>NC_059564.1:12500-5862500 GCF_905220415.1 Colias croceus | reverse complement strand
TGCATCGGCAGCGTGGGCACCCACCGTGGAAAAGATGGGGGTCCAAAAAAGGCTGAACACCGTACAACGGGGGTTCGCCCAAAAGATCTGCCGAGCATATCGGACCGTCTCCCTGAACTCAGCTATGCTGTTGGCTGGGATACTCCCCCTTGACCTCAGAATACTCGAAGTTTCGAGATTATATGGGATCAAGAAGGGGGTGTCGCACCCAGCGTTGGGAGACAGGGAGGTGGAAAGAATGGCTCCAGCGATTGAGGACCCACATCCGGCAGAGCAGGAAGGGCTGGGGTTCGGGCTGGTGGACGAGGACTCGTATTCCGACGTGGCTAACAGCCACGTTCACAGGATCTACACGGACGGCAGCAAGATTGAGGGTCGAGTCGGAGCCGCCCTTTCCATATGGGAGGGGGAGGCCGAGACGAAGGCCGTCAAGCTTGCTTTGCCGCCGTATTGCACCGTCTACCAGGCCGAACTTCTAGCGCTCCAAAGAGCAGTAGATAGAGCCTGCAAGAGCGGAGTGGCGAAGGTCGGCATCTTCAGCGACTCCAGATCGGCCCTCCAGGCCGTCACACTCGGTTCCCCCCACCCCCTTGCTGTGCAAACAAGGGCGGCCCTCCGAAAAGCTGCTTCGCAGAGGCGGGAGGTCGCTCTGTTTTGGATTAAGGCGCACGCAGGGCTAAGGGGGAACGAAAGAGTGGACCAATTAGCCAAGGAGGCCGCTCTGGGGTCGAAGAGGAAACCCGACTACGATCTGTGTCCTGTTTCATTCGTCGAGCGTATCCTGAGACAGGATACGATCGGGGAATGGGACAGGAGATACGATGAGGGGGAGACGGCTGGAGGCACGAAGCTCTTTTTCCCAAGCGCTGCTGCTGCATTCAAAATAGTTCGGAAAATAAACATCACTCACCACACCACACAAGCACTGACTGGACACGGTGGATTCGCCTTCTACTTGAACAGATTCAAGCTGAAGGGGAATCCATCGTGTCTGTGTCAGCCCGGAGTCGACGAGACGGTTTCTCACCTGTTGCTCGAGTGTCCGATTTTTGCAAGAGATAGATATGTTATTGAGCAAAAATTGGGCATCGCGATGACGGGTGAGAATCTGCCTGCGGCCCTGGGGGACGAGACGAGAAATGAGTTTTTAGAGTTTTGTCAACAAATTGTGAGGGTGGTGAACAAACGAAATTGTGATAAGCTACTGTGATATTAGGGTTAAGTTTAATAAGTGTTGTGCCGTATTGTTTTATTATTTTCATTGTAATGTTTTAAATTGATGTAAGTTTTTTAAAATGTAATATTTAATTTTAGTATTTTATTATTATCTTGGAAATTTCATTGTGAATTATTAATTTGTATTTTAAACTTTATTTGTATACATTTATTTTATCCCGTTTTTTATTATTATCATTGCAATGTATTAATAATGTAAGTTTTTAAATGTAATAATATTTAATTTTAGTATTTTATTATTAATTTGGAAATGTTATAGTAAATTGTTAACTTGTATTTTTTATTTTAAATTGTATTAATTTAGGCCTAATGTGAATAAAAAACTGTTTGGTACTTATTTGATTAAAAGAATAAAAAACACCTCTGGACTATATTCCAGAGAAAAGCACACAACACCCTGAGATGGCGGGTGCTTTTAAAAAAAAAAAAAAAAAAAAAAAACCTAACCTAACCTAACCTAACCTAACCTAACCTAACCTAACCTAACCTAACCTAACCTAACCTAACCTAACCTAACCTAACCTAACCTAACCTAACCTAACCTAACCTAACCTAACCTAACCTAACCTAACCTAACCTAACCTAACCTAACCTAACCTAACCTAACCTAACCTAACCTAACCTAACCTAACCTAACCTAACCTAACCTAACCTAACCTAACCTAACCTAACCTAACCTAACCTAACCTAACCTAACCTAACCTAACCTAACCTAACCTAACCTAACCTAACCTAACCTAACCTAACCTAACCTAACCTAACCTAACCTAACCTAACCTAACCTAACCTAACCTAACCTAACCTAACCTAACCTAACCTAACCTAACCTAACCTAACCTAACCTAACCTAACCTAACCTAACCTAACCTAACCTAACCTAACCTAACCTAACCTAACCTAACCTAACCTAACCTAACCTAACCTAACCTAACCTAACCTAACCTAACCTAACCTAACCTAACCTAACCTAACCTAACCTAACCTAACCTAACCTAACCTAACCTAACCTAACCTAACCTAACCTAACCTAACCTAACCTAACCTAACCTAACCTAACCTAACCTAACCTAACCTAACCTAACCTAACCTAACCTAACCTAACCTAACCTAACCTAACCTAACCTAACCTAACCTAACCTAACCTAACCTAACCTAACCTAACCTAACCTAACCTAACCTAACCTAACCTAACCTAACCTAACCTAACCTAACCTAACCTAACCTAACCTAACCTAACCTAACCTAACCTAACCTAACCTAACCTAACCTAACCTAACCTAACCTAACCTAACCTAACCTAACCTAACCTAACCTAACCTAACCTAACCTAACCTAACCTAACCTAACCTAACCTAACCTAACCTAACCTAACCTAACCTAACCTAACCTAACCTAACCTAACCTAACCTAACCTAACCTAACCTAACCTAACCTAACCTAACCTAACCTAACCTAACCTAACCTAACCTAACCTAACCTAACCTAACCTAACCTAACCTAACCTAACCTAACCTAACCTAACCTAACCTAACCTAACCTAACCTAACCTAACCTAACCTAACCTAACCTAACCTAACCTAACCTAACCTAACCTAACCTAACCTAACCTAACCTAACCTAACCTAACCTAACCTAACCTAACCTAACCTAACCTAACCTAACCTAACCTAACCTAACCTAACCTAACCTAACCTAACCTAACCTAACCTAACCTAACCTAACCTAACCTAACCTAACCTAACCTAACCTAACCTAACCTAACCTAACCTAACCTAACCTAACCTAACCTAACCTAACCTAACCTAACCTAACCTAACCTAACCTAACCTAACCTAACCTAACCTAACCTAACCTAACCTAACCTAACCTAACCTAACCTAACCTAACCTAACCTAACCTAACCTAACCTAACCTAACCTAACCTAACCTAACCTAACCTAACCTAACCTAACCTAACCTAACCTAACCTAACCTAACCTAACCTAACCTAACCTAACCTAACCTAACCTAACCTAACCTAACCTAACCTAACCTAACCTAACCTAACCTAACCTAACCTAACCTAACCTAACCTAACCTAACCTAACCTAACCTAACCTAACCTAACCTAACCTAACCTAACCTAACCTAACCTAACCTAACCTAACCTAACCTAACCTAACCTAACCTAACCTAACCTAACCTAACCTCCTGTTTCATTCGTCAAGCGTATCTTGAGACAGGATACGATCGGGGAATGGAACAGGAGATACGATGTGGGGGAGACGGCTGGAGGCACGAAGCTCTTTTTCCCAAGCGCTGCTGCTGCATTCAAAATAGTTCGGAAAATAAACATCACTCACCACACCACACAAGCACTGACTGGACACGGTGGATTCGCCTTCTACTTGAACAGATTCAAGCTGAAGGAGAATCCATCGTGTCTGTGTCAGCCCGGAGTCGACGAGACGGTTTCTCACCTGTTGCTCGAGTGTCCGATTTTTGCAAGAGATAGATATGTTATTGAGCAAAAATTGGGCATCGCGATGACGGGTGAGAATCTGCCTGCGGCCCTGGGGGATAATAATACGAGGACTGAATTTTTGGAATTTTGCGAAAGAATTGTGAGGGTGGTGAATAAACGAAATTGTGATAAGCTACTGTGATATTAGGGTTAAGTTTTATAAGTGTTGTGCCGTATTGTTTTATTATTTTCATTCTAATGTTTTAAATTAATGTAAGTTTTAAAAATGTAATGTTTAATTGTAGTATTTTATTATTATTGGAAATTTGACTGTAAATTGTAATATTAGTAATATATATGTGTTGTAATATTTTAATTGTAATCTTTTGTTTTAAACGTGATCTTTTAATATTGTATCTTAAATTTTTAATGGATATTGTTAATTTGTACTTCATATGTAATTGTAATTTTAATTTAGGCCTAATGTATTAATAAATAATAGTGTTGTATTTATTTGATTAAAGAAAAACAAACATCTCTGGACAAAATTCCAGAGGAAAGCAAACAACACCCTGAGATGGCGGGTGCTTTTTAAAAAAAGAAAAAAAAAAAAAAAAAAAAAAAAAAAAAAAAAAAAAAACCTAACGTTCCCATTGCAATGTTTTAATTAATGTAAGTTTTTAAAAGGAATATTTAATTATGTAATTTTTATGTTTTAGTATTAATTTGGAAAATTGTAAATTATTAACTTGTATTTTTTTTACTTAAAATTGTATTATTTAGGCCTAATTGTTAATAAAAAATTCTTGATATTTATTTGATTGAAAGCAAAATAAACATCTCTGGACAATATTCCAGAGGAAAGCATACAACACCCTGAGATGGCGGGTGCTTTTAAAAAAAAAAAAAAAAAAAAAAAACCTAACCTAACCTAACCTAACCTAACCTAACCTAACCTAACCTAACCTAACCTAACCTAACCTAACCAAAATAATGAAGGAGATAAAAATAATTATTTATGTCGATTAGTAATTGTTCAAATATATTAAAATAATAAACTACTTTGCATATAATGGTGTGGTGTGGGTGTGGTATAGTTAATCTGTTACATTCTCCTTCTAATAGGTATATACAATTCTTGTGTCGCGGTGTTGGTAGATAAACCAGTTAATCTCCTCCAAAATAACTTGACCGATTCTCATGATATTTTGTGTGCATATCGGTTTGGTCTAAGAATCGGAACATCTATTTTTCATACCTGTAAGTGATAAGAGTGGCAGAACAACGTTTGCTACCTATTCTTATAATAATGAATTTTATGTTTCAGAGCGAGCATGCGTGATTTAATCCGAGGCACAGTATGCGAAATAGACTGATTGGTGGTTTTTTTATCATATTTGTAAATGTATAATTATTATATTTTATATTGAATAAATAAACTGTTATCAATTAATGTGTTTTTTATTTCTTCCCGACTATATCTGGAGGTTCTTCATTACTAAAAATTATTAATTTTTAATAATTGTAGTGTAGTTTAAATTCTTGAATTCAATTAACACAAATTCATTTAAACCTTTTGTTTCGGTATATCCGTAAATTTTAAATATTGGGCAAGACTATTTTATATAGAACTAGTCTTTATAATTTAAAGTTTTGATTATTTCCTACAAAACCTCTGTAAAGATGATACAACAATCGATGTTTCTATTTCTTAAAACAAAATTTGTACGAGAAATGAATGAAATTATCATCAACTCTATCGATTTGAGGAATAATTTACTAGGTATTAATTTTAAATTTTTATTTTTTTTCAATTCCCGGGCATGTCAGTAATAAAGGTTAGGCTTATGTTTGATTAGGTTAGGTTAGGTGTCTGTAAATGTTAGGTTTTTGATAAGTTAGGTTAGGTTTCTGAAAAGCTTAGGTTTGATTAGGTTAGGTTACAGAAGTAAATGTTAGGTCTCTAAAAAGGTAAGGTTAGCTTAGGTTAGGTTATATCACTCTTCATCTTTATAATAATATTAGTTTAGATAATTTATAAACACATTACACTCACAGTGCAAAAAACAACAATAATTATCAAAAGAAAACCATGTTTGTGGTTGTATACCTACAGGGTGGGAACAGGGAAATATCGCAACATCGTAACATTATCAAATTGTAATACCTACTTATTTATTATATTAAATAAAGGAAACACTCTTTTATTTTCAAAGAAATCGGAAATATAAAAGAAATAATCGCAATCGATACGCGGTCTTTCGTAGAGAATACATAATTATATTATGTATTCAAAAAAGTGAATTTGTGCTTAACTAACTTTGTATTTATTCTTTGACAGAAACCTAACTTGACCTAACGTGAAAGTGTAGCTCACTAAAGCTCATGTAGTGTAGCACTAGTAAATAGACGCCAAAAATATGCAAAAACATGCGTAAAAATGTGTGCACATTATACACAATTTTAGAAATAAATTAAAAACAGATTTCATTGTGAAATACATTTGTGTTAGTTAATTTAATTTTAACAGCTCTACAATTGAAAATTAATAAATTTTAGCAATAAAGAAACTCCAGAGATTGTCGGGAACAAATAAAAACATATTTTTTGGTAAAAGTTTATTTATTCAATATATACAATAATTATAGTACATTTACAAAATGTATCTCAATTTGTATTTTATCTACAACAAAAAAGCATAATTAAATTATCGTAATAGTTTAAAGTCAGCGATCATCATCAAACAATTGTTATGTATTATAATAATTCCAGGTATGGCTGAAGGGGTGCAGGCGTGAGAGGGGGCGGGGGGGGGGAGGCATGGGAAAGGTATATAAAAGAAAATGCGCCATCGAGACGGCAGTAACACCTGTGGCTTTGGTTGTGTATTGCGTGCACGTCATTGGATTTTGTAAGTAAATAATGCACGATATACCTAAATTACAAAATATGTATAAATATTATTTTTTTTAGTCGTATTTTCAGTTTATTTGTAATTGTAATTTTTGTCAGTTAAAAAAAACATTATGTATTTTAATTTCAAGTTTGTCGAAACAATAATATTATTATGCTTTGCATTATTATTTTATCGTGTGCCAATCGTAGTTCCCTAATTTTTAGAAAACTTAACTACATTTACTTTTTATCGAAAAGCTCTTTACAAGAATAATTTTCCTGTTTCCTGTTTTGTAAAGTTGAATTTATATTCTATAATCCAAAATTACCTAAGTCAATCGCTCATGAAAAAAATAAGTAGAGTAGGTACTCTACTTATTTTTTTCATGAGCGATTTAATAACACCTTTATCTTTCCTGCCAATGCAACAGTAACTTACATATTTTACGAGTATATAGCAAAACGACATATTAATACTTATTATAATATAATGAAAAGCATTTCTTGTGTTACGTAGAAAGTTGAAACAATAATTATTTATTTATAAAATATCTATTATCTGACTCTGAGTTGTGCTTAGTCGAAAAGTGTAGATCACGTTACTTACACGTCACGTTACTTACAAAGTTACGAGTTAGCTTGGTATTATTAAGAAGCCCCATAAAATAAAAATAAAATTGCCTTGGCGGGTCCCCGTATAAAAATTTGTTTGGTGGCCCTTAGGAAGGGTGATTTCTCACAAAAGAAAAAAAAATGTTTGCATAAAATTAAAAGAAATATTTATTCATCAATATAATCTTATCACTTATTCCAAAATTTTTGCAAACAATTCAAATTAAATATACACACAGGAGGCCAGAAAATTGTTTTTTTTGACTTTTGTCTTTTCGGAAAAAAAAATTGGGAAGTTTTTAGTAATTTTTGCTTACGCACGTTGGGGGCCCCCTTGGCCCTGGGGCCCCTTATAATTGATACGGCTGATACGGCGGTAGCTACGCCCCTGAAAATAAGCCTTTATTACTGCAAAAACATTACAAGCTATTACAAATATCTTACACTATTACATGCCGTTGACATTATTCGTTATTTATTTTTATTCCTATATTATATTGTATATTATTTTAAACGTTTTTAATATTTATTACATTAGCTGTTAATCTATATAATCCGCAAACTTGGTTCTTCTATAGCAGCTTGTCTTCCGACAAAGATCTCCCCTAAGGATTTCCATTTCTATTTATTTATTTATTTATTTCGCTCTATTTTTATAGCTTTTCTGAACCATTCCGGGCCAGCTATCTTTTTAATATCGTCTTCCCACCCCTTGAACTGTCTTCCTCATTTTCGTATACCATCACGGGGGTACCATTCTCTTAATAGTCCTTGTCCATTTTTCTTCCTTATCTCTCAACATATGTCCAGTCCATAATAAGTGTTTCATATGGCTGAATTGGTCAGGCATCCGCCCCGGAATGGCGCGAAGGATGCGGGTTCGAGTCCCGCCTCGTGATCGAATTTTTTCTATTCTTTATAAATTTATATTTATAAAGCAAATTATAAAGCATTTGAATGCCATAAAACAAAAAATATTAATTTCAAGGAAGGCTATACCCATGTTACGTGTCCGTGTTTTATTGTGACAAAACCAAAACTAAAAGTAATTACACAAAATGCCTAGACAAAGCCCTCGCAAATATTAAATATCATTTTTTATGGAAAAAAACCATAATAATATGTAATTACGATGTTAGGTAGAAATCGTAAAAGTGTGAAAATTAAAGGTAATTTCATGATTTTTTTTTTATCAAGTCAATTTTAATATTTTATGTTTTCGATCAAACAGAATTATCGAAAATATCATCTAAGTATTTTATTTTTTAGATTTGTACTTTAATATTATACGTATCATCTGGTAGAAGGTTGGTTATTTTGCTATATACTTACCCACTCTTAAGAGCAACACAAGCGGAGAAATGAAAACTTATCAGACTGGGAAAACATAATGTTCTTTTCCGTCACATTACTGAAACACAGTATATCTATATACATCTATATATATAAAACTCAAAGGTGACTGATATAGTGATCTATCAACGCACAGCCCAAACCACTGGACGTATCGGGCTGAAATTTGGCATGCAGGTAGATGTCATAACGTAGGCGTCCCCTAAGAAAGGATTTCCCGAAATTATGGCGGGAACGAGGAAAAACGGTGATGCACGTACAAAGTCATGGGCGGAAGCTAGTTAACAATAAGCTTTGCATATTTTATAATAAAATTTCAAATAATACTTTTAATTTAAGTTTCAAAGGTTTTAAGTCGATAATTTTTCTTACATTTCCATTTTAATATAATGTTGTTTTATTACTTTTCGATACGATAAACAGAGAAAAGGATCATTAATTGTTCAGTGAAATATCGAGAATGAAACAAAAAGCCTGCAGCCTGCAGTCGGCAGAGGCCCGAACCAACGGAACTATGTAGCTTCCGATTTACGTCCTGAAACATCAACTGTTTTACTGTTTATAAACTACGTTTGTTGTTTTTTTTTTCTTGTCGCTGACGATTCGAACTTGAAACAGTTCTTCTTTCAATTATTTTATAATAACTATATTAATTATTAAATTAAATAACTTTAAATCGTTTTAAAATAATAGTTTATTTTATTTTTAAATTAATAACAAATAGTAAAAGCTTTTAATCTAATTGACTAATTTCAAAAGTTATAACCGACATGTAACAGGTGTTTGAGATTAAAGACTTTACGACTCATTATAAAAGTACATAAACTTGCTCTGTGATAAAAGCGAATCGAACAGAGGAAAGTAGCAGGTACACCCCATGGGTACACCATTATATTCATTTAAAATATTTTAAAAGTAAGTAATAATTTGATTCAGTCCCTGATTAATGAAGTGTCACAAACTTTTAACACCTATTTAACCCACGACACCTCGCCGCGACCGCCGTTAATTAAATCCAAATAAAAACATATTAATTAAAAGTTGGCAAGTTATCTAATTAGAAGTCAAAATATTAAAACATTAATGCTAATAAAGGAAAGGTCGATCTGTATTTGATATGTTAATCGTGTTGGTGGGAGCAGAATCAATAACTTTGGGCAGTTTTGTTTGCGAGTTTAGTATTTTTCTGTTTTAATAATTTGCTGCTAAAGGGCGGATTGTATTAAAATAGCTTCGGCCGTTGGTGCCCGTAAGCTAAGGGCAGCTGTTATTTTAGGATCCATAAATAAAAGTAGGTACTTACAATAACCAGTTTTGTGCTTCGGAAGAAAGTCGACACGTGATGATACGGACTGAGATATAAAATCTTTATAAAATTCAATAAATTTATATCGTGATTTGCAGCCCTATCATAATAATAATATTGTCTAGTCAGTGATCATGGATCTGTATTTCGAAATTCAAATTCCCCGCACTATTTTTTTTCGCTACGTTAAGTTTTGTTTTTCCGTTTCTTTTTTTTTAATTATCAGTTTTTCGGTCTTCATTGAAATTTCTTTGTTTAGTATTTAAATAATTTACTTACTATTATCTAACGTTTTCTTAGAACGTTTTTAAAAAGTATAGGTATCTATTTTATGGAAATAATATTATCATGTTTTATTTCCCGCCGTTTAGCTCTCTACAAGAGAGAACATATTAAGGGATTCGAATTGCATTTGAATAAAGAACGATAGTATTTTCTTGTTGATTCGAAATTCCAAATTTGAATAATTAACATTGTCGTCAGTCTGCCATTGACCACGCTCGACGTTCACTGTGAAGTTCTCGTAACTTCGATATAATTATATTTTATTGTGATATTGTGAAAAATTTATATAAGAACGTATTTACTGTACGCTAGCTCGTGAAGCAGTGCTGTGACGTGGGTGAGATGTGGGCGCACGTGTTTGCGATCGCGCTGCTCTGCGCCGCCATGGCGGTCGCTGACCATAAGCGAGGTATTTTATTAATATTATAATAATAATAATATTTTAAAGTGTGAAAGCTAAGTGTGAAAGCATTAACTAGTTATTCCTCTTTATAATTATTTTATTTTGCTTCACAATATTGTGTTTGTGTGTGAGAGAGAGAGAGGTCCAAATATTGTTAATTATTTTATATCAATTGTTTTCTGATTAATGTAGTTAAAAATGAAAATGCATAAGTTTTTAGAAACTAGAAAGGTGTGGATAGGCTAATTAGCCAGAATGTGAGCCAGAATTTACTTCAGTTGTCACTTTTCGCTTAAAATAGTAGCCATGCCATTTTAGTTTGACATCTAATTGTGTGTGTGTTAGCGTGCCGTTTTCGAAGATCGAATGTTGTGTTGGTAACCTATCTACACTTTTTAACTTATAATATAACTAGCTTACGGCCCGCGGCTTCGCCCCTGTGTTTTACCCCGGTAAAAAATAACCTATGTCACTCTCTACAATTGATTACTATCTATAGACACAAAAATCTTCTAATAAAATCGTTCCGTTGCGACTTCATTAGTTGTTAAATCTATGTTATTTTAAAACTGAAGTGTTTATTTTTTTGACCGCGCTAATCTTAAGAACTATTGGTCCTATTTGAACAATTCTTTCGGTGTTAGATAGCCCATTTATCGAGGAAGGCATCAGATATCATCACGCTAAGACCAACAGAGCGGAGCAATGCGGGTAAAATTGCGGAGCACAACTAGTGTGTAACATACGTAAGGCTTGATTGCAATGTGTTGTGTCGCAGAGGAGCGCGAGGCGAAGGTGGGCGGCGGCTTCTGGCTGGGCGGGCGCTACGGCCGCTCGCTGCACACGCTCGTCACCTCGCGGAATGACCGGTAAGCTCTGCATGTACTTCTATATTTATTTATATCAATAATACTGTTCTAATAAGATTATAAATGCGAAAGTTTTTGAGGATGGATGTATGTGTACCTAATGTGTATGTATGTTTGTTACTCTTTCGCGCAAATACTACTGAACCGATTACGATGAAATATAGCACACATGTAGAGGGTAACTTGGATTAACACATTGCATAGGTTTTATCCCGGAAATCCCACGGGAACGAAAATTATGCGGGTTTTTCTTTGAAACGCGGGCGGATAGCTACATATTTATTTTATAAAGCCCAAGAGAATGTCCATTGAGTATACAGAAATTGGTTGTTTATTTGTTCTACTGTTGATTTAATTTGTTATTACTCATCAATCCTTGGTCAACTGTTGAACTACTGTACCTACTCGCCATGCGCACCGACAGCATCACAATAGAATATATGTATATACATAATATTATTATAATATAATAACATTATTTTATTTATTTATTATACTTTATTGCATTGAAAATACATAAACACATATAACAAAAACAAGACTACAGAAACAGCAAAGGGCAGCCTTATCGCTAGGTAGCGATCTCTACCAGGCAACCCAACAATCAGAGGAAATATAACAATATGATGTGGGTGAGCAAAAATAAGGCAATACTAACACATTGAAAAATGTACAAAATAGACATATACAAAGCAAACATAATTACTTACTAATAGTAATATAAAATACATAAAAATAATGAAAAAAATAAATACACAAATGCGATATAAAGTATATTAAGAAGAGCTGGAACGTCAACACATTTACACATTGCACATGTTAGGCCGGGAGATACTGACACAAAATTTCGGGTCATTTGTAACAGGATGGCGGTCTAGAGGGGTCTTACTTATCCGACGAGTGTGACTTACGCCCACGCGACTAGTCCGCCGGTACCAGCGTTCTGACCATCATTTTTCTTTTTGTCATTGCGTAATAAGACCTCTGTAGAACCGCCATTCTGTTACAAATGACCCGAAATTTTGTGTCAGTATCTCCCGGCCTATGTATGTGTCATATTTTGCAATTGTTTATAAATACAGGGTGATGTAATTGGTGTAGTACGAATATCTAAGAATTATATACTATTTTACAGTATTTAATAAAATCATTTAATTTTTTGTTCATAATCAATAGAAATGTCAATTTTTCTCACCAAGGTGGAAATTTGGATGTTAAGGATCTTGTTAGAAAAATATAAATTTTGACTAAAATCGGCATTTTTTTTTTTCAAAAATCAAATTACTAATTAATAATCAGAGTTATCACCATTTACATTAATTTACAAACGATATCGGTTGTTCTTACTTAAAATTGAATACCAATGTCTTATTGCGTTTGCGGTATGTGTTCTTTGGAAGTGTTCGTAAAGTTGTTGATCCGTAATTAAATTTTGCGGAAAAAGTTTTAGAGCGCTTAGTTGTGACATATCCTAAGCATATTCAATAGAATTAAAAGACGAGCGAATATGCAAGCCAGTCTAAAACTTGAATATTTTCTAAAATGAAACTAGAGCCGCATTTATTTTTGAACATACTGTAAGCGAAAATGCATAAGTGTGAGTACTGTGAACATGCCAGCTTTGCTTAATTGACCGATAATAATTATAATAAATAATTATACATATACACTTACATACTTACAATACATACAATAAATACATAAATACACATACAAATACATATCCATAGCACATATAGAATATACATAATTATGTACAAGATAAACATTAGTAACTATGCATTAAAGAAGGAATCAGAAAAAATAGAATAAAACAACAAATAAAAATAAACGTAAATACGACAGCTACACAAAATTATACAAGAGATAAATAATAATTTTTTTAATTAAAATTTAAAAGCGCTCAAATTTTGAGCACTTCTGATATTTGCGGGGAGAGAGTTCCATTGTTTAGTCCCACTTAAAAAATTGGCCAGGTTTGGCAATTTCATATGTCCCCAGTATAGGTATATACCTACCTAGTCCATCTAGTCATCATAGTTAATTTAAAGAAAACCAAAGATATCTCTAAATCATTAAAAATACATAAATTAATAAGATAATTAAAAGCTTCTAAATAAAGCAGCATTGGAAACGTCACAGACATAACAAGCTCGGCGAAACGATGCTAAACGTTTGATTGCTGCGGCCCGCGGCAGTTACGGTGATTGCTCGTAATGTATATAGCCGCATTAAACTTATTTGAAACCAATCTGTTTCATTGCACCGTGCAATTTAATTAATACATTTTTACTGAAAATCACTTCAAGCAAATCCATACTAATATTATAAATGCGAAAGTAACACTGTCTGTCTGTCTGTCTGTTACTCAATCACGCCTAAACTACTGAACCAATTTGCATGAAATTTGGTATGGAGATATTTTGATACCCGAGAAAGGACATAGGCTACCTTTTATTGCGATATATGTACCACGGGCGAAGCCGAGGCGGACGACTAGTAATTTATATAGTTACAAAAATCACACTTAAACACATAAAATTATTGTATAATCACCGGTCCTTAATAAGTGTGCAAAGTTTGAATTAAATCTGTATTGTAAAGTGGGTAAAAAGGAGTCGGTTACATACAAACAGAGGTGAAGCTCATAAAAGCGTGTTCAAAATTAAAAAAAAATAATAATTATAAGAATAGTCACAATCTCGATTTGAGGAGGGGTTCGAACTCGTTTCCTTCACCTTACGTGCGCAGCGCGCTTCGCCTTAACGTCTTAAGGCCACACATGAAACCTCATCAGCGGCAATTAATAATAATTAATTAATTGTAAATCTGAATTTAATTAACTTGTCGCTTGTGAAAAACGTTTTATTTTAATAATGGTAATTGGTCAAGTATCCCTTTAGCTCGTCCTGAATATTAAAAAATAAATATAGTTTTTTTAATAATTATGTACCTTTGTAATATGTAGGGTAAACGCAGCTATCAACGACCCATCGAAAATCTGAAGGTATTACCGACCTATAAAAGTAATTCGAAATTTAAACGTTTCCAGAACTATTCTAGCTATAGGTAGGCAAAGTTATACACGAATTTATTACTTGAGCATCGTATACTTTAACGTTAGAGTGAGTAACTGAGCAAAAAAGAGTTAAAATGCGTAAGTTGCTGCGGGGTAGCGTGGAAGCAGGACGTGTCGTACTGTTCCGTTGTTCCTTCGGGTAAGTACTGTGAGTATCTTTTTAAGACATTTACAAACAAATGACATCTATACTTTAATTTATATTACTAAATGTCAATGTATTTAAGTGTCAACTTTTCATTTCTTACAACATTTTATTAATAAAAAGTAATTTGAAACGATAAAACTTAAAATTAAAATGGGACGGTGTTAGCTTCACCAGTTTAAGCCGCGGCAGGTATCAACGACCCGTAAGTCGGCAATGGCAGCAACGTAACTTTTTGTTTTATTTTCTTTTATGTTATTATATCACACTAACACAAGTGGTTTTATGGACCAGTTTAAATCTAAGCTATGAGTCTTCATAAAAATCTATTAGCGACTAAACTTTTTTGTCTAGTATTGTGTCTTTTAGCGTTGTCAATTTATACAAAGTTATGATATTTTCGAGGATCCCTATCGAATAGTTACAGAAGTAAATCATTGTTTTTTTTTTGTTTAAACAATATGCATTTGTTCATATTTTGTATGACATTAATCAATTATAATCTATTTTATAGTCTGATGATCAAATGAATTAAAATAACCATTTTTTTATGGGTCGGTAATACAATTTAGGTTTATACTTACATACTTTAATACCGACCCATGTGGGTCGGCAATAGCAACTATAGGAAGCTATTACCGATCGAATATAGATTGTTTAGTTTCTCATCTACAAATTCAAATTCAAATTGCTTTATTTGCAGAATGTAGAATAAAGATGTTTGTATATACAGATAATATTGCTCCTTAAACATTCTGCTCGTAATTGAGCGTGCAAATATATTTTTATTACTTTTATGACATAATAGGTGCCTATTAAAAATTATATTTTTAGGTTAAATTTAAAAAATTAAAAAAATTATATTTTTAGGTTTTTAGGTTAAATTAACATAAAACATATAATTAGGTATATTTTTTCCAGAAATATGGAGCCACGAAAGCGGCGAAAAGTATTCAGTAAAACACAACTCGCCGAAGCAATCAATCAAATAGCATAACGAAATATCCTAGAGTTTGAAATCCTTAATTTAATATATGTACATATATTAATAGTATTATGTTGATTAATTTAAAAGTTTATAATTATTTAGTTCATTACTAAAAAGTACTCATTTGTTTTATTAAAAATAACTACAATTAAAAATACGAATATATTTGCATTTTTATTTCATTTTATTAAGATCGGTAATCATCATCATCACTAGCTTCTATACATTCCATTGCTGGAAAAAGGCTTCCTCTCACATACGATCGGGAATAGCTGCATAAAAATCGTTAATAGCTTCACAGCCGTTTTTATGGGTCGGTAATAGCAACAATCGACTAAGTCACATTGTAAATTATTTTTTACAAGATAATCCTTTATTAGAATGTATTTGCTTCAATAAATACATTTTTTATACATAACACTAGCATATAAAATGAAATTATAAATCTTTAGAAGAACCAGTATACTTAAAAAATATGGTTGATTTTGAAATTGCCTTAGAGGGGTCGTTAATACCTGCGTTTACCTTAACAATTAATAAATGAATTTTAATTTGAATTTGGTAAGGTAAATCTTATAATTTACTTGTTAGATGTTGTGCAGCGCGGTTTCACCCGCGGACGAACCCGCCTGCAAAATCGAGTAATAACCTACCTATAATCCTGTAAAATTTCATCCAAATTTTGAAGTAAGAGTAACCAACCACACACTTTCTGTATTAGTATGATATATTTGTAAATATGTGTGTGTGCATTGTGCAGGATGCGTCGCTGGGAAGGCGACTCGGAGGATGAAACGACAAATAGGTATAATGACGTCACACATACAGTAGAGCATAATTTTTGTTTATTGTATTTATTTTTATTTTCTGTTGTAGATGATATTTTGTTATTATTTAAGTGTCTCAGTACTTATTTCTAGATCATTCACAGTATATAAATTATAAATGCATTCGAATAATTTACTGTTTCTAAACAAAACATCGTAAGCGTTTTCATTGGAGACATTAAACACGAATTTCGCGATGTGGTGTTTCTGATTGTCACAATGCGTTGTGCGCGTTTTCATTAGAGCCATTATTTCGCGATGTGGTGTCATTGTACTTTTCTCTCTGTCACATTTTCAATAATCGAGTGTGTTTGAGTGGCATTATTGTGGTCAGGTTCTTCATGGGCAGTCGGTACGGCAAGCGCGCGCCAGCGCCGCTCAGCGACCTGGAGCGCTGGAAGCGCGAGCTGTGCGACTGCGCGCCGCACCACGCTTACAAGAGGTGAGTCCCGCGACTGAGCAGGCTCGTGGGCAGCACACGCACCCAAAACCATGAGAGAAAGAATACGAACAGTTGAAAAGTGTGTAAGAGGCGTGCAAAATTCTTACCTGTTTTAGTAGAGTTGACAAAAAATAATTAAATAAACAGTAATATTTTATCAGGGACAGCACAACACATACCTACTACTAAACTCAGTACATATAAATGTATCATTGCGACATATAAATAAATTTTGTGAATGTCGTTTTAAATAATAATTCAGAAGCAATCATATGGCATATTAAGTTTACAGTTGTGGTAAAATTTGGATCACTTCAAACAATTTCGTAAATGCGCGTTCGTTGTGCCAGCCCTGCATTTTTCAACTCGAGCGACCGCACACGGGCACATTTGACAGTTGCGGCTCGTGACGTTTACGCAAGAGCAACTTTTGCCTCGGCAACTATTTTGTCTCTCCTATCAACTCTATGGGGAGTTGCGTCGCTACGTGCGCACACTTTCATGCTAGCCCATAGGTGGGAGAGACAAAATAGTTGCGGAGACAATAGTTGCTCTTGCGCGCTAGCTCTAACACGCATACGTCACAGAGCAAGTAGTATAGGCTAGTATATGGCATACGTGCGTATGATTGCAGTAGTTTAAGCGGTCGACGCGCTTATATGTATAGTAACTACATATTTAGTAATCTGTAGTATTATGAAGCGCACGTGCCGTCTCTGTTTCTTTACTCATGTGCGATAGGGTGACCTTGTGTGTAATTTTACACGAGAACTTATTTAACTATACATGCTTATCTGAAAAAAAAATAATAAAAGAAGTTATCGTGATGCCGGCAAGTGATAGTTTTTTTTTCTATTTGTAAGACCCGCGTTCGAATCAACGTCCTACGCCATTCCGCGGCTACGCCGTAGACCTCACCTCGGCGATCGAATAATTTCATCTAAAAATCTAACTCTTTCGGTTAAGACAATTTAAATGAAATTAATTATTATTTGAAAAAGATCACTCTTCATAGTATTAATTATAATATTATATTCTGTGCTCTACATTGATACGTTAGAAGGAATAATAATGGAATTAACTAAGAAATTTTGAAAAATCTTATTTGAAATCCGTAAAAAAAATTACTTAAAAACTTTCATCACACACATCTCCAATGAATATATTTTAAGTAACAAATAGTATATACAGTACAGTATAGTACATATTATAAAATAACCAAAAAAAAATTTAACATAATTGTACAAGATCCAAACACTATACTTGCCGCAAACCATCTATTTACTTCATTAAAATTATCATCATAATATATAATTATTATCACGACCTTAACTGAGGTATATTTACAGAAATTAATGAATTTGCTGAAAACCTCCTTCTTTGAACTTTGCTCAATCTCATTCCTCCTGTTATTGTGAAAATTTATGTTTATAGAAATTATCCAAACTTTTTGACACCGGAAGGAAGTTAGCGCGGAAAGTTTATTTTTTTTAATTATTAATATCTCAAAAAATTGCTCCTTAAATGCTCCATCAGAATCTGTAATTGCTCCACTTCTATAATTATTAGTTTATTTTTAATTAATTTTTTAAAAAATCCAAATACTGGAAACTTGATTTCCCCATAGAATGAAAAATATTCACTTTTCATAAAAAATTTTTTTGCAAAAAAATTGCTCCCGATTTGCTCTATCAATTACAAAAAAAAAATTATTTAATTTTGATAATTTTTACAATAATTAACTGAAAAACTATGTTTGCATAGTAAACTACTGCGCTGTGACGTCATCAATTATTGTCGTTGCGACGCATAAGGGCCATATTTACATGTATCAGCACTGCAGCGATATCTGTAGACTGATTATGTTTTCTTATTTATATTATTTACTAGATAGATTTCTGCCCGCCGCTTCGCCCGCGTTTTCAAAGGAAAACTCGCATAGTTCCCGCAAACGATAGCAACTTGACACCGAAAGATGAAACAAGCGACTGAAACACAAATTAATTAAAAATTACTTGAAGTTTTAATAATATGAATAAACGTAATATGCGAGTTTAGGGATGGGTAGGGAAATGTTTATAAATAAACCTATAATAAGAATGATTTTAAATACATAATAATATCTGTTTCTTTCAACTTTTGCTAGATGAAACTCAATAATTAATTTATGTCATAAGTAAAATTTTTATGTAAAACCTATTGTCAAAAATAATTCTTTATATAATTATATATTATATTATATATTTATTATATTATATATTTATTATATTATATATCCATACTAATATTATAAATGCGAAAGTAACTCTGTCTGTATGTCTGTTACTCAATCACGCCTAAACTACTGACCCAATTTTCATGAAATTTGGTATGGAGATATTTTGATACCCGAGAAAGGACATAAGCTATCTCGAGAAAATGACGCAATCCCGGAAATCCCACGGGAACGGGAACTATGCGGGCTATTCTTTGACTGCGCGAGCGAAGCCGCGGGCGGAAATCTAGTAAATAATATAAATAAGAAAATATAAACATTAAGGTCTTAATAGATATCGCTGCAGTGCTGATACATGTAAATATGGCCCATAAGCGTCGCAACGACAATAATAAGATGACGTCACAGCGCAGTAGTTTACTATGCAAACATAGTTTTTCAGTTAATTATTGTAAAAATTATCAAAATTAAATATTTTTTTTTGTAATTGATAGAGCAAATCGGGAGCAATTTTTTTGCAAAAAAATTTTCTATGAAAAGTGAATATTTTTCATTCTAGAGGGAAATCAAGTTTTCAGTATTTGGATTTTTTTTTAAATTAATTAAAAATAAACTAATAATTATAGAAGTGGAGCAATTACAGATTCTGATGGAGCATTTAAGGAGCAATTTTTTGAGATATTAATAATTAAAAAAAATAAACTTTCCGCGCTAACTTCCTTCCGGTATTTAAATCAACACAACATTTTTAAAATCAACAAAAATGGTTTAAAAATCTTTTTAGGGTTCCGAATCTCAAAAGGAACCCATAAGGGTGAACCTATAAAGGTTCACTTTGTTATCCGTCTGTCTGTCTCTCAAGAAGTTTTCTCAAGAAGGCGTATCACGGTGAAATTTATATTGATACTCAAGTCTACCGTTAAGCTGTGAAAAAATCAAACTTATAAGGCAACGCAATCAAAATATAAGTATAGACTTCATTTATACTGTAAATGAAATCAAGTTTCGACATTCGCAAGGGAATTAAAACCTACAGTGTACTTACTTCCAGTGAACACAGAATTTTAAAATTTGATACGAAGCAACGTTATAATTATAGCACAGATAAAGGAATAATTATTGTGAAAAATTTACAGAACAAAATATTAAAAAATGGGGAGCGTGAGGTTTTTTCGTTACGGAATTTCTCGATTCGGTCCCCGCGCTCAAGGCCCGCGCTCAAGGCCCGCGACAGAAGCTATGCAATAGCTTAAAAAAACAGACTTACACGGAACCCTCGGTGCGCGAGTGCGAGCGACGCGAGGGAGTGCCGGTTTTATTTTCATTTAAATAATATAAAACATTTTACCCACCTATTGATTACATTTTGTCCCACTTTATACGGACGGATTGAATTTAACAAAGATCGGTGACAATACAATAATTTAATAAGTTTATAGCGTGTATTTTTAGTTTTTAAACTATATTTATAATTTCAGGAGAGTGCTTCGTAACTCGGCTTGAGCTCACAGGCAGTCCAACATATTTTGTTACAACAATTAACTACTGGACCACATTTTCTACCTTCAACAGTATTTTATATCAGTTAATTTTGTATTAAATTATTGATTTTAAGCTTTATTTTAAGAAACGTTCTAGTCACTGACTTTTTAGTGTAATTGTTCTTACGTAAAAACCGGGCTGGAGGTTTTGACGTAAGCTTTTTCGAATTTGGTCTGATTTTTCCAATCTTGCCTTGGTATGTGTAATAATATACATATTTTTATTTTTTCTTAATAGCCGAGGAAGAGTCCGTTCTCACATGTTTTTAATAGGATACATTTTTTATAAAACCAATAAATCGCACCAAATTCGAAAGAATAATGTATAATTAATTAATTTATTATTAAGGTAATGTATGCTAAGTTGTTGACTGTATATTGTATATTAAAGAATAAATAAAAGCTGTAATATGATTTATGGAGTTTTATTGAACAGACCAAAATGGTAATTAAATGTACAAATAGTATCCTTCAGTGTTTGGCAGACCCACTAATTTTTTTGTATCTTAAATATTATATTATTACCTATAAATTATGTGGAAAGCCAAAATTCTCCAAATTTATTGAATCGTACTTTATAATGTAATAATATTTAAAAAAAGTCCCTATTAAATTAAATAATAAATTAAAGCTTTCTCGATCATTATAATGACATAATTATTATACTAATTAAGTTTAAATTCGTAGTACTAAACGAACAGTAAATAATATTGTGGTAATTAAACATTCGATATTTTTATTATTAAAATAAATTATTTTTTCTATTAATTTTATTTGATTCATATTACATTTTGTTTCAACTGTAACGGCCTAGTCCCTACCACCTACCACCACAGAATAACTACACAACCGACAACGCCGCACCATGGTCTAAAGTCGCCGCGTGCGACGTTGCCGGTTTGCTTCACGTAAAACATACCTAACGTAAATATACCCGTATACCGAATACAACCTTTCTACCACCCAAGAGTATACTTAATAATAAACTAATTCTACAAGCGGCAACGCCGCGCCGCGGTTTGCAGCTGCTGCGTGCGACGTTGCCATTTTCCTTCACGTATAACGTAAACAACCGCTTGTGCGTCGCGGCCGCACCGTTAGGTACTTTCTTTATACAAAAGACGTTGCAGTAATCAGTATTTTCATAACTTTTTTTTTTTGCTTTTATTACTGCAATCTTTTCTCTTTACTTACAGAAATACGGTACAAATTCTTATCATTTTAAATACGTTATTTAGCTTGAATTTTTCATAAACATTATTTTTTTTCCTCATCTATATATATATGTATATAAAACTCAAAGGTGACTGATATAGTGATCTATCAATGCACAGCCCAAACCACTGGACGTATCGGGCTGAAATTTGGCATGCAGGTAGATGTCATAACGTAGGCGTCCCCTAAGAAAGGATTTCCCGAAATTCTTGCGGGAACGGGGAAAAACGGGGATGCACGTACAAAGTCGTGGGCGTGAGCTAGTGTTAAATATAATCTTTGGAGTTAAAATATTGCATCGCGAAGTGATTTTCTGTCGTTGTGATACGAACGGCCGCGGCGCCCTGCGTCAGGCGTGCGACAAGCTGTGCTTTATAACTTGTTTAGTCGATAATAAGATAAACTCATGAAATTATTGTTAAGTCACCAATCCTTGAATGAAAACTGACCCTTTAAAGCTGAAATCGTGTGTAAAGATGTCTGTTAGTTTACGTCAGGAAATATTTGATCCTGGCCATCCTTAACAGGATAATAATTTGTATTGTCACCGGACCTTGATAAGTGTACAAAATTAGAATGAAATCCGTCGGATTAAAGTGGGTCAAAATCAAGTCGAAAGGAGTCGATTACATATTAAGTTTCAGGTGAAGCTAATAAAAGCGTGTTAAGAAGTCTTTTGAATATGAGTCTCAGTATGGATGTATAAAGTCGAGTTTGCCGACAACTACATTTTCATGGCACTTTCAGACACGAAAATTATCCTTAAAATATATTTAAGATATAGTTACATAGTACAATCTTGGCTTTGTTATAAAGTTTATTTTGTGAAGACGCCGGTATAAATTGCGACACAAATTGTGTTTGAGCTGTATGCATTTAAATAGGAATTGGCACTTGATATAAATTCACACACACAACAATATTATGAAAAGAATATTATGATTTTTTTAAGTTTCAAATAGTTTAACACGAATGTTTTGTACATATAAAATGCAATGTTATACATTTTAGAAAAATAATTCTTCTAAGTTACATAATGAGTTTTTACGACATACGTAACTTACATATATGTAATATTTTAAATTTTTATTAAAAAGCATGCACATTAAGTACTTTCAATTCTCGTTAAGAAACTTTTTAACACAAATTATAGATACTTATAATAACTATTATGGTTTTTCAATGTTAGAATGACGTCACTAATACTAGCGAGTAATGTGCTTTGTTCTTCCATAGATCTATACTATAATTACAAAGCTTAGAGTTTGTTCGTTTGCTTAAGCGCGCTAGTCTCAAGAACTACGGGTCCGATTTGAAAAAATATTTCGGTGCCTGATAGCCCATTTATCGTGAGAGACTATAATATGAATACCTCTAATATATGTGATACGGCTATATGTATAATATCATCACGCTTATATAATATTATAATTACTATTTACTAAGTAATACGGGTAAAACTGCGGAGCACAGCTTGTTACTAAATAATAATTTATTATGTAGTTACTACGGTGCTACGGTTGTCTCGTAGCGGCCTCGCTACGACAACGCTACAAGTGCGAATGTTTGTGCTCGCCCTACATAACAGAACACGACGTAGCTTTTCTTTATTTTCATTCATCTATACTAATATATAAAGCTGAAGAGTTTTTTTGTTTGAACGCGAACTACTGGTCCGATTAGAAAAATTCTTTCAGTGTTAGATAGCATATCGAGGAAGGCTATATTATATCATCACGCTAAGACCGACAGGAGCGGATCAATGTGGGTGAAACCGCGGGGAACAGCTAGTTCATAATATAGCTACTAATTCAATAAATAGACAACCAAAAAAATATTTATAGTTTAGTAAAAATTATAAACACACTAAAGTAACAAAATGTATTGTCGCCGATCCTTGATAAGTGTACAAAGTTTGAATTAAAGGTTCGTTTCAGTTCGTTTAAGGTGGTTCAAATTCGAGTCTAAAGGAGTTGGTTACATACAAACATAATATAAGCATACACACATACAGATGGAACACATAATATTATGATCATGTAAAAGCGTGCGAATATCATAAACTTTTTGTAAAATATTTCCAATTTTTTTCTGTGGAATATTCTTATATTTTTATTTCATTGCAAACATTTTTTAGAACAAAATTAAAGTCATAATCGGAGCCCACATACGGCTAAATATACAGATAATTGCGAAATCTATCAAAAGGCAGCGCATCGCTCAAAGCGCAGGTGTGGGGCTAATTGAGTAATCGTTGTCTTTCTACAACCTTATGAGCTTAAAAATAACTTGTGCTATGATAGCTTGCCCTTCTATACAAATAATACAAAGCTGAATATATCGTACTAAGTATGTTTGTATGAACGCGCTGCCAGTATCGTTAATAATAAAAATATGTATTAGATCAGTGGTATTACGAAGTGAGGGTTAGTTATCATCTAATAAATAATAAATAATAATATAAACTCGAAGCATCTAAAGCTTGTTTACCTATTTTGTCGAAACATAGACATTCGTACTAAAGTAAAAATATTAGAAAATCTATATTAGAAAGAAGAAATTAAAAAAGAAAATTACATTCCAGTAGATATTTAATACCCAATTAGTGTCTCCCATGAACTCTAAGAATATAAAATGAATATAAGTTGTAAATTAAAACTGATTTATAAAGGGTATAGTGTGGCTTCTTCCTGCAAGTAATATTGCTTGTCAATGGTAAGCTTGCCTAGCTCAATAAGACGTTTGATTGAGTCTCCATTTATAGACCGTCGAGGATGCTTTACAAATGATTAATTAAGTTTTTATTCCTTTTCAGTATGGCCATTCCGATATTTAAAGTCTATCGTCTACATTGCTAGCTGTGCGCCGCGGTTTTATCCGACAATATCATTCCATAGTACAATTTGACTCTAGGTCTTCAACTATTTTCATTAATTGCAATAAATTCCGGGATTGAGTTAACATTTAGTAACTGGTACAACAAACATAGTTATTAACATAAACTTAAATTACAATGACACCCGTAAAAGCTTAATTGAGCTGTGACACGGGTGCCAATGCCCACCTCCATACATGAAATAAGTTCCATCTAAAAAAAAGTTAGCTATAACAAATAAACATAAAAGAAAGCGTTCAATCCTGACCAAAGGATTCATAATTCGGTTCCTGTAGCATTTTGAAGTTAACTATTATCCTGAGCGCGGGAGAAAGCTCAACTTGTTTTATCCCGGAATAGTTCGGTACCTATACAACTATCAAGTCGTTAATATAAACAAACTTCACAACTTAAGTATCAACAACGATAGATACGACTATAATTTTAACCAATTAAATAGATCACGACGATAAATTATACATTTTCTGACATTGAATAATATTTAAAATAACAGCTTTTTATGATTACGGTCTATATAAAATAATACAAAATTAGTTACAAATGTACCTAATAGAAGTAATATATCTAACGAACAAATAATGTATTGTTTGTGTTTGTGTTAACCCTTGAGCGTTTTATTCCGTCCCACGCTAGTTGTGTTTAGACCGATTTTTGACCGACTTCCAAAATTGATTTTTTCGATGATAATAATATTTAATTTATCCATACTAATATTATAAATGCGAAAGTAACTCTGTCTGTCTGTCTGTTACTCAATCACGCCTAAACTACTGAACCAATTTGCATGAAATTTGGTATGGAGATATTTTTATACCCGAGAAAGGACATAGGCTACATTTTATTTCGAAATATGTACCACGGGCGAAGCCGGGGCGGACCACTAGTAAGTAATATTTTATATAATTTATTTTTGAAGTGTAAAACTTCTTTATCGGGGTTGGAAAAAAATCTAGTGTAACATTTTTTTCGTTACGCGTGACATTTTTCCGTAACGTGCCATCTTTTTCTTATCCTTACCACGCGTGATTCGACGTATTTCTGTAAAGTTGCATATTATAGTAAATAAAATAACGAAGTTTCACTTCTTACACGTGTAGGTACACGCACACATTTTTTATAGTGTATGTATAGTAGTTCATTATGAGTCTATTCCATCGGTAACTTTGTCGCTATGAAACATGAAATTTATATTTATTCGTGAAGTTTTAAATCCATACTAAGTATTAATATCTATTATAAATGCGAAAGTAACTCTGTCTGTCTGTCTGTTACTCAATCACGCCTTAACTACAGAACCAATTTGCATGAAATTTAGTATAGAGATATTTTGATATCCGAGAAAGGACATATGATGTTTTATCCAGGAAATCCCACGGGAACAGGAACTATGCGGGTTTTTCTTTGACTGCGCGGGCGATGCCGCGGGTGGAAAGCTAGTAATAGGTACAATAAAGCTTTTTGTCACTGTAATTAGATCAGTAGTAGACAGATCATCAAATCAAATTTGGTACGGAGATATTTTTACAAATTGCATCTGAGAAAGGGCAGAGGATAAGTTTCAGTCCGGAAATACCTAAGCGGGTTTTCTTTTGCCTCCCGGGCGAAGCGTAAGCTTCAATACCTATCCAGTTAATCATACTAAATATTTATTATTTGAAAAACAAAGTCAGTGTACACGTGTGCCATTTTTGACATAAATGTGACAAAACAAGATTTACGATGAATTCGGCATTTGTTTTGTTTAACTGTTTGCCGGCGAGCAAACAGCGATCGGATAATATTTCCTGAAGACACACCAACAACAGGCACATGGATTCTGAAAATACTTATAATTATTATTTATTATCATAACTCTTAGAGATTATATTTTGATAACTACAAAGTTCAAGGAGTAGTTAATATTATAATATATATTTTTTCAATATGCTACTCTGCAAAGCTAAAATAATAAATTTTCAAATCCGGCCGAAAAGTAATGAGTAAAATATATAAAAAAAAATCAAATTCCATAGATTTAGAGAAAATCAAATCTTTCCTCTTTATAATTACAGATGCTTGCAACATAAAATACAATGCAAACAAAAGCTTAATCAGAACCGTAAATCAAAATAGATAAGTTCGCACGCCTCGTGAGCGCGCGCCCGAGCGTGGCGGTACAAAATTCATTAGGCAGATACCACACCCACGGCTTGCCTAAAGGGGGGAGGGGGGCAGTGATTTTTGAGTTAATGAAAAGTAAAACTAATTTTATTTTTAGACTTTTATGATTATTATCGATTCTTAACATGAACAATGTTCCTTTATGGTTTGGGAGAACAGGAAGAAAAAAAAGTTTTTTGCCTTAGGTAATAAAAATTTTACTATGCAATAATTTTATCTTAATAGTAGTAAGTAGGTACACCGAATAAACTTATACTCGGATAATAATTATCTTTCTTTAATAATTCCTGAGTAAATGAAAATATTAATACCTAGGCCGGGAGATACTACAGGGGTACGGTACGCAATGACAAAAAGTAAAATGATGTTCAGAACCTGGCACTGGCGGCCCAGTAGCGTAGGTGTTAGTCGAACTCGTCGGATAAATTACGAGTTCAAACAATTTGTTCCTCAAAAATTTTAGGATTTACCGATAGCCCATAAAAAAGAATTACTACCGCCTACTAATCGTTTAGCGAAAAAATAATTACTTATTGCTGATTTTCGGCGGTATGGCGACCATTTGGAACTGTCTGAAAAGTATAGCATGGCGATTTTCGTAGGTACATGGCTGCAGGACGATGATTAACTGTGCAAAAATTAGCCTGGTACAAATGGTTGAATATCTTTTTTTCAATTAACGCATTCGCGTCGGTATGACGGGCTGTAAGTATCACCGGAGAATTATGGCATGACACTACCGCCTACTTCTTTTTTATGGGCTATCGGTAAATCCTAATATTTGTTGTGGAACAAATCGTTTGACACTCGTAATTAATTATCCGACAATTTCGACTAACGCCCACGCGACTAGTCTCCCGGTACCAGCGTTCTGACCATGATTTTTCTTTTTGTCATTGCTTAAATATGACCCCTGTAGGACCCTGTAGGTTACAAATGACCCAAAATTTTGTGTCAGTATCTCCTAGTAGTTCAGGATATGAATTTATCCAGAATTTGTAGGACAATATGTCTGTTGAATTATATAAACATTAACTAACTAAGTGAAAACAAAAAAATCAGCTTGTTAGTAATCATTTATGATGACCTCGTTATCGATACACTTTGGAAAGGGGGACTCTTTGAACCAACCATGGATTTTGTAGGACAAATATTTTTTCGAATAAAGGTAATTATCTTGAGATTGAACAAAAAAAAAAATTCAGTTAGTAATAAATATTTGAGAACCATCAAATCAAAAATTTTTATCCTTGTTATCTCTGTTAGCTACCACAATCGAGAGTTTCGTACACAAAATTATTGGGTGTCTCATCAAAATAAAGCTACAAACGGAAAATCAGCTTGATAGTAGTCACTTGCAAAAATGGGCGATGTATCCTGAACTATAGCCTTTAAATTGTTTTTCAAGTATGTAATAAAGGCGTCGCTCTATAATTTTAACTCAATTATTTTAAATCATTGACTGATATTATTTGACTTGAACTCAGTGAATTTAAACAATAATTTATTAGAATTACTTGATCTGTGTCAAGAATTGAAATAAAAAATAGGTTTAACATTTTTCCTAAATCATTAATGATCTAAACTACCACTAAACTACATACCTACTAAAACATTTTTACATTCAATGAACGCGGTTTTATCAGAGTTTACCATATATAAAAATTTATATCATAGTCAATATTATTAATTACTTTAAGGGAATTATTAGAAGGGAAAAATAAGATTCTATAGAATATTAATTAATCGGAATGATAAATATGATAAGATGCAGATAATTATTAAAAATAATTTAATTAAATTTTTATTTATTTAAGAATACGGAGAGTTGACAACTGGCAATCCTTGATACTTGTCAAAAAATTAGAAAAGTTCTTTTCGCTCTTGACGTTTGAGTGTCTCGCGTGCTTGTTTCGGTAAATTTCTGGATAAATTCATATAAATCCATATTGTTAATGTGATTGTGGTTAAAATTATCGGAAATTTGATATTTCAGATACACAAAATGCAGAACGACGCCGGAGAATTCGTTGACTTGTACTGCCCCAGGAAGTGGTAAGTGCATGTTACAGTTTTTAGGTTATATTAGAAGTCATCAATATTTTTGATGTATTATATTTAAAATAATAAGATTTATTTTATTTTTTCAAAATAAATATCGAAAGTAAAGAGAATTAATCATAAATAACAGAGCAATATGAAGTGTAATTGTACCAACAAACATATTTTAAAAACAAAGCTTTTGTTCAAAATGTGTTCTAATAATTTCTTTTTCCATTGTTTTAAGCAACAATGATAGCCAATGATTGGGATATTTCTGTTTGTTTATTTTATTCAAATAGTAAGAATAACAGTTTTAACATATTCTTAGAATTTAATCAAGCTGGTGTACAAGGTTATGGCCATTGTACATTTAAAATAACCCCTTTAAATGTGATTTACTAACATTAGGTATAATATACAATTACCAAAAGAACTTGATATGCATATTTACATGTTTAACTTTCATTCTTGTTTATGTCTTTAAGACATTTTTCTTGTTTGATACAATACTCTTTAAGTTAGGTTTGATGTGCAGAATATTAAATATTCATTAAACAAGCGTTAACAATTAATTTTGTTATCCGCAGCTCAGCCAGCAACCGTCTGATCCACGCTAAGGACCACGCGTCCGTCCAGCTGGTGATCGCGGACGTGGACCCGGCGACGGGCCGCGCAGCCGACTCCGCCAAGATGTACGTCATCTGCGGGGCCATCCGTAGGATGGGGGAGTCCGACGACTGTATAGTGCGGCTCACTAAGAAGGACGGCATTTTAATCAAGTGAGTATGATTATGTAAAAAATATATGATTATTGTATACTTGTATTATTAACTTAGTGTGGTACATAAAATTGTTAAATAAATATGAGAATCGGATCAATCGGAATCGGTCAATACTTCTATCAAAACAAAATGTAAATTTTTATCAAACTTACCTATTTAAAAATTATATTGCATTATTTCTATTTAAAAAAAGGGGTAGGGGGGATACCCTGACGGTGCATTTACGTCAAAAGAACATACAGCTAGAGCAAGAGCATTATTTCGTGATATTTTAGTGTAAACGAAAACTTGTATTGAATTGAATAATTGCATAGAATCTTTTCGAATGCACTAAGAACAATGAAAAAATGCCTTAAGGTACAATTCCGAGACGGGCCGCAGACCGCAAACTGCAACAGCAAACTGCAAGCGACAACACTTGTTTCTATGAAAATCTATGAATCGCTGCGCGTCGCGTCTGCAGGCAGTGTCGCCGAGCTTAGAATCAATTTCTTAGATGTTCATAGAAACAAGTGGTGTCGCTTGCAGATTGCTGTTGCAGTTTGCGGTCTGCGGCCCGTCTTGGACTTGTACCTTTAGTGTAAATGCCTGTTTACATTAAAGAATTGACATAGTGTGGTTAGAATGAGCATTCACTGGTTTGATGTAAATGTACTATGATAATCAAACAAAATGCCCGTGCTACATATTGAATTAGCCAATAGCACTCAAGGATACATATTAATTTTTTTTAGATTGGTCCTGAGATTTGTGCATTCAACCAAACAAAACCAACTCACAGTAAAAATTACTGAATGGACTTTTATTAGTATTTTTAACATTACAAAACCTAAATCTGTACCACATACTCTTTGTTTTTATTACCTTGGTAGTTAGCAGCAAGCAGTTAGTAACCAATATTTGGTTTTGTTATAAAAGGTTTAAGAAATAGGCACTGCCGCAACGTCTTTAACAATTTTACAGAATATTGGTTGTAACCATTTTAAAGATCTATACTTAATTGATATTAGTGCTGATTTACACAGGGTCAGTAACTGACTACAAATTCGAGGCAAATCAGTGCTGACCCGAAAAAAAAAACCCTGTGTAAGCAGATTTGAAGTCAGTACAGAGGCTTGAAGTCTATGTAAACAGTTAAAGTCCGACTTGTCTACTGACCCTGTGTAAATCAGCACTTATGCATTTAATTTTTAAAGATTAAATACAAAAAAATGAAAATACAGCTGCAAAAACTAGAACCTATTTATTATATGATGGACATAGGTATTATAAACAAGTACTTAACTGAAAGAAAATTGTGGTGTTCTAAAAATAAATAGGAATGAACGGCGATATATTTTTTTTATATTTTCTTGTGCTGTTTATTTGAGATAGTTGCAATTTATTTTGCAAAAATTAAACTGAAAAAAATCCATTTTTTTTTTGTCTAGGTATTATTTTACTAAATGACTTTCTCTTTGTTTCAGGAACTACTGATGTACTGTCATAAGGGTATTATTTAAGGAAAAATAAAAAAAGTTAAAAAAATTACATTCTTTTATTTCTTTGTATATTTCTGAAGTGGTCCACATTCGACATATAATTTATATATATATAATTACATCAAGTAATTTTACACTTTGTTAATATTTCAAAAACATTATTATATTTCTTGCAAATTTTTGAATCTTAAGTACTTTTTTGAAGATTCATAGTTTTGATATAACAATGCCTTTATGTTGTTAAAAGTTTTTATTGAGAGAATTATTGACACTTAGAACTGAGGCTGATCTTATTCATACTGAGTAATAAAGACATAAAGTAGATAACTTCAATAACAGAACAAGGGGTAGAGTAACATGATTTATTTTGAGTATCCAAGAGCTAAGTAACAATAATTTTTTCCTGAATAATCAGAACTAAATATGGTAATTTATTCACAAGAAACTGGAAGAAAATGATTTATTTTATGTAGCAACACTGATCGTGTATAATCTGTGGCTTAATATCATCTCCCGCCACAGCCGGGCCGGCCGTCCGGCGGCGGGCGGCAAATGGTTCGCTTCTTACACGCTTGCGTCAGAGTTAAAAAGCTGAGGATACACCAGGCGATCCACCAGCACAGGTTGCCTGCCACCAACTGTAGAATAAACAACTCGAATCAATAATTACTACAAATATTAAACCGCCTTCAAATGGTTGGAATAGGATAAATACGAAAGCCAAAAAAAAATCATCAAAATCGGTTCACGCATCGTACAATTATTTTGGAGATAACAAAAAAGGAAAAAAAAAATACAGTCGTCTTGCAACCTCCTTTTTTTGAAGTCGATTGATAAAATTATAATCATTCTGTCCATAGGAATTCACTATGTGTATGCTGCGCATACGTCTTATCCTACCAATAAAATAAATACAAAAGTGTGTCTGTTTATCTTTCTACGTCGCAGAAGTCGATTTTTGTAAATTCCGATAGAGGGCGCTATAAGTACTAATTTAGGTACAGTTTAAACCACGCGGGCCACAGCGCGGGTTACAGCTAATGTGCTAATAAATTACTGTATTCGCGTGCTCGTTGGCAGTACACAAAATAATATCATCTCCAGTAAAGAGCATGTTACACGTACTGTAAGACTTCATGCCAATCCTAATACAAAACTTTCCAAAACATTATGACATAATGTACTACATAATAAAACTTCGATTTTTTATTATCATTAAAATCATCGATGTTCTTCAACTTACCATATTTGTTCGATATCGTCAACGTAGAATCGAGTATAAATTTCAGAGCTTGTTCACCAGTACTTGGGCTTGCAGCCGCCGGGGCAGCGCGGCGGGCGACACGACGGCTTGCGCTTGCAAGCGAGCGTGCCTACCACCTAAATAATTCACAAGTTTAAAAATAGGTCATCAGCTAGTTTAATCATTTATGATTTTAATATATCCTGTGTTGGTGTTTATGTTGGACATGTCAGTTCCGATTGGTATTATTATTTTATTTAGCAGTATGTGAAACGAAAGAAAAGAAAACAGAACTATTCCTACTTGTAAAGCTTTTATACATTTCACTCACTGATTAAAAATTGTGAATTCTATAGATTTCTATTGCATACGGTACAGTTAAGTAAATACGTAGGTAACGTCCACTTAAATTAATGACCAATGAATAAAGCAAAGAACAAACCTGAAATAGAAAATACAATAAGCAAAATATCCCAAAGTGTTCTTTCTTCATATTTAGGTATTCAGGAGTTAATTATTTGTGTATAGTCCTCTGCCTGCATATTGTTATTTCATATTTATTGTTAGGTATTTACAGTAAATTTTGCAACATGATGGAATTTTCTTTTGTTCTTCTGTCACGTCAGAAGCTCGACATATTATTGTTCTTAATTGTCGCCAGCATTTCAACTTTGTGTCAGATCTCATAATGGAACTCTTTCGAACATAATAGGTTACCATTAACCTCCCTGCTTTTCTGGTATATGAGGGCTTTGGGCGGGCAGAGGACGTACCTAGTGTTTCTCATATTTGAAAGTGTAGGTGACTAGGTAACATGTAGGTACATAGAATAGCTGGTATGCAAAAGGTAGGTATAGCTACCTACTTAATATTTTTATTTTTAAGCCGACTGTATGTGTAGGTAGGTACTTTTGTTTCCAAATAAATTCATTATTATTACCCTTACCCTTATGACACCCGTTTAGCGTTCTTTAATATGATATCTCTTCGTAATCGTAGGCTACAAAGGGATATCTTGTTTTTATACAAAATAATAAGAGGTATTATTGTATGTCCACAAATCTTTGAGCAAATTAGGTTTACAGTGCCTAGTAAAATACCCCGTCTTCCCATATCTAGAGCTTTCGACCTGCCGTTTTATCGGAACAATGTTGGTAAAAATTCGCCAATTATTAGAATGTGCAGTGAGTTTAATGTTTTGTGCGCATCTCAGCCTAATTTGGTCAATATTTACTTTGATTCGTATTCAGTTTTTTCTATAAATATTGTTAATTACTAGACATCGGATTATATGCATTTGCATATTTGCATATGCAAATGCATAAAACTCTCTAATTACGGCGTTAGTGCATATTTTAGCCTTTTTCCCCAATCGTGCATATTTCGTTAAGTAGCGGGAGTTTTGATTGGTCGACTAACCTTTATTAGCCAATCAGAACAATCAGCGAGTAAACAAACCCTATTTTGGCATGGTAAAATGGCAAAAAATTACAAAATGGGCTCCATTTTAAGTTAATTTTGAGCCATTCAAAATAGGGCTAGATTACTCTTTTGGGGCTAAAAACTTAAAACACGGGTTGAATTCCAAAAAAGGGCTAGATTTAGCCCGGAAAGGTCTAAGGTGGCAACTCTGGGCTCGCGGGTGACAAACGTCACAAATTTGCGCTAGAAAATTTGGTAAAAATGCTTAATTGTGTTTTGGCACAAAAACTATAAGTACTTAATTTCAAGAAAATTTCAGATTTTATACCTGTGTTTTATACAATCTTTGATTAAAATATATAAAAATAATAAAGGTTTTTTTATTTTGTATTGTGCATATTTTAGGCATATCAGTCGTTTTTAGTGCATATTTCGGCCTTTTTTAGTGCATATTTGCATGCATATTTTGGCATTTTGTTAGTGCATATAATCCGATGTCTATTAATTACTTACTTTCAAAATAATTACGTTAGTCATAACAAAATTAAACGTAAGCGTTGTGTTGATTTAGTTGGTACTATTTAAGTAAGTTTAAGATATAAAAATTAATTTGTCCTTACCTATAATTGGTTGATACATCCTTAACATTTATGTATTTCTAGATTTAAGCTTGCAAGATTTGTATGTATTTACTGTTGGTTTGGCTTAATAAATAAATAAATAAATTATTATAGTAATTTTATATGCTCTATCATCACTCTTTCCCATTGGTTTATCTATATAAAAAAACGAACCCTGCTCCATTCTGTATAAAAACCTCAAGAGACTGGACCACAGAACTATATCGGACTGGACCGTCAAAATAATTTAATTGATGACTTCGACGTAGGGAAATTTGGTTTTCATCATTTATAAATAAAAATCAATGCCACTTTTCGTTGTAATTCCATAACTCGAGAACGGCTGAACCGATTTCGATAATTCTTTTTTTATTATATTCCTTGAAGTACGAGGATGGTTCTTATGTAGAGAAAACGTTAATATGTACCACGGGCGAAGCCGGGGCGGACCGCTAGTCATTTATAAATTTTATCGTGATTCTGTGCTTTGCCTCACCAAAAATTTAAATTCAAAAACTAATTAAGAAAATGCTTAGAGTATGGCCGTACATAGATGGTATAATACATTTGAGACTTAAATTAGAATTACATGGTTGAACAAAATAAAAACCCGTTTCACAAATAAACAATTTAATATTATCACAACTACGAGTCCCTACTGATGTAAGCGGGCAGACGCTGACAGAGCGCGCGCCAGTAGCCGCGGCAGAGCGCACACAGCGAGCGGGCGCGGGGCGCGGGCGGGGCCGGGCCGCTCGGGCGACCGAACGGGACGCGTCCTGACAGCGGGTTGAGACGCTTCGCTTGAGCGTATAGCTGCAATAATGTGTATGGAATAACTGCAGTATTTAGAGGTAGAGGTAGCACTACCTACCTACCTACCTACAACACTACCTCTAAATACTGCAGTTATTATTATATATATAGCTGTATAGTGTATTTTTTGAGGTACTGTGTCCTTCAAAACCGTTCACTAGGCGGTGTGCGAACTCGCTTCTTCAACCTAAAAAATTCTCATTTATAACAGTAATTGAAGGCTAGAACTAAACATTTCATTTATACATTGCGTGTATAAATGAAATGTTGAGTGCTTCTTTAATTTATTTTTCATTAAAAAAAAATTGTTCAAACTAACATGCACAGGGTCGTCCAGGTCAAACCCGCAATGGTTTAGGTCTGTGGCCGAGCACACTGACGTACAGTCGCTTTTCACTACTCTAGAAATAATCACATTATCATTAAAGTTATACTTCTTTAATCAAAAAAAAATCCGATTCAAAATTACCGGCTTAAAACAACAATAAAAAATGTCTACCAGTTGTACTTTTAGTATTAAATTATAGCCAAATAGAGCTGAAAATCAATGTCGTATTGTAGTAGATTTTATTGCCACAACATAGATAAATAGTTTTAATGTCTTTCATTAATATTTATAGCTGTATATACAAACCTGTGTATAACGACATTATTCCGATTGTGAGGCGCGATGTCAAGTGCGGCGCCGCGCGCGGTCTGCAGCCGCCGCCGCTCCGACACCGCACTCGTGTACACCGTCTGACAGACAAAATATCAAATTTGGTACATTATTTTAAAATCTGAACGGAAACCAGTCTTATAGTAGTATATTTTCCAGTATGGGAAAGTGAGCTCGTTAAGAAAATGGAAATACACTGCTCTTGGGTGGTTTGCGCATAACAGCACAATTATAGACTTTACTAACAAAATATTATAGATGTATAATCTGAATTAAAGAAAATAACAGATTTAAAAACGAATAAACAGGGCTCATCTTTGGCATAATACCTATTATTGAGGAATGTAGTACCTATGTAGTACGTACTACGTAACTAGTACAAGGCTTAATTATAGTAATTATACATTGTTTTCCCACAAACAACTTACTTGTATCGTTGGGGATAAACTCCTTGCGACTCTTGCGTCGGGGTCAGTTGCGACGAATTTGTCGCACACCGACACGGACGCGGATGAGGGCGGGCGGCGAGCGAGGGGGTTTGCAGGGGACAACTAATACAACAGTTATCGAAATACCAGTAAAATCAAAGTAAATGTTTCATTGTATGAAGGTTATCTTTTAAAGATCATAAGTAGCCAAAATAATTGTATGTCATGCATCATGAATAAATCATCTTTGACCTAAGTACTTATGTGAAATTAAATCATACAAAACGTTGTTCAAATTTTAAAAATAATTAATTATTCGTCGTACTTACCTGCCGGCGCGCTGCGAATGCGCGACCCAGTTCATCCAGCTTTGTCATTATGATCTTGTATGTTCTGCACGAGTCTGACTGAAAGATTGAGCTTTTAGACGATTAAAATAATTACAGATTAAATTAAATAATGGATATTATTTACCAATTATTATAATGACAAACATACTTTAGCTTAGTAAATTATTTTAAAAGGCCTAACTACAGCTTTATGGAAGTTAGGAACCCATTTTTGTCTTATTATCATTGTTTTTAAAAATAATTAAGGAACGTGGCGCTACATTTCATTTGAAAAATATCCTACACTAAACTTCTCCTTCCTCCTATGGTCGTGTGAGCTCTGACTGGTGCTGGACACTTCGCTCGACTCGCTTCGCACCCGGGATCGCCCGCTGCGAACTAACACCATAAAAGTTGAATAAACATATCATAATATGTTACGGATTAGAATTTTAAAGAAAAGCACAATTCCTAACAAAATGAATTAGAAGCCGGAACAATTATTAGTGAATGGTGTGTTTATTCATGCTTGTAGACCGTAAACACTCATTGAGAGAAAACATTGCTCACAAACAGTTACAGTAAAAGCTCTACATCGCGTAATTCGTCTTATGGCTGCAATGAAAACGCTCGAAAGTTGTCATACAGTGGCATAATTATTTTTATTTGATGGTCCACTAATAACAACAACCAAAGTTACAAATCATGCTAAAGTTTAAATTCTTCTAGAAGTTTGTATGTTAACTTGTACAGTTTATTAAAGACGGTGTAATGATTTTCACTTGAAAATACCTAGTCAAAGGGTCGGATTATTTTTATATTTTCAAAACTATTACCCGGACGCTTTGCTCGCTCGCGCTCAGTAGGCCTTTCTCGTCCCCGCTCAGTCTGTTCCGTTCGCTCAGAGCGCTCCCGCTCCGACTGAGCGAGTCGCTCCGGCTGAGCGAGCCGCTCACACAGCTGCGCCACGCGCGAGATCTGTTCCTGTTGCTCACGGAGCGCGCGCTCGCAGACCGCTTTGAACTCGCGTATGGATGATGATGAGAGGCGGCTTGATTCACGAGGCCGTAGCTCGGGACGTCTTTAGTAAAGGGTTAAAAAAGCGAATAGCAGTAGTTCTTAAATAAGAAGAAAATAAGCCTTTATCATGTTATAAATGTTTATGAAACAATATAAACCACAAAACTTATAGCAATGCAGTCTTAGTAGGCTTTCAATCGAATCTAAAATGTGCATTTCTGACGCTATATTATCAACTAAAGTACATCTAATAGCACAAACGTGTGTTTATATAAAGATATCTCATTACTGGGACACTGGATAATATTTACTTACACTCCATGTATAATTCCATTGTACAATATTACTATCCCGCTTTTTACACCTATGGTATACAAACATACACACCTACTAAGCCGTTGCTTGCGGCGCACATAGCTGCCGTCGGACACGCCGCTGTCGTGCGAGTATCGCTTGTGCGTGCGCGGGCGGAGCGGTGCGTCCGAGCCGCTGCTGCTGCCCGCCGCACTCCCCGCACCCCTCCCAGCGTCCACCACCAGCCGCTCGCCTCTGTTGTCACTGACATGTTTAATGAAATATGCCGTATTTCATTTAGCTCAATTATTAGAGCTACTAATGTTATTCGTAGCTTCGTAAGGTCCGAAAATCCATGGGAATGAGGTGTTTCACCAAATTATAATATAAGGAATACAAAATTAGATACAAAAATTATACATTTAATTGCGAGTGTGTTTGTTTATTTTTCTTGCACGTCATTCCTAGATAGAAGATATTTTTGATGCTTACTATAGCCATCCCAAAAATAGATGGCGCTGGCTCTACTATCTACTGTTAATTTACTATGAGTCTAACTATGACCGCCTAGTAAGTGTCTAGGTAGCTAGTGTTACTGGCACAAGGACTAATGACTATTCTAATCTCTACCTTTTAATTATTTTAACTAAAACCTGCGTCCGACAGAAGGCCGTACAGCAGCGCGCATGTAGCGGTCCAGGTCGATGATGTCGTTGGCCACGCCCTCCGCGCCCGCACCGCCCGACACTGATGACGTCACTGACATCGGGGGGCAGACACTGCTGAGACTGATAAAGCATATAAAACTGATTTTAATGACCCGTACTCTATCATCAACACAAAAAGTACCATACAACATTAGGTATATCAGATTTTTTAATGCACTCCTAAGTACAATATAGTAATATTATAGTACAATCAAATAAAATCGTCATAGAAAGGAAGAGCGATTACTTCTACTAAATGAGCCGGTGCATTTACATCAAACGAGTGAATGCTCATTCTCACAGCCCATTCTCATTTAAATTATTTTTATGTAAACAGACGTAGAGCATTATTTCGTTGTTCTTAGTGCATTCGAAAAGATTCTATGCAATGTTCTAATACTGAACAACACTCAATACGAGTTTTCGTTTACACTAAAAGATCACGAAGCTCTTGCTCTAGCTCTATAGCTTTAGGTTCGTTTGATGTAAATACACCGAGAGAAGAGCAAAATCATAGCATAATCATGTTAGGTACAGGTTTTTTCAAATAGCATGTAGATAATAAATTCGACTAAATTGCCGTATAGTAAACAAAACAGTATATATTGAAAATGTACTTACATTATCTCTTACTATAAAATGCTATATTATTTCACACACATTAGACATTACACAGCTCTATATAATTTTCTCAGTATTAAAACTCCAACGAATATTTATTCTGGTAATTTATCTACATTTCTACAAGCAACTCGCGAAATTTCATCTACTTACTATTAAAACTTGATTAAAAAAATACATTATTTCAAGTTTTGAAATATTTCAACTGATAGGGATGTATTCCCGAAAGATTTTGAATATTTCCGCTACAGATGTTCCACTCCTAACTGTAGTAGTATGCTGACGCTTTTCTGCTTCATTCAGAAGGTTACCTGATATTGGTGGTGGAGAACCACGGAAGGAAAGCGTTACTCTCCTGACTGCATCATTCCCGCTATGTGACTGTCACATGTGTTTTATGTCAATCAAAGTAATGAACGTAAAAAAGATTTAAATATTTATGGTTTTAGGGTTAAGAGAGATCATAACACAGGATCATAATATGATCCTAATATGTAATATATATTTCTAGACATATTAAGTATGTCTATAATAGTGTTTAGAAATATATTATTTTATACTTAAATATAGGTACTTACCAGTATATTATATACTATTTATATCTGTGATTAAAACTAGCTGTGCCCCGGGGTTTTACCCGCATTGCTCCGCTCTTTTTGCTCTTAGCATGATGATAATAATATAGAGCCTTCCTCGATAAATGGGCTATCTAACACTGAAATAACTTTTTCAAATCAGTCCCAGTAGTTCCTGAGATTGGTGCGTACAAACAAGTGTATTTAGACAATTTGCGCGATCTTATTTATCAATCTGCTTTCTTTCAAAGCGAAAAATTAATGCAGTAATAGACCTAAATATTCAATGTTTTCCAGTGTATCGTATAGCTACAAATATTCTCCATTTTACAAGCCTTAAACATTAATTTAAGACCGGTGTGTCGTATGTAGATACATTACATAGGTAGTGATTATGCCTACATATTTGACTGATTTTCTTTTATAAGTAGATTCTGCATTTTATGTCATGCTTATGAAGACATAGCTTTTCTTTTATCAATCCTAATGGGATTCGAACCCAGGACCATTTGGACCTACGATCACAACCATTGTATCAATATCGTGTATCAATCAGATGTTCGAATTATGCATGTCACCGTAAAATTGTAAAGACCGTTATATTTAAATCTTGCGGGATTGATTATAGAATGCGTTAGTAAGCAAATTTTACGAATAAGGTATACTTTCTTGACAGTTTACAATCTCGTGAGTCAAGATTATAATTTAACAGTTTTTACAATCTAACGGCGACATATTAATAAGGGTAAGGAATAAGGATAAAAAATAAAAGTCGTTTGGCAAGTTATTTGTATTATTCTCGATAATATTAACATTACAATTAATTTGTTCATAGCTTTACATATTGCGCTATAAATATTTATACAATGTGTACTTTCCGAGTATTTAGCCTCATTTCAATTATTTCCCATAACTTTGTCTCTTTCTCTCATACAGATATATGCTTTGCTAGACCGAGATAGATTTATTAACATCTTTTTTACGAGTGAAAGAGATAAAATTATGTTTCAAAATCGTTACATTTAGCTTGTCAAGTGTTTGTCTTGGGCTTAATTTTCTAAGCCATATGCAAGAAAGAGATGCACGCATAGAATAAAAAAAGTAAGAGCAAGATAGCATATCTAAAAGATCGCAGACGCTTGCAGTGTAGTTTAAAAAACTTTGTTTGCGTCACATTTCAGCTGTAAGGACATCTTACTTTTAGAAAATAAACAACAGTGATACATTTTATTATAATGAGGGTATATTCATAAATTTCATACTTATAGAAGTTATTCTGTAAAGAAATACGAAAAGTACTATACAGTGCTTTGGAGTAATTTTAGGTTTTTGTCATTCTATTATATTTATACGCAAACCTCTAAAACATTAAAGAGCACAATTAGAATTTTTAAAAGGTAGTTTTTACTCCAAAGCACTTTAATTAAACAGAAAATATAAAAAATCTAATAAAGTAACAATCTAATACAATTAATTTTTACCGTAATCACCCTTATTTGGCCTAGAACCATATTGCACTAAAGAACAAAAACTGTACATCAGGATGGATTCACACTTATATATAGAAAAAACATTATTATTTAAAACTAACATTAACTAGGCGGTGAGCTAACTTTTTATTTAATTTTCGCAATTTATTAGGAACTAGTGAAAAGCTGCTTTTATTTTATTATTATTTTTATTTTAATATTGTTATTATTATTTTATAAAAATACATTTATATTTACACGAAGCCTCATTTACAATTTTAATGTGATGTATCGAATAGTCGTCTCACTCTAACTTACTTGAATGTAATGTGTGGGAGGGAGATAGCACGACAATGGCCTAACAAAGGTATATTACATTATTTTTTGTGATATTTCACTTTTAAATCCTTGACTGAAATGTTTTTTTTTCTTTCTATATTTAAGAGTTACAATGGCTGATACAATTTTGAGCGGGATATAATATCCTAGATATCATCTAATGCCTAGGTTTGCTTCAGATTCCTAAATACGCAGAATAGCCAATTTAGATAAAATTTAGTAATTATTACTAAACTACAAAATGACATCTAATCTAGTTATTATTACTTCACCCGAGTCTAATTTCCGCCAGTCTGAAGGTAAGCCCAATGATATTATAAGTAAATAAAAGTGATACAACATTTCTCTTTACTTAGAATGATATTATAAGTAAAGAGAAATGTTGCTAATTAGCCACATTCGACTTCAGTTGTCTCTTTCGCTCACGTTAATTTAATCATGCCATCTCAGTGTGACGTCTAAGCGTGTGTGCGTTAGTGTGCCGTGTTTGAAGACCGAATGATGTGTTGGTAACCTATCTACACCTTTTCACAACATAGTATAAAACAACGTGTGTGTCTATATATTGTATAGATCTTTAAAACTACGCAACGGATTATGATACGATTTTTTTTATTCGATAGATTGGTTCTCGAAGAAAATTTTAGTATAGTGTAAACCGGAAGCTATAGTAGAGCCATTTTAATAGGCAACATTTGACAGTTCAACAAAATTCAACAACGTAACCTAGTAACGACGACATAGAATAACATGATATTTCGTTTTGTTAGAACTGCACATTTGCTTAACTTTTTTCAATTACGATTACGTATTTATAATAATAATGACCGATAGAAGTTATTTTAAGATTTCATTTTACTGATAAACCATCCTAAACATAATAAACAATTTCTGAATTGAAGAACTGACGTCGCTACAATTTTGTGTCAATAAACCTTTTTTCTTTTTAAATACTAGAGACGTTACTCTTAAAATCGAAATCTGACATCTAGAATCGAATGCATTGATTACTTGTGAATAAAAATCATCATAAATTAATAAATTCGATTGACAAATGTTTCAAATCCGTATCGATTAATACACTATAATCGATGTTTTTAAGCAGGTTACCTCTCTTCGAAGATAAAATTGATAGACGTCAAATGTTGCCTATTAAATTGGCTCGACTATAGTTACTTATAATATCATAGGGTAAGTTTATATTAAATAGAACATGAGTATTAAACTCATGACTAGCTTATATGTAAATTCTTTTTATTTATTTATTTTTACTTGCAATATTCGTTCGAGCACTACTTATACATATTTTTAATAAATTGTATATTACATATATATTGAAGCTCTATGTCTCTAAGGGCTGATTTTTCAATCGTTGGTTAAAACTTATCCTTCGGATAACGTATTAACCTACCATTTCCAAAATGCATTCTAATTGTCCGGATTTGACAGTTTAGTGAAATTTTAATATTATCGTGTAATACTTTATAGGACGGATAAGTTTTAACCAAGGATTGAAAAATCGGGCCTAAATGGGGCAGGAAATTCGGGCCATATTTCAATAATAGCATAGTTTAAGTTCCTTCCTTCATTTATGTTAGCAATAATCATCATTTTAAAGTACGTTGAAAAAAATGAACAATAAAAAAAAACATTGTAATAAAGTGCTATTAAAATAATTAAGTAGTAAAAAAAAGATTTAACAATTTTATAAGATTATTTTTTAAACTATTTTATAGGTTAAGTTGCTCATTAACGTAAAATCTCATGTAAAAATTTGTTTTAAACATCTGTATATTTCATTTAAATCATATAATACAGAGTTCAACTACAACAAAAATATATATCAAATTAATCAAATTTCATGGTACCAAAAAAATAACAAATATTACATACATGTTTTTTAATAATTCTCTCACCTAATATTATAATGATCGTCAAAATTACATTAAGAGTCAAAATTGATTATTGCAAAGCCAGTAAAAATAACCTAATTTACACATGTGTACATATTTGAACATTAACTGCCAGTTTTACAACTTGCTGATAAATTTACTGATAGCCTATTCAACACTTTTTGTATTTTTACATCTCTATAATATATAAAAATAAATCCATATTTCCCTTGGTGACGGCATCACGCGTGAACGGCTTGACCGATTTCGATAATTCTTCTTTTATAATATTCCTTGAAGTACGAGGATGGTTCTTATGGCGAAAACGTAAACATGTAACACGGGCGAAGCCGGGGCAGACTGCTAGCATATTAAAATTTTCGAGTTTTACATTCTTAGAAGCAATTAGACAAAGTATATCTTATAGTTTCATTTTTATCTGACAGATAAGCTAACCAGAACATATCAACAAGTTGTGAAACTGACTATTAGCCACCCAAAGCGATCGCTATCACATAATCACTATTCACACGAATTTCGACTTTATACACTCGTCCATAAGGTCACAAATAGCACTACCACATTCCTTTAGACGCTGTCACTTTAGTCCATTTTAGCCAACTTAAGTGAGTATCGGCTAACATTTAGCCAACTTAAGTGAGTATTTGCTAACTCTCTTGTCACAATTGACGAACTTTTAGCCAGTTACAGCTAAGGTTAGCCAGCTAAAGTCAGCTTTAGCAATATTTTAGCCGACTTTAGTCAGTAGTGGCCGTATGTCACTGGCTGTTCGCTAACTCGTCCATACGACATCTGAAACAACAATATTTATACATTACTATTTATAAAAAAATGTTATCTATATTTATAAAAATGAAACCCGTTTCGCGTTGTCACGTGTGAACGGCTGAACCGATTTCGATAATTCTTTTTTTATTATATTCCTTGAAGTACGTGGATGGTTCTTATGTAGAGAAAACGTAAATATGTACCACGGGCGAAGCCGGGGTTCATATTCGGGCGGACCGTTAGTTAGTAATAATTAAGAAATGCTTTCATTAATAAGTTCAAATACAATAAAAAATAAAATTGAAAATAATATGCATCAATATTATTTATATAAAAAATTAAGACTGGTTGCAGAGCTTGACCGACCATCAGTGCGTATCGTCGGTCCAGACGATACGCATCAACAATTGTATGACTATGACACTAATGCGCATGACAATACGCGTGCGTATGGTCGGTCTAGCTATGAACGGTTTTATGAATTTCCATACATATGACAAGCGCGACTGACGTACGCACTGATGGTCGGTCAAGCTCTGCAACCAGCCTAAAGGTTTTTACCTGACGGCCATTTCAGCAACTTCCAAACTGGGATAGTCCAATTCCTTCACCAGACACAGCACTGCGGAGAGCAGGTTCGAATTCTGAAACACAGACATATCCATTTAGAAATTAAACAATTTAATTAATTTATATTCGCAATTACTGTAATTTCAAAATGTGAAAATATACTGGCTTAAAATCAACTGCAAAGTTATTTTATTAACTTTGCAGTTGATACTTCGTGTATTACACGCACTAAGTGAAAAGTAGTAACTTTATCGTATTATATTTTATTTTCTATTTTTTATATTATTTAAAAAAAGTTTTAATTCAAGCATGTGGGAATCTATTACGCGCGTTGAGAATAAAATTTCAATATCGCGTCATGGTAATACCGTCACGTCATCGAGTAAGGCGACGATTTTGATATCTTTGAATGACTTTTGACACGTGTGCTCGGCATACACGGTCTTCTCATCTACCAGCAGAATCCAGACCTATTTATGCATTAAAAATAATAATAATAAGACGCTCACCCTAGCAACCGGTCTCCTCGTGAAGCCCCTCCTCTCCCCCATGACGGCGGACGGATATTCGCGTTCGCTTCGGTCGCTCCGCCTCGCTTCGCTTCGCTCGGCGCGCTCGTTGTTGGAGCGCTCCCACTCGCGGACAGAGTGCGTGTCGCTTCTGGAGGTAACGCTGTTATTGCTATGCAGTTATGAATGAATGAATGAATGAATGAAAAATACTTTATTGTACACCAGATATAATACATTTTATAAACTTAACAATAAATTAATCAATGTACAGTAAGCGGCCTTATCGCTGGCAGCGATCTCTACCAGGCAACCCAAAAAAAGACGAGGAAAATAGTTAAATTAATCATGGCGGTGCATAATAAATAAAAGTGCAATCAATCACAATCAGAATAATATATTACAGTTATTACAGTTATATTGGATAAGTATAATAATATTATGTTGAAAAAATCAATACATATAATAAAATTCTAGAAAAGTCGTGTCTGTACAATCAAAATATATAAAAAAAAATTAGCAGATGCTATTATTAAATCGATCCCAAACCCAAAACTGAAGTTAAAAAAATTTTTGTCTGTTTGTCTGTTTGTCGGTTTGTCTGTTTGTCTGTTTGTCTGTATGTTCGTGCACGCTAATCTCAGAAACGGCTTATCCGATTAAGATGCGGTTTTCACTAATATATTGTGGTAATCTTCATTTAACATTTAGTGTTTATTTCATGTCAATCGGTTCGTAAATAAAAAAGTTATGACCATTTAAGTATTCACGGCGAACATTTGCTAAGGCATTCTATACACTGTACGATAAAACGTAAGTTATCTGTTACAATTATTATTCATGTAAATGTAAATGTCCAAGTGATCATATCGAAAGTGCCCAAGGGTTGGGGGGGGTTTTGGTCAAATTAGAATTATTCTTACTTCTAGGTAAATTTTATACATAAAATGTCCTTTAAATTATGTCGTATTATATTTTTAACCCCCGACGCAAAAAGATGGGTGATAAGTGTTTGACCGCTATGTGTGTCTGTGTGTGTGTGTCTGTTTGTGCCACCGTAGCTCGCTAACAGGTAATCCGAATTAGATGCGGTTTTTTTAGTTAGGCAGCATATTTTCCGACGCTGGTTCTTTGATAAAGTGTATCAAAATCGGTTCATCCATTTATTATACCTAGGTATATTATTATAGGGGTAAATGTGGGAATGAAAAAAACGAAAGTTGTCAAATATAAGTACCTAAGTGATATATTAAATGAAAGTGAACGACCTATCAGTAACAAATCGGTTCATCCATTTATTTAATACTAGATTTCCGCCCGCGGCTTCGCCCGCGTTTGCAAAGGAAAACCCGCATAGTTCCCGTTCCCGTGGAATTTCCGGGATAAAAACTATCCTATGTGTTAATCCAAGTTACCCTCTATATGTGTGCTAAATTTCATTGTAATCGGTTCAGTAGTTTTTACGTGAAAGAGTAACAAACATCCATACATCCACACATCCATACATCCATACAAACTTTCTCCCTTATAATATATTTTTAATTTTAATTTTTAATATAGGTAGATATAAAAGTGGTAATAAAAAAATGAATTTGTCAAAAATATACTCAAGTGACATATCATATGAAAGGGCATGACGTGTAGAGTTTAATTAGACGTGTTTTATCAAAATCGGTTCATCCATTTATTATACCTTTTTATGGGTAAAAGTGGGAATGAAAAAAAACGAATGTTGTCAAATATACCCAAGTGACATATCAAATAAAAGTGCATAACGGGTGAAGTACACTTAGTTATATTTTTATCCAATTCGGTTTATCCATTTATTAGATTACAGCGGTAAAAGTGGGAATGAATAATGTGGTCAAATAATATACTCAAGCGGCATATCAAAATATGAAAGGGCAACGTGTGAATTACAATTAGTCATATTTTATCGAAATCGGTTCATCCGTTTATTACATTTAGGGCTTTTTAGGGGTGACAGTGGGGATAAATAAACCAAATGGAGCATCAAACTACAGGATATGACGTGTACATATAGGTACAATTAGATATGGTTTACATCAAAATCGGTTCTGCCATTTACTAGGGATGGAAAGGGAAGGGTTGAAAGTCTGTGAAAGAAGAGGGGATATGGGAGCGAGAGGATAGCCACACCCTGGAAATTTTGAACTCTACTCAAAGCTAGATAGGCCTGGCCCTTGGCAATATTTTTTCCTAAGTATACCACTTCTTTTGCCACTGTGGTCCATTACAATTTGTGCACGGTTACGGCCCAACTTAAAAGATGTCAAGGAGCAACAAACTTATAGATATCAATATGATGTAGGAATGTAATATGGAGGTAGAGGTAGGTCTCGCTCACTTGAAAATATTACATGAAAATAAGAAACCGAAAGGAATAAATAATTATTTTACAAACTTCCCGACGATCTTTAAAATTAAGTACCATATATGTATTTTGATAATGAGGTATATTATGATAATGTTGGCATGGCAGCCCCGATGACTTTGTTTTTTTTTTATAAATATTTAAAATGGTATTTATTTTTAAAAATCTTCGGGAAGTTTGTGAAATTATTTATTCCTTTTTCTATGCATGCACTTTTCTTCGTAGCGCTGTTTTTTTTTATTTAATTTTTATTGCACGGTCTAAACGGTTTAGTTACTACCTACAGGCGTGAGACAGGATTCAGGAAAGATCTGATTTGGATTTTGTGCTGGATTTGATAAAAACTGAGTATCGATTAAGCTGATCAGTTGCTGCACGATACATAGTTAAAAACATCCATACAAGGAAGGAAGGAAAAGAAATTTGCTCCCCTCCCCCCTGGTGCCTAAAAATAATATGACATAATTTAAAAGAAATTTTACGTAGAAAATTAATAAGGCATTTTTTTTGTATTGTTTAGCTCAGTTTAGTAATTAATTTTACTTACAGTTCTTTTAATTATTTATGGTAGTCTGTGTTTACTCAATAATTTAAAATAAGTAGTAACTACTATGCAGTCACTATTCCACGCGGACGAAGTCGCGGGCACAGCTAGTAATAAATATAATATGAAAAATAACTGTGCATGTATCTGTATATGTGTGTATGTATGTATATCTCACCGGTCGGACCGCTCGTTGGGCTCGTGCGACGCGAACTGCCGCCACTCGCCGTTGCTGTTCGAGTACGCGTAGTCCTGTATTATATATTTTTATATAGATATAGCTTTAATAATATGGATATTTTCATATTTGTTGATCTTGGTTATTAAAAATAAGATATAGGACAAAGGTTATTAAAATACAGACAAATCGGGTACCTACGTAGTCAGTACGGGTATTTTAAAAAGCTTAGAATACGTAGCAGTAAGACACGTTTTTTTATCGAGAAAGGTAACAAACATGTTATAAATATAAAACATAACGAAACAATGATTAGAAAAATATTAGAAACATCAAAATACACGGTACTGTTATGGGCAATTTCAGAAGATTCTAAATTAAAAACGTACCAAAAACATTTCAAAAACAATAATTAATACCATAAATGAATAATAGTTTTTATGAATAAATAAAACGCGTACCTTAACACTATGCGCGGACACAGAATGTCGTAGAGACGCCGCGTCGGGCGAGCGGGGACCTCGCGGCTAAAAACATAAATATATGTACATTAATACTAAGTATTTTAATACTCAGGGCTTAGGTATGGGCTACATAGTAATTCCAACGCATGTAAGTTTTTATTTGTATTTTAAGATACAATCTATATCTGGCTAGAATGGCTAGTTACTATTTCTTTTTTCTTTCTTAAAAGTAATATTTTGTTCGCTACGTATTGAGACAAGAATAAAAAACTTACAGATGTAAACAAAAAAACACACAACAAATACTTAGGGGCCATCCATAAAGTACGTCACACGTAAAGAGGGGGGGAGGGGGTTGACAAAGTGTGACATGGTGTGACAAGGGGTGGGAGGGGTCCTAAGTTTCGTGACATCACATTTCAAAATCTAGAGGTACTAATTAATCGCTTGTTAATAAACTAAATTGTTTTGTTGAAAATTTATATTTACCTATTCAATGCCTATTCATTAGTTTATTTCTTTGTTATTGTTTCAAATATTTGATATTATGTTGATTTCATAAAAAAAGTAAGTACTTAATTTAAATGGAAATAAAACTAATTTCGGAGCTGCTGTTTTAATTTAATAATTTTTCGATGTTAAATTGCAAAACATGTGACGTCACTAGGGAGGGGGGGGTCTTAGAAATGTGACCACCTGTGACAAGGACGGGGGGGGGGGTGCTCAAAAACTCATGAAATTAGTGTGACGTACTTTATGGATGGTCCCTTATAACTCGATACAATTAATCAACTATACGTGTAAACACTACAGATCCGGTTCGAAGGACCAATACATGTAGCACATTGTGTCGATATATTATGTTGAAAAACGAATAAAAACTCTATTCTTTTTTTGTGTTTCTCATTTATGCGAGGATTTGAACGGTTTTTAGGAAGTAGGAAAAATTCGAACATGGTTGTAATACACACCCGGGAGGCCCACAATTTTCTTTTTATTTAAATATAACAAAATATTCATCACATCACGATCAAATTGTACTTATTTATGTGATGCTTTACTGTATATTTTCATGTTTTGTTCTTATATTCAATAAATGGTAAAAAAAATCGAAACCACTTACATAATAAATAACTAAAATAAGTATATACCTCATAGTGCGAGGAAGTCATGGCGGGGTGTTCGTACCGCTCGTCGTCCGGCGACGCGGCCCGTCCTAGCGGCGACAGCGGACACTACACACATACATACATACGTCATGTTATATATATACTAATATTATAAAGCTGAAGAGTTTGTTTGATTGTTAGAACGCGCTAATCTCAGGAACTACTGGTCCGATTTGAAAAATTATTTCGGTGTTAGATAGCCCATTTATTGAGGAAGGCTATAGGCTATATATCATCACGCTAAGACCAACAGGAGTGGGGTACTGCGGGTAAAACCGCAGGGCACAGCTAGTTTATTTATAGTTATAGTGAACAAGTCACATAAATTAATGAAGTCAAGTAATGTATACGCTAAAGATGAAGATTTTAAAAACCTTAAAGTATAAGCTAAATCTAAAGAAAAACAATCTTATTCTGTTATACTCAAAAGAAAAGAAATAACGCTAGAGATCAATTTGTTGAATAACAAAGGCTACTTACTAAAATTTAATGTATAAAGTTCAACAGTATAGTAAATAATTCATTCAATACGCTTTGGAAATTCAGTTTAGTAAAACAATACAGTTTATTCACATCAAACAAATTTTACGAACTATTGTTATTCGCCAATACAAAATACGACAAAAAATAAGCATATACAAATTACAATAAGATAAACACAAGAATTTTTCCAACTTTATCAAACAAATCCCCCTCCCCCCATTATACAACCATCTCGCTCACACCCTCCCACCCCCCGCTCTACCCGTCCCGCTCACCTGCACTACGGTCGGCGACCGCGGCTCGGGCACTTCTTCCACAGACCCGTCGCTGTTGTGCACCTTGTTACACACACACACGTGTTAGTCACATTATATAGCGGTTGCTATGGTTACGGCGCTAATATTGTACATTCCAGAAAGATCGGTTATGAAGATAATTTATATTTTATAAGCATTGAGATAATATTACTACGTATGGAGGAGAACCACCACGAACAAAATCTGTGCGCCATTTTTTTGCTCTAAGTTTTAAAAATTATTATCTAGTTAGGTACTTACCGATGAAAGTTATTCCTTTGCACTTTTCCGTATTATTTGTATTATTTGTGCAATATCGTAACACACACGAAGGCTTATTTGATGCGATTCACTTTAAAATAAATAAAAAATGAGCGTGCAGTTACGCCATAATATGGCATATTATGTTGAGCGGAACATAAGTGATGTAGGCGGTGTCGTCTCCATATGTATATCTCAATGTTTATAAATATAATTTTTTATAAGAACTTTAAGGTATCTTCCTCATAGCAAGTTTAATACCTCGTTTTTTTAGTAATAAAATCAACATTCAACAGACACAAAAACACAAAACAAAAAATCACTCGTAAGTTTTAATAGCAAAATGGTTATGCACAAGTTATTATCATTACAATAAAAACAAAAATGATAACGAAACATTTATTCGTATATTATTTTGATATAGTATCTTATACGACGTATAGATGAATGCTGTTTGTGTTAAGCGCAGTTCTTAAAGTGTTTGCATGTGTATGTAAATGTATTCGAGTGCGTGTATTTTTGTACGCAAGGTATAATCATGATTTTCGTGTGTGTGTATGAGTGTATGTATTCTGTTCAAGTCTATGTGTGTGTGTGTGTATGTATGTATGTTTGTATACCTGTTCGAGCCGCTGGTTCCGGTAGAACTGGTCGGGCTCGCGCTCGGGGCTGGACTCGCACGAGCGCTGGCTCCGGCACTGGCTGTATGTGTCGTGCTGGAAGATAGTATTTATTTATTACTATCATATTATATTAATGTTATTCCTTCTATGCGTGTGTTTATCACGGAACTAAATGACTGGATCGAATTGAATGTAATTTTGGTGTTTTAGATTCAAACTAGTCGCAGGTATACATATAAGCTAGTTTATATCGAATCCGAGCTATCATAAATCATAATGTTGACTAACTTATTGAAAAAAGGTTAATTCCCACTTATTTATGGTGATGAGGAATTCACAATAAAGTGTATAATAATAAAAGAAACATTTTAAAAGACGAAAAAGAATTAAATTTCGTTTAACGTAATATATTTTTTTCTGAATGCTATGCCATTTACGGACCTGCTGAGGATACCCTTCATCATCAGAGTCCGGTATGTGCACACCGCGACGCATCGCCTCTTGTACCTGAAAATATACAAAACTTTTAAGCACTTTTGAGTTTTGTAATAATATTATTTCCAATAATATTAACCGCTTCCTTGGTACAGTTGTTGACGCGTGAGCGTACGCTTACGCGTCACCGAGGGGTCCTGGATTCGATTCCCGGTGGAGATGAAGAAAAAATAAAATGTCTCGGTCTGGCAGGACACAGAAGGCTGATCACCTACTTGTCTCTAAAGAAAATCGATCAGTGAAACAGATGTGTGATGGGACTTCACTTCACACTTTATTATTCCCAAAGTTTATTATATACTAGCTTTCCGCCCGCGGCTTCGCCCGCATTTTCAAAGAAAAACCCGCATAGTTCCCGTTTAGTTTTAGGATTTTTTGTAGTTACTAGAGAAAAATAGTAATAAAGATAAACCAACCTCTTCAGGATGTACAGCCACATTGTCCAACTTTTCCAGATTTGGTAGATTCCTAAGCACCGTCATCCTGTACCTGGAATTGTAATTATGGTTTTAAAGGTTAACGTTACATAGATAAGTTTTATTAAAATAATGACTTAACTTCTGTAATCGGTCCAGTTATTTTTGACATTTGCGCGTTCAAACAAACAAATTTTTCTATCGTTTAGATTTTATTTTTGTTTGCTCTATGTTTCTTATATCTTTTACGTATTCTTAACTCTTATACTCTTAAACTAGCTGTGCTACACGGTTTTACCCGCAGTGCTCCGCTCCTGTTGGTCTTAGCGTAATGATATATAGCTTATAGCCTTCCTCGATAAATGGGCTATCTAACTAATAATTTATATTTCAAATCGGACCACTATTTGCTGAGATTATTGCGTTCAAACAAACATACTCTTCAGCTTTATAATATTATAAATATAGATGTGTTCTTAATTCTTATACTCTTTGTATGTTGTATGGCTTATGAGTCATAGATAATTTCCTACATCTGTACTCACTCGGGATGCAGGGTGCACGGGTTCTCGTCCAGCCACAGGCTGGTGAGGTCGGGCAAGTGCCGCAGGTGTCTGATCTCCGCCAGGTCGCGGATCTCGTTCTTACGCACGTAAAGCTCGCGCAGCCGCCGGCACGCCGCGAAGTCGCCCAGCGTGCGTATCTTGTTTATACTGGAATTGTTAAGATAAATGTCCAATTTTACAATAACATTGATTTTTAAAGTGACTGCTGTTCAAGTTAGGACGGCTACTCACGTTCTAGAGCAGGGGAAATTTTGGAATTGCGCACTTAATTGGCTCCTTAATTGTGTTGTGTATATTCAGAGAACAGAAAAATTGCTCCAATCGCCGTCCAACCGAGATTGTTCCAATATTGCCTCAGTGGCACGTACATGAGTAGCTGGCTTAACCATAGTTTTAACCGGTGAAACACGAGCGGTTATAGTTATTGTTAAAACTTAAAATTATGACGTCCTCCATAAAATTATTGTCAATAGGTGCAACTCATATTTACCTTGACTGTCACTCTAACATATTTGTTACTAGGTTTCCGCCCGCGGCTTCACCCGCGCAGTCAAAGAAAAACCCGCATAGTTCCCGTTCCCGTGGGATTTCCGGGATTGCGTCATTTTCCCGGGATAAAAAGTAGCCTATGTCCTTTCTCGGGTATCAAAATATCTCCATACCAAATTTCATGAAAATTGGTTCAGTAGTTTAGGCGTGATTGAGTAACAGACAGACAGAGTTACTTTCGCATTTAAAGTATTAAGTATGGAGCAAAACTAAAGTAACATGGTGCAAGGATTATGGTAAATTCTAAAGGAAATAAAATAATTTCAATTGTCCGTTACCATGCCGCGGCCGTAACAACTTGTAAGTAAATCAACACTCGACTTCATGCCTGCAATCATGTATTGTCTTTTTAGTGTTTTGTAAGTTGTTCTATTTAAATACATAAATAAATTATGTAGATTACATATACCTACACCTGGTATATTAACCTGGATTGGCAATTGAAAAAGCGATTGAAATATTCATATAACCCCGACAGAAAAGCGCATAGATGACGTAAAGCGTCATATTATAGGGATCCTATTATAGGGCTGGATAGGGATTGTTTGGGCCCGGCCGCGGCGACGGGCTGCCGCTGATGGGGTCTCGGATGAATTCTACACATACCCGTGGCCCCGTCGTTGATGCGGCTTGACGGAACACAGTGGGGTTTTGGTCGGTAGGAATCCGACATAACCCACGGCCGCTTCCCCGGAGGCCGTGGGTATCTATGCAAGATTTCCCCACTAAAAAAAAAAAAAAGGGCTGGATAGGGAATAGGGATCATTTAATTGTTTCTTCATAGGTTCATTCCATTCTTCTTTTCATATTTCCCACATTTTAAAATTTATTGTAAACTTATTACCATTTTAATTCTCTCAAAGAAACCACGCACTGTCATCCTTGAAAACGTCACAAAGAGCTTTTCCACCATCACGGTGACCGCGTGGGTAGTGCTGACGTCACCACTCATTAAATACAACCTTTGGTGTATCGATAGTGTATTAATACAATCTTTTATTCAATGGCGTCGTTCGATATCCGTCATTTGTGTTCAAAGGAGTGTTCCGTGTTTATATAACATAGCTGGAGTGGATTATGAGTATCTTTGTAATATCATCGCTTCGAGGTTTCACCCGCGTGGCGCTGTTGGTCTTAGCGTAATAATATATAGCCTATATCCTTCCTCGATAAATGGGCTATCTAACACCGAAAGAATTTTTCAAATCGGACCAGTAGTTCCTGAGATTTGCGCGTTCAAACAAAAAAAAAACAATCTCTTCAGCTTTATGATTTTAGAGTAGTAGATACATTAAGCTCTATTGAATAGGTATATAAATATATTTGATATAGGTATATATATTTTAAGGAACGTAATAAATTGAACATATATTTCACGGGCATATAGTATCTACAATAAATAATTCAACTTAAGCGTACTTCTAATTATTTTTATAATTTCTTTCTAATTGTCGATCTGGCCTAACTTATCCTGTCCTATACACTTTTTATTATGAAAACTATTAAGAGTGATCCTAATTGTTATTTGGTCTATGAAATTATTCAAATTAATAACTTAATACGTTCAAATCCTGCTACTAATGTGGGACCTCAATACAGTATACCTTTATGAATGTATATACTATCTACCCTCCAAACCTAATACCTGTTTTACAATTTGCCAAATTGCTTTCAACAAAAGCCTTATCACAGTAACAAACATATTATGATTTTATCAATAGGTTCTCACCAAAACCCACAACACATGAACAAAGTCATATTGTACGGATACGAACTAATGATAGTCATGATTTGCAAGTTAGCACTTTCCACAACCACAGGTGAAAGCGTTTGCGGATACTCTGTGGTCAACACAAGATTTTTTAATGCACATTCAATATATATATATATATATATTTTAGTTGACAATGAACGGGTTTATGAACATCCTGTACATGAAGAAGTATCTGCTAATTGCCATTTTAAAGACGTAATGTTCGTTTTACGGAGTTTCTTATCAGCTCTTCTCCGTAGAAACTGCTTTCCGAATCGGTGGTAAACAAATAAATGTTTGAGTTTAACGTGAAGACTGCAGTACCTACATTTAACTAACAACTCAATGTTCCCTTTTAATGTACATTGCAGATTCTATCAGATCACATAAGTAGGTACTTTACAACATTACCGTTCACGCGTCGCTTCCAAAATCATCATACACAAAAAAATAACAATACAATATTTATCATCATTAACAAATATCTCCATTCCCATAACAAACCAATACTAATAATTCAATTATCTACACCAAGTCACTTGTAATTACGCACGCACGATATTAACGCGGCGTTTCCTTAGACGTGCAAGGTCTCCACCAATCAGAGCGTGGCGCGCGATAATTGCCCAATCAGCAGGCAGCCGCGTTACGGATTGCCCAATCGCGACCGATCGACCGTTAACTGTTTTCCACTTTGAATTGGGATAGGGCGATCACAAACGAATGTTTACTTTAACAAGCAGTAGCAGCTGAGCTGCGCGGTTTCAGAAAGCATGTATGTATAACCCGAGCAGATAGAGAATAGATCTGAAGATGGCGACGGGTACTTATGGTAGGGTTGGCAAATTAAGTTCTCTAACATCGTATTTTTGGTTCATTCATTTATTTTTAAAGTTTGTAACAAAAACTTAACGAAAATAATTAACAATCAAATGTAACGCAAACAATATATAACAAACTAAACAAAAACAACAATAAAATAAGAATCACGTAAATCGGTTCAGAAACCTCGGCGTAATCGGTGCACATACATAAAAAATATATACCGGTCCTTTTTTTAAGTCGGTTAGTGAAGAACATCCTCTTTTTTTGAAGTCGGTTAAAAACTTAATTGTTTATTTTGGCAACACTACATGTAAGCCGCCCGTGTATACGCTTCCTAAAATATATTAACAGGTAATGTTCGGAAGGAAGCCTTAATTTGTTTACTTTAAACCAGCAATACATTAAACATGTATTTAATTTGACGTTGATTATACCTATGTTTATTTAACTGTGTGTCTGTGTACCATCGTGTACTGCTGAACTAAAGAATTTTTTTATTTTTCATTAATAGATTATTTATACAAAGATTAGTTTTTTTAAATAACTATGATCTGCTAACAAAACTCTGTGACACATTTTGAAGAAACTTAATTATGGCATTTATTGAGTCAGCGAAACGCAACAGCCGGATTGAAATATTTAATTGTATTGAAATTCCGTTTTACAGGGAATTATTGCTCATAGAAACTTTCCTTATTAGCATACCCCACGACAGTTCCAAAATCAATAGCATCAAAGATTATACAGCTACATAGATTCGGTGCATCGTCTATATCGTCTAGACGGCAGACGGGTCGCGACCGTTGCACCGGCATACCGTTATACACATTTGAAGATAATATGTATTCACCTGCCGATCGTTATGGCCACTTGAAGGAATGTATCGAGATTCGAGACTGTCTGCATGTTGATCGGAGGAAAACAGAAAATATATAAATAAATAAATATTTCAGGACAATTTTCACACACGGCAGGATCTGATCCCATACTAAGCTTTCGCTTGTGTTATGGAAACCAGATGGCTGATAAACATACATATATCATTTTAAATAAATACTTAATATGTATAGATAATTAACACCCAGACACAGAGAAATATTCGCCCCGGGTGGGAATCGAACCCACGACCTATGGCTTGAAAGGCAGAGCCACTACCAACCAAGCCAACCGGACGTCAAAAAATACATCGTTGGCGTCTCAATCGAAAAAAAACTTTGGCTAGTCGTTGAACTAAGGATAAAGAACCCTTTACTAATACCTAAAGGTATCGTTTATTGTGCAGTGCCGTCAGATATGAGGACACAAAATATAACTATGCATACCTTATTTAAATTTCCAAATACCTCTCAGTTATTTGAGCAAAATTGTAAACTGAGTTGGGCTCGATGTTAAGCCCAACTCATAAGTAGGTACTACAGTACCAGTATCACATTTAACAATTTCCATAAGTTCTAGGAATGACTGAACGTAATTAGCAAATTATGACACATACCTAAATGCAAGCACCTCCACATTGGGCATCCTCCTCAGCAAACTGACGTCGCCGAGCTCTGCACCCCTGGAACAATTCATTTTTTAATAATATCAAAAATTATAATCTCCTAGAATTTTACAATAAAATGTTCCAAAGCATAAGAAATTAATTTACAACAGTAAAAGGGATTTATTATACAGAATCTACTAGCTCTACCTAGGAATAAAACCTATCCTATGTTCTTTCTCAGGTATTAAAATTATTTTTGCACTAAATTTCATCCAAATCGGTTCAGCGGTTGAGGCATGAAGAAGCGACAGACAAACAGCAACAACATTTTTTATTAGTTAGGATTGCGAAAGTGAAGTGTAGCAGTGTGCGTTAAATGTTCAAAAATTTCAATAATACCTCAATATACTGTTGATCGATTACCATCTAAAACACAAACAACACATTCATATACTCTCGTGCTTAAGACACAAGCACACACGAAAATTAGTTTCCAATAAGAAAACTAATCAATAACAAATATGTACTTAAAACTACACGATCGCGTTCACACAAACATCAGATAGAAGCTATTACGTATTCGTATCGAGTAGTGCTAAAACAAACAAACAAACAAGACGACTCCTCACGAGTTACGTACGACGACATAACGCGCGCACGCGACTCTTACTGTGTAGGGTTGTTACTTTACAATTTTATTGATTAAATAAATAATAATAAAGAGAATAACTCAATCAAAGCGCTCAACCATATATGATTATTTTAAACCAATGAACGTCACGCCACGTCTACAAATAAAAAAAAAACATGCAAATTTAAATAGAAGAATCAGGCTGATCAAAAGTACATATCCGTATCTATACCTACATATAATAAATCTGTAGAAGGGTCAATTCTGTACATTGAAAATATTGAAAAAATAAATAGCAGGAGGTATTACTGGATCGATACCAAACCCAAATACTTATGTGATTAAAAAAATTTTTGTCTGTCTGTCTGTCTGTCTGTCTGTATGTTCAGGCATCACGTGAAAAGTAACGGTTCGATTTCGATGAAACTTGGTATAATTATACCTTAATATCCTGGGCAATGGGCATAAAATAGGATACTTTTTATCCCGGAAAAATACGTAGAAAAAAATAAATCTTAATGTTTCCGTGCGGACGGAGTCGCGGGCGGAAGCTAGTTGATCAATAAAATTAAAGTTTTAGAATATACTATTAAAATTACATTACAGGTAAACGTTACATTTGAAAGTTGATGACTGAAAAATTACCTTGCCTGAAAAATATAAAAAAAAAATTAGGAAATATTTCCTACAGTCATTCCTATCAACAAAAAATAACTCGTGAGTGGTAACCCTAACACAAAACTATACAATTCATTATTATTATATCAACTGAACTACACTTGAGCATCGCGTGACGATGACTGATCTTTCGAGTTACGTAGCTGTATAGCCGATACTTTGGACATTTCACTTCAAAACAAAAGCACACAAACGTAAAGTATAACGAATTATCCAACTCACACGCAAAGCAATGTCGCATGATAAATAATTCCACGAGGAAATAAATGTGTATTGTCAATTGTCATAATATTGTGATCGGCTGTGGCGTAATGTTTGAGTGAATATGCTTACTAAAATAAATTTGATCACTTTTGGTCCAATAAATAGTTAAGAAATTCAAGTAGGATACAGAAGGATGCCAGCTCAGTGGTACAGGTAGGTAGGTCTAATACCTCAAATTTTTAACGTTATGAAATTTACAACTATAATAGAATCTATATAATCTACTAGGATATATAATTCTAGCAGTGTGAAAGGCAAACCCACAGTTAATTTCGCCAAGTTAATAAATATTCATATGGTGGTATGTATTACATCATCATCATTTAAATATACTACATACTTCCAAAAATTACCAATTTTAAAAATTCATAATTTTGGCAGCCCTACCACGATTCGATACAAATTCTCTGTTACTGTATCAAAACACTCAGTATCGCGTGATGAGACATCATCTTGTATTTGAAAACAAGAGTATTCGATAACACTGGAATTTGCTTAAAATAATTGTTACGATCCAAACAACTCAAAGGAAAATATTTCGTATGATATGCGTCATAAAGCTGGTTTTAAGGTGCACTTCTGGAATGATCATTTTGAACGTTGATGTTTTAAGAGGTGAACATTGTTATAGCAATAACTGTATTACTATAATACATCTGAAAATAGTTTAAATAAATATGTATAATCAAAAAGAAAGACCTTAAAAAAATATCTTCCTATAGGAATCTCTGTAGGTAATTTTTCAGTAGGTATGGCAAATAACAGCAATCAGCAATGCATATTAAAATAGATTTGAAACATAAATTTCTAAGAGACAAGTAGCATCACATATTTGTATTTCATTATTTATATATCCACTTAAACAACTCACTTGTAAATTAAATGACGAGATATCTCTCATATCGTTAAAACAAACAATTTTCTACCATACCACACCAAAAGCTAATGAAAGTGTTGATAAAAAGCTATCAAAACACCGCATTCTCCAGTAACCATAAACAATTTTAACCCAACCCAAGAAACTTCACACCCAAAGAAGTTACTTCAAACAGAACCCACCCTCGATGCACTCATGATAATTACGAAGCTGCTATAGTACTTCAAAAGTCGGTGACGGCACCGCGTGACACGCCCTACCACATTACCATCATTTAGTAAAAGCAATTGTACCTAATGAAACGTGCACCCCACCTTCTATTTTTCTAGGTGCTTGTTTTGCTCCCTATAAGTATATTTGATTCCAATTTATAAAGAAATATTTTCAAAATATTCAAATTTCTAAAGATATTTTCCTGATTTATTGAAATTTTTCTATATAGTCGTTGGTTAGAATTATTCCAACATTAAAAAGGCATTGGGTTAATCATGATGCCTTACCTTCTCCAAACAGGAAATCTTATCTTTATTTGGACAAAAAATACCTTTAGAAACTAGGCTGTACCTAAACCCAAGCGAAGTTGGGACATGATTTCCGCACCTATCAAGCAAATCCATACCTTCAACAATATTTAATTATAATATAACATATTCACGCCTAATCTGAACAGAGCCAACATCCACCGTCTGACGTAACGAATCAGTTACATCCGCCAATCACTTTCCATTTCTGCGAACCGGTCCAGCCGAATTGACGAGATTCGTCTAACGAGCGTGACATCGTGACCTGTGGCACTGTTTGTCATTTGGATGAAAGCTAGTTTTGTGGCTTAAGTATGCCTATAGGTAATTTTGCCTGTGGCGTCTATAGAAAATAATCACTACGTAGTATAAAGAGAAACATATAGTACAGAGTGGCTTTCGATGCCTTTCCTATGTGCTTTTAAATGATGGAGTGATGTAAAATGAAGATTTATAGGCATATAACGTGCATAGCACCCGTGAAAAGCCGGGACGGTCGCTAATATATAAACAGTACAGCGTTCAATATCTATAAAACACGGGAGAATTAATGAAAAATGACAGTTTTGCAGCAATTACAGTTCTAGGTTACAATAACCATCATAGTGAAAAAACTATCACGAGTATGATCGATTGAGCTTCTAATAAGCTTTTTATAGGCATAGTTTTCTCACTTATAAGAATCAATTACTTAGCTGTAAACAATATTATAATTAGATGCAACAAACACATCACTTTAATTGCATATATCATTCTAATTATATGTATAATTAACGATGTATAATGCCAAGTGAGTTCGTTCAACTCTGATATTTAAGATTGCAGCGTCCATTCTAATTTTATTGGAAGGAAACTCATGGAGATTGGAGAATAGCAAGAGGAAACAATAAATATAAAAAATAACTTACTATAAAATGAAATTTCTCAAATTTAGTTTTAAATCGTTATTCACATTAGACTATAAATCAACGATTCCGATTTAAATAAAAAATTGCGATGACGAAGGAATATAAGACAGAAGAGAAACGCACAAAGAAAAGGGCAAATTGACGTATACACAGACTATTTCTGGAATCGGAAAAGGATCAGATAAGGACTTAAATTTAATGAAGTTTTCCATCTACCATCCCGTTACTGAGGTCTTTGTAGCTAACAAATATTATGATGGAGATGTTATGATATTTCTTAAACTAACTACTTACTACTCTTACTAACCAGTTATCCACACGACTTTTACTAACCATAAACCAACTCAGTACGCTTATTTCTGTAATTCGTACCAATTGCTACGTATCACTTTTTTCTTTCCCTAACATTCGTAAGGACCATTATGACACCATAGTTAATGGTACACAATTAGCGAGCACGTGGGCGCCGCACGCAACATCACCCAACGTGATTCATCGACACATTCCAGCTATTTTAACTGAATGTGACCAATTATAGACTAGACTACTGTGACTTATGAATTTGGAACTTGATAATTAATTCTGATAAATTTTGTTTACTATTGCCTGTATTTATCATTTCTTCTTCGAAGTGTACTGATCAGTGATTCTATATTGTCTACGTTGGCAGTGAATCTATTCATTTATATCAACATCATGAAATAGCATTTCTTTCAGAAAAATAAAATCAATCCTTCTGAATGAAAGAAATTAGGACAAGAAAAAAAATCTTCTCGATAAGAACTAACTACGAGGATTCCAATCAGTCCTACCAATCAACTAAATCATTGCATTTCCCAAGGTTTCCTATTTCACAAGATTTTCTTAAATACTACGAATACTTTGAATCATCATGAACATGTTGAATAGACAAATTACCTATCTCTATCAAATATCCTCGCCTAGGCTACACGCACGTGCTCTCTGTTCAAAGTTGCTCAATGAATGCGTTTGAGTTATATTTCAGATATAAGAGTATAACTTAATTACAGAAAAAATACAAAATTGTTGGGCAAAAAAATAGAAACAGAAAGAGGAGCGATTATGTTTATACTGGCAACATTTGACTTTTTCTGAACGGACACTTTCGTACGTAAACTAGGTAGTAAGTTCTACTCCTTTACAGTGCTTTTGAGATTTAACCGTGCGTTTGAATGTACTCATGTGATACAGAAAGGTACAGGTTTCACAGCATAGCTTTTACATGTCTTATACACACTATAAAGCTTAGTATGAGTGGAAACAGTCACATAATCAGCATAGCAAATCTTGCTGGAAAAGCACCCTTAGCTACTCCACTAGACGTCAAGTTACATGAGCCAGTGACGTCACGAACTCTTTCCCGCCACGTGGCGAACCCGCAGTACTCGCTGGTGCAGTCACCTTGACACGCTCACATCTTGTTAGCGGAGCCCGGATTGACCTTTGCTAATGCAATTTCGCTTTGGTTCGCGGTAAAACACATTTAATATTAATACGGTTTCATTAATCAAATACTGGGAAAAGCGTTTGAGATTTCTTGGTTTTGTTTATTATTTTAGTTCATACTTTAAGGAAAGATTAATTGCTGCAACTTCAATTAAAATATGTTTAATTAATTCTATTAATATTTGAAATGCAGTTATTTATTCATTCATTTCAACAGCTTAGTTTTAAATTATAAACGACAAGCACACACTTTTCATAGGTACTTGCATTTTTACCCAGTCTTGTACAAAACATTATTGATTTTATTTCTAACAAAATAGAGATTTCAAATATACTTCTAACCTACTTAAAATATACCTATGAATACACAACACCGTCTAAAATTATAAATTAGGTTAACCTACAAAAAACCTGTCAACAAAAAATCCAATTTCATTTCTATGTACCGCTTCTAACAAAGCGTGACAAAGTCCATTGAAACAGTTGAAAAAGAAAAGACAATTCAAATAAAACATTTGAGAAATAAAGAACAATTCAAATAAATGATTATTATCTTTTACCTAAAAACATTAAACTCTCTTTTCAGAATTAGACAAATAAAAAAAACATCATCAAAATCGAACCAGCCGTTCTGTGATAACAAACCCAAAAAATACAGAATTGAGAACGTCTCAAGTCTTGACGTCACGTGAAAAGAAAATAAAATTCAAAATATTTAAAAGACAATTCAACCAGACACGTGCAGAGCTAGCCGTGACTCAGGTTGGACCTATTAGCAAACAAAAATCGATGCCCCAGTGTGGTCACCCACTTGCAAGTTATACAAGCGACTCACCAATAGTTACAAGGTCACCCTAACTAAAGATAGGGTTGCCACCTGTACTATAACACTTATTATTTAGAATCAATACTAATATTATAAAGCTGAACAGTTTGTTTGAACGCGCTATTCTCGGGAACTATTGGTCCGATTTGAAAAATTATTTCGGTGTTAGATAGCCCATTTATCGAGGAAGGCTATAGGATATATATATTATCAAACTAAAACATTTATTTATTCAATTACACTTTTTAGAAGCACTTTCGAATCGTCATTACATATTTTTAACATTTACCATATCATCTCGCTAAGACCATCAGCAGCGAAGCACTGCGGGTAAAACCGAGGAGCACAGCTAGTTAGTATACAATAAATTCGCTGCCGCTGTCAGTCGGCCGGCGTAGCACTTTGATTCAAAAGCGCTTCTAAACGAAGTCAAGTTGAATAAATGATGTTTGAGATAAATCAGGATAACCTGATGAGTTTTTCTTCAATAGATATATATAGAGAAGAGATAAGGCTTTGATAAATAAAGCTAAGTCTTATAACAATCAAGAAATAAAATACTATTTCATCTTCAAAAAAGGTGCCAACCCTATCATGACTGATAATAACATGTTATTTCGCTGGAAAATTTAGTTACTTGTATGAATAATTTGTGTGGTGGTGGTTACAAGATTATACAGTCTACAATGTCAGTTTAAAATTTTATATTATAATATTAGCTGGTTCTGACTCATCGTTAAAAGCTGAATGTAGAAAGGTATGATAAAAATAAACAGTTTAAAACGATCTCATGATTTATCTTTTAAATAATTGCTAAGATTATGAAAAATATCTAAGAAAATTTTATTTATCGGAATTTAATTTTTGATCAAATCGTTATTTTTCGTTATCCCCGTAAGATTTTTGTGGAAGAAAATGTTAATTAATGACGGTATTTATAAATTATATATTTTGATTACACATCTAAAAATAATTTAACTTATACAATCTTTGACGCGTTCCGAATCATGTTTCATAGTCTCATAGAGAAGCTAGAAGTAATAACTACTAAATTCTTATTTACATGTTTAGCAACAAAATATATTCATACACACACATTATTACTGTAGTAGTGAAGTGAGTCACTTAGTCAGGATTTAGACGACCTATTTATACACACACCTCCGCATTCCCTCTGGACTTGCGCCAGCACAGTTTGTGACCTGCGCTGCGTCATCGAGATACAAATTAGGACTTTACAATGCGGATTTACTACCTAGTATTTAAAAATCCAGAAAAATGCTACAAAAAAAACGAATGGAAAAAATACACTATTGACTAGTCTATTCTAGTCTATTGCATATTGGACAAAAAAATTGCGTGAAGATTCAAGCTTTTATACCAAAAGGCAAAACCTAATATCTGTGATGTTACATCAATCCACACTTGTCAGTTTTCAAAGTTTAGTTAGCTAACAACTTGCTAACAACTTTCTAATTATGATTTCTTTTATTAATAATATATTAATTCCAAGTTATTATTGATTCATTTTAAACTCAAAAGACATCGGTGCGAATAGAGACAGACCTTTTTTTGACTTTCTCACCTATACCAACAATTTAAAGCAGAAGCTGTCAGAGTTGGATGGCCCCCGGAGCAATGCGAGTAAAACTGCGGGCTAGAGCTAGTTTATACTATATTGGTATAAATTATTACATTATTACCAATACTTTATCCACACACACGTAGCAACAAGCCATTCTCATACTTACTGGTCACTACTAACTACTAACATTGATAACAAGGCCCTCAAAAGGTCATTAACACCACTTTATACCCTTCACGATAATCTCTACTAAATATAGATCATCAATCTTGCCCTATATTCTATCAATGATTGACGAGTACGAGGCGCCAAGCGGGCTGGCCTGGAAGCGATCCAAACGAAAATATATTCAATCTATTCGACTCACAAGTTAATAACTTACTAATAATGAGGGTTTGATATAATAGGACTTCAGTTATGTAAGGCAAGAATAATTTGGTGATATTTGTTTTACGAATTGATCCTTATAAAGTTATAAGAGTAAATCCTACAGTTACTATTGTTTGTCAACAATTGTTTGTATAGTGTGAATAATTTTTAAACAGATGTCGATAAAGATTTTTTAATTAAACTGAAAAGGAAGGTTCTAGAATGGCAACCTAATTAAAAACTAGCTGATCTCCGCGGTTTCACCCACATTGCTCCGCTTCTGTTCCTTCCTCGATGTATGGGCTATCTAACACCATTCTAACTAAGAATTTTTCAAATCGGGCCAGTAGTTCATGAGATAAGCGCGTTCGCAAACAAACTCGCAAACAAACTCTTCAGCTTTATAATATTAAGTATAGATAATAATTAATAACTCAATACACAGAATAAAGAACAGCTTAGTCTTCATTCCATGGCTCTGATCGATCTTTAGAGGTCAAGTTAAGAGCCCTTGATGAATATAAAGCATTCATGAAAGAAAAAATAAAAAAGAATGTACTTAAGAAACGTAATAAATGACTATTGAAAATTACCGACTTAAAAGAAAAAAGGTTTTTCGTCAACATTGCAATAAATAAATATCTATTTGTAATTAGTTTAGGTTGACAAAAAAGTAACAAATAACAATGGCAATGATTATAATTAAGTTAATAAATCTTTTTTCGAAATAGCTATCTTAACACATACATAATCATGTTATATATGCAAGTCGAATTTACAACACAACACTTACAAACATATCAACATATAAATAATTCAAACTTCAAGAAATTACGATTACACTCTAAAGAAAAACCTTTTTCAATCTCCCATATCGTCAACATAATAAAGACAATATACAATACACAGCATTGTTTGTTTTTGTGCAAGCGCCTCACGCGCGCAGGCGCAGCCTTTCCGCTATGTCACTCGATACCCGTTTATACGTGTGTGTGTGTGTGTGTGTGTGACCTTAGTGCGTTATTTGCTTTTATGTAACTATTTAAAGATAACAAAAATGTATAACTTAAAATTGAGAGATAACCAAACTGGCATTTAAATGAAAAAAAATCTAAATCGGTCCATCAGTTTGAGAACTACGAAAATGGAAACCCACAAAACAAACAAACCCACGAAACACACACTCAACACCCGTCTTTTTGTGCAATTGCAGCAGTCATTCGGACTGTCGATAGAAGCGAAAAATTATAACTTCAAGTGTATTAAAATTTTAAACATAAGCATCTCGGTAACGTAATTACAAGATTTTTTCCTATCAAAACTTGCTCTAGACGACTAAAGAATTAACTTGCTAACAAAGCTTGCTGCTAACTTTCGCAAACGTGGGGATGATTCTACAAGAAATAGGTTTCGAAGCGAAATCAATAGAATATTGTTTGGCGCCCACCGAAGTGGATACGGGTCAGTAAGGCGCCGCTAATGTAAGGCTTCATCTGTGTCGAATAGAGATAACTAACTAATACATTTCAATAAAGTCTTACTATAGTTTAAGTAGATCACGGTATTTTTTTTTCTATGCATTTTTATGGTATGTACTCACATTTTAATGAAAATGTATGACATTAAAAAAATATTAGATTCTATTGATAATAAATTAACAATCTACATCTACAATAGGAAATATAAACCAAGAAAATCGACAGCTTCAAAAATTGTTCTTAAATTACAAAGGTCGTTAAATTCTATAAATACACCGATATTGTATCTTAAATAAAATATACATTAATAACCGCGGCAACAATTTCAAACCAACATGATATTTATTTTAGTAACGGCACCGGTTTCCGACTAGCCTCCTCTATCCGACCATTTTGATTTTTATTTGATAAAACGTTTAAAATACGCGCGACAATCGTGAAACTGAAGGCTTTCGATCCAATCACTTATCGTACGTCATCTGTCCAAAATTGGGTTTCAAATTTTAACCGACATTTCGTCAATCCAAGAAAAGCTAGGCGAGGGTGTAGTTTGTATTGAATTGAATGCGAAAAAAACATAAAACGGTGAAAATAAACATTTGGATTTTTACGCTAAATACTCTGGTAAGTTTGTGGTTAATTTACTTTGAACGCTTTATTGGTGTTTTAAATTATTAATTTTAAAATATACATGCAAAGATAGCGTGTTTTTATAGGTTTTTTTGGCTAAATAATTATGGACGGAATGAGGAGCTTTTCAAAATAACAACATTCCGAAATCCGACCGAATCGGTCGGTAAACGGAATTTCGCACTTTGTAAAAGAAGGTAATTATCTATTATGCATGTTGTTTTGTGGAGGTTTCGTATTAAGTTATTTATTCTAAACGCTATGCTTACATACTACACCTGTATGCGACCAATGCTAACTTTAATGGATTATTTGTAATATACGTTTTAACTGACACTCTTTTTTGATTTTTTTGTTATTCATTTACAAAGACCGGTCTGGTTTAAAAACCCTATATTTTACGTTTAGGACACAATATAATTGCATAACTACGAAATTGTGAGATCTTTATAAGTGTACATACGAAATAGAAATGAACTAAAAATGAATATCAATTTCGGTTTAGAGGCTTTATTACGCAAATTTAGGTTTGGTCGGAATCTAGGTGCGATATATTTCCCTGTTTCCGTCCAACTTGGTTGCTTTTGCTTGCGCTGTGCTTGAGTGAAATTGCATGCGTTTATTTCAGGTCATCATCATGAGTGATAAAAAAGAGGCTGAAGTATTCTCATTAGCTGAAATAATACTTTTGGTGAAATGGATTTTAGAATTAGGCAAAGTAGTCAATGGGACATTCTAATTTAGTGTGGATGACCAGTGAGGCATTTTATGAGTTTGAGTTTGAGTAAATGTAATTTTAAACTACTACAGTCTAAAATAGAGTTAGTTTTTGTTATTATAATAAATGCTCAAATATTATCTAAAACTAGCGGTCCTCCCCGGCTTCGCCCGTGGTACATATTTAAAATATCTCTCCACAAGAACCATCCTCGTACTTCAAGTAATATAATAAAAAAAGAATTATCGAAATCGGTCCACGCGTGATGCAGTGAAAAGACGAAACGGGTTTTTACGAATTTCCATTGTATTTCTATTATCATAAAGTTGGTTTTAGTAGAAAATATTTGGCTGGTCGGAATCTAGCTACTCAGTGGTCGGAAACACGTGTATTTGTACTCAGTCGGTCGGAAAATGGTGCTTTCAGTTAATTTCCAGTCGTGACAGTTAAAATGCAAATTAAGGTAATAAAAAGCCATTATGAAATACAATTAAGTGCATATTTTAAAATATAAGTTCGTAATCTTTCATAATATCATTTTTTCTTATGACCTCTAGAGTATTTAATTTATCTTTTAAAGGATTCATTTAGCCGTATCAATCAGTGGTCGGAATTCGGTGCCATTACGTTATTGTTGCAAATAAATCTCCACATACCCGCATTTTTTTATCAAACTGCAAAGTTACCTACACTACATTGCAATATTGTATTATTTAGAACTAGCGGTCCGCCCCGGCTTCGCCCGTGGTACATATTTTGCAATAAAAGGTAGCCTTTAAAGGTAGTCCTTTCTCGGGTATCAAAATATCTCCATACCAAGTTTCATGCAAATTGGTTCAATAGTTTAGGCGTGATTGAGTAATGGACGGACAGACAGAGTTACTTTCGCATTTATAATATTAGTAGGGATTGTAAAATTCAATAATTTATCCGACCCTTAAAGTTGCACACACTTGCATTGGAGAAAGTAAAAGTAAAAGTAACCCCAACTTTTTAGCCCTAAATATAAATTTAAACCTTTTCCCAAACCCCTATTAGTTATTACCATTATTACAAACCCAAGACAGTTAACAATATCTAACGGTGAACATCATCACAGTAATCGAGTCAGCAGCAGCTGACCTCATTGCGCTCGTCTCGTGATTTGTGAACAAGTTGACGACGCACGTAATTCACAACTTCCTGTGAAATTTGATACTGGGATTGAGGTTACAGGACAGCTTTTGTCATGCGCCGTCATTGAGCAAGTGTAGACGTTAAATTATAATCCCGACGCAGACTTAATCCAGACGCAGACGAATTTAGTTCTAACAAGGTCTTTTAAAAATTTTAATTTTCTTATTTTGATTCAATTTATTTACATCAGAATAACGTATTTTTGTGACAAGTCTTAATATTTAATTACGCTATGAGCTGTAGTCTTAACAAATTTCATCGCAATTCAACCATCTTTTCTTACATAGAAAAAGTAAACAATACGCAAGTTTACGCATGACTACATTTTAGGTTTCATGTTCCTCTATCCACCTAACTAATCATTTGCTACCCAAAAACACGGATTATTAAATAATAACTAAGCAGAAACCATCCCATACACACATACATACATACATGCCACCAATTAACAACTGGAACCAGGAACACAATGATCCCGTGACCGTGGCAGTCGCGAGGTCACGCACGGCCCATTTGCCGATACGGTCATTGTCTTCCACCCATTGTGTTATGACTGATCATTTAATAAAGAGGCCTGAAGTTCATACGATATGATAAGGAAGGTAGGTTATAAGATTATAAACGCAGAAACTTTTTTCTTCTGTACTAGGTGTACCAAGGACCAGTATGAAGAAGAAATATTTGTTTGTATTAAAATTAAACAAGAAGTCTACATTATTATCAGTGTGTTTCTTTATTGTAATTATTATAGAAGTTCCCTGAATGTTTCAAACAATTTCAGCTGGATAAATTACGATTAATGACTCACCACAGCCACGTCAAAACCAACAAAAAAACAGACCGTACCTACTCTTTAAACAAAAGTTAACGAAGATAAATACAAATCACAGTCTATTATCACATATTCATTGTCAACATCAGGCGCATAATTTGGCCGAGAAAAACGCGTACCTAACTACAACAATACAGTAGAAATAATAAAATGAATACCGACACCAATCCCCAAGATTCAAGAATTTACATCGCAAACGCGTCGTGAAGTCTGAAGGCCGGCTTTGTTTAGTTACTGGATTCCATACTGTCACAAAGCGCAGTACACCTACATAATATTAACGTATATATATATATTAAATACATATGCATGTACCTTTTATATTATTTATCTAACTGTATTCGGCAGTTTGACACGGATCTCTCCGCTCCTATTGGTCTTAGAGTGATCATAATTATTATATAGTCTATAGCCTTCCACGATTGTTCAAAAAGGAACCCATAGTTACTGAGATGAGCGGTTTTAACCAAATTAAGAAACGATAAAACTGTTCAGCTATATAATATTGGGATACGTATTAAAATTCTCGTGTCAGTGTTTTCAACCAAACTCTGCTGAAACGCCTGAATTGATTTTTTTTTGTGTATTCGCTAGATCTAAAACAATTCAACTAAGTTTTAGACCCCTAATAAATATTGTGGCTGTTCTGGCAGAATAATGTGGCAGGGTCAGCTAGTATAGGTATAAAAGGATAATTATTTCGCTCACATAAACGATAGGTACCTACCTGATTATTCCATTACAACAACACGGTTTTGCTATTTAGCATTTAATTATCTGTATGTTTGTGGTTACATAGTAAACGACCAACCATTTAGATGTTAATTCTGCAAATGTTTTCGTTAACCATTTTACTTCAACATGTAATTTTTATCTTCTTGTAACTAATGAAACTTAATTTTATAAACAGAACATTTTAGTTATTACAAAAAATATTCAGTTTATTCAAAGGTCTTTTATCTGGCACGTTTTCTGCCTTTATTTTTGAATTTGTTTATCTTTGGAAAGGCTAAATAAATAACATACATTCATAATATAATCTATACTGATATTATAAAGCTGAAGAGTTTGTTCTTTTGGTTGAACGCACTAATCTCAGGAACCACGGGTTCGATTTTATAAATTACTAGCTTCCGCCCACGACTTTGTACGTGCATCCCCGTTTTTCCCCGTTCCCGCAAGAATTTCGGGAGATCCTTTCTTAGCGGATGCCTACGTCCTAACATCTACCTGCATGCCAAATTTCAGCCCGATACGTCCAGTGGTTTGGGCTGTGCGTTGATAGATCACTATATCAGTCACCTTTGAGTTTTATATATATATAATATAGATTTCACTGTTACATACCTAGTCCATTTTTAAGGAAGATTATATTATCACGCTAAGACCAATAGAAGCGGACTGCAGAGCAATGCGGGTAAAACCGCAAGGCACTATTAGAATTGTTTCTAAAATTTATAAGTAACTAGGTAGGTAGGTACATATACCTAATTTATGCATGTTTTTTGTCCGTATTATTTAATTGTATCAACCATTTGGCAAGACTGTATTACCACGTATTACGTCTGACGGTAGTCCCTTTATAGGCATTGAATTTTTATCTTAGAATATACAATGAGATTGTAATGCGACAAATGTACATTTACGTACATAATTATGCGTAAACTGCACGTTTAAGCATTAATATTACAAAAAAGGAAAAAAATCGTGTTTTTATGTTTGTAAGTGATAATATAATATAATACGCAAATGCTACTTAACCAATTTTGAACATTCTTTCACGTGTAGATTGATACAATATTGCCGACTTACGTTAGTCATGTTTTTAATAATGTCGTATCATTCTGTTTTTCATTTTGTTGTCACAAAGAAGGTACTTTTTCACCCTCTTTATGTTTCGCAAAGTTTATTCTATATCCTTTGTAGAAAAGTTACATAAATATTCATACCAATCTTTAAAAAGTATTCTTTCCGTCGTATGCAATTCTCCTACAAAAACATGTCTCCCAATTTATTTGCAATGCTAACAAGATAACCATACCAACGTCAAGTGATCTCGGTTAGAGCTAGCGGTACTGAACAAACTTATCGACCAGAGTGAAGTATGCTAGCCTTGCAGTATATAAACTGAAGAATAGAAACGAGAGAATATTTTATAGTTTCCAGCTTCTATAATATTAGCGGTTCATCCCGGCTTCGCGGCGGACATGGCTTAGTTTAAAGAATATATAGCCTAGGTCAGCTTTAAACTAGGGTTGTTGAGGATTCCTCTTCCGCTTCCTCATAATGCGGAAGTTCCGCAATATTTTGGGTTCCTCAACCGTTACCGCATCCTCAAAAATAAAAATAAAAAATTCCTCTTCCGCTATCGCTTCCTCAAAATTTTGAGGAAATTTATGAGGATGCCGTATCTATGGCAACGCACTCGCTACGCCCAGTGCTATGCCAGGCCGATTCGATCGGGTGGCGAATTTACAAAGCCTATACCTATGTAGGTATACTTTTTGAGTCACAAGTCGGACTCTAATATATGAGCTTTTGTTTATGCATATAACTCGACAAAACCTAATCTATCTAAATAAAAAAGTGACTCGACTTGATTATAATTTCCTATCATTCTCATCCTCATCCGCTTCTTCTTCCGCTTCCTCATCCTCATCCTCTTCCTCAAAAAAATATCCTCATCCTCATCCGCATCCCCTAAATTTGCGTGTGAAAATTCCTCTTCCTCCTCCTCTTCCTCATAATCAATTCCTCAACAACCCAACTTTAAACGTTTAAAGATTTTACAATCGGTCTATTGTGGTCTAGGCAAAATTGACATAGAAACAAATATGTTAATCATTCCTCTTTATAATATTTCGTATAGAATAGCCTCATCTGAGATCATAAGGTGGCATAAGAAAGATTGACTTCCAAACTTGATTCCCAAACTTAGTGGAATGAAATCTGGTAGGTCATCGTGGTTATACATAAAGGCGAAGGAACTATATCTATCGATTGCAAAAGACAAAGAAAAACAAACAATAATGGATGAAAATATGTATGAGAATTAAAAAAGATCGTGTGTGCCGAGCACGCGTGTCAGAAGTAAAACTTCTTTCGCAAGATTCACAGAATATTAAAATCGTCGCTTTACTCCTTGACGTGACTGTTTTGCCATTACGCGAATACCTTGAAATTTTCCTCTCAACTAGTTACTACTAAAGAAGTTTCACTTCAAACATGAAATTCAAGCCCGCACGTACGAGTAGCAAGACGCAGGCTAGCTACTCCACAATATATTGTAAACATTCCTATTTCAAAACCAAACAACTAGCGCCATCAACTAGCCCATAAATCTATCATCGTTTGCTGATAAATGAGTCACCAACACCACTATACAGAGACTGAATTAGTATGTGTGATACATCGCATCGTATGTTTACATAACTATTATGTAATGGCTGATGCACAATAATATGGAACTTTACCGAATAAGTGCACTAATTATATTAGAGGCTTTAAAATTCCGAATCTTGTGATTACATCATGTCTAATAAATACATGATTCAAGGATAATATCTACGTTTGATCAAAATATGGTGTATTTAAGATGTTTTAGGAGTAATTTATATTTATGATAAGAACTACCTACGACATGTAAATCAAGAAGCGATGCGCGTGCATACCAGTAAACTAGTTCGTCAAACAGAAAACACATTTGATTGTTTGTGCCAAAACGACGAACAAAATTCGCTCCAAAACAGCAATAAAAATGGTTCGAATAAAAAATTAAATGCATTATACTCGAGAATCACTAATCAGCAAGTAATAAAAATTATATAATTATGTACATTCACAGACTTTCTAACTCAAAACGGCTCAGACGCTAATCGCCTTTCGTTTTATTATTACGGCTAATTAAGTCGCGCCATTTGGACGAAACACCCAGTATGAATAAAATTAAAAATTCAAATTGTGCATTTCTTCTAGAAAATCCAATTATAAAAAAGAGAGGATTTCTTTACTGGCGGAATATTGCTGTGAATCCTGGTGTGAGAAGTTACCATGACGTCATAAAGCAGTATTAATTCCAGTTTGAGAAAAAGACAGAGCATATTATGTTTTCTAGAAATGGAAATAGTACTGCTTTAAGACGTCACAGTAACCCCCATAAATTAATATTTATTTCGTACCTACATTACGTAATGAAAAATAGTTTCAGTAAAGGTATTCCAAACTTTGGACAAAATAAACTTCATTACAAATATGGAATTTTTTCGATATAAAACATAATATTCGTGGGCAGTCATACCTATGTGAAATTTTTCTTAAGCATATCGAAAAAGTAAAGATAATTAAAGATACAGATACAGATTCTTGGATTTATAATATTGTAAAAAAGACTTTTTCTTACCACCTAAAGCATAAAAAATAATCTTCATCCATGTAACGAAAAATATTTAGAAGACATAAAATCCTTATTCAGTCAAAAAGAAGTTATTTTTACGAATAAATAATCCCATACATCCACACAAACAAGCAACCGCACCTAATTAATGAATAGTTAAAGAATTAAAAGTTAATTACAAAAAGCGTTCACAACAAAGCCCCATTTCACAGAGGTTGTTCCTTCCCACACATTATGATAACTGTATGAAGAATGTGAAGGTTGTATTGTATGGAAACTTAAGCATAATCAATCTATCGTAATAATTATAAATCTCGTGTCACAATGTTTGTCCTCAATGGACTCCTAAACCACTTAACCGATTATAATAAAATTCGCACACCATGTGCAGTTCGATCCAACTTGAGAGATAGGATAGTTTAAATCTCAAATCGTTTGAGAAAGCGGGCGAAGCCGCGGGCGGTAAGCTAGTAGGTATATAAAATCATGTGTCATAGTTTTTGTAACCAAACTCCAAAACAAATTGACAAATTTGCATTGACATTTTTCCGAAAAATTGGTCAAGTCATATATTATGCTTTACATTGTCGTATATTATCCTGGCAGAAAAAAATTGCTGGGACACAGGGAAGCTTTAATTTTAATGTTAATAATAACAATTTATCTGATAATGAAACTTGAGAAAACTCATGTTAATATCTCTCTCAAGGTACTGTAGATTTAGCTAAGAAAACTGACCTCCTGAATTATTTAGTAACTGATAAGCATGTGCATAGATAAATAAAATAACAAAGAAGAAGGTTACGTGTAAACACTTCATTGTAAAGGAAATTGATCAGAGTAAGCCATTATTCTGTATGCTCACTCTAGTATGAAAATGTGATAGTATGAGATGACAAGGCAGGCATACAATTTTGTGTTCTTGTGCCACTTATAAAAATAATAAAATATAAACATACTAGCTTTTCACCCGCAGCTTCGCCCGCGCAGTCAAAGAATAACCCGCATAGTTCCCGTTCCCGTGGGATTTCCGGGATAAAACCTATCCTATTTCTCGGGTATCAAAATATCTCTATACCAAATTTCATACAAATTGGTTCGGTAGTTAAGGCGTGATTGAGTAACAGACAGACAGAGTTACTTTCGCATTTATAATATTAGTATGGATTATAATTATAAGGTATAGATATAATTATATATATTTACGTCTATTTTTCAAAATTATAAGAAGTTTATATTGAGTCATTTTCATACAAAATACAGTCATCCGTAACGTAAAATGCGTCGATGACGGCATATCGTCGTGGACATCACGTTAAGATATTATTGTCTCTTTTGTGGAACCTTGTATTACCAATAAATCAATTATCATTAGTTATTACAATAAAAACTACCACAAAGCAATTAACTCACAATGCAGTACCGGCTTTACTTGACCTTGTGTTTATATCTTTACTACCTGACTTGACAAATGCTCTGTCAGGAAACCCTTTTCTCTTATGGGTATGAAACATAGTAAACAATAAATTCTCAGACATACAGAATACAGACAAAAAACTTTATTAAAATCGGTCAAGGCATTTTTGAGGAGTTTGGTTTTACATGCATTCCATCGCTACTTTTGGTCTAAGCATAATGCTCTGTCAGGAAATTGATAAATGACCTATCTAACTGAAACATAATTTTTCAAATCTGACGTGAGATGATCTTACCTGAGAGATTTGAGAATAATGCTCAAACAAACAAATTCTTTCTTCATAAATATATAAGTATGTTGCAGTCATCTGGTTAAATCTGTTATTTGATTAAATGACTAGTGTGTTCATTGAATGAAAACATTCAACAGAATGACTATAATATATAAATATAGTATAATCAATAATAGAATGAAACATTGTTAAGTCAAAACTTGTTATTCACTCCGTAGCCTGAGTGGGAAGGCTTTGTGTCTCCATATTTGGTACTTGTGCCGTAAATCCGGCTTATATGGTTTTGATGTTACTGTATATGGGATTGTGTTCATTTAAAATTTGTTTCTTATTTAAATACCTGCTTTTAAATGAAACTTTATCAATGGTATTGATTATAATGACTAGGGTGACCAAAAATTAATGTGGCTTAAAGTAGAATCAATTTAGATAGCATTGTTTAAAAAAAGTGTTGAACTGGCTTTCTTAAAAACAAAATAAATAATCATAAAATTACTTTTTAATATATCTTGTTTGTTTTCTCTAGTTCCCAACAATCATATAAAATAAAAAATATTTATCTTCAGTGCTATAAAATTATATAATTTACTGAGATTTATAAATAAATTCGACTTTGAATAGGCTACCTGATTGGAGTAAAGTAATAAACAATTGTTTGTACTAGTGGAAGGTCTATCAATCGTGTAATTAATATAATAAGCAAATATAACATCCAGAACCAATTAAAAAAATTGTCTATAATTTACCTTGCATTCATATTCTTATAAGAACCAACTTAACAGATTATTATCTACCTAATTCCACGCAATATAACGTACATAATCCATATTTCGACATAGTGTTGATAAAAGATAATGCGATAATTAAATTACCAAACTTGAGACGAAGTTTACAGTTAGGAAATAACAATGGAAATCAGCTGTTCGTACTTGGAATTCTCATTCTTAGGTTCTGATTCTCACAGAAAAGAAGGGTGAACGAACGCGAGGTCAGATGCGGAACGAAACCACGCAGGCCCTATCTCCTACCCTGACTCAGTCTTCCGTACTTACCAACAATTCAACTTCTTAATAGCAGATAGGTCCGACTGCTTTGATCTAGCGATCACCATCTCCTCCGTTAACCTCGCCATTCTGAACTACACAACACAGCACTTTGTTATACACAAACAATAAAACACTTGTTCAAATCGGAGAGAGGTTGCGGCCGCTCATCATAGCGTAAACACATCAATACATTACAAAATCCTAGAAAAAACTGAAGCTCTTTGAACTGAAGTCAAAGTGAAGTGACGGAATGAGGAATCACGAAAAACAATAGAATAGAACCAAGAATAGAACGATCACTTCACTTCAATCAAGTGTCATTTGTCAAATACATTGGCACAGATAAAAAATATTTCCAAGATCGGAGATTATACAACTTTTGCATTTAAACATATGTAAGAAAAGGATATAATATATTTATATATATTATATATCTGATGCGTGATAAACCTTGAATAAGCAATTAAAAGAAGTAAAAAATGTGTATTGATGTTGTTGTGTTGCAATTTTTCAATTGAGTATTGACATTGTCAATTATCAATTGTCAAAAAAAATGTAATTGTGAATTTGTCAAATTCTTGCTCTGTGGTCAAATTGTCAGTTGTCACCCGTTTTGTTGATTTGTTGTGTTCTATTTTCACAGAGATCTGTGTCTATTCTAATACTTGAATAAAAATCAAATGAATTTATACCATTATACTAAACATGGATTCAAACGACGTTGACGACAAGGACAGCGGTCCTGAAGTTCAATTGAACTTCCCGGCCTCTGTGATGAGTAGAATCGAAGAGTTAATGGGAGGCACTGAACAGTTCGATAGTGATGAAGTAAGCCTGTTTTTGCTTCTTTTCCTTACAAACGAGCTTATTCTCGACAAATAGATACGTGTATACACATCTGCACATCTTATTTACTAGTTAAATACTCTTATTTTTAGTTTGATGCAGTGTCCTACATAAACAGAGTGTTCCCAACGGAGCAATCTCTATCGGGAGTAGAGACGGCGGCGGCGCGATGCGAGTTCCGACTCGCGGCTGTGCAACATGACATACGGCGGCTGGTGCGAGCGCAGCACGACCAGAGGATAGCTGGCCATGAGGCGCTGCTGGAGGCGCAGAAGTGTATCTCTGAATTGGCTTTACAAGTATGTTCGTTCTGAGAAGTTTTTTAAAGACATATTGTTAGACTTTAATATATTTTGTGGATGTAGCACAGTCTAGTTTCCATATCAAAAACAAAAATCAGAGCCCAATTGGATTGATATTCTTGCTTGTTATAATATCAAACTTACAGGAAAATAATAACTAACTAAAATAGTTGTGCCGTACGGTTTCACTTGCATGAAACCATGGGCATGATCAAGTGTTTCTGCAGCACATGTGCTATTCCAATTACTGTAAAGTTTTATCCAAATCTGGCCAGTTGCTTTTAATAAAAGAGTTACAAACAACTTTTGCGTTTATAATCTCAGTAACAGTAAAGAACTATGTTTATGTGTGAAATAATTTATTTTATAATTCAAAAATACAGTAGAACCTTTTTATTATGACTGATTATATTGATCAACTGCTTATTATGATGTATTACATAGCAAAGTTTGTTTTTCATATAATTATTTATATAAATAAAATGTAAGGATAAAATGACTTCATTTATAGCGAAAATAATAAATTGTCTGGTTATACTGACCAATGATTTCTAATACTTACAACTGTGTTTGGGAGAATTATGTGTTATGCAATAATTTTATTTATACACAGGTAACAGACATAAACAAGAAAGCAGAACGCAGCGAGAGCATGGTCCGCAAGATAACCTCCGAGATCAAGCAGCTGGACTGTGCCAAGTGGAACCTCACGGCGGCCATCACAGCGCTCAACCACCTGCACATGCTGGCGGGGGGAGCTGCCTCACTGCGGGCGCTGGCTACCAGCAGACAGTATAAAGAGCTGGTGTTGCCCCTGCAGGCTATCATGGAGGTAGGGGGGGTGGGATAATATAGTTACTGTGATATGTAGAGATAATATAAAAAAAAGTAACAAAAAATAACTTTTTCAAATTGTCATCATCATTATCATCATCAAAGCACTAACTTTAAAATAAATAAATAAATATTTGAGAACCGTCTCCTTTTTGAAAGATGGTTGAACAATGGGTTTAAAGTTGAAAACTTCAAAGTGTTCACAGTAACAGTAATAATTTGGAATGGAAAATGAAGCATTTAAGCAATTAAGCATTTTGTGAATAAGATTTCTAATTACTTCCACATAATTTCGAATGATAATAATTTAAAAGTTTCATTATGATTCTATTCCTTTTGATATTTTAGAATTATAAAATTGAAATGCTTTATAAATAAATTATTTTTGAGAATAGAAAAAAATCGATAACAAGGCCTGATTCGATCTGCCCGCGAGTTGCGATCCCGCCTCGAAAATGTTTTTTTTTTCTATTCCTTAAAAAAAATTAAATTCATTCCTTTTTATTGAAGTGAAACTTCTTTATTGGGGTTGAAAAAAAATTTAGTGTAACATTTTTTAGTTACGCGTGACATTTTTCCGTTACGCGCCATCTTTTTCTTATCCCTACCACGCGTGATTCGACCGTATTTCTGTAAAGTTGCATATAGTAAATTTTTTTTTTTGAAAAATAAGGTCATAAAGAAGTTTCACTTCTTACGTGTGTACACTAGTACACGCATACATTTTTTATTTCGAATATTATCAAATAATAAACAATATGACTTGACTGGCCGGTTGGCTTGCTTGGTAGTGGCCCTGCCTTCCAAGTCACTGGTCGTGGGTTCGATTCCCACTGGGGGCAAATATTTGTGTGATGAACATAGATGTTTGCTCTGTGTCTGGGTGTTAATTATCTATAAAAGTATTTATTTTAAATTATACATGTATGTTTATCGGCCATCTGGTTTCCATAACACAAGCGAAAGCTTAGTATGGGATCGGATCGTGCCGTGTGTGAAAATTGTCCCAAAATATTTATTTATTTATTTATATATTATAAAATAACCAACTAGGTGTTGGAGCACCTGGAGTGCTACCGCGAGATCCGCGAGCTGAACGCGCTGCGCGAGGAGGTGCACGCCATACGGGCCGACCTCGCCGCGCAGATACTGCAGGACTTCAAGCAGGCCTTCACCGGTATGTGTCTGATATAGTGATCTATCAACGCACAGCCCAAATCACTGGACGTATCGGGCTGAAATTTGGCATGCAGGTAGATGTGATAACGTAGGCGTCCCCTAAGAAAGGATTTCCCGAAATTCTTGCGGGAACGGGGAAAAACGGGGATGCACGTACAAAGTCGTGGGCGGAAGCTGGTTAGTCAATATAATATGTATAACTTACCCATAATATATTGTGTATCCATACTTAATATTATAAATGCGAAAGTAACTCTATCTGTCTGTCTGTTACTCAATCACGCCTTAACTACTGAACCAATTTGCATGAAGTTTGGCATAGAGATATTTTGATACCCGAGAAGGGACATAGGCTACTTTTTATCCCGGGAAATAGGATAGGTTTTATCCCGGAAATCCCACGGGAACGAGAACTATCCGGGATTTTCTTTGACTGCGCGGGCGAAGCTGCGGGTGGAAAGCTAGTTAGTCAATATATGTATAACTTACCCATATATTGTGTATCCATACTTAATATTATAAATGCGAAAGTAACTCTATCTGTCTTTTACTCAATCACGCCTAAACTACTGATACGGGAGCTAGCAACGTTTAAAAAAAAGTCATTTTAGTATAGTTGGGTTTTTGATATACTGTTTCTCTTGCTATGTCGGTTAGAGTCCGGGCTGCGTTGCGTTTATTAGTGCGCATCTTATCTGCACAGGAAGATATATAACTTAACTTTAGTCATTTTTAACGCGTAATTTTTAATCTTTTGCCTTTAGATAGATCCATCAGACATACATTTTTTATCGCAAGACGTTTTTTTCGTTGTTAAATAGGTGCTAGACGCAATTTTTATTTCAAAATAATTAAAATATCATCGAAATAAGTGAAATTCCATCAACATGAGTCCCCGTGAATCGATCAATCAATCAATCAATCGATTGAATCGATCAATAATCAATCAATCGAATCGATCAATAATCAATCAATCGATCGATCAATCAATCGATCAATCAATAAATCGATCCATCGATTAATGAATCGATCGATCGATCAATAATCGATCGTTCAATCAATTGATCAATCAATAAATTGATTCAATCGATTGATTGATTGATCGATTCAATAGATTGATTGATTCAATCGATTGATCAATTCAATTGATTGATTGATTGATCGATTGATTGATTGATCGATTTATTGATTGATCGATTGATCGATTCAATCGATCGATTGATCGATTAATTGATTGATTGATCTATTTATTGATCGATTCATTCGATTGATCGATTTATTGATTGATCAATCGATTGATTGATTATTGATCGATTCGATTGATTGATTATTGATCGATTGATCGATTCAATCGATTGATTAATTGATTGATCGATTGATTGATTGATCGTTTTATTGATCGATTGATCGATTCAATCGATTGATTGATCAATTCAATCGATTGATTGATCGATTCAATCGATCGATTAATTGATTGATTGATCGATTTATTGATCGATTCATTCGATTTATTGATCGATTCAATCGATTGATTGATCGATCGATTGATTGATTCAATCGATTGATTGATTGATCGATTCAATCTATTCAATCGATTGATTTATTGATTGATCGATTGATTGATTAATTGATTGATTGATCGATTCTTTGATCGATTGATTATTGATTGATTGATCGATTGATTGGTCGATTGATCGATCGATTGTTCGATTAAATCGATTCAATCGATTGATTAATTGATTGATTGATTGATTGATCGATTCAATCGATTGATTGATTTATCGATTCAATCGAGTGATTGATTGATTGATCGATTTATTGATCGATCGATTGATCGATTATTGATCGATCAATAATTCGATTCAATCGATTGATTAATTGATTGATCGATCGATTGATCGATTCAATCGATCGATTGATCGATTTATTGAATGATTGATCGATTCAATTGATTGATTGATTGATCGATCGATTGATCGATTCAATAGATTGATCAATTCAATTTATTGATCGATTTATTGAATGATTGATCGATTCAATTAATTGATTGATTGATAGATCGATTGATTGATAGATCGATTGATCGATTCAATAGATTGATCAATTCAATTGATTGATCGATTGATTGATCGATTCAATCGATTGATCGATCGATTGATTAATTGATTAATTGATTGATCGATCGATTTATTGATCGATTCATTCGATTGATTGATTGATTGATCGATTGATCGATTGATCGATTGATTGATCGATTCAATCGATTGATTGATTGATCGATTTATTGATCGATTGATTGATTGATCGATCGATTAATCGATTATTGATCGATCAATAATTCGATTCAATCGATTGATTAATTGATTGATCGATCGATTGATCGATTCAATCGATTGATTGATCGATTTATTGAATGATTGATCGATTCAATTGATTGATTGATTGATCGATCGATTGATCGATTCTTGATTGATCATTATATGTCGATAGACTATTGTCGTTTTTGTTGTCATTTTAGGTGTTTTTGCTAATCATTCTTACAAACTTTATACATTATATTTTAGAGTTTTTACTATTGTAATAAGTATGGGTGATTTTTTTTAAATTTGACAACAAAACGCCGAAATGTATGACGCGTCGCATTGTTGTGGGCAGGCGCGGCTGCAGGCGCGGTGTCGGCGCGCACGCTGGGCGACGCGTGCGGCGCGCTGGACGCGCTGCAGCCGCGCGCGCGCACCGACCTGCTCGCCTGGCTCGTGCGGCTGCAGCTGCAGGTGCGTGTGTGTGACGATGTAATAGGTTCCTGTTGCAGAGTGCCAAATATTCCCAGTTCGCGGAAACGCAAACCCCGAGTCGCCGTGGGCAGGTTGGCTGGGTGGGGGACGCGTCGGCGAGCTGTAGACCGAAGAGCAAACGCAAGAAGCGAACAGTAACCAGAACATGACCTCATAATACTGTGGGGTCCTCCAGGGACCCTCTCGTAGTTGCGAGAGGCGCGAGAGATCAGAGTTGGGGGGCCTAGCCCCGGTACTCTTTCCCCACACTGATACAGGTGTGAGCGAAGACACCGGAAGTAGCAAATAAAATGCTTTTCTTGTATTTTAAGCAGATTTAATAAGATTACTTTTTTCGTACGTTACAATCACTTCGATGGAGAGCATAGATTATACACCGCAAATTGAAGGCACGCAATTTAAAATAAACACAGATAATAAATAAATTTAGGTACTTCAAACAGTTCCAAATGACATACAGACCCGATTTGCGTCAAATAGAAAGAAAACTCACGCCATGTAAATTAAAATTGGTATATTTCTGGTGTGAAATGACGCACTTTTTGGTCAATGAACATTGATTTATTGATTGATTTTATTTAATGAACATGTTTTCGTCTAATTTGAAGCATTTTCTGTTCGAGTTTTCCGTGTGCGCCATAAAGAAGTAAATAATTGCGCTATCCTTATTCTTCTCACATTTCCTTTCCTACCAGGTTGCCTGGCAGAGATTGCTGTGTAGCAACAAGGCCGCCTATTATGCAAAATTTTTGTACCTCATTAATTTGTACCACATTTCCTATATTGTACAATGAAGTGTTATAAATAAATAAATAAATAATATGTCCTCTAGGAGTACGAGCACCTGTTCTCCGCGGAACAGGAGCAAGCGTGGTTATCGCACGTGTCGCGTCGCTACGCGTGGCTCAAGAAGCACTTGCTGTCGTTTGAGCAGACGCTCGCCAACGTGTTCCCGGCGCATTGGAGGCTCAGTGAGAGGATCGCCTATCAGTTTTGTAAGGTTAGTGGTGGGGAAAAGTAGTGGTGGTTAATATACTCTATATTCAATAATATCGTTGTTTATCGAGTGTATAATATATGTGTCGTGGCCATATCGTTAATTTGCTCACTTCATGAAATGATCAATCATTTCATGAAATGGTCGCATTTCATGTTGTGGTCAATTAGTTTGACCAGATTTTTAAATGGTCAATGTTTCACGATTTTGTCATCCACATTTGCCCAGATCATATTATAAAATATAGGAAGTCCATAAAGTATTTAAAAATTTCGGAATATTTTAAGTAATTGTTTATTATTTAAGTCAATCAGTCAGCTATATTATTTAAGAAACAAATAGAATTAATTAAATTTTGTAACAAAGTCTAGTAAAATAATTAAACAAATAATTTTACCAACTTAAACAATTATTTGAAACGAAATAAAATATAATTTTTATTAGTTATAAAACACGCAATCTATTTTATATCAAATAATTTTGACCATTTCATGAAAAAACCCGCGCGTTTAGTTGCCCATATCGAGAAACGATTTCTTATCATTGATCTGCTCAAACCACAACATTTCATGAAATGTGACCATTTTATGAAATGGTAGAAAACTCAACGTAACTGTTACTGTTTAAATTGACATTAATCTAAACTGTAACTACTAATATGGTGTAACCAAGCCAGCAAGTTTATCCCGCACTGAAAGAGCACATAACTACAGGTGACCCGCGACAGTCTGACGTCACTGATGGCTGCTCGACGCAGCGAGCTGGACTGCAAGCTGCTGCTGTACGCCATACAGCAGACGCACAACTTCGAGCTGCTGCTGCACAAGCGCTTCATCGGTGCGTATGTGGGGAAAAAGTCTGAAGTAGATGTCCTACTAATATTATAAATGCGACATTGAGATATACATAATATGGAGACGACACCGCCTACATCACTTATGTTCCGCTCAACATACGCCATATGGCGTAACTGCGATAATGAAATGCGATAGTTTTTCGTATTGGTTTGTTATTCTTTCACGCATAAACTGCTGAACTGATTTTCGTGAAATTTGGCACACACATAATAAAAACTTGGATTAACACATAGGGTAGTTTTTATCCCAAAAATCTTACGGGAGTATCCCAGTATGCCCAAACAATGCGGGTTTTCATTTGACTACGCGAGCAGCTGCAGGCGAAAAGTTAGTTTTTACACACTTAAAACGCACAGATTTAACTCAAACTTTGTACATTTATTTATTTATTTATTTACATGTGTCAGTGCAAAAATTTCATGAGTTTATCTTGTTATATTTACGTCGGATAGAATTTTAATCAAACTGTTTCACCAAGCTCTATCTACGTTGTAGATAAAAAATTTATAAGAAAAGATCCTACTAAATAAATTTATTTTGGTTCACTTTAAACAGTTTAAAGTATTAAAATAATGCGGCTGTTCGCTTGCATTATTCGTTCTACAAATTTCTTTCGTATAAACGACATAATATATCTCATTTTTCGTTTTTTTTAACGACGAAAATCTTGAATTTTGAATATGTAGTTTTTATAATGATCGTCTGAATGATATTAACAAATATTACAGGTACAGAACCAAACACGGAAACTCTGGAAGCGAGTGGTGGTGTTAAAGAAATATCGTTTGATGATGAAAACGAGGTAAGTTCACATATGCTACTTAGACTTTCCATCCTTAAAAATAAATATCTAGGAAGATTTTAACAATCTTATTATAATAAAAATAGTCAATCAAACTACAGAAAAAACATATTTGTGTACCAATTTGTACATGTGTGTGTATTGTAAAAAAAGAAGACGATTTATCTGAAAGTTGGCCCCATTTCAAGTTTGTTTTGTTCTGACGATTTAAACACTTTTGGTATTACCACAAAACAATTTAAACACAGTCTAACTTTAACCATCGATCTGTCACTTAGTTGTCTATGTGAAATACGACAAAACCAGATTAAACAGAACCCCCGCTTAAAGTTAAACCCGGTCTAAATTTTTTTGTGGTAAGACAGTTTAAACCTTAAACCTTTGTTAAAAGAAGAATAATAATTTATTTCCACTCTGCTTTCATTCCAACATTGCTACGTTCTAATGCATTTGTGTCTAAGTTTGGTTATGATTTTCTACTATTAAGAATTGAAATAAATAATTAAAACAAACAGACACCAGAACAAACAGAAGGACAAAACACAAACAGTTCTCCGTGGCTTGGATTAATCGGCAGTTGCTTCGAGCCGCACTTGTCTCTCTACATACAGAGTCTCGACACTAACCTGCGGTCACTCATGGATAGGTTTATACAGGTCAGTTGTTTGATTGGTATCTGTGGGATTTTAGCTGTAAAAAAATATTTTTTTTTGTTCTGTAAATTATTAATTTTTTGTTGTAAGAAATCAGGGAGCAAGCATTAGCTTGCATGGGATGTACTCGATATTTAAATATATTGGATACTAGCTTTCTATCCGCGGCTTCGCCCGCGTTTTCAAAGAAAATCCGCATAGTTCCCGTTCCCGTGGAATTTCCGGGATAAAACCTATCCTATGTCCTTTCTCGGGTATCAAAATGGTCTATACCAAATTTCATGCAAATTGGTTCAGTAGTTAAGGCGTGATTGAGTAACAGACAGACAGACAGAGTTACTTTCGCATTTATAATATTAAGTATGGATTTGCGATTATCTTAGTGTAGAGCCTTTGATAAAGGTTCCCATATCTTTAGTTAAAAAAAAACGTTTTGAAATTGATGTGTATTATTCGAAAGTATGTATTATGTTGTTAAGAATTCTTGAATGATTAATAAATAACAGTTTATTTTTATTTTATTTTGAGACATGAGTTCTTCACTAAGATTTGCATTACACATGTTTGGGAGTGCTCATTTAGACAGCTTGTGAAATTATTGACAAAAAATTACATCACTGATGTGTAGGACATTATTACTCATTCATTATTAATATTATTGGTACCGTTACTGTAAATTTTTGTAATTTAATTCTTCTGTTTAATTAATTATTCACGACTACAGATTGCCCGTACAATTTGAATGCTATAAAGTTAACATTTTATTGAATAAAGGAAGCAAAAACGATGGAACTGAGCGAAGTATCGGAGACGGGTAGCGGAGCGGGCGGAGTGCTCGCGAGTTGCGCTGATCTGTTCCTGTTCTATAAGAAGTGCTTAGCGCAGTGTGCGAGACTGTCCACTGGGGAGCCTATGATTGGTGAGTGGGGGGGGGGGGGGGGGTGTGAAGTAGTGGGAAGTGAAGCGTTTTATAATTTGTTTTATTTGATGATGGCAATTCTTGCATTTTCTGATGATCAATTTTATGACGAAAAATCTTTGATCACCCAACCACCTAGATAAACCAACATTTCGTCGCTGAACCTTATACTATCTAATTTCGAAAGTTCAAATTTGTCCATTACATCGTTATTATTTGCGTATAAAATGTATCCCCCATGCCTAAAATCGGGCACCATCTAAATTTCTATGTACCTAACAATGTATTATCTACTCCTCAGAGCTCGCGGGCGTGTTCCAGAAGTACCTGCGTGAATACGCCCGCAATGTGCTGCACAGTTGTGTGCCGCACGCACACACGCACGCGCACGCACACACGCTCACCGTGCCCGCGCTCGTCACCAACCTGCACACGTTCCTGAACGACGCGACCCACAGGTGCATACACACGTGGCAGAAGTGAAACTTCTTTGGCTAGATTCGAAAATACCAAAATTGTCGCTTTACTCCATGACGTGACGGTATTGTCATGACGCGACCTGGAAATTTGACTCTCAATGCGCTTAAAAAATTAAAAAAACAACGAAGCAAAAATAAGCATGGAAAATTTACAAGAAAAAATCGTTAAAATTTGTTTTGCCGTTCTCGGGTTATAGTTGTGTAACTTTTCTATAAAAATACATCATCTACAAACTAAATTTATTTAAAAAATATGTCTTAAAAAATTATTCTAAAACAATTTTCTCATCCGCAGGTACACAAAACAGGAGATCGCCAAAATTACAAGCGTGATAACAACATCGGAGTACTGTCTCGAAACAACTGTACATTTGGAGGAGAAACTCAAAGAGAAAGTTTCCCCCGCACTTGCCAATAAAATAGATCTCGGCCCAGAACAAGATCTGTTCCACAAGATGATCAGCACGTGTATCCAGCTTCTGGTCCAAGATCTAGAGCTGGCCTGCGATCCCGCACTACAAGCTATGACCAAAATATCCTGGCTTCACTTCGACACCGTTGGAGATCAAAGCTCGTACATTACACAAATAATCATGCACCTAAAAAACACAGTCCCAGTATTACGAGACAATTTGGCGTCCTCGAGAAAGTATTTCACGCAATTCTGTATAAGATTCGCAAATTCCTTCATCCCCAAATTTATTCAGAATATCTATAAGTGTAAGCCGATTTCGACGGTTGGTTCGGAACAGTTGTTGTTAGACACGCATATGTTGAAAACTGCGTTGTTAGAACTGCCGTCTATTGGCTCGGAAGTGAAGAGACAAGCGCCGACCACGTACACAAAAGTTGTTATAAAACTGATGACGAAAGCTGAAATGATTTTAAAACTGGTAATGGCGCCTCTAGATAATAATTTGGAAGGCTTTGTGGGACAGTTTCTACAATTATTACCGGAGAGTACGATCGCAGAATTTCACAAAGTTCTGGATATGAAGGGAGCGAAATTATCTAAAACGCAACTAAGTGCGTTGGACGCACTGTTTAAAGAAACCTCGAAATCGAATAATGAGATTAGTAAATAGTTCTTTAAAAGCAAAAAGACTTATTTATGTGTATTGTAATATTGTTGTATTAATTATGAAATAAATCAGTTTATTATATTATTTTATTCGTTTTATTAAACACCTTTTAGCTTATCTAAATATGAATGTAAAACTAGAAAATGGTATTGTTTGTGATCTTTAAAAAGCTTCGATTTCATCGAACATTGAAACATAGTAAAAAAAAATTTTTAATGAAAAATAATGGTCAATATTTGATAGTCTCTCAATTATTTTTAACCGTATCTAAAAGGTTTGATTGAAAAGCCAAACCTCACCGGGCACTGAATACCGATATGCTAGTTAGCCCACAAGGTTTCATTTTAAGTTAACATATTTTATTTTATATATTTTGTTAGATTGCACTTCAGTATCCAATAATACTTCCTTAAATTATGAGGTAAATAGAAACCAAACATTAAATTACAATTCGACGCTAAGAGAATTTTAAAGCAGTTCAAAAACAGAGTCTATGTCGGTATTTTATTATGAGGCCAAGCAATAATTAGAGAATATTTATTTCGCAAAATAAAGAGAAAATATGAACTATGGTAATAATTAGGGTTTTGAGGAATTCCTATTCTCACGTTGCGTCACAACGCATATTATTTAGTTATTACTAGATAAAAGCATGTAATGGGTCCATTACATTTGCATTTACACATCCTCTTTTTACTTTAGCAATAAAAAAAAACACGTTAAAGTAACGGTTAGGGAATATATGAGTTGCGCCATTTGACAATTTTATAGAAGGCGTCATAATTTTAACACTATAACCGCTCGTTTCATCGAAGCTAACGTTAAAGTTAACGTTAAATAATTATTGTCAGCAACGACAAATATAAAATGAGATGTCATTTTACTTACGACTTGGATAGGTTTACTGTATTTATTTTATGCGAGCATTATATATTAAGAATTCCCGTGACCACGATCGCTGAAGAGTGCGGAACGTCGGAGTAATAATCTAATGAATAAATTGGTTAAATTTGACATTAATCTAAACTTTAACTAAAACATGTTACAACCAAACTTTATGATTTTCTTTCACGACATTTCTCACACTATTCAATGGAGCGATTTTATGATGTGTTTTTGAAGTGAAAAGTGAAACTTCTTTAGGTGCGTTGAGAGTAAAATTTTGAAGGTCGCGTCCAGTCGCGTCATGGCAATACCGTCACGTCGGATTAGGCGACGATTTTGGTAGGTATGGCATAATATTTCCAAAGAAGTTTCATTTCTAACACGTGTGCTCGGCAGACACGATCTTTTTAGTGTCTAGAGATATTTAAGAGGCTAGATAGTTATATAATATTATAATTGCTTACTGCGGTGAAAAAAATCATTCATTCATTCAAATTGGAAGATTCAACAAGATGCATAGTTTGAATGACTAAAATTTTTATAAATTTCGGTAGATGGCGCTGTTACTTCTAATTTATTTTGACCGTGGCTGTGGGTTATTATAATAGTTACCTATTACCATGGACGAACCCACACAGTTTGTCCTATCCTACACTACAAATATTATAAATGCGAAAGTTTGTGAGGATGGATGTGTATGTCAATGTGTGTGTTTGTTACTCTTTCACGCAAATACTACTGAACCGATTACAATGAAATTAAGCACACATATAGAGGGTAACTTGGATTAACATATATTAAGGGTTTTATCCCGGAAATTCTACAGGAACGGCAACTATGCGCGTTTTTATTTGAAAACTCCATATAGTGGAAATGTTAGTTTTTTTTGAAGATAATAATATTATTCTGTTCAATAACTGCGACCGTCATTACGTCGCGTTGGACAGTCGTAATGCTAATGTCAAACAGAATTCGAGTTGGCTTCACGGCGTGAGTTCGCGCGTGAATTCACGGCACTAATGTGGAGCCGGTATATCTGTATATTTTGGGTCGAATTTTGGTTTACCCTAAATTATAATACTAATATTAATAACGTGTAAATTTGTAAGTATGAATGTTTGTTTCTCTTTTACTACTGGACGGATTTGGATAAAACTTTACATGAGTATAAATAGGTCATCAGAAAAACACAATACTTGATCTTGTACGCGGTTTTGTCCGCGGGTGAAAACGTGTGGTACAGCTAGTTCATCATATTAATATGCAACCAAACGCAGTTGCAGCAATCTCAAAAAAAAAAAAGGTTTTTAAATATGTAGGTAATGAGATGTAGGTATTAAAATAAAAGTCAAAATCAGTCTTCATACATTTATTAACATTTACTAATGCAAAATTTCACACAAAATATATATAAAAACATACTTAACAATATAAATACAGATTCGATTTATAGAAATACACGAGTTTTTATAGCCATAAAAATACATTATTTTTAGCACTAATACACAAGCAAAATATATATTCACGTGGTTTACAAACTTAAGTTAAATTTTTACACATTACGCGAAGACAAATGTAAGAAAGTGTGACATTAATTTATTTTTACAATAATAACATATTTAAGTATATCACATTTTTGTAATATTATGCAAAAATCGTTTCTTTAGTAATAAAATATGTATTAAAGGAAGTGTTATAACTCAAAAAGCGTGTCTTCAATCCCATATTGGTTATGTCTAATACAAAATCAAAAAAGTTTTTGACAAAAAGTTTTATAGTAGACTAACTATAATAATTTGTTTTTATGATATGTTAAGCCGTTTTAGATATATAAGTTTTATAGAGTTGTCTATATTATGTATGTATTGAGGCCCTCAAATTTAAATTTTTACATAATAAGTATTAAAAACACACGTTTTCTATGGTACCTATATATGATTATTATCTATATTAGACTATAAGAATTGGTATTTAATATATTTATAGGACGGATACGATTAAGTTAAATAATACTGAAAAAAAGGCAACCTAATAAAAGGGACATTTTTAAAGAATCGAAAAAATCACGAGGCGGAATTCGAACCCACGTCTTTTGCCTTGCCGGGGCTTTTATTGCCAATTTTATTCTTTATTTTTTTCTCATTTATTAGAATGCTAAACTAAATAAGAAATAGACAACATTAGTTGAATCATTACTAATTTTTAAGTTGTATACAGAAACAGAAAATATGAGCATTAAGCTGTATTTCTCCATTATAATAAATGAACTTAACAAGTCCATAAGCAGTCTCATAGTTAAATTATGCACCCATTTTATTTATTTTCCCTTAACATTTCAGATACGGGGAGAAAAATATTTTATTTTTAACAATAACTACGAAGTTTCAAATCTAATAAAAATCACGAGTATAATAAAATTATAACGAACATAATATTATATTGTTATCCAAAAATTTAATACGGAATACGAGAAATATGCCATGTTTAATTATTTTAATACCAACATCGCAAATCTAAATTTTATTAGTAGAATCACACTGACCTACCAAAACTTAAAAAACAATGAAAAAACAGGGAAATATTTTTATTATTCCCTAATAACATAATACATAATTATAAACATAATTGCACCTATAATAAACTATTACAATCAAATCAGAAGTGAAATTGACAAAATTTCCAAAACTACCCTCCATTCACAACAATGATTATTTTCTATTATAATAAGTAATATTTTCTATAATAATTATTAAGTCTATATCTCTTCACTACTACTTTCAGAGGAGCCCGACTTGTCACTCCCTTTGTCTTTTTCCTGTATTTCCCTCTCTCTCGCACTTCCCTTATCTTGTATCTCCTTCTCCCTTCCACTCCCTTCTCTTATTGACTCTGTTTCCTTCTCATGTTCCCGGGAATCGAACTCGCTACTCGATTTTGTAGTGTTGCCCGGTATCGTCAACTCGCCGAGAAGGTTTCTGGAAAAAAAGTCAATTAAATTTATTTAAAAATTAATTATAATAATCGTGGATTTCACTACTAGAAAGAAAATTCAGTTTTATTACATCTCATGTAGTTTTTTGGTATCGTTTCTACAGTAATAGTTTCTGATTAAAAAAAAATGTGTGCGTACACTAGTAGTGTACACAGTACACACGTAAGAAGTGAAATTCTTTATGACATAATTTTTCAAAAAATAATTTACTATGCAACTTTACAGAAATACGTCGAATCACGCTTAGGGATAAGAAAAAGATGGCGCTTAACGGAAAAATGTCACGCGTCACGAAAAAATGTTACAATAAATTTTTTTCCAACCCCGATAAAGAAGTTTCACTTCAATAAATAAATGTAACAAAGTCAATAAAATAATTGTTTAAAATCCGTCGAGTAGGTTTTTTATTGTATCGTAACATGAATTTTATAAAAATAATTAGTTGATATGAACTCACGCAACATCATCAGCTGCTTGTTTCCAATTGAAGAATTCATCTCCCAAGTTGAAAGTGAGATTCGACCTGCAATAAGACATTTTTTTAATCAATCTATACTAATATTATAAAGCTGAGGAGTTTGTTTGTTTGTTTGAACGCGCTAATCTACTGGTCCGATTTTAAAAATTATTTGGTTGTTAAATAGGCCTATTTATCGAGGAAAGCTATAGGCTGTCATCACGCTAAGACCAACGGGAGCGGACCGCTGCAGGTAAAACCGCAGTGTATAGATAGTTAAATATAATATTAATTTACTTCTTACGACACATTATATACTAATTTTCCGCTAATACCAATTAAATAACTGCTATGAATACTTCTTTCTACTACTATTAATACTTTTACTACGACTTCTACTTGTTGTACTTACTATAACATCTAATTCTATTCCTACCACTCACACTACTACCGTTGTTACTACTAATAATATAATTTCTTCTACTGCTACCATTATAAATTCGTCAGCTAATACTATTGTTACTCTTCCTATTACTCCTAATCCTAATACCACTACTATTGTTACTTCTTATACCACTACTACTTCACTCACCTCATAACCACTCTCACAGGTCCACTTTGGGACGGTCCCAGATCTCTGCCCCTCACACTTGCCCCACTTTGCCCCGTGTGTTGGTCCACATTTGCCCCACTCTGCCCCACAGGCCTGTCCTCAGCGGACACACGCGTGTTTGTATCTATGTCCCCGTAGTGGGTTTGGGGCAATGGGGACGAGACAGCGTCTTGCGTACGGTGGTATGGGGACGATGGGTCCGTTTGCTGTTAGGAATATTAATTTGTAAAATGAAAATTGGGTATTGCCTATGTCGAAGAGTTATTTCATATGTATAATAGGAATGATGTGCCAATTTACTAGTGAATATGGATTTTACATGATACAAATTGAACTTATGCTGATGACGTTCTAAATATCGTGATCTAATGGATTTTAAAAACAGATGATTAATTTTAAATGATTTGCAATTATATTAATCGATTGTTTTTTTTTTTTTTTACAGTACAATAGGGGAGCGCTTGGCCACGATCTCGCCTGATGGTAAGCTGAGATGTGGCCTAAGATGGAGCGCGCTGCCCTAGAATGTACCTGTTCACTCTCCTCTTGAAGACCTCCATATTGTACTCGTCGGGGATTGTTTTTATTAACTACCATAAACTATTTATTATACACAAGATATTTATTATAAACTATTATTTTAACTTTATACACGATCAGAATTGATTTAAAATCAAACACTTTCACACTCATATATGTTTTTTTATTACTTTTATTAAAATACTTACATCATCACGTGCGTCGCCCTTATCGAACCCACTGTCCTCTCGTTCCTCACTCCTCAACTTATCCGTGTCAGTGTACACAACTCTATCATCTTTATATCTATCTTTAACTGTAGCTGTATAACCATCGTCTTTGTCTCTAACTTTATAATTATTATTCGATTTTAAATCGTATGTGTTTTTAACAATTTGATTGCCAACTTGATCGAAAACCTTCTTGAAGTTAATTATTTTATCTTTGTCTTTCCTATCAATTATTTTTCTATCGTCATCTATATTGTCATTTTTCTTGTCATCCTGGTCAATTTTATTATGTTTATAAGCTTGTTGGTCATTTTTGTCATTTTTATAAGCAGATTGGTCAAAATTATCATTTATATAAGCAGGGTGGTCAAATTTATCATTTTTATAAACGGATTGGTCAAATTTCTCCTTTTTATAAGCAGATTGGTCAAATTTGTCAGTTTTATAAGCTTGTTGGTCAAATTTGTCAACGTTATACGCGTGCTGGTCAATTTTATCAACATTGTACGCGTTTCGGTCAGATTTACCAACTTTATGAGCATGTCTGTCATGTTTACTGTCTTCGTCATCATCCTTGTTATCTATATCCAAGTGTACGTGTGTGTGTCTGTGCGTTTGTGGCGCGTGTCTGTGTGAGGGGCGTTGTTCATCTGAAATTAATAATAATTAAACTGTTGATTCATACAATGCTGAACAAATTCACATATTATAATATACAAGAAAGTTCATTGGCAAAATCGAGCTTCTCTAGATATAGGAGGATTATACATAAGTTTTTTATTTTAAAAAAAAGACGTGTGATAAAGCTATTGTATGCTATGCCTTCAAGCCACACCTCCGCCCGTCGGAGTGGGGAGCGTGAGGTTTTTTCGTTACGGAATTTCTCGATTCGGTCCCCGCGCTCAAGGCCCGCGATAGAAGCTATGCAATAGCTAAATAAAATACCTAAGTAAATAAAATATTATCTCACCGGAGTCAACATCCTGTGTTCTGACCATCGCTTGGTCCATTGGAGAGTCCTCTATAGATATAGGTTTAATTGCTTCTTCCTCTCTGCATAATAGACATTTTTACATAAAAATAATTAACACAGAACTTAATAAAAACAGCGTGTGTACCGAGCACACGTGTCAGAAGTGAAACTTCTTTGGCAAGATTCAAAGATACCAAAATCGTTGATTCATTCTATAACGTGACAGTATTGTCATGACGCGACCTTAAAATTACTCTCAACGCTAGTAAAGAAGTTTCACTTAATAACTAAAAAACACGCTTAAATTCATGAAATTATTGTCACCGATCCTTGATATGTGTACAACGTTTGCATTAAATCTGTCCGTTTAAAGTGGATAAAAATCGAGTCTAAACGAGTCGGTTACATACAAACATACAGGCGAACCTAAAAGCGGCTTCTTCATAATATGATAATATTAAAGTATAAAAAAATAAATAACAGACATACCTTTGTCGGGTGACAGTCTTGCCTCTGTGAGGACGTTTGCGTTTGCGCTGTGAAGTATATTATAAATTTGATTTTTTTAAATTATAATTGGTTTTATTTCAGATTTAGTGATTACTAGATTTCCGCCCGCGGCTCTGCCCGCGCTTTCAAAGGAAAACCCGCATAGTTCCCGTGGGATTTCCGGGATAAAACCTGTCCTATGTGTTAATCCAAGTTACCCTCTATATGTGTGCTAAATTTCATTGTAATCGGTTTAGTTGTATTTGCGTGAAAGAGTAACAAACACACACACAAACTTTCGCATTTAAAATATTAAGTAGGATTGATCAAATTTAATTAAATAAAAACGTTTTTAACAGTTACTATACAAATCGTTGTAAATTGAATCACTACATAGTATAAAACAAAGTCGCTTTCTCTGTCCCTATGTCCCTTTGTATGCTTAAATCTTTCAAACTACTCAACGGATTTTGTTGCGGTTTTTTTAAGAGATAGAGTGATTCAAGAGGAAGGTATTAGTATATAATTTATTAGGTTTTAGACAAAGCGGGCGAAGCCGCGGGCGGTAAGCTAGTTGTTATATAAAAGGAAAAAACAAAAATTTTGATTTAAATGGTACTTTAAATTATTACAAAATGTACCTTAGGCATATCAGTTGAAATCTTCGGTTTAATCTCAACAAAGTCCTCAATGATGATCTTCTTCTCTCCATCCTGGTTCAACCGCATCACATTCGGTCCAGCATCTTGATTCACTTGCGGCGCGTTCTCAATCACTTCCATATTGACAGGCTGCACTTCCGGTTTCTTTTTGTCTTTTCTCTTTTTTGTGGTTACTTTTTTGGGCTGAAATGAGAACATTATAATATTTGTGGTTGGAATCACAGCTTCCTAATATTATGTATTGTAATACTGAAATAATTTAAAAGAGCAACTATGGAGTTTCTTGCCGGTTTTTCTCCATAGATACTGCTTTCCGAATCGGTGGTAAATGTTAAAAATATGTATTGACGTTTCAAAAGTGCTTCTCGAAGAAGTCTAATTGAATAAATAAATGTTTGAGTTTGAGTTTATGTTGTAGTTAGCTTATCTGACAATTATAATGACAAAGATTGTATGAAAATCCAGTGTTCCATCTAGATTTGAATATCCGTTACCTTATTTTTTTACAGTTTTGAAAATTTTAGACCAACATTCAAGCGGTGAATCTAAAACGACTATTTGTATAGGCAAAGCTAATAAAACTAATATTATAAAGCTGAAAAGTTTGTTTGTTTGCTTGAACGCGCTTATCTCACGAATCACGGGTCCGATTAAAAAAAATATTTCACTGTTAGATGGTCCATTTATCGAGGAAGGCTTATAGGCTATTTATCATCACGCTAAGATCTACAGGAGCGGAGCAATGCGGGTAAAACTGCGGGGCACAGCTAGTAATATATAATGTTACCTGATTGTCAGTCTGCGGCAACACCTGTTTGTGCAAATCCGTCACTCTGTGCTTCTGGAACACTCGTCCGTTGTTTATTACCTGTGATTTATATTATTTTGATGTGGTCAAAATATTGGTAAAATAACGTATTTGGAATTGTATTTAGTACATATTTTTTTGGCGTTGTTGAAAAGTTTGTGTCTCGTAAACAAATTTGAAATTCGACAAGAAGATTGGCAAAAATAATTATAGAGAGATTTTTCGTGTTTGATATCCAAATTGGCAAAATATGTGTCATGTCACTTGTTATGTTTGAGTTGTGTGTCAGGTGTGTCGTGTGCGATGTATATGTCATGTTTGTGTGTGTGTGTGTACAGCTGATAGGTTTAAAGACATTTATTCCCATTAAGACATTAAGTCACTTACATGAGAAACTTAAATTTAAAACATAGGTATTTATAAAAAATATCATTCGTTAGTTAATTAAAAATTTAGAGTAAGTTACATACTAAGTAAGTTACAAACATAAGTTTAGGTTAGGTACTCATTCATTGCATTCAAAGTTTGAGCGTGTGGTCTTCCAGGATGTGTTTCGCTAATTGTTTTTTGAATACAATGAATGAGTTTACACTTTTTAATTTGCTTGGCAATCCGTTATAGAAACGTGCTCCCTCGTATGTTGCCGTTCGCCTTCCATAATTCGTTCGGATCTTCGGGAGGGCAAGATAGCTAGCTCGTCTATTAGGATAGTGGCGATTTGATGTTGAGAATATTATATTTGTATTTATGTTTTTATGTAGCGCTTTGTGGATGAACATACACGTATTATAAAAGTATAATTGTTTTAAATTCATTATTTTAGTATCGTCGTAGATTTTATTTGTAGAAGTTAAAAAAGGATATTTAAAAATGGTTTTAATAATTTTATTTTGTAAAATTTGTAGTGGCGCTAATTTATTTTGATGTCACATTTAGTTGCTTTATATCCGTGTTAACAGTCCTCACGAACGCAGCCATACCGTCGCAGGACGATATTATCGCACAATTTAATATTCACTTACCCGCAATTTTTTACTTTTTATTTGTCAAGGTGTACAAGATTATAATATTATTATCAAACGTTAGAATAAGTCAATTGTAAAAAAATATGTTCCGTGTGTATGTGATGGGTTTTAGGCAGGAAAAAGTAAAGATTGTTAAATAATCTTGAGATTCTTTATTAGCTTATATGCGTAGCACAAAGGGTAAAGGGCGGAAGAGAAAAATTTTACGATGACAGATAGGTACAGTACTCCAAAAGTGATAATGCGCATATATCTTTGTCACAGTTCGGCAACTGTCATATTCCCGGAGCGTCCGAAGACGATATGTATAATAATAGAGTGGTTAAATGCATTTTCTTCATGCATAATTTAGTAAAATTTGTTTAGTCAAATGAAATACATTTTGGAAATACGACAATTAGCGAAGATTTGCATGCGCATTATTAATTTTGGAGTACTGTATTTGACATAGACACGTTCGTTTATATAAACTGCTTTCACCAACAGTGTGTGTGTGTGTGTTTATGCAATGTGTGTGTGTGTACAGCTGTTTAGAGACCAGAATCTTTTCCAAGCTTTATTTATTCTGATGTTAATTTCTTTTTGCATTTGATTTTCCGGTGCAATGATCTGTCCTAAACATGTATATTCATCGACATATTCTATTTGATTTGAGTTTAACAGTATAGGTGTTTTATGTTGTCCAACAGTGTGTATCTGTGTGTGTGTGTGTATGTATTCCATGTGTGTGTGTATGTGTTTTTTTTTTTTTTTTTTTATTATTATAGAGGGAAAAAATACTGTTAAGTATCTCAGGTCAAGATCTGCGACCTGGTATGTCGGTCTCGATCATGGTCTCATGGTCCATACCGACTAAAACAACCCTCTTTCTCCCATCCATATCCCCGCGGGATGGCCGTTAGGCTTTACTTCGCGGGGGGACGTATAGCATTGCTGCTTTTCTCACTAATGTTCTATGCCGTTACACTTTTCGCATCCGTTCTTTCTTTCGTAAGTCTTTCAGAACCTCCGTTGCATAAGCGCTCGTTGCTTCCCATGATTCTTTGTTTGACAACATCACTCCGATTATGTTCTCAGGACATACTTTTGTTCCCATTGTTGTTTCCCAGGTGTCCCGGGCTTCTTTGTATGCTGGACAGATAAAGAAAACATGTTCTGCATTTTCGTCTTGTCCGCAGGTGGGGCACTCTGGAGAATCTTCATGCTTAAACCGATGTAGGTATTCTCGGTAGCAACCGTGACCTGAAAGCATTTGGGTCAGATAGTAGTTAACCTCACCGTGCTTACGATTGACCCATGGTTCAATCCGTGGAATGAGGCGATGAGTCCATCTTCCCTTGGTAGAGGTGTCCCATATCCGTTGCCACTTTTCTATACTCTTCCGTCTTTCTTCCGTTTTCAGCTCGGTCTTTGTGAGTGCGGTGCCGCTTTTCTGACGATGGTAAAGGTTCTTTCGTTCTTCAGTCAAGACTTCGATTGGCAGCATTCCAGAGATGACACATGATGCCTCTACAGAAACAGTGCGGAATGCGCTGGCAATGCGTAGTGCGCTAACTCTGTACGTCGATACAACTTGACGTTTGGGCTGTTGCAGCTGCAGCGCATTCGACCAAAGTGGGGCGCCATACAGGAGCACTGACGTCGTCACCGATGTTAGGAGCCTTCTCCTTTGTTGTTTAGGGCCTCCAATATTCGGCATTAGTCGGGATAGTGTTGATGCAACCACTGCTGCTTTAGTAGCGACATGTTCTGCATGCTTATTGAAGCTCAGGCGTGTGTCCAGCATTACTCCCAGGTAGCGAACGTATGGTTGTGTTACGATCTCGTAATTACCGACTCTGAGTGAGGTTGTTTCTATCCGTTTCCTGCTAGTAATAAGTACGGCCTCGGTTTTGTGTTCAGCTAACTGCAGTCCGGCCGATTTCATCCACTGACGAATTACTTGGAAGGTCCTATCGAAAGCCCAATTCAGTTCTTCCAAGTATTTAGCTACTACTACTACTGCTAGGTCATCAGCAAATGCCACCAGTTGTGTTTCTCTTGGTAACTCCGATTTGAGCAATCCGTCATACATAACATTCCATAGAAGTGGACCTAATACTGAACCCTGTGGGACTCCTCCGGTGACGTTGTATTCTTTAGGTCCACTTTCAGTGTCATATATGAGGACCCTGTTTTTAAAATAGCTAGCTACTATATCCCTAAGGTCATCTGGCACTTTCAAGTTTGAGAGAGCGGACATTATCACATCCCATCTTGCGGAATTGAAGGCATTTTTAATATCGAGTGTCACAACGAGGCAATAATTCTTAGAGCCTCCTCTCCATCTCGTCCCTGAGATCGCTTGTCTTGCGGTGTCGATAACTAGTCCGATAGCATCTAAGGTTGATCTGCCTTTTCGGAATCCATATTGGGAGTTGGACAAGAGGGGTTCGACTGCTTCTTCAATTCGATTGTGAATTATCCTCTCCAGCATTTTTCCAACTGTATCCAACATACAGAGAGGGCGGTAGGATGACGCCTCAGTGGAAGGTTTATTACCTTTCGGGAGTAATACTAATTTTTGCCTCTTCCAGACTGTGGGGAAAAAGCCTTCCTTGAGACAAGCGTTGAAGGCGTCTATAAAGATTCCTGGTACAGATTTTATCGCTTGTTTTAGAGCAACGTTGGGTATGCCATCTAATCCAGGGGCTTTGGTATTTCCTATTCTGCCACAGGCGTCTGATAATTCCTTCTCTGTAACAGGCGGTATAACTTCCTTCTTATTGTGTGCCATCTTATATTTAAATTCAGTTTGCTGCGGGAATAGCACAGTCACAATTTTCTCCAGCAGGGTTGGGTCAGTAGGTGGTGTGAGTCGGTTATATTTAAGATTTTTCATGACTACTTTATAAGGTCTACCCCAGGGATCACTTTCTACTTCCTCAAGCATTTTTGTCCAGCAGTTCCTTTTGCTCTCCTTGATAGCTTTGTTTAAGACTAAGCGAGCTTCTTTATATTTTTTGTAAATTGGATCGAAGTGGGGTGTCTTTCTGCATCTTTGGGAAAGTCTCCTGGCACGGATACACTTCTGTCTAAGTTGCGCAATGTTATCATTCCACCAGTAAACCGGTGGCAAATGGTTCCTGCTTCGTTTACGGGGCATGGTTGCATCACATGCAGATGTTACCCTCTTGACAACTTCCCGTGCCTTCTCTGAGGCATGCCCTGGTTGTAAAGGTCGATCTTCAAGGGTTATGTGGAAGATTTCGGGGTCGAATGAACTAACTTTCCAACCAACTTCATTGGATTTCTTCCTCAGCGTATTGGGTTTTTTGTGCCTGCTCGATACCTCCCAGTACAGTGCCCGATGATCGCTGCCAGTGTAGGCCTCAGTTACCTTCCATGAGGTATTTCCCTTCGCCAGAACGCTGCTAACAAAGGTAAGGTCGACTATTGAACTTGCTTCCCCTCTGCTGAATGTAGGTTCATTCCCCTTGTTCAAAAGGACCACATCTATTGCGGACATTGCTTCTATCAGTGCCCTTCCCCTAGCATTTGTGCTTTTGCTGCCCCAGTCAATTGCCCAGGCATTAAAATCTCCCGCTATTGCCACTGGGAAGTTGCTTTGCACATCATCTACAATAGTATCTAAGAAATCGTTAAATTCCTGTATTGTACGACTAGGAGCGGCGTAACAACTGTAGAAATGTATTCCGCCGATCTTCGCTTTCACACAGCCTTTGGTGATTAGGTCAACACTTTCCAGAGGGCTCCTACCACAGGCCCATAGGGCGGCGTGTCCATCTTGGTCAGACAGCCAGGACCCACTGCTAAGCTGTTTATAAGGCTCTGATATTATAACCACATCTAAATTTAGCTCCCGTACCATCTGCATCAGAAGATCATGTGCGGCCTCGCAGTGGTTAAGATTTATTTGCATTACCTTAAGCATGGCTCCGTCTATGTCTGTGTGTGTATGTGTGTGTGTGTGTATGTGTGTGTGTGTGTATGCATACGCACCGCAATATCCCTATCATTGAGCGCGGCCACGACGTCCCGCACGAGCGAGTCGTTGGGCAACAAGCGGCGGTGTCGGCAGAAGATCTCCGCCTCCACGTGCTGGGAGCTACCGTTCGTGTTGCGGACCAGTTTCAGGATAAACTTGTCCTTTTTGCCCTTTTTCGACTGGGAAAAACAGCATGGATACGTGTCAGAAGTGAAACTTCTTTGGCAAGTTGCAAAGGTATCGTCACCGCACTCCGTGACGTGACCTTTATTTATTTATTTATTTATTTAATTACAGAACATGTGGCTTACAGACATGCCAAAGCACCACAATGCTATACAAAAAATTATTATACACACATGACAATAATTATACGTGATAAAAAACACAAGAACATTGAAAGGAAAATATTTATAACTACACTTCATTTAACATTATGAGAATACAAACAATAATAATATAAACGAATACGATAGATAGTTCAACAATAAGAAAATTAATAGAAATGTTTGAAATTTTAATCTCAACGCGCCTAAAGAAGTTTCTCTTTAAAATGTGTGTCAGAGTTAAATACATTATTTATTACTCTATTTGGGACAATTGCCACTTAATAGTTATCTATAGTTACTTGGAGGGAGGATTTAAGATTTTATCATTATCATTTATAACACGTGGATGTTATCACAGGAAAATTTTATTAATCTACACTAATATTATAAAGAGGAAAACTTTGTTTGTTTGATTGTAATGAAAAGACTCATAAACTACTGGACCGATTTTAAAAATTCTTTCACCATTCGAAAGCTACATTATCCACGAGTAATAAAGGATAGATTTTATCCCGGAAATTCCACGGGAACGGGAACTATGCGAGTTTTTCTTTGAAACCGCGGGCGGAGCCGCCGGCGGAAAGCTAGTTTAACATAAAGAAACACAGACAGACCCGCAAACAATTTAAATAGTGCCCATAAATTATAAGAATTCACAGAAATAGGATTTAATTAACATTTTTTACAATTAATGTTTTCAATTCTGATAGATTATTGTTTTTTTGCACCCAGGCGGAGCCAAGACAAACAGCTAGTTATATAAACCAAAGGTAATAAACCTGTAAACGAAACAAAACATACCTTTTTCCCTTTCCTTCCCTTCTTTTTCCCCTTTTTGTGGTGACGTCGCTCGTCCGTCTCGTTGTATGACATTAGCGAACGAGATATCCGCCTATGAATATGTTAAATAATAACGACTTAGAAAACGTAAATTTGTAACAAAGAAACAAATTAACAAAGTAACAATTTTTTTTCACAAGATTGTAACATTTTTTGTCATAGCGATAATGTAACAACATTGTACTGTAACAACGTTACATTATAACAGTAACAGCGTAACTATATAACATTACAATACAGTAACAATGTTACATTGTAACAGCGTAACTATATAACATTACAATACAGTAACAATGTTACATTGTAACAGCGAAACTATATAACATTACAATATTGTAATAGCATTTTCAAAGTTGTACGTTTATGACATTTAAATAGCTGAATCAATTATGATGAATTTTAGCAAGTTCAGACTATCGAAAGGTATAAGGTAAATTATACAATAAACTTACCTTTGTCCTCTAAGCTTCTGCAACCTTAGCTCCTGCTCGCTCGGCTCACCGTCTTCTGTTATTAAACATTTTCTAATGTATTATTCGTTAAAATATAATAAAATACCAATAAATTGTATACACAAACTAAAAAGTTAAATGTAATCATTAATCACTAAATGACTGAATGTATGACTAATGAAGAATGTATGTATCACTGAATTAAGCAAAGTGAGGGTAGTTGGGTCGAACGTCGTATAAACAACGTCCGAGCCCTAGGCACGATTCGTACGAAGAAAAATTCATACGAATTTATAGTCATCGACAGTTAGCATGTTTTGACAGGAAATAGTGACAACTATTCGTCGACAAAATTATTAAATTGAGAAATAAATTAATTTTGAATTTGAACGAATAACAACTCACTATTAAGCCTAAACCCGTTCTCGTCAGTGTAGTCAACTCGCCACACTTGTTGCGGGTCGGTGCGGCAACGTCGCGCGGTGACGTCACTCGCTCGGGACGCGGTCAGACAGAGAGATGATTCCACGTGTTGGATCTCACCGGAGGGCAGGTGTTTCCAACGCTGTGTTCATAAAGAAAGAAAAAACATTCAACGATAAAAACAAAATAAATAAAAGCAAGTAAAAACCTATACAAAAAAATGGGGTGTCTATTTTTAATATTAAATAAACGTTTTTTCTAAATGCCTATGTGTGTACACGGTACATATACCAAAATAGTATTTTTTTCAATATTTTTCCGTCTTTTTGTTCCGGCTAATTCCTGGAACGGCTGGACCGATTTTGACGGGACTTTCATTGACAGATAGCTGCTCGTGGCAAATTACTGTAGATTCTCCAAAACTCAAATCAAAAATCATTTGCCAGATTATGGATTTTTGACATAATAATTATTTTTCAAATTCAATTTTTGACAATTTTACTCAAGCCTAATATGTTACGTATTTACACAAAACTATTATAACGAATATGATGCAAATCCTTGAAATGCAAACGTTACAAAAATAAATAACATAGATAATATTTTAATACAAACCTGTCCTCTTAGCTTTCCATGGCAAGTGACCATTAACACTCGCCGACCGCTGTCACTGTCAGCTAGAGACCTATACGGGTTTAAAACACGATTTAAATCTTATATCCATGGGTTAAAGTATATTTTTCAATATCACAGTTATTTTTACCTATTATAAGAATTAAATTTTTTACTTATGTAAGGTTATTTATTTATCTTTATCAATTCGGATGCCGCAAATAAATTGTTAGAATGACAAATGACTAGTGATGAAGTAGGTACTTACATCTAAAAAAACAAAGAATTATTTCAAAAAAAGTATGGACATTGGACAGTAAAACCAATTGATTGATCTGTATTTTTAAACTTCCAAAAATAAAAACGGAAGGTTCTATATTCGTCTGTATGTATGTTTTTTTTATAGATACATAAAAAATATTATATTTTTATATCTAGAATTGGTTAATACCTGGTATACTGTAATTCAGCACATTTTTCTTCGTCCCTAAGCTCACCTTTGAGGGAGAGAGCAAAATACTGGGTTGCTTCTAGACCCTTTAAAATAAAAAAAAATAAAACTTATTATTATAAATAGTGAATATTTTATTTGTCTGTAGCTTTGACACTACTTAAACGATTTCAGAAATTTACATCGCAAATTGAAATGATTTTAAAAGAGCAACTACGGAGTTTTGAGCCATCTTTTCTCCATAGAAACTACTTTCCGAATCGGTTTTAAACTGTAAAACTATGTAATGACGATTCAAAAGTGCTTCTAGAAGAGTCTAATTGAATAAATAAATGTTTCAGTTTGAGTTTGAGAACTTGAATTATGACTGACAGGTTGAATTATTTGGTAGTGGCCCTGCCTTCCAAGCCAGAGGTTGTGGGTTCGATTCCCACCCGGGGCAAATATTTGTGTGATGAACATAGATGTTTGCTCTGTGTCTGGGTGTTAATTATCTATATAAGTATTTATTTAAAATTATATATGTATGTTTATCAGCCATCTGGTTTCCATAACACAAGCGAAAGCTTAGTATGGGTGTGTGAAAATTATTAAAAATTATTATTTATATTTATACTCAGAATTTTTCCACTTCAGAAGTACACAAAAACATTGATTTGTTTATAAAAAATATATATAAAAAAAATGAGAAGGATTCTAGACAAGAACAAAGGCAACTCTTGACACGGGTACAATGCGAGCAAAGACGAGGATGCAAGTTATAGTGTTATAAATTTAAATAAATAAATAATATATGTATTACCTTATGACAAGGATATAATCCTAGAGGGCTGGCTTCACCTTCTCTCTGTAGACTGTCTAGGCACATACCTGTAGACGGGTTTTGGAACCTAAAATAGTATTTTATTTATCAAAATTTATAGTTTTCTTATTGATTTTAAAAATAATTATTTATACATGTAAGTATGTGGGTTTCTTTATTGTAAAAATATAAAACATTAGAGATCGTATTTCAAAGCAGAGACATACAAAAAATCCGACATCACAAAACGAAGATGGTTAATTTTATTTTAAGAACATGTGAAATAAAAGAAAACGCACAAAAACCATAGAACTGAGACCCTTTTCTTTTTTAAAAAAAGTCAGTTAAAAATATAAATAAACACTACATTTACCTGCCAAACTCACTAACATCTCTGACAGGCACGAATTTATCTCTATACACACGAGAGAGATACCAGCCGAAGCTTTTGCAGCGTAGCTTCTCGCGCAGTATTCGGCGATGGGTGACGTCACCGATTTTTGGATTATTCTGCGAAAAACACAATTCAAAAACACATTCTACAATAGATTTTCTATTGTGTCTGTGATTCCGGGGGCTGAGTTAATAATTGGGTAGTTATATAGGATGTATAAAAAGTCAACAAAAACTCACCCTCAAATCAGGTCGATGCAAATAAAACAGTTCTGCATATTCATCCATCCATACTTCGGCCATACGCGCTGTATTTATACCTGAAATTCAGACAAGTATTGTTATAGACACAAGTACAACCAACCAACGTTTAAAAATAATTACCACTGATTATTTGAAAATACAAAAAAAATGACATTACTACAAATAATAGTCATGAGAAGAGTGAATAAGTCCAAAAAATCGTAAAAAAATCTGTGATACCACTAGTGTTTATCAAATCATATAGGTGGCATCAGGTAGGGCACAAATTCTTTGCTGAAAAATCTAAAAATATAAAAAAAATCAATAAATATCTCACCATGTGTATCGGAATTAGCGGGCAGCCCGTACGGGTGGAACGAGCGGAACACGTGGCCCACGCGAGAACACGGAATCGTCTCTAATGTTCCACCGCCTGGAATACAAGCATTTGTATGTTTATTTAAACTCAAACTAAAACATTTATTTATTCAATTAGACTTCTTAAGCACTTTCGAATCGTCGTAATATTTTTAACATTTACCACCGATTCGGAAAGCAGTATCTATGGAGAAGAACCGGCAAAAAACTCCATACTTGCTCTTTTAAAATCATGTCAATGTTACAATTCAATTTTAAATAATATGTAACTTATATCTAACTACATAATATATATGCCAATTGCCAAAGAACTGTCCTGTGGTTCTTATAGTTCTTTGTTTTTATTTATACTTGATTGTATTTGGAATCTTTTGAACATAAAAAATCCAAGTAGGTAATCATGATTTCTATTCTTCAATTTTTTTCATAAATAATAATTATTTTTGTATTATATTTGTATGTGGCAGTCAATTGGGTAAATCAGACGTTTCATTAACGGCCTAGGCTCTTTATTAAACGGCGTCGTGGAATTAAGTTTTATTTAACGATACGCCGTTGTTAAATAACCGACAAAAAATTAGCATACACAAACTCACATCAGTATCAAACATTGACGTACAATAAACAACTAAACTCACTCACAATCATTTTAAAAAATTGTTTGAAGAAAAACTCAAGACAGAGCTTTCTAATGGACGCATACAATTTTGAGCATTACTGCTAGGAAATAAGGTCTAAATTTCAATGAACGTTACATCGCCGTTCAAACATTTTAATAGTCGATTGTCAGTCTAATTACTGCAATGGTAGTAGAACTCACACTGCCATATCCTAAAGGACATTTCGAGATTTTCTCCTCCCCAGCCTGCCATCTGTTCGTCGTAAGCTCCTAATTCCCAGTAGTACTGACGGTTTATAGCGAACAACCCGCCAGCCATTGTTGGTGACCTGTTATAATGAAACATGTTTGTTAAGGACCTATAAAAAAAGCGTGTGTGCCGAGCACACGTGTCAGAAGTGAAACTTCTTTGGCAAGATTCAAAGATACCAAAATCGTCGCATTACGCTATGTCGTGACGGTATTGCCATGGCGCTACCTTGAAATTTTACTCTCAACGTGCCTAAAGAAATTTCACTTCAAAAATTTTAGTTACAACATGTGAAAAAGTAGCACAGAGAGCCTCGTACTAACGTCGTAATCACTTCCAGCACTATCTATTATATCCTACTTCCAGAACTCACCAAGTGGGCGCTATATCTGACCCGCGGCGTTTCTTCTCCCACTCGGGCACGTCTATCCACGTGAAGTGGCCCATGAATGTGAAACCGCCTACCTGCACACCAATATGCATATAAAACCTATTCTAATACTAAGAAATAATATTATTTTTTGATATAATATGTAAGTTCTATAGCATTATTAAATGAGAAATTTTTAAAGAATATAAAAAAATTAAACACGAAGCGAGAACTCGCGTCCTTCGGCTTCTCAGTAAAATATTTATTTCTAAATAACTTTAAATATTTTATATTGTTATTTTCAAAAGAGTTGCATTACGATTTTATAAAATCGGTATTTGCTATGATAAAAAAGGGATGTTAAATACACATAAGACACAAATATGCCTCACTTTTAAATGATTGCTTGCAACTTGTTATATTAATTGAATCAATTCAATTTTAAATTTAGTACGGAAACTCTAATTTTTGCAAACAATTTATTAAATTCACAATATAAATATCTTAAAGGCTAAGTTAGTTTAGTCTATTATTTTCATTAGATAATTGTACTGAAAATAGAAGAAGACATGCTAAGAAGTGTATAGTGTAAGAATGTGTTAGTAAGAACCATTTATTTATTGTTACTGTTATTTTTATGCAAGACCTGTATTAAAACTGCATTCCTGTAAATATCGCTAAACATAACCAATTTTTCAATTTTAATTATTTACCTATTTAACAAGTTTTAAATGATTCCACGTTCCCTTTACATATTAAAGCTCGATCATGCAAAACATGTGCCAATTCAATAGACTATAAAAGCGCATACATGCTTTAACCACCAATCGACCGACCGAATTCAATGACATAACATAAACAACTACACTACAAACTACAACTCACAATCGTCTATTAAAAGGTTGTCTAAAAATTTCCGAGCCCGGTTGTTGAATTCATTAAAATATGCCTTATTACGTGGCAGTAAAGTTCAAAGTCTATTGTACACAACTATACACTCAACTATGCCTATTAAAACGCATAGTGTAGTAATTTTCGAACGTGATTGTGAGTTTAGTTGTTTATTGTACGTCAACGACCGAGCCAACTCATACTGTTCAACTTCTAATTGCACAGCAGTTTGATCAATTACATTGATTATAACAACTTCAAATACCTATACCACACAACCGTTAACCTCCATGCACAAAAGCCTATAACCTGAAACTGTTCAGCTGCCTCCAGCTGAAACGTGGTCTGATCAATGACGTCGATTAGCGGGGTAAGTACCGCGTCACGTTTGTGTGCGACCCGCTGCAGTAGCGGCCGCAGCCAATCAGCGCCCGCCTCGCAGTGCGCGTCGAGGAATACGAGCACGTGGCCGCGGGCAGCACGGGCACCGCGCATGCGTGCACGCATTAGGCCCTGTCTGTACGGGCGACGATATGTATAGCAAATAGGTACGGTTTATGTAATAATTGCTGCTGTTAGCTGCAGACTGTGTGTCTTGGATTTAATGTTATGTTAGTTAGTGGTGGTTGCCTATAATTATTGTGATAGCACTATGTCTACGACTTACTAAAAGCTTTTTATGAAATAAATAAATGAAAGAAATAAACAATTACGTGGCTATTGTTTTTCTCATTGCTCAATTAAAATAACATAATGTAATAGATTTTAAATTGTATTTGTAAATGTTACGAAATAAACACTCTTTAGAAACTTTTGAAACAATTCGTGGATGATTCGTTGATTGTTGACGACGCGGTTGGCGCAGTGGTAAAGTAACTGCCTACTGAGCCGACGCGACGGTCCCGGGTTCGATCCCCGGTCAGGGCAAATATTTGTGTGATGAACTCCATTATTTGTTCTTGGGTCTGGGTGTTATTATCTATATATATGTATTTATTAAATATTATATTTATCGTCGCCTAGTACCCACAACACAAGCCTTAATTGAGCTTACTGTGGGAGTAGGTCGATTTGTGTAATATTTAAATGTCCTATAATATTTATTTATTATTTATTTATTTATTATTTATTGTTTATAATGTTTAATACAGCATCTACACATTCCCAATTTAGTTTACCTATTGACCTTATCCCTAGATTGGATATAAGCTATAATTTACAAAAATGCTCAAACCTGAATTTCCCAAGTTTGTATTTAGAGATTAAATAATTATAGATTTATAATTAGGTTATGTATTTATATTTTTTTATTTATTAAGCATTTTTTATGGAGACTGGGAATTCCCCTTATAAGAAGACTAGACGAATTATTTATTATTTATCAAAATTAATAATACATCTCCCGAAATTATTTACTTATTAATGCTATAACCGGAGTATTGGAGTTCATAATTCATAAATTATGACGTCCTCATATTCTTGCTAAGGTGTGAAATATTCATTAACGAGCGTAGAATTAAATAATTAATGGCGTGAAATTAAATTACGACATAATTGTTCACAGTACAATTTATGACTGCGTATTGCCTACTTTAAGTATTACCTACGAATTAAAATATACGAAAAAACATACTTTTAGAATTAAGCGCCATATTCACGGTCCTGGACCTGGTCCGGGATGGACCGTGAATAAGGCGCTTTAAACATTAGACGTAAGTAAACAAAAGATGATGACGGTAGGCGAAAAAACATGAATACAGTCGGTACTTATTGACGAAAACTCAATGACATATAGGGTAGAAATTTATATATAAACAAAGTTTGCACGAAAAGCGCGTGTATTTATAAACAATTTCTACAACTATATATCTACATAATTATCTACACACACATACAAACACACTACGGAACCCACACACACATACAAGGGTGCAAAAACAAAACGTGATTGAGAAAACAAAACATGGATAAGAAAACACGTGCTCAAAGGTTGTGTTTATAAACGAAGCATGTTTGTAAATTATGTACAACGATATGGGAAATGATTTTTAAACTCTAACTCTCCTTTACAAGCTTAATTGGCATCGAAATATAGATGAAAAATATCATATCATCGCGACTGAACTGTCCTGAAACAAATATTATATTTAACAACAAAATTAAAAAAAGATCAATTTAACTATGTATGTTGCGTTGTGTAACTAATAAAACTATTATCTATTTAAACAACTTCTCATTCGTCGAACTACAGAACAAATTATGCCTACATAACATCTACTAATGCTTTTCCTACACAGCAAAAAAACCTACATACATGTGAGCTACTAAATATGTATTTACAAATACAAATTACAAAAATCATCCTCTCTATAGCCATTTCCGTGCACAAAGGAAAAACCAAAAATAAGAACGAAAAGTAAACAGTGAATAAAAGAACACACAATATACAACTAGCCGAAAAAATTGGTGACCACAAAAAATAGCGAAAAAAGTAGTGACCGTAAAAAAATGTGAAAAAAGACCATTTAAATCGCACCTGAAAAGTGACCGCATCTTGAACGCTATAATAAAAATTGGACGCTTCGATCACGTCTATGATAGGCACGACCACTGTATGCGGTTCATCTTTGACCCTCTGTAGTAGAGGTCTGAGCCAGTCGGTTTGGGCTTCGCAATGCGCGTCTAGGAACACTAGGACTTCGCCCTTCGCGTATCGCGCGCCGGCCAATCGCGCCCGAGTCAGACCGACACTGTACCCAGAAATTATTTGTTTAATCCCACAATTTTTAACAGTACTTCGGAGAATTACTCTTTTATACCCTTGTGCAGGTCCAATAGTTATTCATTTTTTACTCTGAATTTTGCAAGCTTGCTAAATGCAACTTTCGAAGAAAACTTTTATAATTACTCGTTATATCCTCTTGTCATGGTAATTATATACCTACTAATACTAACTACTATGTACACACTATGCACTAACTTTTATTTTTTTTTTTTTTTTTTTTTTTTTTTTTTTTGGGAAGAGCAGGCAAACGAGCAGACGAGTCATCTGATGGTAAATGATCATCGTCGCCCACTTGCACCCACAATACCAGGGGTATAGCGAGTGTGTTGCCGGCCTTTAAGATAGGTGTACGCTCTTTTCTTGAAGGTCCCCAAATCGTAACTCATTGGAAACACTGCCCGCGGGAGCTGATTCCAAATTTCGGTAGCACGAGGCAAAAAACTTCTTCTAAAGCGAACAGTCGTTGATCGCCAGCTGTCCAGATGGTGTGGATGGAATTTCAGCTTATGACGTGCCGTACGATGGTGGAATTCAGCAGCAGGCAGTGTACCAAACAGTTCTTCAGAGCACTCCCCATGGTAAATGCGGTAGAAGACGCATAAGGAAGCGACTTCTCTACGCAGTGCCAAAGAATCAAGCCGATCGGTTAGACTTGGCTCGCCAACGAGTCGCACAGCTCTCCGTTGAATTCGGTCAAATGGAAGGAGATACTGTTGAGGTGCACCGGCCCAGAGATGGGAGCAGTATTCCATATGCGGCCTGACTTGCGCCTTGTAAAGGTTAAGGCGATGGCTCGGAGTGAAATACTGCCCCGCTCTACAGAGTACACCTAGTTTCTGCGAAGCTAACTTAGCTTTACCTTCCAGATGACAGGAGAACTGCACATCACTCGAGATTTCGAGTCCAAGAATTCCGATACTGGCTGTGGCTTTTAGAGGAGTACTTTGAAAAACGGGAGTCACGATAAAGGGATTCTTCTTGGCGGTAAATGCGCAGACTTGTGTCTTATTGGGGTTAAATTGGACCAGGTTAATTCGACCCCAATTCGAGACTTCATCTAAGGAAGTTTCGATTACAGACACAAGATCGTTCCGGCACTCAGTGACGCGATCCCGAGAAATATTGCTGCGGCCGGCATAAACTGCATCACACGTACTGTCATCTGCATAGCAATGAATGCTGCTAATGCGCAGCAAATCATTGATATGCAGAAGAAACAGTGTGGGAGACAGAACGCAGCCCTGTGGTACACCAGCATTCACGAGCTTAGGTTCGGAGCATGAACCGTCGACCACGACTTTCATACTACGCTCAGTGAGAAAACTGGTGACCCATCGGCAAAATTTCTCGGGAAGCCCATAGGAAGAAAGCTTCGAAAGAAGCGCTTTGTGCCAGACCCGATCAAAGGCTTTCGCTATGTCCAAACTGACCGCCAACGCTTCACCCTTGCTCTCAATCGCCTCCGCCCAACGATGAGTTAAATATACTAGAAGATCACCAGCCGATCGTCCGTGACGGAATCCGTACTGACGGTCACAGATCAGCTGGTGCTCCTCCAGATACTTCAGCAACTGGCGATTGATAATGGATTCCATTATCTTGGAGAGCAAGGAAGTGATAGCTATAGGTCGATAATTGGACGGGTCTGAGCGATCGCCCTTTTTCGGGATAGGATGCACTAAAGCTGTCTTCCATGAGTTCGGGACAACGCCTGTAGAGTAGGAGTGCCGGAAAAGTCGCGTGAGAATCGGAGCCAATTCAGGTGCGCACATCTTAAGCACTATGGGAGGAATACCGTCAGGGCCACTTGACTTATGGACGTCCAGGGAAAGGAGTGCTTTACGCACTGCTCTCTGACTAAAACGAATGTCGGGCATAGAGGCATCACATCGTGGAATGGTAGGTGGTAAGTACCCTGTGTCGTCCAGCGTCGAGTTAGCAGCGAATAGAGAGCCAAGAAGGTCGGCTTTCTCCTTTGCTGTGTGGGCCAACGAGTCATTCTCCATGCGCAGAGATGGTAGGGACGGCTGACAAAAATTCCCTTGCACAGCTTTAGCGAGGGCCCAAAAGGCTCGAGTTCCCGAAGGAAGTAGGGCAAGTTTTTCGCCAAGCTTAGCAATGTGCTCTGCCTTCGCTCTTGCAATAGCCTTCTTGAAGGACCTAGAAGCCGAGTTTAATTCTCTTTTCAATGTACGGGCGTTTGGATCACTAGATGCGAGTGCATTGGCCCAGGCCTGGTAGCAATCTTGTTTACGGCGAGATGCCGATTTGCAAGAGCGACCAAACCAAGGCTGGGACTTGCCACCCACGGGAACAACGGAGTTTGGAACAAAGAGCTCCATTCCCTGAAGCACCACATCGGCGACAGAGTCAGCACACGCACTAGGATCATTCGCGGAGAAACAAACTCGACTCCAGGGATATGATGAGAAGAAAGTACGCATCCCATCCCAATCTGCAGACTTATAGTGCCAAACGCGACGGTGGCCTGCACGTGGAGGCCGAGGTCGGCGCAAGATTGGCACTGAACTCCGGACTAGGCAGTGGTCGGAAGAGCCCATAGGAGCATCGACATTTACCTGGTAGCCCTCCGGATGGGAAGTCAGCAGAAGGTCCAACAAAGAAGGCGTATGGTCCTCAATATCGGGAATTCGCGTGGGCGATGATACCAATTGAGTGAGGTTATAGGCAAGAGCGAAGTCGTGTACAGATCTGCCTGCGTGGTCGGTTGTTCGTGACTTGAGAAATTCAGCATGATGAGCATTGAAGTCGCCAAGGACAACAATTTCTGCAGCAGGAGTCTGATTAAGCACGGTGTCAACCGACGACTGAATGTGCTCAAAGAGTCGGTCCGATTCGTCGTTTCCGCTATGGGACCTATAGAGGCACGCATAGATGCGCGGGTGGTCGTCGCATTCCACACGCAGCCAAAGGATGGAAAGGTCCCTACCTTCAAGATGACCAAGGCGACGAAAGCAGATATCTTCCCGGATATAAGTGCATACACCAGCGCGGGGTAGAAAATTGTGCTCCAAGCTAAAGCCTGGGTAACTAAGGTATGATGCATCAGACGGTGAAGATATCTGAGTTTCGGTTAGAAACAGTAAGGCCGGCTTCGCCGTTTCAAGGTGGTAATGCACGGCGTTGATGTTAGAATGAATACCCCTGATATTGCAAAAGTCAACGCGGAGCGTGGAAAGGGGTGCGCTGGTCTTTCTGCTCTTTTTGCCTGGTAAGGAGGTAACGAGCGGTATTTTGCCCTCCCCAGAATACGTAGGGCGGCCCGAACAAGATTGTTCAGGGAGGGATTCTCCAGCATCAATGGAGCTGGTACCCTCCTGGGGTAAATTTCTGTTAAAAACCGCTGCCATGATGCTTAAAGGGAGGGGGGGGGGGAATGGGCTACCGGATTCCTCACTCACCCAATGCGAAACGCAAATTAATGCTTCACGCCGGTTTCCTGTGAGGTAGTGGTCCTGCCCCGGACGAACTACAGCCCGTTCGTGCTACATACAGAGAGTGTATGCAGCTGTAGTTCTACCACTCTAAACTAATCGCCAGAGCCTCGTTTGTAGACCAGCAGGGTGCACCACGAGCAGGTGAGGTTGGCTTTGGCCAAAAGGTGTTATATGGCCATGACACCCCAAAATTTTATTTATGAATAAATAAATAATTATGCATTAACAACTTATTTTTTTACTTCAGTCTGTGCTTTCAATATAAATATGTACTACAATCTCCCGTAGTGAATCCCAAACAAAAACGCTACATTTACATTATGTACTCGAATGGATTTATGTATAACTAACTCTAAATAGAACCGTTATTTCAAAATTCAAATACACCACTCAAAAAACTCTAACTGACAAATTACATTAGTACTGTAATTAAGTAGTAAAAAATATTTATTATTTAATAATCGTCTAAATACAGAAAACCCCACTACTTAATACTACCCCCAAACATCATTAAAAGCATCCTAACCTCAAATTTAGTCACATGTCCGCTCTGATACTCAAACGTAGTTTGATCGAGCATATCAATGAGCGGCGTAACAACGGCCGTTCGATTCGTCTTTATTCGGTGTAAAAGCGGCCGTAGCCAGTCGGTGTTGGCTTCACAATGAGCGTCGAGGAATACCATGACATGTGCTGTTGATTTCCGACTACCCTCCAATCTTGCGCGGGTTAAACCTACCCTGATATCTTTGTTAGCATTCTGTATGCGAATCTAACTTTATTTTTATTAATATTTGTTTTTTTATTGAAAGTGAAATGTTATAATCAATTTCATCGTAAGTTTAACTTATCTATACTAATATTATAAAGCTGAAGAGTTTGTTTGAACCCGCTAATCTCTGGAACTACTGGTGCTATTTGAAAAATTATTTCGCTGTTAGATAGCCCATTTATCGAGGAAGGCTATATATCATCACACTAATAGCAACAGGGCACAAAACCGCAGGGCACAAATATTTTGTCCATAATCATAATATGGATGTAAACATATTATTATGTACACAAAATCCTCAATAACTATCCACAAACACAGGCGTAAAATTACATAAAATACATTCTTCACTAATTTTGCCATATTTCTTATGCAATATTAAAATTTTAGTCTATAAAAATAAAATGAAGTACTTTACCAATAGAAAATTATAAAATAAATATCATAAGCTTATTATTACTTACCGATCAGGTAACCTTAATATTTTAATAAGGTCTGGCGGCAGTCTGGTTTGTATGTAATAACTCAACTTTCCCTTGAGCTCTGGTAGAGTGGAATTATCATCTACTAGTATTATTTCTTTTAAATATACATATGGGGATGCAGGATCTTGTCCAGGGTAGCCTGCGGGTGTATAAATTTTGACTATTTCTTTTACTTTGTTAAAAAAATATTATTATCACTACAGGAGTTAAAATAATATTTTGTAAGAGTGGTACATAGAATAAATTACTTCGACAAGAAAGTTGGTAATTTTTTTAAGGTAAACTTATAAAATACTGTAGTTCATTTGTTTTACAGAGATAGTTGAACACCATCAAATGCCTTTTGGTGATGTTCAACTCTCTGGATGTATAAGTTATAAACACAAAGTTAAAATATATGTAAGTATTATAAATGATTTTAAAAGAGCAACTATGGAGTTTCTTGCCGATTCTTCTCCATAGATACTGCTTTCCGAATCGGTGGTAAATGTTAAAAATACTTATGTAATGACGATTCGAAAGTGCTACTAAATAGTAGTCTAATTGAATAAATGAATGTTTGAGTTTGAGTTTGAGTTTAAATGACTGATTAAAATAATCTTACCAAGGACCATTTTCCGTCCTGAATCCCTCTCAATAAAATTAGCCTTTGCGAACCACGGCCGATCTCGCCGCACACTGTTTATCACACTCCATATTGTTCGCACAACTACCGAGTATGGTTCGTTGTGGAAGATCAGGATAACGGAAGCCGATGGTAACTCCGCGTCGTAAACTACGCGCTTGCATGCTGGGTTTCGATGGTCTGTAAATGTGAGTATAATATAAGTGAAACATAATGCAATGCCTATTTTGCTTAAATTGGTTATGGGCAATAAAATAATGAGGCAAGATGTTATAACGTCTGATTTATTTTTCGTAAAACATGACTTATATACTATGACTAGCCTACCGCCCGCGGCGGCTGAAACCTAATAAATTATATACTAAAACCTTCCTGTTGAATCACTCTATCTATTAAAAAAAAAACACATCAAAATCCGTTGCATAGTTTTAAAGATTTAAGCATAAAAAGGGACATAGGGACAGAGAAAGTGACTTTGTTTTATACTATGTAGTGAGTAGTGATACTACATGCTTATTGCAATCTTAACTCATGGGTAAAATGCAGGTAAGTGTGTAGTCGCTACAACTATCTCAACTGTGTAAATATTTTTTGAAGTATTTGCCTGGATCCTGGGTTACAAAAAGACCAGTCAGTGACAAAATTTATAGTTTTGTGTCTTACTTCCTATACATTTTGGCGATAATAGATTGCTTATATTGCATTTTTTCTATTTAAAAATAATGTATTACAGTTAACTATAATTTTATTAAATTGACCAAAGTTGTATTGAAATAAAAATTTGAATGAAAATGTCCTAGATCCTCTATCAACACAAACAACAAAATATAGAAAAAAATTTCCATAAAGTAAGCATTACTGAACTCTAACATGTTTTTATATTCAATTTAAGAATAAGAACTCGCAGGTAAAACAACTTCAAATAAATAATAATTGTTAACATATTTATTATCAATTCTGTTTCTTATTTTAAAAATTATTCTTAATTTAAATTAAACCTGTTAATGTCCCTAACTCTACCACAAGCCCTAGCTACCCAATATAGACTTCAATGATACCGGTGTAGAATAATTAAGTACATTCTAACTGTAAATCAACACTTACCTTTTAAAGTTCTATTATACGCGATTCTATCACTTAAATACACGTTAATGGCCAGTTTTTTCTCAGATTCTTCGCCGAGCCGCTTGTCTTCACCGAACAAATGAGCAGCTTCACCACCTTCCCCAAGTCCAGGGACAATTCGATCTTCATCTTCCCTGATTTCTCTTTCGTACTCATCGTTAAGATTCGTCACTTGTGCTCCCACAGAACGCTTTTTGCCACGCCATTGCTCAAACAAACTTAACAATACAACTACTAGCATTAAACAGAAACTAACTTTTGCCACATAATAACATTTTCGGACCGGCAATTTCATATTTCGATTTGTTTATCACGCGAACGCCGCGTTCACAACAATGCCGCGTTGACACTGACATTTGATGATTTGACGTGACGAATGCAAATGTTTACAGTTGTAACTTTTTAATAGCGGAAGGCGGAACGTAAACAAGCAAACAGCCAAATGCAATCGTTTTAACTGATTTGCGAAGCTAACGCGTTAATGAATTTTCTTTCTATGTAATTATAGTGAGAGTCGAAATATTAGAGTGTGCTAGAAATTTATATTTGTATAACATATTGAGTTAATAATAAATTAATAAGGAAGCAGAAGCAATGAAATAAGTTAATATTACTTGTTCTGTGGTGCACGTAGGCCGTGGGGTGCACGCTACGGGATCACGACCATAGAGGAAGGATGTATAACTGAGAATCACGACTATGCGAAGCAGAGAGCTCTCTATGATAGAAAAATTCGTTTTGCCGTGTTTGTTGGTTCCAAAAACTATATTTTAATTAATAACACGTTTGGTAATCTACATAATATCCAAAAAATGCACATTATTCAAGAAAATTAAACTAGAAATAGAAAAGGGAAAATTCATTCTTCTTTTCATCGAAAGAATGAGAATAATGAGTCGTGCACTTTTAAATTTATAAATATTTATTGCACGCCTCATAAGCGAAGCGTTGAGGTGGGTACTACTGTCACTTCGCGCAAAACATCTGATTTTTCCTTGGATTTTTCAAACTTAAAATGTCTTTATGTATCATACATTGCACTTGTAAGATAATACATACACACACATATTAAGAAAAAACACTATTTTTAACGTTCATGATATTTTTGATGTCATTTTTGTTATTTAAACTAGTTAAAAAACAGTTTAAAAAAGTTCTGTCTTGGACGTCCGTGTGTCTGTATGTGCGGATCCTTTTTCTTGTTAACACGATAGCGACCGAAATACTTTACTAATCGAGTCTTTTTTTTTCTCTTACGCTTGAGTATGCTCAGGAATAGAACCCTTTCATTTTTCAGGGTCTGATTCGATGTGGTTTAATTGTTATTAAATAAACAAAAAAAATATCGACTTTTTTTTTTTTTTTTATAGTGTACTCAAAATTCACCATTATAAACTCGATTCTTTATACTATAAGCCAAGGTTTAAAAAAATAAGTTGGTAGTCAGTCCCTTAAACCTGCGCAGTTTCACATCTAGGTGGGGCCACAAGAAAAATAGCTCAATTATTACGGTACCGCTTTCTTTACTTTTCCAAATGTTTTATTTTATTTCATTTTTATATTTATAGTCACGTACTCTTTATAAATAATCAATTTTATTGTAAAGGATGAGATTATGAGGCGTGCACTTTTGGATTTTCCAAACTATTTTTAATTTTCAATAGCGTGTAAATATAACAAGGGTTTGTAAATTAGTGTGAGAAATGAAAAAGACAAATCATGTTTCAAACATTTATTAACAAAAATACGTATAAAACGAAACTTAATGACAATACAACAAAGCTTTACTAGGTACTAATAAATATAATTAATGAAAACTTTTGTCTAATGCTTAAAAATACGAAAAATTTTAAACTTACAATGAAAAAAAAAAAAAGTGAAATGCACATTGTGTTTAGAAAATGTAGCATTTAAAAAAAATCACTAATGCGCATTTTGAACTAAACTTCTAGCGAACAACGAAAGACCGAGCATTCTTAGAAATTTCAGAGGCTTTCCCTCGTTTTTCATACTTCCTCTAGTTATGAAAAATCTTACTTACTTGTATTTGATACAAAAAAATATATATAAATATACTAGGGAAACCTTTTTTTATGAATTTTAAGAATATTTTTGGCCAAATTTTTATATGTACATTTTATTTATAATTATGAGATCATTAAAAACGTTCATTAGGGAGGAACTTTAAACAACCCTACAAGCTTTACGACGTTATTATTTTTAGATAGAGATAGAACTATACTGTCGATATATGCATCTCTATCTAACAATGACGTCATAATTGGTATAAAATTAAAAAAAAAATGTGTGCGTGTAAGTACTAGTGTACACGCGTAAGAAATGAAACTTCTTTATGACCTTATTTTTCAAAAAATAATTTACTATATGTGACTTTACAGAAATACGTCGAAAAATGTCACGCCGCACGCGTAACGAAAAACTAAATTTTTTTCCAACCCCTATAAAGAAGTTTCACTTCAACAAAATAATAATATTCTATATTCTAATCAGATTTTACATACAAAACCAGTTACGTTAAAAAAAGTATTTTTTTTTAATTAAGAGAGTATATTTTTATGTATATAGCGTTATTACACAAGAAAACACTACGAAATATAATAGTTAAACTAATTTAAGTCAGAATTTAAAATCCTATACTTTTATATCACTGAAATAAGACATTTAAGTCGAAGGGATCGTTCATAAAGTTCGTCTCAAAATCATTCACTGTAAAAGTGCTGAAAGCGACAAAAAAATATACTCTTACATGTATTTTTGCTATTTTATATTTTAAACTGCCTATTTTGTAAGTAAAATCTGATATTTTAATCACAGGGTATACACTTATACAGGGTTACTTGTAAAACACCAGCAACCTCGCAGAACAAGATATCTAATATCAAAAGTAATAATATTTGTTCTACAACTATTGGCATAACGCAATAAATTATTTTTAAATGATTTTTTAAGCTATTATTGTACTCTCCTAACATTTGTAAGTGCGCTGACTGTCGCAGATAGGTCAAGACAGTCAAGTTCAATTTCTACCTTCCCCCTCTCGTTCGCTTCTTGTTTACGTAATTTTTGTGATGCGCGTAGAGTTTATAATATTCAAACGGAAAATTAAATGAATATTTATTTTTGTATGAAAATAAAATCAAACAAATTATCAAAAGTCGTAGAACAAATGTTGTTTCTTATGATGTTAGCTATCGCCTATGACCTATCTTGTCCTGCGAGGTTGCTGGTGTTTTACAAGTAACCCTGTATATAGGTAGTACGTACAATTAAACCGCGTGTGTGTGGACGACTTAATTTCTAAATCAACTATAAAACTCTTCATTTTTAACAATTTTTATGTATTTATACAATAATCAGTCTTCGAAAATACTTTTAGTTTACTATTTTTGGAAAATATATAGATGTTTATAACAAAATTCAAGATTATATAAACAGTATTTATGGCACAACCAATTTTAAACCCGTACAAACAAGTTATACATTTTTGAGGGTACTTGTAAATTATCCTCATAACAAAAAAAAAATTCTACTCACTTTCAAATCACAAAAAATTTACTGAAATTCGATACAATATGAAACTACCCACAATAAACCTAAAAAAAACAACCGTCGTAAGTTTTTCTGACGGTAGTTTTCAGATCATTAACATAGAACATAATATAAAAGATTTTAAAAAGAAAATAATATGTAGATTTTTCTTCGTATAAGAACGTCACCGTTTTTTCTTTTCCTTTATTACCATTATTACGGTGCCTATACATTGTCAGCAATGTATTTTCTATCTGTGTTCTATCTTCAAATATGAATGGCGTACCAGTCTCACCACATGACCTTTCTAACCTCAATTATTTGTTCTGTGATCATTATATAACTAGATAATGAAACTACCCTCATTATATAATTTTGGTGCTATTGTTTCAATACTACTATCACCTTTTGAATAAAGCATTTAATTAAAAAAAAACTACCCACATTTTTTAAGCTACCCTCAATAATTTTAAACAAAATCCCCATGCAACCTAACCGGTCTCCCTCCCTCTATTACCACCCTCCCCCGTGGCCCCGTGGGGAAGGAGCCTGCGATAAATTCGGTCGTATCGTGTCGGTACGGTCCCATATCGTGCGTCGGAAACGAGTCGACGCTCATGCGCTCGTGCTGGCTGTGAGAGTGGCGTAATTTCTGAAGATAGAAAATATATTTGAGTATTATAAAAAAAAGAGTGTGTGTACTTATGTACACGCGTTATAGGTTGAACTTCTTTGGCGTATGGAAAAAATACTAGAATATACAACTTGAACATAGTTATCAATTTTCTTGCCACCTAGAACTAACTTCATGCTGTTAAATTTAGGTGTCGGTGTGCGCGCGCATCGTAAAAATTCACTCTCATCATTTTTCTCCATCGCGCCAAAAGAAGTATAACTTCAAAAATTTAGGTTTCGTTTTGTAGGATATAAAAAATATATCAATGTATTGAAAAAAAATTGCTTATTGTAGTTCTCAAAATCATATTTCAATAATAAAGTGAACGTAAAAGTAAATCATTTAATTCAAATTAAAAAATACAATAACCGTGCAGTTATCCTAATTATTGTATGTAAAAAAAATAGCGTGTGTGCCGAGCACACGTGTCAGAAGTGAAACTTTTCTGGCAAGATTCAAAGGGGTATTCGAAGTCGGGTCTTTTGTTTTTGTAGTAAAACTTCTTTAGGCACGTTGAGAGTAAAATTTCAAGGTCATCATGGCCCATCACTCATGCAGTAAGGAGAAGATTTTGGTATACCTATTTAAAGTTAACCAAGAAGTTTAATTTCCCACACATGCTCTTTTTTTACGATAATAATTCTAGTTCCCTACACAAGGCACTCACCCGGCGCTCCCCGCTCTCCCACAGCAGCAGCGCGAGGCGGCGCGCGTGCGCCTGCACCGCGCCCGCGAGCTGCGCCGACGACATGCGAGCCACGCCGTTCGCGTCTAGCTCCTCGTGCACTGACCAAATTGTATTTAAAACGAAGGATTTGAACAAAAACACGTAAAATGTCTCATAGATCAATCTCAAATTTACTACTAACTTTATTAATGACCGCTCATGTTGGTCTTAGCGTAATGATATGTAGCCTATACCCTATAGCCTTCCTCGATATATGGGCTATCTAATGCTGAAAGAATTTTTCAAATCGGACCAGTAGTTCCTGAAATTAGCGCGTTCAAACAAACGAACAAACTTTTCAGCTTTATAATATTAAAGTATAGATATATATTATATATGGATTTATGAGGGTAGATAACTAAAAATAAACTCTCACTCACTAAGAGATCATTTTAAGAATACTGGTATCCTTACTGTACCATCACAGTATATATTTAATAATATTTTGCATGTTCACAAAAACGCCGACTTACACACAAGAGTAGGAGATAGACACGATTATGGCACAAGGAACAGGAATAGAATTGAAATGCCATTTTTCCGATTAGCTAAAGTTAAAAATTCATTTATGGGTCAAGGTATACGCTTATACAATAGAATTCCTCTCAATATTAAAGAGTTTAGTAGTTCTAAATTTAAAACTTATATAAAAAATGTACTAGTTCAGAGAGCGTACTACAGTATTCAGGAATATATGGACGATAAAGACCCATGGAGGGTTGTCGCGTAAAAACCACAGGACAGTTCTTTGGCATATTATGATATATTATGTATAAGTTAGATATAAGTTACATATTATGTAATATTGACATGATTTTAAAAGAGCAACTATGGAGTTTCTTGCCGATTCTTCTCCATAGATACTGCTTTCCGAATCGGTGGTAAATGTTAAAAATACTTATGTAATGACGATTCGAAAGTGCTACTAAATAGTAGTCTAATTGAATAAATAAATGTTTGAGTTTGAGTTTGAGTTTAAAGCTCAAATTCATACATCATCTAAACTTAAATCGTTAGCAAATACGCCCGCCATTCCCAGTCCTACCATCTTGAATTTATATATTTATTTGATTGGCCAACAGAATTCACACAAACTAAATTAAAGCTACCACTCACAGTCCGCCAATTCTATTTCAGACGCGTGCGGCGCGAGATCAGCTCCACGACTGAACTCACTAAAGCTGTCCACTGACAAAGATGACATGCGCTCCTGGTGAAATACGAGTTATTGACGTACAATAAACAACTAAGCTCACAATCACGCACAAAAATTGTCCGAAGCAAAACTGCTTAGTCAGAGTTTTTTAAAGAACGTTCGATTCAAACGAACGTTTGATTTCGGCAGTCAAAAGTGGTTTTGACCGACGCGGACGCCCTTAGTCAAAATCGTTTTTAACGGCAAAGGTAAACAGGAACGAGCAAAAACACTCAAACTCAAAAGTATTTTCTTTTACAACGACGAACATTATTTTTACGTAAAAATATAAAGTTTTGACCAATGAGCTTGGTCAAATACGTTTTGAACTATTTTTTGCAGACAATAGTGGCACGGAATGAATGTTATAAAGGAAGGTATACGTAGAAATGCCACGCTGCTCACATATTTTTGACGATCATTTAATAGACGATTGTGAGTCTAGGTGTTTATAGTACGTCAATTATTATAATAGATATAACAGTAAAATAAAAATATATATTGATATAAAGGTAAAGAAATCACAACAGACTTAGACAACATTTTAATTTAGGCTATTGATTAATATCTATGTATGTTTTTATAAAATAGGTATTTATAGCTACTGGATTTGGTTCACTATGTGTTCGTATAGTCGTTTTTTTATATTTATAAATAATAGCAAAAAAAAAATACTAAAAATACGCATATCCTCACCTCCACTAAATTGAATTCGCGCTGCAAACTCAAAAATCCAGACGACAAAAACCTGTGATCAGCTCCATCCACCACGTCCACTGTAATATTCTAATAATTAACCAATTTTACAAAAAATAAAGGGAATTTAACACCTGTTGTTGACGCGGAATAAGAACATAAAATAAAATAATTAAATTAAAATTATTTATTTAGATCAAAAATGAAGGCATTAACATGCGGCTCTAAGAAGACAGTGCTGCATTTTAAATTAACAAAATTCACAGAATATGTAAAAAATTGCGAATTCTTGATTGTCAAAGGCTGCTAGAATTTAAATGTTTATGAGAGTGGAACTGGTGGTAAATCAATGAACACTTGTAAGTTTATATGAATTATTTTTCAATTTGATGGATGCGAATGTGTGTGCGCACACGCATGCTCGTTACTGTGTGCATGCGTGTGTATATGCGTGTGTGTGGGCATTTGTGTGTGTGTGTGTGTGTGCATCTCACCATCATCAGCAGGATTATCATTGATCCACTGTTGAGGCCAGTCAGGTTCAGTTATTTCTGGCAGCTGCAGTGGTGGGGGCGGGATTGCTGCAAATTGTTAAACTTTACATTTGAACGCATAAAAAAAGCTTTTTACTCCTTTAACTTCTCTTTTTTTATCCCGTATATTCTCGAAAATAGTGCAAAGTATGAAATTTGTAGTTTATAATTTCTATTGAGCAGTACAGTAGGAATGTTGTTATTCGAATGTTTATGTATACTTTTAATAGCAGAGCAATCACGTACCTGGATTAAACTCCGGCGGCCAAGCGTGTTCCAGCCCGTAGTACTGCGCTTGCAACTCTGCGATCGTCCTCGCGTCGTCTTTACTTAGAGCACTCTTTGTTGTGTTCGTGTTTATGCTTCTGGGACGGATTTCCGCTAGAATAGATGTATTAGAAGTAAATGATAAATTCCAAGTAAATTATAAGAGAAAACCATAGTATTCTCACTAACATTCATAACAAAGGTACAAAGTATCTATGATACTTTGTACCATTTTTTATGTGGCAAAAATTTCGCAAAAAATACGTAATAGCACCTAAACTGAAACTCAAATATTTATTTGTCAACAAGACTTCGTTTAGAAGCGCTTTAGATTCGACAAAATACAGAAAAATAGTAACTTACTGCCGGTTCGTAAAGCAGTTTCTACAGAATTACGAACAAAAGTAGCAGGCAGAAAGACATAAATTTATGAAATGTTATTTTGTAATAATACGTAGCATGCTGTGTGAAAATTTATTAAAATTCCCGAATAGTAAAATTTAATTAAAAAACAAAGCGTTGACAAAAATATTATGCGCTACGAAATTTTTAATTTACTAGTTCAGCTACGTATATTTCTGTCACATACTTGCTTATTAATTCAATTATTATTCCTTTTAAACTGAAAGTACTACCACTCACCTCGCTTCGGCAAGTATTCAGATTGCAATTCCACAACCCTATCGTTAATTTCCTTCTCCAATCCCGGACAATTTAAACACAGATTACGATCCAATTTAACATCCACTTCCCTATCTCTAGATAATAACTTCTGTAGGATATCATTAGAATCATTTGTCTTCTGTTTCTGTGTAGTCGATGGCCATATGTTAATGCTTTCCAGCCATTGCTGTGAGAGGTTGCGTTTTAGTGACTCCGGTTTAGATTTTGAAGTTTGGTCTGCGTCTGGAATATTTTAATGCTTTTAATGTTACTTGTATGTGGTAATATCTATATTAGAAACTAGCTTTCCGCCCGCGGCTTCGTCCGCTTTGTATAAAACCTAATAAATTATATACTAAAACCTTTCTCTTGAATCACTCTATCTATTAAAAAAACCGCATCGAAATCCGTTGCGTAGTTTTAAAGATTTAAGCATACAAAGGGACATAGGGACAGAGAAAGCGACTTTTTGACTGTTTTATATTATGTAGTGAAGCAATTTTTTTATTAGTTTAAATAAATTGTTATTAAGATTTTTACTGTCAAAATTTACTGATTAATAATTTGCTTAATTAAAAGGATTGATATCTATTAATTAAATTAAAATATTACTTTATATATCAACACTTGCTTAGTAAATCCATTAAAAATACTACCTACTACTACTTTATTGTACAAAATAAAAAAAATGAATACAATAATTACATATTACCTATGTTTAATTTAACTCTTGCTTATGTAAATCCAAGATAATCATCAAATAAAAAATTAATTTTATGACTATAAGTAACTACTTATATTATTTTAACTACCAATTTGGTACATTTGTTCAATAAAAATATATTTTCTTTTACAAACCTGAGGCAGTATCAATAAATGCATCATTGAGGTGTAATGATGACCCTTCCTCCACATCATAGGTTGCATTGAGAGTACTTCTGCAGATAATGAAAAATTGTTATACTTTTTAAAGATTATTTGTATAAAATTTCTTCATGCACAACTTGACATTATAAACTAAGTGCTTACTAAAAATGGTGGTAGGTGCCTACCTAAATCATCAGCTTGTTTAGATTAGATTAAAAATGTACTTAACAAAACATCATTTATTATTGCTTACATAGTAAAGATATGTAGGTACGATAAGTTTTAGAAAACGACTATTACTAAAATTTTTCAGTAGTCAATCCCTTTATACACGGGTACAAAAATAAAAAAACATATTTTCCATGACCATATAAAAACCAAAATGTTAAGTGCTATAGCCACTAAAGTATCGCATCACTCATATCTTTCTCTTTATATACGACTTACGAGTAATGTCTGATTTTTCAGCGAAATTTTGTTTGGAATATTGGGGGTACTTACTGTACAGTTTTCGTTTCTATTGTATTTCCTCTTGCACCTAATTTCCAATTCCTCTTATTTTTATAAAATTCCAGCCTGTATATTGCTACAAAATCAGCTTTATTATTTTTTTTATTGGAAGACATTTTCAGCTCTCAGAATGTACCTAACTGTTTGAGGGTATAATGTTTTTGCGAAACTTTCGATTCTTCTACCCTATATCAATTTTTTTTTTCATGAATTAAGCGATAAACTATAAATAAAATATTCAAGACCTGAGATTATTCTAGTAACCATTCATAATTTTTTCAAAAGCCCAAGTCAGAGGAATTTTATCAGAATGAATCAGAAATATCAAATACCTATGTAGATTGTAGTGCAGGGGGGGGACACTTAGAAAAAACTGACATTTATTAAAGAAAGCCACGCGATCTATACTTTGGCGAGTAAAAACTTATTTAAATAAGTTTATATTAAATCCCCAAAAGATGGCATCGCACTTTCCGAAGTTTTTGCAAAGTGAATAAAGATATTTAAATAAATGGAAATTATTCTTTAAACATTGTTTTATTTTAATAGATCGAATGCATGTCTTACTTTTTTTCAAATTCCAATAAATAATTTTGCGATTTCAATCGCTTCATATGGTATCAAATTAATAAACTTGCAACATCTTCTGAAAGCTTCTCAGTGTTGTCCTATATGAAATCAATGCAGTAAAATAAGGCAAATGAAAACCTTTCTTTATTCAAAGTTCAAATGAATTAGAACAATAATCTCAGATTTTTTATTCAGTACCTATCTTATCTAGAACTATAATTATTCAGGAAAATATTTTACATAAAAAAATAGTGCGTCTAACTAAATAAAATACTGAAAACGTCTTATTTAATTTACATGAAAAGTGTTAAATATGATTTATTAATTGGTAACATTGACTAACTTTTTTTTTGTAATTTGTATTTGATAATTCTGTCATAAAATGGCGGCGACTATACGTGAACGGTGAAGTTTATTTACGTTAAAATTACTTAATTAGTTCATTTTGTTGATAATCGTGTGAAGTTTATAGTTCTCGTGAAAGTGTGGTGAAAGTGCGTTGAATCGAGCCCTACGTTCAGGCTTTCAAAACGTTTTACTGAAAATTATGTGCACGGACAGTTTTGTTTTAGATAAGTACATAAAAATATGTAATATTACAATATGTGAAAGCATTTAAAAAATAAAGAACTAATTTCTTTTATTGTCGTTTTCTTCATTATCCTTAGTAAGTACTTTAATTTGTTTTAAGAAATTTGACTGAATTATACCTATTTAGCACTTCCAAATATCTCATTTTTAAAGACTCCGTATTTATATTCATCTATTGAAACTAATATAAATACTAATTATATAAGCTAATTATCTTGTAATTATTACAACTGAAAAGTTTTTTTTTAAATCACCTAAATCTTTAAAAACCATCCATTTTGTAATCATTTAGATCTTTGTCTTATTTCTAAAATGTTGAAAATAAATGATAATAAATCAGTTGTAGGTATTCTCTGAAACAATATCGCTCTCCTATTTCAATAACGACGCAAATATAATATGTGAGCATTTATTCCAGGCACATATTATTTTTGCCTGAAATGATTATTCAAATTAAATTGCGTCGTTATTTATAGAAGAGTAGTGATAAAAAAATATACCTACTACCTATGTATATTAACGTATATATGTATGTAGGTATATGGAATTAGTTCTAACCCCAAAATCCAGAGGGCTCATTGTCGCCAGTCAAAGTCAAATAGGTTGGCCTTCATATGCTTCAAGAGGGCTCTCTATGCCCTATTATACATTATACTCTTTGTTGTAGTGACTGAGAAATAAACCATTACTTGTTGTCAACTGTCAATATTTTCAAATACATCTAATAAAATTCCGGTTTGTCCCGGGCAGAGCAAGGAAAAACCCTATATCCAAATCCAACAATTTATTCAGTTGTTTTACAACCAAAACAATAATAAGTTATGTGCGGAGTAATATACGTAATTTTCTATTTTCATAAGTGGTAGCCGTAAAATGAAACGCCGTAAATTAATAATCTGTGAGATTTTATTCACTATTTTGACATTTCATCTTGAGCTGTCCGTGTTCATGTCGAGAGCTCCGTGGTAACGATGTCTTCGTTTAGTATAAACTTGTTATTGTGTTCAGTTTTGTGTATTTTAGTGAATACGAGTACACAGCAATCAGTACATAGACGATTTGAATATAAATATTCGTTCAAGCCGCCGTACTTAGCGCAAAAAGATGGTTCGGTGCCGTTTTGGGAGTATGGAGGAAGTAAGTACATTTTCTGTACATTATCAATACTTTTTCGACTATTTTAGTGTATTGGCTTATTAACTGAATATTTCTTTAGGTAATAAAATATGTTTTTCACTTATAATAGGGCGTTTTTATTAATTACATGGCTTGTTGTTACGGTACATCACATCTGACAAAGACACGTCAGAAGAATCTGTCAAATTGGAAAGGGATGGATGTATTGTATTTCGCATATGCGTGACAAAGAAAAGAGATACGTGTCAAATCTTGTTTGCGCTTCCACGACGGCAAAGATCGTGGATTCAAGTTTTTTGGAATGCGTTTTATCGTTTTCATGAATTAAAATATTAACTTGTCTCATTATAAATGTTGCTAAATTTTATTACAGTATCTAGAATTTAAATTACTATAAATGGCAGTGATTTTTAGGTATAGGTAATAATACATATTCATAGTAGATGATAATTAATAGCCTTTTTGGGTATCTAGTCAATTAGACTAAATTTGTGGATGAATTTTTTTGGCGGAAATTGCAGAATTTTTATTCAGTTCCATGTGTTGCTTTTGGTATGGGTACAATTTTTTATTGATAGCTTCTAGACTTAGAGACTTAACTAAGACTTTCACAGTCTATCAGAAAATAACATGATTTTCTTTAAGAATGTAAAATATTGTCACAAAATATTATCTTTAAAAGGAAAATTTTAAATTTCATATGTTTTTTTTTAATCAATTATCAGGGTTGTAAATTAAGTAACTTGAGTAGCTTATATACATTTAAAATATTCAAATGATATTTCAAATGATAAGATAAACGGCACACTTTATTAATTTATGAATATTATATGACATTATCATAACAATAAAATATAATATAATGTTATCAAGATTTAAAAAATGATACATTTTTAATAAGTCATTTGACTTCTTGACTTTAGAAAAGGAGAGTGCATTTTATCTACCTCTTATTAATATTCATACAACTCTATACTAATATTATGAAGTTGAAGAGTTTCTTTGTTTGAACACACTAATCTTAGGAACTGGTCCAATTAAAAAAAATCTTTCGGTGGTAGATAGCCAATTTATCAAGGCTAAAGACTATATTATATAATTATGCTACGACCAACAGAAGCCGGAGCGAGCGAAGCATTGCGGTTGAAATCGCGAAGTGCAGCTAGTTTAAAATAAAAATAATTTTAATTAGTCGAGTTATAGAAGAGAAAGCCTACAATATTAATGCAATATAATAATTACTGTATACAACATTATTTAATATTCTTAAATATTATTAATAAAATATTTTTAACAAAGCACATTTTTGTAAGTCATTGTGAATTTTAGTTTTAGCAGATATTAACTTTCACCAGTCCAAACTAGCTAATACATTATTGTATTTGTGAAAATATTATGTGTAAATTTTACATGAAAATATATGTATTTGACTTGTTTAAATGGAAATAGTAACTCACTCTGGTTCGGTTTTGCTGTTATAGGAAAATAAATTTAATTTTACAATAGTAAGTTTGAGTAAGTAGTGTGGATGTTAAGATAAAAATTTATTTCATAATATCAGTGATAATTTTTATTCCATTGAATCAGTTTTTAGTTTCAAATGTTAGTTATGCTAAAAAAGTAAAAAAATATGATTTTTACCTCTTTCACGGTAGTAGCTACTGAGTTATTGCAAAATTTAATCTATTTTTTGTTTGTTCGAATGCGCTAATCTCGGGAACTACTGGTCTGATTTGAAAAATTATTTTTGTGTTGGATAGCCAATTTATCGCGAATGGCTATAGGGTATATCATCTCGCTAAGACCAACAGGAGCGGAGCACTGCTGGTGAAACAGCGGAGCACAGCTAGTTATATTATAGCAACTGAACAAAACCGGACCAAGATACAAATATACTTTTATTAATAAGACAATTTTCACAATAACTATTCAATATAATAAAAACAATATTAACTAGAAGTGAACCATGACAAAAGTAATTAAAATAATTTATTCTTTACATGGTATTTAAAAAACTAGATATTGGTTACATTAAAAAACATTTTTTTTTGTTCGCCAATTTTAAGCCAAGTTTTCCTTATAAAATTCGTTACTTGTTAATTATTAAATGAATGTCGATTTCCGAGATGCCCAGAAGTAAGCAGACATACAGACAAATATTTAAAACATTGGCTTTAGCACTCAGGAATCACATACATATTCAATGGTGAAAGAATTATCGAAATCAGCACAATTATTCCAGACATTAGTGCATTCAAACATACTCTTGATCTATCTTACTAATATAGATATAGAAATACAAACTGAAATTTTAAATTCAATGTACAACATATTCACAAGTCGCATTAAGGTGATAGTTACACATTTAAAAGTAATAAAATGAATGTTTTCATCAACTTTTAATAACCTCTGTGTTATGTTTTAGATTAATTTATACACTACTCTCTTTTCGTAAGGTTGATTTTTGATTGAAGCAAATTAGTTCCTTATCAAATCATTTTGATTCGCAACCGTTGAGTTGCGTTATGCATCAGTTTGCGATTTTTGTCTCTTTTCGATATAGAGGAAGGAAATTGGATGTATTTAAGATTTACTTAATTTTATCTAGGAACACTGAATCATCATTAGGGTTCCGTAGCCAAAATGGCAAAAACGGAACCCTTATAGTTTCGTCATGTCCGTCTGTCCGTCTGTCACAGCCGATTTACTCGGAAACTATAAGTACTACAGTGATGAAATTTGATGGGAATATGTGTTGTATGAACCGCTACAAAAATATGACACTAAATAGTAAAAAAAAGAATTGGGGGTGGGGCCCCCCATACATGTAACTGAGGGATGAAATTTTTTTTTTCGATGTACATACCCGTGTGGGGTATCAATGGAAAGGTCTTTTAAAATGATATAAAGTTTTCTAAAAAACATTTTTCTTAAAGTGAACGGTTTTTGAGATATCAGCTCTCAAAGTCGTAAAAAGTATGTCCCCCCCCCTCTATTTTTATAACTACGGGGTATAAAATTCTAAAAAAAATAGAGGTGATGCATGCTAATTAACTCTTTCAACGATTTTTGGTTTGATCAAAGTATCTCTTATAGTTTTTGAGATAGGTTGATTTAACTGTAATTTTGGTTAAGTTATTGTGCTTACACTGAAAACGATGGCTGAACCTTATAAGATAGATAAAAAAATATACTACTAAGTTTATTATATTTGCTGCTACGGAACCCTTTGTGCGCGAGCCCGACTCGCACTTGGCCGGTTTTTTTTTTGTCATTTTTGCAAAAAGGGGTGCATAGAATGAGTTGGCAATTAGATCTCTTCCTAGATAAATGGTCAATAGTTATCTACTATATAAAAATAAGTTGGGTTTTCCTTCCTGACGCTATAACTCCAGAATGCACGAACCGATTTCCACGGTTTTGCATTCGTTGGAAATATCTCGGGCTCCGTGAGGTTTATAGCAAAGAAATTGTGTCTCTGGTGGCGAAACGGAGTTCGCCCGGTTTGCTAGTAACTTATATAACTATTTAATGTTAGGTGAATTCCTCAAAATACTTCGATACTGTTTAAAAATTACCAGCCGAGTTTTTTATAAGGCAGGAATAATATAATTCTTATGCAATAATCCGTATCACATATAGAGACATAAAAAATAAGACCTGTATTGAAATTAGATACATATGGCACTTATGTAAATTTAAAACTATAATTTGTATTAGAATAAAGAAAATAAACATTATAAATATTTAAATTATGACATTTTTTAATGAATTTCTGGTAACATTTAAAATTTAGCAGCCAAGATGCATGCGCTGTGGAAAATTTTGCAAAGTTGTGTTTTTAAATACTTATTGATAAAATAATTTTATTGTATAATATTATTAATGTTGTTTTTAGGCACGCGTCAATATTCAAGTTTGTTTTTTTGTTAATTAAATAAAAGCATTTAAAACGAATCTATAATATGAGTTTAAAAATTAAAAATTATTTTATTCTAAACAGCAACATGGCTCATTTCTCATTTAAATAAATTTTTTTTCGCTCAGTCTGCCAACTGATAGCCTAATTATTATTAGTTGATACTAAATGCTAAAATATATATTATGTTGCCATTTTATATTATAATATGTTGTAATACTGACATGATTTAAAAGAGCAACTATGAAGTTTCTTGTCGGTTCTTCTTCTTCTCCTTCTTCTCCATAGATACTGCTTTCCGATTTGGTGGTACATAAATGTTAAAAATTTGTAATGACGATTCAAACTTGCTTCTAAAAGAAGTCTAATTGAATAAATAAATGTTTGTGTTTATATTAAGGTCATAATAAGTTGTTGTCTTCCTCGAACATTATAATATTATGTAAAGTTTTAATCCTAGTTTGAAGGTTAAGGTCTAGGATATATTATAGTATATACATATACGAAATCCTTTTCAATTAAAAAAAAAACAATCCTGATGATTACAACGACATGACACCTCATAAATTAAAATCCGTGCAGCGGTTTGGACTGTAGGGTGTGCCAAATTACACAAATACGTATACAATCGAAAATTACCTCTTTCTTTAGTAATCGGGTAAAATATTAATTAAGAATTCATGTATGCTATGTTTATATAACTTTTCTTGCAAAGATAACATGATATCTCATCTCCTTTAATTACACCGCCGGGTCATGAATCGTAACATAATATTTATGTTCGTGGTATCGTGAGTAAATACGCGGCATGCATCGATGCACCGCTCTGATAGAGTGACCTCTACAAGATAAAGTTTAGACCAATAAATATACCTTTGAATATCTTGACCTACATATTGATAGCCGATTTATGTGTATTTTTTATGTAATGCGGCGATTATTTATGTGGTTTGCACTTTTAGGTCGTTCAAATAGTGCGTATGATTTTTAAGCACAGTATTTAGTACTCAACATTTTTTTAATTTGAGAATTCAGATCTTCTAACTTTGCGACATAGGTACAAAGAATAAAAATACCTTAAACAATTCTTATCATCAATTCATCAAGATCAAGACGCGTAAGTCACGAAGCGTATAACGCGGAGCAATGCGGGTAAAACTGCGGGGCAAAGCCAATACTTTAATATAATACATAGATTAAATTGAAACATAATCAATGATACATATATATAACTTGCATATAACGCTAAAATATTATTATTCTTTGAAGATTTGCCAAATTTAATTACATACTATAAAAACAAAGAAACAAGCTTTACAATATTCGTTCTGATTCCTGAACCGGTGGTAAAAAGTGAAGTCCCGTGTCCTGTTTCACTGATCGATTTTCTTTAGGGACAAGTAGGTGATCAGATCAGCCTTCTGTGTCCTACCCGACCGAGACATTTTTTTTCTTCGTCTCCACCGGGAATCGAACCCTGCAGGAACGGTGCTATGATCACGCGTCAACCACTGTACCAAGGAGGCGTACTATGAATGATGACGATTGAAAAGCACTTCCAAGTGAAATCAAATTGAGTTTGAGTGTAGAAACACACGTTCAAGACAGGCAAGCAAAAAGTTTGAGGTCGATGTATGGCGAACGTTGCAAAAAATACGCTCGTACAAATGCTAACGGGGCTATAAAGTTATATTACTGTATAATATTATCTGTTAACACGTTCAGTACGGCATCGGGTCGAAAACACCTGAAGTGAACTATTCGCGCGGGCCGGAGAGAAATTTCTATTGCTATCGCATGGGCCGGGGTAGTTTACTTTAGGATTTTTTGTAGTGAGAGTGTGACAGATATATTGACTGGTATTCTGCCACTAAATAGTACCCATAAAAGGAAAAATATTGTATCGGATCTTAAAGACCTGATACGGCCTGCAAAGAAATTTTGTCCTTGCAGGACGGATATCGGATCTAAAAGACCCGATGCCTGATAACCCGATAGCCGGCCCTTGGTGACAGGTCAGTTAATTAGTGATGTGCATAGTAATTAGACGTTGCGATATTCTATTGATATCTATTATTATATATCTAACAAAATTTTACGATTATGACGCGGCAATGGATGCCGTGGTTGAGATTTTTGATAGATAGAAAAAACATTTTTTTTAAAGAGAAAAACAAATTTTGGAAAATAGATTTTACATTTTTATAGTGATTCCAAGAACTTTTTGATTCACCCTCGTATTGTCATAACTGTTATAATGAAGCGCATACTGTTTTTGAGGTAAAAATAAATTGATTTTTTTTAATTATATAGTCGTTTCATTTGACATCACTAGCAATCATATTCACTAGTGCCGGGATCAGGTGTATAAGATCCTATAATTTTACTACAAATTTAACCTCCTTTAATGATATTTTTTTCAAAAACGGGTCTAATGTTGTTATGCAGTGATTCAATAACAATACATTTCAAGAAAGAATATTCAAAAAAGTCTTCAACTGGATGACACATTTGATTTTAATGTCAAAAGGTGTAACAGGTCCTTTCCACCTGATGCCGGCCGTAAATGAAGTTAACCAACAGGTCTTGTAAGCCCTATGCCGGCACAACGATAAGTAGCCAAAATCGGGCCCCGTCTTGAACGTGTTAAATACAAAGTAAGCGTTGCCTAGTCTCCAATAAAATAACTTAATTTAAAAATGTAAGTAGGTATTACCATAGTAATACCTACTACTACTATTATAAAGATACTACCTAGCTTTCGCCCGCGTAGTCAAAGGAAAACTCGCATAGATCCCGTTTCCGTGGGATTTTTTGGATAAAAACTGTCCTATTCCTATGTGTATTCCTAATCCAACCCCCTTACCCTAGATCTGTGTAAATATCATAAAAATCGGTTCAGCACATTTCACGTGAACTCGTAACAGACAAACAAACATAGAAACTTATTAAATAGGTATATTGAATAGTTTTTTATAATAATTGCGGACTCTTCAGGGTCTGGTATTTCAAAAATTTATAGCTATTCGAAATTAAACACAATTCGTGGCATAGACTATATTTTTTTATTTAAATCCGGGTTAACCCAGGCAGAGCCGGGGCGAGCGGCAAGTATCATTCAATGAGCAATTTCTTAATTAAATATTGGTTATCTACCTTAAACACAACCATTTAATACAGTGTAATAACATTTTTTATTTAATTATATTTCATGTGTTCAAAAATTGTATTTAATCTTATCATATACTATTGCCGTGTAGATTATTATCATGGAAAAGTGTATAGCCACTGAATTGGGAGATACTTTATCGATATTATTATGTTTGTTTATCTGTCAGCTAGTGTTGGCTGATCCGGCTCTGATGCGGTTTTGCGTCTGCCGGTGACATTTATTTATTAGGGTCAAGTTTTATTTGAAGAAAAATTATGTGCGGATGATTAAATAAGTTTTGATAAGAAATAGTACTCCAGTCAGTCAAGACAATCAATTCACAATAATTCCAAAAGTTTTCAAACTTCGGTCAAGTGAATGGTACATTGGGACGACAATAAATCTCATTTTGCAACCTTTTGAACTTGTGTCAGGAAAATGCATGACCATACTAAATTTGTGAAAAAAACATCAAATAATTACTCAGGTGTTTTAATAATGTGCCAATTATTATTAAAGACGCTAAAATGTAGGTATACTAATTTTCAATACAACATTTTTGTATTCATTCAATATGCAAACAGCTGAACAAACAAGACGAGACACTCAACAAACTAAAGACAATTTAATTATATTAAAATGATAATTTAAATGAAATGAATTGTACTTCCTTTTTTTTGAAATAAATTTATCGTTTCCTCTGTGATTATTGAAAAATTTAAACGAATGAATAAACAGTCAGATGCCACTGATTCAAAAGGCAATTTGTCTACAGAATCCTCCAAAAATATGCAATCCTCTAATAATAATTTTCAATATGTACTTTGGATATTTTATTTTTTAACTTAATAGCATTTAATTCTACTAAGATAAAAATTCAAACGTTTGTCAACATGTAACAACTAAAAACTGTTTTGCAAGCAACTATGTAAAAGGTCTTTTAGGTCTGATACTCACATGTTATGTGGCGTGTTTACAGACTACATCTTCGCTTACCTGCTGAACGAAGCAACGAGAACGTGCCATGCTTCCCTATTGTTCATACAAAAAGGTCCATAATTACTAACTTATGTGTTACATTACAGACGCAATAGCGTCCGGCGAAAGCGTCCGACTCGCACCGTCACTGCGCAGCCAGAAGGGTGCGATATGGACGAAGCAGCCGATCAACTTCGACTGGTGGGAAGTGGACGTGATGTTCAAGATCACGGGTAGAGGCAGGATAGGGGCTGACGGTTTGGTAAGTAGCTTTTGAAATAAAGAAAAAGTGTTAATATATTGCCACAATAATTTAATGATTTAAAAATTTTGGACGATGTAAAAGACTCTGGGTTATGTCAGATTCCTACTTTTCCAATCTGTACGGAACTTTTGATACAATTGTGATAAAACGTGCTTAGAACTAAAGTTGTTATATAAAACAGTAAAAAAAGAAAGTCTTAATATACAGATAGATGCTAAATTGACCTTAAACAAAAACCGAACAGTAAAGAGATTGTGCTAATTTAATATTATCACTTTGGTATTTTATGTTGACATTACTCTCTATTTTATAAATATGTTGTAAAAGAAACCTCTTCACTTCACCATCGATCAATTTCATTCTTTACCACTAAATTATTAACTTACCATATAACTTGTCTCCCAGGCGTTCTGGTACACAAGCCAGCGTGGCGACTACACGGGAGACGTGTTCGGTTCGTCAGACCGCTGGAACGGTCTGGGCGTCATATTCGACTCGTTCGACAATGACAACAAGCACAACAACCCCTACATCATGGCCATGATCAATGATGGCACGAAGAACTTTGACCATAAGAGGTGAGGGAGACACTTTTTGTGGGTGGTTTATAAACACAGTAATAGATGAACTTTATAATAAACTTTGTAATAAGATAAACATGTGCTGTCTTATACAAATATCTATGTACTAGCTTTCCACCCGCGGCATCGCCGCGCAGTCAAAGAAAAACCCGCAAAGTTCCCGTTCCCGTGGGATTTCCGGGATAAAACCTATCCTATGTCCTTTCTCGGGTATCAAAATATGTATCTCTATATCAAATTTCATGCAAATTGGTTCAGTAGTTAAGGCGTGATTGAGTAACAGACAGACAGACAGAGTTACTTTCGCATTTATAATATTAGTATCGATTAACCAGTCACTTGCAAATTAAAAAATAAAATATCATAGATTTTTCTTTATACAGGTCCTTTTCGTAAACATGTACTATCAATTTGAAATAGTTACTTATTATCTTCCTGTTTACCTTCTAGCTAGACAATAAGATTTTTTAAAAACTTTATTATCTTTGAAAAGATATACAGTTTCTTTATAATATGTATTATCCATATAAAATATTCATAAACTTCCTCTTACTTTCAGTGACGGCTCAACACAACTTCTATCAGGGTGTCTACGAGACTTCCGTAACAAGCCGTTCCCAACTCGCGCCAGGATAGAGTACTATCAGAACACGCTCACCGTGTACTTCCATAATGGTGAGTTATGTCATGACGTGTAGTGACGTGAAATGTTTCATTTGTTCTACACATAAATATGATGAATGAATGAATGAATGAATGAAACATTTATTGACAACAAAGTGATTTAATGATAATGAACTTTGAATGTTGTAAATATATTCTTGAATCTATAATATGATATAATTATGGGAATCAAAAGTTTACTTAAATCCATACTAATAATATAAATGCGAAAGTAACTCTGTCTGTCTGTTACTCAATCACGCCTAAACTACTGAACCAATTTTCATGAAGTTTGGTATGGAGATATTTTGATCCCCGAGATAGGACATAGGCTACTTTTTATCCCGGGAAAATGACGCAATACCGGAAATCCCACGGGAACGGGAACTTCTTTTATTGCGCGGGCGATGCCGCGGGTGGAAAGCTAGTATTTATATAAATTATCCATATGTACGAACAAAAACAATGAAACATTGTATCAATAATCTTCAATTTTCAAGTTTCTCCAAACTTCTAATATTTATAATAAACCGCAGGTCTGACAAACAACGAAGCGGACTACGAGCTATGTTTCCGCGCCGAGAACGTGGTGTTGCCCCGAGGGGGATACTTCGGTCTGTCAGCCGCGACCGGCGGTCTGGCTGACGACCACGACGTGATACACTTGCTGACCAGCTCGCTGCACAGCGACCAGCAGACCGGTTAGTGACATACACACATACATACAAACATACGAGAACGTGGTGTTGCCCCGAGGGGGATACTTCGGTCTGTCAGCCGCGACCGGCGGTCTGGCTGACGACCACGACGTGATACACTTGCTGACCAGCTCGCTGCACAGCGACCAGCAGACCGGTTAGTGACATACACACATACATACAACCATACGAGAACGTGGTGTTGCCCCGAGGGGGATACTTCGGTCTGTCAGCCGCGACCGGCGGTCTGGCTGACGACCACGACGTGATACACTTGCTGACCAGCTCGCTGCACAGCGACCAGCAGACCGGTTAGTGACATACACACATACATACAAACATACGAGAACGTGGTGTTGCCCCGAGGGGGATACTTCGGTCTGTCAGCCGCGACCGGCGGTCTGGCTGACGACCACGACGTGATACACTTGCTGACCAGCTCGCTGCACAGCGACCAGCAGACCGGTTAGTGACATACACACATACATACAAACATACGAGAACGTGGTGTTGCCCCGAGGGGGATACTTCGGTCTGTCAGCCGCGACCGGCGGTCTGGCTGACGACCACGACGTGATACACTTGCTGACCAGCTCGCTGCACAGCGACCAGCAGACCGGTTAGTGACATACACACATACATACAAACATACGAGAACGTGGTGTTGCCCCGAGGGGGATACTTCGGTCTGTCAGCCGCGACCGGCGGTCTGGCTGACGACCACGACGTGATACACTTGCTGACCAGCTCGCTGCACAGCGACCAGCAGACCGGTTAGTGACATACACACATACATACAAACATACGAGAACGTGGTGTTGCCCCGAGGGGGATACTTCGGTCTGTCAGCCGCGACCGGCGGTCTGGCTGACGACCACGACGTGATACACTTGCTGACCAGCTCGCTGCACAGCGACCAGCAGACCGGTTAGTGACATACACACATACATACAAACATACGAGAACGTGGTGTTGCCCCGAGTGGGATACTTCGGTCTGTCAGCCGCGACCGGCGGTCTGGCTGACGACCACGACGTGATACACTTGCTGACCAGCTCGCTGCACAGCGACCAGCAGACCGGTTAGTGACATACACACATACATACAAACATACGAGAACGTGGTGTTGCCCCGAGGGGGATACTTCGGTCTGTCAGCCGCGACCGGCGGTCTGGCTGACGACCACGACGTGATACACTTGCTGACCAGCTCGCTGCACAGCGACCAGCAGACCGGTTAGTGACATACACACATACATACAAACATACGAGAACGTGGTGTTGCCCCGAGGGGGATACTTCGGTCTGTCAGCCGCGACCGGCGGTCTGGCTGACGACCACGACGTGATACACTTGCTGACCAGCTCGCTGCACAGCGACCAGCAGACCGGTTAGTGACATACACACATACATACATACAAACATACATAGTGATATAGGCACATAAGTAATCACTTACGCATGTTGTTATAATAATATGTATAAGTACATAGTTACGTAATACACATACTTATGCATAATTATTCATTTAAAAGTTCTCTGAAGCGTCAAAATACAGAAAAATATTGAAAAGATTCAAAGATACCAAAATTGTCGCCCTACTAATAACCTTCTGTAGGCTATTAGTATAGATTTCATGCTTTAGCTACCTTCATTATTTCAAATTTCCACACATACATACATATAGTGTGGAAATTCGCTTCACGGTTTCTCCCGTGTGGCTCCGCTCCTGTTGGTCTTAGCGTAATGATATATAGCCTATAGCCTTTTTCGATAAATGGGCTATCTAAAACCGAAATAATTTTTCAAATCGGACCAGCAGTTCCTGAGATTAGCGCGTTCAAACATACATACAAACAAACTCTTCAGCTTTATAATATTAGTATAGATTAAAGTAATCAAAAAGTGTACATCCCACATTAATATATAGATTGATACCACCAGGAGGTCAACAAATAAGCAGCGACGACCAACAGAAGCTGTCGCAGGAGTACCAAGAGTATCAGCGCAAGCTCGAACAGCAGAAGGAGGAGTATAGGAAGGAACATCCCGGAGAGGTAATAATTTTTTTTAATTAAATTCTACTCTTTGCAAAGTTTAAGTGAACTACCCACATTTGTTTATAGATATTGAGGAAGGAACATACCGGCTTTAAAAATCGATTTTTAGTATTATAATTATTTATTTTTATAGAAGGGCAGGTGGGTCACTTAATAAGGCGATCACGAAGTTAGAATTATTAAAATATAGTTTTACAAAGTTTTAACATACTACCCACATTTATTTATAGATATTGCATTTCTTTGTGATTTTTTTTTGGAATTGGAAGAGTAACATTACGCTTTTTTTCAATTATTTCAATTAATATCTACTTTATTGTCGTTACTGCGTTATTATCAATATTTTTCCTATTTTCTCAATAACAGTATTTTCTCCGTTTCTTACTTTAGTAACTACCCTCAGCAAATCATCAAATTAACGACGTTAGAAGCCATTTTAAACGAAAAAATAACCGCAATTAAAGGCCGAAAAAACTACGTTATGTATAAAATTATTCTCTCTTACGAGATTTTTAACCGACTTCAAAAAAAAGGAGGAGGTTATCAATTCGGCCGGTATGTTTTTTTTTATGTATGTACACCGATTACTCCGAGGTTTCCGTGAGGATTTACGTGATTATTTTTTTGTTCGATGCGGGATGGTGTCGAATTGGTCCCATAAAAATTTTATTCGGATAGGCCCAGTAGTTTTTATTTTATGAGCATTTTTGTCTGTATTTGTAAATGTTGCAAACGTGCAAGTTTGAAGTCTGTTGTTTTTTTTTAACTCCACTTGTAACGGCAATAAACCCCATTTAAACCCGGTTTTAATTGCAGCTTCGGGACAAGGACGAGATGGACGACTGGTTCGAGTCGGACGGTCAGAGAGAGTTGAGGCAGATCTTCCAGAGTCTCTCTCATATACAGGACGTCACTAGAGACCTGCATAAGAAAGTTGACGAGGTAAGTGGAATACAAATAAATATACTTAGTTAAAAAAATCGCTTTAAATCCATAATATTTTTGTGTTGTCACCGATTCTTTATTTCCCATTATAACGAAAAGAGGTAATGTGCTCGTCATACAAACGTTTAAAAAGCTTACCCATCTATTTAATTCAACCGATACACACAATAATACAATTTTATAACCATCACCACTTTACAATCTCATCACTTCCGGCCCATCATGTTCCAGGTGATCGGCAAGCAAATGAACTCGCTGTCAATGTTAACAGCAGTGTACAGCCAAGCGCAGGGACAGCCGATGGCCGCGCCCGGTCAGCAAGTGCAGGTGAATATAACTAATATATATTTTTAACTTATAATATTTATTTTTAACTAGCGGTCCGCCCCGGCTTCGCCCGTGCTACATATTTACGTTTTCTCTGCATAAGAACCATCCTCGTACTTTAAGGAATATAATAAAAAAAATAATTATCGAAATCGGTTCAGCTGTTCACACGTGATGCCGTGACAACGCGAAACGGGTTTCATTTTTATATATGTAGATAAATTATTATTTACTAGCTTTCCGCCCGCGGCTTTGCCCGCATTTTCAAAGAAATACTCGCAAAGTTCTTGTTCCTCTGGGAATTTCGGCATGAAAACTATCCTATGCCCCGCGGTTTTACCCGCATTACTCCGCTCCTACTGGTCTTAGCGTTATGATATATAGCCTTCCTCGATAAATGGGCTATCTAACATCGAAAGAATCTTTCAAATCGGACCAGTAGTTCCTGAGATTAGCGCGTTCGAACAAATAAACTAACTCTTTAGCTTTATAATATTAGTATATAAACAATGTTTAGAAAATACACCTTGATTTTGCCCACGATAAAAGACAGAAGCTAAAGATATTTTCACATATTTATTCATTTTTTCGAGACTACCCGCATTTTCTATCACTTTCTACTTTTTTTCAATAATGCTAATAAAATATATTTTATTGTTTCCCCAAAGATGCCCGCGTTCCCGATAACCCGACACGACTGGGACGTGTTCGTGAACAACAACCAGATGACCATACAGACCATATCCGAGCTCAAGTGAGTCGCTTTTCATTAATTTTCATAATGAATTTTTAAATGTTATGTACTTACTAATTATTGTAATGGTTATTTTTCTCATTTTAAAAAAACTTCGTGTGGGTAAATTATATTTATTATAAGTACTTATAATTAAAACCTTGTAAAAGTTAAATCATATGTATCAAGTATCAGTTTGTTAAAAAATGTTCCATAAGTACGTTTTAATATTATGTATTGGATTTACCTAATATTGTATTTCAGCATCAATCTAAATCCGCACATTGGTCATATTGCAATATATTTGTAGATTTGTGTTATTTGTTTGTGTGTGTTTTTGCATATTTCTTATCGTCTTTCGCATAAAATTCTCTTGTCGTCGTATTGCTGCTTCACGGAAACAGCTTAAGCGTTTTTTTTTTTTTAATTTTTATATGAATATTCAAAGTACTTTTTAAAGTGAAACTTTTATTACATCGTCTCAAACTTTTTGGTCTGTGTAGCGCATGTCGCGTGTATGCGGCTGCCGAGTAGGTATATACCTACTCGGCACGCGACATGCGCTACACAAAGCAGTGTTCGGAACCGTTCGAACAGTTTCACTTTTACCGTGGTTTCATAAAACCACACAACATTTTTTTATATCTAAGTTAAATAGGTTGTTACCAATATTTATTAATTTTTATACTATAATCGAATATAAAGCATTTTAACACTATTACGTTTACTTAATTACATTTTTTATCCTTCTAGGGCATTCATAATCGAAGTGAACCGCAAATCGGACGCGTTGCTAGCGGGAGGGGGGGCGGTGGCTGCGGGGGGAGGGGGGGCGGCCATCAACCCGCAGTTTCTGAACGAATTGCGGGATAATGTTAACAGTGTGAAGGCTAATTTGGCGGGAGTTGCTCAGAGGTGAGGTTATTGGTCTTTTTATGTATTTGATACAGACACAAGAATACGTTAAAGAAAAAAAATAAACAGGTCAAAATATGAATTTGACATGTAATGATGCCAAAAAGGTCCCCAAAAATATTTTGTCAAAAACTGCTGATGTGCATCATTTCACATTTTCGACAGCATGAATCAATTTCGTTATTTCTATTGAATTATATTCATTAATTGATTATATTCAATAGGTAAATACCTATTGAATATAATCAATAGGTAACCTTTTGGTTGGTCCGATTTAAGTTTTTATTCAGTTCTGACTAATTGAAGGCTAGTTTAAAAAAATATATTTTAAAAGTCTCACTTATGGTTCATTAGATTGTAACACATATTGTGTTATGAAAAAAAATTATGAAATGTAATTCGAAGACTATATGCTCATTAGAAACCTCTGCTTAAATACTACCTTATTATTATAATATATAAAGCTACACTACCACTGACTGACTCACTCACTGACATCGGGTTTCTCGGAAACTACGCGGAAAGTTGGGGGGATTTCGACGTGATCGTGTAGAGGTGCGCCGAGTGACCACCGGAAAAATATTGACATCTCCAACACCCTGGACAAGAGAGTGGACCCCTGGAGGTGCGCAAAAACGGTGATACCTGGAGGGGGGGTGTCTGAACAAAAAATGCTCAGAACTGGTGGCGATTACCAGGGGAGGTGGAAAAATGGGGATTTTCGCGAAAACAAGATGGCCGCCGTACTTTGCCAAAATCACCGTTTATGAATGCTTACGTCTCAAATTTGGCACACGTGCTCTGTTCGAGCCGGCGAGTCGATCGGTGCCCCGTTCGAGTGGCTCCGGGCCCCCGTTTCCAACTTCCATACAACGTAAAATCCAACGGCCCGCGGAAACGGTGCGAGATGGGTGGGGGGTCCCCGAACTAAAAATGATCACCACCCTAGGACGCTACCAGGGAGCCATAGTGGGACGCTCAATTTTGGAATTTTTCCATTTTTGTCGCAAACATAAAAACGTAAATTTAGACGAGGTAGCGCAACGGAGAAACACACTCACACCACGTTTGTACTCGCCCAGCTCCCAGGATATCCAGAAAAATCCGAAATCTTGAACTTTCTCACAGCCCACGGAGACAGTCAACGGCCCGCGCAAACGGTAGCAGCTACATCTGGGGTGCTCAAACTAAACTTGTAGAAGACCTCGAGCAATTACCACAGATAGTGAAAAAAATTCAAAATGGCGGAAAAAATGGCCGCCGCCATACAAATTCTAAAACGGCCATCGCTGGGCCGATCACGCTGAAACTTGGCGCAAGGGCTTTAATCGAGCCTCACATTGAGTTGGCATACTCATAATCGAGTTTCCATCGCTGGTTTCCGAGTTTCATACAACGCAAAATTCGACGGCTCTCTGAAACGGCGCAAGATAGGTGGGGGGTGTAGAACTAAAAAATGATCAGGAAGATGGGGTGCTACCAGGGCAATCGAGAAATTTCAAATTGGACGTAATTTTTTTTCAAAAAATGGCCAATTTTTCAAAGCAAGATGGTGGCGCCGGTTCCGTCACGATCGGTCTGAAAATTGACTTCTGTGCTCTGATTGGTCAGATTTACAAAACTGCATACTCAGAATTTCTCTCCGACTCCCGGTTTCCATTTTCCATACATCACGAAATTCAACGGCTCTCTGAACTGGTGGCACTTAGGTTGGGGTCACCAAGGTAAAAAATGTTTAAAAACTTGGTCCGCTTCCAGGCACATAAAAATTTTTGCTAAAAAGCGACATCTTTTTTTTCGAAAATTTTGTATGGAAATTTCCATAGTAGGAAGGGTAATAGGCATAGCATCGGCAAAAGACGGCACCGCGGGCTGCTTGCTGCCTCCCGGTTGACAGCCTCCCGGAGTAGAAAATATTTATTAACTTTTGAACTACCGCACGAGCCTAGCGAGCGAAGCGAGCGAGTCACGGCAGCGGCCAGCGTAAATATTCAAATAGGTAGCGAGGAGCGAAGCGACGAGCGTGTTAGGTTAACTTTTGAACTACTTACCGCACGAGCCAAGCGAGCGAAGCGAGCGAGCCGCGTCAACGGCCGGCCTAAATATTCAAATAGGTAGCGAGGAGCGAAGCGATGAGCGTGTTAGGTTAACTTTTGAACAGTTTATTATGAAAAGTCACTGCCCGCTATCGATAAGACGTTTCAAAAATTTAACAATATTTGAATAAGTAATTTATAAGCAGTTTAGTTAAAGAGGAGCGAAGCGACGAGCGTGTAATGTAACTTTTGAACTACCACACGAGCCATGCGAGCGAAGCGAGCGAGTCACGGCAGCGGCCGGCCTAAATATTCAAATAGGTAGCGAGGAGCGAAGCGACGAGCGTGTTATGTTAACTTTTGAACTACCTATCGCACGAGCCAAGCGAGCGAAGCGAGCGAGTCGCGGCAGCGGCCGGCCTAAATATTCAAATAGGTAGCGAGGAGCGAAGCGACGAGCGTGTTAGGTTAACTCTTGAACAGTTTATTATGAAAAGTCACTGCCCGCTATCGATAAGACGTTTAAAAAATTTACCAATATTTGAATAAGTAATTTATAAGCAGTTTAGTTAGCGAGGAGCGAAGCGACGAGCGTGTAATGTAACTTTTGAACTACCACACGAGCCATGCGAGCGAAGCGAGCGAGTCACGGCAGCGGCCGGCCTAAATATTCAAATAGGTAGCGAGGAGCGAAGCGACGAGCGTGTTAGGTTAACTCTTGAACAGTTTATTATGAAAAGTCACTGCCCGCTATCGATAAGACGTTTAAAAAATTTACCAATATTTGAATAAGTAATTTATAAGCAGTTTAGTTAGCGAGGAGCGAAGCGACGAGCGTGTAATGTAACTTTTGAACTACCACACGAGCCATGCGAGCGAAGCGAGCGAGTCACGGCAGCGGCCGGCCTAAATATTCAAATAGGTAGCGAGGAGCGAAGCGACGAGCGTGTTATGTTAACTTTTGAACTACCTATCGCACGAGCCAAGCGAGCGAAGCGAGCGAGTCGCGGCAGCGGCCGGCCTAAATATTCAAATAGGTAGCGAGGAGCGAAGCGACGAGCGTGTTAGGTTAACTCTTGAACAGTTTATTATGAAAAGTCACTGCCCGCTATCGATAAGACGTTTCAAAAATTTAACAATATTTGAATAAGTAATTTATAAGCAGTTTCGACTGACTGTAGAATCGCTGTTAGCAGATGTTACAAATGGAAAGGAAATTCGAATGCATTTTCAAATGACTGAAGATTTCTGCCCTGGGGTGAGCCGCGAGCTGCTTGCAGCTCGCGCACCACGCACCCTCGAAGGTGGACAGCCCCCCGGAATAGAAAATTTTGAATGGGGAATTTATAAGTATTACCGACTGACTGTAGAATCGCTGTTAGGAGATGTAACAAATGGATAGGTTTGAATGCATTTTCAAATGACTGAAGATTTCTGCCCTGGGATGAGCCGCGAACTGCTTGGTGCGCGACCATGCACCCTCGAAGGTCAACCGCCCCCCGGAATAGAAAATATTTGAATTTGAAATTTATAAGCACTTCCGATTGACTGTGGAATCGCTGTTTGCAGATAATAGCATATTGACGGGTAATTTTAATGCATTTTCAAATGACTGAAGATTTCTGTCCTGGGATGCTTCGCGGGCTGCTTGCAGCCCGCGCACTACGCTCCCTCGAAGGTGGACAGCCTCCCGGAGTGGAAAATACTTGAATGGAGAATTTATAAGATTTACCGACTGACTGTGGAATCGCTGTTAGCAGATGTAACAAATGGACAGAAAATTCGAATTTATTTTCAAATGACTGCCCTATTGCTTCAACCCAGGGGCAAAAGGGGCTCGCGGGCTGCTTGCAGCCCGCGCACAACGCACCAGCTAGTTCCATAGTAATAAAGTTCAAAATCCATTTTATTACTTGACTAGAACCATAATAGATTTTTTTTGAAGTGAAACTTCTTTATCGGGGTTGGAAAAAAATTAAGTGTAACATTTTTTTCGTGACGCGTGACATTTTTCCGTTACGCGCCATCTTTTTCTTATCCCTACCACGCGTGATTCGACTTATTTCTGTAAAGTTGCATATAGTAAATTATTTTTTGTTCAAGTTTAAGTTTCACTTCTTACGTGTGTACACTAGTACACGCACACATATTTTTTATCTTTCCTTCTTTTCGTCCCCAGATTATCATCGCCCCAAGCCCCGACCAGCCCGGGGTCTTGTCCCACAGTGTCGTGTGTGGGGACGGGCATGTTGCTGACCGTGGTCGCGGGGCAGTTGGTCGTGTTGTTCCTGTATCAAATGTATAAGTGAGTATTGTGATCATTATTAATTATTTATTGTACTTGTGTCTTGTAAGGGCGCGTTTCCACTATGTCGTAACGATTAATTTATCGTTGGACGACTATTGTAAATAATAGTATCGTTCTATATGTTAATGTAGTGGCCATATCGTGATAAATGATCAATAATTTCATGAAGTGAGCAAATCTACGATATTACCACGACATTAACACCTCCATTTAAATAAATAAACCACTACACTTTAAACTACACGATTATTTATCGTCACGACAAAGTGGGAACGTGCCCTAAAGTTGATAAACATATCAAAAATAAAATCGCTATCGGGTTTCGAGTTTCTCTATCGGCTGTAGTTTAAAAAAAATAATGTAAAAAACTAATTCTAATGGTAAAAGCAATTAAAAAACAAAGTCAAGTATTTTTTATTTGAATCGTAGTCGAAAAAATCTTTCTGTGTAAATAATTTAAATACACTCTAAGTTATTTTTTGAAGTGAAATTCCTGCAGGCGCGTTGAGAATAAAATTTCACAGTCGTGTCATGGCAATACCGTCACGTGCTGGAGTAAGGCGACGATTCTTTGGTAAGATTCATCTTACCAAAGAAGTTTCACTTCTGACACGTGTGTTTTTAAAGGAATGTATTTAATAATTATATTTTATTTGTTATTTTCAGAGAAAGGAAAGAAGCACAAGCGAAAAAATTCTTCTAAGTGAGTGAGTGAGAGAACTGCTGGTTGTAAACAGAGTGATTTTATATATTTTTGTTATTTTTTGTCACAAAAATTTGGATTGTATTAAAGAAAAATTTGGAACATCTTGAAAATTTTTTGTTTTGCCGTTTTGTAAGATAATGTATGGTCCTGTGTTTGTTAGTTGTATGGTGTAATATAAATCTTATAATAAATATTATAAAACTCTTGTTTATTATTTTTTATTAACCTTCTATTAGTACAATTATTTTAAATAGGAAAATTCAATTTAGCACAATAAGAAATTGGAAAAAACTACTGCGTTAAAACATATACAACTTGAATATTTAAAATGTCATTCATTTTTTAATGATAATGAAAAAAATCATTCAGGTGTACTATGCTACAGAGACTATATTTTAGATGAAGAAATAAAACACATTTTTAAGATCAAATTTTTAATATACTTATCACATTAAATTATATATGATTTTATTACAAATATTCATTTAGTTTTCATTTTTTTCACACAAGAAAAAAACTTATTTTTTATAGTAACGATGCGAATCGATAATATCTCTAATGTTTTTCCGGCTTTTCAAAAGGATAGTAAGGGTGATCCAACCATTTATACTGTGGGATTGTTCTGTAGTTCTTGTCGAAGCCTTTTAGTATGTTTTTGTCAGATTCGGAAAGAGAAAAGTCGAAAATATCGATGTTTTGCTCGATGCGGGATTTTGTTAGCGATTTCGGGAGTGGGATCACTCCTAATTCCACCTGAAAATATAAAAAAAAATAGATTGAGCTAGACACATCATTAAAAATATATGGATCAATTATTTCTAATAGTTTAATAATAATTTTTAAATGAAATGCTGCTGAAGGCTTATTATAATATAGTTTCGGAATGCGTTTTCAAGACCTGCTAAGTAGTTTTTGACTCATGTTCAAAAAATCAAAGCATATTATGAATTCTATATAGTTACGAAACTAGTGGATCCGTAATATATTCAAAATTACACAAACCATAATGCAAAAAAATTATAAAAAAATAAGCCAACATTTGGCGCCAAAATCATGTCATGTATTTTTTCAAAGTTATCGAATGAAGCACATGAATCATCTAAATTAATTATTTTTAATGTTATTTTGAAGAAATATTGTAATAACTGTGGAAATAATTTGTTTTTTCAATAACAAAATATTCATCAAACTTACCAAATATCTCAAAGTAATCTGTGGAACGGTTTTGTTATATTTCTTAGCGATTTCCACTAACGCGGGGTCATCGACCCTTGGTGGGGGAGCGTCTGACTTGGCCTTGTTGTAGAACAGCGAACCGAAGGGTGTGTAGCCCATCACTACTATGGAGTTTTTCTTGCAATAGTCTAGTAATGCTGGTTGTTGGAGATTCAGGTTAAGCTGAAAGGATACAATTTTATAAATTAGGAACACGAGGACAGTTTCATTATTTCAATGCTTGTATAGATATTGTTTTAATGATTGAAGGAACAATAAATAAGTACTTAATAGTGAAATTTGTATAGCATTTTAAGTATTTTCTATGTTTGTTCCATGTCTATGAATTTTGCAGCGTTAGTGTACCTACCTACCTCCTTATTAATTTTTATTGAACTTTTAAACAACATGGATTTTGAAAAAATCTAGGTAAGCGGAGTCTGTAAGCGAAAATACGATCGGAATGCTTTCGGTATTAATTAAATAATAATGTGTGTTTAATAAAAAATACGCTATAAAATAGCTTAAAAATAGTCCGCTTAGTAAAATAAAACCCTCAAAATGTGGGGTTTATTTTCTAGTTAGTAAATATACAGTATTTTTAGTAAATAAATATATTTCCAATCTCACCTCAACTTGTAAAGCCGCGGGTTTTTCCAGCCCCGCCTCCAGGATCCTGTCAATCATGTGCTGGTTGAAGTTGGAGAGACCAATTGACCTGGTGAGGCCCAGTTCCTTCGCTTCCATCATGCCTCGCCATGTGTCCAGGTAGTCTGTGGTATCGTAGGTTTGGTTCCCCTTTGAATTTGACAAAAAATAATTAATATAAGTAGTTAAAATAAAACCGGTTACCGATAAACCTAAAACGGTTTTTGAACGTTGTGAATTTATATTTTTAACAATTTTTCCTATAGCTGTGCTACAAGAAGTTGCTTCGTACCAAATTTCAAGGGTATATGTTTTCACGGGAAGAACCCTGTAGGTTTTGGTTCCCTTACTATGTCGTGCAGAATAAGCATGTTTATCAAGTGATTGTGTTGGCTTATAAGTTTGATTTTAAAATATGATAATGCGAATAGACCGCAGCGCAGTTATGCATTATGTCGAGAATTAACTCCTATTTGATATATCTCTGTTTTTAATGAATGCCTTAAATTGTAATAGTACACTTCATGATACTCTGTATACTATAGGTAGATATTGTGTTTCCAAGAATATTTAAATTGTGTGTAAGTATAATACCTATGAAACTTGAAGTAAAGTACTTTTAAAGTGAAACTTTTATTACATCGTCTCAAACTATTTGCTCTGTGTAGCGCATGTCGCGTGACGCACGATACGTACGATAATTATCGTACAAATACGATAATTTTTAGTTATGTCTATAGTGTGATAAAAAGTTTCACTTTTACCGTGGTTTCATAAAACCACACAACATTTTTTTTTGTTTGAATTTGGCACATATCTAACGCGCTTTGCACACATTATATCCACATATACAATATACTTACAAACTGTCCAACGGGCCAGTGAATGAGGTACAGATCAACATAGTCAAGTTGCAAGTCCTTCAGCGACTGTCGAAGCGCGGGCACCACGGCGTCACGGGCGTGTTTGTCGTTCCATAACTTTGATAGAGTATAATGGTATCATTTTAGTTACTTATATTTCTTTTAAATGATTATTTAGAAAATTAATAATAGAAGAAATTCGATCCCGTATCCAGGTTGATTGGTATTTCTATCCTTTGAAAATTTGAAATTATGTTAGTAGTTAGGTATCTATATATATTCAATCAACATTGTGTCCATTTTTATCTGGTAGGTTCAATTAAAAAAGTAGCCTTATTCTGGAGCTTTCTTATAAAAATATTGTTTGACACAAGAACAATGCAGCTCTGTGAAGCAAATTTTTATCACAATCGGGCCAAGAGTTCCAGAGATTACTATTACCTACAAACAAACCCACAAGATGAATAATTTCATACACTACATAACTGTCTATTTAACAAGTAAATAAATTTATAATAGTTAACTTCCATTTGTATTTGTGTGTGTTATATACCAATATACCATACTGCATTGCATATGTATTTCAAGTACACAACATACCTTAGTAGTAACAAAGATATCCTCTCGTTTATATCCCTTCAATCCTCTCCCGACCTGGTCTTCCACACGATAGATCCACGCTGTATCAATGTGCCGGTAGCCAGCGTCGATGGCCCAGCGAACTGCGTGTACCACCTCGTCAGATACCGGCTGGAGACGGCCATGTTGGAAAAAGTTTTAATTGAATCCATAGATTCAGAATCGCTTGTTAAAAAGTCCAATAATTAATATAGTTTAGGAGCTAAACGCTAAATAAAAAAAAAAACGCTTTATAAGAAGAAATTCATGAAATTTGTATTGACACCAGTCACCAATCCTTGATCAGTTAACAATGTTTGAAATTTGAATTAAATCGGTCTGCTTAAAGTGGGTCATAATTGCGTCGAAATGAGTCGATTACATACAAAAAAGATAATAATGGCGTGTCAAAAATGTCCGGAAAAATATCTATTCAAAATTAACTTTTTTCGTGACAGTGAGCATTAAGAAAATTCTGCTTTACAGGCGTAGGTAGAGTTTTGCTTCGGACAATTTTGAGCGTGATTGCAATAATTGGGAAATATTAAATTATGTAAATTGGCGACTCAAAAGAGCTTCTAAAGTAAATAAAAAGTTTATTTGAATGAATAATTGTGAATAATTAGTTTATATATTACATAGTGGGAAGATATTATTATCGTTTAAGATACCTACAGCTGGCTCGGCCTAGTTCAGACGATAATGTCCATAGTTTTAACTTTTAAGTATTGTGTTTTAAGTACCTATTGTGTTTATATATAAATTATTGAATGACATAAACAGTGTAAGTAATTGAAAGTATGGATAAATAAAGATTTTTATTATTAAGAAAAACAGTTTGTTTGTGTTTCATATAACTACCTAATAGATATTATTTGTATAGAGATAAATATAATATATTATACAGGGTTACTTGTAAAACACCAGCAACCTCGCAGGACAAGATAGCTAACATCATAAGTAACAACATTTGTTCTACGACTTTTGATAATTTGTTAGATTTTATTTTCATACAAAAATAAATATTCATTTAATTTTCCGTTTGAATATTATAAACTCTACGCGCATTCCAAAAATTACGTAAACAAGAAGCGAACGGGAGGGGAAAGGGGGCGTCGCGTCGTCCTTTCGATATTGAATAGAACATAGACTTACAAATGTTAGGAGAGTACAATAAAATCTTAAAAAATCATTTAAAAATAATTTATTGCGTTATGCCAAAAGTCGTAGATCAAATGTTGTTACTTATGATGTTAGCTATCTTGTCCTGCGAGGTTGCCGGTGTTTTACAAATAACCCTGTATATTTTTTTATATACCTTAGAGGTATTTCCAAGCCAAGTGCCGAGAGCGAGGGCTGGGATCTCATGACCGTCGTTCAGCTTCCATCGAGGTGCCTCTGCTGTTGTTTGCTGAAAGAAGAAAAACAATCAAATTATAACATACGATTAAATAATAGGTACTTACACAAATGAAGCTCACAATTATCCAATTACATTTTGTTTATTTTCTTTTTATGATGTTTAAATCAATTAATTGTTTTAAAACAAAAGAACTCCTGTTTGATACTTTATTAATTTTATTACACATGATTGATATTGAACAAAAAAGTTAAAACGTGGCTTCGAATCTACAATTTTTAAATATTCCTTTTCACTAATAATTAATTATTATTAAATCGAACTTGACACGTCTAAAGAGCGATAGACCATGCCAAATATAAGCTAATAAAAGATCGCTTTTTTGCGAAATGATGTAATAAAAATCGCCCAATTTATATTTACACCTAATAGGTAAGTAAATGGCTGTTAAACTTATTCATAGTAGTTATACATGTAACCTTGCGGATTTTTTTTGACAATGTTTATTATTATAGGTATCTAATATATATAAATCTCGTGTCACAATGTTTGTCCTCAATGGACTCCTAAACCACTTAACCGATTATAATAAAATTCGCACACCATGTGCAGTTCGATCCAACTTGAGAGATAGGATAGTTTAAATATGTAGGTACCACGGGCGAAGCCGGGGCGACCCACTATATTATATAGGTATAGAGACTTAGAGAGTATATTACTTTATGATTCATCAACAGTTAAAATATACTAACGATACATAAGCAATTTTTTATATGAATTGATGCATTACATAAAGTGTAAGTTGTAGGTAGGTCCATTTATAGAGCTGACAACTTAAGACTTAATAAAACATTACACCATTTATTTTGTTGATGTAATAAGATATATTTGGAGGCAGGTACTGACGTTAAGGATACATTGACATGTATGTATCCTTAAGGAAATTACCAAGAAATTATCTATATTTAATATCATATACAATCCCGTCTGAACGTTTTTGTTTTATACTTAGTTGAACGACCCAGCAAGCTTAAAAACTTTACATGTTTTTTTAATTCAAGTCAATCAATCTTCAAAGTACCTACATGTTGAAATCGATACTATACAAGGGGACAGGACATTCTCCTTTTAATCCTTAGGTAGGTATAACTTATAATATGTAGGTATACCAAATTTTTATTTATACTTATACCTACTAATATTATAAAGCCGAAGAGTTTGTTTGTTTGAACGCGTTAATCTCGGGAACTACTGGTCCGGTTTGAGTTTCTTTCGGTGTTAGATATGTAGCCCATTTATCGAGGAAAGTTATAGGCTATAATATATATCACGCTACGACCCACAGGAGTGAAGCCACGGGGGTGAAACCGCGCGGAGCAGCTAGTTAGTTATATACTTACACATTAGCCGTAGCCCTTATGTACTGTATAGACTCCAGAATAATGACGATATATAGTATTAGGTACATTATCTTATATCTGTGTGTAAATAGAGTATAAAAGCCATAAAAAAGAATATACAAATTGGACATTTTTGTGGTCTGTAGTAGGTAATTCCCTCGAAAACAAATCAATCAAATATTATTAAGCGTAATGCCAATCAATACACAATGAAATAACATGAATAATTAATCAAATTACACCATAAAGTTTAGTAAATTTAACATCTTAATTGCTAACAAATTACCTAACAATGTTAACTTAAAGCGTTTGACCTCTATGTCTTTTAAAACGACTTGTAAAGCGTATAGTAACCTCTATTAAGTTATACAACTTAATTGGAATAAGTTATCAAATAATAAGAAATATAGCTAGTTAAAAATACACGCTTAAACTCATCAAATAATTGTATTGTCACCAATCCTTAATAAGTGTACAAAGTTTTAATTAAATCTGTCCTTAAATAGAGTCTATAGGAGTTGCTTATATACCTTACAAACATACAGGTAAAGCTAATAAAAAGGTGCTAAAAAGAATTAAACTATTAAAAAAATATGTTTAATTTGGTTAAACTATGACTTACTGTGAAAAATATCACTTGTAACACGATAAATATATAAATATATGGCGACATGGCTAGCTCAGAGACCAGCTAGGAGTGACTGGCAATGACCTATACGAGTTATCGAAACTTGTATGTTATCATAAACTTCGCTATCGGAACTTAGCTTGGAAATAAAGAAATAAACATGTGTTTTGTGATTAGAGTTCTGTGTTAATTAGTCGATAATAAGTAGGTAGTTATTGTGATTCAAAGTGAAACTCTACATACTTATACTGTTATACAGGCACATATCTATATTAAGGCAATAAATGCTCTCCATTTTAAATTGCACTCGATTTAACTTATAAATCTATCAAGCCATTTAGAATAGAATGAAGACAAGAACAATATTTATAAAATCTAAAAATATAATATCTATCCTAGTTGCTGGCGCAGTAAGGTAAAAATTTAAAATAGGTACACCTCATCGCACTTTGATCAATTTTGTTCTTATTGTAGGAACACAGATAAGCTTCTATATGTTATCCTACTAATATTATAAATGCGAAAGTTTGTGAGGATTTTGTGTGTGTGTTTGTTACTCTTTCGCGCAAATACTATTCAACCGATTATGTACTACGAAATTTAGCACACATATTATAGAGGGTAACTTGGATGTGGTTTTATCCCGGAAATCCCACGAGAACGGGAACAACTGGCAGATCGCTAGTACATTATACTTACTTTATGCAGAGCATGTCCACAATCCACATACGAGTATTATTATGTCATCGACCTTTCTTTATCATGCTTTTGCATTAAGTTTGCCTTCTATAATAATATTATATTACTAAATTGAATTAAGTTTTTGCAAGCTCGCCTAGTCCACTTTTTATATATGTAAACACATATTATAAGTTACCTCAATTAAAAACTATTCAGAGAAATCTCCATTGAATCAACGTCTGACCTTGTCAAACTCGTTATGTTAATAACTTGATTAAAATACCTATGCCTATATACCTATTATTATGATGAGATCGTGATTTGACATTATACATATTATGATAATTAGGTTATTGTGTAAAAGAGCTTTTAGTAAATAGTTAAAATGTAAGCTTGATAAGCTTTAAAATATGCCACTTATGGCCATCATTGGATCGAATTTATCGTAAAGATTAAACGTCAAACCGGGCAAGAGAGCTTTAGCTAATCTATACTAATATTATAAAGCTGAACCTTCGAGCTGAACAGTTTGTTTGTTTGAACGCGCTAATCTCGGGAACTACTGGTCCGATTTAAAAAATTCTTTCGTTAGATAGCCCACTGCCCCATTCATCGAGGAAGGCTACATTATTATAATATCATCTCGATGATGATGCTAAATGAAGCTGAACCTCTTAATCAATAATAATTACCCAATAAGGTATTGGATGTAACTTGTATTAAAAAAACAGATTTGTTATTAATTATCTATAGTTAGATATATGTCTTAGATGTATTTCTAAACAAAGACAACTTGAATAAATCAATCTTTTGAAATGAATGAAAAACAATAATTACTTCATTACTTTTAATTATTAATATTGCAAAAAACGATGGTCTAGCAGTCTAGCTAGTCTAGCTAATAACTATCATTATAATCTCTTCAACAACTTAATAATCTTAGTTTTTATGCACAAAGTGTTCTTTTGTATAGCAAACAAAAGGTACATTAACGCTTTTAAAATATTTATATTGAAATTAACATCATGTACCGCATTTGGGTATGTACTCAAATATTGCATGATTTTATATTTTATCTAGAATTCATTTCGACATTTTAACTTCTCGACGAGTGAAAGAGCATTTAAAACTCATGAAATTATTTTATTGTCGTCGATCCTTGATAACTTCACAATGTTTAAATAAAATGCTGTAAATAAGTTTAAATTGTGTAATGAAAGGAGTAGGTACAGGTGAGAATTATGAAGAATTTGGATTTACATGTAGTTACCTATTAAAATATATAGAAATCCATAAATTCAAATATGTATTAATAATTTTCAAAAATTAATAATTTTCTATGTTCAATGTAGGTAGAGGTATTTTTAATACTGAATGATTCACTAAGCACTAAACTTAAGTGTTACTAGGTAAATAGATAACAAGCAGTCGGTGCCAAAAATAAGAAAATTAATTTTTAAAACAAAAAAGAGTGTGTGTGCCGAGCGCACGTTTCAGAAGTGAAACTTCTTTGGCAAGATTCAATCGTCGCCTTACTCCATGACGTGCCGTTATGTCATGACATGACCTTGTAATTTTACTCTCAACGCGAAATTTTACTTTAAAAAACTGTTTATAGAATAAATAATAACACATATTTTATTAATTAAGTATACTAACTAGATACTAATATAACGCTGAAAAGTTTATTTGATTGTTTGAACGCGCTAATCTCGGGAATTACTGATTCGATTTGAAAAAAATTTTCGGTGTTAGATAACCGATTTATTGAGGAAGGCGCTATATATCATCTCGCTAAGATCAACAGGAGCGGAGCACTGCGGGTAAAACCGCGGAGCACCGCTAGTATTGTAATAAAGCTAAACATGATTACACGATAGAGCTCTGTTACGAAGAGTATGATTATTTATTAAGATACCTGTTTCATATAATAGATGCCTAGGCAATAAGGGATTAAAATAGACTAGTTCTACGAAAGGGTCTTGACTCTTGACTCCTTCAAGGTTGTATGTCGTAACTTATAGAGGTATTACGTTTTTTATTTAAGCCATATTTTTATGATTATTTACATATAGGTAGTCGTACCTATACCTACATAAATCTGCAGCATAGTTGAATGAATTTTGATAACATAATAAAAAATATATATGATGATGTAAGTACCTAGGGTCATTGCGCCAGTTCGCGTCCACTTAGTGCAGTTGGAAAGTTTGAAGGAGAAAATAAAAATGTTCCAGAACAAATTTCAACGCAAAATTTATGTAACGTGTTCATTACATAGTCTATTATAAGATTTACTTTCAATTGTGTTGGAAATATCATGTGGTTTTTATTTATCTAGATAAATAGCAGAATTAGGCGTTTTACCCAGTTCGCGTCCAAAAATTCCAGTTTGCGTCCACCCGTGGACCAGTTCGCGTCCACCAGCTTAGAAAAAGAATTAAGAGTATATTGGGTGATATTTTATCAGATTAATGCAAATAAAAATTAGATTTTAATAAATTATTTATTTACGAATATAGTTATTTAATAAAAACCGGCCAAAGTCGAGTGAAACTCGCACAACGAGGGTTCCGTATTAGATATGAGCGCCGACAGTCAAACTGTCAGCGGCGGCGCGCCGACTTTTCGACGTCGACGGCGGCGGCGTCGGCGGCGTGACCTTCACATACCTAATTTCTAACTGAAGAATCCAACTAGCTTCTTACCTTCATTAAAGAAAAGAAATGAAACAATAATTTACGTATAATTAAGATTTATTATAATTTTCACGTGACTAATTAAATTAACCAGATGAATTTAAGAAGAAAAAACAAAATTAAAATCTTTCTCTGACATTCAGTAACTTAGCAGCTGTTAATTGATTAGGGAATCTTATTTTTTAGTCTACTGACAATGACAGGTTCATCGTCGTCACATTCTTCCAGCAACCTTCTAATTTCAGATTTAAAAATCAATGCCAAATTAATTGTGGTTTGTGATTCCGAGCTTAGGATTTCCACTATCGTCTTGAATTTATTAAAGAACGACGTCAAGCTGGTAATTAAATTGTACTCGTTTTCGTCTAATAATAAAGAACTGCGACCTATATCAAGCAACATGTCTCTAATCGAGCAGTGGTGGCTCAGTGGTGAGACCTCGGACTTCGAATCGATAAGTCCGGGGTTCGAGACCAGGCGAGCGCGCAGGAAATAAATTGATTTTTCAATTTATCTGCGCATGTTGTAACATCACCACTGCTCGAACGGTGAAGGAAAACATCGTGAGGAAACCGACATGTCGAAGAATTAAAAAGTTCGACGACATGTGTCATCCGCCAACACGCACTTGGCCAGCGTGGTGGATTATGGCCTGTACCCTCATAGGAGGCCCGTGTCCCAGCAGTGGGAACGTATATGGGCTGATGATGATGATGATGATGTCTCTAATCGGACGGTGATTTGCATTGTGGTTGATGCTTTTTAGCATCATAAGCATGCTGTGCCACCTTGTTGGTGTACTTGTTTTTATTGTAGGAGGGGCGCCGGTTCCAGAACTTGTCAAAGGCTCTTCTACGTGAACATCAATCGATGAATCTTCATCATCCGAGTGGTTTATATCAATATCTACAAAAGATGAGAGCAGATCACGCTGTTCTTTGCTGGCAGCGGCTTCTAGTTGAGGAGCTCTATACCTCAAGTGCTTGACTATCTTCTTACATTTATTAATAAGGCAAAGAACCTCATCAGTGTTCTGAATACCATCTACGGTGACCAGATTATGCAAACCATGTCCAAGGCTACGATGATTTTGCATATTCAGTAAATCAGCGGCTCTTTTCATATTACTGCCAGAGTCGGTCACAAGGACAATATCTTTTTGTGGAATCTGAAATGTACGCAAAATACTTTGAATTTCATCTTTAATCTTTTCACCTGTATGTTTTCCAGTAACTTGTTGAGTAGCTAACGTGAATTTCAAAAGATTCATCTCATGGGAAATGTAATCGAAAGTGCAGGTTATATAATTACGTCGTCTAAATTGGTCTGTCCAAAAATCTGTTGTTAATGCACCAAATCTTATATTTTGTTTTTTAATAGTACTCTGTACATATGCCAACATACTGTTATATACACAGAGTTATATACATCTTCTAGCCCCTCTCTAGCAATATTATGCCGTGAGGGTAGATCGTCATCAGTCACAATAATATTGTATTTTTTGAAAAAGTCAATCATGGCTTCGTCATTTATGCTGTCGAATGGCAATATTGATCTGGCAAACCATAGTGCTAGATCGCGCGCCAGCATCCATTTGTCTTTTTTCCCATCAGCTTCACCACTTTTTGTTACTGGTTTCGATTTTCTCTGTACGGAAAAAAATCTTTAATGTTTGCTACCTTTTTTTGTGTGCGTATCTTCTAGGTTATGTTCGTCCTTTAAATGACGTAGTAAATTGCTGGTGGCTATATTTTTACTGTAGGCCTTGACGAGTGCTCTGAAACAAAATTGAAGAAATTTTGTTTATCAAGCATGCATGCATAAGAATATACGATTAATCAAGCATGCCTTAGAATAGACGATTAATCGTAATCATTTCATCACTAGTTAAAACCAGGCACTAATAAAAGCATAAAATTAAAATATTAACCTCATATAAAAGCTATCAGCATGTTAGTAAGTATATGATTATTTAAAAATAATAGAAGTTATATAAACTTACTTGGAAAATAGTACATCGCAATCTTTTTCTTTCTTTCGTGTCAAACATGCGTCACAAAACACTTGGTCGCCCAACACTATTCGTTTTCTTCCATCAATATTAATAACTAATTGACCAAAATAAATCCAACAAAAACTGTGTTTGTTTGTTGATAACTTGGACAATACAGAAATAGTAACGTCAAAGAGTTTCGTTTTATAAACGTTTACGTCTAATGCCGCCATTTCGTCAACATTCACGCAGTCGTGCGTTCGATTCGGTCCGCGTGTTTGGTTACACTGACCACTGACCAGTGACCGGGCGCTCTCGCTCGGCGCGCCGTCGCCTAGGGTCGGCGGCGACGGCGCGGGGGAAATCACGGCGGCGGCGGCGCGCCGGCGCAGCGCTCATATCTATTCCGTATTAACCTGTTTTTTTTTCATATGTTTTAACTGTAAATGGTTATTTTTTCAATATCTCCCTTATCCGTGCTATAAGACGTTGCTTCGTACCAAACTTCAAGTGTCTGTGTTCACGTAAAGTACCCTGTAGGTTTTGATTCCCTTGCGAATGTCGAAATTTGCGAAAATTTGCAGCATAAACGGCTGTATGTTTTGAATTCTTTGGCTTATTAGTTTGATTTTTTCACTGCTTCAAGGGACCGTAGACTTGAGTATTCAATATAAATTTCAGCTTTATACCTGAACGCGTTACTGAGAAAAAGCGTCTTGACAGAAAGACAGACCGACAGACGGACATACAGACGGACGGATATCAAAGTGATCCTACAAGGATTCCGGTTTTTCCTTTTGAGGTTCGGAACCCTTAAATCAACATTATTATTAATATAATTCACTGTAAGGAAACTGGAAAAACTTATTTATATTTATCTTTTCATCATAAATAGAACTAAAAATTAACAAAAAACAACGTTACGTTATGTAAATAAATAATAATCAGTTCTATTAAGATTACCTACACCTCTACCCTATTTTTTAGTTTCTAATGAATTAAATTTCTTTTTTGTTTATATTATTTTCTTAACCACAAACTTATTGACTCTCATTCTCAAAGATACTAGTCTCATTCTTGGAATACCCATTTTAAAATTAAAAAATAGCATAAAAATTTGCTAATTTGAATGAAAATTTAAATTATCAACTTGTGGTCTTAGTAAAAAATTTACAATCTATTATAAATTACATATTTTAACAAACAATTCATTGCTACGTAATGAAAAACAATGTGGACGCAATATGTTCTATTGTTATGCACTATAGGTATAGTTTGCGCCCACCGTGGGGCGTGGACGCAAAATGGAAGTTGTACAAATTCGGTGTAGTAATTCGCGTCCACCTTATTTTAGCTATTAATTGTAAAAGAAATAAGCTGATTTATAATCCATACTATTCCATGTTTTGTTAGCAAAGTAAAGAAACAGTTACATATTCAAAAATTCACATTTAACAATAAGATACTTACCGTCAAACGCGACGCTGCGCACTATTTTTTTTTTCAAAATCCCGCGCGTTTTAGCTCTCTCGTTTAATAGCCAAAATTCAATATTTCTTTTAAATAGGATAGGCGGTGCGCAGGCATATTTTGAATAAGTGTGCATGTCTCTTATACATTGAGGTATTATCGGAAATTTTTCTTATAAAAATTTTACATAAAGTATACTTATTTTCGTGAATTTTCTAAAAGATATCCGCAAAATGGACGCGAATTGGCAGGTGGACGCGAACAGGCGCAATGACCCTACTTAGTTATGTTTTTGAGGATTGGAGAAAACAAGGAAAAAAATACATTTATCTATGTATATGTATCTTCTATAGTCCCTAAAAGTTTAATTGTCACTTTTTATTGTTAAAAACACTTAAGATAGTGTCTATAAAAATTTATGAAAAAAAGTGTGAAAAAAACGAGCGAAGCTGCGAGCGAAAGCTTGTGAAACATATTTTATAATATTCATGCTCAGGAGTTAATTGTTTTAATTGCAATAGTGATACTGTAATATTATTTATTATTTTTGGAGTATGGTAGAGATAAGGGATACAATAAGCAAGCCTAACTAGGGAATACTGAGCCTAACTTTTGGTGATATGACTAAATAACAATAGTTCAATATACCTACTAAGTACTAAGTGTTAGCGTTATGTAAATTCACTTTAACTGGAAATGGCGAATTCGAGAGGAGTGAACTTTTTGCCAAAGATTATGTAATGTTACAGAACTATCAAGGCTTGTATATTTATTTTGGGAAAAAGAAAAGCAAACGTAGTAGTAATTAAACGTGGTATTCAGAAATTCAAAATTTCGTAATAGAAACACAACGTAACCACCTAATATTATAATGTATCGTTGAGAGATATAAAACTGAAATCTGTACGACTAGCACCGCCTAGATATTAATTTTAAAATATAATAATATCCAAATATCATATTTAATCCATCTTTATTTTGAAGAGAATCCAATTCTCTGTTTTACAAGAGCAGAAAATTACATAGTTACACATACTTAAGTAGAGAAAAACACAGTACAGATATTTTCTTCAGGATGTACTTCACCCAGTCTAGCTTGATCCTACATTCGCATGCGTTAACTACTACACCAAGGCTCGGGATAAATAAAAACATAAAGTATAAAACTTCAGTTCTATTCCATCATTAATCTTTGAGCTACAGATTCTCATCAGGATGTAATTGTTGGACAGATCAGGCTATATCTAGCTTGATCCTACATTCGCATGCGTTAACTACTACACCAAGGCTCGGGATAAATAAAAACATAAAGTATAAAACTTCAGTTCTATTCCATCATTAATCTTTGAGCTACAGATTCTCATCAGGATGTAATTGTTGGACAGATCAGGCTATATCACCAGTCATTGTGGCGGACTCTCAGAGAACGAACGTGGTTGGCACAATGTTGTTGTTTACTGTTGTTATTTTGTGTTTGGCAAATCATGTAAGTAAATAATATGTATATTTTGAAAATATGAACTTGATATTTTGAAATAATTAGATAGTTCAGAGGTAGTTCTTGCATTTTGAGCGGCTATTCACATAAGTATATATCATAAATTAAAATTTACGAGGTCCGAAAATTATTTAGTAAATAATGAATTGTATCACTGTTTCAGTGACAAAACAAAATCAAATCTAATTATTGTAGAGATATGTTATTGAACTTGAGGCATAGTTAATATTAATCTGTATTAAAAAAAATTAAGAATAGCAAGGTTATCGAAGTAGGTACGATTTTTTATCATGTAAATAATGTAGAGTCAAAATATGAACGAAACTGTATTTTATCTTTAAAATAAAATGATAGAGTTCGTTTCCCTTAAATTTAATCATAATCGGATCAGTAGTTTCTGATTTACCATCAAGATGCATCTTTACATAATATTATACCTATATTTGTTATTTGTACCTCTATATATGAAATACTATACCTGTTATAGATAGGAATGAGCAATCAACGAATTTTAAATCCATACTAATATTATAAATGCGAAAGTAACTCTGTCTGTCTGTCTGTTACTCAATCACGCCTAAACTACTGAACCAATTTGCATGAAATTTGGTATGGAGATATTTTGATACCCGAGAAAGGACATAGGCTACCTTTTATTGCGAAATATGTACCTACCACGGGCGAAGCAGGGGCGGACCTCTAGTACTATAATAATATGTATTTATGTACATGACATTTCATTAATAAAACCTAAATTTAAAAAAAAATACTTATCTACTGTTAAGTGCATTATCTTTAAAATATTTAACTAATAGAAAGGTTTTCATGGTTATTTTTCGCGGGATAAAAAGAAAAAACTATTTAGAACTACTACGAACTATTTACTACTACTTACTTGCTAATATGTAAATGATTCCATTACAAAGATTACAAACATATCCGTGTTAAAAACTAATTATTTGAGAACAATGGTGTGTCTCACAATAATTAAGTGCGCGTTAGATTGTAGTGGAATAACCATTATATTTTGTGGAAGATTTCCTTAAGTTAATAAAGAAAAAAAACAATTAAGTATATAATATACTTCTAACACAAGACCGAACTAAAATATTTATCAATTTACAAGGCTTCTTACAAAGCACTTCTAAAAACGAAAGTACCTAGCAGTTTTACGGCAACACAATGAAAAGTAATTCCTAAACATTGATTTAAATGTAAACTGTTAAGTCTAAACCTAGGTAACTACTTTGTTATCAGTATAGCTATCAGATAAATGAACTAATTTTTTTTAATTAACTACCTATTTGCTCTTTTAAAATTTTTTAACTATTCATATTAGAATTTAATTTTAATGAATATGAGCTGATATTTTTTTATGCTCAACTATCAGGCACACACCGGTTTAGTGATCTTTTTTAAATTATAGCCAATAAATATGTCTGAATGTCATACTATTTCTATCCATTTAGTTACTAGGCTGCGATCGCGATTAGATGCGCGTTCGTCATTACTACCATAGTAATTATTCTGTGCTTATACATTTTATTACATATTATGTAGTAGTATTATATTATACGTGACATTTTTATTTTATCATATTTTATTCATAATTTATAGTGGTGAGATTTAGCAAAGAATCCTCATTTTTAATTTAAATTATATCATTAAGTTTCATCCTTTAGCCAAGTTAAAAGAATTGCTCATTAAATTTATTACACATGCCTTTGAATAATTACAACATAGGTATATTAACAGACAGTCGCGGTTCATATCACATTTTATAATAACAATACAATAATAGCGCAAAAGGTCAAACTTGTCACACCTCAATTCCAGATGCCAACCTCAGTATTTGTTAATTTAGTTGCGAAATTTTCGTGAGCAGTTTGTAGATGTGTAGTTTGTAACAAGGTTTGATTGTTACTAGCTGATACACAACTACGGGCAAATAATTTGGTTATTTGAAAACTTTATGGGTTTGATTTACGCGGGGAATTCCGTCCTTTTCAATACTTATACATGGTAGGGCACAGCTTGTAAATTAATGGAAAAAATGCAAAACATGCTAGCTCTATATTTGAATGGAGAGAGACTATTTCATCATTTGGTATTATGTAAAATGAGAACAATTAGCACAATTCGATATCAAACTCAAACATGTATTTATTCAATTAGACATCTTCTACTTAAAGCATTTTTGAATCGTCATAACATAGCTTTGTCATTTACTAAGAAACTCTGTATATAGTTGCTCTTTTAAAATCATGTCAAAATTACGATGGATGGAGAAATAAAACAAATTTTCACATTTGTTTTGAATTTATAATACAATTTTGTGTAATTGTAATACAATTTAGTAATTGTAATACAATTTTGTATTTGTTACAGATTGCCGGTCACACTGCAGGCAAAGCTCCCGTGTTGAATCTCAACGATGGATGGATAATGCCTACTTTTGGTCTTGGCACGTGGCTCGGTCTAGATCAAAAGGTAAGTAAAATTAAAACTAATCAATAATAATTAATCATACGATGTAATTAATCGTACATATTGTAAAATTAATTAAAGATATTATTTCTCAGTTACCTGATTGACTTACTAGGCTCTTTATTCAACCGTTTTATTAGATTTTCTTAGACGATACGCCGTGTTTTTATCTACCTAATGGCTGGATGCTTGCTGGATATCATTCAGGTTGTTTAATCAAGAGCCTAGGATATTAATGAAATGACTTTTTTAACCAATTGGCTGCGACACATATCCATACATCAAAATTCTTCCAAAGCAAACTATTAACGATGTTTGTTTGTTAATACATGTTATTGACATTTCAGGGTGGTTTTGTTCAAGTGGAAGATAATTCAGTGGAGAAAGCGGTGGAGGAAGCGATAGACGCCGGCTACAGACACATCGATACAGCTGCCTTGTATGATACTGAACCTCAGGTAATTGCATTCATGAATTTGTTTTTTTAGCATTCAAGGTATAAAAAAATGAATCCTGTTTCCCTTGGTCACGGCACGCGGCATCACGGTAATGGATTTCGTTAATTTTTATTTTGATGTGTTTATTATTATCAGAAGGATCTTTGAAAAAAACCGGCCAAGTGCGAGTCGGGCTCGCGCACAAAGGGTTCCGTAGCAGCAAATATAATAAATTACAGTTAAATCAACCTATCTCAAAAACTATAAGAGATACTTTGATCAAACCAAAAATCGTTGAAAGAGTTAATTAGCATGCATCACCTCTATTTTTTTTAGAATTTTATACCCCGTAGTTATAAAAATAGAGGGGGGGGGACATACTTTTTACGACTTTGAGAGCTGATATCTCAAAAACCGTTCACTTTAAGAAAAATGTTTTTTAGAAAACTTTATATCATTTTAAAAGACCTTTCCATTGATACCCCACACGGGTATGTACATCGAAAAAAAAAATTTCATCCCTCAGTTACATGTATGGGGGGCCCCACCCCCAATTCTTTTTTTTACTATTTAGTGTCATATTTTTGTAGCGGTTCATACAACACATATTCCCATCAAATTTCATCACTGTAGTACTTATAGTTTCCGAGTAAATCGGCTGTGACAGACGGACAGACGGACAGACGGACAGACGGACATGACGAAACTATAAGGGTTCCGTTTTTGCCATTTTGGCTACGGAACCCTAAAAAACTCATGAAATTTGCGCCAAAAATTAAGAAAATGCGAAAATAACGCAAAATCCTGTCTTTCGTCATCGGAAATCAGGTCAGCTAGTGCTAAACATAAAGGAGAATGGCAAACTCCCATAGGAATCTGGGCCTGATGATTTATGGGTGATTAAATAGATAAAAATATACAGACTCTATGAATATAATAATTATAGATCTTTTCTATGGGATAGCAGGATATTGATTAAGATCAATTTTGAATGTAACGTTACTAAGGCCCTTCTGCCATTAGGTACGATATTTCTAGAATACGATACTCGCGTAGAATACTACTTAGATATTTGCTGGCTACCAGATGCTCGCATATTATGCGACTGAAAAATGACTAAATTCATCATTATTGTGCCTCGTTTTTATGGACCGACGTTATAATAATAATAATTCATTTATTTATTGCAACAACAGTTACGTCGTTATGTCGAGCAATCAGCAATTCCAGTGACGAAGAAGCTCTTGCAGTTTTTCTTTTTTATAGAAATAGAAGACGCCAACGTAAGAGTAAGAACTAAGAAGTACTGGATTCATCCATATATTGAAAGAAACATAAATTGTAGAGTTTTTGTAGCCGAACGAGAACTACAACATGATGATTAGATATTTTTATCTTTCTAACGAAGAGATACGCGCGAGAGTCGAGACCCGATGCAAAAGCGACCGACACGGTGAGTAGTGCTATACTAGTCGCAGACGTGTAGGATACCAGTAGCGTAGTGTGCGAGCCTACATAAAAATGTATGTGAGATACTCCGCGGCGACTAGTCTCCGAGACTTGCATGATACTTGAATCGCCTATGCGTATCGTAATGGGAGAAGGGCCTAAAACTTCACTCAAATGTCAAACAACAAACATAAACAAATCACTCATCACTGACACAATTATGATTAATAATTTGACATTTTATTAATGGCCAGCTACCTAAATAAAAATATTATAATTATTATTGATTAAGTAAAACATGTTTTTATTTTATAGAATGATCTAAATAAATTAAGATATGTGTTAAAAATAAGTTAAGTTTTGCTTCTGATTTATAAAGCATTTGAATTCAATAAAATTAAAAATAAAATATAGTCATTCATTCGTATTAATCGATATATTCGACTTTTTTACTCCTGACAACACTGACAATCTCTGCTTGATAAGACCGGTAGTCATAGAAATCTAAATAACAATGCCGGTAGTGAACACATTATCTTTTTTTTTCAAAGATTTGTTTTCCCATAGAATCAGAAGTAAATATTTTACCAAGAATTACTAAAAATAACATAATGAATTTTAAATATATTATGATTTCTGTAACAGTTAGGCCCAGTTTCGCCATTCTCCTTTAACAATTTCGATCACGAGGCAAGATTCGAATCCGCTAAACAACGATTTGCATGAATTGAGTCACTTTTTGTCCCTTTTGGTGAATTGTAAAAAGTTTGGAAGCACAGAATAAAAAAAAGTTAACTCTGCTTATATTCTAATAATGAATTGCCTATTCGTAGGTAGTTATGTTTTTTTTACTTAAAATATTTTATATGCGCGTCGACATAATAACCTTAATTATTTATTGGTTGAGTAATAAATAGCGGAAGTTAAAAATTTAACGCACTTTATTCGTGGCTTACGAATTAAAATTTTCATGTTTAGGATGAGTAATGTGACCAAATTATACGTTTTTGGCAAACATATTGTTATTTATACAATTTTTATCACATTAGATTTAAGGACGTATTTACAAATTGACGCGCATCAATTTTAGGTATTGAGTCTTACTACTACACGTGCACGGCTCACACACACATCGAAATGCGCGAAGCGGCGAAATTATGAGTAAACTGACACGACTTGATAATTGAGCTTATTTTTATTGCTATGTTTTTTTTAACTTTACTTTGATTTGTAAAGTTTGTAACGTTGAATGGTCACAAAAGTAGATACCATTTATCTAATTTCATTGGACAGTGATTGTTTGGTAAACAAGTACTTGCCAAAGTGTACTTCGAAGACTGGTACTGGAACTCATAGACGAGTGGAGCTAGGTGTGCCGAGTTTGGGCTCGTTTTGTTAAAAAAATTATACTGCGTCCGTATAACAGGTATACCTGTTATCTATGGACGCAGTATAATTTTTTTTTAATTGTACCGATTTCGTACAAAATCGATATCCCAGGATCCTTAGGATCACAAAACAGGAAACTGTTACCAAAATTTAAAAAAGTCAACGCCATTTTGATTTTTTTTGTTATTGTACCGATTTCGTTCCAAATCGATATCGCCTATTTCGACTATTACTATATATCGACTATTTCGCCGCAAAATGCACCGAAAAACTGCTCATTTTAGTCAGATTCGTAAACGCGTCCTTAACGTTTATTATATTTTTGGATACATTACCGGTTGCTAATTTATATATAGTTATATAATATGTATTGACATAAAATATTTTTGAGTGACTTAAATGCTCATCATATAATTTTTTATTTGTTTTAAAAACGTTTTGGAAAAGTTCCATCAAATCGCGTCCACCTGTTTTGGAGACTAGATAAATTATCAGCCAGTATCAACTTTTAATAATTTAAAGTTTAAGTAATACCGCCGTAATTAACTTTTATTATTAATAAATAAATTAACTTTAGGTAGAGTATCTTTCAGTTAAACTGAGCGAAATGTATTAACTACTTATTTTTTAAATTTAAATTATTATTTTTCAGGTTGGACGCGCTATTCAGAAGAAAATAGACGAAGGAGTAATTTTGAGGGGAGATATTTTTGTTACTACAAAGGTGAGCTTTTTGATTTGTTTCCTTTAAAAATTAATACATTCGAAATTAATGGCTGAGTTCAAAAGCTACTAGGAAATGTTAGGTAATAAATTTGGTGCTTCATCGAGAAGGGATTTTTAATACTTAAATATATTTACGAGGCTTACAATTAGTAATAATTAATACGACGGTTTATTTAAAAAAAATGTGTGCGTGTACTAAGTAGGGTACACACGTAAGAAGTGAAACTTCTTTATTTTTCAAAAAATAATTGACTACCTATATGCAACTTTACAGAAATACGTCGAATCACGCGTGGTAGAGATAAGAAAAAGATGGCGCGTAACGGAAAAATGTCACGCGTAACGAAAAAATGTTACACTAAATTTTTTTTCCAACCCTGATAAAGAAGTTTCACTTCAATAATTTATTATAAAATATTATATAAACTAAGTATATCATATTTCAGCTTTGGAACGACCAGCATGCCAAAGAGAAGGTGCCAGAAGCTCTCAAAGCTTCACTTAAGAAGCTGAACATGGACTTTGTAGATTTGTACCTTATCCATTTCCCTGTTGGAACTTACGTAAGTATACTAATTGCTTCCCGTGACTTTGGTCGCGTGGTAGTTATACCACATATAGTTAAAACACTAGCTTTCCACCCGCGGCTTTGCCCGCGCAGTCAAAGAAACCCCCGCATAGTTCCCGTTCCCGTGGGATTTCCGGGATAAAACCTATCCTATGTCCCGGGGTAAAAAGTAGCCTATGTCCTTTCTCAGGGATCAAAATATCTCTATACCAAATTTCATGCAAATTGGTTCAGTAGTTAAGGCGTGATTGAGTAACAGACAGACAGACAAAGTTACTTTCGAATTTATAATAATAAGTATAGATAATATTCTAAAGATATACATATTATTATAAGGTATCCTGTATATTTTTATAGATATCTCCTATATGTTTACTAGGTTTTTTAATATGAATAAGATGACTGCTCTACTATTTACATAGAGTTGTAATAAAAACTCTATTTTATTCGAAAACCATATAACACTATCACAATAATATTTTAATCGATTCTTATGATTGCAGTAAGTTTCATTGATAGAAATTCTTAATTGTAGTTCACTGCATACCTAGCATATAACAAAATCGATTTCCGCCGACTATGTATCTGTTTGCTTGGGTCTTTAAAATTACGCGACAGATATACATGTGTTTTAAATAAATAGAATGAATAATTTTAATAAATAGAATGATTCAAGGGGATGGTTTTAGCACAGATATTATATTAATATAGTTAGGTATATTTTAGTAAATAATTAATTTGGTTTTACATAAAGCTAATCATCTGTGAACAGATTTTATATGTTGCATTTTACGGTTCCACACCTAAATAAAATATTGATCTACTTGTAATATAAAAACTAAAATATCCTTATCCCAGGTGTGTATTTACTATAAATAAAATATCCTTCATCTATAGGCTAACAACACACCAGACAACACAGACTATCTAGACACGTGGCGTGCGTTGATCGACGCGCGCGCGCAGGGCCTCACGCACTCGATTGGTGTGTCCAACTTTAATGTCAAACAAATAGAAAGACTGATCAATGAGACCGGTGTTGTACCGTCTGTGCTGCAGATTGAGGTTGGTGGATTTATGTTTTAGGTCCTATATTAATTATATACAAGTCTACTTTCTTTATTTACAAATCTATTATATGTACCATCTTATTCTATTACTTTGTATACACGATAATTTGTTATTTATGGAAAAATAGTAAGTAGAAAAATGATGTAAAGTATCTAGAAAAATATCCCGATAGTGTTTTTGCAATGTTATTTCCCAAAATTTGTTTCTAAATTATCTAATGCTTATTATGTATTGAAGTAGTTAGGTAGGTAATTTTCTATCCTACACATTTCATTAAGTTTGTGAGAATGGATGTTTGTTAATTTATCGCCAAAAGAGCTCAGTATTTTTGATTGATTATATTATTGTTTGTGATTTACATATCATCAGCTTGATTTATCCGAATGCAACGCTTAAGAAGAAATTTCTAATTACTTAAATAATATTATAAATTCCAGCTGCACCTCAACCTCCAACAACCGGAGCTCCTCGCATACTGCAAACAACACGGTATTACCGTCATGGGCTACACTCCCTTCGGGGCCCTGTTCCCGAGCAAGGCGCGGCCCGGCGCCCCCCCGCCACGAGTCGACGATCCGGCCCTGGTCGATATAGCCAAGAAGCATAATAAGACAGTGCCGCAAGTTGTGTTGAGATATTTGGTAAGTTAAAAAAAATAGATCAAGAGAAGAAGAAACCGCGTTTTTGATCTCGACTATATCTGTGATTCTAGTTCAACAATTCATTTTTTTTCTATAATATGTGATAATAGATATTCACTAAGAGAAACACATGCAAAATCTATAATAAATTCACCATAGACAGGTAGGGTACAGAATGAACATTTGGGCACACGCGATAGAGTTTGAAAGCAATTGAAACAATTACAGAGTTTAATGTAATATTACAAGTAAATAATAAATAAATGTGTTGGTAAATAACCAATCCTGTCGCTTTATTTACGTCGCCTCGTCAACACATAACAGAATTGGTTCTTTACAAACACAACCCTCGCAACGCATATTCGCACATCTCTTGTGGAAAAGCATCGTACTAATCAAAATAATTTCTATTTCAGTTCGAACTAGGCGCTGTACCAATCCCAAAGTCCGTGAATCCAAAGAGAATCGAAGAAAACATAAACATATTCGACTTCAGGCTAACAAAACATGAAAAAGAAGTGTTAAAAACTTTCGACAGTAACTACAGATTGACAGTCATACCACAGTGGGCGAATGACCCTAACTATCCGTTTTAAGTATTTTATGTACCTATTAAATTATATTGTGTGAATGTTTGTGTTTTATTTGGAACCACATGCGAATATATTTTGAACTAACAAAGGAAACAAACACTTACTACTGGCTTTCAATATGTAGTTCATCTTGATAATTTGTTTGTTTCTGATTTATTTAACACTAGCTTACCGCCCACGGCTTCCCCCATTTTGTCTACAACCTAATAAATTATATACTCAAACCTTCCTCTTGAATCGCTCTATCTATAAAAAAAACCGCATCAAAATCCGTTGCGTAGTTTTAAAGATTTAAGCATACAAAGGGAAATAGGGACAGAGAAAGCGACTTTGTTTTATACTATGTAGTGATTGTACATAATGTAGATGTAGAGCAAACATAGAGAGTTGAGAAAATTCAAGTACAAATTCAAATCATTTACCTATTGCATACCAATACATTTTACATACATATTAGCCTGTGATATTAGCAACCCTAAGCAGGTATTGCAATACTTTGAAATAAACTAAATTGTTTTTCAATTATTTTTAGTAATTTTTAACTAAGACTTTTTTATTTCCATTGAAGAACAATTAATGTAAATGTAGTGAATAAAAAAAGCTTACAAAATATGGACTCTAATAAAGCAAATTCACGTGCGAAAAATATTTTATTCTAAACATGGTAATAATTGTAGAGTAGCCTATTCCCTAAATTTCTTCGCTTTACCACGTTTTAAACTAAGCATAAAAAATTATACTACTATACTGTTTTCCCCGGCTCCTCTTTTGGTACATATGCAATGTTTATAATTATTTTTTAACAAAAACTAACCCGCCTTATGTAAACCGGAAGCCTTATAGTTAGATAACTTTAAAAAAAAATCGTCAAAAACAATTCACCTGATCGAAAGTTTTGAGGTAACAAACCAAAAGAAAATGTAGAAAATCGTTTCGAAAACCAATTTTGAAAATCTTTAAAATGTAAAACGAATAAATACTTAAAAATAAATTGAAAACACACATATATATGTAAAATCGTTTACAAGATTCGTCACTAGATGTCTTTCTGTATCGCCACCACCTGTGGCCACCACTCTTTTATACTTAGCTATGTAATATTAATTCAAAATTATTTACATAAAATAAAAATAAATTTAGGGCATCACATCGACATAAGAATTAAAATAAATATCCCATGAAATAATCAAAATTGTTTTCTAGCCGAACGAATTTGGCTGGGTGAACTAGTTGACTTGTAGAGTCAATGTGGAGTCAATAGAGATAATCAATACTATGGGTAGAGTTGCTTGAAACAAGCTTGCAACTTCCACAATTTGGATTGCAATGTTTTGTTTAGTACGAACTAGATGGCGTTGATATCAAAATGTTAATGTTTTTAATTACCGATATAAAGGACAACAAGGATTTTTTGGCACTTGGCCAAATTTCAAACTAATTATACTTAACACTTTTCATACCTAATAACTAATAATTGTTAGTTGAAATTAATCTGAAATTCATGTTATCAGGTGCGTATTGAAATGAAACACAAATAGGGAATAAAATAGGTACAATCTTTATTTCCAAAAGGTACATCACATACTGTATATCATCAAAAAATTAAAATATATTTATATGTAGGTATAGTAGATTACGTTCATTGTACTTACATATTTAAAAAAATTACACAGAGATAAGCAGACAATTCGAAAGGTTACGGTTATTTTACAAGTATAAAGATTATAAGCCTGAATATAAATCAAAGCTATTTTGTATTGATTAAAATAAGTATATTTAATACAGATAATGGTCACATAAGAAATAACCAGGTAGAAAATGAATAGAGGAAACATTGCTAAGTGGCTCGGAACATCCTACGGTCCGCGCAGAAAACAATTTTAGATATTAGTGGGACGTTAAGGGACTTGACTAGCGCACCCGCACTCGCACCTGCACCTAACTTCCAAACCGCCATTATGTTTGAATCGAACTGTATCTAACTATTCACTAATCCGTGAAGTTAAACATAATCGCTTGTTCATCCTACATTGCCGCTTAAGTTACCAACTTCCAAAAACAAATGCAGTATCGAACAAGCAAGCTATAACGTTTGTTCAACACATAATTCCGATCACCAAATATAAGATCCACTTGACCAATATTATAATCGTCTAATTAGTAGCGACAATATGAAAATGTTTGATGTCCATTGCGCGTTTTGTATGGCTCTATTACACCAGCTGCCGGTACACACGCAGGCATGAAACCGCGCAAACAGAGAGACACCACGGGATAGTGGAACTAGAGTCGCCATGGGGCTCACTATACAGCCATTGTCTAGGGTCTGAAACAAAATTTGATTCTGAAAATCGATAATCTAGAAATTGTCCCAACAAAGTCAAAAATACATATTTAAATCGTAGATCCACAATGCCTAATTATATTAAAATCGGTAAGTCCATGGCCTTGCTTATTATCTGGAAGCATCACCCATGTATCACTAATTGTAATATTATAATACTTAGTACTAGCTTTCTGTCTGCGGGGACGAAGAAGTTTCAGAATAAGATGTTTCACCGCCAAAAAAGCTTCCTAAACATCTGCAGACCCAAAAATCACATCATAAAATCGCTCCGTTACGTCGTGAAAGACAGATAAACAAAAGGTAGTAACCAGTAGAGCCATCTCCAACCTAGCCATGCGCTTGCTAGCGTAATGTTTCCCCATAGTGGCCTGGAAGCGGCTGCGGCACGTGCGCTGCGTGTAGATGCCGCTCAGGTCGATCCAGCGCACGCCGCAGCCGCCTGTCCAGCGGCCGAATATCGCGCGGGGCTGCGTCTCGTTGTACTTGTAGCCTTTGCTGCAGACACACTTTACTGTTTGGTGGTTTTATAGCATTCAAATGCTTTTTTAAAGTAAATAACTGATGAGAAATTTTAAAGATTAGAAAATTCGGGATTCGTATCCGTTCCTTCGCCGCGGTGAATTCCGTCTCGTGACCGTTTTTTTCTAAATGTTCTTTAAAATTTCTAACACTCTTGACTAGTATAAAAAAGCATTAGCAGAAGAAATATAAAAGATCGCTAGGAGAGCGATTTAAGTGGTTACAAACAATCATTTTACCATTATTAAACAGGTCATTTTTAAAAGAATAGGGAGAAGTAATGGGTTGCTATAAAAATCGAAGCGATAGCTTAGAATAATCTATTTTTCCGTCTACAGCTAATAGTTATAATAATTGAAAGAAGCTATCAACATTTTAATAGAAAATAGCGTGTAAGTTGTGTCAGAGTTTACGCTCTTTAGTAAAAACAAAAACTCACATGTTCAAATATTTACAATACTTCCTGTACTTCGATATCTTGGCCCTTGCGGTGGGGTCGACGGGCACTAGGGGCAGAAAGTCCCCGGCGAACGCGTCCGCGCACGGGGCAGAGTGGGGCACGCCTTCCTCTTCCAGGCCGCATACGAAACACTATAATATTGCTTAGATAATCACCTCTTTTTTTGTAGAGATATTTTTAGTATTGTTCTCTATGTAGTTCAAATATTAATGGTTTTTAATCTCTTTACACTGTTGTTACAGTTACATGAACATGTAGACATGAATTACCTACTCTACAATTTAAGTGTTTATCTACTTAAGTTAGGTACAACGGCTTGTACAAAAAAACACTTGTGTGTTTGTATTTAACCAACTTATTTATATTCAATTAAGACACACTTAAACAGACAGATAACTATAATTCTAACTTTGTACACTTATCAAGGATCGGTGGCTTCGAATTTCGATCCCATAATTTAATGAACTTAATTATCTTATTAGTTAATGTGAGTTTTTTTTAACTTTATTTGTATTTTATTACTTATTTATTTTTATGCTTTATTATTATGCTTTATACTAGATCGATAAAACCTATCCTATGTAATTTCTAAGGTCTCAAGCTATATCCGTATCAAATTTCATCCAAATCGGTTCTGTGGTTGGCGCACGAAGACAGACAGAGTTACTTTTACATTTATAACAATAGCTAGGACTATATTATTACCTTAGCAATAACAGTGCCCGTTGCGTTAGCATCATACTCCGACGTGGTCACCTTCACGGGCGTGAACGTTTCGCACGTGGGTATCGACATCTGCATCAGAGACTCGTTCAGTTTCCTCGTCAGGTTCGTCTCGTAGTCCGCCGCGAGCACCGCGATGAGGTCGAGCAGCGCGGGCACGTCGAGCGGCCATCTTGCTGTTGCTATCGTTGATACAGTCGTCGTTGCGTTCGTTACTGTTGTCGCGTTCGTTGCTTCGGTCGCTGTTGATGATGGCGACGCACAGAAATAAGTATTTTTTTTTTGGGAATTAAAAAATTGTAAGTAGTATTAAATGAAATTCAGTAATTCTCTGTTAGAAGGCATAAGTAGGTAGAGTCGGCCAGACAGTGTTGAAATAAACTATGTTATATGTTGACTATATTCTTTAATTTGAACGCGCTAATCTCAGGAAGTACTGGTCCGATTTGAACAATTATTTCTGTGCCAGATAGTCCATTCATCGAGGAAGGCTATAGGCTATATTATATCATTTCGCTAAGACTAACAGGAGCGGAGAAATGCAGGTGAAACCGCGGTGTACAGGTTGTAAATATATGTATAAATAGCATGATAGCATGCTGTTCCCCGCGGTTTTAACGGCATTGCTTTGCTCATATATCAGTTTTAGCGTGATGCTTATTTCGTGTAGCTTATGTAACAACAAAATCCTGATCTCCATTTTTCGCAGTAAAAATACGCCTAACTCTCTTTTTAATTGAACAAACTTACTGCTAGCACTAGAAGATTTTGACTTTGCCCTCAACCATCCGACTGCGCTCGAGCGCGTGGGTTTGCTCGTATAGTCATAAACTATAGACTGAGGAGTTGGCATCTCAGCTTGATCTGTGTACTCCATGTCTTCGAAGAGAGGTAGCCTTGTGGGTCGGTATGTGTACTTCGTGGTTCCCTCGTCTATGGTAGCTAGTAGTTGGTTCACTGCATCTGAAAAGGTTAAAAGCATATTTTGTGCCTGGATTCGCAACCATAACAATTAATATAGTTTTATGGAAACAAATTTTCTTTACATTATAAAAGTATGTCGTTTTTGCAGAAAAATTGGGCAAACATAAACGTTTTATTGCAATTATGTCTTTCAGTTGAAATAGCCATAAGCTTCTAAGATTTTTCACCATAATTATAATCATGACAATATTTTACATATAAGTATTTCTTACGTCTTACCGCAATCATTTTCAACGAGAAAATTAATAAAATTAGTTAATTTAAAAATAAAAAATCTTACCCCTAACATCACGAATTTCGAGAGGGTTTTTCTGCGAGCTGAAAAGACTGGGGAACCGTCTGACCCTCGGAGGAGGCTCCTCTGGATCATCATCCAGGTAATCTGAAGAATGAAGGAAGAATATTTATTATTCTTCATGTTTGTAAAAGATGAGAAATTCCAGAGAGACTTTTACTCATTAGAGGGGAAGCTATGAATTTTGAAGAAGAATATAAATTTTAAAATTGGTTTCGTGGAAAAGCGGTTTATAAACTTTACATATAGTATACATTAATTCTTATTTCTTTATGCTATTTTAACAGTTACGATCGAAACTTATCTGTAAATTAGATTTGGATGAATTTTGATGTAAAATTTTATGTAATTTAGATGTAAGCGATGTATAATATGTAAATAACGGTGTATTTACATCAAACGAGCGAATACTCATTCTAACTCTACTACGTCAAATTATTTTAGTGTAAACGCGTAGAGCATTCTTTCGTTGTTCTTAGTGCGTTCGAAAAGATTCTATGTATTGTTGTAATACTGAACAACACTGAAAACGAGTTTTGTTTTACACTAAAGGATCACGAAATAATGCTCTTGCTCTAGCTCTATGTTCGTTTGATGTAAATACACCGTAACATAGCAAAATCTTATCAAATAGGTAGGTACATATTTGAGTAGGCTACGTTAACAGTACTTATAGCCCTGTATTTCACGTATTATGATTCCAATTTAATTCAAGAACATAATATTGTGTAGTACATAGTTCCTACTAAGTATTTACGCGATTACTAATCAATATCGAGATATTCTTATAATTTACGTTTCTTCTTTCTTACGTTTTCCTTCGTTATTTTTAGATCAAGGACCTTTGTATCGCTTATCAATGTTTATTTAATATTGAAAACATGTGATTTACTCTATTATTACTCAGATTTACCTTTATAATCTTCCTCATATTCCAAATCTTCATAATCATAAGCAAACGCCATGACAATAAACGAAAAACTTAATAATTTTAGGAGAATCATGGTCCTCCAAAAACAGGGAATTTCATCACATTATAATTTATTAAATAACTATAATTTGAATTTAAATAATATCATAAAAATAATAAATAACTTGTCATAACTGACATACCTAACTACGATGACTGTAATTTTCATTATTTTTATGAAGTTTCTAAATCCTCTATAGGTTCTTCGGCGTTTATGAAAAGGTTACTTACTTATAACTTATTAGAAACGATTTAGAATCAGTAATGTTTGAAAATGATATAATATTATGAATAAACTGTTATAATATTATTTAGGTATATGCTAGAAAATAGAATACCTATTATTGTAACTGTAAGAAAATGCATTTTTGAAGTTTTAAAGAGAATAAACTAAGTAAATGAAAATGCTATAATCTGAAATATCACTCGAAATATAATATCAAAATGTATGCTGAAATAGAAATAAAACTACCTACCGTCAATTTTTCAACATTATTATATATCTGGATATTTTTTTATGTAAACGAGGAAAACCGAAATAAATTTTAGTATTATGTAACAGTATAAGTAGCTTTCAGTGAACACAAAAGAGAAGCAGTTATGGGCATTATAATAAGTTGGAGAAGGGAAGCAATAGCTCTTAAAAGGTTCCAAACCTCGGTAAATAACAAGTCAGCTTTTGTTATATTTTCAGTTATTCCTTGCCCTTTATGTAACTATTATCTGTGCAAAGGAAATACTACCCTAAATCAAAGTAATAGAGCCTTAATTTCAATGCTATACGTTAAAATCCCTGGCGCCACCCAGACACGTCTACGCCAAGAAAAATCCATTATCCTCATGGAATATAAAAGTGATTTTTATTGCAATTTAGTAAAGTTCAAATTTGCCTGCAGATCAATCTATTAGGAAGAAGGATGTGTAAAATTAGGCTTTGTTTAACGGAGATAGGGTTGAAAATGCCTTGCGTATGTGTTATTTTGGTAAGAATGCAGGGTGACCATGCAATACAATAGATTAGAACAATTCCCAGATTTAAGACAAAAAAAAGTGGAAAATGATAATTTTTTACTAAGCAAATAAGATTGCCTAGTTCCATCAGCCTACAGTAGATACTCTCGTTAGCGAGGTGGCTGTTTTATATAAATAAGTATTTCAGGACATTTTCACACACGGCACGATCTGATCCCATACTAAGCTTTCGCTTGTGTTATGGAAACCAGATGGCTTAATATCTCATCATATCACACAGCCATAATATAATTTTTAATAAATACTTATACAGGGTTACTTGTAAAACACCAGCAACCTCGCAGGACAAGATAGCTAACATCATAAGTAACAACATTTGTTCTACGACTATTGGCATATCGCAATAAATAATTTCTAATGATTTTTTAAGCTTTTATTGTACTCTCCTAACATTTGTAACTGTTCACTCATCACTGTTCACTGCATGTATCGCGATGTAATTTAAACCAAAAAAAAAGAACGTGTGTGCCGAGCACACGTGTAGAAGTGAAACTTCTTTGGCAAGAGTCAAAGATATCCAAAATCGTCGCCTTACTCCATGACGTGACTCTCAACGCGCCTAAAGCAGTTTCACTTCAAAATGTATATCACGGCGATAGGTAGGTACTATATGCGGCACGAAACTGTAGCGCTAAGAGAAATGTGAAGTGGAAAATTAAATCCTTTAATATCAAAATGTGTATTCACTGTAACTAAGGCGCCAGACAGACGGGCGACGCGACGCAGTTTCAGCTTCCGTATAGAGCCTATTATAATAGATTTATGTTTATCACAAAAGTTTTGCTTGCGCTTAATATTGTTGATAAGGATTAAGGGTCTGGCGAGGAATAAAAGTGCCTAATTTTGTTAAATCAGTTGCTATGGGGAATAGTGCAATGCGGATTGTTTCATACCTATATTTTATTGTGCAAAGTATGGGTTGGGGTTGCTTGTGATAGTGGTAGTACTTACCCACCTATCTATACGTCTTTGTTAGGTTTATTTACGAACATGCATTTCTATTTCGGCCTATAACATATTTCATGTTAAACTATAGGGCTTTTATTTTTGCTAGCTAGGTAGTTAGACGATGGGTCACGGATGAATTCTACACATACCCGTGGCCCTGTCGCTGATGCGGCTTGACGGAACACAGTGGGGTTTTGGTCGGTAGGAATCCGACATAACCCACGGCCTCTTCCCCGGAGGCCGTGGGTATCTATGCAAGATTTCCCCACTAAAAAAAAAAAAGGTAGTTAGACGATTTTAAGAATTTTTCATGAGTTAAAAGCTACCTATTTTTCATTCCTATGTGACCTCTGAACGAATTTTGTTGATTATTTACAGTGATGTAGCTTACTTTGTATATAAATATGAGATATATAGAAATGCTTGATTTACCCGCGGGTTTTTCGTGGGTCAATAATAAGTCATCTATATGTACTAATATTATAAAGCTGAAGAGTTTCTTTGTTGGAACGCGCTAATCTCGGGAACTAGGTACCTACCTACTAGTCCGATTTGAAAAATTATTTCGGTGTTAGATAGCCCATTTATTGATGAAGGCTATAGGCTATATAATTATATATCATCAAGCTAAGACGAACAGGAGCGGAGCAATTGCGGGTGAAACCGCGGGGAACAGCTAGTAAGTCATAAGTCTTAGGTAGGTACTACATTATAATTTAATATTAATTAACAAAACACATATAAACTAAAACATACTGATAAGTACTGAGTAGTTAGGAACAATATTAGGTATGTATTTTATAAGCTTTTTATAACTAGTAGGTACCTACCTAGGTAATTGTTTATAGAATGATCAAATCAACATAGAGTCTAGACTCTTGTAGCGTCCGCGTCGTTACATAAGTACCTGTCTACAATCCAGAAACTTAACAAGGTTCCTTCCTTTACAATATCATTCTCTATTTACCTCTCAAGGAAAATTCTAGGAACATAGTCTATATACCAAGGTAAATGGAAAGTTTAAAGTCAAAGGTAGGGGCCGTATCGACCAATCAGAGGCGAGATCTACAGGTGGGCTGCTGTCGGCCATTTTGCTTTTCACCCCGTGATATTTTAAAGCCTTCATGTGTTTATTTTAGTGTAAAATTGACACTGATGTATAATTTGTACTAAGTGCATCTTTTGTCTATGGTCTATTACGTATTGTCAACGTATTGTCTCTAATTTTTGTTAAAAGGGCGTAAAAGGGTTTTGACGTGAGAGTTCGTGTAGGTTTCAATTTCTTACGCAGACATGCATTACGATTTACAATGCATGTCTGCTTCTTTGTTATTTTGTGTAGGTACTTGTAAGGTGGCACATAATTGTGTTATAGCTAGCTTTAGGTTATAGCAGAGAGCTATTGGTTACGTCATAATTATTTAATACCTACTGTGCTTGTGGGTGGAAATGGTACGGAGGAGGATTTTATTTACGTCTAAATTTCATTTGTGGTTTTTAACTTTCTGTTTCTCTATTTTTACATCTCTCATTTGATAGTATATCAGCTATTGGTAAATTATTTCGGTCAATACTTAGCTTCCACTTCATAGGTAGGTAGGTACAGTAGAAAAGTTTATTTAAGATCGTGGAAGATGGTTCAATATTGTTCCGGAAAATAATATTATTAATCTCATTAATATATTAAAATTACCACAATTTAACAGCTACCATTAAGATCACAATCGAGTTGCAAACTGACCAGGCATTTGGGGTGTTTTTCACCCCAATTAACATCTCTCCCTGTATGGTAACTGGATCTTTATCGTAATTTGATCTACAGATGGACTTAGATCTTCTAATTTAAGATATATGGTTATTGTCTGTAATAAAACTAGGGTAGAATTTTTATTCACGCGTCAGCATTCGAACCCGAGAGCGTTTGAAAATACCTAATACACACTAGGCACTCAATTCTGAAAATTCTACCAGTATGTAAGTAATTAAAGTTATTGCTCAGTGAATGACCTAGACTATCTTTATAATAAAAATGAATCGCCAAATGTGATGCTATGCGTAAACCTCTAGAACGAAAACAAATTTGGGAATTTTTTTTAACGTTTTTGATAACACAAGGAAGGTTCTTATGGAGAGAAAGCACGAAAAAGGGACAATAGTGAAGAACAACGTCCGCCGGAGCAGCTATTTAGATAAATTTTCATCCGATTCCGGTCGAAAACGGAACGAGAAAATCTTTTAGTATAAATTGATAGCAATCAGCAAATAGAAAACTTAGTTTTTTTTTTGACATAATCAAGTGATAATTAAATTGTAAACGTTTTTCAACAGCTATAAATAATTAGGTACCTATATCAAAGAAAGATAATGTTTTTTGTACGTTCAAAACAGTATGTAATAGGAATACCTACATTATCTAGACACGCGGCAGCGTGTTAAGCCGAGTTCAAGCGAAGAGAACTGGCGAGCAGCAGCCGTGTGTATATTTACACGAACCATTTCGAGCCACTTTTCACCCCCTTATAACTCGAAAACTATTTAAGTTATATAAACCAAATTTGGTACATATCAAGAGGACCTCAAGATAAACAAGAACCTTAAATTTCATAAATACAGATTAAACAGTTGCGTAGATAATATTAATATCCAAAAATCGCAATTTTTAAGACTGACTGACTTATAGACATATACAAAACCTAACCTACTTCCAGATGACCTAGAAAGTTCAAATTTTGTAATCAACTAGGTAATAGTGAGTGTACAAAGGAAAAAATCAGAAAATACTGAATTTATTTGTATTTAATTTTTTTTTCAATGACAAATTTTGTTTGTATGGAAAAATGGAAAAGTTTAAAAAAAAAGAAAATAGTATATTCACCTTACTAGTCTTAAAAAATAGATCAAAACTAATCAGTGGCCGAAAAAAATTTTGAAATCCATCAATAAATGACTGAGATATAGATTATTGAAGTTTAGACGAAACATCTGTAGATTCGAAGCGCCTCTGACATCACACTCACTCGCGCTAGTATCGCTAGGGCGGATTACTTCGATTGCATGATTTCTTTATTCAAAACTGTTATTAAACGTAAAATAAAAGAAAATTGTAATAAAAATATTGCCTTTATTGCTCATACAGTTAAAAATAATATATAATTTTACATATTCACATTTATTTATTCTTTATTTATGAGTGTTTAGTTTAGTTTTAATTTCAGTGTAAATAAATAAATAAAATCTTTATTTTGCTTTAAACATGGTATTCAATGGTGATACAATTATATTAATAAAGCACAAACATGTTTAGCCAATACAAGCATGCAAAAATAATTACCATAAATGGTGTAATGGAAGAAGGCTTCGTCGAAGGTAAAATGATTTAATTTGCGTAATATTAATATGAGTGAAACATCTTTAGGCGCGTTTAGAGTAAAATTTCAAGATCGCGTCATGGCAATACCGTAACGTCATGGAGTAAGGCGACGATTCTTCTACAACGATCTTTGCATCTTGGTAATAGTGTGTGTACAAATTCACGCTGGATGTTTAGAAAATCATGTAATCTTTTAAACAGAAAACGAGTTTAAAAAATTGCATTTAATGACGGGGCAATGTGCGCTGACATTCATAACATACAAGAAAATATAGAAAATAATACTAAACAAACCATACAGAGAAACCGCAAGAAAAAAAAATCGTATATAAAAAGTACATATTATATATTTTATAAAGTAAATCAAATTTGCAGAGTAATTTTCTGTACAAAAAGTAATGATATCCCACCAAAAACATAAATGTAAAAATTGGAGCCGAGTTCAATCGTTGACTTAATTTGCCAAAAAAAGAAATGAGATCTAAATGTGTGCCAAGTTCTGCAGACAGTCCAGAAATTTATTTACAAAGATGTATTAAGTTCTTAGGTTTTAGTTTTACACACTGTTTATATTTTGTGAGGTTCTAAAAACTAGCCTCATCAAATTATGGGGTTCAATAGATCATTAGTTGTTTGCTTTGTGAAAATAATTATATTATTCAAATTAAAAAAGTTATATTTTGGAATAAACATTGTTCTCTAAGGGAAAATAAAACAATTGAGTTTTCAGTCAACCTAAGAACTTAATACATTTTTGTAAATAAATTTCTGGACTGTCTGCAGAACTTGGCACACATTTAGATCTCATTTCTTTTTTTGGCAAATTAAGTCAACGATTGAACTCGGCTCCAATTTTTACATTTATGTTTTTGGTGGGATATTATAGGTATCCGATTGCTAAAACATTGACTGATTTTAACTAAGTATGTTAATATAAAAAAATAGTTTGGAAAATCCAAAAGTGCACGCCTCATAATCTCATCCTTTACAATAAAATTGATTATTAATAAAGAGTACACTATAAATATAAAAAAGAAATAAAATAAAACAGTTGGAAAAGTAAAGAAAAAAGCGGTACCGTAATAATTAAGCTATTTTTCTTGTGGCCCCACCTAGATGTGAAACTGCGCAGGTTTAAGGGACTGACTACCAACTTATTTTTTTAAACCTTGGCTTATAGTAATTTTAGTTAAGTAACTGCCTTGTAATGTTTTGGGTATACATACCTGTAAATTACTTGTGTTGAAAAATAAAGAATTAAAGAATTAAAGAATTATAGTATAAAGTATCGAGTTTATAATGGTGAATTTTGAGTACACTATAAATATAAAAAAATAAAATAAAATAAAGAATATATATATATAGATAATAGATATACTAAAATTATGGAGAACAGTCGATATTTTTTTTTTTGTTTATTTAATAACAATTAAACCACATCGAATCAGACCCTGAAAAATGAAAGGGTTCTATTCCTGAGCATACTCAAGCGTAAGAGAAAAAAAAAGACTCGATTAGTAAAGTATTTCGGTCGCTATCGTGTTAACAAGAAAAAGGATCCGCACATACAGACACACGGACGTCCAAGACAGAACTTTTTTAAACTGTTTTTTAACTAGTTTAAATAACAAAAATGACATCAAAAATATCATGAACGTTAAAAATAGTGTTTTTTCTTAATATGTGTGTGTATGTATTATCTTACAAGTGCAATATACGATACATAAAGACATTTTAAGTTTGAAAAATCACATGTTTTGCGCGAAGTGACAGTAGTACCCACCTCAACGCTTCGCTTATGAGGCGTGCAATAAAAATGTTACGTAGGTATTAAATATGAGATTTTATTCAGCCCTCTAAAGTCGCGTTTAAGCATATTTTTTTAATTCAATATTCAAATTTCTTTAGCAGAATGTAGATTTAAATTTCTTCACTTGTATTGGGCAATATTAGTTGAGAACCTATTCGAAAAGATAAATCATACTCTATTATTTTAGATTTGCGAACAATATTAATGAAATAATTAGGTACTTACATTTGATTACAAACAGCATTTTTTCCGAAATGAAACAAAGTCTTTCGTTACGACTTAGGTACCTACGACTGTCAGTTTGTCTGTGATAAACTCAAAAACGACTGCACTTATTTTCACCAATGGATAGCGTAGCTCCAGACATGTTTTAGAATTAGGAATTCGATTTTGATTTACGTAAGCACAGTCACAATGCACACAGTTTTTTATTACCTTTTTATTAAAATATATCATTAGATTAAATGCTTTTCAAGATGTCGGCACCGACCCCTTTAAAATCAACGGATTGGAATCGTAATATATATTTATATTCTATTTTACTTAATTATCTGTTTGCAGCATTTGGCCAAACGCAAATTTAATAGTTTGGGGTGGAGTAATCGAGTTAAAAGTATTTTATCGAAAGTTTGGGATTTAATGGGCGCCAAGCGACGGGGGTAGACAGATCTAAATCGATAATAGTTACAACTTACAGTCAACATTTTCTTATGTATGTACTTGTCGCAGTTATCTAATAAACCTATTAACGTATGAATAAATTAAAAATTAGTCATAGTTATGAAAATGGAATTGATATAATAAAAAAATCAGTATTAAATTATGGTCATGTAGTTACTAGTAATTACCTATTATTATTTACTGTGGTTATGTTAAAAATGTTATTAACTTTACTACATAAAAACACGCAGATGTTTTTAATAATGAATACAAGACGTAAACTATAGTTGAAGTATGATAGATCAGTAGTAGCAGTATCTATGGAGATATGATAGATATCTCCATAGATACTGCTTCCCGAATCGGTGGTAAATGTTAAAAATACCTAAGTAATTATTACTTAAGTATTTTTAACATTTACCACCTATTCGGGAAGCGCAGTATCTATGGAGATATTTATCATAATAGTACTTACTACAGTCTAATTGAATAAATGAATGTTTGAGTTTGAGTTTGAAGGTGTAGAAATGGATCATTACGTAGCATTAAAACAACAGCAAAAAAATAAAGATTAATTTGCATAATAAAGAATCTTCCACCGTTCTGGGAAATAACGGTTTATTAAGGAACTACGGATACCTTCTAGGGAAGCGCGCTCCATCTTAGGCCACATCTCAGCTTACCATCAGGCGAGATCGTGGTCAAGCTCTTCCCTATCAGGCAATAAAAAAAACTCCTTATATTATATTTTCAGTTATATTTCTAATTTTTTACATAACATCAGTGAAATATCACACATTTTATATCTCAATTGTATTATCCCCATATTTATTACATTCCTATCGGCACATCTATAAAAATACACGCATGTTAGACATGTAGATGTGGATATTCAATGAGGCATAGCGGAGGGCTCTGATTTATGGGTTACACTTCATTTTGAGAATCTTTTGTAGTACCTACTGCAGTGACTTGGGTTTTTTGATATATTATTTGGATCTGATGGAAAGAATAAGTTTCTGGTGGCAGCCCTAATTTGTATTGGTGGAGCTAATTGTTTTTCTATATAAATATGAAGTCGCTATACCAAACATTGCTGATAAAATTTGATAGTATTATACTTGTACTATTTTAAATAGGTACTTTTTAAACTTACGCATGTATTTAATGACTAGCTGCTCCGCGTGGTTTCACTCCCGTTGGTCGTAGCGTAATGATATAATATAGCCTATAACCTTCCTCGATAAATGGGCTATCTAACACCGAAAGAATTTTTCAAATCGGACCAGTAGTTCCCGAGATTAGCGCTTTCAAACAAACAAACTCTTCAGCTTTATAATATTAGTATAGATAAGAAGAAACCATATTGTGGTGTGTATGTATTTTGTGTATTTTCTTAACAGCATCTTTTTGGTAAACAATTTTAATTAATAAATTAAATCTAATTAAGCCTTTATTTTAATTATTAGTGTCTGTTTGCTCTGGTTGAACTAAGAAATATTCATATGTTCGTAAATAAATCGATAAATTGGTCCATACAAATTTAACGATAAATTACTTTATTGCACTTAAAGATAACAAAACAAGAAATACAAACACTTAAAATGTAACTTACACAAGTACAATTGGCGGTCTTATCGCTTAGAGCGATTTCTTCCAGACAACCTTTGGTACAATAGAGGAATAAATACATAAATACATTGTCAAGTACCTACTTACAGTGGAAAAAATAACTACCTTTTAACGGAAAAGCTTGCCAAAAATCATTAAGTAGACGAATTCGCGGGCATTTTCTAGTAACAAATAAAAACAATTCGGCGAACTCACTGAAGCCTTCAAGAAAGAACCATTACTGGGAACAGATGACGCAGCTTCCGGCGCGGAGGATCCGGCGTGACGTCACTTCCGCTATCTGACAGCTATAGTTGTTAGGGTGGCTGTATGTTTATTATCTAAATAAGTATTTTTTTAAGTAAAAATTTCTTTAGGCGAATTGAGATTAAATTTCATGGTCGCGTCATAGCAATACCGTCACGTCACGCAGTAAGGCGACGATTTTTTCAGTCTTTGAATCTTCTGACCCGCTCTTTTTTGTAATAAATAATAAAACAATTCAAACAACTTGTACGCAATATTCGGGAGTATAAAAATTAGTACTATAATAATCATGTGGTATAGGTATATAATCACATGAATATTTGCAAAGTTTTATCCTTTTCCTTTTCACTTCAAACTAAATAAAAGGAGACTAATTTCTAAATACATAAATGATGATTTAAAAGAGCTTCCAAAATGATTAGTCGAATTTTACTGTGAAATGGGGTTATCCGCTCTTTCCTTGCAACATAGTCACAATAGTTGTCTACAATTTGTCTGTCTGTCCCCTTTGTTCGCGGGAACTTTTATTGTTACGGAGTCGCGACTAGCAAGTCATATTGCTTTGTCTGCTAATGATTGATTGGAAGATATTTTTGTAGCAACTTCACTATCTGCACTAATATTATAGTGAGGAATTGTATTTTTGTCTGAAACTCAAAAAGTACTCGACCGTTTTCAATTATTTTACTATTGTATAGCTCTACATAAACATATGTACCTATAGACATAAACAAACAACACTTTCACAGCTTTAAAGACTAGGTATATTACATGATAAAATAAAAAAATACAATTACATATAGGTATTCAATTTTATTTTGGTCAGTAGGTAAGTATATAATTTTTAACTGACGCTATATATGTAGGTATGTAAAATTAAATAAAGGGTAAGTTTTCCGAATTATTGAAATAAAATCTCTTACCTACTTCAGACAAGTTTCTTTTTCATCCACCTAAATCTATACTATCTATATTCTATACTAAGTATTATAAAGCTGAAGAGTTTGTTTGTTTGTTTGAACGCACTAATATCAGGAACTAATGGTCCGTTTTGAAAAATTATTTCGGTGTTAGGTGGCCCATTTATCGAGGAAGGCTTTAGGCTATATAATATCACGCTAAGACCAACAGGAGTGAAGCCACGGGGGTGAAACCGCGGAGCGCAGCTAGTAATATTATAAAGCTGTAGAGTTTGTTTGAACGCGTTAATCTCAGGAACTACTGGTCCGATTTGAAAAATTCTTTTGGTTTTAGATAGCCCATTTATCGAGGAAGGCTATAGTATAGGCTATAATATATCATTACGCTAAGACCAACAGGAGCGGAGCCACGCGGGTAAAACCGCGCGGCACAGCAACCAACATTGCAACTCTTGAAGAACATTGACAATCTTCCATGACAATTTGTATAAAAATACTTTTCTTAACACAATATTCCCTTTGCGCTCGTCACGGATAAAACATTAACAGCTGCGATTAAAACATTAATAATTGCTAATGGTTAAAATAACAAATGTTATTTGTCCCCAGACGCTGGGAAAAGAAACAGTTGCGTATGGTGGGGGCATTTGGTATAGTCGAAAAATATACGTCAAATATAGAAAAAAAATGATACAGTTTATGAAAACTTTGAAGAATATACAGAATTGATCGAGCAGGATCAATATTATTTTGCTCTTTTATTATAAGTAATTAAGTCATATTCATATTATTTATTAATATATTTTATGAAATATAAATCAGGCAGTCGATAAAGTTCCTGTTTAAAAATTACTGTTTTGCTCGACTATTATAGAATGAGGGTTATGGTTTTCTAGTGTACCAAGAATTGGAGGGATTTTTTATTTTATATTAAAATCCTTATCATCCAAGTTTCCACCATGGAGAGAAAAATTAACATTAACAATGAAAATTAAATAAAATCATGAAATGTTTTTATTTTGTATTAGGGACTGTATCTAAAAATAATCTATTATTCTTCCATTTACTACATAGCAAAATTCTTCATAGATTTTTAGATAGGTACTTGACAGAATATACCTTGACTTTGTTGATGTGCGTATGTTCAAACCTTAGAGCATTAAACCAAACCGACATCTAGAGCTCTGTCTAAATGTAGTCTAAAAACTCTCAAATACATCGTCACTAACAAAACAAAATTTAATGTTAACAATATCATATCTACTTGTTAATGGAGTGACGTCGTTATAATTTTTATTGTCTCTATGTTTCATTTGGGGTTGATTTCATTATACTATCGAGGGTAGTTTGATATTTCGTTGTTTTTAATGACTGGTATGGAGATATTTTGATACCCGAGAAAGGACATAGGCTACATTTTATCCCGGGAAATGACGCAATCCTGGAAATCCCGCGGGAACGGGAACTATGCGGGTTTTTCTTTGATTGCGCGGGCGAAGCCGCGGGCGGAAACCTAGTACATAGTAACTAATTATAATTTAAATAAGAAAAAAAAATATCGTGGTAGGTACCTAATAATATTCGTCGAACCTCGTATCTAATGCATTTTTAGTGTGACACATCACACACTGAGAACAGTTTTATACTTAAATATTTTTACAATTTTTACCCCAGGGTTCTATTGAATAAAAAGGAATGGTAAGATATCAATAAATAATGTTAAACTGATAGCAGTACCCCACAGATATTTATTGTAATGTTACGAGTTGTTTCGTTACTGAATTTGATTTTATTATAGCCCCAAAAGTATGTAATGTCGTAAGTATGCAATGTAAGTATTTAGAGAAATATCAAATTTTTGAGTTATAGATACCTATATATCATCCATTATTCTAGGCATCCTTTTTTGGCGCACGCAACCTCACATATTTTGATGGTTTTATTAATATTTTGTTTTACTTTACTTTATTTTTTTCTTATTTTTTTTTAAATTCGTACTTTGTAATGTTTATTATGTACTTGTGAGTTGTGTGTGTTGAAATAAATGATTTCTTTCTTTCTTTCTTTCTATAAAATTATATGAGCAAACGTCAAAATTTACTATATTAGTCCCAATTCAAAACTTATATAGGTATTATTTTTAATGGTAATTTTATTGAGAGAGCATGTACATAACTACTTTATTTTACAATAATAAAAAAAAATCTTCTAAAGCAGTTTCTTGAGGGATCTCTATAGAAATTTCCGAGACGATGGTAAATAACACGGAACAGATAAATAAGGTAAATAATATGACGATCGCTTGCCACTTCTAAAACAAGTCTAATTATTGCATTTAGTTACTATGTACTACCTACATAATTATTGTACAAATCTTTGCAATTGTTTGATAATTGATACACACCACAGATTATGTAATATACAGACAAAGCCATGTTATATATTTAAATATCACTAGGTACTTATTATAAAACAAAGTCACTTTCTCTGTCGACCCTATATCCCTTTGTATGCTTAAATGTTTAAAATTACGCAACGGATTTTGATGCGGTTTTTTTAATAGTTAGAGTGATTATAAAGGAAGGTTTTAGTATATGATTTCTTAGGTTTAAGAGAAAGCGAGCGAAGCCGCGGGAAGAAAGCTAGTATCAATATTTTGTAAACTTGTGTAATGTATCTCAATTTATTTCCAATAGAGGGATGATGGCAGATAAAACTAAATGTAACTTTGATTTATATGTGGGGTTCGGGATGAGTCGCATTTCTTGTGTCTGTTACATATAGAAATACTAGCTGTGCCCCGCGGTTTCACGCGGCGGATAAAACCACTGCAACTGTCCACAGCTATTACTATTCAAATTCACTATTATTCAATTTACTTATTACAGACGAAAAGTTATGACAGGATTTATACTTCAACGGTAAGAAATAAACTTCTAGGTAGGTATCGAGTTTATCAACACATCACATGTTAATACTTACCTATGCCTCAGCCCCCGGAATCACAGACACAATAGAAAATCTATATTGTGTCGTGGATCGTGGTCTCATTGGGCCGCTCGGTGGTCAATGGGTTATAGGTACTATTACAAAAACTTTAGGTAAGTACCTACCTGAAAACAAGTCAAGACAATCACAGTATAATCTTCCTCTATTGTTATTTACGATATTTTACAACATAGGTACCTACCTACTACCTACTTAGCTTCAATTAAAGTTTAGTTTCGGCAACTCTTAAAATTTGACATTTGACATAATATCTATAATTTATGGTGAAAAGCGCGCCAATATTTAAAAAATAGAATGTATTGAAATAAAGATATACATATTATTATTAGTATTACAAATGTAACATCTTTATACCATATTACCTAAATGTTTATACCTAATAAATAAAGAATCATGAATTAGTTATTTATTTACCTACATAGGTATGCTGTAAAATAAAGAACATAGGTAATAACACCACCAACTTATTTTCTACATAAACCATAAACAAAATTAATCTTCGTATTTTCATATTAGCAGCAGAAAATCCGAGCATAACCGGATTAAGAAGAAGAAGAAAGAAGAAAGAAGAAGAAAATACATTTATTTTAATGTCTTGCCACACAGGAAAAAAAATTGAGAATAGTAAGATACAATAAAGTTTGGATGCGAAGAAAACAGAAAATTATATTAAATACTAATAATTAAACCTAAAACACATAGGGTCTGTGCAGCATCAAACATTAAATAAAAAGGAAACCACTCGGTGATATTCTGTGATGCAGAGGCATCGCAGCACCGGTTTTCAGTGGGCCCTCCTCGACAGTCAAAGGCACAGTGTAAATTTTTTACATAATATATTTAAGTATATAGTTTTGAGAAAGCAAAAGGTATACATAAATAATTAATATATTTAAAAAAAGAAAACATATTACATAAATATACAATATACATAATTACATTATAATTTGTATATTATAGAATTATAGTAACTTTACTACATATATATTGACTAGGTTGTAAGGAGATCAAACAATGCGAAACATATTTAGTTACCATGCAACTAAAGCTGGCCTACCTGCCTTACGATTAGATAATTTTTATATTTATTTTTAAAATTAGTCACAGATTGAATGTTGCGATAAGGCGGAGGCAGGTTGTTCCAACATTTAGTTGCATTGTACTTAAAACTGCCTCTGAATGCGTTTGTATGAAATTTTTGAAAATACATTATGTACGGAGTTGCCCTAGTATTATATCTGCTGTTTATATTACGCCCCCAAATTATTTTATCATGGAGATACTCAGGTTTAGTAGACTTTACTATCCCAAATAGTAAGGTGGCAAAATGCATGTGCCGTCGATTTTCCATGTTTAATATTTTGGCTTTATTAAGATAAGGTGATATATGATGCCTAGAAGGTATGTTCCAGCAAAATCGAGCACATGCATTTTGAACCCGCTGAATAGCATTCTTAGTTCTTTTAAGTAAACGAGGACCGTATACAGTATCTCCATAATCAAATTTTGAGAGAATTAATGTTTCACATAATCTGACCTTTACTTCAGAATTTATATAACGCTTCAGACGATATAGGACCTTAAGACGATAAAAACAATTTGAAATTGTTTTGTTCACATGCTTTTCAAACCTCAAACCTTCGTCAAATATAATTCCTAGATTGCGGGCTTCATTAACACGTTGCAGGACCGTACCCTTAATTGACACTTCTATGTTTTGCTGTTTTTCAAGCTTCTCAATTTGTTTTTTTGTTCCCATAATAAGATATGTTACACAACATGTTATTCATTACGTAAAGTGCATAACACCATTTGTGTTTGTTTGTGGCAGTCTAAAGTGATGTTACAGAGATTTTTGCATAATATTTAAAATCATTTTAGTAGAGAAATTATTCTATCTGCAATTCTATGTAGCTTTTTCAGTCTATCTGCAATTCTGCATAGAATATTTTGGCGGTTTAATTTTGAGTTGATTAAAACTTAGATTTATTAAAAATTTTACCTTACCACGCGTGATTCGACGTATTTAAGTAAAGTTGCATACCTACCTATATAATAAACTAGATTTCCGCCCGCGGCTTCGCCCGCGTTTGCAAAGGAAAACCCGCATAGTTCCCGTTCCCGAGGGATTTCCGGGATAAAAACTATCCTATGTGTTAATCCAAGTTACCCTCTATATGTGTGCTAAATTTCATTGTAATCGGTTCAGTAGTTTTTACGTGAAAGAGTAACAAACATCCATACATCCATTCATCCATACATCCATACATCCATACAAACTTTCGCATTTATAATATTAGTAGGATTATTTTTTTGAAAAATAGGGTCATAAAGAAGTTTCACTTCTTACGTGTGTACCCTAGTACACGCACACATTTTTTTATTATACTTAGTACTGATAAGCTAGGTACTTACATCATATTATCTATTATAAAAAACAAAAAGGATAGATTTTAATTTGGACCAAGTTTAAGAAAATAAACTACATTTTCGCGTACAGGTTAACAGTCTCAGTCTACCTGTGACCCGTTCGTTTTAAATTGTTTGTAATGTCGAGATAACAGCTAAAATCATGTATTTCCACATACGTATTTCTTATTCCAAGAAGGCCTTATTTATTTACTCTACAGTAATTTAATATCGTAGAGCTATGACGTATTTCTTGTGTTGTATTTACCAAAAATAAAACACAAGAAACACGTCTACTTAATTCTAGCCAATCACATCCCCAAAGTATTTCATAAATCGTCACGAAAATCGCAAACCGGGATCCTCCCCTACAGTAATAAAAATATTATTCATAACTATAACCACCCCTGTTACATCGCACTAATGAATTAACAGCAATCACAGCCAAATAGCGGTGAAATATGAAGTGGAAATTCTTAATGGGTTTAGTAAGATAAATCAGTTAAAAAATTATAATTTTGTTTATTTTTAGTGGGGGTTGTTAGATGATAAGATATAGAGTTCATTAATCCACTTTAGACGAAAACATAAGTACATATTTAAATATAGACGTGCTCTATTTACAATTAGAGTTAATTTCCATTCACGCTATAGGTACCTATGTACTTTATCACAGAATACGGAGTACCTACAAACATGATACTAAAAGTAAAAGAAAAAAGTGTGCGTGTACTAGTGTACACACGTAAGAAGTGAAACTTCTTTATGACCTTATTTTTCAAAAAATAATTTATTATGCAACACACTGCTTTCCGAATCGGTGGTAGGTAAACGTAAAAAAAATATGTAGGTAAGTACCTAATGACGATTCTAAAGTGCTTCTAGAAGAAGTATGATTGAAGTGAAACTTCTTTATCAGGGTTGGAAAAAAATTTAGTGTAACATATTTTCGTTGCGCGTGACATTTTTCCGTTACGCGCCATCTTTTTCTTATCCCTACCACGCGTGATTCGATGTATTTCTGTAAAGTAACTTTACTAAATACTATATTATAGTAAATTATTTTTTGAAAAATAAGGTCATAAAGAAGTTTCACTTATTACGTGTGTACACTAGTACCTACACGCACACATTTTTTTTTTGAATAAATAAATGTTTGAGTTTGAACAATTTGGAAGACAAACATGGAAAAATAGTGTTTGAACCTAAAAAAAACTTAAAGTTTAAATTTATATTCAGTGCTTAAAAGTAAAACAATTCTACAGAAAAACAACTTTTGCCAAGTTAGTTTCGCACAGTTATCTCCCCAAAAATATCGAAACAGATAGAGATAGCAACCCCAATCGTAACTTGTTTTTATTGTTCTGCAGATAATATAATTTATATAAAATAGTTTTATTCGCGGAGGGTTGATTAACTTTGATTTTCGCGAAACATTGTATTTTCTTACCTACCTACCCACTTCTTACTATAAGAGAAATATTGAAAAACGTTTTTAGACAAGTAGAAAAGATATGATTTTTTTATATGATAACTAGCTGCGCTCCGCAGTTTCACCCGCGTGGCTCCGCTCCTGTTGGTCTTAGCATGATGTTATATTATATCCTAGACTCTAGAGCCTTCCTCGATAAATGGGCTATCTAACACCGAAAGAATTTTTCAAATCGGACTAGTAGTTCCCGAGATTAGCGCGTTCAAACAAACAAACAAACTCTTCAGCTTTATAATATTAGTATAGATATTATAGTATAGATTTGTAACGATGAACTGAAAAGTGCTAAAACTAATTTAAAAGTTAATTATTCATTAGAATATGCTACACGCTATTTATTTGAACACTTAGGGAGTGTGGTCACCGAAGGATACAAAATTGCACATTTCAAAAACAAAACTGTAAATTTTCACAAATATGAATAACATTCAGTCCCCCATTGAAGTAATCGTCTAAAAGAATCCACGCACCATGTAACATAGTCGTGGTTGTCATAAATATCATTTAGGAGTTGGGGCCCTCGTCGACGTAGCGTGGTGAACAAATCTTTACAAATATGTACAGTCAATCCCTTTCTTTTGTTGTTGATGTAGAGTACTGGAAGAGCCAAAATATGGTAACTGTTACACTTCATAATGTAATCCTGAATTATTTTTTTTTGTTTCTGCTTTATGACTATTATTTAGTTACTTCTCGTAAATTATTATCCTTGGTACCTACCTAAATCTGTTCAATGAACAGACGCACTTTTATACGTCTTTTTTTAATAAAAATAATAACAAAAACAATTCAAAATTTAGTGAGAAACGTCACGTCTTAGAAATACAATATTAAAATTGTCAATTTTGAACATGTTATCATGCTAAACAAAAATTTTATCAACACAGCAAAAGACCAAAACCTTTATTGAACACACGTGTAGTATAGTTCTATAGGTAGGTACTTATATTCTGTAGATACGCGTATTTTCATTCCAGCTAATTACATAAATAATTTATGTTAGTCTCTTCCAGTACCTTAAAGCAATGTCGATAAGCCGATAGTCACTTAGCAAATCAATGGAGAGGTCAATATTTTGCAAAGCTCTCACAGCCCTAAGTTTGGTTGTCATGTGACTGTGTGACACATACCATACTTTGGCCGAGGATTGAATTGTATTTGCATTTTTGAAATAATCAATACATATAAGAGAATTCACTTATCTTTAGCAGATATGATTCAGATTGAAATCTTAATATAGGACGTTTGGTCCATTGTACTACAGACAACTTAAAAATATTTTGTTGTAACATACCTACGTAATTTTTCCGGAATTTACTGAAAAATAATGTTTAGTTAATGAGATTAGAAGCACCATAAAAAGTGTGAGGTTCAAATGATTTCAAAGGCGTAGCCAATTACCTATACTGTTAATAGTTTTTTTTAATACTTAAGTCTAATTGAATAAAATAAATAAATGTTTGAGTTTTGAGTTTGAATGTAACCAAGTGTAACCTTACCATAGAGATAGAGCAATTTCTAATCAATGCCAAATTACCATTGCCACAAATATGACAACCACATGAAATGTACAACTTGGATTTTGCATAAAACCATTCCAAAAACATGAAAGCAGCATGTATTATCTTAACAGCAATCGTATTAGTTGCCATCATGGCTGTGTGCGTCATGGTCAAATTTGCAACAGAAATAACCGTGGAAGAGAGAAAACGGGACTACTTGCCCGGCGCAGGAGTGTACCATGTCGCTAAATCCATAGCTGTTATCTCTCTAAATGATAATAGCAGTGTGTCTATAGCAGAAAGGTATCCATACGTGGCTGCTATCGCCAGGAATACGTCCTCGCAATGGTCATTCGCCTGTTTCGCAAGCGTCGTCCTCGTAAAATGGATCGTAACTTCTGCGCATTGCAGAAAAAAGGGCGCGACGCATAGAGTGCTCTTACTCCACGACTTCGCGAGAAATATCAGTGCGTCATACCCAATTCTGTATTGGAGGATACACGAAAAATTTAACCCGAATAACACGATGCCCATGTATGATATAGCAGTTGCTAAATTCAATATAGAATTACCTACCACGTTACGCTCGTCCACGTTCGACGAAAGGCAGGTTTTGCATTTTGATGCGAGCATTTGGAAAACTGTGTCTACAATGGACAGGCGCATTTATTTGATAAATGATTTCGATAGTTTTGAATTGAAATTCGCGCCCAACAGCCGATGTTATGAGAGCTTTGGTGTACAAATAGATGAGAGCTTAATATGTGTAGACATGTCTGATTATGAAGATTGTTTTGTACATGAATTCGGACCTTTGTACACAGGGGATAAGTTGGCGGGTGTGCTGGCTCTCAAGCCGCGTGATTGTGAAGTTAAATTAGCAATATTTACAAATGTTTCGTATTTCGCTACTTGGGTTTTGAAATTGACTCATACTACGTTTTATGGATGATTTTTATAATGTAAAAATATATTGTTTTTTGTTAAAAGTTTTATTTTGTAAACACACGCATTTATGAAGTTATAACTACCGATACCGCATATGACTAAAAAGCTACGTTAAAATCATCCATCATCCATCGATCCAGCATCAAATTATTAGAAACATTGCAAAAATTTAATGCCACTATAATATTATTCCCTACTGGCGGTATATCCAGTAGACATCCGCATTCATAAAGCTGTTAATTTAATGCGCCTGTCCGAATTCTCATAGCAAGATACGTGCCAAGTCTGCTTGTACGACCAAATAGGAAGGAAATATTAAATTTGACGATATTGTTTTCGTAAATCGTACTAATAATTTAGTATTTTGAATGATTTTGTATCGTTAATAACCGGGGTATAGCGTATAGGCATGTTATGTATTATACTGATATTTGAATTATCATTAACAGTCAAAATCGTATCATCTACCTATCAAGTTCGTAATGAAACATTTATAGGTACCTAGGTACCTACCTCGTTAAAGAGATACAGATGTACATAGGTAGGATTTCGTTGGTATATAAAATACATTTATGACACAATTTAAAAGTAGGAACTTGGCTTCAGTCCTTGTGATGTGCCTTGTGAGTGGTGATAGAGGTTCGATTTGATTTTTGTGTGAAAACGATCTCTTCTACATCCATCTAGTTTACTAGATCGATGTACTACCTAGACACCTTCTTATTGTTATTTGTCAGGTCAAAAGCATAAAACAAATTACACAAAATACCTACCTAGGTAGTTAAAAAATAATAATTAGCCTGCATTTTTAATTCGCGGTTAATGTACCTATGCGAGTAAATTCTACCTGTTTAGCATGTTATTGTATATAATAGAGCAAAAATAATGATGACTCAGACGTTCTCTCGTATTACAAAATTGCGCGAATTCGCTCTCTTGATTACGTACGGCCACAATGAATCAGCTGCGTTGGACAAAATCAATACTTCAGTTCTAAAGTGGCAAATGCGGCTAAAATGAAGCTATGCGCTTCATGAATTAAAACATATTATATCCGAGTACGCATTCCCTTATCTATTACTCACAAATTTAATGATATACACGCAATATTATAAACAGAGTCATAATTAACCAGCAAAATTCAATTAACACTAGTGTGAACTTAGCGTCAGGTGAAGAATATTTCGAATTAACTCTGCGCTAGAGGGCGCAGTGTTCTCGTGATGTTGTTACATACTGAAGGGCGTGTGAGTGCTTGTGTTAAAAATTAAGTGTTTTGTGGTTTTAAAAGTCCCAAACAACTACGGAAACGGTAAGTAAACGAAGATAACGACAAAAGTAATGCGTAGAGATATTAATAATGTTCATATCTTTATATAAATCGAGTACGAAATAAGAATCCATACATCTGTCTGATCAGACGTATAACCCGTCCAAATTTAGGTCGGGTCATTAGCGTTGCCGTTCCACTTATTCCCGTTCTACTTCATTTGGTCGGGTTATATTCCCGCCATCTTGTATGGAGCTTTCAGGATTTCGTATAAATATATCGATCGAAAGCTGTATGGAACTTGAATACGACATTATTTTATGTTTAGGAGTTTTGGGCGTGGGAAACAATTTTGGTACATTTCTCATTCATTGATTTCCTGTCGATTAAATAATTTTTATTGTTGACATTATACAAATTGAAAAATAATTGGAGCTTTCGCATTTTACTTGCATTTAGGTAATTGTGATAAAATTGCCATAAATTGTTGTAAAAGTTAATTTTTCCAAGTAATTCGTTTAAACAATAACTAAATTTGTCATGGCCTTGCTAGCGCCTACATAAACCCATATAATAATGACATCAGATTTCTAAATAGCACCAGTTGTAGAAAAACGAACTTTAAAAAGGCTAAAGTAAATTTAGGTGTTACGATCGAGTGAGGGTCGTTAGTAATTCAATTAAACGTTTAGAAGATAAATTGCCTTATCAATTATGAAATAATATTGTAGGTATATCATATTATGATTCTAGACACCAAATAAAAGGTATCCCAATTATAAAAAGTGGAACTATATTTCTATATGGAAAGAGGTATATAATTAGCAATTACTAAGGTAGCTAGTTTCTAAAATTTCATTAGTTACTGAAAATTATTTGCAAATTCACAATATTTAAGTAACATCTTTCCAAGAATTAATAAATTCAACTTAAACTCATATCGTAGAAACTATATTAACTATTTCAAGATCATTTACATCATCATGTTTACGTTTTCCTTCTATTGATGAACAAGGTTAAAAAATGACATAATGTATTAAATAAGTGATATTTTTGGAATTCTCTCCGTCATTTTATATATTGGGTTTTTGCACAATTTAACTAAGTATAGCTTTATATGGTTACTAGCTGCGCTCCACGGTTTCACCCGCGTGGCTCCGCTCCGAACTACTGATCCGATTCGAAAAATTCTTTCGGTTATAGATAGCCTATTTATTGAGGAAGGCAATACGCTATATATCATCATCATCATCATCATCATCATCGGCCCATATACGTTCCCACTGCTGGGACACGGGCCTCCTATGAGGGTACAGGCCATAATCCACCACGCTGGCCAAGTGCGTGTTGGCGGATGACACATGTCGTCGAACTTTTTAATTCTTCGACATGTCGGTTTCCTCACGATGTTTTCCTTCACCGTTCGAGCAGTGGTGATGTTACAACATGCGCAGATAAATTGAAAAAATCAATTTATTTCCTGCGCGCTCGCCTGGTCTCGAACCCCGGACTTATCGATTCGAAGTCCGAGGTCTCACCACTGAGCCACCACTGCATATCATCATGTTAATACCAAAATAACAGGAGCGGAGCACTATGGGTAAAACTGCAGGGAATAGCTAGTTTTCTATATGCCGGATACACTTGTGTTTTATTAGTTTTAATATTATGGATTTTACTGTTTATTGTGTCAATTATGATAATATACTGTGTTATTCATAATAGACAGTTACACCTACCTGCGATCGGTCATATTATTATCACCGTATATATAACCTATAGCCTTCCACAATAGATGGACGAACCAACACAAAAAACATGTTACAATTTGAAATCAGTAGTTGTTGAGATTAGCTTAATCAAACAGTCTTTACAAATAGTAAAGATAATAACTATGTAGGAAGTAAAATTATACATATATTGGCACATTATTTTGCTATGTACACCAACGCAGACCCAACATGGTCAGCGTTCATTGATAGTATAATTCAATGACTTGACCATAATTGGTTGTTACATCTTTGTAGAGACTGTAGTTAAATATGGTTTTTTCTCTTGTAAGGTACATATTGAAAATGGTACTTAGGTATCCTACTAATATTATAAATGCGAAAGTTTGTTAGGATGTGTGTGTGTGTGTGTGTGTGTGTGTGTTTGTTACTCCTTCACGCAAATAGTACTGAACCGATTACAATGAACTTTAGCACACATATAGAGGGTAACTTGGATTAACACATTGGATAGGTTTTATCCCGGAAATCCCACGGGAACGGGAACTATGCGGGTATTACTTTGAAAACGCGGGTGAAGCCGCGGGCGGAAAGCTAGTAATGAATAAATCGCGTTTAAAATCCGTTAGTCTTTAATTTATGTAGTACAAACAGTTTTGTATCAGTTTCGACAAAGGCAACAACGGTGTATGTAGAACACAGTAAAACTATAAACTACCGTCGGAACTATATTTAGAATCCTAATTTCACAAGTTCCGTGATGGAAGCGTGTTGGGATGCTGTTCATCTTATTATTTGAGTAAACATAAGGAGAATATATTATTAAGGATATGTAGGAGAGCCTGTGGACTTACGAGCCTTGTTTGCTGGTGTAGGTATGTACCTATGTCGTCGTTTTACAAAGCACAGACACGTCTATATTTTTGTAAAGATCTGTGAAATATAGGCTATCTGCAGGCTATAATATGTTGGATACCCCAGGAATACATCCCTAAATAGGTAATACACAAAAGGTACACCTATTGAGTTTTTTAAGAAGATGTTATTAGCAAATTGTAAGCGCACAGCGGTATTTGGTAAATGTAAAAATGGTTCATTTTATTGGAATTAACTTGCTACAAAATAAATTAAAGCCCATAAGTAATCTGCATTGCGTATTATGTCTTACATCACATTACGTAACTTAACCACCGGTTCGGAAGGCTTCTGAGAAACGGCGCTAAACTTTTCTTGTTTAAAAGTGAACTGCCTTTTAATTAAAACTCAATATTATAAAGCTGCAGAATTTGTTTGTTTGTTTGAACCCGCTAATCTCAGGAACAGGAATTGGTCCGATTTGATAAATTTTTTCGGCGTTAGATAGCCCATTTATCGAGAAAAGCTATAGGCTATAGGTATATCATCACGCTAAGACCAACAGGAGCGGAGCAATGCGTGTAAAACCGCAGGGCACAGCTAGTTTTAACATAAAATACGTAATAATTATATTTTAATGAAAATAAACGGAATTTATAAACGCTATGAATAATAATTTCATCGAAATCGATTCAGCGGTTTTGCGCATACCTACACTTCTCCCAAAGACGAATTGCTCATAATACGCTAATACTAAGAAAACATAACATCACTATGTCTGACACGCGCTTGCACTTGACCTGATTTTATCAAAGCCACTGTTTTTAGCAATATCGCGATCGCTATATGATACAAACTGCCTTGGTCAGCAGTTTTTGAACAAACTCATACTCATATGAAAGGCTTGAGTGATAAACCGACTTAAAAATGGCGGTTATCGAAACGATTTAGGTATGGAATATTGCGTAAATTGAAAAATATTCACATGATGATATTTATGGGGTTTGAAATGATTATAGAAAAAACTGTGCTTCGCAGTTTTACCCGCATTGCTTCACTGCTATTGGTCTTAGCGTGATGACTGATCGTGAGGTCCAATTCTCAATTTTTCGGTATTTAATTAACTATATTACGGTAATAGATATTCTTGCTACATCTTTAATGTGGCTACTTCAGTGGGCATAGATGAATGTTTGGAAATACTTGCCAATCCTACGATGTTCATCGGATAGGTTAATAAATGGTCCTCCTATAAGAAAAGTGTTTGGTGACACTCAACAAACCACATGTATATTGTAACTAGTTATAAGTTAATTTTATTTATTTTATTTTTACTAGTGTGCATCGGTACAAATAAATTTATTTTCTTTCTTTCTTTCTTTCTTTCTTTCTTTCTTTCTTTCTTTCTGTTTGTATAACGAACGTTGTTAACATCAGGTTCTGAGCATCAACAATTCGCGAAAGTAACGGTGTTAGGTTCCTGTCGGTGGCAATGTTGCTGGTTTAATTATGCTACAGCTAGATTGATTTCCGGTATCTTCTTTGCTATTTAGAATAGGTGCGCAAAGGCCATAGTAATCTGCCTTGACTATTATTTTTAAAAGTAAAAGATTTGATTTTTGTTTGAATTTGAATAAAAAAACATCTAGGTAGGTACCTACTTACGAAAAAGACATGAAACGGAGAGAGCGAGCCAGCGCGCAAGAGCAACTTTTGTCTCCGCAACTATTTTGTCTCTCCCATCAACTTTATGGGTTAGTAAGAAAGTGCGCGCACGTAGCGACGCAACTCCCTATAGAGTTGATGGGAGAGAAAAAATAGTTGCGGAGACAAAAGTTGCTCGTGCGCGCTAGCTCTTATTCCTGAGTGAACGTTCGTATGTTTGTATGTAACAGACTTCTTTAGACTCGATATTGACCCAATTTAAACGGATAGATACAATTCAAACTTTGTACACTTATCAAGGATCGGTGACAATGCAATAATTACAGCGTGTTTTTGATCTTTATTTATTGAGCTAAATTAAAACACATTCACAATTATTTAGGGAAAACAAGGTTGCACATACTCGTTTGATATTAAGCGGTAAATGAGTCAATCTCCAAGGCTACGTTAATAGGTCAGCAAGTAGTCAATGGAGATGACGTAGTTGTACTGTTTTTGTGTATTATTATTGGATTGTTAATTATTGTATGTTTGTTTCGTATTGGGATGTGTCACCATTGATTATTATTGGTGGCATGTTCATACTGCGGTTCAATAATGAGAATACATATTCAATTTTACGGAGAAAACACAGGGAAAGAAAACATAAAAATAAGACTGGGACAAGAATATAATATAATATGTAATAATGAAACAAAATACAAATTAAATGTTAAATGGTTATCATAACAAAATACAAAAAGACTCAAATGAAAGAAAGAAAGAAGAAAGAAAAAAATATTTATTGCCACAAGTAATATGTTCTTTCCTTTAATTTGGAATCTTATAGAACACAAGCTCCCGACTTCGCTCGTGGATCTTAGATCTCTTTAGATCTTATAGCACTCAGGGATCGCGTACATAGGTATCCAACGGTGAAAGAATTTTTAAAATCGGTCCAGTAGTTCTTGAAATTAGCGCAATCAAACAGTATTCAGATTTATATTGCTAGTGTAGATGTTCTTTTGTTATATCCAACTCAATTATCTATACATCTATACAAATATTATAAAGAGGAAAGGTTTGATTTTTTGTTTGTTTGTTTGTTTGTATGAATTGAATAGGCTCCGAAACTACTTGGCAGATTTGAAAAATTCTTTCACCATTCGAAAGCTACATTATCCACGAGTAACATAGGCTAGGTTTTATCCCTGAAATCCCACGGGAACGGGAACTATGCGGGTTTTTCTTTGAAAACGCGGGCGAAGCCGCGGGCGGAAAGCTAGTGTCTTTATATGGTGGACAGTCGTTCCACCAAGGACAGATTCTAGATGGTCCATGCGTATTGTTTTCTGTATACTGTATTCATACCTTTGATTTCTTACCACCGTCTAGAAAAAAAATATTTTTTTTTAAATGCAACCATCTAAAAAATAAGAAACGACGTGTGGCACTCGGGGACTGGGGCGGTAAAGCTATTGTATGCTATGCCTTCAAGCCACACCTCCGCCGGTCGGAGTGGGGAGCGTGAGGTTTTTTTCGTTACGGAATTTCTCGATTTGATCCCCGCGCTCAAGGCCTGCGATAAAAGCTATGCAATAGCTTAAAAATCATGTACCTAGGATATGAGAAGGAATGGTTGTTTATACACGGTTATTTATTACAAACATTTTTTACCATATTTGTTTATCTGTTTGTATGTCACGGACGTTGCATTGACATGGCTAGCCGGTTTACAACTGCGATCTTATTCTGTTAGTAAAAAAGCAAACTTGTTTGGAAATAGTGTCAATTTCATGTTTTTTTGTAAATTAAAGTAAAACGAATATTCAAGGAAGAACATTGTTTACGAGATAATAACTATTGATAATTTAATAATCACTACATAGTATAAAACAAAGTCGCTTTCTCTGTCCCTATGTCCCTTTGTATGCTTAAATCTTTAAAACTTTAAAATACGCAACGGATTTTGATGCGGTTTTTTGTAATAGAGTGATTCAAGAGGAAAGTTTTAGTATATAATTTATTCGGTTTTATAGACAAAGCGGGCGAAGCCGCGGGCGGTAAGCTAGTGATAAATAATATAGTTGGAACTAAGGTTGATGACGTCATGTCACTCATGAGCAAATAAATATTATTTTACAAGCATGTATTATGAATTCCTTCTTGTTCTTATTCTCTTTTACGCAATTTAAGCATCTTTGCTCACTGTTTCTATTCGTTATAGGTACATAATATTTAACAATAGTGATAACTGCGTTAAAAACAACCGACTTCAAACTTGCACTTGCAAAATTTACAAATACCTACAGACAAAAACGCTCATAAAATAAAAACTACTGGGCCTATCCGAATAAAATTTTTATGGGACCAATTCGACACCATCCCGCATCGAACAAAAAAAGAATCACGTAAATCGGTTCAGAAACCTCGGAGTAATCGGTGTACATACATAAAAAATAATAATAATATACCGGCCGAATTGATAACCTCCTCCTTTTTTTTGAAGTCGGTTAACAAGAAGAAGCTTCTGACACAATATGCATACCTATATCTACTCAAACTAAAATTCCCTAAACAATATAACATATAATATAAAAATTATAAATATCAGGGCTATCCAACTATGTGATACAGCAAGTGACAACTTTCTAAGCCCTTCGTGGGTGTCGTGAGGGCGCGCCCACGGGGCACGGTGTAAGGTACCTAATACTTGGTAATGTATCGATGTGGAAAGCTAAATTCTTTGAAATTGGGACGATTATCATCGGATATCAATAACTAATACTTTAATACATCTCGTGGCGCGGTGTTTGAAGTTAAACTTCTCCGAAACGGCTTGACCGATTCTCATGAAATTTTGTGTGCACGTCGGATAGGTCTGCGAATTTTCATACCCCTAAAAGAGAAAGGCAGAACATTTGTCGGGACAGCTAGTTTATTAAATAACTTACTAAGAGTAATTATTATCCTGATTCAAAGGTTGTCTGGCAGATATTGCTTAAAAGCGTCCGTCAGACGTCCTGTCATCGCGCAAATTATGTATTGTCAAACAAATGAATTTTTAATAGTTAGCTGTTAATTTTCCTTTTCGGCGCATTTTTCATAAGCTTTTCTTTCATAACATCCTTCTCCTGACGATAATGTTTGGGAACGTTCATGAATTCTGCTGTATGATTATTGTTTTATGGTTTTTTGGTTGTTTCGCTCTTGTGTCCGAATTAGGCGTTAGTTTTTGGACTACTTGACGTAACTGATGCGTGTTGCATGATGGAAACAGCGCTAATCAATGTAGGTATGTGCTAGTTTCAGGCCGTAGCTTTGTTCCTTGATAATGTATTGCGCTCTGCAGATTCAATATCCGAATATTACGTTGCAACAATTTTGGTTCGTGTAAAAGTTCACGTTGAAAAATCGTATTTCGACTTTAAATGGTAAAAGCAAAGCTTTTTTGGCATTATATTTTGTTCCTTGAAACATAAGTACCTACTTGCAAGTTGCATACATAGATGTTAAAAAAAAATAATTGTTAACAGTAAAGTTTCATAACAATTATAATAGCATCAAATAGCCTATATCATTTCACAAAGTTACAACAGTTGTTTCTCACTTTTTTCGAAAACTAAGCGAAAACTAGATAAGATAATTAGGCTGTATGCACGTTGTTTGACGGTCCGTTTCGACATTGCCCTCATATTTTATTTTACTACTACATAAACATGCCCTTATTTTTTTAATCTCTTATGAGTGAAAGGTTGATTTTATTGAAGACTAGGAGATGCCCGCGAATTTGTCAGAGTTTAATGATATTAAAATAATTAGAAAAATGTACTAAGTCACTATTTTCTATCAATTGTGTTCAAAACTTGGTTCATAACTGTTGAAATAATTGTATATTGAAACACAACTTGTGGATGCTGATAAATTATCTTTATTTTTATAATACTTTATTACAAACTACATTGTGCGCACACGACATTACACCACGAACCACAGAGACAGGAGAAAGGGGGCAAAGACAATTGCAGTTGACAGTGATACCATACAGACTATACAATAACCAAAATACAGATTATAATATTTGCCTATTACAACAAAAACAGATTCCATTACTTAAATAATTAATATCTACATAATATCCTAAAATTTTTCCGTACTAAAGAAATTAACGAAGTGTTCTAAGAATTCTAAAACAAATTACATTTTAGTAATATTTTCGATGATGACGGCAATTTTGGGCGGTGTGACGTAATATGACATTATGACGGAATTCGAACCCCCGCCCCCGCGTATGCCTTGACCAATTCGGCCTCTCAGTTCATAGGTAGGTATACAGGGTGTAATCGTTAAGTGTGCACAAGCGATTATTCCGTAAATATTGCAGATATCAAAAAACTTTATACTGATATCGATAGTACTTAACCTAATGAGTAAAATGGCCAGAATATTTTTTTAAAAATAAAACGAGAAATATCCAAAAATGTTACATTAAACGCTCCCATACAATTTATTTCCCATACATTTTGTATTCATAGCAGATTTTCGAAATGACGTGAAGAAAATCAAAAAAAGAAATAAAAAGCTAAAATCTTTCATATTAAATGTACATGGGATATTCATAACTCATACTAAATGTATGGGAGGGTTTAAAGTTAATTTTTTTGATATTTCTCGTTTTATTTTTAAAAATTTACTATGGCCATTTTACTCATTACATTAATTTAAATAAACGTAATAAGTAACGTAATAACGTAATTAATGCCTGGGAAATTCCCGGAAAATATCCGGAAAATGCTTGGAAAATGTCTGGAAAATCCCCGGAAAATGCCTGGAAAATGTCCGGAAAATGCCTGGAAATGCCCGGAAAATGACTGGAAAATGCCCGGAAAATTCCCGGAATATGCTTGCAATTGTCCGGAAAAAGCGTGGAAAATGGCTGGAAAATATCCGGAAAATTCCTGGAAAATCCTTGGGAAATGTCCGAAAAAATGCCCGGGTAATGACCGGAAAATTCCCAGAAAATATCCGGAAAATGCCTGGGAAATGTCCGGAAAATGCCTAGGTAATGACCGGAAAATTCCCGGAAATATCCGGAAAATGTCTGGAAAATCCCCCGAATATGCTTGGGAAATATCCGGAAAAATCTGGGAAATGCCTGGAAATTTCCCGGAAAATATCCGGAAAATGCTTGGAAAATGTCTGGAAAATGTCTGGAAAATTCCTGGAAAATGCCTGGAAAATGCTTGGGAAATTGTCCGGAAAATGCCTGGTAAATGTCTGGAAAATTCCCGGAAAGTGTCTGGAAAATCCCCAGAAAATTCCCGGAAAATGCTTGGGAAATGTCCGGAAAATGCCTATGTAATGACCGGAAAATATCCGGAAAATGTCTGGAAAATGCCCGGAAAATGCTTGGGAAATGCCCGGAAAATGCTTGGGAAGCCCGGAAAATGCGTGAAATTGTCCGGAAAATGCCTGGAGATGCCCGGAAAATGCCTGGGAAATGTCCGGAAAATGCCTAGGTAATGACCGGAAAATTCCCGGAAATATCCGGAAAATGTCTGGAAAATCCCCGGAATATGCTTGGGAAATATCCGGAAAAATCTGGGAAATGCCTGGAAAATTCCCGGAAAATATCCGGAAAATGCTTGGAAAATGTCTGGAAAATTCCTGGAAAATGCCTGGAAAATGCTTGGGAAATTGTCCGGAAAATGCCTGGTAATTTCCATGTGTTCCAGGTAATTTCCAAATGTCTGGAAAATTCCCGGAAAGTGTCTGGAAAATCCCCGGAAAATGCTTGGGAAATGTCCGGAAAATGCCTATGTAATGACCGGAAAATTCCCGGAAAATATCCGGAATATGTCTGGAAAATTCCCGGAAAATGCTTGGGAAATGCCCGGAAAATGCGTGAAATTTTCCGGAAAATTCCCGGAAAATGCGTGAAATTGTCCGGAAAATGCCTAGGTAATGAACGGAAAATTCCCGGAAAATGCCTGGAGATGCTCGGAAAATGCCTGGGAAATGCCTGGAAAATTCCCGGAAAATGCTTGGGAAATGTCCGGAAAATGCCTAGGTAATGACCGGAAAATTCCCGGAAATATCCGGAAAATGTCTGGAAAATCCCCGGAAAATGCTTGGGAAATATCCGGAAAAATCTGGGAAATGCCTGGAAAATTCCCGGAAAATATCCGGAAAATGCTTGGAAAATGTCTGGAAAATGCCTGGAAAACCCCGGAGAATGCTTGGGAAATGTCCGGAAAATGCCTATGTAATGACCGGAAAATTCTTGAAAAATATCCGGAAAATGCCTATGTAATGACCGGAAAATTCCCGGAAAATATCCGGAAAATGCCTGGAGATGCCCGGAAAATGCCCGGTAAATGCTTGGGAAATGCCTGGAAAATCCCCGGAAATGCCTGGGAATGCCTGGGAATGTCTGGGCAATTCCCGGAAAATATCCGGAAAATGCCTGGGAAGTGTCTGGAAAATATCCGGAATATGCGTGAAAATGTCCGGAAAATGCCTGGAAAATCCCCGGAAAATGCCTGAGAAATGCCCAGAGTAACTTATCTACACTTTTTTACTTATCATTGGCTATGTAATGTACCACGGGAAAAGCAGGGGCGCACCACAAGTGTGCAAAATAAAATAAGTTAAAACTGCACTACACGCGTGCCACACCGACTCTTGCGCATGACAATGTAACCGGTTTACGCGACATGAATTATTTAACATTGTTTGTAATGTGTTTATGTGCACGGCGTGTGCACATTTAATTGTTAGCACAGTTTTTATGCATCACATATGATTGGTCATTTGAATTTGAGTATTGATGGATTTAAAATTAAATCGCGTTTTATTTGTGACTGGTCGCTCGTTTGTAATGTGTTCGAGATATATCAACTATCAATTGAAGTAATCGCGTTATAAATCCGTTAAAATAGTATTTAATTCAAAGTAAACTTTAAATGTATACAGTATGTTTGTTTTTAAGTTTGATTTAACCCATTGAGCCCCCAGCGCAGCGGCCCGATCGGTCCACGACACAATAGATTTTCTATTGTGTCTGTGATTCCGGGGGCTGAGTTATTAAATACATGCAAAAGCATCTGTACTTTAAAAATTAAAAGAGATTGCATTTTATACAGGGTGTAATCGTTAATAGTGCACAAGCGATTATTCCGAAACTATTGCAGATAACAAAAAACTTTAAACTGATATCGAAAGTAGTTAACCTAATAAGTAAAATGACCGTAATAAATTTTTAAAAATAAAACGAGAAATATCCAAAAATGTTACATTAAACGCTCCCATACATTTGATTTCTCATACATTTTGTATTCATAGCAGATTTTCGAAATGACGTCCTCATTGTACAATAGTCAATACCATGAGGAGCTCTATTTAAAGTTTCTAAATGGGAAGTTCATTTAGTAAATTCAAATTTGCGAAGTAATTAAAGCAGAAAACCAAATAAAGTAAGAGAAAGCTATAATCTTTCATATTAAATGTACATGGGATATTCATATCTCATACTAAATGTATGGGATGGTTTTAAGATATATTTTTTTTTTTATATTTCCCGTTTTATTTTTAAAAATTTATTACAGCCATTTTACTCATTAGGTAAAGGTCTTTCGATATCGGTTTAAAGTTTTTTGTTATCTGTAATAGTTAAAAATAGCATGTGCACACTTAACGATTACACCCTGTATAAAAATCCACATAATTTTTTTTATAAATGTATTTTTGCTAAATAGTTGAAGTTAAAGCCTTCAAAGACCTTAAAGATAGATTATTTAATATTTTTCAAACGAGATAAAACAAATCAGCGGAATTGACTACTAACATTTTTTTATGTACCTATGTAAGTATTTATCACTTTATCTCTTGAATCACTCTATATATTAAAAAAAAAAACGTAATAAGCATACCTAGGTACAGAGAATGCGACTTTGTTTTAAAACATTCAGTGATTAGGTTTTAGACAAGCCGCGAAAAACTAGTTACTTATCATTGCGGACAAACAAGCCCGCTTTCCCCGGTACGGATATGTTTTCCCGGGTTACATAAATGGCTCCGCGGCGGCGGGGCCCGGCGCCCGGACGGCGCGGCGCCGCCCCGGGGAGATCGGCGCCTGCTGGCTGTGTGTGTGTTTAAAGTTATGGGTGATACCGGGATGTTAAAATTGGGAAAGAGGTGGTATTGGTGTGATGTATGGTGTGATGCTGATAATAAAATATGAGTTGAATGTGACTGATGTGGATATGAAAGCATGTTATATCGATTAGGTACAACTTGAATTAACCTAATATGTACATTGTTGTATTAATTTATATACGATTTAAATGTTTTAAATATTTCAATGAAAATACAACCTGAAAATATACAGATAATTTTATGCTCTGAAATTTTATTCGTTAGAAGTGGTGGTCATTTAATAATCGTGGTAAAAACTTTAATAATTCAACTTTGACATCGAATAAATTTTATCGATGGGGAGTATTAAAAACTTATTTCTTTTTCGTATAGGTATTTTAACTATATGTATATTAAGTTTTTATTTTTGTGGCGTCAGTTTTATATTCATTTAAGAACTAAGTATCTTTTCTGTAGTGAGAAGATGATGATTGACTATAATCGTATGATCCGATCAGCTGTTTTTGCGTGAAACAGTATCAAACATACATATTTTTTACACACACGAAAATAATATAAGACATTATGAATGTGTATTGTAGGTATTTTCATTTATATCACCTAGGTACATGTTAGTTGTTATATGTTATTTGATTAGACTCGGTGATAATGTATTTAATTACTATGTTTTTAATTAATTGTTTGTTATTGTTTATTTATAGATAACTAATAAGTTACCAACCACCTACAACAGGATATGTTCTACGTGAAATGATATAAATAATAAACTGAGTAAATAAAAATTTAAATTTATCAGATCACGAAAACTGATTTTCAGCTCTTAGCTTCAATCTTAAATTAACATAAATTTGACATTATTATAGACATCAATAAAATCGATAATTTATTTTTTTAGCTCTTGTTTAAATTTGTTTCAGGTATTGAGATGTGAAATAGACGGACATACAAACACGCCAAACAGAGTGCCTTAAGAGTAAAAAGTGCCTACAAGTAGAATAGAAGAGAAGAACACTAACGAACGAAACTAACGAATTCCGAAATTATTAAGTGAGTATCATTATTAAAATTAATTAAAGTAATTATACCTAATAATACCTATTTAAAGTAAAAAATATGCTCATGCAAAACATAAGCGCAGTTGAGCATTTTTAATAATAAACTTAACCGCCTTTGAGATGTCAAAACTAGACCAAATTTGGTGAAAATGGAGCACAATCTAAAAAAAAGTAGCATCAAAATCGGTATACGCATTCGAAAGTTTTGAGGTGACAAACAAAAATACGAACATCAACTCCAATGCAAGTAACAACACAGATTAAAAAAAAAACATTTTTTGCGATAAAAAATCACATTGACGTCATGGCACGAACGATTTTACATCACAGCAGGGTGTTTTGTGCTTATAGTGAACTATGGTGTTGTTTAAAAAACCAAGGGGCATCACGTGAGCTGGAAAAACTTTAGGAAAATGTAAATGCTCGAAATTTTGGGACCGTTTGTCAAAACTGCACATATATAAATGTATGTCTTTCTGTATGCATAGTGTAATGATAGTACCAATATTTAGAAATAAATAAAATAAATAAATAAATATTTTAGGACAATTTTCACACACGGCGTGATCTGGTCCCATACTAAGCTTTCGCCGCTTGTGTTATGGAAACCAGATGACTGATAAACATACATATATACAATTTTAAATAAATACTTGTATAGATTATTAACACCCAGACACAGAGCAAACATCCATGTTCATCACACAAATATTTGCCCCGGATGGGAATCGAACTCACGATCTCTGGCTTGGAAGGCAGGGTCACTACCAACCAAGCCAACCGGTCAGTCAAAATATTGTGTTGTTCCTTAAACACTACAATATTGTCCATAACTTGATCTATTATATTACAAACTTCTACGAGGAGATACATGTTGAACTAAAAGGCACATAATTAAATTAACTGATCCATGTGTAGCTTACATAATGTATAATGCATATATCACAGCTTTTTGTAGTAAATATAACCTTAGTGACAATCCAGTGACATTCCAAAAATGCTTCTAAACGAAGTCTAGTGAAATAAATGGTTTAGTTTGCAAAATGTATCGAGATTTTGAACTATCTCTATCGATGCATATATAGGTACTAGATTTCCGCCCGCGGCTTCGCCCGCGTTTTCAAAGAAAAATCCACATAGTTCCCGTTCCCAAGGGATTTCCGGGATAAAACCTATCCTATCTCTCAAGTTGGATCGAACTGCACATGGTGTGCGAATTTTATTACAATCGGTTAAGTGGTTTAGGAGTCCATTGAGGACAAACATTGTGACATGAGATTTATATATATTAAGAAAGATAGATTATGTAAATATGTGTTAAGGAGAACGGACTGATGATTATAATTGAGAACCGTATCCAAATGAAAGATAAATATTATCAAAATTAATTCCTCATGACACTATCTCAAGTGCATCCATGTTGTAGTGTTTGCGCAAATTGCTTGTCAAAGCAATGTTTAAATTGTGTCGAAACGTACATAGTTCAGATAGGTCATCCCCTAGTCAAAATATAGTTAAATAATTTTTTACAGTAATATTATAAAGAGGAATGATTTTTTTGTTTGTATTCAATAGGCTCGAAAAGTGTTGACCGATTTTAATAATTTTGTCACTCATGGAAAGATACTTTATTGTGAAGTAACAAAGGCCATATTTTATTTCGTTTATATTTGTCCTTAAAGATAAAGAAGTTATTGAAGTTGTTTAAAATATGCTACTATCTTAATTTATCTTAATAAACTATTTCGTTTGTGGATGGAGCTGTGCCAATTTAGTACCTATTTAACTTTATCTATTTGATTAATTATAAATGCAGTATTTGTATGTTTGTCTGTATTGACTATTTTATCTAATTAACTTGATGCATTGTATAATAATCAACGACGTTTGTCATCCCTTGCCATTACCCCTCTATAATTTTCCGTATATTATGTTTCTTGTATTATTATCATGTTGAATTATCGAATGTTTTCTTAACAAATGGCACAATTATATCATCAACCGCTAAAAGCACGGCATTCAGCCGCCGGAGACCCTTTGATATCAACAACGCGTCTGATACAATCAAACTGTCAACGGCGCTCACCCCTTAACGTCTTCACGTATTACTTCCACGCCGACGCACTACGCTACCTAAATAATATGCATAATTGTTCGTCAGTTCACTACGTAAATTACGATCCACCCTTTTGCCACTCTAATCGCGGTTTGAACTGTTTATTTATTTTTATTTTTTCATCTGTTTTGTTGGTCCGCCTCCGCTCCGCACTTAGTACTCTTTTGTTGCCAAATCTGTTTTCGTTTGGGGGACAACGTTTTTCTTACAATAATAAAAGTTGATTTACTAGTTGCGCAACTTCGAGTCGCAATTACCCCGGCGATATAAAAAGAGCATCAGATAGAATTGATGATACATTTTTATTGCTGTCGGCCGAAGTTCATCGGTAGTAAATTCATTCGTGACATGATAAGGGGATTAATAACTCCCACGGCAGGCTGAGAGCGTGGCGTCTTCGGTTCGATGCGAATCAATAAACAAAATCACGAACGCCGGAAATCCGAGCGTAGTCCGAGATGCATTTCCATCTTTCACCGTCTTTTCACCCTCCGAATATCATCCCCAAATGGCTCCCTTTTTTACGTGGGTGCGAGGGTGACAGGAGACGGCCAGTACGCGTGCGCGAGGCGACCCCTCATGAGCGTTTGAGATGGTTCATAGTTCTGAGTACGAGATCCTCGCGTGTTGCTGGGGTCGAGGAACATTCCTTCGTGGACCGTCCGCGGCGGCGGAGGTCCCGCTCTCTCAATCTCGGGTCTAAACTTCTGCCTTAACGCTTTAAAGGAACAGTCATATTGGTGCACCGCAAGGGCCCATTTTAGATCCCGCACTTATAAATCTTCACAAATATCTATCTGCATTTTGAATTCTTCTTACGTTTCTGCTTCGTGAATAGAATTTGAACTCCTAATTCAAACCGAAAGGTTAGCAGGGAGTGAGAGAGCGAGAAGGAATATAGTATTGTTTAAAGTGGGAACGAGACGGCGAGATGACACGCTGCTGCCGGTCGAGGTAAGTGCCACTTGTAAGTCACGTGTTTCAGCTTTCCGCTTTCAGTTTCAGGCTCCACTCAAAACTTACTATTTCATTCCACGTAGCGTCCTCTTCATCTTTATGAATGAATCTACGTTTTATTTCATTTGTGCGTTCAAAACGTGCTTTTATACGTGAGAATTTTAGGTTAATGCACTAGGTGTTTTACTTGATGTAGATAGTAGTGAAGCTTATTTCTAGAAATTGTTGTTTATTCAAAATGTATCTAAGTTTTATATCAAAATTAGTATTTATTCCTTGATGTATTACTCTGTGTATAACTTGTATTTTAAGCAACGTAATACGAATTCTATTTCATATCTCATGGGTATGAATTTAAATTTCTGTCTTCAAAGTTGGGACATAAGAAGTTAAATAGTAAAGTGATAGAACCTTGTAAAGAGATTGAATTCATAAAGTTTGCCCTATCACATTAGATTGTCTCTTTCATAAGTTTAATCTGTTAATTTGTAAACTGCACGGCAGCGTAGCCCATGATTACGCATCGTTAGTACCGTTTGATTGGAGGGACACCCCGGGGCCAAATTTGCATTGGATTCAGTGAGACCATTGCTATTTTCTATCTAGAGATTGTTATGAAAGAAACTTGATTGAAACGGTCGCGGTAGGTAGTCTACTGCTTACTGATGAAGAATGATTTATCTTTTAATTTGCTTATTTCCAAGTATTATATCCCTACTCGTGTATTAGACTCTAATAATTATATCTGGTATATATATCACTACTCGCTATTAACACATGTACTTATAACCTTTTCAATTTTGCTAGAAGAATTGGGTTGATGAGCTTATAAAAATGAGGTCTTTACAATTTACATTTACATTACAAAAACACAACAGTTAACATTTTATTTAAACGCAAAATGTTTCTAATTTCTACTTGAACTCAATAACAATTTTAGAATGAATTCCATTCGTATTTTTATTTAAAATTATTTCAAAAATTAGAAAGTAATAAACCTGCGTATTCATGACTACATGATTTACCTTTTGATTTAGTTCAATTTGCTTCGTATTGTAAAATTTAATTATCTAAAAATTACAACTTTCCACATTTCACATCGAAATCTATTTCCCAATTGTGATAAAAACACAAGTTATTCCACATCAAGTCGGATCCAACTTTCACGTCATTCATTAGCTCCTCCAGATCGGCTTTTCCCGCCGCGGGGGCGCATTATGTCCCGCGGCGTTGATTGTAACGGGCCGAGTTGATTGATTAGCGGACCCGGGACCACCCCACACATTAGCGCCGTGTTTGGCGTTGTTAGCGCGCTGTTTGTCCTCTGGATTGGCTATTTGTTAATCGTCAACGTTAACTCGATATTGATGGATCTCTTTATTGGTTTCATGACTGTCGTTTCGTCTATCGTTCGTTGGTTTTGTTGTTTTTTGTTCAATAGCAGTATTCGGTTTCTTAAGATCATCATCTATATCATGTACTTATTGAAAATGGTATCCGATTCGATCGCTGTCTCTAAAAATGATTAAATTTCAAACAAGTTTTGTTGTACTATTACAAACAAAATTCGGTTGTTTAACCGATAAGAAGTAACCGTGACTTATTATCTTAAATATTTCACTGCAAACAGTATGGATTTTTATCTCATTTCATGATTCGTAGATCCGACCATATTATAATTGATAATGATGTTTATATAAACTTTATTTGTTCTATTCGAATCGAATCTTAATTATTACGACTTTTTAACTGTATTTTTAATATGCATTATTTATTTAATGATAATAAATAATGCATATTCCTATATGTATTCGAGTATTTCACAATGTTTTTAGCTCTATAACAATCAAAGAGCTAAACTGGACACTCAAATCATCAAATTCAGCTGAATAAGTTAAATCCCTGCAATCACACCCTGGTAACGAATACAATGTGCCCTTTTCACAATGGGCCGGCAGAGTTGGGCGAGTAGAGGCAATCACGATAGTGAAGATTGGCCGTCATTGCATATGTTTATTCATAATCGCCGTACGGGCAATATTCGTTGGGCCAACGCTGCCCATTGTGAATTGGGCCCATTATGTTAAAACGTCGACCGTATCCACCCCGGCTGGCCACTCGATGTCCCCTAATTCGCTAATAGAAAACAGACTATCCGATTTCCCTCTCCGACTTCCGGCATCCGGTGCTATATCGACTACATCACATATCACTATATTATTTTTATTCCTACCACCGTTATCAGCGGTATCTGCTGTTGATAATGCAAGATGATTAGGTTCGTTGCGGTCATCGAACTCTGCTTCCACGTTTTGTTTTTTATTGTGCGTGTTTAATTCACGATTTATGATTTATTCGTTATTGATTTTTTATGTTATGCTGTTCCCTAGTTGATGTGGATTGTTTTAATTATATGTGCCTTGTTACAGCAAGATTATTGCGTCGTTAAATGTATTCTTCACAATATGTATCAGTTTACATAATATACATTTTTCTAGCTGATGTTTTCTTCGTTAGATTTATACCTAATTATTGTCTTATAACAATAAATGTGGTAAATATTAAATTACGTATTTTCACGATGGAAAAGTGCTTCCTAAAGTAATTCTAGTTGGATGAATAAATCTTTGAGGTTGAGTTTGAATAGATTTTTTTGCAATAAAAATGTCTTCGAATTTTCTCGAAGTATCCCTAGATCCATTCCAAGGAGCCACGCCCAATTTGCCGCCCGTCTCGCCTGTAACCTCTATCCCAGAGAAGGACAGACGCACAGGCGGCAGACGAGCCGGCGCCGGAGTGATCGATCCCGCCTCAATGTTGACGCATGCGCACACCGTGTTTGTGCTGATTTCAACGGATTATGGATTAAACTTTTATAGGCGGATTATTCTTTTATAGCTGTGTTGTAGGGTAGGTAGGTAGGGAGGGAGGGGGTGGTATTTGAATTATAATCAATAATTGATATTTGTTAATGGTTATGTAGACTTGAGGTGATAGTTTGGGATTCTGTCTTGAAGATTTTTGTACTTATGTACCAAAGTATGTAGTAATTAATAACGTTGTTATTATTTCGTCACATTTTAAATCGAAATTTATTTGATGTAAGTGGAATTTGATAAAATGGCATACAATAATGTTAAAACATTATTGTATGCCATGTCAGGTTAGGACTTATAAAAATATTTATTTTGCTTGATATTGTTTCAAAAATAAACAAGCAAAATATGGCACGTTTTGCATTTAGCGGTATCATTCACGTTTAGATGTCCTTTTGTTTTTTTTTATATTCAAAATATTTTAAATTTATATGGTATAGTGCCTTACTTACATACCTTTCCTTACGGAATCGTAGAATTTGCAATACCAATATGTATTTTTATTATTTAAACACAGATAAGATACAGTATCGCGTGTGATATTTTGCTATCTACACGGCTTGTTCATTTAAATTGTTACAGCGAATCTCCGTAAATAGAAGTTAAGTACTTGATCGATATAAGCAAATTAATATTGCAATAAAAAGTGTGTCATAAGCCGATTGATTTTGAATATATTTTCCCGTGACGCAATTTTGCATTGATTCCATAATTTTGGAAAATGTGCTTAATTTAGCTGTTTATAAGGTCGATTATCTGTTGTCTTCGTTCGCTTGGAATAGGTAATTTTGGAAAATATGCTTAATATCGCTTGTAATAAGGTTGATTATGGCTTGTATTCTGTGTACGGGTCGTTGGCGACGGTGCGTCGGGAGCGTTGCTAGGCAACCGGGTTTGTGGGCCACGCGGCTGCGTGCTTCATAGGAAATTGGAAAATTGAAATGTTCACAATGTTTGTCTTTGGTTTTGAGTGCAAGCTAGCTGAGTGCCGCGGCGATGGCTGTCTTTGTATTGATTTTTTTTTGTTTAAATCGTTTTGTGTATAACAATTTTAAGCGGAATAAGTACTTAACTATTTACCTATGTAGGTACTATCTTTGTTAATTTGATTAGTCTATAGGTAGTTTTTTTTACTTCGTTTATTATTTCTAACAATAATCTATTGAGTTATTGACATAGAAGTTGCAAACTTTTCAACAATAATTAATCTAACCGCATACTTAGAAATGTTCAAATATTTTTTTTTCTCAGGTACTTTTTATATCGAGGCTATAGCATAGCTAAACGAAGACTCAAAAAACATCCCCCTTTTCTTCAACATGGTAAAGATTTCTAAAAGATTAAGTTTTAGTGTCATAACATAAAACGTTCCGGACGCAAGTGATACGAGTAATGTGAAAAACTTGCGTCCGTTTGTCACGAGAAAGGGTGAATAAATCGAGAGCATCTGTATGCAAGTGTGGAGATTTAACTGACTGTGGAAAAGAGGTTTTGTTTTTTATTGTTTAGCTCGGAAAAAATAAAGTACATGTTATTATATTATGCCAAAATGCTTCAGGTTTAAATCATGATGCTCTGTTTCACTTCGGACAAAATTACGGGAAACAACTTTCACAGACATGTCTTTCGCGTTTTGTGTAATCAGATAATGAACCTTGATTTTAACAATTTGTAGGTATAAAATAATGTATCTTCATAAATAGGCGAATGCTAGGAGCTTATAAATTTTAAACTATCTCCTACGTGATTATTATAGACGTTATTCTATATTGTATAAAACAGTATATTTTAACGTTCATTTGTTTACATTTACTCATATTAAAGTTTACGCGTAGGGGTGTGACGTTTTTTATGATAAACACTAAACGCGTATGCACCCTCTGATGCGGTTTAATGGGCGGTGATAATTCGGTGCTGTGAACACGTCAGAATTTATATTGGACGATATAAATATATATGTATTTTGCAAATTTGAGATTGAGGTTTTTGTTTATAAATATTGAAAAAGAGAACTTGATCTTCGATGATAATATTGTTGTAAGGTACTGAGATAGTTCGATTCGAGGTCTTCTATCTAAATTTAACACAACATTATTCTTATTTCAGTTTAGGATATTTCTCAAAAAGATTAAATTTAACTAAGAATGATTTACAGAGCAATAGATTTTAATAATTAATGTTGACTAAATACATCTAACTCATCTAAGTATGCGTAATCGTCAAACATAAAAAGAGTCAAACAAAGTTAGGGTAGTCTTATAAATATAAAATTATATGACATAACAGAAAAAAAAAAACAAAGTACCTACTCTGTTTTATTGCGCAGTTGTGTAACTATGATAGGCGCTACATCACATGCTCAATATGCAAATGACGGTCAACGCAAGTGAAGCCACGAGCTAATCCTAGTGTTATATATTTATTACCTCATCATCAGCCCCGAAATTGAACCCAGTTCAATTAAACATGCCTTCGCAATTTGCAAATGCACTTCACTTAGCCATAGGCCATTAGACTTTTTATGGTTCCCATACATCATCCCTTAACGTGGTGTTCAACAAGTTTATTGCAAAACGTCTGAGTGTCAATCCCATAGCGATCTATTAAAATTCCTCTGTGTTGAATCGTGGGGATGATGGGGCAGTTATGCAAAACTGTCAGTCATAATGTGTATGGTTATTGCTTAGGTTTTTAATTAATTCTTAAAGCTATATGGGAAGTGTAGGCTAGATCTGTTTTGTTGACTGTATGGGATTCGATGGGGCAGATCAGATCTAGTCTGTGATTTTAATTTGTTTTAAAACGCTTGTGTTGGCTTCACCTGTACGGTGTAGGCCCGTGTAGCCTGTAGGTGACCATTTCTGTAGACTCGATTTTTATTGACTTTAAACGGACAGATTTAATTTAAACTTTGTACACTTATCAAGAGGGATGTTTTCTTAGTTCTTTTAAACTATATTTCATAATTATTTGAAATTGAAGTCAAGTTGATTCCTCTGTGTTACTCAGTGTTACTAGTTTACTACCTATACGCAGTGTAATAACTCAGCCCCCGGAATCACAGACACAATAGAAAATCTATTGTGTCGTGGTTAGATCGGGCCGCTCGGGGCTCAATAAGTTAAAGAGAATTATACAAATTGATATGCAATCAATTTACTATAATAATGAGTGACTAAAATCGTTTCAGTAATTTTTGAGTATTTCCATGGCGTATACTGAACATTTATTATATCGTACCTGAAGAAGAATAAGAGAGCGGTTGAGTTTTTAGTTCAAAATTATTATATTTTCCCTTTATAAAGTAACAACCACTTGAACAATATTTTCCATACATATGAAAATAGCAAATGTCATTAACTCGCCGTCTATATTGTTATTATTAACACAACTAATTAGTCGGTGTGACTAAATGAGTTCTATTTCTAGAAATCGCTTCCGTTTGTTTTTAGTTACTTACATATTTGTTTTTTTATGTAGGAATTTGTTTTTATAAGAGGTGTTTTGTTTATTAAATCGTGTGAATGTTAACAAGTTGTTTTTATTGTTTCTTTATTTATTTAATTATTTGTGTAGGTATATAGGTACTTTGTCTTATCATGAATCTGATTGTATACGTATAGGTGCGTACATTATGAGTTGTTGATTTATTTGAAGTTTGTGTGAAAATAGGTTATGATATGTGAGACGATTATTGTGGTTATTTTTAATCCACATAGCTACAGCACGAACGAAAGTGCGAGTTATAGGATGATATTATACTTATTCAAACATACATACCAATATTATAGATACTTATTCAAGCATACATACAAATATTATAAAACCGAAAGATATTTATCTATTTTTGTATGTAGTTACCTAACATATTTCTTCCTCATTTTAGCATATAATCTGCGCTGCAAAGGTTCTACCGCCAAGTAGTATATTTTATAATATTACTTGGCTAGTAGAAATCGTGATGTTACAATATGGAGCTTGTCTGTTGAATTAAAAAACAATAATACAGTACAGCATTGTTTTTCTTGGTTCCTTTCCAATCTCATATTATTTCATGTGTCCGGCGCCTCATGTCGCTCGCGAGATCGCTTCGTTATTTGCGGGAATAGAGAAAGAAGTTAGTTTTATTTGTTGTAAATTTTCTTGTTATAGAGTACTAATTATTTTAACACACGCTATATGATATTATAATGTATTTAACAATATTTATTTATTGATTTCGTCCATTTTTTCTTGAGTTAGGAAGTTATAGAAATATTTCGGTCGGTCATTTTTCAAGACAAGCGAAAGCATGCAAACGAATAAAAAATATAGTATCTATCAATATAAATGAAATAAAATGGTCTTCTCTACAAATTAATATTTTACGTTTCCAATGTTATTTTATACAACTCTCCCAATATTTTACGTTGACTATAAACTCGTAAAGATTGTGATGAAACCAGGTGTATCACAAAATGTCCTACAATATATATTTTAATCTAAAATCTATCGAACAGCTAATAAAAATGATTTAACGTACAAATATAGCTTATTGTCTCACATTGACGGGATAAAATCTGCGCGTGAGTCACCGCTCTAGCTACGCGCGTCTGTTCGCGTGTTGTTATTGTTATATGTTGCAGTCAGCTGGTGGAATTTGCTATTTGATTGAATGGCTAGCGTCTTTATTGAATGATGATATTTATCTGAATGACTAAAGGATAATTTTCAATTTGTTGAAAGTAACGTTAAACGTTTTGACTGAACGTAATTTAGCATAGTCGTTGGTTTGAAAAAAGGTTGTGTTAGGCTCGGTTGTATTTTTAACTACACAGGAATAGGAGCTCCGCAAGGTTCCGTCCGTCCGCGTCGTCTCGCAATCGTCTTGTGGACGTTTGGAAAAAGTAAATTCTGTCGTCATCCAATTAACGCGATAGTCGTTCAATCAAATAGCGGATTCAATCAGATGACTGCGACATACATATTATGTTGTTTTTATTTTATTTTTAATCTCATCCGGCCGTCTTCCGCGTCCGCGATGTTTACGCGGCTCGCTTTGTGTGTGACAGATGAGTGCGAACTCGAACTCAAACTCAACTGTAATGTGTTCTGTAATTTTAATTAATATTATCTCTATTAATTGCAGGTGGCAAACGAGCCCGCACCGCAAACGCACACGCCCGCGTGACTCCACCGGCCGCCGGACGAGCGGAGTCGGCTGATTGACACTGTATGTGTTAATGTACATAACATTGTAATAAAAAAAAAATATCTAAAAATATTTCGCAATCAAAGCCGCGTCGGGAAACTAGTAATAGTAGTAGTACCAGGTTTTTGAAGTTATACTTCTTTTTGAGTGAATTTTTACGATGAAAAGCGCGCACACCGACATCTAAATTTAACAGCATGAAGTTAGTTCTAGGTGGTATGAAAATTGATAACTATGTTCAAGTTGTATATTCTAGTATTTTTTTCCATACGCCAAAGAAGTATAACTTCTAACGCGTGTAGGTACATAAGTACATACACTCTTTTTTTATATTAGGTACATATTTATGGAACAGCTAGCAGGCTTATTTTTATGTTTCGTGGAATTAATAATTATTATTTTGTAAGTATTATATATTATAATAATCGAAAGGCAAGAAATATTTATTTGGCCCACGGCCATTGTCTGATCACCTTTTATAACAAAGGAAAATCGATCACCATAACAAATGTTAAACATACAACTATGTATCCAATAATGAAGTTATTTACAATGTATATATTTATTTCAGAAAACAAAAACCCATCGCCAAAGACACCACTCGTTCAGCGGTCCCAGCGGGGACGGTCCCCGGCTGCAGCCAGCTCGCACAGCTACTATACACAGGTGGGTTGCATCGGAAATGATACAGCAGTTTTGTATAAATATAGTGATATAAATGAAATGAAATGAAATGAAATGAAAATACGTTTATTTTGCATACATACCAAAAATACAAAAAAAAGAAACAAGAAACTTAAATCTAACTTAAATATAATGTATTCCACAATAGGCCTGCCACTCAGTGCAATACACTGATTTTCAGTGGTTGTCTTAGGATGCCTTGCTGACAGTGGATGTATTATTGCTCAAACTGCAGTGAAAAGTTATTTAAAAAAAAAAAACACACACACACACATTTAACTAAATTAGGTTGGATTACTTCAATACTAAAAATTTTTAGATTGCTGACAAATTTTGTGTTTTAACTGAGGATTTATTAGTTAGAAAATGCAACTTGAGGAGCTTTTGCACCACAAAATGCAGGATATTTTTGTGTTATAAAACGATAGAGCAGATAGAGCAGTTTCTACACAAAGGAGCAGGCAAGAAACGCTGTAGTTGTTTTTAAATCATATAAATGTAATATTTTACATAATAATGATGGCAGAGAACTGTCCTGTGGTTCTTAAGCCAACGGCATTTCGTGAACGTTCGTTTCACCCACGGCCACGTTCAAATCACAACGATACTGGAGTTTTCACTTCAAAATTTCGACGACATTGTTTAATTACGACAATCTCTATGATGATAAAATGTAAAAATTTTATTTCTCCCTTGTTCCAGACCCACATCGCTATCCAAAATGTCATCCCTATCGCTCAAGATCTCGATAGAGGGTGGCAAGGTGGTGAAGACGATACAGTTCGACCCGACGAGCACCGTGTACGACGCGTGCCGCATCATACGCGAGAAGATCCTGGAGGCGAACACTAGCGATGGTATGTTTCACTTATTAGGTGTCCAAATCACAAAAGGAAAAAGAAACGACGTGTGGCACTCGGGGACTGCCGCGGTAAAGCTATTGCATGCTATGCCTTCAAGCCACACCTCCGCCCGTCCCCGTGGGGAGCGTGAGGTTTTTTTCGTTACGGAATTTCTCGATTCGGTCCCCGCGCTCAAGGCCCGCGATAGAAGCGATGCAATAGCTTAAAAAAGGAACTCTTAGGTTCGGCAAACGGGCCACGAAAAATAGCACAATCTATTGAATAATCGATCCAGTCAGCAGAGGTCGTCATGTAAGAACTAGCGCTCCGCGGTTTCACCCGCATTGCTCCGCTCCTGTTGGTCTTAGCGTGATGATATATAGCCTTCCTCGATAAATGGGCTATCTAACACCGAAAGAATTTTTCAAATCGGACCAGTAGTTCCCGAGATTAGCGTGTTCAAACAAACAAACTCTTCAGCTTTATAATATTAGTATAGATTGCTTGGAACATATAATTGTGACTATCAAATAATAATTTTGTGACTATAAACTGAAATGTAACCTAGCCTATCTTTGAAGTTAGTTAAAACACCACACGGGATGCAAATCAAATTTAAAATCGGTTCAGAAGTTTTGGAGTTTATTGCGGATAAAAAAAGTGACACGTACTTTTAATAGGCCATCCACACGTCTGCAGAACAACGTGACAAACAACGAACACATAGGGACAGCACTATACGAAGAAAAGAGATGTACTTATTTCTTTCTCGCTTCTCTGTATAGCGACGTCCCTATGTGTTCGTTGTTTGTCACGTTGTTCGGCAGACGTGTGGATGGCCTATATTATAAGAAGACTATACTTACTCAGAAAAACTTATGTTTTTAAAAAGAAGAATTATATTTTCCCTTCCACAAGTTTTGTAAGCAATTGTTCTTTTCCCTACAGCAAAAGAGTACGGCCTCTTCCTCGCCTCCGAGGAGGACAACAAGAAAGGCATCTGGCTGGAGGCCTCTAGAAGCCTCGACTACTACATGCTCAGGAACGGGGATCTGCTCGAGTATAATAAGAAGACGAGGAACCTGAGGGTCCGGATGTTGGATGGTTAGTGGATTTTGTATAATATGTTTAACGAAATATGTTTGTTTTCAGAGTATTTGATATAAGTAAAAAGTTTCACACTAAATGAAAGCAAATAACCATCGAGTGACCACAGAAAATGTTATGTTGCATTTTTTTGGTCGCATTTTTTAAGAGAAATTTAATGGAAACGAAACATGATGTTCATTACATCATGATCACAATATGATGATCGTCATAAGTAGGAATAAGAAAGTGCCTGTGTATATATTTGACTAGATAAAAAATATACCGGCCGAATTGATAACCTCCTCCTTTTTTTGAAGTCGGTTAAAATAGCAAAACATCTTCCTTTTTTCGTTAATAATTTCCACAAAGAAAAATATTTTGACGTCTGTGTTTTTAATTTTGTGAATTGTTTATAACCTCTGTATTTAAAAAAAGCCAAAAATGCGGGTGAATTTGCAAGCATTTTTTATCTAGTTTTGATTTAAATGTAGGTAAGCTAAAATATTTGTTCAGGTACGGTGAAGACACTGCTAGTTGATGACAGTCAAGTGGTAGCGAACCTCATGGTGGTGATTTGCACTAAGATTGGTATCACCAACTATGATGAATATGGATTGGTGAGTTTTATAATATGTATTTCTGTTTAGTTAAGCGCTGATTTTTCAATCCTTGGTTAAAACTTATTTATATATTCAATAATGTATTAGACTACCCTTTCAAAAATGTATTCTAATTGTCTGTATTTGACAGTTTACAGGTGACATTTTAAAATGTTCGTGTAATAGTGTAGAGATTGTACCTAGTTAAGTATTTGTGATTAAACGTATTTTCTTTCTTCTTTCTTTCTTCTTCTAATACTTTATTGGACGGTTAAATTTTAACCAAGGATTGTAAAATCGGCCCTTGTTGGGTTAAATTGTTTGGAATAGTCATGTGTGTAAGGGGATACTATGGTATAATGGTTGCGCTATTAATTTAGTTTTTCATACGTGAAATACGAAATTACTAGGCTTTGACTTTAGAATTTATGTCATAAATCAAATAAATGTACAATAAGAATAAATCCTGTCTACAAAATTCTGCAAAATAAATAGAAAGACATGATTATCATAGGTATAGTTATCATTTGTATTTATAGTAGCTGGAATAGGAATGTAAAAGTTCGGCTTTGTAAAATTTACAAGTATACAGTTATAATTGTCTTAAAAATTCAAAAAATTCAAAAATTCAAATTAATTTATTTGCCAAAAAACATGGTATACATAGATATCCCACACATTTTACAATATACAGGGTGTCCCACTATTGGTATACTAAGCGCAAAGAGACTTGTAGTTTTGCATACACTGATCACATAAAAAATACTTAAACAACAAAATAACTTCAAAAATGTTTTGCTAAATTTTTCCTGAAAATCCATGTTTTCTTCTCTAGCTTCGCGCAGCCGGCATATACCGCTTCTATGTGAGCATTTTGTCTTATGAAAACATAATCTTAAACGATAGGTCACGTGCGGGTGGCAAAGTTGGGCGGGTTGCTTGTTATGGGTGTACACATAGAGTTTTAAGAATTCATCTATTTGAAAAAAAAAGGCGTCTGGAATTTTATAAGTATTTTTTACGTACTCAGCGTATGCAAAATTATAACCTCCTTTGAGCTTAGTGTACCAACAGTGGGACAGCCTATATAATTAGTCAATTCTATCCCATACATTACCTCGTGTTATTCATCAATTCATATTATTCATTCATTCACACAGGTACGCGAGGAACAGAAGGAAGAGGCGGATCCGTGTGAAAAGCCTAACTACGGCACGTTAACATTGCGCAGACGACACCACGAAAAAGAGAGGGATGCTAAAATGGACCAGTTGAGGAAGAAACTGAGGACTGATGATGAAGGTATGTATATATAAGAAGAAAGAAAATATTGTCAACTAGCTAACCGCCCGCGCCCTCGCCCCCTTTGTCTAAAACCTAATAAATTACTAAAACCTTCCTCTTGAATCTATCTATCTATTAAAAAAACCGCATCAAAATCCGTTGCGTAGTTTGAAAGATTTAAGCATACAAAAGGACCTTTTTTTCTGCCCACGCTTCTCTTAAGCGGACAGGGAGAAGCGTGTTTTTAATTTTGACTTGATTTTGACCCACTTTAAGCCGCCAGATTCAATTCAAACTTTGTACCCATAACAAGGATGGGTGACAATACAATTTCATGAGTTTTAGTGCGTCTTTTTAGCTTTTTTTTTAATATATATTTTTTTTACAGTAAACTGGGTGGAGCCATCAAAAACGCTGCGCGAACAGGGCATAGACGTCACAGAAACTCTTTTACTACGTCGCAAGCTGTTCTTCTCGGACCGCAACGTGGACTCGCGGGACCCGGTGCAGCTGAACCTGCTGTACGTGCAGGCGCGCGATGCGATACTGGACGGCACGCACCCCGTCACACAGGACAAGGGTCAGTTTGTGGGGCATGAGGGGGTGTATAGTACACATGAGTGAATAGATAGTACATGAGAAAAACCGTCATACAAACACATGAGTAGATAGATAGTACATGAGATTGTACGGAGACAAACCGTCATACAAACACATGAGTAGATCGATAGTACATGTTGTAACTTAGACTTAGACTTAAGTTATTGTTAAGATAAATTTGTGATAATAATTTCAATAAATAGTAATGAAAAAACGGAGAAAAACCGTCATACAAACACATGAGTAGATAAATAGTACACAGGCAAATCTTCATACAACCACATGATTAGAGTACAGAGACATAGCGTCATACAGCCACATGAGTAGATAAATAGTACATAAACAAAAATTGAGAACTTATGAGCATGAACTGTCAAAACGGGACTATTATTTTATGTTGATAGTCCATAAGTCTCGCATAAAAATAAGATAATACACGACAATACATTTATTTAGCAGAATAATCATACTATTACTATATTTTATTGCAGCGTGTGAATTCGCTGGCATCCAGTGTCAGATACAATTTGGTGATCATAGAGAAGATAAACACACGCCTGGTTTCTTGGAGTGAGTAGTCACTAATATTAATAATTCTATTGCTTGAGTATTTTTGATTAAATATGGATTCATATTATATCGCGAATCAATATTGAATTCAATACAGTTAAAAATTACCTAAAAGTTCATAGTGCAGCTGGTCATTCTTAATTATGCCATTTTTATGAACTATTACATAAAATTGCCTAGAATTTCGCAATGTAACTAGTAATTCTTTATTATGCCGTTTTTATGAACTACAGCATAATTTTGCGAGCAAATACGCTTCAATGTTATTTCATTTGAGAACTGATCATATTGCTCAGAGACATGACGAATGAATCGTGATCGATTTTTTTCTATTTTTTATAAATTTATAAATGAAAATGTTTCACAATTGTAAAATCTGAATATTTTAAACAATTTTTTAACCAAACTGATACAGACATAAAAACTTATATTTTTATTTAACAAATCCAACAGCCTAAAAGAATTCCTGCCGGCGTCCTACGTGAAAGTGAAGGGCGTAGAGAAGAAGGTGTTCAAAGAGCACCGCAAGCACACGGGTCTGTCTGAGTTGGACGCTAAAGTGCTCTACACCAAGAGCGCTAGGGACTTGCCCACGTATGGTGTGGCTTTCTTTTTGGTTAAGGTGCGTATTTTGATGTACAATTTATGGTAATACTAGTTTTCAGACAGCGGATCCGCCCGCTTTGTGTAAAACTAAAAAATTTTAACACAAATCGGGCGAAACAACTTTCAACAAAACAAAGAAATTTTCATCGAAAATCACTTAATGAAATAAATTTATTTGCCCATTTATGATTTATAATTAATGTACGACAGACGATCTATTAAAAAAAACCGCATCAAAATCCGTTGCGTATTTTGAAAGATATAGCGAGCTAATTTTAACATTGGTCCTTCGAGCCGGATTTTTGTGAAGTTAAATTAACTTTTTTGTTCTAACTGTGTACGCGTCTGTGCCATAGAATATTGCATCCTTTTTATACTTTTGTGGTTAAATATACCTTTCTTTTTCTCTCTTAACGATATTTAGATTTAAATTTATGATTTTATATTTATAAAGCATTAATTGAATGCCATAAAACCAAAAATATCAAATTCAATATTTAGATTTATATTTTCTCATTTTCTAATTTATACCTATATCACATTGTAAGTCAGTTAATAGTGCGTCTATCCATATATATATGTTACAGTCAAAACCCTGAACCAGTCAATAACGTTATTGACCGGTAAAATCAGTTAATAAGGATATTGACTAAGGGCGTCGGTTAATATCCTTATTAACTGATTTTATCTGATTAAACCAGTTAATAACGTTATTGACTAAGGGCATCGGTCAATATCCTTATTAACTGATTTTAAGTCGAGACATCTAGTCAATATAGGTTTTAACCGACGTGCCCAGTCAAAACTCATAAAAAGTTAAGGACGTTAGTGAAATTATACTAGAAAATCATTTAAAAAGGTTCATAAAACTTTTTAAACTTTTTTATATTTAAGAGTTTTATGTTTGATTAATTAATTCGGGGTATTGTTTGTAAACTGTAACCGCGCGAGAATACGTGCCCCAAAATATTTTTGAAGATGGCAATTGTGTTTTAATAACAACTAGGTTTCCGCCCGCAGCTTCGCCCGCGCAGTCAAAGAAAAACCGCATAGTTCCCGTTCCCGTGGGATTTCCGGGATTGCGTTAGTTTCTGATTTGACGGAGTGACCTGCAGGTGTACTTCGAAGACTGCTACTGGATCTAATAGACGAGTAGAGCTAGGAATGCCGAGTTTGGACTCGTTTTGTTAGTTATGTCGAGACCTTACCTCCGGACTTGATGGAATGATCTGCAGGGGTACTTCGAAGACTGCTACTGGAACTATTATACGAGTAGAGCTATGTGTGCCGAGTTTGGGCTCGTTTTGTTAGTTACGTTGAGACCTTACCTCCGGAATTGATGGAATGACCTTCAGGTGTACTTCGAAGACTGCTACTGGAACTATTATACGAGTAGAGCTAGGTGTGCCGAGTTTGGGCTCGTTTTGTTAGTTATGTTGAGACCTTACCTCCGGACTTGATGGAGTGACCTGCAGGTGTACTTCGAAGACTGCTACTGGAACTAATAGACGAGTAGAGCTAGGTGTGCCGAGTTTGGGATCGTTTTGTTAGTTACGTTTAGACCTTACCTCCGGACTTGATGGAGTGACCTGCAGGTGTACTTCGAAGACTGCTACTGGAACTAATAGACGAGTAGAGCTAGGTGTGCTTAGTTTGGGCTTGTTTTGTTAGTTACGTTGAGACCTTACCTCCTGACTTGATGGAGTGACCTGCAGGTGTATTTCGAAGACTGCTACTGGAACTAATAGACGAGTAGAGCAAGGTGTGCGGTGTGCCGAGTTTGGGCTCGTTTTGTTAGTTACGTTGAGACCTTACCTCCGGACTTGACGGAGTGACCTGCAGGTTTACTTCGAAGACTGCTACTGGAACTAATAGACGAGTAGAGCTATGTGTGCCGAGTTTGGGCTCGTTTTGTTAGTTACGTTGAGACCTTACCTCCGGAATTGATGGAATGACCTGCAGGTGTACTTCGAAGACTGCTACTGGAACTATTATACGATTAGAGCTAGGTGTGCCGAGTTTGGGTTCGTTTTGTTAGTTACGTTGAGACCTTACCTCCGAACTTGATGGAGTGACCTGCAGGTGTACTTCGAAGACTGCTACTGGAACTATTATACAAGTAGAGCTAGTACGTTTTGTTAGTACCTGCTGGTCACTCCATCAAGTCTGGAGGTAAGGTCTCAACATAACTAACAAAACGTGTCAGACGTGTCTAACAGACGTGTCTAACAGACGTGTCTAACAGATGAAAAAATTATGTCGAGACATAATTTTTTCATCTGTTAAATCGTGTGCTGGCCTCCGATGCCACAATTGACATTTTTGCTAGTAGTATTAATACTGTCCTAGACCTCTGTATCAGGTACTTGGATGCACATTGAATGTAACTCCATTTTGTTTGTATTTTTGTTAACATATTGTTACTAAATTCTATGTATGCTTTGGTATTATTACTGTAAATACAAAGAATGATTCTGTGTCAATAAATAAATAAATAAATAAATAACTAACAAAACGAGCCCAAACTCGGCACACCTAGCTCTACTCGTCTATTAGTTCCAGTAGCAGTCTTCGAAGTACACCTGCAGGTCACTCCATCAAGTCCGGAGGTAAGGTCTCAACATAACTAACAAAACGAGCCCAAACTCGGCACACCTAGCTCTACTCGTATAATACGTGGGCCACACTGAAAGTTTTGCGTAACTAATAAACAAAACAATTTATTTGTCCAATATTATATTTACTACTTTTTAAAGTATTCTCCGCTACATTTAAAACACTTTTTCATCCGTTCAAACCATTTCTGGAAACATGAGGACCATTGGTCCGAGGGTATGTTTTCTGCGTGCTGTTTGAAAGCAACCACGGCCTCTTCTGGCCTCGTAAATGTCGAACCACTCATTGAATCATAGATTTTTGGGAAAAGGAAGAAATCGCAAGGTGCTAGGTTAGGACTGCGTGCGGCATGAGTCACGTGCTCTATGTTTTCAGTAGCCAAAAATGACTTTGTTTTGTTCGCGGTGTGCGCCGAAGCACTGTCATGGTGCAACAAGATGCGACTTCTAGGTCGCTTTTCTCTTATTTTTTCTAAGACATTGGGCAAAAAAATAGTGGTGTACCACTCGGCATTAACAGTCTTTTGTTACTCAAGTGGGATAGTGCAGACAGGATTCGTCTTAGAGAAAAATAATGCAATCATTTGTTTGCCAACCCTTCTCGCCTGCCTCTATTTGGTTGGTTTGCTGTCACTTTCAAACACCCACAAAGAATATTGGTGTTTTCTTTCTGGAATATAACCATATATACATATTTCATATCCTGTCACGATATTATACACGGCATTAGAATGTCCGTAATTGTACTTTAATAGCATTTCTTAACACCAATCTACTCGATGTCGTTTTTGTTCTGGAGTGAGTTTGGGAGCAATTCACCGGCAACCAATCTTCCTAACTTTGAAATGTTCATGTAAAATTTTCTGAATTTGTCTCATACCAATCCCCAAATGTCCTCGAATATCCTAATAAGTGATATGGCAATTTTCTTAAATTAGTCGTCTGATGGTAGCCATATTTTCCTCCGTGATCGCAGTTGAGGGTCGACCTTCACGAATTTCATCATGAAGAGAAACACGGCCGCGATGAAATTCAGCATATCAATGCCTTACAGTGCTCAAATAAGGTGCTTCCCTCCCAAAAGTATTTTGAAGGCGAGCAGTGCAAGCTTTCGGAGAGAGCGAACTTTTAAAATCATCAAAAATCATCGCCCTAAAATTGTTTCGTGTTAGTTCCGTTTTTGCTACGGACAACGAACTTCAACTTGAGATTAAAAAAAATTGACACGAGCTTCCAGCCAAATTTTTTTTTCCTCAACTTATGAGACTTCATAGGTTAAAAAAATATAACATTCAAAATTCAAACATTTATGGGTGGCTAGAAACGCAAAACTTTTAGTGTGCACTAGGTAGTTCCAGTAGCAGTCTTCGAAGTACACCTGCAGGTCACTCCGTCAAATAGGAAACTAACGCAATCCCGGAAATCCCACGGGAACGGGAACTATGCGGTTTTTCTTTAACTGCGCGGGCGAAGCTGCGGGCGGAAACCTAGTTGTTATTAAAACACAATTGCCATCTTCAAAAATATTTTGGGGCACGTATTCTCGCGCGGTTACAGTTTACAAACAATACCCCGAATTAATTAATAAAACATAAAACTCTTAAATATAAAAAAGTTTAAAAAGTTTTATGAACCTTTTTAAATGATTTTCTAGTATAATTTCACTAACGTCCTTAACTTTTTATGAGTTTTGACTGGGCACATCGGTTAGAACCTATATTGACTAGATGTCTCGACTTAAAATCAGTTAATAAGGATATTGACCGATGCCCTTAGTCAATAACGTTATTAACTGGTTTAATCAGATAAAATCAGTTAATAAGGATATTAACCGACGCCCTTAGTCAATATCCTTATTAACTGATTTTACCGGTCAATAACGTTATTGACTGGTTCAGGGTTTTGACTGTAACATATATATGTTTGCTATATTAAATCCAATTTTCCTATGAAATACAAACTTAAACATTTATTTATTCAATGAGACTTCTTCGAGAAGCACTTTTGAAACGTCATTACATATTTTAACATTTACCACCGATTCGGAAACCAGTATCTACGGAGAAGAACCGGCAAGAAACTCCATAGTTGCTCTTTTTAATCATGTCAGTATTACAATTTAATTTTACAAAATATGTAACTGTATATTATCATATCTCCAGGAGAAAATGAAAGGCAAGAACAAGCTAGTGCCACGCCTACTGGGCGTCACCAAAGACTCAGTGTTGCGTCTGGACGAACGCACCAAAGAAACGTTACAAACATGGCCGCTTACCACTGTGCGGAGATGGTGTGCTAGTCCCAACACTTTTACATTGGATTTCGGTGATTATAGGTATGTTACAGTCGATAAAATCTGATTTCGTTTACTATTCAACTTAAACTCAATTTATTAAGATTTCATCTAGAAACACTTTTGAATTGTCATAACATAGTTTAACATTTTACCACTCGTTCGGAAAGTAGTGTCTACAAAGAAGAACTGGCAAGATACTCTGTAGTTACTCTTTTAAAATCACTGGAGATAATGCAGGAGATATCTATCTCCTGTATTATCACCAGACAAAAAAAATCACATCATAAAGGTACCGTTGCAACAACAAAGACACGTGAATAAACATAATTTACTTTTAGATGTTATATTCGGGCTACAGTATTATCTTTAAAAGACAATAACTTGGTTACAATATTGAGTAAAAATTTTCGCATAATAAAAAATTAACATTTCCTTGTTCCATATGCACTACTACAAACTTTTTTCCGTTTGGCTGCGTTGTAAAAATTTTCATTAATATGTATTTAATAATAATAATTATTCTTTTCTCCTCTACAGTGATCAATACTACTCCGTGCAAACAACGGAAGCGGAACAGATACTACAAGTGATAGCCGGATACATAGACATAATAGTGCGCAGGCGCAGAGCAGCTGATCACCTCGGTAGAGATGGTAACGAGGGCTCTGCGCTGTTGGAGGACTCGGTGTCGCCTTCCAAGTGAGTGTAGACAGACAGACAGATACAAACACAAAATACATACACAAACATATTAAATTGTTGAGCACCAAAAAAAAAATGTGTGCGTGTACTAGTGTACAGACGTAAGAAGTGAAACTTCTTTATGACCTTATTTTTCAAAAAACAATTTATTATATGCAACTTTACAGAAATACGTCGAATCACGCGTGGTAGGGATAAGAAAAAGATGGCGCGTAACGGAAAAATATCACGCGTAACGAAATAATGTTGCACTAAATTTTTTTCCAACCCCGATAAAGAAGTTTCACTTCAATAAAAGATGGATACACAACGGACTACAAATACAATAAAATAAAACAAATAAACGCAAAAGCACGCTTTGATGAATTCCACACACATGCTAATTCATTTACAAACAGACAAATAGACACAATTGGATTTATAAAAACGAATTATGATTTCAATTTTATTGTCAGCCAAGTCCCTTGAACATTTACTCCTATATTTTCGAACTTATAGTCGAGCCAATTTAATAGGCAACATTTGACGTCTATCAATTTTATCTTCGAAGAGAGGTAACCTGCTTAAAAACATCGATTAAAGTGTATTAATCGATACGGATTTTAAACATTTGTCAATCGAATTTATTAATTTATGATGATTTTTATTCACAAGTAATCAATGCATTCGATTCTAGATGTCAGATTTCGATTTTTAGAGTAACGTCTCTGGTATTTAAAAAGAAAAAAGGTTTATTGACACAAAATTGTAGCGACGTCAGTTCTTCAATTCAGAAATTGTTTATTATGTTTAGGATGGTTTATCAGTAAAATGAAATCTTAAAATTACTTGTATCGGTCATTATTATTATAAATATGTAATCGTAATTGAAAAAAGTTAAGCAAATGTGCAGTTCTAACAAAACGAAATATCATGTTATTCTATGTCGTCGTTACTAGGTTACGTTGTTGAATTTTGTTGAACTGTCAAATGTTGCCTATTAAAATGGCTCTACTATAGTTATGAAATACACAAAAAATAAAATACATTTTCATTGTAAAAATATATATTTCCAGGGCAAATATAATACAACACGACACGTTCAAATCGGGCAAAGTGAACACCGAATCCGTAGCAAAGCCGGCCGTGCTCCGGCCTGGGGCAGAAGGTATGTGGTAGAAAATGATAGATTTATTATGGAAAATGGTAGAAAGTGTGTGAAGTACGGTAGGTTGTAGTAGAAATTGTAGGGATAATAGTAGAAAGTTTGTGTGACGTATGTGGTGGATGGTGTATGGTAGGATGTGTGTTCGGCTTTAGCGTGTAACGGAAATGCAATTTTTCAACAATTTGTTTTTATGGAAAGTCGTCTTTACAATTTTTTTAATACAATAAGTATGAGTATGATAAACTAGCTGTGCCGCGCGGTTTCACCCGGATTGCTTCGCTGTTGTTGGTCTTAGCATGATGATATATAGCCTTAGCCTTCCTCGATAAATGGGCTATCCAACACCCAAAGAATTTTTCAAATCGGATCAGTATTTCCTGAGATTAGCGCGTTCAAACAAACAAACTTCAGCTTTATAATATTAGTATAGATTTGATGTGTTTCTGAAGAATTGCGTTTGTAATGTTACACGTTGTATAAAATTGTCAAACTATTATTACATATTTGTTTTATATAAGCTTGCAATAAGCTATTTTTTTTTCTTTTTTCTATAAATTCTGTTGATCTATGAACACTTTGTAAATGAAGCACAATATACAAGTAGATTGAATTATTGAAACTGTATAAACCGCTGTGTACAGAATTTGTATATCAGATATATTTTATTAAGCTTTGATATATTTTGAGTAAAAATTTAGGGCTTGTTTTGTTTTGCGAAGTTCCAAACTCCTTGAGGACACAATATATTGTCATATTATAATGTGATCCAACCTGAAATAGATAGATTCAACTACACATTGTGACAATTTTAAATTCACAAGAATTTATAATATCAGTTGTTGGTTTATTAAATTTATATTTTTATTGATGTGCAAAGTATACGACTTATCTTTGCTATGTCGTATTTTACACAGAGATAGTTTGATCGCGTTATATGGCAATATACGTATAGAGAGTACCTATATTCAAGCAATAAGTGACTCTATTACATACAGCATACAAGCCAAGTCGTATAATCTTCACCTTTAAATATTGCCAAGCAATCAATGACTTTATTTTGTACCTCATAAGCGCTAAGTCGTATAATATGTATATGTAAATATTGCCATACAAAAAGTGGCTTTATTGCAATATGGCGTAGGTACAAACTCGTACAGTTCATACTTATACATATTGCCAAGCAACAAATGACTCTATTACATACAGCATACGAGCCAAGTCGTATAATCTACACCTATAAATATTGCCAAGCAATCAATGACTTTATTATGTACGGCATAAGAGACGGCGAAATCGTATAGTAAATACTTATAAACATTGCCAAACAACAATTGACCCTATTGCCATACCGCGTAGGTGCAAAATCGTTCGCGGTCGGGCACATGACGGGCGCGCAGCAGACCACCGTCTCTGGCCAAGTGATCACCGGCCACACGCCGCCCGCTGTTAGTATTTATAGTGTTTTTTGTTTGTCTGTTTGCTTTTTGTTTGTCTGTTTGTGCATGTGTAGGTGGGGATCGGCTGCGTAGGTATTTAATGTTTAAGGGGGTGGAGGTGAAAATAAATGGAAACAAAGAGATAAATTGAAGGAGGGAGGGATCTAGAAATTAATGGTTTTTGTTAGATGTGAAATTTTAGAGGGGGTTAAACTACAATTTTGTTGATAAATTATAGACGAGAGAGACTTAGGATACTTTTTGGGTAACATAGACAAATGAAATTGAAATAATTATGAAATAATAATGATAGTAACATTTATTTTCACCACCATATTTTGTATCATACAATTAGCTTTATATTTACGCTTTTGTGTTGCCATCGCTTTATCATTTTTTGCATACTTATTGTACTAATCTAAAAATATATGTGTTGAAACTTAATATAATTTTGAATTTCATAACTTACTAATTTTAACATGTAAACCCATATGTGTTTCAATAAATTAGTGTTTTAATACGTAACTAACATTGCATCAAATAATCTATCATCATTGTCTTGCCATACGTAAGCTACTAACCATTACTAAACGACTAACTAAATGTGTGTGTGTGTAACTAATGTGTATGTATTCTGTTCACGCACACTAACATGGATTCATCAGCGTTAGATGTCGTCTGTGTAGGTACCTGATGTTATTATTTACTTATTTATCTGTTGTTTTATTGAAAATAACTCTTTTTGACAGTTAACCAAAACATTGAACTTAATTTGCATAAAGTTTCTTTCGAGTGTAATTTTTTTATGCGAATTTTCTAGATCTCACAAAAATTAATAACCTTGATTGTTTAAATGGCAAAGTATTTTCAATGAAACAACAAGAATATCTTATTTGAACTATACTAATATAATGTCTTTTTGTGGGTATTAATTAAAACAAAAAATATTCTGGGCTGAAGTATAGTTTTGTTGAATATTATGTCTATAACAATGGCGTCCACTGAAAATCAGTGTAGATTATGCAATACTAAACTGAATTAAGAATATTTTTCATATTTTTGTAGGGCTCTCGAAAGTTGAGCACGCGATTTTATACAATAATTGTGATTTAAGTCATATTAAATCAATATTCCTACTTACAAAACATTGACTTAGAAGTAAAGATTTAGAAAAAATGCTCTCTTGATTTTTTAAACAACAAAACTGTACTCCAACCTACACTACAACAACGACAAATAAAACAACACACACCTTACAGGCATCGCAAGTGCAACAGACGAGAGTCACATCGATATTGAGCGAGCCGCAGAGAGCTCTGCTATCGACTATCACGAGTGGCAGAGAAGTTATCAAGCAGACGGAAGAAGGGTTGACAAGAGTATGTATGAGAAAAAGTGACAAACATTTTTTTTTTTTTCAAATTTTGTGTGTGAAGTTTGGTAGGATAGATGAATGTGAATTTTTGAAGTAATACAGGTGACATGGATAATATATTTTAACTAAATATAATTTATTAAGAAATGCATAAAATTCGTTTTAATATTTAATAACTCAGGCCCCGGAATCACAGACACAATAGAAAATCTATTGTTTCGTGGGCAGATCGGGCCGCTGTGGGCTCAATGGGTTAAATCCAATTGGGAAACTATAAATCTATCTACTCACAACCATCATTTAAAACGCCAAAAAATGTAGAATTGACAGAATATTCATTGAAATTGACACTATTACGTGGCAGTAATGTTCAAAATCTATTGCATCATATGAAGACTGTCTAATTAACTCGTAGGCAGAGTTTTGTTTGGGACAATTTTTTGATCGTGATACTGACTTTAATTGTTTAATGTATTTTTTTAAAAGAAGTCTAATTGAATGTTTGAGTTTTTAATTTATATTATTTGTTACACAGGCTTCACTGCCAGCACTAGGCTCAGACGCCGGCTCCGTTCGTTGGAAGACAACTACACTAGATACGAGCAAGCAAGTGGTGACGTCACACATCGCAGCTATGAACGCGGCTACCGCGCAAGTGGTTACGCTTACAGCCGGTACGTAGATTTGAATAGACAGACGGACAAAATTATAATGCTGTTAATATTTTCATATCTTTATAATGTCCGGTTTTTTAGATAAACACTGTTGCAGACAGAAATACTATGTACTGCAAAAAGTTATTCATAGTAAAAACTTATTTATTTTGTCTTTTCAATGTTCATTTATTATTAAAAAAAGCCTAATTCTAACTGCAATGATTGATACAATTTTCAGTATTATTCCAATGGGTCATGTTTTAATACTTTTGGATAGCCCCTTTTACACATGATACGAAATATAATATTGTAATACATTTCTAATATTTTTGAATTAAATATGTCTACCATTTCTTTTATTATTTTCAGGACCTACCGAAGAAGTCGATCACACCGCTGTTGGTGCAGCAATTACGACTATCACCACAAACTTACCTGAAATGACTAAAGGTAAGCAATTTTATTATATATAATATAAATATTTATTTCATTTTAAATTAAGTTCTCATTACAACTTATATTTATTCTATAAGTCATATATTTCTTATAGCATAATTATATTTATCAGTAACCACGATTAATATTTTGAAATTAAAGACTTAATAGAGGATCTTAAACGCGGTTTATTCATTATATGATTAAACCCGACTTTTTAAATCGAAAATCTATTTGAGTGATTTTTCTATTTGCAAAATAATAATTAAAGCATAGAATTCGAATACCGCATCTAAATCGATTTCTTTCTATTCTTAAAAAAAAATCCTTAAAAGCTATTAAAAAACATACACTAATCACCACACTTGATCACCAGGTGTGCAAATGATAGCGGCACTAATGGATGATGATGATAACGGTGATAAGCTGTTGGACGCTACACGCAAACTGTGCAGTGCCTTCACCGATCTGCTGCGAGCCGCCGAGCCGGAGACTAAGGAGGTGAGGATAGACGGACAGACAAACACACACATCACAGATAGACATTTTACTTGAAGTCAAAGATCTTGTTTGAACGCATTTTTCCGAAAGAATTAATAAAATTGGCAGATTTTTTTTATAACTAGCTCGTGTAATCAATAGTGTTTTAAATTTTTTCTGTTGGCTGACTGTACTGACTGATGTAAACTTAATTTATTTTTATTACATCGAATTCTGAAATAAGGTACAACTTAAGGTTACCCCTTCAATTTTTGCTGAAACGATATGAAGTAAAAAAAGACGGGTTGCACTCCAGGAGTGCCGGCAGAAGTGAAAACTTGATTATTAACGTTCAGCATGTTTGATATTTTGGAATGGTATCCGTCTTACGCATGGAATATAAGGGTCGTCTTACGCTTTTTCGATCAGGCCACGTGTCCTGACGCGAGTTTAAGATTTTATACCCAACGCCGCTAAAGAAGTTTTCACTTCAAAAATACATATAAATACTACATTCAAACTTATTTTTTAAATAATTGAACAATATATTCAATCTGTCACAAATTAAATGCCAAACTAAACAATTACATAAAATAAAAACGCTATAATTTCCCTTCCAGCCCCGACAGAACCTACTCAACGCAGCCTCCCGCGTCGGAGAAGCGTCCACAAGCGTTCTGTACACCATCGGCGAAGAAACACCGCAAGACAAGGAGACACAGGTAAACAGACAGACAAACAACACGCCAGACGAACGGCACAAAACAAAAAAGTCGTATCTCTATAGAAAACTCAATTATTGCTACGACAATTTCTATAAAGTCTTCTTCGGTAAGGACAAAAATGATTACGGTGCTGATTTCGATTCGCATGAAAATGTTTTTTATAAAGATAGCGGTGATAAGAAAGATAGCTTTGATGATGATGGTATTTACGAAGATGTTGATACGAGTAAAGACTGGGGTAAAATGCTAGATGTGATACAAGAAGAGTCAGACAGCGATTACTATAGGAGCTTAGAGTATTGTAATGTCACTTTGAAAAGACCGGTCACGTTAAATGACATAAATCGAGCCAAAACACCGCTCGTCGATGATAATAAAAATAATAATATCGATGATATATTGCACGATTGTGAACATTATTTAGGGGATAGTGCAGAAAAGCGTAATTTTAATACAGATAATAAAACGCCGGATTTACACCCGAAAAATATAACGGACAAAATTTACAACTTCAAAAAAGATTTCTCTCACCATGACTATGTTAATATTAATTATAAACCTGATTTGAATACAAACGTTAACTTAGATCGTCGCACAAAAAATGAAATTTTACGCGAAAAATTCTTTCTATCCAACAACACGGATAAAAACGATATAAACGATCAATTCAACAAATTTAACGACAAGAAAATAGAATGCCACAGTATAAAAAATGACGTAACCAAAAAGGGGCCAGATGTAAAAGTTGCCGGTTCTCTAAACATGAAATTGTTCAATTTGGACAAATACAATCGCGTTTTAACAACTACTGAGACGTTCGTAGAAAAAGCTGAAGCTAGTTTCACGAAAAATGAGTTAAATTACAAACGCGATGACTTCGAAAGTTTTATAAAACGTAGCGAGAAATATTACACAAGTGAACATAGGGATAGAACGACCACTGTACAGTTGAATAATTCCAATCCAGTACCGAAAGGGAAAACTGAAATAAGGATATTTTACAATCCTACCTTTTTGGCAACGGACGCAAAACATCGCGGCTTCTGCCAATTTTGTAGGAAACGGTGTCCGCGTACTGAACTCAAATGTTGTACTCAATGCATTTGTTTAGAACTCGAACTGAAAACGGTATTCAAAGAGAATTGGTTGAATATTCTTTTGATTTTGGCGTTGATTTTCGTGTTGTTAGCCATTTTTATACAATGGTTGTTGAGAAAGATCGGTTGTGAGGAAGGTGAAGGTGGTGATGATGATGAGAAATGTTTCGAAATGTTCACTTGGTAGGTGATGTCTATCCGTCACTAAATATCGTTACAATGCATTCCAACTTTTATTGAGAACGGCATAAAAGACATACTCGAATCTTGGCGGCGTTTTAAGACAATATAATAATCTTTAATTTGACAACTTAAAAAGAATAAATATAGGTTTGATTTAACCACACGATAAAGGCACATATAAATAAAATAGTTTATATCTATATGTATAAAAATGAAACCCGTTTTCCTTGGTCACGGCATCACGCGTGAGTTTCTTGAAGTACGAGCCTACGAGGATGGTTCTTATGTAGAGAAGCACGTAAATATGTACTTCGGGCTAAGCCGGGGCGGACCGCTAGTTTGAAATATAATATAAGAAGGTCCTCCTTTCTTAGTATTGTGCGTTTGAAAATAAACCTTAATAATCACAATGACTTAACAATTTTATACTTTAGTTTAATTGTTTTAGAGTTGAATTTAGTATTAACGGTGCGGGTCTATACACTTAATTTTTACTCAGACAATTGTTATTGCCGTCCTTTTCCTTAATTATTTTTACGATTATATTTTCAATTTTTTTTTTGCTTGACACATTTTTTTTTTTGTTTAAAGACACTAGGGAAAAAGACTGCGAAGTATCAATTGATTTTTTTTTTAGTTTTAAGGTGGTATTGCGAGAAATTATTATGAAAAATTATAATTATGATATTGGACTTAATAACGACACTAGTTTGTAATCTAGTCGTTATTTAAGGAGCCATTTTCAACGCTTGCGAGTACTAAAATGATATAATTATTCATATTAAAATGTATAAAGTACATTATATTAAAAATGTTCATAAAATCCTTAAAAAAAATGAAAAAAAATCTGAAGCATTTTTCGGGACTGTATTTTTTTTGTAAATACTTCTAAAAAGTATTCAATTGACTGGGGTAGGGTGTAAATATGAATTCAAAGTACATATTTCATAATATTATTAGAGGCATATTTTAAATAATATTATTACAAGAAAATTAACATTCATAATAACACTAACAAAGAAATAATGTAAAATAAGTAATATATAGAGGCTATTACGTAGTTCAAAATATAAAAAAAAATATATTAATTTTAATACCTACATAATTATGAAGCAAGCGTTGAAATGGTTTCAGTCATTTAGCATTTATTTAGAAGTCTGAATTAAAAAGGAAAAGAATTAGCGCCGATTTTTCAATCCTTGGTTAAAATTTATTCGTCCAATAAAGTATTACACGAACATTTTAAAATGTCACCTGTAAACTGTCTAATACGGACAATTAGAATACATTTTTGAAATGGTAGTCTAATACGTTATTCGATGAATAAGTTTTAACCAAGGATTGAAAAATCAGCCCTTAATATACTGACAATCGAGTTCCTAAATTGGTTAAAAATATATAATTAATATTATTGGTTGAATTTATTCGGTATTATTTGTTATTAATGGCGGCTCTCTTTTTTTTTTGTAGTTTTAAGTTTTTTTTAATTTGGTTGAGGGATTTTATTTTGTATCTACATTTCATCACAATTTTTTACAAATGGCGTAGTATTAGCTTTTAAAGTTCGTCATGTTTTTATTCGTTGTATTATACATCACATATTATTTTGTTAATACGAATTATGCGTTGTTTTCAATATAACAGTTACATAATATATAAGTACATAATGCACAGTTTTGTAACGCACTTAATTAATTTTTAGTAACAGTTTATTATTGGAATAAAACTTAACATTATTTTTTTTATTAATTTCAATTTTCATGACCATTTTTTAATGATCTGACAGGATATTTTTTATCAAGCCACATACAGTTTTATTCCGATGGGAAATTTATTGTTTTATTTACGTTTAAGTTTTTATTTTTTTGCTATTTTTCGATTTATACAAATCTTTATGGTGCGTGTTTATTTGATAACATTTATCTATGGAAATTGGAGAGCAAAATTTTTTCATATATTGTTACTTTATTAAATACTTTTCAGGCAAATGTTGTCAAATAAACACGCGCCACATGTTTGTACTTACAATCTTGCCACCCGTATGTTATTTTTGTTAATACATTTGCTTTTTTTATATTACAATGGACTTTTTATTTTCGACTAACTGTCTGTAAAGTGAATGTAGTGACAAAAATAATTATAAATATTTTATTACTAACCATACCCTGTATATAGTTGTATAAATTGGCTAGAGAATATATTGCCATAGAATAGATAGTGCAGAAGCTCCACAGCAGGTTTGTTTTATTAGTTTAACAGTTTTTTTTAAATAAATATGGAGATGTAAATATGGAGACAAATAACATATTAACTATCCAGATTGATTTTGTAAATATACTCATTTTATTACCAACTAGCTGCGCTCCGCGGTTTCACCCGCGTGGCTCCGCTCCTGTTGGTCTTAGCGTGATGATATATAGCCTATAGCCTTCCTCGATGAATGGGCTATCTAACACTGAAAGAATTTTTCAAATCGGACCAGTAGTTTCTGAGAACGCGCCAAGCGTTCAAACAATCAAACAAACAAACTCTTCAGTTTTATAATATTAGTATAGATAACAATTGATATAATAAGCTTTCTTGACTAAAATTGTATATATCTATTCTGTGGTAATATTCATGGACTATTAGACTAGATAACTTTAGCAACATGTCCAGTTTGTAAAACATTCGATAAATGACTTGAAATAAGGTTTCGATGAAGGCATATATTACAACAGAATATTATGGAGCTTTTAGTAAACTTATAATATATTGAGATGGGAATACAATCGTCTACATACACAAGAATATATTTTGATGAAAAAATATTTTGAATTATAGAGGAAACGAATATAAAAAAGTAGGCAAAAATCAGATCAATATTATGTATTGAAATTAATATAGGGTTTCTAGTAGCACTTTAGAGAAGAACTGCTATAAATTCTGTCACATATTCGCTTACAATGAGTCACCTTGAAAATTTAACTGTCAGCTTTTTACTTAACACTCTAAATTATCATTTAAATTCACAGACTTATAAATACTACTTATTATATTATTGGTATATGAGTGCATATTGATAATTAAAACAGATTTTTCAGATATCTATATAGATTTAAAACGCACACAATATTTACAATTATTTTAGGCTTATACAAATTGACATCATTTACGAAATCGCATCATCACAAGATATCCTGATCTCGCTTGCTTAATTTATTATCAAATTAAAGAAAAATAAATATAAAGCTCAATAGAAAACTCAGCCTAATACACACGTTGGCAGAGTTTTGTTTTGGACAATTTTTTTGCGCGGTCTCGTTGTTCAAACTTTTGTCAGATAGGATGCTTATTGAGCGCCACGCCATAGCGCTGTCACAAAACGACTATGGCCATTCACCAAAGCGCTGGCAGTTTCTTAGGCAGTATATTTACCGCGTAGTTCAACCTAGTTCGGCGTTATAGCGCGGCAGTAAGGCGTGCTATGTGACAAAGCCATTATTTTACATCTATGAAACACCACATCATTTATAATACAGGATATACTCCTCTCGCTGGCCAAAGCGGTGGCCAACACTACAGCAGCGCTAGTGCTAAAAGCTAAGAACGTGGCCGCTCAGTGCCGCGACGAGCAGCCGCTGCAGAACACGATCATAGCGGCCGCTACACACTGTGCGCTAGCTACCAGCCAGCTGGTCGCTTGTGCTAAGGTAATTGTTATTATTTACATTATTTTATTTATATTGTTTTGCCTGAAAAAAATAAACTAGACTTCGTTTGGAAGTGTTTTTGAATCGTCAAAATACAGAAGATAATGTTTTTCTTACATTGTAAGGGGGAAGGGATATAATAGTATTCATTATTTCAGATGAGAAACAATTCTTGGTTATGATTCCTGTTTCTTGGTAGCAGTTGTTTTACAAGAAAACTCGTTCAAAGTGAAAAATAGGTCTTTTATAGCGATGACAACTTAAATTCATTACACTAATTTACAAGTGCAAATTACATGGTCATGTCAAAAAAGTCTTTAACTCGGAAAAAATAAAAAATATTCACTGAAAATTTAACTCAGAAAAATTTTCCCTAAAATAATGAACTAAAACTAGCATATAACTCGACAAACAGGTGGTAGCCCCCACCCTCCACAACCCGGCATGCCGCACGCAGCTGGAGAGCGCGGCCCGCCAGGTGGCGCAAGCTGTGGAGCGGCTCGCCAGCTCGTGCCAGCTCGCGCCCGAAGCTGCGGCGCCGGCGGTCGAGCAGCTGTCTGCTGCTGCACGACGCGTCACCGAGGAGCTGGAGAGATTGTTGGCGCATTGTGAACTGGGTAAGTTGGGATATTGCTGAAGGATCGGCACAAACGGGCCCCCTCCATAAGCCAGCATGCCGCACGCAGCTAAAGGCCCAAGCTGTAGAGCAGCTGTCTGCTGCTGCGCGGCGCGTGACCGAGGAGCTCGAGAGATTGTTGGCGCATTGTGAACTTGGTAAGGATATTAAATAAATAAATATTTCAGGACAATATTCACATACGGCACGATCTGATTACTAAGCTTTCGCTTGTGTTATGGAAACCAGATGGCTGATAAACATACATGTATAATTTTAATACTTAGATAATTAACACAGAGCAAACATCTATGTTCATCACACAAATAATTGCCCCGGGTGGGAATAGAACCCACGACCAGTGGCTTGGAAGGCAGGGTCACTATCGACCAAGCCAACCGGTCAGTCAATATGTAGCAAGTGTTGTAGTTTTTACAAAATAGATTAAAGTGAAATGACTGCTTTATGTGTGTAATGTGTGATTGCGTTTTAATTGTATATTAAAGAAACAAGCTTTAATGCCAAACAATAACTTAAAATTACATTAAATTCAAAATACATGAATATGGCGAACGGGATAGAATCAGCCATTCTGTCGGGCTTGGATATCCGAACAGCGCTGATTTTCAGTTTGCCAGCGTATTTTTTTTTCAAGTCACTTAAGAGACAATCCTACAATTTTCTCTATATAAAATCTATAATATGTTATCGTTAACAGACCGCCGCGGGCAAGCGACTGTATCGCAGTCGGTGGACAGCGTGCTGTCCGCCAGCGAGCGGCTCGGAGCAGCGGCTGATGCTGGGGAGATGGTTCGCAGCGCCCGCCTGCTGGGACAGGCCACTGCCAGGCTGATTGCTGATATTAAGGTGAGACAACGTCGACGGAAGTGTGTGCCGAGCACACGTGTCACAAGTGAAACTTCTTCGGCAAAAATAGAACGAAATACTAAAACTATAATAATTGTTTTTGACGCGAAACTCTAACACACAAACTGACTTTAATTTGTCCAAACTGAATAAAATTTAAATGTAAACAGCCAATGTATATGCTTTTCAATTAAAAGATAATAAAATAAATACAATAAAATTGAGTACATCCTCTTTTGAAATCCTAGCTTGATCACGCGACTTCACTCCCCTTGACAAGTAGACTATGTATTTATCCAGGCAAAATTTAACTGTGTTCCAAATTTTTACGTATCTGTCGCTTGTTTTTGCGTGTAAGCGTAACAAACATCCATACACGCTTACAAACTTTTGCGCTAATAATACTAGTCGTGTGAAAAGCTATTAACAATATGATAAAACGAAAGTAAACACATGCCTTTAAAATAATATGATTATGGTTAAACTTCAAAATAATAACGCATTTTAATATTTTACAGACGGAAGCCGAAAAACAACCATCGGAGAGTCAAGGCAAATTACTAGCTGCAGCAAAACTATTAGCAGATGCCACCGCTCGCATGGTTGAAGCGGCCCGGCTCTGTGCGTCCGAACCGCAGGTATGGGGATACAAACATACACACACACAAACACAAACAGAGACATGTGCCTGCCTTGTAATAGGGAAAATGATTCAGACATTAGTTATACGTACGAATACGTACATAGGTACACACGCATACGCAAATTCACGTATTCCTGTAAAAAACACGCAAAATTAAACTTGCATATACATATATAAATAATTTTACATGTACAACGTTACATACTTAGCAATGTTGCCATATTATTTATTTATTTATGCTTTATTGTACATACATACCAGGGCAAACAAACTTAGACTATAATTTTATACAATATAACAACACACAGGCACATATGCACGAAAAGGCGGCCTTATTGCTCAAGAGCAATCTCTTCCAGGCAACCCTGTATAGTATATATATATTTATGGGCTATATTAGTATTGAAGATATTCAAATATAGTCTTTTGAGAAATAAATATCTTAAACCGTCATAATAGATACTTAGGCACTACACTAATTACAATAAGGCACTTATATATACCGTTAATAGTAACCAGACTCAATAATGATTTTGAACATGGAAAGATCTGTCTTTCCACGAAGTGAAGATTACTTTACCTCACCATTTATCTCTGTAAAAAACAGAAAAACAATATATTAATAAACTGTTTTTTTCTCAGGATCGCGACAAGCAAGAGGCGTTACTCCGAGCTGCAGAAGAACTCCGCTACATCACAGTGGATTATGCGCAGGGACAGGATCTGGTCGAGGCTCAAGTGGCGAGACTGCATGTGAGTTTATACTCAAACTCAAACTTAAGTAGCAGCTCAAGTGGGGAATTAAGATGTGACTTAAGTGGGAACTTCAGTAGTAACTCAAGTGACGAGAGAAAAACTTATGACTTTTTGTAGGGTAAATGATGGCTAAATAAAGAATAGTGGCGATATTTCAAATGAAAATGATGTAAAACACAAAAAAAATGTGTCAATACATTTTAAGATAACAAAAAAAATTGACAAAATATATTATATTTTCATAATAATCATTTAGTAAAGGTTGTAGAAATTTATTGTCATTATCGCATTATTTTCTTGCAAACATTGTGTTCGTTAGTGGTGATATAATAAAAATCATGAATAGCAGTTTAAGTAGCCAACAAATGAAAAAAAAAAGTATTTTTTTACTATTTTTTGCACAGGAAAGCGCCAAACAAGCTACTTCGAGCGCTACACAGCTGATCGCGTCCGCTCACAACGCGACGCAGTACAACACTAATAAATATTCGCAGGTTCGTTCATATATTTGACATTTTTTGGGATTTTTTGTACTTTTTTGTCGGATTTTGATTTTTGAGAATTATGTCACGTGTAAAGTACTGTATTTAAAATTTGATTTCGCAAGTAAATTATCGAATTCAGACGTTTTTGCAGTTATCTTTATGAATAGTATATTATTTATGAGTGTTATGTCATATTTAAAGTACGGTATTTAAAACTTGATCGTCGGAAATAACTCTTGCTCTACTTTTCAAAATTTTCAAATTTGACATCGATATTTTTTTAGTTTTTTCCAAATTTTTATTGATTTTTTGCCTTTCCCCTACGATATTTTCCAACTTTTTCTGTATTTTTTGCCTCTTCCCCCCCAGGAGGCACTCCTATCTGAGTGTACAGTGCTAAACGAGCAAGTGCCCCGCCTGCGCGAAGCGAGCGGAGCGTTCGCGGCGAGGCCCAGTGATGCGGCCACGAGTTTGGACCTTATTACCGCGGCCGAGAGTTTCTTACAGGTTGGCAAATATGTTAAATGGTAAAATATTGGAAATAGAGAGGACTTTTTCGTTACAGAAAAAAATTTGAAGTTTCATCATGTGCAATAGTAACATGTAGTATTGCCACTTTTTTATAACCAAAAAATCATTTTTGAAGTAATAATATGCCCTCACATAAACTGCTATATTTTTTCTTCTTTACGATACATTGTCAACCTACACTCACATTAACAATCTCTTCCAGCCAAGCGGTCACGTGGCTCAAGCTGCTCGCGCCGTGCTGCCAACAGTGAGCGAACCCGCGGCGAATAAACAGCTAGCGGACACTACGCACCAGTTTGCGGCTAGCTGTACTGATTTGAGGTTAGTTTTTAGGATAAAATTTATAGAAAGCTAATTTTATAAGTAATTGTAGTCACTCAGTTCAAAGGACAGATGTTTTTTATAAAAATCCAGTGTTTAACTTAATAATATATTGAAGTTTTTGAAGTGAAACTTCTTTAGGCGCGTGAAGAGTAAAATTTCAAGGCCGCGTCATGGCAATACCGTCACGTCATAGGACAGAAGTTTCACTTCTGACATGTGTGCTCGGCATACACGCTCTTTTTTTCATAGACTAATATATCTATTTTCACAGATCGGCAGTAGGCCGCGCACGAGCATCATGCCGCGGGCTAGAGATGGACGCAGCTGCCGAAATCTTGCGCAGTCTCCAAGCGGAGATCGATGAGATGGAGCGAGCTGCTGCTGCACTGGAGCTGAGGCCCATACCTGCGCAGACGGTGAGATGACATACACCTTGTTATTATGTATTTTCTTATTATTACTGTCTATCTACACTAATATTGTAAAGAGGAAAACTTTGTTTGTTTGATTGTAATGAATAGGCTCATAAACTACTGGACCGATTTTAAAAATTCTTTCACCATTCTCCATGAGTAATATAGGATAGGTTTTATCCCGGAAATTCCACTGGAACGGGAACTATGCGAGTTTTTCTTTGAAACCGCGGGCGGAGCCGCCGGCGGAAAGCTAGTAACATATAAAATGCTTACTGACGAAGTAAAAAGATTTAAACTTCTTGTAAATATATTTAAAAAAAATATGTAAAATCTTAGTGAGTTATTTTTTATCGTCATTTTTCATTTACAGGATATTATTTTTGTTGTATTTGTTTTTATGCTCGATCGGTGGTTCTTTCTATATATTATGAAAAAATTAAACCACTATTCATTCAACAACAGCATCTTTAATTACTTGAAAAAAAGAAAGAAACGATTACTTGTGCGTTTGTCCGTAATAACTCAGGCCCCGGAACCACAGACACAATAGAAATCTATTGTGTCGGGCTGCTGGGGGCTCAATGGGTTAAGCATAAGCAGGTTTTTTATATAAAACAATAATGTGTTATTGTTCCCTGCAGCCGGAATGGTCGTACGGCCGGCTGCAATCAGCCGGGCGAGCAGCCGGCTCAGCGAGCGCTGCTCTGAGCGCGGGCGCGCGGCGCGGGGAGCAGGCCACGTGTGCCCGAGCAGCGCTGGACCTGGCTGCTTCGCTGCGGGACTTCGCGCCGCCGCTCCGAGCAGCGCTGGCTGTCGCTGAGCCGGATCATCAGCCTAGGTAACGAATATATCACTTAAATGCAGGCACTTACCTCCAACCCAAGATGAAAACTTGTTTAAAAGAAATAAAAAAAAATATTAAGCTATTGCATAGCTTCTATCGCGGGCCTTGAGCGCGGGGACCGAATCGAGAAATTCCGTAACGAAAAAAACTCACGCTCCCCACGGGGACGGGCGGAGGTGTGGCTTGAAGGCATAGCATGCAATAGCGCAACCGTAACAGTCCCCGAGTGACAACGTCGTTTTTTTTTATTTTATTACTTATATCTATATTTAAAACACACACATACGCATATCAGCAAGCATGCACGCACACTTGCGTAAACATAACATATAATAACGTCAGAGATTCCCGTACGAACACATTAATTCATCAAGGAATTGTAGGTAAATTTGAAGAAAACGCAAAACATGTGTTTGTTTAATACAGCTGTTTTTTTTTTTTAATTATTATTATAATTTTAAATTAAATCATATTAACAAGCACCATAATTAATTTTTCTACATTTAAGTTTTATCTAATAAAATAAAGCATAAAGAATATTATATGAATTGTAATTTATTCCTAAAACATTAATAAATCGACATTTCATTTACATCCATGTCTAGTTTTGTTTGTTTCTTTATATTTTGTATTGATGCTCACAATACAGGCCACGAGTCTAGTGTGGGCATCTTGGTTCAAATGATGTATAGAGTATACTACATCTTTACTGTTTTAACAGTCTTATTGTAACAAAGTTCAGATTGTATGCTTGATTATTGAATAAATATTTTTTTACTTTACTTCACTTTTACATACCTCAATCCGCATTTGTCATGAAAAACAACCGTAAAAAAAAACTTAAAACAACCCTAAAACACAATTTACCCCCACAGAATAATCTCGTCCGGTCGGCAAGTGGTGACGTCATCTCTGACGCTGGTGGAAACTGTGAAACGTTACCTCGTCAGCTCTGAAGAGGTGGACTGCGCGAACATCGTCAGCATGGCCAAGAGTGTGTCGCAGGTATGGTGTAGTAATTTAGTTTGTTATTATTAAATATTCACCGGTGTTGCAAGCTCCTATATATCTCTTGATTAACTGTCAAAAGCAAATAAACGAAAAAAATGTGTGCGTGTACTAGTGTACACACGTAAGAAGTGAAACTCCTTTATAACCTTATTTTTCCAAAAATAATTTACTATATGCAACTTTACAGAAATACGTCGAATCACGCGTGGTAGGGATAAGAAAAAGATGGCGCGTAACGAAAAAATGTTACACAAATTTTTTTTCCAACCCCGATAAAGAAGTTTCACTTCAAAAAAAATATTGGAACACTTTTGCAAACTTTATACATTGATCACAGACCCACGATAATATTTTTGTTATCTTATTGAAGTGTATTTTAATTCTTTAAACTATTTTTAATTGATCTTTGTTGAGCAAAATTCAGTTTATTTCATTTTCTATCTCTTTCTATTAACAGAGTGAATAATATATTTTTTGAATGTTAGTTTAATGTAGTATCACAGTGCATTAGTCGAATACCAGAATGTGCAAGAAACAAATGTTATTTGAACAAGTGTTACCATCTCTACAAGACACATCTTCGTATTATATGTGCCGTTTTATAAAGTCACTAAAGATTTTTAACGTGATACAATATTTATAAACTCAAACATTTATTTATTCAATTGGACTTCTTATAAAAGCACTTTTGTGTCATAATATTTTTTAACATTTACCACCATATATATTTATATATACTAATATTATAAAGAGGTAAGTTTTGTATGTATGTATGTATGGTTTTCACGCATAAACTACTGGACCGATTTTGATGAAGTTTGGCACAGATGATCTTTAGACCCTGAGAAAGAACATAGGCTACCTTTTATTGCGAAATATGTACCACGGGTAAAGCCGGGGTGGGCTGCTAGTTAACTATAAATGCCCGTGATATTTATATTTTTATCCCCTTTCAGAGTGTGGAACAAACGTTAGAAGCGGTTCCAACGCACACGGAACTCGACGGTGCATTAGATGATGTTGCGCACACGCTGCATATACTGGATATTGGTGATCTGCCCAGATCCGATCGGACTTATGGGTGAGTTACGTGTTTTTTAAAGTGAAACTTTAATCATAATCAATATTGTATATTTTAAAGGTGAAATAAAGATTTTTTTTTTTTTTTTTTTTTTAATTACATCGTCTCAAACTTTTTGATCTGTGTAGCGCATGTCGCGTGACGCACTAATTATCATATAAATACGATAATTTTTAGTTAAATGTCTATAGTGTGAAAAAAAGTTTCGCTTTTACCGTGGTTTCATAAAACCACACAACATTTTTTTTTGTGAAAGGGGGGGGGGGGGGGGAAACTTACTAATAATTTATTTTCGTGCTCCCGTAGTTTACTAGTCGAAATGGGGGATCTTTACAGTGTTAGTTATAGTTTTAGAAATTTATTATTATTCAAAATGTGTTTCTACTAACGGAGCCGGCAAATGTTATTCTGCATGTAACTTATCATTCCATCACAATCTGTTGTTTACAACAATAAGCTACTGTTTTGATATTTTTTATCTGTTATAGTATTAATATAGAAAGGTAGCTTCCTAATTTCAGGTCTATCAAATAATTTTATAAACTCGTCGTTTAAATTTAGACTAGAGCCTCTCGAGGCGACTTTACAATTATTGTGTTATTACTTTTTTCTTTGTTTCCCTTTAAAGCGTTTTAAAATGTTACCTTCATCATCTCATCATATTTATTTTCTTTGTTTTTGTTCAAAATCGTGTTTATTTTCGACACAGCGAGCTGCAAACAGAACTGAACTCAGCCGCAGTAGGCCTCAGCAACGCCTCCTCAGATGTAGCCGCGGCCGCTGAAGTTGGCGGCTTGTCTAACGCGGGGCGACAGTTTGGGGATGCTTTCAACAGGCTGATGGGCGTTTCTCTTGAACTGGCCGGGCAGACTGAGGTGAGCAGCTTGTCTAGATCTTATCTTAATATCTTAATATATATTATAAAGGCGAAAGTTTGTAAGTATGGATGTTTGTTACTTTTTTACGTAAAAACTACTGAACCGATTACAATGAAATTTAGCACACATATAGAGGGTAACTTGGATTAACACATAGGATAGTTTTTATCCCGGAAATCCCACGGGAACGGGAACTATGCGGGTTTTCCTTTGCAAACGCGGGCGAAGCCGCGGGCGGAAATCTAGTAAATCTATATAGCTATATTCTATAGTCTATACTAATATTATAAAGCTGAATAATTTGTTTAAACTATCTACTAATCTCAGGAACTACTGGTCCGATTTGAAAAATTCTTTCAGTGTTAGATAGCCCATTTATCGAAGGATATATAGGTTATATATCATCACGCTAAGACCAACAGGAGCGAAGTAATGCGGATAAAACTGCGGGGCAGTGAATAACTATTCAGGACAATTATCACACACGCCACGATCTGATCCCATACTAAGCTTTACGCTTATGTCATGGAAACCAAATGGCAATGTTCATTATAAAAATATTTGCCCTGGGTGGAAATCGAACTCACATCCTCTAACTTCGAAGGCAGGGTCGCAACGGTGGTGATTTCTAACTTAAAAATACATATTTAATTTCTGATAATTTGCAGGAAAAAGAAACGCGCGGTGAAATGATACGATCAATGAAGTCGGTGACGGTCAACTCTTCGAAACTACTCGGCACAGCTAAATCTGTTAGTCAGGTGAGTTTAAATACAATTTTATTTATATAGAACATTTAAGAGGTCGTTAAATTAGTTTAGAATGATGTACGGATACAGATTATTGGCAAAAATGATCATAATTTTAAAGAAATACTATTGTGTCCGGCTCGAAGGACCACCTTTATCAAAAATTGTAAAAAAAATCGAATACAATAAATTTGGACATTTTTCTACTTCTAGTGTGAATATAGAATATTATTTGTTTATTTATTTATTTCTACAGGATTTGACACGACCGAACGCCAAAAACCAACTGGCGGCCGCAGCTCGTGCCGTCACAGAGAGCATTAATCACTTGGTGAGTTTAAAATAATAGGATAAATAATTTTGCACGATCTTGAAAGTAGTAAGGTGAAATAAAATACTTCGTTTTCTGAGTCGTATTAAAAGCAGTTGTTTTTTTAGAAATTAAAAACAAAAGTGGACCCAGCACACTACCTTGAAGTACACCGAAGTTGTTTATAATAGTCTGACTATTTCTCTTGGATTTAATGAAATCTATTCGTTTTTGATTCATTGTGATTGTAATGAATTGTTTTCTGAATTGAATACAGTACCACTTAATTTATTTCTCTTATTTATTCTATAAATTTGTGTGTCAAATGCTTCAGACTTGTCAAGAAATATCGTAAACGTATTTTTAATTTATTATTTATACATTTTAATTTATAATTTCTCTACGACACGACGGATGTATCCGTGTTTTATTTTTAGCCTGTTTTTACACACAAACCGTTGTCTCAACCACCAATTTTACCATTTTTTACACATTTACCCACCTTTTTAATTTTTATTATTTATTGACTATTTCTCTAGGTGGACGTATGTACAGAAGCTGCGCCTGGGCAAAAGGAATGTGCAGCAGCTATACGCAGTATCGAAAGCACTCGTCCACTGCTGGGTGCACCGAGCCAGCCGCTCAACGATCTTGGTTACTTTGCGTGCCTCGACGCGGTCGTTGACCAGAGCAAGGCGCTGAGTGAGTGACAGACACACAAACACAATTAGTCTTTTGTTCCCTCCCGCACACACACAAACATTAAAAGTCTTTCCCTCCGACACATATATGCAACTACTTAACATACTTCATAAATTTCCTTTCCCATCAGGTAGCCTGGTAGAGATTGCTGCTTAGCAATAAGGCCGCCTCTTGTACAAGCTATGCCTTTTAATGTTATTTTTTATCATAATTTACTTTGTGCATTAAATTGTTATAAATAAATAAAAATACAAACACCATATGTCGTTAATCTTGAAACGCATCAAAATGACACATTATTTTGACTTATTCGTAAGCAGAAATATGATAACACGTGGATGAAAAACTATTTTTCCTCTCTACTTTAAGTATCTAACATAGTACACACGGACAATAATTCAGAGTATTCCTTGACAGATATTGCCATAAACAACAAACTGGAACATATTTGCATGAAATTTGGTAAAGAGATATTTTGATACCCGAGAAATATATATAGATATATATACATAGGATAGGTTTTATCCCGGAAATCCCACGGGAACGGGAACTATACGAGTTTTTCTTTGACTGCGCGGGCGATGCCGCGGGTGGAAAGCTAGTTTTAAACTAAATACACAAAATATTTTGTTCCTTCACTTGTGTATAAAACTAATAATATTGTTATCCTACAGGCGAAGGCATGTCAGGAATGGCGAGTTCTATCAAGAAGGGCGACAACACGCACTTTGCTCGTAGCGTCGTCGGTGCGGGCGCAGCTGTGCAAAGTCTTGTGGAATGTGCCGCACAGGCTGCTTATTTGGTGAGTTATTAGTTAATAAACACATAGAACAATATTAATTTATCCTTAATAATAAACACTTAAAAAAAAAACGAAAATAATACATTTTTAAATCAGTACAAAGCGGTCTTACCAACATGACAGAAGATTCTTCATTGTTATAAAATTTTGGTCAAAATTACTGTGAAAAACTGTATTATAATTGTACAATTTATAGTCGACTTGAAGGACAGATAATTCTATCCATAAAAATTACAAGTAATTTCTACTCACTTCATATCTTACTCAAAATACCACAAACTATTCGAGCATATATGAATTGTAGCCATTTCTACACATTTTAAACAAGTTTTTGGTCCTTCGAGTTGTAACTGTTTTTACATATAAACCAATCACATCTTTGATCAAAACATTTAGAGCATGAATGAATTTCAATAAATTTCAACTCATAATTTTAAATAGTTTTTGGTACTTCGAGTACCTTTTTATTTTCATTGTACGACCAATCGTCACTTTTCTTACCTCCCAAGACCCAAACGCCTATATTTCGCTACATATTATTCTGCACGAATTCTAATACAATTCCCACTGTCTCCCTCAACCAGACGGCGGTATCAGACGAAACGTCAACAGCCGGTAGAGCGGGTCTGGTCGACCAGGCGCAGTTCGCACGAGCTGCGGCCGCGATAGAGAGAGCTTGTGAAACACTGTCTGACCCCAGGACTGATCAACACCAGGTGAGATTTGGAAAAATAATATATATTTGCTAAAAATATGTCAATAAATTTGCTTGTCATAAATGTTTATGGCAATTTTTCTTCACAACTTCATATGTAGTTATTTTGAGTATGTTTTCTGCTACCTATGTTACATAAAACAGAATTTAAATGTTAGGGGCTTGTTGTTGAAATCTAATATGTCATTAACATGTAATAAAAATAAAAACGGACTTAATATAGAACCTTGTGTGACACCGATTTATAAATTGTGCCTAGTAAAGATTTTCGTTTCAATGAAATCTTTTGAATTCTGTTAGATTTTAGTAAGAAGCTATATCATTTTTCTTGATTCCATAAAAATTAAGTTTTCTACATAATATTTTGTGATCAACACAATCGAAAGCTTTAGGAAGATCACAAAATAATATTTATCGAATTTTGCTGAGTTTACTAAATTTCTTATACATTTTAAAACCAATATTAGTAGATTAAGGTTTACCAGCTTACAAATTCTCGTGAACAGTGCGTTGTATAGTGTGCAGTGGGCGGAATTCGACTTAATAAAATTTTTCGAGTGTAATTTTTGTTTATTATGCGTTACTATATTTACGTTTACGTGTGCTTACTATATTTTGGTCACAGTATTTAGATGCGTATTATATCTTTTATTATGTGTACTATACTAATAATTATACAATATTTATGTTTGTATGTATGTACAGGTGCTATCAGCAGCCACGGTAATAGCGAAACACACGAGCGCACTGTGCAACGCGTGCCGCGTGGCTTCAGGCCGCTCTGTGGAGGCGCAGAGCAAACGACACTTTGTGCAAGCCGCCAAAGATGTGGCCAATTGTACCGCTGCGTTGGTGAAGGAGATCAAAGCGTTGGACGCTGCGTATACGCAGGTACGTGCGTTGACAAGTTGTAGGACGCATTTTTGTGTATAAAATTGATTTAGATGACGACAAGTTGTAGAAGGCATTTTTGTAAAAATTGATTGCTTGTTCCGTTTGGTAATGTTTTCAACCGTGAACTGCTGTTTTTGTTGTGTTTTTTATTGTCACGAGAAGCATTTTGTAAAATTGATTAGGACGAAAAACGTTACAAGATCATCAAAATGACTAAACATCACCATTTCCACTTATGTATTTTGCAATATATAATAATAATTAATAATCATTTATTTAACACTATTTTATAATATTACATACACCTATTGACCCAGGCTCTTAATCTATCCAGTTATAAACTGTTTTATGCAATAAATGATGTATTTATGTATATATTTATTTTATAGGAGAACCGCAGTCGTTGCGGTGCTGCGTGCGCGCCGCTGCAGGAAGCGGTGCGTTCATTGGTACAGTTCGCTGATAGTCCCGAATTTGCTGCAGTGCCGGCGAGAATCTCACCGCAGGCGAGATTGAACCAGCAACCGATATTGGATTGCGGCAGGTGAGGAGATATAACGCAGACGAAACGCACCCACTGCGTTGTCTCGCGTACACTTGCGTTTTGTAATTTTGATAAAAAAAAATGTCTGAATTCAATTTAAACTTGGTCCACTTATCGGAGACAATTCAAAAATATTTGTTAAGCGTATTTTTTTTTTAATTTTTAAAACTGTATTAATTAATTATTATTGTACACTAGTTTGGTGACAGGTGAACAAGTTCATAGTGGTCTTTGTTCCTTTAAAATTTGATAGCTTTAGTTTTGGTGTGTTGATAAGAAATTGATAGTAGACAACGGTAAGACACGATTTTGGCCGCGCTATTATAGAAAATGAACAGTAATACTTACTTCTATCATTCATCTTTTATAATTTTAACTATATCTTCGTTCCCCAGGAGCATAATATCCGGTTCGTGCTCTATGCTCGATGCAGCACGTGCGCTTGCACTTGCTCCGGCCGACCGCGGCCATTGGCAGGCGCTCGCTGCACACAGCAAGACCGTGTCCGATAGTATTAAACAGCTGGTCGCTAATATACGGTGAGTGTACACACACTTACATACATCTCTGACGGACAGACACACACTAACAGGTCTGAAATACTTACACACACGCAAATATAACATATGTGACTCAAATACGATAAATATTAGAAATGTTTACATAAAAATATACACACGAACATCTCTGACATAAACACACGCACGCACGTACAGTAACGTAACATATTATGTCACAAACACAACACATATTTCAAATTAAGTTTTTACTTATCATCTCTGAAATTCATAATCATACACAGTATTGCCTCTGTCATAAATTCACATGCAAAATTTCATACATGTAGATATGTCCAAAATTATGGAGTGAAAAATTTAAATATACCTTATCAAAATAACATTACAAAATTTTAACCCACCCCCATTGTTTTCAACAGTGAAAAAGCGCCAGGACAACGCGAATGCGCACGTGCACTGGACACGCTCAGCGCGCAGCTGCGGGAGCTCGACCATATCGCTATACAGGCTGTGGGGCAGGAGCTGCAGCCGAGACAAGCTAACACGCTGCAAGGTGAGTGCGGGTGGATTATACCCGGAAAAAATGGAGATGTATTTTTTTTTTTTGTTTGTAAAAGTCCGTAAGAAATAGTCAGAGTCAGTTTCATAGAGAATAATGTATTTTTACTTTTGTCAATGTGGTTATTATTACACACTTTTTAACGTCAATTTTAATAGTAATATAATCTAAACTGACAGATAAGCTGAATAAAACATATCCTAGAGCCGGGAAACTGGATATAAATGTTTCATTTGTATTTAAAGTACTTAAAAATTATTAGGATGAGTACTGGGTATTAATCTATATGAAATTTAATGGGCTGCTGGACAAATATAGTTATGAATACTTTTAATTTCAGTATGTCCACAAGTCGTATATTTTCATTAACATGTATTTATCAATTAATCTTCTTGCACAGGTTACTGTGAACAAGTGGAGAACAGCGCTGCCGAGATCCTGGAACGCCTGGAAGCTGTTCGTGTAGCTTCCACCAGTGAAGCGGAGAACCTGGGACACTCTGTGCTGCAGCTGGTGAGTTCAACTCAACGCTCTAACTCAAACTTAAAGTTGAAATTATGTTTGTCAAGTTTTAGAAGTGTGAGGGGGGTATAGGAGAGGGAGTAGGTTGTGTCTATTTTTTTCTTGAAGGGGGAATTGTAAATGTTCAATAAGTGGTACAAGTTTATTGAAACATCTAGATATATCAAAAGAAAAATAATTGATATTAACAATTATTTCTCGTCTTATAGATTAATGTATGCAATTTTCACGGCTCAGTCTTTATTTAAACCGGATTGAATTATGCAATAAAAACTATTTGACTTCAAAGTAATTTAGCTATCAACTTTTGAAGAATCATTTCCAAGTTGTACATTTTGTTTATCCATTACTACCTTACAAACATTGCATTATTTTCATATTAATGATCATTAAATACTATGTTTTCCCTCAGGTATCATACGCCGAGCCGCTAGTGGCAGGCGCAAGCGGTGCAGCATCAAATCTGACGGAATCGAACGCGCAGTCCGATCTCTTACAACACGCACGCACTGTGTTGGAGACCCTGGCGTTGCTCGTGACTGCGGCCAAGCAGGCGGGCGGCAACCCTAGGGTGAGTTTGTGTTAGGGTTGTGTCCAAAAAATTGAGAATTTGTTCCTTCGAATGTACATTTACATATTTAGTCCTTCGTGTTTATATTTACACATTTGGTTCGTGTAGTTTATATCTTCATATTTTTCCGTTTAAACTATTTTTTTACATATCTACACATATCTGGTATTTTGCGTCTACATTTATACATTTGGTAGATCTATTCAATATCTTCATATTTTTGCGCAAAAACTATTATTTTTTTTACATTTGTTCGAGTCTCTATCATCAAATCCAGTTCTTTGAGTCATTTATACATCATTCTAGTCCATATCTACCCATTTCCTCCTTTGAGTGTATTTTTCACATAAATTTGTTTGTGTTTATATCTCTATCTGTGGTTCTTCGAGACTATCACCCGTATTCACAAACAGTACTTCCCTAAGTAAAGCATCAACACTGTGCCAAGGGTAACACTTCTCAGTGCGTTCCATTCATCGAGCCTTTCTATTCATAGACAAAACTTAAGTAATGCTTGGCAAAGCAAACGCACTGCGTAAAATGGCGACATGTGATTGGTCCATTTGTATTGCTAAGTTCATGGTAGAGTTTGACAGGAGTAAATGACAATGACAATCAATTCGAACCGTTTGTTTAGAAACATTGTTCATTTGATTTGTCGTGGTAATTTTCATATAATAAGCTTACACTTAAAATGTCGCAGCACCACGTGACTGGAAATAAAAAAAATAACGTTACGGACGCAATGTGGTCAAATAAATTTTGTTTTACTATCTTCACAAATTACCTAAGTTCCTAAGTTTAAACATTGTAATGTTATTACTTTGCTATTATGTATGTAATTTTAACTTGGTTTGATATGGCATATTGACTGGCAAACTAAGGAAAACTTAAACGAAAATTTTGAGTGACGTATAAAACAATATGAGTACATAATTGTATTCCAGTTCTAAGAAAATACGATTCACCACGTTGGAAAGGGAACTAATCGTGGCTCTAGTACGAGACCGACCCATTATTGAAGACAAGCGAACTAATTCAAAAAATATTGAATTAAAAAGGCAAGCTTGGGAGGACTTGACTGTTGCCTTCAACTCACAGCCATATATATATATATATAAACAACATCTTTCAAAAATCTATAACGTTTTCTAAACTCTTCCGAACTATAGTAATCATCAAATAAGGATCTTGAAAGTCCCGTACCACTTTTCTTGTTATTATTGTCCTTTGTTCAAATATCCTATCGTTAATATAATTACGAATTCTTCTTCACTGCTATAATCCATTTTGACTTTTGAGGTCGAAAGTAACAACAAATTAAGACGACAAAAAAATATAACTTCACACGTTTTGTACACGTGGCCTGTTTTTGGTCTACTATGCGTTGTCTAAAGTAGCTAACGAAGTTGCTTAGCTGTGCGTTCAGTTTATCGAGCGCATAGTGCGCTTCACCACTTAAGTATTGTTTGTGAAATGATTTTGCTACCCCTATGCGTCCATGCCTACTATGAGACTTCACAGTAACGTTTGTGAATACGGGTGTATATTTCCTACTATAAATCTATATTTTTTTACATTTTTTCGAGTCTATATCAACACATTTGGTCCTTCGAGTATATATTTTCATATTTGCTTTTTTTGAATCTATATTTTTCACTTTTGTTCGCGTCTATATTTACGACGACCTATGACTACTATCGACATTTGGTCCTTCGAGTCCCTTATTCAAATAAGCCGCTCCTCGCCTCTAGTCCTTTTAATCTACATTATCACACTTGGTCCTTCGAGTCCCGTTGTAACCTCTCGCTCACTGTACAGGCGGGGGGCGCTCACGCGGAGGTGGACGCGCAGGGGTCGCTCGCGCGCGCGGCGCTGAGCGAGCTGAGCGAGACGGTGCGCGCGCTGAGCGCCGCGCGCGGGGACGCCGGCCCGCTGCTCGACTGGATCGCGCGCTCGCTCACCCGCCTCACGGAGCAGCGGTGAGCGCACATACACACACACACATACATGATCACCCGCCTCACGGAGCAGCGGTGAGCGCACATACACACACACACATACATGATCACCCGCCTCACGGAGCAGCGGTGAGCGCACATACACACACACACATACATGATCACCCGCCTCACGGAGCAGCGGTGAGCGCACATACATACACACACACACATGATCACCCGCCTCACGGAGCAGCGGTGAGCGCACATACACACACACACACACACATACATGATCACCCGCCTCACGGAGCAGCGGTGAGCGCACATACATACACACACACACATGATCACCCGCCTCACGGAGCAGCGGTGAGCGCACATACACACACACACACATACATGATCACCCGCCTCACGGAGCAGCGGTGAGCGCACATACACACACACACACACACATACATGATCACCCGCCTCACGGAGCAGCGGTGAGCGCACATACACACACACACACACACATACATGATCACCCGCCTCACGGAGCAGCGGTGAGCGCACACATACATACAGACAGACAGGACACACGCAAAGTTATAAACACAAATGTACACAGACACGCGTATAATCTATAGATACACACAAACAGCCAAAGATGTATACATATACATAAGCAAACAGATACACACACACACATAGACATGAACGCACCGGTACACATAAATATACATAATACAATGTAGACACATGAGATGCATGTCGATACATAAGCAAACAAACACAATATACACAAATAAATATACGTAGACACACATATACAACTATATCATATACATACACGCACAGACATGAACGCGCCCGTGCACATAAATATACATAGACATAATAATATATGGAGACACACACAAATACATGCACACGTGTACGCGTACGACATGAGATAAACGTACAATTGACAAAAATACTTAAATATACGCACACATAAACAAACTCGCACCCACTTGCGTGCATATACTTATGTACAAATTAAGTGTTCGTGCACTAACTAGTGTTTAACAAATACACATAATATTATGATATCATTTACCAAGAGTAAGTAACAAATAACAAAAAAAAATGTGTGCGTGTACTAGTGTATGCACGTAAGAAGTAAAACTTCTTCATGACCTTATTTTTCAAAAAATAATTTTCTATATGCAACTTTACAGAAATACATCGAATCACGCGTGGTAGGGATAAGGAAAAGATGGCGCGTAACGGAATAATGTCACGCGTAACGAAAAAATGTTACACTAAATTTTTTTCCAACCCCGATAAAGAAGTCTCACTTCAAAAACCGTTATATACAGCCTTTCTTTTCTAAGAATGAATTGAAATTTTCTTAAAATAATTCTCATTCATCATCATTCTATAGTAAGTTATTTTTGTTCATAAAAGGTCATGAACGGTAGTTTCCTGATGTATTTCTATAATAATTATAACTATGTTTTAAACTTAATTTAAAAATATCATATCGATACAGGTAAAATAAATCCTAAATCTTAACGATACACGCTCTAACCACGCAAGCGTGCGTAAATAGCCGATTCGTCATACGGTTATAAATAACCGCCCAGATGTCGGGTTAAGGACATGGTAAAGAGTATAGGGTATACTAGTTGTTCACGTTGATTCGTCTGTTTTGATTTCATTTTTAAATGACTTCAAAAAATTAGGAAGTTCTCAATTCGGCCGATATATTTTATTACAGGTGGAATTATGCGATTTTTGGCGCTTTTGGTAGTGTATTAGGGGTTCAAAAATTGACTGGTCGTCTTAATTTATCAATTTAAATATGATCGTTGAGGTTACTAATGTCATTATGAGAAGTAAATGAGAAAATATCAAATAGGAAACACTAACATGTAATATGCTTCCTAATACTATAAATCTAAAAGTACTTCGTTTAATGTACAGTTCACTTTTACCCCGAATGCATTGATTCTATTTTGTTAAATTTCCATATAGAGATAGATAAGACCTTTCTGATGACATGGGTCACTTTAAACAGAAGTAAAGGGTCCAAAATTTTAAAAATGTCTAGATATGACACAAAAGGGGAGCTAATTAATAAATAAATGGCGTTTTAAATCAATATCTCATAGCCGTCAACGTAATGTATGTAATTATATTTATTACGCTTAGGTCACCGTTAGTTGAATCTTGGATCTGAGCCAAGCGCAGAGCACTAACCAGCTGATACGTTTTAGCTTAGCCTAGTGGTATTGATCTTGAACAGTTTTTGAGATAAAATATGCCTAAGACTTGTAAATAAAATTTATAGTAATTAGAAAGTCTAGTGAAGACAGTTTTAAGGCTGTATAAGAAGACTTTTCCAATGCAACAATATTGCTTTTTAGGATTCCGATAAAATGGTACTAGGATATTAATTGCACTATAAATAGTGAAATAAGTTTTAAAATAAATGACACATATCTTATTCCCGACCATAATTTATCTGCAAACAAAATTGCAGATAAATTATCCAACTTCTTCCTTTTCTGTAAAAAATGAGATGGAAAGTGTCTTTGCAAACGAAATTACTTTAAAAGCTTTCGCTCACTCTTTCTGGCTCAAATTGTTAATGCACTTTAAAATAACACTAAAATTATTATTATTTTATAATATAACGTAATATATGCCGTCAATAATTTAGTGTTCAAGTCATTACCAAATGGCCTAGGTCGCGATCAGCCGTTCACAAGAACGCACGCGTACGCACCGTGCGGTCAGTGTCGTAATATTTGCGTGTTTTGTTTATATTATTTGTTATTTTGTTTACTATGTGTTGAAGTGTAGATAAATTAATTGTTTCTTTGTGAAAAGTGAAAAAGTGTTAGGGTTTTGGTTGGGGACATGTAAGTTTTATTTTTATATAGATAATTTATAGGGGTATATTGAAAGTAAATTTCGCATATCAAAGTATAAGAATTGTGATGATAGGTATGTGCGAATTGATCTGCTTGTAATTTGTGTATTTATATGTATGGTAGGATGAATTAGTGAATGATATGGGCCTAAGTCATCTATTTATTTATTTATTCTTTATTATACATTAGGTTTAATCTTATTTTATAATATCTTAATGGATTTAAATGTACAAAAGGCGGCCTTATAGCTCTATGCCATCATCTACAGTTATAAATGTTCTCATATGTTTCCGATTTTAAATGGTTGGAAGTATGAATAGGTTTTATTCTGGTCATATATAATTTGGAAATGTCATAAAATACCGCAGATTAATGTTATTAATGATCAGCTGTGTCTGATAAATACGCCGGTATGCGTGCCAAGCATTGTTAAAAATTATTGCTCAATTACTATGCATTTAATAAGGTTTTGGATAAATTATCATTATTGATTTTATCATTAGAATTTTGACATTTTTCGTCTATCAAAACGCTCTAGTATTAAGGCCATCAAAATAATAAAAAGCTGGAAGATAAATAAGGTCAAGTACACTAATGAATGACTAAGCTCTAACAATTATTTCGACCAGTCATATAACATTAGGAAATTTTAATTTCTTACCTTGAAAATAACATAAAGTCGAGTATAACATTTTATACATTTCACGCTGAGTGCCAGATCTTTTAATTCCTGTATTATGGTTTTAATGTATCCTTGTGTTGAAATATTTTTAAATAGAGCATAACACAAATCGTTGCAGTTATGTTCTTTTTTTTCTAAAGTGTATAAGAGCAAACACACATACACTCTACTCTACACTTTGGATGAAAGACATAAAATTATTTCTATGTTAACATACACACAATCTATCACTCCCAAGTAAAAATACATATTCCGTACATCTTTTTGACCGTATACAAACACACACACACATACCTTCACAGTTATATGAAATCTGCGTACATAAATCTAAATTATGTTTCAAAAAAAATCAAGCAGTGATTTGAAAAAATTAGTTTTATTTGAAAAAAAAAAACAAACTACATCCTACAGCAAAAAAAAATTATTAATCTAGGTTTTCTTCCTTGTTTCTAAGCTTTGATTTTAATTTGCAGAATGTCGCTTATCGGCTCATACGATGAGACGGAATCGTTCGTCGACTATCAGACACGCATGGTGGCTGCCGCCAAGGAGATTGCTAAACTTGCTTCGGATATGGTAAGTTGACTTGTAATGGAGTTAATATTTATCACATCAGATCACCAGCAAATGATAACTTAAAGCTTCTGGATTAGGTCATTTAGACTTGATTGGTACTTTCACGTTAAGACAAGTAAATTTTGTTGTTTAAGTTCAGCAATTTTCATAGTTTTCTAAAATTGGTAAAGTCCTAGTTTATTTTTCATAAAGGACTAGTGGTCCGCCCCGGCTTCGCTCGTGCTACCTACATGTTTAAACTATCCTATCTCTCAAGTTGGATCGAACTGCACATGGTGTGCGAATTTTATTATAATCGGTTGAGTGGTTTAGGAGTCCATTGAGGACAAACATTGTGACACGAGATTTATATATATTAAGATTAAAACGTCAGTTATGTGGCAAATAATATATTACCTCTCTTTCATTTTGTACCATACGAGATTACATCTCTCTCGTAATTTTCCTTTTAAAATGTCCTTAAAATATCCAATTTCTATTGCAGACAGCTAAAGCGGCTACGGAACCATCCCGTCTGCTAGAGATCGGCAATGAAATGTGCCAGAAGTATGAGAAACTGGCGTCAGACAGTGTCGGTGCGTCTGCCACCACGCCTAATGCTGATATTGCTAATCGGTATGTATTTTCTATAGTTTATTTAATTTCTATGGTTATTTAAAAAAAATTGTATGTAATTTATAGAATGGATCGTTTATTCCAAAATAAGTAAACTATTTAATATAAAGTATAAACTTTGACTTGTTTTTGGTTATTTATTATTTTTCAAATCTAGATTATTTTTACCAATTTTAATAAATTTTGCATAAAATACAATCCAACAAGGAAAAGAACTTACTCGACGCCATTTTTACGTCGAATTAAATGAACTTATAATTTCAATCCTAATAAGATTTCTACATATTTACATTTGATGTAAGTTATAAAAAAGAGAGAGAGTAATAAAAAGTGAATCATTTTTGTTTTATAGCATTCATATGCTTGTAAATAAAGTGAATAGTATTTTATAAATGACATTTGACACCTAATTTACACCAAAAAGTTCACTGACGTTCCTTTTCTGAGTTGGATGGCATTTACTTACCACATAACATATTATATTATGAAAAATATTAATTCTTTTTTTTTTTTGTCACCATGTAACTCTTAGTAATTAATACACAAAACAGAAAAAAAAGATAGTAATGGAGGCAAAAAGGACTCCCCGTCAGCAAAGCAGCAACCATTATTTAAAATGTGTTTCAAAAAATAAATAAAAAGTAAAATTCATTGTTTTCCCATACAGTATTCGCGTGTGTGCCGTAGAAGTGGGCGAAGCTGTCTCTGAATTGGTCAGAGCTGGTGGCCATTGTCGTCTAGCGGCCATACCGCAGAACCAGCGGGCGGTCGGTGATTGTGCGAGACGGTTGAATGAGAAGGTGGGTACAGGGTACAGGGTACACGGGTGATAGGGTACAAGCAGATAAATATGTGTATTTTGTTGTGAGATAGAAGATAGAAATGTAAACCAAATATACAAAGGAGAAGGTGGGGGAGATAGGGTACAAACAAATAAAAATATGTACCCTTTTGTGAGTTAAAAGTTAGAAAGTGCAACAGACATACATAATAATAGGAAGATGGATACATGGGTACAGGGTGGTAGGGTACAGGCAAATAAATAAAATTACTATGTTGGGTACATATTGATAAGAAAAATTAAAAGTATTATAGACATACACACAGAAGAGTAAAACAGGTTTTAATAAATAATCTGGCCACAATAACGAAATAAATTATTAAATTATTATAAAAACTGCATATATATTATTATTTTATTGTTTCTCAGGTGGTCTCAATGCTAAGTGCTTTACAAGCGGGTTCCCGAGGCACGCAAGCGTGTATCGACGCAGCGGCCACCATCGCCACTATTATAGGAGACTTGGACACTACCATACTGTTCGCTAGTGCCGGTAAGTTTTGTAGATGTTGGTAGAAAGTGGTGTAAAGTGTTGCTATTACAAAAAAATATTGAGAAATGTATAATTATGTTGGTAGAAAGTTCGTTGAATTTATTCAGATGAGAAAGTGGGGAAATTTTGTGTCTGGAATCGGTGATAGATCAGTTGCTCCATAATTGATAATTTTTTTATAATTTCCATAAATTCGATTATAAAATTTAGCTGTTGATAAAATTTGTCGAATTGTAATTTTACTTGCATATAGCCATTTTCTAATGTATGTGTGACCGCATACATTGTTATTTATTTTATATTTATATAATATGCCAAAAAACTAACCAATCCCCACTCCCAGGTACACTGCAATCAGACAAAGAGGGAGACACGTTCTCCAACCACCGCGAGGGTATCCTAAAAACGGCTAAAACATTGGTAGAAGACACAAAGAGTCTGGTTGGTGGTGCTGGCGGGTCGCAGGATCAGTTGGCTGCTGCTGCACAAAGTGCTGTAGGAACTATCAGTGAGTTAAAATTATTTTGTTTTTTATATATTGTTGTGGATAGTGATTTTTTAGTAAGGTTTAGTTGCAAGTATGAGGCGGAAAATAAATTTTACGCTGACTTTCCGACTTTTGTAGTAGTTATATGGTAAGAACTGCACACGAGTGTAAATGTTTTCTTTTTACTAAGGACCCAATATGGAGTTTTTGATTTTGATAATTATCAGTATTTAATTTTGTTGCTGTTTTATTTTACGTTTACGTGTTTCGATGTTTATAAAATTTCAGGTAGTTTTGATTTTATCTCTATTTTGTGCAACTTTACAAAGCAAGCGTTGTAGTACATTTATTCACATTACTGCAACTGTAGTCATGTTGCAATACAAATATACCTATTACAGCAACTGTACCCGTGATGTAGTGCAACTATTCACGTTGTGGCATGTTGCAGTGCAACAGTTGACATTGCCCTCTGTTGCAGTGCAACTATACATGTCACATTTCACATTGTGGCATGCTGCAGTGCAACTATACAAAGCGTCACATTTGACACTTGGTCCATGCTGCAGTGCAACTATACAAAGCGTCACATTTGACACTTGGTCCATGCTGCAGTGCAACTATACAAAGCGTCACATTTGACACTTGGTTCATGTTGCAGTGCAACTATACAAAGCGTCACATTTGACACTTGGTCCATGCTGCAGTGCAACTATACAAAGCGTCACATTTGACACTTGGTTCATGTTGCAGTGCAACTATACAAAGCGTCACATTTGACACTTGGTCCATGCTGCAGTGCAACTATACAAAGCGTCACATTTGACACTTGGTTCATGTTGCAGTGCAACTATACAAAGCGTCACATTTGACACTTGGTCCATGCTGCAGTGCAACTATACAAAGCGTCACATTTGACACTTGGTCCATGCTGCAGTGCAACTATACAAAGCGTCACATTTGACACTTGGTCCATGCTGCAGTGCAACTATACAAAGCGTCACATTTGACACTTGGTCCATGCTGCAGTGCAACTATACAAAGCGTCACATTTGACACTTGGTCTATGCTGCAGTGCAACTATACAAAGCGTCACATTTGACCCTTGGTCCATGTTGCAGTGCAACTATGCGAGGTGGTGAAGCAGGGCGCTCTATCGCTGGGCCGCGGCGGCAGCGAGCCGCAGGTGCTGGTGCTGCACGCGGCAAGAGATGCGGCCGCTGCGCTGAGAGATCTTGCTGCTGCCACTGCTGCAGCGAGTGGGAAACATGTGCACCATCCCGATATGGAGCGGCTGAAACATGCTGCCAAGGTGAGTGGTGTGATGTTGTGATGCTGGCAAGTGGGTGAAATACGCTGCCAAGGTGGATGTAAGTACTTGGCGAGTGGCTGCAAGACAAGTGATAATGTACTTGGCAAGCACATGCGCCATCCCGATATGGAGCGGCTGAAGCATGCTGCCAAGGTTAGTGTAAGGCCGAGTACATTAACTTGGCAAGTGGTTGAAATACGCTGCCCAAGGTAGGTAATGGGGCAGGATGTGCTGTGCATACATTACTTAACTAGTGGTGGTTGATAATGCACTTGCCAAGCACGTGCAGCATCCGGACATGGAGAGGCTGAAACATGCTGCCAAGGTGAGTTGTGTACTTGGCAAGAGATGGAAACTGTAATGTACTTGGTGAGTGGGTGGAACATGTCGCCAAGGTGAGTAATAATGTACTTGGGGAGTGGCTGAAGAACGCTGCCAAGGTGGGTAAGGGCAGGTGGTTTAATCAGGCAGCCAAGTTTAGTAACGCCGCACTACTTACTGCAGTACTGTGCTGTAGTTGGCTATGTGTGCACACGCTAAGTGCCGGGCTAAAAGTCACCGCCAAGCAAGAAAATGGTAATTAGGTAATGTATTGATATGGCTGAATTGACATTTAGCCAAATGTATATTGACAAAGAGCTCTGGATTCGATGCCAGATGGATACAATTTTATTGTAGATCTGATTAATAGTAGATCTATTATTGAAAAGAGTAAATAGTTATAAACATTGTGTATATTTTTAATTCAATTGTGTCTAATCAGACTCCATAATACAGGAAGTCCCGTTTACCGATCTGTTATTTTTATACTTTTTTTTTCAGTTATGTACAAAATTTTAAATGAATAAACAGCTTTTGAGGTGCACTAATTTGCCTAATACAAAATATACTTTTGTAGATCAAAGTAGAAACAAGTGTATCAGGTTTATTTGTATTTGTTTTCCACATCTTCACCATAAATTAGAGACACGTTTTGCTTGTACATTGTCTATGTATGTTTGTTGTGTACACTTCGATATTGGACTTTCTAAAGAGCAGAGCGAGCTGTCAAACTCGTCGTCAACAGCTATGACATAGTATGAATTTGACAGTTCGCTAAGCATTGTATAAATTGTAACTAAACGGGTGTTTCTAGCGTCTCTCCGACCCGAAGCGCTGGAGTCTCCCGCTCAAAACGAACACAGTGCCAAGGGCAAAGAGACGCTCGATTAACTTGAAGGAGTACAACTCGTGCGACTCCGAAACTGATATCTTCCAATCAGACCAGGAAGAGGAACTGGTCAAGCTCCTAGACTATTCGAGCCAAGATGACGATATCTCGCCAAGCATATTTTACGACAGTTGCGAAGAACTCATTGCCTATATAGAAAATTTAATGGTGAACCCGCCAGAACGAGTAATCGATGATGATTTGAACATGAGATACAACATGGCAGCTAGAAATAGCTTATTCGATATGGACTGGCGAGTACTGAAATATGGAGAGAGCATTTTCTTGGGAGAGTTAAGGAAATTGATAGATCTGTGTGCAGATTGCTTCAAGAAAGCGGAAAACAGAAGGAAGCGTAATGAAAGGGAAATAGAAATCGTTACGTCTGATTTGGATACAGAAATGAAGAGATTATCACAAGTTGTAGAGGATTTAGATTGGCAAGACACGGTCAATGAAAACATGACGACGAAGATAAGCACAATTCAAACGATAATAACGAAAAAATCTAAACAGGAAAAGCCGAAATTGAAAAACCCAGTGTTCAAAGTTAAGAAAGTTAAGCCGGTCAATTTAATTATCAATTTGGATAAAACACCTGAAATCAAGTCGGTTGAACCTTACAAATCGCCTGAAAAAACTCCGGAAAATAGCCCGAAATCGCCGGCACTAAGCAACGGAGTTAGTACGATAAATAGAAAAGAGTTTTGGAGTTTGTTTAAAAATGACACGGAATGGTGGAAGGCCCTCGCTCAGAGGAATTTGGAAAAGATGGAAGAAACTAGACGTGAACTAGAGAGATTTAGTGGTCACGAACTAGTTTTGGGTGAAATTCAAAATGAATTGGACAGATATGAGAAGGAAAAGCACACTTTACGCACGTTTATCGAAGAGGTTGACTTATCAAAAACAATTAACAAAGATCTCGAATACAATAAAAAATATGAAGATATTGTGCTAAATTTGATTGATTTCGCCAAAAAAGACTTTGTGTTCAAAGGTTTCGATCCGTTAATAGTAAGATTAAATGAACTATCTAACATAGAAATAGAAAGGAGAAAGAAGAATATTCAAATAGAAGACATATTGAATATCACCAATATAGATATAACGAAATATACATACGAAGAGTTGTGTATACTAGAAAAGCGATACAAAGAATTGATAAGGAAGTACAAAACTCATACACAAGATAAAGAGAACGTTACACCCGAACGTGAAACAGAAAATAAATCAAGACCACCTACATTTCATAAAAATGTCATTCTTAACGTGCATTCTAGTCAAAATATAACGCGAAACATAAACCAATATACATCTAACTCAAATGAAAACACACTCAAAAGAAACAAGAATAGAGATGAAAATTCGAAAAATAACTTGGAAATCTTGGACATAACACGCACGTACCCGTTAGAGTACTACGCGAATAACTGGTGGACGATCTACGAAGACATAGTGAAGAATCGGGAACGCCAATTCGGCAGTATAGACAACTGGTGGGAATTCTATGAAGCTGTTCTAAATAGAAAGGACACAAGCGCCGAGGACTTGAAGCGACTGCGTGAAATAATGAAATACAGAAGCTTGAGGCGGTCAAGGCCGAATAGTCGAATGGAGGAGCAGTTAAAGATGCTAGATGACGTGGATAACACCAAGTTCCGTGAGAGCGAAGCGGTGGCGACGAGCGGCAACGAATCGGTCAGAGTCTTGTGATGTACATTAACCGCCCGCTGGCCGCTCAGAGCACATCTAACACGCAGCACGCAATGGATAGCGCATGGTGTGGAACGGATCATTGTTGTTTCGTGGTGTTTTTGTCGTGTGCGGAAATGTTTAAGTCCTCATATCGCATGGTACAGGTTTCTGACTAAAAAGGCACATAACTCTTTCATGAGACGTGGCTTTTTTTTTGACCTAATCCTAAAACTTTTAAATTTCAATTCATCTAATATTTAAGGATATTTTTGGGGTCATGTTTTTCATTGTTTGAGTCTATTTTTTATGAAGCTCGTGCCTCGGGGACTTGAATATTTCCAGCAAATCATGTCACCGTCGTCATTTCACAAAGAATCATCACGCCAAGTGTCGCATCAGCACCGCCTTATTGTGGCTTCTCACCTATTTATATATTATTCATAGGGTCATATCATCTATTTTTGCGTATCTTTGTATCATTAATAGATTTATATCTAATATTTTAATGACTTGTCAAAAAACGCATTTTAGAGATGAAATAACAGATTAGTATTGTCGTAGTTTAACTGTGTTTTTCTAGAGATTTACGTCGAATTGTCATAAGTTTAGATTATATAACATTCATACAATCATGGTATCCCGGTCTTTCATTGTGTGTAACAAAGCCAAAAGCTTTCATGTATAACCGACTTCACAAAAGGAGGTTTCACTTGCGTTAGCTTCGAAAGTCCAATATTGAAAAAAAAATACAGGCGGCTGGAAATTTGTCTTATCTATCTGTTTATATATGGTTGAAAGCTTGTGGGTTTCTGGCATGAGCTTTTCGCACTTGGGTGTTTATTTTTTATTTTATTTTTTGTTTGTTTATCTTTTTATTTATTTTATTTTAATCATCTTAAGTGGTAGCGCTTGAGAGAATCATACTCACGCTCATATTTACAATTGGCTTTAGCTTTGGCCCCGATTGGCTACTGTGGTAATCATTCAAAATTATTAACCAAAATTTTCTTAAATTCGTGAGTAATTCAGATGGTGGTTTCCTAAATTGCAACGTAACGAATACTTCTGGGAGGTTTCTAAAGATGGAAAAAGTAATATTTTTTTTAATATCTCTCTTTAACAAGAGTTAGGAGAAAAGAGAAGTTTTGCAAGGAATCTTGTTATAATCAGAACGTAATTGCAATGAACAATATAAATCTAGCAGTAAGAAGAACCTATCTTAGAATCCAGAAGTATTCGTTACGTCACACTATTCTTATCTATTATACTGATACACGAAGCTATAACTCCGTTTCCATGGCAACCAGGTGATGGTGACGAACGTGACGTCACTGCTGAAGACGGTGAAGGCGGTGGAAGACGAGCATACGAGGGGAACAAGGGCTTTGGAGTCAACTATAGAAGCTATCTCGCAGGAGATCGAGGTAGGTGGTGTAGAATGTTGTAGAATTTTGCCAATGGTGTTTTATTGGAATGTTTAGTATGTAATATTTTAGTTTTATATTTTAAAAGACTTTTTCTGCAGAATTTCACTTTTGTTTTTTAGGATACATTCTATCTAATATTGACAATATTCTTCCTTTTAATAATTTGTTTAAAATTTCTGGGGCATTATTAATAACTTACGTGTGTTTGTGTTTCGATTTGTTTCGGGGCGTTTCTTTTAGTTTTTCTCCAAACCTTTAAGATAGCTTGTTTAACATTCGGCACATTATTTCGCACTATACAATACCTTTATATTTATTTTACTCTTGCTACGTATTCTTTATCACTCTCCTGTTGTGCTGCTTCGCTGTGTATAATGTCTCTGTTTAAGGACACTGTCCTTTCAAACTACACTATATCTCTTTCCCCTGCGACAGGTGCTAATGTACCCAGCTCGCCTGGTCTGGTGTCACACAATATTTGTCCCACGTTGCCGGCAGATGCTATTGTCCCCCACCTACTCTACATTACCCCCTCTCTGCGACAGGTGCTAATGTACCCAACCCGCCTGATCTGGTGTCACACAATATTTTTCCCACGTTGCGGGCGGATGCTATTGTCCCCCACCTACTCTACATTACCCCGTTCTCTGCGACAGGTGCTAATGTACCCAACCCGCCTGATCTGGTGTCACACAATATTTTTCCCACGTTGCCGGCAGATGCTATTGTCCCCCACCTACTCTACATTACCCCGTTCTCTGCGACAGGTGCTAATGTCCCCCACTCCCCCCACGGGCAGCGGTTCTGCCGAAGAGCTGGTGCGTTGCACGCGGCTGATGACCGCAGCCACAGCCCGGGCGGTGGCCGCCGGGGGCACGGGCGGAGCCGCGGGGCAGGAGCAGCTCACAGCAGCCGCTAACCTGGGCAGGAAGACCGTGCTCGACATGCTGGCTGCGGCCAAGGTGAGCATTCAATGATAACATTTATTTATTTATATTTTAGGAGAATATACAACTGTATTCTTAAAAAGTAGTCAGATAATATAATAATCACAATAAGCCATTTACAGATTCTCACGACTAACATACTTACACGGCTAAAATAACATTTCTAAATATATATTTAATAGATAGATAAAGAAAATCCCGCATAGTTCCCGTTCCCGTGGGATTTCCGGCATTGCGTCATTTTCCCGGGATAAAAAGTAGCCTACGTCTTTTCTCGGGAATCAAAATATCTCCATACTAAATTTCATGAATATTGGTTCAGTAGTTTAGGCGTGATTGAGTAACAGACAGACGGACAGAGTTACTTTCGCATTAATAATATTAGTATGGAATTTACATATAATAAAATCGTAGGTAAGTCAAAACTTTTTATAAATTTATGGCGTATCTTCAGTAGATACTGAAGCTAAAAATATAGTTTTTAGAATTTTTGTCTTTTTTTTTTATTCAAAAATGGTTCAGGCATTTGACCGCGATCTCGCCTGATGTTAAGCGCAGATGCGGTAAAATTGGTTAGTATGCCTGATCAGAGGAGTATAGCCTATTCATTCTTTTCTTAAATAAATCCAAATTACCACCACTATTTAAAAAAAAATCAAAAGCACTCTTAAAGACGATTGAAATGTCCATAAAATTACAATATATATACTATTTCGTCACTAGAGCGCAGCACACGCAGCGGAAAGCGACGAACTGCGCACGCGCACGTTGGAAAGCACACGCGCAGCTGCAGAAGCGTATCGTGCGCTGCTCAGTGCGTTACTTAGTGCACCTGCAAGCAAAGCCGCGTTGCCCGATCTGTCTAGAAATGTCGCTCATGCTGTCGCGGATATGTTGGCGGCCGCTGAGCTGCTTAAAGGTGAGTGGGGGGGGGGGGAATACACGGTTATTATGTTAGGGTACGAAATATTAACAACTCAGGATCGGGATCGGGCCGCTCGGGGCTCAATGGGTTAACGAGTAATTTCATATTTTTGTATTCGAAACACTCGTATACGTTTTTCTACTGATCCTTATTGTCTTTAAAACACCTAGCAATTTATATACAAACACTATAATTTCTACAAAATTTGTACTTGGTCCTTCGAAATCTGACCCTTAAAGAAATACACGATTTGAATGGTCCTTCGAGCCAGATCGATCCTTTCATTTGTTCATTCAAATAGAATATTCTAAATATTAAGTTCCGATTGAGTACACCTACAGTTTGTCCATGATCCTTCGAGTAAAATGCTAATAGTAACCGGATCCTACAAACAATCTAACCATTACAATATTTTCTTATTTCTAGATATACCCACAATTTCTCCACAATTTTGATTTACACACCCTTGGTCCTTCGAGTCGGATCCTACCAAACAATCTTACCTATTTTAATGCAATTTTTTCATACTATTATTTGAACCAGGTTCGGACTGGGTGGACCCAGCAGACCCGACCGTGATCGCGGAACAGGAGCTGCTCGGAGCAGCCGCCTCTATAGACGCGGCCGCGAGGAAACTGGACAAGCTCAGGCCGAGGATTGTGCCGAATACACAGGTGTGTTTTTGTTGTATTTTTTTGTTGTAAATGTGTTTAGAAATTAAAGATTTTTATCAATTGAATCAAACACTAGAAAATACAATGTGTTCTTTGTTCTTGTTTAAATTGTTGTAAAATGTGTCATCTATGTGTGTAATCTATTCTTTTTTAAATGTGAATGTATTCGTTATAATTGTTTGTTAAATTGTTCTACGTGTGCAATGTCTGCTATGAATGTCTTTGTAATGTATTCTTTAAAATATGTGTTAAATTGTGTATAAATACAGAGCAATAATAGGTTATGTATAAAAACATTACTTAGTAGATTTATTACAATAATTTAGTAATATTATACCTTTTCAATAAGAACTGACTAAAATTTTGCAAGTTAACATTCGAGTATTCGCAAATCGCAGACGATTAGTTTACTTTAAATCATTGAGAAGAAATACCGTAATATGAAAAGAAGAACAGAAGATAGAAGAGGAAAGAAGAATTAGTGTCACGCGTCGGTGAGATATGTTTGATATTCTTGGTTGTTTATTTGTGTATCAGCCAGGAATCAAACATATTACACATCGACCGTGTCCCGTTCTACATGTTAACAAGAGAAGTTGTTGTAAAGAAGAGTTGAGAAGAAAATGGAAGAGAAGATTAATGTGCACGCTAGATTTTATACTATTTATAATTACCAATTTAATTAATTGTTGTGTATTGTTCAAACTCAAAACATTTATTCATTCAACTTCAGAAGCGCTTATCGTCGAAATAAATAATTCGATATTAACCACTTGTTTGGAAAGCAGTTTTTAAGAAACTCTGTAATTTTCTACTCTTACTTCCAATCTTCGACTTTTTGGTGTAAAAAGAAGACTGCATTCTTCTATATTATTTCTTTCTTAATACTTATCTTTAAAATGAACAATATCTCTCTCAGGAAACGGACGAAACACTGAACTTTGACGAGATGATCCTGGAGGCCGCTAAATCGATCATAGCGGCCACTTCCGCTCTAGTTCGCGCAGCTTCCGCCGCGCAGAGGGAGCTTATCGATCAGGTAACTTATTGTAGATCACTTAAATATACTTCGATATTCAGATTAAACAAAAATTTATTTGCTTAGAAGGGTTGAGCGTAAAGAATATCTTATTCATGACAGTTTTTTGAGATGGTAATGATTCATTTGATAATACTTTATTCGAAATTAACCGTCGATACCTATCCTCGTGGTTTTTATTTTTCCTATCTCCCAATGTTTTCAAATATTAGGTTGCTGTTTTGCGTAACAAAGAGAAGCGACTTTACTTTTTCTCTTTCTCTTTTTATATAAATAACGGGTTTTAACTGTCATTAAAGTTAAATAACTAGCTTTATAACCGTTTTTCCAACCCATTATTTTATTATATCTTAATATAGATGATTTTATTACATATTATTAATTAATTTGTCTAATTTCACCATAATTTCCAGGGCAAAGTGGCCCGCCGCCCCACATCGTCATCGGACGACGGCCAATGGTCTGAGGGACTCGTATCGGCCGCTAGACTCGTAGCTGCAGCTGCGCATGCGCTGGTCGAAGCTGCTAATGCTCTTGTACAGGTGAGTGTACAGACAGACATACATACATGCATACCTAGATGGACGCAGATAAACTTACATGCTCACACACACAAATACAAATATGGATGTATATTTACACACAGAACGCTCGCAAACACATAAACACGCATTATGTACACGCACGCTAAATCACTGTGTCCGTATTTCAACGACTTCAAATTATCTGCTTACCTAACTTGCTTTATACTGATTTTTATGTTATTTTAAATTGATTTAATTCCTCAGGGCGCGGCATCAGAAGAGCGTCTTATATCTAGCGCGAGGCAAGTGGCCTCGTCCACCGCACAACTGCTCGTCGCTTGTAAGGTGAGATTGTGTGTTTATTTATTTTATTGCGTTGTTTGTATGTAAAAATGGGGAAATGAGGGTAGGAATTTATTAAGATGTTGTTGTTTATATAAATTTTATAAAATTTATTAAATGTTGTTGTTTGTATGAGAATTAGGGTAGAAATTTGTTTCCTTAGAGATGAAGTTGGAGCATGAAGTTTTTCACAAATTTTATAATTATGATCAGCCAAGTAAGACCGATAAAACAAAAATCATTAAAATCTGTTCAGCAGCTCTTGAGTTATAAGTGTCGTAACTTTATGTTATACATATATCTGGCCTATGGATATATCTGGATGTCAAATGTTTTGGCTACTAATATTAAAAACGCGAAAGCGTCTCTATTTGCGTATTTTCTACTTTTTCACGCATAGACAGCTGATCGAATCTATGTGAAATTTGAAACACATATATATCTTTTAGACTTTTTAACCCTTACAATTTTTAGCCTTTAAATTTGAACATGTAAAAATATATTGGTGTGCAATGGATTATATGAATTTGAATTTGAATTTGAATTGAATTTTTAACCTATATAATCCCCGATCCCCACCCGGGGCAAATATTTGTGTGATGAACATAGATGTTTGCTCTGTGTCTGGGTGTTAATTATTTATTTAAAATTATATGTGTATGTTTATCAGCCATCTGGTTTCCATAACACAAGCGAAAGCTTAGTACGGGATCAGATCGTGCCGTGTGTGAAAATAGTCCCGAAATATTTATATTTATTTATTTATAATATGTGCGTGCGCAGGTGAAAGCCGATCCGTCCGGCGAGTCGACCCGTCGGCTGCAGTCGGCCGGCGCCGAAGTGATCCGATCGACGGATAACTTGGTGCGGGCCGCCAGAGACGCGATACACTGCGACGACGAGAGGTCGCTCGTGCTGAACAGGCGCATGGTGGGGGGGATCGCGCAGGAGATCGACGCCAGGTGAGTGGGGGGAGGGGGAGTTTACGCAAAATACTCATTTGTCGAGTCAAAAACGATTCTTATGATGTCTATCAACTAGAGTCACTCGAACCACAAAAATGAGTTCAATCAAAATTATGTCCGAGTGGTAATTCATTGAAATGAACACCCTCATTAGAAAACTCTGCCTAATTCACCCGTAGGCAGAGTTTTTTAATGTTTAACCTTTGTTGTTTATTGTATGCCAATGAAGAACATTTTTGTCCATGATAGAATTGCATCATCACTACATAGTATTTCTTAATAGATAGAGTGATTCAAGAGGAAGGTTTTAGTATATAATTTATTAGGTTTTAGACAAAGCGGGCGAAGCCGCGGGCGGTAAACTAGTTACACTATAAAATACTCTACTTTAACTTTTTACTTTTTTACTTGAAAGAAAAAAAATTTTCAAGTTAAAAAAGTGTCGCTGCATAATAAATTATTATTAAAACTTGTGTTATTTCAAACCATCGCAGCATAAAGTTAACTATAAATAAAATATCACTACAGTAAATGCTAACAAAAACTCTACATAACAAATATTATACAACATACAACAATTTTTTACCAAACTCCTACAGATCTGAGGTCCTGCGCATAGAGAAAGAGCTAGAGGAAGCACGTGGTCGCCTCACCGCCATCAGACAGGCGAAGTACAAGCTACGCGGCGATACTTCCGGTGACGAGACGGACACTGACCACGATGGTCACGGTCACGGGAACAGGTGAGCGACCACGACGTGTTGTGGTCATGACTATTTGAAAAACATGACCGTGATGATAAAATTGTTTAAGTTAAGTAAGATGAGCGTGAGTTAATTATATTTTTAAAAACATAATGAAAGTTTTAGTTAAATGCAGTATTACTTATTTAGGTATTTTTAATTGCTTTTTTTAACATGGTATAAAGATGCTCTTTTTCATACCAACTACATTTGAAAATAAATGCTCACAATCGATCCATCCGTTCCAGATTCAAATCGCCAACATCAAGCTTCGCGAACACAACGTACAGTCCGAACAGCACGTACAGCGCTCACAACACGACACAACACACGTCGTTCAACACGACACAACACGCGTCATACAACACGACACAGCACAGCGCTAACCTCTCTCAAACACTGGGCTCGCCGGGTTATGGGCTAACTTCACCGGGTCACAGTCAGAATTCGGTCGGTCACGGTCAGAATTCAGCCGGTCACGGTCAGATCCCGTCGCCCGGTCACCACAACGGTTACGCAAAAGAGACGGAGCACAAAAGTGCACAGAGTCCGTCCTTCTCTAGCTTCCGACCGGATGATACGCCGAAGCAAAATTACGAGGGTTTCACTACACGGTAAGTTGAACTAAGTTAGGTATAGGGGGAGGGGGGGGGCAAGTTAAAGTTAACTTTGATATTCGATAGTTGATTTAAATTCAAATGTTAAATGATTTTGTTTCTTTCGAGAGAATATAATAATTAAAATTAAAATGTGATTAAAAAAGCATTAATGATTGATATTTTATAGTTTTTTTATTGAGTTTGGTCTGAAAAACGATAAAAATCGAAGGACCACTTTAATATTATTAAAAGGACTTAAATGGGTTTTTAGATTACTTTGCAAATCACTGAACTTTTTTAAGTAACGTTTTTTAGTAAATTAATAACTAGTAAACTAAAAAGACTGAAACAGACTGTCCAAAAAACCTAGATACTAGATGTAATATTTAACATGATCTAATCTATTTTCTGCTTCTCTTACACGCTGCTGGATTTTAGATAATATTTACTTACTTTAATAATAATTTTTAAATATATTTACTTGTTAACGTTCGAACTACGATGTGCCTTTATGTACTTATGATATGTGCCTATTAGATACGATGTATGAATTATTGTGTTACTTATTTACAAAATATTGAATATCTTTGTTACTGTCGTGGTCGAATCTTGTGGAAAAATAAAAAAAAATGTTTAAAATTATTATAATTATCTGATATGTAAGGAAAAAATAAAAAAAAAAATATAAAAAAATCAAGTTTCGTGCTATTTTCCACAGGATTCTCGAAAAAAAATGATGTACAAATTATTATATTTTTCCCGAAGACGAGTCAATGATGCATAAAAAGTGTGATATTCAATGTTACAAAATTAAAAAAAAAATCAAATTTATATAAAATGTATTCTGTATTAAGATTACTATAGCCATGTACTCGCTATAGATATTGCATGAGCTTAAAGCGTCGGAAGATTATCGAATTGGTCTAATGATGTGCCTTTTTTGATGAAATCGAAATAGAGCGATAGATGTCTTTTATACCCTCCATTTTTCCGCCGTTTTGATATACACTTACATCGACTATTCGTTATTTGAAAAAGTTTTATAACTTGCATTAAAAATAGATTTTTAAATATTAAAAAAAATTGAGGCACGTCATTGGTCAATTCAAGGATCCATAAAGAACAGCTATAACATGCTTCTCTATTGACTGGGTATTGTGGTTATTGTGAAACAGATTTTTAAGAACTATTCGAAAATAAATTTATAAAAATATTATATTTGTAAACTCTTTGGTACTCCAAATTGTAAAAAGCGTACAAAGTAAGGTAGTTGTCGAAATTTTTTGCGGTAAAAATCTTAAAAATCTGCCGATAAATGTGTTTCTATTATACTTGGAAAACTCCGCTTCCGTTTATATCAATAATAAGAAACTGCGTAGATGATGTATAATCTGAGACGCACAATTTTAGAAGGATATAAAATTGTATAAATATGCCATATAAAAAGACAACTTCTTTAAAATACCAAAAGAACCAATCTCAGATTATGAAGCATCATCGTCTCTACGGTATTTTCAAATAATATCTTATTTACAGAGAAAAAACTACGAGTAATGACAGAACGATGAGAAACGAGTAAGTCGTCCATGTGAACGAAGCAAATGCATTTTTACAGGCTTTCAATTGTTATGTCATTGTAAATTACGCAGCTTGATCCCGCTCGCGTTTTTTTTTTGAGCAAAACACATCGTTCTGTACATAAAAAGCGTATAACCGTTGTTTTTGTAAACGAATTTGTTACTGTCTACTTCTACTGCAACATGCTAGTAACCCCTCGCTGCATCTATGTGCGACATGTCGACGTTTTATATGATTATTTTAATATTTAACGCCTTATTCGGTGGCAATGCTCTTATTGTTTTGTGCGAAATTATTCGAGCATTGCAAATCGGTATAATCTTAATATGCATAGATATAGCCTTATTAATAATTACATATTAACAAAATAATGCCTCAGTTACGGGTTGTTTGACTGCATTACTTATCTTTAACTTTACTTTCTCATAGGAATTGTACCGTTTACTAATTTCTACATCTCATAACAAGAGACTCGCAGTCACGCAGCCGGTAACTGCTCGTAAATTTTGTTAATGCGTAACGTAGCCGTAGCCACTAACAGTTGTTTCTGCGCATGCGGGTGTCTAATGTAACATAGGACGAGCATGACAGAGGAAACGGTTGTCGTCAAGTCGTTGCGCCTGCCGGAAGTGAGGACAGCCCGGCTGGTGCAGGGGGAGGGGGGGGAGATGAGAACAGGCCGGTTGGTGCCCGAGGGGGGGGAGGTGGTGAGCTACCGCCGCGAGAGGGCCCCGCCACCGCCGCCCAGGCGAATCTCGCTCCTAAAGTATGAGGACAACGGTTCATAATTGGGTTCGTCTATCTCTCTACTCGCACCGGGGGTAGGTCATCGCACATTTCATACCGAATCAACAGAAACAGTTTGACGACAATCAAGGTTTTGAACGGTAACGGTCTTGTTGGTGTTGAGTTTGGTTCGTTTGCTTCTAATTCTAATTAATAGCGACTAACGTGCGGTTTGGCAATTTTGTAGATGTTAACGTAACACGCCCTTTGCCGTTCCGCGCCGTTGAGTGTTGCCTCTTATTTACATTCGTGGTCAATAAACGCATGGCATGCTGGTGTCGGCTTTCATACCTCTTCCTTCGGTTATGGGTTAACTTTTAAAAAACTAACACCCGACTAATCGACCGTGGTGGTTTCAGTTACGAGACCCGCCTGTACGACACGCCGCGTCCCGTCAACGAATATTACTCTAAAACGGATGAGCAAAGGCAATATGAGAGCAATCAGTACTATAAGGAAGAGAAATACGGTTACGATGCGCCCAAAGTGACAGCGCCCATGAGTCCCAAGTTTAACGCGCGCGATCTTCCCAAAACTCCAACTTTCTTTGACGATAAAGAACCAATATACTCTACTCTAAGGAAATCTAAGTCGCCGTTAGACGGTATCGGACAGACGTTCAGCGAACACCACAAGTCGACTGAAGCTATTCCCGGTGGTACGAAACATTCAGAATTCTCGGTCAAAAGCGAGTCGTACCAGAGCTACCCTAAAACGGAATACATCAAAACGGAAACGCGACAAGACGTCAAATCTCCATTCGCCACATCCACGCCCGCTAAAACAGACAAGGACTTCAAAGATTTCAAACATATGGACATGGTGAAAGTGCCCACACCGGACTTCGACAGGATGTCATCTCCGTACGGCAAAGATGTGCACAGCTACGGTGGCCCGAATTTCCTCGAGGAAACGACCACCGAAGTAAAAGATATACCGAACGGCACGCAGAAGATAACCACCACCAAGATTTACAGCTCATCGCCAGTGAATTTAACGAGCACAAGCACTAAATACGAGCCGATCAAGCTGGAAGGCATAGATGAGCTGTCGAAATTCGATAACGACTCACGCTACAGCACGCTAGACTCTCGATTCAACACGCTCGAGTCGAAAATGAGTTCTGACACAAGTCGATCCTTTATGCGACCTTCAGAGTTCACATCAACTGATTATCAGACAAGCAGCATGAAAGTAAAGAAACCGTCAGATCTAGTGAAGGAAATCGATAGTCTAGATAAAAAATTCTCGAAGCAAACGATCACCTCAGAGACGATAGAGCGCAAGTCGGTGATGACCAGCTCGCACAAGTCGGAGACCAGCTCCACGGTCACCAAGAAGTTTGGCAACTTTTAAGGTTTGATAACTTTTGCTTGTGTGTGTGTGTGTGCACGTTTGCATCCTCCAGTGATAATTCGGCTGCCAAAAACACTGTATATGTTGTACTTATGTAATCGGCAATTAATAGAATTGTAAATTTTTATGTAATCACAGAGCCTTTTAGACTTAAGGAAAGCGGTGCTAAATTATTCTTTCTCTATATACGGCCGAGATTTTCCGGCTTATGAAAATTTTATTTATAAAGATGTGTTGATATTTTAATCGAGTTGAAATTCACAAAGTGCTATCTCTCAAGCAGAGACCTTAAAGATGCCTTAAAGATTTTTCTATTCACAAATAATTTATTGGATTTTTGAAGTGTTTAAATTGTAGTTGTTTAAAGCCGATGTGCCATTTGTCGTTTGATGTGTGCCTTGCATGTAACATGATGAAATCTCGCTAATTATGCGCGTGGCTACCTCCGATATATTATACTGATAACCTGTAGTAAGAGCCGTGTTAGTTTACATTTAACAGATATGAATAAAAATTAAAATGACATAGAAATTGACCTTTGCATGTAAAAGTGACTGTATAAAAATTGTAAAATTATATTATTTGTTTTTAAATTTACGTTTCAATAATTTGAGACACGAATTTATGCCAATTTTATAAAGAAACAGTACAAAAAGAGCAGCTATTTATTTATCGTAATCTATATTCACGACTCTGTACTACAAGGTTATAGCATTTAGTCTGTTTGTACACAATGTTCTACCATTTACTAGAACATTTTCAATCAATGCACATTTTCTATTAAACAATTTTGACTCTTATGTCAATGTGATAAAGTTCATTTTTGAATTTATATTGTAATAAGCAGTTCAAAAGTGAACTCTATTTGCATAGACATAAGAGTCATGTTGGTTTAACAATGTATTTTATTTAGGTATATGTACGCGTAGCTCGATATTAGTGCCATAGAGATTGTATTTAATAATGTAATATTATTAATAAAATATTTAACAGGCGTAGTGATTGACGGTGCAATTATTAATAATTTCTAACATATTGTGTTTATTTTTAACAAAAAGGTATGTATTGTTGTTTGTTAATTAACTGGCTAAACAAATTAAGTAGATAAAAGTATAAAGAATAGACCATAAAGAAAGTTTTTTTTTTCTTTTTATATTAAAATGTATTTTTAAATACCTTGTACAAAACATACCGGCCGAATTGACAACCTTCCACTTTTATTTGATGTCGGTTACAATGATACTTTGACAATGACTTGTTATTTTACACTATTGGTCCATCCGTTCCCAATAAAAAATTAACATATATAAATATTTATATTGACTATGGTCTATTCTCTATGCATGATATAGTAGTTGTAGAATTAACACAAAAAGCACAGATATATAATATATTTGTTAATATTTCTTTTATAGCAAGTTGGGATCTCGCCCTCAACGCTCGTGCGACGTGTCCGCGTAAATTTTATATAAGAGTTATATGTATTTACAATACTAAGGTGCCTTAACTATATGCGGCTTTTTTGTATTTATTTTTATTTTTGAAGTGAAACTTCTTTATCGGGGTTGGAAAAAAATTTAGTGTATTTTTTCATTACGCGTGACATTTTTCCGTTTCGCGCCATCTTTTTCTTATCCCTACCACGCGTGATTCGATGTATTTCTGTAAAGTTGCATATAGTACATTATTTTTTTGAAAAATAAGGCCATAAAGAAGTTTCACTTCTTACGTAGGATAGTGATGCCCATGTGAGCTAACGTCCACTGAAGGTAAACAACACCAATGTAATTGATTATATATTTTATAACCATATAAATAAATGTATTTAAAAATGTACTAGATATTGTACTAAGATTGACATTTATGTTTTAATATATTATAAGTCATATATTGTATTGTTCAATGTAATTTTGATAACTTATAACCAATAGTCATACGCTAGATTTAAGTATATTAATCTCATATAACGATAAGCCAAATAAATGATTTGTTTTGATATATAAGTGATACTAATGAGTACATGTTATTTTTTATTTTGAGATTTTAATAATCGTCGGTAGCTGTAGTGGTAGCGACATTTATGTGTAATTTATATGTAATAAACTGTGTAACTCAAAGTACTTGTTTTTTATTTCCTCTCCTCTTCCTTACATACATATTCTGAGAAAGTATCGATATTCTGTGATAACGCTAAGGTTTTTAATGGACCTTAGCTCTTTTATTCTGTAATTTTAAGTCTAGTAAGATATGAAGACATTACACACTATTGATTATTTTTAATTAGGTAGGTACACTATTACCACAATATGAACCAAAACATAATGAACTATCCATATTATTAATATTATAAATGCGAATGTAACTCTGTCTGTCTGTTACTCAATCACGCCTTAACTACTGAACCAATTTTCATGTAATTTGGTATAGAGATATTTTGATACCCGAGAAAGGACATAGGATAGGTTTTTTCCCGGAAATCCTACGGCAACGGGTTTTCTTTGAAAACGCGGGCGGAAAGCTAGTAGTCTATAAGTCATCAAAATTGGTCAATTGATTTTAGTATAACCTGTTTCCTGACTTATACCACATCTTCGTTCTTACATCTCCATCCATTTGTAGGCATAAAAATTAGCAATTTCTTAAACACTATGGAATACAATTTTTTGTACAGTAAATATATTTTAGAGGTATTTAAAGAATTATGTTTTCTGAATATGTAGCGCTGCTTTTAGACTTACAGTCTTAATATATCTTGCACCATTTCTGATATATATAATACTTGTATACGTAGTATATTATTATTAGTCTGTGATAATAAAAAAAAAAAAAATAAAATAAAAATATCTTTATTGAGTACAAAAATTAATACAGTCCAATTACAGTGTGGCTCTGTCTTCCTAGCTAGGAAAATCCTGTGTTAAGGAAGACAGTTCCTTCCCAGAGAACATGTTCAGTACAAAACAAAGATTACATTAAAAAAAAACAGAGAAAGTAGAAAAAAAAACATATAATAAATACAGCTGCGCGTTTACAATTTTTTACAAGTATAGTGTGTGAGTTTGTTAGTGTGAGTGTGTGTGTGTGTGTTTGTTAATGTGTGTGCTTGTGCATGTGAGTGTTGTGTGTTTGTGCATGTTATATTATTGACATCTATCCATTATTAATTATGAGCTGCTCTATTTCATCATAGTCATAATTGTCAAGCCATTTAATGACCGCTTTTTTAAATAAACTGTTATTTAAATTCCTAACTTTCTGGGTCCTACTTATAATATTGTAAAACTTAGGGGCAGCAAAATGAAAAAATCTTTTAGCAAACCTACTATTAGTACGCGGCATAGGGAATCGGTCTCTTCTTTTATTAACACTCAGTGAGGCTGGAACTGTCTGTGTATGGTATCGTCGTAGGATTTCCTTTAAATATATTTTCCGTACGCTTAATAAGTTTGAATCCTTAAATAGCTTTGTAGTGGGATATCTGAATGGTAATTTTAGTGCTACTTTAATAATTGCCCTCTGAACTCGTTCGACATGAATAAGGTGGGACTTAGCCATGCCTCCCCATGCACATATGCAATAGTTTAAGAGGCTTTCTATTAGTGCCTTGTATGTTAGTAAAACGGTTTTTTTATATTTTACTACTGCTCTTAGATTTTTAAATATATAGATCATCCTTCGTAATCGCGTTACTAGATAAGAGGCCTGAACATCCCATTTTAAGTGACTGTCTACCTGTATACCTAAGTATTTGGTGTGCTCGACTCGAAGTAGTTTCTCGCAATTGCAAGTGATCTGCAATCTGGGAATCCTATTGCATGGGAAGGTATGAATTTTTATTTCAAAATCAGGTGAAGGAGAGAGAGTTTTACTCTTAGAAAAGCAGATATAAGTAGTTTTTTTAGTATTTAAAGATAGTAAATTATCCTCAAGCCATGTTGTCACGGAAGCGAGCCCTCTCTCCACAATCTGTCTGAGCTTGAGCCAATCTTTATCATAGAACAAGATAACAGTATCATCCGCGAAAGTAACAATATCTGCGTTATTTATTTTTAACTCACATAAGGGATTGATATAAATTAAAAACAGGATAGGAGCTATAGTACTGCCTTGCGGAGTACCATAAGAACATGTAGAATGATTACTCATCGATCCCTCTACTTTGACACATTGGACTCTATCACTTAGATAATCCTGAAACCACTTTAAGACATTGCCACGCACTCCTATGTTCTGGAGTTTACACAAAAGAATAGGTATGCTCACTGTATCGAATGCCTTTTGAAGGTCAAGGAAAATACCTAAACATTTATTGCCTCGGTCCAGGTTATGTGTGATACAGTGAGTGAGTTTGAGGATAGCGTCTTGGGTCGAGAGTTTACTACGAAATCCAAACTGATTTTTAGAAATAATGTTATTGGCATCTAGAAATTTTATCAATCGGGTTGAAACCACTTTTTCTAGTATCTTAGAGATACTAGATAAAAGGGAAATTGGCCGGTAATTACATGGTAGGGTCTTTTCTCCTGATTTATATATCGGAACAACAACTGCTTTCTTTAAAATTTTAGGGAATTGGCCCGTGCTTATGCTTAAGTTGCAAAGGTAGCTAATAGGTTCAGAAAGAATATCAACATGGTTATATAACACAGATGAGCTTATACCGTCTAGGCCTGCCGAAGCACTTTTCTTCATTGAGATAATTATATTAGCAATTTCTTTAGCGTCAGTGGGGATTAAAGCCATGGAATTAATCGGTCCATTAAAATGTGTAGCTTTAGTAGAGAGATCCGCGACAGTTTTATTGATTGTAGTTAAGATATTGTTAGCCAAATTTGATCCCACATTCGTGAAATATTCATTAACGGAGTCTAATGATTCTGTGTGCGTATTTTTTAAATTCAACAGGTCAATAGCTGAATTGTTACATCGTTTTAGATTACATAATTCTTTGATAGTTTCCCATGTACCTTTGATATTTTTTGCGTTAAGTCTAAATTTATTTTGGAAGTAGAGTTCTTTCTGTGATTTAATAATGTTATTGCATGTATTTCTGTACTTTGTATAGCGGTTTCTAAGTACTATATCGTTCGGTGTCTTGTTAGATTTTTTGTGTAGTACGTCCCTTTTCCGAATTGATCTAAGAATTCCCGAGGTTATCCATGGTTTTAGTATCTGCTTTCGTTTAGGGATATTCTTAACTGTAGAACTAGTATTAATTGCTTTTTGTAAGCAACTAATTAATATGGATGCAGCAACATCAGGATCAGTTAGTTCAAAAAAGTTAGAATGCAACCAGGTCTTTTGGTTAAGGGCTTCCTTAAGCAGGCGTATATTTATTTTTGAAGAAGGAATGACATGATTATTATATGATTCGAGATCTTGAACGTAAAGCAATATAGGTTTATGGTCGGATATTTCAGGAAGAATGACGGTACGGCATGTTTTTGTGGACTTTATCATAAAATGATCCAAACAGGCTAGCAGCCGTGTAGGACGATTAATGCCTACTTTGAGTCCGTGTGCAGCTATTATATTTAAATATTCGTTAACGTGTGGCGTGATACTATTCTGGATAATATCAAGATTTATGTCACCCGTAAGAATAATATTTTTTGTTTTTGTTTGCTCCAGTATACATACGAGAGAATTAAGAAAGTTAGATGGATTAACGAAGCTAGGAGGTCTATAACAACAAATAATACTATATGAGTTTTTAATATATAAAATCAGACAGTTTCCATCCTGGAAAAGAGGTTCAGTGTAAGTACATCCTAGGTTTTCCTTTACATATGCAACAATGCCGTCATTTTGATTGAATGATTTTTTTGTATGAAACATATTATATGATTGAAGCAGCGGGGGAGAACTGTTAGCATCTGTCCAGGTTTCGGTTAGGACAATGATATCAATTGTCATATTCATAGTTGATAGACTTGATACAAGATAGTCAAAGTTGCAGTTAATACTCCTGATATTAGCGCATAGTACCGATATTCCTTGCGTAGCATGATATTCAATTAGATAGGGACATTCAGAGTATGTATTTGCATTTTGACACGTGATATTAAGGCTTTCGGTTATATCAGATTCTAAATTATCACTTAAAGTATTGAATTTTGTTGTAAAGTTTAAACAATTGTGCTGTTAGGAGAAATATATAAGCAATTTCAATTATAAAATTCAACCGCCTTACAATAAATAAGAGTTGTGACTTAATAATTTTAACTAAGTTTAGGAACCGCAAAATTAAATGATCGAGTTTTAAAAATATTATTGGATAGATTATTAATTGTAACATTCCGTAATACAATATTATTTTGTTAGAAAATTTTAGCGAAATAAGCGATCGTTGAAAATTTTGTAAAACAAAACGTGCAATATTAATCATTATTTGTGTGTGTGGAGTATGTGTTATGTTGTTTTGAGTGTTTTTTAAATCACAAAGTAAAAGAATGTACTTTAAATTGAGCGTGTAAAGTTTGTAATTCTTGTAAACTGTTATGTAAATTGTTGAGTAAATTACAATTATTTTTATATGTTTTTTATAAGAAAAATAGAAAAAAATTATAACTAATTTTAGCTTAACATCTAGTCACTTCTTAAGTTTTAATTGGTTCAATAATTGGTCTTCGTTTTTTACCAAAATATAAGATGCGCCTTCCTTCTTCCGGAGAAAAACTCTATCGTTACTCATCCAACAGAAATGATATTGCTCTGACTTTGCAAATTCCCTTGCTAGGAAAAACAATCGTCTATCTTTTGGGGTGAGATATTCTGAGGCGAACAATGGTTTCGATTTACCGTTAATACCTAAATTACAGCTATTTAACTTTTGCGATGGGTTAATTTTATTAAATTTCTTGATAGCGTCTATTACCGTATTTCTGGATAATGTATTTGTAAATTCGATGATCAAGGTTGAGTCAGCAGAGTCTCTCTTGCTCGGCAGACGAAAAGCATCACGTACATTCTTCTGTTCGTTTTCTAATCCAAGATGACACAATAAATTGGATGCAATCGAGAACAGGTCCTTTTTCTTTTCGTTTATCTGTTTGGGGAGTTTTCGTATTTCTATACTTGTCTTACGTGAAATTCTCTGCAGTAAGTCGATATTTTCCTCTATTATACCTATTTTGAGGTTGACACTATTAAATTCAGACTTTATAGATTCAATTTTAGATGTGAGTTCATTTATTTGTTCGTTTGTAAAATTCAATGAATTTTCTATGTCCTTATTTGTGTGCTGGACATTAGTAATTTTAGTGTCCATTAGTGAAATACGCTTTTCAATGGACTCTAAACGACTATTCTGCCTTTCGGACAAATCGGAGAATAATTTCGTGAGCATATCTCGCATATCAGTTTTAAAATTTATCATTTCATCGGACTTGTCGCCCGACAATCTACGCCTTTTTTCGCTCCTTAAGGTAATATTATTTTCATCATCGCCTGCCGTAGTGCATAGTTGTGAGTCAGATAATGTTCTATAACTTGTCGGTGGTGATCGATGCATTTTTGAGTTGAGGGTAGATAAAAAACTTCTTGACAATAGAATGGCGGGCTTTACTCATGCGCCTTCGATAGATCGATCGTAAGTAAGCGGTGAATGAAGTCCGATGATGACTCAGTGCAAGGTGCGTAGCAAGCGCAGCAGGAGTGAAAAGGATAGCGTATATAAACTTGTACTCACAGTTGCGATCTTATCTTGTGTACCAGGAGACTATGAGCCGCAAAGAGCTCGGTTTACGAACGTAGCTGCACGTTTGAATCTCTTTCGCTTGCTGTTGTCCTATTATTATCGGTGTAATTTTTTAAGTTTATGCATTTAAATTAAACAAATAATAAGCAACAAAATACACGACTGTTGTGAATCGATCCAAGAGGGGAAGGGATAATACCTAATGATTGATTGCAAGCTTCTCGAATGCCTTTGAAGGGTGACAGATTATGTTTTTATAACTAGCGGACCGCTGTATATATAGTTATATTTATAGAAATAAGGTTAAAGTTGCAAAATTTGATTTAGATAATATTTTATACACATTTTGCTAGCCTTTCCTGCGTGAGGTTTTCTTTATAAAAATCTAGATTTACACTTTGACATACTATAATAACTCTGTCTATAAGAGATTCTCAGACCCTAGGCTATAAGCACACAAAATTTCACTAAAATCAATCATAATCATTCTCAATCGAATTCGATATTTGGAACGAATAAACCGATTTTGATAGGATTTCCAATATAAGATACGGCATCTAAGAGAGGTCAATATATTAAGATGTTTTTTTTAAATTCTCTTACGTGTGTATCATTGTGTAAACGTTGTAATGGCTGAAACAATTTTGATGAGATTTTCATTAGAAGGTAGGGCATCTTAGTTATCCAAACAATAACAAATGAGTTTTTTTTTCTAAATTCTCCAATGTAATTGTGTAAACTTTGAAATGGCTGAACCGATTTTGATGAGATTTTCAATAGAAGATAAGGCAACATAGTATGTAACACATCCAATAAAAACAAAATTATCAATGTTTCTGTTTTTTTGTGATTGTTGTCTAATGTTTGGAACGGCTGAACCGATTTCGATGAGATTCTCATAAAAAGACAGGTCATCATAGTTATCTAACCTTCAATTTATCAAAACACTCACGAATAATTACGTGATCATAACTATATCACAGAAAGGAAAAAGGTACCAATATAACAACATTGTTGGCGCTTTTTTACTACATCTAACTACATGTGTAATAATATACTGCCGATTCAAAATCGCTTCTAAATAAATTCGGTTGAATGAATAGGTAAAAGTTTAAGAAATAAAAATTTACCTAACTCTATCATCGATAGATCCTAAATGACAAATGGTACAACTACGTGAGAGTGTTACGATGGAAAATGCTTGATTAATTATTTTTATATGGACAATACAATTATTTGGCTTGTGTGTACCTAATCAAAGAAAGGTTTGTGTGTAATCATCATGAAATTTAAAGTGTGGATGCGAAACCAATTGGAAAGAGCGAGTCACTCTCTGCTATTTGTTACTATACTAACGATTGCTTAGCAATAGATCCTAGTGCATTTAACAACTCTAAGCTGGGTTGCACCATGTTACTTCAGAATAACAAACATGTTAAAAGTAACGGTTAGGGAAAATATGAGTTGCACGATTTGCCAATTTTATAGAGGACGGACGTCATGATTCACCAACTATTACCGCTCACGGGTTAAAGCTATTGCTAATGTTAAATTACTGTCAGAGGCGGCAAATAGAAAATGAGACATTTGACTTGAGACTTTGATAACTTTAAAAATACGCTGCAGCTGGTGCAACCCATTTCGCTGTCACTGTTAAAGTTACCGTTACTGTTAAAATTGACATTAACCTTAAATATGGTGCATAAGGTGCATACAAATTACAAGTCACTTTAAATACTTTTTTAATGATCTGCAATAATCATACACACCACATTTTTTCCAATTAGAGTAACTGCGTATGTATTAGATCTAAAATAAATTAAATGAGAGTCTGTCGGTTTTCTTTAGCATTTTCTTTTTTCTTCTAAAGGTCGCAATGGTGTGATTTTTTTTGTATGGAAATTATTGATTCTAGATACTTTTGACCATGCGGGTGAATAGCCTTGCTATTTTAATTTTTTTTTTTTCAAGTCTGTTCAATTATTTTGGTGAAGATTGAAGATTCTGATTATTACGGTTTTTTTAAATGACTGTGTATTTATTACTAGATATATATTTTTTTCTACATTTTGGATTTGGACAAATAAGCTGTAAATAAATCGGATTAAATAGGTAATCAGCTAAGAAATCCTGAGCTTGCTTGTTTTAAAATTAGAAGGGTTAATAAAAACACAAAATACTCATCACATATTTATTACAATATAAACAAATAACAAAAAAAAGTTTTGCAAACAGTAGAAAATCATAGAAAAGACCAGTAGCAAAAATTTTCAGACATTTTCACAATGACAGAATAAACCATGAATTTCTATTTTAATTTTAATTAAATATTATTCGGTCATTGTGAAAAATGTCCTTCATTATAAAAATGCGGAATGTTAGGTAGTACAATTTGTGTGAAAAAAAATGCATTTTGCTTTGGTGAATTTAATTTATCAACACAAAAGATATTTTTTGAATAAATTTACATAAGTATATTTAACATTTAAACTGTATTCATTTCACTAAAGTATACATAAAAATAATTCAGATTTTTAGTCATAGCCAAATATATGAAAATTATATAATTCCAAATATCCCTTCTGCCTTCCCTTTCGTAAACATACACAATAAAACCTTTTATATAACAAAAAATATATTGTTGGCATTGTTTTTATTTTAATAATATAGGTGTCTGTAAATTATTTCTTTATTATAGGTATAAATGCCTTTTAGCAAACGCCGGAATGTGATATTTGAGAAAAACTGTGCTCAAATCAGCCACAAGTGTTTATTTTAAAAACTCAAAAAAATCCCATACGGACAGTTAAATTTTGCCATTTTTCTCCTATGTCAAAATTCAATTTTCTGTATGAAGCATGAAATATAAAAAGTAAAACTTATAAAATTACAAGATTTTAGCCAAACATTGCTTTTAAACACAGCTATATTTCAAGTTTTAATAGTTTCAGAGATTCGCGTGTGCAGATTCAAACTTCCAAAACAGTCTGTTTATCACTTAAAAATAAAGTAAAAATTGATAATATATAATACAATAAAATAATACTTGGACACACTACACACATTCACACACTATCACGCCTAATTCAGAGACTAGGTTGTATATATCTTTTAATTTCTACAGTATTGCATTGAAACCTTAATAATTCCTTCTTTCTTCACAATATAACATACAGAGAATTCTTAATAAATCACTTATTTAAAAAATATTTATTTTTTAATAAATCACTAAATAAATCAAGAATCCGGCTTGAAGGACCAATATTTAGGTCCTTCGAATCAGTTAACGTAAAAATCAAAATATGTCCCTCTTAAATCTTCGACAATGAAATAACTAAATACAGATTGAAGTTTGGACCAAGATCAGAATTTCCTAAAAAAATAAAGCTTAACCATATAATATTCCTTAATATTTTCTATCAGTTTATATTCAGTTTTTAACATAATATACACACTGGAACCACACTATAAAAAGAAGCACCGAATTTTTAAGCGAACATTGGCATAGTTAGAAAAATATCTATATTATTTACATTTAGTTTTGCACATAGGAAAATATTTTTGAAGTGAAACTTCTTTAGGCGCGTTGAGAGTAAAATCCAGGTCGCGTTATGGCAATACCGTCACGTCATGGAGTAAGGCGACGATTTTGGTATCTTTGAATCTTGCCACAGACGTTTCACTTCTGACACGTGTGAAGTTATAGAGTAAATAAGTTTATTGCTCCGAACACTTGTTAAATTTACATTAGGAATAAAAAAAATGGAGAAAAATTTCCTTCAATCAGCATCGGCATCTTTATTAAAAAATACTGTTCCGAATAAAAATATATTTATACTAACTACGACAATGCAAGCGGGTGTATAAAATTGTAAACATTAAAGCAAACCTCCTACCGCATTGTGCCGTCTACCTAAACTATTTTGTGAGTTTATCTGTACCTCGGGAACGGACGTTCCCAAACCTCGTATTTATAAACATTTTAGCGACAAAAGTTGAAGCAACATGTTGCTGGCAACATTATGTTGAAGATCTTCTATGTAATAATATTATAAGTAATAAGATGTAGATAAGTTATTAGCGCTCCGGGAGTGGCACGTTGAAATGTAGCTAATTAGCCACAATTCACATCAGTTGTCTCTTTCACTCACGATAGTTGAATCATGCCATCTCACTGTGACGTCTATCCGTGTGTGCGTTTGTGTGCCGTGTTTGAAGATCGAATGTTGTGTTGGTAACCTATCTACACCTTTTTACTTATATTAGGGCCGATTTTTCAATCCTTAGTTAAAATGTATCCGTCCAATAAAGTATTACACGAACATTTTAAAATGTCACCTGTAAACTGTCAAATACGGACAATTAGAATATAATTTTGAAATGGTAGTTTAATACGTTATTCGATGAATAAGTTTTAACCAAGGATTGAAAAATCAGCCCTTAGATAAACTTATTTGGTCTTACCACAATTTAAACACAGTCTAACTTTAAACCAGGGATCTGTCACTTTAATAGTTGTCTATGTGAAATACGACAAAACCAGATTAAAGAGAACCCGCGCTTAAAGATAAACCCTATCTAAATTTTTTTGTGGTAAGACAATTATTGTGTTGACGCATTTTGAAAACTTAACATTTTAAAGTTTCCAGCAACATTTGTTGGTCAACTGTTGCTCAAAAAATGTTTATTATGTCTACGAGGTTTAAATGTAACACCATTTTATTCTATATATAGTGCCAAATCTACACTAAAATGGCTGTTAAGTAAAAAATACAAATATAATATACTGCAAATTAATAAATATGATTGACTATTTTACAAAAAACACTGGTTTAGTTTTGAGACAACAAAAAATAGTTCAGTTTTACATAATTTTGACAAAATATCTTTAAAGTATATACTAATTATGTGTTTTGATTTTGATATATTATATAATTTAATTTTGCAAAAATATGACATAATTCTCGGGCACAAAAATCTGTACAAATATTATAGATAGAGTAGGAAAGAAATACGAAAAATTTAATGTTTAGAAAGAGAGAGAAAATTACGGCACCCTATTTCTCTGTCTATTGACGCAACAAATCAATAATAATTCTTTTTTGAAGTGAAACTTCTTTAGGAGCGTTTAGAGTAAAATTAAAAAGTCGCATCATGGCCATACCATTACGTCATGAAGTAAGGCGACAATTTTGATATCTTTGAATCTTGCCAAAGAAGTTTCACTTCTGACATATGTGCTCGTCACAAATGTTCTTTTTTTAAGAGTTTCTTTCAATATCTGTGAATGTGTGACTCTCTCTCTCTTCTCTTTTAACCAAGAAACTCTATCTTTAATACCTAAAGGTACATAAAAAAATCCTGCAGCTTAAGGGTGCTTTTCCACCACCAGCTTTCCAGCGAGGTATGTGTTTATAAATAGTAACGCTTCAAACTTCAAACTAAATGAAGCGATATGATTGGCTATTTACAAACACACATCCTCGCTCATTATTGGTAAAAAAGCACCCGTATTCTAATTTTGTGACTTACGAGTCAAATAATATAAAAATTGATGTAAATAATAGTAAAACGCGATTTATTCATTACTAGCTTTATCCCGCGGTTTTCTATGAATTTTTCTTTAAAGTATCTTGACTTAAGTTAAAAATATTTTCTTCCAAAACACTTGGACGTCAATATTTACCAAATATGTACATTAAAATTCAAAATGGCTGACATGTCTAAGGTTGTAATTAATAAATCGCATCTTACATTATTTTACATACAAACAAAACTTTTACTAACAAGAAAATTAAACCTTATTCTATTGACATTATGATTGTAACTCGTTTTAGTCAAAACTTTTCTATTATAATCATTCTGTCCTTTTCTTACACTTACAAACTTCATACACAAGAGCGAGATAGACAGCTTTTTATGCATTTCGTGTAAAAACTATCCATCTCTCTCTAGTAAATAAATTTTATAAACGGCAGAAAGAGACAACAATATTTTTCTTGCATTGGCTTTTTCATGATTGGTCTTAAGTATATATTATTTGTAGCAATTCATTTCTTAATAAAATAAAGTAGATTTATGAGCTTCGGCAAAAAATAATTCCGAACGGTGGTAAATAAATATACAAAAACTGGAATACATGACCGCCTTTTTTGAAGTCGGTTAAAAATAAAGCATAAGGTACAAGGGGAAAGATGGCACATCTAGGTTTAAATCAATTTCGTTGTTTTTAAAAAATAATTTTCCCTACATTTCACTAAAAATAATTTCCTCCACTAATCTACGCGATATGGCAACACTCAGGTATACACGATTCATTAAAAAAATATCTCTAATTTTGTAGGACATTTTAAAAAATATACGAGAGATTCGATAATTCAAAAAATAAAAAATAAATTTTGTATATGGAAAAATACTTTTAGAATTTCGAAACGAGGAATGTACATATTTAAAAATAATTTAAAATCACACCTACTTGGGATTTTAACTACTTAGCACTAAATGAACAACTACCTTCACTATCTACTGTACTTGAAAAAATAAACTTACATTATCAAAATAAAGCTAAAGACCATATATTATGCGCCTCCATTGATTTCCTACACACACCACATTTGCTTCTAAACATCGAAAAATTCTTGCATTCATTTTTTAACAAAAACACACTTTTTAATACAAACACCCACATAATTCGATTTTCAGCGCAAGCCCTATAAGCGCCAAAATTATCATTTATTTATTGCAATATATTTGAATGAATGAACGAATGAAACATTGAAGTAGAAAAAACTAGACTCAACGGTAAAAAATTGTCCGATTTTAAAACTCTGCCCAAGCGTGAGGCAGGGTTTCATAACTAGATTTAACACTCAAAAACTGTCCGTAGCAAAACTCTGCTAGTAATTTTCAAAGTCTATTGAATCTTTAATATATAATCTTATATATAAAAATGAATCGCAAAATGTGTTGGTAAGCGCATAACTCGAGAACGGCTGAACCGATTTTGATAATTCTTTATTTATTATATTCCTTGAAGTACGAGGATGGTTCTTATGTAGAGAAAACGTAAACATGTACCACGGGCGAAGCCGGGGCGGACCGCTAGTAAAATATAAAACTCAAAGGTGACTGATATAGTGATCTATCAACGCACAGCCCAAACCACTGGACGTATCGGGGTGAAATTTGGCATGCAGGTAGATGTTAGACGTCCCCTCAGAAAGGATTTTGATCAATTCTACCCCCAAGGGGATAAAATAGGGGATGAAAATTTGTATCACGTTTATTTATCTTTTCCACGCAGGCGAAGCTGCGGGCAACAGCTAGTAGCTCATAAAACTAAGCAAAGCGAAACTGCTCACACGTGCAGGCAGTTTTGCTTCGGACCAAATACATAATAAAGGCAAAACTGCCTCCACGTGTAGGCAGTTTTATGAACTGTTCAATAGACTTTTAACATTACTACTAAGAAATAAGGTGTTAATTTCAATGCATTTTTATACAACTTGGACATTTTTGACCTTTTAATAGTTGAGTGTGAGTCTAGTTGTTTGCATTACTTCAATATTAGCAACCCATTGATGTTAAAGACATAATTTTTTATTACAACACCATTTCTATACAAAAACACATTAAATTCCAATCTTTCGGGAATGTTTCTTCATTTATAAAAGCGCTACTTAACGGTTTTAACTTTCCCCAGAAATTTCTTGTTAATTTAATTTTTCGTCGAACAGTTTTTTTAGTGCAAAAAAGCGCAATCTAACATTGTTTTTTAGAAAATTTTTGAGATATTTCAAAAGCCCTATTATTATTCAAATATATATTAGGGCTTTTGAAAAAGCGCTTATTTTGAGATTTCATTTGCACCTTTAATAAAGCGCCATCTACCGCTGTTTCTTCGTACTTTTCTCAAAAATTTCTTCATTATCCAAACATATATTATCGCTTTAAAAAAAAGCACTTTTCCATAGAGTTTTCTTGTGATTTTCTATTGATTTTACTGCTATTTATCGTTTATGTGCGTCAAAATGTTTCACTATATCTGGAATGGCGTTCGGTTCGACGGGAACTTTCTCCAATAGCTCCTTGAGAGTCTTCACGTAGTTCAACTTGCGGAAGAATTTTGAACTGTAATGAGATAGGGTTAGGAGTTATTTATTAACGTTATTTTTCTGATTGATGGCTGTTTTAAGTGACTCTAATAAATCTATACTAATATTATAAAGCTGAAGAGTTTGTTTATTTGATCTCGCTAATCTCGGGAACTACTGATCCGATATGAAAACTTCTTTGGGTGTTAGATAGGCCATTTATCGAGGAAGGCTATAGGCTATATATCATCATGCGAGCAATGCGGAGCAATGCGGGTGAAACCGCGGGGCACAGCTAGTATATAATGGAGCTAAGTTTGTGACAAAAGATGACTTAAAATCAATAATTTATCAATTTATCTGAATGCTAATTGTCGCTTTCCACCACCAGGACTAGGGCCAAAAATATAGCCTAGAGTTATAGCAAAGAATTTTCAAAATCAGTTCAGTTGATCCAGATTTTACTAACCTAACCTAACAAACGTAACTTTTATTTAAAAAAATCGACTTTTTTCTTTTTATAACAAAACTAAACTAAAATTATTAGACTATCCTCAGCATTACATATTTAGTAAAGAAAAAGACATGAAAAAAAAAACAGCATAAAAATTAAAACTATAAAAAGTCATTTTAGGGCCGATTTTTCAATGCTTGGATAAAACTTATTCGTCGAATAATGTATAAAACCACCATTTTAAAAACGTATTTTAATTGCCCGTATTTGACAGTTTACGTGTCATTTTAATATTGTCGTGTAATACTTTATTGGACGGATAAGTTTTATCCAAGCATTGAAAAATCGGCCCTTATTCTAGTAAATTATTCATCGAATAACGTATTAAACTACCATTTCAAAAATGTATTCTAATTGTCCGTATTTGACAGTTTACAGGTGACATTTTAAAATGTTTGTGTAATACTTTATTGGACAGATAAATTTTAACCAAGGATTGAAAAATCGGCCCTAAAAAAATTAAAATTAATAACTTACCTAACAAACGGTTTAGTGATAACGACGAAAGACTTAAGCCAGAAGGTGGGATGCACCAAGTACAGTTCCTTTACACTTTTCCGAAGCCTGCAAAGAGAAAAAATGAATTAGAAATCAAAGGTTATTTATAAATCCAACTAATATGTATTATAAATGCGAAAGTTTGTATGGATGTGTGGATGTTTGTTACTCTTTCACGTAAAAACTACTGAACCGATTACAATGAAATTTAGCACACATATAGAGGGTAACTTGGATTAACACGTAGGATAGTTTTTATCCCGGGAATCCCACGGGAACGGGAACTATGCGGGTTTTCTTTTGCAAACGCGGGCGAAGCCACGGGCGGAAATCTAGTTAATAATAATAGGCTAGTTTCTTTTTTTTTTGTGAAAGTTTTTTAGTATAAAGTAATCCATGTTGAGTTCTTTATAGATTTAATGAAAAAAATGTGAAGAATGTCCAGTTTGGATTTTTATTTTTTGAATTAAACCTTCACTATTCAAATGGTTTTGCAAAGGCAAAAAAAAAACTATAAGTCCATACTTAATATTATAAATGCGAAAGTACTGTGTACTCTGTCTGTCTGTTACTCAATCACGCCTAAACTACTGAACCAATTTTCATGAAATTTGGTATAGAGATATTTTGATACCCGAGGAAGGACATAGGCTACTTTATCCCGGGAAAATGACGCTATCCCGGAAATCAAACGGGAACGGGAACTATGCGGGTTTTTCCTTGACTGCGCGGGCGAAGCCGCGGGCGGAAACCGAGTTTTTTATATCTGCCATTAATTATATTAAAAGTTAAAAAAGGGGTTTGAAGCTTCCGAAGCTTGCCATTTACCTCCTTAAGCTATATTTAGGAGGAATCATCAATTTAAATACATTGGCTAGCTTTTAAGCCCACTTTCTTTCCCCTCATATCCTCTCCCCCCTCTCAAAGTCACAGTCGATCTTTTTACACGCTACATAATATTGTTCTATAGTGTAAACACATAAAACCAATAAATAAATAAATAAAGAGTGTGTGTACATATGTACACGCGTTAGAAGTTATACTTCTTTGGAGTATGGCAAAAATACTAGAATATACAACTTGAACTTATCAATTTTCATACCACTTAGAACTAACTTCATGCTGTTAAATGTAGGTGTCGGTGTGCGCGCGCATCGTAAACATTCACTCTCATCATTTTTCTCCATCGCGCCAAAAGAAGTATAACTTCAAAAGTATTACAGTAGAACTCCAATTATCCGAACTCCGACTATCCGAATCGCCGATTATCCGAATCACAAAAAAATTGTCGAAAACGGTTGAAGACCGCAAAACAGCTTACATTGACGGAGATGTTTAAAAAACAATGATTTTTATTTCTAAACTTGTACATAAGTACATTTTATTTATATTTAAAACATGTGAAAATTTCATGTTTCTTTCATTTAATTCAATAAAAAAATAGTGCAATATCAAAACGTAGCTTTTATTCTCTCCAATGGCAATTTTTTTTTAATCCGATTATCCGAATATTTGATTATCCGAATGGGTCCCGGTACCCATTAATTCGGATAATTGGAGTTCTACTGTATTTCCACTCACCGCCGATCAATAAGCTTGTAACACTCGTGCAACCACGTGAAGCTCGGCATTCTCCGTCTACCCGCACTGCCGTGTAAATACACGAGCCGGTATTCGTCTGTCACCAGACGTTCCAGACTCCAGATCACGTATCTGGTTGTGAAAATTAGTCACTGTTACACAATTCTTCTAATATTATAAATGCGAAAGTTTGTGAGGATGTGTGTGTGTGTGTTTGTTGCTCTTTCATGCAAATTCTAGTGAACCGATTACAATGAAATTTAGCACACATATAGAGGGTAACTTGGATTAACACATAGGATAGGTTTTATCCCACGGGAACGGGAACTATGCGGGTTTTTCTTTGAAAACGCGGGCGGAAAGCAACAACAACAACAGAAAATAAGAGCGGTCCTAAGCGTGACCCCTGGGGAACACCCGACCTCAGGTCAAAGTAATTTGATTGACATATTAATAATTTGATTAGCTATTTGCATTTGCAAATTTAAATTTGATTTAAATTTAAACGTAGCAAATTTAAATTAAAACGAATGATTTACAATAACTAAAATATGAACAAAACAATTAAACAAAGATCTGGTGATACCATACACATTAAGATTAATGAAATATCTTGATTGACTTTATCGCAAGCTTTGAAAAAGTCATTTTCTACGATCACTTATATATGAAATATACTCACAAAAACAAATTATCCATAACGTAGCGATAATCCGGCCGGCCGTTATCAGGCAAGTGGCAAGCGCTGAACACAATTATGGCGGCACCGTCACTACAGTAGCCCCCGTGTGATATCACACGCTTGAAGGGCTCTATTACCTGATAAAAATAATAGATAATGTTCATAGACAATAGACAAAGTCTGACATGGAGCAATAAATAAATTAATTAATAAAAAAAAACCATACAACAGCCAAGCAATAGACCATAAACAATGTTGGAAGTTATAAAAAAATGTCAGAGTAACTTTAAATAAAACACTATAGACTACAGACATAGTTTATTTCTTTTGCTTAAAAGTAAAAAAAAATCAATACATATCTATACTAATATTATAAAGCTGAAGAGTTTGTTTGTTTGTTTGAACGCGCTAATTTCGGGAACTACTGGTACGATTTGAAAAATTCTTTCGGTGTTAGAAAGCCCATTTATCGAGGATTATATATCATCACGCTAAGATCAATAGGAGCGGAGCAATGCGGGTGAAACCGCGGGGAACAGCTAGTAAATAATAAAATACCTTCATATCACAAGTGGCCTGTCCCCCGCTATGTTTCACGTGAAGCCACGACCGTTCATCGCGAAATTCCTCCGCCGCGGAATATTCCGGTATCGGATCGCTACATTCACTCGCTGTGGCTGTTGATTTCGATCTGTGGCAAAAAAAAACAAAAAAAAATTGGAAAAAAATTGGAAAAATGTGAGAAAAAAAATATTTTTTTTTAATAACTCAGCCCCCGGAATCACAGACACAATAGAAAATCTATCGTGTCGTGGTCGGATTGGGCCGCTCGGGGCTCAATGGGTTAATAGCAAAGACAGCGAAGTAAGCAGCTTCGAATGCCAATGCCCAACTGACGATATTTTTTGCCTTCTTTTCCAAATATTTTATTATGAAATAACATCATCCAATGATTATAAATTTCATCTGGATTTTTTTTAAACATCTAGGTACTCGAAGACTTGTATTTTCACATGTATTTTATTTTACATAAAAAAGCTACATGATTTTTTAAGGCTTACAATAATATTTTTTGCATCATAATATCATGCTATCCCAAATTATTTTCGCTTGATTCAACTGAAATTACAAAATAAGTACCTTTTCGAGTCCTCCTGTTCGCTTGGAAAGTCCACAGGTTCCGGCATCACCGGTTCATCTTCAGACTCCAGCGAACAACCAGACACGCTGTCCAGACTGCAACTGTCTTCGTCTGGTGGCTAGAATATAGGTATAGATACAGGTACAGGTAAAGTTAGATGTACAGGTACGTATGGCTATAGGTATAGGTAGATGCACAGGTACGTATAGAATAAAGTTGCAGGTAGAAGTAGAGGTACCTATAGAATATAAATACAGGTATTTATAGTATATGAAAACAGGTAATACAGGTAGAGGTAGAGATACCCATAAAATGTACAGCATGTCCCACAGTTGGTATACTAAGCTCGAAGGAACTTGTAGTTTTGCATACACTGATTATGTAACAAATACTTATACAAAAAAGTTTTTTTTTGTTAATTTTTCTATAAACTATGTTTTCATCCCTTGATGATATTGCGCACCTGGCATAATATACCACTTTTTTATGTGGGCATTTATGTAATTTTGATGTATTGCACGGCATTATGTCCTTAGTCCTACTAATATTATAAATGCGAAAGTTTGTGAGGATGTGTGTGTGTGTTTGTTACTCTTTCACGCAAATACTACTGAACCGATTACAATGAAATATGGCACACATATAGAGGGTAACTTGGATTAACACATAGGATAGGTTTTATCCCGGAAATCCCACGGGAGCGAGAACCATGCGGGTTTTCCTTTGAAAACGCGGGCGAAGCCACGGGCGGAAATCTAGTAGCAAAACAAAAATACCTATAAAAATATCTATGGCAGTGGTTTTGTGCGAGTATCACATAAATTTTATTTTTTTCAAGTTTCAACAATGCATTTGTTGAACTAAAAAAATAACTGAAAGATCAAACATTATCCAGAATAAAACAATTATAACAAGAAAGCAAAACCACGGCACACGTATAGTAACCAAATTAAATAGATCGCAATAACGTTACGATAAGACACATTAAAAATTTGTGAATAATTAAACACGCTTTAGATAAACTCATGAAATTGTTGTATTATCACCGATCCTTGCTAGAAAGTTTGAATTAAACCTCGTTTAAAGTGTGTCAAAATCGAGTCTAAACGAATCGGTTACATACAAACATACAGATAAAGCGTTAAAAACGACAATTAGCCAACACAATGGTTGTGTTTGACAAATATTTCCCGGTTCACACACTAGAGTGAATTTTTTCACTTACACAAGAACTACAGTTATGCACATTGCGTATTAAAATTTTTAACCTACTGCACTATTATAAAGGTTCACAAGCATATTTTTATAGCATTTAACTGATTAAAATATATAGGTATTAATATTATATGTGAAACTAAACTGATATTTGACACCAAGATTTTTTTAAACATTTTTTAATTAATCTAATTTTAACGTCAACGAACTCAAATCACAAAAATCGTTTAAATGATAACTAATATATTACATTATATTATGTACTAACTATTCCCCGTGGTTTCACCCGCATTGCTCCGCTCCTGTTGGTCTTAGCGTGATGATATATAGCCTTCCTCGATAAATGGGCTATCTAACATCGAAATAATTTTTCAAAACGGACCAGTAGTTTCCGAAATTAGCGCGTTTAAACAAACTCTTCAGCTTTATGTAGTACTAGATTTACGCCCGCGGCTTCGCCCACGCAGTCAAAGAAAAACCCGCATAGTTCCCGTTCCCGTGGGATTTCCGGGACTGCGTATTTTCCCGGGAAACGTAGCCTTCCTTTCTCGGGTATCAAAATATCTCCATACCAAATTTCATGAATACTGGTTCAGTAGTTTAGGCGTGATTGAGTAACAGACAGACAGACATAGTTACTTTCGCATTTATAATATTAGTATGGATATAGTATAGTATAGATTTACTTAATTAAAACGACATACCACTTGTATCTTCCGTCTAGGCGAGCCCGAGATCCTCGGGGCCGTGGGGCGAAGCGCTACAGACCCTGTATAGGGATCAAGTAGGGCTTGGTACGCCGATTTATCGTCTTGCGTTGATGATATTATGTCTGGCGAGTCTAGATTCTGGAAAATGGGACATAAACTTTGCAATTAATAACAAAAAATAATTTCTACAATGAAATTACATTCGTCACTGAATTTAGTTTCTGATATTTTAAATTTGTATTTTATCTCTTTTAAGTATTTGAAGGTTCCTTTTAATCTTCCTAAATACTTTATTAAATGTCAGAGTTCTGAAGGACACGAAAAAAGCATAAAGTAGTACTTATTAAGGAAACTACAATTAATATGTATAATGCTGCTATAATACCAACAAAGCCACAGGCTAAAGGTAGTCTAAAGTATACATAGGTACAGATATATTAAATAAAACAAATGTATACTGCATCTGGCCCACTAGGGGACACGGAACTTAACTTTTTATATATAATACTAGTGGTCCGCGCCGGCTTCGCCCGTGGTACATATTTCGCAATAAAAGGTAGCTTATGTTCTTTCTCACGGTCTAAAGCTTGTCTGTGCCAAATTTCATCCAAATCGGTCCAGTAGTTTATGAGCCTATTCATTACAATCAAACAAACAAACAAAGTTTTCCTCTTTATAATATTAGTGTAGAAGTGTAGATAATTGGTAATTTATAAATATACTAGCTTCCGCCCGCGACTCCGTCCACGCGGATATCGGTTTTCGCGTGAATGGTTTATTTCACCAATTTGAGTAACTCTGACAATGCCATCTTATAAAAAAAAAAATTAATCACATATTTGGGTTTGGTATCGATCCAGTAACACCCCCTGCTATTTATTTTTTCAATATTTTCAATGTACAGAATTGACCCTTCTACAGATTTATTATATGTATAGATAACATACTTTATAAATATATAACATACATTTTGTACTCCAATAGTGCTTGACATTTCAATAGGTAAGTCGAAATTGGGCATTGAACGGAGATTTGACGGCGAATCACACCACTCTGTTGCCTGAAAATTGAAGATGCATTTAAAAACACTCCATGATATTTATTATCTTATATAGTCCTTTTCACCTAGGATGATTCCTTTTGTTTGAACGCGCTAATCTCGGAACGATTTGAAAAATTCTTTCGGTGTTAGATAGCTCATTTATCGAAGAAGGCTATAGGCTATATATTGTCATGCTATGCTACGACCAACAGGAGAGGAGCCACGGGGGTGAAACTGCGCGGAGCAGCTAGTTATAAATAAAATGTAGTTCTTTACTATAAAACAATCAATAATTTACGATTTTACCTACCCCAGAATGAAAACTCCCGCTCTCCGGCATATCAATTTTATACTTTGGCGTGCTTTGTATTGTCACCCTTTCACTAGACATACCACGATTTTCCACCACCCCCTCTTTACCAGGCGTTTCTGACAACCTCGGAATAATTTTCCTTCTTGGCCCGTTGGAATAATTCAAAGAGTCTGTTAATATATGACTTTCAGCCGTCACATAATTGTCCGAAATATATAGATTACTTTTAGACGTGTTTCGTTGCGGGCTGTAGAAGTCGTAACCGTTAATGTCAGCTTTATCACCCTCTATAGATGATAGACTAAGGTCTTTTTCTTCCCTTTTGTGACTGTTTTTCGGTATTAAATCTGGATAATTGTCATCCGGACTGCCTAAACCCATTAGGGGATGGTTCGTTGTTAGTGTAAGCGTCGAACTGAGTTTTGGCGGACTTATTTTAAGATTTCTCGGCCTGCTGTCGGGAGAATTTATACTCAATTCGGACATTCTGTTCAGTAAACTATCAGACAGTTCTTGTACTCTGTTGTCTAAAGGGTCTGATCGTTGGACGTACGGGTTCTGAAGTCTTAGGACTTCTGCATCTCGATCTTCGAAGTCTGACGAGTTGGAATTGGGCGTGCCCTGCGATTGAATCGACTCCGAACCTGTGTCCATCTTCTCATCGGACGATTGTGAGCTGAGGAGATCGTCGCGGCTGTGCTGTGGCGATTTTAAATTACTGGAACAAAATAAAGTGTGTTAATATGAAGTTTAAAGGAATTTGCTCTTGCGGGCAATTTACGTTTTTTATACCTATTTTTAAAATCAAAGACAAATATACATGTACAAATATGGACGACATTAAAATGGTACTATTATTTTTACACTGTCTAATACCTAATAAATTATACACTAAAACCTTCCTCAAGAATCATTCTTTCTATGATAAAACCGCATCACAATCCATTAGTTATCCGCATAGTTTTAAAAGACTTAAGCATACATAAGGATAAACAGATAGCAACAAGAACTTTGTAGAGAGGGTTTCAGTACTAGGAACGTACAAAAAAAATAACTTAAGAGTTGGATAGATTTATCAAGTAGCTTTATTTTAAACTAGCTGTACCCCACAGTTTCACCCGCATTGCTCCGCTCCTGTTGGTCTTAGCGTGATGATATATAGCCTATATCCTTCCTTGATAAATGGGCTATCTAAAACTGAAAGAATTTTTCAAATCAGAGCCGTAGTTCCTGAGATTAGCGCGTTCAAACAAACTCTTCAGCTTTATATTATTATAGATTATCCATTGCATTTGTGAACAGAAAATGTTGCTTAATATTAAATTTAAAATGTATGAACTAATCACACTGTCAAGGTTAACTTTAAAGTTGATAAACAGTAAATTTAAATAATTTAGGAACACAGGGTTTTATAATATTATGTTGATAACATAAAACGGGGAAAATACCAAAGTTAGAAGTGCATGCAAATGTCAAGGCCATTGCTAATATTTTTAAACTAGCAATCTTTTAAATTGCACTTTGATTTACTTCCAAGAATAATAGCTTTAGCCTACATGTTTGCATGTTGCATTATATGCAGATTAAATTATATATACCTATTTGGAATTTTTTCCTACATGAAAAGATTTTTTGTGTTCATGGCTTGTATCAAATAAGATTTAAAACATCATGTTACATTAATTCTGAAATCTATACATATAATAAATCTGTAGAAGGGAAAAATTTTTGTCTGTCTGTCTGTATGTTCAGGCATCACGTGAAAACTAACGGTTCGATTTCGATGAAACTTGGTATAATTATACCTTATTATCCTGGGCATAAAATAGGATACTTTTTATCCCAGAAAAATACGTAGAAAAAAAATAAATCTGAATTTTTCTTAATTTTTCCGCGCGGACGGAGTCACGGGCGGAAGCTAGTATATACTATATTTTTTTTAGAAGAAACATATTGCTAAGCTGCAATTTAGAGATGAGATGTGATCAAACAGTTTTTTTGGTTAGCACAAATGGGCCACGGACCTCAGCAACTTGACACATTTTTATTAAGATATTTTGTCGCAGATACTTCAGTAGTGAATGGTCGCCATTGGCTACTTGTGTGAGGTCTTTACAATCGAATGAAAAAAACAGCACATTGTGGAAATCAAGAAATGCCACCGCCCACCATGTTTTTCTTCTCGAAACAAAATACATTAATTTGTTAATATTGGTTGTTCTTAAATTAATAATTCAGTCAATTAAGTGTAATGTGTACATCAAATTTTGAACAACTATTAACTCAGGCCCCGGAACCACATACACAATAGAAAATCTAGTGTCTGGGACCGATTGGGCCGCTTGGGGCTTAATGGGTTAAAACATAGGCTTTTCTCTCGTTCTCGTTTTTTGTATTATTTTTCATGTATGTGTTAAATAAAGAGTATTGTATTGTAGAAAATTCTTGTGTGATCAATTCCCCTGAAATTGATATTTATGATTTTTTGTGCATTTTTGATAGCTCTTAGAGTAAATTTAGTTACTGCTAATCAATTAAGGTCCATGTAGGACAACAATTACTATAATAATATAAACTGGGGGTGTATATTCTAATGATTATAAAATTAATTATTAATTTTATCATTGAACTCTAGCTTCACTATTTATAACAGAATTGCAAACAATATACCTTTATCAGTTTAGTAGGATATTATATTTCTTGTACGTGTTTGTGGAGATGAATCATATTTAAAAATCGAACTTCTGTAAGTTAGTTCATACTAGAAGAGAATGAATGACAAATTAAAATTTAATTTTTATGTTTAAATTTGTAATAACTGAAATGCACAAAATATTATGCATGCAGTATTTTTTAATCTGACTCAACTGTCCTTGATATTTTATTAATTGCTGACATTTAGAATACGAAAAATAAATTGATTATTTTCTTATTTGGCTGAACGGAAAATGAAGTTGCTTCATTGGATAGGTACTGGTAATATGTTAAATTTCATCAAAACGGATGTTATTTGAAATGCAATACAGTGACTAATACGTTAATAAAGGAAGTAACATACGATATTACAATAAAAACATTGAACTTTTGCACGCGAACGCTGTGAAAATAAATAAATACTTACTTCATTTGTACTATCGTTTTGTGCACTCACTTATCAATGCGGTATTCACAAACGGTTTATTAGTTAATATTATTTTGATTGAGATTTATTTTATGCACCCTCAACATCACACTCAACTTACGAAATCAAAATTCACAAATACCGTCCTCTGTCGATACACGACCTCCCTAGAGTATATTTGTTCTGTGTACACGACAGACAAAACTCGAATGTCGATGTCGAATTACGATTTACGACATTTTAGCGGACGTACGGAATATGGACGAATCAAATTTCAGAGACGTCGAGGCATTTAAGGATGCGTTCAATAAAATTTATATTTTTTAATTTTATGAGAAGTACTTACTTACTTATGCTGAAATTCTTTTATTTTGTAAATTATTCGGTAATTAATCAATTTATCTGTTTTGACTCCAATTTATGTATTAAATTCACATTAAATTATATAGGTAAAATTTAAAATACCTATATTTTTTATAGCTATCATATTTAAACATTCAAAATACAAATAAATAGGTATGATAGTATGGAAAACTTGTAATTATTAATAATTATTATCTACGTACATATTATTATAATCACGTCCGGGATTTTAATAGTTCTGAAATATATCTCGCAAATATTATGATGATGGTAATGATAATAGTGAAATAGAAAAATAATTTGCAATCCTTCATACAAATCAAAAGTAGGCACTCCACATGCACTCCACCACACACTCCACCAATTTTTCTTGAAATAGAACAATGGTCCAAATTCTTAGAATTTTTGAATGGAAAAAGAATGAAGTAAAATGTTGACTGAACGACACAGTTCGAGGTGTTGCCAGCACTGCAACACTCTTTTTTTGTTTCTACCTGCATTATAATTAAAATCGTAATTTCAGGTAAATTTGTATCTATAAAATTCCCGCCAATGGTCACAGATAACTATATAATATTAGTCCAATGGTCGTATTGTAGATATTTTTACTAGCGTTAAGCTTGATAATGTTAAGTAGCTTGTGTACAAAGTGAAATGTTCAAAAATTTTCAGGAATAAAATTTAATTAGGCGCGCGTATTTAGAAAGTGCCTCGATATAGTTGGTAATGTTGTTGACATTGTGTTGGTACAATGCTTTTGACATGGTCCTTCTGTAATATTATTGGAATTTTGAGTGTAACAGCATTCGAATATAAGGACATTAGAAACTATTGTCTGGCTAACGAAAGATGAGACTGGAAAAAGGCGGCAAATTCAAAAAATAAACATATGGCAACTTAGGTTATAGTTGGAAATATAGTTTTAATACTTTTATTTATTATTTTCTCTTACGAGCAAAAAAAAAACAATAAACTCTTCATCTTTATAATATTGTTATATGTAATATACTTAGTACAGTTAAGTGATACAGATAGACAAAAAAGAACTCCGAATGAAAGCAAGAAAAAACACAATAAAAATACAATTAAAGTTTGTTTAATCAATATAATCATATTAAATCTAAAAATTCAACCGCGAGTGAATAGTAAGAATCACTATCATTATCTCTGACTCTTATTATGAACCCTTCCATTTCTGCAGTTATTCCATTTCGTTTTTTATACTATCTTCAACACGAATAACATGGTCCGGTCATAGAAGAAATCTCGTCAAGATACTGATTTTGTGTCTTTAAACATTTTGAACGAAACAGATCATTCAATTTTTTTTATTGTTGCTTGAATAGTTTATAACTGGACTATTGGTATCATCCATGTTACCTGCAAAATAATAAATATTAAACAATGCAATCAAAATGAATAGTATCAAAATATCAAAGTCACACTTAACAACGCATTGAGATATTTCACGTAAACACTCTTATTTTTCCTTGAAAACTACATCTCTTTCAACTTGTTTCTTTTCAAATTTACTAATCATAGTAAAAAGAACCTTTTTTAAGTCGCATTTCAATGTTTTCGTCTCGTTTTCAATTAGAAATCACTAAAAACGCGGAAATAATTTTCACTTTGACACATCAACAACTGAGGTTTTAATGACAATTACGTAATTATAAGTGTTGCCATATAAATTTTCGAAATAAAAAGCCAGTCTCATCTTTCGTTAGCCAAACTCTAATAATACTCAATTATACTCATGCACTAAATACTCAGCAAAGTTGGCTAGTCTAAATAATTAATGAAATCTCGTTTGATCGATCGTACAGGATGAATTAACTGCAACTATTACTTACTTTTATAATATATTGCATCTTGATACATCTAAATACAATTTGAAGGAAATATTACAGAAGCTCGATTATTCTGTTGAAAACAAGTGTGGGAAATCCGCCAACTACATACAAAATATTTAACATTTCTTTTGAAAACATGTATCATTTCGCAATAGTTTTGAAAATAATCGTTTCTCGGAAACGTATTTCTAGAGCGTGAATGGCGATTTTAATTCAGTGTGATCCAGGAAGTTGGAGTAGCTTTATTTTTAATACATTTTTTTTTAATTTTAGATATTTTTTTTATTCAAAATTATGGAATACAGATCGTTAATTTTTCTGATGGGGCTTGGATTGCGATTTGCGATAGCTGAAGATGTAAGCTGTAAGTAAATAAACTACCTATTTATTGAGTTATAACGATAAATAAAGTGACGACCTAATATTATACGATGTAACATTGTACCAGAAGGATGCAATTTACTTCATACATTTCCTTTCCCATAAGGTTGCCTGGTAGAAATTGTTACTCAGAATTAAGGCCGCCTCTTGTACAAACGATGTTTTTTTTGTAATAATGTTATTTTTGTCAGAATTTAGTTTTTGAAGAGGTATACTTAAATAAATGAAAATATTATATAGCAGTATTGTTGTCTTACAATTTAAATATTTAGTTTACTACCTTTAAGGCAGTTGAACATGCTTAAATCTCTTTTCATAGATCAAGCATGTGTAGACAAATATTCAAGAAAGGGTTACCAGCCTTGGCAGGAGTGGTCAGACCATTACACTTGCCATCGATACAGATGCGAAATTCGGGATGGAAAATATTTCATCGCTGCTGTTGGGTTAGTACTTTATTTTTAGTAAAAAAATGTAAGGGAATGTAGGTTTTTGTATTTTGGTTTAAATTTTTTACATTATTATTACCTATGTAACAATACGTAAACTGCATCTTAATTGGTAGAGTCTTTTTAACGATATCGAGCACAGTTGTAACAGACAAACGATGGCGGGCATTCAAAATTGTCTATATTACACAAACTTTTCATGGTGTCACAAAATGTGTATGATCGCACTCTGAAAGTACTTACTTACGTTTTGTATGTTTTAATTATTCGTATACGATGTTTTAAATCATCCATTGCCACATTTTCATCTGTGCTATTATTTTAATAAAAAGATGTAGGTATTCTGGAAATATTTGCAACTCCAAGGAAATACTGCATTGTCCATTTTTGTTTTTAACCCTTACCATTAATCCGTGCAGAGGCGAAACAATCGGCTAGATTATTTTAACTAACTCGCATCAAATATTGCAGGTGCAGGAAGCCAAAAATTCCAGAAAATGCGCTGGAGTGTCATGAGTATATTGAAGATGAAAATGTCGGTATGTATGAAAATTAATGTAATTTGTACAGTATTGATGACTCTGTGTATTACCGATTACGCTAACATGGGTTCGATTGCCCCGTTATTTTGAATACTTTATGTACAAAATGAATATTCTGATTTTTTATGAGTAGAGACTATATAAATAAATAAAAACCCGATGCTGTTATTTAACAAAAAATAATATTAGATATTTATTATAGTGATAGGCCAGTTTAAATATAATTCCTATAAATTTTATTGTTTAATAATAATTTTAACAGAATTCCCAACATGCTGCGCTCGATTAAGATGCGTGGTGGAAGTTAATGGCGAAAGAATAGTTCAAACTAGAGGACAGCCTGGAGAACTCTTCCCTGATAAGTAAGAATACCTAACTACATAATTTTTTTACTTGTACAATTTTTAGTTATCTACGTAGACAGCTTACGTTAATTTTACACGATCATTTTCGATTTTTGTTAATCTATGTGGTTAATATTAGTTTCATTTTTGTGTTTGTGGTCAAAAACTAGAAAAAGGGCAACGTATTACAACCTAATTAAAAATATTAAAAAAATTACATTGTCCATATGTAGTTTGAAAATAAGGCAAAAATTTTTTTTTTCATAATTTTGCTATTTAAATAATATTGCAGACCATGGAAAGGTCAGCAAAACGAGCCGAACCCAGCCGTGGTTGGAATGGGCCCAATCCAACAGAACACAGGCGAACCACAGAGCCAACCCTCTCCAGGGATCTTCAACAGCAGAGGCGCAGGCAAGCCAAGTAATTTTGTTATACGCGTATCAGTTAATATATAAAAAAAATACCGATAAATGTCGTTTTCTAAATGGTATGCCACTTAGAAAGAGACAATATTATTTATCTTATCAAAAAAGGTTGACGATTCATGTCGACAATACTGTAGCTACAGGTGATCTAATTTTGTTCTTATAATTTTTTAAAGGGGAAACAACCATTAGTTTTTGTTCCTGATCTGGACAGTAGTAGTTAAATACCTAAGTGGTCTAATTTAACTTCGACTGCTCCAACACATGAATTAATTTTTTAAGCTATTGCATAGCTTCTATCGCGGGCCTTGAGTGTGGGGACCGAATCCAGAAATTGCGTAACGAAAAACCTCACGCTCCCCACTCCAACGGGCGGAGGTGTGGCTTGAAGGCATAGCATGCAATAGCTTTACCGCGGCAGTCCCCGAGTGCCACACGTCTTTTTGTTATTTTTTTATAAATAACTCAAAGTTGGCCCACTTTTTCTCAAGTACTGATCGATAGTTATGAATATTGCATAATATATGTACTACAATTACTTACTTATATGGTGGCGAACGTTAATGCGAAAGTGTTAGAGTCATGAGGTCATACTTTCTCTTCCGATATTATTAGAAGGTACGCGTCACTTAGGAATTTAAATATTATTGAACATCAATGCACATGCAGTACTATTTCCATAAGAATTAGCTATTTCACCGTGGTAAAAAGTAACCTGAATTCTACCCTCATAAATATTGCCAGACACAAAAATCATATCATAAAATCGCTCCGCTGTGACTTGAAAGAAAGACAAATAAACAAATACATTTTCGCATATATAACATTAGTAAAGACTTGTATTATAATATTATCTGTGGTCAGAATAAAGATGTATCCACAACCGCCAATTATTTTACTTTTAATTTTGACAATTTTGTTTATAATACACTAACATCGTAACTAATGTACATGTTGTAAATAGATCTAACTATGCTAATTTCTTACAAATCCTTTAACATCAATGTTTTATTAATTTAGCCAACGATATTCCCGACAGCGGATGGCAGCGATATTAGTGGAAGACGCTATGTGGACCCTTATCCCTCACAACAGATGCAAGACTCACCTAGAAAAAAGAGATCCACAACATATCCTCTATTTGACAGAGGACTCCTCCGCGAACGCGCGTACACACCACATCAAGTTAAAATTCACGGTTATTCACCAGAAAAATACACTTCATATTTCGCGAACAATGTGAAAGCAATCACTAACCCGAAATTACACTTCAACATGTCTTAAATTATCGTGTTACCTAAAATGTTTATTATATCAATGCAATTTATCCATTGTTTATGCTCTGTTGAAATAAATTTGATTGTACTTTATTGTGTGTTTGATTTTTATTAAGTACTTTGTAGTATAATAATTTACCAAACTCAAAAAAAAAGACACATAGTTTTGAATTTACCGCCTTTTTTGTGCATCATTACAGCTTTTTGGCGGCTAATCTCTATGATCCATCAAAGATAAAACAATGAAGAATTTGTTTAAACAAGATTTTCTTAGGAAATACGTTTTATTTGAATTTAAAATTATTTTTGAGGTCAACCAAAGTTCAACAGTCTATTTTTATGAGATTTTTGTTCAAGAAAACTAAAAATATCTTAGGTAATATTGAACGCATTTATAAATCAACATCAATCGTGTATCTGATGCTCATCTGATGTCAAAGTCACTGTCAAATACCACAAAGTGTATTGTATGGTGTAAATTTGCATTCTGCGACAATAATATTTGTGAATTAAAACATATTTATTTAAAGTATTAGCCATATTCTTATTAATCGAACCAGTATTTAAATAAATACTATTTAATTGGTAACTACTGTTACTATTTGGAGTGTTTATCAATTAAACTATTTTGATTTTTTTTTGTATTCAAAGTGATTAGTGGTCATATCAATGGGTGTAACAATTCATGAAGTAGGTATAATGAGGATGCAAATGAATGCTGTCTGATGTCCTATAAGGGCAACTGAATAGAAACATTATTGCTGAAACAGGTTTGTATTCTTAAAAATTTCGCTTATATATTATTATAAATATACATACATTAATAAATATAATAAATTTGTGTGCAATTTACCTCTGTTATGCTTTTGATTCGGCGAATACGGAAGTATCTGTTTAAAAAAGTAAACTCTTATTCAATTAATGAACCGTATTGTACTGGGGCATTTTATAAGCAAGCTTGTTTACCAAATTCCTTGATCTTTGTTGAAATATATATTCAAGTTACTAATTCAATGTTTTGTTAAAACAAGAAGTGATTAGTGATTACGGTATACCTTTTATAGTCTTGATTAAAGATAATGAAGCATTGATAGTCATTAATACCTAATTAGAAAAATATTTCCAATTATAGCTACCTATACATTGCAAAAAAAAACTTTGTTATTACTATGATTGACTACTAATTCTTTTTTAACTTGAGAAAATTGAATGGCCATAGTAAGTGGTTTTTGACCTTTTGTAGTTATGATGTTAATTACTTAAATGCATAAGTAATAACATTAATAATTGATATTAAGTTTATAAATATATGCTACATATAAATTTATAAAGAATAGAAAAATTAGATTACGAGGCGGGACTCGAACCCGCATCCTTTCGCGCCATTCCGGGGCGGATCCTTTTTAAAAAGGTGGTGTTCCATCGTTACAATATTGTATTCACTGGAAAGTGTTTCATATTGGTTGTGATGGTTGTTAATCATCTCAATCAGGCGCGCGGTGTGTCCCTTTCACACATAAAACTGAAAGAATAGAATAAATTCGATCGCTCCGGCGGGTCATGAGTGAAAGGATGCGGGATTCGAGTCATCCATGTCGGAATGTCGGAATGCCATAAAACCAAAAATATCAATTTACATATATGCTACATTTCAAGTTATTTATTGAGAATTATAACATTTGCTATTATACATTGATATGCATACAGATTAATAAAAAAATTATTCCAGAAAATGTGAATAAACAAAATGGAGCCACAAAAACCGTTCGCCTGTACAATCCCTGACTGCGGCATGACATTCACCAACGAGGACCACCTGCACGTGCACACCAAGAAACATGACATGGTTCTGCAGCTTGGCATGGAGCAGAAGGCAGCATTCGCTGGTAAGGATTCTAGAATTATTTTAACATGTTGTTTTTAAAATAATGGTTACTTTTCTTTCCTAATTTTAATGTAAAATCCTAACTAATATAAAAAAAATAATTAGTACTAATAGCAAAAGTGCTAAAAGTCTGTCTGTCTCTTGTTCTCAGCCACTGAACTGATTTGGCTGAAATTTTGTACAAAGATAGCTAGCTATCTGCCTGCGAAAAAATATAGGATAGTAGATAGTTTTATTTCGGACATCCCATGGGAATAGGAATTATTGAAGTGAAACTTCTTCATCTGGGTTGAAAATTAAAGAAAAAAAATGTAGTGTAACATTTTTTCGTTACGAGTGACATTTTTCCGTTATGCGCCATCTTTTTCTTATAGTAAATTATTTTTTGAAAAATAAGGTCATAAAGAAGTTTGACTTCTTACGTGTGTACACTAATACACGCACACATTTTTGAAGTGAAACGTCTTTATCGGGATTGGAAATAAATTTAGTGTAACATTTTTTCGTTACGCGTGACATTTTTCCGTTACGCGCCATTTTTTTTTATCCCTACCACGCGTGATTCGACATAGTTATGTAAAGTTGCATAATATAGTAAATTATGTTTTGAAAAATAAGGTCATAAAGAAGTTTCACTTCTTACGTGTGTATACTAGTAAACGCACACATTTTATTTAAGCTAGTAAGTAGGTCATGTATTTAAAATCAGATTTCTGGTTTGCAATTACATAGAAACTTCTTTATTAAGATTCAAAGATACCAAAATCGTCGCCTTCCTCCACGACGTGACGGTTCACTTCAAAAATATTGTTAAAAAAAGGTTCTTCCATGATTTTATCATCAAGCGTCTTTTTTAACAAATTTAAGATTATCTTATTTTTATCTCCACAAGCTGATAATACTTAATAACAACTTACAGCGGACCAAACGCCGACGCCAACACGCTTTATAAGGAACTGCGAAGAAGTGGGGCTGTTCCAAGATCTGCAGAATGTCACCGTCAACCCGTTTGATGAAGGCTTCAAGCGAGCCATGGAGGCTAAGTATGTATTTTCATTAATATGATAAAGCTTCGGCCGCGTTTTAAAGAAAAACCCGCATAGTTCCCGTTCCTGTGTGATTTCCGGGATAAAAAGTAGCCTGTGTCTTATTCTGGGTTTTCAGTTACCTACATACAAAATTTCATTGTAACTGGTTCAGTAGTATTTGCGTGAAAGAGTAACAAATATCCATCCACCCACCCTCACAAACTTTCGCATTTATAATATTACTAGCTGTTGCCCGCAGCTTCGTCTGCGTGAAAAATAAAAATTTATGGTACAATCTTTCATTTCCTATGATTGAAGACGAAGGTTTATATGTATTATTTACTAGCTGTGCCCCGCAGTTTCACCCGCATTTGCTCCGCTCGTGTTGGTCTTAGCGTGATGATATATAGCCGATAGCCTTCCTCGATAAATGGTCTATCTAACATCGAAATAATGTTTCAAATCGGACCAGTAGTTCCCGAGATTAGCGCGTTCAAACAAAAAAACAAACTCTTCACCTTTATAATATTAATATAGATTTATTAGGTATTAGACACAGTGGGTGAAAGCTAGTTAATAAAAAATACTTTACATTTGCAGGCACAACGTGCTATCGTTGGAATCAGCATCAGAAGATGTGCTACACACACCGCACCTTGTTTTCCCTTTGGACGCGGATTGTACATTATATAAAGCTAATAATCAAAGAAATATTACTATTAGCAGGTAAATAAATTTAATACTGTTTCAAATATTATATTATTTGTAAGCATTCTTTATAATATTGTCTTGCCGCCATTTGCTGTTACAGATTATTTATTTAATTGTATAAAATAATATAACATTAAAATTTTTTTAGCATATTTGTGGCCGGCACAGCAAACGAGCTTTATTAATAGCCTAGCTTCTTAATTAAATGGCGCTGTTGTTGCTGGGATAATATTTAATATAACATTGAATCAACTAACTCGCTGATATGCTACACTATAAAGGTTTATATGTTCAATTAATACATATTAAGTAAACATTGTTTCAATAATTTAAGGTCATCCAGCGACGAGTCGGGCGCCGTAAAAGAATATGAAACAACAACTATATCGAAACTCACAAACGAAGTGACCACCATAAGCAGAGTTGTTAAAGACACAGATGAGTCAAAACACGAAAAGAAAGATGTCGAAACAGTCTCCTACACAAATAACGTTATAAAAATACATGAAATAAGAACAGACGGCAAAGTTAATATAGAGAAAAAGGATTTAGAAGCACCCCCACCAATAATGAGCCAGAAGTCATTAGATTATGTTGTCGACAGCTTGACAAGTGACGTCACGGAAGATAATAAAGTCAAAAAAAAGCATGACAAGAAAAAGAAAGACAACAGTGATGAAAATATAGAAGTTATCATAAAACTGCCAAATGGGAAACGGATTAAAATGGAAGCCGTGGACGATAACAAAACTGTTGAAAACGAGACAAAGGAAAAACTAAAAAGTGTTATAACTAATAAGAAAAGTTCGCCACCTGCACCTGCACCTACGGGTATGTTAATACCTGTTAAAGTGATAAATACAATACCTGTTGTGCACAAATTACCTATACCGAGGTTGCCTAAAGTGAACGGTGGAGTGAGGACCAAAAGTGATAGTGTTAGTGTTGGTGAACAGAAAAGTGATGTTAATAACTCAGCCCCCGGAATCACAGACACAATAGAAAATCTATTGTGTCGTGGTCTGATCAGGCCGCTCGGGGAATTGAGCTCGGTTAATGATGTGAACGAAAAGCGGAGTTATTCGAGTGCCGCTTCTAAACGTTATAGGTAAGGTTTTATTTATATCAACCGACTTTTTTGTGTGTGTACACCGATTTGGCCAGGGTTTCTACAAAAAAAAAAATTTTTTTTTAAAGTCGTGTGCCAAGTTCTAATTATAATAAGAAGCCCATATAATTATCGTAACTAAATCCCGCACAAAATACATATTATAAACGAACGACGTGAAAGAAAGACAAACAAACACACTTTCGCATTAATAATACTAACGACGGGAACTACTGGTCCGACTTTAAAAAATTATTACGGTGTTAGATAGCCCATTTATCGAGGAAGGCTATAGGCTATATATATCATCACGCTAAGGCGCTGTGCAATGCGGGTAAAACCGCGGGGCGCAGCTAGTCTCCATATAAAGTTCTTTAGATGGTATCAAAGTAATGTGTTAAATTTTGTACAATAGAATAAATTTTTTCGTCATTTACAGGGAAAAATTGAAAGACGTAAAACATCGTCAAGAAATGGAGGTGCAGAGATTGAGAGATGCCAACTTAAAACTGAGCTCTGAAAACAAAGTGTTAAGGTTGATTTTGGCGAAACATCTAAAGAAATGCCCAATGGGAAACGACTTGAGTGAGTATTCAACATTTTAAGCTTGTTTTTTTTTTCATTTAAATCAAAACTATATTAAAAATACCTGTATTTTTTGCTTTTTTTTCAATTTTGGAGTTATCAATTCTTCATTTTGATTTTTAATATAGTCTTATTTTTAAATGTCCTAAGCGCCAAATAACGTCATTCGTACCATACGGAATATTAAATTATAATTTGTACATTTCCTATGCTAGTTTATATCTAATATCTAATATCAAATATTCTTATATTCTAATATTCTAATATATATTATAAAGGCGAAAGTTTGTATGGATGTATGGATGTTTGTTACTCTTTCACGTAAAAACTACTAAACCGATTACAATGAAATTTAGCACACATATAGAGGGTAACTTGGATTAACACATAGGATAGTTTTTATCCCGGAAATCCCACGGGAACGGGAACTATGCGGGTTTTCCTTTGCAAACGCGGGTGAAGCCGCGGGCGGAAATCTAGTTTAAACAATAAATACAATAGAAAACTACTGTAAGTGTTGACATACGCACGTTAAATATTTTCTGTGGTGAACAGCAAAATGAAATGTATTTTTTTATTTCTTCGGTCTCTTACAAAACGAGCTTCCGCCCGCGGCTTCGCCCGCTTTGTCATAATCTAATAAATTACCTATATACTAATTACTAACTCTAAAACTTATATTTTTTGGTTTTTATGGCATTCAAATGCTTTATAAATATAAATTTATAAAGAATAGAAAAAATTCGATCACGAGGCGGGACTTGAACCCGCATCCTTCGCGCCATTCCGGGGCGGATGCCTAACCAACTCAGCCACTCGTGACCCGCCTGAGCAATCGAACTTATTCTATCCTTTCAGTTTTATGTGTCTTAAGGGACACACCGCGCGCCATCTATTGAGATGATTTAACAACCATCGACCACGAGTGGCTGAGTTGGTTAGGCATCCGCCCCGGAATGGCGCGAAGGATGCGGGTTCAAGTCCCGCCTCGTGATCGAATTTTTTCTATTCTTTATAAATTTATATTTATAAAGCATTTGAATGCCATAAAAACCAAAAAATATAAATTCAAGAAAAGGTCGTGTTCCATCGTTACAATATTGTATTCACTGAAAAGTGCTTCATATTGGTTGAGATGGTTGTTAAATCATCTCAATAGATGGCGAGCGGTGTGTCCCTTAAGACACATAAAACTGAAAGGATAGAATAAGTTCGATTGCTCAGGCGGGTCACGAGTGGCTGAGTTGGTTAGGCATCCGCCCCGGAATGGCGCGAAGGATGCGGGTTCAAGTCCCGCCTCGTGATCGAATTTTTTCTATTCTTTATAAATTTATATAACTCTAAAACTGTCACAGATATGATGTTTTTTTTAAAACATTTAATGGTTCAACATGAAGATTTTGTATGTAAGTTGTTAAGTTTTACACAACGCGGGCGAAGCCGCGGGCGGAAAGCTAGTTCACAACAATTTAACTTTTACATAATAGTCAGCCGACTTAAAAAAAAATCAATTTGACTGTATTTTTTTGGTTTGTTACCTCACAACTGTCGATTAGGCATGACGACAGTATCCATAAATGATCATATTAGTGTTTTCAAGGGAAAATGTATACTAAATAAATTAAATATAGTGACTTAAAAATCTAAAAAGCATTAAGATTAATGAGATTATCAATAAAATAAAACATTAAAATTCTGCAGTTGGCCATTTTGACTAAAACACGCGTGACGTCACGTTTAAATAAACAACTCACGTCAGATGTATTTTGTTGTTATGAATATGTTGAGAATACGCATTTTTATTTATTTTCTTTTGTTTCACGTATGCTTTATCGACTCAGAACAGAAATATAATTGCGAATTCACAATACGTGGTTTCGGGGTTCTCCGCGCCCACTTTATACAATCATTTCTTATTATTTTCTCGCTTGAAATAATTACTAACACATTTTTGAGCATTATTTTTATGTGGATTCACACTGCAATACTGCACACCACTTATAAACTTTGAAATTCGTTTCTATAACACATAAAATAAATATTTATTTAATTTTCTTCGCAATGCGTACAAATAATTACGTATTTACTAAAGAGTGACGTCACACCTACGCCATGACACCTGCGAGCTGTTTTGGCACAGTTTATAAATATTTTTTGAAAAATGGCTTTTATCTTCGTTAAATTTAAGTATATTACCGAAATATAGGGTTTTTCTTGTATAGTAAACGTATAAACACATTATGGAAGAGGATTTCAAAATCTTTCGTCATGCCTATTGTTTTATTATTTGAAAGCCTACAGTTGGTCCCATTTAAATTTTGTTCAATTCTGTCCCTTTGAAGGTTTTTTTTGTCAAAAAATTATTATTAACGTGTCGTTAGTTGAATAGTTTATAATTAAGTTTTCATATTTCAGGTGACATACAAGAAAAACTAATCGACATCGATCTTGATACGAGTAAATTGTGAAGAAATTTTTTGAAAATTTTTGAAAAAGTTATTTTGGAAAATTAAGAAAATGGATGATACCATGAAACTATGATATTCCGATGTCAATGAAGGGATTGTACAAGATTAAAAAGGAAATAAAAATGAAATTTTATTTCTATAATCTACCTACTATATAAATAAAAATCGGTCAAGTGAGATTCGGACTCGTAAAACAAAGGGTTCCGTATATCTGTACGTTCTGCAAAATAAATTAATGAATTCGAAAGGAAAAAGGAAGAAAAATTTTATTTATTCACGTAAGAAATATATGAGTAAGTACAAAATAAAATAAATTGAATAAGAAAAAAAGATCACCCATCCAATTTATGACCGCGCCAACCGTTGCTTAGCCATAATATTTTTATTTATTGCAATAGCGGCAACAGAAATGTAGTATCTCTGAAAATTTTTAACTGGCTAACTATCGTGGTTGGTTAAATACAGCCTGGTGATAGACAGACAGACAGACAAACACAGAAATCTCAATTATAGGGTCCGGACTCCGGTTTTACCATTATGTACGGACCTCTAGAAATTAACCTCTAAAAGTGTTGGTAAGCGTGAAACTCGAGAACGGCTCGACCAATTCGGCTATTTTTTGCTGGCTAGGTCTATTAAATATATTAAACTCAAAGGTTGATTGACATAGTGATGTATCAACGCACAGCCAAAACTACTGTACGGACCGGGCTGAAATTTGGCATGCAGGTAGATGATAGGACGTAGGCATCCGCTAAGAAAGGATTTTAATCAATTCTACTCCCAAGGGGATAAAATAGGGGATGAAAGTTTGTACCATGAACATTAATCGTTTCCACGCAGGCGAAGCTGCGGGCAACATTTAGTCTATCTTCATTCTTCTATAATATAAAAATGAATCCCAAAATGTGTTGGTAAGCGCATAACTTTAGAACAGCTGAACCGATTTCTTTAATTCTTTTTTTATTAAATTCCTTGAAGTACGAGGATGGTTCTTATGTAGAGAAAACGTAAATATGTACCACGGGCGAAGCCGGGGTGGACCGCTAGTTCGTTATAAAAATGTTTAGTAATTACTTAAAACATTGAAAATTTTAAAATCATAAATAAGTATGCTGGTTTTATAAATTGTGTGTAATATTTATTATAAAATAGATAGTTATGATGAAAATTGAATCATTCCTTAAAAATCAAAGGGATATGTAAAGTTGATACTCACAAATAAGAATGTAAATTATTTTTAATAGAGTTAAATGAGCTTCTTGGTTAAATGTTTTTTTTTATATTGGTTGTAAACACAGTTGTAAATAATTTCTTGAAATAAACTTGTTTCTTAAATATTTGTTTTATTTAACTGAATGAAAAAGTATTTTATTAGGTATATGTATTTTTAAAATTAATAACGTTTTCATTTCACTGTAGTAGTACTCCAAAAGTGATAATGCGCATAGAAATCTTCGTCACAGTTCGGTAACTGTCATATTCCCGGAGCGTCCGAAGACGATATGTATATAGAGCGGTTAAATGCATTTTCTTCATGCATAATTTAGTAAAATTGTTTAGTCAAATGAAATACATTTTGGAAATACGACAATTAGCGAAGATTCGCATGTGCATTATTAATTTTGGAGTACTGTAATTACATTGAAAAATTAGTCTTAAATGTTAAATAAAAAACACTTGAAAAGCAAATATTATGTACTACAATAAAATAATATTATTTTATAAACTTTTTATAAATATGTAGTTTTGAAGTGGGGTTAAAAATAATACAACGATATATTGTCAGCAAAATAGCTTTATATTTTGTATATTTCTCTGTTGGTACTGTAGCTATTGTAGTCTAAGAGCTAGAAGTTAAATTCTTTACGAAACTGAGAAATTCAGTTACATAAACAATTGTTCTTCCATCCCTGTCTAATACATCAACTTTTTGATATGATAGTGAGAGAGGCTGAACGCATTTGATTTATTCATAATAAAGCTGCGTTTTGAACTTTTTTTTATTAGCCATGGGCAAACAAGGCAGGTGCCCGTAATTTGCTAATACGCGCCCATTTTAGCATTAAAAAAAAATGTTATGACAATGATGACAGACGTCAAAAATCCCGCGTCAATGAAGTGTCATGGCGGCCGTTTGAAGTTTTGCCGCCTTGTAAAACTTTATGGACGCATGATTTTTTGATTTACCATTTGTCTGCTATTTTTATGTAGTAAATAATACATTATTTGGTTAAAATGCTGTCCAGATAAAATTTTTGCTTGAATCTAAAATTAAATACAATTTCAATCGATTAAAACAAAATGTATAATTTTGCTTACGTTATATACATACCATAAATCGTTTGATAATAATTACCGACTAAATAAATAGCCCTAAATAAAATTATTATTACAATATGAGCGATTTTTCGTATCCTAAACGCATAATTATAAAAATTTGAAAACAATAATTAATGTCCTTACGGCTAGCTTTGTAACTAACAATAATAAATTACATTTTAAAACGATAAATTTAATTAACACTTTATACGATTTATAAACGAAACAACAGAATTTCCTTTCATTTCAAATATAATTGATGTTACCTTTTAAATTTCGCGCCATAAAATTTTTGAAAGATGGCGGCACTGCTATCTCGCTTGCACATTGCTGGTTGATAGTATGCTATCTCCCTAGCACTTATAAAAGGGTATATAATGCTACCACTTTTACATTGCATTATTGCTTTTCGGATAGGTAATAAAAATATATTTAAATGAAAGGATTTTATAGGTACAAGTAGACCATGATTACACAAGAAAAATGACAGACAGGCCACATTAGTTTCACTGTGGTTATTTGTATCAACTATTACTTTTACATCATACATAATATGCCATATGTGGACACTTATTTTTATTCTTTAGCTATTAAAAATCTATTAATTTAATTTTAATAACAGAAAAATAAAATTAAATGCCTACTTCGTATGTTTTACTGTCTACTATATCTTTATAATTAATTATTAATAATAAATTATTGCGATAATAGTTGACAAAAATACCCACTTCTCGTCGTTTCAACTGTCCTCAAAAGCGAAGTGAAACGAATAGTGCATAGTTAAAATAACGTTTTTAGTATAACGTTACAATTTCGTTATCGGTATCGGTACATGCTGAAAGCGTTATCTCACAGTCTAAAACCAATCAAAGGTATCAAAGAACTTAGAATCGTTTTGATATTAATTTATTTTAAAAGAAGATTCGATAAGAATAATTCTTAATTATCTTATGTGTGACTGAAAGAGAGAACATTATAATGTAATTATATATTATAGAGTTTCTTAATATAATGTTATCTTATTAGATTATTAGATAATCTTTGTTTTCAATTTAAAAGACGTCTGAAGGTTTTTATTTATGTGTATAGGACATAGGTATTTAGGTCTTTTATTTTTCAGTTAGTATTATTGAAGTAGATTTTGCTATGAATAAATATACCTTTGATTATCGTTTTAGATCGTGGTACATGTTATTCAGCATGCTGATAGTGAAGGGGTAACATCTGCAAATGGGCAGAATCTGCTTTTATGGAAAATGGAAGAAAAATTACTTGTAATGGACATGGAATGGGATTATAAAACAAAATTGTGACCAAGGAGTTACGATGCAATCAAAACTGTACAATCACTGAATATATCTGCATTACTTTGAAATCGTACGTCTTATGTATAATGATTTGCAAAATAATGCTATTATTTTCAGTGACATGCATTATTATTAGTAAGTTAATTTGTTTTCATTCTCCATAACACAGTAATTAAATTAGTCGTTGACATTATGAATCTGGACGATAAGAAGGTTGAAGGGAAAGCATTCAATCTAGGTGATCGTAACAGTGCCGACTCTGCCCTTACATCACCCGTTAGATATGTTAAAATCTAGTCTAAATATATAACCAGAACATCTAAATCTACACGTGATATGCGACTGTGAAGAGTTAATTTAAACTTGTGTTGAAATATAATATCTATCGTATTTCTCTAATATACAAAACTGCTGTAGCATTTAATTGTTTGATTTATATAGCACCAATTAATGTTAAACTGTACGGCTGAATGCCTGTAACCTAATATTCGAAGCTATTGCTGAACAGTCTAGTGGAAATCTGTATATTTCAGACGAACTCAGCATTTTCTACCAAATACAAACAACCCGCGTCTATGGTAGTTAAAATTAATAACCAGCATGATATTTTCTCGGCCAATTCTTATATCTTCAACAAATTATTAACATATTTCAACACTACATTTTCAATGTTTAACTGAAGCGAAGAACTATTTACATTTCTCTTTACTTGGTGTTTCCAAATTTCTATTATAATAAATTACAATGTTATTAAAAACTAATTAACAAATCATATTAATAATATACGTAACTAGGAATACTGAAGTACCATGTAATAAAGTTGTAATAATGTAAAACAAAGGTATTCCACATACGTTTGATAATACGTACTTGTGACTGCAGTCTATTTGAATAAGCTTCCGTTACGTAAAAATCCAATCAAAATTTTTTTATTGCTTATAATAAATCACAATTAAATTTTTCAGTATAATATTGCCTGGGTTTAGTTCTCTGTCGCCCCATTTTATAATCGTATACTTGGCGTGATATTTTTCTATATACAGAAACAACAACACGAATACTTTAATATTGCTTCAAATAGACTACAGTTTACCTTAGTGTCAATAAAGCTGGGTGGAAGCCCAACTACAGTGCATCATCCATGCTCATTCATCATAACATGCAAAATTACCAAATGCATCATACAAACTTAATATTAACTTAAGACACTTCGATAAACAAGTATAAAAAGTTATGCTAATCTGGAAGTTTGGATACTCTATTTTGTTTAAAATAATTAAGCTATCGTTAAAATATATTTAATATATCTGTTGAATGAATACCTGTGACGTATGATTTAAAATAACGATACCTAATTTATTGTAAACGCGTTATAAATGATACCGGTATTAACAACACTATTTTTATTATCGTTACAACTATTAGCGTATTTTTTTGCTATAAATAATTTGAAAATACTAGCGTTCTGCATCCTGTCCTAAAAAGGCGAGCGAAAGAGATAAAATAGTAGATTTTAAAGAGAAGAATTTTTAAATACAATATGAAATTTTTATACGTTAGTTTATAATACGTACTAAAATAGTGTTTTCATGAACTCCTTGTATAAATAGACAAATCAAGGGAACGTAAATAGGGACGTACGAGTAACGTTAATGTATCGATAAAATGTATCTATCTAATTACCTTTTACAATCGAAAAACTTAACGATAGTATAATATAACTATTTAAAGTTACTTGGTGTTTACGTTCCTAAAGTATATGAGGTATCAAAACCCCATTTAAAATCTAGCGTCGAATAAAAACGAACCCGTAAGCAAACCTTGCGCTATTATAGTTATAATAAATCGTTATTAATATACTATATTGATTATATTATTGCAACAACCGAGGTAACCATTACTGGCGTTTATATTATTATAGTTTGTACTTGTTAGGTACAAGGTCCTTAATTTCATCGGAATGTTAGAAATTGCATTTTGACTGTCTCATATAAAGGTATAGCAAGGGATATTATTTGTTGTAAAGAGTTGTTTTAATCATCATAATTTTTTCATCATCTATTTCTGTTGTACAATAAAACCTGCTAATATAAGCCTTCGAATATATCAATAGCTACATCTTCAATTTTAGTTCTTACAAGTTTTGTTTCTGTGACAAATGTAATATGTTCTTTTCCAAATCTACTAAGTAGTATTGTTATTCAACATCATAGATAGAAGCTGCTAACAAAAAGATACCATAGAACTATTTCTAACCAATTCGAGATTAAAATTGGATTCAACATGTAAAACTTGTGAACACAGGCCAAAACCATTAGTACATGTACATTTCAATGACTGTAGGCGTAACAGAAGTAAAATGATATAAGATTGTATAACGTGGGAATTTGTGAGGCTTCTCTTACATAAAATAAATATTATTCAGCTTAGAAACGAAGGTCATGGTTCATGTTTAAAATCGATTATAGATGATTTGTTCTCGAAGATATTACAATGTAAGTTTGCTTTTGTAACTATAGCTGAACTAGTAAAAATGTTCTCGTTATGTTTTAGATTAGATTTCACTCTAGCAATATGTTCTGTGTAAATGAAAACCAATTAATAAATTAATAAACGTCTATTTATGTTTCATATGTTTATAGATAGAATAAGATGCTTATCAAAGTATAATTCTACGCTTAAGACGATGCCAAAGTGCAATTTCTAACACAGTACAAATAAAACATCGCGAACCACGATCACGTCGTAATGATAGAAATTTTAAATTTCTACAATATCACGTCACTGGAGACCTAACTTCTATATAATATCATAGTAATATTATATCATATCGATATATCATTCTACGTATCGGCAGTACTCGCTAGTTCACCTCTTTTCATTTAATTTCTATCTAAATAGTGCTTTGCGTTTTGGAGCAACACGGAAACTAATAAATAAACATCTCCGTTTATTTTTGATCATATTTCCGTTCATGTTGCTTCAAAACTTCGTCTATTCAAAGTGCGTCTATGAGCAAATACCATTGGTCTAAAATTGGACCAATTGAGAGCGCGAATTTCGATTTATCGATAAATCAGTCCCATCACTATGCGACTGATTAAAAGCTTTGTCAAACGGCTGTGAAATTAATTACATAATTGAATTAAGTATTATGAAGATATTGAATAAACTATTTTACTTTTTAGTTATGTGGGTATTTCTAATATTAGAATTGTTATAGTTGTTTTCCATTGTTTACTTCTTTATTGTGCTTGATGGTTTTTATCTATAACCGATACCAACAAAATCTCATCTTATCACTTCAAAGTGATCTCATCCAGGCACACCAATAGATAAAGTCTCAAAATTAAGTAGATGCACTAAACTAGTGTTCTTTATTTTTCGTATATTCAGGCTAGCTGTATCCAAATTTCACAGACCGTTTGACAAACTGTTGACTGTTCTAAAACGCGGTAATTTAGAAAATTCTCAATCTAACTAGTAACTAACGCTATCCACCGATATTATTTTACACGAACATATCTCGTCAACGCTGACCAAAGTTCTTAACAATATAATTCCAAATACAAGCCAATTAAAAGTATCAAATAGTTATTAATTATTCGAATACCAAGAGTTAAAACAAACTCTTAAAATACCGATATTTTGTCGGTATATTATATAAATAACGTTACTGATATCACAATAAACAATTGCTACATACAAATACTTTCAAATAACCGTTACCAAAGATTTTCGTAGGATTTTCAAACTATATGACGTGTATTTGAAATTTAAACCATAATCCTAAATCACGATATTTCGACTTCGATTGTAAATCCGAATAACGCCTAAAAGCGCCGAGTTTAAAATAAAAGTAAGTGGGGAAAAATAACCTAAACAAATAGCCTATGCTTATTGCATTTCCGTTCCCACTCAATAAAGAGGTAAGTCATAACGATTGACTGACGCATTCACTAATTGAATACGTTACGCATATAATGTATACTGTCGTAAAAAATCACGTGTTACGTGCCTGTTGATCGATTTCCATCATCACAATTAAAATGTCTTTGTTTTATCTAATCAAAGCCGGCGAAGTGTCTTAAAAAGCGATTAGTTTTCCACGTATCGTTCAATAGAAGCGTGTAAAGCCGATTAATTCATTGCGAATTTTGTTAAACCGAACGCGTGAAAACCAATCGCATCACTACAGCTACTCTGGACGAAATAATTAAAATCTAGGGTTGCACCGATGTCGACCGACTCGATACCGATATTACATACCGTTATTGCGAAACGGTTATTCGTTAACTATTGTTGTGAACAGCTATTTGTCGATGGATGTTTTTGTTTTTTACTTTTATCGCGTTTGATTTCCGATTGTTATTACTTACGTTGACAAATAATAACAATGGGAAACCAATAAATTTTATATCATAAATTCATGAATGTGCGTTTACGCCTTCCAGCGAAATACCAACGAAGCAAGCCAGTCACCAAGACTATACTACGAGCAATATCACAATAGGGATGTAACGCGTATATCGATGCGTTTTATCGAGTCGATCGACTAGCAGCCCCTTACTTCAGCTGATCCATGCACATGCTAGCAAGACCAGTGCCGTGAATGCGAGCGCATTAATGACAGCCGACGCGGCGTTGCACATGTCTTCTTCACAGAAACACATGTGGCCATTGCCTGTACTTTCCATCATGCAAACGTGGTCCACCATGAATAGGTTGATTTGTAGCTGCGATGTGCATGTGCGACGGACGACCTCGTACGCTGGAATTGGTAATAAATTGTATTATGTTACTATATTGTTAAAATCATTTTACACTTTTGAAGATCTTCTACACAATAATTGAGTTAAATATTTTAATCTTAATTTAAATTTATCGATATTTTCTTAGAACTTGCTCTGTTATAATAAGAATGTGTAACTTATTTATACGTTTTACGAATCAAAGTTAAGTTCTGGCAGGGTTCCACGGATTGTCTTAATTAAGTGATGAACATGTTCACTAGACTATACTATCTATAATCTACCATATAATTGACCGAGTAACATCACAGCAAGTGTAATGAAAAACAATTTTTTCATTATTAATTCCTTAGGTCCGCAATGATCAAATATCTTCTACCTTTACTACAATACTATCACAATTAACTGACATTTACTAATAAAGAAAGACCTTAAATACTTACGACTTTTGGAATACCGAACCATCTTAACACAGCATCCGTTGCACGTTTGCAGGGGAGGTTGGTCGCGGGGCAGCGCTGTGTAATTGAAGGGATCCTTGCACCTCGCGTCAGTCCAGCTGTCGCACTCATAGCAGTAAATTGTTCTGGCTGAAATATTGTTGTGTAATCTGAGATTGGTGTTTGTATGTACAATATTTGTGGTGAAAACCCTGTCAGAAGAAGAATGACATACATATTTATAATGGAAAAAACGGCGTGTGTGCCGAGCACACGCGTCAGAAGTGAAACTTCTTTGTAAGATTACACCGAAACACTGTCGGCTAACTGCATGACGTGACGGTATTGCCATGACGCAACCTTGTAATTTTACTCTCAACGCACCTAAAGAAGTTTCACTTCAAAATCTTTAATCTGCTTTATTCAATTGAATTAAACAGCGTTTCTTTTTTGTATGGTGAAGTGTAAAATTTTCCACCTATGATGTTCTTGAATAAATATCGCATTGATGATTGAAGTGTTGAACAGCAACGCACGGGTCAGTTAAAACCAGGTGACCCGAATGTCCATTAGTTTCCTCTAACATATAAAACAAGTATATTGCCAAATATGGGACACATTGAAATTTGGAAATGTTTTAAAAGATTTTTCATCTGTGATCTGACAAGGATTTCGCTACATATTATATTGTATGTAGGTATTTTTTATAACTATGGTCGTTAAAATATAATTTATAATCGTGAAATTTTGCCACGATAACTAATTCAGAGCGATTATTATTTAATTTAAGATATTTTTTTTGTTTGGAATTAGACCATAAGAATACCATACCATACTTACGAAGACATGTATGTAGGTTTATCAAATAAGAATAATTTTCAATAAGTTAAGGGAAATTGTCAATTATTAAAAGAATTACCTACAAATAGTAATGTCTAAATTATAATAATATTATCTAAATTATCGTTATCGTTTTGTAAAGGGCAAAAATAAAAATAAAAAAACAACCAATAATTTACTTACACGATCCAAAGCACATACATTTACGGACATCACTAAAATAAAAATATTTAATTATTTTATGACATGCAACGTTATGAAACTATGCAAGAACATGCTATGGGGAATGGAAACTAGTTTAAATTATGCATTCATTATTATAGTGCAAATTAGTTACTTTCGTATTTTTTAATTAAATACTTACAGCCTAGGGAATAAAGCATAATGTAACAATAATAACATTACAAAAAGCGGTAAAGTTTTAAAAAAGTAAAGTGGATTAAACTCAATTAATAAAAAATACTAGATAAGTATATAGGCAACGTAAAAAGAGCGTGTGTGCCGAGCACACGTGTTAGAAGTGAAGCTTTTTTGGCAAGATTCAGAGATACCAAAAGCGTTGCCTTACTTCATGACGTGACGGTATTGCCATGTGACCTTGAAATTTTACTCCGCGCCTAAAGAAGTTTCACTTCATAACATGAGGCATTTTTGGCATTGATATAAAATGGGTTATATGACATGATATTATTGTAAATATGACCATACGATATTATGTTTTACAATTAATGGATGTGCAAAACGTTATAAAGTTCATAATTATAATTATAATATATTATCATGTTAAAAGAAATTACTATGGCATTATCATATTACATTCGAGGCCTTGCATGCATTTACATAAAATATAAAGCAAATAATTTGTTGTACATTGTTATTTATCGTTTAAACATGCATGCTGTATTATCGAAGCAAATAACAAGTATATTGTGTGTTACATGGTGTTTATACATAGTATTTCCATTTTAACCAAGGTCCGCGAAGATGAGGATACCTAATGATTTTTAGAACAGGTCAGTTCTAGTGATGGGCAAAATATTATCGATAAATGCTAACTTATTTACATTTTCCGATACACAAAAGAAATATCGATTAGTATTTGGGCATGTTTTCTTTTCCTTGTTGTAATTTCTTTTCAATTGGGGTTTGTGAGTGTATCTGTATTAGTTAAATAGGTAGTTCTATAAAAAGCGGTATTACCATAAAGCACCAATAAATAGCGTGCACATATGTTAGATTATTATATATTGTGATGTTTTATATCCAAGCATTTATATATATTTCTAAAAATAAATAAAATACATACCTGCGCTACAAACACGAGGGGTCTATACTATTAATATCTAATAAACATGCAACTAAGCGTTAGCCATGTTGAATATATTTAAACCCAGTCTACGACGAGAAGTAAACTAATAGAGTATTATTTATATTCAAAAACCCCACGTCATTTGAACCAACTAAAATAATAACTTTACTTTTATATTAAGCTTATTGCTCAAATAGTGAATGAAATTTGTGCTCCTTTCACACGATATTTAGTTTATAAATAAGTTTTTAATACTGTAGGGTTTTCGAACGTCACAAAGCAGCATGCGCGTAAAAAGCCCAAGCGTTGTGTTTAAAAATTCACTCATACTTACTTTGGCATTCGGCCTGAATAAGAGGGGTGAGTGTAAGAGTCCACAACGCTGAAAATCCATGCCAGAATTAGTAAAAAAGGGGATTGGCTGTATGAAACACGGCCATCACGTGAATATCTCTATTAAAAAAAAAACTTGACATAGTTACGATTGTTTTTTAATTTAGAATCAGAAATATTCACGTGTGTATGAGGAAGAACAGAACTGTACATAGATATAAAAAAAAAATAAGAAAGAAATTTAGAATCCTGTCAATAACTGAAAATATAAAGGAAACTTTAGAAATGAATGTGCCGTAGACTGGGTACGATTCGATATTTGTGAAATTTTTATAATTTTAAGCAATCGTACAAAAACTAGTATTTCAATATAATACACACATTTTTATGCTTTACGAAGATCTCAAAATATTATACAATACAAAAGCATATACAATTACATAATATACAAAATTATATTTTGAACATTTACTAGTTTTTGCACATATTTTTCGAAAACACGTTAAAGCAAGGAAAATAAGAAACAAAGTTTACAATTTTCCCGCCAATTCGTCTACCAAACCAATAATCTAATCTATTATCTACATCAGTTATTAACAGGAGGGAATCCGGGTGGAACCAATAGTGTCTAAATAACAGACATGCAAAAATTACCCATTCCTTTTAATGTCAACACGCATTCCTGTGGATTTAAACACGTGAACAAACACACAATAAAACATCGATATCGATAGAGTGCGCGCAACACTACGCTGTTAATCTGTTGGAAATATCGTGTTAATTTCTACTTGTCACGTTAGGTATTCTGATTGGAATTTTAAATGTACATGGAAATAAAAACAAAGGATTAATTTTTAGCTGTTAAAAGAATTAGCTTTGAATATTATAGTTGATATTAGGTTACGTTTCTAGCACACACAAAACTAAATAATACCACACACTGACACATGCACACACAAACACATTACTGAAATAAGCAATATAGAAACTATTAATATTTCTATAATAATTGAATAACTTTATCCGATTTAATTTTAAACATTCTGTAATTATTTCAACATTTAAAATACATAGTTTCTATCATAGACATTTAAATAAACAACAAAAAAGTCAAATAAACCGATCGTCATGTATAGTGGTGTCAACGTGTCGATAGATTCGATATCGATGTTTCCACAAATACAACACAATATCTAAAAACATCTATAACGTCCATTTAGGCCACTATTTGTCGACATTACCAGTACGTATGCAGGAATTTGCTTTTACTTGGTCCACGCCAAACCAGGACATGAGGAGAACTGAAAAATTAAATAATTTATATCATACACATCACTATTTTGAGTAAAATTACTAATAAAGTGGTATTAATGCGGGTTTTGTTAAATTTTTGGTGTTTGATGTCGTTAAGATAAAAACAAGACAAATTTGTATTTTTCATGTTAAATTTTAGTTTGGTTTTTATGAAGTAGGTACTATACAGTACTATACTATACTATACAGTTAGTTGCAGTCGTTGAAACCACGCACGTGAGCTCAATCAAGAGGCTTTGGATTCGATGCCTATAGCAGGATAACTAATCTATACTAATATTATAAAGCTGAAAATTTTTTTTGTTTGTTTGAACGAACTAATCTCGGGAACTACTGGTCCAATTTGAAAAATTATTTCGGTGTTAGATAGCCTATTTATCGAGGAAGGTTATAGGCTATATATATAACATCACGCTACGACCAACAGGAGTGGAGCCACGGGGGAGAAACCGCGCGGAGCAGCTAGAAAGTGATATGAATGATTCTAGTATTTCGTGTGATGACACAAAATACAAAATTTCACAATTTTATGATGATGATGATTTTGACGAAAGGTTAAACTTAGGAACATGTCAATTGCTAGGTGTATTTTATAAAGATAATTTAAACAATAAACTAATAGTTAAATACATGGAGGCTCTCCGCTTAATAATGATTATTCTAAATCAATTTTGGCTTTGCTGTCTCCTTCTAACTTACGCCAAACATCTTGAAAATGACAGAGACAGCAGATCGAATTAGGAAACGTCAAACTACAAATGAATCTAGGATGCTTACGTAGATTCAACGTTGATTAAACATTACATTATTTTATAAGACTTCATACAATGTCCGTTTATTATAATGCTGTATTTTAAAGGCAATTTATTTGTAAACAACACAAAATTTTATGTGCTGTCTCACGCCCTGCTGAAATCTGTCAGCAGCTTATTAGCTTATAAATAGGCACCTATTTTAAGACTAGGATTGCTACGGATTAGTATATTGAATATTCTCTCACGGATATATATATTTTGGGTTTGGATGCGTTTAGTGAATAGTGTAGTTTTTTTACATGAATCGAGTGTTGAAATGAAAGAGACACTGCAAAAGTAAATAAGTAATATACCTACTTTCTACTTAGCACACTTCACTATCACTACATAGTATAAAACAAAGTCGCTTTCTCTGTCCCTATGTCCCTTTGTATGCTTAAATCTTTAAAACTACGCAACGGATTTTGATGCGGTTTTTTTAATAGATAGAGTGATTCAAGAGGAAGGTTTTAGTATATAGGTAATTTATTAGCGAAGCCGCGGGCGGTAAGCTAGTCTAGTATAAAATATTCTAACGTAAATTTATTAGATCTGTATTATAAGCAAGGCTGTTTTTATCTACGAATAAGAAATCTCGAAATTAATTAATTCGGAAACATTTACGAAAGTGGAGCATCCCTAAAGATGTATAAAAATAGTATTAACAAAACAAAAACGGTTTTTTTAACGTAATACACATTGCACAGTATTCACGATTTAATTTGGTGTGATTTCCTTTCAAAGGAAAATAGTATAAGTAGGTATTTTATATGACGTGTACTTTTGTTCCCAAAAGTGGTAGAGACTACTGAGTACTGACTAGTGGTAACGAGAGTTATCTGCGTAATTGTTTAGTCAATGGTTCTCAAACCTGCTAACTACTGTTATAAGCTAAATACTTTTTCGACTGCTTCTTTCTTCGTAAAAAGGTATACTATGTAGTGATGTTTGTAGAGGTAAAAAACCTCTACAAACATCACTACATAGTATAAAACAAAGTCGCTTTCTCTGTCCCTATGTCCCTTTGTATGCTTAAATCTTTAAAACTACGCAACGGATTTTGATGCGGTTTTTTTAATAGGTGAAGTGATTCAAGAGGAAGATTTTAGTATATAATTTATTAGGTTTTAGATAAAGCGGGCGAAGCCGCGGGCGGTAAGCTAGTAAGAGATAGATATCAAAGCTCTACCAACCAACATGTGTTTTTAATACATTTATGTCCAACGTCTGAAATCAGAACAAATAAAATTGCTAACGACCCGTAAAACAATAATGTTGATTTATTATAAAGATTATTTACAGACGTTTTCATTTCCCAGACTGCCATAAAGCTGTCCCGTTGTATTCTGTTTGTTTTAGTGTATTTTTACTAGTTACAGTTTAGTCGTAATGTTACAGCTTCCGGCGTTGAAACGATACCCTGATTTTGTTAAAATTACTATAATATTTAGCAGACAATATTTATCACAGATCTATTCGCTTCTGTAATTAATAATCTATGCTAATATTATAAAGCTGAAGAGTTTGTTTCTTTGTTTGTTTGAACGCGCTAATCTCAGGAATTACTTGTGCGATTTGGAAAATTATTTCGGTGTTAGATAGCCCATTTATCGAGGAAGGCTATAGGCTATATAGGTATCATTACGCTAAGACCAACAGGAGCGCAGCCATGCGGCCTGCGAGTGAAACCGCGGAGCGCAGCTAGTTTACTATAATATTTAGCAGATAGTACAGATAGCCATGTATTCGCGATATAAGTAATTAATGTAATGTAAGTAACAATAATCTATATCACGAAGTTTAAAACAAAGTCGCTGTCACTGCCCGTCCGTCCCTATGTATGCTTAAATCTTTAAAACTACGCAACGAATTTTCATGAGGGTTTTTTAATAGAGTGGTTCTTGAGGGAGGTTTAAGTATATAATTTGTTAAGTTTTCTACGGAAAGCTAGGTACATTTGTACGTCCTCCTACGTATATCAAAGTGTGGTGTACCCGCACCGTTAGGCTACACAATACACATACCGTGTTCCCGCAGCACAATGCGGGTGTCGAGTGTGTGTTCCATCGTCATAGGTGCAGTGGAACGCGGTAGAGTCATCCTAATTCGTCCTAGTTATATTAATTATTATGCTTTTACATGACTTATGTAACTAGTATATTGTTGTATAGTTTAATAAGATTGAAAAGTAACTGATTAACAATCTAATATATAATTCCACTTTTAACTGTTAATTCACTATTTTACTTTCCAGAAACTAACTAGTTACTTGACTAATTTTTATGAAATGTTTTGTGAATATTTGGTAGATCTGAGGTTAGGTCGTAAACTATTTTCATGGGGCATAAATAGTTTACGTGAAAAGGGTGTAGCAAAACAACTTTTGCTGGGTCAGCTATTAATAATAAATGGTTCGTTTTCATACCAAACTAGTGACTCTATCTGTGATAAAAAAATTATTTAATAACAAAAATATACAATTTGTTAACAAAATACATCTGATCACATAATTTTGGTATGAAACAGTCAATTCTTATCTAAATTAAGTTTGATTGTTTGTTTGTATGCGTTAATCTCAAGAACTGCTGGACCGATTTCAAAAATTTTTTCACCGTTGGATATGTATATCCCTGAGAGCTATATGCTTTATATGTATATGTACCACAGGCAGAGCCGGGACGGACTTCTAGTTCAATATATCCAAACCTGTACAATTATTTAGATTTTTGAACGTTTCCTTTTAAAATCTTAAACACAAACTCTTTTAAGTTGTGGCGAAAGTCTCTATGTCTCATTTCTCTTTCTAGTACATAAGTAAATATATGTAAAACTAAATAGAAGTGCCGTGACGTATACATATTATAGCGTGGCTTAATTATTCGCTGACATTGTAGAAATGTAGGTCAGCTGGGGGCATGTTTGCCGGTTTTTTGGCGTCTTGTGGAGAAAGAGTTACGTCTTATCAGAGAGTTCATTCTTAACGCTGCAGTGTATCTATATTATCTATGTTCGTATGTTCTATAATATATAACGCGGTTTTAACTACCATAGTTTTAGGTCGTAAGTCTAAGGTCGTAAGTAAATGATTTTTTTATAGCATTAAAGTCTTCGATAAAATGGACTTTTTGATTTCAATGGATATATAATTCATATGCTTAAATATACAACTTAAAAAAAATTCAACTCGAAGCAGCAGATCCTGAGTTTAGTGCGTTCAGACAAACATACAAATACAAATCAGCTTTATGTACAAATGTGTGCAATTTTGCTTATTCCTTATATGTAATATAATATTATTTTTGTTACAAGTTTCTTATAAATAAAAATAAGAAATTTATCGGAATATTCAGAAAGAGCTGATTAAAATTAATTGCTTTTAGAAAAAGAGTTACGGCGTTAATCGACCATCGTTATTTTATAAAAGCTGAAAGTTTTTCTGCGAATTTACCTAATCAATAGTAAAAGATAGTAAAAGAATACCTAGGTACTTAGTTAAAGTACATTTTCATCGAGCTAACTTTTGAAATTTCATCCAATGCCGGACTTTAATTACAGGCTAAAAAAGTTCATGGTGTACCTCCCCGTGCACTTTTTTAGCGTCATACACGCTATCGTATTTATAATATGAGTAAGCATTAACCTTTAACCGCTTAACCTTTTTGACCGCCTCCTTGGTACAGTTATGCTAACGCGTGAGCGTAGAACCGGAGGTCCTGGGTTCGATTCCCGGTAGAGACGAAGAAAAACATTGTCTCGGTCTGGCAGGACACAGAAGGCTGATCACCTACTTGTCCCTAAAGAAAATCGATCAGTTGAAAAGATGTATAATGCATCTGCCCCTTACCCTACTAGAGGACATGGGACTTCACTATTAACCGTAAACTAAAATCGATTAAGTAAACTATTTTTAGTTCCGTTAAATATCCTCTAGGTAATAACGATTTATTTATACTTTAGATTATTACTATAAATAATCTAATTATGTTCTGACGTAGTACTTACTTAGATTGAGTTTTATCTTCTTAGGTCATGTTTAATACTGAGAATAATTAACTATGTATTTTTGTCCCCTTGTGGGGTATGAGGCAGATGCATTTTACTGTTTCGCTACTCATTTCTAGTGATCTATGCTTCAATACATACCTAGTATAAAACAAAGTCGCTTTCTCTGTCCCTATGTCCCTTTGTATGCTTAAATCTTTCAAACTAAGCAATGGATTTTGATGCGGTTTTTTTAATAGATTCAAGAGGAAGGTTGTGTTAGACAAAGCGGGCGAAGGCGCGGGCGGTAAGCTAAGTAGTGTAATATAAAGCAGATGAGTCTGTTTGAATGTGTTTATCACAGGAACTACGGGACCGATTGCAATAATTATTTCACTGTTGGATATTATCGTGATCCCTGCTTACTATATCAAGCTGTATAACTATAATAGGCTAATATTATAAAGCTGAAGAGTTTGCTTGTTTGTTTAAATGCGCTAATAATAATAGTATAGATTGCAGTTTGCACTAAAACTAACAGGAGCGGAGCTCTGCGGGTAAAACCGCGGGGCACAGCTAGGATTTTATATAGGGCAAAGCCGGGGCGGATCGCAAAGTTTATAAGGTCTGTATTGGTAGATTTGAGAATTATCTTTTATAGTGTAGTTACATAAGGAATCTAGGTTCTAAGCAATAAGCTTTACTTCATTACAGGCTCTATGTTGAGGTACTTAAGTATTTAATGCATCTTCAAAAATTACATTTAACAAATTAATAGTTAAGAGATCACGTTCAGTAACATAATGCGTTGTCAGAAAATGGATTACGTTCCCGTAGGCCGTGTCTGCGGGTGTCGAGTGTGTGTTCGCGATACGTGCAGTGGAGCGCGGGGAGAGGCAGGCAATGGTCGAATTTTTACCATTCAGTTTAGTATTTTAGTTCAGATAAATACACACAAACTTATATTACCTACTCATAATAATTAGTAAACGTTTTTGCCTTTTTTTGCTTCGTTACGATGTATATTATCAAAAACTAATCGACCTAATAAAAAAAAGCAAATTGAATTGAATAATGTATTACAGCGAAAACAGTTTTTAAGTACCTATCTCGATGTTATACAATTTCTGATTTAAATGAAAACCTAAAAAATACATTTCGAAAAATATGCGCAAGATAATAATTTATGTATTACCATTATATCATATTTACCATCGATATTTCGATTTGTTTTAATTTTAGTAGCAATCTAATTTCGTGCTCTATATAATGAATGATCTGTCAATGAAAATCGCATTTAAATTTATTCAGCGTTATGTAATATTGAGGATTAAAAAAAAATATCTGACAAGCTAACTTTTTAGCAATTATTTTTTTAATAATAAAGTTATGTATTGCCCTACTGTAGGTACATATGCCCAGTGCAAGCATTATATTTAATTTTTTATTTTACATAATACTTAATTATTATTATAGCCTAGAGGTGCGTTTTAAATGGGAATACTTGAATTAATGCCCTCAAAATTATGATTTCTAATTAATCTCTACTCATTAGGTACAGATTAAATGTAATTTTAATGGTAAAACATGAAATAATTCAATATTTACCTGGCACAGGAAAAATCCAGCGCATCTTTGCTAGTCACCGATTGAACAGCGGGCTTCAGAAAACTGTCGTATCACACGAAATTATGTTTAATTCATTTATTATGTTTTTTAAAAATTACTTCTTACCTGTCTTACATAATATTATATAACATTCGATTCATCGAACTTAGTCGTAAATTATACAAAATTTGTATTTGTATACTTAAGTAGGTATAATAATTTAAAGAATATTAATTGCGCTCTACGGTATATAAATCTACTATAATATTTTTGTCAATTTTTAAATAAAGTGTGACATAATTTGGCAGAACGATTGTTGCCTTTGTGCTTCATAAATTAGCCAATAAAAAAAAGAAACAATAAAATCTGACAGATAATAAGGCGGGAGTCCAGACGTGTCATAATCACACCCATTTTATTTTAAAAATATAGGTAAAATTAGATTGCAATCTAAATTTATACATTTGAAGTTGTGTTCGTGCGTCAGAGCTTTTTAGTGATTTTTATGTGACATCAAAGTATCTAATATTAAAACTTTTTTTTATATTATTTAACAATACTTAGTGCTAGATATTCTATTGACTAACAATAAAAAATGTTGCTAGCACATAATTCTAAATTACCACAATTATTTTAATTTATTTGAGTGGATTAATTTTGCATTGATACTAATGTAGAGCTAATTTTTATTTTAGAATATGTTTAGCATGTGACTCCATGTTACAATAAATATGTGTTTTTAAAATTGTTTTATTGCTAGTTATCAGTAAGAAAATAATTTTTATAGTGTGTTGGTTGCATTACAATTTAAGCCAATTTATTATTCAATTTTTCGTATTTTTACGAAGCATACTAAACGCAAGTTAAGCGTGAATTTTGAAGAGGAAGAAATCTCTTAATATTGTATCGAGTAGTATCTAGCCCTCCATAGCGTAAAATAATACAAAGCCCTGCGCAGACAATATTGATTTTGGGTCTTGCGTGAAACATTCGCGTACTGTTTACTATTATTTACGTTAAATTAACAACTACTTTTTTATAAATTAAACCAAACAAGCTATCCGTTTGATATTAACATTGAAGAAAGATAGTACACAATAAACAAAATTAATGTTATTTAACCTAAAATTAAATTAATAAATTGAAATTAGCCAATTTTGAAATAAATTCGATTTGACGTTTATATTTTTAAATATTCAAAAATAGAATTCTTACCGATAAAAATAATGAACATTGTACACAGCACAAGTTTTTCGAACGCACTGTCTGTTATAAAGACGCGAACATATTTGTTGTTTTTATTTTTTTTTATTATAATTTATAATGATGTCTCATAACGTTTTTCGGGTGTAATTAAGTTTATATTCCATGTTTTTATGAGTGAATGCGTGCAGCGCGCTCGACGCACACTGGCGTACTGGGTTGACCGTCTCTTGGATAAAATTACCCCTTGGCTTGGCGAAATGCGACGTGTTATCGATTTGGATTTATAGTTTTTAAGATTTTTAATCGGGGCTATATTGGCTCAGTCGAATTTGAAGCATTATTGAAAGTTTTCAGACAGAATATTATTTAATATATCAGGATTCAGGAGTTGTTTCTCATGTTTTTAGCAGTTAATTTATTAATTAATACTACATTCAAAATAGAGGAGATTTACCTCTGTTCTCAATTTTCACAGTATAAACCAATAACTCTACAACTCACAATTATATACCTATATTTACTACTTTTAAATTAGAACTCTACATCTCTACATAATATAAAACAAAGTCGCTTTCTCAGTTCTCTGGCCCTATGTCCCTTTGTATGCTTAAACCTTTAAAACTACGCAACGGATTTTGATGCGGTTTTTTTAATAGATAGAGTGATTCAAGAGGAAGGTTAGTATATAATTTATTAGGTTTTAGACAAAGCGGGTCAGGCCGCGGGTGGTAAGCTAGTCAGAAATAAGAGGGAAATCATAGAGTTCCTATTTACTGTATTGTTTAAAGAAAACTTTAGATACTTTTAACTTTAAACCTCTTTTTGTTGGCGACTTTAATGACAAAATAAACGTAAGAAACAATTTTTTCGTGAAATATAAATTATTCTTTCACTATTTTATTTATCCTATGAACACCGACAACAAATACCGATGCATATTGCACGTATAAAAATACCTTAATTTATCTACTTTATCTAAGTATTTATCACAGTTTTGTCTTAGCTTCTGATACTTTCTAAGCAACAGTAGACTTGCTCTACTGCCCCATTTCGAAATAGAATTGCATAATATTGGGAATATACAGGCGCTGGCAACACTACGACATCGACTGCGCCATACTGCTATGCGGAGAATCCATGCGAATAAATATATTATTTTGTCATTAACGTGTGTAATATAATTATAATGACAATGTATGGTTTAACATTAAATTAAATGAAAGAACCACGATTTAAAAACAGAAGTTATTAATTTAATTTAGATATTATTTTTAAATTAAGGACGATTATTCGCTCTATTTTTTATGAATTAAAAATATTACAACTGGAGAAAATTCGGAGGAAAGAGAGGGAAATTTATTTTGCATTTTAGATTAATTAACGTAGATTAAAAATGAAAACTAAATTATTAAAAATGAGAAAATCTGTGTGTCACTTTTTCAGAGCTATTCCGATTTGTATTCAATTTGATAGACCGAGTAGACACAATAATAAGTATAATGCTATCTACTTTTTTGACGATGAAAGCTTTTGTCCGTGATTTATTCGCGGGAAAACCGCGAGGCAAAACTGTACTTACTAATTAGATCTCTTGTAGCCTGGCACATGTGTATGGGAACACCATAATAATTAATATATTTTGTAAGTACACCTTTGCCTGTAATGGAATGCCATTTCGAAAAAAATAATAATATGTCTACGACTGTAGCTCTTTCGCGCCAAGGGACAGCCAAACGGCTAAACAAAATGTTTAGATACAGTTTATAATAATTATTGTATAACGGTGCATTTACATCAAACGAACAGAGCTAGAGCAAGAGCATTCTTTCGTGATCTTTTAGTGTAAACGAAAACTCGTATACAGTGTTGTTCAGTATTAGAACATTGCTTATAATCTTTTCGGAAGCACGGCACTAAGAACAACGAAAGATTGTCGTCGAACGTCTTATATAATACGAATCAAATATATACCTCTATATATAGGTATAGACTATACATATAGGACTAGCTTTAGGCCTTTTCAAAGAAAAACCTGCATAGTTCTTGTTCCCGTGGGATTTCCGGGAAAAGTCTATCCTATGTGTTAATCCAAGTTACCCTCTATATATTGTGTGCTAAATTTCATTGTAATCCGTTCAGTAGTATTTGCGTGAAAGAGTAACAAACATACACATACACATCCATCCTCGTAAACTTTTGCATTTATTTTATTAGTAGGAAGTAAGATAATAATAATTTAATTCCTTATTAACCAATGTAGAGAATACCAAATTAGGTATCTGATTGACGAGATAGAGTAGGAGAGCATTGGCTCTAACTAGTATATTAAAATAATGAAGGAGATGAAAATAATTATTAATGTTGATTAGTTGTTCAAATATATTAAAATAATAAACTATGTACTTTCCATATACCTAATGGCGTGGTAAAGTTAATCTGTTACCTTCTCCTTCTAATATTTAGATACAATTCTTGTGTCGCGGCGGTTAAACCAGTTAATCTCCTCCGGTTGGTCTAAGAATCGGAACATCTTCTTTTCATACCTGTAAGTGATAAGAGTGGCAGAACAACGTTTGCTAGGTATTCTTATAATATTGAATTTTTTTCAGAGCGAGCGTCCGTGATTTAATCCGAGGCACAGTATACGACCGCCTCCTTGTTACAGTGGTTGACGCGTGAGCGTAACACCGAGGGGTGCTGGGTTCGATTCCCGGTGGAGACGAAGAAAAATAAATGTCTCGGTCTAGCAGGACACAGAAGGCTGGTCACCTACTTGTCCCTAAAGAAAATCGATCAGTAAACAGATGTATTACATCTGCCCCTTACCCCACTAGGGGACATGGTACTTCACAGTATATCTACGAAAAAGACTGATTGGTGTTTTTATCATATTTGTGAATGTATAATTATTATTTATATTGAATAAATAAACTATTATCAATAATTGATGTGTTTTTATTTCTTCCTTTATTCTGACTATCTCTGGAGGTTCTTCATTACTTTGTAGTGTAGGTACTTAGTTTAAATTAAATCACATAACACAAATTCATTTCAACCTTTTGTTTGAGTATGTCCATGAACAAAATTGTTTGGGTATGTCCGTAAATCCATACTAATATTATAAATGCGAAAGTAACTCTGTCTGTCTGTCTTTTACTCAATCACGCCTAAACTACTGAACCAATTTTCATGAAATTTGGTATTAGTATGGGAAAATTAATTTATTCAGATCGAATAATTCGTGTAGTTTTGAAAGTTGCTACAGTTATTCCTAAAGATGTCCAGATGAATATACTAAAAGCCCCCGAGGGAGGGACACAAGCCGGCGGCGGGGGAGGGGGGGAAAGGTCTCTTTTTCAAGGTTTTTGCTTGTAACTCGAAATTTTTTTCATAATATCTCTTTAGTGACTTCTACATTAATTATCTACATTAAATTTCCTATAAATTACGTCTCAACATTTTTACTGTACGATCAATACTTTAGGAGATACAGAGTATTAAAGGTAAGAAAAATAAGAAACAACATAGTTTTACAAATTTTAATTATAAAAAGAAATAACATCTTTTTTTGCACGAGTATGCCGACTTATTAGTCAAATTGTGTTTCATCTTCGTCATCTTTATCACTAACATCGATAGGGGGTCCATTAGTACAAGCTCCTAGGCAGCCGTTACAGATAAGACTACACATAATGCCCGCTTTTCGGCAACTGCATTTTCCGGAACATCCACTTTTACATCGGCAAAAAATTGAATTTAACAACGCTTCAGGAGCAGGAGGATCCAAGGTCGTGATTGGTTCTAAGTATCCATCGACTCTTCGCTTCCAACCCCATATTTCAAACAGCGAGGATCTTTGTAGCGCGACTTATCTATCATCTTAGTCAAGTCAAGTACCTATAACGATGTTGTTTCTTATTTTTATCACCTTAAGTAGATACTATGTATCTCCTAAAGTATTGATCGTACGGTAAAAATGTTTAGACGTAATTTATAGGCAATTTAATGTTAATAATTAATGTAGAAGTCACTAAACAGATATTATGAATAATTTTCGAGTTACAAGTCAAAACCTTGCAAAAGAGACCTTTCCCCCCCTCCCCCACCGCAGGCTTGTGTCCCTCCCTCGAGGGCTTTTAGTATATTCATCGGGACACCTTTAGGAATAACTGTAACTAGTAACTTTCAAAACTACACGAATTATTCGATCTGATCGACGATTCTGAATCTAATTTGCTGTGGCTATATGGAGATATTTTGACACCCGAGAAAGGACATAGGCTACTTTTTATCCCGGGAAAATGACGCAATCCCGGAAATCCCGGGAACGGTAACTATGTGGGTTTTTCTTTGACTGCGGCGAAGCCGCGGGCAGAAACCTAGTTTTTAATATTGGATTTATTTACCCACAAACGAAGGAAGCTTTAGAATAAGAATTTTACAAGGAATCGGTTTTTAATTTATTTCTAAATTATGTATAATGTGCACAGTTTGGGTTAGGTTTCTGACAAGGTTAGGTTAAGTTATGTTAGGTAATGTTAGGTTAGGTTAAGTTGGGTTAGGTTACAGAAGTTAATGTCAGGTTTATGGACAGGTTAGGTTAGCTTTATTTTATTAGTATAGATAAATTTATTAACACATTACTAAATTGTGTATAATGTGCACACATTTTTGCGCATGTTTTTGCATATTTTTGACGTCTAAGTATTAACTAGTTATGATCTATACTTTTACCCCCTTAAAGCGATACCTATATCAAGTCACTCTGTACTGAATATTTTATAGTTAGCGTTTTTAATTTAAATTTTTGAGTATTTCCTTTTGTAGGAAATCTACCTCTGAAAAGTGATACAACAATTGATATTTCTATTTCTTAGAACAATTTTTTTACGAGAAATGAACAATTAATTATCATTAACTCTATCGATTTGAAGAATAATTTACTATTAATTTTTTATTTTCATTTTTTTTCAATTCCCGGGCATAGTGAGTAAGCATCGTAGGTTTCTGTAAAAGTTGGGATTGTTTAAAAGTTGTTTCTGACAAAGTTAGATTAGTTTGGGTTAGGTGTCTGTAAATGTTAGGTTTTTTAAAATTTACCGACATTCTTGGGTATGTTAGTTTAAAAAGTAATAGATCTTAGCAATAAAGTACAAGTAAGTCGGGAACAAATAAAAACACATGTATTGATAATAGTTTATTAATTCAATATAATAAATGATTTAACTACAAATAAGATCAAAAAAACCAATCAGTCTTTTTCCTCGGATTAAGTCACGGATGTTCGCTCTGAAATATAAAATATTATTAGGATATTCCAATAACTATATTTTTTAAGTGAAACTTCTTTCGACGCGTTGAAAATAAAATCTTAAGGTCTCGTCATGGCATGCCGTCAAGTCATGGAGTAAGGCGACTATTTTGGTAACTTTGAATCTTGTCAATGTAGTTTCACTTCTGACACGTGGGCTCGGCACACACGCTCTTTTTTATATGTTTAAACAACTAATCAATAGAAACAATTCTTTTTAATTCTTTCCCTAATTTAATAATAGTTGTTTCAGTAGCTCTCCTAGTCTCCTACTCTATCAATAATACAAAATATCTCTAACATTAACATCTCTACAAAATAATATCATCTCTATGAAATATCTCTACAAAATATCTCTAAAAAAATCTCTATGTTCCTAATGCTTATATATTTTGTTCTGGCCATGTATTTGGTTCTAAACTTCTTTCTGAGGAGTAAGTTTTAATTACAATTTTAAATTCAGTTAGATTCAAGAATGATTTAGATTTTCATTTCGAACGTTAGCGAAGACATAATATTTATATTGTATATAAGAATTTTAATAATTATTTTACCTTTAGATAACTAGTAACAATCTAAAATTTCACAGCCGATTTTGAAAATTCTTGTACCAATAGAAGATTTTTTTTTGTTTGAACGCGATAATCTCAGGAATTACTGCCCTGACAACAAACATTCTTTCACCGTTGGAATTCGTGATCCCTGAGTTCTAGACTACATATTGATATTATAACTACCACGGGTGAAGCCAGGGCGGACCACTAGTTTGTGTTATATAGTAATTTTCAAATTGAAAAACCTTCTCCTCGATACAACTGGCAAATAGACGGAAGGTCATATGGAAAAATCAATGAAAAAGGTGTTAAATGCATTTGCCTCACATACGACACTTTTAAAACAGCTCTATCTTAATCACTATTTTTAGTACCTACATGGTACCTACCTACATAGCAAAGTCGCTTTCTCTGCCCTATTTCCCTTTGTATGCTTAAATCTTTAAAACTACGCAACGGATTTTGATGCGGTTTTTTTAATAGATAGAGTGATTCAAGAGGAAGGTTTTAGTATATAATTTATTAGGTTTTAGGCAAAGCGGGCGAAGCAGCGGGCGGTAAGCTAGTTTATTATACTTTATTCATAGTGAAATTGATAATGTAATGCCATCTAGTGTTCAATAAAGAGAACTATTAAAGCAATGAATATTATGAAATCTGTATCAGCGCCATCTAGTGTCAACTAGTGGAATTACCTTAATCTGAAAAGACGACAAAAACAACGCCTTTTAAAGTCGATTTTCAGCAGTTTTATGAAAGACTAGTTTTCCGCCGGCGGCTCCGCCCGCGGTTTCAAAGAAAAACTCGCATAGTTCCCATTCCCGTGTAATTTCCGGGATAAAACCTGTCCTATATTACTCGTGGATAATGTAGCTTTCGAATGGTGAAAGAATTTTAAAATCGGTCCAGTAGTTTATGAGCCTATTCATTACAATCATACAAACAAACAAACAAAGTTTTCCTCTTTATAATATTAGTGTAGATAAATCTATTACACTGAATATTGCATTTAATAGTAAATGGGCATCGAAAATGTTTATGTTATTTAATTATTTTCATCTAAGTATACTAATATTTTAAAGCTGAAGAGTTTGTTTGAACACTCTAATCTCAGGAACTACTTACTGGTAACTGGTCTGTTTTGAAAAATTCTTTCGGTGTTAAATAGTCCATTTGTCGAGGAAGGCTATAGGTATAGGCAATATATCATCACGAGGAGCAGAGCAATGCGGGTAAAACCCCAGGGCACAGCTAGTTATAAATAAATATAAAGACTATATACAGAATTATTGTCTTTCTGTAATAACATGAATACTTTCCTCACGTCTGGCTACTTTTAACATTTTAAATAGAACCAGCCTACTGCATCAAATGATATGAATTTAAAAGTGCACCTACAAAATTTCTTGCGGCTCTAAACACGTAGAAAATGATTTCCGAATTGGTGTTCTAAATAGCGCAAAAGAAAGAGTCAAATTGAAAAAAACAACAGTTTGAATTTAGTGTCGAACATGTAAAATCAGAATAGTATCTATATAATATGGTGCATTTAGACCAAACGAACATAGAGCTATTTACTAGCTAATGCTCTAGCAAGAGCATTCTTTCGTGATCTTTTCCAAAAACTCCTCAGTTGGTCAGTATAAGAACATTGCATAGAATCTTTTCGAACGCACTAAGAACAACGAAAGAATGCTCTACGCCTGCTTACACTAAAATAATTTGACATAGTGGGGTTAGAATGAGCCTTCGCTCGTTTGATCTAAATGCACCGTTAGAGGAAAGGGAAGATAAATAAAACAAATAATAATTTTCAATGCATTTATTTTCAGGTTAGGATACTATTTAACATTCACCAACAATTCATGAAAGAGCCGGTTGGAGTAAAACTTATGTTTTATACACTTAGAGCATTATTAATACAATATGATAACTTTCTTCGGAATTTAATAACAATTATAATATAAGAGCATGTAAGAGTAAAACTTAAAATATAGATAAAAAAAAGTGTCCAATGAAGTCTATGTTTTAAAAGCCTTCACTTACATCAGTCAAAACGGCTTCTACACAAAAATAAATACGTGCTTTATTAAAACTCGTTTAATTACCTACTGTATGGTGACCAATTTTATAAGTGTACAAAGTTTGAATTAAATCTGTAAATCGTGGCTATAGGTGTCGGTTACATACAAACATACAGTTGAAGCTAATAAGCAGGTTAAAACATTTTCACTAACTCTCAGTTCTTATTGGTGAACATTAAGGCTGGTTGCAGAGCTTGACCGACCATCAGTGCGTACCTACCGTCCGCGTCGGTCCTGACGTCTGACGATACGCATCAACAATGTGTATGAATATGACACTAATACGCATGACAATACGCGTGCGTATGGTCGGTCTAGCTATGAACGGTTTTATGAATTTCCATATATAGGTATGACAAGCGCGACTGACGTACACACTGATGGTCGGTCAATCTCTGCAACCGGCCTAAGGTATAGGTAACTAGTAATTTTTTATTCGGAAAAAACACTAAGTGATTGAACTTGTCTTACAATTTCCGTTAATTCTAATAAGTTAAATGCTGGCCTTAATCTAATTACAATTACGCAAATAAGTTATCAAATCTAGACAATGCCTATTTCAAATCTAAACAAAGATTTTAAAGTGACAGATTTTTAGTGGTTAAAATTCGACGAAATTTCTAAAGCCCGCGTTCCACTGCACGTATCGCGATGAAACACACTCGACACCGGCATTGTGCTGCGGGAACACGGTATGTGTATTGTATAGCAGTACGACACCACACTCTGATGTACTAGAATGTCATCTGCGTACTTCTAATATTATAAATACGAAAGTTTCTGAGGATGGATGTATGTGTATGTTTGTTACTCTTTCACGCAAATACTACAGAACCGATTACAATGAAAATTAGCACACATTTAGAGGGTAAGTTGGATTAACACATAGGATAGGTTTTATCCCGGAAATCCCACGGAAACTGGAACTATGCGGAATTTTCTTTGAAAACGCGGGCAGTAGCGGGTTTTTTAAATTCCAAATTTTCTGTGCATTTTGAAGAGAAACTTCTGTGAGTAAAATTTCAAGTTTGCGTCATGGCAATACTTTTAACCTTATACCGTCATGTCATGGAGTAAGGCAACGATATTGGTATCTTTGAATCTTGCCGACGAAGTTTCAATTCTGACACGAGTGCTCGGTGCTATTTCTTTTCTTTGGTTACTCGTCACTAGGCTACATATCGATAAACTTTTTAAAGTTATAGTCAACCAAGACTTAAGGAATAGGCAGATATTTATTATAATACTAACTGTCACTTAGGGTTATGAAAAATAGATGTTGGCCGATTATCAGAGCTATCCGATATGCACAGAAAATTTCATGAGAATCGGTCCAGCCGTTTTGGAGGAGTACGGTAACTAACATTGTGACACGGGAATTTTATATATTAAATTTTGATTGTATAATGTGATTTGATAACTTATTTACTATTACACATCCAATTTAATTGGCTAAATATATAATTAGTGTTTAATGAACACGTGATGTGGTTTTTATCTTACATAGTAAAAATCGATATTAACTTATTAGTGGATAAATAAAAAAAGAGTGTGTGTACATATGTACACGCGTTAGAAGTTATACTTCTTTGGCGTATGGCAAAAATACTAAAATATACAACTTGAACACAGTTATCAATTTTCATACCACGTAGAACTAACTTCATGCTGTTAAATTTAGGTGTCGGTGTGCGCGCGCATCGTAAAAATTCACTCTCACCATTTTTCTAAATCGCGCCAAAAGAAGTATAACTTCAAAAATTATATTATTTTATTTATATGATAAAAACCATATATCATAGATAAGTAGGTATGATTGTTTTTCATTTAAACCTTATTTATATGTATTTTTTTTTATTAGAAAAATAACTGACTAAACAGATTTATTCTTGTGGTTTTCAGTACTGTAAAAAAACAATCAAAGCATAACATATTAAAATATAAGCGAAGTATTGTTATGTTAAATATAAAGATTTCAACTATTACATGAAATATGTACAAGATCTTTAAAAAAATTAAGTTTATTGTCAAGGCCGCGCTCCACTGCACTTATCGCGATGGAACACACACTCGACACGAACACGGTAATCGGTATATACAGGTGTCCCACTGTTGGTATACTAAGCTCAAAGGAGGTTTTAGTTTTGCATACGCTGAGTACGTAAAAATACTTATAAAATTCTAGACGCATTTTTATTCAAATAGATGAATTCTTAAAACTCTTTGTGTACACCCATAACAAGCAACCCGCCCATTTTTGCGACCCGCGCGTGAGCTATCGTTTAAGATTAAGTTTTCATAGACATATATGCCGGTTGCGCGAAGCTAGAGAAGAAAACATGGATTTTCAGGAAAAAATTAGCATACTTACAATTTTGACATAATTTTGTTGTTTAATTATTTTTTACGTGATCAGTGTATGCAAGACTACAAATCTCTTCGCGCTTAGTAAACCGATAGTGGGACACCCTGTATAGAAGGTAAATTATACTTATCAGTACATAGATAAATAGTAATAATATTATGTAATAAGTGTTGAATATAGTAAGGATATATGTATAGTTATTAATAATATTTATATAATAAACACATTATTTCTCACAGAACTCAATCACATGTAGGTAATAATATATGAAATAAGTTTTAATATCACAGTAATAGATTTAAAATAAAAGTATGTAATCACTTTGTATTTGTCAAATGCTATCTCTTTCTATTGCATTGGTATCTGATTTGTTAGAACGAGAGACAGAATATAATTTTATTTTATTGAAAAGCAAAATTTATTATTTATATCTATCTCGCTTTCGCATAGAGTATTTAAAAGCAATAGAAAGAGATAGTAATAGATAGTTTAAAAACCGAAAAATGTATCTTAAATAAAAAATGGTGATGGAAAAACAAAAAGAAAACAAAAAATAAATAAAAAATGCATAATTTATTGATTGTACAACAATATAACTAAATTACAATACATGTTTTTTTTACACTGACTCATTTGCTATATCCCTCCCTTTCTAACTCGAAGACGAGCGTATACATGCGTCTTTGTCTAATTTTTTTGTATGTATGTATTATACGTTTTCTTCACAGAATAGAAAATGAACTGAGCAAGAAGAGTTTGTTTGTTTGAACGCGCTAATCTCAGGAACTACTGGTCCGGCTTGAAAAAAATTTCCGATGTAACCAACAACGGACCAATGCGGGTAAAACCGCGAAGCGCAGCTATTTTACAATAAAAATAATTGTTTTAATTTTTGTTAATTACACAATTATTTTTATTATATGGTATGGTAGACACCATTTTGCGTTGTTTCTATCCTTTGTATTATTTTAATATCATTATATTGTTTAAATAAAAGCAATATTAAAAACTCAACGTCTTTTATTTCATATCTTTGTCTCTCTCACTCCTATATCCACTTGATGAGATAGCAAACGCTCAGTCCATTTTTATTTACTGTTTATAAAAATCACATTATTTATTATGATTAAAATACGCTTTTACTATTTTAAAGTCCCATAAAATATTCCCCAAAGTTTTACACCATCCGATACGATATCGTGTGACACGATATTTTTTACACGATACGACTATTTAAAAGGACTATTTAAAAAAAAAATTATTTCAAGGTAAGCAACAAAGTATGCACATTGATATTATTTCAATTTTGTTAATTGTGCGGGTAGAATGTTTTTTAAATAATGACAGTAAGAAAAAATAAATAGTTTTTTTTGTTTGGCTTATAATTTTAACTTTCACAGAATTCTCACTTAAAAACCAAATATGAATAAAAAAAGCCCATGTCCCCTAGTGGGATAAGGGGCAGATGCATTATACATCTGTTGCAATGATCGATTTTCTTTAGGGACAAGTAGGTGATCAATCTTCTGTGCCAATTACAAGGTAGATATATATTTGTCTCTATCGGGAATCGAACCTAGGACCTTTCAATTCTAAGCTCAGATGCTTACCACTATACCAAAAAGGGGGAAATAAACATACATAACGAGATGATTTTTTTCCAATAATTTTTCCCCGGAATTCTCCAATAAAAAAAATAACCTAAATTAATCCAGGATAGGCAAAAGCCAAGTCGCGTTTAAAGCTAGTTAAGTTATCTACCACTAAGTTACGTCCCAATAACATGATTTACAACAAAAGTTATACTTGACTAAAAATTTCATCAATAGCGGTCTCATCGTTCCCACGATTTTCCAGGATGATCAACCCAATTTTAAAAGGTTTGTATAATAATTGTATTAAAAAAATCATACTGTTATATTTATAGGTACTTATTGTAAAATAACAAAATAAACTAAATTTCCATTTTGACATTTTTTGACATATACATAAAAAATGACATAACTCCGTTTTTTTTAAATCACAAATATTACGTATAGATAGTACAATCATGACATGAAAAATACAAAAATATAAATGATTTGACAGATTGACATGTTCTGTCACAAAGTTGACATGTTAAAAAAACATTTACAAAAATAAGATTCTTAAACTCATTAGTGTTTAATTATTATTAGATATATACATAAAAACACACACAATTTTTGTTTGACAAAAATAAAATTAACATTATGACGAATATAATATTAAATATATAATACAAGTTCATAAAGATATTGCCATTACATATAAAAAATATGCACTGTGAATTGTAACAACGAACGCATATAAAAAAAAATGTGTGCGTGTACTAGTGTACACGCGTAAGAAGTGAAACTTCTTTACGACCTTATTTTTCAAAAAATAATTTACTATATGCAACTTTACAGAAATACGTCGAATCACGCGTGGTAGGGATAAGAAAAAGATGGCGCGTAACGGAAAAATGTCACGCGTAATGAAAAAATGTTACACTAAATTTTTTCCAACCCCGATAAAGAAGTTTCACTTCAAAAATCACACGACAAACATTTTTATTGACATGACTTATTACATAAATTAGTCACAAACTTGACATGACGTCGAACACTTATTGACATAACCTGTCATTAGCTTACGATAACATAATATGTCAAACTAAGAATATGTTAAGAGTTTAATCGGGCTCAAACATTTTATATATACATATTATTTATCTGTGAAAATACATTTAGAACGTTAACAAATCAAAGTTTACTTATTTTTGCGATTGTTGATTAAATACATAATTTAAAAGAAATCAACTTCTAACTTTCAACTTAAAAATTACAAGCGGATTTTAATGAACAACTTTATTACAAAAACAATTTACACACACAAAAAGTATATTTCTACTCTTAGGGTGTTTATCCACTAATGTAGTGCGAGAAATGTGTTTGTAAATAACCAATAGTTTATATTTTTTTTGGCTTTTATGGCATTCACATGCTTTATAAATATAAATTCGATTGCTCAGGCGGGTCACGAGTGGCTGAGTTGGTTAGGCATCCGCCCCGGAATGGCGCGAAGGATGCGGGTTCGAGTCCCGCCTCGTGATCGAATTTTTTCTATTCTTTATAAATTTATAATAACCAATAGTATCGCTTCAAACGCTTCAAACTTCACACTAAATGAAGCGATACTATTGGTTATTCACAAACACATTCCCCGCCACACATCCTCACTCATTATTCGTGGAAAAGCACCCTTAAACCACAATACATATCAAAATTACACAAAACACAAAAAAATACATATTTATTGACATAAAATCATATAATACAATACATAAATGATCCACAGACTACCAAACTATTTGAAAACTGTGTTTTTTTTCATGACATTTTAATACCCGATTCGACATGACTTGAACAATAAATGTCAAAATTACACACAAAACACATTGAGCTATTATTACTACGTATAGAGGAGACATTGAGAGGCCATTTGACCTATGTTGAGCGGAACATAAGTGATGTAGGCGGTGTCGTCTCCATACGTAATAGTATCTCAATGACAAAACATGACATTTTCCATGTCAAACCCAATTAATCCCTAACACGACATTTATCTACATATAAATTTTAAGATATTTCATATGATGTTACAGCATCTACAGTATCTCGGTCTAGCTCCACCGCCGGTGACGGGCGGAGTCACGGGCGCGAAGTAAGCGTGCACTTTTATGTTTGGCAGGTGGTTCTGTACAAAAATAAATATCAAATGGTATAAACAACTATATGGATATTAAATTTATCTGAAATAAATGAAATAAATAAATAAATAAATAAAACAAAGTCGCTTTCTCTGTCCCTATGCCCCTATGTATGCTCAAATCTTTAAACTACGTAACGGATTTTGATGCGGTTTTTTTAATAGATAGAGCGATTCAAGAGGAAGGTTTAAGTATATAATTTATTAGGATTTAGCAAAGCTAGAAAATATATAAGGAACAGTAAAAATCTCAAGGTACGCGGGATTCGAACCCGTTTTTTCGCAAATAAGATAATTATTACAAATAACATTTAAAACGAAAGAGCTTGTACCGAGCACACGTGTCAGAAGTGAAACTTCTTTGGCACTTCAAAGATACCAAAATCGTCGCCTTACTCCATGACGTGACGGTATTGCCATGACGCGACCTGGAATTTTACTCTGAACGCGCTTAAAGAAGTTTCACTTCAAAAATGTGTTACTTACGCTAATACGATAGGCGTGATGTAAAAATGTCAAGTTGTATACTTGTGTTATCTATACTATACTAGAATATTACAAAGCTGAATATTTTGTTTGTTTGAACGCGCTAATCTCGGGAACTACTGGTCCGATTTGAAAAAATATTTCGGTGTTAGACAGCCCATTGATCGAGGAAGGCTATAAGCTATATATCATCACGCTATGACCAACAGGAGCGGAGCAATACGGGTAAAACCGCAGACCACAGCAAGTATTAAAGGGCTGATAGACGTACGAACTTTAAAGTCGCGGTTTTAAAGTTCGCGTACTTACTCGGCTCGCGGCGGTGACAGACGTGCGAGCCAAGGCGGGCTTCGAGTAAAATTTCAAACATGTTGGATCGTCAACGAACTTACTCGACGGTTTTTAAGTACGCGTACTTGGGGTGACACACGAGCGAAAAAGGTCGTCGAGCCACAAGTTCGCGTACTTACTCGTACGTCTGTCACCCCTTTTAAATAAAATAAATCTTAATATATATAAATCTCGTGTCACAATGTTTGTCCTCAATGGACTCCTAAACCACTTAACCGATTATAATAAAATTCGCACACCATGTGCAGTTCGATCCAACTTGAGAGATAGGATAGTTTAAATCTCGAATCGTTTTGGAGAAAGCGGGCGAAGCCGCGGGCGGTAAGCTAGCACATCTATATATATACTCACACGTAGTTTCCGTATAGCATTCCTGGTGACCATTTGGCAGTCGTACAATTCGATCAATTGCAAATTGTGACACGATATCAAATGTTCTAACGCGCCGTCAGTAACTAGAGGACAGTTGTCCAATCCTGAAATAATGAAATAAATATTATCTATGCTAATTTTATAAAGAGATAAAATTTGAATGTAGCTTTGTGAAGGAATTGGCTACAAAATACTAGAAATATTTGGGTGAAACTTCACAACAATATAGGTTAAACACAAAGCACAGGCACAGCTAGCAAAATTATAAAAAGAATAAGATTTTTATATATTATAGTCGAGCCAATTTAATAGGCAACATTTGACGTCTATCAATTTTATCTTCGAAGAGAGGTAACCTGCTTAAAAACATCGATTAAAGTGAATTAATCGATACGGATTTGAAACATTTGTCAATCGAATTTATTAATTTATGATGATTTTTATTCACAAGTAATCAATGCATTCGATTCTAGATGTCAGATTTCGATTTTTAGAGTAACGTCTCTGGTATTTAAAAAGAAAAAAGGTTTATTGACACAAAATTGTAGCGACGTCAGTTCTTCGATTCAGAAATTGTTTATTATGTTAAGTATGATTTATCAGTAAAATGAAATCTTAAAATTACTTGTATCGGTCATTATTATTATAAATATGTAATCATAATTGAAAAAAGTTAAGCAAATATGCAGTTCTAACAAAACGAAATATCATGTTATTCTATGTCGTCGTTACTAGGTTACGTTGTTGAATTTTGTTGAACTGTCAAATGTTGCCTATTAAAATGGCTCTACTATAGTGTTGTAGTAAATTTGTGTTGTTTTAATGTTTGTAACAACAAAATTGTATATCAGCTGCGTCTGTCTCTCTGTTCGCGATAAACTTAAAACTACTGCACCATTTTTATTATATTTTAGATATAAGATTTAGACACGCGGGCGATGCGACAAAAACACCTTCATACATATAAAAAGTACAGATTTAATCTGAAATATCACCACCAATAAATACTACGCCCATCCCATACTCTTTTTCTTCATTTATACATACATATTTATATTTATTTCCACAAAAACATCTCACCCAGCACAGTTAGATGTTCTGCAGCACAAGGCGACATTGACAACTGTTTAATGCCATAGTCTGTTATCAGCTCACAGTGAGATAGCGTCTGCAAAATATATTTATTTATTTAAATTATTTAACACACACAAAAAGAATAAACAAAAAGAAAAGAAAATCATAATATGTTAAATAGGCGGCCTTATCGCTATAAGCGATCTCTGCCAGGCAACCTTTGGATAGGATTTGTCATAGGAATTAAAATTAGATAGGTGGTGTTTGTTCTTATAAATGTATTTTATTAATAACTAGCTGCGCTCCGCGGTTTCACCCGCATTGCTCCGCACCTGTTGGTCTCAGCGTAATGATTATGCCTATAGCCTTCCTCGATGAATGGGCTATCTAACACCGAAAAAAATTTTCAAATCGGACCAGTAGTTCCTGAGATTAGCGCGTTCAAACAAACAAACAAACTCATCAGCTTAATAATATTAGTATAAATATATGTATTGGATACAGATAGCAACGAAGTCACAGTTGAATTTGATATTAAGTGTTTTATGGAATTTAAATTCTGTATAAATATATTTTTTTAAAGACTAGAAATAATTTGATCACAAGGCGGGATTCGAACCCACTACTTCCGCAAAAGTCACAAGTTATTTAGGTAACAGACAGTTGCAAACAAACCATAGTGACAGTACATACATCGATGTTATTTAGAGGTTAAGCTAATATTAGGGTTGTCAAAAAAATTTTTCTGAAAAAAAGGGGATGTTGTTTAGAGGCAAAACTTTCTGATAAAAAAGATTTTCAACTTGATTGTGATAACTTTCTCAACGGAAAGGTAACATTTGGATAAATATTCACTAGTTTTATAATACGTTATACCTTTGTTTAATAGCATATAGTTAGTTACGTATAAGGTAATTTCATCAAATCTTAATATATATAAATCTCGTGTCACAATGTTTGTCCTCAATGGACTCCTAAACCACTTAACCGATTATAATAAAATTCGCACACCATGTGCAGTTCGATCCAACTTGAGAGATAGGATAGGTGTTATCTCGGAAATCCCTCGGGAACGGGAACTATGAGGGTTTTTCTTTGAAAACGCGGGCGAAGCCGCGGGAGGAAAGCTAGTTTATAATAAATTCTGAAGCAATTGATCGCTAGGGCAGTCATTAATATTAATTTACCAGTTTTTCTAACCGCGGACAGCCCATGGCCAAGTGTACAAGCGTCGTGTCCGTTATTAAAACACACTCTTCTAGGTCCATCCGTTCCAGCATTCTGCAGCTCTGTGGAGACAGACAAAATTAAATTACACTGTGCGAATAATATAATTGCTTTTATAAATAATCCAATTCGCCAATGAAAAAAAAATCATCTTGTATCCTTAGAGATCACACAATTACAAACATACTTTAGCAGATATACCTTACCAGACGCTCTATTAACAATTATCTGAACCAGACACTCTAGAATTACACCTCATCCCATAATTTAGACGCACAAACCAACCAAACAACTATTTTTCTACTCACACGCACACAATACAGTAATCAACAGGGAAAAACAATCAACCAGACACTTGAGACACTGCCAACCAGACACTTTAGACACTGCCAACCAGACACTTTAGACACTGCCAACCAGACACTTTAGACACTTACCCTAGCAAGTGCCTGGAAGCCAGCATCAGTAAGCTGAGCGCACTGAGCCAACTCCAACGTGGCCAAATCTGGACAATGTGCGGCTAGAGCACATAATGATGCGTCTGTCAGACGGGAACAACCAGACACGCAGAGTCTGCGTAATGCCCCGCCCAGACGGGATATGGACTCGTCTGTTATGTTCTGGTAAGAGATTCGTAGATAAACATATTATTAAAAAACATGAACTCCTTTTGAACATAGAAAATACAAGGAAATAACAATAGTTAGGCATGCAAATACACAAAAATAAATCGAATAGCGAATATATTACAAAAATAGATTCAAAATTATTAGTAATATTTGTCACAAAAATCGCTGTCAGCCGCTGTTCTTTATGCGCGAATTGACCCTCATATCTTACACTTAAATACAGAATGTACTTAACTATAAAGTTAGTGTTTGTGTGTGTGTTTGTTGTCGATAATTTTTTTTATATTTATTTAAATACGTAATCCTACACTATGAAAATTATAACTAATACTTTGTACAAACATGATTTATGTCATGGTCGTGACAATTTGTTATCTTATATACATTTAAAAATATGTTATCTCATGTCATATGACAATAAGTTATATAACTTAATTGTTTATTGTGTTTTATTAAAATAATTGACCAATAAATACTCACATCACAGCCCTGCACGTTGAGTACCTCCAAATCTGGACAGTATGTTGCCAAGCATGATACCGCTTTGTCATTGACGTTTTTACAGCCTGAAATAGTTTCGTTAGTTAGTTCGCTTTTTTTTTCTTGGCTTCATTCGCTTCACAGTTTTACCCGCATTGCTCCGCTCCTGTTGGTCTTAGCGTGATAATATATAGCCTATAGCCTTCCTCGATAAATGGGCTATCTAACACCGTAATATTTTTCAAATCGGGCCAGTAGTTCCTGAGATTAGCACGTTCTAACAAACAAACTCTTCAGCTTTCTAATATTAAGTATAGATTATATACAGATTTTTATATATATCGACATGTTTATCCGATAATTTTACTAAATATGACTTTTACGGGTCTTCGTTCATTTGAGTAACGTACATTTTTTCGTAAATCGTATTCTACATGATGTTTCAAAAGTTTACAACTGCTAAGAAAATTGCTGTACCTCTACAGATGAAACTCTTTAACTTTGGACAACCTCTTGCCAACGCCTCGACGCCATTTTCTGTTATGGACTGACACCAGGACACATTTACGTGTGTTAATAACTGAAATAATAAAATGTAGTAATTTCATAAAATATTTAATAAAATGTAGTAATTTGATAAAAAAAATATTATTTTATTTATTCAAGTTACATTTTTTTATTAAATTACTTTCAGTGATATATTATTTATGTATAAATTAATATTTTTTATAATAAAAATTGATTCTGTCATATGTCATATTTATGCCAAAACAGGTCATGTCAGTTTGTGTCAACTCATATTATTTGACATAATGTTATTTTTTATGACAACTTACTGGACATCCATCTGAGAGAGCTTTCAATGATATATCTGATATACTTGGACAGGAATCGAGGTTGATCCTAGAAAATAAATGTAATACTTAATCATTTTCAAAGGAAAACTGATTTATAACAATTTGACATAATAATACGCTAAGCTAGTCACTACATAGTATAAAACAAAGTCGCTTTCTCTGTCCCTATGTTCCTTTGTATGCTTAAAAGTTAAATCAATAAAACTACGCAACGGATTTTGATGCGGTTTTTTAATAGAGTGATTCAAGAGGAAGGTTTTAGTATACAGGGTGGAAGGTTAAGATGGGGCATGAAGGGCAGGTACCTTAACCGTTGTAGCTACATGAAAACGTTCTTAGGAGACTATCCTTAAATTCTTGAGAAATTTTAATCTGCATTCACAGATTTTTGAAAAAATGTACGGTCAGCAAGGAAATCGGCAGTTTTCAAAAAAAATTTTTTTGATGCCAATCGATCCAGTTTCTCATGGGGATCAAAACACTCTAATAGACCAACTGTCTAATAGACAAATATGTGTGGCAAATCACACATATATCATTGACCGCCTCCTTGGTACAGTGGTTGACGCGTGAGCGTAACACCGAGGGGTCCTGGGTTCGATTCCCGGTGGAGACGAAGAAAAAAAAATGTCTCGGTCTGGCAGGACACAGAAGGCTGATCACCTACTTGTCCCTAAAGAAAATCGATCAGTGAAACAGATGTATAATGCATCTGCCCCTTACCCCACTAGGGGACATGGGACTTCACTACTAATAGTTATGTGTATGTATGTATGTTTACCTTTGCAACTTGCTACACCGCCTGCCCAACGCCTGACACGTTTGATCCGTGAGCTTCTTGCATTTGTTCAAGTTTAAATCTTCTATGTTCGGACAAGACTGAAAAATTAGTAACTTATTGTAATTTTTTTTTTCTAAGAACTATAGAAATAACTGCTTTCAATATAGGTAGGTTTAATATTGAACACAGAAAAGAAAAAAACTTTTTAAATACTTCTAAAAAAATATAGTCAATTGATAAATAAAACATTGTACCTATATATAAAAATGAATCTGTATTTTTTAGTCACGCACAAGCGTGTTTAGCTAGACCGATTTGATCAATGTTGTGTTTCTATGACTTTCTATGTATTTTGTCGATTTCAAGCTTAAATCCTATGAAATGTGCATAAAAAATGAAAAAAAAAACAATCCCTCTTCAAACCTTGTTGAACTGGAGTAACAACAAAAATAAGACAAAATCCATACTAATATTATAAATGCGAAAGTAACTCTGTCTGTCTGTCTGTCTGTTACTCAATCACGCCTTAACTACTGAACCAATTTGCATGAAATTTGGTGTGTAGATATTTTGATACCCGAGAAAGGACATAGGATAGGTTTTATCCCGGAAATCCTACGGGAACGGGTTTTTCTTTGAAAACGCGGGCAAAGCCGCGGGCGGAAAGCTAGCAAGGAATATAGTCAAAATAGTGTTTACTTGAGCTAAAGTTTTCATAGATCCATCGGCTATACTCTCGCACCCCCTCAGTGAGAGTTGACGCAGAAATCCGCCGCATCTTTGCGATATATTCTCTATTACTGGACCCTGGAATTGATGAAAAGACAATTTAAGTAGATCTAGTAGTATTTAGTATAGGAAAAATGCCAACACAAAATTAGATCTTCAAACACGGCACACTAACGCACACACGATTAGACGTCACAGTGAGATGGCATGATTCAACTATCGTGAGTGAAAGAGACAACTGATATGAATTGTGACTAATAAGCCACATTTCAACGTGCCACTCCCGGAGCGCTAATAACTTATATATACATCTTTTTACTTATAATATCATTGCAAAATATCATCTCATCAAATAAGATCACTTGAAAAAATTTTGTCTCGAATCTAACCCATTATACATGTGCTTTGTAAGTTTGTGACTGAATGCTATTTATTAACTTACTTCAAAAAAAGGAGGAGGTTCTCAATTCGGCCCGTTTTTTAATATTATATTTTTAACCTGTATAAATATTTATCCTTATAGGCCTGTATATTATATTTTTAACCAAACCAACCTGGGAGAAGTGTCTAGTTTATTATAATAAGTTAGATACATACCTCTACATCTCTTTGGAAGTCAAATAAATCAATTCGTTGCCAGTTAGAGCCGTCCAGTGCCAAGATATTCCATAACTTTGATACCTGGAATAAAGCTTTTTTTATTAATGCTTGTTTTTCATTTGTAAGGATAGATTTGAAGTTATTGTAAGAGCTAGCGCGCAAGAGCAACTATTTTGTCTCTCTCATCAACTCTATGGGGAGTTGCGTCGCTACGTGCGCGCACTTTCTTACTAGCCCATAGAGTTGATGGGAGAGACTAAATAGTTGCGGAGACAAAATTTGCTCTTGCACGCTAGCTCTAAAGCAAATTTCAAGCAAATAATGCTTATCCCAGTTAATCAGATGCATTTCATATCTGTTTCCTTAGAAAATTTTATTCGATGTAAGTGAACTAACTAAAAAAATAAATGACGTACATTAACAACTAGAATCACAATCACGGTCGAAAATCGTCCAAAACAAAACTCTGCCTACGCGTGCGGCGTGTCTGAGGCAGAGTTTTCTGATTATCAATACAATAGATTTTGAATATTAGTGCCATGTAATAAGGTGTTAATTTCAATGAATCGGACGATCGGAAATTGCTTGGCGACCATTTAATAGGCTACAGTGAGTCTAGTGGTTTAAAGTGCGTTAAAGACTTATGCTAATTTTTTTAATACCTAGCAGGAATCAAAGCCACTAACATCCTTTAACAACTACACCAAGGAGGCACGTAAAAATATAAAATCTATAAAAACATTATATTTACCTGAGCGCACCTACATAACGATACTACGTCGAGGTAAGAGAGTATTCGCAGCAGTAGTTCTTTTGGTAGTTTTTTGTTTATATGATTTTCATCTTCGCCCGAAAACCGAGCGATCTGTAAACAAATAATAAATAAATATTTCAGGACAGTTTTCACACACGGCAAGATCTGATCCCATACTAAGCATACGCTTGTGTTATGGAAGCCAGATGGCTGATAAACATACTTATATAATTTTTAAATAAATACTTATAATTATTGGCACCCAGACACAGAGCAAACATCTATGTTTATCATGCAAATATTTGCCTCTGGTTTTGAAGGTAGGGCCACTACCAACCAACCCAACCGGCCAGTCAAATATTAAAAAACGTTTCTTCCAGATTGCATTACAATTCCTATACAGACGATGCTTCTTTCTACCCAGGTAAGAAGCCAACTGCTCTAAACACTAGTTAATAATATTAAAATCAACTTTGTGACGCCGTTGCTATGTATAAAAATACTCATGTCTTGTGACAAATTGAGTCTATAATATAATTATGTTACTCCTATGTTGTTAATAACAATGTTTATAAGCACTATTATCTAATCTGTGTAATCCTTATTTTATCAAGTCTGTAGTATATTAATTGTATTATCTGTGAATATGATTATTTTTATATGTGACAAATGTTGTTTTTATGGTAATAAATTTGTTTTATTTCCTGGTTGGTTTTAGTTAATAGTTTTTCCTTCTCATGAAAATTTATTCGTTAATTGTTAGGGTATTAAATAAATGTTTATTATATTAAAAGGAGAATGCCCATTTTTGGTACTGGTTTTTCTCATGCATCAAGACAACAATATATAAAAAAAAAAATTTCGGCAATTTAGAGGCCTTCTTATCATCGGAAAATATATTTTGAACAGGGAATGTTTTGTAAAATCTAATAAGACATGTAATTGTTTAGATCCGTTATTATAGATTTAGTGTCCATTACCATTTACATTTTTGGTACAGGTTTTTTCTCATGCATCAAGATAAAAATACTATTAAAAAAATCTCGGCAATTTAGAGGCCTTCTTACTATCGGAAAATATATTTTGACCAGGGAATGTTTTGTAAAATCTAATAAGACATGTAATTGTTTAGATCCGTTACCATAGATTTAGTATCCATTACTGGTTACCACGGTAACCAAGCGGTGAGTATTATGACATTTACTATGGTAAATAGCTAATATTGTTTTCATTGAATTACAAAAAAATCAATTAAAATAAAATCACTCTGTAAGGTATTGTTTATACACTGTAGGTTGTTTTAACATATATAGTGAAGTAAAATAATATAAATACATATAATTATGACATAGCTTGGTAGGTAACCAGTTATTTCTTATTTGTTTCTTTCTTCGAATATGTAGTGAAAAAATGATTCAAACAACAACAACAATATGTAAACCGAATAAAAACTCTATTGGCATTTTTTTAATATATATTTAGGTTTTCTTGAAATCCGTCCCGGAAGATTTCTGGTGCCTACCTACACTAGCCGATGAACAGATAGACTTTGTCTGAAAGCATAAGCTCTACGCATAGATTAAATATGTTAAACGAAAAATAACCTTCAGACGATAAAATACTACCTAAATCACACATAAACCTAACTAAATCGGGTTTATTTAAGTTTTGAGGTTAATTCACATTTTTCTCAATATCTTGAAAACCCCTGTTTTTATCACAAAAAAATCAATTGGTAAAAATCTTTTGAATATCGAAGAACCCTCCAAAACAACTCTGGCATTGACACAACACTATACTGTGGTCCATACTTTCATGGGCATTCTCCTTTGTCTTAAGTTCTCTTAGTGTGGGTGCTGTTAATAAATATTAATATGCGTAATAAGCTACAGAAAATTCTTCTCAAATCGATAAATTTCTACTGATATTGTGTTTCGGCTGAAATAAATATTTTTTTTATTTTCATTCAATAAGTACAGAAAATAATTCTAATACTTATAACTAAATAGTATAAAACAAAGTTATTGTCGCTGTCTGTCTGTCCCTATGTATAGTTAAATCTTTAAAACGTTGCTACAGATGTTGTTGCTGAATTTTAACAGATAGTCATTCTTGACGAAATGTTTAAGTACATAGTTGTTAAGTTTTAGACGAAGAGGCATTCTTATAACAGAACATTAAAGAAATGTTCTGTTATGTATATAGAATACTTTTCTTATTTATTTATATATTTTATGACCCTATTTTTAATTAATTGTGTTGACTTGAGTAATTCTACATTGACTTGTGTTTTTAAATTTAAATCCAAAAAAAACATAAGCTACTGGACTAGTAAAGCATTGTGACAAGTAATAATATGGCAACCTCGATGATCAAAGTGAGGTATTGAAGTGAGGATAAATAATAAATAAATTCTAGTATAGTGCCCGGAAAACTTCTTGGCTAAAAAGAAGAGTGGTGGGGGAAGTTTGCACATCAAGTTTTAGTACATTTTTATATGCGCAACTTCCCCCACCACGCCACTTTTTGGCCAAGAAGTTTTCCGGGGGCTATATATTGTTTTCAAATGGTATTTATTTTATATTCACTTTTTTTTCAATTCAATATTTTTTAACAAAAGTATAGCTTTTCATTGATTTGAATATAAATACATTAATTATTAGGTACATTACTTAAAATGCATCTATTTGGATTGAAAACATATCTTGTATATTATGTATTAAAAAGATCATTTTTTCTTTATTTCAATTATATTTATTCTAATTAAAAATAATCACAGGGGTCACGTAATTTTGGGATTCGCATAACGGTAATTGGTGATTAAGAGTTGACTGAACGTCTAAGGTCATTAAACCGGCGACGCAACAAAGAAATTAAATGTGTTTATATAATTATTAATAACTACATTAAAATCCAAACACATAATATTATGTATTCGTCACTTCGAAAAAATCGCATTTATAGAGATGTTTTTAAATTTCGATCTTTTTTTTTCGTCGGTGATTATCAAAGCATGGGAGAACAAAGAAACGGGTTTGGTACTTCGATACATTGATGTCAGCTGTTTTGATGAAAACACAAACAAAGGTAGGATGCGAACTATGGGCTCACCTCGAATTTATTCCTTCCGGAATAAGTCATACTCGGGAACGGGGTCACCTTAGCCACAGTGTTGAGTTTATAGTCCACTGGCCCTAAATACACAACCACGGATTAGTGAAATATCCAACAAATATGGACGTCTTTTAATTTTTCGCCGACCGAGTATACCCCGTTCTTCGTTGTGCATCTCAGTTATACATTATATATATAAAAGTACTCTGTGGTTATACATCCTTCCTCTATGGTTGTGCATTAAATAGTGCGTTCAGAAACAATCTGACATTTATGATACAGGTAGCATTTTGTTTGTCGACAAAACAATATTTTTTTAATCAGGTGATAACGATAACATGAAGTGATTATGAGAATGCATTTAATTAATGAAACAATCAATCGATATTTTTTAGCTCTTTTTATTCTATTTTACACTCGTTCAAAAACCGGTTGTCAAAATAATGTGTCATCTGTCAATTATGTCAAATAACGAGGATTGATTGACAGATGACAACAGATTATAAATTATTTCGCCTAGGTTTGATACTGAATCTGTTTAATTTTTTCGGTCTTGAATAAATTACGTTAAAATCATGGACGTAGCTAATTTAATATTACGTCTATGATTATAACACATTCCCTATAACTTTAATAAACGGATCTCTATAATATAAAATTCAATAAATGCGAAAACCTAGTATGTATGTTACCATTGTTACCCTATGTATATTAAATAGTATATTAATTGGATGAAATTAAATTTAATAATACCTAGTATATTATTATTAGTCTGTGTTAATACTTATATTCACTCTATTTCCGTTCTATCTGTTTTAACATGATTCAAAGATCATTAATTCTAACGAGCGGTAAAAATTATTAAAATATGCACATTTCATTGGAATAATGATCATCATTCTCATTAATTTACAAGGAACGATTAGGTACCATATGAGCATATTAATATTGTGTGAACAGTGGACAGAGTATAATCCAATATCCACTGTGTAAAAAAGGGGAAGGTAGGTACATTAAAAGACAGTTTTGTACAGTTTATTAGGTATCGTAAGGTTTTATTACGAATAAATTCGTATATTTCTTATTCATCAATGAAAAATATCATTCAACAATAGCCTTGAATATTTTAACGCTACCTACCCGTTCTATAAAGTTGTCTAAGTTAAATCATTGAAAAACGTACTCAAGAAGTAGGGGAATCGAAATGCCCATTACACTTAATATTGAAATACTTAGGTACCAATTTTAAATTTAAGTGAAAAGTCTTATTTTGCCTTTATATTTTTTATTATATCTATTTTTTCAACTTAACCGTACAAATATGGGAATGTAATTAGTGTTTCTATTTTTTCCAATTATGAATACTTTGAGATGTTTCCAAACAAAAACTTTAGTAAGTTATTGAAAATAAATAACTTTTCACTTTTGTTTGTTATTCGTGTAGCTCATAAGAGTCCTATCAACATTATAGGTATTCTTTGGTCCTATCATAGGACTAGGAGTTCTTTGCGATCCAATTAAGAATAGGAACGAGTAAGCGCCATATTTTATCACAATAATAATTGTTAATTAAAAGTTACCAGATAATAGTCTACAATAAGCAATAACGTTTTATTTCAATTTTATGTAACAATCGAGTACTTAAAATAAAATAAACCGTCATTGATATGCGAAAATGTTTTCCGAGTATTTTTTTTATGACATATTTTCTCAATTGGATCGCATGGAACATAGCTAGAATTATTAAAATTTAAATATCATCTTCATAATATTATGTTGATCGTTAGCGTAAATAATGTGTACTCACTTCAGTTTTTGTTTCGAAAATGAATAGGTATTACTAGTTTAAAATTAATATCGACTAGATACTTATTTATTAATTTTTAACAAAGGGATTAGGCAAAGGATTGTCGACCTTTTCGAACGGGTAATACTGGTGGTTTTGCCAAAACGATGGCAATGTATATCTTTTGAACTCGTTAAAATTGTTAATTTTCAAAATCTCGTCTTGAGTTAGTTTGAAATCGAAGATGTCTATGTTTTCCTTTAGTCGCGTACTGTTTACAGTTTTTGCTACTGGCACTATGTTCCTGTCAACCTGTAAAAAAAATAAGCATGAATTTTGCGAAAAACAATGGCGGATATTTCCCGCCCAAGAAGCTTATATCTTTCCCGCCAAATCATAACTTTATTTAAAGTCATTGTAGGTACCCAGTATGAAAATGAAAGGTTTCTTTCAATGGGTAACTAAAAGAGGGTGTGTGTGCCGAGCGCACGTGTCAGAAGTGAAACTTCTTTGGCAAGATTCAAAATCGAAATCGTCGTCTTGCCATGATGTGACGGTATTGCAATAATGCGACTTTGAAAGAAGTTTCACTTCAAAAATATGTATCGTCGAATTTTCTGGTAGTTTAATATATCCTTTATCAGCCTGTGTATGTTTTTTGTTTATTTACTTATGTGTTCTATTTGTATTTCTTTCCTATTAAAATATACGCACCAGCCATCTTAAAACAACTTGCGGCGTTGTTTTCGAGTACTTTTTCGCGATACTCGTCAATATGGGATCGTCGATTCTTGGCCCAGACATTTCCAAGCCGTGGCGTTTAACCAACGAGCCGAACGGGGAATATCCCATTACTACCAAGCCTTGATTTTGAGCGTATTCCACTAAATCTTGTTGAGTTATTTGAGGGTGGACCTAGAATGAAAAATGTTATTAAAAAACAATAATTTTTGACGTGATGTAACGTCTTATAATTCGATAGAGCCGGCTGCACGCACGAAAAAACATGACTCATGCGGCGTTACCTCGCTCTGAGGCGTTCCCTGTGCAAGCGAGAGCGCGAAACGAGCGACAAAGACGCACAATCGGACGTTGTCACGTTCAACTATCGTCAGTGAACCGGACTTTACAGACAACCAATTTTTTTTTGTACCTTTACTGTCATGAACATAATATTATACATTTCATTTTATTGGTTAGACGACTTAATTATCTACATACAATAATGTTATGAGTAAAAGGTGTAGATAGGTTATTAGCGCTTGCTAATATATTTAAATAAGTTGTAAGAAAAAATAAGTTGCACGTCCAAATGTGGCTAATTAGCCTCATTTTCTTATGTTGTCTCTTACCATAGTTGAATCATGCCATCTTACTTTGACATCTAATCGTGTGTGCGTGTGTGCCGGTTTTATAATAATATTTAGACTCGATTTTAACCCACTTTAAATGGACTTTAATTCAAACTTTGTTACTTAATATGTTTCTCAAGGATAGAACAAATAACTTATGACAGTACAATAAAATCATGAGTTTAAGCGTGTTTTTAGTGATTTTTAACTGCTGACGCTAAGTGCTGATTGCTGACGTTAGTTAAAATTGTTATAAATTTATATATTTATTTATTTCTTTGTAATCATACAGCATTACAGTAAATAACATTTCTTAATATATTGATACAGAACTATGAAGCCAATTAAGATTACAAAACAAGGTACTTACAGCTAGATAAATGAGTTATTTTTTAAATGACATAATAATATCAGGAAGGAGTGTATTCCATGTTTTGGTGAATTATAATACAGTAAGAAAGGTTAATAAATAATAATTAAACAGTTAAATCTGAAATCTCCCTTTGTGTGAGTGTGTATGTGTGTGTGAGTGTTAGTGTGATGTGAATGTGTGGTTGTCTGGATTTGCGAAAAAAATATATGTGAAATACCTCAATTTGCAAAGCGGCAGGCCTAACACTGCACTCCTGTAATATTCTGTCAATCTGTTCCCTATTAAAGTTGGAGACACCTATAGACCTGGTCAGGCCCAGCCGTTGTGCGTCTTCCAAGCCACGCCAGGTGTCGAGGTAGTCCACATCAGAGTATGTGTAGTCATCCTGTAATAATTTTTTTTAAACCTACAGATATTATAAATGCCAAAGTTTGTATGTTTACTCCTTGACAAAAAACTGCTGAAGCGATTTTTTTGAAATTTTGCACACACAGAGGGTAGCTACATACATTGCAAGTTAATAAAAAACCTGTATAAATTATTTTGATTCAGATCATAGAGAAGTGTGAGATACGAGCTATTTTTTTTTAATACGTAAAGTGATCTAACGTCATGTGACGTGGACGTCTTGTTAGATCGCATCATTGATTTCGTCACGGGACATTTATGCAGAGTACAACCAACGTTATTATTTAATTTCAATGTATTTTTATTTGGAAAATATACTTAATCAATAGTGAACTTTAAAATCTTTGCAAAACAAAGCGCAATAAGTTTATTATTTGTTAAATCCAAGTACCTCACATTTCATGGCGTCAGACCGCGTCACATCACATCAGATTACGTCAAAATAGATATTAGACACAAAAATGTTTTTTTTTTCCAAATTAATTATCAATATAGATAAAAAAGCGTGTGTGCCGAGCACACGTGCCAGAAGTAAAACTTCTACGGCAAGATTCAATAGACACCAAAATCGCCTTGCTCCATGCCGTGACGTTATTGCTATGACACGATTTAAGCTTCAAATTTTTATTTAGATTCAAGCTAAGCACAAAAAAACTTACATTAAGTCCCATAGGCCAATGCATCAAGAACAGATCGACATAATCCAATCCCATCTTTAACAATGTTTTTCTCAAAGACACCGTTACTTGATCTCTCTCATGATTCGTGTTCCATAGCTGAAAATAATAATATGTATGTATGTTCCGTATAAAGAATAGGAGCAGTATTTTTGCTTAACTTTTAATTGCTGATTTTATAAGCAGTATAAGTAGCGTAATTAAGATCATTTAATTATTTTATTAATTTATCAACGTATTTTGTGACAACTGGTATTGCAGAAAAATGAGATATAAGTACTTAGTTACAACGATACAAAAAAATTATAATGTTGCATATAATATAACCTTTTGAACAGGGTGGATATAACGCTCGGCATATTGTTGAATGCCTAGCGCGTTTATTGAATGACGACAGAATTTACTTTTTCCAGACGTCCACAAAGATACTGTAGGTACCTATAGCGTGTCGACACCGCCTTATCCAAACCAAAGGAGTAAGGACTATGCAGTATACTAAATGACGATGTGAAGACATTTAAAAATCGTCATTCAATGAACGAGTCATCCAATCAAATAGCAGATTCAACCAGATGACGGCGACATATAGATTACCTTTGTAGTAATAAAAACGTCCACTCTCTTCACCACACCTTCATCTATCTTCATATTAATTGCTTCACCGATTTCACCCTCAGTCTCATAAATGGATGCTGTGTCGAAGTGACGGTACCCTTGGTCTATGGCTTTCAAGATGACGTCACGGAGAAGGTGGTCCCGGGACTGGACCACACCGTTCTGAAAAAATAATATGAACTAAGTAATATAGTGATGTGATGATTGATACAACTCGGATATCCGTGAATACGAATACTAATGTAACATCACTCATTGTTACAAATACTTAAGCAGTAAGGATTTTTACTTCTTCATAATCATGACTAGGTAGGTACATCTATTTTTAAAGTTGTTATCACTATTGGAGGGTCTTGTTATGTGCGGGTGTAATAAAAGATGAATAACTACGCAAAGGTTATATTTCGTTAACTACATAATATATTTATCCGTATGTAATTAATATTCAACCTAATGCGACCCACCCGCGTCCCGACAAGCCCGTGACTGTCCGTGCATAGCGCACGAACTGTTTATATATGAGTTACCGTGTGAACTTTCTTTGGGCTACACTTGAAATTCGATAACTCATAAATTGGCTTGTCGTCGCTACACTATCACTAAGTACATTGTGGTAAATCTTTAAAACTATGCAACGGATTTTGATGCGGATATTAATTAATAGTTAGAATGATTCAAGAGGAAGGTTTTAGTATATAACTAGTGGCCCAATCTGGCTTCGCCCGTGCTACATATGAAAAATAGATGTTGGCCGATTCTCAGACTTACCCGATATGCACAGAAAATTTCATGAGAATCGGTCCAGCCGTTTCGGAGGAGTATGGCAACGAGAACTGTGACACGAGAATTTTATATATTAGAAGATTTATCAAGTTTTACACTATTACCTGTGCTATTACACTAAGCGGGCGAAGCCGCGGGTGGAAAGCTTGTACCTTCATGTTTACCGATTTACATAGGTACCTAATTTTTTCAAAACATAAGTAGGTATTTAAAGGTATAAAATTGTAAAATACGATGTGTCATCCAAATGGTAGGTACACCATTTGGATGACTACAACATCGCTTTGGATCACCTTTTATGGTGTGACATTTAAATAATGAACAAAAATGTTAAGTTCTAGATTCTAGAGCATAACTCTCACCTCATCAAAACCCAGATAAGTGCCAAGAGCAATAGCCGGCATTTCATCACCATTGTTCAATTTTATCTTAGTTACATCTTTAGAACAAGCGCCCATCTGAAATAAAAAGAACAAATTAAAAATAAATTATAGGTGATGTACACAAAATATACAATGAGGGAAAACATTAAAAGTAAAAAGTAAAATGATTACTACGATCAATATATTATATTATAAACTAGCTGTGCTCCGCGGTTTCACCTAGATTGCTCCGCTCCTGTTGGTCTTAGCGTGATGATATATAAGCCTATAACCTTCCTCGATAAATGGGCTATCTAACACTGAAACAATTTTTCAAATCGGACCAGTAGTTCCCGAGATTAGCGCGTTCAAACAAACCCTTCAGCTTTATAATATTTGTAGGTTTTATAGATTTATTTATTCGTAACTATATAAGTACCAACGTTAAATGGATCCCGTTTTTAAAAATAAACTCAAACTCAAACATTTATTTATTCAATTAGACTTCTTTTTTAAGCACTTTTGAATCATCATTACATATTTTTAACATTTACCTATCACTGATTCGGAAAGCAGCATGGAGAAGAACCGACAAGAAACTTCATACCTAGTTGCTCTTTTATACATATAATAGTAGGACATACCTTTAGAGAAACAATAGTTTTTACGCTTGTACAGGATAAAATCTTCCGAATGTTAGAAGAACACAATATAAAACTCATGATTTATATAATGATTACGGGTACCTAGGTACTTCGTTTATTAATATGCAAAAAATACCTTCAATATTGAAAAAAATAATGAAGGATACGAGGAAAATAGATAACATACTTTAAAATGAAATTGATTTCAAATAATTATTTATAAATTTTGTCTTAATTACTGTTAGGTACAGTAACATAAATTATAAACAAATAAATCGTTTGTAACCGTTCGTAATAGCTGTTTTTTTTTTATAAATTAAAAGTATTTTTTATACATAATAACAATAACATGTTGTACCTATTTCAAGTTAAATCATGTTAATAAAATCTGTGAAAATTATAGCATTTATATTCGATTTAATTTCATAGAAATGCGGTGACTTTATTCAAATCGACATTAGCGCCATCTAGAATTTGTTACATAAAGTTTAATAATAAGCCTTATTAAGGTGATTGCTACGATCTGTTCCCAGCCAATGTCCCGCTAGATGGCGCTGAATTCTACATTTCTAGTTTATTTGAGTTTTTGCGTAATTGGAAAAGATTAAGGTCGTAGGAATAGTCATGGCGATTACTGAATATTATATTTTATTTAAATATGTCATATCATTGCCTTAAAATCCACCCAATTCGGTAAAACCATGCGTTTTAACATCTGTCATTGCATACAGGGTCGTTTACACACACAGACGTATACAAAAATGATAAAGATTGAACTCTAGATGGCGTGAATGTAAAACAAGTTTGGCGTGTATGTATTTGAGTAGTTAGTAGCATATTATATTCTGAATTTCTGATCCATGCCTATTCACTCAAAACTACCTAATAACACTAATGATTTGTAACAGTAAATTATTTCAATAGGTAGGTATTTGAACATTTCCCAACAAGACGTAAGAATAATTATTCGTAGGTATACAAGATACAATAACAAATCTAATACACTATTTATTATTTTATTATTTACTAGCGGTCCGCCCCGGCTTCGCCCGTGGTACATGTTTACGTTTTCTCTCCATAAGAAGTAAGAACCATCCTCGTACTTCAAGGAATATAATAAAAAAAGAATTATCGAAATCGGTTCAGCCGTTCTCGAGTTATGCGCTTACCAACACATTTTGCGATTCATTTTTATATTAGACTAGCGGTCCGCCCCGGCTTCGCCCGTGGTACATGTTTACGTTTTCTCTACATAAGAACCATCCTCGTACTTCAAGGAATATAATAAAAAAAGAATTATCGAAATCGGTTCAGCCGTTCTCGAGTTATGCGCTTACCAACACATTTTGCGATTCATTTATATATATATAAGATTATGTGAAAATAACCAGGAAGGTGAAAAACATATTTACGAAAACATAGTAACATATGGCTGTCGCTACAATAATTATATTTCAATTTTATCTTTTTATACCTAGTAGAACTGGCCGACGAATAAAAATAATCGTATTAGAATACAATATATTACGGAACAAAAAAAGGATTGTAACTGAATTAGGTAGGTATGTTTGTTTCTGGGCGCACCGTTTTCGACGACGCGACGCGACGCGCGACGTAAGCGTATAGGTATAGGTACCTACTTTGCTAAAACAAACTAATAAAATTGTGTGTCTGTCTGAAAATTCGGAAAAGCATATTTTGCAAGTTTGTGATTACTTTGATAGTTTACCGATTTATAATAACTGTAATTGTAATTGTATAATATATAATTTGCAATGTGGTGAAATTTCATAAAAATCACGGGCCAATTTTTTGTTTTGAATCCCACCGAAAATATAATTGCGTTATTAGAATAATTAATTACTATACCTACCCACGATCAATTATTACAATATAGTCTCAAATGCATACTAGAGAAATATTGCAATTTGATTCAATTAAAATGCATAGCATACAAAAATAAATTCACAACACAAGAAATTCCGCGCGCAAATCATAGCGCGTGTCAATGAAATCAAGAATGTTTTATATCAAGCCGACGCGGACGAGCGACGACGCGACGCCGAACAAAAGTACCTACGACGGACGACCACGCTTCGAGTTGCCAAACACACAGCCAAACAACAATAATGAGTAATAAATTGTTTACAAAAAAAACAAGTTTTCCATTTTTCTGTATGAGTAGACAGAACTTCAAAACGCCACCTGCTACGGTTTATATTATGAACGATGGTTATAAAAATAAAAGTTATATTTGTTGGTGTAAACTATTTTATTGATCAATAATTTTGGAATTTAAAACTGTCAACATTGATTACAATAAAACGCAGTTTTATTTTATTACACTATTATTTTTTTATCAAAACATGTATTTGAAGTACCATATAATATTATGCTGATCCAAGCATTTTCACTCAAAACTAATATCACTAATGATTTGTAAAAGTAAATTATTTCAATATACATTTCATAACCAACAAGTAAGAATAATTATTATTATTCCTACCTACAACAACAAACCTAAAACACTATTTACTATGGGAAAATAACCAGGAAGGTGAAAAACATTATATTATTATTTACGATTTCGACGCACTCGACTTTTAGTAAAATATAGTAGGTAAACATAATATTATGGTTTTGATTTTTGCTACTAGTATAAGAAAACTGCGTGTTCAAACTACTTGTTTGTCTGTCTGAAAATTCGGAAGTACTTTGGTAGTTTACCGATTTATAATAATATTGTATATATCGTTGTTTAAAAAATATTCAAACACAATAAAATATGATATACTGATTTATCACTGGTTTCAGTGATGAACTGATGAGTCAATGTTAGCCACTATACTTTCGTCATACGTGTGTATGATTGATGTGATTTGCAACGTGGTGATATTTCAGAAAAATCACGGGTCAAATTGAAAATATAACTGCATTATAAGAATAACTATACCTACGATAAATTATACATAATACAATATAGTCTCAAATGCATACTAGTGAAATATTTTATTTGAATCAATAAAAAAAAAAAAATAATAATAATAATAATACAAAGGCGTAGGGATGTGACGACCCCATCGCCCCCGGTTGGCATATCTACAATAGATATCCCAACCGTGCAGTCAGTCACCCCGCAGGGCACCTTGTGGCGAGGTGTTGGGGAGTAGCGACCCCGCGGGAACCGAGCGCTCCCGGGGGAGGTCCCTGTCCTCACCTCTGGGCTGTCCCGGTGGCAGTTCGGAGTGAACAATGACGAGGTTCAGGATCCCCCACCTCTGGCTTGCCTTTGTTGGCCGTCCAGAGTGGAGCCGCTAGAGCTATATGCTCGGGGGTGGAAGTGTCTAATGGCGTAATAGCGGGGAAACCCGCTCCGGGCCCGCGGGCTCGCGATGGTGAAACCGGTGCCGCACCTCTCTACACCCCCAGCCGTTCAGCTGATGTTGCCCCCTTGTTGCCATTATCGGTAACCTTTTTGGGAGCCCATCGACCGAACTGGCGAGTCACCGTCTGCCATAATTTTCAATTTTTAATATTGAAAAGGCAGACGTCCATAGCCCCCATAGACCCAATATACCAGTCCATCTAACACCCCCTTCCATAACCCAGTTTTATTCATTTCCATTTTTCTGCAATAGTCCTACATTGGCCGCGGACTGCCCAGGGCTGTATCTCTATAGTGCAGCCATGGGCAGGCTGCGGCTGGTGTCCCACAACACATTAAATTCTCTAAAGGGCCTCTGCGTGTTGGACCTGTGTCCCCACGTAAGCCTTCCAAAGGACCGGGTATCATCCTTACGGCGATACCCGTGTATTATGGAGAGAGACATAATAATACAAAAATAAATTCACAACACAAGAAAATCCGCGCGCAAATCATAGCGCGTGACAATGAAATCAAGAACTTTCGAGCCGACGCGACGCGGACGACGAAGGAGCCTAACAAAAGTACCTACAATCATAGGCGGCTCGTGACAAAATTGTATGGCCGTGTTCACTTGAAATAAAACAACGAAAATAGGTACCTACAATAGCGTTAGCAGTACAAAAAAATGAGCACCACATTATAAATGTCTATTTAATATTTATACACTAAAAATTATAGAGTATTTCAAAACGAATTCAATTATTATTTAGCAATAATTAGAAAATCCCCGAATTTGCATTCGTGATCGTATTCATAGTGTTTGTCTACACTAATATTATAAAGAGGAAAACTTTGTTTGTTTGTTTGATTGTAATGAATAGGCTCATAAACTACTGGACATTTAACCAATGTTTGCAAGTTTGTGATTACTTTGATAGTTTACCGATTTATAATAATTGTATACTTATATCATTGTTTAAAAATATTCAAACACAATATGATATAGGTACTGATTTATCACTGGTTTCAGTGATGAACTGATGAGTCAATGTTAGCCACAATACTAATCACTTTCGTCATACATGTGTATGAACTATGATTGATGTGATTTGCAATGTGGTGAAATTTCATAAAAATCACGGGCCAATTTTTTGTTTTGAATCCCACCGAAAATACATATATTACTAATTGCGTTATTAGAATAATTAATTACTATACCCACGATCAATTATTACAATTTACAATATAGTCTCAAATGCATACTAGAGAAACATTGCAATTTGAATCAATTAAAATGCATAGCATACAAAAATAAATTCACAACAGAAGAAATTCCGCGCGCAAATCATAGCGCGTGTCAATGAAATCAAGAATGTAATTTATATCAAGCCGACGACGACGCCGAACTAAAGTACCTACAGTACCATTTACCTTCAGTGTACAATACAGTTTACAGACCTACGACGGACGAACAATAATGAGTAATAAATTGTTTACAAAAAAAAACATAGTTTCTAAGGTCATTAGTTTTATTTTATTTTATTGTTATTTTCTTTGAACGATTGGAAATGAAATTACTCAATTTTTACACAGAACTTTGATTTATTAGAATTATGCTCATTATGTATAAGATAACGAACGCGAATGCACGACATCTAGCGCGTCTTATGTCTAAACATCGCCTTTCGTTTAGACATTGACGCGCTAGATCTGTAATAAGTATATAGTCTATGCGCTAGATGTCGTGCTTTATGTCGTGTTTCGCTTGGCAAAAGTCACGCACACTACTGTAGAAGTGTCAAATTTTTCCGGTATTTTACTGTTGTTTTTCTAAGTAAATATTGTAAATTATTGATTAAAAAGGTCGAACGCGCACACATTTCATTATAGAGAAGTAATAAAATGATTAGTTTTAAAGAAATAGTGTCTGTGTTAAGTGTTTAGAGGTAATCAAAAATGTATGGAGGGACGGTCGGAACATCCACCTTTCACGGAGTGTTCTTATTTCATAAGGTAAAATTAAAAAAATCAGATTTAGCTGGGTAATTTACTGTACTTTTGTTTTGTTTTTGTTACTGGGTAATATCCCTGTATTCAGTTTTCTTTATTTCATAAATAAATTGAACGATACCTACTTATCAAATTAAATCAATTTTATTACGGCTAAAAATATATATATTATATTAAAAACAAACATTGATTTATTTTTGTCATAAAACTATTTAAAAGAATCATTATCTGTAAAGTTATGGAGCGTATCTTAAACAACCGGCTTCTGAGGTATCTAGAAGGTAACGATCTCCTCAGCGATCATCAATACGGATTTCGACGTAAAAGGTCTACTGGGGACCTTCTGGTTCACCTCACTCATATTTTCGGCTCTGCTATCGAGAAGCTCGGGGAGGCAGTAGCCGTATCCCTCGACATTTCAAAGGCATTTGACAGAGTCTGGCATAGTGGTCTTATCAACAAACTTCCAGCATTTGGGATCTGTCCTAGCCTGTGCAACTGGATCTCTGATTTCTTGTGTGAACGTTCACTTCGAGTGGTGATCGATGGTTGTGCGTCCGATCTACTACCCATTAACGCCGGAGTTCCTCAAGGATCAGTACTGTCTGCTACCTTATTTCTGCTCCATATAGATGATCTGTTAGGTCCAAATATTTACAGTTATGCCGATGACAGCACAGTTATTGACAGTTACGCATCCGAGGCGCAGACGGACAATGTTTTGGCGGCCCAAAGAAAGGCTTTAGTTGAGCGACTGAACACTACTTTAAAATCGGTTTCGGAATGGGGCGATGCCAACTTAGTCAGGTTTAACTCCTCGAAAACGCAGGCTTGCCTTTTTACAGCTAAACGTACCGACTTCAGTTTAACACCTACTTTCCAGGATGTGTCCTTAGAATTGTCCAATGAACTGGAGCTTTTAGGCCTAACGCTCTCCTCCAACCTCAACTTCAAGACCTTCATTGAGTCCAAGGTGCAGGTTGCCGCTAAGAAGCTTGGAATACTCTCCAAAGTGGCAGAATTCTTCACACCGGAACAGCTCCTAAACCTTTATAAAGCTCAAGTACGGTCGGGTGTGGAGTACTGTTCCCACCTTTGGGCTGGTGCAGCAAAATACCAACTTAGCGCCTTGGACTCAATTGAAAAACGTGCGATTAGGCTAATCGGGAATGAAACCCTTACCACCTCGAAACTGTCTAGCTTAGAACATCGTCGAAAAGTGGCTAGTTTGGCAGTGTTCCACAGGATCTACCACGGTGAATGTGCTGAAGAACTGCACAACCTGATACCCGCTTCTCCCTTTTATCACCGGGCGACTCGACGCCGTGCTGGTCTCCACCCCTATGTCATCGACATTCCACCCATACGCACTAAGCGTTACGCCTCATCCTTTCTCGTGCGTACCAGCAAGGAATGGAACAACCTTCCGGCGTCCGTGTTTCCCGATAATTATAATCTGGACTTGTTCAAAAAAAAAGTGAATAGGCACTTATTAGGTCAGCATGCTCCATCCTAGACCTCGCTTATCGCTTTCCATCAGGCGAAGCGATGGTCAAATGCCTGCCTAATCCCAAATAAAAAAAAAAAAAAAAAAAGAAAACATCAACGATAATCTCTGTTCCTAAACAACTTACTCAAACAATAACTCAAAATATGAAAATACGGTTAAAAAATCGTAAACTTACCGATAAATAACCGATTAAAATAACAAAAATCGCCATCTTGTAACAATATCAAGGGAAGACTGAGTCAATAATACAACATACGAGTTATTCTTTATCTATAAATAAATAATTAATTATCGTATAGTACATCTGTCTGTCTGTAACTTCGCTAACCGACTTCTTAAGAAAGAGGAGTTTGTATTACAATGTTGCGTTTTTTAACTTGTGCATTTGGTTGTTTTCCGACTTCAAAAGAAGGAGGTTCTATATTTCATAATTATTATGTTTATTTCAAACTAGGGAATAGTAGAAGTACCAAATATTTTCATCAAAATCGGTTTAAAAACAAAAATCCTTTACCAACTTTGAGCAAGAAAATATTTTTACGCAGTACAAAAGTAACGACAAGACTGTATTGTATTTTTAACATATTAGTATGCTTTTTTCTTCGGTTTAGCTGCATAGAAGAAAATAAATAAAACATACGTATAGGTACACATACATATACAAAAAAAATCAACCAAAAAATACAAAAAATAATAATAAAAATACGTCAAAAGATACTTTGCCATCTGGAAAATTATTTCACAATTCGAAAGTAGAAAAATTCAGTGGTATTAAATTCGTCAAAGCCAAAAAAAGCAAAGCAAAGCCGGGGCGAGCGGCTAGTTTTACTATCCACAAAGTTGATAGACCTCAATGTTTACGTTCAGTTTTGATTATTTTTGTACACTTGAAGTTATCTAGCCTTGGTGCTGACCGCGTGTGACTCAATACAATTATACATATAGTTCTTAATACATAATTGGACTTCGATAATTCTATAATATACAGTATGAAGGTAAAATGAGCTTCAATCATTTAAACAGTTTATAGTTAACATAAATACATGGTCAGTCTCAATTTATTATTCTAGCAAAAATTATGGTCGATGCTTCGAAAAAAGGTAAAGTGGATGAAAATTTTATTTTATCTAGGTAATAAATACTTACTCCGCGTGGCTCCGGCCTCCGCTCCTGTTGGTTTTAGCGTGATGATATAATAATAGCCCATGGCCCTACTCGACAAATAGGCTATCTAACAACGAAATAATTTTTCAAATCGGACCAGTCTGTATTCAACAAACTCTTTGGCATTATAATATTAGTATAGACTAGCTTCCGCCCACGACTCCGTCCGCGCGGAAAAATTAAGAAAAATTAAGATTTTTTTTTCTACGTATTTTTCCGGGATAAAAAGTATCCTATTTTATTCCCAGGATAGGAGGTATAATTATACCAAGTTTCATCGAAATCGAACCGTTAGTTTTTACGTGATGCCTTCACATACAGACAGACAGACAGAAAGACAGACAGACAGACAAAAATTTATTTAATCACATAATTGGGTTTGGTGTCGATCCAGTAACACCCCCTGGTATTAATTTTTTCAATATTTTCAATGTACAGAATTAACATTATATTATGTATGTACTAGCTTCCGCCCGCAACTCCGTCCGCGCGGATGTCCGTCTTCGCGTGGATGGTTTATTTCTCCATTTTGAGTAACTCTGACGACATCTTATAAATGATGACATATTATAAAAAAAAGAATCCACTGTAAGCCAATAGAAATCGACACTAAAAAATCCTAAATTCCAAAAGCACGATGTAGTGCTGCATTTTTGGTATGTTGTTTGGATCAGTTAGGGTGATGTAAATGCCAATTTGCAACTTCGAAAAAGTTGTGCTCGCTGCGCACCACGTGATAAACTGCGAAAATTTTGGACTTTTTTCACTTTTTGCTCTATACTTAAGTCATAAACTATGTGTTTCCGACAAGTAACATTCACTACATAAATGAAGGTTATTAAATTTGCAAGAATTTAAGCCTAACCGCAGCTCTCTAAACCTTATAACGAATTGTGGCCATTCAAAGATAGTCAGTTTTACCCTAAAATTTGAAATTTTTAGTTTTAATCCTGTTTGAAGCAAATATTGGCAAAACCGTCCGTTCTATGAGAAGGTCGTAAAATCACTACACAATCACTCACAATCTGCATATCAAAACATAAGCTGGGAGTACCTCCACGTGGTGAAGGCGGTAACAGTGTAAACTGGCTAAAACTCTACTCTACGATACATAGCACCTGACACTTCAAACTCGACACTTTATACACGACACTTCAAACTCGACACTTCATACACGACACTTCAAACTCGACACTAACACATGACGATACAAAATCGACACTTCATACACGATACTTCATACGCGACACTTCATATACGACACTTCAAACACGACACTTCATACACGACACTTCATACACGACACTTCATACACGACACTGCATATACGACACTTCAAACACGACACTTCAAAATCGACAATTCATACACGACACTTCAAACACGACACTTCTTACACGACACTTCATACACGACACTTCATACACGACACTTCAAACACGACACTTCACACACGACACTTCATATACGACACTTCAAACACGACACTACAAACACGACACTTCAAAATCGACACTTCATACACGACACTTCATACACGACACTTCAAACACGACACTTCAAACACGACACTTCATACACGACACTTCATACACGACACTTCAAACACGACACTTCAAAATCGACACTTCATACACGACACTTCAAACACGACACTTAAAAATCGACACTTCATACACGACACTTCATATACGACACTACAAACACGACACTTAAAAATCGACACTTCAAACACGACACTTCATACACGACACTTCATACACGACACTTCAGACACGACACTTCATATACGACACTTCAAACACGACACTTAAAAATCGACACTTCAAACAAGACACTTCATACTTTACACTTCAAACACGACACTTCATACACGACACTTCAAACATGACACTTCAAACACGACACTTCACACACGACACTTCACACACGACACTTAACACACGACACTTCACACACGACACCTTCACACACGACACTTCACACACGACACTCAAACACGACACTTCACACACGACACCTCACACACGACACTTCAAACACGACACTTCAAGCACGACACTTAAAAATCGACACTTCATACACGACACTTCAAACACGACACTTCATATACGACACTTCAAACACGACACTTAAAAATCGACACTTCAAATACGACACTTCATACACGACACTTCACACACGACACTCAAACACGACACTTCACACACGACACTTCAAATACGACACTTCATACACGACACTTCACACACGACACTCAAACACGACACTTCACACACGACACTTCACACACGACACTTCACACACGACACTCAAACACGACACTTCACACACGACACCTCACACACGACACTTCAAAGACGACACCTCAAACACGACACTTGACACACGACACTTCACACACGACACTTTAAACACGACACTTCACACACGACACTTCATATACGACACTTCATATACGACACTTCAAACACGATACTTCAAACACGACACTTCATACACGGCACTTCATACACGACACTTCATACACGACACTTCAAACACGACACTTCAAACACGACACTACAAACACGACACTTCAAAATCGACACTTCATACACGACACTTCAAACACGACACTTCACACACGACACTACAAACACGACACTTTAAAGACGACACTTCAAAGACGACACTTCAAACACGACACTTCATACACGACACTTCATACACGACACTTCATACACGACACTTCATATACGACACTAAATACACGACACTTCAAACACGACACTTCAAAATCGACACTTCATACACGACACTTAAAAATCGACACTTCATACACGACACTTCATATACGACACTACAAACATGACACTAAAAAATCGACACTTCAAACACGACACTTCAAACACGACACTTCATACACGACACTTCATACACGACACTTCATACACGACACTTCATACACGACACTTCATACACGACACTTCATACACGACACTTCAAAATCGACACTTCAAACACGACACTTCAAAATCGACACTTCATACACGAGACTACAAACATGACACTTAAAAATCGACACTTCATACACGACACTTCAAACACGACACTTCATACACGACACTTCATACACGACACTTCATACACGACACTAAATACACGACACTTCAAAATCGACACTTCATATACGACACTTCAAACACGACACTTCATACACGACACTTCATACACGACACTTCATACACGACACTTCATACACGACACTTCATACACGACACATCACACACGACACTTCACAAACGACACTCAAACACGACACCTCACACACGACACTACACACACGACACTTCAAAATCGACACTTCATACACGACACTTCACACACGACACTCAAACACGACACTTCCAAGACGACACTTTAAAGACGACACTTCAAACACGACACTTGACACACGACACTTCACACACGACACTTCAAACACGACACTCAAACACGACACTTCATACACGACACTTCAAACACGACACTTCAAACACGACACTTCATACACGACACTTCAAACACGACACTTCAAAATCGACACTTCATACACGACACTTCATACACGACACTTAAAAATCGGCACTTCAAACACGACACTTCTTACACGACACTTCACACACGACACCTCACACAGGACACTTCAAACACGACACTTCCAAGACGACACTTTAAAGACGACACTTCAAACACGACACTTGACACACGACACTTCACACACGACACTTCAAACACGACACTCAAACACGACACTTCACACACGACACCTCACACACGACACTTCAAACACGACACTTCAAAGACGACACTTCACACACGACACTCAAACACGACACTTCACACACGACACTTCAAACATGACATTTCAAACACGACACTTCAAACACGACACTTCAAAGACGACACTTCACACACGACACTCAAACACGACACTTCACACACGACACTTCAAACATGACATTTCAAACACGACACTTCAAACACGACACTTTAAAGACGACACTTCAAAGACGACACTTCAAACACGACACTTCATACACGACACTTCATACACGACACTTCATACACGACACTTCATACACGACACTTCAAAATCGACACTTCAACCACGACACTTAAAAATCGACACTTCAAACCCGACACTTCATACACGACACTTCAAACACGACACTTCATACACGACACTTCATACACGACACTTCATACACGACACTTCATATACGACATTATCATTTCACTCACTCTTACGGTACACACCTGTTGCAATTGTCGAAGCGTTTTTAAAATCACAAATATGATTATATTATTATAACTGCCGTAACATCACTTGTAGTACTTTTGAAAAACACAGTGAACAACTATAATCAGTGTTTAGACTCCGTATTGTGGCTAAAAACTAGAAGATTTATTTCACGATTTGGCCGTTATTAATCTTATTGGAGGTAGGTGAATTATAATTTATAATTGGAACGACCTTCAACCTTCTGTCACTCGCATTTGGCATATGTCATATCTGAATGATATTTGTGCAAAGAGAACGGATTAGGGAGTCGTAGTGTTGCCATACCAAGAAATTTTGCCCAATTTTCTGGAAGATTAATCTCTACCTGATATAAATTAAAAATGGATTGCGGGAAGTGTAAGAAGAATATAAATGATAAAGACTTGATGAAATGCAATTCTTGTGATATGTTTTTGCATTATCAATGTGCTAATTTATCAGAAAGTGAATTTAAAAAAATACTTCCAATGAACAAAATTAAATGGAAATGTCTATTATGTAAATCTAAAAAACATGGATTGTTAAGTGGGTCTTCTTCCCCTAAAGAAAACAGTGCATCGACACCAATTCTCAATATGAACTCGCAAACGCTTATGCAGTATTTCGACGAAAAATTCGAAAGCTGGCAACAAAAGTGGCGGGACGACCTCCTTGCAGCAATTCGGGAGGTATCCTCATCGTTTAAATGTGATATAGAAAGGTTAGAGTCGCGGTTGCTGGAGTCGGAGCAACGTATTACTGAACTGGAGCAAGTAATAAGTACATCTAAATCTTTTAATCCGCCCGACTTGTCTCAGGAGAATACCCAACTTCGCGCTGACCTGAAAAATCTCCAGTCCAAGTTCGACGATCTGGATCAAGCTTCCCGTAACTGTAACGTGGAAATCCAAAATGTGCCCGAGAAAAAGACTGAAAATCTCATTCACCTCTCCATTGAGATTGGTAAATTAATCGGCGTGAAAATTACTGAGACTGATATAAGATCCGTACATCGTGTGGCTCCCGGTTCTGCTAGCAATCGTCCAAAAAATATTATTCTGCAACTTTCCTCCCGAAGACTACGTGACAATATAATAGCGGCGGCGCGGGCGCGCCGCACACTCACGGTCGCGGCCCTGCTCGGTACTCCAACATCTGCCACCGCCACAGTCTCTCAAAGTGCGCGTTTCTATATAAATGAACATTTAACACTCAAGAACAAAATGTTATTTAGATCTGTGAGACAACATGCGCAAAATATGTCCTATAAATACGTGTGGGTAAAAAATGCTTGTATTCTTATTAGGAAGACCGATGAATCTCGTGCTATTCATATAAAAGATATTTGTGATCTAGATAAAATAAAGTGACTATCATTGTTTAGATCAAGTCACACTCTTAAAGCGTATCGTTATTTAAATCATTATGTAATGTACATCTTACTAACCGGAAGCATGAAAGCAAAATTCAAAAAAAGTATTACAAATATTTCTGACATATTATATTATTTTTGTTTTAATAATGCAAACAAGTAAATTGTCTATATTTTACCAAAACTGTGGTGGCTTAAAAACAAAACTTAATGAATTAAAATTAAATTTACTTGCGGCTGATTACGATGTTGTAATATTGGTGGAGACATGGCTTTCCAATAGTATACTTGATTCGGAAATACTGGTTAATAATTATTCTATGTTTCGTCGAGATCGAAATCTTAGTATATTTAATAAAAAAGGCGGTGGGGGCGTTTTAATAATGGTTAAAAGTTCAATTAATGTCTTGAGGAGGTTTGACTTGGAGGCCGATGACCTAGAAGAATTATATTTACATTTTCCATCATACTCAAATTTACTTTTATGTACTTGTTATATTCCACCAGTTTCTAGAAATAATATTTACGATAGATTTTTTTACAAACTCCATGACATCTATACAAATTGTACATTCAGTAATTATCTTATAATAGGTGATTTTAATCTATCCTATCTCAAATGGTCATCGGAATGCCCCTCGTCGGGCCCATTATCATGTGACACGGATACGGCTAAGTTATTATCATACACAATGTCCTACCTTAATTTAAAACAATATAACACAATTTCAAATGAAAATAATAAAATACTCGACCTTATCCTAAGTAACATTATAGGAACTTCTGTTTGTGTTGCAGATGACCCGTTGCTTAACGTAGTTCCCCACCATCCTCCCCTAGATACCATACTGGAAATAGATACTCAACTCGACCTTATGTGTAGCGCTCCCAAAACGAAACGAAACTTTTTTAAAGCTAACTATGATTTAATTAACCAAGATCTCTCGAATATAGACTGGATATCGGAACTTAGTAGCCTCACTCCTGATGATGCGGTTGATCTTTTCTATGAATATATGTATAAAATTATTGAGGAACAGGTACCCTTAGTAAAAACGAAATCTAAACGTTATCCAGTGTGGTTTTCTAAAGGTTTAATTTCTACTCTAAGAAAGAAAGTTAAAGTTTGGACGCGTTGGAAAGTCTATAAATCACTACTATCAGGAATTCAATCTGCTTAGAAAGCGAGTAAAATTACTTATTAGGAATTGTTACACCAAGTATATAGCTAACGTGGAATCATCACTTAAGGAGAACATCAAATATTTCTGGAAATACACGTCTGACTTAAAAGAAACCAACTCAGGTTATCCTAAAATCATGAAATTAGCAACCTCTTCATCTTGCGATCCCAGCGTAATTTGCGAAATGTTCTCCAATTACTTTCAATCTGTATTTGAACCTATTACCCCTGGAGCTTACAATACCATTGAACTCTTAGACAATAAAAGTATACTAAATTTGCATCATATAAACTTAACTAATAATGAAATATACAAAGCATTAAAGGATATCGATCCTAATAAAGGCTCAGGACCTGATAATATTAGTCCCATATTTTTAAGAAATGTAAGTGGAAGTATATCTTTGCCATTACAAATAATATTTAATAATTGTTTAAAAACAGGAACTTTTCCGAATAGGTGGAAGACAGTTTTTATAACCCCTATTTTTAAATCTGGATCCAAAAATGATATTGCAAATTATCGTCCAATATCTATACTATCAGTAATTCCAAAAGTATTTGAAAGATTGGTTCACGGTCGAATATCCTCTAGCCTTAAACATTTTATTATTGCAGAACAACATGGCTTTGTTAAAGGCAGGTCCACTTTGTCAAATCTGCTTGAATTCACCAACTATATTTTTAAAGGTCTGGATAAAAAGTGTCAAATAGAAACCATCTACACTGATTTTAAAAAAGCATTTGACAAGGTGGATCACATGTTGCTCTTAAAAAAATTGTCCTTCAATGGCATAAAAGGCAATCTTTTCCGCTGGTTTTCTTCATATTTACAAAATCGTGTCCAGGTGGTAGTAATGAACGGTTTTAAATCTTCTCCAGTAGTTGTAACATCTGGTATTCCGCAAGGATCTATTCTCGGCCCTTTGCTCTTCACTATATTTATTAATGATATCTCCAGTTGCTTTAAACACTCAAAATTTCAATTATATGCCGACGACTTAAAAATATATTCTTCCATATCAAATAAAAATGACATTCGTCTTATACAAGATGACCTTGATAGGTTTAGCGAATACTGCAAACACAATAAGCTATACCTATCTTACAATAAATGCAAACATGTCCGTTTTACTAAAAATATAAATATTATTCCATCAAAATTTAAACTAGGAGAACACATTCTTGATACCGATTCTACTATTCGTGATTTAGGCGTCTATCTTGATGCTAAACTCACAATGGACGTACATATTGACTACATATTAAAGAAAGCTTACCGTATGTTAGGTTTCATCACTCGAATTACTAAGAATTTCAGACGAAAGGACACATTTATTTGCCTCTACCAATCATTAGTTAGATCACACCTCGATTATGTATCTCCTATATGGAATCCATTTTATAATTGCTATGTAAATAAATTGGAAATGATACAGAAGAAGTTTCTGCGCACACTTAACTATCGCTTATGCTCTCCCAAATGCTCATACAACCAACTCTTAGAAAAATATAACATGATGTCCTTGACCAACAGACGTTCAGTAACTGATGCTGTCACTTTAAGAAGCATTTGCGTGGGTGAAATTGATTCTTCGAACTTACTAGCCGACTTGTCCTTTCGTGTGCCTTCGCGACCAACTCGTTCGAAATGTCTTTTCCATTTACAACATACCAGAACCAACGCAGGACAACGCGCGCCACTTCACAGAATGTGTGTCTTACACAATGACAAACTGAATGAAATAGATATGTTTTCATGCTCCCGATATAGTTTCAAATGTACAATTAGCCAATTATATCTATAATTTTTCTTACGTTGGATAATGTACATGCTTAGTTAATGCTTTCCTTAGTTTAATATTTCAGATGCAACTTGCAACAGATACCTATCAATTATTGTACAAGTGAGTTTTTTTTTTCTTTTACTTTTTCTATTTATGTTCACTGTGAGACGTAGAGCAAACAATTGTTAATGTTACCATTGTATGTCATTAATTTATATATTACACGGGTTTAATTGTTTCTGTAAGATCTCCAAATAAATAAATAAATAAATAAATAAATAGACACTAAATACACGACACTTCATACACGATACCTCACACACGACACTTCAAACACGACACTTGACACACGACACTTCAAACACGACACTTCACACACGACACTTCAAAGACGACACTTCAAAGACGACACATCACACACGACACCTCACACACGACACTTCAAAGACGACACTTCAAACACGACACTTGACACACGACACTTCACACACGACACTTTAAACACGACACTTCACACACGACACTTCATATACGACACTTCAAACACGACACTTAAAAATCGACACTTCATACACGACACTTCAAACACGACACTTCATACACGACACTTCATACACGACACTTCATACACGACACTAAATACACGACACTTCAAAATCGACACTTCATATACGACACTTCAAACACGACACTTCATACACGACACTTCATACACGACACTTCATACACGACACTTCATACACGACACTTCATACACGACACTTCATACACGACACATCACACACGACACTTCACAAACGACACTCAAACACGACACCTCACACACGACACTACACACACGACACTTCAAAATCGACACTTCATACACGACACTTCACACACGACACTCAAACACGACACTTCCAAGACGACACTTTAAAGACGACACTTCAAACACGACACTTGACACACGACACTTCACACACGACACTTCAAACACGACACTCAAACACGACACTTCATACACGACACTTCAAACACGACACTTCAAACACGACACTTCATACACGACACTTCAAACACGACACTTCAAAATCGACACTTCATACACGACACTTCATACACGACACTTAAAAATCGACACTTCAAACACGACACTTCTTACACGACACTTCACACACGACACCTCACACAGGACACTTCAAACACGACACTTCCAAGACGACACTTTAAAGACGACACTTCAAACACGACACTTGACACACGACACTTCACACACGACACTTCAAACACGACACTCAAACACGACACTTCACACACGACACCTCACACACGACACTTCAAACACGACACTTCAAAGACGACACTTCACACACGACACTCAAACACGACACTTCACACACGAAACTTCAAACATGACATTTCAAACACAAAACTTCAAACACGACACTTTAAAGACGACACTTCAAAGACGACACTTCAAACACGACACTTCATACACGACACTTCATACACGACACTTCATACACGACACTTCATACACGACACTTCAAAATCGACACTTCAACCACGACACTTAAAAATCGACACTTCAAACCCGACACTTCATACACGACACTTCAAACACGACACTTCATACACGACACTTCATACACGACACTTCATACACGACACTTCATATACGACACTAAATACACGACACTTCATACACGACACTTCAAAATTGACACTTCAAACACGACACTTCAAAATCGACACTTCATACACGACACTTCAAACATGACACTTCATACACGACACTTCAAACACAACACTTCATACACGACACTTCATACACGACACTTCAAACACGACACTTCATACACGACACTTATAAATCGACACTTCAAGCACGACACTTCATACATACACGACACTTCAAACACGACACTTCATATACGACACTTCAAACACGACACTTCATACACGACACTTCAAACACGACACTTAAAAATCGACACATCAAATACGACACTTCATACACGACACTTCAAACACGACACTTTAAAGACGACACTTCAAAGACGACACTTCAAAGACGACACTTCACACACGACACTTCACACACGACACTCAAACACGACACTTCAAACACGACACTTGACACACGACACTTCACACACGATACCTCACACACGACACTTCAAACACGACACTTGACACACGACACTTCAAACACGACACTTCACACACGACACTTCAAAGACGACACTTCAAAGACGACACATCACACACGACACCTCACACACGACACTTCAAAGACGACACTTCAAACACGACACTTGACACACGACACTTCACACACGACACTTTAAACACGACACTTCACACACGACACTTCATATACGACACTTCAAACACGACACTTATAAATCGACACTTCATACACGACACTTCAAACACGACACTTCACACACGACACTACAAACACGACACTTTAAAGACGACACTTCAAAGACGACACTTCAAACACGACACTTCATACACGACACTTCATACACGACACTTCATATACGACACTAAATACACGACACTTCAAACACGACACTTCAAAATCGACACTTCATACACGACACTTCAAACACGACACTTAAAAATCGACACTTCATACACGACACTTCATATACGACACTACAAACATGACACTTAAAAATCGACACTTCAAACACGACACTTCATACACGACACTTCAAACACGACACTTCATACACGACACTTCATACACGACACTTCATACACGACACTAAATACACGACACTTCAAAATCGACACTTCATATACGACACTTCATATACGACACTTCATACACGACACTTCATACACGACACTTCATACACGACACTTCATACACGACACTTCATACACGACACTTCAAAATCGACACTTCAAACACGACACTTCAAAATCGACACTTCATACACGAGACTACAAACATGACACTTAAAAATCGACACTTCATACACGACACTTCAAACACGACACTTCATACACGACACTTCATACACGACACTTCATACACGACACTAAATACACGACACTTCAAACACGACACTTCATACACGACACTTCATACACGACACTTCATACACGACACTTCATACACGACACTTCATACACGACACTTCATACACGACACATCACACACGACACTTCACAAACGACACTCAAACACGACACCTCACACACGACACTACACACACGACACTTCAAAATCGACACTTCATACACGACACTTCAAACACGACACTTCCAAGACGACACTTTAAAGACGACACTTCAAACACGACACTTGACACACGACACTTCACACACGACACTTCAAACACGACACTCAAACACGACACTTCATACATGACACTTCAAACACGACACTTCAAACACGACACTTCATACACGACACTTCAAACACGGCACTTCAAAATCGACACTTCATACACGACACTTCATACACGACACTTAAAAATCGACACTTCAAACACGACACTTCTTACACGACACTTCACACACGACACCTCACACAGGACACTTCAAACACGATACTTCCAAGACGACACTTTAAAGACGACACTTCAAACACGACACTTGACACACGACACTTCACACACGACACTTCAAACACGACACTCAAACACGACACTTCACACACGACACTTCAAACACGACACTTCAAAGACGACACTTCACACACGACACTCAAACACGACACTTCACACACGACACTTCAAACACGACACTTCATACACGACACTTCATATACGACACTAAATACACGACACTTCATACACGACACTTCAAAATTGACACTTCAAACACGACACTTCAAAATCGACACTTCATACACGACACTTCAAACATGACACTTCATACACGACACTTCAAACACAACACTTCATACACGACACTTCGTACACGACACTTCAAACACGACACTTCATACACGACACTTCAAACACGACACTTATAAATCGACACTTCAAGCACGACACTTCATACATACACGACACTTCAAACACGACACTTCATATACGACACTTCAAACACGACACTTCGTACAAGACACTTCAAACACGACACTTCATACACGACACTTCAAACACGACACTTAAAAATCGACACATCAAATACGACACTTCATACACGACACTTCAAACACGACACTTTAAAGACGACACTTCAAAGACGACACTTCAAAGACGACACTTCACACACGACACTTCACACACGACACTCAAACACGACACTTCAAACACGACACTTGACACACGACACTTCACACACGATACCTCACACACGACACTTCAAACACGACACTTGACACACGACACTTCAAACACGACACTTCACACACGACACTTCAAAGACGACACTTCAAAGACGACACATCACACACGACACCTCACACACGACACTTCAAAGACGACACTTCAAACACGACACTTGACACACGACACTTCACACACGACACTTTAAACACGACACTTCACACACGACACTTCATATACGACACTTCAAACACGACACTTATAAATCGACACTTCATACACGGCACTTCATACACGACACTTCATACACGACACTTCAAACACGACACTTAAAAATCGACACTTCACACACGACACTTCACACACGACACTTCACAAACGACACTTCACACACGACACTTCACACACAACACTTCAATCACGACACTTCACACACGACACTTCACACACGACACTCAAACACGACACTCAAACACGACACTTCACACACGACACCTCACACACGACACTTTAAACACGACACTTCACACACGACACTTCACACACGACACTTTAAACACGACACTTCACACACGACACTTCATATACGACACATCACACACGACACTTCACACACGACACTCAAACACGACACTTCACACACGACACTACACACACGACACTTCACACACGACACTTTAAACACGACACTTCACACACGACACTTCATATACGACACTTCAAACACGATACTTCAAACACGACACTTCATACACGGCACTTCATACACGACTCTTCATACACGACACTTCAAACACAACACTTCAAACACGACACTACAAACACGACACTACAAACACGACACTTCAAAATCGACACTTCATACACGACACTTCATACACGACACTTCAAACACGACACTTCAAACACGACACTCATACACGACACTTCATACACGACACTTCAAACACGACACTTCAAAATCGACACTTCATATACGACACTTCAAACACGACACTTAAAAATCGACACTTCAAACACGACACTTCACACACGACACTTTAAACACGACACTTCACACACGACACTTCACACACGACACTTCATATACGACACTTCAAACACGATACTTCAAAATCGACACTTCAAACACGACACTTCATACACGGCACTTCATACACGATACTTCATACATGACACTTCAAACACGACACTTCAAACACGACACTTCAAACACGACACTACAAACACGACACTTCACACACGACACTTCAAACACGACACTTCACACACGACACTTCACACACGACACTCAAACACGACACTTCACACACGACACCTCACACAGAACACTTCAAACACGACACTTCCAAGACGACACTTTAAAGACGACACTTCAAACACGACACTTGACACACGACACGTCACACACGAAACCTCACTTACGACACTTCAAACACGACACTTCAAAGACGACACTTCACACACGACACTCAAACACGACACTTCACACACGACACTTCATACACTTCACACACGACACTTCACACACGACACTACACACACGACACTACACACACGACACTTCAAACACGACACTTGATACACGACACTTCAAACACGACACTTCACACACGACACTTCACACACGACACTTTAAACACGACACTTCACACACGACACTTCACACACGACACTTCAAAGACGCCACTTCAAACACGACACTTCACACACGACACTTCAAACACGACACTTCACACACGACACTTTAAAGACGACACTTCAAACACGACACTTCAAACACGACACTTCATACACGACACTTCATACACGACACTTCATATACGACACTAAATACACGACACTTCATACACGACACTTCATACACGACACTTCAAAATCAACACTTCAAACATGACACTTCAAAATCGACACTTCATACACGACACTACAAACATGACACTTAAAAATCGACACTTCAAACACGACACTTCATACACGACACTTCAAACACGACACTTCAAACACGACACTTCGTACAAGACACTTCAAACACGACACTTCATACACGACACTTCAAAATCGACACTTCATATACGACACTTCAAACACGACACTTCATACACGACACTTCATACACGTCACTTCATATACGACACTTCAAACACGATACTTCTAAATCGACACTTCAAACACGACACTTCATACACGACACTTCATACACGTCACTTCATATACGACTCTTCAAACACGATACTTCTAAATCGACACTTCTAAATCGACACTTCAAACACGACACTTCATGCACGACACTTCATATACGACACTTCAAACAAGACACTTCAAACACGACACTTCATACACGACACTTCAAACACGACACTTCATACTCGACACTACATACACGACACCTAAAAAAATATAATAAGAAAATATTTTCAAATACTGGTTTACATTTAAATTGTAGAAATCTAATCATTAAAATCTCAGTCCAAAGAATTTACAGAATCAGGGATTATCTCTATTTCTGATATCGTAGAATGATCAGAACGTCCATTATGCTCTTATTAACTTTCACTTTCCCCACTGCTATCTGCTACCTGTGTAAATAATCATTTTATCGGAAAATTCAACTTTGAAACAAATTTTAGAAGTGTTCCCCCTACACATCAAAAAAATAAAATTTGCGTCCTCTAAAAAATGCGACCCCAAATGTAACTTTTCAATGGACTAATGCGCATTATTAATTATGGAGTAGGTACTGTATGTATAACTTTGGTGTTTCTATAACGATTTACATGATTCTTTTTTTATTGAGTAGGTAATAATGTTAACTTTTTTTAACAAATATAATGTAATTTCACTTATTTCGATGACATTTTAGTTATTTTGAAATAAAAATTGCGTATGGCACCTATTTTACAACGGAAAAAACGTCTTGCAATAAAAAAATTATGTCTGATGGATCTATCTAAAGGCAAAAGATTAAAAATTACGCGTTAAAAAATGACTTTAAATTAGGGATATTTTCCTGTGCAGATAAGATGCGCACTAATAAACGCAACCACTGCGGCCAGCCAGACAGCCCGGACTCTAACCGAAATAGCAAGAGAAACAGTATATCAAAAACCCAACTATACTAAAATGACTTTTTTTTAAACGTTGCTAGCTCCTGTTCTATAATCAGATAGCTCCGAATTGCAAGTTGAAGTTATTGAAGTTTCACGTGTTATTGTGAGTCAATTTTTAAAAATAGACATAATATTATGCTGTTTAGGGATTTATTTTTTCTATGTAGCTTTAACCATAAGGCTTCACACGCGACGGAAGCTTAAAAAATGGAGTAACTTCTCCCGTTTTCCCAATATTTCCCATCACTGCTCTGCTCATATTGATCGTAGCGTAATAAAAAGTATACTATAAGGAGGAGTATTAAGAATAATTGTGCCAAATTTCGTTAAAATCAGACAGACAGACGGACAGACAGACAAAAATTTTACTGATTGCATTTTTGGCATCAGTAGCGATCCCTTATCACCCCTTCATAGTTTTTTTTTTAAATATATTTCATGTACAGAATTGACCTCTCTACAGATTTATTATAAGTATAGATATAGAAAATGCGTTTCCAAACACAGGGTTAGCATGAAAATATTGCAAAGGCTGTAATTTTAAATAACAATTTGAAAATGAAACGAAATTTTCTTATTGATTCACAGAATATCTACACTAATATTATAAAGAGGAAAACTTTGTTTGTTTGTTTGATTGTAATGAATAGGCTCACTACTGGACCAATTTTGATGAAATTTGGCACAGACAATCTTTAAACCCTGAGAAAGAACATAGGCTACTTTTTATTGCGAACCACGGGCGAAGCCAGGACGTGGACCGCTAGTATTATAATAAAGATGAAAACTGATCATAATGATGATGATGCAGATGATTAAAATTCATCAGAATAATTCGACAGGACAGACCAACTACCATGTGTACTGCCACCAATATTTCTGCGCCAAGTCTGACAAATATTAAAATTTAAAAATAGCTTCAAAAAGAACTTTTCTACGATCCTTGCGCGTCTTTTTTTGCACAGATAAAAAAGAAAATAAACACTTACTTCCAAGCGAAGGCACGGTAAAACATTTTATTCGTAGTGGTTTTGTTGACTGCGGCCGGATGCGAATCGTCGTTTTGTAAACAATATTAGCGCAAGATAATGTACAGGCGAGTACAAAAGTGGTAAAAAATTGTGCCTTAAATACGTGAAAAGTAACTAGTTAATTAAGATGTTATGTTTGAAGTAAAACTTTTTCAGGTGAAATTTCAAGGTCGCGTCATGGCAATACCGTCACGTCATGGAGTAAGGCGACGATTTTGATATCATTGAATCTTACCAAAGAAGTTACATACTTACACGTGTGCTCGGCACACACGCTCTATTGTAGTTGTTATTGTTGTTGTTGTTAGTTCCTCAGTGCTTAATGTATAGCTAAAAAGTGAATCCGGTTTTTAATCTATTTCTGTAGAACGAATACAAATTTAATCATATACGAAGGATTTTTATGTCTGCGTAGCTAGGAGAAGTAGCACATCTGTAACAATAAAAATAACATCGAAAAATAATTCAAAATTTTCAATTTTCATTGCGACTGTACATCAATTATCAGGGCATTCATGTATGGGAAAGAATTTCATTCTGAACAGATCTCGTTTTTACCATAGTTGTGTGCGAAAATGAATAAAATATGTTTAATCGTAATTTTGAAATACTTTTCTATGGCCACTGCAGTTCCGGCTGCAAAGAATTATAAGGATCAGTGTAAATATCTATATTTTTTAATAGTGATATCTATATCATTCTATATTAATAATATAAAGCTGAAGATATTGTTTGAACGCGCTAATCTCAGGAACTACTGGTCGGATTTGAAAAATTCTTTCTGTGTTAGATAGCCCATTTATCGAGGAAGGCTATAAGTATGCTATGCAAGCAAGAGCAATGCGGGTAAAACCGCGGAGCACAGCTATAGTTTTATGATATTCTGAGCTTTTGAACCTACGGATTCGCACATAACACAATATATTTGATTGATTGTTCACACTAGGTAATATCTAGAACGATTTTTAATGACTGAAGTAAAATAAAATAGACTTTTCTTTCAGTGTATTTTATAAATTGTAGGTAACTGAGTGTAAATTGAATTGTTTTACATGATGATTGTGTCGCCTGTTTCCAAAAAGGAATACTTTTTTCCTATTTTTTGGCAATATTTCTCATGGCTTCGCCGTATAAGTAATTTGTTAAAATTTGAAACTGAAATCATAATAGGTATGTGTGTCAATGTTTATTATGAGCGAGTGGAAACCAAAGTCTTTATTCCCTCCACCTATTTAACTTTGTACGACCTTTTTTAGAAGTCGGTTTAAAACTTACAGATTGCACGGACCCGAGAACAATGGAAAAACATGAGGTCTACCAGGAGTGGGCTGATGCGTATTCATGCACACGCCACAGGTGTCAACCCGGGGGGCGGAACCTAGCTATTTATACTGTGGGGTAAATATATTAGTTTTTTAAATTAAAATTTTACTATAAACTTGCTTTTCGTGCGCAACTTCGCTAGCATGGAGTAACAAATATTGCACTTTGCGAGTATCGCGTCAATTTTTTTTTTCCAAAAAATATTATTTCGAAATATATCTATATATAAATATAAATCGATCCAGTGATCTGTGATACCATATAATTATTTCGAATTTATTTTTATTTGCCCCGGTTAGGTGAGCCTATAAGTTGAATCTAATATTGATTAATCTCTATTATTAAATCTAATTTTGTCAAAATTTGCCCAGTGATTTTTACGTGCTCGACGCAAATATAAAGAGAATTCACAACATTTCATTATGGCAAAAAATAAGCAAAACGAGCGTGTGTGCCGAGCACACGTGTCAGAAGTGAAACCTTTGACAATATTCAAAGATAGGGAACGACTCAAAATCGTCACATTACTCCATGACGGTATTGCCATTTTACTCTCAAAACGCCCTAAAGAAGTTTCACTTGAAAATGGTTGAAAAATACGTCAAAGGTGTTAAAAATGAGCTATCAGTGACTTTATCAACTACTTAAATTTCAGGTGTAAACGCGTGGAGGCGCCAGAATCGGCTATAGAGTGTGAAGAGGTTGTGGAAGATACTAATATGCAGTTTCCATACTGCTGCACCAGATTGAGGTAATATAACTGCAGTCATCTTATTGAGTTTGCATTGAATGACGACATTTAATTGAAAGACTAAAAGACAACTCGTCAAGTTGTTGAATGTATCGTGCAGTCTTGATTGAACGTCAATTAACATAGTCATTGTTTTCTTAGAAAATTCGTTTTTCATAAATAGTCGACTCACAGCCGGCCGTCTTCTTGTGGTCGTTTCGAAAAAGTAAAAAGGTCGTCTATCAATGAAGGGGCTAGTCGTCATGAATCGTCGTTATTGTGCAAAATTCTATCACAATTCTATGTATCAATTTATTTAAACATCGGATGATTTCATTAAAAACTTTGGGCAATGAAGTAGTCTACATATTTTTTATAGGAAATTATCAACATTCCTCAATCGATAAGCTTTACTAGGAATCAAGTTAATGATGTAGTTATGTAGATAATTTATTTTACAAGGTTTAACATTATTTTGCTGCATGATGTCTGTCTGTTACTCAATCACGCCTTAACTACTGAAGCAATTTGCATGAAATTTGGTATAGAGATATTTTGATACCCGAGAAAGGACATAGGATAGGTTTTATCCCGGAAATCCCACGGAACTATGTGGGTTTTTCTTTGACTGCGCGGGCGATGCCGCGGGTGGAAAGCTAGTACTTATACATATATTTTTAAAGCAGTACCAAGATGATGTTTTTGGTCTCTGTTTGACTACAACGATTTTGTTATGTTATTACCGATTAGTATGATCTAGCTTTCCGCCCGCGTTTTGAAAGAAAAACCCGTATAACTAGTTCCGTTCCCATGGGATTTCCAGGATGAAACTTATCCTATGTGTTAATCCAAGTTGTATGTGTGCTAAATTTCATTGTACTTAATCGGTTCACTAGTATTTCCGTGAAAGAGTAACAAACACACATACACACCCCCACAAACTTTCGCATTTATAATATTAGTTGGATAATATAGGTAGGTAGCTTTTTAGTCGTTTGATTTTTTTATATTTTATCTGTTGCATAGTTTCTGTAGATCACTACATAATATAAAACAAAGTTGCTTTCTCTGTCCCTATGTCCCTTTGTATGCTTAAATCTTTAAAACTAAGCAACGGATTTTGATGCGGTTTTTTTTAATAGATAGAGTGATTCAAGAGGAAGGTTTTAGTAGGTTTATAATTTATGAGGTTTTAGATAAAGTGGGCAAAGCCGCGGGCAGAAAGCTAGTATGATATAAATTAAAAAATTTCTGGATTTTTCATTTCTGAACTGAAGAAGAACTTAGTGTTTGAAAGAGCTAATCTATACTAAAAACATGTAAATTTTTTTTTTCATAAATATTAGATTTTTTCTATATTAAAATAATTATTCTAGGTGTCTAGTAGTGGTCCGTGGGGAGGTTTGGACCAAAGTACTAGGACAGCCCTGGGAGAATCTCCCCGCAGCGCCTTGGAGCCACATGTATAAGATGAAGAAGCCTCCGCCTATTGACGATTTGCCTAAGTATGGAATAGTGTAAATAATAAGACTATATAGTTATTAGTATGTTATGAATTTAATTTATTTATACATTACAAAAAATGTGTGCGTGTACTATAAGCATACACACATAAGAAGTGAAAATGCTTTATGACCTTATTTTTCAAAAAATAATTTACCATACGCAACTTTACAGAAATACGTCGAATCAAACGTGGTAAATGGCGCGTAACGGAAAAATGTCACGCGTAACGATCAACTTAAAAAAATAATTTTTTAAGTTGATCTTGATGTTTTTAAATACTTTTTGAAGTGAAACTACTTTATTTTTTCTTTACGCGTGACATTTTTCCGTTACGCGCCATCTTTTTCTTATCCTTACCACGTGTGATTGGACGTATTTCTGTAAAGTTGCATTTAGTAAATTATTTTTTGAAAAATAAGGTCATAAAGAAGTTTCACTTCTTACGTGTGTACACTAGTACACGCACACATTTTTTTTTTTAATTTTTATTGTTCATGTTCCTATCCTACATATCCAGACACGCCATACAAGGTCCAGTTTATGAAATCCAAACAGATGGGGAAGATAAAATAGATAAGGTCCTTCGATCTTCGAAGAAGACAACGGAAAAACCTTGTCATGATATAGTTCCGAGGGTAGCTGCTTCTCCTGATATTGTGGTAAATACTTTTCATTTAAGTATTTATTTTTATAGTTATTTCTTGTAAAAATAAAAAATAAATAAGTACTTATTGAAAAAATAGGTACTTATTGAAAAAAATACATATCATATTATAATATGTATATAACTAGTTACATAATTTTTAAAAAGTTTAATTTCATTTAATCTTTGGCAAAGTGTTTAAAATTTTCGTTTTTACATGAAAAAAATGCATAAAAAGCTTCATAAAAGTATTTGCCAGTGAAATTCTTGTTTCGTAATATTTTTACTACAAAATGATTTCAATTATCCTAGTGTTAGTTATTAATTTATTTATTAAAATATATTTTTATTCAGATCGCTTTAGCTACGGGTAACGACGAAAAAGAGCACGCTGAAATAGACAATTTGAGGTAAGTAATTAAAAAAATATATATTTTACAACTAAAAAATCGGAAAATTTTTGTCAAAACAAGCCGATGAATTTTGTCAAAAATCGTCTCATAGAGTGCATGATTTCTGTTTGCCGCTTGTTAATGTATTTTTAGAAGTATAATAGTATAATTTTTAGAGCAATAAATCATTTTATAAAAAACATTCAGCTGTGGTTTTGTTAAGCCAGAAATAGTATGGTATGTGTAATGAATGTTTGCACTTAACATTTTTCAGGCGCAAGCGGCCAAGAAAACCTTCCTCCAGTCCATATTTGGATGACAGTGATCGTGATGGTAATGCTGACCTAGAAGACGTTACTGATAAGGTATCCTTTTTTGATTTTTATTACTCACAATATAAATATTACCTAAATTAAAGGATATACTTAGTTTAGCCATCTGTTTAGAAAGTATTTTCAGGTCTCCAAAAAATAATACTAAAATGTCTGTCATTTTCTAGATCCATGAAATATCTGATGAGAAATACTACGCGCATGAATATGCTTTGGCCACACAAAAACCATCTGAGGTAAATATTTCAGAATTTATGATTTTTCTTCGTTAAAAATGCCTTTGTTATAACCGCTATCAGACTTTGGAATTCTTTGCCTATAGCTGTAAGACGAGCTTCCTCGAAAAGTTCCTTTAAAACTCTTTTAAATAAAAATTTCTCTGATTTAGCTTTTCCTTCAAAATAATAGTATGTATTATGTCCTCTTTTATTTTTCATATAATATGTATTTTATTTTCTCTCTTTTATCTTTATTTTCATTGCCACCCGTGTACCCATTTAATATTAATCTTTATCCTTTACCTTGGGCAGCCTGGAAGAGATCGCTGATAAGCGATAAGGTTGCCTTATGTGCTGTGAATATTTCCTTTTCTTTTAATATTATAGTTTGTAAAATTTGTAATGGTACATAAAACTGTTAAATAAATAAATAAATAAATGCCTTCAAAAATAGAGCGTGCGTCCCGAGCACATGCGTCAGAAGTGAAACTTCTTTGACAAGATTCAAAGATACCAAAAGATGATGTGATAGTATTAGCATAACGAAACGAAGAAATTTTACTTCAAAAAGGAGGAAGTTCTCAATTCGATTTTTTTGGGATTGTTCCCTTCCACACGATTCTCGCCTGGGTGAAATTTCATGATATTTTTTTATAGTTAACTACCTAATTCCTCATAAAATAATAATTATTTTTAGACGCGTATGGGATGGACAGAAATACCACCAAATCAATGGAACGAACATGAAGCTGAATTAACGGTAAACTGTTCAATTTAAATTATCTAGCTTTATTCAATACCCTGAAAAATATATAAGAAGGTATTACATTAATAGAACGTGTCAGAAGTGAAACTTCTGTGGCAAGATACCAAAATCGTCGCTTTACTCCATGACGTGACAGTATTACCGTGACGCGACCTTGAAATTTTACTCTCAACGCGGCTAAAGAAGTTTCACTTCGAAAAGACTTCAGTAAAGAAATCTGTGTAACTACGACTGTACAAAATATGCTTGACTGTAAAACTGTTAACCTCTCGTTGGAAGCAGACTTCTGCTATATAGGTAACTATTTATTAACGTTTGTCTTTATCAAATCAAATCCAATATGTTTATGTATTTGCTCGTATATGGCAATTTAAAGGTGTTATACATATTTACAATATTTTTTCTCACAAATACTTTAATATATAATTCAATATTTATGTTTTAATTGCAAAATATTTAAATAAGTAATTAAGTACAATCCCAATCTCTCAGGACACAAACGCACAGACAGAAGACAAACCGGAGAAACAATCTGGCTTACAAGCGCTAGTTGACGCAATCGGGAATCGAATGCGCGACATCGAGAATGTAGTACAGAAGATGAGTGAAAAGGTCCAGAAGGAACCGCTGGCCAGCTTGGAGACACGGTGAGAAATATTGTCTAGCACAGTTAATAATATAACACACAAGCTGCGCTTCGCGGTTTCACCCGCGTGCCTCCGCTCCTGTTGGTCTTAGCGTAATGATAACATATAACCTATAGCCTTCCTCGATAAATGGGCTATCTAACACCGAAAGAATTTTTCAAATCGGACCAATAGTTCCTGAGATTAACGCGTTCGAACAAACAAACAAACTCTTCAGCTTTATAATATTAGTATAGAAGTACTTATAGATAACATCAAGCATATAGGTACTACTAGATAAAGCAAATTATATTATGTATGTATAGATAACTGTCATAACTACCTACCTGTCACATTTTTAAAAGCGCCATCTATCGAAAATTGTGATTCAAATTCGCAAAAAGGGGACTTTCCCATGGGAATGATGTTTTAGGTATGTTATCTCAATTTTCGCAACAGTAAGGATAATAATGTATGGTTTTAAAGTTCGTAAGAATATTGTCTAAAGGTCTATGGTTTTTTTACTGGACTATTCGATTCATTTAAAAGAATGATCGAATTAAGCGCTATATTGTAACGTAAGGTGTAACCACAGTGTAACTGTTTAAAACTCAAACCAAGGAATAATCTAAATTCTAAGCAATAACGTTTGTATTTAAAAATATTCCAAAAAAATACTTATTATGTAACCCATTGAAAATATTATATACTTATGTACAATGAAAATATTCCAAGTTCTATCGCATTTGTTAATGAAAAATCTAATATTGAAAAGCAGTAGGTACTTACCTAATAATAATATGAATGTATAGGTCACACACTGATCTCGAAACAAAGCACCGAATGCAAGATGAACATAAAAACGAAAAGCCAAAAAAGCCCAATCCAGACGGAGAACATTATAAACGGTAAATTTTAATCTATACCCTTTACACGGAAAATATTTAACTGCTTTATTCTTCGTCAAGGACATAACTAATCTATCACAGCATCACTTTCTAGAATCAGAAATTTGAAATTTGAATTACGAATATAAACATCAATAATAAAATATTATTTGCAAATTTGTTAAAACTACTGTTCTGTGGTTAAAACCTTGGTTAAAACAGATGCACAGATAATATAATTAAATTATTTCTAATACAATTTCAACATCATCATAGCCTTGATTAGTTTCAAAGGAACGCAGGTTACGTTTACGTTTTAATAAAAAAATACCATGATGTCATTACAGCATTAATTCCTGTTTGTTATAAATAATGTTTGGAGTTTAAAACATCACATACCTAAATTGAAAATAAATAAATATGTTTTATGCTTTCATTCTAGTTATTTGAATAATATAATTTAATTTCGATTATTTCCAGGTTTTCAGTAAGAAATCGCAGTAGATATCTAGCAACTACAGAGGTTCCAATCGACCAGCCTCTTTTTGTAGAAGATAATAACTTGAATGGTTACTTCAGTGACGCCAGTAATTCTATGAGGAGAAGCCCTCCAAAGGTAAACTTATTGTTATAATCTGTATTCAATTACTTACGTTATTAAAAAGTTGAAAAAAAAATAGAAGACAGTTAATTTTTTTTTTAATAAAATCAGAAGACAGTTAAAAAATCTTAGAGTATATATACTATCTATAGAGTGCGAACAACCAAGTGGGAACAGTAGGCACAGGTGGGAACAACACGACGCTCCCGCCGCGAGCGCTCGCAGTCGTGGTTGAGTGCTCACGAAGTGCGTTGCTCTGGATTTTTTTTATATTTACGAATAAACATGGTGAAATGTGCAGTTCTATCTTGCAAAAACGATACTAGAAAATACACAAAATTGAAATCCACTATCACATTTCATCAGTAAGTCGATTGTTATACTTATTTTTATGAAAATAAATCTAGCATCGCGGGGGTGAAGGGTAGGTGGGAGGCGGACACGCGCAGGCTCGCTCGCGCGCCTCACTGCCGTCACGTGATCGTAGTGATGTGACCTGACCAACGCTGTACTCGATATAAAGTTTACTAGAAGAACTATATTTTAACAAATTATTTATTTAACTTTAAAATTAAAACTCTTTTAAAAATGTATTATAAATAAATTTGTGGTGTGTTTTGTATGATACACTTTCTAATATTATGAATGCGAATGTATTATAGTGTAAATGTAAAGTATGTAATGTTACGATATATTTTCTGAACCGCTAAATTGATTTTGAAGATTTTGATAGTAGAATGGATAAAATTAAATAAAAAAATTATTAATATTATTTATTATATTATCATTTTAAATTATTGATTATTCCTTAATATTTTTTACCATTTTTAAAACATTATTATTATTGTTTGATTTATTATTAAAGAAATAGCACTAAACCCGATCTTTTATTTTATTAACTTTATTATTTAAAAAGTACTCACGTTTTTCTGATATTCCAATTAAACATATTTTTTTAAAGTACTTATAATTAATACAAGAAAATTTCTTATATAATATTTAATATTCAAATGGAATAAACAAACTTTATTCAGTTGGTAAACAAATAAAAAAATTACATATTTATACTTTATTCATATATTTTTCCTTTAATAACTTATTGAACATAAAATTTACTTATGATACATATTTATTTACATAAATTATCGATAGTTCAACACGCAATTGATACCTACCCATCCCTATTTGTCACACACACATCTATATAGTATCTATAGCTCATCTGCCTACGATCCGCACTAGGCAATTTGTGCAATACACTCGCTCTATACTATTGTAATATATACTCTAAGTAAAAAATGCATGTGTGGTCATTTTGAAAAAAGAAATATGAAAAATTCGTCATGGCCATGAATTAAAAAAAAAATATCCGTGTATAGACATTCTGTATAGGGCTTTTCTTTTTTTAGTGATATTTGAGCGAAATTCGATATTTTTACAAGTCATTTTTTACTCACTAATGCCCATCCCATATTTTGTTTCAAATCTATCATAAAAATATTTTTAATTTGTTACTATTACATTATTTATATTAATGTATTTCTATTGATATTTATATTTATTAGGAGCCAGCTACATACATGGCGCCGGTAGAAACCCGTCGAAAGCACTCAGAAATATCAGATGACGTAGAAAAACGCAGGCGGAAACACAGCCATAAGAAAAAACATGGAAAGGTATTTTATTTTATGCATTAATTATTTTTCAATAAAAAATAGTTTTTCTTTAAGCTTCGAGAGTATTTACGTAAATGCATGTGTTACAGGAAATGTTTTAAATCCGTCATTGTAAACAATACCTAGGAAATGTAGTTACACTTATTTTGAAAAATAGATATTTTTTGAAAATTAAATGTTTAAAATATGTAATGACGATTCAAAAGTACTTCTAGAAGAATTGAATAAATATGTGTGAGTTTCAGTTTGATTAACAATTCATGCAGTTTTTTTAAATTATGTTTTATTCATTTCAGGGTAAAGGTCATAAGAAGCATCATGGTAAAGAAGAAAAAAGGAAGCATTTTAACCGACTGAGTTCCACAGAAGTTGACAAAAATGTTGTTTCTTTAGAAGACAGTGGGGCTGTTTAAATATAAATAATAAGATACATAATTAAAATTATTTTTATATAAAAAACCTAGCCTTTTTCTATGTACCTATAACCTAAATAAACGAAGTACTTAAACTCTTATATTGGGACAAAAAGGATACTTTTCTTTGATTAATTATTTAAAAGTACCTAGGTACATATGAACCCAATAATAAATAATACCCAATAAATGCGTATTGCATTTATTTTTATCTGTTTAGTTAATTTTTCGACTGCACAGATTTTTACTCTCATTGGCAGTTAGCAGAAATTACGTAACTACCTATAACGGTACTTTACGAGTTTTCCTATAAAAATTGCGATTGGAAAATAAAAATGGCCTTCTCTCTCCTAGAAATAGATTAAAAATAGAAAAAAAAATCACATTTTTCTTTCTAACACTTATTTATTTAAAATTCTAACGTTCTAAACTATTTACATACAAATGCATTATATAATAAAAATCATACATCAATCGACAACTAAATTAGAACTTTATTCCTAAGATTTAAGGTGCAATATGACTTGTAATTTAAAAAGAGGTATTTGATGATTTTTTTTAAACCGGGATCTTTTTGTTTTAATACTAAATCACTGAAGCAAGTTAAGACTCGCCAGTTTAACAATTTCTGGATAATTTGTGGATAGAGTATCTGTCAGTTAAAATAACAAATTGTTTATGAAAATCTAATAATCTATGTTTAAAGTGTTGGATAAGCTATCAGTGACTGTAAAATTCCATTTTTAGGAAGCAAAAAATAAAATAATAAAATAAATAAATTGCCGAAGTTTTGAGATTTTTTTTCCGTTTACTTTTCCGAACATATTTTTACATGAAGCTATTTTTATTATTATTTACATTTTTACCACATGTTCGATTCTTGATACATTCAAGTCATTGATTCATATTTTCAATGACGAGTTTATCTGTCCTGTACATATCTCCAATAACAATCTGAAATGAAACAAAATTTACATGAATTATAGTTTTATTTTGTGAAAAAATGATAGATCGTTACTTTAAAGCCAATCTCAATTATTATTAAAATTAAATAAAATTTAAATGAATGTCATTATTTAAATAAGTTTTATATTTAACTAGTTAAATTTTGAAAATTAGGTACGCATTCATTTGAATTATGATCATACATATATAAAGTAACTCTTCAACTTTGTTTACTTACATATACAAAGTTACTTTGTTTGGTTTGTTGAATGGGTTAATACATCTATACATATAATAAATCTGTAGAAGGGTCAATTCTGTACATTGAAAATATTGAAAAAATAAATAGCAGGGGGGTGTTACTGGATCGATACCAAACCCAAATATGTGATTAAAAAAATTTTTGTCTGTCTGTCTGTATGTTCAGGCATCACGTGAAAACTAACGGTTCGATTTCGATGAAACTTGGTATAATTATACCTTATTATCCTGGGCATAAAATAGGATACTTTTTATCCCGGAAAAATACGCTAAAATGCTTTCAATGTTAGCCCATAGCCCATTTATAGAGGAGGGCTATAGACTATATATCATTATGCTAAGAGCGAAGCAGTGCGGGTAACTACAGGGTGCAGTTAATAAATTATATTATATACCTGTCTCCTGATAAGTTGCAGACTGTCCATTGCATATTTAATTTCATTGTTAATCGCCTTTGGATCTGTTAAATCTTTCTTCTCTCTAAACCCATCTCTAACTCTCCTGATTGCGTATGCCCTGAAAATAATTATAATCTATACTAATATTATAAAGCTGAAGAGTTTCTTTGTTTGAATGCGCTAATCTCGGGAACTACTGGTCCGATTTGAAAAATTATTTCAGTGTTAGATAGCCCATTTGTCGAGGAGGGCTATAGGCTATATATCATTACGCTAAGACCAGCTACACTCTGCATTACTCACCTGAAGTTGTAATTGGAAAACTTTTCCGATTCTCGCAGGAGAGATCTGTAGAGCGCACGAATTTGGGGTTTCGAAATTTTGGAAGCCATTCTTCACAAGAATTTATCCTGGTCTCTGGAATTTTAGAATGAATATAACTAAGTATTTCTGTATCGTTTTTAAAAATATTTTTATCTTTCATATTAATTTTTTTAATTTTCCATTTGGTTGTTATGTGGTTTTTTATGTAGGTGGCATATAGAAATTATGTTTTAGTTTTCTTTTAACTTACATTGCACAATATTATTTTTTGTATCACTTAAAATTACGAAAACGAAGTTTGCTTTTTAGGTGAATAAGGTTGTCTTAAATCGATTCGGAAGTGCAGTTGAGAATAAATTATTTGTTTGTTTTTTTAGTTATCCAAGTTGATACATATAAATTACGCAGGTAACTACGTATCATAGGGCAATTAATAACATTTGATTTGTATAAGCAAGTCAAAGTTGGTTGCAAATAAAATTTTAATACAAAATTAAACTTAAATCGACTGATAATTAATAAAATAAATACCTTTATCACGTGCAGACCGATAGGAAATCGAGTAGGTAATTACACAAAATAAATAATTTCAATTGTCAAATGTCACCATAATGTCACTACTCAGCTGTTGATCACAGATACGTAATATTACATTTCCTTATCTGTGCTATAACATACTTTTTGAAGTGACTCTTCTTTATCGGGGTTGGAAAAAATTTTTGTGTAACATTTTTTCGTTACGCGTGTCATTTTTCCGTTACGCGTCATCTTTTTCTTATCCCTACCACGCGTGATTCGACGTATTTCTGTAAAGTTGCGTATAGTAAATTATTTTTTGAAAAATAAGGTCATAAAGAAGTTTCACTTCTTACGTGTGTACACTAGTACACGCACACATTTTTATAAAAAAATTATAATAACTGTGTATAATAATATATATTTGTTGATTAAACGCATCCTCAATTCGAAATCCAAAATCAATCATCACAATTTATGGATTAGAATTTTAAATTAAGTAAAATATTTTTTATCGACGATGCTTTTCAAATTTTGTGTTCATTAATTTTCATAGAACTTCCAAGGAACTTCCTTTCAGTTTAAATATATTTTGTGATCTTTATGTGACGATCGAAATTTGAAATTTGAAAAATCATTTATTCGCTTTAATTTGCGGATTCAAAAACAGCTATTTCATTTTTATATCAAGTTTTTAACCAAATTACGTAAAGTTTATTTTATAAATACATAATATCTACATTTTTTAATATCTGTTAAAAGTACTATTTGTCAATTTCAAGACAATCAATGTCAAATCCAGCAAAGAACAATCAGATTTCAGATTTCAGAAACATTCACAAATCATTCTTGACTCTTGTCAAATAAAACCGTACTTTCATGTAAATAATCAATTCTAATGTTTTGTGTAAATAGTTAAACAAACAGATGAAATAAAGTGAGAAAATAAATAGTGTTCAGTGTTATTTAGATCGACGACAGCGTAAAGTAAGTTGAATTATTTACATTTTAATTATTAAGCGTTACGTCGTATTTGCATCCTATAGCGCTTGTTTTTCTAATTAAAAATATTTTATAATCATATATGTAATGATTATTTAATAATTTACTTTGAAATTCGTTTGAAATAGAGCTGTTTTTCCAAATAAAATTTTTACGTGTCCTACAAAGGTACATTGGTACATGTGTAAAATGCTTGTGAGTTGTGTGTTTTGAGTCCAAACTGCTGTCATTATTAGGTAACATCAAAATTACGTTCATGGTCCATTTCCCAAAGGTAATTCATGTTTTTATTTATAAGTTTCACACATTATTACGTAAATTCGTGGAAACTACAAATATTGTGTATTGTCCTTGAAAATTTGGAATTACTCTCTCATTATTCTTTTTGTATTTAGCCGGCTGAACATATATTTATTAAAGACACTATTTGGATAGTTTAAATGTGGATTGTTTATTATAATTCATCTAAGAGAACCGGTCAAGTTGGCAAGTACTAAAATCGACATATTATTTGTTTATTTATTCAAATAAGATACCTATTATAGATAGCATAGAAGGTCAATATAAACAATACTTCCCAAGGGTCTTGACAGGACATGGCTTGTTTAGCAAGCATATTTATACAATTAAAATTACTCACATTCCAATGTGCAAAGCATGCACAGAAGTGATGAAAACACCTCACATAATTTAGCAGTTATTCAATACTAGCTTTCCACCTGTAAAAAGTCATTTCCCATGGAAATTAGATTTTTCACTGCAATAAAAAGTAGCTTATATCACTCTAGTCTCCTTCATCTATCTAAATAATCATGTAAAAAAAGACAAACAAACACACCATTTTCTCATACTATAATATTATGAAGCTGAAGAGTTTGTTTGCTTGATTGCACGCGCTAATCTCAGGAACCACTGGTCCGATTTGAAAAATTATTTTTGTGTTGATTTAGATGTTAGATTATCAGCTATATCTTAATATATATAAATTTCATGTCACAATGTTTGTCCTCAATGGACTCCTAAAACCACTTAACCAATTATAATAAAATTCGCACACCATGTGCAGTTCGATCCAACTTGAGAGATAGGATAGTTTTTATGAAAAAAAACGTAAACATGCAGGTACCACGGGCGAAGCCGGGGCGAACCATTAGTCTTAATATATCTTCACGTTAAGACCAACAGGAGCGGAGCAATGCGGGTTAGACTGCAGGGCACAGCTAGCTGTGCCTAAGCTAGGTTTGAACAAATAAAGGTTAAACTTTAAGCATCATAGACATGGAGCAATTTCTGCTATTAAATGAGATAATGTTTCAAACTTATTTTCAAATCTAGACATGTATTAATAAACTCATTTGAATTTGAATTAAAGTTATCATACTAATAAATTAATATTTGAAATTCTTTGTTATACTAATCATGTACCTATTTAAACAGCTTTAATGAAATACTTAACAATTTTTCTTCCGACTGTTTGTATTTTATTAAATAAATAATGGACAAATATTTTACTTTATAATACTTGTGAATAAGTAAGTATCCTTGACCGCCTTATTGCCATTGGTACAGTGCTTGACGCGTGAATGTTACACCGAGGGGTCCTGGGTTCGATTCCCAGTGGAGACAAATAAAAAAATGTCTTGTTTTGGTAGGACACAGAAGGCTGATCATCTACTTGTTCTTAAAGAAAATCGATCAGTGAAACAGATGTATAATGCATCTGCCCCTTACCCCACTAGGGGACACGGGACTTCACTTGTGAATAAGATGGAAAATAATTAATTGTTGTAAAATTATTTTATTTGGCACCAATTGATAGTTAATAATATAACGCTACTTATGTAACACATTTCGAAAATAAAAATAATTTGAATAAAAAAATGACATAGTTTGAATTAAATCTGTCCGTTTAAGGTTGGATAAAATCGAGACTCAAATGTCATAATATACATACAGATATACAACAATACATACATATAGTTAAAAAAAATAGTATGCTGCTTATCAAATCGCAATATTTTTTACTTAAAAATTACGATTATGCATACAAGCAAAATTTCTACATGAAAGTACCTATTTGAGCTTGAGTTTACTGCGAAAACTTAACGTTATTCTTGTATGGGGTCAAGTTTAACCACGACCTAATTTACGTGCGAGTGGGTGAAATTATATAAAAAACCGGTCAAGTGCGAGTCGGCTTTGTATAACGCATTTTAACACAACTCACGTCAAAGTATCTTTTCATTTTTTAACGTGCTAGCTGTGCCCCGCGATTTTACCCGCATTGCTTCGCTCGTATTGGTCTTAGCGTGATGATATATAGCATATAATACAACATTCTTTGTACAGTGGTTGACGCGTGAGCGTAGAACCCCTCGGTTCTACGCTCCTGGGTTCGATTCCCGGTGAAGACGAAGAAAAAAAAGTCTTTGTCTGGCAGAACACAGAAGGCTGATCACCTACTTGTCCCTAAAGAAAATCGATCAGTGAAACAGATGTATAATGCATCTGCCCCTTACCCCACTAGGGGACGTGGGACTTAAAAAAAATAGCATTCTTTGATAAATAGACTATCTAAAATTGAAAATTTTTTTCAAATCGGACCCGTGGTTCCTGAGATTAGCTCGTTCAAGGAAAACACACTCTTCAGCTTTATAATATTAGTAGATCTTTTAACGCAATATTTAACGAATCATTTCAAAATTAGACATTTTTTCTCAAAAAAAAAAATAAACGTCTTGAATATGTACTTCATTTTTTCAAGTAGGTCAAAGAATGGATAACTTTCGTCGTAAAAAAAATATTGGGCTCAACCTTTTACGAGAAATGTCACAAACTTGAAGGTCAGCTTTGAGTCATTTAAGTTATTAATAACTTTGACAATTATTTATTATTATATTTTAACACATTTTGAGTTGGCAACAACGCCGCAGGGTGACTATGTAATTTTGTATTTAATGATAAACTAACATAAAGTTATTACCGCTAAAACTAATACAAATGCTTCAGTTTGTGTACGTTTGTTACTCTTTCACGCTGAAACGTCTGTAATCGAGATTAAATTTGGCACAGATATAGACTACATGCAATAGATGAAATTAAAATTAAAGCTGAAGAGTTTGTTTGTTCGAACGCTCTAATCTGAGGAACTACTGGTCCGATTTGAAAAATTCTCTCGGTGTTAGATAGCCCATTTATCAATGAAGGTTATAGGCTTATCGTCACGCTAAGACCGACAGGAGCGGAGCAATGCGGGCATAACCGCGGGGCACAGCTAGTAAATAATAATCAACAAATAACAAGGCATTGACTTTTGATCTTACTGATCAATGTATGATTGTTTGATAGGAGATATGAATGAAGTAATTTAGAAATATGTACTTGTATTAGTTGGTTCAATAAAGAAACGAATCTTCAATGGCGGCCAAAGCTGACTTTGACAGATGGTAGGATCAGCAAAAAAGAAAATAAAAATAACGTAAATTGATAATTATTTTATTAATTATTTCAAATTGTTTGTTGACAAACTTTTTGTTATTGTATTTGTGTATTTATATGAATTATCATATTTACGTATACAGAATGTAATAAAATCCCCATAATACTTGTAATAAGCCCATAAAACTGAACAACTTTTCCCAAAGAACATATTTTGTCAAATTCCAATAAAACATTATTTACTTTCGCAAATGCATAATTGTCATTGTAAATTTATGATAAAAACTTTATAGGGAAAATCAAATACATTTTAGTGATTTAATTTTTCCCTTCTTTTTGCATACCGTACGGCCGTGTGTGAGCGAGAGGGAATGATAAGCGCCGCCATTGAAGATTCGTTTCTTTATTGAACTAGCTAATATCAGTCGATTCTATATCACTACATAGCTAGGAGAAAACAAAGTCGCTGTCGCTCTCTGTCCGTCTCTATGTATGCTTAAATCTTTAAAACTATACGTAGGTAACGGATTTCGATGTGTTTTTTTTTTGTAATAGATACAGTAGTTTTTGAGGAAGGTTTTATTAGTATTTAATTTATCAGGATTTACGGTGGTTTTATGTCTAAAACTTTTCATTTTGTTTTCACCAACGGATAGTGTAGTTCTACTGGAAGGATATAATTTATTAGGTATTAGACAAAGCGAGCGCAGCCGCGGGCGGAAAGCTAGTGTATTTATATAAGTTAAATTAAAATTCACCACACACAGAATATTGTAACTGCTCAACGTTTTTAGCTCGTAGTATGATATTACAATATTAATTAATGTACTACGTGCCTTGCTAAATGATAATAATTATAAACACAACATTCTGTATAAATACACTATCTGTGCTCCGCGGTTTCACCCGCATTGCTTCGCTCCTGTTGGTCTTAGCGAGATGATATAAAGCCTATAGCCTTCCTCAATAGATGGGCTATCTAACACCGAAAGAATTTTTCAAATCGGACCAGAAAGGCTATAAATCAAAGGCTATAATATATCATGACGTTAAGACCAACAGGAACGGAGCACTGCGGGTAAAGCAGCGGGCACAGCTAGTTTAATAGAAAAAATGAAAATATGTAAAAAATGGAGCATAAACCATCGACTTTTTTGTACTACTGAAGGTAAACAATTTTTTATTGAACTTCCTGATTGATTCAGAAACATCAAAAAACAATTAAAACCAATTTTACGAAGATCACAAGTCGATTGTTTATAAAAACTAGCTTTCCGCTCCTGGCTTTGCTTGCGTTCACTCCACATATTTCTATCCCCTATTATCACACGTACTAAATTTAGATTTTTTGTCACAAAGTAGCATACATCCTGTTACAAGGTTATGTCGTAATTCTGTTTAAAATTTCATCGAAATCGGTTCAGTGGTTCGGCGTAGAAGCGTAGAGGAGAGACAAAGTTCGCATTATAAAACTAGAAGGTGCCTATATTAATTGGGCCAGAAAACAATTTTATAAGTTATTTTTATGTATAAATTAATATGAAATACCTACTGACGAAACGATATATTATGTAGACAAAATATACGTTTTTTGGTACCTATAACTAAATAATCTAAAATTTTATATTTGTCTCTCTTCCGGTTAATCTCTGAACATCTCTAGTTTTATTCTAATAAGATTTACAAGATATATTTCGAAATAATTAAAGACGGTAATCGTTTTATTTATAGACATATTGTATAACAAGAATCAGAAGCAAATAAACAAACATACTAATTGGATCTAAACACTGGCAAATTAATTAAATTTGCTGCCTAATTAGTTCCAACATTGACCTTGGTCGACTTGCGTTCGCTGATCTGTAAATGATTTGCAGGTTAAGCAGAGTGCTGCGCGGTCAGAGTAGTGATGGGTTACCGCTATGTTAGATGACCTCTATGGGTCTTGTGTTTGATTTGATCGTTAGGTGGCGGTTGGAACTTCGTCAACGTTGAAAATTCAACAAAAACAATAATACAGGCTGTGCCTTGCGGCTCCACCCGAATTTTTGTTAGCTGCTCTGCTACTATTCGTCGTAGAGTGATGAAATATAGCCTATAACTTTTCTCGATATATACATAGATTATATATAAAAATAAATCCCTATTTCCCTTGGTCACGTCATCACGCATTAACGGGTGCGGGGTGGACCGATTTTGATTTTTTTTTATAATATTCCTTGAAGTACGCGGATGGTTCTTATGGAGAGAAAACGTAAACATGTACCACGGACGAAGCCGGGGCGAACTGCTAGTAGATTATATAAAACAGTGAGAATCATTAGTAAGATACAATTGACACCTATATACTTATACATAGGTAATACTTATACATAGGTAATATGAATAATGAAATAAGTGATGAAGTACTGAATACGCTTGAAACAGCGGGGCACAACAATCTTAAAATTAATTTCAACAAAGTGTTTATTTGAAAAAATGAGTCAGTTAATTGAATAGTTTGAAATGCATGCTAATTGTGTCGGTGATAATGGTCTAGAAACTAGGTACTATAGAAAATGCTAACAATGACTATTGTTAGATTAGGGTAAGCGCACACTGAGCTGTGTGCTTGATTATAATATTGTTAACGAACTTAATATTGGAATATAAAATGTTACGCATAAACGGCATATGAAATGTTAAAACGGCGGTGGTAAATGTTGAAACTATGTTATAACGATTTAAAATTGCTTCTAGAAGAAGTCTAATTGAATAAATAAATGTTTGAGTTTGAATTATGTATTACTTACATCACTACATAGTATAAAACAAAGTCGCTTTCTCTGTCCCTATGTCCCTTTTTATGCTTAAATCTTTCAAACTACGCAACGGATTTTGATGCGGTTTTTTTAAATAGATAGAGTGATTCAAGAGGAAGGTTTAAGTATATAATTAATTAGGTTTTAGACAAAGCGGGCGGTAAGCTAGTATATTATAATTTATAAATAGATGTGCTTAATTGCTTTTTTTTCAATTAAAAGAAGTCAATCTTGACCGAATTTGATTAACCTTTAACCAATGTGTACGCTGACCCTAACTATTTATGACATGAATAAGTAATATCGTTATTAACGTTAATTAATTTAAAATTGCCCTGAACGAACTATACTACCTATAATTCATATTAAAATACACATAAAAGAAAATTAGACTTTAAAACATACAATAATAATTTATACAACTAGCAAACCGGGCGAACTCCGTTTCGCCACCAGAGATACCTTTTCTTTGCTACAAACCTCACGGAGCCCGAGACCTTTCCAACGAATGCAAAACCGTGGAAATCGGTTCGTGCGTTCTGTAGTTATAGTAGTATAGACCGACAGGAAGGAAAACCCGACTTATTTTTATATAGTAGCATAGACTCAGAGTCACGCTCAAAAATTGTCTGAAGCAAAACTCTGCCTATGCGTGTAATAAGCACAGTTTTATAAGCAGAGATGTAATAGACTTTGAACATTACTACCACGGTAATAAGGTGTATATTCAATGTATGTTTTATGCAACGCAGCTTGGACATTTCTTAGTACTGTTTAAATAATTAATAATAGGCGATTAATAGAACAGGCGATTACCATTTACAAACGCCATTTGTTTATAGTACGTCAATTATTATTGAAGTGAAACTTGTTTATCGGGGTTGGAAAAAAATTTTGTGTTACATTTTTTCGTTACGTGTGACATTTTTCCGTTTCGCCATTTTTTATCCCTACCACGCGTGATTCGACGTATTTCTGTAAAGTTGCATATTATAGTAAATTATTTTTTGAAAAATAAGGTCATAAAGAAGTTTCACTTATGCGTGTGCACTAGTACACGCACACATTTTTTTTTCAATATTGTTTCTATTTCAGCATTGATGGCACGTGATGACACGCAACAATGGGAAGACGATGACCAGCAATACTCCAGTAGAGATAGTGATGATAGTCCGTTGTTGTCGTACAGGTAATATCACCTTGAAGTATGGGCTAGGTGTGATTTAGAATCTCTTGGGTCAGATGTATTATTATATTTTTTGACTGATAGATTTTTTAAGGGAATGGATCAGGAGTCCTTTGCGATTTACCAGATTGATGTTCATATTTTTATCATGTTATTTGCTTATGTTCTCAATTTGTCATTGAACCCAGGACTTCTCAATTATTTTTTCATAATATGGAAACTACTCTAATAAAAAAGAATTAACAGAAAGTCACGTGTAATATGTGTGTATGCTGAGAATCGATTTCTCTAGTGGTGCTTGTTTGCCCCTATTGTAATTTAAAATTTAAATGTACAGTAAACTTATTAAAAGTGCAAAAGTGGCTCTAATAAACAACGTACGTATTATTTATCAGTTATTGGAAATAGAGTTCGTTTTAATTATCTATTTTTAATTAACCTCAACCCAAATTGTATAGAATTCAACAGGGGGGTGTCGCAAGCTACCGCTCTAGGTCCTATGATATATAATATTCACACAAAAACAAATGACAATCGAATAGATTTTTGTATTTTTTTACATAATTTTAGTTAGTTATTTAATTTCAGATACAATAGGAGTAGAAGGTATGCACCGTACAGTAGAGAAATTAAACCGGAGAGGGAGAGGCGGTGGCCGGTGACGGTGATAGCGAAGTTTTCGCTGTTCAGCACGGCCATGATACTGTTCTGTGTTTTAATGTACATACCGGTCTATAATAGGGCCAACGACCAGATGCCAAAAGGTAAATATACTTATATAATTACATATTTTACAATGTATACTCAAGTTTCGTAGTAATAAGTAATTGTAAGTTTTTACAGTACAATTTCATATTTTAGAATGAAGACGATTTTTGTCATTTTAGGCGATGGAAATACACAAGCAAAACTGTGGTAAAAAATAGCATATTATTGGCTAATTTCACGACTTGCTGATAGACTCTTTCAAAGTTTTTATAATTGATTGGTTATTTTAATTAAATGATAAGCTAAATGTGAAATTAATATCGTAAATATAATTTATATTAACTATCATTCTTCGTTTCAATGTAAAATATTAAAAATATTTAACACATTAAATAACCCATTACCGCCTCCTTGGTACAGTGGTTGACGCGTGATCATAGCACCGAGGGGACCTGGGTTCGATTCCCGGTGGAGACGAAGAAAAAAAAATGTCTCGGTCTGGCAGGACACAGAAAGCTGATCACCTACTTGTCCCTAAAGAAAATCGATCAGTGAAACAGATGTATAATGCATCTGCCCCTTACCCCACTAGGGGACATGGAACTTATACCAATAAATGTGAAATAGTTTGCAATAAGCATACGATAGTTTAAATAAATTCCACATTTATCAGTTCCATTATTATCAGCCGCCGTTTTTGAAATAGCGAAATTAAAAGATTAAATAGACTATTATGTTCGTATTGAGTATGTTTAATTACCTATAGTTTGGGTTGGATATAGACTATAAATTTGCATTACTATCTCTATTATTGAAGTTTCATGCCTTTACAATTTAGTTTCAACATTTTAATCTCAGGTGTAGTCCTGCGTTTTATGTTAATCACAAAATACTATTCAGTTATTATTTAGTGGTACTATCTCAAATACTGCGTAATCGTTTTACAAAATTAATTTCGTTAGTGATTATAAGTTACTACTTCCTTCACTGATATACTAAGAACCGAATAGTTAATCTTATAAATATTATTCTTAACTTACAGTAGCCGTAGCTGGCTGGTCGATACACACAAATAGGGATACTAAAATATACGTCCAACCAGACAACGTAACAACGATACACGAACCGAAAGACGTTTGTCCCAAAAGCAGTAGAAATAAAAAGAATAACCTCTTTCTTCTCATAGTCGTCTGTTCTTCCACAATACATTTCGATAGGCGTACAGCAATACGAGAAACGTGGGGAAATTACAAGAATTATTTGAATTCGTCGAAAATTTTCCACGCAGCACACGAGAAATATAAAAATTACAATTATACATATGATTTATATAATGAATCTAATAATACAGTAGATAGAAAGAAAAGGGGCATCTCCAGTTTTGGTCAGTTACTTCCAGAGTTAGCGAAGGCATTAAAAGATAATATAGTAACAGACGGACCAGTTGAAAAGCGCTTCGAAGATGAAAGCGACGAAAAAATGTTGCCAGAATTCGATATGAACAAAGAATTGGGGGAAAATGAAGAAGAAGATTACGATTATGAATCTAATAATAACATAATGAAAATACCCCCAAAAGGTTATGAGGATAACATTGATTTGGACAAAGTCATTGCAATGTTGAAAAATGTGAAAGATTTCCCGAAAGAGGAGATTCTAGAAGAAGAAAGTGGTAACACTGTACCTGATTTCAAAGTTGTGTTTCTATTGGGGTTGCCAGCTAGTGATAATAGTAGTGATATCCAGGATAAAATAGATGAAGAAGTAGAAAGATATGGGGATGTTATTCAAGAGGGTTTTATTGATTCGTATAACAATTTAACTCTGAAGTCGATAATGATGTTGAAATGGGTGACGAATAATTGTAATGAAAGTGGTGAGTATTATATAAACCAGCTATTTCCTAAGTTATATAAATAAATATTAAATAAATAAATAAATATTATAGGACATTATTACACAAATCGACCAAGTCCCACAGTAAGCTCAATTAAGGCTTGTGTTGTGGGTACTGGGCGACGATAAATATAATATTTAATAAATACATATATAGATAATAACACCCAGACCCAAGAACAAATAATTGAGTTCATCACACAAATATTTGCCCTGACCGGGGATCGAACCCGGGACCGTCGGCTCAGTAGGCAGTTACTTTACCACTGCGCCAACCGCGTCGTCAAAATAATTAGAAAATATATAGAAATAGGTCATAAAAATTGTTTCTAATTTCCTTATGTAAAATGAAGTTAAATAAAACATATTATGTTACATTGATTCAGTTTTTTCAAAATTGCAATATCAAATGATTCGCTGCAAGTACCATTTCTATATTCAGTTTTGCAATATTTTCCCTACTTATGTGTGAATATTAGCATTATTAGCTCTAATTACATAGTGCTTTTGTCAGACATCATAGGCAATAATTTCGTTATTTATTTTGGTTAAAATTTTTAATTCTCATTTAGTCAGTATATTAGTTACCAAAAAGTTATTTTTATCAGTTTAAATTATCTTTCAGTGCGCTACATCCTCAAAACGGACGACGATATGTATATAAATGTGCCAAATTTAATAAGTAATTTACAAAACCGGTCGAAAATACACGACGAGAGTAGTCACAAGGAGAAAGAGTATCTGTTGATTGGAGATCTTATTTGTGGGGCGAGACCTGTCTTAGATACGAGTAATAAATGGTAAGATTGGCTCTTTCTCTTGCTATATCTCTTTCTCTGTCTCTCTTTATTTCCCTTCTAGATGTGCCATTTAAATCAAATCATTTATTGCATACAAAAATACAAACATATTTGCAATCTTGCGCAGTTATTGCAATACAGTGAATCATTATTATATTCTACATTTACATTAAAAAATATTAGAGTAGCCCTCATTGCTCCGCTCCTATTGGTTGCTAATGATATATAGCCTATATGTTGATCCGACTTGTTAGTAATATTTATGCAAAAATTAAAGTAAATTCGTGCTGTACTTTTTGAGTTTAGTCCGGACATACATACAGACAAAAATTCTAAAACCTATATTTTTGCTTCGATGGCGTTTGTAGATCCTTAGCCCAAGTATTCTTTAAAAAAAATATTTAATAGTACATCTTTGACTTACCTTCGATTTTATTATATGTATAGATAAGGTATAACTATGTACCCCCTCCCCACAGGTACAGCCCCCGCTACATGTACGGCGGTAGCGTGTACCCGCGGTACCTGTCTGGTACGGGGTACGTTTTCTCAGCTCCAGCCGCGCATGCGCTGTACAGAGCCGCGTTGCGAACTAGCTACTTCCATTTGGAAGATATTTATATTACTGGTGAGTTTTTTGTATTAAATCTGTAGAAAAATTGTTATGAGAGAATGTTGTTGGTAAAGTTTCATGTTTTTTTACAATTAAATATCATTACAATACATAAAGTGTTTAAATAATTTCTACAAGTCAATGTCAATATAGTAAATTAGGTTTTACAATTTCTATAAGTACTTAAATGTTATTACAATATTATATAAATAAATAAATCATTAATTTCACTTAAAACATTTTACAAATTGTAGCGACCCAGGCTCCTAAGATAGTAAAAACTGTTTTTCAGGAGCCTGTGTCTTCTATTTACAGTTATACGACACGAAAAAAATCAGAGACAAATTAAATAAATTAAAAAATAAATTAAAAATTTACATGCAATTAAAACTATAAAAATCAATAACAAATAAGTACAAACAGCAAAACAAAAAATAAAATGTGTCTAGGTAACTCATTACAAATAAAGCACGTCCAAAACAAAATTCGAAATTATTTCAGCACATAAATAAATTCATCAAAAATTAAATAAGTTAGTAATTATAAAATAAATTGAGCAACAGATATTAAATCAGCAAAAAAAATCAAAATTAAATCGAAACAATGCAACACTATTATAAGTTGTTACAATCAACATAACAATAAAATGTAAGTACATATTATTACAAATTACAATCAATTAAATTACCAACCATTATCAATACTAGTTTATAAGTGAATAAGTTTAAATGTGAGTGTGCGTGTGTGGATGCGTGCGTGTGTGTGTGTGTATATGTGTATGTGGGTGCGTGTGTGTGTGTGTGTGTTTGTGTTTGTGAATGAAGTAAAGTTAAGCAACGTCAGTTCTTCAATTCAGAAATTGTTTATTATGTTTAGTATGGTTTATCAGTAAAATGAAATCTTAAAATTACTTGTATCGGTCATTATTATTATAAATATGTAATCGTAATTGAAAAAAGTTAAGCAAATGTGCAGATCTAACAAAACGAAATATCATGTCGTCGTTACTAGGTTACGTTTTTGAATTTTGTTGAACTGTCAAATGTTGCCTATTAAAATGGCTCTACTATAACATCTAAGGCATATTTCCGTATTAATATCTAAGGCATATTTCCGTATTAATATCTAAATTCTAAGTTATTAGTATTCCCATATTAATATCCAAGGTATATGTGCGGCTCGCGCGTCACCCCGCGTGGTGCCGCGCGACGAGCCCGGCTTCACGTACAGCGGCGGCGGCGCGTGCGCCGTGCACGCGCGGCTCAGCGCACACCGCGTGCCGCCGGGGGCCATGCGCCGGGTAGCGAACTTGCTGCGGGCTGAGCGGGTTGTGGACGGGTGAGTGGGGGTCAGGGGGTCGGGGGTTCATAGTGGCGTGTTGGTGAGCCTGCTGCGGGCTGAGCGGGTTGTGGACGGGTGAGTGGGGGTCGGGGGGGTCGGGTACATAGTGGCGTGTTGGTGAGCCTGCTGCGGGCTGAGCGGGTCGTGGACGGGTGAGTGGGGGTCAGGGGGTCGGGGGTTCATAGTGGCGTGTTGGTGAGCCTGCTGCGGGCTGAGCGGGTTGTGGACGGGTGAGTGGGGGTCGGGGGGGTCGGGGGTTCATAGTGGCGTGTTGGTGAGCCTGCTGCGGGCTGAGTGGGTTGTGGACGGGTGAGTGGGGGTCGGTGGGGCCATAGTGGCGTGTTGGTGAGTGGGGGTGGGGGCATAGTGACGTGTTTGTGAGTTGGGCCGGGGGCCATAGTGGCGTGTTGGTGAGTGGGGGTGGGGGCCATAGTGGCGTGCGTGGCGTTATTGGGTACTTACATACTTATTATAGCAACTGGCTGTGCTCCGCTCCTGTTGGTCTTAGCGTGATGATATAACCTTTAGCCTTCCTCAATAAACGGGCTGTCTAGATCCGAAATATTTTTTTTTAATTGGACCAGTAGTTCCTGATATTAGCGCGTTCAAACAAACAAACTCTTCAGCTTTATAATATTAGTATACTTTACTATAATATTTTTATATCGCCTTATTTGAAAATACTGTATTGAAAATCAGAAGATTTTCACATATAAATTAATCAATCCAATTTAACAAAAACTACATACATACGACATTATAATATTTATAGGTGACACAAGTCTATAAATGTAATGAATTAATAATTTGCCATCTCTTTCAGGTGCGAGCGAAAGCGTCTCACTCAGGTAAGAAAGGATCGTATGAAACCCAAACAGTCTACGAAAAAACTGGCAAAGATAAGCCTTAAATTCATATAGCGTTGTCATTTCTTGCCGAGCCGGTATGAACGTTGAATCTCATGGAAGGATCTGTTTACACGATACGACACGACGCGATATCGTGTCGTAACGAAGTTTTATACGAAACGATATTGCATGTTTTAAACAATCGAACAAATGTTGAAATAGCGATCAAGTTTAATTCTCATTTCTTATACGTTTATTAGTTACGGAGTTTTGATATTAGATACGTACTTATAACGGTTTTTAATCTCGATTTATTTCTGTTTTTTTTTGCGTTTTTTTTTTTGCATTCAAATAAACTGATGAATTAAAAATATGATAAAAACGTATGTGACTATTACAGTAGCTTACATGAACAATTCATTCGATTAATTATTATTATTAAAACTTAATTTATATCAGAGTAATGTGGCTAATCTCAGAAAACTAGAAAACTATACTAAATATAAATATAAAAAATACTTTTAATGCATCAGATTATTTAAGAATCTCTTTATTATTAAGTTACGAATATTTCTTAAGCTTTTTAAAATTGCGGTTTAACATAAAAATCGTATTTTAAAACCGTTAAATTCAAGCTTACTCCAAGCTTGTAAGGGTGATAGGAATGTTAGATTTTAATAGTTTAGGCGTTTATAAAAATCAATGTGATATATTATGTATATGATAATCATATATTTATACGATTATAGAATCTCGTACAGCGGCTTAAAGTCGATTTTTGATTATTACGTTTTTTTTTGTTACTTTAAGATATAGATTTTGGTTCAATCTAACGTTAGGTAATAATTATTGTATTAGATCTGTTGTGAAAATTTTATTTACTATAGCTATTACATATAAGTACAAATTTTTGTATTGTATTGTAATTTGTAGTGTTTGTATTTGGATGTATTTTTTTATTTGTATTGTATTGTTATTTATAGTGTTTGTATTTGGATGTATTTTTTTATTTGTATTGTATTGTTTGTTTTTTTTATAATTATTGTGTGTATTACATTTTTATGTCGCGGATTGGATATTATTATATATTAAAATAATATTATAATGTTTTTATTTATATCATACGTGTGTTTTGAAAATTATTTAATTAAAATTTATTAATGTTAACAATATATATTTATGTGGTTAGAAAAGGAAAATATTTGGCCAATTTGGTAGGTAGGTATTATTATCAATAGATTACTACGATAATAATTAATTAATAATAAATAAATGTATGTTCATGCACGTACATACCATGTCTCGCCATTTGTTATTTTTTGTAAGAAAATTAATAAAAAAAAAACTAAAAAGTATATTATGGATTCTGGATTTTTAGTGTTACATTTTTAGTCTTAGGTGGTGGATTGCATGCATTTTTGTTTATTATAATGCGACCAAAGAAGTCTATATAAAAATGTCACTATTTCTTCTTATAAAGTAGTATAAACGACAGTTTCACAACTTCTGAATATGTTGCGTGTACCTTATCTGTTAGTTAAAATTACAAATCTATGAAGATATGTGTCAAAAAGTGCTAAATAGACTATCAGTGACTATCAGCACGTTGTGAAACTGATCCTAAATCTCGTATGAATTCAATAAATATAATAAAATTATCCATTTCACGAATATAGTTCCGAATGAAGCAACGAAGTTAAATTATTTCTTTATTTTCACCGAAACTCAACTATTTGCAAGTATTCTTATGAAGTCATACAAAAGACTACACTAATTCCGTTAAGCCTATAGATTATAGACACATAGTAAAACAAATAAATGTAATTATATATCTGATTAGCGAAAAGTATATCAGAGGTACGTGGCTACATTGGTAGTGTAATATATTAAGTAGTTGAATACGACTCAATCCCGTCGACTTTGCTGTAGGTAACGGGTTAAATGGCCGACGTAAATGAATCTGAGATATATGAACACAAATATTTTGAAAAACGATCTACGAATGATGTAAGAATCGCTAAAGTTGCAAAAAAATGCAGTGGCCCATAGAACCTCCTTTTTCTAGTCCGTTTATAATTGGACAAAATAACGTATGGAGTAAAAAAGTAGTTGGTTATAATTCTAATATGATACGAATATGTAAAAATGTATCTCAATATTCAAAAGGAAATGACTATATATATATCTCATATGTGTAATTTTCTCAGATTTACTTGCGTCCACCGTTTAGGCTATTAGTAATAAGGTGGTGTGATATCATTTCCTTCCACTAAGGACAAGGGAGTAATGGGTGCCTTGAAAATATAGATATTTATCAAAGCAGATTCATAAACGTGTCATAAATCATAAATAAACTACATTTCCTTTTTAAACAGCGAAGTTTCAATCTAGTTCCTTTTTAAGTGCGAGTTGAATATGGTTATTAAGATTAAAAAAATAGTCATAGACAACTCCATGTTACGGTACATTTAAATCAAACGAACATAGAGCTAGTGCAAGAGTATTATTTCGTGAGATTTTAGTGTAAACGAAAACTCGTATTCAGTGTTGTTCAGTATGAGAACATTGTAAAGAATATTTTCAAACGCACTAAGAACAACGAAAGAATGCTCTACGCCTGTTTACACTAAAATAATTTGACATAGTGGGGTTAGAATCAGCATTCGCTCGTTTTATGTAAATGCACCGTTCGATAAAGTTTCATCGCATTTTATCTTAAAATTTTAAATGATTAGATGATTACCGACACGTTTATGAAGATATATATCGGTTATGAGCTGTATGATTGTTAAAAAAATAATAAATAATTAATAATACATAATTCAAAAAGTACGTAAATTAAAACGTTTCCAAACTTATCTAAACTGCATGTACCTAATTTAAAATTGTCAAACGTGATTCGGTTAATTTTTTTTTATTTCAATTATTTTTTTCTCCGCCTTTACAGATGAAAAATCGGCAAGGAAGGATATACATAATATACAAGTACCTTCGATTGTTCGTGAGCAAGCAATGCTAAGGAAAAACGTCTGTTTATGTACTTTACCAGGTATATAAAAGTTTTCAAGTTACAATTTTATTCGGAAATGCATTCAAAGACTTTAAGTTATTGAAGTAAGTGATTTTACAGTTCAAGAACTCTTTTACCCATCTCGAATAATGAAATTACTGTGTATACTTTTAAAACGTCTAGAATAGTATTTTTTTATATATTTTGTGAATCAATTATTTTTATCGATATTCCCAATTTTGTATCTTTAATATTTGCTTGGCGCAATATTTATTTCTATTATATATTTGATAAAATATTTTATACAATTTTAAAATAATTACACACCAGGTTTTGTATTGTAAACAGACGTTACAACAATCGAATACAAATACAAAATACAAATATAGTCACAATACAAATATTATATTTTTGTATTTTATGTATGGGACCATTTTATTATCTCATTTTTTTTGTATATTTTATTTCGTAGAAATTGTGATAAGACTAAATGTTAATTTTTTTAATATTTTACTATTTAAATGCTCAATCATACACAATCTCTTAGTTTTAAGCAAAATGCCTCGATATATTATTTGCTACAATTATTTTTAGTTAATTTTATAATTTTATTGAGATTTATACGTATTACAAGCCTTTTAAATTTAATAAAAGGTGATATTATTCTGTAAATTTTTATTTTAGTTCATAGCTCGCAATAAAAGTTTGTCATACAACAACACAGTATTTCAACTTTGCTTTAATACCAAATCTGATTAGAAATAACACGCAGTAATGAGCTTTTAAAAGCTTAGCTTCTTTAAAGCTACGAATTCACATATCGTTTTTTTTACAAATACCATATTATAATTCTAATTTCTGCGCCCTTTTAGAGTGGAATTTATAACCCAATTAGATATATGTATAGAATTATAGAATCTCTTATATTTTATTTAAAGGGTTGTGGTAAAAAAAATATAAATTATGAAAAACTTTCATTAGCTAGAACTGTTTTATCAATTATTATTACTTTGGTTATACGAAAAATCATTATATTAAAAAAAATGGTTTTATTTTTATTCAATTGTCTTCCTTTTTAAATTGCGTTTGACAATTTTATATTAGTCAATATTATAAGTTTAGGTTTTATTTTTTGCAAGATAAGGTAATGAAGTTATATGTGTTTTAACAATTTTGTAATGAATAGAAATGAATGAATTTTTAATGTTTTAACCTGATTTATGTTAACAACATCACAATTTTAAAATTTTCCCGTGGTATGCGTTAAAATTTTATCGTTAGAAGATAAATTGATGAAATATCTATTGTGTACAATGAAAAAATGTTTGCAAAACAAATTATTTGCTTTAGTAATCTTATTGTTAATTTAATTACATATATAGAAATTAAAGTCTTCTTAGCAATTTATCAGTTTTATTTAAGCGGACTTGAAAATAGTTTGGCCTGTGTTAATAAAAGACGATTTCTATTTTTTTTTATCATCCACAATAATTGATCACAAGAATAGTTATTGTAATAACTGTATGATACAGTATTTTGTCACATACTATGAAAAAATGCGAATCTACAAAATCTCGCAGGACGTATTAAAAATTATCAAAATATCTTTTATTTTAAAAATCTTACAAAATTCTCGAATAATGTGTAATTCTATAGTTTCTTAGTTTATTAGTAAATGAATAAAGAGATAAGCCATACTTACAGCTAATTTTGTTTGGTTGTATAGCGTTTAGTCCACTATTATATTTTTATTAATATATCTAAAATTGGGCCATTTTTATTTTCGTGTTATGGGTGAAGCAATTTATAAAATCTATTAGATTAAGAATCAATTTCCGTAATGGGACCTGAATATTGTAATGTGTGCTTGTAATTGTAGTAATTCACGTATATATTGAAAGTTCAATACGAAATAGACAATAAAATGTTTGCGCTTTTGATTTAAGACGAGCTCATGCTAAATGTTTAAGGATGTAGTCATTTTAGTAATTAAGATTACATAATACATTATACTTTATTACTTATTGTAACTAATATATAAAGTTTATATACTGAAAAAAATAATTTTCACTTAAATCAATAGTTTTTTTAAATCGTAGGTACATGGCTCTTTGTAAAAATTATCACTAGTGTAGATACCATAAAAAGTCTATAAAAACGTGATTTTAACAGACAATTAAACTTATAACATAGAAGATGCTTCTAAGTTGTCTATTTATTTTGTGTGAGTATTGTTCAAATAATTTTTGTCAAATATATGACTTTACAATGTTTGAACAACTGTTTATTATAATATATCGTTTGGGTATTCTTATAGCTGATTATTATTTGTTTCGCTTCTTAAGTTTAAATGTTAATTTTGAGTATCCTGTTAATAATTATATACGCAATCTTAAGGAAAATGTTTGAAAATTGTAACACGACATCAGTATTTCCTCCTATTTTGTCAAAGTGCTTCAAATTAATTTAAAATAAAAATTATTTAAATATCTATCCTTAAACATTTAGCATGAGTTCTGGGAAGGGAGGTATGTAAAATTCTGTAAAACAGAAGTTTGTCAGATATCCAAGCTCTCACTTCCTGTTCGATTCCATCAATTTTTGTACAGTAATATACGCTCTAGTATGAGGTAAATGTTTGCGGCTGTGGCACGCCTTGCAGATTATATCAGATATTATATTGCAAATTATATAAAAGAAATATCATATGAAGTGTATAGAATCATTGTTTTTTAACTCGCGTGTGTAAAAATAAAGTAACTCATGAAGTAAATTGTATTAATAGAAAATATTGTGTGATTATCTCAGATGTGTCATACTTTACAAAATAATTAAATGAAATACGTATTCAATACAAAAGTACAATTTTTGTGTTATTTTGAACGTAAAGTATAAAATACTTGATATTGTTGTTGAAATTGTTTGCCAATACAAAATTGTATTGTGTTTTAAATCTTTGTATTACATGTTTTTGTATTTGACACATCTGAAACGATGTTGCCATATTATTATTGTAAAATAGTTATTTTTTCATATCTAAAGTATTGCTGTAATAGCTTTGCCTTGTCAGTCCCATACGCATAGTGTTCTTAATATTGTGATGAATTTTATAATAAATTGATGAAATCAATGCTCTGGAGTTTTATTTTATTTATCCTTAAAAATATGTATGAAAATAAACATGTGAAACACAGGGAAAAAAAAGACAATTGTATCAAAATACACTTTATTTTTCTATACATTTTACATACCTAATTAAAACACTGCCAAAAATTTTGATTATTTTATGCCTAAAAATTACATGATGGCATTAACAAATACACATTTTAAATTTGAATTTAGAAGGGTAATAAAAATACAATCAATCGTCAAATAAGGCTGGACATATAGAATTTAAAAAACTTAAAAATTGCATCCAAAGTCACAAATAAGGGAATTGATATACAACAGCATAAGTTGCTTCGCTCTGAAGTAGAAAGTTTCTCTTTCGAAAATATTCAGTAACGTGTAGTCTCTTGATAAGAAGTTAGCTGTTTGAACATCTGGAAGAGTAAAGAGTAAAGAATTATTAATTTATTTATTTATTTACGGCATACGCCAAACCATACATATTATATTAAACTTAATTCTAAACTTATCACTATGTCCTTAGTTCTAGGTACCTCTTACATTCTTCACCTATCATTCCCATTAATAACTCAGGCCCCAGAATCACAGACACAATAGAAAATCTATTGTAGCTATCGTGGACCGATCGGGCCGCTCGGGGCTCAATGGGTTAATATAATTTTATATAAATCTACCTCGACTTAAAATGTGACCATTTGTACAAGCAAAAAGAATTTCATCAAAAACAGAAAAATTAAAGTCGATTGTTTTATTTTCTTTCGTACGACAATTTAAGGTGCTACTTTTCATACAAAAACTTACCATTAGGGTTTATTTCAAAAATAGGTAGCGCTGTGACGTCCGCGAAGGCATACGCTGAGCATGCATCCATAGCGTTGGCGCGGGGAATGTTCATCGTTACACGGATCATGGCTAAAATTAGAGAAAACACAAATAAGATCCTAAATTCAGAGAGGCATTCTGGCTTCGATTCCATTTGACATAATTTGTCGAGCTGAAACTCCCACACATTGAATTAAGATTAGGAATGACCGCACACTACCGGAATTCAGATTTTGAAATAATCTGAATTCGCATAATCTAGTAATTGCCTGGGGATAGACAGTTTAACATTTTCTAATTTTATTTTCATTTACATATTTATTAAGTCATAATAGTTCTGTAGATTTTATTAGCAACCAATGATCACCACGAAGTTATTTCCACTATATTACTTGCTTAGTAGTTACTTGCTGCTTAAAACATGTTAAAAAAAATGACTTTTTTGTAGTTTTTCTACTTACGGTAGGTTCCTTTATAAGCATAATTGTAAGATGTATCTTCTTGTAACGAATTATGTTGGATTAGAGTCCTCGTTGACTCGAACTGCAGGAAGGGACAGTCGATGGCCAGCACTAGTGTGTCTGATTGGAGGTTATAGCTAGAAATAGGTACATACTTATATAATTTATAAAAAGTATGGTGATTTAAGTGCTTGTGAAAATTAATGAATATTCTTAAAAATGCTTTCATTACAAAAAGTACAATATGCAAGAACTGTGTGCAAGAATCACTATAAATAATTTTATCGATACGAAGTAAAGTTGGCATCTAGCACAAACTTCCCAAAAAAACGTTGGTCATTTCTTATTATTAATTAAAACAATATAATATCATCCTGTTTGTTCAAAATACTTACAAAAACTCCGATGTCCTACAATTATTGTGGTTGCGAATTTTCAAGTTAACATCAACATAAGACGCATTAAAGTATGGTGTGTCGAAAGCGAATCTTGGAATAGTGTATTCAGCGGGAATCGAACCCCGGACGTTAGGGTTACATTTGGAGTTAGCAGCCAAGTTCTGGCGTAGACAGTGCGTTTGGGAGTAGTGACATGGACGCACTATGTTTGATGGTCCTGTAAGAAATTACATACCTAATATAGAAATAGGTTTATTTACACACAAAAAAGCCAGATCATTTTATCAAATTTACACGCACAATTATAACCAGGCATTGTAAATGTAGGTACTTTGCCATAGGTATTTGGGTAGAGGTTTTTTTTCAGCATATTATGTAACAAAAAACACTCATTTATATCCTAACTATATCTTAAGAGTAAATAGGTAGGTAAGTATTAGAATTAGTCTGTAGTTTCTGTAAGATTGCCAGATGATTGGATTGACCTGAGTTCGATCTCAGCTACAGAACAGAAAAATCATGAAATCTGACTTATGTAACTAGGTATATTTTTGCTTATTGATCAATGAAATAGAAATAAAACATCTGCATCTCTTACCAGCATAACACGTAGCAAGAACTGCTATTACGATAAAACTTCGCAACATGTTAGCACGACTTCTTTCCCGGGTTTCAAATGAAAACTGCAAATGTCGAACAAACAAAAACAATAAAATAGATAATTTCATTAAAATCGATTGTTTTCTAGAAACTCAGTGACGCCTATTTGTACAGTTGTAAAAATTAAACGCGTATTCATATTGTTATTGTAATATATTTTATTATGGTAAGGATAAATTGTATGTATAAATTTTGTTATCGGTATCTAGGTACGTATATTTTTTACAAATATTGGTCTAGTTTGAATTTAATTTAGTGACGTGCATGTAAATCCGGAAAGGATTTTCATTGTAGGTAAATATCCTACTAATATTATAAAAGTTTGTGTTTGGATGTGTGTGTGAGTGTGTGTGTGTGTTTGTTACTCTTTCACGCAAATACTACTGATCCGATTACAATGAAATTTAGCGCACATATAGAGGGTAACTTGGATTAACACATAGGATAGGTTTCATCCCGGAGATCCCACGGGAACGGGAACTATGCGGGTTTTTCTTTCAAAACGCGGGTGAAGCTGCGGGCGGAAAGCAAGTTGAACATAAGTATAAGTTCAATTAAGCCGAGTATAAATACGACAAAATAATATCGTTTATTTTATTTATTTATTTAACTCTTTAATAGTTGTACAGATAGGAAACCTTAGAACTACTTACATATAGAACAGAGTACAACTATTTTGGCGGCCTTATCACTTAATAGTGATCTCTTCCAGGCAACCACGGTAAAAGGTAAACAAGCAAAATGATCACTATTGGCGGGACGAGAACAGAAAAAATAATAATTAATAGCAAAAAAAACAAAAAAAAAAAATAATGTATCCACCTTAAATAATACATGTCTATATATACAATATCACATATACTATACATATACATACACAATATATAAATATATATATATACCTATATATACATAAATAAAATAAACAGATATACATACCAATTACATATTATATAATATACATAAATAAATAAATACCTACTTAGAAGGAAACACACTGATATTGAATAAGATAAAATTATTATACGAATACCATCTATATCTATTAGCTTTGTTGTTGCGTTATGTTAGCTTTTAATGTGTACCAACTTATAAATCTATGTAGGTAAGTATTTCCTTTTGTACCCTTTGAATTTCAGATTGGTTGGAGCGAATTTGAAACTGATTTCAGCAGCTTTTGCGTTCGCTGTCTTCATTATAAAGTTTACGAATAGTTTAAGATTTAATAGTTATATAATATTCCTTCAATACATAAGTAAATAGGTAGTAAATTCATATAGCTTAACCAAATTAATCACATATATTTTATTATAACGTGATTTTAGAGAAATCTTATGGAATTTTTCATAATATGGTTTTACTGGAAATTGTTAGTCACATATTGACTGGGTAAATATTATTGAGATTGTTATGATTCACGAAAAGTATTCTATGTCATTAGTCAACAGTTTACACTTTGTTAGGAGTAAGAAAAATTTTTGCAGTGAAACCTACTGAAAAAGTAATTTTACTTCAATTAGTTAATTAGGATTTTAAACGACTGTAACGGTTTTAAAAGTTATTTATTAAATATTAATAAGACAAGATCTAAATTTGTGTCGAAATGAATGTAAAGATTTGTCTGTGTAAATATTTTTTAGAAAATACCAGCTTACCGCCCGCGGTGTCGCCCGCTTTGTCTAAAACCTAATAAATTATATACTAAAACCTTCCTCCTGAATCACTTTATCTATTAAAAAAACCGCATCAAAATCCGTTGCATAGTTTTAAAGATTTAAGCATACAAAGGGACATAGGGATAGATAAAGCGACTTTGTTTTACATAGTTGGATACTCTAACGTTGATTGGAGTAGGTATGAGTTATTTTGTACTAAATTATTTGCTTTTTGTAAGATAGGCTTTATGCTAAGTCAATTTGAAAAAAAAAAAATGTACTTTTAACTAACTTATTATGAATTTCATTGACTTATTTTGAGCAACTTTTTTATTTTATTCTCATAAACCAAAAAGAGTATATAGGTATTATTTAATATGAATGGTGTAGGAATTAACCTCAACAAGCTACCAAGCTACATAGGGAGTTATCATAAAATAAATAAAACACAAATTGACTTAAAAATCGTTTTATTCATAACTATCGTACATTAATAATTATATAATAATATTAATCGGTTTAATTAAATACAGTTAAGGATATTTGACACAGTAGCACACTCAACAAGCGAACAATAAATGCAATCAATATATAACTTGTAATATTCACAACAATACAGAAACAAAATTACAACGTAATTTTTACAATCCCATCATTTCAAATAACGCATACAATCGCTTATCAACCAACAATACAATCCCAAACAACTTTCGACCAATCAACGAAATTACAACGTAATTTTTACAATCCCTTCAAACAACAATACAGTCGAATTACAATCCCATCATGTAAGGGCATCCATAAATTACGTGAGTTGATTAAGGGAGAGGGGGAAACTTCAAATCTCATATATTAAGTTTGAGTTGGTTTCGGCAAAATCAAGCAATTAAAAGAATACACCTTACGTAATTTATGGACGCCCCCTCAAGTACAATTATTTGTCCAATCGTTTCAAATAAAATTACAACATAATTTATACAAACATGTCAAATATAATAATTATATTCTGGTGATTATAAATTATAATATTATTATAAATACCAGAATATGATTATTTTACAATAAAACACCGATTTTCGGACATAATTCACAAATAACGTAGATATTAAGCAACGTTGTTTATATTACAAATTATATAACATTATTTTTCGTTCCTTGGAACGTATCTGTTATTTTTAACGGTAAAAAAACAGGATTTATTACACAATACGTTACAAGGAATCGTAAACAGATTTCAATAGATATAAAATTATTAGACTAACTGGGTGTTAAAATATAGAAAACCCTGGTATAGTTTTAATATCTAGTAAACAAAATTATATATATTTGGTAAGGATCTTTTTTATTATGACTATATCATTGGTTTTTTAACTACATATTGAAAGAAATATCGATAAATGATAAATGAAATGAATTAAGATTTTTAAGTAAACGAAGAATAAAGATAAAATAAAAAGATTAATACTAAAAGCAAATAGAAAAGAAAAATCCACACACGCAACTAGCCGTTTGACAAATTCATAATAAGCATTGAATTTTGGATCATATAATTATGAACATAGAGTCAAAAAATCAATGTAAATTTCGACCATTTTTGAAGTGAAACTTCTTTAGGCGCGTTGAGTGTAAAATTTCAAGATCGCGTCATGGTAATACCGTCACGTGATGGAGTAAGGCGACGATCTTGGTATCTTTAAATCTTGCCAAAGAAGTCTCACTTCTGACACGTGTGCTCGGCACGCACACTATTTTTTTAAAAGGTGACTTAATTTAAAATCAAAATTATTGTTGTATTTTTCGAAAACAACTTCTAATTCAATGAAATAAAGTTGAAAATGGAAAACTAATAACTATAATAGCAAAATAAATAATTGAGATTCTCGCGCGTATATATATTGAAATCTGTCTTACAGAGTTTATTTTGGACACACTGCAAATCGTTTATAGCGCTGTCTCTTTCACTCTTATGCTGATTATACTTTGGTAGACAGAGACAGCTATATGAAATGGAATTTTTCATATTTTTTTATTGAAAAATGATTTTTAGAATATGACAATAACGCCTATTATACAATTAAAAAAAAAAAATAAACAAATAAATATTTTTTATTACAAAAATTATTTATTTATTTTATTTCAGTAACTTACAGTAACAGTTTTTAATATTATGATATCATTTTGGAACGATTTGCAGTGTTTACAAAATAAAATTAGAAATAGACAAAGAAAAGAAATTAGTTAACAACATTAAAGCATTATTAATGGGGGAATTAAACAAAATGGTTAATAATAAAAAGGAAAATTTAACTGTCGCTATCTATTATTATTTTTACTAAAATTCTTAGGAATTTTGTGAATTTTTTACATCTAACTCGTAAAGGGAGTTGATAAAAAAGTAAATTTTAAAAAGGGGGGGGGGGGGGGGTTAAGAACGCACCTATACTAACTTTTATATCAAACATTCGACATTGGCTAACAACAAATGAACTTTGGTTGTAATTAATAAAATCAACGAATGAAGCCGTGAAAAGATTACGAAAAAAAAACAATAATTAAACAAAACACCTTCAATATATTGTCAAAAAATGAACCATATTTATGTATGGTGAGAAACGAATATTTTTATTTGATGTGTCTTTCTTTTTATCGCAATTCCAAAGCCCATTTGCTATTAAACCAATGTCTTATATTATACCATGTATAAAAACGACAATTTCACACTGCATAAGCACGAATACCTTCAAAACTGCTCAATTTATAATGATGAATTTCAACTCATCTTTATCCCTAACATTTTAATAACTGCAAGTTCAACAAAAACCTAGCACATTGCAAAAAAACTATTTCTTAGACGAAGACTTGAGACAACGGTCAAATTTCATTCTAGTCAGTGATGACTCAGCGTAATGAAAAATATAAAATAATGTACATATTATAATGATAACGTAATCTAAGATTGTTGAAGTCCATTCGCGAAACGTGAAACCTATATCTATCTCTGTCTATCATGATTAAATGTATAAAAATGTAATGTGTCTATTTCTTTTTTGCATTTTAAATCAATCTTAGATTACGTTGAGACCTTATTTATATACAACAAAACTAAACGCGGCTGTAGTTCGACTGAAATCTATTTACATGTATCGTTGCTTATTTGTGGCAAAAACGGGCTGTCTAATGGGTAAATAATAAATATTCCAGGACAATTTTCACACACGGCACGATCTGATCTCATACTAAGCTTGTGTTATGGAAACCAGATGGCTGATAAACATACATATATAATTATAAATACATACTTATATAGATAATTAACAGCCAGACACAGAGCAAACGTTCATCACACAAATATTTGCCCCGGGTGGGAATCGAACCCACGACCTCTGGAAGGCAGGGCCACTACCAACCATATCAACCGGTCAATCGAATGGTAAAATGGTCAAAATGTGTGTCCATTTCGGACACTCATGTGCGCTGAGTGTGTCCAAATACAGCCGCGTGTAGTCAACTACGAGTATTATACAATGCGATGCGTATAACCTTTTCATTTGGCAAAGGCACAGTTTTTTCCCGACGCCGTGTGATACGAAATAAGCGTGATAGACTAACACCGGGGTTGGAACCCCTAACGCAACCCCTTGTAGACAAACATTCGGTTACGCGACCCCTGAACAATAAGCTTCGGTTACGTGACCCCTTTTACAATAACATACGGTTACGCAACCTAACTTTAATTTACGCGACTCAAAATGGTTTGATTACGCAACGCCTTATTCAATTGTGTTCGGTCACCTGACCCCTTTTACAATAAAGTTCGTTAACGCGAGCCCTTGTACAATAAGGTTCGTTTACTCGACCCCTTTTTGATAAAGAAAGATCACGCGTTGAAGTAATCCCGTTTACACTAAAGCATGGTAACGCGAACCCCTTTTTATTAAATTGTTTTAGAAATATTAGGGTTAAGTCGTAGAAGTCGTATTTTTTATACAATTTTGTATTTTAACATTTGTGATAAAGCTTTAAGATGTCATATTTATAATAAATAGTCTGGTGAATAATTTAGAGAAGTAATTTCACCTATTTTAAGGCAAGTTATATACATTTAATATTAAACACCGCCGTTTTTGAAGAAGAACAAATAGATTTTTTTTGTCTTTTTACGCTACTAAATAAAACCTAGCTTCCTTTTTGTTAGTAGTATTATCATTTTTTGTCAAGTTATTTCGTATCATGAATCATTACAAGTATAAAAAATCCCATTTTAACCGACAACACTATCACAATATATTTTTATTAATATGTGATTTCAGCGTTTAGAATATCATAGTTAACGTTATGCCACGGCGCATTAAAGCGGTCACCCATCCAAATACAAAACCTACCTACCGTCGCTTAACCACGCACGACACAATCTCACTCAGAGCTTAAACGAATAAGAATGCAACTAGCGGCACATATAATAAATGACATCTAATATGTACGGTCGACAAAAAAAGGTTTTACAATCTAAATATTTTAAATGCAAGTTACTATTTTCAAGTGTGTATGTTTGTTTATGTTATACCTATGTATAGATAAGGGGAAACTACGTTCGGACCTATATAAAAACTGGTTTTTATATTCGATGTATGTAAGAATTTCAATATAATATTAGAGAAACTTTTTCGTCATTGTTATTTGTATTTATTTTTTTACGTTTGTGACTAGCAATTGTGTTTTCTGCTTTAATGTAGGAAAAATTTTTTTACAAATAACTTTGATATAACTTCAAATATCTCAAATATAACAACCGGTTTTTAAATGTAAAAAAAAAATCCAACTTTCTTTGCCGACTCTACATAATACAATACGATAAATTTATATTACATTGTACGTTATGTGTACCGTCAACAAAGAAATAACTTCAAACTTAGAAAAATTGTAATTTCTTTGCTCACCGTACACTTTAGACCTAGCGCTATTTCATTTCCGAACGATTGTTGAAAAATATTTATTTTTACGAAAAAGTATCGATAAAATTATTTTTCGCACATCGCTATGCGCGTACGCAGACATTTTTCGCGACCATGTATTTGTAAAATCCATGCCATGATGTTTTTTTTTCGTAATTTAGATGTCAAATTGGGGGTATTTTTAAATTCATGTTAGAATAGTTTTTGTTCATAGTTATGTTAAAAATGTAAGTTCGTTAGTAAATTTTAATTGATTTTTATGAAAATGGGAAGATTAAATTTATGGATAGGCGTCGGGTTTGGGACTAGTAAGAAATGAGGGTAGTTCCAAAAGCGTAATACTTTGTAGGTAGAATACATTTTCATCTGATTAATATATTTTTACGATCTACCTGCAAATGTGGAAATTGAAGGAAAATGATATAATAATGTTAATTTTCTCACATTTACATGCGACATAATGTTACTCTAATAATGTAAAAGGTCAATAAAAATAAATAAAAAAAAAAGTAAGAACAGAGTTTTGCGTAAATTTACTGTCACAAAATGGCAGGTAGATCTCACTTTTTAACCGACTTCAAAAAAAAGGAGGAGGTTATCCATTCGGCCGGTATTTTTATGTATGTACACCGATTACACCGAGGTTTCTGAACCGATTTACGTGATTCTTTTTTTTTATAGATACCCTCAATTCTGTATGTATGTATTTTCACTATAGTTATTATATGAATAAACGTTTGAAAACAATATCAATTTTTGCATCAACGGCGGGTAGATAGGAGATAATTTTGTCCAACTACCCTCATTTTTCAATATTTCGTATAGGAACATGATTTATTGAATTCATTTCCGATATTTTTTTAACATTACCGATTAAAACGTTTAAAAACACAATTTAAAAGCTTGTAATATGGATTTGATGCATCTACTTGACGGGTATATATATGCATTATGCAATATAATATGTTACTACCGTCAATTTTATAGTATTACTTCAGTAAAACCGGGTTGATTTATTAATTTATCGCAGTTTAAATGACAAATAGATCGTCATATATGAATCTACCCTCATTTTAATTTAATGTAAGGGCCATGGAAACTCATGTAATATGGATTTATTGGTTTTAAGGACATGATTTATTAAAAGGTTATAAATAGTTGATGTTTTATTGTATCTATTGGTTGTAAGATTACAATTTTCATCAACTACCTTCAATTGTTCATGAATAAAATTCATGTTTTTAGGATTTAGTGCAACAACAGGGTAGATAAATCGCAATATTCACGAACTACCCTTAATTTTCTAATTTCATTGATAAAACTTAGTAATGTGGTGAGAATTTTTTTCCATCTACCCTCAATTTTCTAAAATGGATAAAACTTATTAAAGTATTACTTGCAGAGAAACGACACAACATTCAACATCTCTCGCCTAACGTATAGACCCCACTTTTATGCAACTACCCTCAAATTCCCCCACATTTTCGGCCATGGAATCTATTTAATTTTTTCGTATTAACGGCATAGTATCACATACACATGTATGTATGTATATACACAGTTATTATGTATGTATGTATATATATTCGCCGTCAGTCTGTCTGCGTGGCGCGCGAAGCGAAGCGTTGTCTTCGCTACGAACCGCCGCCCTTGTTTGCTTCCTCCCGCTGCTTGCTTATGTATACCTGAGGAGAAATCAAATTTGAATTTTGATTTGTGCGGTTAAAAAAGCTTTTGATTTGAATTGTAATTTGAAATACATTTGCGTATAGATAGTACATCATACTATATTATGTAGAATTTTTCTGCCGTTTACTTTGAAGTAACAAATTAATTATTGGTGTAATCAATTGCAAATATGTTAAACATAAAGGTGCAATCCCATGTCCCCAAGTGGGGTAAGGGGCAGATGCATAATACATCTGTTTCACTGATCGATTTTCTTTAGGGATAAGTAGGTGATCAGCCTTCTGTGGTCTGCCAGACCGAGACATTTTTTTTCCTTCGTCTCCACCGGGACTCGAACCCAGGACCCCTCAGTGCTACGCTCACGCGTCAACCTCTGTACCAAGGAGGCGGTCGGTATGTTAAACATAAATATAATTTTAATATAAAGGTGTGATTTATTTATAACCTATTTCTATTTCGAAATATTTAGCAGAATAATCAGTTTCCTGTCTAGGATTGTCTGTTCAGGGACATTTGCAGGACAAATACACAACTAGAAAAACCTATTACGAAGAATTTATCAAATATTCTACATGAAACTTGATTTATGATCTTACATCAGTGTTTTAGCACTTAAAATATTTACACAAATCTATACTAATATTATAAAGCTGAAGAATTTGTTTGTTGGTTTGAACGCGCTTATCTCAAGAACTGCAGGTCCGATTTGAAAAATTCTTTCGGTGTTAGATAGCCCATTTATCGAGGAAGGGTATAGGCTATATATCATTACGCTAAGACCAACAGGAGCGGAGCCACGCGAGTGAAACCGTGAAGCGCCGCTAGTATAAAAACATTGAGTTTGAGTTTGAGTACATACCTGCAAAAGCCTATACTTGCTGACGGACAAGTGCCGCAGGTGCGGTTGCATTCTCTCTTCACCGAGCGCAAAGGTGAAGGCTACCATACAGAAAACTGCCGCTTTCCGTACTGCCGAGTTTTGGTGGTCTGCGAGCTGAGGACAAAATTTTTAACTTTTAAAAGAAATAAACGATTTTTATTTTTATTTATTTTATTTTTTCTACATTATTGGGAAATAAAACTACGACTTTGTTATGTTTATGAACGCTATTTTTATAGTATGTCAAATTTTTTGTTGTTTTTTGATCAATAAAGTGTGTGGTATATTTTTGTGTGTGTTATAGTGTTATATATGTTTAATTTTTTAAGTGAAACTTCTTTAGGCGCGTTGAGAGTAAAATTACAAGATCGAGTCAAGGCCATAACGTCACGTTATTGAGTAAGGCGATGATTTTAGTATCTTTGAATCTTGCGAAAGAAGTTTCACTTCTGACACGTGTGTGTCGCTCTTTTTGTGTAAAGTGTATGATTAATACTAATTATATGTATTATGTGTAGCTATCAGTTTCTTTTTGTTCTTAAATCATAACCGTTTTTAAAGGCATGTGGTGTTAGCCGATAATTAATTGTTGCACTCGATTTGTTAAATTGCATTTTCCTTATAGGTATGTCTATAATTAGTGTTAACAATTGTTGGCTATCCTTTATAAAATAAATAAATAAATAATAAATTTGTTTGTCTGTCTGTGTGTATACACTAACCTGCCCGACCCCCTCCATGAGCTGTGCTACAGTATCGTCGGCTAATTCCGGGCCTCTAGCTTTGGCCACTTCACCGGCGAGTTTCAAAGCGCATAGAGATGTTGGATAGCCTCGAGTTCGTATAACTGGTTTTAGGAGCGCTAGCACCTGTAAGAATAAATAAATATAGATACATAATTCCACAAATATTGCTGACATAACCACACCCCGGACACTCCATACAAAATTATCGTTTTGACAGTCACACTGTAGAGACTGCAAATGTGTGCGTTAACGCTTTATGGTTGGCACATTTGTGACTAGCGTAAAAAAAATTCGCGTTTTTCTGATGAAATACATCCGTAAACAGCACAATATCTAACCATTTTCTACGAAAAACGATAATCACAAATCCAAAATAATATAAGTCAATTTGATTAATGTTGTCAATCTTCGTTGCGTATCGTCCTTGCAGACAAATGCGGACCATTTTATGTCTGATCGTGCGGGGTGAGGTAAGTATTTAATTTTGGCGGGAGGCGGAGAGTGTCCGTTCTGTAGCGTTTAGCTACTACATAATATTATGTATTCTGTGACTTAACTAAACATTATATTGGTAGGCACAACTAAAATTGCATCAAATGACATACAATTTATTTGTTTTTGAGGGTCTCTCTCTCTTAATCTCGAAATTAATTGTTTTTTTTTTTAATTCCGAAGTTTTGTTTGTCATATAATCGCAATTGCGAATTTCGTTTGCACATTAAAATAACGAACTAGGGATTAATTTTTATATATAGAGATTACGCGATAACATACAGTTTTATTAAGCTAAATCATTAAGCTTCTACGACACTTGCAATATGCGGCATGCCAACATCCACAGCCCCCATCACCTTGGTGGTGATGAGCTCATAATGTGGTGACATATTTCTTTATATATGTAAAATTTGTATTTTCTATTTTCGTATGTAATAAAGAGTATCTATACATATTATAGTAAAATCGCAGGAATGTCAAAACTGTACATTGATTATTTTTTTTAAAGATTTGTCTGTTTGTCTGTACGTATGTCCGGGCTAAATCAAAAAGTACTGCATGTATTTACTTCAAATTTGGTAGAGACCTGAGGATGGACATAGGATAGGTTTTATCCCGGAAATCCCACGGGAACGGGAACTATGCGGGAACTTTGAAAACGCGGGCGAATCCGCGGGCGGAATGCTAGTAAAGATTATAAATAACTAAAATACCTGTTGTGCCGGCAATGCATGAGCAATATGCGGCATGCCAGCATCCACAGCCCTCATCACCTCCTTGCTACTCGCTCCATACGCGTTTATCAGCTTCAATAATATTAGATCAAAGTAGTCCAGCCACTGTGGCCTCGTTTCCGGACGTCTGCACAGCCAGATTAACACTTTAACAGCTTCAGCGGCCGCCCGCTCGTGTGCTGTGCCCCAGCCTGGAGAAATAATAAAAAAATATTAAATACATATATACGGTTAGCAAGACAATATTGTAAGAAATTAAAAGCGCGGCTGGGTTAAATATTAGTAAGAATGTACTGCGATTATACACAGCTACCTAATTGATGTAGGTAGTTGATAACAAATCGCAGCAAGTCAATGACTATTAGCAAAGTGAGGGTAGTTGGGTCGAACGTCGTATAAACAACGTCCGAGCCCCCCCCCCCCCCCCCCCCAGGCACGATTCGTACGAATGCGCCACAAGACAGGAAAGCGGCTTTTTATAGTATTCGACAGCTAAGCATGTTCAGACTTGAAATAATGACAACTACATTGACAACTATTCATCCACAAGAATATTAAATCAAAAGTTACGTCTAACAATATGATAATCATAAAAAATAGTTATATGTAAGTTCCTAATCAAATAAACTTTATACACGTGGCATAAACTTTATTACGTGTAAAAATAGTCATCACTACAATAAAAAGAGTGTGCGTGTGCGTGTGTGCTAAGCGCAGTTGTCAGAAGTGAAACTTCTTTGACAAGATTAACTTCTTAAGACGCGTTGAGAGTAAAATTACAAGATCGCGTCATAGCAACATCATCACGTTGCGCAGTAAGGCGACGATTTTGGTATCTTTGATTTTTACGAACGAAATTTCACTTCTGACACGTGTGCTCGACACTTTTTTTAACAATCCAAAAGTATAAAATGCATTTCCATCAAGATAACAATACAAAATACATATTATATCTGTAAATCAACTTGATACACAAAATTCAAAGTGATCCTTCGAGCCGGATCTATCTAAATATCTATAAAACATAATAATTACCTGAGGACTGTGCGTTCGACGCGTTTTCCGTATTTTCCTTATCAGCCGAGTTCTCTTCAACTGATAACGCCGCTAACGCGACTCGTACTATGTTTCTGTAATAAAAACAATATATTTTAAACTACCCGCAAAATTTTACTTTCGAGATATATTTCGAAAATTCTACAGAATAGTTGTATTTAAATTGTAGTAGAAAAATTTTGTACTATCCTACGTATGTTATGAGACAAAATTTTATTAACAAAGAAGTATAAGCAATATCTTATCCGAATATCCGAAGCAGTAGTCTCTCTAGCCGTTCCAAAGTGTGTGAAAAGCGTTTTCACAATATTTTTGTCTGTTTGTCTGTATGTTTGTCCGGGCTAAACTCAAAAAGTACTGCATGGATTTAATTTTGAATGAATATTACTCGGTCGGGTCAACATATAGTTTACTAGCTTTCCACCCGCAGCTTCGCCCACGTTTATGTGTGCTAAATTTCATTGCAATTGGTTCAGTAGTATTTGCGTGAAAGAGTAACAAACACACACATACACATCCATCCTCACAAACTTTCGCATTTATAATTGTCTAATTATGTTACGATATGTCAAGTTACGACAATTAGTTTCATAAGTTACCAATAGATGGCGACACTTTAGTTTTGCATCGCACTAGCGAAATGTTTTGTTGAATACGTATAAGAAATTTCATGTCAATTATCTGCCTTGTGTATCTTGTGTAACTTGTGTAATATTGTGTTAAAGTAAAAATAAAGTAATTTAAAGTGTTGAGTGTTTAAGTGAATCCCGCGAAAACGTCAATTTATACAATAATATTAGTAGGATATATCATCACGCCAAGACCAATAGGAGCGGAGCAATGTGGGTAAAACCGTACAGCACAACTAGTATTATCAATAAATAGCTGAGACAGTGATATTATAAAGGTTGACACTCACTTGAAGTACTCGCAGGGCTTCTTACAAGTGCCGTACTTGAGCAGCTCGTGCGCGGCCAACAGCAGACGTTCGCACGTTTCCGGCGATGCTTTCTCGACGTCCAATTGGCTGAGAGCTTCGAGCACTTCCGTTTCGCGTAAACCGGCTAAAACAAATATAATTAATTAAAATTTGGTCTTTAAATTTATATACTACTAGAGGTCTGCCCCGGCTTCGCTCGTGGTACATATTTCGAAATAAAAGGTAGCCTATGTCCTTTCTCGGGTATCAAAATATCTTCATACCAAATTTCATGCAAATTGGTTCAGTAGTTTAGGCGTGATTGAGTAACAGACAGACAGACAGACAGAGTTACTTTCGCATTTATAATATTAGTATGGACTAGCTTACCGCCCGCGGCTTCGTCCGCATTGTCTAAAACCTAATAAATTACATACCAAAACCTTACTTTTGAATCACTCTATCTATTAAAAAAAACCGCATCAAAATCCGTTGCGTAGTTTTAAAGATTTAAGCATACAAAAGGGACATAGGCAAATAGGGACAGAGAAAGCGACTTTGTTTTATACTATGTAGTGATTTGATTGCATTGGAATGCTATAAAACTAAATCAAAAATATTTATTCGATAACAATTATGTTTTACATACCATCGAGCCATTTAATTAAATATCAAATAAAATAATGTTTAAATTGATTTATTGTAAGACTTATTAGAATTCACTCACTAATTTAGAAAAAACAAATTATTCAACTTACATTTGGTAATAATAAGTCCATTCTCATCCATTTCGTAAGGTTTCACTTTATCCCGTCCCAAATGACTTGCGCCGAAATCACTGTAAACAAACCATTTTTCATTCCATAATTTTACCGCAAAAAATAATCGTTAAGCGAACAACTCGAGAACGGCTCGACCAATCATTTGTTCACACAAATAAAACAAATGATAAAGGACAGTGTTTCAATAAAAATATCCTATATATAATAATGTAAAATGTATAAAACTAATGACTAATTTGTCTTATCATTTGGGGGTTTAAAAACATATTGGCCGATTCTCCGATCAAAATTTAATGAGAATTGGTCCAGTAACTTCGGAAGAATATCCTTACAGACATTGAGACACGAGAATTTTATATACATACTAGCTTTCCGCCCGCAGCTTCGCCCGCGTTTTCAAAGAAAAACCCGCATAGTTCCCGTTCCCGAGGGATTTCCGGGATAAAACCTAACCTATCTCTCAAGTTGGATCGAACTGCACATGGTGTGCGAATTTTATTATAATCGGTTAAGTGGTTTAGGAGTCCATTGAGGACAAACATTGTGACACGAGATTTATATATATTAAGAGATATAGAGAAAAAAAGATTAATAATAAATCTCACCCGTGGCCATGAGCGCAATCTCTATGCGGTACGGGCGAAGACTCTTTGGTACTATTCGCTTCCTCTGAACTATCCGCTGACGCCGCACGGCCTATCGTTTCACTGGAACATTATCATTAAAAATCTAATTAAAATACAAGAAGTATTTTTTATATCAATAATACATTTCAAAAATAAATAAATATTTTTCGGGACAATTTTCACACACGGCACGATCTGATCTCATACTAAGCTTTCGCTTGTGTTATGGAAACCAGATGGCTGATTAACATACATATATATATATAATTTTAAATAAATGCTAATACAATCATTCGAACGATTTTCTTTCTTCTTTATTCGTTTATCTTGGCCTACGTAACTGAATAATAAAATATATTTTTGCCAGAAGGCTAACACAGACCACCAAAATTTAATATTAAACTAGCTTACCGCCCGAAGCTTCGCCCGCTTTCTCTAAAACGATTTGAGATTTAAACTATCCTATCTCTCAAGTTGGATCGAACTGCACATGATGTGCGAATTTTATTAACATCGGTTAAGTGGTTTAGGAGTCCATTGAGAACAAACATTATGACACGATATTTATATATATTAACTAGCTTACCGCCCGAAGCTTCGCCCGCTTTCTCTAAAACGATTTGACATTTGAACTATCCATCTCTCAAGTTGGATCGAACTGCACATGGTGTGCGAATTTTATTATAATCGGTTAAGTGGTTTAGGAGTCCATTGAGGACAAACATTGTGACACGAGATTTATATATATTAATAATAATAGATATTACCACCATGTTTTATTTAATTAGTTATCTTTTACCACCATGTTAAGTTAATTAATTATTTTTGACCACTATAGATATATTTGCAAGCTACCCTCACCTATTATAATGTCCATTAGGAACAGCGTTCGGTCCGCGCGCTGACAGTGTGACGTCAGACATCTGACTTATCCCGGAATCCTTGCTCGACATGTGGTTGCCACATTCTGCTAGAAAAAAACCAAGATATTCATGAAAAATATACCAAAACTAATGTAAATGTTGTAGCGTTATCGATCCTTGATAATTATACAAAGTTTGAATTAAATCTGTCCGTTTAGGCCGGTTGCAGAGCTTCACCGACCATCAGTGCGTACGTCAGTCGCGCTTGTCATATGTATGGAAATACGCGTGCGTATGGTCGGTCTAGCTATGAACGGGTTTATGAATTTCCATACATATGACAAGCGCGACTGACGTACGCACTGATGGTCGGTCAAGCTCTGCAACCGGCCTTAGAGTGGCTCAAAATCGAATCTAAATGTGTCGGTTACATACAAACATACAGACGCGATGTAAGTATGTACCTATCATATCTATTTCATTCACTCAATTATTCACTAACTCACTCATGGACCTTTTGAAATTCTCTTCGCGATAAGTTTAATTAATCGAATCTTAACAAGTCTTTACAATAAGTCGCATTTCCACTACCAACTAATTTTACTTCACTAACTCACTCACTCACTAACCAACTCACTCACCATTAGCATGCTGCGCGGTGTACGTGTGTATCTCGGATGTTGTTTTTCTTATTCTCGAATAGACATCTTCAGCTGTCGCCGAGTTGGACGCAGTGCTGTTCGTACGGAGTGGGCTATCGCTGCCGGCTAGAAAGAAAATACCATAATTATCAACTATACTAATCTATACTAATATTATAAATGCGAAAGTAACTCTGTCTGTCTGTCTGTCTGTTACTCAATCACGCCTTAACTACTGAACCAATTTGCATGATATTTGGTATAGAGATATTTTGATTCCCGAGAAAGGACATAGGCTACTTTTTACCCCGGGATATAAGATAGGTTTTATCCCGGAAATCCCACGGGAAGGGTAACTATGCGGGTTTTTCTTTGACTGCGCGGGCGAAGCTGCGGGTGGAAAGCTAGTATTTAATAAATTCTTATTTCTTGTATGTTAGGAATAAATTTAAAATATGCTATGTCGATTGTTGAATATACTGGCATTTTTTTTTATTTTAGCTATTTAAAAAAAAATGATTTACTGTTTGTAATTTATTCCTCACTCCATTTATTGTAATTTATTCCTTTCGTACCTTTTTATTAAAATGTGTCGGTAGGTATAACGAAATTCCAAGTCTAAAAATGATAGATATCACTATTACTTTTTAAAGCATTTTTTTGCAGAGAATGATTCGTTCCAGAATCTTATTTTTACGTTTATTCAACGGTTATTATTTATCTTACTCAACAGTTATCTAACCTTACAATACACCTAAGGCTTAATTAAATATCCAGATATCTTTACCACTGCTTAACTTGTTAGATATCAAAGGAATGAACGAATGAACAAACGAATAAACTAATGAACGATTGATTGAATAAATAAACGTTCAAATAAATGAACTACTGAATGAACGAATGAATGAATAATCGACTCACTGCTCGACGTTCTCCGGACGTGCTGCTGTAACACTCCGTTGACAAGCTTCTGCGTGTCTTCCGGCAACTCGCTCATAAGCGCCGTGAACTGTGGAATGATAATTAATAAGGTTTAAATATGTATTTATATGATTTATCTATACTAATATTATAAAGTGTGTTTGTTTGAACGTGCTAATCTCAGGAACAGGTCCGATTTGAATAATTCTTTCGGTGTTAGATAGTCCATTTAACGAGGAAGGCTATAGGATATATTATATCGTCACGGTAAGACCAACTGAGGAGCGAATCACTGCGGGTGAAACCGCGGAGCACAGCTAGTTTTGAATACTATTCAAACTCAAACATTTATTTATTCAATAATACTTCTTCTAGAAGCACTTTTGAATCTTCGTAACATACTTTTAACATTTACCGCATTTGGAAACAGATATACATAATATCTATGGCGTAGAACCGGCATTATTATAATTTGTATGGTGCATGCAACATTAGTGTATTAATAGATAGTGTTTTTTGCGGGATGTAACTATGATGTAATTAAAGGTCAGGAAGCTTTTACCGGTCAGGGAGATTTTACCGGTCAGGGAGCTGGAACATGTGCTTTTACCGGTCAGGGAGCTTTTACCGGTCGGGAGCTTTTACCGGTCAGGGAGCTTTTACCAGTCGGGAGCTTTTACCGGTCAGGGAGCTTTTACCGGTCAGGGAGCTTTTACCGGTCAGGGAGCTTTTACCGGTCGGGAGCTTTTACCGGTCAGGGAGCTTTTACCAGTCGGGAGCTTTTACCAGTCGGGAGCTTTTACCGGTCAGGGAGCTTTTACCGGTCGGGAGCTTTTACCGGTCAGGGAGCTTTTACCGGTCGGGAGCTTTTACCGGTCAGGGAGCTATAACTATGATGTAGTGATTACAAGAAGTGTACGACGTGAATGTGTGTGTTCAGATGTATTTGTGTGTATGTTGAACGTTTGTATCTCTGTGTGTGCCTGTATACTTTGTCTTTGTATATAGTGTGTATCGTAGTTATTAACATTTTTGTATCATCTTGTGTATCAATATTGTCGTTGTTATTTTGTGTATGTTTAATGTATGTATCTCTGGGTCATCTGTTTGTTTTTTTTATTATAGACGGATCATCAAATGTGGGTCATCTGTATATCTGTATAGTTGTGTGTATGTGTGTCTGCACTCACGGGCTCTGTATATCTGTGTGTGTGTGTATGTGCGCACTCACAGGCGGCGGGTTGCAGTCGTACAGGTGGGCCAGCGCGCGGCGGGCCGCCTGCCGCACGTCGCCCGCGCGCGGCTCGCTCGCGAGATACGCTACTTTGGTTAGCGCACGACCCGCTACTCCTGTGCTGCCACCTAGCGGATAAAAGTTAAAATTCAATGAGCTAATCAAAAGTATTTTTTTTATTAAGCTATTGCACAGCTTCTATCGCGGGGACCGAATCCAGAAATTCCGTAACGAAAAACCTCACGCTCCCCACGGGGAAGGGCGGAGGTGTGGCTTGAAGGCTTAGCATGCAATAGCGCAACCGCCCCACTCCCCGAGTGACATACGTCGTTTTTTATTTATTTATTTACATACCTTGTAAAGCGACCGCTAAACTATTGGGCGTACAATAGTCGTGCGCCAAATCGGCTAAGAATCTTAGCGCAGCCGCTTTTGTTTTAGCCGTGGGCGCTGTAGCACCGTCTGCTAGAAACCTGTGAAACAAATATTATTTTGTATATTAATATTAATAGTAAATTATGGTTATTGTGAAAAATACATATTTAATTTGAATCTTAAAAATCAAATCTATCCTCTTCCTAACTTTTGGTACGTGATATGACAGGATTAAGGCTGGTTGCAGAGCTTGACCGACCGTCAGTGCGTACCGTCGGTCCTGACGATACGCATCAACAATTGTATGACTATGACACTAATGCGCATGACAATACGCGTGCGTATGGTCGGTCTAGCTATGAACGGTTTTATGAATTTCCATACGTCATATGACAAGCGCGACTGACGTACGCACTGATGGTCGGTCAAGCTCTGCAACCAGCCTAAATATTAAATCTAATATTCTAATATTCTAATATCTAATATATATTATAAAGGCGAAAGTTTGTAAGGATGTATGGATGTATGGATGTTTGTTACTCTTTCACGTAAAAACTACTGAACCGATTACAATGAAATTTAGCACACATATAGAGGGTAACTTGTATTAACACATAGGATAGTTTTTATCCCGGAAATCCCACGGGAACGGGAACTATGCGGGTTTTCCTTTGCAAACGCGGGCGAAGCCGCGGGCGGAAATCTAGTAAAAATTAAAAATAAGATCAATTTCCATAAGATATCTTTCGTTAAGAAACTAGGCCTGAATTTTTACGTATTGATACGTATTAATTCGTTTTTTATTTATTTATTTGTATTGCTACCCTTTCAAATAACTTCCTGTAAGTGACAATACATAACATAATATAATCATCACTACATAGTATAAAACAAAGTCGCTTTATCTAACCTTATGTCCCTATGTATGCTTAAATCTTATCATAATCTATGCTTAAACTACGCAACGTATTTTGATGCGGTTTTTTTTAAATAGATAGAGTGATTCAAGAGGAAGGTTTTAGTATATAATTTATTATGTTTTAGACAAAGCGGGCGAAGCCGCGGGCGGAATGCTAGTTTTAACTAAGGCGTAATATAAAAGTAGTGCGTGGAAAGTCGGTCAGTTATTTAGGCATTATCTTTTTGAAGTGAAACTTCTTTACGTCACGTCACGTCATGGAGTAAGGCGACGATTTTGGCATCTTTGAATCTTGCCAAAGAAATTTCAATGCTCTTTTTTTAAAAGAATACTTGGGGCGTGATCTGCAATCGACATCGAACATGTAATTTTTACAATTTTTGTTTGTTTGTCTGTATATATGTCCGTATATATAAAAAAATCTCACCTGAATATATTATGCAGTTGCAACTCAGCGGGGAAACATTCGTGTATAACGTCTAAGGTCTTCATAATTTTGCTTTGCACTGAACCGAGTATGTCCGTGCCGAGTTTCATTAGTAGCCTGGAAAATTAATTTATTTTATAATAATACCTTAATTTTTGATAAAATATGAATGAATGAGTGAATGATAGAATGAATTTGAATGAAAGGAAAAAAATTAAATAGTAATACTGACATGATTTAAAAGAGCAACTATGGAGTTTCTTGCCGGTTCTTCTCCATAGATACTGCTTTCCGAATCAGTAATAAATGTTAAAAATATGTAATGATGATTAAAAAGTGCTTCTAGTAAGTCTAATTGAATAAATAAATGTTTGAGTTTTTTTTTGAATGAGTGAATGAAGGAATGAATGAGTGAAAACGCTTAAATTCCACCAATAAAAGGAAACAATGCGAAAGGACTCATCTTTGAACGTGAAGACAAGGTTGTGGAAGAATTACCTAATATTTTGTATTAACTACAGTTATTTTTGTAATTTTGACGTGATAACGTCTTTAAAATCGTTTTAGTCGGGTGACATGTTCAGAAACTTGTGTCACACCAAAACCTCACGAGCGCGACCGCAGGTATAACGAGAGAGAGACGGACCGATCTCCCGTCTCATCTCATCATAAGACGTTATCACGTAAACATCTCGATCGTAAACCTACTTTACAAACAACCAATTTTTATCTTCACCTGAACATAAGCTGATAGAGCCAGTCCTTCAAGTGTTGCCAGTGCACGAGCAGCAACTCACAAACTGCGTCCAATAATAATGAGAACACTTTCGTATGCGCGTCGACGAACATCTTGTTCAATAGTTCTGTGAGGCGACGAAGCTGATCTTCGTTTAGGAGACGACCGCTGTTTAGGTAATTGGCCTGGAAATAAGTTAAAAATATTATTAAAGCAAAGAGTATCAAAATATTATACAGGGTGTCCCACTGTTGGTATGCTAAACTCAAACCTCTTTAAACCTAAAAGAGTTTATAGTTTTGCATGCGTTGAGTACGTAAAAAATACTTATAAAATTCCAGACGCATTTTTTTTTCAAATAGATGAATTCTTAAAACTCTATGTGTACACCCCTAACAAGCAACCCGCCCAGATTTGCAAGCAGCACGTGAACTATCGTTTAAGATTATGTTTTCATAGACAAAATGCTCACATTAGAGCGGTATATGCCGGCTGCGCGAAGCTACAGAAGAAAACATGGATTTTCAGGAAAAATTTAGCAAAAAAATTTTTGACGTAATTTTGTTGTATAAGTATTTTTTACGTGATCAGTGTATGCAAAACTACAAGTCCCTTCGCGCTTAGTATACCAATAGTGGGACATCCTGTATACTAGCTGTGCCCGCAGCTTCGTCTGCTTGAAAAAGATAAATTTTCATGGTACAAAATTTTCATGGGGGATGAATTTTATCCCCATGGGGGGTAGAATCAATCAAAATGCTTTCTTAGCGGATGCCTATGTCCGTTCGATCTAATGCGTATACGCACACAGCACTATGACGTCATCAAAAACACTTCAGACATTGAAAAGTATTAATTTTTAAATATGTGAGTTTGTGTTGAATTGACTTTCCTTTTTATATTTGAGTAAGGTTTGTGATATTTTGCGTTTTAAAGCTATTGCATAGCTTCTATCGCGAGCCTTGAGCGCGGGGACCGAATCGATAAATTCCGTAACGAAAAAACCTCACGCTCCGCACTCCGACGGGCGGAAGTGTGGCTTGAAGGCATAGCATGCAATAGCGCAACCGCCCCAGTCACCGAGTGACACACGCCGTTTTGTATAGTGTGTGTCTTCCAATCACTCGTGATGTACTCGTAATTTTAATGGCGACTTAAGTTGAATTTTTATCAACTTGAGTACGTGTTTGAGTTCAAACTCACCAAATGTGTCAAGCCATCCTTCCTCTCAGTCCAATGCGTGCACGCACACAGCGCTATAATGTCGTCGGGTGGTGGGGGCGGGGGGGGCGAGCCCTCCCACCCGAGACGACCGGACGACGACCACGATATACTCTGAAACAAGTGATAACTGCGTTAAAAACAACCGACTTCAAACTTGCACTTGCAAAATTTACAAATACCTACAGACAAAAATGCTCATAAAATAAAAACTACTGGGCCTATCCGAATAAAATTTTTATGGGACCAATTCGACACCATCCCGCATCGAACAAAAAAAGAATCACGTAAATCGGTTCAGAAATCTCGGAGTAATCGGTGTACATACATTAAAAAAAAAAAAAATATACCGGCCGAATTGATAACCTCCTCCTTTTTTTTGAAGTCGGTTAATTAATAAATATTTGAGCGTGTTGGTACTCCAATGAAAAGAAATGAAAAAACGTTTATTTATACACACATTATAAATAGTTACACAATAAAAAAGACACGACGTTCGACTAAACTAGGTACTAGACCTGTGCTATAGTCGATCGACGCTTTCCACTCCTTAAGACATAATGCCAGCATTATAACGTGTGTAAGAGTTTGAGTGTGTGTGTGTTTGTGTGTTAGTGTGTGTGTTTGTGTGTGTGGTTATGTTTATAGATATAAGATTGTGCGTGAGGTTGGTACTCTAATAAAAAGCATAAATCTATATATATATATATACTAGCTTACCGCCCGCGGCTTCGCCCGCATTCTCTAAATCGATTTGCGATTTAAACTATCCTATCTCTCAAGTTATTCAAGAAGATAAGATATTCATAGCCGTCTTACAACACGTATTAGGAAAATTACCGTGGTCCAATCGAGGCATTAATATGAATGGAAACATGCTTAGTCATCTCAGATTTGCCGATGATATAATATTGTTTGCGGAAAACCCTCACCACCTAAGTAAGATGATCAATGAACTTAACCAGGCTAGCAAAAATATTGGATTGGAAATTAATCTCGACAAAACAAAAATAATGACTAACCACACTGAGACGCCCATCTTACTGGATTCCCCTCTCGAGTACGTAAATAAATATATCTACTTAGGCAAACAGATTTCTTTTAGTAAGGAAAGAAACCTTGAAGAAGTAAACCGAAGGGTCGCAATTACGTGGAGCAAGTTCTGGAGCTTTAAAGAAATTCTTAAATCGCAACTTCCGCTAGCAACTAAAAAAATAGTCATGGACACAGCACTACTGCCCTGCCTCACTTATGGGTGCCCAACATGGACCTTCGACCACAAAATTAGATATAAAATCCAGACTTCGCAGAGAAGAATGGAAAGAAGCTGCCTAGGCATCAAACTTAGAGATAGGATAAAGAACATCGACATTCGAAAAAAAACAAAAGTATGTGATGCCTTAGGTTTTTCACTGAAGGGAAAATGGAAGTGGGCGGGTCACTTGGCTCGTTACAAAGACGACAGATGGACCCTCAGGTCAGTTAAATGGTCCGGGCCAAGAGGCACCAGAACAAGGGGTCGACCAAAGGCAAGATGGGCTGACGAAATAGTAGCAGTCGCTGGCGGAAATTGGCTGAACTTGGCCCAAAACAGGGATAAGTGGCATTCTTTGGGGGAGGCTTTTACCCGTACGGGGTCCATATAGTAACCTAACAACGAGTACTTAATTTTTCTAAATTATATAAACTAGATTAGTATCTAAATTATTCTACAATGTACTCAAACTGTAACTGTAACTAAAATTGTATATTCTTATGGAAAAATAAAGCTTTATTTATTTATTTATTTATTTATCTCTCAAGTTAGATCGAACTGCACATGGTGTGCGAATTTTATTATAATCGGTTAAGTGGTTTAGGAGTCAATTGAGGACAAACATTGTGACACGAGATTTATATATATTACTAATACTAATATTATAAAACTGAAGAGTTTGTTTGTTTGAACGCGCGCGCTAATCTCAAGAACTACTAGTCCGATTTGAAAAATTCTTTCGGTGTTGGATAGCCCTTTTATCAAGGAAGGCTATATATCATCACGCTAAGACCAACAGGAGCGGAAACCACGCGGGTGAAACCGCGGAGCGCAGCTAGTTATAGAATATAAGAGGATTTAAGAGAATTGAATTGTCTAAAATGTCATATGAACAATTGTCTAAAATGGTAAATTACATTGTCTATATTTACCGCAGTAAAACATCCCCATCCCAAGGGAATTTGATTTGCATATGGAAAATAATAAATCCATACTAATATTATAAATGCGAAAGTAACTCTGTCTGTCTGTCTGTTACTCAATCACGCCTTAACTACTGAACCAATTTGCATGAAATTTGGTATAGTGATATTTTGATACCCGAGAAAGGACATAGGATAGGTTTTATCCCGGAAATCCCACGGGAACGGGAACTATGCGGGTTTTTCTTTGACTGCGCGGGCGATGCCGCGGGTGGAAAGCTAGTATGTATATAAAACTCACATCATGCCGTCTGTACGAATCAAGACTCCTTTCAGAGCAAACGCTCGAAGCCTCTGAATCGTCGTCCCTTCTGCCTTCGCATGTCGAATTGTCTTCTGGACTCTGCAATTAAAATATAATAATTATTTTAAACGTTATTTGTTTGTTTGTATGTGTACAGTAAAAAAAAAAAGTTTCTTACAATCATTGACTGACCGGTTGGCTTGGTTGCCCTGCCTTCCAAGACAGAGGTCATGGGTTCCATTCCCACCCGGGACAAATATTTGTGTATAAGTATTTATTTAAAATTATATATGTATGTTTATCAGCCATCTGGTCTCCATAACACAAGCGAAAGTTTATTATGGGATCAGATCGTGCCGTGTGTGAAAATTGTCCAGGAATAAATATTAATAACTAGCTTTCCGCCCGCGGCTTCGCCCGTGTTTTCAAAGAAAACCCACATAGTTCCCGTTCCTGTTCCCGTGGGATTTCCGGGATAAAACCTATCCTATGTCCTTTCTCGGGTATTAAAATATCTCTATACCAAATTTCATGCAAATTGGTTCAGTAGTTAAGGCGTGATTGAGTAACAGACAGACAGACAGACAGAGTTACTTTCGCATTTATAATATTAGTATGGATGAATAAAAACTTACTCTTAAAGTCTGTTCGGCATCTCTAGACTGCTGCAGCAATCGTAAGCTAGCCGCTGGAGGTCTAGTGCTTCTCTCCATAGATTCCCTACGACGCCCCACCACACTGCTCGAGCGACCAGTTCTGAAGATAAAATTCAAGTTTAAAATAGACGAAGACAGATTTTTTACTAGATTTCCGCCCGCTTTGTCTAAAACCTAATAAATTATACACTAAAACCTTCATCTTGAATCACTCTATCTATTATAAAACCGCATCAAAATCCGTTGCGTAGTTTTAAAGATGCATACACACAAAGGAACATAGGGACAGAGAAAGCGACTTTGTTTTTTTATACTATGTAGTGATTCACAAAAAAAAAAAATTCGATTATATCGAGTTAAAGAATGGTTTAAAGTTCAAATTATTTCATTCTTTCCTTATAAGTTGAAATGATTATAGTTTGAAACTGCGGGCGAAGCCACGGGCGGAAATCTAGTACATATTTTTAATATAATATTATAAACCTAAAGAGTTTGTTTGTTTGTTTGAACGCGCTAATCTCATGAACTACTGGTCCGATTTGAAAAATTCTTTCCGTGTTAGATAGCCCATTTATCGAGGAATCTATATCATCACGCTAAGACCAACAGTACGTTTTTATTATATAGATTACTAGCTTTCCACCCGCGGCATCGCCCGCGCAGTCAAAGAAAAACCCACATAGTTCCCGTTCCCGTGGGATTTCCGGGATAAAACCTATGTCCTTTCTCGGGTATCAAAATATCTCTATACCAAATTTCATGCAAATTGGTTCAGTAGTTAAGGCGTGATTGAGTAACAGACAGACAGACAGACAGAGTTACTTTCGCATTTATAATATTAGTATGGATCTTACCTAGTGGGACTAGTCTCCCGGGAGCCAGCCAAAGACCGCGGGATCCCGGACGGTCTGCGTCTCGCACCCGTTAAGGAAACAGGACCCGCACGGGATGATGGTGATGATGAACGGGATGTCGCTGTGGTGATCAAATTTAATTAATAAACAGAGCGTATATGCCGAGCACACGTGTCAGAAGTGAAACTTCTTTAGAAAGATTCAAAGAAACAAAAATCATCGCCTCACTCAATGAAGTGACGGTATTGCCATGACGCGACGCGATTTTTCTCTCAACGCGCCTAAAGAAGTTTCACTTCAATAATAATAAATTCAAATCACGTTTTAATAATTTTCGTCATAATATTTTATGCAATTAAACTGTATATTCATGTTAATATTAATTATAACTGAAAGAATTTACAAGAAATCGTGTTTTCAAGTTCACTGCTGTTCATAAAAAATATATATAAATAGCCTGTGATTATTGAATTATTGAGACAAATGTTATTTAACAAAAACTGACTGAAAATTCTTCAAAATATATACAGGGTGTCCCACTATTGGTATACTAAGCGCGACGGGCCTTGTAGTTTTGCATACACTGATCACGTAAAAAATACACGAAACAACAAAATTACGTCAAAAATTTTTTGCTAAATTTTTCCTGAATATCCATGTTTTCTTCTCTAGCTTCGCGCAACCGGCATATACCGCTTCTCTAATGTGAGCATTTTGTCTATGAAAACATAATCTTAAACGATAGCTCACGTGCTGGTGGCAAAGTTGGGCGGGTTGCCTTTTATGGGTGTACACAAAGAGTTTTAAGAATTCATCTATTTGAAAAAAAATGCGTCTGGAATTTTATAAGTATTTTTACGTACTCAGCGTATGCAAAACTATAACCTCCTTTGAGCTTAGTATACCAACAGTGGGACATCCTGTATAATCAAATTTAAAATTTACCTTCCATGCATTCAAACAAAACATTTACATCACACAAAACAAGTGAAAAAAATCTTCCAAAAAACTTTATCCAAACCATTCATACATACATACAAACACACACACAAAATAAAGCCCCCCACTCACGTTGCGACTGCGACACTCCGGGCCTCGATCGCGACCGACTCACAGTACGTTCCGGACTTGGCGCGACTGTACCACTCACGGGTGAGCGCTTTGCGCGAGCTGCAAATCAAATTTGATTTCAAATTCAAATCAAATTTTTGTAAAAAAAGTTGTTGTGATGGTGAAGATATATTAATGTTTGATTGATCAATTCAAATGAGGGAAAACAACTATTATATATAAATGGCAGATAACTAACTTTATTGTAAATGGATAAAAAAAATATGTTTTTGAAACGTTAGTATATTTTTAAGTTGAATCTAGGTAAGATCAATGCAAAATAATAGGAAATGAAAACGTTTTGATTATTATTATTTCAATAAAAGACTATTGGTGTTTATTTGTGCAACAATTTAAAAAAGTGATACAGTAGCAGCAAAATTCGAACTTTTACAGTATATCTTACAGGAGCTTTGAAGCCTACACAATAAACATATTTTAATATTATACATACATACATACATACTAATTAAATAGCCTTGACACTTTACAAAAGCAGTGAAAAAGAAACCACATCACTTGTGCGAAATACATGTAACAATTGACTAGCGAACAACACAAGGTTGGAATATGTATGTAAATAAATCAAATAATAAAGAATAAATAAATATAAATCTATAAAATACATAAATGTATACAAACGATAGGAAAAATAATTTCCATTCAAAATAATATATAGTTAGATAAAGTGCTTATAAATGTTTGTTGTGATAAAAAAAATTGTCTCGTTTACACTTAGAAAATTTGACATCAGAAAGAAAAGGACAAAAAGTCACTAATTTCCAAACCTAAGACTTAAAAGACTTTTATGACTTAATTTTTCAAAACACATGGCATCTCTCTTGCACCTTAAGAAATGCTCTCACTCACACATATTTAACTTTAGACTATCATTAGCTACTATTTTAGGAGCATAATAACATACGTCAACCTAATTTAGCAGCATTATAATGTTTTGTTGCATTCTTTCCAATGTCAAATACCGACAGAGTGAAAGAGACAAACAGATAAGGGTAATAATACTAAATATGAAAGTATACTAAAAAACATATTAGCGTTACGAAACATTGAAAATTGAACCTATATTATAGAAATACCTTGCTGGGCCATTTCCCCCTCTTCAGGATTGCATATAAAATGTTATTTACATATATAATACGATAATATATAACATTTAATCATATATTTGCTAAAATAATTTCATTGTATATTTAACATACATAATAAGATGTAGTTATTTAAGAAATTCATGTTTAAAAAAATAAAAAATCTTAAACACTATTAGCTTAAAATTAATTTAATAGTGTAATTATCATCTGTATACATAATGTCATCTAGTTAGTGTATCATCTTCAATCATTCGATTGCGTATTATTTGTTTAATTATTATTATTGTGTCATATGTATAACTTTTAGTTAGTGTTTGTGTGTCATATGTATAATTGCAAGTTTGCCATTTATCTGTATATAACTATGAGTTTTCGATTCAATTGTATAATTTCAATTAGTCTAAGTTTCATCTGTATAATAACTTGTGTGTGCCACCTGGATAATCAATTATTTTTAGCTTGCGTATCATTTGTATAATTACATGCTTGCGTGTCATATGTATAATCTGTATAACTATTAGTTTGTGATTGATTTTATAATCATGTGTATAATTACGATTTTTTATGTATGTGTGTCATCTGTATAACTTTTAGTAAGTGTGCTTGTGAATCATTTATGTAACAATTAATATTTTTGTCATGTGTATAACGTCTAGTTAGTGTATATGTTAACTGTATAATTACTTTGTGGGACTGTATGTCTGTGTGTATACTTTGTGTGTCTGTGTATAACTTTTAGTTAGTGTATTTGTCAACTGTATAATTATTTTGTGTGTATGTCTGTCTATACTCACGCAAACTAGCCGTCCCGGCAGCCACTTTGTTTCTAGCGAGATGCGAATACATGGCCCTCGCTTTAGCACGTTGAGCTGCGGCCGCGTCCACTGCGCTGACGGACCTCGCACTGACCCCCGCTGGGGACCGGTCTGTTGTTTTAGTTTGGGGGTTAGTTATACCCCGTGTGGGGTGTGGGAGTTAGTTATACCCCATGTGGGGTCAGGGGGTTAGTGACGACCCCGTGAGGGGTGGAAGGGATGTAAGGTGAATACATTTAAAAGGGTGTAGGTTGAATACAGGACCAGTGGGTTTACGAAATACGGTATAAAAATACGCAGGGGGGTATGGGGATTCTTAAAAGGTCGATAAAATAAATAAAAATCGATAAAAATCAAGTTCCGGTATATTTTTTTTATTTGTAAGGAATATTGTAATTTCTAAATGTAAATGAGAAAGATGTGTCGGAGAAAAAACTGTCGGGTCATGTTGGTTATTACCTAGTCTTAAAGAAAATTGCGATTCACGTTTTTTACCGCTTCTGGACTAAAAGATTAAAGGAATTTAATAAATTTTGCACTTTGTGCAGTTTAACTAACTTGAAAAATAAATAGTTTCTTTGTCGATATCGATAAAATATAAGATCCCATAGCAGGATTAGTGCGTTCATCGTTTTTTTTTACTAAAACCAAAATTTATGTATATTTATAATTAGGAGAATATATATCGACTAGGTTGCCAGTCAAAATGAGCCACAAACATTTTTAATAAGACTAGACTAGCTAGGCTACTTATAAAGACTATGATCTATTGGAATGTATATGAAAATGATCGGATTTCAATGTTGGTCGTGATCTGGATCAAGTGTCCCCGTTCTGGGCGTGGGACGGAGCAAGTGGCCACGTGTGGGACGGGCGGGACGGCTTGGGATCTGTACGGTGTTGGACATAGGACAGCGAATAACGTTTTGTAAGCAAATAACATAAGGTAGGGAGATAACTCAATAAAAACAGCACGATATATTCTTAATATTTTTTAAAATAAATAAACTACTGGGTCACAAGAGAACTTGTAAAAAAAAATATTTATTAAAAAAATAAATAAATTAATAATTTTTTTACAAGAGAACCTTGATTTAATTTAACCGACGTTCCCAAATTATATTTCCAGGCGAAATCGGTGCTTCATTCAATAATTGTTTAAATTACATTAAACCGGTGGCCATGTTTTAAACATTGTGGCAAAAACATCGGTGTTATTTTTTTGTAAAAAACGCTATCTTACAGCGGGAATCGAACCCTCACACAACCATCAACATTAGCCTGCTATCTAATCTAAATTGTAAGGCTTCAAAAGGGCATTAAAAGATGTTTTCCCCAGAAAAATTATCTTTAAAATACAAAATATGACTTTATCTCCCCCCACCAGGGATTTTTACCCTCCCTCCACATTTAAAAATCCTATTAAAACCCAAAAATAAAATCAATTTGCACAATTTTGACCTCTCATAGCAACAGGTATATGTGATATCGGCGGTCTCTCTTGGGACGCTCTGCGTCTGCGCAACGAGTTCGTTCTATGCACCGAAAGGTTTTCCGTTGATGCTGTAGTTATTTACATTTTTTATATATAAATATATGATGATTGGGCACAAACCGATCCAGGGCAGCGTGTAAAGGAAATTTTTGTTTAATTTTTTGCGGGTAGTTGCATATTTTCTAATTTTACATGCCAGATTTTTGGTTTTTAATGAAAATTTCAATAATACATGCGGAAATTTGTTATCGGCTACTTTGAAGACACAATAAAATGAATAGATATGTAAACATCAGTATATGGTAAGTTTTTCCACATCGGGTGGATTTTAAAATGTATGACAATAAATAAATATAGGGTTTTACCTGATACACTAGCGGATGGACTCCTTGGACTTGTCAGCATTCGCCTTTCTGTAACGGACAAGAATATAATTGAAATTGATATTTTTGGTTTTATGGCATTCAAATCCATACTAATATTATAAATGCGAAAGTAACTCTGTCTGTCTGTCTGTTACACAATCACGCCTAAACTACTGAACCAATTTCCATGAAATTTGGTATGGAGATATTTTGATACCCGAGAAAGGACACCTAGTGCTTTATAATTAATATAAATTTATAAAGAATATAACTATTGTTTAAAGTAAGTATGGCGTAACCTTAAATGAGAGTAAAATTGAAATAACATATTTTTACACTTGTCTTCAAAAATGTTAGTTACTTCTAATTCAATTTTTGCGTTATCTTCAGTACCAACTTCGACTACATGTAATGTTCCAACTTCAATTATTTACAAACTCAAGTTCTTTCGTTCTTTCTTTCTTATACAAGAAGACAAACTAGTTGGTAAAAGAAATGCTTGTGTCAGTAGGTTCCACTTTTTATGTTTAAAATGTTTATTATATTTTAATATTTTTGAAGTGAAACTTCTTTAAGTGCGTTGAGAGTAAAATTTCAAGGTCACGTTCATGTCAATACCGTCACGTCATGGAGTAAGGCAACAATCTTGATATCTTCGAATCTTGCCAAAGAAGTTTCACTTCTTACACGTGTGCTCGGCACACACGCTCTTTTTTATTTTGATTTATTTATAAACTCACCAGTGCCAATATGTTGCAAGCTATCCACGCTACCAAGACGCTCTCGTTCTATCTGTTTCTGCGCAGCCGAATCGAGTCTAGCGAACAGTTGCTCCGCTTGATCCGGGAAGTGACGCTTGTAAGCCCAGTACGCTCTGCGAAATTGTAGTTTAAATAAATTTAAAACCAATTTAAATTAACAGAAACGTCTCGTATTACGCATCCAACGTTTTTGAAAAACGTCGGCATAAAAACAGTCAATTTTAGAGACAGTTTTTTGACTTCACGAATATAATACTTTTACACAGGCTAGTGTAAATAACTAAATCTATACTAATATTATAAAGCTGAAGAGTTTGTTTGTTTGTTTGAACGCGCTAATCTCGGGAACTACTGGTCCGATTTGAAAAATTCTTTCGGTGTTAGAAAGTTCATTTATCGAGGAAGGCTATAAGGCTATATATCATCACGCTAAGACTAACAGGAGCTGAGCCACGCGGGTGAATTCGCGGGGCTCAGCTAGTCTTACATAAAAATAAGTACATATCATAGAAAAATAGCAATAAAAATCTAGTCTATAGTCAAATAACGAAAAAAATATTTTTTAATGGTACCTAGTAAAGTACTAGTACAGTAATACATAAAATGGACAAATAAATTTATTTCATTTCATTTCACTTATCTAAATAAAAAAGTTGTCTACCTTAATCAATTATTATGCACAAGACAAATTATTAATTTTATTGTTATTTGTCGACAACGTATGTTAAATGTCTGTTAGGCTTTAGTTAGTTGGAAGTTTGAAGCGATACTATATTGGTTATTTACAAACACATTCCTCGCTACACATCCTCACACATTATTTGTGGAAAAGCACCCTTAAAATACTTATTTTGTTAAAAAATAAATAATATTACTAAGGGCTGATTTTTCAATCGTTGGTTAAAAATTATTCATCGAATAACATATTAAACTACCATTACAAAAATGTATTCTAATTGTCCGTATTTGACAGTTTACGGGTGAAATTTTAAAATGTTCGTGTAATACTTTATTGGACGGATAAATTTTAACCAAGGATTGAAAAATCGGCCCTAAGAATAAATAGATATATCTCACCTCCGTCCATTATTCCTCGCTACACTATCAGCATCCACACAGGCTCGTCTTATAGCTTCATGTATAACTTGCTGCTGCTTGTCTATCGCAGTGGTCGACCACCTTTCTAGCACTAGCACTAGCACCTCACTGGAATACGGGGTTTATTTATTTGTTATTGCACTTGAAAATGAGAAAAAATCATGGTAATGATGATGATGATGATGATAATAGTGGTAGTGTTGGTTATAATGATAAAGTTATTTATGATAACGGTGGGGGTAGTAGTGATTTTACAAATTATTTACAAATTAAATTATAAACAATACTCTGGACGACTAAAAAGGATAATTAAATTGACCCAAAAATCACAAAACGACTATTTTATTAAAACGGCACATAATAAAGTTAAGGCTATGTGGAACGTTATAAACAAAAGCAGACAAAGTACAGACAAACTCAATGAAATATCTACGATTACTGTTGATGACAAGAAAATTGAAAATCCATTAAAAATTGTACAAATTTTCAATGATTATTTTACAAATCCATTAAAAATTCAGAATGTTTTGGACATCCCATCTAAAGACTGTCTAAATTTTCCTAGCACATCTCATTCCATGTTCCTCAATCCAACAACACCTACAGACATAAATAGGATAATAATTTCTCTTAACGACACCAATAGTACGGGATATGATGAAATAACAACTGGTGTCATTAAAAAAGTTTCAAATATTATATCGCCAATACTATGTCATATTATAAATTTATGCATGACTAGTGGTAAATATCCCGACAAGCTAAAAATAACTGTGATTAAACCCATATTTAAGAATAAAGGAAATCAGGAAGACATTAAATTTTATCGACCTATAGCACTCATACCAGTTATATCGAAAGTCTTCGAAAAGGTAATTTATAACCATCTCAATAATTATTTTGAAAAGAAAAATCTATTTGCTGAGGAACAATGGGGATTTCGTAAAGGTAAATCTATTAACATGGCCATTCATCAATTTCTAAAACGAATTATGATAAGCCTAGAAAACAAAGATAATATTTGTGCTATATTTATGGACTTGACGAAAGCATTTGACTGCGTGATTCATAAAATATTACTAGATAAACTAGAAAGATATGGAATAAGGGGTAACATTTTAAATCTGATTAAATCATATTTAACGGGTCGTAAGCAATATACACAAATAAAACGAATTTGTCCTGATACTAGGGTCATGAGAATATATAAATCAAAACCTGACACTGTTAGATATGGTATACCCCAAGGCAGTGTACTGGGACCGCTATTATTTAATATATACATAAACGATTTCCCTAAAGCCACTAGAAATAGCATAGTTATGTTTGCTGATGATAGTACTGCAATTTTCACTTCGGAAGACATAATAAACCTTAAAGAAGATGTGACAGACTCCCTTGACAAAATGATTACATGGCTTAAAATGAATAACCTGACATTAAACTTAGAAAAAACAAAACTAATGACATTTACTAGACATAAATTAAGTAACTCCCTGAACATAATGTACAAAAATAAATTATTAACGCAAATAGATGATACAAAATTTTTAGGTATATACATAGATGAAAATTTGAATTGGAAGGCTCACATTGAACATATTTGCTCGAAACTAAGCAAATTATCTTATGCCCTTTATATGCTGAGAAAAGTAGCAAACGAGGCAACTCTAATAACTGCGTATCATGCCTATGTGAATTCCATATTACGCTATGGTATAATATTCTGGGGTAATAGTACAGATATAGAAACGGCATTTAAATCACAAAAACGGTGTATAAGAGCTATATCTGGTATAAAGCGAACCGACAGCTGTGCTCCATATTTTAAAAAATTTGTACTTTTGACTCTACCATGTTTATATATATATGAAGTTATAATGTTTGTAAAATCTAATCTAAGTATGTATGACCACTACCAAAGTAAGCGTAATAATCATAAAATATGTATGTTACCTAGTAAAACAAGGCACTTTTCTAAAAGTATTTTTGGAATGGGTCCAATATTGTATAATAAATTGCCTAAGGCAATGGCAGAAATAGGAAATACAGCTCTATTTAAATCTAAATTAAAAGAACTTTTAGTACAGAAATGTTATTATTGTGTAAGGGACTACATTAATGATAAATCACTTGACATTTAATATGTATAATAACTATTGACTTATTGATGTGTATTTTTTTTTATTATTAATGAATTTGATAATTTAATTATAATATTGAAATTTAGGATAAAATTATTAATTGTAATTCCATATGCCTTGACGGGTAGAATATGACTGGATCTCATATTTGTATAACACCTTGTATTGTACCCATGTTCATGGAATAAAATATTTGAATTTGAATTGAATTTGAATTTGATAGTTTGCATAATGATGATGAACACATAAACGTTGTTGAGAGAAATAAAGTTTATTTATATGTTGGTGATGATGATGATACTAATTATAATGCTTATGATGTCTGTGGTAGTGCAAATGAAAATTTATTAAGTAAGAATTATGATGTGCAGTTGCATGATGCAGTAAGTAGTGTTGGTGATGATGATGATAATACTAATTATAATGGTGTAAGTGTAAATTTATTGAGTGAAAATGATGTATGTTAATAGTGATGAATTTGATGATTACAATGAATAGACTAATGTAGTAGGTAGTGTTGATGATGATGATGATGATCAATTTAATGGTTATTTTTGTGATTTTCTTCGTAATAATGTATCTTACCTCAATGTAGACCGAATCTCCTTGCTCTTATTGGTAGTCAAGTTCGTAGTTAACACGGGTATGAGTCGCGGTGAGTGTACGTGCACCACTATGTAGCGTACACACACTGTGCCCGCTGAGGAAACAACCTGTAGAAGAAAAAATATAGTAAATAAAAACTTTTTAACGGTTTTAAAACGCGATTAATTATTCGTCACGGCTTTGATAACTCAAACTTGAACATTCTCTGCTTGATAAATAAATTTAAACGGATTTGAAACTATATAAACCGATATTGGTTCTGGTTATGATGAAAAGTAAGAAACATTTACTACATCTACACTAATATTATAAAGAGGAAAACTTTGTTTGATTGTAATGAATGGCTCATAAACTACTGGACCGATTTTAAAAATTCTTTCACCATTCGAAAGCTACATTATCCACGAGTAATAGGCTATATATTACCACGCTAAGACCAACAGGAGCGGAGCCACGCGGGTGAAACCGCGCGGCATAGCTAGTGTCTCTATAGAATAAATACTTTTTGACGGGTTTTTACGCATTATATATTCGTTATTAGTATTTGTGACTTATAGATATATGAATATGTGGAAATAATATTTATTTGAGACATAAAATCGAAACAAATTATCAAACAAATCAACATTTCCTTCGAGCCGGATTTACTGATAATTCCCAACGAATTATTTAATACTAGCGGTCCGCTCCGGCTTCGCCCGTGGTACATATTTCACAATAAAAGGTAGCCTATGTTCTTTCTCAGGGTCTAAAGATTGTCTGTGCCAAATTTCATCAAAATCGGTTGAGAGATTTAAGCGGGAAAGCGTAACAGACAGACAGACAGAGTTACTTTAATTTATTTCTTACCTTAGCGGCGTTCTGTATCAAGTTTATTAACTCTTGCAATATATAGAGACTGAATTGTTCCAATTTGTTTTTTAGCACCTTCGCCATGTGGGCTATTGTTATGCACGCTTCGCGTACCACCTGCAAATAAATGTACGGTTAGCAAAAAACATCGTCATAATTATTTTAAATTTCTTTTTTGCACGTAGAAATCGTTGACTATCATAAAAAAAATATTTTTAACCAAAATAAATAGTTATCCTGTGATTATTTAAAAAAACAGTGATAGATGTGTTAAAACTGTTTTTTTTTTGCAATTTATTTTTAAAAGTAAAAAAAAAGTAAAGTCGAAATTCATGCGTGATATTGAAATTTAACAATATTTTTTTTTTTACATATTTACCCTAGTTTTTTTCCATAACACCATTTTCTACGTTTATTCATATAATCAACAAAAAATCAAACTCACCTGGCTCCTAAGATCCTTGATAACGACTAGAAAAGGCACGGACAGATCCTTCAAGTGCGCCGCAAACTCGACCGGGTACTGCGTGTGCGCATTCGCCGCTAATAGCGAACGTATCTTTTTCAGCTGAAAATTGTAATATTTTATTAGATTTTGCTATTAAAAGCGGATTAAAAAGACAAAAACATGTCTTTGTAACTTCTTTTTCTTGTCTTCTGTAAAACGTCTCCATTTTTGCCCCGCTTTTTTGTATGATCACGTTATGGATTCACTGAAAGTGACAATATTATAAATGCGAAAGTTTGTGAGGATGGATGTGTGTGTACACACACACATCGTGAAAGAGTGAGATCACACGTGAAAGAGTAACAAACACACACGTAAATACGCAAATACTACTGAACCGATTATAATGAAATTAAGCCCACATATATAGGGTAACTTGGATTAACACATAGGATAGGTTTCGTCCCGGAAATTCCACGGGAACGGGAATTATTCGGGTTTTTTCTTTGAAAACGCGGGCGGAAAGCTAGTTGAAGTGAAACTTCTTTATCGGGGTTGGAAAAAAAAATTTTGTAACATTTTTTCGTTACGCGTGACATTTTTTCGTTACGCGCCATTTTTTTCTTATCCCTACCTCGCGTGATTCGACGTATTTCTGTAAAGTTGCATATTGTAAATTATTTTTTTAAAAATAAGATCATAAAAAAGTTTCACATCTTACGTGTGAAATTTTTTTTACCCGACTGCCAAAGAAGGAGGGTAATGTTTTTCGAGTGTATGTAAGTATGTATGTATGTCTTTTCCTTTGTGACCACCTGTAGCCTAAACGGCTTGATGGATTTTGATGTATGAGGTATCGTTAGATTTGTCTTGATTACGGGAGTGTCATAGGATACATTTTATCCTAAAAGTCCCACGGGATAAAGACATAATAATATTTTTTCTAAATTTCCCTTTAAAAAAATATGTATGCGGTATCATTAGATTCATTTCAATCACTCTTTTTTTAGTGTGCAGTCGGGTATTTTGTTTTTTTAATAATAATTATATTATTTTATTATTTTTTGTTAATTCCCGGTACACTCACCGCGTCCACGCGCCGCTCCCAGTCGGCGGCGCGGTCCCCGAGCAGCGCGGCCGCGTGCCGGCACAGGTCGTCCAGCCCGCGCGCGCCGTACACGGCCGCGGGCGGAGCGTGCAAGAACGCCGCTTCGAACGCTTCGCTCGATACCGCGCCCGCGCCCGCTTCGCTCGCTATTATAAATAAATTGACAAACACAAGTGATAACTGCGTTAAAAACAACCGACTTCAAAGTTGCACTTGCAAAATTTACAAATACCTACAGACAAAAATGCTCATAAAATAAAAACTACTGGGCCTATCCGAATAAAATTTTTATGGGACCAATTCGACACCATCCCGCATCGAACAAAAAAAGAATCACGTAAATCGGTTCAGAAACCTCGGAGAAATCGGTGTACATACATAAAAAAAAAAAACATACCGGCCGAATTTATAACCTCCTCCTTTTTTTTGAAGTCGGTTAAAAATAGGTACAGCCTATATATATGAATCCATAGGAATTAGTAAAATACTGTGAGTGTGTTCTCAAGAGCCAAAAATAACGATAATAATGTGAAATGGAAACCAAATAACGCAACATGGACACAAAGAAGTGAATGCTACGCTATATACAACTTCGGCGTCCGCTTCGCTCGCTAGAATGATGATTATACATGTAAATTCATGTAGATACGACGAAATTTACAAATAAACGACAATAGGTTTGAATAATGCAAATTGGACACTAGTCACTAATACACCGGGGCAAATCCCTTCAAAAATTATAAAAACCTAAAAAAAATAGTAGTAGGATGAAACCCATTGGAAAAGGAGGGGAACGTGATAAAAATTAAAGGAAAAATAAATTACAGACAATCCGAGTTCGGGAAGTGGGAGGGGGCGAGCTTTTAAGGCTAAAAAATGGTTTCTCTTAAATTCCTATAAAACTACAAGTCCTATGGAAAAAAGTTCAATGACAAAGTTGTAGGTAATAAAAAGTTCTACAACTTTTGTATTCACAATTTTTTCACATAACCTCAAAATTTAGGTGAAAAATTCAAAAAACCAAGTTTTTTGTTTTTTATTTTTATCTACTTCAAATTTTTTTTTTTTTTTTTTTTTTCTTTATTTGACGGGAAAAATCGGCCCTTAAAAACTAAGTCAAGTCAAATAAATTGGCAAGAAAACTTTAAACAATAATATACTCTCAGTTAAAAGTTTATAAACATAGCAATAAAATTACTATGTTCAAACACGAAATAGCAATAACATAAACGCGTATAAACTGTAACCATTGTCGTTCAAAACTATAAACTCTTTTAAAAATTAACAAACTTAATAAAAAACACAAGTTATAAAAAAAAAGTATTAAACCTTAAAAAATTCAGGAAAATAAATTACGAAACGAATCAAAACACATTTCCACCATCGTCAAATCGGCTAGAAACTTAAAAACAAGCACAAAAAATTTCAACAATTTATTTTTATTTTGAATGAAAAAAAAGAAAGAATATGATATTTTTAAAATTATTGTGAATAAGCAACGATATTACAAGTAAAAGGGTGTAGATAGGTTAACACAACATTCGATTTTCAAACACGGCACACTAACGGCGGTGACAGACGTGCGAGCCAAGGCGGGCTTCGAGTAAAATTTCAAACATGTTGGATCGTCAACGAACTTACTCGACGGTTTTTAAGTACGCGTACTTGGGGTGACACACGAGCGAAAAAGGTCGTCGAGCCACAAGTTCGCGTACTTACTCGTACGTCTGTCACCCCTTTAACGCACGTACGATTAAAGTGAGACGGCATGATTCAACTATCGTGAGCGAAAGAGACAACTGATGTGAATTTTGGCTAATTAGCAATCGACATTAGCATTATCTTGTGTTTGATTTAACACCAGACATTTAGAAATAAAATGTGCAAAACGTCTGGTAAAAAAAAATGTGTGCGTGTACTAGAATATACACGTAAGAAGTGAAACTTCTTTACAGAAACACGAATCACGCGTGGTAGGTATAAGAAAAAGATGGCGCGCAACGGAAAAATGTCACGCGTAACGAAAAAATGTTACACTAAATTTTTTTCCAACCCCGATAAAGAAGTTTCACTTCAATAATATGAATAATAAATCGCGTTTAAAAAAGTCTTTAATTTCTATCCACACCGTTTATCTTATAATATCATTGGTTTTAATAAAAATGAATATAAATGCTTGTTACAATGAAAACTCACCACTGGAACTTGTTAATTTAGCCGTCGGCGGCGGTTTCCTACTAGCCGACGGCGCGCCATACAATCCGCCGATCGTCTTCTTCACTTCACACGCTGCCAATGTTTGTTAGATGGGGGTTAATCGTGTTCTAGAATGTTCTAGAACGTTCTCGAAGCTTCTAGAACGTTCTAGAACGCTTTCGAACGTGGACGTTCTAGAACACTTTGCTTGCTTGATGAATTGCTTTTATTGTAACGCGGGCGTTCTAGAACTATTTTGAAATAGTGGCTTTCTTGAGAGATCAATAGTGACGTTCTAGAACATTCTAGAAGGTTCTAGAACGCTTTCGAATGTGGAAGTTCTAGAACAGTTTAAATATAATGCATGTTCTCTAGAGGTTAATAGTGAAGTCGTAGAATTATGTCAAACGTTCTAGAACATTCTCGAAGGTTCTAGAATGCATTCGAAAGAAAGCGATGACGTTCTAGAACACTTTTTTGAAAATATACGTGGGTGTTCTAGAACATTTTGAAAATATATGTGGGTGTTCTAGAATATTTTTAAAATAATACGTAGGCGTTCTAGAGTGGTTAATAGTGCTTTTCTAAAATGTTCTAGAATATTCTCGCGGCTCCTAGAACATTTTCGAAACAATGCAGTTGTCGTATTTTAATGTGTGAAAATGTACGTATTAAATATTTTAACGAGTTAACCATTACTATTCAAAGTTACTATGATATGTAACTGAGGAAAATTTAATAAGTGAATTAAAAGAGTATGACATACTTGTGTATTATTTCATAGAGCAATGACATTAGATATTGAATTCGAACTAATTTGCAACATGCTGTAAATTAAATTTGATTATTATTTATTATAGAAAGTTATTAAGATAGTGATAGTTATATAGATAAGTATTCAGATAGTGATAGTGATAATTTACCTGGTGTGGAGGCCCCACTATCGCCATCCCTGCTTCTACTGGTCGGTATCGTCATGGTACGTTTTATCGTTCGCGACACGAAGTCCGCTTCATCCGTGCCTACGGTTGCTGTGAAATATTTAAAATTAGTTTATTATTTTCAAGTAGTTAAGTATAGAAACATTTGTATTTAGAAGTTTATTCATAGTTTACAAATCCAAAAATCAGGAAACAAATAATACAACATTTCGAAATCCATTCATAACAGAAAAAAGAACAATTTTTTAATTAATTTCTTGTGATAAATCTCCAAACAAATTATTACCTGAGGGTAATAACAACCCGGCTTCTCTCGCCTCGTCGAACTTCTGTTCCAATAGTGTCAACTTTTGCGCCGGCACGAGCTCCTTCTTCTTCAAGTCTTGTCTTAATCTTTCACCTGTAATAATAAATACAAATAAATAAATATTTCGGGACAATTTTCACACACGGCTTGATCTGATCCCATATTAAGCTTTCGCTTGTGTTAAACGAAACCAGATGGCTGATAAACATGCATGTATAATCCATACTAATATTATAAATGCGAAAGTAACTCTGTCTGTCTGTCTGTTACTCAATCACGCCTAAACTACTGAACCAAATTGCATGAAATTTGGTATGGAGATATTTTGATACCCGAGAAAGGAAATAGGCTACTTTTTAGTGCGAAATATGGACCACGGGCGAAGCCGGGGCGGACCGCTAGTTTTAAATATAGATAATTAGCACCCAGACAGAACAAACATTTATGTTTCTCACACAAATATTTACACCGGAAATATTTTTACGTGTGATGCGTGTTGTTACGCGACGTGACGTGTTGTTACGTGACGTGTTGATACCTGACGTTTTGTTACGTGACGTGCTGTTACGTGACGTGTAGTTACGTAACATGACGTGTAGTTACGTGACGTGTTGTTACATGATGTGACGTTGTTACGTGTCGTAATGTGTAATTATGTGTTGCTACCTGAAGTGTTGTTACGTGACGTGACGTGACGTGTTGTTAGGTGACGTGTTGTGATGTGACGTTTTGTTACGTGACGAGACGTGTTGTTACGTGTCGTGACGTGTTGATACCCAACGTGGTGTTACGTGTTGTTACGTGACAATACCTGACGTGTTGTTACGTGACGTGACAGGTTGTTACGTGACGTTGCTACGTGACTTGTTGCGTTGATACCTGACGTGTTGTTACGTGACGTGACGTGTTGTTACGTGACGTGTTGTTAAATGACGTAACGTTGTAACGTGTTACTACCTGACGTGTTGTTACGTGATGTGACGTGTTGTTACGTGTCGTGTTGCTACCTGACGTGTTGTTACGTGACGTGTAGTTACGTGACATGACGTGTAATTACGTGACGTGTTACTACCAGACGTGTTGTTACGTGACGTGACGTGTTATTACGTGTCGTGTTGATACCTGACGTGTTGTTACGTGTCGTGACGTGTTGATACCTGACGTGTTGTTACGTAACGTAACGTGTTACGTAACATTTTGATACGTGACGTGTTGTGATGTGACGTTTTTTACGTGACGAGACGTGTTGTTACATGACGGGACATGTTGTTACGTGTCGTGACGTGTAGTTACGTGACATGACGTGTTGTTACGTGTCGTGACGTGTTGCTACCTGTCGAGTTGTTACGTAACGTGACGTGTTACGTAACGTGGCGTGTTACGTAACATTTTGATACGTGACGTGTTGTGGTGTGACGTTTTGTTACGTGACATGTTACGTGACTAGACGTGTTGTTACGTGTCGTGACGTGTTGATACATGACGTGTTGTTACGTGACGTTGTTACGTGTCGTGACGTGTTGATACCTGTCGTGTTACGTGACGTGTTGTTACGTGTCGTGACGTGTTGTTACGTGCGTGACGTCGAGCCTTCTGTCACAAGCCTATTTCTATTGTGTGTGTATGTATGTCTGTGTATACTCACCGACATGCCGGTAAACATCCACTAGCAGTAGCTGAGCGGCATCCCGCACGGCACCGTTGGGATCGGCTACGAGAGCCGCGAGCGCAGGCACTGCCGCGCGCAACTGTAGTTCTGCGGCGCCGTGCCTGTAACGTATAAGATTATATTATAGTTACTTGTTAAAAAAGTTTTCGCAGAGTTGAGTAGATTGTTTATTGAAGTCATTTTAATACAAAATCGAGTAAATCATATAGCTGCGCATCCATACAAATAAACCTACTAATCACAAACATTCACCGCGCGTTAACAGTGCGTTAATCGCACGTTCATAACGAGCTATTACAACTACAACTTGAACTTGAACCCAGAACGAAGAGCGTAACCTTTTAGTCACAGAACGAAAGCTTCTTAGGAAGATCTTTGGTCCTATCAGACAAGAGGATGGAAGTTGGAGAATCCGGAAGAATGCCGAATTAGAAAAACTCATGGCCGAGCCAAATATACTTGGGGAAATAAAAGCGCATCGCCTGCGTTGGCTTGGTCATGTAGAGCGAATGGGTGAGGAGCGAGGTCTGAAGAGAGCATACTTGGGCCGTCCCTCGGGCCGTCGGCCGGTGGGTCGACCCAAGTATCGCTGGCGCGATCAAGTGGAGAGGGACCTGAGTGCGATTCAAGCCAGTGAAAACTGGCAAGTGACCGCTCAGGACCGGGGAAGGTGGAGAGTTCTCGTCTCGGAGGCCAAGACCCACTTCGGGGTTTCAGCGCCACAGGAGTAAGTAAGTACAACTACAACTGAAGTATGCGTGAATAGACTAGTAGTCACTTATCAGAAGCTCATGAAACGAAAGCTGAGCCTGACAGACGATCGTTATCCGCGCTATAACCGCGCGTTTAACGCACTTTTATCACAACTTACGTATGCAAGAGCGCCGCTATACACTTCAACGCCTCCTCTCTCGCGTGCGCCGCTTTATGCTGTAAGGCTGGCGTCAGACGAGCGAGTAAAGCGCGCGGTGCGGCCGCTCTACACTCGCCGAGTGTTGTGAGGCAGGCGCGCGCTGATACGCGAACGCCCTCTTTTGTGTCCGCTAGTCTGGAATTGGAATTGAACAATTAATGTGTCTATTCGATAAATGAATAATTTGAATTTGATGCATGTAATACAATATTTCAAATACTTTTTTTTAAATAGCTTTTTGCCCAGTCTGGCACTGGATAAAATAAATATAAGCAGTTATATGACGTATACATAATTAGCTAATACACAATTATAGATGAATTTATAACTTTACTAGATTTCCGCCCGCGGTTTCGCCCGCGTTTGCAAAAGAAAACCCGCATAGTTCCCGTTCCCGTGGGATTTCCGGGATAAAAACTATCATATGTGTTAATCCAAGTTACCTTTATATGTGTGCTAAATTTCATTGTAATCGGTTCAGTAGTTTTTACGTGAAAGAGTAACAAACATCCATACATCCATACAAACTTTCGCCTTTATAATATACATATATATATTAGATTAATAAACTAATATACATAAATTAGATTAATAAACTATAAAGTCACCATGTTTACTAAGGTTGTTTTTAAAGCACATTTACCTACATGACAATAAAATAAATATATCATCTGTGGTTAAACCCCAACGTAAAAGTTGTAACATTTATGAATCATTGATTTTTAACCGAGTCATTCATAAGTCATATTATATGCCTTAAAAATAATTTGCATAATTCATATAAACTGGATCATTTTTTCGTTCACAATTTTCAACGGGGATTTACTAATAGAGAACTTTTTAACCCGATTTGTAACAGCAGTGAATATCGGCCAGGATTTTCCTGAATAGGCTATATTGAGGAAAATCCTGGGCAAGCGCCAATGACAATATATTTAACAAGAATATTCTAAAGGGAACATACTTGTTTATTATTTATACATTATTCATATGCCAATAGAAACAATAGCAAGCAAAATGACTCATTTAACGTCCCATTAGGATTATGACTGCCATTTCCTATTCGAGCATCTTGCATCGTAAAATAAATTATGTGAGACAAAAAAATCAATTTGGCTATAATTTTAATTGTGCCAAATTATGGGCAAGTGCATAATTTGAAAAAAAAAAGATGTACAAGGTTTTAAATATCATTTTCATCCACCATGATAAATCCAAATCTCTCATGCTACTTCGAGGTATTTGTACATATAACTCAGACAAATTAAAGCCTTTTAACTGCTCTAAATCCCATTTAGGCAGTCATAGGCCCTCTTCACAAATCACAATAGGCAGTGTTGGCGAGTAGAGGCAATCACGATAGCGTAGAGGGCATATTAAATGTCTGATCTGCCGTTATTGAAAGTGTTTATTGATAATCGCCGTTGGGCCAACGCTGTGCATTGTGAAGAGAGCCTTTTAATCCTCACTTTTCCCAACATCATCATCATCACCAGCCCATATAGCATATACGTTCCCTCTGCTGGGACCTACCTCCTATGAGGGTACAGGCCATAATCCATCACACTGGCCAAGTGCGGGTTGGCGGATGACACATGTCATCGAACTTTTGATTTTTGACATGTCGGTTTCCTCACGATGTTTTACTTTTACCCACCTGTCAATAATATGCGGCAACACGGTGGGCACATAATGCGAGAACTCGGGTCCCATGCGCTCCGCGACCGCGCATAGCACCTCCAGACCGTTTTGGGCTACCTGGAATATTATGAAAGGGTGTATTAATAAATATAGAAATAAAATTTTAATTTAGAAGGATTATATTATTGATTAAAGATATATACAGACAGTGTTATCAAAATGTGTAATTTTAAGTTTTCATAAAATAGAAAAAAATAAATATTACAATTCCTGAGTCCTGACCACCATGTTTATTATAATTACTTAAAAGTTATAAATGTGGAGGATGCAATACATAGTGTCTCAGACTAACTTACGTATTATGTAATACAGTTTGTTAAATTCAAATATTGTTTGTATATTTTTTACTATTAATAAACTATGTATTTCTTAGTCAGGCTATTTTTTTTTCTCACACCAATCCACAGTGGTCCTGAGTCTTTCATTTATTTTTCCCATCACATAATATTATATCTCCTATTTATGAGTACCAACAAAATATCTAAACATAAATTACTAACTATTCCAATAGTGATTCGTTATTTGATACAACTTTTTATTTTGTTTTCACACTCTCTTAGTTAACCCCCTGGCCCCTGTATATCCACGTACGATGACGTCACATTATTTATTTATTATTATTAATTTATTTATTATTATTAAACATACATACATACAATAATTACAATTACAATTTATTACAATAGGTATACAATTAATATTCATGTAAAAGTATATAAATAAAAAGGCTACCAAAACAATTATTTATACAAGCCAATGTTTCCCTAGCTAGGTTACTGGGCAACCTGTGTTTAGGAGAAACAGCTTGCCTCTAAAATAAATACACAAAAAGCCTCTTAGCAAGTACTTAATTATTATAAATTAAAATTGGTTACAATAGGGAGTAAGAGAAAAAAAAATATGTGTAAAATTTAAGGTGTATAAGAGAATGCGGGTGTGGCGAATGAAACTGTATCTTATGAATGTATATATATTTGTGTGTGTATGTGTATGTGTGTGCGTGTGAATGTGTAAGTGTGTGTGTGTGTGTGTGTGTGTGTGTGTGTGTGTGTGTGTGTGTGTGTGTGTCTGAAATATTATATTATAGATATCTAAGCAAGAGTCACGTTTACACTTAAGCCAGTATCTCAAGAAGTTGTTCTGTCTCGTCATAAGTTTTTCCTAATAGAAAGAAGCGTACGGTTAATTTACATTTAGAATACGGTAAGGCATAGATGCTAAGACTATCATTAATTTTGTTATACAAATAGGGTCCGAGGAAGTAAAAGAACCTCTTGGTGAACATGCTATATGGCTGAGGAACAGTGCAGATTTTGTTCTTTCGTCGAAACGAGGTTGTAACTAGAGGTGTTAATCGGTGTTGTAAAATAATAGTCTGTAAAATAAAATGTTGTCTAACGGTGAGAACCTTCCAATCTTACACATTTTCACATTACTCACTCAAACAACAACAACTCTTGTTTTTGAATCACAATGCAGGAAGCGATGCTTATTGTCCAATGGTACGGTAACACTGATCTATCTTGATGTCTTGAGATGTCCGCAAATTATTGTGCGGTGTTATTCTGGTTTTGACGAAACGATATCGTTATGGTATGGTTTTAAATAGACCTTGTACGAAGAATCTAAGGGTACCATAATCTGGATGTTCTTATCGATCGATTATCTTTATTTTAACATGCGCTTCTTAGCATGGATATGAACAGTATAGGTTTTTTTATTATCTATAGAAAAGATTGTATTTTTTAGTTTTTATTGTAAAAATAATTAATGTTTAGGTTTACTCCTGATTGCAAACTAATACGCTAACATATATCCACAATATGTAGTCTAACGACACTAACATTTTATATTTATGAATTTATTTCAAGAAAATAATTATATGAATACTAAATATGGAAGCTCTAATAGGCGCTTTTCAATTGAGTTGCTGCATAGCTCCCTACATAGATAAGTTTACCTACTGCCGGATTTCAATTTTAAAACATTACAGACTCTTCATCTTTAATTATAATTTTCGACTCTACACTCCATTGGTTCAATGAAATATTATACATTATCTAGTATCACTAGTAATAATTAATTAATATATTTTCGTCTCAATTCAGAATAACGGCGCGCACGCATTCAAGCGGACACGCGCAGGCCCATTGTGAATTAGACTGTGTATGATGCATGTCATATTCTATTGTTAGACGGCAAGGAAGTTATTATGAGATTTGAGAATTGTTTATATATTAATATAATTTATTGAATTGATATGATTATGTTAATGTTAACGCGGTTTAAATCTTACATTTCATACAGTTTTTATTAATTGCAAGTTGGAGCGGTAAAGACTTCCGAGTTCCGACTTAGCGGGGCTTCTTTCAGCTTGCATGAATTAAAATTATCTATTTATTACTAAGTTACATATTATTATTAAAATCAATCGGGAAATTAATAACTATCGAGTTTACTCTTACAGTAAACGAACTGCGCGACGAGCTGCTCGAACATACGCGGCTAGACAACATCACTAATCAGCTGTTCTCACCTTAAAGTTACCACCGTTGAGCCAAGCAACAAGTGAGTCGAGCAAGGGCGCGGCAATCTCGTGCGTGATCTCCTCGCGGCGAACAAGCGCGACGAGCCGCTCGCCGAGCTGCTGGCGCATGCGCAGGTCCGGCTTGCCGAGAAGCGGCAGCGCGTCCTCTAGCGTCGCCGGTTGCGGGTAGTGCGCCATCTGTGGTGATGACGAATAAAAATGATGATGATTAAAAATCACTGGACGAAGTAACTTGTTAACTTATATCGGAGCAAAAAGTTTTCGCGCAACAAGATGGAGTAACTTTCTATTGTAATTTTACGATTTTCAAAAATTCGTAGCTCAAAAACTTAAAAGTTTCCGTCAAATGAAATTTCAGATCTAGGTTCCACATGACAATCGCTAACCAAAACAGTATTTGCAACTCTCAACTCGACGCCCTATAAAGTACAGTTTTACCAAGCTTAATCCTAATAATCTATACTAATATTATAAAGCTGAAGAGTTTGTTTGTTTGTTTGAACGCGCTAATCTCAGGAACTACTTGAAAAATTCTTTCGGTGTTAGATAGCCCATTTATCGAGGAAGGCTATAGGGCATAGGCTATATATCATAACGCTAAGACCAACAGGAGCGGAGCATATATATATAAACGCGAAAGCTTGTAGACAATAATTAATTTATATAAAATATAAATATATACATACATGTTATTCTTTCACTCAAAAACAACTGATCGGATCTGTATGAAATTTGATATAGGATTACATAAATTACTTTTCATGCGGGTACCAAGGGAGTTACGCCGCGGGTTTCATCTTGTATAGGTACCTAATTATAAAGATAGTTTGACAGTATTGAAGAATAATTTCTGTGACGATTGACGAGCAGTCATCGTATAAGTATGTGTCCGTAATATTATTACGAAGGTAAGGTTAATGATAGCTGATAAAAATGTTTACAAATAATGCGTTCAACATAATTTAGCCGCAGATATCGGTGTTTTCTAAAACGAGCGGCGTTCGTTTGTTTATTGTTTATATTTATACTTACACGCAATCGAAAACATAACGTTGCTGTGTCTTCCGTTTGCCTTTCTACCTATTTTATTTTTATTTGAGATCATATCTATTTATCTGTACTTTTATAGGTATTTATCGGTCACTTATTGCATCCACTTTTTACAACTTACGTACCTACCTATCCATTTAAACAGTTTTTATCATAAATTCTAATTTAAATACAATATGCATGACTTCGACGTATATTTTTTCGTAAAAAAACGTACTTGACACTGTATCTGCACCCACACACGCTCACTGTATCTAAAGTCTTACGCACACATCGACACGTATTGATGAGAAGAGTAGGTAGTTTTATTAGTGTTATCAAAAAATTATCACACCTTCGCAAAAGAGCATTGTCTTGACAGTTGCATAATATGTATACTTAATGCTACCGTTATTATGCCTTGAAAAACACCTTATAAATGTGCATTCTGAAGATGGAAGATCAAGAAATCGATCAATAACAATATTTTTTAAATAAATTGCTTGCAAATAGCTGTACCGCGCAGTTTCACCCGTGCGCCGAGGACGAAACCGCAGGCGAAAGAAAATATTTAGCTATAGAATATACTTTATTGCTCATCAAAATTCTTTCAGTTATTTTCGAGTGAAAGAGTACCAAATACCTACATCAATTAAATTTTTATTAATTAAATAAACATTCTTACAAATATTTGCGTAATTATATAAAGTTGTACACGAAAAAAAGGTCTGAATTCAACTTTCAAGTACAAATAACAGAGCCTAGTTTTTGCTAGTACCTACTCGTTTTCCTGACCTTACGCACACGGCATGCCTATAGCTCGCGGCATAAATAACAGGTCATGTTATTTAAGCACGAATGTCAAAACCTGTGCCCTTGATTGTACAAAATTTCAGTCGAATTCCCGATGGGGTTCTTTCCAAAATATTACGATAATGAGGTCTTAGTATATAGTTTTAAACACAAGCTTGAATAAGATAAACTCATGAAATTATTGTAACTATTCCCTAATCCTTGATAAGTACACAAAGTTTTAAACCTCTCCGTTTAAATTAGATTCAAATCAATTGTTAAGGAGTTAATTACAAACATACAGGTGAAGCTAATAAAAGTGTGTACAGTACGATTCACGAAAGATGACCACGGCGCAGAAGGCATATTTTAGGTCCCTATGGAGGAGCGAGGTGAGGCGGGGGCGGATTTAATTTTAAATAAATAAAAAATAAACTATTTAACCAACATTAAAATATTATTATTTTGTCTTAAGTCTTTTCTTTATGAGTGAACGTGCGCAGCCGGCCGCCATTTGTGGTCATCTTTCGTGAATCGTACTGTACCTTCCTCAAAGGATATCAATATGATAGCCTGTTCTTATGACTAATATGACGTGATGTTTATCACTTCAAACATGGTATTTACACAGTACATAAATAATGAAGTAAGCCATTTTTATACTAGGTATCGAGTCATGAATGCTGCAAATGCAAAATTTTGATTGAATAAACGAATTTGAATTTGATATAATAAGCTTTTACGTAGAACACAGTGTGTGTGTACATAAAACTAAAGATATATTATGAAAAAAAATTGTATCTATATGTAACAATTAACAGCCTAAATTGAAACATAAATCATTACTAATCACGAGAATGCTGTGTTTTGTACAATGAGTCATACCAAGTTAATTTTATCATACACTAGCTGCGCTCCGCGGTTTCACCCGCGTGGCTCCGTTCCTGTTGGTCTTAGCGTGATGATATATAGCCTATAGCTTTCCTTGATGAATGGGCTATCTAACACCGAAAGAATTTTTCAAATCGGACCAGTAGTTTCTGAGATTAGCGCGTTCAAACAAACTCTTCAGCTTTATAATATTATTAGTATAGATAACTTTTATCCTATCTTCATCCCATACTTTTGAAACCTTACAACATATTAACAGAAACATAGCCTCTACTATAGTTAACTCACTTCCTGCCTTATACTATTAAGGGCCGATTTTTCAATCCTTGGTTAAAATTTATCCGTCCAATAAAGTATTACACCAACATTTTAAAATGTCACCTGTAAACTGTCATATACGGACAATTAGAATACATTTTTGAAATGGTAGTTTAATACGTAATTAGATGAATAAGTTTTAACCAAGGATTGAAAAATCAGCCCTAAAAAATACAAAACAAAACTCACCGTTAATCCTTATTCCTCCTTTTGCAAATCCAAAACGCCACTTAGCACATCACAAAGTGTCCGAAACAATGACACTTTCATTGCACTTAGCCACTTCAGACACTACGCTACACTGTATTCAAACACTAGTTTTGGTGAAGGCATACTTTGAATGCGTTTGTACACTGGGTAACTATTTTTTATCTGTATTTAAGGAAATTAAATTAATTTTATGTACCTACATCGAATACAATGATTGCGGAATAAGATGAAATTCAAATATATCAACATTTTATCGTTCAAAATCTAAATAACAATAATAAAAACTATGTAAAGTTTAAAATTGCATTTGTCTCCAAAAACATCAGATTTTATGTATGTTGGTTAGGCAATAATTCAGTACTACGAAACTAATTCCCATAATTCTGATGATTAAAAAATACATTAGTTACTCCTTTGTGGCAAGAACTATATTTTCGTAAGATTACGAAGTGAATTTAATTATTCAATGAACTATGTACTATTATTTATTTATCTGTTATTTCAAGTACATGCAATGGTGAGATGGTTTTATTAAATGGACTAGGAGTGTAAAAAAAACTGCAATCATGATTCCCATATAAATACATAATTGGTCATATAACATCTGTATTAAAGATAAATAGCTTCATTACTTTTATATATATGTCGTGGCCATATCGTAGATTTGCTCATTTCATGAAATGGCCAACATAGTTTGATCAGATCGTTAAATCGTCAACGTTTCACGATTTGGTCATCGACATTTGGCCAGATCGTATAAAATATAGGTTAGGTTAGACTTTAAAAAACAACGCACGAGCCGAGCGAGCAAAGCGAGCGTGCCGCGGCAGCGGCCGGCGAGTGCCAGAAGCGAATCGCTTTTTAAAAAAGAAACAAAAATGGTCGCATTTCGTGAAATGGCCATCCACGTTTGGCCAGATCGACGATCTGGCCAAATGTGGATGACCAAATCGTGAAACGTTGACGATTTAACGATCTGGCCAAACTAAATTGGCCATTTCATGAAATGAGCAAATCTACGATATGGCCACGACATATACATTTGCATAACACCTGGCTAAATAATCTATGCACATTTGACCTCTGACCTGAACAGATTCTTCAAGTTTGACTTTTATTTATATACGTATAACTACTGTACCTCTGACCTGAACAGATTCTTCAAGACTAAGTTTTTATTTATACCTAATGTAGGCTAAAAATAGAATGATTGATTTTGATTGCTTCACTCTGTAACTGTAATAGCAAAACTATATCAATTTGAATACACTAATTTGTATGGATAAATAGTGATTTAAATGTAATACAAACACTACATAAATAATTATAGTACTATTTTTTAATTAATGAACCATTGCAAAGCTTTGCAAGCAAAGCAAAGAAGTGATTAAATTTTGTTATAAAATTTTACATAACTATGTTAAATTTTTTCCTAATACAAAAATTATAGCATAGTTTACAGATCAAAGTATACATTTTATAGAAAATCTATAAAAACTAGAATAACCTTTATTAGGAGGAGGTAATGTTCTAGACTAGACAAATGTTTTATTATCAGCAATGACCTCTTGGAGTGAGGTCATTTGACATAATTGTATCAATGAGCTTTCAACCAACTTTGATGAACTGAAGGTTCCTAATTGGATACTACCAACATTTGATATCTTTGCTTTGTAATAGCATTGAAATGCTTTATAAATATAATTTTTTCATGAATAGATTAAAATAATATTTTTTTCAAAAATACAAGTAATATCAACATAATCATTAGATATATATAACTAAATTGCTTCTTCCTGTCTATCCATTCTTATGTATGCTTAAAACTATGGAGTTGATTTTGATGCAATTTTTTTACAAATAAAGTTTTAGTATATAATTTTAGCTTTTCGATCTGTTGGTAAATGGTAAAACGATGTGATGACAATTAAAAAGTGTTGAATAAATAAATGTTTCAGTTTTCATACTAAGAGAATGGCATTAATCAAAAATGTGATATGGACCATTTGCATCAACATTATTCCTAGCAAATATTACAAACAAATGACTATAATAAATAATTAAATTAAAACTATAAATATATCTTAAAATGATGGTTCACATAGCTTTCCATTTACAACAATGGTGAGAATTGGATACCCTACATTCTTCTTAAACTTTCAATCAATTTCAACAGAGTATCTTAAGAAACTTAGTTTTACCCCAAAATTGTCATTTTTATTAAGTATCTAAGAACATTCAAATGAAAAAAAAAAAAGACGGGTTGCACTCCGGGAGTGCCGGCTGAAGTGAAAACTTGATTATTAACGTTCTATGTTTGATATTTTGGAATGGTATCCGTCTTATGCATGGAATAAAAGGGCCTAAAAAAAAAATAGTCTTACGCTTTTTCGATCAGGCCACGTGTCCTGACGCGAGTTTAAGATTTTATACCCAACCCCGCTAAAGAAGTTTTCACTTCAAAAAATATGTAAAGTATGTTCTCGAGTTAGATTTTGTGCAAGTATTATACCTACACTAGCTTTCTACATGCGGCTTCGCCCACTTTATCTGAAACCTAATAAATTATATACTAAAACCTTCCTCTTGAATCACTCTATCTATTAAAGAACTGCATTAAAATCCGTCACGTAGTTTTAAAGATTTAAGCATACAAAGGGACATAGGGACAGAGAAAGCAACTTTGTTTTATACTAAGTAGTGAGACATAAGGACAGAGAAAGCGACTTTGTTTTAAATACTAAGTATGTAGTGATGAGAATAGATTGTAATATTTTGTATACACCAAGTGTATGGATAAAGGTGTTTAAGCAGATCAGATAGTGATGATAATTATAACTTACTTATCTTCATAACAATTTTGAGTACATACATTCTTCGTGTAATTGTTTTTAAGTCATGTGTTATCAATAATGATAAGTTACATTTAAATACTTGAATTGTACAACTATAAAAATATTATATTTTGTAAGATAAAGTGTTTTTAAGTAATACATGATTTTTTTTGTAAAGTTATTATTTACTAGCTGTGCCCCGCGGCTTCACTCGCGTGACTCACATGTCTTAGCATGATGATTTAATATAGCCTATGCCCTTCTCTGATGAATGAGCTATCTAACACTGAAAGAATTTTTCAAATCGGACCAGTATTCCTGAGATTAGCATGTTCAAACAAACAAACAAACACTTCAGCTTTAGAATAATAGTGTAGATTAAATACCTATTTATTACTTGAAAAGTACTGTGAAGTTATCTGAAGTTTAATAGAAATGTATGTTATAAATAAGGGAATAGTGTCAAATGAGCTAAAAGCGCACAAATATGAACTGAAATAAAAGGAATAATATTAAAAATCAACATTACACAATTACACATGACTGAAAATAGTAGTCCACTTCCATGTCTATATGAAAGCACTAATATAAAACTATCTTAGCCTTTGTAGGTCTTGTTTAGGCTAACATTCAAGTACTAGAATGCCCTAAACGATGTATTATTTATACCAACATCGGTGATGTCATGCTATTCCAATTGAGGATGCCTGCATATGATCCTACACATTATATTTAAGTATGTAAAACTTGACGTCGGACATTAGTTGATAAGCCCAACCTACTGACAGTTTTACTGATCATATTTGTGCCGTTTTTATTGCGATTTCACAACAAATTAGAATGTCAGAGATGTAATTGTTGCTACAGTGAAGCGATAGCGTAATTTTATACGCGAAAATGACATCCGACTAACAAAGCACTGTCAAATTTCTCCATCTCACCATTTGTCACCAATTTCATAAACAATAGATAAGTAAATATTGCGGAATGCGGTTATCTCGTGTATCCTACCTGATTAGATGATGAGGGCCGTAAAAAATACTGTAAATTAGTAATTCAAGGAAAAGTAAGCATCGGAGACATTGCCTTCTAAAGATGTGACCTTTCCAACATCACAAATTTGCATAAACACAATCACTTTTTAATTTTTTGTAATAAAAACTGATAAATAACACGGAAAATAATTTAAACTCGTATTTTCTTTCCGAGAAAATCTCACCGTTTCAAAATCACTTGGAAAATATTCGGTACTCGCGCATGCCCAACAAAAATTTACGTCACGTGATCTGTCATGGCGTCATACTTACTTTTTTAATTTTTTCGCAATATGTTCAAGGCTACTAAGCATACAGCCAAATTAATTAACTTCTATAATTATTTATAATATACATTTCAATTTATCCTTTTTAAAATGTTAACAGTTTTTAATTCAACTAATACAAAATATATAAAATTATAGTGGAAAATTCAGTTAGTGATGATAGTACTAAACCTTACAGTAGATGTCGCCACTTGGAAAAATATTATTTTAGGACATACCAAGGACATACCGTTAATTTTTAAAATTGTATTTTTTTCTAGGTGTTCCATTTCAAGTTATTAATAAATAACAATTAAAACTATAAACTAATGTTTAATATACAGACTACAGTACAGAGAAAACACCTCAAAGAATACGAAAAACTCCGGTTTTGTTTTGCGTTGGAGACAAAGAAAATAAAATGAACACAGACGAACAACAGAAAGGTTTTTGGTAATAGTTTTTATCACAGTTTTTATTAGAAAATGAAAAATTACCTATTTAGTCAATTAAAATTTTATTAATGTGTAAATTATCGGCGCCTCTTTTTTATATTATGTAACAGCTACCTATTACAAATATTTCACAGCATCCTTTAATCCAAACAAAATAGCTAAGTTAATAATAATAAAAACCGGGATACCGACACGCGGGTACTGTAGTCAAATAATTTATATGATTGCAAATCTTGCAATGTTTTTTCATGTGAACACTACACGTTTTTGAGTTACGTCTTTTTCTTGTACACGCACAATCTTCATCATCAGCCAATTTGTTTTCAATACGATTCTGCGCTTGTTTTTGACTCTTCACTATTTTTCTGAGACACGGTTCTGAATCTAACATTGCTGTGGATGATCTTCTGCAAGGTTTACATGGAGATTTTTGATGTCTTGTGGGAGGTAGAAACGGTCTGAAGTACCCTGGTATAGCTACAGACGGTACCTGGCTGTTTGACGAAGCAGACGTTAAAGGAATGACAGGCGGGTAAGTATAAAATTGGTTTCTATAACTCTGATCCAATCCTGTATTATTGTACTGTTGCGATTTATTCATGTCTTCAAAATGACGTCGGGAATATTGCTCAAATTGCTGTTGCAGTGATCTGTAATACCTACTCGTTTGTGGATTCATAGGTGACACTCCTGGTACAATTTGACCGTTTTGCAAGGAATTTTGACGTGAAGTACACATTTTTTGGCTTTCATACGATTGTTCTTGGATGGGTACTTGACTAGAATGTTTGTTTTGTCGTCTATAACTTTGTTGGCTTACTGATCTATTTTGGCTTCTTCCGTAGATTTGACAATTCACAGATTCGTCTCTCATATCGTCTTGATTTAAAGGTGTTGACATTATTTTTATTCCAGCTCCGAAGTCATGGGTTTCGTAATGCTGACTTTGTTTGTTATTATGTGGGTTTACGGGTGTTATATCAGCGTTAGGTGCTTGAAGTGTGTAAGGATCATAGCCTCTATATTTATTGGCATTGATGTCATTTTGCATTTGCATTCCCTGTTGTATAGGTAATGGTACGGGTCTAAAGCTTGTCCCTTGACCAAAATCTTCAAAATCGGTTTGAGATGAACCGAAAGTTAACGGCGGATCATTTATATGAAGAGCTTGGTTGTAATTCTGAGGTGTGATTGGCAAGAGAGATATCCACTGATCATCTGCCATATTTTGTGGATTTGTTTTAGCTAAACTCATGCTAGGATCTGAATGATAAGGAAGAGGGGTTTGAAACGTATGATACATTGGAGGTGTTATAAATGTAGCATCGTTAATATTCCGATTGTTGCAAGAAATCTGTGGTGGATGAGATTTTCGCAGTTGTTCTGAATTCCTTAACTTCTCAATAAATGATTCAATTTGCATATTGTCTATTCTCTCGTCTATCTTCTTGACACATTTCTTAACTTCTTCCTTCATTTTTTGCTCTATTTCATTGCTGTGGCCAGATTTTTCCAAGTCGCTTAAACGCCTTGCTAATGTAGATTTAATTTGGTTTTTTATTTGTGCAGAATCATCATTTAAGTTCAATGGCAACTCGTTTAGAAATTCTGTTACCTCGTACTTCATTCTTATTTCTTCAACCTCATCCATAAGAGCATTCTCATTTGGTCCTGGAACCTTACTCATTTCACATAACAGTTGATTACTTTTAAGTAGAGTATCAGCAGAATAACTTGTACCTCCCTGGTTTCCAATTTTAATATATTTTGACACTGCTTCATTTATCATATATTTATACATTTGTTTACCATCGATATCGTCTTTGTAATAATAATATACAACAAAGTTATCGACTATATCATTTTTAATCTCATTTACAACAGCAGTTCTTTGTTCATCTAAATTTTCCGGTTTTTCCAGAACATGATTCACAACTGTTTTTAATTCCTGTTTGTATTTGTAACGAGTATTCTCTTCCGCTATCAACGGCTTAACAGAATTAATTGCTTCTATCAACTTCTGTTTTAAAATGTTTTTATTCCGTACGTAATCACAGCAAGATGGCATAGTAGCAAAAATGTTCTCTAATTCATCATCCAATAAAGCATCATACAACTTATTATCATTGAATATTTCAGGATTCATATTAAGTTCGCTAATTTTGATAATTATTTTAATAACCATGTTGTCTTTGAATAATTTAACATTATCTTTTTCCTCTTGTGTGTGAGCTGGGATCGGTAAATCTCTGCACCAAGATTCTACCATGTCAATTATAGTATCTGCTGGTTTTTTAGACTGTAAAGGGCGAACTTGGCAACATCTGGGTAACGGAGTTTGAGTATGAGCTTCATAATTAGGAACTAAGTGTGGATGTTGGACCTTATCTATAAATTTTGTAATATCAACTTGAGAGACACATTTTCTCATTGCAAATGTTGATTTTAATCTGGCTTGCAATTCGGTAGCAAACTCATCAACAAAAACATCCTTTCCCGGTACTAAAGGCAGTTTACGCAGGTATTTTACGATTTCTTTGTGCATGTTTTGATCTGGATCATTTTCATATTTTTCGATTTCATGTAATCGCTTTGCAAGCACAGTAAGAATTTTGTCGCATTCTAGTATTTCGTTTAACCCAGCAGGTTTTATTAGAGGTAATTTTTCAAACCATATTTCAATTTCGCAACGCGTTTTTATTTCTTCGACTTCATCTGTTATAGATTCTTCATTTGGTATTGGCACTCGGAATAAAGTACTATATAATTCATTGTATAATTGGTCCCGAGTAAGTGACGCAGTCGTTCTTTTTTGAGCATTCTCAAAATATATATTAATTTTGTCACGCACCTGTTTTTCGTATTTTAACTTCACTGCATTATGACTATAATCAAAATTGTCCAAAATAAACATTGTCGCTAATCTATCTTTGTATATTTCAAAGCCTGGATCGAAATTGAGTGCTGACTTAGGTTCTGGAATCGACATTGAAATAGTATCTTCTAGTTTCTGTTTGTACTGGTCACCTGATACTTTCTGGTTAATAATTTTTCTATTCTCTATAATTTTCTTCAATAAAACTTTCATTAAAGCTTCTTTATTTTCTTTAAGTTTGAGATTAACTGGGATGCTTTTTAATAAATTATCAATTTCCTTTGTTAATACACTAGTGTAAAGATTTGCATTGTTATTAAAATCGGGATCTGTATTTATATCACCAAGTGTTTGAAAAAGTTTTGTGGCAATATTCTCCTTAAATTCCTTGACATACTTCTCCTCGCCTTGAATAGGTAAATCACTACACCACGTTTCAATGGTTTCGACTAGAGTTTTGGCAGGATCTTGTTTCTTTTCATTTCTACTTTTACTACAACAGGGACCAGGCGTTTTACAACCCATACTTTTTGTGGTATTAGATTGAGAAATTGTCTGTTTTTGTTTCATTTTTTCTCTCGACACTCTTTCTATTCTGTTTAATAGTTGTCGAATTACAACTGGAATCAAAATTTCTCTCTGAGAATCAAATGGAAACGATAGCAACCATTTTTCTAAATACTCGTTAAAATGAGCAGTGATAGTAGGATTTTGAGGTTCAGTTTTCTTAGCCTCTTGGTATTCACACATTTTGTGAACTAGTTCACCTATTTTTTGAGCCCTACTGTCAGCATCACTTGCGCTTTCTATGGGCAATAACGGCAAATTATTTAACCAATCAGATATTTCTTTAGCATTATTTAATTCAGTGCTAAATCTTCGAACCGTTTCGTCTCCTAATAATGTTTTATTGGCTAATCTTTTATACACTTCACTTGTAGCGAATGCCTCTGGTTTTTCTACTATTAACTTATTGATTTCTCTGACCAAACGTAAAGAGATCGCTTCTAATTTGGTTTCGTTTTCTGTTAAACTTGTATGATTATCACGTATAAATGATTCAATAAAATCGCTTAAAGTTTTACTATCTATAGGAAGATTAACTTGATTGCTATTAGCAAACAGGCAACAAGGCTTGGAGGATCGAGTTTTTAAAATATTTCCGATGATATCATCAACTATAGTATTAATATTCTCATTGTAATCGGTTATAATCGAAATTGGAAGCTCTTCAATCAGTTTCTTTATTACAACTTGAAGTTCTGTTATATTTGGACTTGCATTATTATTTTCAATCACGTAAATATTTTGTGCAAGATTATTTATAAACTCAATACGCTGTTTGTTGGTAAAGCTTTCACGGAGAGGTACTTCGTCCAACAAATCTGATATCATCATTATATATTGTAATTCCTTGTCTAATTTTTTAAATGAAAGTTTACCCCCGGATACATATTGCTCTAAGCTGTCGTAGACTTCTTTTCTCGATGGCAAACACAAATTTGGAAGTTCTGATTTTAATAAATGAGAAAATAGATAACGTGTTGCAACATTATCCTCTGAATAATTGTATTCTAAGTATTTTAGTATTAGATTTTTCATAAGTATTTCCGGTTCATATGATTGAGGTTTTGATCCACAACATACTCTAACAGTATCTTTAGGTTGTTCTAAATATGTTTTGGGTATATCTTTTAATTCCTTTAATAAACGAACAATGTGAGGTTTAGCGTCATTGTTATCTTCAAAAAAATCGAATCTGTTTAACCATTTACGTACTATAAAGTATTTAAATTTTTCATTCTCTGAAGCAGTAGCTTCACCTTCTTCTTCTAGTTTAATTTGATCGTATATTTCTCTAGCTAAATATTTAATATTGTCATATTTCAATTCGGTATCTTTAAATTCTTTTGGCAAAGTATCCAACCATGTGTTGATAATTTCGACTATTTCGTTTATAAAAATTATTTCAGAAGAATTTAATTTAAGAAGTTCATTTGGCACAGACTTTTCCTTTTGTGGTGTTTTATGTTTAGTTCGAATTTTATGTTCAGATTTAAATACAGATAGAGTACCCACCAGGGGAGGTAAGTCTATTATATTGATTGGTGAAGGTGCAGCAGAATAGTTTATTTCTTTACCTTTAGTTGCTTCAATTATGTTATTTACTAGGTCAAACGTTTCTAGATCAGATAAATTTGTTACATTATTTATCAACGTATTTAATTCTTCTTTTACCAGTCTTATTTCGCCAATTCTTATATCATTTAAATTCTTGAGTAAAATGCATGTGATATCGTCAGATATACCCTCTGTATCTCCAAATTTAGCCTCTTGAACGATATTTTTTACCGTATGTTTTATATTTTCTTTATTGTTTGCTATTACATTGAAGTTTAAAATTGTGTTGCTGCTTTGATTGTAGTTTTGTATGCTTCGAAGTCTACTATTTAAGTCTTCAGCAATTGTATCTCGGTGGACAGGATCTATCATAGAAGTACTGAGTGGTAAATTATCAATCATTTCCAATATTTTAACTTTTAAAATCAACTTGTCACTTCTTGCGGTCGAATTTTTAACTATATGTTGTTTTAACTGATCCCACAAAATGTTAGTAATGAAGTTTTTATCGACATTGGTGTTAACAAATTTATAGTTCGTATTTTCCATGATATTCTTCATCCAATCAAATACTTTTTGTTTGAATAATAATTTGATTTCTTTGAACTCTTCTTGTTCGTTCTGTAGATTCTCTTCTTCATTGGAGATGTTATTTATGCTTTGTTGAACTTGTACTTTAGCATTTACTGTTTCTTTCTTTTCATGAACATATATTTGATCATACGGTGTATCTGAACCGATGATTTCATTGTAATATTCTTGTAGAGTATTTGTGGATATGTGCTGTATTCTAGTAGAATCTAGTAGTTTATCAATAAGCGTACTTGTAGCTGCCTCTCTGACCTCAGGTTTCTCTGGGAATTTTTGCTTTCTGTAAGAAACCTTCATGAACTTCCTGTTCAACCGATTGATTCTACATAAAAGATTGTCTTTTAATTCTTCTTTAAGCATCTTTTCGTTATCTAATCCAGGTAAATAATTCAGAACAGAATCAGCTTTTTTGCGTAGTAGCATCTTGTAATTATTACTGTCAATATCATTGATCAAATCGAAGACTTTATCAATGAATTTGTTTATTAATTTATCTTTTTTCTGCTCCACGGATTGGTCGGGATATCGAGGTATCTCTTTAGCCCATTCCAATATTTCTTTACGTAAGAATTTCTTGTATTTTCTTGTGTCTTTTATAGCGTCTGTTGAAGAGGTTTGTCCATCTGATGTTAAACTTGAATTTCCGCTTAAATAAGAGGAAGAACCACTCTGAAAAGAGAAGAAATTGGGTTCTCAAAACCACTGAAACATTACTAGAATAATAACAAAATGTATATAACATACTTAAAGTTGAGTAAATTAATTTAAATCAAGCCAAAGAAATACCCAATAAGGTCGTTATAAAATAACTATTAAGTTAAATTGTCCATCTACAGTATTAATACCACTTTCCCTTCACGTGGTGTTACAAAATTCCACTCTGTCAAGTTTTTTTTCAGTGAAAAAAACCTTTTATGTTATCACCTGCGAGTCCCTTTGATTACTGGATGACGAATGATGCTGTATCAAGTGACGGTCCAGACGTTCTTTTATAACTGGACATTCGTTTTCGGAACAAGACTGCAATAAAAATACCATTCATCTATGTATACCATTATCTAAAAGGCATAATTTATTAAAATTTCAGATATAATTGGACCGATTTTAAAAATTATTTCACAGTTGGATATATATTATGATCCCTGATTGCTATAGGATATAATATAATATGTACTACAGGCGAAGATGAGGCAGAATACTATAATTTTTAAGATTTAACACAAGCAGCATCATCTCATGATTTATCTTTATCCTTAACCAATTTTTAGGATACTAATATTGGTAATAAGAAAGTAACACTATTCAATTCTACCTATTCACTACGTTTTTCATTAACTGCGTTATCCTCATCTATAAATTAATTGGCATTTGTGTAACCACCATTTTCACTCACAATGCAAGCTTTAATGCTATCCTTAAAGCTTCGGATACTCTTCAGGTATCTCACATCTATGGTACCACCGAAATCATTTAGATTATCCTCAGTCTCCAAGAGAACTGCATCTATGAACGTGGAACGACCTTCTGGAAGGTAGGGTATGTCTAATTCTGGTTCATCGTTGATTTCCTCAATATCTATAAGTAGAATTATTATGGTAATACTAGCAAAATCACGTAACTTCACTCGTGGTTTTTAAAGACATAATATTATTATGCATTTAAACCTTCCTCGAGAATCCGCCTTTATTTATTTATTTCCTTGTCGAAAATATATGAAAATCGATGCAGAAGTTTTGGAGTTTTTCGATCGACAGTATAAGTAAAGTTTTTATTTATTTTCGTCTATTTTCGTATTCTCCTGTAAAATTATTGCCAATATTGGATACAATCTGATATAATAGTTATAACACAAACCTTTAACACTGCAAACGTGTGCAGTTTCTTCTGTATTTATAGAATCTTTATTTACTATTTCATTATCTTTCTGTTCGTTCATATTGGTAGAAATATTGATGCGAATACAACAAGATTATAGTTTTAGCGAAGCTAAAGCAATGCGTTGAAGAGTATAATATTATGTTGTTTATTAGGAAAATGCATTATAGTAACATCGTTATTTTAATCACTGGTAATTTATAAATAAGAATTTAGAACCTAATAGGGAAGTTAACGGTGCACAATGCTGCATTTTATTGTTTGTTTGTAAATAATAATTATTCTGACATGTTTAGCAGACAACTGCAATGTGAAATTACACAATAAATTAAATCAAATTTCTTCACATATTTCTTGAAAATTTTACAAAATATCTAATTACACAGTAAAAAAACACGTAATTTAAAACAAACAAACAAATTAAATTTGTATTTAATAATTATTTTATACCAGTTTATACCCTTCTTAAGATTAAATTTCATTATTTTTTACATTAAAACTTAAGCAGAATTAAAAGAATGATTAAAGAAAAAGAATAAACGATGATCTTTCAAATAGACAATTGACTTTTATTTTAAAGTGAACCCTTGATGGAACAAAATTCTAAATTTCTGTAAAACTATTATATAATCAAATTCCTGAAATTTTATTCAAATTCCTGCAGGAAATGTAAGTACATATTATTTTTTAGTATCGATCGATACTAAATTTCATGATATCCTTCGAAAATTCGAATTTTGAATAGGAAGGCCATTCTCCCATTACGATACGCACAGGCGATTCAAGTATCCTGCAAGTCTCGGACACAAGTCGCCGCGCCGCGGAGTATCTCACATACATTTGTATGTAGGCTCACATACTACGCTACCGGTACCTACATACAAATGTATGTGAGATATTCCGCGGCGACTAGTCTCCGAGACTTGCAGGATACTTGAATCGCCTGTGCGTATCGTAATGGGAGAATGGCCGAAGGTTACTCTTTCACAAGAAACACTACCTACTGGACGGTTTTGAATGCTTTTTACCCGCAGTACTCCGCTGCTATTGGTCTTAGCATGATGATATTATGATGTAGCCTCCAGCCTTCCTCAATACATTTATTGACTTGAATGGCTATCTAACACTGAAATAAATAAATAAATATTTCGGGACAATTTTCACACACGGCACGATCTGATCCCATACTAAGCTTTCGCTTATGTTATGGAAACCAGATGGCTGATTTTATTTTTATTTTATTTATTTTATTCATAAAAGGCACCTTACAGCTGTTATTAAGATAAATTATACAAATTACATAATATAAAAACGCCAATTACAAGGCACACCAGTAATAGTCCAATTGTGTGACAACAAGAGGTAAACTAATTAATTGTTTTCTTGTTGGGAACAATACTTGTTTTCTATATATACATACATATATTATAATTTTAAATAAATACTTACATATATAGATAATTAACACCCAGACACAGAGCAAACATGCACAAACAATGTTCATCACACAAATATTTGCCCCGGGTGGGAATCGAACCCACGACCTCTGACTTGGAAGGCAGGGCCACTACCAACCAAGCCAACCGGCCAGTCAAATAATTTTTCAAATCGTTCCAGTAGTTCATAATACCGCGCGGGTTCTTTACAAAATAAACTTCTTTTAGGCCTGAACCTGACAGCCTTAACTATCTGGGTGGACACCGCCCTGACTCCTGTTACTCCGTGTCTCGTATGATGAAAATGACCGTAAGTAAACTATAGTATCTATAGCATTATTTGTTAACTAACACACTAGCTTTGGTCCGCGGTTTACACAAATGCACATGAAGACACATTTACTTCCATTAAATCGGTCCTGCAGTCCTTATGATAAGTTCGGCAACAACACAAGCATAGAAAAAACATGTTTATTAAGATTTAAATTAAATGTTTATTCTACTTGATCGATATTAATACTCTATAGAATATAGATGATTATTTTACAATTATAAAACTGTATTTTTTGTCCAATAGCAAACCGGGATAAGCGTCAATAAAGAATCTAAATTTTATCTTTAGTTTTTCCAATATTATTTGTAGACTTTACTATTTTAAAAGTTTCATAAAGTTTTTTTGTGTATTTATTATTTTTTCTATGCTCCACAGCACATCCCCATAGCAAATCATATATTCTGATGGAGTGCGGTGAAGGTATGATCGCCGTCGTGAGGGGGCTGAAAGATTCAGCGCTAGCTGTCACTCTGTTGGACGGGGGGAAACATTATACATTGCAGCCTGATGGTACCTAATAGTTAAATTCAAAATAATATTATATTTTAAAATTTAAATAGGTAGTAGTAGTACATAACAATGACCGCCTCCTTGGTACAGTGGTTGTCGCGTGAGCGTAGAACCGAGGGGCCCTGGGTTCGAGGAGACGAAGAAAAAAAAATGTCTCGGTCTGGTAGGATACAGAAGGCTGATCACCTACTTGTCCATAAAGAAAATCAATCAGTGAAACAGATGTATGCATAATGCATCTGCCCCCTTACCCCACTACGGGGACACGTCGGGACTTCACTTAATACATAACAATAACTATTGGTTATTACACATATCTTAAATAGATTCAATTAAACAATACAGTCTTTAAAATTGATACTATACACAGATACTGATTTTAAACACGTCAAAACTCAGATTCGCGCGATCCTGCGATGTTATTCCTCATAATTTCCGACTTCGCCTACCAAGCCCAGTTGAAAAATTCGTCCTATAAAGATGCTATTCAGCTATTTACAACGAATCGACCTGGTTCTCTTCTGCAATATTGAACACTAACAGCTTGTAGCTATTCACATAAGTTTTTGAAAAGCTTTTATGCCTGTCTGGTGTGTGTTAATGTTAGTCTGTGTATATTTCATTCTGTGTCTCTGCGTCGAAGTTTGTGTTGGGCTGATCTGTGTCTGTTCTTATATCTGATCTATTTCGCTTTTTTTGTCTGTGTCAGTTTATGTATGTGTATCAGAGGCTGTTTCTATGTCGATGCCTATGACTGTTTTCGTTTTTTCTGAGTCTGTTTTGAAATCTAAGATATATGTGTGCGTCGATGTATGTTTCCTTTAATGTGTCGATGACTATGTGGGTGTGTGTGTCGATTTTTGTGTCTGTATACGCTTCTGCGTCTGTGTCTGTTTCTGTTTCTACTTAAAATAGACACAGATCTTTTACTATGTCTATAATATTTGCATCTTTATCTATAACTATTTCTATAGTACCTCCTCCAACGTATGTGAACAATGCGTCGGGTTCTCAATGTGCCGCGGATGTGGTGCGACGGGAGAGCGGGGTGCAAGCTACTGATGGCAGATATGCTAGTACTTATAAGGTTAGTGAATTGTTTGATGAATCTCTTGTATTATAAAGTATGTCTGTATGTCTGTTTGTGTAGTGTCTATTTCTGGGTTGATTCCTGTATCTGTGTCTGTATTTATTACTGAAATATAAAAATAATTCTTATCTTTTATATTTCCAAAGGTTTATGTAGGTACTAAATTTCTGTAACAGTATTTACTTACGCGGCTATTATGTCTTTGAACAGTCTGTTGATTCCCAAAATTTAACTATGTTATTTAGTGAAATTGAAATACAGATACATTTAGATCACAAAATTGAATATCATCATAATTTAATGTCCTTTAACAGATGATGCACTGCCACGTGACGCCAACATCGCCACACACTGAAGTCACGGAATTTCCGCCACAGAGAGCGGAATTATGTCCAGGTAATTAGTGTTTATTATTGTAATTGTGCTAATTTGCTCCTTGGATATAAATATGGTAAATAGTATAAATAACATAATATCGAGGACCTTGTATACATCCTTGCACGACCACAAACGTGAAAGTATCACAGAAATCGATATTAATACAGTTACTTTATATTAGAGGTAATATGGGAATTAGTACTCTTAAATATTACAGTCTCCTTTCCACATGTTCCGATTTAAATAAATATAATATCTTTGTTTCCGTATCATAATGCTAACTTATCAAATGCATGTTTCATAGCGATACGTCAACTAAAATGCAGCAAATTAGGAAGGTCAAATTTTGACCAACCAAATTGTAACGAAATTTGTTACTTACCAATAAGTTAATTAGAATTAGTAGAAAAATTACTGTTATCATAGGTCAAGGAAACTTTGAGATTGGTGGACCCGGCAGTTGCGAGAAATACAAAGCGACAAAGTCTAACAGTTACAAGGGTGGTCTATGTTGGCCTGATAAAGGTATAGTATAACATCGTGGACGACATTATTTCTTTAGGTTTGTAATAAATCCATACTAATATTATAAATGCGAAAGTAACTCTATCTGTCTGTCTGTTATTCAATCACGCCTTAAATACTGAACCAATTTGCATGAAATTTGGTATAGAGATATTTTGATACCCGAGAAAGGACATAGGATAGGTTTTATCCTGGAAATCCTACGGGAACTGGTTTTTCTTTGAAAACGCGGGCGAAGCTGCGGGCGGAAAGCTAGTAACATCATATTTTTATAATCTAGTATATTAGGTATATAAAAATATCCTACATCATAATTGCGAAAGTGTCATATAATAAATTAATTTACTATCAACATGAAACTTGTTTCTCCATCTGTCATGTGCCGTTCTTTCTTTTCTAATCTATATAAAAATGTCTATATCGGTGTCTTAACTGTGTCTGCGCCTTTATCTACCTTTATTTTACTATTTTTCTATCTTTTACAATTTATTGAAGTTATACTTCTTTTGGCGCGATGGAGAAAAATGATGAGAGTGAATTTTTACGATGCGCGCGCACACCGACACCTAAAAACAGCATGAAGTTAGTTCTAGGTGGTATGAAAATTGATAACTATGTCCAAGTTGTATATTCTAGTATTTTTGCCATACGCCAAAGAAGTATAACTTCTAACGCGTGTACATAAGTACACACACTCTTTTTTTATTATTCTCTTCTATTATGCCACAAATGAAAACAACTATAACATCAGGTGCAGTATTCACATCCCGACCGTCTGTTCAACCGGACGCGTTCGCAAGCTCTCTCCGCAAATATCCAAACATGTCTCCAGAAAGATCTGCGGAAATTATGGAAAGATTTATATCGTATGCTCAGAGTCGGAGTAGTGAGTTTTTTTTTATGTTTTAAATAAGCTAACGTTAAACAACTAGACATGAAATAAGTAATTATTAAGCAGTAAGCAATTACACGCACAGGCGATTATTCCGTAACTATTACAGATATCAAAAAGCTTTAAACTGGTATTGAAAGCTCTTTACCTAATGAGTAAAATGACAATAATAACTTATTAAAAATAAACCGGGAAATAGCCAAAAATTTTACATTAAGCACGCCCATACATTTAGTATGAGATATGACTATCCTCAACATGTATGGGGATAGACATTTATTGAAATTAGCACCTTAGTTCGTGGTAGTAATGTACAAAGTGTATTGTATCGTTCATTAGAAAACTCTGCCTTATTAACGTACAGGCAGAGTTTTTTTGGTGCAGTATAAATATTTACAATAGCTTGCGCTTCGGACAATCATTTGTTAGCTTGACTGTAAATCTAGTTGCTTATTGTATCCATGATCTTTAGCAAATACTTCTAATCTTAAGAAGAGTATTTTTTCGTCAACCTTTTTATTAAATACTAGCGGTCCGCCCCGGCTTCGCCCGTGGTACATTTTTCAATAAAAAGTAGCATATATTCTTTCTCAGGGTCTAAAAATTGTCTGTGCCAAATTTCATCAAAATGGGTCCAGTAGTTTGAGCCTTTTCAATACAATCAAACAAACAAACAAAGTTTTCCTTTGTAGACTAGCTGCTCCGCGCGGTTTCACCCCCGTGGCTCCACTCCTGTTGGTCGTAGCGTGATGATATATAGCCTATAGCCTTCATCGATAAATGGGCTATCTAACACTGAAAGAATTTTTTAAATCGGACCAGTAGTTCCCGAGATTAGCGCGTTCAAACAAACAAACTCTTCAGCATTATAATATTAGTATAGATTTCATTTAATTTATCACGGTCTTCTATTGCAGTTACATCAAAAACTAAATCTCCATCGCCAACTCGTACCATCGAATCTGATACATCCACATTTTGTTTAGAAACGTTGAGAAATACTAACTCTAAACAATATAGAAGTCATGAACCTGATATAAATCTTAGGAATAAAAGGTGACCTTATAGATTTAATTAACTATGTGTCTGTAATGTTTTCATACTATCTTACACAATAATTTTTCTAATCGGACCAGTAGTTCCTGAGATAAACGCGTTCAAATAAACGCTTATTTTTTAATCAAAATAAATATATATTACAGAAAAAATATAGATCAGAATGATGATGAATCTACATAATATAATTTATCTCTTCCTATAAATTTTCCTTAAAATCCAGAATAGAAGAATCACCCACACGCGAAAGATCTAAAAAGCCTCTCGATTCTGAAGTCGAATCTTGGAGACGAGGGACGTTCGGTAAAACCACAGATGTCAGATATTTGAAAGATGTGACTAGAGTGGTCAGAGAAAGCATACGTAGTATGGCGGTAGGTATTTAAACGTGTTAATTTGTAAACACAATGTTTTTGTACATGTAAAGTTATAAACTCGATGTTTTTGTACATGTAAAGTTATAACCTCAATGTTTATGTACATGTAAAGTTGTAAAATCAACGTTTTTGTACATGTAAAGATGTAAGCTCGACGTTTTTGTACATGTAAAGATGTAAGCTCGACGTTTTTGTACATGTAAAGTTGTAAAATCAACGTTTTTGTACATGTAAAGATGTAAGCTCGACGTTTTTGTACAGGTAAAGTTGTATGCTCAAGGTTTTTGTACATTTACAATTGAAACTCAACGTTTATGTACATGTAAAGTTGTAAACTTGACGTTTACATGTAAAGAAGTTTTTTAAAATTTGACATAAGGATAGATTTTTATAAATAACCACCGATTCTCTACCAAGAAATATGAGTTAGAGAGTAGAAGCTACATTTTTACTTTTCTTTATTTGTGCCATATGTTTATATTTCTACAGTGTTGCTTAAAATTAATATTACTGTTTTAAATATTATATTATTTACAGGCTTATAATCAGCCAGAAAAACTTCCAAGGCACGAGAGTCCATCACCAGAGAGACGTACACACGCACAAAAGGTAATAATTTATATTTATTATTTAATCCTTCATCATCTCAACTATCTTATCATTTTAATTTAAAAAAGGCGCTTTGAGAGTAAAATTTCAAGGCAATACCGTCGCGTCATGGCAATGCCGTCACGTCATGGAGTAAGGCGAAGATTTTGGTATCTTCGAATCTTGCCAAAGAACTTTCACTTCTGACACGTGTACTCGGCACACACGCTCTTTTTTCTTATAAGATTGATATCCTCCTAAATCATAAATGTCTATTTTATCTTTATTTATAGTTTCTTGTAAGTCTATATTCACTGCTAGATCTAATTAAAATTTATTTCTGTTTTCAGAGTTGCAACTCAGTGAATATGGAAATACAAGGTAATAATATATAAACACATAATTTTCCAATTTTTTTTTCTTTATAAAAAACAAAAACACTGTTAAAAATACAAAAATGGTAAAATAAATATATAAAATAAAGTCTGTTCAAAATTTTGTAGTTTATTATCAAACCTTTCTATATTTTTCCTCAGCTGCGGTGCAAATGGTGTCCAGAGAAATGGTGACGTCACCGAAAACTAAGCCATCACAGAGGAATGTATGTTAGAGCTAGCGCGCAAGAGCAACTTTGTCTCCGCAACTATTTTGTCTCTCCCATCAACTCTATGGGCTAGTGAGAAAGTGCGCGCACGTAGCGACGCAACTCCCCATAGAGTTGATGGGAGAGACACAATAGTTGCGGAGACAAAAGTTGCTCTTGCGTGCTAGCTCTAAATGTCAAATAATTCTTGTGTATAATAGTTATTGTAATAAATGAACATATCTTACCTTATTCAATTTTATAAAATAGCATAGCATAACATATAGAAAAACTTTTATGTTGATAAAAAATCTAATTTCAATTTAAATTCATTTATTAAAGAAAATTTGTATAGACTTTGGAATATAATTATACACCGTACAGTGTATGTATGTACTATGTATTCACATTACAGATTATAATTGAAGTGAAACTTCTTTATCGGGGTTGGAAAAAAATTTAGTGTAACATTTTTTTGTTACGCGTGACATTTTTCCGTTACGCGCCATCTTTTTCTTATCCCTACCACGCGTGATTCGACGTATTTCTGTAAAGTTGCATATAGTAAATTATTTTTTGAAAAATAAGGTCATAAGAAGTTTCACTTCTTACGTGTGTACACTAGTACACGCACACATTTTTATTTTATAATCCTCTCCCCAATAATTTCGCTTTTTTCAGGTAGCAATATCCATAACACCACCACCATCAGCGGCTCGAAGTTCAGGTGCAGTATCGTTTAGAAGTACAGATTTTGTCAATTTTGAACCATCCTCTAAATCTATTCAAACAAGACAAACGAACATTAACCTGAAAACTATATCAAGCTTTAACAATTTACGGAAACGTAAAAGACGAAATAATAGACGCAGTAAATCTGATGAAGAAATTAGATTGGAAATAAATAATACAACACACGTAAATGATGGTCAGAAAATAGATAAACTAAAAGGTCTGCGTAAAGCAAAATGTGCATGTAAAGTGTCGAAGAATAAAAATAAAACACCCACAAAACGTGCAAGCTTTAGAATTCACGAAAATGATTCTCTTGATGATTTGGATAATTTTGATTTCAAACCTTATTCAGAACAAGCTCATGTGTTTCATACACAAGTTAAGCCATATAAAGCAATCGATGAAGACGATTTAGCAGTATTATTGCAAGATTGGCTTAGCATTATACCTCTAAAACCAGCGAACTATTTTGGAAGACCCATAGAAAAGGAATATTTGTTTTATGACTTGCTAGATAAATTGAAACACACTGCTTGCCATTTGCCAGAACATAATAGAAGAGATAAGATAAAGGAAGATATTATAGGACTTTTAAATGAATTCCCTGTGGATGTAAAAGGGAATAGAGATGTGTATTTGGGTAAATTAGCTGATGTTCTCATAGAAAGAATTAAAAACCTTGGTCGTGATTCAAATGTTAATAAAAGAACAATAAATGTCAATAATTTTCATGACTTTACAATGCATAGATATATTCCACCGACAGAAAATGAACTTAGGACTTTTATTTCCGATGAGCTCGTTTCATTTATTAGAAAGTATGGTTTAGTGTATCGTCGTCATTCCTTACTTGAATTAGAAGAAGAATTAGTCGATGTAGTTATGCTTTTCATGGAAAACATACACACAACCAATAATGATCTGCTTGGAGATGATTTAATTAATATTTTAATAGATTATGGCTTCTTGGACCATCAAGCGTCGCATTTTGTACATATTTTAATCAAACATCTAAGAGAGGCATTTTTAGATGACTCGAATACAACAAGGCAAAGTAAAGGAGAAGCATTAGTTGTACTTCCTAGTATACAGTCACAAAATCCATATACATCTGTTAATGCAAATGAATACAGTATTAGTGCGATAAATGAGTCAGACATAAATTCACTAATGGAAACATACACGAGGCAACTATGTGAACAAATCAATGAATGGTTGACATCGATCCAAACACTTTTACCAAGAATCAATGAAAGAGGGTTTAGACAAGTAGTTGTGAATGATTTAGCAGGGGATATCATCGATAGACATAAATATTTGGAAATGAATCCAGGCAGCAGAGGAACGGATGAAGCTGAGCTAGAACATTTGAAATACCAAATATTTAAATGGATAAATAAACTTGCTGGCGAGGACACGTTGCAACCGGGAGAACACGCACCAGAGTTGATGAGAAGAATACGTAGTATTCCCGTTCCAATGCTAACAATACCAAATAATCAACCAAGAATAGGAAATATGAATGACCTTAAAACTATTGAACAATTCACAGGCGGGACAAGTAATCGAGATGACACTATTCAAAATTCCGCAGTTAATACTCCGAAAACAACCTGCACGCCACCAAGGTCTTGTGGTAAAGAAACATGTAGTCAAAACCAGAGTCACGGGGCGTGTTGCCCTGATGAAAATCTTGTTCCACCAGCATCAGCATCCACAGAACGATTGAATGATGAATATGAACAATTTGTTAAAAATTGGGTTCAAAAGATACCTATAAGAACATCATCACCTGAAGAAGAAGCTTTAGCCGAAAAAGCTAGATTGGGAATTCATAATGGTATTTGGAAAGCACTCACAAAGATTCGATGTGATCCATCTATATATAGAGAGAGGTTTTATTTTGAGGATGTATTAGACGATGAAGTAGAGGATTTATTAAATTGTCTACCACAAACGCCTGAACTTCAAGCCAAGAAGCACTTATTGAAAGTAGAATTAATTAAAAGAACGATAGATACGATCGAGCAAAATAAAGCTGAACTAGCGAGGTCGTTTAGACAAGAACTTATAAGAAATGTAGATAATAGTCTACAAAGACAGGATCTGAATACACCTAGTGACAGTAATTCTAAAGCTCGAGAAGAATTAGAAATAATGAGGATCGTTGAACAATTTATTTTATATTCAAACTACAAAGACGAAGACCCTCTTAAATCAGAAGTGTACAGAAAAAGGCTACTAAAAGAAATTAAGGAGCTCATTGATGAAATAAAGAAAAATCATTCAGACCAAGCGAACATAAACTATACTATGTATATAACAGATATTTTAAACGCTTTGCATCAAGTACCCTTGCCTGGTGACGACACTATTAAAGAAGAAGCCAATAATATACTTTTGGAATTTGAAATCGAAAAGTGGTTTACAGATTTACCGATAGTGTTAAATGAAGACGACACTATTGAAATATTACAATGGAAAAGAAAACTTGATAACTTAACGCAAAAAATACGTGATTTAGAAAACAGTGTAAGTCCTGCTGATCTACGAGAAAGAAGTATTAGAAATGAAATACTAAAATTTTTAGAAAAAGCTCCTTTACAAGGTGAAAACATCAATAAAGATTTCATGGCAGAGCAGCTTGTTAATAGAATAAAGAATAGAGATCAACTGAATCAATCGAAACGCGTTGCTTTCAATGAACCTGGATCATACGACGATTTTCGTTCAAACGTACCATTATCATCTAGTTATATAGAAAAACCTCATCCCATTACTCCATCTAGTGAACAAAATCAAATCCGAAATTCACTTGCTCTTAGAAACGAAGGCCACCAACATAGTGGAACAGATATCAATTATGATGCTTTCTCTCAGGGAAGACCTAAAGAGTCAACTTTCAAAGATCGAGATGAATCTGATATTTCATACCAAGGGTTTTCTGGTAGACAACCTTTAAGTTCGACTTTTAAAATTAAACCTAACCAGTCGTTTGGTCAACAAGAAAGCTTTCGTGGAAATGCATCTGACGATCATAGTCATGAAGGTCTCGACCAAAAGCAACCGAAAAGTTCAAAATTTAAAGGCCATGATGAATCTCAGATTTCATACAGAGAATTTTCTGGAAGACAACCTGCCAGTGCATTTAAGGATAAAGAAGAAGGTTTTGTTTCCATACCGCCTGCTCCACCGAGCTTTATTCAAGAAGCCTCTGTTGGCAACCATAGAGACAAAACACAAGCACCATTACCAACAATACATGATGAAAGCAAAGCTCACGATGCATCTGATATATTATCTTATCAAGGATTTTCTAATAGACGACCGATTAGTTCCACTTTTAAAAATAAACATGATGGTTATACTATACCAGTGACGTCGACTAATGGCAAAGATTCAATACAATCCACTCCATCAACGCCACGTCGCTCTCTTTCACAACCCCGCAAAGAAAGACAATCGTCTGATCAATATAAAACATTAAAACCAACACCAAAACCTTCTAACAAGAAAATAGATCGCAATACTGTAGATCAAAGCGCACAAATGAGCAGTGAAAGAAGCGGTGTAGTTCTAGAATGCTGTAAACCACATTGTGAATTAGGAAATAAAGAGCGTTTAAGTCAAGAAGCAGGTTCTAGTGGACTACACATAGCAACCCCACAACCAGCTAGATATCAGAAAGGTCAACATTCTGTCTCCAAAGGCATCATATTTAAAGATAGAGACGATTTTAGCGCGACTCCAAGATTGACACCGAATGATCCAATAAGAGGAACATCAGTGGAATGTCAAACTTCTGGACAGGCTCAAGAGGAAGTAAGCGATATACACTTTAGTCAAGATGGAAATTATAGAACAATAGCTACAAATACACCTAGAAAACGAATTCTTTGTTTGGGAGATGATATTGCAAAGTTGTTGGATGTAGACAATGCTGATGATAGTGAAATTCGATGCAGATGTATTGAACGATTCTTAAGATGCAAGAAACAATTACGACGATTTGCTTGCGATGGTATAGACGCGGATATACCTTCTTGCCTTCCACTTATGTTTACATGTCCGTGCTTTCTATAAAATTGTTTATCTTAAAGGTCCGATTTTGAAAAGTGAAAACAAATACAAATAAATATATGTGTTGTGAAATACGTTTTGTGATATGTTTTGGCCAATGTGATGTGTTTTCCTCATTTATTGGAGCAATAAAACTATACCCATCAATATTTTTGTCTTATTCTTTTCCTATTTTAATATCTGTAGTGATAATCAAATCAGTTACTATATTTGCACAGGGATTTAATATGTATTTTTATTTACAGCTGAGATATCCGTTAACTCCACCGCTGAAAATGAGTGTCGTAAAAATGTAAGCTTTAGAAATTATATGATTTTTGAATAGCATTTTATACTCAACAATGATTTTAGATTTTTCTGTTACAGATAATTTTATATCAACTACACAACCAGCTTCAGAATGATACGCCAATAGAATCAAGTGTTAGTTATATTGATGTTAAAAGAGGTGTATCTCAAAGACTCGACCCAAGAACATGTATATCCCAAAGAACATTTAAAGACCAATCAAAACTAGACAGGCGAGACGCAATATTAAAATGGATCGACGATATATTTCACAATGAGCATAAACGAAAAATCTGGAATAAAAGGCTATTGAAAATAGTGAAAAAATTGAATAATCCTAATGGGGAAATTAAATTGCGACAAGATATTAAACGTTTCTTGCATACTATAGATCATTATTATATACAAGATGATAAAAACTTTTTAGTTGATTACATTATAGGAGCTATTAAAAATATCAAAGTTAATTTTAATGAGAGAAGGAGCCTTAACGTTTTACACGTTAGTACATCGTGTCATAGGTCAGAAATAGAACACTTTAAAACTATAATTAAAAACTGGATTATGGAATTGCCTTTAAAAGAAGCAAACTACTTCGGAAAACCAATAGATATAAATCATGTAACAAATAAGTCAACAAATATACTACTACCAGAAATAAATAATTTCAATAAAAAATTAAGTCACTTGAAAAATATTATATTTAAAACCTTATCTGATGTACCTATTGATATTAATTTTAAAGAAAAAAATATGTTTTTAAATAGACAAGTAAATAAATTGATTCAAAAACTATTAGATGCTGATGGATGTTTAACACAGGCGCCAAGACATTATGAAACATTGAAAGAAAAGCAGTATTACGACAGTGAACTAGATTTAAAAAGTTTTATTTCCAGAAAGATAGAAGAAATTTTTCATATATGTATACTACCTATTGATCAAGCGCAAATAAATTATATCAAACTAAATTTACTTAATACAATTTCCACAAAATTGACACATGGTAGACTTCAAAAAGGTCATTTAAAAGTACAGATTTTTGACCTATTGAGAAACGTCGTTCAGTTAAATAAGTGGCAAGTGAATAAGTATACAAATACAATCATGCGTTACTTAGAATTTGTATTTGATGGGTTTCTTGTAGATAATAATAAATCTGATTGGATTAAAGTTATAATGAATGCGTGTAACTCTGAAACTAACATTAAAGCAAAAGATAACGCAAGAACAGATTATATAGAAGACGTTAATGCGTATAAAAAACTATTAACTGACCAAATCGTAGAATGGTTAGAAAGTTTTAATAGTCAAGTGCTACAAGAAAAAGATTTTGTTACATTTGCTGCTAAAGATTTGTCCAGTTCTATTATAGCGAGGTATAAGTTTCTACAATGTTACCCACATCGAATTTCTTATGAAAGTGAAATGGAGTTTCTAAAATATCTGATAATAATTTGGATAAACAAAGTAATAGGTGAAAGTAACACGGATATAATGAAAAGTGTCAATACCTTACTTAATAAAATAATTTCTTTTCAAAACCGCTTCAAGCTAAAAGTCGCTAGAAGTGAAGAATTGTATCGTAGAGAAAAAAGTTTAGACAAAAATGTTCTGCTTAAGAAAAATTCGGAGTACCTGAGAAATGTAATTTGTGGTGTACCTACAGGAATCGATAATCACAATACTGAAGAAGAAAACTTCCTTACACCCAAATCTAACATCAACGTTTCTAATCGTCCAAAATCTTTAACATTTATGAATTATACTGATAATAATATACCATTTATTAAGGCACGTGCAAACAGTTTTAAAAGGAAGGTCTTTAAAGATATATCTCTCCAAACAGACCTAGAAGAAATTAACATCAATCCATGGAACTTAAAAAGTATACTGGACTACAATGTTTGCGTATTTTTAAATAAAGCAAATCCAACAGAATATAAACCAATTCAATGTATCTATAATCAATATAGCGAAATATTAAAAACACATTGCTATGAGCTTGAATTTAATGTAAATGAAGATAAGATGGAAATTGTAAGAAATTGTATTCTCAATAATGTTTGGAAGATTTACTACAGGCTCATATCTGATCCAGGAACAGATAGTTCAAATTTCAAAACATTATTTGAAGAACAATTTCAAGAATCTCTGTCTAATAGCAAATACCTTCCAGGACTTGAAATTATGTTAGAAATGCGAAGAATATGGAAGGCTAATTTATCGTTACATGTAAATAATATGTATAGACGCATCCAAGAAACTAAAAATGGCCTCTTGTTCAGAAGATCATTCCAAGATGTATTTTGTAAAGAATTTAAATTGAGTTTACAACAAAATCTACTCGTGTTAATGAGATTGTATGATTATTTTGTAATGTATTCTAAATTTAAGGAAAACGACGTATTCAAAGCATACATTTACAAACAACGCTTAACTAGTACAGTAGAGGTTCTTTTTAATAATAACGACACCATTAAAACACATATTAGTGAGGATAGAGTTAGTTTATTCAACAAAGTATTTAGAACATTAGATAAAATTGAGTTATGCGAGGATATTATAAATGACGAAGCAAGTGAAATAACTTTTAGAGAAAAGCTAGACAGTTGGTTAAAAACATTACCGAGTAAACATAGCATTAAAAGTGATGACGAAATATCTACAATTAAAGTAATAACAGTACTAGCTAAAAATGTTAATATAATAACAAAAATTCACAACGATAAAGCAGTTAGAGAAAAGGAAATAGAGAAAGAAATGACACAGTTTTTGCAAACTCAAATTCCAGATAACGTAACGTATTCTGAATGTCTATGTATGGTTAAAAACTTTGTGGAGAAACTTAATTTTGTTCAAGATAGTAAAAATGCGATGGATAGTTGTCCGAAATGTTCCACATGCATTACTAATGAACAGTATGATAGCGTAGAGCAAACACATAATGATGCAGTACAAAAAGTAGAGTCACGCGTTCGATTTGAAGATACAATAACAGATTGTAATTCTAATCGTGTTCAATACAAACCAGCGGTAAATAAGAAAACTGGTATTCTCAAAGATACCAAAAAATATAATAAAATAGCTACTGAAAATAGTGTAGATTTCGAAGAACCACAAAGCTCAAAATCCGTTTGTCCTGGATGTAATCCAAATGTTATTAATTATCAAGAAAATATAAGATTAGATGATAGTGATGATAGCATTACAATAATTGAAAACCTACCGAATTTTAAGTCAGAATCATTTCAAATAGATTTCCCAATCAATGAGGGTACTAATACAGAACATTTGTTCATTCCTGCTAATAAGGATAAATTAGTATCTAATGGTGTACAATTATACGATGAAGTTGATTCAAATGCTACTAGATATAAATTTTTACACGGAGAAATGATAAGCGTTACAGACAAATATTCACAAACATCTATTGATTATTGTGAAAATTATCAAAAAAAACGAGTGTTTTGTCAAAAATGTAGATCGTTAATAATTGAAGAAGACACAAGCGATGAATATGATGATTCTGAAGAATATTAACTGTTTGCGTAAATGTATTTTGTATTTTTCTAGTTTGTAATTTATTTATTTATTTATTACACTTTATTGTAATACAAACATTAAATAATAAGAAACGATAAAAAGAAAATATGGTACTAGAAAGATGTAGTACAATTGGCGGCCTTATCACTAAGCAGTGATCTCTGCCAGGCAGTTATGTTAGCGTAATGTAATTATTATTGTTTGGTAACATGTTTTGAAATAAAGGGTTGTGTATATATGTTGTTTTATGTATATCATTTCTATAATATAATACCTATACCATAGATAATTAATATAATACTATACTATACCTATCAGAATATAACCAGGAAATATTGTTTTGTGTGTATCGATATGTTCTAAAATTACTAAACCGATTTTAAATACTTTTTTACACAGCAGCTTTCTTTAAAGTTACATTCTGAGGAAGATTCACAAGTAATGCACTTTCATTTACGTTTTTTAATATTATTACTAAATAACTTTATACTTATATTATGTTTATTGTATGTCAACTGTATGTGATGAGTACCATATTATAATTAGGTACACTAAAATCGGTGAGTATTGAATTGAGAAAGAATTAAGGAAGTCAAGCTAAAGGGCGTCTTTGTCTCTAATCTGTAAACATAGTTTCAAAAAAAAATAAAAAGCACCTACGTATGTAAATTTGCATAATAAGGGAAAAAATAAAACCATTATCATTATTACAACATTTATTTCACAAATAACACAAACATAAACCAAAACTAGAACTCATTATTAAAATACAAAGGACTGGGGTGTGGACAATGCCTACCAAAACACTTGGAACACATTTTGAAGTCGTCTCCATGACGATAATTTGGTCTGGAAGCTCTACACTTTGTCATTACTCTGCCACCACATTTACAACACTTTTGTCCTAGATTTCTCATTTCATACCTATCATGTCTTCTATACATTCTACCAGGTACTTCCTGTTCTTCAATAAACGGCTCCCTATAGCCTCTGACATGTTCAAATTTATCTCCAAACTGACGCGTTCTTTCTAGTTGTTTCGCTTGTTCACTTGGAGTTAAGTATCCTGATAAAACTGGACGCTGGTTGCGACTAAAATTCTCGTAATTTGGCGTATTTATGAAGTAGCCTCTTTGCTGTTGTCTTTCTATATGAGTTTGAGATATTTTTTCATGTATTACAGGCGGTCGTTCACGTCTGTTAAATTCAGGATTATACGTGTATGTTCGTTTAGTAATATGCATAGATGGTCCTTGTTCTTGATGTTGACCAGAATTGTTTTGCGTGGAGACGTTTGTAGACTGAGCCATAACATTTCTTTGCCTATTGACAGGAGGAATTAAGGGTTGAAACGAAGGAGGTGGAGGATATTGGTTATGTGTGACTACATTTACTGGTGCACCTGTGTTAATCGGCGGTGCTGGTGGTGAAGAAATATTTATAGTATTATTACGTGGTGGGTAAATAGTAGAACCTTGTCGCGAATCAGTTGAATTCCACAAATACTCCTTGACTATAACATGTGGAGAAACATCTACATTGAAATTGGCTTCTCTAGTAGTCACATTTGGTTCATGTACCGTTTGTGTCACAGCACTATCGCGTGTTTGTTTTTCATTAACTGCTACATCTGTTTGTGTGCTTATGTTGATTGGCTGAGGATCATTTGACGCATCTTTGTGTATATGATAATGTGTTTCTCTTCTCACTGATGTAGGACTGCGCGCTCTTATCATATCTAAATGAGCCCTGTCTTCTGCACTTAACATACTGGGCGGTGGTATGTATGGAGTGTACTGTGTACCATTATTAACCCTTTTCATGGTAGAACTAGTAATTGGAGCGTTGTGTGCTGTAACATTTATATTAACTGAATCGTTTTCTTTATTTTGACCCGAGCTATAAAATATATTTTCTTGTGGCTGCTTTATATTTGGAGTCTTAGTAATGTTATTGTACAATATCTTTACACCATTCTTTATATCGACTTTGTGTCCGGATGTCATAGGAAACTGTTCTAACCAATCTAAAATAGCTTTTAACATTTCTTCTTTCATATTTACGTTTGGTTGAGATTTATGTTTCTCTTGTATGCTGTATAGATGATTAGCTAGAAGTGATATACTTCTTCTTGTGCTTTCTGTTTTTAGTGGTGATTTATCAGTTGAAATTTCTGTGAGCCAATTCCTTATTTCGTTTTGAATTTTTGTGATGTGAACGGACGGTTCTAATAATTCTTTTTGTGGCGCTGGCACTTTTATTAAAGCACTATAAAGGTCTCTATTTAGCTTCTGTGGGTCCAATTTGGATGCAGGGTATCGTTTCAAATATTCGTGACAATATTTATTGATTTCTTCATAAATTACTCTCTTGTATTTACTTCTCTCTCCTTCATCTTCCGAAACGTAGTGTAAACTTACAAATGCATCTGCCAAATTGTTTTTTAATTCTTCAAATGAATCATCATTTACAGTGGCTGGAACTGATTGAGATATAATTAGTTGTAACTGTTGTTTATATAATAGTGATTCTACAGTTTCGTAGTTTGAATCTTCACTTGGTTGTATAGCATTTAACCGTGTTTTTAAATGTCTAATTTTGGCCATACATTTTGATAAATCTTTATCACTCACAACTTTGTTCAATCGTTTGAAAATTTGGAACTTTAGATGTTCCAATTCAATGATACTTGATGTTTTAGTATTGGATAGCTTTAAGTATCTTTGCCTGTCTATAATATCTTCAGTCAGATCTTCTATTATTTTACTTTTCATATCTTCATCCAAATCTAAATCGTGAAGCCAATCCCTGAGAACATCTTTTATCTTTTCTTGCTGTGAAATACTTTCATCGACATCATCTTTATTTTTATATGTTTCATCTCGAATGGGAGGGACAGAAAGTGTTGAATCTAACGATGTATTTATTTCCCTTTCTGGGGTAGAAGTAACGAAACGCTTACGATCTCCTCTTAGTCCATAGGTCAATGGCCTGTCAGATTTTTCACTGATATTGTCATAGCCATCTTCTTCCAATTCTTCTTCTATAACTTCATCACTGATGGACCCACTTTTATAATATTCTTGGTCGCTCAATTTGGGGGATAATGCAGATCTTTTCTTTTGAAACCCTGCTTTTGGTATTTGTTTGACTTTATGCATTATATCATTAGCTATATTATCAATATCACTGGAAGGAAGCTTTGTATTTTTTTCTAAATATTTAACTATGTGCGCTTTAGTTTTCTTGGGATCCATTTTATCTGATTTAACATGCTTATGCAGTAAATCTGATATACCATTAGTGATAGTGTCTTTATTAAGAAGAGTTGACGGAAAACGGTCAAGTGTATTAGCGACAGCATCTTGTATTCCTTTCTTCAATGTTTTTGTTTTATGCCATTTCTTTCTACCTCTTGGCGTGGATTCCAATTTATTTAAAATTATTTTTATTAAATTCTGTTTATCATTTTCATATATTTCTAAACCTGTCTCGCTCAAAATATTGAGAGTTTTATTCACTTCATTGTTTACTATTTGCTCAAGTGACTGCGCATCGTATTTAGTGGTTTCGATATTTTCTAAATTGCTTGCGAGCTTAGCTACGTATTTTTTATATTTATCCACGTTTTGCAAATCAACATACGGTAATTGAGTGAGCCATGTCCAAATTTCTGTATAAAATTTGCTTTTACGTAATCGAGATTTAAACCGTTTAGGCTGTTCACTTTCTTGTAAGTTGTCAACTAATTTATTAACTAAATTGTCCACTGTTTCGGGGTGTAAATATGTATTATTCTTTTTCATCATCTCTTTCAACCAATTGCCTATTTCTTTTCGCGATTCTATTTGAACGTCATCTGCATTTGAATATCGTTGTTGAATATCTTTTAATTTACTAGCCAAATCCTCAACAGCTCTTTTGTTTTCTGGTGTATTTTTAAACGCTAATTCAGGGATATCTTGAAACCAAGACATAACGGTATCCACTGTATCTTTTGCTTGTGGAATCTTGTCATCATAACTATCGTGAGGGGATATTTCGATTTTATCACCTTCAGAAGGTAATAGTTTTGCCATAAGTTTTTTACTCAATTTGTTCATCGACTTTGCACTGAGCCGTTTATCGCCTTTATTCACAACGTCGTTTAACCAGTCTTTAATCACCGTTTTCATTTTCTCTGGTCTTTCTTCTTTAGCAAGAGAGGCCACTAGAGGCGCGATGAGCTTTTTCTTTTCAGCAAGAGGTAAATCTTCTAATTCTGGAAGTGATTTCATCCAATCGAGAATCATTTCTTCCTTATTTTTTAAATTTGGGGACAACTCTTGCTTCTGTTGAATACTATTTAGTTTTTCTCGAAACTCTTCACTAATTTCTGAAGGATCGAGAGGTAATTTTTGAACAACATCCAAAATCTCTTCCGTTAGAAACCCCTCTAAGTCTTTTTCAGGTAACGCTCGATTCATCAGCATAGGTTTTAATTTATGAACAACAGCCTTCTTGATCATATCTTTATTATGATCAGAAATATTAGATTTAGATAGCATTTTATCCACTAATTTGTCAACGTTATCTTGAACTTTATGTTCGTCTACCGCGAACCTTAGTTTCTTTAAAAGGTTATCACTCAGTTCATTAATAAGTGTATCTCGATGTTCATAATCTCGTAACGCGGGTAAACCGTTAAGACAATTCTTAATTCTATTAATCGCTTCTACAGAATCAGTTCTATCTATGTTATGTAAACCTCGGACCAAATTATCAATAAGTTGATTCTTTTCATTATCACTCATGAGTGTAACATTATAAAATGGTAGAATATTATTGACCCAACTTGTAACTTCATCTTCCACAACTGTTTCTAGATCTTTCTTTTTATTAAAAGGTACATGTGACGTGTGAACTAAGTCTGGAAACATTTTGAGTATTTCATCGTCTATTTGCTTGTGTGTTTCTAATTTATCTGTGTTTGTTTCACACACGCATTGCCGTGGACTGTGACAAAAACAGGCTTTGCTGTGTTTTTTTATGGCCTGGAAAAAAAACAAATTGCACATTTTAGATTATCAATAGGTTCACGTCTAAACGTAATAGGTTTACGTCTAAACGTAAACCTATTGATAAACTAAAATGTTTCAAAAATAAGATTTAGAAAAAGTATTTAGAAAAAACTATAACAAAAGTAACATGATAATAAAATCAAAAAATACAGGTTATCAATAGGTTTATAAGATTTTGTGAAACTAAACACATGCGATATTTTAGGGAATGTATTTAATTTATAATAACATACAGATGATGTTCTTCCTCCTAAATTAGTTTCTTTAGTCTCCGTTGGACGCGAACCTGCAAGGAAATAATAATGGAATTTAAAACACAAATACACAACTTTACAAATTGAAATAACTTTTAGACTGACGAATATTCGAACATATAATCCATACTAATATTATAAATGCGAAAGTAACTCTGTCTGTCTGTCTGTTACTCAATCACGCCCGAACGACTGAACCAATTTGCATGGAATTTGGTATAGAGATATTTTGATACCCGAGAAAGGACATAGGATAGATTTTATCCCGGAAATCCCACGGGAACGGGAACTATGCGGGTTTGTCTTTGACTGCGCGGGCGATGCCGCGGGTGGAAAGCTAGTAACATAAATTATTTAAATTTATTATACCTACCTTGTACTTCTGTATCACGCTTGACGCCTGATGACTGAAAAAAGATTATTAGTTTTCTTTTACAGTTTGAATTCTTATAGAATACGCAACTTAAAGTTCTAAAAAAATATTTAAGATTTAAGTACTTATATTATGATTTTTTTATGCACAATAAAACCGTTTCACACTAAAACTGAAACTAAGTATACAAAATATTATGTTTTAGTTACAACATTATTTTGTAAAATTTAATTTATAAGAATTTCACTTTTACCGGCGCAAATGCTACACCTTGGTTGCAGTGCTTTTTATGGTGATTGTATCGAGCTTGCATTCGTGGACATATCTGAAATAGAAAGAAAACACGTCACCAAGAGTGCAGAAACATAACTAAAAGTTATACAAAGGCAGAAACATAACTAAAAGTTATACAAAGAAAAGATTTAACAATAAGCTATCTCCACCAGGCAAAATGAATGCGTTCCAACTTAGAATGGGAAAGTATTTGTCATTTATTTTAAAAAATACCTTTATTTGGAAAACTATTAATTGTTTTGGAATAACAGTGTATGACGTCACAAGATGGCCCTAAATCGATCCTATTCTTATTTGGATCGTCTTATATTTTAATAACCTTTGGTGTATCATCGCATATGTCCCGTAGTTTCTCACAGAGGGCCCTCTTCACTCCCGTTAGGTACCTCACTTCAATTCCCGGTTTAGACATTGTTGCGTTTAGATAGTTGTACCTCAGATCGCAGTCGTCCTGTCTAAAATATATTTATTTAGATAATAGGCTGCTACGGTACCTATACTTATTCACTACTAAATACTATGTTGATCCAATACAATAACGATAACCATAGTTATCGGAAAAAAATTATAATAGATAATTACAGATTTTTCTTTTTTTCTTTAAAATAAGTACAGTAAATAATATACAGCTATTAAAAATATTTTGTCGCAAGCAAATTGTATCATTTCACACAAAACTGGTAGCGTTTGCAAATAGACGACGCCGTTTGAAAACGACTATTTATAGTCTATACTAATATTATAAAGCTGAAGAGTTTGTTTGTTTGTTTGAACGCTCTCATCTCGGGAACTACTGGTCCGATTTGAAAAATTCTTTCGCTGTTAGATAGCCCATTTATCGAGGAAGGTTATATGCCATGTGTCATCACGCTACGACCAACAGGAGTGGAGCCACGGGGGTGAAACCGCGCGGAACAGCAAGTAATACAATATGCCTATGACAAATAAATGCAATAGAGCACAGAACTTACAAAAATTCGTATTCAATAATTATATATCATTTGTTAGTTTATCAAATACCTATCATCCACATCCTGTCTACTCCCTGGCCACAGGTTACAAGATGAAATGTTGCCATATTTCCTTTTCCCCACATGACGGTGCGTTGAACAACGTCGTAAGAGCGAACGCATGCTTTTCGACTTTGATTTTTTACCGACTGTTTTAAAGTGAGAAAAAAATACATATTTATTAAAAGATTGATAATTTTTATTTTTGCATTTGCCTGGGAAGGAAACTAATAACATAAATAAAAGATATAGGTACAATAAAGATAATTTCTTAATCTCACATTAATTTAGATGAAAAAGACTTTTATTATGTACTTACTAAAGGCATTTATTCTATGCTACAAGCTACAATAAAATAAGGAAATAGCTGTAAGCTGTTACGCTAAAAATAGCGCCATCTATCATAATTAATAAAATTTTTATTCACAAAAGGAATACAAAAATTTTAACTAAGAATCATTCCATTGCGGCGTGAAAGACAAACAAACACACTTTCATATTTATAATATTACTTATAGAAAAATACTAACAATTTCGTCCTTGTGCATACGTTAGTATTCTCTGAACAATTTCAGCTGATTGCGATTTTTCCAAATTACTAGTTATCGGATATTTCCTGAGGGAACCAGCAAATGCATCTACACTGTGGAACACGCCTGAAAATTATGAAATATGCTAGCTATTTTTATTCTTTAAAATATTATGCAAGTAAATGCTGTATGTGTGTGTATAAGTTAGAAATTTGTGTGTGTGTGTGTGTGTTGGTGATGGATGGTGTACGTGTGTGTGTGTGTGTGTGTGGGCGTATTTGCATCCGCGTACGTGTGTGCCTCTGCGTGCGTCATGCGTGTGTTCGCGCATGTGCGTGTGAACCATAGAAATGTGTGAACGGTATAGACTATAATAGGCTTGTGTTCAGTATGTGAATGAATGAATTTTCTTACGGTGTGTGTGTGTGTGTGATTTAATGAGTATAACATAATAAATAACCAACGTGATAGAACGGGGGATCTTTGTGGATGCTCATTGCGAAATGTTCGCGACATGTAGTAGCCATCCTGAAAATGAAAATAATATTATTTAAACATTAGATTTAATAGATTGTCCTTTTATGTTTAAAATGTATTAAAACAATATTTTTAGGATATTTGTATTTTTTGGGAGCTTTAAAGCGTCTGGCGGATGTTATTGTCAACAGAAAGAGTCTGACAATATTCAATAATATTTTATAGTGACATTTTTATGCATTTTATAGAACGTATGTACCAATTAACCATTCTGTTCTTTAGAAAATAAGAAAGGTTTAGCGGCACTGCGGTCTATATATAATTTTTTTTATCTTTTAAATAAAAATATATTTAGCAACCTGATCAACAATCCTACAGCCATCAATCTGCACAGCACTGTCGTGATAAAATTGATCCGTGTTCGTTTCCACATTGGATACTATTCTTGTTGGAGATCTTGCAGGACCTATAATATTTAAATAACACAAAATTATTCAATTAAATGTTTATTGAGTAAGAGAGTACAAAGTAACTAACATACAACAAAATAACACACATACAGGTAGTGAATCCGGGTAATTGTGAACATGGATGATTGGAAACAACTCACAACAATTTTATGACTAAAACTAGCATCCGCCCGCGACTCCGTCCGCGCGGAAAAATTAAGATTTATTTTTTTTCTACGTATTTTTCCGGGATAAAAAGTATCCTATTTTATGCCCAGGATAATAAGATATAATTATACCAAGTTTCATCGAAATCGAACCGTTAGTTTTTACGTGATGCCTTCACATACAGACAGACAGACAGACAGAAAGACAAACAGACAGACAGACAGACAAAAATTGATTTAATCACATATTTGGGTTTGGTATCGATCCAGTAACACCCCCTGGTATTTATTTTTTCAATATTTTCAATGTACAGAATTGACCCTTCTACAGATTTATTATATGTACTAGCTTACCGCCAGCGGCTTCGCCCGCTTTCTCTAACGATTTGAGATTTAAACTATCCTATCTCTCAAGTTGGATCGAACTGCACATGGTGTGCGAATTTTATTATAATCGGTTGAGTGGTTTAGGATTCCATTGAGGACAAACATTGTGACACGAGATTTATATATATTAAAAGATAGATCAGGTATGTATTTCAAAACGTTTGAGCAACCGGATCTATCAAAATTATATGTTAAGTATTTTTAGAATAGGTTTTAGAATCGTTGGGTTTTTTTTTATAATCACCCCTGTTTAGAATTACCCAGATTGATCTTAATATTATTACATTAAAAGGAATCATTTGCATTCGAAAATAATCTTATATATAACAAACTTTTATTATAAAACAATCTAAAGCTATAAAATATACAAATTCAAATAACAAAAAAATTATAGAAAATTAAATAAATTATCATACCTAACATGCATATTGCATAATACTATAGCGAATATTTTCTTAGTTTAATCACATATTTACCGCCGAAACCACACCTCTCCTTGAACGGCACATCATTTATCAGTGTGATAGCAACCCCTGCATCACGCAGACCGCGCACCACTACCACCCTCTCTCCACCGCCCTCCATTTTTAATCTCCGAGTGGTACAAACTGTATTAAATATAATTTAAACTAGAATGTTGCTACAAGTTCCATAATTCAAGCGATAAATCGATGAATCGGTCCATAAATAATATAAGTTGATCGATGAATCAATCCATAAAGATTGAATCAACCGATAAATCGATCAATAAATACACTTTATATAAAATGCCTCAGCCTTGTGTTCTGCCAAAAAGCTCCTTTTTGTTAGTGACCATCGGGAATCGAACCCAGGATCTACGAAGCACATGCTATATCAACGAGGCGGTCTGTTACTGTGTAGGAGTAAAACCACAGATAATAATTATAATATAGTTAGTCTACTGTAACTTACAAGCATTTTTCCCTTCAGAAGTCGAAAAACGGTCTGACAGAAATCAGACCTATGACATTGGCGCCAGGTTTCACTTGGCCTGTAAACTCATATATATTTGTTTTATTTTGAATTCATAATTAAGATGAAGTCGTGGTAACTAAACATTTGTTTATTTTTAAATAGTTTTGATTCGAACAATTGTTCTATTAAGAATGTTCATAAACAATCTATTTTATTTATATTTAATTAATGAGCTGTAAAATTAAACAAATTATGTAAAATGTGACTGTTAGTTATAGATAATGGTGTTTATTTATAAACAAAAGTTCAACAATTTGCGATAATTCTAAGAATATTTTCAAATAAGTCACAGTATCAGCAGCTTTGAAGATTAGTGAGCGAATAGGTACCTATGTATATCATTAGATTTTTTTTCTAAACATTAAAAATATATTTAAATATTCTAAGTTAACGTTTATTTAAATATCTGTGTTAAAGTGTTATATACAACGTTATATATATTATACTTACCTTCAATGGGTTTTTATAATAGAGCATTTTCTAACATAATTATTGATACAAAGATAACTATAAAAAATTGTTAACACAAGGCATAAAAGTTCAACTTACATGGTAATACAACGAAACAATTTTGAATCAATTTATTATTTACCTATAACTTAAAATACTGTTAACAATTTAGCAATTTGGTTGAAATCTGTCATATTTCTGACATATTATTCGTGCTAGAATTCTTCTTTTAATTACTCTTTAAAAAGTATTTATTCCAATATTTTTATTAACCCATTGAGCCCCGAGCGGCCCGATCTGACCACGACACCATGAATTTTCTATTGTGGCTGTGATTCCGGGGGCTGAGTTATTAAGCTAGTCCCTTAGGCTAGTCCATGGTAGGTACATAGGTTAGGTTTGTGCTTAAGTAACTTTAAGCGCAGTCAGCTGTATGATGGGTAAAAGCTTAGTCATATTATGAATATCTCATAAATGCGATAATATAGTATACATTGATATTATTAAATATTACCTATGTTTTGAAATAGCAAGTATGTAGAAATTATAGTTTCTTGCTCGCTTACTTCTATAAAAACTGCTTTCCGGACCTGTGACAAATATTATTTTCTATTTTCCATCAAAAAGCGGTTTTAATAAATATACTTACTTAGTTAAAAGTTAAAGATTATTATTTTTGTTTTACAAGACTTAAATTACATTTTTTATTGAGCTGTTTGGGACTTGCTGCTGGCGGCCTGGAACGATCGACTTCTTATCTGGTTCTTGCATAGGAAAATATATTCAGTTTTTATTTGTATACAAAAGTTAAAGGCTACGTGCCTAAGCCTAGAAATTATACAAAAAAATCAACTTGAATGGTTTAAAAAAATAATTGGCGCGAAATCTGACATTTCGCAACATGGCCGCCAAAATTTTTCGCGCGTTTCTTAAGTTAACCATAAAATTGTTATTCATTCAATTGATTTATCGTAGCGATTAGGTAAAGCGTAAAATGTATTACGCCTTTTTGTAATAATTTATTAAATGATTAAATAGCTTGTTGAATAATAATGAAGTCATCATTCGAAATTAGGCTTTTGCTTCCGTTTCAGTTGAAGAAGAAAGATTGAAGAAGAAAGAAGTTCAGATTTTGTTTTCTTTGTCAATCATAGTACGTACTTGGTACGTACCTAGCATATTATTTTGAAAGTGCGCGCACGTAGCGACGCATCTCCCCATAGAGTTGATGGGAGAGACAAAATATTATGTAAGTAGTTGCGGAGACAAAAGTTAGGTACTCTTGCGCGCTAGCTCTAATCTATATAAGTATATAAAACTCAAAGGTGACTGATATAGTGATCTATCAACGCACAGCCCAAACCACGGGACGTATCGGGCTGAAATTTGGCATGCAGGTAGATGTTAGGACGTAGGCATCCGCTAAGAAAGGATTTCCCGAAATTCTTGCGGGAACGGGGAAAAACGGGGATGCACGGACAAAGTCGTGGGCGGAAGCTAGTTATATTATATTTGCTAGATATAATAAAAACTGAAACCCTGAAAAGCGCATGGAAAAAAATGATATAATTTTTTTAAAGACCGTTAATTTCATTTCTCAAATACAATAATATACCTAATATCATACAACATAAAGCTAAAGAGTGCGTTTGTTTGTTTGTTTGAACACGCTAATCTCAGGAATTACTAGTCTACTAGACCGATTTGAAAAATTATTTCAGTGTTAGATAGCCCAATTATCGAGGACTATATATCATCACGCTAAGATCAAAAGGAGCGCAGCAATGCGGGTGAAACCGCGGAGCACAGCTAGTGTTTTACCATACCATTTGCATACTACGCGGCCGGAGCCGCGGGCGGAAAGATAGTTTCGAAATAAATACTAAAAGCAGTATTATGACGTCATATTTCATTACATTCAATGCAACAAATTGCAACAAACAAACATATTATAAAACATATGTAAGTAAATTACATAAATGATATTATAATATAAAGTTTAAACAAGGTTATTCGACCACACGAGTTCTATCAAGGCAATCTTCTTTACAGTTTTATGTGAATACACTTACACGAATACTTAAATCAAATTGTATTGTATGTATTGTTATAATAAAGATTTAGACTGAATACCTGTGATTTAGGCAGTAATTATAAGTTTTTGTTTGTATGTTTGATACGTTAATCTATATTCTATACTAATCTATACTTATAATATTATAAAATTGAAGAGTTTGTTTGTTTGTTTTGACTCGCTAATCTCGGGAACTACTGGTCCGATTTGAAAAATTATTTCGGTGTTAGATAGCCCATTAATCGAGGAAGGCTATAGGTTATTATATATCATCTCGCTAAGAACAACAGCAGCGGAGCACTGCGAGTAAAACCGCGGAGCACAGCTAGTAATTTATTATAATTACACAAGTTGCTCAAGGATCTCTATAAAAATTGTCATATGAAGTCTAATTTATTTTCATTTGTTGTATATTCTATTTGGACCGAATTTGTGAATTTGATATAAAAAGTTTATAGGAGAGTCATTGGTTTTTTTTATTCCCTAAGTACCTATATACATAGTTATAATCTCATAAGATTGTATGCATTGCGTGTTGAAAAGATGTAGCAAAAACTACTGCAAAATTTTTTTTAGCTGATGTAGGTACCTACTGCCGACTGCAGATGCATTATGTTTATGTCATGAAAATACATAGTCCACGTAGGTATTTTACAGAAATAACAAAATTACAAAAATAAACATTAATAAGTAAGTAAGTACTTAGGTTCAGTATGAATGATTGCTCTAAAATATTTTTTATTGTTTAAATTTTATTAGGTAAGTGCATTACATTAGTAATTAGGTAAATACGCAACCACGGAAACTAACGTCATACCTTCAAAATAACACACAAACCTACTTACCTTCCTCCTAAATAATAAGCAAATAATAATTAAATTGTCACGACCGTTTCATACATTCGCCTATCAATTGAGATAAAGGAAACCGTTATATTGCTGAGGTCAAGCTTAAATCAACAATAAACGATCGGTTATTTTTAACGGTTTTTTTAAATGACACTTCCTTTTTCAAATAAAAAGAGCGTGGGCACATGCTTCAGAAGTGAAACTTGTTTGGCATTTGAAGATACCAAAATCGTCCCTGACGTGACGGTATGGTCATGACGCGACCTTGTAATTTTACTCTAAACGCGCCAAGAAGTTTCACTTCAATAATGTCAACAATTACATACCAAGATTTTAGTCTATTCGCGTAAAATTAAAAAAAAAACTGGGAAAATAAATAACAAATAACAATGCATATATGTAAACAACATTCACTACAAAGCATTTAATTTATGTTATATTTATTTTATGATTATGTAGGTATGCCATTTATAATTATTGCATCTAGCATCTATTAATTATTATGTGCATTTTTAAGTGTCCTTCAACTGATTTCAAAGTTCAAAGACTCAGAGCAAACATCTTGTGTTTTAAAAAGAAATGCATAAAATAATACTGTTTCCATTTGTGCAAAGAATAATAGATATTATGTACTGATGTACCTAGGTCAACTGAAAAATTACTATGTGTCTATGTAATTGTTTGTTTGAACGCGCTAATCTCAGGAACTACTGGTCCGATTTGAAAAATTCTTTCGATGTTAGATGGTCCATTGATCGAGGAAGGCTATAGGCTATAGGCTATACATATATACAGGCTATGTATATCATCACGCTAAGAAGTAAGACCAACAGGAGCGGAGCAATGCGGGTAAAGCGGCGGGGCACAGGTAGTTTTTTAAAGGAAAAATATACTAGTTACTTAAATCTAAAAAAAAATTTAAGATTTCATTTACTCAGATTTAACTACATTTTTTTTTTATAACTACATACTAATTAATATATATTACCTTTGTTTTCCTTATTTGAAAGCACTACATGGTTCTCAAACCTATAATTTCTTTGTAATTATCGCTATTTATAAAGTCTCCTATAGCCATGTAAGATTTCATTCATAAAACCTTATATGTTACTTTATTGCATACAAATATTCATAAATTAACACTTTTATAGATATACAAGAACAGATAATAAAAATGTTATTTAAAAAAAGCTTAACTAGCTTATGAAGAATATACCTAATTTCAATGCAAGTTCCAAGGTATAAGTAAGCATAGTTATAAGGTTAAATAATCTAAAAACATTATCGTACTTACTATGTACTAACTTTGGAAACAATATTCCATTCATTGCAAATGCTCAAACAAGACAACTAACAATTTTATTAACATTTGAAAACTTCACTTTAGTCAGTCTGTGGCATTCGTGCGCGCGAGTCGTGCCTGTGTTCGTAATTTTTTCATCGAATTCCGTTAAAAACTGTCAAACCACTTAACAGTGCGGATGTTTACATAACAAAATTCAACCTAACGGTTCCTGTTATAAACGATATGTGCGAGAGTTGAAAAAACGTGTAGTGTCGATTGTTTTGTGCATGTCGTAATTACAACATGGAGGACGTTTATACGATAAAAGTGAAAACAAAGCCAGATACAAGGAACTTGTATCCGTCCGAGAGGCGCTATTCGGCGTCCACTGTGTCCGGCCTGGCTTGGGTACACATTGCCTTAGCTGCTACTTCGTTTTTATTAGCCTGTCTAGCGCTGGTCAACCCAAACATTCAAGAAGATAACTCGCTTGACAAAAATGCCACAGAAACGCATAATTCAACGGATACATCGACAAACACGCACGAATATTCATATCTATTAGTTTTAGCACCAAGTTTGTTGACTATTTTCGCGCTAGCAGCAGGCTTGGCTGCGATATTAGCCTCTGTACGATGGTACATAGACAGGAATATAACTTGGTTATTCATAATGTCCGTACTCTCCACGATTGTATCTTTGACTTCGTTTATCATCATTGCGGTGTGGACGCTGTCTTCGGACGATACGTTAAAGGAATATAAAGATAAAATACTGTTGAGGGACGTGTTTATAATAGAACACACGCAGATTCTAGATAAAAACGAATCCCACTTCGTGATCGCGCGGAACGCGACGGAATTCAAGGAAGATAATTCAAACTTGTTTACGAAACGTGTGCTGTCGATTAATATAATGATTGCTGCGTTTCTAGAGCTACTCTGGTCGATTCTAAGTGTAAAAATATCGTATAAAGGCATGAGAAATAATTATAAAGACGGCGATGAGAGACGCGGCAATTGTATTCAGGTAGTAACAACTATCAAAGGAGACATGAAAAGGCTACCAAGAAATGGTAAGTTGGTACCGTTAAAATCCAATTTGATAGACCATTATCCGAGTAGGAAAATAAAGAGGATCTTTTTGGCGCAAAACGATAATGGATTCTATTTGAAAAATCAAAATAACAAAGCAAAGAATACAGAAACTAGTTCGGAATTTTATAAAGAGAGAATGATGAATTTTTTGAATCGATGCGCGTCGTTGGACGGTGTGTCGAACCCTGAACAAACGCCTAGTATACAATCTGAGGTTGTGTTAAATCCTATACCTGAAGTAGCACCTGAAAATGTAGAAAATCAACCAAAAGATACTAGAGTCACGCCAGTTAGTTGGGGCGACTCGTCTGATCACACGGTTTATAATCAAAACACGCTAAATTTGGAGAAGATATTTAATTTTCGTAAAAAAGAGGACAATGAAACTACGGATACAAAGGATTAGATGGACCGTGTATTTTTAGTTTTTTTTGTGATATTACGTAATACTTACTTAGAATTTATGAACTTAATTGTAATTAAGAAGTATTTATATTTTGTACCTAGGTATGTGTAGTTAATATGTTTAGATAAGCTAAAAACATCCTATAATTGAGTCGATACATATCAAACTCCGGTAAGTCCACTCCCCGCCAAAATTGAGATAACAATGGCGCCAATTTTGAATTGTAAAACTAAACCAGTCTGTACTTTTCAAAGTTAGGTAAGTCAATCGTATCTATATTAAAATAAGGTCTAAAGTAAATGTTTTTTTTCAAACGCCGGTATGTCCGTCGACAGTGGTTTATCAAACTCAGGTAAGTCCATTTCGACCAATCACAGCGCAGTATGGCACTAAAATGGCTGCCATTTCTCTCAATTTTGTTGAAGCTAACACGTGTGACCAATGCTTATAAATCGTTTTAATTGATAAATGATGGAAGAAAACAGTTTTACTATAGAGGTGGTGGTTCTAGACAAAGCAAGGAAAAAAACAATATCAAAAGCTAAAACAGACAAGGCTCCGAAAACAGCTAAAAGATAAATGAAACTAGACGCACAGCACACGCACAGTAGTTATTCCCAGCCATAAAGCCCAGGGCCGTACTGAGATTTTTCAACCGTTTTGATTTATTGAGCCTTCTCTTTGACCAGCAGTGGGATGATAAAGGTTAATAATAATAATAATTTGTATCTTTTAATTTACATATTTTATTTTAATGTCCAATACTTACAACGCGCCGAACTATCTACCTATTTCCACCACCTCAGTACGTCCCAAAACTAAGTTCTATCAAAGTCCTGTAAGTCCATTCGAGATTTTTCAAATTCCTGTAAGTCCAAGACGATGTTTTTCAAAACCCGGTAAGTCTTGCTGGTACATATCAAACGCCTGTATGTCCAGATTTAAATCTAATTTTGTGGCATAATCATCAAGTAATACGTTTCTTTTTCTTCGTAAAAATAATTCTAATGTATTATATTATATCCGTCATAAATTATAAAGGTCCAAACATATTGTTTTTTTAAGTTATTAAAAATACCTCGATTCCCACATTTCTGTTAGAATGGACTTACCGGAGTTTGATATGTATCGACTCAATTTTAATTCAAACTCATTCATATATTATAAAAGGTATATAATTGAAATACGCATTATATGATCATTTATAGATTAACTAGATTTCCGCCCGCGGCTTCGTCCGCGTTTTCAAAGGAAAACCCGCATAGTTCCCGTTCCCGTGGGATTTCCGGGATAAAACCTATCCTATGTGTTAATCCAAGTTACCCTCTATATGTGTTCTAAATTTCATTGTAATCGGATGAGTAGTATTTGCGTGAAAGAGTAACAAACACACACACATCCTCACTATAATTACTTCGCATTTATAATATTAGTAGGAAGTAGGATTCGGTTGTTTTATATATGTACATACATATGAACATTCCAAGGTGTGCCCTGCGGTTTTAACCGTAAAACCATAAGCAAAAACTAACTTCTACTCTAACAAAAAAACATTGCCTATTATTGACCCTGGGTCATCAAAGTATTTTCATTCAAAATTTCATCCAAATCGATGCAGTTGTTTAGCTATGAAAGCGTGACAAACCGACATGCAGACTTTCGTATTCATGATATCAGATATTGATATAAGTACGGTTATTCATTCGGTTTCTATGAACGAACATGAAAGCGGATAAATACATTTCCTGGTATTATAATTGACTTTGTCGCCATTTTACATTGTATTTATAAGGAAACTAGCTTACCACCCGCGGCTTCGCCCGCTTTGTCTAACTGTCTTGTAACCTAATAAATTTAATATACTAAAACCTTCCTCTTGAATCACTCTATCTATTAAAAAAAACCGCATCAAAATCCGTTGCGTAGTTTTAAAGATTTAAGCATACAAAGGGACATAGGGACAGAGAAAGCCACTTTGTTATAGTTATACTATGTAGTGATATTGATAAAAACACGCAATATTCCAGTAATATTATAAATGCGAAGTAATTAGTCAGTCTACGCTCGCAGACTTAAACCACTGAACCAATTTTGAAGAAATTTACAAAAAATATAGACAAGATCTTGGAAATGATAAAAAACAGAGACTAGATGTTAAATAGGGGATTGAAAATGTACTGCCCCTAATGATATTAAAAATAAAAATTGTAGATAGGTTATTAACGCTCCGGAAGTGGCACGTCGCAATGTGGCCAATTAGCCACATTATTTTAGTTGCATCTATTTCGTTCACGTTAGTTGAATCATGCCATCTCACTTTGACGTCTAATCGTGTGTGTGGTGTGCCATTTTTGAAGATCGAAAGTTGTGTTGGTAACCTATCTACATCTTTTATATATATAAAATCACTAGCTTTCCACCCGCAGCTTCGCCCGCGCAGACAAAGAAAAACCCGCATAGTTCCCGTTCCCATGCGATTTCCGGGATAAAACCTATCCTATTTCCCGGGGTAAAAAGTAGCCTATGTCCTTTCTCGGGTATCAAAATATCTCTATACCAAATTTCATGCAAATTGGTTCAGTAGTTAAGGCGTGATTGAGTAACATACAGACAGAGTTACTTTCGCATTTATAATATTAGTATGGACTATGGATTAGTATATTAGTATACATAGTATGGATTGGCTGTCACGCGATTATATAAACTGCACGAATACGCGGGCTGACATCAAGTAAATAAATACATATTCTTTCAAAAGACGTAGGTTTTTCCTTCCAAAATAATCATACACCGAACATATTTACCAAGAAAACCTCCATCGGCCATATTTATCAAGAAAATACGCAATTCGTTAATACCTTTTTGAGTTGCGGTCAATTATGCAGACAGAAATTATGGAAGAGACCATTTAAAATTAGTGGAGACCATTTAACATTAATGTAGTTAGCCCAAATGTTCCTTTGTTTGCACTGCCATAAAAAATAAAGCGGGAAATTTAAAACAGTTTTTTTTTCTTTTATTATAAACAAGCAAATGCTCATTCTAACCCTTTTCTAACCCCACTATGTCAAATCATTTTAGTGTAAACAGGCGTAGAGCATTTTTTCGTTGTTCTTAGTGCGTTCGAAAAGATTCTATGCAATGTTCTTATACTGAACAACACTGAATACGAGTTCTCGTTTAAAAACACTAAAAGATCACGAACGAATGCTCTAACTCACAGCTCTAGCTCTACGTTCTTTTGATGTAAAATGAACCGTAATTAACAGACAATCACAATAATAATATAATTATTAGTGTACGACATTTAATATTATAACTATGAAATACTGGTGCAAGTCACACAAAAATATGAAAAAAGAAATTTAAAATGACACAATTAACTATGTAAATAATACAAGATCCCAAATAAGGTTAATCTTCACTCCTATCCAACGAAGTAAATTCTGTTTGTATGTTTTGTAGGAAGATCATCGAAGTCGGCATTACATATTTTTAGATTTGATTAATAATTTATCGATATTTTTTTGGCAATTCTAACGACATTTGTTCCGAAAAATACCTAGTTAAAAACTTTAATTTGTGAAAGATGAGTCGAGTGTAGATTCGCATTATTTAGGATCTTAGATCACAAGATTTTTCATAGAAATCATCAATATAATAGTTTTCTGTATATATGGATCTCACTTTGAAAAATACTCAATGTGTTTGTATATTATGCACTTTAAAATATTTATAATCTACTATGATTTTGTATTTTTATAATTTTATAATAAACCATTTACAATATTTATGTTTTTTATTCCTTCACCTTATTTTAAGTATTTATAGTATTAGCGTTTAAACGTGTACGGACAAAACCGCGGGCAAAAGCAATCATTTCTATAAATTAAGAGTTATTCTAGTTCATAACCTGCCAAGTATCATCAAAATCGTTTCAATAGTTTTCGCGTGAAAGAGTAACAAACATCCATACATTTTTACAATAGATTTATCAATACTTTTATAAAAAGTTTTGTTTGAAACTCGATAACACCGAAACTACTGAACCATTTTGTAAAAAAATTGGAGACTAGGTTAAGTATACTATGTTATATATTACCAGAATATGAACTTTTTCCCATTGTTTTTCCGCTAATTTTCTTAAAAAATAATAATTTATTAAACTTAACATTTACTGTTTTAACGCCTTTAAATGAGTTAAATAAAACAATAACAAAATTATGTAAAAATAACTTTATTTGGCGAGGAACGACAGCTTATAAAAACATCGACGAACGACGTATTACGAAAACTTAACTAAATTATTTCTTAATTTTTAACATTATTTATATATAGATGTTAATGTAATACCGAGAAAAAATATAAGCCAATTTATAAATATTCCGGCTTACTATGACCTATTATACTAGTAGACGCGGCATACGCCAACATCATTGCACTAAAAAACAGCGTAATTAATACATACCTACTTACTAACGCATTATCACCAATACAGTTGTTCTCTCTTTCACTCTCACGCACGAGACATAATACATGTCTCACTCATGTACTTCGTAATAACAACTGCCGATTAAAATATAAAAAGAACGTCCAGCCACGACGCTGAATGGTGCGTGACTAAGTGAAACTCGGGCACTTACCTGAGTTTTTTCTTGCCAAAATAGAGAGCGGGTAACGTATCTAGCTTTTTTATATATCATAGCCGGCTTATTACAAAACTGGGTCTAAATTAAAACCATGGTTCAAGTAAAAGTCTAATTTATTTTACATGTGATCCCTCTTTCTTTCTTTCTTTATTAAATTATGATGAAAACATACGTGATAGTGTTGAATAGGCTATCAGTAACTTTATCAGCAAGTTTAGCACTTTCTCAAAATAATATTATAAAAAATACTATAGTTGTCTACACTAATATTATAAAGAGGAAAACTTTGTTTGTTTGTTTGTTTGTTTGTATGATTGTAACGAATAGGCTCATAAACTACTGGACCGATTTTGATGAAATTTGGCACAGACAATCTTTAGACCCTGAGAAAGAACATAGGCTACTTTTTATTGCGAAATATGTACCACGGGCGAAGCCGGGGCGTACCGCTAGTAATTTATATGTGTAAAGGCTTTCAAAAAATATTAATTATGATAGATTTTTTTTATTTAAAAAATTTGAAAAAAATATATTTTTACTTATTCACTTTTAAATCAATAAAAATATATGAATTGTACTTGAATAGTTTTTCAAGCCTATATTTGTTATTCCAGGCTATCTTTGTAACAAAATTTTACTCCATTCTGTTGAGCAGTTTTACCGTGAGATTTTGACAATCACAATTTTATTTTTATACTACGAGAAGTACAATAAGACCAAATAACATTACAATTATTAAAAAAAACGTTTAAAAGGAATCAATTTTCTTACGATTATAATCATTAATTAAATCTAAGATCTAGAACATAATCTAAATTATAAAAACTAGATTGTTAATACTAAAATGCGGAACAAAAAATGGTGGGTTTTGTTATTTTAGACTTAACACTTAACCACAACGAATATTTAATGGTATCGAGAAAGTAACTTAACAAAAAAATATACAAAAAATTTATAATTTTTCTTTAGGGACAAGTAGATGACCAGCCTTCTGTGTCCTACCAGACCGAGACATTTTTTTTTCTTCCTCTCCACCGGGAATCGAACCCGGGACCCCCCGGTTCTAAGCTCACACGTCAACCACTGTACCAAGGCGGCGGCCAATTTTTTCAATTTTCATGTAAAGTGCACAAATATTGTGGAAAAATCTCTCGTCTCATTTGTTTACCTTTTTTAATCAAGCAAAAGCTTTTCAATTTTCAAATAATTATCTTATACAAATGGTACTAACATCCTCTTAGGTTATTATTTCTAAAACAATAATTTTATTATAATGTGTAAATGTGTTTTAAAAAATATCATTTTGTAAACTCACCATGTTCTTTTAAACAATAAATCTTTTAAAAAATCTTGTAGTTTTTTTCAATACATTCCTTTCAAAAAGTCAAATTACTTACTTTAGTCTTTTTTCACGATAACACTAAAAAAATACACTTTTCAGTACATTTGCCACTAAATTACTTTCTCCATACCATTATTATTTCACATATTATTATGATAAAGGTTCATCCGTAAAATATGGGTGTTCGAGACAATCCAATGCTGTGAGTCGCTTCGCTGGGTCGAATACTAGCATACCCTGAAAATAAATAAAAATATATAGTACTAGCTTACCGCCCGCGGCTTCGCCCGCTTTCTCTAAAACGATTTGAGATTTAAACTATCCTATCTCTCAAGTTGGATCGAACTGCACATGGTGTGCGAATTTTATCATAATCGGTTAAGTGGTTTAGGAGTCCATTGAGGGCAAACATTGTGACACGAGATTTATATAGATTAAAGATATTTTATTGATCAGTTTAAAAATATCTTGTTGGAGAAAATACGAATAATATCTACACTAATATTATAAAGCTGAAGAATTTGTTTGCTTGAACGCGCTAATCTCAGGAACTACTGGTCCGATTTGAAAAATTATTTTGGTGTTAGATAGCCCATTTATCGAGGAAGGCTATAGGCCATATCATCACGCTAAGACCAACAGGAGCGGAGCAATGCGGGTGAAACCGCGGAGAACAACTAATTAATAAATCTATACTAATATTATAAAGAGGAAAGGTTTGTATGTATGTATGTATGGTTTTCACGCATAAACTACTGGACCGATTTTGATGAAATTTGGCACAGACAATATTTAGACCCTGAGAAAGAACATAGGCCATACCTTTTATTGCGAAATATGTACCACGGGCGAAGCCGGGGCGGACCGCTAATAAATAATAAATATTCTTACCTTAATAAGATCTAAAGCTTGCGGGTGTATCCTGGGCAATACATCGGCTAGATCTTGGGGAGGATAGTCCGGGAAGCTGTCCGCTACTATGGACACGTTGTCTGGCCACTCGTGTCGTGGCGGTCTGCCTATTAGTCTGAAAAAAATAAAAAAAATAAGGATATACTATAAAAAAACGAACACACAAACAATCAGTCAATCAATTCTTTGGCATATTATGATATATATGATATATACGTACAGTTCGTTACATATTTTGTAAAATTAAATTGTAATACTGAAATGATTTAAAAGAGCAACTATGGAGTTTCTTGCCGATTCTTCTCCATAGATACTGCTTTCCGAATCGGTGGTAAATGTTAAAAATATGTGTTGACGTTTCAAAAGTGCTTCTCGAAGAAGTCTAATTCAATAAATAAATGTTTAAGTTTGAGTTTGAAACGAGGAATTAGTCAATCAAATGATAGCAAATAAAAAAGGAGTAATGTTAACAGTTATGTATATTTGTGCTTATATGTACATAATATATTTATTTAATAAATGTTTATTTTCTTTCTTTTCTTTTCTAATAATTTAACAAAGTTTATTACTTGAAAGTTCAATAATTTACAGTCTACACTGATACACTACACAATCTCAAGACCCTAGTGAAACAAAACTTACATAAAAATATATAATAACATAAAAAGAAGTCAAACAAACACACAAATTAAAAATTAACATCAAAACAAACAAGTAAAAGTATGTATGTACACATGGCAGTCGCAATCTCTGGAACTACAATTTATTATATGAAAAAAATCCGAGCACACGTGTCAGAAGTGTAACTACTTTGGCAAAATTCGAAGATACCAAAATCGTGGCCTTACTCCATAACGTGACTATGAAATTTTACTCTCAACGCGCCCAAAGAAGTTTCACTTCAATACATATTTTAAAAGAGGAGTGTCAGCAATGAAACTCACCTAAATATACAATGCAGTTGTTCAGAATCACAGGAGCCGGGTAACAAAGGAGTCCTTGTATGCAACTGAGCGAGCACACAGCCACAGGACCATACATCCACTGCGGTGTTGTATGTGACACCGAGCAGGACCTCGGGGGGACGGTACCAGAGGGTCACCACCTTGAAGGGTTTTATAATGGAATAGTGTGATTTATTACTCAATACTTCAATAATTATGTATCTATACTTATATTTATTTCCGTCTTAATAACTCAGCCCCCGGAATCACAGACACAATAGAAAATCTATTGTGTGTAAATCTATGTGATAATATAATGTACCTAATTGAAACATAATATGACCCATTTTATTGCAAGAACTGCATAAGGTTGCTAATATGTATGTAAAAAAGTATTGGTATGCAATAATGGATTTGAATTTATAATATTACTAGCTTTCCGCCCGCGGCTTCGCCCGCGTTTTCAAAGAAAAACCCGCATAGTTCCCGTTCCCGAGGGATTTCTGGGATAAAACCTATCCTATCTCTCAAGTTGAATCGAATTGCACATGATGTGCGAATTTTATTATAATCGGTTAAGTGGTTTAGGAGTTCATTGAGGACAAACATTGTGACACGAGATTTATATATATTAAGATAAAGCTGAAGAGTTTGTCTGTTCGTTTGAACGCGCTAATCTTAGGAACTACTGGTCCGATCTGAAAAATTCTTTCCATGTTAGATAGCCCATTAAGCGAAGGCCATATGCTGTATATCATCTCGCTAAGTCCAACAGGAGCGTAGTAATGCGGGTAAAACCGCAGGGCACAGTTAGTATTACATAAATCTCTAAAAATTTACCACACTAGTCAACTTCATCTCTGTATCATATGTTTTAGCGAGCCCAAAGTCAGCCAACTTCACTCGTCCCGCAGAAGTCACCAATAGGTTATGTGGCTTCAGATCTCGGTGTACTATCCTGTGCGAGTGAAGGAAATCCACGCCGGAGAGGATGTCGTAGGACATGCTCTGGAAATTGGAAAGAATAACATAAATAGTTAAATACAATAACCTTTTTTTTTTATTGTGAGTTAAAATCATGAGTTTCGATACTGCGTGTTTCACCGTACTGTAGATTTTTATCAATATTTAAAAGTATTTGAAATTGAAAGCTAAGAATAAAAATTTAAAACCAGAAAAAAAATTGTAGTTTTAGTTCAGATAATTTATTTACATCTATACTTAATATTATAAAGCTGAAGAGTTTGTGTGTTTGTTTGTTTGAAAGTGCTAATCTCAGGAACTTAGTTACTGGTCTGATTTGAAAAATTATTTCGGTGTTAGATAGCCCATTAATCGAGGAAGGCTTTAGGTTATATAGTATATACCATCACGCTAAGACCAACAGGATCGAAGCCAAGCAGGTGAAACCGCGGGGCACAGCTAGTTTTTGTATATTTTTAAAATTTGTGTCTAGTTTTATCCTACTAATATTATAAAAGTTTGTGAAGATTGTGTAAGCGATCTTAATAATCAGGTTAGTTATAGAACGGCCAGTAAGCATTAGTTAAAATTGAGAGAAAACCATAAAATTGTTTGTAAATGACTATGACTTTCATAAAAAAAACTTATGACCTTCTTATAACTAATACATATTTTAATAACAAAAACTTACTCTAATCCGATTCTCGCTCAGCGGACCAGGTGCTCTCTTCAAATAGGACTCCAGATCCTGTTCCACATGCTCGAAGACCAGGAAAAGGACTAATTGGTGCTCCCGTTCAAGGGACTGACCTCCGTGGCAGACGTCTAGCAATCTGGAATGAAAGAACAGACTTTATAAATACTTTATAAGAGACTAGCTGTGCCCCGCGGTTTCACCCACACTGCTCCGTTCCTGTTGGTCTTAGCGAGATGATATATAGTCTATAGCCTTCCTCGATAAATGGGCTATCTAACACTGAAAGAATTTTTCAAATCGGATAAGTAGTTCCCGAGATTAGTGCGTTCAAACAAACAAACTCTTCAGCTTTATAATATTAGTATAGATTAGAAAATTGGAATATAATAAGATGTTTGATGAAAACACAGACACAATTTTTTTTTCCTTTTCCACATGTTGGTGAAACTATATCTAAGCTATACAGATGATGGCAATCTAGAATCTAAGCATTTTACCATGATTTACCAAGATACCTGAAGAATTTTAAATGTATGGCAGTTTATTTAAAAATTAACTATGTATATAATTTATGTACTCCTACCTCAACAAACTGTTATGAAATTTTGATAATTAGATATGAGAATAGGATACATAGTATTATTAGCATTTATTTATTATTTATTTAAGTTTATTATGCACCAAAACAAGTACATAAAGCATGCATTTACACACATATTATTTCATACTGTTACAAATAAGTGTTCTAACAAACATTTTCCAAGTTACAATCCAATGACGACGTGGTTGGCGCAGTGGTAAACTGCCTACTGAGCCGACGGTCCCGGGTTCGATCCCCGGTCAGGGCAAATATTTGTGTGATGAACTCAATTATTTGTTCTTGGGTCTGGGTGTTATTATCTATATAATATGTATTTATTAAATATTATATTTATCGTCGCCTAGTACCCACAACACAAGCCTTAATTGAGCTTACTGTGGGACTAGGTCGATTTGTGTAATAATGTCCTATAATATTTATTTATTTATTATTTATTTATTAATCATTAAGCTCATTGCTTCGCTCCTATTGGTCTCAGCATGATGATAAATAGTGTATAGCCTTCCTAAATAAATGAGTTATCTAACACCAAAATAATTTTTCAAACCAATAGTTCCTGGGATTAGCGCGTTCAAGCAAAAACACTCTTCAGCTTTATCATATTACTAGAATATAGGTAGTAGATCAAAGACATACCTGACGATATTAGGATGTCTATAAGCCTCCAGTTGCCGCAGGAGTGCTATTTCTCGTAACGTAGACAGCGGGATGCCATCCTCTGTGAGGGCCACTTTAACCTTCTTCATTGCGACTATTTGACCTCCGTTATGTAAGTCCCTAGCTTTGTATACTGTGCCATATGCTCCTGTATATGGTTATTGTATATGAGAAAGTAATTATAAGGATGAAAGCTTCAAAATAAAACATTATAATTGGACTAAATGAATAATTAAGTTTTTGTTTATAAAATATTATGTGAATTTATAATGTGACTAGCTGTAACTCGCGGTTTTACCCGCATTGCTCCGCTCCTGGTGGTCTTGGAGGGATATATAGCCTATAGCATGCCTCGATAAATCGGTTATCTAAAACCCAACAAATTATTCAAATCCGACCAGTAGTTTCTGAGATTAGCGCGTTCAAACAAACAAACAAACTCTTCAGCTTTATAATATTACTACACTATAAGAATGTTACACTTTCAAGAAAGTTTTTAAGTAAAATAAAGTTACCTACATTGTAGAAAAAAAAAAACATTTTTACGAGGTGGTAAGAATAAACTTGAAATTTGATTTCATATGTTATGTATTTATAAAAGCTGTTTTAAACTCAATTATAAACTTAACTTGAGTGAACTATTTAAAGTTTCAAATTATAAAAATAACAAATAACAAAATTGTATGTTTTAAACAGGGGAACCAGTTTCCTTAATAATGCAATGGATTCTAAGCCTTAAAATAAGTGGATATAGCAGAAATTTGAATAAAATATAATCATATAACACAACAAACACTCCCTTGAAAGAGTGGGACGGAGATATCAAGTAATGAGTGCATCTCTCTCTATAACTTGTCGGAATAATCAAAATCCGGGTTTTTTATTTTATAATTTTTACTGCTTATAACCTTACATAAGAACTATTTTCTATGTTTATATGCATGCCAAAATATAGATAATTTTTATGCAAACAATGTATAAATAAAAAAATGCATTGTACACTAAAAAATGCGCGAAATATTTGACCGGCACATGGCGTACATACTAGGTTATGATTAAATTTAAATACTGCACTTTTACAAATACCTGTTCCTATAACGTTCAATTCCTCATATTTCTTAGCTGTTTGGAATAATGCACTGACATCGTTAATCGATGCCATCGTCGGGGGTGTACTGCTACTACTTGCACTAGACATTTTTAAACACCTATAACTTTATCGCTGTATCTAAACTATATTTGAGAACAAAAACACTAACAAACACAACGTCTTCCCGTCTTTACATTGTTATTAAACAAGTTATCATGAACACATTACACATTACAAAAAGTTTTACAAGGACAAACTGTCGTTAAAACTTTTGCGGGGTGCGGGGAAACGGGTGGGTTCTCAAAGATATTCTAAAAACACCTGGCGTATAAACCGGATAAATGAAAAGTCACAGGAGCGATAGTAGTATAAAATATTTAATTGACCTGCTTCACAGACAGTGCTATATGACGATTTTTTTTAAATAGCGCCATCTAGTTCAAATTGAAGTACATATTTATATTTGAATTTGGGCCAGAAACAAGTTGTGTGTACTAAAATTTTGTATTTTTTTTAAGCTATTGCCACAGACTAATAATAATATACTACGTATACAACTATTGCATAGCTTCTATCGCGGGCCTTGAGCGCGGGGACCGAATCCAGAAATTCCGTAACGAAAAAGCCTCACGCTCCCCACTCTGACGGGCACGGAAGTGTGGCTTGAAGGCATGCAATCGGCAGTCCCCGAGTGCCACACGTCTTTTTTTAATTTAATTAACAATCGAGCAGTACCTAAATAAAATTAACGTTAGGTATTGCCCTACAAATGTATAAATTTTTATTCACTTTATTAAATGCACACTAGATGTCTTTCATATAAAAATTACACTTACAGCATATTCAGAATATATCTACAAGTCGTATAACTAGCTGCAGTAGCCAACTAGCCAGAAGTGCAGAGAAATAAAAAATATTTTTATTTTTTACTTCCTAGTTCCTAGTTCCTACCTATAACTAAAAATTTTAATTTTGAATAAACAATAACGTTATTACGGAATACATAATATTATTATTTATTACAAAGAAAATTCCAGAGTTGCGTATTTTATGAACAAAACAATTATTGTTTATTTAATACAATCGAGATTATTGGAGATTCAAATAAATAGAGATCCAAAAACACCAAAAATTATAAAATTAAAATGGCAAAAAGGAATTTTCACGGGCTCGTCCGGGATTTGAACCCGGGACCTCTCGCACCCGAAGCGAGAATCATACCCCTAGACCAACGAGCCACATGTGATGAAGTCGAAATTAAAGATCATTTGATAAAACATATGACGTATAGAATTATTTGAGCAAAATTTTTTTTAAATTATATATTTATTTATGTACTTCATTAATTTAATTCTTAATTTTATAGGAAGATATGGCTATTTTTATTACCATTACTAAAATGATTTTCTCTTAATTTTCACAAATGGTTAATATTTTTTGTTAGGTATTAAAAAAATCCCGCTTTGAATTTATTCCATAAATCGATAAAATGCATGAAATAAAAATCAATATTATCACAATTTTGTAGTAAATAAGAAAACACCTAGCTGTTTTTAGAAAGTTGTTCACGAAAGGAGAAAAAAATTACCGCTATATCACACCCTATATCTATCCTTGTCTTTCATTACTGAATCGCCATTGTTATCTCTGTCTCTCAGGCTTATACGGATTCATTGAATTGAGTCAGTTTACTTCGAGTTGTGTTGCGCGCGCAGGTATTCGTAATATGGCCGATTGTATACGACAGAAAACAGTTTGAAAACTTTTTTAATAAATGAAAATAAAATTTAATGTAATCTAAAAATATTTGTATTAAAATAAGTGAAATATTATTTAATAATTATCAGTTTGTGTAAGCGGAACTTTGTGATGGTGTGGTGAAAGTTACAATTGTGAGAAATAAGAAAATGTGTGACGTTTTTTGCTACATTTAACATACTTTTGATTTGTTTTTTAAAATCATTTATTTACCATTGCTAAAGTAAGTATTTTTACTGTATACCTATCTTATCCTTAAAACATAATTATTTTTTTAATAACAACAGAATCTAAGGTAATACTAGAATTTCCTTTTCCGGTAACGAAGAAATCTTTCAAATTTAAAAACCATCTTTTTTAAAAACAGAATTACATAAGTCATTAATTTTATAATTAGGTAGATTTGTTCTGAGTTAAATAGATTATAATTAATCATTAAATTAAGCTAGAATTTTTTTAACAATTGCCTACCTACATTACATTACTCCTCATTACTCTACTACAGTAGAAAAATATTTTGAAGAATTTATTTACATAAAACTTACCTACCTATTTGTTAATAATTGTTTAAAGTTTCATCATAAAGACAAATTAAATAAAAAGAATACGGATGTGAAACGCATTTGACATAGAATTACGAATGAATCATATTGTTACTTAATTCCATGGACGTATCTTATTTCATACCACCTACCTAATAACTAATTGCAATTTTCACCGGTTCGCTGCCAATCGAAGTACATACAAGGTACCTACATTACCGAATATTTACACAACACAGGTGTGACAGGTAGGTATTTAAGTTTTTCTATCTAGAAAAAAGCTCATTTTCAGATAATAATTATGTGAATATAGGTAAGTAACTAGGTAGGTATTTTTATGTTATGAGTGATGCCCTAAAATCTATACTAGTTTGTGAGTTTGTTTGTTTTTTTGAACGCGCTTATCTCAGGAACTACTGGTCCGATTTGAAAAATTATTTCGGTGTTAGATAGCCCATTCATCGTGGAAGGCTATTAGGCTATTTATCATCATACTAAGACCAACAGGAGCGGAGCAACGCGGGTGAAACCGCGGAGCGCAGCTAGTTAGTGTCCTATATTTACTACGGAAAATGTAACACAGGCTAGTTACTACCTATATGTAGGTACCTAATGTGTTATTTTTTTTTGTGATAAAGCACGGTATGTTCTGCATAGGTATAAAGTTTTATAATTTACTAGGTACATAGCTTTCCGGCTTCCGCCTGCGGCTGCAAGCCTCGCCCGCGTTTTCAAAGAAAACCCCGCATAGTTCCCGTTCCCGTGGGATTTCCGGGATAAAACCTAGCCTGTGTTGCTCAGTGAAGATGCAGCTTTCTAATGGTGAAAGAATTTTTGAAATCGGTCCAGTAGTTTATGCGTGAAAACCATACATACACACATAATTACAAACCTTTCCTCTTTAGGTACCTATTATATTAGTATAGAATCTATAGATATAATTAACAAAGCACGTTTGTATCACCATAATAATTAAACCCACTTATTAACCGTAATAGCTAATTACAACGAAATTAAAATAACACGCCAAAGTATAGATTGAAAAAGAAAATGGCGGCACGTTAGGATTTCTAATTACCATACCTACCTAGATAATCATTGGCGTGACCCGAGTTTCCACCTATGCGTGAAGATAACTTAGTTATCGGTTTACTTGCTATAGGGTAATTGCGCCTGTTCGCGTCCACTTAGTGCAGTTGGAAAGTTTGAAGGAGAAAATAAAAATGTTCCAGAACAAATTTCAACGCAAAATTTATGTAACGTGTTCATTACATAGTCTATTTTAAGATTTACTTTCGATTGTGTTGGAAATATCATGTGGTTTTTATTTATCTAGACAAATAGCAGAATTAGGCGTTTTACCCAGTTCGCGTCCAAAAATTCCAGTTTGCGTCCACCCGTGGACCAGTTCGCGTCCACCAGCTTAGAAAAGGAATTAAGAGTGTATTGGGTGATATTTTATCAGATAAATGCAAATAAAAAATAGATTTTAATGAATTATTTATTTACGAATATAGCTATTTAATAAAAACCGGCCAAATGCGAGTGGGACTTGCACATCGAGGCTTCCGTATTAACCTATTTTTTTCGTATGTTTTAACTGTAAATGATTATTTTTTCAATGTTTCCCTTATTTGTGATATAAGACGTTGCTTCGTACCAAACTTCAAGTGTCTGTATTCACGTAAAGTACCCTGTAGGTTTTGATTCCCTTGCGAATGACGAAATTTGCGAAAATTTGCAGCATAAACGGCTGTATTTTTTGCTTATAAGTTTGATTTTTTCACTGCTTCAAGGGACCGTAGGTTTGAGTATTCAATATATATTTCAGCTTTATACCTCCACGCGTTTCTGAGAAAAAGGGTCTTGACAGAAAGAAAGACCGGCAGACGGACATACTGACGGACGGATATCAAATTGATGATCAAGTCTCATTCACAGAATACACTTTTAAAATGAAAAAATAGCATCAAAATTTGCTAATTTGAATGAAAATTTAAATTATCAACTTGTGGTCTTAGTCAAAAATTTACAATCTATTTTAAATAACACATTTTAACAAAAAATTCATTGCTACGTAATGAAAAACAATGTGGACGCAATATGTTCTATTGTTATGCACTATAGGTATAGTTTGCGCCCACCGTGGACGCAAAATGGAAGTTGTACAAATTCGGTGTAGTAATTCGCGTCCACCTTATTTTAGCTATTAATTGTAAAAGAAATAAGCTGATTTATAATTCATACTATTCCATGTTTTGTTAGCAAAGTAAAGAAACAGTTACATATTCAAAAATTCACATTTAACAATAAGATACTTACCGTCAAACGCGACGCTGCGCACTATTTTTATTTCAAAATCCCGCGCGTTTTAAATAGGATAGGCGGAGCGCAGGCATATTTTGAATATGTGTGCATGTACCTTATACATTGAGGTATTATCGGAAATTTTTCTTATTACAATTTTACTTAAAGTATACTTATTTTCGTGAATTTTCTAAAAGATGTCCGCAAAATGGACGCGAATAGGCAGGTGGACGCGAACAGGCGCAATGACCCTAGTTAAGTTAAAACTTAGATGTGACTTCGATATCTATTGACTAGCTCGAACCCGCGGCGTCACTCGCGTGGTACCCACATGAAAATTAGCCCGAATCGAGACTATAATCTTTATAATATATCTCTATTCTCTGTAGGCCTAGTGTGAGTTTGAATTTTGATCGAGTACGAAACGTTACTATCGCGTCTGCGTCACAGGCCACAGCCGAATTAGTATGGGAAATCGAACAGCGCCCCTAGCGGACGTATGGGGAAGCTTTGATTCCCCATACGAATTTCGCTGTGACGCAGTACCAAATTTCATACAGACCCGATCAACAAACAGACATTCTTACAAACTTTCGCGTTTATAATATTAGTAGCTGTAGCCCGTGCACGACTTGGGCCTTAGCGGTAGAATTGATCAAAATAACAAAAGTACTTGAAATACTGTATAAAGCCATGGACGAATATTGTTTATTGGGTCCATGATAAAGCTAATTTTGCTAAAAGGAACATTGCTTTATTTTAATAAAGAAATAGAACTGCATTTAAAGATTTTCGAATTCACTTACCATCCCGGAGAATCGAACAAGCTAAAAAAAACAAAAACCCTAGGTAGTAGGTATTTCATTCTTCAATTCGATACAAGACTAATAATAATCGCGCACAAAGGGTTCCGTAGCAGCAAATATAATAAACTTATTATTTACAGTTAAATCAACCTATCTCAAAAACTATAAGAGATACTTTGATCAAACCAAAAATCGTTGAAAGAGTTAATTAGCATGCATCACCTCTATTTTTTTTAGAATTTTATACCCCGTAGTTATAAAAATAGAGGGGGGGGGACATACTTTTTACGACTTTGAGAGCTGATATCTCAAAAACCGTTCACTTTAAGAAAAATGTTTTTTAGAAAACTTTATATCATTTTAAAAGACCTTTCCATTGATACCCCACACGGGTATGTACATCGAAAAAAAAAATTTCATCCCTCAGTTACATGTATGGGGGGCCCCACCCCCAATTCTTTTTTTTACTATTTAGTGTCATATTTTTGTAGCGGTTCATACAACACATATTCCCATCAAATTTCATCACTGTAGTACTTATAGTTTCCGAGTAAATCGGCTGTGACAGACGGACAGACGGACAGACGGACATGACGAAACTATAAGGGTTCCGTTTTTGCCATTTTGGCTACGGAACCCTAAAAACCAGCTAAGTGCGAATCGTACTCGCTTACGTACGTACTATGCGGAAACCCCTTAATATTTTAATTTTTAGTATTTGTTGTTATAGCTATTTCTAGCTATTACGGTTTATGAGATACAGCCTGGAGATAGACAGACAGACAGCGGAGGCTTAGTAATATAGGGTCCCGTTTTACCCTATGGATAGGGAACACTAAAAACTGAAAGGAATCCAGTAGAGCTAGCGCGCAAGAGCAACTTTTGTCTCCGCAACTATTTTGTCTCTCCCATCAACTCTATGGGGAGTTGCGTCGCTACGTGAGCGCACTTTCTTACCTACTAGCCCATAGAGTTGATGGGAGAGACGAAATAGTTGCGGAGACAAAAGTTGCTCTTGCGCGCTAGCTCTAAAGCTCTACCTCCAGTTATCAAGAACTTTTCCTCCAGACTTCAGAGCCTATTTAATATTCCCACCCTATGTATTCTTCCAGTGCTAAAGGCTACAAGGGACCTATATATCATTTTTCTATATACATAGATATCCACAAGGGCGTGTGTCTGTAACCCAAATACCTGGGAACCGGTTTAACACCGGCAGTAGACGCATCACCGTTCGCGCGTAATTCCGTTTCAATTAATATGCCTTTATTTACAATATTATTAGTTGCAATATACGATAAATAGATTAAAAAATATTTTTAACTACTAGCTATCCGCCCGCGACTTTGTCCGCTTTCCACTCCATCTATTATAACTAAAAACCGAATTAAATTCCGTTATATAGGTATAAGTTTTTTAAAGATTTAGCATATTGAATACCTGGATAGTTAAAAATAATGTTATACATCATAATCAATAGGTGAAGAGTTTGTTTGTTTGTTTGGACACGCTAATATCAGGAACTGCAGGTTTTAAATGAAAGAAATGTTTTTGTTGAATATTTTATCAATCACATCAAGATGGCTGCACAAATACATGTTGTGGTTTAGCCCGAAAGTGTAACAAACAGATAGACTTTCGCATTTTTAATATTATATTAGAATACACTGCACTGATAACCTCCTTTTATAAAATCGAAATGACTGTGAAACACTATAAAGAACTTTCTATTGCAAATGCAAAACATACAGGCAGATAACGCAAACTTTTCAAACTCAAACCACAGTATTACAATATATAGAGTAATAGATACTATTATAAAGAGGAAAGGTTTGTAATTATGTATGTATGTATGTATGGTTCTCAGTTTTCACGCATAAACTACTGGACCGATTTCAAAAATTCTTTCACCATTAGAAAGCTGCATTTTCACTGAGCAACTTAGGCTAGGTTTTATCCAGGAAATCCCACGGGAACGGAAACTATGCGGATTTTTCTTTGAAAACGCGGGCGAAGCCGCAGTCGGAAAGCTTATGTTTATTATTAGTACTGTGCTCAAACTCAAACATTTATTTATTCAATTAGACTTCTTCTAGAAGCACTTTTGATTCGTCATTACATAATTTTAACATTTGCCACCGATTCGGAAAGCAGTTATAACTTATAGTAAAAGATAAGTGTAACAAGTGATAACTGCGTTAAAAACAACCGACTTCAAACTTGCACTTGCAAAATTTACAAATACCTACATACAAAAATGCTCATAAAATAAAAACTACTGGGCCTATCCGAATAAAATTTTTATGGGACCAATTCGACACCATCCCGCATCGAACAAAAAAAGAATCACGTAAATCGGTTCAGAAACCTCGGAGTAATCGGTGTACATACATAAAAAAAAAAAAATATACCGGCCGAATTGATAACCTCCTCCTTTTTTTTGAAGTCGGTTAAAAATACGGCCGATGCCGGAGATACTCTGAAAGAATTTTTCAAGTCGGACTAGAGTTTCTGAGATTAGCGCTTTCAAACAAACAAACTCTTCAGCTTTATCTAGACACGCGGCAGCGTGTCAAGCCGAGTTCAAGCGAAGAGAACTGGCGAGCAGCAGCCGTGTGTATATTTACACGAACCATTTCGAGCCACTTTTCACCCCCTTATAACTCGAAAACTATTTAAGTTAAATAAACCAAATTTGGTACATATCAAGAGGACCTCAAGATAAACAAGAACCTTAAATTTCATAAATACAGATTAAACAGTTGCGCAGATATTAATATCCAAAAATCGCAATTTTTAAGACTGACTGACTTATAGACATATACAAAACCTAACCCACTTCCAGATGACCTAGAAAGTTCAAATTTTGTAATCAGCTAGGTAATAGTGAGTGTACAAAGAAAAAAATCAGAAAATACTGAATTTATTTGTATTTAATTTTTTTTTCAATGACATTAATTTTGTTTGTATGGAAAAATGGAAAAGTTTAAAAAAATAGAAAATAGTATATTCACCTTACTAGTCTTAAAAAATAGATCAAAACTAGTCAGTGGCCGAAAAAAATTTTGAAATCCATCAATAAATGACTGAGATATAGATTATTGAAGTTTACATATTTTAGCGCGAAACATCTGTAGATTCGATGCGCCTCTGACATCACACTCACTCGCGCTAGTATCGCTAGGGCGGATTACTTCGATTGCATGATTTCTTTATTCAAAACTATTATTAAACGTAAAATAAAAGAAAATTGTAATAAAAATATTGCTCATACAGTTAAAAATAATATATAATTTTACAAATTCACATTTCTTTATTCTTTATTTATGAGTGTTTAGTTTATTTTTAATTTCAGTGTAATGGAAGAAGGCTTTGTCGAAGGTCGAAATGATTTAATTTGCGTAATATTAATATTAATATAAGTGAAACATCTTTAGGCGCGTTTAGAGTAAAATTTCAAAATCTCGTCATGGAGTAAAGCGACGATTCTTCTACAACGATCTTTGCATCTTTTTAATAGTGTGTGTACATATTCACGCTGGATGTTTAGAAAATCATGTAATCTTTTAAACAGAAAACGAGTTTAAAAAATTGCAGATAATGACGGGGCAATGTGCGCTGACATTCATAACATACAAGAAAATATAGAAAATAATACTAAACAAACCATACAAAGAATCCGCAAGAAAAAATATAAAAAAAATCGTATATAAAAAGTATTATATTCATAAAGTACCTAAATCAAATTTGCAGAGTAATTTTCTGTACAAAAAGTAATGATATCCCACCAAAAACATAAATGTAAAAATTGGAGCCGAGTTCAATCGTTGACTTAATTTGCCAAAAAAGAAATGAGATCTAATTAATGTGTGCCAAGTTCTGCAGACAGTCCAGAAATTTATTTATAAAGATGTATTAAGTTCTTAGGTTGACTGAAAACTCAATTGTTTTATTTTCCCTTAGAGAACAATGTTTATTCCAAAATATAACTTTTTTAATTTGAATAATATAATTATTTTCACAAAGCAAACAACTAATGACCTATTGAACCCAATAATTTGATGAGGCTAGTTTTTAGAACTTCACAAAATATAAGTAAAACTAGCCTCATCAAATTTTATAATATAGTACAGATGACGTCGGCGTCGGTCTTTTTTTATTGATAGCTAGTTAGTTACTAGCACAGGTATTAGTCTGTGCTATAAATAGTGAAATTCATTAACACTACAACACACATAACAAGTAAGTACATACCTACAAATTACAAAACATCCTCCCGCCCGTTTGCAAAACCGTAAAACCCGTGTGACGTCACAAAGTTTACGTAAACTCGAATGTAATGTCAAATGATTCACTGTATCCGTATTTTGTAACACCACCAGAGTGTGACAGCCTAGCTGACGATGGTAAAGGTTTTGAACGAAAAATTTCTTTGGTCGCTTCTCGATATTTTTTTTTTTCAATATGTATACCTAGTTCGATTCGGAAGTTAGGCGCAGGTGCGAGTGCGGGTGCGCACGGGTCCCTTGACATCCCGATTACCTCAAATTGTTTTCTGTGCAATCGGTGGGATCGTACGATGTTCCGAGCCGCCATTATGTAGTTTTGTTCATATGGGCCGTAGTTTTTAAATTATATTAAGACCTTTAACTGTAACTACATATTTTGTTGCCTGAAATAAAGAAATTAAGTTTGAATCGCACTGTACTAGGTCTACGGTATAAGTTATCATAATCAAAATTCTGATTTCATAGTTAACTTAAAAATATTCTGTCTAAAAACATGTAGGTATCTAGTTAGTGTTATCAACAGACGTTTCGTTTGCAGTTTGACAACATTTAATGAAAAGGGAAAACAAAGGGCACAATACGTACATACATATTCTTCTTTAAATTCAGTTTGATAAAATTAATGTCTTATATACAAATAGTGTATAGCCAATAACACAGAAATACGAAGATCACCTTGCTTTTAATGAAATTCACTTAAATATTCCCTAAAGCATACAAAATGTAGGTATTTTCTATTCTCCCTCACTGTAGAGTGTAGACTGCTTCCAAGCCAGAGGTCGTGGGTTCGATTCCCACCCATGGCAAATACCTTTTGTAGATGTTTGCTGTATGGGTGTTAATTATGTATATGAGTACATATTTATATTCAAAATTATATATTATGTATGTTCATTTGCCATTTGGTTTCCATAACATAAGCGATAGCTTAGTATGAGATATCCTACCGTGTGTGAAAATTGTCCTGAAATATTTATTTATTTATATTAATTATTCGACCTCCTAGCCTAGTCTAGCACAATCTAGCTACATTTCCAATCTAGACACATTTAGTACTAAATAAACATTTATAATCAACAGTTGGAAGGTACGTCTCGTAACGGTACGACAGGTGACGCGTGACCTACATAGTTTAGTTACGTGCGTAAAGTGGACTTATGAATAACTAGCTGGAACCCATGGCGTCACTCGTAAATAGTAGCCTATTTGGTAATTGAGATAATAATGTTATCTGCAAATCTTGGCTGAACTTAGCCCAAGACAGGGACAAGTGGCATTCTTTGGGGGAGGCTTTTACCCGTACGGGGTCCATATAGAAACCTACCTAGTACTTAAATTGTAACTGAAACTGTAACTATATCTTATGGATAAAATAAAGCTTTATTTATTTTATTTATTTAATCTTATCTGCAATGATAGAATAAGTAGAAAGTGTAAAAGTTAGCGCTCGAAATCGAAATGTGGCTAATTACTAATTAGTAATTACTAATAAAAATAGTGGCTAATTAGCCACTATTTTTGCTTAAGTTGTCTCTTTCGCTCATCTACACTAATATTATAAAGAGGAAAACTTTGTTTGTTTGTTTGATTAGACCCATGGAGGACGGACCCATGGAGGAGACCCATGGAGGGTTGTCGCGTAAAAACCACAGGACAGTCTGTTCTTTGGCATAACTATTATGATATATTATGTAGTTAGATATAAGTTACATATTATGTAATATTGACATGATTTTAAAAGAGCAACTAACTATGGAGTTTCTTGCCTATTCTTCTCCATAGATACTGCTTTCCGAATCGGTGGTAAATGTTAAAAATACTTGTGTAATGACGATTCGAAAGTGCTACTAAATAGTAGTCTAATTGAATAAATGAATGTTTGAGTTTGAGTTTGATTGTAATGAATAGGCTCATAAACTACTGGACCGATTTTAAAAATTCTTTCACATTCGAAAGCTACATTATCCACGTGTAATATAGGCTATATAGTTATCATCATGCTAAGACCAACAGGAGCGGAGTAATGCGGGTGAAACCGCGCGGCACAGCTAGTAATATACAAGACAGTAAGTACATAAGAAAACTTTATAAATATGTACTCTGTTTATACATTAGTCAATCGTGATAGGTACCTACAGTTAAACATAGCGGTTTCGATCAAATATTTGTGATGCGTATGTCCTGGTATGCTGACCTGAATAGCTAGGACATTATTTTTGTGTTGCCAAGTGTTGAATTTAATTAAATTTTTGTTCATTATAAACAATCGTATTTAACTAAGGACGTTGTAGTACTTACAGCGTATATTTCGTTTCATTAAATACCTAATTCATGCGAATAAGTAGGAATAAGTAGGTAAATGTTAAAAATATGTAAGTATTGAAGATTCAAAAGTGCTTCTAGAAGCGTTCCAACTTGCAGATCAACTCTCGTTTCAAACTCGCCAGTATTTCGCTTATTAAAAACCTACAATGAACTCCTCACTAAAGCTCCGAACCTAATGTCCAAAATAACAAGAAAAACTGGACTATTGTATCTAAGCTATTGTGTTTAATTCTCACTCATAATAGCTTGATGATAATATTATAAGGCTACCCTTTCTCGATTAAAGGACAATCTTAAACTGAAATGATTATTCAAATCTAGTAAATGGGATCAGTATGGTAACGGGTTCAAACAAAAAAACTTCAGTTTTAGTACATATAGATTGAGTTACTCAGTTTATGTCACAGTTATACAGTATTTAGTACGTGTAGTAGTTCGATAACCAAACATAATGATGGGTCAGACGGTGACCGAATAATAAATTTGATTCGCACATGCGGACAAACCCTGCATATTAAGTTGTAGTATAAATTAACTGTATTTGATAATATGTAAGTTATTATGTGAATTTTTATATGGGCTGTAAGTAATGGGTGTGATAATTTGTGAAAATATATATTTTGTATTTTTGTGTTCGCGTGTTGTCTGGTAGAGATAGCTTCATTAATAATACTTCTATACATTTTAACTGTACTATTTTCGTTTACGATTATGTTCATTTAGCATAATTGAATTCACGTGTATTTTTCTATATGAAATGAAAAATGAAAATGAAAAAATATTTAATTTATCAATATGAGAAGAATTTTCTATAGCTTATTTCACGTTGTGTTTGTGTTAACATAAAAAGAAATAAGTTGTATATAATTTATCACGATGATTATCGTAGAAATATTAAGATTAGTGATAAAGTACTTAAGTTCTTCTGATAAACATTGTAAAAAATCAAATTTGTTTACAAACACTCGCTACATAACAATTCTTATTGTAATTTTTGTTTACAGATAACACACACAAATGTAACAGCGAATGAACGTGGATGCACATGACAGATGTGTCAAACTCGCGTTTGACAGTTAAAGCAAGATGGCCGCTGGGAAATGGCGGGCGCGGGGCGGGATTGGCGCGGTTTTGTTCGCTATACTTATACAGGTTATAAATGGTGAGTGTTAATTAATTTTTAAATGATATAATTAGGTACTAAAAGTTGGAGTTTGTTAAATTTCTATCGTATTTGTTTTTTTTTTAACTCTCTCTCTATCCGCGACTTCACTCTCGAAGTACCTACCCGCGACTTCACTCTCGAAGTCTCGAAGTACCTACCCGCGAAGTAAATAATAGGTAGTGTCAATGACCTCTATTTGTCAAATATTTAAAACGTATTCGTAGACTGCATAAATGTATATTGATCTACCTTCATATATTTTAAAAAGGTAAAAAATAAATGATTTCGCAATTTTTTAGCATCCACATAGCAGAGTCAAAAAACCTATTAAAACATCTTACAGCGATTGAAATATGGTCGTTTAAAATGTTATTGGTACAAAAGATATCTTTTCACGTTTTAGGGTTCCGCATTTAAGCTTTTAGATTGAAGCGACTTAACACTTTCCACTTTCCAGTAATATACATACTTTGAATCAATTTTAATATGCAAAATGTTATGTAACGCTATTTAAATTCAAAATTTACAAAGTTCCTCTTCTTACAGGTCGATATAAAATATTTATTGGTCTTTCTTATTAAAACTACTGATAATATTCGCGTAGAAGGTATTCAGATAAATAACTGCCGTTTATACACTCATATAATATAGTCTATATCTGGCTACTAAACGAACTTAAGTTTGACCTTCCAATAAAAAAAAATATACAGAACCCGCACCTCATTACTCAAATTCGTGCTTGACCAAATGCTATACCGTATCAAATTTAGTTGTAATAGCCGCTGACACGTTCAAGGACTGTGCCAATGACCTGATCCGCCATTTTGTTTCTTTCATTTAGCTAGAATTTGAGACATTTTAAAGTTATAAACACAATGTATGCAAAATGGACGAAAGTCTGGTAATTGCCTGACTACAGGAGAGCGAGATGAATTTTTTTTATGCCGGTATGGCCCACATTACGATTGCTTATGTAGTCAATGTTAGCAAATAGGTGTAGATAGTTACAGTGAAACCTGGTTAAGTGAGACATCAAGGGACCTGCAATGTCGTTTCACTTATAGAGGTATTCCACTTACCCAGTGTCTCAGATATACAGGTATAAATAAATATCTGTCTTATTTACAGAGGGTTCCATTAATAGAGGTGAGAATACAGGTTATTTCAGTTATACAGGTGCGATCATTAAATAAAATACATGGTAGGGTAGAGAATAAGAATGAGTAAACAAACAATGTTATCTCAGTTACAGAGGTTTATGCATATAAAATTTAGTTAGTCTCAGTTATAGAGGTAACTATGATGATAAATCGAAAGAACAAATCCCAGATATAGAGGTTTACCTCGTCCCACTAACAGAGGTAATTCAGTGCCAAAGTGTCGGGACCTCAGCATGAGTTCCAGTTATGGAGGTTTCTCACTTATCCAGGTCCCACTTAACCATGTATTAGCGCTCCGGAAGTGGCACGTCCAAATGTGGCGAATAAGCTACTATTTACCTTACCTTTACCTTATTATCGTTTTATATTATTTTAGCATCTCAGTGAACCGAACAAAACACAACAAAAACTTTACCTAAGTGATTGAGCCGTTTTCGGCTTTTTGTGACTCAGTCACGATAGTTGATTTTATTATGTAAGAAGGTACTTATTTATTTTTATTTTGATACACGAAACTGTCGAAGACTCTCAAAAACAAAAAATAAATAAAATACGCTACAGATTGAGCTCCTGCAAAAATTTTGGTAACGTAATTTCGAAAAGATCCTTCCTGTTTTAAATTAGTTGATAAGCACACCATGAACAAAATTTTGTATGTTTGTATGCAATAAATGATTTGAATTTGAAAGTTGTCAAAGTGAGATGGCATGATTCAACTATCGTGAGCAAAAAAGAGACAAAATTAAATTGTGGCTAATGAGCTACTGATATTGTCACGTGCCAATCCCGGATCACTTATTTAACTATAACTTATTTACACTTCTTTACTTAATTATCATTATTTTATATTTTTAAATTTCGTTAGGAACAGTTAATAAATACATCGGATTACAATTAAATCCACAAGATATTAATCCACCATGCGCGTGCGCAGAGTATTTGGAAAACGAAAGCCGGTGAAAGTAAGATGGCGGCCGTCTAATTTCATTTGAGCTGTACGCGTGCTTGCGTAAGATTTTGAAGTATTTTATGTGTATGCAATTGTAATTATGTCGTTCGTTTTTGTTCACGTTATTTATATTTATGATAAATGGCATGACCGGATTGAAAAGAGCGTGTATGCCGAGCACACGTGTCAGAAGTGAAACTTCATTGGCAATATTAAAAAATACCGAAGTCGCCTTACTCAATGACGTGACGGTATTGCCATGCACGACCTTGAAATTTTACTCTCAACGCGCATACAGAAGTTTCACATCAAAAATTTTTTCTTCGTAAAGTTCCTGATTCATTGAACGCATAAAACAAAGATTAATCCAATTTGGTGCAGCCGTTTGGTCTTTTTAATAGGTAGATAGAGTGATTCTCGAGAAGGTTTTAGTATATAATTTATTACAGTTTTGACAAAGCGAAGCCGCGGACAGAAAACTAGTATACTATAGCTAGTGTCTAATCTGTGACTATAGTGATTTGTCCCGTCCGACTAGGGCCTTTCCGGCCTCCTCCACTCAAGCGACAGCCCAAGCCGAGAGACGCCCTTGCGCATGTCGATTGTCGCTACCAGGGTGAATCTTCAGTTCACCCACGCGTCCGCGTTAAGATGTAGGAGCCCTTCTGGCTAACATCGAGAGAAACCACTAAAAAAAAAGACGTGTGGCACTCGGGGACTGCCGCGGTAAAGCTATTGCATAGCATGCTTTCAAGCCACACCTCCGTGCCCGTCGGAGTGGGGAGCGTGAGGTTTTTCGTTACGCAATTTCTGGATTCGGTCCCCGCGCTCAAGGCCCGCGATAGAAGCTATGCAATAGCTTAAAAAGTGATTTGTGAAGTCTTCACAAATCACAGTGTGGTATTCCACACACCAACAAAAAAACAGTATTCTATATAAACAAGTGTATCCAATAAAGAATGCTTAAAGAAATGCGAAGACATCGTATAACATGGTATAACTGTTCAACAATGATGAAGTAACGGTATTTAGAGTATTTATGGCGTGGTCCTATAAGAATAGATTTTTTTCGAGATGTATGCTGTTTTAACGGGTTTAAAATTTAAATTTTAAATGCGATTTTTGCTAATTAGGTTTGCACGAAAAAAAAACAAAACTAAAACATAGGATATATTTTCTTGTGTTTAATTTTTACGCGAGTATTATACGTTTAGAAATTAAAAATTTTAACGGATTTAAAACGGGATTTATTCATTAAACTTTATATTCGCCGCGAAGTGTGCGAAACGTCAGGATAATAATATAAAGATAAATCGCGTTTAAAATCCATTAAAATCTAAAAATAAAACAGGATGACGGAGTAGTTAAATGCAATAATGTTAAATTAATACGTAACTAGTGATAAAATTGATTTATGAATAATATTGTTATCAAATCCGTTAATTTTCATGCGATACCTTCACGTTACTCACAATAAAACGATGCTCTGAAGTGGTATTCACAATTTTCCGAATTACCCGACATCCGGAATTCCTCGAATGCACTATATACCTATGCTTTCATATAGATAGCATAACTAGGGATGCAATACAAACGTAATATTCGTGAGAAGTTGTTGTAGCTTAGTTTGTAGCGAATAATAATCAAAACAAATAAATATTTATTTATACGTCCTATCAAACAAACATATTATTAATTCATTAAAATCAATACCACCACTTACCATACTGGTACAGTATAATCTGTGTCCAACAATGCCATATTAGCATAGAATAATCACACAACAGATGCGACACCAAGTGAAAGCGCAGTTATTGTTACAGTCATTATATCATAGTTCCGGGTTCGATTCCCGCCGTGGGTAAGTGTAGCGCGGATGTTATACGGGACTTTTCTTTGCTATAGTGTCCCGTTGGAATAATTGTTTAATTGGATGCTTGATTGTATGATCGTGTTACTAGTTTGGTAATGTGGCTTCGCGTGTGTATTTTGTTTTTATATGATATGTGTGTAAATTATTGTCTTTAATTTTTGTAATATAGCGGTCGTATTTCGGTTTTTGTACACGTATTTTGTTCACTCATTCAATTTTTCTTTACTGTAGGTATGAATTTAAATTTAAAGGTTACCCTCAAATAATAAATAACAATTTATTACTCTACAATCCAATCGATAGAATTAAAACATTTTTTTATTATTTATGAGTTAGTTGTGTTTAATTATTATTATTTATTCAGTCATATACATATTACGGTATAATACTTACAGTGCATTACATTGTCGTACTCTATTATTTATGTAAATCTATGTACAGTTTAATAAACGCGCCACTATTATGCTACAATCAATATTTAAATGACCTTGTTCGTACTTCCAGGTTACGAAGAGATCTACACCATATCGCAGTTGTCACCTAAATCAGCATCAGACGAGAGATCACACCAAGATGTCGTCCGAACACAAGTAGAGAACATTGCATTTAGAATAGAACCTAGTGCTAAGTACGATGACCAATTGGATTTCACGCCTGAAAACATCATCGATGATGAAGAGAAAGAAAACAATATTGTTCTAGAAAGATCGATCGAACCTAGTAGAGGTTCAAGGTCAATAAACGTTGAAGAGATACCATCAACGAACAACAACGAAATCGACAACGAAATACAATCGCACAATAAGAGAAAGTACTACGAAATATTACCAACGAAAACTATAGATTACTACAGGGATGATGGAGCCATGCTTCTATCATCCGGCTTCGGCGATAAATTAGACTTTAAGTTTCCGGGGGAAGGCAAGAGGGCTCCGAAGGGGCGTGCACTAGCACCGTCGGAGCCCAAAATTCGGGCGAGTGCAGTGCAACCTATCTTCGCGACAGCCACCCTTAAAGAACAGGGCAGACAAAACACGGAAATACAAAACATAATAACTGGTATAGTCAAGCTTTTGAACGGTAATGTGAACGTTCAAGCGAATTCACAGCTACTAAATGGACGGCCTCGACCAATGGCGTCTAGGATAAACAACCGTGGTCCGCCTCGCATATCTGACGTGCCTCCCATGCCAGATTTCGATAAACCCATCACGCCACCCTCCCATTCTTTCATCCCAACCAAAACACCTCCTCCCTATCCTTTCGATCGACCTCATGGTGTCAATTTACCAGATCAAATTGGTCCACCCATGAATCGACCCTTCCACAGACCAATACCACCTTGGCAGAGACGGCCACGACCTCCGAATAGACGTCCGAACCCTGGAGTTCCAATGTACAAGCCCACTCTACCTCCACTCCCTGATATACCAGATATAGATGAGAAAGAAGAAATAGCAAGCGAAAATGAGAGTAATTTAGAAAATAAAATACACCACGATGAATTTTTACCACATATACCCGTAGAAACAACAACAGAACTGAAAAATGTAACAGAAGTAAGTGAAAACGAGCCAACAACTGAAACAACAACCACTTCAACAACAACAACAACAGAATCGACGACAACAAGCACAGAAGCAACAACAAAAACAACAGAAAAAGTAACAGAGACAACTCAGAAAGCGACAACAGAAAAGCAAACGGAACCAACTACAAAAACAACAGAAAGAACAACGCCAACAACACCAAGAACAACAGAGAAAACTGAAACAACAGTTAAAACAACGGAGAAACCGAAGACAGAGAAGCCAAAAGATAAGAAAAAAGATACATTCGATAAGGAAAAGAAAGATAAATTCAAATTGAATGAGGTTACGGAGAAACCGATCAAAAATGAAACTATAATAGATTTAATAGAGCCTTCTATGAGTGAAGTTACGCCAGGCTTTATAGTCCCCACTCCGACTGAAACTTTGGGGGGTAGTACGGCCTCTGAGTCGTCAATTTCTGTAGCTATAGAGAAAACATCGATCAATACACAACCTATACCAAGTAAGTTTAACTATTTAACTGTAATTTCCTTAATTACGTGTTAGTAGTCTTATTTGATATCTCTATTAACGCCATCTGTTAGAAAACAAAAGAGTTTACATTACATCTAGCGTCATAAATCTTTGCATGACGCTAGATTGATTTGGATAAATAAGTTGATGCATTAAAAGGTATGCAGTATTCATTTTTTAATTATTTTTAATAATAATTATTGCCTACTATGTTGAAAATTTATACAAAATTAAGTAAGTTTGTCCGTCTACTTTTACTAAGCTACTAAGCTAAGCTACGAAATTACGCCACCGATTGTCCAACCAAAATAAATTTGTAATTTTTAAACATGATAATTTAAGCCTACATAATTTTTTTCACCATTTTTTTTAAATCCTAGCGTCCCCCTCCATACCGTACTCTCCATACCGCCCGCGACCAGGCATAGTACTAGACGATACCGACTTCAAACCGCACGGTACAAGGTTCAGACCGGAAGCGTCTGTGATCACTGCCGACACACGCTTGCCCGGGTATGGGGAGATATTCGATGTCACTGTGTCTGCTATACAAGGGCCGGGGGAGAAAGGGGGGGCAGGTGAGATTTTTTGGCAATTTTTTTTATTTTGATATTGTTTTTTTAAGTGTAAACAATTCAATATGAAATAGAGTCGAATAATATACAGGAATATTTAATAAAATGCCAATGATATTAAAAAATAGTTCTTCTCATTATTTAGATAAAAAAAATAATATTAATTACTAAACGTAATATAATAAAGAGAAAAAAATAAGCATTATAATATTATGTCATGAACAGAATGATTATTTAAAGTTGTTCTACTGGTCATGTTATGTCAAAAAAAAACCAAATAGGTACACTATTAATTGTTTTTTTTTATTCATACTGTTTAATGTCATATAATATCTTAACTACTCTATACTATAGAATAACATTTATAATTTCAGTGCACATAGAAAACATAAACATAAACGAACACCACGACGACATAATCGTATCACCGTCCGGGGAACAGGGATTCGTCTCAATAGATGGAAAACGGACTTATCTCAATTTATTCGATACTACGAGCAGTATAAGTCCTACCAGAGTGCAGACACCGGTACATACTAGTAAGTATTAAAATAATAAATAAATAAATAAATAATATTTCGGGACAATTTTCACACACGACACGATCTGATCCCATACTAAGCTTTCGCTTGTGTTATGGAGACCCGATGGCTGATAAACATACATATATAATTTTAAATAAATACTTATAGAGATAATTAACACCCAGACACAGAGCAAACATCTATGTTCATCACACAAATATTTGCCCAGGGTGGGAATCGAACCCACGACCTCTGGCTTGGAAGGCAGGGCCATTACCAACTAAGCCAATCGGCCAGTCAAAAGAAAGAACTTGTAATTTTACTCTCAACGTGCTTACAAAAAAAAAGAAGAAGAAGAAAGAAGAAAAGAAGAAAGTTCAAAGAAGTTACACTTCAAAATGTGATATTATAATATGTACGTACATAAAAACAGCACATTTTAGTACACACTATCGTATAACAAAAACATCGTTTTTCTTGTAGCGCCCGCACAACTACCCCCAAGCCCCTCTATAGGCACAGGGGTGGCTATACCAACAGATGACGTCCCAACCCCCCCTCGGCCCCTAGCTAGGCCCCATAGACCCCAGCAAGCGTATAGACGACCACAACCTACAGTACGGTAAGTTTTAAAACTGTTTTAACTGTACTTAAATGTATAAAATATGTATTTCCAGGTATTTATAGAAAACTAGCTAGCCGTTACAACGTGAAAGGAGGAAAAACGAACAAACTTATTATGTTTTAAATCTTGATTATATGTACACATTGAAATTTAATAGAACTCATTTGAAAAATTAATAAAAAATCATTCTAACATCGGTTAATGTCTTCAATTCTAAGTTATTTGAACTCAATAAATTTATATTTATAAATTTATATTTGAACTCAGTTATAATTTAAAAAATCACAATTCATTAAATGTATCATGTTCAGTTAAATAGAAATACACATTAATTTATTGAAATACTAAAATAAAAATAATTAAACAACACCAAAAATCGCAAAAAAGTAAAAAAAATATTGTATACCAAAGATATACTTTTTTATGAATATTTTTGCAGGATTGACACTTGCATAGTGGGAGATGATTCGACGTGCGATCAGGCACAAAATGAAAAATGTAGGACTGAAGCTGGTTAGTATTTTTTTAGTTTATTTTTTTAATAAATTGGATATGAAAGAAATAAAAAAAATGTGTGCGTGTACTAGTTGTACACACGTAAGTAGTGAAACTTCTTTATGACCTTATTTTTCAAAGAATAATTTGCTATATGCAACTTTACAGAAATACGTCGAATCACGCGTGGTAGGGATAATAGAAAGATAGCGCGTAACGGAAAAATGTCACGCGTAACGAAAAACTGTTACACAAATTTTTTTTCCAAACCCGATAAAGAAGTTTCACTTCAAAAAATGTTATATTTTTTGTAACGAACATAATACAATTTATTCACTGTAAAGTTGAAATAAGGTTGTAGATTTTGTTTTTTTTTTTTAACGAACATATACTTAAGTTTTGATGATTTTGACAACACGAATCGAATCAGTACTATTTAAGCTACATATTTTTTTATGTTTATTAATAGAAAAATAATTGCCTAATATTGATTTAAACGTCATATTTTATATTTTTTGTACTTTTTTCGTTATTTTTTCACTAAAAACAACAAAAAATCTCAATTTCCAGGTATATCAAGCTGTCAATGCAGACCAGGTTATGCAAGACGGACCCACCGCGATCCGTGCAGACGAGTCGTGTCGTTATTATTGAACCTGAGGGTGGACAGATTGTATGATAGGAAGGTATGTTAAATAAATAAAATATCTTGAAGTTGAAAATTGTAAAAAAATTCTGAAGTAGGATTTCGTATTGTAGGTACGAATATTCACAAAAAAAAGTCAGACTTTATGATAAGAAACTATAAAAGATGGTTAAAAAAAATTCTAACCTATAGTAGCGAAAAAAGTTTTTTTTTATTACACCATTACACCGATTACTCCGAGGTTTCTGAACCGATTTACGTGATTCTTTTTTCTTTTTTTGTTCGATGCGGGATGGTGTCGAATTGGTCCCATAAAAATTTTATTCGGATAGACCCAGTAGTTTTTATTTTATGAGCATTTTTGTCTGTATTTGTAAATGTTGCAAGTGCAAGTTTGAAGTCGGTTGTTTTTAACGCAGTATATGTTATTTTTATTTTTTGTATAACTACTAATAATAAATAAATTGTTTATTACTTGCAGGTTGCATGGGACGTCAAGTTGATGGATAAAGATTCAGATCCATATCACCAATTAAGTTATGAAGCTGTTAGAGCAGTAAGTGTCTACTCATACTTAAACATTTTGAAGTGAAACTTCTTTATCGGGGTTGGAAAAAAAATTTAGTTTTTTCGTTACGCGTGACATTTTTCCGTTACACGCCATCTTTGTCTTATCTCTACCACGCGTGACGTATTTCTGTAATGTTGCATGTAGTAAATTATTTTTTGAAAAATAAGGTCATAATGAAGGTTCACTTCTTACGTGTGTACACTAAGTACACGCACACATTTTTTTTATAATAAACAGTATGGTTAATTTATATATACTAGCTTACCCGCGGCTTCGCCCGCCTTGTCTAAAACCTAATAAATTATATACTAAAACCTTCCTCTTGAATCACTCTATCTATTTAAAAAAACCGCATCAAAATCCGTTCCGTAGTTTTAAAGATTTAAGCATACAAAGGGACATAGGGACAGAGAAAGCGACTTTGTTTTATACTATGTAGTGAAGTGCATTTTATAAAATTCAATTGTTTTTAATAAGAAAAAACCTTCATAAAAAAGAGCGTGTCAGAAGTGAAACTTCTTTGGCAAGATTCAAAGTTGCCAAAATCGTCTCGTAATTCCATGACATGACGGTATTGCCATGACGCGACCTTGAAATTTTACTCTCAACGCGCCTAAAGAAGTTTCACTTCAATAATAATATGAATTCCAGTTTTCTAATATATTTTTGTTTTAATTTCAGATAGACTCGGCGTTCTCAATGACGCCATTTTCCGATGATTTCGTGTCCGGTTCTGTCAACTCTATCCACCATGGGGATGAAAACAATAAGGGGGTGTTCGTCAACTATACTGTGTTGGTGAGTTGAGATAAATTATAAATTTTAAATAAATATTTCAGGACAATTTTCACACACGGCACGATCTGATCTCATACTAAGATTTCGCTTGTGTTATGGAAACCAGATGGCTGATAAACATACATGTATAATTTTAAACAAACGTATTTGTTAGATAATTAACACCCAGACACAGAGCAAACATCTATGTTCATCACACAAATATTTGCCCCCGTGGGAATCGAACCCACGACCTCTGGCTTGGAAGGGCCACTACCAACCAAGCCAACCGGTTAGTCAAGATTGAGATGAGAATAGAATTTATATAAGAGAAAATAATATAATAAAATTGTATTCAAGTGTGACGTAGACAAAATTAATTAATTTTTGACTAGTTTTAACTATAAAGTGCGTCAATTATACATTTAACAGAACTGAAATCAAAATCAAATTTTTCATCCAACTTTTATAAATAAATTGGAAATACTTTCCGTATTCTTTCTTCTCTATGCTTGTCTTACTAATATTATAAACTAGCTGACCTGACACACGTTATGGCCTGATTTCGCGCAAATTTTTCTTAATTTTTTCGCGCAAATTTTGACGTGACAACGTCTTAAATTAGGTTGCGGCTGGGAGTCACTTATGAAAAAGTGTAACGCTCGGTAACGTTACGATGAGTCACCGAACGAGAGAGAGACGTTGTCACGTAAAATCTTCGCCCGTAAAACCGACTTTACAGGCAACCATTTTTTAGTTAAGTATTCTTTCTTAATATCCTTCCCTTGACAATAACAAACACATCATAATAAAATTATCGAAGTCGGTCCACCACCTGCATGATGCCGTAACCAAATGAAACGGGGAATCATTTTTATATTTATTGCAGATGAAATGTTCAAATTCACATTTTTAATCCAAATAAAACACACCCTTCTTAGATTTTATACATACGAGGCAAGTTTTCTTTACTATCTTTATCATATATTTTCCAAACAGATGCAAGAAACTCCGGAAACGTTACGTAGCTCCGTAGCGACGGACATACAGAAACACTTGCTGGGCGTGATCAGACGTCGCTCCAACAACGTGGGCGCTTCTGCACTGTGGGTCGACTCGCCCGCGGGCAGTGTGCTGCCTTTGTCAGGTGAATGTGACACTAGAACACTACACTACACTACATTACAACACATTACATTACAATACACTACATTGCATTACATTACACTACATTACAATACATTACTTTATAAAACACTACTTTACATTACAATACACTGCATTGCATTACAATACACTACATTACAATAGTTTACATTACAATACAATACACTACAATACAATAAATTACATTACAATACACTACATTACAATTCATTACAATATACTACATTACAATACCTTACATTACAATACACTACATTACAATACAATACATTGCATACAATACATAACATTAATTTTACAATTTAATTATCCTTTTAATAAAGGATTTTAATTTTCAATTGATTTGATTTTGTATATTTTTGCACAATTATTTATATAAGATTGGAAAAACACATTCATTTTTAATTTTGATCCCATTCTAAATATTGCGTCGGGAATGCATGCAATAGGCCATAATTTTATTTAAAAACAATATGGGGCTGTCCATTAATCACGTGAGGCTCGAAAGGGGGGGGGGAGGGGTCCATCAAAACATCACGAAATATCACAAGGGGGAGGGGGGGGGTATAGTAATATATCACGTGAATTTATTTTTCGACAAGCGCGCGATACTCAACCGATTTTATAAATAAAAAATTGACTCTTTGCAGGTACGCAAAAAATACACGTGATATAGGGGGGAGGGGGGAGGGGTAGTCTTAAACCTCACCACGTATCACCAAGGGGGAGGGGGGGTCAAAAAATACCAAAAAAAACATCACGTGATTAATGGATGGCCCCTATTATCCACACTTAATAATATTATAAATGCGAAAGTAACTCTGTCTGTCTGTCTGTTACTCAATCACGCCTTAACTACTGAACCAATTTGCATGAAATTTGGTATAGAGATACTTTGATACCCGAGAAAGGACATAGGATAGGTTTTATCCCGGAAATCCCACGGGATCGGGAACTATGCTGGTTTTTCTTTGACTGCGCGGGTGAAGCCGCGGGTGGAAAGCTAGTATAATATTATAAATGCGAAAGTAACTCTGTCTGTCTGTTACGCTTTCCCGCTTTAAACCTCTCAACCGATTTTGATGAAATTTGGCACAGACAATCTTTAGACCCTGAGAAAGAAGATAGGCCTTTTATTGCGAAATATGTACCATGGGCGAAGCCGGGGCAGACCGCTAGTTCTAAATAAAGATAGCAGAAAAATTAAGACAAATATCAAAAATATTATTGAGTAATAAATGATTATGATGCCTCCTGTGAGGTTTGAACTCACGACCCCTGGTTTACGAGACCAGTGCTCTACCACTGAGCTAAAGAGGCGATACTTCTTGAATTGAAAATAAGCTACGTATATTTTATAGTATATATTGTTTTATGTATATACCTACAAACTATAAAAATTTATATAAAACTACTAGCTTTCCGCCCGCGGCTACGCCCGCGTTTTCAAAGAAAAACCCGCATAGTTCCCGTTTCCGAGGGATTTCCGGGATAAAACCTATCCTATCTCTCAAGTTGGATCAAACTGCACATGGTGTGCGAATTTTATTATAATCGGTTAAGTGGTTTAGGAGTCCATTGAGGACAAACATTGTGACACGAGATTTATATATATTAAAGATAAAGATTACTCGGCACCATACCAGGAGTATAAAATTGTTTTCATTATAGTTTCAGCCCTACTGAATAAATAAATATTATAAAAATTTATTACACTGTGACACGAATTTAAAAAAATAAGGAAAAAACGGAAGAAATAACTACATAATTGCATTATTTTGTTGCAATGAAAACAAAACTTTTATTTTTTTATATCTTTCTCAAAGATAATTCGCTTTCTTTCAGATGTCGATGAGTGTACTTCCCCAGATTTAAATGACTGTCACAAGCTAGCAACTTGCACTAATACTTGGGGAGCTTTTAAGTGAGTATATTTATATATTTTAATATATTTATAAGGAAAGCTTAAAATCGGAAAGAAAGCGGAGAAAAAATCCATTGAAAAGCTAGCTTTTTAACCGACTTCAAAAAAAGGAGGAGGTTATCAATTCGGCCGGTATGTTTTTTTTTTATGTATGTACACCGATTACTCCGAGGTTTCTGGACCGATTTACGTGATTCTTTTTTTGTTCGATGCGGGATGGTGTCGAATTGGTCCCATAAAAATTTTATTCGGATAGGCCCAGTAGTTTTTATTTTATGAGCATTTTTGTCTGTGGGTATTTGTAAATGTTGCAAGTGCATGTTTGAAGTCGGTTGTTTTTAACGCAGTTATTGATTTGTACTGAATCAGATGACATTTTTTATGATTCAGGCTGTTCACACATACAATCGACAAAAATTTTCACAAAAAACTACGACTATACAGGGTGTTTTACGCCACTAAAATACATAGTTTGAAACGATGACTATAGAAAGAAAGAAAGAAAGAAAGAAAATACATTTAATCCAACACACTTAGAAAAAAACAGTAAAAATATAAACAATACAGAAATACAGAAAAAAAAACAACAACAATGCAACATGTAACAAACAAAAAAAAAACAGACAATGAAAATTACAAAAAAATAAAACTAAAAGAAGTATGTTCGTCCGTACATATAAAGTAGGTATGAAACATATTATTGAGTGTGGTTGAATGGATCACGTGTGTTGGACAGGGATACCACTCAGGAAATCTGTGGCTTTAGAGCCGCAGCACTGATTTTCAGTGGTTCCCATATCGCAACTGACGTTTGCAGCGATAGAGGCTACAAAATTATAAGTTGCTTGATTTATAAATAATATTATAGTTACATACATTTTAATATTTACATCCACTACACAAATACTGAATAACAAATTATACTATATCTATGCAAATGTGCTATAAACATATATAATATGTGCATTGAGCGTACTATATTATACATAAGCTACTCATATACTATTTACTTATATATCCTATAATAAATAAACTGATAAATAAAAAAAAATAATAATAAAATAACAGGTAACTAAAATAAAATAAATAAAATAGTATTGCCTTCTTTTTATATATGTTACAGTCAAAACCCTGAACCAGTCAATAACGTTATTGACCGGTAAAATCAGTTAATAAGGATATTGACTAAGGGCGTCGGTTAATATCCTTATTAACTGATTTTATCTGATTAAACCAGTTAATAACGTTATTGACTAAGGGCATCGGTCAATATCCTTATTAACTGATTTTATGTCGAGACATCTAGTCAATATAGGTTTTAACCGACGTGCCCAGTCAAAACTCATAAAAAGTTAAGGACGTTAGTGAAATTATACTAGAAAATCATTTAAAAAGGTTCATAAAACTTTTTAAAGTGCAATATTTAAGAGTTTTATGTTTTATTAATTAATTCGGGGTATTGTTTGTAAACTGCAACCGCGCGAGAATAAGTGCCCCAAAATATTTTTGAAGATGGCAATTGTGTTTTAATAACAACTAGGTTTCCGCCCTCAGTTTCGCCCGCGCACTCAAAGAAAAACCGCATAGTTCCCGTTCCCGTGGGATTTCCGGGATTGCGTTAGTTTCTGATTTGATGGAGTGACCTGCAGGTGTACTTCGAAGACTGCTACTGGATCTAATAGACGAGTAGAGCTAGGAATGCCGAGTTTGGGCTCGTTTTGTTAGTTATGTCGAGACCTTACCTCCGGACTTGATGGAGTGACCTGCAGGTGTACTTCGAAGACTGCTACTGGAACTAATAGACGAGTAGAGCTAGGTGTGCCGAGTTTGGGCTCGTTTTGTTAGTTATGTCGAGACCTTACCTCCGGACTTGATGGAGTGACCTGCAGGTGTACTTCGAAGACTGCTACTGGAACTAATAGACGAGTAGAGCTAGGTGTGCCGAGTTTGGGCTCGTTTTGTTAGTTATGTCGAGACCTTACCTCCGGACTTGATGGAGTGACCTGCAGGTGTACTTCGAAGACTGCTACTGGAACTTATAGACGAGTAGAGCTAGGTGTGCCGAGTTTGGGCTCGTTTTGTTAGTTATGTCGAGACCTTACCTCCGGACTTGATGGAATGACCTGCAGGTGTACTTCGAAGACTGCTACTGGAACTATTATACGAGTAGAGCTAGGTTGGGCTCGTTTTGTTAGTACCTGCTGGTCACTCCATCAAGTCCGGAGGTAAGGTCTCAACATTACTAACAAAACGAGCCCAATCTCGGCACACCTAGCTCTACTCGTCTATTAGTTCCAGTAGCAGTCTTCGAAGTACACCTGCAGGTCACTCCATCAAGTCCGGAGGTATGGTCTCAACATAACTAACAAAACATGCCCAAACTCGGCACACCTAGCTCTACTCGTCTATTAGTTCCAGTAGCAGTCTTCGAAGTACACCTGCAGGTCACTCCATTAAGTCCGGAGGTAAGGTCTCAACATAACTAACAAAACGAGCCCAAACTCGGCACACCTAGCTTTACTCGTATAATAGTTCCAGTAGCAGTCTTCGAAGTACACCTGCAGGTCACTCCATCAATTCCGGAGGTAAGGTCTCGACATAACTAACAAAACGAGCCCAAACTCGGCATTCCTAGCTCTACTCGTCTATTAGATCCAGTAGCAGTCTTCGAAGTACACCTGCAGGTCACTCCTCAAATTAGAAACTAACGCAATCCCGGAAATCCCACGGGAACGGGAACAATGCGGTTTTTCTTTGACTGCGCGGGCGAAGCTGCGGGCGGAAACCTAGTTGTTATTAAAACACAATTGCCATCTTCAAAATATTTTGGGGCATGTATTCTCGCGCGGTTGCAGTTTACAAACAATACCCCGAATTAATTAATAAAACTTAAAACTCTTAAATATTGCACTTTAAAAAGTTTTATGAACCTTTTTAAATTATTTTCTAGTATAATTTCACTAACGTCCTTAACTTTTTATGAGTTTTGACTGGGCACGTCGGTTAAAACCTATATTGACTAGATGTCTCGACTTAAAATCAGTTAATAAGGATATTGACCGATGCCCTTAGTCAATAACGTTATTAACTGGTTTAATCAGATAAAATCAGTTAATAAGGATATTAACCGACGCCCTTAGTCAATATCCTTATTAACTGATTTTACCGGTCAATAACGTTATTGACTGGTTCAGGGTTTTGACTGTAACATATATATATTATTAAAGAGCAACTAAGGTTGGCTGATTTGTTGCTGTATTATAAATTTTTTGAATCCATTACGAAAGCTCGGCAAACTGCTTTTATTTCGTAATGGTGGAGGCAAATTGTTCCAACATTTAGTTGCTCGATATTTAAAGGCACCTCTGAATGCCATGGTGTTGTGTCGAGGCATAGCTAAACCAAATAAAGACGCCCTCGTTCTGTAAACCGTGTCCGAATTTCCCAACCAGGATAATTTTTCGAAGAGGTATGAAGGTACATTAGACCGTATGACTGCAAACAGCAGAACGGCAAAATGCAGCCTTCGACGATTTTGCATGTTTAAGATCCTGGCCTTGTTCAGGTATGGCGTTATATGGGATCGGGGGGGCACATCCCAGCAAAAGCGGGCGCACGCATTTTGTACTCGTTGTATAGCTTTTTTTGAGCGCGCGAGTATTCGATCTCCATATAACGCGTCCCCATAGTTAAATTTCGACAACACTAAGGCATCACATAGTCTAATTCTGAGCTTGGTCGACAGATGGCTTCTGATATGGTAGAGAACTTTGAGCCGGTAGTAACAGTTGGAAATTGTTTGATTAATGTGCTTTTCAAACCGCAGTGACTCGTCGAAGACGATGCCGAGATTGCGAGCCTCTTTCACCCGCTCTATCGCCTCTCCATTTACGTATATTGGAGGAATCGTTTGCTCAATAGTTTTGATTTGATGTTGAGACCCCAGAACCATGAATTTGGTTTTAGAAGGATTTAAAACCAAGGTATTTTCTTCAGACCATGTAGCTATGCGGGTGAGATCGGAATTTAGTTTTTCGGTTGCTGTAAGCTTTTCCTGAGGCGTAAATGAGATATATAGCTGAATATCATCTGCGTAAAGGTGGTATTTACAATGACCGGGGATTTATTATTACTATACAGGGGCCTTAGACAAAGTAACAATTACAAAACGATAACGAAGTTAGAAAAGGCAAAAATGTATGGGATTGACATACGCCGCGTTAGATCACGTGGTCTATCTAATGTCAATCCCATACATTTTTGCGATTTCTAACTTCGTTATCGTTTTGTAATTGTTACTTTGTCTAAGGCCCCAGCCCCCCTAGCCAAGTGGATTTCTGTTAGCGTAGCGTTCAATAGAATAGACTACGAATGTATGAGATTGACGTAAGCTGTAGACAAACGTATCTAGTCTACGTATGTTATCTAACGTATCTAGGTAGTCTATTCTATTGAACGCTACGCTAACAGAAATCCACTTGGCTAGGGGGGCTGGTGTTTTATGCCACTAAAATAGGTTCATACTATAACTATACAGTATGTTCTCCCCAGATGTTCCTGCCCAGACACAACACTAGACACGGGCACAACACTAGCTAGAGCGGGCCGAGACTGCAAACAGTGCAGCTCGGCGCACTGCAGTGAGCGCGGCGTGTGCAAGTATAACAACGGACAGCCCTACTGTAGGTGTGTATAATGTGTATAATATTATAAATGCAAATGTTTGTGAGGATGTGTGTGTGTTTGTTACTCTTTCCCGCGTAAACCTCTCAACCGATTTTGATGAAATTTGGCACAGACAATCTTTAGACCCTGAGAAAGAACATAGGCTACCTTTTATCAAAACACCACGCGGGCGAAGCCGCGGGTGGATGTTAGTATATAATGTTATAAATGCGAAAGTTTGTGAGGATGTGTGTGTGTGTTTGTAACTCTTTCACGCAAACACTACTGAACCGATTACAATAAAATTTAGCTCACATATAGAGGGTAACTTGGATTAACACATAGGATAGGTTTTATCTCGGTTTATTAGTAGGATTAATGTTATTTTTGTTTAGTTTGTGCAATAAAGTGTTATAAATAAATGAACTTCCAGCTGTACAATAAAGTGTTATAAATAAATGAACTTCCAGCTGTACAATAAAGTGTTATAAATAAATGAACTTCCAGCTGTACAATAAAATGTTATAAATAATTGAATCTTCCAGCTGTACAATAAAGTGTTATAAATAAATAAACCCTCCAGCTGTACAATAAAGTATTATAAATAAATAAACCTTCCAGCTGTACAATAAAATGTTATAAATAAATGAACCTTCCAGCTGTACAAGCGGATACTACGGGTCCACTTGCGAAGTTGACGGCGAGGTTGTGGGCGTGGCTGTGGGCGCTTCGCTCGCGGCTGCGCTCGTCATAGCGCTCACACTCGCAGCTCTAACCGCTTGGAGGTGAGGGACATACATACATATACACGTACAAAATACAAAATTCTTTATCTATATCTTAATATATATAAATCTCGTGTCACAATGTTTGTCCTCAATGGACTCCTAAACCACTTAACCGATTATAATAAAATTCGCACACCATGTGCAGTTCGATCCAACTTGAGAGATAGGATAGTTTAAACATGTAGGTACCACGGGCGAAGCCGGGGCGAACCACTAGTAATATATAAAACTCAAAGGTGACTGATATAGTGATCTATCAACGCACAGCCCAAACCACTGGACGTATCGGGCTGAAATTTGGCATGCAGGTAGATGTTAGAACGGAGGCGTCCCTTAAGAAAGGATTTTGATCAATTCTACCCCCAACGGGATGAAATAGGGGATGGAAATTTGTATCATGTTTATTTATCTTTTCCACGCAGGCGAAGCTGCGGGCAACAGCTATTTGTAACTAAAACGTTCCGAAAAAAGTACAATTCACTGATCTCCACACTAGGATTCCCTATACATACATGCAAAACAAGCATACATACATACAAACGACGATGTAATTCATGAAGGGCACATATAACTAACATACAGACAGTTAGACATGAAATACCAGAAGGATGAAATCCACACATAAATACACAAAACAACACATTTTTTTAATGTAATTCACATCATGATTGTATTTCGCTTGATTCATTCATTAATTGTTTGATTCACCTGTTAGTAACATGATGCATTTATGCATCAGTCTATCTTATTCAATCTGTATAATTCATAAATGTAGCAATAATTGATTATATAATCGATTGATTTTTTCTTGCTTTATCTTTTAGTAATAAGATTCATTTATGCATTAAATTGTATAATTACGGCCTTACTAATAAAAAGTTAAACAATGGATAAATTTCAACCATTTTCTCCCATAAATAAAACATAAGTATACTTAGAATGCGTATAAAATCAAAACTACTTGGTTTTTCTGACTACGACAAAAACTAGAGTATTTATACATACAGGCTTTACTGAGACACAATTTCAAGGGATTTGGCATACCTACCTAGTAACATTCTCCATTATCACTACATAGTATAAAACAAAGGTCGTTTTCTCTGTCCCTACGTCTCTATGTATGCGTAAACCTTTAAAACTACGCAACGGATTTTGATACAGTTTTTGAAGTGAAGACTTCTTCAGCGGCGTTGGGTATAAAATCTTAAACTCGCGTCAGGACACGTGGCCTGATCGAAAAAGCGTAAGACGGTTTTTTTAGCCCTTATATTCCATGCGTAAGACGGATACCATTCCAAAATATCAAACATGCTGAACGTTAATAATCAAGTTTTCACTTCTGCCGGCACTCCCAGAGTGCAACCCGTCTTTTTTTTTAATAGATAGATTTAAGTTAGTAAATATTATAAATAGAAGTAGGTAGTAAATAATGATTCGTAAAATAATAAATAATTTATTATATTTCAGTCGGAAATGGAACCGCGAACAAAAAGCAATGGGCATGGGTTCACCAGTGTTCAACTATATGGCAGCTAATACTGTGAAAACTCCACCCGTTGGACAACCGCCTTATCAGGTAAAAGATAGACAGATAGACATTACATTCAGATAGATAATATTACTACGTATGGAGGAGACACCACGAACAAAATCTGTGCGCCATTTTTTTGCTCTAAGTTTAAAAAATTATTATCTAGTTAGGTACTTACCGATGAAAGTTATTCCTTTGCACTTTTCCGTATTATTTGTGCAATATCGTAACACACACGAAGGCATATTTGATGCGTTTCACTTTAAAACAAATAAAAAATGAGCGTGCAGTTACGCCATATGGCGTATGTTGAGCGGAACATAAGTGATGTAGGCGGTGTCGTCTCCATATGTATATCTCAATGTAGATATATAGGAAAAAGATAGAATAGAAAGAATGCTTTGTAATAAAATATGGGTTAGTGGAATGATGAGTTATTGATAAATGGAGTAAAAATAAAACAATAATAATATTATTTATTTATTTATTTTCATTTATTTCATATAAATGTAATATCTATATAATTGTTAGCATGATGACCTTAAAACTATGAGCTTAACTATGTATTTAACAAAGAACTCAAATTTAGACAGGTCCACACGAAAGGCACCAGCTTTCAAATAAAAAAAACATCACCAAAATCGGTCTACTCAGTTGAAAGTTCATAAGTAACAAAAGCAAAGCAATATTTTCTGGAATTAAGAACCTCCTTTTTTAAGTCGGTTGAAAATAAACATCATACTTATTTACATCATTATATAAGTTATTTAGTAACTAGTGATCCGCCCCGGCTTCGCCCGTGTTACATATTTCGCATTAAAAGATAGCCTATGTCCTTTCTCGGGTATCAAAATATCTCCATACCAAATTTCATGCAAATTGGTTCAATAGTTTATTCGTGATTGAGTAACAGACAGACAGACAGAGTTAATTTCGCATTTATAATATTAGTATGGATTTAATTTGTAATGTTTTTAATCAGGTGACTTTAGAAGAAAGAATGCGTTGGGCGCAAATAGCTGAAGCAATGGCGCAGGCGAATCATTATGCTGTAAGTAATGACATTTAATAAACAAGTCTATTGGCTATGTGCAAAGTGGGTGGTGGGGAACGGCAAATCGATCGTAGCGCACGACGTGGCAGAAATGTGAATTAATTCTGGCCTTTCATGTATCAAATTGCTTTATTTTCATAACTTCCTTTATAATTTTAAGTAAAAACGTAAAAATTTGCGATATGGGTCATAGTACATGCTGTGTCGTATATTGTAAAAAAAAATGGGAAATACAGTTCGTGCAAGTTTTATTCGTTTCCAACATCAAAGTGGACATTACAGCAAAGACAAAAGTGGATAGCTGCTGTGAAGGGAAACAATCCCGTACGCATTATAATATCCATATTTTTCACGAGGAAGAAAATCGCTAGGTATAATATACACACTCACTTTTTACACTATTTTTTTTTCAATTTCGTTGAAAAACTAGTCGAAAATCAATATCACAAAAATATATTATCATCTAGTTGACATGATTTAACAGATGACAAGTCCTGAATAGTTGCGGCCACTAGGGGCGCTGTCATCGCGCACACAAAGAATATAATTGCGTTAAAAACAACCGACTTCAAACTTACACTTGCAACATTTACAAATACAGACAAAAATGCTCATAAAATAAAAACTACTGGGCCTATCCGAATGAAATTTTTATGGGACCAATTCGACACCATCCCGCATCGAACAAAAAAAGAATCACGTAAATCGGTTCTGAAACCTCGGAGTAATCGGTGTATATACATAAAAAAAAAACATACCGCGAATTGATAACCTCCTCCTTTTTTTGAAGTCGGTTAATTAATATTGATTGCTGAATAGTCTATACCATTTTTGATTTAACCACTAATTGATATCAATGTTTTATGGCTTCATAAATATAAAATTTTAATGAATTGCGTTGCTCCGGAATGGCAAAGACGCGGGTTCGAATCCCGATGAGTAATCAAATTTTTTCTATTCTTTAAAAAATATCTATACATATAATAAATCTGTAGAAGGGTCAATTCTGTACATTGAAAATATTGAAAAAATAAATAGCAGGGGTTGTTACTGGATCGATACCAAACCCAAATATGTAATTAAAAAAAATTTTGTCTGTCTGTCTGTCTGTCTGTCTGTATGTGAAGGCATCACGTGAAAACTAGCGGTTCGATTTCGATGAAACTTGGTATAGTTATACCTTATTATGCTGGGCGTAAAATAGGATACTTTTTATCCTGGAAAAATACGTAGAAAAAAATTAATCTTAATTTTTCAGTTTTATCCATAGACGTTGTTCTGTAGAACCGCGAACACACGTTGCGTATTATTATAGGCCTAGCCGTATTTGGGAATTGGGTCCAATAGATATTTATAAGATGTTATTGACAGAGGTACTCAAAATGGAGAAATAATCATCCACGCGAAGACCGACATCCGCGCGGACGGAGTTGCGGGCGGAAGCTAGTAGATAATATAATTGTCACACCTACAGTGAAAATAAAATTATGCTTAGTCAGTTTAAAACTCGTTTTCTGTAAACCTTACCAAAAAAACAAACATGATTATCATATTATCCTTACGCAGTTGGTTAGAAAGTTTGTTAAAACATTATTTTTCAACACTTTACGGTTAAAACGTTTTATAACAAAATCTAAATATTTGTTTGTATGTTTGTATTTCCAGCAACCGGAACCAGCTCAAATGGCGACAAGACCGTCTTCGGCTATGTTCGGATATCCCACACTACCTCCTGTACCGTTACCTAGGTAAGATAGTTGTGAATATTATGAGTTTATTTGTTTGGTTGACCGTGCAAATCTCGGGAACTGCGGAATTGCGGAATTGTGTAAAAATAGGCCCTTATTTGAGATCGAGTAACTAATCCGATTCGAAATTGATGATTTTTTTATTGGTGAGAAAAAAAATCCCCAAATACTTCAAAATAATGTACCTCTTGAAACAAACAGCAACACATTATTTTTAGCATATTCACCTTTTTGCTTACAATAATTTATTTATTCACTAGCGGTCCGCCCCGGCTTCGCCCGTGGTACCTACATGTTTAAACTATCCTATCTCTCAAGTTGGATCGAACTGCACATGGTGTACGAATTTTATTATAATCGGTTAAGTGGTTCAGGAGTCTATTGAGGACAAACATTGTGACACGAGATTTATATATATTACTAGCTTACCGTCCGCGGCTTCGCCCGCTTTCTCTAAAACGATTTGAGATTTAAACTATCCTATCTCTCAAGTTGGATCGAACTGCATATGGTGTGCGAATTTTATTATAATCGGTTAAGTGGTTCAGGAGTCTATTGAGGACAAACATTGTGACACGAGATTTATATATATTAAAGAATATTCAATGTAAGCTATGTCCATTCCCACAAGTACCAAATTATTGGATTAAAATTTGTTAAGACAGACAGAACTATTTTCGCTTTTAAGATGTTAATATTATATAGATTATAAATTATTGTATATTTTTGTAACAGGATGGGTCTGCACGGCCCACACACAGGAACACTGAACACGATGAACTCGAGAGCTAATTCTCATCATAATTTGTATGGTAAGTTGAATATTCTTATAGTTCATCAAACAGAAATATATATTTTGACTAAATTATATTAAATATGTATTCCTCACATAATAAAGTGTTGAGCCATTACTAATATCACACATCTAGACTTCTGGAAGCGATTTAATATCGTCAAAATACATAAAAAATAAAAAGTGTGTGCGTGTAGGTACTAGTGTACACACGTAAGAAGTGAAACTTCTTTATGACCTTATATTTCAAAAAATAATTTACTATATGCAACTTTACAGAAATACGTTGAATCACGCGTGGTAGGAATAAGAAAAAGATGGCGCGTAACGGAGAAATGTCACGCGTAACGAAAAAATGTTACACTAAATGTTTTTCCAACCCCGATAAAGAAGTTTCACTTCAATAATTTAACACCAATTTTCTAATATAAAACTTATCCTCAGTCGTTTTAATTGGATTTTAATTTTTATTAGGCGTTTGACTTTTTTATACTTATCGTTCATTGCTAATATTTAACCCCTTACCGCATACAGAGCCATATATGGACGACGAAGTTTATGAATTTTTTATAGGCTAACTATAAACAATATCTAAAAAAACTACCTTACATCTTAAACAGCATTTCATCGAGAATTGGAATGTAATTAATTTATACAGTGTAAATATTATCCATCAGATATATTATAGATTTAGTCTAGCGCGTGCGACGGTTTGGGTGCGCGGAAAAAACCGTGATTTTCAAATTAAGATTTCAATATCAAAAAGGTGAGTAAAGCCATGAAAAAAAATATTTCTTCATTCTTTAGTCTTTCTAAAATAAGGTAAAACATTTGGTTAGGTTGTTTTTTTGCTTTAATCATGTTTTTTTGTACTTTTCCAAATCTGTCATATTTGGCTTCGTATGCATTCCGTCCAAAATATATTATGTCATATGTGGCTGGGTATGCATTCAAGCACAGCATTCAAGGATACTTTCACTGATTGTTCCAGTATCAATCCTAGACACTTTTATCTCACTATGCTAAGCATGTAAATATTATATCATCATCAATAAATACAGACTCATGCTATATGCCACTGTATGATTTTTAATTAGCCGTTTCAGAGCAAATGCGAAAGTCAGGGAAAGCTCTTATTACCAAAAGACGTGGTCGTCTCTCAAAAACTTAGAAACATCGGCATCTCTGGAGTCTCCTCAGTATTTCTGACTCGCCAATTACCGCAAAAAAGCTACGAAAAACTCCTGCAGGACATCTAGATTTTCACTTTGATTCTGTACGGTCTGATGGGATTAGTCATTACCGAATTTGGAAGAAGAACGCCCGTCAGCTATGCCTATATTGTTCCAATTTCGTTCCTTCACGTTATGTGAAAAATATAACGTGTTTTTATGTTATAATGACAAACGTAATTGTTTTAAGCAATTTCACGAAGTATAAGTTGGCTGTGATTCTGGGTGTTATTTAGGTATCCATATAAAGTACTAACATTTCGCCCGCGGCCTCGCCCGCGTTTTCAAAGAAAACCCCGCATAGTTCCCGTTCCCGTGGGATTTTCGGGATAAAACCTATCCTATGTGTTAGTCCAAGTTACCCTCTATATTATGTGTGCTAAATTTCATAGAAGTCGGTTCAGTAGTATTTGCGTGAAACAGTAACAAACAAACACATACACATACATCCACCCTCACAAACTTTCGAATTTATAATATAAGTAGGATAGGATTTATGTAAAGTATATGTAGCATATCAGTTGACTAAGCATTCAGGATACAAGCTTAAGTTTAGTTTGGGGCTTAGCAACCGTGTGTGTGAAATTAATCCGGAATATGTTTTTATTTTATTAATTAGTTACTTTTTTCTAATTGCATACGAAGCCATATATGACAGAAAAAATACAACAAACACTGCATACGAGTCCATATATGGCGCCGTTATATATTTTCTATAATATAAGTAAATAATTTTTTTTCTCAATTTGATCTCATAATGTAAGGTCTAATAAACACTTTTTTGCAAAAAAATAATTTTTATTTCATCTCCTTAATAATTCATGCAATAAGGGGTTAAAATAAATCATTATTTATGTAAAAAAATATGTTATTTATAAATAATATGTTGTTGTAGGATATACAAGCCACTTAGCAGCAGATTCAACAAGTTCTGAAGCATCCAGCCATGTGCAAGACAGAGCTGATCTTTTGGTACCTAGACCTAAATCTAGGGCAAGGAGTATGCATGTGAGTATAATTATATATAAACTAGTGGTCCGCCCCGGCTTCGCCCGTGGTACACATTTACGTTTTCTCTACATAAGAACCATTCTCGTACTTAAGGTATATAATAAACTAGCGGTCCGCCCCGGCTTCGCCCGTGGTACATATTAACGTTTTCTCTACATAAGAACCATCCTCGTACTTCAAGGAATATAATAAAAAAAGAATTATCGAAATCGGTTCAGCCGTTCTCGAGTTATGGAATTACAACGAAAAGTGGCATTGATTTTTATATATAATAAATAATAATAGTTTAAAACAACTAAAAAACACGCTTTTTATAGAAAACCGAACTAAAAAAATAGAAAATTTTATCAAATTAGTGTATTGTCATCGGTCCTCAATAAATCTACAAAGTTTGAACGAAATCTGGCGGTTTAAAGTGGGTCAAAATCGCGCCCAAAGAAGTCGGTTACAAACATACAAACATACAGGTGAAGCTAATATAAAGAATAAAGAAGAATTATCGAAATCGGTCCACCCGTTCACGCGTGATGTCGTGACCAAGGAAAACGGGTTTCATTTTTATATATATACTAGCTGACCGCCCGCGGCTTCGCCCGCTTTCTCTAAAACGATTTGAGATTTAAACTATCCTATCTCTCAAGTTAGATCGAACTGCACATGGTGTGAGAATTTTATTATAATCGGTTAAGTGGTTAGGAGTCCATTGAGGACAAACATTGTGACACAAGATTTATATATATTAAGATAATACGTACATGAAAATAATTTAGAAAAAATATATATCTTACTTATATTATAGGCCACGGGCTGATCCTAGAATTATTTCTAACCATAATAATAAACAGTCTATCGAATAAAGTTTTTTTTTTTACTAAAATAACGCAAGTTAGATGAAAAAATAATCTATCCATTTTAATAAGATTTTCCCAATCCATACTAATATTACAAATGCGAAAGTAACTCTGTCTGTCTGTCTGTTACTCAATCACGCCTAAAGTACTGAACCAATTTGCATGAAATTTGGTATGGAGATATTTTGATACCCGGGAAAGGACATAGGCTACCTTTTATTGCGAAATATGTACCACGGACGAAGCCGGGGCGGACCACTAGTATGAGAATAAAAAACAATCATTCATTTTTGTCTTACAAAATTTACAATTACGAAAATATTTCATTTATAATTTTTTCGTTTATTTTCAGAATCAAACGGGTATTTACTACGACGTTGACTACGAAAATGCGCCAGAGCCGATCTATGGGTCAAAAGGAATACCTCTCTCCACTTACACTGTTAGCCGAGGACCTCCGTTTTATAGATCATGATCTATCAGAATGATCTATAGATCGCAATGATTTATATTTACAACAGAATTATAACACAGCCATTATAAAATAGACCATGAAATGCATCAAAATTATTTCATAAATCTTGATTTATGCATCAAAATTATTTAATTACTAGCGGTCCGCCCCGGCTTCGCCCGTGGTACATATTAACGTTTTCTCTACATAAGAACCATCCTCGTACTTCAAGGAATATAATAAAAAAAGAATTATCGAAATCGGTTCAGCCGTTCTCGAGTTATGGAATTACAACGAAAAGTGGCATTGATTTTTATATATTAGAAGATTACAGGCTTTATATTTTATGAATTTAAATTTAAACTTTTTAATAAACCTTTCTGGACCTCTCTTTTTAAATTGTTAACTTTTTTAAAGAGTGAATTTCTAAATATATTACTAACTAGCGGTCCGCCCTGGCGTCACTCGTGGTACGTGTTTACGTTTTCTCTCCATAAGAACCATCCTCGGACTTAAAGAAATATTATAAAAGAAGAATTAACGAAATCGGTTCAGCCGTTCTCCAGTTTTGCGCATACCAACATCTAGCGATTCATTTTTATTATATAGATATTATATTATTTAGGATATATGTACATAAGACTGTTTACAACGATTTTCTATTTTTGTGATTTTTTTTAAATTAAGGTTTATTTTTAATTATTTACCCTTTTTGTACATATTTATAAGAAAAATGTATCCATTGCCAAATAAAATCAATATTTTGTATACATTTTATAATTATAAAGTGTATTAAATATTTTTATACTTGAATTCCGTCCCTGAATTGCTTAAAAACTTCATCACATACGATATAGTCATTTTAGATATAGAAATATGCATTTATTTGTATAGTTTAAGTTAATATGTATATCAAATAAATATATTGTTGAGTATTTTGGTATTTTATTAAAAAAAAATGAACCATTTGTATTACCAACTAGCTTTCCACCCGCGGCATCGTCCGCACAGTCAAAGAAAAACTCGCATAGTTCCCGTTCCCGTGGGATATCCGGGATAAATATATCCTATGTCCCCAGGGTAAAAAGTAGTTTATGTCCTTTCTCGGGTATAAAAATATCTCTATACCAAATTTCATGCAAATCGGTCCAGTACTTAAGGCGTGATTGAGTAACAGACAGACAGACAGAGTTACTTTCGTATTTATAATATTAGTATGGATAAGTAAAAAAATGTACCTATAGGGTGCTTTTCCACCAATAATGTGTGAGGATGTGTAGCGAGGAATGTGTTTGTAAATAACCAATAGTATTGCTTCAAACTTCAATCTAAATGAAGCGATATGATTGGTCCTTTACAAACACATTCCTCGCTATAAATCCTCGCACATTATTGGTGGAAAAGCACACTTAATAAAGTAAACATGAGAATAGAAGCTAATATAATAATAGGTATGTATATTAAAATAAAACCCAAGATGTATGTTTAATCATTTATTTCTTATAATTTATATAAAAAATGCAAAACCCTTAAAATTATAAATGCACACCTGGGATCAGTCATTACTTAATATAACCCGTGTCAATATAAATGGCTTTTAAGCTAAGCTTATATGAGATAGATCGACCGCATATGTGTAAAAGAGACGGCATGATAACATCTTTAATATTTATTGAAACGGGTTATATTATTACAAAATCATAAAAAAAAAGTTATGGCAATACTGGCACATTGACATTTTGAGCAAAATTAACTAAAAACGCAATAAAAATGATCGCTAAAAAGCAATAAAAATATAAATTAATACGCACGCCATCTAGCGGCGGAGTATTTACTTAAAAAATTCATCTTTTTTTATTACAGCGCCATCTATTGACCGTTTTTTTAAACTTGTTATACAATATCAGCGCCATCTATTAGGGAAAAGTGTTAGTTCTAAGGTAGCAATTGTTCAGTACATTGTAATTAAATCTATAGCCTGATTCTGGTACATCATTGGTGACTAAATTGTCGCTGTGAAAATGTACGTACAGGGGGCCGGGTGGGGTTGCTGCAAAAAATAAATAATGATTATTAAATACAGTTTTTTTTAAATAATATGGTAAAACAAACAATCGCTTCATTTTCTAATATAAATAATTGACGACGTGTTGACGACTCAATCATTGAAAAACAGCGTTTTTTGAAAAATAAAATAATATGGTAAAATATGTGAAAACAACCACTTTACTGTCTAATATAAATTGTCGACTCATTTCTTTTTTGCATGCGGTATTAAATCTATCTCTCACAAAAAAGTCAGATTTCTGTAAGTGTTGAATGAGAGATGACCGATTTCATTTGTTCCTTCTTCAAAATATAAGATAAACAAATGCAATATTCATGGTACTTAATTAACGAATTCTGCATTATTAAATCCATGTTATCTCATAATGAAATTAAATTAAATTAAATGAAATGATTTATTTTGCAAAAAATGAGGAAGATTTACAAATGTTACATAATTCATTATTCAGCACAAATCGCCAATCGTAGAAAAACATATGGGTATAAAGACCCAACGATTTATTTGAGCTAAGTGAAATCTCATAAACAGAAAAAAAGCACAAAAAACTCAGTACAATTACATCTGAACCTTACACACCAAAACACAACTTCAAAATAATAAAAAAAATCTTTATTTCACTTTTTGATTTTACAATATTGAATATGAGGCTCTGACTCTCTTGCTAGGCATAGTCTCTTGATAGGCAGTCCCTTCCCTTAATTATTAATACATGTTGGTATTTATGAAGGTAAAAATGATAATACTCACAAGCAATAATCTGATTAGACGCGCTGACCCCACAATACTTGGACCCTCTCAGACCATCAGCGGTCTCAGCTTCAGGTATGAACAGATAATCCTCCGACTGGCTCGACCCTTGTGTCACTGGGTTCATTTGACAGTCTGTGTCTAAGTACATGTTGTCCTCTGTACGGTACGCCATTTCGAAGCTTGCTGCTGTTAGTCTGGGAGAAAATGTTTAAATTAGACGAATAATCGAGATAGAATGAAATTGAAAAAAAAGACACAGTAAATTGTTTAAATTAGACGAGTAATCGTGATAGACAGTAAGATGTAAGGATGGATGTTTGTTACTCTCTCACGAGATAACCACTGAACGGATTTTGATAATACTTGGCAGTGATTTTACTCATGTATCAAAATAACACACGAGATATATTATATTTATTATATATTATATTTTAGCTACAATATTGTGCATATTTTTGACGTGACAACGTCTTATAATTCGATAGAGCCGGCTGCAAGCACGAAAAAACATGACTCATGCGGCGTTACCTCGCTCTGAGGCGTTCCGTAAGGCTTGAAGTGCGAGCGAGAGCGCGGAACGAACGACAAAGAAGCACAATCGGATGTTGTCACGTTCAACTATCGTCAGTAAACCGACTTTACAGACAACCAATTTTTTTTTTAATTAATTAACTGTAAAATATTAAAATTATTAAGAATTACACTGCATTAGGCAGTACCTTGCTGATAACAAAAGCTTACATAAAGTGTAAAAGTGCATCTAGATTCTAGGTCAAATCTAATAACTAGAATAAATAAATGTTTGAGTGAAAAAAAGAACAATATATTTCTAACTATTTGTATATTCGCTTGAACTACTTACTTGATACCACAAACATCAGAAGTTCTTTTGAAGCAAGTAGCATAAGCCAAATTTGCTATATACGGGCCAGCTCCTCGATTATAATTAAACGATTCGAAGAAACCCGTGCGATCAGGGTAGTATTGCAGACAGCCTGGGGGTGCTAAAGATAAAAAAAAGTAAAAATGAATAATATTTTTGGATATTTTAGAACAGCGCCATCTCGTGTCCAAATAAGTAAAACTTGTAATGTTAAAATTAAACGACTGAACCAATTTTTTAACATATCATATCACATACAACCTAGTTCTTAATTATTAATAAACTGAAATTAGATGTACACTTAGTAAGAAACAAATTGTTTTTGTATAAGTGCTGGAAATGACGAAAAAGTTGACATGGCTAAATTTTTTGGCGCTAAATTAATTTATCTTTAAAATGTGTATAAATTTATTACAATAATAAAAATAAATTTATAATTTACCAATAAGATATTCATCTCTATCTGCTGAAGATGTCAGTGGTGTTGAAGGGAGCGACGACGTGATTGCTTCGAAGAATCCATCGCGGTATTTTCTATGAAAACAATAAATATAGTTATAGTTTATCTTCATTGATGTAAAGAATGTTGTGTGGTAATCATTAGTTTTAATATTGTGTTGTCCAATACTTGATGAAAATATGTATACTTAACATGATAATAAATCTGAATTTTTAAAAAAAGTTTTCAATATTATATTTTAATTAGTAGAGAACAATTTTCCTAACATACGAAGCCTAGGATATAGAATTGCGCTAAAAATCTACAAGAACGGTTTTTTTTTATATATTTTCAGATTTTTTGTTTATTTTGTCACATTTAACACTAATACTACTCACCCTAAAGTATTAAAACACTCCAATTGTGTGACTTTTATCTTCCAAGTAGCTTGCGGCAGGTTGGGCTGTGTGCTGCGGTCTGCGATCTTGAAGTTAAGACGGATAGAGCGACTGTTGGTAGATGCGTTAACTCTTACGTACACTGTAGGTGGAAAATAGTAAATATTTTGTATAAAAAATGTTAATTATTAAATCTAGTAACTAAATTAGTATCTATCTGATAACGAATTTTACATACAAGTAATCATAAATGTTCTTCAGTGACAGGTGCGTGGTAGGATTCTAATCTATTAAATGTGATTGAATTGAATGAAAAAGATTTATAATTAAAAAACAGCTGGACCGATTCTAAATTTGATTTTTTAGTTTTAACACAACGCTGATAGAAATAAGAAAACACTTTAAAAGCTCAAAAAACAACAATGTAGACAATTTTATTTTTATATATGAAGCCTGGTCCGCTGTGTTGCCTAGAAAGTAATAGATAAAACAACATAAAACATTAATATACTACAAAAAGTGATAATTTATTAACTCACTATGTTGTCCATTATTATCACCACAGAGTGGAGGGAGGATATCCGAATTTGCGTGAAGATTCGTTACTTGGAAGATATCGTTTCTGCAAGTGTAGCCCGGTCGGTGGGTCACATTTTCAACAGTTTCAACCTGAAAACAATTTAGATTAGTGCGCCATCTATGTAATATTAAAAGTAAATAACTATTACAATTACAATAATTAAATGAATTAAAATAGAATAACAATCTTCTTTGTTATTTTATTGAAATAAACATATTGTGCATATATTTGTTTAAATAAATGAATCGATTGAACGTTGTTTATATTTTGCTTTATTCCCACTTCATATGAAGGATAACTATTAAAAAATAGGTACATATTAAAAATGGTATGGTATAAGTTTTTGTCGTACGTAATGTAATAAAATATTTTCCTATAATAAGAGAACATTTACTTACTGTAGTTGGTGGTGCTAAATTGAACGTTTCAAAGTCAATACGAATTTGACAAACATTGTTGTTATTTATTTCAACGTTGTAGGAACACTCCAAACCAGACGATTCTCTATTCAATGGAGGATTGATGAAAACCGCGACTTTTGTATTTGTTCTGATATCGCAGGCGTTTACTGTAAAACGAAAATATATTACAGCGCCATCTAGTTTAATTAGCGAATAACACAATATAAAACTCAATAGATAATAATTACTTTACATGTAAAATGTTGCGTTTTTACACAAACATGTCGTTATTTCTAATTGTAATTTTAAACATTGTTTAATTGTGGTTTAATTCGTATTTATTTTAGAGGTAAAACTTTCTGAATCAATTAAATGAGATTATAATAATATATCCTAATGTTTATAGCAATAATTCGTATGCAAAGCGTGTTTAAAAATATTTGGTACTGTATATATTTTAAAATACTTAGTAGATAATACTAGCGTAAAACGAAACATAAATCAACCGCTATTTAATAAATGAAATAACAATATATTTAATAATATTATATAATAATAATCAACTTACATGAACAACACGTAGCGAAAACACCGCAAAAACCAATAGCTTTCCCGCCTTGAGTATTACATTGGTTTCTCGATAAACACACACCCCCTGTAGATCTATCTGAACCTAGACACTGTTCTCCATTTCCAACTGTAAATATGCTTCCAGGGCCTGCCTGTCTTGCCGCTAAAAAATAAAATAAAAAATTATGTGCATAAAATCTTTTTAATACAACGCCATCTAGCGGCAACTGGCAGTACTACTTACTTCTAATTAAACTCGTCGCAGTTCCGCTACTCGCCGCTGCAAATAGTAGCAGCACTGTGCATATATTTACCGCCATTTTTTAAAATTCTAAAAAAAAAGTAAATAAAATTTACTAAGAGAACATTTTTTGTATTATATTAAATGCAAGATGCATGTCTAGTATGGATCTATATACTAAGGGACATAATTTCAGTTTTATAAAACGATATGAAAAAATAAACAACCGAATTTAATTTCATCAATCGATGTTCAATTAATTTATTTTGTAGTTTCACGTTGTTCAAGCTAGTAAATACTAATTAGCTTCGATCTTCCATATACCTACTAAAAACTTATTTCGTTATTTAAACTTCACCATCTTATTTCTTCTTCAAAACCAACCTTTCGCATACCTATATTTAAAAAATTCCAATTGAGAAGCCAAAGTCATTAAAATATATCCGAAATAAACAATGTACTTTATCGCCTATTCATGCACCAATTTATTAGAATGTCTCAACACATAAGTGGCACTCATCTATACACTGTAAAATACCGTTATTTCTAAACGAAAACCTGTCAGTGTTTGTTTATCGAAGATAACGCATCGTTTTTGAGGTTAGGAAAAGCTATTTTAGTTACCGTTATGATCGTAAAGTTAACAATTATGTTGACGAAATGTTAAGCTTTATTGCAAGTTAATAATATATAATTAAATTGTTAGTGTGTCGAAATAGGAAAATGGTACTTATCTTTTAAATATCGTTATTATTATGATCGTTTGTATTATTGCAAAACTAGTAAATATATAATCATCACTAAATAGTATAAAACAAAGTCGCTTTCTCTATCCCTATGTCCCTTTGTATGCTTAAATCTTTAAAACTACGCAACGGAATTTGATGCGGTTTTTTTTAATAGATAGAGTGATTCAAGAGGAAGGTTTGAGTATATAATTTATTAGGTTTTAGACAAAGCGGGCGAAGCCGAGGGCGGTAAGCTAGTTATTGCAAAAATAATACCAAGTGGATGGTGTTCAAAAATTGATATTATAAACTGAACAGCTATGAGCTTTTACTAGTAAACTTTTCGAAATATGATTATTATGTATATATATGTACATGATTTCTATGATGTTTCTTTAGTATTTTTTTCTATAGAAATAAATCAAAAGACGTTATTATTTGCGTTAATATTTGTAACTTAGAACTTTTAACCAGATTTTGAATAATAAGATATTTATGTACTTACAATATTTTTATATTTTCTTTGTGGAGAATGTGCATTAGGAAAATTACGTAAAATCACAAAAAAACTGCATAAACAACAGAATAGTAACCAACTTTTTGAACTTTGAATAGTCTCTAATTATTTAAAACTAGCTTCCGCCCGCGACTCCGTCCGCGCGGATGTCGGTCTTCGCGTGGATGGTTTATTTATCCATTTTGAATACCTCTGACAATAAAATCTTATAAATATCTATTGGACCCAATTCCCAAATACGGCTAGGCCTATAATAATACGCAACGTGTGTTCGCGGTTCTACGGAACAACGTCTATGGATAAAACTGAAAAATGAAGATTATTTTTTTTCTACGTATTTTTCCAGGATAAAAAGTATCCTATTTTACGCCCAGGATAATAAGGTATAATTATACCAAGTTTCATCGAAATCGAACCGCTAGTTTTCACGTGATGCCTTCACATACAGACAGACAGACAGACAGACAGACAGACAAAAATTTTTTTAATCACATATTTGGGTTTGGTATCGATCCAGTAACACCCCCTGCTATTTATTTTTTCAATATTTTCAATGTACAGAATTGACCCTTCTACAGATTTATTATATGTATAGATTATAATTCAAGGTACAATGAAAAATATGCCTCTAAAGTACTTTTGAAAAAACTAAAACTCAAATACAAGTACATAATTGTTTTTTTAATTAGTGTTTCGTTAACTCATTTGTTATTTAGTTTGCCTTGTTATAAAAATCTGCTAATTAAATCCATACTTATAAATTGCGAAATGTGTCTGTCTGTATGTTTCCTTTAGTTTTTTTGTGCGTATGTATTTTTCTACTGGTTTTTATAAGAAATTTGTATGTATTTACTAAAATATAATACTGATGTTTACAAACGAAACTTCATATTTTTAATTGGTATTGAAATGACAATATTACCTAGACGATATGCGATTTTGTTTCGTTTATATAAAATGTTGTTGGTTCATTAAATTAACAATTTTCTTTTAAAATATGAAAAGAATTAATACGAGATTTGGATTTATATTTTCATTTTTCATTGCATTTGTTATTGCAACAATTTTTATCAGCTGAAATGGTTCAACGATTTAGGTTTACATTGTTAGTGTTTTTATTACTAATTTTTAAATTAATTAGATTTTATTCCATTAAAACAACAAAATAATGTTCCGTAAAATATAAACACAACATTTGACAAAATTAAATATGCTAATTTTTATATTAAGTAATTTTAATTATAACAAATTAGAAACCTTTTTTTTATTTACTATCAAGTACATGTAAGATTTTTTATATAAGATACAAAATATCGCTTGATTTTTGTTCACTTTTAAAATATAATATTTTGATATAGCTAATTATAAAAAATTATAAATGAAATACGTACGTTTGGCGTGGAGGTGTCGGCGTTTGTGTAGGTTATGTTAGTAGGAAGTTATTTTATACCTTGCCCTTACCGCTTTTTGTAGTCCGAGAGACAGCTGCGAGCTTTTTTGGTAAATCTTATCTGCAAAAAATTTACACTTTTTTTCGTATATTTTAATTAGTTATCAGAGAATATAAAAGTCTATTCTTAATATTTTGATTATATTTGTTATATTTATGATAATTTACAAAAGTACAATAAACAGTACTTACTTAACTTTGTTATTATTGTTTATATGATTGTTCTGAACCAGTTGGCCTTTTGAAAATAAATTTATTAATACTAATAAAATAGAAAAATATTAATATGACCGCATGATACGTGTGAAGCTAGACAACTTAATATAATACTGTCTGATTTTAGTAAAGGTTCATTCAACATGTTCTAAAACGGTATTTTCTGATTCGACGATTGTAAGAAACAAGTTATCCAAAAATAATAGTTGTTAATTGTACGATGTCGATGATTGATAATACTTTAATCACGTTCCTAAAAGCAGTAATAAAGATAACTGTTTATAACGAAACTTATGATGAAAAGTAAGTCTTGCGATAAAAAAGCTTAGAGCCTATATGAAGATACAGATTTTTTAATTTAGATATTTGTAGTAATTGTTCTTGAAATTATTATTGAAATGATTATCCAATTAAAACAACACTGCGTTTATAAACGCATTTATTAAAAATTTAGTGACGAACAGAAAATATTTATATATCTATAATTTAGACACATACAAATGAATGAAAGAATTGTTAAGGGATACTTGAGCCATGAAATTTATAACATTTTATACTATGTTGGTTAATTTAATTTAAATTTCAGGTCACTTTTTCAAGTTTTTCTTTACTTTTTGTTGAATATTTTTAATTTAATATCTTGATGTACAGTCGCTCGTGCTCTCCTACTATACGTGCAGTATAGTAGTTATTTTAACGTAGTGTTTGCATAGAAACCAATGAGCAGCTTGTTTTGTAGAGATTCTATCTCTAAGCCTCTCCTTACTTAAGCTTATGATTTTAATGAAATGTTTTCCTTGTCTATACTAATCTATACTAATATTATATAGAGGAAAGGTGTGTATGTATGTATGTATGGTTTTCACACATAAACTACGGAACTGATTATAATGAAATTTAACACACATATAAACTTGGATTAACACATAGGATAGGCTTTATCCCGGAAATCCCACGGGAACGGGAACTATGCGGGTTTTCCTTTGAAAACGCGGGCGAAGACGCGGGCGAAAAGCTATATGAATAAACTACTCATATAGATAATAAGTTGTTGTCAACGTGTTTGGATTAACATTTTCTGAAACGAATGCAAAACTGCAACGAATTTTTGATTTTTATGTAATTTTTTTGTGCATATTCTGTGACTTTATTTCAGAGCATATTATTTGATACCTAGGTAATTAATATGGGTGGCGGGAAGAATAACGTTTACCGATAGTGCCTACTATTTCAATTAATTATTGCTCAATACATTTTTCAGTTCGCGGCTTCGCCCGCTTTGTCTAAAACCTAATAATTTCCATACATACATTCGTTGCGAATCGCTCTATCTATTATAAAAAAGCGCATCAAAATCCGTTGCGTAATTTTAAAGATTTAAGCATACAAAGGGACATAGGGACAGAGCAAGCGATTTTGTTTTATACTATGTAGTGATACTACTTATCAATAAACAGTGGATCTTTAGTAACATAATTATATTATCAAGGTGTGGTGTCCCGCAGCAGAATGCCGGTGTCGAGTGTGTGTTCCATCAAGATACATGCAGTGGAACACTGGGAGATGGTAGAATTTAAACCCCAAATCAATCCTAAATGCGAAAGAAACGTGTTAACATTTAAATAAAGTAAATTAAAAAAGTAAGTAAATGAAATTGTCGAAATATAGAGAGTATATAGAGTAGTTGTAGCAGGCACCATTATCCCGGTATACAGAATATTATATTAGTTTACGACCTATTAATTCTCAGAGCTAGAATATACAAAAATATCATAAAAATCGGTTAATACCTACTCAAACCATGTCGAAGGAGTTGATTACAAAAGCTGTGACACGAATTCTATACTATAGGCGGCTTCATCCGCTTTGTCTAAAACATTCCTCGATAATCACGCTATCAATTAAACAAAACCGCATGAAAATCCGTTGCGTAGTTTTAAAGATCCAAGCATACATAGGGACAAACAGACAGCGGGAAGCGACTATTTTATACTATTTAGAGATCTTGATATTCTCAATAGATTATTATAATTAGTATAGGTATAATATCGATTACCGTTCAATTTTTTATAATAATACATAATTGGTATGCCAGTTTTTTCGCTCATCAATTATTTATATATAAAAAGAATGTGTGTATGTTTGTAAAGGCATTGGCCTATGGTTTATTTACTATCAACTTGTTAAGACATTGACTTATAGAAAATATTTAATAATTTCTTGAATGGGTCTTTGACCATATTTGAAGAAGATTTAAACTAGTTAACAACCGTGTCTTCGTCTGTGTTGTAACTTATTGATCTCGTTAACGAATTATTTATTACAATTATTACATGAATATAAATGACATGAGTCTATTGGACAGTTTTATATTTTTCCATGCATTTTAATGAATAATTTTAAGTTAATTGATTGTAATTTTGTGAACTAGGTAATGGATTAGGTTTGTCTTAGAATAAGTTATTTTATATTCAACTAGCTTTCCGCCTGCTGCTTCGCCCGCGTTTTCATAGAAAAACCTGCACAGGTCCCGTTCCCGTGGGATTTCCGGGATAAAACCTAGCCTATGTAGCCCAAAGAAGATGCAGCTTTCTAATGGTGAAAGAATTTTTGAAATCGGTCCAGTAGTTTATGCGTGAAAACCATACATACGTACATAATTACAAACCTTTCCTCTTTATAATATTAGTATAGATTAGTAAGTAGATATTAAAAATACGAACATTTATATTGTTGTATGATCAATACCCACTACTGCAGAACCTACTGAACCGATTTGGCTGAAATTTTCCATGCACCTACTATCAAAATTTATACACTTTTATAAATTCATGGACCAATAAATTATAATCTACATATTTTATCAAGTTACCTACCACAAGCTTGAACAAAATTTCATGAGAATCGGCTAAGCCGTTACGGAGGATTTGAACTACAAGCACTGCGACACGAGAATTTTATTTAATACATAGTGTATATTTTTATATGCACAAATACAAATGCACTGCCTACTCGATCACTGTAAAACATAAGATGAATGCAAGTATATACAGGTACATAATCATTTTAAATTAGAAACAGTATGTTTTCTCGATGATTCTAACGGTTAGGTTGCTTATACACGAACGACTGTGACGCGGCTTTTCTTTTATTGTGATAATTTCATGAATGTGCTATAAAATTAGGGACTACTATTATCATTTTTTGATTATAGAAGATAATGAAATATTCTTATAATTCTACTAAACATATGTCCACGATCACGCCTTTTATTAAAGCAGTCGAACGTAGAGCATGCCTGACCAGAAACTTCACTTTTGGCTTTTGCATTTCTTAAAGTTTTCATCTCTATTTTTAGAAAACGAATGACTGATCTATTCTGAACTTCTGTGAAGTGGTATTTAGGATTATCCGTTATCATTTAATTTTACAACAAACAAATATTTCTTTCAGTGTATGAAATAGATCTAATATACAAATAAAGCATTGAAATAAGCGAATTTATAACTGAGTTAAAAACTTTAGTTACGTTTTATGTAAGTTTGAGTTAAAACGCTCGTGTACAAACAGCCTAAACTCTTATCAAATGACGGTCATTGCAACGTGATCGAATCTATGACGAAACGAGGCAACGACCCAGCGGTCATCATCTCAATATTATGAATTACCTTTTGGCCATTACACTCGCGTTTTAATTATGTTTGAAAGATGGTTGATTGTATTGTAAAAATTTTGTATTCTTTTAAATATATAAAAGTATTTGTGTTAGGACTTAGGAAATTAATTTTTTTAGTACTTATTTTTATCTTCAAAGATGGTCTGGACGTAGATAGCGTATTAAGAAATACAAGAGAATACCTATAAGAACATATTATTTTAATCAAAATATTTTTCGGGTTTCTAAAATAACAAAACATATCAAAGTAGGTAGGTATACACGCTGAATAGATCCTGTACTTGAAGATACGTAAAAATAAAAAAAAAATAATAAAAATTTATTTTTCAAGAAACAGGTACAGCATTATGTTCAGACCCGCATTATGTAAGTATGTATGTATGTATGACCTAAACCTCAAGTTGTTTATTCTAGTGTTTTAACAAAATTGGATAAAATGATTTCCATAAATAATAAATATTTATTCTCTGTTTGGAATTATATGTATTGACTATTGTATCTATAGCACAGAATACATAATAGTAGCTAAACGCTATCTATAGTTTACTTCAAGCTTAGCCTGTAGTTGGATAGATGATTTTATATATCTTTCAGATTCTTTAATCCTTAATGTGAAAATTGATATATTAATTTTTACATTTGTTTCCTTGTTTAATTCTTTCCTTATAGCCTGTTAATTAAAATTTCACACAAACCGCTCTCGCTTCCGTTTCGCGTATTTTTCGCTATTTTAGTGTCCACACACACAAACAGGTCCCAACACATTCACAGTACAGTTAGACACACAATTTGTGATTGCGTAATAAGGCTTTGTGCAAAAAAACTAATTTTTAACACCTATAGTGCAGTGGTAGAGTAGTGTGCAGGTTCGATTTGTGGATAGAAAAATAATCTAAACTATTATTATAAAGCTGAAGAGTTTGTTTGTTTGTTTGAACGCGCTAATCTCAGGAGCTACTGGTCCGATTTTAAGAATCATTTCGGTTTTAGATAGCCCATTTATCAAGGAAGGCTGTAGGCCGCTATCATCAGGCTAAGGCCAACAGGAGCGGAGCCACGCGGGCGAAACCGCGGAGCGCAGTTACATATTAATTATTAATATTGATGTCCTTGAAAAGGGATTAAATTCCAATATATTTTGTAATACGCTTTTTTTATTAACTTCATCTGTATGTTTGTATGTAACCGACTCCTTTAACCTCGAAAACAAAGTTGCTGTCGATGTGTCTCATCCCTATGTACATATGCTTATTTTTAAAAGAGACAGTAGTTTCTGTGGAAGGTATATTATTTGTGAAGTTTTCGACTAAGCGCGGACAGCTACTTTTACATAATATAAAAACACATTTAACATGAACTCAAACTCAAACATTTATTTATTCAATTAGAGTTTAAAGTCATGTCAATATTACATTTTAATTTTACAAAATATGTTATTGCATACCTATATCATAATACTAGCTGTGCCCGCGACTTCGTCCGCGTGGAATAGCGACTGCATAGTAGTTACTACTTTACATACAATTATTTAGTAAACACGTACTACCATAAACAATTCATAGAATTTTTAATAGAATTTATTACTAATCTAAGCTAAAAAACTTACGTACTTTCCGGAAATCCGGGGCATTTTCCGGGGATATCCGGAAAATGCCTGTAAAATATCTGGGAAATCCCCCGGAAAATGTGTGAAAATGTCCGGGAAATACCCGGAAAATATCCGGCAAATGCGTGAAAATGTTCGGGAAAAGCGTGGAAAATGCCTGGAAAATCCCCGGAAAATGCCTGAGAGATGGCCAGAAAATGCCCGGAAAATATTCAAAAAATGCGTGAAAATGGCCGGAAAAGGCGTGGAAAATGTCTGGAAAATTCCCGGAAAATGTCAGGGAAATGTCTGGGAAATGCCTGAGAAATATATGGAAAATATCCGGAAAATGCATGAAAATGTCCGGAAAATATCCGGAAAATGCGTAAAAATGTCCGGGAAAAGCGTGGAAAGTGCCTGGAAAATCTTCGGAAAATGTCTGGGAAATGTCTGGAAAATATCCGGAAAAAGCGTGGAAAATGCCTGGAAAATGCCTGGAAAATCCCCGGAAAATGCGTGAAAATATCCGGAAAATGCGTGAACTGGTCCGGAAAATGCGTGAAAATGTCCGGAAAAAGCGTGGAAAATGCCACTTCAAATTTGCGAAGTAATTAAAGCAGACAACCAAAAAAATAAAAAGAAAGCTAAAATCTTTCATATTAAATGTATATGGGATATTCATATTTCATATGTACTTGAAGGGTTTAAAGATATTTTTTTTTATATTTCTCGATTTATTTAAAAAAAATGATTACGGCCATTATTACGTTAAGTACTTTCGATATCAGTTTAAAGCTGTAATACTTACAAAAAAAATCGCCTGTACACACTGAACGATTACACCTTGTACATGAATGCCTTAGCAAATGTTCGCCGTGATTATTTAAATGATCATAATTTTTTTTATTAATGAACCAATTGACATGAATTAAACACTAAATGACAAAAAAAATTAACTACAGTTTTGCGTTCGGGATCAATTTAAATTGATCCCGAGGTGTAATTATTAATAATTACACCTGCTAATATTTTTTTACATATTTTCATTGTATAAAATCGTTACATAACTTCCTTTATGTATTATTGTTCTATTAACACATAGATAATATCTTCCCAAGGTACTAAATTTTAATAAAAAGGTGTTTTTGTTATTTATATCTAAAAAAGAGTTATATTAGACAGAAATAAACATAAAATTTTTATAAGTTTTATGGAAGCTGAATGTAATGCAAATGGGCAAATATAAAAGTAAAATTAGGTATTTAAAATAAATAAATGAAACAACTACCAATTACAGAAAAACTTCTTTTTCGGTTGAAAATTGCTGGATCATGAGTATAATTCTTCGAGAGATAATTTTAAAGAGATCGCTAGTAAGCGATAAGACCGCCTTATGTATATACCGTGTTAATCCATTTGGTATGATTGTAAATATTTTACTTGGTGTGGTACGTATATTAAATCGATAAATAATATGTACTCTGATCCCAGTACTATCTGTACCGCGAAAGCCATAACGATAATAACACAATCAGATAAAAGTAAAGCACGAATAAAAATCATACTTGTACAGTAGTTGTGAGTGCAATATTTACGTTTCAAAATAACATTTTTTTTGGTACTAAAACGTAGGTAGATTCTCACGCACGCACGCTGATACGTGGTTGGCTGCCCCTTTTCTCATTCCCGAAAAATATCCTCTAAAATTACCCAAGATTCTTCCAATGATTGTACCATACGTTGGAAATTAACTTTAGTCAACAATTGACCACGCGCCAGGATACCTATTTCTACTACATCCTCACGCAAATCGTTAATTTTTTATGAACATTGAATCTGTAAATAAAAAAAATGAAAAGATTACTTTACCTTATTTTATTAAAAAGCTACTAACAAATAAAATTCTATCAAGAACTTAAGTGACCTTCTTTGGGCGTATAATATAGTCTTGTAAAAGTTATACATAAAAATAAAAATTCATCATTTTCTTATTTTGTCGTAACTTCAATTCTAATTAAAAACATGAGTCTAACTATATAATTAATTATGTATAAGGAATAAATATAAAAGCTACAACTTACCTTTTGTGGGAACGCAAGAAGGATTTTTTAAAATGTCACAATTAACTGTTAATGGTGTCTTGTTTGACATCAAATAATAAACATCTACCCTCACTTGTAAAATTTTATTTAGTATATTCACATAAAATATAAGCACCTGAAGTGGACTCTGGGAAGACATGGGTTAAAAAGTTAAATAAATAAGTACAATTAAAAACCCCACCAACATCATATTATTTAATTTTTAATTATAAATTTGCAAGAAGCGTTAAATATGTAAATTGATTTGATTTTAATGAAGTCTCATAGATGGCGCTGTTTCAAATTTGTCTTTATACTACTAAGATTCATTAAACTGTTTCTCTGCCAAAATTACGTAAATGACGTAGTTTTTATAGTGTAAAGCTAGATAATAGCGTGGCTTACCCAAAAACAACATTTAAACATGAGTCTTTAGATTGTACGCTGTGTAATACACGGAATACGTTAGAAAAATAAAGGTTCACAACTCCTCCCCCGGAGGTGATAGCATGATAATGTGTATATAAAAGCCTCACCCGACCTGTTAGTAATATTCATGCAAAATTTGAAGTCAATCTATGCGGTACTTTTCGAGATTAGCTCGGACAAATATACAGACAAACAGACAAACCGACAAACAGACAAACAGACAAAAATTCTAAAAACTATGTTTTTGGCTTCTATATCGATTATAGATCATGGATTATGTATTCTTTTAAAAAAATATTCAATGTACAGTTTTGACTTTCCTACGATTTTATTATATGTATATAGATGCCAAAGAACTGTCCTGTGGTTTTAACGTAACAACCCTCCATAGATTTTCATCTACATTCTACATAATGTAATAGGCTCATACAGGTATATACTAAAGGCCTGCTCAGGCATGATTTAGGTATGTACAATGTACATAATATATCCAACCTACCAAATAAACTAATAGGTAAGTCACAGCTTTTCAGTTATTTGTCTTATGTCTCAAGTAGGTATACTAAGAATCGAACCTAAGACTAGCAGGTACAATCAATGTTACATTTAATGAATATATTATAATATTCTGAAGGTTCAGTTCAAGTAGACATCGTGAAAGAAAACGCACAACCTACTGATGCAAATTTTAATCCTAAATTATTACTATTTCATATCTATATGGAGCTGTTAATACCGTGCTATAATATTAATATTACTTATTAATAATGTATTTAAGAACTAATTACTACATATTTCTAAACATAAAATTGTTATTCTTAATTAAAGGAAAATCTATGTCTTAATTCCCAATAAGGGATAATTGATCTGATTGAATCGCTCAAATAGTTTGACGTCCAAAACATTATTCAATTTCATCTATGTTTTACAATTAATTTAAATCGGTGTGTTTACTTCAACATAATCGGTATTTATTATACTATGTGTTGGTTTTGGTTAATCTCAAGTGTGAGTTACAAGAAATTCCATTATTTTGATATTGTCCGTAAGCACAACAATCACGTATTTAAAACAATATGTAAAACAGATTTTGCATACATTGTACTCTAAAAATGGTACTCTACCTATATTACGAAAAACCACAATAAAAAATGCGATAGGGGTGGTAATAACAGCTCTATATAAGTAAATGCAACCGCGGTTGATTCTCGCCACTTCAGTCAGCCCGCAATAAGTCTGGATTTGCGAGATCTATCCTCGCCACGGGCAAGTCTGGAAATCCGGCTTAACAACAACTATCCGGTTTTATGTTTTACCCACAATTTTTAAAATCTTCATTAATAAACTAATGTTTATATTTTTAAATATAGTTTTAGATATAATTTAACAAATAAATCTATATCTTATTTTATGGTGTTTGATTTTAGGTGAAAATTATATACTTATTTAAAAACTAAATACTTTTAAACGAATTTTGTTGGTTTGTCTCTCACACGAAAACTACTGAACGTTTTTTGATGATACTCCGCAGTGCTGTAGCTTATGAATTTATAAATGAACTAGAATAACACATAAGACATAGAAATATTTGCTTTCGCCCTTATATGATTTTAACTTCGTAAAATGTGCAATTTAGTGAGAAAATATGAAGAATATGTAGCAGTAATGTCTAATTGCTGTATCACAATTGACAATCTATCAGATAAATCAATGGCTGGTATGACTTTATAATAATTATTAATGTCTTGGAGTTAGAAAGAAGTCATCATGTTAAAACACAACGAATTGAGATCTCGGATTTTATTTTATACGTCGTTTTTTAATTTATCTACTAACGTTTCTCTCACGGCTTCCCTCGTCAGTTCCCATAGGAATAAGCACTGCGGTAAAAAGTAGCATAAATTACTATCTCCTGGCACTTAAAAATCATATGTTTAAGTACATGTTTTCGTTTTGTCTCCATAAGAAACATCCCCGTACTTTATGGAATATCATAAAAAATAATTAACAAAATCGGTTCAGCCCACGTTCAGCCGTTCACGAGTTTTGCGCTTAGTACACTAAATCGAATATTTTCCTACAATTACCGATGTATTTTTAATCTACTATGTAAAAATAAGTCGAGTTTTCCTTCCTGACGCTAAAACTCCAGAATGCACGAACCGATTTCCACGGTTTTGCATTCGTTGGAAAGGTATCGGGCTCCATGAGGTTTATAGCAAAGAAAAGGTGTCTCTGGTGGCGAAACGGAGTTCGACCGGTTTGCTAGTCCCTTATACTTCAGTAACTTTGCCTACAACATACGCTAATCCAAATCTAGGCATTATTGGAAACGTTCATTTCTACCGCGGCTCAGTAGCGTGGGGAACAAAAAATCTAGATTGTGAGATTGAGTATGTTACAATGGGGCTTTTAGGGAAAGCCTTAATGAAAATACTGGCTATTGTTACCGGCTTTGTTTGTAAATTGAAGTACTTTTTATGTTATAGATACTTTGTAAAGGTTTTTGTATGTAAATAAATATAATTGACGACGCGGTTGGCGCAGTGGTAAAGTAACTGCCTACTGAGCTGACGGTCCCGGGTTCGATCCCCGGTCAGGGCAAATATTTGTGTGATGAACTCAATTATTTGTTCTTGGGTCTGGGTGTTATTATCTATATATGTATTTATTAAATATTATATTTATCGTCGCCTAGTACCCACAACACAAGCCTTAATTGAGCTTACTGTGGGAATAGGTCGATTTGTGTAATAATGTCCTATAATATTTATTTATTTATTTATAGGAATGTATGAAGCTTCTCAATACATGTAAAAAATTTGATGTCGTTAGGATAGTTTGTATAATTTTTTAAACTAGACAAAATATATATGAGACCGTTCCGAAAACACTAGCTTTAAAATAAAAAAGAGATCATCAAATACCAAATCAACAAATACATCAGATACCTTTGCACAGCCGCTCACGCGAACGCACCGCGCTAGGAACGCGCCCACCGCGCGAGCACGAAAGTAGCTCGGAGACTTGCTTGCCCAGTACCAACATCTTGACTTCTTCACTGACAGTATGACTGTATTTATTCGGTACGCCATTTATTATCTGGATAGCAATTTTTAATTAAATTGAGTAACTTTCTAATCTGTCTGATTTCTTCTGTTTCTGTAAATTTCCATTGTATTGTGTCCTATTATATCTGTATATATTATTATTATTTGTATTGTCATAATGTTAAATTAATTGCAGTTAGATATAAGTATTTTTCTTTTGTATTTTGACTTGTATATTTTGACTTGAATTGTGTTAATAATGATTAAATTGTACTGTATAGCATAGTGGTGCTTTGGCGTGACTGTAAGCCACTATGTTCTTGAAATAAATAAATAAATTAAAATAAATTAAATTAAAATCGATTCACCCAGTGAAAAGTTCTAAGGTAACAAACCCAAAAAATACATTTGAATTGAGATCCCACCCCTTTTTGAAGTCAAGATAAGTGAAAGAGTAGCAAAAATACATACATCACAAACATTCTTATTTATAATATTAGTAGGATTGTTATTTACTTATGACTAAGTTTCCGCCCACGGCTTCGTCCGTGTGGCTTTACAAAAAGCCACAGATAATATAAAACTTCCTCTGAAATCACTATATTTAAAAAAGCCGCTTCTAAATCCTTTGCGTAGTTTTCAAGATTTAAGCGTACATAGAGACAGACAGTGACAGCGACTTCGTTTTATACTATGTAGAGATAAAAACATGAAACTGCCTAGGTATAATATGTAGCTATTTATTAATATTTTTCATTAATTTGATAGCATCTTACATGTTTAAAAAGAAGGCATGTTATGACAGCTCATTTGGCACGCGCGACATGCGTTAGCACGTACCACCTGGCCTAGGTCACGTTATATTTAGAAATACTAACTTTATACCGCGGATTCGCGTGGTATTTGGGTAAAAAATAGGCTACAATGTAGTGTAGATTATAATATATGTTTGTGTTAAAATTTATGTAGATAGGATCAGCCGTTTTTGCGGGAGGGAGAAACAAACCTATAAAGTAAGTACTAGATTTCCACCCGTATCTTCGCCCGCGTTTTCAAAGAAAAACCCTCGTTTTTCCCGTTCCTGTGAGATTTCCGGGATAAAAAGTTTTATTCGGGGTCTTCAGCTACCTCCATACCAAATTTCATTGTAATCGGTTCAGTAGTATGCACGTGAAAGAGTAACAAGCATCCATCCATTCTTCCAAACTTTCGCATTTATAATATTAGTACTTAGTAGGATTTGTAGCCTTTTTGATAGTAGTTTATGATAGAATAAATAGGTATGTCAGCTTTATCACAGATAATCTATAAAGCTGAAGAGTTTGTTTGTTTGTTTGAACGCGCTAATCTCAGGAACTACTGGTCCGATTTGAAAAATTCTTTCGGTGTTAGATAGCCCAGCATCGAGGAAGGTTATAATCATCACGCTAAGACCAACAGGATCGAAGCGCATCTAGTATTATAATATATTCTATGCTTCATATTTTAAGAGTTTTTGTTATGAATTAATTGAGAAATCGTTCATTATATAATACTTCAAATGAATTACAATTAATGTGATTTAAAAATACACTTTCCTATTTTTTATTTATTCTTAATTAATGACCTAAATAAATATTGCACGGGGAAGTTAGAAAACTTTTTCCATTTTAAGTGTGAACGACTTTTTGAGGGGCCGGTGTGGAGAAATGTTTGGAGCGAAGTTAAACTAAGGTTTAAATAAAATATTTGTTTGTTGATGGATATTAATTTTAGGTTATTTTATTGTATATTCAAAACTAAATGTGATTTTGAATAAAAAGTTCCATTATCTATTTTTGACTTTTTGCAAAGCGTAATCTATGTATATTGTTGACTATTTCACTTTCGAATTTCGATCTGTACAGATAAATATGATATACCTAATCGTATATGACTATATACGATTATAGTCATATACGACTGTCGTATGACTAATTTGAACGGCGACATAGGGAAACTTTTTAATTTAATTCATATCATTCGTATTATCAAAATAATTTAAAATTTGTCTTTTTTAACTTAAATTTTGTTATAATTGTCATCTTAATATCAGAAATAGAACAGGCATGTGAAATAAAATTGTCTGTTATGTTAACATTTATTAACCACAGTTTAAACACTCGTTTAACCGCCGTTTATACAATATGGTGTAACTCATCGGCTCAGGTGTTTGTCCCATGGCCTGAGTGACTCGTCCTTTTAGCTTGTTACTTATATTTTATATATACATACAATAATTAATATGTACTTACACAGTTTTTAGTAAGGAAAGAATATTTTTTGAAGGTGTGTGTGACTGTTAAAAGGAGGTTTATGTTATTTGTGTGTTTGTCCGTCACGGTATAGTAGAAACGGCTAGATGGATTCGACCCAAGTTACCAAATGTGTATACCAAATGTCATGAAAATCGGTTCAGCAGTTTTTGCGTGAAGGAGTAACAAATATGTGGTAAACGTAATAATGTGGTAATAACTCAGGGCCCGACCTACGTACGCTTTGAGAAATCGTAAGTATGACGTCAATTGAAATAAGGGTGGAGTTTATGTTTGTTTTGCGAAATTTTAAAATTACTCCATTGTTTTCGAATCTATTATAAGAAAAGAACATTATTGCCTCGTAACGCTTTCATATTTTAATTTTGTTTTTATACCAATTTGCTATGATTTCTTTACAAATAAATTATGTATATTATTTATTTTTTCTTTTATTTTTATGCATATTGACAGTTGACACATATATTAGTAATTAGCTGTGCCCCGCGGTTTTACCCGCATTGCCTCGCTCCTGTTGGCGTGATGATAATAATATGTAGCCTTCCTCGATAAAAGGACTATCAAATAGTGAAATAATACTTCAAATCTGACCCTTGGTTCCTGAGATTAGCATGTTCAAGCTAACAAACAAATAAATTCTTCAGCATTATAATATTACTAGCTTTCTCTTCAATCACTATTAAAAAAACCGCATCAAAATCCGTTGCGTAATTTTAAAGACAAAAGGATACCTACATAGGGATTAGGGACATAGAGACAGAGAAAGCAACTTTGTTTTATACCATGTAGTTAGGTATATTTTTAAACAAGTAAGTATATAAATGTAAATTTATCGAACCTACGACATATTTGAGGAGTATAACCACTAAACTACTGGTCACGCAACGAATTAAAAAATATTCTGTCCGAATTTATTTGATACGTTAATACTGAGCCAGGTCCAGTTTCAAATACTTTACTGAAAATATACAAATACAGAATTCACGTATTCACTTCATATTAGCGTAGTGATGTGCGTGCGGATATCGATAGTTCATTAAATTATCTGTCGATGATATTGGCATAACATTCTTAACATATTATACAATGGCTTAAACTTTTACATGTATATTAATTATTGAAAGTTAATAATATATAAATAGTTAAAGTAACTAATATATTCATATTATATGATTTGAAAAGTTATGTTTATAAATTAGACATTAAATAAAGTTAAACGAAACAAACGTGCTGTAAACACGTGCATTTCCAATATCTACGCAATTGAAAAATCTTAGTATTTAAATACCTACATCATAATTCATTGATGATCATTCAGAACAGTTATGTAAATCAATCAATATCTGCAGTACCTACATAATAAAAATCAATAGTGACTGAAATATATTTCTAATTTGTTTCTAGCTACAGTTAATTTTACATTATATACCATAATAATTTATTTTACAATGCTCCTCCATAAAATACTAATGTAAATATCAAAATCTAACAATCTGAAATCAATGTGCTCTACATATAATTATCGATATATAAATTATCGACACAGCGCATCACTAGTACTTTTTAAAGCACTCAAAGCCAGTCCATGGAATAGGCTGATTCACAAAAAATATATTTTTTAGCTCATATTTGCATCTGCATACTTGCATTCAACTCTTTAAAAATTCTCTAAGAGGGACTCATCTGTATTATTTTAGTTAATACGTCGATGGATAAAAATATCGACGTTTTCAATTAATATTATTTAGATGTATTATTTTAATATTATTATTTCTTTTATTAAAGCCAGAAGTTTCAAGATACATTTTAACCCTAAAGCATTGCTTTATAATTTTTAAACTTATTATACAGATGAAAGGTAATTAATTAATACATATTTGAGTTATAAAATTTATAGTTTGTCACCAGACTCTAACATCAACCCATCACTGCACATACATTTTACCAACATTTATTTAATTTAGTTCAGTAATAAACAAACACGAAAGAATATTACCCATTTTTTTTAACATCATGATTTCAAATAACATTTATAACAAACTGTGCCCCGCGGTTTTACCCGCATTGCTCCGCTCCTCTTGGTCTAAGCGTAACAATGAATTTTTTATTAAACTCTACAAAAAACAGTATATTGAAGATCACATCAAACTTGTATAATCACAATATTTCAGGTGCCATAAAAATGAATTTTACGTCTAAAATCGTGATATACGTATGTATAGCTATCGATGTCGCTAGGGTTGGCACAATGGATCGCGGGGCCGGATGACACTAATTGGTACAGCCCTAGGCGTTTCGAGTCAACGGATGTTCATTTTTTCTAGATTTCTTAACTTCGGAGACGGTCTTGGCGTATTTATTTGGAGTTTTCATTTAGTTTGTTAGGGTTAGGTTTTAGGTTCGGCAATAAAAGCGGGTTTTTATTGTGTAGGTATATATTTTATTTCGTGAATGGCTGTGGTTAATAATTTTTAAAATTTATAATCTAATACAAGTAATAAATTATGTATGATAAAACCGTGATTTTAAATCACAAGAATAAGATTAAGATATAGGTACGTCGCGATAATAATATTCGTTAAAATCTTTAAGTTCTATATTGTAATGATTTATTTTTTATATTTAGTAAGTAACTTTTAGCATTATTTTGTAAACAAGGGTAAATCTTAATAGGTATGAAAATTTTATTTTACCATACATTAAGACAAGCGTATAGGTAACAATTATTAGATCAGTTTAACTCACATTTATTTTATTACAAGTCAAGAAAGCTCCATGCCACGTCTGTTCTTTAAAATCTTACTAGTTATGTTTTCTTTTCAAAAAACAGAAATATACTCATCATTTCTACAGCCTGTGTGTTATTGTTGTCAAAAACTTATCTACGCGTAGTTGCTAGTAAAAAATCTGCAGGCGCTATGAAATGGGGCTAAGAAAGTTTAAACGAACACACTTATTGTAAGAAAGTTGAAAGTTATTAAATATTCTGCTAAATTTATTCAATTTTGTAGACCTCGTTAGTGTATCATAACAATAATTTTACTGTGCTATGTAAACTAATCTTTTACTCTTGGTTTTACCTTCCATTTCATAAAACATATTTTTCAATAATCAATAGACATTGCAAGAAAATAAAATTAAGGATTTTCAAAATCAGGTCCAAGGGACTATTATTGTGTAATTAATCATGTTATTCCATATTATATTTAATTTAGCGAGTCTTTACGTAAGTGAAAAAAAAAAAAATTATCTTCTTGCAGCAGGACTAACTGGAATTTCCACTCTAATCTCTTTATATAATATGCATATATCTATTCTTTCATACTTGCCTTTATTTTTACTTTTTAAGCAGCGAATTAAAACAAAAGTTCTATCTTATAGCTTATTACCTATCTAATTCTAATGCTCGTAGGTACTTAAAGTTGTGCGTTGATAGGTATTTTAGTTTATTAGTAAGTACTTATTTTTTTCATATTTAATACTTCATCATCATCACTACATAGTATAAAACCAAGTCGCTTTCTCTGTCCCTATGTCCCCTTGTATACTTAAATCTTTAAAACTACGCAACGGATTTTGATGCGGTTTTTTTTAATAGATAGAGTGATTCAAGAGGAAGGTTTCAGTAGGTTTATAATTTATTAGGTTTTAGACAAAGCGGGCGAAGCCGCGGGAGGAAAGCTAGTACTTAGTTAAAATAGCTAGGTAAATGATAAAGGTTGCCTGGAAGAGTTCCATAGGTACCTAGCGATAAAATCAGAAGACTGCTATTTGTATGTTTTTTTTATGTCTTAATGTATTTCTCTATCTTCTGTATGTCTAAGGTATGTGCAGAAAAGTATTAAATAAATAAATAACGATTTATAAATTTATAAGACACTACACACTGCTCAGCGCGGTTTCACCCCCGTGGCTCCACTCCTGTTGGTCGTAGCGTGCAGATATATAGCCTATAACCTTCCTCGATAAATGGGCTATCTAACACCGAAAGAATTTTTCAAATCGGACCAGTAGTTCCCGAGATTAGCGCGTTCAAACAAACAAACTCTTCAGCTTTATAATATTAGTAAGTATAGATTAAATACATATTTATCTATCTGTATTCATGTAAATGCACAAAGCAATTGTTTGAAACCAAACCTTTCATTGTTCAAATTACGTTATGCACTTTATATTTACCACTGTGGTTAAATGCAATATCACATTTTATTTAAGTAAGTACCTACCTAATTTATTGATGAAAAAAATTTAGAACACATTTTTGTCTGTTGAGTTTTCCATTGTCTTTTTTAACACTATAGACCGTATGAACTTCCAAAGAATTTGATTAAGTTATCTATATGCCTAAATACCTAAGTCTTTTTTTTAATAAAATATAATTATTATCTAATACAATCAGCAGATGACGGTTAGGTTCTAAACTGTGGTTGTATAATAATAATAATTTGTCATTATCAAAGTAAATACTATTTTAATTCGATACTAGATGGCGTTGTTTGCATTTTCAATTGTATGTAAGTATTGGGGATCGAACCCAAAATCCTTTGAACTTTTTAAGACAAAATGGTCACAAGCCATTATACCAAGTGAGTTTAATACCATTTATAATACGCTAGCTGTGCCTTGCGGTTTTACCCGCATTACTTCGCTCCTATTGGTCTTAGCTTAGCAATAGCATACATGGGCTTACACCGAAATAATTTTTCAAATCGGACTAGTAGTTCGTGAGATTAGCGCGTTCAAACTATTTGGCCAATATTTGTATATATGTATAGATAGGTATAAATATTTTCAGTTTTAGCTTAGCTTCACTGTCTAGATATTTATTGAATATCCAACTTTGTTAAACCGAGTAGAGTAATAATTTTAGGAAGTATGTAGGTATCTAATATATGAAATTCTCGTGTTTGAAGTTGAACTCCTCCAAAATGGCTTGACCGATTCTCAAGAAATTTTGCGCATATGTAGGTCTGAGTTTTGAACAACACATATTTATTATCAACATGATCTTATAGGTAATTCTTATTTTTTTTTTACTAAACTCAATAAGGAGTCTTAATTTTAGGCGTATAACTGGTTATAATAAAAAAAACAGGATGTAGTGTGTAATTATTTATTTCAATAAAACATAATTACATGTTTAAAATAAGGTACTTTTTAATTCTACATTCAATATAGCAGCTGTCACAATATCACTACCTAGTATACAAGTGATAACTGCGTTAAAAACAACCGACTTCAAACTTACACTTACAAAATTTACAAATACCTACAGGCAAAAATGCTTATAAAATAAAAACTACTGGGCCTATCCGAATAAAATTTTTATGGGACCAATTCGACACCATCCCGCATCGAACTAAAAAAGAATCACGTAAATCGGTTCAGAAACCTCGGAGTAATCGGTGTACATACATAAAAAAAAAAACATACCGGCCGAATTGATAACCTCCTCCTTTTTTTTGAAGTCGGTTAAAAACAAAGTCGCTTTCTGTCCCTTTGTATGCTTAAATCTTTAAAACTACGCAACGGATTTTGATGCGATTTTTAATAGATAGAGTGACTCAAGAGGAAGGTTTTAGTATATAATTTATTAGGTTTCAGACAAAGCGGGCGAAGCCGCGGGCGGTAAGCTAGTACATAATAAAGACGGAACTTTTAAAAGCTTATGTTTAAAATAAATAGATAAATCTATATGGTATGGTATTCGAATTTATTTCTATACAAAAAAAAATGACCAAAACATATTTACAATTATTTCCAACTCTTATAATAAAAAATGTGTGATAACATATACATATGCTTCTATGTTTAACGAAATTTTATCTTTAACTAGCGGTCCGCCCCGGCTTCGCCCGTGGTACATGTTCACGTTTTCTCTCCATTAGAACCATCCTCGTACTTCAAGGAATATAATAAAAAAAGAATTATCGAAATCGGTTCAGCCGTTCTCGAGTTATGCGCTTACCAACACATTTTGCGATTCATTTTTATATATAAGACTAGCGGTCCGCCCCGGCTTCACCCGTGGTACATGTTTACGTTTTCTCTCCATAAGAACCATCCTCGTACTTCAAGGAATATAATAAAAAAGAATTATCGAAATCGGTTCAGCCGTTCCCGAGTTATGCGCTTACCAACACATTTTGCGATTCATTTTTATATTATAGATTGTTCATTTAGTGTTGAAAATTGAAATAAACATTATTTCGCATATTATACAGGACGTTTCTTTATCAATTCAACCATCTCATTTAACCAATGTCATTTTTACCTTTAAAATATTACATTAATTTTAACAACACAAATAAAAAACATACATTTCTACTGTCTTTACATTGTTTTTTTAATATATTCTTCTTTTCTCTCTTCTCTTCTTTTCTATCTTCTATTCTCTTCTCTACCGACGCTCATATACAGGACGTGCCCTTATCAGTTCTCCGTCCAGTTGTATAACACACAGGGCAGGAAGAATGACAAGGGCACGACGCTATATTATATCTCTTGTTCACTCTTCTTATCTCTTCTTTATGTGATTTTTCGGTGTTTTATAGTGAAATAATAATTATGTATATTGGTATAATGAAATTGGGGTTATTGCGAATGGCAGGATAATTTTTAATACAGTAGATAAAAAAATGTGATTCTTTTTATTTATTAAAAACACATTAATTTACTACATATTATGTTTTATGATTCTAAAAATTAAATGATAAATGGAACTAAATTATTCGCAATAACTCTAATTAACAATGTTACAATTATTATTTAAAAATTGATTCATATTTACAATTTCTACAACGAAAATATATTACAATAATTTTTAGATAAACATAAATCATTTAGTCTTCTGTCTTCTTGTAGAAACTCAATCCCCTGCGTTCTAAATGTTATGAGAAAACATTCAAAACGCAAGAAACTATATATTTTCGACGGCAACGATCTGAAATTGAGAAAAATATATGTATTTATTATGAAATTATCACAGAAGAATGAGAATGTACCATTTTATGAATATTTAGCTACCAATGTTAATATCGTTAAGTACTTGAGGTTACCAGAAAATTGTTAATTTTTAATATTTCAACACGACATCTCGCTGAAAGCAATATTTTTTACAAGCTATCATCTAAGAAAGCAAGCAAATTGAAATAGATTGCCAATAACCGCCACCACTAAAGAAACCTCGTTAATAACAATTATTATATCAACCCCCCGCGTTCCTCCCCCACCCCTCCGTCCCCAGGGGAGACGAATCTCTTACCCCTGGTCAAGTTTAATCGAAACTATAATAATGTAATAAATATATAATGTGTATACGATACGGAATCTTTTGCTTGCTTCTCTGTTGTTGCGTCTGCAAACGTCAGTCCCCTGCTGATTGATTGGAATCTGAAAAAAATAGAGAAATACACTATTAAACGTTTGAATACGATAAAATTAGGGTTAGTTACGCTATTTTGCAACTCAGGAACGGCTGTACCGATTTTTATGCCATTAATTTTTTATGGTCGTAATTTTTTCACACCCTGTATAGCAAAATCTATCCATATAATCTCACACAAATAAGTAATTGAAAAAATACTGCTCTAGTTTTCATTATGAGACAGGTCATTATTAAAATATACTTTAAACATTATTAAAAGCACAAAGTTAAGCATGCCTATATGCAAATTAGGTCACGCCATCCCCACGCTACCACACCCACAAAAATATTTCAAGAAGAACGGGAACGGGAACATCTCCGGGAGATGATATCCCTAGAATCCCATATATTATGCTAATCCCATTTCGACACAATAAGACTTATGCATTAAAGCCAGTTTTACTTTATTTTTAGTATTCTAGAATGAATAAGGAATGTAAACTATATGGAATATGGACATTTTTTATTTTAAAACATCGATCGATTTGGCGCCCCAGCTTGAGAGTAAAAACGCAACAAGTAAGCCTACTTAGTTAGATTTAGACTTGGAGATATTTCCTTGTATATCCACTTAATATTTCGCAATTTTTATTAATGTTTAGTACACAATATCACCTTGAACCTTATTGCAATAGAAACATATATAAAATTCATATAGTATCAATTTTAATTTAGTCTTTTATATTTGAAATACCGCACGAAAATATGTTAAAGGAATGAGAAAAACTATGTATAATAACTACATCGTTTAAAATGAAATGTACTATGAGGGAGCATTAGCAAAATCATAAAACACTTAACGAGGGAGGCGGGGTACCATTTAGACATTCGCGAGGCCCGAGCCAAGTTCATTATATTAAAACAAAATGCTTCAAATCCGCCGACAGATACGGAACACCCCATTGAAACGTCAGAAAAAGGTATCGTTCAAAGCAGCGAGCGAAATCTGTATAAAAATCAAGATTTCATCCCTTTCCGAGAGGGATGCACGCGACGAAATCGTACACGAGTCGAACACAGCTACGCGAAAATGCCTTGCAAATGGATGGGATATTAAACGCTTAGTCGTAATGAAAATCAAACAGCCCATGCAACGGTGGGCACCAAATTTGCAACGCGACCAACGCATAACTCGGGACACGCCCGCCTGCGCCGCTGTCCCGACGGCGACTGGCGTTCTGCGCACTCACGCCAATAAGTTCCGCTCGGGCGGCGCGCAACTAGATGGCGCTGTGCTCAATTACGACTAATTGCATTAGGTACAACGCGAAATTGTTTGCTCGCGCTGTTATCGGCGGGGCGCAGTGGTGGGGGCGCTGAATAAGTTATGTGGATGCTGGGGGGGGGGGGGGGGCGGTTTTTGATTGTGTGTGGATGAATTTGTTACGGAATTCTGCGGACGGATGTACGTAGTGTAATGACGTATCGTGACGTTTGACAGTCGGCTCACCTTCGTAATATTACGAGCGCCTTATTAACGGATACGCCGATACGTAGTGGTGGAAAGCCATTATCGCAGATGATATCACGGAGGCGTGTTACTCATTTTTATATTAAACTGCCCCAGCATACGTTTTTCTGCCCCATTGCCCTTTTTTCGTGCCCCACCGTAAGAACGTTCCTTATGCATTAAGAAAAATGTAAAATAAAAGACGAATTGGTCGAGTTTTACGCTTAACAACACATTTGACGATACATTTTGTGTAGCTAGCAATAACAATGTATGCATGATTATTCAAGTTAACTTTTGTTGATAAATATCGCTATCACCCAGCATCAATTCGAACACCTATTAATGAAATTAAAACGGGTTTTTTTAATCTTCCAACACAATCGCTTCACAACAAAGGAAACGTCACAATAAAGGCAGTATTACAATCGACAAGTATGGAAATAAACGAAGCTCTTCAAAAGCAAACAATAATGGATGATGCAGATAATAAAAATTTCGTCAATGGTTTATATTTTTGGAAAGTATCTCTCTTGGTGGGGTGTCTCACAGCTGACCACAGGGATGATAAGATTAAACTTATTGCAAACAATTATAGCTCTAATTTAGCTTTTCAAATCATCGATTAAAAACATTTTGTTTCTTCCTTCCTCTTAGTATATATCTTGAAAATGATAGAGACAAATAAGTGTTGCACTCTACTAAATTATAAGGCTGTAGTATATTTGGTTGAATGTGCTTTTGTCAGTAATTACTGGTTCGAATTGAAAAATTCGTTGCGCGTAAGACAGTCCATTTATTGAGGAAAACTATAGGCTTTAAAGCATAATGTTACAAGCAATAGGAGTAGAACAGATATGCAACATATTGCGAAAATATTCCTTTAAAAAGCATATGCGTCAGCTTCTCCATACCAATATTATTCTTAGTAAAGTGTGTTTGTCAGTCTTTCACGTAGCAACAGAGCGATGTTATGGTATGATTTCTATGTCTAGAGATAGTTAGGAGTCTAGAGAGTGACAAAGGTTACTTTTTACTGGGTTAAAACTTAAAACATCATTCCGATGTGCATTTTTGATTCCGCGTCATTTCTCTGGCCATTTCTGACAACTTATAGACCGATCTGAAACTGCAGTACATCACTTCGTTACCACACATTTGACCCCTTTTGGACCAAACTAAAACTGCAGTACATTCCTCACAGCTTATGGACCAAACTGAAACACGACTAGGTACATTACATCCACGGTCCGAGCCGAAAGAATCAATCAAACGCAATCACACACACGGGCCTGGGAGCGCAAGCCGGGGGGCGCAGGCCGTGTACCGTGGCCCGTGAACCGTCGTCAGCTGGGCCAAATGAGCCGATCTTGATTTACGAGCCGGCCAGCGGACGGCGAAAATAATTGAATTCCATTTTAAACGGCTTTCTTTGCTCCGTTTCAGCGGTTGTTGCTGCGTTTAGTAAGTTTAGTTAAGGCTGGATGTACAATAGGTAGAGACGCCTAATTTTGTTTTTTAATGTTGATTTATATAACTTTTATTTATTTATTTATTTATAGGTTACGAGGATAAGACTCCATTTCCCTAGAAGAGGATTACTGAATAAATATCTACTACAGATTTAAAATCTATCAATTACGATGTGTGTTTTCTGGCTAACCAAATTTCAAGAAGTGTAGTAAGTGATGATATTTATCTACATTCTATAATATACAATACAATAACAAGTTTGATGTTTTACATCAACTGGAAAACAACTGAACCTATGAGGTACAATACATTAATTATTTATCTATGTAATACATAGAGATATCTTAATGTATATAAATCTCGTGTCACAATGTTTTGTCCCGGAAATCCATCGGGAACGGGAACTATGCGGGTTTTTCTTTGAAAACGCGGGCGAAGCCGCGGGCGGAAAGCTAGTTGTTATTTATATCTTTAAATTCACCATTTAAAACTTGCTAAACACGCGCAGCAAACAGCACGAACAATTAATTTACCCATGACTCAACAAAAACAGAAGATAAACAAATCTATCTCACAGTTTGAATACCTACAATTGCACGTGTAACTTGAGCTTGATTATGCACTTTTAAAAAGAGCCAAGTTTTTAATTGCTTTGAGCAAACTTCACTATGATACGGCTCTAGTTCGAAACTTTCCCATGTGGGACACGCTGGAAACGTATTTAGTAGCTTTTTTAACTTCTTGGGTAGTTTTTATTAAAAATATTACATCCAATGAGATTTAAAATTATAAACGTGCCTCCGTTAAAATTGAAGTTTCCTTTTAAATGAAGAAAATAGTGAAAATGCTTATAATCGTTAATATATCAAATACTTGTTGTCCGCCCCGGCTTCACCCGTGGTACATGTTTACGTTTTCTCTCCATAAGAACCATCCTCGTACTTCAAGGAATATTGTTAGGACATTTTAATGTTAAAAGAATGTAATGAAGTCACGTTAATGATAAAATAATACAATTTGTCTCGTCTACTCGATACGTTATCACACGTAACCGATGTATGGATTTCGATAAATACCGATATATACCTATATGTAGACAGATAAGACTCTTTGAAAGCCACGAGTTAGGTCAGTTATGTTTTTACGTATGCCTATCTCCAATTACATACTTTACATTTGCGACATTTTCAATAGCTCTTATTTCCCTACCTAAAATTATTTTCTACATTTTTTAATCCCCTTGCTAAAACCCGGTGTACCACCACCCTATCCGATATAATACCTAAATTAGCGTCCGCATCGTTAAGCCGATTTCGTATGTTTGGCCATTGCTAAACTATTAAAAAGTTGTACCCACACATTGTTGACGGACAAAATTTTTTAATTAACGTTAGTCCTTTATGGCAAATAGTTTTTCGTTCGCTAATTTTTCATCTTTATTACAATACCCTGGTTTTGTTTGAGTTTGGTCTTTCGTGAGTTTTTCACTGTTGCGTATTGAAGCAATTTAACAATAGAATTATTGTAGTTAGGAAGTTTTATCGTTGTGTGCTTTATTTACTTGTTTGTGGGTATTAGTGGTTGTTACAGTTTTTACATGTGCGTGTCAGGGATGCTACGCCATAGGGTACATTTTTTTTTATAGTGATTTCATATATTTGCCTGTTAATTCAGGAGACACATCCTACGATAAGGTGCCTTATGGACGAAAACTAAAAATCTTTATAATCGTAATAGGTGCTAGCGAATAAAATATTTATTATTTTGTTTTATTTAATAAAATATTTTTTAATTGTTTTGTATTCTGCAAGTGAAATAAATGTTTAGTAAGTTAATTTACCATTTCTACATATATTTTTTCACGTTCGTCTCAGGGTCAGGACTCGAAATTTCTTAGTTATAGCATTAATCCAAACTAATATTATAAATGCGAAAGTAACTCTGTCTGTCTGTCTGTTACTCAATCACGCCTTAACTACTGAACCAATTTGCATGAAATTTGGACATAGGATATGTTGTATCCCGGAAATCCCACGGGAACGGGAACTATGCGGGTTTTTCTTTGACTGCGCGGGCGATGCCGCGGGTGGAAAGCTAGTTATTTTATATTTGAATAATTCTAAATATCACTATACATTCAGGTGACCCATCTGTTGACTCCTACATAGGTACAATAAAATAAAAACTGTATAATTGAGAATGTCCCCAATAATGTCCCAATTATGACCCGTGTGGGCCATTCCCAGTTATATATTGCTACTTGTACCCTCTTTGCTGTCAAGTTAAGCGCCTTATGTAATTAATAGGTATAATGAGCGGCAATTATTGTTTTTTATTATGATTTTTTTAATCAATTTGTTGAGTTAAATTCTATGATATTTTTTCTACTACGTTAAATGCGAGATAACACAACCGACAGTTTATATGTAATGTTGAATTGTAAATGGTTTTCTGAATTAATATGTGCGGTAAATAAAGTGTTTTGTAAAGTATGTTAATAAAGATTATTATTAACTAGCTGTGCCCTGCGGTTTTACCCGCATTGCTCCGATCCTGCTGGTCTTAGCGTGATGATAAATGGGCTAGCTAACACCGAAAGAATTTTTCAAATCGGACCAATAGTTCCCGAGATTAGCGCGTTCAAACAAACTCTTCAGCTTTATAATATTAGTATAGATACCTAGACAGACATAAGCCTAGTGCACACTACATTTAGTCAATGTACACTCTATACAAACTATAGTGGGTTATAAATACACTTAGACCACTATACATTATCCCATACTAGCGGAAGCAATTAGAGTACCATCGACACTGTTTTTAAACATTTATTTTTAGACATAGGCTTCAAAATCAAAGCATAGTACACACTACAAGGCTTCAAAATCAAAGCCTAGTACACACTACACTCAATCCATACACATTGTACTATACACTTAGACCACTATACCATAAATCCGACGTTGTGAACACGGCTCGGTCTGTCGGTAGCGACCGGCATAGCGTGCCACCGACACTATTGTTTATTGCTTACCGATACAGCCGTTTGCGCTGTTGTGTCGGTGGATTTTTAACGATCAATTTAGTGGACGATTTAAAACTATTTACTGTTCTTACGTGAAACATACATTTTTGTATTGTGAGATGTTAGATAAATATATAAACAATACTAGCGGTCCGCCCCAGCTTCGCCCGTGGTACATATTTCGCAATAAAAGATAGCCTATGTTCTTTCTTAGGGTCTAAAGATTGTCTGTGCGAAATTTCATCGAAATCGGTTGAGAGGTTTAAGCGGGAAAGCGTAACAGACAGACAGACAGAGTTACTTTCGCATTTATCTAATATATAAAAATCAATGCCACTTTTCGTTGTAATTCCATAACTCGAGAACGGCTGAACCGATTTCGATAATTCTTTTTTTATTATATTCCTTGAAGTACGAGGATGGTTCTTATGTAGAGAAAACGTTAATATGTACCACGGGCGAAGCCGGGGCGGACCGCTAGTAATATTATATTATTAGGGATTTATTTAGCAGCAAATAACAAAGATTGGAAGTATTGAACACAAATCTATAAATGAATGAAATATAATTTGATGTATTAGGCTTCGCGGTGTAAAGTTAACATCGAGGTCAAGATCCATACTAATATTATAAATGCGAAAGTAACTCTATCTGTCTGTTACTCAATCACGCCTTAACTACTGAACCAATTTGCATTAAATTTGGTATTGATACCCGAGAAAAGACATAGGCTACTTTTTACCCCGGGATAGGATAGGTTTTATCCCGGAAATCCCACGGGAACGGGAACTATGCGGGTTTTTCTTTGACTGCGCGGGCGATGCCGCGGGTGGAAAGCTAGTAATATTATAATGATGAAATCGCGTTTAAAATCCTTTAAAAAGCTATTTAATATCTTCACGAATAAATTGTTAAAACACATACTACGTATAATTAATGTAGATATATTATCAACACGATAACTCTTTGGAACGGAGCAATGCGGGTAAAACCGCGGGGCACAGCTAGTAACCAAATAACGAGCGTATCATAAAATCACCATTTTTATCAATTTAAATGATTATTTAACGGCGAATAGATTGTTATCGCGAGATGATTTCGCAAATGGCTTTTCGGTGGTGTTACAATTTTTACGATTATATTTTTATGATGATAAATTATGATTTACTAAAGATAAATATTTTCGTATAAAAATATAGACTATTAGGAAAACATTCTGATGCTTTTATTAAATGTGAAAATGACTGTTTGGGAACTGCATTTTACCACAATTTTAGTACCAAATCATATTTAGATGATTTTACGACTCTATTTAACACATGTCATTATCAAGATATTTATAATTTTAAGAGGTTCTCTAGTTAGTAGTTACCCGATCGATTTCTACAATAGGTACTGTTACCATTAGAAAGAAACCTACCTACTTACACATACATCTTTGAAATATTTTATTTAACTAGGTTCTGTAGTTCTCGAGATCAGCGCGTTCAAACACACAAACTTCATCTTTACTCGCGTATAGACACGCTTAACCTATAACATTCATAACTCCACCGCCCGCCCTACATCATAAACACAACACACATGTATGTCAGTCCGTCCTTCATTACCCCCGAAACTGGTTAACTCGTGCCTTTAAATTATTAACACACAATTCCGTCTAGCAATTTGTCCGTACATCCCACTATGGGACCGTTATGAAGCTGCGGGGATCAAAAATGCATGGTTGTGTACCGTGTATCGACTGTTGTGGTATGCGTTTTAGTTTCAGCGCCATCTAGCGGCGGGCGGTGGTAGTTTTTAGAAGCTTGTAGTGTTGATTTTGTTTGAAGCGCCTTGAAGTTTTGTAAAATCGTGAGTAGCTCAATGATAAGGTATTGTAAAAATTGCTTTACATACTTCATTTATTTATTTCAGTAAAATTTATGATTTGTGGGATTGAGTTATTCATCTTTTTTAGTTACCTACTTCGTATTCACGGGTTTGTAATACAATCTCAACGATGATGATTGACATTATTAAATTTGTAAATAACCTAACCTTTAATGGTCTATTTTCTCTTTTATAAATAACGAGCTGCGCTCCTGTTGGTCTTAGCGTCTTATATAGTCTATACTCTATAAGCCTTCCTCGATGAATGGGCTATCTAACACCGAAATAATTTTTTCAAAACGGACCAGTAGTTCCTGAAAAATTTGACTTACAAAATCTTTACACAACAGCATTAAAATCCCAAAGTACAACTGTAAGCTTAACATTACATATAAACTTATTCGAATTAACAACTATGATGTCACAACATGGCGCTACATCCTAATCTTATTTGAATCGCAATTTTATGCAAAATAAAGATAATTGAAAACCCTACGCTAACATTAGAAATCTAGGTCGAACAAAGTACCAAAACGTAGTGAAAACGTTAATTAAATTACGGCAACCCTAAAATGCCTAAGGGATCATTGAAATGTGCCAACTGCCAAAGTACCTAGAAGGGTTAAAAAGCTTGGCGCGAAGTTGATTAAGCGTTGCACATTTTCGGGTTAGAAAATATTGTATACTAGCTTTTGTAGCGCGGTTTCGCTTGAAAGATATATAATCTAAAAGATATTTTTTAATGAAATAATTAGCTTAGTAAATACAAATGCTTTATAAATGGGATTTTTTTAAAGAAAAAAATGATCTTAAATATTATAGTAGGTAAGTTTAAATTTGATATTTTTGTACTACTCAACCGCGACCAAACACAGGTGACATTTTAAATTTTTTGCGTAAAACTATTGGTCGTACAAACAAGATTTGCAAAATATTCGTACGAAAATTTAGAACCTATCCCATAGTATGCACTAGTCTAAAACCAAAGCCATCAGCGTAATGTATCTATCCCACCCGAATCCCACCGATGCGATCCCATCGCTTTGATCTGTGAAATCATCCGCTAATAGCTTGCGGGATGTGTCGGATTGTAGTTTTTGCGTTTTGTGTCGCAATTTCGAGGTTGTTTTGTTTAATCGTGTACGAATGATGTGGAGTGATGGGATAGACGTTTATTTTAATTTATTATATTATATGTTCGGTCTATAGTTAGTAAGTATTTAGTAATATGTAGTCTAGTTAAAAATAATTAAATGTTTGTGTTTTATGTTTGACACTAACAAATAACATTAGAGACAAGTTGATGTATTAATTGATTTGATTAAATTCGTAGTGTCCAAATCTTTGGGGGGAATTTGTCGTGCAGTGGACGTCTTGAAAGGCTGGAATGGAAATTCCTATAGTGTGTACTACTAGGAAATTTACTACACTATTTCTCAACATGTAAAAAAATTCGCCAAAACCTGTCAGAACTTATTCATTAAAAAACACGCAAATAACTCGAAAACCTGCACAAACAGTACCAACAGCATGATCCTTTGATCACAACTACCCGCAAACAGTCTAATTATCCCACTGTGTCCCGTCCCAAGCAAATACTTATTTAACTGTGCTTTTGTTTGTACTGTGTTCATATAAGGCAAAATGGCGACGAGCGGGGCGATAGCGGAAGCGGAATCGTTATCATTATTATTTGCTGTTACATTATTATTGCTTAATTTCTTCTATTCCATATACTTACATGTCTGATTAAAAATAGGTACAGTTATACTTTTATACTGTGCGTTTGAATGAGGTAGGCCTAGTAGCAAATATTATACCTATTCGATTATAATTTAGCTTACTAATCTATAATATAAAAATGCATCCCAAAATGTGTCGGTAAGCGCATAACTTGAGAACGGCTTAACCGATTTCGTTAATTCTTTTTTTATTATATTCCTTGAAGCACGAGGATGGTTCTTATGTAGAGAAAACGTGAATATGTACCACGGGCGAAGCCGGGGCGGACCGCTAGTGAACTATATAATCTACGAATATTTTCATTCTGCAGCTTTTAATCTACGAATACTTTCAGTCAGTCTTCCTTTGACGTCACGTGTTGTTAAGCGTTCGAAACCTCAGGATAAATAGGTAATATAATTAATAAGTCGTAAATACTATCAAACAAAAAAATACTCTGTAGTCTGTACAAATAAACCAATCCTACTCACTTAAAGCTATTTGCTAGCGAATTTGTACCAGGTCACCCAATAAAAAGATTTCTCGCGAATCGCTGCTACCGTGAACACACCCTGCACCCCGTTTCACACGTTACGTTGGCCATTTCTATTTAAGACACCTCTGGCTATTTACTTTTCATACATACTGATACTGTTTTAAGCATTTACCATTTTGCTGGATCAAGAATGGAATATTCAAGTTTTCATAGAGTTTTTAAAGTACCTATTAATGAAGATTTTCTATTTCACCAATGACTTAGAATGTCTTTTATCGAGCAAAACCAGCATCATCATGTTACTATCCTTCAAATAAGTTATCCTAGCTTTTACTTCATTCAAAGTAACTGTGCCCAGAATCAATATGTACCTAAACTTAAATTAAGTAACTAACAGTTGTGAGAAAATAAACTATATTTTTAATATTTTAGACGTTCTTTACTAAACCAGCTTTTAATGTACGTTTCTGACCAATAAAACCAGTTCAAATCCGTCAACTCATTGGCCTATACTATCCCGTATACAACGAAGGGGGTCAAATAATAATACCACAGCCGGGAATCGACCCCAAAACCGAACCCGCATGCCCATATCGTCAGCGTATGCCAATCGATGCGAGGGGAGATGGCAGATACAATCTGTACTAATAATGTAGATTGAAGAGTATGTTTGAAAGTGATATCTCGGGAACTAGTGGACCGATTTCAAAAATACTCTCATTATACAAGTTACATTAAAACCTCACCACCTACAAAACCTCCAGACCTACATATCCGCAAACCGTCAATCTTTTCGCGATAAACTCCAAAACTACTGCACCTATTTTAATTATTTTATCATCAATGGATATCATAGTTGTCGAGAAAGATGGCACGTAATTTATAGTTTTAAACAACGCGGGCGGGAAGCTGATAATATAGATAGATGTAACATATTATAATAGTAAAATCATAGGAAAGTCAGCTCTTTACATTGAATATTTTTAAAGAATACTTGGGGCGTGATCTACCTTCGGTATCGAAACCAAATATATAATTTTGCATTATTGTCTGTTTGTCGGTATACGTATGTCCGGGCTAAACTGAAAAAGTAACACATGAATTTACTTTAAATTTTGCATGAATATTCCAACATGACGGGTCAACATATAGGCTATATATCATCACGCCAAGACCAATAGGAGCGGAGCCATGCGGGTAAAACCGCGGGGCACATCTAGTACGTCTATACAAGTGAAGCCAAGTACATCTAGCGCCAAACAGCCCTTCATTGCCGTCACTTAGCATTGTAATAATTACAAATTTTGCTCACCCGTCACTCAACGCATATAGATATTAGTTTCTGTTTAAATAATGACCCGCCGACGTTGACTAATGAACATACTGATAGACAAATTATACAACAGTTATTAGTTTACAGTGAGATAATTTATATATAGTTAGTGATATGCGAGTTTTCAAGTTTGCACTGAGTTTAGGCATCAGTTTAAAAATTTTTGGAGATAAAGCTTAGAAATAATTAGGAAATTGAATTCAATGCAATTTATGTATGCTGCCACAGTACAAATTTACTTCAAATTCTGTCAAAATAATTTTACATATTAATGCAAAAGATCATAAAGATATAGAAGATTAGATCGCTTCTTCGACCCTAGCAATCTCTGTTGACAAAAAATGATAAGTAATTTTTGATTTTTCTGCGTAAATAATTTTTTCAGCTAAAATATAGGTAGGTAGTTACAGTTTACAGTAGTTGTAGGTAATTTGAATTGCAGTACCTACCAAACCACACCATACTATATAATAACATTAATGTAATTCCAATGTCATATTATATCAATATTTAAAAAGACTCACCATCACAGAGATCGTAGCGCCGCATGCACCACCATCGACCCATCCACCTCCCGACCGCTCACAGCACCGCTTGCCCCGCATTACCGTCTGCCTACAAACAAAGGACACTTGTTGACACATATACACCGATGACCGGAGGTCAACACCCTCACCCTCCGACCTGGGGTTGTGAAGTTCATTATTGGATGAGTTTATATTTTTTATTTTTTTTTCTATATGGAAATGCGAGCTATTTATTTGCCCGCGGATGAAACAGCGTGGCACAGCTAGTATTATATATTATTACTAGCTGTGCTCCGCGGTTTTACCCGCAGTGCTCCGCTCCTGTTGGTCTTAGCGAGGATGATGATATATAGCTTATAGCCTTCCTCGATGAATGGGCTATCTAACACCGAAAGATTTTTTCAAATCGGACCAGTAGTTCCCGAGATTAGCGCGTTCAAACAACAAACAAACTCATCAGCTTTATAATATAGTAGTATAGATACGTGACACATCCACACATACACACACATACTATAGCAAACAGGAAACATCAAGTTAGCAGTTAGCGGGACGATAAACCAAATTGGTCACCCCCCCGACATTTTGTCGCGCGATTACGTTGCGCGGCGATTCGGGAGGGCAAGCGTTGGCACGCGCGGTCAGTGAACGGATGGCCAACCGAAATTTTTGCATGAAAATAACAGTTTTGCTAAATTACTTTGTTGCTAAAAATTATATGATTTTTTAATGGCTCTACAAACTCTAGCAAATTAAATTTTGAAGCTACGGAGCTTTCAAGTTTTGCTACAAGCTGCTAAATCAATTTTGGTGAATTCGCTACCTATACCTATAACTCGATAACGAGTGAAATAATTAATATGCAGTGTAAACTATAAACTGTGTAGCGAGCAACGTATTTCATGGAATTATTTGCAGTAGTTAAACAGAGACAAATATAACATTGTCAATTTTTTGTTAAATTCTTACTGAAAATCCATGTTTTCCTCTCTAGCTTCGAGCAGCCGGCATATACCGCTTCTCTAATGTGAGCATTTTGTCTATGAAAACATTATCTCACGTGCTGGTGGCAAAGTTGGGCGGGTTGCTTCACAGAACATATAAAGAGATTATATTATTATGTTCTATAGGTTGCTTGTTATGGGTGTACAGTGTACACTGTACAACCTAAATAATCAAAGTGTACAACATAGAGTTTTAAGAATTCATCAATTTGAAAAAAATGCGTCTGGAATTTTATAATTATACGTATTTGAATCAACATTTTCACCCAGAAACAAGAAGGTACCTAAATTATAAAAACAATCCCATCGTATTTAGCAAGACCCTCTACCACTACCGTTCTAATCCCACTTCCCGATCCCACCGGAGCAACCGCGGAACCGCAAGTTAATATTGTCACTAGAATTAACGAATTTATCTACATTAACTAATAACTATATCTAAATTAAAATAATTTACATTGCTTTTCAAAGGAAAACCTGCATATTTCCTGTTTATGGGATTGCCGGGATAAAACCTATCCCACTCGTATGCAATGTGACCTGAGACCTGGGAACAGGGTCTCAACTCTTAAGTCTCAACTCTCAGGTGAAAAATGAAACGTAAGTAAATCAATAAATAATTACAAAAATATATATAAAACCTATTTAGTTCTTAGCAAATTACTGGCCACATAGAAAAAAAAATGCAAACACAATTTATAAAAAAAAAATCAAAATCCGAACACCAACTGCGAATACGGCATACCTACGCGCACATCTGCGAGTTGCGACCGAACAAAAGCGTATTCAAAAACAAATTCTATTTTCAAATCTGCAGATGTAGCTATGAATGGAACGATTTTTTTAAGAATTCGACCGCGACACGTCATTATGGACTTAATAAATAAAGAAATAAGTGCGTATATCGATTACCACTTTATTACAGGATACGAATTTCAACCGCGATACGTGATTACAAGCTTAATAAAAATAGCAATAAGTACGAATTTTGTTTGTAATTATTTTTATGAGATTCGACCACAACAAGTAATTATGAGTTTTATTCTTATGTGAATAAGAACGCATTTCGTTTACTACGTGAGTAATTTTGGCATTAGGACCTTTGTACATAGCACGACGCTAAGAGCAATTAACCTATAGAGTTCTTATATTAAGACAGAACAAAATACATATTTTCTAATCTACTTACTCTTAGTCAATAACAGCATAAGCCAGATTGAGATAGCGATAGAGTATCTGCACTGTCTTCAAACGTAGCGCGCCGGCAGTCAGTTTGTTTTCCAACCAGCTGGTGGGCTCAGTGCGTCAAGTGTTTTTAACGAAATATTTAGAAAATATAAAGTGTACAGTGTTTCTTTTTATTTGTCAGTGTGCTAAAATAACTATTGTATGTTTAGCAACCGGCTATCACTAGTCGAATGGGAGTTTTGGATAAAAACAATGTAAAAATATCTTTCCATCGGTAAGTGATTTTCAGCAAATTGATAAATATTTATGTTTTAAACCTATTTGAAGGTTTTATCAAGCGCTTTTTTGTAATTTTATGTTGTAACTGTAACATTTACCCACTTTATGGGGTTGTGGAATATAAAATAATGAAATAATTTTTAAAAAACGTCACAATAATATCACGTTTGGCATTTTGTTTACCACCGTAGTGTTGTAACACATCTAGCGTATATTATCGATTTATGACAAAAAATCTATTTCATATTAACGTTGATTTATTTATTTTGTTTCATAAATCAGATTTATATGTAGTTGTTGTTGCAAATAATAGATGTAAATTTTTTACCGCAGGAAAATAAAACATACCACGTGGTTGTTTTATTTGCACTATGTGTTTTAGCTGTTTTCGTTTGTTGTTTATTAATTTCTCTTTCAGATTATTAATAAATTCATTTTGTTTTAGATTTCCAGAGCTAAATAAAAAATGGGTATAAAACGTGAGACATGAGTTGATTGGACGCCGCCACAATTTGCAATATTGTGTTCACTGCATTTCGAGCCTACTTGTTATCAAGATGGATACTCTAGAAGAATTGTGCAATCTTACGCTTACGTTTTTTTTTGTTCCTGTAGATAATAAATACATTTGATTAAAGAGAGTGAATTTTTATTTTGAAATTTTTTACACATAAGTTACCTACTTTAAATGTGTAACTATGTGAAAATTAAATGGTTGATTAAATGACAGTTCTCATATATGAGAAACTACTATTGAAATACATACTTAATATACATGCGTTTTCAAAGAAAAACCCGCATAGTTCCCATTCCTGTTGGATTTACGGGATCAAAAGTAATTTTTCCAAATTTCATTGTAATCGGTTTAGTAGTATTCGCGTGAAAGAGTAACAAACATCCATCCTCACAAACTTTCGATTTATTAGTAGGATGTTAGGAAAATGTTTTCATTAAGACTGTCCTTTTATTAACTTGTTAAAATGCTGCATGATTCCTTCATGCTGACTGTGCCTTTCTCCTCACTCCTTTAACTTTATCATCATTTCCTTCTTTATTTTAAATTACATTTCAAGTTTTAAAATTTCTTTTATAATGTACTAACTTTCCGCCCGCGTTTTTAAAGAAAATCCTGCACAGTTCCCGTTCACGTGGGATTTCCGGGATAAAACCTAACCTATGTGTGTATGTACAAAATTTCATTGTAATCGGTTCCGCAGTGAAAGAGTAACATCCCTTCTCACATAATTTCGCATTTATTATATACGTAGGATTAAACAAATAATGTATTCAACTGAAATTAATTATAAGTTTTGTTTTTTTATTATTTATTATTTCACGAAACCGTAAATGCAAAATACATTCACGATTTTATCGATTGAAGCACATCCCATCACTATCACCTTCTATCTATCTAAATACGTACCTATAGTAAAAATGGTGCCATGACTATGTTGAAACGTAGCTTGTTGTCTATAGCTGTCTCATTCTTTCATACGACGTTTTCTTTAGATAGAGAGAAACAAATATATGTAAATTGTATACGCTCGATACAAGTACTCTATAGGTTAATTGCTCTTAGGCACGACGTGTTTGAAATTTGTACGTTTGACATGTGCAACCGAATACAGAGTAAAAACTAAAAAAAAACCCTTTTATTCTTAGCAAGTATTTAAGGAAATGTACGCTTTCTTACCAACTGTGCCGAAACAGATTCTCGTATTGTGTTTATGTGAAAAAATATATAAATAGCTAACGGAACGCATTGTTTTCTTACATCGGATTTGTGTAAAGGGATATTCGAGCAAAAAATACAAATTGGGAAGTTGGAACTAGTGCAACTTGAATCTCATGAAGTAGCTCTCAATCTCAATCAATCTTCAGATTCTTTCTTTGCATAACGTGATATTAATTTATTTGAACTGATAAGTGTGATGATAATTTGAATATAATTCTGCTTAGGTCCTAATTAACTTATTTATTTATGTAATGAAAGAATACTATTTAAAAAGACTAGCTACAAACATTTCCGCTATCCTGATTTGCTGCTTAGTGCTTTTCTCATTAATTTAAGAGAAAAAAAGATTAATAGAAACACATTGCGGTACCTACTCTATCTAACAGTAATTTCTAAACGCAAAACGCGCGAGCGAATTCAAAAAAAGAAAAAACAGCACTATCCCGCGCATCTACTATCTAACATCAGCCAGGTGACTGAAAGAGAAAAATCAGACGACTACGTCTGTTGCTGATGTTGATTAAAAATAAAATATATAATAATAATGGAGTATAATAGCCCACTCGCGGAGATACGGCGGCCATTTTGAATGCGGCACAACGGACAATTTTCGTACCTATTCCTTTAAAAAGCATAATTACGGGCGCCAAAAGGAATGCAAATAAACAGTCGAGTTTCTTTTTAATTTTTATTTTTAATTAAAGCTAAGAGGTCCCACTGCGGCGGCGGTTCTATCAATCTGAAAAGTGAAATAATTTTAGCTTGAAGTGTATTTGTCGCGTTGAACGATTCTCGATGGATTCAAAATTTAGTGCTATCTACACCCTATTGTGTTATATTATATTAGCCTGGTTTACGAGTAGGAAGTATATAATGAGTTAAACATATGGACAATAGATATGGACCCTTACAATGGTAGTCATACACATTCGCGTGAATACGAAAACCCACAAGTGTAGGACAAACGTTTGCAAATGTTTTATGTGCCCTCTACACAATGGGCAGTGTTGGGAGAGTATAGGCAATCACGATAATGTAGAGCCTAAATGTCTATGATCGGCCGTCATTGTAGATGTTTTTTCATAATGTAAATGTTAAAAATATGTTATGAAAAGTGCTTCTAGAAGAAGTCTAATTGAATAAATGAATCTTTGAGTTAGTGTTTAATCGCCGTAATGGCGGCAAACGTTGACGATCATTTGTTGGGCCAACGCCGCCCATTATGTAGAGAACACACATACATGAAGGCCAACATTCGTACATTCGTTCGAATGTTTGCTTGCAAGTAAGTTACCCGGGCAGGAACTAGGAACCGAGTCAAAAAAGCGTCTATATTGAATAAATGTTTGAGAGAGTTTGAACCCAAGTTGCTAAGCGTAGAAAATGATTATGATGAAAATTATTCCCTTATCACAATGAAAATATATTGAACTAGTGGTCCGCCCCGGCTTCGCTCGTGGTACATATTTCGCAATAAAAGGTAGCCTTTCTCGGGTATCAAAATATCTAAATATCTCCATACCAAATTTCATGCAAATTGGTTCAGTAGTTTAGGCGTGATTGAGTAACAGACAGACAGACAGAGTTACTTTCGCATTTATAATATTATTATGGATATTTAAGGATGTGTGTTTCATCACAATACAGTCTTCTCTACGTAGTATTAAATAAAGTTCTCCGCTTCGTCTGTTGTCCGAGTTTCGACTGTTCGCAATTTGTTACGGTTACGTTTTATAAACGTGACCGGAAAGCTACTTAAAATATAATTTCTGTAGATACTTATTATACTCTATCATCAACACGGAAAGTTTAATCAACCACTGCACATCCCTAACATCACATCCAGATCACATAAACACAGAACATTCAACCACGTGGTTACCCATCCACACACTGACCGCGCCAAACGTCGCTTAAGGCGACTACATTACCGAAACTAGCGCCCCCCCAACATTTTATTTTTTTACTCCTAAACCAGATCAAATTTAAAAAATCTAGCTCGGTACTTTGCTAGTATATTACTTGTAGTATTTTTGGTATTACTTTTCATTATTTTGCATTCGGTAAATTAGGAGAACTTTTGATTACCGCCAAAAGTGGCCACTTTTGGCAGTAATCAAAAGTTCTCTAGAATAATGAACAGTTAGAATAGTGAAAAGTAATACCAAAAATACTACAAGTAATATACTAGCAAAGTACCGAGCTAGATTTTTTAAATTTGATCTGGTTAAGGAGTAAAAAAATAAAATGTTCGGTGGCGCTAGTTTCGGTGGTGTAGGCCTCTTAACCGTCATCTCCCTCAACTAGCAACGAGTGCATCAAATATACACTCACCGGCACGGAATCTTGGCCACTGCAAATTTTTGCGTAAAATAACACTATTTCTTTTCTACTACAAAATTCAATTAAAATTTAATCAAAACTAGTTACTTTAATGTTTTTACTAACTTTTAGTAATAATTGGAAGTTTATAAGAAGTACTCCCGCGTAGATATGAATTAAACAAGAATTTACGCTTTTCCTGTAAAATTTAAATGATTTCTTAAAAAATGCACAAAAATTAGAAAGAACGTTTCCATAAAAAAAATTGAACCTTTTAATATAGGGTGTTTTCTTCTCTTGCCTTAAACACTGTTTGCATCCAGTCTGGCATACTCTAGAAGACATTTTTGATGTCCACTTGAGCTATAGTGTACCAAACGGCCCCAGCTGTATTTTTAAGCTCATCTAACATTGGTGCTGGGTTGGAATCGAACTTTATGTTTCTTTTAAGCATGTCCCAGATGTGTTCTATTGGATTAAGATCCGGGCTACGAGCTGGCCACTCCAATTTTTCAATATTAACCTCTTGAAGGTACTCTTATACGCATCGTACGACACGCGGACATGCGTTATAGTGTATTAGTAGCAAATTTTCTTCACTGATAAACCTGTAATAGGGCTGAACATGTTCCTGGAGAATTTCCTCGATGTACCTGATCAAATTTAAGCCATTATCTACCATAACTAACTCTGTGCGAGCATCGGAACTTATACCTCCCCATACTATTATTGACCCTCCATGAAAAATCGCAGTTTGAGCGTGGTGATGGTTGAAAACCGCTCTTCTCATCTCCTATTCACTGACTCTTGGCTATCAGAAGCTCGTAAAGTGCCTTAGCAGTCATCTGTGAACACCTCACGAGCGCACTGGCTGTGGGTCCAGTTTTCATGTTCTCGTGCAAAACGAAGACGTGCTTCTCTGTGATGTCTGAGGAGTTATGGACGGCGTGCTGGTCTGCAAACCTTCAAATTAACTTCCTTCATTAGTCTTCTCACCGATTGCTCACTCACATTTATTATCCTGGTGTTTTAGAGCCGTTGGCGTATCTCAAAAACTGTCAGAAAGCCATTTCTGAGTATCTCTTGAACAATAAACGGGTCTTATCGAGCTGATGAGCACCTCACGCCTTCATTTCCTGGTCTGCACATGTAGCTGCCAGTCTCTTGGTATCTTCTCTATGCATAGTGCATTGCTGAACGAGGTACATACTGTACATTAGGTACTTTATGTTGCGGCAGTCATTGGTCTAACATTGTGATGGCTTGAGCAGGTTGTTCAGATGTGAACGGCATTTTTTATTGTTTGCTACGATCATTGACTACAGTACAACAATAACAATATCTTAAAACGGCATAAACGATATCGAAAAAAGTTTAAAACGAACAATTCGTAACTTCGGCTTAACCGCACAAATCACAAATTTCGAGTAACTCTTAAAAAGTGGTAAAAGATTATTCTCAAACTTAATGATTTCTTACCATAAAATTAAACAAATAATATGTTAACATATCTGCATACAAAAAAATCGTGAAAAACACTTCAAACTTTTTTTATCGGCAAATTTGTAAGTGGCCAAGATTCCGTGCCGGTGAGTGTACAAATTGATTGAACCTCCGACCCTATTTCCTCATTGAATATTTTCCTGTTTCATTTAACTGCTGTTTTTGTTTTATTATTCTTTATATATAGGAATCGTTAACTAGGTAGGTACATACGTAATAACTTTATCATGTGGTCAAATATAAATAAATATGTATCGATATATTATTAAAATCACGTGATATAATATTTGTGTGTTTGTAGAGTGCGATCTATGGTATAACTAGAGCTATTCGATAAACCTTTTACTTACGCAAAAATATAGATGATGTAGGTACCTTGGTACCTAACTATCGAAACATTACTGAATAAGATTATAGTAACGGCATGGTGCATGGGTTGTGATTGAAAAACTTTAGAGTGATGAAAATTGTGTTTTTCAATTTCTAGGTGTTCATAGATAATGAAATTATGCAGAACGTAGGTATATTCATTTAGAAAAATACCTAAAGGTACTATGTCTAAGGGTCTAAATTCATTTACAAAGATTACATAGTTTGCGACTAGATGGCGTTGAGTGAAACGTCGTTACGTGAATTATTACAAATTAATTCTAATATGAATATTATTTCATACATAAATCAAAGTCCAATCCTTACTGTTTTATGAACTTTACTATGCATTATGAACTTTTAACGGATGTCGGCTATTTTCCACTAAACAATCCTTGCAAAATTGGCTGAACAGTTTCGGATAAAATTTTCCACAACGATAACTGAATTGACAATAGCTTCACATTTAAGTGTTTCTACACGTTCCAAACCATGTCTGCGTGTAGTATAGACAGTATAGTCCATTATTTCCCTACTTTACACTTACATGTATTATAGTGTGATAATAGTTTTGGTACGAGCTAAAACAATACCAAAAATTAAAACTTACACATCACTACCCACCAACACGTGGCCAACCGTCAAACACATCACTCAAACATCTACACCGTACACTATCAACGAAAATTAAAAACAAATGCCAAAGGAACGCAAAATTAAAAACTACACCACCCACAAAAAAAGAAACAAAAATTCAAAAAGTGAATCGAACATTCGATTCGAAAATTCGAAATTCAAACCGCCCGCGCCGCGCTCTACACTATGAACACACCGTACACGCGTGCGCGACGCACGTCCGCTAAACACAATTTGCGACGGGATGCGTCCAATCGGCTCGCTTCCCGCGCCGCGTGACGCACGCGTACTCACTAGTCACTACAGACTCGATATACTCCCCTCGTTGCGAGTCACAGCAACAGAGAGCGACACGCGGCCGCCATCTTGGATCTCGTGCCGCGTTCACATTGGCCGCGCGTAATGACTCAATATCGTAGATCATTGTAGTGTACAACGTACGTTACTTGTATTGAGTGGCAGATCATACGTTCCGGTTTAAATCAGCTACTGAATAGTTGAATACAAGTGAAGGAAGAAGGGTATTGTAAATTTAGATGATAACGAGCGTTTCAATTTTGAAGCAAAACCAATCAAAGTTCACGTTTTCCTCGCGACGCATAATATCGTAGTTTATTGTACTATATTCAGTGGCAGATTTCAAGCAGTTATCAACCACTTTTCGTATAATATGTGATGTAATACGAGCCTTACAGTTTTTGTATACTTAAAAATATGTAGCCAGTACAGAAAAAACTAAAGAAGCACGTTACCCTTATCGAGATAAGCTTTTCTGATTTCAATAAAAGTGACCTTAATGAATTTTAATTTTGAGGACGAATTCAAACAGGTAGCGAAGTAGACAGCTGTACGTTACACTTATTTACTACATGCATTTAATATCTATAAGACACAAAACCCCAATTTGCCTTCCACAGTCTACTCTACTAGCAAAGCCTGCCTCTACTGTAAACGCCTGATATCATCCCGTGGAATGTTGATTACCGAGCCGAGCTTGCTGATGGAATTCTCAAATGTCGCACGCACGCACACATGCACAAACCCAATTATTGTGTTAATAACCTCATACCGTCATCGTCATGCCAATATTGTATGTCAACTGTCAATCAGCATTAAACGGATGTGGGAATTTCAATGTAACATGTAGGAGACTATTAACTTTACCCTGGTTGACCCGCACTAGATAAGTAGCCTGTGTTACTAGAAAAAGTTGTACATAGCTTCCTTGTGTTAATGATTACTCTATTAGGTCAAACAGTAAAAAAAATCTTTCCACTTTCTAATATTAGTGCCTATAAAGTGTTGAAATATTCTTACAAACTAGTAGCAATTAACATTAACATAATTAATATGTATTTAAGTTTACTTTAAAAACCGAAAATAAATGTTCGCCTAAAATGCGATAACATTTGTCATGTCAATAACGCGACTGTTTAAACAATATCAATGAATTGAGACGACCGAAATAACAATAAGCCATTAAATAAATAGACAAACAAACACATAATGATAAAGCTGTGCTGTTAAACGCGTAGGTTACATTGTAGATAAATATATGTAACAAAAACGTCGAGTTTCGTGTAAATCATTATCGCTTAATTAATGAAATAATAACATTTACTATGGTAATAATATAAAATCACCAAGAACATTAGAAGGCGTTGTAACCATTGTTTTCGTGTACAATTTGAAGTAATAGATCTTATGTTTTGTAGATATTTATTAATCGGTTTAAACGTAGAAAACATAATTATAAATGATACTACCTTTTCCAAATTAATAAACTAAACCTAAAATATCATACGTGATAACATTTCTATGCCAGTTATTATCCCAACCAAACGCTCCACAAGCCAGTCGTCTAGCACGTTCAAACGCTCCACCGTGCACTAAATTGAAATCCTACGGGATGAAGGGGGGTAGAATTAAAAAAGTCGCAATCGCGATGACGTCAGGGGGACGTTTGTGGGGTTATAAAAACAATGGATCGAGAGCTAACGATCTAGACGTTCGCTGTGTACAGATATACATAGATATTATGTACATATTTTTTATCGTGGGTAACTATTGATACGTTGCGAGTTGCGACGTGGGAGTGATATTATTTTTTCAAGTATTGTATTTATTTCACATTAGAAAAAATATATATTTAATTATGTACTTACAAACAATTAGTTGATTTAACCTATATACGTATGTCTAGACTCTAGTGTATGATTAGTAGAACAGCCCTATTTTGCTTGAATAGTATTTCTCCTTATACGAAAATATTTCAAAGCATAACATTCATTTTTAGTAAGCTTCGACATATTCAAGGCTTATTTCTAAGAGAATAAGTTCCTAAGAATAAGTACAAACCTAAGCTAATATTTATGTTATTTCGCGGGACAAAAAACTTTTATTCGACTTTACCAGTTGGCTCTTAATCTTATACTAAAATCTAACAAGCCGTTTACGCTACACATCCGAAAAAACCTACATACACACTCTTTAATAACCAAAACCTTATCCTCTTTCTTACGCAGTCGAGTAAAAACAAATCACTTATAGGTGATATGTGTAAATTTCTGTTTTCAGCGCATTACATGGCGTTACCTACATATTTGAATTTTAAATTTGATTTGATTTCGTCACCGATAAACTGTTATATGTAAATTTTATATATTCATACCGTACATATACCTACCTACGTTTAAGTAGGTCGAAGGGAAGATAAAATGAATCGATTTGTATAGAGATTACATACCTACCTATTATACATATAGGTTTGATGTCGATGAACATTTTGTCTTTAGAATATCTTACCTCTTAAGCAAAGATTACTTCAAAAAATCGATAAATTTATATTTTAAGCAGAAGAGATAATAAATAAAACAGTTATATAATTAAACCCCATCCCATCCCATCGAACGCAATCCCATCATCCCATCTCATCACATGTTATCATCATCAGAGCTAGACAATACTTTGCAACATAATCTAAACTAATCCATAAATGCGAAAGTAACTCTGTCTGTCTGTCTGTTACTCAATTACGCCTTTTAACTACTGAACCAATTTGCATGAAATTTGGTATGGAGATATTTTGACACCCGAGAAAGGACATAGGATAGGTTTTATCCCGGAAATCCCACGGGAACGGGAACTATGCGTGTTTTTCTTTGACTGCGCGGGCAATGCCGCGTGCGGAAAGCTATTGTAAAATAATTATCATGTCGGTGTTTGCAATTAATCTCCTTCAAATTCTCATGAAACGATTGCCAGGAGAGCTAGTATCCCAATAATTTAAGAGTTTTAAAAAAAAGCTTGCCCAAAACTTGCATCACCTCAAAAATAAAAAGGTCATAGCTCAATAACCATCAATTTTTGACCCCTGGTTAACTGGACTTAATTTGTTGCAAATGACCTCTAGTATAACCCCAATGAAGGATCACGTCGAATTTCCAGTCCCCATGTATATTTTAATGATAAACTTAAAAAAATCCGGTAATATAATTACATCCCATCCCATCATGCATCCCATCCTATCCCATCTCATCTCGGTAGACAATCCGTTGCATCGAATCGTTATATTTTAATGACGTCATACAGCATGAGAGGCACTCGATAGATCGTTGCGACTGTAACCGACTGCGGGGAGAGGAGTTATGTTTTTTGTAAGTACCTATGTTATATTTGAAATTTTTAGGTAGCAAATTCTTTACCTACTTTGACTTTGGTACGAGTTCATTAAAATCTAAGTTAAAACCAAACATTTAATTCAACTATTAGCCATTAGGTATTGCGTTTAGTGCATTTTATCGTCATAATACCGAGAAATTATTATTCTTCTTACTGCTGTATTATAAGTTATAACTTACGCAGTAAATTATTTTATCTATACAAAAAATCTCTTATTTATTTAACGCACACATTCAGTCTTTGCCTACCATGTTGCCTGGTAGAGATTGCTGTTCAGCAAATTAGGCCGCCTTTTGTACAACTGATGCTTTTTTGTAATAATTTCATTAAAATAATTTATGACAACATAAACACAATTTGAATTATTCTGTTAAAAAATAGAGACTTCATAAAAATGCATTATTTCTAGTTTCAACAACAGCTAACACAAACAAACAACGTATCGCTCGATAAATTTAAAATTCAAGATTTTCGTCATCGATAAACTGTTACAATACACTTTGAATATATTCAATGCATTTCAATTTGTTACGAAAAAACTGTATTTTGTTTAGTAGATCATTTTTTCTCTGAACTTTTGGAGATAACATTAATATTACAGATAAGGCATTGTCAACAAAATGGAATTCAAAAAAATGGGATAGTATAAATTATATTATTATGTATTTAAATTATTATTCTGGTGTCATTGAATCCATACTAATATTATAAATGCGAAAGTAACTCTGTCTGTCTGTTACTCAATCACGCCTAAACTACTGAACCAATTTGCATGAAATTTGGTATAGAGATATTTTGATACCCGAGAAAGGACATAGGCTACTTTTTATTGCGAAATATGTACCACGGGCGAAGCCGGGGCGGACCGCTAGTAACATATATATACTCTCGCTTTGACACTTGGTCAAGTAAATAATAATTAAGGGTCTTTAAATATATTTTTTTTTACAAATCTCACTAACAATATTCATTCACTCATGCAACAATAATAAAAAAAACGAAATTTCGCACATAGACAGATTGATGCTCATATATTGTATTTTTCGTTACAGTGATTGACTAAATTATTAATATGCTACATTACAATCACTACGCAAATAAACTATAGTTTACAATTAATTTCACATCCTAAAATTTTTGCAAAATTCCATATTCAAAACATCCCCGCCAAAACGCCCGCCAAGTCTACAACCAAAGAAGACGCTCGTCGCTGGCACAATACGCGCTGCTAGCCGCGCGGGGTCACCGTTTCCTATCACCACGGCTAACACGCGAACAAATGCACATACCAATTATAGCCAACCAAAAAAAAAGAAAGACAATTTTTTTCAAAATTCAAAATTCAAAAAATCCTCGCCAAAACGCTTACATGTTGACAAACAAAGATGGCGCTCGTGTGCCGCTATCGAGCCGCGCGGGGTCACCGTTTCCTATCACCACGGCCGCACTTATCGTTGTCACTTCCCGTACGATGTGAAATATTGAATTTGTTCTTTTTTTTTCGTGTTCGATATTTGTTAGGGTTGCTACTGCGTAGCATGGATGCTGTAGCAATATGTTAAAACAAAGAGTGTGTGTGCTGAGCACACGTGTCAGAGGTGGAACTTCTTTGGCAAGTTTCAGAGAACCCAAAATCGTCAATTGTATATGAAATTGTGTTAGTACGTAGTTTTACTTTTAGGTACAGAAATTTGTGTGACGTTATCTAAAATGTTGATCCATTTATTTTTTTGTAGCGTTTACTGTTGTTATATTATATTCCACAATAAATATTAACCCAAATATCTTATCTAACTAGGATATTATGGTTAAAAATTAATTATTAACACTATCATAATTTCCTTATAGCTCAAATATTTTGTAATTAAAATACTGAGCAACTATTACCTATTGTAACATATTTTTTTAAACATTCATCAATGCGTCGTAATATGTATTAACATAGCATGATAGCAACAAAAACTAATCTAATTTAAAATATTGTCAGAAATAATAGATAAATATTTATTTTCAATCATGTGCCAGCCCTATCAAAAGCGATTCCGCGAATTTCGAAATTTGAAAAACGTCGTTAAAAAGGTCACAGTTCTAATCTGATGACCGTTGACATCGGCCATATTGACGGAGTCCATTTTTTTTAATGAACCTTTCTGAATATCGATTGATTGCATGGGCTCTATATTAGATATGGGTAAATATATTTACATTTACATACATCAGATTCAGTTTTTATATGGTTTCTTTAAACTAATAGTGTTGTTTTTTTTGTGTGTGCGAGGAAGTCATTTAGGGTTATTTCAATAATTTATGGTGACTTGAAAATCCATTCTACATACAATAACTGCAAAGTATATTCGTATATCAACTATTACAGTCTGTGTCTGTCTGTTTATTTGTCCTTTCACGTCGAAACTGGTGAATCAATTTTGATTGGTAGTGATTACTATTAAGATATTAATAGTTGTATTGAATTCCATATCTCCCCCATAACACATTTCAAACACACAAAAAACCGATTCCTTACCAACCATTAACTCGAAATTAAACATGTCGCATCATGTCGATCGCAACATCTAGATATAAAACTGAGTCTAGATATTAGCCGCTTGCTTTTGACAGGCCGCCATTTTGAATCCGTATCGAACATGGCTTTGAGTTATTTCTTTATATTGTATAGTTTTATTGTATCGTTAGATAAGTTTATTACAATGGTCAGATAGTAAAGTAGCTTGTAGCTGTTTAAAAGTTTCTGAGATGAAATGTTTCATTTAGATTTTTTATTTTCGACCATTTTACTTATTCATTGTAACCGTTTAATTAAATGTAGGTACTTACCATGCTTATATTTCCATAGTTGTTTTCATAACATCTACTGTGGATGTGTTATCTGAAACCAAAGATAAATTACATTAATAAAACAGAATAGGTATGTAATACTTAGTAGAATACTTCGTCATCTTATTATAGTAATAATTAAAGATATTCATAACTAGATTGATTTTGCGGCGTCAATCGCGTGGTATTCGAGTACAAAGTAGTCTATCTGTCAATACAGATTACAGACAGATATAAGTAATCTATTTCTGTAACAAATTTCAAACAAATCTGATGAGCTGTTTTTGTGTAACAAACAAACAAAAAATCACGTTTATAATAGAAATAGTTATAGAATTACCAAATCATGAAATCACCATCGTAAAAAGTAATTCCATGGTTTCCATAAAACCATGGCAATTCTAAATCATAGCGACATACGTTTTGACGACCCATCCGAAATGTGACCGCTCGTTATCTCGCTTGACATGAAATATAATATTACAACGGACTCTTGTTGTTCCATCTACACTCTACAGTATCAATGTCAGTATATTGGCTAGGGTTGGCAAATGCTCATTTTTAATAAAAAAAATTGGTTGTCTGTAAAGTCGGTTTACTGACGTTCGCGCCGTCGCGTCGTTCGCACTTCAAGCCTTACATGGAACGCCTCAGAGCGAGGTAACGCCGCATGAGTCATGTTTTTTCGTGCGTGCAGGCGGCTCTATCGAATTATAAGACGTTGTCACGTCAAAAAAAAACTTTTTCGAATTTTTCAATTATTTTACTAACGTTTTCGTGTTTATAGGGAAACTAATGTGTTTCATGGAGATTATATTATAATATGTATATTCGTATTATATTATAATACGAATACGTTTACCTGGGACAAAGCGTCCAATTAGGTAAGTCCAATTTCGGGAAAGAGGTCAATCGTCGAATCCGACTCGGCTGGGCAGCGTTCGGGAAACTACGCAACATCTTTTCGTCCAAAATCCCTCAGTGCCTGAAGACGAAAGTCTTCGAGCAGTGTGTGTTACCGGTGTTGACTTATGGATCTGAGACGTGGTCGCTAACCGCGGGCATGGTGCACAAGCTTCGCGTTGCTCAACGAGCTATGGAACGGGCTATGCTCGGGGTTTCTTTGCGTGATCGAATCAGAAATGAGGAGATCCGCAAAAGAACTAAAGTCACCGACATAGCCCACCGTATTAGTAAGTTGAAGTGGCGCTGGGCTGGGCATATAGCCCGCAGAACCGATGGCCGCTGGGGCAAAAAGGTTCTAGAGTGGCGACCACGTACAGGACGTCGCAGTGTGGGACGGCCTTCAACGAGGTGGACAGACGCCTGATCAAAGTGGCGGGGAGCCGCTGGATTCAGGCCGCTGGTGATCGGTCGTTTTGGAAATCTTTGGGGGAGGCCTATGTCCTGCAGTGGACGTCTTGAAAGGCTGGAATGATGATGATGATGATTCACGGACGTTTCAGACATTTGAATTGTTATCATTTTAACGATATTTCCCCTGTTCCTAGACAAATTGTAATTAACAGGTACGAAATAGCGCATATAGCCGTCGTATTTTATTCAACCGGTCAGTGAAATGTGTTCACTGTTCAAGCGAAATTTTTACTATAACAATTCTTAGAGAAAACTTTACAGAAAGCAGTGCAACGTATCGAAGTTCCAAATGCAAGTATTATTTCAATCTATTCAATGTATTTTATACATTAAAACCTATTAAATGGAAATACTTCATTTACTTTGGTTACTACTATTTTGATGCACAATTAATTATTTGTTTGTTTGTTGTACTTTTCTTTCTCCTGTACAAAGTATTGGTGTGACAACCCTAGCACCACTAGGGGCGCCATTAGCCACGAATTGGGGTCAATTGTTGTTTGCCCATTGCCTCGTTACGGCCATCTTTGAAATTATTCGGTTATAGCCGCGAATGGGTGCGATTTGTGCGGAAAATAATCGAGGGTTTCAAATCAAATCAAATCAAATTCAAATTCAATAGATCAATGGTTCGATATAGTTAAGAAGGTGTGAAAAAATCTGTGAACTTTATGTATTTTTCTAATCAAATACTTACTATTTTCGATTGTCATGAAAAAGAGTCAACATTAAAATACCTACAACAGTTAAGCTAGCAGTTACATTACAGTTTACCAGATACCTATTTCACAAGTATAATTTAGTTTTTAGTATGTACCTAATCTTTGTAACACATTCGAACAGCTGCACTTATTTAAATTCAATGTATAAATTAAAAAGATTTAAGTAACTTAAAAAAAGGTACACAAATATTCAGAACCTTAAAAATCATGTTTTTATAGAAAACAATCTACCTGTAGATTGTTTTCTGTCCCACTGTTGGTATACTAAGCTATATTTTTATTTTTCTATAATTTTGCATACGCTAAGTACGTAAAAAATACTTACACAACAAAATTACGTCAAAAATTTTTTGCTAAATTTTTCCTGAAAAGTAAAAAGCCATAGTATATAACCACCTAAACATCTAGGAAATGTTAATCTTTATTCCGCTTAAGAGTGGGCATAAAGACAGAGAATTTCTAAAGTTATGGGCCCCGCCCTAGCGCGCCATGCCGCGCGCAATCATTCTTCCATCATACACGGCTCACCGTACTTACGTAAAGTTCATCGGACGCTAAATTAAACACAATATTCTTCGCGCGTTCAACGCGTATTTTCGGTAGTTAGTATAAGGTGAAGTTGAAATCATGGCAAATTATGTAATATGATAATTTATTATTATTTTTTAATTTTTATTTATAATTATTGATGATAATCTATACGTATATAATAAAACAGTAAAAAAAGTGTATACGTATGTAATATATTCAAAAAAACGATATTAGGGAAACAGTATAGAGCACGAATCCGTAAAAAATTCTGTCTGTTTGTTTATGTCTGTTTGTTTGTATGATTTGAATGAATGTTAAATTGTTGTGTTTATACTTTATAATTTATATTATATTTATTATATACTAGCTTTCCGCCCGCGGCATCGCCCGCGCAGTCAAAGAAAAACCCGCATAATTCCCGTTCCCGTGGGATTTCCGCGATAAAACCTATCCTATGTCCTTTCTCGGGTATCTAAATATCTCTATACCAAATTTTATGCAAATTGGTTCAGTAGGCGTGATTGAGAGTTACTTTCACATTTACAATATTAGTACAATATTAGTATAATATTAGTACAAGGTAAATTAGCTTGGAGAAATATTTGCATATCTAGTGGTGTGTATATTACTCAGATCTTAGAGCGCGTTTCCACTATAACGTTCAGGCCTATACAAAAATGTTTCGATATCCTTACATTACTATTTAATTTTATACTTATTCCTAGCAACACTCTGATTTTTGTTTTCAATAAAAACAAGTTTTTATTTGAAAGAAAATGGTTTTGACTTTATAAAAAAAAAAAAATTATCATTCAATTTCACGTTCTTGAGCAAACGACAAAACGACTACCGTGAAACAATAAAATATCGTGTCCATAATAATTTGTTTCGTTATTAATATTTGACCATAATAATTACGAAACAAAACAAATGAATAAATCGTCACTTGATAGTTGAAAGTGGAAACACGCACAAAACCAGAATAAACCAGTTTACGCTGTCCGCAGGTACCACGTGCAGTCCGTGAGTCGCTTGGTACCGTTAGAACATAAAGCACACATTTCATTCAAAAGTTATAATTATTACGTAATTGTTAAATTTTGTATTTGTTGATTGTTGTTATTATTTGTTATTATTGTTATAATATTTGTTGAAGTGTTTAATTTGTGTGTAAGTGTTGTAACTTTATATTGTTAATTGTTAATGTAAAAGTTATACGTATGTTAAATGTGCAAATATTAAAATAAAGTTTCATCTTTTTCAGAGGAGAAACACATATAGTTTAATTTAAAATCCCATATACAGGGTTATTTGTAAAACACCGGCAACCTCGCAGGACAAGATAGCTAACATCATAAGTAACATTTGTTCTACGACTTTTGGCTGTTGGCATAACGAAATAAATTATTTTTAAATGATTTTTTAAGCTTTTATTGTACTCTCCTAACGTTTGTAAGTCTATGTTCTACTCATCATCGAAAGGACAACCGCGACGCGACGCCCCCTTTCCCCTCCCGTTCGCTTCTTGTTTACGTAATTTTTGTGATGCGCGTAGAGTTTATAATATTCAAACGGAAAATGAAATGAACATTTATTTTTTTATGAAAATAAAATCTAACAAAATATCAAAAGTCGTAGAACAATTATTAATGTTGTTACTTATGATGTAAGGTATCTTGTCCTGCGAGGTTGCTGGTGTTTTACAAGTAACCCTGTATATATAATAAAAACTAAAAAATAAAATGTTGTTTTTTTATTTGCTGACCATACACTACTATAAACGCAAAAATTTAGCAAAATTAGAAAATCCCCGAATTTGCATTCGCGAGTGTATTCATACTTAGGGTTGCCAAACAGTTTTCTACTGTTTTTCACTAAATTATACTTTTTACTGTTTAACAAATAAAAAGTATTTATACAAAAGACTGTTTTCAGCATCAAAGTGCAGACACATAATATAGACAGATATAATGTGTTACATTTAGACGCTCACAATTTTTTTTTATTTAGTCACTACAATAAATACTGTTTAATATTTTTTTTTACACGGTCGTAAGAGACGCCATGGACCGGTGGAGGCAAATCATCCGCTCCAGATGCAACCCTGATGCTGACCACGATCCTCAGACATGAGGGACCGACAAGAGAGAGAAAGAGACCTGAATAATGAATATACGTACTTTATTTCTTGTAAAAAAAGTTGGCAACCCTATTCATAGTGTTTGTTTATAATATAGGAGTGGCAAGGTCGCCGTCGCTTCGCGCGCAATTGCTGCTATCACCGTCGCTTGAAACCGGCGCTCCAAAAATGGATATTCCATCTTTTGATTCACGCGCAGGACTGTCGCGAAATTTCTCTTATTGGATTTCGTATGTAGGCATTGTACTGAATGTTGTTTCATATGAGCGCAATCGAGAGCGCTCCGTTTCGCGTGTTACTTATGAATGATATAATTATGTATTTTATTTGTAACTAGCGGTCCGCCCCGGCTTCGCCCGTACATATTTACGTTTTCTCTACATTGAGAACCATCCTTCATCCTTCAAGGGATACAATAAAAAAAGAATTATCGAAATCGGTTCAGCCGTTCACACGTGATACCGTGACAACGCGAAACGGGTTTCATTTTTATATATACAAATATTTAGACGAGTAAAGTTACTTATTTTATTTAATTTTACGATAGATTTCAAATAATGAGCAGGTATAACTTTATAATTTACTAGAGGTCCGCCCCGGCTTCGCCCGTGGTACATATGTATTTCGCAATAAAAGGTAGCCTATGTCCTTTCTCGGGTATCAAAATATCTCCATACCAAATTTCATGCAAATTGGTTCAGTAGTTTAGGCGTGATTGAGTAACAGACAGACAGACAGAGTTACTTTCGCATTTATAATATTATAGTATGGATTATAATTATTTATGGGAGTTCACTGCACCAGTGATTATTATAATACAGATTGTGAATATATTATATTATATATATCTACTATTCACAACCTATTTACGTTATTTACTGGAACAACCATAGGAATCTACAAATAGGTAGTAGGTAGGTAATCATAGTAGTAATGGTAATAAGTAATTAATAAAAAAATATACTAGGTACATATAAATCTTTCTTGATTTTATTGATGTAACACTATGAATGAAATATTTGTATCCATATAATATATACCTATATATATGTTTGTATACCTAAGATCGTCGCGTCAATACTCAGCCCACGGAAACGAATTTATGCATTTGCATAAATTCGTGTGAGTGTGATTAGATATTACATATTTATGTAATATCTAAACTCACCTGCATAAAGTTTCTGAAATGAATCGAAAGTCGTATTTTTTATTAATACATATTAATAAATAATAATTATTATTATTTATTATAAATAATAATTAGGTATTTAATATTTATTAATATGATTACAATACTATACTTATCTTCGAAAATTAGTTAGATATCATGTAAATACGAATCTCTTTTAGTTCTCGTTTCTGAAGTTTCAATTTTCTTTTGTTGTTTACCATTTTCAAAAAAACAATATTAAAACAATATTATTAAAAAATCGGCGCGCGGCACAGCAATTTGAGCACAGTCTACTCGTCTCAACGGAGCGATAGCGTCTGATGTATGAAATAGAATTATGTTTGAAGCTCCTAGAACGTGCGATGCAAGATGATTTCTTGCGTAATTAAAAATATAGTAAGCGCCAAAAGTGTTTTATCGTGATTAAATCAAAACTAAAAGTAATTAGACAAAAGTGGTATAACAAAGTTCTCACAAATGTTTCAATATAATTGTTCATGAAAAAAATAACATAATAGGCATAACCATGTCAAGTAAAAAACGTCAAAGTGTGAAATTTAGAGGTAACTTCGTGAATTATTTCTATCGAGTCAATTTCAATATTTTATGTTTTTGATCAAACAGGATAATCGAAAATATCATCAAGTTTTACATATATTTTATTTTTTATATTTGGTCTTGAATATTACACGTATCAACTAAATGTTGATTGGTGATTTGACTTTAGTCGCGTTCTTAAATGATAATACTGAAATCGGGTTAGCAGCAAGTTAAATAACATTTTCAAATTACGAGAATATCATTCAATAAATTAATTACTATATTTGCGAATATCAGGCGTTAACTACTAGTCGTTAATTGAAATCAATGATTATGCGGTGTTTTGCGCGCAATTAACAAACAAGAGGTTTAATTTTGTCAATCACTACAACATAGTATAAAACAAAGTCGCTTTCTCTGTCCCTATGTCCCTTTGTATGCTTAAATCTTTGAAACTACGCAACGGATTTTGATGCGGTTTTTTTAATAGATAGAGTGATTCAACAGGAAGGTTTTAGTATATAATTTATTAGGTTTTAGACAAAGCGGGCGAAGCCGCGGGCGATAAGCTAGTATATAGACTATATACTAATGTAAATATTATGTTAGTAGAAAATAATTTAAAGTGTATGAAAAAGTATTAAAACCAACTTAAGAAAAACACACAAATGTGTCTGTCACATAGAAATAGAACCTTAATTTTTTTTTTTTTTTAGAAAACAATCTATAGTCTATACAATTTTTTTGGCCTATCTCCGGAAACGATGGACTGATTTTGAATGGAATTTCCATAGTTGATATCACATTTGATATCAATGATACGAAGTTACTTTGTTACATTTAATTTAGTATACCTACTAATCCACACAAAAAAGGATTTTGTTTTGAAAATGTTGTCTATGGCCATGTATGGCGGTAAATTAGTGATTAGAATTATACCCGGGACTCGAGTGAAACAGCGTTCAAGCTAGTTCACAGAAAAATCACAAAAATTTTTTTTTTGTCATATTTATACTATTATGACAGGCAGCCTAAATTACACTGATAAGAGCGGGCCAATATGTTATCAGCGAGGAAGTAGCGTGGGTATCTCGACATTGATACGGGTGTGCTATATAATATTTATAGTTTTAAGTGTATTAATAAAGAGATTGAATTTATAGCAAATGTGGTTGGGTATGCACTATGCAGTAAGTAAATACATATTAATATTCGAGCAATAGCTATTGAAAATGAATTCTATTGAGAGTATGCATGGAGGAGTATGTATTTATTTTATTAATAATTATTATTTTTTTTTGTTACTAGGCTTACTTGTAAAGTTAAATAAATCATATTATATTATTATTTTGTCACGTATTTTGGAAACATACCTACCTATAGATTATTGATTTTTTTTTAAACTACCAACGTAATCGTAACATAATAACCGCCTTATCAATAGTCAATACAAAAAAAAAAACACATTTAAATTACATCGCACTACCCATAAAATCGCAAGAAATCACACATTTCTGTACTGAAGCACCCATCCCGCGTTGCCTAGCAACGGCATTATTATTAGAATTCCATACAATAGTGCCAAAGCAGCTGTAGTGTACAACAATGCAGTGTACAACAAAAAGCGTCAAAATTATCGATTTCTAGAGGGTTGCTTACACGTTTGTGTAATGGCAAATAATAATTGCCTGCAGAACACGCTGTGTAAAGGCAAATTATTTTTACTTCTAACGTCTAGGTACTTAGATATTTTAAATCCGAGATATATTATATTTTTAAGGGCCGATTTTTCAATGCTTGGATTAAACTTATTCGTCGAATACTGTATAAAACTACCATTTTAAAAACGTATTCTAATTGCCCGTATTTGACAGTTTACGTGACATTTTAATATTATCGTGTAATACTTTAATGGACGGATAAGTTTTATCCAAGCATTGAAAAATCGGCCCTTAATAATATAGCTTTACCTTATTGTTACTGTCGTCTTCAATCAAAACCGATTATTATACAATTCCAATTTGGTTTAAACTTTTAAAGTTTAAACCTATTTATTAATTAAAATTTAAAACCTTATAGAACGCCGAATCGAATGAGTATTTTTTGAGTCACGATACATACCTACACATCATCACTACATAGTATAAAACAAAGTCGCTTTTTCTGTCCCTATGTCCCTTTGTATGTTTAAATCTTTAAAACTACGCCACGGATTTTGATGCATTTTTTTAATAGATAGAGTGATTCAAGAGGAAGGTTTTATACAATACAATACAATACAAAAAGATTTATTTCAACCAAAACAGAACATACACAATATTAAATCAAATAATACAATAAAGAAAATAACAATAATAGAACATTTTTTTTTTAGTATATAATTTATTTGGTTTTAGACAAAGCGGGCGAAGCCGCGGGCTGTAAGCAAGTTAAAAAATACTTTATAGCATTAGGGTTGTAAAAGCGTATCAATCCAAACATACTGCATACAAAATTGTACTCTCTTTATTATTGCAGACATAATATATAACACTATAGAATTATGTTATGGCTATCCATACCTATCCACAAACATACATACACATTCCGTCATGCCTTTCTAGGAATTCGTATCAACACGAGAGACCGTATCTAATGTCGCTGCGTAAGCTAAAGGATATCTTAAATTATAAACATAGGATGTAACAATGTTGTAGTAGCACTACATAGTATAAAACAAAGTCGCTTTCTCTGTCCCTATGTATGCTTAAATCTTTAAAACTACGCAACGGATTTTGATGCGGTTTTTTCAAATAGATAGAGTGATTAAAGAGAAAGGTTTTAGTATATAATTTACTAGCTGCTCCGCTCGGTTTCGCCCCCGTGGCTCCACTCCTGTTGGTCGTAGCGTGATGATATATACCCTATCCTTCCTCGATGAGCTATCTAACACCGAAAGAATTTTTCAAATCGGACCCGAGATTAGCGCGTTCAAACAAACAAACAAACAAACTCTTCAGCTTTATAATATTAGTATAGATTAGGTTTTAGACAAAGCGGGCGAAGCCGGTAAGTAAAACAATTGTATGAATATTGTAACAAAAAACTTAACCGCCCTTTATGGGCAGCATTAGATCAAATATATTTCATCAAAATCGTTTTATCCAATCGATACTTCTGAACAAACACATAAAAAATAAAAATACTGTTAAATTCACAATCTCCTTCTAGAATTGTAATTAAAGTTTGATGAAAAACATGTAATGATGTATTGAAGATAAAAACTTTAGTCGACCACTTTTTGGTACGACAAAATGTTATGGGGTGACCACTGACCAACATGCAATCAAATTAAAAAATTCGCCGCCCCAGGATCCCCCGTGGTATGTTTACGTTATCTCTCCATAAGAACTATCTTCGTACTTCAAGGAATATTAAAAAAAATAATTAACGAAATCGGTTCAGCCGTTCTCGAGTTTTGCGCTTAGCAACACATTTGGTGATAAATTTTTATATTATAGAAGATTTGTACTATCGTGAGTCCCTATGACTAACTACTTATTTCAAACAGGATGTACACAAAAAACTATGTCAATCACACACATGTTTTCTTGTTGCTTGCACGTGCTTATCTCCGAAACGATAGAGCCACTATTGACATGACTTTCAGTGGCAGATAGCTCATGTTCTGACGATCGATATTAGCTGTTTTTCTACTAGAATTTAACTGTGATTATGGTGCTAGGAAGATAATATAATTCAATGAAACTTTTATGTTTTTTCTGTCAATGGAAATAGAAGAAAACATCATAAAGATAGTCCATAATTATTGGAAGTTGCAGTTTTTGCGTAAAGTACAAACAAACAAACATACAAACTTACGCATATTTATAACTACTTTTACTAGCTTTCCGCCCGCGGAAAAACCCGCATAGTTCCCGTTCCCGTTGGATTTCCGGGATAAAACCTATCCTATACGTGTTAACCAAGATCTATATGTGTGCTAAATTTCATTTAAATCGATTCAATAGTATTTGCGTGAAAGAGTAACAATAAACAAACATACTTACATACACATACAACCATCCTCACAAACTTTCGCATTTATAATATTAAGTAGGATCGGATATTATTAGTATAGTAATTTCAGGACCTACAATAATTGCTGGCTGTGCCCATTCTGTTGTCACACGCATGGCACAACCTTGATATGATAACCTACTGATAACGATAGCAGCTGATAACTGACGAGAGTATGGCCGTTGATCTTAGAGCGGCCGTACACGGGCGGCTTGAGCGACGTACACGGACTGCTCGAGCCGGTCGTTGACTGCTCGACCTGTCGCTTCAAACCGTGCAGTTGACGGCTTGAAGCGGTCGCGACGGCTCGAGCAGTGAATGAATGTCCATAGTTCACCGCGCGGTCGCGGCTTCAAGCCCAACTACTTGAAACGGTCCGTGTACGGCCGCCCTTGCGTACGACTTTTTGTCGTAACGTCAAGATGTAGAAACATCAAGGATTTTCCTAGTGAATTATACTTTAGCACACTTATATTAGCTTCATCTGTATGTTAGTAGGTATGTAATCGAGTCCTTTACACTCGATTTTGACCCGCTTGAAACGGACAGATTTAGTTCAAACTTTGTGCACATAGCAAAGAAGTTCATCACATTTTTGCGTTTTTTTTTTCGACTAAAAATCTGAATATCATGCGTTTGTATATCAATGAAGTTTGATAGCCGACTTTGTACCCTCACAAGTTGAGTGAATTTATCTCTGCTCGTGTGACTAACAATGTAACCAGAAAATTAATTTATTCTTGTTAAAGTATTTGTTATTATTTGAATTTTGAGTGGATACAATAATCTACCTGCGCATAGTACACGTAAAATGTAAAAAAATAGCTTCTTTTTCACCATATCTTTTCTCATCTGTGTATTGATATTTGATACTACACTAAATATTTTTTAATATTTTATTCATAGAGCACAATATGTATATGCAAGTTATACTTGAATTTTTTAAATCCATACTAATATTATAAATGCGAAAGTAACTCTGTTTGTCTGTCTGTTACTCAATCACGCTTAAACTACTGAACCAATTTGCATGAATTTGGTAGGACATAGGCTACCTTTTATTGCGAAATATGTACCACGGGCGAAGCCGGGGCGGACCTCTAGTTCAAAATATACCTAATAAAATCAATGAAAAAAAAATCTTAGATATATAGCCTAGGGTCTAGGACAATACTACTAAACCCACATCTCCCGACTACTGTACCCAACTATACCCAGCTGTACTCACACACGTGCACATGTACACTATACAGTACACATACACGCCCGTGGCCCGCCCCAAAACCGTCGGGGCCTCGATTCCCACGTCTCTCGGGCACGTGGTTAGCAGATGTGCACGAGTGTATAGCTCTGTGGATGTTTTGGGATAAATGGGACTAGTTTTATAATAATTATTATCTATGCAAATAAGTATACTTGAAAATAAGTTTTACAACATTTTCCATTGCTGCGTGATCTTATAATCAGTACACGACGATAAATTCAAACCAGTAAGTAATTCCTGAGATAGTTATTTAAACAATTAAAGCAAACAAACAATTAACATTAATAATATTAGTAAGCATAGAATACTCTGAGATGATCTAGATGTTTATGAGCACTTGAATACAAGAAAAACGTTGTGACTATAATATTTTTGAAGTGAAACTTCTGTATCGAATGTAGTGTAACATTTTATCGTTACGCGTGACATTTTTCCGTTACGCGCCATCTTTTTCTTATCCCTACCACGCGAGATTCGACGTATTTCTGTAAAGTTGCATATGCTAAATTATTTTTTGAAAAATAAGGTCATAAAGAAGTTTCAGTTCTTACGTGTGTACACTAGTGTCTAGTACACGCACACATTTTTTTAAATATCGGTAAACGATTGTTTTATAATTTATTAATCTTAATTAAAGATGAAAAATAGTACGCTATAGTTAATATATTCCTTTCAAACAACCTATCTTATCGCAATATCATGCTCATAATAAAACAATCTGTGAGACTGTCCCACCAACCTCCGAAACGGTGTCACCCTTTTCCAAACATGCCGAACACCATTCCAATCGGATAGACGTAAGTCCATCCGGGCACATTCATACACGGTCTTTACAATTACATACATACAAATTAATACGAATTGCTGGGGGGTTTGTAAAGATGTGATGATATTTCGATTTAAAATTGGCCATAAATACTATAATTATTGTAATTCCTACTAGGTAATTAATTTAGAAGCCATTTCTTCATCAGCTTAGAAGAAGTTTATTATATTACTTTAAACTGTTCTAATTCCATCATTATCATGAACCGATTCTATATTTAGTTCTATATAATTGAATTTAGATCCACCAGATCACTTCAAAAAACACGATGTTTCTTACTCTTTCACACTAATAAAAATTACTTAACCGATTTGGAATAAATTTAAAAGGCAGATAGATTATTATTAAATGCTACTTTTCATATCGTGACTAAGTACCTACCTATACATAGAGCGAGCAAAACCACGTAGGTATCGCAACTAGTAATAATTATCTAGAGCAAATAATATTATAATAACAACTGAGATTTTTTGTTAATTTTAAACATGGCGGCACCAAGTGGCCACTTACACGTTTCTGCCGAAAAAGTATTATATTTAAATTAACGTTTGTAGTGCTGTATAATACAGAACAATGCTAATTAAGCGCTTGCCGGCCATCTTGGATTGTGACGTCACAGGTTCGTAATTGGGGACAATGTAAATATGTTCATGATTACAATAATTCAGCTTGTGTTTGATTCGAATGGCGTAGCGATTTGTAGAAGTTGTCGGTTCAAATTTACGTGACGTTTATTTTTTCAATAAGAATAAGTTTATCTAGAACCTACATACCTACCTAGGTACTTTACCTCCGTGATTCTAGTACCTAGGTATTTTGACGTTTAGAAGGTAGTATTAGGTATGTATTTTATATGCATTTACGACTAGCTAGCCCGACAGACGCTGTTCTGGTCTATAACCTAATGCCATTTAGCGTGTTTTCTCTACATAAGAAGCATCCATGTGCCATAAAAAATATAAAAATTTGCGGAATCGGTTGATCAGTTCTCGAGTTTTACGCTTGGCAACATTATGGGTAACTTTAATACATATATAATATAATATATATAAATTATAATAACCTTTAAGGAATTTAACACACTTTCATTGATAAATCATTTTTGGAAAAGTTATTTATTGTTATTTTTCATCATACCTACCCTATTAATTATTCTCGTAACTACCTACCTAGGTATTTTATGAAATATTTGAACACATTCATAAAATAACGAATTTTCGATAATGCTCATAGCGCGTAGGTACCTACCTACAATGTTATCATGTTATTACGAAATAATTATATTAAGTTGAGATAAAACTAGAGTCAATAAGTGATAAGGGCATGCTGAGTATACATTAAGATAGGTATAATATTAAACTCATGTCTTTGTCCATGTTTTTAAAAACTTTCGTAAAAAGGAACCCTCATTCATTTCTTAAAAATGTAGAAAATTAAATTAATGTTGTCTTAAGTAGGTACATGTGAAACTATCTACGCGTAAAAATCAAGTCTTGCCAAGCCATTTTGGCGATATAGGTACCACCTACCTGGAGCTTATTACAGTTGTTAGGTTTATAAACCTTTTAACTATAAATAGGATTATTTATATTTTGGAGGATGAAAAATCAATACATATAGGTACCTATAACGAGTACATAATAATATTATATGTATTATAAGGTACCTACAGATTCAGAACTTTAGTGTAGTTAGGTAGGTAGGTACATTATGTATTTTTTTTTAAGTTTTACAACGTGATAACTGATAATTATAACGAAAGTACAAAACACAGCTCACAAACCCTACAAATAGATTTCAAATTACATAATTAAAAGCACATACCGTTTCCGCAATCACGAAAAAATGTAAGTAAAAACAACGCGCCATGATCCTCCCGCCAAAATGCTTTCACTATTCTTTTCTTGTTTCAACAAAATATCATCACCGATATTCATTTTAAACGCTTACAACGCAAAATAAACACTAAAAAACATGTAACAATGTGAATATAAAGCGTTTGTCTGAAAAATTTCTCGTCTCAATGAAGTACGCGCAATGACTGACAGATTATAAAAATAGAATAGAACGAGGGGAGTTATGGCGGACGTATCGTGCAGCGATTTAAGCGCTGTGAAATGTGATTTATTACATTTAAAATTTTACATCGATGAAAAAAGTTATTTTGTAAAGCAGGGTCTTTATAAAATAAGTTTTATATATACTAAATGAGATAAATTCGTTAAAATCGTCTAAACGTACGTGTAAATAATTCTTTTAGTAAAATATTATATTGTTACGCTTAATTGTATAGACTATAGACTGTAGAAAGTTTTGTTTTGTCTATTTTTTTTTACTAAAAGCTACGCTTTTCACGCTATCACGGTTTATATCGGTAAAATATTGATCATTATACCTATTTTAAACACATCTTATAAAATATTTTATATGTAAACGTATATGGATAGATACCTACATAGAGAAGATATAAGTATTATTAATATCTTGAACACAATATTTTTAAAACGGCCTTATTTTATAAACGATTACGAAAGCTTAACGAGGACTATTATAATATAGAAAGCGTTATTATAACTAGATTACATATTTTTAAAATAAGAAAATGGTACTCTACTAGTTTATTGTTGTAAATTTTCATAGAATTTCTTATTTCATAATATGTGAATTCTTATTGGAAATTCAAAATAGAAAATTCATATTGGAATTGTAAATTATGTAGCATATTCCTACTTGAAAGGCCGACAACATACTCAGCACTTACCACCAGGTGACGCGTCTGCTCTGTTGCCTCCTATTGCATAAAAAAAAGCATATTACATAATAAATTACAAACCAACCAACCCTAATTGTATCAATAAAAGAACAAAATAAAAGTCACATTATTGAGTGAGATATTTTTCCCCAAAAAAATCCACAATGAAAACTTTTTGTTCAAAAGTCAAAACCTCTTTGGTCACGTCATTAAAAAAGTTTATTTAGCAAGCGCTGAAGCGCTACCCGCCGAAATGATTACGATATCTGTCCGACCAATGGCCGTCGTGTATTTTATGAACGTTATTACGTAATGTTTTTATTATTAACTAGGTGTCGGCCATGACTTTCGATAGGAATTTTTTAGCTGAAATATTGTTTCTCGTTTTCAGATGAATTGTTCGTTTGAGTTTTTATGGATGTGTAGTAATTATTGTATGAGTAATTTTATAAACCTACTTTAGGTAACTTTACAGTTTACAAGTTTACGGGAATACCTAGTAGGTACCTATCTAGATATAAATTTAAATCAGTAGATTACCTACTAAATGAAATCTTCTAGTCTGGTTTGGGCTTCATATTTTCATGACTGTCTGATGAAATAATTTTCACTAAAACAGCTGTTGGGTAGGTAGGTTTATGTTTCGTTATTGAATATTAAAAATTAAAATTACAGAACACAAAGTAAGACTTTGTTTCATAGCTAGGTATTTAGTACCTAGTCTAAGCTTATTTTTTTATTAATTGTAACGTAATAAAAATGATAATTTATATTTTAAAATAGCTATTTTCCTTTCAACACATTTTCAACACGTGTAATGTGTAAATATATGAAAATATTGCAATAATTTATGTATAAAATACCATCGAATATATTTAATCTGTGTAAAAAGGGCCGCCATTTTGTTTTGTCTTTGAATAAATTTTTGAAATACTTCTGTCATGTTGACATATTTGTTAGACGTTCTTGTTTGAAATTTGAAATTTATTATGTGTTTCGGAAATTATAAGCCAGGAGATAGATGGAATTTTTGTCAATTTATTTTACCAACAATATTTTTTTGTAAATTTTTCTTAAGTTTTGCTTTCGTCATATCAAGGATCGGTATTAAAGCGGTAAGTAGTTCGTTGTTTTATTTCATATATCAAAGTGATATTTATTTATTAAAACCTACTAATATGTATTATAAATGCGAAAGTTTGTGTGGATATGTGTGTGTGGGTGTGTGTGTTTGTTACTCTTTCACGCAAATACTACTGAACAGATTACAATGAAATTTAGCACACATATAGAGGGTAGCTTGGATTAACACAATATAGTATAGGTTTCATCCCGGAAATCCCACAGGAACGGTAACTATGCGGGTTTTTCTTTCAAAACGCGGGCGAAGCCGCGGCTAGTCTTGTATAAAAAAATGGAAAATGGGACTTGATATAATATGATTGTAAATGTGTCGTTTATATAGTTTAACCTACAACACAAAATAATAACTTGTAGTAAGTAAATAGGATAGTAACTAGCCCTACAATGATTGTGTGAATTTCAATGAAAAATTTATTTCATAATAAAAATTCCACCAAAAAATAATCAGAACACTATGAAATTAACATTTTCTAACCTTTCCTTAACATTAAATTCGAAATAAATTGTATACAGTGGCAACATTCGCGAAATTAGAAACGGGGTTGCCAGCACAGAAAACTTTTGTAAGTTGAACATAGAAACACTTTCAAATGCCCCATGGAACAAGGAAAAGGTTTCACTCTAGTTGTTTGAACTTTTTTCGCGGCTTCCATATCGAACAGTTTTTAATCTAAATATAATAATAACGTTAAATTTCTTTAGATTTAAACACCCAAAATTAATGCTACGAAAATTAAGTCTAATTTATAATCTGAGTCTAATATAATCTAGTTCTAATTTATGGAATTACATATTATTATTTTATTTTATCATTTCCTAACACTAAGTACATAGTATAATACAAAGTCGCTTTCTCTGTCCCTATATCCCTATGTATGATTAAATCTTTAAAACTACGCAACTTTGATGCGGTTTTTTTTTTTAGATAGAGTAATTCAATACAAAGGTTTTACTATTTAGTTTATTGTATATTAGGCAAATTGGGCGAAGCCACGGGCGGAAAGCTAGTCAAATAAATAAATGTACCATATTATTAGGTTATTAGAAACACGATATTAAATATTAATTATTTTTCTAATCTATTGGATTACATTAGAGTTAAAAGCAACGATAATTTTATATGTGTATCGTTCATTTTGTTTTCCCATCCATTATCAAAAACCACCACAATTAATCAAATCAATCATCACGCTACATTGCATCCAATTAAATACATTAATATCATTATAGTACGAGAGCCCGCGAAAAATTTCATTACATTATTTATCCCCATATTATCAAAACTAGCGCCATTAAAAAAAATAATTAACCAAACCCAACGCAGCGTAAAGTGAAAAATTTTCAGCGTTCGCAATGCTCAGCGTAATGTAAATACTGTGTCGGCTAAAAGGTAGTAATTACGCTCTTGGGTCCGTAGCACGAGCGATGCGGAAAGCTGACCATCTGAGCAAGTATCAAGTATTTAATTTATTTTCAACTATGTGTAAAATATGTTTCATATATGTGTAAAATAACGAAAGTACGATGGTAAATGAATTACTGACTAGCTGTGCCCCGCGGTTTTACCTGCAGTGCTTAGCTTCTGTTCGTCTTAGCGCAGCGTGATGATATATAGCCTTTAACCTTCCTCGATAAATGGGCTATCTAACACTGAAAGAATTTTTCAAATCGGACTAGTAGTTCCTGAGATTAGCGCGTTCAAACAAACAAACAGACTCTTCAGCTTTATAATATTAGTATCTAGATTTGAAGATACGATCAGAATAAAACTATAAGTATTCTGTGATACTAAATGTATTACTGATTTGAAGTTAAAAAGGTTATTTCCTTAAGTAGAAGCAAAATTACTACATTTCCTCATGTCACAATCTATGCTAATATATCCCACATAAATTAAACTGCACAACTAAAATTCATTCTAATTTACTCCATTCAGAGCGCCCCACATTTCTAGTACGAAACGTCATTAAAAGGAATCTGGTATACATAAAAATCGGTACCTATCTCATATCACAAAAAGCATTTTAAGCCGAGTACACAGCTCGACCTACTTTCCCCACAATGAATATGATCTTTTAACAGTAGCTTTGTCTCCACAAATGTGCCGTGTGGGGATTAATGCACCTTTAGAGGTTTTCTGGAGCGATGGATGAGAATCTGCTATTATGTTCAGATCGTTTATAATCTGTATCCACTCTGGATATTGCTTGTCTATTGATTTGATGGCACGCGTAAACGTTCTAGATTTAAAATAGAAGTGATGTCGACTCTTTAGTTTATGGTCTGTCCTATATACCGTTTAAGCCCTTTCTACACGGTTATATAAGCATCACCTGCATGTTTGTATGTAATCGACTTCTTGACTCGATTTCGATTCACTTACGGACAGATTTAATTCAAGTTGCACTTATGAAGGATCAGCTACACTGATGGTACAAAATTTTCATCGCTTTTTGCCTTGTTATAACTATAGTTCCATCTATACTTAATATTATAAAGCTGAAGAGTTTGTTTGTTTGAACGCGCTAATCTCAAGAACTACTGGTCCGATTTGAAAAATTTCGGTATTAGATAGCCCATTTATCGAGAAAGGCATAGGCTATAAATCATCACGCTAAGACCAACAGGAGCGGAGCCACGTGCATGGGTGAAACCGCGCGGCACAGCTATAATACTACTTCTATACACACCGAAGTTTAGAAATGTAACAAAAGTATAATATCATTATATTCTATTATAGTGGATAAAGTCTATCTTTTAATGTTAAAGTTATTTGATATCTGCAATTTGTCAAACATAATATTCCCTTAAGGTTTTTAAAGTGTATTTATGAAACCAAATACTTACTATTATTTTCTGACAGTTAAAATGTGAAGTGACAATTATAAATACACTTAATAAAACCTAATTAAACCTAAATGTGAGTTACACAACAAAATACAATTATATTGTATCCCCCAAAGAGAAGCAGTTGATTCAAGATATTTAATTAAATCCGAACCAATTTCCAATTAGATACCAGATTGACGATCGGCTCCTGTATCATAACGGGTACAGAGTATAAAACATTATGATTTAATCTATGCGCCACAGACTATGTTGATATTATTAAGTCTGTGGTACAGTAATTGTTCGGCCAATATGCTTACGTCAAAGGCTAGGTATTTGTGCATAGGCTAAGAGCTATGCGCTTATTGCAAATCTCAGCTGCATGCTGCAAGATAGACGCGTCTGGGAACGAGGAATATAGTAGGAAATTTATCCTTGTAATTTTTATCGTTTTTCTATATTGGTTAAACTAACTTTCTGTCTATGGTTTCGCTTGTACTTTATAATACGAAGGAGCATATAATTTTCTCTCTTTAACTAATTTTACCCCCTGTAATTTTTTTACGCGACGAAAAGTATTTTTTCTAGGTGTTGTATTCTGATCTAATTGCTTTCGCATCTTTCAACAAAACAGCTCTACCTTTTTTGATAAAATTTATATGGAAGGTACCTAACTTCTTTATCCTACACGTAAGGACATTTATTACTCGCAAATGATAAAGATAATTTAAAAATGATAAATATTAAAAACATATGACAGATTTATTGTTTAACATAAATATTATAAATTAGAGAACCTCCTTTTTTAAAGTCGGTAGAGAAAAGCACAACATAACAGCGATAATATGAAACCGCGTTTAAAAGCATTTTCGTGAAAAGCCACGTTACAGCTACCTACAGACAAAATTTAATTTAACTTCTAGCTGTTATATTAAAATACACTGTATTTTGATAATAAAGGCGGATCTACATTGGTGGCGAGGCGCCATTTTGTATTATGAATTTTTTAATAGCATTAAATCTAGGAATAAAGACTTAAACAGACTGTAGTGTATACGTAGGCTTTACAGTGTAGATGGTAAATTAAATAATATGTATAATATGTAAACAAGTTTATCTTTAACTAGCTTCCGCCCACGACTTTGTACGTGCCGTTTTTCCCCGTTCCCGCAAGAATTTCGGGAAATCCTTTCTTAGCGGATGCCTACGTCCTAACATCTACCTGCATGCCAAATTTCAGCCCGATACGTCCAGTGGTTTGGGCTGTGCGTTGATAGATCACTATAACAGTCACCTTTGAGTTATATATATATAGATTTAAATTTTGTTTCATTCGTTTGCTTAAATTGGATAGTACCTATGTTGACTGGATAAGAAATCATAAATCAAGTCGAAGTTACTTACTGTTCGTATTAATATAACAAATATTATAACCTCGATAATCAATTTTACTATAGTATTATTTATTTACTTTATTATTTGTATTTGTCCATTAAAGGCCGGCAAAGCACCTGTAACACTCCTTGTGTTACAAGTGTTTATGGGCGGTGGTGACCACTTAACATCAGGTGGCCCACCTGCTCCTTTGCTTGCTCTGACATAAAAAAAAAAAAAAAAAAATTACTATTCACAACTTAATTCACAACGTAGTCACTACTACGTAATCGCTGCTTTAGTAATAAGACCGCTTTAAAGTACCTAATATCACAGACTAATAATAATATACTACGTATACAACTAATATTATCATTATTCATAATCACTACATAGTATGAAACACAGTCGCTTTCTCTATCCCTATCTGTCCCTATGTATGCTTAAATCTTTAAAACTACGCAACGGATTTTGATGCGGTTTTTTTAATAGATAGGATGATTCAAGAGGAATGTTTTAGTATTATAATAAGCTTTTAGACAAAGAGGGCGAAGCCGCGGGCGGAAAGCTAGTATAGTATCATATAATATAGTTATAAGTACACAGTATACTCATAGTAAAAATAAGAAATAGAATAACTACCATATTGTAATTAGCCAACAAAGGCCTCTTGCCTCGAGAGTGCAGAGCAGGCATAATGAAATTCCACCTTTGTATGTAACCATCTTGGGCATTTTAGTTTTATTGGTTATGGAATTTAACTGAGCACGTAGAAGGAACTATTGTTTTTAATAAACTAGCCGCTTTTAGAAAATTTGATGTAATGGGGTAGAGATGCTTAGTACCTATAATGGTGAAAGAATTTAAATTGGATATGTTTTTGAGTTAAATCGTAATAAGCAAATAAGTATTTTTCTCTGTAAAAAACGTTTTCTTTCTTTTAATCAATAGGTAAATTAATTTGTAAGAAATTAATTTACCTATTGATTAAAAGAAAGACTTACAATGGCTGTTAAGTTTTCCCTAATTTTCTTATTTCCGCGAAAAATATTTAAAAAAGTCCTCTTGCTGTCAAATAATAAACACAACCTACATTATAATTTTTATTCGTATGTCGTAGCCAAATAGAAAAACCAGTCGTTTAATCAACCACCTAGTTTTATATAAAAAGCCTAGTTTTATAAACAAACGAGAAATTTCCTTATCATACAGTATCCATTGTCTAATTAAACCAAAACACAAAATCAATGTTCATTTTATCTCAACCATAAATGCTTTAACTAATAAGGGTCGGACCACATTACGCAGGAAGATACCGGTTATAAACGCCCCGTGCGGATAGGCCCTTCCGGCTTAACAATGGCCGCCGTTAAGTAAATTGTGGCTTTAACTGATTTTAAACGGGTTTTATTGGGTGTATACAATTTTGTGGGTTCATAGATTATTTTAGTATTTACCTATGTTGTAGTTATTAGTTTGTAAAGGGAACTTTTTGTTTCTGTATTCGTCATGTATCTATGCCTATTTGCTATCTTATTGTAAACTAGCTGTGCCCCGCGGTTTTACCTACAGTGCTCCGCTGCTTGGTCTTAGCGTGATGATATATATCTAGCCTATAGCTTTCCTCGATAAATGGGCTATCTAACACCGAATGAATTAAAACCGGACAAGTAGTTCCTGAGATTAGCGCGTTTAAACAAACAAACTCACTAGCTTTATAATATTATATAATACATATTATAGATTTAATAAGACATATTCATAACTATTTATATTCAATTTCTGAACGTTGACAAAAAAATCAAATCAAAACGATTTTTAATCCATACTAATGTTATACTTATAAATGCGAAAGTAACTCTGTCTGTCTGTCCGTTACTCAATCACACATAAACTACTGAACCAATTTGCATGAAATAGGATAGGTTTTATCCAGGAAATCCCACGGGAATGGGAACTATGTGGGATTCCTTTGACTGCGCGGGCGAAGCTGCGGGTGGAAAGCTAGTTTATAATAATTCTTTACCAAGCAAGATTGCTTCCTATATGAAATAGTGTTCAAAATAACTACGATATTATCGAAAATATTACGACACGAAAAATAAACGAGAAAGCCAAAGCATATAATTTTCCCTTTGATTCATTTGGATACATTCAAACATACAAGACCCTAATTCCTTTATATTTAAGTTTATTCTACCATACGAACTTACTAATATTATAAATCTTAGTTTATCTATGTCAATATGTACTAAGTAATATGTTATTTCAAGCAAAAACTATTGAATCAATTTGGGTGTAATTTCCTTCATAGATAGTCCTAAAATTACAAAATATAAGTATGTTATCTACGTAGAAAATAGCACTATATTTTGTAGCCTAGAAAACGTAATTTAATTCAAAAAGTAACATTTTGCGATAGCAGAATGAACTCTGTATCTAGACAATATAGATTAAAAATATGTTGCAGACTTACCTTACGTTTCAATTTTGATCTCGTAGTCAGTAAGTACCTGAAATAAAGAAAAATAATCATTAGTTACAACTTATAGATAAAAATAATTGTTGTAGATGCTCTTAATATCCTAATAATTATATTTTACAACGTTTCTATGTAATTAAAACAATATTAATTTCATTATTTTATTTTATCCGTAATCTAGAATGCTTGTAAAGTTCTTTTGGTGTTTCTAACTTATAAAACGACTACATAAATAACCACGTATTTTATATAACGAAATGAATTAAACATCACATATGTATTTGGTATATTATTTTACAAAATGCATATAAAATAGCTCAAACCGCGCACTATCCACAATTCAAATTGAGACTTATGAAAATGTACGCAAAACCCGTGAATGTACCTTAAACAACCAAGATTAAAATCCACATTAACATTCGACATTACCTTTGCAAATTCCAACAAAGGGAACCGGTTTTATCCGGCCAGCTATCCGGTTTCAACCAGCTATATCCGGCCCCGAACTGTCAATGACGCTCCACGCTTAAAAGAGGTTGTTTTTCATTATGCTACCTCTTTTAATCAACGTTATTTTTAGTCTGTGTTTAAAATAATGAAACGCGGCAAAAATGAATGTTTAATTATCGAGGTTTTCTTTTAATTTGTAGTTTTAATGATGATATCTGTTTGGTTTTTTCTCCGAGCGCCGGGCGATATTGTTTTTTATGGGGTATATATTTTTTGCAGCGTAACAAGGTGGGAACTTTATTTTTTAGAATATTCCTCGGTGAAAGAATATTCTGGTATACTGGATTGTGGGAAGGTAAATTGATTAAAATGTACGCAGGATTCATTATGGAAAATATGTGGATTTATTGATGTGAAAAATATTTGTCGAGTCCTTAGAGTCGAGTCTGTTTTAAAAACAGACGTTTCTAAGATATTCAAAATCTTATTTGAAAAAGTGTGAGGTTATCAATAGTAGTAGCTAAGACATCCCAACTTTCCAATATTTTTATGTGAAAAGGAAAATTTTCTGAGTAAATGTTTCGCTTTTTTACCTTCCTCCCCGTGGTCGCCTGGGAGAGATCACTGCTTAGTGATAAGGCTGCCAATTGTGCTACATTTTTCTGTTTCCATATGGTTTATTTATATTGTTTCTTTTTATTTGATGTGTGTAATAAAATACAAGTCTCATTCATTTTATATTTTAATTATATTGTAATTACTGAATCTCTAGTCTTTATAGGAACCCTACCGTATTCAGGTCATTGATTAATAAAGAAATGGAGATAGCTCGATTTTAAGTGTTCATGAATCATAGTGATACTTTTTAATTAACGATGTTGTAAATATTATTTTTACATTTAAATTTTACAATATTTTACGAGGTAAATTCCAATTAAAAGACTGAGAAAACCTGTAAAAGTATACTGACTACATTTTTCCACCGAGTATCGAATCCAAGACCTCAGGATTCTAACCTCTGTACCAACGAGTTATTTTTACAGAACATACAGAAAATTATTTCAATTAAATTGTAATACATATTACTAAAACCATAGAATTCGCGAACAAAACCGCAATTTACCTTTTGATACGACTAACCCGGTTGAAACCGGTTATATCCAGATGGTTTGAATACATTAATTATTATGTATAGAAAATATTTGTGGGTATTAATTGTATTGTATATAAAAAAATGGTATACATTTGTATGTTTGATTATCATATGTAGAGACGATTGTGTGTAAGTTTGTATGCCAAGAAGTTGTTATTTTTTTTACCTAATTATTTTAAAAGTAAGCTAAGTAAGTCGTTACAATTCTGTGTATATTATGTGTGACGAAATACATTTAATAAATAAAATAAAAACCTTTTAGTCCTGTCATTAAAGTAGGTATTTATTAATAGGTATAACAAAATAACATTATTTTTGCCTACCTACCTTGTTATTTTACACAACATTTCAAAGTTGAAATCATAAAAGTTAGAAGAATATTAGCACCTAGTATAAAGATTAAACTATTCACACTCAAACTCAAACATATATTTATTCAATTAGACTTCTTCGAGAAGCACTTTTGAAACGTCATTATATATTTTTAACATTTACCACCGATTCGGAAAGCAGTATCTACGGAGAAGAACCGGCAAGAAACTCCATATTGTATACTAGCTTCCGCCCACGACTTTGTACGTGCATCCCCGTTTTTCCCGTTCCCGCAATAATTTCGGGAAATCCTTTCTTAGGGGACGCCTACGTTATGACATCTACCTGCATGCCAAATTTCAGCCCGATACGTCCAGTGGTTTGGGCTGTGCGTTGATAGATCACTATATCAGTCACCTTTGAGTTTTATATATATAGATATAAGTCCCTATTCCATGGATATAGATTCTAGAAAATATAAAGCACTATATTTAACTTATAGCTACGGAACCCTAAAAGTAAATAACAAAATTTGCTCTATAAAATCCCTCAAAGAATGGGATAGCAAAGCGGATTATTTTAATCCCACAGCCATCTTTAGAGATTAATTCATGAGCAGTTTATAATTTGTTTAAATATTATGTTTTATCTAATATCTATCTATTAAATATATATTATAAAGGCGAAAGTTTGTAAGTATGGATGTATGGATGTTTGTTACTCTTTCACGTAAAAACTACTGAACCGATTACAATGAAATTTAGCACACATATAGAGGGTAACTTGGATTAACACATAGGATAGTTTTTATCCCGGAAATCCCACGGGAACGGGAACTATGCGGGTTTTCCTTTGCAAACGCGGGCGAAGCCGCGGGCGGAAATCTAGTAAGCTATATTACTATTTCTACCCTCATTTAAATAGTTATACATCTATACTAATATTATAAAGCTGAAGAGTTTGTTTGTTTGAATGCGCTAATCTCGGAAACTACTGGTGCGATTTGAAAAATTCTTTCGGTGTTAGATAGCCCATTTATCGAGGAAGGCTGTTTAACTGTACTTCGCGGTTTCACCCGCATTGCTCCGCTTTTGTTGGTCTTGCCGTGATGATATAATATTATAGTCGATACCTAAATGGGCTATCTAACACCGAAAGAATTTTTCAAATCAGACTAGTAGTTCCTAAGATTAGCGCGTTCAAACAAACAAACTCTTCAGCTTTATAATATTAGTATACCTAGATTACTTAACTATTATATATATAACAAACACTACACCTTACATAACATAATTCAGAATATTCAAAATCTTTTAAGCTCTGCCCCATACCCCAATCCCCGGAGACAAGACCATTTATCTGGACGTCACTCATAATATGCCTAATATAAACTTAAGTTTATGAAACGGATGTTTTAGTTACAATTATGTATCCCATGTGTGAATAAGATAGTTATTAGATCTTAAACAATGTGAAATATTTAATAATTTATCTGTAAACGGAAGAGAATGAAATGCTCTGTGACAAAACGTGTGAAAATTAACGTAATTTAAACATAGATATGTTTTATGCATTCACTTTTTCTATATAACTATATTTAGTTATTTATTTTCCTAGTTATGTAGTTCAATTTTATTATTATACTTCTATTGTACATATTATGTTCGTTGAAATCTATAAACTCTGAAATTACTAATCCCTTTTTCAAAAATATCTTCTGTACAAAGCTACACCTGAATTTTTAAAGTTTAATTTCAGCCCCCTCCAGAGCGAAAGCCTAGTCTTATAAAATCGCAATACACAGCGCAAGGGTACAAAATAAAGGGTAGAAATCGAAACTTGAACAATAACCAAGTTTTGATTATTGAGTTCTGGTTCTAACGAGGTTTTCAGATTTTACGACTAATTGCTCAGATCGTCAACTTATCGAGAAATACTCGGCATGAATATATTTCCAATAAAACTCCAAAACTTTACCTCCGCTACGAAATCCGTTTTCGTTAAAATGAAAAAACCGTTTTATGGAATTCCTGTTAATTTGGAGCATTTCTTTTGAAATTATTTAAAAGGGAATATTTTGAATTTATGTTTTACTAGCTTACCGCCCGCGGCTTCGCCCGCTTTGTTTAAAACTTAATAAATTATATACTAAAGCCTTCCTCTTGAAACACTCTATCTATTAAAAAAAAACATCAAAATCCGTTGCGTAGTTTTAAAGATTTAAGCATACAAAGGGACATAGGGACAGAGAAAGCGACTTAGTTTTATACTATGTAGTGTCTAGTACACAACAGGACAGTAGTAGTTACAATAGTGTATTATTATAGGTATGTAGTTCTACAATATCCGAATACTTTAGCATACCTATGTGCTAATTCAGACTATTATCTATTTCTGTGCTAAAATATACTACCTATCAAGATCATCAAGTCAGTTTAGTACAATATAATTACCTACCATATTTTCTATACTATGGTCCAATATCATAATATAGAAAATCAATTAAAATAATAATAATATAATGTCTACACTCTACATACCTTATAGGCAATGCATACAATTACTTTTATTTTAAATTACAATGACGTATCCTTTATAATTTCAAATAAAGTTACACATAAAAGTTCAGACTACATCGTTCACAAAGGTTCCATAGCCTCTTATATTATTAAAAAGAAAAAAAAAAAACAAAGCAATAGCGGGCGCGGGAAACGAGCTGTCAATAGCGACAAATATTAAAATGTATTGTATTTGAACAAGTCTGGATTTGAATATCTTTAATCTTTTCAAATTGTAAAGACGTCGAACAATATCTGGAGCATGTTTTAGAATAAATTCCAGCTGGGCTTATTGAAATGTAAATAATTTTATCTTTTGCCCGTTGGAGCGCGCTTAATCCGTTCTATTCGATACTAGATGGCGCTAGCAGATTATGAATTTCTAGAAGGAGAAAATAAAATTCGTTCAGTATTGACTTTGTTATTTTTGTATAACAAGGATTTTGAGTTGTAAGTTATTTTTTTATCTTTCTACGTCAATGAGGTTTAAAATGTTATTATTTTAAATTGTTACTAACTAAATTATTAAAAATTCTAGTTAAGGGCATACAATGTAAGTAAAAAAATAGTTTAATATAAACTGAAGTTTGAACGGATTTTTATTTCGTTTGTTGGATTTGTATCTGTTTGAAATATAAATTCACAAAACAATATGAAAGCTAACGTAAAAATAGTCTAGCTGGGCATAATCCCCTTTTTTATTTTCTAGCCTTTGACACACTTAATATACCTACCAATGAAATGTGTACTTCGTATAGGCGCATTTCTTTAGAAAATTTACTCTATACATTTTTCATATTGTATTTAGTTAATTGTTTTGCATTTTATAAGAATGTAGTGCAAATAAATATTCATACATTTAATAATTTCTGCTGATTCTAACACCTTATTTGAAATATATTTATTTTTTTCTATACATATTTCATGTAATATTGTTTTTTATTTAATAAGAATGTAGTAAGTGCAAATAATCAGTCCATACATTTACAATTTTTGCTAATTATTATTCCACCTTATTCAAAATAAACTGCTTTGTTCCTTTACTAATAGAATAATACGCGAGGGAAATCGTATAACACCTTATATCATCGTAAATGGCGGGAAACGGGAGGGTAAATTTGACATTTAACGTTCGTAAATGTCAGTTTTGACAGCCAAATGTCAGATTTTATGGAATTCGCACAGATAATGTGGGAATTTTATTTAGCAACGTTACTTGGTTTTAATAAAGATGATTTTAAATTGCTTATTAAATTACTGTATCTGTTTTATCAGATATAGTAAAAAACAGTTTATATTGTTTACGACGGAGTAGAGTATGAGTGAAATTTATATCATAATCGTCCGACGAGTACATCAACTGGAAAATGTTATAAAATTAAACTATTAAAGTTTGTCATAGAATTATCAACTTGTAATATTGACTTAGATCTGTAACACTAATATTTAATGACTAACCATTGCAGAAATGTACATAGATCGTACTCTATGACAAAAATTGTACTACTCGTACCTTCATAAGATACAGACAGGTGTGTTTGTATGTTAAACTCATCATAATTAATAGTTTCCCAACGAGATCTACAATTATATACTACGTGATCTTCATTACCTACGTTCTTCATAATCATGTCATTTACAATCACTTAAAATCACTAACATTTCTCACAATTCCACCCAAAACGTACCTAACGATAAATACCAGTCGACGCATTAACACCATTATAACACAATCGCACTCCACAAGACGTCTCCGCTTTAATCAACATTTGCCAAAACTTAAGTTTCCAACTCTATCGATATAACTTAACATAAATTGGGAACTTCGAAACTATTCGACATAGTTGGTTCGCGTTTGATAATAGCGCCATCTAGCGGCGGACGGCGGTAGTTTATGGCTCGAATATTTCGGATGCCGTGCGAATAAATTCCTGTTCCCGAATAATGCAATTATTTTCAGATATGTGTTAAAAAGCATTGTTATAACATGTTTTAGGTATTCTAGACTAGTTTAGGTATAGCTTTTGATAAGAAATATGTTGTGTAGGATATAGGTAAGCTTAGATCGTTGATCTTTTGTTGCTTCGTTTATATTATGTACTAGCTTACCGCCCGCGGCTTCACCTGCTTTTAAACATAATAAATTATATACTAAAACCTTCCTCTTGAATCACTTTATCTATTAAAAAAAACGCATCAAAATCCGTTGCGTAGTTTGAAAGATTTAAGCATACAAAGGGACATAGGGTCAGACTAGAAAGTGACTTTGTTTTATACTATGTAGTGATTACGATTTTGGGAGTTTACAATCATACCTAGATATAATTTCTATTTTAACTAGCAGCTTCGCTCATGTGGTTTAATAAATTTTAGTGGAAACAACATTCATCCCCTTGTAGGTAGGCTAACAATATTAATTATTGCATTTTGCATTGTACAAAATATTTTTGTTTGTGTTCATTTCTTAACATGATTATTTTAACCTATAGGTACTGGGTTTAATATCTACATTAAAATCTAAAATGGAATAGAATAATCTTAAAGAAATTAGTGCATTCAAGGATACTCTATTTTATTATATTGTAATGGATGTAAAACTATGTATAAAACACACCATTAACTAAATGTCAACAATAAGGCATAGGCGGGAAAACGTTTGACATTTCACGGTTGGGCGCCAAAATACTGTAGCTTTTTTTTTCATAAATTAAGTGTCAATGTTATTGGGACTCCTTTGTTTTTGTACAATCTAATTTCAATAATTTGATGTTCATTTCATTCAATCAAGCTGCTAATTATTAGGTACTAGCTGTGTCCCGCGGTTATACGTGTATTTATCCGCTCCTATTTGCCTTAGCGTAATGATATATAAGCCTATATCCATCCTCGATAAAAGCACTATCTAACAGTGAAATAATTTTTCATTTTGGGCTTGTGGTTTCTGAGATTATGGCGTTCAAACAAGCAAAAAAATAATCTTTGTATAGATCTACAATTTTTATTTAAATTTTGAGTAACGAATCAAGTCTATAAACAAGTAATTACTATTTTGAATAATTTTTATTACCTCAAATTATGTTCAATTTAATACTAAGAAAGAACTCTATATGAATATAAAGGGACTTCCTAGAAAAGAGACGGAGATAGCAAAAGCTACAAGAGTGAACGAGACAGCACGATCCCTTTTATAAAAGGTTATTTATTATACAATGATTGATTCCTTTTCAAATTTCAAATGTTTTGTCGCGAATTTTATCAATAGAAATACAGCAATTTTGGATAGTCACGCTTTCAATTGTGTATGTTTATTCAGCGATATTTTCTTTGTTAAACTTGTAACGGTAAAATTTGATGCAAAAATAATATGAAATGTTTTTGCTATCTTTATGCAAGAAATCATCAACATTGATTGAGCCGTTGAGGTGTAATTAACAAACAAATACAAGTAATTTTTATTTATATACTACCTACTTGGTAATACTTGGTAATAAATAATAATCTACCGTCAATGTTAACCCATTGAGCCCCAAGCGGCCCGATCGGTCCACGACACAATAGATTTTCTATTGTGTCTGTGGTTCCGGGGCCTGAGTTATAAACGATTGGACCGATTTCGATGAAATTTCAAAAACAGTATATCTAGATTAGCATACTAAGCTGTAGTTCATAAATATATTATTTTCCTTTTATTTGAATTATGTAAGCAGGTGTCTCCCCTTGTAGTTATTGTAATGTAAAATATATATACGTATCGGAATGCTGGCAGTATGAAGGGTCTCTTGCGTAGTGATGTGCCGCGTATTCGATATATGCAAAACTATCGATAACAATATTTTTAGTAAAGTGTGTAAAATTGCAAGTAGTTTGCATTTTTATGAAGCTAATTAAATGTGTGTTAGAATAATTGATTTTAATTTAGGGAAACTTTGTTTCATATGAATTTTTGATGAAGTTTCTTATCATCTTTATTTATGCAACTTTAAAATGCATTAGGTATGGTATATTAATTAATTTAATTTATTCTCTTAATAGTATTACTAGCTTACCGCCCGCGGCTTCGCCCGCTTTGTCTTAAAGCTAATAAATTATATACTAAAACCTTCCTTCACTCTATCTATTAAAAAAACCGCATCAAAATCCGTAGCGTAGTTTTAAAGATTTAAGCATACAAAGGGACATAGGGACAGAGAAAGCGACTTTGTTTTATACTATGTAGTGATTAGTGTTTAAACAGTAGGTCCCAGGTTAGTAACAAAACCTATTCTTTCCAGAATCAATTTAAATATTTTTCAATAGAGTAGAGACTAGAGTATTTTTAAATTTTGATATCTTTATACTTAAATAATATATTTTGTCAAAAGAGTGAGATTTTTTTCGATGTCTTCAAACCTGAGTAATATTTAAATCATCGTTGTATGTAATAAGGAAAAATGCCACACAATATTATCATAAAAAAAAAGATAATAGCTTACGATAAGCCGATAAGAGTATTCCAGTCATAAGTTAATAGTAAATACATTTTATATAAAATGTTATTGTGATCATTGCATACCAAGTGTTAATAAATTTCAAACTTACATTCTAGTATGTTAATTCTGCAATCTTACAACAACGCTAATACAGTTACTTATGAATAATCGGAAGTAAATAAATCTGAACTCAAAATATCCAAAGGTGCCATTAGAAATGATTAATTAAATTAAATCAATGGAAGGTGGAAGGGCTAGCAAACAAATTGCATTATGACCCCTTTTAAATGAAAATTATGAATTTAATGCCCATGATAAGGTTCACGTAATTCTAAAAATATTAACAATAAGAATATAAGTACGTAAAATACTAAAACTGTTTCAGCAAAGCCTTTTTTGTACAAAAGTAATACATTAAGTCTATTGTAGAGTACATTACAGCGTTTGAATAAAGTTGTAGGTTGTCAAAAAAAAATGAAATTTTATTTTCCATGTTTTATTTTGATTAGATGAAATATTTGAATTTGATTGATTTATTGAAATATGAACACGGTCACAACAAAACAAAACGCCTATTTGTTGTATTTAAGTTCCTTTGACTCCAGAAATTATGTATAATTACAGGCTATAACCCTAAAATATTTACTTGAAACTACATTGATTATGCATTATCATAATGTTAATTGAAATAGTAGCATTTTTTTACAGGAAATCTGAAAAAATTGAAATATTCATAGGTTCATTACAATCACTCTGACGTCTTAATCATACATTATCATTACTTCCTTATCCTGTGTAATTATAAGAAAGAGACAATATCGGTTTACAAAACTCCCGAAGTTGATCAACATTTGACACCCGAAAGCCAATTCTAACTTCCAAAATTGTTGATCACGAGACACCTTAAAGTAAATAAAACTACAGAATCCGACGCCATCATTAAACCATCTCAAGTGTCGAATAAAAGCGAAAATACTGTTAAATTAAATTATCAAACGGAGTGTTAAGTAAAGTCCATCATCTTAGTTAATAGGTTGAAAATTGAGGGTAGTCTTGTAATTATAGCATAATTTCGTTAGCGTGATGACTTAGAAATATAATCTGTGGAGATTCATGGATTTTTAACGGATTTGTTTTGAAGCGTTTGTATTAGGACAGTATTTTTGTAATATTATGATTGGTTTTGAGAAATAACGTTGAATTACGTTATTGCACAAGGGCGTATTTTGGCGTTAAAATATGGTAAATTTTTTGTTTTAATTTCTTCGTGAATTGTTTGGAAAGGCCGATTCTCATGAAATTTTGTGTGTAAATCGGGGTAGGTCTGAGCATCGAACATCTATTTTTCATACCCCTAAGTGATAAGAGTAAACTTATTCAATTAGACTTCTTCTAGAAGCACTTTTGAATATATCGTAAATGTTATGGTATTTATATATCACATCAACAAATGGTAAAAGTAATTTTCCCATATCAATACTAACACATCACCTATTTCTAAGATCCAACCAAACATACACACAAAAGGTAATTTTCATCAATTTGATTTATATCAAGCTTTTACTTACTTATGTTGTTAAAAAATGTAACTGATTACTGATAAGACTCTTTCATCTTACGATGAAGCATATTATCGATATAAACATTCATCGATATCACAGAGCACATCACTAGATACTCAGACGTTATCGATCCAGCATCACACACCTCAACTATAACGGTCGAACCATTGACCCTTATATTTAGCTTCTTAGTTCCATATTCGAATTTAATCTTATTTTAAATTGTATATTTAGAATATTAGAATAAAGTGACGTTCTCCTTTTAAATTATAGATCGTAGTGTTTAAATTTAGAATCCAAATTTTACATTTAGAACAATGGAACTTTTCAAATTTTGTTCCATGGATTGTTTGAATTTAGAATCATTTGACGTTCTTATTTAAAATCACGTTCCATGATTGTTTAAAATATTTCTGACATCGAATTGATTCCAAAGGTTTGGGAAGTTCTTAATTCAAACTCAAACTCAGACGTTATCGATCCAGCATCACACACCTCAACTATAACGGTCGAACCATTGACCCTTATATTTAGCTTCTTAGTTCCATATTCGAATTTAATCTTATTTTAAATTGTATATTTAGAATATTAGAATAAAGTGACGTTCTCCTTTTAAATTATAGATCGTAGTGTTTAAATTTAGAATCCAAATTTTACATTTAGAACAATGGAACTTTTCAAATTTTGTTCCATAGATTGTTTGAATTTAGAATCATTTGACGTTCTTACTTAAAATCACGTTCCATGATTGTTTAAAATATTTCTGACATCGAATTGATTCCAAAGGTTTGGGAAGTTCTTAATTTAAACTCAAACTCAAACATTTATTTATTCAATTAGACTTCTTTTAGATGCACTTTTGAAACGTCATTACATATTTTAACATTTACCACCGATTCGGAAAGCAGTAGGTATCTACGGTGAAGAACCGGCAAGAAACTCCATAGTTGCTCTTTTTAATCATGTCAGTTTTACCATTTAATTTTACGAAATACATACATAATATTATGTACATTATTATCGTAATATGCCAAAGAATTCAAATATCTTTTAACAGGAATTATTTTCCATCTTGATAGAATACAAAATTGTCGTCATTTTAAAATGAAGGAAGCTAAGCTAAGGTAACCAAGCTAAGCTAAGCTTCAATGCTTATACTCATACATAATCCATACTAATATTATAAATGCGAAAGTAACTCTGTCTGTCTGTCTGTCTGTTACTCAATCACGCCTAAACTACTGAACCAATTTGCATGAAATTTGGTATGGAGATATTTTGATACCCGAGAAAGGACCATAGGCTACCTTTTATTGCGAAATATGTACCACGGGCGAAGCCGGGGCGGACCTCTAGTACATAATATAAAATCCAGTAATTTTAATAAAAAATCAAAACATTCAGGAATAATTTGTTATTCAAAACTTAAAATCGATATTCATATTTTGAAAATTCGAAATATGTAACATGATGAGAATGATGAGAATATTTTAAACAATTCACAACTACAAAATTACTGTATTCGTTAATTGTTTATTTGAAACTAGCGGTCCGCCTCGGCTTCCCCCGTGGTACATATTCACGTTTTCTCTACATAAGAACCATCCTCGTACTTCAAGGAATATAATAAAAAAAGAATTAAAGAAATCGGTTCAGCTGTTCTAAAGTTATGTGCTTACCAACACATTTTGAGATTCATTTTTATATTATAGATAAATAATTTTTTCAGTTTGTGACATTGTCCGTTTGCAAATCCAAAAAACCTTTTTAAAAGTACAAAGGGAACAAATAAAAGTTTTTTAACGAAATAAAAAATAAAAATAAAACAAGCCCGCACTTGGTCAACGTTAAACGACCCCTTTAATTAAGTACCTATTTGTTTTATATCTCCTAAACAGATTTAAATTTAATTCTTCTATCGCTGTTTTTAATATCTACTTCATGTGAACCACTGTACCGAATTGGATGAAATTTTGTACAAAGGCAACTTGAGAACTAGGAAAAGACATAGGATAGGTTTTATCCTGGATCATGGATGTAGGTATAATAGTATAATGAGAACATGAACTGGAATTTTCCTTTGTCAACTCTGCCAAGCCGCGGTCAAATGAGTTTGAGTTTGAGTTTGAGTTCAAAATAGCTTGTATTATTACGAAGAGTTATTTAATGAATAATTTTTTTTTGTTTCAGGAAACAACCATCTAAGGTGGTTCGCAGTTCGCACCAAAAAACGACACCGTGTCGGCTTGTATTATATACTAGCGGTCCACTCCGGCTTCGCTTGTAGTACATAATATACAGCCTATAGCACTCAGGGATCACGTACATATCCAATGGTGAAAGAATTATCGAAATCGGTCTAGTAGTTCCGGAGATAAGCGCGTTCAAACAAACTCTACTACTTTATATTAAGTAGCCCCGCGGTTTTACCCGCATTGCTCCGTTCCTGTTGGTCTTAGCATGATGATATATTATAGCCTTCCTCGATAAATGGGCATCTAACACTGAAAGAATTAATGTAATAGGACCAGTAATTCTTAAGATTAGCGCGGTCTATGGCGCGTTCAGTCAAACAATCTATATATCATCTCGCTAAGACCAAGATGAGCGAAGTACTGTGAGTAAAACCGCGAGCACAGCTAGTATACATATTATAATACTAGCTGCTCCGCGCGGTTTCACCCCCGTGGCTCCCGTCCCGTTGGTCGTAGCGTGATGATATATAGCCTATAGCCTTCCTCGATAAATGGGCTATCTAACACCGAAATAATTTTTCAAATCGAATCAGTAGTTCCCGAGATTAGCGCGTTCAAACAAACAAACTCTTCAGCTTTATAATATTAGTATAGATAAACAATTTACAATTTCAATCCATACACGCTCTATTACTTATTCTGTATGTTATTCCATACATAAATAATATGTATGTATGGATGAATGTAATATGGCTCTTACAAAGGGCATATAATGTATTATTTAAGATCCGTTCCGCTGAGAAAAGACGCCTTCTTGGTAGAGTGGTTACTCAAACTCAAATATTTATTTAAGTAGGTATAAAAATATTGTATTACAAAGAAATTAATTATCAGTACCTACAAAGCAGTTACTAAATATCTATACTAATATTATAAAGCTGAAGAGTTTGTTTGTTTGTTTTTTGAACCACTAATCTCAGGAACTACTATATTTCCTGGAGAATTCTTTTAAAAAAATCGCATCAAAATCCGTTGCGTAGTTTTAAAAATTTAAGCATACATAGGGACAGACAGCAACAGCTTTGTTTTATTTTATACTAGCGGTCCGCCCCGGCTTCGTCCGTGGTACATTTTTACGTTTTCTCTCCATAAGAACCATCCTCGTACTTCAAGAAATGTAATAAAAAAAGAATTAACGAAATCGGTTCAGTTGTTCACGAGTTATGCGCTTACCAACACATTTTGCGATTCATTTTTATATTATAGATTCCCCGCGGTTACACCCGAATTGCTCCGCTCCTGTTGGTCTTAGCGTGAAGATATATAGCCTATAGCCTTCGTCGATTAATGGGCTATCGAACATCGAAAGAATTAAAAAAAATCGGACCAGTAGTTCGTGAGATTCAAACAAACAAACGAACTCTTCAGCTTTATAATCTTTAATATATATAAATCTCGTGTCACAATGTTTGTCTTCAATGGACTCCTAAACCACATAACCGATTATAATAAAATTCGCACACCATGTGCAGTTCGATCCAACTTGAGAGATAGGATAGTTTAAATCTCAAATGGTTTAAGAGAAAGCGGGCGAAGCCGCGTGCGGTAAGCTAGTATAACTATAGATAAGTGGTAAAAATTACAATACATAAACGCTTGTAAAGTTAAAGATTTTTCTTTACATGACAAAAAATTGACCCATAACCTAACCACTGAATCATGGAGTGTTCTCAACTCTTTTATAAAAGATAAAAGATTGAAATATGTTAATGACTACACGCCTGAAATGCAAATAAGATGCATAATAAATGCTTCGAGCATGCTTAAGTTTAAGGGCCGACTAAGCAGTTTTGTAGGTATGTATATACATACATACGGAGACTTCAGTATGGTAATTTTTCAGTCGGCGATTTTAAGGTATAGCGTTTGATATATTTTTTTATTTTGTATTTAAATTTTTATTCAATCCATACTAATATTATAAATGCGAAAGTAACTCTGTCTGTCTGTCTGTTACTCAATCACGCCTAAACTACTGAACCAATTTGCATGAAATTTGATATGGAGATATTTTGATACCCGAGAAAGGACATAGGCTAGGTACCTTTTATTGCGAAATATGCACCACGGGCGAAGCCGGGGCGGACCTCTAGTTTTTTATATACAGCAAAATAATTCTTGATAAAATTTGTTGATTGAAAATAATATTAAAAAAAACATACTTAGTCTTTTGTTGAAAAAGGTCCCGATATTCATTTTATTGATATTCCCGATATAATTTAAATCTTATACTTTAAAAATGTGTAAAATTATTGTAAAGAAGGTACTGAATGTTAACATTTTTGACTATCCTAGTTTAATAAGGTTTAATAAGGTTTACTTGTTTTTCAAGACAGTTTTCATTCATGTAGCTTTTAACGATATTGTTAAATAATTGAAAAATAATTTTTCTGTATCTTTCCAGACTGAGACATTTTTTTGTTTTCACCGGGAACCGAACCCAGGATCTACGTTCTTACTACGAGTTACATTATTTGTAGACTATTTATTTGAATAACTAGCGGTCCGCCCCGGCTTCGCCCGTGGTACATATTAACGTTTTCTCTACATAAGAACCATCCTCGTACTTCAAGGAATATAATAAAAAAAGAATTATCGAAATCGGTTCAGCCGTTCTCGAGTTATGGAATTACAACGAAAAGTGGCATTGATTTTTATATATTAGATTAGCAGATGACTTGGTTGAATATTCATAACTTGAACGGATATTATTTCGAATGAAAAAAGTCCTTACAAATCGGTTAATGTGATCGGTGATTTTAAAAATATAAATAATAATTCTTTCCGTGAAAATATAGTACCTAAATATTTAAATATTTATTATTATAATATTATATTAATAAATAGTTATATAATGATACTTGTACTTGATTTGATAAGCTTCAGATTTCGTCAAAGATTCAGCGTAGATTGCACATTGGATTTTATTTTCAATTTATTTATTATTTCAATTCAATTTCTAAATTAATTAATTCCAGACGAAGTCGGTCTTAATATTGTATCTAAGGCGATTGAATTCTTTTATAATTTTAAAAAATTATTTAAAGCCCCCGGCTTCGCCCGCGCAGTCAAAGAAAAACCCGCATAGTTGCCGTGGGATATCCGGGATAAAACCTATCCTATGTCCCGGGGTAAAAAGTAGCCTATGTCCTTTCTTGGGTATCAAAATATCTCCATACCAAATTTCATGCAAATTGGTTCAGTAGTTTAGGCGTGATTGAGTAACAGACAGACATTGTCTGTTACTTTCGCATATTAAAATTAATTTGTTATATATATTTTATCCTCTGTTCATTTTCATTATTTGAAAGTAACAAGTGATATTTGCCAAAAATAGACGTAATTTTTTCTCAACAGGAAAATTTGTTGATTATAATAATACTAGCGGTCCGCCCCGGCTTCGCCCGTGGTACATATTTCGCAATAAAAGGTAGCCTATGTTCTTTCTCAGGGTCGAAAGATTGTCTGTGCCAAATTTCATCAAAATCGGTTGAGAGGTTTAAGCGGGAAAGCGTCACAGACAGACAGAGTTACTTTCGCATTTATAATATTAGTAGGGATTTTCAATTAAGGCTCAGTTGTTTCTCTTTAAAATATATTGCGTATATTTTTGACGACGCGGTTGGCGCAGTGGTAAAGTAACTGCCTACTGAGCCGACGGTCCCGGGTTCGATCCCCGGTCAGGGCAAATATTTGTGTGATGAACTCAATTATTTGTTCTTGGGTCTGGGTGTTATTATATATATATGTATTTATTAAATATTATATTTATCGTCGCCTAGTACCCACAACACAAGCCTTAATTGAGCTTACTGTAGGACTAGGTCGATTTGTGTAATAATATGTCCTATAATATTTATTTATTTATTTATTTTTTGTTAAAGCCATATGTATGATTAAGTAGAGCAATTGATAGTACTTTACTTTTAATAAATTATTAATTATAGAGGCAAGTAATTCAATATCTCTTCCCCTTAATTATTTTTTCGGACATTGAAGGTCAGTCTTTTTGATTGAATATAAGCGCGCTAGCTTCTATTGTTTACCGGTATTATTTGTGAAAAAGAAGAAGAAGAAGAAAAGTTTATTCAAGTAATAAATGTTGTTTGTGATTAGGGATTTTAATTTTGTTGAATTTAAGAAGAATATTCAAATTTAACCGACTTTCAAAAAATCGACACCTTTGGATCTTAGCATGTTAATTGGATTTTGTATATGGAAGCATATTTTTCACATTTAAAATTGACATTGATATTGTATAATATTATCTTGAATAATATTAAATTATAACGAATTTAGACGATTTTATTATTAAATTTAGACGCTTTTTACACACGTTTACTTGAAATATCGAATATCTATGTATATCGCAAATATCTTCAAGAAATAACGTTGTAATCAATAAATTTTAATGTAAAATATATTTAAAATTGCATAATCGAATTAGGTTATTAATACACATTGCAATACATCACTTACATATAATGTAAATTAATTACAAATTTAAACTGAATTTATCGAAAAATTCAATAAAAAATCTGTTTAAAATACGCCGTTCTTAAAATGACTACTTTATAATAAACGTTCGTGAACAAAAAATTCACGTAAAAGATCATAAGCTCGCGAGTCGCAATAACTTAGAATGAAACAGATATATCCATCTATCTCGCTCGATCTTGCTTTAATTATTTGCACCTCACCGTACCTTAATGGCGGGATACCGTTTCAAATGAAATTAAGCTTTATTACAATAGCCGTAAGGTAAACTGTAACTTGCAACGTCGTGTACTTTGTTCATCAAATCGATAGGTACCCGCAAAACTTTAAATTAAAAACGCAAGTTACTAAACTTACCTTAAGCAGTCGCCTTCCACCACACAGAATAAGAAATAAAAATAAAATAAAATAACCAAAAAAATATAAGGAAATGCGTTTATTTCGGGAACTGAAGTGATAGTATGTTTAGTAAAAAAAAATGATAAAAAAATATCGAAAGATCTGGAACGGAAAAACACGAGCGACACATGCGCTCCCTACGATACGTTCTGGCTCTCTGGAGCAGGGACGGCGGGTCTGCGCTTTTATACCCGCGCGCAGGGGGGGAGGGAGCGGCCATTTTGAGCGGTTGCCATGGAAACGAGGAGATGGCCTATTACGAGAGGGTGGCGGAGATTAGTTGTAGCGATAGCAGCGTAACTAATATGCATTCTTTGCAATATTTTATATTAACATAATAATGTAGAGCTGTGTAATTATTCCCATTATTAAATAAAAAAGAGCGTGTGTGCCTAGTACACGTGACAGAAGTGAAACTTCTTTGGCAAGATTCAAAGATACCAAAATCGTCGCCTTACTCCATGACCTTGCAATTTTACTCCCAACGCGACTAACGAAGTTTCACTTTTAAAAATGTAAAAACATGTTAATAAATAAATGTTCTGTATTGTGAAAAGGAATACAAGATAAACCTTTAACCAATGAATCGAAGTTATTATTAAATGGATCACATTCATCTGAATTAAGGAATTGACCTGCAAAAGCTTCTTAGCTATTTTTCACTGTAGAAGGTGCTTCCCAAGCTGATGGTACATATTATAAATACTATTAATACGTTTCTAACTTTCTTGATAAATAAATAAATGTAAAATATAAAAATGTTTCATTTTTATCACCTCCGTAGACCGTAGATAGTTTGTAGCGTCGTAGCATAGTATTTCGTAGCTGTTCAGTTCGTAGCTGGTTCGTAGTATGGAGTGATTATCGTCGTAGCACTACTGTAGCTACGAGATGTAGCAGTCGTAGCAAGGTAATGTAGAGCTAGAGATGTAGAGGTAATGCAATAATATTTAGTTTTAAACATAATTTCCTAGTCTAGGTGATTTGCTCTTCTGTAGAAATAAAGCGTAGCACCTAAGCGTAGCACTTTATAAAAAGCTTGAATACATCTTAATAAAATAACGGTAGAATCTAATAACTATTACTTATGATATAAATAAAAAATGGTGTTTATTGTATTTACTCATATTTAAGGTTTTGGGAAATAGGAACAAAATCTCTGTATTTTGACTTCACAAAATATATTGAATAAATAAAATAGAAAATAGTTTTTTTTGCCAACCGTACTTCCAGCATCCGTTTCTACCCTCCATCTCACACATACAACATCACACGCACACGTTTCCAACAACGAACACAGTAACCAAACTGCATACAAAATCAACGACACAGTGTTCAAATTTGCAACACAGAAACAACACAGATCAAAACATTTACGCACACATACAAACTATCGACGTATAGCTATCTCGCTCTAACTACGTGTACATTGTAGTCTATCTTCGTTCCTGTAATATAATGGTCTAGGTGCAGTTATAATAAGTGTATAATTTAAATTATATTTCACACTATATATGTTTTACATTTGTATTCGTTTGTAATTTAGAAGCAACTGCTCTGAAAACGATTCTACTATTTTAAGATCTGAGGTGGTTAATAATTTATATATAATGCCAATCAAATTTATACTTTAATACGAGTACATAAAGTACATTTTTCTCTGTACTGATATTTTTGACGATATTGTAACTTTCTGATCGGGTAAATATTTTATTACTGGCATGTTCCCGCTACTCGACGCTAGATGGCGCTGTGCTAATTGTAAAGGTCATCGTTTAATGAGAGGTGATTAGGGCAAGTGACCCGGTTGTGGCCACCGACCCCTTTGTGGCCATTTAGAACTTCAAATCGTTATAACTAAGGCAAAGACAAATATTTTACTGTATTGTTTACGGGAATAAAAAGATCTATTATTGGCAGCACTGATAGCGTTGAAAGCTCTGATGTTTCAAACTTCACTTCAATCCAACAAGTCGTTAGTTTTTGAAGAGCGTCAATTGTTCTAAGTCTTAGCAAAACGGGTAAGGCGAGCGGGTGAGTAATCAATAATTATTTTTTAAATCCTTCTTATTTTTTTAATGTTTATGTTAATTCTTCATAAAGAATACACTGTCTAATAACACACTAATGTTATTTTATCGCTATTTGTTTATTAAGTGAGGTTATGAGAGGTGGCCACTAATGGAGCCAAAATGAATGAATTTTCCCATCTTTGGCCACATGATTGGCCAAAAGTGGTGCACGTAGAACCCCACTTTTGGCCATTTAGTTTTTATCGTGATTTTTCAACTTAATTACTAAGCTATTTTGATATAAGTAATCTATTCATTTTCGGAGTTACAATAAAGAATGGAATGCCCGTTGCCACTGTTAGTAGAGATTTTAATGTACCTCGAACGACATTGCGTCACAAAATTTCTCGAAAAGCACCTGAAACTTCTGGACATGTAGGGCCCCAGTCAGTAATGGAATACAAATAGAAAACGAACTTATCATATGGATCAAAGATTGCGCTCGCGCTGGATTTCCTATTATTAAGGAAGGTTTACTGGATTCTGTTAAGAAAATTGTTGTGAAGGGCAAAATTGCTTTATAAATTCGATAGACTTCAAGATCCTGGTTCGATGAATTTATGGCGAGACATCCTGATTTGAGCCAAAAACATACCGAGTATATTAATAAAGCTCGTGCCTTAATAACTGAAGAGAAAATTTGCAACTGGTTCCAAGAAATTTCTTCATTGCTCGGTGATGAAAATTTAAAAATTCTAGAAAACCCTGCAAGAGTTTGGAACTGTGATGAAACAGCTTTTTTTCTAGCTCCAAAAGGATCTCTTGTGTTAGATTATAGATATCTACCTCGTATAGATTAATGTTGATCTCCTTAATTGTAATTTTAATTCAAGCTGAGATATTATATTTCATATACATATGTCGTCAATATTATGTTAGCTATTTTATATATTGTTGGTCGTAAAATACGCGATTTTCGAATACATTTTTCATTACTTTGAATTATCTGCTTTTTATTTTTGATGAATTTGATGATGGCCAGAACTGGCACATGACATGGCCAGAAATAGGGTAAATCTGGCCAAAAATGGCACAAACTCCCATTTATTTTTCTTTCCTACAGGATTATTTTTCCATTGAATCCTTATGAAAAAAAAAAATATCTTTAGGCTAGATTTATACATATTTAATCACTTTTTACAAGAAATATGTCCGTCATAACAAAAACTGTGAAATTATATAGCCTCAAAGTCTACAAAATTCTTAAAATGGCCAAAACCGGGTCACCTGCCCTATTCCGTGTAAGTATTTTTAATATTGTATTTCAAGGTAATTAAAAAAATGATTGAAATGGATGTTAAATAGATGTTTGTTGGTACAAATTATTATTAGACAAATAGATATAGAATTAAAAATTAGAGCTTTTTTTAAATATAAGCAGTACATAATATTTTTGTTGCAATATTTAATCATACTAAATTTATAGGTAGTACTTATAAACTACGAAAATTAATTAATATATTTGAGCTGCAGATAGATTTCTAAGTTTGTATGTAAACCAATTTAAAAATACAAAACTAAATACAGAAATCCCTTACATTATATCAAATAAAATAAATTTTGCAAATCTTTTAATTATTTATTTATTTATTTATTTATTTATTTACATCACATAGAACTTACTATCATTACAGGATTCTAACCTAATTCCTAATAATAACCAATCTATATAATATAAGGGATGATGATGGTATTATGATGATGATGTCTTGTGTTGTTCCCGGGACTTCGATCGCGTAAACTATACAAAAGTAATTAATATCCTACTAATATTATAATTGAGAAAGTTTGTATGGATGTATGGATGTTTGTTACTCTTTCACGTAAAAACTACTCAACCGATTACAATGAAATTTAGTACACATATAGAGGGTAACTTGGATTAACACATAGGATAGTTTTTATCCCGGAAATCCCACGGGAACGGGAACTATGCGGGTTTTCCTTTGCAAACGCGGGCGAAGCCGCAGGCGGAAATCTAGTTAAAGACATAAAAACCCTGTTCAAAGAAAGGTTCATTAGATACTTGTTTATTTAGTTAAAACTGCCAATCAATTATTTGAAAGAAAGAAAGAAACATTTATTTATCAAGGACAGCACAACACACACACGCACATAGATATAAAACATTAAACCGTAAAACAACACCACAACAAGAAATAGCAACAACATTACATAAACACTTAAATTATTAACATAAAAAACGTACAAAAAAATGATAATTATTTTTATTACGGTGTGTCATACGACCCTGACAAAAAGGAGACAGTTCAGCATATGCTGCAATGTTCAGTAACATAGGCAGCGCTGTTGCCCCCCTTTATAATTAAGGTTTCGAGTTGGGACGAAAGGAGTAACAACTACATATAAGACTACATAATAGCATAAAAATAATAATAATAAATAAATGAGATGTAATAAACTTATAAATGGATACGTTCACGTATTTCATCAAATTGTTCCACCAATCAAAGAAACATACTAAAAACTGCAAAAAACATGCATTCTTTATTTGTCTAGGAAGTTATAAACTACTCTACAAACTCTCTCTAACTCTAAGCATAAACATGAATTTTTGCTCCAGTTTTTAATATACTTCCTAATTCGCGTAAAAATTGAGTGAAAAATAATTAAATTAGCAAATATTAAAGAGCATAATTAATTGGGTGATATTTTAACAATTTTGTTGTTAATCCAGTTTGCTTGATCCCCTTTGTAATGAGATAATGTCAATATTTTGCGGAAAAATTTAATATTTCGTCAGTATTATGAAAAATATGTAGCACTAGCTGTTCCCCACGGTTTTACCTGCAGTGCTCCGCTATATAGCGTGACGAGATTTTTTCATTCTTCAATAAATGGGCTATCGAACACCGAAATAATTTTTCAAAACAGACCAGAAATTCCTGAGATTAGCGCGTTCAAAGAAACACACAAACTCTTCAGCTTTATAATATTAGCATAGATTAATGCTAGTTGACCCGGGAAACGTTTCTCTGTCTCCCTTATGTCAATTAACATGTTGAATGCATGGATGTTTGTTACTCAAATTAAACCAATCTACAAAACGGATTTTCATTAATCTGGGCAGTTTTGATATACCTACCAGGATAACACATAATTTATAGAAATATGTGAAACTGGTTATGGGTAATATTCTAATTTTCTGTCTAATAAGGGGCAACTAGAAGTTTTTAATACAAAAAAAAACATAAATATAATATATTTATAAGAGGTATTTCTCAGACATAGTCTAATTACTTCAACTGACTTCCCAATTGATATACTCTCTTTTTCAACATTGATACTACCTTACTGAAAATATATAACTATTTAATAGTAATTAGATAGACATAAACAAACAAACAATGCAATTAACGAATGCTACAATTTAACGGGCCTGAAATTTGCAAATTCTTTAATACCATTTCAGCCATTTTCAAAATACTTACGGGCTGTTATTAAAAAACTTACTCCCATATGAGTTTTAGAGCAATTACAGATGTGTGATTTTTTTAAGTACATACATGCGAAAAATTCTTAAATGTAAGCTAATATTATGAAGGTTTTGATATCTGTTTGTTTTATTTGAAACTACCTTTCCGCCCGCAGCTTTGCCCGCTTTGTGTAAAACTTAATTAAATACTTATAAACCATCCTCAAGAAGAATCCTATCAAAAACACGGTATCAAAACTCGTTGTGTAGTTTTAAAGATTTAAGCATACATACATACAGATATTAGGCCAGACGCTGAAAGCGACTTTGTCTTAAACAATGCAGTGAAAGATATAACAAAAATAAAAAATAGCATGTTATCATTACCAATTACCAAAGCCTATATATCTTCTAGTCCTATAAAAACTAATTGACATAATAAACTAATTACTTGCCCTGGTTTTGCCCGGGTTAACCCTGTTAAATATCTTACAATAAATGACTCCAATAATAAGCTTTCTTCTGGTAAAATAATTATTAAAATCGTTAGAGTAGTTTTAGAGTTATATTGTAACAAACAAACAAATAATCAAATATTTCTTCTTTATTAGTGTAGATGTAATAGAATTGCTATAAGACACATTTATTCGATGACAGTGTGACACGCGAACGAAGACGGGGGTGACATATAGTGTTTTCTTTTGAGAAAAATATATTCTTATATTTCACTATAAAATAAAGAGACATAAGATTATACTACCTTTTATAAATACCTTTAAAGCATCTACAACAAAATTAAAATAGCGTGTGAGCCGAGCACACGTGTCAGAAGTAAAACTTCTTTGGCAAGATTCAAAGATACCAAAATCGTCGCCTTACTCCATTACGTGACGGTATTGCCATGACTTGACCTTGATATTTTACTCTCAACGCTAAGGAAGTTTAACTTCAAAAATAATTAAAATATCACAATCAATTTTCTCCGCGACTGTACTCAATGTTTGTTTGCATATTTTTTGCTCAAAGTTAATGAGTGTGTTCCCGACTGTACAGTTGCAGTTATCGTTTTTGTGCGCAACTGTACAGAGTTGCTTGATGAGCATTTTTCGCATACACCGGGTATAGTCGTGATGAAAAGTGGAATGGAATTTAATAATTAATTTTATTTTAAGTTAGACGAGAACTTGAAGACTCTTTTATATTTCATGATGATAATATAATGTTGTATCATTTGTGAAAATAATAAATTAATAGTACAACATTTAAATTGATCATCGATAAATATATGCTTGCACAATAAATGCTTTAACCTTTTTTTACATACCTACTTAATTTAATCAAAATTAGTTCATCGCTTTTGACGTGTCCACTGTGCACCTAGTAAGTTTGATTGCCGTTTTGATATATGTTTATACTAATATTCAGCTGGTTTATGAATTCATTCTTTTAAATTTCTCGTAACATCTCATATTTGCAACAACATTGATTTTAATTTTTATAAGTTTAATGTCATACTTAATTTAACATTACACACCTATTTTAAAGTCGGTTAAATAGCCACATCTCTACCCGCCTGTACTCATGTAATGAAGAGTTCACTCATTTGTCTGTATGTCCGTTAAAATCTGTTAAACGTTTGAAACAATTTCATTATAGCTGTTAATGGCCCGTTCGCATGATGAATTAAAAATGCGCTGTCACTCAAGGGTAAGCGTTGTTACGAGTGGCCACTGGGCGGATGGGTCGCCTTATGAAAGCTTCGGATTGAAAATTAAAATTTTAGCAACGCAAATATAATAAGTAGTATTTTATTTTGTTGCTTAAAATCTAGGTAATTTAAGAAAAGAAAAAGAGCGAGTGTTCTAAGCACACGTGTCAGCAGTGAAACTTCTTTAGCAATATTCAAAGACTAGCTTACCGCCCGCGGCTTCGCCCGCTTTGACTTAAACCTCATAAATTATATACTTAAACCTTCCACTTGAATCACTCTATCTATTAAAAAAACCCGCATCAAAATCCGTTGCGTAGTTTGAAAGATTTAAGCATACAAAGGGACATAGGAGTAGGGACAGAGAAAGTGATTTTGTTCTATGTAGTTGTATGTTGATATATACGAAAATCGTCGCCTTACTCCGTGTCGTGACGGTATTGCCATGACGTGACCTTGAAATGTTACTCTCAACGCGCCTAAAGCGCCCATAATATTAAAATTACTTAAGTTATTAACACAATTCAAGTTATTTGTAAGTGAAGTTGCAATGCGGGCATTATAAGTGGCAGGTTCTTTGTTGAAAAATTTCCAAATTTTCAAATTTTCTCGATCCTATATTCTCTTAAAAATGCAATTAAAATCAGTACAGTCTTTTTATATACCATAAGAAAACTACATTTTAACCAAATAACATAGGCTATATTTGTATTAGAGAACTAGCAGTCCACCCCGGCTTTGCCCGTGGTACATATTTAAGTACGTTTTCTCTACATAAGAACCATCCTCGTCATTATATAATATATAGAGATAGGTTAGCTTAAAATAAAACAAAAACTCATAATAAAGATAATTTATAATTACACACAGCAAATAACAAAACCGTCCATACTCCAACATAAACTAAATCAATAAAAAAAACAATAAAAGATGTTCCCATATCGTTTTTAGAATTACTATGATTAAAGCAGTTTTGATCGAAAACTGAACAATAAACTACAAAATAAACAGATAATAATATCGATGCAAACAAATGAATAATTATTAAAATAACATATACATTTATTATTTTATAATTTTTATTACAAACTGCTGTAAAAAGAATTAAATTTGATATTAATAAAAACCACATAAATGCTACCAAAGACCAGAGTAGTAAAGCAAGATGAAATTCCTTCTGCAGTAGTTTTGAGATTTCATGATTTTGACCTGAAATAAATAAATGTATTAATAACAAGAAGTTACTACTAAAAAGTGGCTTCACTATCACTACATAGTATAAAACAAAGTCACTTTCTCTGTCCCTATGTCCCTTTGTATGCTTAAATCTTTAAAACTACGCAACGGATTTTGATGCGGTTTATTTAAATAGATAGAGTGATTCAAGACGAAGGTTTCAGTATATATTTTATTAGGTTTTAGACAAAGCAGGCGAAGCCGCGGGCGGTAAACTAGTTAAATAATAAAAAAGAGCGTGTGTACTGAACACACGTGTCAGAAGTGAAACGTCTTTGGCAAGATTCAAAATACCAAAATAGTCGCATTAGTGCATGGCGTGACGGTATTAAATGCTTCAAAAAAATCATAGCTTATATGCTGCCGAGTACCTACTCTATGTATATAATAAAGTTTTATCAAAATCCGTTCAGTAGTTTTTGCGTGAAACCCGAACAGACAGTCTTCTTACTTCTACAGTTTTATTTATTTTATCTATCTGCACTAATATTATAAAGCTGAAGAGTTTATTGTTTGTTTGTATGTTTGAACGCGCGAATCTCTAGAAACTATGAAAAATACTTTCGGTGTTAGATAGCCCATAAATTATTATCGAGGAAGGCACGCTATACATAATATATATATCATCACCAACAGGAGCGGAGCACTGCGGGTAAAACCGCGGGGCACAGCTTGTATTTAATATATTACATTAAATATAATTTACTTGTAAAGTACATAACAGTCTGGAATGGGCCAAATATGAATCCAATAATTATGAAAAAAATAGATATTGCACATGATGTTATTCTCCACGTCCAAAAGTCGAAAAAATGGCACATTTAATATTATTATTTTATGTAACATTATATTTTAATTATTGTAAAATCATTATTATTTTGATTTTGATATGACATTGACAGGTTTTCTATTCTTTCATATTTTTATTTTTTTATAATATTGTTGTGATTCTGGTATTTTTGATTTGACTTTAAGTTATGAAAGAAAGAGAGAAACATTTCATGAAAATGAAATACATTCTGGGAATCATATCGATGTGTGGACAAACATACATACGAACATTATAAAGTATTGCTCTGAACTTTACAAGGTTTACAATTATGTATGACGTAGCAATGATACTTTCATATGATGAACTAGTTGTGCTCCGCGGTTTTACCCGCATTGCTCCGCTCTTGTTGGTGATGATATTATATAGCCTATTATAGCCTTTCTCGTTAAATGGGCTATCCAACACCGAAATAATTTTTCAAATCGGACCAGTAGTTCTTGAGATTAGCGCGTTCAAACAAGCTGAATAAAACTCTTCAGCTTTATAATATTAAGTATAGATTTGGTTAAAAAGTAAACGAAAACTAAAATATTATTATCAAATCAGACAATATCGAATGCAAGCTGTAACAGACAGACAATTTTCTGCGTTTTACCTGCAATGATAAGATAATCTGTATCTAATCTAATGTACTGTATCATTTTCAGGAATAAATTCCTATTCTTATAGATTCCCTACAGAATTATCTTCTCTACATTTTAATATTTACCTTTAGATATCTTATTTGTAATTTGTGTATCCGACTTTTTTAAACGAAACTCAAAATCTACTAGACCGATTAAAACATATATTTTAATAAACAGAAAGCTACGTTTTCCTGAGTGATAAATCCATACTTAATATTATAAATGCGAAAGTAACTCTGTCTGTCTGTCTGTTCCTCAATCACGCCTTAACTACTGAACCAATTTGCATGAAATTTGGAATAGAGATATTTTAATACCCTAGAAAGGACATGGGCTACTTTTTACCCCGGGAATTAGGATAGGTTTTATCCCGAAGATCTCACGGGAACGGGGTTTTTCTTTGAAAACGCGGGCGAAGCCGCGGGTGGAAAGCTAGTATACTATATTTTATTTTTGTTTTTGGTAAGCAAGGTAAAGTAATTTCTAATTCGATTCAGTTATTTTGTAAGTTGATTAGTATAACAAAAATATTTTATATTATTACAGTAAATTTAGATTTTTTTAAGAATTCTATAGGTTCTAAAATATTTTTTTTTAAATCGTATAACTAAGTTTTTGGTGTACAAAAACACAAAAAATCTTTTCTATTCTTACAGCAGGAAAACATTAGACTATAAAATAGGTACTAAAAACGTCAATATATCTGACCCTCTGTCCATTGTTTAACATCAACACAATAAACCGACGTACCTTACGTAAATACGGGGTGAAAAGTATAGCTATGTTTTATTTGACGGCGCGGTTGGCGCAGTGGTAGAGTAACTGCCTACTGAGCCGACGGTCCCGGGTTCGATCCCCGGTCAGGGCAAATACTTGTGTGATGAACTCAATTATGTGTTCTTGGGTCTGGGTGTTATTATCTATATAATATGTATTTATTAAATATTATATTTATCGTCGCCTAGTACCCACAACACAAGCCTTAATTGAGCTTACTGTGGGACTAGGTCGATTTGTGTAATAATGTCCTATAATATTTATTTATTTATTTATTTATTTATCTATGGTCCAATGGTTGTTTTATATTAGACGCATGTAAAACGTTGTAAAACATCTTATTGATTTTAGAGTATGTCCCAGGTAACTGGTGAAATCAGAAGTTTTATTATAAGGTTTTATGGATAATCGCTTTTTTAAATTAATATTTGATTTTTCCGATCCATCCATTTTAAATTCATTTTATTAAAAGTTCATTTAAGTCGTTAGTGTTATCGTCATGATAAAATTGCATTAAGTTTGTGAATCAAAATGTCTGGAACTTTATGACAATATTTCGATAATTCTATAAGAATAATAAATAGACGTGTGTCACTCGGGGACTGCTGCGGTAAAGCTATTGCATGCTAGCCTTCAAGCCACACCTACGCCCGTCGGAGTGGGGAGCGTGAGGTTTTTTCGTTACGAAATTTCTGGATTCGGTCCACGCACTCAAGGCCCGTGATAGAAGCTATGCAATAGCTTAATAATTTAAAAATAAATCAAATCAGTACTTATCATATTTTTTCAATAATTGTACAAGTAATGAAAATGAGCGAAGTCGAAACTTACACTCGAATTCAAAGTAAACACGCATCAAACATTGGTTTATTAAATAAGTAACAATACAAGTCGAATAAGTTTTGGTGTATTGTCTCTAAGTGACAACTTAAAATTAGAACTTTAGCACATACGGTATTGTATTAATTTATTTAATTTTCAAGCTAGTTTCAGTAGACAGATTTTATTGAATTATATTAGAATGGTAACTAAGCCTATATGATTCTATATTTCTACTTATCGACTTGTGAAATTTTATCAAAATCAGTTTAGCAGTAGGATGTAAAGTAAGTGTTATTTATATGTCAACCTATCTGTTCGTGAAATTCTATCAAAATCAGTTCTGTAGTTTTCGTGAAAGGTTGACAAATATATTCTTTAATTTCAGAGTGAGTGTGTTAGGTTAGGCGAGATGTTTGGTATCCTCCAATTGAACGAAATAAAAAACATGTTTGTTTGTTTAAAAATTATATCTATAAAAGAGGAAATATTTTTTGTTGTTGCAATAACGAAAAACTGCACGATTAAAAATAAATTTAACATTAAAACTGTATCTTTAATAAGTACATAACAGACTATATTTTATTTACTTTCTGTCTCAATTAAAGCCAGCATAACTATAACGATTATATTATGTACTCATTTTAGTAAAATCAAGTGAATAAACAGACAAAACCACACACAGCAACTAGTATAAATCGAACAAAACACCGTACGTTTCTACCGATGAATTTAATTTCCACCTTATTGTTAAAGTTCGTATTGTTTTCCCCCCACGCGACACTTGCCAGCTTCCGATGGTTGGGCCAGTGTGGGCCAATATGGTGATGCTTGGGCCAGCGTGGACCATGTTGGGAGTAATTTTTTGTAATTGATGTGGGAAAAGGTATGATTAATAAGTTGCGTAGATATAATGAAAACAAAAATATTGATAATATGTAGAAATTATTGCAGTAAGAAGGAGGAAAACACAAGAAAATAAAAAGCATAAAAATCGGTTTAGCCGTTTTTGAGGTATAATGGTGAAATTTAGCAATTTTCATCTTTTTTATAAATTCCAGATGTAAACTATCCCTAGATTTTGATTGCGTACGTTAATGTACAGACAGTCAAAATAATGTAAATAAAAAACAAAACAATTCGATTTTACTTTATTTTAGTGCCTAGTGCCTACCATGTTAATAGCAAACCAATTTTATTTATACACTAGCTTTTCCCGCATCTCCGCCCGCGTAGTCAAAGGAATTCCGTTCTCGTGAATAGATCGATAATAGATAATAGGTAGGATAATAGATAGGATGAAGGAAAAATATCATCAAGGATATAAACTATCCGTGTTAATCCAAGTTACTCTACGTGCGTGCTAAATTTCTTGAAAATCGGTTCATCAGTTTTTGCGTGAAAGAGTAATAAACAAACAAAGAACTTTCGTATTTATTAGGATATACATTCACATAGTATTCAATCACTATTCAATCACAGAACAGTAATATTCAATACTAGCTTCCGCCCGCGACTCCGTCCGCGCGGATGTCGGTCTTCGCGTGGATGGTTATTTCTCCATTTTGAGTACCTCTGACAATAACATCTTATAAATATCTATTGGACCCAATTCCCAAATACGGCTAGGCCTATAATAATACGCAACGTGTGTTCGCGGTTCTACGGAACAACGTCTATGGATAAAACTGAAAAATTAAGATTAATTTTTTTCTACGTATTTTTCCAGGATAAAAAGTATCCTATTTTACGCCCAGGATAATAAGGTATAATTATACCAAGTTTCATCGAAATCGAACCGGTAGTTTTCACGTGATGTCTTCACATACAGACAGACAGACAGACAGACAGACAGACAGACAGACAGACAAAAATTTTTTTAATCACATATTTGGGTTTGGTATCGATCCAGTAACACCCCCTGCTATTTATTTTTTCAATATTTTCAATGTACAGAATTGACCCTTCTACAGATTTATTATATGTATAGATTAAAATTATATCTACAAGTCACATGACACTCGGAAATATACCGCCATAGAATTAGCGCCATTTTAACCAAAATATATATTTTGATGTCATTGATAACTTGATATGGGTACACGTCAAGTTGATAAGTAAGTTATTGTTCAAGTTATACTGTTAATAGCGTTAAGTTATTGTTAAGTTAAACAATTGAACAGTATTTGATTGTCATGTGTATGTTCAAGTTAAAGTAACTTTGTTTGAGTGTTTGTGTTGAATATATCTTACGTTATAAAAATGAATCGTAAAATATGTTAAACGCATAACTCGAGTACGGCTGAACCGATTTCGTTAATTCTTTTTTATACTTAGCATTCATTGAAGTACGAGGATGGTTCTTATGGAGAGAAAACGTAAACATGTACCACGGGCGAAGCCGGGTGGACCGCTAGTATTATCCTAATTTTTATCTATTAAATTAAGTTTACTGTTGACTTTGATAGGAGACTGTGTTATTTGGAGTGTTTTAAAAATAATTAAAGTGAAACTTTTATTACATCGTCTCAAACTTTTTGGTCTGTGTAGCGCATGTCGCGTGACGTACGATAATTATCGTACACATACGATAATTATCGTAAGTTTCACTTTTACCGTACAAATACGATAATTATCGTAAGTTCCACTTTTACCGTGGTTTCATAAGACCACACAACAATTTTTCATTTTTTAAGTTTTTTTTATTATAAATAGAAATATTATTGTATCATGGCCTGTTTATCACTACATAGTATAAAACAAAGTCACTTTCTCAGTCCCTATGTATGCTTAAATCTTTTGAACTACGCAACGAATTTTGATGCGTTTTTTTCAATAGATAGAGTTGTTCAAGAGGAAGGTTTTAGTATAGATCTAATTTATTAGGTTTTAGACAAAGCGGGCGAAGCCGCGGGAAAGCTAGTATTAAATATAACGTCTCTATGCATTCAAAATTCCGCTCTATCGAAAAACAATGCAAAATCGAAAACAGAAACTCGAATTGTAAACAAAATTAATTTCCGCAGAGACGACCGCTCACAACAAAGTCCAGACATCGAATGCGATAACTGTTCGAAATTCAAATTTAACCGTTGACCGGAGATGCGGCGGAGGACACTTCCGGTTGCGTTCCGTTTCACAGTTTTGTCTGATATCTTTTGATAATGGAATTTCAGTTACGTGTAAATTTTGATGTATTTTAGTTATATTAGAAAGAGAGTAAGTTTATTTTGGAATACTTCTAATATGCGATGTTGTTTGATAAGTTTTTGGTTTGCAGTTTTGTAACTTTTTCCAATTTTATTTAATTCAAATAATAATATTTGAATTCAAATAAAAAAAAATGTTTTTTTCTGAGACTGAGTAGATACATTGAAACGAGCATTTTTAATTTGTGATATTTTGTGCGATGTTTCGTAGTTTTGTAGCTTATCCTTTACAAAAAATTACAAACCAAAATAAAATTATTATATACTAGCGGTCCGCCCCGGCTTCGCCCGTGGTACATATTTACGTTTTCGTTTAAAAAAAGAATTAACGAAATCGGTTAAGCCGTTCTCAAGTTATGCGCTTACCAACATATTTTGGGATTCATTTTTATATATAAGATTTAGTAGTACCTAAGACATACATATATTTAAATGAAAATTTACATAACTAGGTTGCATAAAAAATAATACTACCCAGTCTATGCCGTAGACTCTACGTAGACATTACGCTCGAGCTCTACGGCGTAGAGCATTGTAGAGCGTAAACAAGAGCGTAAACTACACTGATCATAGATAATAGCAGTTTTTTAATATCATAGATACAATCTTATTTATTATTTCCAACCATAGACACGTTCTTAACCAGGTAAACTGTTTAAAAGTCTACAAAATCACATTATAAAAACATTGTATATGCATGCAGCGGCCATGTTTGTATTTCGTCGTTTGACAGATGACAGCAGTTAGCGCGGGAAATGATTTTCAAAATGGCGGCAGCGTGCTGTATCTGTGCATCGAGGTGGGTTTCCATTGTAACACGAGAAATAATTATTTGTATTTCTGTTTTTGAAGTGAAACTTCTTTAGGTGCGTTGAGAGTAAAATTTCAAGGTCGTTTCATAGCAATACCGTCACGTCATAGAGTAAGGCGACGATTTTGGTATCTTTGAATCTTGCCAAAGAAGTTTTGCTTCTGACACGTGTGCTCGGCACATGCGCTCTTTTTTATTTACTTTTGTAAAAACATGTTGATATCAAGACATACTCTATTTTTACAGTAAATAATTATTTGTAATTTATTATACGACTAGTTTTTTTAGATTTAAAATTTTAATTATAAACTTCTGTTCAGTTTGGGAAAAATGTTAAATCAGATACTTGTCTAGTAGAATAGCATTATGTAATGTATTCTCTCTTAGCTTAATATAGTTACTACTCGGTCTGATTAAAAGGGATTTAAAAATGGTGAATTTTCTATTTGAGACAAATCACACTCACACTCACTTAACACATAATTTTGGTCAATAACCTGGTTTGATATCTGAGAGACGCTATTTCCAATTCCATTTTCTATCACAACATAATATACAGGGTTACTTATAAACCACCGGCAACCTCGCAGGACAAGATAGCAAACATCACAAGCAACAACATTTGTTCTACGACTTTTGATAATTTGTTAGATTTTATTTTCATACAAAAATAAATATTCATTTAATTTTCCGTTTGAATATCATAAACTCTACGCCTCCCAAAAATAACGTAAGGGGGAAGGGGGCGTCGCCTCGTCCATCCGATAATGAATAGAATATAGGAACACAAATGTTAGGAGAGTACAATAAAAGTTTAAAAAATAATTTAAAAATAATTTATTGCGTTATGCCAAAAGTCGTAGAACAAATGTTGTTACATATGATGTTAGCTATCTTGTCCTGCGAGGTTGCTGGTGTTTAACAAGTAACCCTGTATATTCTGTTATTACTTGACAGGCTAGCTGCTACTAGGTAACGATACGACAAGACAATGGAAACAAGTCATTTAATTTGATACAATATTTTGCAAATTCAATTTAATCCTATCGTTTTAATATTGGAGTTATATTTTTCTGTCTGAAAGTGTTTTCTTTGATACTTAAACACGTTAATTTTATTGAGTAAGATAAAGTGTAATCTTTATCATCATTATCGTCAATATTTATCAAATCTGTAGGTATATTATATACCTGTACCTGTATCTGTTCTATATCTTTATCTGCATATATATTTATCTATAATATAAAAATGAATCCCAAAATGTGTTGGCAAGCGCATAACTTGAGAACGGCTTAACCGATTTCGTTAATTCTTTTTTTATAATATTCCTTGGAGTTCGAGAATGGTCCTTATGTAGAGAAAACATGAATATGTACCACGGGCGAAGCCGGGGCGGACCGCTAGTTATATTATAAAGCTGAAGAGTTTGTTTGTTTGAACGCGCTAATCCCATGTATCGAGGAAGGTTATAGGCTATACATCATCACCCTAAGACTAACAGGAGCGGAACAATGCAGGTGAAATCGCGGGGCACAGCTAGTCTATTATAAGATTCGTTTTGAACATATTTTTTACTATTCTGTAGAAATCAATATACTTCACCATACCAATAATCTATTTGTAACATATAAAAAAACCGCTTTACACATATACTAAATAGTAATTTTTACATTTTTTGGTTTATATGTTTCGGTTAATCTTTGGAACGAACGGCTCAACCGATTTTGACGGGACAGTCACTGTTCGATAGCCAATGTAATAAGGAGTAAAATAGGCTGCTTTTTATTCTGATATTCCATAGGGATTAAAAGAAAAAACTCATTTAATAGGAAACGCTGATAGAAGCTTATTTCCTACCTTCCTTTAAATCGTTGGAAAACACTATTATTTTCTGACTTGCATAAAACGTTTATAAAAGTCTCGTTTTGAAGAAAAGATATAATATTGCAATAAGCGTGGATTAGGGACAATTTAAATACAAACTTCGAGATACAAATGTTCATTTTTATACAGATTTAGAGGGCTATCTTATTATGGATAAGACTTGTAGAAAAATTAAAAAATGGCGAAGAAATTTTAACGAAAAATATGTTAAACATTAATAATACATGGATCGACTTAGTAACAAATAAATTATTTATTTTTAGCGTACCTTTATCGAATTCGGATGATATTATGCATAAACAATTTACTCTGATAAATATAATCAAAACGAGAGACCAATTTAGCCGTAAAAGTGTCAGGACGCAGATATTTAAACATATTTATCCAATGAAAATGATTGTTAAGTACAGCCGTAAAAGCGTAATTTTTAAGCATAATATAGCTTAGCATATTTCAACATATTATATGCAACTTGAGCTACATACTATTTACAGCTTGTTAAATCGTAACACAAACAAACAAGCAAAAAATCTTTCCCCTTCATTTAATATCTTATCCATATAATTCTACCCGCATTAATCAGTTATTCAAATGTATACAGGCGGGCACGGTTACAAACGGTTACGGATACAGACGGTTACGGTTACTTGTTGCTCTCAGATGGGACAGCTTAATTATTTTATACTTTTATTGATTCATTTCAAAGTTTTTATGAGACGCTGGCTTTAATTCAATTCACTTTAAAACGACTTATCTTTTATCTTAAGAAAAATTATAAACGCGAAAGATCGTGAGGATTGATGTATGTTTGTTTCTCTTTCTCGGGAAAATTGCTGACGGATTTTATAGAAATAGAAATAAGTAGAATTAGAAAGTGTTTTATTTGCCACCATGTAACCGACGAATAAAAATGTTGCGATAGCTTAATACTTCTGGAATTAGCGAACCTAGTATTATAACCGTTTTTTGCCCAGTCAAGTTTATTATGCAAGTACGCAGGGTTACCGTTCTTAACGACACCGAACAAAAGTACGCTATAATTTAGCTCTCTCCTGCAAGTCATAAATAGCGAGTTGGATTTGCTAAGAAATGGAGATATATGCGCTCTTCGAGGGATTTTGTAATTGGCAATGAGTGCATCAGAATAACACAAAGGTTATAGAAAAACTTGATTGCTTTGTGTGAAACCATGCTACACACCTAGTAATTTAAATAGATAGAGACAATATATTTAGATTTACTGCTAGGATATATCTTAGGATATATCTTAGGGCTGATTTTTCAATCGTTGGCTAAAACTTATTCATCGAATAACGTATTAAACTACAATTTCAAAAATGTATTCTAATTGTCCGTATTTGACAGTTTATAGGTGACATTTTAAAATGTTCGTGTAATACTTTATTGGACGGATAAAATATAAGGATTGAAAAATCGGCCCTAAAATATTATAAGCTCTTTTTGCAGATTCGATTTCATATTTAGTAAAAGGTGAGTAAAAGTATCAAAGAGTGGATGAAAATGTAGGTTAAAATGTGTCGAAAATCTATAAATCTACTAGTTTACCGCCCGCGGCTTCGCCCGCTTTCTCTAAAACTGATTTGAGATTTAAATTTTAAACTATCCTATCTCTCAAGTTGGATCGAACTGCACATGGCGAATTTTATTATAATCGGTTAAGTGGTTTAGGAGTTCATTGAGGACAAACATTGTGACACGAGATTTATATATATTAACCCTTAGCTGGTATCGCCTTTTTTGGCAACACTACCGGTATCGTGGGTCAAATTCTACCCATACCTAACAATCTGTTGTAGATAGTAGATTTTTTATTATTTGTATAAAATATGGTTAGATAAGAAATAAAAAAATATTTTTTTTACAAAATTAACTTTATTTAATTTTAGAATATAAAAAAATATCATGTTTTACACGCATTTGTAAATAACCTTATTTTTTGGCACTTTTTGGTTAGTGTGAACTTAAAACATAAAAAAAAATATAAATATTAGAAAAACTGTAACTGCAATATATTTATGGCACTTCTCATATCTTTATTATAACAAAAAAATAAATTGCTTCTGAAATCATCATAAAATAAAAAAAATGACAACCAAAACCAAAATGACTTTTACCATCAACTATCATCCTCATCTTCTTCACTCTCATCTCTCGTATTTTCGTTTCTCGTATATTTTCTATTATTCTCGTATCTCCTCTTCGTTTTCACTGTCGTCAGAACTTACTCCAAATACACTGTCTTCTGAGCAACTAACATATTAGGGATAGTCTCGATCGCTGATGATTTCGTCGTCACAAAGTTGGTTTACATTTGGTATTCTTTCATTTTTCAATTCCAAATCGTCACTTCAGTCGTTCATCAACTCCTCGATTTGTCTGTCGTTCAAAAAGCCCTCCAATGTAGTACAAATAAACAATAAAACAAAAAAAGTAAGTAATTACACTCAGTGAAAAAAGTTACTTATTTGGTGTCGTGGGTCGAACGTGACCCAGAAAGCTACTTACCTCCGCTCCTAAGATAGTCACAGTTCTGCACATCCACCCCCCGCTGCAGCTAGCGACGCACTGAGAATACTTAGAAGCGCACAGTCGTTGCATAAATATTTAAAGAATTATAACCGAAAATGTTCGCTTCTGGGTCAAATTTGACCCACGATACCTGCTAAGGGTTAAGATAAATCGTAGATGTTATGTGTCTTTAGAGTTGTGATTAGAGCATGGGTATATAGATATTTTGATACCCGAGAAAGGACATAGGCTACTTTTTACCCCGGGAGGACATAAGAGAGGTTTTATCACAGAAATCCCACGGGAACGAGAACTATGCGGGTTTTTCTATGACTGCGCGGGCAATGCCGCGGGTGGAAAGCTAGTTATTTAATAAATTATTATTGTAGAGTTCAAAATGTTCCACAGTCCAAATTGGAAAGAATGTAACGTCTACATTTAAAAACTAATTTTTATTCAGAATCGTAACACAGTAAAGTAAACAGCTAATAAAACTGTTTATTGTTTGAATTAATATGTCTGCCATTGTTTTGTTATTATTTACGTTTTTATTATTGTTTGCACCTCGATGTAAAGAGTTTTATGTCTGTCTGTCACAGGGCCGGACCGTGAACTTGTGGGGCCCTGGGCTGAAACTACCCAGGGGCCTTTTTTTTTTGGAAATGTTTATATTTTCTTAATACTTACTTTCGCAATTTTGTTATTTTAACATATTCAAATTTGATTTTAAATCGTTTTATTAATTCAGGAGTCTATTGCGGACAAACAAAGTACCTAACACGTAATTTTTTTATACATATTTAGATAATAAAAAAATAATAAAATAATGTTATTCATCCATACTAATATTATAAATGCGAAAGTAACTCTGTCTGTCTGTCTGTTACTCAATCACGCCTAAACTACAGAACCAATTTGCATGAAATTTGGTATAGAGATATTTTGATACCCGAGAAAGGACAAAGGCTACCTTTTATTGCAAAATATGTACCACGGGCGAAGCCGGGGCAGACCACTAGTTTATTATAAATTAGTAAAAGAATCTGACAGTTATGTTATTTAAATAATAATTTAGAAATTAACCTTTCTCCATTTTTGTGCTGCAAATTCTTTTATTGGTCATCACATTGCAAGTCTTTTGTTAGATCACAATGTAAATAAATATGTAAATAGTAGTAAAACGTAAATAGTTATATATTGACACCCTAAAAGTTGTCTCAAAACCTACATATGGTATGGTCTAAGCAACTATTTAATTTCAAGGTCAAATGAAAATTCAAAATGAAAATTCCCGGAAAATGTCTGGAAAATATCCGGAAAATGCCTGGGAAATATCCGGAAAATGCCTGGGAAATGCCCGGAAAATGCCCGGAAAATATCCGGAAAATGCGTGAAAATGTCCGGGAAAAGTGTGGAAAACGCCTGGAAAATCCTCGGAAAATGCCTGGAAAATATCCGGAAATGACAATCCGATGGAAAATCCTCGGAAAATGCCAGGGAGAAGCCTGGAAAATAACCGGAAAATGCCTGGGAAATGCCCGGAAAATTCCCGGAAAATGCCTGGAAAATATCCGGAAATATCCGGAAAATGCCTGGGAAATGCCCGGAAAATCCTTGTAAAAGGCCTGGAAAATCCTCGGAAAATGCCAGGGAAAAGCCTGGAAAATATCCGGAAAATGCCTGGGAAATGCGTGAAAATGTCCGGAAAATGCCTGGGAAATGCCCGGAATATTCCTGGGAAATATCCGGAAAATGCCTGGGAATTTCCCGGAAAATGCCTGGAAAATCCTCGGAAAATGCCAGGGAAAAGCCTGGTAAATAACCGGAAAATGCCTGGGAAATGCCCGGAAAATTCCCGGAAAATATTTGGAAAATGCGTGAAAATGTCCGGGAAAAGTGAGGAAAACGTCTGGAAAATCCTCGGAAAAGGCCTGGAAAATCATCGGAAAATGCCAGGGAAAAGCCTGGAAAATATCCGGGAAATGCCTGGAAAATATCCGGGAAATGCCTGGAAAATATCCGGAAAATGCCTGGGAAATATCCGGAAAATGCCTGGGAAAGGCCCGGAAAATGCCCGGAAAATATCCGGAAAAATGCGTGAAAATGTCCGGGAAAAGTGTGGAAAACGCCTGGAAAATCCTCGGAAAATGCCAGGGAAAAGCCTGGAAAATAACCGGAAAATGCCTGGGAAATGCCCGGAAAATTCCCGGAAAATGCCTGGAAAATGCTTGGGAAATATCCGGAAAATACCTGGGAAATGCCCGGAAAATCCTTGGAAAAGGCCTGGAAAATCCTCGGAAAATGCCAGGGAAAAGCCTGGAAAATAACCGGAAAATGCCTGGGAAATGCCCGGAAAATGCCTGGGAAATATCCGGAAAATGCCTGGGAAATGCGTGAAAATGTCCGGAAAATGCGTGAAAATGTCCGGGAAAAGTGTGGAAAACGCCTGGAAAATCCTCGGAAAATGCCTAAATCCCCGGAATGAGGTGTACTTATTACTTTACAGGTATTTCCCGGAAAATGAAAATTCCCGGAAAATGTCTGGAAAATATCCGGAAAATGCCCGGAAAATGCGTGAAAATGTCCGGGAAAAGTGTGGAAAACGCCTGGAAAATCCTCGGAAAAGGCCTGGAAAATCCTCGGAAAAGGCCTGGAAAATCCTCGGAAAATGCCAGGGAAAAGCCTGGAATATATCCGGGAAAATGCCTGGGAAATGCGTGAAAATGTCCGGAAAATGCGTGAAAATGTCCGGGAAAAGTGTGGAAAACGCCTGGAAAATCCTCGGAAAATGCCTGGAAATCCCCGGAATACAGGGGAGGTGTACTTATTACTTTACAGGTATTTCCCGGAAAATGAAAATTCCCGGAAAATGTCTGGAAAATATCCGGAAAATGCCTGGGAAATATCCGGAAAATGCCTGGGAAATGCCCGGAAAATGCGTGAAAATGTCCGGGAAAAGTGTGGAAAACGCCTGGAAAATCCTCGGAAAATGCCTGGAAAATCCTCGGAAAATGCAAGGTAAAAGCCTGGAAAATATCCGGAAAATGCCTGGGAAATGCCCGGAAAATTCCTGGGAAATATCCGGAAAATGCCTGGGAATTTCCCGGAAAATGCCTGGAAAATCCTCGGAAAATGCCAGGGAAAAGCCAGGCAGGCATTTTCCGGATATTTCCCAGGCATTTTTCGGATATTTTCCAGGCTTTTCCCTGGCATTTTTCGAGGATTTTCCAGGCATTTTCCGAGGATTTTCCAGGCGTTTTCCACACTTTTCCCGGACATTTTCACGCATTTTCCGGATATTTTCCGGGAATTTTCCGGGCATTTCCCAGGCATTTTCCGGGAAATTCCCAGGCATTTTCCGGGGTTTTCCCAGGTATGTTCCACTTTTTCCCCGGACATTTTCACGCAGGCATTTTCCGGGGACATCCGGAAAATGCCTGCGTGCCTGGCAATGCCTGGATAATTCCCGGAAAATGCAAATTTGCGAAGTAATTAAAGCAGAAAACCAAAAAAAGAAAAAGAAAGCTAAAATCTTTCATATTAAATGTATATGGGATATTCATATTTCATACTTAATGTATGGGAGGGTTTAAAGATAATTTTTTTGATATTTCTCGATTTATTTTTAAAAATTTATTACGGCCATTTTACTCATAAGGTTAAGTACTTTCGATATCAGTTTAAAGTTTTTTGTTATCTGTAATACTTACGGAAAAATCGCCTGTGCACACTTAACGATTACACCCTGTATAAATATTTACAGACTTACAGCTGGGTATCTCGAATTCCGAGATTCTTACCTAATTTAACCTTACATGACTTGGCCATAACTCGTTCGGGCTTGTACATAAGAGTTAAAACGCATTCAATAACGCATTTCGTTAAAAAATGACAAATGTTTATAAGTAGGTATATAAATTTTTAATTGTACGTTGATAGTTATAAAAAAATTATTTCGGTGTTAGATAGCCCATTTATAGTGGAAGGCTATTATATCATCAGGCTAAGACCAACAGGATCTGAGCCACGTGAGTGAAATCGCGGGGCGCAGCTAGTTATTATTATGTATACCTATATAAAATAACCAAATAGTTTCAATGAGATTTATTTTCTATAAGTTGAAAATCAACATGCAAACATCCTTTTAGGTACATGTTAGCAAAAGTTATTGAAGTAGGTAGTTATGCGATTTTCATCAATTTTTTTTCGAAAACCGACAACAGATTTTTTTTCAAATTATCGCCCATTGTTTTTATCGGGGTATGGGGGCCCTTTTAACCTCGGGGCCCTGGGCTGCAGCCCATAAAGCCCATGGGTAGATCCGGCCCTGGTCTGTCAGTATCTAAATAAGGAGTGAATGCTTTTGCCCGTGGTTTTGCCTGCTTATGAAAATACGGGCCACAAGTAGCATAATGTATAAATCTATACTAATACTTTATTATAATACTATAAAGCTGTAGAGTTTGTTTGTTTGTTTGAACGCGCTAATCTCAGGAACTACTGGTCCGATTTGAAAAATTCTTGCGGTGTTAGATAGTCCATTTATCGAGGAAGGCTATAGGCTATATATCATCATCATCATCATCATATACATCATCATCACGCTAAGACCAACAGGAGTGGTGCAATGCGGGTGAAACCGCGGGGCACAGCTAGTTGTTAATAATAAATTGATAACTTAACTTAATATATTGTGCTAAAAATGTTATTTAGCATTATTTGTTTAAAAATTGTGACTTTGGTACTCCGTGATCTATTTTTTAACCCACAGCCTTACCGTTTTCGAAAGTTCTTCTTATTATCAAAGGTACTAAATGTAAAGGGCAATTTAAAATATAAAATTTTAATTAATAAATCCTATACTGAATTTTCGTGTCCCCATGTGGGGTATGGTCAAATACCGATCGATTCTTTACAGACAAGTAGGTGATTAGCTTTATGTGTAAGTATAAGTATTAAGTATGTATTTAAAATTATATATATATGTATGTTTATCAGCCATCTTGGTTTCCATAACACAAGCGAAAGCTTAGTATGGGATCAGATCGTGCCGTGTGTGAAAATTGTCCTGAATATTTATATTTATTTATATTAAGTAATCTGTGCTTCTAGTGTGTTTGAGATTCAGGCTTTTTGGGCTCTAAGCCTCTTACAGGAATCGAACCGATGACTTTTCAGTTCTATGCTCACGTATTATTTATCTCACTTGAAATATAATGTATGCTTTAATAATTTACAAAAATTATTATGATGTTAGTTGAAATCAACTTCTTTTTAATAAATTAAAAAAAAATATCGCAGACATCATTACTAGATATGGTTGAGTTTTTACTTATTTGTACAGGTTGTTGTTATTCCTTCCTACAATTATTTAGAAGGCTTAGCTTCGATGTTTGTAAAATCACACGTAAACGGCTGGACCGATTCTAATGAGATTTAACTATGTTATAACTAAGATTAAGGTGTGAGTAAAACTCGCATATTATCAATAATTTATTTATTTATTAACATTACAACGATTACAGACATAGTTAACATAAATTCATGCACCATGAAATAAAACTTCCTATGTATTACAAAGAAAATACGTAAAAACCGCATGTTTTTCAAATATTCATAATATAAAGACCGCAGTCTGCAAAATATTGATTTTTCCTCTTTCAGCCAATTGCTTTAGCTCACGCCCATTGGAGACCACGGAGTACGAAGAAAATAATGTAGATGTGAATGGATGTTGTATTCTGAAAGAGAAAAAAAGATAATTGGAAAATAATTAAAATTAATAATTATTTATTATTATTATTTTGTGCAGGTGGAGCCGGGTTAAGCAACTAGTTGCCGCAAAACCATCTCACAACATTGAAATAACATGTGTGTGTGTATAGTGAAAAATTCTATATTTATAAATAAGTAATTGGTAAACCTTTTTCTGTATTCCTGATTAAATTACTTTGACAAGTGCGAATATGTGTTTTATTTTCCATAATTAATTAATATATTGTTTACTAGCGGTCCGCCCCGGCTTCGCCCGTGGTACATATTTCGCAATAAAAAGTAGCCTATGCCCTTTCTCGGGTATCAAAATATTTCCATACCAAATTTCATGCAAATTGGTGCAGTAGTTTAGGCGTGATCGAGTAACAGACAGACAGACAGAGTTACTTTCGCATTTATAATAAAAAGTATGGACATTGTGAAGTACAAATCTGTGATTTATTTCCTTTACAATAAATTATTTTGAAATATTACATTTTGTTTTATTTATTTACCTCTCTAACGTTGTCCCTAGACGATAAAGTAGCATGACATGCGTTGGTGTCATGCATGAATGAAAGTTTTAATTATTGATAAAAAACTGGTACCTAGCTGATTTATGAAACTTTCAACAATATATAAAACCTAATAAATTATATACTAAAACCTTCCTCTTGAATCACTCTATCTATTAAAAAAAACCGCATCAAAATCCGTTGCGTAGTTTTAAAGATTTAAGCATACAAAGGGACATAGGGACAGAGAAAGCGACTTTCTTTTATACTATGTAGTGATATTGACATGCAGCGTGATCGTCTAGATCGGTGCATGTCATGCAAAGACTTAGGATATATTCGTACTATACTCAATACGCAAACTGCATAAAATGCAGTTGATTTTTTAGGTCATTCATGCAGCATGACAATTCCCGAAAACACACATGCTTGCATTATCGTCTAGGGGCTGCATTAAGGTATTCAAAATGTTTAGATTGAGACAAGACTATGTTAAGCTATTTAAAACTCGTTTTAACTGCGAATAAGGTCCTCTAGAAAGCCCATATTATGTGTTATTCTGGTGTGCAAGCTACTTCATTGTCTAAAACCTAATAAATTATACACTAAAAACCTTCCTCTTGAATCACTCTATCTATTAAAAAAAAACCGCATCAAAATCCGTTGCGTAGTTTTAAATATTTAAGCATACAAAAAAAGGGACATAGGGACAGAAAAAGCGACTTTGTTTTATACTATGCAGTGATAGTGAAGAAGCATATAATATATGATTCATTCAAATAGCAGATTCTACCAGATGACTGCAACATATACATACAGACTAGTTTTCCTCACGCGGTTTCACCCGCGTAGCCAAAGAAAAACCCGTATAGATCCCGTGCCCTTATGGTTTCTGGTATAAAACCTATCCGTTGTCCTTACTCAGGTTTCACGCTATCTCTGTATACAAATTTATCTAAATCGGTTCAGTTGAAGTATGAATAAGAGACAGATAGAGTTACCTTCGCATTTATAATATTAGACAGACAGGGTTTAACTTTAAGTGCGGGTTCTCTTTAATCTGGTTTTGTCGTATTTTCACATGGACAACTATTAAAATGACAGATCCCTGGTTTAAAGTTAGACTGTGTTTAAATTGTTTTGTAGTAAGACCATTAGAGTGTAGTAAAATAAATAAATGTTTAAAAAACACATCCAATAATTCTTGCATCGTCAACATCCACTCCGCCCAGGCAAAGCCCCGCCTACCCACATCGCTGGGCGTGGCCAAACTATATATGTATATAAAACTACTGTTATCTAAATGACAAAGCTCGGATTTTCTATTGTTAAGTTACACTGTATTTACCCACTCACTGTTGACAAGTTTACAAAGCAATGATTTGATATTGTTTATTTTGACGGTAGGTTTTTAAGTCGTACTCAAACTCAACACAAACAGTGCTGGTAAACTCAAATATCTAATCAAATGAGTCAAAAGTTTACTTTTTAAGATCATTCAAAGTTGGCTATTTCAACTCACTTCATGGAACATTTTCGTCGTTAATACTTAATATAGTTAAAAAAAAAACACTAAAAAGAACTTTCTTTTACTTATAAAATTATAGTGTAGTTACCGTGCCTTCATAACTGTATGTAGTATGTACATAGTGTGAATCCTTGATTTCTCCAGCATTCCATCATTAGATCCTGTTCTCTTTACCTAAAATAACATAGAATAACGTTAACATACATAAGTAAACATGTAGGTATGTTAACGTTATTCTATGTTATATATTATATATATTCAACAAATTCAGAACGAAATAGGTGTTAATTGAAGGAAATTTTTCTTATCTACTTTTTTGTCCGGGTATAGTTTCATAAATCAGTGTTTACCAGAAATAGTATAAATTTCCATTAAATTATCTACAAAATGGTGTGTAGATTTAGATTACGTGGATTACCAATCGTGTAATTAATTAAATGGTTACGAAGCTACTAATAGTACAATGTATTATGCGTATTGCGTCGTGCAATAAGGAAGCAAGTTTTTTTTTTTTTTTTGTATGGTGTTTCTCAATGTTAGCCAGAAGGGCTACTACATTTTAACGCGGACGCGGGGGTGAACTGAAGGTTCACCCTGGTAGCGACATGCACAAGGGCGTCCCCCCTTGACGGGGACCACGAACCTCGGCTTGAGCTGTCGCTTGAGTGGAGGAGGCCAGAAGGGCCCTAATCGGACGGGAAGGAAGCAAGTGCCTTAGGTATTCTTCATGAATATTATCATTATGCTATATCGAGATAAAGAGTGATGGTTTAGGCCATAACCAATTTTCTGGTCAAGTGCAGATATCGTAAGTAGTCGAACTATTGATTCTTACGATGCATTGACATCAAACGAGCGAATGCTCATTCTAAACCCACTATGTCAAATTATTTTAGTGCAAACAGGCGTAGAGCATTCTTTCGTTGTTTTTAGTGCGTTCGAAAAGATTTTATGGAATGTTAAATTACTGAACAACACTGAATACGAGTCGAGTTTTTCGTTAACACTAAGGCTGGTTGCAGAGCTTGACCGACCATCAGTGCGTACCGTCGGTCCTGACGATACGCATCAACAATTGTATGACTATGACACTAATGCGCATGACAATACGCGTGCGTATGGTCGGTCTAGTTATGAACGGTTTTATGAATTTCCATACATATGACAAGCGCGACTGACGTACGTACTGATGGTCGGTCAAGCTCTGCAACCGGCCTAAAAGATCACGAAATAATGCTCTTGCCCTAGCACGTAAGTTGCACGTAGTTTGATATAAATGCACCGTTATACTAAGTGCAGATAGAGTGTAGAGCAATGGTGATATCGATAATGTTCAAACACATCAGCATAACCAGCTGACTTTTAAATTTCTTTAAGATAAAGGGTTATAATTTTAAACTTTAAGATAAAGGGTTAACCATAATCTGTCATATAATATGCAATCCATACTAATATTATAAATGCGAAAGTAACTCTGTCTGTCTGTCTGTTACTCAATCACGCCTTAACTACTGAACCAATTTGTATGAAATTTGGTATAGAGATATTTTGATACCCGAGAAAGTACATAGGCTACTTTTTACCCCGGGAAATAGGATAGGTTTTATCCCGGAAATCCCACGGGAACGGGAACTATGGGTTTTTTTCTTTGACTGCGCGGGCGAAGCTGCGGGTGGAAAGCTAGTGTGTTATAATCTGTCGTAATTATAGTCAATTTTTCAAGCCAGAAGAATTGACTGGAAATCAGTTTTTTCGTCATTTGTTTACAAAGATCATCACTGCTAAATACAAAACGGAGTTGCAACTAATCATGCTTAATGATACACTCATATTAAACGTTGTACAAGTTTGTTTGTTTGTTTGTTTGTTTTACCTGGTAGAGAATATTGACATTTGCATCTACCTCTAGATAGAGTTCTGGGAGTAGTCTTTAAAAAAAACAACGTGTGTCACTCGGGGACTGCCGCGGTAAAGCTATTGCATGCTATGCCTTCAAGCCACACCTCCGCCCGTCGGAGTGGAAAGCGTGAGGTTTTTTCGTTACGGAATTTCTCGATTCGGTCCCCGCGCTCAAGGCCCGCGATAAAAGCTATGCAATAGCTTAAAAATTCACTTTAAATTTTAAGCACGGTTTAAGCCATCAGATTTATTTCAAACATAGTAAGTATACTTATCATGGATTGATGACAATGCGATAATTTCATAAGTAGGTAAGTATAATATATTATTGTTATACTTTGTTTCAGGTTTTTAATTTCTACAATTGAAAATTTTCGCTGCGGGGAGGTTGCTTAGAACCAGGAGAAGGTTATAGGATAGGTACTTCGTATGTCTAAAATTTTGAAAAAAATTACAACCGCGTCGGCCGGCGCCGGGGTGAACAGCTAGTATAACAATATAACGAATATATAACATAGTATAAAGTATACTATGTTTTTAACTTCTACCAGTTTTATAAATGTTTTCGAATTTGAATAAATATTTAACTTTTTCAAGCAAAAACAAGCGTTCGAAACTATATCAGATTTGGCATATTAATCAGGCTTTTACCCAAACCTTCGTAACTATATATTTTACAAGTGATAACTGCGTTAAAAACAACCGACTTCAAACTTGCATTTGCAACATTTAAAAATACAGACAAAAATGCTCATAAAATAAAAACTACTGAGCCTATCCGAATAATTTTATGGGACCAATTCGACACCATCCCGCATCGAACAAAAAAAGAATCACGTAAATCGGTTCAGAAACCTCGGAGTAATCGGTGTACATACATAAAAAAAACATACCGGCCGAATTGATAACCTCCTCCTTTTTTTTTGAAGTCGGTTAAAAACTAAATAGTTTTATCACACTTCTTTTCACGTTAAAAGACATGCAATCGATCCGTGGTCAATATAAGTCTGTTAAAATATTTAGCTATCCACCCCAAGGTCGTAAACAAACCGTGGGTTTAGTTTAGTATGGGGATAAAACAATTTCGACACTATATATCTATACATAGTATATAAGACAAGGTTCTGTCTGTCCAAATGTATGTTTGGATCTTTAAAACTAAGTGATAAGGGTGTTATATTTATAATCCTACTAATATTATTTGTATAAATATGCAAATCCTATCCTATCCTACTAATTAAGTATGTGAGGATGGGTGTATGTGTATGTATGTTTGTTACTCTTTCACGCAAAAACTGTTGAACCGATTTCGATGTTTGGCACACAAATAGAGGGTATAATATAAGTACATTTTATATGAAAATAGTTTTCCGCTGCGGCTTCGACCGCTTTGTATTACTCGAGATACACTCTATCTATTAAAAAAACCGCATCGAAATTCTTTGCATAGTTATAAAGGTTTCAGCATAATAGGGACATTGGGATACAGGGACAGAGAAAGCGACTTTGTTTTATACTAGGTGGTGATTGTACATCAAAATTATTAATATACCGTAGTTAAATCCACGAGTGAATCTGCGGTCCACAGCTAGTCATAATCATGCAAAACAAAATGCCCATTTAAACAGAACCACATGCGTCCAAAACTTTGATTACAAGAGCAATAAAAACTCGAAAAACACTGTATCTTATTTAATGAAATTCATTTGGTAAGTACTTTTACGACTGTTTCCAACTTTTATTCAAAAATTCGTATATTTTAGGTTAAGTATACTTATTATTTCTCTGCGACTCTATCTGTATTCTGTTGCATAAAATATTTTTTTTTCATTTATTCATCTATTACACGAAAAGTAATGAAGTTAATGGGATAGTGCAAAGTGAAAAATAAATAAAATTAAAACTTAATCAACCGTTATGTTATTTTCAAGTTATTTTCCATACCATTTATTTATTTATTTATTTATTAATTCTTTATTGCTTGCTATTGAAAGTTACAATAAAACTTAACCTAGGAATACATTCAAACAAATGGCGGTCTTATCGCTATGCAGCGATTTCTTCCAGACAACCAGACGTACGGAGAGAAATTAAATTAAAGGAAAGGAGTAGGGCAGAGCATAAATATATAATATAAAAATTTACATAATAAATAAATACAATATAAGACATTAAATACATATATATTTACAATCGAATAAGAGAAAAAAAAATTACATAATAATAAACATAACGGAGTATATAATATTAAGTACAGCAAGAGAGGTGATAATTGCGTAACATTACTTTAAAACTATTTAAGGACTGTGCATTCTTTATTGGTCCAGGTAAAGCATTCCACAATTTGATTGCCTGAACGGTAAACGAATTATCGTAGAAGCTTGTGAGATGTGGTGGCATTCGCAGTCGAAGCATTTCGGTAGACCGAACAAGTACATCGTTGTTGCCTCTAAACACAAATTTTTCTTTAATCCTATCGGAGTGAATAAAATTAAAAGTGACATCATCACAATTAGATAGTTGAATAGTCTGTATCCATATTCCCTATTGCCTGTACCAAAAACATGGAAAATCAATTATTAAAACTATATTAATTATATTATTAGGACATTTATAACATTCAATAAATAACTTCGAAATAATCCCACAAAATATAATGTTTAAGCCACCCCTTAAATAGTGATGTACAACGCTTTATCGATACAGCTATAATTAGCGATACATTATCGATATTATGACGTCGGGACTGCACTTAGAAAACCATTACACTAGGGATGTGCTGCATTCGATAATTGTTTACAAAGTTGCATAAAACGATTGAGAAATAAGAAAACAATACAGTCGAACATAAACTACTTAAATTTAAACATATTAAATAAAATACCCATTGGGATAAAATTGTATTAAATTATTTTCATTGAGATGCATTTAGAACTTTAAAAGGACGATCCTGAATCCATTTAATAGTTTTGTAGGAATGCGAATACAGCTTTAAGACATCATCGCTTCTTATCTTAATTGATAAATGTGTGAAGAAATTAATTTAACACTATTCTTGTATGAGTAATAATATTAAAATGTTTATTTACAAGTTCTAAATGAATAAGAAAATATCGATAAAACTCTACCCGCACATCACTATCTCATCGCAATGCTATAATTTTCGTATAAAATACAGCACTTACCGCGCCGGTTACTTTCGATACAGCTCGCCTCTAGACGTTTTCGTGTACAGAGTGTTCTGAATATTAAAGGCACGCATAAATAATTATATTTTTTGTTATTGCCACGATCCCATACTAAGCTTTCGCTTGTGTTATGAAAACCAGATGTAATAAACATACATATATTATTTTAAATAAATACTTATATAGATAATTAACACCTAGACACAGAGCAAACATCTATGTTCATCACACAAATTTTTGCCTTGGGTGGGAATCGAACCCACGACCTCGGAAGGCTGGGTCACCAACCAAGTCAACCGGTCTAACGTCTGTTGTCTATTTGTGGTTATACCGAGCTTTGGTACATCTGCCTTAACAATTAAGTTACAATAGCTTGTGTGTGTTTCATATAGGTTGATAAGCTATGAAAACGTGTCTTTTCTATGGTACATTAATTCTCAAAATCAATTAATGGTTTCAAGATTAACAGCAGTTTGGGTTTTGATTGTTTAGGAATAAAAATATAGCTTTCTATTGATAAACTTCTTACAAATCTTCAAAAATAGAAATAAATGTTTATTCTTATCGTAGCAAAATAAGACAACAATAATGATCCAACTTCAATCAAATTTCGTTATCTCATTCAGTTTTATAAGCTAAAATAAATCTGTTTGTCTAGTTCGGATAGTCATGAATGTATTTGGATGATATTTTTTAAACATCCTTGTAATTATTGTAATTTCTTGAAATAACATAGGGTAAAAATAGATTGGTCGCGGAAGAATTCTCATCAATATCCGCGGCCCCATCATTAAAGCGGCTCGATGGAACACAGTGGGGTTTTAGTCAGTAAGAATCCGACATAACCCACGGCCCCTTCCCCGGGGGCCGTGGGTATCTTTGGAAGATTTCCCCACTTAAAAAAAAAGGGTAAAAATAGATTGCATTTGCATTGTGTATTACACAGGTAAAAATATATTTACAGAGATTTAACAAATAGTATGCTATTTGTGCAAATCGAAAATACTTGTTTCCTTATAATACTCATACATAAAAATATTTTCCTAAATATTTAGGAAACTTGATAAAAACAACACCCTGTATACACAATAATGAGTGAGCACGTACAGTTGCTATGTATATTTAAATTTGATATCCAAGAGCAGTGGATGTATAAATATGTTTGTATGTTTGTTTATGTGTATATACGTACCGTATTGCTCGAAGGTGTGTTTGGAATTTATTTTAATCTATTAGCGTAAGTGGAAATGGAGGGGTTTATATTTAAAATTACTGTAGCGATTTTGATGTTGTTTAGTGTTTCAATTAAAGGATTAGTGATTATTATTCATTTCAGAAATGTATTTTATAATAGTAATATTACAAAATAGTATTATAGTCACTACATAATATAAATCAAAGTCGCTTTCTCCGTCCCTTTATCTCTATGTCACTATGTATGCTTAAATCTTTAAAATTACGCAACAGATTTTGATGCAGTTTTTTTAATAGATAGATAAGATCAAGAGGAAGGTTTAATTGTATAATTTATTAGGTTTTAGACAAAGCGATCAAAACCGCGGCGGAAAGCTAGTTACTTATAAAATAACAATATAAATAACACACCTACGGTAAAAATACATCAATTTACATTAAAATAACAACACATTATTACAACAATTGTGTGTAAAGAATTGCCAGTCAAAAGAATCAAAAGAAAACTACATTACTATAAAATTTTTATATTTCAATTAACTCAGCATTGTGATCACGTCCAGACGTATACAAGTTAATAATCCAGGCTCTGCCTGCATTTTACGAGAGTGCAACGAATAAAATATTAAGGTAATACAATTTTAGAAGTTTATGGCCTGTACAATTGTTTTCTTTTAACAGTTTCAAAAGTGTTTTGGTTAGAACTAAATTAAATCTAAGTTTCATTTTTAATAATATAGGTTATAAAATGTACAAGGAAAATAAACAGAAAAATACATAAATAAGCAATCAGTTCAACTGATTGTAATTGTTTAGAGATTTTTTTTCACAGTTTAAAAGCTATTCTGATAAATGCGTGGACTAACTAACAAATTCTATACGATATACATGATTTATTATTGTCTGATAATATGATATCTACGTCAATCTAGGTGTATATTTAAATGGCAACCCTAGGTATAAATTATTATGTTCAGAAACATTTTATTTGATAAAATATTTATCATCTTGTAAACAGTCGAGCAAAGTTCATACTTACTTGGGATTCTGTGTCATTTCTTCTAGAGATGAAAATAGCATTAAATAAATGTGCGTGTACTACTGTACACACGTAAGAAGTGAAACTTCATGACGACATTATTTAAAAAAAAATAATTTACTATAGTTATGCAACTTTACAGAAATACGTCAAATCACGCGAGGTAGGGATAAGAAAAAGATGGCGCGTAACGGAAAAATGTCACGCGTAATGAAATAATGTTACACTAAATTTTTTTCCAACCCCGATAAAGAAGTTTCACTTCAATAAATAAAACAACAGTCTAATAAATAATAATTATAATATATTTATAAAACTAAAACTAGACAAAGTAATTTGTCAATCATTCTTCTTCACAGTCGTCTTTTTAGCTTCATCTAGCGCTCTAAAATACACATCTCTGAGATTTCTTTCATTTCTTACTTTAGTATCAATGGCGTCCAATTTATCATTAAAATATACACCATTATTTATATTATCTTCTTGTGAATTTAAATCATTATTGTATTCTGCAAATCCTTTATTTACATTTTCTTTAGTAACAATATCGATATTATTTAAGTGTTTTAATTCCTCTTCCAATTTCTCGTGTTCCGTTTTAACCTTTTGCGGTCCTTTTGCAATTAATTCTTCTTTTTTACCCTTTTTATATTTTTTCTTGTGTTTTTTAGTTTTATTATGCTTGTGTTTTGTTTTTGTATTCGCTTTCAGTGTTGTTGTTGGGTCTGGTGTCTTGTAAAACAGATATTTGTTAAGGAGCCTTCTGAATCTTGGCTTCTTGAGGCTTCGTTTATTTCTCACTTCTCTCTTTTTGTAGTTGAATGTCTGTTATATAGAAATTACAAATAATTATTTTAATAAATGAGAGTAGCAAAAAATGGCGATTATTGTTTAGTTAAATAAAATTTTTATAAGATTATAATCTAATGGCACAGGTTCAATTTATTAAAAAGTATTAAAATTGTTATTATTTACTGCATTGCGAATGTCTTAATTATGCCATAATATTACACATTTTTTTATATTTTTTGTGTTATCTGTTAAATATTATTTAATGATTTAAAATAGGAGCTTACGTCATATTCATTGAGACTGTTTAACTTCCTGTTTAAGAACTCCAGCTGATTTTCTAAATACTCTCTCACTCCGGCCATTTTGCTCTGTAAACAATTTTATTATATTACCTTTTATTCTATTTCTTTCATAATTTTTACCTGTATCAAAATAAATAAGCTTGTAAATCCAAAAAATGTATATAAATTGTGCGTGTAATATTTTACTTAATATTTTGATGTCAATAATAGTCAAAAGGCCAATTTTACAGTTTCTAGATATGTTCTGTTTAGCTTATCTGTGTTTAAAGTAAAAATACGTCAAAGGTAATCTATGAATAACATCTACTAGCTGTGCCTTCTTCGATAAATGGGCTATCTAATACCGAAAGAATTTTTCAAATCGGACCAGTAGCGCCCGATTTTAGCGCATTCAAACAAACAAACTTCATTTTTATACTATTAGAATAGATTAATTTTGATGTCAATAAAAGTCAAATGGTCGTTTTTATCAGTTTTTGGGTATGTTCTACTTTGTTTCGAAAAATGAATTCATATTTAAAGCAAAAACGTGAAAAACTATACCATTTTTAATTATAGTATAACATCACTAGCAGTATCAAATTCATACCTTGTCCTCATCAGTCATTCCATCATACTGCTGTATCAGATCCTGGACAGCGCGGATCGATCCCAAACACTCCGTTCTGTCATCTTGATGCGTGTCCTCTGTTAGTGTTGGTAAATCGTACAAGTCTGTAGACTTTTCTGGGAACGTTTTTGATTTATTTACTTACACTACTACTGTATCCTACTTCCTACTAATATTATAATTTGTGAGGATGTGTATGTGTGTGTTTGTTACTCTTTCACGCAAATACTACTGAACCGATTACAATGAAATTTAGCCCACATATAGAGTGTAAGTTGGATTAACACATAAGATAGGTTTTATCGCGGAAATCCCACGGGAACAGGAACTATGCGGGTTTTTCTTTGAAAACGCGGGCGAAGCCGCGGGCGGAAAGCTAGTCTTTAATAAATTTGATTCTGTCTTACTATATAGCTATTGCCAAGAGCATTAGGTAAAAAAAGTATGTTCGAGCACACGTGTCAGAAGTGAAACTTCTTTGGCAAGATTCAAAGATACCAAATCGTCGTTTTACTCCATGACGTGACGGTATTGCCATGACGCAACCTTGGAATTTTACACTCAACGCGCTTATAGAAGTTTCTCTTCAAAAAGTACATTGAGGAACTCATTAAACATTTTATAGGAACGGAAAATATTGAAATTAAAAAAGGATAGGTTTTATTTGAACTATAAGATGTGCTAGAATGTAGTTTAATGAAATTGCAAGACTACGAATGATAGTCGTATCTTTAAAAAACAAAGCTATACTGCCAACGAATCTAAAATAAGAAAGATATAGTTTTATAAAATATATTATTATGAATCTTTTGTTCAAGTAGGATATTTTAAGCATTCTAAAGGTATTCTTAAATATCATAATGAAATAAAATTAATACCAAATCGTCCATCAGGAAACATGTGACTGTATTCAGAGAGAGATGGCAGGTTGTCTACAATCGGGTTGTTCTCTGGCGGTGCTGTCAGCCATTCTAAAAAGTCACGTAGGTCTGGTGGTAGTTCTGAAAATAAATTGGGTTTTAGTTACTATGCAAATTTCTTGTGTTGCAGTATTTTAGTATTTTTAATATTATGATGATATCCTTGCGAATTAACGTGTTTGTATTAGCGATAGCATTTTTAATTTTGACGTGACAACGTCTTATAAATTGGTTTGCCGGGTGACACTTAAAGAAACTGCGTTACGCTCCGCTCACGTTATGCGCTCACAATGAGAGCGAGTGAGAGGCACGCGTCCCTTCCACTCGGGCATGGTTAGCCCGCCTAAGAGCGAGAGAGACAGATATAAAAAGTCGTTGTCACGTAAAACTTTCGCCCGTATACCGACTTTACAGGCAACCAATTTTTTAATTTTAAGTAAAGTAAGTACTACACAAATAATTTTCTTGCCACACAATAGAGCCAAAGTTTTTAAATCTTCCGCTAAACGAATGTTATTTCGACAAAAGGTAAGTTTTAAACTGTTTCCCCATATCTATTCAAAGTTGTTTTTTCTCAGTGCAAACTGCTAGGATTTAATTGCTGCTGGTGTCTGCCTTTCTAGAGAATAACAATATGGGTACCTTCAAGAGACGAATTAATAGCATCATCTAAATAGACATAGTTTACCAGTATACACCGCATCACTGCTTTCCATCAGGAGGGACTGTGGTCAAATGCCTGTCTTTAAGAAAAATCTGGAAAAAGAAAACTAAATTTAAACTACTCTTACTTGCACACGTCTTCTGCTGCACTTGTATATCCACCAGGTCAGACATGAGTCGTACGAGTTGCTGCATTAGACCCGTGGCTTGTGTTCCCTCTTCGTTGTCTGCACGTGCTACATGTGAAACAAAATCTCATCAATTAGGTACTAGTTCTGCTTGTCAATGTATATGAATATTTATAGTAATTAAATACGTTTTGTAAAGAGCAGATACAGACTTTCCTGCATCCTACTCCCCAGATACCAATATCTTCTTTGTAGAAATTATCTCCCGACCCGGCAGTTAGGTACTTAGAACCATATATTTTTATATCTAGCATTAAATTATCTGTGGTTATAACAAGACACTAATTGATAAAAGAATGTCAGTTTTAGGTCATTCTTAACAAAACCATTGCATCCTTCTTATCTGCTCTTATCAATCAAACTTACTTTCAATTTTCCTAGTATTCCTGACAGCTTCCGCTGCCTGTTTACATACACGTTTTAAATTTGCATTTAGTATTGCAAAAGTCTTTCTAACGTCATCTTCACCCTGTATAAATAAAATTAATTTAATGAAATTCTGATGTTATAATATATAGTACTTTGCGATTAAATAGAAACTATTTTTCCAAAACAATCCTAATATTTATTCTCGTTTAAATCGTCATTAAGATGATTACAAATGATTTCATGTTTATGATTAAAATTTCCGATTTCATTGAATCAAATGAATACAACTCATTATATATGAATTATTTTACTTACATTATTGTTATCAATGCTTCTCATTCGACGGACATTCACAATTTTGTGGGGCAGCATATTTGGGTTAGGTTTCCTAAAAACATTAAGATCAGTATTTTTTTATAAAGTGCTTGAGGGTCAATCAATTTTTAAAGGTCCCGATCATAATTTTCTCGTATTTTTTTTTTTTACTTAATTTTCAGCATTTTACTATTTCATTTAGAAGATAATTCTTCGTAGATTAAGATTATATAAGCAGCAGTGATGTTGATTAAATACATTTGTGGATTTAACTTCACGAACCGATCTATTCACGGGAAATAATGTCCTTTGGACAACTTACACAATAGTACTTTTTTAAATGTTAAATTCCCTTAAGAATTAAAACAATTTCTTCTAATATTAAATAATAAATAATGTTTTGATATTTGTTCTATTTACACCCAAAATACGAAATATTTTTATTAAAATTGAAACGAATGATGTCTTTTGAACAACCAAATAATGTTTCATATATAAAAAAGTTTCAGTAAAGCGGAAATAGTGATATTTTTTACAAAAAAACTATTAAGGCGAGGTTGTTACGTATCGTATTATTGATTTTACTTAATTAAAATGAACTGATTCTCGATAAAACTGAATGAATGAAGTATAATGTGATTTTCATATGGGGACATCTTAGTTGTAGTAGTAGCGTCTTGATTTTTGAAATGTTAAAATTACAATTAAACTAGACATAAAATCGCGTAATAAAAATGTGTTCCCGAAACAGCCGAGTAATAAACAAAACATGAACTATTTAACTGTTAAAGTATAAGTTTTATGTAATTATTGTCCTAGGGACAACCAAATTGTCCATGGTACAACCACTTTGGTTGACCAAGTGACTGGTTGTCCGCGGGACATTTTTTAAATTTTGAGCCGCCAAGCAAATACTATTGTTATTTTATATATTAATCTCAGCTCACACTAAAATATAGACGAAAGCGCATCTCGTGTAGTATAATTGATAACAATGCATCAAGTACTTACGTTTTAATCACAGTTGTCTGACGGACTGACAAAAAAGCCACCCCACACTCACCAACAACGCTCGGACGACTGTTGCCGTGATTTTATACAAATCAAAGTGGCGTTTGAGCCCGACCGTTAATTATTGTGTTTAGCTTGTTGTTTAGGAATCTACCGCGCCATATGTGTTTTGGTTTCATAACTAAATTACGGTTGTCTGTGAGACCTGTGTCATGTAGGTGATTTATGGGGACAAAAGTAAAATGCCTGAAAATCGTATTATATCCAATAAAAAAAAAATGGTTTGTATGTTTGGATGTCAATAATTATGTACTGAAACAAGGAGTGTATTTGGTATTTATGGTCGTGATAGTATGTGTTCGTGATGCGAAGTTTGTTAATGCATTGTGGCATGGGGACAAATGTGATAGTACTGGAAAATTGCATTTAGTCCCTCGACAACCATGAAACAACGCACAAATTAATAAAACAAGTAAAATATTGTTCGCAATAATGCTAGAAAATATTAAAAGGAATATAATTAAAACGAATTTAACTCTTTATGATTTCATGTTTATTAATTATCCTTCAGGGACATGATCCGTACACGTCGGACCAATAAAAGTTGATCGACCCTTGAAAACTTTGAGACCATCAATAAATGCTAAATTATAGTATACGTACTATGGTATAAAAGACATCAGGAACTTGAAAATCTGGTCTAAACAGCTATTTATTACTTACTTTTGATCTTTTCTATCCTCAACGAGTTTCCATTTCTGATTGATATCGTCACGTATTTTATCCGTCATAGTTTTTAATTTATCCTGCACCCAATCTTTAGATTTCAATAGCGCCCCTTTATAATTATATTTTGCTGCGTGTTTTCCTCTAAGTATATTGTCTAGATAATCAACTTTCATTCCGTATTCATCGTCATCGTAAAGATCGTTCCAGAAAATGAAATTACTACCAATACTTCTTTTGACTACTGTCTTGTTATTTTCGTGGGTTTTATTATCACTGGTAGTGTTATTCGTACCATTTACTGATGTTAACGTTGTATTGGCAACTGAAAATATATTATTGAAACAATATTACTTAATTATGACTTTAGATACTACATTTTCTGGCATAATTTTATATATCATATCTTTAAAGGTGATCTTTATGACAATAACATTACGATGCAGAGCTTTTTTTGTTTGTTTGTGTAAACACGTTTATCTCAGAAACTAATGGGTCTAATTTATAAGAAATATTTTTTTGCTTTTTGGCGACGATTAGGAGAAATTCTGCAAATGTAGCAGATGATAAAAATTACAACATTAGGACAAAATATACTTTTAGATTAGATGAAGTTGCAAAAGCAATCACCAGTCAACGACACATTTAAATTCGTTGCAAAATATTGGTAACTTATTTTACAGTCAATTGAGTTTATACATTATTATTACCTGTTCCATTATGAAGAGCAACATTAGTTTTATTATTTTCTTCAGTAGCTGTTATATTATCATCAATAGACATCAGCACTCTAGATCGATGACCAATATTTTCAATCATTTCTGAATCGTACATTGGATATAGTATTTCACTCTTGTTTACTATGTTTGTGCTTTCTTTGGAGCTGTAAAATCATCTTTGTAATAATTAGCTATTTCTGCAGTGTAAATCTATACTATCTATACTAATATTATAAAGGATAAGAGTTTGTTTGTTTATTTGAACGCGCTAATCTCAGGGACTACTGGTCTGATTTGAAAAAATTCTTTGACTGTTAGATAGCCCATTTATCGAGGAAGGCTATAGGCTATATAAACATACATAATAAGAAATTTAACTTTTAAACGGACTCTAAATAGGACCACGTCCAAATATTATTTATCTTGATTTTTTTATAGTAAACGTCACAGACAAATTGAAATATAAGATTCATACGGGGAGGTGACATTGTATAACTTTAAATAGCTTTAAAATGTTTAATCCATCACATGGCTGCAATACGGACACATACTTACACATTAAAATTTGTCGCATTGCCTTTTATCTCTCTAGGCTCATTAGCCATAGAGAAAAAGAAGTCCGCCATCATTGCCAAGAATTCACCAAAACCATTTGTATCATTTGCCTTCACTACTTCCTTTTTTTCATCATCAATCGACTTGAGTGATCTCAGCGGTTTCTTTAGTGTGAAAATAACTTTATTTGCTTCTTTATTTGGCGTTTTTACGTTATCTGTTGTTTGTGCAGGAGTGTATACTTTGTCAGCTGCTGTTGATCTTGTATGAGGTGTAACGGGACAAACAACTTTGTGTGGTTTTACAAATCTAATGTGTTTCCGGATGGAATTCAGTAGACATTTGATATCGTTCTTTTGTGATACTGTGCCTGGTTTGTATTCGATTCTCACGCCCTCTGGATCGTATTGAATGCCACCTACAAGAATATTGGGTATATTATTACTTATTATTAACTGTTAAATGAGATGGAATTGTGTAGGCTGTTTTTTATGGATAAATTTTCTGATTTATTTATTTAAATTAAATACACAATAACAGGCCACGATCTTGCCGGGTCCATAGGCGCCACATCAATTTCACGAGCAGATCGTAACCCAACAAAATGTGTACAATAGGCATGACGACAGTATCCATAAATGATCGTATTAGTGTTTTTAAGGGAAAATGTATAATAAATAACTTCAATATAGTGACTTAAAAATCTTAAAAACCCTAAGATTAATGAGATTATCAATAAAATAAAACATTAAAATTCTGCAGTTGGCCATTTTGACTAAAACACGCGTGACGTCACGCTTAAGTAAACAACTCACGTCAGATGTATTTTGTTGTTATGAATATGTTGAAAATACGCATTTTTATTTATTTTCTATTGTTTCACGTATGCTTTATCGACTCAGAATAGAAATATAATTGCGAATTCACGAATACGTGGTTTCGGGGTTCTCCGCACCAACTTTATACAATCATTTCTTATTATTTTCTCGCTTGAAATAATTACTAACACATTTTTGAGCATTATTTTAACGTGGATTCACACTGCAATACTGCACACCACTTATAAACTTTGAAATTCGTTTCTATAACACATATTAAATATATATTTTTTTAATTTTCTTCGCAATGCATACAAATAATTACGTATTTACTAAAGAGTGACGTCACGCTTACGCCATGACACCTGCGAGCTGTTTTGGCACAGTTGATAAATATTTTTTGAAAAATGGCTTTTATCTTCGTTAAATTTAAGTATATTACCGAAATATAGGGTTTTTCTTGTATAGTAAACGTATACACACATTATGGAAGAGGATTTCAAAATCTTTCGTCATGCCTATTACTATTACAATGGGATACAGCTTGATTTTGCAAATATCGTAGGTATGTTTACATTTATTTAAAAAAAAAACAGTTATTGTACAAACAGTATTGTTTAAAATTATTTCCCTAACTACATCTTACATCAAGGAATGTTAAGAAGACTACATTTATTTAGAATCAAAAATGTAATAACCTTTCTTCATACGACCATTCCTAACATCACTAAACACCTTCATCCCCTCCTCCGGTTTCTCTGTTCCTTTAGTTGTTGCACTATTCATATCCTGCTTAGCATCAAGTACTCCATAATCACTGTACGCTTGTGCCATATTAACTAATTTATTGTATTTATCATCAAGATAATCTTCCACATACTCTGTGTCTGTTATATCGCGTTCCGCTTTGTCTTTTTCGATTTTAATATCTTTCGTATCAACTGGTACTTGTATGTTAAGGTTGTGAAGGGCCGCTTGTTTGATCATGGCGTTAATTTCGTCTGGATATAATGGCATTGGTCCTTTCCAGTTGGGATTGTAAATACCGGGCGACGGGTTGGTTTTCATGAAGTTTGTTGGTGTGTTGTCGTCCTAAGAGTAAATTAATTAAGAAATAAATATTATTTGTGAACTACATAATATTGGGAACATGTGATAAATATTAGTTGAAGAGGAATAATATAATAGCTTAAGCCCGTGTCTTCTCTTGCTGAATGAATTCATTCATTGCTCTACACTTTTTTCGATTGTTTTAATAAAAAAAAATCATACCTTCTTGATCTATAGAGCATTAGATTATTGATTTCAATCAGAACAAGAATGTTGGCATCTAAAGTTAAGTTAGTACTTACATTATTACGCTTAATTCTTTCAACTTGCTTGTCTGTTTCGTCATGCGTATCCTGATCATCAGCCAACACTTCTTTTAAATCATCATATCTTAGTGCTTCTTCATCTTCTTCATTAACTTGCATCAGCTTTCGTCCGAACTCGAATTTCTTTTCATTAGGGTCTTTGGGTGTTCTGCAAATGTTGTACCATGATTTTTTTACCTCTAAATCTATAATACTGCAACTGTTTATAAATTGGCAATATTTAAGGCAGTTAAATTGCCATGCTGCAGAGAAAATGCATGGGATAATTAACATTTTACTACAAAAGTATCATCAGGTACAATATAACTTAGTATAGTCAACAAATTTGAACGTCAATTTAGTTCAGTCAATAAAAAAATTTAAAATAAACTTAATGTATAAGAAAAGAAAAAGTAATTAAACACTAACTTCGTCTGTGTAAATATAGATTCAATAGTCGACTGCGGTATATTTACTTGTTTATTCTCAAAATAATCTGGACTCATATCTGAGAAATTTTTAGCTATAGTAAAATTCAATGTATCCAATACATCATTGTAATCCTCATCTTTCTCAACGTAATCATTATTTTTAATTCTATATCTAGGATCTTCTTGTGGCTTTCTGGTTGTTTTATAATTTGCTTTATCTTTTATAGTAGTTTTTCCATCATCACTTTGATAAAGCATTTCGTCTAAACGTTGGCTGTTCTTGTAAAACGGATGCTTTAGTTTCTTCTCGTGATATTTACCGTTGTGTCCATGGTAGCACTTGGGGAAATTCCTTCTCTGAACTATTGGCTCATATTGTACGTAGTACTTTTCCTTCTGTACGACAAAGCCTGTTAATTTTGTATTATTATCTCTTTTACCACGCTTGTTTAATTCTTTAGCATTATAAACAATCGCATTCTTATACTGATCATTGTTATTATGAACCTTATTGCTATCTGCATTGAGTTCATTGTTGAAATCAACTGTATCTTCCATGGACCGTTTAAATCTTTCCGATATCGATTTTATATCAGTCTCTGTTTGATAATTGTGAGCTAGTGATTCTTTGAGTCGTTTTATTTGTGCGTCGGTTTGTATTAGTTTCTTATAGAAATCTGTAGAATATTAAACAGAATAATATTTTAACAATAATCAATAAGTCACCTGCATCTGCACAGCAGTTTTGTAAATGTTAGGATATAAACAGGTAGGAGTAGGATAACCAAAGAAATTATTTTTATAAAGAAAAATATTTAGTAACCCATATATTTTTATTTATTTATATGAAATGCCTACATCCCATTCTACTTTATTTAAATTTTTAGTACCTACTCTTTTAACTTGAATGTAAAAGACACAGAACGTATCAATATTAAATTACCTATTTACACAAAAGAACAAATTTACCTCTCAATCTGTCGCTATTTTGGCTGTCTGCCAATTTCTCAGACCCCAAAACACTGGACAGATCACTGCTTATCCCATTTAGGTCACCTAGACCGACCTGCAAGAAATATTATTTAATAGTTCTTTATCATATAATATGTGCGAGAGTGCGTGTGTGTTTGTGTGTGTGTGTGTGTATATACAAATTCTATTACGTTCTGTATCCCATTATTGACATATTAATTTGAGGTATCTTAGTAAAGTACATCTTATAAATAGATTTGAATGCAGGTGCATATTTATGTGAGGGTAAGTTACAAAATAATTGACTATATTATGTAAATGACTTCAGTATACAATTTTAAAAATGTATTTCTTCTGTGAGTGTAATAATTTTCATTACGTAGGTAAGATCTAACATTCAAATTCAAATCATTTATTGCAATCATTTAATACATTTTTACATAAATATTAGCACCCTTATGCAGTTATTGCAATACAATAGGTCACATTATACATTATACTAAACATGATTTTATATGAAACTAGCGGTCCGCCCCGGCTTCGCCCGTGGTACATGTTTACGTTTTCTCTACATAAGAACCATCCTCGTACTTCAAGGAATATAATAAAAAAAGAATTATCGAAATCGGTTCAGCCGTTCTCGAGTTATGGAATTACAACGAAAAGTGGCATTGATTTTTATATATTAGAAGATAAGAAGATTTGTAATCTAAACAGTTTGTTACCACATCGCGATAAACATTCATTAAAATTTCCACCCCCGATTTCACCCTTATCAAGTATTGTAACGGCGACAAAAGGCACATGTCTACAACAATTCAATCGTAAGAACTTAACATACATACACAGAATAAGTCAAGTTTATAATTAATGTATGGTTTCACGCGCAGCACATCAAACTATACTTTACTAATATTATAAAGCTGAAGAGTTTGTTTGAACGCGCTTATCTCAAAAACTACAGGTCCGATTTGAAAAATTCTTTCGATGTTTAACAGCCCATTTATCGAGGAAGGCTATAGGATACATATTTTGTTGTATTTTTATTTTATAAGACTTTTGTACAATAAAGAGTAAATAAATAAAATAAATAAATACATATCATCACGCTCGCGCTAAGAACAACAGGAGCGGAACCACGCGGGTGAAACCGCGGAGCGCAGCTAGTTATTCATATAATATTTTAACCATATATTTAAGTAAAATGTATAATTAATTAAAACGAAACGAAAATAACCCATCAAATAAACATTGACCAGCTGTAAGAAAACCCTAAATAGTCGCAATTACGGGGGTCTTTAAGACCCCATTAGCAATATTAACCCTCAACAATAAATATCTAGCCACTTTGTACCAGGTGGGCGCTTTCGGGTTAAATAATGTCCCGTATAAAGTACACTGTTTTAATTTTTCAGAACGGGTTAATTGTTTCCTTATTTATAGCTAAGCTGTTACGTGAACCGATCGTCTTTTAAAACTCACTTCTGTTCTTGGGAAAATAAACTTGAGAGTTTATTAGGATGACTACTCAACTAGCGGTCCGCCCTGGCTTCACTCGTATATGCTTAAATTTTCTACCCATAAAAACCATTGCCGTACTTTAAGGAATATCATAAAAAATAATTAACGAAGTCGGTTCAGCCGTTCTCTAGTTTTGCACTTACCAACACAATTGGCGATCCATTTTTATATTATTTATAAGATATACAGTTATGCAGGTTTTTACATTAGGTGCAAGCACTAAACACTTAGTAATAAGGCAGTGTAAACCGGGCATTTTGAAATCAAAACTATCTACGTTATTCGAGATCACGACATTCTGTTGAGTTTGCTTGGTTCTCTTAACATATCTCCAGCAGCTGTTGACTGGTTTCGTAGTTTTCTCCAAGGTCGCCGGCAGTGTGTCAAGATTGATGATTCCACTTCTTCTTGGTGCAATGTTTCTGCCGGTGTACCTCAAGGTAGCGTGTTGTCTCCTCTCCTCTTTTCAATTTTTATTAATTCAATTTCCCAAAATATTTCTTCTCCCTACCATATGTATGCTGACGATTTACAACTGTACACGCAATGTTCTCTATTTGATTTACATAACTCCGTGAAAACTATGAATGCTGACCTAAAAAGTATTGCCGACTGGAGTAATAAATATGGCCTATCTATTAACCCGTCCAAAACGCAAGCAATTATCATAGGAAGTCCTCAATTAATTGCCAAAGTGGATTGGACCGCTATTCCTTCCATCCAAATCAACAACACTCCTATTCCCTATTCCGCTACCGCTAAAAACCTCGGCTTGCACTTTGACCAAACCTTCTCCTGGACGGTACAACTCAACGCAGTACGCAAAAAGATGTTTGGTGTCGCTGCTTCCCTTAGGCGACTACGAAATATTTTACCAATTCCCACTAAAATTGCGCTTGCACAGTCCCTTCTATTCCCTATTTTAGACTATGCAGATGTCTGTTATCCCGACCTCACCGAATGCCAGCTTAACTCCCTTGAGCGACTGCAAAACCTTTGTATCCGATTTATATTTGGACTGCGTAAATACGACCACATTTCTGAATTTAGAGCCAGGCTCAAGTGGTTTCCAATTCGCCTTCGCCGGAATACTCACATACTCCACCTCTTGTATTCCATTCTATTTGATCCTAAAACTCCTCCTTACCTGAAACAAAACTTTTCCTACGTATCTTCCAACCATTCCCTAGCTTTACGATCCTCGAACAACCTGACATTATCTTTCCCTCATTATCATTCAAAATTCTTTCACTCTTCCTTTACTGTCACCGCCATTTCGCTATGGAATGCATTACCCGAGGTTGTGAGGAGAGCTCAAAGCCTGCCTATTTTTAAAAAGGAGCTAAGGAACCATTATGCTTCCTTATCACAAGATTGATGAACCTTAACACTGTTTTGTAAGTATATGTATTATTTATGTATGTATATTTGTTGTATATATTATATGTATGTATATATATTGTATATGTATGTATTGTATGTATATATATCGTATATGTATGTATTGTATGTATATATTTATATGTAGTACTTTATATACATATTTGTATTAAAATTCAACTTTCAGTTGTGCACCACCTACTCCGTTTCTCTGCAGCTTTCCTTTGCTGTGGTTGTCTGGCAGAAATCGCTCGAAGCGATAAGACCGCCCTCTGTACTTGTTCTGTACTTTGCTGTATAATTGTTTTATCCTCTCTTTTTGTGTACAATAAAGAATTTTTATTATTATTATTATTACATAATAGTAGTTAAACGCTACAGAACGGACACTCTCCGCCTCCCGCCAAAATTAAACACTTACCTCACCCCGCACGATCAGACATAAAATGGTCCATATTTTTCTACAGGGACGATACGCAACGAAGATTGACAACATTAATCAAATTGACTTAAAGTAATTTTATTATTTTGGATTTGTGATTATCGTTTTTCATAGAAAATGGTTAGATATTGTGCTGTTTACGGATGTATTTTATCAGAAAAACGCGAATTTTTTTTTACGCTAGTCAAAAATGTGCCAACCATAAAGCGTTAACACACACATTTGCAGTATCTACAGTGTGACTGTCAAAACGATAATTTTGTATGGAGTGTCCGGGGTGTGACGTAAGTTTAACATTGCCTTGGTACCGACATCAAACCTATTTAGTAAATAGCACATCTAAATAATATGTTGTAATTAATAAATCTTTATTTATTTTTTACTTTTCCGTTTTTGAAGTCGGTTTTTTTAACGTACACTACCCTAGTTATTTTTATTTTAATAGAGTGATTCAAGAGGAAGGTGTAAGTAGGAATATAATTTATTAGGTTTCAGACAAAGCGGGCAAAGCCGCGGGTGGTAAGCTAGTATAATATAATTGTGTGTGTGTAATTTTGTCGTGTGTTATTATTGTGAGTACAATCAAATTTCTAAGGGCCGATTTTTCAATCCTTCGTTAAAACTTAACCATCCTATAAAGCATTACACGATAATGTTAAAATGTCACCTGTAAGCTGTCAAATACGGGCAATTAGAATACATTTTTGAAATAGTAGTTTAATATGTTATTCGACGAATAAGTTTTAACGAAGGATTGAAAAATCAGCCCTTAGTTTATTAAACATTTTAATCCAGATTTGCCTGACTTGTTCTTGGATTAACAAACCCGACAGTTTATATAAATTATATTAATATACAATAGTTGATTAACAAACATATCGCTAATATACGAGGAAGTACGGTTCCAATATGAAGTTAAGAAACTTCGCAAGTGTAAGGGAAACGCGTAAAATACAACAATGTGTTTAACTGGTGTTTGTTAAGGCGAAGCACGCTTCATAAGCCACATATGAAAGAAAGAAAAGAAAGAAAGAAAATACGTTTAATCACAAATACTTTTACAAATTTTTGACTTATAACTAAACACTTTACATGGAAAAAAAATAAATCTTAAAATACAATAAACACATTCAAAAATATCTTAATATCGTATTCGTGATTAGGTGGACTACTCAGCATTTGCCTCTCCGTATTAGAGGAGAGGCGCCGGTTTTCAGTAGTCCCTTCGACTTGCTACGCTTGGAGCGTCAGTACGGTCCGGTACGGACGGTACGGTACGGTATCCTACTATCCTACTAATATTATAAATGCGAAAGTTTGTATGGATGTATCGATGTTTGTTAATCTTTCACGTAAAAACTACTGAACCGATTACAATGAAATTTAGCACACATATAGAGGGTAACTTGGATTAACACATAGGATAGTTTTTATCCCGGAAATCCCAAGGGAACGGGAACTATGCGGGTCTTCCTTTGCAAAGCCGCGAAGCCGCGGGCGGAAATCTAGTAATTCAATATTTCATTCCAAATCGGTATTTAATTCAAAATTTAATCGGTACTGTATTTTTACAGAAATGGAGCTGACAGACATACTTTCGTATGTATAAATGCATTGATAGGTAATCAGAAAGATAGTAGGAAACATTATGCCGCTTTACGTTTTATTTTATGGCCGTTACTCCGCTTATGTTGGTCTTAGCGTGATGATATTACCTATAGCCTTCCTCGATAAATGGGCTATCCAGAACCGTAAGAATTTTTCAAATTGGACCAGTAGTTCCCGAGATTAGCACGTTCAAACAAACAAACAAACAAACTCTTCAGCTTTATAATATTAGTATAGATTTACAAAAGTTCATTGTTCGATATTTAGTTTAATATCATTCAAAAGCTTTATTATTCAGAAAATTTTAAACAATAAAAGAAAACATCGATCAAGAAGTCGGATTCGAACCCGCGTTTTTCGCCTTTAATTTAACTATCTATTCTAAAAACTATATTCCTTAAAAATAACTCAAGATTCATTTTTATTTATTATCAACTGCTATATGAGATACTGATACTTTAACTTGAAATTATAGGTTCCAAAGAGGTACAAGTCATCTTCTACAAGCAGCTACAACTAACTTTACGACTGTTTATTCTGTAAGTATAGTCATGTGTAATTTCAAAAATTTTTAAAGTAGGAAGAAAATTTTTCATTATAATTTCTATTTTTTACGTTAAGTAAAAAACCGTTTGTTTTCGATAAGTCAACAAAACGACAACCTCCCCTTAACATTTCCCAAATTAAGCAGTCATTATTAACATGTGACGTATATCTTGAAATAAAATCACCCGTCCCTCTCCGTTTCAATCAATTAGAAAGGGAGTGCGTAACGTATGCCATTAAATCACTCGCCGTCTCGCTCCATCGACGTACGTGTGAAAGGGACGGAGATACGAAATTACGATCAAGCCCTTTTGTTAATTTTCGAAACGATAAATTATTAGTAGTGAGTTACAATTGCGATTTAATTGTAAATGTAATACGTTGTAATAAATAGTTTTTAACAAGCTTATTACCTTTACCTGTATGTTTGTATGTAACCGACTCTTTTACACTCGATTTCGACTCACTTCTAACAGAGATTTAATTCAAATTCAATTCAAATCTTTGTACACTTATCAAGGATCGGTGACGACTGACGATGCAATAATTTCATGAAATTATCTTATAACTTTTTGAAGTGAAAACTTCTTTAGCGGCGTTGGGTATAAAATCTTAAACTCGCGTCAGGACACGTGGCCTGATCGAAAAAGCGTAAGACGGATGTTTTTTTTTTTTAGCCCTTATATTCCATGCGTAAGACGGATACCATTCCAAAATATCAAACATGCTCAACGTTAATAATCAAGTTTTCACTTCTGCCGGCACTCCTGGAGTGCAACCCGTCTTTTTTTTTTTAAATATACTGTAAAACAAATAAGTCTTAGCTATTATAGTCGAGCCAATTTAATAGGCAACATTTGACGTCTATCAATTTTATCTTCGAAGAGAGGTAACCTGCTTAAAAACATCGATTAAAGTGTATTAATCGATACGGATTTGAAACATTTGTCAATCGAATTTATTAATTTATGATGATTTTTATTCACAAGTAATCAATACATTCGATTCTAGATGTCAGATTTCGATTTTTAGAGTAACGTCTCTAGTATTTAAAAAGAAAAAAGGTTTATTGACACAAAATTGTAGCGACGTCAGTTCTTCAATTCAGAAATTGTTTATTATAGTCCAAGATCCCAGAGCGATAAGACATAACTTATTTTCTAAAAGATGAAACTTTAAGTTCTCAGTAGTGTCTCATGTACTTTGTATACCTGCGTGTTTGTGAAGTTTGTCCAGTGACACCTGGGAAGGTACCAGGTGAGAAAGGTGACTAAAAATAAGAGTTACTTTACTTAAATTTAGATGGCTGATTTTTAGATATATTTTATAGAAAATCATTCTCAAATGGTATCGCAAGTATCAGACACTTTTCATGGACCAAAACTTTAGTCAGACGCTTTAAAGCTCCACCAAAAATAAATAAACTTTACTTATTTTTTAATGTCTGATTTTTTAATATGTTATCAACATAACTATTACAAAATTATATTTAATCAGTCAGACAAATTGGAATGACCAAAAATCCACTAAACACAAAAAATATTCAGCCGTGAGTACGAGCGCGAGAGCACTATATGAGCATGCGTGTCAGAGGGAAGAATGTAAATATTCCAAAAAGTACTTACTGCTTTCGATAAAATATTTCTGCATCTCTTTTCAAAGAAAATGAATTTCAACATTAAGGTAATAATTAATAATTATTAAAATTAAAATAATTTATTGCATATATTCGGTAAATTATTTTTTAGCATAGAACCTCCACCTTTTTGTTTTAGGATGAAAAAGAAAATAGTGTGACAGGCTTAGTGCTTGACAAAGTGGTAAAGTCACGTATCGATAAAAATACAATAATTATAATATCTATCTTTTTCTTCCCTAATATTTATGCAATTATGCACATAAATTTAAACAAGATTTTTTAAGGTTTCCATTTTTTTAGATTTTTGTGCTCTTCTAGATTGCGTAAAAAATAGATGCGATCTTTAAACAGACTGGACTCCTAATAGGCTAATAGTGACTATTTGTAGCTATCATTTTGAGAGAAAATATGTCAACATAATTTAAAACTCATGCTGCCATATTATCTATAGAAATTTAAAAATAGTCTCTTTTTAACTTGTAGTCAGATACAGTATGTACAAATATATTTATTGAAAGGGCTACAAACTGAAACAATCGATATTTATTTAATGTGAATTGACATTACTTTTAACTTTTTTCTATACTACGTATCTTTGTTATTCAAAATCTGTGGATGTGTCACGCGCTACTATCGATCCCCCTCAATACCCTTAGGTAACACGCTTGCTTGTGCGCGTGAGCCATTTCGGACGTTTTGTATGAAGTTTCCTTAATGTATGTATCTGTATATTGTGTTACTATGGACGTCTCACTCGCTCTGAAACGCATGCATAATAGAGTAAGATCCCAGAGCGATAAGACATAACTTATTTTCTAAAAGATGAAACTTTAAGTTCTCAGTAGTGTCTCATGTACTTTGTATACCTGCGTGTTTGTGAAGTTTGCCCAGTGACACCTGGGCAGGTACCAGGTGAGAAAGGTGACTAAAAATAAGAGTTACTTTACTTAAATTTAGATGGCTGATTTTTAGATATATTTTATAGAATATCATTCTCAAATGGTATCGCAAGTATCAGACTTTTCATGGACCAAAACTTTTGTCAGACGCTTTAAAGCTCCACCAAAAATAAATAAACTTTACTAATTTTTTAATGTCTGATTTTTAATATGTTATCAACATAACTATTACAAAATTATATTTAATCAGTCAGACAAATTGGAATGACCAAAAATCCACTAAACACAAAAATTATTCGGCCGTTAGTACGAACGCGAGAGCATTATGCATGCGTTTCAGAGCGAGTGAGACGTCCATAGTAACACAATATACAGATACATACAGTAAGGAAACTTCATACAAAACGTCCGAAATGGCTCACGCGCACAAGCAAGCGTGTTTACGAGTATCCTAAGGGTATTGAGGGGGATCGATAGTAGCGCGTGACACATCCACAGATTTTGAATAACAAAGATACGTAGTATAGAAAAAAGTTAAAAGTAATGTCAATTCACATTAAATAAATATCGATTGTTTCAGTTTGTAGCCCTTTCAATAAATATAATATTTGTACATACCGTATCTCGTATAGGAGGTAGCAACGTTGACAAGTGAGCATTTTAGTATAGTTGGTTCTTTGATATGCTGTTCCTCTTGCTATTTCGGTTAGAGTCCGGGCTGTCTGGCTAGCCGCAGTGGTTGCGTTTAATAGTGCGCATCTTATCTGCACAGGAAAATATCCTTAATTTAAAGTCATTTTTTAACGCGTAATTTTTAATCTTTTGCCTTTAGATAGATCAATTAGACATACATTTTTTATTGCAAGACGTTTTTTTCGTTGTTAAATAGGTGCCAGACGCAATTTTTATTTCAAAATAATTAAAATATCATCGAAGTAAGTGAAATTCCATCAACATGAGTCCCAGTGAAGGATAATTAATCACTGTGTTACTTATACTATATATAATATTCATTTTACTATTTACAGTTTTTTTGCAACAATCTACCATATCGCCTCCTTTTCCCAACGAACCTTAAATAGGACGTTAATGTAAACTTGATAAAAACCAAATATCATCAAGAAATTAAAGACTTTTTAACGGATTTTAAACGCGATTTATTCATTGTATTATTTTCCCAAGTCTTTAATTTCAAATGTATAATATTCGCGTAAAATCAAACACTAGAAAATACAAATATCATCAAATTCATATTTATACCCAAAAGTGTAATAAATATGAAACCATCTATTAAAAATATTAGTTTACTAATTATTCAATATAAGTATTAAAAAAGGATAATACAATATAAATAATAAAGTTATTACTTACCTTTTAAGCGGACTCATGTTGATGTAATTTCACTTATTTCGATGACATTTTAGTTATTTTGAAATAAAAATTGCGTATGGCACCTATTTTACAACGAAAAAAACGTCTTGCAATAAAAAAATTATGTCTGATGGATCTATCTAAAGGCAAAAGATTAAAAATTACGCGTTAAAAAATAACTTTAAATTAAGGATATTTTCCTGTGCAGATAAGATGCGCACTAATAAACGCAACCACTGCGGCCAGCCAGACAGCCCGGACTCTAACCGAAATAGCAAGAGAAACAGTATATCAAAAACCCAACTATACTAAAATGACTTTTTTTTAAACGTTGCTAGCTCCCGTACCAATCTGACTACAAGTTAAAAAGAGACTATTTTTAAATTTCTATAGATAATATGGCAGCATGAGTTTTAAATTATGTTGACATATTTTCTCTCAAAATGATAGCTACAAATAGTCACTATTAGCCTATTAGGAGTCCAGTCTGTTTAAAGATCGCATCTATTTTTTACGCAATCTAGAAGAGCACAAAAATCTAAAAAAATGGAAACCTTAAAAAATATTGTTTAAATTTATGTGCATAATTGCGTTAATATTAGGGATGAAAAAAATAGATATTATAATTATTGTATTTTTATCGATACGTGACTTTACCACTTTGTCAAGCACTAAGCCTGTCACACTATTTTCTTTTTCATCCTAAAACAAAAAGGTGGAGGTTCTATTCTAAAAAATAATTTACCGAATATATGCAATAAATTATTTTAATTTTAATAATTATTAATTATTACCATAATGTTGAAATTCATTTTATTTGAAAAGAGATGCAGAAATATTTTATCGAAAGCAGTAAGTACTTTTTGGAATATTTACATTCTTCCCTCTGACACGCATGCTCATATAGTGCTCTCGCGCTCGTACTCACGGCTGAATATTTTTTGTGTTTAGTGGATTTTTGGTCATTCCAATTTGTCTGACTGATTAAATATAATTTTGTAATAGTTATGTTGATAACATATTAAAAAATCAGACATTAAAAAATAAGTAAAGTTTATTTATTTTTGGTGGAGCTTTAAAGCGTCTGACTAAAGTTTTGGTCCATGAAAAGTGTCTGATACTTGCGATACCATTTGAGAATGATATTCTATAAAATATATCTAAAAATCAGCCATCTAAATTTAAGTAAAGTAACTCTTATTTTTAGTCACCTTTCTCACCTGGTACCTGCCCAGGTGTCACTGGGCAAACTTCACAAACACGCAGGTATACAAAGTACATGAGACACTACTGAGAACTTAAAGTTTCATCTTTTAGAAAATAAGTTATGTCTTATCGCTCTGGGATCTTACTCTATTATGTTTAGGATGGTTTATCAGTAAAATGAAATCTTAAAATAACTTCTATCGGTCATTATTATTATAAATATGTAATCGTAATTGAAAAAAGTTAAGCAAATATGTATGTATGTAATATTATATATATGTATGTATGTATATATTTAAGTATGTATTCTTATAATTATATTATATAATATGTATATAGTTATATATTTTTCTTTTTTATTATTTGTGTATGTATATTATAATGTAAGCTGCATATATGTAGGTATAGTATATACATAATAAATTTATTATTCTGGCACTTTTTTTATTTATTTTGCACCACCATGTTATTGACTCATTTATTTTCCTCGTCTTTTCTGGGTTGCCTGGTAGAGATCGCTGCCAGCGATAAGGCCGCCCACTGTACATTGTTATATTATATTTTTAAGTTTATAAAATGTATTCTATAAGGTGTACAATAAAGTATTTTTCATTCATTCATTCATTCAAATGTGCAGTTCTAACAAAACGAAATATCATGTTATTCTATGTCGTCGTTACTAGGTTACGTTGTTGAATTTTGTTGAACTGTCAAATGTTGCCTATTAAAATGGCTCTACTATAGTTATGTCAATAAATATGTAATAAAAATAACAATTTATTTTTGTAAGTAAAAAGGGGTATAGGTAAACCAGAATCTGATGGCAATTAGGGAAATCAAAATTTTGAGTGTGCAACCCTAGGGAAAATGGACTGAACGATCTTGATACTGCAGACTGCTTATTTTTTATTTTGTCCTCAATATCATTAGTCACATTACATAAGTGGAAAATACTGTACTTAATAATGAGATATCCACTTAATATTATGTAGGTACATACTTACATGTATAATATAGGTACAATTATACATATTACTTTTATACAGGTAATACATAATATTATTATTTACACATACCTATATTTTGTATATTCATTACCAGTTTGCCATGTGAAAATATCGATATCTTAGTGATAATGTAGATCAAAACTGCTTATAATTTTTTATAAAATAAAATAAAAATAAAATAAAACTATGTTTATTTTCGTAAGTATTAACAGATACACACATTATAAAATTGACTTGGACAGCTTGGACTTGAAGAATAGCCGTATTGGAAACTCCTGTAATAAGTTTTCATAAAATTATATTCTAATCAACAAACAATATTATAGTTACCTACATATAATATTTTTGAATTTAAAGTATCAAAACGGGTAAGTCCAATTTACCAATAAAATCTTCAAAATTGAAAATTGTGATGTGTTTGACCCTTCTTCATCGAATGTTTTTCTATACACATTATAAACAACACATCTTGCTTGTGATCGCAGCGGCTTTTTCGACATTTTCGATGATTTTTAGACAAAATCCTAAAAATTATTCATCAACTGCAAAAAAGACAAATAATTTGACAACCAATTTGATAGTTGTCAAATAAGTTGCCACATGAAAATCTTTTATTTCTTAAATATAAATATGCCATCAGATTCTGGTAGACCTATAGATAGGTAATCACCGGGAGTGGCACGTCGAAATATTGTTACTAATTAGCCACAATCTACAAAAATACGAATAATCAACGTACAAACATACAAAAAAACAATCAAGAAACAGTTTATATCACCTGGCATCCGTCCCGTAGCAGAGATAGTTGCCATGGCAACCAAATGAGTCCCACCGTTGCTAAATACATTCGTAGTTATTGCGCGGGTACTTTACAAACTTTAAAGATCACAAACTGCTGAATACGATTTTTTATTAGTTCATAATGTTATAGTGCGGGAGCTTGCGGTATTTTTTGTAAAATTACTCTTTTCGAATTAGGATGTTTCATACACAAAATTAAATTGTCATAAATTAGTTCAATTTCATAATATAAAACATGTATTTATCAAATACAAAGAAAAACCACGAAGATGCTTACATATTAGTAATTTATAACGATTTACTTATTCAGCACAATGATTATTCAGTACGTCTCGTATAGTGATCACTTTTTATAACAGCAGTTAAAAGAAGAAAATACAAAGTATTAAAGAAACACTTTTAATCACAATAATTAATCATCTTTGCAACGTTAGAGCCTTTTATTGTAAGAAAACTAAACAGAAATGAGACAATTTAAAAGGACGTTTCACATTAGGTGGCTCTGAGATTACTTATTAAAGCGATACTTCTGTAAGCGCGTTGAGAGTAAAATTTAAGGTCGCGTCATGGCATTACCGGGATAAGACGAGGATTTTGGTATCTTTGAAACTTGCCAAAGAAGTTTCACTTCTGACACGTGTCCTCGGCACACATGGTCTTTTTTAACTTACCGTAAATAAAGTATGTTGTCAGTTGTCTTAATAAACAAAAGTTAAAAATAAATTGCACATCATCTCATGCATCTATAATATAAAAATGAATCCCAAAATGTGTTGGTAAGCGCATAACTTTAGAACAGCTGAACCGATTTCTTTAATTCTTTTTTTTTATTATATTCCTTGAAGTACGAGGATGGTTCTTATGCAGAGAAAACGTGAATATGTACCACGGACGAAGCCGGGGCAGACCGCTAGTTTATTATAAATTTACAAAAATAAATACTAATGCGAAAAAAGAACCTTGCAAATGTCTTATCCGTTGCTATGATTGGCGGATTTCTGTCGCACGACGTATTGTAAGTAGGTACATCGCAATCAAATTCATCATATAATTATAACTAAATGATCTACTATTTATTAATTTATGTTTCACAGTCAATGCGAAAGCACCCCATAACACAACCATTACGCATATTTCAATATACTTTCAAAATAAAAAGGAATGAATAACAACGGTCTCCTGGAGTATAATAGTACATTGTGAATGCAACTTGAACTTATTTGAATGCCGCTTTTTGCATCCCTTTGTATAGTCTGTGGTCTGTCTGTGTGCTTTTTTTATTTTTATTTAGTATAGCATTAGACCAAATACGTTAACAAGAAAAAAAAAGAAAGGAGGATATTTGCCGCGCTTTTTAGTCTATGGTCTGGGTATTTTTTAAATATTATTTAAAAAGTATTGTTGTTGTTTGTAACAAGAAAAAAATCTATGAAGCACGATATTTGCCGCGTATTTATAATATAATCAATGGTTATTGTTATTGAGTATGCTTTTATACAATACCTATAAATTTTTCTTAATAATATTAAGAAAAATTTATAGGTATTGTATTCATATAATGAAGTCTAAACCTGTGTTTATTTTCCCTATTTTCTTGTCATCATCTGTAATTTTATGAACAGACTATTTATCAGAATTTAGCAAAGAGGTCGATTATAGCATGTAATAACATTTTATATCGATAGAATTCGGATGTGGATAAAGTCTGTATTCTTTAGTTGTTAACTTGGTTGTTAAGTTATGTTGGCACAGATAAAAAAAATCATAACCCTTTACCACAGACTCCTTTACTATAACACACAAGTAAGATCACAGAATCATAATCCATCACCTACGTAATAGTAAGCGACACTAAACGTCAGCCACCGTCATTTACCATCACCCACCGTCACTCATCGACGCGCGATCGTCACGCTTCATCAGTGCGCAATGAAAATATTAAAAATGCACACAAAAGCCGGCTAAAACACTCCGGCACACAACAATGGCCGCCTGGGGCCAGTCTAGATTAAAAACTAGAGTTACTAGACGGTGAAACATAAGTACGATAGCCTGCGAAACGGCTGTACCTAGCCGCTTAGTGTTTATATAAACAGTACCAAAGAAAACGTACGTATACTATAACATTATATAGCTGAAGAGTTTGTTTGTTTGAACGCGCTTATCTCGAGAACTACTGGTATGGTCCGATTTGAAAAATTCTTTCGGTGTTAGATAGCACATTTATCGAGGAAGGTTATAGGCTATATATCATCACGCTAAGACAACAGGAGCGGAGCAATGCGGGTAAAACCACAGAGCACAGCTAGTCGATACTAATATTATAAAGCTGAAGAGTTTGTTTCTATAGTATTTGTCGAGGAAGGCTATTAATAATCATGCTAAGACCAATATGAGCGGAGCAATGTGAGTGAAACCGCGGGGCGCAACTGGTAAACAATATTTCTTTCTATTATGTTGTTGGTTGTGTTGTACACATTACATCATCACTACGTCATAATATGAAACAAAGTCGCTCTCCTGTCCCTATATCCCTTTGTACGATTAAAACTACGCAACGAATTTTGTTGCGGTTTTTTTAATAGATAGAGTGAATTAAAAATGTTTCGAATCGTTTGGTAAAAAAAAAACTAACAAAAATATAATTCTATTGCACTTACATAATATTTTCACACACATATACCTATGTACCTCTAATCCTAAAAAGCTTTTACATAAACATAATTATAGAATTAATTAGTTATCTGTACTTTTTACTCAACAATATCCCTTGAAGCGGTTTCATTTTAACAAAAACATTATATTTTTTCCATTTAAAAAACTAATAACTCAGTATTTATAAAACGTCTCGACATACTAGACGTTAGACAATCGTAAGCTAGTATATTCATCTTGCTTCCCTCGCATTATTGTATTGTTTCAGAAATCCCTTGGACACACGTTTAAGACCTATAAATCTGACATTAGTTTTTATAGAAAAAGTTACACCGCGACTGTCACTTGAAAAGAAAGATGGCGGCAAGCGTGACAGTTTTTACAGGTAAGTGAGGTTCCGTAGTACTTTGATTTGTGATTATTTTATTATAAAAAACCAAAAAACACGACATATTTTTGGTTTGATAGAAGTAACTTAAAACCATAATTAATTAATTTGTTTAAAACCTGTTATAATCAAAAGTGCAAGCTCGAAAATATGAGTCAAGGAAAGAAGTGCTTTGAATGCAGCACATAATTTGATACATAATTTGAATCAACATGTTTTAAAGTTTCATTTAGAATGACAGCAATATTGGACACAATATTAATTATTATTATAACCGAAAAGAGTAGAATATAAAATTGATTGCTTTGGCGGAATCACGGGTGGCCGAGAGATCATGCTTCGCTTTGGAATGGCGAAAGACGTAGGTTCGAATCCCGCCTCGAGATAAAAAAAAAATATTTTAAGAACATATTATATTTATAAAGCATTTGATTTGAATGCAATATACAAATAAAAAATATCAGGTGTAACATTGTTTCAGGTCATGTTCATTCACCGCGGGAACCCCAAAAAAGAGTTGTACGTACCCACAAATCACATAGCCCACGGGAAAGCGTGGTAAGACGCAAAATGATTTACGCGCTACAGACTCGAAGGGGTGATTATTTTGTATTAATATTTTGTACCTTACCACAATTGAGTTTTTTGTTATGGTATATTGGAGTTTGTGTTGAGTGTTTTTTTATATAAATAGCTTAATGTTATCAATGTGAAACTGTGTTTTTATTATGATTTAAGGGGAAAGTTGATGAACGGGTTTTGAAGAATTTTTATGTTAGAAATAGATGTGACTTGTGTTGTAGTTGTACTTGTCTTGTAAAAACTAAAAAAAAAAAACACATAAATTATAGAATGTGTGTGAAATATAAATAAATGTTGGATAAATTAAAACCAAAATGTTCAAAAAAAAAACTATTAAATTCAATGAAATTTTAGTTATTTTCCTTGTGACTTAGAAATGACTGTTTTCTCAAATCGTTTGCCTCTTTTCTCAAAGTCGGTTAAATATTCTATAAAACACACCCTGTATAACTTTAAGGCGTCCAACCAATTGACTTATACACCACTTCTAAATATATTAATATTTATGGCCCGCGAGAGGGTTGAAAACTACCCTCATTTAAAACCAACCTTATATTCCTAAACATAAGGTACAAATTTAAACACCACGTGTACCTCCATATAAATTACATTTATAAAATAATGTATAGGGTTTTTGCATTTAAGGACTCCTCTGTCTTTTGAGAACGATATATTATCTATGGCTCAAATCGCGATTGATTTTAAACCCGATTTATTTGCTGGCTGTACCATAAGTATGTGAAATGTTTTTTTAATAGATTTACGTTGTTTAAAGTGGTTGTGGGTTAAAATCGTGATTTATTACACTTTTTCGTACGTTATTTATTATGTAGGAAATTTATGAGAAAATTATGATGAAAATATTTTATGTTTTTGATCAAACATAATCCTCGAAAATATCATCTAGTTTGATAGCCCATTTATCGAGGAAGGCTATAGGCTATATAATTATCATCACCCTAAGGCGATTAACACACGGTGCCGCGTGCCGCCGCGGTTGGCGGTGAAGCGGTTCTCAAGTTGCATTGGCTTCTATTAAATCCGTTGATACCAAACACACATACACCGCCCGACCGCGCGGTCGAACAGTCCGTTCCTCGTAGGGATTCACTGCCAACCGCCGCGGTGCGCGGTGCCGTGTGTTAATCGCCTAAGACCAACAGGAGCAGAGCAATGCGGGTGAAACCGCGGGACACAGCTAGTAATTCTCTAAAGGTCATGAAAATATCGCAAATATAAATTAAGATGTTTCTTTTCTTAATACTCAAATGTAGGTAACTAGTATTGAATTACCTGTAAAATACCTGTACGCAGTACGGTAAACTCGTACGGTAGTACCTATCATGTATGCCTTACAGTTTACACTAATTGCAATGTTCATTTTCCAGCGTTTTGACAATTGCAGTTTAAAAAAAAAAACATCACCACAGCGTCCCCCACAATCCATCATGGAATAGCCCCGTGGCAAACAATGTGAACGTCTTTTCTATGGCCGGTAGCGTCAGCAGAGAAGGCAAAAAAAATCGTCAGCAGAAAAAGCAAAAAAAAAATCGTCAGCAGAAAAAGCAAAAAAAAAATCGTCAGCAGAAAAAGCAAAAAAAGAGCGTGTGTGTCGAGCACACGCGTCAGAAGTGAATCTTTGGCAAGATTTTAAAGATACCAAAATCGTCGCCTTGCTCCATGACGTGGCGGTGTTAATGATGCGACTTTGAAATTTTACTCTAAAGCACCTAAAGAAGTTTCACTTCAAAAATCGTTCGTATGTTTGTTTTGCCCCAAGTGAAATCAGAAAACGGTCTCTGACTGTTGACCTTCAATGATTGAATATTAAATCTAATAATTTCTTATAAATTTATAAATGTTATTTTTTTGCCAACCCTACGTCCCAGCAGTACCCTCTATTTTGTCCCGCGGTATTCCGCGAGACAGCCCTGCATAAAGATTTGCCATACTATAGAAACTCGATACGAAATCGCAAAATAAAAACAAATTTTTATATTTTATTGTCGCAGTCATCTGGTTAAATCTAGCACGTTCATTAAATGACGGCATTTAATTGAATGGCTAAAGGACAACTCGTCAAGTTATTAAATGTAACATTCGTCTTGACTGAACGTCATTAAGCGTAGTCGTTGGTTTGGATAAGGCGGTCTGTGTTCGTTGTATTTTTAACTACATTAACATTCGGCCTAGTCATTCAATTAAATCACCCCTTACCCCTCATTAAGTAATGTAGTAAGTTTAATAAGGTATATACATTGCATGCATTGCATCAATTCAACGAGTTCAATTTAAAATCCATTCACCCATCCTCTTGCTGACTGTGCCCCAATTTGCTTAACCTCCCTAACAAGTTACGTTCGAAAACCAATAGTAAGGGCTTTTGATTGATAAAAATATACGACGCACTGCATCAAAGGGATTTCTAAACGACAAAATATTTTGCATCTATCACTTCAATACCTTTGGGCGTCGTGTTCCATTGTCTGTTTGTGCGTTAACTTTTTTCTATGTATGTAAATCTATAACCTATATAATAAAAAAGAGTGTGTGTACTTATGTACACGCGTTAGAAGTTATACTTCTTTGGCGTATGGAAAAAATACTAGAATATACAACTTGAACATAGTTATCAATTTTCATACCACCTAGAAACTAACTTCATGCTGTTAAATTTAGGTGTCGGTGTGCGCGCGCATCGTAAAAATTCACTCTCATCATTTTTCTCCATCGCATCAAAAGAAGTATAACTTCAAAAATGAATCGCCAAATGTGTTGGTGAGCGCAAAACTCGAGAACGGCTTTCGTTAATTCTTTTTTTATTATATTCCTTGAAGAACGAGGATGATTCGCTTGTCGCTTGTCGCTTGTCGCTTGTCGCTTGTCGCTTGTTGCGTATTACGTGTTGCGGATTTTGATTGTCATTCGTATATTATAAATTATATTATTATTAACGTGTCGTGTTCGATTTTTTCATGTTATTACAATCTTTAATTTTATTTTTTTTTTGTATAAAATATAAATATGAGAAAACTTACCGAACCATGCAGTTTAATTTCTGCGATATCTACAAAAAAAAAATACATTTTATAAATATAATTGTGCTCGCTTTAAAATGTAATGATATTTCGTGAAAAATTCGGAGGTTATTTTTACGAAACACTAGCTTTCCGCCCGCGGCTTCGCCCGCGTTTTCAGAGAAAAACCCGCATAGTTCCCGTTCCCGTGGGATTTCCGGGATAAAAGCTATCCTATTTGTTAATTCAAGTTACCCTCAAAGTGTGCTAAATTTCATTGTCTGTGCCAAATTTCATCAAAATCGGTTGAGAGGTTTAAGCGGGAAAGCGTAACAGACAGACAGGCAGAGTTACTTTCGCATTTATAGTAGGGATTATATTATTACCTGATCCCATATATCCAGGATATTGTGGAAAATTGTTTGACAGCGTGTTCCAGTTTTTACTGCAAGGAAATATTTCATTTGTATGCAGTGCAAAGATAAATCTATACTTATAATATTATAAAGCTGAAGAGTTTGTTTGTTTGTTTGTTTGAACGCACTAATCTCGGGAACTACTGGTCCGATTAGAAAAATTATTTCGGTGTTCGATAGCCCATTTATCGAGGAAGGTTATAGGCTATATTTCATCACGTTACGTGCAACAGGAGTGGAGCCACGGGGGTGAAACCGCGCGGAGCAGCTAGTTAAATGATATAGGCAGGTCAAGAATCAGGTAGGTACCTATTAAACTGCGATATTTTCTTGCTATTTAAATACATAGTCATTTTTTCTATGTACATAATACATATCTATATATTTTTATTTTTGAGTTTGACTCAATTTGCACTTTTCGCCAATCAATAATTCTAAATGCACACATCAACAAAGTCTAGGGATATTTTGTATTGTTCAATTATCTAAAAATCTATTAAGAATTTTGTGATATTGTAAATGGAAGAATTCTAGCTCATTTTAAGGTACAATATAAATTACCCTAAGACTGTTGATGTGTGTACGTATATCTATACTAATATTATAAAGCTGAAGAATTTGTTTGTTTGTTTGAACGCGCTAATCTCAGGAGCTACTGGTCCGATTCGAAAAATTCTTTCAGTGTTAGATAGCCCATTTATCGAGGAAGGCTATATATTATCATCATGCTAAGACCAACATGAGTGGAGCAATGCGGGTGAAGTCGCAAGGCACAGCTAGTTTATTATATTATCTAATTGCTGATAATGAGTTTGAGTGCACTTACCCATCATACCCGTCACTCAGCTGCCGTTTCCTCAAGTGCAATCCCTTCACAGGACCATGGTCCGGTCGTGTCTCCAGCACGGGAGCCCGGAAGACCATGAGAAACGCGACCGCCACAGAAACAGTGAACAGAACGAGTAGACACGCCACGCACATGTATTCAGAGCCGATCAGCTTCTTAAGTCTATGGTAAAAAATACCACAAAAAAACTTTAGACAGGGTTTATCTGCGCGGTTTCTCTTTAATCTGGTTTAATCGTTTTTCACATAGACAAAGTGACAGATAGACTGTGTTTAAATTGTTTTGTGCCTTGTGGTGAGACCAAAATAGTTTAAAAACAAAATTAGTTTGATTTTTTTTACATTGTTGTTTTTGTAACAAAACTAAGTTAAACTATCGCTGTATTTATTAAATACTAACGTTGTTTATACAAGCAAGTGTAAATAAACTTCACGTGCTCATTGTAATCAAAATTAATTTCATCTTACTAATATTATAAATGCGAAAGTTTGTGAGGATGGATGTGTGTCTGGTATATGTTTGTTACTCTTCCACGCCAATACTAGTGAACCGATTACAATTTAGCAAACATATAGAGGGTAACTTGGATTAACACATAGGATAGGTTTTATCCCGGATATCCCACGGGAACGGGAACTATGTGGGGTTTTCTTTGAAGACGCAGGCGAAGCCGCGGGTAAAAAGCTAGTAATTACATTTACTTTAAAACTTACGCGCAAGAAACGCACGAGCATGTGTCGTCCGCTTTCCTCTCAGTTTTATCTTTCTGTAAGGAAAACGAAAATTCATCAGTAGGTATGTTTTTAGGTTTATTTTGTTTTATTTGCGATTATTTAATTTATAGAATCTTTCTAAAGGACTAGAAACGTAGCATAAAATCTGAAAAAAAAATAATGCCTTAGGCTGGTTGCAGAGCTTGACCGACCATCAGTGCGTACGTCAGTCGAGCTTGTCATAATATGTATGGAAATTCATAAAACCGTTCATAGCTAGACCGACCATACGCACGCGTATTGTCATGCGCATTAGTGTCATAGTCATTCAATAATAATTGTTGATGCGTATCGTCAGGACCGACGGTACGCACTGAACTGACGGTCGGTCAAGCTCTGCAACCAGCCTAATCTCCATATTGGCAGGACCGAATTTGACGGGACTTTGACTGGTGACTAATTAATTTATTGTTTTATAGAAATATCTCACAAACTAACGAAAAAAGAAATCTTAAATTACCTTAAACCACCAAGCCTCCCTTTTGTCTCCTTGGAGAGCCTGAAAATGATTGATTTATTCGAAACGATAGAAATCACAAGTTCGTTCGTTTCTTCATAATGGCCATAATGGAGGCAAACATCGACGAGCATTTGTTGGGCCAACGCTGCCCATTGTGAACAGGCCTATTAGATATAAGTGTGAGAGAGATAGAAGATGTACCTCGCTTCCGTCTTCATTCTTTTCTTCTCTCACTCCCTGGACCGTAATCTTGTGTTGTTTTATTCGCCTGTATCTATCTGTACTGCTGGAATCGTAGGACTTCTGCAATATAATATTATAACTATAAGTCTGCAAGGCTTTTAAACAGCTCTATTCTATAATATAAAAATGAATCGCAAAATGTGTTGGTAAGCGCATAACTCGAGAATAGCTGAACCGATTTCGTTAATTCTTTTTTTATAATATTCCTTGAAGTACGAGGATGGTTCTTATGGAGAGAAAACTTAGAGACGTACCACGGGCGAAGCCGGGGCGGTCCGCTAGTACTAATATAAACCTTAATGTGTAAAAAGGAAGGCTTTATATGCCCTCTTAAGGGGGAAAAATAAATTTATTACCTACGCTATAAAAGGCAACATGGATAAATTTCAAATATAAGTTACTAGTTGGTTGTTAATTTTTTTAAAGATATGAAAATCTTTTGAAGCTGTGTGTTGATAAACATTATTTAGCAATTATGTTGAATCAACAAGTCATAGAATTGCTGGCAACATGTTGCTAACGTTGTTGCTGTCAACATGTTGTTGACGTTGTTGCTGTAAACTTGTTGTTGGCGTTGTTGTTGCGTGTTGCACTGCGTCATAACGTATGACAAGGTTTTCAGCAACATTGTTGATCAATTGTTGCGCAACAAATGCTTTTCGTGAATAAGGGGCTTTATAATAATGCGATGAATAAAAAAAAATATTCGTAGATACATAGTGATGTAGTTTGTATACATTAAAAAATACAGTAAAAATTATTTGTATCTATAAATATTACCTGATCATATTTAGGACGCGAGGGAAAAGCTTTTTTCTTCTTTTCCTTTTGCTTGTCTTTTAATAGTGTTATTTTTTCGGGGTCTCTGAAAATAAAATAGAATGATATGTTTGTTTGTTGCTCCTTCACGCAAAAACTGCTGAACCGATTTTCATGAAATTTGGTACAGAAATAGAGGGTAACTTGGATGAATACATAGGATAGGTTTTATCCCTAAAATCCCACGGGAATGGGAACTATGCGGGTTTTCCTTTGTTTACGCGGGTGGAGCTTCAGGCGAAAAGCTAGTACTTAACGCTCAAGATTTTACTAGTTATTTCAATATCAAAAATTGAGGCACTGATTTTGATGAAATTTATCCACTCAAGAAATAGTAACAAATCGTTAAAGTATTTACATACGTGTTTTCCTTTTGCATAATATCTTTAAATATCTTCAAAACAGGAGATTGTGTTTCTTTATTTTCTTTTGCGCCATGACTGGAAAAATACAAAAATCTTACTCAAACTTGCACAAGCATTTTATTTATTTTTTTTTATTGTAACGTTTCTAGAACCTTTTACAAAGTAAATGTAAAAAATATCTTCTTATCAAATGTAAGGAATAGGTACAATAATTATATTATAATATAGGTTTTTTTCCGCGGTTTCGCTTTGGATCGCCGTCTATTTGCTATTATAACAATATAAATCTATCTTAACACTAAATTACATTCACATCGAACCAGCCGTTCTAAAGTGATAGACTAACAAACTATCCATTATTTCTTCTCTTATAATATTAGCAGGAATATTATTATTATTTACCTCTTTTTGCCTAATCCCATATTTGGTATAACATTTCAAAAATCCGTCATTTGTGATAGACATTATTTATATTTCTTTTAATTATTCATCTAAGACCTTGCTTAAAAAGTTTTATTACAATAACTTATATTAATTATATCTCAAAGGAGAATGCTCAAATTATAGAACTTATAATATACTAGAGGTCCGCCCCGGCTTCGCCCGTGGTACATATTTCGCAATAAAAGGTAGCCTATGTCCTTTCTCGGGTATCAAAATATCTCCATACCAAATTTCATGCAAATTAGTTCAGTTGTTTAGGCGTGATTGAGTAACAGACAGACAGACAGAGTTACTTTCGCATTTATAATATTAGTATGGATTGTTTGAACGCGCCAATCTGAGGGACTACTTTTGTCGATCCATTTATCCAGGAAGGCTATAGGCATAAGGCATTATATCATCATGCTAAGACCAACAAGAGCGGAGTAATGCGGGTAAAACCGCGGGGCACAGCTAGTATTACAAATAACACATTCCACATTCTCGCGGGGCAGCTAAATTCCGATAATAACAATTATTTACTAACAAATGTACGACATAAAATATATTTTTATTGCGGGCAAGTAACGGCACGCAATATCCTTGAGTGATACTCTTGACGCTAACTTTGGGGTTCCGTAGGTATTTATAATATTTATTATACGACTAAAAATGCAGTGGTGGACTGGTGGCTCAGTAGCAGACCTCCTACGTTTAATCGAAGACGGAGGTATAGAAATTAAAAATTTTAACGGATTTAAAACGCGATTTATTCATTATACTAGGTATATATTCATTATACTATAGCTTAAATTAAAAAGCAGCAGCAAATTCTTATATGGTTAACTTGTTTTGTTACCTACTGTGTTTTTGCTGAAATAAATAATTTTTATAGAAGCAATAACAGACTCACAATATTTTGAAAACATAATAAACTATATTAAAATCTACGGAACCAGTTGATATAAATCGATCACACTTGACCAAGTTTTTGGAATACGTATGAAATATCCATTTATCCTTTTTATACCCGTAAATGGTTATTTACCTACACTATAATTTTTTTCATGACGTAAGGATAAACTCAAACACAAAATATTTTTTTTATTTCAACTAAACTTTGATACGAAGCGCTTTTGAATCGTCAAATTACAGAAAAATAATAATTTACCCTTAGAATTTACCTACCACAGAAACAATGATATTATAATATACTAGCTTTCCACCCGCGGCATCGCCCGCGCAGTCAAAGAACAAACCCGCATACTTCCCGTTCCCGTGGGATTTTCGGGATAAAACCTATCCTATGTCCTTTCTCGGGTACTAAAATATCTCTATACTAAATTTCATGCAAATTAGTTCAGTAGTTTAGGCGTGATTGAGTAACAGACAGACAGACAGAGTTACTTTCGCATTTATAATATTAGTATGGATTATATACAAACAGAAACAACATAGAATTAATGAATTTTATATTTAAGTTATTCATTACCTTAAACACATTTTAAAATTGAAGTATTTGGAAACAAAAAGGAAAAATAATATTATAAATATGATTTGGAGACAAAAATAAATAAATACAACACGTTGATTGAAAAATAACGAAGGTATTTATGCTAAAAATTCCTTAGAAATTTATTTTACACAATATTATATTCATAGCAATATCCTTAAAATAGTCTAACATCGATCTCTAAACCTATTCCCTATTGCAACTAAGAATAAAGTTTAAAACAATAATTATCAATATCACATCAAATAATTAATTATGACTTACCTACCTGTGACCACTCACTGTAAAGCGAGTTCAATTCGAAGCAACCATTCCTATGATTAGCGCGTTCAAACAAACAAACTCTTCAGTTGTATATTATGTACTAAATTAGTTAAATTATGACTAACCCGTGACCACTCTTACTGTTAATTGAGTTCAATTTGAACCAGTAATTCCCAAGATTAGCGCGTTCAAACAAACAAACTCATCATTTGTATATAATATGTACTAAATTACTTATAACACCAATAATTCCTCGATATCTTCGTATCCGGGGAAAATTTATAAGTACTAGATGGTATTTCGACATGCCCCGGAAATGTGTCCCCGGGGACGGTCCCGGGGAGGTCCCATAAAGTTACCTACCCTCATACGGAATTTAGTTTAATATGTTTATTTGTGTAATAAGTCTTTCGTCCCTTTTTATTGATTGTTGGTTGAAATTAAAGTTAAAATTCAATTAATAAATAATATCTAAGATCTTTTTTTACTAAAATATTAATAAGCACTTTTCCCTCGTTTTATCAAGCATTATTAATATTACATAAATTTAAAAAAAGTCAATCCTATCTAGATATTTTTGTATATTTTTTGTTCGTACATGTTTACATTTAAATGGCTGAAAAGATTTCGATAAAACTTTGCATACTTAACCGTTGATAATCTTGAATACTAAACAATGAGATACAGTTTTAATGTTCACTATGTTATGACAATTAAAAGTGCTTAGAAGAAGTGTAATGGAATAAATAAATGTTTGAGTTTCATAAAAACATTTTAATTAGTCATCCTGTAAAATTCTTTTTTCATCCATACTCAAACTCAATGTTTTCTTCAACCGCAAGTGAAGTAGGGTAAACATACAATATTACGACACTAGGCTATAAACCCGGGAATCGAATCTTGAACCCTAACCCAGGGGCATCATGCGACGTATGTTATTTATGCCCGTCTGTCACTCACATATTAGCCCACAGGGTTGGCACTTGGGAGAAATTAAAAAAAAATTCACAGAATTTTTTTTTGCAGTAATGTATCTAGAAAATTAATTAATAATCTCATAACTATTATATTATTATGCTATGAAAACAGTGCTTTTAGGAAAGTGGTTTAAAAAAATATATATATCTCAGTGGTAATTTACACTATATTAATACGAAATAACCAAAAAATTGAAAAAAAAAATATTCCGTAATTTTTGCGTCAAATCTTTTAAAATTATTTGTTTCACTGAGAATACATCAGTATAAAATGGATTCATAATTTGGTATTTATGTTCAAAAGAAACAGATTAAAATCCTGCAATGAGATTAATTATATCAATAATTTTAAATTTAAGAACTTTATTTTTTCAAAAGCGCCAACGTTAAGGTATACCTACTGCAGAAAATTAAATTATAAAAAAGACGAAAAATATTTTTCAACAGGGTAAACAGCCCTATCGCGGCCATGTTTACGCTCACCTCTGCCGTTTAACCTGTTATTTTATTTATCAGGAGTCGCCTTACGACATTTACATTCTGAATTCGTTGCGGATGTTGCCTCAAAATTACAACTCTTAAAAATTGGAAGTGTAGGTACTACACTTGGTGCATTTACCTTGTCGGTTGATTAAATATATTTTTGAGTTTAAAATGATACTAAAAAGGCTATAAGGAATCAAAATAATATCTAATTAAGTATTTCTTACAAGTATTTTAAAATTGTTAGTCTGGAAGATAGATTTAAATTATATTCTTGTTTTATACGTGATAAAATTAATTACGTACAAAATAATTCAAAGTAAACGATGAGTTTTGAGTCTATCTGTATGTTTTTTTCAATTGGAATGATTATTTTTTTAATACTAAATCAATACAAAGGTAAGCTTTAGTTTTATTTTAACGTTCGGTTTAATTATTTTCATTTATTAAATCTAACGTTGGCACATAATGGGTCTTCTTCACTACGGGCAGCCTTGGCCAATAATTGATCATCAATAATTGCCGCCATTACGGCGATTATGAATAAACATTGTGTCACCGATCCTTTTTAATAATGTACGTTTGAATTAAATTGGGTCAAAATCGAGTTTAAAGAAGTTACATACAAATATACAGATGAAGCTAATAAAAGCGTTAAAAATGTTTGTTTATCTATGTTCCCGATAACGAATATACATATATTTTTCTGAAATCCACTGAAATCCCTGCTTCCGTTTGCGAGGTTTGGACAGACGAACATATAAATACAAAATCCTAACAGATGTAAGATAATTCAATTACAGCTATATTACCTGAGACCCAATATTTGTTTCGCGTTGTTAACTGAAAAGGGGTGAAATTTTTGGTGGTATTTGTTATAAGCGATGAGCGATTTATTCATAGCTTTACTAACAGTATAAAGCTGAAGAGTTTGTTTGAAGGCGCTAATCTCAGGAACTACTGGTCCGCTTTGAGAAATAATTTCGGTGTTAGATAGCCCATTAATCGAGGAAGGCTATAGGCTTATATATCATCACGGTAAGACCAACACGAACGGAAGGAAGTTGCACCTCACTACTGTATTCTTGCTTTTTATCGTGGCCATCAATTGAACTATAATCTCAATCTCAATCTATAATAATATCATTAAATAAAATTATGTGTTGGGAAAATAGTGAATAACTCGCGTTTAAAATTCGCTAGAAAATATATCCCAATAGGTAGTAGTAGGTCTTCAAAATGTAAGCAAAAAATCGAAAACAAGAAAATATTATTAAGTGGCGTAACTATACCCGTATCCGGCCTCGTCATCGATGTATTTTTAATTATTTAAAAAAATACTGTTTTGTATTAAATCGCTCCCGCTCATGCCTTAACTGTATCGATACATTGATAGCCCACAAGACAAACTGACATGACACGTTTTTACGATTGTGGCCTTTTTACACCAGACCCTAAGCCTGGATAATGAAAGTACTAACCTGGATTTGATGTTATACTTTTTTATATTATACCTAAAGGTATTTTTGTTGGTTTTTATGTGTAACTAGCGGACCGCGAAATCATTTATACATTTGTTCAATATCGAAATCTGTTCAGCCATTCTCGAGGAATTTCATATAATACATAATATTACAATGAATCCCTGTTTCCCTTGTTCACAGCGTGAACGGCTCGACCTATTTCGATAATTCTTATTTTGATGTGTGTCGTTATGTCAGGATAATGATTTTATGAAAGATGGAGAATATAAGAAAACTAAACGACCATTTAAACTTCACGGATTTATAAAACACGTATTTTATTATATAAATTTCCTCAAATATAGCGAACAGAGTCACGTGCAAAAGCTAGTGTAAAATAATTTTTAGTGTAACTACGGGGATATGACGATTCCATCCCCAGTTGAGTCATGCTCTAATTGCTGAGGGCTCGTACAGCGCGGGACGGGTTTATGCAACAGTGTGAATTGTAAAATATAATCTCTATTTTCTTTTATTTTGATGTGAAAAATACAGAAAAATTATAGAGCATAATGGAATCATTATAAAACATGAAATTGAATTTTATTGCAAAAAAACTGTAACAACTGTAACACACTATACTGCATATTAAATAGACTATGTATACTATTCAAAAGCGTGGCGATACGTCGCTGCGGATTTCGTGGCCACGTCGGAAATCGGTGTTCAAATATAATAAAATATGTTTATTTGCTCGTATATATTATCACAATATATACTACCATTTTAAATGGCGTGCAACAGTTACCACCTAAATGTATTTAGCACTAATGTTAGTTTAAGTTTGATTGAATAAACGAATTTGAATTTGAATTTGAATCATTAATATAGGTAAAAATTAAAAGCTATAGCTTCTAAATGAAATTATAGTGCAGTAATAAATATCCTCTTGCATAAAGCCGTCCAAAAAGCGTTGAAATACAGCGCTTTTAAAATCCATTTAACGTGAAAATCGACGATTGTGCATTGAATATAAATAAACACGTGTAAATACGGGTTGTTAGCACTGTTTGCTGCAAAATTTATAATATATCATGTTATTTAAAACTAGTTTTATCCTTCACTAGCTGTGCTCCGCGGTTTCACCCACGTGGCTCCACTCCTGTTGGTCTTAACGTGATGACATATAGCCTTTCTCGATGAATGGGCTATCTAACACCGAAACAATTTTTCAAATCGGACCAGTAGTTCCTGAGATTAGCGCGTTCAAACAAACAAACAGACAAACTCTTCAGCTTTATCATACATATTAAGTATAGACTATAGATATTATTATCTCGACGTTTCGCACACTGCAGCGAGGTCACGTGGGAAATTACGAGAATAAATCGCATTTAAATTTCGTAAAAATCTTTAATTTTAAAATCTTATTAATATAGTTACATCACAGGCAACTTAAAAATGGCTGAACCGATTTTAATGAGTCTTGATTTTTTTATATTATAAAGTTTTAAATATTAGTCTTCGCTTGCGTTTATTTAATATCTGTCATAAAATTGAAAAATTTAAAAAAAAATCTGGACAAAAACAATAAACAATAAAAAATAGAGGAAATGAAAAGAAACACGTAGTATATTTATAAATATTAAAACAGGGTTCAACATCCGCGATCAAAATTACAATGATCTTTGCAAATCCATAATTTTTATGTAAATTTTATTCAAGTGTCAACAACAGAGGGGCGGGTTTAATTTAAATGTTACTTAAACTTGGATTAACTTAAATTCAGTTGTTATCTTTTATCTTATTTTTAAGCTATTGCATAGCTTCTATCGCGGGCCTTGAGCGCGGGGACCGAATCGAGAAATTCCGTAACGAAAAAACCTCACGCTCCCTACTCCGACGGGCGGTTTAATTTTACATGTGCATAATGTAACATAATGTACAATTATTTTATTTTATTCCCTTCATTCAAAAAAATTAATTTATTGACATAATATTGAACAAAAACTTGACAAAAAAGTAAATACAAAATAATAATAAGAGCGTGCCGAGCACACGTTTCAGAAGTGTTTCTTTGGCAAGATCCAAAGATACCAAAATCGTCGCCATATAGAGCATTTAGATCAATGAACATGGAGCTAGAGCATTCTTTCGCGATCTTTTGGTGTAAACGAAAACTCGTATTCAGTGTTGATCAATATTAGAACATTGCATATATAATCTTTTCGAACGCGCTAAGAACAACGAAAGGATGCTCTACCGTCTACGTATTTAATACACTTTTGAATTTGACTTAGTGAGCATTCGCTCGTTTGATCTAAATGCACCGTTAATCCAAGTCGTGACAGTTTTGCAATGACGCAACCTTGAAATTTTACTCTCAACACGACTAAAAACATACAAATGTCAACAATTAACGATTGACGGTAAACGGGGTTTAACTTTAACCGACAGTTAAACCGGCCCTTACAACATAACAGCTGTCACAGATTATAATATTATTCCACTTGGATTGTAAATGCGGCGGAAATCTTACATTGTTTATATTTAATCTTATTTATCTGTATTTGTCTTTATCTGTGGCCACCGTGACGGAATGCGCGGGAAAATATTGCTTAAAGTTTAAACCATGTTTAACCGACTTTAGAAAGGGTGATTCGTTTTTAACACGCCCTTATTATCTATACTAATATTATAAAGGCGAAAGGTTTGTAATTATGTATGTATGTATTTATGGTTATCACGCATAAACTACTGGACCGATTTCAAAAATTCTTTCACCATTAGAAAGCTGCATCTTCACTGAGCAACATAGGCTAGGTATTATCCAGGAAATCCCACGGGAACGGGAACTATGCGGGATTTTCTTTGAGAACGCAGGCGAAGCCGCAGGCGGTAAGCTAGAGGTATTGTTAAAAGGCGTAGTAGGTAACCAACACAACATTCGATCTTCAAAGACAGCACACACGGAGCTAACGCACAAGAGCAACTTTTGTCTCCGCAACTATTTTGTCCCTCCCATCAATTCTATGGGCTAGTATGAAAGTGCGCGCACGTAGCGACGCAACTCCCCATTGAGTTGATGGGATGGCCGATGGGAGAGACAAAATAGTTGCGGAGACAAAGTTGCTCGTGCGCGCTACCTGACGTCAAAGTGAGATGGCATGATTGAACGAGCGAAAGAGACAAACGAAGTAAATTGTGGCTAATTAGCTGCATTTAAACGTGCCCAGCGCGCTAATAATAATCTATCTACACCTTTTTACTTATATCTATAGTCTATACTAATATTATAAAGCTGAATAGTTTGTTTGCGTGAACGCGCTAATCTCAGGAACTACTGGTCCGTTTTGAAAAATTATTTCGGTGTTAGATAGCTCATTTATCGAGGAAGGCTATAGGCTATATATCATCACGCTAAGGCCAAAAGTTGCGGAGCAATGCATGTACAACCACGGGGCTCGGCTAGTATTATTAAGTAAGTATATAGGCACTATAGTTTCAAATCCAAGCAACCAATTTGAAATAGTTGGGTAGAAATATTTTCACGAATATTCTAAATTCATTTGGCCTAAAGCACTAAATGCCAAGTCTTGAGAATTTCTAGACGAACCCCGTAGCTCAGAATTTGCTGGGCAAATATTGCAATAGACAATGTTTTATAGTTTACTAGTTTAACGCCCGCAGCTTCGCCCGCTTTGTCTAAAATCTAATTATATACTTAAACCTTCCTCTTGAATCACTCTATCTATTAAAAAAACCGCATCAAAATCCGTTGCGTAGTTTTAAAAATTTAAGCATACAAAGGAACAAACAGAGAAAGCGACTTTGTTTTATACTATGTAGTGATTAGAAGTTGTTTAAATATCAAGCTGTTGTTTTTAAATTATCGTGTTGTTATAATATAATACTGATTTAATATTGATGAAATATTTTTTGTTGCGTGTTGAGAGTAAAATTCCAAAGTCGTGTCATGGCAATACCGTCACGTTATGTAAGGCGACGATTTTCGTACCTTTCAATCTTGCCAAAGAAGTTTTACTTTTGACACGTGTGCTCTACACACACGCTCTTTTTTATTTTATAATTATAAATTACAAATTAGTATTTTTAATTATTCTAGTTGTATTACAAAGTAAAACGTTCAGATTATAAAGATAAGACGACCTTAATTAATATCTTAGCTAGCTTATCGCCATCTGTTGGCGAGTAGAAAAAGTGTAATTTGATTTTATTCTATAGTGTCACATAATAAACCTTGTAAAAAAACATAAAAAAAACACTTGAGAACATCTTATATATTCGGCAAGACCTACTAATATTTTAAAGGTGAAGGGCTTATTTATTTGTTTGGACGCGCTATTCTCAGGAACTACCTACTAGTCCGATTTGAAAAATGCATTCGGTGTTAGATAGCCCATTTATCGATAAGGGTTATATAATTATCATCATGCTAAGACCAACAGGAGCGGAGCAATGCGGGTAAAATGGCGGGGCATAACTAATGTTAATAATTAATGAGAAATATAAATGTTACATGAAAATAATTACGACATTATTGATTGACTTATATTCCATATTAACGTAGTAGTTAATATAAAAAGTTTTGTTATATAGTTCATTGCCTTTTATATAATATAATTAATAATAATATGAAAAATATTGTGTATTCACCGAATTCCTCTCAAACTTGACACATCACGCCATCTAGTTTAGAAACATTTCCACAGTTTTCCTGCTTATTTTGTACAATAAAAATCAGAATAATAAAGTCACTGCTTAATCAACGAATTAAATCAGCTAAAATACTATAAAACTTAAATATTTAATTACTTATTGCATCAATAAATAAAATATTACACTGACTGTTCTGCACTTTCTTTGGTATCATAAAATGCAGTAAAAATAAATCGGTTCTTTTATAATCTACTAACATCAAATAATATTATGCAATAGCACAGACTGCAATAGATATGGAAACTGTGCTTTCAAATTTAAAAAAAATTATATACCTAAATATTTAATTTTAGCGCCATCTATCATTTTAAACTGAAAAGCATTTCCATATTCAAAAAGTTAAGGTACGTTTTAGTTCATAGAGGATATAATAGATGGCGTTTTTACTAGTTCTATCGAAATTGTTAAAATTAAATTTTTTATTTGATTTAATTCCCTGAATTTAACATATTAATATACTGTAATAAATATAAATAAATTTAATGTAAATAAATTACATGCTTAATAAATATAAATAAATTTATATTTATAAAGCATTTGAATGCCATAAAAACCAAAAAATATAAATTTAATACATAGTATGATTTAATACTGGAGTAAATTTTATTCCGCAACATCTATGTTAAAATAAGATACTTAGCTATTTGTATTTGAAATTTTCATCAGTTCGTTAAAATAATAATGTTTACAAAATACCTATGTAGTGAAATTTATACCTATTAAAGAAATTGAATAAAATTTTTCAATATAGTTTTATTAAACAATTCAAATGACAGTCTGTCTGATTTTTTATTATTTATAAACTTCTTGCATTAACCTAAGAAAGCACAATTTGATATATTATGTGATTTTTGTCTTCAAAAAACGTTTTATTTTAAGTCACCTACCACCTACTTATCTACAAACCATCAGCACAGTATTACAAAATATTGTAATACTGTGCCATCAGTATTGTTCATAACTTTCTTTTTAATATTATTTCGATACTGCTGAAAAAAAATGATTTTTTTTAAGCTATTGCATATTATCTTCTATCGCGGGCCTTGAGCGCGATGACCGAATCCAGAAATTGCGTAACGAAAAACCTCACGCTCCCCACTCCGACGGGCGGAGGTGTGGCTTGAAGGCATGCTATGCAATAGCTTTACCGCGGCAGTCCCCAAGTGCCACAGCTACACGTCTTTTTTATCCCAGCATGTTCATAACATCACCACTGCTTGAACGGTGAAGGAAAACATCGTGAGGAAACCGACATGTCGAAGGTTAAAAAGTTGGACGACATGTGACATCTGCCCGCACTTGGCCAGCGTGGTGGATTATGGCCTGTATGGCCCGTGTCCCAACAGTGGGAACTTATATGGACTGATGATGATGATGATGATGAAGATTGCTTAAATATGAGGAAATAACACACTATTTAGAACAGTCTGTATAATTTTAAATGCATTTTCAAGTAGGTACATTTTATCTTAGATTTATCTTTAGATTTTAAAGACATTGTTCCTATAATAATCAGCAATTAATCTTTATTTTCAAGAATAAGATTTTCCATTACACTTTGTTTCTACAGACCTTTGTTACTGGGGTCAATCTATACTTAAATACCTATTATAAAGATGAAATGTTTCTTTGTTTGTTTGAACACGCTAATCTCAGGAACTACTGGTCCGATTTAAAAAAATATTTCGATGTTAGATAGCCCATTTATCGAGGAAGACTAAAGACTATATATCATCACGCTAAGACCAACAGGAGCGGAGCAATGCGGGGCACATTAGTTATTAATAATGCGCTCTCTTTACATTGGGCAGCGTTGTAGACCGAGAGATATTGACACAAAATTTTGAGTAATTTGTAACAGGATGGCGGTTCTACAGGGGTCTTAGTACGCAATGACAAAAAGAAAAATGATGGTGTGAACGCTGGTACCAGCGGCTTAGTCGCGTGGGCGTTAGTCGAGCTCTTCGGAAAAATAGCGAAAGTCAAACGATTTGTAACACAAACATTTTAGAATTTACCGATAGCCCATAAAAAAGAAGTAGGCGATCCGCGATAGTGTCATGCCATACTTTTCCGGTGTGACTTACAGCCCGCCATACCGACGCGACTGTGTTGATTTAAAAAAAAACAATTCAACCATTTGTACCAGGCTAACTTTTGCACAGGTAACCATCGTCGTGCAGCCATTTACGAAAATCGCCATGCCATACTTTTCGGACGATTCCAAATGGTCGCCATACCGCCGAAAATCTGCAAATTTTTTTTCTCGCCGAACCATTAGACAGACAGACTCAGACTTACACACAAGAGTAGGAGATAGACACCGTTATGGCACAAGGAACAGAAATAAAATTGAAATGCCATTTTACCGGTTAGCCAAAGTTAAAAATTCAAGGTATACTTTTTTACAACAGAATTCCTCATAGTATTAAAGAGTTTAGTAGTGCTAAATTTAAAAATTATGTAACAAACGTATTAGTTCAGAGAGCCTATTACAGCATTAAGGAATATATGGAAGATAAAAAGTTAAAAACCCATGGAGGGTTGTCGCGTAAAAACCACAGGACAGTTCCTTGGCATATTATCCAATTATCCATACTAATATTATAAATGCGAAAGTAACTCTGTCTGTCTGTCTGTTACTCAATCACGCCTTAAGGTGACAAAATTTTACTTTTAGCAAAGAACAAACTAATCTACACTCTTAATAGAAAGGAAACATTTGTATTCAGGACTCAGGTATGTACTTAGGTAGGTAACTCAACAACAAATTATTGAATAAACAATATTTTTCCACTGGGAAACAAAAACTTTACCGAGTACAAGCGATAACTGCGTTAAAAACAACCGACTTCAAACTTGCACTTGCAAAAATGCCCATAAAATAAAAACTACTGGGCCTATCCGAATAAAATTTTTATGGGACCAATTCGACACCATCCCGCATCGAACAAAAAAAGAATCACGTAAATCGGTTCAGAAACCTCGGAGTAATCGGTGTACATACATAAAAAAAAACATACCGGCCGAATTGATAACCTCCTCCTTTAAAACTATTGATGGATTACATCCATATTATCATCATATTATTCAACATTATTACTATATAAGGTAGGTAATAATTCAAACTCAAACAAACTCAAACATTTATTTAGGTATTCAATTAGACTTCTTCGAGAAGCACTTTTGAAACGTCAATACATTTACCACCGATTCGGAAAGCAGTATCTATGGAGAAGAATCGGCAAGAAACTCCATAGTTGCTCTTTTAAATCATTTCAGTATTATAATTTAATTTTATCAGAGTTATTATAAATATATTGATAATAATATGATATACATAATATAACTATCTTCTATACAGTATAATAATATTATAAAATTGTAGTAGAAAAGTCAAAACTTTTCATTGAATATTTTTTTTAAATAACACATGGGTCTTGATATACAATACATACCGAAGCCAAAAATATAGTTTTTAGAATTTTTGTCTGTTTGTCCGGGCTAATCTCACAAAGTATTGCATGGATTTACTTCAAATTTAGTACAGATATAGCTTGAGACTTGAGGAAGGACATAGGATAGGTTTTATAGCAGCAACTAGGAGCAGGAACTCAGTTGCAGTTTTTTTTTTTGGAAGTCTAGAAAGAAACTGAGTTTATAGAATAAGTAATGCAAATGTTCCAACGTTTTATAATTTAAATATAAATATACAAATATAAAAATATAGTTGTCGATTTTAATTTCTGACCTCAAGTCATAGTTTTTTTTTTGTAGGGCTTCTAAATGCAGGAGTCTGAGAGACTCCTAGTAGGTAGTTGAGTGACAGAAAACAGAGGTAGGTAGCTAAGGGTTATTGTCTCCGACGTGATTGTCTCCGTTGTTATTGTTTCCTTTGTTATTGTTTCCGTTGTTATTGTCTCCGATGTTATTGTTTCCTTTGTTATTGTTTCCGATGTTATTGTTTCCGCCGTTATTGTTTCCGTTGTTATAGTTTCCGATGTTATTGTCTCCTTTGTTATTGTCCCCGCTGTTATAGTTTCCGATGTTATTGTTTCCGCTGTTATTGTTTCCGATGTTATAGTTTCCGTCGTTATTGTCTCCCTTGTTATTGTTTCCGTTGTTATTGTTTCCGTTGTTATTGTCTCCGTTGTTATTGTTTCCGTTGTTATTGATTCCGTTGTTATTATAGTTTACTAACGGTAATCCGTTATAATTTCCTGAATTTTCCACACCAGGATTGCATTGAGTAGCGTCGCATCGCTGAAAATAAAGAAAAATTGTATTAATTAAATGGTCATGAAAATAGCAGGGTTTGTTTCTTTATTCCATTTATTTCTAGTAAAAAAAAGAGTAGAAATATGGTCTAGATTCAGCTACTATTTTCTTTCAATACCAACTTGTCTTAAAACAATCGACAGGTGATAAAAATAGTAATTTTGTACAACTTTTTACAAATTTTGTTAATAAACTAAGAAAGAAAGAAATATCAACTAACTACCTACCTATTATATCAGTCATACTCATACCATTTATATATGTCTATATCAAACTCAAACTCAAACTCAAACATTTATTTATTCAATTAGACTACTTTTAGTAGCACTTTCGAATCGTCATTACATAAGTATTTTTAACATTTACCACCGATTCGGAAAGCAGTATCTATGGAGAAGAACCGGCAAGAAACTCCATAGTTGCTCTTTTAAAATCATGTCAATATTACATAATCTGTAACTTATATACTACATAATATATCATAATATAATTAAATATAATATTATATATCAATCTCAATAATTTCTTTTAATTGTGCTGCCAACATAACAAAAGTAGGTACAACAGAACTTAAACTAGTACAAACAATACAGAGGGCGGCCTTATTACTAACAAGTAATCTCTTCCAGGCAACCAACAGATTGTGAGAAAAACAATATTACTACAGCGGAGGTAGGTAAAAAAATAAATATAAATAGATGATATTAAAAATACATAATATACACACTAAAATAAGATATAATATAACACAATTACCCACCTTTTAAAGTTTATCTACAGTAATTGTTTCTCTGTTATAATTTTACGCTCTATAATAAGGTAAGAACTCATGAAATTATTCTATTGTCACTGATCCTTAATAAATGGACAAAATTTGAATTAAACTTTTTCCTTATAAATGGGTCAAATCGAGTCTAAAGGATTTGGATACATACAAACATACAGGTAAAGCACAAGCGTGTTAAAAACTTACCTGTTTCTCAAAAGAAAAGAACGTATTCACTGGACAGTTATACGCTAGATCCTGCTTCCTTCCTTGCACACAAGTATAGAACTTGGAGCAGTCATATTCATGAGGTAGGAGGTATTGCTTGCCATCCGTAGGGCATTCTACACTCGGGTGAGTGTAGGCGAGCCCTACGATCCCCAGTAACAAGAGCTTTACTGAAAAATAATTAATATAGATACGTTTGTGCCGAGTACATGTGTCAGAAGTGAAACTTCTTTGGCGAGATTCAAAGTCGTCGCCTTACTCCATATACGTAGTGTGTGAAGTCCCATGTCCCCTAGTGGGGTAAGGGGCAGATGCATTATAAATCTGTTTCACTGATCGATATTCTTTAGGGACAAGTAGGCCTTCTGTGTCCTAGTCTCCACCGGGAATCGAACCCAGGAGTATCCAGGACCTCTCGGTGCTACGGTCACGCGTCAACCACTGTACCAAGGAGGCGGTCAACCGTCGCCTTACTCCATGACTTGACGGTATTGCCATGACGCGACCTTAAAATTTTACTCTCAACGCACCTAAAGAAGTTTCATCACTTCAATAAATATTTCAGGACATTTTCCACACAAGGTAGGATCTGAACCCATACTAAGCTTTCGGAAATGGAAACCAAATGGCTGATAAACATACATGTATATTTTTTTTTAATACTAGCGGTCCGCCCCAGCTTCGCCCATGGTACATTTTTACGTTTTCTCTCCATAAGAACCATCCTCGTACTTCAAGAAATGTAATAAAAAAATAATTAACAAAATCGGTTCAGTTGTTCTCGAGTTATGCCCTTACCAACACATTTTGCGATTCATTTTTATATTAAAGAATATTACACAGAGCAGACAGGAAGAAAAGTAGTTTGTAGTGTAGAGTCATGTAGAGTTGAAATTTAGAATTGTGAGCAGTTAGATAAGTATACGTCTTGATTATATTATGTACCTACTTGAAATCTATACTATATTATAAAGCTGAAGAGTTTGTTTGTTTGAACGCGCTAATCTCAGGAACTACTTTTCCGATTTAAAAAATTCTTTCGGCGTTAGATAGCCCATCTATCGAGGACGGCTATAGGCTGTATATCATCACGCTAAGACTAACAGGAGCGCAGCCACGCGGGTGAAACCGCGGAGCGCAGCTAGTATGAAATATGGACTACAGAATTTTATACGTGAACAAAAAAAACCAATGACGCAGAGCTTTAATTTGAGATTTAAAAGCTCTCTCTACATTATTCGGTACTAGCTTTCCACCCGCGGCTTCGCCCGCGCAGTCAAAGAAAAACCCGCATAGTTCCCGTTTCCGAGGGATTTCCGGGATAAAACCTATCCTATGTGCCGGGGTAGAAAGTAGCTCCTATGTCCTTTCTCGGGTATCAAAATATCTCTATACCAAATTTCATGCAAATTGGTTCAGTAGTTAAGGCGTGATTGAGTAACAGACAGACGAACAGAGTTACTTTCGCATTTATAATATTAGTATGGATGATTATAAATAACTATATTTTGTAAAAATGTTGTATTAATCTACACTAATATTATAAAGAGGAAAACTTTGTTTGTTTGTTTGTTTGATTGTAACAAATAGGCTCATAAACTACTGGACCTATTTTAAAAATTCTTTCACCATTCGAAAGCTACATTATCCACGAGTAACATAGGCTAGGTTTTATCCCGGAAATCCCACGGGAACGGGAACTATGCGGGTTATTCTTTGAAAACGCGGGCGAAGCTGCAGGCGGAAAGCTAGTATTCTATGAACACTGAAAATACATTTGTTTAAGAAATTGTATAGCTATGTATATTCATATATAAAATATTAAATAATTGAAGCTCAATCGATGATTTTTTTTGTACCTAAGTACTTGAAGTTTACGAAAAACAATACCATTATAAAAACAATAATAAGCAGTTTAGTTTTTTGTAAAATTTATCATATTATATGTATACTTTAATCACACATAAAAGCCGTTATAATATGCAATCCATACTAATATTATAAATGCGAAAGTAACTCTGTCTGTCTGTTACTCAATCACGCCTAAACTACTGAACCAATTTGCATGAAATTTGGTATGGAGATATTTTGATAACCGAGAAAGGACATAGGCTACCTTTTATTGCGAAATATGTACCACGGGTGAAGCCGGGGCGGACCTCTAGTATACCTATATTTAAAGATTATGATTAAAAGTATACTTTTGCACTATTAATGCCCACACTAATACATTGCACTAAACTATAATTTAATAAAATAATAAATAAAATGGATACTCACTATACATAGTCATTTTTTGTCAAAAAACACAATATTTAATACAAAAAAAATTTTTCAACTGCGGAAAACAAACAAAACGCTATTATATATTCTTAACTATAGATAATAATACAAGATAAGTTCAAATTTGATCAATATCTCGATAATAGATACTAAACAGTAAATAACAACCCCATTAATTATATTAATAAGTGCATTTCGATAATATTAACACGTTCACTGCGGCACCTAAAATGCCAAACTTAGCGTTGTTGCGGCATGTCTTCCATACTTCACATCGGCAAGTTCACCACTGTGCGTCATGAGCCATTTTTATCACATCGCACCTTCTGACTTTGAAGGTTAATAATTTCATGAAATTTCAATATATTTCAATTTTTTTTATTCAGATAATAGTATATAAATAGCTTTTAGTTTGACCCAATAGCACAGAATACATAATGTAGCTAAACGCTACAGAACGGACACTCTCCGCCTCCCGCCAAAATTAAACACTTACCTAGTTACCTACCTCACCCCGCACGATCAGTCTAAAAATGGTCCATATTTTTCTACAGGGACGATACTTCACGAAGATTGACAACATTAATCAAATTGACTTAAAGTAATTTTATTATTTTGGATTTGTGATTATCGTTTTTCGTAGAAAATGGTTAGATATTGTGCTGTTTACGGATGTATTTCATCAGAAAAACGCGATTTTTTTTTACGCTAGTCAAAAATGTGCCAACCATAAAGCGTTAACACACACATTTGCAGTCTCTACAGTGTGACTGTCAAAACGATAATTTTGTATGGAGTGTCCGGGGTGTGCCAATAGTTTAAAAGATACCTATGAGGGAAAATGTAAACCCCTGATTTTGTGAAAAATTATTTGCCATCCCGCACTGCATTGATACGGCATGTTTACAGTAATAGCGATGGGAAACACGATAAAATAAAACATCGATATCGATATAAATCAATTTTGTATATTTCAGTCTGTTACATGCCGCGGTGAACGTGTTAAAGGAAACTTTTATGAAGCAATTACGCATCAATCTATAAATATTATCAAATACAAAGACTACTGCGTAATGGAAAACATTTCATTTTTGGGTTCGATAATAAACAATTTTCGTCAGTCGTTGTCTAACTGAGGCGTCTGCACGTGTGATGCCCATGCTGCGTTCGCCTACGCCCGGGACTGGTGCTGACTTCAGTCAAAGGGTGAAATTCAAAATGTATTTCGAGGATTGCCCGACAGCTTTTGACAAACCTAAGATAAATCAGTCCTTCCGCGAAGAGGTTGTGTTTCGGGATTTGACTATAACAAATAAATTAAACTGCCTACAGTCTACATAATATCTTAGTTTTATAATTTACTAGGTTTCCGCACGCGGCTTCACCCGCGCAGTCTAAGACAAAACCGCATAGTTCCCGTTCCCGTGGGATTTCCGGGATTGCGTCATTTTCCCGGGATAAAAAGTAGCCTATGTCCTTTCTCGGGTATCAAAATATTTCCATACCAAATTTCATGAAAATTGGTTCAGTAGTTTAGGCGTGATTGAGTAACAGACAGACAGACAGACAGAGTTACTTTCGCATTTATAATATTAGTATGGATTGTATTAATATTTTTTCATGGCATACTAACATTAAGGTTTTAAATGTGGTTTCCATTCAACAAATTATACCAACTAAAACCTTCTTCGAGAATCACTCTATCTATTTAATAAACCCGCATCAAAATCAGTCGCTCCGTCCGTCCGTTATTATCTATAACTATCATCACTACATAGTATAAAACAAAGTCGCTTTCTCGGTCCCTATGTCCCTTTGTATGCTTTTTCGGCATTGTGCGCCACTGAGTCGCATTATGCTCTGTAATTGGAAAACAGCCTTATCTTTCTTTGTTTCTTGAAAAGTGTCTAACTTTGAAATTTGAATCTAATCAAATATTTTACGCCTTTTGTCTTATTATATTTAATACGCAGTACATATATCGCGGGTCTCAAACCATAGGGGCGTATATGCAAAAATGCGATTTTTCGTTTTTAATGCCATTGGATTCTACTTTAAGCAATACATAACCTCAATTTTTCTTATAATTTAATACTGATTACTTTTTGTATAAAATGCAAAATATTATTTTCCGTAAGCTAGACAGTCTACAATTATTGTTAGGCCATAGGTATAGCCGTATAATAGACGTAAGAGCAATATTATTGCTTATTGAGGCAGTTTTGACATGCCTTATAGACGTATGCACATACGACTGTTTGTTTTATTTTAACCTGAAATCATTGTGTCGAGCTATATAGACGTATGCACATACGTCTACATATTTTAGTATTGCTGTCTCAAGATTTCGTCACTAGGAGGACGGCACAGAGCAAGTTGGTGGACGTATCGTCATGTCAACAACACGGAAACACGATCATTCTGCAGTGAGATGCCAAAGCGAGTATATGTAATTCTAATGCGTGGAATAACTTTAGTGAATTTACTATGTATATATATCTATATAAAAATCTCGTGTCACAATGTTTGTCTTCAATGGACTCCTAAACCACATAACCGATTATAATAAAATTCGCACACCATGTGCAGTTCGATCCAACTTGAATGATAGGATAGTTTAAATTTCAAATCGTTTTAGAGAAAGCAGGCGAAGCCGCGGGCGGTAAGCTAGTTATTTTATAAAGAACATTTCATGGAGAATAATAAGGTTCCTATCTGCAAGATTTCATACAAAGAATTAATTCTGGAAAATAATATAGTATATAATTCACTTGCCTCCACCCTTACGTAACCTTCGTTGCATTAATAACTTCAAAATTAAAGTTGCTGATTTTATTTTTAAATCCTACCGTAAAACGTAGCATCTCTCTTTTGTGGGTATTTATTTATATGTATGTTTATTAATTTTTATTATATTCGTTACCATATAATTTTCTTTTACTTATATGTATGATATTTTTAATGTGTAATATATTTTGTTTATTTTTTAATTTTGAATATTATTTCCATTCTTCTATTTGGGTCTGTAGCTTTTCTTCAAACAAGGGGGCCACTGAAAATCAGTGCTGTGCCGTTGATGGCACAGCTAAATACTGAGTTGGTCCCTTTTTGCTAAAGGTCTGCCACACTTTTGTCTCTTTCTCTGTTTTTGTATTTCTTTTCTTTTATTATATCTGTTGTTGGCCTTTGGTAAATAAATTCTTTCTATTCTATTCTATTCTATTCTATAGATTTTCACAAGCCGAGGATAAACCAATGTTGGTGTCATAAGTTTGAGCAGTTACCCGAAGAAGAACAGAAAGAAAAATAGGAGGAGTATGAAAAACATGTTAATAGGAAAGAATATGCCAAAGAAGAAAAGAAGAAGATAAATTAAAGGCAATGGTTGACTCTACTCTTCTTGTCTGTATCTTTGATTTCGAAGCAGTATTATACTGTCCCTAATGGACATTTTGGGTAAACCTATCTTTTATAAAAGGAAATTGGGCTTTATGAATTTCACAATACATAATGCAGTGAGCAAACTGGGCTACTGTTACTTTTGGCCAGAGTACGAGAGAAATAGAGGGGCGAATGAAGTCTCAACATGTTTGTATACTTATATCACCAAGCTTACCAATGTGAAACACCTGATTCTTTATTCTGATTGCTGCCCAGGACAAAATCGAAATTCAGTGGTGGCTTCAATGCTAAGATATGTAATGATGTCTCCAGCAAATCATGTAAAAATTAGGTTACCAATTTGGCTGGTATATTTTTTTTATTAATGTACACCGATTACTCCGAGGTTTCTGGGCCGATCTATGTGATTCTCTTTTTGTTTGATGTGTAATGGTGTCGAATTGGTCTCATAAAAAATTTATTCGGATAGGCCTAGCAGTTTTTATTTTATGAGCATTTTTGTCTGATCTCGATGACTTAATTGAAATCTAGCAAGTAACTTTGATACACTTCCCGGTAACCGATTAAGCTGAAATTTTGTATACGTATGTAAATTGGATAACGATGAAACATTATCATGACAAGCTGATTTGATGATGGAATCGGAAGGTGGCCATAGGAACTCAGTAATATATTGACTCAACTTTATCGAGTTTGGGCTCGTTTGATTCGTGTTGATAAATACACTATAAAGTATTAAAAATAACTACGTTAAAAACAACCGACTTCAATAACGGAAAAGTAAAAAATAAAAAAAAAGATCTGATATTATTAATTACTACATATTATTTAGATGTGCTATTTATTAAATAGCTTTGAAGTCGGTGCCAAGCACTAAGCACTTAGTATCAAACCTATTTAGTAAATAGCACATCTAAATAATATGTAATAATTAATAACACAGAAAATATTGTGTAATTACGTCCATTTGTTTTTTTTTGTCTAAATTGTAGAATAAAACTGGTTTATACCTCTACTTTGAATTCAAACGCCTCTCAATATAAATGCCAAGCCAAACAGGCGTAAGATTTTTAAAAACCGCGTAAATAACGTTAATTTCGATGGGTTCATAAATATAAGTATAAATATTAATAATTTAAGGAGAAGGGTTTTACGTCCATAAATTCCATACATTTATGGGGGAAATTTGACGGAGTTTTGCCGTCTATTCGTCATGGCAAATAGACGTATCAGCTAAAAACTAGTGTTACGGAGGGAATATCTTAAAACCAAGCATTTCATATTAACTGCAGTGTAAATATATAGCTACATGCAAAAACACAACAAGGTGGCTCAATCACAAAAAAAGTTATTAAGTTTTTTGTCTCTCCTGAAAAGTAGGGGTTTTGTGGATACGCCCCTATGGTTTGAGACCCGCGATATACAAGATAATGAGACAACAATAAGAGATAGCAATCTATAATAATAAATAAAATATTAATTTGATAAGGAAAAAGTAACAACAAAAAGGAAATTGGAAAGATATCATATTTTTATACCAATCAATACTTCTATACTAATATTATAAAGCTAAAGAGTTTGTTTGTTTGAACGCGCTAATCTCAGGAACTACTGGTCCGATTTGAAAAATTATTTCGGTGTTAGATAGCCCATTTATCGAGGAAGGCTATAGGCTATAATATATCTTCACGCTAAGACCAACAGGAGCAGAGCCACGCGGGTGAAACCGCGGGGTGCAGCTAGTATATTCTTATTAAGATGATGAGTTTGTTTGTTCGCGCTTATCTCAGGAACTACTGAACCGATTTCAAAAATTCTTTCACCGTTGGATATGTACAAGATCCATAAGTTTTAAAAGTTGTATATATGTACCATGGACGTAGACGGAGCGGACCGCTAGTATATATTTATTAACTACCTACTTGACAACCACTTTCAATATATACAATCAGCTATAAAATAAAATTTCTGAATAAATATTTATCGATTGAAATATTTGTTATTAAATACCAATAAATACTATAATATAAAGCATTTAATATCCTTATACCTAGTTATCTCTTTCTCTTGTCGGTCCCTCATGTCTGAGGATCGTGCAGAGCATCAGGGTTGCATCTGGAGCGGATGATTTGCCTCCACCGGTCGATTCATAGTTATAAATATATCAGAATAAAACGCGACAAACACGGATAATAACCAAGTTTGTTATTTATATTATGTAAATAAGAAATAGGTTCTTCCGTTTTCCCGCCTTTTGTATACTATGGACTATGGAAGTATGGAGTATGGAGTTTACAGTGATTAAGGTTCTTTATGTTATGTTAATTGTATAATTACCTTCAGAACTAGACGGTTTCCTCTTCCTGCCGCCTCTATTCTTTAAATTCCTTTTTTTAAATGTAGAAGGCACTTCGACTTCTACCAAGAATATAAGCTTCTTGACTTTTACGTCTGACATTTTAGTATGTAATGGTAAGGATTTATTATTATCCACTGAATAATATATTGGGAACTAGCGGTCCGCCCCGGCTTCGCCCGTGGTACATGTTTACATTTTCTCTACATAAGATCCATCCTCGTACTTCAAGGAATATAATAAAAAAGAATTATCGAAATCGGTTCAGCCGTTCTCGAGTTATGCGCTTACCAACACATTTTGCGATTCATTTTTATATATAAGATTAAGTTAAATATAAATAAAATTACTATATTTTACTGTTAATTAGGCATTCGTTTAAGTTTAACTTTTCACTTCACTTTTGTTTTGACTTTCAATTTTGAGGTTAGTTTAAACTTCAAAAGCTTAGAGTATAGGTACTAGATTTCCGCCCGCGGCTTCGCCCGCGTTTGCAAAGGAAAACCCGCATAGTTCCCGTTCCCGTGGGATTTCCGGGATAAAAACTATCCAATGTGTTAATCCAAGTTACCCTCTATATGTGTGCTAAATTTCATTGTAAACGGTTCAGTAGTTTTTACGTGAAAGATAGTAACAAACATCCATACATCCATACTTACAAACTTTCGCCATTATAATATATATTAAGATATATTATATTACAATAGTAATATTATATAGGTACTCTAAGAATAGTAAATGCAATCGATGGAAGTGATTTCAAAATTAAAAAAAAAATTATAAAAATTTTATTTCAGCGCCATCTATCATTTTAGATTGAGAAGCATTTCCATATTAAAAAAGTTAAGGTACGTTTTAGTTCATAGAGGAAGTTATAGATGGCGTGTTTACAAATTCTGAATTTAACATATTATATCATGGACGAATATAATCTAGATATTTATTGGGTCCATGATTATATTAATAATATTAAGTCTGTATTTTAATAATAATAAACTGTAAAGCTTTTTCGCTATTAAAGCAACATTATGATAAACATAAAAAATGAACAGTTCATTTAATATCACTGATTTTTGCCATCCATATTATTGTAATGTTTAAGTACATTTTTTGTGAAAATGCCCGGGACAAACATTTTATTTTATGAAATTCAAAACAGCGCCATCTATTAGAATCTGGCAGTAATTACAGTGTTATTAGTTCTTCCTATTCATCGCTAGATGGCATAGATTTAAAATGTATTAAATATAATATTGGTGTAGATGGCGCTAGTAGTTTGTAAATTAATGTAATATTAATTAATAATACTAATTAATATAAGTTTTCAGCGACGGCATTATGATTTTAGGATACCTATCAAAAAATTTAACTATACATTTTTACTTATTACTTTAGAGTGTATTATATAATTATATAATAATATTATTTAATACTGGAGCAAATTTTATTCAGCGCCATCTATGTTAAAATAAGATAGCTATTTGTATTTGAAATCAAGTTTGTTAAAATAATAGGTCTATTAGTAGTAGAGTTGTTTACAAAATATTATAGGAATTTAATAAAAATTTTAAAAATATTATGTTGAATTTTATTAGGTATTTTTCTTAGGTATTTTTATTTCTATAATAAACAATTGAAACAGCAGTCTGTGTGATTTTTTATTATTTACAAACAAAAAAGAAAAAAAAAAAAAACGAAATTAGCGCCATTTATGATTTTCTAATCGAAATTCGAATCCAGTCGTATTTTTTTAAAATCAATTCAAAATGATTGGTAATGAACGTTAATTCAGGTTCCTTTTTATTTAGACAAAAAGTCTGAAATGAAACGTTTTAGTTTGGAAAGGCTAGTTACACATCTATATGTGTGCTAATCAATTCAATCAGAGTTTTTCTTTCATTTAATTAAGTGTGATGTGTCTGAAGTACCTAAGAATATTTTACATTACCTACTACTTAGTAAGTATGTATTTATATTTTACACTACTAACAACTTAGAAAGAATTTTTTTCTAATAAACTTACTTATAATTTTGTTATATTCAGCTTTCTTTCGATATTATCAGAATTTCAGTCCATATCTATATTGTAGACCGTAAAAGATTTAAAAGTGCAAGGAAATAACATGTTCAAAATAACAGCCCATGATCGAATTGCTATAAAATTTTATAAAAAAATAATTGTATGATTTTAGTTCTAATTCTTTATTTTTCTAATATCCTTTAACCCAAGCGAAGCCGGGTCAAGTAACTAGTCATACCTATAGAATGAATAAGCAGATGCGTAAGGCAATCTATTAATCGAATGACAATATTAACGATAAAAATTAATTGTTCATATCGATATATCGAAGATTTTACGCATAGATAGTTAAACAACTAGATTTGATCGATAGCGGCACTATAAAGACTTACAAACACGTGTCACTTTTGAAACATCACCTGGTGGCGTATGACCTCAGTAAAATATTTCAGGACAATTTTCACACAAGGCACGATCTGATCCCATACTAAGCTTTCGCTTGTGTTATGGAAACCAGATGGCTGATAAACATACATATAATATAATTTTAAATAAATAATTATATACATAATTAACACCCAGACACAGAGCAAACATCTATGTTAATCACACAAATATTTTCCCCGGGTGGGAATCGAACCCACGACCTCTGGCTTGGAAGGCAGGGCCACTACCAAACAAGCCAACCGGTCAGTCAATATTATTTATTATTTTTTCAAAGAAAAACCCGCATAGTTCAAAATATTATTTATTCTTATTACATATTATTTCCATTTATTATTATTTCCAGACAGTTTACGCCGTGAATTGAACTGACTGGCAAATTCATATTATGATCGCAATAACCAGCAATGGTTAATTATCATAAGTCACTAGCTTTACGCCCGCGGCATCGCCCGCGTTTTCAAAGAAAAACCCGCATAGTTCCCGTTCCCGTGGGATTTCCGGATAAAACCTAGCCTATGCGTTAATCTAAGTTACCATCTATATGTGTGCTAAATTTAATAGTAATCAGTTCAGTAGTATTTGCGTGAAAGAGTAACAAACATACACATACACATCCATCCTCACAAACTTTCGCATTTATAATATTAGTAGAAAGTAGGACTAGTAGGCTGTTCTTGATTTCAGTAAGTATTTCTTAAACTGAAACAGGGGCCGTATTATGGACCACTTATTGCCAGACAGTTTGCGCCGTGAATTGAACTGACTGGCAAATTCATATTATGATCGCAAGCAATGCTTATTTATGACTAGCTGCGCCCCCACACCACCACTCCTGTTGGTCTTAGCATGATTTTATATAGCCTATAGCATTCCTCGATAAATGAGCTATCTAACGCCGAAAGAATTTTTCGAATCGGACCATTAGCGCGCGCCATCCTGAGATTAGCGCGTTCAAACAAACAAACTCTTCAGCTTTATAATATTAGTATAGATAGATTCAAATATAAATGAATTTGCCAGTCAGTTCAATTCACGGCGTAAACTGGCTGGCAATAAGTGGTCATAATACGGCCCCTGATGATGTTGCAAAGGCTGTTCTAGATTTCAGTATAAATAATATGATTAAAGTATTTCTTAAACCATTGTTTCAACCTAATACTGGTGATAAAATTCATCATCCTTAAGATGTATAATGGGTCTATTAAAATCGCGTTATCTCATGATTTTTTATGGCAACTAAATTATAGGTCTTCACCAAAATTTAACTCTGTCGAAATTTTTGTTCTTTTATGGTCTTATTTCAGGTCTTCTTTGACTGAATTATACAGAAAGTAGGTATTTAAAAATACTTACACAGAATTATCACCTTTCATTAAAGAATGGAAGTCGTGTAGGCATGGAGACCATTTTTGTAGAGAATTATAAGTTAAGTTATTCTAAGGGTAAGTTGTTGAGTTATTTTAAAACTATAATAGTTAGATAAAAAAATTGTCTTATTTCACAGTATTTTTATAGTAATTATTTTCTTAATCTAAAATTTCTACCTAATAGCGTCCTTTGGCGCTTCCAACTAAGATGATTTTTAAACTCAAAAAGATGAATGAAAACCTTAAATTTTGAAAAAGCTTAACATATTAGCAATTTTATTTTTGACAAGCTTCCGCCCGCAGCTTCGCTCGCGTAGTGTTTTGATAAAAGGTAGCTTATGTTCTTTCTCAGGTTCAAAGATTGTCTGTGCCAAATTTAATCAAAATCGGTTGAGAGGTTTAAGCGGGAAAGCGTAACAGACAGACAGACAGAGTTAGTTTCCGCTTTCGCATTTATACTATTAGTACTTAGTAGGGAGTAGGGAAGTAGGGATCTATTAATAGGTCATGTTTCAATTACATCACAGTTTTCTGAGAAACTAAATAATCTATAACATGAGTGTCTTACATTAGTTTTCGTGTAACGATTTAACTAGATGTAAATATTAGAATTATGCATTATGCACTATTTTGTTATCAATTATTTTAATATATAAAGAGGTGGGAATCTTTTGTGAGCAGAATAACGAAGGTATTCAAGTGATATGTACAGTAATACGGAACCCTAAAAATGATTTATCCACTGTATTTTTTATTAATTGGTAAGTTAAGCAATAATTATTTTTTATTGACCTAGCGGTCCACCCCGGCTTCGCCCGTGGTACATGTTCACGTTTTCTCTTCATAAGAACTATCCTAGGACTTCAAGGAATATTATAAAAAAAGAATTAACGAAATCGGTTTAGCCATTTTCGAGTTTTGTGCTTAGCAACACATTTGGCGATTCATTTTTATTTTATAGAGATAGCTTAACGTTATTAGCTGTCCGTTAGGGAGAGTCTTATCACGATTGGGCTAGCCTATGCAGAGATCTGTATAATTCTTGTTTTGAAGCTACCGAATTTATGTCATCATCATTTGAGATTTATATCACGCCGTCTTCTTGAAATACTACATCTATTAAAAAACTGCATCAAAATCCGATGTGTAAGTATGTGCCTAGTTTAAAATATCTAAACATACGTACAGACATTAGACATTCTGCTATATCCTATCCTACTATAATATTATAAATGCGAAAGTTTGCAATGATGGATGTATATCTATGTATGTATGTTTGTCACTCTTTCACGAAAATACTACTGAACGGATTAAAATGAAATTTAGCACATATTTTGTCTTTTTGTAACTTGGATTAACACAATCATAGGATAGGTTTTATCCCGGAAATCACACGGGAACGGAATTTATGCGGGTTTTTCGAAAAACGGGTTTTTTGAAAACGCGAGCGGAAAGCTAGTAGTTTATATACTATGTAGTAAAGTGATTATAAATTTTAGCGTTAATCACATGTTCATGTGATGCCTACAACTTCAAATGTCCGTCCGACGGCCGTCACTACCTCCTACCTCATGAGACCAGTTGCGCTAAGTTCTATTATTGTGAATATGGGGTCAGAAGGAACGACGCGAGATGCTGCGCCCCTGGTACCTTGTTCTCTTTTGAGAAGCAAGTAAGTAACATATTTTGTTAATTTTAACTAGATTTTTTTGTGGAAGTTACTTTTTTTATTCTATGAAGTGATAAACACGGAAATAAGTACCAACAATAAACAAAAAAGATCGTTCTTAAATAACTGCTATTAATGATAATAATAAAGTAAAAACAACAAATGGTACCTAAGTTATAATGATTTGTTTAAATCACAGATAATATTACTATGCTAGCAGTATAAATCAATATTTGAGTTTGATTTCGAGTTTCTGTTTTAGTTTGTAGTCTATAATATGTATAATTGTATTTTTATATCATCGGCTATCCATCAATGAAAGTGCCGTCAAAATCGGTCCAGCTTTTGCAGGTATTAGCCGGAACAAACAGATAGACAGGCAAAAATTAAAAAAAAATTTTAATCCACATACAATCATACCATGTCATCTATACACCCATATTAAATGCATTTGGTTAAAGCGCTTATTTCAATATTACAGACACTAGAGTTTTATTTATAGGTATATTAGCTTACCGCCCGCGGCTTCGCCCGCTTTGTCTTAAACCTAATAAATGATATGCTAAAACCTTCCTCTTGAATCACTCTATCTATTATAAAAAACCGCATCAAAATCTGTTGCGTAATTTTAAAGATTTAACCATACAAAGGGACATAGAGACAGAGAAAGCGACTTTGTTTTATACTATGTAGTGATGTATGTATAGACATTACAAACAGGCATAAATTATTTATGTATGTATAATATTAAAGGTCTGCGACCACCCACATTTGGTCCGATGCGTCTGCGGTAACAAAGGTAACATAGCAGACTGTAACGGCACCCTTGCGAATGGTTGCCCGTCAGACTTTACAGTGCGCAGACAGTTTCCGCACGAGTCTGATTGCAGCAAGTATTACAATTGCGTGAAGGGGGAGAAGCTTTTGGAAACTTGTCCTAAGGGTCAGCATTTTAATGCGAAAGCGGAGGTAAGTTTTTTTAGTTAAGACATTTCCAAGCATTTTTTTCCACCTAATATTATGTTAAAATAGACAAGTGAATAAAATCCTTATTTTTGTCATTAAAAAAGGCATGTGTATTTCTTGCACGCTTTTCGTTAGAATTCAAGTTAAATTTTTTTATAATTTATGTTATTTGAATATGATGTACACCTGTAATTAATAAATACTTAGATGGCTTCTTAGTTTCATAGTAGGTACCTATTTGTCCTGTTTGATTTAACGCGAGTATCATACATATATAGAAATTAAAGTTTTTAATGGTTTTTTAACGCGATTTATTCATATTGATGATGATTGATAATGATGATTTCTAACCGACTTCAAAAAAAAGAGGAGGTATATGTTTTTTATGTATGTACACCGATTACGCCGAGGTTTCTGAACCGATTTACGTGATTCTTTTTTGTTTGATGTGGAATGGTTTCGAATTGGTCCCATTAAAATTTTATTCGGGTAGGCCCAGTAGTTTTTATTTTATGAACATTTTTGTCTGATCTCGATGACTTACTTAATTGAAAATCTAGCAAGTAACTTTGATTCACTTCTCGGTTACCGATTAAGCTGAAATTTTGTATCACCGAGATCAAACCTATTTAGTAAATAGCACAACTAAATAATAATATCAAACCTTTTTTATTTTTTACTTTCCGTTTTTGAAGTCGGTTTTTTTAACGTAGTTATTTTTATTCTGATGACATAATTTATATTATCATCCCGACGCTTCGCACACTCTGTTTTAAATCCGTTAAAATCTTTAATTTATTAATGCATGTGTTGATGTTCTAAATTTTTGTTTTGCTTCCACCGTATTTACTTCTGAGGAAGAACGTTGGCTCTTAAGACAGAGCGAGCCAGTGTAAATCTTTGTAAGGTATAATGTTTTGTAAAAATAAATATTTTATTTATTACCCGCATTGATCCACTCCTGTTGGTCTTAGCGTGATGATATTAGCCTTCCTCGATGAATGAGCTATCTAACACCGAAATCATTTTTCAATTTGGACTAGAAGTTCCTGAGATTAGCGCGTTCAAACAAACTCTTCAGCTTTATAATATTAGTATAGATTTATCAATAAATTTTGAACATTCCCAAGGTATGTGACAGTCCAGCAAACGCAGGCTGCGATCCAACTTGCAGTTGTAACAGCACTTTACCCAACGGATGTCCGTCTGACTTTAATATAGAGAAACTATTTCCTCATGAATCTGATTGCACTAAATACTATCAATGTGTCCATGGAAACAAAGTGTTGAGGTCTTGCGCGCCTGGCACGCATTTTAGTGACGCACATAAGGTAAGATTGGGTATTTGAGTAATTCTTAAAACTAGTGAATTCATTTAGTACGTTAATTTATTTTCATTTAATAAACAATTATTAAACAATAAAAAATAAAATTGAACTTTATTTGTCTCATTTGTTGATTTTATACAGGGTGACTGGTGACGTCAGACGCATTTTGACACGAGCTTCTTCTCATGAAACTGAACACCTTTTGTTCTACAACTTTGCTGAATCAGTAGAAAAAAAAAATTGACTTTGTATGGAAATCGGTCGACTGATTAGCGAAGTTTCCTTACAAAAACCAATTTTTTTTTCGAATTCCGCAAAGTTGTAGAACAAAAGTTGTTCAGTTTCATGAGTAGAAGCTCCTGTCTAAATTCGTCTAACGTCTTACCTTTCACCTGGTATAATAAAAGAAGTATGAGTTGAAATACAATTTATTTGGTTATCAAAAAGTGATGAAGGACAATCGAAAAGATTAAATTGAAAATAGTCATGAGCACTTTTTGATAGTTAATAGGCAAAAAATAAAGAATTTTATTGTATGTTCTTGTGTTTGATTTTACTGAAACTTTAAGATTTTAAACGCGATTTATTCATTACTAGGTTTCCGCCCGCGGTTTCGCCCGCGCAGTCAAAGAAAAACCCGCATAGTTTCCGTTCCCTTGGGATTTCCGGGATTGCGTCATTTTCCTGGAATAAAAAGTAGCCTAGTCCTTTCTCGGGTATCAAAATATCTCCATACCAAATTTCATGAAAATTGGTTCAGTAGTTTATTCGTGATTGAGTAACAGACAGACAGACAGAATTAATTTCGAATTTATAATATTAATAGTATGGATATTATCTCGTAACTTCGTACACTTTGCAGCTAGCGTGGTCACGAGAAGACTGCGTCAGATATAATGAATAAATCGCGTTTAAAATCCGTCAAATCTCTTCTAAAATAATTATTTACAGAGATGTGAAGACCCGGCAACAGCTGGTTGTGATACTGGAGCTGGTCAAGGAGGCTGTGGGTGTGGGCAATCCGGATGTGGTGGTTCCTGTGGATGTGGTGAAACTGGTGGTAAGTAACGCGCTTATAAAAAAGGCGTGTGCCGAACACACGTGTCAGATGTGAAACTTCTATGGCAATATTCAAAGTTACCAAAGTCGTCGCCTTTAATGTCGTGACGGTATTGCCATGAAATTTTACTATCAACGCACCTAAAAAGGTTTCACTTCGCCTTTCAGGTCGCGTCATGGCAATACCATCACGTCATAAAGTACGACGATTTCGGTATCTTTGAATCTTGCCAAAGAAGTTTCATTTATGATACTAGGTACACAAGCTTTTTTACGTTTATTGGCCTTTTATTTTTGCCTTTTACGACATAAGTGTATCCTTTCTTTAGGTGGTGAAAGCGGTGGTGGTTCTTGTGGATGTGGTGAAACCGGTGGTAAGTAATCCTAATGAGCACTATTGCTTAGTGTTATTAAACTTTGGGTGGTTTAAAAGATATTAATTAACATATTTTATGACAAAATTTCATTTTTTTTTTCAATTTGTTCTTTACCGCTTGTCGATAGTATAGATAACTACTTTTGAAGCTGATATTTTTATATTTTTCGCTTAAAAATTAAATTAAAATTTCTTGTAATTTTTTTCTTACGCTTTATTGTAAGCTTACATAAAACGTGTAAGGCTTTTTGCTATTATCACAAAACAATTTAAACACAGTCTTAGGCCGCCTGTCCACCTGCAAGAAAACTTCCGCAAGAAATGTTCGACAGTCTGTCTGACAGTAGCTTGCAAGTCTAATTCTCTTCTAAGTCTTTCTTGCAGATGGAAAAGCGGCCTTACTTTAATCCAAGGATCTGTCACTTTAATAGTTGTCTATGTGAAATACGATAAAAGCAGTTAAACCTGTGAGTTAAACCCTGTCTAAAGTTGTTTGTGGTAAGACAGTTTATTTTTATGTTTGCCTTTTATTACATAAATGTCTTTCTTTAGGTGGTGAAAGCGGTGGTTCTTGCGGATGTGGTGGAGAAACTGGTGGTAAGTAACGCGTTATTAACAAAAACATAAAAAAAACTGAACTGTTCGAATTGATAACTCAAACTCAAAACTCAACATCAAACATTTATTTATTCAATCAGACGCACTTCTAAAAGCACATATGAATTGTCATAACATATTTTTAACATTTTCCACCGTTTGCAATTTAGTTGCTATCAAACTCAAACATTTATTTTTATGAATTTCGATTAAATCTAACGCAAAGAAAGAAAGAAGGCAAGAAACCTTGTATATTGAATTTTGCCAAAGAAGTTTCACTTCTAACACGTGTGCTCGGCACACACGCTCTTTTTTACATTTATTGTCCTTTTATTTTTGCCTTTTACAAAATTTTAGGTATCAATTATAGGTGATAGAATATTATAAAACTAAAACTTTTTACATTAATTGTCCCTTTATTTTTGCCTTTTACAAAATAAATGTATCCTTTCTTTAAAAAAAAAAATAATAATTAATATTATTATTTGATTATTTTATCCTTTCTTTAGGTGGTGAAAGCGGTGGTTCCTGTGGATGTGGTGAAACTGGGGGTGGTGATACTGGATGTGGTGAAACTGGGGAAACCGGTGATGGTTGCGGTTGTGAAGATGGTGGTGGTGAAGACGGTGGTGGTCAAAGTGGTGATCTACCAAACGGATGTCCAGCTGATTTCTGTATATCGAGACTGTTGAAACATGAAACGGACTGCTGTCAGTTTTACTTTTGTATTAATGGGGAAAAGTTATTGGCCAAGTGCCCTAATGGACTGCATTTTAATGCTGAATTACAGGTAATTTTTATTTTTCTTAGTTATTGCCGTCTTCGTCTAATATTTTCTATTTTTTTATCCTTCCTACTAATATTATAAATGCGAAAGTTTGTGAGGATGTATGTGTATGTGTATGTTTGTTACTCTTTCACGCAAATACTACTGAACCGATTACAATTAAATTTAGCACACATATAGAGTGAACTTGGATTAACACATAGGATAGGCTTTATCCCGGAAATCACACGGGAATGGGAACTATGAGGGTTTTTCTTTGAAAACGCGGGCGAAGTCGCTAGCTAGTCTATAATATATTCTAATTTCTGATATAACTTTAAAAAATTTTATACGACTACGGCTTTTCTTTAAACGAATCTCTATTTTCTTGTTTCGTACTTTTTAGAGCGTCATAGTTGAGTTGTAGCTTCTAAACTTTATTTTCATTTAACTTATTTTGGAGTAATGTGAATTAATTTTAAATTTGCTCTTTCATTTCATACCCCATACATTTTTTTTAATCACTTTAAAGTCCCATAGAAGACACTTTAGTCAAAATTTATTTTAATTTCTTATCAATTATTCCCAGAAATGCGACGACCCAGCGACCGCGGGTTGCGCGCCAGTTTGTGATGAAAAGTGCAAAGGTTGCCACGTACCGTTCTGGCGCGACCAGACCGATTGCACCAAGTTCTGGCGCTGCGTGAGCGGAGCCCGCGTGGTACAGACCTGTCCGGAGGGTCTGGCGTTCAATGTAGAGAAGCAGACGTGTGACTTCAAGTGCAATGTGGTCTGCAGTTGTACGAGACACATGAATATAACGAATAATAGTATACTGAATCGGATTCTGAATTTGACGCAAATTGAAGATGATATCGATTGAAAATAATTGGAAATACTTAGCTTGAAATATAAAAGATATTATGGTTATATTATCGATATATACATGGCAAAAAAAAATACAAAAAAAATGTAAATATGCTCCGTATTAACGGGTCACTAAGGCTGTATACGCAGCATTATATAATGTTCTATAATATTATTAACTATAAGGTGAAGGGAGATGTATCTTTCTATTAATAAATATTATACGCACACGATATTCTGGTTTCATTTATCACCCTATTCAAAAATGACAAAATTAACTAAACGTGTACCTTTAGAGAAATTATTTCACAATAAAAAAATACCAGAAATATTTTAATAAATCTAGAGTTTGTATACTCTTAGGAAATGTGTTCACTGGGACCGACCTACGTGGAAATTTAATTTTAAAGTCAATATTTTTGAATTTGATATTTTTGGTTTAATGGCATCCAAATGAATAGAAAAAGATTAGGTATATAAAGGTAATTAAAACAAAGAGTTTGAGTCCCGCCTCGTGATCGAATTTTTTCTATCCATATCTACTAATATTATAAATACGAAAGTAACTCTGTCTGTCTGTCTGTTACTCAATCACGCCTAAACTACGTTTGCATGAAATTTGGTAAGGAGATATTTTGATACCCGAGAAAGGAAATAGGGTACCTATTATTGCGAAAAATTTACCACGGGCGCAGCCGGGGCGGACCACTAGTTCTTTATAAATTTATTAATTTATGTCAATATTTTTTTAAAATTTTTATAGACTACAAATGTGACTTTCTCTGAATTTTCTTGCATATACTTCGTAGAAACATTTGTTTTTCTACCCATATCAGCTTATCTTACATATTGTACTAATCTTATGATTAAAAAAGTATTAAAGGTTTTTGTCTAAATAAAATTATCGCTTCCGGAAATTACAATAATTCCTTTTAATGAGTTATTTTGATTTTAAAGTATATTCCATAATTATTTTTCATTTATATATATGCATAATTTCAATTGATGAGATGATTGATTGAACTTAAGTTTAATTTATTAAAGGATTTAAAAAAAAGTCTTTGGATTTTATGTCTTTTCTGAACTGAACAGCTTTGGACAACTTTATATTATGACTAGCTTCCTCCCGCGAATCCGTCCGCGCGGATGTCGGTCTTCGCGTGGATGGTTTATTTCTCCATTTTGAGTAACTCTGACAATGACATCTTATAAATATCTATTGGACCCAAATACGGCTAGGCCTATAATAATACGCAACGTGTGTTCGCGGTTCTACAGAACAACGTCTATGGATAAAACTGAAAAATTAAGATATATTTTTTTCTACGTATTTTTCCAGGATAAAAAGTATCCTATTTTATGCCCAGGATAATAAGGTATAATTATACCAAGTTTCATCGAAATCGAACAGTTAGTTTTCACGTGATGCCTGAACATACAGACAGACAGACAGACAAAAATTTTTTAAATCACATATTTGGGTTTGGTATCGATCCAGTAACACCCCCTGCTATTTATTTTTTAATATTTTCAATGTACAGAATTGACCCTTCTACAGATTTATTATATGTATAGACTAGATTTCCGACCGCGGCTTCGCCCGCATTTTCAAAGGAAAACTCGCATAGTTCCCGTTGTGGGATAGATAGGTTTAAAAATAATTTATCTTTCGAATTTCCTTTTTTTTACTTTTTCCTTATCTGATTAATATTTTCTTTATTGTTATAGATTGCTATCTCTTATTTTTGTCTCATTATCTTGTATATATGTACTGCGTATTTAAGATAATAAGACAAAGAGTGTAATATATAAAAATCTATTTCCGCCCGCGGTTTCGCCCGCGTTTTCAAAGGAAAACCCGCATAGTTCCTGTTCCCGTGGGATATCCGGGATAAAACCTTCCCTATGTGTTAATCCAAGTTACCCTCTATATGTGTGCTAAATTTCATTGTAATCGGTTCAGTAGTGTAGTTCATAGTATTTGCGTGAAAGAGTAACAAACACTCACACATCCTCACAAACTTTCACATTTATAAGATTTACTTTTTGGAAATAAAATAGAAGCTATATTCATCGATACTGCATACTTATTGCCATGATAAAAAATGGGGAAGTCAGAGATGTCCTGATATAATTTAAAATTATATCTTTAATCGAATAAAGCCGGAAAAATATGTTCAAATGCACTTAGATTCAATCTATTATACGATAAATATCCACAGTATCAATCTACATCGTTGTTGGAATGTAATCATATTAATTACTATCTTTCCACCCGCAGCTTCGCCCGCGCATTCAAAGAAAAACCCGCATAGTTCCCATTCCCGTGGAATTTCCGGGATAAAACCTATCCTATTTCACGGGGTAAAAAGTAGCCTATGTCTTTACTCGGGTATCAAAATATCTTTATACCAAATTTCATGCAAATTGGTTCATTAGTTAAGGCGTGATTGAGTAACAGACAGAGTTACTTTCGCATTTATAATATTAGTAAAATAGTTTGGAAAATCCAAAAGTGCACGCCTCATAATCTCATCCTTTACAATAAAATTGATTATTTATAAAGAGTACGTGACTATAAATATAAAAATGAAATAAAATAAAACATTTGGAAAAGTAAAGAAAGCGGTACCGTAATAATTGAGCTATTTTTCTTGTGGCCCCACCTAGATGTGAAACTGCGCAGGTTTAAGGGACTGACTACCAACTTATTTTTTTAAACCTTGGCTTATAGTATAAAGAATCGAGTTTATAATGGTGAATTTTGAGTACACTATAAAAAAAAAAAAAAAAGTCGATATTTTTTTTGTTTATTTAATTGGACTATTGTTCAAAAGAAAAATAAAAATAGAAACAGATTTATTGGTCAAAAAGGAAAAGCTTTAACTAATGCGGAGAGTAAATTCAAGGCCGCCGAAGTAAAAATTCCTTTATTTATAAATAATGTTGATAAGGCTACCTCGCTTTTAGACATATCAAACTATATTAAGGATAAAACGCAAGTGGATGTAAACATTGAAGCAATAAAAATGAAACAGGAAAAGGAATATAATGCTTATAAAGTATTTGTGCCTAGGCACAAACTGGAGCTATTTTTGGATAATACTCTATGGCCCGAAGGTATTTCTTTTCGTCGTTTTGTACACTTCAGACGCAGACTGCATGATACAGATAAGTTATTTAATAAGAACCAAAATGGCCAACAATAGTGCACCAAGACTACAATGTAAATTTATTACTTTTAACTGTAAGTCGGCTATACGTTCTGTGGATTATATTAGGCAATTATGCCAACAGGCCGACATACTAGCTCTGCAGGAAACGTGGCTATTTCCGCATGACTTGCAGTTCCTGGGGAGTATAAACCGCGACTACGGGTTTACGGGAACGTCGGCTGTAGATACCTCGGCTGGTATCATAAGAGGAAGGCCTCACGGCGGAGTGGGGTTATTGTGGCGTAAAAGTGCGTTTAAGGCAGTGTCTGTAATTCAGTGCAATAGTGTGCGGCTAGCCGCAATAAGTGTTCAGGTGTATGACAGGTCATTTCTAGTTTTTTCAGTGTATATGCCCGTTGATAACAGTGAGAACTTACCTGACTTTACAGAGTGCTTAAGTGAAATAAGTGCTATTATTGACAGTACAAATATCGCCTCTGTTTTTATTTTAGGAGACTTTAATGCACACCCACACACACTGTTTGGTAGGGAATTATTGAAATTTTGTCAAGATCAAAAATGGTTGTGCGCTGATATTTTAAAATTAGGTATTATGTCTGACACGTTCACATTTGTTAGTGACGCACACGGAACTACACGTTGGCTCGATCATTGCGTTGTGACCGAGGCCGCTTGGCGTTCTGTTTCTGATGTTAATGTTCATTACAATTCCACATGGTCTGATCATCTACCTCTTGAGATTAATTGTAACATTAATGTACTGCAACCTGTATCTAGTGTTAATTTATCCAGCCTAAGCAAGGTGTTGTGGGGTGATCGTAATTGTAGCCAAATAAATCATTACCACAGCCTATGTCAATCGAACTTTAAGAATGTTAATTTGCCAATTGAATTGAGTGACTGTCATGATAAAATGTGTAAAGATATACAACACACGATAATTATAGATAAAATGTATTCTAATATTATAAGTATTATGTCAGAAGCCGCGGTGGCCAGTCATATCTGTACGTCTGGTCATCGTCATCATAGGAAGCGAGTGGTTGGCTGGAACAAACATGTGCATCCTCTGCATCAAAAAGCCCGTTCTTTCTTTAAGGAATGGTTGATCTGTGGCCGGCCTAATACCGGGCCTATCTACAATAACATGGTTGAATCACGTAAAGAGTTTAAGAAAAAACTGAAATGGTGCCAAAATAACGAGCAAATGATGAAAATGGATGTTCTGGCCTCACTACACGCTAAAAGGGATTTCAAAAATTTCTGGAAACAAACTAACAAGTTGAACCATAGAGCAGGAATTCCTCTCAGTGTCGGTGACGCTACTGACGCCATGAGCATAGCTAACTTGTTTAGGGATCATTTTAGAGTTGAACCGTTAAGCCAGCGGCGGCAGGTGTCCAGCACTGAGAACCATCCGTCTGTTTGTAATCCGGTCCAAATCACGGCGATAGAAGTGGCGTCGGTAATTAAAAACATGGTAAGAGGTAAATCCCCTGGATATGACGGTCTCAGTGTTGAGCATCTGGTCAATGCTGGCTCTCATTTACCGCGAATTTTAGCTATGTTTTTCACACTATGCATTAGACACTCATATTTGCCGAAAGATTGTATTAAAACTGTGGTCGTGCCGATACTTAAAAATAAAACAGGCGACTCTTCGGATAAGTCGAACTATAGACCCATCTCGTTGGCCACGATATTGGCGAAAGTGTTGGACGGTTTGCTGGACAGATATTTATGCAAGCACCTAAAGTTGGACGAGGCACAGTTTGGCTTTAGAGCCGGTTCGTCTACCGAAACTGCTGTTTTTTGTCTAAAGCAAACGGTCCAATACTACACAAAGAGGAAAACCCCCGTATATGCCTGTTTTCTGGACCTATCAAAGGCCTTCGAGATGGTGTCGTATGATCTCCTTTGGCAGAAGTTAAGGAATAAAACGGAGCTTCCAGAGGAGTTAATTGGTCTTTTTGAGTATTGGTATGGCCACCAGATTAATGCGGTGAGGTGGAATAACGTGTTCTCTGAACCGTATGGGTTGGAGTGCGGAGTGAGACAGGGGGGGTTGACGTCTCCTCGGCTCTTTAACCTTTATGTGGATGAGCTGATTGGGGGGCTCAATAGAACTGGTGTCGGCTGCTCGATTGACGGTAAATTTGTCAACAATTTAAGTTACGCGGACGACATGGTTTTGTTGGCTCCCTCAATCAGTGCGTTACGGAAACTTTTAGAAAAGTGTGAAGAATTTGCCGTGGCCCACGGGCTCAGATATAATGTTAAGAAGAGTAACCTTTTAGTGTTTCAATCTCGTGGTTTTAGAGTTGACACAGTACCGCCGGTGTTTCTCGACCATACACCATTACAGAGGGTCTCTCAATACAAGTATCTGGGCCACTGGGTCACGGATGAACTCGTGGATGACGCCGACATTGAGAGGGAGAGGAGGGCGTTGGCCGTCAGGGGTAACATGCTGGCCCGTAGGTTTGCACGCTGCTCTCGCGAAGTAAAGGTGAGTCTTTTTAAAGCATTTTGCCAATCCTTTTACACGTGCAGCCTATGGGTTAGTTACACCCAGAGGGCGATCAATACCCTCCGGGTTCAGTATAATAATATGTTTAGGATGTTGCTGGGGTTGCCGAGATACTGCAGTGCGTCAGGAATGTTTGCGGAGGCGCGCACTGACGGATTCCACGCAATCATGCGAAAAAGAGCAGCATCCATGATGCGCCGTGTCCGGCAATCGTCCAGCAGCATCCTAGCTGTCTTCGTGGACAGATGGGAGAGCAATGTCTTGAGACATTGGGTCAAAATCCATGTCTCAAGCAGGTTGTAAAAGGAAATAAGATTGTTTTTAATATTAAATAGAATTATAATACTAACATAGTTTTTAAGGCAATTTTACTAACAAATATATGGATATTAAATTAATCTGAAATAAATGAAATAAATAAAAATAAATAAAAAATAAATAAATAACAATTAAACCACATCGAATCAGACCCTGAAAAATGAAAGGGTTCTATTCCTGAGCATACTCAAGCGTAAGAGAAAAAAAAAGACTCGATTAGTAAAGTATTTCGGTCGCTATCGTGTTAACAAGAAAAAGGATCTGCACATACAGACACACGGACGTCCAAGACAAAACTTTTTTTAACTGTTTTTTAACTAGTTTAAATAACAAAAATGACATCAAAAATATCATGAACGTTAAAAATAGTGTTTTTTCTTAATATGTGTGTGTGTATGTATTATCTTACAAGTGCAATGTATGATACATAAAGACATTTTAAGTTTGAAAAATCAGATGTTTTGCGCGAAGTGACAGTAGTACCCACCTCAACGCTTCGCTTATGAGGCGTGCAAAATAGGATTAGGATAGGATAGGATAGACTTCCGCGATAAATGAGCTATCACTGAAAGAATTTTCAAATCTGTGATAACATGTTTTGAAAATCTAGCCGTTGTCACTCGTAAATAGTTTATTAATCAACTAGCTGTGCCGCGCGGTTTCACCCGCGTGGCTCCGCTCCTGTTGGTCTTATCCTGATGATAAATAGCCTATATTACTCGTGGATAATGTAGCTTTCGAATGGTGAAAGAATTTTTAAAATCGGTCCAGTAGTTTATGAGCCTATTAATTACAATCAAACAAACAAAGTTTTCCTGTTTATAATATTAGTGTGGATTTTCATAATGGTATCTGTAGGTACTTCTGGAGATTACCTATTATGTGACGCCTCAGCTAGACAACGACTGACGAAATAGTTTAGTATCGAACTCAACAGTGAAATGTTTTCCATACATTACGCAGTTATTCTTTGTATTTGATAATATTTATAGATTGATGCGTAATTGCTTCATAATCGTTGTCCTTTAATATTATCGTAATACACTTATATCTTTTCCCTGTTTTCCGTATTTTTACTATATTTTCTTTCTTTTTCAAGTTATCCTACAATATAATTATTTGAAGAATGTAATTCATTGTTAAAAATACCAAAAATCTAATCAAAATTTGCACATTTCCGAGTAAAGGGGTTGACATTTTATTTACTGCTTCGTATTATAGAGATTAATGATAAAATTTGAATCGAATTAATTCGACTTATCTTGTATTATCTATAGTTAAGAATATATAATAGCGTTTTGTTTGTTTTCTGCAGTTGAAAATAATTTTTAGTAATTAATAGTGTGTTTTTTGACAAAAAAACTTCGCGTCAAAATCGACGCTATGTATAGTGAGTATCCATTTTATTTTTTATTTTATTAAAATAACATTAGTGCAAGTGTATTAGTGTGCGGATAAATAGTGTGCTTACTTTAAAAATACGTTTTATTTATTAAAAAATATATTGCATCACTTTTTTAACGGCTTATAAGTGTGATTAAAGTGATAATATTAAGTATTAACGTAGAGTAATATAACAATATTTTACAAAAACAAAATAAAATACTTATATCTATTGTTTTTCGTTAACTTCAAAAACAAAAATAAATATTTGAGCTTAAATTATTTTGTACACTGTATGCCATACAAATTACAATTACTTAAACAAATTTATTTAAAGTGTGATAAAAGCATATAATATAATAGTTGTTTTTAAAATAAAATCAAGTTATCTATAAGTATTATAAAAATTAATCCCAAAATGTGTTGGTAAGCGCATAACTCGAGAACGGCTGAACCGATTTCGTTAATTCTTTTTTTATAATATTCCTGGAAGTACGAGGATGGTTCTTATGTAGAGAAAACGTAAACATGTACCACGGGCGAAGCCGGGGCGGACCGCTAGTTAATCATAGAAATAAGCTCAATGCTTTCAAACCAATTTGAAACACAACTAAAGCTCTGCATCATTCATTAATTCATTCATTTGACAATAACCAGAAAAATAAAACAGTTTATTCCTTCGTTTAATCGTAATAATATTATGTAGGGCTTTCTAAAGTTATAATAAACTAGTGGTCGGCCCCGGCTTCGCCCGTGGTACATATTTCACAATAAAAGGTAGCCTATGTCCTTTCTCGGGTATCAAAATATCTCCATACCAAATTTCATGCAAATTGGTTCAGAAGTTTAGGCGTGATTGAGTAACAGACAGACAGACAGAGTTACTTTCGTATTTATAATATTAAGTATGGATTTATAAATGGATCGTGTAATTTGATAACATAAAAGCACACAAATACTAACTTGCCTCATTCTAAAATACTAACTGTGAAGCCTCTTCCTACTTAAATTATAAATGCGAAAGTTTGTGAGGATGTGTGTGTATGTGTGTTTGTTACTCTTTCACGCAAATACTACTGAACCGATTACAATGAAATTAAGCACACATATAGAGGGTAACTTAAATTAACACATAGGATAGGTTTCATCCCGGAAATTCCACGGGAACAGGAACTATGCGGGTTTTTCTTTGAAAATGTTTATTATATATCTAGTATTTTTTTATAATTTGACGAATATTTTTTATATTTTTTACCTATATAATGTTATTAAATTTCTTGAATTTTTTTAATGTAATTCATAAATTGACGAATTGTAATCGTAATTAACATTTTGCACGCTGTAATGTCCTATAATTAGAGGTGCAGAAGATCATGTACTTGGATTAGATGTAACGAATGTAATCTGTATCCTCTGTCGGAAATTCTAAAATAAATAAATAAATAAAACGCGGGCGAAACCGCAGGTGGAAAGCTAGTATGAATATAAAGACAGGATAATTCAATTATAATCCAATATTGTAAGTACAATCTAAAACGACATTTAATCTATTATTATCAGTATTTTCAAATAATTGATAAAACATGTTTGGAATTACATATAAAATAAATATTTCTTTGTTTTTTGATACGTGTTTGATAAAAACTGACAAGATTATAATAATAATAAGATAATCCATATTATGTATCCATGTGTACATATATCCATAATAAGTTGGTAAAAATTCGCCAATTATTAGAGTCAGCTTAATTTGGTGGACATTTACTATTATTTTATTTATTTATTTATTTATTTTTATTTTTTATTTATTTATTCGTATTCAATTTTTTATATAAATATTGTTAATTACTTTAAAAATAATTACGTTAGTCATAACAAAATTTAACGTGAGCATTGTGTTGATTTAGTTGGTACTGTTTAAGTAAGTTTAAGATATAAAAAATAATTTGTCCTTACCTATAATTGGTTGATACATACTTAACATTTATGTACCTATTTCTAGATTTAAGCTTGCAAGATTTGTATGTATTTACTGTTGGTATGGCTTAATAAATAAAAAAAAATAAAAAAAAATTATGTACTTGTACCAAGTTAATGACAAATACCTAGTTATATGCTTAATGACAATTAGTTTTTATCATCATCTTCAGGCCATATCTATACTAATATACTAATATTATAAAGAAGAAAAGTTTGTATGTATGGTTTTCACGCATAAACTACTGGACCGATTTTGATGAAATTTGGCACAGACAATATTTAGACCCTGAGAAAGAACATAGGCTACCTTTTATTGCGAAATATGTACCACGGGCGAAGCCGGGGCGGACCGCTAGTACCTGATAATAATATGTTCCCACCGCAAAGGGACACAGGCCTAGGTTCAGGCGCCGAATTATGACCTCTTATTACCAGACAGCTGTTTACGCCGTGAATTGACTGTTCAATTCACGGCATTAACTGACTCGAAATAAGAGGTCATAATACGGGCCCTGGATGATCATAATCGACGCTATATACATTTTCGCATTTATCCTACTAATATTATAAATTTTAGTAGGATAAATGAGAAAGGTTGTTCACTTAAAAACTACTGAACCGGTTACAATGAGATTTCGTATGTAGGTAGCTGAAGACCCAGAATAAGACTTTTTATCCCGGAAATCCCACGGAAACGGGAACTATGCGGGATTTTAGGGCCTATTTATAATTGAACTAGCTTTCGTATTCACCCGCGGCCGCTTTGTAGAAAACTTAAAAATTTATATACTAAAACCTTCCTCAAGAACCACTATATCTATTAAAAAAAAACATCATCAAAATCAGTTGCGTAGTTTTAAAGATTAGATACATATAGAAGGACGAACAGACAGCTACTTTGTTTTATATACTATTGATAAAAACAGTAGTTAAAGTTGATATCAGAAAAGTACCGATTCTATAATATAATAAAGTATATTGCTAACGATAATCTTGTATTTAACACAATAATAAATATTTTTTTTTATATCTTAATATGTCCTCTAAAGATAAACAATGATTCGAATATTTTACGTGAAATAAAGAGAGACTAGTAGTAGTAGGTACATAACAGCAACGATTTGTTTATATTTTACTATTAATTAATGTCGCATCATTTGATTGCTTTTATTTGTATGTTTGTTTGTTCGAATTCAACTTATTTATTTATTTCAGTTACAATAGGTCATAAACTAATTTGTGATTGGAGCAAATAAAATGCTTGTTTAAGGAGACTCTTCCTTATCACTACATAGTATAAAACAATTCGCTTTCTCTGTCCCTATGTCCCTTTGTATGCTTAAATCTTTAAAACTACGCAACGGATTTTGATGCAGCTTTTTTAAACAGATAGAGTGATTCAAGAGGAAGGTTTTAGTATATAATTTGTTAGGTTTAAGACAAAGCGGGCGAAGCCGCGGGCGGTATGCTAGTCACTATTATAGAAATAAAACAATACGATTGAATATAATGAAAAAACATAAAAGAAAAACAGGATATAATAAAATCTCTGTATTTCTCTGTGTGTATGAGTGTGTGTTTTAGGCCCTTTCTGTTCGTAGGTACATATATTTATATTATAATAGTAGGTACTTATATGAAGCAAATAAACGATTTTTTTTATTAGAAGTAGATTAATAGGTGTAGTAGTGTTAAGTACACTGTAGTGTTAGTAGTAGTAATTATACCGGGTGTAATCGTTAATTAGTGTGCACAGGCGATTATTCCGTAACTATTGCCTTCCAAGCCAGAGGTCGTGGGTTCGATTCCCACCCGGGGCAAATATTTGTGTGATGAACAAAGATGTTTGCTCCGTGTCTGGGTGTTAATTATCTATATAAGTATTTATTTAAAATTATATATGTATATTTATCAGCCATCTGGTTTCCATAACACAAGCGAAAAGCTTAGTATGGGATCAGATCGTGCCGTGTGTGAAAATTGTCCCGAAATATTTATTTATTTATTTTATTGCAGTACAAAAACTTTATACTAATAATATTAATATCGAAAGCCCTTTAGGTACCTAATGAGTAAAATGACAATAATGTATGGGCGTGTTTGATGTAAATTTTCTGGATATTTCCCGTTTTATTTTTTAGCCGACTTCAAAAAAAAAAGGAGGAGGTTATCAATTCGGCCGGTATATTTTTTTTTATGTATGTACACGGATTACTCCGAGGTTTCTGAACCGATTTACGTGATTCTTTTTTTGTTCGATGCGGGATGGTGTCGAATTGGTCCCATAAAAATTTTATTCGGATAGGCCCAGTAGTTTTTATTTTATGAGCATTTTTGTCTGTAGGTATTTGTAAATTTTGCAAGTGCAAGTTTGAAGTCGGTTGTTTTTAACGCAGTTATCACTAGTAAAAAGTTATTATTGTCATTTTACTCATGTAAAGGGCATTATATTATTCATATACAAGTAAAGGGCTTTCGATATCAGTATAAAGTTTTTTGATATCTGCAATAGTTACGGAATAATCGCCTGTGCACACTTAACGATTACACCCTGTATAGCAAGCATTTGACAGATTTACAGATATACTTTTACCACTTTAACATATTGTGTGTTTTTGTAATTAATTGTACGAATTATTAATTAAATGGGTTTTTACGTATAACACTTGCCTAGCCGTGTTAGAGATTAAGATTACATTTATCATTTCTATCACAGTCAATTAATAGATAATTATTTGCTGTTAATTATCTGAAATTTGAAATCAATTGACTTCCTGTAAACCTATTCCAATACATTTCAGGGACGTTTTACAGGAAAAGAAATGAAAGAATTATATATGAAATAAACATTTATTTTACTACATAAATAACTACATTAATGTAATAATTTTATATTTAACCAAAGGTTTAATAATATAGTATAGATTTCAAGTAGGTACATAATATAATCAAGACGTAGATTTATCTTAAAACTGCAGTTCTAAATTTCAACTCTACATGACTCTACACTACAAACGCCTATCACCTACTATTCTTCCTGTCTGCTCTGTGTATAAGTTTTATTTACATTAAATTATAAAAAATAAAAAATAAAAAAAAATTACTTATATAATAATTATGTATGTTTATCAGCCATTTGCTTTCCATGACACAAGCGAAAGCTTAGTATGGGATCAGATCGTGCCGTGTGTGAAAATTGTCCTGAAATAGATATTAATTAAGAGAGTAATATTTTAAGGTCGCGTCCTAAGGTCGCGTCATAGAAATTCCGTCAAGTCATGGAGTAAGGCGACGGTTGACCGCCTCCTTGGGACAGTAGTTTTGACGCGTGACCGTAGCACCGAGGGATGCGGGGTTCGATTCCCGAAAGAGACGATCAAAAAAAAATGTCTCGACATGGTAGGACACAGAAGGCTGATCACCTACTTGTCCCTAAAGAAAATCGATCTGTGAAACAGATGCATAATGCATCTGCCCCTTACCCCACTATAGGACATGGGACTTCACACACTATATGGAGGAAGGCGACGACTTTGAATCTCACCAAAGAAGTTTCACTTCTGACACATGTACTCTGCACAAACGCTCTTTTTAACTATATTAATTATTTTTCAGTAAAGCTCTTGTTACTGGGCATCGTAGGGCTCGCCTACGCTCACCCGAGTGTAGAATGCCCTACGGATGGCAAGCAATACCTCCTACCTCATGAATATGACTGCTCCAAGTTCTATTCATGTGTGCGAGGAAGGAAGCATAATCAAGCGTACGACTGTCCTGTGAACACGTTGTTTTCTTTTGAGAAACAGGTAAGTTTTTTTATAATAATAATCGGTTTTGTGAATTTGACTCGTTTTAACAAATAATTATTTAGTGGTTCGTTTGAGTCATGTAAATTAAGACAGTGAATTCGTCACAAGTATGTGCAACTTTTAACAATGATACTCGTAGTAGAAAAATTTAGTGTTTTTTTTTATAGAAACTAGCTTACCACCCGCGGCTTCGCCCGCTTTGTCTAAAACCTAATAAATTATATACTAAAACTCTCTTGAATCACTCTATCTATTAAAAAAACCGCATCAAAATCCGTTGCGTAGTATTAAAGATTTAAGCATACAAAGGGACATAGGGACAGAGAAAGCGACTTTGTTTTATACTATGTAGTGATATTGTAGATAAACTTTGAACGGTAGGTACTCACTCTTATCAGCAATTGTGATAATTCCTTCCGCATGTATTTTTATAATTACAAGGATAAAGCTTGGTTATCTATGCTTTATAGTTATTTTAACGTAACATAAACATGAATAAAATTTTAATGTTACAGCATTTGTAACTAAACTCCTTTACAACTGCTACATCGATTTTTATGAAATTTTTGTTGTTCTATAGATCTAAAATGTTAAAAATATGTACCTAATGACGTGACCTAATGAAGTGGTAAATGTTAAAAATATGTACCTAATGAGGTTTCAAAAGTGCTTCTAGAAGAAGTCTAATTGAATAAATAAATGTTTGAGTTTGAGTTTAAAAATCAAACATGAAGGTAAATTTATACCACTTGGTAATTAGGATGTAATTATAAAGTTTGTTAGATCAGCTAGTAATCCATTAATATTATAAATTAGAAAGTAACTCTGTCTGTCTGGCTGTTACTCAATCACGCCTTATCTACTGAACCAATTTGCATGAAATTTGGTATTTGCTATTTGGACATAATATGCTACTTTTTACCCTGGGAAATAGAATAATAGGTTTTATCCCGGAAATCCCACGGGAACGGGAACTGTTTTTCTTTGACTGCACGAGCGAAGCTGCGATTGGAAAGCTAGTTTACCATAATTAAAGAAACAAGCAGTAGGATAAAGAATGTCATACCTGTAAATTTTATTAAAAAAACAATTTTAAAATCACTATCAAAAAAGTGACTGATTCACATTTATAATCCGTCGATAATTAATTTTAAATCTTTAGGATTTAAAGATAAACGGATTATAATAATGTTTCGCAAAACGAACAGTGATACAAATCAGAATGATGATTTGACAAACATTTATCAAGTGCGTGTTTTTAGCGTATAAAGTACTAGCTAGCTGCGCTCCGCGGTTTCACCCGCATTGCTCCGCTCCTGTTGGTCGTAGCGTGATGATATATAGCTTATAGCCTTCCTCGATAAATGGGCTTTCTAACAACGAAATAATTTTTCAAATCGGACCAGTAGTTCCTGAGATTAGCGCGTTTAAACAAACAAACATACAAACTCTTCCTCACGCGTGAAAGGGTGGACCGAGTTCGATAATTCATTTTTATTATATTCCTTGATTCCTATATGTCCTTTCTCGGGTATCAAAATATATCCATACCAAATTTCATAAAAATTGGTTCAGTAGTTTAGGCGTGATTGAGTAACAGACAGACAGACAGAGTTACTGTCGCATTTATAATATTAATAATATAATAATATAATGATTATACATATAATGATTTATTCTTTATTCTTATTGACACGTTTTTAATTCCAGATTTGCGACCAACCCCACCTAGTCAACTGCGTCAATTCGGTTCGCAGTACAGCTACGTTGGGATGTCCCACTCATTTCTTTGGTGTCCTTCGGCTACCACATGAAAATGACTGTGGTAAATACTACAATTGTGTGCAAGGGAATCGAGTGCTTATCAATTGTGAAGCTGGCAAACACTTCAATGCTGTGACACAGGTATGATTTATTTGTGAAGTACTTTATTAGGCGAGTTGCGAGTAACATTTCAAGGTGGCGTCATGGTAATACCGTTACGTCATGGAGTAGGACGACGATTTTGCTATCTTTCCATCTTGCCAAAGAAGTTTCACTTTTGACACGTGTGCTCAGCATTTCGTTTCCACCCTTTTTTTGAAAAGTATCTTATTTATTATCCACGTTACCCTCTTAAGTGTGTGCCAAATTTCATAAAAATCGATCGAGCCGTTTTTGAATGAAGGTGTAACAAATAATCAAACATACAAACTTACAACATTAGTACTATGTATTCGCTTCGTTTCTGCTAGAGCAAACGTCTTTGAACCTTTTCAAAAGTTTATAAGTTGTTAACCTATTGCAAACAAACAAATAAATAGCATACAATTTAAGCTATATGAATATCTAATAATAATTAATTTCGTCAAAAGTTGTTTTATTACAATTAAATATTTGTACATACAATATTTAGTGGCAAAATCTTATGACATGATAATAAAGTTATATACCTAAATAATCGTATTAAATTACTCTCATGTATAAAAATAAAACTTATCTTTGATTTCTACGAAAATACAATAAAATACTCTACACCTATTAGTAAAAAGCGACACTTTATCAAAACATAAGTAATATTTTTTTCAAATATACTTTGTAAACCCTAATATAACATTATGACAATCATTTTTGCCAATAAGCATTTAAAATTACTTTTACAGAACTGTGAAGATCCAGGCAAAGCTGGGTGCGATCCCAGATTAGGTCAAGATGGAGAAGATGGTCAGGATGGGCAAGATGGCTTTGGTATCGGTGCTGGTATAGCCGGTATTGGTGGTTCTGGGGGCCTCAGTAATGGCGGAAACGGGGGAAACGGTGGAAACGGTGGGAACGGCGGTAATGGAGGCAGTACTCACACCAATGGTGTTGAGTTACTCGCGAACGGATGCCCTGTTGATTGGAGAATTGAACAGCTCTTACCTCATCCTGATTGCACAAAGTTCTACCAGTGTGTCCACGGAAGGAAAGTAGAAATGCCATGCGCTCCTACTACGTTCTTCAACTTTGAAAGCCAGGTAACTAAAATATGAATCAATTTTGAAATTAGTTGAAAACAATAGAATAAAACTTGAGAGATAATTTACTAGCAGTCTTATTTCTGAACTAATTTTGGCTATAATAAACGGTTCAATTCATGTTTTACTTAAAGAAAACTATGCTACGGAAGTTTCGAACAAATATTTATATTAACTAAATATCATCTACGATTCGTGAAACAAAATCTATTAACTAAGCTTAGATCTTTTTTTGCAAGTCGTATCGAGATATTTTGTATTCATGTTATTTTTAATGGTTTTAGGGAAATTATTTATGTAAATATTAAATAAAATTGGTCCAAGTACACTGGCTTGCCGTATATCATATGTAACAATGTCGTTTCGATTTATATATTTATTCACGACTTTGACAAATCCGCTATAATTGTGTATATTGCTTACGATCAGTATATACAATTGAATCAAATTCAAAATATTACCCCTTATTCCATATCTTCCTAGTTAATTTCGTAATACATTATGAATCACACAGTCAAAAGCTTTCGTTAAATCCCTTTATATTGCTTTTATTGTCTATGCTTATCATAATTCGTTTTAGAAAATTGATGAATGGTCATATTAATAGATTTTTCTTTTAAAAATAATTATTGAGATTGTTACATAATATACATATTAAGATATTACTGCTATGACTGATATAATAGGTAGGTTAGTTGATGTGTCTTTCTTTCTTAGTTTATTAACAAAATTTGTGCAATTTTTTCACCTGTCGATTATTTTTTGACAAGTAGGTAGAATTAGTATCTGAATCTAGACCGTATTTCTACTTTTTTTTACTAGAAATAAATGGGATAAGGAAAGAAACACTGCATATTATCAATGACAATTTAATTATTACAATTTTTCTTTATTTTCAGCGATGCGACGCTACTCAATGCAATCCTGGTGCGGCAGATTCAGGAAACAATAACTGTAATAACAATGGAAACAATAACTGTAATAACAATGGTAACAATAACTGTAATAACAATGGTAACAATAACTGTAATAACAATGGTAACAATAACTGTAATAACAATGGTAAAAATAACTGTAATAACAATGGTAACGATAATGTGAACGATGCCGGAAATGGTGGCGATGGAGGCAATGGTGGAAACGGAGGAGATGGAGGAAACGCAGGAGACGGTGGCAATGGTGGAGATGGAGGAAACGGAGGAAACGGAGGAGATGGAGGAAATGGAGGAGACGGTGGAAACGGAGGAGATGGAGGAAACGGGGGAGACGGAGGAAATGGAGGAGACGGAGGAAACGGAGGAGATGGAGGAAACGGTGGTGATGGTGGCAACGGAGGAGATGGAGGAGATGGAGGAAACGGAGGAGATGGAGGAAACGGGGGAGATGGTGGAAACGGAGGAGATGGTGGAAACGGAGGTGATGGTGGCAACGGAGGAGATGGAGGAAATGGAGGAGACGGAGGAAACGGAGGAGATGGTGGAAACGGTGGTGATGGTGGAAACGGAGGAGATGGAGGAAACGGAGGAGACGGAGGAAACGGAGGAGATGGTGGAAACGGTGGTGATGGTGGCAACGGAGGAGATGGAGGAAACGGTGGTGATGGTGGCAACGGAGGAGATGGAGGAGATGGTGGAAACGGAGGAGACGGAGGAAACGGAGGAGATGGTGGAAACGGAGGAGACGGAGGAAATGGAGGAGATGGAGGAAACGGTGGTGATGGTGGCAACGGAGGAGATGGAGGAGATGGTGGTGATGGAGGCAATGGTGGAGATGGAGGAAACGGAGGAGATGGTGGAAACGGTGGTGATGGTGGAAACGGAGGAGATGGAGGAAACGGAGGAGACGGAGGAAACGGAGGAGATGGTGGAAACGGTGGTGATGGTGGCAACGGAGGAGATGGAGGAGATGGAGGAAACGGAGGAGATGGAGGAAACGGGGGAGATGGTGGCAACGGAGGAGATGGAGGAAACGGTGGTGATGGTGGCAACGGAGGAGATGGAGGAGATGGAGGAAACGGAGGAGACGGAGGAGACGGAGGAAACGGGGGAGATGGTGGCAACGGAGGAGATGGAGGAAACGGTGGTGATGGTGGCAACGGAGGAGATGGTGGAAACGGAGGAGACGGAGGAAACGGAGGAGATGGTGGTGATGGAGGCAATGGTGGAGATGGAGGAAACGGAGGAGATGGTGGAAACGGTGGTGATGGTGGAAACGGAGGAGACGGAAACGGAGGAGATGGCGGAAACGGAGGAGACGGAGGAAACGGAGGAGACGGAGGAAATGGTGGAGACGGAGGAAACGGAGGAGACGGAGGAAACGGTGGTGATGGTGGAAACGGAGGAGATGGAGGAAACGGTGGTGATGGTGGAAACGGAGGAGATGGCGGAAACGGAGGAGACGGAGGAAACGGAGGAGACGGAGGAAACGGTGGTGATGGTGGAAACGGAGGCGACGGAGGAAACGGAGGAGATGGTGGAAACGGAGGAGATGGCGGAAACGGAGGAGACGGAGGAAACGGTGGTGATGGTGGAAACGGAGGAGATGGTGGAAACGGAGGAGACGGAGGAAACGGAGGAGATGGTGGTGATGGAGGTAATGGTGGAGATGGAGGAAACGGAGGAGATGGTGGAAACGGTGGTGATGGTGGAAACGGAGGAGATGGCGGAAACGGAGGAGACGGAGGAAACGGTGGTGATGGTGGAAACGGTGGTGATGGTGGTAACGGGGGAGATGGAGGAGACGGAGGAAACGGAGGAGACGGAGGAAACGGGGGAGATGGTGGAAACGGAGGAGACGGAGGAAACGGTGGAGATGGTGGTAATGGCGGTGGTGGTGGTGGTGGGGGCGATGGCGGTGACGGTGGACAGAACCCAGAGAACCAAGACCAAAAGTGCCAAGAAGATTGCCACGTACCGTTCTGGAGGCACGAAACCGACTGCGACAAATTCTGGAGATGCAAGGGTGGCAAAGCAGTGCTTGGTATCTGTTCTACAGGCCTTTTCTTCAATCCAGAAAAGCAATCTTGTGACTATATGTGCAATGTTGATTGTGTGAGGAAAGATATACAGTCCAAGCCTACATTTGATGGTCTGGAACTCTTTGTACCCTGGGATAAGGTAGACAGTCTTACGGAACTTGCCAAGAAGGATAAAATTCATAGATACAGTAGGGGAAGCTATTAAGGGAAGATAAACAAGTAAGGGTTTCCGAATTGAGCATGATGTTAAGAATGTCTTAAAACAAAACCTTGTTATTTAGATTTATTTGGTCTTCAACTAATCTGTAATGCTGCTCAAATTCTTATATTATGTGACATAAGCTGTATCAAATCAATTCTCAGTTCAGAAACGGGCCTGTAAACCTGGATTTGTAAATATTTAAGTGCGTTTGTAACGCGTCCTTTAGAGGGAATGTTATATTATTGTAAGATACCTCAAACATGTAAATTATTGTTTTTGTAAAAAATATATTTTCTCATTGCATATTTTATTATTTTATTTGTATAGGATAAGATGTTATTTATACATGACGAAAATAAGTATTTTAATGTATTTAAGATTTATATTAAATCTATAATGAGATCTATTAGATCAATCGTTTTTCTAAAACCCATGAAATGTATCTTTTAGCTTATAAATTCGTGGGGATACCACAAGGGTCTATTCTTGGACCTTTGTTATTTTTTATATTCATAAATGGAGTTATTTTTGAATTGATGTTTTATTTCACTACACTATCTAATATTTAAACTTTTATGTAACATGATTGTAGTCTAATGAACTCATACGGTTGATACACAAATAATAATACAATAAATTACACAGATCACGACCCCTATCTCCTACTAATTTTTAACTTATTTCGTGATATTTTAATATTGAAATTAATACGTATTTAGTATTTACTTTTTACCAAATTGACTAAAAACAGCTCCAGTCAATTCCACTGTATTTAGATGATTATATACTGAACTCATAACGGCTGTCTGTCTGTCCGTCTGTCACCTGCTGTATCTCACGAACCATGATAGTTTGACCTTAGAAAATTTCAGAGCTTATGCATTTCTGTTGCTGCTACAGTAAAAAATACGTCACTCAGTAATTCCTCATTTTGATAGCTATTTTTTCTTAATTTGATGTAAGTAACATAGTAGAACAATTAGTAAGAAATTTAACAAGAAGAACTTACTCTAGGTACAAACGTAAATGCAACATTTATTAAATAGAAAAAAGAAGTTAGGTTAGGTTAGGGTACATATTTTTTTGTTATCAATTAAAGAAATACACATAGCCAAAGAAATTTTTTCTGAAAAAGTTTACACTTTTTAGAAGTAAAGATGCAAAACATCATGCAGACAAATTAATTACACTGACTTTACATTAGAACAAATAAGTTTTATGTTATTTAGTTAAAATAAGAGTATGGATAGGTAATAATTATTTATTTAAATTCGCCTTTTCAAATAAAATGGCAAATACGACGCTCATAATATTTTTCATAATTCATTCTAGGTTATTCCGATTGTCATAACAAAATTGTAAGTCCAGTTTATGAGCCTATTCATTACAATCAAACAAACAAACAAACAAAGTTTTCCTCTTTATAATATTAGTGTAGACTAACTGTCCCGGCAAACGTTGTTCTGCCACTCTTATCACTAATTAGGGTTATGAAAAACTGCATCTTTTTTTAATTTATAGAAACAGTAATACTTTACATAACATAGAAGTAAAACGTAATCCCCTCTTTGCAATGGGCAACGTTGGCCCAACAAAATATGGGAATCATTTAAGCTATCACCAATTTAATTAGTTTTGTGTTTCTTAAATAATAGGGTTTGTCCTCAAAATAGTAGATCTGTCACCAAAATGTAGTCACCAAACAATGCAAAATCTGTTCCACAATAAATCACCAAAAATCCTGAGATATAAGGTCTAGTACCAAATAAATGTTTTTGTATGTATTATAATAGGTGTGTCCTAATAAGTATTAAGCAAACTAATTTAAAGAGATCACCAATAAATCATATTATGTTACTAAAAGTTAAAATAATCAATATTTATTCTTAAAATTAATAACCACTGAATAATCAGCTCTGGTTTAATAGCTGGCTAATGGTTAGCATAATTGATGATAAAACACTTAATTAAAGTTAAAATAACCAATATTTATTGTTAAAAAACAATAATCACTGAATAATCAGCGCTGGTTTGGATTTCGAAGGGCGCCCCCTTTTTATTTTCTGGTCGATAAGCTCATTTTTTGCTTCTGGTGGGGGTTGGCCAGCTTTAAGCGTATGGCTAATCCGATAATATGTTTGCACATGTCAATTTTTAAAGCGCGCCAATTTGTCTCCGCCCATTTGATCATTTTTTCATTAAAATTATAAATTGATGTATTAAATTGATAACGAATACTGTTAATTTATTATCTGAACGAAATAAAATGTTACTACTGTATTGGTGACAAAATATCAAATAAAAAGGAGTCGCAGTCAGGGATCGATAATTGATTTAATTGGTGACAGATCTACCATTCTGAGCACAGAGCTATTATTTAAGTAACAAAACTGTTATTATAAGAACGAAGTTTATATTCATGTAATGCAATATAATTTTATTGGTTATCGATCTCTTATTTTGCACATATATTAACATTAATTTGATAATTCATACCTGGGAACAATTTTTGTTTATCTGAGAACGAAAATATTTCGTGGTGATAGATCTATTTATTAGGTGATACAACTTGATGACAAATATAAATTTTGGTGATAGAAAATATAGTTCCCACAAAATATCGTTGATGTTTGCCGCCTTTGCGTCGATAAGATAGGTAACGAATAAACATTTACTATGACGGCCTAACATAGACATTTTGACTCTTTCGGGTGCTTTTCCACCGATAATGTGCGAGGATGTGTATAGCGAGGAATGTGTTTGTAAAGAATCAATCATAATATCTCTTCGTATATTATTATTATTTATTATTGGTTATTTACAAACACATTCCTCGCTACACAATACACATCTTCGCACATATTGGTGGAGAAGCACCTTTAAACTATCGTGATTGACGGTTTGTGAAAAGGGCCCATAAAAATAACAAGTTGAAATTTCATAACATTATTACGAACATTTTCTCTACATGCTGAACGCTTAAGAAGTTTTCCATTATATAGACATATATTTTTCTCTTCATAAGAAATGTCTATGTCCCATCTTATCCTAATTCTTCCAACTAATATTATAAACGCGAAAGTTTGTGTATGTATGTGTATGTGTATGTATGTTTGTAAATCTTTCACGCAAATACTACTGAACCGATTACAATGCGATTAAGCACACATATAGAGGGTAACTTGGATTAACACATAGGATATTTTTATCCCGGAAATCCCGTGGGAACGGGAACTATGCGGGGTTTTCTTTGAAAACACTTGCGAAGTGGGCTAAACATCCAGGGAATTTAGCATTTTTTCCATATCTAAGATGGCGATATATTATCAATTCCGATAGGTCATTGGAAATTAAAATAAATCAGGAAATGATAGTGTCATAACAATTTTTGATTAATTTGATGATAATTAATGAACTAATCTTACTGGGCAACTGATAAATATTTTTATATTATTTCCACGAATCAATTAAGTTTTCATTATATGTTCGTTATTTCTAATAGATTACTCTATTACAAGTCGAGTAATCTACTATGTAAAAATAAGTCGGGTTTTCCTTCCTGACGCTATAACTCCAAAGAATGCACGAACTGATTTCCACGGTTTTGCATTCGTTGGAAAGGTGTCGGGCACTGTCGGGCTCCGTGAGGTTCATATCAAAGAAAAGGTGTCTCTGATGGTGAAACGGAGTTGGCCCGGTTTGCTAGTTTATGTCATAGAAACAGGGTGTCGCAGACGAATTCCAACCAAAACCCGTCATTAATAAAAAAAAAATATTTCAGGACAATTTTCACACACAACACGATCTGATCCCATACTAAGCTTTCGCTTGTGTTATGGAAACCAGATGGCTGATAAATTACTGTTGTTGTGAAATCCAACTTGTAAACTAACGCAATTAAAAGATCAGCCGTTCAGCTGCAAATTTTCGCAATTTTTACATTCGTACGGGAAATAAAACCTACAGGGTACTTCCCGTGTACACAGAGTCTTGAAATTTGGTAAAATACACCGTCTTATGGCACAGATAAAGAAAAAAAATACTTATTACATAAATTTAAAGTTACAACCAAATAATAATAGTTAAAAAAAACTAAAAAACACGCTTTTTATAGAAAACCGAACTAAAAAATAGAAAATTTTATCAAATTAGTGTATTGTCATCGGTCCTCAATGAGTCTACAAAGTTTGAACGAAATCTGGTCGTTTAAAGTGGGTCAAAATCGCGCCCAAAGAAGTCGGTTACAAACATACAAACATACAGGTGAAGCTAATATAAAGCGTGTAATAAAAACTAGCTTTTTTGTGAGCTCTCGGTATAAGCTGGTTTAGCTTTAGCGTAACGAACGCTTTTTACAAATTATTAGCATTTTAAGAACTTAAATATTATTTTCTGTATATTTAATTTATCTGTAAGTACCTATTGGATAAAATAAAAATGAAACAAAGCGGACACAGAGAGTATTTATTTATTTATTCATAGATAATTTATAATATAATATGTAAGCTGAGTTTCTTGCCGGTTCTTCTCCGTAGATACTGCTTTCCGAATCGGTGGTAAATGTTAAAACTATGTTATGATGATTCAAAAGTGCTTCTTGAAGAAGTCTAATTGAATAAATAAATGTTTACAATTGAGTTCGATGTAGATTTTACTGCATCACCATTGGTTCAGCATTTCCGGCACGTTATTCCTATAAATTATCTGCAAAATATAATAAAAATATGTCATGACGGGTTTTACCAAGATATTCATTTGATTATCTAGTCTTAGATTATCATTTAAGAGATCTTATAAGAACGCAATATGATAAAATGAAAAATAGTATTTTTCCTTAAGGCGACTACACCACCGAAACTAGCGCCCCCCCAACATTTTATTTTTTTACTCCTAAACCAGATCAAATTTAAAAAATCTAGCTCGGTACTTTGCTAGTATATTACTTGTAGTATTTTTGGTATTACTTTTCATTATTTTGCATTCGGTAAATTAGGAGAACTTTTGATTACCGCCAAAAGTGGCCACTTTTGGCGGTAATCAAAAGTTCTCTAGAATAATGAACAGTTAGAATAGTGAAAAGTAATACCAAAACCGGCCAAGTGCGAGTCGGGCTCGCGCACAAAGGGTTCCGTAGCAGCAAATATAATATCGTTTTCAGTGTAAGCACAATAACTTAACCAAAATTACAGTTAAATCAACCTATCTCAAAAACTATAAGAGATACTTTGATCAAACCAAAAATCGTTGAAAGAGTTAATTAGCATGCATCACCTCTATTTTTTTTAGAATTTTATACCCCGTAGTTATAAAAATAGAGGGGGGGGGACATACTTTTTACGACTTTGAGAGCTGATATCTCAAAAACCGTTCACTTTAAGAAAAATGTTTTTTAGAAAACTTTATATCATTTTAAAAGACCTTTCCATTGATACCCCACACGGGTATGTACATCGAAAAAAAAAAATTTCATCCCTCAGTTACATGTATGGGGGGCCCCACCCCCAATTCTTTTTTTTACTATTTAGTGTCATATTTTTGTAGCGGTTCATACAACACATATTCCCATCAAATTTCATCACTGTAGTACTTATAGTTTCCGAGTAAATCGGCTGTGACAGACGGACAGACGGACAGACGGACAGACGGACATGACGAAACTATAAGGGTTCCGTTTTTGCCATTTTGGCTACGGAACCCTAAAAATACTACAAGTAATATACTAGCAAAGTACCGAGCTAGATTTTTTAAATTTGATCTGGTTAAGGAGTAAAAAAATAAAATGTTCGGTGGCGCTAGTTTCGGTGGTGTAGGCCTCTTAATATATTATGTAAACAATATCATTAGTATGTTAAAATATGAGCCGTGAGTTTGAAAAATGTGAGTAGAAAGGTCTTTTAACTTCTAAAGATAAATTACATATCTATCTAATCTAATATTATATTATACCTAAATGCGAAAGTTTGTAAGTATGGATGTATGGATGTTTGTTACTCTTTCACGTAAAAACTACTGAATCGATTACAATAAAATTTAGCACACATATAGAGGGTAACTTGGATTAACACATAGGATAGTTTTTATCCCGGAAATCCCACGGGAACGGGAACTATACAGGTTTTCCTTTGCAAACGCGGGCGAAGCCGCGGGCGGAAATCTAGTTAAATAAATAATTTGAAAATACCGTCATAAATCTATACAGTAACTATATATAATAAATCTGTAGAAGGGTCAATTCTGTACATTGAAAATATTGAAAAATTAAATAGCAGGGGGTGTTACTGGATCGATACCAAACCGAAATACCTATGTGATTAAATTTTTTTTCTGTCTGTCTGTATGTTCAGGTATAACGTGAAAACTTGATATTATACCTTATTATCCTGACCATAAAATGGGATACTTAGAAAAAAAATCTTAATTTTTCCGCGCGGACGGAGTCGCGGGCGGAAGCTAGTCCATAATATAAGTACAACCCGTACAAATTCACTTGAGACCTGAGGTCCTGAGCCGATGACGTTTTTTCAATGTTATGTACTTTATGATCCTATCCTATTTTATCCTACTAATATTATAAATGCGAAGGTTTGTGAGGATAGATATATGTGTATGTGTATGAATGTTTGTTACTCTTTCACGCAAATACTACTGTACCGATTACAATGAAATATATTAACACATAGGGATAGGTTTTATCCTGGAAATCCCACTCAAACGGGAATTTTCTTCTCTTTTCTAATATTCTTTGAAAACGTGGGTGAGGCCGCGGGTGGAGAGCTAATAATGTACAATATAATGTAAGTTATAATATTGTGTATATCATATTATTAACAATAAGAATAGATATGATTTAATATTTATAATTACTCTGATATTGCCTATTGTATAATAGAGATCCTACAGATAATAAATATTAATAGGTTGATAAAAAAATAGCAATCACGCATTACGCATATTACTCTATGTGACTATTTTGTTATTTTAGGAAAAACTAGGTACTAGCTCTGACAGAACAAATAAAATACTTAGGTATATTACTTTTAACAAAGAATAAACTAATCTACACTATTATTAGAGGAAACATATTATTATGTATTAGCGGTCCGCCCCGGCTTCGCCCGTTACATTTTCTCTCCATAAGAAACACCCTCGCACTTCAAGGAATATAAAAAAATACGAAATCGGTTCAGCCGTTCTCGAGTTTAATGCGCTTACCAACACATTTTAGGATTCATTTTTATTATATAAGAAGATGCATAGATTTGAATGCAGCAATAAACTAAATACCTATTAAATTCAACAAAATAAGAGCTCATGTTATGAGCTAGGTAATATATGAATTATGTACTTATCTATATTATCCCTACATTATTTACTCTGAGTAGAAACGGTCACATAATTTCTCAGCATAGTTATTACATTTTTATAGCACATCTCTGATGAAAAACCACCCTAATGCATCAGCTCTATACCCCACTGAAGACAGCGAACTACACTCTAAATTGTATTTCTGTCGTTTTCTCTCAACTACATAAAGTACTATGTTCTGGGCCTGGTTTCACCTGGCTAGACAATTTTGTTTTTGTTGTAAGTTTTTCAATTGTTTATCGGTTATTACCCTAATTTAAATGGACGCAAAATGAACAAAGCAAGCATTTAAATCCGTCCAGCTGTTCTTGAGATATATATGGATTATGGAGTAACTAACACTACTTTCTTTTATTTAAAACTAGGTTAACGCCCGCGGCTTCGCCCGCTTTGTCTAAAACCTAATAAATTATATGCTAAAATCTTCCTCTTGAATCACTCTAAGTATCTATTAAAAAACCGCATCAAAATCCGTTGCGTAGTTTTAAAGATTTAAGGGACATAGGAACATATGGACAGAAAAAGCGACTTTGTTTTATACTATGTGTATGTAGTGAAGATTATATGAATATTATGAGCCCTCTTCACAATGGGCAGCGTTGGCCCACCAAATGATCGTTGACGCGATTATAAATAAACATCTACAATGACCGATCATATACATTTAGGCTCTACACTATCGTGATTGCCTCTACTCGTCCAACGCTGTCCATTGTGAAGAGTGCCCATTATTAATAACTAGCTGTGCCCCGCGGATTTACCCGCATTGCTCCGCACCTGTTGGTCTCAGCGTGATAATATATAGCTTATAGCCTTCCTCGATAAATGTGCTATCTAACATCGAAATATTTTTTTTTTAATCGGACCAGTAGTTTCTGAGATTAGCGTGTTCAAACAAACAAACAAACTCTTCAGCTTTATAATATTAAGTATAGATTGACCCCAGTAACAAAGGTCAGTAGAATCAAAGTGTAGTGGAAAATCCAGATTTTAAAGATTTATATTTTTCATAAACAAAATATCTTATTATTGGAAATACAGATAAATTGCTGATTATTATAGGAACATAATTAGATTTATCGCAATGTCTTTAAAATCTAAAGATAAATCTAAGATAATATGTACTCGAAAATGCATTTAAAATTATACAGGCTGTTCTAAATAGTGTGGTACGTTATTTCCTACTCATATATTATGTTCCCGCTGCTGGGACACGGGCCTCCTATGAGGGTACAGGCCACAATCCACCACGCTGGCCAAGTGCGGACAGATGACACAATGTCGTCCAACTTTTGATACTTCGACATGTCGGTTTCCTCACGATGTTATTTAAGCTTCATTGGAAAGGAAATTACGTTTAGTTGCGTTTTTATTACATAAAAGTACCTAATACCTATATGAAAATAACTGCGTTAAAAACAACCGACTTCAAACTTGCACTTGAAAAATTTACAAATACCTACAGACAAAAATGCTCATAAAATAAAAACTACTGGGCCTATCCGAATAAAATTTTTATGGGACCAATTCGACACCATCCCGCATCGAACAAAAAAAGAATCACGTAAATCGGTTCAGAAACCTCGGAGTAATCGGTGTACATACATAAAAAAAAAAAAAAAAAATACCGGCCGAATTGATAACCTCCTCCTTTTTTTTGAAGTCAGTTAAAAAGAGCTCTTACGTGACGGTATTAGGTACCATGGTCCATGACTAGACTCGACTCGACCTTGAAATTACACTCTCAACGCGCCTAAAAAAGTTTCGCTTCAAAAGCTCTCTACATCAAGTTTTGGTCAACAATTAGAAAGAAAGAAAGAAACAAAATACATTTAATCACAAATACTTAATTACAATTTAGAGCTAAGCCTGTCTTTTTAATATACATAGTACATACTATTGAGAAAACAAGGCTTGATTTATTTCACATTATTATACAACACTTTCAAATACTGCAAAGTGTATATTAGATAATAATCGATTTTATTAAAATTCCATTAACTTTGATAATGTTCGATCCAATCTTGATTTGATAGCCATATCATGTGACTATTTTGATTATCAACAAAATCTATTTGAAAGTTAAGATCTTTTATCTAATATTTTTATAATATCCTCGTTATTATCAAGTCTTTTATTGTTTTAATTTCAAAGATTTGAGCCTATATAGAGATAAGCATCTATTAGTTAAGGATATATGACTCAGTCAAACTCAAACTCAAACATTTATTTATTCAATTAGACTTCTTCTAGAAGCACTTTTGAATCCTCATTACATATTTTTAACATTTAAGTACCACCGATTCGGAAAGCAGTATCTATGGAGAAGAACCGGCAAGAAACTCCATAGTTGCAAGAAGTATCTATGGAGAGAAACAAGAAACTCCGTAGGTAACTAGTTGTTAATTAAACATCCAAAATGCATCCACTGTCAATAAGACATCCTAAGGCGGCCACTGAAAATCAGTGATGACACACTGAGTTGTCACTGAGTTGTTGGTTGGCCTAATTATGGCATACGTATATTTTTAAGCTCCTTTTTTTAACTAAATTGTATCTTTTTTTTCATATGACCATAATAAACTTATATTTTCATTTCATTTCATTTCATTTCATATACCTACTAGGCTTATATCTATAAATATCTACACTTTTCATTCATTTTCATCCACACTTCACAAGACACAATTATACAACAATTTTTATATATATAAAACTAGCTGTTGCCCGCAGCTTCGCCTGCGTGACGTTTATTCTGATGAATCCCCAAATGTATTGCCAAGCGCAAAACTCTGATTAGTTAATTTTTTTTTAATAATATTCCTTGAAGTACGAGAATAGTTCTTATGGAGAGAAAACGTAAACATGTACCTACAGACGAACCGCTAGTTACAGATATTATTATTTTTTATGTTATTATTTGAGGATATGTTACATTAATTACTAGTTGTGCCCACGATTTTGCGGACCTGCATTGCTCCGCTTCTATTGATCTTAGCGTTATGATATACATTATACAGCCTTCCTCAATAAGTGGGCTATCTAACAGCGAAAAAAGTAGTTCCTGAGATTAGCGCGTTCAAGCAAATAAACTCTTCTGCTTTATCACATTAGTATAGATACTCAAATATTTATCAACTAGATATTTAATAGAAACTTTAAAATAAGGATCTAATCTATTTCATAATAATTAAGTTAGATAAGCCATTTGTATAGAGACGTACCGACAAAATACATGACATTTGCAAATCAACAAGATATAATATAATCTTTTGTTCTATAGCATTCAATGCTTTATAAAGAAGATTTTCCATAGCTTCTATCGCGGGCCTTGAGCGCGGGGACCGAATCGAGAAATTCCGTAACGAAAATAACCTCACGCACCCCACTCCGACAGGCACGGAGGTGTGGCTTGAAGGCATAGCATGCAATAGCTTTACCGCGGCATTCCCCGAGTGCCACACGTCTTTTTTTTAGAAGGATAGTTATCATTTAGCGGGAATCGAACCCGCATCTTTCAGCTTACTTTGTTGTTTGCACAGTTTGTTTTTGGAACGAAGTTCCTTATCGCGCGTTGCGAAAGGGGGCTAGACGGAAAAAATTCTTACGAAAAGTTGTCACGACAATTTTGCTAGAGTTGTAAGCCCCCTTTCGCAACGCGCGAAAAGAAATTTCGTTCCAACTCTGAAAAGAAAATATTTCAATTAATTAAGTATTACAAAAGCTATCAAACAAAGAAGGAGATTCCACAGAATAACATATTTTTAAATTACAACGATAACAGGTGAAACCCCGATTACCGCATAGAATTGACTCATATGTCTGTTTATAACAGACTTCAAAAAGATGGGGGGTTCTCAATTCAGCCGGTATATATATTTTTTTGTATAACATACAGTAAAATTAAAATTAATTATATCGTTTCAAGTTGATATTCGATTTTAAATATTATAGTTAAAAATGAAACTAAAAACACGCTACTTATGGCAAATTATTTAGCCAGTATAATAAAACAAACTAATGAAATTATTTAAGAACTAGTGGTCCGCCCCGGCTTCGCCCGTGGTACATGTTTACGTTTTCTCTCCATAAGAACCATCCTCGTACTTCAAGAAATTATTATAAAAAAATAACAAAATTGGTTCAGCCTTTCTCGAATTTTGCGCTTACACACATTTGGCGATTCATTTTTATTATGTAGAAGATAGAAACAACTATAAGGGAGAAACTGCTCGTCACAGCAGCTAGTAATATATTATGTACTAGCTTACCGCCCGCGGCTTCACCCGCTTTGTCTACCTAATAAATTATAATACCTAACCGCATCAAAATCCGTTGCGTAGTTTTAAAGATTTAAGCATACAAAGGGAAATAGATAGGGACAGAGAAAGCGACTTTATTTTATACTATGTATATAGTGATTATAATATTTTTTTTTGTATTGTATTCGTCTTATTTATGTGAGGCTTTGTGACAATAAAGAAACGATATTTTTCTTTATTTCTTACTAGCGGTTCGCCCCGGCTTCGCCCGTGGTACATATTTCGCAATAAAAGGTAGCCTATGTTCTTTCTCAGGGTCTAAAGATTGTATGTGCCAAATTTCATCAAAATCGATTGAGAGGTTTAAGCGGGAAAGCGTAACAGACAGACAGACAGAGTTACTTTCGCATTTATAATATTAGTAGGGATTTTATTTGTACAAACTAAAATAAAATATATTGTCCTGTCTATTATTTTTTAACCTACACGCATGTTCATTAAAATTTACATGTGATTGTTAGAAAAGATTAGTATTATAACATCAATTGGAAAAGCTTTTATTAAATTATGATTTTAAAATTAGATAATCTTTATAATCTTCGTGAATTTAATAAAATTTATAGAAAATTTTCACACATTTTCTTCAATTAGGGCTGCGCACGGGCTGCGTTTCCACCAGAGATGTGCGAGGATGCGTTGCGAGGGATGTCTTTGTACGGCTGGATATCATTGAGAAAACAAATGTAGCGGCGCCGTTAAATCAAGCGCCTAGGCTATTAATTAAACGGCTGATTTGACCAGTTAAAATACTTTATTATACACGAGAAACATGCCCCGTCGCACACGAGTCGTATGCGTATTTTACATGCAAATCCTATCTTAAGACATTTGTTTGTTTGTTTGTTTTGTACGATCGAATCTTCAAATTAACTAAGGCTGGTTGCAGAGCTTGACCGAGCATCAGTGCGTACGTCAGTCGCGCTTGTCATATATGTATATGGAAATTCATAAAACCGTTCATAGCTAGACCGCCCATACGCACGCGTAGTGTCATGCGTAAGTGTCATAGTCATACAATTGTTGATGCGTATCGTCAGGACCGACGGTACGCACTGATGGTCGGTCAAGCTCTGCAACCAGCCTAAGTTGTCACTATGGCTCCGTATGGACCAAGGTATGGACAAATTGTAATACAAGATGTTAATAATTTATGTAATTATTGTACTTTTTCTTTTGACTTTTTTTTTTTTTATTGGTAATAGGGAAGCGCTTGACCACAATCTCGCCTGATGTTAAGCTGAGATGTGGTCTAAGATGGAACGCGCTTCCCTAGAAGGTACCTGTTCACTCTACGCTTGAAGACCCCCATATTGTACTCGTCGGGGAACACAGACTCAGGAAGCATGTTCCAGTCCCTCGCGGTTCGGATAAAGAATGTGGAACCGAACCGCTTAGTCCGGGTACATGGAACGTCCACCATATGGCGATGCCTAGAATCTGTGCGCCTCGACGATCGATGGAAGAACGGGGATGGCGGAACGAGATCGTGCAGTTCCGCAGCGCACTCTCCAAAGTGTATCCGATAGAAGACCGATAAGCTGGCCACTCTGCGGCGGTGACCGAGGCTCTGGAGCTTTTTGCCTACTAGGTTATCGTCGTTTATGAGCCTCTTGGCACGCCTCTCTATCGCCTCAAGCGCCTCCAGCTGGTACTTGGCGGAACCGTCCCAGAGGTGAGAGCAGTATTCCATGCACGATCGGACTTGTGCTTGATAAAGGTTGAGCAACTGTCCCGGGCTGAAATACTGTCTCACCTTCGCCAGAATTCCAAGCTTTTTTGAGGCTACTTGGGCTTTAGATTCAATGAAGGAACCAAAGTTCAGAGTGGGCGTTAAGGTGATACCAAGAAGCTCGAGGTGGTTAGTTATCGGCACGGACACACCTTGGAAATTCGGAGTCAGGTGGAATGGACTCCGTTTAGCGGAGAATAGACACGCCTGGGTCTTAGACGCATTGAACTTGACCAGATTGGCATCGCCCCAGTCGGAGACCGCCTGTAAGGACAAGTTCATGCGATCAACCATCGCCTCCCGTAGAGACTGAATTTGTGCCGTACTGGCTCGCGCGCTGGATACATATCTCTCCACAACAGTGCTATCGTCTGCGTACCCATAGATACCGGGTTTCAGCAGATCGTTGATGTGTAGCAGGAAGAGTGTTGCGGAAAGAACTGATCCCTGAGGGACTCCGGCATTTATAGCCATTTGGTCGGACGAGCAGCCGTCGACGACTACCCGAAGCGACCGGTCTCTCAGAAAATCTGAGATCCAGGCGCAGAGACCAGCAGGCAGACCGTAGGATGGAAGCTTGCCAATAAGACTATCATGCCAGACCCTATCGAAGGCCTTTGAGATATCAAGGGAGACAGCAAGTGCTTCACCATGATTCTCGATGGCCTCGCTCCAGATGTAGGTGGCGTACGCTAGAAGATCCCCAGTAGACCGGTTTCGGCGGAACCCGTATTGTCGGTCACGGAGGAGGTCGTTCGCTTCTAGGTGTGCCAGGAGCCGGCTGTTCAGTACACGTTCCATAGTCTTACAGAGTATGGACGTGACTGAAATTGGCCTGTAGTTGGAAGGATCGGCACGACTGCCTTTTTTGGGCACAGGCTGCACGTTGGCAAGTTTCCATGATTTCGGTACTATTCCAGTCGTCAACGAAAGGCGAAAGAGGCGTGTCAAAACAGGAGCAAGTTCAGGCGCATAGGTTTTAAGAACTATGACGATGAAGATTTTTATTATTTCTCGATTATGAAAAGAGTTCAAAGAAACTTGCTTTTTCTATCAATGCATATTACTAAAATACATACAAAAAAAGTAAACATTATGTTTGTTTCCTACACGTGTACTTTAGAAAGATAATAACATCCGATATATACGATAATTTAGTCAGTAAATAATATTTTGTCTTATCATATTTGAAAGAAAATCAATTTACATGCGTACTTTTTACGACAAAACTATTGACATTAAGTATTGATGAAATACTGTACTCGCAATTCTATTAAATATCGTGAAATACCGAGTTACGATGAAATACCGGCCGATATTCGTTGAAATAAACCACACAATACATAATAGTAGGTAAACGCTCCAGAACGGACACTCTCCACCTCCCGCCAAAATTAAACACTTACCTCAGTCCTCAGTCCTCACCCCGCACGATCAGCCTGAAAATGGTCCGCATTTGTCTGCAAGGACGATACGTAACGAAGATTGACAACATTAATCAAATTGACTTAAAGTAATTTTATTATTTTGGATTTGTGATTATCGTTTTTCGTACAAAATGGTTAGATATTGTGCTGTTTACGGATGTATTTCATCAGAAAAATGCGAATTTTTTTTACACTAGTCACAAATGTGCCAACCATAAAGCGTTAACACACACATTTGCAGTCTCTACAGTGTGACTGTCAAAACGATAATTTTGTATGCAGTGTCCGGGGTGTGAATAAACCTCTTAATTCTTGGCATTCTTCTAGTCGTGTATGACTAATTAAGTACATTATGCATGTACGTACACGTACGTACGTAGGTACATACGTACTTGCTACGTCATACGACAATCGTAATGAAAGACATATCGATATAAATTTTTAAAGAATAGATCAAATTCGATCACGATGTAAGATCCCAACGACTTGATCCCGCCAGACCAATCGAAATTATTCTACTCTTTCGGTTTTATGTGTCTAAGGAAGTTAGTGCTTAATCCTTTCAAATAGATTCTGTCCACTGCGTACTTAGTACGATACGACTCCATGTGCGAAGGGACAAAGCAAAATTTTACGCGCACTTCACGAAACTTTGAAGAGCTAAGAACATTTAGACACTACTTTAAATTCCAATTTCTTTGCGAATGATAATCTTTTAATACAATAAATTGGAGCATAGGCTTTTGTCTTCAAAAGGTTTTCGGATTTAAAAGAAATAGATGCAATAAATCCAATGGATTACTGATACGGGGCATTCATACGAAATGTATAGAGATTTCAGATAATTTCGAATTTTTAATCACTACGCCTTATCACCATTATCAAACATTGAAAATAATATATAATTGCGATTTCCAAATTGCAACCGTAGTTTCAATAGAGTGAACGGTAAATTAAGTGTTAATTATAAAAAAAATACCTTCATGATAAGTAAGTACTTTAGAATTTTTGATTTAGGTTAAGTTAAACGTAATTTCATTTCAGAATATATTGAGGTGACGTGTTTTGTCAGTGTGTGCGTCTATTACGATTATGGATGTTATCTTTGTAGTGAATACGGTGATGTGCAAAATTATTTGAGTGGTTAATTAAAGGATAAAGAAGTTAAAAAATATGAACCGAGAACCAAGGCTTAAATAGTTTAATTAGTTGTAAATGACAGTTTAAAATTATACAATTTTAACACACTTTGATTCAAATGGAAGAAAGATTTTGGCTAATTAATTAGAAATTAAATTGAAAATAATAATATGTCAGATATAAATCATCTAAAGGACAGTTAGTAGGCAATGCAATTAATTCTTCTAAATTTTACTGTATAAATAAAGTGCTTTTAGTAAAGTGACTATCAAATTTCTAGACCATTCGATTGGTAGAAACAAAATTCCGAAAAGTGCTTGTTTTCATACAATTGAAAAATTTGACAGTAATAATAAAGAATTCAAAATTGATGAAAATCCTTTGTCTGTATATCATTTTATTACTATGCAAGGGAGTGGCAAATTGCTGAAAACAAGGCTTAGCAAAGCTTATGCAATACTTCAAATGTCTGCTGCCATTTATGCTATAAATTTCGAAGACAATCCATACTAATATTATAAATGCGAAAGTAACTCTGTCTGTCTGTCTGTTACTCAATCACGCCTAAACTACTGAACCAATTTGCATGAAATTTGGTATGGAGATATTTTGATACCCGAGAAAGGACATAGGCTACCTTTTATTGCGAAATATGTACCACGGGCGAAGCCGGGGCGGACCTCTAGTGAAATATAAATTATCGAATACGATCGTGGTAAAAGACGAAAATATAAGAAGGAACAATGACAAATTAGGTGCAGATAAGGATTTTAACATTAAATAAGATAGTGATCATTTAATTGTGAATGTGAAGCTGATTTTGAACAAAATTGTTCCAAACTTGATAAATCGTTACTACTTACTATTCGCAATAGTTCAAAATCATCTCTTATACTTCAAGCTTCTGCATTTTTATTCTTTGCTTGTCCTTTTAAGGATGCTTTTTGCTCGGAAATAGTTCCAAGAAATGACTTGAGTTACCTTCTATCTGTCTTAATCTATTACTGACTTTCACACAGTTTCGATATTATTTATGTATTAAAAATCATGCTGAGCATCTCATTTAAATCGATAACATTTAGCTTCACTCTTCAGCAAATGACTTTACGTGGTAACTGGATAAAAAGTAGCTTACATATTTGCCAAAATACCATCCATCTTGGTATAATAGTCGCCCCATTATTCTATATATAGGATAAATATCTGTCACTTAAACGTTAGGGGATCGAATATTCACCCCCTAAATTTTAAGGGCTACCTAACGATATAAGTGACACTTATCCGTCGGTGAAAGCAAATTTTACGTTAGGTATCCCCTAAAGTGACTTAGGTGACACTTAAATTTTACGGGTTGTTGGTGAAAACGGGCATTAGTAGTGTTTTTTCAGTAAGTACCAACAAAATGTTTATCTTTATTATCTAAAGAAACTACCGGAATGATAACATTAACAGTATCAATTACGGTACTTTAAAATTTAACTCAATTTAAAACAAAAGTACCTTGGAATTTTATTATGGTACCATTATCAGCTACCGTTGTATTTATTAATTTATTTTAGTGAATTACTCAATAAATGTTGTGTTAAAGATTGCACGTCATAATATATTGTACTCGCGATATCAGCTCATCATTTATCGATAAAAATAATATTATTACTGATAATCGATATATTTTCACATTCAGGAAAATTTAATACACAATTATTGTTGGTTTTTTATTTGATCGATTCATTCTTTCGATAAATATAATAGATCTAGAGATTCAAATCTAGAGATTGATAGCTTATATTAAGTGCGAATCTTACATAATTACTTTTTATCCAGTTTAGTTATTTGTATCCAGTTTCTACATTAAATTCCTACTCACCTGTACAGTTTGTGATTGTCTGGTAGAGACAGCTCAATAGCGATAAGGCCGCGTATTGTATCTAAATCAAAAATGTATTCTTATTGCTTTCAAACATACAGTAAATAATTCTCACTTTTATTTAAGCCAATATTGTTAAGTACATCAAGTTGAAAATTTCATACATGCATAAGCTTTCGATAAAGATGCAGTAACCATAAACTAGACATAATTCCTATTTAACCCTCCTTTCAGACGTTGTAAACAATTTTTCATAACTTATTGTGTCACTAAAGCCATTTTAACATGCGGTTGTTTTGGCATTTACTAAAAATTTATCTTAAACTAGTGGTCCCCCCGGCTTCGCCCGTGGTATATATTTCGCAATAAAAGGTAGAATATCTCCTTATCAAATTTCATGCAAATTGGTTCAGTAGTTTAGGCGTGATTGAGTAACAGACAGACAGACAGAGTTACTTTCGCATTTATAATATTAGTATGGATTAACTTAATTCCACAAAGGTGTGGTACAGGGATCTATTCTAGGTCCGTATAGCTTTAGAATATTTTTGTTTGATTTAATCAGAAACTTAAATTGATAAGTTTCGATTAAAAAATGTGAATCATGTAATAACAGGACATAACTCATAATCATTATAATGACTCTGTACATATTCACCTCATTCTGAGATTTTAAATATTATTGCTCGTATTGTTTCTTCAAAGTTTCTGTGTGAACGAGAAAAAGATCTAATTATTATTATTGTGAATTGGTTTTTCATTCAATAGTTACTACTCCGATATTTTAGTTTTTTAGCATTCCACTTAAAAAATAACTTTTTTAATAAAATGAAAAATTCCGCTCACGAGGCGGTATCGAATATATTATAATCATTAAAATAATGTAGCAATCGGTTGAGATGGTTGTTAAATCGAGAAAAAATAAAAAGATGATTAAACTCGATAGCTCTTGGGCTATAACGGGTAATCTCCCCGAAATGGCAAAAGACGCAGGTTCAAATCCCGCCTTGTAACCGAATTTTTCATATGCTTTATTTTTTTTATATAATTTAAAAAATTACTAATATCAGTTTTCTTTGCAGAGACAGTTCTCTTCCTGGGGGTCGTAGGTCTTGCCTATGGTCAACCTCAGGCCGAATGCCCTAAAGATGGCCACCATTATCTGATTCCTGACGAGTCTGACTGTTCTAAATACTATCCTTGCGTGAATGGCAGGAAATTTAACGATGCATTCCAGTGCCCTGAAAACACACTGTTCTCCTTCGAAATACAGGTAAGGTTTAAAATCCTATTGGAACGAAGTTTTGGAACAAAGTTTCTTAGCGCGCGTTGCGTTCGGAATTAAGACTAAAAGTTGTAACAACACTTTTTGCTATAGTTGTCTCTTTCTCTCTCTCTCTCTCTCTCTCATAGAAAGCAAGCCGGATATGTTAGTAACTTCGTTTCATCCCTTGACACCTCTCAAGCTTTTTGTCTAGTAGGTATCTTTGAATGAGATGATTCACAGCGCTAAAAAGTGGCCAATGTCACTAACTAATAAGTAATAACTATGTGCCTAACTTTCTAATTATTCTCAACTACAAAAATCTCATTAAGAAATCACTCCTATCCATGTAACACAAAACAAAAATCACACGTTCTCATTTATAATATTAATAAGGATATTAAGTAAGAAATAATAAGGATACTAATATCTACTATGAAACAATATTAAATTATACAGAATTGTTAGTGTAACTAATCGGGCATTTTAGCCGAAACCACGCTCGCTGTAAAATATTCGAGACTCCGGGATAATATAATTAGGTAAATAATCGATTTTAAACAGTGATAAAATGTGTCAAGACTTCCTAATTATGTTCTGGCGTAAAATCAAACAAAAGAAATAACTTTTAAGTTTAATACACTTCCTAATTCAAAACCTTCACGTCTGTAAAACAATACCTATTATCAGCGTGTAACATGGTTTGGTATTTATTTAATTGATAAATGGAATTGTATTTACAACTACAATATAACTAATGTTCGTATCTGATAAAATGTATTGGGACTATTGTATTGAATACAAAGATTTATAATGACCGCGCCTGTAAGAAATAACCTAAAAGTTCACTTATCAGTCATAAAATTCTATCGGTTTAATAATAATTAAAAAACATAAACAATAGATACAAAGTTTTCTTTAAATACCTACTTTGGAATATTTTTGTCTGTCTTCTTCTCTATTCATGATATTATCTACAATAACATACATAATATTATAATATTTACTTTTACATGGCGATTATGAGAAAACATTAACAATGACGACCCATCATAGAAATTTAGGCCCTACACTATCGTTATTGCCTCTACTCGCCCGACCCTGCCCATATTGTCAAGACGTATTGGTCAACATATTTTACGTTTTATTACATATTTTAATTGTAAAACTAATCACTAGGTAATCCTTGAAGGATAACATGACTGATAAAGGTAATCTCGCAAAAAGCAATTAAATAATACACCAAATACAGTTTCAGGAAATCAGTAATTGTTATTGTAAATGACTGATAAAGAACACAACTTTGAACATGGAAAGTCAATTAGTTTTAAGATTAACTATTGCCCGCGGTTTTACCCGCATTGCTCCGCTCCTGTTGGTCTTAGTGTGATGATATATTACCTATAGCCAGCCTCATTGCCGTCTTTACCATAGGGGCACAGGGGGCCAGTGCCCAGGGCCCCCCATCGTCTGGGGGCCCCCCTGGACTCCTCCAGTCAGTCCTACATCTCCATGTAGGACTGACAATTTTTTTCACATAAATCTCAAAATATTTTATTAAAAAGCAATACACTTTTCTCGTTGCCAGAACGTCAGATCATTTTCAGATTTATTCGAATCAAAACATCTATGTAAAATAATTCGAGTGATTCGAACACCATTATAATTAACTTATCAGACATTTACTCGAATTATTTATTTACTTATAAACGTAAAATAATATATTTTTACTTGAATTATTTTGGGAATTATGAAAATTAATGACAAGTCTAAGTTTACAAAATAGCATACAAGGGCGTTGTGACAAAACTTTAATCTCTGGGCCTCTAGACAATTTGCAGAAACGCTAGAGAATAGAATCCGCTATTGATACTAATTGATATTATAAGCTTATGACGTTTTGCTAATGTTTCGGTCACACTACCAAGGACAACGACGACCACGACCAAAATTCCCATCCAGCCGAAATTTGTTAAAATTATTAAAAACAGAGTTTGTTTTTTGTTTGAAAGCGCTAATCTCGGGAACTAGGTACTGGTGCGATTTGAAAAATTATTTCGGTGCTAAATAGCCCACTTCTTTGGCAAGATTATAAGATACCAAAATCGTTGAATTACTCCATGACGTTACGGTATTGTTATGATGCGACCTTGAAATTTTACTGTCAACGCGCCTAAAGAAGTTTCACTTCAAAAATAAATTAAAATTTCCCAACCTTCCGTTACTAGGAAAATTTTTTTTCCTAAAAGTCAATAGGTAATATATAAGTAGGTTTTTCGTGATTTTTACCGAAACGGTAAGTTTTATCATATAACCACTTTTACTTAAATTGTAGATCATAAAATTATCTATACACAAGATGATAACTGCGTTAAAAACAACCGACTTCAAACTTGCACTTGCAAAATTTACAAATACCTACAGACAAAAATGCTCATAAAATAAAAACTACTGGGCCTATCCGAATAAAATTTTTATGGGACCAATTCGACACTATCCCGCATCGAACAAAAAAAGAAATACATAAAAAAAAAAAAAAAATATACCAGCCGAATTGATAACCTCCTCCTTTTTTTTGAAGTCGGTTAAAAAGAATCAATATCCTTCCTACCTACCATTTTCTAAGATATAACGATTTATAAACTCATCCCATCCTTATAATATGCACACGTTTCTTAAATCACTTCACACCTAAATGATTTTATCATAAAACTTATAGTTTCAGTATTAATCGCGAAATCACCTATTTTTTTTTTTCAAATTCAAATTCAAGTTCAAGTTTGTAGTTTTAAAGGTCCTAGAATTTGGTGAACTCTGTTCACACCGGACCATTTCTATACGAATAGATGACAAGCGTTTTGACTTTTGCCATTTGCCTAGGCCTTGAATAAATTATGTCAATTAACGCACGCAATAATTTTGATCAATATGAAACGGCTACGAATGAAAAAATCCAGACGCTAATTAAAAAGATAAATTTGAAAAAGAGAAAGGTAATTTGAAAAAGTAATTCTTAAAATATTTCTTAATTAAATTTAATTTAAGTCAACTTTGGAGCGCCATTACAGCAGCAGCGCAGCGTTTCAAATGAATTATATAAAAAAAAAACAAGGAAAAAAAGTTTCCTCAAAAGACCATATATGTAATACAAAATTGGTCAGAACTAACTTTTTTGTTAAATGTATTTAAAAAATGGAGCAAAAATTTTACATAGAAATTTTCTCGTTTCTTCATATATAATTGTGGGAAAAATTTTGTATACCTATTAAAGTTTGATTTCTTTATGTTTGAAAGGGCCCCCAATTCTTGAGTGCCCAAGGGCCCCGGCATAGTCTAAGACGGCCCTGGCCAGCCTTTCTAGATAATTAATGGTTATAGTGTAATAATGTTTTAAATAGGACCCGTGGTTTCTGAGATTATCGCGTTGAAGGAAACAGCTTTATATAATATTAGTATAGATGAAAAATCAATTAGTTTTTTTTGTAAATTAGTCTCTGCAGCTTATTTATAACACGATATAGAAAGAAAGAAAGAAGAAAGAAAATACGTTTATTTGGCAATCAGTAAGACACAATCATCACGTAAAACATTAATAAAAGCAAAACAAAAACATACAAAAAAGAAATGGAAAACAATAAAAAATAGAACAAAAAATAAAACAATGTAATATGTGCCCCTGTATCGCCAAAAAGGATCAAGTTCAGCATGTGCCAGGCATATTATGCCTGGCGCTGGTTATAAAAAATCAAATGATTAATATAATTACTAATCAAAAACTTAGTCATAAAATAGTTATACAAATGAATCAGTTACACTAATAAAACAATTGACTAATTCACTTAGAATTTTAATCAGAAATAAGCCGTGTAATAAAATAATTCGGACACAGATAAAAAAACTTATATTTCAATCTTTTGATATAGGGAGTTTATTAATCATAATTAAGAGTTAATTTTAAGCCATTTAACATTGATTTAAGTATTTATCTTATTATTAATACGAAAATATTTGTATTCGTTCTGATAAATCGTAAAAACGTAAAAAGAATTAGATAAGACTAGTTTAGAGTCATTTGATAGGCTTAAAGCAAAATTTAATGAAATCAGGAATGTTATTTGAATTTGAATTTGAATTTGAAAGTTCTGGATAATATATACTTACCTATTTTGAACACAAAAACAAAATCGTCAACATTAAAGCCGTTCCAAAAAATCGCATAAGTAATATATGAAATGCAAAAAGGGCCAGGACAACATGAACGAAATAAAATGTAAAATTAAAAAGATAAAGGTCTGGTTTCACTTACCAATATTGTTCGTGATACCTAGTATATTATTATTTGTCTGTGGTGGTACATTATTTGCCATTTTAACTTGAAGATAATCTGAACACAATATACCTAAGTAATATGTAGAAGTAATGAATCTGGTTATTACATTACATTAAAATATGATTTACGGCCGATTTCTGAATTAAGCATTAGATTTAAGAACGTCATAAAGCACACTTAAGTGCTGCTTAAGTATTTATATTCTTTAGTAACAATAAAAATGTATGTATTTTGTTTTTTTTTTTTGTATTTGTATTTTGTATAAACAATTCCGCAGGCCTGCGCGCACGCCTCTCAAGTAAAATGCCAAGTCGGTCCAATCGCGATCGAAGCATTTAGTTGCTGCAACAGTAAAAGCGGTAAATGCGTGTGCAGACCACCAGTAGAAGAGAGCGAAGAGATTGAAGAAGAAATTGATGAGGGAGAAGTAGTATGGCTTCCCAATGGTTGTCCAGACCCCAGGAACAGGACGGTGGACAAACTGCTGCCCCATCCAGACTGCTCGAAGTACTACCAGTGTGTGGATGGCGATCTGGTTGAGAGGCCTTGTGCTGATGATACCTATTTCAGCTATGAACATCAGGTAATTCGATAAATTCATTTGACTATAGCAACAAATTTGTAATGGGAAAACTTTCCGCTTGGCACTGGTTGTTTAGATGAAATTGTTATTCAATTAAACCGCCAATTGTATCTTATATCCTGCTTTGTAAAACTTTATATGTGTGCAATAAAGAATATATAAATAAATAAATTAATAGCAGGCAAACATGAGCAGGCGTATCACCTGAATGCCTGTCACGTTGTCAAAACATTCTAATCTAAATTAGTTAATAATGTGTTTACTACTGCAACGATTCTATTAACTGAGAATCACTACATAGTATAAAACAAAGTCGCTTTCTCTGTCCCTATGCCCCTTTGTATGCTTAAATCTTTAAAACTACGCAACGGATTTGAATGCGGTTTTTTTTATAGATAGAGTGATTCAAGAGGAAGGTTTTAGTATATAATTTATTAGGTTTTAGACAAAGCGCGCGAAGGCGCGGGCGGTAAGCTAGTTTTGCTTATTTCGAAGATTGTAGTTACAAAACACAGGTGTTATAAATATTGTGATAAATACTTACTTCAGTTACATTATTTCAAACGAGTTAAAGTTACAAACCTTCTTACAACGTATACTTACAACGCAAACATTTAATTTTATACTTACTCAATCATATTCCTAAAAAGAGCTTATAACATACTTCTGTCTTCCAGCGTTGTGAATGGGCACATATAGCAAACTGCACACCTGGTGAGATACCCCCTGGTGTACCGACACCAGCACCATCCCCAGGAGACAATGGTAACAACAACTGCAACGGTGGTCTCTGCCCTGAAGGGGAAATCGATTTATTACCAAATGGATGCCCTAAGAACTACTCGTATGAAATGCTGTTACCCCATCCCAATTGTGAGAAATACTACCAATGCGTCCACGGTGATATTGTGGCGAGACCATGTGCCAAAGGCACACACTTCAGTTTTGAATTACAGGTAAATAATCGTAAAAAGTCTATAAAAGAACATTTTGACATACTGTTTCTGCTCTAAACTGTCTATCGTCACAAAGTTCACAGTTAATTAGGGAAACATAAGACACAAATACAGTTAATTAAATTAAAGTTTAATAATAATATTTCTATCATAATTTTATTATAAAAGATTATGTCTTAACTATTTTAACAAAAATATATGCAGCAGTTTTTTAGTACCCTATTTACTTGATAAAAAAAATTAAACTAACATTTCAGCGTTGTGACTGGCCCGAGATAGCAAAATGCGTGCCCGGAGAGATTCCAGATGAAGATTGCGACTGCGAATGTGACAGCAGCGAAGAGACTGGCAGCGGTGGTGATAGTGACGATTGTCACTGTGAAAACACACCAGCACCTGGTGACAACAACACTCCCGCTCCCGGTGACAACAACACTCCCGCTCCCGGTGACAACAACACTCCCGCTCCCGGTGACAATAACACTCCCGCTCCCGGTGACAACAACACTCCCGCTCCCGGTGACAACAACACTCCCGCTCCCGGTGACAATAACACTCCTGCTCCTGGAGATAACGGCAATTGCAACGGAGGCGCCTGCCCACCCGGAGAAATTGAACTATTACCAAATGGTTGTCCCAAGAACTACTCGTATGAAATGCTCTTACCTCATCCAGACTGTGAAAAGTTCTACCAATGCGTGCACGGTGATATCGTCGAGATGCCCTGCGCTCCAGGCACTCACTTCAGTTTTGAACTACAGGTAATTTACTCAATACTAACAATTACCCTAACCTAAGGGTGTTTTTCCACCAATATTGTTTGTGTGTGTTTGTAGGGAATTGTGTGTGTAGGGAGGAATGTGTTTTTAAATAACCAATCATATCGCTTCATTTAGTTCGAAGTTTGAAGCATTTATTGTTTGAAGCGATACTATTGGTTATTTACAAACATTCCTCGCTACACATCCTCGCACATTATTGGTGGAAAAGCACCCTTATCAACCCCATTGGTACGAAATCTATATTTTAAGCTCATAAACGAAGCCTAAAAAACTGATACAGCAAACATAATTTTTAATATGGTGAAATAGATAAACTAAATTAAAAAAAATTTAAATATATTTTCATTTTCAAATACATGTAACGAACAGTATTTTCCATTTGCAAGATCATTATTTATAAATAATTATTAGATAGCATTTTGAGTTAGCGCGCAAGAGCAACTTTTGTCTCCGCAACTATTTTGTCTCTCCACCTATGGGATAGTACCTATGAAAGTGCGCGCACGTAGCGACGCAACTAACTCCCCATACAATTGATGCACTTTCTTACTAGCCCATAGAGTTGATGAGTGACAAAATAGTTGCACAGACAAAAGTTGCTCTTGCGCGTTAGCTCTAAATGCTATATAATAATTATTGCAAATTCTCAATTCTACAAGATTATTACCACAGTTATTACTGCTTTTTATTATACGTCAATTCTATCAGTAATCGATATCTAAATTATGCGTTATCATTGAATGATTTCTGTAAATGTATAAATGTAATGTGTAATGTATGTATGTATTTAGCTATTAAAATATACATTTTTGATGAGTTTCAACAATTTCTATAATTGTAAACGTATCCTATAAGTATTATAAATGCGCAGGTTTGAATATTTCTTTGTATGTTTGTTACACCTTCACGCAAAAAGTCCTGAACCTATTTTCATGAAATTTGGCACACATATAGGGTCAACTTGGATTAACACATTTATTTTTATCCCGAAAATCGCACGGGAACGGGAACTATGCTGGTTTACTTTTGACTATGCGAGCGGTGCTGCGGGCGACTAGTTATAATTTTTTTTTTAATTCCAGCGCTGCGAATGGCCAGAAATAGCAAATTGCAAACCCGGAAACGGAAACGAAGATGGTGACAAGCCTGGCGGTGGTGGTGGTGGTGATGGTGATGACAGTTGCGAGTGCGAAAACCCAGGTGGTGACTGTAATCCCGGTGAAGATGGTAGCTGTGAATGCGACAATGAACCCGAAGGCCCTGGTGACGGACCTGGTGAGGGACCCGGTGAAGGCCCTGGTGAAGGACCTGGTGACGGACCTGGTGAGGGACCTGGTGATGGCCCCGGCGACTGCGACTGTGGACCCTCTGAACCAGTAGACAACGACAAAAAATGCAAAGAAGACTGCCACGTGCCCTTCTGGAAACACGAAACGGACTGTGACAAGTTCTGGAGGTGTGAAGGCGAGAAAGCAGTCATCGGTGTATGCTCTGAAGGTCTATTTTTCAATGAGGAGAAACAGTCTTGTGATTTCATGTGCAATGTAGATTGCGTGAGGACGGAAGTACAGTCGACACCACAAGTTGATGGGCTCAAGCTCTTCCTTCCTTGGAACAAGGTGGACAACCTTGTGGAATTGGCGCATAGACCAAATCAACATATTATCACTAAGCACATAGCACATGCTAAACACACTTTTAACAAGAAGTGAAGAATCATATTTTTGGTTACGTCCAGAAATGATACCTGTGTTATTTATTGATATTAATGAAATAAACTGATTTTGTTGCACTATTTTAGTTTATTCATTGCAAAGAAACATTCACTTAATTTTAAGTTATATTTTAAAGTTAAATCACTAAAGTTGTGCTATATTTTTTGGAAAGAGATGCTTTTAACACAAACATGCCAAGGTACAATAATACAAACTGATAGTTATTTAGACATATTATACGCCTTTTAATATATATTATTATTTTATATATATTTATATGTTTCTGCCCTAACATAAATTATATTATAAGCATCTATTTATTATATTTATTATTTATTATTAATACATATTAATATACTTCATTATGTATTTATTTTTAAGTACACTTAGTTATTTTTTTTTTTAATATTAAGACGGACCTCAACCGCCGGTGCAGCCTGAAAATCAGCGCTGTTTTTGTGCAGCATTTTGCTGAGGCTGTATCCGTTTGCTAATCTTAAGATAAATTTTGTTATGTTGTTGGCTGTGTTTTTGGCAATAAATTTATTTTCTTTCTTTCTTTCTTTCTTTCATAAGAAATAATATACTTAGTTCAGGATACATCGCCCATTTTTGAAAGTGACTACTATCAAGCTAATTTTCCGTTTGTAGCTTTATTTTCATGAGACGCCCAATAATTTCGTGTACGAAAGTCTCGATTGTGGTAGCTAATAGAGATAATAAGGATGAAAATTTTTGATTTGATGGTTCTCAAATATTTATTACTAACTGATTTTTTTTTGTTCAATCTCAAGATAATTTTACCTAAATTATTCGAAAAAATATTAATAATTATAATTATCCTAAATTATTTAAAAGAAATATTTTAATTAATAAAAGTATGAGTAAGCGAACGAAGCCGTATACATAAACTAGTTAAGACAAATAAAAAACCGTTTAGGATACAAATATTTATTACAAAGTAAATTATAATTTGTAAAATATCTTAATTACTCTTATATTTATCATACAGTTAATAAAATACATTTATTACTTATGTAATAATTTAAATAATATACAAAAGTTATTTTTTCATGAAAAAGTTTATTGTTGACTGTCAGCTATTTCGCTGGCTTCCATCACCTGAAAAAAAAAACGAATTAATAGCAGCGCCATCTATTTTCAAACTAAGTGAATCTATTGTAATATTATAAAGCTGAAAAGAGTGTTTGTTTGTTTTGTACGCGATAATCTCAGGAATCACGGGTGTGATTTGAAAAATTATTTCACTTTTAGATAGTCTATTTATCTAGGAAATATTATATACTATAATATAGGCTATAATATATTATCATCACGCTAAGAGCTAGCGCGCAAGAGCAACTTTTGTCTCGTTCACTATTTAAGTCTCTCCCATCAACTCTATGGGGAGTTGCGTCGCTACGTGCGCGCACTTTCTTACTAGCCCATAGAGTTGATGGGAGAGACAAAATAGTTGCCGAGACAAAAGTTGTTCTTGCGCGCTAGCTCTTAGACTATTCAGGTATAGAACCGCAGGCACAGCTTGATAAAGGACATTTTTTTTTTGCAAATAACGTAAAAAAATTACGTGAAATTATATAAAATTCATGTACTTATGCAGTTTTAACTTCTTAACTTTGGGATCAAAGTAATCATCAAAAAAAAAAAAAATTTTGTAGTTACCAGTTAGTTTTGTAAATGTTGTAGTTATAATACACGCCGCTTAATTTTTAATAGTTATTTAAAGGTATTACGGTACATATTTTGAATCTTGCGAAAGAAGTTTCTCTTCTGACACGTGTGGTTGGAACACACGATCTTTTTTTTATCCCATAAATTTAAACTCCTTACCCGTTTAATCTTTTTTCCATACATTGACCAGAACGTAACTTTGACTTCTGTCGGTTTGCCTGTCCGTGCGTCGAACACTCTGCAACTGTCAAACGGTGGGCAATACAAGTGTAGCGACACGGCTCCGTCTACGTGGGAGGGGTTCTCCATTCTGTGCAGGCCGAGAGCATCTGAAAAGAGATATTTCCAACTCAAACTTAAACTCAAACTCAATATTAAAATCCAAGAAAATATATTAAACAAGACTTTGTTCAAAAGCGCTTTTAAATCGTCAAAATACAGAAAAAGGTCGGTTAGAAAATTAATCTCATATTAAATTAAATCAACTACAGTCTTCATAAATGGACAAAAATGAATCGAAATCGATGTAATTATTTCAGAAGTTAAAAATTTTTAACGGATTTTAAATGCGATTTATTCATTTTATTATAATGCGAATGTTTCACACACTTTGTGCGTGTACAAAAATCTTTATTATATCAAACACAACAAAATACTATTTCAGAAGTATCAAGATAATCTTTAAATTATTTAACACTAGCTTACCGCCCGCGGCTTCACCCGCTCTGTTTAAAACCAAATAAATTATATATTAAAACCTTCCTCTTGAATCACTCTATCTATTAAAAAAACCGCATCAAAATCCGTTGCGTAGTTTTAAAGATTTAAGCATACAAAGGGACATAGGGACAGAGAAAGCGACTTTGTTTTATAGTATGTAGTGACAAACAATACAAAGAAGACGGAAACATTAACATACCATTAATATAACAAACGTCGTTAACTTCCAATCTCGTACGCCCTGTCTCCTTCATACTCTGAACATCATAACCATCAGCGTATTCATCATTCGTCTGATCAATTTTCCCGCCATTCTGACAGCTGTCACTGTCACTGTTTCCATTCTGACAGCTGTCAAAATTCGCGCTGTCAGTTTGACAGCTGTCGTTGACGTTGCTCTGACAGTTGCCGTTTGGACACTTGACGCCCATTCTACGCATTTCTTCGGTTAGGTCTTCGCTTTCTGAACAGCAACGTCTTGTCGGTTTCCTTTTTAGTTTCTTCATCACTTCCGGTTCGATGTTTTCCGGCCAGTCATATCTAAAATTGATTAAAAAACAATTAATGTCTGGCAAGTTTCTAAATTTAAATTTGAATAGAATAAATGTGTTTGCTACGACAAAACGGAAATATTCTGAAATAATCTTAGATCATTAAGTTACTTAATTAATGATCTAAGGAAATAATACATGAGGAAGAACTTAAAATGTAAAAAATGCATTTTTGACAGTCTGTCTGTTTCCCATGCTCTGAAACGTTAAATAATGAGTAACTTTATTGTCTTAAACTATAAAAATATTATGTTCAAATGTTGGAAAATCACTACATAAAAAAAGTCGCTTTCTTTGTCCCTACTCCCTATGTCCCTTTGTATGCTTCAATCTTTAAAACTACGCAAAGGATTTTGATGCGGATTTTTTTAATAAATTGATTCAAGAGGAAGGTTTTAGTATAAAATTTATTAGGTTTTAGATAAAGCGGGCGAAGCCGCGGGCGGTTAGCTAGTGATAAAATATTTACAAAAAAATTATGGATACCATATTAATTACTTAATAGCTTAGCGGACACATTTACCTGTGTAGTATTATATTATACTAGCTTTCCGCCCGCGGCTTCGCCCGCGAAAGAAAAAAGCTTCAAAGAAAAACCCGCATAGTTCCCGTTCCCGAGGGATTTCCGGGATAAAACCTACCCTATGTGTTAATCCAAGTTACCATATATTATGTGTGCTACATTGTAATCGGTTCAGTAGTATTTGCGTGAAAGAGTAACAAACACACACACACACATCCTCACAAACTTTCGCATTTATAATATTATTAGTAGGATAAATTATATTATAATATGTGGTTTAACAACAGAATAATATATTTATTACACAAGAGAATTTTCAAGGGGAATCCCTTGAAATGTATTATTATTGATAACAGGCTTTTCTTGACATAGGTAATCCCTCATTCAATATTTGATGGCAAATATTATAATATAATATGATACCTGGTATTTATTATCATAGTTTATATTATTTAACCGACTGCGGCAAAATTAATTTGTTATTGTTTACAAATACGTCATAATTCGTGTTTGGCAATTGTGATATGAACACGGTTTTACCCACATTACTCCGCTTCTTCTAGTTTTAGCGTGATTATATTTAGCCTATAACCTCCCTCGATAAATGGGCTATCTAACACCGAAATAATTTTTCAAATCGGACCAGTAGTTCCCGAGATTAGAGCGTTCAAACAAACAAACAAACTCTTCAGCTTTTTATTATTAGTATAGATATAGAAGGTAACTTAGATTAACAAATTATAGGATAGGTTTTATCCAGGAAATCGCACGGGAACGGGAACAATGCGGATATTTCTTTGAAAACGCGAGCGAAGCCGCGGGCGGAAAGCTAGCATAGATATAGTTACCTGACTTCATCCAAATTCCCGCTCAACAACTTCATAAAGCAGTGCGAATCTGCGTGGTCGTGTATCGCGGACGCGTGCCCGGGGCCCCAACAAAGCACCATGATGTTAAAGGCCCCGTTCCCCGCGTCTACTAGGTTACGGGTATACCTGTAACAGAGAAAATAATTGAGTTATTTTTATTGAACATTAAAAGATGATGAAATTAATAATGTCAAATTAGATATTTAGATTCACAGCAATCAAATACATTATATATATTTTATATTACAACAACAACAATAACATTTTTTATAGAATATAGATATAATAATATTCAAGAAGGCTAAGGCGTGGGTGGAAAGCTCGTTGAACATAAAAAGACGACGAAAGTAATAATCTTAAACTAGTTAAAAAAGCACGCTACATTTATAGAATAAACTGACTGTAAAAAATTGCGCAAAAAGTAGAGAATAGAGCTAGAAAACGTCTGAAAAATCTGTTCAATGGAACCCTGTAAAAAAGAAATTCCCGCATCATTGCCTAGAAAATTACATTTTTTTTTTCATTCTAGATAGGGAAGCGCTTGACCACAATCTCGCCTGATGGAAAGCTAAGATGTGGTATAAGTTGGTATTCGCTTCCCTAGTAGGTACCGGTTAACTCTTCGCTTGAAGACCCCCATATTGTACTCGTAAAAAACTTGTATACTTCCTTATCTATATATTTATTTTAAGTACCTAGACTTAATTCTTTTTTAATATTAAGACGAACCGCAATCGCCGGTACAGCCTGAAAATCAGCGCTGCTTTTGTGCAGCATTTTGCTGAGGCTGTATCCGTTTGCCTAATTGTAAGATAAATTTTATAATGTTTTAAAATGTTGGCTGTGTTTTTTTTTTTGGCAATAAACTTTTCTTTCTTTCTTTTCTTTCTTTCGTCGGGGAACACAGATTCAGGAAGCGCGTTCCAGTCCCTTGCGGTTCGGATGAAGAATGTGGAATCGAACCGCTTAGTCCGGGTACATGGAACGTCCACCATATGGCGATGCCTAGAATCTGTGCGCCTCGACGGCGACGATATGTGAGAAATACGTAGGCAGATTTTTTGGCGGCGAACCTCAATCCTGAAGGCCAGACTGAAAATCAGCGCTGTTGCACTCTTTCGAGTCAATCAGCATAGCTGAGTCTGGACCTTTTGCCACAAAACTATTTCTTTTTTCTTTTCTCATTGTTTTATTTATTATTATTTTATTGTGTTCTTTAGGTTATGTAGATTTAAATGTATGTATCAAACTTGTTGTGGCAATAAACGTTTCATTCATTCATTCATTCATATTATCCTACTTATTTCACACGCACAATCCAACTACGTAATATATTTACCCGAAAACATTATGATAAGACTATTAATAACTAAGACGTTCCAGTAAGGCGATATTTATTATATCTTATCTATCACGTATTATGTGCAAACATGTTTTTGCAGATTGTGTATCCTTGACTAGCTACATACTTAGCCTGGTTTTCTCTGGACTCTATCAGATTTTAATTTATGAAGAGCTGTATTTCAATGGTTTAGGGGTTTTTAAGTAACCTATTTTTGACTACGTCGTTAATGGATTCAATAATTAAAACATTAGAAATGGTATACATTTTTAAAGAATAGAAAAAAATTCGATCACGAGGTGGGATTCGAACCTGCGTAATTCACGCGAATCCGGGGCGAACGCCTTACCAATTCGGCCAGGTGATCCCGCCAGAGCAATCGAATTTATTCTATTCTTTCAGTTTTACGTGTCTAAGGGACACACCGCGCCATCTATTGGTAAAGGTATGTTTTACACAAAAGTGTAATCCATACTAATATTATAAATACGAAAGTAACTCTGTCTGTCTGTCTGTTACTCAATCACGCCTAAACTACTGAACCAATTTTCATGAAATTTGGTATGGAGATATTTTGATGCCCGAGAAAGGACAGGCTAGGTACTAATTATCCCGCGAAAATGACGCAATCCCGGAAATAACACGGGAACGGGAACTATGCGGGTTTTTCTTCAGCGCAGGCGAAGCCACGGGCGGAAACCTAGTTTTCAATAAAATTTCCTTGACTACATTTTGGAAGAGTTCGACTACAAACACTGTATTGCTAGATTTCATTATTAAAGCGTTTACTCATTGTTATACTATAATATTAAAATTTTAGTTTACGACTGAAATAACACAGCTTTCTACTAATAAATTATTTCAAAAATCGATATACAATTATTAAATTAACCCAATTTCAAAGTAAGTAACACTTTTATGGCACAAGGAACAGAAATAAAATTTAAATGCCATTTTTCCGGTTAGCTAAAGTTAAAAATATGTAATGACGTTTCAAAAGTGCTTCTAGAAGAAGTCTTATTGAAAATAAATGTTTGAGTTTGAGTATTTTTATCAAATTAAATCTTATATAATAGCAAATCATTACAGTAGCAATTCCAATATTCAAATAAATATATATATGTTACCGGAAATGTATGTAATCCGTCATTGTATACAATTCCTAGGAAATGTATACAATTCCTAAAATCGTACGGAAATGTGTGAAATAAATTATTTTATACACATTTCCTAGGAAATCTATACATTTCCTAAATAGCTATCGGAAATGTAAAATATTTAAGATATGTTTGAGATGTCGCAGGCAAGTTGTATATAATCTGGCCGTTTACAAACGGTCGGCATTTTGTAGTAACTATGCCGATAATTCGTAATCAGAAATTTTTGGTTTGGGTAAGGGGGTGGGTTAGGTTAGGTTCGTGGTTTTTAAAACTACACAGAAATAGGAGCCCCACGAAGTGGGGCTCCGGCGGCTCGCGACCGTCTTTTTGTAGAATTTTGGAAAAAGATGAATTTTCGGCATATTAAAACAGCTAGCCGTAATGTAATACGGCGGATTGTACAATCTGACTGCGCCAAATATAGGTACGCGAGGACAGCGGAATGAGGGGACTGATTACTTGCAAAATGAAAATTTGATTTTATAAGAATAAATATAAGTTGATTTTGTGATATTTACGTTAAAAGTTAGATAGTTGATTTTTAAAATGTTAATTAGTAAGATAATAATATTAACATAATATTATTACAATTTTACGGTATGACTGTTACCCGATTACAATCGGGTATTGATACATCAATAAGAGCTATAATAAAAAAAATAACAACGTGTTTTATTACAGAAACCATTTACTTTACACATTTCCTAATACGATATCGGAATTGTATACAATTCCTAGCAAGATTATACATTTCCTAGGATATGCATGCATTAAATAGTTTTTTAAACAATATTTTATACATTTCCTAAATGGTATCGGAATTGTACACATTTCCTAGGAATTGTATACAATTCCTTGATTTCATACATTTCCGGTAACATATACATAAACAATATAAAATTGCAGTATGTTTGTTTGTTCGAACGCGCTAATCTCAGGAACTACTGGTCCGATTTGAAAAATTTTTTCAGTGTTAGATAGCCCATTTATCAAGAAAGGCTATAGCTGTGCTATAGGCTATAATATATCATCACGCTATGACCAACAGGAGCGGAGCAATGCGGGTGAAACCGTAGGGCACAGCTAGTATAATATAATAATATTATGTAGAACAGTCCTTTGATGGCATAGCATGCCTTTGTTACCAACTAAAACCCCACTGTGTTCCGTCGAGCCGCTTTAATAATAGGGCCGTGGGGTGTTGGTTCGAATTCTTCCGCAACTGCCTTCTTATGCACAGCCTAGTACAGTTTTTAAAGTCGATTTTAGTACATTTTATTCAAATTTCATACCAGTATGATTAACACTGATGATTGATTGCTTACCCCCGTGATATTAAGATAAATTCATAAAATTATAAAGATTAAACAAATAGGTTTAAAAATACATCTCTCACATTTTAACACAAAGCATTACTGACCTTATCAACACGACATTAAGGTATAATTCGGATTGATAAATAAAAAAATGTTTAAAGTAAAGAAAAAGAGGCAAATAACACTGTGCGTCATTATGTTATTTATTAAAATGTGCTCTTAGCAACGTCTCTTATCAATGTTTGTTTTATTTTTAATCTTAAAATATTTACGTTGTCAATGCCCGCCCCTCTTTATAATTAAAACATGGAACAGAATTATTCTTCCTTGTACTTCAAAAGGCAATTAAAACAAGCTATTTTCAAAAAACAGAAAACAATAATTATCACAATATGATTATTTCCTTATTCTAATGTAACACAGACAGACAGACATGAAGACTATTTATTTACATGTCTAGAATTTTTTTATTAACAATAGACCTATATAGTTACATATTAAATAAGATAATATATTTTTAGGATGAAAATTTGTTACTATTACGCCAAAACTACGGATCAAAAGTGGATGAAATTCTGCAGAGGGATAGGTATATCTATACTAATATTATAAAGCTGAAGAGTTTGTTTGTTTGTTTGAACGTACTAATCTCGGGAACTACTGGTCCAATTTGAAAAATTTTTTCGGTTTTAATAGCCCATTTATCCAACAAGGTTATAGGCTTTATATCATCACCCTAAGACCACTGACCAAAAGGAGCGGAGCACTGCGGGTAAAACCGCGGGGCACAGCTAGTTACTTATAAAATAACCCGCCCTCGCTCGTTCAACATTTACGTCATACAAAGACATTTAAAATAACAATTAACATCAGCAAATAACTGATATCTCTATTGATAATAAGAACAATTCTGTATTTATCAAATGTGTCAAGACGTTCATTGACAATTTTCTCCCTCATCATGTACCTACTAATTTAAGTTTGAGTTTGAGTTCGAAACTTATTTTGTTAATTAACTTTAAATATTGGAAATTAGAAATCTACATTAGTTAGACAGCTACGCATAACGCAATATACAGGGTGTCCCACTATTGGTATACTAAGCGCGAAGGGACTTGTAGTTTTGCATACAATCTGATCGCTTAAAAACTTACTTAAATAACAAAATTACGTCAAAAAATGTTTGCTAAATTTTTCCTGAAAATCCATGTTTTCTTCCCTAGCTTCGCGCAGCCGGCATATACCGCTTCTCTAATGTGAGCATTTTGTCTATGAAAACACAATTTCGAACGATAGCTCACGTGCTGGTGGCAAAGTTGGGCGGGTTGCTTGTTATGGGTGTACAGTAGTGTTGCAACAGAACTCTGCTTCCGCTTCCGCAACTGCAGAAGTTCCGCATGTTTTTTCACTTCCGTTTCTGCTTCTGGTTCCGCAAACTTTATATCAGAACTCTGAACGGAAGCGGGGAGAAAGCGATGACTCATCGAAGATGATGACTGCGAACCTTCCCCCAAAAGAAGCCGAACTCAAATTGCAATTGAAGACATTGCAGTGCAAGGCTGCACTGCAACTCTTTAATTGCTCGCGAGGACTTTTTTCCAAAGTTTATAGATTTCTAGAAAAAAAATGTGCCGTGGTCATCGATTTTTCCGCAAATACTCTATAAACTTCGTAACCTGCTGACTTAGAGCTCTGAAAATTTTGTGTTTAATAAATTATCAGTTACACAACAGTCCCTGACGAGGATTTTTTGTTTCACTGATTAGTATCTTTTTAAATACAAAATGCGAGGAAAAAAGAAGGTGCAGGGTGAGAGGTTTGAGATCCGTCAAGTATGCTCAAGGTTATTACCGCATGTAAAAGCCTTAAAGCCTGAATCGGGTAGAGTCCCCTTTTGATACCGAAAATTAACTCTAGTTATAACCGTTTTTCTTCTTAGATTCTTTATGTACATATCTAAAAAAAATGTATATTATAGTTTCGAATATGATAAAGGGCATGGTTGTTTTAATTTGTTTATTTTACAATCAGATTTTTTGGAAAAAAATCATGAACTGAGGTCGATTTTTGTACTTTAAACCAAAACGCTAAGTCAATATAATGTCAATTATTGTAGTGTTTTTACAGTATGTTTATGAAATTGAAACACAGGGCATGGTTGTTTTAAATTTTGATTCAATATCCAAATATCTTTTTAAATAATTTTTATACGTACTTTTACTACGATAGATTCGCGTCGGTCCCCCGATTCCGCCTAGTAAATCGTCGCCAAGGTCGCAAGCCCCTATTAACGCCTTAATTTTGATTACTAAAAATTAAAATACAAATTTAATAAAAAAAGTTTTAAATGTACAATTGTGCTTTTTTTCATAGTGTTAACGCTTCTGTTTCCGCTTCCGTTTCCGTTTTCGCTTCCGTTAAGATTTACTTTTGACATCTGTTTCCGTTTCTGCTTCCGTTATGCCAGTTCCGTTGCATCACTAGTGTACAGTGTACACATAGTTTTAAGAATTCATCTATTTGAAAAAAATTCGTCTGGAATTTTATAAGTATTTTTTACGTACTCAGCATATGCAAAACTATAACCTCCTTTGAGCTTAGTATACCAATAGTGGGACACCCGGTATTTTCTAGAATAGCTGAAAAATAAATAAAATCTGCAGGCGATTTATGCAATCTTAAGAAATATTCAAAAGAAGGAAGATTCGATCTTTTGTGTCTTTGCATTGGTTACCTATCTTAATCTCGAATTTTAATATTCCGAATATTATAATCCAGAAAACGTTTGGACATTTTTTCATAACCCCGAATTTTAAAATTTCGAAGTTATTTTGCCATATAATCGCAACTCCGAATTTCATTTGCCCATTTTTTCATTTGTACGACGTTTTACAATCCAGACGAATGAGTTCCAGACATACGAAATCTAAATGCACAAAATCCAGATGACCGTAATCCATATGCACGAAAGCCAGATTTTTTAAACATAAATTTTTGAAATACAGTTAATTGATATCCGGACAAACAATGTCCAGATTTTGGAAATTCAAAGAAATGATATCCAAAAAAACGAAATCCTAACCTACTGAACCTACTGAAATGATTTTAACACTTAAACCTTTCTGTAATGGGCAAATAAAACAATAGCGAATCGGTTCTGGCACTCGCCGGCCACTGCCGCGGCACGCTCGCTTCGCTCGCTCGGCTCGTGCGTTGTTTATGAAAGTCAAACCTAACCTAACCTACTGAATCGAATTTGACACTTAAACCTTTCTGTAGTGGGCAAGTTAAATAACAGCGAGTCGGTTCTGGCACTCGCCGGCCGCTGCCGCGGCACGCTCGCTTCGCTCGCTCGGCTCGTGCGTGGGGGTCGCAGTTCAAACCTAACCTAACCTACTGAGTCGAATTTGACACTTAAACCTATCTGTAATGGGCAAGTAAAACAATAAATTTACTTACTGACAATGTTTATTTTCAGTCGATAATAAAGGTATAATCACGATTGTTTGGAAATCAAATAAAAAGATTGTGAAAATCTGGCAATAGTTTAACTGTTATTCGATTATATGGGAACCAAATAAAAAGATTATGAAAATTTGGCAATAGCTGTGTTTTACCTGAAATAAAACACATATTAAATACTTACCTATATTTGAAGCTTACTTATTGGAGAAGGTACCTAGCTTTTTCCGCCTATTTTCCCTCTCTTTCTCGTTGTATATATGCTATCTCTCTCGCACACGGCACACCTCCCACCAGGTGGCGCGGCCGGCGCACGATAATGTGCAGGCGCTAGATCTTCTTCATTGGGTCGAAATCCTCAACAGGTGGACGTTAAGTGTAAGCTTCAAATATAGGTAAGTATTTAATATGTGTTTTATTTCAGGTAAAACACAGCTATTAAACACTTGACCGTAATTTGAAGCTTACTTATTGAGACCTGTTTGTTACCCACCTGGTGTACAATATATGGACGCCAATGTGAATAGGTACATAAGTACTTTATTTGAAAGAGTAAGGTGTGCAGATAGTATACCAATAAATCACACAAATTTTTAAATTTTATATTATTTATATTAACAATCCCAGATGGAAAGTTAATCAAATAAGAACCAAAAAGTAAATCATAATGATTAAAAGTATTAGAACTTATGAGATTGGTTCAAGCGTACCTTAGTTAACCTTTTGGGCTTGAAAAGTTAAAGTTACTACAATTTCCACTATCTTTAGCGTAAATCTGCGAAAGAGCAAGTAAAGACTTTTAATTACGCATTTTGATGTTACTTACAAAATTAAGCAACAGCTCATCACCGACGAGGCAAGAATACCTCAAACTCAAACCTTTATTTTTTCAATTAGACTTCTGTAGAAGCACCATTGAATCCTCATAACATAGATTTACCAACTGTCTCAACTCACACAGTTCTAACCCAACCTGCTACTAGCGGACAAGTAGAGACCTTGGTCTTTACTTTTAGGGTCAGAAATAAATTCAAAAGGTCATCCCTTGGATAAGGTAATAAAATAAACCAGGTAAGCGGTTTAAATTATAATACAGATATGTAACATCCAACCAAAGCGTGCGGTGTCTATTAATGTTTAGAACCAACGCCACCGATCATAATATAAACATGGCTGGTACTTTCAGTGCAATGCATGAATTATTTATTTAAAACTGATAGGTTATAAACTCTGTACTGGGAACATATAATGAACTCAAGATGTTAGAGACTAAAATGATAAGAGCTTATCTGTGTCCCAAACCTGCAATTACTACAGCTTAGTACGTTAAGTTTTCATCAAATTAATTTTAAGATATAGTTATGATTTACATCAGAACTTATATACCGAAAGTCTCGGGACTACATAACGTATTATAATAATAGTGTTTGTGCATAACACAAGGCCATCAACAGCTATATGAACGTCAGATAGGAAATGAGCCAAATTTATCCAGTAAGTAACAAAGGTTTTTAATTATACTTATTCTAATTCAACCAACTTCTACTAGCTACTCCGTATGTCTTTTGGGTAGACGGAGGCAAATAGGATTTTTCTTCCGACTATATCATTTGATATTTGGAAAATGTACTTTACATTTTCATACCTTCAGAGTCAGATTCTAGTGGTGCAGCCCTAAACACTGTCTATTAGGTGGATGGTGCTGCTGACCGGGCCTTCAGTTCTGCTTTCCAGAATACCTTCGCCCTTCTCGGTGCTACTACTACTGAAATAGCAGTACTTTTACACGTCGTTCAGGCCTCGAACTGACTAGGATTTCTCATATTATCGTTACAACCCTCGCTCGCTCTAACGAGAACAAATTATCGCTAAGGAATTCTGCTGCAGGACAATGGCAAGAGATTAATATGCATTATTATGTTCAGGAATATGGTGCGTTCTGAATACTATCGTCGTCTGACGGTATCTCCTTCGATTAACTGCATTAAGGGTGCAGATCTGATCCCATTTTTGTTCCGTAGGAATGCTACGACTGCCCAAACGTTAAACTGGACAAAGAAAGTTGCCCTGAATATGGTCGGTTGTTCCAACATCCCTAATATGGCTAGCTTACCTTAGTTACCCCTTGATTGTAACTGCTACCAATGGAGGCACTGCTCGTGGGTTGTCCACAGTTTTTCGAGTGCAAAAATGAAGAACTGAACTCGTGGGGAGCTATGTTGAATGAATCTGTTTTAAGATTATGAAAGGATAGTTGGATGTGGATGCGACGACAGGACGTTACTTAAGTCATCTGTAACCACCACGAGAGGCAGCCACGGACAGTGATATAGTAAGAACTAAACCAGCAAGGTTTAGTTGGCTTACCAGACTTTGTCATGTTTTAAATGCAGTATATCATCTGTATAGCATTGCAATTATGACCATTGATAAACTTAATTCAACCGCAACCACGAGAAGCAGGCACGGATATCGATATAGCAAGAACTAAACCAGAAAGGTTTAGTTCGCTTATCTGGTATCTTTGTAATGTTTCAAAAGCCGTATAGTCTGTATTGCATTGCATTTATTGCCCCCCCCCTTCAAATCAAAGAAATGAGAAGTCATCTGGCAGAGCTTTCTCGTGAAGGGTAGGGGTTCCAAGTAATATCTAATAATACGAGGCTTTTGTTTGGAAGGATTGACCTTCCGTTATTAATTATCCTCTATCCTAAGTAACTCAATAGTCAGAATTCACAGCACTCGTTGAGTACTTAAACGTTTTACGTTATTAGTTGCATAAAAGTTTATTATATAATATAATAATCCTGGTGGGATAACAAGAAACTTGTCTAAGCAAATGATTATCCTAATCCCTCAGCGATTTATTGTTTGAGCCCTGAAGAAAAACTCATGGGTGCCTTAATGAAGCCAAACGAGTCGAATAAATTGCCTACAAGACCGGGCAACTAAAGTAGGCCTATGAGAGGTCAACTATACATAACCAATCGTAATTTGTTACATTCAATCGCTTTGCGATTAAAAAATCTCTTCAGATGTGAAAATTGGTCGGCTAGTGCCATGGAATTACGATAAAAAATATACCGTTGACACAAGGCTTGGTGACAATCCTGGAAACCACCGCCACAAATCATCTGCGAGATGATATTTGATCCGACTCGCCTCCCTTTGTTGTGATTCTCTGGATTGTGAGGCTCTGCATTGGTAAATACAATTTGTTCAAGTTCCAGTTTCCATAATTGATAAATAAACCAATGGTGGTTTCCTGATTAAATAAGCGTAAGCTAACCTTTTAGGATACAAAGTATTCATTTCATGCGTCCATTATTTAACGTCTCTTACCTATTTTATTGTATTTATAAGGTTATATTACTATACTTATATTGTATAGATGGCTCACTGTGAATTCGATTTCAAAACCTTTTTCTACCTACCTTAGAAGAGTGAAGATCCGTTACTGTCATCTCTTAAACTTTCGTGGGTCCTCGTTGACGAAAGCAAATATCTATGATCATTTTAATGATCAATCCTTTAAATATTTGCACCAACCGCAATCAAAGCCCCGCGAGGGCCGATATATATTTGCACCATTTCCCCGTGAGGGACGGTCGTAATCAAAGCCCCGCGAGGGCTGATATATATTTCCACCATTTCTCCTTGAGGGCGGTTGTAATCAAAGCCCCGCGAGGGCTGATATATTTGCATCTATTTCCCTGCGAGCGACAGCTGCGCGAGGGATGTATGTAATTTGAAATAAGTAGGGCCTTCCCAAAAATACTTAATAGTCACCCTGCGAGGGTGGGTTTAACCTGGCTAACGAACCTAACCTTCAAGGAGTAGCGGTTAAACCTAGCGGCCACATTAATGTAATCTGCTTCGAGCAAGATTGATAAGGTGCTAATATAAAATTAGAAGTTAATAATCATTTAAAATAATAATGTAGCAATTAACAAGGTACTTTAACTTATTTTCCAATGCTAGCAACAGCTGTCCAGGATGAAATAAAAATTGATTTGACAATGATAATTAATTGTTATGTATATTGTGTAAAAAGAAGGCTTTAACTATTTAATAAAGTCAAAATTCAAATCATTTACACAACATTTTTAAAATGAACTTCGATTCATATTTAATTTAGTTCATACAATCGATGTCACATTCAGTTGCTTTATAACCGTTAACATTCCTTACGAACGCAGCCATACGTGGCCATACCATCGTAGGACGGTTTTATTGCACAAAATAATCTCCGCTCACCCGCAATTTTTTACTTTTTGTCAAGGTGTACAAGTTTATAATATTATTCTAAAACGTTAGAATATGTGAATAGTAAATCCTTTGAAATGTCTCTAAATTTAATTTCTAATTAAGGTGTCTCGATAACTATACGATTACGTCCCTTTCCAAACTAGAGAATTTAAATGTAAAATTTTTGGCACTTACTCGTTTTAACCAAAAAGTTGCATCATTTGAAACATAGGAAACGTAATATAAATAAAAGTAATTTTCAAACCAAAATTGCCGTGTGTAATACCTATGTCTATTTTCGCTTATATACGGATCAGATTAATACTCATAAAAGGACACGTATAGACTACGGATACTTTTGAATGTGTGGTACGTTCATGGTACCTACTGAACATGTGCATTGTGCGTATTCCATCATTATTCAGATGAGCGGCTAACTCCCGGACGATTTATAACATATCACGACATATTCGGACACGTCGTGATTCGTGCAATTACGCTAACCTCAATTTGTTCCTGTTATAATACCTATATAATTTGTTCTTTGAGCTGACTCATCTCGTTCGATAATTTTTAGTAATAAACTATACTCCGAACCGTTCCTAGTGATAACGACAATGTAATAAAGTCGTAGCAATGGATTGCATGCCTGTTTGCCTGTTGCTAGCTTTGAGTTGGCTCATAGGATTAGCCTTGGATTTATCCATACTTACTAATTAATAATATTCACTTGTAACCTTGTAATAAAAACACATTAAAAATGAAATAAAATAAAAATATCTATATAAAAGAGAGGGTATTTGATATATTTAGTCAATATCAAATAATCACAAAAGTAATATTAACGATACGAGTAAAGCCGAACGGTAAATCCGTTAAAATCTGCTTTACTCACAGTATTAGAAATTCAAATATTCATTAGTATATATTGCATTATAAAATATTTCAAAAGAAAAGTTACTATTTCACGTAAAATGTAACGGTTGTATCGTTAATTTTAAATATCTTTATACATGCTATTAAGTATTTAAAGCATATTGAAAAATAAACTATTGCTGAAGGATTCACTAAAAGACCTCAGCATTTCAAATAAAGTCCAACGGATATACCGTTGATTTAAAAGATTTTTGCTCATTTTTAAGTAAAATATCGTTACAATAGATGTAAAAATAACTCACTGTACCGATCCGACGGGATACACTTTTTCACACTTTTAGCACTTGCAATATGCAATACTTAATACCTACTTAATAGCACCAAGGTTGTAGTCTTGTAGACAACCTTCTCGCGGCGGAAGCTAGACGCCAATGAAGAAGATCTAGCGCCTGCACATTATCGTGCGCCGGCCGCGCCACCTGGTGGGAGGTGTGCCGTGTGCGAGAGAGATAGCATATATACAACGAGAAAGAGAGGGAAAATAGGCGGAAAAAGCTAGGTACCTTCTCCAATAAGTAAGCTTCAAATTACGGTCAAGTGTTTAATAGTTTATTTGGAAAATGGTACGATGGGTATCAAAAAAAAGTATTCTGAGAATCTGGTATAATGAGATCTGGATTATGAGAATACGGGAAACAAAAAAATACTTTTTAAAAATCTGGTTTTGGTGCATCTGGAAATTGATTCATCTGGGAAATTAAAAAAGAAATTTTAAAAATTTGTCATTCATTACATCTGTCTTTTAAAAGTTCTAACAACCGTTTTCGGGGTTTTAAGATTCGGGTAATAGAAATTCGAGTTTTTAATAGGTTACCCTTTGCATTGGATCAGTCAATAAATACTTTACGATTTTTTGACTTTTGACACATCTTTAACCAGTAAAAAGCTACATTAATCCCTATTTAATTAGCCCATATTTATTATACTTCACTACATATTATTATAAAACAAAGTCCCCCACAACGTCTGTCTGTTCGTAATTAATTCAAAAACTACTGCACTGATTTTCATTCTGTTTTCAACAATGGATAGCGTGGTTTTCAATAAAGGTTTTAGTATATTATTTGTTAAGTTTTAGTAAGCTAGTAATTAATAAAAAATACATACCTAAAACGATCATATTTAGCGTATTTCCTCCAATCTTTAGGATCGGATTTGTAGCTTAGCATTAATTTCTGAACCTCCTGTATATTGACGTGGTTCTTTGAGAACACCCTGTGCAGCTCTTCTACCAATCTCTCGAGTCCTGTGATTTGTCTGAAATATAAATTTAGCTATTGATTAAGAGGTATTTTTTTCATCTTAATAATCACTACATAGTATAAAACAAAGTCGCTTTTTCTGTCCCTATATCCTTATGTATGCTTAAATCTTTAAAACTACGCAACGGATTTTGATGCGTTTTTTTTAATAGATAGAGTGATAGAAGGTTCATATATATAATTTATTAGGTTTTAGACAAAGCAGGCGAAGCCGCGGAAAGCTAGTAGAGAATATACTTACACATCAACTTTTAACGGCCTTTCGATATACATCTGATCCAGATCGAAATTGTGAACGCATTCCGACAGCTTCGCTTTGCAATTCGCGTTTTCGATGTCCATTTTTCTGCAAAAAAATAAATAATCAAGTATTAATTATATAGCTTTATAGTTAATCTGGTAATAAAGCTACAACATTGCCAAGTTTTATCAAAATTCGTTCAGTGGTTTTTCCGTAAAGAGTGAAAAACATCCATACATCCAACAAACTTTGGCATTCATTTATCTATACTTTAAATATTATAAAGCTGAAGAGTGTGTTTGTTTGTTGGTTTAAACGCGCTTATCTCAGGAACTACTGGTCCGAAAAATTCATTCGGTGTTAATAGCCCATTTATCGAGGAAGGCTATAGGCTATATTATTATATTATTCATTACCCTAAGACCAAAAGGAGCGGAGCCACGCGGGTGAAACCGCAAAACGCAGCTTTATAAGATGTTATTGTAGTAAAGTTTCTAAGAATAATCTATACATATAATAAATCTGTTACATATATAATAAATCTGTAGAAGGGTCAATTCTGTACATTGAAAATATTGAAAAAATAAATAGCAGGGGGTGTTACTGGATCGATACCAAACCCAAATATGTGATTAAAAAAATTTTTGTCTGTCTGTCTGTCTGTCTGTATGTTCATGCATCACGTGAAAACTAACGGTTCGATTTCGATGAAACTTGGTATAATTATACCTTATTATCCTGGGCGTAAAATAGGATACTTTTTATCCCGGAAAAATACGTAGAAAAAAAAATCGTAATTTTTCTTAATTTTTCCGCGCGGAAGGAGTCGCGGGTGGAAGCTAGTACGTAAATAAATTTAATTGAGTGTTCTTGTGAATAACAGTATGATTAATGTATTTACAATTATGTAATAATTAATATCAAATAAGATAGAAAAGTCCCGGTTCTATCTGGTTTTAATTTGTTTTCATAGAAACTTGTACAAACATAATACTTTGTAGATAATGTATTTACCAAATAAGGAACGTTATCAGTAATCATAGAAATAATGGATTTCTTATTGTTATATATTTTTTTAATCTACAATTAATGTTCCAAAAACGAAGGAGGTTATCGTATTTTTATTTTTTCATAATAAAAAAATACAGCTAGTTATACACTTAAAAAATTGAAAAGACAAGGAAAAGACGTATTGGAGTAAGCTTTATAAATTAGTGACTATAAGATAAGACCAGTGTAAGAAATGTTTTTTAGTGAAATTTAGTGTAACATTTTTTCGTTACGCGTGACATTTTTCCGTTACGCGCCATCTTTTTCTTATCCCTACCACGCGTGATCGACGTATTTCTGTAAAGTTGCATAAAGTAAATTGTTATTGAAGTGAAACTTCTATATCGGGGTTAGAAAAAAATTTAGTGTAACATTTTTTCGTTACGCGTGACATTTTTCCGATACGCGCCATCTTTTTCTTACCCCTACATGTAAAGCTGCATATAGGTAGTAAATTATTTTTTTAAAAATAAGGTTATACTTATAGAAGTTTCACTTCTTACGTGTGTACACTAGTACATGCACACATTTTTTTTAAGCTATTGCATAGCGGCTAAGCTATCGCGGTCCTAGAGCGCGGGGACCGAATCCAGAAATTGCGTAACGAAAAACCTCACGCTCCCCACTCCGACTGGCGGAGGTGTGGCTTGAAGGCATAGCATGCAATTTAGCTTTACCGCGGCAGTCCCCGAGTGCCACACGTCTTTTTATTTTGAAAAATAAGGTCGTAAAGAAGTTTCACTTCTTACAGTGTGTACACTAGTACACGCACATATTTTTTTTTTGTTTTCGATACTCGATAAATCTGTGGGCTTTCAACCGATTGACGTAATATTTTTTTTGTTTCATAGGAAATTGTTTTCATATTTTGGGTCCATTGTAGAATCTGGTAGGTATAGTACCTACCTTCTAGGAATAAAAAGAAATTGGTTGTCTCTAAAGTCGGTTTACTGACGATAGTTGAACGTGACAACGTCCGATTGTGCTTCTTTGTCGCTCGTTCCGCGCTCTCGCTCGCACTTCAAGCCTTACTACATGGAACGCCTCAGATGAGTCAGAGCGAGGTAACGCCGCATGAGTCATGTTTTTTCGTGCGTGCAGCCGGCTTTATCGAATTATAAGACGTTGTCACGTCAAAAATTAGGTATTAAACTTTTTTTTAAAACTTACATTAATTTATGAATAATTGATCCATAATAATTTATGATTAAAACAATAAATTACCTTAGGGATAACAGCGTGTTTTTTTTAGTTCTTATAAAAAGAAAAGTTTGCGACCTCGATGTTGGATTAAGATAAAATTTAAATGCAAAAGTTTAAAATTTTTGATCTGTTCGATCTTTTTTTTTTAATAACAGGACATATTGTTTTAAATATAACAAAAACTATATGACAATTTTGAATTATTTCTTTAATATAAACCTACTTTAAGCTGGCTACTCAATTACTTGCCGCAGGGGCAATATTGGATCAATCTCGGTTGTACAGCGCGCGGTTGGAGCAATTTCAGCTGTTCTCTAAATTGCTTGCCTACACATCACAATAATTAAGGAGCCAATAAAAGGTGCAATTCCAATATTGCCTCTGTGGCAGGTACATGAGTAGCCAGCTTTATTCTAACGTAACATAGGCACATTAAAGAAATTATATATTTTCAACTTAAATCTGGTTAAACCTAGATATATAATTGAATCCGGTTTATTTTGCGTAATTTTCGTTACATCGACTCATTAAAGTAATTACTGTGTATCTAGTCAAGTAAATAATAAACTAGCTTTCCGCACGCGGCCTCGTCTGCTTTAAAACTTTGAAAATTATTTACTAAAATCTCAAGAACTACGTCTATTAAAAAAACAGCTTCAAAATCTGTTGCGTACTAATTATTCATATATAAAGCTGAAGAGTTTGTTGGTTTGTTTGAACGCGCTAATCTCAGGAACTACTGGTCCGATTTGAAAAATTCTTTCGGTGTTAGATAGCCCATTTATCGAAGAAGGCTATATCATTACGCTAAGACCAAAAGGAGCGGAGCCACGCGGGTGAAACCGCGAAGCACAGCTAGTAAAATATAGGGAGAGACAGCGGGAAGCGACTTTTGTTATTATGTAGTGATAATTATAATATTATAGTATATATTATATAATTATTAAGTATCTATTTACTAATAATCATGCGATGCGTAGGCCTAGCCTTATAATCAAATAATGCGTAATTATTTACGTCAATTATTATCATCTGATGGATAGATGTTTACTGTTGCTCACACATAAACAGCTGATCCGATCTGTATAGAATTTGGTACAGAGATGGTTTATTATAGACTAGATATAGCACATAGACTCTTCTTCTGGGTACTATAAGAGTCAAGCGAGTTTCTAGTAATGTATTATGGGCTCTCTTCACAATGGGCAGAGTAGATAGAGTACAATAGAGTAGAGTATAATAAAGTAGAGTACAAATGGAGAGGGCGTAGCTTTTCACCAGAGATGTGCGAGAATGCGTAGCGATGGATGTGTTTGTAAATAAGTAATAACCAATAGTATCGATTCGAACGATAAATGAAGCGACGATTGGTTCTTTACAAACACATCTCTTCATCTCCTCGCACTTCTCTAATGGAAAAGCACCCTAAATATGATCGGCCTTCATTGTAGATGTTTATTCATAATCGCCGTAATGCCGACAAATATTTTGTATTTACCTCACAATACAAATAGCCTAAAAATCAGCCAATCAATTCATTAAATATAAACAATACGGCTGAATATCATTCTGACTGTTAAACGCCGTTTAACAAACAGCCTAGGCACTCAATGAAACGGCAGATTTAAAAATATGACTGCGACATTAAGATTGTTTGACGCAACGACTAAATGATAAACATCACAATTGTTTACAAAGCTTTATACAATTAAGTATATTATGTAGATAATGTTATTTTAATGATAGGTACCTACTGCTGTTTACCTTTTAATACCTATGTAATTCTATAATATAAAAAAAAAATGAATCGCAAAATGTGTTGGTAAGCGCATAATTCGAGAACAACTGAACCGATTTCGATAATTCTTTTTTATTATATTCCTTGAAGTACGAGGATGGTTCTTATGGAGAGAAAACGTAAAAATGTACCACGGGCGAAGCCGGGGCGGACCGCTAGTAACTTGTAATATTATGTTGTTTTAGGAGTAAAACCATATAACTGACCATACTCACAAAGTTAAATAAAATTTATTTCAGACTTTTTATGTTTGTAATAACTAGCTACATATTCCTTACGTAGTATAAAGCAAAGTCGCTGTCTATCTGTCCTTATGTATGCTTAAATCTTAAAAACTACGCAACGGATTTTGATGCAGATTTTTTAATAGATAGAGTGATTCTTGAAAAATGTTTTAGCATCTAATTTATTAGATTTTAAACAAAGCAGGCAAAGCCGCGGGCGAAAAGCTAGTCCTATCCTATCCTATTATCCTATCCTATCCTACTAATATTATAAATGCGAAAGTTTTTGAGGATGGACGTATGTGTGTTTGTTCCTCTTTCACGCAAATACTACTGAACCGATTACAATAAAATTTTGCACACATATAGAGGATAACTTGGATTAACACGTAGGATAAGTTTTATCCCGGAAATCCCACGGGAACGGGAACTATGCGAGTTTTTCTTTGAAAGAGCGGTCGGAAAACTAGTAAAATATAATCTCTTGTGTCTAACCTCTTATTATTAATTTATTCGTATATAGAATAACTTTATTTATCTAAGAGATGATAATTATTCCATTGACGCTATAGAATGTAAATAAAACGTTATATTTATTACCTATTTCTAGTTACTATAAAAGCATATATTTCTTCATACCTTCCGTAAGATCTAGGTCGTCTACTTAGTGACTAACAGTATTATATTATGTATAAATGAATGAAAATTAATAAAAATATTTTTTTTTTTTATATAGGTAAAGGCAACTTATGCGGTTTATTACAACACAGATAATAAATAATACCTAACTGTAATAGTACCTACCTTAATTGAATATTTTGAAAATAGGAAACTGTACAGGAAAAAATGTTTTATTTTTAGATTTTTTTTTATACTAAACTTAAAACTAGCTACCACCCGCGGCTTCGCCCGCTTTGTCTAAAACCTAATAAATAATATACTAAAACCTTCCTCTTGAATCACTCTATCTATTAAAAAAAACCGCATCAAAGTCCGTTGCGTAGTTTTAAAAATTTAAGCATACAAAGGGACATAGGGACATAGGGACAGAGAAAGCGACTTTGTTTTATACTATGTAGTGACTAGCAAACCGGGCGTCCGTTTTACCACCAGAGACACCTTTTCTTTGCTATAAACCTCACGGAGCCCGAGACCTTTCCAACGAATGCAAAACCGTGGAAATCGGTTCATGCGTTCTGGAGTTATAGCGTCAGAATTAAAGGAAAACCCGACTTATAGATTTCTTGTTATATTCAATCACGAGCTTTTATTTACTTTTATTAGGCAGATACTATTATTGCAAAAGTTACAAAAATTTATTTCAAAAGTTATTAAAATATATAATTTTACCATTAGAAAGCTTGACGTTTCCTCTTTTTTTGGGGTAGGTCAAAACAACGTTTAAAAGTATAAACAGTTAATTCTATCAATAAAATCGTATTTATTAACATTATGTTTCTCATTTCCATAATACTCGGGTACCACCAGAAGGACGGTATCCGGATCTTTGGAAGGCTTACGTGGGGACACGGATCCAACACGCAGAGGCCCTTTGAGACTTTTAATGTGTTGGGGGACACCAGCCGCAGCCTGCCCATGACTGCACTATAGAGATACAGCCCTAGGCAGTCCGCGGCCGATGTAGGACTATTGCAGGGTATGGAAATTTAATAATTGGGCTATGGATTGGGATGCTAAATGGACTGGTACTGGGGACTATGGGAAACTATGGCACCTGCCTTTCTACTAAAAGAAAGTAAAAATATGTTGGCAGGTGGTGACTCGCCCTCTCACTGTATGGGCCCCCGAAATAAGTCGCTGCAATAGTGCGACAAGGGGGCAACATATTGTGAGCAGCTAAGGGTGGAGAGGCGTCCCTGGACTTTAAACTACGATCACGCGCTCCCTGAGGGTCCAGCATCACGTGCCCACTCGCCACTTACGCTTCGCATCCACCCTTCGAGCTAAAAGCTCCGCGGCTCCACTCTGGCCGGCCGGTTAAGGCAAGCCAGAGGTGGGGGTCCTGTCCTCGTCAGGCTTCACTCCGACCGGCCGGTGAAGGCAAGCCGGAGATGAAGACAGGGACCTCCCCCGGGAGCACTCGGTTCCCGCGGGGTCGCTACTCCCCGACACCCCGCCACAAGGTGTCCTGCGGGTTGACTGATTGCACGGGTGGAATATCTATTGTCATTATTAACATTATTATTATATTATGCTAAGTTGAAATTATAATTGTTAATTTAAATAAATATGTTGACAAGAAATAATTAAATATATAAATTATATTATTTTGACCCGATGCGAAGTGGTAAATGGCTTTAATAATTGCGTCAGGGTGCAGGTTCAATCCCGACTAATCTATTCTAGTCTATACTAAAATTATAAAGCTGAAGAATTTGTTTGTTTGGACGCGCTAATCGCAGGAACTACTGGTTTGATTTGAAAAATTCTTTCGGTGTTAGATAGCCCATTTATCGAGGGAGGCTATAGGCTATTTATCATCACGCTAAGGCCAACAGAAGCTAACCGACCACCGAGTTTGGGACCACCAAACCGTGTTTGTGACTCACTGTCGTACATTAATTATTGTAAAACATATATGGACAAATAAATTTATTTCAATATTGTATTCACTGAAAAGTGTTCCATAATATTGGTTGAGATGGTTGTTAATCATCTCAATAGATGGCGCGCGGTGTGTACCTTAGACACATAAAACTGAAAGAATGGAATAAATTCGATCACTCTGGCGGGTCAAGAGTGGCTGAATTGGTCAGGCATCCGCCCCGGTTTGGCGCGAAAGGATGCGAGTTCGAGTCCCGCCTCGTGATCGAATTTTTTCTATCCATACTAATAATATAAATGCGAAAGTAACTCTGTCTGTCTGTTACTCAATCACGCCTTAACTACGGAACCAATTTGCATGAAATTTGGTATAGAGATATTTCGATACCGAGAAAGGATATAGGCTACTTTTTACCCCGGGAAATAGGATAGGTTTTATCTCGGAAATTCCATTGGAACGGGAACTATGCATTTTTCTTTGACTGCGCGGGCGAAGATGCGGGTGGAAAGCTAGTTCTTTATAAATTTAAATTAATTATAAATTTATTTCATTTAAATATTATTATTCTTTGTTATGAGTAGTGTAACACAACTTTCTTTTATCTTTCTAGATTATTAAGAAAGAAGAAATAGTAAGCTATAAGATAAATCAGTTTCAATTTCTGTAGTAGGTAATACCTATGTCCTATGCGCTCTAAAAATAATATGTAAGTAGTTCATTTGGTCTAGATAGAATAAAAAAGACGTGTGGCACTCGGGGACTGCCGCGATAAAGTTATTGCATGCTACGCCTTCAAGCCACACCTCCGCCCGTCCCCGTGGGGAGCGTGAGGTTTTTTCGTTACGGAATTTCTGTATTCGGTTCTCGCGCTCAAGGCCCGCGATAGAAGCTATGCAATAGCTTAAAAATGTTTTTAACACGCTTTTATTAGCTTCAACTGTATGTTTGTATGTAACCGACTCCTTTCGACTCGATTTTAACCCACTTTAAACGGACAGATTTAATTTAAACTTTATATCAAGGTTCAGTGACAATAATTTTAAGAAATTAAAAAGGAGGCGTGATTTTTAGTTATTTTTTAGTATATTTATTTATATTTAAGTAACGCATATAGTAAATGGTAATCCTTACTATTAATATTATAAATGCAAAAGTAACTCTGTCTGTCTGTCTGACGCTTTCCCGCTTAAACCTCTCAACCGATTTTGATGAAATTTGACAAAGACAATCTTTAGACCCTGAGGAAGAACATAGGCTACCTTTTATTGCGAAATATGTACCACGGGCGAAGCCGGGGCGTACCGCTAGTATCTAGGTACGTAATAACCAAGAGGATATAAGCTTCTTGGTAATAACTAAATTCTTATAGTTGACTTAAATTTGTCAATTCTTGTCAATTGGCCTACATTGTAAGTGATAACTTAGTTGACTTAAGTTATTCTCAACACAGAATTCGGTTCAAAGTAGTTATTACTACAATAATTCGAATATTATTGAATTTAATCGTTATCTTACTAATATTAGTTATTACAAATTCGAAAGCTTGTGAGGATGGATGTAGGTAAGTGTAATATGTTTGTTACTCTTTCACGCAAATACTACTGAACCGATTGCAATGAAATTTAGCACACATATAGAGGGCAACTTGTATATAGGATAGATTTTATCCCGGAAATCCCACGGGCACGGGAACTATGCGGGTTTTCCTTTGAAGACGCGGGCGAAGCCGCGGGCGGAAATCTAGTATAAATTAATAAACAATTGCATCGTAGAAGGTTTTTTATTTTCAACCCACTTCAAATAAGGGCGTGTAAACCATTCGACGGTTTCTTTTGGGTTTGTTACCTCAAAGCTTTCGATAGGGTGAACCGAATTTGATGATTCTTTTTTAATTTGAAAGCTGCCTTCCGGATGCTCCCATTTAATAAAACTCAAATATTGTCAAACATCACAAAAACAATCGCGGGATACAACTAAGTAGTATTATTACGTATGCATTCATCTTAACGTCATGTATCAATAAAACAGTTTATTATTATCAATCAATGAGTTCCATTGACATCTATTGACTCGTTCTGTAGGTATAAACGAATAAACATAATTTATTTTTTCAACTAATTGTAAGACCTGACTTTGCTTATGTTATACCTATAGGTTCGTAACGAAGACCTAAATTATATAATAATCAATTGTATTTAGAAGGTACTGTAAAACGCGAAAGTTTGTTAGTATGTTTGTTAGTCTTTAACGTGCAAACTGCTAATCTGATTTGGATGAAATTTGACATAGAGATAGATTACCGATAGTTTGGTTTAGAATTGGGCTACGTTTTGCGGGTATCAGGAGATTGAAGCGGGTTAAAGTTACTTAGATATATTATTATACATATTATTAAAAATATATATTTACGATTATAGTAATTAGTATTACTAATTATATTTTTTTAAATATAAATTTCGAAAATTAGTTATGTCATTCACAATCCATACTAATATTATAAATGCGAAAGTAACTCTGTCTGTCTGTCTGTCTGTTACTCAATCACGCCTAAACTACTGAACCAATTTGCATGAAATTTGGTATGGAGATATTTTGATACCCGAGAAAGGACATTTTATCCCGGGAAAATGACGCAATCCCGGAAATCCCACGGGAACGGGAACTATGCGGGTTTTTCTTTGACGCGGGCGAAGCCGCGGGCGGAAACCTAGTATTTTATATTTCTTTATTATTATTGGAAATAAATTTTTTAACTTTAAAAATTGACCTAAATAATTATTTTAAAAAGCTGCAGCTTGCAAAAGCTTCAATTAGCTATTAAAAAAGCTTACTTCGTGCGAGTTTGTTTGCATAAAATAAATACACTGGCTTTTATTAACTTCACAATTCTAAAAAAAATGTCCTAGTTTTTAATTTACGGAGTTTCATGAATTAATGCATAAAAAACGATTTTTTTTTAAGAATTTTTAAACAAACAGCAATAATTTTCTTAAAACATTTAAATTGGTAACAATTCTTTGTAGGTAACACTAAACTCAACATTTTCGAAGAAAGTAAATTAGTACCTACCTATATAATTAGTTATGTCAATAGTGTCGAACCTTTTAATGTTTTTTTTTTTTTATTGAATGTGTTTTGAAAGAAACGTATCGATAATATTATATTCGAGACATAATATTACAGAGGTATTTAATTTTAAATTTGCATTTTTATCCTGTTTATTTTTTTTTAGAAAAATGTTGTTTTTTTTCTCTCCCTATCACTAAATCTAAAACTAGGCAACATAATATACATTTTCCTTTAGAAAAATACAAACTAACAGACTGCACAATATTACAGGTTCTACATTCCTGTTACGTGCACTATTTAAGAACCAGTTGTTTTTATAACAAAAAAAAAATAAACAAAACGCGCGCAAGGCCTGACTTTCAACCTTAGCTTTAAAACTTTAAAAATCACTTTTCAACGACTAAAACTAAAGCTTTTTCATTAAATTAACTTAACAAGAACATGCATAATATAATAATAAAATTTACCTGGCTTTATCTAGACTTCAAGTAGCAAAACAACTCTCAACTGGTTGCACATTCACTTGAATAACACAGAACATAAATTATATACAACCTTTTTGCAAAACCGTTAGCGCAACCTCGTTCGCGCGCTGTCAATTGGCGAATGACAGATAATTTTCCCGCGCGTAAACTTTTATTTGACAGTTCTGGAAAGTTATCGTCTTTATATAAAGTATCCCTACTATCCCGGTGCGCGGTAAAAGTGTGTTTGCAATAGATTGCTGGCTCTGTAAGCGATGTTGCGTATATGACATGCGCGGAGGGCAATGTATTGATTACTTATCTATATGGTACAAAATGTCAACCTTAGTGCAAATTATTGCTAAAATGATTCTGAATATTGTAAATATTTACATATTATTTATTATAAGAAAATATGATCACGTGTTTTATAATATGGCTATGTCGTATTCATTGTTTTTCATCTTTTATTTTCCATTTCCTTACATGTGTATTTTAAGTAGGTTTCTAAATAAAGGCTAGTAGGAAAAATCATAGAAAACTTTAAATAGGTAGGTACTACAAAAATTAATTATACTTACATCTCACTTAATTTAAAGTATACGTACCTACAATTTTTTTTGGATTTTGACGCTATACCAAAACCTTAATATCCTGTTGGCTGTTAACGGCTGTACATCTAATTTAAATACGAAATTAAACTAAAACATAGTACCTAGAAATGGTTATTATAAACAAAATTTATACCTATATAAGGTATAATTTTGGTTGGTATAACAACCTTACTGTGCTTAACCTGTGAATCACAATAAATAATAATTTTGAATTATAATTTATAAATAATTTTGAATTTTGAATTTTTTTAAGAACTGCTCCTATTACCTATTACTTACAAATTTCTAAAAAAAACATAAAATTAAATTTTTAAACGTCAATTATTCCGAAAAGAATAAAAGCGAATTGTGAGAAATTTAAACAAAGAATCACTTTACAATACATTGCTTGTTTTGAAAGTCAAATATGAAAGTTAACGCTTGTTCACGGGGCAATGTAAAACAAACATTGAATTTCACTTCGTGACATTGACAAACAAAAACAAAGATGGCGTCCATTTTCTTTGGCGCTAAAATATTATATTATCATACTAACGTCATTTGTTAACAAATTTGTTTTTTGTATTGTTATGATTTCCATGTGATTGTCTGACGTAACGATTGTTTGTTTTATTGTTTCTATCATTCGGTAAAGTATTTTAAAAACAATAAGATGATTTATTACTAACTAGTTTTCCGCCCGCAGCTTCACCCGCGTAGTCAAAGGAAAACCTGCATAGTTCCGGGATAAAAACTATAGGTATTATAGATTACCAAATTTTATAAAACCTATGCTAAAGCTTTAGGCACCATTTAATCCAAAATGGTTAATTATTATAAGTGTATTAGGCTGTAGCTGTAAGCGTGAAGAATTGACGACAGAGTTACTTTTGCATATAAAATATTTAGTAGGTACCTACCTAGGGATTTAGGGAAGTATTATAGACTAGCTTTCCACCCGCGGCTCCGCCCGCGTTTTCAAAGAAAAACCCGCATAGATCCCGTTCCCGTGGGATTTCCGGGATGAAAACTATCCTATGTGTTAATCCATGTTACCTGTATATGTGTGCTAAATTTCATTCAAATCCATTCAGTAGCTTTTACGTGAAAGAGTAACAAACATCCAGACATCCATACAAACTTTCGCCTTTATAATATACTAGCTTTCCGCCTGCGGCTTCGCCCGCGTTTTCAAAGAAAAACCCGCATAGTTCCCGTTCCCGTGGGATTTCCGGGAAAAAATCTAGCCTATGTTACTCGTGGATAATGTAGCTTTCGAACGGTGAAAGAATTTTTAAAATCGGTCCAGTAGTTTATGAGCATATTCATTACAATCAAACAAACAAACAAAGTTTTCCTCTTTATAATATTAGTGTAGACTAGCGGTCCGCCCCGGCTTCGCCCGTGGTACATATTTCGCAATAAAAAGTAGCCTATTTTTTTTTTTTTTTTTATGCTATTGGACAGCAAACGAGCAGACGCGTCGCCTGGTGTTAAGCGATACACGCCGCCCATAACCATCCACTCCACTGGGAAGTGGATGTGTTGCTGTCCACAAAGGGATTTGGAAGAAGTTAGGTAGAAGGGGCGAGGATGGGAGGGAATGAGGATGGGGTAGGAGAGGATGGGTAGGGGATGGGAAGGGATGTGGGCCTCCGGACCCCTCACTCACCGTACGGAACGCGACAGTAAACTGTCACTATGGCGCCGATATTCTGTGAGGGTGTGGTACCTTGCCCGGTGCGAGCGTGGCCCAATTCGTGCCGAAGCATGCTCGACTCCCACTCTGTAAAATGCCTATGCCTTAGCCTATGTCCTTTCTCGGGTATCAAAATATCTCCATACCAAATTTCATGCAAATTGGTTCAGTAGTTTAGGCGTGATTGAGTAACAGACAGACAGATAGAGTTACTGTCGCATTAATATTAATTAGTATGGATGTTGTTATTAGAAGTTAGATGTTAGAAGTAAGAATGTTAGAATATCATGACATTTTTTTTATTTGTTTTTATTGTTGGTAAATTATACGTCTGCACGCAAATAAACTGCGAAGCGTTTTCAAAAATTATTTCACTACTAGCTTTCCACCCGCAGCTTCGCCCGCGTAGTCAAAGAAAAACCCGCATAGTTCCCGTTCCCGTGGGATATCCGGGATAAAACCTATCCTATTTCCCGTGGTAAAAAGTAGCCTATATCCTTTCTCGGGTATCAAAATATCTAATTTCATGCAAATTGCCAATTGGTTCAGTAGTTATGGCCTGATTGAGTAACAGACAGACAGACAGAGTTACTTTCGCATTTATAATATTATTAAGTATGGCTTATAAAATTAATAATAATAGCTAAAATCTTCATAATATTTAATTAATTAAAATAACATTTCTGCACAAAGACAAAGTGGCATGTGTAGGTAGGTACTCTAACATATTATAAAATTTCCTTTATTTGTTTATTTGTTTTTTCCTTTACCTCCAGAACTATTGCTCTGTTGACAGTGAAAAGTCTTTTTTTTTTTACTTTTAAAAATAAATTCATAATAATTAATATTGATTTAAGTACATAATTAATTTTATGGCATGAGATTTTCAACCAAAATCGGTCTAGTAGTTTTAGCGTGAACTTAATTTTATGTTACAAAAAAATCGAATTGTTCTTGAAATCTTATATTTTTATAATGTCATCTGAATATAATATTATATAACTCAACTAGCTTACCGCCCGCGGCTTCGCCCGCTTTGGTTAAAACTTAAAACCTAATAAATTATATACTAAAACCTTCCTCTTGAATCACTCTATCTACCTATTAAAAAAACCGCATCAAAATCCGTTGCGTAGTTTAGACATAGGGACAGAGAAAGCGACTTTGTTTTATACTATGTAGTGATGATGATTTGGGTGACTGACTGACTGACATAGTGATCCATCAACGCACAGCCCAAACCACTGAGATCGGTCTAAAAAGCATGCATGTAGGTAGATGTTAGGACGCAGGTGAAACTGCGGGCAACAGCTAGTAAATGATAAAACGTTTTTTTCCGCAGCGTTACCATAATGTTTGAAAGCAGTATTACTTCAAGCGTGAGAAAGAGATGGCATTAGACGACCTATATAGCGCTGTCATGTTTCCACTCTGGAAACAATACTGCAGTAATAATGACTATATGGTTACGGGTTATCCCAAGTCTTAGTAAATATTATGTACCTATTTTACTTCAAACATTGTGAGATTTTCTTATCAGCGCTACATTTTATAAATAGGTACCTATCTCATAAAAACAATTGAACGTCTAATGAAAAAAAGAAATGAAAAATGTTTGTTTAAAAAAAGTCCATAGAATAAAAATTACTAGATACGCTAAACTTCAGTTATTTTTCATCGCACTAAAGCGATGCTCAAAATAATGATGATTAGGAATTCACGATTTTTCTCAGATTACTAAGCTTATTCATATATTTATTATTGATAACGCATCTAGAAATTAATCAAAAAATGCTATGTCAAAGCCCAGACTTGAATTGTAGTGATTTTTCTGTAATGTGTAGGTACCTACCAGAAATATAGAGTGTGGAAAAGTGATTCATCCAGATTATGAAGCTGAAGAGTTTGTATGTTAATGCGCTAATCTGAGGTACTGCACCGATATCAAAAAGTCTTTTACCGTTCGAAATGTTAGAACTTGATTCCCGGCTTCGCCCGTGGTAAGTACATATTTCGCAATAAAAGATAGCCTATGTCCTTTCTCGGGTATCAAAATATTTCTATTCTCTCTACAATGTCAAAAGTTTTCGAGTCCCTTGTATATAACCATTTATATTCCACTGTCCAAAGCACTTTATCTTTCAAACAACATGGTTTTGTCAACAAGAGATCTACGAACACCAACTTAGTTGCCTTCATAAGTGACGTGTCAGATGCCGTAGACCGTGGTTTCCAGGTTGACGCTATCTACACCGACTTTTCTAAGGCTTTTGATAAAGTCAGCCACCGCATATTGGTCGACAAGTTGAAACACTCTGGAATTACAGGAAATATTTTGAATTGGTGCTCGTCTTATTTATGTGGAAGAAAGTCGTCGGTAGTTCTTGATGGAGTTCAGTCCGAGTATTTCTTAGCGACATCAGGAGTGCCTCAAGGGTCAACCCTGGGCCCATTATTTTTTAACATATTTATTAATGATTTACCTGATATTTTCCAGCACAGTACACCATTTCTATTTGCTGACGATTTGAAATTAATTCGTCAAATAAAATCTCGTGCTGATTCCGATTTAATACAATCTGACCTAGATAGACTGACTAATTGGTGCGAAAGAAACGCAATGTATCTGAATTGTGGCAAGTGTTACCAGATATCTTTTACTCGCTCCCAAAATAGAATACTCTCCAAATATCACATTAAGGGTAACTTTCTAATGGAAGTATCTACGATTCGCGATCTGGGAGTGCACTTGGATTGTAAGCTACGTTTTATAGAACATTATGATGTCATCATCGCAGCGGCATACCGTTCTCTTGGATTTATTCTGCGTTGTTCAAAAGAATTTAAAAACACATCTACTGCTCTACTCCTTTATAATAGCTTCGTGCGCAGTCGTTTGGAGTATTGCAGTATAGTTTGGAACCCCTGCTATCAGATTCACAAAAATAGAATTGAAAATATTCAGAGAAGACTTGTACGCCACCTTGCTTACCGTGCTGGTATCGTAAGATCCATAAGCTCTTATGAAGGCAGGCTAAAACACTTTAACATGACATCTCTCGAATCGCGTCGCACTATAGCTGATCTTTCGTTCTTATACAAATTGTTAAACAACGGTCTCGACTGTCCTGCATTACTTAGTAGGCTCTGTATCAATGTACCGTCTAGAGTCCCTCGTCTACCCCGTTCCCTCTTGAGTGCGCCCTCATACAGGACAAATCTAGGCAAAAATTCACCCATAGTGAGACTCTCCCACGAGTACATTAAGTTCACGGGCATCTCGGGAGACATAGACATCTTCGGTCAATCATTAACGGAATTTAAATCGTTGATCCTCAGAATTTGTAATGAGTGATAGTGATAGTGATAGTGATAGAAATATTTTGTTATTGTCTTCTTCTTATTAAATGTATTTTATGTAAGGAGTTTGAATGAATTGTAATGAATTTAATTGGAATATTCAAGCACTTTGACATTTAAAATATTATTACATTAAAATTTTAGATTATTATTATATTATAAAAATTAATTTAAATTTATATTATATTATTTTTCAGCAAATTTACATATTATTGAATTTAAAATCTGCAATAGTAATGCTTGTTTGATTTATATAATGGCTCTTTAATTATTATAATATATAAAGCTACACTACCACTCACTGACTGACTGACATCGGGTTTCTCGGAAACTACGCGGAAAGTTGGGGGGATTTCGACGTGACCGTGTAGAGGTGCGCCGAGTGACCACCGGAAAAATATTGACATCTCCAACACCCTGGACAAGAGAGTGGACCCCTGGAGGTGCGCAGAAACGGTGCCACCTGGAGGGGGGGTGTCTGAACAAAAAATGCTCGGAACTGGTGGCGATTACCAGGGGAGGTGGAAAAATGGGGATTTTCGCGAAAACAAGATGGCCGCCGTACTTTGCCAAAATCGCCGTTTATGAATCCTTACGTCTCAAATTTGGCACACGTGCTCTGTTCGAGCCGGCGAATCGATCGGTGCCCTGTTCGAGTGGCTCCGGGCCCCCGTTTCCAACTTCCATACAACGTAAACTCCAACGGCCTGCGGAAACGGTGCGAGTTGGGTTGGGGGTCCCGGAACTAAAAATGATCACCACCCTGGGACGCTACCAGGGAGCCATAGTGGGACGCTCGATTTTGGAATTTTTCCATTTTTGGCGCAAACATAAAAACGTAAATTTAGACGAGGTGGCGCATCGCGGAAATACACTCACACCATGTTCGTACTCGCCCAGCTCCCAGGATATCCAGAAAAATCCGAAATCTTAAACTTTCCCTAATCTCGCGAAGACGGTTAACGGCCCGCGCAAACGGTAGCAGCTGCATCTGGGGTGCTCGAACTAAACTTGTAGTAGACCTCGAGCAATTACCACAGAGTGCGAAAAAAATTCAAAATGGCGGAAAAAATGGCCGCCGCCATACAAATTCTAAAATGGCCGTCGCTGGTCCGATCGCGCTGAAACTTGGCACAGGGGCTTGAATCGAGTCGCATATGAAGTTGGCATACTCATAATCGAGTTTCCATCGCTGGTTTCCGAGTTTCATACAACGCCAAATTCGACGGCTCTCCGAAACGGCGCGAGATAGGTGGGCGGTGTAGAACTAAAAATTGATCAGGAACATGGGGCGCTCCCAGGGCAATCGAGAAATTTCAAATTGGACGCCATATTTTTTTCAAAAATGGCCAATTTTTCAAAGCAAGATGGTGGCGCCGGTTCCGTCACGATCGGTCTGAAAATTGACTTCTGTGCTCTGATTGGTCAGATTTACAAAACTGCATACTCAGAATTTCTCTCCGACCCCCGGTTTCCATTTTCCATACATCACGAAATTCAACGGCTCTCTGAACTGGTGGCACTTAGGTTGGGGTCACCAAGGTAAAAAATGTTTAAAAACTTGGTCCGCTTCCAGGCACATAAAAAATTTTGCTAAAAAGCGAAATTTTTTTTTTCGAAAATTTTGTATGGAAATTTCCATAGTAGGAAGGGTAATTGAATAGCATCGGCAAAAGACGGCACCGCGGGCTGCTTGCTGCCCGCGCACCGCGCAACTTCGAGGGTTGACAGCCTCCCGGAGTAGAAAATATTTATTAACTTTTGAACTACCGCACGAGCCAAGCGAGCGAAGCGAGCGAGTCACGGCAGCGGCCAGCGTAAATATTCAAATAGGTAGCGAGGAGCGAAGCGACAAGCGTGTTAGGTTAACTTTTGAACTACTTACCGCACGAGCCAAGCGAGCGAAGCGAGCGAGTCGCGTCAACGGCCGGCCTAAATATTCAAATGGGTAGCGAGGAGCGAAGCGACGAGCGTGTTAGGTTAACTTATGAACTACCTACCACACGAGCCAAGCGAGCGAAGCGAGCGAGTTGCGGCAGCGGCCGGCCTAAATATTCAAATAGGTAGCGAGGAGCGAAGCGACGAGCGTGTTAGGTTAACCCTTGAACAGTTTATTATGAAAAGTCACTGCCCGCTATCGATAAGACGTTTAAAAAATTTACCAATATTTGAATAAGTAATTTATAAGCAGTTTAGGTAGCGAGGAGCGAAGCGACGAGCGTGTAAGGTTAACTTTTGAACTACCACACGAGCCATGCGAGCGAAGCGAGCGAGTCACGGCAGCGGCCGGCCTAAATATTCAAATAGGTAGCGAGGAGCGAAGCGACGAGCGTGTTAGGTTAACTTTTGAACTACCTATCGCACAAGCCAAGCGAGCGAAGCGAGCGAGTCGCGGCAGCGGCCAGCCTAAATATTCAAATAGGTAGCGAGGAGCGAAGCGACGAGCGTGTTAGGTTAACTCTTGAACAGTTTATTATGAAAAGTCACTGCCCGCTATCGATAAGACGTTTCAAAAATTTAACAATATTTGAATAAGTAATTTATAAGCAGTTTCGACTGACTGTAGAATCGCTGTTAGCAGATGTTACAAATGGAAAGGAAATTCGAATGCATTTTCAATGACTGAAGATTTCTGCCCTGGGATGAGCCGCGAGCTGCTTGCAGCTCGCGCACCACGCACCCTGGAAGGTGAACCGCCTCCCAAAATAGAAAATATTTGAATTTGAAATTTATAAGCACTTCCGATTGACTGTGGAATCGCTGTTAGCAGATAAAAGCAAATTGACGGGGAATTTTAACGCATTTTCAAATGACTGAAGATTTTTGTCCCTGGAATGTGCCGCGAGCTGCTTGCAGCTCGCGCACCACGCATTCTCGAAGGTGAACCGCCCCCCGGAATAGAAAATATTTGAATGGGGAATTTAAAAGCAGTTTCGACTGACTGTAGAATCGCTGTTAGCAGATGTTACAAATGGAAAGGAAACTCGAATGCATTTTCAAATGACTGAAGATTTCTGCCCTGGGATGAGCCGCGAGCTGCTTGCAGCTCGCGCACCACTCACCCTCGAAGGTGGACAGCCCCCCGGAATAGAAAATATTTGAATGGGGAATTTATAAGCATTACCGACTGACTGTAGAATCGCTGTTAGGAGATGTAACAAATGGATAGGAAATTCGAATGCATTTTCAAATGACGGAAGATTTCTGCCCTAGGATGCTTCGCTACGCTCCCTCGAAGGTGGACAACCTCCCGGAGTGGAAAATACTTGAATGGGGAATTTACAAGCATTACCGACTGACTGTAGAATCGCTGTTAGCAGATGTAACAAATGGACAGGAAATTCGAATGCATTTTCAAATGACTGCCCTATTGCTTCAACTCAGGGGCAAAAGGGGCTCGCGGGCTGCTTGCAGCCCGCGCACCACGCACCCTCGAAGGTCGACAGCATTCCAGAATAGAAAATATTTGAATTGGGAATTTATAAGCACTTCCGATTGACTATGGAATCGCTGTTAGCAGGAAATTACAAATGGACTGGGAATTCCAACACATTTTCTAATGACTGCCCTATTGCTTCAACCCTGGGGCAAAAGGAGCTCGCGGGCTGCTTGCTGCCCGCGCACCGCGCAACTTCGAGGGTTGACAGCCTCCCGGAGTAGAAAATATTTATTAACTTTTGAACTACCGCACGAGCCAAGCGAGCGAAGCGAGCGAGTCACGGCAGCGGCCAGCGTAAATATTCAAATAGGTAGCGAGGAGCGAAGCGACGAGCGTGTTAGGTTAACTTTTGAACTACTTACCGCACGAGCCAAGCGAGCGAAGCGAGCGAGTCGCGTCAACGGCCGGCCTAAATATTCAAATAGGTAGCGAGGAGCGAAGCGACGAGCGTGTTAGGTTAACTTATGAACTACCTACCGCACGAGCCAAGCGAGCGAAGCGAGCAAGTTGCGGCAGCGGCCGGCCTAAATATTCAAATAGGTAGCGAGGAGCGAAGCGACGAGCGTGTTAGGTTAACTCTTAAACAGTTTATTATGAAAAGTCACTGCCCGCTATCGATAAGACGTTTAAAAAATTTAACAACATTTGAATACCTAAGTAATTTATAAGCAGTTTCGACTGACTGTAGAATCGCTGTTAGCAGATGTTACAAATGGAAAGGAAATTCGAATGCATTTTCAAATGACTGAAGATTTCTTCCCTGGGATGAGCCGCGAGCTGCTTGCAGCTCGCGCACCACGCAACTTCGAAGGTGGACAGCCCCCCGGAATAGAAAATATTTGAATGGGGAATTTATAAGCAGTTTCGACTGACTGTAGAATCGCTGTTAGCAGATGTTACAAATGGAAAGGAAATTCGAATGCATTTTCAAATGACTGAAGATTTCTGCCCTGGGACGAGCCGCGAGCTGCTTGCAGCTCGCGCACCACGCAACCTCGAAGGTGGACAGCCCCCCGGAATAGAAAATATTTGAATGGGGAATTTATAAGCAGTTTCGACTGACTGTAGAATCGCTGTTAGCAGATGTTACAAATGGAAAGGAAATTCGAATGCATTTTCAAATGACTGAAGATTTCTGCCCTGGGACGAGACGCGAGCTGCTTGCAGCTCGCGCACCACGCAACCTCGAAGGTGGACAGCCCCCCGGAATAGAAAATATTTGAATAGGGAATTTATAAGCAGTTTCGAGTGACTGTAGAATCGCTGTTAGGAGATGTAACAAATGGATAGGAAATTCGAATGCATTTTCAAATGACTGAAGATTAATTCTGCCCTGGGATGCTTCGCGGGCTGCTTGCAGCCCTCGCACTACGCTCCCTCGAAGGTGGACAGCCTCCCGGAGTGGAAAGTACTTGAATGGGGAATTTATAAGCATTAACGACTGACTGTAGAATCGCTGTTAGCAGATGTAACAAATGGATAGGAAATTCGAATGCATTTTCAAATGACTAAAGATTTCTGCCCTGGTATGCTTCGCGGGCTGCTTGTAGCCCGCGCACTACGCTCCCTCGAAGGTGGACTGCCTCCCGGAGTGGAAAATACTTGAATGGGGAATTTATAAGCATAAACGACTTACTGTAGAATCGCTGTTAGCAGATGTAACAAATGTACAGAAAATTTGAATATACTTTCAAATGACTGCCCTATTGCTTCAATCCAGGGGCAAAAAGGGCTCGCGGGCTGCTTGCAGCCCGCGCACAACGCACCAGCTAGTCATATATATATAAAGCTACACTACCACTCACTCACTGACTGACTGACATCGGGTTTCTCGGAAACTAAGGGGAAAGTTGGGGGGATTTCGACGTGACCGTGTAGAGGTGCGCCGAGTGACCACCGGAAAAATATTGACATCTCCAACACCCTGGACAAGAGAGTGGACCCCTGGAGGTGCGCAGAAACGGTGCCACCTGGAGGGGGGGTGTCTGAACAAAAAATGCTCGGAACTGGTGGCGATTACCAGGGGAGGTGGAAAAATGGGGATTTTCGCGAAAACAAGATGGCCGCCGTACTTTGCCAAAATCGCCGTTTATGAATCCTTACGTCTCAAATTTGGCACACGTGCTCTGTTCGAGCCGGCGAATCGATCGGTGCCCCGTTCGAGTGGCTCCGGGTCCCAGTTTCCAACTTTCATACAACGCAAAATCCAACGGCCCGCGGAAACGGTGCGAGTTGGGTGGGGGGTCCCGGAACTAAAAATGATCACCACCCTGGGACGCTACCAGGGAGCTACAGTGGGACGCTCGATTTTGGAATTTTTCCATTTTTGGCGCAAACATAAAAACGTAAATTTAGACGAGGTGGTGCAATGGAGAAATACACCAATGATGCATTCGTACTCGCCCAGCTCCCAGTATATCCAGAAAAATCCAAAATCTTGAACTTTCTCTCAGCCCGCGGAGACGGTCAACGGCCCGCGCAAACGGTAGCAGCTGCATCTGGGGTGCTCAAACTAAACTTGTAGTAGACCTCGAGCAATTACCACAGATAGTGAAAAAAATTCAAAATGGCGGAAAAAATGGCCGCCGCCATACAAATTCTAAAACGGCCATCGCTGGTCCGATCGCGCTGAAACTTGGCACAGGGGCTTTAATCGAGCCGCACATTGAGGTGGCACACTCATAACTGAGTTTCCACCGCTGGTTTCCGAGTTTCATACAACGCAAAATTGGACGGCTCTCCGAAACGGCGCAAGATAGGTGGGGGGTGTAGAACTAAAAAATGATCAGGAAGATGGGGCGCTACCAGGGCAATCGAGAAATTTCAAATTGGACGCAATTTTTTTTTCAAAAATGGCCAATTTTTTGAGGCAAGATGGTGGCGCCGGTTTCTTCACGATCGGTCTGAAAATTGACTTCTGTGCTTTAATCGTCCAGATTTACAAAACTGCATACTCAGAATATCTCTCCGACCCACGGTTTCCATTTTCCATACATCACGAAATTCAACGGCTCTCTGAACTGGTGGCACTTAGGTCGGGGTTGCCGAAGTAAAAAATGTTCAAAAACTTGGTCCGCTTCCAGGCACATAAAATTTTTTGCTAAAAAGCGAAATTTTTTTTTTCGAAAATTTTGTATGGAAATTTCCATAGTAGGAAGGGTAATTGAATAGCATCGGCAAAAGACGGCACCGCGGGCTGCTTGCTGCCCACGCACCGCGCAACTTCGAGGGTTGACAGCCTCCCGGAGTAGAAAATATTTATTAACTTTTGAACTACCGCACGAGCCAAGCGAGCGAAGCGAGCGAGTCACGGCAGCGGCCAGCGTAAATATTCAAATAGGTAGCGAGGAGCGAAGCGACGAGCGTGTTAGGTTAACTTTTGAACTACTTACCGCACGAGCCAAGCGAGCGAAGCGAGCGACTCGCGTCAACGGCCGGCCAAAATATTGAAATAGGTAGCGAGGAGCGAAGCGACGAGCGTGTTAGGTTAACTCTTGAACAGTTTATTATGAAAAGTCACTGCCCGCTATCGATAAGACGTTTCAAAAATTTTACCAATATTTGAATAATAAGTAATTTATAAGCAGTTTAGGTAGCGAGGAGCGAAGCGACGAGCGTGTAAGGTTAACTTTTGAACTACCACACGAGCCATGCGAGCGAAGCGAGCGAGTCACGACAGCGGCCGGCCTAAATATTCAAATAGGTAGCGAGGAGCGAAGCGACGAGCGTGTTAGGTTAACTTTTGAACTACCTACCGCACGAGCCAAGCGAGCGAAGCGAGCGAGTTGCGGCAGCGGCCGGCCTAAATATTCAAATGGGTAGCGAGGAGCGAAGCGACGAGCGTGTTAGGTTAACCCTTGAACAGTTTATTATGAAAAGTCACTGCCCGCTATCGATAAGACGTTTAAAAAATTTACCAATATTTGAATAAGTAATAATTTATAAGCAGTTTAGGTAGCGAGGAGCGAAGCGACGAGCGTGTAAGGTTAACTTTTGAACTACCACACGAGCCATGCGAGCGAAGCGAGCGAGTCACGGCAGCGGCCGGCCTAAATATTCAAATAGGTAGCGAGGAGCGAAGCGACGAGCGTGTTAGGTTAACTTTTGAACTACCTATCGCACGAGCCAAGCGAGCGAAGCGAGCGAGTCGCGGCAGCGGCCGGCCTAAATATTCAAATAGGTAGCGAGGAGCGAAGCGACGAGCGTGTTAGGTTAACTCTTGAACAGTTTATTATGAAAAGTCACTGCCCGCTATCGATAAGACGTTTCAAAAATTTAACAATATTTGAATCAGTAATTAATAAGCAGTTTCGACTGACTGTAGAATCGCTGTTAGCAGATGTTACAAATGAAAAGGAAATTCGAATGCATTTTCAAATGACTGAAGATTTCTGCCCTGGGATGAGCCGCGAGCTGCTTGCAGCTCGCACACCACGCATCCTCGAAGGTGGACAGCCCCCCGGAATAGAAAATTTTGAATGGGGAATTTATAAGCATTACCGACTGACTGTAGAATCGCTGTTTGCAGATAATAGCTAATTGACGGGGAATTTTAATGCATTTTCAAATGACTGAAGATTTCTGTCCTGGGAGGCTTCGCGGGCTGCTTGCAGCCCGCGCACTACGCTCCCTCGAAGGTGGACAGCCTCCCGGAGTCGAAAATACTTGAATGGGGAATTTATAAGCATTACCGACTGACTGTAGAATCGCTGTTAGCAGATGTAACAAATGGACAGAAAATTCGAATTTATTTTCAAATGACTGCCCTTTTGCTTCAACTCAGGGGCAAAAGAGGCTCGCGGGCTGCTTGCAGCCCGCGCACAACGCACCCTCGAAGGTCGACAGCATTCCAGAATATAAAATATTTGAATTGGGAATTTATAAACACTTACGATTGACTCTGGAATCGCTGTTAGCAGAAAATTACAAATGGACTGGGAATTCTTACCCATTTTCTAATGACTGCCCTATTGCTTCAACCCAGGGGCAAGAGGGGCTCGCGGGCTGCTTGCAGCCCGCGCACAACGCACCAGCTAGTTATTGTTATATACCTAATATTTTTTAATAAAATGACAAATTGTAGTTGAATTGTAATGAACATTGAACGTATGTTGTACGCTGTAATTTCCTGTAATTAAAGGTACAGTAGATTATGTATTTTAATAAGATGTAATAAACGTGAACTGTGTCCTTTGTTGGAAATTCTGTAATTATAAATAAATAAATAAAATATCTCTATACCAAATTTCATACAAATTGGTTCAGTAGTTTAGGCGTGATTGAGTAACAGACAGACAGACAGACAGAGCTACTTTCGTATTTATAATATTAGTATGGATTATATTCTAGATCTATATATCCGTGTGGACGTTTAGCACCTATAAGAACGATAATTAATAAATAAAAATAAAATTCCTTATAATATGTACATATATACTTGCTTAATATTTTATTAATTAAAGACTAGCTGTGCCGCGCGGTTTCACCCGCGTGGCTCCGCTCCTGTTGGTCTTAGCGTTATAATATATAGCCTATGTATATTACTCGTGGATAATATAACTGTCGAATGGTGAAAGAATTTTTAAAATCGGTCCAGTAGTATAAGAGCCTATTCATTACCATCAATCACACAAACAAACAAACAAAGTTTTCCTCTTTATAATACTTATTATAGTATAGATGAGGAAAAAAACTATCTTTGGAGCGATTTGTATATTTTTAACCGACTTCAAAAAAAGGAGGAGGTTATCAATTCGGCCGGTATGTTTTTTTTTTATGTATGTACACCGATTACTCCGAGGTTTCTGAACCGATTTACGTGATTCTTTTTTTGTTCGATGCGGGATGGTGTCGAATTGGTCCCATAAAAATTTTATTCGGATAGGGCCAGTAGTTTTTATTTTATGGGCATTTTTGCAAGTGCAAGTTTGAAGTCGGTTGTTTTTAACGCAGTTATCACTTGTGTCTACCACAATCGATGTAGAACTTCTTGAGGATGTAAATTGTAAATTATGTTAAGATTTTAATAATTATTTTCCTGTTTCAATGCGCATTTTTTAAGAAAGCTACTATTTCACATTACTACTAGATTATTTTTATATTTTAACTAGCCCTCCCGATATGCACACAAAATTTCATGAAAATTGGTCCAGCCGTTTTGGAGGAGTATGGTAACTAACATTGTGACAGGGGAATTTTATATATTAGAAGAAGATGTACCTAAAAGATTATTCATAAACTGAGAGGGACTCAGTCAAGAAAAGTAAATATACCTAAAATTATTATTATACAAGTGTTTATTTAATTTTAATGCTACCTTATCTAAACATTCTACAAGGTGTATACACTGGCCTATGTTTTCGCTATTTTACGAAAAATATTTGTTTTATCAATGTAAACATTTATGTATATCTCATACTAAGCCGTTGAACTGATTTTAACAAAACCTTCTACTTTACTGCGTCTATAGAATGTTGCTTTTTTAATCGTTCAAAAATCATTCATATCAAAAACTATCCATAATGTTTTTTATTAGTCTATAGTTATTTAGAAATCCATGTTAAATTAAAAATTGAATACTCGTATAAGAAAGTGATACGCTTTCCAAATAATGGCAAATTTTAAAAACGCAGATTCGGCCGCCAGTGTTGCTAGCTCATACGTCATTTTGGCACCGAGTACGTCAATTTTAAAAGTGGTATACTATTTTTAAACGAGAACAAATCCTATTAATCTTGAAATGGTCATATCCTTACCGTTTTTTAAATATAACATAAGCCATTTTGGTTCTGAATCAAATCACACGCAAAAGTGGTATACTATTTTTTGAACGCAGCCTCAAAATGTCGTAAAAGCCGTCAATTCTGTACAACTTACGTCGTTTTTGAAGTGAGTTGCTTTTTATTATTGTAATTACGAATTCAAAGCGAGTGTTTCTATATAGGTGAACATGGTTTTGTTACGTGATATGAGATTATTAGTGTTTATGTGAGATGCTCTTATATACCTTAAAAATATTTAGCATTCCGACCCTAAGTTCCGACCTTAGACATCTTCTATCACTACAATGGGAATTTATCATAATTATTATGGAAATAATGGTCATATTAATAGTGTCACCTAAGCATTCCACAGGACCGGGTATCTTCCTTCTGGTGCAAACAGACTGGTGGTACGTCCGTGTATTATGGAGAGAGATGTAATATTACACGGAACTGAAATACATAATATAATATTAATTTTAAAATAGATATTGATGAGGATAATTGGTAACTCAATCATAGCCCAGGGGGGTAGCAATTACCACAACAATTACCATGACGTCTTAAAGCCGTTCTGTCTCCAGTATGGGAAAGTAATGGCGCTACGCGCTATCTCTGACATTTTTCCAAACTGGAATTAATATTGCTTTATAATTACACCTAGCAGTTAATAAACTAATTTATAAGAGTTAATCGGATCATTTGATTGACGGCACTTTATTTTCATATAGAGAATGCTATTTTAAAATTTTCAATCATAAATATAAAGTAGGTACTAGCTTTCCGCCCGCGGCTTCGCCCGCGTTTTCAAAGGAAAACCCGCATAGTTCCCGTTCCCGTGGGATTTCCGGGATTGCGTCATTTTCCCAGGATAAAAAGTAGCCTAGGTATGTCCTTTCTCGGGTATCAAAATATCTCCATACCAAATTTCATGTAAATTGGTTCAGTAGTTTAGGCGTGATTGAGTAACAGACAGACAGACAGAGTTACTTGCGCATTTATAATATTAGTAACTATGGATGTATTAATTTTATAAACATATTCAAGTGAATAAATAAGATTCGAAGTAATGAATTCTACGACTGAAATAAAATGTCGGAGCCAGTAGTCGTATTTACAAACGACATAAATAGCTATAGGATAAAAAATTTAGTATCGACATTTTCATCACTAGAGATATTGTTATATTTTTAGAGATATCTACTCTTGGTTTGGTTTGTAACTACCTAGGTAAATTGACATTTTATTTTATTTCCTTACAATTTTCTTATGATTACAATAACAGCTAGGTATCATAAATTAATTTATACCTTGCTTATTTTATGACCGCCTCCTTGGTACAGTGGTTGACGCGTGAGCGTAGAACCGAGGGGTCCTGGGTTCGATTTCCGGTGGAGACGAAGAAAAAAAAAATGTCTCGGTCTGGTAGGACACAGAAGGCTGATCACCTACTTGTCCCTAAAGAAAAATCGATCAGTGAAACAGATGTATGCATAATGCATCTGCCCCTTACCCCACTACGGGGACAATGGACATGGGACTTCACTTTTGTAAGTACTCACTTCACTATGTAGTACCTAGAAATGCAATACCATTACCTACTGACGAAAAAGTTTGTGAAATACCCTTTTTTATGTAGCGAAATCTTCCAAAGATACCCACGGCCCCCGGGGAAAGAGCTGTGGGTTATATCGGATTCTTACCGACTAAAACCCCACTGTGCTCCGTCAAACCGCTATGATGGGACCGCGGGTTGGAATTCTTCCGCGACTTGTGAAATACCCAGCAGGAAGGATATAAATGACATAACAAATACGTTATATTTGTTTTGTTACAAGAAAATCCCGATATTTGAGTGCACTTACGACCTTATAGGGTCAACACCTAAAATATTGATAAAAAAACAACGATCGGAAAAACCTTTTTATCAAAGAAATGTTATTCAAGTTTGTATTATATTGCCTTATTACTAATATTATAATTCTAATAATTATTATGTGTATCTCAATTCTAATAATTATTATTATGTTTAAAAAATAATACGTAACTATAATAGAGGCATACAATCGTAGAATCGAAGGCTTTTAGGTATATCAATTAAAAAAATGAGAAAGTTTGAATACCTACGTATAGGTATTTTTTGTGTAAGTTCTACGATATTCAATATATTATATTATATTCAAAAACTGCGAATCAATTTTTATAATATTTTTTTTATTACGTTAGTGGTCCCAATGTGTTTAAGTCAAATCTGATGATGAAATTAAAGAAAATCAAGGAAAAACATGGTGAAAACAAAACAAATTAACATTTTATTAGTATCTTACAAGTCAATTTTGCCCCATTAGCCAGTTTCCGTTTGAGTTAGAGAAGTATAAACATAAAATTATTATATACTAGCTGCTCCGCGCGGTTTCACCCCAGTGGCTCCACCCCTGTTGGTCGTAGCGTGATGATATTATATAGCCTAACCTTCCTCGATAAATGGGCTACCTATCTAACACCGAAAGAATTTTTCAAATCGGACCAGTAGTTCCCGAGATTAGCGCGTTCAAACAAACAAACAAACTCTTCAGTTTTTTTTTATTATAGATTTTCTTCTTCTGCTTCTTTTTTCAAGTGGCAACTCCCCATATAATATTTGACAATTGACAGTTCTTGACACATGACAACTTTGAAGTTTTGAACTAACCTCAAATTCAAAATTTAAAAAGTCAAAACAAAAGTGACGTGCAAACCTAAGGTGCAAACGTAAACTTAAACAAATGCCTTGAGTGCCTAATTAACAGCAAAATATAGTAATTTTATTTATATTTAACTTAATTCCCAATATAGTCAAGTTTATTTAAGTGGTAATAATAATAAATCCTTACCATTACATACTAAAATGTCAGACGTAGAAGTCGAAGTGCCTTCTACATTTAAAAAAAGGAATTTAAAGAATAGAGGCGGCAGGAAGAGGAAACCGTCTAGTTCTGAAGGTAATTAAACAATTAACATACCTAACTTATAGAACCTTAATCACTGTAAACTCCATACTCCATCGTCCATAGTATACAAAAGGCGGGAAAACGGAAGAACCTATTTCTTATTATTTTACATATAAATAACAAACTTGGTTATTATCCGTGTTTGTCGCGTTTTATTCTGATATATTTATAACTATAAGGATATTAAATGCCCTACACTGTAGTATTTATTGGTATATTATGGAATGTGTGAAAAATTACTTAAAATTAAATATATTTGCACATTTTAGGTACATACAAATACAATCTCAATTGGTTTATGTTTAGAATATAACAAAAGAGAAACCTTCAAATCTTAAATCTCTTCTAGAATACTTACATTCAATTATGTTATGATTTCAAAACTCATAACAACTGTTTTGGGATTTTAATGGGGTTTTTTTTTAAATTGTGATCCAGAAACAGTTAGCTAGCAAGAGCAAGAAGGTAGTTAATATACATATTATAATATATATTTACTAGCTTTCTGCCCGCGGCTTCACCCGCATTTGCTAAGAAAAACCTGCATAGTTCCCGTTCCCGTGGGATTCTCAGGATAAAACCTATCCTATGTGTTAATCCAAGTGTCCCCGTTACTGTGGAATTTCTGGGATAAAACCTTTCCTATGTGTTAATCCAAGTCTCTATATGTGTGCTAAATGTCATTGTAATCGATTCAGTACTATTTTCATGAATGAGTAACAAACATAAACACACACATATCCTCACAAACTTTCGCATTTATAATATAAGTAGGATACTCAACAAATCTTATATTATATTTATAGAGAAAAACAGTTCAGACTCAGACGAGCCAGCAGTAGTGATACCATCAAAACGGCCACAGAAACTAAATCCGAACATACAGTCCACAGGCGGTGAGAGGAAACGAGTGGTGATTGAAAAGAGTGATGAGAGCAGTGATGATGATACAGTAAGTATAGTTTGAATTTGATACTTTTGTTTTTATGGCATTCAAATCACTACAGTATAAAGTCACTTTCTCTGTCCCTCCTTTTGTATGCTTAAATCTTTAAAACTACATTACTGATTTTGATGCGGTTTTTTTTAATAAATAGTCATTCCAGAGGAAGATTTAACCATATCATTTATTATTTTTAACAAAGCGGGCGAAGCCGCGGGTGGAAAGCAAGTCTATACGGGGTGTAATTGTTAAGTGTGCACAGGCGATTATTCCGTGAATATTGCAGATATCAAAAAACTTTAAACTGATATCGAAAGCCCTTTACAACTGTGCTTTTACTTATTGAGTAAAATGACAGTAATAACTTTTTAAAAATAAAACAGGAAATATCTAAAAAAAAAATACATCAAACCCGTCAATTATATGTATGACTAATCATTCATTCATTAATAGTACTCATTTTTCTGTACAAATATTTCTGGACGATTTTCACACACGGCACGATCTGACCCCATACTAAGCTTTCGCTTGTGTTATGGAAACCAGATGGCTGATAAACATACATATAAAATTTTACGTAACACTAATATAGATAATTAACACCCAGACACAGAGCAAACATCTATGTTCATAACAAATATTTGCCCCGGGTGGGAATCGAACCCACAACCTCTGGCTTGGAAGGCAGGGCCACTACCAACCTCTCTCTAATCATCTAAAAAATCTCATCCCGAACATAATGCTCCAAAATCCTTAAAAAAGTTTTTATATCTACATTTTTTATATAATTTTACTCATTTTTCCACAGCCAAAAACAACAACACTATCGGTACAACAACAGAGAGAGAATGCGACAGCAACATACGAACTCGACACCGAGAGGGATAAAGATGCACAGGCTATATTCGAGAAAGCACAGAAAATCAATGAGGAACTAGAAGGACAGGCTGATGATAAGGTAAATATTTATTTCATATATCATACTAATATTATAAATGTAAGTTTGTATGTTTGTTTGCTAATCCTTCACGCAAAAACTGCTGAACCGATTTTAATGATATTTGACACACACATACAGGGTAAGTTTGGTTTTTCTGTGATTAAATAGGCTATCTAACGCCCAAATAAATTTTCAAATCGGACCAGTCGTTCCCGAGATTAGCGCGTTCAAACAAACAAACAAACTCTTCAGCTTTATAATATTAGTATAGATTTGTATTCAAAAGGGTTATTTGAAAAAAAAATCTTATTTGTACGGAAAATCGTGTTGCGAGTACGACTCGCACTTAACCGATTTTTTTTACACGCTTTATATTAGCTTCACCCGTATGTTTGTATGTTTGTAACCGACTTCTTTGGGCGCGATTTTGACCCACTTTAAACGGCCAGATTTCGTTCAAACTTTGTAGATTTATTGAGGACCGATGACAATACACTAATTTGATAAAATTTTCTATTTTTTAGTTCGGTTTTCTATAAAAAGCGTGTTTTTTAGTTTTTTTAAACTATTATAATTTCATATTTGATTGCAGATTTCACTAAATATTATACTAGGTACTATTGTTGTAATATTTGTTATTATATTACAACAATAGTATTGTTGTAATACTTATTGTCTAGGCATCCGCCTAGTGACAGCGGCGCAGGGACGGCATCAAGAAACCGGTTCCCCGATCGAGCGCCGTCCCCGCGCCCCTCCTCAGAGCCGGGGCCCCGTCTCTTCTACCTCGAGCGTCGTACGCGACACACGCCTCCTATAGGCGTGCTATTGTCCTTTTCATTATATATTTTGTACGAGTCATTGTAATAACAGACTATCAAATATACTTTAGAACCTTTAGACGGTTTGATTTTTTGAAACCCCAAGACCCTAGTCTTGCACACTTATGATTACTTTTATTTATTTTTATTTTGACTTATAATTTTTCTTAAAAATATACACCTTTTAACAATGCTAATTCCCTTACAGCTATACCGCGGTATAAATAATTACGCCCAGTACTACAAAAAGAGGGACACAGCCGCGGGAAACGCTAGTTCAGGGTTCGTTAGAAAGGGCCCTATACGAGCACCTGCTAATTTAAGGGCTACAGTACGGTAAGTTTAATTATTTTATATTTTTCTTAAATATATTTACTACTAGCGGTCCGCCCCGGCTTCGCCCGTGGTACATATTTACGTTTTCTCTACATAAGATACATCGTACTTCAAGAAATATAATAAAAAAAGAATTATCGAAATCGGTTCAGCCGTTCTCGAGTTATGCGATTACCACCACATTTTGCGATTCATTTTTATAATATACTAGTGGTCCGCCCCGGCTTCGCCCGTGGTACCTACATGTTTAAACTATCCTATCTCTCAAGTTGGATCGAACTGCACATAGTGTGCGAATTTTATTATAATCGGTTGAGTGGTTTAGGAGTCCATTGAGGACAAACATTGTGACACGAGATTTATATATATTACTAGCTGTTGCCCGCGACTTCGTCCGCGATTAGGTCGTTTTTCGTCATTCGTTGTTTAAAAAAAATACGTGACACTTTATTTTAAAATTTTCTTAATTATTGTCTCTTATAAAATTTAACTACATTAAAATTGAACACTCTGATAAGAAAATCTTAAAATCTGAAGAAAACATGAATGTGGTTTAAATTCTACATTACTTAGTATCAAATAATAATCTAAATTAAATGTAGATTAACAGTTTGAGCACACCATTATAGAATATGTACCTAAGTATTAAATTACGTTAGTTTACATAGTAACTTTACTAAAAACACGATGACTATCTTTCGCGCTCGATACCACAAACTAAGCATGTTTGTGGTACGTGGCCCGCGTCACTTGACCCCCATCTGGATCCATGATGATGATTCCATCCTGAAGATGATTCTGAAGATGATTCAGAAGATGATTCTGAAGATGATCCAGGATGATTCCATCCTGAAGATGATTTCTTTTGCCTGGAAGAAATCACCGTCGCCTAACAAATATAATGTGTTTTCTTATAAAACCGTTACATAATTTATTTTATCTACTTAAATAATGAAAATGATATATTTATAAAATATAAAACATATTATTTAAAATGATTAAAAATAAATAAATGAAGCAACTACGATTCAAAGAAAACATCTTTTTCAGTGTGAAAATGCTCTAAGCAATCCTGGATGATGAACTGTATATCATGTACCTACTCTGATCCCAGTACGGTCGGTACGTCGATAGCCATAACGATAAATATTATAATCAGATAACCGCAAAGTCAAAATAAAAACATTACTTGTAAAGTTGTGAGTGCAAAATTTACGTTTCATTTGGCAATAACATTTTTTTCGGTACTAAAACGTAGTAGTTTGATATGTGGTTGGCTGCCCCTCCTCTCCTTCCTGAAAAATATCCTCCAAAATTTCCCGAGATACTTCCAATGATTGAACCATTGGACGTTGGACATTAACTTCAGTCAAAAATTGACGAAGCGGATGATTACTAATTTCCACTTAATCCTCGCTGCTACTGTCTTTATCATCAAATCATCAATTTTCAAGTGGTGTAGTAAAAATATCAGCAGAAATCGTCTTCCAAAGGCGATATAATTTTATTAGCATTGAATAAAAAAATCAAAAGTTAACTGTAAATCTATAAAAAAAAGCTACTTACAAATAAAATTTTATCAAAAACTTCTGTTCCCAATGCACCTCAAAATAATAAAAGAATCATTCATTTCATTTCATTTCATTTCAATAAATACCTGTAAGTAACAACTTACCTTTTGTGGGAACGCATGATGGTGAAAATTCACAAAACACGAAGAATAAATATCACTACATAGTATAAAAAAAGTCGCTTTCTGTGTCCCTATGTCCCTTTATATGCTTAAATCTTTAAAACTTCGCAACAGATTTTGATGCGGTTTTTTTAATAGATAGACTGATTCAAGAGGAAAGTTTTAGTACATAATTTATTAGGTTTTAGACAAAGCGGACGAAGCCGCGGGCGGTAAGCTAGTAAATTTATAAAACACGAAGATTTTAAAAATTGTAACTAATGAACACAACAATATATTATTATACTCTTTGGAACACAATCATTAGATTAACTGTAGATAACGGTGTCTATTTTTACTTAAAATAATAAACATCTAAGTAGGTACCCTCACTTTAAAAAAAATGTAGTTTATTATTTACACGAAATATATCTTATAGGGAACGGAAGATATGGGTTAAAGAGTTAAATAAATAAATAACATAATTATATTTAAATTATTAATTTTTAACATTGTGTTCAGTAGTGTTAACATGTAAATTGATTTGATTTTTACGAAATCTCATAGATGGCGCTGTTACAAAATTAACATTATACAACTTACATTCTTTAAGCTATGTTTCTCTTCCCAAGTTACTTAAATGGCATAATTTTTATAGTGTCAATCTAGATATTGTCAAACAACATTTATATATGCGTCATTTGATTATTAATTTCCAATAGTTAACGTGTAAATTGATTTGATTTTTATAACATTTAATAGATGGTGCTGTTTCTAATTTGTCTTTATACTACTAAATTCATTAAACTGTTTCTCTGCCCAAATTACGTAAATGACATAGTTTTTATTTTGTAAAGCTAGATAATAGCATGGCTTACTCGAAACCAACATTTAAACATGAGTCTTTAGATTGTACGCTGTCGTAATACACGGAATACGTAAGAAAAATAAAGGTTCACAGCTCCTCCCCCGTAGATGATAGCTTGATAATATGTAGCCTATAGCCTCACCCGACCTGTTAGTAATATTCATGCAAAATTTGAAGTCAATCTATGCAGTACTTTTCGAGATTAGCTCGGACAAACATACAGACAAACAGACAAACAGACAAACAGACAAACAGACAAACAGACAAAAATTCTAAAAACTATGTTTTTGGCTTCTATATCGATTATAGATCACGGCCCAGGTATTCTTTTAAAAAAATATTCAATGTACAGTTTTGACTTTCCTACGATTTTATTATATGTATAGATTAAGATTAATAATACAAATAAAATTGCATTTAAAACGTTTTTATAACTCGTTTTCCCTAAGAATTCGGTAAATCTAATACTTATTACTTAATATTATAAAGCTGAAGAGTTTGTTTGTTTGTTTGAACGCGCTAATCTCGGGAACTACTGGTCCGATTTGAAAAATTCTTCCGGTGATAGATAGCCCGTTTATCGAGGAAGGCTATATATTTATTTATTATAGATGCACCAACAGTAGCTCAATTTGTAACAATAAATAAGTATTCGTACACAAAATCCTATTCTAAATTGGCTACTAATTATAGGTACATACAGCATTACATGAACATTGGATTGATTTTAGTATTAATCTAAATTATACACAGAGAAAAAAATGTCAGAATTAAATAGAGTAATGTAAAAACAATATTGTCAAAAAAAAACTTAGAGGAATTCAATAACAGTGTCACTTACAGATAATTCCAATAATTTTATTCTTAAAAGACCAAAACGAGTCGTGAAAAATGTCAACATTATTATTTGTAATAATCTTATTGCATTAGTCTGTTCATGGGGCTATATATCATCATGCTAAGACCAATTGGAGCGGAGCAATGTGGGTAAAACGCGGAACACAGCTAGTGTATAATAATATTTAGTATGCATTAATATTATTAACTAGTGGTCCGCCCCGGCTTCGCCCGTGGTACATATTTCGCAATAAAAGGTAGCCTATGTCCTTTCTCGGGTATCAAAATATCTCCATACCAAATTTCATGCAAATTGGTTCAGTAGTTTAGGCGTGATTGAGTAGCAGACAGACAGACAGAGTTAATTTCGCATTTATAATATTAGTATGGATTAATGACAAATTTTATTATATTTTCAGATGGGACTATCAACCGGATATTTGCAAAGACTACAAAGAAACAGGATTCTGCGGTTTTGGAGGTAAGTTATTAGTAAAAACAGACAAAAAAAAATGAAATAAATATAAAAATAATATTTTAAAGATCATAAAGACAGAATAGTGATGACTGATGAGCGACTTGTTGTGCCAATCAATAATTTATAAGTTTTTTTTTGTCTTCATATTTTTTACTAGCTGTACCACGCGGTTTTATTCGTATTGCTCCGCTCCTGTTGGTCTTAGCGTGATGATATACAGCCTATAGCCTTCCTCGATAAATGGGCTATCTAACACCGAAAGAATTTTTCAAATCGGACCAGTAGTTCCCTAGATTAGCGCGTTCAAACAAATAAACTCTTCATCTTTATAATATTAGTATAGATTAAATTGTTTCTTTTTTCCACAGATTCATGCAAATTCCTCCACGACCGTTCGGACTACAAGCACGGTTGGCAGCTTGAGAGGGAAGAGGTACAGACAGACAAACACGGGGACTCCGACTATGAGATACACAGTGATGATGAGCTGCCCTTCAAGTGTTTTATATGTAGGAACAGTTTTAGGGACCCCGTTGTTACTAGGTGAGGGTTTTTTTTAAATCTATACTAACACTAGCTTACCGCCCGCGGCTTCGCCCGCTTTCTCTAAAACGATTTGAGATTTAAACTATCCTATCTCTCAAGTTGGATCGAACTGCACATGGTGTGCGAATTTTATTATAATCGGTTTAGTGGTTTAGGAGTCCATTGAGGACAAACATTGTGACACGAGATTTATATGTATAAAGATTATAAAGCTGATGAGTTTGTTTGTTTTAACGCGCTAATCTCGGGAACTACTGGTACGATTAGAAAAATTATTTCGGTGTTAGATAGCCCATTTATCGAGGAAGGCTATAGGCTATATATCATCACGCTAAGACCAACAGGAGCGAAGCAATGCAGGTGAAACCGCGGAGCGCAGCTAGTGCGATATATTAGTTTTTCCTTAAACCTAATAAATCAAATAATTCACTTCGCCATAAATAAAAATCTCATCGTAATCGGCGATAGGTGAAAAATTGAATAAAATGTCATAACTCCGAAAATACGAAAAATCGCATAAAATTAAATGAAATGAATGTATTTATTGCCACAATAATTTGGATACTAAGAAACTTAAAATCTACTTAATATAATAACAAAATTGAAATAAAATAAAATAAATAAAAAAAAAACAAGAAAATAATAAAAACGTGTTTTTGTGGCAAAAGGCCCAGACTCAGCTATGCTGTTTGACTCGTGAGTACTACAGCGCTGATTTTCAGTCTGGCCTTGAGTTGAGGTTCGCCGCCAACAATCTGCCTACGTAATTATCTACTATATATTTATATCTATACATATAATAAATCTGTAGAAGGGTCAATTCTGTACATTGAAAATATTGAAAAAATAACTAGCAGGGGGTGTTACTGGATCGATACCAAACCCAAATATGTGATTAAAAAAATTTTTGTCTGTCTGTCTGTTTGTCTGTCTGTCTGTCTGTATGTGAAGACATCACGTGAAAACTACCGGTTCGATTTCGATGAAACTTGGTATAATTATACCTTATTATCCTGGGCGTAAAATAGGATACTTTTTATCCTGGAAAAATACGTAGAAAAAAAATTAATCTCAATTTTTCAGTTATCCATAGACGTTGTTCTGTAGTAGGTACCGCGAACACACGTTGCGTATTATTATAGACCTAGCCGTATTTGGGTCCATAGATATTTATAAGATGTCATTGTCCGAGTTACTCAAAATGGAGAAATAAACCATCCACGCAAAGACCGACATCCGCGCGGACGGAGTCGCGGGCGGAAGCTAGTATATATTATATCTATACTAGACTAAGTAACTCTTAAAAAATAACAACCACAATAATTGAAACAACGGAAAAACATAACATAACATACATGGGGGTGATTCGGAAAGCCCTCTAGGTCCTCTACCTCCCAGCTTCATTATATCCTAACTTTTTGGGACACATTGTATATAGATTACTAGCGGTCCGCCCCGGCTTCGCCCGTGGTACATATTTTGCAATAAAAGTAGCCTATGTTCTTTCTCAGGGTCTAAAGATTGTCTGTGCCAAATTTCATCAAAATCGGTCCAGTAGTTTATGAGCCTATTCATTACAATCAAACAAACAAACAAAGTTTTCCTCTTTATAATATTAGGGTCTTTCATTGAGCACGGATAGATGTTTCCGGCCTGTGGAAGCCTCCTCCTGTGGAATCTTCTTCTTTCTTTATATATAAAAATGAATCGCAAAATGTGTTGGTAAGCGCATAACTTGAGAACGGCTTAACCGATTTCGTTAATTCTTTTTTATAATATTCCTTGAAGTTCGAGGATGGTTCTTATGTAGAGAAAATAAAAAGTAGCCTATGTCCTTTCTCGGGTATCAAAATATCTCCATACCAAATGTCATGCAAATTGCTTCAGTAGTTTAGGCGTGATTAAGTAACAGACAGAGTTACTTTTTGAGTAACAGACAGACAAACAGAGTTACTTTCGCATTTATAATATTAGTATGGATAAAGAGAAATGAAAATTCCCGGTCACAATTTTCCGATCCGAAAACTCCCAATAGATGACGCTACGGTGTCCTTAAAACGCGCTATGATTATTTTTTCCCTTACACGTATAAGATTCTGTGGAAAAGCCATTTTCTAACGATAGCTTTAAATTTGTGATCAACAAAATTACATCTATTAATATCACAGTTAAACGTTTTTATCAGTTTTTGGATAGTCACACTGTAACGTCAAACGTAACAGTGGGCTGTGTTTAACTAGCTTTGCACCCCGGCTTCGTCCGCTTTGTTGAACTTAATAAATCTATATAAATTATAAGTGTAGATTTATTAGAATAACTAATCTTTAGTAGTTCTAAATTTAAAACTTATATAAAAATGTACTAGTTCAGAGAGCGTACTACAGTATTCAGGAATATATGGACGATAAAGACCCATGGAGGGTTGTCGCGTGAAATCCACAGGACAGTTCTTTGGCATATTATGATATATTGTGTAGTTAGATATGTGGGGATGGTGTAAATAAAAAGCCAAAATTGCCCAATCGATTTATTTCCCAGACACCGGTTACATATCAAAAATACATTTCAACAATCCTCCATTACAATTACATCGTACCAAAAAAACACACAGTCAAGTCATAGCCAACATAGATCGTTCTACAGTCTACAGATAACATATCCACAGATTAAATAATAGAAAAGCACAGACTAAAAATAAAAGTAGTTATGAAATACAATCTTAATTATTTATCCTATTCCCACAGATATAAGTTACATATACTGTAATATTGACGATTCGAAAGTGCTACTAAATAGTAGTCTAATTGAATAAATAAATGTTTGAGTTTGAGTTTACACTAAAATTATAAAGAGGAAAACCTTGTTTGTTTGTTTGATTGTAATGAATAGGCTCATAAACTACTGGACCGATTTTAAAAATTCTCTCACCATTCGAAAGCTTCATTATACACGAGTAATATAGGCTAGGTTTTATCCACGAAATCCCACGGGAACGGGAATTATGCGGGTTTTTCTTTGAAAACGCGGAAAGCTAGTACTTAATAATATATGGCACTAGCTGCGCTCCGCGGTTTCACCCGCGTGGCTCCGCTCCTGTTGGTCTTAGCGTGATGATATAGCCTATAGCCTTCCTCGATAAATTGGCTATTTAACACCGAAAGAATTTTTCAAATCGTACCAGTAGTTCTTGAGATTGGCGCGTTCAAACAAACAAACTCTTCAGCTTTATAATATTACTAGTTTACCGCCCGCGGCTTCGCCCGCTTTGTCTAAAACCTAATAAATTATATATTAAAACCTTCCTCTTGAATCACTCTATCTATTAAAAACAACCGCATCAAAATCTGTTGCGCAGTTTTAAAGATTTAAGCATACATAGGGACAGAGAAAGCGACTTTGTTTTATACTATGTAGTGAAGTATAGATACTACTAATAGACTAAGCCATGCCAAAAATAGATGGGAACAATCAAAGGGGACCACGGAAAGGGTTGCAACCCTCTATTTTATACCCTTCTCGCATAATTAGTGAAACCCGTACATCTTAATTTGAGACTTGGTTGGACTCTAACTATACTAATATTATAAAGCTGAAGAATTTGTTTGTTTGAACGCGCTAATCTCTGGAACTACTGGTCCGATTTGAAAAATTCTTTCGGTGTTAGATAGCTCATTTATCGAGGAAGGCTATAGGCTATATATCATCACGATAAGACCAGCAGGAGCGGAGCAATCCGGGTAAAACCGCGGAGCACAACTAGTATTAAATATATGTAGGTATTTTCCTCCAAGGCTCATACAAACTTTCCATCCTGTATATAGTTAAACTAGCGTTCCGCCCCGGCTTCGTCCGTGGTACATATTTCGCAATAAAAGTTAGCCTATGTTCTTTCTCAGGGTCTAAAGATTATCCAAAATTCATCAAAATCGGTCCAGTAGTTTATGCGTGAAAACCATACATACATACATACAAACCTTTCCTCTTTATAATATTACTAGATTTCCGCCCGCGGCTTCGCCCGCGTTTGCAAAGGAAAACCCGCATAGTTCCCATTCCCGTGGGATTTCCGGGATAAAAACTATCCTATGTGTTAATCCAAGTTACCCTCTATATGTGTGCTAAATTTCATTGTAATCGGTTCAGTAGTTTTTACGTGAAAGAGTAACAAACATCCATACAAACTTTCGCATTTATAATATTAGTAGGATTATAGAAAAACGGCTATTATGATAATAAATGTATATATTTGTTTTTTTTCAGATGTAAACATTATTTCTGTGAAAAATGTGCCCTTGAGAATTATAAGAAAACAACAAGGTGTTTTATTTGTAACGCACAAACGAGCGGCGTGTTTAACCCGGCGAAGGAAATTGAAGCTAAAATAAAAGCTGGTAGTGATGATGATGATGATGGTGGTGATGATGATGATGAATAAATATATTTAATTTTATTGTTGTTTTATTTTTTAAGTGAAACTTTTTTGTCGCGTTGAGAGTTAAATTTCAAATTCAAAGTGAAATTCAAATTACATATATATATTTATTTGCGAGAATGTAGTACAAATTATAGATCTTTAAATTACAATATTATGTGGCTAACACATTCTACCCATTGATTGACCCTTGACCTTTTGCACACCGCAAAAGGTCAAGGTCGCGTCATGGCAATACCGTCACGTCATGGAGTGAGGCGACGTTTTTGGCGAAGTTTCACTTCTGACACGTGTGCTGGGCACACACGCTCTTTATTAACATCTGAATCCAAATCCAAGGTTATCAATAAATAATTTAATGTTTTTATTGTTTTATTTTATTATCGTTAAATAAGCATATAAGTATTTTGGCTAAATTGTATTTTGATCATAAAATGAATGTTGTATTTTGATCATAATGATAATAAATATTATCTATACCTACTTAATATTATAAAGCTGAAGAGTTTGTTTGTTTGTACGCGCTAATCTCGGGAACTTTTGGGGTGTCATGGCTGACTACCATCTTTCAGCCAAAGCCAACCTCACCTGCTCGCGGTGCACCCTGCCGATCAACAAACGAGGCTCTGGCGATTTTTCTTCTAACAGTGGTAAAGCTACAGCTACATGCAACTCACATGTAGCACGAGTGGGCAGTAGCTTGTCCGGGGTAGTACCACTATCTCACTAAAGACCGGCGTAAAGCATTACCTTGCGTTTCGCACGAGTAAGTGAGATTGCCGGATGCCCATCCCCTTCGCCCTTAAATAATATGACAGCGGTACTCAATAGAAAACTACCCCAGGAGGGTACTAGCATGTCTCATCCTAGAGAATCCCTCCCTGAGCAACCTTGCTCAGGCTGCCCCACGTATTCTGGGGGGGGCAAGTTTCCGCGCATTTATTCTGCCAGGGGTAAAAAAGGTAATCACGTTTCGGCAACCCCTCCCACAATATTATCAGTGGATTTCTGCAACATTAGGGGGTTAAATTCAAACCTCAATGCTGTACACCACCATCTGGAGACAGTAAAGCCGGCCTTACTTTTTTTAACGGAGACTCAGATATCTTCTCCTGCTGATACATCCTATCTAAATTACCCGGCTATGTTCTAGAGCATTCATTTGTTCCTCGCGCCGGAGTTTGCGTATACGCTAGAGAAGATATCTGTTGTCGCCGTCTAGGCAACCTTGAAGGTCCTGACTTGTCCTTACTATGGCTGCGTGTGGACTGCGATAACCATCCCCGCATCTATGCATGTCTATATAGGTCACACAGCGGAAATACCGAAACTGACCGACTCATTGAGCAACTTCAAACTTCGATCGACACGCTGCTTCAAACGATTCCAACGGTCGAATTAGCGGTCCTAGGCGACTTCAACGCACATCACGCTGATTGGCTATGCTCTCGCACTACTGATCACGCAGGACGATCTTTTCATGATTTCGCCTTGGCCTATGATCTCACCCAACTAGTACCTTCACCTACGAGAGTGCCTGATATAGAGGACCACACACCATCTTTGTTGGATCTCTTTATAACTTCATCTCCTGACAACTATAAGGTCAACGTCGTCGCTCCTCTTGGTTCTTCGGACCATTGCCTCATACGGTGTACAGTGCCTTTGTCACGTCAATCTCGGTGTCGTCCAGCTAGTAGCCGACGTGTCTGGCACTATGGGTCGGCGGACTGGGATGGGATGCGCGCGTTTTTTTCTTCCTATCCATGGAGACAGGTTTGCTTCGCGGAAGAAGACCCTGATGCCTGCGCCGACTCTGTCGCTGATGTGGTGCTGCAGGGCATGGAACTTTTTATCCCTAGCTCTGTGGTACCCGTCGGTGGCAAGTCTCAGCCCTGGTTTGGGCAATCTTGTAGAAAGGCCTCCCAATTGAAACAGGATTGTTATCAAGCTTGGACAGAAGCGCGAGTTGCACAGGATCCCGAAGCCAAGCATCTTAAAAAGATGTACAACTCGGCCTCCAGATCATTGAAGAGGGAAATATCAGAAGCGAAATCAGCATTCATTAATAGAATTGGTAAGAAGTTAACACATTACCCTTCGGGCACACGCGCATTCTGGTCTCTTGCCAAAGCTATCCAAGGGAATTTCTGTCGATCGTCGTTTCCACCACTGCGCAGGTCTGATGATTCCTTAGCCCATACTGCTAAAGAAAAAGCCGATGCTCTGGCCACTCTTTTTGCATCGAACTCGACGTTAGATGACGAGGGGAAAGTACCACCAACCATATTACACTGCAATAGTACGATGCATGAAGTCAAATTCACGCAATCGGCAGTACGTAAAGTCCTCTTCTCTCTCGACACTCACAAGTCAAATGGGCCAGACGGCATTCCTGCGATCGTACTTAAGACCTGTGCTCCAGAGTTGGCTCCGGTATTGACGCGCCTGTTTCGATATTCATACGCCACCGGTATAGTCCCTAGCTCCTGGAAAATCTCCTTAGTACATCCGATCCCTAAAAAAGGCTCACGCTCCGACCCATCCAACTACAGGCCAATCGCAGTCACCTCCTTATTCTCCAAAGTGATGGAGTCCATCATCAACAGTCAGCTCTTACGTTATCTAGAGGATCACCAGCTGTTAAACGACCAACAGTACGGCTTCCGTCATCGTCGCTCGGCTGGTGATCTTCTTGCATATCTGACTCACCGATGGGCTAAAGCAGTTGAGAATAAGGGGGAAGCGCTAGCTGTAAGCCTGGATGTAGCGAAAGCCTTCGATCGGGTGTGGCACAAGGGGCTTCTTTCCAAACTCCCGTCATATGGGCTACCGCAGAGGTTTTGCAATTGGGCAGCTAGTTTTCTTAAGGCACGTAGCATCAAAGTCGTTGTCGATGGATATTGCTCCAAACCCATGCCTATTAATGCTGGTGTCCCGCAAGGTAGTGTAATATCGCCTACGTTGTTTCTTCTGCATTTCAATGATATGTTGCAAATACGCAGCGTTCATTGTTATGCGGATGACAGCACTGTTGATGCCTATTACACTGGCCAAGCAAAAACCTCCCAGGAACAAACTAACCTGTATCGAAACAACCTTGTGTCTAATATTGAGAACACCCTCGAGAAAATCTCGACATGGGGCCAATCAAACTTAGTTGTTTTCAATCCGACCAAGACACAGGTATGCGCGTTTACCGCCAAGAAAAGTCCGTTTGCCGTTTCCATTCGGTTTCAGAACACTCCCCTAACTGTCAAACCTAGCGTCGGAATTCTTGGGGTCGAAATTACGTCCGATGTCCAGTTTCGCGGTTTCTTGGAGGACAAAGCTAAAGTAGCTTCGAAAACACTCGGGGTGCTCGCCAGGGCGAGACGGTATTTCACGCCTGCTCATCGTCTACAGCTATATAAGGCACAAGTCAGGCCCCATATGGAATACTGCTCTCACCTCTGGGCCGGAGCGCCCCAATACCAGCTCCTACCATTAGACCGCGTTCAGCGACGAGCCGTCCGAATCATTGACGATCCTGTGCTTACCGATTCGCTGGATCCACTCTCACTACGGAGAGACGTTGCGTCACTTTGCGTGTTCTACCGGATCTATAACGGGGTTTGTTCTGAGGAACTTTTTGATCTTATTCCGGCTGCCGAGTTCCACAACCGTACTTCTCGCCACAAATTAAAATTCCACCCTCACCACCTAGATGCATGGCGGTCCACCACAGTGCGCTTTTCTCGGCATTTTTTACCGAGAACAACGACCTTATGGAACGACTTACCTTCTTCTGTGTTCCCAAACGGATTTGACGGGGAAACCTTTAAGAAAAGGGCATATTCATATCTCAAAGGCCGGCAACGCATTCGCGGTGACCCTAACATCGCGAATGCTTATGGGCGGCGGGCATCACTTTCCATCAGGTGACCCGCCTGCTCGTTTGCCCGCTTTAACGATAAAAAAAAAAAAAAAAAAAAAAAAAAAACTACTGGGCCGATTTGAAAAATTATTTCAGTGTTAGATAGCCATAGCCCATTTATCGAAGAAAGCTACAGACATCATCACACTAAGAACAACAGGAGTGGAGCAATGCGAGTAAAACCGCGGGCGCAGCTTGTTTACAATATCTCGATGATTCAGGGAAATATTTTCTAATTATATGCACTTAATATAAGTAGTTAATTATTTACCAATGACTTGGATTTTTTCAAAATAATAATATTTAAAAAGTTAATAATCCATACTATAATATTATAAATGCGAAAGTAACTCTGTCTGTCTGTCTGTTACTCAATCACGCCTAAACTACTGAACCAATTTTCATGAAGTTTGGTATGGAGATATTCTGATACCCGAGAAAGGACTACTACTTTTTACCCCGGGAAAATGACGCAATCCCGGAAATCCCACGGGAACGGGAACTATGCGGGTTTTTCTATGACAACGTGGGCGAAGCCGCGGGCGGAAACCTAGTCCTAATTATAAATAAACATATACATAACCGTAAAATCGATTTCTGTTAATAATGTGTAACAAATATGTAATTATATGAGTTATAATAAACCAATTTGCCTTTTCCTTTGAAGTAATTGTGTAGAGAATACATAATTATGGGTAAGTATTTTGTTATATTTTATTTATTACATCACCATTATATTTTTACTAAGGTTTGATCAACTAGGTATATTATACTAAAATGAAACTTATTTTTTCAAAATTAATATTCGTAGTAGTTATTGCTGTAACTAATCTCTGTTAGGTACTAGTTTCATCAAAATTAGTGTCAAAGTACCTAAGTGAAAATTTGAAAATGTAAAAGCCTGGCCTTGAGCCATGAGGTTTGTACAATTTATCTTAAAAAGTTGCTATATGAGGGCTCGACATCAAGTATTCCACGAAAATATTAATTTTTTTTTCTATAACACTTCTAAAGATGAATAAAAAATACTAAGTCAGAGCCCAAATATATTCATAAGTTGTACAATTATAGTAGGTAAAAGGCTACCTAGATAAAATCCTTCCTCCTTCAGGTAAAAACTGCAGAACCGATTTTCATGAGATTTGGCACACACCTAGAGGGCACATTTATAACTTGCATTAACACATGATTGTTTATATCCCGAAAATCCCACGGGAACGGGAACTGTAACAGTAGGTATACGAGGTTACCTTTGCGCGGGCGAAGCTGCGGGCGAAAAGCTAGCAGATAAATGTAGATACTTATTTAGTCTACAACTTTTATTTGAATTTTAATAACCAAAGATATTATGAAATTAAAATACTGTTTTACAGCTTCATTGCGCCTCCTTCTCTTACTTACTATAATAGTGGTACAAATAGTAGTGGCTCGTAGAATAAACCTCTGCCGTGGTTCGACTCACAATGCCATCTCACATCCTACAGACTGCAGGAGATACATAATGTGCTATAAGTTCAGACCCTATGTGTATATTTGTCCTTTTAAATTGTACTTCGATCCGGATACCAATGTAAGTAAATAAACACGGTTGTTATTATAATTATCACTTCATAGTACTTATAAAATAAAGTCTCTTTCTGCCGTATGTACCTATGTATGTATGCTAAGATCTTAAAAATTACACAACAGATTTTGATAGGTTTTTTTTAATAGATAGAAACAATAGAGTGATTCAGGAGGATGGTTTTAGTATATTATTTTGTAAAGTACGTGGCTAGCCTAGTTTTGTAGGACAGTTACGAGCGAAGCCGCGCGCGAAATGCTAACTCAAGAACTGTATCATCGATTTTTACTTCTTGTAAACTTGAATTTAAATAATAAACAGTTTGTTTATATATTTTATCAGTATTTTGATAAATTTCTTCTAAGATATAAAACTTTTTGTGTGTGTGTTTTATGATTATGATAATCTTCTTCTTTATATATATAAAAAATAAAAATGAATCGCAAAATGTGTTGGTAAGCGCATAACTCGAGAACGGCTGAACCGATTCCGATAATTCTTTTTTTATTATATTTCTTGAAGTACGAGGATGGATCTTATGTAGAGATAACGTAAACATGTACCACGGGCGAAGCCGGGGCGGACCGCTAGTATCATAATATAATTATGCTATGTTTCCGTCCCTTATATTTACCTATTCTTCAATTAAAATAAAACCTAACTATATCAATTTAAGCATATCCAATTATTCTTATATCAATTTTATTTCAGAATTGTCAACCATGGAAATCACCCAAATGCCACAAACCGAAACCGCCAATAATACCCAAACCCTCACCACTTCCCTGTCAACAAACAACACCTCCTCCAACAACAACAACTTTACCAACAACAACAACAACTGACTCTACAACAACAACAACAAAACCACGAATAGAATTCAGAATCGCTGCAGAAGAATCTTCATTAGAATCTATAAAAACTAAACACATATCTTCCTCTACACATCCTTCAAAATCAACATTACAACGCATAGCTCCAACACCTAAAACAACAACAAAACAACACTCTGGATCAACAACAGAAAACATATCCTTAAAATCTGTACATCATGACCCATTAAAACAATCAACATCATCTATGAAAACAGAAAATCTACAAGGGCTATCAAAATCTGCATCAAAATATTCAACATCATCAAAGATACCAGTTTTGTCAAAACATCCAAATAATTTACTTTCAACCGCTTCACCGCGATCATCACATAATAGTAACCATCTTCATTTGATACCAGTCTCAGTAGATACTAATTTACCATCACAAGAAACATTGAGAACAGGCTCTGAATCTAAACAACTTACTAAAGATACATCGGAACAAGATGATATACCGCTTGAAAATAGCCCATCATTACGCTTTGCGCTGCCGAGAAAAAGAACTAAGTCTGTAAGAAAATATATGCCAACGACAACACCGCCGCCAACAACAACTACACAAGCGCCTACAACAACAACCACTCGAGTGCCAACAACAACAACTACACAAGCGCCCAAAACAACTACAACAACAACAACACCACCCACAACAACAACCACTACTACAACACCTCCAACAACAACTCAAGCACCAAAAACAACAACAACTACACCACCCCCAACAACACCAGCACCTACAACAACAACAACAACACAATCTCCCATATTTGTCCACGACATACCAAAGTGTTTCGAAAACGATCACTTCCGAACTCTCAATCGACCATATTGCAACATTTATTACTATTGTAACCACGGAAGAATGTCTCGGTATAAATGCCCAGAGGGCTATAAGTTCCATCAAGGAAATCAGGTAAGCATATTTATTAAAAAACAAGCTGTGGCTCGCGGTTTCACACGCGAGTAAAATCTAGTATTTGTAGATCTATTATTGTAAAGTTTCATACAAATCAGTGGTTTTTCGCAGTAGTTTTTACTCACAAACTTTCGCATTTATAATATTAGTAGAAAATCGTATATAATATGAGGACTGTGTCTGTGTACACGGCGGTTTGAAACATCTATATTATCAATGAATGGCTTTTAGTGTTAAAGTTGGAAAGAAAAGTAGATTTCCTTCATCCTAAATAATTTAATAGCAGTGAGCTGACTAAGTTAAATAATGACACTAATTGCATGTTTCGATTAATAGTTTCTAGTTATTAGCGTCAGACGATATAGACGGTCTGATTTTATGACGTGATGCGATTTGACATGTGTGTATTGATTTTAAATACGTTTCACAAAAATATGATTAAAGATTTTTTTAGAACTATCTACACATTCGTTTAGCTGGTGGATAAAGCCTTTGAATGAATTATTGCAAAACTTTTAACTATAGACCACAGAAGTCAATTTTATGTCCTTTCCATATTAACATATGCTTACAAAACTATCAACATCGGCGTGTAAAGATAAACCTAAATATTTTTGTATTAATATTATTTTTTATATTTCAGGCTTGTCAACACGCTAACACTGTTGACTGCGTTTAACTTATTGCATCGAATGAAGCATTATATTCCAAATTATTGAAAATTGCATAAATTATGGGATGTTAGTAATAAATAAAAAACAAATTTAAAACCAATCTTTTATTTCGATAAACACTTCGATTATTCGTTCGTAAACAAGTAAAATAAATTATTTATAAACAGTTATAACAGCCTTTTATCCCTGTAGCAATCTAGGTATTAATAGCACCTTTTTTTGATATTTTTAATTTTATTTTTGGCGCCATGTTGTATATATAAAGCTGTCAAAGTTGACAGAAGGCCGTTCGATCGTTTCATTTTAGAAATCGCAGTCGTATTCTTCAAGGATCTATGAGGTAGTGTCAAGGTAGTGTCAAATATTATTATTTCGTCTTCATAGCCGTGCATCCGTTGTCAGTTATGCGGGTACATTGCTGAAAAATAAAATTGTATTAACATTATGTGATCGAATATTACATGCATATTTAGAGTAAGTGTGGACTGATATTGGGTCTTTTAATTAAGAAGATATAATATAAAAGAAGTACATTTGTTATTTAGAGTTGGTCAGACAAATAATTTTACAGCTCATTTTAATGAAGAATAAATTATTAGAAACTTTTATTTCTTATTTTACCTACGAGATTAAAAAATATAATTCCAAGCTTGATTTAGCGCTTTTTTTTTAATAAGTAATAGTTATTTTTTATTATAGAATAAAAATTATCCTTACCATTAACACAGCGTCATATTCGAAACCAGAACTACAGAACAGTTCTATCGCATTACCAGCCGCACACAAATAGAAAGCGTCACATCGTTCTGGGTGTGGCATGTTGCCGAAAGCGTCTGGCGCACAGATAGCGTCTTGAGAGTCTGGTTGTGAGTCTGGCTGTATGATTGTGTCTGTTGATGTTTTTCGGTCTGGTAAAAGGTTCGGGTTAGTACTATATTATTGTAATTTAACTATGGTAGATCGAATAAAATAAAATAATAAATATTATTATATTGTATTTATAAACAACTTAGAATATCATATTATTATATTAGCTTACCTTTCATGGCTGTACAGCCGCTGTCTGATATGGCCACGCACGTCTGAAAAAAAAGTAATTTTGATTATAAAAATTGCATGGACCTCCTGCGTTTTACGTTTTTTTTGAAAGTGAAACTTCTTATCTTTGAATCTTGCCAAAGAAGTTTTACTTCTGACACGTGTGCTTCACACGCTCTTTTTTAATATTTTAACTTACCCCAGCAATTTGATCGTATTCGAAGCCAGCACTACAATGCAGTTGCATAGCCGTACCGGCTGCGCACAAATAGAACGAATCGCACAATTCCGGATGAGCTATATTCCCGAAATATCCCGGTTGGCACAATGGAGTTGTCGCTTCTACTCTTATAGGAGTGGTCATTTCATCTTTAGGAGTTGATTGTCGTTCAGAAGTAGGATTTACGGGAATGAGCCCTTTTTTGGCAAAACAACCGTTGTTTGATATTGGTGCGCAGAACTGAAAAAATACAGATAATATTATAAGGAGTCATATTTAATAGTTTAATAATAGTTAGTTATTCAGAACATAATTCGTTTTCTAACACAATATTATGTTTAAAGTTAAGTTATTCAAATGGTTTTCTATTTTCCTTTTTAATCCATCGATATTTATTAAGATAGATATATTTAAATTACAAGTTAAAAAATATATTTTTAAGAGCTAGCGCGCAAGAGCAACTTTTGTCTCCTTCACTATTGAGTCTCTCCCATCAACTCTATGGGGAGTTGCGTCGCTACGTGCGCGCACTTTCTTACTAGCCCATAGAGTTGATGGGAGAGACTAAATAGTTGCGGAGACAAAAGTTGCTCTTGCGCGCTAGCTCTAAGTTTATTTCTTGTCTAAAGAAATAGAAAACCGTCAATTATTACTCCTAAAAGTAAAATTTTAAATTAAAAAAATACAACTTCGAATTCACTACTCCTAAAAAATTAATAAAATTTCCTCCATAACAATTAACTCCTAAAAATTTATGAAATTTTAAATAAACTTACCTGTATATCAGGATCGTATTCGTGTCCCTCCTGACAGTTGAGCAATATGGCAACACCGGCGATACAGTTGTAGAACTGGTCACACCGGGTGGGGTGGGCAACATTACCGCCGCCGAAGGGGGGACAGATTACTGGAAATATGTATATATTAAATAGAAATATCCGCCCGCTCGGTACAGTGGTTGACGCGTGAGCGTAACACCGAGGGGTCCTGGGTTCGATTCCCGGTGGAGACGAAGAAAAAAAATGTCTCGGTCTGGTAGGACAGAGAAGGCTGATCACCTACTTGTCCCTAAAGAAAATCGATCAGTGAAACAGATGTATAATGCATCTGCCCCTTACCCCACTAGGGGACATGGGACTTCACTTACTTACTATAAATAGAAATATAAATAGAAAACGTTTTATTTGCCACCGTGTAAAAAAAACCTTAATAATCTAAAACACAGAACGGAAAAAAAGATAGCAATGGTGGCAAAAAGGACTCCCCGTCAGCAAAGCAGCAACCACTAAATATGTTATGGGTAAAATGTTTGTTTGTTTGTCTTTCACTTCGAAATGATGAATTAGATTTTTATAATTGATGATTTTGTTTGTGTGTTATCTAGTAGGGAGGCTAAAGAGTCATTAAGGCTTAAAAAATACTTTTTACTGGTAGACAGCTAGTGGAATTAATAATAATATCAGTAAACTTTTTACTTGTTGTGTATGTATCCTGGCTAAGTCGAACAGCTGAACCGATTTTGATGGGACTTTGATTATGAATAAGGTTAATGGAATTAAAAAATGCAAGAATCAGCATAATATGTTAGACGAAGCAAAAACGACTAACTAGTCTAATGTATTTACATTTATACAATTTCTTTAATAATACATAATAATAATTACACTACATAATATGACTCACCTGTTTTCTCTGTTGTAGTAGTAGTTGTTGATTTATCAGTTGGTACAACCGCATCAACTTTTGTGCTGCTCTTTGCGAAACATCCATTTTCGGATATCTCCACACATTGCTAAAAGAAAAATAAAGTACCACATGAATATTATAATTTATCACTATTTAAAATTACTGAGTCAATTTTAATAATTTTTCGTAAGCCAATGGACTGGATCTTAAAGATACATTTTATTGTAAGTTGAAATTAGGGACTAAAATTTTGTGATCCGCAGGCAAAAGCCGCGGGCAGAAAGCTAGTTATTAACATAATATATTCATTATCACTACATAGTATAAAACAAAGTCGCTTTCTCTGTCCCTATGTCCCTTTGTATGCCTAAATCTTTAAAACTACGCAACAGATTTTGATGCGGTTTTTTTAATAGATAGAGTGATTCAATAGGAAGGTTTTAGTATAAGTATAATTTATTAGGTTTTAGACAAAGCGGGCGATGCCGCGGGTGGTAAGCTAGTTTAATATAAATTACTTACCCCAACAGCCTGATCATATTCGAAGCCATTCGAACAATTCATGAACATAGAAACACCACCCATACAAATGTAGAACGAATCACATTTAGTCGGATGTGGCATGTTCCCAAACACGTGTGGAGGACATGCCTCCTCCATGTGCGTTGTTGTTTCTACATCCTTGGTGTTTTGTGTTGTTTCTGTTTGTAAAATAAAATGCATTGTTCAAACTCAGACATTTATTTATTATTATTTATTAAATATAGACTTATTATTATTTATTAATATAGATTTTTAGAAAAATAAATTTATCTAAATATTTTCATGCATTACCACAAGTACCTACCTATCTAACTTATTTAATAAATAAAATTTTAAGATAATGTCTTACATATATTTCTCCTAAAGTGAAATTGACTTGACATTTCTCTTCTACCCAAAGTATTATTTTAATGTTTCTTAGCCAAATTTTATTTTAGAAAATTTAAACGAATAGTGCGGGTTCGAACCACCTTGTGATTTAATTTTTGATTGAAGCGTCTGCTATAAAACTAAATATCAACTTCTATTTTATCCATCGTTTTCCAATATTTTACTTACCGACAATTTTAGAAGTGGAAAATGGCTTTTCCGTCATCACAACGGGTATAGATGTAGCTGCCGAGCTGTCCCTAGCGAAGCATCCAGTATCGGATATGGCTACGCATTTCTGAAAATATACAAAATATTTATCATATTGAGGTGGCTTCCAGAAGCTTAAAAAAAGGAAAATAACAATAAAATTTGCTCAATGTTTTAGACGACGTAAAATCTCGAACGAGCTAAATAAACTACTAAAACTTTTTATCTGTTAACAATTTGGCAGGAATTTATCAAAGTAATTGAATTGATTAACGAAACAAGCTTTTTAAAATTATATCGACTATCCATACGTACGAACCTGAACCGTATTATACGGAATAACAATTATTAGACCTCTTATTATGTTACTTTTTATTTACCTGTACACTCTCATCATATTCAAATCCAGAGGAACAGTTCACATACAGAGGAAAACCAGAAACACAGATGTAGAAAGAATCACAACGAGTTGGATGCGGTATGTTGCCAGAGAATAATGGCGGGCATATTGTTTCTTCGTTCTTATGTGTTGTTACATCAGCATCTTTATCATTATGTGTTGTTGCTTCGGCGTCTTTTACGTTGTGTGTTGTTATTTCGTCATCTTTGAGTTTATATGTTGTTCGTTCGGCATCTTTGACGTTGTGTGTTGTTGTTGTGTTCTGTTGTTTTGCGTAACAACCGCTATCGCTTATTGTTACACATGTCTGGAAATTGGAAATAATTATAAAAATATTAATAACATTTTTGCACGCCTCATAAGCGAAGCGTTGAGGTGGGTACTACTGTCACTTCGCGCAAAACATCTGATTTTTCAAACTTAAAATGTCTTTATGTATCATACATTGCACTTGTAAGATAATACATACACACACATATTAAGAAAAAACACTATTTTTAACATTCATGATATTTTTGATGTCATTTTTGTTATTTAAACTAGTTAAAAAACAGTTTAAAAAAGTTCTGTCTTGGACGTCCGTGTGTATGTATGTGCGGAGGATTTTCTTGTTAACACGATAGCGACCGAAATACTTTACTAATCGAGTCTTTTTTTTTCTCTTACGCTTGAGTATGCTCAGGAATAGAACCCTTTCATTTTTCAGGGTCTGATTCGATGTGGTTTAATTGTTATTAAATAAACAAAAAAAATATCGACTTTTTTTTTTTATAGTGTACTCAAAATTCACCATTATAAACTCGATTCTTTATACTATAAGCCAAGGTTTAAAAAAATAAGTTGGTAGTCAGTCCCTTAAACTGCGCAGTTTCACATCTAGGTGGGGGGGGCCACAAGAAAAATAGCTCAATTATTACGGTACCGCTTTCTTTACTTTTCCAAATGTTTTATTTTATTTCTTTTTTATATTTATAGTCACGTACTCTTTATAAATAATCAATTTTATTGTAAAGGATGAGATTATGAGGCGTGCACTTTTGGATTTTTTAAATTTACATTTGTGTGAAGCTATCTTTTTTTCTCTCATTAATGTCCTATAAACAAATTAAAAAAGGTAATTATCACAGAAAACTCGATGTTATTTTAGTATTAATGGCTGCAGATAAAATCAAAAGAGTTTTTATCGCCAAATACCAGAATGTAACTGGTATTTTTGACCACACTAAAATTCAATCCTTATCAAAATCAAGACATTTTAATAAAATTGGCAAAACTATCAGCAAAAATCACTCACCTGACGATCATGGTCGTATTCAAAACCTTCCGAACATGTCAACAGAAAATGACTTCCAGCTATGCAATTATAGTACTTATTGCAATATACCGGATGGGGTATATTCCCGTAAATTTCAGGAGGACATATTGGTGCTGTCGTTGTAACTTTAGGAGTAAGAACAGTACTAGACTGAATCGTCGTTAGTTCTATATTAGTATTGCCTAACGTAGATGGTTCTTCTGTTACTTTAAATCTGGTTGCGAAACAACCATTTTCTGTTATTGTTACGCATTCCTAGAATGGGAAATTTGGTCGTTTTATACAAGTAATAGGGTGACCTTTATGTCTTACAGAAGTATTAATTCCGTCAAAATTAGTATGTAATAAAATAAGCAAAAAATTTCAAAGCTCATAAAAAAATATTTCACTAACCTGAAGAACGTGATCGTATTCAAAACCCTCGGAACATGTTCGCAGAAAATGATTACCAGCTATGCAATTATAGTACTTATTGCAATACACTGGATGGGGGATATTCCCTACCACTTCAATAGGACATATTGGTGGTGTTGTTTCTTCGTTCTTATGTGTTGTTATATCAGCATCTTTGTCATTGTGTGTTGTTATTTCGTCATCTTTGACGTTATACGTTGTTAATTCAACGTCTTTGATATTGTGTGTTGTTGTTGTGTTCTGTCGTTTTGCGTAACAACCGCTATCGCTTATTGTAACACAAGCCTGGAATTATAAGTTTATAGTATATTGTTAGTTGCGTTAACGAGTGGATAATATTCCAATATATTTGGGATAATAAATGGGATAATATTGGGGATTTTTGATTTACATCTTCAAATGATAGAAAATATTAATGACATTTTTAGTAAGTTCAAAACCCGCCTTCTGATCGATTTTTCCTAATCTTTAAAAAATTATAAAACTATACAATTTTAAAGCTAAAACATTTCACTAACCCGAACATCTTGATCGTATTCGAAACCTTCCGGACACGTCAACAGAAAATGACTTCCAGCTATGCAATTATAGTACTTATTGCAATATACCGGATGGGGGACATTCCCTATAACATTAATAGGACATATTGGTGGTGTTGTTTCTTCATTTTTATGTGTTGTTACATCGGCGTCTTTATCGTTGTATGTTGTCATTTCGTCATCTTTGACTTTATGTGTTGTTATTTCATCGTCTTTGATGTTGAGTGTTGTTACTTCGACGTCTATGGCGTTTTGTGTTGTTATTGTGCTGTTTCGTTTAGCGTAACAACCGCTATCGCTTATTGTGACACAAGTCTGTAATTATAAGTTTATAATCTAGTTTTAGTATGACATAAATGAACGGCATAGTGTAAAGACAAAAAATAGTGCAATTTAAAATATTACGATTTGATTTCTATTCTCAAATTATAACAAAGATTAATAAAATCATGGTTCCATCTAATATATTAATTAAATAAGACAGCAATAAAAGTTCCACTTCAAAAAAAGTTCACTAACCTGAATATCATGATCGTATTCAAAGCCCTCCGAACAGGTTCGCAGGAAATGATTTCCAGCTATGCAATTATAGTACATATTGCAATATACCGGATGGGGGACATTCCCTACCACTTCAATAGGACATATTGGTGCTGTGGTTGATAGTTCAGGAGTTATAATAGTACTAGATTGACTAGTAGTTAGTTCGATATTATCATTGCCTGATGTTGTTGGTACCTCTGTTATATTATACCTGGTTGCGAAACAACCATTTTCTGATATTGCTACGCATTCCTGGAAGTGGAAATTTAATTTAGAAAGTTTCCTAGGTATTTAAGAATCTTCTCCTAATTGTAACACACGTAATAAGCTAACGAAAAGGGTATGTATTGTACATATCAATAGATACTACTTTTTTCCCTTTAATTGTAAGTTAAAATTATAAATAGTAGCTAAATTTGATAGTGATATATAAAAATTTAAAGTAGAGCCTAATCCTGTTTTCGAAATTTCAGAGCTTGATATGTTAACTGCAGCTAAAGAAAGACCTATTACAAATACTGATAACATGATAGAAACAAACGTATCACAAATCGAAAAACACGTTATAATTTAAGAATTATGTAGCCTCTTACCTTAGTAACGTTGTCAAATTCGAAGCCTTGTGAACAATTCAAGAGAAAAGCGATTCCAGCTATACAAGATATGTATTTATCACAATAATGGGGGTGTGGAAGAACTGCTATAGAATTTGGTGGACAAACAACAGACACAGTAGTTACTTCAGGCGATGAGCCTGTAGTACTTTCTATTGGATTATTTGTTGTATCTATATTTGTTGTTTTTTCACCCTCTGTTGTTCCATCTATATCATCAAGTGTTGTCTGTTTGACTGTCTTAACCTCCAAATCGGGTACGTCTGTCGGTTCTTTTGTTTCAGTTTGTGTTGTTATCTCTACATCGTTTGTTACAGTTGATGTTGTTACGTTGTTGTATCGTGTTGCGAAACAACCGTTTTCGGATATTGGTACACAAGTCTGTAATAAAAAATTTGTATGCAGTTTTAGTTTTAGAAATATTTGTATCGCTCATATCTCGTTCTCGAAGGACTTCGAAAGGTACAAATTTGAATTTCAACTAATGTGCTTTCAAAAAAAGTAATAAATTCAAAAGTTTTCGATGTTGTTGAAATTGTTTAACATTTAGAAATTAAAGACTTAATGTATTTTAATCGTGATTTAGTTAATAATTTAGGCGAATACAAGAAAATACTGTTTCAACCGACTTATTGTACATTGTAAATATAAAACGTACATTATTGCCAACGATATAGAGGTGGGCAAAAAAATATCAATATTACAAGCCTAAATAAAGATATTAATACAATAAAAAAGAACTCACCGCAGTGACTTCATCAAATTCGAAGCCGCTAGAACAATTCAAAAGGAAAGCCACGCCAGCGATGCAAGAATAATATTTATCACAATAATATGGATGCGGTAGTGAAGCAATCGAATTAGGTGGACAAATAACGGATGCGGTAGTTGCTTCCGGTGCTACTGACATTGTAGTAGTTTCTACTGATATGGGTGGATAGTTAGTTATAGTATCATCTGCACTACTGTCTGTTGTTGGAACAAATGTTGAGATGTCAACAGTATCTGTTGTTACTGTTGTGTCTTCACCGATTGTTGTTTGTCGTATTGTCTTCACTTCCAAATCTGGTACTTCTGTTGTTGTGTGTTCCGTTTTTGTTGTTTGTTCCACGTCTGATTTGGTTGTACTGAATCGTGTTGCGAAACAACCGTCTTCGGATATTGGTACACAAGTCTGTAATAAAAGTTTTGTTGCAGTTAAAACGTGTCATTATTGTATTATGTGTCATCAAAGAACTTTGAAAGGTAAAAATTTCAACTTCAACTAACGTGCCTTCAAAAAAGTAATAAATTCTACGCAATATAAAAACAATATATGTATATATTAAGGGCTGATTTTTCAATCTTTGGTGAAAACTTACTTCATCGAATAACTTATTAAACTACCATTTCAAAAATGTATTCTAATTGTCCGTATATGACAGTTTACAGGTGACATTTTAAAATGTTCGTGTAATAGGTACTTTATTGAACGGATAAATTTAAACCAAGGATTGAAAAATCGGCCCCAAATGTACCGGCGTTAATACTAAACGAATTAAACCTACTTCTTCACAATAACCAACTTTGTTTTACACTTTCATAACTGAACTGCTTTCAGAACAAATGCAAAAAAAAAACTTACCAGCGTAACTTCATTGAACTCAAAACCACTCGAGCAATTCAGTAGAAACTCTACACCCGCGAAACAGGAGATATATTTATCGCAATAATTCGGATGCGGTAGTATTGCTATCGAATTTGGCGGACAGAGAGCGGGCGCTGGCGTGCTCTGCGTTGTTGATATTGTTGTACTGTAGTGTTGCGTTGTTGTAAACACTTCTGTGGTTGTATAACTATCAGTCGTTGTTGCATCAGTTGTTGTTGCATCTGTTGTGGTTGCATCTGTTGTTGTTGCATCTGTTGTTGTTGCATCTGTTGTTGTTGCATCTGTTGTGGTTGCATCTGTTGTTGTTGCATCTGTTGTTGTTGCATCTGTTGTTGTATAGCTTTCCGTTGTTGTTGCATCAGTTGTTATTGCATCAGTTGTTGTTGCATCTGTTGTTGTTGCATCTGTTGTGGTTGCATCTGTTGTTGTTGCATCCGTTGTTATTGCATCTGTTGTTGTATAGCTATCCGTCGTCGTTGCATCAGTTGTTGTATAACTATCTGTTGTTATAGCATCAGTTGTTATTCCATCAGGAGTTGTTGCATCTGTTGTATTATAGCTATCAGTTGTTGTTGCATCAGTTGTGGTGGCATCAGTTGTTGTTGCATCTGTTGTAGTATAGCTATCCGTCGTTGTTGGATCAGTTGTGGTTGCATCAGTTGTTGTTGCATCTGTTGTTGTATAGCTATCCGTCGTCGTTGCATCAGTTGTTGTATAACTATCTGTTGTTATAGCATCAGTTGTTATTCCATCAGGAGTTGTTGCATCTGTTGTAGTATAGCTATCAGTTGTTGTTGCATCAGTTGTGGTGGCATCAGTTGTTGTTGCATCTGTTGTAGTATAGCTATCCGTCGTTGTTGGATCAGTTGTGGTTGCATCAGTTGTTGTTGCATCTGTTGTGGTTGCATCTGTTATTGTTGCATCTGTTGTTGTATAGCTATCCGTCGTCGTTGCATCAGTTGTTGTATAACTATCTGTTGTTATAGCATCAGTTGTTGTTCCATCAGTAGTTGTTGGATCAGTTATGGTAGCATCAGTTGTTGTGGCATCAGTTGTTGTTGCATCAGTTGTTGTTGCATCTGTTGTTGTTGCATCTGTTGTTGTTGCATCAGTTGTTGTTGCATCTGTTATGGTTGCATCTCTTGTTGTTGCATCTGTTGTTGTATAGCTATCCGTCGTCGTTGCATCAGTTGTTGTATAACTATCTGTTGTTATAGAATCAGTTGTTATTCCATCAGGAGTTGTTGCATCTGTTGTAGTATAGCTATCAGTTGTTGTTGCATCAGTTGTGGTGGCATCAGTTGTTGTTGCATCTGTTGTAGTATAGCTATCCGTCGTTGTTGGATCAGTTGTTGTTGCATCTGTTGTTGTTGCATCTGTTGTTGTGACATCAGTATACCCATCGGTCGTTGGTGGAACACGTGTTGTTGATGCTTCATCATTGACTGTTGTTGTTGGAACGCGTGTTGTTGATACTTCATCATTGACTGTTGTTGTAACAAAGTCAGTTGTTGTTGGAACGCGTGTTGTTGATACTTCATCATTGACTGTTGTTGTAACGTAGTCTGTTGTTGTTGGAACACGCGTTGTTGGGTCTCCACCATTCACTGTTGTTGTAATATAATCAGTTGTTGTTGGAACGCGTGTTGTTGATGCTTCATCATTGATTGTTGTTGTAACGTAGTCTGTTGTTGTTGGAACACGCGTTGTTGGGTCTCCACCATTCACTGTTGTTGTAATATAATCAGTTGTTGTCGGAACGCGTGTTGTTGATGCTTCATCATTGATTGTTGTTGTAATATAATCAGTTGTTATTGGAACGCGTGTTGTTGATGCTTCATCATTGACTGTTGTTGTAACGTAGTCTGTTGTTGTTGGAACACGCGTTGTTGGGTCTCCACCATTCACTGTTGTTGTAATATAATCAGTTGTTGTTGGAACGCGTGTTGTTGATACTTCATCATTGACTGTTGTTGTAACAAAGTCAGTTGTTGTTGGAACGCGTGTTGTTGATACTTCATCATTGACTGTTGTTGTAACGAACTCTGTTGTTGTTGGAACACGCGTTGTTGGGTCTCCACCATTCACTGTTGTTGTAATATAATCAGTTGTTGTTGAAACGCGTGTTGTTGATACTTCATCATTGACTGTTGTTGTAACGTAGTCTGTTGTTGTTGGAACACGCGTTGTTGGGTCTCCACCATTCACTGTTGTTGTAATATAATCAGTTGTTGTTGGAATGCGTGTTGTTGATGCTTCATCATTGATTGTTGTTGTAACGTAGTCTGTTGTTGTTGGAACACGCGTTGTTGGGTCTCCACCATTCACTGTTGTTGTAATATAATCAGTTGTTGTCGGATCGCGTGTTGTTGATGCTTCATCATTGACTGTTGTTGTAACGAACTCTGTTGTTGTTGGAACGCGTGTTGTTGATACTTCATCATTGTCTGTTGTTGTAACGAATTCTGTTGTTGTTGGAACACGCGTTGTTGGGTCTCCACCATTCACTGTTGTTGTAATATAATCAGTTGTTGATGGAACGCGTGTTGTTGATGCTTCATCATTGACTGTTGTTGTAACGTAGTCTGTTGTTGTTGGAACACGCGTTGTTGGGTCTCCACCATTCACTGTTGTTGTAATATTATCAGTTGTTGTTGGAACGCGTGTTGTTGATACTTCATCATTGACTGCTGTTGTAACAAAGTCAGTTGTTGTTGGAACGCGTGTTGTTGATACTTCATCATTGACTGTTGTTGTAACGAACTCTGTTGTTGTTGGAACACGCGTTGTTGGGTCTCCACCATTCACTGTTGTTGTAATATAATCAGTTGTTGTTGGAACGCGTGTTGTTGATAATTCATCATTGACTGTTGTTGTAACGTAGTCTGTTGTTGTTGGAACACGCGTTGTTGGGTCTCCACCATTCACTGTTGTTGTAATATAATCAGTTGTTGTTGGAATGCGTGTTGTTGATGCTTCATCATTGATTGTTGTTGTAACGTAGTCTGTTGTTGTTGGAACACGCGTTGTTGGGTCTCCACCATTCACTGTTGTTGTAATATAATCAGTTGTTGTCGGAACGCGTGTTGTTGATGCTTCATCATTGACTGTTGTTGTAACGAACTCTGTTGTTGTTGGAACGCGTGTTGTTGAAACTTCATCATTGTCTGTTGTTGTAACGAATTCTGTTGTTGTTGGAACACGCGTTGTTGGGTCTCCACCATTCACTGTTGTTGTAATATAATCAGTTGTTGATGGAACGCGTGTTGTTGATGCTTCATCATTGACTGCTGTTGTAACGTAGTCTGTTGTTGTTGGAACGCGTGTTGTTGATACTTCATCATTGACTGTTGTTGTAACGAACTCTGTTGTTGTTGGAACACGCGTTGTTGGGTCTCCACCATTCACTGTTGTTGTAATATAATCAGTTGTTGTCGGAACGCGTGTTGTTGATGCTTCATCATTGACTGTTGTTGTAACGAACTCTGTTGTTGTTGGAACGCGTGTTGTTGAAACTTCATCATTGTCTGTTGTTGTAACGAATTCTGTTGTTGTTGGAACACGCGTTGTTGGGTCTCCACCATTCACTGTTGTTGTAATATAATCAGTTGTTGATGGAACGCGTGTTGTTGATGCTTCATCATTGACTGTTGTTGTAACGTAGTCTGTTGTTGTTGGAACACGCGTTGTTGGGTCTCCACCATTCACTGTTGTTGTAATATAATCAGTTGTTGTTGGAACGCGTGTTGTTGATACTTCATCATTGACTGCTGTTGTAACAAAGTCAGTTGTTGTTGGAACGCGTGTTGTTGATACTTCATCATTGACTGTTGTTGTAACGAACTCTGTTGTTGTTGGAACACGCGTTGTTGGGTCTCCACCATTCACTGTTGTTGTAATATAATCAGTTGTTGTTGGAACGCGTGTTGTTGGGTCTCCACCATTCACTGTTGTTGTAATATAATCAGTTGTTGTTGGAATGCGTGATGTTGATGCTTCATCATTGATTGTTGTTGTAACGTAGTCTGTTGTTGTTGGAACACGCGTTGTTGGGTCTCCACCATTCACTGTTGTTGTAATATAATCAGTTGTTGTTGGAACACGCGTTGTTGGGTCTCCACCATTCACTGTTGTTGTAATATAATCAGTTGTTGATGGAACGCGTGTTGTTGATGCTTCATCATTGACTGTTGTTGTAACGTAGTCTGTTGTTGTTGGAACACGCGTTGTTGGGTCTCCACCATTCACTGTTGTTGTAATATTATCAGTTGTTGTTGGAACGCGTGTTGTTGATACTTCATCATTGACTGCTGTTGTAACAAAGTCAGTTGTTGTTGGAACGCGTGTTGTTGATACTTCATCATTGACTGTTGTTGTAACGAACTCTGTTGTTGTTGGAACACGCGTTGTTGGGTCTCCACCATTCACTGTTGTTGTAATATAATCAGTTGTTGTTGGAACGCGTGTTGTTGATACTTCATCATTGACTGTTGTTGTAACGTAGTCTGTTGTTGTTGGAACACGCGTTGTTGGGTCTCTACCATTCACTGTTGTTGTAATATAATCAGTTGTTGTTGGAATGCGTGTTGTTGATGCTTCATCATTGATTGTTGTTGTAACGTAGTCTGTTGTTGTTGGAACACGCGTTGTTGGGTCTCCACCATTCACTGTTGTTGTAATATAATCAGTTGTTGTCGGATCGCGCGTTGTTGGGTCTCCACCATTCACTGTTGTTGTAATATAATCAGTTGTTGTCGGAACGCGTGTTGTTGATGCTTCATCATTGACTGTTGTTGTAACGAACTCTGTTGTTATTGGAAAGCGTGTTGTTGATACTTCATCATTGTCTGTTGTTGTAACGAATTCTGTTGTTGTTGGAACACGTGTTGTTGGGTCTCCACCATTCACTGTTGTTGTAATATCATCAGATGTTGTTGGAACGCGTGTTGTTGATGCTTCATCATTGACTGTTGTTGTAACATAGTCTGTTGTTGTTGGAACACGCGTTGTTGGGTCTCCACCATTCACTGTTGTTGTAATATAATCAGTTGTTGTTGGAATGCGTGTTGTTGATGCATCATCATTGATTGTTGTTGTAACGTAGTCTGTTGTTGTTGGAACACGCGTTGTTGGGTCTCCACCATTCACTGTTGTTGTAATATAATCAGTTGTTGTCGGAACGCGTGTTGTTGATGCTTCATCATTGACTGTTGTTGTAACGAACTCTGTTGTTGTTGGAACGCGTGTAGTTGATACTTCATCATTGTCTGTTGTTGTAACGAATTCTGTTGTTGTTGGAACACGCGTTGTTGGGTCTCCACCATTCACTGTTGTTGTAATATAATCAGTTGTTGATGGAACGCGTGTTGTTGATGCTTCATAATTGACTGTTGTTGTAACGTAGTCTGTTGTTGTTGGAACGCGTGTTGTTGATACTTCATCATTGACTGTTGTTGAAACGAACTCTGTTGTTGTTGGAACACGCGTTGTTGGGTCTCCACCATTCACTGTTGTTGTAATATAATCAGTTGTTGTTGGAACGCGTGTTGTTGATACTTCATCATTGACTGTTGTTGTAACGTAGTCTGTTGTTGTTGGAACACGCGTTGTTGGGTCTCCACCATTCACTGTTGTTGTAATATAATCAGTTGTTGTTGGAACGCGTGTTGTTGATGCATCATCATTGATTGTTGTTGTAACGTAGTCTGTTGTTGTTGGAACACGCGTTGTTGGGTCTCCACCATTCACTGTTGTTGTAATATAATCAGTTGTTGTCGGAACGCGTGTTGTTGATGCTTCATCATTGACTGTTGTTGTAACGAACTCTGTTGTTATTGGAAAGCGTGTTGTTGATACTTCATCATTGTCTGTTGTTGTAACGAATTCTGTTGTTGTTGGAACACGTGTTGTTGGGTCTCCACCATTCACTGTTGTTGTAATATCATCAGATGTTGTTGGAACGCGTGTTGTTGATGCTTCATCATTGACTGTTGTTGTAACATAGTCTGTTGTTGTTGGAACACGCGTTGTTGGGTCTCCACCATTCACTGTTGTTGTAATATAATCAGTTGTTGTTGGAACGCGGGTTGTTGATACTTCATCATTGACTGTTGTTGTAACGAACTCTGTTGTTGTAACGAACTCTGTTGTTGTTGGAACACGCGTTGTTGGGTCTCCACCATTCACTGTTGTTTTAATATAATCAGTTGTTGTTGGAACGCGTGTTGTTGATACTTCATCATTGACTGTTGTTGTAACGTAGTCTGTTGTTGTTGGAACGCGTGTTGTTGATACTTCATCATTGTCTGTTGTTGTAACGAATTCTGTTGTTGTTGGAACGTGTGTTGTTGATACTTCCTCATTGACTGTTGTTGTAACAAAGTTAGTTGTTGTTGGAACGCGAGTTGTTGATACTCCATCATTGACTGTTGTTGTAACGAACTCTGTTGTTATTGGAACGCGAGTTGTTGATGCTGCACTGTCATCTGTGATAATAATAATTTTATAACTTTAGAAACAGTTTCATCATCACACATCATCATCATGATAATCATTTTAAATGACTGAATTCAATTTATTTTTGCACTTATATTTTAATAACATGAGAATATTTCGTTACAAATTAAGAGTTCGTTTTGATAGTTTTGTTTGTATTACAAGATTCAATGAATCAAGACTTTAAGTGTAGCCTTTTTTAAAAGTGATGTAATCCCTAGAAAGTAATGCATGTCAAGCGTTACGTGGTGTCAACTCATGCATGGACGATCGTTTAACTTAAGATTTAGGATCGAAAGGAATGACATAAAAACTACGTGCAAGTAGCAAATTCAAGAAACTTCCTATTTTCTATCTTGCAAGTATGACATGAATTTGGTTACAATTTTGATGCGTGTTTTTTGTCTTTAAATTATTTATATTTTCGTTTGTAAAACGTATTCTGTGTAATCATGCGCAATTTAGTGATTTTGATTTGATTTTTTTCGTTGAAAATGGTGACACAAAATATTTCGTAACTTTTACTAGTATCTTTCGTTCAGAAAACTGTGGCGACACACATGATTGCATTTTATCGAATCGACAAAATAGTTTTATACGTCTTAGTACAAATCACTATAGCTTGACCGCGACCATTGTACCGCGCCCTAGGTATGGCCCAATAGACTAGGCAGTAACATATGATTATGTGCAAAAAGAAAATGGTTGATACCATCAAATATGTCAGATAAATAACAAGTGTCTAAAGGATTTGTACAGAAGAATTCTTGATTTTTCCTAATTCTTTTTTTCTCTTCATTACCGTTTGTTATAATTGTAATTATTGATCCCAGTTTAGTTAAAAAACAAGTCAGCGCATCATTAGTTTTACTTGTTCGAACATTATTATAATAAAATTTAAGGAATTTATTAGTGAAAATACTGTCTGCTTACCATCTTCTGTTGTTGTTATGTAGTCTGTTGTTGTTGGATAACGTGTTGTTGATGCAATATCATCGATAGGTGTTGTAACGTATTCAGTTGTTGTTGGAACGCGTGTTGTGGAAGCAACATCATCGACTGTTGTTGTAACGAACTCAGTTGTTGGAACGCGTGTAGTCGTTGCAACATCGTCGACTGTTGTTTTTGTGTATTCAGTTGTTGTTGGAACTCGTGTTGTTGAAGCAATATCATCTACTGTTGTCGTACTATAGTCAGTTGTTGTTGGAACCCGAGTTGTAGATGCTCCATCGTGTACAGTTGTTGAAACGTATTCAGTTGTTGTTGGAATGCGTGTTGTTGCTTCTCCACCATCAATTGTTGTTGAAACGTAGTCAGTTGTTGTTGGAACGTGTGTTGTTAAAGCCACATCGTCTACTGTTGTTGTAACGAAGTCAGTTGTTGTTGGAACACGTGTGGTTGAAGCAACATCATCTACTGTTGTTGTTACGTATTCTGTTGTTGTTGGAACGCGTGTTGTTGAAGCCAAATCATCTACTGTTGTTGAAACGTAGTCAGTTGTTGTAGGAACGTGTGTTGTTGCTTCTTCACCATCCACTGTTGTTGTAACGTAGTCAGTTGTTGTTGGAACGCGTGTTGTTGCTTCTCCACCATCCACTGTTGTTGAAACGTAGTCTGTTGTTGTTGGAATACGTGTGGTTGTAGCAACATCATCTACTGTTGTTGTTACGTATTCAGTTGTTGTTGGAACGCGTGTTGTTGCTTCTCCACCATCCACTGTTGTTGAAACGTAGTCTGTTGTTGTTGGAATACGTGTGGTTGAAGCAACATCATTTACTGTTGTTGTAACGTATTCAGTTGTTGTTGGAACGTGTGTTGTTGCTTCTTCACCATCCACTGTTGTTGTAACGTAGTCAGTTGTTGTTGGAACGCGTGTTGTTGCTTCTCCACCATCCACTGTTGTTGAAACGTAGTCTGTTGTTGTTGGAATACGTGTGGTTGTAGCAACATCATCTACTGTTGTTGTTACGTATTCAGTTGTTGTTGGAACGCGTGTTGTTGCTTCTCCACCATCCACTGTTGTTGAAACGTAGTCTGTTGTTGTTGGAATACGTGTGGTTGAAGCAACATCATTTACTGTTGTTGTAACGTATTCAGTTGTTGTTGGAATGCGTGTTGTTGAAGCAGCATCATCTACTGTTGTTGTTACGTATTCAGTTGTTGTTGGAACGCGTGTTGTTGAAGTCACATCATCTACTGTTGTTGTTACGTATTCAGTTGTTGTTGGAATACGTATAGTTGAAGCAACATCATCTTCTGTTGTTGAGACGTAGTCTGTTGTTGTTGGAAGGCGTGTTGTTGAAGCAACATCATTTTCTGTTGTTGTAACGTATTCAGTTGTTGTTGGAAGGCGTGTTGTTGCTTCTCCACCATCCACTGTTGTTGTAACGTAGTCAGTTGTGGTTGGAATACGTGTTGTTGCAGTCACATAATCTACTGTTGTTGTAACGTATTCAGTTGTTGTTGGAAGGCGTGTTGTTGATGCTTCATCATTGACTGTTGTTGCAACGTAGTCTGTTGTTGTTGGAACGCGTGTTGTTGATACTTCATCATTGACTGTTGTTGTTACGAATTCTGTTGTTGTTGGAACGTGTGTTGTTGATAATTCCTCATTTACTGTTGTTGTAACGTATTCAGTTGTTGTTGGAATACGTGTGGTTGAAGCAACATCATCTACTGTTGTTGAAACGTAGTCAGTTGTTGTTGGAATACGTGTTGTTGAAGCCACATCATCTACTGTTGTTGTTTCGTATTGATTTGTTGTTGGAACGCGTGTTGTTGCTTCTCCACCATCCACTGTTGTTGAAACGTAGTCTGTTGTTGTTGGAATGCGTGTTGTCGCAGCCACATCGTCTACTGTTGTTGTAACGTAGTCTGTTGTTGTTGGAATGCGTGTTGTCGAAGCCACATCGTCTACTGTTGTTGTAACGTAGTCTGTTGTTGTTGGAACACGTGTGGTTGAAGCAACATCATCTACTGTTGTTGAAACGTAGTCAGTTGTTGTTGGAATGCGTGTTGTTGAAGCAACATCATCTACTATTGTTGTTACGTATTCAGTTGTTGTTGGAACGCGTGTTGTTGCTTCTCCACCATCCACTGTTGTTGTAACGTAGTCAGTTGTGGCTGGAATACGTGTTGTTGAAGCCACATCATCTACTGTTGTTGAAACGTAGTCTGTTGTTGTTGGAATGCGTGTTGTTGAAGCAACATCATTTACTGTTGTTGAAACGTAGTCAGTTGTTGTTGGAATGCGTGTTGTTGAAGCAACATCATCTACTGTTGTTGTTACGTATTCAGTTGTTATTGGAACGCGTGTTGTTGCTTCTCCACCATCCACTGTTGTTGAAACGTAGTCTGTTGTTGTTGGAATACGTGTGGTTGAAGCAACATCATCTACTGTTGTTGTTACGTATTCAGTTGTTGTTGGAACGCGTGTTGTTGCTTCTCCACCATCCACTGTTGTTGTAACGTATTCAGTTGTTGTTGGAATGCGTGTTGTTGAAGCCACATCGTCTACTGTTGTTGTAACGTAGTCTGTTGTTGTTGGAACACGTGTGGTTGAAGCAACATCATCTACTGTTGTTGAAACGTAGTCAGTTGTTGTTGGAATGCGTGTTGTTGAAGCAACATCATCTACTGTTGTTGTTACGTATTCAGTTGTTGTTGGAACGCGTGTTGTTGCTTCTCCACCATCCACTGTTGTTGAAACGTAGTCTGTTGTTGTTGGAATACGTGTGGTTGAAGCAACATCATCTACTGTTGTTGTTACGTAATCAGTTGTTGTTGGAACGCGTGTTGTTGCTTCTCCACCCTCCACTGTTGTTGTAACGTATTCAGTTGTTGTTGGAATACGTGTGGTTGAAGAAACATCATCTACTGTTGTTGAAACGTAGTCTGTTGTTGTTGGAATGCGTGTTGTTGAAGCAACATCATTTACTGTTGTTGTAACGTAGTCAGTTGTTGTTGGAATGCGTGTTGTTGAAGCAACATCATCTACTGTTGTTGTTACGTATTCAGTTGTTGTTGGAACGCGTGTTGTTGCTTGTCCATCATCCACTGTTGTTGAAACGTAGTCTGTTGTTGTTGGAATACGTGTGGTTGAAGCAACATCATCTACTGTTGTTGTTACGTATTCAGTTGTTGTTGGAACACGTGTTGTTGCTTCTCCACCATCCACTGTTGTTGAAACGTAGTCTGTTGTTGTTGGAATACGTGTGGTTGAAGCAACATTATTTACTGTTGTTGTAACGTATTCAGTTGTTGTTGGAATGCGTGTTGTTGAAGCAACATCATCTACTGTTGATGTTACGTATTCAGTTGTTGTTGGAACGCGTGTTGTTGGAACGCGTGTTGTTGCTTCTCCACCATCCACTGTTGTTGTAACGTAGTCAGTTGTGGTTGGAATGCGTGTTGTTGAAGCCACATCATCTACTGTTGTTGTTACGTAGTCAGTTGTTGTTGGAATGCGTGTTGTTGAAGCCGCATCATCTACTGTTGTTGTAGTGTACTCAGTTGTTGTTGGAATGCGTGTTGTTGAAACAATATCATCAACAGTTGTGGCAGTGTATTCTGTTGTAGTGGGAATGCGTGTTGTTGATGCTTCTCCATCAGTTATTGTTGTTATGTAGTCTGTTGTTGTAGGAACACGTGTTGTTGATTGCTCACCGTCCAGTGTTGTTGTAATGTAGTCTGTTGTTGTAGGGACTTGAGTTGTCAACTGCTCATCATCAATTGTTGTTGTAATTGAGTCAGTTGTTGGAATTCTTGTTGTAGACGATCCACCATCGACTGAAACAATTAAAAATTTATTTGTAGAAATTATTTTCAATTTTGTACATAAAATAGGATGTTTTAATTTACTTAGTAAATTTAGTTTATATCAACAGTCACACGGAATTGTAGGATTATTTTATTTTCCAGTCAGTCAAAGAAAAACCCGCATAGTTCCCGTTCCGGTAGGATTTCCGGGATTGCGTCATGTTCCCGTAGTACTTGGTTCAGTAGTTTAGGCGTGATTGAGTAACAGACAGACAGACAGAGTTACTTTCGCATTTATTATATTAGTATGGATTATAGTACTGTGTGTTAGTGCTGATTTACACAGGGTCAGTAACTGACTACAAATTAGAGGCAAATCAGTGCTGACCCAAAAAAAACCCTGTGTAAACAGATTTGAAGTCAGTACAGAGGCTTGAAGTCTATGTAAACAGTTAAAGTCAAAATTCGGCGCCGAAATTCGGCGCCGCGACTGACTTGTCTACTGACCCTGTGTAAATCAGCACTTATAGTATGGATATACTGCCTCCAACAAATGGCAGAAGCACTAATAAAATAGTATCCAATATCGATAGATCTGACGTTTTGTTACTGGATAGTCATTGGTCACATTAGATGAAATCTCCCATCCAACTGGAAATTTGAAAATTTTTTGAAAAAATATCATTCGAAATCAGAGGTAAAAAAAATGTCCTTGCGCTTTTGACTTTTCATGATTAACTTACCGTCTCGGCGAAAATCGCAAAAAAAAACCTATTTTCAATAATTACTTAACCTTGATTTTTTATTCCGAGTACCAGTATGACGGGAAATTTTATATTTTATTTTGAACAAATTTTGTCTGGATGGGAAATTTTGGTCGTGGTCGTCGTCCTCGCTAGTAGTGTGACCGAAGCATTACTAAAATGTCATGAGATTATGGTTTAAGGTTTAAAGACATTTATTCCCATTAAGACATAAAGTCACTTACATGAGAAACTTAAATTTTAAACATAGGTATTTATAAAAAATATCATTCGTTAGATAAAAATTTAGAGTAAGTTACATACCTACTATAAACATAAGTTTAGGTTAGGTACTCATTCATTGCATTCAAAGTTTGAGCGTGTGGTCTTCCAGGATGTGTTTCGCTAATTGTTTTTTGAATACAATGAATGAGTTTACACTTTTTAATTTGCTTGGCAATCCGTTATAGAAACGTGCTCCTTCGTATGTTGCCGTTCGCCTTCCATAATTCGTTCGGATCTTCGGGAGGGCAAGATAGCTAGCTCGTCTATTAGGATAATGGCGATTTGATGTTGAGAATATTATATTTGTATTTATGTTTTTATGTAGCGCTTTGTGGATGAACATACACGTATTATAAAAGTATAATTGTTTTAAATTCATTATTTTAGTATCGTCGTAGATTTTATTTGTAGAAGTTAAAAAAGGATATTTAAAAATGGTTTTAATAATTTTATTTTGTAAAATTTGTAGTGGCGCTAATTTATTTTTGTAAGCGCTACCCCATACTTCTATTAAATACATTTATGTGAGGTTTGACTAACGTGTTGTAGATGGTGTGGCGTAATTTATGAGGAATGCAAGAAGTGATATTACGCAGAGATCTAAGAAGTGCTGATAATTTATTTTTTAGGTGGTCGATGTGATAATTCCATTTTAGAGAGCTGTCGATTCGCAAACCTAGGTATTTCTCGTGGGTTTTATGTTCTAATACAACACCATTAATTTTAAGTGGAGCGTGTGGTGGAATAATTTTGTTCTGAGCTTTGAATTTAATATAACACGTTTTAGATATATTTATTGTTAGTAGATTGTATTGAAACCATTTATTTAATTTATTTAAATCATTTTGTGCTTGCTTTATCATGTCATGTATAGAGGGACCAAAATAAAACAGACAGGTGTCATCCGCATAAAGTGTTAGATGACCATTTAGTTTTAAATCTTGTAAATTATTAATATAAATTAAAAAAAGCAATGGGCCTAAAATCGAACCTTGTGGTATGCCACACGTAATTGGTAAGGGAATGCTATTGTAGTTATCTATTTTAACGATTTGTGATCGATTTTTTAAATATGATTTCAGCATGTCTAGTGCTTTACCAGTAATGTTAATGGATGCTAATTTCTTTATTAAAAGTTCGTGAGAAACGGTATCGAAGGCCTTTTGTAGGTCAATAAATACTCCCAAAACTAAATTTTTTGCGTCAATGTTCTGTTTTATTTTAGTAGTCAGGTCTATAGTCGCTGACAGAGTGTTACTTTTTGGCTTAAAACCGTATTGACGCACTGAAATAAAATTAAATGAGTCTAAATATTTTTCTAATCTCGTGTGTAAAATTTTCTCTAATATTTTTGACAACACTGGCAACACCGAAATTGGCCTATAGTTACCAGGTTCAAATTTTGAACCACTCTTATAGATAGGAGTTACCTTCGCTATTTTCAACGAATCCGGAAAACGTCCTTGACTTATAGCTTGGTTGAAACAATCGCTTAAGGTATGATTTAATTTAGCATTAATTCATTAATTAGCGATAGCAGATTAAATTCCTAAGCGTTATTTTATTTTCTGTCATTTGTCTCGGCCTGCCTAGACGGTGTTTAAAGCATGACATGCGTTTACGTTGTCATGTTACATGAGTAACCAATACTATCAAATCATGCATTTGATACAGTATGCGTCCAGCCTGAGTATTTGTCTTTTGCATGACATGCACTGACCTAAACGAACATCTGGAGTCAGTCATACTTGCGCATAAAAAAAAAGTAAGCTTCATCAATCAGCTACCAGCACGTACTTAGTATAATTAATGTCATTCATTTTAATTATTACCGATCCAAACGATTATTCATACATGACACCGAGTCACCGAGTAACGCATGTCATGCTGCATTTGCGTCTAGGGACTACATCATAGTGCCTGCTATTAAAGTATGCATTGACGTTTATTATATCCTCTCAAAAAAATAAAAACTGCCTATCAACTATTGTTTATCTAATTTATCTTGACACCGCGACATATAATTTAACTTATCATTTTCAAAATAATTTTTCAACAGTATAATTAAGGGATTTAATTAGTGTGTTCATCCTGTTCATGTTTTTTTTTTTTTTTTGCAAACTTTGATTGCAAAATACTCCAAGAAAGGAACTTAGGAATTAATTAACAAAATAACTGTTTGCTTACCGTCATCTGTAGTTGTAACGTATTCAGTTGTTGTTGGAATGCGTGTTGTTGAAGCAACATCATCTACTGTTGTTGAAACGTAGTCAGTTGTTGTTGGAATGCGTGTTGTTGAAGCAACATCATCTACTGTTGTTGTAACGTATTCAGTTGTTGTTGGAACGCGTGTTGTTGAAGCAACATTATCTTCTGTTGTTGTAACGTAGTCAGTTGTTGGAATACGTGTGGTTGTAGCAACATCATCTACTGTTGTTGTAACGTATTCAGTTGTTGTTGGAACGCGTGTTGTTGAAGCAACATCATCTTCTGTCGTTGTTACGTATTCAGTTGTTGTTGGAACGCGTGTTGTTGCTTCTCCACTATCCACTGTTGTTGTAACGTATTCAGTTGTTGTTGGAACGCGTGTTGTTGAAGCAACATCATCTACTGTTGTTGAAGCAACATCATCTACTGTTGTTGGAACGCGTGTTGTTGAAGCCACATCGTCTACTGTTGTTGTAACGTAGTCTGTTGTTGTTGGAATACGTGTGGTTGAAGCCACATCGTCTACTGTTGTTGTAACGTAGTCTGTTGTTGTTGGAATGCGTGTGGTTGAAGCAACATCATCTACTGTTGTTGTTACGTATTCTGTTGTTGTTGGAACGCGTGTTGTTGAAGCCAAATCATCTACTGTTGTTGAAACGTAGTCAGTTGTTGTAGGAACGCGTGTTGTTGCTTCTTCACCATCCACTGTTGTTGTAACGTAGTCAGTTGTTGTTGGAACGCGTGTTGTTGCTTCTCCACCATCCACTGTTGTTGAAACGTAGTCTGTTGTTGTTGGAATACGTGTGGTTGAAGCAACATCATCTACTGTTGTTGTTACGTATTCAGTTGTTGTTGGAACGCTTGTTGTTTCTTCTCCACCATCCACTGTTGTTGTAACGTATTCAGTTGTTGTTGGAATACGTGTGGTTGAAGTCACATAGTCTACTGTTGTTGTAACGTATTCAGTTGTTGTTGGAACGTGTGTTGTTGAAGCAACATCATCTTCTGTTGTTGTTACGTATTCAGTTGTTGTTGGAACGCGTGTTGTTGCTTCTCCACTATCCGTTGTTGTAACGTATTCAGTTGTTGTTGGAACGCGTGTTGTTGAAGCAACATCATCTACTGTTGCTGTTACGTATTCAGTTGTTGTTGGAACGCGTGTTGTTGCTTCTCCACCATCCACTGTTGTTGTAACGTAGTCTGTTGTTGTTGGAATACTTGTGGTTGAAGCAACATTATCTACTGTTGTTGTTTCGTATTCAGTTGTTGTTGGAACGCGTGTTGTTTCTTCTCCACCATCCACTGTTGTTGTAACGTATTCAGTTGTTGTTGGAATACGTGTGGTTGAAGTCACATAGTCTACTGTTGTTGTAACGTATTCAGTTGTTGTAGGAACGCGTGTTGTTGAAGCAACATCATCTTCTGTTGTTGTTACGTATTCAGTTGTTGTTGGAACGCGTGTTGCTTCTCCACTATCCGTTGTTGTAACGTATTCAGTTGTTGTTGGAACGCGTGTTGCTTCTCCACTATCCGTTGTTGTAACGTATTCAGTTGTTGTTGAAACGCGTGTTGTTGCTTCTCCACCATCCACTGTTGTTGTAACGTAGTCTGTTGTTGTTGGAATACGTGTGGTTGAAGCAACATTATCTACTGTTGTTGTTTCGTATTGGGTTGTTGTTGGAACGCGTGTTGTTGAAGCAACATCATCTACTGTTGTTGTTACGTATTCAGTTGTTGTTGGGACGCGTGTTGTTTCTTCTCCACCATCCACTGTTGTTGTAACGTAGTCAGTTGTGGTTGGAATATGTGTTGTTGAAGTCACATCATCTACTGTTGTTGTTACGTATTCAGTTGTTGGAACGCGTGTTGTTGCTTCTCCACCATCCACTGTTGTTGAAACGTAGTCTGTTGTTGTTGGAATGCGTGTTGTTGAAGCCACATCGTCTACTGTTGTTGAAACGTAGTCTGTTGTTGTTGGAATGCGTGTTGTTGAAGCCACATCGTCTACTGTTGTTGTAACGTAGTCTGTTGTTGTTGGAATACGTGTGGTTGAAGCAACATCATCTACCGTTGCTGTAACGTATTCAGTTGTTGTTGGAACGCGTGTTGTTGAAGCAACATCATCTACTGTTGTTGTAACATATTCAGTTGTTGTTGGAACGCGAGTTGTTGCTTCTCCATCATCCACTGTTGTTATAACGTAGTCAGTTGTAGTTGGAACGCGTGTTGTTGTTATTGGTTTTTGCGTACTGGTTTCACCATCATTTTCAGTAGTTGATGTTGTTGTTGTTGTTTGTGCAACAGTAGTCGTTGTTGTTGTTGTTCCACCACCGGGAACACATTCTGATATGTGTGGCCAATCACAACGCTGAAATAGAAATAATAATCGTTTATCTTATGTGATTAAGATTATCGTACGTATAAGTTATATTTTTTTCACTTTTTAAAAAGGTCTTCATTAATAATATGATGCACAATGCACATTCAATTCAAATTAACTTAAATCTTAATATTAAACACTTGACCGTAATTTGAAGCTTACTTATTGAGAAGGTACCTAGCTTTTTCCGCCTATTTTCCCTCTCTTTCTCGTTGTATATATGCTATCTCTCTCGCACACGGCATACCTCCCACCAGGTGGCGCGGCCGGCGCACGATAATGTGCAGGCGCTAGATCTTCTTCATTGGCGTCTAGCTTCCGCCGCGAGAAGGTTGTCTACAAGACTACAACCTTGGTGCTATTAAGTATTAAGTATTGCATATTGCAAGTGCTAAAAGTGTGAAAAAGTGTATCCCGTCGGATCGGTACAGTGAGTTATTTTTACATCTATTGTAATGACATTTTACTTAAAAATGAGCAAAAATCTTTTAAATCGACGGTATATCCGTTGGACTTTATTTAAAATGCTGAGGTCTTTTAGTGAATCCTTCAGCAATAGTTTATTTTTCAATATGCTTTAAATACTTAATAGCATGTTAGATATTTAAAATTAACGATACAACCGTTACATTTTACGTGAAATAGTAACTTTTCTTTTGAAATATTTTATAAGTAATGCAATATATACTAATGAATATTTGAATTTCTAATACTGTGAGTAAAGCAGATTTTAACGGATTTACCGTTCGGCTTTACTCGTATCGTTAATATTACTTTTGTGATTATTTGATATTGACTAAATATATCAAATACCCTCTCTTTTATATAGATATTTTTATTTTGTTTCATTTTTAATGTGTTTTTATTACAAGGTTACAAGTGAATATTATTAATAGTAGATATGGATAAATCCAAGGCTAATCCTATGAGCCAACTCAAAGCTTAACAGGCATGCAATCCATTGCTACGACTTTATTACATTGTCGTTATCACTAGGAACGGTTCGGAGTATAGTTTATTACTAAAAATTATCGAACGAGATGAGTCAGCTCAAAGAACAAATTATATAGGTATTACCTATAACAGGAACAAATTGATGTTAGCGTAATTGCACGAATCACAACGTGTCCGAACATGTCGAGATATGTTATAAATCGTCTGGGAGTTAGCCGCTCATCTGAATAATGATGGAATACGCACAATGCACATGTTCAGTAGGTACCATGAACGTACCACACATTCAAAAGTATCCGTAGTCTATACGTGTCCTTTTATGAGTATTAATCTGATCCGTATATAAGCGAAAATAGACATAGGTATTACACACAGAAATTTTGGTTTGAAAATTACTTTTATTTATATTACGTTTCCTATGTTTCAAATGATGCAACTTTTTGGTTAAAACGAGTAAGTGCCAAAATTTTACATTTAAATTTTCTAGTTTGGAAAGAGACGTTATCGTATAGTTATCGAGATACCTTAATTAGAAATTAAATTTAGAGACATTTCAAAGGATTTACTATTCACATATTCTAACGTTTTAGAATAATATTATAAACTTGTACACCTTGACAAAAAGTAAAAAATTGCGGGTGAGCGGAGATTATTTTGTGCAATAAAACCGTCCTACGATGGTATGGCCACGTATGGCTGCGTTCGTAAGGAATGTTAACGGATATAAAGCAACTGAATGTGACATCGATTGTATGAACTAAATTAAATATGAATCGAAGTTCATTTTAAAATTTTGTGTAAATGATTTGAATTTTGACTTTATTAAATAGTTAAAGCCTTCTTTTTATATATACATAACAATTAATTACCATTGTCAAATCAATTCTTATTTCATCCTGGACAGCTGTTGCTAGCATTGGAAAATAAGTTAAAGTACCTTGTTACTATATTATTATTTTAAATGATTATTAACTTCTAATTTTATATTAGCACCTTAAATCTTGCTCGAAGCAGATTACATAAATGTGGCCGCTAGGTTTAACCGCTACTCCTCGCAGGTTAGGTTCGTTAGCCAGGTTAAACCCACCCTCGCAGGGTGACTATTAAGTATTTTTGGGAAGGCCCTACTTATTTCAAATTACAAACATCCCTCGCGCAGCTGTCGCTCGCAGGGAAATAGGTGCAAATATATCAGCCCTCGCGGGGCTTTGATTACAACCGCCCTCAAGGAGAAATGGTGGAAATATATATCAGCCCTCGCGGGGCTTTGATTACGACCGTCCCTCACGGGGAAATGGTGCAAATATATATCGGCCCTCGCGGGGCTTTGATTGCGGTTGGTGCAAATACAAAGGATTGATCATTAAAATGATCATAGATATTTGCTTTCGTCAACGAGGACCCACGAAAATGTTAGAGATGACAGTAACGGATCTTCACTCTTCTAAGGTAGGTAGAAAAAGGTTTTGAAATCTAATTCACAGTGGGCCATCTATACAATATAAGTATAGTAATATAACCTAATAAATACAATAAAATAGGTAAGAGACGTTAAATAATGGACGCATGAAATGAATACTTTGTATCCTAAAAGGTTAGCTTACGCTTATTTAATCAGGAAACCACCATTGGTTTATCAATTATGGAAATTGCGACTTGAACAAATTGTATTTACCAATGCAGAGCCTCACAATGCAGAGAATCACAACAAAGGGAGGCGAGTCGGATCAAATATCATCTCGCAGATGATTTGTGGCGGTGGTTTCCAGGATTGTCACCAAGCCTTGTGTCAATGGTATATTTGTTATCGTAATTCCATGGCACTAGCCGACCAATTTTCACATAAAATCACCTGAAGAGATTTTTTAATCGCAAAGCGATTGAATGTAACAAATTACGATTGGTTATGTATAGTTGACCTCTCATAGGCCTACTTTAGTTGCCCGGTCTTGTGGGCAATTTATTCGACTTGTTTATCAACCCATTTGGCCTCATTATGGCACCCATGAGTTTTTCTTCAGGGCTCAAACAATAAATCGCTGAGAGATTAGGATAATCATTTGCTTAGACAAGTTTCTTGTCATCCCTTCAGGATTATTATATTATACATATAATAAACTTATATGCAACTATTAACGTAAAACGTTTAAGTACTCAACGAGTGCTGTGAATTCTGACTATTGAGTTACTTAGGATAGAGGATAATTAATAACGGAAGGTCAATCCTTCCAAACAAAAGCCTCGTATTATTAGATATTACTTGGAACCCCTACCCTTCACGAGAAAGCTCTGCCAGATGACTTCACATTTCTTTGATTTGAAGGGGGGGGGGGGGCAATAAATGCAATGCGATACAGACTATACGGCTTTTGAAACATTATAAATATACCAGATAAGCGAACTAAACCTTTCTGGTTTAGTTCTTGCTATATCGATATCCGTGCCTGCTTCTCGTGGTTGCGGTTGAATTAAGTTTATCAATGGTCATAAATGCAATTCTATACAGATGATATACTGCATTTTAAACATGACAAAGTCTAGTAAGCCAACTAAACTTTGCTAGTTTAGTTCTTACTATATCACTGTCCGTGGCTGCCTCTCGTGGTGGTTACAGATGACTAAAGTAACGTCCTGTCTTCGCATCCACAACCAACTGTCCTTTCATAATCTTAAAACAGATTCATTCGACATAGATCCCCACGAGTTCAGTTCTTCATTTTTTGCACTCGAAAAACTGTGGACAACCCACGAGCAGTGCCTCCATTGGTAGCAGTTACAATCAAGGGGTAACTAAGGTAAGCTAGCCATATTAGGGATGTTGGAACAACCGACCATATTCAGGGCAACTTTCTTTGTCCAGTTTAACGTTTAGGCAGTCGTAGCATTCCTACGGAACAAAAATGGGATCAGATCTGCACCCTTAATGCAGTTAATTGAAAGGAGATACCTTCAGATGACGATAGTATTCAGAACGCACCATATTCCTGAACATAATAATGCATATTAATCTGTTGCCATTGTCCTGCAGCAGAATTCCTTAGCGATAATTTGTTCTCGTTAGAGCGAGCGAGGGTTGTAACGATAATATGAGAAATCCTAGTCAGTTCGAGGCCTGAACGACGTGTAAGAGTACTGCTATTTCAGTAGTAGTAGCACCGAGAAGGGCGAAGGTATTCTGGAAAGCAGAACTGAAGGCCCGGTCAGCAGCACCATTCACCTAATAGACAGTGTTTAGTGCTGCACCACTAGAATCTGACTCTGAAGGTATACAGAAATGTATACTTTTTCCAAATATCAAATGTTATAGTCGGAAGAAAAATCCTATTTGCCTCCGTCTACCCAAAAGACATACGGAGTAGCTAGTAGAAGTTGGTTGAATTAGAATAAGTATAATTAAAACCCTTTGTTACTTACTGGATAAATTTGGCTCATTTCCTATCTGACGTTCATATAGCTGTTGATGGCCTAGATGTTATGCACAAACACTTTCATTATAAATAAGTCACGTTATGTTGTCCCGAGACTTTTGGTATATAAGTTCTGATGTAAACCATAACTATACCTTAAAATTAATTTGATTAAAACTTAACGTACTTAGCTGTAGTAATTGCAGGTTTGGGAAACAGATAAGCTCTTATCATTTTAGTCTCTAACTTCTTGAGTTCATTATATGTTTCCAGTACAGAGTTTAAAACCTATCAGTTTTAAATAAATAATTCATGCATTGCACTGAAAGTACCAGCCATGTTTATATTATGATCGGTGACGTTGGCTCTAAACATTAATAGACACCGCACGCTTTGGTTGGATGTTACATATTATCTGTATTATAATTTAAACCGCTTACCTGGTTTATTTTATTACCTTATCCAAGGGATGACCTTTTAATTTATTTGACCCTAAAAGTAAAGACCAAGGTCTCTACTTGTCCGCTAGTAGCAGGTTGGGTTAGAACTGTGTGAGTTGAGACAGCTGGTAAATCTATGTTATGAGGATTTAATGGTGCTTCTACAGAAGTCTAATTGAATAAATAAAGGTTTGAGTTTGAGGTATTCTTGCCTCGTCGGTGATGAGCTGTTGCTTAATTTTGTAAGTAACATCTAAATGCGTAATTAAAAGTCGTTACTTGCTCTTTCGCAGATTTACGCTAAAGATAGTGGAAATTGTAGTAACTTTAACTTTTCAAGCCCAAAAGGTTAACTAAGGTACGCTTAAACCAATCTCATAAGTTCTAATACTTTTAATCATTATGATTTACTTTTTGGTTCTTATTTGATTAACTTTTTATTGTTAATATAAATAATATAAAAATTTAAAAATTTGTGTGATTTATTGGTATACTATCTGCACACCTTACTCTTTCAAATAAAGAAATAAGTAATTACTTATGTACCTATTCAAATTCACATTGGCGTCCATATATTGTACACCAGGTGGGTAACAAACAGGTCTCAATAAGTAAGCTTCAAATTACGGTCAAGTGTTTAATAGCTGTGTTTTACCTGAAATAAAACACATATTAAATACTTACCTATATTTGAAGCTTACACTTAACGTCCACCTGTTGAGTATTTCGACTCAATGAAGAAGATCTAGCGCCTGCACATTATCGTGCGCCGGCCGCGCCACCTGGTGGGAGGTATGCCGTGTGCGAGAGAGATAGCATATATACAACGAGAAAGAGAGGGAAAATAGGCGGAAAAAGCTAGGTACCTTCTCAATAAGTAAGCTTCAAATATAGGTAAGTATTTAATATGTGTTTTATTTCAGGTAAAACACAGCTATTTTAAAATTATATTCAATTCAAAGCTCTTTAATTCTGACTAAAAATAGAAAATACTGTCTTGCAATGAGTAAAATTAACTTTTTAAATAATTTTTTGAAGTGAAACTTCTTTATAGTGGTTGGAAAAAAAAATAGTGTAACATTTTTTCGTTACGCGTGTCATTTTACCGTTACGCGCCATCTTTTTCTTATCCCTACTACGCTCTAAGCTACCACGCGTGATTCGACGAATTTCTGTAAAGTTGCAGTAAATTATAATATTTTGAAAAATAAGGTCATAAAGAAGTTTCACTTCTTACATGTGTACACTTTTTTTTAATTAAAATTCGTACAAAATATCCTAGCAGTGAATGCAATAGTGATATTAAAATGCAATAATTGTGATATTACCTGTAACTTGTAACTGAAGTACGTTCCCGGAACACACGGCATCAACACTTTGTTACCGTGAACGCATTGATAGTATCTATCACACTCTGTTTCGTGCGGTAACAGTTTATCAATTGTGAAATCTTTTGGACACCCATTTGGTAATGTTTCTATGTCACCGTCGCCGTCTTTTTGTGTTGTTGTTGTGATTGGTGTTGTTTCAGGGACTGAAGTTGTTGTTGGCAAAGTTGTTGAACTAGTTGTTGTATCTGGCCGTGAAGTAGTTGAAGATGTAGTTGTTTGCGCTGTTGTTGTTGTTTCAGGATGCGCAGTTGTTGAACTAGTTGTTGTTTCAGGATAAGCTGTTGTTGTTGAACCAGTTGTTGTTTCAGGATGTGCTGTTGTTGTTGAACTAGTGGTTGTTTCTGGATGCGTGGTTATTGTTGAACTAGTTGTTGTTTCTGGATCCGCGGTTGTTGTTGTTGAACCAGTTGTTGTTTCTGGATGCGCTGTTGTTGTTGTTTCAGGATATGCTGTTGTTGTTGAACTAGTTGTTGTTTCTGGATGTGCTGTTGTTGTTGAACTAGTAGTCGTATCGGGGTGCGCTGTTGTTGTTGTTTCAGGATGCGCAGTTGTTGAACTAGTTGTTGTTTCAGGATAAGCTGTTGTTGTTGAACCAGTTGTTGTTTCAGGAAGTGCTGTTGTTGTTGAACTAGTGGTTGTTTCTGGATGCGCGGTTGTTGCTGAACTAGTTGTTGTTTCTGGATGCGCAGTTGTTGTGTAACTAGTTGTTGTTTCTGGATGCGCGGTTGTTGTTGTACTAGTAGTTGTTTCTGGATGCGCGGTTGTTGTTGAACTAGTTGTTGTATCTGGGCGCGCTGTTGTTGTTGAACTAGTTGTTGTTTCAGGATGCGCGGTTGTTGTTGAACTAGTTGTTGTATCTGGATGGGCTGTTGTTGTTGAACTAGTTGTTGTATCTGGGCGCGTTGTTGTTGTTGTTTCTGGATGTGCTGTTGTTGTTGAACTAGTAGTCGTATCGGGATGTGCTGTTGTTGTTGTTTCAGGATGCGCAGTTGTTGTTGTATCTGGATGAGCTGTTGTTGTTGAACTAGTTGTTGTTTCAGGATGCGCTGTTGTCGTTGAACCAGTTGTTGTTTCTGGATGCGTGGTTGTTGTTGAACCAGTTGTTGTATCTGGGTGCGCTGTTGTTGTGTAACTAGTTGTTGTTTCTGGATGCGCGGTTGTTGTTGTACTAGTAGTTGTTTCTGGATGCGCGGTTGTTGTTGAACTAGTTGTTGTATCTGGGCGCGCTGTTGTTGTTGAACTAGTTGTTGTTTCAGGATGCGATGTCGTTGTTGTACTAGTAGTTGTAGTATCTGGCCGGGATGTTGTTGTTGTAGTAGTTGTTGTTTCTGGATGCGCTGTTGTTGTTGAACTAGTTGTTGTATCCGGGCGAGTTGATGTAGTTGATCCACCGCCAGGAACACATTCGGAGATGTGTGGCCAATCACATTTCTGAAAATTGGAATTTGAAAAGATAAGTCATAATTTATTACCAACATAATTGAAAGTTAAAAAAAATCAAACTATCCAAATTATTTTTTGTATTATTTGCATGTTCTATGTTTATATAAAAGATTACAAAATTTATTTGTTAGCAGTTTTAGATATATAAAATAATACATTATGCTTTAAAAATATAATATTAAGAAAAATAGACATTAAAATTGATAAAATGATAAATTGATTATAATGTTTATATTGATTTAATGATTTTACCTGTAATCTGTAACTAAAGTGTGTTCCCGGAGCACACGGCATTAACACTTTGTTCCCGTGAACACATTGGTAGAATCTATCACACTGAGTTTCATGTGGTAGGAGTTTCTCTATTCTATAATCTTTGGGACAACCATTCGGGAACGTTTCTATCTCATCTTTCTCTGTTGTTGTAATGGGTCGAGTTGTTGTTGTTGTATCGGGCCGAGAGGTTATTGTTGTTGTTGTATCGGGACGGGATGTTGTAGTTGTTGTTGTATCGGGACGGGATGTTGTTGTTGTTGTTGTATCGGGTCGGGATGTTGTTGTTGTTGTTGTGCTAGTTGTTGTTGATCCACCGGGCACACATTCTGATAAGTGTGGCCAATCACACCTCTGTAATATAAAATATATGACAAATATAGTATGGTGACTAATTTTATTGTAAATTTATTTATTTGCTTGAATATATACAGAGTGGCTCGAATATGATGTACTAAATAAATTATGTATTTAATGATTTTACCTGTAACTTATAACTAAAGTGCGTTCCCGGAGCACACGGCATCAACACTTTGTTCCCGTGAACACATTGGTAGAATCTATCACACTGAGTTTCATGTGGTAGGAGTTTCTCTATCCTATAATCTTTGGGACAACCGTTCGGGAACGTTTCAATATTGTTACTGTCTGTTGTTGTTGTTGTTGTACTTGGTGTTGTAGGCCGAGGTGTTGTTGTTGTTGTGGTAGTTGTTGATGATTGCACACATTCCGATAAATGTGGCCAGTCACAGCTCTGCAAATTTTGAAGGCAGTATTAATATCACGTTTTGTAGAATATCTATCTATACTAATATTATAAAGCTGAAGAGTTTGTTTGTTTGTTTGAACGCGCTAATCTCGGGCACTACTGGTCCGATTTGAAAAATTATTTCGGTGTTAGATAGCCCATTTATCGAGGAAGGCTATAGGCAATATATCATCTCGCTAAAACCAACAGGAGCGAAGCACTGCGGGTAAAACCGCGGAGCACAGCTAGTATGAAATAAAATAGGCACAGTAAGTTTACAAATCGAAGACAACTATAAAAAAGTTTCAATAAAATGATAACTAATGACAAAATCTATCACTATGTTTCAAATTTATAATTCTGTGTTAACCCTAGAAAAAATATAACATGTAAATTATAATTAGACAAAATTTTGTTCAAAATTTAATCAATAAAATGTATATTTACCTGTAACTTGTAACTAAAGTGTGTTCCCGGAGCACACGGCATCAACACTTTGTTCCCGTGAACGCATTGATAGAATCTATCACATTGTGTTTCATGAGGTAAAAGTCTTTCTATTCTATAATCTTTGGGACAACCGTTCGGGAACGTTTCAACACTACTATCTTGAGTGGTTGTTGTTGTACTGGGTGTTGTAACTGGTCGTGTTGTTGTTGTTGTTGTTGAACCACCAGGCACACATTCTGATGCGTGTGGCCAATCACATCGCTACAAAATATTTAATTTTTAGGTATTGGTATCATATTTACTTATGTCGTAGAAAAAAAAGGTGAATTAAAGAGGAATTTCTATTATGTTACGTTTTTACCAAACAAAAACACAGAAAAAATACAAAAAAAATATTTCGATGTCAGCATTTTACGCGGACACGCGACATTTTAGTACATATTACATCAGTTCGTATTCGATCACCGTAGAAATCGCACGTACTCATTACCAATAACCAAACCATATAGAATTATAGAATTAAGGCAATAAAGGCATTATTGTAAAAAAGGACCACGATGTACGGGGTTGTAGAGCCCGTACAGAGTAAATAACAGAATTAAGTACAGTACATACCAATACAATGTACTAAAATGTCGCATGTTCGCGTAATAGTAAGTAAAAAATTGTATACCTAATTAGCAAATAGACACTACAAATTTACCTGTAACTTATAACTAAAGTGCGTTCCCGGAGCACAAGGCATCAACACTTTGTTCCCGTGAACACATTGGTAGTATCTATCACATTCCGTTTCATGTGGCAATAGTTTCGTTGCTGAACCGATTGGACAGCCGTTCGGAAACGTCTGGACGTTTCTCGATTTTCTCGATTTTATTAAACATCCAGCGTTTTGGATGGTGTCACAATCCTGGAAATATAATTTATTTTGAATATATAAATTGTTTAATTCTTTATCTTCATTATCTATCATATTTATACTCTTTAATAATTATTTAAGTACGTGCAAAAAGCGGAGCTTTTCTTAAGTTTTACGAAAAATATATTTTGAAAGATCCTCGTTCTCGTCAAATTATAACACTTTATATTTATTCACAATAATCAACAAATGCTAATCCTCAACAGAGACCAACAAAATTTAATAACTAGTCATAATTAAAAGCTTCATCAAAAAACACGCTACAACTTATACCTTCATTAACAAACAGTAATTATTAACCCATCAACCACGATGGTCACGAATAAACAAAATTTTTAATGGAAAAGAAAAAAAATCGTTTTTCGTTAATAAACATATCTTTTTTTTTTTTTTTTTTTTTTTTTTTTTAGTGGGGAAATCTTCTTAGATACCCCCGGCTCCCGGGGATGGAGCCGTGGTTATGTCGGATTTCTACCGACTAAAACCCCACTCTGTTCCATCGCGCTGCTTTGGACGGAACTGCGGGAACGGTTACGACTCTACCGCGTGTCCCGCCCAGCAGATGCCCGTTTCCAGGCCCACCACTAGATCCCCCCTCGCTGGCGGCTGCTGGAACGAAGGCTTACGCCACCAACGCGCAGACAATGGATTTTTCCCCGCTCCATCATCCGCGTTCCCCCGAACCCCCGACTCCATCACCGTCCGGCCGGAGGGTGCACGTCGGAAGGTCCTCCGATGTGTGAAATACACGTCGGGGGACCCGCCGGCGCACTTTTATAGAGATTACCTCGCAGCCCCCACCTCACCAGAGGTGGCGGCCCTCGGTCCGACCCCACGGACCGGATTACGAGTTGGCAGACGACCGTTTTACAGCGGCCGCCGCCCCACACCTCTCTGCAGGAGTCTCCGCGCGTCATCACAATGACGCGTCGGGATCCCGCCCTCCGCTGCACGGCGTGGCTTGCTAAACCAGCGAGCCCGCCGCGCCGCGACCTCTGGCCGCCATCCACCGCCGCATAAAAGCCGGCTCCTCTCTGGTCCACAAACAGGACCTCTGCCGTCGGGTCAGTCGAGGCTTTCCAACCCCAACTGCCGTTCAGCGCCACCTTTGCCTAGTGGACACGGGGTCCACCAAGCCACGACCTCTGGTCGCCATCCCACGCCGCACACAGCGGCCGCTGGGCCACACCTAGCCCTGGCCGTCGGGCCGGTTGAATCTCCCCGACTCTAAACCAGCCGTTCAGCCCCTCGCTGGTCCAATTTCGCTTCACTCAGAGGGCCATAACTCTGAGCTACTGAGCCCCTCCGCCGCGACAAGGCCTGGACCGTTGGGGGGTAATAAACATATCTTACTATAAAACATACATTCAGTCAACAAAGTATCGGGAATGAATGATTTGTTTATGGTTCCAAATTCAAATTTTTGTTTTTTTTTGTTGTTGTTAGGTTGGTACAACTGTTTTCTATTTTGGCGCGGAGTTTGAGTAGCATCCGTCATTTAAATCCCACCAAAAACATTTTCATGTAAAATGTTGCCAAGACGAGCCCATATGACTCGTACTGTCAAAAAGTTATCAGATCTCATGTAGAGCCAAGCTTCTAACACTACACGCCCTAACTCTACAAGGCCTAACTTCACAAACTCTACACCTTAGTCAAAATATGTGGCTTGGCCATTTCGCTACATTCACATCGGCGTAAGGTGAAAAATTAATTCACTGTTCATTACTTTTGTGTTATACAATAGTTCTTGTAGTAACGAACGGCCAAGCCACATATTTTGACTAAGGTGTAGAGTTTGTGAAGTTAGGCCTTGTAGAGTTAGGGCGTGTAGTGTTAGAAGCTTGGCTCTACATGAGATCTGATAACTTTTTGACAGTACGAGTCATATGGGCTCGTCTTGGCAACATTTTACATGAAAATGTTTTTGGTGGGATTTCATTTCTTTTTGTAAGTTGTTTGTAACAATTTTTTTTTCTTCTTTTTTTGGGGTGTATTTCTTGCACATCAGAGACGCCTTTTTTTATAGCCCACTCTCTTGTCAAGAACAATTTATTTTTATTTTTAGCTACTGTGTGGACGTAAGAGGCAGGAGACGTTCGCAACACTTCTATTCATTCATATTTATATGATTTGATCTGAAGTATATGTCTCAATAAATGTCGATTAAATTTTTAATTTTTTTTTTTAACAAGGAGTACCTATACATAATTATATATATCTAGGGGAACCAAGTTTTAGATTATTAGACCAGACCTCTAGCGTCATCAAAATTTAATTTAAAATTACAGGTCTCATACAAACTCCCATCCCCTAGTTTAAGGGGTTGGGGGATGAAAGTTACAAGTTTTATAATTTTTTTGTTGTTTGTGTGCTAATACTAGCTTACATACAAAATTTCAGCTTTCTAGTACATTAGGAAATACCTTAAGAATTTTGATGATCATCAGTGAGTCAGTGACGAAATTAGCGTTTTTTAGATATAAATAAAATCTGAAGTATAAAAGCTAATGTAATTAAAACTTAATATGTTCAATAAGTCCGCTATTGACAATATATCCCGAAAATTTTGTTGATCTAGCATAATCCAAACCCAAGTTATGAGGGTTCAAAAAAACGTCGAAGCGCTTCGAGAAAAGGTAGGTAGTGCCCGTGCGCTTCGCTTTCGCTTGGCTCGTCTTGGCGGGGGCACTACCGTGCCCCCAGATTAAAAACAGTGCTGTTTATAGTTTTATAATACCTAGCGTGTATTGCGAATTTCATAATGGACAAAAACATCGAACAAAGAGTTCGTCTTAAATTTTACATCGCCAATGGAATTTCGTGTTCGGAGACACTGAAAATGTTACAGAAGGCATATGGTGAATCGACTTTATCAAAAACACGTGCTTATAAGTGGTACAAAGCGTTCAAAAATGGTCGAGATGTGATGGAAGATTTGCAAAGCTCTGGTAGGCCATCAACGTCTGCAACTGAAGTTAACATTGGAAAAGTGAAGGAAATAGTGACTGAAAATCCTCATGCAAGTTTGAGAGAGATGGCCGCCTATCTTTCTGTATCTCACGAGTCGGATCCGTACCATTTTAAGTAATCATTTGGGTATGAAACGTGTTGCCGCCCGGCTAGTCCCAAAAGACCTGAACTTTCTTCAAAAACTCAATCGCATGAGAGTCGCTGATGACATGCTAGAACGAGTCAATACCGACCCAACATTCATGAAACGCATTGTTACTGGTGACGAGACGTGGGTTTACGAGTTTGACTTGCAAACTAGTCAACGAGCTTCGGAATGGCGTCTTCCAACTGAACCAAAACCAAAAAAAACCACGTCAAAGTCGATCACAAGTCAAGGTCATGTTGACTGTTTTCTTTGACTATCGCGGTGTTGTACACTCGGAATTCTTGCCAGTAGGTCAAACGGTAAATAAAGTATATTATTTGAGCATTATGCGGCGTTTAAGAGAACAAATTCGACGAAAAAGGCCAGTTTTGTGGAAAGAAAATTCTTGGATATTGCATCACGACGATGCGCCTTCGCACAAGGCCATCATTGTGAACGAATTTTTGTCCAAACACTCAACAAATACCATCGAGCAACCACCGTATTCACCAGATATGGCTCCAGCCGACTATTTTCTTTTTCCTAAATTCAAATTACCACTTCGTGGCACCCGTTTTCAATCGGTAGAAGACATAAAGGAGAATTCGCGGCGAGAACTGAACTCCATTTCGGAAACAGCGTTTAAAAAATGTTTTGATGATTGGATTATTCGTTGGCGTATGTGTATAGTTTCTGAAGGAGCATACTTTGAAGGCGATAAAATAAATTTGGATGAACAACAAAATTTTTGTGTATTATTGATATTTTCCCGGTACTTTCTTGACAGAGTAGTATAATAAAACTAGCTAACCCCGCAAACGTTGGTCTGCCTTACTCTTATCACTTAGGGGTATGAAAAGTAGATTTTTAAAAATTTTATAAGGATCGGTCCAGCAGTTTTCAAGGAGCCTGCTAACATTGTGACACGAGAATTTTATAAATATAGATATTTTAGTTTCTTACTTGCATATCCTCATTATAATGAGTACCAGGGGCACATGATTTCAAAACAATTTGACCACTTTCACATTGGTAATATTTATCACAGTCAGAGTGGGGATACGTCTCATTACCACTACAGTTTGTCCCCCCACTATCTATATAGTTGTGATCGTTTTCTACACAATCTATTTTATCCTTGAAGACACATTCCTGAAAAATAATATTAGAATTTATTATACGGGGTGGTTTTAGGAGTGTCTAAAATGGAGTGTAATCAGTGGTATGATCGATTGATGAAATTAGAAATGGGGTCTTATTTTCTATTGTATTGGTTTTTAACTATTTTATGCCATAAAGCTCAAGTTATACTGACTAAAGCTATGAAAGTTGGAATGAAGACATTATTTTCATTGGTAGACATTATAAAGCAATTGATATTACAGTTCTGGAATCCATTTTATGAACATTATGAGCAATAACTTTTCGAGAGCTTTCTAAAAAAAATTAAGCTTTAGGAAAGCTTTTTAAAGTTACTACAACACTAATTATCATCGACTCCGCTGCTATAGTAGTGTAGTCACTACTTTAGTAGTGGAGTCGATAATACTAAAAGTTTTACAAGTCAATCATAATAATATAATATGAAATCTTTTGTCAAAAAGCATCAAATACGCTATAAAGAGCATTATTATCAGTATCAGTAACAAAGCCTGTAAAGTATTACCTATAAATAAATAAATAAAAACCTATATTATACTCTGTCAGTTATTGGAATTAAAAAAAGCTGTCAGACTAGTTTTTTTTTTTACCATACATAAGGGTAGAGACGCAAATATTCGTGAGTGAAACATTAATAAGAAAGCAATTTTTTATTTTTTCCTTCTTTATCGGTGATAAACGGTAAATATAATATGTATTGACGATTCAAAAGTCCTTCTAGAAGAAGGCTAATTGAATAAATAAATGTTTGAGTTTGAAAAGTCCCAAACTTGACGTTTTTAAAACAATGTTGCAAACGTCAAACGTCCTATATTACTTGCTCTGTGGCAAACGTTTTAAACGTCAGAGCCTCTGGCGATTCAAAGTTCAAAGCAATATCCAGCCAATATCGTTATCAGAACAGTCGGCATTTCAATGCTGCGGATTATTTTACGAAATATCTAATTTGCGAAAATACCTAATCAATTTTAGATTTCGATAAACTGATTTGTATCACAGCCAATTTGCCGAATCGATAATGAATTTCGCATTTTTGTGCAATCGCCATTTTTTTCAGAACCACAGATTAAAAATAAATAAGGTAACAAAGAAGTTGAAGACTTTACATCACATTTTACAGGTTGTTTTCATCCATTATTAATTTTAATTAATAATGTTCTCAGCGGGCATTCATTTCACTTTTAATAATAATATGTTGTTAAAAATTTTATAAACGTTTTATAATTTCCAGAGACTAGACTCTACATTGCAATATTATATCAATCAATTAATTTTATCTGGGGAATTTATTATAAAAATTCTGTCTCTGTTTTTAATCTGTGGTACAAATAATTGGTTACATTGACGAAATCTAGATCGCAATAAAAGCTTTTAATATCAATCCAAAATTGAGATATCTATAAATACATAATTAGCATTACAAAATCTGCTCAGTTCAGTCAGCTCAGTTTTTTGACATAAACATCAATTGTTTATTTATAACAATCTTTTTCTGTCTGAAGAAATGATACATTGTAAATATAATATACATTTATGTTAATATGAAAAAATACTGTAGAATAAAATACTAAGTGTACATTCTTCTTAATATATTTTATTTATACAATAAATACATATTTTATGGCTCAATACAATTGTGAATTCGTCGTATTTCTTTAGATTATTTCCTTTTTAATGCGAATTTTTCTTCTCGTGTTTTGTATTGCTATAATCAACATTCAGAGAGTAATTAAAATTATTGCTTTTTACAGGACAATTAAGTATTAATTTTATTTTATCCGTGCAGTGTTTGAATTTGTCACAGTCATTATCTTCTGAATGGTCTAAGTTGACATTATATGGGCAAGACGAAGGAGATACTGTTGTTGGTGTTTCTGTTGTTGTAGAACTCAAAGTTGTAGAGGGCGCAGGAGTTGTTGTTATTGTAACTGGACTAGTTGTTGTAACTGGACTTGTTGTTGTAAATGGGCTAGTTGTTGTAACTGGACTTGTTGTTGTTACAGGAGTAGTTGTTATTGGAACACTGGTTGTTGTTGTTGTTGCTGGCGTCGTTGATATTGATGGTGGTGTCATTTTTGTTGTTGTTGAACAATCAACTTGATTTGCCCAATTACATCCCTATAATGAGCTCATAATTAGCTAATAAATAACAAAAAAGAATACAATATACGATACATAACATAATAGAATAGTATAATAAGTCCTAGATGATATTGCATTGAGATCTTTCCAAACATTTGCAGTTCCTATAAATGATGGTACGAATAGGAACATCGTTCTGAAGCTATCTCAACTCCTTCATACAAAATGTCTTAACATACAAAATATCTATGTCTAGAATAAGTTTATACCTGTAGCGCAGCATCGAAAGCGGTACCACTCCCACATGACATCAGGATAGGTCTTCCATTACTACACGAATAGAATTTAGTACAATCTGTTTCGTGTCTCAGTAACAAATGTACATTTGAGTCTCGAGGACAACCATTTGGCAGAACATCTGCCAAACTCGCGCCGAATAATAGAAGAAAAGCTGCTATACGCATGTCTGAAATTAAGTACCTATGTAAGTATTACTGAAAATAGATGTATCAATTAAATGTCACCATGATATCTTATAGCTTTATTATATCTAGTATGGGAAGGTGACGGCGCTAGATAACCGGTATAGAGCTGTCATTATTCCATACTGGAAATAATACTGCTTTAAGACATCATGATTACTGATAGCCGTAACGTAAATCTAAAAAAATCAAATGAATATAAAAGTATGTATTGAGATTAAACAAATTTACTAAACAGGAACTGATTTTATAACATTAGATGTTCACTCAATAGTAAATCACAATATTATGTAGCACCATCAATATTATCAAATATTAAAATAATTAAAACCTCTGATTTTTGTCAGCTACTCGTATCAAAGACCATAGCCGACTAAATATTTCGGTAGGTGCTTTGTGGCGGTTTTATCAAAGGGAATTAATTGTTAATCATATGACACATTATCACTGATTACCAGCCTTAACTAATTATATTATTTTAGATTCGTATCTATGCGTTTTTAGATTTATATCAAATTGAATGGATCGCCGATTAATGACAAATGTTTTTTGTGTTCATGATGAAAAATCCAAATTTCCATGTTCTTTGTCAATGATATAAATATTATATAGTATCAGACCCAGCACAGATCCTTGGGGGACTCATGATTATTTTTTATGCTTTTTGATACGTATGTGTCTTAGTTCATATTTTTATTAGTAGAATATAGAATAAAGATATATAAATAAACTCCATATCGATAGTAATACAACGCCATCTAGTTTGAAGTCTATAAAAACTTTAATGTAGATATCATTTTCAACGCGGCGCCGCGTTAAATGTATAATATTTCTTTTATTTCAATTACATAATTATTACACATATAATTGTTTAGTTCTATATTTTTTATGTATTGTTACAATATTTAAAACGAAATAATGTTCTCTAAAACCATAAGTCATTGAAATAACAAAATGTTGAATAATACATTTTTTAAGGAAAGCATGATTACGTGGGCGAAACCGCGGGGCACAGCTAGTATAATTATAAAATAGAATACAGATGGACCTATTAAAGTTTTCACCTGCGGAATATAATGTAACAATGGGTTTAATTCAGAAGATTAAAAGAAATTGTCCGTGTTTTGCTGTGTTAAACAGCTCATCTTACACTATAATTTTTGGGGTTCCCTAATTTAAACTCCTTACGAAAATATCAAAGCAAAATAGAAAGGTGCGGTTATTCTTTCTAATTACTAAACTTATAATCACCTTATCGCAGCTTAGATTTACCTTTGCTAGACAAAAATAACAAGGCGTTAAATATCAACGTCACTTGAAACAAATTTACAATATTATATTTGAATTTTGTTTTTGAAAATTATTTTTCGTAGATACTAGCTAGCCCGGAAAATGTTATTCTTATTATATATATGTCGTGGTCATATCGTAGATTTGATCATTTCATGATATGAGTGGCCATTTCACGAAATGGTCGCATATCGTGAAATGGCCAATTTAGTTTGGCCACATCATGATGTGGTTTGGGCAGATCAATGATAAGAAATCGTTTCACGATATGGCCAATTAACGTGCGGTTTTTTCATGAAATGATCAAAATTATTTGATCATATCGTAAAATAGTTACATTAATCGTTGGTAGAGGCGCTGCAAGCTCTGTGTTTATGTGATAAGATGGCGGCCGCTGGCGAAAATTAAATTATTCGCAGTTAAAAACTTCATAATTCGTTTAATAACAATATTATGAAGAAAGTCATAGCAAAGAATTTACGACGAAGAGGTACGAGTACTATGGAAAATGTGGATATCTTTATTTATTTATTTATTTATACTTTATTGTACATATATACCAGACAGAGAAAAGATACAATAATTCTAAACAAAAGAAACTAACACAAAGGCACATATGTACGAAAAGGCGGCCTTATTGCTTTAAAGCAATCTCTTCCAGGCAACCCTGTTGGCACGGAATGTTGAACGTGAACGCGAAGGCACAAAATAAATAACGATAATAGAAATAAATAATACATAGGTACTTAATTATATACTAGTGCTATAAAATGGGTAGTAGGTATAGATAATACATATTTTAAAAATACACATTTAATATACATATTATATACAAGAATATACATAATATACATAAACTACATACACTACATACACTACGTACAAAAGTATAAGAATACATATACTACATACACTACATACAAAAGTACTAAAAGGAGATCTCTAGTAAACAATATACTACTCATTAATAAATATCATGATAAGCAACACATTATAATGATAGGAAATGATTTTTAACGAGCACTTTAAAGCTCTTGATAGTTTTTGCACGTCTGATCGATTCCGGCAAAGCGTTCCAAAGCTGAATAGCGCGAACAGTGAATGAAGAGCTGTAGAATTTAGTACGATGAGCTGGTGTGGAAAGAAGTAGAAGGTTAGATGAGCGAAGAGAGATTAAGCTATTTGCACTAAGGTAATTAAACTGCTTTTTTAGATAACTAGGCGTTTTAGGGTCGAACAGAACACAGTACAGAAGCTGAAGGATGTGGGCATCCCGGCGAAAACGGATGGGAAGCCAATTGAGTTTTTTGCGGTATTCCGAGACATGATCAAATTTACGCAAGCCGAAAATAAATCTTATGCAGAAATTTTGCAGCCTCTCAAGGATGTCTAGCTGGTACTCAAAAAGATCAGGAAATGAGGAGTCGGCGTAGTCAAGGAAGGGGAGGAGAAGGGATTGAGCTAACGCAATTTTGGCGGAGAGCGGAAGAAAGTTACGTAAACGGCGCATCGAGGATGCCGCAGCAAAAACTTTCTTTCGCATTTGCTTAATATGCTCCGACCAAGACAAGTGCTGGTCAAGGAACAAACCAAGACTTTTAACAGTTTTGCTGAACGGAATACGAGTACCGTCGACAACAACACTCGGCAAGCAGTCCCATTTAATTTTGTTCAAAAGCGGCTTACTCCCAAGTATAATAATTTTATCTTATTTATCTTATATGTATTTAAGAAAAAATGCGACTTAAATAAAATAATTTGAAACTACTACTATATTATTATAATTGTTTGTTTTTTAAAAAGCGATCCGCTTCTGGCGTTGTTTATCAAAGTCTAACCTAACCTAACCTAACTGTTTTCTATTGCAAAAACGATTCGCTTCTGGCATTCGCCGGCCGCTGCCGCGGCACTAACTTAATGACATTAAACAAGTTTTTAGAATATAGTTATTCTGAAATTTTTTAATATTTTATGGACTCTTTATATTTTATGCGATCTGGCCAAATGTGGATGACCAAATCGTGAAACGTTGACGATTTAACGATCTGATCAAACTATGTTGGCCATTTCACGATATGCGACCATTTCGTGAAATGGCCACTCATATCATGAAATGATCAAATCTACGATATGACCACGACATATACATTATGAATAAGTTCAACATAGAATAAAATTACTCATTTGCGACGTGAAAAAAGGACAATCCAACAAAAACATACCTACTTTTGCATTTATAATAGTAGGATTATCAGGATACAAACTAGCCTATGTGTTAATCCAAGTTACCCTCTGTGTGTAAATTTCATAAAAATCGGTTCAGCAGTTTTTACGCGAAGGTGAAACAAATATACAAACTTTCGCATTTTTAGTCTATTAGTTAACACTTAACAGATAAGTAAGGATAACAGGAAACAAAATCGTTTTTTTTTCCACTAGCTTTAAATAACCTTCTTTGATGTTAATGAAAGTGAAACATATCTTTTTGATAACAGATACACAAATATTACATTAGAACATTCGTTTTATCTATGATTGTATAATAGAAAACGGTCTTCCGTTATAATCATTCATTATCAATCAATCTATACATATTATAATAAATCTGTAGAAGGGTCAATTCTGTACATTGAAAATATTGAAAAAATAAATAGCACCTGGGGTGTTACTGGATCGATACCAAACCCAAATATGTGATTAAAAAAAATTTTGTCTGTCTGTCTGTCTGTATGTTCAGGCATCACGTGAAAACTAACGGTTCGATTTTGACGAAACTGGGTATAATTATACCTTATTATCCTGGGCATAAAATAGGATACTTTTTATCCCGGAAAAATACGTAGAATAATCTTAATTTTTCCGCGCGGACGGAGTCGCGGGCGGAAGCTAGTTTATAATATGATGTCATATTATAATCCACGTGTTTTAATTATTACATGCTTATTTTTCTAACATTATCGTGACCTATTACATGAGAATCACTACATAGTATAAAACAAAGTCGCTTTCTCTGTCCCTATATAATATTCCTATGTATGCTTAATGCTTATTAGTTATGATTTTGATGCGGTTTTTTTTAATAGATAGAGTGATTCAAGAAGGAATGTTTTAGTAAATAATTTATTAGGTCTGCAACAAAGCGGGCGGAATGATAGTTATATACTAGTAACTAGCTTCCGCCCGCGACTCCGTCCGCGCAGTGTCGGTCTTCGCGTGGATGGTTTATTTCTCCATTTTGAGTAACTCTGACAATGACATCTTATAAATATCTATTGTACCCAAATACGGCTAGGCCTATAATAATACGCAACGTGTGTTCGCGGTTCTACAGAACAACGTCTATGGATAAAACTGAAAAATTTAGATTAATTTTTTTCTGCGTATTTTCCAGGATAAAAAGTATCCTATTTTACGCCCAGGATAATAAGGTATAATTATACCAAGTTTCATCGAAATCGAACCGTTAGTTTTCACGTGATGCCTGAACATACACACAGACAGACAGACAGACAAAATTTTTTTTAATTACATAATATTTAGTTTTGGTATCGATCCAGTAACACCCCCTGCTATTTATTTTTTCAATATTTTCAATGTACAGAATTGACCTTTCTACAGATTTATTATATGTAATAGATTATAGAGATTTTCCTACATTCCTTTACTATCTCTTGAGTACTCTTTACATGGCACTTGACCGATTTCTAATAATGAATGTACTTTTAACGGATTTGATACAGTTTCAAAAGTATTTACCGTCGACTCTTAACATAAAGCCAAAGTTAAACTAAATAATTGAAGTGAGAAAAACTGAAAAGATGTAAACCAAATCTTATCCTTTGTGAATATGCGTAAAAGCTCGGAAAGTTACAAATTAAAAGTTTAATAAAATTGCACTACTCGTGTCCAATTAAATTCTTTTTACACATATTTAATACTACTGTTTCTTGCGATTTTACCCGCATTGCTCCGCTATTAGCATGGTACCTATAACTAATAGCAGTGAAATCGTTTTTCAAGTCGAAGCCGTAGTTCGTGAGATTAGCGCAAATAAACAAACAAACTCTTCAGCTTTATTACATATGTATAGATTAACGGTTCAAAATATTAGTATTTAAATACAATATTCAAGATTAAATTCTTACGCCAAATCAATATCCCTGTATTGGGTACTCCCCTTTAATCTTTATTATTTTATATTAATGATAACTACTCTATAAAATTTAATTGTGTAAAACTGGTAGCATGCGACAAAAACTTTCGTATATTATATACAGTAACGTATTGTTTGGGGAAAATCTATACTAAAAAATAAATCTGAAGAGTTTATTTGTTTGTTTTAGCGCGCTAACCTCAGGAACTACTGGTCCGATTTGAAAAATTATTTCGGTGTTAGATAAGCCCATTTATCGAGGCCCATTTATTGATGGCTCTATATAATATGAATATATAGAGCCGTCAAAAACATCCTGTAAAAAAGCCAAGTCTTTCTACCGGAAAAAGTTGTGTCATCCATGTAGGTAATACCAAGTCGGTTAATTTATTACGTCCCTATTTAAGGGACCTTCTAAGTTATTCCGTAAATTATTATCATATCAATATTTAAAATCTTAAACGTTTTAAATAAACAGATCGACTTAAAAACATTGCGCTCTAAGCGAAACTGTTCTCCAAAACAAATGTATAAACTTTTCCTAGCGGCTCATCGGGACTCGCCGGGAGGTACATATTTGTCAAGTTATGCCGGCTACTCACTTACCTGCAGCAGGGGCAATATTGGAATTGGGCCCTTCATTGGCGCCTTAATTGTTATGTGTATAGGCAAGCAGGGGCAATTTAGAGAACAACTGAAATTGCTCCAACCGCCGACCAACCGAGATTGTACCAATATTGCCCCTGCGGCAGGTACGTGAGTAGCCGGTTTTAGTGTACAGAAATCAAAACGAACAAACATCATCATCGCAACGTCATTTAATTATAATGTACTGATAACAACTGATAAGACAATAGAACAACGAAAATTAATGTTGCTACAAGTTATTTATCGTTTGATAAGAAATCGCGATTCGTGGAATCGATAATAATCAATTCATAACAAACAAATTACAATAATCGTGAATTTCGCGAAGGGAAAACGTTTTTTGCAATATTTGCACGCTTTTATGGCGAACTGCCAGACTTTGCCAGACAGTTCAATTCACGGCGTAATCTGTATGGAAATAAGAGGTCATAATAGGGCCTCTGTATTTTTGTGCATTTGGGCCTTTAAACGGACAGATTTTACTCAAACTTTGTACTCTAATCAAGGATATATGACAATAAAATAATATTACCATGAGTTTAAAGCGACTTTTTTATTTAATTATTTGTGTTTATTATTTTTTGGTAGAGACACAAAGGTCTTTGAAGAAATCATTATATTATATTATGTTTTGCTAGAAACAAAACCAACAATGTTCAATCCATTTCAAATATTTTACCTATTTTCTCAACTTTTACATTTCATTACACTACAAACTTTCATGTTATCATAAATTATCATCTATTGTGAGTTTTTCTTAAATCAAATAATTATAAATTAATGTATTACGTTAAGCTGGCTGTCGCAGGGGCAATAGGTATCTGAACAATCTCGGTTGCACGGTGATTGAAGCAAATTCAGCTGTTCTCTAAATTGCCCCTGCTTGCCTATACACATCACAATTAAGGAGCCAATTAAGGGTGCAATTCCAATATTGCCCCTGCTGCAGGTACGTGAGTAGCCTGCTTTATCAAATTGTTAAAATTTACCAAATCCCAAGGGAAAGCAAAAATACTGAACTTGAATATATTTAAATGTATACTAATCAAATAATAATATTATTTTTAAATATAAAGATAACAATAGATTGATAGCTCTGATTTCAGTGTAACATATAAAAACACTTGTAAAACGCCGTCAAGATAAAGATATAGGAAATAAAGAAAAATTACACGTTTTCAAGGTATTATTTTATAATTAAATGTGACTTAATTAAATTAACATTACGTCATACTTTTCCTTCCTATAAGTAGTGAATATACTTTTGTGTTTGAGAAAGGTTTCTTATTTCCGCTCTCTCTTTGTTAGCTCAAAGCACAGATTTATTATTAAATGTTTTAATTTTTTCCGACACGATAAATTTTATCTAAAAATCACTTTTGAATAAAATTGTAGACCATAAAATTATCAATACCTTTTCACGTGTTCGTTTCAATAACGTAGATTTTCATAGCACTAGCTCTGCCCACCGGTTTATCCCCTTATTGGTCTTTGCGGGATGATAATATATAACCTTTCTTAATAAATGGGCTGTCTGACACTAAAAGAGTAGTTCAAATGGAGTAGTTCTGGAGATTAGCGCGTTCAAGCAAACAAACTCTTCAGCTTTATAATATTAGTATAGGCTTTTCTAAATTATCATATTTTAGAATTAACAGCTCTATTAGCTAATCTGTGTCTGTTAAACTGTAGATACTTAATATTATATCACTTTGATAATAAAATAATCTTTCATAATTAGGTTTTTCACTAATCCCAATCGACATTATTTGTGTTATACTGGATTAAGAGATTTTTTGAACATGACGAGTTTTATATTAGCCTTTCTTATGAAATGATTAACTTGACTCACTAGATACGAATACTGAAAAATATATATAAACCGGGTGTAATCGTTAAGTGTGCACAGGCGATTATTCCGTAACAATTGAAGATTTCAAAAAACTTTAAATTGATATCGAAAGTACTAAGTACTCATTAGGAGAATGAGTAAAACGGCAATAATAGGTTTTTAAAAATAAAACGAGAAATATCTAAAAATTTAACTATTGTTTATTATGACGTTTAAAAGGGTTTATTAGAGAAATCAAACCTTTAAATTACTCGTATCGGTCATTATTATTATAAATATGTTATTATAATTGAAAAAAGTTAACCAAATGTGTTCTAACCACGTTCTAACAAAACGAAATCTATATACATTCAGTCAACAAAGTATCGGGAATTAACGATTTGTTTATGGTTCCAAATTCAAATTTTTGTTTTTTTTGTTGTTGTTAGGTTGGTACAACTGTTTTCCATTTTGGCGCGGAGTTTGAGTAGCATCTGTCATTTAAATTAAAAACAGTGCTGTTTTTAGTTTTATAATATCTAGCGTGTATTGCGAATTTCATAATGGACAAAAACATCGAACAAAGAGTTTGTCTTAAATTTTGCATCGCCAATGGAATTTCGTGTTCGGAGACACTGAAAATGTTACAGAAGGCATATGGTGAATCGACTTTATCAAAAACACGTGTTTATGAGTGGTAAAAAGCGTTCAAAAATGGTCGAGATGTGATGGAAGATTTGCCTCGCTCTGGCAGGCCATCAACGTCTGCAACTGAAGTTAACATTGCAAAAGTGAAGGAAATAGTGACTGAAAATCCTCATGCAAGTTTGAGAGAGATGGCCGCCAATCTTTCTGTATCTCACGAGTCGATCTGTACCATTTTAAGTAATCATTTGGGTATGAAACGTGTTGCCGCCCGGCTAGTCCCAAAAGACCTGAATTTTCTTCAAAAACTCAATCGCATGAGAGTCGCTGAGGACATGCTAGAACGACTCAATACCGACCCAACATTCATGAAACGCATTGTTACTGGTGACGAGACGTGGGTTTACGAGTTTGACATGCAAACTAGTCAACAAGCTTCGGAATGGCGTCTTCCAACTGAACCAAAACCAAAAAAACCACGTCAAAGTCGATCACAAGTCAAGGTCATGTTGACTGTTTTCTTTGACTATCGCGGTGTTGTGCACTCGGAATTCTTGCCGGAAGGTCAAACGGTAAATAAAGTATATTATTTGAGCGTTATGCGGCGTTTAAGAGAACAAATTAGACGAAAAAGGCCAGTTTTGTGGAAAGAAAATTCTTGGATATTGCATCACGACAATGCGCCTTCGCACAAGGCCATCATTGTGAACGAATTTTTGTCCAAACACTCAACAAATACCATCGAGCAACCACCGTATTCACCAGATATGGCTCCAGCCGACTACTTTCTTTTTCCTAAACTCAAATTACCACTTCGTGGCACCCGTTTTCAATCGGTAGAAGACATAAAGGAGAATTCGCGGCGAGAACTGAACTCCATTTCGGAAACAGCGTTTAAAAAATGTTTTGATGATTGGATTATTCGTTGGCGTAAGTGTATAGTTTCTGAAGGAGCATACTTTGAAGGCGATAAAATAAATTTGGATGAATAACAAAATTTTTGTGTATTATTGATATTTTCCCGGTACTTTCTTGACAGAGTAGTATATAATAAATCTGTAGAAGGGTCAATTCTGTACATTGAAAATGTTGAAAAAATAAATAGCGGAAGCTGGTATGTAATATACTCGTATTATTCTATGTCGTCGTTACTATTGTTGAATTTTGTTGAACTGTCAAATGTTGCCTATGAAAATGGCTCTACCAAAGGCTCTAATAATAGTAACACATAATGTAAATACTCTTTTGTTTGTCTTTTTAAAGTGCTTAATTAAAATAAATAAATAGGTGCGATGTAATAGAGGCCATTTTAACTTTATCTCTTATCAGCGGCATGATACAATAACATTTTTTCAGTAATTTACATGGCTTCATATAATTTTGTGTAATCGAATTATTTGATCAATGCAGCTTACACACTTATTACTGATTTCATGTTTAAATATGTTCATAAAATCTACAAATTATAAGAATTACATATTACCTATTGTTTGTTAATTACACGGCAAAATCTTCAATATCTACAAATTACAAGAATTACACATATTTATTTGTCACAAGCGGCTCTTTTTGACGCAAATGTTAACGTCGTTTTAGAAAAAATAGTTCTTCTCTGTTTCGTATGTTTGTCTATTTGAACCTACACTTGAAGTTTGAACCGTTTATTTCGTTGTTAATTCGACTGTTTTCAAAGCGTCAAAATTCAAATTTGCTTAAAGTCGCGTATTCGAATCTCGCCTCGTGATGTTTTTTTTTTAATCTCAATTCAGCACATTATTTTTGGATAGTTTGTATCTACTGTTTGATATATTATATTAATCTCGTGTCACAATGTTTGTCCTCAATAGACTCCTAAACCACTTAACCGATTATATATTAAAATTCGCACACCATGAGAAGTTCGATCCAACTTGAGAGACAGAATAGTTTAAATCTCAAATCGTTTTAGAGAAAGCGGGCGAAGCCGCGGGCGGTAAGCTAGTAAGTATATAACATAATTACTAGATTTCCGCCCGCGGCTTCGCCCGCGTTTGCAAAGGAAAACCCGCATAGTTCCCGTTCCCATGGGATTTCCGGGATAAAAACTATCCTATGTGTTAATACAAGTTACCCTCTATATGTGTGCTAAATTTCATTGTAATCGGTTCAGTAGTTTTTACGTGAAAGAGTAACAAACATCCATACATCCATACAAACTTTCGCATTTATAATATTAGTAGGATAATCTGTTTGACGCAAATTTTAAATTTAAAAGTAAATAACGAATATTAAAACAGCGTATGAAAATTCGTGCTAAAGCCGCTTTGCAAAATTGTTACCTATCGCTTATAATGCTTATTGTAAGACAGATTAAATAAAATTAAGATACACGAATCAAGTTTTACACAGTAAAGATTTTGATCTTTACAATAACTAACTTTTTCCTAATAAAATTGAACAGCGAGATTTAGGTATTTAAATTATTTTTCATTTTAAAACTTTATCATGTAACATATAAACTTATAAACTTAAAATTATTAACTTTTTGAAACACCATCATTTTAGACATTAAGTTCGAAATTTTAAAGCAAACTACAGAAACATCTAGTATAGCCAAGAATCTGCTATGTTTTACATAATATATTAATTGTATATTATACACAACAAGCATTCCGTGTGCGGCTTCGCCCACTTTGTCTAAAACCTAATAAATTATATACTAAAACCTTGCTCTTTAATCACTCTATCTATATAAAAACCGCATCAAAATCCGTTGCGCAGTTTTAAAGATTTAAGCACACATAGGGACAGAGAAAGCGACTTTGTTTTATAATATGTAGTGATATCACTTGTACAATCAAACATAGGTACCTACTTAGATTCGTAGAAATTAGGCTCAAAACTACATCGACGAAAACATTAAGCCCCGATTCTTGGAGACTTTTATCTAAGCAATTTTGAATACAAAAGTAATTAATGATTTACATTTCCAACTATTCAAATCAACTATCAGTAATGAATCATCATTTTAATTTTAATAATTACACGTGTGTGAAAAGTTTTGTGAAATCAATCTATACTTTATTAAGGTATTAATATTATATAAAGCTGAAGAGTTTGTTTGTTTGAACGCGCTAATCTCAAGAACTGGTCCGATTTGAAAAATTATTTCGGATCACCGAAAGAATTTTTCAAATCGCTATCATAGGGTATAGGTATATACCACAGAAATGGCAACTATGCGAGTTCTTCGAAAACGCGAGCGAAGCCGAGGGCGGAAAGCTAGTTGTTCATATTATTTTTATTCAGGCAACATAGACCCACAATTATACATTTTACACAAATTTTAATTCCACACAGATTTTATTAGATTAATTATATTAGTTTATCACTACATAGTATAAAACAAAGTCGCTTCTTCTGTCCCTATACAGGGTTACTTGTAAAACACCAGCAACCTCGCAGGACAAGATAGCTAACATCATAAGTAACAACATTTGTTCAACGACTTTTGGCATAACGCAATAAATTATTTTTAAATGATTTTTTAAACTTTTATTGTACTCTCCTAACATTTGTAAGTCTATGTTCTATTTCATTATCGGATGAACGACGCGACGCCCCCTTCCCCCTCTCGTTCGCTTCTTGTTTACATAATTCTTGGGAGGCGAAGAGTTTATAATATTCAAACGGAAAATTAAATGAATATTTATTTTTCTGTGAAAATAAAATCTAATAAAAATAACTGCGTTAAAAACAACCGACTTCAAAAACGGAAAAGTAAGAAATAAAAAAGATTTGATATTATTAATTACTACATATTATTTTTATGTGCTATTTACTAAAAAGGTTTGATGTCGGTGCATGGGCTTAATACTAAGTGCTTAGTGTTTGGCACCGACTTCAAACCTATTTAATAAATAGCACATAAAAATAATATGTAGTAATTAATAATATCAAATCTTTTTTATTTCTTACTTTTCCGTTTTTGAAGTCGGTTGTTTTTAACGCAGTTATTTTTATTTAATACTTTTTAGTGTATTTTTCAACACGAATCAAACGAGCCCAAACTCGATAAAATTGAGTCAATATATTACTGAGTTCCTATGGCCACCTTCCGATTCCATCATCAGATCAGCTCCATGTCATGATAATGTTTCATCGCTATCCAATTTACATTCGTATACAAAATTTCAGCTCAATCGGTTACCGGGAAGTGAATCAAAGTTACTTGCTACATTGAAATTAAGTCATCGAGTACAGACAAAAATGCTCATAAAATAAAAACTACTAGGCCTAGCCGAATAAAATTTTTATGGGACCAATTCGACACCATCCCGCATCGAACAAAAAAAGAATCACGTAAATCGGTTCAGAAACCTCGGAGTAATCGGTGTACATACATAAAAAAAAAAAAAAAAAAAAAATATACCGGCCGAATTGATAACCTCCTCCTTTTTTTTGAAGTCGGTTAACAAATTACCAAAAGTCGTAGAACAAATGTTGTTACTTATGATGTTAGCTATCATGTCCTGCGAGGTTGCCGGTGTTTTACAAGTAACCCTGTATACATATATTCAAGATATTAAGAAAACTTACCTACCTACCATGATAACTTATCTAATGTAACAGGACATCTCTCATCTCTTCTATATTTATATTTTTCTTACAAATATCAAAACATTTTCTTTAACGAGAAAAAAAATCACTCCAATGCGACTGTGATTCGAAGAGCAATCTGTAAATAAACTCGAATATTTACGTATTTGTTACGCATTATTATCAAAATCGATTTTACGGTGACACTAAAGTACTTAATTAGCTGAAATTTGGATTAAAAAACGAAAATGTATTATCGAAACAGCACTAATATTATACAGATCATAATTAGGTTGACATTACTAGTGTTGTAGCGACGACAAGCCAATTTAGGAGTTATCGAATTTCAAGTGTAGCCCAAAGAAAGTTCACACGGTAACTCGTATATAAACAGTTCGTGCCCTATGCACGGACAGTCACGGGCTTGTCGGGACGCGGGTGGGTCGCATTAGGTCGAATATTAATTACATACGGATAAATATATGTAGTTAACGAAATATAACCTTTGCGTAGTAATTTCATCTTTCATTACACCCGCACATAACAAGCCCCTACATTGGTGACTCTAACATTGGTGACCCTACCAACAGTGTTATTATGTGACATAATAACAATAATACTAACTATCCTACTAATAGGTATTATAAATGCGAAAGTTTGTATGTTTGTTTATTCGTTACGCATAAACTGCTGAACCGATTTCCATGTAATCTGGCACACACATAGAGGGTACCTACGACATATCCAACTTTTTATCCTGAAAATCCTACGGAAAGTGTAAACTATGCGGGTTTTCCTTTGACTACGCAAGCGAATCTGTGGGCGACAAGCTAGTACCTAGGTAATATTACAAATGCGAAAGTAACTCTGTCTTATTGAAACTTAAGCCACCTTAAGCTTGACATTTTTGCGTATAGGAAACATGCCTTAATTTTTATAAAAAACTAGCGGTGCGCCCCGGCTTCGCACGTGGTACATATTCATGTTTTCTCTACATAAGAACCATCCTCGTACTTCAAGGAATATAATAAAATAGTTTGGAAAATCCAAAAGTGCACGCCTCATAATCTCATCCTTTACAATAAAATTGATTATTTATAAAGAGTACGTGACTATAAATATAAAAAAGAAATAAAATAAAACATTTGGAAAAGTAAAGAAAGCGGTACCGTAATAATTGAGCTATTTTTCTTGTGGCCCCACCTAGATGTGAAACTGCGCAGGTTTAAGGGACTGACTACCAACTTATTTTTTTAAACCTTGGCTTATAGTATAAAGAATCGAGTTTATAATGGTGAATTTTGAGTACACTATAAAAAAAAAAAAAAAAGTCGATATTTTTTTTGTTTATTTAATAACAATTAAACCACATCGAATCAGACCCTGAAAAATGAAAGGGTTCTATTCCTGAGCATACTCAAGCGTGAGAGAAAAAAAAAGACTCGATTAGTAAAGTATTTCGGTCGCTATCGTGTTAACAAGAAAATCCTCCGCACATACCTACAGACACACGGACGTCCAAGACAGAACTTTTTTTAACTGTTTTTTAACTAGTTTAAATAACAAAAATGACATCAAAAATATCATGAACGTTAAAAATAGTGTTTTTTCTTAATATGTGTGTGTGTATATGTATTATCTTACAAGTGCAATGTATGATACATAAAGACATTTTAAGTTTGAAAAATCAGATGTTTTGCGCGAAGTGACAGTAGTACCCACCTCAACGCTTCGCTTATGAGGCGTGCAAAATAGGATTAGGATAGGATAGGATAGACTTCCGCGATAAATGAGCTATCACTGAAAGAATTTTCAAATCTGTGATAACATGTTTTGAAAATCTAGCCGTTGTCACTCGTAAATAGTTTATTAAGCAACTAGCTGTGCCGCGCGGTTTCACCCGCGTGGCTCCGCTCCTGTTGGTCTTATCCTGATGATAAATAGCCTATATTACTCGTGGATAATGTAGCTTTCGAATGGTGAAAGAATTTTTAAAATCGGTCCAGTAGTTTATGAGCCTATTAATTACAATCAAACAAACAAAGTTTTCCTCTTTATAATATTAGTGTGGATTTTCATAATGGTATCTGTAGGTACTTCTGGAGATTACCTATTATGTGACGCCTCAGCTAGACAACGACTGACGAAATAGTTTAGTATCGAACTCAACAGTGAAATGTTTTCCATACATTACGCAGTTATTCTTTGTATTTGATAATATTTATAGATTGATGCGTAGGTAATTGCTTCATAATCGTTGTCCTTTAATATTATCGTAATACACTTATATCTTTTCCTGTTTTCCGTATTTTTACTATATTTTCTTTCTTTTTCAAGTTATCCTACAATATAATTATTTGAAGAATTTAATTCATTGTTAAAAATACCAAAAATCTAATCAAAATTTGCACATTTCCGAGTAAAGGGGTTGACATTTTATTTACTGCTTCGTATTATAGAGATTAATGATAAAATTTGAATCGAATTAATTCGACTTATCTTGTATTATCTATAGTTAAGAATATATAATAGCGTTTTGTTTGTTTTCTGCAGTTGAAAATAATTTTTAGTAATTAATAGTGTGTTTTTTGACAAAAAAACTTCGCGTCAAAATCGACGCTATGTATAGTGAGTATCCATTTTATTTTTTATTTTATTAAAATAACATTAGTGCAAGTGTATTAGTGTGCGGATAAATAGTGTGCTTACTTTAAAAATACGTTTTATTTATTAAAAAATATATTGCATCACTTTTTTAACGGCTTATAAGTGTGATTAAAGTGATAATATTAACGTAGAGTAATATAACAATATTTTACAAAAACAAAATAAAATACTTATATCTATTGTTTTTCGTTAACTTCAAAAACAAAAATAAATATTTGAGCTTAAATTATTTTGTACACTGTATGCCATACAAATTACAATTACTTAAACAAATTTATTTAAAGTGTGATAAAAGCATATAATATAATAGTTGTTTTTAAAATAAAAACAAGTTATCTATAAGTATTATAAAAATGAATCCCAAAATGTGTTGGTAAGCGCATAACTCGAGAACGGCTGAACCGATTTCGTTAATTCTTTTTTTATAATATTCCTGGAAGTACGAGGATGGTTCTTATGTAGAGAAAACGTAAACATGTACCACGGGCGAAGCCGGGGCGGACCGCTAGTTAATCATAGAAATAAGCTCAATGCTTTCAAACCAATTTGAAACACAACTAAAGCTCTGCATCATTCATTAATTCATTTGACAATAACCAGAAAAATAAAACAGTTTATTCCTTCGTTTAATCGTAATAATATTATGTAGGGCTTTCTAAAGTTATAATAAACTAGTGGTCGGCCCCGGCTTCGCCCGTGGTACATATTTCACAATAAAAGGTAGCCTATGTCCTTTCTCGGGTATCAAAATATCTCCATACCAAATTTCATGCAAATTGGTTCAGAAGTTTAGGCGTGATTGAGTAACAGACAGACAGACAGAGTTACTTTCGCATTTATAATATTAAGTATGGATTTATAAATGGATCGTGTAATTTGATAACATAAAAGCACACAAATACTAACTTGCCTCATTCTAAAATACTAACTGTGAAGCCTCTTCCTACTTAAATTATAAATGCGAAAGTTTGTGAGGATGTGTGTGTATGTGTGTTTGTTACTCTTTCACGCAAATACTACTGAACCGATTACAATGAAATTAAGCACACATATAGAGGGTAACTTAAATTAACACATAGGATAGGTTTCATCCCGGAAATTCCACGGGAACAGGAACTATGCGGGTTTTTCTTTGAAAATGTTTATTATATATCTAATATTTTTTTATAATTTGACGAATATAATTGTAATTTTAAATTTGTAATTGTAATACTTTTTTACCTATATAATGTTATTAAATTTCTTGAATTTTTTTAATGTAATTCATAAATTGACGAATTGTAATCGTAATTAACATTTTGCACGCTGTAATGACCTATAATTAGAGGTGCAGAAGATCATGTACTTGTATTAGATGTAACGAATGTAATCTGTATCCTCTGTCGGAAATTCTAAAATAAATAAATAAATAAAACGCGGGCGAAACCGCAGGTGGAAAGCTAGTATGAATATAAAGATAGGAGAATTCAATTATAATCCAATATTGTAAGTACAATCTAAAACGACGTTTAATCTATCATTATCTGTATTTTCAAATAATTGATAAAACATGTTTGGAATTATTTAAAACATATTTCTTTGTTTTTTGATAAAAACTGACAAGATTATAATAATAATAAGATATGGATTATTATGTACTTGTACCAAGTTAATGAAAAATACATGCTTAATGACAATTAGTTTTTATCATCATCATCAGGCCATATCTATACTAATATACTAATAATAAAGAAGAAAAGTTTGTATGTATGTATGGTTTTCACGCATAAACTACTGGACCGATTTTGATGAAATTTGGCATAATCCCTGAGAAAGAACATAGGCTATCTTTGATTGCGAAATATGTACCACGGGCGAAGCCGGGGCGCACCGCTAGAGCTAGTACCTAATAATAAAATGTTCCCACTGCAAAGGGACACATGCCTATGAGGGTTCAGGGGCCGTATTATAACCTCTTATTATCAGACAGTTTACGCCGTGAATTTACTGTTCAATTCACGGCGTAAACTGACTGGAAATATGAGGTCATTTCCATCATCCACGCTATCAAAACATTTGTTTTCTGAGGATTGTGAGAAAGTTTGTGAGGATGGATGGCTGTTTGTTATTCTTTCTCGTAAAAAGTACCTACTGAACCGATTGCAATGAAATTTGTTATGTAGGTAACTGAAGACCCAGAATAAAACATACTTTTTATCCCGGAAATCCCACGGGAACGGGAACTCGCGGAAGCCGCGGACCTATTTATAATTAAACTAGCTTGCGTAGAAAACTTAACAATTTATATACTAAAACCTTCCTCAAGAACCACTCTATTTATTAAAAAAGCTGCATCAAAAGTCGTTGCGCAGTTTTAAAGATTATATACATAGAAGGACGAACAGACAGCTACTTTGTTTTATACTATTGATAAAAACAGTAGTTAAAGTTGATATCAGAAAAGTACCGATTCTATAAAGTATATATTGTTAACGATAATTTTGTATTTAATACACATATAATAAATATTTTTTATATCCTCTAAAGATAAACAATTAAATACGAATGTTTTACGTGAAATAAAGAAAGACTAGTAGGACATAACACTTAACAGCAATGATTTGTTTATTTTAATATTATATCGCATCATTTGATTGCTTTTATTAAAATTTAGCTTTACCTGTATGTTTGTTTGTTCGAATTCAAAATTATTTACGTCTATAAGTAACAAATGGTCATGAACTAATATGTGATTGGAGCAAATCTTGGAGCAAATAAAATACTTGTGTAAGGAGGTTTCGCTCTTCCTTATTATTTTATTTTCTTCATAATACACGGGTATCGCTATAAGGATGATACCCGGTCCTTTGGAAGGCTTACATTGGGACACAGGTCCAACACGCAGAGGCCCTTTAGAGAATTTAATGTGTTGTGGGACACCAGCCGCAGCCTGCCCATGGCTGCACTATAGAGATACAGCCCTGGGCAGTCCGCGGCCAATGTAGGACTATTGCAGAAAAATGGAAATGAATAAAACTGGGTTATGGGAGGGGGTGTTAGATGGACTGGTATATTGGGTCTATGGGGACTATGGACGTCTGCCTTTTCAATATTAAAAATTGAAAACTATGGCAGACGGTGACTCGCCAGTTCGGTCGATGGGCTCCCAAAAAGGTTACCGATAGTGGCAACAAGGGGGCAACATCAGCTGAACGGCTAGGGTGTAGAGAGGTGCGGCACCGGTTTCACCATCGCGAGCCCGCGGGCCCGGAGCGGGTTTCCCCGCTATTGCGCCATTAGACACTTCCACCCCCGAGCATATAGCTCTGGCGGCTCCACTCTGGACGGCCAACAAAGGCAAGCCAGAGGTGGGGGATTCTGAACCTCGTCATTGTTCACTCCGAACTGCCACCGGGACAGCCCAGAGGTGAGGACAGGGACCTCCCCCGGGAGCGCTCGGTTCCCGCGGGGTCGCTACTCCCCGACACCTCGCCACAAGGTGCCCTGCGGGGTGACTGACTGCACGGTTGGGATATCTATTGTAGATATGCCAGCCGAGGGCGATGGGGTCGTCACATCCCTACGCCTTTATTTTCTTTATTATTATTGGCGTGTTTGAACTTTGATGTAAACTTTTTGGATATTTCCCGTTTTATTTTTTTTTAAAGTTATTATTGTCATTTTACTTATTAAGTTAAGGGCTTTCGATATCAGTATAAAGTTTTTTGATATCTGCAATCTTAGAGTATATATACTATCTATAGAGTGCGAACAACCAAGTGGGAACAGTAGGCACAGGTGGGAACAACACGACGTTCCCGCCGCGAGCGCTCGCAGTCGTGGTTGAGTGCTCACGAAGTGCGTTGCTCTGGATTTTTTTTCATATTACGAATAAACATGGTGAAATGTGCTGTTCTATCTTGCAAAAACGATACTAGAAAATACACAAAATTGAAATCCACTATCACATTCCATCAGTAAGTCGATTGATAGACTTATTTTTATGAAAATAAATCTAGCATCGCGGGGGTGAAGGGTAGGTGAGAGGCGGACACGCGCAGGCTTGCTCGCGCGCCTCACTGCCGCCACGTGATCGTAGTGATGTGACCTGACCAACGCTGTACTCGATATAAAGTTTACTAGAAGAACTATATTTTACAAATTATTTATTTAACTTAAAATTTAAAACTCTTTTAAAAATGTATTATAAATATATTTGTGGTGTGTTTTGTATGATACACTTTCTAATATTATGAATGCGAATGTAAATGTAAAGTATGTAGTGTAAATGTAAAGTATGTAATGTTACGATATATTTTCTGAACCGCTAAATTTTGATAGTAGAATGGATAAAATTAAATAAAAAAATTATTAATATTATTTATTATTTTAAATTATTAATTATTTGTTAATATTTTTTACCATTTTTAAAACATTATTATTATGGTTTGATTTATTATTAAAGAAATAGCACTAAACCTGATCTTTTATTTTATTAACTTTATTATTTAAAAAGTACTCACGTTTTTCTGATATTCCAATTAAACATATTTTTTTAAAGTACTTATAATTAATACAAGAAAATTTCATATATAATATTTAATATTCAAATGGAATAAACAAACTTTATTCAGTTGGTAGACAAATTTAAAATTACATATTTATACTTTATTCGTATATTTTTCCTTTAATAACTTATTGAACATAAAATTTACTTATGATACATATTTATTTACATAACTTATCGACAGTTCAACACGCAATTGATACCTACCCATCCCTATTTGTCACACACACATCTATATAGTATCTATAGCTCATCTGCCTACGATGCGCAATAAGCAATTTGTGCAATACACTCGCTCTATACTATTGTAATATTATATACTCTAAGTCTGCAATAGTTACGGAATAATCGCCTGTGCACACTTTACGATTACACCCTGTATATTTATTTATTTCTTTATTTATATCAGGCAGCATTGCCCATATATTGTTAGTAGTACTTATTCTAGTGTTAGTAAAACTACATATACTTATTTTTAGATTTTAGAGTTATTAGCCATTTTTTATTGATAAAATTATGTACATTATTGAGAACTTTTAAAATACTATTATCATTTTTATTAATTCTATCCCTAATTGAAAAAATTTTTTTCCTTAATATATCATAAAAATCATCTACTCTGTATAATACAAACATATGAGATGCACTACAAAAACGTGGCAATCCCATGAACATCCTGAATGCATTATTGTATTGTACTCTAAATGTGTTCATTGTTTTTCGTGTATGCTTCACCCACAAGCTACTTGTATAAAACGACTGACAATAGGTTGTGAACAATAGCTTTTTGACATTCCTACTACATTTTTTAAATCTTCTTATTATCATGTTTGCCCTAACTGATAGATTTCTTCTCTCCCTCTCTATATCCTCGTCATCACTCAGAGTGCTGGTAACGAAATGTCCCAAATATTTAAATTTACTTACATTAACCAACTCTGTTTCATTAAGATATATCGGAGGGACGCTGTCAGGACCCCGCCCCGACCGAAACACCAAAACATTGCTTTTTTTTTTCATTATAAAGTAACCCATGTTCACTTGCATATTTCTGACAGATTCCCACCAACACTCTGAGTCCTCTGATTGAGGGACTGAGGAGAACCATGTCATCTGCATAGCTCAGATTATTAATGTTAAATCCTCCAATATGACATCCGACATGAGTCGCACTCAGTTCCTCAATCAGGTCATTAATATACAAATTAAACAACAAGGGAGAGGTTAAACCACCCTGTCTTACTCCACAATTTAGAACGTAGGTATCTGAGAGTGAATTTTGCCATTTTACTACATTCTGTTGATTTTGATACCAAAACCTCAAAATGCGAATAATGCTATCTGACACACCAGACCTTTGCAACTTGCCCCATAATTTATCATACACCACACGGTCAAACGCTTTACTTAAATCGAGAAAGCATGCATAAACTGATGTTCTTCTTTCTGTGTAATAAGCAATACAATTTTTTAAAGAAAATATAGCCAAATCAGTAGAAACATTAGGCCTAAATCCAAACTGTCTATCATTAAGTTGTATTTTATCCTGTAAAGATGGTAGCAAAATCTGTTCAAATACTTTTGAGAATACAGTTGCTAAAGATACTGGTCTATAATTATTAACATCTGAATGATCACCCATTTTGTTTTTTATTATAGGGACAACTGTTGTCCTCATAAATTCCAATGGCAATACGTTATGTTTTATAAAATAATTAAACAAAGTAGTTAATACTGTGATCAGAGAGGGTCCTGCATACATTAAATGTTCAATATTTAACTTATCATGGCCAGAGGATTTACCTCTCTTAACACTTCTAAATGACCTTACTACATCAACATCCTTAATTACAAAATCTACCTGTTTACAAAAATTAATTTCAGAATATAAATTGTTCACCGCTAATGAGTCAACATGAAAATGCATTTTAAAGTTATTTGCGATTTTCTTACAATTACTTTCACAACCGATAGTACTAGGGATAGACCTAGTCCCGTTACATGAATTTGTGATACGCCAAAATATATATATATATATATATATATATATATATATATATATATATATGTGTGTATAGCAAGCATTTTAACGCAAACGATTTACAGATATACTTTTACCACTTTAAAATATTGTGTGTTTTTGTAATTAATTGTACGAATTATTAATTAAATGGGTTTTTACGTATCGCACTTGCCTAGCCGTGTTAGAGATTAAGATTACATTTATCAATTCTATCACAGTCAATTAATAGATAATTATTTGCTATTAATTATCTGAAATTGGAAATCAATTGACTTCCTGTAAACCTATTTCAATTCATTTCAAGGACGTTTTACAGGAAAAGAAATGAAAGAATTATATATGAAATAAACATTTATTTTACCACATAAATACATTAATGTAATAATTTTATATTTTGAAATGAAAATGAAATGAATGTATTTATTGCTACAATAATTTGGATACAAAGAAACTTAAAATCTACTTAACCTAATAACAAAATTGAAATAAAATAGAATAAAAAAAAAACAAGAAAATTATAAAAACGTGTTTTTGTGGCAAAAGGCCTAGACTCAGCTATGCTGTTTGACTCGAGAGTACTACAGCGCTGATTTTCAGTCTGGCCTTGAGTTGAGGTTCGCCGCCAACAATCTGCGTACGTAATTATCTACTATATACTTATATTTAACCAAATTTTATATTTAACCAAAGGCTCCATGGTTTCACCCGCGTGGCACCGTTTCTGTTGGTCCTCGGTGAATGGGCTATCTAACACCGAAAGAATTTTTCACCGAAAGTAGTTCCTGAGATTAGCGCGTTCAAACAAACAAACATACATACTCATCAGCTTTATAATATTAAAAATATAGATTTCAAGTAGGTACATAATATTATAATCAAGTCGTAGTATCTTTTAAACTGCTAACAATTCTAAATTTCAACTCTACATGGCTCTACATTACAAACTACTTTTTCTACTTACCTCCTGTCTGCTCTGTCTAAGTGTTATTTACATATATAAATATATTATTAAAAAAATTATATATGTATGTTTATCAGCCATTTGGTTTCCTTAATACAAGCAAGTATGGGATCAGATCGTGCCGTGTGTGAAAATTTTCCTGAAATATTTATTGAAGTGAAACTTCTTTAGGCGCGTTGAGAGTAACATTTCAATGTCATGGCAATACCGTCACGTCATGGAGTAAGGCAACGGTTGACCGCCTCCTTGGTACAGCGGTTGAGCGTAGCACCGAGGGGTCCTGAGTTCGATTCCCCGTGGAGAAGAAGGCCCGTGGAGAAGAAGGCCTGCTTGTCCCTAAAGAATATCGATCAGTAAAACAGATACCTATATAATGCATCTGCCCCTTACCCCATTATATGGAGACTTCACACACTATATGGAGTAAGGCGACAACTTTGAATCTCGCCAAAGAAGTTTCACTTCTCACACATGTACTCGGCACAAACGCTCTTTTTTAACTATATTAATTATTTTTCAGTAAAGCTCTTGTTACTGGGCATCGTAGGGCTCGCCTACGCTCACCCGAGTGTAGAATGCCCTACGGATGGCAAGCAATACCTCCTACCTCATGAATATGACTGCTCCAAGTTCTATTCATGTGTGCGAGGAAGGAAGCATAATCAAGCGTACGACTGTCCTGTGAACACGTTGTTTTCTTTTGAGAAACAGGTAAGTTTTTTATAATAATTATCGGTTTTGTGAATTTGACTCGTTTTAACAAATAATTATTTAGTGGTTCGTTTGAGCCATGTAAATTAAGACAGTGAATTCGTCACAAGTATGTGCAACTTTTAACAATGATACTCGTACTCGTAGTAGAAAAATTCAGTGTTTTTTTTTTATAGAAACTGGCTTACCGCCCGCGGCTTCGCCCGCTTTGTCTAAAACCTAATAAATTATATACTAAAACTCTCTTGAATCACTCTATCTATTAAAAAAACCGCATCAAAATCCGTTGCGTAGTATTAAAGATTTAAGCATACAAAGGGACATAGGGACAGAGAAAGCGACTTTGTTTTATACTATGTAGTGATATTGCAGATTAACATTGAACGGTAGGTACCTACTTACTCTTATCAGCAATTTTGATAATTCCTTCCGCATGTATTTTTATAATTACAAGGATAAAGCTTGGTTATCTATGCTTTATAGTTATTTTAAAGTAACATAAACATGAATAAAATTGTAATATTACAGCATATGTAACTAAACTCCTTTACAACTGCTACATCGATTTTTATAAAATTTTTGTTGTTCTATAGATCTAAAATGTTAAAAATATGTACCTAATGACGTGACCTAATGAAGTGGTAAATGTTAAAAATATGTACCTAATGAGGTTTCAAAAGTGCTTCTAGAAGAAGTCTAATTGAATAAATAAATGTTTGAGTTTGAGTTTAAAAATCAAACATGAAGGTAAATTTATACCACTTGGTAATGGATTGAATGGATAGGATGTAATTATAAAGTTTGTTGGATCAGCTAGTAATCCATTAATATTATAAATTAGAAAGTAACTCTGTCTGCCTGGCTGTTACTCAATCACGCCTTATCTACTGAACCAATTTGCATGAAATTTGGTATTTGCTATTTTGATACCCGAGAAAGGACATAATATGCTACTTTTTACCCCGGGAAATAGGATAGGTTTTATCCCGGAAATCCCACGGGAACGGGAACTATGCGGGTTTTTCTTTGACAGCGCAGGGAAGCTGCGAGTGGAAAGCTAGTTTACCATAATTAAAGAAACAAGCAGTAGGATAAAGAATGTCATACCGGTAAATTTTATTAAAAAAACAATTTTAAAATCACTATCAAAAAAGTGACTGATTCACATTTATAATCCGTCGATAATTAATTTTAAATCTTTAGGATTTATTGATAAATGGATTATAATAATGTTTCGCAAAACGAATAGTGATACAATCAAAATGTATGGATTTGTTAGCATTTATCAAGTGCGTGTTTTTAGCGTAAGGTAATCAAAACCTACAGGGTACTTCCCGTGTACGCAGAGTCTTGAAATTTGGTAAAATACGCCGTCATATGCCACAGATAAAACTAGTTGCGCTCTACGGTTTCACCCGCATTGCTCCGCTCCTGTTGGTCGTAGCGTGTTGTTATATAGCCTTCCTTGATAAATGGGCTATCTAACAACGAAAGAATTTTTCTAATCTGACCAGTAGTTCCTGAGATTAGTGCGTACAAACAAACAAACTCTTCATCACGCGTGAACGGGTGGACCAAGTTCGATAATACATTTTTTTATTTTATTCCTTGAAGTGCGAGGATGGTTTTTTATGTAGAGAAAACGTAAATAGGTATGTACCACGGGCGAAGACGGGGCGGATGGCTAGTAAAACAATAAAATTAAGATAATACAGTACCTACCATAAGTACTACTATTGTCATGATATAATATGCTGAGGGCCTCGCCGTTTAGGTAGTTTAGGTTTTTATATAGCTATTAATTTTTTTGCTTAATTTCGTGTTATAGTTTTTTTTCTATGTTTAGGTTTACAAACTCAAACATTTATTTATCCAATTAGACTTCTTTTAAAAGCTCTTTTGAATCGTCATAACATTTTTAACATTTACCACCGATTCGGAAGGCATAGTTGCTCTTTTAAAATCATGTCAATATTACAATTCAATTTCACATAATTATTTTTTGTATTGATTATCTAATTAAATGATTTATTTTTTTAATCTTATTTTTGACTCATTTAATTCCAGACTTGCGACCAACCCCATCTAGTAAACTGCGTCAATTCGGTTCGCAGTACAGCTACGTTGGGATGTCCCACTCATTTCTTTGGTGTCCTTCGGCTACCACATGAAAATGACTGTGGAAAATACTACAATTGTGTGCAAGGGAATAGAGTTCTTATCAATTGTGAAGCTGGCAAACACTTCAATGCTGTGACACAGGTAGGATTTATTTTTAAAGTAAAACATCTTCATCATCAAGAAAAATTTCAAGGTCGCGTCATGGTAATACTGTTACGTCATGGAGTAGGACGACGATTTTGCTATCTTTCCATCTTGCCAAAGAAGTTTCACTTCTGACACGTGCGCTCAGCATTTCGTTTCCACGCTCTTTTTGAAAAGTATCTTATTTATTATCCACGTTACCCTCTTAAGTGTGTGCCAAATTTCATAAAAATCGATCGAGCCGTTTTTGAATGAAGGTGTAACAAATAATCAAACATACAAACTTACAACATTAGTACTATGTATTCGCTTCGTTTCTGCTAGAGCAAACGTCTTTGAATCTTTTCAAAAGTTTATAAGTTGTTAACCTATTGCAAACAAACAAATAAATAGCATACAATTTAAGCTATATGAATATCTAATAATAATTAATTTCGTCAAAAGTTGTTTTATTACAATTAATTAATATTTGCACATACAATATTTAGTGGCAAAATCTTATGACATAATAATAAAGTTATATACCTAATTAATCGTATTAAATTACTCTCATGTATAAAAATAAAACTTATCTTTGATTTCTACGAAAATACAATAAAATACTCTACACCTATTAGTAAAAAACGACACTTTATCAAAACATAAGTAATATTTTTTTCAAATATACTTTGTAAACCCTAATATAACATTATGACAATCATTTTTGCCAATAAGCATTTAAAATTACTTTTACAGAACTGTGAAGATCCAGGCAAAGCTGGGTGCGATCCCAGATTAGGTCAAGATGGAGAAGATGGTCAGGATGGGCAAGATGGCTTTGGTATCGGTGCTGGTATAGCCGGTATTGGTGGTTCTGGGGGCCTCAGTAATGGCGGAAACGGGGGAAACGGTGGAAACGGTGGGAACGGCGGTAATGGAGGCAGTACACACACCAATGGTGTTGAGTTACTCGCGAACGGATGCCCTGTTGATTGGAGAATTGAACAGCTCTTACCTCATCCTGATTGCACAAAGTTCTACCAGTGTGTCCACGGAAGGAAAGTAGAAATGCCATGCGCTCCTACTACGTTCTTCAACTTTGAAAGCCAGGTAACTAAAATATGAATCAATTTTGAAATTAGTTGAAAACAATAGAATAAAACTTGAGAGATAATTACTAGCAGTCTTATTTCTGAACTAATTTTGGCTATAATAAACGGTTCAATTCATGTTTTACTTAAAGAAAACTATGCTACGGAAGTTTCGAACAAATATTTATATTAACTAAATATCATCTACGATTCGTGAAACAAAATCTATTAACTAAGCTTAGATCTTTTTTTGCAAGTCGTATCGAGATATTTTGTATTCATGTTATTTTTAATGGTTTTAGGGAAATTATTTATGTAAATATTAAATAAAATTGGTCCAAGTACACTGGCTTGCCGTATACCATATGTAACAATGTCGTTTCGATTTATATATTTATTCACGACTTTGACAAATCCGCTATAATTGTGTATATTGCTTACGATCAGTATATACAATTGAATCAAATTCAAAATTCCATATCTTCCTAGTTAATTTCGTAATACATTATGAATCACACAGTCAAAAGCTTTCGTTAAATCCCTTTATATTGCTTTTATTGTCTATGCTTATCATAATTCGTTTTAGAAAATTGATGAATGGTCATATTAATAGATTTTTCTTTTAAAAATAATTATTGAGATTGTTACATAATATACATATTATGATATTACTGCTATGACTGATATAATAAGTAGGTTAGTTGATGTGTCTTTCTTTCTTAGTTTACTAACAAAATTTGTGCAATTTTTTCACCTGTCGATTATTTTTTGACAAGTAGGTAGAATTAGTATCTGAATCTAGACCGTATTTCTACTTTTTTTTACTAGAAATAAATGGGATAAGGAAAGAAACACTGCATATTATCAATGACAATTTAATTATTACAATTTTTCTTTATTTTCAGCGATGCGACGCTACTCAATGCAATCCTGGTGCGGCAGATTCAGGAAACAATAACTGTAATAACAATGGAAACAATAACTGTAATAACAATGGTAACAATAACTGTAATAACAATGGTAACAATAACTGTAATAACAATGGTAACAATAACTGTAATAACAATGGTAACAATAACTGTAATAACAATGGTAACGATAATGTGAACGATGCCGGAAATGGTGGCGATGGAGGCAATGGTGGAAACGGAGGAGATGGAGGAAACGGAGGAGACGGTGGCAATGGTGGAGATGGAGGAAACGGAGGAAACGGAGGAGATGGAGGAAATGGAGGAGACGGTGGAAACGGAGGAGATGGAGGAAACGGGGGAGACGGAGGAAATGGAGGAGACGGAGGAAACGGAGGAGACGGAGGAAACGGGGGAGATGGTGGAAACGGAGGAGACGGAGGAAACGGAGGAGATGGTGGAAACGGAGGAGATGGAGGAAACGGTGGTGATGGTGGCAACGGAGGAGATGGAGGAGATGGAGGAAACGGAGGAAATGGAGGAAACGGGGGAGATGGTGGAAACGGAGGTGATGGTGGCAACGGAGGAGATGGAGGAAATGGGGGAGATGGTGGCAACGGAGGAGATGGAGGAAACGGTGGTGATGGTGGCAACGGTGGTGATGGTGGAAACGGAGGAGATGGAGGAAACGGAGGAGACGGAGGAAACGGAGGAGATGGAGGAAACGGTGGTGATGGTGGCAACGGTGGTGATGGTTGAAACGGAGGAGATGGAGGAAACGGTGGTGATGGTGGAAACGGAGGAGATGGAGGAAACGGAGGAGACGGAGGAAACGGAGGAGATGGTGGAAACGGTGGTGATGGAGGCAATGGTGGAGATGGAGGAAACGGAGGAGATGGTGGAAACGGTGGTGATGGTGGAAACGGAGGAGATGGAGGAAACGGAGGAGACGGAGGAAACGGAGGAGATGGTGGAAACGGTGGTGATGGTGGCAACGGAGGAGATGGAGGAAACGGTGGTGATGGTGGCAACGGAGGAGATGGAGGAGATGGTGGAAACGGAGGAGACGGAGGAAACGGAGGAGATGGTGGAAACGGAGGAGACGGAGGAAACGGAGGAGATGGTGGAAACGGTGGTGATGGTGGCAACGGAGGAGATGGAGGAAACGGAGGAGATGGAGGAAACGGGGGAGATGGTGGCAACGGAGGAGATGGAGGAAACGGTGGTGATGGTGGCAACGGAGGAGATGGAGGAGATGGTGGTGATGGAGGCAATGGTGGAGATGGAGGAAACGGAGGAGACGGAGGAAACGGGGGAGATGGTGGAAACGGAGGAGACGGAGGAAACGGAGGAGATGGTGGAAACGGTGGTGATGGTGGCAACGGAGGAGATGGAGGAAACGGTGGTGATGGTGGCAACGGAGGAGATGGAGGAGATGGAGGAAACGGAGGAGATGGAGGAAACGGGGGAGATGGTGGCAACGGAGGAGATGGAGGAAACGGTGGTGATGGTGGCAACGGAGGAGATGGAGGAGATGGAGGAAACGGAGGAGACGGAGGAGACGGAGGAAACGGGGGAGATGGTGGCAACGGAGGAGATGGAGGAAACGGTGGTGATGGTGGCAACGGAGGAGATGGTGGAAACGGAGGAGACGGAGGAAACGGAGGAGACGGAGGAAACGGAGGAGACGGAGGAAACGGAGGAGATGGTGGTGATGGAGGCAATGGTGGAGATGGAGGAAACGGAGGAGGTGGTGGAAACGGTGGTGATGGTGGAAACGGAGGAGACGGAAACGGAGGAGATGGCGGAAACGGAGGAGACGGAGGAAACGGAGGAGACGGAGGAAATGGTGGAGACGGAGGAAACGGAGGAGACGGAGGAAACGGTGGTGATGGTGGAAACGGAGGAGACGGAGGAAACGGTGGTGATGGTGGAAACGGAGGAGATGGCGGAAACGGAGGAGACGGAGGAAACGGAGGAGACGGAGGAAACGGTGGTGATGGTGGAAACGGAGGCGACGGAGGAAACGGAGGAGATGGTGGAAACGGAGGAGATGGCGGAAACGGAGGAGACGGAGGAAACGGTGGTGATGGTGGAAACGGAGGAGATGGTGGAAACGGAGGAGACGGAGGAAACGGAGGAGATGGTGGTGATGGAGGTAATGGTGGAGATGGAGGAAACGGAGGAGATGGTGGAAACGGTGGTGATGGTGGAAACGGAGGAGATGGCGGAAACGGAGTAGACGGAGGAAACGGAGGAGACGGAGGAAACGGTGGTGATGGTGGAAACGGTGGTGATGGTGGCAACGGGGGAGATGGAGGAGACGGAGGAAACGGAGGAGACGGAGGAAACGGGGGAGATGGTGGAAACGGAGGAGACGGAGGAAACGGTGGAGATGGTGGTAATGGCGGTGGTGGTGGTGGTGGGGGCGATGGCGGTGACGGTGGACAGAACCCAGAGAACCAAGACCAAAAGTGCCAAGAAGATTGCCACGTACCGTTCTGGAGGCACGAAACCGACTGCGACAAATTCTGGAGATGCAAGGGTGGCAAAGCAGTGCTTGGTATCTGTTCTACAGGCCTTTTCTTCAATCCAGAAAAGCAATCTTGTGACTATATGTGCAATGTTGATTGTGTGAGGAAAGATATACAGTCCAAGCCTACATTTGATGGTCTGGAACTCTTTGTACCCTGGGATAAGGTAGACAGTCTTACGGAACTTGCCAAGAAGGATAAAATTCATAGATACAGTAGGGGAAGCTATTAAGGGAAGATAAACAAGTAAGGGTTTCCGAATTGAGCATGATGTTAAGAATGTCTTAAAACAAAACCTTGTTATTTAGATTTATTTGGTCTTCAACTAATCTGTAATGCTGCTCAAATTCTTATATTATGTGACATAAGCTGTATCAAATCAATTCTCAGTTCAGAAACGGGCCTGTAAACCTGGATTTGTAAATATTTAAGTGCGTTTGTAACGCGTCCTTTAGAGGGAATGTTATATTATTGTAAGATACCTCAAACATGTAAATTATTGTTTTTATAAAAAATATATTTTCTCATTGCATATTTTATTAATATAATAAGTATTAAGTAAAATAAGTATTTAATGTATTTAAGATTTATATTAAATCTATAATGAGATCTATTAGATCAATCGTTTTTCTAAGACCCATGAAATGTATCTTTTAGCTTATAAATTCGTGGTGATACCACAAGGGTCTATTCTTGGACCTTTGTTATTTTTTATATTCATAAATGGAGTTATTTTTGAATTGATGTTTTATTTCACTACACTATCTAATATTTAAACTTTTATGTAACATGATTGTAGTCTAATGAACTCATACGGTTGATACACAAATAATAATACAATAAATTACACAGATCACGACCCCTATCTCCTACTAATTTTTAACTTATTTCGTGATATTTTAATATTGAAATTAATACGTATTTAGTATTTACTTTTTACCAAATTGACTAAAAACAGCTCCAGTCAATTCCACTGTATTTAGATGATTATATACTGAACTCATAACGGCTGTCTGTCTGTCCGTCTGTCACCTGCTGTATCTCACGAACCATGATAGTTTGACCTTAGAAAATTTCAGAGCTTATGCATTTCTGTTGCTGCTACAGTAAAAAATATGTCACTAAGTAATTCCTCATTTTGATAGCTATTTTTTCATAATTTGATGTAAGTAACATAGTAGAACAATTAGTAAGAAATTTAACAAGAAGAACTTACTCTAGGTACAAACGTAAATGCAACATTTATTAAATAGAAAAAAGAAGTTAGGTTAGGTTAGGGTACATATTTTTTTGTTATCAATTAAAGAAATACACATAGCCAAAGAAATTTTTTCTGAAAAAGTTTACACTAATTTTTAGAAGTAAAGATGCAAAACATCATGCAGACAAATTAATTACACTGACTTTACATTAGAACAAATAAGTTTTATGTTATTTAGTTAAAATAAGAGTATGGATAGGTAATAATTATTTATTTAAATTCGCCTTTTCAAATACAATGGCAAATACGACGCTCATAATATTTTTCATAATTCATTCTAGGTTATTCCGATTGTCATAACAAAATTGTAAGTCCAGTTTATGAGCCTATTCATTACAATCAAACAAACAAACAAACAAAGTTTTCCTCTTTATAATATTAGTGTAGACTAACTGTCCCGGCAAACGTTGTTCTGCCACTCTTATCACTAATTAGGGTTATGAAAAACTGCATCTTTTTTTAATTTATAGAAACAGTAATACTTTACATAACATAGAAGTAAAACGTAATCCCCTCTTTGCAATGGGCAACGTTGGCCCAACAAAATATCGTTGATGTTTGCCGCCTTTGCGTCGATAAGATAGGTAACGAATAAACATTTACTATGACTTCCTAACATAGACATTTTGACTCTTTCGGGTGCTTTTCCACCGATAATGTGCGAGAATGTGTAGCGAGGAATGTGTTTGTAAAGAATCAATCATAATATCTCTTCGTATATTATTATTATTTATTATTGGTTATTTACAAACACATTCCTCGCTACACAATACACATCTTCGCACATATTGGTGGAGAAGCACCTTTAAACTATCGTGATTGCTACGGTTTGTGAAAAGGGCCCATAAAAATAACAAGTTGAAATTTCATAACATTATTACGAACATTTTCTCTACATGCTGAACGCTTAAGAAGTTTTCCATTATATAGACATATATTTTTCTCTTCATAAGAAATGTCTATGTCCCATCCTATCCTAATTCTTCCAACTAATATTATAAACGCGAAAGTTTGTGTATGTAATATGTGTATGTGTATGTATGTTTGTAAATCATTCACGCAAATACTACTGAATCGATTACAATGCAATTAAGCACACATATAGAGGGTAACTTGGATTAACTCATAGGATAGGTTTTATCCCGGAAATCCCGTGGGAACGGGAACTATGCGGGCTTTTCTTTGAAAACACTTGTGAAGTGGGCTAAAAATCCAGGGAATTTAGCATTTTTTCCATATCTAAGATGGCGATATATTATCAATTCCGATAGGTCATTGGAAATTAAAATAAATCAGGAAATGATATTGTCATAACAATTTTTGATTAATTTGATGATAATCAATGAAATAATCTTACGAGGCAACTGATAAATATTTTTATATTATTTCCACGAATCAATTAAGTTTTCATGATATTATGTTCGTTATTTCTAATAAATTACTATACTACAAGTATAGTAATTTATGTCATAGAAACAGGATGTCGCTGACGAATTCCAACCAATACCCGTGGCCCCATAATTAATAAATAAATAAATATTTCAGGACAATTTTCACATACAACACGATCTGATCCCATACTAAGCTTTCGCTTGTGTTATGGAAACCAGATGGCTGATAAATTACTGTTGTTGTGAAATCCAACTTGTAAACTAACGCAATTAAAAGATCAGCCGTTCAGCTGCAAATTTTCGCAATTTTTACATTCGTAAGGGAATCAAAACCTACAGGGTACTTCCCGTGTACACAGAGTCTTGAAATTTGGTAAAATACACCGTCTTATGGCACAGATAAAGAAAAAAATGACTTAATACATAAATTTAAAGTTACAACCAAATAAAAACTAGCTTTTTTGGGAGCTCTCGGTATAAGCTGGTTTAGCTTTAGCGTAACGAACGCTTTTTACAAATTATTAGCATTTTAAGAACTAAAATATTATTTTCTGTATATTTTAATTTATCTGTACCTATTGGATAAAATAAAAATGAAACAATGCTGACACAGAGAGTATTTATTTATTTATTCATAGATAATTTATAATATATGTAAGCTGAGTTTCTTGCCGGTTCTCCTTCGTAGATACTGCTTTCCGAATCGGTGGTAAATGTTAAAACTATGTAATGACGATTCAAAAGTGCTTCTAGAAGAAGTCTAATTGAATAAATAAATGTTTACAATTGTGTTCGATGTAGATTTTACTGCATCACCATTGGCTTAGCATTTCCGGCACGTTATTCCTATAAATTATCTGCAAAATATAATAAAAATATGTCATGACGGGTTTCACCAAGATATTTATTTGATTATCTAGTCTTAGATTATCATTTAAGAGATCTTATAAGAACGCAATATGATAAAATGAAAAATAGTATTTTTCCTTAATATATTATATGTAAACAATATCATATTATGTTAAAATATGAGCCGTGAGTTTGAAAACTGTGAGTAGAAAGGTCTTTTAACTTCTAAAGATAAATTACATATCTAATATATAATATATAAAGGCGAAAGTTTGTAAGTATGGATGTATGGATGTTTGTTACTCTTTCACGTAAAAACTACTGAACCGATTACAATGAAATTTAGCACACATATAGAGGGTAACTTGGATTAACACATAGGATAGTTTTTATTCCGGAAATCCCACGGGAACGGAAACTATGCGGGTTTTCCTTTGCAAACGCGGGCGAAGCCGCGGGCGGAAATCTAGTTAAATAAATAATTTGAAAATACAGTCATAAATCTATACAGTAACTATATATAATAAATCTGTAGAAGGGTCAATTCTATACATTGAAAATATTGAAAAAATAAATAGCAGGGGGTGTTACTGGATCGATACCAAACCGAAATATGTGATTAAAAAAAATTTTGTCAGTCTGTTTGTATGTTCAGGCATCACGTGAAAACTTGATATTATACCTTATTACCCTGGCCATAAAATGGGATACTTAGAAAAAAAATCTTAATTTTTCCGCGCGGACGGAGTCGCGGGCGGAAGCTAGTCCATAATATAAGTACAACCCGTACAAATTCACTTGAGACCTGAGGTCCTGAGCCGATGACGTTTTTTCAATGTTATGTACTTTATGATCCTATCCTATTCTATCCTACTAATATTATAAATATGTATTGTGTGTATTATCAATGGTTTGTGAGGATGGATGTAGGTGTATGTGTATGAATGTTTGTTGCTCTTTCACGCAAATACTACTGTACCGATTACAATGAAATATATTAACACATAGGATAGGTTTTATCCTGGAAATCCCACTCAAACGGGAATTTTCTTCTCTTTTCTAATTTTCTTTGAAAACGTGGGTGAGGCCGCGGGTGGAGATCTAATTATGTACAATATAATGTAAGTTATATTGTGTATTTCATATTATTAACAATAAGAATAGATATGATTTAATATTTATAATTACTCGGATATTGCCTATTGTATAATAGAGATCCTACAGATAATAAATATTAATAGGTTGATAAAAAAATAGCAATCACGCATTACGCATATTACTCTATGTGACTATTTTGTTATTTTAGGAAAAACTAGGTACTAGCTCTGACATAACAAATAAAATACTTAGGTATATTACTTTTAACAAAGAATAAACTAATCTACACTAAAATTGAGATAATACATAATATTATGTACTAACGGTCTTCAAGGAATATTATAAAAAAAATACGAAATCGGTTCAGCCGTTCTCGAGTTATGCGCTTACCAATACATTTTAGGATTCATTTTTATTATATAAGAAGATGCATAGATTTGAATGCAGCAAAAAAGTAAATACCTATTAAATTCAACAAAATAAGAGCTTATATTATGAGCTAGGTAATATATGAATTATGTACTTATCTATATTATCCCTACATTATTTACTCTGAGTAGAAACGGTCACATAATTTCTCAGCATAGTTATTACATTTTTATAGCACATCTCTGATGAAAAAGCACCCTAATGCATCAGCTCCATACCCCACTGAAGACGGCAAACTACACTCTAAATTGTATTTCTGTCATTTTCTCTCAACTAGGTACATAAAGTACTATGTTCTGGGCCCGGTTTCACCTGGCTAGCTTTGTTGAAGTGAAAACTTCTTTAGCGGCGTTGGGTATAAAATCTTAAACTCGCGTCAGGACACGTGGCCTGATTGAAAAAGCGTAAGACGGATTTGTTTTTTTTTTTTTAGCCCTTATATTCCATGCGTAAGACGGATACCATTCCAAAATATCAAACATGCTGAACGTTAATAATCAAGTTTTCACTTCTGCCGGCACTCCCGGAGTGCAACCCGTCTTTTTTTTGTTGTAAGTTTTTCAATTGTTTATCGGTTATTACCCTAATCTAAATGGACGCAACACCAACAAAGCAAAAATCATTTCGATGCCTCCTAAGTATAATGAGTCAACTGACATTTTAGTAATTTTACAGGAGAGCGATTTGAAGGCAAATCATTTATATTTTAATGAAATCTTATTACTTCGAAACAAAGTAAATGTTTTTTTAATAAAAATTGTAAGCTCTTCCTTTGGTATAAAATGATTTTGCTGATTTTTGTTTTTAAATGGCATTTTTTGTAGATGGCTGGGTATACGCTGGCGAGACTCAATAGTGAAATGGTTTAACTACCAGTTATATTTATGTACGTTGTTCATCAAAATCTATCGTTTACAACAAAATCACATGAAATAATGATTGTCATTTTATTAATTTAATTTTACTTTTGTTTGTTTTCGGGTTTTTATATCTCAATAAATAATATAATGCTGAAATTATGTCACTTGACTCATTATACTAGGAAAGTAATTAGCAATGTTAACATTTGAAACCTCAACGTATACTGGACCAATGTAATTTACTGAGGTTTATTTTTAGAATTTTTTTTGTAATACCTTTCGATGTGTGGGATTAATAAAAGCTATGAAGAAGAACATCAATAAGAATCCAATCACAACTCATTTTGAAGAATCACAATGTATTTTTCGCCATAAATAACGTAATAATCCAGGCATTTCTTATGCTCAAAAGATAGTTATAAGGTTTAACAAATTAAAAATAAGTCGTTAGATCCATTAGAATTAGTTGAAATCAATTAATTTATTAAAAAATAAATGAAATTCTTCGAACGAATTTCATTATTATAACATAGTAGCCTTTCTAAAAGCTACAAGTAAAAACAAATCAACATTTAACAAATTAACAATGTTCCATCATCAAAGAGAAATAAATTAATTACGTAACAGTCTAAGGCATTTCTAATGCTTAAAAAAAAAAACTTTTAACAAATTAGAGTCATCTATAATCATAAGTCAGAATCGCTGTCGTTAGCTGCATTAGAGTTCGTTGAAATCAAATTATTATAAAATAAATGATACTCTTTAGGAATTACCAGTGTCTTACAAAGATCCATCAAATCTTTGTGCTTATTTTGGTCAATAGGAATGGGTATCTGATAAGCTAAAGAAATATTATCTATGTCAATATTTAACTCTCTTTTATTTCGTGTAGCTTTTGATATCTTTATACAATCTATCCACTTGTAAGCATCATCTTGGTATCTCGTTTTACAAAACAGCCTATATGGATAATCCACCAGCCTTAAACTAGTTCTTCTGTTACTTTATTCCATGCATTTTTGATCCATCATTGATAGTTGTCCAGTTATTTATAAGTCATAGCTTTGATTTAAAGTCTTTAACTAAATCCTGAGACACTTTAATAACTTTGTATGGCTTTTCATCGGATTTAGCAAAACTAAAAGCTGTAGCTGTCTTTCGTCTGTCTTTCAATTATAGCGTGCATACTGTCGCCTTCATTTGGACCCACTAATAGAAAGCTATGACTAATATCTATAACAAACTTCGAAATAGCTAACTTAATATTTTACAACATTAAGGATACAATTCTGTTTCTATTTTGGCCTCCTCAGTTGTCTGACCTGAACCGGTAATCTTTGACACCATTACCCACCGTGTCTTCTATAAACTTGAAAACACAGCTGGAAATTTCATTAGCGCCTCTCTTTGCTGCCTGTTGATGCCATAAAAAACAATAACCATAATATCATTAATTCATGTCATCAATCATCATAATATCATCGAATCCTGTGTAAATTTTTAAAATTTTCGCGCCCTGTTTGACTGCATTCTGTTAATATTATTAATTTAACATGTTAAAGAACAATTATTACCTTAAATTGCGTGCTTACTTGCCGCCATTCATAGTCTACTGAGCCGATATAAACTTGTATATCGATACAAGTTTATTGTGTCCCCCCTCACGCCCCGCGTACACTGGTACAATGTTATTTAGATCAGTTTACAATGTACAATTTTAACTGATGTTGAAATTGATTTAGTATACGTGAAATTATCTCGGTAATTATTGTACTTTTTAAATTTTTTTTAACACGAACATTAAGAACACGGTTTATAATGTTCGTTTATATAAAAATATGAAAATACCTAAATTTGTTAGTTGACTCAGTATACTTAGGAGGCATCGATTTTAATTCGTCCAGCTCTTCTTGAGATATATATGGAGTAACTAACACGACTTTCTTTTATTTAAAAAGATTCTATATATTATGAGCCCTCTTCATAATGGGCAGCGTTGGCCCACCAAATGATCGTTGATATTTGCCACCACGGCGATTATGAATAAACATCTACAATGACTGATCATATACATTTAGGCTCTACACTATCGTGATTGCCTCTACTCGTCCAACGCTGTCCATTGTGAAGAGTGCCCATTATTAATAACTAGCTGTGCCCCGCGGTTTTACCCGCATTGCTCCACTCCCGTTGGTCTTAGCGTGATAATATAGCCTTCCTCGATAAATGTGCTATCTAACATCAAAAATTTTTTTTAAATCGGACCAGTAGTTCCTGATATTAGCGAAATCAAACAAACAAACAAACTCTTCGCTTTATAATATTTAGTAAGTATGGATTGACCCCAGTAACAAAGGTCGGTAGAAACAAAGTGTAGTGGAAAATCCAGATTTTAAAGATTTATATTTTTCATAAACCAAATATCTTATTATTGGAAATACAGATAAATTGCTGATTATTATAGGAACATAATTAGATTTATCGCAATGTCTTTAAAATCTAAAGATAAATCTAAGATAATATGTACTCGAAAATGCATTTAAAATTATACAGGCTGTTCTAAATAGTGTGGTACGTTATTTCCTATTCATATATTATGTTCCCACTGCTGGGACACGGGCCTCCTATGAGGGTACAGGCCACAATCCACCACGCTGGCCAAGTGCGGGCAGATGACACAATGTCGTCCAACTTTTGACATGTCGGTTTCCTCACGATGTTATTTAAGCTTCATTGGAAAGGAAATTACGTTTAGTTGCGTTTTTATTACATAAAAGTACCTAATACCTATATGAAAATAATTGCGTTAAAAACAACCGACTTCAAACTTGCACTTGCAAAATTTACAAATACTTACAGACAAAAATGCTCATAAAATAAAAACTACTGGGCCTATCCGAATAAAATTTTTATGGGACCAATTCGACACCATCCCGCATCGAACAAAAAAAGAATCACGTAAATCGGTTCAGAAACCTCGGAGTAATCGGTGTACATACATAAAAAAAAAAAAAAATACCGGCCGAATTGATAACCTCCTCCTTTTTTTTGAAGTCGGTTAAAAAGAGCTCTTACGTGACGGTATTAGGTACCATGGTCCATGACTCGACTCGACTCGACCTTGAAATTACACTCTCAACGCGCCTAAAAAAGTTTCGCTTCAAAAGCTCTCTACATCAAGTTTTGGTCAACAATTAGAAAGAAAGAAAGAAAGAAAATTAGATTTTAATCACAAATACTTAATTACAATTTAGAGCTAAGCCTGTCTTTTTAATATACATACTATGTATGTTTGTATTGAGAAAACAAGGCTTGATTTATTTCACATTATTATACAACACTTTCAAATACTGCAAAGTGTATATTAGATAATAATCGATTTTAATAAAATTCCATTAACTTTGATAATGTTCGATCCAATCTTGATTTGATAGCCATATCATGTGACTATTTTGATTATCAACAAAATCTATTTGAAACTTGAAAGTTAAGATCTTTTATCTAATATTTTTATAATATCCTCGTTATTATCAAGTCTATTATTGTTTTAATTTCAAAGATTTGAGCCTATATTATAAGATAGCCTATTAATTAAGGGTATATATATATATATATTTTTTTTTTTAATATTATAATTTATAGGACATTATTACACAAATCGACCTAGTCCCACAGTAAGCTCAATTAAGGCTTGTGTTGTGGGTACTAGGCGACGATAAATATAATATTAATTAATAAATACATATATAGATAATAACACCCAGACCCAAGAACAAATAATTGAGTTCATCACACAAATATTTGCCCTGACCGGGGATCGAACCCGGGACCGTCGGCTCAGTAGGCAGTTTACAGTTACTCACAGAGTACTTCAGTTACTTTACCACTGCGCCAACCGCGTCGTCATGACTCAAACATATCTATATTATTATATATGACTCAAACATATATTTTTTCAATTAGACTTCTTTTAGAAGCACTTTTGAATCCTCATTAAGTACATATTTTTAACATTTACCACCGATTCGGAAAGCAGTATCTATCTATGGAGAGAAACAAGAAACTCCATAGTTGTTAATATACCTACTAGGCTTATCACTGTGAATATCTACACTTTTCATTCATTTTCATCCACACTTCACGAGACACAATATACAACAATTTTTATATACAGTGAAACCTGGTTAAGTGAGACATCAAGGGACCTGCAATGTCGTTTCACTTATAGAGGTATTCCACTTACCCAGTGTCTCAGATATACAGGTATAAATAAATATCTGTCTCATTTACAGAGGGTTCCATTAATAGAGGTGAAAATACAGGTTCATAAACTTCAGTTTTTTCACGTAATGATAACGATTGTAGCTTACGTTTTGACATTTTTCAAATAAACATTATGATAGTAAAGCGAAACTAAAATTGAACGTAATTGAAGCTCAAAATTTGTACTTACGTACTTGGAATTTGAAAACGCGTGGAATTTGTGGGTAGAATAAGAATGAGTAAACAAACAATGTTATCTCAGTTACAGAGGTTTATGCATATAAAGTCTACTCGCTGTCTCAGTTATAGAGGTAACTATGATGATAAATCGAAAGAACAAATCCCAGATATAGAGGTTTACCTCGTCCCACTAACAGAGGCAATTCAGTGCCAAAGTGTTGGGACCTCAGTATGAGTTCCAGTTATGGAGGTTTCTCACTTATCCAGGTCCCACTTAACCAAGTTTCACTGTATATAAAACTAGCTGTTGCCCGCAGCTTCGCCTGCGTGACGTTTATTCTGATGAATCCCCAAATGTATTGCCAAGCGCAAAACTCTGATTAGTTATTTTTTTTAATAATATTCCTTGAAGTACGAGGATGGTTCTTATCCAGGTGAGAAAACGTAAACATGTCGGGCAAAACGATAGTAACAAATAGAAAGAAGAAAGAAAGAAAGAAAATACATACATTTATTTGTACCGATGCACATTAATACATAAAAAATAAATAAAATTAACTTATAACTAGTTACAACGGCACAAAATGGATAATATCCACTCAGTGGTTTGAGAATCTAAGGACATATAAGACACTTAGATTCTCCACTGATTTTCAGTGGACACCATATTGACATCCTGACAGTGGCAGTGTACATATTGTTATGAAAAAAAAGCAATACATAATATAAATATATTTATATAAATATTTTTATTATTTTTTTTAAAGGTAACCTATATTAAGTACCTAGTTGTGCCCGCGGTTTTACCTGCATTGCTCTGCTTCAATTGATCTTAGCGTGATGATAATATACACCCTATAGCCTTCCTCCATATATGGGCTATCTAACACTGAAAGAGTTTTTCAGATCGGACCATTTGTTCCTGAGATTAGCGCGTTCAAGCAAATAAACTCTTCTGCTTTATCACATTAGTATAGATACGCAAATATTTATCAACTAGATATTTAATAGAAACTTTAAAATAAGGATCTAATCTATTTCATAATAATTAAGCTAGATAAGCCATTTGTATAGAGACGTACCGACAAAATACATGACATTTGCAAATCAACAAGATATAATATAATCTTTTGTTCTATAGCATTCAATGCTTTATAAAGAAGATTTTGCATAGTTTCTATCGCGGGCCTTGAGCGCGGGGACCGAATCGAGAAATTCCGTAACGAAAATAACCTCACGCACCCCAGTCCGACAGGCACGGAGGTGTGGCTTGAAGGCATAGCATGCAATAGCTTTACCGCGGCAGTCCCCAAGTGCCACAAGTCTTTTTTTAAATAGATAAGGATAGTTATCATTTAGCGGGAATCGAACCCGCGTCTTTCAGCTTACTTTGTTGTTTGCACAGGTCGTTTTTGGAACGTTCCTTATCGCGCGTTGCGAAAGGGGGCTAGACGGAAAAAATTCTTACGAAAAGTTGTCACGACACTTTTTGCTAGAGTTGTAAGCCCCCTTTCGCAACGCGCGAAAAGGAATTTCGTTCCAACTCTGAAAAGAGAATATTTCAAATAATTAAGTATTACAAAAGCTATCAAACAAAGAAGGAGATTCCACAGAATAACATCTCTAATATATAAAAATCAATGCCACTTTTCGTTGTAATTCCATAACTCGAGAACGGCTGAACCGATTTCGATAATTCTTTTTTTATTATATTCCTTGAAGTACGAGGATGGTTCTTATGTAGAGAAAACGTTAATATGTACCACGGGCGAAGCCGGGGCGGACCGCTAGTATTTTTTAATTAAAATGATAACAGGTGAAACCCCGATTACCGCACAAAATTGACTCATAATATGTCTGTTTATAACCGACTACAAAAAAGGAGGAGGTTCTCAATTCGGCCGGTATATATTTTTTGTATAACATACAGTAAAATTAAAATTAATTTAAATCGTTTCAAGTTGATATTCGATATTAAATATTATAGTTAAAAATGAAACTAAAAACAGGCAAATTATTTACCCAGGATAATAAAACAAACTAATGAAATTATTTAAGAACTAGTGGTCCGCCCCGGCTTCGCCCGTGGTACATGTTTACGTTTTCTCTCCATAAGAACCATCCTCGTACTTCAAGAAATTATTATAAAAAAATAACGAAATTGGTTCAGCCGTTCTCGAATTTTGCGCTTACAAACACATTTGGCGATTCATTTTTATTATGTTTTTTTTTTTTTTTTACAGTACAATAGGGGAGCGCTTGGCCACGATCTCGCCTGATGGTAAGCTGAGATGTGGCCTAAGATGGAGCGCGCTGCCCTAGAATGTACCTGTTCACTCTCCTCTTGAACTCACTTTATCACTTTATGTAGAAGATAGAAACAACTATAAGGGAGAAACTGCTCGTCACAGCAGCTAGTCTTAAACCTAATAAATTATAATACCTAACCGCATCAAAATCCGTTGCGTAGGCATAAGCATACAAAGGGACATAGAGACAGAGAAAGCGACTTTGATAAAGAAACGATATTTTTATTTATTTCTTACTAGCGGTCCGACCCGGCTTCGCTCGTGGTACCTACATATTATTTCGCAATAAGGTACCTATGTTCTTTCTCAGGGTCTAAAGATTGTCTGTGCCAAATTTCATCAAAATCGATTGATAGGTTTAAGCGGAAAGCGTAACAGACAGACAGACAGAGTTACTTTCGTATTCATAATATTAGTAGGGATTTTATTTGTATAAACCAAAATAAAATATATTGTCCTGTCTAAATTTTTATAACCTTCACGAATGTTCATTAAAATTTACATGTGATTGTTAGAAAAGATTAGTATTATAACATCAATTGGAAAAGCTTTTATTAAATTATGATTTTAAAATTAGATAATCTTTATAATCTTCTTGAATTTAATAAAATTTATAGAAAATTTTCACACATTTTCTTCAATTAGGGCTGCGTTTCCACCAGAGATGTGCGAGGATGCGTTGCGAGGGATGTCTTTGTATGGCTGGATATCATTGAGAAAACAAATGTAGCGGCGCCGTTAAATCAAGCGCCTAGGCTATTAATTAAACGGCTGATTTGACCAGTTAAACAAAAAAAGTAAACAATATGTTGGTTTCCTACACGTGTACTTTAGAAAGATAATAACATCCGATATACGATAATTTAGTCAGTAAATAATATTTTATTTTGTCTTATCATATTTGAAAGAAAATCAATTTACATGCGTACCTACTTTTTAAGACAAAACTATTGACATTAACTATTAACTATTGATGAAAGATTGTACTCGCAATTCTATTAAAATATCGTGAAATACCGAGTTACGATGAAATACCGACCGATATTCGTTGAAATAAACCACACAATACATAATAGTAGGTAAACGCTACAGAACGGACACTCTCCACCTCCCGCCAAAATTAAACACTTACCTCAGTCCTCAGTCCTCACCCCGCACGATCAGCCTGAAAATGGTCCGCATTTGTCTGCAAGGACGATACGCAACGAAGATTGACAACATTAATCAAATTGACTTAAAGTAATTTTATTATTTTGGATTTGTGATTATCGTTTTTCGTACAAAATGGTTAGATATTGTGCTGTTTACGGATGTATTTCATCAGAAAAATGCGAATTTTTTTTTACGCTAGTCACAAATGTGCCAACCATAAAGCGTCTCTACAGTGTGACTGTCAAAACGATAATTTTGTATGCAGTGTCCGGGGTGTGAATAAACCTCTTAATTCTTGGCATTCTTCTAGTCGTGTATGACTAATTAAGTACATTATGTATGTACGTACACGTACGTACGTACATACGTACTTGCTACGTCATACGACAATCGTAATGAAAGACATATCGATATAAATTTTTAAAGAATAGATCAAATTTGATCACGATGCAAGATCCCAACGTCTTGATCCCGCCAGATCAATCGAAATTATTCTACTCTTTCGGTTTTATTTGTCTAGTCTAAGGAAATTAGTGCTTATTCCTTTCGAATAGATTATGTCCACTGCGTAGTACGATACGACTCCATGTGCGAAGGGACAAAGCAAAATTCGCGCACTTCACGAAACTTTGAAGAGTTAAGAACATTTAGACACTACTTATTATATTTACTATTTACAGACTACTTTAAAATCCAATTTCTTTGCGAATGATAATTAAAATGTAATCTTTTAATACAATAAATTGGAGCAAAGGCTTTTGTCTTCAAAATGTTTTCGGATTTAAAAGAAATAGATGCAATAAATCCAATGGATTACTGATACGGGGCATTCATACGAAATGTATAGAGATTTCAGATAATTTCGAATTTTTAATCACTACGCCTTATCACCATTATCAAACATTCAAAATAATATATAATTGCGATTTCCAAATTGCAACCGTAGTTTCAATAGAGTGAACGGTAAATTAAGTGTTAATTATAAAAAAAATACCTTCATGATAAGTAAGTACTTTAGAATTTTTGATTTAGGTTAAGTTAAACGTAATTTCATTTCAGAATATATTGGGGTGACGTGTTTTGTCAGTGTGTGCGTCTATTACGATTATGGATGTTATCTTTGTAGTGAATACGGTGATGTGCAAAATTGTTTGAGTGGTGATGAAATAAAGGATATCGAAGTTAAAAAATATGAACCGAGAACCAAGGCTTAAATAGTTTAATTAGTTGTAAATGACAGTTTAAAATTATTCAATTTTAACACACTTTGATTCAAATGGAAGAAAGATTTTGGCTAATTAATTAGAAATTAAATTGAAAATAATATGCCAGATATAAATCATCTAAAAGACAGTTAGTAGGCAATGAATTTAAATTCTGTTAAATTGTAAATAAGGTGCTTTTAGTAAAGTGACTATCAAATTTCTAGACCATTCGATTGGTAGAAACAAAATTCCGAAAAGTGCTAGTTTTCATAAAATTGAAAAATTTGACAGTAATAATAAAGAATTCAAAATTGATGAAAATCCTTTGTCTGTATATCATTTTATTACCTACTATGCAAGGGAGTGGCAAATTGCTGAAAACAAGGCTTAGCAAAGCTTATGCAATACTTCAAATGTCTGCTGCCATTTATGCTATAAATTTCGAAGACAATCCATACTAATATTATAAATGCGAAAGTAACTCTGTCTGTCTGTCTGTTACTCAATCACGCCTAAACTACTGAACCAATTTTCATGAAATTTGGTATGGAGATATTTTGATATCCGAGAAGGGACATAGGCTACTTTTTATCCCGGGAAAATGACGCAATCCCGGAAATCCCACGGGAACGGGATCTATGCGGGTATTTCTTTGACTGCGCGGGCGAAGCCGCGGGCGGAAACTTAGTTATAAATATATCGCAAATTTAAAAATAGAATGCTTTTGATTTAATTCAAGCGATATAAACTTTAATAATAGTTATAAATTTTACTAAAGACGAATAATCAATATTAATATTAAAAATAACTTGTGAAACATAATCCATACTAATATTATAAATGCGAAAGTAACTCTGTCTGTCTGTCTGTCTGTTACTCAATCACGCCTAAACTACTGAACCAATTTGACTGAGATATTTTGATACCCGAGAAAGGACATAGGCTACCTTTTATTGCGAAATATGTACCACGGGCGAAGCCGGGGCGGACCTCTAGTGAAATATAAATTATCGAATACGATCGTGGTAAAAGACGAAAATATAAGAAGGAACATTGACAAATTAGGTGCAGATAAGGATTTTAGTAATAAACTAGCTTCCGCCCGCGACTCCGTCCGCGCGGATGTCGGTCTTCGCGTGGATGGTTATTTCTCCATTTTGAGTACCTCTGTCAATAACATCTTATAAATATCTATTGGACCCAATTCCCAAATACGGCTAGGCCTATAATAATACGCAACGTGTGTTCGCGGTTCTACGGAACAACGTCTATGGATAAAACTGAAAAATTAAGATTAATTTTTTTCTACGTATTTTTCCAGGATAAAAAGTATCCTATTTTACGCCCAGGATAATAAGGTATAATTATACCAAGTTTCATCGAAATCGAACCGCTAGTTTTCACGTGATGCCTTCACATACAGACAGACAGACAGACAGACAGACAGACAAAAATTTTTTTAATCACATATTTGGGTTTGGTATCGATCCAGTAACACCCCCTGCTATTTATTTTTTCAATATTTTCAATGTACAGAATTGACCCTTCTACAGATTTATTATATGTATAGATAAGATAGTGATCATTTAATTGCAAACGTGAAGCTGATTTTGAACAAAAATTCTCATAACTTGATAAATCGTTACTACTTGTAGATTTTTTTTAGATTTAATTCGCAATAGTTCAAAATCATCTCTTATACTTCAAGCTTCTGCATTTTTATTCTTTGCTTGTCCTTTTAAGGATGCTTTTTGCTTGGAAATAGTTCCAAGAAATGACTTGAGTTACCTTCTATCTGTCTTAATCTATTACTGACTTTCACACAGTTTCAATATTATTTATTTATTAAAAATCATGCTGAGCTCATTTAAATCTATAACATTTAGCTTCACTCTTCAGCGAATGACTTTGCGTGGTAACTGGATAAAAATTAGCTTACATATTTGCCAAAATACCATCCATCTTAGTTTATTAGTTACCCCATTATTCTTAGTAGTGTTTTTTCAGTAAGTACCAACAAAATGTATATCTTTATTATCTAAAAAAACTACCGGAATGATAACATTAACAGTATCAATTACGGTACTTTAAAATTTCACTCAATTAAAAACAAAAGTACCTTTGAATTTTATTATGGTACCATTATCAGCTACCGTTGTATTTATTATTTTATTTTAGTGAATAATTCAATAAATGTTTTGCTAAAGATTGCACGTCATATGATATTGTACTCGCGATATCAACTCATCATTTATCGATAAAAATAATATTATTACTGATAATCGATATATTTTCACATTCAGGAAAATTCAATACACAATTATTGTTGGTTTTTTATTTGATCGATTCATTCTTTCGATAAATATAATAGATCTAGAGATTCAAATCTAGAGATTGATAGCTTATATTAAGTGCGAATCTTACATAATTACTTTTTATCCAGTTTAGTTATTTGTATCCAGTTTCTACATTAAATTCCTACTCACCTGTACAGTTTGTGATTGTCTGGTAGAGACAGCTCAATAGCGATAAGGTCACGTATTGTATCTTAATCAAAAATGTATTCTTATTGCTTTCAAACATACAGTAAATAATTCTCACTTTTATTTAAGCCAATATTGTTACATCAAGTTGAAAACGCACATGTACATGCACGCTACAGACTACATGCATAAAGCCATAAAATGTAACCATAAACTAGGTACAAAGCCTATTTAACCCTCCTTTTAGACGTTGCAAACAATTTTTCATAACTTATTGTGTCACTAAAGCCATTTTAACATGCGGTTGTTTTAGAATTTACTAACAATTTATCTTAAACTAGTGGTCCGCCCCGGCTTCGCCCGTGGTATATATTTCGCAATAAAAGGTAGCCTATGTCCTTTCTCGGGTATCAAAATATCTCCTTATCAAATTTCATGCAAATTGGTTCAGTAGTTTAGGCGTGATTGAGTAACAGACAGACAGACAGAGTTACTTTCGCATTTATAATATTAGTATGGATTAACTTAATTCCACAAAAGTGTGGTACACGGATCTATTCTAGGTCCGTATAGCTTTAGAATATTTTTGTTTGTTTTAATCAGAAACTTTAATTGATAAGTTTCTAATAAAAAAATGTGAATCATGTAGTAACAGGACATAACTCATAATCATTATAATGACTCTGTACATATTCACCTCATTCTGAGATTTTAAATATTATTGCGCGTATTGTTTCTTCAAAGTTTCTGTGTGAACGAGAAAAAGATCTGATTATTATTATTGTGAATTGGTTTTTCATTCAATAGTTACCTACTACTCCGATATTTTAGTTTTTTAGCATTCCAATGCCTTAAAAAAATAACTTTTTTAATAAAATGAAAAATTCCGCTCACGAGGCGGTATCGAATATATTAATCATTAAAATAAAATAATGTAGTAGCGGTTGAGATGGTTGTTTAATTGAGAGAAAATAAAGAGTACATTAAACTCGATAGCTCTTGGGCTATAACGGGTAATCTCCCCGAAATGGCAAAAGACGCAGGTTCAAACGCGCCAACTTTTTCTTATCCCTAAGTTTCACTTCTTACGTGTGTACTCTAGTACACGCACACATTTTTTTTTTATATAATTTAAAAAATTACTAATATCACTTTTCTTTGCAGAGACAGTTCTCTTCCTGGGGGTCGTAGGTCTTGCCTACGGTCAACCTCAGGCCGAATGCCCTAAAGATGGCCACCATTATCTGATTCCTGACGAGTCTGACTGTTCTAAATACTACCCTTGCGTGAATGGCAGGAAATTTACCGATGCATTCCAGTGCCCTGAAAACACACTCTTTTCGTTTGAAATTCAGGTAAGTTTATTTTATTTTAAAGTCTATTAGTAACCACGCTCGCTGTAAAATATTCGAGACTTCAGGATAATATCATTAAATAATCGATTTTAAACAGTGATAAAATGTGCAAGACTTCCTAATTATGTTCTGGCGTAAAATCAAACAAAAGAAATAACTTTAAAGTTTAATAGGTACTTAAACAGAATTTCAAAATTGTCAAAACTTCCTAATTCAAAACCTTCACGTCTGTAAAACAATACCTATTATCAGCGTGTAACATGGTTTGGTATTTATTTAATTGATAAATGGAATAGTATTTACAACTACAATATAACTAATGTTCGTATCTGATAAAATGTATTGGGACTATTGTATTGAATACAAAGATTTATAATGACCGCGCCTGTAAGAAATAACCTAAAAGTTCACTTATCAGTCATAAAATTCTATCGGTTTAATAATAATTAAAAAACAAACAATTGATACAAAGTTTTCTTTAAATACCTACTTTGGAATATTTTGTCTGTCTTCTTCTCTATTCATGATTTATCTATAATAATATCCCTAATATTATAATATTTACTTTTACATGGCGATTATGAGAAAACATTAACAATGACGACCCATCATAGAAATTTAGGCCCTACACTATCGTTATTGCCTCTACTCGCCCGACCCTGCCCATATTGTCAAGACGTATTGGTCCACATATTATTTTACGTTTTATTACATCTTTTAATTATTGTAAAACTAATCATTAATCCTTGAAGGATAACATGATGATAAAGGTAATCTCGCAAAAAGCAATTAAATAATACACGAAATACAGTTTCAGGAAATCAGTAATTGTTATTGTAAATGACTGATAAAGTACACCTTTGAACATGGAAAGTCAATTAGTTTTAAGATTAACTATTGCCCGCGGTTTTACCCGCATTGTTCCGCTCCTGTTGGTCTTAGCTTGATGATATATTATAGCCAAGGTACTAGGTAGCCTTTCTAGATAAATCTATCTAACAGTGAAATAATATTTTTAATCGGACCTGTGGTTTCTGAGATTATCGCGTTGAAGCAAACAAACAAACTCAGCTTTATAATTTTAGTATAATCAATTACATTTTTGTAAATTAGTCTCTGCAGCTTATTTATAACACGTTATAAAAAATCAAATGATTAATATAATTACTAATCAAAAACTTAGTCATAAAATAGTTATACAAATGAATCAGTTACACCAATAAAACAATTGACTAATTCACTTAGAATTTTAATCAGAAATAAGCCGTGTAATAAAATAATTCGGACACAGATAAAAAAACTTATATTTCAATCTTTTGATATAGGGAGTTTATTAATCATAATTAAGAGTTAATTTTAAGCCATTTAACATTGATTTAAGTATTTATCTTATTATTAAAACGAAAATATTTGTATTCGTTCTGATAAATCGTGAAAACGCAAAAAGACTTCGATAAGACTAGTTTAGAGTCATTTGATAGGCTTAAAGCAAAATTTAATGAAATCAGGAATGTTATTTGAATTTGAATTTGAATTTGAAAGTTCTGGATAATATATACTTACCTATTTTGAACACTAAAACAAAATCGTCAACATTAAAGCCGTTCCAAAAAATCGCATAAGTAATATATGAAATGCAAAAAGGGCCAGGACAACATGAACGAAATAAAATGTAAAATTAAAAAGATAAAGGTCTGGTTTCACTTACCAATATTGTTCGTGATACCTAGTATATTATTATTTGTCTGTGGTGATACATTATTTGCCATTTAAACTTGAAGATATTCTGAACACAATATACCTAATATCTAGAAGTAATGAAACTGGTTATTATAAAAATAAATATGATTTACGGCCGGTTTCTGAGTATTAGATTTAAGAACGTCATAAAGCACTCTTAAGTGCTGCCTAAATATTTGTATTCTTTAGAAACAATAAAAATGTATGTATTTTGTTTTTTTTTTTTTTTTGTATACGTGTATTTTGTGTAAATTCCGCAGGCCTGCGCGCACGCCTCTCAAGTAAAATGCCAAGTCGGTCCAATCGCGATCGAAGCATTTAGTTGCTGCAACAGTAAAAGCGGTAAATGCGTGTGCAGACCACCAGTAGAAGAGAGCGAAGAGATTGAAGAAGAAATTGACGAGGGAGAAGTAGTATGGCTTCCCAATGGTTGTCCAGACCCTAGGAACAGGACGGTGGACAAACTTCTGCCCCATCCAGACTGCTCGAAGTACTACCAGTGTGTGGATGGCGATCTGGTTGAGAGGCCTTGTGCTGATGATACCTATTTCAGCTATGAACATCAGGTAATTCAATAAATTCATTTGACTATAGCAACAAATTTGTAATGGGAAAACTTTCCGCTTGGCATTGGTTGTTTAGATGAAATTGTTATTCAGCAATTAAGCCGCCAATTGTTATATGTGTGTAATAAAGAATATATTAATAAATATAGTAAAGCAAGCACAGAGTGCATTGTTCAGGCATGTCACCTGATGCGCGTCACTTTGTCAAAACATTCTTATTTGATTATTGTGATAAATACTACTTTACTTGATTATTTGGGTGTTAGAATGTTTAAAATTTTAAAATAAATACATACATAGGTCATAGAGTTAAATTAAATTACGTATTTATTATTCATTTCAAACATGTACTATTAATTAATATACCCTAAAAAGATCACAAACTTTCTTTCAACTTATTTTATTTTATTTTATTTATTTAATTTAGACATACCAACAGAGTACACATGAAAATTATCACAATTAAAACTAAACAACTATCGAATATTAATATGATGTATACACCAATTACAGGTATGCACAAGAAAACTTATAATATAATTACGTTACTGTTGTTTTAAGTGCTTAAATAAATTTAATTACAAGAATAGAAAAAATAAATCGTTCAACATAATTTCTTCTACTGAATTTTTGTGCCAAACAAGAAATTTGTAATTTTTTTTGCGAAAAACTATAATTGAATCAAAATTTATGTCTATTATACCACCCAGCGACTTACATAGGTCATTAAAAGTACTACATATGCGAGTTACTGGAGAGTTTCTACCAACATTATTACGACAATTTGGAAGGTCAAAAACTTTGAAAACAGGATAACGTGGTAAATTAACTTATAACGCAAGCTTTTAACTCGTCAGGCACTCAATCATATTCCTAATAAAAAAGAGCTTATAACCTTCTTCTGTCTTCCAGCGTTGTGAATGGGCACATATAGCAAACTGCACACCTGGTGAGATACCCCCTGGTGTACCAACACCAGCACCATCCCCAGGAGACAATGGTAACAACAATTGCAACGGTGGTCTTTGCCCTGAAGGGGAAATCGATTTACTGCCAAATGGATGCCCTAAGAACTACTCGTATGAAATGCTGTTACCCCATCCCAATTGTGAGAAATACTACCAATGCGTCCACGGTGATATTGTGGCGAGGCCATGTGCCAAAGGCACACACTTCAGTTTTGAATTACAGGTATTTACCTCGTAAAAAGTTTCTATAAAAAAACATTTTGAAATTCTGCTCATAACTGTCTATCGTCACAAAGATCACAGTTAATTAGGGAAACATAAGACACAAATATAGTTAATTAATTTAAAGTTTAATAATAATATTTCTATCATAAAAAATAACCTTAACTATTTTAACAAAAATATATGCCGCAGTTTTTATTATCCTATTTACTTGATAAAAAAGTTATAAGTAAACTGTAACCTTATATACATTCGACACGATCAAGATTACCTGATTGTAATTATCAATAAAGAAAAATAAACATGAAATCATCATTTCAGCGTTGTGACTGGCCCGAAATAGCAAAATGCGTGCCCGGAGAGATTCCAGATGAAGATTGCGACTGCGAATGTGACAGCAGCGAAGAGACTGGCAGCGGTGGTGATAGTGACGATTGTCACTGTGAAAACACACCAGCACCTGGTGACAACAACACTCCCGCTCCCGGTGACAACAACACTCCCGCTCCCGGTGACAACAACACTCCCGCTCCCGGTGACAATAACACTCCCGCTCCCGGTGACAACAACACTCCCGCTCCCGGTGACAACAACACTCCTGCTCCTGGAGATAACGGCAATTGCAACGGAGGCGCCTGCCCGCCCGGAGAAATTGAACTATTACCAAATGGTTGTCCCAAGAACTACTCATATGAAATGCTCTTACCTCATCCAGACTGTGAAAAGTTCTACCAATGCGTGCACGGTGATATCGTCGAGATGCCCTGCGCTCCAGGCACTCACTTCAGTTTTGAACTACAGGTAATTTACTCAATACTAACAATTACCCTAACCTAAGGGTGTTTTTCCACCAATAATTTGTGTGTGTAGGGAGGAATGTGTTTTTAAATAACCAATCATATCGCTTCATTTAATTTGAAGTTTGAAGCATTTATTGTTTGAAGCGATACTATTGGTTATTTACAAACATTCCTCACTACACATCCTCGCACATTATTGGTGGAAAAGCACCCTTATCAACCCCATTGATACGAAATCTATATTTTTAGCTCATAAATGAAGCCTAAACACTATTACAGCAAACATAATTTTTAATATGGTGGTAATTAAATTTTTTAAATAAATATATTTTCATTTTTTTTCATTTTCAAATACATGTAACGAACAGTATTTTCCATTTGCAAGATCGTTATTTATAAATAATTATTAGATAGCATTTTGAGCTAGCGCGCAAGAGCAACTTTTGTCTCCGCAACTATTTTGTCTCTCCACCTATGGGATAGTACCTATGAAAGTGCGCGCACGTAGCGACGCAACTAACTCCCCATACAATTGATGCACTTTCTTACTAGCCCATAGAGTTGATGGGAGTGACAAAATAGTTGCACAGACAAAAGTTGCTCTTGCGCGCTAGCTCTAAATGCTATGTAATAATTATTGCAAATTCTAAATTCTACGAGATTAGTATTGCTTTTTATTATACGTCAATTCTATCAGTAATCGATATCGAAATTATGCGTTATCATTGAATGATTTCTGTAAATGTAATAGCTATTAAAATATACATTTTTGATGAGTTTCAACAATTTCTATAATTGTAAACGTATCCTACAAGTATTATAAATGCGCAAGTTTGTATATATGTATTTCGTAAAAAGTACGGAACCGATTTTCATAAAATTTGGCACACACATAGAGGATAACTTGGATTAACAGCTATAAAGTACCTAGTTTATATCCCAAAAATCACACGGGAACGGGAACTATGCTGGTTTTCCTCAGACTACGCGAGCGACGCGGGTTGTTATAACTTGGGTAGTTATAAATTTGTTTTTAATTCCAGCGCTGCGAATGGCCAGAAATAGCAAATTGCAAACCCGGAAACGGAAACGAAGATGGTGACAAGCCTGGCGGTGGTGGTGGTGGTGATGGTGATGACAGTTGCGAGTGCGAAAACCCAGGTGGTGACTGTAATCCCGGTGAAGATGGTAGCTGTGAATGCGACAATGAACCCGAAGGCCCTGGTGACGGACCTGGTGAGGGACCCGGTGAAGGCCCTGGTGAAGGACCTGGTGACGGACCTGGTGAGGGACCTGGTGATGGCCCCGGCGACTGCGACTGTGGACCCTCTGAACCAGTAGACAACGACAAAAAATGCAAAGAAGACTGCCACGTGCCCTTCTGGAAACACGAAACGGACTGTGACAAGTTCTGGAGATGTGAAGGCGAGAAAGCAGTCATCGGTGTATGCTCTGAAGGTCTATTTTTCAATGAGGAGAAACAGTCTTGTGATTTCATGTGCAATGTAGATTGCGTGAGGACGGAAGTACAGTCGACACCACAAGTTGACGGGCTCAAGATCTTCCTTCCTTGGAACAAGGTGGACAACCTTGTGGAATTGGCGCATAGACCAAATCAACATATTATAACTAAACACATAGCACATGCTAAACACACTTATAACAAGAAGTGAAGAAACATATTTTTGGTTACGTCCAGAAATGATACCTGTGTTATTTATTGATATTAATGAAATAAACTGATTTTGTTGCACTATTTTTGTATATTAATTGCAAAGAAACATTCACTTAATTTTAAGTTATATTTTAAAGTTAAATCACTAAAATTCTGCTTTATTTTTTTGGAAAGAGATGCTTTTAACACAAACATAATTATGCCAAGGTACAATTCAAACTGATAGTTATTTAGATATAAGAAATAATAATATTATAAAGAGGAAAGGTTTGTAATTATGTATGTATGTATGGTTTTCACGCATAAACTACTGGACCGATTTTGATGAAGGCACAGACAATCTTAAGACCCTGAGAAAGAACATAGGCTACCTTTTATTGCGAAATATGTACCACGGGCGAAGTCGGGACGGACCGTAAGAAATATTTTAATTAATAAAAGTATGAGTAAGCGAACGAAGCCATATACAGAAAACTAGTTATGACAAATAAAAAACCGTTTAGGATACAAATATTTATTACAAAGTAAATTATAATTTGTAAAATATCTTAATTAATCTTATATTTATCATACAGTTAATAAAATACATTTATTACTTATGTAATAATTTAAATAATATACAAAAGTTATTTTTTCATGAAAAAGTTTATTGTTGACTGTCAGCTATTTCGCTGGCTTCCATCACCTGAAAAAAAAATAACGAATTAATAGCAGCGCCATCTATTTTCAAACTAAGTGAATCTATTGTAATATTATAAAGCTGAAAAGAGTGTTTGTTTGTTTTGTACGCGATAATCTCAGGAATCACGGGTGTGATTTGAAAAATTATTTCACTGTTAGATAATCCATATATCTAGGAAATATTATATACTTTAATATAGGCTATAATATATTATCATCACGCTAAGAGCAAGAGCAACTTTTGTCTCTGCAACTATTTTGTCTCTCCCATCAACTCTATGGGGAGTTCGCGTCGCTACGTGCGCGCACTTTCTTACTAGCCCATAGAGTTGATGGGAGAGACTAAATAGTTGCCGAGACAAAAGTTGTTCTTGCGCGCTAGCTCTTAGACTATTCAGGTATAGAACCGCAGGCACAGCTTGATAAAGGACATTTTTTTTTGTTGCAAATAACGTAAAAAAATTACGTGAAATTATATAAAATTCATGTATGCAGTTTTAACTTCTTAACTTTGGGATCAAAGTAATCATCAAAAAAAAAAAAATTTTGTAGTTACCAGTTAGTTTTGTAAATGTTGTAGTTATAATACACGCCGCTAAATTTTTAATAGTTATTTAAAGGTATTATGGTACATATTTTGAATCTTGCGAAAGAAGTTTCACTTCTGACACGTGTGCTTGGAACACACGATGTTTTTTTTATCCCATAAATGTAAACTTACCCGTTTAATCTTCTTCCCAAACATGGACCAGAACGTAACTTTAACTTCCGTGGGTTTGCCTGTCCGTGCGTCGAACACTCTGCAACTGTCGAACGGTGGACAATACAAATGTAGCGACACGGCTCCGTCTACGTGGGAGGGGTTCTCCATTCTGTGCAGGCCGAGGGCATCTGAAAAGAGATATTTCCAAATCAAACTTAAACTCAAACTCAAACTCAATATTAAAATCCAAGAAAATATATTATTCAACAAGACTTTGTTCAAAAGCGCTTTTAAATCGTCAAAATACAGAAAAAGGTCAGTTAGAAAATGAATCTCATATTAAATTAAATCAACTACAGTCTTCATAAATGGACAAAAATGAATCGAAATCGATGTAATTATTTCAGAAGTTAAAGATTTTAACGGATTTTAAATGCGATTTATTCATTTTATTATTATGCGAATGTCGAACACGATATATAACACAATAACGAACGACACACTTTGTGCGTGTGCAAAAAATCTTTATATATAAGTACAATACTCACTTTAAATCAAACACAACAAAATACTATTTCAGAAGTATCAAGATAATCTTTAAATTATTTAACACTAGCTTACCGCCCGCGGCTTCGCCCGCTCTGTTTAAAACCTAATAAATTATATATTAAAACCTTCCTCTTGAATCACTCTATCTATTAAAAAAACCGCATCAAAATCCGTTGCGTAGTTTTAAAGATTTAAGCATACAAAGGGACATAGGGACAGAGAAAGCGACTTTGTTTTATAGTATGTAGTGATACATACAAACAATACAAAGAAGACGGAAACATTAACATACCATTAATATAACAAACGTCGTTAACTTCCAATCTCGTACGCCCTGTCTCCTTCATACTCTGAACATCATAACCATCAGCGTATTCATCATTCGTCTGATCAATTTTCCCGCCATTCTGACAGCTGTCACTGTCACTGTTTCCATTCTGACAGCTGTCAAAATTCGCGCTGTCAGTTTGACAGCTGTCGTTGACGTTGCTCTGACAGTTGCCGTTTGGACACTTGACGCCCATTCTACGCATTTCTTCGGTTAGGTCTTCGCTTTCTGAACAGCAACGTCTTGTCGGTTTCCTTTTTAGTTTCTTCATCACTTCCGGTTCGATGTTTTCCGGCCAGTCATATCTAAAATTGATTAAAAAACAATTAATGTCTGGCAAGTTTCTAAATTTAAATTTGAATAGAATAAATGTGTTTGCTACGACAAAACGGAAATATTCTGAAATAATCTTAGATCATTAAGTTACTTAATTAATGATCTAAGGAAATAATACATGAGGAAGAACTTAAAATGTAAAAAATGCATTTTTGACAGTCTGTCTGTTTCCCATGCTCTGAAACGTTAAATAATGAGTAACTTTATTGTCTTAAACTATAAAAATATTATGTTCAAATGTTGGAAAATCACTACATAAAAAAAGTCGCTTTCTTTGTCCCTACTCCCTATGTCCCTTTGTATGCTTCAATCTTTAAAACGACGCAACGGATTTTGATGCAGATTTTTTTAATAAATTGAGTCAAGAGGAAGGTTTTAGTATATAATTTATTAGGTTTTAGACAAAGCGGGCGAAGCCGCGGGCGGTAAGCTAGTGATAAAATATTTACAAAAAAATTATGGATACCATAGGTATTTACGGACACGTTTACCTGTGTAGTATTATATTATACTAGCTTTCCGCCCGCGGCTTCGCCCGCGCAGTCAAAGAAAAACCCGCATAGTTCCCGTTCCCGAGGGATTTCCGGGATAAAACCTACCCTATGTGTTAATCCAAGTTATGTGTGCTAAATTTCATTGTAATCGGTTCAGTAGTATTTGCGTGAAAGAGTAACAAACACACACACACACATCCTCACAAACTTTCGCATTTATAATATTATTAGTAGGATAAATTATATTATATGTGGTTTAACAACAGAATAATATATTTAATACACAAGAGAAATTTCAAGGGGAATCCCTTGAAATGTATTATTATTGATAACAGGCTTTTCTTGACATAATCCCTCATTCAATATTTGATGGCAAATATTATATATGATACCTGGTATTTATTATCATAGTTTATATTATTTAACCGACTGCGGCAAAATTAATTTGTTATTGTTTACAAATAGATATTGTGTTTGGCAATTGTGATATGAACACGGTTTTACCGACATTACTCCGCTTCTTCTAGTTTTAGCGTGATTATATTTAGCCTATAACCTCCCTCGATAAAATATGGGCTATCTAACACCGAAAGAATTTTTCAAATCGGACCAGTAGTTCCCGAGATTAGCGCGTTCAAACAAACAAACAAACTCTTCAGCTTTTTATTATTAGTATCGATAATAGATATAGAGGGTAACTTGGATTAACAAATTATAGGAAAGGTTTTATCCAGGAAATCGCACGGGAACGGGAACAATGCGGATATTTCTTTGAAAACGCGAGCGAAGCCGCGGGCGGAAAGCTAGCATAGATATAGTTACCTGACTTCATCCAAATTCCCGCTCAATAACTTCATAAAGCAGTGCGAATCTGCGTGGTCGTGTATCGCGGACGCGTGCCCGGGGCCCCAACATAGTACCATGATGTTAAAGGCCCCGTTCCCCGCGTCTACTAGGTTACGGGTATACCTGGAAACAAACATTATAACATATATATTATATTGAAAACAAAAAGACGATGAAATTAATAATATAAAATTAGATAGGAATTTAGATTCACATTAAATCAGATACTTTTTTTTATTGATATATTCAAGAGGAAGGTAAGGTAAGGTTCTTAGTTTCTTAGTCCTATCCTACGAATATTATAAATGCGAAAGTTTGTGAGGATGTGTGTGTGTGTGTGTGTTTGTGTTACTCTTTCACGCAAATACCTACTACTGAACCGATTACAATGAAATTTAGCACACATATAGAGGGTAACTTGGATTAACACATAGGATAGGTTTCATCCCGGAAATCCCACGGGAACGAGAACTATGCAGGTTTTTCTTTCAAAACGCAGGCGAAGCCGCGGGCGAAAAGCTAGTAAGTATTTATTTTGTTAAGTTTAAGACAACGTGGGCGGAAAGCTAGTTAAACATAAAAAGACGACGAAAGTAATAGACATGAATTCGTTAAAAAAATTAAAAAAACACGCTCAACGATAGACTCAAACTCAAACATTTATTTATTCAATTAGACTACTATTTAGTAGCACTTTCGAATCGTCATTACATAAGTATTTTTAACATTTACCACCGATTCGGAAAGCAGTATCTATGGAGAAGAATCGGCAAGAAACTCCATAGTTGCTCTTTTAAAATCATGTCAATATTACATAATATGTAACTTATATCTAACTTATACATAATATATCATAATATGCCAAAGAACTGTCCTGTGGTTTTTACGCGACAACCCTCCATGGGTCTTTATCGTCCATATATTCCTGAATACTGTAGTAGTAGAATAAATTGATTTTAAAAATTGCGCAAAAAGTAGAGAATAGAGCTAGAACGTCTGAAAAATCTGTTCAATGGAACCCTGTAAAAAAGAAATTCCCGCATCATTGCCCAGAAAATTACATTTTTTTTTCATTCTATATAGGGAAGCGCTTGACCACAATCTCGCCTAATGGAAAGCTAAGATGTGGTCTAAGTTGGTACGCGCTTCCCTAGTAGGTACCGGTTAACTCTTCGCTTGAAGACCCCCTTATTGTACTCGTAAAAAACTTGTATACAGGAAGTATCTATATATTTATTTTAAGTACCTAGACTTAATTCTTTTTTAATATTAAGACGAACCGCAATCGCCGGTACAGCCTGAAAATCAGCGCTGCTTTTGTGCAGCATTTTGCTGAGGCTGTCTGTATCCGTTTGCCTAATTGTAAGATAAATTTTAAAATGTTTTAAAATGTTGGCTGTGTTTTTTTTTTGGCAATAAATTTCTTTTCTTTCTTTCTTTTCTTTCTTTCGTCGGGGAACACAGATTCAGGAAGCGCGTTCCAGTCCTTTGCGGTTCGGATGAAGAATGTGGAATCGAACCGCTTAGTCCGGGTACATGGAACGTCCACCATATGGCGATGCCTAGAATCTGTGCGCCTCGACGGCGACGATATGTGAGAAATACGTAGGCAGATTTTTTGGCGGCGAACCTCAATCCTGAAGGCCAGACTGAAAATCAGCGCTGTTGCACTCTTTCGAGTCAATCAGCATAGCTGAGTCTGGACCTTTTGCCACAAAACTATTTCTTTTTTCTTTTCTCATTGTTTTATTTATTATTATTTTATTGTGTTCTTTAGGTTATGTAGATTTAAATGTATGTATCAAACTTGTTATGGCAATAAACGTTTCATTCATTCATTCATTCATATTATCCTACTTATTTCACACGCAGAATCCAACTACGTAATATATTTACCCGAAAACATTATGATAAGACTATTAATAACTAAGACGTTCCAGTAAGGCGATATTTATTATATCTTATCTATCACGTATTATGTGCAAACATGTTTTTGCAGATTGTGTATCCTTGACTAGCTACATAGCCTGTTTTTCTCTGGACTCTATCAGATTTTAATTTATGAAGAGCTGTATTTCAATGGTTAATGGTTTAGGGGTTTTTAAGTAACCTATTTTTGACTACGTCGTTAATGGATTCAATAATTAAAAAATTAGAAGTGCGGTTTTTTAATAGATAGAGTGATTCAAGAGAAAGGTTTTAGTATATAATTTATTAGGTTTTAGACAAAGCGGGCGAAGCCGCGGGCGGTAAGCTAGTAATAATATAATATGTAGAACAGTCCTTTGATGGCATAGCAAGCCCATTGTAACCGACTAAAACCCCACTGTGTTCCGTCGAGCCGCTTTAATAATAGGGCCGTGGGTGTTGGTTCGAATTCTTCCGCAACTGCCTTCTTATGCACAGCCTAGTACAGTTTTTAAAGTCGATTTTAGTACATTTTATTAAAATTTCATACCAGTATGATTAACACTGATGATTGATTGCTTACCCCCGTGATATTATGATAAATTCATAAAATTATAAAGATTAAACAAATAGGTTTAAAAATACATCTCTCACATTTTAACACAAGGCATTACTGACCTTATTAATACGAAATTAAGGTATAATTCGGATTGATAAATAAAAAATAGTTTTAAGTAAAGAAAAAGAGGCAAATAACACTGTGCGTCATTAGGTATGTTATTTATTAAAATGTGCTCTTAGCAACGTCTCTTATCAATGTTTGTTTTATTTTTAATCTTAAAATATTTACGTTGTCAATGCCCGCCCCTCTTTAAAATTAAAACATGGAACAGAATTATTCTTCCTTGTACTTCAAGAGGCAATTAAAACAAGCTATTTTCAAAAAACAGAAAACAATAATTATCACATGATTATTTCCTTATTCTAATGTAACACAGACAGACAGACATGAAGACTATTTATTTACACGTCTAGAATTTTTTTATTAAAAATTAACCTATAGGTATTTGTAGTTACATATTAAATAGAACAATATATTTTTAAGATGAAAATTTGTAACTATTAAGCCTACGGATCAAAAGTGGATGAAATTCTGCAGAGGGATATATCTATACTAATATTATAAAGCTGAAGAGTTTGTTTGTTTGAACGCACTAATCTCGGGAACTACTGGTCCAATTTGAAAAATTTTTTCGGTGTTAGATAGCCCATTTATCCAACAAGGTTATAGGCTTTATATCATCACCCTAAGACCACTGACCAAAAGGAGCGGAGCACTGCGGGTAAAACCGCGGGGCACAGCTAGTTACTTATAAAATAACCCGCCCTCGCTCGTTCAACATTTACGTCATACAAAGACATTTAAAATAACAATTAACATCAGCAAATAACTGATATCTCTGTTGATAATAAGAACAATTCTGTATTTATCAAATGTGTCAAGCCGTTCATTGACTATTTTCTCCCTCATCATGTACCTACTAATTTAAGTTTGAGTTTGAGTTCGAAACTTATTTTGTTAATTAACTTTAAATATTGGAAATTAGAAATCTACATTAGTTAGCTACGCATAACGCAATATACAGGGTGTCCCACTATTGGTATACTAAGCGCGAAGGGACTTGTAGTTTTGCATACAATCTGATCGCTTAACAAGTGATAACTGCGTTAAAAACAACCGACTTCAAACTTGCACTTGCAAAATTTACAAATACCTACAGACAAAAATGCTCATAAAATAAAAACTACTGGGCCTATCCGACTAAAATTTTTATGGGACCAATTCGACACCATCCCGCATCGAACAAAAAAAGAATCACGTAAATCGGTTCAGAAACCTCGGAGTAATCGGTGCACATACATAAAAAAAAAATATACCGGCCGAATTGATAACCTCCTCCTTTTTTTTGAAGTCGGTTAAAAACTTACTTAAATAACACAATTACGTCAAAAAATGTTTGCTAAATTTTTCCTGAAAATCCATGTTTTCTTCCCTAGCTTCGCGCAGCCGGCATATACCGCTTCTCTAATGTGAGCATTTTGTCTATGAAAACACAATTTCGAACGATAGCTCACGTGCTGGTGGCAAAGTTGGGCGGGTTGCTTGTTATGGGTGTACAGTGTACACATAGTTTTAAGAATTCATCTATTTGAAAAAAAGTTCGTCTGGAATTTTATAAGTATTTTTTACGTACTCAGCATATGCAAAACTATAACCTCCTTTGAGTTTAGTATACCAACAGTGGGACACCCGGTAGGTATTTTCTAGTATAGATGAAAAATAAACGAAATCTTCAGCCGATTTATGCACTCTCAAAAAATATTGAAAAGAAGGAAGATTAGATCTTTTGTGTCTTTGCATTGGATAAGACAATAAATACTTTACGATTTTTTGACTTTTGACACATCTTTATCCATTAAAAAGCTACATTATTCCCTATTTAATTAGCCTATATTTATTTTTCTTCACTACATATTATAAAACAAAGTCCCCCACAACGTCTGTCTGTTCGTAATTAACTCAAAAACTACTGCACCGATTTTCATTCTGTTTTCACCAATGGATAGTATTTATTAAGTTTTAGTAAGCTAGTAATTAATAAAAATACATACCTAAAACGATCATATTTAGCGTATTTCCTCCAATCTTTAGGATCGGATTTGTAGCTTAGCATTAATTTCTGAACCTCCTGTATATTGACGTGGTTCTTTGAGAACACCCTGTGCAGCTCTTCTACCAATCTCTCGAGTCCTGTGATTTGTCTGAAATATAAATTTAGCTATTGATTGAGAGGTATTTTTTCATCCTACTAATCACTACATAGTATAAAACAAAGTCGCTTTTACTGTCCCAATATCCTTATGTATGCTTAAATCTGAAGCAGTGGTGGCTCAGTGGTGAGACCTCGGACTTCGAATCGATAAGTCCGTGGTTCGAGACCAGGCGAGCGCGCAGGAAATAAATTGATTTTTCAATTTATCTGCGCATGTTGTAACATCACCACTGCTCGAACGGTGAAGGAAAACATCGTGAGGAAACCGACATGTCGAAGAATTAAAAAAAAAAAAAAAAGTTCGACGACATGTGTCATCCGCCAACCCGCACTTGGCCAGCGTGGTGGATTATGGCCTGTACCCTCATAGGAGGCCCGTGTCCCAGCAGTGGGAACGTATATGGGCTGATGATGATGATGATGATGATGATGCTTAAATCTTTAAAACTACGCAACGGATTTTGATGCGTTTTTTTTAATAGATAGAGTGATAGAAGGTTCTTATATAATTTATTATTTAGACAAAGCAAGCGAAGCTGCGGAAAGCTAGTAGAGAATATACTTACACATCAACTTTTATCGGCCTTTCTATGCACATCTGATCCAGATCAAAATTGTGTACACATTCCGATAGCTTCGCTTTGCAATTCGCATTTTCGATGTCCATTTTTCTGCAACAAAATAAATAATCAATTATTTATATAGCTTTATAGTTAACTAGGTCTCTGCCCGCGGCTTCGCCCGCGCAGTCAAAGAAAAATCCGCATAGTATCCCCGTTCCCGTAGGATTTCCGGGATTGCGTCATTTTCCCGGGATAAAAAGTAGCCTATGTCCTTTCTCCGGTATCAAAATATCTCCATACCAAATTTCATGAAAATTGGTTCAGTAGTTAAGGCGTGATTGAGTAACAGACAGACAGACAGAGTTACTTTCGCATTTATAATATTAGTATGGATCTGGTAATAAAGCTACAACATTGCCAAGTTTTATCAAAATTCGTTCAGTGGTTTTTCCGTAAAGAGTGAAAAACATCCATACATCCAACAAACTTTGGCATTCATTTATCTTTACTTTAAATATTATAAAGCTGAAGAGTTTGTTTGTTTGTTGGTTTGAACGCGCTTATCTCAGGAATTACTGGTCCGAAAAATTCATTCGGTGTTAATAGCCCATTTATCGAGGAAGGCTATAGGCTATATATCATTACGCTAAGACCAACAGGAGCGGAGCCACGCGGGTGAAACCGCAAAACGCAGCTTTATAAGATGTTATTGTAGTAAAGTTTCTAAGAATAATCTATACATATAATAAATCTGTTACATATAATAAATCTGTAGAAGGGTCAATTCTGTACATTGAAAATATTGAAAAAATAAATAGCAGGGGGTGTTACTGGATCGATACCAAACCCAAATATGTGATTAAAAAAATTTTTGTCTGTCTGTCTGTCTGTATGTATGTATGTTCAGGCATCACGTGAAAACTAACGGTTCGATTTCGATGAAACTTGGTATAATTATACCTTATTATCCTGGGCATAAAATAGGATACTTTTTATCCCGGAAAAATACGTAGAAAAAAAATAAATCGTAATTTTTCTTAATTTTTCCGCGCGGAAGGAGTCGCGGGCGGAAGCTAGTACGTAAATAAATTTAATTGAGTGTTCTTGTGAATAACAGTATGATTAATGTATTTACAATTATGTAATAATATAAAATAAGATAGAAAAGTCCCAGTTCTATCTGGTTTTAATTTGTTTTCATAGAAACTTGTACAAACATAATACTTTGTAGATAAAGTATTTACCAAATAAGTAACGTTATCAGTAATCATAGAAATATTATATTATATATTTTTTTTAATCTACAATTAATGTTCCAAAAACGAAAGAGGTTATCGTATTTTTTTTTCTTTTTTGCATAATAAAAAAGAAACAGCTACACACACTTAAAAAATTGAGTAGGTGTATTGGAGTAAGCTTATAAATTAGTGACTATAAGATAAGACCAGTGTGAAATGTTTTTAGTGAAATTGTGTAACATTTTTTCGTTACGCGTGACATTTTTCCGTTACGCGCCATCTTTTTCTTATCCCTACCACGCGTGATCGACGTATTTCTGTAAAGTTGCATAAAGTAAATTGTTATTGAAGTGAAACTTCTATATCGGGGTTAGAAAAAAATTTAGTGTAACATTTTTTCGTTACGCGTGACATTTTTCCGATACGCGCCATCTTTTTCTTACCCCTACATGTAAAGCTGCATATAGGTAGTAAATTATTTTTTTAAAAATAAGGTCATATAGAAGTTTCACTTCTTACGTGTGTACACTAGTAGGTACATGCACACATTTTTTTAAGCTATTGCATAGCGGCTAAGCTATCGCGGTCCTAGAGCGCGGGGACCGAATCCAGAAATTGCGTACTCGACTCCGACTGGCGGAGGTGTGGCTTGAAGGCATAGCATGCAATTTAGCTTTACCGCGGCAGTCCCCGAGTGCCACACGTCTTTTTATTTTGAAAAATAAGGTCGTAAAGAAGTTTCACTTCTTACGTGTGTACACTAGTACACGCACACATTTTTTTTTTGTTTACGATACTCGATAACTCTGTGGGTTTTCAACCGATTGACGTAATATTTTTTTTGTTTCATAGGAAATTGTTTTCATATTTTGGGTCCATTGTAGAATCTGGTAGGTATAGTACCTACCTTCTAGGAATAAAAAGAAATTGGTTGTCCCTAAAGTCGGTTTACTGACGATAGTTGAACGTGACAACGTCCGATTGTGCTTCTTTGTCGCTCGTTCCGCGCTCTCGCTCGCACTTCAAGCCTTACTACATGGAACGCCTCAGATGAGTCAGAGCGAGGTAACGCCGCATGAGTCATGTTTTTTCGTGCGTGCAGCCGGCTTTATCGAATTATAAGACGTTGTCACGTCAAAAATTAGGTATTAAACTTTTTTTTAAAACTTACATTAATTTATGAATAATTGATCCATAATAATTTATGATTAAAACAATAAATTACCTTAGGGATAACAGCGTGTTTTTTTTAGTTCTTATAAAAAGAAAAGTTTGCGACCTCGATGTTGGATTAAGATAAAAGGAGAATGACCACGGGTGGTATCGGTAAAATTTTAGTTGTGCCACGTATTCGTGATATTGTTAATTCCTATTTGTATTTATAATGGTCATATGTATCAATATTAAGTCTTAATTATACCGGATAAATTGAAATAATAGTAAAAGTTATTCTTTTGAAACATGTATGACCACGTATGGAATCGGTAAAATAATAGTTGTGTCACGTGTTCGTGATATTGTTAATTCCTATTTGTATTTATAATGATCATATTTATCACTATTAAGTCGTAATTATACCGAATAAATAGAAATAAAAGTAAAAGTTTTTGTTTTGACACATATATCTATCTCTCTTGCAAGCGTCCTGCGTCGTATGTCATAGTTGAATGAATGTGTTCGACGCATTGTTCGACGTTATTTATTTTGAAATAATGTTTATTACGATTTACTTTTCACATTTATCTTGTAAATTAAAATATTACCTATGTAATCAATGTAAAACCTAACGTTCATCGTTAGTTTAAACTCGATAAAGTATTTTTTTAAGCGTTGAATAAAACTTTTGTTTTATTTTTATTGTCGTGAACTGCGGCTTATTTACATAAAAACTTTAATCGTTTCTAAAAGTACTAACATCAAGCTTCAAATTGAGCTATATTTCATCTTGACACAATAAGTTTGATTGCGATACCAAGTGCCATAGTCACTTGGGCAATCTCCTTTAAATGCAAAAGTTTAAAATTTTTGATCTGTTCGATCTTTTTTTTTAATAACAGGAGATATTATTTTATTTTAAATATAACAAAAACTATATGGCACTTTTGAATTATTTCTTTAATATAAACCTACTTTAAGCTGGCTACTCAATTACTTGCCGCAGGGGCAATATTGGATCAATCTCGGTTGTACAGCGCGCGGTTGGAGCAATTTCAGCTGTTCTCTAAATTGCCCCTGCTTGCCTACACGTCACAATTAAGGAGCCAATTAAGGGTGCAATTCCAATATTGCCCCTGCGGTAGGTACGTGAATAACCGGCTTTATTCTAACGTAACATAGGCACATTAAAGAATTTATATATTTTCAACTTAAATCTGGTTAAACCAGAGATATATAATTGAATCCGGTTTATTTTGCGTAATTTTGGTTACATCGACTCATTAAAGTAATTACTGTGTATCTAGTCAAGTAAATAATAAACTAGCTTTCCGCACGCGGCCTCGTCTGCTATAAAACTTTGAAAATTATTTACTAAAATCTCAAGAACTACGTCTATTAAAAAACAGCTTCAAAATATGTTGACTGAGTTTGTTGGTTTGTTTGAACGCGCTAATCTCAGGAACTTCTGGTCCGATTTTAAAAATTCTTTCGGTGTTAGATATGGCCTATCTAACACCGAAAGAATTTTTAAAATCGAGATTTATCGATGAAGGGTATAGGCTATATAATTTCATTACGCTAAGACCAAAAGGAGCGGAGCCACGCGGGTGAAACCGCGAAGCACAGCTAGTAAAATATAGGGAGAGACAGCGGGAAGCGACTTTGTTATTATGTAGTGATAATTATATAGAAGTATCTATTTACTAATAATCATGCGATGCGTAGGCCTAGTCTTATAATCAAATAATGCGTAATTATTTACGTCAATTATTGTCATCTGATGGATAGATGTTTACTGCTCACACATAAACAGCTGATCCGATCTGCATAGAATTTGGTACAGAGATGGTTTATTATAGACTAGATATAGCACATAGACTCTTTTTCTGGGTACTATAAGAGTCAAGCGAGTTTCTAGTAATGTATTATGGGCTCTCTTCACAATGGGCAGAGTAGAGTAGAGTACGATAGAGTATAATAGACTAGAGTATAATAGAGTAGAGTAGAAATGTAGAGGGCGTAGCTTTTCACCAGAGATGTGCGAGAATGCGTAGCGATGGATGTGTTTGTAAATAACCAATAGTATCGATTCAAACGCTAAATGAAGCGATACGATTGGTTCTTTACAAACACATCTCTTCATTATCCTCGCACTTCTCTAATGGAAAAGCACCCTAAATATGATCGGCCTTCATTGTAGATGTTTATTCATAATCGCCGTAATGCCGACAAATATTTTGTATTTACCTCGCAATACAAATAGCCTTAAAATTAGCCAATCAATTCATTAAATATAAACAATACGGCTGAATATCATTCTGACTGTTAAACGCCGTTTAACAAACAGCCTAGGCACTCAATGAAACGGCAGATTTAAAAATATGACTGCGACATTAAGATTGTTTGACGCAACGACTAAATGATAAACATCACAATTGTTTACAAAGCTTTATACAATTAAGTATATTATGTAGATAATGTTATTTTAATGATAGGTACCTACTGCTGTTTACCTTTTAATACCTATGTAATTCTATAATATAAAAAAAAAATGAATCGCAAAATGTGTTGGTAAGCGCATAATTCGAGAACAACTGAACCGATTTCGATAATTCTTTTTTATTATATTCCTTGAAGTACGAGGATGGTTCTTATGGAGAGAAAACGTAAACATGTACCACTGGCGAAGCAGGGGCGGACCGCTAGTAACTTGTAATATTATGTTGTTTTAGGAGTAAAACCATATAACTGACCATACTCACAAAGTTAAATAAAATTTATTTTCAGACTTTTTATGTTTGTAATAACTAGCTACATATCCCTTACGTATAGTATAAAGCAAAGTCGCTGTCTGTCCGTCCCTATGTATGCTTAAATCTTAAAAACTACGCAACGGATTTTGATGCAGATTTTTTTAATAGATAGAGTGATTCTCGAAAAATGTTTTAGCATCTAATTTATTAGATTTTAAACAAAGCAGGCAAAGCCGCGGGCGAAAAGCTATTCCTATCCTATCCTAATATCCTATCCTATCCTACTAATATTATAAATGCGAAAGTTTTTGAGGATGGACGTATATGTATGTATGTTTGTTCCTCTTTCACGCAAATACTACTGAACCGATTACTATAAAATTTTGCACACATATAGAGGATAACTTGGATTAACACGTAGGATAAGTTTTATCCCGGAAATCCCACGGGAACGGGAACTATGCGAGTTTTTCTTTGAAAGAGCGAGCGGAAAACTAGTAAAATATAATCTCTTGTGTCTAACCTCTTTTTATTAATTTATTCGTATATAGAATAACTTTATTTATCTAAGAGATGATAATTATTCCATTGACGCTATAGAATGTAAATAAAACGTTATATTTATTACCTATTTCTAGTTACTATAAAAGCTTATATTTCTTCATACCTTCCGTAAGATCTAGGTCGTCTACTTAGTGACTAACAGTATTATATTATGTACTAGCTTCCGCCTACGACTCCGTCCGCGCGGAAAAATTAAGAAAAATTACGATTTATTTTTTTTCTACGTATTTTTCCGGGATAAAAAGTATCCTATTTTATGCCCAGGATAATAAGGTATAATTATACCAAGTTTCATCGAAATCGAACCGTTAGTTTTCACGTGATGCCTGAACATACAGACAGACAGACAGACAGACAGACAGACAGACAGACAGACAGACAGACAGACAGACAAAAAAAATTTTAATCACATATTTGGGCTTGGTATCGATCCAGTAACACCCCCTGCTATTTATTTTTTCAATATTTTCAATGTACAGAATTGACCCTTCTACAGATTTATTATATGTATAGATAAATGAATTAAAATTAAATTAAATAAATGTTTTTTTTTTTTATAATGGCAATTTATGCGGTTTATAACAACACAGATAAGAAATAATACCTAACTGTAATAGTACGCTTAATTGAATATTTTGAAAAAGGAAACTGTACAGGAAAAAATGTTTTATTTTTAGTTTTTTTATACTAAACTAGCTTACCGCCCGCGGCTTCGCCCGCTTTGTCTAAAACCTAATAAATAATATACTAAAACCTTCCTCTTGAATCACTCTATCTATTAAAAAAACCGCATCAAAGTCCGTTGCGTAGTTTTAAAAATTTAAGCATACAAAGGGACATAGGGACATAGGGACAGAGAAAGCGACTTTGTTTTATACTATGTAGTGACTAGCAAACCGGGCGTCCGTTTTACCACCAGAGACACCTTTTCTTTGCTATAAACCTCACGGAGCCCGAGACCTTTCAAACAAATGCATAACCGTGGAAATCGGTTCGTGCCTTCTGGATTTATAGTGTCAGGAAGGAAAACCCGACTTACTTTTATATATAATACTAGTGGTGCGCCCCGGCTTTGCCCGTGGTACATTTTTACGTTTTCTCTCCATAAGAAACGTACTTCAAGAAATGTAATAAAAAAAGAATTAACGAAATCGGTTTAGTTTTACATTTTGCGATTCATTTTTAGATTAGGTACTTATAGTCTATAGATGTAGTATGTCTTGTTGATGTCTTGTTATATTTAATCACGAGCTTTTATTTACTTTTTAAGGCAGATACTATTATATATTTCAAAAGTTACAACAATTTATTTAAAAAGTTATTAAAATATATAATATTACCATTAGAAAGCTTGACGTTTCCTCTTTTTTTGGGGTAGGTCAAAACAACGTTTAATTGTATAAACATTCAATTTTATCAATAAAATCGTATTTATTAACATTAATATTATATTATACTAAGTTGAAATTATAATTATTGTTAATTTAAATAAATATGTTGATAAGAATTAATTAAATAAACAGGGTGTAATCGTTAAGTGTGCACAAGCGATTATTCCGTAACTATTGCAGATATCAAAAAACTTTAAACTGTTATCTAAAGTACTTAACCTAATGAGTAAAATGGCCATAATATTTTTTTTAAGTTAAACGAGAATTATCCAAAAATGTTACATTAAACGCTCCCATACATTTGATTTCCCATACATTTTGTATTCATAGCAGATTTTCGAAATGACGTCCTCATTGTGAAATACAATGAGGAGCTCTATTTAAAGTTTCTAAATGAACTTCCCTTCAAATTTGCGAAGTAATGGCAGAAAACCAAAAAAAGAAAGAGAAAGCTAAAATCTTTCATAAAATGTACATGGGATATTCATATCTCATACTAAATGTATGATAGATATTTTTTTTGATATTTCCTGTTTTATTTTTAAAAAATTATTACGGCCATTTTACTCATTAGGTAAAGTACTTTCGATATCAGTTTAAAGTTTTTTGTTATCTGTAATAATTACGGAAAAATCACCTGTGCACACTTAACGATTACACCCTGTATAAATTATATTATTTATTACCTAACGAGTGATTTGACCCGATGCAAAGTGGTAAATGGCTTTGATAATTGCGTCAAGGTGCAGATTCAATCCCGACTAATCTATACTAAATACTAATATTATAAAGCTGAAGAATTTGTTTGTTTGAACGCGTTAATCTCGGGAACTACTGGTCCGATTTGAAAAATTCTTTCAGTGTTAGACAGCCCATTTATAGAGGAAGGTTATAGGCTATATATCATCACGCTACGACCAACAGGGGTGGAGCCACGGGGGTGAAACCGCAGGGAGCAGCTAGTTATATTATAAATGCGAAAGTAACTCTATCTGTCTGTCTGTCTGTTACGCTTTCCCGCTTAAACCTCTCAACCGATTTTGATGAAATTTGACAAAGACAATCCTTACACCCTGAGGAAGAACATAGGCTACCTTTTATTGCGAAATATGTACCACGGGCGAAGCCGGGGCGTACCGCTAGTATCTAGGTACGTAATAACTAAATTCTTATAGTTGACTTAAATTTGTCAATTCTTGTCAATTGGCCTACATTGTAAGTGATAACTTAGTTGACTTAAGTTATTCTCAACACAGAATTCGGTTCAAAGTAGTTATTACTACAATAAGGGCCGATTTTTCAATACCGAGATAAACAGTCTAATAACTACCCCTCGAATAGATTTATTCAATTGCTTATCTAACTCATAACGGCTCGCCTATTTTTCAATCGTGATTTATTTGATGAATAACTATCTGACCAAATATTTCCATATTGGCAGCTCTGCTCTCGGAGTGGCGAAACAAACATATTAAATTAGTCAGGTTAGAGCGGGATAGAGTCAACTCTTGCAATTTGTCAACAACCGTCATTATGACTCACGTCAGGAGTGCATTTTAAGTTTATCTTGTGTTCTATGATTGTTGATTATTGTTTTGATTCGAGTAAAGAGTTTTGATTAAATTTGTGTTTAAATTTATATATTTTACGATGGAAACGACATAAAGGCAGCGTCCGGCAAATTTTCAATGGCATGATCATCAGTACTATCAAAAACATCAATTTCAATATGATTTTAATAATTTTATAGAAAGAGGCTTTATTGTAAAAATTCTACGCTCTATGTTATTACATACGAAAATTTTCCAAATTTGACGCGTCAGTTGTCAACTCAAACGTCTAATCGTCGAATAGCACGCTATCTGGCCGTTGGAGCGGCAGATAGATTTATTCTCAAGAGCGGGCGCGCACGAGCAACTTAGTTGCCCGGCAACTATTTTGTCTCTGTCGCTGTCTCCTCGCAAAGTTTTGAACGATGCGCTCACGAAAGCGACAGCAACGCAACTTTTTCTTTAAAATTTTCTGCATTTATCAACATGGATTTCGAAGAGACGGTTGTGGTCTGTGCTCTTGTCCTTAGAAACCGAAGACGGCAGCGAAAAAGGCAATATTGGGTGCACCCATTATGGAGTGAGAGACTGACATTGGGGAAATTCCATACAATGTTTTTAAAATTGAGAACATTTCCAAAAAAAATTTTTCGCTACTTCAGAATGAGTATAGAAAATTTTGATGAACTGTGCAGAATTTTACGACCTGGTATCGCTCATCAAGATACAAATATGAGATTTGCTGTCTCACCTGAGGAAAGACTGGCTTATCCGAATAAATTTTATGGGACCAATCCCACACCATTCTGCATCAAACAAAAAAAGAGTCACGTAAATCGGTTCAGAAACCTCGGAGTAATCGGTGTACATACATAAAAAAAATATACCGGCCGAATTGATAACCTCCTCCTTTTTTTTGAAGTCGGTTAAAACTACTGTGTACTAGAATAAATACGTTGACATAAATACGTATTATCGCTACGCCGGTTACGCGGCAACTGGCCGGCGGCCGCCTACAGGCAACATTTTTGTCGCCGTGCGCGCACTTGCATTGAAACCAATAGATAGGGCGACAGTTGCGTCGCGGGCTTGTCTCCGAACCCGCGGACAAAAAAGTCTCCCGGGAGTTGCGTCGCTACGTACGCGCACTTTCATACTAGCCCATGGCTGGAGAGACAAAATAGTTGCGGAGACAAAATAGTTGCGGAGACAAAGTTGCTCGTGCGCGCTAGCTCTTAGATTACAAAATAAAAGACAGATGGAGCGTTGCCGAACTAAACCGAATAATTTATCGTCATTTTCAATAAAGCTATGTGTGCTGTCATTTTGCCACTGCACTGTACGTACACGGTGCTTCTGTGTGCGTGTAATGTTGCCAGATATTGAAAAATTTCCCAAATTTTTCCCCGACTACGGAAAAAAGAGGGTTATGTTTTTCGAGTTTATGTATGTATGTATAATATTTCTTTGACACGCCCTGCAGTATAAACCGTTGGACCGATTTTGAGTTGTGAGGTTTCATTGCAATGATCTGAATTATTATGTTAGTGGCGGTAGTGACGTAGGCTATATATACATAAATGAGAAGTCAAGTTTTAATTTTTATTTAAATTCTTTTATTACATAAAGTACCTGCCTACTAAAGTTATATATGGACAAAATAATTGTATTCAATTTTTTATTAAATAAATTACATAAAAAAAGTTTCAATATTAACTATAATAATTATATTATTTTTTTATTTTTCATAATATATGAATGCGAATAGCGGTAGTTTTTAGTCGAGAATACGGGACATTTTATTTTCATCATATCCATCATGGAGTTCACATAAATTAAATCGCTAGCGAAAACGACTATGACGTTTTTAAGCTTTATAAAAGTAACAAAATAATGTATTATGCTTATTAAAATAATCTAATAATTACCATGAACCTTTAATGCACTATACAAATAATCACATTCACGATCGAAAAATCCAACAGCATTACCCTGAAGATCTTTTAACCATTTTACCGTTTTACCAATAAAAATGGCAAATTCATTTTCAAAATACTGGCAACATACGTTGAAGTTTTGTATTCCTTCATATCTGTAAAATTATTATTCGTATTAAAGAAATAAATCAGCCAAATAATCTACAGAAAACCTGTGAAGCGATGTTTTATCTTTTTTTTTTGTTTTCGGGAACAAATTTTACAGCGTTTTATTATCACAAGACGGCATTTTTTACTAAAATTGCAAACCCTTTTTGACGTATTGCATGACACTATATGCGCTATAGCCAATATAGCACTGGTGCAGCGACCAAGAAGCTTATATCTAATACACTGGAGATTTCGGTATGAACATTGACGTGTAACAAGATAATATTGCCCAGTTCATGTTTTTTATCACTTTCACACCTAACTTGGTATTGCCATTGTTAATACGAAGTTTTCCCAAGGCTACTATGTATGCTGTAATATTCTGTGCAAAAGGTTAGTTTTTGTACATGAGTTTGTTGATAAATTGCCAACAACGTCATTCAGAAGCATTGTTGGATGAGACAATTATTATTTATGCTAAATAAACTAAGTATCTGAACCAATTATTAAAAAGCGATACTCCCTGATTATGGGTAGTCACCATAATAAAATTGTAGCAACTCTCACTTTGTCAATATGGCATGTGTGTCAAAAAAATTGCGTCACTTCGAATATTTAAGTTAATATTGTTGCTTATTTAATGAATATTTTCCGAATATAAAGAATGCATTGTATTGTGCAAAATTGCAGAAGTGTTTGGACACCAAATTCTGGCATAGAATTTCACAGGCAAGTGTATATTTACGTTATTTACAATATTCCTCAATACTCCTGCATTTACCTGTTTAGAATCATTTCAATGGCAAAAATTGTCTAATTTAGCATCATTTTAGTAAGCAGTCATGTTAAATTTGTTATTTCCCTAATATTTTATCATTTTTCAACAAGTTTTCAATAAACAGATTTAACAAGTAAGGTAACCATGATGACGAGTTTTTATGGATAGCGAAGAGAATATATTGTAATAACTAATAACAATATTATGATGAAAATTTAGAACACCATTTTAAAGATTGTTACTAGTAATGAAACAACACATGACATCGGTATTGCACTCACATGTAGTTATAAGATTGTTCGTTTTTACATTGAAATTTATACTTTTTTAACTTACCTCATATTTTTTTGTTTTACGTATTTCAGCTTTCCAAAAAGTAAAATAAAAAGAAATATATGTGCCCATCAAGGTTACTGAGGATTACGACCCAGAAAAAAATACCTTTTTAAAAATAAACTTTGTAAAGTTAGCTGAAATTTGTGCAAGGCTGCTATAAACAGTTTTTCTTTGATGATTCTGGCTTGAAATTGACCCGTCGAAGCAACGCGTTTAAAAAGAAGATCTGAGTAGCTAACAATTTGGTAAACAGCATCTGATGCAAAACACAACTTTCCTCTATTTACAAAGGATGTTAATGCTATATATCGGTTCATATCCAAGCTTTGTAGCCAAAAATTATTTATAACTATCATTCTATACCAATTAAAATTGTATGTACCTACCTATAAAGTATGACCATAATATTATAATATAAATACTGTTAAAAATATATGTCGTTATTATTTATAGACCATGATTTTTAGTTTTTTCTATTTTGAAAAATCCTGAATTTACAAACCAGCGTGGTCACTCGACAGAAAGAGACAAAAAACATGACTGACGTCATTGAATGTCATAGTTTCTTGTTTCAAGTTAATGGTCATAGTGCAATCTCCAGTGTATTAGAGGATATAAGCTTCTTGGCAGCGACGTATTTGTTTTTGATTTCGTATTTTCTTTGACAAGGGCGACGGGCGGTTGTCATGCTCCATCTGTACTTTATTTTGTAATCTAAGGATTTATTCCTCAAATAACGTAGTTATTCGATAGATAAGTCCTATTCGTCTATTGAAAAATTGAATATTTTGTTAACTGAAGAATAAAGTCTATCTAGCTGTTTATCTGGGCATTGAAAAATCGGCCCTAATTCGAATATTATTGAATTTATGCGTTATCTTACTAATATTACAAATTCGAAAGCTTGTGAGGATGGATGTAGGTGTGTGTAATATGTTTGTTACTCTTTCACGCAAATACTACCGAACCGATTGCAATGAAATTTAGCATGCTTATAGAGGGCAACTTGTATTATTATATAGGATAGATTTTATCCCGGAAATCCCACGGGCACGGGAACTATGCGAGTTTTCCTTTGAAGACGCGGGCGAAGCCGCGGGCGGAGAGCTAGTAAGATATATAATGCAGATTAAATTTTTTTTTTAAACTATGTGTTGCTAAGCGTAAATCTCGAATATTATCCTACTAATATTATTAATGCGAAAGTTTGTGAGGATGTGTGTGTGTGTTTGTCACTCTCTCACGCAAATTCTACTGAACCGATTACAATGAAATTTAGCACAAATATAGAGGGTAACTTGGATTAACACATATAATAGGTTATATCTCGGAAATCCCACGGGAACGGGAACTATGCGGGTTTTTCTTTGAAAACGCGGGCGAAGCCGCGGGCGGAAATCTAGTAAATATTATATAAATTTTATTTTGGGTTTGTTACCTCAAAAGTTTCGATAGGGTGAACCGAATTTGATTATTATTTTTTAATTTAAAAGCCGGTGCCTTCCCGATACTCCTATTTAATAAAACTTAAGTTTTGTCATACATCGCAAATACAGTCGCGGGATACAACTAGTATTATTACGTATGTATTCATCTTAACGTCATGACGTATCAATAAAACAGTTTAAGTATATTATTATCAATCAATGAGTTCCATTGACATCTATTGACTCGTTCTGTAGGTACAAACGAATGAACATAATTTATTTTTTCCACTAATTGTAAGACCTGACTTTGCTTATGTTATACCTATAGGTTCGTAACGAAGACCTAAATATATATTATAATAATATGTATATAGCTTAAAATCGATGATAGATATTATTCAATTGTATTTAGAAGGTAGTGTAAAACGCGAAAGTTTGTGACTATGTTTGTTAGTCTTTAACGTGAAAACTGCTAATCGGATTTAGATGAAATTTGACATAGAGATAGATTATAGTCTGGTTTAGAATTGGGCTACGTTTTGCGGGTATCAGGAGATAAAAAATAAAAAATATTTACGATTATAGTAATTATTTTTTTTATATAAATTAGTTACCTATGTCATTCACAATATTTAATATTTCTTTATTATTATTGGAAATAAAATTTTTAACTTTAAAAATTAACCTAAATAATTATTTTAAAAAGCTGCAGCTTGCAAAAGCTTCAATTAGCTATTAAAAAAGCTTACTTCGTGCGAGTTTGTTTGCATAAAATAAATACACTGGCTTTTATTAGCTTCACAATTCTAAAAAAAAATCCTAGTTTTTAATTTACGCAGTTTCATGAATTAATGCATAAAAAACGATTTTTTTTAAGAATTTTTAAACAAACAGCAATAATTTTCTTAAAACATTTAAATTGGTAACAATTCTTTGTAACACTAAACTCAACATTTTCGAAGAAAGTAAATTAGTATCTACCTATATTATAATTAGTTATGTCAATAGTGTCGAACCTTTTAATGTTTTTTTTTTTTTTTATTGAATGTGTTTTGAAAGAAACGTATCGATAATATTATATTCGAGACATATTACAAAGGTATTTCTTTTTAAATTTGCATTTTTATTCTCTGTTTCTTTTTTTTTTTGAAAAATGTTTTTTTTTTCTCCCTATCTCTAAATCTAAAACTAGGCAACATAATATACATTTTCCTTTAGAAACATACAAACTAACAGACTGCACAATATTACAGGTTCTACATTCCTGTTACGTGCACTATTAAAGAACCAGTTGTTTTTATAACAACAAAATAAACAAAACGCGCGCAAGGCCTGACTTTCAACCTTAGCTTTAAAACTTTAAAAATCACTTTTCAACGACTAAAACTAAAGCTTTTTCATTAAATTAACTTAACAAGAACATGCATAACATAATAATAAAATTTACCTTGCTTTATCTACACTTCAAGTAACAAAACAACTCTCAACTGGTTGCACATTCACTTGAATAACACAGAACATAAATTATATGTACAACCTTTTTGCAAAACCGTTAGCGCAACCTCGTTCGCGCGCTGTCAATTGGCGAATGACAGATAATTTTCCCGCGCGTAAACTTTTATTTGACAGTTCTGGAAAGTTATCGTCTATATATAAAGTATCCCTACTATCCCGGTGCGCGGTAAAAGTGTGTTTGCAATAGATTGCTGGCTCTGTAAGCGATGTTGCGTATATGACATGCGCGGAGGGCAATGTATTGATTACTTATCTATATGGTACAAAATGTCAACCTTAGTGCAAATTATTGCTAAAATGATTCTGAATATTGTAAATATTTACATATTATTTATTATAAGAAAATATGATCACGTGTTTTATAATATGGCTATGTCGTATTCATTGTTTTTCATGTTTTATTTTCCGTTTCCTTACATGTGTATTTTAAGTAGGTTTCTAAATAAAGGCTAGTAGGAAAAATCATAGACAACTTTAAATAGGTACTACAAAAATGAATTATGCTTACATCTCACTTAATTTAAAGTATACGTACCTACAATTTTTTTTGGATTTTGACGCTAGAACCAAAACCTTAATATCCTGTTGGCTGTTAACGGCTGTACTTCTAATTTAAATACGAAATTAAACTAAAACATAGTACCTACCTAGAAATGGTTATTATAAACAAAATTTATACCTATATAAGTGTAATAAAAAAATTGGTTGTCTGTAAAGTCGGTTTACTGACGATAATAATTGAACGTGACAACGTCCGATTGTGCTTCTTTGTCGTTCGTTCCGCGCTCTCGCTCGCACTTCAAGCCTTACGGAACGCCTCAGAGCGAGGTAACGCCGCATGAGTCACGTTTTTTCGTGCGTGGCGGCTCTATCGAATTATAAGACGTTGTCACGTCAAAAAAACTGCAGCTATCACTATCCTGTTTGAAAGGTTAAAGAATGTAATACTTCATGTAATACCAACCTTACTGTGCTTATAACCTGAGAATCACAATAAATAATAATTTTGAATTAAATATAATTTATAAATAATTTTGAATTTTGAATTTTTTTAAGAACTGCTCCTATAACCTATTACAGTATTATTAGTCCTAATTACCTACATACAAATTTATAAAAAAAAACTTATAAAATTAAATTTTTAAACGTCAATTATTCCGAAAAGAATAAAAGCGAAGTGTGAGAAATTTAAACAAAGAATCACTTTACAATACATTGCTTGTTTTGAAAGTCAAATATGAAAGTTACGCTTGTTCACGGGGCAATGTAAAACAAACATTGAATTTCACTTCGTGACATTGACAAACGAAAACAAAGATGGCGTCCATTTTCTTTGGCGCTAAAATATTATATTATCATACTAACGTCATTTGTTAACAAATTTGTTTTTTGTATTGTTATGATTTCCATGTGATTGTCTGACGTAACGATTGTTTGTTTTATTGTTTCTATCATTCGGTAAAGTATTTTAAAGTTAAACAATGATGATTTATTACTAACTAGTTTTCCGCTCGCAGCTTCACCCGCGTAGTCAAAGGAAAACCTGCATAGTTCCGGGATAAAAACTATAGGTATTATAGATTACCAAATTTTATAAAACCTATGCTAAAGCTTTCGAACGGTGAAGGAAAACATCGTGAGGAAACCGACATGTCGAAGAATTAAAAAGTTCGACGACATGTGTCATCCGCCAACCCGCACTTGGCCAGCGTGGTGGATTATGGCCTGTACCCTCATAGGAGGCCCGTGTCCCGGCAGTGGGAACGTATATGGGCTGATGATGATGATGATGATGATGATGATGAAAGCTTTAGGCACCATTTAATCCAAAATGGTTAATTATTATAAGTGTATTAGGCTGTAGCTGTAAGCGTGAAGAATTGACGACAGAGTTACTTTTGCATATAAAATATTTAGTAGGTACCTACCTAGGGATTTAGGGAAGTATTATAGACTAGCTTTCCACCCGCGGCTCCGCCCGCGTTTTCAAAGAAAAACCCGCATAGATCCCGTTCCCGTGGGATTTCCGGGATAAAACCTAGCCTATGTTACTCGTGGATAATGTAGCTTTCGAATGGTGAAAGAATTTGTAAAATCGGTCCAGTAGTTTATGAGCCTATTCATTACAATCAAACAAACAAACAAAGTTTTCCTCTTTATAATATTAGTGTAGACTAGCGGTCCGCCCCGGCTTCGCCCGTGGTACATATTTCGCAATAAAAAGTAGCCTATGTCCTTTCTCGGGTATCAAAATATCTCCATACCAAATTTCATGCAAATTGGTTCAGTAGTTTAGGCGTGATTGAGTAACAGACAGACAGATAGAGTTACTGTCGCATTAATATTAATTAGTATGGATGTTGTTATTAGAAGTTAGATGTTAGAAGTAAGAATGTTAGAATATCATGACATTTTTTTTATTTGTTTTTATTGTTGGTAAATTATACGTCTGCACGCAAATAAACTGCGAAGCGTTTTCAAAAATTATTTCACTACTAGCTTTCCACCCGCGGCATCGCCCGCGCAGTCAAAGAAAAACCCGCATAGTTACCGTTCCCGTGGGATTTCCGGGATAAAACCCATCCTATTTCCCGGGATAAAAAGTAGCCTATATCCTTTCTCGGGTATCAAAACATCTAATTTCATGCAAATTGCTAATTGGTTCAGTAGTTATGGCGTGATTGAGTAACAGACAGACAGACAGAGTTACTTTCGCATTTATAATATTAAGTATGGATTATAAAATTAATAACACAAATAACATTTCTGCACAAAGACAGAGTGGCATGTGTACTCTAACATATAAATTTCCTTTATTTGTTTATGATAACCTCCAGAACTATTGCTCTGTTGACAGTGAAGTCTTTTACTTTTAAAAATAAATTCATAATAATTAAATATATTGATTTAAGTACATATTAATTTTATGGCAGGAGATTTTCAACCAAAATCGGTCTAGTAGTTTTAGCGTGAACTTAATTTTATGTTACAAAAAAATCGAATTGTTCTTGAAATCTCATATTTTTATAATGTCATCTGAATATAATATTATATAACTCAACTAGCTTACCGCCCGCGGCTTCGCCCGCGGCTTCGCCCGCTTTGGTTAAAACCTAATAAATTATATACTAAAACCTTCCTCTTGAATCACTCTATCTGCCTATTAAAAAAACCGCATCAAAATCCGTTGCGTAGTTTAGACATAGGGACAGAGAAAGCAACTTTGTTTTATACTATGTAGTGATGATGATTAGGGTGACTGACTGACTGACATAGTGAATAGTGATCCATCAACGCACAGCCCAAACCACTGAGATCGGTCTAAAAAGCATGCATGTAGGTAGCTGGTAGATGTTAGGACGCAGGTGAAACTGCGGGCAACAGCTAGTAAATGATAAAATGTTTTTTTTCCGCAGCGTTACCATAATGTTTTAAAGCAGTATTACTTCAAGCGTGAGAAAGAGATGGCACTAGACGATCTATATAGCGCTGTCATGTTTCCACTCTGGAAACAATACTGCAGTAATAATGACTGGTTACCCCAAGTCTTAGTAAATATTATGTATCATTGTGTGATTTTCTTATCAGCGCTACATTTTATATAGTTCAGGATACATCGCCCATTTTTGCAAGTGACTACTATCAAGCTAATTTTCCGTTTGTAGCTTTATTTTGATGAGACGCCCAATAATTTCGTGTACGAAAGTCTCGATTGTGGTAGCTAACAGAGATAACAAGGATAAAAATTTTTGATTTGATGGTTCTTAAATATTTATTACGCCATTTGTAGGACAATATGTCTGTTGAATTATATAAACATTAACTAAGTGAAAACAAAAAAATCAGCTTGTTAGTAATCATTTATGATGACCTCGTTATCGATACACTTTGGAAAGGGGGACTCTTTGAACCAACCATAGATTTTGCAAGACAAATATTTTTTAGAATAATTTAGGTAATTATCTTGAGATTGAACAAAAAAAAATTCAATTAGTAATAAATATTTAAGAACCATCAAATCAAAAAATTTTATCCTTGTTATCTCTGTTAGCTACCACAATCGAGACTTTCGTACACGAAATTATTGGGCGTCTCATCAAAATAAAGCTACAAACGGAAAATTAGCTTGATAGTAGTCACTTGCAAAAATGGGCGATGTATCCTGAACTATAATGAAAAAAAAATGAAAAATGTAAAAAAAGTCCATATAATAAAAATTACTAGATACGCTAACCTTCAGTTATGTTTCATCGCACTAAGCGATGCTAAAATTAATAATTATGATTAGGAATTCACGATTTTTCTCAGATTACTAAGCTTATTCATAATATATTTATTATTGATAACGCATCTAGAAATTAATCAAAAAATGCTATGTCAAAGCCCAAACTTGAATTGTAGTGGTTTTTCTGTAATGTGTAGGTACCAGAGATATAGAGTGTGGAAAAGTGTTTCATCCAGATTATGAAACTGAAGAGTTTGTATGTTTGTTTGGTTAAAATGCGCTAATCTGAGGTACTGGACCGATATCAAAAAGTATTTTACCGTTCGAAATGTTAGAACGTGATTCTTAATAGTCCATTATATTCTAGATCTCTATATCCGTGTGGACGTTTAGCACCTATAAGAACGATAATTATTAATAAACTAGTGGTCCGCCCCGGCTTCGCCTGTGGTACATATTTCGCAATAAAAGGTAGCCTATGTCCTTTCTCGGGTATCAAAATATCTCCATACCAAATTTCATGCAAATTGGTTCACTAGTTTAGGCGTGATTGAGTAACAGACAGACAGACAGAGTTACTTTCGCATATTTTATAATATTAGTTAATGGATAAAAAAAGGCGTGTGGCACTCGGGGACTGCCGCGGTAAAGCTATTGCATGCTATGCCTTCAAGTCATACCTACGCCCGTCGGAGTGGGCACCGTGAGGTTTTTTCGTTACGGAATTTCTCGATTCAGTCCCCGCGCTCAAGATAGAAGCTATGCAATAATTAAAAATAATTTTCCTTAAATACTTGCTTAATATTTTATTAAAGATGAGGAAAAAACTATCTTCGGAGCGATTTGTATATTTTGTCTACCACAATCGATGTAGAACTTCTTGAGGATGTAAATTGTAAATTATGTTAAGATTTTAATAATTGTTTTCCTGTTTTAATGAGCATTTCTTAAGAAAACTACTATTTCACATTACTACTAGATTATTTTTTTATTTTAATTAGCTGTCCCGATATGCACACAAAATTTCATGAAAATCGGTCCAGCCGTTTTGGAGGAGTATGTACATTGTGGCAGGGGAATTTTATATATTAGAAGAAGATGTAGGTACCTAAAAGATTATAAGTACATTTAAACTGAGAGGGACTCAGTCAAGACAAGTAAATACATACCTAGGTAGATATTAGTAATTATATGAATTACTAGATTTCCGCCCGCGGCTTCGCCCGCGTTTGCAAAGGAAAACCCGCATAGTTCCCGTTCCCGTGGGATTTCCGGGATAAAAACTATCCTATGTGTTAATCCAAGTTACCCTCTATATGTGTGCTAATAAAATTTCATTGTAATCGGTTCAGTAGTTTTTACGTGAAAGAGTAACAAACATCCATACATCCATACATCCATACATCCATACAAACTTTCGCATTTATAATATTAGTAGGATTATACAAGTGTTTATTTAATTGTAATGCTACCTTATCTAAACATTCTACAAGGTGTATACACTGGCCTATGTTTTCGCTATTTTACGAAAAATATTTGTTTTATCAATGTAAACATTTATGTATATCTCATACTAAGCCGTTGAACTGATTTTAACAAAACCTTCGCTTTACTGCGTCTATAGAATGTTGCTTTTTTAATCGTTCAAAAATCATTCATATCAAAAACTATCCATAATGCTTTTTATTAGTTTTAAAGTAATATAGAAATCCATGTTAAATTAAAAATTGAATACTCGTATAAGAAAGTGATACGCTTTCCAAATAATGGCAAATTTTAAAAACACAGATTCGGCCGCCAGTGTTGCTAGCTCATACGTCATTTTGGCACCGAGTACGTCAATTTTAAAAGTGGTATACTATTTTTAAACGAGAACAAATCCTATTAATCTTGAAATGGTCATATCCTTACCGTTTTTTAAATATAACATAAGCCATTTTGGTTCTGAATCAAATCACACGCAAAAGTAGTATACTATTTTTTGAACGCAGCCTCAAAATGTCGTAAAAGCCGTCAATTCTGTACAACTTACGTCGTTTTTGAAGTGAGTTGCTTTTTATTATTGTAAAATTACGAATTCAAAGCGAGTGTTTCTATATAGGTGAACATGGTTTTGTTACGTGATATGAGATTATTAGTGTTTATGTGAGATGCTCTTATATCTACCTTAAAAATATTTAGCATTCCGACCCTAAGTTCCGACCTTAGACATCTTCTATCACTACAATGGGAATTTATCATAATTATTATGGAAATAATGGTCATATTAATAGTGTCACCTAAGCATTCCACAGGACCGGGTATCTTCCTTCTGGTGCAAACAGACTGGTGGTACGTCCGTGTATTATGGAGAGAGATGTAATATTACACGGAACTGAAATACATAATATAATATTAATTTTAAAATAGATATTGATGAGGATAATTGGTAACTCAATCATAGCCCATGGGGGTAGCAATTACCACAACAATTACCATGACGTCTTAAAGCCGTTCTGTCTCCAGTATGGGAAAGTGATGGCGCTACGCGCTATCTCTGACATTTTTCCAAACTGGAATTAATATTGCTTTATAATTACACCTAGCAGTTAATAAACTAATTTATAAGAGTTAATCGGATCATTTGATTGACGGCACTTTATTTTCATATAGAGAATGCTATTTTAAAATTTTCAATCGTAAATATAAAGTAGGTACTAGCTTTCCGCCCGCGGCTTCGCCCGCGTTTTCAAAGGAAAACCCGCATAGTTCCCGTTCCCGTGGGATTTCCGGGATTGCGTCATTTTCCCAGGATAAAAAGTAGCCTAGGTATGTCCTTTCTCGGGTATCAAAATATCTCCATACCAAATTTCATGTAAATTGGTTCAGTAGTTTAGGCGTGATTGAGTAACAGACAGACAGACAGAGTTACTTGCGCATTTATAATATTAGTAACTATGGATGTATTAATTTTATAAACATATTCAAGTGAATAAATAAGATTCGAAGTAATGAATTCTACGACTGAAATAAAATGTCGGAGCCAGTAGTCGTATTTACAAACGACATAAATAGCTATAGGATAAAAAATTTAGTATCGACATTTTCATCACTAGAGATATTGTTATATTTTTAGAGATATCTACTCTTGGTTTGGTTTGTAACTACCTAGGTAAATTGACATTTTATTTTATTTCCTTACAATTTTCTTATGATTACAATAACAGCTAGGTATCATAAATTAATTTATACCTTGCTTATTTTATGACCGCCTGGTACAGTGGTTGACGCGTGAGCGTAGAACCGAGGGGTCCTGGGTTCGATTCCCGGTGGAGACGAAGAAAAAAAAATGTCTCGGTCTGGTAGGACACAGAAGGCTGATCACCTACTTGTCCCTAAAGAAAAATCGATCAGTGAAACAGATGTATGCATAATGCATCTGCCCCTTACCCCACTACGGGGACAATGGACATGGGACTTCACTTTTGTAAGTACTCACTTCACTATGTAGTACCTAGAAATGCAATACCATTACCTACTGACGAAAAAGTTTGTGAAATACCCTTTTTTATGTAGCGAAATCTTCCAAAGATACCCACGGCCCCCCGGGAAGGAGCTGTGGGTTATATCGGATTCTTACCGACTAAAACCCCACTGTGCTCCGTCAAACCGCTATGATGGGACCGCGGGTTGGAATTCTTCCGCGACTTGTGAAATACCCAGCAGGAAGGATATAAATGACATAACAAATACGTTATATTTGTTTTGTTACAAGAAAATCCCGATATTTGAGTGCACTTACGACCTTATAGGGTCAACACCTAAAATATTGATAAAAAAACAACGATCGGAAAAACCTTTTTATCAAAGAAATGTTATTCAAGTTTGTATTATATTGCCTTATTACTAATATTATAATTCTAATAATTATTATGTGTATCTCAATTCTAATAATTATTATTATGTTTAAAAAATAATACGTAACTATAATAGAGGCATACAATCGTAGAATCGAAGGCTTTTAGGTATATCAATTAAAAAAATGAGAAAGTTTGAATACCTACGTATAGGTATTTTTTGTGTAAGTTCTACGATATTCAATATATTATATTATATTCAAAAACTGCGAATCAATTTTTATAATATTTTTTTTATTACGTTAGTGGTCCCAATGTGATTAAGTCAAATCTGATGATGAAATTAAAGAAAATCAAGGAAAAACATGGTGAAAACAAAACAAATTAACATTTTATTAGTATCTTACAAGTCAATTTTGCCCCATTAGCCAGTTTCCGTTTGAGTTAGAGAAGTATAAACATAAAATTATTATATACTAGCTGCTCCGCGCGGTTTCACCCCAGTGGCTCCACCCCTGTTGGTCGTAGCGTGATGATATTATATAGCCTAACCTTCCTCGATAAATGGGCTACCTATCTAACACCGAAAGAATTTTTCAAATCGGACCAGTAGTTCCCGAGATTAGCGCGTTCAAACAAACAAACAAACTCTTCAGTTTTTTTTTATTATAGATTTTCTTCTTCTGCTTCTTTTTTCAAGTGGCAACTCCCCATATAATATTTGACAATTGACAGTTCTTGACACATGACAACTTTGAAGTTTTGAACTAACCTCAAATTCAAAATTTAAAAAGTCAAAACAAAAGTGACGTGCAAACGTAAACTTAAACAAATGCCTTGAGTGCCTAATTAACAGCAAAATATAGTAATTTTATTTATATTTAACTTAATTCCCAATATATTCAAGTTTATTTAAGTGGTAATAATAATAAATCCTTACCATTACATACTAAAATGTCAGACGTAGAAGTCGAAGTGCCTTCTACATTTAAAAAAAGGAATTTAAAGAATAGAGGCGGCAGGAAGAGGAAACCGTCTAGTTCTGAAGGTAATTAAACAATTAACATACCTACCTAACTTATAGAACCTTAATCACTGTAAACTCCATACTCCAATACAAAAGGCGGGAAAACGGAAGAACCTATTTCTTATTTACATATAATTAATAACAAACTTGGTTATTATCCGTGTTTGTCGCGTTTTATTCTGATATATTTATAACTATAAGGATATTAAATGCCCTACACTGTAGTATTTATTGGTATATTATGGAATGTGTGAAAAATTACTTAAAATTAAATATATTTGCACATTTTAGGTACATACAAATACAATCTCAATTGGTTTATGTTTAGAATATAACAAAAGAGAAACCTTCAAATCTTAAATCTCTTCTTACTTACATTCAATTATGTTATGGTTTCAAAACTCAAAACAACTGTTTTGTGATTTTGATGGGGTTTTTTCTAATAGATAGATTGATTCCAGAATCAGCTAGCAAGAGCAAAAAGCTAGTAAATATATAATATAATAACTTTCTGCCCGCGGCTTCACCCGCATTTTCAAAGAAAAACCCGCATAGTTCCCGTTCCCGTGGGATTCTCAGGATAAAACCTATCCTATGTGTTAATCCAAGTGTATGTGTGCTAAATTTCATTGTAATTGATTCAGTACTATTTTCATGAATGAGTAACAAACATAAACACACACATATCCTCACAAACTTTCGCATTTATAATATAAGTAGGATACTCAACAAATCTTATATATTTACAGAAAAAAACAGTTCAGACTCAGATGAGCCAGCAGTAGTGATACCATCAAAACGGCCACAGAAACTAAATCCGAACATACAGTCCACAGGCGGTGAGAGGAAACGAGTGGTGATTGAAAAGAGTGATGAGAGCAGTGATGATGATACAGTAAGTATATTTTGAATTTGATACTTTTGGTTTTATGGCATTCTAATCACTACATAGTATAAAGTCACTTTCTCTGTCCCTATCTCGCTTTGTATGCTTAAATCTTTCAAACTACATAACTCATTTTGATGCGGTTTTTTTAGTAGATAGAGTTATTCCAGAGGAAGGTTTTAGCATATAATTTATTATGTTGATTATTATTACTGTAATGTGTAATGTATTACTATCATTAATACTACTCATTTTTCTGAACAAATATTTCTGGACGATTTTCACACACGGCACAATCTGACCCCATACTAAGCTTTCGCTTGTGTCATGGAAACCAGATGGCTGATAAACATACATATAAAATTTTACGTAACACTAATATAGATAATTAACACCCAGACACAGAGCAAACATCTATGTTCATAACAAATATTTGCCCCGGGTGGAAATCGAACCCACAACCTCTGGCTTGGAAGGCAGGGCCACTACCAACCTCTCTCTAATCATCTAAAAAATCTCATCCCAAACATAATGCTCCAAAATCCTTAAAAAAGTTTTTTTATCTACATTTTTTATATAATTTTACTCATTTTTCCACAGCCAAAAACAACAACACTATCGGTACAACAACAGAGAGAGAATGCGACAGCAACATACGAACTCGATACAGAGAGGGATAAAGATGCACAGGCTATATTCGAGAAAGCACAGAAAATCAATGAGGAACTAGAAGGACAGGCTGATGATAAGGTAAATATTTATTTCATATATCATACTAATCCATACTAATATTATAAATGCGAAAGTCACTCTGTCTGTCTGTTTGTCATCACGCCTAAACTACTTTACCAATTTGCATGAAATTTGGTATGGAGATATTTTGATACCCGAGAAAGGACATAGGCTACTTTTTATTGCGAAATATGTACCACGGGCGAAGCCGGGGTAGACCGCTAGTATTATATAAATGTGAAAGTTTGTACCTATGTTTGTTTGTTTGTTAATCCTTTACGCAAACACTGCTGAACCGATTTTAATGAAATTTGTCACACACATAGAGGGTAAGTTGGGTTTTTCTGTGATTACGCGGGCGAAGCTGCGGGCGAAAACCTATTAAATTATATGTATATCTATACCAAAAAAAGAATTGGAGTGTCTGTTTGTAATATGAAAGCAACAGATTTTTACTAAATGCCAATACCATTTTTTGTACCATTTTTAAGATTTTAAAAACATTATTATGCAAAATTTTGCTTGTTATCTATACTTAATATTATAAAACTGAGTTTGTGTGTTTGTTTGTTTGAACGCGCTAATCTCGGGAACTACTGGTCTGATTTGAAAAATTATTTTGGTGTTAGATAGCATATTTATCAAGGAAGGCTATAGGGTATATATCATCACGCTAAGACCAACAGGAGCGGAGTCACGCGGGTGAAACCGCAGAGTACAGTTAGTATTTAATATGAAATGCAGGGATTTCTTTTATTAAAAAACAAGAATGAAATTGTAGGATAATTTTTACTATTTATTGTTCTATTTTATTATTATTTCATTAACATTTTGGTAATGTTACGGTTTATTATCCCTACTTCCCTACTAATATAATATTATATATGCGAAAGTAACTCTGTCTGTCTGTCTGTCTGTTACGCTTTCCCGCTTAAACCTCTCAACCGATTTTGATGAAATTTGGCACAGACAATCTTTAGACCCTGAGCAAGAACATAGGCTACCTTTTGTCAAAACACCACGCGGGAGAAGCCGCGGGCGGAAGCTATAGTATCCTTATATATGCATACAAGTGATAACTGCATTAAAAACAACCGACTTCAAACTTGCACTTGCAACATTTACAAATACAGACAAAAATGCTCATAAAATAAAAACTACTGGGCCTATCCGAATAAAATTTTTATGGGACCAATTCGACACCATCCCGCATCGAACAAAAAAAGAATCACGTAAATCGGTTCAGAAACCTCGGAGTAATCGGTGTACATACATAAAAAAAATATACCGGCCAAATTAATAACCTTTTTTTTGAAGTCGGTTAATAAACTTAGCAATAGTACTTTGTTATTAAAAATTATCTGTATTACCACAAAAAACTTTAGACAGGGTTTAACTTTAAGCGCGGGTTCTCTTTAATCTGGTTTTGTCGTTCACATAGAAAACTATTAAAGTGACAGATACCTGGTTTAAAGTTAGACTGTGTTTAAATTGTTTTGTGGTAATACCATATTTATTTAATTTATATAAATTTTAAAAATAAACACATTTTAAAATCTAATCGTTTTCCTTACAGCTATACCGCGGTATAAATAATTACGCCCAGTACTACAAAAAGAGGGACACAGCCGCGGGAAACGCTAGTTCAGGGTTCGTTAGAAAGGGCCCTATACGAGCACCTGCTAATTTAAGGGCTACAGTACGGTAAGTTTAATTATTTTATATTTTTCTTAAATATATTTACTACCTGCGGTCCGCCCCGGCTTCGCCCGTGGTACATGTTTACGTTTTCTCTACATAAGATACATCGTACTTCAAGAAATATAATAAAAAAAGTATTATCGAAATCGGTTCAGCCGTTCTCGAGTTATGCGCTTACCAACACATTTTGCGATTCATTTTTATATATAAGATTAATAATACAAATAAAATTGCATTTAAAACGTTTTTATAACTTTCGTTTTCCCTAAGAATTCGGTAAATCTAATACTTATTACATAAATATTATAAAGCTGAAGAGTTTGTTTGTTTGTTTGAACGCGCTAATCTCAGGAACTACTGGTCCGATATGAAAAATTATTTCGGTGTTAGATAGCCCGTTTATCGAGGAAGGCTATATATTTATTTATTATAGATGCACCAACAGTAGCTCAATTTGTAACAATAAATAAGTATTCGTACATAAAATCCTATTCTAAATTGGCTACTAATTATAGGTACATACAGCATTACATGAACATTGGATTGATTTTAGTATTAATCTAAATTATACACAGAAAAAAAAATGTCAGAATTAAATAGAGTAATGTAAAAACAATATTGTCAAAAAAAAACTTAGAGGAATTCAATAACAGTGTCACTTACAGATAATTCCAATAATTTTATTCTTAAAAGACCAAAACGAGTCGTGAAAAATGTCAACATTATTATTTGTAATAATCTTATTGCATTAGTCTGTTCATGGGGCTATATATCATCATGCTAAGACCAATTGGAGCGGAGCAATGTGGGTAAAACGCGGAACACAGCTAGTGTATAATAATATTTAGTATGCATTAATATTATTAACTAGTGGTCCGCCCCGGCTTCGCCCGTGGTACATATTTCGCAATAAAAGGTAGCCTATGTCCTTTCTCGGGTATCAAAATATCTCCATACCAAATTTCATGCAAATTGGTTCAGTAGTTTAGGCGTGATTGAGTAGCAGACAGACAGACAGACAGAGTTACTTTCGCATTTATAATATTAGTATGGATTAATGACAAATTTTATTATATTTTCAGATGGGACTATCAACCGGATATTTGCAAAGACTACAAAGAAACAGGATTCTGCGGTTTTGGAGGTAAGGTATTAGTAAAAACAGACAAAAAAAAATGAAATAAATGTAAAAATAATATTTTAAAGATCATAAAGACAGAATAGTGATGACTGATGAGCGACTTAGTACATAATAAGTGTTGTGCCAATCAATAATTTATAAGTTTTTTTTTGTCTTCATATTTTTTACTAGCTGTACCACGCGGTTTTATTCGCATTGCTCCGCTCCTGTTGGTCTTAGCGTGATGATATATAGCCTATAGCCTTCCTCGATAAATGGGCTATCTAACACCGAAAGAATTTTTCAAATCGGACCAGTCGTTCCTGAGATTAGCGCGTTCAAACAAATAAACTCTTCATCTTTATAATATTAGTATAGATTAAATTGTTTCTTTTTTCCACAGATTCATGCAAATTCCTCCACGACCGTTCGGACTACAAGCACGGTTGGCAGCTTGAGAGGGAAGAGGTACAGACAGACAAACACGGGGACTCCGACTATGAGATACACAGTGATGATGAGCTGCCCTTCAAGTGCTTTATATGTAGGAACAGTTTTAGGGACCCCGTTGTTACTAGGTGAGGGTTTTTTAAAATCTATACTAATACTAGCTTACCGCCCGCGGCTTCGCCCGCTTTCTCTAAAACGATTTGAGATTTAAACTATCCTATCTCTCAAGTTGGATCACTATCCTATCTCTCAAGTTGGATCGAACTGCACATGGTGTGCGAATTTTATTATAATCGGTTAAGTGGTTTAGGCGTCCATTGAGAACAAACATTGTGACACGAGATTTATATGTATAAAGATTATAAAGCTGATGAGTTTGTTTGTTTGTTTGAACGCGCTAACCTCGGGAACTACTGGTCCGATTTGAAAAATTTATCCGGTGTTTATAGCCCATATATCGAGGAAGGCTATAGGCTATATATCATCACGCTAAGACCAACAGGAGCGAAGCAATGCAGGTGAAACCGCGGAGCGCAGCTAGTGCGATATATTAGTTTTTCCTTAAACCTAATAAATCAAATAATTCACTTCGCCATAAATAAAAATCTCATCGTAATCGGCGATAGGTGAAAAATTGAAAAAAATGTCATAACTCCGAAAATACGAAAAATCGCATAAAATGAAATGAAATGAAATGAATGTATTTATTGCTACAATAATTTGGATACAAAGAAACTTAAAATCTACTTAATATAATAACAAAATTGAAAAAAAAATAAAAAAAAACAAGAAAATAATAAAAACGTGTTTTTGTGGCAAAAGGCCCAGACTCAGCTATGCTGTTTGACTCGAGAGTACTACAGCGCTGATTTTCAGTCTGGCCTTGAGTTGAGGTTCGCCGCCAACAATCTGCCTACGTAATTATCTACTATATATTTATATCTATACATATAATAAATCTGTAGAAGGGTCAATTCTGTACATTGAAAATATTGAAAAAATAACTAGCAGGGGGTGTTACTGGATCGATACCAAACCCAAATATGTGATTAAAAAAATTTTTGTCTGTCTGTCTGTCTGTCTGTCTGTCTGTCTGTATGTGAAGACATCACGTGAAAACTACCGGTTCGATTTCGATGAAACTTGGTATAATTATACCTTATTATCCTGGGCGTAAAATAGGATACTTTTTATCCTGGAAAAATACGTAGAAAAAAAATTAATCTCAATTTTTCAGTTATCCATAGACGTTGTTCTGTAGTAGGTACCGCGAACACACGTTGCGTATTATTATAGGCCTAGCCGTATTTGGGTCCATAGATATTTATAAGATGTCATTGTCCGAGTTACTCAAAATGGAGAAATAAACCATCCACGCAAAGACCGACATCCGCGCGGACGGAGTCGCGGGCGGAAGCTAGTATATATTATATCTATACTAGACTAAGTAACTCTTAAAAAATAACAACCACAATAATTGAAACAACGGAAAAACATAACATAACATACATGGGGGTGATTCGGAAAGCCCTCTAGGTCCTCTACCTCCCAGCTTCATTATATCATAACTTTTTGGGACACCCTGTATATAGATTACTAGCGGTCCGCCCCGGCTTCGCCCGTGGTACATATTTTGCAATAAAAAGTAGCCTATGTTCGTTCTCAGGGTCTAAAGATTGTCTATGCCAAATTTCATCAAAATCGGTCCAGTAGTTTATGAACCTATTCATTACAATCAAACAAACAAACAAAGTTTTCCTCTTTATAATATTAGTGTATATAGGGTCTTTCATTGAGCACGGATAGATGTTTCCGGCCTGTGGTAGCCTCCTCCTGTGAGCGACATCTATCAAATATATATTTTGACTAGCTTTCCACCCGCGGCTTCGCCCGCGCAGTCAAAGAAAAACCCACACAATTCCCGTTCCCGTGGGATTTCCGGGATAAAACCTATCCTATGTCCCGCGGTAAAAAGTAGTATGTTCTTTCTCGGGTAACAAAATATCTCTATACATGCAAATTGGTTCAGTAGTTAAGGCGTGATTGTGTAACAGACAGACAGACAGAGTTACTTTCGCATTTATCTTATAATATAAAAATGAATCCCAAAATATGTTGGTAAGCGCATAACTTGAGAACGGCTTAACCGATTTCGTATATCTTTTTTATAATATTCCTTGAAGTTCGGGGATGGTTCTTATGTAAAGAAAACGTGAAAAACCACGGGCGAAGCCGGGGCGGACCGCTAGTAATATTATATTAAGTATATTAAATACTAGTGGTCCGCCCCGACTTCGCCCGCGGTACATATTTCGCAATAAAAAGTAGCATATGTCCTTTCTCGGGTATCAAAATATCTCCATACCAAATTTCATGCAAATTGCTTCAGTAGTTTAGGCGTGATTGAGTAACAGAAAGACAGACAGAGTTACTTTCGCATTTATAATATTAGTATGGCTTTAGTAGTTTAGGCGTGATTGAGTAACAGGCAGACAGACAGACAGAGGTTACTTTCGCATTTATAATATTAGTATGGATAAAGAGAAATGAAAATTCCCGGTCACAATTTTCCGATCCGAAAACTCCCAATAGATGACGCTACGGTGTCCTTAAAACGCGCTATGATTATTTTTTCCCTTACACGTATAAGACTCTGTGGAAAAGCCATTTTCTAACGATAGCTTTAAATTTGTGATCAACAAAATTACATCTATTAATATCACAGTTAAACGTTTTTATCACTTTTTGGATAGTCACACTGTAACGTAAAACGTAACAGTGGGCTGTGTTTAACTAGCTTTGCACCCCGGCTTCGTCCGCTTTGTTGAACTTAATAAATCTATATAAGTTTAGATTTATTAGGTTTAAGGAATAACTAATCTACACTAATATTATAAAGAGGAAAACTTTGTTTGTTTGTTTGATTGTAATGAATAGGCTCATAAACTACTGGACCGATTTTAAAAATTCTCTCACCATTCGAAAGCTTCATTATACACGAGTAATATAGGCTAGGTTTTATCCACGAAATCCCACGGGAACGGGAATTATGCGGATTTTTCTTTGAAAACGCGGGCGAAGCCGCGGGCGGAAAGCTAGTACTTAATATATGGCACTAGCTGCGCTCCGCGGTTTCACCCGTATTACTCCGCTCCTGTTGATCTTAGCGTGATGATATATAGCCTATAGCCTTCCTCGATAAATTGGCTATTTAACACCGAAAGAATTTTTCAAATCGTACCAGTAGTTCTTGAGATTGGCGCGTTCAAACAAACAAACTCTTCAGCTTTATAATATTACTAGTTTACCGCCCGCGGCTTCGCCCGCTTTGTCTAAAACCTAATAAATTATATATTAAAACCTTCCTCTTGAATCACTCTATCTATTAAAAACAACCGCATCAAAATCTGTTGCGTAGTTTTAAAGATTTAAGCATACATAGGGACAGAGAAAGCGACTTTGTTTTATACTATGTAGTGAATAGATACTACTAATACACTATGCCATGCCAAAAATAGATGGGAACAATCAAAGGGGACCACGGAAAGGGTTGCAACCCTCTATTTTATACCCTTCTCGCATAATTAGTGAAACCCGTACATCTTAATTTGAGACTCGGTTGGACTCTAACTATACTATCTAATATTATAAAGCTGAAGAGTTTGTTTGTTTGAACGCGCTAATCTCGGGAACTACTGGTCCGTTTTGAAAAATCTTTCGGTGTTAGATAGCCCATTTATCGAGGAAGGCTATAGGCTATATATCATCACGATAAGACCAGCAGGAGCGGAGCACTGCGGGTAAAAGCGCGGAGCACAACTAGTATTAAATATATGTAGGTATTTTCCTCCAAGGCTCATACAAACTTTCCATCGTGTTTATAGTTAAACTAGCGCTCCGCCCCGGCTTCGCCCGTGGTACATATTTCGCAATAAAAGGTAGCCTATGTTCTTTCTCAGGGTCTAAAGATTATCTGTGCCAAATTTCATCAAAATCTGTCTAGTAGTTTATGCGTGAAAACCATACGTACATACATACAAACCTTTCCTCTTTATAATATTACTAGATTTCCGCCCGCGGCTTCGCCCGCGTTTGCAAAGGAAAACCCGCATGGTTCCCGTTCCCGTGGGATTTCCGGGATAAAAACTATCCTATGTGTTAATCCAAGTTACCCTCTATATGTGTGCTAAATTTCATTGTAATCGGTTCAGTAGTTTTTACGTGAAAGAGTAACAAACATCCATACATCCATACAAACTTTCGCATTTATAATATTAGTAGGATTATAGAAAAACGGCTATTATAATATGATATTACTAGCTTCCGCCCGCGACTCCGTCCGCGCGGATGTCGGTCTTCGCGTGGATGGTTTATTTATCCATTTTGAGTACCTCTGACAATAATATCTTATAAATATCTATTGGACCCAAATACGGCTAGGCCTATAATAATACGCAACGTGTGTTCGCGGTTCTACGGAACAACGTCTATGGATAAAACTGAAAAATTAAGATTATTTTTTTTCTACGTATTTTTCCAGGATAAAAAGTATCCTATTTTACGCCCAGGATAATAAGGTATAATACCAAGTCTCATCGAAATCGAACCGCTAGTTTTCACGTGATGCCTTCACATACAGACAGACAGACAGACAGACAGACAGACAGACAAAAATTTTTTTAATCACATATTTGGGTTTGGTATCGATCCAGTAACACCCCCTGCTATTTATTTTTTCAATATTTTCAATGTACAGAATTGACCCTTCTACAGATTTATTATATGTATAGATATGTATATATTTTTTTTGTTTCAGATGTAAACATTATTTCTGTGAAAAATGTGCTCTTGAGAATTATAAGAAAACAACAAGGTGTTTTATTTGTAACGCACAAACGAGCGGCGTGTTTAACCCGGCGATGGAAATTGAAGCTAAAATAAAAGCTGGTAGTGATGATGATGATGATGGTGGTGGTGATGATGAATAAATATATTTAATTTTATTGTTGTTTTATTTTTTAAGTTAAACTTCTTTGTCGCGTTGAGAGTAAAATTTCAAGGTCATGGCAATACCGTCACGTCATGGAGTGAGGCGACGTTTTTGGCGAAGTTTCACTTCTGACACGTGTGCTGGGCACACACGCTCTTTATTAACCTCTGAATCCAAATCCAAGGTTATCAATAAATAATTTAATGTTTTTATTGTTTTAATTTATTATCGTTAAATAAGCAATAAGCATATATTTTGGCTAAAATATGAATGAAAATTGGATTTTGATCATAATGATTAATAAATATCTATACTGAAGAGTTTGTTTGTACGCGCTAATCTCGGGAACTACTGGGCCGATTTGAAAAATTCTTTCAGTGTTAGATAGCCTATTTATCGAGGAAAGCTACAGGCTATATTATATCATCACGCTAAGAACAACAGGAGTGGAGCAATGCGGGTAAAACCGCGGTGCGCAGCTAGTTTACAATATCTCAATGATTCAGAGAAATATTTTCTAATTATATGCACATAATATAGTTAATTATTTACCAATGACATTGATTTTTTCAAAATAAAAATATTTAAAAAGGTAATAATCCATACTATAATATTATAAATGCGAAAGTAACTCTGTCTGTCTGTCTGTTACTCAATCACGCCTAAACTACTGAACCAATTTCCATGAAGTTTGGTATGGAGATATTCTGATACCCGAGAAAGGACATTTTACTTGACTACTTGACTACTTTTTATCCCGGGAAAATGACGCAGTCCCGGAAATCCCACGGGAACGGGAACTATGTGGGTTTTTCTATGACAACGCGGGCGAAGCCGCGGGCGGAAACCTAGTCCTAATTATAAATAAACATATACATAACCGTAAAATCGATTTCTGTTAATAATGCGTATCAAATATGTAATTATATGAGTTATAATAAACCAATTTGCCTTTTCCTTTGAAGTAATTGTGTAGAGAATACATAATTATGGGTAAGTATTTTGTTATATTTTATTTATTACATCACCATTATATTTTTATTAAGTACCTAAGTTCGTAGTTCAAATGGTCTGTAAGAATTGAATCAATAATATGCTAAAATGAATATTTTATTTGTTTCAAAATTATTAAGTACCTAAGTTCGTAGTTCAAATGGTCTGTAAGAATTGAATCAATAATATGCTAAAATGAATATTTTATTTGTTTCAAAATTAACATTCATAATATTGCTGTAACTAACTACCTACTACTGTAACTATAGTTTCATCAAAATTAGTTGAGTGAAAAATTTATAATGTAAAAGCTTGGCCTTGGGGTTTGGGTATATCTAATTTTGATAATCAATTACTTTTAATCAATTACAATTATTAGCCAAAAGTGCTTTGTGAGGGCTCGTCAAGTATTCCGTGAAAATTTTATTTAGTAAATTTTCTTTGGTATTTAACACGTCTTAAGCAATGTCTTAGGATGAATAAAAAAGTAATTCCTACTAAATTTGACAATTTGTATGTTTGTTACACTTTCACGCAAAATCTTCATGAAATTTGGCACACACATAGAGGGCACATATTATATAGGTAACATGTGATAGTTTTTATCCTGAAAATCCCACAGGAACGGGAACTATACGGGATTTCCTTTGACTACGCGGGCGAAGGTGCGGGCAAAAAGCTAAATAAGTACAGGGTTACTTGTAAAACACCAGCAACCTCGCAGGACAAGATAGCTAACATCATAATTCATAAGTAACAACATTTGTTCTACGACTATTGGCATAACGCAATAAATTATTTTTAAATGATTTTTTAAGCTTTTATTGTACTCTTCTAACATTTGTAAGTCTATGTTCTATTCATTATCGAAAGGACCGCGACGCCCCCTTCCCCCTCTCGTTCGCTTCTTGTTTACGTAATTTTTTGTGATGCGCGTAGAGTTTATAATATTCAGATGGAAAATGAAATGAATATTTATTTTTGTATGAAAATAAAATCTAACAAATTATCAAAAGTCGTAGAACAAATGTTGTTACTTATTATGTTAGCTATCTTGTCCTGCGAGGTTGCTGATGTTTTACAAGTAACCCTGTATATATTCAGTTTACAACTCTTATTACAATTCAAATAGTAATATTTTTTTCTATTTATAAATTTATATTTACTTACACCTAAAGCATTTGAATGACATAAAAACCAAAAATATCAAATTGAAATACTGTTTTACAGCTTCATTGCGCCTCCTTCTCTTACTTACTATAGTGGTCCAAATAGTATTGGCTCGTAGAATAAACCTCTGCCGTGGTTCGACTCACAATGCCATCTCACATCCTACAGACTGCAGGAGATACATAATGTGCTATAAGTTCCGACCCTATGTGTTTATTTGTCCTTTTAAATTGTACTTCGATCCGGATACCAATGTAAGTAAATAAACACGGTTGTTATTATAATTATCACTTCATAGTATCTACATAAAATAAAGTCTCTTTCTGCCGTATGTACCTATGTATGTATGCTAAGATCTTAAAAATAACACAACAGATTTTGATAGGTTTTTTTAAATAGATAGAAACAATAGGAGGATGGTTTTAGTATATTATTTTGTAAAGTACGCGGCTAGGCTCGTTTTGCAGGACAGTTACGAGCGAAGCCGCGCGCGAAATGCTAACTCAAGAACTGTATCATCGATTTTTACTTCTTGTAAACTTGAATTTAAATAATAAACAGTTTGTTTATATATTTTATCAGTATTTTGATAAATTTCTTCTAAGATATAAAACTTTTTGTGTGTGTGTTTTATGATTATGATAATCTTCTTCTTTATATTATATAAAAAATAAAAATGAATCGCAAAATGTGTTGGTAAGCGCATAACTCGAGAACGGTTGAACCGATTTCGATAATTCTTTTTTTATTATATTTCTTGAAGTACGAGGATGGATCTTATGTAGAGAAAACGTAAACATGTACCACGGGCGAAGCCGGGGCGGACCGCTAGTATCATAATATAATTATGCTATGTTTCCGTCCCTTATATTTACCTATTCTTCAATTAAAATAAAACCTAACTATATCATTTAAGCATATCCAATTATTCTTATATCAATTTTGTTTCAGAATTGTCAACCATGGAAATCACCCAAATGCCACAAACCGAAACCGCCAATAATACCCAAACCCTCAACACTTCCCTGTAAACAAACAACACCTCCTCCAACAACAACAACTTTACCAACAACAACAACTGACTCTACAACAACAACAACAAAACCACAAATTGAATTCAGAATTGCTGCAGAAGAATCTTCATTAGAATCTACGAAAACCAAACATATTTTTTCCTCTACACATCCTTCAAAATCAACATTACAACGCATAGCTCCAACACCTAAAACAACAACAAAACAACATTCTGGATCAACAACAGAAAACATATTCTTAAAATCTGTACATCATGACGCATTAAAACAATCAACATCATCTATGAAAACAGAAAATCTACCAGAGCTATCAAAATCTGCATCTAAATATTCAACATCATCAAAGATACCAGTTTTGTCAAAACATCCAAATAATTTACTTTCAACCGCTTCACCGCGATCATCACATAATAGTAACCATCTTCATTTGATACCAGTCTCAGTTGATACTAATTTACCATCACAAGAAACATTAAGAACAGGCTCTGAATCTAAACAACTTACTAAAGATACATCGGAAGAAGATGATATACCGCTTGAAAATAGCCCATCATTACGCTTTGCGCTGCCGAGAAAAAGAACTAAGTCTGTTAAAAAATATATGCCAACGACAACACCGCCGCCAACAACAACTACACAAGCGCCAACAACAACAACCACACGAGCGTCAACAACAACAACAACTACACAAGCGCCCACAACAACTACAACAACAACAACACCACCCACAACAACAACCACTACAACAACACCTCCAACAACAACACAAGCACCAAAACCAACAACAACTACACCACCTCCAACAACACCAGCACCTACAACAACAACAACACAATCTCCCATATTTGTCCACGACATACCAAAATGTTTCGAAAACGATCACTTCCGAACTCTCAATCGACCATATTGCAACATTTATTACTATTGTAACCACGGAAGAATGTCACGGTACAAATGCCCGGAAGGTTATAAATTCCATCAAGGAAATCAGGTAAGCATATTTATTAAAAAACAAGCTGTGGCTCGCGGTTTCACACGCGAGTAAAATCTAGTATTTCTAGATCTATTATTGTAAAGTTTCATACAAATCCGTCCAGTAGTTGTTTCGCAGTAGTTTTTACTCACAAACTTTCGCTTTTATAAAATTAGTACAAAATCGTGTAGTGAGGACTGTGTCTGTGTACACGGCGGCTTGAAACATCTATATCAATGAATGGCTTTTAGTGTTAAAGATGGAAAGAAAAGTAGATTGCCTTCGTCCTAAATAATTTAATAGCAGTGAGCTGACTGAGTTAAATAATGACACTAATTGCATGTTTCGATTAATAGTTTTAGATATTAACATCAGAAGATATAGACGGTCTGATTTTATGACGTGATGCGATGTGACATGTGTGTACTGATTTTTTAATATGTTTCACAAAAATATGATAACGATATTTGTAGAACTATCTAGGTATATATTTGTTGGGCTGCTGGTACGAATGAATAATCAATGAATGAATTGCAAAAACTTAACTATAGATAGACCACAGTAGTCAATTTTATGTCTTTTCCATATAAACATATGCTTACAAAACTATCAACATCGGCGTGTAAAGATAGACCTAAATATTTTTGTATTAATATTATTTTTTATATTTCAGGCTTGTCAACACGCTAATACTGTCGACTGCGTTTAACTTATTGCATCGAATGAAGCATTATATTCCAACTTATTGAAAATTGCATAAATTGTGGGATGTTAGTAATAAATAAAAAACAAATTTAAAACCAATCTTTTATTTCGATAAACACTTCGATTATTCGTTCGTAAACAAGTAAAATAAATTATTTATAAACAGTTATAACAGCCTTTTATCCCTGTAACAATCTAGGTATTAATAGCACCTTTTTTTTGGTATTTTTAATTTTATTTTTGGCGCCATTTTGTATATAACAGCTGTCAAAGTTGGCAGAAGGCCGTTCGATCGTTTCATTTTAGAAATCGCAGTCGTATTCTTCAAGGATCTATGAGGTAGTGTCAAATATTATTATTTCGTCTTCATAGCCGTGCATCCGTTGTCAGATATGCGGGTACATTGCTGAAAAATAAAATTGTATTAACATTATGTGATCGAATATTACATGCATAAAATTAGAGTAAAGGTGGACTGAGATTGGGTCTTTAAATTAAGAAGATATAATATAAAAGAAGTACATTTGTCATTTAGAGTTGGTCAGACAAATAATTTTATAGCTCATTTTAATGTAGAATTTATTCAAATGAAAATTTCGAAAAATTATCCTTCTAACATTAGAAACTTTTAATTCTTATTTTACCTACGAGATTAAAAAATATAATTCCAAGCTTGATTTAGCGCTTTTTTTTTAATAAGTAATAGTTATTTTTTATTATAGAATAAAAATTATCTTTACCATTAACACAGCGTCATATTCAAAACCAGAACTACAGAACAGTTCTATCGCATTACCAGCCGCACACAAATAGAAAGCGTCACATCGTTCTGGGTGTGGCATGTTGCCGAAAGCGTCTGGCGCACAGATAGCGTCTTGAGAGTCTGGTTGTGAGTCTGGCTGTATGATTGTGTCTGTTGATGTTTTTCGGTCTGGTAAAAGTGAAGGTTCGGGTTAGTACTATATTATTGTAATTTAACTATGGTAGATCGAATAAAATAAAATAATAAATATTATTATATTGTATTTATAAACAACTTAGAATATCATATTATTATATTAGCTTACCTTTCATGGCTGTACAGCCGCTGTCTGATATGGCCACGCACGTCTGAAAAAAAAGTAATTTTGATTATAAAAATTGCATGGACCTCCTGCGTTTTACGTTTTTTTTGAAAGTGAAACTTCTTATCTTTGAATCTTGCCAAAGAAGTTTTACTTCTGACACGTGTGCTTCACACGCTCTTTTTTAATATTTTAACTTACCCCAGCAATTTGATCGTATTCGAAGCCAGCACTACAATGCAGTTGCATAGCCGTACCGGCTGCGCACAAATAGAACGAATCGCACAATTCCGAATGAGCTATATTCCCGAAATATCCCGGTTGGCACAATGGAGTTGTCGCTTCTACTCTAGGAGTGGTCATTTCAGCTTTAGGAGTTGATTGTCGTTCAGAAGTAGGATTTACGGGAATGAGCCCTTTTTTGGCAAAACAACCGTTGTTTGATATTGGTGCGCAGAACTGAAAGAATACAGATAAATATTATAAGGATTCATATTTAATAGTTTAATAATAGATAGTTAGTGATTCAGATCATAATTCGTTTTCTAACACAATATTATGTTTAAAGTTATGTTATTCAAATGTTTTTCTATTTTCCTTTTTTATCCATCGATATTTATTAAGATAGATATATTTAAATTACAAGTTAAAAAATATATTTTTAAGAGTTAGCGCGCAAGAGCAACTTTTGTCTCCTTCACTATTTACTATTTAGTCTCTCCCATCAACTGTATGGGGAGTTCCGTCGCTACGTGCGCGCACTTCCTTACTAACCCAAAGAGTTGATGGGAGAGACTAAATAGTGAAGGAGACAAAAGTTTCTCTTGCACGCTAGCTCGTTTATTTCTTGTCTAAAGAAAAAGAAAACCGTCAATAATTACTCCTAAAAATTAAGTAAAATTTTAAATAAAAAAAAATACAATTTCAATTCACTACTCCTAAAAAATTATTAAAATTTCCTCTATAACAATTAACTCCTAAAAATTTATGAAATTTTAAATAAACTTACCTGTATATCAGGATCGTATTCGTGTCCCTCCTGACAGTTGAGCAATATGGCAACACCGGCGATACAGTTGTAGAACTGGTCACACCGGGTGGGGTGGGCAACATTACCGCCGCCGAAGGGGGGACAGATTACTGGAAATATGTATATATTAAATAGAATAACCGCCCCCTCGGTACAGTGGTTGACGCGTGAGCGTAACACCGAGGGGTCCTGGGTTCGATTCCCGGTGGAGACGAAGAAAAAAAATGTCTCGGTCTGGTAGGACAGAGAAGGCTGATCACCTACTTGTCCCTAAAGAAAATCGATCAGTGAAACAGATGTATAATGCATCTGCCCCTTACCCCACTAGGGGACATGGGACTTCACTTACAATTACTTACTTTAAATAGAAAGCGTTTTATTTGCCACCGTGTAAAAAAAATCTTAATAATCTAAAACACAGAACGGAAAAAAAGATAGCAATGATGGCAAAAAGGACTCCCCGTCAGCAAAGCAGCAACCACTAAATATGTAAGGGGTAAAATGTTTGTTTGTTTGTCTTTCACTTCGAAATGATGAATTAGATTTTTATAATTGATGATTTTGTTTGTGTGTTATAGGGAGGCTAAAGAGTCATTAAGGCTTAAAAAATACTTTTTACTAGTAGACAAGTGGAATTAATAATAATATCAGTAAACTTTTTACTTGTTGTGTATGTATCCTGGCTAAGTCGAACAGCTGAACTGATTTTGATGGGACTTTGATTATGAATAAGGTTAATGGAATTAAAAAATGCAAGAATCAGCATATGTTAGACGAAGCAAAAACGACTAACTAGTCTAAAGTATTTACATTTTTACAACTTCTTTAATAATACATTATAATAATTACAACTACATAATATGACTCACCTGTTTTCTCTGTTGTAGTAGTAGTTGTTGATTTATCAGTTGGTACAACCGCATCAACTTTTGTGCTGCTTTTTGCGAAACATCCATTTTCGGATATCTCCACACATTGCTAAAAGAAAAATAAAATTTTATGAATATATTATCTTCGTATAAAGCCTTTAATTATCACTACTGAATCAATTTTAATAAAAATTTCATACCCCAATAGAGATTATGTTACGAAAGAATAGTTTTAGTGTGGGTTGAAATTAGGAATTAAAAATGTTTACATTAGCGAGCAAAGCCGCGGGCGGAAAGTTAGTAATTAATAAATATTTTTCGTTATATTCATTATTTAATTTAAATTACTTACCCCAACAGCCTGATCATATTCGAAGCCATTCGAACAATTCATGAACATAGAAACACCGCCCATACAAATGTAGAACGAATCACATTTAGTCGGATGTGGCATGTTCCCAAACACGTGTGGAGGACATGCCTCCTCCATGTCCGTTGTTGTTTCTACATCCTTGGTGTTTTGTGTTGTTTCTGTTTGTAAAATAAAATGCATTGTACAAACTCAGACATTTATTTATTATTATTTATTAAATATAGACTTCTAGGAACACTTTTGAATCGTGATAACATATTATTACCATTTATTTTTAGAAAAATAAACATAATCTACCTGATATTTACAATAAGAAATTTTCAAGTGTTGACATATTTCATCTCTCCCGTAACAGTTTTAAAAAAGCAGTAACAGACATCACCAATTCAATAATTTCTTAGTTTACTTTTACACATTCTCACCACACTACACCATTATACACTACACACACAGTACACACATTCACACATCCATACCAAACATTCTATAATGGGTAGGTACGTTTTCCTCTTTTTTGTATATCATGTCCAAAAACATATATGTATAAATTAATTTTTTCCACTTTATCATTGTTATAATTAAGTAATGTAAAACTACTGTCACATTAATTGTCTTATTATTGGTATTCCTTTTTATTGGCGTATTGTTTTGTTAAAGTTAAATAAAAATATTGTAATACAAATAGCTGTAAGGAATCTATGTATGTAAAAAATAAATAAATAAAATACAAGTGATAACTGCGTTAAAAACAACCGACTTCAAACTTGCACTTGCAAAATTTACAAATACCTACAGACAAAAATGCTCATAAAATAAAAACTACTGGGCCTATCCGAATAAAATTTTTATGGGACCAATTCGACACCATCCCGCATCGAACAAAAAAAGAATCACGTAAATCGGTTCAGAAACCTCGGAGTAATCGGTGTACATACATAAAAAAAAAAAAAAAAAATATACCGGCCGAATTGATAACCTCCTCCTTTTTTTTGAAGTCGGTTAAAAATAAATATCTAAATATTTTCATACATGACTACAAGTAACTAACTTGTTCATAATTAAATTTTTAAGATATTGTCTTACCTAAATTAAAGTGAAATTGACTTAACATTTCTACTCAAAGTATAATTCTAATGTTTTTTTTACCCAAATTTTATTTTACAAAATTATAAAGAATAGAGCGGGTTCGAATACCGCCTTGTGATTGAATTTTTGATTGAAGCGTCTGCTATAAAACTAAATTTGGAAAATCCAAAAGTGCACGCCTCATAATCTCATCCTTTTTTTTTTTTTGTTTATTTAATAACAATTAAACCACATCGAATCAGACCCTGAAAAATGAAAGGGTTCTATTTCTGAGCATACTCAAGCGTAAGAGAAAAAAAAAGACTCGATTAGTAAAGTATTTCGGTCGCTATCGTGTTAACAAGAAAAAGGATCCGCACATACAGACACACGGACGTCCAAGACAGAACTTTTTTAAACTGTTTTTTAACTAGTTTAAATAACAAAAATGACATCAAAAATATCATGAACGTTAAAAATAGTGTTTTTTCTTAATATGTGTGTGTATGTATTATCTTACAAGTGCAATGTATGATACATAAAGACATTTTAAGTTTGAAAAATCAGATGTTTTGCGCGAAGTGACAGTAGTACCCACCTCAACGCTTCGCTTATGAGGCGTGCAATATCAAATTTTATTTTATCCATGGTTTTTCTGTATTTTACTTACCGACAATTTTAGAAGTGGAAAATGGCTTTTCCGTCATCACAACGGGTATAGATGTAGCGGCCGAGCTGTTCCTAGCGAAGCATCCAGTATCAGATATGGCTACGCATTTCTGAAAATATACAAAATATTTATCATATTAAGGTGGCTTCCAGAAGCTTAAAAAAGGAAAATAACAATAAAATTTGCTCAATGTTTTAGACGACGTAAAATCTCGAACGAGCTAAATAAACTACTAAAACTTTTTATCTGTTAACAATTTGGCAGGAATTTATCAAAGTAATTGAATTGATTAACGAAACAAGCTTTTCTCAATATTATAACGGTTTTTCCTAATAAAATTATATCGACTATCAATACGTACGAACCTGAACCGTATTATACGGAATAACAATTATTAGACCTCTTATTATGTTACTTTTTATTTACCTGTACACTCTCATCATATTCAAATCCAGAGGAACAGTTCACATACAGAGGAAAACCAGAAACACAGATGTAGAAAGAATCACAACGAGTTGGATGCGGTATGTTGCCAGAGAATAATGGCGGGCATATTGTTTCTTCGTTCTTATGTGTCGTTACATCAGCATCTTTATCATTATGTGTTGTTGCTTCGGCGTCTTTTACGTTGTGTGTTGTTATTTCGTCATCTTTGAGTTTATATGTTGTTAGTTCGGCATCTTTGACGTTGTGTGTTGTTGTTGTGTTCTGTTGTTTTGCGTAACAACCGCTATCGCTTATTGTTACACATGTCTGGAAATTGGAAATAATTATAAAAATATTAATAACATTTTTAAATTTACATTTGTGTGAAGCTATCTTTTTTTCTCTCATTAATGTCCTATAAACAAATTAAAAAAGGTAATTATCACAGAAAACTCGATGTTATTTTAGTATTAATGGCTGCAGATAAAATCAAAAGAGTTTTTATCGCCAAATACCAGAATGTAACTGGTATTTTTGACCACACTAAAATTCAATCCTTATCAAAATCAAGACATTTTAATAAAATTGGCAAAACTATCAGCAAAAATCACTCACCTGACGATCATGGTCGTATTCAAAACCTTCCGAACATGTCAACAGAAAATGACTTCCAGCTATGCAATTATAGTACTTATTGCAATATACCGGATGGGGTATATTCCCGTAAATTTCAGGAGGACATATTGGTGCTGTCGTTGTAACTTTAGGAGTAAGAACAGTACTAGACTGAATCGTCGTTAGTTCTATATTAGTATTGCCTAACGTCGATGGTTCTTCTGTTACTTTAAATCTGGTTGCGAAACAACCATTTTCTGTTATTGTTACGCATTCCTAGAATGGGAAATTTGGTCGTTTTATACAAGTAATAGGGTGACCTTTATGTCTTACAGAAGTATTAATTCCGTCAAAATAAGTATGTAATAAAATAAACAAAAAATTTCTAAGGTCATAAAAAAACATTTCACTAACCTGAAGAACGTGATCGTATTCAAATCCCTCCGAACATGTTCGCAGAAAATGATTTCCAGCTATGCAATTATAGTACTTATTGCAATATACCGGATGGGGTATATTTCCTACAACTTCAATAGGACATATTGGTGGTGTTGTTTCTTCGTTTTTATGTGTTGTTACGTCGGCGTCTTTGTCATTGTGTGTTGTTACATCGTCATCTTTGACGATATACGTTGTTACTTCAACGTCTTTGATATTGTGTGTTGTTGTTGTATTCTGTCGTTTTGCGTAACAACCGCTATCGCTTATTGTAACACAAGCCTGGAATTATAAGTTTATAGTATATTGTTAATTATGGCCTTAACGAGTGGATAATATTCAAATATATTTGGGATAATATTGGGGATTTTTTATTTCCATCTTTAAATGATGGAAAATATTAATAAAATTTCGGGCGGGTTCGAAACCCGCCTTGTGATCGATTTTTCCTAATATTTAAAAAATTATAAAACTATACAATTTTGAAGCTAAAAAAAACATTTCACTAACCCGAACATCTTGATCGTACTCGAAACCTTCCGGACACGTCAACAGAAAATGACTTCCAGCTATGCAATTATAGTACTTATTGCAATATACCGGATGGGGGACATTCCCTATCACATTAATAGGACATATTGGTGGTGTTGTTTCTTCATTTTTATGTGTTGTTACATCGGCGTCTTTATCGTTGTGTGTTGTCATTTCGTCATCTTTGACTTTATGTGTTGTTATTTCATCGTCTTTGATGTTGAGTGTTGTTACTTCGACGTCTATGGCGTTTTGTGTTGTTATTGTGCTGTTTCGTTTAGCGTAACAACCGCTATCGCTTATTGTGACACAAGTCTGTAATTATAAGTTTATAATCTAGTTTTAGTATGACATAAATGAACGGCATAGTGTAAAGACAAAAAATTGTGCAATTTAAAAATAATTATTATGAAAATATTACGATTTGATTTCTATTCTCAAATTATAACAAAGATTAATAAAATTATGGTTCCATCTAATATATTAATTAAATAAGACAGCAATAAAAGTTCCACTTCAAAAAAAGTTCACTAACCTGAATATCATGATCGTATTCAAAGCCCTCCGAACAGGTTCGCAGAAAATGATTTCCAGCTATGCAATTATAGTACATATTGCAATATACCGGATGGGGGACATTCCCTACCACTTCAATAGGACATATTGGTGCTGTGGTTGATACTTCAGGAGTTAGAATAGTACTAGATTGACTAGTAGTTAGTTCGATATTATCATTGCCTGATGTTGTTGGTACCTCTGTTATATTATACCTGGTTGCGAAACAACCATTTTCTGATATTGCTACGCATTCCTGGAAGTGGAAATTTAATTTTGAAAGTTTCCTAGGTATTTAAGAATCTTCTCCTAATTGTAACACACGTAATAAGCTAACGAAAAGGGTATGTATTGTACATATCAATAGATACTACTTTTTTCCCTTTAATTGTAAGTTAAAATTATAAAGAGTAGCTAAATTTGATAGTGATATATAAAAATTTAAAGTAGAGCCTGATACTGTTTTCGAAATTTCAGAGCTTGATATGTTAACTGCAGCTAAAGAAAGACCTATTACAAATACTGATGACATGATAGAAACAAACGTATCACAAATCGAAAAACACGTTATAATTTAAGAATTATGTAGCCTCTTACCTTAGTAACGTTGTCAAATTCGAAGCCTTGTGAACAATTCAAGAGAAAAGCGATTCCAGCTATACAAGATATGTATTTATCACAATAATGGGGGTGTGGAAGAACTGCTATAGAATTTGGTGGACAAACAACAGACACAGTAGTTACTTCAGGCGATGAGCCTGTAGTACTTTCTATTGGATTATTTGTTGTATCTATATTTGTTGTTTTTTCACCCTCTGTTGTTCCATCTATATCATCAAGTGTTGTCTGTTTGACTGTCTTAACCTCCAAATCGGGTACGTCTGTCGGTTCTTTTGTTTCAGTTTGTGTAGTTATCTCTACATCGTTTGTTACAGTTGATGTTGTTACGTTGTTGTATCGTGTTGCGAAACAACCGTTTTTGGATATTGGTACACAAGTCTGTAATAAAAAATTTGTATGCAGTTTTAGTTTTAGAAATATTTGTATCGCTCATATCTCGTTCTCGAAGGACTTCGAAAGGTACAAATTTGAATTTCAACTAATGTGCTTTCAAAAAAAGTAATAAATTCAAAAGTTTTCGATGTTGTTGAAATTGTTTAACATTTAGAAATTAAAGACTTAATGTATTTTAATCGTGATTTAGTTAATAATTTAGGCGAATACAAGAAAATACTGTTTCAACCGACTTATTGTACATTGTAAATATAAAACGTACATTATTGCCAACGATATAGAGGTGGGCAAAAAAATATCAATATTACAAGCCTAAATAAAGATATTAATACAATAAAAAAGAACTCACCGCAGTGACTTCATCAAATTCGAAGCCGCTAGAACAATTCAACAGGAAAGCCACGCCAGCGATGCAAGAATAATATTTATCACAATAATATGGATGCGGTAGTGAAGCAATCGAATTAGGTGGACAAATAACGGATGCGGTAGTTGCTTCCGGTGCTACTGACATTGTAGTAGTTTCTACTGATATGGGTGGATAGTTAGTTATAGTATCATCTGCACTACTGTCTGTTGTTGGAACAAATGTTGAGATGTCAACAGTATCTGTTGTTACTGTTGTGTCTTCACCGATTGTTGTTTGTCGTATTGTCTTCACTTCCAAATCTGGTACTTCTGTTGTTGTGTGTTCCGTTTTTGTTGTTTGTTCCACGTCTGATTTGGTTGTACTGAATCGTGTTGCGAAACAACCGTCTTCGGATATTGGTACACAAGTCTGTAATAAAAGTTTTGTTGCAGTTAAAACGTGTCATTATTGTATTATGTGTCATCAAAGAACTTTGAAAGGTAAAAATTTCAACTTCAACTAACGTGCCTTCAAAAAAGTAATAAATTCTACGCAATATAAAAACAATATATGTATATATTAAGGGCTGATTTTTCAATCTTTGGTGAAAACTTATTCATCGAATAACTTATTAAACTACCATTTCAAAAATGTATTCTAATTGTCCGTATATGACAGTTTACAGGTGACATTTTAAAATGTTCGTGTAATAGGTACTTTATTAAACGGATAAATTTAAACCAAGGATTGAACAAGTAAATTATTAAAAAAACAAAATACCCGACTGCACACTAAAAAAAGAGTGATTGAAATGAATCTAATGATACCGCATACATATTTTTTTAAAGGGAAATTTAGAAAAAATATTATTATGTCTTTATCCCGTGGGACTTTTAGGATAAAATGTATCCTATGACACTCCCGTAATCAAGACAAATCTAACGATACCTCATACATCAAAATCCATCAAGCCGTTTACGCTACAGGTGGTCACAAAGGAAAAGACATACATACATACTTACATACACTCGAAAAACATTACCCTCCTTCTTTGGCAGTCGGGTAAAAATCGGCCCCAAATGTACCAGCGTTAATACTAAACGAATTAAGCCTACTTCATCACAATAACCAACTTTGTTTTACACTTTCATAACTGAACTGCTTTCAGAACAAATGCAAAAAAAAAACTTACCAGCGTAACTTCATTGAACTCAAAACCACTCGAGCAATTCAGTAGAAACTCTACACCCGCGAAACAGGAGATATATTTATCGCAATAATTCGGATGCGGTAGTATTGCTATCGAATTTGGCGGACAGAGAGCGGGCGCTGGCGTGCTCTGCGTTGTTGATATTGTTGTACTGTAGTGTTGCGTTGTTGTAAACACTTCTGTGGTTGTATAACTATCAGTCGTTGTTGCATCAGTTGTTGTTGCATCTGTTGTGGTTGCATCTGTTGTTGTTGCATCTGTTGTTGTATAGCTATCCGTCGTCGTTGCATCAGTTGTTGTATAACTATCTGTTGTTATAGCATCAGTTGTTATTCCATCAGGAGTTGTTGCATCTGTTGTAGTATAGCTATCAGTTGTTGTTGCATCAGTTGTGGTGGCATCAGTTGTTGTTGCATCTGTTGTAGTATAGCTATCCGTCGTTGTTGGATCAGTTGTGGTTGGATCAGTTGTGGTTGCATCAGTTGTTGTTGCATCTGTTGTGGTTGCATCTGTTATTGTTGCATCTGTTGTTGTATAGCTATCCGTCGTCGTTGCATCAGTTGTTGTATAACTATCTGTTGTTAAAGCATCAGTTGTTGTTCCATCAGTAGTTGTTGGATCAGTTATGGTAGCATCAGTTGTTGTTGCATCAGTTGTGGTGGCATCAGTTGTTGTTGCATCTGTTGTAGTATAGCTATCCGTCGTTGTTGGATCAGTTGTGGTTGGATCAGTTGTAGTTGCATCAGTTGTTGTTGCATCTGTTGTGGTTGCATCTGTTATTGTTGCATCTGTTGTTGTATAGCTATCCGTCGTCGTTGCATCAGTTGTTGTATAACTATCTGTTGTTATAGCATCAGTTGTTGTTCCATCAGTAGTTGTTGGATCAGTTATGGTAGCATCAGTTGTTGTGGCATCAGTTGTTGTTGCATCAGTTGTTGTTGCATCTGTTGTTGTTGCATCTGTTGTTGTTGCATCAGTTGTTGTTGCATCTGTTATGGTTGCATCTCTTGTTGTTGCATCTGTTGTTGTATAGCTATCCGTCGTCGTTGCATCAGTTGTTGTATAACTATCTGTTGTTATAGGATCAGTTGTTATTCCATCAGGAGTTGTTGCATCTGTTGTAGTATAGCTATCGGTTGTTGTTGCATCAGTTGTGGTGGCATCAGTTGTTGTTGCATCTGTTGTAGTATAGCTATCCGTCGTTGTTGGATCAGTTGTTGTTGCATCTGTTGTTGTGACATCAGTATACCCATCGGTCGTTGGTGGAACACGTGTTGTTGATGCTTCATCATTGACTGTTGTTGTTGGAACGCGTGTTGTTGATACTTCATCATTGACTGTTGTTGTAACGTAGTCTGTTGTTGTTGGAACACGCGTTGTTGGGTCTCCACCATTCACTGTTGTTGTAATATAATCAGTTGTTGTTGGAATGCGTGTTGTTGATGCATCATCATTGATTGTTGTTGTAACGTAGTCTGTTGTTGTTGGAACACGCGTTGTTGGGTCTCCACCATTCACTGTTGTTGTAATATAATCAGTTGTTATCGGAACGCGTGTTGTTGATGCTTCATCATTGACTGTTGTTGTAACGAACTCTGTTGTTGTTGGAACGCGTGTTGTTGATACTTCATCATTGTCTGTTGTTGTAACGAATTCTGTTGTTGTTGGAACACGCGTTGTTGGGTCTCCACCATTCACTGTTGTTGTAATATAATCAGTTGTTGATGGAACGCGTGTTGTTGATGCTTCATCATTGACTGTTGTTGTAACGTAGTCTGTTGTTGTTGGAACGCGTGTTGTTGATACTTCATCATTGACTGTTGTTGTAACGAACTCTGTTGTTGTTGGAACACGCGTTGTTGGGTCTCCACCATTCACTGTTGTGGTAATATAATCAGTTGTTGTCGGAACGCGTGTTGTTGATGCTTCATCATTGATTGTTGTTGTAATATAATCAGTTGTTATTGGAACGCGTGTTGTTGATGCTTCATCATTGACTGTTGTTGTAACGAACTCTGTTGTTGTTGGAACGCGTGTTGTTGATGCTTCATCATTGACTGTTGTTGTAACGTAGTCTGTTGTTGTTGGAACACGCGTTGTTGGGTCTCCACCATTCACTGTTGTTGTAATATAATCAGTTGTTGTTGGAACGCGTGTTGTTGATACTTCATCATTGACTGTTGTTGTAACGAACTCTGTTGTTGTTGGAACACGCGTTGTTGGGTCTCCACCATTCACTGTTGTTGTAATATAATCAGTTGTTGTTGGAATGCGTGTTGTTGATACTTCATCATTGACTGTTGTTGTAACGTAGTCTGTTGTTGTTGAAACACGCGTTGTTGGGTCTCCACCATTCACTGTTGTTGTAATATAATCAGTTGTTGTTGGAATGCGTGTTGTTGATGCATCATCATTGATTGTTGTTGTAACGTAGTCTGTTGTTGTTGGAACACGCGTTGTTGGGTCTCCACCATTCACTGTTGTTGTAATATAATCAGTTGTTGTCGGAACGCGTGTTGTTGATGCTTCATCATTGACTGTTGTTGTAACGAACTCTGTTGTTGTTGGAACGCGTGTTGTTGATACTTCATCATTGTCTGTTGTTGTAACGAATTCTGTTGTTGTTGGAACACGCGTTGTTGGGTCTCCACCATTCACTGTTGTTGTAATATAATCAGTTGTTGTTGGAATGCGTGTTGTTGATGCATCATCATTGATTGTTGTTGTAACGTAGTCTGTTGTTGTTGGAACACGCGTTGTTGGGTCTCCACCATTCACTGTTGTTGTAATATAATCAGTTGTTGTCGGAACGCGTGTTGTTGATACTTCATCATTGACTGTTGTTGTAACGAACTCTGTTGTTGTTGGAACACGCGTTGTTGGGTCTCCACCATTCACTGTTGTTGTAATATAATCAGTTGTTGTTGGAACGCGTGTTGTTGATACTTCATCATTGACTGTTGTTGTAACGTAGTCTGTTGTTGTTGGAACACGCGTTGTTGGGTCTCCACCATTCACTGTTGTTGTAATATAATCAGTTGTTGTTGGAATGCGTGTTGTTGATGCTTCATCATTGATTGTTGTTGTAACGTAGTCTGTTGTTGTTGGAACACGCGTTGTTGGGTCTCCACCATTCACTGTTGTTGTAATATAATCAGTTGTTGTCGGAACGCGTGTTGTTGATGCTTCATCATTGACTGTTGTTGTAACGAACTCTGTTGTTGTTGGAACGCGTGTTGTTGATACTTCATCATTGTCTGTTGTTGTAACGAATTCTGTTGTTGTTGGAACACGCGTTGTTGGGTCTCCACCATTCACTGTTGTTGTAATATAATCAGTTGTTGATGGAACGCGTGTTGTTGATGCTTCATCATTGACTGTTGTTGTAACGTAGTCTGTTGTTGTTGGAACACGCGTTGTTGGGTCTCCACCATTCACTGTTGTTGTAATATAATCAGTTGTTGTTGGAACGCGTGTTGTTGATACTTCATCATTGACTGTTGTTGTAACGAACTCTGTTGTTGTTGGAACACGCGTTGTTGGGTCTCCACCATTCACTGTTGTTGTAATATAATCAGTTGTTGTTGGAACGCGTGTTGTTGATACTTCATCATTGTCTGTTGTTGTAACGTAGTCTGTTGTTGTTGGAACACGCGTTGTTGGGTCTCCACCATTCACTGTTGTTGTAATATAATCAGTTGTTGTTGGAATGCGTGTTGTTGATGCATCATCATTGATTGTTGTTGTAACGTAGTCTGTTGTTGTTGGAACACGCGTTGTTGGGTCTCCACCATTCACTGTTGTTGTAATATAATCAGTTGTTGTCGGAACGCGTGTTGTTGATACTTCATCATTGTCTGTTGTTGTAACGAATTCTGTTGTTGTTGGAACACGCGTTGTTGGGTCTCCACCATTCACTGTTGTTGTAATATAATCAGTTGTTGTTGGAACGCGTGTTGTTGATACTTCATCATTGACTGTTGTTGTAACGTAGTCTGTTGTTGTTGGAACGCGTGTTGTTGATACTTCATCATTGTCTGTTGTTGTAACGAATTCTGTTGTTGTTGGAACGTGGGTTGTTGATACTTCCTCATTGACTGTTGTTGTAACAAAGTCAGTTGTTGTTGGAACGCGAGTTGTTGATACTCCATCATTGACTGTTGTTGTAACGAACTCTGTTGTTATTGGAACGCGAGTTGTTGATGCTGCACTGTCATCTGTAATAATAATAATTTTATAACTTTAGAAACAGTTTCATCATCACACATCATCATCATGATAATCATTTTAAATGACTGAATTCAATTTATTTTTGCATTTATATTTTATTAACATGAGAATATTTCGTTACAAATTAAGAGTTCGTTTTGATAGTTTTGTTTGTATTACAAGATTCAATGAATCAAGACTTTAAGTGTAGCCTTTTTTAAAAGTGATGTAATCCCTAGAAAGTAATGCATGTCAAGCGTTACGTGGTGTCAACTCATGCATGGACGATCGTTTAACTTAAGATTTAGGATCGAAAGGAATGACATAAAAACTACGTGCAAGTAGCAAATTCAAGAAACTTCCTATTTTCTATCTTGCAAGTATGACATGAAAAATTTGGTTACAATTTTGATGCGTGTTTTTTGTCTTTAAATTATTTATATTTTCGTTTGTAAAACGTATTCTGTGTAATTATGCGCAATTTAGTGATTTTGATTTGATTTTTTTCGTTGAAAATGGTGACACAAAATATTTCGTAACTTTTACTAGTATCCTTCGTTCAGAAAACTGTGGCGACACACATGATTGCATTTTATCGAAGCGACAAAATAGTTTTATACGTCTTAATACAAATCACTATAGCTTGACCGCGACCATTGTACCGCGCCCTAGGTATGGCCCAATAGACTAGGCAGTAACATAATATGATTATGTGCAAAAAGAAAATGGTTGATACCATCAAATATGTCAGATAAATAACAAGTGTCTAAAGGATTTGTACAAAAGAATTCTTGATTACTCCTAATTCTTTTTCTCTTCATTACCGTTTGTTATAATTGTAATTATTGATCCCAGTTTAGTTAAAAAACAATTCAGCGCATCATTAGTTTTACTTGTTCGAACATTATTTTAATAAAATTTAAGGAATTTATTAGTGAAAATACTGTCTGCTTACCATCTTCTGTTGTTGTTATGTAGTCTGTTGTTGTTGGATAACGTGTTGTTGATGCAATATCATCGATAGGTGTTGTAACGTATTCAGTTGTTGTTGGAACGCGTGTTGTGGAAGCAACATCATCGACTGTTGTTGTAACGAAGTCAGTTGTTGGAACGCGTGTAGTCGTTGCAACATCGTCGACTGTTGTTTTTGTGTATTCAGTTGTTGTTGAAACTCGTGTTGTTGAAGCAATATCATCTACTGTTGTCGTACTATAGTCAGTTGTTGTTGGAACCCGAGTTGTAGATGCTCCATCGTGTACAGTTGTTGAAACGTATTCAGTTGTTGTTGGAATGCGTGTTGTTGCTTCTCCACCATCAATTGTTGTTGAAACGAAGTCAGTTGTTGTTGGAACACGTGTGGTTGAAGCAACATCATCTACTGTTGTTGTTACGTATTCTGTTGTTGTTGGAACGCGTGTTGTTGAAGCCAAATCATCTACTGTTGTTGAAACGTAGTCAGTTGTTGTAGGAACGCGTGTTGTTGCTTCTTCACCATCCACTGTTGTTGTAACGTAGTCAGTTGTTGTTGGAACGCGTGTTGTTGCTTCTCCAACATCCACTGTTGTTGAAACGTAGTCTGTTGTTGTTGGAATACGTGTGGTTGAAGCAACATCATTTTCTGTTGTTGTTACGTATTCAGTTGTTGTTGGAAGGCGTGTTGTTGCTTCTCCACCATCCACTGTTGTTGAAACGTAGTCTGTTGTTGTTGGAATGCGTGTTGTTGCTTCTCCACTATCCACTGTTGTTGTAACGTATTCAGTTGTTGTTGGAACGCGTGTTGTTGAAGCAACATCATCTACTGTTGTTGAAGCAACATCATCTACTGTTGTTGGAACGCGTGTTGTTGAAGCCACATCGTCTACTGTTGTTGTAACGTAGTCTGTTGTTGTTGGAATGCGTGTGGTTGAAGCCACATCGTCTACTGTTGTTGTTGGAATACGTGTGGTTGAAGCAACATCATCTACTGTTGTTGTTACGTATTCTGTTGTTGTTGGAACGCGTGTTGTTGAAGCCAAATCATCTACTGTTGTTGAAACGTAGTCAGTTGTTGTAGGAACGCGTGTTGTTGCTTCTTCACCATCCACTGTTGTTGTAACGTAGTCAGTTGTTGTTGGAACGCGTGTTGTTGCTTCTCCAACATCCATTGTTGTTGAAACGTAGTCTGTTGTTGTTGGAATGCGTGTTGTTGAAGCAACATCATTTTCTGTTGTTGTTACGTATTCAGTTGTTGTTGGAAGGCGTGTTGTTGCTTCTCCACCATCCACTGTTGTTGTAACGTAGTCAGTTGAGGTTGGAATACGTGTTGTTGCAGTCACATAATCTACTGTTGTTGTAACGTATTCAGTTGTTGTTGGAAGGCGTGTGGTTGAAGCAACATCATCTACTGTTGTTGTTTCGTATTGAGTTGTTGTTGGAATGCGTGTTGTTGCTTCTCCACCATCCACTGTTGTTGAAACGTAGTCTGTTGTTGTTGGAATGCGTGTTGTCGAAGCCACATCGTCTACTGTTGTTGTAACGTAGTCTGTTGTTGTTGGAATACGTGTGGTTGAAGCAACATCATTTTCTGTTGTTGTAACGTATTCAGTTGTTGTTGGAATACGTGTGGTTGAAGCAACATCATCTACTGTTGTTGAAACGTAGTCAGTTGTTGTTGGAATACGTGTTGTTGAAGCCACATCATCTACTGTTGTTGTTTCGTATTGAGTTGTTGTTGGAACGCGTGTTGTTGCTTCTTCACCATCCACTGTTGTTGAAACGTAGTCTTTTGTTGTTGGAATGCGTGTTGTCGAAGCCACATCGTCTACTGTTGTTGTAACGTAGTCTGTTGTTGTTGGAATGCGTGTTGTCGAAGCCACATCGTCTACTGTTGTTGTAACGTAGTCTGTTGTTGTTGGAACACGTGTGGTTGAAGCAACATCATCTACTGTTGTTGAAACGTAGTCAGTTGTTGTTGGAATGCGTGTTGTTGAAGCAACATCATCTACTGCTGTTGTTACGTATTCAGTTGTTGTTGGAACGCGTGTTGTTGCTTCTCCACCATCCACTGTTGTTGTAACGTAGTCAGTTGTGGCTGGAATACGTGTTGTTGAAGCCACATCATCTACTGTTGTTGAAACGTAGTCTGTTGTTGTTGGAATGCGTGTTGTTGAAGCAACATCATCTACTGTTGTTGAAACGTAGTCAGTTGTTGTTGGAATGCGTGTTGTTGAAGCAACATCATCTACTGTTGTTGTTACGTATTCAGTTGTTGTTGGAACGCGTGTTGTTGCTTCTCCACCATCCACTGTTGTTGTAACGTAGTCTGTTGTTGTTGGAATGCGTGTTGTCGAAGCCACATCGTCTACTGTTGTTGTAACGTAGTCTGTTGTTGTTGGAACACGTGTGGTTGAAGCAACATCATCTACTGTTGTTGAAACGTAGTCAGTTGTTGTTGGAATGCGTGTTGTTGAAGCAACATCATCTACTGCTGTTGTTACGTATTCAGTTGTTGTTGGAACGCGTGTTGTTGCTTCTCCACCATCCACTGTTGTTGTAACGTAGTCAGTTGTGGCTGGAATACGTGTTGTTGAAGCCACATCATCTACTGTTGTTGAAACGTAGTCTGTTGTTGTTGGAATGCGTGTTGTTGAAGCAACATCATTTACTGTTGTTGAAACGTAGTCAGTTGTTGTTGGAATGCGTGTTGTTGAAGCAACATCATCTACTGTTGTTGTTACGTATTCAGTTGTTGTTGGAACGCGTGTTGTTGCTTCTCCACCATCCACTGTTGTTGAAACGTAGTCTGTTGTTGTTGGAATACGTGTGGTTGAAGCAACATCATCTACTGTTGTTGTTACGTATTCAGTTGTTGTTGGAAAGTGTGTTGTTGCTTCTCCACCATCCACTGTTGTTGTAACGTATTCAGTTGTTGTTGGAATGCGTGTTGTTGAAGCCACATCGTCTACTGTTGTTGTAACGTAGTCTGTTGTTGTTGGAACACGTGTGGTTGAAGCAACATCATCTACTGTTGTTGTAACGTATTCAGTTGTTGTTGGAACGCGTGTTGTTGCTTCTCCACCATCCACTGTTGTTGTAACGTAGTCAGTTGTGGCTGGAATACGTGTTGTTGAAGCCACATCATCTACTGTTGTTGAAACGTAGTCTGTTGTTGTTGGAATGCGTGTTGTTGAAGCAACATCATTTACTGTTGTTGAAACGTAGTCAGTTGTTGTTGGAATGCGTGTTGTTGAAGCAACATCATCTACTGTTGTTGTTACGTATTCAGTTGTTGTTGGAAAGTGTGTTGTTGCTTCTCCACCATCCACTGTTGTTGTAACGTATTCAGTTGTTGTTGGAATGCGTGTTGTTGAAGCCACATCGTCTACTGTTGTTGTAACGTAGTCTGTTGTTGTTGGAATGCGTGTTGTTGAAGCAACATCATTTACTATTGTTGAAACGTAGTCAGTTGTTGTTGGAATGCGTGTTGTTGAAGCAACATCATCTACTGTTGTTGTTACGTATTCAGTTGTTGTTGGAACGCGTGTTGTTGCTTCTCCACCATCCACTGTTGTTGAAACGTAGTCTGTTGTTGTTGGAATACGTGTTGTTGAAGCCACATCATCTACTGTTGTTGTTACGTATTCAGTTGTTGTTGGAACGCGTGTTGTTGCTTCTCCACCGTCCACTGTTGTTGTAACGTATTCAGTTGTTGTTGGAATACGTGTGGTTGAAGCAACATCATCTACTGTTGTTGAAACGTAGTCTGTTGTTGTTGGAATGCGTGTTGTTGAAGCAACATCATTTACTGTTGTTGTAACGTATTCAGTTGTTGTTGGAATGCGTGTTGTTGAAGCAACATCATCTACTGTTGTTGTTACGTATTCAGTTGTTGTTGGAACGCGTGTTGTTGCTTCTCCACCATCCACTGTTGTTGAAACGTAGTCTGTTGTTGTTGGAATACGTGTGGTTGAAGCAACATCATCTTCTGTTGTTGTTACGTATTCAGTTGTTGTTGGAACGCGTGTTGTTGCTTCTCCACCATCCACTGTTGTTGAAACGTAGTCTGTTGTTGTTGGAATGCGTGTTGTTGAAGCAACATCATCTACTGTTGTTGTTACGTATTCAGTTGTTGTTGGAACGCGTGTTGTTGCTTCTCCACCATCCACTGTTGTTGAAACGTAGTCTGTTGTTGTTGGAATACGTGTGGTTGAAGCAACATCATCTACTGTTGTTGTTACGTATTCAGTTGTTGTTGGAAAGTGTGTTGTTGCTTCTCCACCATCCACTGTTGTTGTAACGTAGTCAGTTGTGGCTGGAATACGTGTTGTTGAAGCCACATCATCTACTGTTGTTGAAACGTAGTCTGTTGTTGTTGGAATGCGTGTTGTTGAAGCAACATCATTTACTGTTGTTGAAACGTAGTCAGTTGTTGTTGGAATGCGTGTTGTTGAAGCAACATCATCTACTGTTGTTGTTACGTATTCAGTTGTTGTTGGAAAGTGTGTTGTTGCTTCTCCACCATCCACTGTTGTTGTAACGTATTCAGTTGTTGTTGGAATGCGTGTTGTTGAAGCCACATCGTCTACTGTTGTTGTAACGTAGTCTGTTGTTGTTGGAATGCGTGTTGTTGAAGCAACATCATTTACTATTGTTGAAACGTAGTCAGTTGTTGTTGGAATGCGTGTTGTTGAAGCAACATCATCTACTGTTGTTGTTACGTATTCAGTTGTTGTTGGAAAGTGTGTTGTTGCTTCTCCACCATCCACTGTTGTTGAAACGTAGTCTGTTGTTGTTGGAATACGTGTTGTTGAAGCCACATCATCTACTGTTGTTGTTACGTATTCAGTTGTTGTTGGAACGCGTGTTGTTGCTTCTCCACCGTCCACTGTTGTTGTAACGTATTCAGTTGTTGTTGGAATACGTGTGGTTGAAGCAACATCATCTACTGTTGTTGAAACGTAGTCTGTTGTTGTTGGAATGCGTGTTGTTGAAGCAACATCATTTACTGTTGTTGTAACGTATTCAGTTGTTGTTGGAATGCGTGTTGTTGAAGCAACATCATCTACTGTTGTTGTTACGTATTCAGTTGTTGTTGGAACGCGTGTTGTTGCTTCTCCACCATCCACTGTTGTTGAAACGTAGTCTGTTGTTGTTGGAATACGTGTGGTTGAAGCAACATCATCTTCTGTTGTTGTTACGTATTCAGTTGTTGTTGGAACGCGTGTTGTTGCTTCTCCACCATCCACTGTTGTTGAAACGTAGTCTGTTGTTGTTGGAATACGTGTGGTTGAAGCAACATCATCTTCTGTTGTTGTTACGTATTCAGTTGTTGTTGGAACGCGTGTTGTTGCTTCTCCACCATCCACTGTTGTTGAAACGTAGTCTGTTGTTGTTGGAATACGTGTGGTTGAAGCAACATCATTTACTGTTGTTGTAACGTATTCAGTTGTTGTTGGAATGCGTGTTGTTGAAGCAACATCATCTACTGTTGATGTTACGTATTCAGTTGTTGTTGGAACGCGTGTTGTTGCTTCTCCACCATCCACTGTTGTTGTAACGTAGTCAGTTGTGGTTGGAATGCGTGTTGTTGAAGCCACATCATCTACTGTTGTTGTTACGTAGTCAGTTGTTGTTGGAATGCGTGTTGTTGAAGCCACATCATCTACTGTTGTCATAGTGTACTCAGTTGTTGTTGGAATGCGTGTTGTTGAAACAATATCATCAACAGTTGTGGCAGTGTATTCTGTTGTAGTGGGAATGCGTGTTGTTGATGCTTCTCCATCAGTTATTGTTGTTATGTAGCCTGTTGTTGTAGGAACACGTGTTGTTGATTGCTCACCGTCCAGTGTTGTTGTAATGTAGTCTGTTGTTGTAGGGACTTGAGTTGTCAACTGCTCATCATCAATTGTTGTTGTAATTGAGTCAGTTGTCGGAATTCTTGTTGTAGACGATCCACCATCGACTGAAACAATTAAAAATTTATTTGTAGAAATTATTTTCAATTTTGTACATAAAATAGGATGTTTAAATTTTCTTAGTAAATTTAGTTTAAATCCACAGTCACACGGAATTGTAGGATTATTTTATTTTCCGCCTACATTGAATATTATGTCTTTAAATTTATTAGCAACTAGGTTTCCGCCCGTGGCTTCGCCGGCGCAGTCAAAGAAAAACCAGCATAGTTCCTGTTCCGGTAGGATTTCCGGGATTGCGTCATTTTCCCGGGATAAAAAGTAGCCTCCTTCTCGGGTATCAAAATATCTCCATACCAAATTTTATGAGAATTGGTTCAGTAGTTTAGGCGTGATTGAGTAACAGACAGACAGACAGAGTTACTTTCGCATTTATAATATTAGTATGGATTTTAGTATTACTGTGTGTTATAGTATGGATATACTGCCTCCAACAAATGGCAGAAGCACTAATAAATTAGTATCCAATATCGATAGATCTGACGTTTTGTTACTGGATAGTCATTGGTCACATTAGATGAAATCTCCCATCCAACTGGAAATTTGAAATTTTTTTGAAAAAATATCATTCGAAATCAGAGGTAAAAAAAATGTCCTTGCGCTTTTGACTTTTCATGATTAACTTACCGTCTCGGCGAAAATCGCAAAAAAAAACCTATTTTTAATAATTACTTAACCTTGATTTTTTTTCCGAGTACCAGTATGACGGGAAATTTTATATTTTATTTTGAACAAATTTTGTCTGGATGGGAAATTTTGGTCGTGGTCGTCGTCCTCGCTAGTAGTGTGACCGACGCATTACTAAAATGTCATGAGATTATGTCATTATTTAGCGATAGCAGATTAAATTCCTAAGCGTTATTTTATTCTCTGACATTTGTCTCGGCCTGCCTAGACGGTGTTTAAAGCATGACATGCGTTTACGTTGTCATGTTACATGAGTAACCAATACTATCAAATCATGCATTTGATACAGTATGCGTCCAGCCTGAGTATTTTTCTTTTGCATGACATGCACTGACCTAAACGAACATCTGGAGTCAGTCATAATTGCGCATAAAAAAAGTAAGCTTCATCAATCAGCTACCAGCACATTTATAGTAGTATAATTAATGTCATCTAATATATAAAAATCAATGCCACTTTTCGTTGTAATTCCATAACTCGAGAACGGCTGAACCGATTTCGATAATTCTTTTTTTATTATATTCCTTGAAGTACGAGGATGGTTCTTATGTAGAGAAAACGTTAATATGTACCACGGGCGAAGCCGGGGCGGACCGCTAGTTCATTTTAATTATTACCGATCCAAACGATCAATCATACATTACACCGAGTCACCGAGTAACGCATGTCATGCTGCATTTGCGTCTAGGGACTACATCATAGTGCTATTAAAGTATGCATTGACGTTTATTATATCCTCTCAAAAAAATAAAAACTGCCTATCAACTATTGTTTATCTAATTTATCTTGACACCGCGACAAATAATTTATCTTATCATTTTCAAAATAATTTTTCAACAGTATAATTAAGGGATTTAAATAGTGTGTTCATCCTGTTCATGTTTTTTTTTGCAAACTTTGATTGCAAAATACTCCAAGAAAGGAACTTAGGAATTAATTAACAAAATAACTGTTTGCTTACCGTCATCTGTAGTTGTAACGTATTCAGTTGTTGTTGGAATGCGTGTTGTTGAAGCAACATCATCTACTGTTGTTGAAACGTAGTCAGTTGTTGTTGGAATGCGTGTTGTTGAAGCAACATCATCTACTGTTGTTGTTACGTATTCAGTTGTTGTTGGAACGCGTGTTGTTTCTTCTCCACCATCCACTGTTGTTGTAACGTAGTCTGTTGTTGTTGGAATACGTGTGGTTGTAGCAACATCATCTACTGTTGTTGTAACGTATTCAGTTGTTGTTGGAACGCGTGTTGTTGAAGCAACATTATCTTCTGTTGTTGTAACGTAGTCAGTTGTTGTTGGAATGCGTGTTGTTGAAGCCACATCATCTACTGTTGTTGTAACGAAGTCTGTTGTTGTTGGAATACGTGTGGTTGAAGCAACATCATTTACTGTTGTTGTAACGTATCCAGTTGTTGTTGGAACGCGTGTTGTTGAAGGAACATCATCTTCTGTCGTTGTTACGTATTCAGTTGTTGTTGGAACGCGTGTTGTTGCTTCTCCACTATCCACTGTTGTTGTAACGTATTCAGTTGTTGTTGGAACGCGTGTTGTTGAAGCAACATCATCTACTGTTGTTGAAGCAACATCATCTACTGTTGTTGGAACGCGTGTTGTTGAAGCGACATCATCTACTGTTGTTGAAACGTAGTCAGTTGTTGTTGGAAGGCGTGTGGTTGAAGCAACATCATCTACTGTTGTTGTAACGTACTCAGTTGTTGTTGGAACGCGTGTTGTTGAAGCAACATCATCTTCTGTCGTTGTTACGTATTCAGTTGTTGTTGGAACGCGTGTTGTTGCTTCTTCACTATCCACTGTTGTTGTAACGTATTCAGTTGTTGTTGAAACGAGTATTGTTGAAGCAACATCATCTACTGTTGTTGAAGCAACATCATCAACTGTTGTTGGAACGCGTGTTGTTGAAGCCACATCGTCTACTGTTGTTGTAACGTAGTCTGTTGTTGTTGGAATACGTGTGGTTGAAGCCACATCGTCTACTGTTGTTGTAACGTAATCTGTTGTTGTTGGAATACGTGTGGTTGAAGCAACATCATCTACTGTTGTTGTTACGTATTCTGTTGTTGTTGGAACGCGTGTTGTTGAAGCCAAATCATCTACTGTTGTTGAAACGTAGTCAGTTGTTGTAGGAACGCGTGTTGTTGCTTCTTCACCATCCACTGTTGTTGTAACGTAGTCAGTTGTTGTTGGAACGCGTGTTGTTGCTTCTCCACCATCCACTGTTGTTGAAACGTAGTCTGTTGTTGTTGGAATACGTGTGGTTGAAGCAACATCATCTACTGTTGTTGTTACGTATTCTGTTGTTGTTGGAACGCGTGTTGTTGAAGCCAAATCATCTACTGTTGTTGAAACGTAGTCAGTTGTTGTAGGAACGCGTGTTGTTGCTTCTTCACCATCCACTGTTGTTGTAACGTAGTCAGTTGTTGTTGGAACGCGTGTTGTTGCTTCTCCACCATCCACTGTTGTTGAAACGTAGTCTGTTGTTGTTGGAATAAGTGTGGTTGAAGCAACATCATCTACTGTTGTTGTTACGTATTCAGTTGTTGTTGGAACTCGTGTTGTTGCTTCTCCGCCATCCACTGTTGTTGAAACGTAGTCTGTTGTTGTTGGAACGCGTGTTGTTGAAGCAACATCATCTTCTGTTGTTGTTACGTATTCAGTTGTTGTTGGAACGCGTGTTGTTGCTTCTCCACTATCCACTGTTGTTGTAACGTAGTCTGTTGTTGTTGGAATACGTGTGGTTGAAGCAAGATCATCTTCTGTTGTTGTAACGTATTCAGTTGTTGTTGGAATGCGTGTTGTTGAAGCAACATCATCTACTGTTGTTGTAACGTAGTCTGTTGTTGTTGGAATACGTGTGGTTGAAGCAACATCATCTACTGTTGTTGTTACGTATTCAGTTGTTGTTGGATTGCGTGTTGTTTCTTCTCCACCATCCACTGTTGTTGTAACGTATTCAGTTGTTGTTGGAATACGTGTGGTTGAAGTCACATAGTCTACTGTTGTTGTAACGTATTCAGTTGTTGTTGGAACGCGTGTTGTTGAAGCAACATCATCTACTGTTGTTGAAACGTATTCAGTTGTTGTTGGAATGCGTGTTGTTGAAGCAACATCATTTTCTGTTGTTGAGACGTAGTCTGTTGTTGTTGGAATGCGTGTTGTTGAAGCAACATCATTTTCTGTTGTTGTTACGTATTGAGTTGTTGTTGGAAGGCGTGTTGTTGCTTCTCCACCATCCACTGTTGTTGAAACGTAGTCTGTTGTTGTTGGAATGCGTGTTGTTGAAGCAACATCATCTACTGTTGTTGTTACGTATTCAGTTGTTGTTGGAACGCGTGTTGTTGCTTCTCCACCATCCACTGTTGTTGTAACGTAGTCAGTTGTGGTTGGAATGCGTGTTGTTGAAGCCACATCATCTACTGTTGTTGAAACGTAGTCTGTTGTTGTTGGAATGCGTGTTGTTGCTTCTCCATCATCCACTGTTGTTATAACGTAGTCAGTTGTAGTTGGAACGCGTGTTGTTGTTATTGGTTTTTGCGTACTGGTTTCACCATCATTTTCAGTAGTTGATGTTGTTGTTGTTGTTTGTGCAACAGTAGTCGTTGTTGTTGTTTTTCCACCACCGGGAACACATTCTGATATGTGTGGCCAATCACAACGCTGAAATAGAAATAATAATAGTTTATCTTATGTGATTTAGATTATCGTACGTATAAGTTATATTTTTTTCACTTTTTAAAAAGGTCTTCAAAGGTATTAATAATATGATGCACAATGCACATTCAATTCAAATTAACTTAAATCATAATATTTTAAAATTATATTCAATTCAAAGCTCTTTAATTCTGACTAAAAATAGATATACTGTCTTGCAATGAGTAAAATTAACTTTTTAAATAATTTTTTGAAGTGAAACTTCTTTATCGTGGTTGGAAAAAAAATTAGTGTAACATTTTTTCGTTACGCGTGTCATTTTACCGTTACGCGCCATCTTTTTCTTATCCCTACTACGCTCTAAGCTACCACGCGTGATTCGACAAATTTCTGTAAAGTTGCATATAGTAAATTATAATATTTTGAAAAATAAGGTCATAAAGAAGTTTCACTTCTTACGTGTGTACACTTACACATTTTTTTAAATTAAAATTCGTACAAAATCTCCTAGCAGTGAATGCAATACTGATATTAAAATGCAATAATTGTGATATTACCTGTAACTTGTAACTGAAGTACGTTCCCGGAACACACGGCATCAACACTTTGTTACCGTGAACGCATTGATAGTATCTATCACACTCTGTTTCGTGCGGTAACAGTTTATCAATTGTGAAATCTTTTGGACACCCATTTGGTAATGTTTCTATGTCACCGTCGCCGTCTTTTTGTGTTGTTGTTGTGATTGGTGTTGTTTCAGGGACTGAAGTTGTTGTTGGCAAAGTTGTTGAACTAGTTGTTGTATCTGGCCGTGAAGTAGTTGAAGATGTAGTTGTTTGCGCTGTTGTTGTTGTTTCAGGATGCGCAGTTGTTGAACTAGTTGTTGTTTCAGGATAAGCTGTTGTTGTTGAACCAGTTGTTGTTTCAGGAAGTGCTGTTGTTGTTGAACTAGTGGTTGTTTCTGGATGCGTGGTTATTGTTGAACTAGTTGTTGTTTCTGGATCCGCGGTTGTTGTTGTTGAACCAGTTGTTGTTTCTGGATGCGCTGTTGTTGTTGTTTCAGGATATGCTGTTGTTGTTGAACTAGTTGTTGTTTCTGGATGTGCTGTTGTTGTTGAACTAGTAGTCGTATCGGGGTGCGCTGTTGTTGTTGTTTCAGGATGCGCAGTTGTTGAACTAGTTGTTGTTTCAGGATAAGCTGTTGTTGTTGAACCAGTTGTTGTTTCAGGAAGTGCTGTTGTTGTTGAACTAGTGGTTGTTTCTGGATGCGCGGTTGTTGCTGAACTAGTTGTTGTTTCTGGATGCGCAGTTGTTGTTGTTGTTGAACCAGTTGTTGTTTCTGGATGCGCGGTTGTTGTTGAACTAGTTGTTGTATCTGGATGGGCTGTTGTTGTTGAACTAGTTGTTGTATCTGGGCGCGTTGTTGTTGTTGTTTCTGGATGTGCTGTTGTTGTTGAACTAGTAGTCGTATCGGGATGTGCTGTTGTTGTTGTTTCAGGATGCGCAGTTGTTGTTGTATCTGGATGAGCTGTTGTTGTTGAACTAGTTGTTGTTTCAGGATGCGCTGTTGTCGTTGAACCAGTTGTTGTTTCTGGATGCGTGGTTGTTGTTGAACCAGTTGTTGTATCTGGGTGCGCTGTTGTTGTGTAACTAGTTGTTGTTTCTGGATGCGCGGTTGTTGTTGTACTAGTAGTTGTTTCTGGATGCGCGGTTGTTGTTGAACTAGTTGTTGTATCTGGGCGCGCTGTTGTTGTTGAACTTGTTGTTGTTTCAGGATGCGATGTCGTTGTTGTACTAGTAGTTGTAGTATCTGGCCGGGATGTTGTTGTTGTAGTAGTTGTTGTTTCTGGATGCGCTGTTGTTGTTGAACTAGTTGTTGTATCCGGGCGAGTTGATGTAGTTGATCCACCGCCAGTAACACATTCGGAGATGTGTGGCCAATCACATTTCTGAAAATTGGAATTTGAAAAGATAAGTCATAATTTATTACCAACATAATTGTAAGTTAAAAAAAATCAAACTATCCAAATTATTTTTTGTATTATTTGCATGTTCTATGTTTATATAAAAGATTACAAAATTTATTTGTTAGCAGTTTTAGATATATAAAATAATACATTATGCTTTAAAAATATAATATTAAGAAAAATAGACATTAAAATTGATAAAATGATAAATTGATTATAATGTTTATATTGATTTAATGATTTTACCTGTAATCTGTAACTAAAGTGTGTTCCCGGAGCACACGGCATTAACACTTTGTTCCCGTGAACACATTGGTAGAATCTATCACACTGAGTTTCATGTGGTAGGAGTTTCTCTATTCTATAATCTTTGGGACAACCATTCGGGAACGTTTCTATCTTATCTTTCTCTGTTGTTGTAATGGGTCGAGTTGTTGTTGTTGTATCGGGCCGAGAGGTTATTGTTGTTGTTGTATCGGGACGGGATGTTGTTGTTGTTGTTGTATCGGGTCGGGATGTTGTTGTTGTTGTTGTGCTAGTTGTTGTTGATCCACCGGGCACACATTCTGATAAGTGTGGCCAATCACACCTCTGTAATATAAAATATATGACAAATATAATATGGTGACAAATATTGTAAATTTATTTATTTGCTAGAATATATACAGAGTGGATCGAATATGATGTACTAAATAAATTATGTATTTAATGATTTACCTGTAACTTATAACTAAAGTGTGTTCCCGGAGCACACGGCATCAACACTTTGTTCCCGTGAACACATTGGTAGAATCTATCACATTGCGTTTCATGTGGCAACAATTTCTCTATCCTATAATCTTTGGGACAACCGTTCGGGAACGTTTCAATATTATTAATGTCTGTTGTTGTTATTGTTGAACTTGGTGTTGTAGGCCGAGGTGTTGTTGTTGTTGTGGTTGTTGTTGATGATTGCAAACATTCCGATAAATGTGGCCAGTCACACCTCTGCAATTTTTTAAGGCAGTATTAATATCACGTTTTGTAGAATATCTATCTATACTAATATTATAAAGCTGAAGAGTTTGTTTGTTTGTTTGAACGCGCTAATCTCGGGCACTACTGGTCCGATTTGAAAAATTATTTCGGTGTTAGATAGCCCATTTATCGAGGAAGGCTATAGGCAATATATCATCTCGCTAAGACCAACAGGAGCGGAGCACTGCGGGTAAAACCGCGGAGCACAGCTAGTATGAAATAAAATAGGCACAGTAAGTTTACAAATCGAAGACAACTATAAAAAAGTTTCAATAAAATGATAACTAATGACAAAATCTATCACTATATTTCAAATTTATAATTCTGTGTTAACCCTAGAAAAAATATAACATGTAAATTATAATTAGACAAAATTTTGTTCAAAATTTAATCAATAAAATGTATATTTACCTGTAACTTGTAACTAAAGTGTGTTCCCGGAGCACACGGCATCAACACTTTGTTCCCGTGAACGCATTGATAGAATCTATCACATTGTGTTTCATGAGGTAAAAGTCTTTCTATTCTATAATCTTTGGGACAACCGTTCGGGAACGTTTCAACACTACTATCTTGAGTGGTTGTTGTTGTACTGGGTGTTGTAACTGGTCGTGTTGTTGTTGTTGTTGTTGAACCACCAGGTACACATTCTGATGCGTGTGGCCAATCACATCGCTACAAAATATTTAATTTTTAGGTATTGGTATCATATTTACTTATGTCATAGAAAAAAAAAGGTGAATTAAAGAGGAATTTCTATTATGTTACGTTTTTACCAAACAAAAACACAGAAAAAATACAAAAAAAAATATTTCGATGTCAGCATTTTACGCGGACACGCGACATTTTAGTACATATTACATCAGTTCGTATTCGATCACCGTAGAAATCGCACGTACTCATTACCAATAACCAAACCATATAGAATTATAGAATTAAGGCAATAAAGGCATTATTGTAAAAAAAGGACCACGATGTACGGGGTTGTAGAGCCCGTACAGAGTAAATAACAGAATTAAGTACAGTACATACCAATACAATGTACTAAAATGTCGCATGTTCGCGTAATAGTTAGTAAAAAATTGTATAATTAGCAAATAGACACTACAAATTTACCTGTAACTTATAACTAAAGTGCGTTCCCGGAGCACAAGGCATCAACACTTTGTTCCCGTGAACACATTGGTAGTACCTATCACATTCCGTTTCATGTGGCAATAGTTTCGTTGCTGAACCGATTGGACAGCCGTTCGGAAACGTCTGGACGTTTCTCGATTTTCTCGATTTTATTAAACATCCAGCGTTTTGGATGGTGTCACAATCCTGGAAATATAATTTATTTTCAATATATAAATTGTTTAATTCTTTATCTTCATTTTCTATCATATTTATACTCTTTAATAGTTATTTCAGTACGTGCAAAAAGCGGAGCTTTTCTTAAGTTGTACGAAAAAAAATATGTCGAAATATAGATCTATCCACGTCGAAAAATTATAATACTTTACTATACTTTCACAATAATCAACAAATTCTAATCCTCAACAGAGACCAACAAATTTTATTACTTTCATCAAAAAGCACACTAAAAATTATACCTTAATTAAAAAATAATTAACAAAACTACCATGATTGCCAAGCATTCACACAGTTTACAAGTTTTACTATAAAAAAGTTTATACATTTATTTCAGTGAAAACAACATGTCTAATTACAAAATATATATTAAGCTTTTATTTATAAATAAAACCTATTCTTACCCGTATATCCTCGTTATAATGAGTACCAGGGGTACATGATTTCAAAACAATTTGACCACTCTCACATTGGTAATATTTATCACAGTCAGAGTGGGGATACGTCTCATTACCACTACAGTTTGTCCCCCCACTGTCTATATAGTTGTGATCGTTTTCTACACAATCTATTTTATCCTTGAAGACACATTCCTGAAAAATAATATTAGAATTTATTATACGGGGTGGTTTTAGGAGTGTCTAAAATGGAGTGTAATCAGTGGTATGATCGATTGATGAAATTAGAAATAGGGTCTTATTTTCTATTGTATTGGTTTTTAACTATTTTATGCCATAAAGCTCAAGTTATACTGACTAAAGCTATGAAAGTTGGAATGAAGACATTATTTTCATTGGTAGACATTATAAAGCAATTGATATTACAGTTCTGGAATCCATTTTATGAACATTATGAGCAATAACTTTTCGAGAGCTTTCTAAAAAAATTAAAGCTTTAGGAAAGCTTTTTAAAGTTACTACAACACTTATCATCGACTCCGCTGCTATAGTAGTGTAGTCACTACTTTAGAAGCGGAGTCGATTATACTAAAAGTTTTACAAGTCAATCATAATAATATAATATGAAAACTTTTGTCAAAAAGCATCAAATACGCTATATAGAGCATTATTATCAGTATCAGTAACAAAGCCTGTAAAGTATTACCTATAAATAAATAAATAAAAACCTATATTATGCTCTGTCAGTTATTGGAATTAAAAAAAGCTGTCAGACTAGTTTTTTTTTTTACCATACATAAGGGTAGAGACGCAAATATTCGTGAGTGAAACATTAATAAGAAAGCAATTTTTTATTTTTTCCTTCTTTATCGGTGATAAACGGTAAATATAATATGTATTGACGATTCAAAAGTCCTTCTAGAAGAAGGCTAATTGAATAAATAAATGTTTGAGTTTGAAAAGTCCCAAACTTGACGTTTTTAAAACAATGTTGCAAACGTTTTAAACGTCAGAGCCTCTGGCGGCAAATTTAAAAGATTCAAAGTTCAAAGCAATATCCAGGCAATATCGTTATCAGAACAGTCGGCATTTCAATGCTGCGGATTATTTGACGAAATATCTAATTTGCGAAAATACCTAATCAATTTTAGATTTCGATAAACTGATTTGTATCACAGCCAATTTGCCGAAACGATAATGAATTTTTTTGTGCAATCGCCATTTTTTTCAGAACCACAGATTATAAAATAAATAAGGTAACAAAGAAGTTGAAGTAGATTTTACATGTTGTGTTCATCTATTAGATATTATTAATTTTAATTAATAATAATTAGTAGGCATTCATTTGACTTTTAATAATATTATGTTATTAAAAATTCTATAAACGTTTTATAATTTCCAGGGTCTAGAATCTACATTGCAATATTATATCAATCAATTAATTTTATCTGCGGAATTTATTATAAAAATTCTGTCTCTGTTTTTAATCTGTGGTACAAATAATTGGTTACATTGACGAAATCTAGATCTACGCTATAAAAGCTTTTAATATCAATCCAAAATTGAGATATCTATAAATACATAATTAGCATTACAAAGTCTGCTCAGTTCAGTCAGCTCAGTTTTTTGACATAAACATCAATTGTTTTATTTATAACAATCTTTTTCTGTCTGAAGAAATGATACATTGTAAATATAATATACATTTATGTTAATATGAAAAAAATACTGTAGAATAAAATACTAAGTGTACATTCTTCTTAATATATTTTATTTATACAATAAATACATATTTTATGGCTCAATACAATTGTGAATTCGTCGTATTTCTTTAGATTATTTCCTTTTTAATGCGAATTTTTCTTCTCGTGTTTTGTATTGCTATAATCAACATTCAGAGAGTAATTAAAATTATTGCTTTTTACAGGACAATTAAGTATTAATTTTATTTTATCCGTGCAGTGTTTGAATTTGTCACAGTCATTATCTTCTGAATGGTCTAAGTTGACATTATATGGGCAAGACGAAGGAGATACTGTTGTTGGTGTTTCTGTTGTTGTAGAACTCAAAGTTGTAGAGGGCGCAGGAGTTGTTGTTATTGTAACTGGACTAGTTGTTGTAACTGGACTTGTTGTTGTAACTGGGCTAGTTGTTGTAACTGGACTTGTTGTTGTTACAGGAGTAGTTGTTATTGGAACACTGGTTGTTGTTGTTGTTGCTGGCGTCGTTGATATTGATGGTGGTGTCATTTTTGTTGTTGTTGAACAATCAACTTGATTTGCCCAATTACATCCCTATAATGAGCTCATAATTAGCTAATAAATAACAAAAAAGAATACAATATACGATACATAACATAATAGAATAGTATAATAAGTCCTAGATGATATTGCATTGAGATCTTTCCAAACATTTGCAGTTCCTATAAATGATGGTACGAATAGGAACATCGTTCTGAAGCTATCTCAACTCCTTCATACAAAATGTGTTAACATACAAAATATCTATGTCTAGAATAAGTTTATACCTGTAGCGCAGCATCGAAAGCGGTACCACTCCCACATGACATCAGGATAGGTCTTCCATTACTACACGAATAGAATTTAGTACAATCTGTTTCGTGTCTCAGTAACAAATGTACATTTGAGTCTCGAGGACAACCATTTGGCAGAACATCTGCCAAACTCGCGCCGAATAATAGAAGAAAAGCTGCTATACGCATGTCTGAAATAAAGTATTAGGATAACTTGTAAAACAGATGTTTCAATTAAATGTCACTATGATATCTTATAGCAGTATTATATCCAGTGCGAGAAGGTGAAGGAGTTAAATGACTGGTATAGTGCTGTCATTCATCCATTCTGGAAATAATACTGCTTTGAGACATCATGATTACTGATAGCTGCACGTAAATTTAAAAAAATATCCAAAATCAAATTAATATATAAAAGTATGTATTAAGATTAAAGAAATAAAATAAACAGGAACTGATTTTATAACATTAGATGTTCAATTGTTCACTCAATAGTAAATCACAATATGTAGCACCATCAATATTATCAAATATTAAAATAATTAAAACCTCTGATTTTTGTCAGCTACTCGTATCAAAGACCGTAGCCGACTAAATATTTCGGTAGGTGCTTTGTAGCGGTTTTATCAAAGGGAATTAATTGTTAATCATATGACACATTATCACTGATTACCAGCCTTAACTAATTATATTATTTTAGATTCGTATCTATGCGTTTTTAGATTTATATCAAATTGAATGGATCGCCGATTAATGACAAATGTTTTTTGTGTTCATGATGAAAAATCCAAATTTTCATGTTCTTTGTCAATGATATAAATATTATATAGTATCAGACCCAGCACAGATCCTTGGGGGACTCATGATTATTTTTTATGCTTTTTGATACGTATGTGTCTTATTTCATATTTTTATTAGTAGAATATAGAATAAAGATATATAAATAAACTCCATATCGATAGTAATACAACGCCATCTAGTTTGAAGTCTATAAAAACTTTAATGTAGATATCATTTTCAACGCGGCGCCGCGTTAAATGTATAATATTTTTTTATTTCAATTACATAATTATTACATATATAATTGTTTAGTTCTATATTTTTTATGTATTGTTACAATTTTTAAACCGAAATAATGTTCTCTAAAACCATAAGTCATTGAAATAACAAAATGTTGAATAATACATTTTTTAAGGAAAGCATGATTACGTGGGCGAAACCGCGGGGCACAGCTAGTATAATTATAAAATAGAATACAGATGGACCTATTAAAGTTTTCACCTGCGGAATATAATGTTACAATGGGTTTAATTCAGAAGATTAAAAGAAATTGTCCGTGTTATGCTGTGTTAAACAGCTCATCTTACACTATCATTTTTGGGTTTCCCTAATTTAAACTCCTTACGAAAATATCAAAGCAAAATAGAAAGGTGCATTTATTCTTTCTAATTACCTACTAAATTTATAATCATCTTATCGCAGCTTAGAAATATGTTTGCTAGACAAAAATATATAGGCGTTAAATATCAACGTCAACAATCTTATATTAATTGAATTATGTTTTTTGCTAAAAAATATTTTTGATAGATATTAGCTAGCCCGGAAAATGTAATTCTTATTATATATATTATGAATACGATCAACATAGAATAAAATTACTCATTTTTGACGTGAAAGAAAGACAATCCAACAGAAAAATACTTTCGCATTTATAATACCTATTATATACTAGCTTTACCCGCAGCTTCAGCTTCGCCCGCGTAGTCAAAGGAAAACCAGCATAGTTCCCGTCCCCGGAGGATTATCGGGATACAAATTAGCCTATGTGTTAATCCAAGTTACCCTCTGTATGTAAATTTCATAAAAATCGGTTCAGCAGTTTTAACGCGAAGGTGAAACAAACTTACAAACTTTCGCATTTATAATATTAATAGTATATTAGTTACTAGATAAGTAAGTAAGGATAACAGGAAACAAAATAGTGTTTTTCCACTAGCTTGAAATAACCTTCTTTGATGTTAATGAAAGTGAAACATATTTTTTGATAACAGATACACAAATATTACATTAGAACATTCGTTTTATCTATGATTGTATAATAGAAAACGGTCTTCCGATATAACATTCATTATCAATCAATCTATACATATATAATAAATCTGTAGAAGGGTCAATTCTGTACATTGAAAATATTGAAAAAATAAATAGCAGGGGGTGTTACTGGATCGATACCAAACCCAAATATGTGATTAAAAAAAATTTTGTCTGTCTGTCTGTCTGTCTGTCTGTATGTTCAGGCATCACGTGAAAACTAACGTTTCGATTTCGATGAAACTTGGTATAATTATACCTTATTATCCTGGGCATAAAATAGGATACTTTTTATCCCGGAAAAATACGTAGAAAAAAAGTAAATCTTAATTTTTCCGCGCGGACGGAGTCGCGGGCGGAAGCTAGTTTATAATATGATGTCATATTATAATCCACGTGTTTTAATTATTACATGCTTATTTTTCTAACATTACCGTGACCTACGGATGAGAATCACTACATAGTATAAAACAAAGTCGCTTTCTCTGTCCCTTTATTATTAATATCCCTATGTATGCTTATTAATTATGATTTTGATGCGGTTTTTTTAATAGATAGAGTGATTCAAGAAGGAAGGTTTTAGTAAATAATTTATTAGGTAGGTAGGATAGATATATACTATATAATAGCTTCCGCCCGCGACTTCGTCCGCGCAGATGTCGGTCTTCGCGTGGATGGTTTATTTCTCCATTTTGAGTAACTCTGACAATGACATCTTATAAATATCTATTGGACCCAAATACGGCTAGGCCTATAATAATACGCAACGTGTGTTCGCGGTTCTACAGAACAACGTTTATGGATAAAACTGAAAAATTAAGATTAATTTTTTTCTGCGTATTTTCCAGGATAAAAAGTATCCTATTTTACGCCCAGGATAATAAAGTATAATTATACCAAGTTTCATCGAAATCGAACCGTTAGTTTTCACGTGATGCCTGAACATACAGACAGACAGACAGACAGACAAAATTTTTTTTTAATTACATATTTAGTTTTGGTATCGATCCAGTAACACCCCCTGCTATTTATTTTTTCAATATTTTCATTGTACAGAATTGACCCTTCTACAGATTTATTATATGTATAGAATAAAGAGATTTTCCTACATTCCTTTACTATCTCTTGAGTACTCTTTACATAGCACTTGACCGATTTCTAATAATGAATGTACTTTTAACGGATTTAATACAACTTCAAAAGTATTTCCCGTCGACTCTTAACATAAAGCCGAAGTTAAACTAAATAATTGAAGTGAGAAAAACTGAAAAGATGTAAACCAAATCTTATCCTTTGTGAATATGCGTTAAAGCTCGGAAAGTTACAAATTAAAAGTTTAATAAAATTGCACTACTCGTGTCCAATTCAATTCTTTTTACACATATTTAATACTACTGTTTCTTGTGAATTTACCCGCATTGCTCCGCAACTATTAGCGTATAACTAATAGCAGTGAAATCGTTTTTCAAGTCGAAGCCGTAGTTCGTGAGATTAGCGCAAATAAACAAACAAACTCTTCAGCTTTATTACATATGTATAGATTAACGGTTCAAAATATTAGTATTTAAATACAATATTCAAGATTATATTCTTACGCCAAATCAATATCCCTGTATTGGGTACTCCCCTTTAATCTTTATTACATATTTTATATTAATGTATTAAATGATAACTACTCTATAAAATTTAATTGTGTAAAACTGGTAGCATGCGACAAAAACTTCCGTATATTATACACAGTAACGTGTTGTTTGGGGAAAATCTATACTAAAAAATAAATCTGAAGAGTTTGTTTGTTTGTTTTAGCGCGCTAATCTCAGGAACTACTGGTCCGATTTGAAAAATTATTTCGGTGTTAGATAGCCCATTTATCGAGGCCCATTTATTGATGGCTCTATATAATATGAATATATAGAGCCATCAAAAACATCCTGTAAAAAAGCCAAGTCTTTCTACCGGAAAAAGTTGTGTCATCCATGTAATACCAAGTTGGTTAACTTATTTCGTCCCTATTTAAGGAACCTTCTAAGTTATTCCGTAAATTATTATCATATCAATATTTAAAATCTTAAACGTTTTAAATAAACAGATCGACTTAAAAACATTGCGCTCTAAGCGATTGAAACTGTTTTCAACAACGAATATATAAACTTTTCCAAGCGGCTCATCGGGAGGTATATATTTGTCAAGTTATGCCGGCTACTCACGTACCTGCAGCAGGGGCAATATTGGAATTGGGCCCTTAATTGGCGCCTTAATTGTGATGTGTATAGGCAAGCAGGGGCAATTTAGAGAACAACTGAAATTGCTCCGACCGCCGACCAACCGAGATTGTACCAATATTGCCCCTGCGGCAGGTACGTGAGTAGCCGGTTTTAGTGTACAGAAATCAAAACGAAACGAACAAACATCATCGTAACGTCATTTAATTATAATGTACTGATAACAACTGATAAGACAATAGAACAACGAAAATTAATGTTGCTACAAGTTATTTATCGTTTGATAAGAAATCGCGATTCGTGGAATTGATAATAATCAATTCATAACAAACAAATTACAATAATCGTGAATTTCGCGAAGGGAAAACGTTTTTTGCAATATTACACTTTTATTTGCACGCTTTTATGGCGAACTGCCAGACTTTGCCAGACAGTTCAATTCACGGCGTAATCTGTCTGGAAATAAGAGGTCATAATACGGCCCCTGTATTATTGTGCATTTGGGCCTTTAAACGGACACATTTTACTCAAACTTTGTACTCTAATCAAGGATAAGTGACAATAAAATAATATCATGAGTTTAGAGCGACTTTTTATTTAATTATTTATATGTTTATTATTTTTTGGTAGAGACACAAAGGTCTTTGAAGAAATCATTATATTATATTATGTTTTGCTAGAAACAAAACCAACAATGTTCAATCCTTCAAATATTTTACCTATTTTCTCAACTTTTACATTTCATTACACTACAAACTTTCATGTTATCATAAATTATCATCTATTGTGAGTTTTTCATAAATCAAATACATAATTATAAATTAATGTATTATGTTAAGCTGGCTGTCGCAGGGGCAATAGGTATCTGAACAATCTCGGTTGCACGGTGATTGAAGCAAATTCAGCTGTTCTCTAAATTGCCCCTGCTTGCCTATACACATCACAATTAAGGGGAGTCCTTTCAGCGAAGCGGAGTAAAATTGGTTTGCAAGATCAAATTTTTCATGTATTTGCAATTATATGACGCTTCTAGAAAAAATAATCAATACACTTCAAGATATTTCCTAAAAAGTGTGCTAATTTGTTACACAACCACGTGTATTTTGTTCGATCATATAAAATCATAAAAATAGGCTAAAATAAAGATCGAAAACGAATTATTTATTAATGAAATTTCTGATTTTGGAAATAATTTTTATATAAGGATATGTATTTTGATGTACTGCAGAAAACGTGCTAAATTTTGGTTTTCTACTGAAGCCCTGTAATTATTAAATACATATTATATCTCAGAACTTAACGTTGCCCAGCGTTTTCTTTACAAACCGCGCTGCCCGCTACCCCGCCAGTCCTGATCAGGCGCTTGCTAACGTAGGACCTGTGTCAAATTATCTCCGCTCGATTTTAAGTTTTGAGTAAAGATAAATTATTGAAAATGGGTAACAAAACAAACAAAATTCGGAAGAAAGCAGTGTCAGTATCACAAAAAAGGACAGGAAAAGAGAACTAGTATGTAAATTGAGTAATATGATAAAAACGTAGTTACTTGATGCCACAGAATAAAAATATCAGTTGGTCATAAAGTTTCACCTCGTATGCTTTTATTTCAAAACGATAAAAGCTGCGTTACTGTGAAATAAGAGTTTAGTTTATAATAATTTGTTTTATATATATAATACTAGTGGTCCGCCCCGGCTTCGCCCGTGGTACATATTTCGCAATAAAAGGTAGCCTATGCCTTTTCTCGGGTATCAAAATATCTCTATACCAAATTTCATGCAAATTGGTTCAGTAGTTTAGGCGTGATTGAGTAACAGACAGACAGACAGAGTTACGTTCGCATTTATAATATTAGTATGGATTATTATTACGTAATTGGTGTATTATTTGCATAATTTTGGGGTATAATTATTAATTACAGTTGTTTATTTTAAGGAAAAAAACAATAATGATTATTTGTTAAAAAATAATTGATAATAGTCAAATAATAATGATTATTGACTAATAATAATTATTAATCACTACAGTAAAAGTTCCTTATTGGCGGGGTATATGTTCCATAAAATATATGCCTCGAATACAGAAACCGTGAATACGGAATGGTAATTATTATATGGGATTATAGGTTCTACGTTATACGTTCCTAGGTGACGATTGAGATTTTTTTCGTGTCTCATTTTTTTTAGTTGACATTATAAATTTATAAACTAGGAAGAGTGCAGTAGACGTTACTCGATCACAATTATTTTTGTAACGAATGTGAAAGACGAAACCTATAAAACACGCAAAGCGGCTTTTACTATAAACGGAACTACATTTAAAAATATACTTTATTTATTGAGTTATAAGGTTGCTTCCATTCTGTTTATTTACATTCTCAAAAACATCAATCGCGGCAAAGGCGGCTTGCGACAAAGGCGGCTTGGGTCAAAGGCCTCGGCGATATCATTAATTAACAACATAATATTATGTATTTTAGGCTAACTTGTAATAAGATCTATTTTACTTTCTTATTAGTCCATTTGACAAGGATATTGTGTTAGATACCTATTGGAATAATTTTATTATTATGTATGTACTTATTAAATCCGCGAATAAAAAAATTTTTAGTCGCGAATATAGAAATTGGGTCGCATTTTTTTAATTCCCGAATAGTGAAAACGCGAATAAAGGAAGCGCGAATAAGGAACTTTTACTGTATAATAGATGATAATAGTTAGTTCATAATCATTGTTATTATAGTTCATTGAAAAGTTACATTTGGGGTTGCGTTTTTTAGGAGGACGCATTTTATTTTTTTGATGTGTAGGGGGGGTTAGTGTGAAGCTATCACCAAGTTTGTGGGGTCGCCACCCTTGTCCCACGGCCGCCATCTTAAAAATAGCGCTTAATATGGTTTTTATGATATATCTCTTAAACTATTAATCTGATAAAAAAAAATTGTCAACATTATTTGTTGCAAATTAAATTTTCTACAATTTTGGTCCAGTAACTTTTTGTCATAGAACTATAAATAAAAATGTTATGAGTGAAAATGTTCAGAAATTAGCGATATTTATATTTTTCAATAAAACTTTTTTTTTTATAATTTTACGAAGAAATAATATCAGACCATTTTTGTAGATTGTTGTAGTATTGTAGTTATATTGTAATACACGCGCTCTATACTATTCTAATATAATACTCTAAGCTTCTACTGGTAGCAGCAAGTAATATTTATTAGTTACACCAAGTACTTCCATAATTATGTTGTGCTAATTAATAAATTCCTAGTACCTACTTATCTCAGTTTATAAAGTTGTAAATGATTTCTTTATTTACTTTTATATTTACAATCTGACACAAACACTTTTACATTGCTTACATAATAAAAATTGATCACAATTTACTTTTGATATAAGTATTTTACACTGTGGCATAGCGCTAACGTTACGAAAAACAAACGACGCGAGGAGCGCGAGGAGCGCGTGTCACGCGAACGGCCCCGCACACCTCACCTCCAATCTTGCCTCGCGTTGAAATACCTCGCGTTAAGGAGCCAATTAAGGGTGCAATTCCAATATTGCCCCTGCTGCAGGTACGTGAGTAGCCTGCTTTATCAAATTGTTAAAATTTACCAAATCCCAAGGGAAAGCAAAAATACTGAACTTGAATATATTTAAATGTATACTAATCAAATAATAATATTATTTTTAAATATAAAGATAACAATAGATTGATAGCTCTGATTTCAGTGTAACATATAAAAACACTTGTAAAACGCCGTCAAGATAAAGATATAGGAAATAAAGAAAAATTACTCGTTTTCAAGGTATTATTTTATAATTAAATGTGACTTAATTAAATTAACATTACGTCATACTTTTCCTTCCTATAAGTAGTGAATATACTTTTGTGTTTGAGAAAGGTTTCTTATTTCCGCTCTCTCTTTGTTGGCTCAAAGCACAGATTTATTATTTAAATGTTTTAATTTTTTCCGACACGATAAATTTTATCTAAAAATCACTTTTGAATAAAATTGTAGACCATAAAATTATCAATACCTTTTCACGTGTGATATTTCAATAACGTAGATTTTCATATCACTCTAGCTCTGCCCACCGGTTTATCCCCTTATTGGTCTTTGCGGGATGATAATATATAACCTTTCTTAATAAATGGGCTGTCTGACACTAAAAGAGTAGGTATTTCAAATGGAGTAGTTCTGGAGATTAGCGCGTTCAAGCAAACAAACTCTTCAGCTTTATAATATTAGTATAGGATTTTCTAAATTATCATATTTTAGAATTAACAGCTCTATTAGCTAATCTGTCTGTTAAACTGTAGATACTTAATATTATATCACTTTGATAATAAAATAATCTTTCATAATTAGGTTTTTCACTAATCCCAATCGACATTATTTGTGTTATACTGGATTAAGAGATTTTTTTCGACATGACGAGTTTTATATTAGCCTTTCTTATGAAATGATTAACTTGACTCACTAGATACGAATACTGACTAAGCTCAAAGGAGTATTAAGTTTTGCTTACGCTGAGTACGTAAAAAATACTTACAAAATTCCATTTTTTTTTTTTCAAATAGATGAATTCTTAAAACTCTATGTACACCCCTAACAAGCAATCCGCCCTATTTTTCCACTCGCACGTGAGCTATCGTGTTTTCATAGACAAAATTCTCACATTAGCGAAGCCGTATTCCGTAACTATTGTAGATGTCAAAAAACTTTGAATTGATATCGAAAGTACTCCTAATGAGTAAAATGGCAATAATAACTTTTTAATTAAAATAAAACGAGAAATATCTAAAAAAATTAACTTTAAACTCTCTCATTGTTTTTTAGGGTAACGTCTCTAGTATTTAAAAATATAAAAGGTTAACTGAAACAACATTGTAGCGACGTCAGTTCTTTAAATCAGAAATTCGATTCAGACGTTTAAAATGGTTTATTAGTGAAATCAAACCTTTAAATTACTCGTATCGGTCATTATTATTATAAAATATGCTATTATAATTGAAAAAAGTTAACCAAATGTGTTCTAACAAAACGAAATACCTATGTAATATACCTACTCGTATTATTCTATGTCGTCGTTACTAGGTTACGTTGTTGAATTTTGTTGAACTGTCAAATCACAGTCAAATGTTGCCTATTAAAATGGCTCTACCAAGGGCTCTAATAATAGTAACACATAATGTAAATACTCTTTTGTTTGTCTTTTTAAAGTGCTTAATTAAAATAAATAAATAGGTGCGGTGTAATAGATGCCATTTTAACTTTATCTCTTATCGCAGCGGCATGATACAATAACATTTTTTCAGTAATTTACATGGCTTCATATAATTTTGTGTAATCGAATAATTTTATCAATGCAGCTTACACACTTATTACTGATTTCATATTTAAATATGATCATAAAATCTATAAATCTACAAATTACAAGAATTACACATATTTATTAATTGTCTATGCGGCTCTTTTTGACGCAAATGTTGACGTCGTTTCAGAAAAAGTAGTTCTTCTCTGTTGAACCGTTTATTTCGTTGTTAATTCGACTGTTTTCAAAGCGCCAAAATTCAAATTCGCTTAAACGTAAAGCTTTTCGCTTAAAGTCGTGGATTCGCTTCTTATCATTTTGTTTTTTAAATCTCAATTCAGCACATTATTTTGGATAGTTTATTATCTGTTTGACGCAAATTTTAAATTTAAAAGTAAATAAATAATATTAAAACAACGTTTGAAAATTCGGGCTACAGTCGCGTCGCAAAATCATTACCTATGCCACTTAGAAAGCTTATTGGAAAATAGATTACCTAAATAAAATTAAGATACACGAATCAAGTTTTACACAGTAAAGATTTTGATCTTTACAATAACTAACTTTTTCCTAAAAAAATTGAACAGCGAGATTTATTTAAATTATTTTTCATTATAAAACTTTATCATGTAACATATAAACTTATAAACTTAAAATTATTAACTTTTTGAAACACCATCATTTTAGACATTAAATTCGAAATTTTAAAGCAAACTACAGAAACATCTAGTATAGCCAAGAATCTGCTATGTTTTACATATTATATATTAATTGTATATTATACACAACAAGCATTCCGTGTGCGGCTTCGCCCACTTTGTCTAAAACCTAATAAATTATGTACTAAAACCTTGCTCTTTAATCACTCTATCTATATAAAAACCGCATCAAAATCCGTTGCGTAGTTTTAAAGATTTAAGCACACATAGGGACAGAGAAAGCGACTTTGTTTTATACTATGTAGTGATATCACTTGTACAATCAAACATAGGTACTTAGATTCGTAGAAATTAGGCTCAAAACTACATCGACGAAAACCCGATTCTTGGAGACTTTTATCTAAGCAATTTTGAATACAAAAGTAATTAATGATTTACATTTCCAACTATTCAAATCAACTATCAGTAATGAATCATCATTTTAATTTTAATAATTACACGTGTGTGAAAAGTTTTGTGAAATCAATCTATACTTTATTAAGGTATTAATATTATATTATAAAGCTGAAGAGTTTGTTTGTTTGAACGCGCTAATCTCAAGAACTGGTCCGATTTGAAAAATTATTTCGGATCACCGAAAGAATTTTTCAAATCGCTATCATAGGGTATATATACCACAGAAATGGCAACTATGCGAGTTCTTCGAAAACGCGAGCGAAGCCGAGGGCGGAAAGTTGTTCATATTATTTTTATTCAGGCAACATAGACCCACAATTATACATTTTACACAAATTTTAATTCCACACAGATTTTATTAGATTAATTATATTAGTTTACCACTACATAGTATAAAACAAAGTCGCTTCTTCTGTCCCTATATATATTCAAGATATTAAGAAAACTTACCTACCTACCATGATAACTTATCTAATGTAACAGGACATCTCTCATCTCTTCTATATTTATATTTTTCTTACAAATATCAAAACATTTTCTTTAACGAGAAAAAAAATCACTCCAATGCGACTGTGATTCGAAGAGCAATCTGTAAATAAACTCGAATATTTACGTATTTGTTACGCATTATTATCAAAATCGATTTTACGGTGACACTAAAGTACTTAATTAGCTGAAATTTGGATTAAAAAACTACACTAATATTATACAGATCATAATTAGGTTGACATTATTAGTGTTGTAGCGACGACAAGCCAATTTAGGAGTTATCGAATTTCAAGTGTAGCCCAAAGAAAGTTCACACGGTAACTCGTATATAAACAGTTCGTGCCCTATGCACGGACAGTCACGGGCTTGTCGGGACGCGGGTGGGTCGCATTAGGTCGAATATTAATTACATACGGATAAATATATGTAGTTAACGAAATATAACCTTTGCGTAGTAATTTCAACTTTCATTACACCCGCACATAACAAGCCCCTACATTGGTGACTCTAACATTGGTGACCCTACCAACAGTGTTATTATGTGACATAATAACAATAATACTAACTATCCTACTAATAGGTATTATAAATGCGAAAGTTTGTATGTTTGTTTATTCGTTACGCATAAACTGCTGAACCGATTTCCATGTAATTTGGCACACACATAGAGGGTACCTACGACATATCAAACTTTTTATCCTGAAAATCCTACGGAAAGTGTAAACTATGCGGGTTTTCCTTTGACTACGCAAGCGAATCTGTGGGCGACAAGCTAGTACCTAGGTAATATTACAAATGCGAAAGAAACTCTGTCTTATTGAATCTTAAGCCACCTTAAGCTTGACATTTATGCGTATAGGAAACATGCCTTAATTTTTATAAAAAACTAGCGGTCCGCCCCGGCTTCGCCCGTGGTACATATTCATGTTTTCTCTACATAAGAACCATCCTCGTACTTCAAGGAATATAATAAAAAAAGAATTAAAGAAATCGGTTCAGCTGTTCTAAAGTTATGCGCTTACCAACACATTTTGAGATTCATTTTTATATTATAGAAGATAGAACTGCGTTTAAAGATTTCGAAAATTCACTTGCAACTGGGAATCGAACTGGCTGCCGTGTATTTCATTATAAATGCAAAAGTTTGTGAGGATGGATGTAAGTGTATGTACCTATATGTATTTTTGTTACTCTATCACGCAAATACTACTGAACCGATTACAATGGAACCATTTTTAACTTGGACACATAATATGATATGTACACACAACTTTAGAAAGACATTTTTATAGCTGTCTCGTTTCCGTATGCTTTTTAAAAGATAATTAAAAGATGGCGTTGCGTATTATAATGATTAAAATATTTAATTAGATATAATTGACGGATTTGCGTACTAAATTACGTTTAGTTCCTTATCATTAATAATTAATTAAAGTATTCTATTCTTGGACATACAGACATACATAATGGTTTGAATAACATTTGGTAATTTTTTAAGAAAGTATCGATCAGTTTTATAATATAACATAGTTAGGTATATAATATTATAAAAATACTTAGTACTAATAATTATTTCATTTGTTAATTTTATTTTATTGCATTAATTGTTCTATGTTAAAACAGGAAAAATAACTGAGGTTTAACTGAAGGTAAGTTATAATAATTGGTTATGACTAATTCAAACGTATTTGAAAAAGCTTTTTCTATGTATATCAAATAATTATCTAATTATTCAAATTACCTACCTTGTAAATTGCTTGTAAATTTCCGTTCAGTGATGAAAACAAAACGATAATTATATTAAATTAACAAAACCTTTAAGATATGAGATACCTATGTAAAGAACTTTCCTTTTACAGCAAAATTCTATTTTCAAAATTTAAAAAAAAAGTTATCTTTTTTTCTTCGCAAAAAAAACTCAAGAACAGCTTTCTTGGTGACCGAAATTTGGGTCTCACAGAAGTCTCCGATTTTGTTTTTGGTTGAAAACTATAAAAACTACAGAAAATTATAAAAAAAAAAGACTCACCGAGACCAATCACATAATTAACACAAAACACTTGTCACTATTTAGTCCGTTTAATTAATAATCAGTGTCCAACGAAAACGTTGATAATTATATGTTGATGCATCTACGATAATGATAAGAACACATGTTATAAGTACGATTAAATAATTATATTTTAATTCTGAATGTGTCATACAGCCCTATCGTGGAAAAAATTAAAAAACATTGTGTAAACCCTTATGTAAACTCATAAATATTTTTTTTTTTCAATGTAAATGTTTTATTGTGGTTTTATTGATAGAATTTTACTTGAACCTGTGACTTGAACAATATTAAACAGTCAAAATGTCAGTTAACCTATTTTTTTTTGTTCAATTATTAGATTCGCAGCTGGTCCGTTCCGGCTATGTGTTGCTGTCAGAGAGTGCTAGCTTTTTTAGTTCATCTGAATCTAACTGAAATATTTTGTCAAATAAAAAATACTCTGATAATAAACTGAAAAATAAAGCATTCCTCGCGTGGTTTCGCACGCTTTGTTCAAAACTTAACAAATTATATAACTAGGTACTAGTTAAAACATTTTTCGAGAACCTCTCTATCTCTATCTATTATAAAAACGACGTGTGGCACTCGGGGACTGCCGCGGTAAAGCTATTGCATGCTATGCCTTCAAGTTCCACACATCCGCCCGTCGGAGTGGGGAGCGTGAGGTTTTTTCGTTACGGAATTTCTCGATTCGGTCCCCGCGCTCAAGGCCCGCGATAGAAGCTATGCAATAGCTTAAAAATCTCATCAAAATCCGTTGCATAGTTTTAAGTATACATAGGGATGGCAAACAGCAACAGCAAATTCGTTTTATACTGTAATATAATTTATCTTCTCTTAGATACTGCTTTCCGAATCGGTGGTAAATGTTAAAAAATGTTATGACGATTCAACAGTAAATAAATAAAATAAATAATAAATAAATAAAAGAATAAAGATAACAGTGCTTATAAAAGAAGTCTAATTGAATAGAAAAATGTTTGAGTTTGATTCTTTGTAGTGATGTCGACCTATAATATTTATAATATTAATAATTAAACCGTTGCGATAACATAATTGTGCAGTTACATGAAGAACTTTTGGATTTTTGAATAACTTAAAATTATTTACAATATCTATAATATACATTTACAATATTTTTTTAATCATTGTAGTAGTTTTTTAATCAATGTAGTAGTTTCATTCATTCATTCATAGTTTCATCACCATCATCATCATTATCAGCCCATATTTGTCCACTGCTGAACATAGGCCTCAGTCATGGCACGCCATTGAGCCATTACGCCATTTGTTATTTTATGGGATAAAAAAAAATCAAGTTCTAAAAATATATTTCCAGTTTTCTCTCACACTTCCACATATATGTGACAAATTCGTCAATATGTGTTCAGTAATCCTACCTATTAATACCTATTATAAATTCAAAAGTTGTGAGGGAGGATGTATGTTTGTTGTTATTCTTTCACAACAAAACTACAGGGCGGATTTGGATGAAACTTTACTGTAATATACGTTATGTACCAGAATAACACATAAGATATGAAAATACTTCATTGAGCCCGCGGGTGAAACTGCGCGGTACAGCTAGTTTGAAAATATTAAAGCCAATGTTAACCTTGGTCTAAGGAAGGTCTAAACTTGCGATAATATACAACGAGAACTAAATATTCATAATAACTACATACTCCAAAAATGCAATTAATTTTCCAAGTCAATGTTTCTCGAAATTCATTATCTGTACATCTTTACACGGCATTTACTTTAGTTCTTATGTTATCTGTTGATAATCTAAAATTGGCGCGTATTATGACAATAGCGTCATAGCATATAATAATTATAATTATTAATTATTTTTACATTGTTTTTGAACTACCTATTCTAGGTGATCAATCAAATATCATAGGTAATTACTAATTACAAGAAAATAAACTTTATTCGTATGTTTTGCAGTCTTGATAAAAATTTCCAATTGTTGTTATGTATGTATTTCTTCTTTTGATAAATACTTGCGTTGCGTTGCCAACATTTAAAACCATACAATTAAAAAAAGCATACATATTAACTCAATGTAAAAAAGGAGTAGATATAGATTACCAACACAACATTCGATCTTCAAAAACGGCACACTTTGCACAGCTTCTTGCTTTGCACACATTAACGTCAAAGTAAGATGGCATATTAATCACTACATAGTATAAAACAAAGTCGCTTTCTCTGTCCCTATGTCCCTATGTCCCTTTGTACGCTTAAATCTTTGAAACTACGCAACGGATTTTGATGCGGTTTTTTTTAATAGATAGAGTGATTCAAGAGGAAGGTTTATATGTATAATAATATCCATTAAATAGTGGAGAAGTACTGTTATTTTTGAGGTTTCTAATGTGATGTCGTAAATAATTACATTTTTTCCGCTTACATTGCAAACGCAGGCTGAACCCTACGAGTTTGATCAAAATAATGTACTAAGTATTGTACACATTGAAAAGGTATACAGAAAAGTCCGCGATGGTATATGTCTATCTCTTATGGATAATCCACAATAACTTTTTATTTGTCATTTACTTTTAACGACAAATAATGGCTAATTTTCGAAGCGATTTTAACCAATACAGCATTAATCCTTAACCAATTAAATACCTTGAATACATTGTTCATTTAATATAGATCTATATGGCCCTTTACACCGTATGATTTAAGTGAATATTTTCGAAGATATAACAGATTTAAAAATTGCGGGAACGCTACGTTTGCGGCGGTACCGGCCGGCCGCCCGGCTATACAGGGTGTAATCGTTGAGTGTGCACAGGCTATTTTTTCGTAACTATTACAGATAACAAAAAACTTTAAACCGATATCGAAAGTACTTTACCTAATGAGTAATAAATTTTTAAAAATAAAACGGGAAATTTTCATTTTCCGGATATTTTCCGGGAATTTTCCGGGAATTTTCCGGGAATTTTCCGGTCATTTTCCAGGCATTTTCCGGGGATTTTCCAGGCATTTTCCGGGCATTTTCCGGGCATTTTCCGGGCATCTCCAGGCATTTTCTGGACATTACCCAGACATTTTCCGGATATTTTCCGGGAATTTTCTGGGAATTTTCCGGTCACTTTCCGGGCATTTCCCAGGCATTTTCCGGGGATTTTCCAGGCATTTTCCGGGCATCTCCAGGCATATTCCGGACATTCCCCACTAAGTGCTGGAACAACCTTCCACCACCCCTGTCTGAAGTAAAAAGTATTACAAACTTTCGATTTAAATATAAAAAACATTTATTAAATACTCTGTACCAGCCTTAGTGCCGTTGATGTGTCCCGCTGTATGTGTATAGGTATCTCTATTCTCTACATATATAATAACATACTTCTTATTGTAGTTATTTATTATTCTTAATTTATTATTTTTTCTATACATATATTTTTATTACATATATATTTCTTATATTATATAAGTAGTAAGTACAAATATTTTATAAATATATATCTCACACTTATCACTATTTCATCATATATAGTTAGTTATATATTATTATCTATTTAAAAAAAAAAAGCTGTAACTCCAACCGTCGCAACCGATAGGGGCTCCTGAAAATCAGTGCTGTTAGTGTTCCTATGGGGCACTACAGCTTATAACTGAGTAGTCCCTTTTGATGATGGACATTACCACACAGTTCTTTGTTGTTGTTTTTAGTTATATTTTTTAAGTTTAGTTATAAGGTTTTTTATATTATTTTATTTGTTATGTTTTAAGTAAGTTTTATTAGTTTTTAAGTTCTATTGGTTTTTTGTTTTCTCTTTTAATTATGTTTGTTTTTTGTATCTGTGTGGTGTGTTTTGTGGTCAATAAATGTTTTTATTATTATTATTATTTATTACATTACCCAGACATTTTCCGGATATTTTCCGGGAATTTTCCGGGCATTTTCCGGGCATCTCCAGGCATTTTCCGGACATTACCCAGACATTTTCCGGATATTTTCCGGGAATTTTCTGGGAATTTTCCGGTCACTTTCCGGGCATTTCCCAGGCATTTTCCGGGGATTTTCCAGGCATTTTCCGGGCATCTCCAGGCATATTCCGGACATTACCCAGACATTTTCCGGGAATTTTCCGGGCATTTTCCGGGCATTTCCCAAGCATTTTCCGGGGATTTTCCAGGCATTTTTCGGATATTTTCCAGACATTTTCCTAGCATTTTCCGGGAATTTCCCAGGCATTTTCCGGGAATTTCCCAGGCATTTTCCGGGAATTTTCCAGGCATTTCCCAGACATTTTCCGGACATTTCCCAAGCATTTTCCGGGGATTTTGCGGATATTTCCCAGACATTTTCCGGGCATTTTCCGGGCATTTTGCAGGCATTTTCCAGACATTTACCAGGCATTTTCCGGATATTTTCCGGGAATTTTCCGGTCATTACCCAGGCATTTTTCCGGACATTTCCCAAGGATTTTCCAGGAATTTTCCGGATATCTTCCAGGCATTTTCCACGCTTTTCCCGGACAATTGCACGCATTTTCTGGGAATTTTCCGGGCATTTTCCAGTCATTTTCCGGGCATTTCCAGACATTTTCCGGAAATTTCCAGGCAAATTCCGGGGATTTTCCGGACATTTTCCAAGCATTTTCCGGATATTTTCCGGGAATTTCCCAGGCATTAATTACGTTATTACGTTACTCATTACGTTTATTTAAATTAACGTAATGAGTAAAATGGCCATAATAAATTTTTAAAAATAAAACGAAAAATGTCAAAAAAATTAACTTTAAACCCTCTCATACATTTAGTATGAGATATGAATATCCCATGTACTGTATATAATATGAAAGATTGTAGCTTTTTCTTTCTTTTTTTGATTTTCTTCACGTCATTTCGAAAATCTGCTATGAATACAAAAGTATGGGAAATAAATTGTATGGGAGCGTTTAATGCAACATTTTTGGATATTTCTCGTTTTATTTTTAAAAAAATATTCTGGCCATTTTACTCATTAGGTTAAGTACTATCGATATCAGTTTAAAGTTTTTTGATATCTGCAATATTTACGGAATAATCGCTTGTGCACACTTAACGATTACACCCTGTATATTTTATAACCGTGCGAAGCCGGAGCGGGCCGCTATGTTTTTATAACAACGTTCACAGTTTTTCTGTACCTAGTGTATTTAGTATCAGCATTGCACCCGTGCGAAGCCGGGGCGGGTCGCTAGTTAATAATAAATAAATAATAAATATTTCAGGACAATTTTCACACACGGCACAATCTGATCCCATACTAAGCTTTCGCTTGTGTTATGGAAACCAGATGGTTGATAAACATACTACTAATATAATTTTAAATAAATACTTATATAGATAATTAACACCCAGACACAGATGACAGAGCAAACATCTATGTTTATCACACAAATATTTGCCCCGGGTGGGAATCAAACCCACGGGCTTGGAAGGCATATTGGCATGATTCAATTCAACCATAGTAAGCAGTGACAACCTATGTAAAATGTGGCAAATTAGCCACATTACCTTTTTACTAATAATATATAATTTTAAACCGTATAGTTAGTGAGTCCATAGACTATATACTTATGAGGTACAGAGAAGTGAGTCCACATGGCAAAAACTTATGCAAACTAAAGTCCAAACAAACCCCAAACAGCATAAGTAAATCATTTGAACGGCAGCCGTGTAGTTTTTAATAAAGCTGAAGATTAATTTGTTTGCTTGAATGCGTTCATCTCTAGAAATACTGGTTAGATTTGGAATTCTTTCAGTGTTAGATAGCTCATTTGTCGAGGAAGGCTATAATATAAAATCATCACGATAAGACTGCTGCTTAGCAATGCGGGAAATAGCTTGTTGTAGATAATTAATCCTACTAATACAATATTAATACGAAAGTTTGTTTTTTTTTTTTTTTTTTTTATTGGTAATAGGGAAGCGCTTGACCACAATCTCGCCTGATGTTAAGCTGAGATGCGGTCTAAGATGGAACGCGCTTCCCTAGAAGGTACCTGTTCACTCTACGCTTGAAGACCCCCATATTGTACTCGTCGGGGAACACAGACTCAGGAAGCATGTTCCAGTCCCTCGCGGTTCGGATAAAGAATGTGGAACCGAACCGCTTAGTCCGGGTACATGGAACGTCCACCATATGGCGATGCCTAGAATCTGTGCGCCTCGACGATCGATGGAAGAACGGGGATGGCGGAACGAGATCGTGCAGTTCCGCAGCGCACTCTCCAAAGTGTATCCGATAGAAGACCGATAAGCTGGCCACTCTGCGGCGGTGACCGAGGCTCTGGAGCTTTTTGCCTACTAGGTCATTGTCGTTTATGAGCCTCTTGGCACGCCTCTCTATCGCCTCAAGCGCCTCCAGCTGGTACTTGGCGGAACCGTCCCAGAGGTGAGAACAGTATTCCATGCACGATCGGACTTGTGCTTGATAAAGGTTGAGCAACTGTCCCGGGCTGAAATATTGTCTCACCTTCGCCAGAATTCCAAGCTTTTTTGAGGCTACTTGGGCTTTAGATTCAATGAAGGAACCAAAGTTCAGAGTAGGCGTTAAGGTGATACCAAGAAGCTCGAGGTGGTTAGTTATCGGCACGGACACACCTTGGAAATTCGGAGTCAGGTGGAATGGACTCCGTTTAGCGGAGAACAGACACGCCTGGGTCTTAGACGCATTGAACTTGACCAGATTGGCATCGCCCCAGTCGGAGACCGCCTGTAAGGACAAGTTCATGCGATCGACCACGATTGTGAGGATCGATCACGGATGGATGTATGTTTGTTACTTTTTCAAGCAAATACTACTGAACCGATTACAATAACAATTTGGTATGTAGGCAGGTAGCTGAAGACCCAGAATAAAACATAGACTTTATGCTTTTTATCCCGAAAATCCCACAGGAACGGGAATAATATTATTAAGTCGGGTTGAACGAAATATCGTTAACCGACTCTTCAAAAATTCAATAGCTATTTTTTTATTAATTGTTTACTAGAAATATAGTAACTACAAGAGGAATTTTGTTTATATCGTCCACGGAAAAAATATATAAATCGCGATCTAAGTAACGTGTGGCGTCATCTATTAGCAATGTTCGGAATGGAAAACGGCGCGAATTTACAAGTAAAGGCATTATAGTTGAATTTTTAATCTTTATGAAGCTATTGCATAGCTTCTATCGCGGGCCTTGAGCGCGGGGACCGAATCGAGAAATTCCGTAACGAAAAAACTTCACGCTCCCCACTCCGACGGGCTCGGAGGTATGGCTTGAAGGCATAGCATGCAATAGCTTTACCGCGGCAGTCCCCGAGCGCCACACGTCTTTTTTATTATTAACACGCTTATACCAATATACTCAAGAGGACTGACAATTGCCATACTAGAGATCGTAGTAGGTAGGTATTGAATCGCGAACAACTGTTCTCATATTCGTCTTCCTTTTGACCTGGGAAAACTGTCTTTAACAGGAAAACGCGACTATTTTCATGTGCATTTTATTTGCCTCGCTATCGAAAGAATGTGTAAATGCACCACTTTTTCATCTGTCTTTTTGTTCCGACTAATCTCGGGAACGACTGGACCGATTTTGACTAATAGATTTCAATTATTAAGATTTACCTTAAGCTATATTTTATAATAAATAAATAAATAAATAAATAAATATTATAGGACATTATTACACAAATCGACCTAGTCCCACAGTAAGCTCAATTAAGGCTTGTGTTGTGGGTACTAGGCGACGATAAATATAATATTTAATAATAAATACATATATAGATAATACACCCAGACCCAAGAACAAATAATTGAGTTCATCACACAAATATTTGCCCTGACCGGGGATCGAACCCGGGACCGTCGGCTCAGTAGGCAGTTACTTTACCACTGCGCCTTTTAAACTGTTCCCGACATTAAGTTAAGGCAACCTCATTTACGCGGGTGAAACCGCGGGACTCCACTAAATAATATAGGATAAATAAAACCAAGTAAATTTCTTCAATCTTTATTTATGAAAACATGGCAACAATCTTACTACTACTAATTACAATTAGGCTGTCTAGTGACGTCATAGATTCTAGTTTTTAATTTTTTTACAGAGCATTACAACATCTGATGTATGCAGCAAATAAAAATACAGATAAAATATACCATTTACAGATCTATTCATACAATATATCCTATTTGCATAATTACATTGAGACATTACTGATTAAAAGTTATCTTTAAATAATGAGCAACGTTGGGCGAGTAGAGGCAATCACGATAGTGTAGAACCTATTGGTCTTACCACAAAACAATTTAAACACAGTCTAACTTTAAACCAGTGATCTGTCACTTTAACAGATGTCTATGTAAAATACGACAAAACCAGATTATAGAGAACCTGCGCTTAAAGTTAAACCCTGTCTAAAGCTTTGTGTGGTAAGACAGTAAATTTCTATGATCGGCCAGCATTGTAGATGTATAATATTCATAATTGCCATAATGGCGGCAAACATCGACCATCATTTGTTGGGCCAACGCTGTCCATTGTGAAGAGGGCACATTATAAACTATTTTTTTCGTAAACTGTTTAAAAGTGACCGTCATTAAATAAACACGCCAATATAATAGTTTGAATTACATATTAAAACAACAAAGAAATTAATTTTGTAACGCGCTGTACTTGACGTTCAATCGTAACCCGGGGTGGGCCCCTTCTCCGTCCCCCCCGCCTCGGGACCGCGCACCCCGCTCGCCCTAGCAGCGGCGCGGGCCGCAACAGTCGGCCATGATTCGTGCTAACGGTTACCTATGCGTCGCGCAGCAGCGCGTACGCCGTTAATTGTATTTTGATAATGTGTAAATGTAAGAAAATGTTATAATTTTATGTGTTAATGTATCTTAATAACATGTGTGTTAAAGTAAATAAAGTACTTTCAACCTTCAATGTTATAAGTGGCGCTCCAACTCGCGGCCGCGAACCAGTTTAAACAAGTTCGTGCCGGTCGACCGTTACGGTTTTCTTTGTTCCTGTGTTCCCGTTCTCTGGTACTAATACGTAAAGAGTGAAGATGCCTCCACGTAAAGTACGAACGGACACCAAGGCAAGTGACGCTGACGCGCAGTCCAGCTCGGATGAAGATACCAACAGACCTTCGCCAGTGCTCATGTCTGGTGACCAGCTGACTTCATTTCTTACCGCCTTCGCGAAGACTCAGGCGGAAGCAAATCGGCAGCTCGTCGAATCCCTCATGGCATCGCACGCGGCAGGTGGGTTTTCCGCGCCGACGCCCTCACCGACACCGTCGTCGACTAACAAAACAGGGAACATGTCCAAGTGTACGGCACGCTTCGATGGTTCTAACCGTGACCCGGAAGTCGTAGAAGCCTTCATCGACTCCGTCGAGATGTACAAAGAGTGTGCAATGGTTACCGATGACCTTGCGCTTCGTGGTCTCCCGATGCTGCTCCATGGTGAGGCTGCAGTATGGTGGAGAGGGATCCGGACGGAAGTGTCCTCGTGGTCCGAAGCCGTCAGACGATTACGAAGTATGTATGGTACTCCGTGTCCGGCTCATAAGCTAGGGTAATTGCGCCAGTTCGCGTCCACTTAGTGCAGTTGGAAAGTTTGAAGGAGAAAATAAAAATGTTCCAGAACAAATTTCAACGCAAAATTTATGTAACGTGTTTATTACATAGTCTATTATAAGATTTACTTTCAATTGTGTTGGAAATATCATGTGGTTTTTATTTATCTAGATAAATAGCAGAATTAGGCGTTTTACCCAGTTCGCGTCCAAAAATTCCAGTTTGCGTCCACCCGTGGACCAGTTCGCGTCCACCAGCTTAGAAAAAGAATTAAGAGTGTTTTGGGTGATATTTTATCAGATTAATGCAAATAAAAATTAGATTTTAATAAATTATTTATTTACGAATATAGTTATTTAATAAAAACCGGCCAAATTCGAGTGGAACTCGCACAACGAGGGTTCCGTATTATCCTGTTTTTTTTTTATATGTTTTAACTGTAAATGATTATTTTTTCAATATCTCCCTTATTCGTGCTATAAGACGTTGCTTCGTACCAAACTTCAAGTGTCTGTGTTCATGTAAAGTACCCTGTAGGTTTTGATTCCCTTGCGAATGTCGAAATTTGCGAAAATTTGCAGCATAAACGGCTGTATCTTTTGAATTCTTTGGCTTATAAGTTTGATTTTTTCACTGCTTCAAGGGACCGTAGACTTGAGTATTCAATATAAATTTCAGCTTTATACCTGAACGCGTTACTGAGAAAAAGCGTCTTGTCAGAAAGACAGACCGGCAGACGGACATACAGACGGACGGATATCAAAGTGATCGTACAAGGATTCCGGTTTTTCCTTTTGAGGTTCGGAACCCTAAACTCAACATTATTATAAATATAATACACTGTAAGGAAACTGGAAAAACTTATTTATATTTATCTTTTCATCATAAATAGAACTAAAAAGTAACAAAAAACAACGTTACGTTATGTAAATAAATAATAATCAGTTCTATTAAGATTACCTACACCTCTACCCTATTTTTTAGTATCTAATGAATTAAATTTCTTTTTTGTTTATATTATTTTCTTAACCACAAACTTATTGACTCTCATTCTCAAAGATACTATAAGTCTCATTCTTGGAATACCTACCCATTTTAAAATGAAAAAATAGCATAAAAATTTGCTAATTTGAATGAAAATTTAAATTATCAACTTGTGGTCTTAGTAAAAAATTTACAATCTATTATAATTTACATATTTTAACAAACAATTCATTGCTACGTAATGAAAAACAATGTGGACGCAATATGTTCTATTGTTATGCACTATAGGTATAGTTTGCGCCCACCGTGGACGCAAAATGGAAGTTGTACAAATTCGGTGTAGTAATTCGCGTCCACCTTATTTTAGCTATTAATTGTAAAAGAAATAAGCTGATTTATAATCCATACTATTCCATGTTTTGTTAGCAAAGTAAAGAAACAGTTACATATTCAAAAATTCACATTTAACAATAAGATACTTACCGTCAAACGCGACGCTGCGCACTATTTATTTTTTCAAAATCCCGCGCGTTTTAGCTCTCTCGTTTAATAGCCAAAATTAAATATTTTTTTTTAATAGGATAGGCGGTGCGCAGGCATATTTTGAATAAGTGTGCATGTCTCTTATACATTGAGGTATTATCGGAAATTTTTCTTATAACAATTTTACATAAAGTATACTTATTTTCGTGAATTTTCTAAAAGATATCCGCAAAATGGACGCGAATAGGCAGGTGGACGCGAACAGGCGCAATGACCCTATATCGGAAGATATTCGCTAACGAACAAAGTGAAGAACTCGCGGACTCCTTCATCATACGTATACGAGGCATGATTGCTAAGTTTCCTTACGTATTACCCGAAGAAGCTAAGATAGATATGATATACGGATTATTACATAAACGTATTCGCAAGCGATTACCTCGAGGTATGGTTAGCAGTATTGAGTCGCTAATCGACAAAGCCCGAGATATAGAAGAATCCATTACGGAAAGTTCCAGTGCAAGTACTTCATCGCAGCCGGCGCCGGCGGGGACGACGCGCGAGCGGCACGTGCGGGAGGCCGGTACGCGGCCGCCGCGCGCCGCCGCCGCCGCCGCCGCTCCGTGCGTCAATTTGGCGGGAAACGGTGTGACGTCCCCGTCGCTCAGTGGTACTCAGCAGTCGATCGCGCGTTCGCAGGTTCAATCCGTACGTAATAATATGTGTAACGAAGTGCAAAGTGTCGCTAAAAATAATACCGCGAGTGAAACAAAGTTATTCTGTGCGTATTGCAAAGGTCGAGGTCATACGCGTGATTTGTGTCCAAAGAAAGACTATAAAGTATCGTCTTCTAATAATAATAAGTCTAGCCTTGTTTGTTATGGTTGTGGTGAAAAAGGGTATGTACGAACAAATTGTCCAACATGTAAAAATAACGTATCGAGTTTAAATTGTAATGTTCACAGTTGTAATGTAAACAGTTGTTGTAATGTTAATAGTTCAAATGAACCACAACCTTTACGTAATGTATTTTATTCAATAACTACGACACAAGATTGTTTTAATGTTTGTAGTACGTCGAATAATACCATCGCGCAAGACCGCCCTATTTTAAATATTGAGATTTTAGGTTATTGTGGTTCAGCGCTTATAGATACTGCCGCCCGGCGTAGTATCGCGGGTTCATCGCTATATGCATTATTGTTACGTTTAAATGTTAAATTTAAATCACAGACTATGTCAATTAGATTGGCCGATGGTAGTATTCGTACGAAAACTGTATTGTTAACATGTGTTAATGTGAATTGTATGTCTTTGTGTATTCCTGTTGAATTTGTTGTGTTTCCCGATGCGTCAAACAATGAAACGCTATTAGGGATAGATTTCATTAGTAAATCTAAGTTAGTTTTGAATTTTGATTCCATGACATGGTATACAGCTGATCGGCCTCAGTTCGTTCACCCCCTACTGACGGAGAGTTCTCGTGAGGTGGTGGATTGCGCCTCTCTCAACCTACTGAGGGAAGATGAGGGCGCGCTGTTGACTGAGGAGGAGCGTGGGGGTTTGCAGAATCTCTTATGTGAGTACTCAGATATTTTCGATATAGTCGGAGAGCCGACTCCATTTGCGGAACATCACATCGATACCGGCGACCATCCTCCTATTGCTTCGCCCCCGTATCGCGTTACGCCTGCCAAGAAGGAGGTCATGCGCGCCGAGTTAGACAAGATGTTGGCGGAGGACGTGATCGAGGAATGTGAATCCGCCTGGGCAGCACCATGTGTCTTGGTACCAAAACGTAATGGTACGTATAGGTTTTGTGTCGATTACCGAAAGTTGAACGCGGTCACTAAGACGGATGCATACCCCATGCCGCGTATTGACGAGCTCTTACAGTCGACCAAGAAGGGTTGTGTAATGAGTTCCCTGGATCTTCGCAGTGGTTACTGGCAGGTGAGTACCGCCGATCGTGACAAAACGGCGTTCGTCACGCCTTTCGGTATGTACCGCTTCAAACGTATGCCGTTTGGCCTTAAGAATTCGCCAGCGACGTTTCAGAGGCTTATAGATCGTTTCCGATCAGGGTCTACTCTTGGCGGTAAGACTATTTTAGGTTATTTGGATGATCTTTTGGTGATTTCGGAAGACCTGGAGTCCCACCTATCAGATCTGCGTGCTGTATTTGAGCGTCTCCGTGTGTTCAAGCTTCGAGCCAACCGAGAGAAGTGTGTGTTTGCCAGAGACCGACTCAAATACCTTGGGCACGTGATATCTCATGATGGTATATCACCAGACCAAGAGAAGGTAAGTGCTGTTATAGAAATGAAGGAACCGACAAACCTGCAGCAACTTCGCACCTTTCTCCAAACCTGCTCATGGTTCCGCAAGTTTATCCCAGAGTTCGCCAAGGTGGCTGAACCACTTACTCGCTTAACAAAAAAGTCTCAGGCGTGGGTATGGAGTTTGGAACAAGGTAAGTCTTTTGAAACTCTTAAGAAACTCCTGACCACGGCCCCTATTCTTGTTCAAGCGGATTATACGAAACCATTCGTATTGCGGACTGACGCCAGTAATTATGCACTCGGCGCAGCCTTACTCCAGGGGGAGTCACCGAATCAGGAACATCCAATTGAATATGCCAGCCGTCTGCTCACTCCGGCCGAGCAGAATTATTCCACCACGGAGAGGGAGGCTCTCGCAGTGGTGTGGGCAGTAGAACGATTCCGAGGTTACATCGATGGTCACCAGGTTAACGTGATAACAGATCACCAACCTTTGAAATGGCTCTTCACTCTCAAGTCCCCAAGTGGCAGATTAGTGCGTTGGGCCTTGAAGTTGCAATCTTTCGACCTGCGTATCGACTATGCCCCAGGTAAGGTTAATGTACTTGCCGATACGCTCAGCCGTCCCGTGACATCAGATGGTCCTGCATCTGAATCGGCTATCTGTCCTGTTGTTGTTGATGTACCGCGCTGGAATGCAACCTCCACCCGTGATGCGCAGTTAGCCGATCCGGAAGTTGCAAAAATCATCCAAGACCTTGAAGGTAAGGATGAACTTAATATAAATCGCTGGTCTGAGAGAGGTTATCTCCTGAATCAAGGTGTTCTGTATCGGTATGTACCTGATACTGATTCCGAGGAGCCTCAACTCGTCGTACCGGAGAGCCTGCGGAAAGAAGTCATGATAGAATGTCATGACTCACCTACCGCCGCTCATGGTGGTATTGATAGAACAATACACCGTATCTCGCAACGTTTCTATTTTCCTGGGATGAGACGGTTTGTAACCGAGTACCTGAAGACCTGCACCGAGTGTCAACGCTACAAGCCATCAACACTCAAACCAGCCGGTTTGCTTCAAACTCCTGTCCCGTCTCAAAGGTTTGAAACTATCGCAACTGATCTTTTTGGTCCGTTGCCTAAAGGACCCCAAGGTGAGAGATGGATCCTCATAGTGGAGGACACCGCTAGTAAGTGGGTGGAAGTCTTTGCTCTCACCGAAGCCACAGCAGAGATGTGTGCTAAAACTCTGGTCAATGAGGTATTTATGAGATTTGGTCTTCCTAGACGGATGATTTCTGATAACGGAGTGCAATTTGTGGCAGATGTTATGCAGAAGGCGATGTTTATTCTAGGTGTCAAACAAAGTCTGGTGCCACTGTATCATCCCGAGGCGAATCCCGTTGAGCGGAAAAATAGGGATCTAAAGGCTCAGCTCGCCATCTTAGTGGAAGGTCGTCATCAAACTTGGCCAGAGGTACTACCGTTTGTACGGTTTGCTTTCAATAGTTCAGTTACTAAGTCTACAGATCATACTCCAGCTTACCTGACTTTCGGTCGTGAGCTACGGTCACCCATTACGGCTCAGGCAGACCTAAGAGCAGTGGTGGAATCCGAGAACTTTGTTCCCCAAATTACGCCTTACCTGCTCAAGCTCGCAGATAGCGTCTCGGCAGCCAAGGAGACTATAGAGCGGCAACAAGATGTCCGTAAGACATATGCCGATAAGGGTCGGATGTCTATCCATGAATACCTGGAAGGAGACTTAGTCCTAATGCGGACCCACACGCTTAGTAACGCCGCAAAGGGAGTCACTTCGAAGTTTAATCCAAAGCGAGATGGACCGTACGTCGTCTCTAAAAAGGTGAGTCCCACTACCTACCTCCTAGCTCATGATAAGACAGGAGAAATCGTCGGTAAGTATCATGTGTCAGATTTGCGTCCTTACCATGCTAGGGAGGGTGAATGTCCTGAGCCGATTATTCCTAAACGTAATAGAGGTCGTCCACGGAAGGTGACTTAACTGCAGCGCGCTTGTCCTTTTTGTTTGACCTCTCGGGAGACCCTTCCCTGGTCAAAAGGGGGAGTGTGTAACGCGCTGTACTTGACGTTCAATCGTAACCCGGGGTGGGCCCCTTCTCCGTCCCCCCCGCCTCGGGACCGCGCACCCCGCTCGCCCTAGCAGCGGCGCGGGCCGCAACAGTCGGCCATGATTCGTGCTAACGGTTACCTATGCGTCGCGCAGCAGCGCGTACGCCGTTAATTGTATTTTGATAATGTGTAAATGTAAGAAAATGTTATAATTTTATGTGTTAATGTATCTTAATAACATGTGTGTTAAAGTAAATAAAGTACTTTCAACCTTCAATGTTATAATTTTTATTTGTTAAGTCTTATTTTGAGAGAATAATAAATAAATTTTACATTTTTAGAAGGAATACACAATCATGATATTTATTTTGCAATATTACGAATATCAATCAATTGAAAATACTTCGTAATTTGGTAAGTTACAATTTCAGAGATTTTCATAGATTTTAGAAAATTCGTTTTTATTACAAGAGTAAAAATTGATCTATTACATGTATAGTACAAAGCGCTTGAAGTATTTGGCGCCATTTTTACTAAATTAAAAAAAGAGACTGTCAAAATTATAATATAATATGTATATGTTTTTCACGAACATTTTTTTTTTGCAACAAATAAACTTCGTCCATTTATTACACGTCAAAATAACAAAAAAAAAAATACCTTAAAACTATAAATAAAGTGTCATTGAAAAAAATTATAACAGAAACAATAAAAATTTGTACGATTTATTTTTTGAACAGAAACACAGTCGACTATTTTATAGATAACGGAAAATAGGAATGTTAAATACATTAATTAATTTATTTATATAGTAAAATTTTATTACAATAAAGCTTAATATTAATAGTTTAAAAATAATAATTTTTGCAATCATTCATATTATTTATTACATTTCTGAGCTAAAAAAGCACACCCATAATTAATCTAGAATCACATATTTTAAATGGCAACGGTTTAAGCAAATAATATAGTAAAAGAGATGATTCAAAGTAATGAATCTGTAAAATACATTATCTTCACTACTTAGTATAAAACAAAGTCGCTTTCTCTGTCCCTATGTCCCCTTGTATGCTTAAATCTTTAAAACTACGAAACGGATTTTGATGCGGTTTTGTAATAGATAGAGTGATTCAAGAGGAAGGTTATAGTATATAATTTATTATGTTTTAGACAAAGCGGGCGAAGCCGCGGGCGTAAAGCTAGTTACAGTATATTCAAACTCAAACATTTATTTATAACTAGGTTTTCGCCCGCGGCTCCGCCTGCGCAATCATAGAAAAACCGCATAGTTCTCGTTCCCGTGGGATTTCCGGGATTGCGTCATTTTCCCGGGATAAAAAGTAGCCTATGTCCTTTATATCAAATCGGATCGGATATCAAAATATCTCCATACCAAATGTCATGAAAATTGGTTCAGTAGTTTAGGCGTGATTGAGTAACAGACAGACAGACAGAGTTACTTTCGCATTTATAATATTAGTATGGATGGAACTTGCCGGTTCTTCTCCGACCGTTTCCTTAGATACTGCTTTCCGAATCGGTGGTAAATGTTAAAAATATGTAATGACGATTCAAAAGTGCTTCTAGAAGAAGTCTAACTGAATAAATTCACAGTCATTACATATTTTTAACATTTACCACTATTTTGTTAATAATTATTGGAATGACTAAAATAGCAGATTGATAATGATGCAATTATGCAAGTATTAAATTCATCACACTTCACACGATATTAATAGGGATAAAAAGCCAACTTTATTTTTTTTTTTTAATTATAAATAGAATATATTTACTGTTAAAAGAAGAAACTAATACATATTATAAATGCGAAAGTAACTCTGTCTGTCTGTCTGTTACTCAATCACGCCTAAACTACTGAACCAATTTGCATGAAATTTGGTATGGAGATATTTTGATACCCTAGAAAGGACATAGGCTACCTTTTATTGCGAAATATGTACCACGGGCGAAGCCGGGGCGGACCGCTAGTATATCATAAAAGCTGTCGTAACGATAGTTATTTTCTATAGTTAATTTTTATTATATTCTAAGAAATTACACGCAAGGCCGGGTTAAATATTTATTTGAATGTAATAAGAATGTACTGCGATTCTACACAGCTACCCAATTGATATAGGTAGTTGATAACAAATCGCAGCAAGTCAACGACTATTAGCAAAGTGAAGGTAGTTGGGTCGAACGTCGTATAAACAACGTCCGAGCCCCCCCCCCCCCCGGCACGACTCATACGAATGCGCCACGAGACAAAGGAAAGCGGCAATTTATAGTATTCGACAGCTGATCTGACAGACAGGTGACAGTGACAGCTATGTTGACAACTATTTATCCACAAAAGTATTAAATCAAAAGTTACGTCTAACAATATTTTAATACATATAATTGACATTTTCTCATTCCAAAATGTTCCCTCTTCAATTTTTTACCTTTTTTTTAAGAATCATCTCCTTTACCTAAGCTGTGTATTATTAATAAGTCACTTTTAATCGCAAAAATATATTTTTTGCAATACTGACATACCCCTCTAACTTTCACGGTTTAAAATTATTAAAATATGACCAAATTTCATGACTTTAAATAAATAAATAAAACAATATCTAAACGAATATATCCTTTGCAACTTAACAATTTTTTACTAAAAATGGCATTTTTAGAGACATATAATCACTGACCTCTATAACTATACGCTGGACAGGCTACTGCTATCATTTTTTGTGCCTATTTGAAAATCGCCATTTTGGCGCTGACGGCAACGGTGAGGCCAGTGAGGGGGAATGGAACTAATACTTGTGATGTAAAACAAATGGTTTATTATCGATAAAAACTTTTCTGATATCGACTACAATGATAGAAATATTACCGACACTATTTTTGATTCAGACTCAGATTATCCAGAGGTTAAACCTGTGTAAACAAAACGAAGCGACGAAATTTGTAATCTTATTAGTTCTCAGAACTTTCACCGGGGCCGCTTTGAATCGGCACAGCAAATAGCTGTCATTTTGTATGGGATAGCCAGTCCAGCGTATAGTTATAGAGGTCAGTGCATATAATTCACTATCGTACAATTCATTACTTTACTAAATAAATAGAATGTATTAATAATACTTTTTAATTTACATTATGTGAGAAATCTCAAAAACATAATGTTATTTTAAACAAAAACAGTATAAAAAAAGAGTGTGTGTTCTTATGTACACGCGTTAGAAGTTATACTTCTTTGGGGTATGGAAAAAAATACTAGAGTACACAACTTGAAGATAGTTATCAATTTTCATACTACCTAGAACCAACTTCATGCTGTTAAATTTAGGTGTCGGTGTGCGCGCGCATCGTAAAAATTCACTCTCATCATTTTTCTCCATCGCGCCAAAAGAAGTATAACTTCAATAATATTTTCAATTCATACAGTGTATAAATAATGTTTTAATGAAAATAAAACTTTAATATCTGGCAACAATAAGTTAAAACAGAGATTCAATTTATAAAATAACAAATCATAAAAATGGCAATACTGAGACTCCACGTAAAATGCTAATTAAATTTTTCATATATGCAGCATAAATAATATTTTTTAGCATAATTGGTGGGTTGATATGGTAACTTCAATTTATTTTAAATACACTAAAAATACTGACATCTTATTTAATGCCAATTACATATGAAAAATAACTACATAACAAAAAGGCATTTTAATTTAAAACTATAATCAACTAATGAACCGTTATTACCACCTTTACATTACATTCTTTACCATAACGAACAACAATAATTCCAAATTCAAAACGACGCGTTGCAAAAAACAATGACATTGACATTTGACATCTATTATTAAAAAAAAAATTGACAGCTGACAGTAAACACATACAACGTTGACATTGGCAGATCTAAGCTTTTTTTTCGTTTTTTTTTCAATGCAGCGGTAAAAAAACAAAGACATTGACATTTCACAGCTATTATTTAAAAAAATGATTTGACAGCTGACAGTTGACACATACAAAGTTGCCAGTGACATTTCTAAGCTTGTTTCTTGGGCGTCCGTTTCTTCGACTTCCTTGCCCTGGGGTGTTTATGCTAGTATCTATAGTAGTTCGGTTTGAACGGGCCGACCTTGTTGAGGCCGAGGTATTTCGCTTGTTCGTCTGTCAGTTCCGTGAGGTGTGCGTCGAATGTCGGTAGATGGAGGCTCGCTACGTATTCGTCCATTTTCTTTGGAAGGAGATAGACGTCCGCCTATAAATGATAATTATTAAGATTATTTTTAAATAATGTTAGTCAATACGGCTTATATATTGAATCAAAATACTTTAGAAACAAAAGACATAAGTACAAATACATACAAATAAATGAACTGTCTTCAAAAGCTATGTTATCGCTAAAACAGCAATCTTTTCCAGACTCTGTGTCTGCATGAAACTTCATTGTTTAACAAATAAATTAATTAATAAGTGAAAGAACGAATTATTGAACTATTTAACACACCTTACAGCTGTTTAAAAATGCTATTTACATAGTGATTGAAAGCAAGTTTCAATTTCAATAATTGACTGAATGATTGGCTTTTTTTTCGGGTTAAATAATTCGTAAGTTTATTTTCTTTTACAAAATTAAATATAAGGAACGAATGAGTGAATGAATTTTACTTTGTCATGTCAGGTGTGTAAGTCAATTGGAAGCAAGTATCATTGATTGACTGAACGAATGTATTTTGTTTCCGGTTACTGATTAACTTGTTTTCTTTCTTTTATTTTTATAAATTTACATATTACTTATTCACAATTTAATAAATTTAATGAATGAATGAGCGAGTGAACGTACGATTAAACTATTAAAACTCACCTTATATCTATGCTGCGGCGCGTTATACAGTTCAATCAAGGCAAGCGCCTGTGTTGCCGCAGTCACAGACACAACGAAGGATGGCAACGACGAGCAACAGAGATTCGCCAGCCGACCCTCAGCTAGCAACACTATGCGTTTGTCGTTCGGCCATATTATGTGGTCGACCTGCGAGAAGAGCTGATTAAAACGATTATTTTATTGTACTAATTTTGAATTTTGATTTTGGGACACCCTGTGTAAGGTCTCATAATATGTTAAATAAAGGCACATCCAAACCAAGTTATACGTTACCATAGCTGTAACCCGATGGGTACGCGAATAAATCTCTTACGTAGTATATTATAGATAACTAGCGGTCCGCCCCGGCTTCGCCCGTGGTACATATTTCGCAATAAAAAGTAGCCTATGTTCTTTCTCAGGGTCTAAAGATTGTCTGTGCCAAATTTCATCAAAATCGGTCTAGTAGTTTATGAGCCTATTCATTACAATCAAACAAACAAACAAAGTTTTCCTCTTTATAATATTAGTGTAGATTAGCGGTCCGCCCCGGCTTCGCCCGTGGTACATATTTCGCATTAAAATGTAGCCTATGTCCTTTCTCGCGTATCAAAATATCTCCATACCAAATTTCATGCAAATTGGTTCAGTAGTTTAGGCGTGATTGAGTAACAGACAGACAGAGTTATTTTCGCATTTATAATATTAGTATCATGGATCTCGTACCAATCGGTTTACTCGGATCGGTACGCGATTAGAGTCTCTATAATATACTGAATAAGAGATTTAATTGCGTGCCCATAGAGATAGAACTACCCACGGCGATAACTCTCCGATTTGAATAGACCTTTATACAGGTATAGGGTATCCAATTATTGTAATATCAGCCAATTAAATCGAAGGAAAATAAAACCTTTCCTGTGTTTAGTATTTTGGCTAGCGTTGCTCTGCCCTGTGTTGTTGTGCCCTGTGATGTTACGACTTGTGATGTTACGACCTGTGTTGTAACAACCTATATTGTTGCAACCTATATTGTTGTGCCCTATGTTGTTGCTACCTGTGTTATTGCCACCTTTTTTGTTACCACGAATGTTGTTGCGACCTGTATTGTTGTAACGAACTATATTGTTTTGCCTCTATTGTTGCGACCTGTATTGTTGTAACGAACTATATTGTTTTGCCTCTATTGTTGCAACCTGTATTGTTGTAACGAACTATATTGTTTTGCCTGTATTGTTGCGATCTGTGTTGTTACAACCTGTGTTGTTGCAACCTGTGTTGTTGCAACCTGTGTTGTTGCAACCTATGTTGTTCCTACCTGACTGCGAACCCTCTCCCACAGCAAATCTGGCGTCCTCAACGCATGCACATCTATTTCCGTGTTGCTGTGCCCCATGTTGCACACAATACAGCCGTTCTTCATTCGCTCCATGTGTTCCCGGGTCACAACACCCTTGTTCCCTGTTGCTGTTATCACTATGTCCACTTGGCGGATTACCTGATAAGAAAAATGAATGTATGTAAAATAATTTTAGATAGAATGAGGGTACAATATAATTTTTGTACGATACGATGACTGAATATGGTTTCTAATTAAAGTTAAATGAAACGTGAAAACAACTTTACTTTTAGACGGTTAAGTAACAAAAACAAAAAAAAGTATTGTGTGGTATTATGAAATAATTATAAAAGTGAAACTTTCAAAAAATACAGTATCCAGTACACATGATTTCACATTTATTATCCGAATTTAATACGCACAAAATGTTTTAATAACGTCAATATAAAAATCATACCTCATTCAATTTGACAACTCTGAAACCGTCCATAGCTGCTTGCAGCGCGCAAATCGGGTCGATTTCTGTTACATACACCTAAAATATATTTATATTTCATTATTTATGTAAAAATAAAGATTGCATGAGTTTGTGAACTGTGAGTGAATGAATTCGTAAGTTAGATAATCTAAATTTTTCCTGAAAATCCATGTTTTCATCTCTAGCTTCGCGCATATACCGCTTCTCTAATGTGAGCATTTTGTCTATGAAAACATAATCTTAAACGATAGCTCACGTGCTGGTCGCAAAGTTGGGCGGGTTGCTTGTTATGGGTGTACACATAAAGTTTTAAGAATTCATCTATTTGAAAAAAAATTGCGTCTGGAATTTTATAACTATTTTTTACGTACTCAGCGTATGCAAAACTATAACCTCCTTTGAGCTTAGTATACCAACAGTGGGACACCCTGTATATATTCTTTTTTTTTTATTCGTTGCTCATCGATAAAAGTGATCGTTACTGATTAAATTAGTTAACTCGTAGAAGAAGTATAATTGAATAAATAAATGAAATTGCGTTTGAGTGGAATAATCTAATATCTAATATAATTATATTATAAAGGCGAAAGTTTATAAGGATGTATGGATGTATGGATGTTTGTTACTCTTTCACGTAAAAACTACTGAACCGATTACAATGAAATTTAGCACACATATAGAGGGTAACTTGGATTAACACATAGGATAGTTTTTATCCCGGAAATCCCACGGGAACGGGAACTATGCGGGTTTTCCTTTGCAAACGCGGGCGAAGCCGCGGGTGGAAATCTAGTTTATAAATAAATTACTGGGTTTATGCGAGTCGGTATGGTAATAATTGAATTGGTTCGTTAGTCAGTAAGTTTCTAGTCCTTATTAAAATAAAAAATGTGCGCGTGTACTAGTGTACACACGTAAGAAGTGAAACTTCTTTATGACCTCATTTTTCAAAAAAATAATTTACTAAATGCAACTTTACAGAAATACGTCGAATTACGCAAGAAAAAGATGGCGCGTAACGGAAAAATGTCACGCGTAATGAAAAAATGTTACCTACACTAATTTTTTTTCCAACCCCGATAAAGAAGTTTCGCTTCAATAATTTCGTATGTTTGTCTATGTATAACTCACCACACTGCCCAACGCCTTGAGCGCTTGACAACACCCTTTCCCCACCTCCCCGTACCCGCACACGACCGCCTGCTTCCCGCCGAACATTATGTCTGTGCTGCGTTTTAGCGCGTCTATTATACTCTCCCTGGAATATTTATTTATTTATAACAATCAAACAAACAAACAAAAAAATAAAACGCCGTGTGTCACTCGGGGACTGGGGCGGTTGCGCTATTGCATGCTATGCCTTCAAGCCACACCTCCGCCCGTCCCCGTGGGGAGCGTGAGGTTTTTCGTTACGGAATTTCTCGATTCGGTCCCCGCGCTCAAGGCCCGCGATAGAAGCTATGCAATAGCTTAAAAATACTTCATTGTGCACCAATAAATTAAAAGAAAATTACAAGAGTAAATATATAAAATAAATAGACACAGTTGAGCACAACAGGCGGTCTTATCGCTAAGACAGCGATCTCTTCCAGACAACCTGGTTGGTCAAGGAAAAACAGTGTAAGTATTATTTTATGGGCAAGAGGTGCATTTATAAAGTTTAAAATACATAAATAAAATATTATAAACACAGAGAACATATATATATATATAGATCCTTAATTACAAAAAAAATATACCTACGTACATATTCATACATAAAACTACATACAAAACATAAAATATAAAAAAAAGAAAAAATTTTGAAATTAATTAATGAATTTATTAATTATTATTTTTTTTATTTTTTTTTTTTTTTGCAATTGATGCAAAGGGCGGCTTTATTGCTTCAAGCAATTTCTTCCAAGCAACCCGAGCAACCAATGTATTGAATAAAAAAGAAAATCCGTAAATATTAAATATTTGATTCGGGTGGGAAGAATGTCGATGCCGATGCGTATACCGATATGGATGTACTGCGATTTTCACACAGCTACCCAATTGATGTAGGTAGTTGATAACAAATCGCAGCAAGTCAACGACTAATAGCAAAGTGAGGGTAGTTGGGTCGAACGTCGTATAAACAACGTCCGAGCCCCCCCCCCCCCCCCGGCACGACTCATACGAATGCGCCACGAGTCAATTAAAAACGGCTTTTTATAGTATTCGACAGCTAAGCATGTTCAGACATGAAATAATGACAACTACATTGACAACTATTAATCCAGAAAAATATTAAATCAAAAGTTACGACTAACAATAGTTAAATGGCAATTTGTACCATAAACCTCACTTTACCACATTATTTAACTCTACTACATTATCCATTTAACAACAAAAAATATATATACTTAGTATAAAACTCACCGGCAAGAATACAGATTATCAAACTTGGTCTTAGTCACAGAGTCGTTCACGTTCATCGCGGGAACGCAGAGCTTATTCGCTTTACTGAGCTGGTACAATCTGTGCACGCCCGTCACGCTCTCTTCTACTATACCTGAAAAATATACATATTATAATTTATAAAGTACCCTCTATTTACAATTACAAGTATTCCTGAAACAAAAAATATATTAATAGAAAAACAGATGCAACTCAATCTTTTTTTTAATAGTTTTTTTGTAGTGTAACATTTTTTCGTTACGCGTGACATTTTACCGTTACGCGCCATCTTTTTCTTATCCCTACCACGCGTAATTCGACGTATTTCTGTAAAGTTGCATATAGTAAATTATTTTTTTGAAAAATAAGGTCATAAAGAAGTTTCACTTCTTACGTGTGTACACTAGTACATGCACACATTTTTTTTCTGTCTATGCATCACATGGCTATGCATCACGTGACTATGCATCTCATGACTATGCACCACATGACCATAACCATTTTTCTTTACACTAAACTTACCCTTTATCTGCTTAAAAGCCGTGGGATGTTTCTTCAGCATCAAATGTGTGGCATCACCACCATCATCTAGTATCATGTTGGGTTGCCAAGCCCCAGCCGGAGTGCAGCACTGGTCTATACACCACCAGAACGCTTCCTCGCTTTCGCCGCGCCAGGCGAATATCGCGAAGCCTGTTTTTTAATTTTAAAAAGGAGCGTATAAAAAATAGTTTGATATCACTTCTAGTATATAATATAACATACTATCTTATACGGTATTTCTGAGAAACACTGTGTGGTGATGGTTTTTAAAATTCTAGTTCTGACAAGCAATTTTAAATGACATCTGGTGGAGCTTAAGTTCTTCTAAAGTACATGTATTAAAATAATCGTTTGCATGTAAGTGAATTCGAGTACAAATGTGAACTTTACGCTTATACTCAAAGACAAAACTGTTTAATTAGTAGAAGGAAAAAGTTTTTTCAGAAAGTTAGGTACTAGAATAAAGAATCATCCTTTAATTTGTTGTACTTGTTATGCCAGCAATAAGAAAAAAAAGACTAATGAACCACTGTTTAATATTATTATGCCTAAATATTTACTTCTAGCCGACAAAAAAAAATTTTTTGTTACAATTTATTTGTCATAAACATTTTGCAAAAACAAAAACAGTCAAAAATCACACACTAACACACAAATGTTAACGTCATAGAATATTGTACTTTCCAAGATGTTAAATAATCTATACTAATATTATAAAGCTGAAGAGTTTGTTTGTTTGTTTGAACGCGCTAATCTCAGGAACTACTGGTTCAATTTGAAAAATTCTTTCAGTGTTAGATAGCCCATCGAGGAAAGCTATAGGCTATATATAATTACGCTTAGACCAACAGGAGCGGAGCCACGCGGGTGAAACCGCGAAGCGCAGCTAGTAATTAAGAATCTTCTACCATATAAAACAATATCCATATAACATACCCGCATGCGCCAACGCAGCGGCCACTTCGTTCTGCGTGCTATATATGTTACACGCCGCCCAACGGACGGTCGCACCTAGCGCCGCTAGAGTTTCTATGAGAACAGCTGTTTGCGCGTTTATGTGCGTGCAACCGACGATCTGAAGACGTAATAATGATAAATATTATTATTTTGTTACGTATAGACCTATATAAGAGGAAAAGTAATATCTGAAGACGTATACATTAAAAAAAATCATTTTAAAAAATTCGATCACAAGGCGGGACTCGTAAATATCAAATTCAAGTATCATTTGTTAGGTATAATATACTCATATAATATTGAAGGTAATAATGATCAAAAAGACAAATGAGTGGCAATAAACTGATTAGAAGATACGACAAATTGTAACAGAAGCAAAATTTACAGGGAAATCGGTACTAAGTTTTGAAAGCTTTTGTCATTAAAAATGCCATATCTTGAGGTTTTTTAAAGATTTGCCATTTATGCCTTTTTTGGCTAACAATTTAGCTTGATTATAAAGTCTTGCTGAATTTATAGTCGCCATCTATAATCTCAATATAAATCAATATAAAATAATCTGCAAATTATGTTTAAAAAGTAACGCTTATTCCTATAATTCAAACCATGCGGTACATTTAAATTAAGGTAATAGCAATCATCAGAAATTTACATTAGATCTATTATACTGCGTTAAAAACAACCGACTTCAAACTTGCACTTGCAACATTTACAAATACAGACAAAAATGCTCATAAAATAAAAACTACTGGGCCTATCCGAATAAAATTTTTATGGGACCAATTCGATATCATCCCGCATCGAACAAAAAAAGAATCACGTAAATCGGTTCAGAAATCTCGGAGAAATCTGTGTACATACATAAAAAAAAACATACCGGCAGAATTGATAACCTCCTCCTTTTTTTGAAGTCGGTTAAAAATTGCAATGATTAGTTTTTGTGGCATATACCACTACAATAACTTACATAAAACCTACCTTAGCATCCTTCAAAGGCTTATCATCTTTCGCCCTAGCCCGCAGAGCCATAATCCCGGGCATCTCCTGTTCCGCGATCTCAATCTCCCGCCTGCCAAACCCATGCTGTTCCACATTCCTCACGCAGTATGGAGGGTTCGGCTGACCAGCCGCGATCGCCTTCTCGTGGGGTTGGACGCCCTCATCTTCGTCGGATGACGACCCTGGAATGGTGGAAAGATTAAATTTAGGAAGAGATGAGCATATTGGTGGTATTTAATTAGCTATTTGAACTGTCTTCTTTGGAGAAAGTTTTGGCTTAACCAGTGGCTTTAATAATAGATGGGCAAATCGATGATACTAAAATCGTTGATGAAAAGACAATACCCTAATGATTTTAAAATATACGTTTCTTTGATGCTGCAAGCGTGAAATATCCTATGACATTAACAATCAATCTTTTGACTGATTTTGACAAAATGTACACCAAACGTGCAAGAAGATACAGGGAAATAATAATAAAACAGATAACTATGTGACTAATGATTGCAACGGTGTGACCATCCGTTAGTAGCCAGCAGATCAACGCTTAGCCCAAGGTTATCCGCTGCTAGCGTATTTAACTACCTCTGTATTGTACTTTTGTTATAACCAGTAAATATTATCCGTATATGACCCATGGAACGATTCCAATTTCCCAGAGAGAACTGTTGTGTTATAAATGACCTATTTGACCCTAATATTTATGCAAATCAGCGAAATGAGAACTATGAAGGAGGCTTCGACTATTTAACCCCAAACTTTCTTCGCCCTATCTATAATGGTTTGACGAAACGGGTCTGATATTAGAGCAAAAAGTACTTTTAGTAACTACAGATTTTATTCTATACTAGCTTATCACCCACGGCTTCGCCCGCTTTGTCTAAAACCTAATAAATTATTAAATTATATACTAAAACCTTCCTCTATCTATTAAAAAAAACCGCATCAAAATCCGTTGCGTAGTTATAAAGATTTAAGCATACAAAGGGACATAGGCACAGAAAAAGCGACTTTGTTTTATACTATGTAGTTGGAACATTTTGAAGTTATAAAAAACTTATCCAAACAACTAAGGAAAATTAAATTAAAACGTGCAAACTTTCTCCAGATTCGTTCTCATTTATTCCAGAACTATTTTGCCACAAACTGCATCCTTTTCATTTACAGGTAATTAAAGCGAGAGGTATTGCGACTAATTTTAGTTTATCGATTGACAGCATTCATGGAGGTGGACGCTTTGATGAAACAGCGGATGAAATTGTACACTATCTAGCTTTGGGATGAAATTTGAGTCTTTAAAATAGAGCTAGCCTGTCTGACGTCATTCTGGTTGTATTCGTGGAATGGAGGTAATACAACGTAGATAATATGCCATGAAAGCATTACATAATGTAAATATCTGTCCTAAATTGATTATATTCATTTATTTATTTATTTAACTCTTTAATAGTTGTACAGATAGGAAACCTTAGAACTACTTAAACAGAACAGAGTACAACTATTTTGGCGGCCTTATCACTTAATAGTGATCTCTTCCAGGCAACCACAGTAAAAGGTAAACAAGCAAAAAGATCACTATTCTATATACTATACTATACATTATATTATTATATTCATGAAAAGATACGAACAAAACCTAAAAAAATTGGAAGTAGAACTTATTATTAATGTTAAAACCTAAATTATCTTTATTTTTAAGAATATTTTGGTATATTGATACTAAATGATATATGGAAGAAATTCATACGAACGTATGGACTAGCGTACTATGATAACTTATAACGAATGGATTAAAGTTTTTACGCAATAAATTGGCTTAATCTCTGTTATAATTTATCGTTAACTACCTCCCAATATCGATAATTTTACTAAGACTTCTTTTAAACAATATTTGAAAAAAAATCAACTTTTTTTACAATTTTCAATAGTATGCTCCTGTTTTTAAATAAGATATCATAGTACGTCACTATATTCTATCATAGACTTTATATTAAGGACTTACAAAAATCACTTCTCCCTGATATTATCGAGTGACGTTTCTTCAAGTTTGGTTCTTTTTCCTCCGGTATTGTATGTTTTAGTATTCCGGTGGTAGGCATTTCTATATATACCTATACTTCTATGTTATATATGTGCTTTAGTGTTCATATAATTCAACATTCGTAAGAAACATCATCTTTATCTATATTTATTGATGTACTGTACAATTCGTCTTAATGAAGTTACCTGTACTCCGTCTCTGATATCCAAGATACAGGCAATAGCCTAGTTTGGATATCACTGTACTAGCAACCTTGTAAACTAATCCTACTGTTATCACACTTAACAATGTAATGTTTGAATATTTTGGTTAATAAAGATTTTTATTATTATTTTTTTTATGCTTTGCATTCACAGCTTATGATCAGCTGGTAGTAATAGAATACACGGGTGTAAACCAAGTGTAAGCTATATAAAAATATTTTTAAACTGGTTGTGTGTCATTCATTCTCTGTCTGAAGAAACTTGCGTACTATTCTACATGTATTTAATATTGCAGCTTTTTGTAATTGCATGTATGTATGTTTTGGTAAATGTAATAATTCTATGTATTTGTGAAGTTGAGTGGGTAGGTATAACACCTGTAGTGGAGAGTACTATGGGCACTATGATAACATTTTGCAGTTTCCACATTTTTGTAATTTCTTGTTTAAGTTCTGTGTATTTAGTAAGTTATTATTATTATTTAGATATTCTATCTTTAGACAGACTGTCCCGCGGTACGTGTACTAAGCATAATAGAACTGATAGTTTATCATACACTAATTATGTAAAAAATACTCAATATATACCCGGCGCATTTTTTTTAATTAGTTGAATTCTTAAAACTCTATGTGTACACCCCTAGCAGGCAACCAGTCTACTACCCGCACGCAAGCATACGTTTAGAGCTAGCGCACACGAGCAACTTTTGTCTCCGCAACTATTTTGTCTCAACCAATTGTATGTAATTGAGTTGCGTCGCTACGTGCGCGCACTTTCATACTAGCCCATGGATGGGAGAGACAAAATAGTTGCGGAGACAAAGTTGCTCGTGCGCGCTACCTCTTAGGTTTATGTTTTCATGGACACAATGTTCACATCCCTAGCTTTACGCAGAGCGGTATATACCGACTACGTGAAGCTAGAGGGCGTAAACAAAATAAAATCAAATTTATGACGTAATTTTTTTCAAAGCACTTTTATGTAATCAGCGTATACCAAACTATTAGTTCCATAGACTATAGAGCATAGTACACCAATAGCGAAACACCCTGTATATCGAATCTACAGGGTGTCCCACTATTGGTATACTAAGCGCGAAGAGTCTAGTAGTTTTGCATACACTGATCTCGTAAAAAATACATAAACAACAAAATTACGTCAAAAAAATTTTGCTAAATTTTTCCTGAAAATCTGTTTTCTTCTCTAGCTTCGCGTAGCCGACATATACCGCTTCTCTAATGTGAGCACTTTGTCCATGAACACATAATCTAAAAACGATAGCTCACGTGCTAGTGGCAAAGTTGGGCGGTTACCTATTATCTAAAAGAATCCCTATTCCTTAAATTGTACTTTATAGCAACACTCGTCAACCACTTGACCGATTTCGTAAACACTTTTTTCTTGTTTATTTGTGTCAAGGTAAGGCTTTAAAGAAAAAGTAAAGTTACATGACCATTGGGAAATTTAAGGAGTGTTTTAAATTCGTATTTGAAATTACAAGTAAAAACGGGATAACTGATCAGCTATTCTATACAAAAGAATGTTTTGTCACATTCTAACTTTTGACAAATACGTAGAGAATAAAAGAAACAAAACATATGGTTAAATTGAAAATGTTTTATTAGTGAAGCTCTGGATATTAAAACAATAGAGGAAAAGACGAATTTTAGTTTCCATTTATGTCTATGTTTTTTTAAGTAACCTATTTCTATTGTCAAATTTGACCGTCTATTTTTCAGTAACCTTAACTTTATAAATCAAATTTTGTCAACCCTATGATATGTTATAAAGACTTATGATTCGAAGTAATTTTTCTACAAAAATGTTTTACGTGTTTACAAATTGTGCCCCGCAGTTCTACCCGCATTGCTCCGCTCTCTTGCCTACCCTTATAGCCTTCCTCGACTAATGGGTTATTTAACACTCAAATAATTTTTTAAATCGGACCCAACACAAACAAAAAAGCTGTTCAGCATCATAAGATTAATATAGAATTATAGATAACTAGGTTTCCGCCCGCCGCGGCTTCGCCTGCGCAGTCAAAGAAAAACCCGCATAGTTCCCGTTCCCTTGGGATTTCCGGGATTGCGTCATTTTCCCGGGATAAAAAGTAGCCTATGTCCTTTCTCGGGTATCAAAATATCTCCATACCAAATTTCATGAAAATTGGTTCAGTAGTTTAGGCGTGATTGAGTAACAGACAGACAGACAGAGTTACTTTCGCATTTATAATATTAAGTATGGATTTCGCATACCTAAATAACTATTTTGCCATGCAACTAACATCAATCCCAGATCAATTTTATCAATACTCGACCGATATCACACACGAGCGAGTTTCAATTAATTAGAGATACCACAATGCATCCAGCGAACCGTTATATATATCTATTACTGGAATATAATAATGTATTGACTAATATACCATTTAAATGTGAAGTTTATTCATATACTAGCTACCGCCCGCGGCTTCGCCCGCTTTGTTTAAAACCTAATAAATTATATACTAAAACCTTCCTGTTGAATCACTCTATCTATTAAAAAACCGCATCAAAATCCGTTGCGTAGTTTTAAAAATTTAAGCATACAAATTACAAAGGGAAAAAGGGACAGAGAAAGCGACTTTGTTTTATACTATGTAGTGATATAATATTTTAGGGGTGAAAACTGAGCTATCTTCTTTATAATAAAAAAGAGTGTCACAAATGAAACTTCTTTAGCAATATTCAAAGATATCAATATCGTCACCTTACTACATGACGTGACGGTATTGCCATGACGCGACTTTGAAAATTTTCTATCAACGCGCCTAAAGAAGTCTCACTTCAAAATTAATCGCCAAATGTGTTGCTAAGCGTAAAACTCAAGATCGGCTCGCAAATTCAGCTAATTTTTTTACGTTTTTGTACAAGTACCTACCAGTTAGGAGAAAAAGGGGAAATAGGCAGAACAACGTCTGCGGGGGCAGCTATTAAATAATATTAATAAGAAGTGAAATAATGAGAAGTTCAGAAAAGAAATACGAATGAATGAACGAAATTTACCAGACCCAAAGCATTCGATAAAAAATATCATCAAAATCAGTTCACACAGTCGATAGTTCTGAGCTAACAAATAAGCTCAAAAAATAATTGAATTGAGAACATCCTCCTTTTTTTAAGTAGGATTATGACATTGTCGCTTTGAACGCTAAAAAGTCTAATTTAGAGGAAGCGGAAATTGCTACTTCCTAATAAAAGAAGAAGATAATAATCCCTGGTAGAATATTTGTCAGTTTTTGACGTAAATTTTCACACACTATCATTACACTAGCTTTCCGCCTGCGGCTTGGCCCGCTTAATAAATTCTATACAAAAACCTTCCTCTTGAATCACTCCCATCTGTTAAAAAAACGCATCAAAATCCGTTGCTTAGTTTTAAAGCTTTACGCATAAATATAGGGAATTATGGACAGAGAAAGTGACTTTGTTTTATACCATGTATGTATTGAAGTGACATATCAGGAAGCTCTATCATCCCTATTTCCCCTAATACATAATATAATAAATGCGAAAGTAAGTGTCTGTCTGTCTCTTTTCCATGCCTAAACCGATTTATGAGAAATTGTTTGAAACAAAAATTGTTTTGTTTTATCAATGAATTAAAATATGGGTATCAAATTAAGGGCTTGCTAAGAACAACTCAAAAAATTATGCGACGTAGTTATAAACCAATATGTCGGAGTAAGTCACTTGAATAAAAGCTAGATTTTTGCTTTAATTTTATTTAAAAACAAACACTGATAAGCCTTATCTTTAACCACGGCCATTTTAACTTAGTTACGGTAAATACAAATAATAGCTATACACCGTGACTGTGTATAATCTGTTCCATTATTTTCTTTTATAACGTTCAGAAATAAGTTCAGAAACGTGCCTTAAGGGCAGTAAAATAATTTAATATGGAATGGGAAAAGAATACGTTGTGATAATTAATTAATCGTATAATTTACTCCATATTATTTCATCCTTCTCATACGTGACCGCCTCCTTAGTACAGTGGTTGACGCGTACGCGTGAGCGTAGAACCGAGGGGTCCTGGGTTCGATTCCCGGTGGAGACAGAGAAAAAAAATGCCTCGGTCTGTCAGGACACAGAAGGCTGATCACCTGCTTGTCCCTAAAGAATCGATCAGTGAAACAGATGTAAGTATGCAAAATGCATCTGCCCCTTACCCCACTAGGGGCCATGGGACTTCACTTTCATACTAATCTATACTTAATATTTTAAAGCTGAAGAGTGTTTGTTTGTTTATTTTAACGCGCTAATCTCAGGAACTACAGGTCCGATTTGAAAAAAAATTTCGATGATTAGATATTATATCATCACGCTAAGACCAATAGGAGCGGGGCACTGCGGGTAAAACCTCGGAGCACAGCTATAGTTACTACTGTATAATATCTGTCTGTTTGTCTGTGATACATCCACGGCTAAACCACAGATTTTTAATAAAAAAGAGGACTAAACATATGAGGAAAACTTGTATTTTCAGCTTCTAAAGGAGTCAAAAAAATTATGCACCTAGTTTTATTAGCGAATGAAACCGCGGGCTACAACAAGTATTGAAAAAATCAATTTCAAACGCGTGGTATTAAACAGATTTTGATTACATTTTATAGAGAGATATACCTTAAAATATCTCTCTATTTATACTTGGCAAAGGGCAAAGGCTATTTACCGCAGAAATATAGCTGAAAGCTGAATTAATTGATGAAAAGTTGCACGTGGCACTGTCGCGTATTAATAGTTTTAAACGGATTTAAAACGCGATTTATTCGTTATAATAAGTGAAGTCCCGTGTCCCCCTAGTGGGGTAAGGGGCAGATGCATTATGCATACATCTGTTTCACTGATCGATTTTGTTTAGGGACTAGTAAGTGATCAGCCTTCTGTGTCCTGCCTGACCGAAACATTTTTTATTTTTTTTCTTCGTCTCCACCGGGAATCGAACCCAGGACCCCTCGGTTCTACGCTCACGCGTCAACCACTATACCAAGGAGGCGGTCAATATAATATAATAGGTAATAAACGGTTTAATCTCTAATTCCGTTAAAATTGAAATTTACAATGAACCAAAATAAACATTTTATGATTTACCTGATATTTAGAATTGCTAATAAATCCTAAATTAAAATATGTAAAACATGTTTATCTAGTTATACTTAATATTATAAAGCTGAAGAGTTTGTTTGTTTGAACGCGCTAATCTCAGGAACCACTGGTCCGATTTGAAAAATTCTTTCGTTGTTAGATAGCCCATTTACCTACCAAGGAAGCCTATAGGCTATACAATATCATCACGCTAAGACCAACGGGAGAGGAGCACTGCGGGTCAAACCGCGGAGCACAGCTAGTGTATAATATGTCGAAAAATCACAAAAAATTATTAACCATGTTAATATTAATTAATTATACATTTAACTCAAAAACTAGTTTTTCGACCTAATTTGCAAGTTATTTCGCATTTAGAAAGCTATATTTTACTGGCCATATTTACTAATTTTTTGATAAGCAGCTTCTCAGTTATAAAGCTGAAGAGTTTGTTTGTTTGAACGCACTAATCTCAGGAACTACTGGTCCGATTTGAAAAATTCTTTCAGTTTTAGATAGCCCAATTATCGAGGAAGGCTATATAATATCATCACTCTAAGAGCAATATGACCGGAGAAAAGCCGGTAAAACCGCGGGGCACATCTAGTATAAGATGTAACTAGTTCAAAAACTCTGCGCAAAACTGAAGGCCACTCATCTGCATCTATCTGTTATCAATATTCTTCAATATAAGAGAGCCTCTTCATAATATTAATTTTACATTTATATAAGAATTTCGCATAAGATTATTAAAATTTTGAAAACTTGTTAATTTAAAACAATTTCACATACCTAACTTAAAAGTTATAAGTAACTTATAAGTCAAAAAATATATTTACAGAAAAAAATAATATTTCTACTCATGAAAGAATTTTCAAAATCGGTTAAGTAGTTTTTGTCTATTCCTACAAAAAGAGAAAATACAAAAAACAATTAATTTATGTTTATTATATATATATAAGTGTCGATACTAGCAAATTACATTACTAGATTTTTGTACACAATAATAATAGTTAAGCCTATATTATAATTTATAAGGTATTAGGTAGTTACCTACGTTTACTATTAAATAGCTAACACAGCAATTTACCGCATGAATGCAATGAGATATTTTAATACGTTTCGTTTCGTTACTACATTGTACAGATAATAAAAACAAAAAATTCCTAATAAAAAAAGATCTTCAACTTTAAAACAAAACATATACACACAGGTTATTCCTGTAGGTCTGGGAATCAATACTGCAGTATTCGCTAGCGTAACACTAAAAACACACATAAAACTAAATTATTTCACGACCTTACCGAACGAAAAAATCCTTATAACACAACACAACCTCACATAACTATAAAACATAAAACGATACCCATAACGAACCACATAAAGCACATATATAACGCAAAATACCGTTATTCGATACACAAAATGACCTTGGCCGAAAATAAAAATAATTTAGAAAAAAAAAATCAAAATTGGAACTAAAATTTCAAAAAGCAAACGTGTTGCACTCGCGTGCCGCGCTGTATGTGTGACCGCCGAGTCTTGTAGCGAAATGTGCTCGGAAACTGCGGAATAGGCTTCTCTATGTGTGATTAAAATTTAATCGAGTTTAAGGTGCATCATAGACGAACGTTCTTTTTGTTAATTAGAAAACGTTTCGAAATTTGAATTTATTTGAATGTGTGTTTTTTGTTAGTATTAATCCATACTATAGTAATATTGTAAATTCAAAAGTAACTCTGTCTGTCTGTCTGATACTCAATCACACCTTAACTACTGAACCAATTTGCATGAAATTTGGTATAGAGATATTTTGATACCCGAGAAAGGACATAGGCTACTTTTTACCCCGGGAAATAGGATAGGTTTTATCCCGGAAATCCCACGGGAACGGGAACTATGCGAGTTTTTCTTTGACTGCGCGGGCGAAGCTGCGGGTGGAAAGCTAGTTTACAAATTAAATTTGTGCTCTTAAAATAATGCGTTTGATCGCGCTCAGCAATGCATTATCACTGCAACGTAAAGGGTGGATTCGCTTTTAATAGAGCGTTGTATACGTGTAGAATTAACATAATCTGCTTGATGTGGGATTATTATAATTAATGAAGATTTATATACCTATTACGTGAAGGATATTTGAAACGATCTTTGTACCAAATGTCATCCAAATCGGTTCAGTGGATTAAGCGTGACGGAAAAACAGACAGAGTTACTTTCGGATTTATAATATATGAAGGGATGTGTTGTAACTTGTATAAATAGGATACACTATTCGTAATACTTTCATAGTTGTATATCCATCTACTATATAATTATAAGTGACTGCTATCCTTGTACTATGAAACCAATTCTATCCGAAGCATACGATTCCCTAGTAACGTATTGTGTTTTGTCAAGAAACAGAATGTTTATCGATATTTGCAATCTTATTTTATAGCTACATTTAACTATGGAATGCGATGTCGTGATCGAAATATTTTCATACAAATGAGATTTTTACGGTCGTATTTATGAGCGCATTTTGAAATGGTAATTTTAATAGACAGCAATTTTACTAGAAAATAAGAATAGGTATTTCACAGCAAAAAGCGATTGTCTTCTGAATCTTTTATTAATTTAATTTTGTAGCAAATACATAATGTTTACGTAAAGAATTTCGATTACTCATGAACTCAATTTACTGCGACTTTGTGATAAATTCTGAAACATGATTGATTGACTAAACAAAAACATTTACTGCTTAGTAAATTTACTTATTTACTGCTTAGTAAGTTTTTGGTACATTTACTGCTTAGTAAATTTGTAAAGAAATTGATGAAAGTAAGTACTTAATCATGAAAATGTATGAATTTATGAAAAAATTTTATAGAAGATAAAAATTCGCTATAAAGATACCCAAGTTTCACCGCATATAAATTTTACGACTGCGTCATATACTTTTTATTTAAGTTCTAATAGACATTAATGTTTTATGCTTTAAAGTCGATCTTTAATTGTATACCTGTACTTATCTCGTTCTTTATTATAATAAGACTACCTTTGTTTTATATACCATCAAAGCATCTGAATATCGAGATACCTACATTTAAAAATAATAAGTAGGTATGATTATAATTTATCATTTTAAGCTATTGCATAGCTTCTATCGCGGGCCTTGAGCGCGGGGACCGAATCCAGAAATAGCGTAACGAAAAACCTCACGCTCCCCACTCCGACGGGCACGGAGGTGAGGCTTGAAGGCATGCTATGCAATAGCTTTACCGCGGCAGTCCCCCAGTGCCACACGTCTTTTTTTGTAATTATACATTCTACAAACCTTTCACCAATATAAAATACACACACATACACATACTTCATTCCAATATATTTTCTAGCACCGCAATAAAACCTGGCCTTGCCAAAATAAACGCACGTTGATTGACGGATCAACAAATACAGTCACAGGTTCAAATACCAACCACAGAGTAAATAGACTGAAATTCTCTAATATTTACTTTAAAATTTGGACAATCTCTAATGTTTGCTTTAAATTTAGTCTTGGACAAGGTGAATACCCTTGGCTTGTTAAGATAAGCACAATTAAGGATTCGAGCATAATCCATACTAATATTATAAATGCAAAAGTAACTCTGTCTGACTCTCTGTAACTACTGAGCCAATTTGCATGAAATTTGGTATAAAGATATTTTGATGCCCGAGAAAGGACATAGGCTTCTTTTTACCCCGGGACATATGAAAGGTTTCATCCCGGAAATCCCACGGGAACGGGAACTATGCGGGTGGAAAGCTAGTAAACTATAATAGCAATGTAAATTTGCTTTTTCACGCAAAATATGTAACAAAAGAGAATGAATTTAAAGCTGCTGATGACTTGCTTGCTTACTTGCTTCTTTGTGTATAGAAGACTTACAGAAGCTAGATGCCAAACTAGATTTTCGACGAAACCTATCTTCAATGAGCCCCTATTCTTCATTCCTAAATGCCTTACAATGAGCTCCTTACATAACTATTACCAAACAAGAATTACTCGAATCAATAGAGAAATGCGACATTTTCCGTGAGGACATATTACACGACCTTGTCCTTATTACTGAAGACAGCTCTTGTCAATTAATTTTGAAATAACAACAACAGAGTTACTTCTTGTATTACCTACATTAGAATCTTTCCGCCTACGTTTTAGTCGTATGCACTTCACATTAAGTTTCCGTATTCTCCTCTAATCGAGTTTTACAAAAGCTACAATAAGCATATTCTACAATTCATCAAAATAAATTCAGCAGTATAAGCGTGAATAAGAAAAACATACGAACCTACATACTTAATCAGATATTATCCAGAATATTAGGTAGCATTAGGTAGTATTTTTGCCCAATTAATGTTAAAAGTTTATTAACATTGAACTAATATCACATGTTAGATAATTATATATGTTATGTACTGGACACATGTCTAAAAATATCACCAGTTTAAGCTATATCAAACACTTCAACAAGAGTCATAAGTAAACAACTATAATGCTAAGCAAATAAAATTATCAGTGAAAATATTTTATCTACTCTAATATAATAAAATGCGAATGTTTGTATGTATGGATGCTTGTTGACCAGGACATAAATAATGAACGGATTTTAATGAAACTTAACAGCATTGTTGATTATGTACCAGAATAACAGATAAGCTTTAGAAAACCTATTGCAGGAAGTTTCAAAACCGCGGGGCGGTTTTAGTCAATTAGTTGTGGAATAATTGATCTGGCACTTACATGCATCATAAGATACTAACACCTTTTCATAACCTTTATTTGCGGTTGGTGGTTAGATTATCGATGAATATGAATAAAGTAGTTTTCAAAAAAGTTTACCTGACTAAGATTGATACACTTTTATTTTAAGTAGATTGTAGACAGTGCATTATTTACATTCCAGCTATTGCAATTTGCAGCTATAAATCATAAATTCTGCACACTTCAACAATCCTTACAATTTATTTGTTGAAAAATTTAAGATTTTTTAGCCCATTTACATTTCTCCAAAAAAATCAAAACATGATTAGAAAAAAAGCCGTCTCCACACAAACCTAACACCGCATTGCACTGCATCAATTACGATTGGACAAGCCAGATTGACCTATGTCCAGCGACATTCCAAATTGACATTTACTCCCACGATATAAGGTATAATTTCGCACAAACGATACATTTTTGCAATGACCTCCAAAATAAGCTTTATCACACAGGAAATAAAGTTCATTTTAGTTGTTATTTAATTAATGCCATATATGTCAAATTCCGTTAAGGCCTTTGAGAGGTGAACCAGTAAAAATCATGTGATATTAAATTATTGACGCCTTTCTATAGCCTTCCCCTTAATTGGAATACAAAAAAAAATAAACAGCGGAAGGTTCAGTGGTTAGACACTTATTGCGCTAGAGGGCGTGGGTTAAATTACCAAATAAAATTAATAATCATTACATAGTATAGAACAAAGTCGCTTTCGCTGTCCCTATAACCCTATGTTAAAAGTTTAAACCTTTAAAACTGCGCAACTGATTTTGATGCAATTTATTTTAATAAGTAGAGATTCTCGAGGAAGGTTAGTACATACCTAATTTATTCGGTTAGTTTCATTATATTATAATTTATAAGGTTTTAGACAAAGCGGGCGAAGCAGCGGGCGGAAAGCTAGTTTATATAATAAGTATTAAAAGAATTAGCTAAAAGCGGGCGTAGCCGCGGGCGAAAGTTAGTTTTCTATAAAAATAAACCCAATACTGTATTTCTAACCACTACATTAAAGAATATAAACTCACAAATTAATATTCCGTATTGTTAGCATTTTCATTACCAACGTTTTTGTTTAAAATAACACGCAATTCTTTCCGGCAGCCATGTTTGATTTCCGGATTGGAACGTCGCGTTTTATAAATGAAAATATACCTACTAGTTAGTGTGTACGACTTTGTCTTGATTTCTTGTTTTTTTAAGCTATTGCATAGCTTCTATCGCGGGCCTTGAGCGCGGGGACCGAATCCAGAAATTGCGTAACGAAAAACCTCACGCTCCCCACTCTGACGGACACGGAGGTGGCTTGAAGGCATGCTATGCAATAGCTTTACCGCGGCAGTCCCCGAGTGCAACACGTCTTTTTTTTATTAAAAGTATCTCATTAGGATATTAAAATGTTATAATTACTAAATAGCTTTCCGCCCGCGACTTCGCCTGCATAGACCAGATTTTCGTTCGGATTTCAGTGATAAAACTACCTATTTTCTTTATCAGACATCAAACTGTCTTCAAATTTCAAATCAGTTCAATGTAAAGGTTCAATTGAAGAAGAGACAGACAGACAGACCGAGTTACTTTCGTATTAATTAGGTATAGTAGAACCAAACCATACAAACAGACAAAATCACATCCAAAACTAATACCTATATGATATCATATTAAATGATTTCACGCAAATAAACATCTTTTCAATTATTGAAATGTATTACGCAGTGAAATATAATATCACGAAACTGTAACATGGAAATTATTGACTCATTAATTTCGACTGTAACACGCCTACATTTATCTATATTTAAATTGTGAATAATTTATTCGTTCATTTTGATTTATTTCACAAGTTAGATAAACTTCCGTGACTTTCCTTACATACCTAGAAGTAATAATACTTACAAAGATGAAGTTTGTTTGAACGCGCTAATCTCAGGAACTATGTACGGAACCTTTTTCAAACACGAGCTAGCGCGCAAGAGCAACTTTTGTATCCGCAACTATTTTGTCTCTCCCATCAACTCTATAGGAACTACTAGCCCATAGAGTTGATGGGAAAGACAAAATAGTTGCGGAGACAAAAGTTGCTCTTGAGCTAGCTCTTATATCAGCGTTGTATATGTACTGTGATCCCTGAGTGCTCTAAGCCATGGGCGAAGCCAGGGCACACGGCTAAATGCCGTTAGTGCATAATATTAATATGTTACGACTGACGTCTTGCAGTAAGCACTAAGCTTACAGGTTTCCATGATAAAAAAGAAATATATGTTCGACATACCTACATATTATTTAATGGTCTCTAATATTACTAGATAACTACATCTGTATCTCGCCAAAATTCAATAGAATTGGTAAAGCAGTTTTTGCTTCTATTTCGTATTCACAACAGTACGTCTAAAATCAATACTCATCGAACAAAGCTATGTAAATCCATGTGTCAAGTAACAAGTTTCATCAAAATTTTTTAAGCCGTTTAAGTATGATTGACAATTAGTATACAAACATTTTTACATTAACTACTCATAATAGAAAAGAGATTGTTTGGAGTAATTTAACAGCAATACATCTATGATTATCATTATTATGAATTCTATTAATTTTTTATTGTATTGTCGTTTCAACGACAATAAACAGAGCGTATGCCCGAATACACGTGTCAGAAGTAAAACTTCTTTGGCAGGATTTAAGGATACCAAAATCGTCGCCTGAGGAATGAAATGACGAGACGGTATTGCCATGACGCGACCTTCACCAAAATCCTTTCACTGGTTAAGGCATTTACAGACATACATACAGTGTTACTTCTCCATGTATTTTATTATTAGAGTTGCATTGAAAACCGCGGCACATTGTTAGTGTTGCAATATAATTAGAACTGGAGCTGATCCATTTACGAAATGTACCGGTAGTTAAATATAACTTACGCGTTTACGAGTTTCGGTGTATGAAACTTTACCGACTTGGGAAAATGATGATGAAATGTAAAATTAAAATCCAATGTTTTAAAATTGTAAAAGTGTAAGTAACAAACCACTCAGCTGTATCATTGGTTCGTTATTTTGGAGACTTTTAAAATATGTATGAATATGTATAACTAGCTGTGCCCTGCGGTTTTACCCGCAGTGCTCCACTCCTGTTGGTCTTAGCGTGATGGTATATAGCCTATAGCCTTCCTCGATAAATGGTCTATTGGCTATCTAACACCGAAGGAACTTTTTAAATTGGACCAGTAGTTCCTGAGATTAGCGCGTTCAAACAAACAAACTCTTCAGCTTTATAATATTAGTATAGATTTATGTCAAATTTAATACAAAAAAAAATTGTATGTATGATGATAAATGTTCAAACTGGTTAAAATGATAACTAACTAGTTAATTTTAAAATTATAAATAATAGAACAATATATTTATAAAGCATTTGAATGCCATAAAACCAAAATATCACATTCAATAGGTAAGTTATCAATTATAAAATTACTAGATTTCCGCCCGCGGCTTCGCCCGCGTTTTGTTTTGTTTTTATTTCCCGTTCCCGTGGGATTTCCGGGATAAAACCTATCCTATGTGTTAATCCAAGTTACCCTCTATATGTGTGCTAAATTTCATTGTAATCGGTTCAGTAGTTTTTACGTGAAAGAGTAACAAACATCCATACATCCATACATCCATACTTACAAACTTTCGCCTTTATATTAAGAAAGATTGTGTATGAAAGGTAATTATTTGTAGTATAAAGGTAGTTATTGTTATATGAGTTATTATCTGAGTAACAAGACAGGGTCTACTGTTATACAATTTCAAAATGAATGAATTATTTGTAATGTTAGAGCTGTAAGTTGTAAATTATCTACATTCTACAGTAAAACATATTATCTTTATTAATCTACAGATTTTGCTTGATGTTTTAGCAATGTATTTATCTTCTTTACTTATTTATAAAGTGCTAAAAAGAGTAACAAATAGTTTAATCCAATAACTTGCGACTGTGCTGGCCATCGCTTTCTTTCACATTACTATTCAATATGATATCGCTACTAAAATTAAGAGCACAATTGAATAGAACCTGAGTTATAAGGTAATGGCTATCATCCATTTAAAATAAATCTAAAAACATACAAATTGTCTGAAGGTATGTTAACATTAATAACATTTTGTTTATGTTTCTATTTATACAGGTACATTATTACAGCTTTTACACGGCAAAATATACAGCCACCACTTGTATAGATTGTATTTTCCTGTCTCATTTAGTTTTATTTGCTGTATTACATCTCGTATTTCATGTAGCTCCAAAAAACGGTTTTCAAAACATTAACACGCTGTTCGGGCCGCATGGTGCACCTGTTGAAAAATGCAGTTTCGACTCACCAGTATATGATGTTGAGCTGTAAGAATCTGCAGACGACGCAGACAGCGACCGGCTTCTGTAGCGAGCCGACTTCTTCAGCGCGCCAGACTTCCCGCGTTGACCTTCGAATTTTCCAGAATTTTCCGTAGGGCCTCCCCGGACCTGCCCGGGATCCGTCACAGGACTATCACTCGACACATTAGCTGTTGCAACGCTATCCTTCCTCAGCGTATTCGGCTCGCCATGACCGTCAGACATATTGATCGCTAATCCTTCTGTTTATCAATCGATGGCAATGTATTTTTATATCGATCTCCAATCAATCTGGATTTTAGAGGCGTAGATAACGTTTCATTCAACACGATCAATGCACTAAAACTCACGATTTATTCAAAATCAATGAAATAAAAAATATCAATAATAAATACTGAATCGGTCGCAACTCGCAGTTGCGATAATTCTATTATTAACGACAACACAATTCTTAGGAGGATTCTTTTGATACACAACCTATAGAATAATATGATTCAAAATAAATAATGGGAAACTAAAAGCTTTTAGGAATTACATTAGATTAAAATTGGGCAATATTCAAAGGCTGCCTCTAATCCACAATCCGTAGGTAAAACTCCCCCCGCGCACTTCATTCCCCGAATTCTGTAAAAACAGGAGATGTCAAATTCGATTAGTTAGGGATGTGATAATCGATAAATTTCATTTTACAATTTTTGACAAACAAAATAGGTATATCCTTGAATGATCTGCAGAGTACATATTAAAATTAATATTTCCAGCATCATAAATAGTTAAAAATAATTTTGATACGCACATATAATTTTGATGTGGACATTTGCAATATCTAAAATATTGAATAGTCCATAATTTACTTTTAAAAGTTTAGCGTTACTAAAAAGTAACAGATAATCTTAACTATAATTTAAATAAGAATAGTTTTATTCTTTAAACGTCTGAAATTACTTGCATTTTTATCGATTCATTTATTTATTTTACAACGTACGATTTTTAAACTTGGAACCACGACACAACCGGCACAACCGGTACAACACTAACGTTGCTAATATGGAAGTGAAATGTGGTGAAATGCTTGACAACCGCTACGCGAAACTAGTAGGAAGTAAATAACAAAAGTGTTTTTAAATTAAAAACTTGGTGAGTGCTTTTATTACATTGTTAACGTACTTTTGTATTTATTAAAACAAAACCAATAAGTTATAAAATATAAGAAGATGCGTATTGAATACACCATAATTTTAGAGTCGTCATCTCGCCTTTACCGGTGGCAAATCATAAACGACTTGTAAATAATATGTTAATCTTTCAGGAATATCATAAATTATATATGAAGCAGATTATAAAATCCTTCGAGACGCGTTTAGAAAGTGGACAAATATTATTTTTCAAATTCGTTCTTTGTATAGGTCACTGACGTTTTAGGTTGTCATTTGTATATTTTGTGATCGTACCTATTTTATGAAAGCAAATGATCGGTATATCATCGTTAAATAATATAAGAGAGTAAATATAACATTGATTGTACAGTGCGGAGTGTTATCAGGTATGTTTATTGTATAGATTATTACAATGGAAATATTTTTGCAAACATGGGTGCATAAAAGATAGTATTGTCAAATTTTGAATTACAAAAAATGATTTATGTGTGAAGAAATCAACGTTTATTCTATTTTATATTTATTTATTTATTGAGAATTAATGTATTTTGAGAAGAATAAAAAATCACCACTGAGTACCTATTTATTTGATGAAGGCTACTTAAAAATCCTCTTCCTTGGTATTGAAGCTTGCTAATTTATTTGGTAATGTATAAAAATAAGACACAAACATGTAGAAATACATTTATTAAAATTAATTTATAAAAGCCAGTCATATTTTTGAAAAAAATTATGTTCGATGATTTATAAAACACATTGAAATGTACTGGACAAAAGAAGTAAATTAAAACATACAATGGTGTCAATTTCTAAAATTAACATGTGGTTGTAAATTTAAACATGTGATGTTTATTATAATCTCTGTACACTATCACTACTGTTACATATATTGAATACTAGTGGTCCGCCCCGGCTTCGCCCGTGGTACATATTCATGTTTTCTCTACATAAGAACCATCCTTGTACTTCAAGGAATATAATAAAAAAAGAATTAAAGAAATCGGTTCAGCTGTTCTAAAGTTATGTGCTTACCAACACATTTTGGGATTCATTTTTATATTATAGACTAGCTGGTGCGTTGTGCGCGGGCTGCAAGCAGCCCGCGAGCCCCTTTTGCCCCTGGGTTGAAGCAATAGGGCAGTCATTAGAAAATGTGTTAGAATTCCCAGTCCATTTGTAATTTTCTGCTAACAGCGATCTCACAGTCAGTCGGTATTGCTTATAAATTCCCCATTCAAGTATTTTCCACTCCGGGAGGCTGTCCACCTTCGAGAGAGCGTAGTGCGCGGGCTGCAAGCAGCCCGCGAAGCATCCCAGGACAGAAATCTTCAGTCATTTGAAAATGCATTAAAATTCCCCGTCAATTTGCTTTTATCTGCTAACAGCGATTCTACAGTCAGTCGTTAATGATTATAAATTCCCCATTCAAGTATTTTACACTCCGGGAGGCTGTCCACCTTCGAGGGAGCGTAGTGCGCGGGCTGCAAGCAGCCCGCGAAGCATCCCAGGGCAGAAATCTTCAGTCATTTGAAAATGCATTCGAATTTCCTATCCATTTGTTACATCTCCTAACAGCGATTCTACAGTCAGTCGGTAATGCTTATAAATTCCCCATTCAAATATTTTCTATTCCGGGGGGCTGTCCACCTTCGAGGTTGCGTGGTGCGCGAGCTGCAAGCAGCTCGCGGCTCATCCCAGGGCAGAAATCTTCAGTCATTTGAAAATGCATTCGAATTTCCTTTCCATTTGTAACATCTGCTAACAGCGATTCTACAGTCAGTCGAAACTGCTTATAAATTACTTATTCAAATGTTGTTAAATTTTTGAAACGTCTTATCGATAGCGGGCAGTGACTTTTCATAATAAACTGTTCAAGAGTTAACCTAACACGCTCGTCGCTTCGCTCCTCGCTACCTATTTGAATATTTAGGCCGGCCGCTGCCGCGACTCGCTCGCTTCGCTCGCTTGGCTCGTGCGATAGGTAGTTCAAAAGTTAACCTAACACGCTCGTCGCTTCGCTCCTCGCTACCCATTTGAATATTTAGGCCGGCCGCTGCCGTGACTCGCTCGCTTCGCTCGCATGGCTCGTGTGGTAGTTCAAAAGTTAACCTTACACGCTCGTCGCTTCGCTCCTCGCTACCTAAACTGCTTATAAATTACTTATTCAAATATTGGTAAAATTTTTGAAACGTCTTTTCGATAGCGGGCAGTGACTTTTCATAATAAACTGTTCAAGAGTTAACCTAACACGCTCGTCGCTTCGCTCCTCGCTACCTATTTGAATATTTAAGCCGGCCGCTGCCGCAACTCGCTCTCTTCGCTCGCTTGGCTCGTGCGGTAGGTAGTTCATAAGTTAACCTAACACGCTCGTCGCTTCGCTCCTCGCTACCTACATATTTGAATATTTAGGCCGGCCGCTGCCGCGGCTCGCTCGCTTCGCTCGCTTGGCTCGTGCGGTAAGTAGTTCAAAAGTTAACCTAACACGCTCGTCGCTTCGCTCCTCGCTACCTATTTGAATATTTACGCTGGCCGCTGCCGTGACTCGCTCGCTTCGCTCGCTTGGCTCGTGCGGTAGTTCAAAAGTTAATAAATATTTTCTACTCCGGGAGGCTGTCAACCCTCGAAGTTGCGCGGTGCGCGGGCAGCAAGCAGCCCGCGGTGCCGTCTTTTGCCGATGCTATTCAATTACCCTTCCTACTATGGAAATTTCCATACAAAATTTTCGAAAAAAAAAAATTTCGCTTTTTAGCAAAAATTTTTATGTGCCTGGAAGCGGAACAAGTTTTTAAACATTTTTTACCTTGGTGACTCCAACCTAAGTGCCACCAGTTCAGAGAGCCGTTGAATTTCGTGATGTATGGAAAATGGAAACCGGGGGTCGGAGAGAAATTCTGAGTTTGCAGTTTTGTAAATCTGACCAATCAGAGCACAGAAGTCAATTTTCAGACCGATCGTGACGGAACCGGCGCCACCATCTTGCTTTGAAAAATTGGCCATTTTTTGAAAAAAAATTGCGTCCAATTTGAAATTTCTCGATTGCCCTGGTAGCACCCCATCTTCCTGATCATTTTTTAGTTCTACACCCCCCACCTATCTCGCGCCGTTTCAGAGAGCCGTCGAATTTTGCGTTGTATGAAACTCGGAAACCAGCGATGGAAACTCGATTATGAGTATGCCAACTTAATATGCGACTCGATTAAAGCCCCTGTGCCAAGTTTCAGCGTGATCGGACCAGCGATGGCCGTTTTAGAATTTGTATGGCGGCGGCCATTTTTTCCGCCATTTTGAATTTTTTTCACTATCTGTGGTAATTGCTCGAGGTCTACTACAAGTTTAGTTTGAGCACCCCAGATGCAGCTGCTACCGTTTGCGCGGGCCGTTGACCGTCTTCGCGAGATGTGGGAAAGTTTAAGATTTCGGATTTTTCTGGATATCCTGGGAGCTGGGCGAGTACGAACATGGTGTGAGTGTATTTCCGCGACGCGCCACCTCGTCTAAATTTACGTTTTTATGTTTGCGCCAAAAATGGAAAAATTCCAAAATCGAGCGACCCACTATGGCTCCCTGGTAGCGTCCCAGGGTGGTGATCATTTTTAGTTCCGGGACCCCCCACCCAACTCGCACCGTTTCCGCGGGCCGTTGGATTTTACGTTGTATGAAAGTTGGAAACGGGGGCCCGGAGCCACTCGAACGGGGCACCGATCGATTCGCCGGCTCGAACAGAACACGTGTGCCAAATTTGAGACGTAAGGATTCATAAACGGCGATTTTGGCAAAGTACGGCGGCCATCTTGTTTTCGCGAAAATCCCCATTTTTCCACCTCCCCTGGTAATCGCCACCAGTTCTGAGCATTTTTTGTTCAGACACCCCCCCTCCAGGTACCACCGTTTTTGCGCACCTCCAGGGGTCCACTTGGTTTTCGAAGATGATCGAGATCGCTATATTTTTCCGGTGGTCACTGGGAGCACCTCTACACGATCACGTCGAAATCCCCCCAACTTTCCCTGTAGTTTCCGAGAAACCCGATGTCAGTCAGTCAGTGAGTGAGTGGTAGTGTAGCTTTATATATATATGATAATATAATAAAAATTGAGAGGTCTAGGGACACCTGAATGGAACAAAGTTTTATGAGTGAGACAGACGGAGAAACATGTACACGCTGCACGGCTTATAACTATAGCAAAAAGTGTCATTAGAACTTTTTTCTTTATTTTTCCATCTTGATGAGATATTATTAAATAAAAAGGCAGTTTATAAACCCTATTGTATTTTAACTCTTTGAATATAAAGTACAGTTAACTTAGATGAATCATATATGCTGTATCATCAAATACTCTTATGACCTCAAAGTAAGATGTATGGGTACTGCCTTATTTAGAGTGAGTCAGGAAATAAATATAAAAGAATGACATTACTGTTTAGAGTTCTATGCCACTAAGAAGGAAAATTAGAATTACTCAATTGATTTATTATATATATAATATTTATATTATGTATGGTTATCTATATCTATACTAATAATAATATTTAAAGAGGAAAGGTTTGTATGTATGGTTTTCACCAGAGGCGGCTTGCCCTAAGGAGCGCTGGTGCAGTGAACTCCCATAAATAATTATAATAAAATCATACTCCTTAATTTCATTATTAATATTAATTATTACTATTTAAAATCAATCGTAATCGTAAAAATAAAAAAAACTATCGGCAATACCAATGAATATATCCATCATTCCATCATCCCATACACCTGTAGGTATAATACTGTATTATAAAACGCGCGTAGCGGAGCGCTCACGATTGCGCTCCAATGAAAAAATATTTAGTACAATTTCTAATACGAAATCCAATAGGAGTGAAAGAGATAGTTTTGTCAGAGTCCTGCGCGTGAAACAGAAGATTTTCTATGAAAAAATAGCAAAATTCGGAGCGCCGCTCCCGCAAACGTTGCCGGTTCGTTTTTACCGCGCGCCCTGGCGCCCGTACAAGACAGCGATTTCGCGCGACGTTGCCTATATAAACAAACACTCTAGTCAACTTGACTGCACGCGCGCGAATGTATATTCGGGAATTTTCTAATTAAAATCATAAGATACGTGTTGACTGTTGAAATAGCCTGTAGTTATCAGTATTACTTGTGAGTGTTAAAATGGACAATTATAATGTGGCGTTCATTAAAAAGTGTGTTAAAACGTTACAAATTCGGCTTGAATTGAAAGCTAAGGGACCGCCACGGCCTGAACTTGACCTTACGCAAAAATGTACGACAAAAACGAAAGCATATACGCGTGTGTTTAAATCCGAACAATATGTGAAAACACCGTGGTTGTGTGGTTGTGATGAACATGAAAGCAACAAACTATTTTGTTTTCCGTGTCTTTTATTTGAAGCGGGCGAGCCGGCGGAGGTGAGAGTGCTTGGACTGAAACGGGCGTTGACGACTTAGCTCATCTTTCAATCAAGATGAAAAAACATTCGACATTAGACATAAGACATTCGTAAAGCACTAGATTCCGCGTACCGAAAGTCAATACGCGAGTTCAATGACCGTGTCGATGAAAACATACATATTTTACGAAGGTTAATAGATTGTGTCAAGTTATAGATATTTTTGCACACCAAAAAGAAAGACGTATGCATTTCCTTTATAAGTATTTTTTTAATTAAATTGTACTGCTTTACACCATGTATTTTCAGTGTTTTATTTCAAGTGAACACCCATAAAATTTTGTCACGAGCCGCCTCTGGTTTTCACGCATAAACTACTGAACCGATTATAATGAAATTTAGCACACATATAGAGGGTTACTTGGATTAACACATAAGATAGGTTTTATCAAGGAAATCCCACGGGAACGGGAACTATGCGGTTTTCCTTTGAAAAGGCGGGTGAAAACGCGGGCGAAAAGCTAGTAAAGAGTAAAAATGAATGAAGTCCTCGTCATTGTCATCAATTATAGCTGTTTTGGTGTTGCAAATGTTTAAAAAGCTAATGACAATAAAGCAAATAAGTGTATTTAGAACTAAAAAACTTTGAATGAAGTAGGAAAATAATATAACTATGTAGCCCAAATTGTTCAAAATTTAACAAACTGTATACTAGAAGCACACCCCGGACACTCCATACAAAATTATCGTTTTGACAGTCACACTGTAGAGACTGCAAATGTGTGTGTTAACGCTTTATGGTTGACACATTTTTGACTAGCGTAAAAAAAAATCGCGTTTTTCTGATGAAATACATCCGTAAACAGCACAATATCTAACCATTTTCTACGAAAAACGATAATCCAAAATCCAAAATAATAAAATTACTTTAAGTCAATTTGATTAATGTTGTCAATCTTCGTTGCGTATCGTCCCTGTAGAAAAATATGGACCATTTTATGTCTGATCGTGCGGGGTGAGGTAAGTGTTTAATTTTGGCGGGAGGCGGAGAGTGTCCGTTCTGTAGCGTTTAGCTACTATTATGTATTCTGTGCTAGAAGCCTTCTTCACTGACTACTCTTACTATAAAAATTATATCAAAATTCATTGCATGTTTTTGAAGATATAAGCACTAAGCATGCAGCAGAATCACAGCGGAAAACAACTTTGTTTTATACAATGAAGTGATATACAGTATACTCCCTACTAATATTATAAATGTGAAAGTTTGTGAGGATGAATGAATGCTTGTTACTCTTTCACGCAAATACTGCTGAACCGATTACAATGAAATTTTGTTTGTAGTAGCTGAAGACCCAGAATAAGACAGGGTTTTTCTTTGAAAATTCGGGTGAAGCCGCGGGTGGAAATCTTGTAGATTATAATATTGTAAAAGTCCTATCCTACAAGGAATATCTCTAGCACTTCAAAGTACTTAATATGCAGAGCATGTCTTGTAATAAATTATCATAATTATCTAACATTAAATCTAGGTGTATAGGCCGTAAAATCAATTTGGTTACTATGTACCATTGTATTTCATATTTAGCACACATCTTAGGCGCAAGTAATAATGATGAAAAAGTTAATGATTCACAATATTTTTCATATGTATAGATTGTATCACTTCACTATATAAATAAAATAAAAATTTTAAACAAAGTTTTCTGCTGCGTCTGTCTGTCTGTTTGCGATAAGATGTAAAACTACTGTAGCAAATTTAAATGTATTTTAACTGTTTACCAATGAGTAGCGTGGTTCTTGAGAGAGGTTTTAGTATGTTATTTATTAAGTTTTAAAAAGTGCGAGCGAAACCGGTGACAGAAAGTAAAATTTAGTAAAAACGTTGAATAGCGGTCCGCCCCGGCTTCGCCCATGGTACATATCTGGGGGCACGGTAGTGCCCCCGCCAAGACGAACCAAGCGAACAAGCGAAGCGCACGGGCACTACCTACCTTTTCTCGAAGCGCTTCGACGTTTTTTTGAACCCTCATAACTTGGGTTTGGATTATGCTAGATCAACAAAATTTTTGGGATATATTGTCAATAGTAGACTTATTGAACATATTAAGTTTTAATTACATTAGCTTTTATACTTCAGATTTTATTTATATCTAAAAAACGCTAATTTCGTCACTGACTCACTGATGATCATCAAAATTCTTAAGGTATTTCCTAATGTCCTAGAAAGCTGAAATTTTGTATGTAAGCTAGTATTAGCACACAAACAACAAAAAAATTATAAAACTTGTAACTTTCATCCCCCAACCCCTTAAACTAGGGGATGGGAGTTTGTATGAGACCTGTAATTTTAAATTAAATTTTGATGACGCTAGAGGTCTAATCTAATAATCTAAAACTTGGTTCCCCTAGATATATATGTGTATAGGTACTCCTTGTTAAAAAAAAAATAAAACTTTAATCGACATATAAAATTTTGTTACAAACAACTTACAAAAAGAAATGAAATCCCACCAAAAACATTTTCATGTAAAATGTTGCCAAGACGAGCCCATATGACTCGCACTGTCAAAAAGTTATCAGATCTCATGTAGAGCCAAGCTTCTAACACTACACGCCCTAACTCTACAAGGCCTAACTTCACAAACTCTACACCTTAGTCAAAATATGTGGCTTGGCCGTTCGTTGCTACAAGAACTATTGTATAACACAAAAGTAATGAACAGTGAATTAATTTTTCACCTTACGCCGATGTGAATGTAGCGAAATGGCCAAGCCACATATTTTGACTAAGGTGTAGAGTTTGTGAAGTTAGGCCTTGTAGAGTTAGGGCGTGTAGTGTTAGAAGCTTGGCTCTACATGAGATCTGATAACTTTTTGACAGTGCGAGTCATATGGGCTCGTCTTGGCAACATTTTACATGAAAATGTTTTTGGTGGGATTCACGTTTTCTCTACATAAGAACCATCCTCGTACTTCAAGGAATATAATAAAAAAAGAATTAAAGAAATCGGTTCAACTGTTCTAAAGTTATGCGCTTACCAACACATTTTGGGATTCATTTTTATATACGAAAAAAAAAAATATACAACCAACTCAACAAATACTGCACTGATTCCCATTCTGTAGATACTATAGCTTGATTGCACCGCGGTGTAGGTATAGATGTGTTGAGGCAGGGATCGGATAAGAAAGTGCCTTTGAAATTAACTTAACGGGTATAAAAAAATGAAGTCCCATGTCCCCTAGTGGGGTAAGGTGCAGATGCATTATACATCTGTTTCACTGATCGATTTTCTTTTAGGGACTAGTTGGTGATCAGCCTTCTGTGTCCTTCCAGACCGAGACACATTTTTTTTTTCTTCGTCTCCACCAGGAATCGAACCCAGGACCCCTCGGTGCTACGCTCACGCGTCAACCACTGTACCATGGAGGGTTCCCGGTAACGGGTATACTTATAGCATTATAAGCAGGAACTACCTTAATTCCTGGATGTTTATTTCTTGTAATCTATAATATTACTAACATATCATAGGGTTGGATATTTTAATTTTGTCTACTTCAGATTTGACCTTGATAAACTAGTTATAAATGAATATTGAATTGAATTTTGCATTTGTGATGCACAAGGAAAAACCACTATTTAACTTGATTTGAACACTGTTTAAATTTTCTGGTAAATACATGTACATATTGTATATTAATATGTATAATATCTACTGAATCTTTTAGCAGTAAATATTTATAGTACATATAGTTTTTTCAGGGTTCAAGTTTAGAAATGAGAAACTTCAACATATGTATTTAAACACTGTTTATTCATTATATTATGTAGCCAAACATTTCAAACAATACAGCAAGCATAGTCAGACAGACAGACATACAAATTCATCTAAAAATGTGTGTGGATATATAACAAAATTGACTTAACATATTACAAAAATTAAACATTTTAACAATGTTTCAACTGTTGCTAAACAATGTTTATCATGATCTTATAATGATTATGATTCTAATTATAAAACGCTCCATACAATAATTCTGATTCTAACATGTTCCATAATTTTTTTTTATTTATTTATTAAAAAAGGTTCTTCACCAGTTCTTACATAATATGTATCTTTCACGTTAAACATTAACAATAAGATTTATAGTTTATACATTATTATGCACAACTATTAACAGATGAACACTACATTCACAGAAATTAGTAATAAATTAGGCGATATCTATACACAATATATCTATACAATTAAACAAAAAAGAAATGTGTGTGCTCTTATCATTAAAGAGTTCTGATTGTATGAAAATGATTCTGATTCTAAACCATTCCACCATGATTCTGATTCTAAACCATTCCGCACAATGATTCTGATTCTGAACCGTTCCAGGTAAAATGTCGAGCGGCCGCGGCAGAGGCTACACCGGGCGGCACCACATTCGCGAACCTCGCCCGGGTGACGCGGACAACGAGGAGGTTAACGCTGTGCGAACATTGACTGAATTGAGTCCGAGGTCCACAGGTAATCTATAATAAATATTGTTATACTTAAGTGTATGTTTGTTTTGAATATATTTATTGTATATAGCAAGATGATGTATTTGTGTGTTGTGTTTTTTTTAATAACTACTGGAATACTTGTCTCTAAAGCAAGGAATTTGTAAACGATCCCTAATTCAATAACTTGAATGCGCTTTACCTTGCTTAACTGAACCTACATTAACGATCGGTGAGTGTCAAAAGCGGTAATTCAGTATTGCACTGAAATAGTATTTAAATATAAATAGGCGCAAACTATTGGTTGTTACTTGTATAATGTATATTTGCTAGACGCTGAAAGCACATTTTTAATTCAATCATTTGTATAAATAATTCATCTATTATCACTCAAAACATTCCATCAGTTGCTTGAACTTTCTAGATCATACCATTTGAATTTAGAACCTTGTAAAAGATTATTTTTAGAATCTTCCATAACATTCTATCACCACCTCTCTCTATCTCTCTCTCTCCCACATATCTCTATCACCACATAGATCCTTCTTAAACCTTGTAGAACATTCCATAACATTCTAGATCATTACATCGACTTCTATTACGTTCCATTCTTCAACATTCCATTACGTTCTAGAACATTCCAATACTTTCTAGAACATTCCAATGCCTTCTAGAATATTCCATCACCTTGTAGAACATTCCATCATCTTCTAGAACATTCCATCACCTTCTAGAACATTCCAATAACCTTCTAGATCATTCCATCATCTTCTAGAACATTCCATCACCTTCTAGATCATTCCATCACCTTGTAGAACATTACAATACCTTCTAGAACATTCCAATACCTTCTAGAACATTCCAATACCTTCTAGAACCTTCCATTTACCATCTAGAACATTCCATTACCACCAATAACATTCTAGAACCTTCCATAACCTTCTAGAACATTCCAGAACATTCTAGAACATTCCATCGCTCGTTCCACGCACGCAAAGCAAATAATGACGCTTGTATTCCAGCTAAACGTACGCACGCAATGATTTCAGACGCGAAACTGGGGGATGGGGAAGCGAAAGACGAGCAGACGCAGCAAGAGGAGACGGGTGACGAAGATAGTATGCACGGCATGTTGACGGTGGACGAACAGTTTGCGCCGTTATTGACTTTGGTAAGTTTAAAATTATTTTTTACTGATTCCAAAAAAGGAGGTAATCGATTCGATTGTATTTTTTTAGCTTTGTTTGGCGAGGTAACTCGGTACCAATTGGGAGAATCAATTTTGTTATTTTTCTTTATTTAACAGATAAGATTTCTGTCCGCGGCTTCGCTCGCGTTTTCTCATCAACCCGAATTGTTTCTGTTCCTGTGGGATTTACGAGATAAAAAGTTTAAAACAAAATTTCACTGTATTGGGTTCAGTAGTAATAAAAAATCCTTTATAATATTAGTAGGATGGTGCCTGCCATGTGGTCTTATTTATATTAGGTTATGCTTTTGTTAAAAAATAATTATTAACTATGTATATTGTATGTAGTGATTAATATTGTTTTGAACAAAATTTCAGCTGGAACAATTCACGCCAGGCGAAGACGGGATACAGTTTAACAGAAAATTGAGGCAGTTTGAAACGACCGTCACAGAATTATGTCCAGATGAGGCGAGGTTACAGTAAGTATTGGTTTAGCTGACTTTGTAAAAAAGAGATGGTTTTTTAAGTTGTTTCAGAAATTCTGATGTTTGCATGTTGTGTTACGATTATCTTCTGCTATTTGTAATAATAATCAAATTTAAAACTTGTCCTGAAAATTTGTGGTAATAAAAAGTAATATTCCGTTGGATGGACATTTTGCTATGATTGTGAACTTTTTTATGTAAAAAAATCTGATTTTAATGTTATATATATTAACCAAAATCTCATTTTAAGTGAATAAGGAAATCATTTTCCATGTCAGTTTACATTTTAAATACAAATAAACAATTTAATTTCACCAAAATCGCTTAAAAAACAAAAGTTTTTTCATTTTTTTTAATTATTATTTTTTATGTTACACTTTGTAGTTATACATCATTCACAATGTTTGACGATAGTATGAATTGAAAGAAAGAAGCACGCTCAAATCACGTATCAATATCACTGCTTTATTCCTTCAATAATTAATTTTTAAGCTATTGCATAGCGTCTATCCGAATCTAGAAATTCCGTAACGAAAAAACCTCACGCTCCCCACTCCGGCGGAGGTGTGGCTTGAAGGCATAGCATGCAATAGCGCAATCGCGGCAGTCCCCGAGTGACACGTCGTTTTATTTTTTTTATCTTTAAAACATTCCGTTCCACAGACAAGCGTTCGCAACATTCCGCGCGGCGGCCCTCCAAAGCTCGGTGACGTCACGCAAGCTGGCCACAGTGGGCGCGGCCTTCACGCGCCAGCAGCGGCAGGGCTTGCTGCGGGCGTCGCTGTTGAACATTATGCAGGCGACTTTTAGCAGTGAGTATGGGAAAAATGAGGAAAAAGTATGAAAACATCCCGAAAGAACAAAAAAAAACGAAAAAAAGGGCAAAAATCGCGAAAATACCAAAAAAATGTGAAAAAAATCGCGAAAATACCAAAAAATGTGCAAAAATCACATGTTTTCGTACCAAAAGTGTCAATAACTAGCCAATAAAGGTCCAATTACGTTGAAAAACACAAAAAACCTGTCATGTAACAAAATCCGCTCGGTGACGTCACGCAAGCTGGCCACAGTGGGCGCGGCCTTCACGCGCCAGCAGCGGCAGGGCTTGCTGCGAGCGTCGCTGTTGAACATTATTCAAAAAAATCGAAAAAACGAAAAAAAAATGAAAAAATCACGTGTTTTCGTACCAAAAATGTCAATAAATCAGCTAAATATCGTCTAATTACGTTGAAAATACACAAAAAATTAACTTAACGTGACGTCACGCAAGCTTGCCTCGGTTAAAAAATCTATTTAAAATACTTTTTTTTTTCGTATGAACTACTCAAGAAAAGTGATATAATGGACATTATACATGCATTATCATTATACACTACATAAATATCTTTATTTTTTATTTATATACATATAACAAATAAAAAAATGCTGTTTATTTAAATATAAAATTATTATAATTACAGAATTGGAAGTGTTGGAGCGATCAAATCCATTGTACCTGATAAATGCTGCTAACTTGATTGGAGATTATTTTGCTGGTATGTATATTTTCTATTTTAATACATAAATCCATACTAATATTATAAATGCGAAAGTAACTCTGTCTGTCTGTCTGTCTGTTACTCAATCACGCCTAAACTAATGAACCAATTTGCATGAAATTTGGTCTGGAGATATTTTGATACCCGAGAAAGGACATAGGCTATCTTTTATTGCGAAATATGTACCACGGGCGAAGCCGGGGCGGACGTCTAGTTAATTATAAATAAGTACATAATAACATATTATATTTAATCTTAACTAAAATTATGAACAACGGATTTTGATGAAATTTTGCATTGATGTAGCTTATGTACCAGAACAACACATTAGCTAATACTTTAAAAAAAAGTATAAATCGTTTATTTCAGAGGCGCGCCTGTGCAATGGTAAAAAGGTTCACATCTTGGCCGGGCCACTGGTTCAGTACATGCGTGCTTTGCTCGCCAGCGATGATATTAGAGCACACAGGAGTCTGGCAACACAGGTTAAATTTTTTAATATTTTTGGGACAATTTTCACACACGGCACGATCTGATCCCATACTAAGCTTTCGCTTGTGTTATGGAAACCAGATGGCTGAGAAACATACTTATTACTTATATAGATAATTAACACCCAGACACAGAGCAAACATCTATGTTCATCACACAAACATTTGCCCCGGATGGGAATCGAACCCGCGACCTCTGGCTTGGAAGGCTACCACTACCAACCAAGCCAACCGGTCAGTCAAGTAATTATTTATTTATTTGTAGTAATTATTGCTAATAGTTTATTTTACGACACGACTATAATCAATCTATACAAATATTATAATGCTGAAGAGTTTGTTTGTTTGTTTTGTTTTTTCGCGGTTTTTCCCGCATTTCTCAGCTCCTATTGGTCTTAGCGTGATGTTATATAGCATATAGCCTTCTGCAATAAATGAGCTATCTAACACTGAAATAATTTTTCAAATGGATTCAGTATTTCCTGAGATTAGCGCGTACAAACAAACAAACCAACTCCTCAGCTTTATAATATTAGTATAGATAAAAGACAGTTTATCATAATAGGAGAGAATCATCGAAATACAAAAAACAATTAGATTAAAAAATGTAATAACACCCAAAACATCTGTTACAGCTAATGCAAAACGGTCGGGAACTGCTATCAATACTATCACAAGAACTAGACGAGCTATCAATATCAATCCGTCTCCGTCTGCTCACACCGCCTTCCACGAGCATCATATGGCTGCTGCTCTCCGCAGACCTGTGTCTGAACAAGTTCCTGCCCCTACCGAACACGTTGCAGCAGTTCTACGCTTCACATTTGGATCTGACAAGCGATGAGAGCTTCAGTGAGGTGTCTTATGGGTCGTGGAAGAAGGATGTGGTGACGGAGGCTGTGCAGCAAATGGCGAATGTTGGTATCAACCAGGAGGACGATAATAAGCCAAAGTTGAGGCCGATTCTGGGTGCCGGGGCCGGGCTGTTGAGACAGGTGCGTTTTATTAAGTTTTTACTAGCTTTCCGCCCGCAGCTTCGTCCGCGTTGACTAAAACCTAATCCATACTAATATTATAAATGCGAAAGTAACTCTGTCTGTCTGTCTGTTACTCAATCACGCCTTAACTACTGAACCAACTTGCATGAAATTTGGTATAGAGATATTTTGATACCCGAGAAAGGACATAGGCTACTTTTTACCCCGGGACATAGGATAGGTTTTATCCCGGAATTCCGACGGGAATGGAAACTATGCGGGTTTTTCTTTGAAAACGCGGGTGAAGTGCGGGCGGAAAGCTAGTAAAATATATATACTAAAACTTTCCTCTTGAATCACTCTATCTATTTTGAAAAACCGCATCAAAATCCGTTGCTTAATTTTAAAGATTTAAGCATACAAAGGGACATAGGGACAGAGAAAGCGACTTTGTTTTATACTATGTAGTGATAGCATGTAGAATAGAAATGAAAGATTAAGGGCTGGCGCCGATATGATGAAGCGCAACGTAGCTCACTTTCTATTGTCAAACTATTATCGAAATTATCATCATTAAAATAACGGTCAAAAAAGGCAGTGGCCATTCGCGTGTGATGCTTCGATGCTCCCCGAAATAAATTGTTGTTACATATTTGATTTTGAATTTTATTTTAGTTAAAACAATATCGAAAATAGTTTGACAACGAAAAATGCGCTGCGCTTCGCCATATCTGCGCCGGGCCTAAAGGATTTAAACGCTATTTATACAGTTTATTAAAAAAAAAGTTGTTTACACAGTGGGTCATAATATAACTATATATTTATTAAAAGCTTCTTACATGCCAAATAATTAAAAAAAATTATGATTTTCTACAATGTTTACTAGCAGGGGACAATTTAATATACCACTCATCAAGGCTTCATAATTAAACTATTGCACAATCAGTATATTTTACAATCATATATTTATTTATTATACAATAATTTACAGGAACAACAAGACTTCGACACATGGAGCACAAAGAGCAGTCTAACAAAACGTTACGATCTCAACTCGTGGCGGCAAGATGAGAAGGAAGAACCGGCTTTCAACCCAAGTGTCCCGCCACCAAATTATCAAGAATACCCATACAATTACCAAGAAAACTTTTATCTCCAACAAGGAGATGGCAAATACATACAAAACGCCCAAAATGTCACAGAATATCCGGAAAAAATCAACAACGAAGTCCAAAAAGCGTGTCGGAAAGAAGACAACGATGACAAGAAATACAAGTCTAAAGATAACCTCAACGATGATGAGAAATTTCGTTCGGTATCACGTAATTCGTCACGACAGAAGATAAGAAGGAATAGCAATGAATCGGCAGACGTTAAAGCTAGGAGGCATGTTAGTGATGTGCCGAGGAATCACAAGTACTGGGATCATGATGATCGGTGTGATAAAGACTATAATAGTTAGTGATGTGACGGTTTATTATAGTGTAGTGTTGTGCTTAGTGACAACGGTGATGATGGATTTTGAGGTACGGTAAATTTATGTGGTAAAGTTGGTAGCGAGATTGGAATTAAATTTGTGGTTGAGATTTGTTGAAGTAGTTTTTTGTTGCGTAATGTTAGTTTGGATGTGAAACAGCTAGGTGTAATATGGAAATATACTATAATAAATATACAATTAGGGCCGATTTTTCAATCCTTAGTTAAAATGTATCCGTCCAATAAAGTATTACACGAACATTTTAAAATGTCACCTGTAAACTGTCAAATACGGACATGAGATTCCTCCAAAACCATGGTTTTTTTAAATATAAGGACATCCCCAAATGTGTTACCTCTACGATCTGTCCTATTCGACTAAGCCACGCAAGTACGCCAGTGCATCTAGAAAAATCAGGATATCTGCGCTTGACTGATACATGTGAGATTCTTATAAATCTATGTAATGTAAAACTATCCACAACGTGACATTGGCAAAATTGTGGCAACGCAGCACTGCCATTCATAAAATAAAATTGAAAACATTTTTGAAATGGTAGTTGTGATGTTATTTGATGAATAAGTTTTAACCAACGATTGAAAAATCAGCCCTTATATAATAATACTATTGAAAAAAATTGAAACAAAGGAAATTAATAATAAAAAGAACAAGGAGCATAATATTAGTAGTACAGAACAAGGAGCATAACAAGTAAATTTAACTTAGCCATTTCTTTTTTTATATTAAATCTCAACCACATATTTTGGTTTGATCATGGTGACTATACCAGCCCCCCTAGACAAGTGGCTTTCGTTTAGCGTAACGTTTGATAGAATAGATTATGAATGTATAAGATTGACGTAAGCTGTCGATACATTTATCTATCATACGTTACGCTAAACAAAAGCCACTTGTCTAACCCCCCAGCAAGAAATTTACTCTAAAATTGAGGAAAATGCGTGACAAGCACCTCGGGCACACATTTATGTAGGAAGCTAGAATTTAGCATAATATTAATTTCTAGAAATCCATTATAGTATGGATGAATTTAATATTTGAAATCTAGCTTTCACAACTTCTAGATATGTTCTGGATAGCCTATCTGTCAGTTAAAATAATAAATATGTCAAAAAGTGTTCAATAAGCTATCTAGGACTTGATAAGTTGTGAAACCGGCCCTTAGTCTTAAATTTAATAAATTCATAAAAAAATACTTATTTTTGTCCATAATTTGGTATTTGTACTAAAAATTTCATTTGACACAGTATGTATATATTGTAGGACACTAGTTAATTATTTTTTATTTATTAGCATTCATAATATTATAAATTATAATGTCATGTCCAATTAAGTTTAGATTTTGTTAAAATAGTATTATTATATTAACAAAACACAATTAAAATTCAATATGTAGTAATCAAATTCATTTTTTTTAATTAACATTAATTTTATTGACATTAATTGATTTAACTCTACAAAGAAAAATATTAAAAAGCAACTTTTAATATTTACATACTGTGCCAACAGCTATTAGCTAGTTCAATAAAGAAACGAATCTTCAATGGCGGCGCTTATCATTCCCTCTCGCTCACACACGGCCGTACGGTATGCAAAAAAAAAGGGAAAAATTAAATCACTAAAATGTATTTGATTTTCCCTATAATAGTTTTTATCATAAATTTACAATGACAATTATGCATTTGCGAAAGTAAATAATGTTTTATTGGAATTTGACAAAATATGTTCTTTGGGAAAAGTTGTTCAGTTTTATGGGCTTATTACAAGTATTATGGGGATTTTATTACATTCTGTATACGTAAATATGATAATTCATATAAATCACAAAAAAGTTTGTCAACAAACAATTTGAAATAATTAATAAAATAATTATCAATTTACGTTATTTTTATTTTCTTTTTTGCTGATCCTACCATCTGTCAAAGTCAGCTTTGGCCGCCATTGAAGATTCGTTTCTTTATTGAACCAACTAATAATAAGGTTTTCTTTAATACAATAATATAGTTGACGAACAGGCATTTTTTTTATTTATATATTAATTTGCTCAGAACCACCGGAACATGACATAGAAATTGTGTTTTCAAAATATGTAGCTCAATATTATATTATAATATGTGAAAATTACAAAAAAATTAATACACCTATTTTCATCAAAAATGTATTAAAATTGTAGAAAACTTACTTTTCCAAATTATTTATAATTAATGTCTATTTAATAAAATTTAAATGATGTTAAATTATTTCTGTACGATCTCAATATATTCGAGGCATGCTTTATTTAAAAGTTTTTGATGAAAATTGTTGTACATATATATTCTCATTATGTTTAATAAAAATGTACCCTTTGTGGTATTCTATAGCATAATTATAGTGTAAGGGATGATTTTCAAATAAATGGTTGAATAGTTTTTCTAAAATTAAGTACTTTATGATTAAATTTCGTAATCATTTACTTTTACTAATATTATAAATGCGAAAGTCTATGTGTCTGTTACTCTTTTACGGCGATTATTTTTTTTGTAAAATAACTATATTTAACTTGCTGTGCCGCGCGGCTTCACCCACGTACGAAACCGCGGTCGAAATCAAATACATATTTCTTTCTATAGCACATGTGTGTGTGCATATGGCTGATTATTACGATCAAAATTTGAATTTGCCAGTCAGTTCAATTGCCAGCATAATATGTCTGGAAATAAGTATAATAATAATAGGCATAATATGCAGTGGCGTGCCTAGGGTGTAAGGACTGGGCAAGCCCAAATTTTTCAGTGTTTGCTGGGTACCCTTTTCTTCAATTAGGTATACACTGTGTTACTAAGTATGTAATTATGTTCGTTATAAAACTTATAAAAAATGTGAACATACCGAATCAAATCTTCTAAATCTTTACGCGCGCCCGCAAACAGTTGAGTCAAACGTTTACCATTACAATCATATTAAAATCTATATCTATAAATTATATAAAACTGTATGACATTATATTATAAAATTGTACAGATCATTTATATTCTAATTCAAAACGCCGATCTTCCTGAAGGAAATATTTTATAACATCGGAATAGAAGTAGGTACTTAGGTGATTGTTTTAATTCAATTAACAGCTATTTCTCAATGACAGTCATTGTTAATTCAGAAAGGCCGAAGGCGTTCTTGGCCTTGGTTATTTCTTAAATACGTAATTACCTATTTACCTATGAATTCGATTTAACGCTGAGAAAGCACGCTCCGTGGAAGAACTACTAGCAAGAATCGTAAGTACCAAAATATGTGCAAGTTTCATCAGAAGGCTTCTTCTAACCAATTCTCATTCATGAAATCGATTAATTCGTAAACATTACAATTAAAATTTGGTTTATGTGACTTACTGCACACTTCGGGAGTTGGTTTTGTTGAAGAAATTTATTGTTGTTTTACAGTAAAGTTTAATGATTTACCTTTCCCCGCTGAGCACAAAGCAAACCATCACAATTTACAATACAATCTGTGTCGCGACACTAATTTTATCACAAAATTCGAAAAACTTAACCTAAATTACACCGGTATAATCACGCGCTAAACTATACTAACAATAATATTCACGACGTTCGTTCGCGCGACGCGCAATCGTAACTATCTTCACACTGTTAAAGCCCGGCTTTGTTGGCCATATATAAATTGCTATAGAATTCTATAGATAGGTATATAGCTACTTCAACGAAATTTCATACGTTAGAAGAGATAAGCACAAAGCCCGGTAAAAGCCCACGAGTGCAAGCGAGAAAACTATATGTCACTCAAGAAGGACACCGCACTGTTTATACAAAGTACGACCTTATTTAGATAGCAAGAAGGAAGAAAATTAAAAATTTTGTTTCGAATTCGACATTGTTTGTAGGTGAGTTTTCATTGAATTTCGGAGCAAATTTTGAATTGCTCGTTGCGCGCGAATATTCAAAAGTGAATTTGGGTATTTTCCTGTTTCGTAGCGAATTGCTTAGGCAAGCCGGGCTTTTCGGCTTGTATGAACGTACCGCCACTGATAATATGGCCCCTGTAGTCTTTTCGAGAAAAAGATTAGATACATACATCGATCCTCACAAACTTTGGCATTTATAATATTAGTAAGATTTAAATGATACATCATGCTGGTCAATGATGTATTCACAATTTTATTAATATGTAAAAAGAGTTCATTTGAATTTTTTGATAATTAAAAAAATATTGTCATTACACTATTCTACTATCTATTTGAAAATCAAACGCCCAAGGAAATATAATTTTTTATCGAAATAATTAGGTTAGAATAAATTTGTAAGTGATGGTGCGAATGTGTTTGTAATTTCATAAGTATGACTGCTAAATAAATTGTATTATAAGTTCTTAGAATTATAGTTTTATTTTTATTTATCTTTCTTTTTCGGTTTGGTGTAAACGGTTATAGTAAAGAGGTAAGGTTTGTATGTACAGACTAAAAATATTTAGCCACAGAATTGTCAAAATTACAACTGTGAAAAGGCTATTTTGACAATAGCGTTTTTTAACATAATGTCAGTTTTAGTAATAATTTTGTATATTCTTATGGCAGATGACTTACTTTAAATTAAAAGAAAATGTTAGAATTATAAAGTTAATATAATTATTAACTCTTCAATACTTTTTATTATAAATATAAGATCTCAATATCATAATTTAAAAAAATGCTATATTGTAAAAGACCCCATTAAAAGCCAAAATAGCTCTTTCGCATTAAAAGTAACTGCAACTACTGCTTTGGTTCGGCCATAATAATAAAAATGTCTTATATTTAAAGTCTTCCATACTTTGATTTCTATAAAAATAAATTTGCAAAAAATCCAGTTAGTAAAAAAGAACGCATGAATTTTGGCGCGAAAACTAAAGTGCACAGATTAAAAGCTTGTCACAATATGTCAACATGAGTCAACAATTCTTTGGTTTGTAAAAATCGTAGTAGTAGTAAAAATGAGTAGTTAATAGCGTCGAAGATGAAATAATATTATGAAATTAATAAGATTTTTTAACCGAAGTTCAAACTCAAACTCAAACAAACTCAAACATTTATTTATTCAATTAGACCTTTTCGAGAAGCACTTTTGAAACGTCAATACATATTTTTATCATTTACCACCGATTCGGAAAGCAGTATCTATGGAGAAGTTCTTAACATGAACTGTGCTATAAGTTTAATTTAAATAGACCAGTTAATTTTTAGGTTATTAAATAGTCACAAATCTAGTATAAAGTCTAGTAGAAATAATAAACTTGAATATGATTTTCATTCATAATAATTTAGGTAATCATTCAATTTCTCGCAAACTAATAAGGCGTGTGTATACTAACCAATAAAATAAAATAAAAATTACATCATAGTGAAATTCAAATTTTGTTTTAAATATCAGCTGTAAATCTAAAAATGTATAAATTTTACTTTTAATCGACTGAAGCGAACATAATAAGTACCTGTGAAGAAATATTGTGCACAACTTTCATAATAACTTAGATTAAGTTATACCTATTAAAGTTAATACGGTGAGCAGAAAGGAAACTTGGCTTTTTAACTATATTTAGATAATTACTAGGTAAATCTTATGGAAGGATATCATTCAGAGGATAACATGCCGTGCCTATTTGCCAATGAACGTACTCTATTGTCTAATATGTATCGATTATTCCTAAATTTAAAAATAATATACCTAATAGTTCGTAAATTTGTATATAAAAGAATTTAAGTTAAACCCTAGAATTAAATCACTGCGCATAGTTTGTCAGTTAGAAATAATGTAAAATATATTGCCTCTGCATTCGATATGGGCATTGGGCAGATTTTTAGCATTTGATTAAAGTGTGCCTTTAACCTACCACTCCATATATTAAATTGATTGAAATAATAATTATAAATGCACACGTAAGTTTTAGGTAAATATGCGTGAAAACAATTTAAGATAATTGTCAAAAAACCCGCCTTTTTCTAACTTTTTAATAAAGTAAGGGATAAATGAAATTTTAGTTTCAATTTTCAGTAGCTAAGGTAACTATTGCGGCGTTTTTAAAAGTATATCAGGTACAGAAATGATACTTGTATTCAAAATGTATGCATTTGTAATTGTTTTCATTTTGCAGTGTTGATACATTTCATGTTTACCGTAAAATTATTGGAAGAAATTTAAGGGCCGGCGCACATAAGGTGGAGCACATCGCGCTACCTAATGCATGTGAAATAAATTATTTGATTTTTAATTTTATTTTACTAAGGACAATGTCGATAATAGTTTGGCAAAAATGCTCTGCGCTGCGCTCTGCTATGTTAGCGGTGGCCCTAAATGTTAATTTTCAACCGACTTCAAAAAAAAGGAGGAGGTTATCAATTCGGCCGGTATGTTTTTTTTTTATGTATGTACACCGATTACTCCGAGGTTTCTGAACCGATTTACGTGATTCTTGTTTTGTTCGATGCGGGATAGTGTCGAATTGGTCCCATAAAAATTTTATTCGGATAGGCCCAGTAGTTTTTATTTTATGAGCATTTTTGTCTGTAGGTATTTGTAAATTTTGCAAGTGCAAGTTTGAAGTCGGTTGTTTTTAACGCAGTTATCACTTGTGGTTTATGATTTACTCAAAAAAATATCCCAGTAAATAACTACGTTACTTGAACAGTGACACAATTTTTCTTCCAATAATAATTTCCTGGTTTCTTTAGCAAAAAGGATTGTATACAGTTGTAATAAAGATAGCTCTTTATTTGATTTTAAGTTGTGACGCATAGAAGTCTATCGTCAATTTAGTTTTTGTTAATATTTAACAGAGTATGTTTGGAAATTATGTATTCTCAATAAAAGAAATTTAATTTTGCCATATTGTTTTATTTCACTCACATAATTTATACATCGTTGATTACATAATTCGTAAATCCACTTTGTAATAAGCCTTATACATATGTAAGTCAGTAATAATAAGTCTTGATTTATTACCGCTATAATAATATAATACTGACATTTATATTCTCCTATAACACTTTGATTTCAATAACAAGATAATTTTATTATTTACTTAATAACTAGGTAGTGACTAAAACAAAATTAATCTAAGTTTAAACATGAAAATATGTAGAAAATGAATTATTTTTAATGATTCAAAAAATAATACTTATCTATCCTAGTTCTTGAGTAGGTATGACTTATATTAAACAAAACATTATTATTTCATAGGAATTATTAGAGTATCATTATTTTGGTATTTCATTAGGTACCTTAATATTTTTCATTTATTATATATTTTCCTTTAATTTATATAAGAGTCGACATTATATGAATTATCATATTACATGAACACTGGTTGAATTAACAGCTAATCATTAGATAAGTATCACATGACGAGGAAAACTTATGAATTAATCTTAGTATCTATTTTTTGAAGTGAAACTTCTTTATCGGGGTTAGAAAAAAATGTAGTGTAACATTTTTTCGTTACGCGTGACATTTTTCCGTTACACGCCATCTTTTTCTTATCCCTGCCACGCGTGATTCGACGTATTTCTGTAAAGTTACTAAAGTATTTTTTTATAAGGATTTTTGAAGAAGTTTCACTTCTTACGTGTGTACACAAGTACACGCACACATTTTTTGATGAGTATATAATTTATTTAATAATATTTTTTTTCATACTTTATTGTGATATTAGGAAATAGTTACAATTAGTGTACAAACAGCATTTTCAAGTTTTAGATCTTTTTGCAAACTAGTAAAGCTAGTGTCGTAAAGCTTAGCTACAGGCAACTTAAATCTATTCAACATAATTTTCGTATGTTATGTATTTACATGGAGGGTTGTCGCGTAAAAACCACAGGACAGTTCTTTGGCATATTATGATATAATATGTAGTTAGATATAAGTTACTGTATATTATGTAATATTGACATGATTTTAAAAGAGCAACTATGGAGTTTCTTGCCGATTCTTCTCCATAGATACTGCTTTCCGAATCGGTGGTAAATGTTAAAAATACTTACCTATGTAATGACGATTCGAAAGTGCTACTAAATAGTAGTCTAATTGAATGAATGAATGTTTGAGTTTGAGTTTGAGTTTACTATTTACGCCTAAAATTCACGATTTTTTCTGTATATTTTATACAATACTATAATTTTAAACAGTGTTGCATATTCATAATGGCAGATTACCTTCAACTTGCCTTCAACCCGCATTTTTGCTTTTTCCCGCCATCCGCAAATATAGCGAAGTTAAGTAATATAATGTACATACTTATTTCAGCTGTGATTTCAGCCAATTGTTCAAAAAAATAACATGAATTATTGTTATAAATAGTTTATAACATAGCAATTAAAATTTAAAATTATACATTTAATGTAACAATACTTATAGGTACCACAGTAAACTTACTAAACTTTAAACAAATTTAACAACAATATTATGTTATTACATAATTTAATATTTGATTACATCGATGTAGTGTTTATACGTAGCCACGTAGGTATAACAAAGTAGTTAAAGTAATTAATAGAAATAAAGAAAAGTATAAGAAACAGGAAACAAACATTTCGCGCCATTGCGAACTATTTGACAACTTTCCCGCTTTTTTTACATATAGTAATGAGTTTGACTTTTTATCGTCGTTTATTTTTTTTACACTGCATTCGAGCACAGTTGCGATATATAATACTACGTACATACAGTTAGGAAACTAAGCCCCCCCCCCCCCCCATGAAATTATGACGTATAGCTATAGGGCTGTTACTTTTTGATATTTAACCGACTTGAAAAATAAAGGAGAAGGTTATCAATTCGGCCTGTATATTTCTGTTTGCTTTTTTTCACAGTTGATTTTGTGGTAATTTGGAGATTAAAACCCGTTAAAATACAAAAATGGTGTAGCCTAAATATGAATTTACAAGAAGAAACAATCCGAATTAATACAGCTTGTAAAAGTAAATACGTTTTTATCAGTGCTATATTTCGAAATCTTGTTTTGTTATGGACGCCGAAGGCTATTTAATGTAGGTACCTAAATTATTTATAATGCTTGATATTTGTATTATACATAATATTATATTCAATAATTATTTTAAACCAAAATTTACAATACTTGTATGTAGGTATACCTACTAAATTATTTTTAAAACGATAAATTAAATTAAATTAAAAAACACAAAATATGCCAAAATAAAATAAAATTATTATTATACGAGCATAGAACCTCTACCTTTTTGTTTTAGGAAGAAAAAGAAAATAGTTTGACAGGCTTAGTGCTTGACAAAGTGGAGACGACACGTATCGATAAAAATACAATAATTATAATATCTATCTTTTTCTTCCCTAATATTTACGTAATTATGCACATAAATTTAAACAAGATTTTTTTAAGGTTTCCTTTTTTTTATGTTTTCGTGCTCTTCTAGATTGCGTAAAAAATAGATGCGATCTTTAAACAGACTGGACTCCTAATAGGTACTATTTGTAGCTATCATTTTGGTAGAAAATATGTCAACATAATTTAAAACTCATACTGCCATATCTATAGAAATTAAAAAATAGTCTCTTTTTAACTTGTAGTCAGATACGGTATTTACAAATATATTTATTGAAAGGGCTACAAACTGAAACAATCGATATTTATTTAATGTGAAATGACATCACTTTAAACTTTTTTCTATACTATGTATGTGTATCTTTGTCATTCAAAATCTGTGGATGTGTCACCCGCTACTATCGATCCCCCTCAATACCCTCGAAAACACGCTTGATGGGGGGGGAGCCATTTCGAACATTTTGTATGAAGTTTCCTTACTGTATGTATGTATATCAAAGAGTATAATGTTTAAATATGTATATTGTGATTCGAGTTTGAAGTCTAAGATTTTTAATCGTTTTTTTTACAAAATACGAGCACAATATTTATATACGAGTCTGGCAGCCAATTTTTTACACCCAATTTTTTTACAGTGAATTTGACAGCTCGAATAAATTTAGACAGTAGGTAGTTATGTTTTTTTTTAATTTGTTTTTTTTTTTATTATTATTATTGAACAATACAGCCAGGATGGAACAATAGCACATTAAGTACAGCAGAAGTGCTAGCAGCGACCTCTAGTTGTATTTGCTTCTCGGCCGGTTGTTCCGTTTCACTCGCGCTTGATACTGACGTGATAGTTTCCGTGTCGTCTATGAGGAGATCTGTGGATGTATTGTCTCCGGGATTGTAGGGGACGAATACCTGTAATGTTAAAAAATATATATTAAGTCTACCTAACCACATATGTTATTCTGTCCGGTCACCCTTATTATTTGGGGGTATAAATGTTGTCTTAATCTTAGATTTATGCGATATGCACACAAAATTTCATAAAAATCGGTCCAGTTGTTTCGAACGAGTATGGTAACAAACACTGCGCGCGGTTTTACCCCCAACTCAAATGAGTTTTGAACGACTTTATTTTATGAATGTAAAGCACATATTTTTTGTAAATCTATATATACAAAAATGAAACCGGTTTCGCGTTGTCACGGAATCAAGTGTGAACGGCTGAACCGATTTCGATAATTCTTTTTTTTGTGTAAGTCCAAGGATGGTTCATATGTTCTTATGTAGAGAAAACGTAAATATGTATCACGGGCGAAACCGGGGCGGACCGCTAGTTAATAATAAATCTAAGTATTCAAAAAGAAACTAGATTACCTCATCATCGTCCGATTCATCGTTATCCATAGCTTGAGCTTCTACATCTTTTACGTTGTATTTGTAAGTATATTCTTCTTCCGAATTGTAGCCTTCAGTATCGCTTTCATATTCGAAATAGCGGCTCTGTAAAAATATATTCTAATAATTAATATTAAATATTCTTAAAATAATCTAAATTAGCTAATTAATGTATGCTAATATTATAAAGCTGAAGAATTTGTTTGTTTGTTTGAACGTGCTAATCTCAGGAACTACTGGTGCGATTTGTAAAATTCTAATAATATATCAGCACGCTAAGACCAAAAGTATAAAGTACTCAATAATTAACATAGTGTTATCATCAAAAATGGCTTGTTACCACCAGAAATAAGTATATGTAGTTTTACTAACGCTAGAATAAGTCAGTACTACTAACAGTATATGGGCACTGTGCAATGCTGCCTCATATAAATAAATAAAATAAAAATTAAATCAATAGAATATATAATATGTACTTTATTATTTTATTATTTTTTATCGTAAAACGGAACATCGCATTTGACACGAACATTATGCGTGACATATTATTTCGAAACGTCAAAGTCACGGACGAATTATGTCATTGCAATAAAATGTAAAATTATTTGTTGAGTTTTTGTCCATATAAATAACTTCAAAACAAAGAAACCATGTATAATTTTATGACGTAGTATTTAAATAATATTCTAACATAAATAGATGACAAATGCGCAGTGATATATTGATTTGACGAAGTGTTGTACAGTTTTGGATTAGGTAATTGCTTTGTGATAAAATACAATGGCTGCAGCCTTAGCTAATGATTCGCCTAAATATCGCAACAGTTTGATATGTTGCAGTCCGCGCAGCGTGGAAGACGCATCTAGATCATCTTCATCTACATCTGGTTGTGTTTCTGCAGACGAAAGCATCGACTCAAACTACATCCCAAAGTCTATTGCTAACAAAAAGTTGAAGATACACAGCGCAGCAACGCGTGAAGACATTGAAAAGGCCATAACTCAATGCAAAGAACTGGTTCTAAGTAGTCCGCAGTGTTCCGACGAGCGAAAGTGGCTCGTACGATATTTGGTCGAGTTAAGATTACGATTGGAAGATTTGAAAGACAACGATGGGCAGTTACGGGCTAAAGTCACGATAAAGGGCCACCATTTCGAGCAGCAAATTAATATAAGCAATAGGAAGCAATACTGTGATCATTGTAGCGGTGTTATATGGAGTATTGTTCAGAGCTCTTATATTTGTACAGATTGTGGTTATGTATGTCATTATAAATGTGTAGATGATGTGTGTAGAGTGTGCGCGCATGTTGTTATGACAGAGAAGGGACATTTTGAAATGAATATATGTCCCGAAAAGGGTTTAGCGGCACAGGATTATAAGTGTGCGGAATGTCAGACCACACTAACATTTAAAGACTCATGGAATGAACCAAGGCTGTGTGATTACACTGGTATGTACTTCTGTACTACATGCCATTGGAACGACTTATTTGCAATACCAGCAAGAGTAATACACAATTGGGATTGGGATAAACGCTATGTGTCTCGATTAGCATATCAAATGCTTACATTATCTTGGTCCAGACCTTATATAGATATTGAGAATATAAATTCGAAGTTATTTAGTTTTATAGCAGAGTTGGAATGGGTTCACAAAATGAGAAGGGACTTAGAATGGATGAGACGTTACTTATGTGCTTGTGCGGAGGGAACAAATCTATTATCACCACTATTTATGCAACTAGGCGATGTAAATAAGAAGTACAGTATGTCACATTTGCAAGCGATTAACGATGGAAGCTTAGAAACACAATTGACTGAATTGACGGAAATATGCCGCACTCATATAACGAAATGTGCATTGTGCTCTGGAAAAGGTTACTTATGTGAAGTTTGTGGTAATAATGAGATATTATATCCATTCGATAGTGGGGCAATAATGTGCGATCGTTGTAACTCTATGTACCATAGAGGATGTTGGCTACGTAAGGGCCAGAAATGCCTTAAGTGTATCCGTGTTGATGAACGGAAGAAGCTACATGTCACAGATGATGTCGACACTACTTCGGAATACGAAATTGACAAATTTGTACAATAATGCATGTAATATTGTTTTATTTATATTGTAAATACTTGTAAGTTGACATTGCCTAAGTAGGGATTTTAATTGGGTAGTTTCAAACTAAATTCTAGTATTTGTGATACAATAAAAATATGTTGAATAGCATTGTATTCCTCCCTCAGCCCCCGGAATCACAGACACAATAGAAAATCTATTGTGTCGTGGTGTCATTGGGCCGCTCGGTGGTCAAGGGGTTAAATGCAAATGGCATTGATCACGTCTTGTTTATACTCGATTACCATTTTAATGTAAGTAGTTCTTAGAAAAAATGACACTAAAATTAGCATTGAAAATGTGCATTATTGACTTTGTGTTCATAAAAAGCAATAGATTAACGTAGATATATCACGGAATATTGTTGAAATTGTATATTAAAAACATATATATTATGGAAAATGACTCTGATATTTATTTTTATAGCATTCAAATGCTATAAAAATGAGAATTTTTATTAAAAATGCCTTGCTTCAACATTTTTAAATGCATTATATTCAATTGGTGCTAAGCTTTTCAGCTTATTTTGGTATAAGAATTGGTTGTTAATAAATTAAGATTGTACATTTATATTTAAAATAACAATGCTAGGAATTAATAACTGACTTCAAAAAAGGGAGAGGATTTATGTTTTACTGTATATTTTTAAAACTTATTGATGTTACAAATACTTATGCAGGCTAAAATAAATATAATGCTGATAAAGCTGTTCTTTTTGTTCTCAATAAATCAGAGTTGACTTCATCCATTTTTTTTAATTTTAAATTATATTTTTTATCACATAAAACTATTTTGTTACAGAAGATACTATTAACTATGCTGCAGATAAATCTATTACTTAGCACATTTAAAAATTAATTAAAATTTGTGTATGTTAAGTCTATATGCCAACTGAAGGATTGTAAATATGTATATCTATGTATATTTTCAGTTGTTAAACAATTTTAAACTAATACATATAATAAAACTAACGAAATCATAACTTATTGTGACCGCTTAAAAGTAATTCGAAATCTGAATCTGTTTTACTTTGACTCCTCAACTAAATCACATACAAATCATCGAAATAAGTGCTGTAGTTTAGCCGTGAAAGAATAATGATAAGACAGACAAACAGACGGACTTTATAATATTAGTATGGATTATATTTCTGATGCACTCAACACTCTGGTACTCTGTATAGTGATGTGAATTGGACAATATGAATAATTAAACTAATAACACATTATTAAAAAACAATAACTATTTGAAAAAAAATCTTATGACAGGTAATGTTTAAAAATAAAATAGTGTGAAACTCATGGTATATTCTATTTAATAAATTAACAAAAATTACTAACTTTTTTCTTGTTTACATTTTGGCTTCAGGCTTTAATTGACTATTGTATAAGAAGAATGAAAATAAAGAGTTAAAGTTATTTTTGTGTTTTATTTTGCTATAAAATATCGCGTTTTCATAAGATTTATTCATCTATCTTTTATTGATCAAGACACAGAAAAATATTTATTTTCTCCCTTTTCTAGAGATCGAACCTTTGAAATATCTTGCAAGTATACTTAACGTTAATGGTTAAGTTACTGCAACCAAAAGTGTATTTAAATTTTGTATGTTTGAAAATCGATAACAATAAAACGGCTGAACCGATTTCGATGCAACTTGACTGTAGGCATTATTTTTACCAGTAACCACGGGCATTACAAGTCATCACTATTGATATAAAATCTGTTCAGTGATTCTAAACCTGTGGGATTTCCGATATAAAAAGAAGCCTATGTCTTATTCTGGGTCTTCAGCTACCTGCATACCAAACTTCATTGTAATCGGTTCAGTAGCATTTGCGTGAAAGAGTAAGTAGCAGTATCAGTAGTATTACGTGAAGTACAACGACACAGTGCAAAATCTTAAATTTTAGATTTAATAAGTACCTAACTATAAATTCTCCAAAAAATTATTTTAAAATACCTACTACAAACATAAATAAAATAATATCTCACCTGGCAATCCAGACATCGACACGACTCCCTATATGTGCAAGTCGTCAAAACGCTCTCCATGCGTTTCAGATATTGGGCGTTTTCGACGCGACGTTTCCGACGCGTTAGAGACGTTAGGAACGAGAGAAAAGTACGGCGTGGTTTGTGTTTCTCTGTTTCACTGTTTAAATTGATAAATAAGTACGTAAATACGAAAAATATTATGTATTATGTGTATACAATATTATTTAAATAAATAAAGAAGTTATAACTATTATTATAATCTTAATAATATGAATGTACGTCGCGTTTCTACTTTTTGTGACATTTGCTAAATGGATTTTGAAGAATTCTTATTATTATAGTTTTACATTTTACGAAAATCTTAAAGAATATGAAAGAGTATTTTATATTTTGAGAAATATCACGTGTAATTTTAATCTACACGACTCTATATACGTGCAAGTCGTCAAAACGCTCTCGATGCGTTTTAGATACTGAGCGTTTCCGACGCGTTAGAGACGTTAGGAACGAGAGGAATGTACGGCGTGGTTTGTGTTTTTCTGTGTCACTGGATAAATTGATAAAATAACTACACAAATACTTAATATTATTTTTTTGTGTATGAATATGATTTAAATAAATATAGAAGTGCTATTTCAATTATGGGAATGAACGCGATTTAAATTTATCTCAATATCAAAAAATGAATTTGTAATTTTTAATTTTACAGTCATCCAAATTCGGTATGTCGACGTATATTTTTATAAAAAATAGTAAGTAATTTTTAATGCTATGTTTAAAGTAAGTTGAATGTAATTATTTCAAATCTGAATTATAAAGCTGAAGAGTTTGTATGTTTGTTTGTTGGAACGCGCTAATCTCGGGAACTACTCCGATTTGTAAAATTCTTTCAGTGTTAGATAGCCCATTTATCGAGGAAGGCTATAGGCTAAATACCATCACGCTAAGACCAACAGGAGCGGAGCCACGCGGGTGAAACCGCGCGGCACAGCTAGTTAATTATATTATGATAAATATCCAGACAACTAAAATAAAAAAATCCCTATATAACGTAAAGTTCGGATATCAGAGTTCTTATCTTATCCTTTGAAAATATGTAACTAAAATTAGCTATACATAAGTATTGTAAAGGTTTTTATTAATTTAAAGCTTGATTTAAAGAGACTATTACCTGTCACGAACATCATTCAAAGCGGCAGGTTGCATATTGTCGCATAGTAGAGCATTACTAGATTGACTATTTATTCTCTTCTTTACTCCTGTATCTGCCTCAAAGTTAACTGAGTAACAAAAAACAAAGATAAACATTAATTAAAATATAAAAAAAAATATGTTATCCCTTATAATATTATAAACGCGTAGGTAACTTTTGTTACTAGTTACTAAATCGATTTTGATGAAATTTGAACGGACAAACTAAGCATTTTTTTGTCACAAAACCACACCTTTAAGTGAGTGAAGTAGGATTTAAAAATGATGCACAGGCATACATGTAAAGCTTTAAGCTAGTAATCAATTAAATAAAAATATACCTATCAACCTATGCTCATTTACAACAAATTATTTTATGAAATAAACATTAAGTATATGCTTTTTTTAGGATGGTAATATATCAAGAATGGCTAGACAGTTTTAGCATCGATTTTTTTTCTCTCTGTTAGCAACAATACCCAAACTAAATTATAAGCTAGTTTAATACAACAACTCACCATTAACATCAGGCTCATAATTCCACAAGCTCCGCTCATTACAGTTCGGACTATCGCAATCCACCTCCTTCCACAGTTCTTCTGCAGAAGCGTTTTGGTATAACGTCTCTGTTGATGTGTTACCACTGTCTTGGTCGTAGGTTGGTTGGTCTAGTATCTTGTGACAAACAAAAATAAATCTATACTAATATTATACAGCTGAAGAGTTTGTTTGTTTGAACGCGCTAATCTCAAGCTTTACTGGTCCGATTTGAAAAATTCTTTCGGTGTTAGATAGCCCATTTATCGAGGAAGGCTATAGGCTATATTTCATCACCTTAAGACCAACAGGAGCTAAGCAATGCGTGTAAAACCGCAGGACAGATAGATAGATCGATTCAAATAAGTCGTCGATATGTAGTCGATTCTGCGACAGCGTAACGTGGTAGCGTGTACTTGTGATTCAACTAAGAATAGGATATATTCTGCCATGATTTGTAGTCATAGGTCGTCTTTCAAAAGAAATAACAAAAGTTAAAATATAACTTTTGTCTCGGTTATACTTAAACGAATGCGTATGCGTGAGTGAGCCGTTTCGCACGTTTTGCAGGGACTTTCAATACTGTTCGAATCTGCATACTGTGGTACATCGCTGCTATGTGAATAAACGTACAAAAGTGTACTAAATTATAAGATAAATATTAAATACCCTTTAGTTTCTGTGATCTGTGATAAATACCAATCATGTGCCAGTAAAAAAATATTTAGGAAAAAAATCACGGTACGCGACGCTGCGTGTATGATTGCGACTTAAAAATATTTGGAGAAATTTAAATTAAATACATATCTGATGAATTAAAAATTAGATTTTTTAAGTACTTATTGACTTTTTAAAATTTCAAAATTATAGGTACATATTCGTTTTAACCATTTTCCCGTTTAAAGAATGCCGCAGTTCTATTAATTTTAGGGCAGTTATTTTGTTTAACTCTCCTTTGTTTCAAATATGTATTTATATGTTTGGAATTGGCAAAATAAATACAAGGGTACATACCTTCGTTACTTTTTATTAAATATTTTGGCATACTGGCTTAAATTGCCTAGGTATTATTATGCAGATTGCAGACCTCAGACCTTCAATACTAATAATAACTTACCTGCAGTAACGCGCTATATTTGAATTGACCTCATTTCATCTTCTACTAAATAACATAAACGTACCTGATAGTGTGCTCTGGATCCAAGAAAAAATACAGCACTCGAATTTCCTGTATTTGCCATTTCTTTCATATCTGTAAAAATATAATAAACGAACATTACACTTACCTATTAGGTAGGATTATTAATAATATGAACACGATTTTGTTTTTATTAATTTTGTAAAACAAAATAGGATCGCTCGCGTGGTTAAAAATTATGATGATTCCTTTTTCAAATATTTTTTTCTTTTAAGAATATCTTTTTTTTTATTCTATAGGTCCACATTTTTATATCTGACACAACACACACATTTTTTAAATCAATCTTAGAAATTAACTATGCAATGTCGATAGCACAGACTAATAATAATATACTACGTATACAATCGATAGTTATTAATTATTTATACAACAAAATGAAGCAGAAAAAAAAATTCACAACATTTTTTTACATTTTTCAAGCCAAATTATTTATAAATAAATAGTCATGTGATGCACACAAATATGGGCGGGAATTTATTCACTAAACTGAACTTAAATATTTTTGACGATATCTCCTTATTTTAATTAATTTCTTGAAAAATATTCACCCGTTTTCGAATTTATATAACACAATTTGTTAGTAAAGCATTATTTTTACTTTATAACCCTGTTTCATTGACATTCTTTTCGCATGCGCTGTAAAGTATGTAATATTAAGGGTTGCACAGTAAGGGTTGCAATTAAAATAACAGATTATAGCCCGCCTACATCAATAAATATATTATGTTGCTTAGCATCTACGCATAGCATTAAATAAAACATCAATGAATAAATAATTAAATAGGTATTCAAAATTCATCTCGTTACGCATTTAAATTGTGTGACATTCAAGTTATGTTGCCAGATACGATAGTCGATAAGCTAAAAAAGGCGGCAAATTTAAAATATAGGTATCTTTCTTTTTTACTGTTTCTATATACTTGCTAAACGTAAACATAAAGATTGTACTTAATTAATTTGATAAATAGCTTTATGACAAATGAAACAAACGATTGGAGCTATTAATAATATTATAATATAAAAATTAATCGCAAAATGTGTTGGTAAGCGCATATCTCGGCTGAACCGATTTCGTTAATTCTATTTTTATGAAATTCTTACCGTGTTCGATAGCCAATTTATCGAGGAAGGCTATAGAAGTATAGAGTATAGGCTTTAATGTCATTACGCTAAGACCAACAGGAGCCACGCGGGTGAAACCGCGAAGCGCAGCTAGTAATATCTAAAATTAAAGACCATGACCGTGTAATCAAGACCAAGCCATGGCTTGCGTGAGTTACGGGTAGTGGGTACCACAATGCGTGCCGTACTCAACAGTTCGCTAACCTAGTTTAAGATAAATTGAATTGAATAGATTCTGTGTACATTGTATTATGTACTCTCGTATATTTTTTATTAAACAAATCTATGAATGTAGAGTAACGGTGATAATATTTTTATATTAACATGGTAGAGTTATTTCAGTACATACCTCATCACACCATCATCATCATCACATCAGCCTATTCCCGTCCACTGCTCTCCCAGATCTCGCCACTTTTCCCTTTCTTCTGCATATCGCATCCACCCAATGTCGGCCACCTTCTTTAACAGTCAGGGTCAGTCCAACGCGCCGCAGGGCAGTACATACCTAATCATTAATAATTACTATCCATTATACTATAGATATACGATAATAGATTTTTTATATGACTTAATAGTTCGAGTAAATTCTTAGTAAATTGTTTAGAGCTAGCGCGCAAGAGCAACTTTTGTCTCCGCAACTATTTTGTATCTCCCATCAACTCTATGGGCTAGTAAGAAAGTGCGCGCGACGCAACTCTCCATAGAGTTGTTGGGAGAGACAAAATAGTTGCGGAGACAAAAGTTGCTCTTGCGCGCTAGCTCTAATAAAAGGCAAAAATAATTCATTTCACCAAGATTTCCAAATAGAACGCCATCTAGTTTTAATTATGGTAAAAATAATGGTGCCAAAATAACTTTGCGAATTTTATACATATAAAGTACCTACATTTTTTTGAAACAAAGTTGACGAAACACATCACAGTCAGTAAATAATACACAGGTACTGTTTTATAATTTCTGTTAAGAATTGGATCTAAACATACTTACTCACTATTTAATATTATATTGTTTTCTTATTTTTTCAGCTACCTACTAATCTTTTTTACTGTGAAATGATTGAATAATGAATAAAACTCAGTATTCTTTTATTCGAAATGTAAATTATAAGAGCCTTAACAACTCTACATTTTTATTTTCAATAAGTCCTCAATAAATAATTGCAGCATGCTTTATTTGCACGATAGGTATATGTATTTGAAAAACTCTACAAAAATCTACACTAATATTATAAAGAGGAACACTTTGTTTGTTTGTTTGTTTGATTGTAATGAATAGGCTCATAAACTACTGGACCGATTTTAAAAATTCTTTCACCATTCGAAAGCTAAATTATCCACGAGTAATAAAGGCTATATTTAATTATGAACAAAAATAGGGTTCCGTAAGATATTAGGGTTTTTCGGACACACGGTGTAAAAAATCAGCCAAAAAGTTACTTATCCACGGGGGTGAAACCGCGCGGAGCAGCTAGTAAGAAATAAACTTATTTTAGTGTTCTACAATCAACAAATCAAAACGTGTACCTCTACATAATTATAAAACACATTTAGGTTTTAAAATTAGAAAATATAGAGTCAACTCTCCATTCGTTATAAAAGCTCCAATTGAAATTTTGAAGCCCAGACAATGTAGAGCTTTTGAAATATCGATTGTAGAGCGGTTTTAGTGTTAATTGAATTTGTCCATGACAATAAACTAGAGCCAAAAGTCAAGACGTAATACACGCGTCTTGTTAGATATTATATAAACTCTAGCTAGACTTATTCGCACCCGCGTCACGCAACGTCATTCCATAATGGAACAGCCAATCCAATAGCACCAGCTACATCGCGATGTTGAAGTTTTTTCATCATTCAGTATATATAGAAGATATTAGGCGCACTAAATGGGGAGTCCCTTGCTACTCGGGTAGCCGGTCGTGGCGGTGGGCCGGGCCAAACCGCTGCCAATCTGAATATGTCGATAAGTTCGTCATGTATGGGTATTAATGGAAATGATTTAAATAAACAATTCTTAAAGTCGCAATATTGAGAAACTTTCTCACAGACACCGAAGTAGCTGCTTTGACTCTCTTTTTTGTTGCTTTTTTCTAATTTTCCATATCTAATAAGAAAGTTTTAGGGTTTGCGACGTTTTTCTATTATTCTAATTAGGGTTTTTATTATTATTTAATGCTACTGTGGTTCAAACATTTTTGCAATATATTTTTATAATATTCAATCATTAATAATTATAATAAGAGCTCTAGTCCAAAATCAATGATTTAAATAAAAAGAGCTACCTATTTGAGCTTATTGTGTCAGTAAATGGTAATAATTAACATCGCGTCATGGTCCATGACGCGATGTTAGCAGTAATTTAGAAACGTGCAGTTAGCTATTGACATTTTGATAGCAGTCATAAATAAAAATGACTATATCTAGTGATTTGAAAGTAATTAAGTAACGTAATTTTTCTGGGTTTAAAGAAATGGGTTAGAAAGAAATTTTATCATGAATAATTGCTAATGTACTTAGTAGATAGTATTAATTGTTGGGTACATTATAATATCTACTAAATTTTTGTAATAATGTTAAATAAAGATATGACAAAAATTGTTACTAAGATATTTTATTTAAATATAATATAAAAATCTAGACAACATCTAGATTTCCTAATTTTCCTAAAAGTTGTGATAAAATGTATAATTTATATAAAATAATTTTTATAAATTAATATTCATTTCATTTTTAAAAGAAATAATAATTATCAAATGCAAATTTACTTGCTATCTAAATAAAAAAAAGTTGTAAGTATCAAAATAATATAATTATTTATGTGATATTCTATGTCTCTACATTATCAGTCGACGTAAAAAAATTGACCATGATGTTTAATAAAAAAAGCAAAAAGAAGGTCAAATCAGCTACTAGCGTGTGGGTGAGACCCAAGTCTCTCTTTATCATTTTCTTGACAGTATTTGAACAGTTAGTTTACCATATATGATTGCTTAATACGCTTCAAACATATCTGATGGCGAGGAATTAGACCGGCTCCTTGCCTAGACCGGCTGACACCAGTAGCTACGGACCCTCCGTATAACGTCGCTAAAATTTCGTATATCTACTCAGTGCACAAAAAATTTCGTCACCGCGTTTCAGAGAATCTACGTCACCCTCTCATCGTAATGTCAAATTGCATACTTTTAAATTTAAATTTGAAAAAGCATAATTTTTTGTTCATTTTAAATTTGTAAGGACGTTCGTTTAGTGCGGTAATGATTTTATAATATGTATGGTTCGTCATAAAAAAGCGCAATCCATTGGCAATTTGAGTGCATAGCTCTATAGTCGGTCAACGACTCTACAGAGAGCGACAGCGAAACTCTACATAGTGTATGAGTCATTGATCGTTTCTCTACAAAATATTCAATGGAGTTCTTTGAGAATAGTGCCATCTATGATTGGTACTATGAAAATATGTATTAAAATATTTTCACTTATTGTTTTTACCGTTGTAAGAATATTAATACTGATTGGTAAATTGTATTAAAATTTATAATTACAGCCTGTCTATCTCAAAATTAAATATTGATTTATAATAGTACGGTTTATATTTTTTTTAGAAATGGCAACTTTAGATAAACGTCGCAAGAACTTACGACTTGCGCCTGAAACAAAATAAAATGGCGAATTCAGAAAAACATATTATTATAAATTCGTGCACATTTAATTTATTTATTGTTTGCTAAAAAATCACAAGATAATAAAAAAGTTTTTGAACTCTTCGTAATTGTTGCCATTAGAGGTAAGTGGATTTGTTGCAATAAACATAAAAATAAAACATTTTAACATTATAGAAACACTGTCAAAGAGTGTTGCAAGAAGTTTTAAATTTCATTATATTGACAATAATGTTTACGTTTTGTTTGTTGTTGTTCTAATTCAATATTTCTAATAAAATTTACTTCTAAAATCATGTGTTTAAATACAAGTTATATAAAATTATTATTAGCTTATGGCTGACATGACAGTTTTCCGCCAATTAAATATGAATCCGGGATAAGTTTTCCATCAATCAACGTACCTTAAAGGCAAAATGGGTAGGTATCGGTTAATATTTTATTCCTTCACCATCTTCCAAAAAGACCTTTTGTAGATCTTAAATAGTCCCATGAATAATAAATGAACTCTACCTGCAGTAATATACTTTCGATGTACATACATACCTAGTTACCTTCTATAATTTACAATTTATTATCAAACCTATCAGTAATTGTAAACAAAAAGGTATTTCTTTAGAAATTTGCGGCACGAATTAAGGGGGGGTAGGGGAGGGAAAGGGAGGGGGGAGGTAAGGGGAGACCCCCTGTGAAGTGGGGGGGTGCGGAAACCCCCCCTTCTATTTTTTTTTTGAATTTATATTTATACTAGCTTACCGCCCGCGGCTTCGCCCGCTTTGTCTAAAACCTAATAAATTATATACTAAAACCTTCCTCTTAAATCACTCTATCTATTAAAAAAAACCGCATCATAATCCGTTGCATAGTTTTAAAGATTTAAGCATACAAAGGGACATAGGCAAATAGGGACAGAAAAAGCGACTTTGTTTTGTACTATGTAGTGAAATGTAGTTAGAAATATACTGAAGATTATGGGCTTTCTTGACTGCTCCGGCGCTGCAGAACGTGGCGCTTGCCCCCGTGTACCTCGTTGCAGGCAGGAGTCTTCACTCGCCTTTGTAGCTTCGGCTTTTTGGTCGCCTTTGGCGACCAGCCTCAGCCACTCCGGCTCGCTTGACTCTGCCTGCTCCTCAGCACACGCGGGCGCCACGCTCCTCCGCGCCTCCGACTTTTTTAATACACTCTAGTGTATGACAGACAAGTACCACGTGGAGTCGGGGTGGACAGATTCGGTTCTGTTACTAACAATTTGTGTGCAATGTACATACAATAAAAAAAACATTTTTTTTAATTATACATGTTTGATACAATTTACAAGGGCAATGAATGGATCAATTTTATTTTTTTCAAATCAGCGTCTCCACATATTATATTCTTTAATAATATCATCAAAGTTTGGGTGGTTATAGTTTAAAAAATCTCTATACAACACGCCACTGGGACTCAATTCTTTGAGTATGAGTCCCATCAGGGGCAACAAATGCAAATGGGTTGTCTGGGTCTGAGTGATTAACTTTTTTAAAAACATACCCATGTTGCCCCAATCATATACTACTCGCCAATAATCCGTATGAATTGTTGTCCCTCAGCAACATGCTTTTGAATGAACTATGAAGAAACTATGGTTTTTAATGTACATTTTGACATTTGTTATCTCTTTCAAACACAATTCTTGTAGGTAGTTTTGTCAATGCAACTCAAACAATTTTGAACATAACCTCAAAAATTAAAATTAAGATTTCTCTGTAATTACAAGTTTCCGCACGAAAAGCCGCTAATGTATGTTCCGGGGCATTATTATCGATCGAAAAAAATTAAAATCACGCCGAAATTCGTGCCGCAAGTTTCTAAAGCCAACCCAACAAAAAATTAAAAAGAAGAAAATATGAACTAAGAAAAAAGTTACACTCTATAATTATCATAAATAGTAAACTTTAATAAAAACTTCTTTAGAATTAAGTTTCTATAACTAACTATATATAAAACTAGCTGCTCTCCGCGGTTTCACCCGCTTGGCCCCACTCTTGTTGGTCTTAGCAAGATGATATATAGCCTATAGCCTTCCTCGATAAATGAGCTATCTAACACCGAAAGAATTTTTCAAATCGGACCAGTATTTCCTGAGATTAGCGCGTTCAAACAAACAAACTACAGCTTTATACTTTATGTACAGATTTAAGTACCAAATATTTCAAGATTATATTCCAGACATTCTATAGTTGTTTCACTATTCATGAACGGCAATTGTTTTTTTTTATATTTGCAGATATATAAATATGTCAGACGGAGAAGGTACTTCTACTCAAGAGCAACAAGTGGTTGTAGAATATAAAGAGGGTTGGTATTCATTAAGATTTTATTTACTACTAGCTGTGCTGTGCGGTTTTACTCGCATTGCTCGCTGCTATTGGTCTTAGCGTGATGATATATAGCTTATAGCCTTCCTACATAAATGGGCTATCTAACGCTGAAAGAATTTTTCAAATCGATCAGTAGTTCCTGAGATAAGCGCGTTCAAACAAACAAACTCTTCAGATTTATAATATTAGTATAGATATCTTATTAAAATGGTTAAAATAAATTATTATAATTTTCAGGTGAGCTAGAGATAGTTGAATATGACAAAAGTGAGGTAAGATTCCATTATTTCTTAAATATTTTAAAATACCTAGTGCCTTTTTTTATTTATTTATTTATTTATTTATTTATTTATTTATTAAGGGCCACTTACAAAACATACACCAATAAAATAACAGATATAAAAGATACAATTATATATAGCTAAGTGTTGTTTTACTTATAAGTTGCCACGGCTTGTTAACGGAAAAATATACAATTTATTAAAATGACTAAATGACTATTTTGATTATTAACAATCTTAGTTAAAAAAAATTTCTTTTTCTTTATTATGGTTTATCACTACATAGTATAAAACAAAGTCGCTTTTTCTGTCCCTATGTCCCTTTGTATGCTTAAATCTTTAAAACTACGCAACGGATTTTGATGCGGTTTTTTTTAATAGAGTGATTCAAGAGGAAGGTTTTAGTATATAATTTGACAAAGCGGGCGAAGCCGCGGGTGGTAATCTAGTATATAAATTAGCACGAATGGGCCTATATTAAAAGTATCTTTTCTGTTTATTAGTATAATTTAATCTCCAAACTAACATTTCATATTTGGCTTTAATAAGAATTTAATAAAAATGTAAACCATATTTTGTTCAACTCAATCCATTTCAAGATTTAAACTATCACTATTACAAAGTTTATCAATACTTCTACACCAGTTTAAAATCGTAAAAAAGACAGACATATAAAATAAGTTTTATTTTACAGGGAAGTCATATGTTAGGAGAATCATCGGAAGGCGGTGATGATTTCAAATATATGCAAGTTGTGGATTCATCGGGAAAAAATGTTGTACTTGATTTACTTAACATGACTTTGATTAAGTAAGTAACTTGGAAATAACTTGAAAAATCAGTAGAAAAAATTAGTATCATTACATAGTATAAAGCAAGTCACTTCTCACGTCTGTCTGTATGTATGTATGCTTAGATCTTTAAAACTACACAACGGATATTGATGCAGTTTTATTAATAAATAGAGTGGGTCTTGGTAAGCAAGAGAGCTAGGTAAGTTTATAATTTACTAGCTTTCCACCCGCGGCATCGCCCGCGTAGTCAAAGAAAAACCCGCATAGTTCCCGTTCCCGTGGGATTTCCGGGATAAAACCTATCCTATGTCCTTTCTCGGGTATCAAAATATCTCTATACCAAATTTCATTCAAATTGGTTCAGTAGTTAAGGCGTGATTGAGTAACAGACAGACAGACAGAGTTAATTTCGCATTTATAATATATGTACTAGTAATTAGTAATTACTAATTAGTAATAATATATTAGTATTGATTAGGTTTTAGCTAGCTAGTAACATATTATATGTGTTATATCAATAAATATAAAATATGAATTGAATTGTTTTCAGGTGTGAAAATGGAGGAGATTCCTATCAATTAGTGTCGAGTAGTTCAGACTGTGGTGATTCAGAGACTGTCACATGCATATTGTCAAATGATGATGGGGAAGGTATGTTGTTTAATAATGTTAGTAAAATTTTTACGAATATTTTTGAGTTGTTGAGAAAGTTTGTATGAATATAACATGTTTGATATTTTGGTTTTAGGGCATTTTCGCCAAAATGTCTACAATCCAATTCACGGGATGTCCCACACATAAAAATTGCAAAAAAACTCAGGATTTTTAATTTAGAAGTGTTGAATTAATTTTAAATAGTTAAGGATGACTTAAGATTTCTTGTTTTTTATTTTACTTATGAGAAAATTAACCCAAAGTTCCAAAATTTAATCCTGAAAACTGACATCTTACGGATTGCAGTACTGTCCCCTTTTCGAAATGTGATCTTTATTTTACAATTTCTCAGCAATTTCGCTATTTATTACTTACTGCAAACGTTTAAATTATTGTAATTTCGTTGTAGTTTTCAAGTGTAATAAACTCATAATACATTTTAATACAATTATATTATTTAAAATTAGTTTTAATCGTGTCCCCTTGGTATCTGTTAACTGGACATGTCCTGCACCGTTACCGTAAATGCTCAATAATTTCGTTCGGTTTTTTTTCTACCTTCCACAATTTTTTTATACAAATAGCAACACCAAATCGAACACGAGCTATGTCAGCAACCATTTGAAGTGTCAGCCGTTTTAGCGTTCATTTTTGACAGTGTTGTGAGCGGTAACGGTCATTTTGCAAAGTTTTCACCTCATACTGAGCGGTAAGTGTTTCACGATTTTAGAACGATTTTGTAATGTTAATGTTAAAACAAAGGTAGTTTCACATGGTGACATTATTTGTGGCTTTATATAGAATAAAGATATTCAATTATCTTAACATATATTCAGTTTATGATTAAAAATCTAAGAGAAGATGTGCGACCGTTACGTCCTTTTCGTTACCAAATGGCTGGTAACGTATTAGCTGGACAAAAAAAGTAACGAACAGGACAGCGTAAATATGTGGATACACTGAGAGAATTTTTAGTACTATTTAATTTTTAATTGCTCTGCTTATTAGCCACCTGCCAAATGTAACTTGAGGTTTATAAATTTGCTTTTGCTCTGAATTTAAATTTATAACAAAATGCATGTCAACTATGAGAAAAATATGCTAGCTACAAAACTACATTAAGTAAAAGCTTTATATTTTTTAAATTACGGCCATGGTCGAATTTTGCTAGGTGGCTCGATTTAAGTCTCTAAGTGTATTTTTAGAAGATGTTGTTTCGACTTTTTTTAAATTACGTATGTTAATTTAAATAAGATAATTAATTATTAAAAAAAAAGATTTTTGATTTTAACTAATAGTATGAACACAAACCGTTTTGAACTTTCGTTATTTTTATATAAGTCGATTCTTGTCCGTCTGTTTGTTTGTAATTTTATGTTTTAGGTACTTATAAAAATGGCACATACCGCTGCCGAAAAAATTAAGCGGTATAGGGAACGAATAAAAAGTGATCCCCAAAAATATGAAGAGTATCGTAAGAAAAATATAGACCGACTTAAACAAAAGCGCAAGAAGATTTTTATTTTTTTTGAAGTTAAATGAAACAGCATTTTTGGTGCTATAATTGTGATTTTAGACGCCTAGACACAATAGATTTTCTATTGTGTCTGTGATTCCGGGGGCTGAGGGATTAAGAACAACTTTTTATACTAAGTGAAAATTTTAAAACCTAAGCTCGTTTTAAAAACAATTATAGACTGAATTGTTGATTTTTGATCTCATGTAAACATGTGCCTTAAATAATACCTAATGTAATGAAAGTCAAATAAAAATGATGAAAAGTAAGGTAAGCGGGTGTATTTAATTAGTCCCAGTATGTCCTCAACTTTACTATGTCAGGACCGTTACTGATTGGTCAGATATACGTGACTGTCCCCTGAAATATTGAAGAGTTTTGATAGTTTTTCTTTATTTTGTGAAAAAAATTTAATACTTTTTTATATAATTTCGAAACAAATGCATTCTCAAGTACTGATTGGTATTGAAATTCAAGATTTGCCCCTAGTTATTTCATTAATAAAATAAAAGTTAAGTATTGCATTTTCGTAAAAGTAACGGTCATGACAATTTGTTACAAGTTACAATAAGTAATTATTTCGTTTTTAACTAGAGTTTATGATCATTTGCTAGACAGGACAATTATTAAGCTACTACATGCCAAAAAAACCCAATTCTAACTTTAGTTTTATTTCAAAAGCAAAATATTCTTAGGTAACGTTCTGGACCAAAAAACGTGCCTAAGTTACTATTTTTCACTATTTCATATAAAATCGGGGTTTAAAATTAAATTCAAAAGCGTTTTTAGTAAAATTTAATTAATCTATTAATCTAATAAACCAACAATTACCCAAAAAACTGAAAAAAATATTCAGTAGCATATTTTGAGAGGTGGTACCAATTGAAAAAAAAATGCCCTTTAATGGCATTCAAATCCATACTAAAGCTGGTTGCAGAACTTGACCGACCGTCAGTGCGTACCGTCGGTCCTGACGATACGCATCAACAATCGTATGACTATGACACTAATGCGCATGACAATACGCGTGCGTATGGTCGGTCTAGCTATCAACGGTTTTATGAATTTCCCTACATATGACAAGCGCGACTGACGTACGCACTGATGGTCGGTCAATCTGCAACCAGCATAATAATATTATAAATGCGAAAGTAACTCTGTCTGTCTGTTACTCAATCACGCCTTAACTACTGAACCAATTTGCATGAAATTTGGTATAGAGATATTTTGATACCCGAGAAAGGACATAAGATAGGTTTTATCCCGGAAACCCCACGGGAACGGGAACTATGCGGTTTTTTCTTTGACTGCGCGGGCGAAGCCGCGGGCGGAAAGCTAGTGCTTTATAAATAAAGAATAGAAAAAATTCAGGTGTCGCCCCGGAATTGTTGCCCACCCAAAAAATTTTGCGTGTCTGCAGAGCACACGTGTCAGAAATGAAACTTCTTTGGCAAGATGCAAAGATGCCAAAATCATCGCCTTACTCCATGACATGATGGTGTTGCCATGACGCGACCTTGAAATTTAACTCTCCTAAAGAAGTTTCACTTCAAAAATCAATAATGTACTATTTTTCACTATTTAGTTAATTATTTACATTAATTATTTTCTCAACAGAAGATCAATACATGGTGATGGATGGTGATAATGGTTCGCTTGTTTATTTGGAGTCGGAAATCGGGGAAGCTGAAGAGACACAGCCGGAAGAAAAACCTGTAGAGAAACAGGTGAGTATTTTTATATAAATACTAGCGGTCCGCCCCGGCTTCGCCCGTGGTACATATTTACGTTTTCTCTAAATAAAAACCATCCTCGTACTTCAAGGAATATAATAAAAAAAGAATTATCGAAATCGGTTCAGCCGTTCTCGAGTAATGCGCTTACCAACACATTTTGCGATTCATTTTTAACCGACTTCAAAAAAAAGGAGGAGGTTATTTTTAACCGACTTCAAAAAAAAGGAGGAGGTTATCAATTCGGCCGGTATATATATTTTTTTTCTTTTTTTTTTATGTATGTACACCGATTACTCCGAGGTTTCTGAACCGATTTACGTGATTCTTTTTTTGTTCGATGCGGGATGGTGTCGAATTGGTCCCATAAAAATTTTATTCAGATAGGCCCAGTAGTTTTTATTTTATGAGCATTTTTGTCTGTAGGTATTTGTAAATTTTGCAAGTGCAAGTTTGAAGTCGGTTGTTTTTAACGCAGTTATCACTTGTTATATTATAGACCAGTAGAAAAAAATAGTAAAAAGTTTATTTTAGGAAAAAAATGTATTTACAAACTCATATTTAAAATCAAATAACCAGCTTTGTGCGAGAAAACATTTTTAGACAGAGAGGTACATAAGCTAAATCACTGCCAAGTAATATCAAAATCTGATCAATGTTTATTCAAATAAAAGAAGAACAAACATACATATATCCTGACATTCTTTCATGTTTATAATATACTAGCGGTCCGCCCCGGCTTCGCCCGTAGTACTTTCTCTACATAAGAACCATCCTCGAACTTCAAGGAATATTATAAAAAAAGAATTAACGAAATCGGTTAAGCCGTTCTCAAGTTATGCGCTTACCAACACATTTTGGGATTCATTTTTATATTATAAGAAGATATAAAAAAAAAACCATTGTGTGGATAAATGATTAGTAAAATATTGTTAAGTGAATACGCGGGATAAAACTAGTATATTGGATACTAATACGTACCTAGTTATATTTTTAACATTTCTTATATTTTTCAGCCTCAAAAACCACAACAGCCTAGTCCACAGTTTATATTGGAACGAGCGAAAGCTTTGCAAGCATCAAAGTGAGTTTATGAATTTCTGAATAACTAATTTGTTGCTGATTTTTTTTTATAAAGTTAATTAAATAAACGGAGCATTAATAATTTTGGAAGTTGGAACTGAAATGTGTAATTTTGAAAGTACATGTACTGCTAGTTTTTCTTTAAAAGTTTTAATTTATTCGTGTTATTTATCTTATAGAACAATAATGTCAAACCTACAACGTCGATCCCGTGGGGGGCGAAGACGCCGTGGAGCCCTACCGCCCCCCCACGAGTTACTCGCGTTACCTCAGTTCCGTCTGTACCTGTACTCGTGCAAGCTGTGCCCGTTCAAGTGCAACGCTGTTCGCGAGCTCTCCGCGCACAAGGTGACAAACGCACAGAAATAAATACACAGACATCGATAGACACGGAAATAAGCACACAGATATTGACATACACAGAAATAAACACACAGGCATAGATAGACACAGAAGTAAGCACACAGACTTCGACATACACAGAAATAACCACACAGATATCGACAAACACAAATATATACACAAATACTGAAACGCATACACAGTAATCTATAAACAAATACATATACCTACTGAGTGTTGACACAGAAATCGAAACAAGCAAATTGTACACAGAGCTTGACAGAAACATAGATCAAAAGCAGATACAAATTGCTACAGCTTGCCATCTTCGGTGTTTCCATCTACCTATGATATGGATGCCTTCAAAAGAAGAGCCTACGCGTCTCTCAAAGGCCGGCAAAACAATCGCAAAGTTACCTAACTTTGCAATTGTCCATGGGCGGCGGTGATCATTTTCATTAGTACACCGCCCGCACCTTTGTCGGTTGTGGTATAAAAAAATGTTTTAAAATACAGAAACGAACATAGAAATAGACACAGATACACACACAAATATACATTCTTAGACCCAAGATGGATTTTAAGTTTTATAAAAAAAAGATGTCGCTCAAGCTATAAGACCGCCATTTGTACTTAGTTTAAGCTATCTTTTAGTGTTTGTATTTATTTTTTACTAGCTTTCCACCCGCGGCATCGCCCGCGCAGTCAATGAAAAACCCGCATAGTTCCCGTTCCCGTGGGATTTCTGGCATAAAACCTAACAATTTAATTATTAATTTTATTACCTAAAAATTTAATTATTTACTATGTCCTTTCTCGGGTATCAAAATATCTCTATACCAAATTTTATGCAAATTGGTTCATTAGTTAAGGCGTGATTGAGTAACAGACAGACAGACAGAGTTACTTTCGCACTTATAATATTAGTATGGATTCTCTTTAAGAGGCCGGCGGACGACAATTTTTCCATACAAACGTAATACCAAAATAATTTTCAGTTTGAGCATATTTCCACTTTATTGTGCTGTTATTCGGAATAAGACAGTATTTATCTAGGTTCCCATATTATTTTTATTGCAAAATACTTAAATACAACGAATTGTAAACGATTTGTATTTCTCACATTTTTAAAGTATAAATGATATGTTTTCTACTCATCCATTCTGTAATAAAAACGGCAATATTCTTAATGTAATGTAATTCGAAACATGGTTTACATTGTTAAGTTACACAATATGCAAAAAAAATTGGAAAAGCATTGAGTTTTCATTCATCGTTTTTGGTATTACGGCACACGTTCAAATTAATCACAAATTTTCATCGGTCGTCGTGCTGTCGCATCAAGCACAATATACAGATACATACAGTAAACTTCATAGTATAGAAAAAAGTTTGTATGTGTTGGTAATATTTTCGATGTGTGAAAACCACGTCACCACTTTGTCAAGCACAAGCCTGTCAAACTATTTTCTTTTTCATCCTAAAACAAAAAGGTGGAGGTTCTATGCTCGTATAATAATAATTTTAATTTATTTTTGCATATTTTGTGTTTTTTAGTTTAATTTAATTTATCGTTTTAAATATAATTAAGTAGGTATACCTAAATACAAGTATTGTTAATTCTGGTTTAAAATAATTACTTTAATAATTATTTTAATTAAAATAATTTGCGCCTGTAATCACTACATATATTAGCAACATAATAAATTTTCTAGTGTATCAATTTTTTTTTCTACGAATTTATTTAGGTAGCTCAGTCGGCCGCGAAAATCCCAATATTTTAAATATTTTTTTAAAAATCGTGTTTTTAAAATAAAACTCTGGGTGTTCTACTCGTGTAAAGAGAAGCTCCTTAGATATTTCCGATAAAAAAGGGTCAAAGAATAAAATAAAATTTAGACTCATTTAATTTTATTTCAGTGCGTCAATACGGTTTTAAGCCAAAAAGTAACACTCTGTCAGCGACTATAGACCTGACTACTAAAATAAAACAGAACATTGACGCAAAAAATTTAGTTTTGGGAGTATTTATTGACCTACAAAAGGCCTTCGATACCGTTTCTCACGAACTTTTAATAAAGAAATTAGCATCCATTAACATTACTGGTAAAGCACTAGACATGCTGAAATCATATTTAAAAAATCGATCACAAATCGTTAAAATAGATAACTACAATAGCATTCCCTTACCAATTACGTGTGGCATACCACAAGGTTCGATTTTAGGCCCATTGCTTTTTTTAATTTATATTAATAATTTACAAGATTTAAAACTAAATGGTCATCTAACACTTTATGCGGATGACACCTGTCTGTTTTATTTTGGTCCCTCTATACATGACATGATAAAGCAAGCACAAAACGATTTAAATAAATTAAATAAATGGTTTCAATACAATCTACTAACAATAAATATATCTAAAACGTGTTATATTAAATTCAAAGCTCAGAACAAAATTATTCCACCACACGCTCCACTTAAAATTAACGGTGTTGTATTAGAACATAAAACCCACGAGAAATACCTAGGTTTGCGAATCGACAGCTCTCTAAAATGGAATTATCACATCGACCACCTAAAAAATAAATTATCAGCACTTCTTAGATCTCTGCGTAATATCACTTCTTGCATTCCTCATAAATTACGCCACACCATCTACAACACGTTAGTCAAACCTCACCTAATGTATTTAATAGAAGTATGGGGTAGCGCTTACAAAAATAAATTAGCGCCACTACAAATTTTACAAAATAAAATTATTAAAACCATTTTTAAATATCCTTTTTTAACTTCTACAAATAAAATCTACGACGATACTAAAATAATGAATTTAAAACAATTATACTTTTATAATACGTGTATGTTCATCCACAAAGCGCTACATAAAAACATAAATACAAATATAATATTCTCAACATCAAATCGCCACTATCCTAATAGACGAGCTAGCTATCTTGCCCTCCCGAAGATCCGAACGAATTATGGAAGGCGAACGGCAACATACGAGGGAGCACGTTTCTATAACGGATTGCCAAGCAAATTAAAAAGTGTAAACTCATTCATTGTATTCAAAAAACAATTAGCGAAACACATCCTGGAAGACCACACGCTCAAACTTTGAATGCAATGAATGAGTACCTAACCTAAACTTATGTTTATAGTATGTAACTTACTCTAAATTTTTAACTAACGAATGATATTTTTTATAAATACCTATGTTTAAAATTTAAGTTTCTCATGTAAGTGACTTAATGTCTTAATGGGAATGTCTTTAAACCTTCAAAGGATGTCACTTTTTTGCGCCTAAAAGTAAAAACATATTATGTTAGTGCATTGTGCGTGCGTATTTTTTGCCAATTGTATTGTAATATTTCTGACTAGCTTCCACCCGCGTCTCCGTCCGCGCGGATGTCGGTCTTCGCGTGGATGGTTTATTTCTCCATTTTGAGTTACTCTGACAATGACATCTTATAAAAAAAAAGAATCCACTGCGGGTAACGCAACGTGTGTTCGCGGTTCTACAGAACAACGTCTATGGATAAAACTGAAAAATTAAGATTATTTTTTTCCACGTGTTATTCCAGGATAAAAAGTATCTAAAAGTATATATTGTATGCCCAGGATAATAAAGTATAATTATTATGCCAAGTTTCATCGAAATCGAACTGTTAGTTTTCACGTGATGTCAGCATACAGACAGACGGACAGACAAAAATTTTTTTAATCACATATTTGGGTTTGGTATCGATCCAGTAACACCCCCTGCTATTTACTTTTTCGATATTTTCAATGTACAGAATTGACCCTTCTACAGATTTTTTTATTATATATGTATAGAGTAGATATAGATTATATTTGCGAAAAAAATGTACCCTGATTTTTACAGCTACATTTTTTTCTACAAAGCCTAGATGTTGAGATATTATTGAAGACTAGATTTTCGCCCGCGGCTTCGCCCGCGTTTGCAAAGGAAAACCCGCATAGTTCCCGTTCCCGTGGGATTTTCGGGATAAAAATCCTATGTGTTAATCTAAGTTACCCTCTTTATGTGTGCTAAATTTCATTGTAATCGGTTCAGTAGTTTTTACGTGAAAGAGTAACAAACATCCATACATCCATACAAACTTTCGCATTTATAATATTACTAGTAGGATATAAGTGTTGTAGAGAAATTTCCTTAAAACGCATTGCTATTCTGCACATACACTTACGATTGCCCAAAGTTTGCTGCAAAAATAAAGTAAATAAGAAACATTTTATTCCTAAATAAAAAGAAATGCGTTTGTCAATATGAATGAATGGTACACTCACACAACTACACACTATTCACACAAATTCACGCGCGGCTTCGGCGGGAATTGTGCAACAGAGACAACAATATTCGAGCGTATTTTGCCTTCACTTCGAATTGCAGTTGGCAGCGGCCTCCGCCGGACTCTTAAGTGCAATAAAGGATTGAGAAATAAAAAAATCCTACTACTATTATAAAGGCGAAAGTTTGTATGGATTTATGGATGTTTGTTACTCTTTCACGTAAAAACTACTGAATGGATTTGAATGAAATTTAGCACACATATAGAGGGTAACTTGGATTAACACATAGGATAGGTTTTATCCCGGAAATCCCACAGAAACGGGAACTATGCGGGTTTTCCTTTGCAAACGCGGGCGAAGCCGCGGGCGGAAATCTAGTAAAAAAATAAGATAATAGTTACTTATTGTTTTACATTTGCAGGCAGCAGAACACACGGGCGGGGGCAAGTGGAAGGCCGGGGGCAGGTCGGGCAGCATCGCGCTACAGTGCCCGCGCTGCCCGTTCAGGGGCAACACGCATCTGCAGGCAAGTTATGGGCTAATTGGGGCAGATTGAGCTATTTATATGGGCAAATAGAGGCAGATTTAATTATTTACAGGGGCAGATACAGGCATATTTAATTATTTACAGGGGCAGATACAGGCAGATTTAATTATTTACAGGGGCAAATACAGGCAGATTTAATTATTTACAGGGGCAGATACAGGCAGATTTAATTATTTACAGGGGCAAATAGAGGCAGATTTAATTATTTACAGGGGCAGATACAGGCAGATTTAATTATTTACAGGGGCAAATAGAGGCAGATTTAATTATTTACAGGGGCAGATACAGGCAGATTTAATTATTTACAGGGGCAGATACAGGCAGATTTAATTATTTACAGGGGCAGATACAGGCAGATTTAATTATTAACAGGGGCAAATACAGGCAGATTTAATTATTTACAGGGGCAAATAGAGGCAGATTTAATTATTTACAGGGGCAAATACAGGCAGATTTAATTATTTACAGGGGCAGATACAGGCAGATTTAATTATTTACAGGGGCAAATACAGGCAGATTTAATTATTTTCAGGGGCAAATAGCGGCAGATTTAATTATTTACAGGGGCAGATACAGGCAGATTTAATTATTTACAGGGGCAAATACAGGCAGATTTAATTATTTACAGGGGCAAATAGAGGCAGATTTAATTATTTACAGGGGCAAATACAGGCAGATTTAATTATTTACAGGGGCAGATACAGGCAGATTTAATTATTTACAGGGGCAGATACAGGCAGATTTAATTATTTACAGGGGCAGATACAGGCAGATTTAATTATTTACAGGGGCAAATACAGGCAGATTTAATTATTTACAGGGGCAAATAGAGGCAGATTTAATTATTTACAGGGGCAAATAGAGGCAGATTTAATTATTTACAGGGGCAAATACAGGCAGATTTAATTATTTACAGGGGCAGATACAGGCAGATTTAATTATTTACAGGGGCAGATACAGGCAGATTTAATTATTTACAGGGGCAGATACAGGCAGATTTAATTATTTACAGGGGCAAATACAGGCAGATTTAATTATTTACAGGGGCAAATAGAGGCAGATTTAATTATTTACAGGGGCAAATACAGGCGGATTTAATTATTTACAGGGGCAGATACAGGCAGATTTAATTATTTACAGGGGCAAATACAGGCAGATTTAATTATTTTCAGGGGCAAATAGCGGCAGATTTAATTATTTACAGGGGCAGATACAGGCAGATTTAATTATTTACAGGGGCAAATAGAGGCAGATTTAATTATTTACAGGGGCAAATAGAGGCAGATTTAATTATTTACAGGGGCAAATAGAGGCAGATTTAATTATTTACAGGGGCAAATAGAGGCAGATTTAATTATTTACAGGGGCAAATAGAGGCAGATTTAATTATTTACAGGGGCAAATACAGGCAGATTTAATTATTTACAGGGGCAGATACAGGCAGATTTAATTATTTACAGGGGCAGATACAGGCAGATTTAATTATTTACAGGGGCAAATACAGGCAGATTTAATTATTTACAGGGGCAGATACAGGCAGATTTAATTATTTTCAGGGGCAAATAGCGGCAGATTTAATTATTTACAGGGGCAGATACAGGCAGATTTAATTATTTACAGGGGCAAATAGAGGCAGATTTAATTATTTACAGGGGCAGATACAGGCAGATTTAATTATTTACAGGGGCAGATACAGGCAGATTTAATTATTTACAGGGGCAGATACAGGCAGATTTAATTATTTACAGGGGCAAATAGAGGCAGATTTAATTATTTACAGGGGCAAATAGAGGCAGATTTAATTATTTACAGGGGCAAATACAGGCAGATTTAATTATTTACAGGGGCAGATACAGGCAGATTTAATTATTTACAGGGGCCGATACAGGCAGATTTAAATAATTGATGGAAATTAAACCGATTGATTATAGTGTTGTCGTATTTAAATATAGTCTACTTCTGAAATTTCCAGTCGATTTGGTTTACTGTTAAAAAAACGCCGTGTGTCACTCGGGGACTGGGGCGGTTGCGCTATTGCGCTATGCCTTCAAGCCACACCTCCGCCCGTCCCCGTGGGGAGCGTGAGGTTTTTTCGTTACGGAATTTCTCGATTCGGTCCCCGCGCTCAAGGCCCGCGATAGAAGCTATGCAATGGCTTAAAAATAATTATAACATCATGTTAATGTATCATATTATATTGTTACAGTTATCAAAACACATGTTGGAGGAGCACCATAAGAATAAGAAAAAGGATGATCAAGGTACATTTTTGTTATTAATTTCATTAAATCTGTATGTTACCGGTAAACTGTGTAATTCAGGTATTTTATACTAGCTGCTCCGCGCGGTTTCACCCCCGTGGCTCCACCCCTGTTGTTCCTAGCGTGATGATATAAAGCCTATAACCTTCCTCGATAAATGGGCTTTCTAACACCGAAAGAACTTTTCAAATCGGACCACTAGTTCCTTAGATTAGCGCGTTCAAACATACAAACAAACTCTTCAGCTTTATAATATTAGTATAGATAATACCCAGGAATGTATGAAATATGGCAATAACTATAAATTGTTATAGAATACCATCTGGCTATATGTTTTATCATTTCTGATCAATGACCTATTATACTAGTAGACGCGGCATACGCCAACATCATTGCACTAAAAACAGCGTAATTAATACATACCTACTTACTAACGCATTATCACCAATACAGTTGTTCTCTCTTTCACTCTCACGCACGAGACATAATACATGTCTCACTCATGTACTTCGTAATAACAACTGACGATTAAAATACAAAAAGAACGTCCAGCCACGACGCTGAATGGTGCGTGACTAAGTGAAACTCGGGCACTTACCTGAGTTTTTTCTTGCCAAAATAGAGAGCGGGTAACGTATCTAGCTTTTTTATATATCATAGTTTCTGATATTAAAAACAATTTAATAAACGTCTGAACTAATTGACTGCGACACATATACAAAAAACAGCGTGTGTGCACACAAGTCAGAAGTGAAACTTTTTTGGCAAGATTCAAAGATCAAAATCGTCGCCTATACCATGACGTGACGGTATTCCCATGACGCGACCATGCATTTTTTTTTATTCACTTCAAAAATATTTTTTTTCATTATATTAAATGTTTATACTTACAAGTGTATAAACATTTAATATATTTAATATTATTTTTTATCATTTTCTTACAGATTACGTGATATTCGGTAACAAAGTATACCTCAGTAGCGCAGAAGTGGAAGCGGCTGATGTTCTCGTGTGTGGAGCGTGCGGGTTCGAGTCCAGTTCGAAGCTAGAATTCAAGAAACATATTGAGGAGGAACATGATGCTACTGCGTGTTAATAAAGTTTAAATATTTGATTGTTGTTTTATTTTTTGTTCACAATAATTGATATATCCATACTTATATTATAAATGCGAAAGTAACTCTGTCTGTCTGTTACTCAATCACGCCTAAACTACTTAACCAATTTGCATGAAATTTGGTATGGAGATATTTTGATACCCGAGAAAGGAAATAGGCTACCTTTTATTGCGAAATATGTACCACGAGCGAAGCCGGGGCAGACCACTAGTAAATAAATAAAACACGAATAATTTTAGAAATAGCAATCAATCTTTGGCGGATTAGAATTATCCTTGAATATGAAGGAAATTGAAAATTATATGATATCTATACTAATATTATAAAGCTGCAGAGTTTGTTTGTTTGAATAAGCTAATCTCAGGAACTACTGGACTGATTTGAAAAATTCCTTCGGTGTTAGATAGCCTATTTGTCGAGAAGGCTATCATCACGCTAAGACCAACAGGAGCGGAGCACTGCGGGTAAAACCGCAGCGCACAGCTAGTCCTTGATATAATTAGAAATTTATAATGATACTAGCGGTCCGCCCCGGCTTCGCCCGTGGTACATATGAAAAATAGATGTTGGCCGATTCTCAGACTTACCCGATATGCACAGAAAATTTCATGAGAATCGGTCCAGCCGTTTCGGAGGAGTATGCAGACTAACATTGTGACACGAGAATTTTATATATAAGAAGATTACATAATATGAGATAATGTTAGTTTTGATAAGTCCACCTACTAAAAAATTTTGAAATTGATTTTAGCAAACACTAAACATTTTTCTGTTCATAATAAGAAATAAATCGGTTAGATATTTAGATTAGAGGCGATTACGGCCGTGTTTACAGATTTTCCGAACGAAAACGTTGACGTTAAAAAAACAACCGATTTTGCGGACATCTTTTACAAAATTCACGAAAATAAGTATACTTTAAGTAAAATTGTAATAAGAAAAATTTCCGATAATACCTCAATGTATAAGAGACATGCACACATATTCAAAATATGCCTGCGGACCGCCTATCCTATTAAAAAAAATATTTAATTTTGGCTATTAAACGAGAGAGCTAAAACGCGCGGGATTTTGAGAAAAAAATAGTGCGCCGGCCGTGTCGCGCTTGACGGTAAGTATCTTATTGTTAAATGTGAATTTTTGAATATGTAACTGTTTCTTTACTTTGCTATCAAAAGATGGAATAGTATGGATTATAAATCAACTTATTTCTTTTACAATTAATAGCTAAAATAAGGTGGACGCGAATTACTACACCGAATTTGTACAACTTCCATTTTGCGTCCACGGTGGGCGCAAACTATACCCTTAGTGCATAACAATAGAACATATTGCGTCCACATTGCTTTCATTGCGTAGCAATGAATTGTTTGTTCAAATATGTAATTTAAAATAGATGGTAAATTTTTGACTAAGACCACAAGTTGATAATTTAAATTTTCATTCAAATTAGCAAATTTTTATGCTATTTTTTATTTTGATATCCGTCCGTCTGTATGTCCGTCTGCCGGTCTGTCTTTCTGTCAAAACCCTTTTTCACAGTAACGCGTGGAGTCATAAAAAATAAAAAAAAAATAAAAAAAAAATTGTTTATTTCTTTTAAACAAGTTTTCATCTCGGGTTGGAGGTAAGTGCCTTCATTTAAGTGACAAATTTCACTTGTGTTAGAAGGCGCTTCTCTTCCATAACAATTACTAGGCATTAACAATTAAAAGAAAGCTTAAAAAATAAGGTAATACATAAATATAAAAATACTCTAAAAATTGGTAGAATGGATGCGTGTGTGTGTGTGTGTGAGTGTGTGTGTGAGTGCGTGTGTGAGTGTGTGTGGGTGTATGTGTGTTCGCATGTTATTGTTTGTGTAATGTACGTAAGAGTTAAAGAAATGTGATTTTTTTTTTATTTTATTTAACATCTTCATTTTACTCCCTACTATTTACATGTTTTTAAAATGTCTTCTGCTTCTGTATAACTAATTTCTTTAAGCCATTTTAAGGTATGTTTTTTACATTCGTTATATCGATTTCCATATATATTTAAAATTTTATTTACATTTTTGTATAAAATTTCTGACTGTCTATTGTACTGACGCTTACTAAATGATGTGTTCGTTTTATGAAATAGTGGAATAATGTCTCTTCTTCTACGATTCGTTATGTTAGGGTCATATGTAGTAGCCTTATGTTTTTTTAGGATAGTTGCAAGAATATATAATTTGCGTACAGATAGTAGGCCCGTTGTGGAGTAAAGGAGTTCAGTAGAATATTTGTATGGTTTAAAATGCATAACCTTTATTAAAGCACGTTGTGCACGTTCTACTTCCAAAAGTTTTGTTTTTGTGGCTCCGCCCCAGACCGGTATACAATAGGTTAAAATTGATTGCGCTAGTGTCACATATATTTTGTTTAGCAAATCCTTATCAGCAACATGGCGAAGTGTTTTAAAAGTCCATGTTATCTTCCTAATTCTGGATGTTATTAAATCTATTTGCGGATGCCAGGACAATCTTTCGTCAATTTGTATTCCCAGATATTTCGCTGAGGTGACTCTATTTAAGTAAGGACAATGGCATGTAGTAAGATTACATTGGTTGTGGATTTGAATACTAAAGTTGTTAGAAGGTTGAGTTTTTTTAGTCATAAAGCTGAAATTTATATTGAATACTAAAATTTACGGTCCCTTGAAGCAGTGAAAAAATCAAACTTAGAAGCCAAAGCAATCAAAAGATACAGCCGCTTATGCTGCAAATTTTCGCAAATTTCGACATATGCAAGGGAATCAAAACCTACAGGGTACTTTACGTGAATACAGCCACTTGAAGTTTGGTACGAAGCAACGTCTTATAGCACAAATAAGGGAAACATTGAAAAAATAATCATTTACAGTTAAAACATATGAAAAAAACAGGATGATACGGAACTCTCAGTGTGCGAGTCCTACTCGCATTTGGCCGGTTTTTATTAAATAACTATATTCGTAAACAAATAATTTATTAAAATCTAATTTTTATTTGCATTTACCTGATAAAATATCACCCAATACACTCTAAATTCCTTTTCTAAGCTGGTGGACGCGAACTGGTCCACGGGTGGACGCAAACTGGAATTTTTGGACGCGAACTGGGTAAAACGCCTAATTCTGCTATTTGTCTAGATAAATAAAAACCACATGATATTTCCAACACAATTGAAAGTAAATCTTAAAAAAGACTATGTAACGAACACGTTACATAAATTTTGCGTTGAAATTTGTTCTGGAACATTTTTATTATCTCCTTCAAACTTTCCAACTGCACTAAGTGGACGCGAACAGGCGCAATTACCCTAGTACCTGTAGGTACCTGTACTATTTCTGTAGAAAGGTTGAGTGGCTAAAATTCTTAATTTCTTATCAACTAATCCTTATGATCGTTTTGATTTGAAACAGTTAACTACCTAAGTACCATGATTTAGAGTAGGTATGTACTTTTCGAAAGATAGGTTATTAATAATAAAAGTCTGCCTACGAACCATTAAATCAATCGATACATATTATATAACGACCTTTGTTTTAAGGAAAAAACACGGGGAAATCCTACTAATATTATAAATGCGAAAGTTTGTGAGGATGTGTGTGTGTTTGTTACTCTTTCACGCAAATACTACTGAACCGATTACAATGAAATTTAACACACATATAGAGGGTAACTTGGATTAACACATAAGATAGTAAGTTTCATCCATGCTCCATCCCGGAAATCCCACGGGAACGGGAACTATGCGGGTTTTTCTTTCAAAACGCGGGCGGAAAGCTAGTAAGAAATAAACGGATTAATTGAACACTACACCTACATTTCCCAAGGAAACAAATTAATTTATCACAAAAACATTCTTTCTAAACAAGAATAATTGAAGTGTTTACAAAGATATACCTAAGGATCGTTAACAAACTCCTTCAAATTATGTAATTAACGCAATAAGAAAATACAAGCACCCTGTACCTCGATATTCATCCAGCTCTTATATCGGTCCAATTAAAATCATAATAAAATTATTTTTCAATCAAAATTATGCTTTATTTAAACGAGTTAGGACTTCAATTACTAAAGCAAATTTATGTGTAATGAATCGAATTCAAAATGTATTACAAACAAAATGCGCGCGCAATCCAAATTCAAAATGGCCGCTGTTTTCATAAGGCTGTCGCGTAGAACGAATAATTGCATCGAATAGCAAAATATCGATGCTTGTACTCGAATAACCTAAACAAAATAGGATACATCATAGTACAGTGCTTGACAAATGGCAATGCACAGAAATAAACTACCTACTACGTCCTGTAAAATAATTATGTAGTTCTATATTGTTTTACCAATGTTGGTTTGAATAAAAATTGTAAAAAATTTTGTGTGGTTTTATGAAACCACGGTAAAAGTGAAACTTTTTTTCACACTATAGACATTTAACTAAAAATTGTCGTATTTGTACGATTATTGTTAGTTTTTTAGTTTTTTAATTGTATCGTGCGTCACGCGACATGCGCTACACATACCAAAAAGTACTCTTACTTCAGGGTAATATAGTGGTATTACAAGGGAGTTAAATCATACCTTCATCATGGGAAATTTTTTTTTTTATTATTCTGATTTTTCCTATTTTTACTTCAAGTACTACCAAGATATAAGTATAACAGAAGAACACAGCTCTCTGTAAAAGGCGATAAAATACTATTTTATAGTCTAGTGTTGTGAATTTCGATTATATCGATACTCGGTACGAATAATACGAGATGAAAATCGATAATTGCTTCCTTGTTCAGTCTCACACGGGATTCGACATGTAATTATTGTATTTCAGTACTTTACACAAATATCAAAATCAAGTATTTTGTATACAATTTACTGTGTATTTTTATGGAATTAAATATTGATTTTTCACGTTTATAGTGTATTTTTGTATCTATTCTCGAGAGTGTTTAAAGTGATAATTTTGGGATATTGTGGAAATTTTCAATTTGACCAAAGGATATTTTATTTTATACATAATGTAAGTAAATAGTCTTTTTGGCGAATTCTGTAATGTTAGAAAAATAAATCCTTTTTTGTGTTGGTACTACGACTTAATAAAATATTGTATTGATGTAGAGTTTTTAAATCCAGAGCTTTCTAGTAAATAATTAATATCCACTTAGGGTAACAGTGTGTTTTTTGAAAATATTTATTAGAATTCAATGTTTTCTGTTAGGAAAATATATTTCGATGAGATTTATATATAAAAACAACACCACTATTAATTCTGAATGATAAGTGTACACCTAACTTTACAGATGGAGAAAATCGTCTTCCTTTATTATTTGAATTTACATGACTTGGTAATCTATTAATCTATAGGTATATAGAATATTATTGTGACTTTATTTAGGTTGGAAAAGTATAATACCTACCTAAGTAATAGTGTGATAATATTATGTACCTAGGAATTTTCCAGTAACATAGAAAATGTTACTACGTACCTAGGTACCATAATATTATGTTCGTAGATTCTAGTGCAACAGAGGTGATAAGAACCTAAGGTCAATAAAACAGTAGTTTTCACTGCAGTTTTATACAAATATAATTCTACGATAACAACAAAATGCTATCGCGAATCTATTAAACAATTTATATTTTTTAAAGAGAGAGACAGTTAGTCAAGTACATCTATATATATAAAACTCAAACCACTGGACGTATCGGGCTGAAATTTGGCATGCAGGTAGATGTCATAACGTAGGCGTCCCCTAAGAAAGGATTTCCCGAAATTCTTGCGGGAACGGGGAAAAACGGGGATGCACGTACAAAGTCGTGGGCGGAAGCTAGTTTTAAAATAAATATCTAAGTACGTTACTAACTAAGTACCTAAATCAAAATTATTGCCTATATTTCTTTATTTCTAATTCCTGTTTCCTATCCTATACTACAAATATACCTAAATGGGTAAGAAGTTTTGTTTTCCATTATATTCTAATATCGCGTTTACACATTCGTGCGTATAGCGAAGCGAATTGCGAAGCGAATGACCAACATCATTTTGTAAAGGCGGTAAAATGCGTTGTAACTATTATGCGTGTTTGTTATTCGCTTCGCTATTCGCACGAATGTGTGAATGCGATATAACAAATATCCTAAATATGCGAGTCTGTGAGAATATTAGAGCATTAGGGGTTTAATGCTCTAAAGTCTAAGGTGAGGATGGATCATGGATGGTTTTAAAGTGACTTCTTTAGGCGCCTTGGGAGTTAAGGTCGCGTATACTGAAACGTCATGGAGTAAGGAGATGATTATGGTATCTTTGAATCTTGCCAAAAAAGTTTCACTTCTTACACGTCTGCTTGGCATACACGTTCGATTTTTGTCACTTAGATTTTTACAGCGTAGCTGCATAGCACATCTCTGATGGAAAATCACATAAAAGAAAGCGAAATGCAAAATCTTTGATTTAAATTTTAGACTTAGAATAAAATTAGACATAGGTACTTAGATATCACATATTTTTTTCCTAGGAATCTATTATACTGGAAATAATTATAATAATAGGTGTCTATTTAGTAATATTAAGTGTCATAAAACTTGTGAGAGAACTGAATGACGTAATAATATACTTGAATGAGCCTCGTAATGGGGTAAAATGAGGGTAATAAAACAAGTGTATAATTTATATTTGTAGTGTCATTTCACGCATTATTTGGATGAAAAAAGCTCCTTTGTTTGGGCACAGATACCTAATAATATATAAACTACTTAGTCAAGTATAGTTATATTTTATCTGTGGTTAGTAGGTATTAGTGGTATTATTCATAGAAATGGTATTATTTTATGAATAATGCATTGTTAAAAGGGAAAAAGATAAACAGATAACATAATATACAATAGCTTAAAACTAAGTTACTACGTACTTAGGTTACAACAGGTGGTCTTTAGCTTTAGAGCGATTTCTTCTAGATGATTTTCAGTATAATAGATGAATGATGCAGTATGTACTTCTTCTACTATTTTTGGGATGAGGTTAACCTTGAGGTTAACTCATCAAGCTGGCTCTAAAAAGTAATAATAATTTTCTGCAATATTTTTAATTGCTGCTCTGCTTCTATTGATCGTGATATCACATATCATAGTCTATACTCATGATATGAAGCCGAAGAGTTTGTTTGTTTGATCGTGCTAACATTACGAACTACTAGAACGATTTCAAAAATGCTTTCACTGTTGGATATGTACGTCATGTGATCCCTGAATAGTAGTTTAAAATTAATCTTTTCTTTATCATTTTTAATATAAGTATTTTATCCCAATAAACCAACAGTTCGTAATATTTTCTGGTAGAAACCAGTTTGAAGTTTTCAGCTTTATTTATTTATTTATTCGAAAACTACACAGCTTACAGTTTGACTTAATCTACTTATATCTATGATACAATACGCCAATTACGAGTTTTACAATTATTATCAATTATATGTATATTTAGTGTATATTTAAAACAGTAACTTATTAAAGAGTGGTGAGTTGTGTGTGCGTGTGAATGATTAAAATGTGTTAGGTACGTATGTGTTATACTGTATTACCTTCCGGTTAAATCTATAAGAATTATCCGTTTTGTATTGATTGGGTTTAAATTTGCTTTACAATAATTAATATAAAATGGCGAATGAATCTTCATTCTACGCGTTATATTTATCACTTCAACACAGTCCTACTAAATTATTAATCCTGATGTGTATGTGTATGTGTGTGTGTTTGTTACTCTTTCACGCAATTACTACTGAACCGATTACAATGAAATTTAGCAAACTAATAGAGGGTAACTTGGATTAACACACAGGATAGGTTTTATCTCGAAAATCCCACACGAACAGGAACTGTTTTCCTTTGACGATCGTTTATACAATAATTTTGACGTTATTTACTCTCTTTTTTCCAGTATGGCTCCAGTAAAATTCGGTTTATTTAAGGCGCGAAGCCGGGACCAACAAGAGCAGCCATCTACAGAAAACTTGCTGAAATCAAGCCATAGTATTGATCAAGGTATTTATATATTTGTGTGGGTTTTAGTTTTGTTAGTAACTGTTTAGGTACGAGAATAATTACGTAAATTAATTAAATGCCAATATAAGGAAAAAATACTGGTCAAGTGCGAGTCGGACGACACGATGGGTTCTGCGCTATGGGGGGTCCCTTATATATTCTCTTTAATTTTTAGTATTTGTTGTTATAGCAGCAACGGAAATACATCATATTTTGTGAAAGTTTCAGCTTTCTAGCTTTCACGGTTTACGAGATACAGCCTGGAGATAGACAGACAGACAGACAACGAAGTCTATGGAACTCTAAAAAGATTTTTTTTTGCTAAAGCGGTGACTTCGATTTTAATAAGCTTTTTTAATGTTAATAAAATAACAAGCTATTACTTAATGTTTTCTGATTGAGTAATACACGTACCTGGGTCCTTTATTTGTTCGCTGTTTTTTTAACAATCTGACCCGGTAAATGTTATTCTGTCAGGACACAAGAAAATTGTTACCTATTTAGTATGTACAACGTTTTGCACACAAAAAATTAATAAAAATACGTCGAGCCATTTCGAAGTACACACACAACAACACAACGCAAGAGTTTTATATAAATATCAATTTTTATAATTATTTATTCAACTTAATAAACAAATTATGTAAAATATTACAGCAGGCACACCTGGCTCGCCAATCCCTTCTACTAGCAAAGGAATAGTCGACGATTTATCACCATTAGACTTCGCTATACTAAACTTGGATGATGATGATGATGATGTAAGTATTGTTTTATCTATAATAGCTTTCCGCCCGTGGCTTCGCCTGCTTTGTCTAATACCTAATAAGCAATACTAAGGGAAGGTTTCTCGAGTATCATTTAAGAAGATTAAAAGATACCAAAATCGTCGCCTCACTCCATGACGTGACGGTATTGCCAAGACGCGACCTTGAAATTTTACTCTCACCGTGAAGTTTCACTTTAAAAATGAATTTATTATTAAATTATAGCGCCATGAAATCGGTTAATTTTGCTCTTGGTTTCACCATAACTAATATAATTACGATATTCCTAAAAATAAATCCCCACATAAAATCTATAAAGCAGTTCAAAGTTTTTTCAGAGCATAAAAAATATGCATAATATAACATAACACTTAATCTAAGGCCGGTTGCAGAGCTTCACCGACCATCAGTCGCGCTTGTCATGTGTATGGAAATACGCATGCGTATGGTCCGGTCTAGCTATGAACGGTTTTATGAATTTCCATACTTAACACAAGCGCGACTGACGTACGCACTAATAGTCGGTGAAGCTCTGCAACCGGCCTAATACTTACATTCGAATATCTTGCCCTCCTTTTCACAAAAACGTTTAAATACATCACGGGGTGCCACTAGGGTCTATTCTTAAGCCGTGCTTATATATATTTTTCAGTTATCCGACGCAAAACCAACTCGAAGACGAGGTAGTGATTGCAGTCAAATCGATCAAACGCAGGTAAACTTACTTCTAAGTAGTTCTTATTTTAATTGCTTTAAGCACTTGTATACAAGCACTTGTTTGTTAAGATTTTTGAAGTGTAACTTCTTTATCGGGGTTGGAAAAAAATTTAGTGTAACATTTTTTCGTTACGCGTGACATTTTCCGTTACGCGCTATCTTTTTCTTATCCCTACCACGCGAGATTCGCATATTTCTGTAGAGTTGCTTAAAGTAAATTATTTTTTGAAAAATAAGGTCATAGAGAAGATTCAATTCTTTGTGTACACTAGTACACGTACACATTTTTTTATATAGTGATTTTTTTATATAATATACCTAGCAAATATGTATTTGTAACCTAGAATTAGTTTTTATTGTGATATTTTTTATTTATTAAGTGATTTATAAAATCTATATTGCACTTAAAATATGTACTTGACTGCACCAACCAAAAGGACATCAGGTTTCGGCTAGTAATTTACACGAACAATTTCAGATAAACTACCGTCAACTACAGAACCCATCGCTTACGTCAACATCTACTTTAGACGATCTAGACCAAATACACATTTACGACGACCCCGCTACACAATATGACGGTGCATCCACATCATACGACGCAAACTCGTCACAATTCGACATGAACTCGTCACAATTTGACATAAACGCGTCAGAATATGACGTTAACTCGTCACAGTTTGACATTAACTCGCAGTTTGACGAGTCATCGATTGCGCCTAGCGAGGATCTGTCAGTTTATTGCGCTATGTTGAAGAAGCCGAAGAAAAGTCGATCGAAAGAACAACAGTTGCGCGATACTGATATGTGGCAAGCGAGTAATATTGAAGTTATGCAGGTGAGACTGTCAAAATCATATAAAAAAGACGTGTGGCACTCGGGGACTGTCGCGGTTAAGCCATTGCATGCTATGCCTTCAAGCCACACCTCCGCTCGTCGGAGTGGGGAGCGTGAGGTTTTTCGTTACGGAATTTCTGGATTCGGTCCCCGCGCTCAAGGCCTGCAATAGAAGCTATGCAATAGCTTAATAATGTATCTGGAAATCTAAAAGATGCATTTTGGTAACTTGGTACATTTAGAACTAAGTGATACGTATGAAACTAAACTTTTGTGGGTAGGTATTTTTAATTAACTTGATATTAATTATTAATTATAGACTTCGAATCGAATTCTGAGCTCAGAATAAGATATACAAATACAGTTGTTGGGCTAATTATGAATCATGAAAGATGTTAATTGCAGTACTGATTACAAAGTTTATAAAAATTGTAAATTTATATAAGTATAAATTTACAAAGATCTTTTTCAGGTCTCTTTTTGTTTACAGGGTATATTAAAATATTTAAGATCGTTATTTTTTGATTTGGTGACAATAGAGCACTACCTCTCCAAGGTGTTCAATTATTTATACCTATCTGTGCACAACTCTCCGAGGTGTTCAATTATTATTAGCTAATATCTGTGCAGTAGGTAGTTTTATTTCCGGGTGTAGATATTTATCTTAAACTATACATTTCTTTCAGAACCTCCTAAACAGAAGCGGGACGCTCGATGAACAAATCAAATGGGAAGCGATTGCCACCGCCCGGGGACTATGTACTCTCACAGATAGTTGTACGTGCGACGATTGTACGGGGGCGAAGTACCTGGCCGGAGTTACAGACGGAGATGGAGGCCTAGGGGCTGCTCCCTTGTTCAGCGCTATCAGTGTTGGCTGCCAGATACAGTAGTTAAGATCTGATTGAAATTGCAGTCAAAATAATATGGGAAAAGAGGAAGTTCTGGCGATATTTGATACTTTTCAAGATGCAAATATCAGGAAAATACTGTTTACTCTGCTTTGGGATAAGGAAGCAAGTCCTTTGAAGTTTTTCGGAGATCTTTCGATGTTATGTGTTTATCTAATATCTATATAGTTAGCATGTACATGTACAATATACATCTTGAATTTGTCAGAATCTAATTATTCGAGTTTGAATCGAATCATTCGAGTAGATGACGTCAACCTGTCATAATTTAACGTTAACCTGTCAGAATTTGATGTTAATCTGTCATATTTTAACGTCATTTGGAAACAGATTCTTAATTTGCAATCAAACGGGTCGAATGATGATCATTCATTGTGATTTTTTAACGGACATGGAATGATTTACTAACGTTTCAGAGAAAAATCAATATTTAAGTTTAATTTAATTGAAATACGCACGATATCAATTTTTAATTGAACTGATGTTATCACATTTTAAATAAAAGTTTATAAATAAAGCTACATTCGCAAACACTCCAATGCAATAGAATAAAAACGAAATCAACTATTTGCTTAGCTCTTATGCTATTAAATGAACGTGCGTGTACGCTGAGTGCGCGTCTTTGTAATTTTTAACATCTATCTATAGTTTATTCATAAAAAGAAAAATTTCTATGGTTATAAAATATCGAAATGAGTACATTACTACAAAAAGTTGTAAGTTGCAGTCACCAAAATGCGATTACAATGTCGGATAATTAATGTTATGTAGGTACTACATAATTATGTACTGCACGATTCAATTAAAAATAGGAACGTTAACGACCTTTGTGTCTATTTGAAAAATACAATTTACTTAAAAAAATCCTTTTTGTATTTCAATATATAATAAATTTTATATAAAAAATAGAAAACGAAAAACCGTTATTCCTTTTCTCCAAGAAAATTAATTTGTTTGAACGGTTTCCTATGACGTCACAAATCGATCCCAAGCTTATTTGAATCCTATGGTACCTTAACTGACATTTTTTCTAGCCCTAAATTTGGGCCGAGACTCACCTTCTAAAAACACTCTACAAAGCTTTAGTGCTATTGCCAAATTAAAAATAGTACTAAATATATATTTTGTCTACATAGGTTTATGGATGGAGGCCTCTAGACCACTAAATACGATAAATTTCGGCTAAAATTTGAAACGTTTTGAATGCAGTTATGAAAATTTAATTCTTGGGACAATTCACAAGAAAAACACAATATATTTTATGTGAATGTGAAGAAAAAATCTAATAGTATTTCTATCGCTTTATTATATACTTAGGTATTCAAATATTTGACAGTTGTCACAAAAAAGCGCGGTTTTTTGACAGTTAGCTACTTAACTTTTTTATTTTGCCGCGTTTTTATCGTCACTTACTCACTTAGTGTACTGGAGGCCTCATAGTGATAGAATTGGTGAACGAAGTGGCTTATTTCGGAGAGTGCAATCCAATTTCTTACTTTTATACAAAAATCGCATACCAACTTGAAAAGAGGAAAGTTTGTCGAGATGTGAGTACAGAAGGGAACAGTGACACAGTATTACAATATTTAAGAATTGTTATACTGTGACAGTGATATGCTATAAATCACTGTGATAAATAACAGTGAAAATAACGGGCGGTGTTTATCTAGTCATTTATTATATATGATATTATATTAAATTAGAAAGTGGTAATTATGTGGACTATTATGATCTCATCGTGTATTTGAAAAAAAAAATCAAAAAAGGGAGTAGCTTCAATAGGTTTAACAGTCTCTAATATATAAAAGCATTACTTGTGCACAAAATGTTTTTCAGCTGTAATAAAATAAAAAAAAGAAAACACTAGTAGTTAACTATTATTACTCAGATCTTTTAAAATTGTCTACGATAAGTGTTGTGAACAAAACTGTATACTTTACTATGTAAAATACTATTTATTTACACGTTTTAACTCGAACCTTATATTATTTAGTTTGCATCCAACGCTCTAAACACGAATTATACCCCTTTACTACACCCTTATACCTAATTATTATTATGTACGTTTTACACTTTTCTATAAAGATATTCGTAATATGTAAGGATATTAGTATTAAATTCATGAATTAAATGTATATTTTGTAGAGATTGTATTATTAGTATAAAAATATTGTCGTGTTGTAATGTCGTGGCATTTATATTACTAAATAATTTAGGATTTTATGTATTGGAATATATTATATGTGTGTCGTACCTAAACGTCTTACAGCTAGCGCGCAAGAGCAACTTTTGTCTCTCCCATCAACTCCATGGTCGCTACGTGCGCGCACTTTCTTACTAGCCTATAGAGTTGATGGGAGAGACAAAGTTGCTCTTGCGCGCTAGCCCTTACTACTTTTGACAGACAACAGTCGAACGGTAGGTGTAGATTGTAGGATAAATTTTAAATAATCTTCCGAATTTTGAAATATCAAAGTACTTTTTTTATGTTTAATATGATGTCTTAGGATAAATTTAGTGCAATTGTGGAAAAGGCCTCTGGAAAATGATAGAAAGACTGACGTGTCTTATAAGAGATATAGTGTAAAATTAACGGGAGATGAAGGTGTACATTCTTTACTGAGATCTATAAAAATTATTCCCAAGATGTTTTCAGTTACAGAAATGAAAGGTATTGGAGTTTATAAGACACTAGCTTTGCGCCCGCGGCTTCGCCCGCGTTTTCGAAGAAAAACCCGCATAGTTCCCGTTCCCGTAGGATTTCCTGGATAAAACCTATCCTATGTGTTAATCCAAGTTACCCTCTATATATATGCTAAATTTCATTGTAATCCGTTCAGTAGTTTATGCGTGAAAACCATACATACATACATACAAACCTTTCCTCTTTATAATATTAGTATAGATTAAACATTATAATAAATAAAACGTTCATCGAAGATTCAACACGATAAAAATAACAGTAAAATAATTTTTATAGATCTCAGTAGTCAGTAATATTTCCTGTTTCTATGAGAGAACTTTTGCTAAGTATACTATTCTGATACTTCTAGTTACTTATAGTCGAAAGTAAAATATATGTAGTAAATAATAATTCTATGAAGCGTTCCATACCATGTAGTATTTCATAGTGTTTACTCAGTGTTATTTTAGTAATTTTATATTAATGAAAGAGGATTATTATCAGACGTAGTTATGCTATTTGTGTATTAATGTGCCTCTGAAAACATACAGCATTGTTATGGAAGAAGCAATGTATACTCAACCATAGATACGGAATGATTTCCATAGACTACATACAAACTCTAGTTCCAATTTATTCCGCTAGAGGTCGTCGCTGTCACCAGCAAGGTGATGGGGGAACCAAATTCATTTTTCGAATGTTCCTCCTTTGAAGTTTTTCGGAGATCTTTCGATGTTATGTGTTTATCTAATATCTATATAGTTAGCATGTACATGTACAATATACATCTTGAATTTGTCAGAATCTAATTATTCGAGTTTGAATCGAATCATTCGAGTAGATGACGTCAACCTGTCATAATTTAACGTTAACCTGTCAGAATTTGATGTTAATCTGTCATATTTTAACGTCATTTGGAAACAGATTCTTAATTTGCAATCAAACGGGTCGAATGATGATCATTCATTGTGATTTTTTAACGGACATGGAATGATTTACTAACGTTTCAGAGAAAAATCAATATTTAAGTTTAATTTAATTGAAATACGCACGATATCAATTTTTAATTGAACTGATGTTATCACATTTTAAATAAAAGTTTATAAATAAAGCTACATTCGCAAACACTCCAATGCAATAGAATAAAAACGAAATCAACTATTTGCTTAGCTCTTATGCTATTAAATGAACGTGCGTGTACGCTGAGTGCGCGTCTTTGTAATTTTTAACATCTATCTATAGTTTATTCATAAAAAGAAAAATTTCTATGGTTATAAAATATCGAAATGAGTACATTACTACAAAAAGTTGTAAGTTGCAGTCACCAAAATGCGATTACAATGTCGGATAATTAATGTTATGTAGGTACTACATAATTATGTACTGCACGATTCAATTAAAAATAGGAACGTTAACGACCTTTGTGTCTATTTGAAAAATACAATTTACTTAAAAAAATCCTTTTTGTATTTCAATATATAATAAATTTTATATAAAAAATAGAAAACGAAAAACCGTTATTCCTTTTCTCCAAGAAAATTAATTTGTTTGAACGGTTTCCTATGACGTCACAAATCGATCCCAAGCTTATTTGAATCCTATGGTACCTTAACTGACATTTTTTCTAGCCCTAAATTTGGGCCGAGACTCACCTTCTAAAAACACTCTACAAAGCTTTAGTGCTATTGCCAAATTAAAAATAGTACTAAATATATATTTTGTCTACATAGGTTTATGGATGGAGGCCTCTAGACCACTAAATACGATAAATTTCGGCTAAAATTTGAAACGTTTTGAATGCAGTTATGAAAATTTAATTCTTGGGACAATTCACAAGAAAAACACAATATATTTTATGTGAATGTGAAGAAAAAATCTAATAGTATTTCTATCGCTTTATTATATACTTAGGTATTCAAATATTTGACAGTTGTCACAAAAAAGCGCGGTTTTTTGACAGTTAGCTACTTAACTTTTTTATTTTGCCGCGTTTTTATCGTCACTTACTCACTTAGTGTACTGGAGGCCTCATAGTGATAGAATTGGTGAACGAAGTGGCTTATTTCGGAGAGTGCAATCCAATTTCTTACTTTTATACAAAAATCGCATACCAACTTGAAAAGAGGAAAGTTTGTCGAGATGTGAGTACAGAAGGGAACAGTGACACAGTATTACAATATTTAAGAATTGTTATACTGTGACAGTGATATGCTATAAATCACTGTGATAAATAACAGTGAAAATAACGGGCGGTGTTTATCTAGTCATTTATTATATATGATATTATATTAAATTAGAAAGTGGTAATTATGTGGACTATTATGATCTCATCGTGTATTTGAAAAAAAAAATCAAAAAAGGGAGTAGCTTCAATAGGTTTAACAGTCTCTAATATATAAAAGCATTACTTGTGCACAAAATGTTTTTCAGCTGTAATAAAATAAAAAAAAGAAAACACTAGTAGTTAACTATTATTACTCAGATCTTTTAAAATTGTCTACGATAAGTGTTGTGAACAAAACTGTATACTTTACTATGTAAAATACTATTTATTTACACGTTTTAACTCGAACCTTATATTATTTAGTTTGCATCCAACGCTCTAAACACGAATTATACCCCTTTACTACACCCTTATACCTAATTATTATTATGTACGTTTTACACTTTTCTATAAAGATATTCGTAATATGTAAGGATATTAGTATTAAATTCATGAATTAAATGTATATTTTGTAGAGATTGTATTATTAGTATAAAAATATTGTCGTGTTGTAATGTCGTGGCATTTATATTACTAAATAATTTAGGATTTTATGTATTGGAATATATTATATGTGTGTCGTACCTAAACGTCTTACAGCTAGCGCGCAAGAGCAACTTTTGTCTCTCCCATCAACTCCATGGTCGCTACGTGCGCGCACTTTCTTACTAGCCTATAGAGTTGATGGGAGAGACAAAGTTGCTCTTGCGCGCTAGCCCTTACTACTTTTGACAGACAACAGTCGAACGGTAGGTGTAGATTGTAGGATAAATTTTAAATAATCTTCCGAATTTTGAAATATCAAAGTACTTTTTTTATGTTTAATATGATGTCTTAGGATAAATTTAGTGCAATTGTGGAAAAGGCCTCTGGAAAATGATAGAAAGACTGACGTGTCTTATAAGAGATATAGTGTAAAATTAACGGGAGATGAAGGTGTACATTCTTTACTGAGATCTATAAAAATTATTCCCAAGATGTTTTCAGTTACAGAAATGAAAGGTATTGGAGTTTATAAGACACTAGCTTTGCGCCCGCGGCTTCGCCCGCGTTTTCGAAGAAAAACCCGCATAGTTCCCGTTCCCGTAGGATTTCCTGGATAAAACCTATCCTATGTGTTAATCCAAGTTACCCTCTATATATATGCTAAATTTCATTGTAATCCGTTCAGTAGTTTATGCGTGAAAACCATACATACATACATACAAACCTTTCCTCTTTATAATATTAGTATAGATTAAACATTATAATAAATAAAACGTTCATCGAAGATTCAACACGATAAAAATAACAGTAAAATAATTTTTATAGATCTCAGTAGTCAGTAATATTTCCTGTTTCTATGAGAGAACTTTTGCTAAGTATACTATTCTGATACTTCTAGTTACTTATAGTCGAAAGTAAAATATATGTAGTAAATAATAATTCTATGAAGCGTTCCATACCATGTAGTATTTCATAGTGTTTACTCAGTGTTATTTTAGTAATTTTATATTAATGAAAGAGGATTATTATCAGACGTAGTTATGCTATTTGTGTATTAATGTGCCTCTGAAAACATACAGCATTGTTATGGAAGAAGCAATGTATACTCAACCATAGATACGGAATGATTTCCATAGACTACATACAAACTCTAGTTCCAATTTATTCCGCTAGAGGTCGTCGCTGTCACCAGCAAGGTGATGGGGGAACCAAATTCATTTTTCGAATCATAGCGTTGTGTACTCTCGCCATAGGCGGTCGTTTCAATAAGCATTACTAGTGTACAAGTGTTCAAAAGTTTAAAGTGCTAGTGTGTGAATAATTTAATAATTTTTCAAAGTCAACCGTTACTGTTCGCAATGAATTCGCCACCTAACGACGACTTCGAGGAGCCTTCTGGGGCCCCGAGGGGCTCAGAAGGTCATTGTTCTGCTGCTTCGCCCTCGTCAGCAAGCCGGGGCGACAACAAACGGAAGAAATGTACTTCAAGTTCGAGTGATAGCGACTCGGACCCGGAGGTCGACGTGCCGACGACCAAGAAACAAAAATCGAGTACTGAGGTAACCGCCGATCCTCGGATCGACGTACTATATGCCCAGGTCAGTTTTCTTACAAATTATTTAATGCAGCAACAAAGTGCTCAAAATATAAAAGAGTCTAATAATACTGTTGAAGTACCCGCAACCGAAAATATCGAATTTTTGTCGAATCCATCAACGAGTACAAGCAAATCAATAGATTTAGGAGTTTGTAAAACGGTTTTTGACGAGAAAAAAGTTCTTAAACCCGCGAATGAAAAATTATTACGTCAATTAATCGAGCTTCAACAATTTAATTCGCCAACGTGGCCTCATATTCGCTATTCCAAAGCATTAACGGACATGCTAGCCGCGCCAGGTTTTTGTAGTTTAAAAATTAACGACGAAATGTGTTCTTTAAACAAAGGTAAAGATTTCTTAGCATCAACCGAAGAAATTATGGCCGCGGTTACAAATGCATTATTACAATAGGGCTTACAGGAGCTCATTAATTGGGCCCACAATTGTCAATCAGAACTTAATCCAGATAATCTTTTTAAAAAAATTTCTGACGCGTTTGGTACTTCATCTCCGTCATATAAGCTATCGGAACAAACATTACAAATTGTGTGCGGTAAAAGATCCGAGTGTATCGAAATTAGGAGAAAAAGATTATTAGACGGAATTATGGATAAAAATATTCAAAGCGCGCTTAGGAATATCCCTCCGAGCGAAGAACATTTATTTAATAAGACTAAACTCTTAACGTTTATACAATCGCTAGGCGGCCCTCACTTTTGGTTACTGCCCTCACAATCACAAATTTATAAAAAAACGGAACCACTTAAAAAGAAGTACAAGGATTCGATACCTTCTACTTCCAAGGCTCAATACCGTTCGAATAAAAACGTTACTCGAGATACATTTAAAAATTCGCAAAGTAATTTTAAAAAGACAAATAATTTTAAACAAACTAAAAATAATTCCTTTCGAAACAAAGAAGATAGGAAGTGACTATCCGACACACTTCAGGGGGGGTTGTTTAAAAGCTTTCAAGAGCCGTTGGCAAGCATTGGGCGCGAACAAGTTTATAATTTCGGCAATAGCGCACTTTCGATTACCCCTGGTAAAAAAACCACCATTAATAATGCCAACAAAGGAAATTATGAAACAATATTCAACAACCCCGTCCCCTGCAATGTCTCAATCAATACAGGAGCTTCTGGATCAAGGTGTACTGAAGATCGTCACCAAAAGAACTCCCAGTTTTATTTCAAAGCTTTTTCTGAGGAAGAAAAGCGACGGCACTATGCGTCCGATATTCGACCTGCGGGAACTGAACAAATTTATAAATGCAAAGCATTTTCGCCTGATTTCGCACTCCACGGTTCCCGAGTTTCTCCAGCCAGGGGACTGGATGGTAAAGCTAGACATCTCGTCAGCCTATTTTCACCTGGCCTGCGCCAAGTCTCACCGGCCTTTTATGAGAATAAGTTACCAGCTCCAACTTTACGAAATGACGTGCCTACCCTTTGGCCTAGCGTCAGCGCCGTACCTTTTCTCTTCAGTAACATGTTGGGTCGCGGAGACCCTGCGTGCAAAAGGTTGTCGAGTTCTAGTGTATCTAGACGACTACCTTCTGGTCAATCAGGACCAGTCCAAGTTATGTCGTCAGGCTGCGGAAGCCGTGCGGCACTTGGAATATCTGGGATGGCAGATAAACTACCAAAAATCGGTTTTGACCCCCACTCAAGACTTGGAATATTTAGGCATACGATGGCAGACTGCAAAAAATGTTATGTCACTACCAGAGAAAAGGAGGGACAAGCTGGACAACGCCATAGCTCAGGTTCTGAAGAAACAACAGGTAAACCTTCGAGAACTACAATGCCTTTTGGGTCAACTGAATTTTGCGAATTTCGTTATCCCGCGGGGCCGATTACATTGTCGCAGAATGCAGATCTTTCTGCGTCGCTTCAACAAGAAGAGATCGCGACAGAAACTGCCAATCCCAGCCATTGTGGCACAAGAGATGACGTGGTGGCGCGGAGCTACCCGGCACAGCATGCCAATACACAAAAAACCTGCCACCCATTTCCTGGCGACGGATGCTTCGGACTTTGGTTGGGGAGCCCAATTGAATGGGAAGACTATGTCAGGAGTCTGGTCAGTCCGTCAGAGAAGGTGGCATTTCAACAAAAAAGAGCTATACGCCGTAGTAACGGCTATAGAGGAGAATGTAGAACTGTTGCGCAATGCACACGTTCTAATTCAGTCAGAAAACAGGACACTGATTGCTTATATTCGAAAAGAAGGGGGGACGAGATCGATAGCCTTGTTAACACTAACTTCCAGGTTGTTACAGATAGTGGACCGCTACAAGATAACGGTGAGCGCATATTACCCACCGGGACGGTACAATATAATAGCGGACAGGCTATCACGAGGAAAACGTCCAGCAGAGTGGCATCTATTACCAAGAGCAACAGCGAAAGTGTTCCAGAAGTGGGGACAACCCCAGATCGACCTGTTTGCTACAAGAAAGTCTGCAGTAGTACAGGAATACGTGTCCATAGACTGCAGAGATCTATCAGCAAGTTATATAGACGCCTTCAGCAGGCCATGGAAGTATCAGCTAGCATGGGTATTCCCACCGCCAAGCCTCATACCACGGGTGCTAGCACATCTAAACAGTGCAACGGGAACGTATCTTGTAGTAGTCCCAGAATGGCCGAAGGCGTTTTGGCTCCAGGACCTGAAGGTCAGAGCACTGGAACACCCGTACCAGATCATGAACCTGCCAGAAGTGCTGATAGATGTAACGACACTGTTACCCCCACCACAAGTGCAGACATTAACCCTGAAAGTTTGGAGGATTGGGGGTGGGGCGAACTAATAAAAGATTGGTCAGAGCAGGAAAAGAACCTGTTAAAGAGAAGCTGGCGAGTTTCCACATTATCAACGTATACGCCAGCCCTCAGAAGATGGCTATCCTGGTGTGTCAATTGTTCAGTAAATCCAAAGTGTCCAAAGCCAGCGGATATCGCCCGTTTTTTAATACATCTTAACGTAAATGAAAAATTATCATACAGCACGATACTGGTCCATAAATCAGCTATTTTAACATTCTGCGGTCCTCATATAGAAAAAGAGTCATTTTCAAATTTTATTATTAAACATACCCTTAAAGCAATTGGCGCCTGTAACCCTAAGGCTGTTAGACCGTTGATTATATGGGATCCGAGAACTGTTCTTGAGTGGCTCTCGTCTAACCCGCTAAAGGATACCCTATTTGATATTTCTCGTAGAGCAGCTACGATATTATTACTAGCTTCAGGACGACGGGTTCATGATCTTACTTTGTTAAATATATCGGATAATAGTTTCTTTGATAATGGTGAAAACATCTACCTAATACCAGCTTTTGGTTCAAAAACAGATACTCATAGTTCTCGTCAATCAGCTTGGAAACTTACGAAACATCCGGATAAAAACATCTGTCCAGTCACTTTTGTACGGCTTTTAATACAAAAGAGTTATTCAAAACGTAGTGAAGCTAATAATTTAAAAAACCTATTCATAACATTCGGTAACAAAACTAAAGCTGCTTCCCGTACAGTGATTGGGAATTGGGTACGCTCTGTACTCAGAGACAGCGGAATAAATGCTTCTCCAGGCAGCTGTAGATCGGCGGTAGCATCATTAGGATGGCTGGAGAATCAGCCTATAGATGAAATATTATCACGAGGAAATTGGAAATCCTCCGATACATTTTTTAAACATTATTGTCGTGAAATTGAGCTATCTAATGAAAATAATCGAAATTTGATTTTTAATACTTTTTCATTATCATAGAATATAGATTTTTAACGTTAATATTTTTATATTGATTGAATATTGATTAAAAGTTAAAGGCTACTTAAAATAGTATATTATTTTAATTTGGTCTAAACATAAAATATTGTGCATATTAATTATGTGAAATGATTTAATGATTACAAGTAAGGAAATATTAAAAATGCTATAATATATTGTTTGAATATTATATATGACTTTTATTTTGTATATTTTATATTCATCATAGCGTTGTGTCTTTTTATTTCACCAGCAGATAACAAACACGTCTTCATAACAATGCTGTATGTTTTCCAGAGGCACATTAATATAACGGTTTTACATTACAATAAAACCGATATTATGTGCCGAAAAGGAAAACATACAGCATTGCAGGAAGTCCTTCCTGGTGAAGACTATGATTCGAAAAATGAATTTGGTTCCCCCATCACCTTGCTGGTGACAGCGACGACCTCTAGCGGAATAAATTGGAACTAGAGTTTGTATGTAGTCTATGGAAATCATTCCGTATCTATGGTTGAGTATACATTGCTTCTTCCATAACAATGCTGTATGTTTTCCTTTTCGGCACATAATATCGGTTTTATTGTAATGTAAAACCGTTATATTATTGACGCTTTTTCAAACTTTAAGTACAAATTGTCTTGTAATATAGGTACATTATAATCGTTCTCTTACCAAAAAATTATAACAGGTCAGCTACTCGCTAATAAACTAATTTTTACTTTTGTATATGTATTATAATATAAATACTTATTATATAGACAAAAAATTTCCATTTTTATATAGACGATACTTAAATATGTAATACTATGTTCCTAAGTATGCGAGTTATTTTACGAAATTTAGCTTTATTATGTAAGCACTATTTTTAAGTAAATGTAAATTTTGTATTGCGTATTTGAATACTTTACGATGACAGAATATATGTATGTATTTAAAAATTTTAGCCAAACATAAGAAATATTTTGAGAAATTAAAAACACAAGCACACATAGGAATTTCAAAAATTATTGAAGCAATAAAATTTTAGAACAAATTCCGTCAAATACACAAATTAACAGCAAATAATAATAAATTACATTTGATAGTTCAATTATAAAATATTAATGAACTTGGTACTCCATAATTATTATTAATATTTTAACGTATGATTTTTCATTGGCTTTCGCAGTTATATCACGTTACAATCTGTTACTTTTAAGTAACTGTGAAAATCACATGTAACACGCAGTTCTCAACTCCAAATATGAAATAGCATAACCGTTATTTCTAGTCTGTAGCATAACTTATTTTAATAGTTAAATAAATTGAACTTCAATAGTCAATACAAAAAATGAATTATTGCGATATTTTTGTGTTGCATTTTATAATACTCAGTACTATGCAGAATTTATATTGAATACATATTATTGCAAGTTCTTCTTAGTTTTACAATTTACTTCCTCTCTTAATAATTTAATTAAGAATGATTAAAATCCAACGACTTCCCAAGCAAATATAAGCAAATATAAGCCCTCCTGACACAGGTTTTATATTAAACTTACTAGGAGGGCCCTACTACTCCATATTGTATTGTATGAAATGAATAATAAAAAGTTTTCATTTTTCATTTAAAATATTATGATGTAATAGCGTAGCCAGAATATGTAAGAATAAGTACCTATTTTTGAGGGTATCGTAAATGTTCTAGAAATGCATAGAATAAAATTTTACAATAGGTTTGTCACATTTGTCTCTTGGTGTTTTGTAGTTTCTCAATTATTTGTGTTGTAATAAACAAATGCTGTGGAAATGTGTTTTTATTTTTCGCCCGTGGTACATATTATTATCAACCTTTCGCAACTTATGCCCGGGATACACGAGGCTAGGATAGTAAACTAGTATTAGTAAAGGGTACCATTCACAGGCGCACCCATCCGCTGGATTTGTAGCTGGCGACAAGTCCGCGGACAAATCTGCGTGTGTATGTGTAGTTGTGCGCGGCTCGCGGCTCGGCGCGGCGCTCGCCGTCTGGAGACGGAGAGTGATAGAAGGTGATAGACGTGTAGTGTGTGGGCGATGACGGATTTGTCCACGGATTGGTACGGCTCGGGGCTCGGCTCGCGGTGCGTGTAGTGAATGCCGGGCTTAAGATAGAAAGCTAGTACTAGGGATCACGTACATAATATCCGATCGGGAAATAATTTTTGAAATCGGTCCTGCAGTTCCTGAGATAAACGAGTTCAAACAAACAGCTTTTTGTTACTATATTACTTTCATTTGGAATTGGTTTAGAAAATACATATAAAAGACAAAAGACGTAAAATTGTGCGCTTACCTAGTAATTTGCATACCATATTATTGCATACCCTTTCGTTTATAGAATTAATTTTATAATTTAGATATTCGACGTTCCATTTTACCTAAGAGCAATTAACCTATAGAGTTCTTGTATTAAGACAGAACAAAATACATATTTTCTAATCTACTTACTCTTAGTCAATAACAGCATAAGCCAGATTGAGATAGCGATAGAGTATCTGCACTGTCTTCAAACGTAGCGCGCCGGCAGTCAGTTTGTTTTCCAACCAGCTGGTGGGCTCAGTGCGTCAAGTGTTTTTAACGAAATATTTAGAAAATATAAAGTGTACAGTGTTTCTTTTTATTTGTCAGTGTGCTAAAATAACTATTGTATGTTTAGCAACCGGCTATCACTAGTCAAATGGGAGTTTTGGATAAAAACAATGTAAAAATATCTTTCCATCGGTAAGTGATTTTCAGCAAATTGATAAATATTTATGTTTTAAACCTATTTGAAGGTTTTATCAAGCACTTTTTTGTAATTTTATGTTGTAACTGTAACATTTACCCACTTTATGGGGTTGTGGAATATAAAATAATGAAATAATTTTTAAAAAACGTCACAATAATATCACGTTTGGCATTTTGTTTACCACCGTAGTGTTGTAACACATCTAGCGTATGTTATCGATTTATGACAAAAAATCTATTTCATATTAACGTTGATTTATTTATTTTGTTTCATAAATCAGATTTATATGTAGTTGTTGTTGCAAATAATAGATGTAAATTTTTTACCGCAGGAAAATAAAACATACCACGTGGTTGTTTTATTTGCCCTATGTGTTTTAGTTTTCGTTTGTTGTTTATTAATTTCTCTTTCAGATTATTAATAAATTCATTTTGTTTTAGATTTCCAGAGCTAAATAAAAATGGGTATAAAACGTGAGACATGAGTTGATTGGACGCCGCCACAATTTGCAATATTGTGTTCACTGCATTTCGAGCCTACGTGTTATCAAGATGGATACTCTAGAAGAATTGTGCAATCTTACGCTTACGTTTTTTTTTTGTTCCTGTAGATAATAAATACATTTGATTAAAGAGAGTGAATTTTTATTTTGAAATTTTTTACACATAAGTTACCTACTTTAAATGTGTAACTATGTGAAAATTAAACGGTTGATTAAATGACAGTTCTCATAGATGAGAAACTACTATTGAAATACATACTTAATATACATGCGTTTTCAAAGAAAAACCCGCATAGTTCCCATTCCTGTTGGATTTACGGGATCAAAAGTAATTTTTCCAAATTTCATTGTAATCGGTTTAGTAGTATTCGCGTGAAAGAGTAACAAACATCCATCCTCACAAACTTTCGATTTATTAGTAGGATGTTAGGAAAATGTTTTCATTAGGACTGTCCTTTTATTAACTTGTTAAAATGCTGCATGATTCCTTCATGCTGACTGTGCCTTTCTCCTCACTCCTTTAACTTTATCATCATTTCCTTCTTTATTTTAAATTACATTTCAAGTTTTAAAATTTCTTTTATAATGTACTAACTTTCCGCCCGCGTTTTTAAAGAAAATCCTGCACAGTTCCCGTTCACGTGGGATTTCCGGGATAAAACCTAACCTATGTGTGTATGTACAAAATTTCATTGTAATCGGTTCCGCAGTGAAAGAGTAACATCCCTTCTCACATAATTTCGCATTTATTATATACGTAGGATTAAACAAATAATGTATTCAACTGAAATTAATTATAAGTTTTGTTTTTTTTATTATTTATTATTTCACGAAACCGTAAATGCAAAATACATTCACGATTTTATCGATTGAAGCACATCCCATCACTATCACCTTCTATCTATCTAAATACGTACCTATAGTAAAAATGGTGCCATGACTATGTTGAAACGTAGCTTGTTGTCTATAGCTGTCTCATTCTTTCATACGACGTTTTCTTTAGATAGAGAGAAACAAATATATGTAAATTGTATACGCTCGATACAAGTACTCTATAGGTTAATTGCTCTTAGCATTTTACGATCACGGTAAAGCCAAGAAAGAACTGTCAAAAGTAGCGTCACTCTTGTCATTTAACATTTTGTCAAAGTCTGTAATTGTGAAATTGTCACACAGTGTTGATTGTTGAAACGACGCCAATGAAAAACACATTTTTGGTGAAAAATAAGTGAAAATGAGTGGCCCGAACGGGATGTTGTATGGTGGCGATGAAATAGGCGCATTAGTGTTCGATCCTGGCCATCATTCCTTGCGAGTTGGTTACGCACAGGAAGATACTCCAAAAGCAGATATTCCGGCGGTTATTGGTGTAGGACCGGCTACTCATATACCTGATGCCGAAGAAAAGGTTCCTGATGGCACTGTTACACAGAGCGGTATGTAATATAGATTAATTACGCAGGAGTTACGAAAAATGTAATTTTTGCCGGGAAAGTATTTATCACAGAAACATAATAAAGTTTCTTTATTAGGACCTAAATATAATTATATTAAGAATTATTTGATCATGATAGGCAAATTTCCAACAATCAAATGTATATTTACCACAACATAATCTGAGTGATTAATACTTTTCAAGAAACTTTGTTTCATTGTTTTGTTTTAAATAGTTACTAGATTTCCGCCAGCGGCTTCGCCCGCGTTTTCAAAGGAAAACCCGCATAGTTCCCGTTCCCGTGGGATTTCCGGGATAAAACCTATCCTATGTGTTAATCCAAGTTACCCTCTATATGTGTGCTAAATTTCATTGTAATCGGATCAGTAGTTTTTACGTGAAAGAGTAACATACATCCATACATCCATACTTACAAACTTTCGCCTTTATAATAGTATTGAGATTGAGATATATAGTAGTTCACATAGCTTGTATCTAAATCTATTTGAATTATGTTATTAGTTCTACTATAATTCTGTAGATATTTAATCAAATATAAAGATAATAAATATGTTTATGTGTTCAATGTTTTGTTAAGACAAACTGTAGTCACCAGATTAGCCTGAAAATCAGCACTGTCTTGTTTTTGCATAAATTTTGTAAAAATTAAAGTGTTTTGGCTATAAATTACTTCTTTCTGTCTTTCAAATATAATCCATACTAATATTGTAAGTTTAGTATGAGTTTGTCTGTTTGAAGGCGCTGATGTCGGGAACTACTGGTCCGATTTGAAAAATTCTTTCGGTATTAGATAGCCCATTTATCGAGGAAGGTTATAGGCTATATATCATCACGCTAAGACCAATAGGAGCAGAGCAATGCAGGTAAAATTGCAGGGCACGGATTGTATTTAATCCAACTAATATTATAAATGCGAAAGTTTGTGAGGATGGATGTGTGTGTGTTTGTTACTCTTTCACGAATATACTACTGAACCAAAACAATAAAATTTAGCACACATACAGAGGGAATCGATTGAAATATAGGATAGATTTTATCTCGGAAATCTCACGGGAACAGGAACTATGCGGGTTTTTCATTGAAACAGCGGGCAAAGCCGCAGACGGAAAGCTAGTATTACATAAAAAACAACTACTTTTTATATTCATTACTACTATTTCACAGCGTCGAAAACAAACGAGCTACGCTACTACATAGACGTCACTGAGTTACATGTGCCCCGGCCACACATGGAGGTGCAGACGTACATGAAGGACGGACAGATTGACAACTGGGATCTGTTCGAAAAGATGCTGGATTATTGTTATAATAAGGTAATGTGGGAATTGGTTGATTTATTTATATAGTTGTTAGTTTGAAGTTTAATGCTGTAGGTTTTTTTAAATATTGGTTATAAGGTAAACCAAAAAAAGACATGTGGCACCCGGGGACTGCCGCGGTAAAGCTATTGCATAGCATGCCTTCAAGCCACACCTCCGCCCGTCGGAGTGGGGAGCGTGAGGTTTTTTCGTTACGGAATTTCTCGATTCGGTCCTCGCGCTCAAGGCCCGCGATAGAAGCTATGCAATAGCTAAAAAAATGCGAAATTGATTTTTGTTATAATAACTAGCTTCCGCCCGCGACTCCTTACTCACGTATGTCGGTCTTCGCATGGTTTAATTCTCCATTTTGAACTTGTAAGACGTTTCTAACGCAACGTGTGTTCGCGGTTCTACAGAACAACGTCTATGAATAAAACAGAAAAATTAAGATTTATTTTTTTTCTACGTATTTTTCCTGGATATTAAGTATCCTATTTTATGCCCGGGATAATAAGGTATAATTATACCAAGTTTCATCGAAATCGAACCGTTACTTTTCACGTGATGCCTAAATATACAGACAGACAGACAAAAATTTTTTTAATTACATATTTAAAAGTTTTCATTAACCATTTTGCAGCTTCGCTATGTCCCTAACACCAAAACACAATATCAGCAAATCTATAAAAATTTCAGGTAATCCGTTCCCCATCAGAGCACCACCCAGCGTTATTCACAGAAGCAGTATGGACAACTCGGCCAGCTCGAGAGAAATTAGCCGAACTGTTGTTTGAGAAGTATCAAGCGCCAGCATTCTTTCTGGTCAAGAATGCGGTGTTAGCTGCGTTCGCTAATGGGAAGTCGACAGCGTTGGTTGTTGATGCAGGGGCTAGTCAGACTTCAGCAGTGCCTGTTATTGACGGGTAAGACATAAAACTATATTAGTTTTTTCGCTCCTCGTTAGATTAAAAATAGAGCGTGTGTGCCGAGCACACGTGTCAGAAGTGAAACTTCTTTGGCAAGATTCAAAGATACCAAAATCGTCACCTTACTCCAGGACGTGACGGTATTGCCATGATGCGACCTTGACATTTTACTCTCAATGCGCCTAAAGAAGTTTCACTTCAAAAAAAGTCTATTTTATAAAGCACTTTGAATGCAATAAATTTAATTTTGGGACATGGGACTTCGTAACAAATGAAATTATGCTATTTTTTATTCTTCATAGTTTTCTTCAAATTCAGTGTCAATTTTTTAAACATTTTTGTATATTTTATTGTTTTCTTTACAAGTAATTATTTACTTACAGATACGCGTTAGCAAGTGCCGCAGTTCGTTCGCCAATAGGTGGGGACCATTTGGCAGCTCAAGCTAAAATCATGTTGAACAACATGCACATACAGATGTTACCCATTTATAGTATACAGGTGGGTAGATGGACAAAAGCTTTTTTTTGAGATTTATAATATATGCTAGCTTTCCGCACGCGGCTTCGTCCGCTTTGTATAAAACCTAATAAATTAGACAGTAAAAACTTCCGCTTGAATCGCTCTATCTATTTAAAGAAACTCTGTCAAAATCTGTTGCGTAATTTAATAGATCTAAGCACAAAAACGGACAGACCGCTGAAAGTGACTTTATATGTATATTATATTTTGTTATGATATTATTCAATTTAATTTTTGTAATCAAGATTTAATTACTCTGTCACAAAAGTATTCAGAATTTCCCAATTTTTAAATAATTATGTATCAATAATGGTTTCATTTCTGCCCTCATAAAATTTATCAAAACATTTTAATAATACTTTATATGTAAATCCCCTAAAACAACTAAAACAAACCTGCATCTATCTCTTTTCCACAGAGCAAAGAGGTGATAAGAGAGAGAGAGAGAGCGCGATACACACTCAAGACGTTGCCAGCTGGTCTCACACAATCATGGCAGCAATATATGCTGAAGCGACAATATGAAGATTTTGTGCATTGTGTAGCTCAGGTGAGGGTAAACTGTAAAGTCATAGGAAAATACAAAGTTATTTTTTATAACTGACTGACCTTGTCTTGGTTGGTAGTGGCCCTGCCTTCCAAGCCAGAGGTCGTGGGTTCGATTCCCACCCGGGGCAAATATTTGTGTGATGAACAAAGATGTTTGCTCCGTGTCTGGGTGTTAATTATCTATATAAGTATTTATTTAAAATTATATATGTATATTTATCAGCCATCTGGTTTCCATAACACAAGCGAAAAGCTTAGTATGGGATCAGATCGTGCCGTGTGTGAAAATTGTCCCGAAATATTTATTTATTTATTTATTTATAATATTGTAACATAAATTGTAGTTATTTATATCCATGTTATATTGTGTTTTAATCTTAACTCGGTTTGGTTGACTTTTAAGACATCTATATTTTTTTAATTAGCTAGATTTATATTATCTATATCTATATTAATGACTAGCTGCTCCGCGCGGTTTCACCCCCGTGGCTCCACTCCTGTTGATCGTAGCGTGATGATAATTATATAGCCTTCCTCGATAAATGAGCTATCTAACACTGAAAGAATTTTTCAAATCGGACCAGTAGTTCCCGAGATAAGCGCGTTCAAACAAACAAACAAACACTTCAGCTTTATAATATTACTAGCTTACCGCCCGCGGCTTCGCCCGCTTTCTCTAAAACGATTTGAGATTAATTAAACTAGCCTATCTATCAAGTTCAATCGAAGTCACAAGTTGGATCGAACTGCACATGGTGTGCGAATTTTATTATAATCGGTTAAGTGTTTTAGGAGTCCATTGAGGACAAACTAATAAAAATATTATTAGTATATATAAATGACACCCAACAAATTTATTGCAATCTCTATAAATAAATGTGAAGATAATTATTGACATAATACAAACAAAACTTACCCAAAAATTATCATTGTCCATAGTTTGATCGTTGTGTTTCCGATATTGGAATATCCTAGTTTGTGAGGATGTGTATGTGTGTGTTTGTAACTCTTTCACGCAAATACTACTGAACCGATTACAATGAAATTAAGCACTCATATAGAGGGTAACTTGGATTAACACGTAGGTTTGGTTTTATCCTGGGAATCCCACGGGAACGGGAACTATGTGGGTTTTTCTTTGAAAACGCGGGCGGAAATCTAGTGCATTGATAAGTTTGATAACAATGTCTTTTTAAAGAATAGAAAAAATTCAATCATGTGAAAATTCGATTGTAATTGAATATTTCTATTAAAAAAAAAACCAGACGTGAAATATCTTTGGCAAGATTCAAAGATGCCAAAATTAATTGCCTTTAACTCAATGACGTGACGGTATTGCCATAACGTGACCTTGACATTTCACTCGCAACGCGCCTAACGAAGTTTCACTTCAAAAAAATGTCTGCATGTACTAGTGTACACACGTAAGAAGTGAAACTTCTGTATGAACTTATTTTTCAAAAAATAATTTACTAAATGCAACTTTACAGAAATACGTCGAATCACGCGTGGTAGGGTTAAGAAAAAGATGGCGCGTAACGGAAAAATGTCACGCGTAACGAAAAAATGTTACACTAAATTTTTTTCCAACCCCCTTTAAAGAAGTTTCACTTCAAAAGTCTAATTTATAAAGCATTGTGAATGCTATAAATTTAATTTTAAGCTTATATTTTTTGCTATTTTTACAGAAATTTCTTCATTAAATCATTATTTAACTATATAATTATATTTTTTAAGGTATCCGAGTCCCCGTACGACGAGAGAACGGCTGCGGCCGTGCCCGGGGTGCACTACGAGTTCCCCGGGGGATACCATCAGGACTTTGGTCCCGAACGGTTTAAATTGACTGAATGTCTGTTCGATCCAACCCTGGGAGCTGCTCATTTGGGTGAGTTATCGTTTTGTAGATAGTAGGACAGTATAGTATTAACAATATATTGTATTTCAAATTCAAATTCAAATATTTTTATTCATGAATTCAATCAATTCAGATCTTAGACAAACTTAAATAGTTACATATATAACAATTATAAGTCAACCGTTATTATATAATAACGATTGACTTATAATTGTTATATATGTAACTACTACTACTATATAGTAGTTATTTTTTATATTAATGAAAACTAGATAAAAATGTATTTTTTGCTTTTTCTATAGTCAACCCAATTTTATCTTCGAAGAGGGGTAACCTGCTTAAAAATATCGATTAAAGTAAATTAATCGATACGGACTTGAAACATTTGTCAATCACAGCAACCAACACACAGCACACAGCACACAACATACAGCACACAACATACAGCACACAGCCCACAGCACACAGCACACAGCCCACAGCACACAGCCCACAGCACACAGCCCACAGCCCACGGCACACAGCACACCGCTCACAACACACAGCCCACAGCACACAACACACAACACACAGCACACAGCACACAGCCCACAGCACACAGCCCACAGCACAAAGCACACAACACACAGCACACAGCACACAGCCCACAGCACACAGCAACCAACACACAGCACACAGCACACAACCAACAGCACACAGCACACAACCAACAGCACACAGCACACAGCCCACAGCACACAGCCCACAGCACACAACACACAGCACACAGCACACACACACTCACCGATCCAGGCGGCGAAGCGTCGCTCGCTGTGCTGCGGCGCGGCGCTGGTCTTGAGGCGGTGCGAGGAGGGCGCGCTACAGCACACAGCCCACAGCACACAGCACACAGCCCACACACACAGCCCACAGCACACAGCACATAGCCCTATGCACACAGCACACAGCCCACAGCACACAGCCCACACACACAGCACACAGCGCATAGCCCACAGCACACAGCACATAGCCCACACACACAGCCCACACACACAGCCCACAGCACACAGCACATAGCCCACAGCCCACGGCACACAGCACATAGCTCACAACACACAGCCCACAGCACACAACCTACAACACACAGCACACAGCACACAGCCCACAGCACACAGCCCATAGCACAAAGCACACAACACACAGCACACAGCACACAGCACACAGCCCACAGCACACAGCCCACAGCACACAGCAACCAACACACAGCACACAGCACACAACAAACAGCCCACAGCCCACAGCACACAGCCCACAGCACAAAGCACACAACACACAGCACACAGCACACAGCACAAAGCACACAGCCCACAGCACACAGCAACCAACACACAGCACACAGCACACAACATACAGCACACAGCCCACAGCACACAAACACAGCACACAGCCCACACACGTCAATCGAACTTGATTAAAAGGATAATAAATAAAATTCGGTTTTATTATAAACACAGCGTATTTATTAATTTATGTTAGATGATAGATCTGTCAATTGTCATAATACCTTACGATTCACGTAAACACGCTTGCTTGTGTGTGTGAGCCATTTCGAACGTTCGTATGAAGTTTCCTTACTGGTCGTATCTGTATATTGTATACTAGCTTCCGCCCACGACTTTGTACGTGCATCCCCGTTTTTCCCCGTTCCCGTAAGAATTTCGGGAAATCCTTTCTTAGCGGATGTCCTAACATCTACCTGCATGCCAAATTTCAGCCCGATACGTCCAGTGGTTTGGGTTGTGTGTTGATAGATCACTATATCAGTCACCTTTGAGTTTTATAATAGATTTAATTATACACCAGGGCCAATCCCTTCCAAAATGATAAAAACCTAAAAAAAATAGTAGTAGGATGAAACCCATAAGAAAAGGAGGGGAATGTGATAAAAATTAAAGGAAAAATAAATTACAGACAATCCGAGCTCGGGAATTGGGAGCTTTTAAGGCTAAAAAATGGTTTCTCTTAAATTCCGACAAAACTAAAAGTCAAATTTTTTCACATAACCTCAAAATTTAGGTGAAAAATTCAAGAAACTAAGTTTTTTAGCCTTAGAAGTCTCCCCCCTCCCACTTCCCGAACTCGGATTGTCTGTAATTTATTTTTCCTTTAATTTTTATCACATTCCCCTCCTTTTCTAATGGCTTTCATCCTACTACTATTTTTTTTTGTTTCAAAAATTATCGACCCTGGTCTACTGGTGTTGATTGTGTCTGTGTGGTGTGTAGTGTGCGCGGCGGTGGGCGCGTGCGACGCGGACGCGCGCGTGGCGCTGTGGGGCGGCGTGGTGGCGTGCGGCGGGGCGGGCGGCGCGGGCTGGCTCGAGCGCCTCGCGCGGGACCTCGCCGCGCGCGCGCCCTCCTCGCACCGCCTCAAGACCAGCGCCGCGCCGCAGCACAGCGAGCGACGCTTCGCCGCCTGGATCGGTGAGTGTGTGTGTGCTGTGTGCTGTGTGCTGTGTGCTGTGTGCTGTGTGCTGTGTGCTGAGTGCTGTAGCGCGCCCTCCTCGCACCGCCTCAAGACCAGCGCCGCGCCGCAGCACAGCGAGCGACGCTTCGCCGCCTGGATCGGTGAGTGTGTGTGTGCTGTGTGCTGTGTGCTGTGTGCTGTGTGCTGTGTGCTGTGTGCTGTGTGCTGTAGCGCGCCCTCCTCGCACCGCCTCAAGACCAGCGCCGCGCCGCAGCACAGCGAGCGACGCTTCGCCGCCTGGATCGGTGAGTGTGTGTGTGCTGTGTGCTGTGTGCTGTGTGCTGTGTGCTGTGTGCTGTGTGCTGTGTGCTGTGTGCTGTGTGCTGTGTGCTGTGTGCTGTGTGCTGTGTGCTGTGTGCTGTGTGCTGTGTGCTGTGTGCTGTGTGCTGTGTGCTGTGTGCTGTGTGCTGTAGCGCGCCCTCCTCGCACCGCCTCAAGACCAGCGCCGCGCCGCAGCACAGCGAGCGACGCTTCGCCGCCTGGATCGGTGAGTGTGTGTGTGCTGTGTGCTGTGTGCTGTGTGCTGTGTGCTGTGTGCTGTGTGCTGTGTGCTGTGTGCTGTGTGCTGTAGCGCGCCCTCCTCGCACCGCCTCAAGACCAGCGCCGCGCCGCAGCACAGCGAGCGACGCTTCGCCGCCTGGATCGGTGAGTGTGTGTGTGCTGTGTGCTGTGTGCTGTGTGCTGTGTGCTGTGTGCTGTGTGCTGTGTGCTGTGTGCTGTGTGCTGTAGCGCGCCCTCCTCGCACCGCCTCAAGACCAGCGCCGCGCCGCAGCACAGCGAGCGACGCTTCGCCGCCTGGATCGGTGAGTGTGTGTGTGCTGTGTGCTGTGTGCTGTGTGCTGTGTGCTGTGTGCTGTGTGCTGTGTGCTGTGTGCTGTGTGCTGTGTGCTGTAGCGCGCCCTCCTCGCACCGCCTCAAGACCAGCGCCGCGCCGCAGCACAGCGAGCGACGCTTCGCCGCCTGGATCGGTGAGTGTGTGTGTGCTGTGTGCTGTGTGCTGTGTGCTGTGTGCTGTGTGCTGTGTGCTGTGTGCTGTGTGCTGTGTGCTGTGTGCTGTGTGCTGTGTGCTGTGTGCTGTAGCGCGCCCTCCTCGCACCGCCTCAAGACCAGCGCCGCGCCGCAGCACAGCGAGCGACGCTTCGCCGCCTGGATCGGTGAGTGTGTGTGTGCTGTGTGCTGTGTGCTGTGTGCTGTGTGCTGTGTGCTGTGTGCTGTGTGCTGTGTGCTGTGTGCTGTGTGCTGTGTGCTGTGTGCTGTGTGCTGTGTGCTGTGTGCTGTAGCGCGCCCTCCTCGCACCGCCTCAAGACCAGCGCCGCGCCGCAGCACAGCGAGCGACGCTTCGCCGCCTGGATCGGTGAGTGTGTGTGTGCTGTGTGCTGTGTGCTGTGTGCTGTGTGCTGTGTGCTGTGTGCTGTGTGCTGTAGCGCGCCCTCCTCGCACCGCCTCAAGACCAGCGCCGCGCCGCAGCACAGCGAGCGACGCTTCGCCGCCTGGATCGGTGAGTGTGTGTGTGCTGTGTGCTGTGTGCTGTGTGCTGTGTGCTGTGTGCTGTGTGCTGTAGCGCGCCCTCCTCGCACCGCCTCAAGACCAGCGCCGCGCCGCAGCACAGCGAGCGACGCTTCGCCGCCTGGGTCGGTGAGGGTGTGTGTGCTGTGTGCTGTGTGCTGTGTGCTGTGTGCTGTGTGCTGTGTGCTGTGTGCTGTAGCGCGCCCTCCTCGCACCGCCTCAAGACCAGCGCCGCGCCGCAGCACAGCGAGCGACGCTTCGCCGCCTGGATCGGTGAGTGTGTGTGTGCTGTGTGCTGTGTGCTGTGTGCTGTGTGCTGTGTGCTGTGTGCTGTGTGCTGTAGCGCGCCCTCCTCGCACCGCCTCAAGACCAGCGCCGCGCCGCAGCACAGCGAGCGACGCTTCGCCGCCTGGATCGGTGAGTGTGTGTGTGCTGTGTGCTGTGTGCTGTGTGCTGTGTGCTGTGTGCTGTGTGCTGTGTGCTGTGTGCTGTGTGCTGTGTGCTGTGTGCTGTGTGCTGTGTGCTGTGTGCTGTAGCGCGCCCTCCTCGCACCGCCTCAAGACCAGCGCCGCGCCGCAGCACAGCGAGCGACGCTTCGCCGCCTGGATCGGTGAGTGTGTGTGTGCTGTGTGCTGTGTGCTGTGTGCTGTGTGCTGTGTGCTGTGTGCTGTGTGCTGTGTGCTGTGTGCTGTGTGCTGTGTGCTGTGTGCTGTGTGCTGTGTGCTGTGTGCTGTGTGCTGTGTGCTGTGTGCTGTAGCGCGCCCTCCTCGCACCGCCTCAAGACCAGCGCCGCGCCGCAGCACAGCGAGCGACGCTTCGCCGCCTGGATCGGTGAGTGTGTGTGTGCTGTGTGCTGTGTGCTGTGTGCTGTGTGCTGTGTGCTGTGTGCTGTGTGCTGTGTGCTGTGTGCTGTGTGCTGTGTGCTGTGTGCTGTGTGCTGTGTGCTGTAGCGCGCCCTCCTCGCACCGCCTCAAGCCCAGCGCCGCGCCGCAGCACAGCGAGCGCCGCTTCGCCGCCTGGATCGGTGAGTGTGTGTGTGCTGTGTGCTGTGTGCTGTGTGCTGTGTGCTGTGTGCTGTGTGCTGTGTGCTGTGTGCTGTGTGCTGTAGCGCGCCCTCCTCGCACCGCCTCAAGACCAGCGCCGCGCCGCAGCACAGCGAGCGACGCTTCGCCGCCTGGATCGGTGAGTGTGTGTGTGCTGTGTGCTGTGTGCTGTGTGCTGTGTGCTGTGTGCTGTGTGCTGTGTGCTGTAGCGCGCCCTCCTCGCACCGCCTCAAGACCAGCGCCGCGCCGCAGCACAGCGAGCGACGCTTCGCCGCCTGGATCGGTGAGTGTGTGTGTGCTGTGTGCTGTGTGCTGTGTGCTGTGTGCTGTGTGCTGTGTGCTGTGTGCTGTGTGCTGTAGCGCGCCCTCCTCGCACCGCCTCAAGACCAGCGCCGCGCCGCAGCACAGCGAGCGACGCTTCGCCGCCTGGATCGGTGAGTGTGTGTGTGCTGTGTGCTGTGTGCTGTGTGCTGTGTGCTGTGTGCTGTGTGCTGTAGCGCGCCCTCCTCGCACCGCCTCAAGACCAGCGCCGCGCCGCAGCACAGCGAGCGACGCTTCGCCGCCTGGATCGGTGAGTGTGTGTGTGCTGTGTGCTGTGTGCTGTGTGCTGTGTGCTGTGTGCTGTGTGCTGTAGCGCGCCCTCCTCGCACCGCCTCAAGACCAGCGCCGCGCCGCAGCACAGCGGGCGACGCGCCGCCGCCTGGAGCGGTGAGTGTGTGTGTGCTGTGTGCTGTGTGCTGTGTGCTGTGTGCTGTGTGCTGTGTGCTGTGTGCTGTGTGCTGTGTGCTGTGTGCTGTGTGCTGTGTGCTGTGTGCTGTAGCGCGCCCTCCTCGCACCGCCTCAAGACCAGCGCCGCGCCGCAGCACAGCGAGCGACGCTTCGCCGCCTGGATCGGTGAGTGTGTGTGTGCTGTGTGCTGTGTGCTGTGTGCTGTGTGCTGTGTGCTGTGTGCTGTGTGCTGTGTGCTGTGTGCTGTGTGCTGTGTGCTGTGTGCTGTGTGCTGTGTGCTGTAGCGCGCCCTCCTCGCACCGCCTCAAGACCAGCGCCGCGCCGCAGCACAGCGAGCGACGCTTCGCCGCCTGGATCGGTGAGTGTGTGTGTGCTGTGTGCTGTGTGCTGTGTGCTGTGTGCTGTGTGCTGTGTGCTGTGTGCTGTGTGCTGTAGCGCGCCCTCCTCGCACCGCCTCAAGACCAGCGCCGCGCCGCAGCACAGCGAGCGACGCTTCGCCGCCTGGATCGGTGAGTGTGTGTGTGCTGTGTGCTGTGTGCTGTGTGCTGTGTGCTGTGTGCTGTGTGCTGTAGCGCGCCCTCCTCGCACCGCCTCAAGACCAGCGCCGCGCCGCAGCACAGCGAGCGACGCTTCGCCGCCTGGATCGGTGAGTGTGTGTGTGCTGTGTGCTGTGTGCTGTGTGCTGTGTGCTGTGTGCTGTGTGCTGTGTGCTGTGTGCTGTGTGCTGTGTGCTGTGTGCTGTGTGCTGTGTGCTGTAGCGCGCCCTCCTCGCACCGCCTCAAGACCAGCGCCGCGCCGCAGCACAGCGAGCGACGCTTCGCCGCCTGGATCGGTGAGTGTGTGTGTGCTGTGTGCTGTGTGCTGTGTGCTGTGTGCTGTGTGCTGTGTGCTGTGTGCTGTGTGCTGTGGGCTGTGTGCTGTGGGCTATGTGCTGTGTGCTGTGTGCCTTGGGCTATGTCCTGTGTGCTGTGTGCTGTGGGCTATGTGCTGTGTGCTGTGGGCTGTGTGTGCGGGCTGTGTGCTGTGGGCTGTGTGACGTGTGCTGTGTGCTGTGGGCTATGTGCTGTGTGCTGTGTGCTGTGGTCTGTGTGTGTGGGCTGTGTGCTGTGTGCTGTGAGCCTTGTGCTGTGTGCTGTGGGCTATGTGCTGTGTGCTGTGGGCTGTGTGCTGTGTACTGTGTGCGGTGTGCTATGTGCTGCGGGCTGTGTGCAGTGTGCTGTGTGCTGTGGGCTATGTGCTGTGTGCTGTGGGCTATGTGCTGTGTGCTGTGTGTTATGTGCTATGTACTGAGGGATGTGTGCTGTGTGCTGTGGGCTGCGGGCTGTGTGCTGTGTGCTGTGTGTGTAACGGGCCGGCTCGAGCGGGGCGTACATTGTGCTGTAACGCGCACCGACTGGAGCGGGGAATAGCTGTGCTGCGAGCCCATATCGGAGATGCTTGTTTTCGTTCCTGAATATACTACACGACTTACTTATACTTGACAATAGTGCTAAAAATCTTATAAGTCCAGAAGAAGCGGTCGGTTGCGGGCAACGGAGCCCCGCTTCGCGGAGCTCCTATTTTTATGTATATGTTACCGGAAATGTATGTAATCCGTCATTGTATACAATTCCTAGGAAGATTATACATTTCCTAGGATATGCATGCATTAAATAGTTTTTTAAACAATATTTTATACATTTCCTAAATGGTATCGGAATTGTACACATTTCCTAGGAATTGTATACAATTCCTTGATTTCATACATTTCCGGTAACATATATAAAAAAACGAACCTTACCTAACCCACCCCCTTTATCTGTTATTTATTTACCTAAGCTTACCTTATAATATTTTTATTCCGCATTTACTGAATCGATAATAATCAAGAAAAATACATAGCTGTATAAGCCTTTTAAAATATTTCGTTCAAGCGAAGTTGTGTAGTATAGTTTGAAATGAAGACGCAAGCGTCCGCAGTATAAAGTATACACGATCAGTACGCAAAATTCGTGTATATATTGTAATCACAGACTTAAAAACAGCATTACAAAATATACACGAGCAGTTTCCTAAATTTGCGTTCTGGCTATCTATAGAAGACGCTGTGAAGGAGTGTGGACTGCGGACGGCGCATTAATATTATTTCTCTGTGATGATATGTGGCTAATTTCTGTTAAGAATTCGTTATTATAGAGATTTTTACCTGTATGTTTGTATGTAACCGACTCCTTTAGACTCGATTTCGACTTTAAACGCACAGATTCACGATTTTATTTTGTTTCTTTATTTATTTAAATATATTTTATTGTTTTTTTACCAGGTGGTTCGATATTGGCGTCAATCGGCTCCTTCCAGCAGATGTGGATCTCGTCACAAGAATATGATGAAGGGGGCAAAGGTCAATTGGAAAGAAAATGTCCCTAGTATTATAATAAAATAGTTTTTAACTACCTGTGTTTTATTTGTATGTGAATGTGTATAAACTATTGAGTTTGTGATCAACTTGAAATAAATGCGAATTTTCATATGTAGGTTATTTTGGATTAACATTTGGTATAATAAAATTATTTGATACAAGTTATTTTTTCTGTTATTCTTTGTTTCTACCCTATCATAATTGACTAAGCTGTATTGAACACTTTTAAATGCGTTTTCAACCAAACATTTTTTCTCAAGGTAACTACGTAGGTAAAAATTGGCTTAGCTGTATTTAAAATTTTAAATCACACTTTTTCAATGCTTTTTCAATCAATCAAAAAGTGCAAAAATCAAAGGTAAAAAATAAAACATAGTTACTTGGTAACATAAACTAGACAATCGATTTCTAAATATGAGATGAATAATAAATTAATATTTTACTTAGTAGGCTTTTAGCCTGAATCAATTATGATGATATTTGTTACAAAGATAGATTAAACGTTGAAAACTTTGTTAAAAATACCAAACGAATAACTGTCGCACGATAACACAGTAATCTTTATACCTTCTTATTACATAAAAAGAACGTAGCAATATTTGACTCCAAAATTACCGAACCGATTCTAAATTTGATTGGCGCAGTTTGATATAACTAAATAAATAAATAAACTTATGATTTCTAAGATAGGATAGGTTACATCTCAGTTTATAGTCGCTATATTTTTTTATTGTAAATTATTTGTCTATTTTTTACTAGCTTTAGAGTTAGAGGATTCTTACATATTATCATAATATTATGCACAGAATAATAAATAGTATAATATTATGGCGACATAGCTGTGACCAGATTCAGTAAGTATTCAATAGATGGCGCTATGTTAAAAATACAAACATTTAATTTTTAATTCTTTTTTCCTACCTATTAATTTTTCTAAATATACGAAATTTTTGATCAATCGTGTTTAAATTCCTGCCCATTCTCAAGAAAGTTGCGTATGAACATTTTATAAAACTTATTTGACTGTTAATATTCACGTCTGTCGGGTCGTACCTAGTAAGCTAATATAAATACATGAATGACCAATGCACTAACATAATCTAAGATCTATTTTATGCCTAAATTCAAACACAGATCGTAGTAAAGTAGGTAGGTACTAGGTATCCATAGCAACAAATGACTAATCTTATTCAATGAACAGTTTAATTTTAGATTTGTTATCAAATAAATACAATACAAACTAACTTTGTTATAATTGAATATTTATGAGATTAACTTTAATTTTAATTAAGTACCTAGCATAGATGATATTATACTATACTAATAGTAGGAAAGTATGTAAATAACAACACAATAGCATTTTAAAATAGTTTATTAATTCACCTGATAATCACATGATTATAATTTCACAGATAACACAATTACTTACAATGCTAAAAATAATTTCCACCCAGCCTGAAAATTATTTTATTTTTCGCAACATTATTTGACTAGACAGAAGACGGATATCGAATTGACTAGATTAGGCCCTATTAAATAAAATCATACGGTTAGTTAAGTATTTCACAAAAAAAACGTAATAACTGTCACTTTGCCGCCATTGAAATAAAAAATAAAAATTTACGCGGCAAAAACGATGTCTGATGTTGCCATATTAAAGGTAGATTATCAAAATTACAACAATAGTCTACAATATTAGTAGGAATTAAATTAATTTCATTAATTAATTGCTACCATGTAATAGATTAAAATACGCGTTTATCAAGCCTGTCGTCCAATTTTTATTTAGATAGGTACTTATGTTAGTTATTATAGGGGAAATTTTTGAATAGTATATCTTCGTTTGCGTTGTGGTCGAAAAACGGCATTTCCTTGAAGATAACAGAAGCATCTGCTATGTGCATTTGTCGTTTGCCATATCTGAAAAATGAAATTGTTATTGTAAAATTTTAATGTCAACTTTAAAACAACTTTTTCGCGATCGTATAACATATATTATATATACATAGACAATTCCTTCTAGGATATTCCTATCCTATGTGTTATTCTAAGTTACCATCTATATGTGTGCTAAATTTCATTGTAATGTTCAGTAGTATTTGCGTGAAAGAGTAACAAACATACACACACACATCCATCCTCACAAACTTTCGCATTTATAATATTAGTAGGAAGTAGGATAGTAGGATAGGACAATACTTAAATGATATTACTGCAACATTATTCTGAATTTCCACATTCAACCCTTTCACACACAACATACACATTCAGAAAAAAGCGCACGTGTGCTCCGCACACATGCTCAATGTGTGGCAATTTGTTAAATTATACCTATTGTTGTTATCATAATTATTAAACTGTGATTTTGGATTAAAGCCGGCTACTCACGTACCAGCCGCAGGGGCAATATTGGAACAATCTCGGTTGCACGGTGGTCGGAGCAATTTCAGCTGTTCCCTAAATTGCTGCTGCTGCTATACACATTACAATTAAGGAGCCTATTATGGGTGCAATATTGACCCTGCTGCAGGTACGTGAGTAGGCTTTACAAAATTAAATAAATAGATTAAAAAAAAGACGACTCACCGTCCACGGCCGTGTACAGAATAATACTCCTGTAGTTCCTTCAAATAGTTGGATATCTGTTCCGCAGTATCGAAGCGTTCCGGCCGCCTCGGGCGCGGGTACTGCGCGAGTGTTGCGCACAAAATGGCGGACAACAACAAGATGGCGACTACGCTCCGCATGGCTGCAATGGATGATAATTAACAATTTTAGTAATTTTCGCAAGTCTGTAGCATGTATCAAGTAGGTTACATAAGCGTACCTAATGCCATTGTAATTTGTATTAGACTTCTGTCAATAATAAATAATAATAGTACATTTATGAAGTTACTACATGATTATCTTGATTATTAACACAATTCCATTCATTACCATGGAGCGCCTACGCTTGAGCGTAGAGCCATGTAGAACTGAGGTTCTACGCTCGAGCGTAGAGCTACTATAACCGAGCGTTTAAAACTCGGGTTTTATTCCCGGTGGAAAAAAAATATTCTCAATCTAGCATTACAATTATTTTTTTGTTATTATCATCCCCATACGGACTTCAGTACTTACTACACTTATTTATAACTATGCAAAGCTCGAAAAAGCCGTATAAAAAATTCCATGCAAAAAGAACTGGGTATACCTACCTAGCATTTAAGACATTTCTGGAAAACTATTTTTTTTTTTAAATTCGTTCTCTTGGCCAGCCGTAATTACGGCATAGCGAAAGACGCGGGTTCGCACCCCGTTTCGTGATCGATTTTCTCTTAAAATTTATATTTATGAAATTTTATTAAAGAAGCATCTGAATGCTATAAAATTAAATATCAAACTACCTAATTTTTATTTATAAATCAGTAAAAGTTACTTTGTAATATTTTTATTCAATTAGGCAACATATTATTTAAGCCTCCAAAAGCCCATAGATTAGATATTATCTAAATAATTTGACCTCAAAAATCCCGATACCAAAGTCCTGAATAGTTATTAATAGCGTAATCGGTTTTTTAACGGACCGGCATTCCTATATCTTTAGCGGAAATTTTATTAATATTCAAATTGTGATAACAATGTAGGAAATACCTATAAATTGTCTTCAAAACGGTTGTAAAATATATTGTAAATACATATGAACCTAACTGCCAGATTTTAATATTAGTTACCTACTTTTTATAACTAAATAAATATTTCGGGACAATTTTCACACACGGCACGATCTGATCCTATAGTTTATACTCTACACACTATACTAAGCTTTCGCTTGTGTTATGGAAACCAGATGGCTGATAAACATACATACATATATATAATTTTAAATAAATACTTATATAGATAATTAACACCCAGACACAGAGCAAACATCTATGTTCATCACACAAATATTTGCCCCGAGTGGGAATCGAACCCACGACTTCTAGCTTGTAAGGCAGGGCCACTACCAACCAAGCCAACCGGTCAGTCAGACCGTCAGACAGTCAACTTAGTATGCTGCTAGCAAAATCTGTCCAGCCATTTATAAGATGATGAAGGAACTATTAAAAATAATACAGATAAGCCAAATAAAAAATACATTGAAATCGAAATTTCTTACATATTCCGAAATCTATAACCCAAGGATTTAGAAGTGATATATTGATCTTGATTAGAAAAACCTTCTTCACTGTCACGTGTGTTTTTTAAATTCTTATTTTATGTAAAAGCAGGTACGTCGAACATATAGATCTTCGTATTATTATAGCTTTTATGGCTCAGTGGCGCGTAAATATTCTCCCCTGTTTAACGCAGACATAGTCACATGAACCAACTAGTCGTCACCATAAAATTGGAGTGTCTGTTTTTAGTCTATAGTCTGCAGCTATACTTAATATTTTAAAGCTGAAGAGTTTGTTTGTTTGTTGTCGTTTGAACGCGCTAATCTCGGGAACTACTGGTCTGATTTGAAAAATTCTTTCGGTGTTAGATAGCCCATTTATCGAGTAAGGCTATAGGCTACATATATCATGACGCTAAGACCAACAGAAGCGGAACCACGCGCGTGAAACCGCGGAGCGCAGCTAGTCTACACTAATATTGTAAAGAGGAAAACTTTGTTTGTTTGTTTGTTTGATTGTAATGAATAGGCTCATAAACTACTGGACCACTACTGGACTGATTTTAAAAATTCTTTCACCATTTGAAAGCTACAATACAGGCTAGGTTTTATCCCGGAAATCCCACGGGAACGGGAACTATGCGGGTTTTTCTTTGAAAACACGGGCGAAGCCGCAGGCGGAGAGCTAGTATAAAATAAAACCCGTGCAAATTATAGTTCAAACAGTCATATTTCTAAGTCCCACTTCTTTGAAGTATGTTTGATAAACATCCGCCCCTATCTAAAGCGTGGTTAAGTTTTAACAGCCAGTTAACGCTGGCTTAAACTTAATTACGATCTTCTCTTTATACGCATTTTAATTAACTATCTTTTGCGCGCCGGTTCGTCTGGAAACTTCTGTTAAAGCTGCGTTTATATGGCGATGTATCCAGTATCATAATATTATAGGTAGTGTTGGTATCTTTGACAGGTTATGAATAAAGAAGTTTTGTTTTAAATGCAGCTCTAGTTTATATTCTTCGTCGTAAATCGTCGAGTCTATGGTCTTTTTTAATCTTTTTCAAACGTAATAATTTGTCGTGGCATGGCTTTTCGCTATTACCTATACTGATTTTTAGAAGAATTTGTATACAGGATGCTAAGAATATAAACCATAGTTCGATAAAAATGTGTATCGAAATAATTTGTTCGATGGAAATACCTAATAGATTTTATATTTTTTTGCATCTCTACTTACTTAAGTAGAAGTAATAGGTCGAATAAAAAAATTATTCCTGTGTTGAATTGTTATTTATTGAGGAGAGATACCTAGATTATAAAATCGTTAATAATTATTCACTTTAAATTTTAGGTTATTGGTGATTTACTCAAATTATCTATACTAATACTATAAAGCTGAAGAGTTTGTTTGTTTGAACGCGCTAATCTCAGGAAATACTGGTCCGATTTGAAAAATTCTATCGGTATTAGATAGCCCATTTATCGAGGATGGCTATAGGCTATATATCATCACGCTAAGACCAACAGGAGTGAAGCATGGCGGGTAAAACCGCAGGGCACAGCTAGTAATTAATATGGTTCGCTCCTATCTATTTAAATTTTATCAATCACCGTTTAGAAATGATGTAATTTCTCGTTTGCCATTAAGCCCCTGTCAACATCCATAAAATGACCACAAGCACTCTAAATGCATTAACTAATAAACGCTATAAATAGGCAGGCAGTTTTCACTAAAGTGATAGTGCATCGAGGGCTTGACAAACAATGCAGAGCGTCAAACGAGCCGATTCGTTTGTTTATAATTTTAATATTGTCATTTTAATGTGGGCTAAGTACTCTTGTGGTGCTAGTTTTCAACCCGAGTTCGCTTTGTCTAAATCTTAATATCTTAATATTTATATTATAAAGGCGAAAGTTTGTAAGTATGGATGCATGGATGTGTATGGATGTTTGTAACACTTTCACGTAAAAACTACTGAACCGATTACAATGAAATTTAGCACACATATAGGGGGTAACTTGGATTAACACATAGGATAGTTTCTATCCCGGAAATCCCACGGGAACGGGAACTATGCGGGTTTTCCTTTGCAAACGTGGGCGAAGCCGCGGGCGGAAATCTAGGTTCAGCATATTCTTGTCGAGTAGTTAATAGCTTACCGCCATTTAGCAAATTGTGTATTGGAACCTTCCTTGAGTTTCACTGTATAAAAAAAATTGGTTGTCTGTAAAGTCGGTTTATTGACGATAGTTGAACGTGACAACGATTGTCCTTCTTTGTCGCTCATTCCGCGCTCTCGCTTGCACTGGAACGCCTCAGAGCGAGGTAACGCCGCATGAGTCATGTTTTTTCGGGCGTGCAGCCGGCTCTATCGAATTATAAGACGTTGTCACGTCAAAAAACAACATCAATATCCGCTGTGTTTTAAAGATTTTAGTACCCACTAGCTACTATACCTACTATACCTATCTTTCCGCCCGAGGCTTCCCTTTGTCCAAAACCTAACTTTTTACTACTACTACTTACTACTACTAAAACATGAGAACCACTCTATCTGTTAAAAAACCGCATCAAATTCCGATATGTTGTTTTAAAGATATTAATGTATACTGATAGTGACATGTGCTGCAGATTTTACCATCAAATAAAATTTACTCAAAATCCATAAAAAGAAACAATTATCTTCTCTTGAAAACCAGACAATTTTGATTATTTCGTTAACGTATTAACGTTCGTTGGTATTACGAATACGTTATCTATGCAAGATTTCCACACTTACAAAAAAGGTGAATACTTACACCTACTAAACGTTCAAAGTCGTCGGTTAATACTAGTGTTATTTTTCCTGATTTACGATACGAAACACGTACCTATTACTAAATCACATGTGGGGGGTAAAGTGGGTGTACCTACTGCCTATGGCTATTTACTTTAGATTTATTGTTTTTGGTGTAATGCAATATGGTCGAGATATAGGTTATGGTTAAAATTAATCTATACTAATATTATAAAGCTGAAGAGTTTGTTTGTTTGTTTGAACGCATTAATCTCGGGAACTACTGGTCCGATTTGAAAAATTATTTCGGTGTTAGATAGCCCATTTATCGAGGAAGGTTATAAGGCTATATTTCATCACGGGCATCAGGAGTCGAGCCACGGGGGTGAAACCGCGCGGAGCAGCTAGTTAGAAACATAAAGAAACACGACTTTACTTAACTTAATATAACACCACTTATAAGTGAGAACGACTGAATAAATTATGACTTTTTTGTATTTTGTTCGTTTTTATTTTTCTCTGTTTAGGTACATTAGGATAATAACTGCGAAAATTGTAACAAAAAGCAGCTTAATATTTATATAGATGTATTAGTATTAATTAGTTTATTCAATGGAGTCGAAAATTATGGGTAATCATTAGAAGTTTGTTATTTTGACGACCAACGAAAACCTAAATTAAAAGAGAAAATTACAGGTAAGAAGGTAAGTACCTAGGTATATAATATTTTTTAAGGAAATACTTACAATTAAAATAACAATTTTCGTATGTAATATATAACTAACTAGAGGTCGGCCCCGGCTTCGCCCGTGGTACTTATTTACGCTTTCTCTACATAAGAACCATCCTTGGACTTCCAAAGAACTATCGAAATCGGTTCAGCCGTTCACACGTGATGCCTTGACAACGCGAAACGGGTTTAATTTTTATAAATACAGATAATTATTAAAAAAAAAAAATAAGAAATCTTAATTTGATTTGCAATCAGAATTCTAAAAATGAGTTTCAATAAGTAGTTAGAAGTACATACGTAATAATCTGCTACAGATAAAACAAAAATAAACCTGTAAACCATAGAATAATAAAAAGAAAATTGTTAAATTATATAATGTTATCGTTCGGAAATACAAGATAATGTTTTATTTTTCACCGATAAACGGATGCTCCCCTTCCTATAAATCGTCGTTGTTATGAACAGTTTACCGTTCTAGTGATGTGTTTATCGATAATCGACAATTTAGCGCAAGCAATTTTTGCAATTGTATCGTTTAGAATTTAAAAAATTACTTTCAAATACATTTTGTTAAAGCTGCAGGTAATAAAATTACTGTGAAATCATTTTGTTGGCTTTATGTGTGGGTAATATTATTGTACATACGATAAATTGACGTGTAATAAGTTCAATAATATTTTTTTTGTTTTTTATGTAATAATTTCTTTTTCTCATCAGATATTTTTGAGCTTTTAACAAGTTCGATTATGGACATCAAATTTTGTAATTTAAAAGAGGCACTAAAGACAAGCGTTGGCTGACAGGCATTATTTTATGAACGATTTTGTTTTAAAATAAACAACGGGTTTTTCCTATAAATTTAATGTACAAGAAAAAGAGCGTGTGTGCCGAGCACACGTGTCAGAAGTGGAACTTCTTTGGCAAGATTCAAGATAATAAAATCGTCTCCTTACTCCATGACATGACGGCATTTCCACGACGCGACCTTGAAATTTTCTCTCAACGCGCCTAAAGAAGTTCACTTCACAAAAAATATCGATATCGAACTATCGATAAATACCAGCCCATCCCTATCCGATTTGACGCCTCACAACGCGTAGGTAGGCACTATAAGCATACTGTAAAGTATATGTACTTGTATAGTATGTAATCAAAATGTACCGATTGCTTCATTGTTATAGATTAATGCCAATGCAGCGTGTTTTCTTTTATGTAAACTTGCATTGTTAAATATAAAATTGAGATATGAATATGTGTATTAAATAATTCCGAAAATAGACTTGCGTACTATGAACTCGAATTTATGTTAGGTGGGTTATTTTTAAATTGGACTTTTGGTCAGTTTGCAAATTGCAAGAAATTTTATATACTTACTCGTATAATGCGGTTTTTAATATAACTACCTACATATAGTAAAACTGGCTGTAAATATTATGTGTGTGCGATATCGGTCATACTATGAATGCTGATTAAATAATGTCTATAATTACTTACACTTTCAAATATATTGACTGATTTTCTATATTACTTATTTTTTGAAACTTACTCGAGGTCCTCCGTTATTCTACGGACGACAGTATCACTTACCTACGTTATATGATTAATATCTAGCTATTGGTACGATCTGCATAATATTATAATTAATAAAATTTCATAAAATCGGTCCATCTATTTTCAGAGTAATAACTTAAAAGTAGATAACTATATTGTACTTACATAAAAAATAGGGTAAACGCAGCTATCAACGACCCATCGAAAATCTGAAGGTATTACCGACCTATAAAAGTAATTCGAAATTTAAACGTTTCCAGAACTATTCTAGCTATAGGTAGGCAAAGTTATACACGAATGTATTACTTGAGCATCGTATACTTTTACGTTAGAGTGAGTAACTGAGCAAAAAAGAGTTAAAATGCGTAAGTTGCTGCGGGGTAGCGTGGAAGCAGGACGTGTCGTACTGTTCCGTTGTTCCTTCGGGTAAGTACTGTGAGTATCTTTTTAAGACATTTACAAACAAATGACATCTATACTTTAATTTATATTACTAAATGTCAATGCATTTAAGTGTCAACTTTTCATTTCTTACAACATTTTATTAATAAAAAGTAATTTGAAACGATAAAACTTTAAATTAAAATGGGACGGTGTTAGCTTCACCAGTTTAAGTCGTGGCAGGTATCAACGACCCGTAAGTCGGCAATGGCAGCAACGTAACTTTTTGTTTTATTTTCTTTTATGTTATTATATCACACTAACACAAGTGGTTTTATGGACCAGTTTAAATCTAAGCTATGAGTCTTCATAAAAATCTATTAGCGACTAAACTTTTTTGTCTAGTGTTGTGTCTTTTAGCGTTGTCAATTTATACAAAATTATGATATTTTCGAGGATCCCTATCGAATAGTTACAGTAGTAAATCATTGTTTTTTTTTTGTTTAAACAATATGCATTTGTTCATATTTTGTATGACATTAATCAATTATAATCTATTTTATAGTCTGATGGTCAAATGAATTAAAATAACCATTTTTTTATGGGTCGGTAAAACAATTTAGGTTTATACTTACATACTTTATTACCGACCCATGTGGGTCGGCAATAGCAACTATAGGAAGCTATTACCGATCGAATATAGATTGTTTAGTTTCTCATCTACAAATTCAAATTCAAATTGCTTTATTTGCAGAATGTAGAATAAAGATGTTTGTATATACAGATAATATTGATCCTTAAACATTCTGCTCGTAATTGAGCGTGCAAATATATTTTTATTACTTTTATGACATAATAGGTGCCTATTAAAAATTATATTTTTTTAGGTTAAATTAACATAAAACATATAATTAGGTATATTTTTTCCAGAAATATGGAGCCACGAAAGCGGCGAAAAGTATTCAGTAAAACACAACTCGCCGAAGCAATCAATCAAATAGCATAACGAAATATCCTAGAGTTTGAAATCCTTAATTTAATATATGTACATTAATAGTATTATGTTGATTAATTTAAAAGTTTATAATTATTTAGTTCATTACTAAAAAGTACTCATTTGTTTTATTAAATATAACTACAATAAAAAAATACGAATATATTTGCATTTTTATTTCATTTTATTAAGATCGGTAATCATCATCATCACTAGCTTCTATACATTCCATTGCTGGAAAAAGGCTTCCTCTCACATACGATCGGGAATAGCTGCATAAAAATCGTTAATAGCTTCACAGCCGTTTTTATGGGTCGGTAATAGCAACAATCGACTAAGTCACATTGTAAATTATTTTTTACAAGATAATCCTTTATTAGAATGTATTTGCTTCAATAAATACATTTTTTATACATAACACTAGGCATATAAAATGAAATTATAAATCTTTAGAAGAACCAGTATACTTAAAAAATATGGTTGATTTTGAAATCGCCTTAGAGGGGTCGTTAATACCTGCGTTTACCTTAAAAAAAGTTACTTAAAAATAAAAATCGTAGGCGAGCTTACTTCAAATATTTGTTGAAATTAAACAATACAAAATATAAATTTATTAGTATTTATTATGTTATTGCTTAATTACTGTAAAGTGTAAAGGATTCAGATAACGTACAGTCCCTAGGGCTTACATTTTAATAATTACGTACGGTCTACAAATATTGTCTTTCCTGGAAAAATATCTCATTATTAAGAGAAGCTAGCAGACATAGACTGTTTACGTGAACAAACTTGATTTTTTCCTATAATATCAAATCCTAAAAAACTCTGTGGTGTGAAATAAAAAAAGGTTCAAATTGTCTATGATTCTAGTAAAATAGTGTTGAAATATTGTATGATGTAACTATCTAGTATCAGAAATACCTATTAAGAAAGTTTTTAAGCTTTTAAAGGTATAAGATTCAAAAAATAAAATAAAATAATAATAGAAACTGTAGTTATTCAGCATTTTTGATGCAAATATATATCACAGATTCCTATTTAAAAATTCACCTTAATTATTACATCTAAGGATAGCATCATATTTTTAAAACAACGCAGTAATAAACCTAATTAGAATATATTAATTACGAAATCCATCTATGGTGTGTGAATTTAGTAAAATTCGTGTTCGCATTTTGCATGTTAAATAATGTTGCCAACTCAAAGGCGGGAATTCAGTCCGCGTCGGATATTGTTTTCACGCATGGCAACACATAACGAGAAACGTGACAGTAGTTTTAAAGTTTATAATTTTCTTTGCAAGTTTCTGTAGTTTAATTGTTATTGTGGGTGAATACGATATTTGTAGCATTTTAAATATTTTTGTTTTATCTCGAAGTTAAACTTGTTCCCACGACACAGGGAATCCTAGTGTGGGAGCAAGGGTTTTCAATTTCTATATGTACCTATCTTATAATTTGGAAATAAAGTTATTGTTTATTGTTGTTTATTGTTAATTCTTAATTGGACTGGATTAAAATTAATACAAACGGACGCACACGGAATACAACTTGATTTTTTTTTATTTATTAAAATTTTTTTGTCAGGCTACAGTCAGATGAATATTACTAGTGGGAATTAAATTCTATACTTAAGTACTTAAATATTCAAAATATCAGTTCAAATCCATACTAATAATATAAATGCGAAAGTTACTCTGTCTGTCTGTCTGTTACTCAATCACGCCTAAACTACGGAACCAATTTGCATGAAATTTGGTATGGAGATATTTTGATACCCGAGAAAGGACATAGGCTACCTTTTATTGCGAAATATATAACACGAGCGAAGCCGGGGCGGACCACTAGCTTGAAATATAAAATAAAAATATTATATTATCATCTTGGCGGCACGACATTTTAAACGGATTTTCAACTCGAGCTCAAAACTATTATTTTGATACAATATAAACTTTTTATAAGTCTGAATAGTCAATTAAATGTTAAGTATAACATAACTATAAACATTACATTCAACTCGATCAACACGTCTTTAAAAAAGATAATAGTATTTATATGTAGGTAGTTACCTACCAACTTATATACATCGACTTAATTACAATTAAGTTAATCCTAAGCAACTTAACTTTATAGTCTCAACTTGATTTATACCCAATTGGTGAATCACCAATTATTTTTAACGACTGTGTTGCCAGATAATGTTCATTGTAAATCCATTAGAATTAGGGGATTTACCGGACGAGCCAGAAGGAGGGTTAGATTTGCATTAACTTACATGAAGTTATCCTAATATAAAGTAATTATTGTCAAATTTAAGACAACACCTGTTTATTTATTAATTTATTTTATTTATTTGGATTCTATAGTTATGTCTTGTTCATATTATTAATAATCATATGTCTACAATATAATTAAATAAAAATTTCAATATCAATTTGGACCCTCCTGTCTTTTTAAAAGTTGTTGAAAATTCTAATTATAGCCTATTAAGTTGTGATTAACATTTATTTACAAAAAACAATTGAATTAAAGTTTGATTTCGAATTGCTTTTGCGAAAAGATATTTATAATTAAATCGATACCACTAATACAATACCTAAATGTTCAAAAAAATTAAAAACATGCTTTAATAAGATGCAATTAATGTATTTTCATTTTTCATCGATCCTTGATAAGACTGGAGTAGGTATTAAAAGGAGTCGAATGTATCATATATAGCTGCTTCGCGCGGTTTCACCCCCGTGGCTCCACTCCTGTTGGTCGTAGCGGGATGATATATTATATACCCTATAACCTTCCTCGATAAATGAGCTATCTAACACCGAAAGAATTTTTGAAATCGGACCAGTAGTTCCCGAGATTAGCGCGTTCAAACAAACAAACAAACTGTTCAGCTTTATAATATTAGTATAGATACAGTCATACAGCTGAAGCTATAGAAGCGTGATATAGATAATAAAATTCGTCCAACAAGACATGAGACAATTTGACACAAATCTATTAAAAAACCTACAGTATTGTCCGATATCTATAAAGAATAGACCACAAAAAACCCTTTTATACACATTTACCTCATATAAATCAAAAGAAAAGATCTTAACTGATACAATTCGAATCTAATAAATTATTTGGACACATAATGGTCATTGTAGAAAGTACATTTGATCATAAGCATTCTTTGACAGTTTCGTTAAAATGGAGTCTCATTGTCATTTGATAATAAATGTATTTTGAAGCTTTATTGAGCACTCTTTACATTTGAGATCCGACGTGAAATATTATTATTTAATTTCATTAAGAGTTCGATTAATTTCGATAGTGCTTTGTGTCTAAAATAACTTTAGTTTGATTGAATGTTGGTAAAAGATGTTGACTTAAAATGTAAAAGTAGATTAAGTACTTAACGTAACGGCACCAGTCTTGTACAGATTAAGGAAAAAATTCAAGTTTTTTGCAAATTTCTCATAGGTTTTTTAATTTTATTGGATATTGTTTTTGAATACCTTTAGTTCAATGTTAGTTTAACATAACCATTGTTAGAAAAAAGATTACAATGCATAAATAATGAAGTTATTAATAAATTAAAAAACCACGTTTTTGCACCAGTGTTGGACAGTTAAAATCTAATGATGGACACCCAGTTTTGGACAACATCCAGTTATGAACACCCATTTATGGACTGTACCTAAAGTTGTTTCTCCAGTTATTTACACTTGGAGAAGACTTATAGTTATCAATAAAATGTTGCAAATGATGATTGGAATACAATAAATCTGGGATGTATTTATAAAAAATAGTATTTATTAATTATTTTGCATACTTATATAATATTTTAAACAGTCTTAATTTCCATTTTCTAGGAAAAAATTGGACAAATGCATCGTAAATAAGAGTTGTGTCTGTTAAGAAAAAACAATATGGGTTTTCTATTATTACTCAATAAGTCAGGGATGAAAAATATAACTAAAAAAAGTACTGCCACACATCCATCCATTTTGGGAACTCTTCTTCTTCGTCGTATCACTCTAGTCAGAGTGAAGGGTGGTCAACATGAGGTTTGAAGGGTACATGTTACCCGCTTCACGATGTTCCACCATATCTCTCTGTTTCCTGGCATTCCGCTACACTCGTGAAGTGAACCGCCAATAGCAGCTCTGGTCTGATCGATCCATCGATATGGATTCCAAATTGTAGCACGAGGCAAAAAGCTTCTTTTAAACTGTTGTCAGGATGGTGTGGATTAAATTTAAGCGTGTGCGCTGTATGGTGGTGGAATTTAGCAGCAGACCGCTGTCTGCTGCTAAATTGATATGGATCGCTATCCAAACAGTTCATCAGAGATGATAGATGCGTTACAATGCGCTTATGGATGCGATTTATCTACGCAGTGATAAAGGATGAAGCGAGAACGAGTCGCACAGCACATAATGACCCATTGTTCTAAAATATATTCTTCATGTTCAGATATCTATTATGTTGTTGGACCCATTGAGCAGACCTTAGGACTTTTAACTGATAGTTTATTGTGCAAAATTATTCTTGGCACTTCAAATCCTTCAGCGGCTTTTGTTACTTTATCCCCATTATTAGGGCATTGATTGCATTACCAATTTGTCGGGGAGTGTAATTTTAACAAAAAATATCAATGTCCATTATAGGAACCAAAGCAAATCCAGTCATGGACAATTGTTGTACAATATTGGAACCCTGTGTTCGAAATGGTCGTGATAGGTATATTATTAATCAGAAAGAAAAGACAATATAGAAAAGCGCATGTAATTAATATCTTTAAAAAAAGTTTAGTTTCGACATTTGTCCATAAATGGATATATCCATAGAATTAAATCCAGTTATGGACACTGACGAATTTTATTTAAACAACTTAACCTATCATGATACTAAATCGTGTAATATTTCGTACACTTAACTACTATAAATAAAAGTAATGTCAAATTTTGTTAAGATTTATACAAAAATTCTTAAAAACAAAATTGTGTCCTCACTTCCTTAAGGATTTCCTTAGTAAAAACGGACTTCTAAGAAACGAGTCGCAGCAACTAAACACAAAGTTATGCCATCTTCAAACATTTTGACCGAATAAGACGAAGTGTCGTATTTTGATAGTTTATGAACCAAACTTTTATTTTAAGTATTGCCAAATTACATAACGTTTATTTTGGTCTTATTATTTAAATTTTATATTTATTTTGTCCATTACTGGATGCTTGTCCACCACTGGTGCCGTTACCTTACACTAGTAATCTACTTTTACATTTGAAGTGAAACTTCTTTAGGCGCGTTGAGAGTAAAATTTCAAGTATATGGCAATACCGTCAAGTCATGGAGTAAGGCGACGAATTTGGTATTGAATCTTGCAAGGGAAGTTTCACTTCTGACACGTGTGCTCGGCACACACGCACTTTTTTAAAATAGCTGTTTATTCATTTGAAGTAAAAAGGGTGATGAAAAATAGCCTTCCTTGATTTTTTGATTGAATATCTATCCAACACAAATAAAAATTTGAATTAGTAGCTACTTAGTTCCTGAGATTAGCGTGAACAACTAAAAACTGAGAAACATGTTTTTCTTTTACAGTTAATTAATTTAAATCTTATGTTGGTTTTGGATTCTAATATTAAAAATTCTTTGATAATATATTTAATTCGTTTAAGTAGGTAGGTATGAGTATATTTCTTCAACATAAAAATATTCAAGTACCCTCATGTTTTTATTTATTACTCTTAACTGTGATAATATCATCTAATGCTGTTCGCAATAATTTTTTTGTTCGCAAATCAAATAATTTCTTCAGATCGCTAAATGCCGGAAAATATTTTCATAAGAAAATTATTATTATTTGATGCAACTGCTAATTTATGTTGCCGATGTCATTAGCAAAATTCTGATGATTTCAACGACACCTTATAAGTTACTAGCTGTGCCCCACGGTTTTACCCCCATTGCTAGCATCTGTTGGCCTTAACATGATGATGTATAACCTTCCTCGATAAATAGGCTACCTATCTAATACTGAAATTTTTTTGAAATCGGACTAGTAGTTCCTGAAATTAGCGCGTTCAAAGAAACAAACAAACAAACTCTTCAGCTTTATAATATTAGTATAGATTTATGGCATTTAACTATTTTTAGACGAAAACTTCTACAATTCACAAAATGCATCACCAAAGTTGGAAATAGACAAAACTTTGCAACTTTACAGAACGAAATATTAACGAAGTTTTATGCATTTGCTTTTGACTTTTCACAGTCAAAAATTATTTGAACTAAAATATATTACAACTAGCTTCCGCCCGCGACTCCGTCCGCGCGGAAATATTAAGATTTATTTTTTTCTACGTATTTTTCCGGGATAAAAAGTATCCTATTTTATACCCAGGATAATAAGGTATAATTATACCAAGTTTCATCGAAATCGAACCGTTAGTTTTCACGTGATGCCTGAACATACAGACAGACAGACAAAAATTTTTTTAATCACATATTTGGGTTTGGTATCGATCCAGTAACACCCCCTGCTATTTATTTTTTCAATATTTTCAATGTACAGAATTGACCCTTCTACAGATTTATTATATGTATAGCCTAAGTAGGTAGTGTAATCGCAAAATACAAAATGTTAAGTTACGTTGTAAGAAATATTTTTATTTCTTTTGGTAACGCGAGTTTTGTAAAGTTTTTAAACATGCTTAGTATGAGTTTTAATAAGTTTATGTAGTTAACTAGTTGTTGACCTAAGAATTTTTCTTAACATATTTTATTTATTAATTTTCCCGAATGTTTGATTTAAGTTTTGGTATTTATTTAGTGGAAACTTGAGCCTAAAAGTTATCAGTTTTAAGTCGCTCTTCACTACATAGTATAAAACATAGTCGAATTTTCTGTCCCTATGTCCCTTTGTATGCTTAAATATTTAAAACTACGCAACGGATTTGGAAGCGGTTTTTTTAAACAGTATTTGGATTATTAGAAGTTTGAATAAATTAAATGCATAAAGGTTTTGCAGGTTGTCTGGCAGAAATCGCTTACAGTGATAAGACAGCCCTCTGTACATATTTTAACTTGTATCGCTCTTATTTTGTAATCCTGTATTTTTATGTGCAATAAAGAATTTTTCATTCATTCATTCATAGCTGGAATTCTTCGGGTAATAGACGCAAAACCAGACAAATAATTATTGAGCAAAAATCAAAATCACACTTTAAAATCACAGAATTAACTGAAAAACTACAAAAGGAAGAAAGAAAGATACATTATTCCTGAAAGAGGCTTGTTTAAAATTATTTTAAAAATATTCACATAGGTATATATAATATATTCTTCCTGATTTGCAGGACTGTAGTATGTAAAAAACATAATTTATTACAAAATATTGTTAAAAAACTTGATATTATTTGATACACGGAAGCTTTTTTATATTTTCAGTTTGTAAAGTAAACTGAAAGTGATATGTCATATAGTATAAAAGTGATATGGTAAGTCAAGTACAAACAATAATTACAAAAAAATGCCTGTAGGTATGAACCAAGACTTTTTGGATAAACATTAGAATTCCGAATTTATGTTGGGTTAGGTTACTAGACACACAACACTAGACTTAGTGTTGTGTGAAATTTTAATATTTGTATTAAATTTATAAACAAACTTGAAGATACTATTTTATAAACAGGTAACTAATTATTTAATTAACAATTAGGGTGAGACTGATACATTCAAAAGTTCTATTGAATCCTTTGTCTTTGATATACCTACATAGTAACTACCTATATTTTCTCAAAAACTAAATAATAATAAATGGGTTTTTTATTTTTCCGTTATATTTAATTTTGTTTGTAATAAAATTTTACTATCAATTAATGGAGCTTTTAGTAAAATCATAATTACCTATTTTTTAAATTATCCCATTTAGATAATAATCACTGAATTTTACCGAATTTCCAAACCTTTTTAAATCTATACATACTTATCGAGTCTTTTTCTAATAAAATTGAAGCTTTATTTTAACAAAAAACTGAATTTTAACATTATTTTAAGTACTTATCATGCAATATTTTCACCGTCAAAAACTTTCGTGAAAATTCGTATTTTTTTTCTACAAAAATTTTCCCGCCCTTTCAATTAACTTTTTTTTCACAAAAGCCTTTGCCTTGACAAATTAAAAAAAAAACAGCTCACCTGATGATGCTGTTACCGCCGCTGTACCAGAGTGTAGTCGCGCGGGTCTCTCAGCCGCTTATGTACCTGTTGGGCTTGTAACAGGTGGGCGGGGTGGAACAGAGGAGCTATGGAGTGGCGGGACAATGTTGGTACTACATTTTTTTGTCAGTAATTAGAATTACACAGAATATCCACAGCTTCCTGCTTCATATGTGTATTGAAATAATAAATTGTATTTTAAAATTGAATGCATATGAAAATACATAATACTCGTATAAAGAAAATAAGTGTGAATTATGGTACTATCATTTCTATATGGGTATGAACCGATATTGTGAATGAAAATTATAGTGGCGACAGGTAAGAAATTTTCTTTTCATTGGAAGAAAATTGACCCGATTTATTTAATTTCCAAAATATTTTTGGTATTACCACAAAACAATTTAAACACAGTCTTACTTTAAACCAGCGCTTAAAGTTAAACCCTGTCTAAAGATTTTTGTGGTAAGACAGAGCTTCAAAATCCACACCGTTTATTCCACACGTTTTGAATCCACACATTGAATTTGAATCCACACGTTTGCATACAAACATAAGCCTCTTTTTAATCCAGTGATTTAAGGAGGCATTATAATAGGTAACCTATAAAAGAAAACGTGGTGCAAAATTTCTAGATATTACTGTGAAATGTTCTGTGTTGATAAGTCAGTTTTCCTTTAATATACAGAGGATTAAATATATTATACCTAGAGCGACGTATAGCTGTATCAATAGGTATACGTATAACATATTGGCAATTGGCATTATATTATTAGTTAAGCTGGCTTGTTTCTAATAAATTTCACTCTAGCCTTGCAAAACTCATGAGAATATTATATACCTTTTGTAACATACGTGACCATAAAATATTGCTATACTTTAAATATACTACAAAAGAAAGTCTAAACAACAGCGACTCCACTCCACCTCTGTCCACGATATCGCGAACGCATAGCGGTTTGGTTTTTGTAATTAAACCTAAGATCGCGATATGCCTCTTAATGAACTAATCCAGTCACCAGGGTACACTTGGTTAGAATTTGGTTACCTAAGAATTTGGGAATAGAAATATTCTGCGTCACTACATAGTATAAAACATATTCGATAAGTAAGTCCGGGGTTCGAGACCAGGGGCCGTATTATGACCTCTTATTTAGCTTATTAACTAAGCTTTAGTTTTAGCCATGGATGGTTATTGCGATCATAATATGAATTTGCCAGTCAGTTCAATTCACGGCGTAAACTGTCAGGCGAGCGTCCATGTAATAAATTGATATTTCCAGTAGTTCATGAGATTAGCTCATTCAAACATAAAAACTCTTCAGCTTTATCATATTAAAAAAACAGTAATAGATAATCTATATTATTGCCAAGTTACATCAAATCCGTTCAGTGGTTTCCCGTGAAAGAGTATTAAAATATCAAACAAAGAGAATACTTACAAAATTATAATTTTAGTAGGAGGTAGGACAAAATATAATAAGTACCTACTTACTAGCAAAAATGGAACCTTACTATACTACGTTGCAAGTTACAAAAATAACGCACCATGCGGTTGCCAATATTAAAAATCATTTATCTTACTACCGTCCTATAAATTGGGTGGCGGTATGCAACATTGTGAAGTAACAGTACTTTTATTATCATTATATTTTTTACTAGCTGCGCTAAGCGGTTTTACTCGCGTGTCTCGGCTCCTGTCTTAGCGTAATGCTAAAGTATAACCCTATTATAGCCTTCCTCAATAAATGGGCTATCTAATACCGAAATAATTTTTCAAATCGGACCAGTTCTTGAGATTAGCGCGTTTAAACAAACAAACAAAGGCTTCAGCTTTATAATATTAGTATATAGATTAACCATACAAAGGAGAATGCCCATGAAAGTATGGACCACAGTATAGTGTTGCGTCAATGCCAGAGTGGTTTTGGAGGGTCCTTCGATATTCAAAAGATTTTTACCAATTGATTTTTTTGTGATAAAAACAGGGGTTTTCAAGATATTGAGAAAAATGTGAATTAACCTCAAAACTTAAATATACCCGATTTAGTTAGGTTTATGTGTGATTTAGGTAGTATTTTATCGTCTGAAGGTTATTTTTCGTTTAACATATTATTTAATCTATGCGTAGAGCTTATGCTTTCAGACAAAGTCTATCTGTTCATCGGCTAGTGTTATAGTGTAGGTAGGCACCAGAAATCTTCCGGGACGGATTTCAAGAAAACCTGAATATATATTTTAAAAATGTCAATAGAGTTTTTATTCGGTTAACATATTGTTGTTGTTGTTTGAATCATTTTTTCACTACATATTCGAAGAAAGAAACAAATAAGAAATAACTGGTTACCTACCAAGCTATGTCACAATAATATTTTTTTATATATAGATATTTATATTATTTTACTTCACTATCTATGTTAAAACAACCTACAGTGTTTATACAATACCTTACAGAGTGATTTTATGTTAATTGATTTTTTTGTAATTCAATGAAAACAATAATCGATATTAATACATTTAGCTATTTACCATAGTAAATGTCATAATAGTTACCGCTTGGTTACCGTGGTAACCGATAATGGATACTAAATCTATGGTAAAGGATCTAAACAATTACATGTCTTATTAGATTTTACAAAACATTCCCTGATCAAAATATTATATTTTCCGATAGTAAGAAGGCCTCTAAATTGCCGAGATTTTTTATAATAGTATTTTTATCTTGATGCATGAGAAAAACCTGTATCAAAAATGTAAACGGTAATGGACACTAAATCTATATAATAACGGATCTAAACAATTACATGTCTTATTAGATTTTACAAAACATTCCCTGTTCAAAATACATTTTCCGATGGTAAGAAGGCCTCTAAATTGCCGAGATTTTTTTTAATAGTATTGTTGTCTTGATGCATGAGAAAAATCAGTACCAAAAATGGGCATTCTCCTTTCTACTTTATTTATATCACAATATCTTAATTTTGTTTAAGCGTGAAAGATATCTTCTCTCTATACTATCGAAATCTGTTGGGCTATTTTGGTTTGAAAACGAAATATACATATTTAAATAAAAAAAGTAAAACTATATTTATTTGTTAAAAGAAGGTTATTAAAATAAGTAGGTAGATATTTACGACAGCGGACCCCGCACTAGGCACAGGCGCACAGCCCGTTTCGCGGGGCCATAAATGTTGTTTTATAAACACATGATATTATGGATAAATTAGATTCCCGATAATCAAATAGTAAGTGTATAAAATTATCCTGAAACTAAACGATCGTTAACTAAAATTTATGAATCTTACCTATAAATTGTAATATTATCTCCAGATAATAAGGTGAATGTTTCTATTTCCAGTACAATTTTCATTATTAAACTTTAACTTGCAAATAGAAAAATTAAAATTAAATCTCTCCATCCGTTTTAAATCCATTGTGCCTGTATCACATCCAGAACACTGAAAAATTATTGAATAATTAATTAGTAAATTAATCAAATAGCCCAATCTATTTCATGACATAATATTATTAAACTATAAGTACTAACGTTTGATTTAGTACATTATTATGATCTTTAAGGACATTATGGAATGCATTTTAAGTAGGTGCATACTTAAAAAATATAAGTACATATATACATCATATTAGGTAGGTATTAGCTTTCCGCCCGCGGCTTCTTCTTTCTCTAAAACCTAATAAATTATATTATACTATGAATAACTGTATCTATTAAAATCCGCAATAAAATCCGTTGCGTAGTTTTAAAGATTTAAGCATACAAAGGGATATAGGGACAGAGAAAGCGACTTTGTTATATAGGTAGGTACTATGTAGTTATAATACATAATAAATTCACTTACATACTTTTGTTGGCACACCTCTTGTCACATTTTTGCATTGCTACGTCCATTATTCATATTTCATAGAACAATATTAGATAAATAATAAAAATTGATGATTTAGAATCATTATTTACTTTCTATTTATACATAACCTTTTCAAAAATAAAGTTATTTTTTCTTAAAGTCGCGCCAATTTTTTTTACACGAGAAGGCCAGTATTTTTTTATCTATCACAGATAAAAAATGTTGCAGACTTAAGAATTAAATTTTTATTAAAAATTAAAATATACTTAAAACTCACGATTGTATGACAAATAGAAGAATTCTAAAAATACATCTTTGCGTATTTAAATTAATCATCTCCCTATTTCAAAACAAAAAACAATAGCCATAGGGCTAGAAATGTTATTAAAATAATCGTGGGTATATCAAAAACATTTGTCATGCATTGAAAAAACGGACATTCATTTTATTCCAATTAACAACTTCATTTTACCGTTCGCGCTGCTCGAGTCAAGATGTTTCCCGCCAAATCATATTTTTTAAAAGTGCTGACGTCGTTTATTCTTTTTGTCTCCTGCCTGGCCAGTTACAATGAACAATACAGAGGTATTTATATTTTTATTAATTTAATATAATATAATTATAATAATTACTGTGTTAAAATATAAATTGAAATAATTTTAAATTTTAAATTATGATATCGTCTCGACCACGTGCCGTTAACCACATTGGCAAAATAACGAGTTTAGAATCAATAGTTTTGTATTATATCAATAATATGCGTGATTATTTGTTAAAATTGTATATTTATACCGATATTTATTATTTAATTTGAAACATACCATTTTGAAAATTTACTTATTATGGTACTTTCAATAAATATATTGATTTATCGAATGTATGATATTATGAATTAATCTAATTAAAATAGGGGGAAGGGGCTAGAATTTTCGATTAAAGTCAAAGAAAGTATGTGCCACGTGTCAAAGGTACTAAGTACTTATCTACATATTTTATGCTAAAATTATTTCAGTATTTAGAAACCAGGTATTCCAATAATTTTAATATCAAAATTATTTAACGGTCGTCGGTCAATATAAAATATAATGCTTTTTTGTTATTTAGACACAGGGAATTATAAATATTTTTTTTACTAATAAATTGCATTTTATGCAGTTTATTAATATTCTATTATTACAAATAAGTCTGCTCCATTAATAAAAAAAAAAAAAAAAACGAGCGCATGGCTTTTTTTTTCACGATAGAATGCCGCCAGCCGCCATCTTGTTTTACAAATTGATTTTGTTTTTTCAGTTCCATACGCGGTTTCGGATCGGTGGGAAAGTTATATATTTGATGATAGAGAATATATTGTACAAAATCTGCCAGTTGTATGGGAGAATGCTAATATTTTGTGCCGGTAAGTGTTTTTTTTTTATTCTAATAGGTACGTGTATGTATATTTTTATTAAAGTTTAGGTTCGTGTAAATTTTCATTAGGTAATAATTATTTCTCACATTAAGCTATTTGATATTATACTTCTGTATATTTGCACGTTTGATAATTAGTGTCAGTTTTATTTTTTTAATTCAATTAATTACAATTGTAGAGATTCGTGTTCATAATGTGATAAATTTCATATGAAATTTGTTTGCTTTTCCGGGCGGAAAACTGCATATAGTGTGATATTGTAAATATATTATTTATATACATAGTTCAGTAGATACTACTACCTATTTTTTCGTGTATCATCACTACATAGGTAGTATAAAACAAAGTCGCTCTCTCTGTCCCTATGTCCGTATGTATGCTTAAATATTTAAAACTACGCCACGGATTTTGATGCAGTTTTTTTAATAGCCTTCCTCGATGTATGGGCTATCTAACACTGAAAGAATTTTTCAAATCGGACCAGTACCTAGTTCCCGAGATTAGCGCATTCAAACAAACAAACTCGTCAGCTTTATAATATTACTAGCTGCTCCGCGCGGTTTCACCCCCGTGGCTAAGCTCCTGTTGGTCCTAGAGTGATGATATATAGGGTCATTGCGCCTGTTCGCGTCCACCTGCCTATTCGCGTCCATTTTGCGGATATCTTTTAGAAAATTCACGAAAATAAGTATACTTTATGTAAAATTGTAATAAGAAAAATTTCCGATAATACCTCAATGTATAAGAGACATGCACACATATTCAAAATATGCCTGCGCACCGCCTATCCTATTTAAAAAAAATATTTAATTTTGGCTATTAAACGAGAGAGCTAAAACGCGCGGGATTTTGAGAAAAAAATAGTGCGCAGGGTCGCGTTTGACGGTAAGCATCTTATTGTTAAATGTGAATTTTTGAATATGTAACTGTTTCTTTGCTTTGCTAACAAAACATGGAATAGTATGGATTATAAATAAGCTTATTTCTTTTACAATTAATAGCTAAAATAAGGTGGACGCGAATTACTACACCGAATTTGTACAACTTCCATTTTGCGTCCACGGTGGGCGCAAACTATACCTGTAGTGCATAACAATAGAACATATTGCGTCCACATTGTTTTTCATTACGTAGCAATGAATTGTTTGTTAAAATATGTAATTTAAAATAGATTGTAAATTTTTGACTAAGACCACAAGTTGATAATTTAAATTTTCATTCAAATTAGCAAATTTTTATGCTATTTTTTCATTTTAAAATGGGTATTCTAAGAATGAGACTAGTATTTTTGAGAATGAGAGTCTGTGGTTAAGAAAATAATATACAAAAGAGAAATTTAATTCTTTAGAAACTAAAAAATAGGGTAGGTAGGTAATCTTAATAGAACTGATTATTATTTATTTACATAACGTAACTTTGTTTTTTGTTAATTTTTGGTTCTAATAATGATGAGAAGATAAATATAATTAAGTTTTTCCAGTTTCCTTACACAGTGAATTATATTAATAATAATGTTGATTTTAGGGTTCCGAAGTTCCGAACCTAGAAAGGAAAAACCGGAATCCTTGTAGGATCACTTTGATATCCGTCCGTCTGTATGTCCGTCTGCCGGTCTGTCTTTCTGTCAAGACCCTTTTTCTCAGTAACGCGTAGAGGTATAAAGCTGAAATTTATTTTGAATACTCAAGTCTACGGTCCCTTGAAGCAGTGAAAAAATCAAACTTATAAGCCAAAGCAATCAAAAGATACAGCCGTTTATGCTGCCAATTTTCGCAAATTTCGACATTCGCAAGGGAATCAAAACCTACAGGGTACTTTACGTGAACACAGACACTTGAAGTTTGGTGCGAAGCAACGTCTTATAGCACAAATAAGGGAAACATTGAAAAAATAATCATTTACAGTTAAAACATATAAAAAAAGACAGGTTAATACGGAACCCTCGGTATGCGAGTCCCACTCGCATTTGGCCGGTTTTTATTTAATAACTCTATTCGTAAATAAATAATTTATTAAAATCTAATTTTTATTTGCATTTATCTGATAAAATATCACCCAATACATTCTTAATTCCTTTTCTAAGCTGGTGGACGCGAACTGGTCCACGGGTGGACGCAAAAAGGCATTTTTGGACGCGAACTGGGTAAAACGCCAAATTCTGCTATTTGTCTAGATAAATAAAAACCACATGATATTTCCAACACAATTGAAAGTAAATCTTAAAATAGACTATGTAATGAACACGTTACATAAATTTTGCGTTGAAATTTGTTCTGGAACATTTTTATTTTCTCCTTCAGACTTTCCAACTGCACTAAGTGGACGCGAACTGGCGCAATTACCCTAGCCTATAGCCTTCCTCGATAAATGGACTATCTAACACCGAAAGCATTTTTAAAATCGGACCAGTACCTAGTTCCTGAGATTAGCGCGTTCAAACAAACAAACTCTTCAGCTTTATAATATTAGTATAGATTTAGAATATTACGGTCTAACTAATAAAATGTTACCCATTCGCTATGCAATGGATTAGTTATTGCAATAACCTGTCTTGTTTTTATGATTGACGTTTCATGTGAGCAAGAGCAGGACACAGCTATGGTAGAAAATGGTAGAAATTTATCCATTGTTTAAATTTTTGTTATATGCAGTGAAAGTCATTATAATTTTCTATGATCTAGTTGTAAATATTTTTTTTAATCGCAGAGGCCATCACAATGGGACACTCGCAATCATCGACACGAGGGAAAAAGCGGAATTCCTTGCTGAAGCCCTGTCTGAATTGCAGTTTCGTAAGTTTTTTTTTTTAATATTTGTTATTTATTTATTTTACATTCACATTTCCTAAACAATCCCTACTTTAATATTATAAATGCGAAAGTAACTCTGTCTGTCTGTCTGTTACTCAATCACGCCTTAACTACCGAACCAATTTGCCTGAAATTTGGTATAGAGATATTTTGATACCCGAGTAAGGACATAGGCTACTTTTTACCCCGGGAAATAGGTTAGGTTTTATCCCGGAAATCCCACGGGAACGGGAACTATGCGGATTTTTCTTTGACTGCGCGGGCGAAGCTGCGGCTGGAGAGCTAGTAATATTATAAATGCGAAAGTAACTCTAGTCTGTCTGTCTGTTACGCTTTCCCGACCGATTTTGATGAAATTTGGCACAGACAATCTTAAGACCCTGAGAAAGAACATAGGCATAGAACATACCTTTTATTGCGAAATATGTACCACGGGCGAAGCGGGGGCCGACGGCTAGTTTACACATATAGTTTATACCATCAATTATTTTTTTTTAAATAACTAGTTTAATTAGACGTAATGTATTTCCTTAAATTATGATCCCAGATGTCTTTTCAATTTTCATTTAAAACTTGAAAAAAAGTCGCTTATATTTTTTTGACAACTATTTAGGCACCTACTACGCAAAACTTCGTAACAAAGCTATCAATTAAAATTCATTATTTAGGGCCGATTTTTCAATCCTTAGTTAAAACTTGTTCATCGAATATCGAACTAAACAACCACTTTAAAAATGTGTCGCTTGCCCACTTTTTGACAGTTTTTAGGTGACATCTGTATATATTAATGTGTAATACTTTATTGGACGGATAAGATTTAACCAACGATTGAAAAAACAGCCCTAAGTCAGTTATTTATGCAGTTAGAACTGCATAATAATTGAGTTACATTGTAGCCATAGAATCCGTATGGGTGGGCGCACGTCGTGCCTCCGCGGACGACCCGGAGGGGTACCGCTGGGGACACGGCGTGGAGTTGCGTCGTACATCTGCTGACGTGCTGCACTCGGAGCTGGACGCCGCTGATGATGGACGGTTTCCTGTGGTAAGTGGGGACTGACTGACACTCATTCACTCACTTATATACTCACTCAATAATATACTCACTCACTTATATACTCACTCACGCACTTTTAAAGTCACTCACTCACTCGCTTATAAACGCACTCACTCGATATAAACACACTCACTCGCTTATAAACTCACTCACTCGCTTATAAACTCACTCACTCGCTTATAAACTCACTCACGCGCTTATAAACTCACTCACGCGCTTATAAACCCACTCATTCGCTTATAAACTCACTCACGCGCTTATAAACTCACTCACGCGCTTATAAACCCACTCACTCGCTTATAAACTCACTCACTCGCTTATAAACTCACTCACGTGCTTATAAACTCACTCACGCGCTTATAAACTCACTCGCTTATAAACTCACTCACTCGCTTATAAACCCACTCACTCGCTTATAAACTCGCTCACTCGCTTATAAACTCACTCACGCGCTTATAAACTCACTCACGCGCTTATAAACTCACTCACTCGCTTATACATATAATCACTCACTCGCGTATATTCTCACTCAGTCGCGTATATTCTCACTCAGTCGCGTATATTCTCACTCAGTCGCTTATACATATAATTTCTCACTGACTTGTATACCTACTCACTAACGCACACACATATACTTAGTGACTGACTGACTGACGTATGTAAATAATATATTAGCCGTTACCAAGTTTTGTTTTGATAATACACACATACACTCAAATAATACTTTTAAAGATTTGTGATAAGCTTTTCTGATGGTGAAAATTATCTTTCCTTAATCCTTCAGTGACTGACTGGTTGGCTTTGTTGGTAGTGCCCCTGCCTTCCAAGCCAGAGGTCGTGGGTTCGATTCTCACCCGGGGCAAATATTATTTGTGTGATGAACATAGATGTGTGCTGTGTCTGGGTGTTAAATATCTATATAAGTATTTATTAAAGTTATAAATGTATGTTTATGAGCCATCTGGTTTCCATAACACAAGCGAAAGCTTGGTATGGGATCAGATCATGCAGTGTGTGAAAATTGTCCTGAAATATTCATTTACTAGCTGCGCTCAGCGGTTTTACCCGCGTGGCTCCACTCCTGTTGGTCTTAGCGTGATGATAGTTATATTATAGCCTATAGACTACCTCGGTGAAGGCTATCTAACAGCGAAAGAATTTTTCAAATCGGGCCAGTAGTTCCTGAGATTAGTGCGTTCAAACAAACAAACTCTTCAGCTTTATAATATTAAGTATAGATTTTATTATTTTCCTTCAGTGGCTAAACCGCACACGTATACCAGTGCCCGAAGGGGGCGCGGATTGCGTCGCGTTGGAAAGGGTCAATCACGACAAGCCTGTGTTTTTGGACCTGCCTTGCAATCTGGAAAGGCCTTTTGTGTGCGAAAAAGGTAAGGTCTTATTGATTTCGTGAACAACTTTAGACATATATATTTTATATTAATTATAAAAATCGTAGTTAAAATAATTGCAATTTATCCTCTCACAAAAAACATTTTTTACTTAATTTTATTTTTATTTTATTTTTACATACATAGATTTTGCTTAAAACGATGAAGTTTAGGTTTTTTCTTTCATTCGCATTCATTTCATTTGGCATAGATGATATAAATTTTTATACTTGCGTGCCTTTCTTTCATGATGCAAAATAGCTGCGGTTTTCACTAATATATTGTGGCAATCTTCATTTAACATTTAGTGTTTATTTCATGTCAATCGGTTCATAAATAAAAAGTTATGGCCATTTAAGAGGGCTTATTCAATTTAACGCAAGTCAAAATCTCCGCGATCTATTACGATAGATCGCGGCTTGCGCTATCCTTTTACTATGAACAGCATAGGTCCACAGGAGAGCGCCGAGCAACATGTCCTCTCTCTGGAAAGGCTCGCTGCCGACTGATTTTAATCGGGTCGCGCTCAGTGTTTTATAGTACTTTAAAAAAAATTGTAGAAAACTAATAGAGGTACCTTAGTTGATTTTTTAAATTTTATCTTATAAGTAATACGTTCTGTTATTGCAATATGTATAAATTATATTCAACTAAGTCAAATATCTTGGTGAAAATAATCATTTTGTCGACTATAATTTCTAAAAAAATTCACATTGTTCGGATTTTAATTTTGTAAGTTAGGAGTCCAAAATAAAAAAATCTTTTAACTAACTATTTTAATAAGGATTTTTGCAGTTAGTTAAAAAAAAATGTGTGTTAGATCTGTCAGCAATTTCAGATATTTTTAGCTTCGAAATTGACACTAAATGTGAAATCAAGTAATCATCGGCTCAGTTATCTTGATGGTATTCACAAATACTGTATTAATTGAAAAAAACTCTTAACTAACTATATAGACAATAAAATTTCCTAAAATTATTAGTAATTCTTATGTTTGTAAGATAAGTGGTTGATGGACAATCTGGTTTGAAAAATCACATATTTGAGCCAAACAGCGCACGGACCGCGTACACGGCCTTAAGTAATCATGGCGAACATTTGCTAAGGCATTCTAATTGTACACTGAACAGTGTACGATAAAACGTAAGTTATCTGTTATACGCTACAGTTATTCCTTTACATGTCCAGATGATCATATCGAAAGTGAAACATGAAATCTTCTACAAAATATACACAACACATAGCTTTGTTACACAACATTGTTACACAAGTACATACACAGATATATGTATATCACTACAGACGCACAAACGCAAGTGCGCGTTCGCGAAGCGGGCACAGTGCGGTGTGGCAGCGGTGCATACCACGTGTTTGGGGTTGACTTGACTGGCATAAAGCGGTCTCTTTCTATGATAAATAGTCTCTTACTTACACAATATACACAACAGGACATAGCTTACATTGTTACACAAGTACATACACAGATATATGTATCTCACTACAGACGCACAAACGCAAGTGCGCGTTCGCGAAGCGGGCACAGTGCGGTGTGGCAGCGGTGCATACCACGTGTTTGGGGTTGACTTGACTGGCATAAAGCGGTCTCTTTCTATGATAAATAGTCTCTTACTTACACAATATACACAACAGGACATAGCTTACATTGTTACACAAGTACATACACAGATATATGTATCTCACTACAGACGCACAAACGCAAGTGCGCGTTCGCGAAGCGGGCACAGTGCGGTGTGGCAGCGGTGCATACCACGTGTTTGGGGTTGACTTGACTGGCATAAAGCGGTCTCTTTCTATGATAAATAGTCTCTTACTTACACAATATACACAACAGGACATAGCTTACATTGTTACACAAGTACATACACAGATATATGTATCTCACTACAGACGCACAAACGCAAGTGCGCGTTCGCGAAGCGGGCACAGTGCGGTGTGGCAGCGGTGCATACCACGTGTTTGGGGTTGACTTGACTGGCATAAAGCGGTCTCTTTCTATGATAAATAGTCTCTTACTTACACAATATACACAACAGGACATAGCTTACATTGTTACACAAGTACATACACAGATATATGTATCTCACTACAGACGCACAAACGCAAGTGCGCGTTCGCGAAGCGGGCACAGTGCGGTGTGGCAGCGGTGCATACCACGTGTTTGGGGTTGACTTGACTGGCATAAAGCGGTCTCTTTCTATGATAAATAGTCTCTTACTTACACAATATACACAACAGGACATAGCTTACATTGTTACACAAGTACATACACAGATATATGTATCTCACTACAGACGCACAAACGCAAGTGCGCGTTCGCGAAGCGGGCACAGTGCGGTGTGGCAGCGGTGCATACCACGTGTTTGGGGTTGACTTGACTGGCATAAAGCGGTCTCTTTCTATGATAAATAGTCTCTTACTTACACAATATACACAACAGGACATAGCTTACATTGTTACACAAGTACATACACAGATATATGTATCTCACTACAGACGCACAAACGCAAGTGCGCGTTCGCGAAGCGGGCACAGTGCGGTGCGGCGGCGGTGCGTACCGCGTGTTCGGGGGACGACTCGATTGGCACCAAGCGGCCGCTTTCTGCGTTATGAATAGGATGACGTGAGTATTGAATAAAAAAAATACAAATATTATCGATATGACCAAAATTAATAACTGTTTAACAAAAAAAGTATGCTTCATGTAATTTCGCATTTATTTACCAACTTATTAAAAACTTAATTACAGGTTCAAATTACTCGACGTAACTATTTCATGTTTAATGTGTTGTACTCAACGCAACTAATTTACATTTAGATAGTTTAATGAATGAATGGTGTGATAGTGAATGAATAGTGAAATTAATTTTTCGTTTTGATTTTCAGATTAGCAAATATTGGATCTATGAAGTGTTTGAAAAAATTGGGACTGACTATGTTGAAAGCACGACCAAGTACGTATAATAACTTACAATAACCCACTAGTTAACTTATTTTCATACTACATTAATTATTGTCGGTAAGATTGAGTTATCATTTTTATAATGACTTAAATTAACATTTTGTCTCCCTCTAACTCAAAACTAATTCAAATGCTGACAAGTTTGAGTAAGCATTTGTCTCAGCATTTGAATTAGTATTTAAATTAGCATTTGTCTCAGCATTTGAATTAGCATTTGTCTCAACATTTGAATTAGCATTTGTCTCAGCATTCGAATAATTAGCATTTGTCTCAGCATTTTAATTAGCATTTGTCTCAACATTTGAATTAGCATTTGTCTCAGCATTTAAATTATTATTTGTCTCAGCATTTGAATTAGCATTTGTCTCAGCATTTGAATTAGCATTTGTCTCAGCATTTCAATCAGCATTTGAGTTAACATTCACTAACCGACTTCAAAAAAAAGGAGGAGGTTATCAATTCGGCCGGTATGTTTTTTTTTATGTATGTACACCGATTACTCCGAGGTTTCTGAACCGATTTACGTGATTCTTTTTTTTTTCGATGCGGGATGGTGTCTTATTGGTCCCATAAAAATTTTATTCGGATAGGCCCCATGTAGTTTTTATTTTATGAGCATTTTTGTCTGTATTTGTAAATGTTGCAAGTGCAAGTTTGAAGTCGGTTGTTTTTAACGCAGTTATCACTTGTTTTAGCTTTTCAATTGCCATCTTTTTTTAAATTAAACTTCTTTAGGCGTAGTTAAATTTCAAGGTCGTGTCATAGCAATACTGTCACGTCATGGCAATGCCGTCACTTTTGGTATCTTTGAAACTTGCCTAAGAAGTTTCACTTCTGACACACGCTCTTTTTTAATTCTGATTTAGCATCTGATTAATTTTTGAGTAATTACTTGAGTTAAAACCTAAGTATATGTATACTTACTTAGGTATAGAGGGCGCATGGGTCGGGGCCCGCGGTAGTGAGGGTCGCTGGGAGTGGCTCGATACAGCGAGGAGTATCTTTGAGTCGAGTGACCTCACTCAAGGGGACTATGGAGTGTGGCCGCCCATGAGGTGAGGGTATTAAATATTAATTTAGTATTTGTTATATTTAAGATCTTTAAAACTGTAACTACATTTGTTGCCTGAAATAAATGAATTAATGCAATTAATTGAATGAATTGAATTGTTAAGATTTATTAAATGAAATGAGCTAAATAGTATGAATTATTCAATAAATGAAATGAGTTTAATTTAAATTGATGTAAAATTAAATTTTTAATGAATTGGAATTAATTTTATTTGCAAAATATGGCAATATGTTTACGTGGTGTTACTCATGGAATTATTTATTGTTTTGCTTAGATAGCTAAATTATTACAATAAAAATTTATACATTTATTTTATTAAGAATTTATTTGATTCACAATATGTATTTGTGAATATCTGAATAAAAGGTATGTAATAATCAGTATTTATTTGATTTTCTTGATAAATTCGACAGAGACGCGTCAAATGTAAAGCAGAGCGGTTGTCTGCAAATCGATAGACACGAAACAAAATCCCCTATTTTCATGGAAGCAAGATGCGAACGGAGAATGCAATTTATCTGCTACAAAGGTTCGTGAACTAAAGTGCCTTTAACAGCATTCTATTAAATCATAATATTATGCGTAAACTAGTAAATAAAATGTTTTCTATGTCACCATTGTATTAAAAATAAATTGTCACGTACCCAACAATGCATATTTCTTTATAGTTTTGGTACATATTTTGATCAATTTATTCAAGATAATTTTTTTTTTCGATGCAGTTAGGTAAATGCATCGAATAGAAAAATTTGATTTGCAAATTTAGGTAAATTATATGTCAAAATTCGAGAAAACAGCAAAACACATTCTGTTGTTGCAGCCTTCCACTCAGTATTGCCAGCTCGCAGAACAACAATCCCCCCGCTCAGCGACGACAACTACTACTACGTGTTGGTCCGCCAAATGTTCACTTGGCAACACGCGTTCGATAACTGCAAGGCAATGAACGGGACGTTGGCCGGGTTGGACAGTCAAGAAGTTATGATTGAGTTGTTGTTGGCTATGGGAGAGAATAGGGATGAACGTGAGTTTTTTACTTCCTACTAATGAGGATGTGTGTGTGTGTGTGTGTTTGTTACTCTTTCACGCTCTACTGAACCGATTACAATGAAATTCAGCACATATATAGAGGGTAACTTAGGATAGGTTTCATCCCGGAAATCCCACGGGAACTGAAACTACGGGTTTTCCTTTCAAAACGCGGGCGAAGCCGCGGGCGGAAATCTAGTAATTTATATGTTTATGCATGCACTAGCTGCGTTTCGCGGTTTCATCCGCGTGGCTCCGCTCCTGTTGGTCTGAGCGTATTTATAATATAGCCTATAGCCTTCCTCGATAAATGAACTTTCTAACACCGAAAGAATTTTTCACATCGGAACAGTAGTTCCCGAGATTAGCGCGTTCAAACAAACAAACAAACTCTTCAGCTTTTTTTTTCAAATCACCTAAGTATTATTTCACACTAAATATTCATAATATTATATTAAGTACTAGCTGCTCCGCGCGGTTTCACCCGCGTGGCTCCACCCCTGGTGGTCGTAGCGTGATGATATATAGCCTATAACCTTCCTCGATAAATGGGCTATCTAACACTGAAAGAATTTTTCACATCGGACCATTAGTTCCCTAGATTAGCGCGTTCAAACAAACAAACAAACTATTCGGCTTTATAATATTAGTATAGATTATTATTAATTATAGATATTTCCTATAATTTCAGCGGTAGAACACATCTGGGTATCGGGTCGTTTGAATGTGACACGTGACACGAGTGATGAGCTCACTTACACGTGGTACAACCCCAGCACGGGCAAGATTATACCCGGCCCCAAGAGTGCAGACGCTTTGTATGTGAGTATGGGAATGGGGAAAAAGGAAAAAAATGACAAAAAAAATTAGAAAAGAATTTGTTTTATTTTTTCGTAAATTGTTCCATTTTTTTATATAATGATTATACATTACAATGTGGTAAAAATTATGTGATTAAAAATGCAAAAAATTAATAAAATATGCTATGAATACGCTAAAAATGCAATACTCGGGGTAAAAATGTAATAATCCATGTTAAAACACTGTATTTGGGATAAAAATGTGTAAAATGCCACAAAAAAATTAACACAAAGCAAATAATAAAAATAACATAAAATTTATGAATATCGAAAAATTTTAAAGTGTAGCAAAATGGTGAATGCACTGGCCTTTTAGTCATTGTTTCCACCATATGCTGAGTTCATAGCCTTTTCGTAGTAAACTGTTATTTTTTCTTGTGTATTTTTTTTTGTTTGTATTTGATTTTTACTGCGAATAAATACTTATTCTATTCTATTCTAAAATATAAATTGTTTCTCGCATTTACACATCTTCCGTGGTATTAAGATTTTCTTTTTGTCGAATTATCATTGTTTTATTATTTATAAAATGTAATTTAAAAAAACTACAAATTACGCAAAACAAACTAGTAAAAATCCTTTTTAACTTTAATTTTTTAACGCCAACTAAGGATCTATACTTCCGTACCAAATTGTTTGATTTAAATAAATTATATAAATATCACACTTGTATACTGATTAAAAATATTCTATCTAATAATATAAAAACACAAATAACACTAAACAAAAAATCCCACAAATACCACACACGAAAGAGTGATAACCTTGAATTACCATTTATAAGAACTTTATACGGTAAGAGAAACTTAAGATTTGAGGGAGCACAATTGTACAATAGCTTGCCTAAAGCAATTAAAGAATCCTCATCAATAAATATTTTTAAAAATAAATTAAAGACATACTTAACTAATTTCGATAGCTGATTGTGTTATACTCTTGGTTATACTAAATGCAAAATTGTTATCTATACATCTATACAAATATTATAAAGAGGAAAGGTTTGATTTTTTGTTTGTTTGTTTGTTTGTATGAATTGAATAGGCTCCGAAACTACTTGGCAGATTTGAAAAATTCTTTCACCATTCGAAAGCTACATTATCCACGAGTAACATAGGCTAGGTTTTATCCCTGAAATCCCACGGGAACGGGAACTATGCGGGTTTTTCTTTGAAAACGCGGGCGAAGCCGCGGGCGGAAAGCTAGTTTCTCATATTTGTAAAAGATCATATTGTATTGTTCTTGTTTATGAGATTAATAAAGTTCTTTAAACCGAAACAACAACGTTTAGATACCCCCATGGTTGAGTGAAGAGTGGTCAGCATCCAACGCCTGTCTCAACCTGGACCGGGAAGCACATCTCACTGGTCTCGTGTACGGGATGAAATGTGATACACCGCAGTACTCTGTTTGTGCTATCGGTAAGTGTCTACACTAATATTATAAAGAAACTTTGTTTGTTTGTTTGATTGTAATGAATAGGCCCATAAACTACTGAATTTTAAAAATTCTTTCACCATTCGTAAGCTACATTATCAAACTCAAACTCAAACTCAAACATTCATTTATTCAATTAGACTACTATTTAGTAGCACTTTCGAATCGTCATTACATAGGTAAGTATTTTTAACATTTACCACCGATTCGGAAAGCAGTATCTATGGAGAAGAATCGGCAAGAAACTCCATAGTTGCTCTTTTAACATCATGTAAATATTACAATATATGAAACTTATATCTAACTACATACATTATCTAACTACTACTACATACTATCCACGAGTAATATATCATCATGCTAACAGGAGCCGAGTAATGCGGGTGATCCCGCGCGGCACAGCTAGTATTATAGTCGAGCCAATTTAATAGGCAACATTTGACGTCTATCAATTTTATCTTCGAAGAGAGGTAACCTGCTTAAAAACATCGATTAAAGTGTATTAATCGATACGGATTTGAAACATTTGTCAATCGAATTTATTAAATTTATAATGATTTTTATTCACAAGCAATCAATGCATTCGATTCTAGATGTCGGATTTCGATTTTTAGAGTAACATCTCTGGTATTTAAAAAGAAAAAAGGTTTATTGACACAAAATTGTAGCGACGTCAGTTCTTTAAATCAGAAATTGTTTATTTTGTTTAGAATGGTTTATCAGTAAAATCAAATCCTAAAATTACTTGTATCGGTCATTATTATTATAAATATGTAATCGTAATTGAAAAAAGTTAAGCAAATGTGCAGTTCTAACAAAACGAAATATCATGTTATTCTATGTCGTCGTTACTAGGTTACGTTGTTGAATTTTGTTGAACTGTCAAATGTTGCCTATGAAAATGGCTCTACTATAACTACTACTACATACTATCCACGAGTAATATATCATCATACTAACAGGAGCCGAGTAATGCGGGTGATCCCGCGCGGCACAGCTAGTATTAGTTAAAAAAATTGGTTGCCTGTAAAGTCGGTATACGGGCGAAAGTTTTACGTGACAACGACTTTTTATGTCTGTCTCTCTCGCTCTTAGGCGGGCTAACCATGCCCGCGTGCCTCTTTCGGTGACTCATCGTAACGTTACCGAGCGTTACACTTTTCCATAAGTGACTCCCAGCCGCAACCTAATTTAAGACGTTGTCACGTCAAAAAGTAAATATTATAAAGTGAAGTCCCATGTCCCCAAGTGGGGTAAGGGGCAGATGCATTATACATCTGTTTCACTGATCGATTTTCTTTTGGGACAAGTAGGTAATCAGCCTTCTGTGTCCTGCCAGACCGAGACATTTTTTTTCTTCGTCTCCACCGGGATTCGAACCCAGGACCCCTCGGTGCTACGCTCTCGCGTCAACCACTGTACCGAGGCGGACGGTCAAAACCATACTATAATATTATAAATGCGAAAGTAACTCTGTCTGTCTGTCTGTCTGTTACTCAATCACGCCTTAACTACTGAACCAATTTGCATGAAATTTGGTATAGAGATATTTTGATACCCGAGAAAGGACATAGGATATGTTTTATCCCGGAAATCCCACGGGAATGGGAACTATGCGGGTTTCCTATGAAAAGGCGGGCGAAGCCGCGGGCGGAAAGCTAGTAAAAAAAAAATATTATACACGTTCCTATACATAGTATATACCCTCTGTTAAGATATTGTGAATGTCTGGAAGAGATGAACTTGACTGACCGGTTGGCTCAGTTGGTAGTGACCATCCTTTCAAGGAAGGTCGTGTGTTCGATTCCTACCGAGGAAAAATATTTGTGTAATGACTAATGAACTGTACAATTGTAACTTTTTTGTGATACATATCTAATTCGAGTATTTTCTTTTTACAGAAAAAGCTGTGAAGGCTGGACCTACAGAACCTACTTTGACTGAAGAAGCGACACAACAATTATAAATAATTTAATGTATTCAATAATTTTAATTTATAATAATGTATATTTAATTTTAATTTGAACCACAATTTTTTATTAATTATTATTGGATTATTTTATTAAAATTTTATTTCATGACACTGTTTTTTATTTAATCCCTAATAATAAATACTTTTACCTATGAAATAAGAGTAGGGAGCTATACTTAAATATATCTCGGAGTCACTTTCATTTTTCTTTCATTCATTTCACTAAGATGCAAAGACAGCAAATTAGACATACATGCAGACTGCAGTAGTAGGTAGGGTAGCATTTTAGAATAATGCATAGATCTAATTGGTTTTGAACCTAAAATTTCTTGAAACCAAAAGTACCTATTCTATTGCATCAGATTCCTAAAGCATAAATACCTAGATGGCATAAAAATTATATTACTTCACAATGCACCACACTTTCAATTAGGTATAGACTATAACTCGCTACTGTCTCGTAAATTACCTACTTAGGTATGTCATCACGTCTAGTGTCGACGTAAGACACATATCAATAAATCATCCTTGAATTTGGATGATTCTTGATGATCTATGCTTATTTCATAACAGCTCTAAATTCAATTAACATAATACAAATAAAAATGCAAATAATATGTACTAAGTAACTACTTAAGTAGTTACTATAAATTATCCTACATCGAAAATTAGTGACTGCTATAGCCTATAGCTACATATTACAAAACCTAACTTTATACTCATAGTCAGCTAGGTAATATGCTTTTTTAGCTTTGCTTGGAAACGTTACGTGAAATTTAAATGTTCCAACTTCCATCGGACGTGTTCAAAGAAAATTAGGTCCTCTTAGGTCATACTGTATGTCCCATTCTTAATACAGCGCCATCTATTGGAATTTATATACCTATTTCGTCGCATCTTCATCTTCAATCAAGACAATATGATATTATATTTTATCATAGGAATTTGATTATAACGTCGGTAAAAAGTTTTGTAAATAATGCAGGTGATTGAATGTCGCATGTGATTCAAATTACATATTTGTTATTGTCACAAAATCTTAGGTAGGTATCAATAGTTTTTGAAACAAATACCAAGGTAGGTAAATAGCACATAAATAGGTAGGTACATGTGGTATATGCTTGTCAGGACAGGTTAAATTCTTTTTTTACATAATATTAGTTTTCAGTAAAATGACAAAACAATATATCAGATTAACTATCTCGATCGCGTCTGCTTATCGATTGAAAAAAAAAAAAAAAATAGCTAGTGTGTGCATAGTCACAGAACTATATCGAGATAATATAGTTCTGTGTGCATAGTAATGATTCACTGCCAAACGAAGACGATAAGAAATAATAACTTTCATATTTTAACCTATGGCTATCCATGGACAATTTTAATTTTTATAGTTCTGACTTTAGTTCTATGGCTTACGCTCAAACGAATCTTACAGCATTTTTTATGATTTCTCATATTGTATTCGTTTATCACACGTAACTCGTCCCTGTATGTTATCTAATATTATTGTATAAAACCGACACCTTTAGACTCGATTTTGACCATTTTCCAACGGATAGAATATTTAACCCAAACTTTGTAAACTTATCAAGGATTGGACAATACAATAAGAGTGTTTTTTTTATATTTGAATATAATAAATGATTATATTGGTACAAACTTTTCTTATACTTACAGTATCTTTTGTACTTAGTGTCAAGCTGTTGATTCTCCAGAAATAATGTTAGCAAAAACACGGTATATGAGATAATATTTCTATCTAAAAGCTATTCAAAATGAGTAGGTAATTTTATAGTCTCGAGTACTTAAAAGGTTCGGATTTTAGAATAAATGCTTTATAGTTTTCTCAAATGAAGCAAATATATATGAGATCAGTAGGTATATTATATTAGTATAATATGTGATATTGTTAAAAAAATTAAACGATAGTAGTTTTTTGTGTTTGATTTTACGCGATTAAAAGTGTGTGTGTGTGTGTCTTTGTTATGCAAGGTGTGCGAAACGTCGGCCGTCGGGATAATAATATAGTGAATAAATCGCGTTTAAAATCCGTTCATATCTTTAATTTCTAAAACTATGCATTGCAACTTCTGTAGTTTTTGGGTCAATTGGGTCAAAATAAAGCACCTGCATTTTCTAGGGTATAAATAAAACACAAATTCAAGTACATATTTTATTATAATAAACGATTATAACGACACTACAGCTACCTACAGCGCTAACTACAATCTTAAACTACACATGAATTAGGCACCATACATCCGAATTGTGAACTTAAAGATAACTGCCTTTTATCAAATAAAAGTTATTTGTAAACCATCTCATATCATTAAAATAAAAAGATAAATATATATGAATCTAAAAAATTTATACTTCGTTTTTTGAAGTCGGATCAAAACACAATATAAATCAAACAAGACAGGAAATTTTATAAAAACTAATGTACTTCTTAGATATCATAGAGCGTTTCATAAATTGTTGATAAAGTCTCCGATATACTATTTCATACTTTTCGACTTATATTTCATACATTATGTATGATTTTAACTGGCAGATAAACTAAACAGAACATAGCACAAAAGTTATTAAACTGGGCATAATATTATTTCTAAAGACATGAGATGGTTTTTACAAGAAACTTTTATTTGAATTTTTTTAATTTTTAAAATGTAGGTATTGTTTTTAGAGCCTTTTTCTTATTTATAGGAGCAGTATTTAAAAATTAAAAATAACAAATCGTTATGTATAGAAACAAAACTATGAAAAATCAGAAAAATTCTCGTTTTATTAGTGTTTATAAAAAACGCAAAATCACTGATTTCTTTATTGATTAATTGATTGATTTTTTGTCAATGTTATTATATTTTATTAACTGACTATCATGATCTTATGAGAAGAAGAAGAAGATGTTTTTTAATCTGTAAGTTAATTCGCGAACATAAAAAATATAATGAGATTTGTGATTTTCTTCATTTTTTACATTTTTCCATAACATTAAATATTTATAACTAAATAATATGACATGATACAATAAATAATAATGTAACACTGGTTTATTGTCAAGTCTAATACAAAAATAAACTATTTTTAATAACAATTGATAGTCTATAAGATATAAAAAATTTAAAATTAAATTATTTAAATCGTGATTATGTTTTATACTTATAAATAAAATTTTAAGCTTTGAATGAATGAATGAATGAATGAATGAATGAATATTCTTTATTGCTTATAAATAGATAAATACAAGTGGAAAAGCACACAACACATAATATAAAATAAGCAAAAGGCGGCCTTATCGCTGGGTAGCGATCTCTACCAGGCAACCCTTCATATTAAGGAAGGAAGCTTTGTGTGATTTTTAAGGTAATTTATTGTGAGCTGCCTTTTTTCACGATTTAAATCCGTTTTTTTAACAATTTTTTTTAAATGAAACACCAATACCTAGTAAATGATAATATAACTGCCCCTAAAATATTTTTGAAGTACATATTATGTAGTTTTTTGCAAAAATTAGGCTGAAATAAATATTTAGGCTTTTTCTTATTACTGTAAGGACAAAATTACGTTTATTTTTTGTGCTATTAGTATAATGTGATTTATTTTTTAATTATAATTCTAATATAAAACGAAAAATAAACGATTTTTTAATAAAATTATTAAATATATAATAAATACTGTTTTATGGGATTCCAATGTTATCCCACAAAGATATATTTTTTACGAAAAAATTAGAAAATGATTGAAATCTATACATTATATTAATAATTTTAATTTAAATAACTTTTAATCGTCTCAATATAAAACAACAAATTAATAAGGGATGTATGGAAAAATGTTTTTACATTAGATGTAATTATAAATGTTAATTATTAAACCATTTCTGATAGGACTTTAGCTGTTAATAGCTGCCAATGCTCTTGAAAATGCAATAGAATTATATTTTCAGTCAGAATTTGATAATGATAAATAATTCTTTGTTCATTTGACATAAAATATACAAAAAAACGTAATTTAGACCTAGAAAATTTCTTAGATTTTCATTAGTTTTTCATATATTGATTTAAATTTTAGAAAAAACGGTCTGACATTCAAGAAATACACTATATTTTTCAGTAAGTAACTGTAAGGTTCATTTTTACATTTTTATCAAAATATGACTGTAAATACAACATATAAAAAAAAATCAATATTTTAACAGTGCGATGGTGTTCATATTTCTATTATAATAATAATAATATTATCTATACATATAATAAATCTGTAGAAGGGTCAATTCTGTACATTGAAAATATTGAAAAAATAAATACCAGTGTTACTGGATCGATACCAAATCCAAATATGTGATTAAAAATTTTTGAAGTGAAACTTCTTTATCGGGGTTGATAAAAGATTTAGTAGATTTGTTCGTTAGGGTGTATTCAGAAAGAAAGCTTGAAACTTATAAGCGCTTATCGGCGCTTGTCAATGCTCAAACCAGCTTGTCAAAACCAGCATTGACAAGCTTGTCAAAACCAGCATTGACAAGCTTGTCAAAACCAGCATTGACAAGCAACGATAAGCGCTTATAAGTTTCAAGCTTTCTTTCTGAATACACCCTTACGCGTGACATTTTTCCGTTACGCGCCATCTTTTTCTTATCCCTACCACGCGTGATTCGGCGTATGTCTGTGAAGTTGTAAATTATTTTTTGAAAAATAAGGTCATAAAGAAGTTTCACTTCTTACGTGTGTACACTTTTTATAAGATGTCATTGTCAGAGTTACTCAAAATGGAGAAATAAACAATCCACGCGAAGACCGACATCCGCGCGGACGGAGTCGCGGGCGGAAGCTAGTCACTAATATTATTAAAAATGTTTGTTCGACCATTTTTAAATGCAGTAAAATATTTAAATAATAAAAAAACTGCATTTAAAGACATTCTAACCTAAAAATAGGCGGTAATCCAATAGTGAATTGAAAAAGAACTTCTAAAAATATAAAACTCAATCATAATCGATGCAGTAAAAAAAGACATTATTATTCTTATTAATCGTAATTTCCATAAGCCTCTATATTTAATTATTTTTAATAATAAAACATTTTCTAACTTCTAGTAGTTATTTAATGATAGAATAGCCAAAGTCGGGGTATAAAGTTGTAAACACTGGTTTTAAAAAAATAATATTAACTGTTAATATTTTTAATTAAATTACGGTGCAACGGCTGAACAATTTTGGATGGAATTAGGCATAATGATAGACTGGGAAACTTGAAATTCACTAAAACTATGGTTATTTTATATAATAGAAGTATAAAACTTGGGGTTTGTCTGTTTATTTTCTATATCTCTTAATTCACGCTACAGATTTTGATGCGATTTAACTATTTCTGAGGAGTTATGCATATTTAATACTAACTAATTTCAATTAAAATAATAGAGTTCAAAACTTTCATGACATTATAAAGCTGAAGAGTTTGTTTGTTTGAACGCGCTAATCTCAGAAACTGGTCCGATTTGAAAAATTCTTTCGGTGTTAGACAGCCTATGTATCGAGGAAGGCTATAGGCTATATATCATCACGCTAAGACCAACAGGAGCGGAGCAATGCGGGTAAAACCGCGGGGCAGAGCTAGTATACTATATATATATATTGTTAGACGTAACTTTTGATTTAATATTTTTGTGGATGAATAGTTGTCAACATAGCAACACATCATTGCACTAAAAAACAGCGTAATTAATACATACCTACTTACTAACGCATTATCACCAATACAATTGTTCTCTCTTTCACTCTCACGCACGAGACATAATACATGTCTCACTCATGTACTTCGTAATAACAACTGCCGATTAAAATACAAAAAGAACGTCCAGCCACGACGCTGAATGGTGCGTGACTAAGTGAAACTCGGGCACTTACCTGAGTTTTTTCTTGCCAAAATAGAGAGCGGGTAACGTATCTAGCTCTTTTATATATCATAGCCTTCACTTAGCTAATAGTCGTTGACTTGCTGCGTTTTGTTATCAACTACCTACATCAATTAGGTAGCTGTGTAGAATCGCAGTACATTCTTATTACATTCAAACTAATATTTAACCCGGCCTCGCGTGTTATTTCTTAGAATATGCTATTTATGCTAGTTTCAACTTTACACCCCGAACCAAAATATACAGGGTTACTTGTAAAACACCAGCAACCTCGCAGGACAAGATAGCTAACATCGTAAGTAACAACATTTGTTCTACGACTTTTGGCATAACGCAATAAATTATTTTTAAATGATTTTTTAAACTTATATTGTACTCTCCTAACATTTGTAAGTCTATATTCTATTCATTATCGGATGGACGACGCGACGCCCCCTTCCCCCTCTCGTTCGCTTCTTGTTTACGTAATTTTTGGGAGGCGTAGAGTTTATAATATTCAAACGGAAAATTAAATGAATATTTATTTTTGTATGAAAATAAAATCTAACAAATTATCAAAAGTCGTAGAACAAATGTTGTTACTTATGATGTTAGCTATCTTGTCCTGCGAGGTTGCCGGTGTTTTACAAGTAACCCTGTATATTAATAAAACATTAGATTATTGCTATCACTATGAGAATACGCGTAATTTTTGTAATATCGTCACAATAATAATAGAATCTTAAAAATAAAAACTGGACGTTAAAAATATAGGATAAAATTATATGTTCCTCCATATTTATTAATAATAAAAACTAAAAATAAAATAAAGAACATAAAAATGTATATAGCTCTTAAACTAAAAACCTGCGACGGTACAGACGATGAAAAAAAGTATTTAGTGTAAAAAAAAATGTTAAGTCTGGTAACTTTTTGTCGTTTTTTAACCGACTACAGAAAGAAACTATTTTATTTCAATGGCGAAAGAATTGTTTGAATCAATAAAAAATGCAAAATTTAAGATTCATATAATTTTTAACAAATAATTATAATTTTTATACAAAACAATTACGTTTAACCCAGTTTAAACATTATTTCTTTTAAAATTACACAAATCTTAAATATTTATTCACAAAAGACACATTTTTAGTAATTTAAACTGAAAAAAAAAAAACCTTTTTCCACCGACTGTACACACACACCAACATACGCTATAAAATAAAAAATAAAAAAAACAACATACAAATAATCACAGATTATCAAAAACTCCACCAATATAATACTTTTAAATGCCAATTTAATAATTAATTTATTTTGTATCGTCTAAAATTTAACGTGATTTTTATTAAAATTTTTAATTAAAAAAAATGTGTCCAGACACACGCTTGACCTTTTTCATTTTTAAGTATTCATTTATTTTTTATACAATTCTTTTAATTTCACATAGATGGTAGAATAAACCTTTGTAAAGGTTTAAATTGTTATTTATTTTTATTTTTTGTGTCCAAACACATTTTTTTTTTGAAAATATATGAATATCTATTATATATTTAATCAGGAGGTAAATAACTGAAGAGCTTGTATTTATCCCGTATGTACGGCCGTACGTCGTCTTTCTGTGAACAAAGATATATATTCATTTTATATATGGACACAAACGAACATAGAAACAAATTAAAGTCTTATTCTATTCAATAATATATTTTTTTCTAGTTACTTAATGTATTTCGTAGACATTACTTTTGTAAGAGAAATATCAAAATCGATCTAGTAATTTCTGACTTTTATTTCAGTTTTAGATCCCTTCGAATATCATGCTTGATATAACCAACAAATTATGTGATATTATACGAAAGTATGTATGTAAGTTTGTGACTCTCTCACGCGAAAACCACGGAACGGATTTTGATAATACTTGGCAGAGATGTAGCTTATATACCAGAATGACATAATTTATACATTTACTTGCTTTTGCCCGCGGGTTCGTTCTCGATCTACGCGGCACAGCTAATATGATATTAATTGTAACTAGTTTTGAAGTTTATAAATCTATACTAATATTATAAAGCTGAGGAGTTTGTTTGAACGCGATAATCTCAGGACCTACTGGTCCAATTTGAAAAATTCTTTCGGTGTTAGATAGCCCATTTATCGAGGAAGGCTATAGGCTATATGGTCACGCTAAGACCAACAGGAGCGGAGCACTGCGGGTAAAACCGCGGGGCACAGTTAGTCTCCTAATTTTATGTGTATGTTTTAACAAACATTCGCGTTTATAAGTATCTATCCCATGTACTTACTTAGGTCACAAACTAACATTGTACCAAACTTCATCTAAATCTGTTCAATGATTGCGTGAAGAAGAGACAGACAGATTTACTTTTGCATTTATTATAATAATTTATATATAAAAATTAAAAATGTATTAAACATTAAAAAGCTAGGAAATAAAAACTCACAGTAGCCAAATGTTCAAGGAAGGGGATCAGTTTGAGCAACTCGTTGTCACTCTTATCCACGAACCAACTGTCTATTGGTATGCCGTTTTCAAGTTGATAGCCGAATGCCTGCAAATTATATTCATTATTATTATTAAAAATCATTTATTTTTTAAGTGAAACTTCTTTATCGGGGTTGGAAAAAAATTTAGTGTAACATTTTTTCGTTACGCGTGACATTTTTCCGTTACGCGCCATCTTTTTCTTATCCCTACCACGCGTGATTCGACGTATTACTGTAAAGTTGCATAAATTATTTTTTTGAAAAATAAGGTCATAAAGAAGTTTCACTTCTTACGTGTGTACACTAGTACACGCACACATTTTTTTTAAATATTTTGTCTCATAAAGATTGTTGTTGCAAACAAAATCCGCGAGAATTAACGATTTTATATGAGCGTCTTATTTTATTTTATTTCTTACCTGCGGGCTATTATCAACGATGACAGTCTTGCGTAGATCACGGCCGAGGATCGATAGATCCTTCACATAGTTGCCGTTCACGAGGAGACAGTGCTCACGGAACAATCTGGAAGATTTTTATATAAATTTAATTATGGTTTTAAAATAATAAAATATTATTGGTGCTATTTAAATCGTATATTAAAAGTGGTTTTAAACCATTCATTAATACTTTATTTCGTGGATGTAATGTTCAAAGTCTTTTTCAAATTCACATATTATAATTGAGTATTTGAATAAAAAAAAATTATTGATTTTTTGCATGTATTTTAAAACTTTATTATTAATAATATTGATATTTAATGCAAAAAACTCAAAAAAAAAATGTTTTTCAATTAATTATAAGCAATTAAAAATTGATGAAATTTAAATTAAAATCACGTGACTATAAACGCGCCATGACTGGTCACCATAGATGTGACGTCAAAATGTTATAGTTGTATACGTTTTTGTACCAACTGCAATGTGTGAAAACTAACATTATGACGTCACACGCGTCCGGGTGACGCTTCGGGAGTTGTCGGTGTGTTTTCGGTACTGGATTCAAAGACTAATTTTTATTTTGAAATAACTTTTGAATTATTGCAAAAAAAAAAAATTTAAAAAAATTGTTTTGTTATAAAACTAATATATAATCTTTCCATTTAGCACAAAAAAATTTTTTATTCAAATACTCAATTGTCAGTATGTCTGTAATCTGTAATATATAGATTAAATATTTAATGTAATAACTTTTTTAATATTTCCTGTTGTAGTTAATCAGAACTCTTTAATGTTAAGAGCACACACATTTCTTTTTTGTTTAATTTGTATTGTATATAGATATCGCCTAATTTATTATTAACTAGCTTCCGCCCGCGCATCCGTCCGCGCGGAAAAATTAAGATTTACTTTTTTTCTATGTATTTTTCGGGGATAAAAAGTATCCAATTTTATGCCCAGGATAATAAGGTATAATTATACCAAGTTTCATCGAAATCGAACCGTTAGTTTTCACGTGATGCCTGAACATACAGACAGACAGACAGACAGACAGACAGACAGACAAAAATTTTTTTAATCACATATTTAGTTTGGTATCGATCCAGTAACACCGCCTGCTATTTATTTTTTCAATATTTTCAATGTACAGAATTGACCCTTCTACAGATTTATTATATTATGATGATTTCTGTGAATGTAGTGTTCATCTGTAATAGTTGTGCATAATAATGTGTAAATCCCTGTTAAACGAGAATGATACATAATATGTAACAAACTGGTGATGAACCTTTTTAATAAATAAAAAATAAAGTCTGCCCAAGACACACCAAGGCAGAGTTTTTCATTGGTCAATTTTTTAACATCGATGGTTATAATCCGTAAATATCTCACGACTCGCGTGATAGTTCATAGTAATTGCGCGGTTTAACCCACTCTTGTTTATGGACATTTTCCGTTTGACCGCCTCCTTGGTACAGTGATTGACGCGTGAGCGTAGAACCGAAGGGTTCTGGGTTCGATTCCCGGTGGAGACGAAGAAAAAACAATGTCTCGGTCTGGTAGGACACAGAAGGCTGATCACCTACTTGTCTCTAAAGAATATCGATCAGTGAAACAGATGTATAATGCATCTGCCCCTTACCCCTCTAGGGGACATGGGACTTCACTTTTTTTTAACCGACTTCAAAAAAAGGAGGAGTTTATCAATTCGGCCGGTATGTTTTTTGTTATGTATGTACACCGATTACTCCAAGGTTTCTGAACCGATTTACGTGATTCTTTTTTTGTTCGATGCGGGATGGCGTCGAATTGGTCCCATAAAAATTTTAGGCCCAGTAGTTTTTATCTTATGATCATTTTTGTCTGTATTTGTAAATATTGCAAGTACAAGTTTGAAGTCGGTTGTTTTTAACGCAGTTATCACTAGTTAGAGTCCTCTAAAATGTGCATTTTAGAACAGCTAGTTACTCGGGGGTCGTGTAGTAACTAGACGCAGACTTATAGTCTGTTGGGGATAAGCTATAATCACTTAATGCACACTTATAGTCACTTGGTGCTAACTTATAGTCATTTTTTTTTAACTTACCGGTACTTAATCCAGCGCCGTCTCGGATCCAAAAGATCTAGAAGCCGATCGGCATACACACGCTTACTCGCCGTAAATAATATCACTGCGTAATGCTATCACACGCGTTATAATAACTATGCGGTCACTATGCGGATACTATAGACTATAGAGAATTGTGTATAGCCAGTAGGAGTCAGCTATAGTCACATGAGCGTCACTTAGTCACTTGGTAGCGACTTTTAGTCATTTGGAAGCGACTTTTAGTCACTTGGTAGAGACTTATAGTCACTTGGTGCCTACTTATAGTCACTTTTAGTCACTTGGTGCTCACATATAGTCACTTACCGGTACTTAATCCAGCGACGTCTCGGATCCAAAAGATCTAGAAGCCGATCTGCATACACTCGCTTGCTCGCAGTAAATAATATCACTTCGTAGAGGCGGGACACACGTGATAGGAAATGGGCGAAGTGTGGCCGAGTACGGACGAATACCTGTTGATAAAATATTTATTTATTTATTTTAGCCAACAGTTATTTACATCAATGCAAACATACAGAAAAAAAGATTACAAAATAACTTACATAAATGTAATAACTACTTATAGGCTAACACCACATGCGAAATAAAACGGTTACATGTTATGACAATACAAGGATTAATTGGAAAAAAAAAATAAAAAAAAAAACAGTGATAGGTATCTTACATCTAAATTATTTTTTTTACGTTGAGATCTATGAGAAAACTAAAAAATATGTAAATATTATAATATATAAAGCTACACTACCACTCACTCACTCACTGACTGACTGACATCGGGTTTCTCGGAAACTACGCGGAAAGTTGGGGGGATTTCGACGTGACCGTGTAGAGGTGCGCCGAGTGACCACCGGAAAAATATTGACATCTCCAACACCCTGGACAAGAGAGTGGACCCCTGGAGGTGCGCAGAAACGGTGCCACCTGGAGGGGGGGTGTCTGAACAAAAAATGCTCGGAACTGGTGGCGATTACCAGGGGAGGTGGAAAAATGGGGATTTTCGCGAAAACAAGATGGCCGCCGTACTTTGCCAAAATCGCCGTTTATGAATCCTTACGTCTCAAATTTGGCTCACGTGCTCTGTTCGAGCCGGCGAATCGATCGGTGCCCCGTTCGAGTGGCTCTGGGCCCCCGTTTCCAACTTCCATACAACGTAAACTCCAACGGCCCGCGGAAACGGTGCGAGTTGGGTGGGGGGTGTCGGAACTAAAAATGATCACCACCCTGGGACGCTACCAGGGAGCCATAGTGGGACGCTCGATTTTGGAATTTTTCCATTTTTGGCGCAAACATAAAAACGTAAATTTAGACGAGGTGGCGCAACGGAGAAATACACCAATGATGCATTCGTACTCGCCCAGCTCCCAGGATATCCAGAAAAATACGAAATCTTAAACTTTCCCTCATCTCTCGAAGACGGTCAACGGCCCGCGCAAACGGTAGCAGCTACATCCGGGGTGCTCAAACTAAACTTGTAGTAGACCTTGAGCAATTACCACAGATAGTGAAAAAAATTCAAAATGGCGGAAAAAATGGCCGCCGCCATACAAATTCTAAAATGGCCATCTCTGGTCCGATCGCGCTGAAACTTGGCACAGGGGCTTTAGTCGAGCCGCAAATTAAGATAGAATAGTCATAATTGAGTTTCCACAGCTGGTTTCCGAGTTTCATACAACGCGAAATTCGACGGCTCTCCGAAACGGCGCGAGATAGGTGGGGTGTGTAGAACTAAAAAATGATAAGGAAGATGGGGCGCTACCAGGGCAATCGAGAAATTTCAAATTGGACGCAATTTTTTTTTCAAAAATGGCCAATTTTTCAAAGCAAGATGGTGGCGCCGGTTTCTTCACGATCGGTCTGAAAATTGACTTTTGTGCTCTTATCGGCCATATTCACAAAACTGCATACTCAGAATCTCTCTCCGACCCCTGGTTTCCATTTTCCATACATCACGAAATTCAACGGCTCTCTGAACCGGTGGCACTTAGGTCGGGGTCGCTGAAGTAAAAAATGCTTCAAAACCTGGTCCGCTTCCAGGGATATAAGAAGTTTTGGTAAAACGCGAAATTTTTTTTTTCGAAAATTTTGTATGGAAATTTCCATAGTAGAAAGGGTAATAGGAATAGCATCGGCAAAAGACGGCACCGCGGGCTGCTTGCTGCCCGTGCACCGCGCAACCTCGAGGGTCGACAGCCTCCCGGAGTAGAAAATATTTATTAACTTTTGAACTACCGCACGAACCAAGCGAGCGAAGCGATCGAGTCACGGCAGCGGCCGGCGTAAATATTCAAATAGGTAGCGAGGAGCGAAGCGACGAGCGTGTAAGGTTAACTTATGAACTACCTACCACACGAGCCAAGCGAGCGAAGCGAGCGAGTCACGGCAGCGGCCGGCGTAAATATTGAAAGAAGTAGCGAGGAGCGAAGCGACGAGCGAGTTAGGTTAAATTTCTAACTACAGCACTAGCCAAGCGAGCGAAGCGAGCAAGTCACGTCAGTGGCTGGCGTAAATATTCAAAGAAGTAGCGAGGAGCGAAGTGACGAGCGAGTTAGGTTAACTTTTGAACTACTTACCGCACGAGCCAAGCGAGCGAAGCGAGCGAGTCGCGTCAATGGCCGGCCTAAATATTCAAATAGGTAGCGAGGAGCGAAGCGACGAGCGTGTTAGGTTAACTTATGAACTACCTACCGCACGAGCCAAGCGAGCGAAGCGAGCGAGTTGCGGCAGCGGCCGGCCTAAATATTCAAATAGGTAGCGAGGAGCGAAGCGACGAGCGTGTTAGGTTAACTCTTGAACAGTTTATTATGAAAAGTCACTGCCCACTATCGATAAGACGTTTCAAAAATTTAACAACATTTGAATAAGTAATTTATAAGCAGTTTCGACTGACTGTAGAATCGCTGTTAGCAGATGTTACAAATGGAAAGGAAATTTGAATGCATTTTCAAATGACTGAAGATTTCTGCCCTGGGATGAGCCGCGAGCTCACCACGCAACCTCGAAGGTGGACAGCCCCCCGGAATAGAAAATATTTGAATGGGGAATTTATAAGCATTACCGACTGACTGTAGAATCGCTGTTAGGAGATGTAATAACAAATGGATACGAAATTAGAATGCATTTTCAAATGACTGAAGATTTCTGCCCTGGGATGCTTCGCGGGCTGCTTGCAGCCCGCGCACTACGCTCCCTCGAAGGTGGACAGCCTCCCGGAGTGTAAAATACTTGAATGGGGAATTTATAAGCATTAACGACTGACTGTAGAATCGCTGTTAGCAGATAAAAGCAAATTGACGGGGAATTTTAATGCATTTTCATATGACTGAAGATTTCTGCCCTGGGATGCTTCGCGGGCTGCTTGCAGCCCGCGCACTACGCTCCCTCGAAGGTGGACAGCCTCCCGGAGTGGAAAATACTTGAAAAGGGAATTTATAAGCATTACCGACTGACTGTAGAATCGCTGTTAGGAGATGTAACAAATGGATAGGAAATTTGAATGCATTTTCAAATGACTGAAGCTTTCTGCCCTGGGATGAGCCGCGAGCTGCTTGCAGCTCGCGCACCATGCACCCTCGAAGGTGAACCGCCCCCCGGAATAGAAAATATTTGAATTTGAAATTTATAAGCACTTCCGATTGACTGTGGAATCGCTGTTTGCAGATAATAGCAAATTGACGGGGAATTTTAATGCATTTTCATATGACTGAAGATTTCTGTCCTGGGATGCTTCGCGGGCTGCTTGCAGCCCGCGCACTAAGCTCTCTCGAAGGTGGACAGCCTCCCGGAGTGGAAAATACTTGAATGGGGAATTTATAAGCATTACCGACTGACTGTGGGATCGCTGTTAGCAGAAAATTACAAATGGACTGGGAATTCTAACACATTTTCTAATGACTGCCCTATTGCTTCAACCCAGGGGCAAAAGGGGCTCGCGGGCTGCTTGCAGCCCGCGCACAACGCACCAGCTAGTTTTACTTATAAATCTAAATTTTAACTAATATAAATTTTAACTTCAAAAATAAAGGAATGTTACACTTTAAAAAAAATATGTGTACGTGTACTAGTGTACACACGTAAGAAGTGAAACTTCTTTATGATCTTACTTTTCAAAAAATAACTTACTATATGCAACTTTACAGAAATACGTCGAATCACGCGTGGTAGGGATAGGAAAAAGATGGCGTGTAACGGTTAAATGTCACGCGTAACGAAAAAATGTTACACTAAATGTTTTTCCAACCCCGAAAAAGAAGTTTCAATTTAATAAAGGATTGTTTCCTTTCAGCAAAATTTGCTATCTCCAGTATTTCTAGTACTTTCTCTCCGGGGCCCATAGAAAATTTCCACACTGTATATGTATAACTTATCTACACTAATATTATAAAGAGGAAAACTTTGTTTGTTTGTTTGTTTGATTGTAATGAATAGGCTCATAAACTACTGGACCGATTTTAAAAATTCTTTCACCATTCGAAAGCTACATTATCCACGAGTAATATAGGCTATATATTATCACGCTAAGACCAACAGGAGCGGAGCCACGCGGGTGAAACCGAGCGGCACAGCTAGTAGCATTACATTCTTACCGTGTATCGACAATCTTGAAACAGTACTGGGAAATGGAAACTTGCGTCTGGCAACTCTTGAAGCGAACAATGCACTAGTGTCTCGTCTAAATCTAAAACCTGTGAAAATATAATTTTTTATTTTATTTTTCCTTAGTAATTAGAATTTCATTATTCTGATATATAAGTGGATATGGTTGTTTAGAGCTAGGTATTTCGTCTTGAATATTATTTTATGGTATGGTGTAACATAGTTTATAAGGTGTCTAGTTTTTCATTATCAGTTTATCTCATAAAGAGAATAAACTGTATCCAATTATTAGAAACTAGCTTCCGCCCGCGACTCCGTCCGCGCGGAAAAATTAAGAAAAATTAAGATTTTTTTTTTCTACGTATTTTTCCGGGATAAAAAGTATCCTATTTTATGGCCAGGATAATAAGGTATAATTATACCAAGTTTCATCGAAATCGAACCGTTAGTTTTCACGTGATGCCTGAACATACAGACAGACAGAGAGACAGACAGACAAAATTTTTTTTAATCACATATTTGGGCTTGGTTTCGATCCAGTAACACCCCCTGCTATTTATTTTTTCAATATTTTCAATGTACAGAATTGACCCTTCTACAGATTTATTATATGTATAGATTTCTATGAATACGATATAATAATTTAAGAGCTTAATTATATACAAAAAAATATTGGTTGTCTGTAAAGTCGGTTTACTGACGATAGTTGAACGTGACAACGTCCGATTGTGCTTCTTTGTCGCTCGTTCCGCGCTCTCGCTCGCACTTCAAGCCTTACATGGAACGCCTCAGAGCGAGGTAACGCCGCATGAGTCATGTTTTTTCGTGCGTGCAGCCAGCTTTATTGAATTATAAGACGTTGTCACGTCAAATTTTATAAATTATTGTTTATTGTTACTTGTCAATAAATGATGATCTTCCAAAAATATTTTTAGTCAATTATTTGATTATTAATAAGTTTTTTTTTTGGACACACATTCCCATTTTATTTTCTTAAATCGTTTTGCTAAATTACCAGATGGATGATTTTAAATTTCGATAAACTTACCAAGCTAAAATCAGGGCTGGTTCTAGTCTTCAAAGGTAATGCTGGATATCTAGCTCTTAGAGCTCCTGTAGCCACGCTCTCTAGGGGTGGTAACTGAAATATATTTATTTGTTTATTAATTAACTAGCTTCCGCCCGCGACTCCGTCCGCGCGGAAAAATTAAGATTTATTATTCTACGTATTTTTCCGGGATAAAAAGTATCCTATTTTATGCCCAGGATAATAAAGTATAATTATACCAAGTTTCATCGAAATCGAACCGTTAGTTTTCACGTGATGCCTGAACATACAGACAGACAGACAAAAATTTTTTTAATCACATATTTGGGTTTGGTATCGATCCAGTAACACCCCCTGCTATTTATTTTTTCAATATTTTCAATGTACGGAATTGACCCTTCTACAGATTTATTATATGTATAGATTTAAATTCACTACTGTCCTACTACCTAATATTATAAACACGAAAGTGTGTAAGTATGGATGGATGAATGTTTGTTACTCTTTCACGCAAATACTACTGAACTGATTACAATGAAATTTAGGTTTAGGTTGCTTAAGACCCAGAATAAGACATAAGCTACCCCGGAAATCCCACAGGAACGGGTTTTTCTTTGAAACCTAGTCCTTCATAAAACTGATGTTAATTGATACATATTATGATTGTAATAATATGTTACATCATTCTTCTGTTAAGTCAAATATCACATCAGAAAAGTAAAAAAAAAAAATGTATCACAGTTACACGTTAGCTAAGCATACTAAATGACAAATGAATAAAATTAAATTAGTATATTAACAATAATGTATTTTATTTTAACATTTATTTTCAATTGGAAAAACTTGCCACAATTATATCACATCACACGTTCAGAAGACGCGGGTTCGAATCCCGCCTCGTGATCGAATTATCTCCATTTTTTTAAATTTATGAATGCGATAACACTAAAATATAAAATTCAACATCACAACAGTTCTTATATAATCTTAGAATATTTTGTCCCTTACCTGTTTAATAAACAGATATGGATCAAACGCCTCGGCCCATGATGAAATCTGTTCTGCGTCCACTCTGGTACTGCATGATGTTATTACGTCCACCGCTTCTTCCTAAATAAACATAAACATTATATTATTATCTACACTAATAATATTATAAAGAGGAAAACTTTGTTTGTTTGTTTGATTGTAATGAAAAACTTAAAACTAAAACTACTAGACCGATTTTAAAAATTCTTTCACCATTCGAAAGCTACATTATCCACGAGTAATATAGGATAGGTTTTATCCCGGAAATTCCACGGGAACGGGAACTATGCGAGTTTTTCTTTAAAACAATAATTTTAAACAAGTAATAGATAAATTTGTTTATTAGTGTGTTTGTAATGAATTGTCTCAAAAACTTGACGGATTTAGATGAAACATTACAGTACTAGGTATAGGTAATCTATACTAATATTATAAAGCTGAAGAGTTTGTTTGTTTGAACGTGCTAATATCGGGAACTACTAGTCCGATTTGAAAAATTCTTTCAGTATTAGATAGCTCATTTACCGAGGAAGGCTATATATTATCACGCTACGACCAACAGGAGCGGAGCCACGGGGGTGAAATCGCGCGTAGCAGCTAGTAATATATGTAATAAAATTCAGAATAACACATAGAAATTGATTTTAGTCAGCGATGGAAACCGCGCGGCAGTACTACTATATTATATACTGTTGTAAGTAAAATGAAAATTTATTTTAGTAAGTAGGAACATATATAGTAAAGACGTAGTATTAAAAAATAATTTATGTAAGTTTTTTTTAATAAAATAATCATTCTTGCTTACAAAAATCTGTTGTTTTAAGAATTCTCATCAGCGTGGGATACACCGATACACCCTACAGGGATAACACCGCCAACTTCAACGAAAATGGCATTTCATTGAACGCTATAAAACTACGAAAATATTATATTGCATTAAAATAATAGACCAAATAATTATTCTGCAAAGTAAGATATTAATATAGGACTTACCTCAATATCTGGTGTTATTTCATCGTGACATGTCAATGAATTTTCATCTGTTACTATGTCAGCGCTCTGAAATTAAATTATAAATTCAAATAAACAGTAAACAAAAATGTGTAGTATAAAATTAGAAAGATAAGACTTGCTAACGTCATGTAAGATTGAATCTAGAACTACTGTTTTTAATTGATAAATTGATAAATAAAATGTCACATTGAAAAAAAATTACGAACAAACCAAAGTGTTAGGTAGTTTTTAAAACACATTCTCAAAATCTTAGTTTGAATAAAGGTACTGGTAATCATTCCAACCAATATAAAATACCAAATACTTTATTAAACATGAGTTATTTCGATTTTCTAACTCACCCATCCACCAGCCTCCGCAGCCAAACTTTGACTGATCTCAGCGAGGAAGCCACTACTGGGGCTCCTAGCAGATAACGCTTCTAGACTCTCGATGGCCGTTCCTTGGTCACATGTTGACGATATCTCGCACTCTGAGTCGTGGACGTATGTCTCTTGTTCCAGGAGGGACACAAAGTCAGGCTGTTGGGTGTTATTATTTTTGGTAAGAAATGTTGTGATATTATAAGAAATCATTGAAATTGGTTGAAACATAAAGTTAGCTGCAATTACCGATAAGGGAATTAAATTGTTAACTTTTTTTAACGTTTTTAATAGATAAAAAAATGTAAGTTTCATGTTAAAGATATTTTATATTCACTTTGAAATATAGTATTTTTATGTTAATGTCTATGTAATTTATCCCAACCCCCAACAGTATGTTTACAATTATATTTGCTCTGCAAAAGTGTTGTTGAAAAAGAAGGAATGGGGAAAGTTGTGTATTTAAGAAACTAATATTGTTAAAATTTATTTGTTTAAAAGGAGTAGTTTTGTATAAATAGCCTTTTGTTAGTTTCAAGGTTTTTAACATTTAAAAATTGCAAAGTACAAAATTAACAATACAAAAAGCACTCATAAAAACTAAAATAAGATATACCTGAGCATATTTTTCATCTGTACTCAAGAAGTCAGTACACACATCCAAATCATCAGTCGTTGACGTAGGCTGATACATTTCTAAATCATTGCTCGACTTCCTGCGTTTCGTTAATCGTTTATCCGTCGACACTTTCCGTTGCACATCCTCCTTCTCCGTTGTCATGACCCTGGCTGCTTTATCCGCTAGCAAGTTAATATCTTCCTCTGTGGAAATACCCCCATTGATCAACTGAACGCAGTCCAAAGCCATGAAATCGTTGAGGCAATCGTTAGGCAGGCATAGTTCCGTTGATTCAACATGTGTGTCTGTATCAGATTCTTCTTTGGGAAAATCAACTGTTGTGGTGTGAGGCTCGTACATTGTTACATCGTTGTCTTCAGAGTAACTAACTTCTGGCACTATGGGTGCTTTTGGTTTTATTTTCTTTTTAGGGCTCTCGTTTGTCGAACTTATGGCGATTTTGTTCAGCCGTGGTGTTGGTGTACCCAACTGTCTTACTTTACGAATTGGGGAACTGTTTAAAGACGCAGATTTCTCCGTTTTATCCATACGTCTAGTTTTCCGCGGGGAACTCAAAGCTGACGACACGGATTCAGTCTTTCTCAGTTCTCGGTTTAAAGAACTCTGCCGCAGTTGAACACTGCGAGTTGTGCGAACATCTTTGATCTTATTTTTGGATGTTGTGGCTTTTTCCTTAAGCTTAACAGTTGTTGATGATACTGTGTCCTTGTTGGAACTGCGGACGACAGTTTGAAACACTGGTTTCTTTACCTCCTCCCTCTTTTTCGACTCTACTGGTTTCTCCATTTTGACGATTTTTGTTCTGACTGGACGTGTTTTAACTCCTAGTGCATTACGTTTCGAACGAGTGCAGTGTATAACGGAATCTGATGATAGGATGTTATCATCATTCAATATCTCTTTCCACTTCTTCTTAACGAATGTTTGATTCAGTGATTTTTGTTTTACTTTCGTTACTTTTTGTGAAATTCGCTTTGAGAGCCGCTGCTCCCGCTTCTTACTTCTTAACCGCATCGCAATGATATGGTTTCAATTTATCTGAAATATGTTTCACAATTCACATTAATTCAATTGTTTATTTTTTTTTTTATACCAATTCGAAAATGTTTTTTATATAGGATTCGTACTTGATTTTGCACTTACATGATTTGTAGTGTTAGATAGTGTCCTTTAAAATATTTATGTGATATAAACGTAAATATTTATACATCACGAACCAAAAGAAACTACAAAATAATTTTCGTCTCGGCTGTGCGAGCGCTTCGGCGCGCGATGCTTCGCGCCCTTTTTTCTTTCACTTTTCACAACATTATTTATAAACTTTAGGAAATTTATTACTTCACAAGTGCATTAAATAATATAAAAACACCAACAACTATGTTTTAAATCACTATAAGTTCAGAATTATTGCGATATTGTAATCGCAAAAATAAAAAAAAAGCGGCACTAGCACAGTATTGATTTATGCGCTGGGAAAGGGAAATTTAAATCACCGATGCGTATGATTTTATTCACTCTAACCAGACAAATAATTATATGACGGAAACAAAAGCATACGGCTAACAATTGGTTTAATTTGATGTTAATTTTATATTGCAGAACACAAAGCTAAACAAATGTCAAAATGGCGGCGTTCCTTTTACATCGAATGACGTGTTTCCAAATAATCACACAGATGGCGCTACACCAAGCGCATGCGATTTGAATGACTGTTTTAGAATTATTAGGTATTCAATGTTTTATTATCAACTATTTAATTCATAACATAATATGTATATGTACTCAATGTATCATGAAGAGTATATAAAGATTAACCATATAAAACATAAATTAATATCGCACCGGTTGCACCTTGATTTTAGTACAAAATCAATATTTAGTATTTACTATATAAAAATAAGTCGGGTTTTCCTTCCTGACGCTATAACTCCAGAACGCACGAACCGATTTCCACGGATTTGCATTCGTTGGAAAGGTCTCTGGCTCCGTGAGGTTTGTAGCAATGAAAATTCAGGAAACATTTCTAAAGAAAAGCGGGAAAACCGGGAAAATCATTTTTCAGATAGAGCGCCCTAAGTAACATTTCGTTTGGTAAGTATTTAAACACGGTGGCGAAACGGAGTTTGCCGGGTTTGCTAGTTCCTTACTCGCTTTTATAAGAGTGCAATTTTGCTGACTGAAATAATTGAAGTAAAAGAATAATTGAAGCGGGGGTGAGCAGGTGTTTCTTTATAAATGAGTAAAATATTATAAATCATACGGTACCCTATTTTCTGATATTTTAAAGACATAAAATATTATGTTCATATTATTTATATTTAAATATCGAAAAGTAATGTATTTCGTAGGATTGGGGTGCATCCATATATTATAAAAGTATTCTGTGCCCATTTTATACGAATTCTACGAGATCAATATTTTATACTAAATGTAATAATTTTTAAAAAGGTATTAATCACAGTATTAATTCTTTAATTCGAAATTATTCATATTTATATTACCTATTTCTAAACGATAATTGTCATAGATAATATACTTCAAAAGATGACAGCGCTTGTCAAATTCAAAAATTTAAACTTGACCGGTTTTTGCGGGTTTTTGTTTGTATTTTTATTTTTACTGCAATTAAATTGTTCACACGATTTTTGAACTAATTAAATAAGTAAATAATAATGCCTGCTTCAAATGTTTCCTTAACGTCATCTAAACGGGAGGTATGTATAATTTTACATCAAAGTGAAAGTATAAAAGTTTAGGAATGTTCATGTAATTATGTATATTAATTAAAAAAGTTATATAGGTATTTTAATTATGTATCTACTAAATTAATAATCAAAGAATAAGTTGTATAAATTTATAGTTACTGTTATTTACAAGTGATAACTGCGTTAAAAACAACCGACGCGCGCTTGCAACATTTACAAATACAGACAAAAATGCTCATAAAATAAAAACTACTCGGCCTATCCGAATAAAATTTTTATGGGACCAATTCGACACTATCCCCCATCGAACAAAAAAAGAATCACGTAAATCGGTTCAGAAACCTAGGAGTAATCGGTGTACATACATAAAAAAAAACATACCGGCCGAATTGATAACCTCCTCCTTTTTTTGAAGTCGGTTAAAAAGAATATAATCAAAACAGCTCTGGGCCTCAAATTATCATATTTTGTATAAGTTTCAAACAAACTTTAATTTGTGGTTAAATTTTCTAATCTGTCTAATTATATTTACAGAAAAATGCAATGGAATTGACTCAAGAGATAGAATCTGTTCGAGCGTTGAATAGCAGCTTGCGGACATATTTGGAAAATTTACGACAATATCGAAAAAACTTAAGTTCAATGAATGAAAACTGTAAACAACTTAGCAAAGTAAATACTCAGTGGATTGATACTCTTACATTAAATAGCTTGAACATGTAACCAATCGTTTATTTTTGTCTTCATAGTCAGAATATTTTGTGCCCAATGCAGGGACACAGGCCTATAGGCGGTATGTGTAAAATAAAGACTTTTTGTGTATATAAGAAGTCCCATGTATGATGTACCCATGTGGGGTAAGGGGCAGATGCATTATACAGCTGTTTCACTGAGCAATATTACCAGCCTTCTGTGTCTTACCAGACTGTGTTTGTATGAGCTACCATCGTACGCCTACCGGCTAGCTTGGTCAATCAGCCAATTTCCAGTTATCAGGTGATCAAGTTTTATAAAAGCAGTACTTTGCATATTTTTTCATGGCTGCTTTTCACATATTATGTTTTAATATACATACAGTTAAAAATAAGATGTCCGTACTCCCAGACACTTCCCATGGGCAACATTAATTCTTAATAACTCAGGCCCCGGAATCACAGACACAATAGAAAATCTATTGTGTCGTGGACCAATCGGGGCGCTTGGGGTTAACAGACTTTCTTTTTCTTATTATTGCATAAAAGTCATTTACCCTATATAATAATCATCAAGGGAGCACTACACCTACAGTAACGCGGCAGGCCCAAACATCCTAAATGGGTTGTTACATTCATATATTGAACTCTTAGAATGTTTATGGTCCTACGCGGCTATGGATGTGTTAAGGCTGCATGCTCTAAATCCTACTAATATTATAAATGCGAAAGTTTCTGAGAATGGATGGATGGATGTTTGTTACTCTTTCACGCAAATACTACTGAAACGATAACAATTAAATTAGTGAGTAGGTAGCTGGAGATTAAGACTAAGACTACTTTTTATCCCGGAAATCCCACAGGAACGGGAACTAGGTATGCGTGTTTTCTTTGAAAACGCGGGCGAAGCCGCGGCAATCTACTGATTTATATTGGCTTATATTGGTAGTAACCAATATAAAAATTTCCCCGCAACAAAGCATAATCATTGGCAATCTTATAAAAATAACGTTTTCACAACATTTCAATCATATCTCTACGGATTAGACGTGTTAATAAGTTAATCGGTCATTATCAAACAATAAATATTCTTCGATAAAAATATTAATCATCTGTAACGCCATATCTTTGAGTGTGGAGTACAAGGTGGAGTAATATTTTTGTATCTGTACAATTAATGAAGACTGGATTGGATGTTCGATTTTTAAATGTATGCATTTTTTCGCGCCAAAAGGGTTGATTTCTTAATACAAATATCTGTGTTTTAAATTTTAATGTTTGTATTAAGAACCGACTTTATCTCCTGAATAATAAGTAGTTCGGGGACATTGAAATTTAATGCATAGTTAACTAAGCACATAATATAACATTAGTAGAACAGTAGGCTTTATTTGTAGGTATAACCACAGACTAATAATAATATACTACGTGTATAACGTAGCTTTCCGGCCTTGGCTTCGGCCGCCTTGTCTGAAACTTAACAAATTATGTATTTAGTTAAATAGTAGGTACCTAAACCTTCCTCTTGAACCCAACTTTTAAATTGCATCAAAATCCGTTTTGTGCGAGTAGTTTAAATTGCATAGATAGGGACAGACAGACAAATTCAAATTGCATTCGTTTGGCAAAACATAAACACGTTATAGAGAATACAAATTTAACATTATAATGATGCCAAAAATGTCCCCACGTTAGTAAAAATTACTGAAAAAGTTTCTGTACACTGGTGTTCAACTTTTCAGTGTCGACCGTTACAGCGAAAAAAAAATATGGAAAGAGACTTTGTTTATGCTATATTATAGTACCTATAATGTAGTGATAGTCGTAGATCATCGTAACTAAAAACAAACGTCATGGCAATACCGTCACGTCATGGAGCAAGGTTGGAGCAAGGCGACGATTTTGGTATCTTAGAATCTTGCCAAAGAAGACTTCTTCACTTCTGACACGTGTGCCCAGCACACACGCCCTTTTTTTCATGTGTGTATTCTTTCTATGTGGTACTTAGTTTCTTTTTTCTTTCTATATCCTAGTCGGTAAGATCCGTTCGTCAAAAGTTATGACAACGGCGACTATCAAAGCCCAACAAATAAATATAAATGATGTTCATTTAAAATTTATAGCCATATAAATAAACTGATTGATTATTTTTTATAATACCAATAATAATGCAAAAGCATTTGTAAAACAATAAAACATTTGGTTTTACACATAATAGTTTTACATTATGAATTTATTATTTGATTACTTCCATAATCGAAATAAAGTATGGTAAAAGTACTGGAATTTTTACAATATTGGCGAAAAAATTAACAATAAAATGGAGGCACTAGTTTTTATTCGAATACTTACGTAGTTAGGTTCTTTCTAGATTCTAGATAATTTAACATGGAGAGAAAGTTAATATTGAGCTTGATACAAATGCAAAATTACAAGCTGTAGGTTTCCCGCGGTGTTATCCGTTTTGCCCTTCCGCCGCCTTCCTCGATAAATTGGCTATCTTACACTGAAATATCAGTTAGTCAGAAGTGAAACTTCTTTGGCAAGATTCAAAGATGCCAAGATCGTCGCCTACTACATGACGTGACGGTATTGCCATGACGCGGCATTGAAATTTTACTCTCAACCCGCAAGAAGTTTTACTACAAAAACTCTTGAGCTTCTCAGCTTTATTATATTACTAGATTTCCGCCCGCGGCATCGCCCGCGTTTTCAAAGAAGAACCCGCATAGTTCCCGTTCCCGTGGGATTTCTGGGATAAAACCTATCCTATGTGTTAATCCAAATTACTCTATATGTGTGCTAAATTTCATTGAAATCGGTTCAGTAGTATTTTCGTGAAAGAGTAACAAACACACACACACACACACATCCTCACAAACTTTCGCATTTATATTATTAGTAGGTTTAAGTTCAGATTATACCGTGTTCCCACAGCACAAAGCGGGTGTCGAATTCACGAATGTGTGTTCCATCGCGATACTTGAAGTGGAGCGCGGGAGAGAGGACAACTAATGCTAAGGCCTAAGCTTTACAATGAGACTTCAACTAATTATTTTTACAATTCCGGAAAACATGGATTTCAGAATTCTTATCTAGCCAACAATTAATTATCTACGCGAATAAATAATAGTAATCAATAGTTGCTTAAACCCTAATCTATTGATACCGAATTCTATGTAAATTTTCGATCCGCAAGAGAATTATTTAATACGTAATTTATTATTTTTCCGCTACTTGTATTAGATAAACAATGATGAAGCAATTGTTATTATTTTAGTACTATCTGTACTTACTACGATTCCACTAAAAATAGGATCGACTGCACGCCACGTTGTGACGTCATAGCTGTTAATTCAAACCGTAGAGATAGACTATAATTATATACTACGACTATGTATGATTCAAACTATATAATAATAATTAATATGAAAGTTATGTATCCCTACTCATACTATAAAATAATGCAAAGTATATTTCGTTTTAATGAGTTTTAACAAATTTTACAGGTAAAAAAGGCGACTCGCATAGACTTTTTATACTTGCCGCACGCAGCTCTCCCGCATTTTCAAAGAAAAACCCGCATAGTTCACGTTTCCGTGGGATTTTCGGGATATGTATATCCAAGTTACCCTCTATATTTGTGCTAAATTTCATTTTATATATAGTCGGTTCAGTAGTATTTGCGTGAAATAGTAACAAACACACACATACACATCCTCACAAACTTTCGCATTTATAATATTAGTAGGATAGGAAGTAGGTTAGGACTATGATATGTACATACGTAACATACCTTCATAGAAATAGGTACGATTTTTTATAGTATAGACTATAGAAGATATACTTAGATGGTAACGTGAGTAAAGTCACAGGCGTAAACTAGCTGACGAAGGAATTTTGCAATCAATTTGATTCATATGAATACAATAAAGACATCTTGATAATTGTTTTAAATGAATTTGATAAGAAGTGCAATGGTTTGGTTAAGTGCAATAACTCATATAATTTAATAATGATTCATTTAGATGTCGGCGACATTAAAGATTATTTGTATGTATGTTCAGGGTAATCCCCGGAAGTATTGATCAGATTTGGAATTTTTTTAACTTGATAGTTTCATGCTTGGAGCATTAAACCAACTAATGATCTAAGCCCTAAGGTTTCATGCTTTTGTCTGCTTGGGGAGCGAAAGTTTGTATGGATGTATGGATGTTTGTTACTCTTTCACGTAAAAACTACTGAACCGATTACAATGAAATTTAGCACACATATAGAGGGTAACTTGGATTAACACATATGACATAGGATAGTTTTTATCCCGGAAATCCCACGGGAACGGGAACTATGCGGGTTTTACTTTGCAAACGCGGGCGAAGCCGCGGGCGGAAAGCTAGTAAATAATAAAGGTAAGTTACTACATAGCAATTAGTTGAACTGTGAGTTGAACGAACTAATATAGTAGGAACTACACGATCTGATATACATAATCTTGTGTTACGATGTCGACATAAACCATCTCTAGAGGAAGGAGCAAAGAATACAACCTTAAATAAATAAATAAATAAATAAATATTATAGGAAATTATTACACAAATCGACCTAGTCCCACAGTAAGCTCAATTAAGGCTTGTGTTGTGGGTACTAGGCGACGATAAATATAATATTTAATAAATACATATATAGATGTTACACCCAGACCCAAGGACAAATAATTGAGTTCATCACACAAATATTTGCCCTGACCGGGGATCGAACCCGGGACCGTCGGCTCAGTAGGCAGTTACTTTACCACTGCGCCAACCGCGTCGCCAAAACCGCGTCGTCAACCATAGGAACGGAACAACACTGAAAAATGGGAAAAAATACCTATAATTTTTGAGAATGTAGACGCTATCGTAATAAGTACAATTGTATACGTAGTATATTATTATTAGTCTGTGGTACAATGTATCAATTTAGACATTGAATTTGCGCCAACACGTACTCGTTCAACATTCCTTACAATCAGGGTTGCCTGGAAGAGATTGCTCTTGAGCAATAAGGCCGCCTTTTCGTGCATATGTGCCCGTGTGTTATTATTGTATAAAATTATAGACTAAGTTTGTTTGCCCTGGTATGTATGTACAATAAAGCATAAATAAATAAAATAAGTATAATATAGTCTATGGACGCTATGATGTTGTTATATACTATGTACCTACTAGTATACGTAGTATATTATTATTAGTCTGTGATACTACATTATAATAATTTAGCGTAAATATGTATTTACAATTGACAAATTAATAGATTGTTAAGCTTATCACTAATTGATAGCGGCAAAAATATTTTTTACACAAAAATTTCTTCCTCATATAAATTTATGGCTGAGATTATTAATTTATATTGCGTTCCATTCAAAAGTTTTAGGAATGTAGAATTAGCGACAAAGAGCGTTTACGCACTGTGCTAATTGTTATCACTGTTTTATGCACTCCAATAAATGAATGAATCATCTGCATTGCATCTACAAAGAGTAACATTATCGATAAAGCAATGTCTTGCATATGCATATATATTTATTTTCATTTACACCCACACAGCACACAAAAATATTAAATCTTGTTCAATCATATAATAATATTATTTACCTGTAAGCATTTGCATTAGGTACCTACTTAACGTACTTTTCATCGTATTATCGAAATATATTTAAAGATTGAACTTTAAAAATAAACGTTTTAAATTCCAAAATTCATGATTGATAGAAATAACGATTGTCAATTGTTGGATTAGTGAATTATATTAAAAAAAACATTGAAATCTTCAATCTATCAGTCCATTTTCTGTTGTACATGCATAATATGCAAGAGCAATCTATAATTTTCGTTTATTTTGCGACTAACGTAGGGTAGACTGGGTACGGTTGAAACAATTTCACTTAAAACGACCATAACTTTGCTGTTTATAACCCGAGCGATGAAAAACATACGTTAAATAAAAGAGCATGTATCTGTCTACTAATAGGCGCTATGATTTTAGTTCCATGTGTATTATTTTTTAAAATAGATCAAATTAAAAAAATGAATCCGATTTGTTTCAACCGTCCCCATACCAGGGGCGGTTGAAACAGTGATTGGGGTCAGTTGAAAAATATGCGAATAATACAAAATATAGCATTAAAATATGTTTTATTGATTGTTTATTTTAAATCTAACAATAATTAAGTAACTCTTTTACAATAAGGTCTGCTCTCTAAATATGGTTACATAGAAACAAGACGTAAGTAACTACTCCTCATCTTCTGATGATATCTCTTCTTGTATTTTATTTATTTTTTGCTTCTTCGGTGTTACTTTTACATTTTCCTCCATCAAATTTCTTTCTTTTTCCTCTATCCGATCGCTTCTTCACTTGCTTAGCTCTAGTTCGTTTCAATATTAATTCTTGCTTTTTTCTTATCTCTTCCTTAACTTGTGTGTCAGTGTAAATAGTAGATTTCCTAAGTTTTCATCCTCTATTATTGTACCTTCTATTGTTATATCCTCTATTATATCCTATTTTTTTATTTTCTTGCTCGCCAGAGTCATCTCGCATTCGAATTTACCTTAGAAGCGAATAATTGTGCTTCTCTGCCACTTTTCGCAATGATCTCCGGTTTTCACTTCCTCATATGCGTCTTTGTACTTTGATAAGTCTATTTATCTTCCCGAAATCTCTCTTACACGTACTATCGGCATTTAAAAATACAAAAAATACATAAAACAATGTTTCAACCGTACCCAAAAAAAATGTTTCAACCGTCCCCAACTCTTACTTTAGGTAAAATACAGTTATAGTAATTGTAACAACAATGATACACAAAAACTAGTCACAATGTCATATTCCACAAGATTCACTTCAAACAAAAACGCACACTTAATACTGTCACTAAAATAGAAACGCCAATAATTGGAAAATCTCCAAGCAAAAATACTTACTTTTGGTCATAAAAACACAATAGGGTCTTATAAAATCAGCTGATGCGCGCGGAGATCGACGCAACATTGTGGTTCGTGTTTAGAACAGTTGTGCGCTTCATTTTCCCCTTGGACCCCTAACCCCCCCACCAACGGTTTGCGAGATATTCGTGTTGTTTCAACCGTCCTTTGTTTCAACCGTACCCAGTCTACCCTACTTATTTTGATAGCTACAGCTACGCCTACATAGTACCTATTAAAGCATTAACTTATTACCTACTCTAAAACAGAGTAGGTAATAAGTTTTATAATTGTAAGTATTAAGAATATGAATAAGAATAAATTTTTTCCCCCCCAACGGTCCAGGCCTTGTCGCGGCGGAGGGGCTCAGTAGCTCAGAATTATGGCCCTCTGAGTGAAGCGAAATTGGACCAGCGAGGGGCTGAACGGCTGGTCTAGAGTCGGGGAGATTCGACCGGCCCGACGGCCAGGGCTAGGTGTGGCCCAGCGGCCGCTGTGTGCGGCGTGGGATGGCGACCAGAGGTCGTGGCTTGGCGGACCCTGTGTCCGCTAGGCAAAGGTGGCGCTGAACGGCAGTCGGGGTTGCGAGGCCTCGACTGACCCGACAGCAGAGGTCCTGTTTGTGGACCAGAGAGGAGCCGGCTTTTATGCGGCGGTGGATGGCGGCCAGAGGTCGCGGCGCGGCGGGCTCGCTGGTTTTGCAAGCCACGCCGTGCAGCGGAAAGCGGGATCCCGACGCGTCATTGTGATGACGCGCGGAGACTCCTGCAGAGAGGTGTGGGGCGGCGGCCGCTGTAAAACGGCCGTCTGCCAACTCGGAATCCGGTCCGTGGGGCCGGACCGAGGGCCGCCACCTCTGGTGAGGTGGGGGCTGCGAGGTAATCTCTATAAAAGTGCGCCGGAGGGTCCCCCGACGTGTATTTCACACATCGGAGGACCTTCCGGCGTGCACCCTCCGGCCGGACGGTGTTGGGGTCGGGGGTTCGGGGGAACGCGGATGATGGAGCGGGGAAAGATCCATTGTCTGCGCGTTGGTGGCGTAAGCCTTCGTTCCAGCAGCCGCCAGCGAGGGGGGTTCTAGTGGTGGGCCTGGAAACGGGCATCTGCTGGGCGGGACACGCGGTAGAGTCGTAACCGTTCCCGCAGTTCCGTCCAAAGCAGCGCGATGGAACAGAGTGGGGTTTTAGTCGGTAAAAATCCGACATAACCACGGCTCCATCCCCGGGAGCCGGGGGTATCTAAGAAGATTTCCCCACTATAAAAAAAAAAAAAAAAAAAAAAAAAAGGATATAAATTTTGCATGACCAGCAAATACTACAACAAAAATAGGTACAATTATCACCGCGATATCGCCTCACACAGTGTGTAAACCAATAGAATATCCTTATCAAGATTAATCTTTATATAAAAGAAAAGGATTAAAGAACACGACAAAATCAGTTTAGTGTGTGTAATCATTCTGTGGATAGTGCAGTGCAGACATACAAAATGATCGGTGAGTTTAAAATATTAATTCACCATAATTTTGTTTATAAGTTTGTTTACTTTTGAGGATTATAAATAATAGGTTCGATTTCCGGTTTTATAAATGTGCGAAAAAGTTTTAATTAATTATTGATATCATGTACTTATAAAAAATGCATTGGATATTATTGTATACCTACTAGCTTTCCGCCCGCTTTGTCTAAAACGTAATAAATTATATATATCTACCTATTAAAACCTTCCTCTTGAATCACTCTATCTATTAAAAAAACCGCATCAAAATCCGATGCGTTGTTTTAAAGATTTAAGCATACAAAGGGACATAGAGACAGAGAAAGCGACTTTGTTTTATACTATGTTGTAGTGATTATTATTATTTATTATTATATTAAGTATATGAGTATTTTTTTATCAATCCATCCAAATTATAAAAAAAAATCAGCAAAGAATCACGCTTCGTTGATAGTGTTATCATATTAAATCATATTTTGTAATAATCCTAAATTCCTACCTCTACTATTATTATATTAAGGTCTCTAGGAATTAAACATAGAATAATAATAATTGGCACTTTATAATTTACTAGATTTCCGCCTGCGGCTTCGCCCGCGTTTTCAAAGAAAAACCCGTATAGTTCCTATTAGTTCCCGTTCCCGTGGTTTTTTCCTGGAGTGGATAATGTAGCTTTCGAATGGTGAAAGAATTTTTAAAATCGGTCCAGTAGTTTATGAGCCTATTCATTACAATCAAACAAACAAAGTTTTCCTCTTTATACCTAATATTAGTGTAGATTGGCACACAAAATTATGAAGTATGGTTTTCAAACTCAAACATTTATTTATTTAATTAGACTTCTAAGCTTCTTCTAGAATCACTTTTGAATCGTCATAAAACATTTTTAACATTTACCATTCATTTCTATGTATTTAGATTTAAAAATACCTTAGTCTAGAATCATCATCACGTGTTTACATCAGTACCTACATAAAATTCCATTTGTCCGAAACGGCTCAATCGATTTTTATGAAATTGTATGTATTCGATAGATCTGAGAATAATTCGTTAACTCTTTTTATGCCTCTGACTTCTAAGTGATAAATTTTATACTTTTATTAATTCAATAATTGAAGTTTGAACTTTGAACATATTTTAAATTAACGTGATTGGGCCTTATATATTAAAAATAGCGCCATCTAGTTTCAAACTAAGGAAAGTTGAAAGAAAGAAAAAAAACAACTATGGAAGTATGGACTCTACACAATTGCTAAAAATACTCCAATATGTATTATATCTAGATTTTTTTAATTTACAGTATATTTTCGGCATTATGTAATAATATCTTTACACCAATCCAAGTTACCCTGTTTGTGCCAATTTCATGAAAATCGGTTCAACAGTTTTTGCGTGAAGGAGTAACGAACAAACTTTCGCATTTATAATATTAGTAAAATACATTTAAATTTGTTGCGCCATTGCATACGAGCTAGGTCACCCTCGTAGTTCTCGTTCCTGTGGGATTTCCAGGATAAAAGTAGCCTATGTCTTATTCTGGGTTTTCAGCTACCTACATGCCAAATTTAATAGGTATCCTCACAAAATTTCGCATTTATAATATTAGTAGGATAGATATAGATAATACACATACCCTATAATAACAATATTGAAAACAAATAAATAGATATCAATTTACACAAATAAAACAAACAGCAAATTACAATAAAACACTATATTTCATTTAATTTTTCTTGCAAAAAATTAAATTAGCTGAATCAATAAAAATAAGATTCGGAAAGATTAACAAATTATTAAAATAAAAAACAATTATCATCTCATAATTTTAACATCAATGCATTCTCCACCTTCTAATTCCAACTCTTCCGCTGTCATCGAACCTACAACAAACAAAAAAAGTTAGTTAAAAAAAATAAAGAAATAAAAAGACGTGTGGCACTCGGGGACTGCCGTGGTAAAGCTATTGCATAGCATGCTTTCAAGCCACACCTCCGAGCCCGTCGGAGTGGGGAGCGTGAGGTTTTTTCGTTACGGAATTTCTCGATTAGGTCCCCGCGCTCAAGGCCCGCGATAGAAGCTATGCAATAGCTTAAAACATGTTTTAATAACTTATGATAATATTATTGTATTATCACAGATCCTTGATAAGTGTACACAGTTTGTAATACATCTATCCATTTAAAGTCGGTCAAATACAAGTCTAAAGGAGTCGGTTACATACAAACAGACATGTAAAGCTAAAGCATGTAAAAAAGAGGAATTACTATGACAAGATAAGCTTGTTAAAATTATTTTTTATTAACACTTACGTCCTGTCATTATGTCTGATTAGGCACTCATAATAATATATAAAAACAAACATTCATAACTATAAATACAATACAATATTGGACATTTTAATTGCTAAAAGATAACTCGGTCATAAAACACTAATCTCTTATTATAAATAATATTATATCGACTATATATCATCACGTCAAGACCAACAGGAGTGGAGCACTTCTGGTAAAACCGCAGGGCACAGCTAGCTGTAAAAATATAATTATCATAAAAAAATTACCTGTAATACAATCACCGTCAAATTCAAATTTCAACTTATTCATAGGCACCTCTAGATGCTCCGCACATTTTGTAAATGCCTGTAACATTTTGTCTTCCGGTTGAATTATAATCTCTAGCGGTTTCTTTAAATTTTGGCATTGGAACTTGAGTTTAATACCGCTTATTTCTTTACTAGAATTCTCTACAATCGGAACACGATTGTTGACTATGCCACCGTCTATAAACTTGGCTATGCTATAATCTATGCTATCTGGAGTATCGTCAGGTTTCAATATCCTATCGTTATAAGTGAGCAATAATCTATCAATACCAACACTTTCCCGTTTCGAAAAGAAATCAAATATCTGTGATAGCTTTTGGTACTTGCGTATTGTGAATTTGATTATATCTGAACTCTGCCAGTACACTTTGATTGATAACTCTTCATTCTCATCAATAATATCATCTATTATTTCTTGCGCTTTCGCCGTTGACGTGAACAATTCGACATCATCAGACATATCTGGGTAATCTTCTGTGTTGCCGACGTTATAAGTAGGGTAGGAGGGGTGCATGTAGCTGCCCCTGCTTCGTCTAGGTGTTCTATTGCCCCGAGCTCTGCTCCGGCTCCTAGCTCTGCCCCTAGCTTGGCCTCTAGCCTGCCCCCCAACCGGACTATCTGTTATCGTAATTGCACTTGTATTCGCGGCACTTCTCGTGTTCGAAGATGGACTAGTATCGAGTAAACTATCGGATATATCTAAGGATGTATTTCGTTTACCGCGACTACGGCCACGATTTGATCGTCCCCGGCCTCTAGGTGACTTTGTTGCACCGCGTCTACCTCTGGTAGTCTGTTTTTGTATAGAATTCAACGCTATTATTTGATCGAGTATCGTATCATCATCATCTAACGTAATAGTCTCGCTATCATTACATATAACTACAGTAGTTTCACTTGGAGCTGCGTTCTTGATTTCTGTAGAGGTGTTTAGCAAATTCGCGGTATCCATATTATCGTCGTGGTACTTGTTTTTCATGTTTTGCAGCTTTTTCGATATGTTACCGTAACAGTCATCGTCCGACTCTGACGAAGACATTTTGACTGAAAAAGTGCGTCAAATCAAGTTGGAATACCTAATACCACTTTCCTCAATCAACAATTTAAAATTTAAAAATGTACACCACACAAACTGCTGCCGTTTCGCGTAATTTTTGACGTTATCGCTGACATTTGACACTGACAAGTGGTGGACATAGATAAAAAAGTAAAATCAAAACCGAGATCAAAACACTTTTTAATGTTTATCGAAATCTTATCGAAATACATTTAAGCCAACCTGAAATAGAAAATAATTGTTTGTGTTTATTGTTACAGGAATAATATTACCTCTTATGCTGTTCTTAGGCAGTGCCGTGGCAGATTTTCATGGTGTTGATCCGAACACCTTATCATGCGATCCAACAGGACAGGTACATACATATATATTATCATGAAATCTTAAAAGTAAATAAAATGTACTTTGTACTATAAAAAAATTGTAAATATCACCTCAGTTTGTATTTTTTTATCTGCAGATTGACGATTTTAGCGGCTTAGTGGAAAATCGTTTATACATTTTGTTGAAATATGTAATTTCAAATATTCATATTATTTAAATTTTAAACCGTTAACTTTCAGACCTTTCTCCTTCTACCCCACTTTACCAACTGTAGCAGATTCTTTATCTGTGCCCACGGTCAAGAGGTGGAGATGAGTTGTGCTGGCGACACAATGTTTGATTTTCCCATCCAGGTAAGATTTATTAAGTGGATTTAACCCTCCCTAGAGTATATTTGTTCTGTGATTTAACCTAACTAATACATGCTTATATTGTGTGCGTGAACTCGAAATCGAAGTACTGAGTGCCGTCTCTTACTATAACTTGCTCTGTGAGATATATTATTTTATATTTACCTATTTTTAAAAATTGTAATTAATGTGGTTTGTTGCTCTATTCTTTTTAATAATTGTTTTTGCTCATCCATAACTCACTTTAGAGAGAGAGAGAGGTTTCGCCTGGTAGAGAGGGCTTTCTAGCGATTAAGCTTTTTTATACTTTTTTTTATAGTTATAACCTTAGGTTAAAACTTCAACAATTCATGTACATATTTAGGAAAAATATTTTTTGTTATATTTTATCGAGTACCTAAGGCATAATGCTATTAATTAGTAATAAAAAATGTTGCAAAATCGTTAGTAATATATCTTAATAGCAGACGAAGTTTCGTTATTCAGCTACTTATTTTTATTCCATGTTTTATTTTCGATGTATCCAATATTTCGTCCCTATTTCGTAACTGTTTCTTTTGTTAGCGGATAAAAAGATAGGTTCGCGATTCAAGGTCGCGTCATGGTAATACCCTCACGTCATGGAATAAAGCAACGATTTTGGTATCTTTGAAACTTGCCAAAGAAATTTCGGCACACACGCCCTTTTTGTAATTTCGAAATAATTTTTAAGCTATAATATCTTTTCAGATCGTACACACTCTTTCTAGTAGGTATCCTTTTCTATTTCGCTTGTTTATTTTATTTCCCATTAATTTATTTTAGTCCTGTAACCACGCGTGGGCGACTGAATGCTACCTTCGTGACAGGAATGATGTAGAAATCGAGTCTGGTTCAGGAGAAGAGGAGTTCACTGACATCAGTTCAAACACTGGTAGGTTTTATTTTATCTGATTACACGCTATATTTACAAGTATATTTTAACTAACTTTCCACCTGCGTCTTTGCCCGCTTTACCTCAAACTTACAAAACTATCTTTTAAAATATCGTTTTATAGATCTAAGTAGGTATACCTACATAGGGACGTACAGACAGCGAAGCAACTTTGTTTTGGTTTTATACTACTGACTAGCGGTCCGCCCCGGCTTCGCCCGTGGTACATATTTCGCAATAAAATGTAGCCTATGTTCTTTCTCAGGGTCTAAAGATTGTCTGTGCCAAATTTCATCAAAATCGGTGCAGTAGTTTATGCGTGAAAACCATACATACATACATACATAATTACAAACCTTTCCTCTTTATAATATTAGTATAGATATAGATGTAGTGATAAGTTTATACAGCAACTTTGTGCTACAATGCTTTTATTAATATTTTTTAACATTCATGCTGTAGCGAGCCTTTCAATGTGCTATAATGTTTTTTTAAGGATAAGACTGTTAGAAATTAAAAATTTTAAACGGTAAAGCTCTGCCTTTAAACTGTACGCTTACTGAAAATGTCATGAATTAATCGCGTTATATTCTCAACGCCTTTAATTTCTCAACGGTGAGTTTGTTGACTTTTCATTGTATTTCTTCATCTATGTAGATATTTGTCTATGATAAAACATATTATAAAAAAACAAAGATAGATACATAGATAAGAGATTTTATCGTTGTTTTTTTGTAAAGGGAAATTCTTTCATTGTAGGTATAGGTATGTTTATTCTAGTATGTCTGAATTTTTTGCTCATCATCATTGATTTTTACTCATTGGTACATTGGTACATAATGATGTAAAATAATTGTAATTTTGGAGTGTTTAATCTATGGAATGATTTTTCAGAATCCTTCGTGCCAATCGTCAAGAAGCTAGCAGAAGTACAGCCAGCAAATACGCTGCTCAATTGTAACGACATCAACGTCGCTTCTCGAAGATTCTCTTATAAGTGAGTGTGACTTTAAACTTTTTTTCTTTAACAGTCGTCACTGAAAACTAGTGTTAAAGAAACGTTCTCTGTAGCTTCAGATGTGCGGTTCTTTTTGGCATCAATATCTTAAATTTGTGCCCTCACTTTACTGACTTGATATTATAGTATGGTAATTGGAATATTATTCCAATAACACAACATTTAAATTCAATGTGTCTGTCAATCTGGAACGCTTTTCATCTAAATATGGCATGTGTGTGGCATGGAATTTGAATTTGTAATAGACAAGCTGTTTTCTAAAAACTTTTATAAAATGGAAATAGAAGATTAGAGTAAGAATTCGTGTTATTAGATGAGAGTGTTTAATACAGTTCCTTTTTCCGAAGATGTAGTTTAACATAAATATGTATCAAAAATTTAATCAAATACAAAATTGTTTCAGCGGTGACTGCCAAAGATACTGGCGCTGCGTAGAAGGTGTTGCCATAGCGCAATACTGTTCTGACGGGCTATTCTTCAACGAATACAAACAACAATGCGACTTCGAAGCGAACGTTAAATGCGAGGATCAAATAGATGACGAATTGAGCACCGAATTCATTGTTTACAAATAAACACGCACTGAATTTGATAAATTACGGAACGCTACAACCGTTATACTATTTAACCGTTTACAGGGCCGCAGAAGAAAAAAAAAAGAAAACAACCCAACTGTCAGTGTCAAATTTCAACAATGACGTTTATATGTCGCTTTGAACATGCCTTTATTTGTAAATAAAAACGTAAAAATCTTGTAAAAATAATATCGAGCGATTTTATAAAAATCAACGAATAAATATTTATATAATTGAATGAACTCGGGACTTTTAATTTAGTATTATATTATTTTTATTAATTACAAATTTCCGCCAAGCTTTGTACCTAATTTATGACCTGTGATTAAATTGCTTTTGTTCAACGAAAAGTACCTACTGAACTTTATAGTATTATCTATTTGTAGATAAATAATCATTTAAAAAGAAAATATTCAATTAATTTGTTATCGGTTATCTTACAGGATTAATTATTGCTATGACAACATTATCGTAAAAATATAATTAAATTCGCGTTATTCGCATAGATTTTTATTATTCTATGACTTTGATTATTCTAGCCTTTCTAGCATAATCTAGCATAATCTCTTCATTAAAATATGTGCCCTACTTAGTTGTGTTTTAAGTTATTATTGTAAATGAATGAAGCAATCTGCAATATATATTTATTAAAATATACGAAAATAACGACACAAATTTTAACGATTTATTTTATACCTAAACCAAATTACTTTTTTAGTTGACTAAACCCAATTACTTAACTTTATAATACATAGTATCATCAAATAATTAATCTAGCCAGGATGTTTGTAATATTATGTTTGATAATCCATTCTAATCGAACAAAATGTATATTTTTATGTTTCATTTCATGCATAAAACGTTAGAAATAGGTTTTATCTAAAGATAAGTTGGGGATTATATAGGATTAGGTATAACAATTTATTAGTGAACACATTTTAAATACGTAACGATAGTAGGAAGTAATTTAGAATTTTCCACGCTTACCTGCCTGTGTTGAATGTTTTTCATGTTTCATACACATGCTAAAGATCACAGATAAATAAATATTACCGTATTTTTAATTTATTAAGTTTTATTAAGCTATTGCATAGCTTCTATCGCGGGCCTTGAGCGCGGGGACCGAATCCAGAAATTGCGTAACGAAAAACCTCACGCTCCCCACTCCGACGGGCGGAGGTGTGGCTTGAAGGCATAGCATAACTGCATAAAATATTATATTAAATAGCTTTACCGCGGCAGTCCCCGAGTGACACACGTCTTTTTTAATTTTAACATGTATTTTTATACTTTTAAAATAAAATCGTTACGTACTTAGGTATGTGTAGGGATACGTATGTAGTTTTTGTAGTGGAATTTCCACAGGGAATTTCACAGTAGGATCTCTTTTACTATCCGATACCACATGTATCTGATTTAGATATCGGATCGGATGATCACTTTATTATGACGTCATACTTTTTAAGTCGGTGAAAAAGTGATTCTTACGTATTGTGACGTCATTGATAAAAATTCGCAATTTTAAATGATTTCACAAATGACAAATACATTATATGTTTATCCCCTTGTTTATCCCCAATTATCTATTACGTCAAGATATTGTATCAGTATTGTATAATCAAGTATATAATTATGTAAGCAAATTATAATCTACAAAAAAACACAAATGTTCTGTTTTAAAAATTTATTTTATTGACATGTTTGGTAAACCGTCCAGCATTTTAGGAGGTTTGTGATAGACGGATAGACAAAAATTTTATTGTTTTTTTGTTAAAATTCAATTGATTACAATTTAATATTTAATTTATTCCTTAGGTTTCGGCTTAAAAAGGTCTGCATCAGGTTTATCCTTTTTCTCAAAGGGATAGTAAGGATGGTCTTGCCAGAAACTCGGCCACACTACTCTGTAGTCTTTGTTGTATTTACCTGAAAAAAAAAGATTATTAACATCAATAAAATAAAATAAAAAATAAATTAATACATTTTTGTTCACGGTCACCAATTATTATTATTGTTACACGATTAAAAAATATATTTATTCTGCATAGGTACATACAATACGAAAATTGAAACACATGATAAATGAAACTTCAATTTTTGGAATCGAAGCTATAAAAATCATTGTTTGTCTGTCTGTGTCTTCTTGACGCGTAAACAACTGAGCTGGTTTGGATGAAAATTGGACAAAGATAGTTTGAGACGTGAAAAAGAACATAGAATAGGTTTAAATAAAAGCTACTTAACTACTTAAATAAAAAATTATAAACTGGTTGAAAAATATGATTCAATCATAAGTAGGTAAGCTAAGTATTATAAATTACCAAATTAATTAGTGTATTACAGAAACCCGCACCGAAATCGGTTAAGCCGTTTTAGAGATTAGCGGGAAAAAACTTGGACAAAACAGATAACAATTTTAATTATCATTGTTTAGGGTGATTAAGGGCTTTTAGTAAAAAAAAGTCAAATTACTATATTAATCATCATATTTTATGACTGTGTTATTAAATCATCAACCTATTTTATGCAGGTACAAAATTTTATTAATATTAGGTACGACTAAGGGCTGATTTTTCAACTACGGTCCCTTGATGCTGTGAAAAATCAAACTTAGGTATAAGCCAACACAATCAAATTAAACAGCCGTAAATCTATACTATAATACTAATATTATAAAGCTGAAGAGTTTGTTTGTTTGAATGCGCTAATCTCGGGAACTACCTACTGGTCCGATTTGAAAAATTCTTTCGGTGTTATATAGCTCATTTATCGAGGAAGGTTATAGGCTTATATATCATCACGCTACGACTAACAGGAGTGGAGCCACGGGGGGGAAACCGCGCGGAGCAGTTGGTGCTTCAGCACATTTATATTTTATATTTTTGCAAAATATTCATATTTTCGCAAATTTCGACATTCGCAAGGGAATCAAAACCTTCAGTGTAACTACTGCCTATGAACACAGACACAGAGCCTTAAAATTTTGTTAAAAGCAATGTCTTATAGCACAGATAAAGGAAAAATTGCTAAAACATACATTTTAAAGTTAAAATAATAAAAAGTAAGTTTGTTCGGAGCCCTCGGTGTGCGAGTCCGACTCGCACTTGGCTGGTTTTATTTAAAACTAGCGGTCCGCCCCGGCTTCGCCCGTGGTACATGTTTACGTTTTCTCTCCATAAGAACCATCCTCGTACTTCAAGGAATATAATAAAAAAAGAATTATCGAAATCGGTTCAGCCGTTCTCGAGTTATGCGCTTACCAACAAATTTTGCGATTCGTTTTTATATTATAGATAGGAGTAATATTATAATACATAGTACTATTAAGTATAATAAGTACATACAGTACCTACACCTAGGTACTTATTAAATGTAATTAACAATTATTATAAGTACATATGTACTTACTTAATTCCATCATTTCTTTTTCAGTCAATTCGAAATCAAATATATTAATGTTTTCTTCTATTCTGTTTTTATGAATTGACTTTGGTATCGGGATAACGCCTCTTTGTACCTGTAAAAAGGAAGAAATAATATATACCCATTTATTTCGATTTTCACACACAAAATACAATTAACAACAAAATATCGAAAAAATTAAGGAAAAAAGCAAATTAATCTTAAATATTTAAACTAAATTCTCGAAAGCAGACAAAAACAGAAACCAAGCACAGAATACTTAATATATAAGTAGTAAGTACCTACATAATATTGTATGTGTAGGCTAAACCAGCATTGACTGTTTTTTGGGACCAGACTGCAGACAAGACTAGTTTTAACCGATTATTAGATCTGACATTTGAACTTGACACTTGCAAAAAGTGTTTGCTCATTGCCATAAAAAAAGAGCGTGTGTCGAGCACACGTGTCAGAAGTGAAACTTCTTTGGCAAGATTCAAAGCATTTCAAAGATATCAAATCGTCGCCTCACTTCATGTCAACGCAATGGTATTTATTTTACTCTCCACGTGACTAAAGAAGTTTCACTTCAAAATAAGATATGACGTTATATCTGAAATTGTATTCATCATTTAACTAAATACTCACCAAATACCGTAAAACAATCTGCGGAACCGTTTTCCCATACTTTCCCGCCATTTTGACTAACTCCGGGTCGTTAACCCGTGGGGCCGGTTCGCCGCCATTTGCGAATAGAGAACCGAACGGGGTATACGCCATTACTGCTATGTTTTCGCGTTTTGTTAGTTCAAGTAATTTGTTTTGCGCTAGATTTAGGTTCACCTGGAATTATAATATATTTTGTTTTTTATTTGTATAATAAACAGTAAAGCAGTAAGAAATTATACAAGGAAATCTAATTATAGACGCAGATGTATCGTAACCAGCATTATTCAAAGACTAAAAGTATAGGTGTATAAAATGCCGAATTTTGTTGCGATGTTACGCGTTCCTATGTGAGAATGTTTATTTATCAAATCTTCTAATCCATTTTACAAGATTATTTGGTGTTAAAGAACCTACTACCTAGTAGGAACTCTACACTTTCTAATAGAGCATGAAAAAAGGTAAAATAAGAAAAATAATTGAATAGCGTCCGAGGATGCGACTTATTATTTATTTCTTTTGTACTCATATTGTCAACATGTTATATTTTAAAATGTTTGTCACATTGCGCAAAAATAATAAATCTATACTAATCTATACTACTAATATTATAAAGCTGAGAGTTTATTTGTTTGTTTGAACGAGCTAATCTCAGAACCTACTGGTCCTATTTGAAAAATTATTTCTGTTAGATAGCCCATTTATCGAGGAAGGCTATTATATAGGCTATATTATTATATCACGCTAAGTCCAACAGGAGCGGAGGTGAAACCACGGAGCACAGCTAGTAAAAAATAACGGATTTAATCATCTTTACCTCAACTTGCAAAACAGCGGGTTTTACATGACAATTTTGCAATAATCTCTCCATCTGGCTGATGTTAAAGTTAGACACACCGATTGATCTAGCCAGACCGAGTTTTCGCACTTCTTCCATGCTCTTCCAAGTATCTAGGTAGTCTATCACGTCGAATCCTGAGTTGTCTGGCTAGAAATTAAAATACAATTAGTTTATGATATTACTTATCACTTAAACAGAAAATAAAAATCTTACCAAGAATTTTGATAATTTTATATAGGTACCTACCTAAAAAATTGTTACACCGATTTCCAGGGATAAAACAAAAAAATATTGTTACAAGTTTTTTTGTAGATTTGAATGTTATGTATCGGTATTTTCTGTGGGTATTTTATACAAGCAAAGTTATAAATTAACATTTATTAAAATAACAAAACACTGCCGTAAAATGTTTTAACAGTCACAAGAGTCAAGAAGTCAATATTATTCTTTTATTTTCAAAATATTAAAACTAAGTCATTACTCATTACCTTCAAAGCGACAGGATTATGTATAAGATACAAATCAACATAAGATGTATTCAAACGTTGCAAGGATCCCTTCAAGGCATCTAGCACATTCCTCTGTTCATGTAGACCCAGCTGTAAGGGAAATTAAGACTTAGGTAATATGTTACCGGTAATCTATTTAACCAGGTAGGTATCCTAAACAATACCTAGGCAATGTATAGAATACCGGGGGTGTTCAGGCTATGTCTGAAATACATAACTTTTATCTCAGACTTTGAGCGCGGCGACTGAATGTAAAAATTCCGTAACGAAAACCCTAACACCCCCCACTCCAACCGGCACAGCGGTGAGAATTGAGATGCTATGCAATAGCTTTACCGCGGCAGTCCTCGAGTGCCACACGTATTTTTTTTATTATTAATCTTTTCCATTACATACTTTACCTTGATATATACAATGCATAGGGATTGTATAGAGTACCTGGTGTTTCACAGGCAATGTGTAAAATACACACCTACATCCAATGACCTATTATACTAGTAGACGCGGCATACGCCAACATCATTGCACTAAAAAACAGCGTAATTAATACATACCTACTTACTAACGCATTATCACCAATACAGTTGTTCTCTCTTTCACTCTCACGCACGAGACATAATACATGTCTCACTCATGTACTTCGTAATAACAACTGCCGATTAAAATACAAAAAGAACGTCCAGCCACGACGCTGAATGGTGCGTGACTAAATGAAACTCGGGCACTTACCTGAGTTTTTTCTTGCCAAAATAGAGAGCGGGTAACGTATCTAGCTTTTTTATATATCATAGCCTACATCCCAAATTAAGTTTAGTTGATGACTAAGTTTGAGAAATAACCCTTTTAAAAGTGTAAGTAGTTGAATGTACGGATTTTTGAGTTTGACTAAAAGAAGTTCTAGGAAATTAAATTAACCTTGAATTTTGAGTATATTAAGCGCTTATAAAAGAAATATAGATGTTATAATATTAGAATAAGATAATAAAAGATTTAAGTTTTAGTGAAGGTCGAGCTTTCAAAAGAAGTCAAGTTTCATAAATAAATGAACGAATTTATAGTGCTTCAGCCAAGCTTCAGCCTTAGCCTTAGATAGAGTTGATCTTTTCTACTAAACACAAATATGAACAATAAATTACCTTAGTAACAATAAACACATTTTCTCTAGGAACACCAGATTTCCTGATGCCCTCACCGACCTGCTCCTCATTGTGGTATGCTGATGCTGTATCTAGCATTCTGGAGACAAACATACAAATAAATTAATTACATAATTAAAAAACATAATAATTATGCTATAGAGAAAAGCTTGAATATGTCGCCGTCATCACGTTGATTTGATTTGATTGAAGGACTAGCGCCATAGAGATCTAATATTCTAAGCAACTGTCGACTGTCGTCATTCAATGAAAGCGCTAGTCGTTCAATCAAATAGAGTCAGCCAGATGACTGAAACGAATATATTAAATTAGCTAGTTAATTTTGGGTAAAAATAAGATAATTAATAGGTATATAAAGTACGTATATTAAAGCGAATATGTCGCTCGTAATAACATAGATTACTAACTCAAAATATTTATTTATTTATGCTTTATTGTACATCCTACATACCAGAGCAAACAAACTTAGACTATAATTTTATACAATAACTAGCTTACCGCCCGCGGCTTCGCCCGCTATCTCTAAAACGATTTGAGATTTAAACTCATCCTATCTTTCAAGTTGGATCGAACTGCACATGGTGTGCAAATTTTATTATAATCGGTTAAGTGGTTTAGGAGTCCTAATTTGAGGACAAACATTGTGAAGATAATTAATAACACAGGGCACAACGGGCGAAAAGGCAGTCTCTTCCAGGCAACCCTGATTGTAAAATATTAAAAATAACAATATTATGTTGAAAATAAGAATATCTATACACTGTTCTTATATTATTGTCTTGTTATAATATGACTTTAATTAAAATAGATTTTTATCTTAAAACCTTTATAATTATAATGTTATTTAAATAATATTATATACTAGCTTCCGCCCGCGACTCCGTCCGCGCGGATGTCGGTCTTCGCGTGGATGGTTTATTTCTCCATTTAGAGTAGGTACCTACCTCTGACAATAACATCTTATAAATATATAATAAATAAATAATAAATAATAAATATCTATTGTACCCAATTCCCAAATACGGCTAGGCCTATAATAATACGCAACGTGTGTTCGCGGTTCTACGGAACAACGTCTATGGATAAAACTGAAAAATTAAGATTAATTTTTTTCTACGTATTTTTCCAGGATAAAAAGTATCCTATTTTACGCCCAGGTTAATAAGGTATAATTATACCAAGTTTCATCGAAATCGAACAGCTAGTTTTCACGTGATGCCTTCACATACAGACAGACAGACAGACAGACAGACAGACAGACAGACAGACAGACAAAAATTTTTTTAATCACATATTTGGGTTTGGTATCGATCCAGTAACACCCCCTGCTATTTATTTTTTCAATATTTTCAATGTACAGAATTGACCCTTCTACAGATTTATTATTTGTATAGATAATTCGAGACGCTAACATTTTTACCAACTATATATTATTCTTCCATTGTTCTTTAGTTTTTAGTTTTTCCTAGTAGGTATTATATTATATTATCTGTGGTTTTACCCAGATATAATGAGCTGTTTTTGCGTGACAGAGTTACAAACATTCATCCATCCCAACAAACAAACTTATTTAATTTTTTATATCACATAATATGTACATAGCTAGTAGGAATCGGAACCGATTTTGTACGTGACAAATATTAATGAGTTTTTTAGGAACGTTTTTTAGGTCTTTGTATAGGAACGGTTTTGAAGGTTAGCCGGAACAAACAAATTAATTGTAACGTAAATGACATACAATAAATTATTATTATATTTTATGAAAAAATATTACACCGATTAAGTTTATGGAAAAAACACAGCCTAGAATCTAGATTAGATGCATATAGAATTTAATACTAATATTATAAAGTTGAAGAGTTTGTTTGTTTGAAGTTTTGAACGCGCTAATCTCGGGAACTACTGGTCCGATTTGAAAAATGATTACGGTGTTATGATAGCCCATTTATCGAGGAAGGCTAGGCTATATAATCAAGCTAAGACCAACAGGAGCGGATCAGTGGGGGAAAATTCGCGGGGCAAAGCTAGTTAAATTTAATTATGTATTTAATATGTATAAACTTTTATTATAACAAACTTTTTACCTGTATCCAGCATTAAGTGCCCAAGTGACCGGTTCTGCTACTTCATTATCTTTTATTTCTTTTTGTCCATTCTGTAATATGCAAAATTAAATAAAAATTAAAAGATGCTAAAAGAAGAATCTCATACCTATATTATTATATTATAAAGGTTTGTAAGTATGGATGTATGGATGTTTGTTACTCTTTCACGTAAAAACTACTGAACCGATTATAATGAAATTTAGCACACATATAGAGGGTAACTTGGATTAACACATAGGATAGTTTTTATCCCGGAAATCCCACGGGAACGGGAACTTTGCGGGTTTCCTTTGCAAACGCGGGCGAAGCCGTGGGCGGAAATCTACTCTGTTATAGTATAATCCATACTAATATTATAAATGCGAAAGTAACTCTGTCTGTCTGTCTGTCTGTTACTCAATCACGCCTAAACTACTGAACCAATTTGCATGAAATTTGGTATGGAGATATTTTGATACCCGAGAAAGGACATAGGCTACTTTTTATCCCGGGAAAATGACGCAATCCCGGAAATCCCACGGGAACGGGAACTATGCGGGTTTTTCTTTGACGCTGGCGAAGCCGCGGGCGGAAACCTAGTCTATTATAAAAGATGCTAAAATCATGAAATTATTGTATTCCTATCCTTGATAAGCTATAAATAATTATTATTAATCACTACATAGTATAAAACAAAGTCGCTTTCTCTGTCCCTATGTCCCTTCGTATGCAATCTCTAAAATTACGCAACGGATTTTGATGCGGTTTTTTTTAATAGATAGAGTGATTCAAGAGGAAGGTTTTAGGTAGTATATAATTTATTAGGTTTTAGACAAAGCGGTACGCCCGTTTTGTCTAAAACTAGTATCTAATAAAATGTTTAAAACCCGTTCAGAGGAATAAAGCTTAAATCGGATCTTTCCTCTTTATAATAGTCGGGTAGAAAATCTATATACATATTATAATAAATCTGTAGAAGGGTCAATTCTGTACATTGAAAATATTGAAAAAATAAATAGCAGGGGGTGTTACTGGATCGATACCAAACTCAAATATGTGATTAAAAAAATTTTTGTCTGTCTGTCTGTCTGTATGTTCAGGTGAAAAGTAACGGTTCGATTTCGATGAAACTTGGTATAATTATACCTTATTATCCTGGGCATAAAATAGGATACTTTTTATCCCGGAAAAATACGTAGAAAAAAATAAATCTTAATTTTTCCGCGCGGACGGAGTCGCGGGCGGAAGCTAGTCTCTAATAAAACTGCAGATACAGTATACTAGCTTTCCGCCCGCGGCTTCGCCCAACTATGACTTGGAAGCAGTATCTATAATTTATCAAATTGATCTCTTCCAAGCAACCAACGAAAAAAGGTAACCTTGATACCAAAAAAATGTGTGCGTGTACACACGTAAGAAGTGAAACTTCTTTTTCAAAAAATAATTTACTATATGCAACTTTACAGAAATAAGTCGAATCACGCATGGTAGGGATAAGAAAAAGATGGAAAAATGTTACACAAAATTTTTTTCCAACCCCGATAAAGAAGTTTCACTTCAAAAAATATTATAATTAACTTACTTCGTCGAAACCTAAAAATGTTCCCAAACCCAGAACAGGCATTAAGTGACCATCATTGAGGAGATTCCTTGGAGCTTTCCCACCATCTGTTTCGTCGCATATCTAAAAAAAAGTTTGTATGTTTTAATGGTGTAACCTCGGGAGTCGGGAACTACTCAACAGTATTTGATTTTCTTTAGGTTACAATATGATCATAAAATATATCATACTTATATATATTTTATACAAAAAAAGTCTGTCAACTGAGTATAGTGAAGTCCCATTTCCCCGTAGTGGGGTAAGGGGCAGATGCATTATGCATACATCTGTTTCACTGATCGATTTTTCTTTTAGTCAACTGAGTATACTGAGGTTTAAATAGGTAGGTAAGTATCGAAAATCTAAATCTGCCCTTTAGGAAAGGTAATAAAAATTACTAAAATCTAATAAAAATATTATGAGACTGGAGTAAAACTCAATCTGTTAAAAATAGCAATATAGATAATATCAATAAAAATAAAAATAAATGTTGTTTATCGTTCATATTGTTTTGAACGAAACCATGGAAATTTTATGCATTTGCGAACCAAACAACCACAGATGCAAAAAGGCGCCAAATCATGTTACAACTTTTTTTCTTTTGAAATCAATTCATAATTAACCCAATATTGTATTTTTAATGAGAAATATCAACTTTCTTCTTAAAATAAACAATAACTTACCGCAATTGATATAAAACACGTAAATAATAAAACCAAATACATCATCACACAAAGTTTGCTACAGTACTGAGTGATTGCTTTGCCTTGAGGCTTGAAGTTTAAGTTTTGTCCACATCGAGTCGAGGTCATAGCTCCCAGCTTATAGATATAGTAAAAAAGAGTGTGTGTACTTATGTACAGTGTACACGCGTTAGAAGTTATACTTCTTTGGCGTATGGAAAAAATACTAGAATATACAACTTGAACATCAATTTTCATACCACCTAGAACCAACTTCATGCTGTTAAATTTAGGTGTCGGTGTGCGCGCGTATCGTAAAAATTCACTCTCATCATTTTCTCCATCGCGCCAAAAGAAGTATAACTTCAATAATAAGGCCGTGTACGCGGTCCGTGCGCTGTTTGGCTCAAATATGTGATTTTTCAAACCAGATTGTCCATCAACCACTTATCTTACAAACATATGAATTACTAATAATTTTAGGAAAGGAGAATGACCACGGGTGGTATCGGTAGAATTTTAGTTGTGCCACGTATTCGTGATATTGTTAATTCCTATTTGTATTTATAATGATCATATGTATCACTATTAAGTCTTAATTATACCGGATAAATTGAAATAATATTAAAAGTTTGTGTTTTGAAACATGTATGACCACGTATGGAATCGGTAAAATACTAGTTGTGTCACGTGTTCGTGATATTGTTAATTCCTATTTGTATTTATAATGATCATATTTATCACTATTAAGTCGTAATTATACCGAATAAATAGAAATAAAAGTAAAAGTTTTAGTTTTGACACATATATCTATCTCTCTTGCAAGCGTCCTGCGTCAGATGTCATAGTTTCTATTTGAAATGAATGTTGAATGAATGTGTTCGACTCACGAATTTATTTTGAAATAATGTTTATTACTATTTACTTTTCACATTTGTCTTGTAAATTAAAATGTTACCTATGTAATAAATGTAAAACTTAACGTTCATGGTTAGTTTAAACTCGATAAAGTATTTTTTTGAAGTGTTGAATAAAACTTTTGTTTTATTTTTATTGTCGTGAACTGCGGCTTATTTACATAAAAACTTTAATCGTTTCTAAAAGTACTAACATCAAGCTTTAAATTGAACTATATTTCATCTTGACACAATAAGTTTGATTGCGATACCAAGTGCCATAGTCACTTGGGCAATCTCCTTTATTGTCTATATAGTTAGTTAAGAGTTTATTTCAATTAATACAGTATTTGTGAATACCATCATGGACGAATATAATCTAGTGGACTGGTAATGGTCATACTAGAGATCGTACCCCGTAATTTCAGACTATTACTAGATGGCGCTCTGATTTGAGCTTATTATTTAATTTGCAGCTTTAAAAGCACCACTAGTGACCAATTTTAAAACTATGGAAACAGCAAACTATCGATTTTCAATTATTACATCTAGAGGGCGTTGTTTTAAAAACTCCGGTGTTTTTGAATTATTTTAGTTTTTAGTTATGAGCGTTCATGCTCCTCACAGGGCTTAGTGCAGAATTACGAATTAGAATTATTAATTTTTTCAAGCGTTGAAATAGTTTTGCTGAAATCATCATAATATCTGCTGTTTATAAATGTGATACTGTCTTTTAAACTAATAATTTCTTGCTTTATACAATTTAAATCTGACGAAATCCTATTCATAATTGATGATTCCAGTGAGCGCCGCGGCCGCAGCTTTTCCATCTCTTCGGATATAATCTCTCGAATAGAGTCAGCTGATAATGCATTATTATTCACAGCGATAGGGGATTTAAAAGAAGATGTGCCACCTCTACGTGTTGTAATGTTATCAGGACTTCGTTGTAATAATTGAGCGCATGAGCGTACTGGGGTATTTTCAGTATTCAGAGATCTTGACTGATGAGTGGAACATTCAGGGCAAAACCATTTTTTTTTAAATTCGCTTGTCAATTGTTTCTTTTTGTCAGTTGGGAACAAACATGCAATATGATAATTTCGTTTACAATGAGGGCAAGATAAAATCCCAGCGCTGCCTTCTGTTGTAGCTTTGCAACAGGCAAACTTCATAATGATTGGAAAATTTAAGTAATTAAGAAAAAAAAAATATAGTAATAAATTTCTGATTAAATATGACCCCTGTCAGGATCGATCTTCCTACTAACTGTTCTAAGTCCAGTTCACTTTGTACAGAGCTACGAATGTCTTGTAATTTTCAACGAAATTATGTTTCTTATTGTATCTGGTAAATCGTCACGATAGATGACAATGTTAATTACCCGACTGCCAAAGAAGGAGGGTAATGTTTTTTTGTAACTTTTGTTTTTAATATACCGTCAACCACTTTTATCACTTTTACGCAAAAAGTTTCCAATGTTAATTTTAATAATAAATCGTGATGTATAACGCGTATTCGTCCACAAATCAGATTGTTTTTGATAACTTAAGCACCACTAATAAAAACTTCCAACAAGATATACTATTTCAATTAGATTTGAATTTAATTTGTAACCCGCTTGATCAAACACGTACGCTTCACACTGACGTAAGCGACTGACTGTGTTGGTGTTATCAAGTTTGGGTCGCTGGCTAAGACATGCTGGACATTTCCAAGAAGACTTCTTTTCAGGTAACATGGCATAAAATCTCTTATCGTTGGTTCCAGCGCACTGCAAGTCATACGCTAAAGAACATAGGGAGCATCTAAGGAAGTGAGTACCTTTAATAAGGTTTCGACACCCACTACAAACATTCGACATAGTGATCAGAGTAGTGTATATAATATATTCTTTATTTTCTGTTAAAAAAAATGTCTATATCTTTTTTCTTCTTAATTATTCCCTTGTAAACAGTATTACATATTTATATGAGCAAAAAATACGGGAAAAGAAAAAAAAATCTAGATGTACGGCGATGATTTGAACCAGCGTCCATCAGTTTATAAGTACGAGACTGAGTCAATACAGCTACAGACACTTATACGTCTTACGTTGAAATTTATGCTCTAATTGTTCGAGTAATTCTTAGATAAAAACAGTTCATAGCAGCGTGGTCCATGATGGTGGTCACGAAGTCACTCTCGAACAGCGATGATCGAAGTGAAAAAATAGGCGGTTCATCCTAAGGAGCGCTGGGGCAGTGAACTCTCATAAATAATTATTATAATAAAGTTGTGCTCATTCATTTAACAATTAATATATCTTTAATTTAAAATTAAATTTATCGTATACCTAAACTCCAATACGAATATCAATGAGTCCTGCGGAGGTCCTGCGCGAAACCGCGATGTTGCCGCATCGCATGACAGCAGCAATTGCGCGCGACAAGCGCGCGACGTTGCCAGTTGCCACTCCTATATTATAAACAAACAATAAAAATACGCTCGCGAAAGCAAATTCGGGGATTTTCTAATTATTAATTGATAATCATTGAATTCGTTTTGAAATGGCCTGTACTTTATAATTTTTAGTGTTTAAATAGACATTTATAATGTGGTGCTCATTTTTTTTGTTATGAATTTTCTACGCTACTGTATTTTCTTTGTTTTAGTTCAATAATTGAACACCCGTACAATTTTGTCACGAGCCGCCTCTTGCCTTTATAATATTTTACGTTTTATATTTTACGTTATAGTTTACGTTTTTTGCGTATTATATTTTACGTCAAGATACTATTTGGCACATTGATTTTTTTTAGAAGCGACATCTAGTTGAGACAAGAACCATTCAATTATAAAAAAATGCCAAATGATACTGCGAGTGACATCTATCGACTAAATTGGGAACTGAGAAACGAATTACGCTGTTTACTATGGCTATGATAAGTCCTCTAGATATTTATTGGGTCCATGATACCATCAAGATAACTGAGCCGATGATTACTTGATTTCACTTTTAGTGTCAATTTCGAAGCTAAAAATATCTGAAATTGCTGACAGATCTAACACACATTTTTTTTTAACTAACTGCAAAAATCCTTATTAAAATAGTTAGTTAAAAGATTTTTTTTATTTTGGACTCCTAACTTACGAAATTAAAATCCGAACAATGTGAATTTTTTTAGAAATTATAGTCGACAAAATGATTATTTTCACCAAGATATTTGACTTAGTTGAATATAATTTATATATATTGCAATAAAAGAACGTCTTACTTATAAGATAAAATTTAAAAAATCAACTAAGGTACCTCTATTATTTTTCTACAATTTTTTTTAAAGTACTATAATAAAACACTGCGCGCGACCCGAATAAAATCAGTCGGTAGGGATGTGACCTCGATTCAGAAAAATCGATTACTCAATAATCGATTTTTTTTGTTTAGAAATAAATCGATTTGTGAAAAATCGATTTTTTTTTAAAAAATAATCGATTTTTCTTTTCACCTCGACTTTTTATGCGAAAAAACCTATTCGATGTAAGGTAAAAGCCCCAATACCGGACCATGTACCAGTACCAGAACACTCCATGCATTTATAATATATATACCTATATATTTGTGAATATAGATATACAAATACATGGAGTACAGATGGCGCTGATTTTTTATCGACTTGTTCAGTAAACTTACTTACCAATTTTTTCATAATACTGAAGTTAGCTGTCACGTGTAAATTTTAAAATTTATCACAAATTAATTTTTTGAAGTGAAACTTCTTTATCGGGGTTGGAAAAAAATGTAGTGTACCATTTTTTCGTTACGCATGACATTTTTCCGTTACGCGCGATCTTTTTCTTATCCCTACCACGCGTGATTCGATGTATTTCAGTAAAGTTGCATAATATAGTAAATTATTTTTTGAAAAATAAGGTCATAAAGAAGTTTCACTTCTTACGTGTGTACACTAGTACACTAGTACACGCACACATTTTTTTTATAATAATTTAATTGCCATCAAATATCATTAATATTTTTAGTCTGTCAACTTTAGTGTCATAATTTGTCGTCCATCGCACAGATAGCACTATTTACAAAAATCGATGTAAACTGTGTAATTCTTATAATCGATTTATTAAAAATCGATTTTTACCATTAATAAAATCGATTATAAAAAATCGAAAATGGAAAAAAAATAATCGATTAAAGTAATAATCGATTATTTATTCACTTCCCTATCAGTCGGCAGCGAGCCTTTCCAGAGAGAGGACATGTTGCTCGGCGCTCTCCTGTGGACCTATGCTGTTCATAGTAAAAGGATAACGCAAGCCGCGATCTATCGTAATAGATCGCGGAGATTTTGACTTGCGTTAAATTGAATAAGCCCTCCCAATTTCATACGCGGCCAAAACCAAGTATTATTAGTTACAGTTAATTTGTTATTCTGATGTATAACTTACTAGCGCTATCCGCGGCTTCGCCTGCTTTGTAAACCCAATCTAGACACGCGGCAGCGTGTCAAGCCGAGTTCAAGCGAAGAGAACTGGCGAGCAGCAGCCGTGTGTATATTTACACGAACCATTTCGAGCCACTTTTCACCCCCTTATAACTCGAAAAATATTTAAGTTATATAAACCAAATTTGGTACATATCAAGAGGACCTCAAGATAAACAAGAACCTTAAATTTCATAAATACAGATTAAACAGTTGCGTAGATATTAATATCCAAAAATCGCAATTTTTAAGACTGACTGACTTATAGACATATACAAAACCTAACCCACTTCCAGATGACCTAGAAAGTTCAAATTTTGTAATCAACTAGGTAATAGTGAGTGTACAAAGGAAAAAATCAGAAAATACTGAATTTATTTGTATTTAATTTTTTTTTCAATGACATAAATTTTGTTTGTATGGAAAAATGGAAAAGTTTAAAAAAAAAGAAAATAGTATATTCACCTTACTAGTCTTAAAAAATAGATCAAAACTAATCAGTGGCCGAAAAAAATTTTGAAATCCATCAATAAATGACTGAGATATAGATTATTGAAGTTTACATATTTTAGGACGAAATATCTGTAGATTCGAAGCGCCTCTGACATCACACTCACTCGCGCTAGTATCGCTAGGGCGGATTACTTCGATTGCATGATTTCTTTATTCAAAACTGTTATTAGACGTAAAATAAAAAAAAATGTAATAAAAATAGGTATTGCCTTTATTGCTCATACAGTTGAAAATAATATATAATTTTACATATAATTCACATTTATTTATTCTTTATTTATGAGTGTTTAGATTAGTTTTAATTTCAGTGTAAATAAATAAATAAATAAATAAAATCTTTATTTTGCTTTAAACATGGTATTCAATGGTGATACAATTATATTAATAAAGCACAAACATGTTTAGCCAATACAAGCATGCAAAAATAATTACCATAAATGGTGTAATGGAAGAAGGCTTCGTCGAAGGTCGAAATGATTTAATTTGCGTAATATTAATATGAGTGAAACATCTTTAGGCGCGTTTAGAGTAAAATTTCAAGATCGCGTCAAGGCAATACCGTAACGTCATGGAGTAAGGCGACGATTCTTCTACAACGATCTTTGCATCTTGGTAATAGTGTGTGTACAAATTCACGCTGGATGTTTAGAAAATCATGTAATCTTTTAAACAGAAAACGAGTTTAAAAAATTGCAGATAATGACGGGGCAATGTGCGCTGACATTCATAACATACAAGAAAATATAGAAAATAATACTAAACAAACCATACAGAGAAACCGCAAGAAAAAAAAAATCGTATATAAATATTTATAATGTAAATCAAATTCGCAGAGTAATTTTCTGTACAAAAAGTAATGATATCCCACCAAAAACATAAATGTAAAAATTGGAGCCGAGTTCAATCGTTGACTTAATTTGCCAAAAAAAGAAATGAGATCTAAATGTGTGCCAAGTTCTGCAGACAGTCCAGAAATTTATTTACAAAGATGTATTAAGTTCTTAGGTTGACTGAAAACTCAATTGTTTTATTTTCCCTTAGAGAACAATGTTTATTCCAAAATATAACTTTTTTAATTTGAATAATATAATTATTTTCACAAAGCAAACAACTAATGACCTATTGAACCCCATAATTTGATGAGGCTAGTTTTACATACTGTTTATATTTTGTGAGGTTCTAAAAACTAGCCTCATCAAATTATGGGGTTCAATAGGTCATTAGTTGTTTGCTTTGTGAAAATAATTATATTATTCAAATTAAAAAAGTTATATTTTGGAATAAACATTGTTCCCTAAGGGAAAATAAAACAATTGAGTTTTCAGTCAACCTAAGAACTTAATACATCTTTGTAAATAAATTTCTGGACTGTCTGCAGAACTTGGCACACATTTAGATCTCATTTCTTTTTTTGGCAAATTAAGTCAACGATTGAACTCGGCTCCAATTTTTACATTTATGTTTTTGGTGGGATAAATTATAATATAATAGCTGTGCCCTGCGGTTTTATTTGCAGTAATCCGCTCCTGTTGGTCTTAGGGTGATGATATATTATAGCCTTCCTCGATACATGGGCTATCTAACACCGAAAGAATTTTTAAAAACGGATCAGTAGTTCCTGAGATCAGCGCGTTCAAACAAAAAAAACTTTTCAGCTTTATGATCCTCGATAATCACTCTATCTATTAAAAAAACCGCAGCTAATACGTTGTATACTTAGTTATAAAGAATTAAGCATACATAGGGATATAGGGACAATGAAAGCGACTTTGTTTTATACTATTTAGTTAGTGATATTACAGTAGTTTCAAAATCCGTCCAGAGCTTCCCCTGAAATTCATAGTTGTTTTGCTAAAACCTAAAATTTTATGTATAATTATAGGATTTTAGACTAAGAGAATAAGCTACAAATTATGCACAACTCCTTATTTTCCATTCAATCCAATTGTCAAACTTTCGCCTCTGTGTGGACGCAGCTTTACCAAATATTTTTTATACATAAAAAATTTAATTGCATGAATACATTCTAAGTATTTAAATTAGAAAATATAATTGTAAAAAAGACGTGATTGACCGTGTGAAACGAGTTATTTGCGTTTATTCACATAGGTTTGTATTTTGATTTTTGAAAGGTTTTAACTTTTTAAGCAGCATTTTCTAGACTTAGCATAGTTAGGCACTTTATTTATTTCTTTATTTAATAACTAGCTTACCGCACGCGGCATCGCCCGCTTTATCTAAAACCTAATAAATTATATACTAAAACCTTCCTCTTGAATCACTCTATCTATTAAAAAAACCGCAGCAAACTGAAGGAAACAAATAAAAATAGAGTTTTATGAAATCACTAGCTCTCCGCCCACAGCTTCGCCCGCGTTTTCAAAGAAAAGCCCGCATAGTTCCCGTTTCCGTGGGATTTCCGGGAACCTATCCTTTGTGTTAATCCAAGTTACCCTCTATATGTGTGCTAAATTTCATTGTAATCGTTTCAATAGTATTTGTGCGAAAGAGTAACAAACAAACACAACGCATCCTCACAAACTTTCGCATTTATTAATATTAGGTAAGTACACAGTAGGATTCATTTTAGTTAATTAAATTAAATTATCATTTTATCGAAACTCTAAAATGATAAGTATGTAGTCGTAGTTCTACCTAATTATACCTAAGTATTTTTAATTCTGACAATATTGTTAATTCGCTATAGTAGGTACATATTGTGTATGTTGGCTATAGTACCTAGGTACATTAATCACAAATAAAAGGTTATAAGTTATATAAGGTATATAGTTATAACCTTTGACTCTCAGATATAATATAGTGAAATTTCCCCAGATATTTTTGTAATTGATTACAGAGATTACCTACTTCCTCTAAAAAATACTAAATATTGCCTTTTCTAATTTAATATTTTTACAAAATAGAGAGCATTTTTTAAGCCTAAATCAATTATACTTACTTTAATTGTTAATTAATTACTTTCTACGTAATAAAAATTAAAAACACAATGTTCTAATTTGTTACATTCTTATTCATAGGTAAGCCAAAATGTGTATAGTAAGTATGTTTTGTGTTGTGATTATGAGTCTTTGCCCTATAACTAACATTCTAAACCACAGAACGTAATGTTCAGAAAAATAAATCTAAATAAAATGTCTATAAATTATATTGTATGCTGATTGATCATAATGTAAAGTCAGTTATTTTTAAAGGTATCTTTTTGATAGAATAAACAATAAAACAAACACACGCAAGCTTAAAATATTTTATTCATAAAACAATCCACAGAACACAAAATTCAAAATTCCCGCCCTTTTCTAACCATAGATTACTAATCGATGTCAAGATTCGCGCCATTTTTCCATTTACGCAGAGACAAGGGAATTTCCATAGGAGGTGCGTCCTTTACTTTATCAAAAGGATAATTTGTATAATTTTGCCAGAAAATAGGTGTTTCTGAACGATAACCACAATTGTATTTTTCTAGTGTAGCAACATCGGTGTTGTCAATTTCGAAGTCGAAAATGGAGGCGTTCTCTAAAATACGACTTTTGGTTATCGATTTAGGGATGGTTGCTAGCCCTTTTTGGTACTGAAAAAGAAAGTTTTATTAAGGATATTTTGATAGAAACGATAAATAAAAAATAAAAAAATGTGTGCGTGTACGCATACGATAGGTACGATAGGTCACCTGGTGGGTCAAATGGCCCATAATTTTTTCAACACGGGCCTGTAGTCTATAATTGACTGATTTGAAACACACAACATTGAAAAATGTTTTTTTTTTTGGTTACGAATTTTTCTCAGAACTAATTCAATTTTGGAAGTTTTGCTTCTTTAAGCACTAGATGGCGTTGTTAATGCTTTCTATGACAGCAAAAATAAACAATTATGAATAAGTAACCTATACTAGTTTCTCTCGCGATTTTATTCGCGACATAACCATATAAAAACTATTTTAAAATTTATTTATTTCTATAATTAAATTACCAAAAACCTCCACACAATGTTACCACATATACCTAATAATATATTAACTTTTAACATTTTTCTTTCATAAACTTACCAAAAACCTCAACACAACTTGCGGCACAGTTTTTCCATACTTCTTGGCCATAGACACAAGAGTTGGACTATCCAACCTTGGCTCTGGCGCTGTATCCTTTATCTTATTGGTCATAGACCCGAATGATGAAAAGGACACCACTAGAACGTCTTGGGATTGGCAGTAGTTGATTAATTCGGTTTGGTACAGGGTTAGGTTTACCTGAAATGAGAGAAAATATTAAGAAAAATATGTATGCGTGTACTAGTGTACACACGTAAGAAGTGAAACTTCTTTATTACCTTATTTTTCTAAAAATAATTTACTATATGCAACTTTACAGAAATACGTCGATCATGCGTGGTAGGGATAAGAAAAAGATGGCGCGTAACGGAAAAATGTCACGGGTAACGAAAAATGTTACGCATTTTTTTTTCCATGCCCGATAAAGAAGTTTCACTTCAAAAGATCATTTTAAATTAATATATTTTTATGTTCTTTTAAACATATTTTTTGCTCACAACTTCGGACCAGCAGGGTCCGATTTGAAAAATTCTCTTGGTGTTAGATAGCCCATTTATCGAGGAAGGCTATAGGCTATATATCATCACGTAAGACGAACAGGAGCGGTGCACTGCGGGTAAAACCGCAGAGCACAGCTAGTCAATAATAATATCTTACCTCAATTTGGTTAACAACAGGTTTAACTGTACAATTCGCTAGCAATCTCTTCATCTGTTCCAGATTAAAGTTAGACACACCGATGGATCTGGTTAGACCTTTGTCTAGAACTGTTTCTAGACCGCGGTATGTGTCTAGATAATCTATCTTCTCGTCGACGCCATCTTGCTGGAATATTGTAATAAAATTTGATATATTGTATCATACGAGTTGAAAATATAATCACTACACTACATAGTATAAAACAAAGTCACTTTCTCTGTCCCTATGTCCCTTTGTATGCTTAAATCTTTAAAACTATGCAACGGATTTTGATGCGGTTTTTTTAAATAGATAGAGTGATTTAACAGGAAGGTTTTAGATATAATTTATTAGGTTTTAGATCAAGCGGGTGAAGCCACGGGCGGTAAGCTAGTAATTATTAAAAGAAAGATTAATGTAGTGAAAAAGGCCACCCTATCGCTTATTAGCGATCTCTTCCAGGCTAGCTGACTGCTGAGGTAAAGGAAAATATGAACATAACTAACGTATATTCTATACAAAGTGAATGTAAGTATTCTGTACAGCCTTGAATTAAAATAAATCAGACATTAAAATTTAATTGATACGATACGGCTAGATATTATTCAGGCCGTTAGTTAAACGGTGCAGTTTAATAAAGAGGGATAATAATTAATAATCCTTCATGTAAATATTTTCTCGTATTTTATTTGGAAGTACATAATTATTGCAAAAGAGCAATAATAAAGAACTTGCAAAAATTAATCCATCCGTTCCGGCCCTACACACGAACAAACAAAACTCACAGATATAGACATAGGCCAGTGTATCAACACTTGGTCGACATAATCCAGACCCATCCGTTTCAAGGACGCGCGAACCGACGCTTCGATATCTGCTGGGCGGTGGTTGTGTTGCCATACCTGAAAATTATAATGTCAATGTCACTTTTTTGGCGCTCAATTCAATATTTATTTATTTAATTAGAGCTAGCGCGCAAGAGCAACTTTTGTCTCCGCAACTAATTAGTCTCTCCCATCAACTCTATGGGGAGTTGTGTCGCTATGTGCGCGCACTTTCTTACTAACCCATGGAAATTTGAGAATTGGACCAGTGGTTCTCGAGATTAGCGCGTTCAAACAAACAAACAAACTCTTCAGCATTATAATATTAGTTTATTAATAATTATAAAAACAAACCTTAGTAGTAATAAAAATATCCTCCCGTTTAACAACACCTTCCTCTATCTTCTTTCTAACCGCGTAACCCAACTCAGGTTCTACACGATAGAGATGTGCCGTATCGAAGTGTCGATAGCCGATGTCGATAGCGTACAACACTGCCTCGACAAGCTGCGGGGCGTATTCTATGCGCAGTTCCATCTGAAAAAATCAATACATAGTATAAAACAAAGTCGCTTTCTTTGTCCCTATGTCCCTTTGTATGCTTAAATCTTTAAAACTACGCAACGGATTTTGATGCGATTTTTTTAATAGATAGAGTGATCCAAGAGGAAGGTTTTAGTATATAATTTATTAGGTTTTAGACAAAGCCGCGGGCGGTTAGCTAGTATTATATAATTTTAAAATACACAGTTTATATTTTTTGATAGATCGAGTTTTGCATTCTTTAAAACTAAACTATAAAAGAAAGGCATTTGGATACAACTTATTTTTGTATTTATTATTTATTCTGAAACTCGGAAACGGCTTCAACGATTTTCATGAATTTAGAATGCAGGTTTATGGACACGATCCAGCTATTGCATAGCTTCTATCTCGGGCCTTGAGCGCGGGGACCGAATCCCAAAATTCCGTAACGAAAAAACCTCACGCTCCCCACTCCGACGGGCGGAGGTGTGGCTTGAAGGCATCTGGTATAGCATGCAATAGCTTTACCGCGGCAGTCCCCGAGTGCCACACGTCTTTTTTACACTTGCCATGAATTTGCATTCGTAGATTATGAATAATTATAATATGAGAAGGTTGGTATATTATATTTTGTGATGTTTCAGACAAAGCGAGCGAAGCCACGGGCAGAAAACTAGTAAACTATAGCTAAAACATAGATAAATGAAGAATTACCTCCTTATTTAAACCCAGCCAAGTTCCGTAGCCAAGTGCGGGCATCTCCATACCATTGTTCAGCTTGAAGTTTGGAATCTTCACCTGAAATTAAAAAAAAAATTGCTAATATTTATATGTATTCCTATACAGTATGGAAATTTTCGATGAGCACTGGAGGGAAAGTAATTGAAATACTGAAGATAGCAAATTTTTCTGAAAGGAAGCATTCCTTTATTTTTAAAAAGAAATAGAACTGCATTCAAAGGTGTCCGAAAATTCACTTGTTTCGACCGGGAATCGAACATACTAAAAATAAAAAATTGTTACTTCATTCTTCAAATCGACATTTTGGCAATTTATTTTCAAAATTGCTAATTAATACTGCCTTTAATAATTTAGTTCAACGTGTTTGAAAATAAACATGATCCTTGATAAAGGAAGTCGTGCAAACCATAAAAAATGGTAAGTATTAAAAAATAACCTTGAGTTAGGTATATATACATTTTTATTTGAAACTAGCTTTAAAATTAAAATTTATTTTTTTCTACGTATTTTTCCAGGATAAAAAGTATCCTATTTTATGCCCAGGATAATAAGGTATAATTATACCAAGTTTCATCGAAATCGAACCGTTAGTTTTCACGTGATGCCTGAACATACAGACAGACAGACAGACAGACAGACAAAAATTCTTTTAATCACATATTTAGGTTTGGTATCGATCCAGTAACACCCCCTGCTATTTATTTTTTCAATATTTCCAATGTACAGAATTGACCCTTCTACAGATTTATTATATTATGTATAGATTACGTTTAAGTATTTAATTTGTATTCTATCTAAAAATATCGATTTAAATTATCTTATTATCTCCAATGCTTATTATTGAACTAGCTCCGCCCGTAGCTTCGCCCGCGATTTCAAAGAAAAACCCGCATAGTTCCCGTTACGTGGGATTTCCGGGATAAAATAAAACCTATCCTAGTATGTGTTAATCCAAGTTACAATTACATAGTAATCGGTTCAGTAATACTATTTGCATGAAAGAGAAGCAAACATACATACATACACATACATCCATCCACACAAACTTTCGCATTTATATTATCTACTAGCTGCTCCACGCGGTTTCACCCCCGATGGCTCCACCCCTGTTGGTCGTAGCGTGATGATAACCTACCTATAACCTTCCTCGATAAATGGGCTATCTAACACCGAAATAATTTTTCCAATCGGACCAGTAGTTCCCGAGATTAGCGCGTTCAAACAAACAAACAAACTCTTCAGCTTTATAATATTTTATATTATTATAGATTAGTAGGAGTAGAATAGGATAATAGGAAGGATATGTAATATCTAGTCTTCTTATTGATATTATTTTAGACTAGGTACACCAACTCAATAGTTTACTACATTTACTACAAAAATAATAAAATCCGGCCGGTTTATCAAATATGATTAAAATTAAATATAACAACGTGAACTAATTAATTACATAATACAGTGATACTATCTATTAAAGTAAATAGAGATAATATTTGCTAATAATATATTATTTATCAATACAAAAACAATCTGACCTTCGACATTGTAACACGTCTTTCCTGCACGGTAAATGTTTAACAACTGATTTATTTCATTTGTTTCAATCGAAATGTCGTCAAAGATTATATTATGTGCAGATGTAGCGGTTTAGGGCTCCTTATAAATTTAAATCTACACTAATATTATATAGAGGAAAGCTTTGTTTGTTTGTTTGATTGTAATGAATAGGCTCATAAACTACTGGACCGATTTTAAAAATTCTTTCACCATTCGAAAGCTACATTATCCACGAGTAACATAGGCTAGGTTTTATCCCGGAAATCCCACGGGAACGGGAACTATGCGGGTTTTTCTTTGAAAACGCGGGCGAAGCCGCGGGCGGAAAGCTAGTACTAAATAAAATTCTTTAATTTTGCCTTCACAACTTGGTAACTACTATTATTACAATTGTTTTGAATTAAATTATTTAATTAAAAAAATAAACTCGCTGTTATTTAGTTTATCTTACTATCCTACTAACATACAATACACACTACATTACAATGTTAAAGTTTACAGGAATTTATGGATACCTACGTTAATATTTAATACTAGTGGTTCGCCCCGGCTTCGCCCGTGGTACATATTTCGCAATAAAATATAGCCTATGTCCTTTCTCGGGTATCAAAATATCCCCATAGATACCAAATTTCATGGAAATTGGTTCAGTAGTTTAGGCGTGATTGAGTAACAGACAGACAGACAGAGTTACTTTCGCATTTATAATATTAGTATGGATTGTTGTTTGTCTGTCACCAGGGTGTAAGTATTTCATACACCGTGTGGTACCTACTACCTAATAAGACAATTGAATTTTTCAGAATTAATGATGTAATAATCTAAAAAGAGCATGTGTGTCCGAGCACACTTGTCAGAAGTGAAACTTCTTTGGTGAGCTTCAAAAATACCAAAATCGTCGCCTTACTCAATGACGTGACGGTATTGCCATGACACGACCTTATTATAATACTCTCAACGCGCGTAAAGAAGTTTCACTTCAAAAATTGTGTAATATTGGTAATATGGTACTATAAAGTATAAAATATTATACTGTGGCTCTTCACATAATGCTTTTAAACATTGATGATGATATATTTTTAATAAAATCTATTGTTGAAGGTAATTATTTATGTTCTGCGCTAAATAGTGTTTGTATTTTTTACATGCAAATATATATATGTACTAGCTTACCGCCCGCGGCTTCGCCCGCTTTCTCTAAAACGATTTGAGATTTAAACTACCTATCCTATCTCTCAAGTTGGATCGAACTGCACATGGTGTGCGAATTTTATTATAATCGGTTAAGTGGTTTAGGAGTCCATTGAGGACAAACATTGTGACACGAGGTTTATATATATTAAGATTTAACTTGAAAAATAAATTTTCAATTAATGATGGAATTACATTAAAGTTGTGTTTTAATAAATATGATTATAAATAATATGGAGTTTTATTTCATTTTTACTACCTAAAACCTACCCACAAATATTATTAAAATTTGTATGAATGTGTGATTGTACGGATGACTGTTTTCTGACTCACGTAAAATCCACTGAAGTTGATTAAGCATTATTTAAATACTCAAATAATAAAATTGTAGAACTTTGTAAAGATGAGAGGAAAAAAGATATATTTGATGAAATTTGGTAAGTAACTATAGAGGTACCCATGATGTAAAACTGTAGTAAAATATTATAACATTTTTTTATTTAAATCAACATCATCTGTGTTAAACCGAACACACGATAATTTATCGTGGACCTCTTTAAGTATTACATAATTACAAATGACATTCCTATTTCCTATAACTGACTACAAGTATACTTTCGGTAAGCGTTCTAATTTATAGAGATTAAATGTACAATAGAAACTAAAGTCGTGAGTAACGTATTTAAAATAAAGTTGATTAAAGCGCCATCTCTGATTCAGTAGCGACACTAGCATCAAAGTTTATATTATAAAACTTTGTAGTTATATGATGCAAAATATAGATGGCGCTTATATAAAACACTTAATATCACTACTTGCCACTAAATGCCACTAGATGGCGCTAACATTAAAAAGTTTATTTCTATTTTCTCTTATTCAATAATACTACTGATCACTAGATGGCGCTAATATTAAAAATATTTTAATTTAAATATTTTCTATAGCTAAATTCTCAATATAACTGGGCATTTTCACAAAAATGTATACCCCCCTGATTTTCAACTGTCCCTCGAATTCATTAAATTCTATATAATGAAGTAGTTGCCAGAATTATTTATATATGTTATCAAAGTGATTATACGTATACAATATTTTGTTTTTTTAACAAAAACTATGACAAAATCTAAAATAAAGCTAAGTTAATCATAAATAACAATTGAAAAAAGGGTAATTTTACGCTGTCCCCTGCTTACTTTTACGCGTTTATTAAATTATTTCTTAACTTTTTTGTAAGAAAGGTACCATCTTTTAAGGTTTTATTTGGTCCAGGATAATAAGTTACTGTGATAATAGTTAAAATATAATAACCTTATATAACAAAATAAAAGATAAAAAAATAAAAAATAAAATCAAAAAAATTGTCCTTCCCGGAACATTCAGTTGTGTCACCGATTTTCTAAAAAGAAAATTACTGTGGTTCAAATATTTTTGCATTACTGTCAACACCATAGCTACTGCTATGCAACTTATCAGGTTAGAAGCCCTCAGGGTCAAAAAACTGCTTAGAAGGAGTGCACGCGTGTTTGCAAGCCGCAGGGACCAAATTCTTCATTCAGGTATGTGACCATATTTTGGCTTATTTCTATCTATTTATCTTGTAGTATTTAGTTAATTTTGTTTTAAATGTTTTTATATGTAAGTTGATCAAAAGTTTTGATGAATATAAGTGTTGTGGTTATATTTTAAACCGTTTTTATTACTAGAGGATTATCAAATGTGACTTCCGCTGTGTGACTATTTGGGCGGTCACATATACGCTGAACGAAAAGTCACAACATGCCTGAACACATAAAGCAATGTTTACATGGCGATTTTCTTGAGCTATAAAAATATTTTTCCAAGACATTTTTGACTGAGTAGGAAACTACGGCAAAAAGTAGATTTCAAAAATAAAAATTATTTCCTCATACAAATCGCAACAGCTGATTGATCATTTTGCATGAGGAAGTAAAATTTTTTTTTGAAGAAAAAAAAGAAGCATTATGCAGAAAAAGAAACAAAATAAGCCAGCAGAACTAAGAATCTAGACAATGTGCCTTGTATAAGTAAGTACTAAAGATAATATGGGAACAAAAATTAATTTTTTTCACGATATTTTTCATTGGTTTTTTTTATTTACAGATTAACCTTCGTGTTTGCAGCGTCCACTGAAACAAGATTTTTTATCCAATATGGTGATTGAGATTATTTAAGGTTAATATTATAAACGAATCACGAAGACTGATTATCGACTGATTAATTTGATTAGTGCCAATATAAAACATAAAAGAGACTTCTTATTCTTGAATCTTGATAGTAATTTATCCTTTAGATAAATAATAATAATGTGATGGCTTAAGCCCGAACTGATTGTGATAATTTAGTTTGAAGTTAAGTTAAGTTTATAATTATATTTATTATGTGTGCCTGCGTACTTTTTTTTCGCCATGTAAACGCACCCTTTCCCTTTTTGGGTATTCGGTTGTGTGACTGTCCCTATATTACGGAGCTGAATTTTTTAAATATTTCAGTAGATATTACATTTAATGCCCTTCAAATCAGTCTCTTTAATGGAGAATAATACATAAGTGTAATATTTGTTGGCTTTTATCTAAAAAAGTATCTAACATTATAAATGTAAAGATAATAATGACAGTTAAAGTACCAGAGTCACAATACTGAATATACTATTGTTTTTTTTAATTAGCTTAGATCCAAAAGTTGGGAATAGTGAGTGTTTAAAATATACAAAATAACGATTTTAAGTTAATAAATAAACAATATCTAAAAATTCTTATATTTTGCACTGTTTTTCCAGCTACTGAATATAGTCACACAACTGATATAAAATTGCGAGACTTTCCATTGTGTCCTATTATTTTTACAGTTTTCTCATTTTAAACCCATCATATTATATGTTTTCTTGAAGTATATTGAATTTCCGTTTTAAAGAGACCAAAAAAAGTTTAAAATATAATACTATAAAAAAAAATATATTTTTCAAGGAGGGGGTACATTTTTGTGAAAATGCCCAACTACTGATCACTAGATGGCGCTAATATGAAAAAATATTTTTTTTACTATCTTAAAAAATATAGACACAAAATGATTATGCAGTAATTACGGTAAATAAATAAAAATTAATGAAATTATCATTCAATATTGCTATATTTTATTGTCATTAATTCAGAGCGGCAAGCCTCAAGGTTTAAAGACTAAAGTATTCTTATCATGTTGAATTATGAAATTGTTATTGTGATATTTAGTAAATTTAAAAATTAACTTTTCCTTTTCCTTAATTTAACGTTTATTTAAAATTGAAAATTATTCAAAAGCTAACAAAAACCTGAACGATCTATCTCTGCATAAAAAATATTTTTATTTTTATCTTTGCGAATAGTCTTGTTTAATGTATTCTACTCACCGCTAGATGGCGCCACACAACGTGTTGCAACAGAAATAATGTGATAATGTATTGATTGTACTTTTTACAGATTGTAGTTAGATTAATCACTATGTAATTATTTCTTGATAACAAGAAGAAAAGGAGGTTTTTGTAATGTGTATTTACATGCTTGTGATTTGTAAGTATTGAATAAGCTATTATGAATTTTATTTATGATTATGATTTCCATTACGAATTATGTTATTAATAACTACCTAGGTATGTACTTTTATGCAATTAGACTTAAAGTGTTTATGAATTTATTTATTCCATAAAAACCTCAAAAGCTTCCTTTTTATTAGGACTTTTAATATTATGAGTTACCTAGGTAGGTAGGTGCCTAGGTATATGATTTTATAAAAATACCTAGGTATATATTCAATTTTTTTCTAATATGTTTATGTTATTGTTTAAAAAATCAGCAGCAGCAGCAGACGATATTTCCCCTGGCAGGGGAAATATCGTCAATATCGGTTCCTCTGACACTTCTGAGCAATTTTTCTGTATTCTTTAAAAAACTATAGGTAGGTACCTAACTACTTTTACCCTTGTTTAATAATGTAGTTGGTTTTAAATAAAACAACGTTTATTTTTCAATACATTTATTAACCTGCATACTAAAAATTAAAATAGCATCTACTTATCTATGGCTTCATCAAATTCTCATATCAAGACATTGTGGTAAGTTATTCCTTGGAAACGGCTTGACCAATTTTTATGAAACTTTTTGTGTAAAATAGGTTGCAAACTGTTTTTAATACCTCACATGAACTATAGAAAAACTTGATTTTGCCCGCGGGTTCGTCTGGAAGTAAAACCGAGTGGCACAGCTAGTTTTATAAAATTTTCAGATACAAACGTAGTTTTTGAACGCAATTTGCGTAACAATGACAACAAGTAGGTAAAAGTGACTCGTAATAAAGTTTAATTAAAAAAATCTTCAAGTCAGTCTCCTTTTAGGTATTTGACTTTTTAAATGTTTTCGCTGTAAGGTGATCTATGCCTCGTTTACATTTAACCCCTTATTGCATGAATTATTAAGGAGATGAAATAAAAATTATTTTTTTGCAAAAAAGTGTTTATTAGACCTTACATTATGAGATCAAATTGAGAAAAAAAATTATTTACTTATATTATAGAAAATATATAACGGCGCCATATATGGACTCGTATGCAGTGTTTGTTGTATTTTTTCTGTCATATATGGCTTCGTATGCAATTAGAAAAAAGTAACTAATTAATAAAATAAAAACATATTCCGGATTAATTTCACACACACGGTTGCTAAGCCCCAAACTAAACTTAAGCTTGTATCCTGAATGCTTAGTCAACTGATATGCTACATATACTTTACATAAATCCTATCCTACTTATATTATAAATTCGAAAGTTTGTGAGGGTGGATGTATGTGTATGTGTTTGTTTGTTACTGTTTCACGCAAATACTACTGAACCGACTTCTATGAAATTTAGCACACATAATATAGAGGGTAACTTGGACTAACACATAGGATAGGTTTTATCCCGAAAATCCCACGGGAACGGGAACTATGCGGGGTTTTCTTTGAAAACGCGGGCGAGGCCGCGGGCGAAATGTTAGTACTTTATATGGATACCTAAATAACACCCAGAATCACAGCCAACTTATACTTCGTGAAATTGCTTAAAACAATTACGTTTGTCATTATAACATAAAAACACGTTATATTTTTCACATAACGTGAAGGAACGAAATTGGAACAATATAGGCATAGCTGACGGGCGTTCTTCTTCCAAATTCGGTAATGACTAATCCCATCAGACCGTACAGAATCAAAGTGAAAATCTAGAAGTCCTGCAGGAGTTTTTCGTAGCTTTTTTGCGGTAATTGGCGAGTCAGAAATACTGAGGAGACTCCAGAGATGCCGATGTTTCTAAGTTTTTGAGAGACGACCACGTCTTTTGGTAATAAGAGCTTTCCCTGACTTTCGCATTTGCTCTGAAACGGCTAATTAAAAATCATACAGTGGCATATAGCATGAGTCTGTATTTATTGATGATGATATAATATTTACATGCTTAGCATAGTGAGATAAAAGTGTCTAGGATTGATACTGGAACAATCAGTGAAAGTATCCTTGAATGCTGTGCTTGAATGCATACCCAGCCACATATGACATAATATATTTTGGACGGAATGCATACGAAGCCAAATATGACAGATTTGGAAAAGTACAAAAAAACATGATTAAAGCAAAAAAACAACCTAACCAAATGTTTTACCTTATTTTAGAAAGACTAAAGAATGAAGAAATATTTTTTTTCATGGCTTTACTCACCTTTTTGATATTGAAATCTTAATTTGAAAATCACGGTTTTTTCCGCGCACCCAAACCGTCGCACGCGCTAGACTAAATCTATAATATATCTGATGGATAATATTTACACTGTATAAATTAATTACATTCCAATTCTCGATGAAATGCTGTTTAAGATGTAAGGTAGTTTTTTTAGATATTGTTTATAGTTAGCCTATAAAAAATTCATAAACTTCGTCGTCCATATATGGCTCTGTATGCGGTAAGGGGTTAAGATTTAAAACTATTATATTATTACTTAGTTACCTAGTTAGGTAGTATATTTTAGCTAAGCTAATCTAGTAAAATAATTACTTTTCTTATTTGTATAAATTATTATAAGTTTTGACCATACTTTTGTACACACAATAACAATTCTAAACATATATATTATATACCTATGAGAAATACTTGTAGAAATCTGTATTAGGTATTACAAATAGGTACCTATATCTACATTCTACACTTCTACGCTAATAATATCTTAATAGATATATATAAATCTCGTGTCACAATGTTTGTCCTCAATGGACTCCTAAACCACTTAACCGATTGTAATAAACACCATGAGCAGTTCGATCCAACTTGAGAGATAGGATAGTTTAAATCTCAAATCGTTGTAGAGAAAGCGGGCGAAGCCGCGGGCGGTAAGCTAGTTATATTATAGAGGAAAACTTTGTTTGTTTGATTGTTATGAATAGGCTTATATACTACTGGACCGATTTTAAAAATTCTTTCACCATTCGATAGCTAGGTACCTACATTATCCACGTGTAATATAGGCTAGGTTTTATCCAGGAAATCCCACGGGAACGGGAACTGTGCGGGTTTTCCTTTCAAAACGCGGGCGAAGCTGCAGGCGGAATACTTATAGTGATAAATATCAACTTATTAATACTGTAAGTACCTACGTACCTACCTAAATATGTCTGAGTGCCATTTTTAAACAAAATAGGTTAAAATTTGTCTTTGCGCTAGAATCATTAATTCTTTAATTTCTCATAAATAATAGGGGTAAAATAAATCTATTGAAAATCAATAGAGCAAATGTTGTATTAATTTTTAAACAAAATTATTTAAAAATTAAAATCGGCTCCATAGTTCTTGTGATTCAACAAACAAACATAAAATATTAATTTGGATAATGTAACAGACTCGTGAAAGCAAATATAATTAAACTATGTGTTAAACAATTATCATGTTTTTATCAGCATTTAATTAAATTAATTATGGCTTAGTATTTATATTTAATTAGAAATTATTTCAAGTGTAGATTGCTGTGTTATAATTAGTGAGTAATTGTGAATTCTTCTCACGATAAAATCTATTGGGGCTTTGTTGTTTATTAAAGAGGTGTATTTCTATAATTTACTAGCCGCGCCCCGCGGTTTCACCCGCATTGCTCCGCTCCTGTTGGTCTTAGCGTGATGTTATACGATGTCTTCCTCGTTAAATGGGCTAAGTATCTAACACCGAAATACTTTTTCAAATTGGACCAGTAGTTTATGCGTGAAAACCAATCCGTTCCAACCGTTTACAAATTCACCATTAGAAATGCATCTTCACTGAGCAACATAGGCTACCTATATTGCAATTTAAAAAAATTAGAGATCCTTACCAAAAATGCAATAATGTAACCCAAGTTGTAAAAAAATCCTTAGTAAAAATTCTATCATCGTGTGCGCTGCGGAATCTATTCCTTGAAGTACGAGGATAGTTCTTATGAAAAAAAAAACGTAAATATGTAGGTAACACCGGCGTAGCCGGGGCGGACTTCTAGGTAGTATTTGATACTTTTAATCGTAACCATACGATATAAGCCGCGGGCTCCAGCTAGTTATATATGTATATACCTATACAAAAAAGCATCATTTCATTTTAATATCTCTAAACATATCACACGAAACATAATGGATACATTCTAAAATTCTCCAGCCATAGGTAGATATTATAATGTCGTTAAAATGTAGTTTTCGTAATAAAGTTGTTGGTCATGAACACAAGAGTTAATGAAAAATGGTCTGTGGAGCGAAAAATTTGACAGTTTTTCCTTTTTTATATATATATAATATCACTATTCATTATATGAACATTATGGTTATCATCTCTATTATTAATAGCTGCGCCCCACGGTTTCACCCGCATGCCTCCGCTTCTATTGGTCTTAGCGTTATGATATATAGCCTATAGCTTTCCTCGATACATAGGCTATCTAACACCGAAAAAATTTTTCAAATCAGACCAGTAGTTCCTGAGATAAGCGCGTTCAAACAAACAAACTCTTCAGCTTTATAATATTAGTATAGATGCAGTCTTCTCCTAAAACTACAAAGCACAGAAATACTTTATTGTGTACCAAACGATAAAATAGGTAAATATACACATAGCTAGGTACCTATAAACTGATGCAAGAGGCGGTCTTATCACTAATACAGCGATCTATCTCTTCCAGACAACTTTTATTCGGCATCGTCGGTAAAGACGCGCCTGGTGGTAAGTCTGTCACCGCCTATGAACATTTGCTGAGGCACAAAGTTCTTTGCAGCCCTTGCGTCTTTACAAATTATTGATCTGAGGACAAAGAAAGGATTGACGAAGGGAACAGAGGCAAATAACTGGGGAGGGGAAATAAATTTATACAGGTCAAAGAGTATTTTCAGTATACCTAGATCTAATCTAATATACCTATATTATAAAATTTAAAGGCGAAAGTTTGTATGGATGTATGGATGTTTGTTACTCTTTCACGTAAAAACTACTGAACCGATTACAATGAAATTTAGCACACATATAGAGTGTAACTTGGATTAACACATAGGATAGTTTTTATCCCGGAAATCTCACGGGAACGGGAACTATGCGGGTTCCTTTGCAAACGCGGGCGAAGCCGCGGGCGGAAATCTAGTATTTACATATCTGCACATACCTTGATACCTAGGTACATTACTTAGATACATTGCAAGTTAAATAAGGTAGTAAAAATTCACAAGCCAGTACACTAACCCGTTCAAACGCAGCACAGAGAGTAGACAGTGACTAATTAAAAACAACCCCTCGCGAAATTCATCTAATTCTTTTAAGGGTAAGTTTTTTTCTTTGAAATAATTGTTTTGTAGATTTATATAGATCTTACTTTATGGTTCTCATTCTAAAAGTAGGTACTAATTACTGAACCCTCTGAGACTAGGTTTTAATTGTGACTTTGTTCGTATTTTAAAGGTGTATTTTATCAAAATCGATACAGCACTTTAAAGTATTCTTTAATGTTAGGTATATATTATATAATGCAAATTATTAATCAATCCAATATGGAAGAAGAAGTCTCTATTTCCCTGTTTGTTTATGTAAATACTTACCTATATCATATTTAGGTTATCATCGCTAGGTTAGCAAAACAAAAAATATATAAATTTTTTGTTAAATATCACATTTTACTTATTAATAATCAATAGGTATCAAATGAAAACATCTATTTTACCGAAAGCAGTAGGTAAACAGTAAATATTTATCTGAATGTAGAGCTGCAGTAGGTAAAGTTTTCAAAAAATATAAAAATAATTTCAATGCAGGTTAGGTACTGTTTAAAAAATATTAAAATAAAATCTAATAAGTAGATATATATATTATAAAGGCGAAAGTTTGTATGGATGTATGGATGTTTGTTACTCTTTCACGTAAAAACTACTGAACCGATTACAATGAAAAGCACACATATAGAGGGTAACTTGGATTAACACATAGGATAGTTTTTATCCCGGAAATCCCACGGGAACGGGAACTATGCGGGTTTTCCTTTGCAAACGCGGGCGAAGCCGCGGGCGGAAATCTAGTTATCCATAAATTAGTTAGGTATATTTACCTAAATTTATAAGGTAACTTAAATTCTGCTGCCTAACAATATTTTTATCATCTAAGATAGATATTCATTAATTTTTTGAAAATCATTTTTTATTGTTTATTAAAAATAAAATGTACGTAATTATGTATCTATCTATATATTTAGACATAGGTACCTACCTAATAATAAGGTAGATAAATGTTTATAAATTTATTAAAAGCGTAATTGAGAATTTATTTAAAATATAATAAGGTACCTAGGTACCTATATATATCTATTTAAAACATAGGTACCTAAATCTAATAGATTACATATTAAATGTAAAAGAGTTAAAATTAATTTAAACACATTCGATAATAATGCAAATAGAGAAAACTCTACAATACCTATTCATAAAATTTAAATATATACCTCGATAAATATAGTATATTTCTCTTCATATCACAATAAAATGTAATTTAAATTACCTTTTTGTAAATATCTGTCAATAAACTATAATACACAACCTTACGTTTAACATATGTCACCGTAAATTTATTAATAATCACTAATAATTAAGTCGTAAGAAATCATACGTCAATCGGTGAGACGACAACACGGATTCAACATACAGACAATATAATAAACATACCGAAAAATAAAACCAAGCGATATAGGTAAAAAACGGCCACGCCCCCCTCCTTCATAGCCACGCCTAAAGTAGTGGGGATGAGCCTTTATTCGCCAGTTCATATACGCTTTCGCGGATCGCACACGTTTACCCGATAGAATTTAATATAAAACCTCTTTATTCCCACCTCTTGTTCTATATTGCAAACTGTCAAATCTATTTTTTATCTATGCCAGTGAACGTCATAATTGCCGCGCGTTTTGACAGGTGACTTTTTTAATTACCGCCGTAGTGTTGTGTTGTGTGTGTGTGGATTGTGAGGGATACGGTTTTTTTAAGGTACGTTCCGTGTTGTCGCCTTTTTTATTGTGTTCTAATTATAAATATCAATTATATTGTATTAATTATTTATTATACTACGCTATTATACATTTTCTAAGAATTGTTACGCGTTAAATTCCATGTGACTAAAATATGTGGAAACCTTAGCCCGGCTTTTACAAAATTAAAAAAATAATACCTATCAAATTAAAAGACAAAGCTTTTGACTCTACTTTAAAATTTAAGAATAATATATTTTTCTACCCATTAATCTAATAAATCTGACATTTTTAAAATAAACTATTTTTTTATAAATAAAAAAGAAACAAGTAGGTAGGTATGAATCTGTATGATTAAGCACATAATATTTTCGCGCCTAGCGGCACAGATGAAACAGATTTTTTCACAAGGCGTGGCTTCTCAAGAAGGCGTTAGACACATTATGTATAATGAAAACTAATTTGTTGTCACTGAATATTTATTATTATAAATGCGATGAAAATTGTGTAGGATTTGTTTATATTGTATTTAAATTTGATTTTGTTAGTTTAAAGTTAGATCCTACTAATATGATAAATGCGAAAGTTTGTGAGGATGTGTGTGTGTGTGTTTGGTACCTACTCTTTCACACAAATTCTACTGAACCGATTACAATGAAATTTAGCACACATATAGAGGGTAACTTGGATTAACACATAGAATAGGTTTTATCCCGGAAATCCAACGGGAACGGGAACTACACGGTTTTACGCTGGTGAAGCCGCGGGCGGAAATCTAGTACCTACGGTTGTAATTAGATTGGTAAAGTTTAAGTTAGGATTATTCATATAAAATGTCTGTAGTATATTCTTAAACGTGTAATAGGTATATTATGTACCTATATACCTATATATTTAAAATTAAAGGCGATTTATGAAACTAATACCTAGATACCTAGGTATCTACCTATAACAATATTTTGTAGGCCTAGGTATACGTAAGGTATCTAATACCAATAGATAATTAATTCGATTTAAAAGCCTCGGACTAATAGAAAGCTTTTAAAGCCTTTAATAATAAAGCTTCCTGCACCGATTTGAATGAAATTTGATACAAATTACCTACAATGATAGTTTGTGAACTGAGCAAGAACATAGGTACGATAGTTTTTGCCTTGGTAACCCAACAAGAACGGGAACTATGCGGGTTTTCCTTTTACCCGAAATGAATAAGTAGCTGTTATCTATACTATATCTATATACTAATACATATATATTATAAAGCTGAAGAGTTTGTTTGTTTGTTTGAACGCGCTAATCTAACTGCGCTAACTACTCGTCCTATTTGAAAAAACCTTTCAGTGTTTATCGAGGAAAATGCGAAAGTAACTCTGTCTGTCTGTCTGTTACTCAATCACGCCTAAACTACTGAACCAATTTTCATGAAATTTGGTATGGAGATATTTTGGTTTGGTATGGAGATACCCGAGAAAGGACATAGGCTACTTTTTATCCCGGGAAAATGACGCAATCCCGGAAATCCCACAGGAACGGGAACTATGTGGGTTTTTCTTTGACTGCGCGGGCGAAGCCGCGGGCGGAATCCTAGTAGGCTATATATTATATTATATCATCACGCTAAGACCTACAGGAGCGGAAAAATGCGGGTGAAACCGCGAGGCACAGCTAGTATATAATATAGTATAACTGTAGATATAATATATATATATATATCTCTTAACAGAATATTCATGTGCATTTGTGATTATAGGTACTCCTACAAGAAATCTTGACCGATCCTTATTAAATTGTGAAACCCTTTCAGAAAAATAAATATATATTTTCCGATTGAGAAATATTTTCCGGGTCAGCTTGTTAGCAAAAGCTTAAAAAATAGATACAAATAAAAAAAATAGATATAAACAACTAGGGAAACTATATTAAAATAATTACCTATTTACATAACTAAAAAAAAAATACTTCTAGCTGTTTATAAGAACATCATCAAATAATAACAATATATGTTTAATCTACTCGTTCAAAACTATCATATTTTTTATCTATGCGAAAAATAAATGTTGAAATATAAATTTATCACACACAAGTGTTAACTGCGTTAAAAACAACCGACTTCAAACTTGCACTTGCAAAATTTACAAATACCTACAGACAAAAATGCTCATAAAATAAAAACTACTGGGCCTATCCGAATAAAATTTTTATGGGACCAATTCGACACCATCCCGCATCGAACAAAAAAAGAATCACGTAAATCGGTTCAGAAACCTCGGAGTAATCGGTGTACATACATAAAAAAAAAAAAAAAAAAAAATATACCGGCCGAATTGATAACCTCCTCCTTTTTTGAAGTCGGTTAAAAATGGTTTACTGTAATTACAAACGACTGCCCACACTCCTTGTGCGAACATTTATTATCTGTTAGCCGTTTTATTTGACACATCGCGACACAAGTTTTGCCGCGTTCTTTTGACGTGGCTGTATGGCGGATGTCCTTTGCCTCGTTGAGAGACGTCAACGCTTTTTTTTTTAATTTTATAGATAGGTAAAATCATTATTACATTAAAATATAATGTACCTACCTACCTAATGCATATTTAAGTATAACACATAAAATATATATATACACATAAAATTTCATAAAAGTCCAGCCGTTTCAGAGGAGTTTAACTTCAAACACAAGACACGAGAAATTTATATTATCTTACTACACAAAATTTCATGAGAATCGGTCAAGCTGTTTCGGATGAGTTTTACCTACTTCAATTTAAATTAAAATTTTTAAATTACTTACTACTAATAAAAACGAGCCTATAAAATAGCGGTTTTCAAGTAATAAAAATAAAATCTCATGTATACGCAATCAAACATTGGAACAGGTGTGAAAAATCGCATAAATAAAAAATCAAAATGTCGTATAAATTATTATATTTATTTAAATAAGGACAAGCGTGAATCGTTTTTATTATTTTACATTATAATTATGTTTGCGATATAAATTTTATATATATAAATTTTTGCTTTTAATAAATTTAGCTAATTTCCTTAATATTTAGGTAGGTACTTTGACTGCCCGGTTGGCTTGGTTGGTAGGTAGGTACCTAGTGACTCTGCCTTCCAAGCCATCGTGGCATGGAAGTTCGTGGGTTCGATTCCCACCCGGGGCAAATATTTGTGTGATGAACATAGATGTTTGCTCTGTGTAATTATCTATATAAGTATTTATTTAAACATTATTTATTATATTAACATACATAATATGTTTATCAGCCATCTGGTTTCCACAACACAAGCGAAAGCTTAGTAGGTATGGAATCAGATCGTGCTGTGTGTGAAAATGTTCTGAAATATTTAGGTATTTATTGAACCAATTTTATTTCAATAATAAAATATGTAACCTATATTTTTATACAAGTAGGTATGTGTAATGAATCTATACTAATATTATAAAGCTAAAGAGTTTGCTATCTCGGGAACTACTGGTCCGATTTGAAAAATTCTTTCGGTGTTAGATAGCCCATTTATCGAGGAAGGCTATAGGCTATATATATATCATCACGATAAGAGCAACAGGAGCGTAGCACTGCGGGTAAAACCGCGGGCCACAGCTAGTATTCGATATGGTTACAAAAGTTTCAAAGCAATAATATTATAACCTACGTGTGAAACTAAAGCATTTACGATATCCTACTAATATTATATGCGAAAGTTTGTATGGATGTATGGATGTTTGTTACTCTTTCACGTAAAAACTACTGAACCGATTATAATAAAATTTAGCACACATATAGAGGGTAACTTGGATTAACACATAGGATAGTTTTTATCCCGGAAATCCCACGGGAACGGGAACTATGCGGGTTTTCCTTTGCAAACGCGGGCGAAGCCGCGGGCGGAAATCTAGTAATATATAAAACAAACATATTAATTCTGTGCCTCCAGTGAATAAGGGAATAACTCAAAAACAGCACTTTTCAGGAGAGACAAAAAACTATATATCAACACTAAATCTTTGTAACTTCAAATTTTTAAGCTTGTATGGGTAAGATATGATGTTAGACTTTAGTTTTACATATAAACAGATATTGTAACAACCCCATAAATATACTTTTTTCGTGTTTTTTTGTAGTTGTGGCCTTATGAACGAGTACTTCATGGAATAACTCAATGTATTCACATAATTTTTTTTTTGCTCTTTGCAATATAACGACTTATGCCCTAATGCACTATGTTCATAGTCGCATAACACGACTTATATTATTGCCAGTTTTGGTTTTATAGAAATAATGCGACTTATCATGCTTGAAATTTGTGTACTTTATGACTCAATTGAGGCCTTTTAGTGGAACAACCATGCATGTAGCTTGAAAAACGAACGAAATCAACGGATTTTTTATCGTTATTAGATATAATAAAAACAAAACAACATTTAGGTGTTTATGCATTTAACCTTAGAAGTCCAATCTACGTAAATTTGATGTACACCGCGGCGAAATATCTTTGTCTTTTCTATATTTACCATCGAATCACTTCGAAATCCAGAAACAACTCATTAGCCGTCGAGACCTAGCAGTATATAGTTGGCTCCTCCCGGTAAATTCCGCCATTTTGTAGTAAAGAGGATGTTGTACGTCATTTTGACGTATAATTGGGCTTTTCGTAACTTTTACGATTGTTTAAAAAAAATATTTTGTGATTTATTTGAATATTTTTTTTCCAAGTCATGTTTTACATCATCATCATCATCATTAGCAGCCCATGTTCGTCCACTGCTGGACATAGGCCTCAGTCATGGCACGCCACTGCGCCAAGTCACTCGCTCGTTGTCGCCAGTTTGGCCCAGCAACCCTGCGGATGTCGTCACTCCACCTTGTAGCAGGGCGTCCTACGCTACGTTTGCCGAGCCGCGGTCTCCACTCTAGTACATGTGTGCCCCAGCGGTTGTCCGTTCTGCGGCACATATGACCGGCCCACTGCCACTTCAGCATGCTAATCCGTTGAGCTATGTCGGTAACTTTCGTTCTCTGGCGAATTACTTCGTTCCGGACTTGGTCCCTCAGAGAAATACCGAGCATAGCTCTCTCCATAGCACGCTGAGCGACTTTAAGTTGGTGGACCAGTCGTACTGTCAGTGTCCACGTCTCGGCTCCGTAGGTCATGACTGGTAGGACGCACTGATTAAATACTTTTGTCTTGAGGCATTGTGGTAGTGACGACGCGAAGACTCGACGGAGATTTCCAAAAGCCGCCCAACCCAGCCGTATCCGCCTGTTGATCTCACCGTCGAAATTGTTCTTACCTAGTTGGAGCATTTGCCCTAGGTATACATACTCTTGAACAATTTCTAGGGAGACTCCATTTATTATGATCGGCTCCGGTAAAACATGATTGTTGACCATGATCTTCGTTTTGGCTGAGTTCATGCGGAGACCGATGCGTAAGGAGGATTCGGCTAGTTCATTCAGCATCTGCTTGAGTTCCTGCAGCGATTTAGCCACAATGACTATGTCATCGGCAAATCGCAAGTGTGAGATGTACTGACCGTTGATATTGATGCCTCGTCCTTTCCAATCCAGTGTCCCAAACATATCCTCTAACGCGTTTGTGAACAATTTCGGCGAGATTACGTCGCCTTGTCTCACGCCTCGCCGTAGATGGATACGTTTGGTACGCTGGTTCTGGATTTGGACGGACATGGTTGCGGCATCGTACAGAGATCTCAGCACTTCGATATATCTGCAGTCTACCTGGCAGCGCTGCAAGGACTCCAGAACAGACCACGTCTCGATGCAGTCGAAAGCTTTCTCATAATCCACAAAAGCAATGCACAGGGGCTGATTGTATTCTCTGATGATGATGATGTTTTACATGATATAGTATATATACTATATATTGAGTATAAAATAGGATCCAGAAAACTTTAACACTAGGACGAAAAACCTTCAATTTTAGTAAATGACTGTTGTCCTCCGCTGGATTTGGACTCCAAGAAAGAGGATTGGGTGGCTGAGATGTTGTCTGGTGGTTATAAACGAATATGTCATGGTGGTTATACATTGAGGATACAAGCACTATAAAGAGATAAGAGAAGCTCGAAAACCATATTCCTGTATGTTCAGTTACCTTACAGGGAAAGTTATAGGTGGTCTGTGGCGATATTTTACGGCATGATATGAAATTATAACAATTTCTATATCTTATAATATCAAAATAATATAGATAAATAAAGAAAAAACAATGAGCCGCAGAGATTTTATGAAAAGAATTAAGCACAGATTTGAAGGTGCCTTGGATGCAAATACGACTTGAAGAGACTCTACGTGACAATATCCCATTTTTTTCAAAATATGTGGTACCAGAGTATCCATAATATGTTAACGATTATGCAGGACCAAAATAGTATCGATATTGCGGATTTTTTCCTATAAAAAAGGCAAATTACAGTGGCTAAAACGCTATATGAGAGAGAACACAATATTCATAATTGTCAAGACTAGTTATAATTTTTTTTCTATGCGTCTATAATTATAGTATTATTGGTTAGATTAAATTAAAAAAAACTAAGTAGTTATTTTCTATAAAACTTACCCAATTATAAGAAGAAAATATAAGTTTAACATTTTTGTTGGCTTTTTTAGAAAATTCAATTATCGTTCTGTATTTATATAAACAAAGAGTATAATATCATTAAATGCACTTAATGTGTTAATTAAAACTGTATTTTTATCTATTGCAAAAAATAGTTAATTTCCATAGAAATATTATTAGTATCCCACGTTGACTGATAAATACCTTTTTTTTTAAAATATAAAGATTTATTGTTGCATATTTATTGAAAAAACGATTGAAAAATATTATAAAGCAAAAAGAAATAGTGTCTGTAGTTTCCGTGCAGTATTCAAATAGACAAATAGCAACACGGCATTAATGCGAAACTGTCTCATTTCGTCACTTGAACCAATGACACTAAGAGTTGTTCCTTTATGCTCATGTAGAAAAATATTTATATACTAAAATAGTGTTAGCACGGATGGAACAAAATGAGTTATGTCTTTATTCAAAAAGTATAACTACACATACGTCCTTGTGTTCGTGGGTTATTTTGACTCGAGACGAATAGTTCCTTTGCGATTGCCTAAAATGATGGATAAGGTAACTTATCCGTTTGGGTCATTCGAAAAAATGGGTTAGGATGCAGCTAGAGATATGTCCTTTTGATATGTTGTGTATTTTGACGAGCTGAATCCAATGGTGCAATAAAAACCAAAGGGAATAACTCGTCTTACTCCCTTATTCACTGGAGGCACAGAATTGTTGTAATTATATGAAACACTTGTTAAACGCTTTTATATGTAAGTACACGCCATGTTGGAATAATTTATTCTCACACTGTTTTTAATGGCTGCGGGGAATTATTTTTATAATATACCTACCTACATAACTATAGAATTATAGATATGTATTTATTAATATACTAGTGAATCCCGTGGTTTCATCCGCTTTGTCTAAAACCACTCTTGACTCTGCTTACTTACCTGTATCTACCACACCTATAGGTACTAAAAACTGACTAAAAAAACATATCAAAATCCGTTGCGTAGTTTAAAACATAGGGACAGACAGCGGATAATTCGTTTTATATTTATCTTATACTAGCGGTCCGCTCCGGCTTCGCCCGTGGTACATATTCACGTTTTCTCTACATAAGAACCATCCTCGTACTTCAAGGAATATAATAAAAAAAGAATTAAAGAAATCGGTTCAGCTGTTCTAAAGTTATGCGCTTACCAACACATTTTGGGATTCATTTTTATATTATAGATAAGAAGATATGTGTATTTTATTTTAATATTACCTATACTAGTTTTTCGCGCGACTTTATTCACGTGATAGTTAAGATATAGTTTAAAGTACCTAGGTAGATAATTTATAGATAAAATTGAAAACAATGAAAATAGTATAACAATATATCTTTCCCTGAAAGGTATAGTTCCATGAAATTCAGACCTTTCGGAAAAGCCAGAAAGACGAACAGATAGAAAATTCCTTTATGAGAGAAAAAACTGAGATAAATACATGAATTAAGGCCCGATATTTCAATCGTTGGTTAAAACTTATTTGTCTAATAAAGTATTACACGATAATATTAAAATGTCACCTGTAAACTGTCAATTACGGGCAAAGAATACATTTTTGAAAAGCTTTTTTTTTTTTTTAAACGTGAGGAAATTCTCATGAATACCGGCTGCTTCGGGGGCAGCAGCACGGTTATGTCAGACTCATACTGACTAAAACCTCACGAGTCACGGTGGCATTTTTGAAAAGCTAGTTCAATACGTCATTCGACGATTAAGTTTTAACTGACGATTGAAAAATCAGCCCTTAATTAACTAATTATACTATATCACTATCTTCTTATGTCTAATTGCTTTAGAGTGAAAGAGATAAAACACCACTAAAATAAATACGAACATATTCTTTCAATATAATAAAATCGTAGGAAAGTCAAAACTGTACATTGAATATTTTTTTAAAAGAATACCTGGGCCGTGATCTATAATCGATATAGAAGCCAAAAACATAGTTTTTAGAATTTTTGTCTGTTTGTCTGTTTGTCTGTTTATCTGTTTGTCTGTTTGTCTGTATGTTTGTCCGAGCTAATCTCGAAAAGTACTGCATAGATTTACTTCAAATTTTGCATGAATATTACTAACAGGACGGGTGAGGCTATAGGCTACATATTATTAAGCTATCACCTACGGGGGAGGAGCTGTGAACCTTTATTTTTCTTACGTATTCCGTGTATTACGACAGCGTACAATCTAAAGACTCATGTTTAAATGTTGGTTTCGAGTAAGCCATGCTATTATCTAGCTTTACAAAATAAAAACTATGTCATTTAAGTAATTTGGGCAGAGAAACAGTTTAATGAATTTAGTAGTATAAAGACAAATTAGAAACAGCGCCATCTATTAAATGTTATAAAAATCAAATCAATTTACACGTTAACTATTGGAAATTAATAATCAAATGACGCATATATAAATGTTGTTTGACAATATCTAGATTGACACTATAAAAAATATACATATAATAAAATCGTAGGAAAGTCAAAACTGTACATTGAATATTTTTTTAAAAGAATACCTGGGCCGTGATCTATAATCGATATAGAAGCCAAAAACATAGTTTTTAGAATTTTTGTCTGTTTGTCTGTTTGTCTGTTTATCTGTTTGTCTGTTTGTCTGTATGTTTGTCCGAGCTAATCTCGAAAAGTACTGCATAGATTTACTTCAAATTTTGCATGAATATTACTAACAGGACGGGTGAGGCTATAGGCTACATATTATTAAGCTATCACCTACGGGGGAGGAGCTGTGAACCTTTATTTTTCTTACGTATTCCGTGTATTACGACAGCGTACAATCTAAAGACTCATGTTTAAATGTTGGTTTCGAGTAAGCCATGCTATTATCTAGCTTTACAAAATAAAAACTATGTCATTTACGTAATTTGGGCAGAGAAACAGTTTAATGAATTTAGTAGTATAAGACAAATTAGAAACAGCGCCATCTATTAAATGTTATAAAAATCAAATCAATTTACACGTTAACTATTGGAAATTAATAATCAAATGACGCATATATAAATGTTGTTTGACAATATCTAGATTGACACTATAAAAAATTATGCCATTTAAGTAACTTGGGCAGAGAAACATAGCTTAAAGAATGTAAGTTGTATAATGTTAATTTTGTAACAGCGCCATCTATGAGATTTCGTAAAAATCAAATCAATTTACATGTTAACACTACTGAACACAATGTTAAAAATTAATAATTTAAATATAATTATGTTATTTATTTATTTAACTCTTTAACCCATATCTTCCGTTCCCTATAAGATATATTTCGTGTAAATAATGAACTACATTTTTTTTAAAGTGAGGGTAGATGTTTATTATTTTAAGTAAAAATAGACACCATTATCTACAGTTAATCTAATGATTGTGTTCCAAAGAGTATAATAATATATTGTTGTGTTCATTAGTTACAATTTTAAAAATCTTCGTGTTTTATAAATTTACTAGCTTACCGCCCGCGGCTTCGTCCGCTTTGTCTAAAACCTAATAAATTATGTACTAAAACCTTCCTCTTGAATCAGTCTATCTATTAAAAAAACCGCATCAAAATCTGTTGCGAAGTTTTAAAGATTTAAGCATACAAAGGGACATAGGGACACAGAAAGCGACTTTTTTTATACTATGTAGTGATATTTATAAAGCAATTGAATGCCATAAAACAAAAAATAACAAATGCAATCTTCGTGTTTTGTGAATTTTCACCATCATGCGTTCCCACAAAAGGTAAGTTGTTGTTGTTTGTTGGTAAGTTGTTAAATGAAATGAAATGAATGATTCTTTTATTATTTTGAGGTGCATTGGGAACAGAAGTTTTTGATAAAATTTTATTTGTAAGTAGCTTTTTTTATAGATTTACAGTTAACTTTTGATTTTTTTATTTACAGATTCAATGCTAATAAAATTATATCGCCTTTGGAAGACGATTTCTGCTGATATTTTTACTACACCACTTGAAAATTGATGATTTGATGATAAAGACAGTAGCAGCGAGGATTAAGTGGAAATTAGTAATCATCCGCTTCGTCAATTTTTGACTGAAGTTAATGTCCAACGTCCAATGGTTCAATCATTGGAAGTATCTCGGGAAATTTTGGAGGATATTTTTCAGGAAGGAGAGGAGGGGCAGCCAACCACATATCAAACAGTAGTTTGACGTAGTAACGTTTTAGTACCGAAAAAAATGTTATTGCCAAATGAAACGTAAATTTTGCACTCACAACTTTACAAGTAATGTTTTAAGTTATCAGATAACCGCAAAGTCAAAATTTTATTTTTATTTTGACTTTGCGGTTATCTGATTATAATATTTATCGTTATGGCTATCGACGTACCGACCGTACTGGGATCAGAGTAGGTACATGATATACAGTTCATCATCCAGGATTGCTTAGAGCATTTTCACACTGAAAAAGATGTTTTCTTTGAATCGTAGTTGCTTCATTTATTTATTTTTAATCATTTTACATAATATGTTTTATATTTTATAAATATATCATTTTCATTATTTAAGTAGATAAAATAAATTATGTAACGGTTTTATAAGAAAACACATTATATTTGTTAGGCGACGGTGATTTCTTCCAGGCAAAAGATATTCATCAGCTCAATAAAATTGAACAGTATGTTGTTAGTTATTGTTTAGATTCACAATTGTAATGAGCATTTCCGCATACAAGTTGTATCGTAGTTTAGATATATCATAGTTTTTACATATTAAAGTTCCAACAAAACCCTCAAATTTTTTAGTAGAGTTGAGCAAGATAATTTGAAAAATGTGCCGTGTTAAGTATTATAGAAAAGGTTAGTACGTTGGTAATTATTATTTCTTCTTCATTTACATGTTGTTAGTAAAAATAAACTTTAACTTACAGTCAAAGTAGTCAAAGTATATTTTAACTAATACTACTTAATATCTATTATACTTATGTTCAGTATTTATCTGTATTATTATTGCTTGACAATTAATATATTTTCATGTCGTATACCAAATTATAAACATAAGTTTAATGTGTAATTAGCTGGATTTATTTTTACACACTCACAGACTTATATTTTATGTTAAATGATAAAAGAGTGTTAATATGTAGTGTAAATCATAATACATTTTTTCACAATTAAAAACTTTACTTACTCAATATGAAGACCGTTTGACAAATGATAGGGTGCATCATAATAAGATGAACATGAGCATAAGCAATGACTAGAGTAGGGACGCGAATATTACAATTATATGAGACAAGAACGATTAATAAGTTTGTTTAATGAAAGATTAAGAATTGAAACTATTCGGTCTCTGGAAACGTACGAATAGCGAGAGGCCCGTCTTACTGCAGACAGATTTCGTCAGTCTTAATGTCTTGAGGTAAACAATCTACGAATTCGGTGGTGTGGTCTGACAAATATAAAAGTGGGTTTGCTTATAACCTCACAATTGATTACAGATCATCTTCTGTATAGACGATATTAACGTAGTATGTTCTTTTTGTAATGCTTTAAAGTTTAAAGTGTAGTAAGGCGAGTCGGCTTTCGTTTGAAGATACACCGGAACCTTTGAAATCACTACTTTTAGAGGAACATACTGTGCAATTAGCGTTTAGCTACTATTATGTATTCTGTGGTGCAATGTAAACTGTTATTAGACAATATTCGCTCTTATAGTAGTGCGTTTCAAATGATCCTTTGGTGCTCAATAATTATCAGAAGATCCGTTCATGCTTACTTTTAAGATACAAGGTCAAGTTTACCATTTGATAGGATCCCTTTTGCCTGAAGGCCAACCTAAGTTTGTTTAAATATATTTTGTATTCGACTACAACGAATAGTGGAATACAAGAAATCAATATTTCTCAAATTTAAAACTGAACTCATTTCACAATTTTAGAACAGGTTAATTCGTATGTATGCAGTTTTAAATCGACATTAGAAGCTTTTCCTAAAGATGGTGATATCGGCACTCAGGAACTCCCTGGACGTGTTATAAGGCCCAGGCCACAGTATCACAATTTTTCCTACAGTAGGGCGACGAATGTATTTTCGCATAGCAACGGAGGGGAACTCGCGGGGGGTCAAGTGACGCGGGCCACGTACCACAAACATGCTTAGTTTGTGGTATCGAGCGCGAAAGATAGTCATCGTGTTTTTTTTTAAATTACGTTAGTTACTATGTAAACTAACGTAATTTAATACTTAGGTACATATTCTATAATGGTGTGCTCAAACTGTTAATCTACATTTAATTTAAGTAGATTATTATTTGATACTAAGTAATGTAGAATTTAAACCACATTCATGTTTTCTTCAGATTTTAAGATTTTCTTATCAGAGTGTTCATTTTTAATGTAGTTAAATTTTATAAGAGACAATAGGTAATTAAGAAAATTTTAAAATAAAGTTTCACGTATTTTTTTTAAACGACGAATGACGAAAAACGACCTAATCGCGGACGAAGTCGCGGGCAACAGCTAGTTCTTTCAATAAAGTAAACCAAGGGCGGTTAACTAGTGCTGTATGTATGTACGTTATATAAGCAATTGATTAACTCAATTTGATAAGATTCGTTCCACTTATAGAGACCCGCATGATTGAATTAAACTTAAAGTAATGGGGTATAAGCCAATTATATAAGTAGATACCTAATATTTTTGATATATAGCTAATACTAGACATTAACCCGGATTCGCCTGGTTTATTTACTCATCTGGTTTTCGTTTAGAAGCGTTTCAGCATCATCAAATCCTACTTCCTACTAAATCCTACTAATATTATAAATGTGAGGATGTGTGTGTTTGTTACTCTTGCTCGCAAATACTACTGAACCGATTACAATGAAATGTAGCACACATATAGAGAAAACTTGGATTAACACATAGGATAGGTTTTATCCCGGGAATCCCACGGGAAAGGGAACTATGCGGGTTTTTCTTTGAAAGCGAAGCCGCGGGCGGTAAGCTATAGTTTCTTCCATAAGTTAATAAAATAAAATAAAACTATAATCCATACTAATATTATAAATGCGAAAGTAACTCTGTCTGTCTGTCTGTCTGTTACTCAATCACGCCTAAACTACTGAACCAATTTGCATGAAATTTGGTATGGAGATATTTTGATACCCGAGAAAGGACATAGGCTACTTTTTATTGCGAAATATGTACCACGGGCGAAGCCGGGGCGGACCGCTAGTTATTAATAATTAGAATCGAATAAGCGTGTAATTATTATAACGTTCCGTTTTATAAACATAATTATGTTTTAATTTCAATTGTATTGAAATTAATTATATTTTCAAATGGAATGGTAATTTTTAATTAATAATTATTAATCGGTTTTTATTACGAATTAAATGTTTTACACGATAATTTAAGTGGTGTTTATAAATTATACTCATCATTTTAGGAATATCATTTATTTTTAATATTGTCTAGCCTACTAACATAGAAATTTTTGTGTGTTTGTTTAAAATACCTACTCCAATGACCTATTATACTAGTAGACGCGGCATACGCCAACATCATTGCACTAAAAAAATACATACCTACTGACTAACGCATTATCACCAATACAGTTGTTCTCTCTTTCACTCTCACGCACGAGACATGATACATGTCTCACTCATGTACTTCGTAATAACAACTGCCGATTAAAATATAAAAAGAACGTCCAGCCACGACGCTGAATGGTGCGTGACTAAGTGAAACTCGGGCACTTAGCTGAGTTTTTTCTTGCCAAAATAGAGAGCGGGTAACGTATCTAGCTCTTTTATATACCTATCATAGACATAGACCTACTCGCATTGATCGAGCGTGTTATTTAATTCAAAAAATATTGAACTGATTCTGAAAATCATTTTTCTTCGAACCTTTAAGTAACGAGAAAATATTAAATACTAGCTTTCCACCCGCGGCTTCGCCCGCGCAGTCAATGAAAAACCCGCATAGTTCCCGTTCCCGTGGGATTTCCGGGATAAAACCTATCCTATTTCCCGGGGTAAAAAGTAGCCTATGTCCTTTCTCGGGTATCAAAATATTTCTATACCAAATTTCATGAAAATTGGTTCATTAGTTTTGGCGTGATTGAGTAACAGACAGACAGGCAGAGTTATTTTCGCATTCGCATTTATAATATTAGTATGGATGTACAATCTATCTAACTTCTTAATACGTACAAAATAAACTGAAAACTCCTAAACCTATTTTGAAAATTCTATTATCTAGGTAGGTACCTGTTAATTACTGCATTATTTTGATTTTTAACATGGAGAGGCTATATATTTTATACGGAGTAAAGCCATCATGGTATAGTAATAATAACACTTTTCAATAATAATACATACATTTTCTTACCCACATTTCTCCATACCGCAATTACAAAAATGTGCAAACGTTACTCGAAAAAGTCCAGCCGTTTCCGCTTACCAAGAACGGTGTAACAAAAAACATTAATGACTCCTGTATGTTTGTTGCATTTAAACTTAGTGTTTATCCGACACTTAGCTACAAATACTTGACTAATTAATAAATAAAAAAATACCTACATCAAAGGTATTTTTAATTTCTATATAAGGCATGTGTTTTTAGCAATACCTACTATGTATTGTAGTACCTAGTTATTTTTACCATCGATGTAGGTAAGAAGGAGGTTTGTTATCACTACATAGTATAAAACAAAGTCGCTTTCTCTGTCCCTATGTCCCTTTGTATGCTTATATCTTTAAAACTACGCAACGGATTTTGATGCGGTTTTTTTAATAGATAGAGTGATTCAAGAGGAAGGTTTTAGTAGATATATAATTTATTAGGTTTTAGACAAAGCGGCGAAGCCGCCGGCGGTAAGCTTATAGTAACTTTATTAGGTATTTGTTTATTTGTCTGTCTGAGCTGTAGATTCAAAACGGATGAATCTAGCTTTCTTAGTGAATGTGTGGAAATAGTTTTTCGCGATTTCTGACTTTTCTAGTACTCATACCTCAGTTGGTCTTTTAGAGTGTTTTGATCCTCATGAGAAACTGGATCGATAGGCATCAAAAAAATTTTTTTTGAAAACTACCGATTTTCTTGCTGACCGTACATTTTTTCAAAAATCTGTGAATGCAGATTAAAATTTCTCAAGAATTTAAGGATAGTCTCCTACGAACGTTTTCATGTAGCTACAACGGTTAAGGTACCTGCCCTTCATGCCCCATCTTAACCTTCCACCCTGTATAATTAATAAATACTTATACAGGGTGTCAAAATTACGTCAAAAATTTTTTGCTAAACTTTTCCTGAAAATCCATATTTCTTCTCTAGCTTCGCGTAGCCGGCATCTACCGCTTCTCTAATGTGAGCATTTTGTCTATGAAAACATAATCTTAAACGATAGCTCACGTACTGGTGGCAAAGTTGGGCGAGTTGCTTGGTTGGTAGCGAGTTGGTGTACCTACCTACACATAGACTTTTATTTGAATAAAAAAATGCGTCTGGATTTTTTAAAAGTATTTTTTACGACAATGCGAGTGTCGAATGTGTGTTTCATAGCGATACGTGTAACAGTCAGAGGTTTTACAAACGTAGGCCGGTTGCAGAGCTTCACCGACCATCAGTCGCGCTTGTCATATGTATGGAAATAATACGCGTGCGTATGGTCGGTCTAGCTATGAACGGTTTTATGTATTTCTATACATATGACAAGCGCGACTGACGTACGCACTGATGGTCGGTGAAGCTCTGCAACCAGCCTTACATTTTTCCAAATAAATAAACAAAATTGCATCAGTCTATTTAGTATCTATTTACACACATAAAAACTAAAATGTCACACCGCCATTTTGAATTTCGATAGCGCGCTCTTTAAAATGGTGGTAAGTGTCGTTCGGAAACCGTTAATAGTGTTGCCACAGCGCAAAAAAGCATTCCATTCCGCGCAGTAGGTACTACACATACATATTTTTCATAATTTATTTCTTATTTAGCGTACGTAAGTATAGTTTGCTATTTGTGCGGAATTTTTTACGAGCATTAGCACGTCGTGGTTGAGAGAAAAAATTGTTTGTCGGTTCATTAAACTATGGAGTAATAGTTACTTGTGCAGTTACTAATCTATGTCTAACTAGGTTTATCTATTTATTAACGTCATTAGTAGGTACAAATCTATACTTAATATTATGATAAAGCTGAACATTCATATGTATAAATCTATACTTAATATTATTATTAAAATGAAAGAGTTTGTTTGTTTGAACACGCTAATCTCAGAGACTACTGGTCCGATATGAAAAGTTCTTTAGGTGTTAGATAGCCCATTTATCGAGGAAGGCTGTATCATCACGCTAAGAGCCTAAGACCAACAGAAGCGGAGCCAGGCGGGTGAAACCGCGGGACGCAGCTAGTGTATAAGTAAAGGTAGATATCATAATTATTAAAGGTACAACAATAACATTTAAACGCAATACAAACTACTAGAAGCTAAACTAAGCTATCTCACAGTTTTATTTTGCTATAAGAAACATGAATTAAAAAACCTCATTTTCATTACAACAATGAACATATAAGTAATTAATTTATTAAACAAGGTGTCATAAACAACGCAATGAAATACCATTTCAAGATTATATATAGACAGAATTAACCATAAACTAATGAATTATATTTTTTACAATGTAACAAGTGTTGCCATTGTAAAAAAAAAATAGATATCGGAATGTCAGTATCGATTAAATCTAAAGGTAAGTACTTACCTATATTATAGAGCTGAAGAGTTTGTTTGTTTGAACGGGCTAATCTTATGAACTACTGGTCCGATTTGAAACATTCTTTCGGTGTTAGATAGCCCATTTATTGAGGAAGGCTATATTTAATACTAGCTTCCGCCCGCGACTCCGTCCGCGCGGATGTCGGTCCATTTCTGTCGGTTTATTTCTCCATTTTGAGTAACTCGGACAATGACATCTTATAAATATCTATTGGACCCAAATACGGCTAGGTCTATAATAATACGCAACGTGTGTTCGCGGTACCGAACAACGTCTATGGATAACTGAAAAATTGAGATTAATTTTTTTTCTACGTATTTTTCCAGGATAAAAAGTATCCTATTTTACGCCCAGGATAATAAGGTATAATTATACCAAGTTTCATCGAAATCGAACCGGTAGTTTTCACGTGATGTCTTCACATACAGACAGACAGACAGACAGACAGACAGACAGACAGACAAAATTTTTTTTAATCACATATTTGGGTTTGGTATCGATCCAGTAACACCCCCTGCTAGTTATTTTTTCAATATTTTCAATGTACAGAATTGACCCTTCTACAGATTTATTATATGTATAGATATAGTTATATTGGAACAAGTACCTAATCACTGTGTTAAAAAAATAGTTTTTGAAATCACTTAAATTCAGTTAAATTTGTTAGTTTTTAGTTCGTCTTCACATAATAATTTGTCTTTGTCAAAATGCTGTCAAACAGCTTCTATAGAAGCTAGAAAATCAATGACTTAACCGCTTTAAAACCGGTTAAAAACCACACCAAAAATTGTCGCCAAATAAAATAAAAAACTCAAAAAAATAACTCGAAAATATTTAACTCGAAAATGAGCCACTTTCTCATTGATCACTGAAACCGCCAACACCTTAAATTGCGAATTGCCAAGCGATTAATTTAATACCTTAATATATGCTATTATGGTTCATAATCGATTGGCAATTTCTTCAAATCGTTTGGCATGACAAAGTTAGTATGCGGTTATATTGACCCGTATGTGAACGGCTGAAGGTTGAAATTCGGTTGAGTTTTGTGTGAACAATTTGGTAAGTCGTAAGGATTTCGACCACGTCGTGTGTGGTCCAGTGCTTTATAAGTGGAAGATACTCTATTACAGTTCGAATTACGATATTGTTTTATTAGTTTTGAGTTTTTGATTATTTTGATACGGATGATAAAACTTATTAAATGATAGTAAATATTTTCACACTAGTGTAATGATAAAGGTATCATATATTAGTATGTCAAATAATATATGTATGTACAATAAACGTGGTTTTAATTATAGTGTGTTTTTTATATAGATTTAAAACAAGATTCAATGCGAAAATTCAAATGGTATTTTATAAAATGAGTAGGTAACTGGTTGGACATAAAATTAACCAGATTATTTCCAATGACAATATTCTTCAATAGGTCGTAAACACGCTTTCTACAATCGACCAATTTGTCATCCATACACAAACATATCTACATGACCTTTCGTGTTCGGTTCAATAATACATTAAATGCTATAAATACCTATTAACGCGTAAAATCTATAGCTATAAAAATAGCTATTATTTCCTTTCGTCAAACTATAAATGGGCTTAATATTATAAATATAGAATTTTCAATGGTTTCTTCTGAGAATTTCACACAATAATTGGCTTGCAACGCTTTCTTGTCTTTGCAATTATTGTTTTATTAAGCTAATGAGTTTTATAATTTCCATTATCAAGTAAAGTTGTATTTATTAAATTACTGTTACCGTTTTTATGGAGGTAATTGATTATCTGTGACAAACTACGTTTTTGTGATTGAATCTTATTTGTGCTATAGTGTTAATTAAATTATTCTTCAGTTAAAAATAGAAATGGTTTTGAAGTGTAAGTGGGATAAGAAACAGGTGTTTTAAATTTATTCGAATAAAGGCAAATCAGTTTTCTATGCCTTGCCAGAAACTTGTCATTTAGAACTAATGAAGTTCTTTGTAAAACTAATTTTTGATTAACAAAAGTTGCAAAATGATGCTAAGTGCTAACAGAAGCGTAAAAAAGCGTTGTGGTAGAAGCTTGATTTTAAGTTTAGTATTATACGGTTCATTTGTTATTTACGTTTTTTTTACTAGTACTTAGATACTTGTTTCAAGCTTTAAAGTTAAATATAACTACCAAAAATAAAATAAATAGAAAGTAGAGTAACATTCACATGGCACAACCCGTTTTGTTTTACGCGGTTTTCGCTAACCGCACGCTGTTTCTGTATTTATTATAATTATTTATTAGCTATTTAGTATTTACGTTTAGGAATGGTACAGAACCTAGCTCGAGTTTGTAATAAAGTGAGTTAATTACTTAAACGTGCAGTAGTTTTAACGTGCTGGCCACGGACAATTCGCTATAGCGAAAATTCGCGCGGCGCGACCGGCGGCGCGTCTTGCGAATGAATCAAATGTATGGAAATGTACTGGGCATGCCACGCGCAGCGGCGACCAGCGAGACGACCGGCGAATTTCCCCGAGCGAATCGCGCGGCACGACTAGCGATCGAAACAAATGTATGAGTTATTACGGCGCAGGCCACGGAGTCGAGCGGCAGACGCGGCGACTAGTGCCGGAGCGAACTTAATTTAAAATAGTTTTTTTTTTTTTCGCGAAAATGGAGACGGAAGCTTTTATTGCAGAAATTCTAGATAGACCAGCTATTTGGAAGTCTAGCCACCCGCAACATAAGTTTAAAAATGTTGTGAAAAAAATCATATTTTTGGTGGAATTCTCCGTCTGTAACACGATTTCTATTTAATTCGTGTACTCCACTATATCTTCCAAACATTAAATCTTGAGCAAAAAAGCTGCTACTCTCCAAACTAACGTCGAGCTAACTTTGATAAAGCCATCTCGTCTCCTCGTCTACACTGGTCGCGGCGGCGAACGCAACTGCCCGTGGCGTGCTTTCCGCGCCGCGCGAATTGCCGCGCCGCCCGACGCGCCGTCGGTCGCGCCGCCGGTTCCCGTGGCCAAGGTGTTAGAACGTAGGTTCGAAATGAGGTTTTTACTTTTTATGTTAAAATGTGAAAATAATTACATTATTTAAAACAAATTATTAACATTATTTAAATTTATATTAATTTAAACAAATATATGATGTTAACTATAGCTAGATTTCCGCCTGCAGCTTCGCCCGCGTTTTCAAAGTTTGGGTATTCAGCTACCTAGGTACATACCAAATTTCAATGTACATAATCGGTTCAGTAGGTAGTATTTGCGTGGAAGAGTAACTTACATCCATACATCCATCGTCACCGTAGTACATAATATTATCTCTATGATCGTCACAAACTTTCGCATTTAATACAGTTACTTAGATGTTTTTCTAGCGAAAATATTGTCCTACTATAAGTAGAGCCATTTTAATAGGCAACATTTGACAGTTCAACAAAATTCAACAACGTAACCTAGTAACGACGACATAGAATAACATGATATTTCGTTTTGTTAGAACTGCACATTTGCTTAATTTTTTCAATTACGATTACATATTTATAATAATGATGACCGATACAAGTAATTTTAAGATTTCACTTTACTGATAAACCATACTAAACATAATAAACAATTTCTGAATTGAAGAACTGACGTCGCTACAATTTTGTGTCAATAAACCTTTTTTCTTTTTAAATACTAGAGACGTTACTCTAAAAATCGAAATCTGACATGTAGAATCGAATGCATTGATTACTTGTGAATAAAAATCATCATAAATTAATAAATTTGATTGACAAATGTTTCAAATCCGTATCGATTAATTCACTTTAATCGATGTTATTAAGCAGGTTACCTCTCTTCGTAGATAAAATTGATAGACGTCAAATGTTGCCTATTAAATTGGCTCGACTAGGTATTATAAATGCGAAAGTTTGTGAGGATGTGTGTGTGTTTGTTACTCTTTCACGCAAATACTACTGAACCGATTACACTGAAATTTAGCATACATATAGAGGGTAACTTGGATTAACACATAGGATAGGGTTATCCTGGCAATTCCACGGGAACGGGACCTATGAGAGTTGTTATTTTAAAATGCGGGCGAAGACGCGGGCGGAAAGCTTGTTTATCTATAATTACCTACATATTTATTATTTATACAAGGTCGATATCCAGGCTTCACCCGGATTGACCGGGTATAAAATGAAATACGTTTACCCTACTACTCGGTAGAGATGTAACTTACCTTACTGATAACTTTGCAAAATCAGTCGAGCAGTTTTTGAGTTTTGACTTTTGAGCCAGTTTCGCATTTATAGTATGTCTATTGTTAAAACATTATTTGCAATTATACAATGGCACAGGTAATAAATAATCAGTTGCCAGTTGCCACAAATAATTAATTGATATGTTTAATGTTTATATAAGTAAATATATGTGTTGATACAGATGTTTATATTGGGTATAATTGTGTTATTCAATGATTAACTATAAACTTTTTTTTTTTTTTTTTAACCATTTATTGAACAGCAGAAAACAAACATGGAAAATATACAGTAAAGCATCACATAAATCAGTACGATTTGATCGTGATGCATATTCATTCATACGTCAATTATGTAATATGTATAAATAAACACTGTTTCATTACTTTTATAATTAAATGTTACAAAACACATTAAGATGGCAAGTTAACTACATGACAGAAAATAAATGACATACAAGAGGGTATTATCGAAAAAAATAATTTACTATCACCTACTGTGCTGGCCGATTCTTTATAAGCGTGATATATAGTGTGATTTTATTTTTCGGTTTACATTATTATAGTTTATTTGATTTTTAATATTGTTGTCTAATTTATTTATTAAACGGGGAATTATGTATGAACATGTTCTTTCGCCATAGCGGTTTTTTGCTCCAGTAATACGTAATTTATTTTGTGTTACTTTTCGTGTGCCAAGGTTGTGAGATGTTACATTTTTAGTTAATTCTGTATTAAAAAATTGTTCTTTTAGGAGGTGTACTTCTACTTTTTCAGAGATAGGTAAAACATTGCAATGCTTAAAAAGTTTGTTAGCATCGTTTTCGTATTTCTTTTTTATTCTTGTAGGGACTATTTGTTTTAGGATACGAATTTGAAGGTTGAGTATGTTTTCTAAATAGGTTTTATATGTTCTGCCATAGCTACTGAGGCCGTACGATATAATCGAATCGACTAGTGTGTTGTACAGTAGTAACTTTACCTTGTATGTAAGTCTGTTCCCTATTGCATATATTTTAGCTGCGAATGCGCGGAGTTTGTCACATACGGCTTCAATTTGTTTGCCCCAGTTGAAATTATGGTCTATAATTAGTCCCAAATATTTGTATTGATTCACCAGTTCAATCTCACTACAGTTAGTGCACGATAGTGAGCATTGGTTATGCAAGCATGAGTGACAATGGCAGATAAGCTGCGGCAAGGCAACATATTTCATGTATGGAGACTTTATGTGCAATAATTTTGTTTTACTTGCATTAATGATTAATCCCGCATTATGACACCACTTAGATATGTTGTTAAAGTCGTTTTGAAGAAATTTCAGGGCTTGATTTACATTTTCATGATTTATAAGTATACAGGTATCATCTGCGTATTGAAAGATTTTACAATGACTCAGATGATCACTCATATTGTTAACATACGTCAAAAAGTGCAACGGTCCCATCACCGATCCCTGAGCTGTGCCCACTTCAACGTTGCTCATATGGCTGACACTGTTTTCGATTTTGACGCAAGATTTCCGTCCATGTAGATAGTTCCTACACCACTTCAAGAGATTGCCCCTTATTCCACATTGGTCGAGTTGATCAACGAGTTTGCGATGGTCTAGCGTATCAAAAGCACGCGAGAAGTCTATAAAAAGGGCGAGTACATGCTTCTTATCGTTGAGGTAAGAGTTAACCTCGTCTGTGAAGTTTGATAGAAGTGCCGTGGTACTCTTGCCGGATTGAAAACCATACTGAAACGAATTACGTAAAACGTGGGTATTACGAATTTTATGCGTAAAATGGAAACTGTTTTGATTATTTTCATATTAGGTACCTATGTGACTTGTGAGGTATGTAATTTTATTGCGTTAAGCGATACTGGTGTGGAGATCACCCATAACGACAAACAGATAACTAAAATTTTGATCAAACTCAAACTAAAACTCAAACATTTATTTATTCAATTAGACTTATTTTAGAAGCACTTTCGAATCGTCATTACATATTTTTAACATTTACCACCGATTCCGAAAGCAGTATCTATGGAGAAGAACCGGCAAGAAATTCATACGTTTCATATTATGATCATACGTTGTATTGTGTCGTAGGTATCCATATTTTCATTTCGTTGTCATCCTACTATAAAATGAAGTCATCTTCATATTTATATTAGCTTTTCGCCAATAAATAAGTACCTTTAGACCCTAGATATAGTACCTATATTTACACATCGAAATCAAAAAATTATTTCCTTACTAAAGTAACCTTATTCTTACAGATGGCGTAACAACCTTTCCATCATGGCGGCGGTGTCCTCCGCGCACATACAGGATCGCATCAAGATCCAGGACCACAGCGACGATGAGCACGAGCCCTTCTCCCCACACAGGGATACCCCTGAACCTGAAGAAGAAACCAGACAAATACACACATCCCCCTTCTCTATACACAATGTGCTTAAGAAGGAACGGGATAGCAACAGTCCGGAGAACGTCTTCTCAACAGATAAGCTGCTACAGAACACTCCACACTATGAAGATAGTCAGTCTAGAAACTCAGAAAGCGTCAGCCCTAGATTGGATGATGAAAACGCAACAGAAATAAGCGTGGATGACAATTCATGTTGTAGCGATGACACTGTACTATCTGTTGGTAACGAAGCACCAGTTAATTATGATAAACCAGACAACCAGTTAACGTCCTTCAAACACATACAAACGCATTTAAACGCTATATCCCAGTTGAGTCAAAACCTAAATATGAATCAACCGCTCTTGCTCCGACCCAATCCGATCACGCCAAACCCTCTAATGTTCCTAAACCAACCGCTACTGTTTCAAACGCCTCTCATAAATCATGACCTAAAAAGCGTCCCTAGGGCACCCCAGAGTTATAACCCACAATTCAGTGGCTTCAGACGAAGCCAGGAATTTTCTAGAACTGACGAGAATAGGCGGCAGAATTTCAAGTCACCGGAAGAGTCCGAAGGGGACTTTATGAATCAAAATTGTCTGAAATTTAGCATAGATAATATTTTAAAAGCTGACTTCGGTAGGCGTATTACGGATCCTTTGAACAAAAGGAAGACTGTGAAAGCAAGGTTTGAAGGCAAGAAGGATGTGCCTGTTACTAAACCTGAAGAGGCTAGGGTACCTGAAGTGAAACCAAGTGATAAAGGTGCTATAGATTTGTCAAAGGTTGATGATGCTGCGAGCAATTCGGCGTCTAGTGGAGGTGAGATATTTTAGTATTTTGACAGTTTCTATAAGCCTAAAGATAGGTAACAATTGAGCTATATTCAGTAATTTTTTACCCACGTTAGAAAAGAAAGAAAAATGATCACTCGTTTGAAGTAAGAATGCGTTTTAAAATGGCAAATCAGCAATAGGATTAAATCTATAGATAATACTTATGTTGAAATACAGCTTGTCTGCGTTGTTATAAATTGTTATTAGCAGTACATATTTTGAACTGGTAAAAAAGTCTTTTATAATTATTATTGAGTAAATTACAAGGCTTAAAGTTAGCAACATAATAATTTATCTAATACATAATCCCAATGGTTCTTAAAATCATTAATTTCTCTTTTTTTTGCTAGTATTAGTAGGATAATGGTCCCAATTTTCAGGGACGCCAAGCGGGGACGGTCCCATGGTGTGGCCCGCGTGGGTCTACTGCACTAGATACAGCGATCGACCTAGTTCCGGTAAGTATTAACTTTAATTATCATTGCGTATACTGACCTTAAGATCTCTGTGACTTATGTCAAACGATGTATGTTTTACTATGGTTTTACGTGTGAACATATATTTTTTATAATCACAATGTTTCGCATTTCGATTGCGATAGGTAAAAAAGAAGGGGGATTATAAATAAAACTAACTGTGATCCGCGGTTTTGCCTGCGTTGTCTTTAATTAGCCTAACAGTGAAATAATTTTTCAAATCGGACTCATGGTTCCTGAGATTAGCGCGTTCATCAAACAAACTTTTCAGCGTTATAATATTAGTATAGACTATAGATTATAAATTACATATTATGATAGACTAGATTTCCGTCCGCAACTTCGCTCGCGTTTTCAAAGAAAAACCCGCTTGGTTCCCGTTTCCTGTAGTAGCCTATGTTTTATTCTGGGTTAGCTTCCTACATACCAAATTTTATTGTAATCGGTTCAATAGTATTTGCGTGAAAGAGTAACAAACATTTATTTATTTATTTATTTAACACTTTATTAGTTGTACAAACAGGAAAACCTTAGAATTACAAATTACAGTTACAATTACTTAGGCCTTATCACTAAGTAGTGATCTCTACCAGGCAACCACGGTAAAAGGTTATATCCATCGATCCTCACAAACTTTAGCATTGAATATGGGTAATTTGACAATAAACTATTAAATTTACATTTTCGTCAATGTTTATGATCTTAGAAAATCCCTGTTAATATTTTAAGATAAAGGGAGAGGACCCTAGAGGGCAATCATTACTCTCTGGGGTTGTTTTTATGTTTATTTAATATACTGTAGGCTTAGATAAGGGTGTATGATTTATAAGGGTAAGTGTTGTGTAAGATTTGTTATTGTGTTAAATGGAGTGTGGTATTTGGTGTGGAGTGATAAACTAATTTTGCAGAGAGTTAATGGTTCGTAGTGTTTTTTAATGGTGGTTTCAAAATATTATCTATACTAATATTATAAAGCTGAAGAGTTTGTTTGTTTGTTTGAACGCGCTTATCTCGGCCGATTTGAAAAATTCTTTCGGTGTTAGATAGCCCATTTATCGAGGAAGGCTATAGGCTATCCGCTATAGGTAGCTACGGCCAACAGGCGTGGAGCCATGGGGGTGAAACCGCGCGGAGCAGCTAGTTAATATTATAAACAACGTAGCTACGGCCAACAGGCGTGGAGCCATGGGGGTGAAACCGCGCGGAGCAGCTAGTTAATATTATAAACAACCTGTATCTATGTAACTAGCTGCTCCGCGCGGTTTCACCCCCGTGGCTCCACTCCTGCTGCCCGTAGCGTGATGATATATAGCCTATAACCTTCCTCGATAAATGGGCTATCTAACACCGAAAGAATTTTTCAAATCGGACCAGTAGTTCCCGAGATTAGTGCGTTCAAACAAACAAACAAACTCTTCAGCTTTATAATATTAGTATAGATTACACAATTAATCCCGTTATAAGCCCGTTTAAGACCCGACTTAAACAATTTATTCATAAACAGATTTATTTTATAGTAGGTATACCTACTTACTTAAGAATTAAAGAAGTCCTGGATTCGATTCAGCTGTTAAATTATAAATCTATTGTCAGAAGTGAAACTTCTTTGGCAAGATTCAACCTTAACCTTAACCGAGGCCTTACTCCATGACGTAACAGATGTATAATGCATGTACCCCATACCCCACTAGGGGACATGGGACACGAATTTTCACGAATAAAATTAATTCAACTAAAAGATTAAACAAAATAAACGAAACCAATCACTTTTCACATCATTAGGGTTGCTACATCTTGTAAATATTTATGTATAGGGGTGAGTTGCAATAAAAATTGTTTTGTAGGGATGCGCCGTGTGGTTGTCGATAAAATTTGTTTTTTACACTACCTACAGCATGCCCGGGAGAGAAATTATAAAACTTTTAATACCTATTTAAATTACTAAATTAAAATTATAAAAATATAGCATATATTATCACCTACTAAAGAAACCTTTGTGTTTAAAATAGAAACTTTATGTTTAAAATTTTTTCATGTTTCTCAATAGATTTCAGTCTTTGTTATTTTTTACAAATAATGAAATAACAATATTGCCAACTAAAGAAATTACATATTTCCTCCCTATACAAGATAATAGTGTTTAATATAATAAGCATTTTTAACCGACTTCAAAAAAAGGAGGAGGTTATCAATTCGGCCGGTATGTTTTTTTTTGTACACCGATTACTCCGAGGTTTCTGAACCGATTTACGTGGTTCTTTTTTTGTTCGATGCGGGATGGTGTCGAATTAGTCCCATAAAAATTTTATTCGGATAGGCCCAGTAGTTTTTATTTTATAAGCATTTTAGTCTGTATTTGTAAATGTTGCAAGTGCAAGTTTGAAGTCGGTTGTTTTTATCGCAGTTATCACTTGTTATATTGATCATTCTCAATTACTATTTACAACTAATGAAACAAATAAAACCCGTTTTAAATCCGTTAAAAATACATCGATTAATTCTCAGAAACAGCTAAGTGACCATGGCATCTAGTTGGTCAACTAATGAGGCTTGACAATCCAATTAACAACACCATTATTGATGTTATTCTGCCGTTTGAGTAGTCATACACCATTGGTCGCGTGATGGACATCCGGTTTGTGGAAATATGTGGAAAATTTTGTTTTTTGTGGTGTAATGATAAATTTATGTGGGTTTGCGGTGTTTTTTAATTTATATAATATGTGCCGCGGACAAAAACACGTGTAAAAACTTGTATCCCCTATTTCAAAAGTTTAGGGATTGCTTAATTTAAAAAAGTATTCATATATAGGTTATATGAACCTGTATTTCAAACTACATTCATTTTATGGGTCCTGTAGTTAAGATGTAAAAGTGAAACAGATATAGACTTTCGCGTTAATAATATTAGTATTCTTTACTGCTGAACTTATAAACTGACTGACTGACTTGTTTTGATATAGAACGTAAAGACTTTTCCAAATCCATAGACTAAAAAAAATGTGTGCGTGTACTAGTGTACACACGTAAGAAGTGAAACTTCTTTAAGACCTTATTTTTCAAAAAATAATTTACTATATGCAACTTTACAGAAATACGTCGAATCACGCGTGGTAGGGATAAGAAAAAGATGGCGCGTAACGGAAAAATGTCACGCGTAACGAAAAAATGTTACACTAAATTTTTTTACAATCCCGATAAAGAAGTTTCACTTCAAAAACAGATAAACTATTCCTAAATCCTAATTAAACATTTATATCTATTAATGGCATTTTATTCATTAGTCTAGCAAACAGCAATTTTTCAGATTGAACCTAATTAGTACTTGTATCTATAGAATCCCACGACCCCACTATGCCACTATCCCATCGCATTCTTTATTTCTCAGAAACTATCTCAATATCAACGAACGATTAATGACTTTTCCTAATTTGGAAATGTAATGGTACATCCACACACGTCTTCAATGAGCTTTAGTCATCAACATTGGTTCATTTTGCAAACATTTATTTATTCCATTAGACTTCTAGAAGCACTTTTGAATCGTCATATTTTTACCACCGATTCGGAAAGCAGTATCTATGGAGAAGAACCGGAAGGAAACTCCATATTTGATCCGATTGCAAGGAAAATGGGCAGTTTTAGGTAAAATAGCTTTCTTTGTTGCGTAAATCAAGTTTTTTATATCTTTTCGTTAGAATAAGTAGGTTCAGATCAGGCTCTTTGCGTGAAAAAACAACGAAGACATGGCCCACAAAATTTATGTCTATATTTGAAAGAATACGATATTATATTGTTTAGTATTTGTATGAATATATAATATATCGATTTACAAAAATTTCCAATCAAATTTCAATTTGAAAGCTAATAATAGACGAAGTCTAATATTCTAGAAGAAGTCTAATATAGGAATTACGTACCTAACATAGACAATCATTACACATAGCTCTGTGTAGATGCAGCTTTAGTTTAGAAACAAGATTATTATGTCATTAATTAGAGGGGGTGGCCTGTGAAGTAACACTGAATTATGTATGGCTATTGCAATTAAAACCGGTCTAGAAATCTAGGGTTCTGTTAACAATTTAAACATAAATAAATATAGTTTAAAAAAAACATAAATCGCTTTTATAAGATAAATTCATATTATGTATTTTGTCATCGAACGAACGACAATGAAGACATACAGGTGAAGCTAATTTAAGCGTGCTAAAATTATCGAAGTAGTAAAGTTTATCATAATCTTTGCAACGATGTTGGGTGTTTGAATAATATTCAAAATATTATTTTATCGTAAAATTTCGCGTCCGACTGCTTGTAAGCAAAATCAGATTGACATTTTTTCAATCCTACAGATTTAAAATACAATTATCTAGGCTTCTATCTATCTATCTATTACTTGTTCGAAGGTTAGCTAGAACAAACTTACAAAAATGTAGGCACATTCCATTAAAAGCTATTTTAACATAACAAACAAACACTTTAATTTTATTTACACATAGACAAGCATAATTTATAATCCATTATCTATGATTTAATCGCTATTTGACATTATTAGTGTCTATTATAGTCTATAAACAAGATGGCGGACGTTTTGACAAGCCACATTAGCATGTGTATAGCTTTAATAAAAATTATTGGTGATGAAGATACAATAAACATAAATTTTGTGTGAGAATCAATTTTATTGGGATTGAAAACCAGATTTTGTGCCGTTAGAAAATTTGTACTTAGATACAAGTTGGTAAGTTTGTCTGTCTATGTTGTAGTACAAAACTTCAATTCATTAGGAAAATAGGAAATTTTGCATCTAATCTTTATGTTTCCGAGAATAACTAGCTGTAGTCTCTTACTTTACTTGAATGCTACACGGATAAAAAAAGCCTATGGACTAATCGAGACTATTATCTATCTCTGTACCAAATTTCATACAGATCCAATTAGCTGTTTTTACGTGAAAGAGTTACAAACATCCACACAAAATTTACATTGATATTTTGCGTGAAACAGTTGCCTCACAAAATTTACTTTTATATTAAAAAAAAAAACAAGTGTTATAAATAAAATACAAGAACAATTCTTACCTTCAATTAATATAGCGAAGTTGAATTTCTTTGAATTGATTATAAAAGAACATGACATTTTGACAGGACGACACTAATTATTATGTTATTTCTACACCCCTTATCTATGAAATGTTTTCTTGGTAAAAATAATAAAAAATAATGCGGGTACTTAGTATGCGTATAAAAAATAACCTTCTGTTGATATTTTACGTCACTAGCTTTGTGATATGACTTTGTTGAGTTTTTATTTCTAATATTTTACTCAATCGCGTAGTTCTTGCTACAAAATCTGTTTTCGTCCATTTAAATAAAATCAATGGAGTTGATTTCTGAATTATATGAACGCTGAAAAAACTTTAAGGTGTTATAATAAAAAAAATGAAGCTGTAAAGTTGTAATTTTCTATAGATATGAGAATTTAAATCGGTCGTTTTTGTTTTGAGCGAAATATGTGATTCAAGCTTATATTTTACTAGCTGTTCCCCGCCGTTTCACCCGCATTGCTCCGCTCTTGTTGGTCTTAGCGTGATGATATACATATAGCCTTATAGCCTTCAAATTTTTCTAATCGGACCAGTAGTTCCCGAGATTAGCGCGTTCAAACAAACAAACATACAAACAAACTCTTCAGCTTTATAATATTAGTATAGATTGAACCAAATTATGTGCAATGAATATTGATCAAAGAAAACTCACATATATGCAGCATGAATCACAAAAATTATGTTAATATATTCGTCAACATTAATTAAAGAAATTGCGAACATCGATAAATTGACACATCACTATATAAACATACTAGCGGTCCGCCCCGGCTTCGCCCGTGGTACATATTAACGTTTTCTCTACATAAGAACCATCCTCGTACTTCAAGGAATATAATAAAAAAAGAATTATCGAAATCGGTTCAGCCGTTCTCGAGTTATGGAATTACAACGAAAAGTGGCATTGATTTTTATATATTAGAGATGTTTTCCCGCTTCATTGGACGCGCAATTTTATGGCGCATCCCTCTTTGTACTCAATGATTATCTGTGCGTGGGTGCTTTTGGCGCGAAACGAATGACATATATGTCATTGTTGTTTTTTTTTTAATTAAATTGACGATGGTTTTCGATGTACTTTTTATAAATTATTAGATTATGAATGTATGTTTATGCTATTTTTAATTTGTTTTATATTATTAAACCGGGATAGTTGATAGTTCGTTTATACGTTTTTGATATCGCCTGATGAAATATTTTATTCTTCATAATATGGTAGGACAACTTACTAGACATAGCTTTACTAACCCAGCAAAAGCCGTGACATAATGTTTAGGAAAAACATGTTTATTAGTAGGCAATTCCTAACCATTAAATTGTTATGAATGTTTAAATTTTAAATAAGACGTATTTCGAAAAATTGATGCCGTTAATTTAGCTTGTAAATACCTATATTATATCCCCAGACATACTTACATTGAGAAACATAGGTACCTACTTGTATTTTACTTAGCCCTGTAGGAAATTGTCTTCCACCTCATATTTTAAAAAATAAAACCTACAAAATAACACTGATTCCTACATATTCAACAAAACCTCATTAGAATCGTCATAATTATATGACGAGGTAGCTAATAACAGCCGTGTGATTCACACCACACACCGAAAAGTAGCAATTATAACGCATAATTATAACTGTTAATTTACTGTTACGTGATAATAACCATACCGATAACGATACCTATACCGATACCGGTAATTATAGCTTCTTAGTGTAGAGGTGCGAAATAGGTATCTGCTATAAATAATATGGGAAGCTAATTAAATAGGTGTATGCTATACATAAGTATGGGAGGTTAATTAAAAAGTAAGTTACTAGTTATCAGACCGCGGCTTTGCTTGCATGGATTTATCATTCAAAGTATCATAACTAAGTACTTATACGAATTTTGCTCGGAAAGAACAAACTTACAGTTGGTAACTGCAGTGAGGTAAATAAAACAAAATAATATGATAAGTTGGCAAATGATTATTCGGCGAAATATAATTCTGCGAAATGTTGGTTGGCAAGTGAAAATATGGCAAAGAATTTTCGGCGAAAAGGTAGAGAACCATAAAAATTGGTTCAATTGTTTAAATTTGAAAGTGTAATAGTACAGTTTTTGAAGTTGAAACTTCTTTATCGGGGTTGGAAAAAAATTTAGTGTAACATTTTTTCTTTACGCGTGACATTTTTCCGTTACGCGCCATCTTTTCTTATCCCTAACTACCACGCGTGATTCGACGTATTTCTGTAAAGTTGGATATAGTAAATAATTTTTTGAAAAATAAGGTCATAAATAGGTAAGTTTCACTTCTTACATGTGTACACTAGTATACACATACATTTTTTTTAATAGTTATGGTATAATAGTGTTATTTTACCATTTTTTACGAACGAATATTCAATCTAGTCTATCTAACTGGATGAGGAACTGATGAACTATATGTCTCTAAATTCGGAAGTACCTTATACTAACTACCCTTTAAAAATGCTAGTTACACATATTCACACGAACTAATCCTATCCTACTAATATTATAAATGCGAAAGTTTGTGATGATGTGTGTGTGTTTGTTACTCTTTCACGCAAATACTACTGAACCGATTACAATGAAATTTAGCACACATGTAGAGGGTAACTTGGATTAACACATAGGATAGGTTTTATCTCGGAAATCCCACGGGAACGGGAAATATGCGGGTTTACTTTGAAAACGCGGGCGGAAATCTAGTAATCGTCTAAAAACAAACCATTTTGTACTGAAATCCCTCTAAATAAAGTTATTAAAATCCGCACAAAACCGGGGTAAAAGCCATACCATAAAGTTGAACATCTGAGTGACTTTTAATTGGCAAACTTCGCTGAAATTTCCTCCCTTCGAGGGAATGTTAGGGAGGTTCGTTTATTGTATTTAAGGCAAATTATTTAAATAAGTTAGTAGTTAATGTTTTATTTTAATAAATGATTATGTTTTTGTAGCATTAGTTGCGATTTATAACATAACTAGCATTTCACTCGCGGCTTCGCCCGCGCAGTCAAAGAAAAACCCGTATACCTAGTTCCCGTTCCCGTGGGATTTCCGGAATAAAACCTATCCTATGTCCCGGGGTAAAAAGTAGCCTTTGTCCTTTCTCGGGTAACAAAATATCTCTATACCAAATTTCATGCAAATTGGTTCAGTAGTTAAGGCGTGATTGAGTAACAGACAGACAGAGTTACTTTCGCATTTCTAATATAAGTAAAGTATGGATTTAATAACGCTGCACGCTTTTTTATGTTACGTTAAAACAAAAAATATTGACATTTTACAAACGCACTGGCGTAAAAACAAACGGGCGTTTAATTAAATGCCTTCACAATTGAACTGTGACGTGTGAAGTTCGATTTGTTTCGCTATCAACTATTTTCATTTGCACCTCCGACTTTGTGCTTTGGTTTAAGCTATGGAATTAAGCGGGTAATAACTCTTTTTTGCAAAAGTAAGACTTTGAAGTAATAATTGTAGCATTTTAATTCGATATTTTCTATAAATGACTAGCAAACCGGGCGAACTCCATCCGTCCGTCATCACGGAGCCCGAGACCTTTCCAACGAATGCAAAACCGTGGAAATCGGTTGGTGCGTTCTGGAGTTATAGCGTCAGGAAGGAAAACTTGACTTATTTTTATACAGTACATTGCTTGTATTGTATAGCTTCTCTGATATAATTCAATGAACAAAATATGTAAACAATATGTAAGTACTTCTCTAATATAAACAATGCATCTTCTGATTTAAAACTGAAACTATTAAAAGACTACCTAATAGAATTAATTTCCAATTATAGCTTTTTATTTATAACAATGCTTATTTGAATAATTATACTTGTGGTTATTTATTTAATCAATACATAATTTACATTGTAACCATAATCAAAGCAACAGCGAAAAAAAAATTGCAAAAATATAGGTACCTACATACCATATTTAAAAACAAATTAAATAATATATGAAATCGCTACCGCTTATGTTCGAGACCACAGCCTTATCTTAATCAGATTTTCCGCTAGTCAAGTATTCGCTACTAATTTCCTAACCCCTGACCCGTTGGATTAACCCTTGATCTTATATCCGATGATTAACTTAACTGTCAGTTAACTTGTTCCCGTATGGGGCAATATATGGGGCATGGGGCAAAGTATTGATAGTTTTCTTTATGGGGTTTGGATTTGTAGGGAAATTTTAAAGGGTCGTATTTAATAATATGTTTTATTTTATGGTGTGTTAGGTAATAGGTTCTTTTTCGTTCTTCTTTGCGATGATAGGTTTTTATAGACCATGATAAGAAAAAATACGTCATCTACCTAAACCTATTCTGTGTTTAATTGCGTCCGTTCCAAAATTAATCTATACGTTTCTCTATAATAATGTATGTATAATAATTATAATAAACATACATAAACAAAAACTAATTATCATCTCCACAATGAAGCGTAGAACGCGCCAAAACTAGTAAATGTCACTTTTGACAGGCCGCCATATTGTGGCGCCATTGCTCTAATGCTTGTTGTTTGGTTTACATTCGGGAATAGATTTGTGTAGAAATTAATGATTATTACAAAATATACTAGGTACTACTATAAGTTATAACCTCTATTTTGTTCGACGTTTCATAAAACATCGGTGGATCCCAATTCTTCTTTTTGCTTTTCTAAATTATCAGTTTTGCCTACACAGAACATATTATCTGTAAAATAGGACAGATAATGTATAAAAATCTTAGTTAAAGAGGCAAACAGTGGCTTAATCAGCAAAGTCATTTGCCCTTTGCCTTTCAAGCTTAAAATTTTACAACAATAACTTTAAATCCCCATTAAGAATAACATCTTCACAATTAACATCAGCTATTTCATTTCGTTGCGCGCGAAACTTGTAAATGTCAAATTTGACAGGCCGCCATCTTGGCGCGCTTCCCGCCAAGTTGTAGTCTCAATATGGGATAATTACTTGAACGATTAGTCAAGCGTTTTAGAATAAGGTTTACACTGTTTGTATTATTTATTTATTATACGTTAAGTTTCTTACTCAGGGTTTAACAGCTTCTTGATATGTTTAGTTCATCTGTCAGTTGGAGTGACATGTATTAGTGTTTATGTCAAAATGTCTAAAAGTCTAGCAGAAATATTATCAGGAAGTGATTTAAAACTTAGGAGAATACGATTTAATAATACATATGTACCTAAGTACACACTAAACATAGTTAAACATTGTTATTTCTGAAGTGAAACTTCTTTAGGCGCGTTGAGAGTAAAATTTCAAGGTCGCGTCATGGCAATACCGTCACGTCATTGAGTAAGGCAACGATTTTAATATATTTGAACTTTGCCAAAGAAGTTTCACTTCTGACACGTGTGCTCGCCACACAAGCGAATTTATATATTATGAAAAGTCACTTTAATTTGTAACTCATTTTGTTTTCGTTAGTTATTCAAGATTTTTACAAAATTTATACCAAAATAAAAACATTCGCGAGCACAATTCGCGACGGTGTAACCGGCGGCCATCTTTAATGGGTTTCACTCCATTACTAGAATACACCAGTTAGTTGACCCTCCTTGCGTTTTGTCTTGTTAATCGTCTTAGCCTGGTTAAAATATTTGGATTAGCAGTTTTGTGTTTAAAATCCACCAATTTCTACAATTAAAGCCCCTTTTATTGTAGAAATTGCAGTAGGTAATATTATACAGCAAATATTGTTTGCGTCTATATGCTATAGTAATGTTTTAATTATTGTTTGTTGGTATCTTTATACAATAGTAGCTATACCCCGCGGTTTTACACGCGTTGCTCCGCTTTCATTGGTCTTTACGTTATGATATATTATATATTATTAATAGCCTTCCTCGATAAATGGGCTATCTAACACCGAAAGAATTTTTCAAATCGGACCAGTAGTTCCTGAGATTAGTGCGTTCAAACAAACAAACAAACTCTTCAGCTTTATAATATTAGTATAAATAGCTATGTAACAATTTTCTCTGTATAAGAAAAAACAATCTCCAAAAAAAATCACCCCGTATATCTTCTAGTCGATTAAAAATCACACTGTTTCGCGACTAAATTGAATTCTTGCAATGCAGAGTGCGCGCTGTAGATAAAGAATTCCGGATCATTAGTCACAAGGGGATGATACAGGGTGTTTTTTTTTCGCAATTTCATTTATTGATTTGAAGTGTGTGGTGTGGTGATAGTGTTGATGTTTTCACGTCATTTAGTTGTTTTACACTTGCAATAATTTTATGGCGTGTATTTATGGGTACACTTTTGGGGTATGTTTCAATGATAAGGATGTATGGGGTAATAAGTTGTTTGTTTTTTTTTAGGGTTAGGCATGATGTAATAGTGTCATAGTGCCATAGTGTGACTGTTAAAATGTTGATTATGATTTAATGTAGGTATGTATAACAGTTTAAATGTTGCTTATGCTTAAATTTAAAGTAACAGTTATGTTCATTAGACGTTGGTAAAGATTTAGAAAACGTATTATTGGAAGTATAGCTGAACCTATTTATAGGAGCAATTTCATAATATAAAGGCAAAATATTATGAGAATGAATTATAAAATTGCTATAGTTTTTGAATGAATCAATTATTATTTATTATTAAACTTTTAAAAATAGAATAGATGTACCTATGTAGGTACTTATTAATTTAGAAAAGAAAATTCTACTAAACTAAAGGTCCTAGACCTAGACTAAAATGCCCTATTTTGTGTCTTTAGCCCCATTTAATAATATAACAATTCACTAAATGCATTACAAATTACATAATCTATCTGCGTACAAAATTCATCCTAATCAGCTCTTTTGTTTACACGTGAAAGACGGACAAACATTATAATGCATAATATAATAGTACTACGATATTAGATAATATTCCAATAAATACTAAATACTTAGCTCACAAATAACGATTGATTAGCGCGTGCGAGCGAGAGGCGAATGACGTCACATCTGCTATCTCTCTCTGCGGTTGTTTTATTGTACTGCCACAGTATCAGAGTCGCGGGCCACCCAGACGGTGTTCAGGGTTGGCACTAGCGAGATATAATGTAATTAATTTATATTTTTTGTATGTTTGTATTTTTTTTGTACTGGGTACATTACTTTATAATATATTTATTTTAAATGATATGCTATGTGCTTAATACAATTTACATAATTAATATGTTATGTATCGTGAATATAATGTTGTTTCTTTTGTTTTATTGGTTGATTTGGCTTGGTTGATAAAAATATACTAATTCTAATTAGTAAAATTACAGTATAATTTTAAAGATAAGTATATATAAATAATCGTTTTAAAAGGAATAGGTACTAATTTCATGTAATATACTATTTTGTAGAAAAAACATTACTAACAGATTCTATCTACCCTAGCTCTTAGTATTTTATCAACAATTCTATCTTTCACTAGATATAATAAATTTCTAATCATATAAATTATAATCGTAATTGATTCAGGCATTTACAATCTCTGATTAAGAAAGTAACATAAAATAATTACATTGATTTTGCATTAGTAGTTTTATGTTTTCGACCTATTTAAATGTAAAATATAAAACTATGTATTACCATTTACATGTAATATTAACATGTAAAATGTATATATTGTAAGTAATTGTTACTTCTTAGTGATATGTACTGCATTTTAAGGTAGTTTTTTGACAAAAGTGGCAATAAATTTAAATTTAAAAAAGAGCGTGTATGCCCACCTGTTAGAAGTAAAACTTCTTTGGCATAATACAAAGATACCAAAATCGTCGCCTTACTTCATGACGTGACGGTATTGCAGCGACCTTGAAATTTTACTCTCAACGCGCCTAAAGAAGTTTCACTTCAAAAATCAACTACCATTTTAACTATCTGTATTCTGTAAGTACATCTTTCTTGTCATCTTTCTTTCTTTCTTACATCTATACTAATATTGTAAAGCTGAAGAGTTTGTTTGTTTGAACGCGCTAATCTCAGGAACTGCTGGTCTGATTTGAAAAATTCTTTCGGTGTTAGATAGCCCGTTTATCGAGGAAGGCTCTAGGCTATATATCATCACGCTAAGCCCTACAGGAGCGGAGCAATGTGGGTGAAACACAGCTAGTCACTTATAAAAATTAACAACTTTAAACTGTAAAGCACAGCCCTATAACAGTATAATGATCGGTACGGTCCGCAACGAAATTAATTTGTCAAAACATGCATTCGAGTTGCCATGCTCATACAATAAGATATACGTATATGAATTTTGAGCGCAACACGAATCGGATTAGAAATTATTTTTGTGGGTACATGATAATATTTTGAGTAGGTATGTACAGTGGCAATGCCACTGTACAAGTGGCATGTCAAACGGATGAACTGTTTTTGAGTAGGTTTCGACTTTTTATCTGATTCAACGACGTATTCGAATGTTTTTCTGTTTGAATGGTTTAGTGAATTTCAGCTGTTTCCTAGATCTTGCGTACATATACATAAAACTTTGTTCCAAATATCTACCTATTTTAAAATTTACTTTATCGAAATAGGTCCAGCCGTTTTTGCGTAATTAATTGTCGTAATCTAACATTTATAAAAATCAATATTCTTGTTTTTATCAACAACTTCATGTCAATAAAACAATAAAATTATAATTATTGTCATCTGTTTATGTAACCTTTAAGCGGAAATCGAACCCACGACCCTTTATGACTTATCGTTTTCACTTCATAACTTAATATAGATATGTAATACTATCTGCTGTAATGTGTTAAATTAATTCTATTATTACCTATCACTAATGGTCTATTGAAAATCTGTTAGGTAGTTTTTTTATAGTTAACTGCTGCACAGATTTTAGTGAAATTTCCTTAGTTGTATAAATTAAAGATCTTGAACAAATCAAGGTCTACTTACTATCTGCTAGAAAGCTAAACGTTTTTTGATGTTTTTGCAATTGCCCTATAGCTAGCAAGTAGCAATGCTAGCATACCTGCAGTTTTCGACCTATTCTCTGATTTATCGACTATATTAAATTTGGAATTTCATAAAAATCGGTCAAGCCGTTTCCGAGGAATTTAATTACAAATTACAAACAAAAATATAATATATGATTTTGTAAAACATAGAATAAATATTTAATACACAGTAATAGTAATACCAAGTATTGAAATAAAAAAGTCATACAACGGATCTCTAAATCTAAATAATAATTGATAGTTTCCGTTCAAAATGATTAATTGCCCGAATAAATCAACATTTTACTAAATGGCTAGATTAAAAAAGATAAATAAATAACGTTCCATCACTGTTGTGTTTGACACGGAATTAAAAAAAAGTAAAATATTATCTATGCTTTTCATTTCGCGCCAAATTGCATATCCGCTATTTTTTATCATCTGTGAGATATTATCCAGATTGTTCGTTAATTAATGAACGCATTATACGAATCTTATTCTACTTCCTATCCTATTCTAACAACGAATATTATAAATGCGAAAGTTTGTGAGGATGTGTCTGTGTTTGTTACTCTTTCACGCAAATACTACTGAACCGATTACAATGAAATTTAGCACACATATAGAGGGTAACTTGGATTAACACATAGGATAGGTTTTATCCCGGAAATCCCACGGGAACGGGAACTATGCAGGTTTTTCTTTAAAAACGTGGGCGAAGCCGCGGGCGGAAAGCTAGTAAACTATAAATCATTAAATGTGTTACGGAAAAAATAACACATGTTTTTATTCAATCTGTTTTTAACCGCGTTAATCCTAACCAAACATTGTAGAAAAACTGATATCTAAATAAAGTTAATCACGTGTTAAACAACAAATTTGGCATTTGTGACCTCCATAAATATTTAATGATCACCGTAAAAAATAACGTATAATCTGTGATGGAAGGCACAGATTGATAAAGCTAAATACTCACGATAGACTCCCATTTATCTAACTAAGGTTTTATTAATGCGCCCATTATAGCGCAACATCAAGCTCACTTATCTTGAAGTAACCGTGTAAAATCACCTTTAAAATAATTTGTCAATATCCCAAATCTAACGGCCTTTGCCTACGAAAAAAATTTTTAAAAATAGAAGCACTTAAGCGAAACGATTAATGAACGGATTAAAAATAAACTGATATGCCATCAGGAAGTCTTTACACAAATGAAAACAAACTTCTGTGTTTAATCCATTCGCATCATGATGTGTGGTCGGTTAAATTAAACTTTATTAATTCAAACCGTTTTTTATTCGTCTCTTCTTAATGGTCGTGTATTTATTTTCGTTTGCCGCGTAAATCATACGCTGTCACAGTGACAGCAAATTTGGCGGCAACTGCAGCTGTCAATTCGAGCGTTCCACTTCACGGGATGGCCGTTTCGTTAATTCTGGATGTTAATACATGATTAGTAGAACTAATGTCGTCGCGAACATATTTATGCGACGCACGGTGGTTATTTTAGAAACATCTGAGAAATAGGGGCGATTATTGCGCGGTGGGCGCGTTTTAAAATTAAAGAAATCGCTTTGTTTCCCATTAGCCTGTAGACAAATTTGTTTCGACGTTTTTTAGTTGTTTCGTTAATTGATTAGCTATAGTCGCTGTCAACAGAATCAGCTCGGCGCGAAATGAAACCTGTTCGCTCGAAAGAGTTTCTAAGTGCTTTTTTATAGTCTGTGGGTGGCTAGTTAAAAATAATTGTCTATGATTACCCGGTAAAGTCGGATAACTTCTGTAATACTGTAATTGCGTTTATAATGTCTAATTATATTGATAAACGAGTTATGGCATTATAAAGTGAATTATGGCTTGATTTTGGATACTATTTATAATTATAAATACGTAATTTAATTTGAATGTTGTAATTATTCAATTACAGTTATTGATAGACGTTTTAAGTCATAAAGCTATCTAAATTATTTCAATTTATTTATATGAAGACATTCAGAGACAGAAAACATATGATTCAAGTTGCCAATAGGCAGTTAGGTTGATTATTATTGAAGTTGTATAGTTGGACAAATGTTAATTTTATTTGTTTATTAATAAATAAATTGCGAAATAAAATGTTTGTCGTTGGAACTTTAGAAACAAAAATTGGTCAAAATTATGAAATAGCGAATCAATGTTGATTACAGCAATTTTTTTGTTTACTTACTGTAAAGAAGTATCTCTAAGGAATCCTCTCCAAATAAATGTAAGTACATCCTTTTGCTTTCAAAAAAAAAAATAAACACTATAGATTTAATTCAAACTTTGTACTTATCAAGGACACTACAATAATTTCATACGATCTTTTGTTAGGTATTTGCTTTTTAAACTATACTAGCTTACCGCCCGCGGCTTCGCCCGCTTTGTCTAAAACCTAATAAATTATATACTAAAACCTTCCTCTTGAATCACTCTATCTATTAAAAAAAAACCGCATCAAAATCCGTTGCGTAGTTTTAAAGATTTAAGCATACAAAGGGACATAGGGACAGAGAAAGCGACTTTGTTTTATAGGTAGGTACTATATGTAGTTATTGCTTCTAAGTATGATTCACTATTGTAAAATATAAACGGTAGCATTTGTGACGTCATTCTAACACCGATCCATCATGGCGGGCTAAACTCTATTTTGACAGATGTCACATTAACGTCAAAATGGCGGTCACTTTAAAGATAATGTGGGGCTAATAGTTCTGTTTTTTGTTGTGTTTTTTGGGTTGTTATTGAAATTTTTTTTAGTAGGTAATTGGTGTGTGATAGTGATTATGATATTTGCTTTGATTTTAAAACGTTACAGTTATTTACCTACATCATAATATTAAGCTATTGCAAAGCTTCTATCGCGGGCCTTGAGCGCGGGGACCGAATCGAGAAATTCCGTAACGAAAAAACCTCACGCTCCCCACTCCGACGGGCGGAGATGTGGCTTGAAGGCATAGCTTTACCGCGGCAGTCCCAAGTGACACACGTCTTTTTTATTTATTTATGTATGTGTTACTATTACTAGTTGGAAATAGTTCATTGCTTTTTATTTGAAATGGTTCATTGTTTCTCTGCGTGTACAATAATAACAATATAATATTAAGATTTATGTATGTTTGCGATGGATAAACTGAAAACTACCTATTACTACTACTACTTACTATTTATACCTACTATAACTAGTCTATTAATAAATGTTTGTTATTCTTTCAAACGAAAACAGCTGATCAAATCTGAATGAAATTTGACACAAGAGATAGACTATTTATAATCTCATAATCTGGATTAACTCTTTATCGAAAGTAAGAAAGTATAACCGTCAGTCAAAAATTTCTATCAAAATCTACTACTTTTTCAAAATCGCATCAAACCCGGTCTAGTAAACAAACACTCGAGCTGATGACTAATAAACTCACAAACACACGTATATATTGTCCGTCTGTCCGTATGGTGGTCTTAAAATTAAGTCATCACTCTTGAGAGTTTTTCTTTTTTATGCATACCACTGGGGATCGCTTTATGCAATGCCTATTTAATTTATTTAAGTATTAGTATTGTTATATTTTTTATATTCTTATTAGATTATGAAAAGTAACTGACTATAGTAAATTGAACTGAAAACATTTAACAAAATTTGTATTTTATTTACAAAAGTTTTTACGTATTAGATATTTGACTAAGTTAACTCATACACTTATTGAGTGACACTCAAATAAATAATTGAAGTTCAACGAAATAAATTACGTTCCGCAACTAAATCTACTTAATTATTAAACATTTACATTGACGTGTGCATGTTAATATGTATTTCCTGTATGCTCGCCTGGTGTCGAACCCCCTATAATTTGAAGTCTAAGTTCCTCACCACTGAGCCACCACTCTCATTGCACAAGTAACTTAAACTTAACTTACTGCATAAAGCGATCCAAACTCTTATAATCCTTATTTTGACAGCAAACTTCAATGGGAGTAAAAAAATGCTCGCGCGACAGAGACGGACATATGAACTAGTGTACGAAAGAAGAGACGGCTTTATCACGTTGGGTGGCATTAGGATTAGGAGATTAAAGATACGGTCCGCAAAAGTGTTAAATGTAATGTTTGTGTTCAGTGGTTGAGCTGTGGTAGCCGGTTCGATGCTCGGTGCGTTTTTTGTGGCTTTTTTTGAAGTAACATGTTTGATGTTTAACAGATTGATTGATGTTAAGTTGTTAAGTAACTATTTAATCTGTGGTTAAGTTAACATTAGTTGCGTAATTTTGAGTGTAAGTAAATATACTTATATTTATACTAGCGGTCCGCCCCGGTTTCGCCCGTGGTACATTTTTACGTTTTCTCTCCATAAGAACCATCCTCGTACTTCAAGAAATGTAATAAAAAAAGAATTAACGAAATCGGTTCAGTTGTTCTCGAGTTATGCGCTTACCACCACATTTTGCGATTCATTTTTATATTATAAGATATTTTGTGTTCCAAATGAATGAATGAATTTTGTACTCCATTGATAGATCAGCTGATTTTTGTTGTTTATTTGTTTTGCTTTCTTCAAAAGAGCAACTATGGAGTTTCTTGCCGCTTCTTCTCCGTAGATACTGCTTTCCGAATCGGTGGTAAATGTTAAAAATATGTAATGACGTTTCAAAAGTGCTTCTAGAAGAAGTCTAATTGAATAAATAAATGTTTGAGATTGAGTTTGAGTTTCTTCAAGTACTTGTGCTTGAATGGCTCTACTACTACGAATGTTTTGAATGTCAAAGTTTGCAAGTTTTTTTTGTTTAGATATTAATTGATCAATATGCAATAATGTCTGTACTGATTACAATGGAATTTGGTAGACAGATAGTTTAAAACTTGGATTACCAAAAATACTTATTTCCTTGTTGAAGACGACCCAAAATCCTATTACAATGAATGATATTAAAACTTGTAAATTTGTGTTGGCGGATAGATGTTTGTAACTCTTTTACGCAAAAACAGCTGATCTGATCAATATGAATTTTGGTACAGAGATAGATTACAGTCTAGATTAGCACAGGCTACTTACAGTTACCCAAATTAAAATATAATGTTATTTTATAGCAAAAAAGTTTACCTAATAAGATAAAGTTTTAGTTATTTTATATGTATACAAACTAGCTTTCCGCCCGCGGCTTCGCTCGCGTTTTAAAGAAAAACCCGCATTGTTTTCGTTCCCGTGGAATTTCCGGGATAAAACCTATCCTATGTGTTAATCCAAGTTACCCTCTATACGTGTGATAAATTTCATTGTAATCGGCTCAGTAGTATTTGCGTGAAAGAGTTACAAACATACACATACACATCAATCCTCACAAACTTTCGCATTAATCTATACTAATATTATAAAGCTGAAGAGTTTGTTTGTTTGTTTGTTTGTTTGAACGCGCTAATCTCGGGAACTACTGGTCCGATTTGAAAAATTCTTTCGCTGTTATATAGCCCATTTATCGAGGAAGGTTATAGACTATGTGTCATTACGCTACGAGTCTACGACCAACAGGGGTGGAGCCACGGGGGTGAAACCGCGCTGAGCAGCTAGTTTATAATATTAGTAGGATAGGATTAAGGATAAGATGAGCGAAGAGTGACGCGTCGTCAAAGGGATCATTTACCTTGTCAGAAAAAATAAATAATACCATTCAAATATATTTATTACAATCCTCTCTGAGATTTATTAGTCTTGTTTATGAATCATCAACTGATTTGTAAAAAAATTGACAATTAATGTTTTATTTTTGAATAATTCATTTTTGCACTGTTTCACTTAATTTATATATACAACATGTCTATTTTCACACCAAACAAACGTTAGGTAATTTGTAGGGTTTATTCGTTAATTTAAACATCTATCTTGAAATAAAAAATCCATTCAAATTTGTTCAGCCGTTTTTGCGTGCAACAGAAAGTAACACGACATTGTATTCTGGAGAAGATATAGGCTTCAGATTTATATTTTAGGTATAGTAATAATAATATTTTTTAAATAAAATCCACAATTTCTTCAACATCATAATATCGCATATTTATTACTACGGTCATTTATAAAAAATTTGCCCATCCATTTCTCGACCACGCGTTACGTCGCTTACCCGCAACATATCCAAATTTTAGATAATATATCCAAATAGTATGTATGTTTGTATGTTCGTTGCCGGCGCCTAATATGACGCACAGATGCCTACATGGTGGTCTGACCACCCAGTGTGGACAAAAAGGTGTGGAGTCGCGAGGTTTTATTTTTGGACATTTTATGGAGGATTTTTTTAAAGAACCTATGGGAATAAAAATGAAGGATTCAATTGGTTGTTAGTTTGTGTTAGATAAACTCAAAAACCTATTAAACTGACATTTAAAATCTTTTATCAGAAAGCTACATTTTTCCTTTTAAGTAAGAATTAGTTGTCTACCTACCTATATTTTTAATTTATTGTATTATTTAGTCAATTAGAACAGTATTTTAAAACGATAATCTAGTAGGATTTGTTAATAATAAACATAAGGTACGTTGTTTCACTATTCGAAGTACTTACCTATATTTTAATTGTGAATTGAAACAAAAATCTATATTTCACGAAACTAATTAAAAATTATTAGTCACAAGAACTTTTGTCGACTCCGTTCCACTTCTGTCCACACATGGTACGCTCATGTCACCAAAACATTTCGATATAGATACCACATCTCAAACAAAACATATCCAATGAAAATACGACTTTAACTATATTAAAATAAGAGCTAATTTCAAATATAACTATAATAAATTCGAACAACATTTTTTATTATCAGCATATTCGATTTTGAACTTTAACCGAAAGGTATTAGAATCGATTTCTATTAATCAATAGATTAAAGAGTTGGATTCGTATTTCAAATTCCTTCACATTCCTTATTGCCTATACAATAAAGTTCAAAATAATTTTTATGTTATCGATACTAGTTTTAAATTTAGAGCTTCATAAAGATGATCATTCAAATTTCATCTTTATTCTTATAGTTATAGAGTCGATAAAGCCCGTTATGAAAATTAATATTTGTGTGAAGTAATTGAGATGTCGGTGTGTTTTTTTGTCTGTCTGGTTGTCTCTATAGCTGGATTAATTGTTTTTTTTTGTGTAGTCCATCCTGTTTATTAAGCTTAATGGCTTAAACTACATTAAACGACTGATAGGGTAAACCGACTTTAAAAATTGTAAATCACCAATTTATTGTGTTGGTTTAGTATTTTGGAGAGCTAAAATTAGGTTAAGTGGTCCAAGGCGCGGTCAGTATTTGGATGGGTGACCGTTTATTGCTATTCGAGTGTTTTCTTAGTAAAGCGTAATTCTATCCTATCCTTTACTATTACCTAAATGTTTGGATGTTTGTTACTCTATATAACTAAAACAGCTGACCAAAATTGTATGTATTTTTGTGTAGAGATAGATATAAGCTACTTAATAATTAATATCCTGGGCTGATACCTACCACGCATGACGCAAGTAACGCCGAGGGCTAAAGCTAGATAATATTACCTTTACATATATATTAATTTATTTATTTTTCATATTCATACCTTTTTAATCAGTAGTTTTAGTAATTATTAAAATATGTAGATATTAGTAACATTTTTCTTACAGTAAGAACTTATTCTTAAATTTCCACCACTATACAGAAAAAAAAACTCAAAAACTGTAATATCCTTAATCAATACTAATTAAGCAATAAACATTATAATTTATAAGTTATAACCAGTCTCAAGACTCAAAACAGTATTATTTCCACTGTGGAAGAGAGACAGTGCTATGCAGCTCGTCTAGCGCCATCCCTTTCCCATACTGACGACGCGGTTGGCGCAGTGGTAAAGTAACTGCCTACTGAGCGGTCGCGGGTTCGATCCCCGGTCAGGGCAAATATTTGTGTGATGAACTCAATTATTAAGTTCTTGGGTCTGGGTGTTATTTGTATTTATTAAATATTATATTTATCGTCGCCTAGTACCCACAACACAAGCCTTAATTGAGCTTACTGTGGGACTTGGTCGATTTGTGTAATAATGTCCTATAATATTTATTTATTTATTTATACTGGAAGTAATATAATCTTAATATATATAAATCTCGTGTCACAATGTTTGTCCTCAATGGACTCCTAAACCACTTAACCGATTATAATAAAATTCGCACACCATGTGCAGTTCGATCCAACTTGAGAGATAGGATAGTTTAAATCTCAAATCGTTTTAGAGAAAGCGGGCAAAGCCGCGGGCGGTAAGCTAGTACTATACTAATATTATAAAGCTGAAGAGTTTGTTTGTTTGAACGCGCTAATCTCGGGATCTACTGGTCCGATTTGAGAAAGTCTTTCGGTGTTAGATAGCCCATTTATCGAGGTAGGCTATAGGCTATAAATATCATCACGCTAAAACCAACAGGAGCGGAGCAGTGCGAGTGAAACCGCGGGGTACAACTACTTTAAGACATGGTTATTTCCTTCGCATTAATATGTATAATTATGTAAATACATAATTAGTAAAGTCGGCAACAGACAAACAGACGAACCGTTATCATTAATTATATAGGAATGTTATCTTTGCATCAATTAAATGCAAAAATGTATGGTATTTCTATGCACGGCTTCTCTTGGAGTTTCCGTTGTTTTATTAGAAGTTAATTAAATTATAGAATACTAGCTTACCGCCCGCGGCTTCGCCCGGTTGTTTAAAACCTAATAAAATATATACTAAAACCTTCCCCTTGAATCACTCTATCTATTCAAAAAAACCGCATCAAAATTCGTTGCGTAGTTTTAAAGATTTAAGCATACAAAGGGACATAGGGACAGAAAAACTTGTTTTATACTATGTAGTGTATAAACGACTTTGTTTTATACTATGTAGTGATAATACTATAGCTGCGCTTCGCGGTTTCACCCGCATATCTCCGCTCCTGTTAGTCTTAGCGTAATGATATATAGCCTATAGCCTTCCTCGATAAATGGGCTATCTAACACCGAAAGAATTTCTCAAATCGGACCAGTAGATCCCGAGATTATCGCGTTCAAACAGACAAACTCTTTAATTCAGCTTTATAATATTAGTATAGAAACTATATTTATCTTACAGAAAAGAGCCATTCGCTCTATATATAATTTACGTGCTCGGGACTCACTAAGAGATCATTTTAAGAATACTGGTATCCTTACTGTACCATCACAGTATATATTTAATAATATTTTGCATGTACACAAAAGCTCCGACTTACACACAAGAGTAGGAGATAGACACGATTATGGCACAAGGAACAGGAATAGAATTGAAATGCCATTTTTCCGATTAGCTAAAGTTAAAAATTCATTTATGGGTCAAGGTATACGCTTTTACAATAGAATTCCTCATAATATTAAAGAGTTTAGTAGTTCTAAATTTAAAACTTATATAAAAAATGTACTAGTTCAGAGAGCGTACTACAGTATTCAGGAATATATGGACGATAAAAATCCATGGAGGGTTGTCGCGTAAAAACCACAGGACAGTTCTTTGGCATATTATGATATAATATGTAGTTAGATATAAGTTACTGTATATTATGTAATATTGACATGATTTTAAAAGAGCAACTATGGAGTTTCTTGCCGATTCTTCTCCATAGATACTGCTTTCCGAATCGGTGGTAAATGTTAAAAATACTTACCTATGTAATGACGATTCGAAAGTGCTACTAAATAGTAGTCTAATTGAATAAATGAATGTTTGAGTTTGAGTTTTGAGTTTGATAATAAATAAATAAAAATCATTAGGACCACAGATAATAAAGCCATAAATGTCAAAAAAGATATATTTGACATAATTTACATACTTATTTATAAAGAAAAACATTCCCTCGCGGAAGTGATGTAAGTATAGGTAACTTATATAAAAGAATGTAGAAGAAACTGTTTGTTTGTTGAATTTATTTTAACCGACTTTTAAAAAAAGAGCGTGTGTGCAAAGTTTCACGTGTCAGAAGTGAAACTTTAAAGATACCAAAGTCGTCGCCTTACTCCATGACGTGACGGTATTGCCATGACGTGACCTTAAAATTTCTTCAAAATTGATGTTTGTAATAATTGCAATTGCATCTAAAGTACGAAAATGTTGAATAGAAATCATACAAACAAACAATTTATGTTTGTCCATGTCTCCGAAACTAGTTAAGCCTTTTAAATTGCTTAAAAATAACTTATTACTTCTTTCATTAAAACTGATGTAGTGTTTCTCTTTTTAACCGACTTCAAAAAAAAGGAGGAGGTTATCAATTCGGCCGGTATATATTTTTTTTTTTTATGTATGTACACCGATTACTCCGAGGTTTCTGAACCGATTTACGTGATTCTTTTTTTGTTCGTTGCGGGATGGTGTCGAATTGGTCCCATAAAAATTTTATTCGGATAGGCCCAGTAGTTTTTATTTTATGAGCATTTTTGTCTGTAGGTATTTGTAAATTTTGCAAGTGCAAGTTTGAAGTCGGTTGTTTTTAACGCAGTTATCACTTGTCCTCTTAAACTATGTCACATAAGAAAGAAAGAGACAAAGATATTATTTTAACATTGATTAAGTAATTTTTAAGATTAATATAAAAGAAGCGAGAAAAGACAAAATAAATAATATGTATAGATTTTATTGACCAATAACATCACTTTATTAACATTGTAGGTGGTCAGAAACCGGTTTCCAAACGCGAAAACCATCAAAAACACAATAAACACATTTAAAAGTTTTCTTATGGATATTTATAATAAAATATTGTGACATGAATATTTCATGTTTGTTTGCCACTATATTGTCAGTGAAAGTTACATCAAAATCGGTTCAGCCGTTTCGGAGATTCTTATTAATCTTTTTGTTAATAGTTTTGTTTGTTATATCCTAATCGTATTAATTTATTTTTTTTTTGTTATAAAATTGTTTTTCATTTTCATAACAAACACAAACAAATTCTAGGTATTTAGGTATTTTATGACTATGGTATATTATTGTTATGTAATATGACTAGCTGCTCCACGCGGTTATCGTGATGATATAATATACTCTATAGGCTTATAGCCTTCCTCGATAAATGAGCTATCTAACACCGAAAGAATTTTTCAAATCGAACGAGTAGTTCCCGAGATTAACGCTTTCAAACAAACAAACAAATTCTTCAGCTTTATAATATTAGTAGGTATAGATTAGAATTCAAGGACGATCGTAATGATCAATTAAAATTGTTTCATCAAAATTGGCCGCGCTTCCGGTTGAGTTTTTTTAGTTTTAACTAATTGAAATAAACAGCTGGCGAAATTTGTATTAATTTAAATTCTAATTATTTATACAGTAACCATTGAATTATATCGTAAAATTAGTGAAATAGAAAATTAGTCATAAATTTTTATTATACAACTAGTGGTCCGCCCCGGCTTCGCCCGTGGTACCTACATGTTTAAACTATCCTATCTCTCAAGTTGGATCGAACTGCACATGGTGTGCGAATTTTATTATAATCGGTTAAGTGGTTTAGGAGTCCATTGAGGACAAACATTGTGACACGAGATTTATATATATTAAGATTTCAAGCTATAATGATTTATTTAGGACTAGCTTTCCGGCCGCGGCTTCGCCCGCGTTTTCAAAGAAAAACCCGCATAGTTCCCGTTCCCGTGGGATTTCCGGGATAAAACCTATCCTAGGTGTTAATCCAAGTTACCCTCTATATGTGTGCTAAATTTCATTGTAATCGATTCAGTAGTATTTGCGTGAAAGAGTAACATACACATACATCCATCCTCATAAACTTTCGCATTTATAATATTAAGTAGGATAGGATGGACTGTGCTATTCCGTAATATGTCGGTACCTAGCTTTCTAATCTATACTAAAATTATAAATAAAGAGTTTGTTTGTTTGAACACGCTAGCCTCAGTACCTAGTTACTGGTCCAATTTGAAAAAAAATTCACAGAATATATCCTATTTATCGAGGAAGGCTTATAGCACAGTATTACAATAAAATAATATTGTAAAACTGTGCTTACAGGCTATATATCATCAGTCATCACGCTAAGATCAATAGAAACGGAGCAATGCGATTAAAACCGCGTGGCGCAGTGAGTAAAGTTTCTGAGTTTGTATGTTTATCAAGAAAAATCTCACAGAAAGTTACAAATGGGTATAAATGGTTATCGAGGAATAGGGTAACTTTCTGTGAGATTTTTAATCTAACAGTGAAATAATTTTTCTAATCGGAGCGATGGTTTCTTAGATTAGCGCGAGCAAACAAACAAACTTTCAGCTTTATAATATTACTATGGAAATATGTATTAATTTTAAAGACGATGCCAGACCACCCAAGCACTAATTAAGACATATTTAAATCAAGTGTGGAATCTGCCTAATTAACTTGCTTTGACCGGAGTTTAAGCATCGTCCCTAATGGGCCTTCTTCATAATGGGCAACGTTGGCCCAACAAATGATCGTCGATGTTTGCCATTACGGTGAATATGAAAAAACGTCTACAATGACGGCCGATCATAGACATTTAGGCCCTCTAGTTGATTGCCTCTACTCGTCCAACGCTGCTCATTGGAAATAGGGTCTATAAACAAAATATCACATTTATAATATTATAAGTCGTATTATATCTTCCATGGCTTGTCCCCGTAGTGGGCCATGGGACTTACCATGCGTCCATGCCTTTTTAATAGTATTGTGTTCCTTGTAAATGCTGTACATGTAGGCCGTATATGAGACAATCAAACTTGAACTCAAACTCAAAGTTTGTAATGTTTTTTTTATACCACATAATATACCTAACTTAAAATTTTAGCAATATTTTATATATACTACCTTATGAATTAAATATATAAATAATAATATAATGTTTTCTATTTGTTTCAGGTCGAAGTAAGTATGGATCCCAGTCTCATGGTGAGGTGGAATTTTATTAATTTCTTCATAATATAAATAAAATTATTTTAATGTAATGGGTAAAAAAGGTTAATAAATACCTACATACAGGTTCGAATCCTTAAATATTTTGATTGATATTCAATGTCGATTGTGTTCGAATTGAATTAGTTCCAAGTTATTAATAACTTAAACGTTACAGTAAAGAGCTAGCGCGCAAGAGCAACTTTTGTCTCCGCATCAACTCCATGGGGAGTTGCGTCGCTACGTGCGCGCACTTTCTTACTAGACCATAGAGTTGATGGGAGAGACAAAATAGTTGCGGAGACAAAAGTTGCTCTTGCGCTCTAGCTCTAAACGTGTGTTTTATGTTTCACTGTCCTAATTCCCAATGGAAATCATTTGTTTATTATTTTCCGAAAATGTAAGAAAAATCGTCTTTATTACGTCACCTTACTTACTGACTGGCCGGTTAGCTTGGTTGGTAGTGGCCCTGCCTTCAAAGCCAGTCATGGGTTCGATTCCCACCCGGGGCAAATATTTGAGTGATGAACATAGATGTTTGCTCTGTGTCTGGGTGTTTATTATCTATATATAAGTATTTATTTAAAATTATATATGTATGTATAACAGCCATCTGGTTTCCATATAACACAAGCGAAAACTTAGTATATGGAATCAGATCGTGCCGTGTGTGAAAATTGTCAAAAAAAACAAAACAAAAACAAAACCTTTGTGCAAAAAAAATCAATTAAAAATCTTTATCCATTTAACATTTTAACAGAAGAAAAAGAAAATCAAAAATTATAATTACAACAACGTGCTAAAAGAAAAACACTCAAACACAATATTTTTTATTCGTTAAAATTGCTTTTTATTCAAAAACCATTTAGTTTTTAAGTTACAGTTTAACGCCAATTAAGTTGTTTTTTGTTCAACTTAAAAAGTAACTTTCTCTGACTATCCAATCGTGACGGAGGCAAAAAACTGTCAAGTTGGTAAATGTTATTAATCATTTATGTAGAGTTAGCAAATAAATTTTATTTAAATTTTATAAAAAATATTAAAAATAAAATTGATTTCGTCATTATACTAATTTAATAATGATAATTGAAAAACCATCCACAACCATCAAACAACAAAAACAAGTGATATTTTTGCTAGTTACCTTTTACCCTGGTTGCCTGGAAGCGATCACTTATAAGTGATAGGGCCGCCAAATATTTTGTACTTTTCTTGTACGTTGCGTTGTAAAAATTTCTCTGTGTTCTACGTAAAATAAAATAACTGTGAAATAAATAAATATAACAACAAAAGTAAATTGATAATTAATAATTTTGCCTTTAGACGTACTAAAAAAAACTTATTTTCTCGAAAACATCACAAGCCTATAATTTTTTTGGTAATGTGAAAATAAATTTGCTTGCGTATTTTTATACAGTTAATGCCGGCTACTCACGTATCTGCAGCAGGGGCAATATTGGAACAATCTCGGTTGGTCGGTGGTCGAAGCAATTTCAGTTCTCTGAATTGCCCCTGCTTGCCGATACACATCACAATTAAGGAGCCAATTAAGGGTGCAATTCCAATATTACGCCTGCTGCAGGTACGTGAGTAGCCAGTTTAAGTCATACACGTGTCTAAGTCAGTGTTGTTAATACAAATAAAGATAAAATTAAAACACTGATGATGATAAATCAGTGCTTTAATTTTATCAAAAGAAAATTATTGTCACTAATTTATGTTATATTGTTTGTTTATTTTATTTGTTTGTAGTTTGTGCATGTATCTATGTGTTTATATTTTGACTAATTTCCTGTTGACTTACCAGAAATAAGATAGACACTTGAATAACTGTTTTTACATTTTGATTGACATTCGATTGACTTATTCTCTGGTAAGTCTTTCGTCCCAATGCTGGCTAAATGTATACGCGCATGTGTGCGTGTGTATGAGTGTTTCCACAGTAGCTGTGCCCGCATTGCTCCGCTCCTGTTGGTCTTAGCGTGATGATATACAGCCTATAGCCTTGCTCGATAAATGGGCTATCTAACACCGAAAGAATTTTTCAAATCGAAGCTGTAGTTCCTGAGATTAGCGCGTTCAAACAAACAAACTGTGTTGTGTGTGTGTGAATATACGGGTATGTGTGTGTAACTACGTGTTTATTTACAGGCAACCTAACCCGCCAGGCGGTCGGTGCAATATTTTGACCAATTTTAACCGTAAACATATAATAATGAATTGGTTAAGATATTGCATCGTCCGCTTAGTGGGATTATCATCGAGGGAGAAAAGCTACAACATTTTTTATACTATGGTTCTACTAAGAGTAGTGCTACTGGTATTTGCTACTGTGTTGATGTGTTGAAGTTTTGTGTTCCTGCTCAATTGGATATAGAAATAATGTTACTAATGTTATGTTTGTGTTTCTGTTTTCAATTTTTTGTTGTAAGAAGCTTTTGGGAAGATAACAATATTTGTGTGAATTTTTGTTTTTGTGTGTGTGTGCTTTTTTGTTTCGTCGTGTTACATGCCTTTGTTTGATGAAACTGTCGCCAATTTAATGTTGTCAATTTGCTATCAAAGTTTTAATGTAACGATAAATGATTATTATTTTAAATAATTCTTTTAAGAAAAACTAGAGATTTGGAAATTTGAATGTTACAAAAACAAGATAGTAAATAATAATAGGTAAGTGGCGAAATTAAGTTGGTGAATATAAGATAGTTAGACACACTAACTTGCACTTGCACTTCAATATAAAAGATATATGAGTTAATCTCTATTCGAGATTTTAGCCATCTTTACAATGTCAAAAAATTGTAAATCTTAAAATATACTATAGGTACTATAGTTTCATATATATATTATTTTTAGTGTAATTTTATAGACTAACAAGTGATAACTGCGTTAAAAACAACCGACTTCAAACTTGCACTTGCAAAATTTACAAATACCTACAGACAAAAATGCTCATAAAATAAAAACTACTGGGCCTATCCGAATAAAATTTTTATGGGACCAATTCGACACCATCCCGCATCGAACAAAAAAAGAATCACGTAAATCGGTTCAGAAACCTCGGAGTAATCGGTGTACATACATAAAAAAAAAAAAAATATACCGGCCGAATTGATAACCTCCTCCTTTTTTTGAAGTCGGTTAAAAAGAATAAAGGTATCTATAGTTAGTGTGTCTTAATAGGTTTTAGTTTAGATGCTCTACATTGGACAATGTTTTTTTATTGAAGTGAAACTTCTTTATTGGTGTTGGAAAAAAATCTAGTGTAACATTTTTCGTTAGGTACGTGTGACATTTTTCCGTTACGCGCCATCTTTTTCTTATCCCTACCACGCGTGATTCGACGTATTTCTGTAAAGTTGCATATAGTAAATTATTTTTTGAAAAATAAGGTCATAATATAAAGAAGTTTCACTTCTTACGTGTGTACACTAGTATACGCACACATTTTTTTAATTGTTTATGTGTGTATGTGGCCAAATTATAAAAGACAAACATTCGTATATTAAAATTATTTCTTTCTAAATAATTATAAGTAAACTATTATCAAAGTATTATACAAACATATTTTGATTTAACGAAACTTGTATTTTCGTTAATAAAAAAAAATGTTCGATTTAGTTTAAAATATACAGGGTTAATGTTCTTTTGTCTAAAATAATATAACCACATAGTTACTATTTTTATTTCTGTTTGTATGTGTTGTAGGTACCTATTTTTTGTGTATCAAAGCATGTTTTAAGTCACATTTAAGAAAAGTATGTAAAAATAGCATAACTATATTTTTTTTGGTACTTTTTTAAAATACGCAAGTGAATTATTTTTCATTGTTATTTTATCATAAATATTATGATCATAAAATAATAAGCGACCACTTATTCAAATAAACCTAGACGTAATAATTAAATTATGAAGAAATTTTCAAATACTAATGAGAAAATTTGAAAAAATGTTCGTATAGCCTATTTATATAAAGGTAAAAAAAAACTCAAAAATAAATAATATGAAATGCATAAAATAGCAACACTCATCTAGGTACTTATTTTCCGACATCTACCGCATAAAATATATAATCTAAGAATTTTTTGCTGCTCATTATTTATTAATTTATACAAAAACAAATTAATTAAAAACGGAAATTTAAATTAACAAAATGATAACTAACCGGTTTTTGATTTGTGTACTAATTGTATTCTAGACAAAACTATGTAGCATACATTTAAATTATAATTAATCTAATAAAAGTAATAAGTCTATATAAATCTATAAATCTATATATACCTATAATAAATCTGTAGAAGGGTCAATTCTGTACATTGAAAATATTGAAAAAATAAATAGCAGGGGGTGTCACTGGATCGATACCAAACCCAAATATGTGATTAAAAAAAATTTTGTCTGTCTGTCTGTCTGTCTGTATGTTCAGGCATCACGTGAAAACTAACGGTTTGATTTCGATGAAACTTGGTATAATTATACCTTATTATCCTGAGCATAAAATAGGATACTTTTTATCCCGGAAAAATACGTAGATAAAAATAAATCTTAATTTTTCCGCGCGGACGGAGTCGCGGGCGAAAGCTAGTATTAAAATAAAAATATAATATTGAAAAAAATTAAGAGCGGGTTCGAAGTTCGAATTCCGCTAAGTGGTTTTTTCCATTCGATTGCTATAAAAACTGAATTTAAAATGTAAGATTTATAATTTTCAAAAATAATAACCTATTTACTTATTTATGGGAATCTCATTTTTTTTATTTTCTCATTAAAAAGACAATTTCATAAAATACTACGCGTAAAATCAAAAGCAAGAAAAATCTATCTTCATGAATACTAGCACTTTTATGATATATATTTATTTCTAGGTCCACGGACTAGGAAACCCAAAAAACCACCTGGGGACACTAACAACGATGAAAAGAGACCAAGAACAGCTTTCTCTGGACCACAATTAGCAAGACTGAAGGTATTGTAATATTCTAAGTTTAACGTTACCATGGCAACCGAAAAACATCATCTAAATCTATATAATACTAGCTTACCGCCCGCGGCTTCGCCCGCTTTCTCTAAAACGATTTGAGATTTAAACTATCCTATCTCTCAAGTTGGATCGAACTGCACATGGTGTGCGAATTTTATTTTAATCGGTTAAGTGGTTTAGGAGTCCATTGAGGACAAACATTGTGACACGAGATTTATATATATTAAGACTATAGTGGGTCGCCCCGGCTTCGCCCGTGGTACCTACATATTTAAACTATCCTATCTCTCAAGTTGGATCAAACTGCACATGGTGTGCGAATTTTATTATAATCGGTTAAGTGGTTTAGGAGTCCATTGAGGACAAACATTGTGACACGAGATTTATATATATTAGATGGGTCGCCCCGGCTTCGCCCGTGGTACCTACATATTTAAACTATCCTATCTCTCAAGTTGGATCAAACTGCACATGGTGTGCGAATTTTATTATAATCGGTTAAGTGGTTTAGGAGTCCATTGAGGACAAACATTGTGACACGAGATAGACTAGCGGTGTGCCCCGGCTACGCCCGTGGTACATATTTACGTTTTCTCTCCATAAGAACCATCCTCGTACTTCAAGGAATATAATAAAAAAAGAATTATCGTAATCGGTCCACCCGTTCACGCGTGAGCCGTGACCAAGGAAAACGGGTTTCATTTTTAAATACCTATATAGAAAAATGAATCGCCAAAGTTGCTATGCGCAAATCTCGAGATCAGCTGAACCAATTTCGCTAATTATTTTTTTTATATTAAATTCTATTAATATTAATATATTCCTTGAAGTTCGAGGATGGTTCTTATGGAGAGAAAACGTAAACATGTACCTCGGGCGAAGCTAGTTGGTTGAAAGCCCACGGAGTTATCTATAAAGTGACAAAGCCTAAAAAACAGTCAGATTGAGAACCTCCTTCGTATTTAAGAACGTCAGATAAAAGCAGTAGAAAGCATTATCCATTATTAAGAGAGTATTTTATCATTATAAGTACTTATATTGTAATACTATGTAGGTATAGATAAATAAAACAACCCCACTACATTTAACTTTTCGTGGAACATCAATGACCGAGCTTGCAGAAACTAAGTTCTTAGGTGTTATTATTGACAAGAATTGTAATTGGAAATCGCAAATTCAAACAGTTGCATCACGACTTCATAGATTCGTGTATGCTCTTAGAAAATTACGTAATGGGGTTTCAGAAAGGGCTGCTACTGTTGCTTACCACGGCTATGTTGGCTCTATATTGAGATATGGTATTTTAATATGGGGTAATTCTACTGAAGTACACCAAGCTTTTCTAGCTCAAAAGAAGTGTGTCAGAGCTATAACAGGAATAGGACCCCTCGATAGTTGCAGACCGATGTTTCGAAGGTTACAGATCCTGACTGTAGCTTGCCTTTATATTCTCGAGATAGCTCTTTTCGTAAAAAAGCATACAGCTCATTTTGTTACTTTTGAAAAAGACAGCCTGTTTCAGACTAGGGATCCCACCCGACTACGCTTCCCCATGTGTAAATCAAAATTATTTTGTGCCAATTGTCAAGGAATGGCTATAAAAATTTATAATCACTTTCCCGCAAATATAAGGAGTTGTAATCTTAATAAATTTAAATGGAGGATTGCTGCATTTCTTAAACAAAAATGCTTTTATACGGTAAATGAATTTCTAGCATATAAGATAAACGAGGACTTGGCTTAGGCTTAAATAAATAAAAATTGACATAATATTTATTTATAATCATTTTATTAATATAATTTTGCAATGTACCTATTGAGATCTAGTGTTGTGTGATATTGTATAATGTAATTTATAATTTAAGATATTTGATTTTGTAATATTGTTTAATGTAATTTATAATTTAAATAATTTGCACGCTCAACTACGAGCAGAATGTCTAAGCACCTATACAATTTGTACCTCAGCTATATGTAACTACATTCAGAAAATAAAGACAATTTGAATTTGAATCTGTATACAATGACATCTAAAAGATTAACAACTGTCGAGTCTCATATCGATTTTCTCTTAAAACGATTTTTAATAAGCGTTTGATACAGTTTACATCATACATTTTTGTGTTGACCACTTAAATTTCCATACTTTAATTACGAATATGAAGACCGTCAAAAATTCCCTGAATCAGTATGATATAAACAAACGGTTTTTTGTTTAATTTAAAGAATATTCACAATAAATAAAGATACAAGATGTCAGCGGGTCGCCTCGTTCCAACTCTGTTAAAATTCGGTAAAAACCAAAAACTGACACAAAAAGTGGAGTCATGTGCAGAATTGCAATAATATAATGCATTTTTATGAAGACAAAGTAACTGTGTCAACTATAACATTGTTGTAAAGAAATATTTCGAAAGTTCATTGAACTGGTTGATTCCGAAAATAAAGAGCAGATTTTATAAATGTGATAGATAAGTACTTCATACTTTGTAGAAACACAATACAGAATAAGAATAGTTTTGTCACGCTATATATAATAATATGTATTTATTAGAATCTATCTGGGCGGCAATCAAACACAAAATTAACATGAACTAAGTATTTATTTATTTTATTTAACATAATATTAATTCTTAGATGATATAATTTACATTGATGCAATCATAAACTCATTCAAGTTTTTCTGTGCACCATAAGCCCACAAACCGCTACATAATATGTTTTAATACTTATTGTTAGTTCTTCTTATTAAAACAATAATATATACATATTTGTAACTAATAATCTAACTGTACCGGTTCGGAGAGCAGTATTATATGCGCATATATCAGACTATGTACTTTCTGTTTGTAAATGATTTCGATTCCTGATTCATAGCAATATGAAACTAATCTATTCGCAGTTGCTATTCCTAAGTCCTTTTTCGTCTACGGGCCCTTTTTGAAATCATGTGTCCTCTTCGAACCGAAATTCGCGGAGAACCGCTACCTGATCATTTGATCAAGGCGGCGCGGCGGCTCTTACTCTCTAGATTCTGTTTACAACTATCTCTGTATCCCATATTCACCACTATGTATTACCTGTACTAGTAGCCTGTTATATGTTTGTCTACAGCACGAGTTCGCACAGAACCGCTACCTCACAGACCGGTGGCTCTAACTATGTAGTCCCTGTTTGCAACTACAAGTGTATTCCTTATCTCCTACCCATAGCTACTCTATAGCACCAGTCTATACCTATATGTTTGTTGCAGCATGAGTTTGCCGAGAACCGATATTTTTTTTTTTTTTTTTTTTTTTTTAAGTTAGGATTAGGCAAGCATTTGACCATCGCTTCGCCTGATGGAAAGCGACAAGCGTGGTCTAGGATGGAGCATGTTTGCCTAATAAGTGTCTATTCACATTTCTCTTGAATAAATCCAGATTGTAGTTTCTGGGAAAAACGGAAGCCGGAAGATTGTTCCACTCCTTACCAGTACGCATAAGAAAGGAAGAAGCGAAACGCTTAGTGCGTATGGGTGGGATGTCGATGACATAAGGGTGGAGACCGGCCCGGCGTCGAGTCCCTCGATGATAAAAAGGAGCAGCTGGCAACAGGTTATGCAGTTCTTCAGCACATTCGCCGTGAAAGATTCTGTAGAAAACCGCCAAACTGGCTACGTTCCGACGATGTTCTAGACTATGCAGTTTGCATGCGGTTAAGGATTCGTTTCCAATGAGTCTAATCGCTCGTTTTTCGATGGAGTCCAAAGCGTTGAGTTGATATTTAGCTGCCCCTGCCCAAAGATGAGAGCAGTACTCCACACCGGAGCGAACCTGGGCTTTGTATAGGTTTAAGAGCTGTTCCGGTGTGAAGAACTCCCTCACCTTAGAGAGTATTCCGAGCTTCTTAGCTGCAACTTGTACTTTGGACTCAATGAAGCTCTTGAAACTCAGGCTAGAAGAGAGTGTAAGGCCTAGAAGCTCCAGCTCGTTGGATAAGTTCAAGGACACATTCTGAAAACTAGGTGTTAGACCGAAACCAGTGCGCTTAGCTGTAAACAGACAAGCCTGTGTTTTTGAAGAGTTGAACCCGACTAAATTAGCTTCACCCCATTTAGAGACCGATTTTAATGTAAGATTCAACCGCTCAACCATATCCCACAGATCGGCTCTAACCCTTTTAGTTCTCTCCGACTCTATAGTTCTTGACCCTACACATAGCTACTCTATAGCACCAGTCTATACCTATATGTTTGTTGCAGCATGAGTTTGCCGAGAACCGATATCCCACAGATCGGCTCTAACCCTTTTAGTTCTCTCCGACTCTATAGTTCTTGACCCTACACATAGCTACTCTATAGCACCAGTCTATACCTATATGTTTGTTGCAGCATGAGTTTGCCGAGAACCGATATCCCACAGATCGGCTCTAACCCTTTTAGTTCTCTCCGACTCTATAGTTCTTGACCCTACACATAGCTACTCTATAGCACCAGTCTATACCTATATGTTTGTTGCAGCATGAGTTTGCCGAGAACCGATATCCCACAGATCGGCTCTAACCCTTTTAGTTCTCTCCGACTCTATAGTTCTTGACCCTACACATAGCTACTCTATAGCACCAGTATATCTATATGTTTGTCCACAGCACGAGTTCGCAGAGAACCGCTACCTCACAGAGCGGCGGCAACGCTGACTGATTAGTCTATGTTTGCAATTCTCTCTCCCATACCTCCTATCTATAACTATTGTCTGTTTGTCCACAGCACGAGTTCGCAGAGAACCGCTACCTCACGGAACGACGGCGGCAGGCGCTGGCCGCGGAGCTCGGGCTGGCGGAGGCGCAGATCAAGATCTGGTTCCAGAACAAACGCGCCAAGATCAAGAAGGCGTCGGGCCAGCGCAACCCGCTCGCGCTGCAGCTCATGGCGCAGGGACTCTACAATCATAGCACGATACCGCTCACTAAGGAAGAGGAGGAACTGGAGATGAAGGCCAGGGAACGGGAACAGCAGACGAGACATTGAAGGTTTGGTGACAGCCTTAGATGTTCTGATGTTCATTTTTGACAGACATTGAAAGTGTGCTAGTGTACAATGTAGATCGAGTGAACAGGTACCTTCTAGGGAAGCGCGTTCCATCTTAGACCACATCTCAGCTTAACATCAGGCGAGATTGTGGTCAAGCGCTTCCCTATTACCAATAAAAAGAAGATATTTTAATGTTCATTTTTGACAGTATTGTAATTAAATTGGACACAGTTTTGTAAATATCCTTTGATGTTTCATGATCTGAGTATTGTTAGGTAACACTTTGATAATTATATACATAATTATATTATCTAGGTCGACACTTTAAATCCTTATCTTCAGTCCTTTTTTAACCTTCGAAATAATGATTATTTGATGTTATTTTGGTAACAGTGTTTGATTGGGTTTTTTGAATGATTTTACTTGATTTTTAGTAAGTCATGGAAAACAGTATAAAATGATGTGTCATAAAAATCTACATTTAAATTTCAAAAAACACTTGTTAAAACTACAATATATCGCTACACTGATTTTTGTATAGAAATGTAAATATTTAGTAAAATTGTTGTATTGTGTGCATACGCCCTAATACCCTAATAGCATAGATTAGGCAGTTAATGTAATACTAAATTTACCATACACCTTTTTTGTAGTAGGTAAAGCTGAAATTGAAACGGGAATAAATGTGCTATTGTTTCTATTTAAATTAAAAGTAGGGTCTGAAAAAATGTATATTTCAAGTGATATTTTATGAATAGATATTAAAACAGTAAAAAACTTTATTGTTCTTCAGATATTTCAGGCAAAATTGGTTTAATTCTTTTCATACTTCTCAGTACTTTTGTATTCAGTCAAAATTTGATATTGTGAATATTATCTAATATAATTTTTTACCTGTTTCGGCTTTATTATACTAAATATCTAGTTATATAAAAAATAACCACAAATTTTCTGACAATTCCCTGCTCTCTTGCGTACGTTTTAATAAAATTGTTATTCGTCTATGTTACGTCTTACCGCGACCGTAGCCACGGACAGACTGAAATAGTGTTGCCGCTCGATAGTCCACTATCGATAGTCTATCGATTAACTATCGATAGTTGGGGAAAAGCAATAGTATCGATAGCACTATCGATACTATCGATAGTGTCGATACTATCGATAGTATCGATAGTCCTATAAGCGTAAATACTATCGACACATAGCAATACCATCGATAGTATCGATACTATCGAAGCTCAATATCGAACGAACTATCGATACTATCGATAGTGTCGATACTATCGAAGCTCAATATCGAACGAACTATCGATACTATCGATAGTGTCGATACTATCGATAATATCGTCCCATCGATAGTGACCTTTTTCTCGATAGTATTGCTTTATCAATAATATTATAGTGGATGACAGAGAACTAGATGATGAGATAGAAAAAAATTAGGGAAAACGATCCCACAAAACAATAGGAAAAAAAGAAAGTCTTTTTATTACAACGATTAAACCAAATACTAGTCTTAACTTTTAAACTGAGTCATAATATGGGTCGGTGGCACTGACTGACCCATTATACCAAGAAATCGTGAACAATACTATTGCACAATTTACTACTATCGATAGCTCAAAACTATCGATAGTATCAGTACTATCGATAGTATCGATTGTAGTTGCAATATTCAGTAGCAATAGTATCGATACTATCGACAGTATCGATAGTATAGCAACTATTGGCAATCAATACTATCGATTTTATCGATACTATTGCAGTTCATCAATAGTATTCCATGATTAACGCTATCGATAGTATCGATAGTATCGATAATATCGATACTATCGATAGTGCTATCGATATTCTGACTTATTTTCAAGGTCAACTATCGATAGTCAAACTATCGATAGTTCGGCAACACTAGACTGAAATATAGTTGCAGTTGCAGTCGTTTAAGTAAAGTATTTCCGAACTACCCTCAATTTGTATAGAAATTAAATTTTGTCCGGTTTTTGCCTATGAGAAGCTCTCAGTTTTAACCATATAGATATAGTGAAAGACAACATAATATATTTATGGTTAAAATATTATTATCTGTTTAGTGAACTTTTTATAAATATTTTGAGTCTGTTCGTATATTGCTCTCTCTTAAAAAATAATAATTCGTGTTTTAAACAATTTTTTGTACTACTGTTATTGTAGATACTAATGTCAGTTGTAAAATAATTATTGTATAATAGATTTTGAGGCATTTTTTTATTTTTTACTGTTACTGAACGCAAAAAATCTCATTTGGAAATCTCTTTTTTCGTATATTAAATATTTCAAAAGTTAGAAATGTAAAAATAAATAAGTATTTGTTTTTTATTGATTTTTAATCCCACTCGAATTGTAAAGTAATTATTAATGTGAATATAGTTATAAGTAATTATTAATTATTATTGTTAAGTTATTTATTGTGCAATGTAGCAGTATTAGATAATGTCGGTTTGGCAAAATTATTGAAAATTGCTGGACTCTTATTCGTGAAACTTTTTAACTTGTACCTGTTTTTTTGTGAATAGAAAATTTTATTTTAAAGTACCTAGCTTCAACAGTTTTAAGGTATCAAAAAAATTACAAAAAATATTTTTTTTTAATAATTTTGCCAAAAGTCATTCACATAAGTAGGTAGTGATATAGAATTGTCCTATTAAATGAAATTGTGAGATATATTGTTTTTTCATTTCATTTCCTTCCTTTCTATCAAGGTTCAAGATTCAATTCCTTAAATATTTCAAATGAAAAAATATAAGGTACCTAAGACTTGCAGAAGACAAGTGATAACTGCGTTAAAAACAACCGACTTCAAACTTGCACTTGCAACATTTACAAATACAGACAAAAATGCTCATAAAATAAAAACTACTGGGCCTATCCGAATAAAATTTTTATGGTACCAATTCGACACCATCCCGCATCGAACAAAAAAAGAATCACGTAAATCGGTTCAGAAACCTCGGAGTAATCGATGTACATACATAAAAAAAACATACCGGCCGAATTGATAACCTCCTCCTTTTTTTGAAGTCGGTTAAAAATTGTAATCATCTCTTATCTCTTAAGAAAGTTATTTATTTAGTTTTGAGTTTTTTTTTTCTATAAAAGAAAAACAGAAAGTACAAAATAAACATAGACACACCCCATAGAAAAAAGTAAATTACAGACGCGGAATCGAACCCGCATTCCTGATTCGTAGTGCCGCAAAAATTCCAATAAAATCTTACCCTTGGAAGATCAAAAGGGGTAGTTTTCGAGGGGTTCACTTTAAAGTGACGTCTGTAAAAACAAAAACGTATTTATATGATCAAATAGTTTTTAAGATATTGCATAGCTTCGATCGCGGGCCTTGAGCGCGGGGACCGAATCGAGAAATTCCGTAACGAAAAACCCTCACGCTCCCCACTCCGACGGGCTCGGAGGTGTGGCTTGAAAGTTGAAGGCATGCCATAGCAAGCTATTGCATACAATAGCTTTACCGCGGCTGGCGGCAGTCCCCAACTGGCACACGTCGTTTTTTTTGCAATATTCATCACAAATCACAATCATCACCATCGGTCAATTTTATTTATCTTTTTTCAACGTTAAAAGTATTAACAAATACTGCTTGATAGCAGGCCTTAACTAGGTTAGTATCCAAGTTTATTCACACTGTTGGGACACAGCACTCCTATGAGAGTTCAGGCCAAAATCCCACGCTGGCCAAATGCGGGCTGATGTCACATGTCGAACTTAATATTATGAAGTTGAATGATTTGATTATGGATTTATGAGATTGTTTTAAATAAATAGCCTCCGAAACTACTGGACCGATTTAAAAATTCTTTAACTAGTAGAAAGCTACATAATTACCAAATTACTAGTGGCATAGGTAATATTATGTACCTAGTTTTTATTCTTCCTAGTTGGAAGTCCTAGTTGGTCCGGAGCACTACAGGTTAAACCGTGGAGCACAGCTAGTACAGAATAATATAGACGATTACTGAATATATTTAATCAAAAAGTTAAACAGTATGTCCCTTAAATCGAGTGTAACAATAAAATTCCTTTTGTAAAAAAACAGTTAATTTAAAACATTGAAACGAATTCTTTGCGCGCCATTTGTTAAGGTGGGATTATATGGCTCAATAAAGTGTTACGCAAAAACTACTGAACAGATTTGGTAAAGTATAAATTTATAAAGAATAGAAAAAATTCGATCACGAGGCGGGACTCGAACCCGATTTTTTACATCCACTGGAAATCGAACCCACGATACCAAGACAGTCAACTATTGCTAAATCTAACCATGTGACATTTTCGAGAATTAAAAATTTAAAAATTGCATTTAATGCTATAAACAAAATATACCGACTGAATTGATAACCTCTTTTTTTAAAGTCGGTTAAAAACGTACTTAACACACTTAATAGTGCTATTATAATTAATCACATATTACATTACACAGAATCAAACATATCATCACATTTCTACAATTTGTCGCCATGTAACCCTTACCTTTTTGAGAGGGTGAGAAATTCCCTTCCGTGTCAAGTTATTTCTCGGAGGGCAGCATCCCTCTGTGCCAACACGTGCTTTATTAAATCTATTGTTTTTTAAACGTATCAAATTTTAAGAATGTTTGAAAAAAAGATCACTGTTTTAATTTTCAAAATTATTTCGTAAATCAAAAGAATATCCAATCCGTCCTACTAATATTATAAATGCGAGAGTTTATGTGTGTGTGTTTGTTACTCTTTCACGCAAATACTACTGAACCGATTACAATGAAATTTAGCACACATATAGAGGGTAACTTGGATTAACACATAGGATAGGTTTCATGCCGGAAATCCCACGGGAACGGGAACTATGCGGGTTTTTCTTTAAAAACGCGGGCGAAGCCGCGGGCGGAAAGCTAGTTTAGCTATAATGTAACTAGCTTTCTTTTGGTGAAAAACTTAACAAAAGTTAAGTATTTTTTTTTTAATTGAATGAATATATGTACCTGCAATCTACATATTAAAAACAGATAGAAAGACAAAATATTTTGATACTTGATTTGTTGACTTGAATAAATGTAATAAATGATGTTTTGTGGAAAATGTAACATTGATTTATCTTGCATTCAATATTTTCTAACATCTATACGAGTTCCAATGAGAGCTAAGTATCAGTTCACCAAACAAAACTAAGAATATGCATGTTTCAAAAAGTACCTACTTTAAATAAAAAGTCGCATAAAAATCGCTCTATCCGTTGCATATACTTACTACGTTATACTTATACTGTGTTTTCAGTCGAACAAGATTTTTATATTATAAAGGCGAAAGTTTGTAAGTATGGATGTATGGATGTATGGATGTTTGTTACCTACTCTTTCACGTAAAAACTACTCTACCGATTACAATGAAATTTAGCACACATATAGAGGGTAACTTGGATTAACACATAGGATAGTTTTTATCCCGGAAATCCCACGGGAACGGGAACTATGCGGGTTTTCCTTTGCAAACGCGGGTGAAGCCGCGGGCGGAAATCTAGTAAAATATAAAACCTGCAAAGCCATCTCAATTCATTCAAACAAATATTATGAATTAAATATTATTCAAAACGCGAACCAACTGTAAAAATAAAAAATAAAAAAATCAAGTGTCGCGTAATCGGACGGGGTGAATGACCTTTTGACGGGTAAATAAAAATGTCGGACCACCCACATCGCGACTAGCGCTAAACGACCAATTTGTGTTGAACCCTCGTTTCATGTAACTGGTTGGAATTTGGAGGCCTTTGTATTTGGTCGTTTTTGTAAGCGAACCGGCCAGTTTGGAAGACCTCTCTATACGTACTTTATGTTTTTAAACGCGGGTTTTTTAGCTGGTTTTAATGGCTAGTATATGTAGAGCTGTGTTGTTAATGATTTTGTATGAAAATGGAGGTCTTTTAAACTGGTTCTTGTATATCATATAGATTGTCTAGGCCACACACGTTAGCCACAAGCAAAGGAAAGGTGTTGAGTAATTGTATGCGGCATTTCAAGATGTTTTTATTATTATTGAATTTATTATATTTGTTTGTTTGTTGATGTGTGATGCTAATTTCTTGTTTTTTTGTTTGTTTGTTTATTAAACTGGTTACTGAGTAAAAAATAGATTCCGGGATTGAATGACAGGTACATTAAGTTTATATTATAAGGAAGCCTGACTGAAATTAAAAATATGTTTCCCTACTTTAAGATTATGGGGCTAATATCACTACATAGTGTAAAACAAAGTCGCTTTCTTTGTCACTATAAATCCCTTTTAAAGATTTAAGCATTCATAGGGATGCGTAGGTATGCTTAAATCTTTAAAACTACGCTACGGATTTTGATGCGGTTTTTTTTTAATAGATAGTGTGGTTCTCGAGGAAGGTACATAGGTAATTCTTTAGGTTTTAGACAAAGCGGGCGAAGCCGATGGCGGAAAGCTAGGTGTTACGTATACATTAGAAATTTAACAATATAATTTTAATTAATACATTTAGGTACCTACTTGTTTTTTATATCTTATCTTTCTTCTTATCAATAATAAATTATTTTCACATGACTTTCTTAAATGACATTTATTAATACCTTCATTAATAAATAAGTTTAATGGCTTAATACTAAAACGAGTAAAACCGTGAGACGAAGGTAGTCTTAATTATAGCGTATCGAGGGATTATTGCTGCTAATTACTTTAGGAGTTTCATACAATGTGCGCTAGGGTTGCCACTTTATGAATTTTAATTAAGATTTATTAAATAACTAGCTTACCACCCGCGGCTTCGCCCGCTTTGTTTAAAACCTAATAAATTATAAACTAAAACCTTCCTCTTGAATCACTCAAGCGGTGATGCGGTTTTTTTCAATCTATTAAAAAAAAACCGCATCAAAATCCGTTGCGTAGTTTGAAAGATTTAAGCATACAAACGGACATAGGGACAGAGAAAGCGACTTTGTTTTATACTATGTAGTGATAGTTTACAAAATATTACGCCTACAATTAAAACCTAACTCAACATAGGTACTATTATAACTACCTACTAAGGTACTTCAAAGTAGTACCACACCCCGGACACTCCATACAAAATTATCGTTTTGACAGTCACACTGTAGAGACTGTAAATGTGTGTGTTAAGGGCCCTTAGTAGGTGAACACGGAAAAATGGACTGTTTTCTATGAGCTATAATTGAAAATATTGAGGTTTTTTCGCACTGAAATTTCTAATATGTATTACAGAACGTATGTGTGATGGGATGACTGTTTCCAAAACACGATTGGAAAACTTTTGCTCGATAAAAAAAAATCCTGAAGTTACCTCTAAAATATCATATAAATGCTCATTACAACCGTATTTTACGATAATAATTCGTATAAAATCACAAGTACATAGGCATTTACCTTCTCGATTTCGTGACTGTTTTAGATTTAGAAAATACTAAATATTTTCATTCACTTTTTGATAAAAATGTGAATGGCGCTTACGATTTTTAGTTTCGAGCACGTTGATTCCATACTAAACGTGGACCCCCTCACCGCTTACCTCAGGCCCGAATAGCTGAATTTTCGCTGACCGCCTAACCCCCCTTAACGCTTTATGGTTGGCACAATTGTGACTAGCGTAAAAAAATTCGCGTTTTTCTGATGAAAGTGAAACACATCCGTAAACAGCAAAATATCTAACCATTTTCTACGAAAAACGATAATCACAAATCCAAAATAATAAATGTTGTCAATCTTCGTTGCGTATCGTCCTTGCAGACAAATACGGACCATTTTCAGGCTGATCGTGCGGGGTGAGGTAAGTGTTTAATTTTGGCGGGAGGCGGAGAGTGTCCGTTCTGTAGCGTTTAGCTACTATTATGTATTCTGTGGTAGTACTATTTCCTTACATTCGGCGAGTTGCAACATATGATTGACTCTATTAATTTTTACTTTTTGTGAATAACAATTTTAGGTTGCAAAAATAACATTTATTATGTTTGATATTTTTAATTATTCGTTGTTTTGTGTAGTTTCAATAGTTATTTACTTATAGTAAAAAACAAAGTCACAATTTTTAAAACCGTAGCTTGAATAATTTTCAATACTAGTCGATAATTTATTAGTTTAATTCTACATCATTTATTTTAAACGAACATAAAATCAAATTTTTTTCTCATTTGACATTTAAAAAATATTATTAATTTCGTGTGACAGCCCTATCGCGCAACCAATCATCTCTCAGGATTCGCTATCTATCAAACGCATGCAAATAAAAGACCGCCATCCGGGTGGCCGCGCATAATGTATCAATTTACAGTTTTTAATTAATACAATTATTTTTTATTGCCCCGTAATTGATATATGCTGAGCAATTAGTGATGGGAATTTTATTAAAAATAGCACAGTGGTTTTGGCGCTATTTTTGGCTAGTATTTTTCGCTAAATGATAGGTTGTGTGAAATATCATCTGAATCGGTGTAGCTGTTTAGGTGTAACAATTAAGACTATAGGAGCACTAAACTGTCGTTTTAGGTTATTTATTACATTTAGTTTTGTAGTAATTTTCATGTTTGTGATTCTACAATATATCATATCTCTGTAATCTTAGTCTGTAAGTCTGTATGTCCGTAAGTATATTTAAAAAAAAATGCAGAAAGAATGATAGGTACATAGAGAGAAACTACCAATGTACGTAAATTGCTGGAAAAAAGCTTAGAAATATTTTAAATATCTCCTTATATGATAGACTATATTTCCGCCCGCGGCTTCGCCCGCGTTTGCAAAGGAAAACCCGCATAGTTCCCGTTCCCGTGGGATTTCCGGGATAAAAACTATCCTATGTGTTAATCCAAGTTACCCTCTATATGTGTGCTAAATTTCATTGTAATCGGTTCAGTAGTTTTTACGTGACAAACATCCATACATCCATACAAACTTTCGCCTTTATAATATTATATATTAGATATTAGATTTTATAAATAATATTTGTCTATGGGCTATGCTTTAGTCCTTGTTGTGTATATCTACGTAATATTGTATAGGTTAGGTACCTTAAAAATAACCTATAAGTCCTTCCAAACCAACCATAAATAATCAACTCAAGGGTACACAAAAAGCAATCAAGCCATCAACAAAATATAACGTTACAAATTACATTAATCCGAACCATTGGCCCAAAACATTCTGATCAATTACGCGCCTATTTTGACAGTTGCCGCCATCTTGTTTGACAAGTGACAGCTGTCAAAACGCGACGCGCGGGCTCGTTAGACGCGTGTAGCGAAGGTATCTGAGATCTTCGATGTAATCTGTGTTATGAGTTCGGTTTATTGTCTGTGCAATTTTGTTTTTGGTAAATGTCAAGGGTTAGGTTATTTTTAATAAATAGGTCTGATCGTGAAGGAAAGAAGGCATAGAGTGGCATAGATGATAGACTAGATCTAGGGGAATGATAGTTACCTACCTAATTAAAAAAAAACGCGTGCTCGCACACGTGTCAGAAGTAAAACCTCTTTGACATGTTTCAAATATACCATAATTGTCGCCTTACTCCATGACGTGACGGTATTGCAATGACGCGACCTTAAAACTTTACTCTCAACGCGCCTATAGAAGGTTCACTTCAAAAAATACACGTTTGTAGGGTCAGCAATGTAAATTAATAATTATTAACCAAAAGAAAAAGAGCAAGTAAAATAATAAAATTTGGTAGATCTTAACGATTTGAATTAGTCATTCATTACTTATTCAGTGATGTGCTTACTGCTTAGTAGTTCCTGAGATTAGCGCGTTCAAACAAACAAACTCTTCTGTCTTCAACTAGTAGGTAATAGAGTAAGTACTTACAGATAAAAGTAACTTTAAGCTTTTTTTATAAGTATCTATCTAGTCGTAAAATTTTAAACTGAACTTGTTGATACAAACATATTATTGTTTGATTTCCTAAGAAGCCACGGGTCAACTAGTGTTCTAATAAGTAAGTAGGTAAGTATATAAAATTATTTTACGATCATGGTAATCAATGTTCTTAATGATTCACATTAAGTTTAAGTGAGTTTTGATAAAAGGGTGCTGGGTTCAATCCCGTTGAATGTGGTCTAGTTCCTTTCTGTTCTTCGCTCACGCGTCAATCACTGTACCTACCAAGGAGGAGATCACATTCATGCAAATTACAAACGTTCAAACTTCAAATCGATCCATATGAAATCCAAAGTCCACCAAAAGGTAGAGAACACTTCAAGACTATTTTATTATAATACTAGTTTAACGCCCGCGGCTTCGCCGGGCTTTGTCTAAAACCTAATAAATTATATACCTACCTTCCTCTTGAATCACTCTAACTATTAAAAAAAACCGCATCAAAGTCCGTTGCGTAGTTTTAAAGATTTAAGCATACAAAGGGACATAGGGACAGAAAGAGCGACTTTGTTTTATACTATGTATACTAGTGAAGTCTCTGGACTTGCTGAACATATTTTGATTACCAGCAAACGAAAAACTTAAACTTGATTAAATCCTGGATTACAATATGTCTTCGATACAGGTTCTGGGTTCGATTCCTATAAATAATAAAAAAATGAAATATTTAGCCAAATGGGACCCTTGGTTCCTGAGATTAGCGCGTTCAAGCAAACATACAAACAAACACTTTTTGATAATACGCAATCATTTGGAAAACGTAGTTTTAGTGCATAGAAATATTTAATACTTTCTAAAATACTTTTAAAACAAACTCGCGAAAAACTACAAAAAGTTCGCATTTTATCATCTCGTAATAAATTTGAATTAAGAAATAAAAAAATTTTAACCAACCTTATTACGAGTGACAGAGATGGGTACAGCTTTCTCCATACGAATGAGAGAGAGGGAAGATGGAGGAAAGGTCATAAGTGCAAATGAGGGAATGAGATGGAATACGCATAATCAACGAGTGTGAAACGACAGGCATATATTAAAGGGTTCAAAATTAAAAGATTAATTTTAGTAGAGTTGACATTTATAGAGATTATAGTAATTGGTTACAATATTTATTTATAAGCTAGGCTTTTATCAAAGTTAAATATAGATTTAAATTTATGCAAATAAATAATATTGAAGTGTAAATTTGTTTTATTAAATATGTAGCTGTAAAGTAAATTCATTTACCTTGTTAAGGCACGTTAGTATTACACACTGCACTTGTAATATTAGATATTATTTCAATTAAAATTTAATAAAATAGTGCTCAACTTATATTACTGAGAAGAAAACATTAACTATAAACCTTTCACGACTTCCTCTAAACATAAGAATAGCATATATTTCAAGACATAACTATTGTAGAAACATAAGCTTAACCATGAAATATTATATAAAGATGGGTTATTTATGTAAAGACTAGCGGTCCGCTCCGACTTCGCCCGTTGTACAGGTTTACGTTTTCTCTCCATAAGGACCATCCTCGTAATTCAAGGAATAAAAAAATAGTTACAAAATCGGTTCGTTCTCGAGTTTAGCAACACATTTCTTGGCCGTCAGAACTCAAAATACTGCCATTTATATCATATAGTAAATCTAAATACAACTCTAAAAATTAAGACCAAAATATTCAACCAGTTACGCACACAGTTACAACTGCTGTGCGCAGGACGCTACACGGGCCTACAGAGCGTGCCAAAGAGAAGGAATGTATATTACCCAAGATATTACCCATTAACCTATACAATAATAAAGAGATAGATGGATAAGACAGATAATCTAAAGAAGATAGTTAAAGAAGATAGATAGCTTAGCTCAGTAAAATGATTAAATATTACATAAACATAGGTCATATCATACTAAAATCAAAACTCTATTTTTCCCTATTTATGGGTCAAATAATTAATACAGGTGCTAAGATCTATGTATTTTTCTTAGGCCTAAAAATATAATATGTAGCCGAATATCTGTGTCATGACTGTCATGTGATTCTTTCATATCCTGAGATTTTTTGTCCGCAAATGCCAATTTCAATAGGAATTACGAAATCGCACTGAATATTTAAGCCCTCGAAATACTGTCATATGTTGTACCTAATCTTATATATAAAAATTAATCGCAAAATGTGTTGGTAAGCGCATAACTCGAGAACAGCTGAACCGATTTCGATAATTCTTTTTTTATTATATTTCTTGAAGTGCGAGGATGGATCTTATGTAGAGAAAACGTAAACATGTACCATGGGCGAAGCCGGGGCGAACCGCTAGTCTTATATATAAAAATGAATAGCAAAATGTGTTGGTAAGCGCATAACTCGAGAACGGCTGAACCGATTTCGATAATTATTTTTTTTATTATATTTCTTGAAGTACGAGGATGGATCTTATGTAGAGAAAACGTAAACATGTACCACGGGCGAAGCCGGGGCGGACCGCTAGTTATATTATAAATTTATTGTCAAGAACACCAATAAATTTAATATTAACATTTTTTTCCGCGCATTAAAAACAATTTTAATATCAATCCAAGTGAGCACTACCATGGCACTATACAAAAGTCAAAAACTATAAACAAAAAAGCCCACACAATACAAAAACCAGTTTTAATATTTTATTCTCACACTATAGAAAATACATTTATTAAAATATCTAAATTAGTGACAATAAATGTAATAAAGGTACGTCTGTTTACATAATCTTTGTGCCGAGCGAGAGAGGAGATATCCGCTATACGTGCGAGCGGGACAGCGATAGACCACCCAAGTCGAGGTGGTATTTCGTCCACAGGTTTTGATTAACTATTGTAAGTCTTGATAGTTGTTCTTTTTATTTATTTTTTAGGGAATTCCATAGGTCTTAATTTTGCTTGTACGGAATTTTCGATTAATGTAATTCGTGTAATGTTTATTAAAAGGTGTTTAATTATTATTTATTAAGTTTATATTATATGTATGAAGAATAATAAAAGTATCAATTACATAAAAAAATGTGTTTACTTTATTTCAATACCCTTAAAATAATATTACCTTCCTATTAAAATTCACACATTATAGATTCATAATTTATCCCTAAATTACAATTTAATTAAATCCATCTTATCCTTTGAAATTCCCTTTTCCTCAATGGTTTTTTAGTCTGTGACGATAATTGAGATGGACTAGCTTTAATTAGTGAATTTTATGAACACTGACCAATTGATTTTAGCATGAAATTGTCTTGATTCGCGGTTTTTTTCTGTCTGTATTGAATATTTCCCGCGCAGCAAAAGTTGAAAAAATTTTGGTTTGAATCTATCTGCATGCAATTTCATTTAAATGTGTTCAGCTGTTTCTGCCTTATTAGGATTAGACTTTAGATTGTAGGTAAACGAAAAGTCGAAAAAAAATTATTAGTAAATATTCTATTTTTAATAATAGATAGGTATCTTTTTTGCAATATTAAGATGTATATAAATGTAAAATCCAGATTATCACGTATTTCTAGTTCTAAATGTAGGAAAAATCATATTTATTATAGACTAGCTGCTCCGCGCGGTTTCACCCCCGTGGCTCCACTCTTGTAGGTCGTAGCGTGATGATATATAGCCTAAAGCCTTCCTCAATAAATGAGCTAACTATAACACCGAAATAATTTTTCAAACCGGACCAGTAGTTCCCAAGATTAGCGCGTTCAAACAAACACAAACAAACTCTTCAGCTTTATAATATCAGTATAGATATTATTTTTAATTTTAAAGTTAGCTACTACTTACTTACATTAAGTATTCTGTGGTCAAGGTCAAAAAAATGGAGGAAAAATTCAGAATGGTATTAAAACCATTTAATATAAACATTAATAAATGATACACAACAAATCAAACAAATTTGATACTTAATTCTAAAAAATATATAAAGTATCAAATCCGTTCATTCCGTATTGCGCAGTACAATAATCAAGTACCAATACATTTTTTGATCTCAAACTATGATTGTACTTACCATTCTTTAGTGTGGAAACACACGGACGATTAGTATTGTAGCTTGTCAATTAATCAGGGACAAACAAACATACAAATTTTATTTAATATCTACATACTAGTTATATATATAGTCCTGGCTTCGTCTATGTTGATTCAAGTTCAAAAGAAATTAAACAATCCATACTTAATATTATAAATGCGAAAGTAACTCTGTCTGTCTGTTACTCAATCACGCCTTAACTACTGAACCAATTTGCATGAGATTTGGTATAGAGATATTTTGAAACCCGAGAAAGGACATAGGATAGTTTTTATCCCGGAAATCCTACGGGAACGGGTTTTTCTTTGAAAACGCGGGCGAAGCCGCGGGCGGAAAGCTAGTAGTTTATATATGTCACTTAGTAGTAATGTAGCTACCTGCTGATGAAATAATGGTCAAATTGGTTCAGTAGTTTCGAAGCTTTCTCATTTCAATCTTGCGGTTTTACTCACTTAGATTAATTTAATTTAATATGCAGCACAAACACATTTAACAACTAGTGGTTAAAAGTTAGTTTTATAGTATAGCCTTTGCCCTTTAGCTCCTAAGTATACATATAAGAATTATTTATTTTATAGGATAGAAACGGAACGAGGAAAGAACTATTAAACACCAAAGCGTTTATCAAGCGTTTATTTTCCGACTTCCTCCCGTGTGTTTTCACATTGTTTGCTTTAAGTATATTGTACAGTAGTTATAATTTACACTCGATAATTTGATTGATGTTTGTTTGTATGTATGTACGTGCGTTGTTAATTGACGGAAAGTGCTGGAGTCAAAATGATGTTTAATTTCTGTTTACCGGCTTGTTAAATTGTGAAAAAATGTATTGCAAGATTTTTAATTGTTGTTTCATAATAGTTTCGTAATTTAGAAATCACAGTAAAGACAAAAGATGTTTTTTTTTTATTGATATTTATTGTATCTATCACCATCATCATCATCACTACATAGTATAAAACAAAGTCACTTTCTCCGTCCCTATGTCCCTTTGTATGCTTAAATCTTTAAAACTACGCAACGGATTTTGATGCGGTTTTTTTTAATAGATAGAGCGGACCACTAGTTAAACAAATAAAATAAGAGAGAGCTGACAAAGCCAATGGTTAGGAAGAAGTCCTATACGATCCTAAGCAATCAAATTATTACCAAAGAACTAGGTACCTACAAAAAATTTCAACACAATCGGTCTAATAATTTTGAAGTGATAGAGCGACAAACAAATATACCTACAAGCTTGCTAAATTACAATTAAATTAAATTATGTATTTTTTAAGGAAAAATTAACTACGAAATAAAATTTTATTATAAATAATAAACATGAACATAATTTTCAAAAATTGTATTTGAACACTTATTCGATTGCTAATTAAAAAACAACCCTTTCATAGGTTGCCTGGTAGAGATCGCTTATGAGCGATAGGTAAGGCTATTTGACATGGTATAAATTGTATTTTTCATCAAAATAAATAAAATAGAGCGTAAGTGCCGAGCACACGTGTCAGAAGTGAAACTTCTTTGGCAAGATTCAAATACCAAGCCTTACGTGACGTGACGGTATTCCATGACGCGACCTTTTAGTCTCAACGCGCCTAAAAAATTTTAAAAAAATATTAAAAACAATTCACTAAGTAAAGTATACCTACACTCTAATAACAATCCACAAACTATCCACAGCTATACATTTGTAGAACTACATCACAAATGATACAGCATTTCGCCGCGAACCAGCGACCATTAACGTTATTAATATTGCTTGTTTATTGCTCCCGAGTGTTGTGTGGACATGCCTTTTGTTTTCGTACGGGAAATTTATATGCAAAGGTACTAATATTATAAATGCGAAATATTGTGAGGATGTGTGTGTGTGTTTGTTACTCTTTCACGCAAATACTACTGAACCGATTACAATGAAATTTAGCACACATATAGAGGGTAACTTGGATTAACACATAGGGTAGGTTTTATCCCGGAAATCCATCGGGAACGGGAACTTTGCGGGTTTTTCTTTGACTGCGCGGGCGAAGCCGCGGGCGGAAAGCTAGTTAAATATATGAAAAGGCAAACTACAATCCTACTTCGGATATAATCTTCCTAAGCTAAATAAACTAAATTAAATACAAAGGCATGTCCACACAATCCAACGTGGCACGTCGTGTGTGGTCCCGCTCTACTTGCATCCCACCTACAGCACGTAATCTTGTTGGAATCCCATCGGAATGGGAATATTTGGGGTGGGATCGCGAAAATGCATTTGTATGGGAAATTTTTGTAAAATATATCATATAAATACATTTTTTTATGTATTTTTTATTTAGGTAATTATACCTACACGAGATTTTTTTTGTAAATTTCAAAATAGGTACTTAAATAAAAACGACGTGTGTCACTCGGGGACTGCCGCGGTAAAGCTATTGCATGCTTTGCCTTCAAGCCACACCTCCGCCCGTCGGAGTGGGGAGCGTGAGGTTTTTTCGTTACGGAATTTCTAGATTCAGTCCCCGCGCTCAAGGCCCGCGATAGAAGCTATGCAATAGCTTAAAAATTATTAGCAAAAAATGCTATTTGCAATTTACAAGTTACTTATTTCGATTAAAAATTAATTTTAAAGTTATTTTATCTAGAGTCTAATATTATTAAAACGTTTGTGAAGTTGTATGGCGTAATCTCTGTATCTACTGAACTTATTTTGAAAAATTATTTAACCATTAGAAAGCAACATCTTTGCCAAGTAAAATAGTTTATTTATTTACTATTCTACTAATCTACTAGATTTCCGCCCGCGGCTTCGCCCGCGTTTTCAAAGAAAAACCCGCATAGTTCCCGTACCTGTGGGATTTCCGGGATAAAAAGTCTGTTTTATTCTGGGTCTTCAGCTACTACATACCAAATATTGTAATCAGTTCAGTAGTATTTGCGTGAAAGTGTAACAAAACTAACAAACAACCATCCATTCTCACAAACTTTCGCATTTATAATACATATTAGTAGGATTTTTCGTTTGACTCTCTGAAACCCGAGACTTGTTGGACCCGCGCGTTGTGGCTAATTTTGACCTTGTAGGCGGATGCGTATTTAATTCAAAATCGATAAAAATAACACTTGTTTAACCCACAAACAAGGCTACTCTCCCTCACAATTTTTTTTGTATGTTTGTTCACTCCATATCGCCAGAACTCATAAGCCGCATTGTGGACCGTTTATCACAATTAGTAGCTCATGTTTTATGTTCACAATATGATCGAAAGGTTAGGTTTGTGTTAATTACTGTATCACGTGCGATGCAGTTTTGATGATAGGTAGGTGACGGGCAAATGTCATCTAAGCATTAAAATTTATTTAATTCCTATTTTTTGGTAGTAAAATAAATGTAGATATTGTAAATAGAATATAAATAAAAATATAAGAAATAATTGTTTCTTTCTTACATTATTACCTAGATTAGAAATAAACGCGAGTTTTTTTAAACGTTATTCTCTATCGCAAAAACAGCTGATCCGATTTATATGAAATTTGTTAAAGATGTTGGTTATAGTGTGAATTAGCATAAGATTTTATTAATAAAAATATTCGTACCAAACTGCTCAAATTTACAATCTATCAATAAATAATATATTAACGAAAAACTTTGCCATATTAAAAATATACTAAAAATCCTAAAAAATGGTTAATTAAGGAAACACAAAAAGCAGTCTTCCGTTCAGAAACCAGTAGTGAATATAAGATCATGATCGGCAAACATTTTAACACAATGCCTAGGCAAACAGTTGGGGCAAATAATGCTTGGGCAAACAGGGGCAAACAAAGTTGAGGCAAACATTCTGATTGGTGATAATTTGTAAACTGTAGCGGGATGTGTTTATGTTTGATTGTTTTTAGTACTTACATATTTAGAATTTAACTAGCTTTAAGCCCGCGGCTACGCTCGCTTTGTCTCAAACCTAATAAATTATATACTAAAACCTTCCTCTTGAATCACTATGTATTAAAAAAATGTAATCAAAATGTATGTATTAAAAAAATCTATGTATTAAAAAAAACCGCATCAAAATCCGTTCCGTAGTTTTAAAGATTTAAGCATAAAAAGGGACATAGAGACATAGGGACAGAAAAAGCAACTTTGTTTTATACTAGGTATGTAGTGATGATGATGATGATTGTCTTAAGTACTTACCTATTTAGAATTTAATAATAAATACTTGACTTTGTAATAAAATATAGAGTTTAATAAATTCAGTTAATTACTTACTAAATATTTTCCACAGCTTTATTTCTGTATTCGTCTTAGGTATATATAATCGTAATAATATATATCGTAAAATTTCATTAAAATCGGTCCAGCCGTTAAGGAGGAGTTCAGTGACAAGCAAACACAAATATTAAATATTACGATTCGATTTAATTTCGATGAAAATCCACCAACTTTAAAAAGTTAAAAACTACATCACCAAGTTTAAGTTTAACTAGCTGTGCCCTGCGGTTTTACCCGCAGTGTTCCACTCCTGTTGGTCTTAGCGTGATGATATATAGTTTATAGCCTTCCTCAATAAATGGGCTATCTAACACCGAAAGAATTTTTCAAATCGGACCTGTAGATATTGAGATTAGCGCGTTCAAACAAACAAACTCTTCAGCTTTATAATATTAGTATTTTCATAATGCATAAACAAATCATCACTTGATTATCTTCCAATAAACAGACAAACAAACAAGTAATATTACGTTTTATTTTAGTCAATAGCTTGCACGATATATCTGTCAGTGTTCTCAATAACTCACGCAAAGTGGGTTTATTTTCAGATGAACTAGTTTTAGACGCGACTTTGTACGTTTTCTTCGACAGTTTAAAATAATAAATATGTATTTCCATCCCATTTTTTATGCTTTTTTAAGTGTAATACTATATGTTTAAATAATTGATATTAAATGTAGATAAATCAAATCCAATTAAATCATTGAAAAAGTAATAATAAATATAATAAATAAATATTTCAGGACAATTTTCACACACGGCACGATCTGATCCCATAGTAAGCTTTCGCTTGTGTTATGTAAACCAGATGGCTGATAAACATACATATATAATTTTAAATAAATACTTATATAGATAATTAACACCCAGACACAGAGCAAACATCTACGTTCATCACTCAAATATATTTGCTCCGGGTGGGAATCGAACCCACGACCTCTGGCTTGGAAGGCAGGGTCACTATCAACCAAGCCAACCGGTCAGTCAAAGGGAATAAAAAGGATATTATATTCAATTATCTAAGTATTCTAAGTAGGTACTTATTAGTTTATTACTACTAAATCCAATAGATCTATCTACAAGGTTTTCTTAAATTTCAAATTTCAATGAAAAAAAAATATACCTCTGGCTTTAATTTACTTAATAATTTGAGCAAAATGATAAGCCATAACATATAACATAGATAGTTCGGAAGCCAAAGAACCTAAATTCTGTATAATTCCAGTATCAAGTGTCGAGGTCAACAATAATCTCATCCAAATCGGTCAAGCAGTTTCAATGATACCAGTAATCTTTACATAAACAAATCTTTAAGATTTATCAATTCAATCATCAAAATGAGTACATCTTAACACGCTAAAACCGGCTTTAAAACCATTAAACAACGTACTGACAGTTCCCTTTCAATATATATAAATAAATCGACACGTATTTACGTACGCATTAATGTTTTTCGTCACTTTCAGTTGATTCATGACTATATTTTAGTTCAAATATTTCATCTGAAGAGATAATATTAACTATGATAACGTGACCGAACCCGCGGGACAAGCAAGTACTTCTATAGCTATGGGTACTGCAAAGTATCATCAAAATTCGTTCAGTGGTTTTCACGTGAAGAGTCGAAGATATACCTATTAGTAGATTTTCTTTCCGCCCGCGGCTTCGTCCGCGTTTTCAAAGAAAAATCCGCATAGTTCCCGATTCCGTGGGATTAAACCAAACCAACTAACTAAAACCAACCAAACCGGGATAAAACCTATCCTATGTGTTAATTTAAGTTACCTTCTAAATGTGTACCAAATTTCATTGTTATCGGTTCAGTAGTATTTGCGTGAAAGAGTAACAAACATACATAACTCACAAACTTTCGCATTTATAATATTAGTAGGATAGGATAGGATACATCATACAAATCACAAAAAAATTACTTGATCAATATCCATATTATAATTTTAATTACGAAATTATTAAAATTCATACATGTCATTTCTATAATCAAATAATCTATGACCAAAATTGGCCTTACATACTTTTATAACAAACGCACACCATTACAGACAATCTACATCTTTTTATCATAGAGTAGAGACCATATAGAGACTGATTAGTGTTGAAACAAAACCTAAGTCATAAATAACTAACTTGCTTTCAAATAAATCATATTTTATATGCAATACATCATTTGTACTTCGCAGAATCGAACCCGCGACCTCTGTGATTCGCTTTGATGTAACTTGGAATCTTTTATTAACTTTAAGTTGGTTCAGTAGTTCTCGAGGTATGATAAGATATAGAGACGAATTATTTTGGTGTGATTGTCATGATTGTTATTATAAAATCTATTTATATTTTTTGAAAACTAATTACGTATTATTAGCGGCCATCACAAGATATCTCTGCCGTTATTTTGTTAAGTTTTTCTCCGTTTAGAGTTTAGACTCCCTGCACAATATTTTTAAACCAAAATCACCTAAAACGACTCAGTCGTTCCCGAGTTTTAGGGAGACTAACGAACAGCAATTTATTTTTAATTTTTATATCCTATAGATTAGGGTTTTATAAGCGCTAGATAATTGTTTAAAAAAGCTATACGTTTTAGCTATAAGCTATTATTTATAAGTAACTATTGCGTAAGAGCGTAATTAACTCAAAACTTAGTTTTATGGAAGACTAGCCTTCCGCCCGCGGCTTCGCCCGCGTTTTCAAAGAAAAACCCGCATAATTCCCGTTCCCGTGAGATTTCCGGGATAAAACCCATATGTTAATTCAAGTGACCCTCTATATGTGTACTAAATATCATTGTAATCGGTTCAATAGTATTTGCGTGATAGAGTAACAAATACACACACACACACTCATCTTCACAAACTTTCGCATTTATAATATTAGTAGGACGGAACATAACGGAAAATCTGCCCTTTTACTTACGATATGAAATATTCATACCTTTTTTAATAATTAGAATATTATGACACCAAGGAAAACGTAGGAACATGGCTAAGGGCGGCCGTACACGGACCGCTCGAGCAGTTAACAGCTGAGCGACGTACACGGACGGCTTGAGAGGTCGGCGTCAACTGCTCGAGCCGTCGGTTGTTGACCGCTCGAGCCGTCGCTACCAACCGCTCGAGCGGTTGATTTTTTTGACTAGTCAAGTCATTGATTTTCAGAGGGGAAGGGAGCCGTCGACGGCTCTAGCGCAGTCAACGGCTCGAGCAGTCAGTGTATGCCTCACGACCGCTCGCGGGCCGTCAACGGCACGGTGGAATTTCGTCATGCAGTTGACGGCTTGAAGCGGTCGCGATGGCTCGAGCCGTCACGTGTACGGCGGTGAATGAATGCCTATAGTTCACCGCGCGGTCGCGGCTTCAAGCGGTTGGTCTCAACTGCTTGAAGCGGTCCGTGTACGGCCGCCCTTAAGTTACCATAGATTAATAGTAAAAAATATATTGCTCTAGTGACACAATGCAGGGAGGAAACAGGGAGAAGAGCTATAGCGCAAGAGCAACTTTTGTCTTCGCAACTATTTAGTCTCTCCCATCAACTCTATGGGCTAGTAAGAAAGTGCGCGCACGTAGCGACGCAACTCCCCATACAATTTGATGGGAGAGACAAAATAGTTGCGGAGACAAAAATTGCTCTTGCACGCTAGCTCTCAAGATCGATTGTAGATCACGCCCCAAGTAGGTACCTACTCTTTTAAAAATATGCAATGTAGTAAACTTTCCTACGATTTTTTTATTTGTAGATCACGTCCCAAGTATTGTTGTAAAATATATTCAATGTACAGTTTTGACTTTCCTACGATTTTATTATATACTAGCTTCCGCCCGCGACTCCGTCCGCGCGGATGTCGGTCTTTGCGTGGATGGTTTATTTCTCCATTTTGAGTAACTCGGACAATGACATCTTATAAATATCTATTGGACCCAAAGACGGCTAGGTCTATAATAATACGCAACGTGTGTTCGCGGTACCTACTACAGAACAACGTCTATGGATAACTGAAAAATTGAGATTAATTTTTTTTCTACGTATTTTTCCAGGATAAAAAGTATCCTATTTTACGCCCAGGATAATAAGGTATAATTATACCAAGTTTCATCAAAATCGAACCGGTAGTTTTCACGTGATGTCTTCACATACAGACAGACAGACAGACAGACAGACAAAAATTTTTTTAATCACATATTTGGGTTTGGTATCGATCCAGTAACACCCCCTGCTAGTTATTTTTTCAATATTTTCAATGTACAGAATTGACCCTTCTACAGATTTATTATATGTATAGATGTATAGATTAAAGCGAGTACAAATCAACTCGTTGATAAGAAGACGGCAAAGTTTATTAATACAGATGTATACTACCTATATCTGCCTCATATCCCATAAGTCAAAATTACTTACACATACTTACCATACAGTTAAATAATATTCCATTTCAATACACAGCCCATAATTGGCTCCAATTAATGCACATTACATCTGTCCGTACGTCACACGACGCGTGTGATTTATTTACACTCATTAAAATAACTTACAGCTAATTATTAGCTAGTTGTATGCAGTGGCTTTGTGTGACTAATTTATATATTGACTGTGATGAACGTATATTTATATATATGTATTATGTACTATGTATACTATTATTATAAAGCTGAAGAGTTTGTTTGTTTGAACGCGCTAATCTCGGGAACTACTGGTCCGATTTGAAAAATTCTTTCGGTGTTAGATAGCCCATTTATCGAGGATAGCTATAGGCTATATTTCATCACGCTAAGACCAACAGGAGCTGAGCACCAATGCGGGTAAAACCGCAGAGCACAGCTAGTAACGTATAGGTACGTGTACATTTTTCTCTGTGTAATTTTTGTTACAAACACGCTTATAATAACTTCACCTATATTCTTTTAAGGATGTATGTAGCCGACTCCTTTAGACTCGATCCAATCATATTTAATTAAAACCACAATATTTCCATGAGATTATCTTATCGAAAGCGTGATCTATCCTATTCCTACTAATATTATAAATGCGAAAGTTTGTGAGGATGTGTGTGTGTTTGTTACTCTTTCACGCAAATACTACCAAACCGATTACAATGAAATTTAGCACACATATAGAAGGTAACTTGGATTAACATAGGATAGGTTTTATCCCGGAAATCCTATTGCCTACCCTATGCGGGTTTTTCATTGAAAACGCGGGCGAAAAGCTAGACCTTGTTTTGAGAAGAACAACGAGAATAAGATAGAAAGTCAAACAATATTTCATGTCTTATTTATTTAAATAAAACTATAATATTTTTCATAGGTTGCTTCTCCGATGCACAAAAATCAAAAGTTCGACGACATGTGACATTTGCCCGTACTTGACCAGCGTGGTGGATGATGGCGGCCTGTAGGTAGGGTAGGTACTTAGGAGGCCCGTGTCCCAGCAGTGGGAACGTATATGAACTGATTATTAAGAACCATTGTAATTAATTCATTATTTTTGTTGTTATGATTACGTTAAGGGCCGATTATTCAATCCTTGGTTAACAATTATTGTATCAATAATATTTTGATGATTTAAGGTGACATTTTTTTGTTATTCCTTTGTTTTCTCTTTATTAAACAAATATCTAATATTCATGGATTGAAAATTCAGCCCTAACAGAAGAATTTATGTTGTTTCAATAAATAATTTTCGTATAGAGATGTGTTTTATTTTCATAAACAATACCACAACTATAAAGGTTTCCCTAACCTTCCTTCTGTTTGTAATCGATTGAGCATTGAGCTAGTGGGTACTAGTAAGTAGGTACGTATGTTTTTTATGAAATTGCTTAAAACGAATTCTAGATTCCTACCTCTTTGGTAGAAAATGGAAAAATATTTAAGTATCTTTTTGGTAGAAAATTTAAGCTACACGTTCATCCATAGTCGTGAGTTCGATACTTGTTATGTTTCAAAGAATCTTGGACATGTTTCTACAAAGTATCGTTTTCTATGATACTCTATACTTTCTTAAACTAGCTGCTCCGCGCGATTTCACCCCCGTGGCTCCACTCCTGTTGGTCGTAGCGTGATGATATAGGTATAGCCTATAACCTTTATCGATAAATGGGCTATCTAACATTGAAAAAATTTTTCAAATCGGACCAGTAGTTCTCGAGATTAGCGCGTTCAAACAAACAAACTCTTCAGCTTTATAATATTAGTATACTTAGATTTAATTAAAATTGTCTGTGTGTTAATTTTATTTTATTAATAAAGGAATTAGGGCTCCTTTTATTCATATAACTGACATAATTATTTCAAAATTGATAAAAAATGTGGAAAGAGGTAAATGTGTGTTCTTATAAAAAATAAAACAAACATATAAATTTTTAAAACCATATATATTTTTTATTCACATACTAACGCAGTCGACAATTAAATAATTCTTTATTATAATAATATTTACAAATTCAACAAGTTGGAAGAAAACAATGACTAAACAAAATACATACCTATTTACAAAAAAAATACGTAATCTGTGCAAGATTTTCTAAACTGTGGCTTTGTACATTATATAATTTTAGTAAGGGCTTATTTTCCAATCCTTGGTTAAAACTTATTCTTCGAATAACGTATTAAACTACCATTTCAAAAATGAAGCTGTATTCTCATTGTCCGTATTTGACAACAGGTGACATTTTAAAATGTTCGTGTAATACTTTATGGGACGGATAAATTTTAACCAAGGATTGAAAAATCGGCCTTAACATTATAAGCCTCATTTACAAACAGCATTTATTTATATGTCTCTAATTTGTCATAATTATTTTTGTAGAATATAATCGAAAGATAATATCGCTATCTCATACAATTTTAATACAAAAGAGAGAGACAAATTCACTTTATTATTAAAAAATTTATTGAATTAAAAATTGAGAAAAGAACTCTTAGGCAATACTCTAATTTTTATTTAGAAATAGAAAAATTAATGCTTTGTCTCTTTCTTAATAACGTCTTTTTACTTGAGAGTAAAAGAGACGGAATACTGATTTTTACAACAAATTATTCTAAAATAGGGAAACATCTTTCCTAAGGCGTTTGTAATTTCTTATATTCAAATTAGGACATCAAAAATATATACATTTACATAATAAAACTATTTTAAATTATTACTATTTGTAATTTTAATTGGTTATGATATCGCATCATTTTATTACTATATGACTTAACTTTTATTAAAACCTGACTGTCGTACCATAAAAAAACTTTAGAGAGGGTTTAACTTTAAGCGCGGGTTCTCTTTAATCTGGTTTTCTCGTATTTCACATAGACAACTATTAAACTGACAGATCCCTGGTTTAAAGTTAGACTGTGTTTAAATTTTTTTGTGGTAAGACCATGAATTTTTAGCCGGCTATTCACGTACCTGCCTCAGGGGCAATATTGGAACAATCTCGGTGGCACGGCGGTCGGAGCAATTTCAGTTGTTCTCTAAATTGCCCCTGCTTGTCTATACACATCACAATTAAGGAGCCAATTAAGGGTACAATTCCAATATTGCCCCTGCTGCAGGTACGTGAGTATCCGGCTTTAGAAGAATAAAAACTTTATTTTTTATTCTTATTATACAATTATAATAACAATAAATTATCCATAATTAATATTTACAAGACAGGAACTATAATTTCTAATCGCTAATTACAATAAATAAGAACGAACATATTCTTATAACTATCAAATAAATATCTATTATCTATACATATAATAAATCTGTAGAAGGGTCAATTCTGTACATTGAAAATATTGATAAAATAAATAGCAGGGGGTGTTACTGGATCGATACCAAACCCAAATATGTGATTAAAAAACTTTTTGTCTGTCTGTCTGTCTGTCTATCTGTATGTTCAGGCATCACGTGAAAACTAACGGTGCAATTTCGATGAAACTTGGTATAATTATACCTTATTATCCTGGGCATAAAATAGGATACTTTTTATCCCGGAAAAATACGTAGAAAATAAAATAAATCGTAATTTTTCCGCGCGGACGGAGTCGCGGGCGGAAGCTAGTAATAACTATAATACCTAATATAATTAAGTTTATGGGATTCATAAATCAGATTTGATGGGATATTTGAAGTGGTTTTTAAACTAAAATGGAGAGGTACGAAGTAATATAACTTAATGTTTAAGTTTTTAACATAATATTCAAACATAACAATATTGTATTTAAACTCAGTTATATTAAAAAAAAAACTTGAGAGGTGTTTACTCTATTACTTTACTCAAATTTTTTTTTAAGAATAGAAGAAAAAGAAACATTTTACATAGGTATTATATCCCATAACAGAATTTATATGATCTTGCATTTAACAACCACATTATATAACACACATCCCCATCACTACATAGTATAAAACAAAGTCGCCTTTTCTGTCCCTATGTCCCTTTGTATGCTTAAATCTTTAAAACTAAGCAACGGATTTTGATGCGGTTTTTTTAATAGATAGAGTGATTCAAGAGGAAGGTTTAAGTATATAAGGTTTTAGAGAAAGCGGGCGAAGCCGCGGGCGGTAAGCTATACTCTGTCCATTATATTATTTGCTTTTTGACAGCTCACAACTATGAAATTTTGTATTTATTATGTAAAAATGTCATACAATAAAATACTGTTCTTTATGGACAGGTACCGCCCACTTAGAGATGTGCTTCACAGAACGATTCAATATTATTGTGCCACAGATTATAAATAATCGAAATGTGAATATATCCGATAAAAAATTCTTCTACTAAGTTAATGTTATTTAAACATAAAAACAACCAAATTGTAAGATAGAAACCAAATAAAATATTAATATAATATAAAGTTTTACTTTTTTTTTAGTTTGAAAAACAAATAAAACAACGAGAGTAGTTTAATCTATTTTATTAGCCTAAGTCGTCAGAATTACAATCTTCACTGGATTCGTCCGATGAGGAGTCTTCAGTAATATGTAGGATAAGGTCTTGTGTGCATATATTGTCGAATGCAATATCACGGTCCCAATCAGATAATATGATACGTTTAGTTCTCTCCACCACTCTTGCCCAGTTCTCGGCCGTCACGTGGGTGCAAGCGTCTTTTAGTAATGCCAACATTTTATTCGCTGTGAATGGCGGGCTCGTATTGCTTCTCGCAGCATGCCCTTTTACTTGAGCCCAGATGAGCTCTATAGCGTTGTATTGGCAGTGATAAGGAGGAATTCTAAGGACGATATGGCCATATTCTGCTGCCATTTCATCTATTACATAGCGTTTAGGTTTTTTTTTTGTTTTTAATATTTGTAATAATTCTATTTTTAACATAGAATCGTCCACATTTTCTCCATTATCGCGAAGCCAATTAATAATTTCATGTTTTTTATTAGCTTGTGTTGGCATTTTATCAATTTGGCGAGAGTGGTAAGGTGCGTTATCAATTAAAATTGTAGATGGTTCTTCCAATGATAGGAGCATGTTTTTGAACCACTCTTCATAGACCTCTGCATTCATTTCTTCGTGGTAATCGCCTGATTTCTTAGATTTGAATGCCAGCAGTGCATTTCGTACAAAACCTTTTGCCGTACCAGCGTGACATATGATGAGGCGTTCACCTTTTCCCATTGGTACTGCGGAGGTTGATGCAGCAGTACCGTCAGTCCAGGAACGGGATATTGTGTGGTTAGCGTTGAGCCATGTTTCATCTGTAAAAACAATATTTGTCCAATCTTGTATTCTTTTTGCCTTTCTTAAAAAGTCACATCGTGACAAAGCAACATCAGTTCGTTCCATTAACACTTTTCTTTTATCAGATTTTTTAAATGAAAAGCCAATTGTTTTTAAAACTTTGGCCAATGAAGATTTTTGACCATGAAATAAACCACTTCTTTGCAAGGAAACAATAAGTTTTCTTAAAGTTGGAATTTCTTTTTTTAAATAGTAGTCATATACATGACGACGAATGGCATCAGCGTCAAAATCATCAACACCTGTCACCTTACGAGGCCGACGCTTTCTTTTTGGTGTAGAAGGTTTGTTTCTTTCCAAGCCGCTCCTACCGTAGGCATCATTCGTAATTTTAGTCACAGTTGGTAGACTGATACCCAATGCAACCGAAACACGGTTTCGCACTTGCGAGAAAGGTATGAGAGGACCGCCATTTTGATTTTCTTTCTCAAAGAAATCACAAAGTTTTAGCACTAACTGTCTGGATTGTCCTTTCAAAACTTGTCCTTTCGGCATTTTCAAGATCAATGGATCTAAACACTCACAAAAGATGCACCGAGGAATAAAACTACTCAACTCAAGGCGACTAACAAATGCGAGAGAACACTCAGCGAACATAAATGCGTGTGACTGGCACGGGCGTTTTGCTGCGAGTGACGGATGACGTCAAAATTGTGGCCGGTGGATGGTCGGTTGATGTTACCAGTATACATATAGGTAATATAATGTCAAACCGTTTGGAGATTTTAGCAATTAAAATATATGTATTTATATTAATAAATGATATATAAAATAACATATAAACAAAACAAAAATGCAACATAAAATGTATCTTTATAATATGTACTTATTATTACATTTACGTAATAATTTAATTAATTTAATTTATTTATTCGATTAATGATTATGTTAAAAATTCATAATCGGAATGATATCACAATCGAGAATCTTTTGAACATCACTATAGCTATAAACCGTCGAGCTGTCAAAAAGCAATTCTTATAGTGGACAGAGTATAGTTATCTATAAATCACTGTGTGCCACACGACACAAAACTCTACATGATATCCTCTATGTTGCACTCCACGTGACACTCTCTACATAACACTCTCCACGTGAAACATCCCTTTCTACATGACTCTACATTATGAAGTGAAACTTCTTTATCGGGGTTCGAAAAAAACGTATTTCCGTAAAGTTGCATATTATAGTAAATTATTTTTTCAAAAATAAGGTCATAAAGAAGTTTCACTTCTTACGTGTGTAGGTACACGCACAAATTTTTTGTGTTTACATGACAATCTACGTGACACTGATCCCTCGCGACCCTCTCTACATGTCCCCTCTTAACACTCTATATGTTCTCTATGACTCACACAACATAACTCTATATATCTACACAACTATGTAACACTATCTATATGTTCTTCTCTATGACTCACACAACATAACTCTATCTCTACACAACTACGTAACACTAATCTCTTCATCCTCGCTCTCAGTCACCGTGCTATGATTGTAGAGTCCCTGTGCCATGAGCTGCAGCGCGAGCGGGTTGCGCTGGCCCGACGCCTTCTTGATCTTGGCGCGTTTGTTCTGGAACCAGATCTTGATCTGCGCCTCCGCCAGCCCGAGCTCCGCGGCCAGCGCCTGCCGCCGTCGTTCCGTGAGGTAGCGGTTCTCGGCGAACTCGTGCTGCAACAAACAAACAATAGTTATAGATAGGAGGTATGGGAGAGAGAATTGCAAACATAGACTAATCAGTCAGCGTTGCCGCCGCTCTGTGAGGTAGCGGTTCTCTGCGAACTCGTGCTGTGGACAAACATATACAGGTACAGGCTAAGTCGAGCAATTTAAGTATTTGGGCCACTGGGTCACCGAAGACCTTAAGGATAGTGTGGACATTGAAAGGGAGCGCAGAGCGCTGTCTGTCCGATGCAACATGTTGGCCCGCAGGTTTTCACGGTGCACGGGGACTGTCAAAGTTGCACTTTTTAAAGCGTACTGTCAGTCCTTTTACACCTGCAGCCTGTGGGTTAACTATACACAGCGGACATACAGCGATCTGCGCGTTCAATACAATAACGCGTTCCGGGTGCTGATGGGGCTGCCGCGCCACTGCAGCGCCTCCGCGATGTTCGCGGCGGCTGACACAGACGGCTTTGCGGCCATCATGCGTAAACGGTGCGCATCTATCATGCGCCGCACGCGCGACAGTCCCAACACCATCCTGCGCGCGCTGGCGGACCGGTGGGACTCTCCGATGCTGGCGCGCTGGATACGGCTGCACGCAGTCGTTTAGTGATTTGCCGCCATCATCGGGAAGCCCACCCGGACCTGCCACTTTATGTTTATTTTAGGTTAAAAAAAAAAAAAAAAAACATTCTTTATTACTAACACTAGTATGTAAGCTCGCAATTGTACTAACACTATATGGATGTAATCTTAGGATGAATCTGAAATAAATGATTATTATTATTATTATTACAGGCTACTGATATAGGTGCTACAGAGTAGCTATAGATAGGCAAGGAGGGGAGAAATAGTTATCAACAGGGACTACACTGTTCTCGATAAAAACCGTTCTGTAAGAGGACAAATAAACAGGAACAGACAGAATTTGACAACTATACTTTGCAATCAGGGACTATAGTTTAGTTCCGAATTTGACTTGGAACAGGAACTACATCAAAAATTTCCAATCGTTGTTCTTTAAAACAATCATTCGAGTAAGAACCTTATTCCGTAGTAGGTAATAATGTACAAAGTCTATAGTATCGCTCTTTAAAAAACTCTGCCCAATACACGCAGGCAGAGTTTTGTTTCGGACAATTTTATACTCATGTTTAATTGTTTATATACTCAATATTTACCTTTAATCTAGCGAGTTGCGCTGCACTGAACGCCGTTCTTGGTCTCTTCTCTTCTGCTGTCATCTTCTTCTTCATTCTTCTACTTCTGGGACCTGTTAACAAAGAAATAGAACTATTAAACAAAAGTATTCAGTTCCATTCGCGGCGTAAACTGACTAGGAATAAGGTCCCTTTAATAAAATCGGTACCTATTGCCAAAAATAAATAAGTCACTATACTTAACCATTGTATATAATTTAAATTTTCAATTTTTTCCCTAAGATATTATTCATTTTGTTTATATCTCATTCAATCATTTATTACAACTTAATGTGACAGTTACACAAATTACGAATAAATTAAACTATAATTACAATCTCAAAAAGTTCGTAAAACAAAAACATGAAGTAATTGCGTAACGATAAGAATCAAAGTTGGAATTTAAAAGTAAGTTATAATCTTTGCTTAGAATCTAAGTAGACAGTTCGTGTGTAATGTATTTGAGGGCGGTGAAAAGCGATTACAGACTATAAACACATTTTCGCGCCAACTTTTTTCCGAACCTGGAACATTGCCAGACAGAAAAATATTGTTGCATGAAGGTTCAATATGAAAATCCAAATGACCATTAAAACAAATTGCTTTTCGAATCGAATACGCCATAAACGTTTTTCGAATAAAAATAAATACGTAGATATGATTCTGAATATATTATGATAATTTGACACATTTATTGTTATAAAAATCAGCTGTCAAAAATAATAGCAGATTCTCAATAGATCACAGACAATAGCTTCACGAACAGAAGTTAACTATTTAACCTTATCTGTGGTCGGAATTTATTTGACACGCAATAACAAACGATAAAGCACTTTCAATTAACGTCATCAAAGCACAGATTAGCCTGAATTATAGTTGACTTATGGCGTTTTAATCGCGATTTCAAATAAGAACGCGTATTCGAATTTTATTCCTCTGTTTTATGGTTGACTTTTGTTTGAAGACAGCTTTTAAATTTAGAACGGGGCTATTAAAGAAAACTGGATTTTATTGCATTTAGAATAGAACAGGAAATGGTGTAAACAAATCTTGTGGCGCGGAAAATAGGGAGAATTTTCCGTGAAATAAGAAATGTATACTAACGCCTTGGGATAGAGTTTATTTTTGTATGGCAATTGGTTATAGAACAGGGCCGTTTATCACCCGATAAAATGGTTGGTAATTTTTTTATTCGCGTTTTTAATTAAACAAACGTTGGTAACGACCAGCAATGTTTTGGGGTTTCGTGAAAAATGTTAGAAGTGTTGCCAACCTCCGCGAACTTGCGACAGTTTAAAAATCGATTATTTTTCTTTTTTAAAATTCTTCAAACGACAGACGACTTTAATCTATACTAATATCACAGACTAATAATAATATACTACGTATACAACTAATATTATAAAGCTGAAGAGTTTGTTTGTTTGTTTGAACGAGCTAATCTCAGGAACTACTGGTCCGATTTGAAAAATTCTTTCAGTGTTAGATAGCCCACTTATCGAGGAAGGCTATAATATCATCACGCTAAAACCAACAGGAATGGAGCAATGCGGATGAAACCGCGGGGAACAGCTAGTTGTTAATAAATTACAAGTGATAACTGCGTTAAAAACAACCGACTTCAAACTTGCACTTGCAAAATTTACAAATACCTACCTACAGACAAAAATGCTCATAAAATAAAAACTACTGGGCCTATCCGAATAAAATTTTTATGGGACCAATTCGACACCATCCCGCATCGAACAAAAAAAGAATCACGTAAATCGGTTCAGAAACCTCGGAGTAATCGGTGTACATACATAAAAAAAAAAAAAAAAAAATACCGGTCGAATTGATAACCTCCTCCTTTTTTTGAAGTCGGTTAAAAAAGTGGTGATAAATACAGTGTAATACAGAAATAAATGTACCAACAAGATTAGTTGAGGGATAATTTTAATTGCTTGCAACATTACATTTTAATTGCCGCGAACTCTAAGTGTTGCCAATTACAAATGTAATGAATTTGTTTGGGACAAATAAATTATGGTTTAACGACTGTTTGGGGTTTTCGCTGACAATATTGTTGTTTTATTTGTCTTGTGTTTGTTTATGCAGTGAAAGGCTTTTTAAACGCAATGGTATATCCCATTTTGATAATTAATGTTATATACTTAGGTACCTATACCTATCTAATAATTAACAAAAAGTATGGAAAATGCTATTTGTATCCTAATTAGGTACCTACTTATGGGCGATTACGAAGTTATAGATATTATTTTAATTTTGTATATTATAGTAAGTTTTAAAATTATTTTAATTTTGTATTAAAATTAATTAATATCTAAGTTGTGAAGTTTCATTTTTTTTACTTTTTAACTAATAACGTGTTAAGGAGTTTTATTTTAATACGTTCTAGATTTATATTTAAAAATTTTGGATAACAATTTGTGCTGAATTAAATTAGGTACAGTTTACTAATTTTACTAATAGTTATATATTATATTTTTTTAAGAAACTAAGCATGTAGCTTGAATAAAAAATAGTTTTATAAACACATACAAATCCAGGAGCACAAGCTAGTATTAATCATTCTATAATAATCGCTAATAATATAATGATTTACGTAAAAATAGTAATTTGAACAGTAATCGGTATATTGCGTGCGTAGAATTTTATAAATGACCCAATATTTGGAATAACTATGGGTTAAAAATAATTATTTTAATATTGTAATTGTTTATATGTAATGATTAGGTAAATACATAATTGTTAATTAAAAATTATTAAATAATTTTGCTACTTTAGAGAACCGAATTTTACTAGGTTTTATTAAGTTTGTCTGTCCTTCTGTAGATACATACCTACTATTAAAATATGTATAGGTAAAACTAGGTAGTCTTTTATCCCGGATTGACTCGTTAAAAAATATACCTAAAGCTTAAAAATGTCCTCGGTAATGTCAGCTTCCTGATGGTGAAATAATTTTTAAAAACGGTCTTACGGTTTTTGAGTAATGTCGTAACAAACAAAAAATCATAATATAATAACGCGACATATCACCAAGATGAATTTTTAATTCAAACCTCAAATGGGATTAGCAATATAATAGTGGTTGTAAGTAAATATTAAAAGGTTTATGACTTTTTGCATAGGTAATAACTCTCCCTAATATGGCCGGTGTGAATTTTTATTGGTAAAAAAACAGACATACATACAAATTATGTTAGGGTTGTACCTCGTAACTTGTTTTGTAACACCCCTTGAAAACGCGTAATTTTTCTCACCCCTATGTATAAAAAAATCAAGTGCAGTTATTTTAAAATCAACTCTATTTCATAAAAGATAGAGTTCAAAATAGCATGTCTAGTTGCTACACTTACGTTTGATTTTGAATTAAAAATAAGAACAAGGGATATTCGCTTTTATTTCATTGGAATAGAGTTCAATAACGCTTGTGTTTGTTTAATGTAGAAGTCATGCATTGAAAACGCAAAGAGACGGAGATGTATGAGGATTGGATGTGGTATTTTAATACAATATGATTAAGTACTTTAACAATGGATTGAAAACCGTAATATACGAACGTTTTAGTTTTGGTAATTCTTCAATTTTATGGAAATCTTTTTACATGGTAAAGCTTTGACATTATCATTTATCTCATAATATGTTCAACTTACTAAATATTGCAATATTATATAAATTTTAAGAAATTACGCAATTTTCTAAAGTTTTTAACAATACTTTCAATACTCGAAAGTATTATTTGGCCATACAAGTCACATTCCCTTTAAATCTTTTCCACTAATGCCGCATCCACATTTCCTACACCGCGATCACCGTGAACGGAACAAAACGTTAAGGCGGGACCACACGCGCGCAGATTGTTATCACCAGTGTACACTCGGCTTAATAGATTCTTAGGCTAAGCGCGCACCACGATTTTAATTTTTGCGACACGATTTCAAAATCGCGCTGTAGAAAATCGCAGAGAGTACGGTGCGCGCACAGCGATAATTTAATAGTGATCCTTACTCACTTTCATCATGGATTTCGTACAAGTTGCTTGTCTTTATTTACTACTTCGGAGGATAAGAAGAAAAAAAAAGAAAATTCGTCTTTATTGGACTCATTCTTTTACAGCAGATAGAATTGTCAAAAGTTTCATTTATCCATACTTATATTATAAATGCGAAAGTAACTCTGTCTGTCTGTAAATTTGGTATAGAGATATTTTGACACCCGAGAAAGGACATATGATCGGTTTTATCCCGGAAATCCCACGGGAACGGGAACTATGCGGGTTTTTCTTTGACTGCGCGGGCGATGCCGCGGGTGGAAAGTTAGTCAGAAATATAATGAACTTCGGATGTATCCCAAAAAATTCTTTGGCTATTATAGAATGAAAATTCCGCCAAAGGGCTGCCCTTTGTGCTTTTTTATTATTTTTATTATTGTAACCTTTATGTTTATTTTGTTTCTTGTACAATAAAGTGTTAAATAAATAAATAAATTCAAACCTTTGACAGATTACTGAGTTTATGTTTACCAAACAGTACCTACCTATACCACTACGATGTTTACTGTTGGACAGACGAAACACAAGTGAAGTGCCAGCCGGGCCCGAGTGTGCGATTTTATTATCGCAGTGCGCGCGGTACCATACAATTTCATATTCTGCATTTCATTTTCGCGACAATCGCGTCGCGAGCAGTCGCAGCAAAATGTGACAAATCACAATTTTAAAATCGCTGCGATTATTTAATCGCATGTGCGCGCATTGTCATAGTAACTCATACGTTGTATTTCTGCGATAAAATAATCACGCTGCATAAAATCGTGGTGCGCGCTTAGCCTTAGTGTTACGCGGATGTATAAAAAATGGAAGCGATTTAAGATTTAAATTAGATTTTTTTTAATACAATAATATTCGATGAAAATTTAACGAATTAAATAATTATTCATTGGGATTATAATTAAAATTGCTACACTTTGTTTTTGCAACTAGTTAAAATAAAATTTGTTTTTTACCCGTACATATTTAATAAATGACGTAAATGAACATTTCTCGCCTTTTTCTCGCAGTTGCTTTCACGTGACATATAACACGTACCCAATACCTATAAAACCTACATTCCAGATGAAATTCTTATCAAAATCGTTCCAGTATAAGCTTAGTATTAGTATCTAATAATCTTATGACACGGAAAAAGCCTCTGCTCCAGTAAAATACAAAGCCCTTAACACTGAAATGATGCACCAAAAATGATATCCTCCCAGCAATTGATAAACATTTAATCAACAAAAAGCGAAGCCCACCAAAACAGATAAAATCAAGTTATTAGCGAATTCTTTAAAATAAAAACCATTTGCAAAAAGCATTCAGCAAGGTGGGCCGTTCCGAGTACACGAGTGATGTACGTCGTGTCGATGAATTATTTATCGATAGTTTTTTTGTCGATGAACATCCGACGGGGGCTTTTTGTTGTGTTCGACTATTTTTAGATGATTTAATAGTGGATACTTTTGTATTTTTTTATTGAGGCGAGTGTTAAAATACATAAAATTATTATTGGAAAGTTTAAGAATAATATTTAAATATATTTAAAGCAAGTATTATGTTTAAATAGAAGCAAATTTTCGTTTTCTTTAAAAAAAGATGTTGATTTAGTTCCCAATCGCAAAATTTAAAAATATGTAATTCTCTAGCAGTAAAGATAAATACTAGAATTAGATTATAAGTATTAAGATTCTATAAAACTCAAATTCCACTAAATTAAAACAATAAAATAAATAAAACCAAGCACTACACTAACAGGAAGGAAAAATATCATTTACTAATTATATCGATAAGTACCAACACTAAACCAAAAAATTCGGTTATAAAGAATAATTACAAAAATGTACGCGCAATAATTCGAACGTTGTCGTTTAATTGAACTGGTTATCGATAGTCGTTTTGAATGATTGCCGTTTAGTGATGTACACAAGTCAAATATTTTATCGATACTTCGAATTTAATATTTAATTAGACTACAAATACAAATACAAGCAAAAGTTATCCAACAGTCTTTTTTTTAACTTATTTCCAAATTTATATTCAACTTCTAGATAAGTCCTGTTTAGTTATCTGTCAGTTAAATAATAAATCTTATAAAAAAATATCTTTCATTAACTCTTATGTTGTTTTCATCGTTAATTAAGCAACTATGTAAGTAAATGTATAATTTATGACGCAGTTATATTATGTGAATTAATGGCGGTGCATTTCTCGAATACTATTCAAATGAGCGCCATATTAAATAACTAATGTCGTTAAATTTTGATCTAAAAATATTAAATAAACTATGACGTAGTAAGTGGGTATAATAAATCTTGTTTGAATGATAGATCAATTTTATTTTACTTTATCTAAAAAATAAATCTATAAAATCGAATTGGTAAATTTAAATAAGGGACCCGTTATAACAATTTTTCCGGTTCAGCTGCTTAAAATATAATAAAAAAACTTACTAAAACACGCTTTTATAAGATAGTATTGTCATCTATCCTTAATAGTATACAAAGTTTAAATTAAATCTGTCCGTTTAAAGTCAAAATAGTCGGTTACAGGTGAAGCTAATAAAAGTGTGTTAAAAATTCCAACCTAAGAACGATAGAACATCCATCATAAAAAACCATATTATTCAGAACTCACTCTAATGAGTGTTTTTATTCGTATTAACACCAGTTATTTTGCATTAATTGCATTTTCTCTAGTAACACGATAAATGGAACCATTTGTTATCATAACATAAGCACACAATGATATTCCGTTACATAAATGTTTTAATTATACGCCATTTTTAGTTAACGTCTTATTTTCCCGCCACGATTGATAGAGCATGCTTTTTGTGAACTAATGAAATAGAAAAATTTACGATTGTGAAAAAAAAATGTTCCAGATATAGTTTAGTTTATGCACTAATATTTTGAAAGTAAAATCGTGTTTTTACTAAAATTAATTGGTTTTAAGATTAATTATTGTTATTATTTCATGCGTTTTATTCGTTTGTTTTTATTCAATTGGATTGTTGTTTCTGTGGTGCGTGATATTGAATGTACATATTGATTTAAATCCATATAATTTATAATTATTATTATTAATGTGTACGTCTGTCTGTCTGGGTGTTACCCTTTTAAAAACACAGATTTAATGAAATTTGAAATGAAAATAGTTTTAGTTCTAAGGCTACATTTTTAATTGAGAATTTTAGAATGAATGAAACATTTTTCCCACAGTTTTGGCAGGTAAAACCGCGGAACACAGCTAGTTGTTAAAAAGCTTCACATTTAAAAGATGTTAATAAGTAAATTTCCAGTAATAAAAGCAAAATTATAAAACTGCCTCAATATAAAGTTTTATATCAAAAGGAAGGTCATAGTAATTTAATTACGGCGATCGAAATATATGATAATATGCGAGAAATTGTGCAATAACTTAACTTAATAACTTAATTAAGTTCCATAAAATTAATGGCTATATTTTACTTCTAAGTGTACGGTAATTACCAATTTATATCTGATTTTTTAAAGATCTTTTTATATGAGTTGAAATTAGTGAGTTTGATCTGTATTGAGTATTCACAAGTCCCATTTTTTTGTTATTTTTCATTTGAAGGTTCTATTTAAATTAACTTTATCATAATTTTACAGGATCAGCAGCTATTCCGTGTTTTGACAACAAATTTAATATGAAAAGTTCTTAATTTTATACTAAGCTATGATAAAATGTTTTTTGAAAGTTGAAACTGCCATAATAATTTTAATCTTCTAATACCTACTTCATTCAACATTTTTGTACCCACATATTATACCCATACAAGGTAATATTATCGACATCAGTAAAGTTTTTATCGATATAACCAATTCTTATCGATATTTCCGCCAGCACATCACTAGCTTCCCTGTAAAAGCGCCTGTCACAGTAGCGAGAAGGAGTGACAATTAAAAAGTTAGTTTTGTACAGTCGTTAAGACAAGTGGATATTAATTAAATATAATATTTTATTAAATCTTTTTATATATCTACACTAAGTATATGTATATATATATTATCTTCTATACTATAATATTAGGTATAGTCTGTGTGAAAAGAGAATAGGCGTGGCGTAAAATGGAACTAACGATATGATTTTTACATGGCAGCCCAATCCAGCCGTCTGTCAAACGTCAAACTTGATTTCGTGTCGATACAGCTTTGTTTGTTGTAACGTTTTCCAGTGAATTTTGATTATTAATCATGTCGAAAAGAGGTAAAACCATACACAGTTCAACAAGGGAATTAATATATAATATTATTCGCTTTTGCCAAAGCGAAAAAGCGGCAAAACATACCATTATTGACCTAAACGCAGTCACGAAACGTGTGGCAGCTATGACCGGTATGTAACAGTTTTTCTTTATGTTTTCTAGTCTCCTAGGTAACCATCGATCCCTGAGATCTCGAAATGTATATAAATTAAAAGTAATTCATTAAATATGTGATGATCTAAATGAATAAATGTTTGTTTTGTTTCAATCAATATTTTTGGTAGCAGGTATAAAGAGTTTTGATACTTTTCATTTATAAAGTGTTTAGACTTATTTAAGATTATTTTTTCCAGGCTTAAATAGAGGTACAATATCTAAAATAAAAAAAGAAGGTTCTACAAATAACGGCGTGTGGTGCACACCAGGGAAAAAACGTAAAGGAAGACCAAAACTCATTCTTGATGATTTTGATAAGTGCGTCATCCGTAACAAAATTCGTGAATTTTATGCTGTGAGGAAGGAGGTACCGACTTTGAGGAAGCTACATCGTGTGTTAAAGGAAGACATAAACTATTGCGGTGGAATCAGTAGTCTCAGTGATATTTTAAAAGAGCTGGGTTACAAATATAAAAAATGTGAGTCAAAACGAAAAGTTCTCATTGAAAGACATGATATTGTGGTCTGGCGAGCTAAATATTTGCGAACAATGAAGCGCTTGAGGGAAACTGGAAAACCAGTTGTATATATAGATGAAACATATATACATACTGCACATGAAGTCAATAAATGTTGGCAGGGTCCCGGTGAACCTGGAGTTTCAAAAGCAATTTCTCTTGGTGAACGATATATTATAGTTCATGCAGGTAGCAGGGAAGGATTTGTTGAAAATTGTTTACTTGCATATAAAACTAAAAGTATTTCAGCTGATTACCATCACGACATGAATCGAGAGAATTTTACCAAGTGGGCAAAAGAAAAGCTTTTGCCAAACCTGTCTCAACCGTCTGTCATTGTGCTAGATAATGCATCCTATCATAGTACACGCATAAATAAGCCTCCAAATAGCAGCGACAAGAAAGACACTTTGAAAAAATGGTTGGAAGACAATGGAATAGAATATCCAGATAACGCACTGAAACCTGAACTTCTAAGTTTAGTAAAAAGGAACAAAAAAGAACCAGTATTTGAAATCAATCAAATATTTGAGGAACATGGTCATACTGTTTTGAGGTTACCCCCATACCACTGTGACCTTAACGCCATTGAAATGATATGGAGCCTTGTGAAAAGACAAGTAGCATCAAAAAATGTGAACATATCAGCAAAAGACCTATTACCAATTATAAATGAATGCTTCAAAAATATTACTGCAGAACATTGGCGAAAAGAGTGTGATCATGTGATACATGTAGAACAAAAATATTGGGAACAAGACCATTTAATTGAAGATATGCAAGAGATCATCATAAATGTTACAGACTCGAGCACATCAAGTTCTGAAGAAGATAATTCTGTGGATCTATCCATTAGTTCCAAAGATAGTTCAGTCATGTCCGGCATTGAATATTTAGAATCAGACTTTAGTTATGGTTCTGATCAGGGAGCCAATGAATAAATATAAATATAGATTTAAAAAAAATTTTTAGTTTTATTCCTTATACCTACTGAAATCTTGAAAAAAGACCCTTTACTTATTTCCCTTAATACATAACATATTATAATCTTAATACATACAATACATCAAAACAATTATTACGACAGTCGTTGAAAATATTATATTCTTTACAAAACCTTAAAATATCAAAATATTACAATCACACTATAATGACATAACAGTGTTGTCAACATCATTAACACGGATATTAATCACAGAGGCGCCCTCAAATCTTAGGACGGTTCTCTTTTCACACAGACTCTATTGAGGACTACCCCCAAGGAGATAAAATGGACGATGAAAGTTTTTACCATGAAAATTTTGTCTTTTCCATTCAAGCGAAGCTGCGGGCAACAGCTAGTTAATCGTATAAAGAAACAATGTAATATATCTAATTAAAACCTATTATGTTAAATTAAACATTTTGTATCCATTATACTTTTATTAACAATGTATTAATACTTTGAGACGGATATTAGAATGAATTAATTAATAATCGTTGATTGTTGTTACAATAATTATTGTAATGGGTTAATTATAATATTAAAACCATTAAAACGCGATTTCTGAGTAAAAACAAAAGAACTTTTTTGTATCAACATCATTGATCTATATGTAACTAGTAGTTAGGTACTCGTATCAACCTTGAATAAAATAAAAATAATATTTTGTTACTAAGAGCTAGCGCGCAAGAGCATCTTCTGTCTCCGCAACTATTTTGTGTCTCCCATCAACTCTATGGGGAGTTGCGTCGCTACGTGCGCGCACTTTCTTACTAGCCCATAGAGTTGATGGGAGAGACTAAATAGTCGCGGAGACAAAAGTTGCTCTTGCGCGCTAGCAGCTCTTAGAATCAATGTCATCATCATCATCAGCCCATATACGTTCCCACTGCTGGGACACGGGCCTCCTATGAGGGTACAGGCCATAATCCACCACGCTGGCCAAGTGCGGGTTGGCGGATGACACGTCATGTCGTCGAACTTTTTAATTCTTCGACATGTCGGTTTCCTCACGATGTTTTCCTTCACCGTTCGAGCAGTGGTGATGTTACTACATGCGCAGATAAATTGAAAAATCAATTTATTTCCTGCGCACTCGCCTGGTCTCGAACCACGGACTTATCGATTCGAGGTCCGAGGTCTCACCACTGAGCCACCACTGCTCTTAGAATCAATCAAGAATCAATGTGGATGGTAATAAATAATACGTGATTAGATTTTAATGATTCTTCACACAGATACTTTAAACAAGGATTAATATTATAATTTGCAAAAAAAAGGAAAAGTTACTTATTTTATGTATTCCTGAATTAATAAAATGTTTAGCAGGAATATTGCCTTTTTAAACTATACTATTATGTCCTTGGTGTTATTATCTCTATTTGAAAATGCGATTATTACAAACAACTGTTTTAAATACATAAAAATAATAAAAACACTTCTCTCACCGCCTGTACAGAGGTTTTATAGCACAGACATACCAAAAATGGAGTGACGGTACCTAAAGACTACCACCTGGTTGAAATTGTTCAGTACAGTGTTTATATAGACCGGTGGTTCAGTGGTTAAAGAGGTAGTAGGTTCTATTACCTATATTTAATGTAAAGCTGAAGTTTGTTTGTATGTATGTTAGTTACTCTTTTTCAATACTTATCTACTACTAATATTAAACTGAACATGTGAATTTGTTTGTATTTATGTTTGTTGATCTTTCGCGCGTAAACCACTGAACAGTTTTGATGATACTTGGCAATGTAGCTGACGTAGGTACTTAATAAGCAATAGAAAAAATTGGCTCGTCCAGAAAAACAAATGCAATTACCGTAAACACCGTAATTGTATACCTATTACCTACTACCATATTTCTACGATTGTAACGATACTAAACTCATCAAAATCTGTTCACGCGTTCACGAGATATTGAAGAATAAAGAAACTTACAAAACCCGCGCGCAATAAAAAAGGAACAAAATCGAACAAACATTCTGGAACGTTTTAAAATTCAAAAATCGAATCACATTTCCAATATGGCGCGAAAAACTAGATCGAATATGTCGTTAAATGATTTAATTAGTCACTAGATTTGTGCGATTTCGTCAAACCAGACCATTACATACCTGATTAAGATATTTCATTTTAAATTCAAATAAACCTGTTATTTTATCCGCTAATATTCTGTTACATTTGGTTCTATATGATTTTGTATCAATTCATTAGTTACTAGCTGCGTCCCGCGGTTTCACCCGCGTGGCTTCGCTCCTGTTGGTCTTGGCGTAATGATATATAGCCTATAGCCTTCCTCGATAAAGGGGCTATCTAAAACCGAAATAATTTTTCAAATCGGACCAGTAGTTCCCGAGATTAGCGCGTTGAAACAAACAAACTCTTCAGCTTTATAATATTAGTGTAGATTTATAAAGATATCTCAATATTTTTAATTATTTATAATATAATATTTTATGAAACGTGCAAAGTAAAAACCTATCTTTTCTACCTGACATCTCTATAACAACTAAAAATCCTATTAAAACCAGTGTACCCGTTTACAAAATACATATGACACGACCTCTCAAAACTCGTTCCAAAAACGCAAGGTCAACGCCCTTTTGACACTTCAAGATAAAACTGCGATGACAGCTGTCAAGACAAGAATAAGTGAACATTGGAAAAAACAAAACAGGCACTTCCGGTTAGAATTAATTATTTTTTTTATGTTGATTTTAAAAAGCTTTTATGATTAATGATCGTATTTTTCGCGCTTTGAAATCTACACTATTACACTATGTTGTTTGGACGCCATGTTGAATTTAGTTTGACGTGACAGTCTATATACAAAATCAATCAAAACGATCTTTATTTTTTATTTTGAGAATTTATAATAAGTTTAGAAGTTTAGCTGTAACATACTTAACAAATACGGTTTAAAAGCAATGACCTATTATACTAGTAGACGCGGCATACGCCAACATCATTGCACTAAAAAACAGCGTAATTAATACATACCTTACTTACTTACTAACGCATTATCACCAATACAGTTGTTCTCTCTTTCACTCTCACGCACGAGACATAATACATGTCAAAATACAAAAAGAACGTCCAGCCACGACGCTGAATGGTGCGTGACTAAGTGAAACTCGGGCACTTACCTGAGTTTTTTCTTGCCAAAATAGAGAGCGGGTAACGTATCTAGGCTCTTTTATATATCATAGTTTAAAAGAACTTCCTTCATGTAGATCAAGTTATTTTTATCTGCGTAATGAAAATTTTTTCTGTGTTAGATACTCCATTAATCGAGGAAGGCTGGCTATATATATCATCACACTAAGACAAATAGATACGAGCGAAGCAATGCGGGTAAAACCGCGAGGCGCAGCTTTTATAAGATAATGCACAAGTATACTGAAAGAAGTAAAGCCTTAAAATAGTACATACTATCTACTGAAGTACTGATAAATATAAAAAAAAATTGTGCGTGTACACACGTAAGAAGTGAAACTTCTTTATGACCTTATTTTTCAAAAAATAATTTACTACCTAAGTATATGCAACTTTACAGAAATACGTCGAGCTCGAGTCGCAGGGATAAGAAAAAGATGGCGCGTAACGGAAAAATGTCACGCGTAACGAAAAAATGTTACTTACACTACATTTTTTTCCAACCCCGATAAAAAAGTTTCACTTCAAAAAACAAATATGTCACTGAACCAATCAAATATTACAAAAACTCATACATTCACATCACACCCAACACCCTATCTACGAATTAACATACAATAACAGCAAATGTCAATAAATATTGACTCAAGATATCACTATTGTCATATTCATAACCTCCAACCAAGCTCCAACAGTCATAATGACAGCTACTTTTTTTTTCTTGACAGCCCGCCATTGAAAAAAATGTTTTTAAACGCGTACATATATTTATACTAGAGATCCGCCCCGGCATCGCCCGTGGTACATATTTCGCAATAAAAGGTAGCCTATGTCCTTTCTCGGGTATCAAAATATCTCCATACTAAATTTCATGCAAATTGGTTCAGTAGTTTAGGCGTGATTGAGTAACAGACAGACAGACAGAGTTACTTTCGCATTTATAATATTAGTATGGATTGAACAATTATTTACAAATTGTGATCTATCCTTTATTGTGTTTGTCAAGTCTATTTAGAATCTCACTAAGATTTTATTGTATTCTCAAAATAAAATTTAATATACATACCTAATACTTTTAAAGTTTATTAAGTATTATTTTCCGCACGACTGCCGATAATTTAAATGGTTACCTTTTGTATCTACTCAAAGCTTCGTTTATTTTAAACTTGACTAAGGAACGATTACGGAATCAATAAGGTTAAGTTTTTAATCAATCCATACTAATATTATAAATGCGAAAGTAACTCTGTCTGTCTGTCTGTCTGTTACTCAATCACGCCTAAACTACTGAACCAATTTTCATGAAATTTGGTATCGAGATATTTTGATACCCGAGAAAGGACATAGGCTACTTTTTATCCCGGGAAAATGACGCAATCCCGAAAATCCCACGGTAACGGGAACTAATGCGGGTTTTTCTTTGACTACGCGGGCGAAGCCGCGGGCGGAAACCTAGTCTACCTATAAACAGATTTTAAACGTTAATATTCATATCAAATACTCAATAAAGGCATTGCAATATTACATCATAACTAATACAGATTATAATTGGCAAATAAGCAAATATCAAATTCCAATATTTCTGACGGAAATCCTATTAGAGCGGCTTTCATATTGGTATTTGGCCCATGCCTTGTACGTAACAAGGCATGGCAAACGATTAAAAAAACAATTGCCTAAATCTGGCGCTAAAATTGACAGTTAATTTTTCTTTTAACGTATTTAATTAGGGATAAATATAGGTAATAACTCAGGGCAAGTAGTTTTAGTATATATTTAAATATTTATTAGTTATTTTATAATAAATAAACTAAAAACTTGGAAGCTAGAAATCGCCATAATTAAAAGCATTGATAAAATTAGTAGGCGCATTCTAAAATTCTTACATTAACTACAAAACAAATCAAAAATTCTTTCCCTTAAAAAGGCTTTAATTACCCCTAATTATATACTGTTTTTTAATTAAATAAAAATACGCAATACGAGTTCCACTAGATTTTTTATATTTTTTTGTTGTTAACATTCTTACATTATAATTAAACAAGATAAAGCTATTAATTACTTTTAATTACCCACATTTATGTAGAAGTCATTAAGGCTGGCAATACTGGTATAGAAGTAATATTAACATTGATTTAATTAACAGGCCACCCTCTTTATAATTTTTACCTCAAAGAGAAATGTCTATGATATTAAAAAATTTGAAATAATTAAAGGAGAAAGTCGAAAAAATACAATATGATTTCTGTGATTAGGCTTTTACATAGGTATTTACCTTTTTTAGAATAATAAATCGAAAGTTTGTAAGGATGTGTGTGTGTGTGTGTGTTTGTTACTCTTTCACGCAAATACTACTGAACCGATTACAATGAAATTTAGCACACATATAGAGTAACTTGGATTAACACATAGGATAGGTTTCATCCCGGAAATCCCACGAACGGGAACTATGCGGGTTTTTCTTTCAAAACGCGGGCGAAGCCGCGGGCGGAAAGCTTGTTTATCCATAATAATAAAAGCATTTTTACGAATATTTTGTATGAAAGATAAATTTGAGCCTTGAGATTTGATACACATATAGGTAGGTATAAGAACTAGCTCTCTATCCACCCGCGGCATCGCCCGCTCAGTCAAAGAAAAACCCGCATAGTTCCCGTTCCTGTGGGATTTCCGGGATAAAACCTATCCTATGTCCTTTCTCGGGTATCAAAATATCTCTATACCAAATTGCATGCAAATTGGTTCAGTAGTTTAGGCGTGATTGAGTAACAGACAGACAGAGTTACTTCATAATATTAGTATGGATAACGGAATTAAGTCATTTCAGCTTTAAAACTCAATCCGTTATAATTTATTTAAATTTGAACATAAAAACTAGAAAAAGGAATCTACTTAGCTTATGAATCACATCAAAATTTATCACCATCATTATGCAGGTTTTAGACCATAGAGATACTAAATGACTATTTTAGAAACGATATTGTATATTTATCGACATTTTTAAATAATGGAATCATTTGTATAAACATCTATAAAAAGTGGCCTTAAAATAAATCAGAATTTAATAAGCCAATATTGCTGTGAAACTAGCTGTGATCCGCGGTTCACCCGCATTGCTCCGCTCCTGTTGGTCTTAGCGTGATGATAGCCTATAGCCTGCCTCGATAAATGGGCTATCTAACACCGACATTTTTTTTCAAATCGGATAAGTAGTTCCTGATATTAACGCGTTCAAACAAACAAACTCTTCAGTTTAATAGGTAAGTAATACATATTAGGATAGATAACGCTGAAAACACGTCGATCTGCAAGGACAGCCATAGGTACCTAACACACAAAAAAACAAAAATTGGTCAAGCCGTTTCAGTGGAGTTTGGTTAACACTGTGACATGAGTTATACCTATAAATTTATGATATACACACAAACATACAAATAAGGAAACGGCAAATTAATTATAAAAATATATCGTGCAATTGTATAGAATCACATTCTAATTTTTTTATTTAATAATTTAACACATTCTAATGTGTTTTATAAATTGTCAGAATGTAGCGTATTAAAACATTAATACAATTTCACGAAAACATAACTTACCTATAAATTATGAGTTATGACTTAACTTATTATATTAGTTAACTTCAGAAAACTAAATAATCAAAAAAAAGCGGACGAAATAAAAAACATGAACATAAAAAACAATTTTGCAATTTTTTCCCATGCCATAGATCATTTCTACTCTATATTTAAATGACTAAATCATAGATTAATAATTATCTATATTAGTATCAATCATTCTATCAACACGATGTAAGCATGAACAGACAGACAAACAAAAAGCAAATCAATCGAGCATTGTATTGAAACTTACACAAAGAGTAATTAAGCTGTGAGAAATCTATTGATACTTAATTTATTCTGCACTAGCTTTCCGCCTGCGGCTTCGCCCGCTTTGCCTAAAACCTAATAAATTATACACTAAAACCTTCCTCTTGAATCACTCAAAAAACCGCGTCAAAATCCGTTGCGTAGTTTTAAAGAATTAGTCTTCTCGTCTTCTATAATGGGGTCTTCTCGTCTTTTATAATTATTTTAGCTTTTTAACTAAAAAATTAAATTCTAATTTTAATAAAGAGACAGATTATATCTCATCAAATTATTCATACAAGTCTTCAATTAAAAGACTATTTATTATGCTACCTTTGTACAGTCATTAAGCATATACATAGAGAAAGCGACTTTGTTTTATACTATGTATACTATTAGTTCAGGATACATCGCCCATTTTTGCAAGTGACTACTATCAAGCTAATTTTCCGTTTGTAGCTTTATTTTGATGAGACGGCCAATAATTTCGTGTACGAAAGTCTCGATTGTGGTAGCTAACAGAGATAACAAGGATAAAAATTTTTGATTTGATGGTTCTCAAATATTTATTACTAACTGAATGAATTTTTTTTTTTGTTCAATCTCAAGATAATTACCTAAATTATTCGAAAAAATATTTGTCCTACAAAATCTATGGTTTGTTCAAAGAGTCCCCCTTTCCAAAGTGTATCGATAACGAGGTCATCATAAATGATTACTAACAAGCTGATTTTTTTGTTTTCACTTAGTTAATGTTTATATAATTCAACAGACATATTGTCCTACAAATTGCGTAATAAATATTTGAGAAACATCAAATCAAAAAATTTTATCCTTGTTATCTCTGTTAGCTACCACAATCGAGAGTTTCGTACACGAAATTATTCGGTGTCTCATCAAAATAAAGCTACAAACGGAAAATCAGCTTGATAGTAGTCACTTGCAAAAATGGGCGATGTATCCTGATCTATATGTAGTGATAATAATTGATAAAACTTACCAGAGCTAGGTCTATCGCTGTATCTAGTACAATACACCCAGGCAGGCCATAGTTGTGTGCCAGACGAGGATTGACTGTTCGTATCTGTGCTGTGTGTGGACGCACCACTAGATGAGGAAACTATTGAACTGGCGGAATCCGGCCTCCTTTGCTCTAAACTCTTTGGTACTTCTTTTTCTTTCTGCTCTCCAATGTTGGACACCGTTTGACGTAAGCCGCCAAGCGGAGGTAACGAACCAAAATCGTCATGAGATTTCAAAAAATCAAATTTTGAACTAGCTTCATACGGTTTATATAAAATAGAATGGTTAGGCCCAGCCGCTTTTGGTCCTTCTATTTTGTTAGTTTTTCGAATCGCGTTCAAACCGAACTCCGGGTGTAGGATATTCGATATTGAGAACGCGATCGGCGCCGTCGGCTGCATGCGTTTGTCTGGCTCGAATCGTTCTGGTATTATTGGCTTCACGTCTGGCGTTTCTGGCCTGTAGTAATACTCTTGGTCTGGGCTGGGTGGAGGTGAGTTCGACACTTTGATCGTCCTGTCAAATCTATCTATCGTGGTGCAGGTGTATTGATTTTGGTATTGCATTTGATTTGTATGCAATGCTGGCACGCGTCCGGTGACGGGGCCAGGGCTGTTCGCTTGGTTCGGGCTGCAGCGGTCTTCGAACGCCATGTTTACTTATTACACTAATTACTGTCTCATAACCAATTTGAACTACGAATGGAGCGCGCTTGTCAGATTGAAACGTCAGATGTGACAGCTCAGAGATGCGCTCGCGGCGACGGCCTCTGAGCGACTGAGTGCTTCGCGCCGCAGCGGACACGCCTTCGAACAAATATTGCACCCTTCCCATTCTCTTTTGTAGGCGTAGTCGCGAACACAATTAGGTGTTCTATCTCTTTCTTACGTAGCTAATTTTAAAGTGTTAGAAAGGGACGGGAGCACAATTGATTTTGATTGTTTAGTGGGCTTGGTAGAGATTTGTAATTCAGTTGTAAATTGCTATGGCTCTTTCGTTTCATAATGTATCAATACGTGGGCCACACTGAAAGTTTTGCGTAACTAATAAACAAAACAATTTATTTGTCCAATATTATATTTACTACTTTTTAAAGTATTCTCCGCTACATTTAAAACACTTTTTCATCCGTTCAAACCATTTCTGGAAACATGAGGACCATTGGTCCGAGGGTATGTTTTCTGCGTGCTGTTTGAAAGCAACCACGGCCTCTTCTGGCCTCGTAAATGTCGAACCACTCATTGAATCATAGATTTGTGGGAAAAGGAAGAAATCGCAAGGTGCTAGGTTAGGACTGCGTGTGGCATGAGTCACGTGCTCTATGTTTTCAGTAGCCAAAAATGACTTTGTTTTGTTCGCGGTGTGCGCCGAAGCACTGTCATGGTGCAACAAGATGCGACTTCTAGGTCGCTTTTCTCTTATTTTTTCTAAGACATTGGGCAAAAAAATAGTGGTGTACCACTCGGCATTAACAGTCTTTTGTTACTCAAGTGGGATAGTGCAGACAGGATTCGTCTTAGAGAAAAATAATGCAATCATTTGTTTGCCAACCCTTCTCGCCTGCCTCTATTTGGTTGGTTTGCTGTCACTTTCAAACACCCACAAAGAATATTGGTGTTTTCTTTCTGGAATATAACCATATATACATATTTCATATCCTGTCACGATATTATACACGGCATTAGAATGTCCGTAATTGTACTTTAATAGCATTTCTTAACACCAATCTACTCGATGTCGTTTTTGTTATGGAGTGAGTTTGGGAGCAATTCACCGGCAACCAATCTTCCTAACTTTGAAATGTTCATGTAAAATTTTCTGAATTTGTCTCATATCAATCCCCAAATGTCCTCGAATATCCTAATAAGTGATATGGCAATTTTCTTAAATTAGTCGTCTGATGGTAGCCATATTTTCCTCCGTGATCGCAGTTGAGGGTCGACCTTCACGAATTTCATCATGAAGAGAAACACGGCCGCGATGAAATTCAGCATATCAATGCCTTACAGTGCTCAAATAAGGTGCTTCCCTCCCAAAAGTATTTTGAAGGCGAGCAGTGCAAGCTTTCGGAGAAAGCGAACTTTTAAAATCATCAAAAATCATCGCCCTAAAATTGTTTCGTGTTAGTTCCGTTTTTGCTACGGACAACGAACTTCAACTTGAGATAAAAAAAAATTGACACGAGCTTTCAGCCAAATTTTTTTTTCCTCAACTTATGAGACTTCATAGGTTAAAAAAATATAACATTCAAAATTCAAACATTTATGGGTGGCTAGAAACGCAAAACTTTTAGTGTGCACTAGGTAGCTTAACAGAATTTCAATTAAACTTTGACAGTATTATTATATTGATAGACAGGCCGCCATGATGCGTTCGGATAATTTTCACAAATTGTTTTTAACGATTGAGTTGTTTTATGATTTTTTATGGTAATAAACTTGTTTTTGTAATTAAAACATTATGAGACATGTTTAATTGATTAATTCATAGATCTAGGTTTTAAATGTGACATTTAATGCCTTATAAAGATATTTATTACGAATTTCGTACGGTAGGTAATAATTATAGATAACATGGTTTATCCAAATTAAGTGTCTGCTAAATTGCAAGCTGAAATAAGCGAAGGCTTGGTTATTAAACATTTTAAATATGTTTTTATTAGGTATATTTAAATATAACTGTCGAATCAATAAATAAGACTTTTTATACTAATGAGAATTTATTGGCAGACTATCAAATATGTAGGTGCGCAGGGTACCTAGCTAACTAGCTTTTTACCTACCTACCTACTATAAAATTGACACAACGACAGTCTTATGGTCTTTCTATAGACTTAACCTATAGTACCTATTTATTAATTATAATCTACTTATTCTTTAATCAATAATGAGTATATGTATCTATCCATACTAATATTATAAATGCGAAAGTAACTCTGTCTGTCTGTCTGTCTGTTACTCAATCACGCCTAAACTACTGAACCAATTTACATGAAATTTGGTATGGAGATATTTTGATACCCGAGAACGGACATAGGCTACCTTTTATTGCGAAATATGTACCGATGACAATGTAATATGTAATATGTAATATGTATGACCGCTAGTAATGGATAAGGTGAAAAGTAGTCTATGTTCGAATTCAGATTATCTATGTTATCTACATTTAATCTGTCTCTAAGTACCTATACTAAATTTCTAGGTAAGTCCTAAGTCCATTCAACTAGGTAGGTAGGTATTTTTGCGTGAAAGTGTGTGAAACAACTGAAACTCGAAAACTTTTCCAATATCAAATACTGTTTAGGACTAGGATTCTCTTTCTTCTTTCTTTTAAGCCTTAATTCACCCATAGTCGGGTATAGGCCTCCTCATGTTTTTTCCACTCTTTGCGGTCTTTGGCCAGACGCATCCAAGATTTACCCGCTGATTAGGACTAGGATTAGAATACTAGAAACTAGAACTAGTACCTATTAATATAATTATAATAGGTATATTTGTATAAACTAATATAAAACTTAACCTCCAGACTTTTTACTAGAAAATTAGGTACTTTGAAATAAAACCCTCTTGCAATTAAAGTGTTTTTCAAACACCTTCAAGAATTCAACACAAAATGTCATCACCATGCGATATTCCTTAGCCTATAAAAACTATAATTTCTTTTAAAAAGTCATAAATAATTCTTCGTTATATAAACACGTTCACACCTGCTCTACCTAAATTGATAAAAACTCATTTAATAGAGCTATTGAAAACTGAAACACGTTTAAAACAACGTTTTAATGTAGGTACTAACTGATGCATAAAATGTATGGAAAATGTAATTATTTCGCAAACTAGTTGATGTTGTGTGCACGTATTGTTATTATTTTTTAGGGTTCCCTAAAGGGTTAAACAGAACCCGATTACTAAGCCTCCGCTGTCTGTCTGTCTTTCAAGCTGTATCTCATAAACCGTGATAGTTAGAAAGCTGAAATTTTCACAAAAATAATAAAAAATATATATTGAGGGGGATCCCCATACAATAAACGCGTTTTTTTTTTTTGTATTTTGCTCAATATACCTACAACAAACGTGATTTTCTATTATAGACTAGCGGTCCGCCCTGACTTCGCCCGTGGTAGGTACATATTTACGTTTTCTCTACATAAGAACCTTCCTCGTTATACTTCAAGGAATAAAAAAAGAATTATCGAAATCGGTTCAGCCGTTCACACGTGATGCCGTGACAACGAGAAACGGGTTTCATTTTTATATAGGTATATAGACTATAGATGATGCTACGGATCCTTCGTGCGCGAGTCCGACCCGCACTTGGCCGGTATTTTTATTACCTAACAGACAGGTCTATATTATTTATAGTGTTGGTAGTAATTTTCGTATTAATCAGCAAATAGTGTTCGAACTATAATATTAATCAATAAATGACTATAGTCTGATTATAAATGTCTTTTCTAAGCACTATTACTATATAAGATAACTACATATTTAGTCATCTGTATTATTATTATTAGGTAATACATTTTAAATATCAGCAGCTACTCCAGCTTCACCCGATTTGATGTATGAAAATTAAATTGAAATCTATACTAATATTATAAAGCTGAAGAGTTTGTTTGTCTGTTTGACCGCGCTAATCTCAAGAACTACTGGTCCGATTTGAAAAATTCTTTCGGTGTAGTTAGCTCATTTATCGAGGAAGCCTATAGGCTATATATCATCTCGCTAAGACCGACAGGAGTGGAGCACTGCAGGTAAAACCGCGGAGCACAGCTAGTTTTAAATGAATCGTTATTAAAATCATAGCCGCAAGTAAAACAATTTAAAACGTATACAATGATTTAAAAAACCCGTAGACAAATACAACAATAGACAAACAGCTTGTTTAATAAAAAAGGTAAAAGCAACATGGCGTCGCTAACGAGCCGACGCGTTCCCGCCTAAATAGCTGTCAAGTGTCAATCGTGATCCGCCATTGTGAATCGTAATTATTTGTTCTTTTTATTTATATGTTGTTTTTAATGTTTGGATGATTGATTAATTTATATTATTTGTTAGTGATGAATATTTTATGTTAATTTTGTCACAACTCTATTAAAATCAATAAAAGTATAGCTTTTAAAAGGATAAGAGCAAAGCTTGAGATTGCTTTTAACATTAATTTTTGTATACAGTAATGTTTTGTACTGTATACAAGCTGTGCCACGCGGTTTAACCCGCGTACGAACCAGTCAAAGGTAGTAATTTCTATAGCTAGGTATATGTCATTTTGGTACATAAGCTGCAAACATTCCCAAATTTAATCAAGACTATAAAACTCGTTAAAAACAATAAAATCTAAAAAAACACTAAAAATAAAACAAACTTTACCAATCAATCACATTAATTACAACTCCGCCTTAATAAAAAAAATACAAAACCCAAATCGGTAAACAATTTATTTATACATATATATTTACAATCAATAAATAACATTTCCCGTAAATAAAGGGATAAATAAGGATAGAAATAATAAACTAATTACGGAATGTGGATGAGTTTAGTTATTCCTGTAGCGTCGTGTGTGGTCTGGCGTGCGGAGTTAAGGCGCAGTCGGTCAGATTTTATAGAGATTATTGTATTTATTTTATTTTATAGATTTTTTTTAAATATTAATTATTCATAATTATTTCTTATCAGTACTATAAATGCGTGTGTTTGTCTTTCTTTTACGTTGCAATAATTATTCGAAATATGATTCGAAATCATTATTTGAAGACAATCATGCATAGGTATTAAATGAATACACATATTATATTGGTGGTGGTTATACGTATTTGTTTATTTATATCATTAATAAATAAATAAAATAACAAGGCAAAGCTTCGATATAGAATGGTATTTCCATTTTATATCGAAACTTCACAAATTGTTAACTAAGAGTTCTTCTTTCCAAAATGTTATATAGTTAAAAGGATACATTTTTTATCTGTGTAAAACATCTGTGTTTTTAATTAAAACACAGATGTTTTACTTAGTCAAATACCTTTATGTTATTCAAAACTAAAAATATCTGCTTCTTTATTCTATTTATTATTTTAATATATATATATAATCATTATTATATTTATTATTTATTTATATTCAATTTTTATTATTGCGCTATTATTTTTTACGTTAATATCAAAAAATTATATATTTTGTATTACCTCTTCATCGAAAGGCATTTTATAGCTTCACTTTTGTTTAAACTCATACTCAAACTCTAACATTTATTTATTCAATTAGACTTCTTCTAGAATCACTTTTTAATCGTCATAAAATACCATTTTAAAGAAAAGCAATTTCAGCAAAGATTAGAGTAAAAATAAAAAAAGGAACCACTGAGTAGTTTTTTTAACTGAAATTTCTTTGGGCGCTTTGAGAGTAAAGCTTCAAGGTCACGTCATGGAAATAAGTCACGTCACAGAGTAAGGCGACGATTTTAGCATCTTTGTATCTTACTAGAGAAGTTTCACTTCTGCCACGTGTGCTCGTCACACACACTTTTTTAAGTACTAATTATCGAATCGTACGAACAAACTTGAAATAATATTTTGAAATAAGCAAAAATTTTTTACCAGAATATGACGTCATACGCGTAGCTTCGCCTTAACTGCGCGTGCGCAGTACAATTACGTAATCACTTACCACTCGCTCGATTATCGATCTATTTCACACTTAACCGTTTACACAAATGTGGGTATGGTTTTCTCGTTAGTCTTTTGTATGTATGTTAATGAGTGTGTATGGAATTTCATAGTATGGTGTATAGGTTATTAACATTACGATTTGACTCGATTTTGGACCCACTTGAAACGGCCAGATTTACTTAATTCAAACTTTTTACACTTAGGTTTCAAGGATCGGTGATATTACAATAATTTCATGAGTTTAAGAGTTTATTTTAGGATTTTGAACTATAGGTAGTTATTATTTATTATTCATTCCGTAGTTTTTCTGAATCGGCTTACATTTAGCCGTGGAAAGAATTTCTCTTTTATTATTTTGCAATGAATTAATTAAAGTTACCTACAACTTAATAATTTTTAAAACTTAGGTAATAATTTACCTTTTATATTATAAACCCACGTGTAAAATGATCAAACACAAATATTCTCGTTTAAAAATTAACAATCTCAAATCACCAGTTGTCCGAGCGCCATGTTGTTTGACAGCTGTCAGATTTCCCGCGCTTTTGCGTAAATAGTAATTTCATGTTGATAATTGAGGTTATATTTCATCACAAAATGTAATATTACATAGATGGTATGGTTATTTGGATTATAAATTGATGAATAGGTTTTACCCCTTTTATAGATTTTTACTATGTTTGTGTTATAGGTATATGAATTCTTTTTCCAATCGGACTCGTAGTTCCTTAGATTAGCGTGTTCAACCAAACAAAATATATATAAACTTACAAGTGCAGCTAATAATTTATGAGCTTATTAAAAACCAACCTAGGTAAATATTTAAATATCAATTTTTTTGTTACTAGTTTTCGTCCAAATATTATTTTTTTTTTTTTTAAATAAAATGTGGCATTTGTCAATCTCTATAATTCTATAAATACTATGTCATAATAATATGTGCATGTCAAAATGAATCCACTTTAATTTCGGTTTATACCCGTTTTTGCTTAAAAAACCTTTATACCTATCTTGTGGCGTAGCCTACATATTATTGTGTTATTTGAAAATCAAGTTTTACTTGATTTATTTCATGTAACATTACTTGATTTGTAAAACCTTAATTGTGGATGTTATACCTACATCTACACACACACATACATCCATCCTTACAAACTTTCGCATTTATAATATTAGTAGGAGTCTATATATCTTAAAATTACATACAAGTACCTACTAGTCAAAATTAGCAATTTTCAAACCACTGTATAATGGTTAAATCACGTAGTTAGAATCAACTTAACTGCAATTTTAACTAAATTTCTTTATCGTTAAAATAATTGGCTAAGTAGGTATGCGCTATTATTGTAATTTGACTTATTGTGTTCAGAATCATTTTGAATGACTATTTTATGAGTACCTATACTAGTTAGGTAACCTGGGTTTGGCTGAGTTTAGTTTATGTTTGAATGTAGATAATATTTGGTATGTGTTTTACGTTTTATTTAAAGTTATTGTGGATTTGGGGTGAATTTTTGTGTAGGTATAGATAGATATAACATTTTAAATATAAAAATGAATCCCAAAATGTGTTGGTAAACGCATAATTCGAGAACGGCTGAACCGATTTCGATAATTCTTTTTTTATTATATTCCTTAAAGTACGAGGATGGTTCTTATATAGAGAAAACGTAAATATGTACCACGGGAGAAGCCGGGGCGGACCGCTAGTTTTAAATAAAAATTAGGTAGGTACTTCTTTACATTGCAAATGCAAACATTTTTCTGATTAAATTATAAATTTTGTATTATTATTTATTATAAATACCTAGGTAGGTAGGTATATAAAGATGGAAAAATATTGAAATAATTATTAGATATACGTAGGTATATAGACGGCTGAGTTTTTACGCGAATATTATCTTTAAACAAACAAACAAAAAAAATACTTACATATCTCTGAAGGCCTTCCGCTTTAGTTCAACAATAACAATAGGTGTAGTGAATTGTGATTACACAAAAATCACTAAGTACCTATTAACTGAACAAAAACATATTCAAATTTATAGAGCCGTTTTCGAGAATACGATTTTTGAGTTATAAACTTCAAAATGGAATTAATATAAATCTTAATATGTATATATAAATATCGTGTCACAATGTTTGTCCTCAATGGACTCCTAAACCACTTATCCGATTATAATAAAATTCGCACTTTCGCCATGTGCAGTTCGATCCAACTTGAGAGATAGAATTGTCCTATCTCTCAAATCCCACGGGAAAAGGTACTATGCGGGGTTTTCTCTGAAAACGCGGGCGAAGCCGCGGGCGGAAAGCTAGTATTTTATAATAAGCTGTCTAGGATGACTTTTCAAAAATTTTCTTTGCTGCCCCGCTCCTATTGGTCGTAGCGTGATGATAAATAGCCTTTTATTCAACACTAGCTTTCCGCCGGCGGCTCCGCCCGCGGAATCAAAGAAAAACTCGCATATTTCCCGTTCCCGTAGAATTTCCGGGATAAAATCTATCCTATATTACTCGTGGATAATGTAGCTTTCGAATGGCGAAAGAAGTTTTAAAATCGGTCCAGTAGTTTATGAGCCTATTCATTACAATCAAACAAACAAAGTTTTCCTCTTTATAATATTAGTGTAGACAAAGAACATTTAAAATAACTAATAGATAGTTTACTGTTAATATTAACCTTTTCAAACAAACAATATATAACCTAGTATAAATAAATAAACATTGAATTATTGTTAACTAGGTATCCGCCGCGGCTTCGCCCGCGCAGTCAAAGAAAATCCCGCGTAGTTCCCGTTCCCGTGGGATTTCCGGGATTGCGTCATTTTCCCGGAATAAAAAGTAGCCGAGAAATGACATACCTTTCTCGGGTATCAAAATATCTCCATACCAAATTTCTTGCAAATTGGTTCAGTAGTTTAGGCGTGATTGAGTAACAGTCAGACAGAGTTACATTCGCATTTATAATATTAGTATGGACTAGCTGCTCCGCGTGGTTTCACCCCCGTGGCTCCACGCATGTTGGTCATAGCGTGATGATAGGTATATACCCAATAGCTTTCCTCGATAAATGAGCTATCTAACGCAGAAAGAATTTTTCAAATCGGACCAATAGTTCCAGAGATTAGCGCGTTCAAACAAACAAACTCTTCGGCTTTATAATATTAGTATAGATTTATCTAGATAACTCCCTATAGGTAGGTATATAGATATTATTCCACAGGTAATCCTATCCTACTAATATTATAAATGCGATAGTTTGTGAGGATGGATGTAGATGTATGTGTGTGTATGTTTGTAACTCTTCCGCAAATACTACTGAACCGATTACAATGATATTAATTAGCACACATATAGAGGGTAACTTGGATTAACACATAGGATAGGTTTTATGCCGGAAAGCCCACGGGAACGGGAACTATGCCAGTTTTTCTTTGAAAAAGCGGGCGAAGCCGCGGGCGGATAGCTAGTATTCTATATATTACTAGCTGTCCCGGTAAACGTTGTTCTGCCTTAATCTTATCACTTACGGGTATGACAAATAGATATTAGCCGATTCTCAGACCTACCCGATATGCACAGAAAATTTCATGAGAATCGGTGCAGCCGTTTTGGAGGAGTAGGTATATGGTAACTAACATTGTGACACGGGAATTTTATATATAAGATATTAAGTATAACAGATAATAAATGATTAAATCCACATAATAAACCCCTATATACCTACATTATTTCTATTAAGCTCAACAAACACACCCACGTTAAATTAAGAAAAATGTAGCTCGGTTCGTAAAATATGATCCCCTTGTAATTTGGGGTTGTTTTTGGTGACCATGAATAAATCATATTTTTGGGACTGAATTTAGAAACATAATTTAAATAATTTACTATTTAAATTTAAATTATTAAATAAACTTTTCATATTGGAAGGTATAAATGGATTTTTTTTTCGTAAAATATCTATGTTTTGGCACTGCTTTTCAATGATAATTTGAACTTAAAATACTCACTACCTAATTACTATTTCATATTGGTAGGTGTATATAGGCATGTAAGAAGGTACCCACAGGAGGTACCTACCTATGTTAGTAATGATACATGCATTTTTAAAATTAAACAATAATAAATTGGTCCAGTGACGTGATTGACGTATTTTTTTTTTCAAATTTCAATTGTCTAAAATGTAATCTATACCACTCTATACTTAGGTACTATTACTATAAAGCTGTTAGATAGCCCATTTATCGAGGAAGGCTATAGCCTATAATATATCATCACGCTAAGACCAACAGTATTACAGCATGTTCAGCTATTATCAGCTATTGGGTACATAATATCTATAAATGTCACTTAATCTTTACTTAATAATCAAAGTGTCTAATTCATTTATCATTCATTCACATTATTCATTAAATAATAAAATTTTCAAAATTTATTCAAACATAGGTACATAATAAATACTTAATTGCAGGTAGGTAAACAAAGTTCACACTAAAAACTTTGTAAATTGTAAATGTATAGGTACATTAGGTGAGAAAATGTCTTGACTTCAATAGTATCTGATGGAGATGGAAATATCTAATCGAATAAATAAAAGTTTTAAATTGATTTTTAACTGTAATTTTATCTCTATAATAATTAATAAATATTGGGAAAGTCCTACATTTCCCCATCACATAGTCACCCTACATGGGAGAGGCCAGGTGTTATCACAAAGCCTGGCTAATGTACACGCCTTCAACTGTTTATTTTGATGTTATTTCATACATTTACTTGGAAAGATTGAATTTTTGTTGTCTTTGGATTCGTGGTGGTGAAAACGGATGTACGGGTTTTTATGCAGTATGATGGAGAGATAAATTTTTAGCAAAAACTATAGTTAGGTACCTATTTTATGCAAAGGTGAATGTTCGGTAGTGCATCACGCGAACGGATGTACCGATTCTGATAAAGTTTACGTAGTAGGTAGTAGGTATGTAGTATTTTATATTGACTGTTAGGTAGGTAGGTACCTACAGTGGTTAATGATCAAGCATAGATACATAGATTCTAGGTTCGATGAACATAGCAATGTCATGACAATCAGGAACGTAACAAAACTCAAAAGAATTATCAAAATGGATGTAGCCGTTTTAAAGCGATGCATTACCTACATAGGTACCTAAATAAAGTTTAGCTTTCAATAAAACTACCTAATGGCAAAACAGCTAGGTAGGCAAAACACTACAATTTTGTATTACTGTGTTTGTAAGCAAACTCCTCGGAAACAATTTGACCGATTCTATAAATGCATTTTCTTCTGAAAAAAGTTCCTGAAAAAATTATATGGTCCTAGTAAACGTAATGATTATTGCGTCGTAATGCCCGTAAAGGTAGTAAATTTATAAATTAAATTCATAACATACGTATTATACATACCTAAGTACAACTTCCGAAGCATTATCGAAGTTAGAAGTTTTATCAACTTCGACACAAGCACTTTGAAATCTTCAGGATTGATCTTTGACAAATTTACTGCTTAGTCGCTTATATAAAACCTATAACGAAAAACATGATATTTTAAAATTGGGATTCGCATAACTACCTTTTATTAAATTAAACAACGTCATTAAAACTGCACCATTCGATTGAAAGATTATTCCAAAAGCACGGATGCACATTAACAAAACGTATTAATCTAACGAGAAATAAATTAAAAAACGTCAGTCAGTTGCCACCAAAAAAAATATTATTTACAACAACCGCATTATCTTAGATGGCAACGCAATTTACCCAAATGACATTCGACCATTCTACCGAAATATAAATTTCCCGCCGAAAAAAGGCGGCATCCTTGAGTACCTTTGCCACGAAACATTGGTAATTAAAAAAAAACACGCATCATGGCCGCTTTGGAAACGATAAAAAAGAATAAAAAATAAAAGAGTTCCAAATTCAAATCGAGCGCGGCTGGAGATGAAAAAGCGGGACTAATTTCGAAATGACGTGTTGAGACGGGTGATATGTTAGATGCGAGTGTGAGCGAGATAGAATGTTATAAATGTATTAATCGGATCGTAATTTTGGGAATATGTTGTTTATGTTGAGGTAAATTATATTTTGGGTTGGGGGCATTAGTTGTCTATGAGATAAAGTGTGGTTAAGTGTGCGTTGGGCGGAGCTTGGTTCCGCACAAGAACAACATGAAATGCGTCTTTTTAATAAAGAAATATTAAAAAATATATAAGGGAGATTAGAACAAATATACCTAGCTATAAAATAATAAAATATAAATTTCTCCTTTCTTAGGTATATACGTACTGAAACATTTTCCTTTTATACTTATAAAAGTAGAGCTAACATATTATCCAGAACTAGCTGTGCTCCGCGGTTTCACTCGCGTGGCTCCGCTCCTGTTGGTCTTAGCTTGACGATATTACATAGCCTATAGCCTTCCTCGATAGATGGGCTATCTTACAAGAATTTTTCAAATAGGTAGGACCAGTAAGTAGTTCCTGAAATTAGCATGTTCAAACAAACAAACTCTTCCGCTTAATAATATAAGTATAGATTATCCCCCTTTTTAAAAGTCAGATTAAATTTTAAACTGACTTTTAAACATTAAAACAATAGGTACCTACCTCAGAATACTTAATACCTACCTAGTAAGTAGGTAGCTAACGCTAAAAATATATACCTACATACTGAAATACCATCTTTTTAGAAGTCGATTAATAAAACTATTGCCTACGGAACTCTAAAAACAAAATTAACTTTTTTCCAACATAATGATAAGGTGCAGGCGGTGCAGGCAACCATTTTGGATAAAGCTCCCGTAAATATATGTATGCGCCCTGGCTTTGTTCGCTTTTAGTGTCTTTGGAAAGTTTAATATAGCAATTTGTTAAGCCGTTTTGTGGGTTTACGCATAAAAATTCGGAGATATGAAAGAAAATAAGTAATTATTTATTAATGCTCTATGTAAAATATAGATATAAACTTTCAGTTTAAAAAATAGCATCTAAAGCGAATTCGTTTTAGAGTAAATGAATGGCAAATGTAGGTAGGTATATACCTACCTAAAGTTACATACACAGACATAAGTACATTAAGATTAGATCTATGTCTGTGGTTACATACCTACATTTTTTACTAAATTGCGCTAGGAAAGTTTTCCTGGAAACAATAAGTTTCATTATTCATACATGTTTTTTACTTTTTTGTGAAGGTAAAAACTCTGTTTCACAATAAATCAACAATTATTTAATATCTCTTCGTCCAAATCGGTGCTGTGCTTTACCGGTTAAAAAAAAGAGACTTTTGCATTTTTAATACTAATTACTAGCTTATACCGCCCGCGGCTTCGCCTGCTTTGACTAAAACCAACTTATATACTAAAACCTTCCTCTTGAATCTCTCTATCTATTACAAACAAACCGCATCAAAATCCGTTGCGTAGTTTTAAAGATTTAAGCATACAAAGGGACTTAGGGACAGAGAAAGCGACTTCGTTTTATACTGTGTAATAATTAGTGTAGTGTATAAGTATTATGTAGTGATTAATAAGGAAAGCAATAGAAAACCATATTTTTAACCACAATATTGCCAATTATTGCATTTACCTATACCTAAAAGTTACTTTCTTAAATTACTCCTGATTCCTGAATTACAGTTAACAATTGGGGCAAGTAATTGCTTATTTTCTTCACACGTCCACGAACTATTGCATAATCCCTCTAGACACTATAACCGAATAAAGCTAGGGCCATCAATACATATATTTACGGGAGCTTTATCCAAAATGGTAGAAGATAAATATCATAAGAAAAGTGTGTTATTTTCCATAAAAATGAATAATATTTAAATACCATTTCGTACCTTTTAACCAGGAAAATTAAATAAAATGAATTGCCCATACTGTGATATGGGCTCGTGTGCGTAAAATAAAAAAAAATAAGTATATTAGATATTATTATTATTTTATTATCTCGTAAAATATTTGATATATCGTTTTCGATGTACCTACCTAGTTTCTGAGTTTATTCGTTAAAAACAATAAAAATGCTAAGCTTGCCTTGATAAAATGATTATAGAGCAATATGTTATAGGACAAAACACAAAATACTTATTTAGAAACCTAATAATAATTAGGTAGATATTGTTTTATTAACAAACCTTTCATTATTAGCCATTAGGTATTTTAAAGTTACCTATTAGGTACCTACCTTACAAAATCAAATCAAAAAATCAAAATTGTTTATTTGGAACACAACAACACATTACAAAAACTTTATGCACGATGGCACCCATAAAAGCTTAAATAAGCTGCGGCACAGGTGCCAACGCCCGCCTCCAAACATTAGTACCTACCTACCTAGTTCCACTAATCAAATTTTAACATTCATATCTCCAAAACAGAAACACAAAGTAATGATAAAAGTAAGTAGGTAAGACGATTTACTTATAATTTTATTTAAATGGTAATAGGTACCTAGGTACCTATTCCAAATTCAAACATTATTTTATGCAACTAAACTTCATTTAGAAACAATTTTGAATCGTCAAAATACAGATAAATTTTATAATAATACTAGATTTCCGCCCGCGGCTTCGCCCGCGCAGTCAAAGAAAAACCCGCATAGTTCCCGTTCCCGTGGGATTTCCGGGATTTCGTCATTTTCCCGGGATAAAAAGTAGCCTATCCTTTCTCGAGTATCAAAATATCTTCATAGCTAATTTCATAAAAATTGGTTCAGTAGTTAAGGCGTGATTGAGTAACAGACAGACAGACAGAGTTACCTACTTTCGCATTTATAATATCTATTAGTATGGATATCACCGGTTTGGAACATAATATGCACAAAACTCACACACCTTAATTCATTGTTTTCTTTATAAATAAAAAAATAATAAAATAACTAAATAGGTACCTACCTACGAATCTTGAAATGCCTGATTGTCGAGCCTTCATTGAAAATTCAGCTGTTTTTTATATGTTGTCTAAATATTTATATTTAGGTAATTGAAATATCAAATTGTAATACGATATATTAATAGAAAGAGAGCAATATTAAGAAAATATCTATATCGTTACAATTGTATGAACCTATAAAATAAATAATATCTTTGAAAAATTTCGTCAAGCTCTCATTATCGCAGATGTCATCATGTTATTAATGTAATCCGACCACCTTAGAAATATTATTATTATCTATTGAATCAAATCTTTCAAACAATAATTTTTTTTCAAATTTTTGAAGTGAAAACTTCTTTAGCGGCGTTGGGTATAAAATCTTAAACTCGCGTCAGGACACGTGGCCTGATCGAAAAAGCGTAAGACGGATTTTTTTTAGCCCTTATATTCCATAAGACGGATACCATTCCAAAATATCAAACATGCTGAATGTTAATAATCAAGTTTTCACTTCTGCCGGCACTCCCGGAGTGCAACCCGTCTTTTTTTTATGCAATAGGAGGCAAGTGGCAACAGAGCAGACGCGTCACCTGGTGGTAAGTGCTCCACGTCGCCCATATTAGGTATGTAAGTACCCACAGTGCCAGAGACATTGTGAGTATGTTGCCGGCCTTTCAGGTAGGAATATGCTCTCTTCTTGAAGGTCCCCAGTTCATAGCCGTTTGGAAAAGCCGCATGAGGGATTTGTTCCAGAAGTCTGTAGTGCGCGTTAGGTAAGATCTTTGTGCGAATTGCCAACAGTCAAGGTGAGGGTGGTGTCGTTGACGATGTCGATGTTGACGTTGATTAACACAAACATATCAAACATAGGTACCTACTTATCAACTTATAGAAGCCTTCTAGGTATGAGTTAATATGTTTGACTGTAACAGACTCCTTTAGATTCGATTTTGACAAAATATAAACGGACATATTTAATTCTAACTTAATTACACAGTGACAAAGTCTTTTAATCTTATTATTAAAGCGTGTTTTTAGTATTTTAAAATATTATATACCTACCTACCTATTTATTTTATTATTTTTTTTGCCAACCGTATCTACCTATATAGATACCAACTGCAGTTATCTACCTACCTATGGATCTTAAGTACTTCATCAATTAAAAATTGCTGACATTAAAAAAAAAGCTAGCGAAATAATTAGTACCAGCAGTTAATGACAAATAACTCAGTTAAACTTTTGAAAGCTATAAAAACGTATATTTACACGTAAATAATAATTTATCGGCTATCTCGAGATCGTTATCAAAACAAACATGTTAATTATTACTATCTATGGCGTTTTTAATGAAACAAAATATAATTTGCACGTAACACCATAACAAATCTCGCGGTAGATTTTTTATCGAAATAAACTACCAAGTAATGAGTGTCTGCGCCATGTTCATTAAAAAAAATATAGAAAAATATTACCGCCGCTGTGTTGGCACCACTGGCGGGGGACAGATATTGTCTTTACCCCATACGTGTGAGGGAGACAGATATATTTCTCTCGTGTTTGTAAGATTCGAGTTGCTCGAACGCGATTGGCTGACAGTTCGCGCGCTGAGGGCGTCGCCTGCGAGTTCCCGCCATAAATTGAGTTGTTGACACATTAATATGGTAAGGCTATGGTAAGGTTATGTTTTAATATTATTCTTTTTTGAACGCAAGCGCGCGAAATTATAAGCTCTGAATATAATTATTGTTGTTACGTTCTCGGTATAATGAGCTACGTGTGCGGTCCATGTTGTAATTAAACTGTAGCCCGCCATTGTAGCAGCCATATTTTCATTTAGTTTAGAGGTATAGTAATGCGAGTTTAATGGATAAAGTTTTTATTGGCGCGTGTTGGTAATGTTAAACATATTTATTGCGTAGATTAGAAATGCCTGTGTATACCTACTGTGATTGTAAAATTTTATATCGTTTGTTATGCAAATGGTTTCCGAACGATATTGTTATTCTCGATTTAGATTTGATTTTCGTAAGGAATTTACGATACGATAGGATTTGTTGGTTTTCCTATGTTTTGATTTGCTGTCATATATTTTTATTGGTATTTTTTTAAATTTTAGATAGTATAGATATACTTAGTAGGTAGGTACCTAGGTAGATACATAGGTAATACATTATTAATATCTATGTTGTTTACCTACTACACAGTACACGTAAGTAATTTTAGTCGGAATATTTATCTAATATATAAAAATCAATGCCACTTTTCGTTGTAATTCCATAACTCGAGAACGGCTGAACCGATTTCGATAATTCTTTTTTTATTATATTCCTTGAAGTACGAGGATGGTTCTTATGTAGAGAAAACGTTAATATGTACCACGGGCGAAGCCGGGGCGGACCGCTAGTGATTAAATAAATAATTAAATTTCTAAGGAACTGATAAAAACATTTGAATTTAATTAACATACCTAGTTAATTACACGCTAACGTGCAAAAAGAGGCAATTAAAAAGCAATAAAATTCGACCGTTTTGGAGACAGACAGACAAACATACCTTCATAGCATTATTTATTACCTAAGCATAGGTAGATGATAGAATTTACTCTTTAAATATATTCAGCCCGCGGCTTTTCTTGTGGGAAACTATAGTCAATTTGGATAATCTAGGTACCTACCTACCTAGGTACCTACCAAGTACCAACCTATGCTACCAACTAAAACATATTCTTTGTAGATAGGTAGGTAGGTAGTAGGTACATAAGTAGGTTACATTATATGCCTACTTACATAGGTATTATTATAATGTCAGTATTCTGGTAACTAGAGGAAATCGAATCGACGCCCTTTGTCGAAAAATTCAGGCACTGTCACAGAATAATAAGTAGGTAGGTAGGTACTAGGTACCTATAGGTACCTAATTATCGTTAGCTTTCTGTGATCTGTGGTTAGCACTGTTATTGAATACCTAGGCAGGTACCTACTGATAGCTGAACCTTCTTATAATTCTTATTTTTTGAAATACCTAAGTGTATCTAGGTACCTAGGTAGGTATAGTTAGTAGTTACCCACCTAAATTATAAAATAATAAAGAAGATGTGGACTGATAACTGAAATGATTTTAACAATTTTTAAAGAATCTGATTTATAGGTAGGTGCCTAGGTACCTACCTAGTTTAATATCTTGGTATTTATTTGCAAGTTAATTACACATTTAGTCGACATAATATTTAATATTGCCAGATTTAATCCATCCATTCTACTAGGTACTTATACAGGGTGTAATCGTTAAGTGTGCACAAGCGATTATTCCGTAACTATTGCAGATACCAAAAAACTTTAAACTGATATCGAAAGTACTTAACCTAATGAGTAAAATGGCCATAATAAATTTTTAAAAATAAAACGAGAAATATCCAAAAATGTTACATTAAACGCTCCCATACATTTTATTTCCCATACATTTTGTATTCATAGCAGATTTTCGAAGTGATGTCCTCATTGTGCAATACAAGGAGGAGCTCCATTTATAGTTTCCAAATGAACTTCCCTTCAAATTTGCGAAGTAATTAAAGCAGAAAACCAAAAAAAGAAAGAAAAAGCTAAAATCTTTCATATTAAATGTACTAGGTTGATTCAAAAGTAATGATAATTGGGTATTTCCTGTGCACATAAAAATATAAAACAAATGTTTTTTGCTTGCTCATGTATTCGCTAAGTAATCACAAAAAAATCGTATCAACAGGCCACGTTTCCAATTATTTACATTAATTTGAATGTGAACCGTGCGTGCCAGAATGTTTCCCGACGAAAAGAAGAAACAACGATTCGACATGTAGAGGGTAAATTTCTAAATTTTTTAATGATATCAGGATAATTTTTTGTCACGTTTTGTGATCATGGACGTTACCCGAGTTCACCATGTTTATGCTGAAACCAAAAAACAATCAATGTCCTGGATGCGAGCTTCCAAAGTGACGATGAAGAAATTCAAAGTGAAAATCAGTAGGTAAGATTAAAGCGGTAGTTTTTTGGGACGCTGAAGAAATAATTATGGTGGAATATTTTAAAAAGGTAGCCACTTTATTGGGCTCTCACTAAACAGACCAAATTAAAAGTTTGCGGTTAGTAAGGAAAAGAGACATGGCAAACTGCGGACCTGAACGCTGTTTCACCAAGACAACGCACCAGATCACAAAGCGTCATTCAAAAATCGGCATTCCAAATGCTTGAACACGTCTACCCTATTTTTTAAGATCTAGCTCCTATTTACTTTTATCTCTTTCCTCGGCACAAGAAACACTTTCTTAGCAATAAATTATTTAAGACGACAGCGAAGTGATGGCCGCGTGGAGGGGTTTTTGCGGATGAAGTCAAAGTTTTTTTTTTTAAGTTTAGGAAAAAAAATATTGAAGTATATTTTCTAGTTAGAAGACTATCTAGAGAACTACATAATTATTATAACTGTAATGACCTTGTTTAATATTGATTATCATTACTTTTGGATCAACCCATGTACATGGGATATTCGTATCTCATACTAAATGTATGGGAGGGTTTCAAGTTATTTTTTTATATATTTCTCGTTTTATTTTTAAAAATTTATTATGGCCATTTTACTCATTAGGTTAAATACTTTCGATATCAGTTTAAAGTTTTTTGATATCTGTAATAGTTACGGAATAATCGCCAGTGCACACTTAACGATTACACCCTGTATACCTAGCTGTTAGCCATTTAATTGAATAGTCTTCTCGGTATTAATCACATTATGGCATATACTGATGTCGTAAAATTAATTTGCTTTGTCCATTTATCCATATTAAATTTCATTACAAAATATTTTGTTTAGGTATATACCTACCTTACATCCTAATAGTCTAACCACAACACAAACTAAATACAACAATGCAAAATAACCAAAACATTTCAACAATAAGATTTCACACGCGCCATGAAAACGCATAATTTACACAAAACACGTCAAATAAAATATTTCACCTGATAATCAATTTGGCCACAACGGCTCACACAATAAGTACACAACTTTACCGTTCTAAGAACTTAACCCGATTCATTAACGCGGAGCGTAACGTAATTGGCATTTAACAAAAATACTCCTTACTTCGACACGTTAAATGTCATTTTCGAAAAAAAAAATTAAGTCTTTGCCCACGGGCAGTGCGTAAAGAAAAAGTTAAAATTGTTTATCTGTGCGAAACGCCCGCGGCGTCACGAATCGCGCCAAAATATTGACGTTTCTCGCCAAGAAGAGGAAAAAAAATTGACGTTATTTTGACAGCTCAAAGCTCGGAAATGTCATTGTCACCTGCGTATAGACAAATAGGGCGTTGCTAATTACACAAACTGGATTGTAAGAACCTTTGTTGTATTGTTCCCTTGTTTTCCTTCTACCGTTTTACGCGTGCCGAATTTATGGCGTTGTTTTGTGTTTTTAATTTAAATGTTAAGGTATTTTGTGTGCACTTTTTTAAATTTGTAAGTATCTGTAACAAACATTGTTACCGTTTCTTGTAAAGTTTTGAGGTTGAAAGTTTTGGTATTAAAGCCATAGGTATATAAAGCCTATTTCTGAATAATATTAACTAGCTTCCCGCACGCGGCTTCGCCAGCGTTTTCAAAGAAAAAATCCGCATAGTTCCCGTTCCCGTGGGATTTCCGGGATAAACCTATCCTATGTGTTAATCCAAGTTAGTTATGTATGTGTGCTAAATTTCATTGTAATCGGTTCAGTAGATAATATTTGCGTGTAAGAGTACCTAGGTACCTAATTATAAATTTAACACACACACACACACACAAACTTTCGCATTTATAATATTAGTAAGACTTACCTACATAGTACCTACTCAGATACACTAAATAATTTTTCAATTTCAATTAATTCTTGATATAATCGCATACAAACAAACGCTAAACTATCATTAGGTAAATTAATATGGAAAATAAAAATGAACACTACAGAAGCTTAACAAAACCTTATTATGATAAGTACTAAAATTGAACAATTAACTGGTAATTTCATGCAAAACAGCACTTTATTTAAACACAATAGGTTTCATAAAACGGCAACACTAACTGGGTAATTTCGAGGCGATGGCAACACTGTTATTATCCTATTAAAATGTGGCAACTGCATCGTATTTCATAAAATACTTCGAGCTAAATGCAACTACCTATATTAATTATTTATAATAAAATTGAACCAGGCCTTGTATAGGTAGGTAGGTAGGTGTCTGAACTTAGCTGCGCCCCGCAGTTTTACCCGCATTGCTCCGCTCCTATACGAGCCGCCTCTGCTTATAGGCTATATTATATCATTAACACGTTAGCTGCGAAACAGGGCTTGAAACACCCTGTCCGTGTCTCGTCGTTATAGCGGTAGGAAAAAACGTAAACTTCTCTGTCGTGCGGGAGGCATAACTTCCATCTGGTTCAGTGTAGGAAAGTGATATCTATATATCTGAGATGTGCTATTGATTTCTAGTTCAATGGTATACCGACCTTAATACCGGGTTTCTTAGACCTCGTGCCGCACTGAACAAATAAAAATTCTAACACAGTGCGGAACGAGGTTGCGAACACCTCGTACCACCGCGCACCTCGTACCGCACCCTAAGCTAGCTCACGCGGTTAGTGTTGTGCAACGCATTCGAGACTATTTGTGGAACAACTTATTGAAGCTTTTACAAAGAATGACTTGAATGTAGATACAGGTAATTTACAAACATCCTAACTACTCGTTATAATAAATATCGTTAATAGAAACGTGAATGTGACAATATGTTGAGTAACTTTCTTCAAATAGGTTGATAATCATGATTACTATTAGTGTGTTTGTTCATTGAATCAACTAGCGGCAAATCCAAAACACCCGGCAATCGGTGTATGGCTGATCAAAATTTAACTCTTGCCCAAGTCAACAAGCCAACAAACAAGGCACATCATCTCTTAAAGGGATCAAAGAAGAGGAGACGTGTAGGATGTTACTAAAAACTCCGCACCTTCTTAACAAGTCGTGAGGCTGACAAAAAAGTAAAGAAAATTCTCACAGAATGCACTGGTTGCAAACAATATTACCTATTGTTTGGCCTGTTTTAATGAAAAACATCCATAAGTTTGATAAATAAATACAATTAAATAAAATCGATATTTCTTTTCCCATCACTAAATTATATGAAAATCTGCTATTGTTCAGTGCGGTATGGGGTACATCAGACCCCACATTTTATTTTACCCCTAGAATCTAAACTAACTAATCTAACCACGGGCGACGGTAGATTTAGGTTAATGAACTCATTGTTAATAATAATCACGACAAAAGCCGCACACTTTGTTTTATTTGGCGCCAAAAAAACGATTTTGGTCTCCTACGGGCGGTGGGGTTTAATATGCCTCGTGCCGCCACAATCTCTGGTATAGGACAAGGTTTAAAACGACCCGTAACGCAGTAATGGAAAGTACAGATATTTCTGTGCCGCAGTGAACGTGTTAAGCTAAGACCAACTTAGCTTAATGATATAATATAGCCTATACTCTATCTATAGCCTTCCTCGATAAATGGGCTATCTAACACCGAAATAATTTTTCAAATCGGACCAGTAGGTACCTAGTTACTGAGATAAGCGCGTTCAAACAAACTCTTCAGCTTTATAATATTAAGTAGGTATAGATTTTTTTTAGTTACCTAGGTATTTACCAAAATTAATCTACTTCATAGTTCATACCCTTAATTCGAATGGAACTACAGGCATTTTTATTAATTCGGATATGGGACTGCTTTATAACTCGCAAAATACCTACGTCCTTAGAATGTTATACCTAAATAACAACGGATAAAATAACTAGAACACATTTTAAATAATTCAAATATAGAACGGGCAACGTTATTAATATTTAAATAACACGAAAGATTTTAATGAGCCACCTACTGGCTACTTCTGTTTAAAAATAATAAATAAACGTACTTATTAAGACGTGTTTATATTATTAATTCACGTTGAACACGAAGGAAAAGAAATTTCCAGAATCAAGATAAACACCATTAATATTTAATCACGGCCATGTTTGAAAACTTTAATTAATGTAAAAAACTATTTTCGGTAAATACGTCGTTAGTGAAACCTCTTTTTTATTTCCTTCACTTATAATTCACCTCTTTCGACGTTATTACACAAAATTGTAAGAGCCAATTACGCGGGGTTGTAATTAAAATGGTTATTTTAGGGTTATAGAGTCATACGCTGTTATAAATACGAAAACAATGAAATTATATACAATTTCCTACCAATTAACTTTTGTTTTCAAATTTACCGCGTATAGCTGGCCGGTGGAAAATTAAAAAAAATATTCCGTAGCGTTCGATTTTCGAATTTACCGCTCGAACAGAGAGTCGAGATTCAGTGCGGCCGCGTCGCTCGTGGACCACACACGTCGATGCGGGTTAAAAAAGGAATGCACCAAACGCCTCGTTCGTTGCCTCATCGATTTTTTCACGGCACTAGATAGACCTATACATAGGTCGCGCCTCGGGCGGGTTGCCTGTTAAATATAAGCAGAATAATGTTGTTGTGGCCGTATTATTACTAGTGTGGCAACTTTCGGCTCAGGATATAAATTAAACAGTTTTATTAGCGCGCGTGTGATGCGCCGACGGTGGTAGTATACAATTTTATAGTTTTTTAAATATCTTTAAGGCTCTTTGAAGATTAGTTCGTTATCGTACGGTATAAACTTGGTGAGGGTACAGCTTTATTTTTTTTTGGAGGAAACATGAACCTCTTTGGATCTTTTCGATTGCCGATAAAGGACTTTTTTCATTTATTTTTTTTATTCAAGGAGCTTTTATCGGCGGCAGGGTTTTATAAATTATATAGTTGTTGACATTTTAGTTTGTAAATTCTCTTAGGCAGAGGGTTTATTTATTTTTTTCTTTACGAGGAATTTTATACCTATCTATATTGTAATGGATTTAATACGTTCAAGCGAGATTGTTGACTGAGGCGGTATATAATACCCGTCTTTGTACTCATGTGATAATACTAGCTGTTATTTTATTTTATTTATAATTTCTTTGATTTTATATAGGTAACTACATAGTTACGCACATTTTTTGTAAATATACCAAGAGTGGGTAAATACATGAAAGCTAAAGGTTTGAGTGAAGGTACTCATTTAAAACACAGCCAAACAAACATCTTTGGCAGATAATTATCAAGTAATCGATTTTCGTGGAGTCCTAGAGATTTTCCTCATCATCATTACATACCTAGTATAAAACAAAGTCGCTTTCTCTGTCCCTATGTCCCTTTGTGTGCTTAAATCTTTAAAACTACACAACGGATTTTGATGCGGTTTTTTTAATAGATAGAGTGATTCAAAAGGAAGGTTTTAGTATATTATAAATTATTAAATTTTAGACAAAGCGGGCGAAGCCGCGGGCGGTAAGCTAGTTTTAAATATTACCTGCCGGCTGCCGCTTTTAAAACTAAAACAAGCACATTTATTCAGGAATAATGTATCTTACTAGGTACATTAAAAAACATGTCTACAAACATGCCTACAAAACAGATTTTTTCCTCTCTATTACCTAAGTAAATTCTTTATAGAGTCAAACATTTATCCCACTGCTCCATTTAAAAATAACACAATTATCAAATAGCAAATAAATCAAATTATATATTTACCCCGTAAATAGGGTAAATGTAATGTGGGTAATAATCACCCGTAAAGTTGGAATTACCCTCATCTACTGGTTCTGTGGTTGTAGTTATAGCGGGAATAACAGCTTAGTTGAAGCGATTTGATAAAAAGTATTTTAAAATATTATCGTATGAACTTTCATATTTTTTTTATTGTTTTAATTATAACGGGGAAAAGTACCTAATGGCGGTTTTCTCTATGTTATTTAGAGGAAAAAAAAAAGGGTTTTTACATAATACAGATCCTATAACGATTAAAATATAGGCCGTTTTATCTGTCATAAGCTATTTCTTCCAGGCAACATTTGAACGTTGTCACTTGTAGCTACGTTGTAAGCAACCTTTTATTACGGATAGAACACAAGAGAAAAAGAAAAGTAAACATTACTATTATTAGGTTCATAAGTTAACTTAAACTAGGTATATAATATGTATGTATAAACGTATAAAAAGTTTGAACTTGATTTATTACGCTTCACTAGCTTTCAGCCCGCGGCTTCTTCCGCGCTTTCAAAGAAACTCCCTTGTTTCCATTCCCGTGGGATTTGCGGGATAAAACCTATCCTATCTGTTAATCCAAGTTACACTCTATATGTTTGCTAAAATTCATTGTAATCGGTCCAGTAGTATTAGCGTGAAAGAGTAACAAACATACATCCTCCATCCTCACAAACTTTGTTCTTCTTTTCTGCTTTGTCCATTCATGTTTGTACAATGAAGTATAATAAATAAATAAATAAATAAAATTTCGCATTTTATAATATTAGTAGGATTTAAGATTTACGCTTACACTACCACCCCAAACCTCCACGAACACCATTACAAAAGAATAAAGATAAATATTGTTATAATTAATTTAATACCGGAGCACATGACATGTCTTTTTTCCCTCATGAATTCTTGGTACAGTAGTTACTTGCATTTTGATGGAGGAGAGGTCCCGGGTTCAATCCTGTGTAAAACTATATCACGTACCTACCTATTAGTAAAAAATTGTACAATTGCCTAATTGATTCCCATCTCATATCCATATAAATTGGTATGAAGAAGAAAATGAGAAAAACTGATTCATATGTCTGTTTTTTTTCTATTACTCTTGTATTGCTGAACCTGAATTGATTATACCTATTTAAAATATAATTATAATATTATTTATTACTAGTTGCTTGCCACAGCTTCGCCGGGGTTAGCTAGAAATAAAAAAGCTTGTTACTTACTTGGTAAAGCTTTCAGATGCTTTCAAATAAATTAATGTTTAAAATTTGATAGAGTAGGTAGAGGCAAGGTTGCCTGGAAGAAATCGCTTTTAAGCGATAAGGCCGCCAAATTGTACATTTATTATATAAGTAACTAGCGGTCCGCCCCGGCTTCGCCCGTGGTACATATGAAAAATAGATGTTGGCCGATTCTCAGACTTACCCGATATGCACAGAAAATTTCATGAGAATCGGTCCAGCCGTTTCGGAGGAGTATGCAGACTAACATTGTGACACGAGAATTTTATATATAAGATATCGTTTCTGTAAATTTTGGTTTTTTGTGCAATAAAGTGTTTTCTATTCTATTCTATTCTAGAGGCAAAATTAGGATATTACTTAATACATATATCGAGTAGGTACTTGTCTAAAAAACTTGCTCTACATTCAACTTATTATCATTAAATTACGTAAAAATTAACGCTAAAAAAACACAGCAAAACATTCCAAATTCCAAATATTCAAACCAATATACCGTTACGACCATAGACAACCCTAAAAATTCGTTCAACAATACATCCCTTAGTTTATTAACATACAAATGGTTTGTGCGCACACCAACAGAGATAAGGCACGTTGTTGTAATTATTGCGAAATATGCTTTTAAAAAGCTAAATTATTTAGTAGCTGTGGTGATATTTTTATGTTTGAAAAATGTTAGAAACTAATTGAATAATTGTTTTTGTAGTACCTAAGTAGTGTTTTTGTCGATATAACATCACTACATAGTATAAACAAAATAAAACAAAGTCGCTTTCTCTATAGGTACTATGTCCTTATGTTCCTTTGTATGCTTAAATCTTTAAGACTACGCAACGAACGGATTTTGTTGCGGTTTTTTTAATAGATAGAGTGATTCAAGAGGAAGGTTTTAGTATATAATTCATTAGGTTTTAGACAAAGCGGGCGAAGTCGCGAGCGGGAAGCTAGTATTCTATATACCGTTAAGAGATGCGTCTGGAATAGGGAGGATTTTTTTTAAATAAATAAATACTAGGTACTCGGTAATTCTAAATGATACATACTTAGCATGGGAGAGATGTTAAAACCTAAATAAAACCAAAAATATTTCCTATTGCTCTCACTTCATGACCTTCAACGATATTTTATATAAAATAACATCCGTCGGCATGAAACCCAGGCATTTTCATATTTTAAAACAAACATTTTCGAAGTTTTTCATATCGAACCTAACATTCAGAAGTTGATAATGTAGGTATTAGGTTCATAATTTTTGCTCTATCTTCAAAAATCTCTACTTAAAACACAATATTTAAATAATGTTTTCAAATGAGTTTGTCTGAATATAAACCTATGTAGAATTGATATACTAAGGGCTGATTTTTCAATCCTTGGTTAAAACTTATTCATCGAATAACGTATTAAACTACCATTTCAAAAATGTATTCTAATTGTCCGTATTTGACAACTTACAGGTGATATTTGAAAATGTTCCTTTCATACTTTATTGGACGGATAAATTTTAACCAAGGATTGAAAAATCGGCCCTTATTCAAAATACTATAATATATTATTTACTCCGGCGTTTTGAAGACACTACAGTAAGCGCGCTGCTGAGTAATAAAATAATAAATACATATTGTTTTCAATCCCATAAAAAGTAAATTCCAAATTACCAAGACGATATTAATTAAAAAGTAATTATACTAAACAAATGCCAACACTTTTTATACAATCATTTACGTTACAGCCGTTATTAGAACAAAAACAAACCTATCATAAACAATCATAAATACATTTCTAAACATATTAATTCATACAATCATAAAGAATATTTAATTACGCCGCAAAAAGACAATATCCAATTTATTGCGTCATAAAATTCCATACTTACAGCTTGTAAATACATTTTCGCGGCAAAAACGTCCCGGCCATAGACAATATAGAGGTGACAGATGTTACGTCGCCATATTGGAAAACTATTCATAAATTTGCCGCGTAGGAGCCATAATGGTGATAATATGTTTGGAAATTGCCAATGTTTGTACGTTTTTATGTATTAACATGGTTTATTTATTACGCTAGGTGGTTACAGCTTTTACATGCTGTTTTATTAAATGATTTAGAATTACGTCGATAATTTTTCAATTATATTTTCAGATATAATTTTTCATACTAGGTACCTATAATATATAAACAGAACAATTAATTTTGTTGTAGTGAAACGTAAAGTTTTTTAGGCGCGTTGAGAGTAAAATTTCAACGTCGCGTCATGGCAATACCGTCACGTCATGGATTAAGGCGATTTTGGTATCTGTAATCAAAAAAAAGGAATTTTCACTTCTGACACATGCACTCGGCACACACGCTCTTTTTTACATATAAAGAGGACAATATTCATCATCTATTTAAAAATTAAAGAGGTAATTTTCATACATAAACAGTGAAAAATAGCTAATCTAATACCTTGTCTCTAGCCGCCAATTTTATAAAATAGCTGACAATTTACATATTTACATGAACTCAATACTCTGTACATTAATGCTCAACGATGCATTCAGGTAATTCGACTATCCTGAGACTTCCAGTCTATTTATGAAGACTTAAAATAACATAGCACTATGTAACTCAAAATACGTACTAGGTAATATAATGCGAAAGTCACTCTGTCTGTGTCTTCTTCACGCCTAAAGTATTCAACCTATTTGGATGAATTTTGGTAGAAATATAGTTTGAAACTTGGGATAGAATAAGTTTTAGGTATTTAGGTAATCCCATGGGAATGAGAACTATGCGAGTCTTTCTTTGCCTACGTGGCCGAAGCCGCAAGCAGATATATTGTATTATTATAAAAAAGATTGTTTCATCTTACATTTAAATAAACCCAGATATTATTTTTTGTAAAACAATTAAAATGAAAATTACAACTGAAAATCTTTATTAGAAACAGCTATTCTATCGATTTGAGTAAAGTTCAGTTAAAACATTCAAAATTCAATCTAAGTGTCGTTAACAAAACGACAAATAAAATTTTCGCAGCATCAACAAAACTGAAAACAACCTTCGAACATCGTAAAAACCGCTCCCGCCCAAAACCAGAGACAATATAGAACTGACAGATGTCACTAATGTTCCCGCCAAACCAACATGGCCGCTAGATTTTACAACAGCTGCCAGCATTAACGCGTATTATTGGTGTTTTTATAAATATTAGGGTAGGATGAACCGCAAGGGTGGTGATTTGTTGTGATTATGATATTTTTTGATGTAACTGTATCATTTTTAATCTGTGGCTATTGTTCGGGGATACAGATGTCGAGGGTTGTTTTATGTAGAGTTTAATTAAACTATTGTGAAGGAGCTTTATTTATTCATTACTTCAAGCGTTTTATTGTCTATTACCTACTTACTTGATAAGTACATACTCTCTCTCAATAAATATTATGTAGGTAGTGTGTCAAGTTTGTACGGAAACTACTTGACTAAAGTACATAACCACTGAAAATGTTTTCTTGGATTTTGTTACATCAATAGACGAAATTTTGAAAAGGTTGATTACACTGCTGCACGAAAACATTGTCAAGTGTGAAATAGGGTATGGAATATGCGAATAGTTCCAAAGCTTGTAAAAATTCTACTTTTTTGGCCGACGCGGACGTTCGCTAAAACAACGGAAGGCTCAATCCATAAGCAACTAGGTAATTATTTTTCGCGTATCTACAACAATAACTCTAAAATCTAAGTTATTTCAATCGACTGTTACTGCCTAGATAATTAAGTATTCGTGCTCACTTTTCAGGTAGCCATTACTACATAAGGTTGTAACGGTGTTTAAAACTTAATAAAAACACCTTCACTGAAACATTTTATTATACAATAAACACTTCGTTTTAATACAACAGAACTGTAAATTACGAAATTATACGATATCCCGCCAAACCGGCGGCCATCTTGGCGCGGCTTGTCAAAGGCGAACATCTTGTTAGTTCGCGCCAAATACGTATTTTATAAATATTAGGGGTGGTGTTCAGTGGAATGTATAATGTCTCTTTTCTTTGTTTGAAGAATAAATTAGTAAAATGACCACAAGTTAAAGAATAAAAATTTCTTCCCTGTTTGGTATCTTAAAATGATCATAGATGTTTGCTCTGTGTCTGGGTGTTATCTATATAAGTATTTATTTAAAATTATATGTGTATGTTTATAAACCATCTGGTTTCCATAACACAAGCCAAAGCTTAAGTATGGGATCAGATCGTGCCGTGTGTGAAAATTGTCCCAAAATATTTATAGGTATTTATTTATCTGTTAGAACTCTTGATCCCATGGTTCTGCGGTTTTGCTTAATCTTTCTGTTCTTCTTTCCCTTTCTATCAACTGTTGGATTGGAAGAAAAATGTAATTTAACTATAGAGAAATGTGTCATCTATACTATATATATTATATTATACAGCTGAAGAGTTTGTTTGTTTGAACGCGCTATTCTCAGGAAAAACTGGTCCGATTTGAAAATTATTTAGGTGTCAGATGGCCCATTCATCGAGGAAGGCTATAGGCTATATATCATCACGCTAAGACCAACAGGAGCGGAGCAATGCGAGTGAAACTGCGGAACGCAGCTAGTCCTACATAATATTACAAATTCGAAAGTTTCTGTCAAACCGACTTTGATTAAATTTGGTACTTTCCGCGGACGCGGTTCTACCGAATACCCGCGGCCCCGTCTATAAAGCGGCACGGCGGAACACACTGCAGTTTAGTCGGTAGGTCCCTGCACTCAGCAGGGTGAGTCCGACATAACCCAGGGCTCTTTCCCCGAGTGCCCTGGGTATGCCTAAATGCATTCTCCACTATTAAAAAAAAAAAAAAAAGCTTCATACAATAAATCTTACATAAAATCCACCCACTCAATGACCGCCGACCCTTATCCGCATTGAAATCCGAAAACCGCGAATATAACAACACAATGCTTTACAAATGTTTTTCGCTCGTAACTGTCACTTTTTCTATGTAACTCCGAGTAATTTGTGCGCTGTGTAGTGTTGATTTCGAGATTTATACGCAAGTGTGCGACGTTCTTTATTTGGTTGTATCATGTATGTAATGTGTACCTTATTTGTAAGTGTACTTATGTGGATTTGGTGGTTTTAACGAATTTTAAACGGATTATATTTATTGAATTTGATATTTTTGGTTTTATGGCATTCAAAAGCTTTGTTTCAAGAATCTATTTACCTAGTACTAGCGGTCCGCCCCGGCTTCGCCCGTGGTACATATTCACGTTTTCTCTACATAAGAACCATCCTCGTACTTCAAGGAACAGGTACCTATAATAAAAAAAGAATTAAAGAAATCGGTTCAGCTGTTCTAAAGTTATGCGCTTACCAACACATTTTGGGATTCATTTTTATATTATAGAAGATTTGAGCCGTCTTATTTCAGGATTATAAAGATATTATCAATAAGGATGTGTGAAGTAATTAATTATGACTCTATAAATCGGACCAGCGCCTAGTTCCTGATATTAGCGCGTTCAAACAAACAAATAAACTCTTCAGCTATATACCTAATATTAGTATAGATAATAGATATAACGTAATATTATGTATTCAAATGCCATTAGATTGATTTTCCATGATTCCTATGTATAATATAGGTATATTTGCAGTGGGAAAATAATTTTAAAATCGGCTGCTTATTTATGCGTTGAATCCATAGGTCTAAAAATTGCAAAACAGATCTTTGTTTTTAAGATAGGTATTTCCATATATTTCACAGAACGATTTTCTTTATGAGTAAAGCTTGGCTTTTTGCCCGCGGCTTCGTCCGCTCTGTCAAAGAAAAATCCACATAGCTCCCGTTCCTGTGGGATTTCCGGGATTAATTCTATTAAAAGTTACCCTCTATGTGTGCCAAATAAATAAACATACAAACTTTCGCATTTATAATATTAGTAGGATAATCTATGCTTAATCTAAACTTATGAATCTTGCCCTAAAATCGAACCCAGTACTTACCTCCCCACAATACCAAAAACAATAAACCGCGGACAAAGCCGGGGCGTATAATATAACCACTTAAGAGAATACAGTTTGTAAATCTGTGAAACATACACAGTGTCCCTGTCAGTCCCTCCCTTTTCAATCGCTACCGCTTGTGGTGTGAGCCATGAGAGATAGCGTTTTAATTTCGTATTAAATGAATGAAAAAAATCGGATTAACTGACTGGCTGAGATTAATGTTTGTTATTCATGATATTTTTATGATTTTTGTGCTTATTTCTACAAAAATGTATAATTACGTTAAAAATGTAGGTATTGACGTTAAAAAATAACCTTTTACGTAACTACTATTATAAATGCAAAAGAAATGTGTGTTTGTTTGTTAGTTCGTTTTTCTTTCACGTCGCAACTGAGCGGTTTTCTGATATGATTTTCATTTCTAGATATAGTTGGGAGTTTAGAGCGTGACATAGACTATTCACCGGGTGGAATATCTCATTGCTATGAGAATTTGTGTATACGTGGGCGAAGCCACGGGCTGTACGTTAAAAAACCTATAATAATGTTAGTTCAAGACACACTTTTTTCGAATTTTTAGTAGAAGGAATAGAAAATAATTTATAAAGAAGAAACTTATTAATTTACTCCCAGCTAGTCTTCAATCTACACCTGTTACTTCTTCCATTTATATATTATCTACTAAATTCACTTTTCACAATTAAAAAAATACCTCAATCAAAACCGCTAAGCTCATCCCTTACACCACAAAGTGTAAAGTTCATTATTATTCGTTAAGTAAAACAAGGGTGGGGTGTGAACTTCTGACTCATAGGGGTTGGTATCGAATAAGTGATTATTTTAAAGCTGATGGTTCAGTGGTAAAAGATTAAAGGTTTGGGGTTCGAGACAGTAGTGTGCAAAAATTAAAGTTTTCAATAAAACATTTTGCGCGAAGTTTCACTTCAGTTTGTTGGTCTACAAACTGAAGTGAAACTTCTTTTAGGCGCGTTGAGAGTAAAATTTCAAGGTCGCGTCATGGCAATACCGTCACGTCATGGAGTAAGGCGACGATTGTGGTATCTTTGAATCATGCCAAAGATGTTTCACTTCTGACACGTGTGCTCGGCACACACGCTCTTTTTTATAAGCAGCCTGCTTTACAAACCATTTATAATGATTTTTCATTTAACCTAAATGTGATAAAATATACCTATCTAGGTATTTTTCATTAAGGACAATTATTAATGTAGTTTTCTACTTGGAAAATAATTTTCAAAATCGGTTCACTACTTTTTGAGTTAATCCGTACCAACATACAATAATGTTTGTTTATTATTTCCATCCATATAATTGGACCCTCAAGTACAATTGGGATCATGAATAAATAAGAACCAAGGGTGTATCACCCCTTTAACAATTACTCAGTATTTATTACATCCCGAATCTTCTTTCCGCTATAATCCTATTAAAAACGGCTTATGCGTTTTGTGTTGTGGTTTAGACACGTCCTATGACGAGTCACGTATAGTTAAATTGTATGTTTGTGTATCAGTAACTTTTAAAGAATAGGGCTGATTTGGATCAAAAACTTTATCGCGTTGTTATATTTTGATAGACCACGATATTTTTTTTTTGTTATTAAATTGTATTATTGTAGGTATTTTTAATTTAGTAGGTACAAAATCTATAAGTAGCTCTAGTAAGTGAAAAATACCTGCACTATCTACCTATACATGCCTAGTATAGATAGTGCAGGTATTTTTCACACGTAAAACACAAATGTAAAACGCACCTATATATTTATTAAAATTAATTCAGTTATTATAAATGCCAATTTGTAATACATCTCGTTTTAAATTAATTTACGGGTAAACTAGCCGCGCCGCGCGGTTCCACCCGCGTGGCTCCCCTCCTGTTGGTCTTAGCATGATGATATATAGCCTATAGCCTTCCTCGATAAATGGGCTATCTAACACTGAAAGATTTTTTCAAATCGGTCCAGTAGTTCCTGAGATTAGCGCGTTTTAACAAACAAACTCTTATAATATTAGAATAGAGTAAATAAGCTACTTTTCCAACATAAAAATTCTAACTAATAAAAATACATTGAACATTCATTGCATGTCCAAACCCTTTCCATTCTTAAATTCGTACAACCTCTGTCCAAATTAATTTGTACTTAAGGTAAAAACCGGTAGCAAAACATTAACCACAATTGTAAACAAATTACTTAAATTTTAAACCAATATATTTTGAACTGTGTTTTTCTTATATTGTGTATAGCAAGAGAGATCATTTTATTTTGGGCGGTGTAACTATGGAATAAAGAAAGGTTTTTTCAAACGATTATTGAAAAATATTGCATAAATAAATAATCATTGCAGTAGTTTTAATTTAAAAGACTTCAAAAAGTTGAAGTGACAACAACAAGGCGTGAAATAATTGTATATTTTATCTGTAGAAAGTAAATATTACCATTTCTAAAATAGATGAGGAAAAACATCGTGAAAAAATCACGACTATTACACTAAGGCACTAGAACTGTATTTTATGAAGTTGTTATTTGCATTAATATTTTAGCAATAAGTCGATATTTTGTCCAAAAAAATTACTGACCACTATTCCATATCATATATTTTATATCATCTGTGCAAATACAAAGTTCAAGTTAATACACAATAGTCTGTGGTCCACCTAAACTTTTTTTTTTAAATAAAAGAGTAACATATTGTATTACAAGCCATTGTTGCTATTATATCACGGTCATTACGGTCACTCTGCGGTCGGCAGCTGACAACGGACTTTCGGGAGATTTAAGAAATTGCGCGGGAAAAGTGACAGCTGTCAGTTTTCTTTTTTTTTTCGTATTTTTTTTTCTTTTCGGCGGTCAGTCGCATCCGGCCAAGGTAACACTTACGTTTTAACAATAGAGGACGCGTGTCTTTTACAAATATACTGTTGAATTGAGTATCTGTTGTCGGCTGTTTGTTTGCATATTGACCGTCTTTTGTCGATTGCGTTGTAAATGGGCTTAGTTGGTATTGTATGGATTTATTTCAATGTGTAACTGCAATATTGGATTATAGCTGTAGAGTGTAGGTAGGTATTGTATATGATGGATTGATTTTTTTCATTGTGGAAATCAAATGGTGTAAAATTATAGGACTAACTGCACGCCTCTTCAGTGGTTATCTATTTGTCGTAACTGATTAAATCAGTCGTTTTATTAAAAGCCTAGGCTCTTGATTAAACACCGTTTAACTAACAACTGCATCATATCATAGGCCATAGCGTATCGTAGGTATACATTGTAGCCTGTAGTTGGGGTCAGTTCATTGTGTTCAATATAACATTGTGTGACATCACATAATATGTCTTTGCTAAACTAGCTATTATCATTATTTTATGAAGCTTATTAGTTTATTACTATCTTATTACCTATACTTTGCTAGCTGCGCTCCGCGGTTCCACCCGCGTGGCTCCGCTCCTGTTGGTCTTAGCGTGATGATATAATATAGCCTATAGCCTTCCTCAATAAACGGGCTATCTAACACTGAAAGAATTTTTCAAATCGGACCAGTAGTTCCCAAAATTAGCATTACATGCATAAATACTACTAGAACATATTATTTGCGTGTGTGTGTGTTTGGTGACAATTTGCCGCAACTAGCTTATCTTCCACATAAGGGGGGTTAGGCGGTCAGCGAAAATTCAGCTATTCGGGCCTGAGGTAAGCGGTGAGGGGGTCCGCGTTTAGTATGGAATCAACGTGCTCGAAACTAAAAATCGTAAGCGCCATTCACATTTTTATCAAAAAGTGAATGAAAATATTTAATATTTTCTAAATCTAAAACAGTCACGAAATCGAGAAGGTAAATAGCTATGTATTTGTGATTTTATACGAATTATTATCGTAAAATACGGTTGTAATGAGCATTTATATGATATTTTAGAGGTAACTTCAGGATTTTTTTTTATTGAGCAAAATTTTTCCAATCGTGTTTTGGAAACAGTCATCCCTTCACACATACGTTCTGTAATATACATTAGAAATTTCAGTGCGAAAAAACTTCAACATTTTCAATTATAGCTCATAGAAAACAGTCCATTTTGCCGTGTTCACCTACTAAGGGCCCATAATTGAACACAAATGGAAACATCCAAAATTCATTCATCCATACATAGGTACATTTCAAACATCGTGTAAATCCATTTTATTTTCTATCCCAATCCAATTTTGTGTAATCTTTTTTGAAGGGATTAGACGTGACTTTTTAAATCCTTAATCCTTAATCCTCCAATATATTTTTATGCGAAATCCTTGTGCAAAAAATATTCTTGAAGTGTGAATAGATTTTAATTTTAATTTTGAGGTTTAAAAAGGCGTTGTAAGATCAATAAATTCAGATAGCTTATTATGTTATCACTCGAAAAATATGTAAGTAATAAAATTAAAATGCTGATTTTTCACCCATGGTTTCGACGGCCTTAGGTACCTTAAATTATACCTACCTGTAATTTAAAATTTCTGAAGAACTAAGCTATCCATTGGTGCAAACTGAATGTAAATTAGTGCAGTATTGAGTTAAGCGCGAACAGGTATTTTATATTGTATGGGTGAATTATATTAGTACTATTCATCTATCTATCTATCTATCAGTATTTTCTAAGTTTCAGCCAGCCATTTTATGTTCACTTAGGTAGGTATGCTAATAACTATGAGAAACAAATAATGGAGCATATATAAACATGGCCATCAGACAATGTCATTCAAGAATTAAACCGCACTTTCGAAGGTGAAAAGCAAAACTAGTAATGAACGTCAAACATTTCAACCGGCCTATTATGCAGGCAACACCAAAACGGCCAACAATAAGTCACCGGTCTGGCAACAAAGGCGACTATTAACGTCAAAATATTTTCAAAATAACATCGCGTCGCTGGAGGCGAGCCTGTGCCAAATGCGAAAAAAAAAACTTCACTGACACCGCGCCAAATAGACAGCCTGATTTTTTTTTTCAATTATTTTTTCTTAAATTCTCTGTGGCCATGGTCACAGTTTTTGCGATTGCCGCCTTTCGCAATTGCGGAGTCATGTCGTGTTTACACAGATAATAAATAATGGCGGTATTAATAAAAGCGTTTGTTGACTTTTGTCAAAGGTGTTATAAAAACGTTACAAATAAGTTAAACGAGGCGTGCAGTTTCTCATAGTATTTATACTTTCCTGGCATACAATTGCATATGAATGTATCTACCACAGATCACAGAAACTAAAGGGTATCTACCTATGAGCCGCTGATATTTCTTCTTTTCATAATATGTTTATTGTGTCGCGGTGTGAATTTAAATAGGATATATTTTAAAGTTTAAACATTCTATGTTAATATGTCTACTTTATTGTAATTTATAAAGTATCTATCTTCCCAATAAATAAAATTAAATAGATACAACATATTTATATTTCGAAACATTCAGCTGTTGTTTTTTCAGCAAACAGACATTACAAAATTTATAGGTTTATTGAAATATGTTGCTGTATATGTATACGTATATATACATATGTATATACCTACATCTTCAGTTGAAAATGCCTCGCTTGGATATGATAAAATACTTACATAATATAGAATTGTAGAGTTTGTACTTTTAGGTACAAACTCTACAATATCTTTCTATTATATTATGCAACTTCTTCTTCTCAACTTCTTCTCAACAATCTTTATAGTATGCAACTTGGCAAAACTAAATAGATTTGAAAGAGTAGATCAAACAATAATTTAATCTTAATCTAAGGAAATCATAATTCGAATGTCGTTCTCAAAGTCGAATTATTCAAAAAGCATCTAAGTTTATTTTTATTAAGTTAATAATTCTAAACAGCGACTGAATAATGAGGCAAAGACCAAACAGACCAAATCTATACATATAATAAATCTGTAGAAGGGTCAATTCTGTATGTACATTGAAAATATTGAAAAAATAAATAGCAGGGGAAAATATTGAAAAAAAAAATAGCAATAATAACTGGATCGATACCAAACCCAAATAAGTGATTAAAAAATTTTTGTCTGTCTGTATGTGAAGGCATCAAGTGAAAACTAACGGTGCGATTTCGATGAAACTTGGTATAATTATACCTTATTATCCTGGGCATAAAATAGGATACTTTTAATCCCGCAAAAATACGTAGAAAAAAAAAATCTTAATTTTTCTTAATTTTTCCGCGCAGACGGAGTCACGGGCAGAAGCTAGTTATGTAATAATTTTAAACTGAAATAATCAACAATTTTACGACATTTCCATTTCTATTCTTTCAATTATCATCAATATCTTATTATTATTAAATTTCAATTATCTGTTGCACTTATTAATTACTCCTGGGAGAAAAAAGCCAATTTTTACTCAAAAATATACTATCAAACGAATTTTCATGATTACTTTTTAGTTTCTAAGGTCACGGTGACCCACTATGAATAAAGAACCCTACACATATTTTCCACATTCCTTTTTGCTAAAGACGTTTTAAACATGATTAGGTACCTACGCCGAATAAAATAACAATAATACAAAACTATAGAACGATATTTACATGACATTCTTTATGAAAAAAACAAACAATAACACTCAGCCATTTGTTAAACAAATCTATTAAATATGTAAACAGGAGCCGTCAAGCGTAACACAAATAATCGCTATCGTATCAATACTTTTTAAAATGTATTTTATTCGTAACAAATATTTTAATGTTGCCTCCTATTATAATGCAATATCCCCGGATGTAGTAAAGTGGCATTACCGAAAAAACTTTCACTTCCGCCCCTCGGGAATAGAAATTGCCGCATTACTTTTTTCATAATCATTCTTTAGTCTATGTTCTAAAAACAAATCGAGGGCTTTACAATTAATCCCTTATCTGTGGTCGCGGGTGCGCGCCAAAAGTTATGTCATCGTGACGTGACAACAAAACAGCCGGATTATTGCACAGATAATCTATAATTTATAAAGACATATTGCAATTTGCGCGGCATTTTTTTGTCGTTGCGCGTATGTAATTTATTTCATTTATAAAATCTAGCTCCGCGGAGCGTATCCGGTATTTTAATTGGCGCACATAAAAATATCTACAAACAATTATTTGTCTAACTACCATACCGTTAAGTAAATTATGACTTTATAAAACAAAATTCCGATAGAATTAAATTAAAAAAGCGTGGTAATTAACTGGGCAATTTCCCCTCACTAGCGCATAGAGCTACATATTTTGACCAAAGTGAGGATAGAAGAGAGATTCTCTGTATTTTTCTCAATAATATATTTCTTTCTATAATTAACTTTGTAATTGCGGCCGGCGTTTAAAAATGTCATCATTACTTGTTTATTCGTGCCAGTGAACATGATTAGAAATGGCGTAGGTATAAAACTTGCTATTCACGTTTTCTATATTTATCTTTATCTTTTCATAAGTATAATTTAACATACTTAGCGTATTTAATACTGAACACAATATACTTAGATACAATTCAAAGACAGTTGAAATTAGGCAATTGATATTTTAAAAAATACAAACAATTAAATATAACAACAATACATTAAAACATCAATTAGATACCCACAAGAACGTGACAATTAAAATGCAAGCAGATTAATAAAAGTGCAATAATTTAAAACGATACGTTCATGAACATGAATAGGCAGCTTTAATCTCCAGTCGCGAGCGTGCCAGATCGCGAATCGCGGGCTACGTGTGTGGTCCGTTTCGCGCCAACACGCCATTTGATTTTTTTTTTTTTGAATCTACATAGAATGCGATGGAAATGTGTTCAACGTTTATTAATATTAGCATATTTTTTAAGGTTTCTTGATAGACGTTTTTAAATTTTGATATTTGAATCAGATATGGCATATCGATAACTAGCTGTGCCCCGCGGTTTTACCCGCATTACTTCGTTTCTATTGGTCTAGAGTGATGATATAATATAGCTTAGCCTTGTTCAATAAATGGGCTATCTAACAGTGAAATATTTTCAAATCGACCTGTGGTTTCTAAGATTAGTGCGTTCAAGCAAACAAACAAAGTGCGCGCACGTAGGACGCAACTCCCCATTGATGGGAGAGACTAAAATCTAAATAGTTGCGGAGACAAAAGTTGCTCTTGCGCGCTAGCTCTAATCCTCGATATTGATTTAAAACTGAAAATACTATTTTTTTGTTAACAAATCGGATTATTGATACTGGCAACATAATCGCGGTTTCAAATTTTATCTGTAATTGGAATGGCAGCCATTTTCGTTACGCCTGCCAAAAATCGGGACTAGGGCGCGAAATTGCTTAGGAGAGATATACATGAACTTTTTAAATATGCAATTTTTAGTGTACAATATTTTGTTATTGTTTTCTTAAAAAAAAATTGTGATACGTCTTATAAATAGAAAGAAAATGGGAGTTGATTGGATATAGTCACTTTATGTAAAAGATATAAAGTTAGTAAATAACCTGATAATAGTAGAAAATTGTTATAAGTAAACCTATCCTATTAATATTATAAATGCGAAAGTTTGTGAGGATGTATGTGTGTGTATGTTTGTTACTCTTTCACGCAAATACTAGAGGGTAACTTGGTATAACACGTAGGATAGGTTTTATCCCGGAAAACCCACGGGAACGGAAACTATGCGGGTTTTTCTTTGAAAACCCGGGCGAAGCCGCGTGCGAAATCCTAATAATAGATAATACTATTTTGAGTAAACTATCATATTTAAACTGTATTCTATAAACATCCTAGTCCATTTAATTTACCTAGATTCCAAATACGATAACATTACAATCACAAATTTATAAATACAAAAAACGCTCTATCTATCACAGCCTAAATATCAATGCTTTAAAAAAACAATTGACTCTTAGATACAATCTACTCGTCCTAATGGGCTATTGTCTTTTCGGAATTTCGAATTTCAAATGACCTTTTTTCCACCGAGATTTTTTAATTGTGGCAATTTTTACGAATGTCACTTTACGCGGGAACCTTTTAAGGGGACACGATTTTTGTCTATGCCCACTTTGTTAGTGATTACTTTGTCTATGGCAATTTTTCTAACACGATAAACTTAATGACGTCTACGTTTAAGAGGTTCAGGTGTGTTCACTTATGTAGATTGTAACTAATGTTATTAACCGATTATAGTCAAAAATATGTATTTATTAGTGAAACAAATATCACAAATATATATATAATGATTTTGCTCTTAGGTACTTTTGATTTCCCTGTGTTGTGAAAATCAGAAAATTTATAAAGGAAGAAAAAAAACTAAATACTTAACTAAATCCTGAACACAAACTGGACAAATTAATATTTTATCTTTCAAGTCTTACATAGAATAAATTTATTTCTTTTTTGCGCTATCCTCATTCTTCTCACATTTCCCTTCCTACCAGGTTGCCTGGCAGAGATTGCTGTGTAGCAATAAGGCCGCCTATTGTGCAAAATTTTTGTACTTTATTTGTTTACAAGTACTACATTTCCTACATTGTTTAATGTTTTGTGCAATAAAGTGTTATAAATAAATAAAAAAACGACATGTGTCACTCGGGGACTGCCGCGGTAAAGCTACCTATTGCATGCTATGCCTTCAAGCCACACCTCCGCCCGTCCCCGTGGGGAGCGTGAGGTTTTTTCGTTACGGAATTTCTTGATTCGGTCCCCGCGCTCAAGGCCCGCGATAGAAGCTATGCAATAGCTAATAAATAAACATATATTAACAATTTATATAGCGTTTTGAAAATTACACAATCGACTGAACTTTCTTAGACTCTTAGTAGACCTGGATAATTAAGTATAATAATATATTCAAAAAACACATGTTCAATTTCTCAATTAAACCTTTCACAATTACAAACTATCCTTCAAAACGCATTTCATCCAAAACAGTTCACAAAATCATTGTCACCAGGGTGTTACCCGACAAAAAAAAATTCGAAGAAACTTGTAACATTTTCTCGAAACTAAACTCGTAAGCACGTCACAAAAACTGTCATTAGACTAACTTTCGGCTTTTTCTTGTTTTGACTACTTTTATTATAACTGGCCGCTCGTCCCGGCTTTGCTTGTAATCTGTACCTACCTACTTAATATGATAAAACTGAAGAGTTTGTTTGTTTGAACGCGCTAATCTCAGGAACTAGGTACCTACTGGTCCGATTTGAAAAATTCTTTCGGTGTTAGATAGCCTGTTTATCGAAGAAGGCTGTTAAATCTATTGACTTGTTACGTTTTTATAACCTAGACACATAAAATGAAATTTAAAATCACTTAAAATGAATCATTCAATCATGTGATCAAAAAGGATCCTTCAATAAAATTATTTCATTAAATTAAATAAGCTGGTATTCCAAGAACAATATTGATAAGGACATCTAATAAATATGGCGGGAAAAAATAAAAAGTAAAGAAAATAAAAAAAGTATTCTTTCAGAAGGGGCCAATGAGAAATCTCGGACGATACGCTTAATGTTATACCGAAATTTGAAATCGGAAATTTAGAACAGTGAGAAGAATGGAGAATCTTTGTAAAGTATTTTTTTTAACAAAGAATCCACATACAACATACCTACAATAGAGTTATAAAATTATGTTTTTAATGTAACAAAGACACCTTGACTTTTTACATTTTTAACATGCTTTTATTATGTCATGTATGTTTTTATGATTGAATTAAAACATTGTAGGTAAAATTATTAAGGATAATACAAAAATTTTCATAATATAATTCACATTATTTATTATTTTAAAATAATTAAGCACAGATCAACAGGAAATTGATAATTTGACATTTATTTATTTAGTGCATTTAGGATGACCAACAATCAACATGACATACCGTATGGAAAGCTTTTTGAAACAGCAATCATCGACATAATGCTACATTTTTTTATAAACTGATGAATACAAAAAATACTTCATAGAAATAAGACTCAAAAATAAAATTCAAGTCTTTATTCGCTTTATGTAAATATAATACATAGGTAATAGGTATATGAATGACAAACACTAATTAAGTTTTAAGTACAATTTTTTTATTTGGCGCTTATAATCTACCCAAAATGATAATTGAATGTAATCTCTATTCCACCTCTGTTCCCCTCCGTACAATATTGCCGCCGATACAATTTGAAATAAGAACGAGATTCTAAATTCAAATCTCATGGCGAATGTGAATATTTTTTTTTAATAATTTAAGACGTTCCGTTTAACGCTGGCCGATAAAGTGTTTACCGACTTATTTGCGTTTCTTTTTTATTTTTTTAATTTATTGTTATGTCATTTTAAAGCGAACCTCTCGTATATATTTTTGTTTTATTCTGTCGGCTTAAATACGGTTGTTTGAGTTTATTAGTACGTATTCTGTTTGGAAAATTACGTTCCGTTTTGCATAAATGAGTTGGTAATTTATATAAATTTGTTAAATATTATGTTTTTGAGAAGCGATTTTACAATTTGTGAGAGAAATTACGGTTTGGAGGTTTTTGATTAACATCAGGTAAGCAATATGAAACTTGATACTGAATTACTGAGACCGAGAGTTTTATTATAAAGGTGAACTTATGGGTTTAATATATTATTAAATAATTCTATCTATTTATTTTCAGTAGACATTGGTAGTAGGTATTTCAGTAGACATAATTTTATTCCATTACACTAAAATAGCTAAACTGAATTGGATAAAGTTTTAAATGAATCTATTCTAGATTCACATACACATTTATGTATACCAATGTTATAAAGCTGTAGAGTTTTTTTGTTTGTTTGAACGCGCTAATCTCGGGAACTAGGTACTGATCCGAATTGAAAAATTATTTCGGTGTTAGATAGCCCATTTATCGAGGAAGGCTTTATGCTATATCATCACGCTAAAACTAACAAGAGTGGAGCAATGCGGGTGAAACCGCAGGACACAGCTAGTTTATTATATAATCAGGATCACAGATATATAAATAAATAAATAATAAAAAAACAAAGTATGAGAACCAAAAAGTTGCAACTCACTATTGAAAAGCGATTGAGACGAACAAGGTAACAACTAAAATATAAACATACACAAAAAATATTACATTTTGGGGCGTAATTAGATGGGCCTTTGTAGGCGGACTGCTCTCACGATAGTTTGGCTTTATTGGTACATGGGTTCCGTAGATATTCTCTTACATACATAGTACCTACTTTAGTGTATCTGTGGTGATATTTAGACGTGAAAAGTTTGTTTGTTTGGTTGACCGCGCTAATCTCAGAAACTACACTACCGATTTCAGAGTTTGTGACCACACTCCTCCAAAACCGACTCCTCGCCTCCTCTGACCGAATTCTTAATTATTTTTTTTGTATTTAATAAATCTGGAAATAGATCGGAGATTGATTTTTATACCCCTAAAAGAAAAAATCTTTCCTGGCAGAACAAGGATTGCGGGTCAGCAAGCATATATTATGTACAATTTATCTAGGAACTATTTATTGAGGATTTAATTTTAATCACTACATAGTACCTATATACCTACCTAAAACAAAGTCGCTTTCTCTGTCCGACGAAAGGACATAGCCCTTTGTATGCTTCAATCTTTAAAACTACGCAACGGATTTTGATGCAGATTTTTTTAATAGATACATTGATTCAAGAGGAAGGTTTTAGTATATAATTTATTAGGTTTTAGACAAAGCGGGCGAAGCCGCGGGCGGTTATCAATAATATTCAAATAATCTACAAAGTAGGTATCTATTTTATGTTATACATGGTTTTACATAAAGATTAAAGACAGAGTTACGATCAAATCGATATCATTAAAAACTTACGGAACCCCAATAATATAACAAAGTAATAAATAAAAACATTATGTCATGTCTGTCTGTGTGCGTGATTGCCGCGTAAATTATCACTTCTGTTATTTTTATATGTGTATACAGGGTGCTTAAATTTTTAACTTTTTGAAATTCATATCGAATTTTGAAACTTATATGACTTTAAGTTAATCAATGATTTCGATTCGATTTTGATTACTCTATTCACATAAGTATGAACGTTTACTTACTTTTATTATATTAAAGCATTATTAACCTTTGGCTATTGTTTTAACTAAATGCAAAGTTTATACGCCTTTCGTGGCAAACGGAGTCATTCATACAAGAAGTATAAAAGACTATGAGGTCCTCTTTTTTATTTAAATATCTAATAATCAACGAAGGTATCTATATGTACAATGCACATAACTACAGCAGACAGCTAATCAGGAATACATTATTAAACCGTATAAAATCATCAAATATCCAATTCCTAAATCTAGTATTTATTTATCTTTATAAAATTTATATCATATTAAAAATGTACAAATAAAAATAAATACTTAATTAAAAAAAGAGCATCCTATACAGCAATAACACGAATCGAAAGCCGAAATACACAATATAAAAAATCCAACCTCTCGCTCTTACACACACTAATAACTATCGCCGTCTCTTTCCCCCGCCCAAAATTAATTCACCATCATAAAATGAGCTCCACATCAAAATGGGTGTAGCCTTTCCGGGGATCAGGGGTGAATAGTTGAAAAGGGACTAATAATTTACTTGGGCACGGTAAAATAATAATTATCTTTGGTCGTTTTACTTTTTTTTATTAACTGTCAAATTATTGTACCTAGGTAGGTGATAGGGTGCATATGGTGTAATAATTGTTAGGATTTTTCAATATTTCAAAATCTTTATACCTATTAATTTATATTTTTATACGGAAAAAGCTGTTTATCTAATGTAGGAGGAGAAATTTTTTCTTTGTCTGTTACAGATTAACTTAAAGTTTTATCAAATGAAAATAAATAACTAAATTATATGCGAGTGAAATACGCTAGTATACTGACGATATTTATCTTTATATAGATATTATTTAGAATTAAAGAAAACGTACGTAACACACCTGTATTAGGTATTTAAAGATTAAAATAATAATCATTATGGTTGTTTATTCATTATTGCTACAACTTAGGTAGGTATTTATGAACTATGAATACCTACATATTTTTTTAATTGTTTAACAATATAAAAATGTAGAAAATAGGGTATCGCAAATCGCAATATAGACGATGTCAAATTAGAAAATAATTTGTAAAAATTCATCACTTTTATAACGCTTTCCCAGAATTTGTAATTTTGACCCGAAACTTCGTAACTATACATATAACTTCAATTTCTATATTAATATTATAAAGCTGAAGAGTTTGTTTGTTTGTTTGAACGCGCTAATCTCGGGAACTGCTAGTCCGATTTGAAAAATTCTTTCGGTGTTAGATAGCCCATTTATCGAGGAAGGTTATAGGCTATCATCACGCTACGATCCAACAAGGGTGGAGCCACGGGGGTGATACCGCGCGGAGCAGCTAGTTTATCAATAAAGTTTCAAAAACAATTATCATTTATCATGTTTATTCATTATCAAACAAATATTTTATTACAAATTTTGGATTTTTTTACAAATTTTGATGATTTCAAGTTAAGTACTTGAAATCATCAAAATTTGTAAAAAATATCCCAAAAAAGCGCCAAAAATATCCACCATGCTGTCAATCGGTCCGCCATGTTGGAATTATAATCAAAGCGGTGTATCTTTGTGAAGGGATGACTTCATATAATTCTTAATAATCTATGCTTTAAACTCTATGGTCTATGGTCTACAATGACTATATATCTATGGTTTTAATTATCTTTTTTTCGGGACCGGTAAATAAAATTCGGAGAAGGTTTTCGCTCAAGTCGTAATTTTTATTTGATTGTAGGTGATTTTTTAAGTAAAAATTAAAATATTATATTCAAAAGTTAGGGATTATAAATATTGTCAACTGTTTTATCTTGGGTTTAGTTTTCTTTTGGATTTTCTAATCATTTGTTATACCTACTGATTAAAACAACAATTATTCACGGCTAATTACTCCCACGTTGACTACACAATTAAAAAGTTCGCATCAATTTCGGCGCAGCAAAGCGCAGAGGGCGGTCGGGCATACAATAGCACTTTTAAAATCACCTATAATTTACGGTCTTCCCAAAAAAAAAAAGATACAATATTTTGACATTTTCACCGTACCATTGAAACAGTTATTTATGTGTGTCGGTATGTTTGTGTGTTTTTATATATTTTTTCGATACACCTGACTCGGACTGTGGGTGGTCTCAATAATTTTTACCAGTATAGAAAAACAACGTATTAAGATATTCATATTTTTATTATTATTTGATACTAGCTGCTCCGCGCGGTTTCACCCCCATGGCTCCACTCATGTTGGTCGTAGCGTGATGATATATAGCCTATAGCCTTCCTCGATAAATGAGCTATTTAAAACTGAAAGAATTTTTCAAATCGGACCAGTAGTTCTTGAGATTAGCGCGTTCAAACAAACAAACAAACTCTTCAGCTTTATAATATTAGTATAGATACCTAATCTCTAATATATATAAATCTCGTGTCATAATGTTTGTCCTCAATGGACTCCTAAACCACTCAACCGATTATAATAAAATTCGCACACCATGTGCAGTTCGATCCAACTTGAGAGATAGGATAGTTTAAACATGTAGGTACCACGGGCGAAGCCGGGGCGGACCACTAGTATTAGTATAGATTATAATGTGATTTTTTGGTGATAACATTTTGGTTGGTTGGTTTTAGATCCGTATAGGAAATAAAATATAAATAAAACAATATTATGCTATAATAACCGATTAGGTATTTGAATTCAAATTTAATTATTTTATAAAAAATTAAAACGAAATTACATTTATTTTAAATACCTATATATACCTACTTAGTTACTTGAAAGATTTAAGATATTATTAGAAAGATGCAGAGACTACAGAACAACTTAATTTATCTTTAAAACTACGCAACGGATTTTGATGGTTTTTTTTAATAGATAGAGCGATTCAAGAGGAAGATTTTAGTATGGGCGAAGTCGCGGGCGGAAAGCATATAAAATATTGTATTTCCGCCCGAGGCTTCGCCCTCTTTTTCTAAGAAAACCCCGTATAATTCCCGTTCCCGTGGAATTTCCGGGATAGAACCTATCCTATGTGTTAATCCAAATTACCCTCTATATTTGTGCAAAATTTCATTGTAATCGGGTCAGTAGTATTTGCGTGAAAGAGTAACAAACATACACGCCTACACATACCAACAACCATCCTCACAAACTTTCGCATTTATATAATACTAGCTTTCTACCCGCGGCATCGCTCGCGCAGTCAAAGAAAAACCCGCATAGTTCCCGTTCCCGTGGGATTTCCGGGATAAAACCTATCCTATGTCCTTTCTCGGGTATCAAAATATCTCTTTACCAAATTTCATGAAAATTGGTTCAGGAGTTAGGCGTGATTGAGTAACAGACAGACAGAGTTACTTTCGCATTTATAATATTAGTATGGATTAGTAGGATAGGATAGGATGTAGATTTGTAGACGTAACAACTTACCTTACCTTTTCCTGGCCCCTATATAATAAAATTTTGGTGTTCCTATATAAAGGTACCACACCTATAAATGTATAGAATGCGTTTAATATTTAGATCATGTGTGAAAAATAATTAATTTTATGCTTTGTTACAGGTACGAAGGCGTTACGGTGCATTTACATCAAACGAACACAGAGCTAGAGCAAGAGCATTCTTTCGTGATCTTTTAGTAAACGAAAACTCGTATTCAGTGTTGTTCAGTATTAGAACATTGCATAGAATCTTTTCGAACGCACTAAGAACAACGAAAGAATGCTCTACCCCTGTTTACACTAAAATAATTTGACATAGTGGGGTTAGAATGAGTATGCGTTTGATGTAAATGCACAATACACTTTCACGCCTAAAGAACCACAGCACCGATATGGATGGAATTTGGAATGAATTTCCGTCTGTTTATAATAAAAATATTCTTTTTTCGTAATTTTATTTCTTGGTAACTGTAAAACTTGTAAATATATTTTGAAGTGAAACTTCTTTATTCGCGTTGAGAAAGTTTCAAGGTCGCGTCATGGCAATGCCGTCACGTCATGGAGTAAGGCGACAATTTTGTGATTATCTTTAAATCTTGACAAAGAAGTTTCACTTCTGACACGTGTTCTGGGCACACACGCTCTTTTTTTATTGGTACATACCTATTTTCCCTTCTAAAAATATTGTTTTAGTAAGTTTCCTTACTGCTTTGAATAAAGTCATTTTTTTGGAAATAAACGTCGTGTTTTTTACTCACCTTATATCTACTTACCTATCCCTTACCTAAGACCTAACTTCATAGGATTAGATAATATACCCTACTTAGACCTTAGTACTGAATTCACAATATTGTAAATTTCTAAACATGATATCAACACTCTAAAATAAACATACACGCCTACACATACCAACATATATACAGGGTGTATATTAATAATATACACCCTGTATATTAATAATAATAGTACCTATAATAGTTGAATAAATAAATATTTTTGCATGAATTTAAATACCTTCCCGAAATCTACTGATTTCAAAATTTCATAAACCTAATAAAGCTATAGTTTGTTTTTTTGTTTGAACGCGCTTATCTCAGGAACTACTAGTCCGATTTGAAAAATTATTTCACTGTTACATAGCCGATTTATCGAGGAAGCCTTGTAGACTATAAAATTACACTCAGGCCAATAGATGCAGAGCAATGCGAGTAAATCCGCGGGGCACAGCTAGTCTCTACATAATATTAAACAAAGTCGTTGTCGTTGTCTGTCCATCCCTATATTATGTATACTTGAGTTTGAGGCAGTTTTTTAATACAGAGGTGTTTCATATAATTTGTAAAGTTTTAGATGAAGCGGGTGAAGCCGCGTGCGCAAAGCTAGTCCTCCAGCTAATATTAATACGATAAAGTTTGTAACTGTAGTTATTAGTATGTTTATTTCTTCAAGCAAAAACTGCTGAACCGATTTCCATGAAATTTGGTACACACATAGCATAACTTTAATTCACACAGGATGGTTTTTATTTCAAAAATCAGACGGGAACGGGAACTATACAGGTATACCATGAGTTATGACTACGCGGGCGAATCCGCGTGCATAAAGCTAGTTACGACCAATAGGATCATTTCGGGTAAAACCGCGGGCCACAGCTAGTTATAAATAAATCACAACAGACGGTAACATGAAGCCGATAATTTCGGACATGGCGTCCATTTCATGTCTGCTAAAACTGCGGTCAGGACCGGACGACACCTGACGCCGTGGTCGCGATGACCGCCAGATGTTAATAATAACTAATATTTAATTGTATAAATAACATATATAAATAATATATATAACATATATTGGTTTTGGTCATTTTGCAAAGAGTTTTTTGTCCATTCTACGATGTACTGCATTCGTAAGTATTGTGTAGGATGTTGAAAATGAATAAACCTAATGTTCGAGTTTGAGTTGTTATATTGTGTTCTTAAAACCAATATTATGAGATCAACCATGTTTTAGTGGTATCGATGGCATAGTTTTTGAAGGATATTTATTAGCTATATTTTAAAAATATCTGTTTCTTACGCATTACTAGATGTAGCCACATAAGAAGCCTATGTGTACCTAGATAATAATCATCTACTTATAATCTACCTTTGTACTAAATTACATGCGAATCCGATAAGCTGTTTACCTAGGTACGCCTGAAACTATAACATACCTACCTACCTCTTTACCAAAGTAGAAGAATTTGTGAGAAATATGCAGAAAATAAATTTAAATAAAACTACGCCTTCTTAAAATTTAACAACTAACAAAAACATGACTGTAAACTATTTCTGTACCAAAGTACCTATCATGCAGTTTCGATCAGTAATTTCTATAGGCGACTACACCACCGAAACTAGCGCCCCCCCAACATTTTATTTTTTTACTCCTAAACCAGATCAAATTTAAAAAATCTAGCTCGGTACTTTGCTAGTATATTACTTGTAGTATTTTTGGTATTACTTTTCATTATTTTGCATTCGGTAAATTAGGAGAACTTTTGATCAAAAGTTCTCTAGAATAATGAACAGTTAGAATAGTGAAAAGTAATACCAAAAATACTACAAGTAATATACTAGCAAAGTACCGAGCTAGATTTTTTAAATTTGATCTGGTTAAGGAGTAAAAAAATAAAATGTTCGGTGGCGCTAGTTTCGGTGGTGTAGGCCTCTTAAATTGAAACACAAACATTCTAATAAATATTCGTATTTATAAGAATCAATAAATGAGCCCTTGAAAATAACACAAGCATATTGACTCAAATTTAACGGGAATCAAACCGCAAGGCATACAATGTTGCTGCGGTCGCAAATTCGTCTTTTTCCGTATCAAATTAAATGTGGTTATTGTAATGTATAATTTAATTTTTGTTTAAACCGCGTCTTGTTAAGTCTTGTTTGTTTGATACTTGTACAGTTGAGGTAATTTGGGTGTTATTTTTTGGTAAATGGGGATGGTTTTAAAATAAAAAACTACCTATGTAGGTGTTTTTTATGAATGAAATTAGGTAGGCAGGTGTTTAGTATATAGGTAATTAGTGTATATAATATGTGTTTCGATTATCATTTTTCAACATTTTTGTCCAATTATCTTAGACATAGGTACTTAATTAGGTAAACAGAAAAGGAATTAGGTCGGTAGGTATTATGAGAAGATAAAAAAATTGTTGTTTTAATAATTTGTATATTTTTTAACATTTATCATACTATCCAATCATACTGTTCATTATATACTACAATATAATACATTTGTTCTATTCCAAACAATGTTAATACAAATATATAATTAACTAATATGATAATTAAATATTAATGGGCATTTTCACAAAAATGTACCCCCTCCTTGAAAAATATATTTTTTTTGATAGTATTATATTTTAAACTTTTTTTGGTCTCTTTAAAACGGAAATTCAATATACTTCAAGAAAACATATAATATGATGGGTTTAAAATGAGAAAACTGTAAAAATAATAGGACACAATGGAAAGTCTCGCAATTTTATATCAGTTGTGTGACTATATTCAGTAGCTGGAAAAACAGTGCAAAATATAAGAATTTTTAGATATTGTTTATTTATTAACTTAAAATCGTTATTTTGTATATTTTAAACACTCACTATTCCCAACTTTTGGATCTAAGCTAATTAAAAAAAACAATAGTATATTCAGTATTGTGACTCTGGTACTTTAACTGTCATTATTATCTTTACATTGAAAATGTTAGATACTTTTTTAGAGAAAAGGCAACAAATATTACACTTATGTATTATTCTCCATTAAAGAGACTGATTTGAAGGGCATTAAATGTAAAATCTACTGAAATATTTAAAAAATTCAGCTCCGTAATATAGGGACAGTCACACAACCGAATACCCAAAAAGGGAAAGGGTGCGTTTACATGGCGAAAAAAAAGTACGCAGGCACACATAATACTTAAATATAATTATAAACTTAACTTAACTTCAAACTAAATTATCACAATCAGTTCGGGCTTAAGCCATCACATTATTATTATTTATCTAAAGGGTAAATTACTATCAAGATTCAAGAATAAGAAGTCTCTTTTATGTTTTATATTGGCACTAATCAAATTAATCAGTCGATAATCAGTCTTCGTGATTCGTTTATAATATTAACCTTAAATAATCTCAATCACCATATTGGATAAAAAAATCTTGTTTCAGTGGACGCTGCAAACACGAAGGTTAATCTGTAAATAAAAAAAAACCAATGAAAAATATCGTGAAAAAAATTAATTTTTGTTCCCATATTATCTTTAGTACTTACTTATACAAGGCACATTGTCTAGAGTCTAGACTCTTAGTTCTGCTGGCTTATTTTGTTTCTTTTTCTGCATAATGCTTCTTTTTTTTCTTCAAAAAAAAATTTTACTTCCTCATGCAAAATGATCAATCAGCTGTTGCGGTTTGTATGGGGAAATAATTTTTATTTTTGAAATCTACTTTTTGCCGTAGTTTCCTACTCAGTCAAAAATGTCTTGGAAAAATATTTTTATAGCTCAAGAAAATCGCCATGTAAACATTGCTTTATGTGTTCAGGCATGTTGTGACTTTTCGTTCAGCGTATATGTGACCGCTCAAATAGTCACGCAGCGGAAGTCACATTTGATAATCCTCTAGTAATAAAAACGGTTTAAAATATAACCACAACACTTATATTCATCAAAACTTTTGATCAACTTACATATAAAAACATTTAAAACAAAATTAACTAAATACTACAAGATAAATAGATAAGCCAAAATATGGTCACATACCTGAATGAAGAATTTGGTCCCTGCGGCTTGCAAACACGCGTGCACTCCTTCTAAGCAGTTTTTTGACCCTGAGGGCTTCTAACCTGATAAGTTGCATAGCAGTAGCTATGGTGTTGACAGTAATGCAAAAATATTTGAACCACAGTAATTTTCTTTTTAGAAAATCGGTGACACAACTGAATGTTCCGGGAAGGACAATTTTTTTGATTTTATTTTTTATTTTTTTATCTTTTATTTTGTTATATAAGGTTATTATATTTTAACTATTATCACAGTAACTGATTATCCTGGACCAAATAAAACCTTAAAAGATGGTACCTTTCTTACAAAAAAGTTAAGAAATAATTTAATAAACGCGTAAGAGTAAGCAGGGGACAGCGTAAAATTACCCTTTTTTCAATTGTTATTTATGATTAACTTAACTTTATTTTAGATTTTGTCATAGTTTTTGTTAAAAAAACAAAATATTGTATACGTATAATCACTTTGATAACATATATAAATAAATCTGGCAACTACTTCATTATATAGAATTTAATGAATTCGAGGGACAGTTGAAAATCAGTATTCATTTTTGTGTAAATGCCCTAATACACTTCAATCGAGTCTAGAGCGACATCTAGTGTTCAGTAGCTCTATTATTTTAAATAGTTTCTAAAATGAACGACAGGTGGCGTTAAATTTAATTATGTAACGACATCTAGTGTTCAGTAGCTGTACTACTTAAACAACACATTTTGTCACTGTAACAATAGTTTTTATTGACGCCGCTAGATGGCGCTAAAACTAATCATGACATTTTCAAGATGAAAAGTAAAAAATGATTTTATTATTTTTATACTCTAGTTCTATACCTATGTAAATTGCTAATTTAACAATTTACATAACTATGTATGATGGTGTGACATTTATATGATTCCATTACAACGCCATCTTTTGATTTTCGTTTATAGCAGAGCAGAAATACTTTTCTGCCAGCCAGGACTCGACAGTCGACAATATTTTTCAGATATTTGTTGAATGAAACGTATGATCCAGTAATTTGAATCTCGGTATCGATGTAGACAGCAAGGATTTTTATTTTTTATGAATTTTAGTAAGTATTTTGGTAAGTAAATAAGGACTAATTGGACCTAGGCGGTAATTAAAAATATGTTAGGACGGTTAGAAAATGCTTCTAGAATTAGTCTATCTGAATAAATAAATGTTTGAGTTTGAGATGGTTTGAGTTAGCTAGGTCTTATTTTATAAAATAAGATAATGTGGGCATTAGGAAATATGTTTTGACTTTGCTGGAGCTTCAACTTGACTGTGAGCGTTTTCATCACTAGCGTTCGCCCGCAGAAGCTACATAGTATAAAACGAAGTCGCTTTCGTTGTCTGTCCATCGATATATTTTATGTTCTATGCAACAGATTTTATTTTTATGATAGTGTTTCTTGAGGAAGATTTAAGTACATTATATATCTATGTAATTTGTTAAATTTTCTACAATTCGGGTGAACCACGTGCGGAAAGCTGATATATTATATGTAGCCTATAGCAATACTTTTATTGATCTAGTAATTCAGAGAACTCTTTAACCTATTGGCTATTTAAATTAAAAGTATAGATTTGCGTCATGTATTATTAATTTACAGTATTAAAGGAGATCCAAACTAGGCTGTTGCCTGTGTATTTGTTTCTGTTATGACGGGATTTCAGTAATGTACTGTACCTAGCACAGTGCCACAGAATACATAATAGTAGCTAAACGCTAAGTGCCACAAACTTAACTGACCGGTGACCCGGTGGCAAAAACAGAAACTACGTGCCGCCTTTTTGAAATGTCACATTTTCACAGACTTTTCATACGGAATATTTTGTATAAATAAAAAGTTACTTTTGTTAATTTACACCATTGGCAATGACGTTATTTTTACCCTTGCATCCGGGGAAATACTATTTAGCGGCACTAAAATCGACATCAGTGACACCGTCACCGGGTCAGTTAGTTTTGTGGCACTGTACTATAGTACCTAATCAGTGATTTTGGTAGCGAGGAATACCAACCAATAGTGTCGCTTAATTCAAAATTAAAAAATTCTTTATTTGGAACATATAAACACATTTTATGTAAACTTAATGTGTAACCAATAGCGTAGCGATATGATTGGTTTTTTACAAACACATTCGCTTCACATCTTCGCACATTATTGGTGAAAAGTACCCAGGTTGGTTTAAGGTAAGAAAATAAAACAAAATGTACATAATCATTCATTTATTACATAATTCCTATAGTATTCGTATATCACACAGAGGAGCTTACTTACAACTACAACACAAACATAATGTATTAGAAAATACAAAAATACAAGGATTCCGAATGATACTAATAAAATGATGACATTCGACAAATTCGTTTTTGAAGATAATATTATATAATTCTTCTTCTACAATATTAAATAATTCTTAATTACGTAAGTCAAAAAATAAATGAAATTAACTAAGTACTGTATAATATTGTAACATAATAATTTTCCAGTGAATATTTTATGAAATTAAATAAATTACACATTTTTTATCTATTTACTTCGATGAAAATATGTAAATAATAATTGAATATTAAATAATTTTAATTAGAAATATCGATAGAACAAAAAACATAATTTAAATATCAGGAAAGATGTTAATAGATAAATGTTCGATGAATATTATTATTTTAGGAAGTAGAAAAATTTATATACAACATTTGAAATGCGTCTTATATTATAAAATTGTATTAATTCATAATAATACAATTAAGTATACTATGTACAAAATGACAGGAAAACATTACATTATTATTAAAAATCATTTTTTAAATCTAAATGCATGTCACAAACTAGTGCAAAATAACATTTATAACTGCTTAGGATAAAAAAAGGAGTGTGTGTACTTATGTACACGCGTTAGAAGTTATATTTCTTTGGCGTATGGAAAAAAATACTAGAATATACAACTTGAACATAGTTATCAATTTTCATACCACCTAGAACTAACTTCATGCTGTTAAATTTATGTGTCATGTGCGCGCGCATCGTAAAAATTCACTCTCATCATTTTTCTCCATCGCGCCAAAAGAAGTATAACTTCAATAATTCTAGGATTCACAGAAACCTAGGACATCGTGTCTTAGGTCTCCTAATAGTAATTAGTACCATTTCATTTTAGGAATCATAAAACTACTTTCTTCTTAATTTCGACTGGGAAGAAGTAACTATATACCTATAAATTAATATTGAATTTTATTAATACCCATCCAGCCGTTTGCGTGATGGTGTAACAAACATACAAACTTTCACATTGATAAATAGGATAGTTAAGTACAGGATTTCTTATAAGGGCATTCATACTCTTAAATAAAATCTAATTACTTAAAATGTGATGTTTATCTATGTGTTTATTTGCGTAGTTATCTAAATAAAATAAGCACATTTCTAAGTAAAATTAAAAACTTAAGTACGATTTATTTTTTCTCGCGCCATTTCTCGTTCATTAATTCAACATTTTAAACCCCTTTTACAGAAATTTTCAAAGATCCATCTATTTTTTACACGCTTTATATTAGCTTCACCTGTATGTTTGTATGTTTGTAACCGACTTCTTTGGGCGCGATTTTGACCCACTTTAAACGGCCAGATTTCGTTCAAACTTTATAGATTTACTAGCTTTCCGCCCGCGGCTTCGCCCGCGTTTTCAAAGAAAAGCCCGCTTAGTTCCCGTTCCCGAGGGATTTCCGGGATAAAACCTATCCTATCTCTCAAGTTGGATCGAACTGCACACGGTGTGCGAATTTTATTATAATCGGTTAAGTGGTTTAGGAGTCCATTGAGGACAAACATTGTGACACGAGATTTATATATATTAAAAAGAAGATTGAGGACCGATGACAATACACTAATTTGATAAAATTTTCTATTTTTAAGTTCGGTTTTCTATAAAAAGCGTGTTTTTTAGTTTTTTTTTTAACTATTATTATTTATTAAAGGCAATTTTGTTCATATTTAGAATTACTTTAGACTATACTTTCGTCTAAATATGTAAAAAGTGTCATCAAATATTTATAAATATTTATCATCACAGTAACTACATATTAGTAAATATGAATTATTACATTTTAATTTTAATGCATGTTTGTTTCTCTTTTATAATTTACCCCAAAACGAGTGAATCTATTCTATTGAAATATGTTAGAAAATTGATATCACTACAATTTTCGCGTTAAAAAGAAATTACAATTTGAAACCAAACCTCCGAAATGGCTTGATTGATTTTAATGAAATTTCATGTGCCTGAGGTAAAAAAAGTGCATTCATGTTTTCTCTATTACTCTTTCTTGTTACTACCTACTTATCTTAAAAAGTAACAAGTGATAACTGCGTTAAAAACAACCAACTTCAAACTTGCACTTGCAACATTTACAATTTATACAGACAAAATTTGCTCATAAAATAAAAACTACTGGGCCTATCTGAATAAAATTTTTATGGGACCAATTCGACACCATCCCGCATCGAACAAAAAAAGAATTACGTAAATCGGTTCAGAAACCTCGGAGTAATCGGTGTATATACATAAAAAAAAAAAATACCGGCCGAATTGATAACCTCCTCCTTTTTTTTGAAGTCGGTTAAAAATATAATTAAACACAATAAAACTATTTATTTCGTTTATTTATTTTATTCCTATAATATTTATACTTAAAACAAATGCAATAAAATAATATGTTAAGAATGACATGTATTGGAAATATATCCATTTTTTTAACCAGAGTTTAAAATTAACCAGCCGTTATGTAAAAATTAAACGACTGTTTTATTTTAGACTCTAGTTAGACAGTAACATAGTTTTAAAATATAAATAACTGATTTTGTTACATAAACTCAAATACTGTATGTTTGTATGCACATAACTTGGTAAAGGCTCAATCGTTTTTAGTGAACTGTGTAAATTTGAAAAATTGACATAATTCTTTTACAAAAAGTTACTATGTACAAGTTACAAATATTATTATATATAGCATACATACAAAATTTTCCCAAAGGTAAGTACATAAAAATCTATAATTCAGAAGTATGAAAAAACTTTATAATATTCTCAATGTATGTACCAGCATAACTTCTAAATGCCTGAACTGATTTTGATACAGTTTTAAAGTGCATTTGAATAATTCTGAATGTAATTTCAAAAATTCATATTCCTTCTTCAGATAACAGAGATAAAATATGATATTAAATAGTTTTGATAGTAATAATGTTTATATTTATTAATTTTACATCCAAAATTACCCTTAAAACACACAAAAATACATTTCAATACATATTTAAACTATGTATTACTTTTTAATTCTTAACAAAATCAGCAATATTATAATAACAATTGACATATTATTATGTATGAAAATTTACTGTCTTACCACAAAAAAGCTTTAGACAGGGTTTAACTTTAAGCGCGGGTTCTCTTTAATCTGGTTTTGTCGTATTTCACATAGACAAATATTAAATTGACAGATCCCTGGTTAAAGTTAAACTGTGTTTAAATTGTTTTGTGGCAATACCATTTATTTTTGGTGTGTTTCAATACATTTTCAAATTAATACAATTAAGTAGACAGAGTCAGGTGCAATATTAAGTATAACATAAAACCACTTATTTCTTATACTTGAGATAGGAACTTAGTTTTTATAATAATTAAAATTTAAGGCCAGTTGCAGAGCTTGACCGACCATCAGTGCGTACGTCAGTCGCGCTTGTCATATGTATGGAAATTCATAAAACCGTTCATAGCTAGACCGACCATACGCACGCGTATTTCCATACATATGACAAGCGCGACTGACGTACGCACTGATGGTCAGTGAAGCTTTGCAACCAGCCTAAAATATGATACAAACTAAATTACTTATATTTTGTATAATAGCGGATACATACTGACAAAATTAACATATTATAATTAAATTAAAATAATGATTATGATATAGGGTGTTTTTTCTAACAGTGTCCAAAATTTAATAATTTAAAATTAGTAGCATAATTAAAAAAAGTCCCATGTCCCCATAGTGGGGTAAGGGGCAGATGCATTATACATCTGTTTCACTGATCGATTTTCTTTAGGGACAAGTAGGTGATCAGCCTTCTGCGTCTTACCAGACCGAGACATTTTTTTTTTCTTCGTCTCCACCGGGGATCGAACCCAGCCCCCCTAGCCAAGTGGCATTCTGTTAGCGTAGCGTTCAATAGAATAGACTACGAATGAATGAGATTGACGTAAGCTGTAGATACGTTTATCTACAGCTAGATATGTTTATCTACAGCTTACGTCAATCTCATACATTCGTAGTCTATTCTATTGAACGCTACGCTAACAGAATGCCACTTGGCTAGGGGGACTGGACCCATCGGTGCTACGCTCACGCGTCAACCACTGTACCAAGGAGGCGGTCAGTTTCAGTAGCATAATTGATTGTTGAGAAATGTTCTTAGTTCTTACTCTCAAATATTTACAAACTATACTTTATAGTATTTTATTTCATAAAAAATTGGCTACATACTGTTAGAAAAAACATACTGTATGTTTAAAGTATTGTCACAAGCAAATAAAACTTAAACTTAAGTCACTAAGTGAGGGTAGATGAACATAATATTTTATAACTACCCACATTTTTTGGGGAAAAAATATGTTTCAATTGAATTCTAGCAATATTATAAATGCGAAAATTTGTGAGTCTGTTTGTTTGTAACGCACAACTATGATTATTGATTTTTAACATGGTTATAGTGATAATAAAAATATTGTTATGAATGACAATGTTTCATACTATTCAAGTAGCCAGCTTGATAATAGATATTTTTATCTAATAAAAAGGTATTTAAGTACAAATAAAATGAAATAATCACATTTAAACTCTAACCATAATGTCCAATGATCAAACACAGTAGCTACCAAACTGCTGTAACATATTAGATGTTTTTTTTAAAGAGAGATAGCTCACATTCCTTTTTTATACAGACTTCTATTTATTTGACATAATCATACAGACATGATTGCTATTTCGTAATTTCATTAGAAACGCCCAAAATTCTATTACATTTTATGGACCCTCTTCACAATGGGCAGTGTTGGCCCAACAAATGATGGTCGATATTTGCCTATGAAAAATCATCTACAATGACGGCCAATCATAGACAATTAGGCTCTACACTATCGCGATTGCCTCTACTCGCCCAACACTGCTCATTGAGAAGGCCCATGACGGTGTATTTAGATCAAAAGAACATAGAGCATTATTTAGTGATATTTTAGTGTAAACGAACTCATATTCAGTATTAGATCATTGCATAGAATCTTTTCGAACACACTAAGAACAACGAAAGATTGCTCTATGCCTGTTTACACTAAACATAGTGGGGTTAGAATGAATATTCACTCGTTTGATCTTAATGCTGTACTGTATTACACCAACCAATTTACACCCAAAAAGTCAACTATTAAAAATTACATTTGAAAGTCAATACTGGACTTATTTAAACATAAGTACGTACGTACATACCACTGTTTCCTTACTATGTACACGTATCACTTGCGGTCACTTACACTTTGTCACTATCACTTGCGGTCACTTACACTTTGTCAGTATCACTAACACTTTGTTATTATCACTACGATTATCACTATCACTTAGCCGAACAGGGTTTTCAGGTCGTGTTCGTAGAGGGCTATAACCAGCATGATACCTATGCCGCTAGCCAAGCCCATCAATTGTAGGAAACATTGGCATAGGGTTCCTTCCTTGCTGTGGGAGGTGCTTAGTTCTGGCATCTGGAAGTAAAAAATAGTATCTTAATATAATAATATATTATGAAATATTTTTGGCATTTAGGATATTAAACTGTCTGACATGTAAATATAGTTTTCTAAGTGTAGTGTGTGTCTAGTGTGTTTTCTAAATGTTTAGTAGAAAATAGCAGTTGATCTGGCATATAACTATAATGTAACAGGGTTTGTCTGGCATATGTCTATAGTGTTGATGCTGCATATAACTGTATTTATCTATTAAATTACAAGGAGATTGTATTTCGAATTGTTTTCATAAAAATTGTAATTAAGTTTTTCGCTCTTAATTTAAACTACCCAAGTGTCAAACCATCTAAAGGCCTATTCCACTACCCCTTCCAAACACTCTTTTCGACCCCCAACTCACCATATCAACGAGTGCAATATAAATAAACATTCCCGCAGCAGCTGCGAACAGCCAACGCGTAGCAGACGGAGCATGTCCTGCTAACACACCGCACACCATACCGGCTAGGCACAGTGCTGAAGGTAGTATGTTATAGCACACGGCCCGTTTTTAAGAGTACGGCGAGTCATAGTGTCCCCAACACATGGTTTATGGTGTTGACCGTAACCCCTCGTGACCAATACGACCCTTCCGACCCCGAACTCACCATATCAACCAAGGCAATATATAGAAACATGCCCGCTGCAGCTGCGAAGAGCCAACGCGTAGCAGATGGAGCGTGTCCTGCTAACACACCGCACACCATAGCAGCAAGGCAAAGTGCTGAAGACAGTATGTTGTAGCACACGGCCCGTTTTTAAGAGTACGGCGAGTCATAGTGTACCCAACACATGGTTTATAGTGTTGACCGTAACCCCTCGTGACCAATACGACCCCTTCCGACCCCCAACTCACCATATCAACCAAGGCAATATACAGGAACATTCCTGCTGCAGCTGCGAACAGCCAACGCGTAGCAGACGGAGCATGTCCTGCTAACACACCGCACACCATACCAGCAAGGCATAGTGCTGAAGACAGTATGTTGTAGCACACGGCCCGTTTTACGGACATGCCCGCTTTTAGGAGTACCGCGAAGTCGCCTGTAATTTGATAAATGTGTGTTATGAATAGGTAAAAGTATAGATTAAGGGTGCTTGTCCACGAATAATAGCGCTTCTGAAATGTGCTTCTAAATATCCAATGCAATGTGAAAAAGCACCCTAAATAGTAGATAATATTATATGGATGTGTTATTAGCGTATTTTTTTTTTTGTATTCGTGCAAAAATATATAGGGTGGAAATTTCCTTTGTGCCTACATAAAATACTTTAAATCCATATAATTTAGTTCCGTTCTTGGGTATGTCCACAGAAGAGAGGACTTCGAATTTGATATGTAACTTGTGTATAATAATTTTACGTCATCGACGTAATATCAATAATTTGGTACACAGATTTCAATTAAATTTATTATGGTACTAGCTGTTCCCCGCGGTTTCACCAGCATTGCTCCGCTCCTGTTGGTCTTAGCGCGATGATATACATATATAGCCTATAGCCTTCCTCGATAAATGGGCTATCTAACACCAAAAGAATTTTTCAAATCGGACCAGTAGTTCCTGAGATTAGCGCGTTCAAACAAACAAACAAACTCTTCAGCTTTATAATATTAGTATAGATTATTAGATTGTAAAAGTGTGACGTCAACAATTTTCACTTTACACATACAACGGGGCTAATATCAACTTTAAATAAGAGGGAATTTAATACCTAACTTAAACTCAATCCGAGTTAGAAAGCCTGTACTTAGTAAAATTAGACGGAAAGTAGGTTACACTGTTATATCTATCGTCTGGGTCAGACGGTGAAATAAACATTTTAAACTATTATTATTGAGCATTCCTATGCAATTTCTAAACGTTTAAAAATTATATAATCTATGAACGATGATGACATTTGTATAGTCTGTGTTATTAAAATAACGTTATAAATACAAATAAATTAAATAGGACTCGAATATTCTATGTTCACTACATAACATAAAACAAAGTCGCTTTCTCTGTCCCTATATCCATATGTATGCGTAAATCTTTAAAACTACGCAACGGATTTTGATGCGGATTTTTTTTATAGATAATATAGTGATTCAAGAGTAAGGTTTAATTATGTAATTTATTAAGATTAAGACAAAGCGGGCGAATTAAGTTGGTCGAAATTCAACGAATTGTACAAGTTAAAGTGAGTCGGTCAAAATTCGACCAATTGTACGAGTTAAAGCGAGTTGGTCAAATTTAGTGGTCAAGTCACTCACCCAACTCATGCGGCAACTCGTGGCATAATACTGCAATGGCTGTTGAAAAACCACCGGCGATGTTCGATGCGAATGCAGCGCCTGAAATTGTTATAATAATCATTTTAAAATCATCGACATACATCGACAAAGTATCGACATCACTACATGCGTAGTACCTAGTATAAAACAAAGTAGCTGTTGTGTAAACCAAATATTTAAACATACACAGAGACGGACAGATAGCGATCTGTGCGCCTCTGTGTATGTTTAAAACTTTTAAATTACGCAACAGATTTTGTGTGTGTGTGTGTAAATGCTAAACACTACAGTGACTTACCGATCGCCATGCCATCGGTGAAGTTGTGCAGCCCGTCTCCCATGATCACCATCCACGCGACGGACAACATCGAAGATGACGGCGCATGTGTGTGTGAGTGAGTGTGTTGAGTGAGTGTGTGTGTGTAAATGCTAAACACTACAGTGACTCACCGATCGCCATGCCATCGGTGAAGTTGTGCAGCCCGTCGCCCATGATCACCATCCACGCCACGGACAACATCGAAGATGACGGCGCATGTGTGTGTGAGTGAGTGTGTTGAGTGAGTGTGTTGAGTGAGTGTGTTGAGTGAGTGTGTTGAGTGAGTGTGTTGAGTGAGTGTGTGTGTAAATGCTAAACACTACAGTGACTCACCGATCGCCATGCCATCGGTGAAGTTGTGCAGCCCGTCGCCCATGATCACCATCCACGCGACGGACGACATCGAAGATGGCGGCGCGTGCACGTGGCCGTGCGCGTGCGAGTGACCGTGGTGGGCGCGAGAATGTTCCCTATATGAGCGAGTTATTTATTCAAATTCAAATTATATTTATTTGCAAGAATGTAGTACAAATTATAGACCTTTAAATTACAATATTATGTGGCTAAACATTCTACCCATTGATTGGGTGTGCAAATATTAAACAGAAAGTTGATTAGTCTAATTATTATTTAAATACATATATTATTATATTATTTGACCAATTACTTCACTACATAGTATAAAACAAAGTCGCTTTCTCTGTCCCTATTTCCCTTTGTATGCTTAAATTTAAAAATACGCAACGGATTTTGATGCGGTTTTTTTTAAATAGATAGAGTGATTCAAGAGGAAGGTATATAATTTATTAAGTTTTAGACAAAGTTTGCTCCGCTCCTGTTGGTCTTAGCGTGATGATACATAGCCTATAGCCTTCCTCAATAAATGAGCTATCTAACACCGAAAGAATTTTTCAAATCGGACCAGTAGTTCCCGTGATTCAAGTTCAAACAAACAAACTCTTCAGCTTTCTAATATTAGTATAGATTTACTTTATATCTTAACTATTTTACTTGTCTATAATCTAATCTACAATTTTTTATAATCACTCACCTCAATATAACAGTATAACTGTCACCATCCTTCAAATCCTTAACATCATCCTTATGTTTAATATTGTTCATTTCCACAACCGCTGGTGCCTCTCCCTTTAACAGCCAATCTTTAGCTGTAGGCTCATTTTCTTTCCCCTCAGGGTTCAACGCATTGGACGATACTACACTAACACTATTATTATGTTTATTATTCGCTTTCGGGCTTGGTGGAACACCATCACGCATGTGATGTTCATCATGTGTGTCTGTGTCGATTTCGTCGTAACAATATGGATACTCTGAGTACTTGTGTTTACACGTTTTCGTTGTTGGATCACCCTTGTCGTCCCTCTTAAAGATTTTCATTAGAGAATTTGACGTGGAGTTCGATATTGGCGCTTTAGAGCCTCCCGAACAACCTCCGACTGTTTCGTCTTTAAGCACCCTGACTCTTGAAGGCAGTTTGTCTTCTTCGAGCTTTTGTCGCCTCTTTCTCCATTCAACGACCACTGTTAGGCCTTTTTCTGTGAAATAGAAGAATACTACACCCAGCATGGCGGCCAGGCCTTTCCACATGCCATCGTCATGTGACGCTCTAACTTCTATGGCATTTTCTGAGTGATCATGTTCCATGGGACTCATGGCGTGTGGCATTAAATGTAACAAGGCATCCCCACAAAGCGTGCCTACAGCTAGAGCTACTAAGAACTGTAGGAGATGATTATAATACGTCTTATGCATGATTGGTATCACAGCCACACCCAACAGCCCGCAAGCGCTGATCGCGCTTATACTTAAAGAAGAATATAACCACACGTGAAACATATTCTTTGAATATGCATTCTCCTTTTCTTTGTGTCGTACGTCTAATCGATTTGATGGGAAGTTCATTTCTTTTAAACAACCGTCCCTGAAAGTGAAATTTTCTTTTTAGGTTCGATAAAAATGGTACATGTCAACATGTGTTATCAACTGAATTATTATAGCTTATTTTGATTTACTCCGGAAAGTAAGTTGTGTATTCTTAACTTCCAGATCACATTTTTTATTAAATTTAAGATTTAACGGCTTGAATTATTGAATCTAGTCGAATCTTCCACAATTCTGCATACTATAAATCATCTAAATCCCGTACCAAACATATTAATCGAGGAACTTATTATCAAAACTCACCTCTCTATAGAACTATTGGCAAGTTTCTGGTATAACAGGATAGGGCATATCGCCCTCAACGCGTCCTCCGATATGAGATTCTCAGCCTCGTGGTCATCGGCCGCGTGGTCGCTGTGACCGTGCTCGTGGTCGTGGTCGTGAGGTTTTAACCTCGTGTTGACCGTTGTGATTAATTCTGAACTGCTTACACACTGTGAAAACAGGAAGATATTATGCAGTTTCTATTTAGCATTTTCTTTGCCAATATCTATGTGACATCTATATGGCGTGGGTTTAGAAAATGAAACTAAAACTACGCAGAAAAAATATTGGAAATCTTTGCCAGACTAACTGTGGTATAGCACACTGCACAGATTACATTTAGTCTTGCAAAGATTTCCAATATCTTTCATGGAGACTGCTCCATTCCTGACACGTATTTTAATGAGAGCTGAATATACTGATAATACTTTTTTTAATACCTAGTTGAAGCTAGCGAAGAACCATCTGGTCAACCATAAGGTAGAATTAAACATCGTTATAGTCATTGATCTTGATAAAGATCTCTTTTTTCTTTTTTAACCAACACACAAAAATGATTTCGTTGTACTGTATATATTTATGCGTTACTGCATATATACATTCTTATAAGTATGATAACATTAACCAAATTTCATTCTAAAGTCAACCAACGATTAAAAACCAACAGGATGTTGAAAATCGACCCTTGAAAAAAAGGCAACCAACACAAAAACGATTATCAAAACGTGTTATGTAATTAAAAAGAAATTTATTAACACATAAGCACCGACTGGTTAATCACTGAGTTAATTGAGTTTATCAGCTGCTTAAAGTTTCGTCACGTGAGAGAAAACCTTTTTTAACTACCTAATTTTCTTTTTCATTTTAATTAGAGAACATTTTTTATGTATACAGCTGATGTCTATATCTATTCCTCTTTTTTTGTTTTAAACGTTATCTAGTAAATTTGAATAAATTTGCCAAAAACATTACTATCTGCTTAAAACCGGCTACTCACCTACCTGCAACAGGGGAAATATTAGAATAATCTCGGTTGCACGCCGGTCGGAGCGATTTCAGTTGTTCTCTAAATTGCCCCTGCTTGCCTATACACATCACAATTAAGGAGCCAATTAAGGGTCCAATTCCAATATTACGCCTGCTGCAGGTACGTGAGTAGCTAGTTTTAGCCAGTTTTTAGTTTAAGCGGCTTCACCACCTACTTTTCTACTATCCAACCAACTGCTTTCCTACCAACAAACAAAAATCCACTTACACTAACTTCATCATCCTTCACGCTTTGTCCATAATATATATAATCCTTATTCTCAATCTTCTGTACACCCCCCTCAACCAATTTGTGTAGATCCAACCCTCTGAGCATCTTATTGAAGCCAGTTAGATTCATCGTCATGGACCCAGCATCACCATACAGCCTAAAGATCTGTTCTATATACGCTGCTGGGTTCACATTCCTGACTTCGCGTTTGTGCCTCAACTTTTGGTGTCTCTTCGTTTGTATCTTCTCCAGGTTATACGTTGGTATCACGTCCATGTCTATGGAGGGTGTGTATGTGTGCAGGTTGTGAGTGTCGACGTGCGATGCGCATGTGTGCGCCGCGCAAAGCAGACAGAACATGCATACTGTGACCAGGTGACGCGCCATGTTGTGTCACGAGCTCTTGGTCATATCTTACAGGATCTGGGGACAAAGGAATAGTGCTTTAGTACATCAGAAGTCTATAAAATAAAAATGAAACGCAAAATTTATTACTAAGCGCAAATCTCGAGATCAGCTGAACCGATTTCGTTAATTCTTTTTTTTATATTATTCCTTGAAGTACGAGGATTGTTCTTATGAAGATAAAAAAAAAGAAAGCATACATATTTTCATTAGATCCTGCAATAGGCACTGCCTATCTCATATGAAAATAAGACGTGGGCGTAGGTTTAAAAACACATAAATTTGGTATAGAACATAAAATTACGACATGAAACATTTATAAGAATGATAACCACGTCAACTTATACTGCAGTGAAATGTTTTAAGGCTGGTTTTTGGTTCTTAGATAGTTTCAGTATTTTACCATTCACTGCTATAATATGTATAAGTAAAAGTCAAAATAATGTCAAGCAAAGTTAAACAATGCACAAAAGAATTAATTAACGAACGATATCGACGCAAAAAAATAATGCAAATGAAACAAAAAACGATTATCATACAAATGGTGTAATTGAAAAAGGAAAGCTATCACATTATATTAAAAAGTCATGTGAATATTAAATTGAATATTAAAAAAGAGCAGTAAATAAAAAACTTATTGAAAATTCTATTTGGATATAGGTACCAAAGAATTGAAGAAGCCCGAAATGCCTAAATTTGACAAAATTTATATAGCTTGAAACCACAATCTGGACAAAAATATTTTGTGTGTATTCTATCCCTTTCCTTTTCATCAAAGATGAATTTAGAAGGGTAGACGTTTGAAAATAAAAGTCTAGAGAAGGATTTATTCAATTTTAAATTTTTCAAAATTCACAAAAAAATCTACGGTTTGTAAGAGCATTAACGATTGATTCCTTAATCACTACATAGTATAAAACAAAGTCGCTTTCTCTGTCCCTATTTCCCTATGTCCCTTTGTATGCTTAAATCTTTAAAACTACGCAAAGGATTTTGATGCGGTTTTTTTTTTAATAGATAGAGTGATTCAAGAGGAAGGTTTTAGTATATAATTTATTAGGTTTTAGACAAAGCGGGCGAAGCCGCGGGCGGTAAGCTAGTAAATTTATATAATACCGGAATTAGTTAGTAGAAGACAATATAGGTATAAAAGACCGTAATTTAGGCCTTTAAATCTACTTAAAGACGATACAGATTTATCAATTTTAATATTATAATTTCATTTTGTATTATAATTTTGACTCAATTTTTGTTTCAGTAAATTATACACTATTCTGCTAAATATATTCATCTCCCTTAATTTATCCATTGCGTAAAACTCACTCACAAAAAATAATAAAATTGTCGTATATATATTAATAAATAATTAATTTCCGATCACGTGTGATGCCCTCGGTGGTTCACTATCGACTGACACCGCTTCAGCAAAATGTTCATAGACATTTAATATAATAGATTAGATAGCCTTCTGTATGGTAGACAAAAAAAAAACATGCGCAGGCGCAGCATTATCACGATTAATTATATCAATGGGTGTATTCAATGCTTTTTAGTTTTCTAGACATTTTTATTTATCTGCACTTTGATCGTCTACATGTATTTTGGTTAGTATAGATAAGCTTTTTGTCTAAGGCCGAGATTCATAGATCGCACTTTAACTTTACTTTGATGGAAAGATCTACTTTCAACCAAAAATATATTTCTTAGTCGTGTCAAGCTCATCTTTACTTTCCAGAAACTATACTTTACTTAGTAAAGGCTAAGGAGCCGATAATCATGACTTTGGTCTCAAAGTAAAATTTACATGACTATGCGTATAAATTATGTAGGCCTTCATTTTAAACCAATTTCCTAGAACAGAAACACATTTTAATATGGTTGGGTTATAGATCGAAACGTCATGTCGAGTGACATTTTTTTGTTGATGTGTTGATCGTTGCATTGTTTCGTTTGTCTTTTAACATTATTATAATATTTTTCTGACGAATTTTGCGGTGTCTACCGGTTTTTTATATTTCTACTATAATCTTCCTACATAATGGTTTTTTTTGTAAACATTTCATTTTTCATATAAAATAATAATGTTATTATTATATAATATGGTTTTTTATGGAAATATAACTTAATTTAATAATAATAAAAACATAAATTATGCGTATAAAGTAACAGTTACACGTCTTACCCTGTACTTTACTTTGGGACCGTACTTTTCTAAGGAAAGTCTAGCAATTCTCTCTGAAATTAAATATGTTGAAAGTAAACTTCGGTCATACAAAGTTTACTTTGTGAAGACTCTTTTGCTCTAAAGTAAAGTCACGACTGTGAATCTGGGCCTAAGACCACAGTTCGTCATAAAGAAGCCTTTTTTACGATTTGACATTGATATTTTTGATGTTTTATGCGTTATGATTGTAGTGATTATGTATATTAATTGCCTATTTGTATACATATAATGTAAGCAGTCGAACCCATTCCTAAGAGAATTTAGGCCATAATCTACAATTTTGGCAAATTTGTAATTCCTAAACATGACTAACGCCATTACCTACAGACGATTTTTTCTTTAACATTGACAAATAAATTGAACTATTTTCTACTCTAGTTTCGAACCCCGGATTTTCAATGAACACGGAACACAGACTAATAAAAATTACTAAGTTCTACTGCGCAATGAGGGCAAAATAATAGAATGAATAAAAGCAGACGCGACAACATTTAATTCAAGCAACTACGTATTTATTTAGATAAGTCAATACATTAGCTGAAAACATTCTATAAATTCTAATTGAAGACTTTTTTGAAGTCGTTTTGTTTCAGGTTTCTTATCGTTGACGTTTTCTTTATTTTCAAGTAAGTGCGTAACCGTTTTGCAGTTTACTATTTATTATTTTTAACACAACTCTATTGCATATCGATATGTATTTATAGCCATTTAAATATTTCCTTCCCCCGTATAACCTCTCAAAATAAGCTTTCAAAGTATTGTATTAGTTTTGAAGTTTGTTTTTGTTTTGTTAATTTTTGTCTGTTTCTGTGAGCTACTCACACGATTTCAATATAAACTCACATGAATTAGAAGAGAATGAAGAAGAATAGAAAAAATTCCATCACGGTGTGTCCCTTGGACACATAAAACTGAATGAATATAAAAAATTCGATCGCTCTGGCGGGTCAAGAGTGGCCGAGTTGGTTAGGCATCCGCCCCGGAATGGCGTGAAAGGAAGCGAGATTGGAATCCCGCCACGTCATCGATTTTTTTCTATTCTTTCTAAATTTATATATAAACTCACATTTGAAACCGCCAATATAGAAACTAAAGAGGCCCTTATTACCTTTTCAATCCATACTAATATTATAAATGCGAAAGTAACTCTATCTGTCTGTCTGTCTGTCACTCAATCACACTTTAACTACTGAACCAATTTGCATGTAATTTGGTAGGTATAGAGATATTTTGATACCCGAAAAAGGGCATAGGCTACTTTTTACCCCGGGAAATAGGATAGGTTTTATCTCGGAAATCCCACGGGAACGGGAACTATGCGGGTTTTTCTTTGGCTGCGCGGGCGAAGCCGCGGGTGGAAAGCTAGTTAAATGTAATTTAACCAATAATAACAACTTACTGTCCTCCCAATATTACCTCTAGTCCGTTTGTCAGCCGCGAAACGAAATTTGATTCGTTCCACTTAGGTCTAAGCTATTGTATTTTATTTAATATTTTTAAATAATAAATATATTCCACAATTTGCATACACAAATACAATTTTCACACATACACAATAACAATATCGAAGTTTTGTTTTCATTACACGGTCTGACGACTAGTATTCAGTATTCTTACGATAAATTTTATAGAAATAAAAAATAATGTATATTTGATATCATGAATACGGGGTAATTAAAGTTTTGAAACATTTCATTATTTTAACAAGTACTTAAATAAAACAAATATGTCATTATGAACTACATACTTAAATACATATTTTCAATTATTTGATAACGCACTAAATCATTCCATAATTTCATTATTAGAATTCATACGGTGAGGATACTATACAATCTTAATTTGGGTAACATGAATATTCAGTTATTTTGAACATAATTAAAATAACTAATAGTACATTATATTCAAATTATAATTGAAAATACTTAAACAATTTGTTTCGAGATAATCATTTTAAGCTGAGAGAGAATAATTATGTTCCAAGTTATTTCCTACATACTAGTCACTCAAAAACTAAATAGTTCAGGTTATTTTGATCAAAATTTACGTTCGTTCAACAACTACGCCACTTCCTGCTCTATTTCAATAACAATAAGAACCATGATCCCATACACACACAATTCTGAATGAATGCTTCCTCGTACCTACCGTAACACGTTAATTATTGTTACGAACAAACATAATACAACATAGAAGCTTGCGACAAGCGTATTCAATTAAAATTGACGTACCCACATTGTACAATTAACGTTATTATGTATTCCAATTTATACTTCCTAAGTCTGTATCCGCGAATACCGAAAAAGAAACGATATAAGTACGTGTAAATGTTTTAATATTACAAAATATTATATACAGTGGATTTCGGTTATAACGACGGCGGAGGGACCACTTTAATGTTGTCGCTATATCCGGAGGTCTATTATAAAATATTTTATATTACATATATATTTACAAATTTCAGCCGCTAACTAACGTATGAATGATCAGAGTCATGCTATTTATAATACTGTAAGTGAAATGAGGTTAATTTATTAATAGTTCAATGTTATTTTTAGATTCGAAGCAAACTGCCAACACAGTGTGATACATTTAATAAAATTTCGTTACACCTTAGAATATTAATATTACTTAGGGCCGATTTTTCAATGCTTATCCAAACTTATCCGTCCAATAAAGTATAACACGATAATATTAAAATGTCACGTAAACTGTCAAATACGGGCAATTAGAATACGTTTTTAAAATGGTAGTTTTATACATCGACGAATAAGTTTTATCCAAGCATTGAAAAATCGGCCCTAAATAATATAATATTATTTATAACTTAGGTCACAATCTCTAGCCCTAAGTGGAACACGACAAAAACCAACCGAAACCGATCGATGTTTCGCTTGTCCGACTTCAAACAATTTTTTGCTTTAGTTTTTCCTCTTTTTTTGCAAGGTGGGTAACTAGATGTCACCTGACGCTAAGTGGTCACGGTTCTAGTGATTGTTGTTAAGTGATTTGACACTTTACAACCGACTTGAAAAGAGGAGGTTATGAACTGGCCACATTTTTGTTTATTTGAAAACAACGAAAAGCAAATAAATTTATGTTTATTTTTGATGTGTGAATGCGTATGTTCATTCACGGATTTCTCCAAAACTGATACATTTGTGGCTATCATTTGGTATGTAATATATTTAAGAAATAATGCATCATTTTGTGTTGGGCGAGATTAAACATCTATGTCAAATATGTTTCTGTAGTACAATAATATCTAGATTGCTAGAGCAAAGATTTGATGATATCGATTAGTCTAAAACGCTACTACGAGAAGCCACTAATAATAATAAATGTATGCTAAAAATCGAGAGCCCTGGAGCCTTAGTCGATCAGTTAAAAATAACATTGCACAATTAAAACCCAGAGTCTTAGAGCAAGCACGCAAGAGCAACTTTTGTCTAGGCAACTATTTTGTCTCTCCCATCAACTCTATAGGAAGTTGCGTCGCTACGTGCGTGCACTTTCTTACTAGCCCATTATAGCCGTATTAATTCCAGCGATGGCTCTAGATGCTGTCATTTATTCACGCTCAAACTCAAACATTTATTTATTCAATTAGACTTCTTCGAGAAGCACTTTTGAATCGTCATTACATATTTTTAACATTTACCACCGATTCGGAAAGCAGTATCTACGGAGAAGAACCGGCAAGAACTCCATAGTTGCTCTTTTATGCTGCACTGGAAATAGACGTCACGATGGGGGCAGGAATTTCCAAACTCAACCACTTAACTTGTACCATACAGGAACATGCCCGTTGCATGCTAGCATAGAACCCCTGACCTTTACCGCGATATCTCTTACGTCTCTAAGGTTTTGCAAGTAACCTTCGCTATGGTTAACCATGCTTTGAATAGGTGTGAAGTACTGTAACTATTGGGTTAGGAGGCTATATATTTGTATCGAATTCGTATCGCGATGTAGGTACCTAACAAAGATTCGACACCCGCACTGACTGTGCCGCGGGTACATACATATAAGAACTAGCTGCGCTTCGCGGTTTCACCCGCGTGGCTCCGCTCCTGTTGGTCTTAGAGTAATGATATAGAGCATATAGCCTTCCTCGATAAATAGGCTATCTAACACCGAAACAATTTTTCAAATTGGACCAGTAGTTCCTGAGATTAGCGCGTTCAAACAAACAAACTCTTCAGCTTTATAATATTAGTGTAGATTATAAAATATATACCCAGATAGGAGCAACACGTAACAAAAAAACTTATCAAAAAACCTGCAATCACGCCGCCCGACTCAAAATAAGTACATTACATAACAATAATCTATTTCTACACGGGTTCCACCAGGTCACTGTACTAGAAGCGACAAAAACAGCGCAGGTAGGCTATCTTCCTGTTTTTCGTAGCGGCGGAAGTAAACGCGACAAACGCTGTCGAAATATATATGTAACATTTTTTCGGCAATGTTTACTCAAGATTGTATTATCTGGGGATTAAATCGATAGATAATTTGCGGTGTTTCGCGGCGGCCGCGGCGATTGTTAAACCTTAGGCCACGTCCGCACAGACGCCTGTCTGACTTGTTTAGAACCTTATGGTTCATGTACATATTCATGTTCTTGCTCATCATGCTCGAACATTCTTGGCTTGAACTTCTCGACTCAACTTCGCTAGTCGTAGCGAACCACTGTTCATTCATCTCCCCTTTAATTACGTCCGAAAAAAGTAGTCAGAATGCAAGCTATTAGGGCTCTAGGCATTTTACAAGCCATTTGGCTCAACTATATTTATAAATAAGTAACAACAAACGAAATCAAAGAGAGGCTAATGTGTGAATATTCGCGAGGAAACTCGTACACGAATGTTGCTCAATTGACGAGGCAAAAAGCGAACATGAATGTGTAAATGCAGCCTATGGCACTAAGCAAGCTGTCAGTTTGTGCGGCCACAGCCTCTTGGCTTGACAAACTTGCATGAAAGTAGGTTGTACTTCGGGTGGCTTGACTCAATTTATGTAATAACTATTAAATAGACTTGATGTTATAAATAAATTTAATACGTTATATGGTTACAAAATAACAGCATTTTTGTTAAAATGAATATGAATGTAATATAACCCCATGTGGGTTAGTGTTTTGGTATCAAATAAAAGTATGTCTCTGTCAAAAGTTATGTAAGTCTGTATTTGTTCCTAATCTGGCTGTACGATTTTAACTGCCGATCTTATAATAATATGTAGATACTTATTTTGAGTAAAAATGCAAATTGCACTTTCACTTTAAACTTGTTTACTTTTGAATGGATTTTATGCATAAAGTATTAAAAATATTAAAATTACAAAACAGCAAACATAAAATTACGTAACACCAAACCTTATTCACAAATAGCGACAATATTAAAACACTAGCTGTGCTCCGCGGTTTTACCCGCAGTGCTCCGCTCCTGTTGATCTTAGCGAGATGAAATATAGCCCTGATAAATGAGCTATCTAACACCGAAATAATTCAAATCGGACCAGTAGTTCCTGAGATTAACGCGTTCAAACAAACAAACTCTTCAGCTTTATAATATTAGTATAGATATCACAGTACATTGACACACAACCTTCACACCACACCTCCAACAAGGATAAGGCCACTACCGAACAAGCAATGTATAATAATATGACAAAAACTCCGTTTTCCTTCCCATACTATGCCTATTATGGCTTCGCAGGGTTACAACATATGTATTATACATTGCGTAATATCACGATAGTTATATATAGCTACTATAGTTTTGTGCCACGGTTTTACCCGTATACAAAACCTTTTAAAAATATTTTATACACGCATTTATTAGCTTCACCTGACACCGTATGTTTGTATGTAACCGACTCCGACTCGATTTTGACTCACTTTAAGGGGAGTCCTTTCAGCGAAGCGGAGTAAAATTGGTTTGCAAGATCCAATTTTTCATGTATTTGCAATTATATGACGCTTCTAGAAAAAATAATCAATACACTTCAAGATATTTCCTAAAAAATGTGCTAATTTGTTACACAACCACGTGTATTTTGGTCGATCATATAAAATCATAAAAATAGGCTAAAATAAAGATCGAAAACGAATTATTTATTAATGAAATTTCTGATTTTGGAAATAATTTTTATATAAGGATATGTATTTTGATGTACTGCAGAAAACGTGCTAAATTTTGGTTTTCTACTGAAGCCCTGTAATTATTAAATACATATTATATCTCAGAACTTAACGTTGCCCAGCGTTTTCTTTACAAACCGCGCTGCCCGCTACCCCGCCAGTCCTGATCAGGCGCTTGCTAACGTAGGACCTGTGTAAAATTATCTCCGCTCGATTTTACGTTTTGAGTAACGATAAATCATTGAAAATGGGTAACAAAAGAAACAAAATTCGGAAGAAAGCAGTGTAAGTATCAAAAAAAAGAACAGGAAAAGAGAACTATAAGAAACGGTATGTAAATTGAGTAATATGATAAAAACGTAGTTACTTGATGACACAGAATAAAAATATCAGTTGGTCATAAAGTTTCACCTCGTATGCTTTTTCAAAACGATAAAAGCTGCGTTACTGTGAAATAAGAGTTTAGTTTATAATAATTTGTTTTATATATATAATACTAGTGGTCCGCCCCGGCTTCGCCCGTGGTACATATTTCGCAATAAAAGGTAGCCTATGCCCTTTCTCGGGTATCAAAATATCCCTATACCAAATTTCATGCAAATTGGTTCAGTAGTTTAGGCGTGATTGAGTAACAGACAGACAGACAGAGTTACGTTCGCATTTATAATATTAGTATGGATTATTATTACGTAATTGGTGTATTATTTGCATAATTTTGGGGTATAATTATTAATTACAGTTGTTTATTTTAAGGAAAAAAAACAATAATGATTATTAGTTAAAAAATAATTGATAATAGTCAAATAATAATGATTATTGACTAATAATAATTATTAATCACTACAGTAAAAGTTCCTTATTGGCGGGGTATATGTTCCATAAAATATATGCCTCGAATACAGAAACCGTGAATACGGAATGGTAATTATTATATGGGATTATAGGTTCTACGTTATATACGTTCCTAGGTGACGATTGAGATTTTTTTCGTGTCTCATTTTTTTTAGTTGACATTATAAACTAGGAAGAGTGCAGTAGACGTTACTCGATCACAATTTTTGTAACGAATGTGAAAGACGAAACAATAAAACACGCAAAGCGGCTTTTACTATAAACGGAACTACATTTAAAAATATACTTTATTTATTGAGTTATAAGGTTGCTTCCATTCTGTTTATTTACATTCTCAAAAACATCAATCGCGGCAAAGGCGGCTTGCGACAAAGGCGGCTTGGGTCAAAGGCCTCGGCGATATCATTTAACAACATAATATTATGTACTTTAGGCAAACTTGTAATAAGATCTATTTTACTTTCTTATTAGTCCATTTGACAAGGATATTGGGTTAGATACCTATTGGAATAATTTTATTATTATGTATGTACTTATTAAATCCGCGAATAAAAAAATTTTTAGTCGCGAATATAGAAATTGGGTCGCATTTTTTTAATTCCCGAATAGTGAAAACGCGAATAAAGGAAGCGCGAATAAGGAACTTTTAAAACTGTATAATAGATGATAATAGTTAGTTCATAATCATTGTTATTATAGTTCATTGAAAAGTTACATTTGGGGTTGCGTTTTTTAGGAGGACGCATTTTATTTTTTTGATGTGTAGGGGGGGTTAGTGTGAAGCTATCACCAAGTTTGTGGGGTCGCCACCCTTGTCCCACGGCCGCCATCTTAAAAATAGCGCATAATATGGTTTTTATGATATATCTCTTAAACTATTAATCTGATAAAAAAAATTGTCAACATTATTTGTTGCAAATTAAATTTTCTACAATTTTGGTCCAGTAACTTTTTGTCATAGAACTATAAATAAAAATGTTATGAGTGAAAATGTTCAGAAATTAGCGATATTTATATTTTTCAATAAAACTTTTTTTTTATAATTTTACGAAGAAATAATATCAGACCATTTTTGTAGATTGTTGTAGTATTGTAGTTATATTGTAGTTCTACGAAAAAAAGTTACTGGACCAAAATTGTAGAGAATTTAATTTTCAACAAATAATGTTAACAATTTTTTTTATCAGATAAATAGCTTAAGAGATATAATATAGCAAAAACCATTTCAACCGCTATTTTCAAGATGGCGGCCGCACAAACTTGGTTTTAGCTTTACACCCTACATATCAAAAAAATAAAATTGCGTCCTCTATTTTATTTTATTATATTTTATTTTAGGCCAAAAAAACGACCGCAAGTGTCAGATGTGAACACTATTTTAGGAGAATTGCAGTCTGTTAATTTAAATACTCCAGCAATAGATAAGTAAGTGGAACATAGATCTATAGATAAATATTTTATTACACCTACTAAACATGAAAATAAAAATATCACTAACGTTTACTCTTTCAGCGTGGCTTTTAAAACCATTGATAAAGAACCAGTCTCAGAATATGATGATGAGTTACCTCAAAATAATATGATTGAGTGAGTATACTCTATACCTTATTATAAGTAACATAATCACACCATCCCATTATTCTAATTACTTTACTCTTTCACACGCCAATTTATTAAGCAACACTTTATTTTATTTTAGCGAAATGGAGGAGTTGCAGAACACTTCTTTGATTGTGGAATTAGACAAAGAAGAACACCAGGCGGTCAAAGGGCGACGCATTGTAGACATAAATTATCTAATGCGCCAATTACAAGACAAATCCCACCATAGCGATTTATTTGACTGCAAAACGGGGTGTCTTCAGCTGATTAGCGAACAACGTAACGGATTAATTTCAAAATTTAAATTTAAATGTAATATGTGCCTAAAAATAATTGAGATTGATTCTGAGAGTGAGAACCCTAAAAATGAGAATAATGTTAATGTAAATATTGCTGCTACATCTGGCATAGTAGCTGCCGGGATCGGCTTTTCTCAATTTGAAGAATTGTTTTCCGCCATGGATGTGCCAGTATTTGCTTCAAGTTCATATACACATCTACAAAACAGTGTTTACGATAACTGGGAAAAAACTGCCACTGAGTCAATGGAAGCAGCCGCAAATCGGGAAAAACAAGCAGCTTTAGCTGAAGGTCGGGTAAAAGATGGATATGCTCTCATCGATGTATATGTTGATGGAGCTTGGTGCTCAAGATCCTATGGAAATAATTTCCGAGCCAATTCAGGGGCAGCAGCAATTATTGGCAAAAGATTTCGAGAAGTTCTCTATATGGCCGTAAAGAATAAATATTGTGTAATTTGTGCGCGGGCCGAAAAGAAAGGGCATGACCCAAGTGAACATAAGTGTTACAAAAACCACAACGGGTCTAACGGACAGATTTAATTCAAACTCTATTCACTTATTAAGGATCGGTGACAATACGAAGATTTCATAAGTTTAAGCGTATTTTTCAACTAAATAATATATTGATTATTTTTATTTAAAAGAGCCAACTGGAAGAAACTTGTTCCCACGTCACAGGTTATCCTAGTGCAGGAGCAAGATATCCTCATATTAATTATAATAATTATGTTTATTGATTTTTTTAATTAAATTAAATTAAATTATTTAAAAAAAAGAGAAACGATTCGACATCTGTATCTGTAATGAAGCCAAGACAAATTGGAATTAATTTTTTAACCGACTTCAAAAAAAAGGAGGAGGTTATCAATTCGGCCGGTATATTTTTTTTTTTTTTTTTATGTATGTACACCGATTACTCCGAGGTTTCTGAACCGATTTACGTGATTCTTTTTTTGTTCGATGCGGGATGGTGTCGAATTGGTCCCATAAAAATTTTATTCGGATAGGCCCAGTAGTTTTTATTTTATGAGCATTTTTGTCTGTAGGTATTTGTAAATTTTGCAAGTGCAAGTTTGAAGTCGGTTGTTTTTAACGCAGTTATCACTTGTTAGAAAGTACGAAACACCAGCAAATATATGCAAATTTATTATTGGTACAATTTTTATTTCAGTTTGTATTTTCTATTTACGAATGTTACTTTTACTCCAATAGGTACGATGGATAAAAAAATATTTTTCCTACATTACATACTACATTATAATTGTCAAATGCGTGAACAACCAGGGAACCCGAAGATGGAAAAATACTATAAAATAGAAAAACACTTCGAAACGCACACCACCATTTGCAAAGTCGGTTAAATACCTTCTCCTGCCCATGTTACTTGGCAACAATCGATGTAATGTTACGCGAAACCTTACACGTGTACAAATAACTTAAAAGTGACACCTTGTAATATCATAGCGGAGATGTTTAGTTTATAAATAAACTAGCTTACCGCCCGCGGCTTCGCCCGCTTTATCTAAAACCTAATAAATTATATACTAAAACCTTCCTCTTGAATCACTCTATCTATTAAAAAAACCGCATCAAAATCCGTGACGTAGTTTTAAAGATTTAAGCGTACAAAGGGACATAGGGAAATAGGGACAGAGAAAGCGACTTTGTTTTATACTATGTAGTGACTAAAGCCGACTACTCACGTACCTGCAGCAGGGGCAATATTGGAATTGCACCCTTAATTGGCTCCTTAATTGTGATGTGTATAGGCAAGCAGGGGCAATTTAGAAAACAACTGAAATTGCCTCAACCGCCGTGCAACCGAGATTGTTCCAATATTGCCCCTGCTGCAGGTAGGCGACTGACAAACGTTTACCATTTGAAAAATAATAAATTTTAACAATTATCTAAACTATTTACAAATTAAACTCAAAAGTCAAAAGATCAGAATCATAATCAGATCGATTTAAATTGTGATACGGGAACTTTACATGGAAAAACATTTCTAAATTCCTATTATAAAACTATATACACAACATATTTTAGGCATAATATTATGAAAGTTACATACTTCTAATGAAACGACAGTTATAATTATTCTGTTCGTCTGTCTGGCTAATCTCCAAAACGGCTGTATGTCAGGATGGTCAAGCTTTTAAACAAAAACTTGACGTCCGTCGCGTCGCGTCGGTCCAGAAATAGTTTTGATAGGATTTTTATCACAAAATTAGAAAATTGATTAATAAAAATCCGTAGTTTTTAATGTTAGTACATATGTATGTATTCTTTAGAAAGGAAAGTTTATATATGTTTGTTTGTTACTCTTTAACGTAAACTACTGGACGGATTTGGATGAAACGTAACAGGAATAAAGGTTATACACCAGAATATCACATGAGCTATAGAAATACTTGATTTTGCACGCGGTTTCGTCTGCGGGCATTGCTAGATATAAATAAACCTATTCAATCGATCGAAAACTAAATAATTCATGACTCACGACTGACCTAGCGAACTTACTTAATAAATAACTACTACTACTGGTACTACTTTATATCTTAATATCTTTAATATATAGGTATAAATCTCGTGTCACAATGTTTGTCCTAAATGGACTCCTTAACCACTTATCCGATTATAATAAAATTCGCACACCATGTGCAATTCGATCCAACTTGAGAGATGGAATAGTTTAAATATCAAATCGTTTTAGAGAAAGCGGGCGAAGCCGCGGGCGGTAAGCTAGTAAGAATATAGATTTATCTACAACTATATTAATTAACAAGGCTCAATGTCATACATACAAACGATAATATTTCACAAAGATTATTGAAACCTACATAGTACCTACTGATAAACGAAACAATCAAACCGTTGTGCAACACACACACACAAACACAGTAACTACACACGTACAATTCTATATCCACAAGTACGTAAGAACACACACGTACACGTACACAAGTACACACACAGACAAACAGGCTAACGTAACGGCGCGGCCTACACACATACATATACAATTCTATATCCACAAGTACGTAAGAACACACACGTACACGTACACAAGTACACACACACACACACACATACAGACTAACGTAACGGCGTTATAGATAACGGCCGCTTATCGTTTTGCCGTATCAGAACCTCGTATAAACATGTACACCTAGATGGTAATACTTGATTATATTACTATATATTTCAATAAATTTTCTTGCGATTGATTTACGTAATATTACGATTATAAAATAATTGCTTACAGCAGTCAAACACATCGATACGTCGGGTTATCATCCCTACTAACATTGCGAAAGGGATGCTGAGATTGGTTGAAAATTTAATACGTGATATGAAATATTATATCGAAAACATCCCCAAGGTTGGAGAACTTTTGGAATTTTTTTCACGACCATACAGCAAAATAAAATTTAATTGCAATTTTAACAATGTTCCGGAGTTCAGAACTGCGGACAAGGTTGCAAAATGAGATTTATTGTCGTCCCAATGCACCATTCACTTAACCGAAGTTTGAAAACTTTTGGAATTATTGTGAATTGATTGTCTTGACTGACTGGAGTACTTGACGGACGTTTGGAAAAGTACACTGCGATCTTTATTATTTAATAACACGCTAATAGCTTCACCTGTAACGCTAATAGCTTCACCCGCGTGGCTCCGTTCCTGTTGGTCTTAGCGTGATGATAATATAATATAGCCTATAACCTTCCTCGATAAATGGGCTATCCAACACCGAAAGAATTTTTCAAATCGGTTGTAGTTCCGGAGATTAGCGCGTTCAAACAAACAAACAAACTCTCCAGCTTTATAATATTAGCATAGATTATATATTTGTACATACTATTATATAATAAAAGCCATTGTACAGTAAATACTGTAACGCCGTAAAACGGACTGATAACGGCCGCTTATCAGCTGTCGAATAAGGAAGTGAAGTGCCTTATTTATTATCTATATTTTCAGCGTATTCTATTCTATTTATAAAAAATGACGATGAACAAATATTATTTTTATAACATTATTTTTTTTGCTAGTAAGAATTGAAAAAAAAAATGGTTTTCCCTATTATTGGAATTTCCAGTACTTAAGCGAATTGTATATGAAATCAAAATATAATTAGTCTAGAGAGAAAAAAATTAGGGAGAAACTTTTCCAGACAAATCTATCTTTACACCAAAAATTCCATCCATATCCGTTCAGGCGTTCCGATGTTACTGAGTAACAAACAAACATGCGAAATTTTTCCTATATACCTACTATTATTAGAATTTTCAACACGTACCTACTAACTCAATTATATTTTACATTATAATTATAATACGAAAAGAAATAGTTACCACTTCAATACGTAAGCGAAATAATTAAAAAAACACACAATGACGTAAATAGTTGAATACGCACGCATCTAAATAACCTATATACTTACAATAAACACCACGTGTTCGTCTGTATGTCCGTCCGTCACGCCGGAACGGATGAACACGTGCCGTGTTACGAATATGTGACGTCACGATCATTAAACTCATTTATAATTAACGCAGTCTAATTATAGATGGGAAATTTATATGTACACTTGCGGATGTGGCAGTCAAAAACTACTGAACCGATTTGGCCGAGTTTTGCTATACCGATAGATAATAATTTATAATTTATAACCTGAAATAATTTATGCGTTTTTGTCTTTTTACAAGAATACGCGAGCAAACCAAGGGGCTGTAGCTAGTAATTACAATATTTGAATACATTTGTCCCATGCCCCAAACGGTATGTTATATTTAAACTAGCTTTCCAACCGCGGCTTCGCCCGCTAAAACCTAATAAATTATATACTAAAACCTCTTGCATCACTCTATTACAAAACCGCATGATGTTGATCAAAGTAATATTCAATCAATCATTTAACAAACGTAGCGTCTACCGGGAATTGAACTTTGTACCCAACTTGAAACCACCATAAAATAAACTAAAACAGTTGCAAAAAAACTAGCCAATCTCGTACCCAAACCAATTACCAAGAACCCGACAAACAGACAAACAAAAATCCCATATAAAAACAAAAAAAAAACTCACATTACTAAAAAGAAGCGCACGCGCAGCCCGCCGCTATAACGCCGTAACGACGAATGCACTAACGAAACACGACCAACGTAATTTAAACATACTTACAAAAAAACGAATCTGAAACAGGTCTATGCCCGCGGGTTTGTTCGCCTCTGAAAAATAATAGACCAGCAAACAAAAACCACCTCTATTCACTACGATATAGAGTCGAAAATCGTTTAACGGATGTAAAGTAACGGCGTAACGTCATCGCTATTTTCGTTATAACGCGGCTCGTTATGCGCATGTGTGCGTGTTTCTCGGAAGGAATGGAAGGTTTTTTGCTGTGCATGTCGATTCTTGTATGTATGTATGTCTCTCGTTAGCTCTTGTACAATGGTGTATTGTATTTCACATGGCAATGCTTATTGAGGATTGAATGCATTGTTATTAAGAAGGTAGTATTAAACTACGTGAAAAAGAAATTATAGGATTATTTGCTTTTAAAATTTTACAAATCATACAATAATTAATAAATCTATTATTTTTAACATTTTAAAAGCTATTTATTGATGATATTTTTAATGTAAATTTGTATTCTACTTAAAGAAAAATTTACATTTATCATTAAAATCATAAAATTATTAATGTTCTATCAATAACGAAGATCGAACCCACCACCTCTCCTACTGTTATAGTTAGAATCACTAACTACTGCGCTCTTGGGTCAAAAAATCTATATTTGAAAACGACAATTGTACACACATTTAAATACCCTTAAAATACATGCACCAACATTCAAACCCACTCTACATTCCTAACAGAAAACCACCTTCACAGAAAAAAAAAAATTATTAAAGGCCGATTAGCTTATTACAAAATTGGATAAAATTTAAACCTTTGTTCATAAATCATACTATAACTACTACTACTACTACTACTACTACTACTACTACTACTACTACTACTGTCACTACTATTACTAATATATGAAAATATAATACATATTAAAACATATTAAGTAATAACTACCACAATCAAATCAGAAATTCTACATTTATTATAAGCTACCTACACAAATCTTCAACATCCGAAAAATCGCATGCACTACGTCAAACCGGTTCCAGATAAACGCACAAATAGATAAACATCGATAACACTGAGCTCGAGTGCGAATAAAAGGAAATGCAATTTTTTTATTATTTATTAGCCTCTTTTGTACAGTGATTATCAAATAGAAAAGAGAAGTCCCGTGTTCATTTCCCGAAGAAGAATAACAATAAATATGCATTCAATATGTTGCCTGGCAGATATCATTTACAAATGATAAGACCGCGCCGCCTCTTGTATTTTATTTCTTGGTATACATAGGTATACTACCATGGGCGTAGCTAGCCATGGGCTCAAGGTGGGGCAACAATAAAAAATAATATGTAACTAGCAACTGTATGTACCAAGTATGTACCCAAAGTTATATCCAGGTCTTCAAATGCCGGCGGCCGTACCGCCGGCATTTGCGAAGGCATTTGCGAAGGCATTCGCGAAGGCATTCGCGAAGGCATTTGCGAAGGCATTCGCGATGGCATTCGCGAAGGCATTCGCGAAGGCATTTGCGAAGGCATTCGCGAAGGCACTCGCGAAGGCATTTGCGAAGGCATTTGCGAAGGCATTTGCGAAGGCATTTGCCAAGGCATTTGCTAAGGCATTTGCGAAGGCATTTGCGAAGGCATTTGCGAAGACATTTGCGAAGGCATTCGCGAAGGCACTCGCGAAGGCATTTGCGAAGGCATTTGCGAAGGCATTCGCGAAGGCATTCGCGAAGGCATTGGCGAAGGCATCCTTCGCGAAGGCATTCGCGAAGGCACTCGCGAAGGCATTTGCGAAGGCATTCGCGATGGCATTCGCGAAGGCATTCGCGAATGCATTTTTTCTAGTGTAGGCACTAGAAAAAAAAAGTGTAAAGTAAAAAGTATCAGTGAGTTGTAGAACGTGTAACACAACAAAAGTGAAATTGGATAAGTTAGTGGGGTAACTAATTGTGGTACTATACTCATTTTTCTTACAGTTCATGTAACATAGAAGCCTCAGCTATTTTCTTTTTTCATGTGTAATTCGTTATTCGAATTATTCTTACTCAAAACATCTTATTGTTCACCTACCACACCACGAAATAGATCCAAAAATCTTCAGCCGTTTGGTCGCTGGGCGTATGACACTTGTTAGTTGTTAGTCAGTCAATTTAGAGGTAAATAATACTAATTATAAAGGTCGCATTTTCTGTGTCGCCTGTCGACTTTCGAGAATCGAGTGTGAATTTTCTTACGGATATTAAGCTTAGTAGTTAGTAGGTACTTCAATTTTTAGATTTGGTTAGGTATCTACCTACCTTCCAGGTCAAAGCTAGAGTGGGGCAAGCGCCCCACCCTGCCCCACCGTGGCTACGCCCATGTATACTACATAGGTACTAGGCCTACATAGGTATGTAGGTAACAGACTGGTGAAATATACCTTTACTATAATAATATTATAAAGCTTAAGAGTTTGTTTCTTTGTTTGAACGCGCTAATCTATGGAACTACTGGTCCGATTTGAAAAATTATTCATGATTGATAGCCCATTTATTGAGGACGGCTATAGGTATATCATCACCCTAAAACCAATAAGTACCGGTAAATCCGAGTAAAGCTAGTCACTACATAGTACATATCTAGTATAAAACAAAGTCGCTTTCTCTGTCCCTATGTCCCTTTGTATGCTTAAACCTTTAAAACTACGCAACGGATTTTGATACGGTTTTTTTAATAGATAGAGTGATTCAAGAGGAAGGTTTTAGTGTGTGAAGTCCCGTGTCCCCGTAGTGGGGTAAGGGGCAGATGCATTATGCATACATCTGTTTTAGTAATGATATAATTTATTAGGTTTTAGACAAAGCGAGCGAAGCCGCGGGCCGGGCGGTAAGCTAGTTAATAAATAAAATAAAAACAGTCAAGATCTAGCCCACAAGGCTGATTCACCAACTTGGCTGAGAAAATCGATCAAACAGTTTGCAAAATGAATCTGCCCCTTACCCCTAAATTAAATTAAAATAAACATAAATAATTAATTACCCAAGTCCCATCTCTACTTACAAATTGTACTCTACCACCTGGCAATAAGGTGCAAATTATTTAATTACACATTACATAACACAGCAATGACCATGGCCGGGTTCATTGAACTGCGGAAGGACAGACGAACTTTTTTGTCCGTCTTGAAGACTGATGATTTAGTTTTTTTATTATTATTATTTTTATTAGTCTGTACTCTGTATGTCTGTCTTTTTTCTTTGATCGTTTTCCCTGTTTGATATTATACAATAAAACATGCTTGTTAGCTGCTAATTTTGTTTGTAGCGAAGAAGTTATGGAACTACTGCACCGCTTTCGATTATTCTTTCACCAGTAGTAGGCAAAATTATTTCTGAGCACATAGGTACCTAAGCATATATTCTGCGATACGATAAATATTTTTTGACAATAAAATTAAACCGTCTTAAACTTCTTAGAACTATACAAAAATTCGAGTTCAACAGGATAGACCCTTCTTCAGAAAAACTTCTGAGGTGCCTTTTGGTGAAAAACCTAATAATACTCCTCCTACTTTTTTCAACTTGGTTAAAAATCTTATAACATCATGTTATTTATGGCTATAATTACACTTGAACATAAGTGGAGAATATACTAATTGAATGTAAGTATAACTTGACGAATTTGACCAATTTCGACTCTTTCCGAATTCAGTTATTGACTACCTATAAATCTAATAATAAATTACTTAACATTCATACTATTACAGGCTTACATTACAGGTATGTATTGTAAATAATTCAATGCTTGTTTCACAGCTTCCGGATATGTTCTATTTAGCTAATCTGCCAGTTAAAATGATGTATAAATGCGTAAAAGCCTATATCTGCATTCTACAGTCTCCGAACTATCTCCAGGCCCAAAAATCATATAAAAAGATCGCTCCCTTGAATGTGAAGGAAAGACAAACAAATATTATACACGTAGGTAATAATTATTCGTACGGATGCATGATGTACTTCAGATTTACGTCAAAAAGTAAAAAAATATCTCTCCTTACGCAATACATATTATTGACTATGGTAGCCTAGAAGAGATTGCTATCTAGCGATAAATGTTCTTCCTGTGTCTCGATTTATTCTGTGTGTGCAATAAATAATTAAATAAATAAATAAAAAGTATAAACTATAGCTTAGTTACTTTGGCACACTATCCACCACCTTACCTTCGTAAATCTAACCCAGGAACACTAACTTTTGAAAAAAATCAAAGCACTAAGATCTACCAATCAGCCCACTTGGTTACTTACACTCAAACTATGAAAACTAAATCTGCTATATACACCTACATTTATATACTGAAGCGTAAAATCTATAAAAGTATACGAAATAACCATAAACGTTCCACCTTTGTTCTTTAAATATACAAAGTTGACAAATTCGATAACATGTGATTTTATAAAAATTTATGTATTGTTTCATAAATAAAAATAGTCATTGTTACCTATTTTACTAAGCAAAACGTATTCAAATAAAATTAATTTGTATGTATATTAGTAAAGGTTGCCTGGCAGAGATCGCATATAGCGCTAAGGTCGCTTATCTACACTTTAAATATTATAAAGCTGAAGAGTTTGTTTGTTAGAACGCGATATAAATCTCGGGAACTACTGGTCTGATTTGAAAAATTCTTTCGGTGTTAGATAGCCCCATTTATCGATGAAGGCTATAGCTATATTTCATCTCGCTAAGACCAACAGGAGCTGACCACTGCGGGTAAACCCGCGGAGCACTGTAAATAATATCCGGGAATATACGTAAACGATAAAATAGAAGAAATTACCATCAAAACAACTCATTTATATTAGCGATCCGCCCCGGCTTCGCCCTTGGTACATATTTACGTTTTCCCTACATAAGAACCATCCTCGTAGTTCAAGGAATATTATAAAAAAATAATTAACGAAATCGGTTCAGCCGTTCTCGAGTTATGCGCTCACCAACAATTTGCGATTCATTTTTTATACTATGTAGAAGATTATTGTTATAAAACAACATTAATTATTAATGGTTAATTATTCATCATCATAATTATTATGAAAAATCTGCACATCCATACAAAAAATCTATCACGTCAAAACCGCTAAATCAATTACGATGAATTTCATTACACAGATAGATCAGGCCTTGGAAAATATATGAAGATACGTTATCATTGTTTGTGTTACCAATATATGAAGAGGCTTTAGATGCGATAACGTCAAGTGCATACGAGTAAAGCCACGGCATAAACCTAGTTATAGATAAAATCTTCAATCATACGAAAGCCTTATAAAATTTATAGTCACTACATAGTATAAAAAAAAGTCGCTGTCTGTCCATCCCTATAGATCTTCACTTCAAAACTACCCAACGGATTGTGATTTGTGATGCGGTTCTTTTAATAGATAGGGGAACTAATATGATAAATGCTCTTTCCCGCAAATACTACCTGAACCGATTACAATGTGGTATGTAGCTGAAGACCCAGAATAAAGCTTGGGCTACTTTTTATCCCAGAAATCCCACAGGAACGTGAAGTATACGGGTTTTTCTTTGATAACGCGAGAGAAGTCGCGGGCGGAAATCTAGTATAGTATAAGAAAGGTCAGGGATTTACAGAAGTATTATAATATCTCATTTTATAAGTCAAATAAATTACTCAAAATAAGGCAATCGTGTACTGTAAACAATTAACCTTTTTTCTTTTGATAAAAATAATAAACATATAGGTACCTAATATGCATAACACACATTATTATTCATTTCTTTATCAGCAAGACGGGTTTTAATCAACATTGTTGCAATATACGATTTTAAATTAATTACACCAATAGGAAATAAGTACGTACCTACCGAGAAATGTTTGAGGAAAATAACTTAAATAAACATAATCACAATTTTAAGTAAAAACACGTCTACGGTCTAACATTAACGAAAAAAAGCAAACTATAAATTAAAACATAGAAATAAGACATTAATTACAACCACATCCAAATGTTTACGTTCATCATCACTATAAATATAAAGAAAAAAGAAACAACTAAAAATAAAAGACTCGCCACATAGAACGCAATTAAAAAACAAAAACAATAAACCAATCAGATACTCACACAACACAAAACAAAATCCGAACACTGCAAACTTCAAAACGTCAAAAATATTTCGAATCGATTTGAATATAGAACGTGTGCTGCCCGCGCGCACCGCACCACAGATAAGCGATAAGCGCGCCGTTAGCTAACGTCGTTCGTTACTTGCGCGGCAAAGACTACGTAACGACAGAACGGCCTTGTTGCTTTGCTAGGTCAAGTGACGTCACGCGTACAAAACTCGCCTACCACATACATATTTAATTATTTAGTACGAAACGCGATTTGTAACGCGTTCGTTTTACATACTTCCTTTTGAGTATCACCACGGATTATTAAATAGTTACTAGTAAAACAAGAGCGACTGTCTCTATGTATGCTTAGATCTTGAAAACTACGCAACGGATTTAGATACGGTTCATTTTAATAAATAGAGTGGTTCCCAAGGAAGGTTTAAAATTTTAATATACATATATAATTTGTATTTGACAAAACGGGCAAAGCCGCGGGCGGCAAGCTAGTGTCTTTATATTTATACGACTATTTATAAATGTAGTCTAAATGATTTTTATCGTAAAACGATTAGTGTTAAAAGACTAAACTGATTCAGTAGGTTAAAGCTTATCAGTGGCTGATAAGGTGAATTCAAATGATGTAAAATATCACGTGCGAGCTTAATTCTAATTATACTGTTTTTAATTAAAAATAACATATAGGTATTTCGTATATTTTTAATGACTACTTTTATTAATATGGCATTACTACAAGCATAATTCGTAACGATGTTACTCTTAAGTCTAATCTCAAGCGAAAAAAACATAGTCCTCCTTTTAACGATGTTGGTATACAACCTGAAGATCACATTGGCTCGCCTCCAGGCGTTATTTACAATTCACCATTCAGTGTCAATGAATCATTGCATATATAAATAAATCAACGCGCGTCCGTCCGTGGTGTCACCGGAGTTTCATAATTAGCATGCAATTGCGTTATATTACGATTTCTTTATTCATTACGATAAGCGTTACCGTTGATAATAATAAAAGTTAATATGTAATATTAAGTAAACAGTTTGTAAGTACGTTCAGTGTTACGCCAAAATGGCTCAATAGATAGTAATAACTTATTTTCTGTCATTACTTTTGTACCGGAGTTTTGACGAACTTTAGGTCAACAAAATATCGAATATATAAAATAGAACAGTAATTAATCTTAGTCTTAATACAACAAAAATCAAATATCTATACTTAATATTATAAAGCTGAAGAGTTTGTCTGTCTGTTTGTTTGAACGCGCTAATCTAAGGAAGTACTGTTCCGATTTGAAAAATTATTTCGTTGTTAGATAGCCCCTTTATCGAGGATGGCTATAGGCTATATAATCATGCTAAGACCAACAAGAGCGGAGTAATGTGGGTGAAACCGCGGAGCGGAAAAAATCTTCTCTTTTTAGATCAAAATTAACTAATCAATCTCAAAAAGGAGATACAAAATCCAGGTCGCACATTACTCTAGATAATGAAACCATACCATATTTTGCTCATTTCGCATTTCTAAGATATTATGAAATTAACGTAGATGGATATGTTATGACTCAACCACACAAAAACTGTCAAAATGTTAATAAATATTGAGAGTTGTTTTCAATATTAATATGTATAAATAGTAGTACGGGAGCTAGCAACGTTTAAAAAAAAGTCATTTTAGTATAGTTGGGTTTTTGATATACTGTTTCTCTTATTATTTCGGTTAGAGTCCGGGCTGTCTGGCTGGCCGCAGTGGTTGCGTTTATTAGTGCGCATCTTATCTGCACAGGAAAATATCCCTAATTTAAAGTCATTTTTTAACGCGTAATTTTTAATCTTTTGCCTTAAGATAGATCCATCAGACATAATTTTTTTATTGCAAGACGTTTTTTTCGTTGTAAAATAGGTGCCATACGCAATTTTTATTTCAAAATAACTAAAATGTCATCAAAATAAGTGAAATTACATCAACATGAGTCCGCTTAAAAGGTAAGTAATAACTTTATTATTTATATTATATTATCCTTTTTTAATACTTATATTGAATAATTAGTAAACTAATATTTTTAATAGATGGTTTCATATTTATTACACTTTTGGGTATAAATATGAATTTGATGATATTTGTATTTTCTAGTGTTTGATTTACGCGAGTATTATACATTTTGAAATTAAAGACTTGGGAAAATAATACAATGAATAAATCGCGTTTAATCCGTTAAAAAGTCTTTAATTTCTTGATGATATTTGGTTTTTATCAAGTTTACATTAACGTCCTATTTGAGGTTCGTTGGGAAAAAGGAGGCGATATGGTAGATTGTTGCAAAAAAACTGTAAATAGTAAAATGAATATTATATATAGTATAAGTAACACAGTGATTACTTATCCTTCACTGGGACTCATGTTGATGGAATTTCACTTATTTCGATGATATTTTAATTATTTTGAAATAAAAATTGCGTCTGGCACCTATTTAACAACGAAAAACACGTCTTGCTATAAAAAATGTATGTCTAATGGATCTATCTAAAGGCAAACGATTAAAAATTACGCGTTAAAAAATGACTTTAAATTAAGGATATTTTCCTGTGCAGATAAGATGCGCACTAATAGACGCAACCACTGCGGCCAGCCAGACAGCCCGGACTGTAACCGAAATAGCAAGAGGAACAGCATATCAAAGAACCAACTATACTAAAATGCTCACTTATCAACGTTGCTACCTCCTAGAATATAGAGTTTTAATCCGTGGAAATATTCGTGTGACTTTTATTGTGTGCATTGGGCCATAATGCGATCTCGAATCGCAAATTTTTGGGAGAGAATGAGACGCTCCAGTAATAGTATTCTGGTGGCTGTCTCTAACTATTATGACAATCCTTTACTTCTGTACTGGTGCAAAGTTCATTCATCATATTTTTTTTTGTGTGGTGTCTCTCAATGTTACCCAGAAGGGCTTCTACATTTTAACGCGGACGCGGGGGTGAACTGAAGGTTCACCCTGGTAGCGACATGCACAAGGGCGTCCCCCCTTGACGGGGATCTCGAACCTCGGCTTGGGCTGTCGCTTGAGTGGAGGAGTGCTAGGGATAAACCTATAAAGCCAAGAAAAAACTATAAATGATGCTCTAATTGTCTTTAAATTTTTTTGTCTTTAATTTTTTTTTTTTATATAACTTGCATATGGGAACCCAATATTTCCTGAAATAAAACAATTTTATTTATTTTTATTTATTGGATAAAAATCGCTATAAATCCTAGCTCTACAATAATACATAGATGTTTCCTTTCCTTATATCCGAAGGCTATTTTTCGCTTAATTAATATACAGTTTATATACATATAAGTTTCAGCTAATGAATTCTTAATGTCTTGACTTCTTAAATAATTATATTTTATACTTTTTAACCAAAGTTTTATAACACTTAACACCTTTACAGTGAGCACGTGTGAAAAATCCGTAAAATGGTCTAATATTAGATCTATAATTGTCGCATCAATTTAAATAAGAATAGTGGCATCTACCATCGTCTACGTATAATAAATTATAATATTTTATCGAGGCACGTGTTTGTGTAGATTTTGAATGAACAGGTTTATATTAATAAATTAAATGTAGGTAAAATTATATAAATTAATGACCAAAAGGCTTCACTAAAGATTTCGCTACATTTTTCTTTAGGTAATTAAAATAAATTATCTTTGAATATATTTCCATTTTTGCATACAAAATGATAACGAAAAGTAATTAAAAATTGATATCTCACTTTATTTGAGGATAATATGCATCATTTTTTATTGCATTTTGCTTTCCATTTCAGATATGTATGTATGTCTTGGTCACGAATATATATAATGTTTCCTTGTTATTTTCTAACTTTTAATAGATATAAAAAATGCCAATCTTAAAATATCCGATAGTGGAAGTATGTGTTACTGACCCAAAACCTAATATGAATAATATTATATTAATGATGATATCAATCTTCACTAGAAATCAAACAGAATACACCTTGCAATATAATTCTTACACTATTATTAATTGTAAGGTCAATCTTTGCAAATGTAATTCAATAGCTATTAGTATGCATCGTACAAAATAAAGTGATTTATTTACCTAAAATCTGAATGAATTGTTATTTAACTTTTTTTATCCGACTTAAATACACATCAGCATATTCAAAAACAGTTGTTTCACACAATTACCCTAACCTCTGTGAGGCAAGATACTTTCTACCAAATGGCACATCTGTGTCGAATATTTTATCATCAGAAACTGAACGTAACGCGAACCCGAGTTCGAGTGTAACGATATTAAACGGTATGTTTACAGGAGATAAGAAATCGCATAGCAACCTGTTGCCTTATGATATTATACTAGCTGTGCCACGCGGTTTCATCCGCGTTGGGAATATTTTAACATGCTTTTATTAGCTTCACCTGTATGTTTTGTTTTTGTCAGTATTATAATATAGGCATTACAATAAGAGGGTCTAATTTCGACCACGAGGTGTACATAGAATATAAATTAATGTTACCGTGAAATTATGAATGTCTAATCAGCCAATCTATCTAGCGTAGTGCTTAAAACGATAATTTCCTAAAATTTGTAAATTTCATCCAAATCGGCTCCGCTGTTTTGTCTGATAGAATAACAAACAACTATCCTCAAAAACTGTATTATTTATTTAATACTAGTTGATAGTATCGAGTCCAGAGAACACTGGTATCTTTTTGAAATAATTACTTTTTCATTCATTGCATAAGTTTTCTTGTAAACGGGTTATTTATCACTTATTTATTTAATAATTATAATAACTTTATTGAGTCCTTCCGCACAAATTGAGTTTGGTCTTTCGTAACAACTATCACACAAGTTTTTAAAGAAAGGTAATCAAGTCGAGCAAAGTTTTGAAAATAAATAACAAGCGTAATAATCGTTTTACAATATCAATTATCGACATAAGTTATTTCATACTGCAAAAATTATTTTGTACAAATCTATACTCAATATTATTAAGCTGAAGAGTTTGTTTGTTTGAACGCGCTAATCTCAGGAACTACTGGTCCGATTTGAAAAATTATTTCTGTGTTAGATAGCCCATTTATCGAGGAAGGCTATTGGCTATAAAATATCATCACGCTATGCTATGTATGCAACAGGAGCAGAGCGGAAACCGCGTGGCGCAGCTAGTAACATATAGGTACCAATTACCAATACAACATTTCGGTGCTATAATTAAAAAAAAAAACTAAATTATAATTTTAAATCTTACAATCAAGAAATAAATTATCATTGCTTTCTTTCCCCCCTTCGTCTTAATATTTACAAAATTTTACCTACCAGCACGAAAAAATCCACAACGTAGCAACACTACTAAACTGTCAACACCGCACCACGCACACTGCTTGACGTTTGACAACTGACGTCAAATCGTCCGCCCGCCATTACTTATAGCGAAAAGCGCGGGAAAAACGTACACGGAAGCAGGAAGGATACGCTTTTGCGGTTCCAAATTCGAATTACGCTCCATTAGACAAATTGTTCGCGCCCTTTTGTTGTGTGTGCACTTTTTTTTTAAATACCGATTGACCTTTTTTGCAATTGCAAAAAAAGTCATTGATGATTGGTTAGTTCCTAATTATCTCGATTTTGCATAGAAATCGACAATATAGAGTAAAAATGTAAAAATTGTTCTTGTGATATTTTTTTTAATTAACGCCCTACGGAAGGGAGTCTTGATTCTTTTGAAATATAAATTCTATGGGCGAAGGCATAATGTACAGCTGCTGTTGGTAATGGTTCTTAGATATTATATTGTCCTTTATTTTTATGGTTGCCTGGAGGAGATTGCCTATTGTGCACTTACCATATTCATGTTTTCATGTTAAAATATATGTTTTTATTACTTGTACCTACTGTACAATAAAGTGTCATAAATAAATAAATAAATATATTTACTAAAGCGCTTGAGTTTCACGAAAGAATGGGTTATATCATAACTGAGACCAGTTGTGTATTTTTAGTTATAAATATTCTTAACGAGATGTGCTTTTGATGGTTTATCTGCAAAAATTATTTTTTAACAATACGAACAGACAATTTTTCTACCCTACAAATTATTCATTCGTTTCGTTTTTTTTAATTCTATAAAATACCCGCACATAAGAATTTTATTAACCTAGGTCATAAAATATAATCTGGTTTCCACTGTAAATTTTATAGGCCTTAATAAGGTACTTACATAATAAGTAACAAACGTTAAGTAATTTAATGGATCCAATTCGATGGAATCAAGTGCAATTGATAGCTAGTTACTACATTGCGAATATTTCAATACCTACTGATTATTATTTTATTAACATACTAGCGGTCCGCCCCGGCTTCGCCCGTGGTACATATTTCGCAATAAAAGGTAGCCTATCTCAGTTACTAAAGATTATCTGTGCCAAATTTCATCAAAATCGTTCCAGTAGTTTATGCGTGAAAACCATACATACATACATACAAACCTTTCCTCTTTATAATATTAGTATAGACAAATTCTTGCGAAATTGTTTCTCATATTCCAATATTAAGAGCCAGCGCGCACGAGCAACTTTGTCTCCGCAACTATTTTGTCTCCGCAACTATTTTGTCTCTCCCACCCATGGGCTAGTATGAAAGTGCGCGCACGTAGCGACGCAACTCCCCATACAATTGATGGGAGAGACAAAATAGTTGCGGAGACAAAGTTGCTCGTGCGCGCTAGCTCTAAGAATTTTTTGCAAAATCTCAACATATTTTTTTTAAATGATCTAGTGACGAGTTTTTTATAAAGTTACATTTCATAGAAATTGACTCTCTCTTGCAATCGACTTCCAAAAATAAACCGAGGAGGTATATACTATATTTGTCTGTAAGTATGTATGATGTTTTTGCATTATTTATCTTAAATGTTCTTCTGTTTATATTATAAAACTGAAGAGTCTGATTGTATGCACTTATATTTTAGTAAATGCCATACATTGCCATACAATATGGTATTTTAGTGATACCTAGTTCAAATTTTACCTTGGAAGCCTGTAAAGACATCGTCACGCTACGACCAATAGGAGCAGAACATTAATATGACACATATTAAGCGGGAAAACCGCTTTTCCTTTCCTCTAAACTCCCACGTCGCAGGCACAGCTAATTTAAATTAGTTTGTGCACGCTTCAAGAACCTCTGCATCAGTTCGACTATAATTTTTATTCTTATCTATTTCCTCATGAAACCTTTCCTGTCCAAAACGATACAAATAAATGTCAATTATATAAACGCTTCATATGTCTAGGAAAAGCAGCTATTTTGGATTATTGCAATTTTTCGATGATTATCTAACTATAATGTATTTTCTTTCTGTAATCTAAGCCTTTAAAAAGTATATAATAAGCTATAATAATAAAGGTTGTAGATATAGCGATCCCGGAGTGACACATAGAAATGTGGCTATTTGGCCATAATTGACTTCATTTGTGTCTACTTCGCTTACGATCGCGATAGTCAATCACGCCATCTTAATTTTGCGTCTAATCGTGTCTGCGTTAGTCTGTCGTGTTCAAAGATCGAGCATTATTATTCGAGTAGACTTTTGTTACATCTTTTTACTTATAAATTACTTACTAGCTTTTTCCAGTTCGGTGTAAAACTTGACAAATGATGTGACGTCCAATTATGTGTGCCGTGCTTGAAGATCGAATCGGTAACCTATCTACCTTTTCCTTATAAATTCCAACATCAGTTCAGATTCCGTCAGACCGTCGTCGTCCCCGTGACGCAACGCTCCAGCTGGCAAGCTGCCAAATGTTGTAATGCCAGAATTACGCGACGGTGGCATGTGAGGATTTTGATTTTGTGGAAATCTGATGACATAGTGAATAATCATCGGGAAAACAACGTATGGTATCTACTGACTGTCCTACTGCCTGAGTGTCATGCTATAATTATAATACAAGTTGGGTTTACTACATAGTTGATAGTATATAAAAAATCGCTTTCTTTGTCCCTGTAATCCTATGTATGCTTAAATCTTTAAAAACTACGCAACGGATTTTGATGCGGTTTTTTTAAAGATTATTTAAAGATTTTAGTATAATATTATTTATTAGATTTTAGGCGAAGCGAGCGAAGACGCGGGCTATTATTATAATACGTTCGTGAGAATGAATGAATGTAAATATTTAGTGGAAAAAAGATGATCGTATCTGGATTATCATACTATATAACTAGCCTATAGTTATTATTCGAGTGAAGCCGCGGCAGATACAAATATTACCTACGTGTTCATTCAAATTTCTTGTAATATCAACACGTAAACATGTTTATCTTTCTGTCTATTTATTCCTAGTAATCTCCTCTTATGTCTCCTACGTCATACGATTGCACATATTGTTGATGTTTTTAAAATAATCTTATATCATTGTATTCTTCACAATATAAGCAAATTGGAGAGTTTTCCGAGTAGTAAGTACGTATGCAACATGCAATGTACCTCTATAACTGCAATGCCGAATGTAATCAAAGTCAAATTCGAAACATTGCTTCTACCCTCAAAAAATTCCATCACCATTATGATCGATCATCGATCGAACAACGCCATCACTATCTTCAACACCAAAACCCTGTACTTATAGTACTTTAACTCTGTAGTTTAAGTGTACTCTATAACCGAACCTATCAAAAACACTTAACTCCCAAAATTTCCAAACTACCCTCATTACGACATACATTGCCACGTGGGTGTGTGTCGTAGCGTATAGGTCAGAGGGCTCTAACTCTGTACTCACAGTACTATAGTCTATAATCCTATACTAAGTACTCTACAACCAAACCTAACTTAACCCCCAAAATTTCCAAACTACCCGCATTACTAGATTCTAAATTCGACATACATTGCCGCGTGGGTGTGTCGCTTTCGTAGCGTGTAGGTCAGTTGGCCGGCGATGTAATGTAAAACGTCATTCGTTTTATTAATACAGCTATATTTAAAACAGCCACGTAATATGTGTGAGCTTATCTAAAAACTTTGTGAATGTCTAGATATTGAAACGTTCGAGTTTATGTAATGATTCAGAGGCTAAATGGAGATTTTATTTCAATATGACGAATGACAGATGTCAACAGCTGAGTGAACATCAGCTCTTAGTTTTAAATTCAATAAAATATAATAAATTCAATAATTAGTGGTAAAAACAGTAATAATTAGTATAAGTTAACTATATTATCAACGTATGTGTATTAATTAATGTGAAGTACGCATATAAGCGACTGAAGCAACGTTTTGTATAACGTGGATGTCAACGAGCCAACGGAAATTCAAATTCGAATTTCTTCGATAAACCAGGGGAGTACTAGTTCTAATATATCTACTATATTTAACACTATACACAACATTCGCATTCATTTTAACTAATAACACTGCTCATATTTTATGAGTAACGTCACAATAAATACATGAGCGCATAGTTATCGTCTCACTTTGCTTGACAAGTTGGAAGCAATTTAGAGGACAAAAACTAATAGCTCCAGACAAAATATACTTCATTTCTACTAAAAAACTACTTACTTTTTATCTATTCACTATCTATCTAACACAAGTAAATTTTAGTATAATTGCATCATACATACAATTTTTTTAACATCTATTTCACCTGTTTCAGCAACTAAAATTACAACATGCTGACCCGCAAGGCAGTGGCCAAAGACATGGAAAACAAACTAAAGGCCACATTACAGGATTTAAAGGCTTCACAATCCCTGTGTGAACAACTCTTGCTGGAGAGAGAGGAACATGAACTTGAAATCCAGAAAATAATAAAAAAGAACACAAGTTTGAAGGCCGAGCTAGCTGAACTCCACACTCAATATATGGACAGCCAAAACAAGTGCACAGCCCTCCAAGACATTGTTGACAGCTTCCAACAGTGTTCCGATGACCACGAGAAGGCTCTCAGTCGTATCGTTGAACTGGAATGCAGTTTAATGGAGGTTCAAGAGGATAACTCCAAGCGGCTATGCAATTCATCCAACAGTCTTTATGGTGAATTGGTTGAATGTGGACAGTTAAGTGGCTTTGAAAACAATAGAAAAATCAAGTTAAATTCACACAATAAATTAAAAAAATATCTTAAACTAAGTAGGTTTATTAAGCACACAAAATCAGTAATTAAAAATAGATTTTCATTAAGAAATGTAGCACAATTGCAAAATAAAAATAAAAGCCTTGTGAAAGAGTTAGATAGATATCATAGGGACTTAGAACATTATAAAATGATATATGAAGTGGAAACTACCGAACTTAAGGAGAAAATAGACTCATTAAATGATATATTACATGACCTTAACCAAAAATATTCTGTTGCCCAGTTACAAATTAATGAGCACATAAAAGAGGCAGACTACCTCATAAAGTTAAGCAATGAAAATATGGATCGTTTTGAGTCTCTGACCAATAACTATGTATGTAAGTGTTCCATAAGTGACAATGAGCAACCGTCGCCCCATAAGCCCATTGACTGCACTGACATGCATAGTATTCCATCCACGGCAACAATTTCATCAAGTAATACAAAACATCTTTCCATGCAGGAAATTATTGTGTTGTCAGATAACATTGGTCAGGGATTTGGCGCTTTGCTTAACAACTTAGGGCATAAAGTAACTAATTTTTGTACTCCTAATAGTTCATTTACATATATCATGAATTCATTAGATAATTTTAGTTTTAATGGAAATAATATTGTTGTTATATTATATGGAGATAGTCTTAATTTAAAAAAACATGACATTGATATAGGATTTCAAAAAATGTTGAAAATTAGTAGTGAGACAAAATGCAAATTTATGTTGTGTACATTACCATATTTGCCTGGTTTGACACAAAATCAAAATAAATTTATCTATAATATTAACTTAAAATTATATAATTTAACAAATCATCATAGTGATGCATTTATATATTTTGACCTTAATTCTTGTACAAAATCTTTTTGTTTGACAAAGAATACAGTGTATCTGCCATATAGATATAAGCGAGAACTTGCTATGTTAATAGCATATAATATTAACCAGTCTGGTACATGTTCGGTATCAGACCATCGATCTACTATAATTTTATGTAGTAGTAATTATATACATCAACCTAGGTTAAGTGTTGACAGACAAACTAGCCCTAAGCTAGATTTAAACTAGTTTATAAGACAACAGCTAAGCAGTCTTTTTCTATTGTGCATCAAAACATTCAAGGCTTGGCTAGCAAACTATTAGAAATAGAATTATTTTTAAATCATAATAGTATTAAAATATTTTGTGTAACAGAACATTGGCTTAAACAATGTCAGTTGTTAATAAATATTGATAATTATAAATTAAAAAGTATATACTTTAGGACAAACGCTGTTCATGGAGGTTCTCTTATTTTTGTACACAATAGTTTAAAATGCAAGGAACGAACTGACATTGTTAGCCTTTCTGTAGAACGCACCATTGAACTGTCCTGTGTTGAGCTTGAGCGTTACATTATTGTTTGCGTATACAGACCTCCTTCCAGTGACTATAATATGTTTGAGACTGTCATGGAAGAAATATTAAAGCGTTTAGGCAGGAGTAAAAAGAAGGTAATAGTATGTGGTGATTTTAATATTGATTTACTCTCGCACACACAAACGGCTACACGAATAGTTAATTTGTTTCATTCATTTAATCTGTATAAACTTTTTGATCAACCCACACGAATAACACCTACTTCTGCAACTTGTATTGACAATATATATTGTGATTGCAACTGTTTAGAAAAAAATATTCTCAACACACTAACTTCGGATCACTGTGGCCAGAAAGTAGTTTTTGAGTGGGATTACATACCTACATTCAAAAGAATTAACGTTAGGCCTATAACTAAAAAAGGCATTCATACATTTAGAAATAATATTGATAATAAACTGCCTGACCTGAATGATCAATCCTTTCATAAAAATCCTTGTGAAATGTTTACAAATCTTTTTAAATTAATTCATAGTGAATATGAAAAAATATTTAAAGTTAAATCTTTAACTATTACCAAGGATTTACCATTCAGTCAATGGGCAACTCCTAGTATACTCAGATGCAGGAACGTTCTTTACGAGTTATATGGTATGAAACAATATAACAAAGACTTATCATTTCTTAGTTACGTTAGAAATTATTCAAAAACGTTTAAAAAAGTTTGTTCCACTGCCAAGAGTTTGTATGTCAGAGATAAAATACGCAACTCTGACAATAAAGTTAAAACGGTTTGGACAATTATTAATGGTGAAATGGGCAAAAGCCAATCAAATGATAGTACCATAAAACTTGTCAATGCTGGTAGGGTCATTGACAAAAGTGCTGATGTTGCGCTTGCTTTTGAAGATTTCTTTAGTAGTGTCCCTGCTAGTATTACTAAGAAATTAAATTCGTCCTCAGCGCTTGCAGAGTCCTTTTTGAGGGTCCACGTTGCTGAGTGTAACAAATTATTTGAATTGCGCCACGTGACTGCTGATGAAATTGTTAAAACGTTTAAAACATTAAATTTAAAAAAAACATGTGATCTCTGGGGTATGTCTGTTAATTTAGTAAATAATATCATAGAAAATATTGCCAAACATCTAGCGTTTATATTTAATCAGTGTTGCGACTGTGGTATATTCCCTGATTTACTAAAGCTTAGCAAAGTTATTCCTTTATTTAAAAGTGGTGACCAAGAAGACTGTAATAACTATAGGCCAATTTCCATATTACCAACTTTGAGCAAAGTCTTCGAGAAATTAATTTTAAACCAATTAAGTAGTCATTTTGCATCAAATGGTTTACTGCACGCCAAACAGTATGGTTTCACAAAGGGGCGCTCTACCACTGATGCCGGAGTAGCTCTTTTGTCACATATATACAAAGCATGGGAAAATTCAAAGAATGCTTTGGGGATATTCTGCGACCTTTCTAAGGCTTTCGACTGTGTAGAACATTCCGCTCTATTACGGAAACTAAATTTTTATGGTATCAAAGGTTTAGCTCAGGATCTCATAGCTTCATATCTTCAGAACAGAGTACAAACCGTTGTCGTTAATGAAGAGAAATCTTGCGGTGCGCCGATTAACATAGGTGTTCCGCAGGGATCTATCTTAGGACCGTTTTTGTTCTTAGTGTATATTAATGACCTACCTTATTATTTGCAGGATATGTTTGAAATAGTACTGTTTGCAGATGACACCTCTTTAATATTTAATGTGGATAGACATGACACAAATGTTGACGAAGTAAACTCTGCTCTTTCACGCATATCCGATTGGTTTAATGCTAATAATTTACTACTAAATGCAAAAAAAACAAATTGTGTAGAATTTATCCTCCCAAATGTAAAAAAGGTGAAAAGGAATATTATTTTAAACGGGGAGGTATTATACCCTGTGGAATCTACTGTTTTTCTTGGTTTGACACTAGATGAGAAGCTACAATGGGGGGCCCATATTACCACCACCGCTGCTAAGCTCAGCTCAGCTGCATATGCAGTGAGAAGAATAAGGCATCTCACCGATGAAGAGACGGCTAGATTGGTTTACTTTAGCTACTTTCATAGCATTATGTCCTATGGAATTCTACTATGGGGCAGGGGTGCAGATATAGAAACTATATTTATACTACAGAAAAGAGCCATACGCTCTATATATAATTTGCGTGCTCGAGACTCACTAAGAGATCTCTTTAAGAATACTGGTATCCTTACTGTACCGTCGCAGTATATATTTAATAATATTTTATATGTACACAATAACGCTTATTTACACACAAAAGTAGGAGATAGACATTGTTATGACACAAGAAACAGAAATAAAATTGAAATTCCATTTTTCCGGCTAGCTAAAGTTAAAAATTCATTTATGGGTCAAGGTATACGCTTTTACAACAGAATTCCTCATAATATTAAAGAGTTCAGTAGTTCTAAATTTAAAACTTATATAAAAAATGTACTTATTCAGAGAGCCTATTACAGTATTAAGGAATATATGGACGATAAAAACCCATGGAGGGTTGTCGCGTAAAAACCACAGGACAGTTCTTTGGCATATTATGATTATAATGTACATATAACACATAATATAATGTATTTTGTAAAATTAAATTGTAAAACTGACATGATTAAAAAGAGCAACTATGGAGTTTCTTGCCGATTCTTCTCCGTAGATACTGCTTTCCGAATCGGTGGTAAATGTTAAAATATGTAATGACGTTTCAAAAGTGCTTCTAAAAGAAGTCTAATTGAATAAATAAATGTTTGAGTTTGAGTTTGAGTTTGAATATTAATAATGCGATAGTCGTGGACCGTTTGATTATCAACATATATTGATGGATGGTTGACATTTTTAAAGCTAAATTATGGCAATACTACAGACAGAAGGCTTGTTTCCTAAACATAAATGCCTATACTTATCTGTTGATTTTTGTATTATATTAAAGTAGTCATGTAGCAAAACTAGTATCACAGTATAATGTAAAAATCTCAACCAGTTCAACGATTCTAAACATTTATACTACTTTTCTTATACCTAACTTCCTTTGGTACCTGAAGTCAAGTTCATTCCATGACCATATCCTATTAGTAACATTAAGGATGTCACCTATACCCAAATACAGCTCATGACTGTCATATCATAATCATACTACGTCAATCCCCACTCAATCACTTCCGGGAACCCATCCAAAATCTGACCGCTCGCACCGTTGCTTAACCATTGACGAGACTAGCATTGACACACTTCTCCCGTCGTCTACATGATATATATGGTAATTAGGTCTTGTTCACTGTACGGAGATCGAACCGGCGACCTCGCGGTCACGGCCCGTGCGATTATTATTATTCTATACAGTTGTAGTGTGACAGGAAATTGAATCGATACGTGGACGATTTTATCTAAATGATGCTACATATTACGAAAAACACTGAATCGCTGAATAGAATTTGATAAACTTTGATATAGAGATAGATAAAGCCTTGTTTAAGACCTCAAAAGACATTTTCGGTAATGAAGTTGCATTACCGAAAATGTCTGTAATGCAACTTCATTCATTTCACTGTAAGAAGTGTAAATCATTATCATGTATCTTTGGCTTTTAAAATATATAATACTAGATTTCCGCCCTCATTTGCAAAGGAAAACCCGCATAGTTCCCGTTCCCGTGGGATTTCCGGGATGAAACCTATCCTAAGTGTTAATCCAATTTACCCTCTACATGTGTGCTAAATTTCATTTTAATCGGTTCAGTAGTATTTTTATTTATTTATTTATTTATTTTTTTTTTATTTGCGTGAAAGAGTAACAAACACACACACATCCTCACAAACTTTCGCATTTATAATATTAGTAGGATAGGATGCAATTAGCTGCAGACTATCTAGAAATAGGCACCTTCCAAGAAGTTCATAAGAATATTTACTGAATAAACTTACTTTTATAAATAAATACAATTATTTAGAGAGTACACATACATTTAAAATTTTTTATCTTGAATCTTTCGAATGATAAACCCAATTAAATCTTCTTTGATCTTTTGAATCATTTTTGCACTGGATGAGTCAAAGTTTATTTGTGAATGCCACCGACGATTATGTATATTCTCATTGCGATATTCATCTTTTTCTGTTTATGTGTTCCTTACTAATGAGCAAACATACATTTAAATTTTTCAATGTAATAAGATTTAGCATAATCATTTTGTTATTTAGATTGTATATTATATTTTTATTGTGATATTTAATATTTTAGACTTTTATGAACTGGGTGTATGTTTCACATAGACACTGGTTTTAAATTAAATTAATACATTTGAGACCATTTTAACTAATTGACCACTTATCTAGCTGTGCTCTGCGGTTTCACACGCATTACTCCACTCCTGTGGGACTTAGCATGATGATATAATATAGCCAATAGCCTTCCTCGATAAATGTCTAGATATTGAAATGTTAGAGTTTATGTAATGATTCAGAGGCTAAATGTAATTTTATTTGAATACTAGCTGTGCCGCGCGGTTTCACCTGCGTGGTTCCGCTTATGATAGTTTTAGCGTGAAGATATACTATAGCCTATAGCCTTCCTCGATAAATGGGCTAACAAACACCAAAATAATTTTTCAAATTGGCCCTGTAGTTCCTGAGATTAGCGCAAACAAACGAACTTTTCAGCAAAATGTTTTGGTAAGCACATAACTCGAGAACTGCTGGAATGATGATGTTAATTCATTTTTTTATAATATTCCTTGAAGTACGAGGATGGTTCTTATGGAGAGAAAACGTAAACATGTACATTACTTTATAAAAAGTACCAGTACATAAAACAGAATTTTACAATTGTTTGAAACAACACTAAGAGGAAAATTTGTTTATTTATTGTAATCTGTGGATTAATCTTCATAATTAGAGGAAAACTAATCTTTACTGTGTCACTTAATTTACTAAAGATAAGTTTTGTTTTATTTACTAAATAAATAAATGAAATGATATAAATAGGTACGAAACACACAAATTATTATTATTTTTTTTTTATTAAGTAAGTTTATTACTACATTTCTTTGCTATAATAATGTAATTAAAAATTAAATTTTCATTTGTTAAGTGTTAATAGGTTAATTGATAAATACAATAACCGTTAAAGGGCTGATAGACGTACGAACTTTAAAGTCGCGGTTTTAAAGTTCGCGTACTTACTCGGCTCGCGGCGGTGACAGACGTGCGAGCCAAGGCGGGCTTCGAGTAAAATTTCAAACATGTTGGATCGTCAACGAACTTACTCGACGGTTTTTAAGTACGCGTACTTGGGGTGACACACGAGCGAAAAAGGTCGTCGAGCCACAAGTTCGCGTACTTACTCGTACGTCTGTCACCCCTTTTAAATATTCGGAACGAATCGTTTGTTTTCTTTTTTTTATTTATTTATTGTCTGTATCAACAAGTAGCACAAAAAATGTCCTCAGTTTTGTCAAAAGACGCGCCAAAATGTAAAGAAAAGAAGGCTGCATATTTGATTCGATGTCCCCGAATTTCATTGTTTTTTGCTGTTAAGTCGATAGCTGGTAGTGGATTTTCTTAACAAACTGCTTTTCTTTTCCAACAAAAATGCGTAGTTTTTGTGAAAATCGAAATTGAAAATGATATTTTTCAAGGTTATTTTTGTACTAAAAACGTAACTTTAAGTAAAATCTTAAGCCATTATAGTATCAAAATGTCTTATTATCACCCACTCACACGCATTATTTTTAAATATATTCACGTACCTATCACTTTATTTACAAATTACAATTTATTTTGTTAAAATATTATTTTAACAATTTATTATAGCCAAAAATCGTTCCATTAATTTTGTATTTACAACAATGAACAAGCCACAGATTAGTTAATATGACGCATATCACAGATTAGCAAAAAAATATACTAGCTTATCATAGAGTATAAATGATACATTTTAATGTTATTTTTATAGCTCACTTGCTTCAGTTTTTAAAAACGATTAACTTTTACTTTTTTTAGTATTCAAATAGGTAGCGAGGAGCGAAGCGACGAGCGTATTAGGTTAACTCCTGAACTGCCGCACGAGCCGAGCGAGCAAAGCGAGCGTGCCGCGGCAGCGGCCGGCGAGTGCCAGAAGCGACTTTAGGGCGATTCCCACTCAAACAAAAAAAAAACTACTTAGGTTTAAACAACTTGTTTGTATTTTATTTATGTATCGTAAAATTATTTTTATTATCAAATGCTTTCTAAGTTAAAATTATTTTTGACAAATTCATTTTAAAAATCAATTTCTAATTATTATGTTTAATATTTACAATCGTGAACGCGTCATATAACATTTATTATCTATGGCATGTCGTCAGTCGTAAATACGTGGTAAATACAAACTTAAATTTTTGGCTATATACCTTTTCAGGTAGTTAATATAATTTTAGAAATTGTTATATATATAAATTAATAATCCGGCAATCTATTTAAAAATATTGCCTGTGTGCGAGATTATTAGAAGTTTTGATACGACAATGGTATAAAAGTGTCGTTTTTAGTACAAAAATAACCTTAAAAAAATTATTTTCATTTTCGATTTTCACAAAAACTACGCATTTTAGTTGGAAAAGAAAAGCAGTTTGTTATGAAAAGTCACTACCCTCTACCTATTTTACAACTCTAAACAATAAAATTCGGGGACATTGTTTCAAATATTTAACCGAAAAGAAATATAAAAAAACTCTAGCGAAACTAATTATTTCTACGATAAATAAAGCGTCTAATGCTTAGCGGAGCGATAATATTCTGTAATAAGATGTCTTGCTATCATTAACTACGTTTTTATAAACTAGAAATTTTCATACTGATCTCGTATTTTTAATAATACGTATAAATTTTCGTGGTTATTAACACGTGATACTCGAAATAGGCAGTCGTAAATATAGTAACGTTATTTAATTATACGACTCTGGAGAAAATGACCCGGTACCCAAATAAAGTCATCACTATGTGACATACCAAACTACTAATGGTTTAACACTGACCTGCTTTCGTAAACTGCGTCTCCGGCGGCAAAATGATATGTTTTCATTCAAAAATTTTTATCACAAACACTACAATTGATAAGATATTCAGTTTATTTCACACAATACTCACTAAACTTTTTTTGCGAACTCTTTTTTATGACATTCGCGAGACGGCGCTGCGTTGGTTGACCGATGGAGCGCATCCGACAACGACATAGCGACAGTTGCCACAGATAAAACACACAGAGCAAGTAATATAAAACAGAATAGAAATAGATTCGTGTCTGAAAATGTCAAGTACCTATTATCAAAACCAAGATCAAAACAATGTATCAAGCACAGTAATTAAAATTAATGAGTTATAATTATTATGATTTATAGGATATTATTTATAACAATAGAACGTTGAAATAGTGTATTCGTTTTATTTCTAAAAATACGATTATGAAGGTAAACTTGGAAAATCACAAACTGTACTTAAATTTGAGTTGTTTTTTTTTATAATTTTAATTTTAAATTTATTACAAATTTTGCTATTTATTACTTTTTGAATGTTTATTTCTATATAATAAAATTCAGATGCAACATATTTTCTTTTTTTTTTGTGTCGCTTGACCACAATCTCACCATTACAAGACGTAGTTATTTATATGGCTATAAATGTGTCCTAAAACGCAACGCATTTTCCTTTGAAGGAACTCTTCTCTTGAATATAACATTCTCAAAGTTAAGAAAGAATTCAATAGTTAATTTAATGCAAATTTGTAAAAAGATAACACAGAGAATCAACTTTTTATAATTTTTAAAGTTTTCATTACTAAGTTTACCGATTCGATTGGATTATCACATTTACATATTCATTAAATTTTATATCATTAAATATATTATTAAATTATAAGTTTTATTCTGTGGTTTTACTAAATAAATAAATATGAACGTTAGAAATGCAAATAGTCACATCTTCTTGCCATAAAAACCAAAAAAAAAAAAAAATTAATTGAAGTGACATTGACATATAACAGTAAACATCGATGTCATGCATTGATGCTAAGCATTGATGTCATACGTAGTAACTAATACTTAATCTGTGGATGTCATGCAAGCAATCATGCAAGTCGCCCACTGTCGTCTGTCAGTGTCATTGTCGATTTTCGCCTAATAGCGATTAGCGATACATTTCTAACTTTCACAAATATTTTAACATTTCTTTATAGTTCCTGTATAATTTTAATTATATCCGTAGTTTTTATACTAATGTTGTGTGACTGTAGCTAGCTCAGTTCTCAAAATGATAAAAGCAATTTTAGTGTTCAATAATCATGGGAAGCCGAGATTATCAAAATTTTATCAATACTTTGTAAGTATTTACTAATTTAAATTACAATCTACGTTTTTATTTACATTATTCAAATAAATATAGACATAACAAAGTGTTTGTATATTGTGTTTATCTCTATATAACAGAGTTTGCGCAGAAACTTTAGTTCCGAAAAGCGTTACTAGGTTTCAAGTATTGATTTTCCGAGGGTGTAGACAGGACAAAAAAGAGCAAAAAGAGAGTTCGCGCATGAGCATTAGTCCCGAAAAGCGAAGCTAGGAGTCGGTTTCAGGTATTGATTTTCTTTTTGGCTGTGGAGGACAATGAATAGCACGTCTCTTTGCCCTCAGGAAGCTTTAGAGTCTAGACCTAGTTCAAATAATTTCAAAAAGATGCTTTTTTATAGCAAGTTAATAGTTAAATTCAATATGTATTGTGCTATTGCTGTAATAATGTGAGTATTTTAAATTAATAATTGAAAATATGGGACGGGGTATTATTTTAAACCTTCATAAATGTTTTAATTGCATTAGATATCATTTGTTTTACTTTTTGATATAAGTTTCATCATATTAATATCACAAAAGCCAATTTTTCTTTGTTCTAAGAGCCTTTGTTTATTTTATGGCATAGCAAGTTAAGGGACAGATGGACCTGATGTTTACTGGCACCCAAAAATGCTTGTAATATTGGTACAGTTATTGACGCTTAAAAAATATAAAAAAAAAACTCGATATATAGGGCGTGGCATTATGAATAGTAATGGTATAGACTATAGAGGATGTTGTAGTGTTCAGAATTGTGAATTTTATGTTTAATAAAAGCAGGGAATATATCTCGAAAACAGCGAGTGGGTTGCGAGATATATTATATATTTTCGAAAATTAAAAAAATGTCATCCTTTGTCACTCTTTCTTGTGGTATGTCTGCAAAGCAATTATTTCTATATATTACTAGCGGTCCGCCCCGGCTTCGCCCCGTGGTACATATTCACGTTTTCTCATAAGAACCATCCTCAAACTTCAAGGAATATAATAAAAAAAGAATTATTGAAATTGGTTCAGCCTTTCTCGAGTTATGCGCTTACCAACACATTTTGGGATTCATTTTTATATTATAGATTTATTTTTGGCAAAGCGTTTTCCTGGATAAATGAACTATCCAATAAAAAACATAATTTGTAGGTGCGCATGCTTTTTTTTTAAACAAAGATGTAACACAAATTTCATATTATGATGTTTGCAAACATGCAAACATTTGATTCGTCAGATTTGTCCACTGTCATTAGGAATTTATAAAATTTTGCAAAAAAAATGGGCGGGATCAATGCAAACTGCTACTAAATAGTATTCCTTTGTTAACAGAATGAAGATATGCAACAGCAGATCATTAAAGAGACTTTCCAGTTAGTTTCGAAGCGAGACGACAATGTGTGCAACTTCTTAGAGGGAGGCAGGTCAGTATTTATTATTTACTTTTCCCGTCTTCATTGACAATAAAGCTGAGGGACGCTGATATTCAGTGGGAGCTGTAGTGCCCTCTCCGCTGCAAGCAGGCCTTATTTGTGAATTGTGCTGAATGCTCGACTCCCAAAACAAATTTTCAAAATCAGTTCATCCAGCCAAAGTTGGTTAAAATAGACAACAGAAATATATTTTTATTTGAATTAAAAAAATATAACCACAGTGGAATCCGTTTAAAATGACATTAAGGGGAATGTCAAACTCGTCATAATAAACGGACATCATACAAAGCATTTTGTAGAAAATAAACAATCTCCTGTTTTTGTTAGTATTTAATACAGAGAAACAAAATATAGATGCCTACACATTGAGACTCAAAACAAACAGAAAGAAAGTGTTGTCGGATATCACAATTTTCCCATTAAAATTCATTTCGGATAGTATAACCGGACAATTTATTAAAAATTGGTTACAATAAACAATATGTCACTATAAACGAAGTCATTTTATCCGACTTATCAAGAATTTTATATGAAAACCAAACTTTGCTGTGTAATACGTCATAATAAGCGGTTGGTCAATATAACCGGAGTCATAATAAAAGGATTCTACTGTATATACAGAAAAAAATGAAATTTTTATAGACAACAGGAAATATTTGTTTTGTTCCAGTCTCATCGGTGGATCTGATTATAAACTTATCTATAGGCACTATGCAACACTATACTTCGTGTTTTGCGTCGACTCGTCCGAGAGTGAGCTTGGCATTTTGGATCTTATTCAGGTAGGTTTATGGTTTAAATTTCAATAAAGATTATACTTTAAGTTGGTTGTTATTTTCTTTACTAGCTGTCTGCCTGCGGCTTCGTCTGCTTTGTCTAAAATGTCATCTATACTAATATTATAAAGCTGTAGAGTTTGTTTGTTTGAACGCGCTAATCTCAGGAACTACTTGTCCGATTTGAAAAATTCTTTCGGTGTTAGATAGCCCATTTATCGAGGAATTGTAACATAAATAAATGTGTGCTAAATTTCATTTTAATTGGTTCAGTAGTTTTTGCTTGAAAGAGTAACAAAGATACATACATACACATACATCCATCCTCACAAACTTTCGCATTTATAATATTAGAAGGAAGGACATAAATTATATTTTGCTGTGTACAATAATTCAATGACCGCCTCCTTGGTACAGTGGTTGACGCGTGAGCGTAATACCGAGGGGTCCTGGGTTCGATTCCCGGTGGAGACGAAGAAAAAAAATGTCTCGGTCTGGTAGGACACAGAAGGCTGATCACCTACTTGTCCCTAAAGAAAATCGATCAGTGAAACAGATGTATAATGCATCTGCCCCTTACCCCACTAGGGGACATGGGACTTCACTTTGTACAATAATTCATTGATCTAACAGGTGTTCGTTGAAACGCTAGACAAGTGTTTCGAGAATGTATGCGAGCTGGACCTCATCTTCCACGCGGATGCTGCTCATCAGGTTCTGGACGAGCTCGTGATGGGGGGTATGGTGCTGCAGACGAACATGGCCGATATATTGTGTAGACTGCAGGAGCAGAATAAGATGCAGAAGGCTGAGGTAATTTTGCGGGTAGTTTTCAAATTTCAAATTTATTCATTATTAAATATACATATACATACAATTACAATTTATTACAATATACAATTAATATTCATGTAAAAGTATATAAAAAGGCTACTAAAACAATTTATACAAGCCAATGTTTCCCTAGCTAGGTTACTTGGCAACCTGTGTTTAGGAGAAACAGCTTGCCTCTAAAATAAATTCACAAAAGTTTGGTAACATGTCACTTAAATCTATACTAATACTAGCGGTCCGCCCCGGCTTCGCCCGTGGTACATATTCACGTTTTCTCTACATAAGAACCATCCCCGTACTTCAAGGAATATAATAAAAAAAGAATTAGAGAAATCGGTTCAGCTGTTCTAAAGTTATGCGCTTACCAACACATTTTGGGATTCATTTTTGTATTATAGATTATAAAGCTGAACAGTTTGTTTGAACACGCTAATCTCGGGAACTACTGGTCTGATTTGAAAATTTTTTTCGGTGTTAGATAGCCCATTTATCGAGGAAGGCTAGGCTATATATCACCAACAGCGGAGCAATGCGGGTGAAACCGCGGAGTACAGCTAGTATATAATTGTTGCTAGTGTAATCAAATCAAAAAATGAACAATTAAAATCATTCATTTGCAATCAAACATGGTTACAACACAACAGACAACTTACATAATATAATAACTACTAGCTGGTGCGTTGTGCGCGGGCTGCAAGCAGCCCGCGAGCCCCTTTTGCCCCTGGGTTGAAGCAATAGGGCAGTCATTAGAAAATGTGTTAGAATTCCCAGTCCATTTGTAATTTTCTGCTAACAGCGATTCCACAGTCAATCGGAAGTGCTTATAAATTCCCCATTAAAATATTTTCTATTCCGGGGGGCTATCCACCATCGTGGGTGCGTGGTGCGCGGGCTGCAAGCAGCCCGCGAGCCTCTTTTGCCCCTGAATTGAAGCAAAAGGGCAGTCATTTGAAAATAAATTCGAATTTTCTGTCCATTTGTTACATCTGCTAACAGCGATTCTACAGTCAGTCGGTAATGCTTATAAATTCCCCATTCAAGTATTTTCCACTCCGGGAGGCTGTCCACCTTCGAGGGAGCGTAGTGCGCGGGCTGCAAGCAGCCCGCGAAGCATCCCAGGGCAGAAATCTTCAGTCATTTGAAAATACATTCGAATTACCTATCCATTTGTTACATCTCCTAACAGCGATTCTACAGTCAGTCGTTAATGCTTATAAATTCCCCATTCAAGTATTTTCCACTCCGGGAGGCTGTCCACCTTCGAGGGAGCGTAGTGCGCGGGCTGCAAGCAGCCCGCGAAGCATCCCAGGGCAGAAATCTTCAGTCATTTGAAAATACATTCGAATTTCCTATCCATTTGTTACATCTCCTAACAGCGATTCTACAGTCAGTCGGTAATGCTTATAAATTCCCCATTCAAGTATTTTCCACTCCGGGAGGCTGTCCACCTTCGAGGGAGCGTAGTGCGCGGGCTGCAAGCAGCCCGCGAAGCATCCCAGGGCAGAAATCTTCAGTCATTTGAAAATACATTCGAATTTCCTATCCATTTGTTACATCTCCTAACAGCGATTCTAGAGTCAGTCGGTAATGCTTATAAATTCCCCATTCAAATATTTTCTATTCCGGGGGGCTGTCCACCTTCGAGGTTGCGTGGTGCGCGAGCTGCAAGCAGCTCGCGGCTCATCCCAGGGCAGAAATCTTCAGTCATTTGAAAATGCATTCGAATTTCCTTTCCATTTGTAACATCTGCAAACAGCGATTCTACAGTCAGTCGAAACTGCTTATAAATTACTTATTCAAATATTGGTAAAATTTTTGAAACGTCTTATCGATAGCGGGCAGTGACTTTTCATAATAAACTGTTCAAGAGTTAACCTAACACGCTCGTCGCTTCGCTCCTCGCTACCTATTTGAATATTTAGGCCGGCCGCTGCCGCGACTCGCTCGCTTCGCTCGCTTGGCTCGTGCGATAGGTAGTTCAAAAGTTAACCTAACACGCTCGTCGCTTCGCTCCTCGCTACCTATTTGAATATTTAGGCCGGCCGCTGCCGTGACTCGCTCGCTTCGCTCGCATGGCTCGTGTGGTAGTTCAAAAGTTAACCTTACACGCTCGTCGCTTCGCTCCTCGCTACCTAAACTGCTTATAAATTACTTATTCAAATATTGGTAAATTTTTTAAACGTCTTATCGATAGCGGGCAGTGACTTTTCATAATAAACTGTTCAAGGGTTAACCTAACACGCTCGTCGCTTCGCTCCTCGCTACCTATTTGAATATTTAGGCCGGCCGCTGCCGCAACTCGCTCGCTTCGCTCGCTTGGCTCGTGCGGTAGGTAGTTCATAAGTTAACCTAACACGCTCGTCGCTTCGCTCCTCGCTACCCATTTGAATATTTAGGCCGGCCGTTGACGCGACTCGCTCGCTTCGCTCGCTTGGCTCGTGCGGTAAGTAGTTCAAAAGTTAACCTAACACGCTCGTCGCTTCGCTCCTCGCTACCTATTTGAATATTTACGCTGGCCGCTGCCGTGACTCGCTCGCTTCGCTCGCTTGGCTCGTGCGGTAGTTCAAAAGTTAATAAATATTTTCTACTCCGGGAAGCTGTCAACCCTCGAAGTTGTGCGGTGCGCGGGCAGCAAGCAGCCCGCGGCGCCGTCCTTTGCCGTTGCTATTCAATCACCATTCCTACTATGGAAATTTCCATACAAAATTTTCTAAAAAAAAAATTTCGCTTTTTAACAAAAAAAATTATATGCCTGGAAGCGGACCAGGTTTTGAAGTATTTTTTACTTTGGCGACCCCGACCTACCTGCCACCGGTTCAGAGAGCCGTTGAATTACGTGATGTATGGAAAATGGAAACCGGGGGTCGGAGAGAAATTCTGAGTATGCAGTTTTGTAAATCTGTCCGATCAGAGCACAAAAGTCAATTTTCAGATCGATCGTAAAGTAACTGGCGCCACCATCTTGCCTCGAAAAATCGGCCCTTTTTGAAAAAAAAAATTACGTCCAATTTGAAATTTCTCGATTGCCCTGGTAGCACCCCATCTTCCTGATCATTTTTTAGTTCTACACCCCCCACCTATCTGGCGCCGTTTCGGAGAGCCGTTGAATTTCGCGTTGTATGAAACTCGGAAACCAGAGATGGAAACTCAATTATGAGTATGCCAACTCAATGTGAGGCTTGATTAAAGCCCCTGTGCCAAGTTTCAGCGCGATCGGCCCAGCGATGGCCGTTTTAGAATTTGTATGGCGGCGGCCATTTTTTCCGCCATTTTGAATTTTTTTCACTATCTGTGGTAATTGCTCGAGGTCTACTCCAAGTTTAGTTCGAGCACCCCAGATGTATCTGCTACCGTTTGCGCGGGCCGTTGACCGTCTTCGAGAGATGAGGGAAAGTTTAAGATTTCGGATTTTTCTGGATATCCTGGAAGCTGGGCGAGTATGAATGCGTCATTGGTGTATTTCTCCATTGCACCACCTCGTCTAAATTTACGTTTTTATGTTTGCGCCAAAAATGGAAAAATTCCAAAATCGAGCGTCCCACTACGGCTCCCTGGTAGCGTCCCAGGGTGGTGATCATTTTTAGTTCAGGGACCCCCCACCCAACTCGCACCGTTTCCGCGGGCCGTTGGATTTTGCGTTGTATGAAAGTTGGAAACCGGGGCCCGGAGCCACTCGTACGGGGCACCGATCGATTCGCCGGCTCGCACAGAGCACGTGTGCCAAATTTGAGACGTAAGGATTCATAAACGGCGATTTTGGCAAAGTACGGCGGCCATCTTGTTTTCGCGAAAATACCCATTTTTCCACCACCCCTGGTAATCGCCACCAGTTCCGAGCATTTTTTGTTCAGACAACCCCCCTCCAGGTATCACCGTTTTTGCGCACCTCCAGGTGTCCACTTGGTTTTCGAAGATGATCGAGATCGCTATATTTTTCCTCTGGTCTCTCGGCACACCTCTACACGATCACGTCATAATCCCCCCCACTTTCCACTTAGTTTCCGAGAAAACCGATGTCAGTCAGTCAGTGAATCAGTGGTAGTGTAGCTTTATATATTATAAAATAATAATAATAATATGTGATACATTTATTGTGACATTTTGAACAATGTCTCCTATGCTAGGAAAAAAACCTTGTGTAACAAAGGACGGATGAATGTATCATAAATGAGACATTCATCCGTCCTTTGTTACAATTAACCTAAGGATTTATTACTAAGATTTTATTATATGTATAGACTATGCAAGTCTTTCCAAAATTTATAACGGTATCAAAAACATGATACATATTCATAGATTAAATAATATATGTATATAAGAAAGAAAATATTGTAAATAAATATAGTGTAATGTGTACTTTCTAATATTGAATTTAGTTGTATACTCTACCATAGTTTTTTTTCATACGTCAATATAAAGAAGAATCAATAGCGAATCGTCTGGGCCATCGTTTCGGCGTGTGCGTACAGTGTCACACGACAAAACGATGGTCCGGACGCGACGCTGAAACCATCGAAGTAGAGAAGAGAAGAGAATAAAAGAAGAGAGAAGAGAAAAGAAGGTTTTCTAAAGCATATAACTTGCGGTTCACAGTAGGCTCTAGTTTACTTTTTAATACCTGAATGTTTGTGGAGATCTACCGGTGACATATGCGCTACCTGAGCCAAAACTTTTATCTGATGATTTTTCCTTAAAATTCATGTTTTCTTCTCTAGCTTCGCGCAGCCGTCATATAACGCTTCGCTAATGTGAGCATTTTGTCTATGAAAACATAATCTTAAACGATAGCTCACGTGCTGGTGGCAAAGTTAGGGGGGTTGCTGGTTAGGGGTGTACACAAAGAGTTGAATTCATCTATTTGAAAAAATTGGTTGTCTATAAAGTCGGTTTACTGACGATAGTTGAACGTGACAACGTGCGATTGTGCTTCTTTGTCGCACGTTCCGCGCTCTCGCTCGCACTTCAAGACTTACATGGAACGCCTCAGAGCGAGGTAACGCCGCATGAGTCATGTTTTTTTGTGCGTGCAGCCGGCTCTATCGAATTATAAGACGTTGTCACGTCAAAAAAAATGCATCTAATAAGTATTTTTTACGTACTCAGCGTATGCAAAACTATAACCTCCATTGAGCTTAGAATACCGACAGTAGGCACCCTGTATTATACGTCAAAGGCTTTAATTAATAAATATTTTCAGGCTGGTTTATCAGCTGCGCCGGCCAGGGCAGTGTCGGCTGTGAAAAGTATGAATTTGCCTCAACAGTTGCGAGACATGAAGTTACCCGACCTCCCGCAGGCTATAAAGGTGAGAAGGTGTTTTTAACTTATTATTATTTGCGAATAAACGGTTTTAAAAGGGTTTTTTTTATTTTCGATTTAAAATTAGATTTGGCGCTATGCTTAACAATTTAGGGCTTATAGTTACTAATGTTTGTACCCCTAACAGTTCATTTAAATATATAATCAAATCACTGGATCATTTCAGCTTTAATAAGAATAATATTGTAATTATATTATATGGGGACAGTTTAAATATAAATAATAAGGATATTGATGTAGGATTTAAAAAAATGTTAGATATTAGTAGTAGGACTAAATGTAAATTTATGTTGTGTACATTGCCATACCTACCTGGTTTAACACAAGAACAAAATAGATTAATTCATAATATGAATTTAAAATTGTATAACCTAACAAATCATCATCGTGATGCATTTATTTACTTTGACATTAACTTATGTATTAAATCTTTTACTTTGACAAAGAATACAGTGTATCTGCCAACTAGATATAAGCGAGAACTTGCTATGTTAATAGCATATAATATTAACCAGTCTGGTACATGTTCGGTATCAGACCATCAATCTACTACAATTTTATGTAGTAGTTATTATAATATACATCAACCTAGGTTAAGTGTTGACAGTCAATCTAGCCCTAAGCTAGATTTAAACTAGTATATAAGACAACAGCTAAGCAGTCTTTTACCATAGTGCATCAAAATATTCAAGGCTTGGCTAGCAAATTGTTAGAAATAGAATTGTTTCTGAATGATAACAATATTAAAATATTTTGTGTAACAGAACATTGGCTTAAACAATGTCAGTCGTTAGTAAATATTGAAAATTACAAATTAAAGAGTATATACTTTAGGACGCAGGCTATTCACGGAGGTTCTGTTATTTTTGTACATGATAGTGTAAAATGTAAAGAACGAACTGACATTGTTAGTCTTTCTGTAGAACGGACCATTGAACTGTCCTGTGTGGAGCTGGAGCGTTATATTATTGTTTGCGTTTATAGACCCCCTTCCAGTGACTATAATATGTTTGAGAAAGTCATGGAAGAAATATTAAAGCGTCTAAGCAGGAGTAAAAAAAAAGTTATAGTATGTGGTGATTTTAATATTGATTTACTTTTACAAACACAAACGGCTACACGAATTGTTAATTTATTTCAGTCATTTAATCTATATAAACTTTTTAACGAACCCACACGAATTACACCTACTTCTGCAACCTGTATTGATAATATATACTGTGACTGCATCTGTTTAGAGAAAAATATTCTCAATACATTGACTTCGGATCACTGTGGCCAGAAAGTAGTTTTTGAATGGGATTGCATACCTACATTTAAAAGGATTAATGTTAGGCCTATAACTAAAAAAGGCATTAATAAATTTAAGAATAATATTAATAAAAACCTGCCCGTACTAAATGATCAATCCTTACCTAATAGTCCTTGTGAAATGTTTAAAAATCTTTTTAATTTAGTACATAATGAATTTGAAAAAATATTTAAAGTTAATAAATCTTTAAATATTACCAAGGATTTACCATTTAGTAAATGGGCGACAGCTAGTATACATAGGTGCAGGAACATTCTTTATGAATTATATGGTATGAAGCAATATAATAAAGACCCATCTTTTCTTAGTTATGTTAGAAATTACTCAAAAATTTTTAAAAAAGTTTGTTTTACTGCAAAGCGTTTGTATATCCAAGAAAAAATACGCGACTCTGATAATAAAGTTAAAACAGTTTGGTCTATTATTAATGGTGAAATGGGTAAAAGCAAATCAAGTAATACCATAAAACTTGTAAATAATGACAGGGTTATTGACAAAAGTGCTGATGTTGCGCTTGCTTTTGAAGAATTCTTCAGTAGTGTCCCTGCTACTATTACTAAAAGTTTAAATTCGTCTTCAGCACTTGCAGAAACCTTTTTGAGAGACCATGTTGCGGGGTGCAGTACATTATTTGAATTACGACACGTAACTGCTAGTGATATTGTTACTGCCTTTAAGACGCTTAATCTAAAAAATACTTGTGATCTTTGGGGAATGTCCGTAAATTTAGTTAATAATATAATAGAAAATATTGCGAAAAATTTAGCTTTCATATTTAATAAGTGTTGTGACTATGGTACATTTCCTAATTTACTAAAGCTTAGTAAAGTTATACCTCTATTTAAGAAGGGCGATCAAGAAGACTGTAACAATTATAGACCTATCTCTATTTTACCAACATTAAGTAAGGTATTCGAGAAGTTAATATTAAACCAATTGAGTAGTCATTTTGCATCTAATAATTTACTGCACACCAAACAGTTTGGTTTCACAAAGGGGCGCTCAACCACAGATGCTGGAGTTGCACTTCTAACACATATTTATAAAGCATGGGAAAACTCAAAAAATGCTCTGGGGATATTTTGTGACCTCTCCAAGGCATTTGACTGCGTTGAACATTGTACTTTGTTACGTAAACTTAATCACTATGGAATTACAGGAAAAGCCCAGAACCTCATAGCGTCATACCTGCATGATAGGATACAGACTGTAGTTGTTAATGGAGAACGTTCTAGCGGTGCGTCAATTAACATTGGTGTTCCACAGGGGTCCATTTTAGGTCCCTTCTTGTTCTTGGTATATATCAATGATCTTCCCTATTATTTGCAGGATAGGTGTGAAATAGTTCTGTTTGCAGATGATACCTCATTAATTTTTAATGTGGATAGGCATGACCCAAATGTTGACGAAGTGAACAGTGCTCTTTCACACATATCTGAATGGTTTACTGCCAATAATTTATTATTAAATGCCAAAAAAACCACTTGTGTTGAATTTTTACTTCCTAATGTACAAAAGTTGAACAGAGATATTACCTTGAACGGGGAGGTATTGCATCCTACTGAGTCTACTGTATTTCTAGGGTTAACATTGGACGAGAAACTACAGTGGGGAGCCCATGTCAACACCGCTGCAGGTAAGCTCAGTTCAGCTGCATATGCAGTCCGAAAAATAAGGCATCTCACCGATGAAGATACGGCTAGATTGGTTTATTTCAGCTACTTTCATAGCATTATGTCCTATGGAATTCTACTGTGGGGCAAGGCTGCAGATATAGAAACTATATTTATCTTACAGAAAAGAGCCATTCGCTCTATATATAATTTGCGTGCTCGGGACTCACTAAGAGATCATTTTAAGAATACTGGTATCCTTACTGTACCATCACAGTATATATTTAATAATATTTTGCATGTTCACAAAAACGCCGACTTACACACAAGAGTAGGAGATAGACACGATTATGGCACAAGGAACAGGAATAGAATTGAAATGCCGTTTTTCCGATTAGCTAAAGTTAAAAATTCATTTATGGGTCAAGGTATACGCTTATACAATAGAATTCCTCTCAATATTAAAGAGTTTAGTAGTTCTAAATTTAAAACTTATATAAAAGGTGTACTAGTTCAGAGAGCGTACTACAGTATTCAGGAATATATGGACGATAAAGACCCATGGAGGGTTGTCGCGTAAAAGCCACAGGACAGTTCTTTGGCATATTATGATATATTATGTATAAGTTAGATATAAGTTACATATTATGTAATATTGACATGATTTTAAAAGAGCAACTATGGAGTTTCTTGCCGATTCTTCTCCATAGATACTGCTTTCCGAATCGGTGGTAAATGTTAAAATACTTATGTAATGACGATTCGAAAGTGCTACTAAATAGTAGTCTAATTGAATAAATGAATGTTTGAGTTTGAGTTTGATTTATTTATTTTTTAAACGATTTGATCTAAAAACAATCAACTTTAATGTAATTATATTCACACTCAAATCTTGTTAAAATATAACATAGATAATATCTATTATCACTACATAGTATAAAACAAAGTCGCTTTCTCTGTCCCTATGTCCCTTTGTATACTTAAATCTTTAAAACTACGCAACGGATTTTGATACGGTTTTTTTAATAGATAGAGTGATTCAAGAGGAAGGTTTTAGTATATAACTAGCTTTCCGCCCGCGGCTTCGCCCGCGTTTTCAAAGAAAAACCCGCATAGTTCCCGTTCCCGTGGGATTTCCGGGATGAAACCTATCCTATGTGTTAATCCAAGTTACCCTCTATATGTGTGCTAAATTTCATTCAAATCCATTCAGTAGTTTTTACGTGAAAGAGTAACAAACATCCATACATCCATACTTACAAACTTTCGCCTTTATAATATATATGTTAGATTTATTAGGTTTTAGACAAAGCGGGCGAAGCCGCGGGCGGTAACTAGTCTATTATAAACAGCTATTTGTATAGAATGCAAGTGTCATTTCTTTTGCATAAAATAAAAATTGTCAGTCATGTTAAATTAATTTTATTTATTATATTCCAGGATCTAAAGTTCTGACCAACGCAGCAGGCGTACACGGGCACGCCGGTCGCCATAGCAACGAACATACTAACATCCATCTACCCGCAAAATGACAAATATCAAAACATACAGAAACAAGACAATTTTAAGTTTTTCGGCTCAGAGTCTCTAAGCACGAGGTTCTCAGAGACGTTTTCAGAGAATTATCAACAGACGGACGGTGTTAATTTTCCAAATTATGAGAGTAATAGTGCTGACGGTTATCAAGACTTAAGGGGGACGGTTGAAGGGGGGTACGGGGAAAAGAAAAAGAAGAAAAAAAGAAATAGACATTGATTTTTTTGTAGTTTTTTTGAAGTGAAACTTTTTTAGGCGCGTTAAGAGTAACATTTCAAGCGTCATGGCATTACCGTCACGTCGTGGAGGTAGGCGACGATTTTGGTTACTTTGAATCTGAAGAAGTTTCACTTCTGACACGTGTGCTCGGCACACACGCTCTTTTTTGTAGATAGAAAGGCCAGTAAAAGAAATTATTCATATAATTGGTGAATGAAATGGCTGAACTATGAAAACGACTATTTATTTATATAAATGAGTTGTTTCTAAAATAGTTGGCATGGATTATGCAATAATAAACAAAAATCACGAAGTGGTGTCGTTTTAAATGTTAAGAATTTCGTTAATACTATAAAAATATTTTTCTACCCTTGTATGTGCAATCGTCCATGTCTTAAAATTGAAAGACAATGTTTTGTTTAATTTTTTACCTTTCTTTGAGATTACGTACGTGTGTGTCTTAAATGTATTTCTTTTTTAAGTAAATTAAATAAAACAGATGCTCTCTTTTAAAAGTCGTTTAAAAATCCTGTCCCTAGTCTTGTTACTATTCAAAAATAGCATATCTAAAAATTGGCGGCAAATTGTAAGAACTTTTTAAAATTGTTCGAATTTATGAAACATTCCCTGTTTTGTTGTGAAATACGCTATGGCGGGAAAAGTGTTGCAATGTTTTAATTATGTACTCTAATAGATTTAAGAAATATATTATATATAAAATGTTTGATTTTGTTTTATTTAAACCCAAACTTCTTCCATCTGCTCATATTGACTTGAAATCTATGCTAATATTATAAAGCTGAAGAGTTTGTTTGTTTAAACGCGCTAATCTTGAACTACTGGTCCGATTTGAAAAATTCTATCGATGTTAGGTAGTAGCCCACTTATCGAGGAAGGCATAGGCTATAATATATTATCATCACGCTAAGACCAACAGGAGCTTGTATTAAATGAAGACTAATGAAAGGTATGCCTATTGAATAAAAATATTGCCTGATGAAATGTTTTTCAAAATCGGTCCAGTTAAAACACAGCATCTGCTTGTGATAAACTCGTAAGTACTGGATACATAGATTATAGTTTTGACTTTTGAATAACAGCTAGAATGATTAATGACTCTAAGGATGGATTTAGAAAGGAAAAAACAACATTTTATTCAATACACAAACTGTATCAGAAGAAACAAAAACATACACAATACATATAAAAACAACAACGTAGAAAAATAACATTCATTATCATAGGAAGATCTATTATGATCGTGGATTATGATGCATAACTTAGATTACAAAATAAAAGGCAGATGGAGCATGACAATCGTCCATAGTCTATGTCCAAAAGATAATAAAGCAGCTAAGTACGAACTTATATAGGGGGCATTTCACGCGAAGCGGACACAGATTTCAGGGTCAGGTTTCAGATTTCGGTTATATTTTAGTATGTTACACCTGTATATACCCTCGGTATGTATACGAAATATTTTTGAATTTAGAAGCTTAGTTTTCGAAGTACAGGTATTTGAAGATGTCAGTAAGCGCGAATCATGCGCGACTTCGAATGTAATTATCAGTTCAAGAAAAGGAATTTTAATATAAATTGATGACTGAATAATAATCCCCATTAAATAACCTTTTTTACCTCATATTTTGAATTTCGAATTTATTTTAAAATTCCTTAGAAAAATAAAAAATATTTTTCTTTGTAATTTTTTACAAACTTAGCATATTTTTAAATTTTTTTAAGATCATTAAATAAATGGCTTATATTATGCTTAAACTTCATGCCAAGTTCTAGAGTGGTCATCGTAGAAGTTTAGGAACTACATGTATTATAATAACCAAGCGCAGCGAAATCCCTCTACTAGCGAGTAGTCCGTTAGCGCGGCGTACTGCAAATATTTATCTGAATAGTAGGAAAATAACACTTTCTCAAGCTTTTTGACCATTGAAAATAGTGAAATACAAACAATTAAAAAAACAATTTATTTTTTATTACAAATATTTACAAGTTTGTGTGCTATAGAGTAACTTGTTCTTTTTATTAATATACCGTCAGTAGTCGGAATAAAAGCATGATATTTTTTTGTACCAGGTATGGTTATTGCGGATTCAAAGCGACTCTTTAGATGTACTCTATTTTTTTCGATTTCGTCTTTATTAGAATAATAGACTGCAGTATGTGGCAATGACACATTAGCCCATTCATATAAACGCTTGGGCGTAGTTATAGCCTTGTTGGGTGCTGCCTGTAAGCTAGCCCGTGTCGCTAAGCGCTTTATGTTACCACCAAGACCATACACGGCCCTTTCCCATGGGCAGTAGCGTGGAAATGATGTTCTGCTCTTGTGCTAAAATCTTGATAGAAATGAAAAAGATTTATGAAGTTAAATTTGTTTTTAAAATGTTGAGGTGCCCCGTCAGTTACAAAAACATATTTTTTTCTTATTATGTTGTTATTTTGAAGATGACGGTGTAATATGGTTTGAAATGTAAAATAACTGGCAGTGTCATGTCGTAAGTCATCAGAAATCATAACAATACTTCCGTGTTTTAATTCTTGTCCATCTCGATAGTAAAAAACACATGTTAGAAGAGTGGCCTGGTCGTTATTCCAATGGAAAGCCTGAGCAGCATCTTGTATAACAAAACTGTAGTTCTCTGCAAAATCACATTGAATAATCAAGTCATCTTCGAGTATATTATCCTTTAGTGATTTGAAATATTGAGCTTGCTGATCTGCGATGTAGGCATGAGGTTTTAAAATATCTAGAGCTGTACAAAGTGTATCTACAAAATCATCTGAAGGAAGAATTTGAGTGGTGATTGTAAATCGATCGGTACCAATCCATGAATAAAATTTCACGTTTGTGATTTGATTTTCATCAAACATTTCTTTTAGGTGCTCGCGAATTTTAGTAAGGCCAGGACATTTGTTACATCGCTCGTTTGATGGTGATTTGTGAGTCATCAGATGACAAATTGATGTCGGATGAGAGCACATTATTTTTTGTAAGCAATCCTTATACGAGGTTAATTTGATCGCCGAGTCGGATGTAAGTGCTGGAATATCTCCCCCGTCTAACATCAATTTCACATTTTGATGATAAACACACACGCATACTCTATGCGTTCCAGAATCTCCCGCAAAAATACACTGCTTAGGCCGTAACATAAAGAATTTGGTGAGGCCTACCTTTATTTCAGGATATTCACATTTAAAATGAAGGTATAACTCATTTATATTAGACATTAGCAGCTGCTTCTGTAGTTGCACTCTTTTACCGTTATCTAACTTGACGGACACAAAGTCTTTTTTACCGGGCATTATCCGCGAATTATCTTCCCGTAGATAAAATTTTTTCACAACGTTTTCCGTTTCAAAGGATAGCTTTCGACCTTCACGTGGATTAGGTGAAGATAAAACACCGTTTTCCTTAACCAGTTCCTTTGCCTTTCTGGCTTGCCGTCTAGATGTTAAAAATTCTTCAGCTAGTCTTTTTTCAGTCCACGATTTAGGCGCTAAAGTAAGAATCATTATTTTGACGGACACAGATGTAGATGGGTCATTATATTTTTCTTTCAACTGTTGAAGAATTTCATGCTCATATGTATCATCTGTCTGAGTAGATGCATCCCTAATCTTACTTTCTTCGGGAATAAAATATGATTGTTGTGAAAAGTCTATTGATGATTGACTACTCGGAACGATATCTTCACTGAATTTTGGCGGCAATTCACTATTAAGACGTTTTCTGCATCGTTGACAAACATATAAATTGCCCGAAAATGATAACTTCACTGCTAATATCTTCGACAATTTTCTTAAGTTTTTGAATTTATTATGAGACCGGAGACGGCAAACGAAACGGATTAAAACACCGGTTACCATAAGGAACCATGATAACGAATAATTAATTCACCAAAACGCAATAGAAACTCCGTAAGCACCTAGTTACTAAGACAATTGTCAAAATATGATTGTTTTAATGGCGCGAAAATGTAACTTGGCGCGAAAACTATAGCCACAAGGTCAAGATTTTTGTAAAAGTTCTCGATTAATTTCAGAGATGGCGATAGTGGACTTGAATTTTCAAATAATGACGAATAAGGGGCATGGTAGTATACCAGCTTGATCTAGATACTGTTTTCAATATTAAATAAATAAATAAAAATAAAAAAACGCAACAAAATAACATGAGTGAAACGGTATATTGCTGATTTTATTGATTGTTTTTAATTTGATCCCTCGTAGTCGCGTCGCGTCGCGTCAACTAATTCGCTAGTAGAGGGATTTCGCTGCGCTTGGTTATTATAATACATGTAGCTCCTAAACTTCTACGATGACCACTCTAGAACTTGGCATGAAGTTTAAGCATAATATAAGCCATTTATTTAATGATCTTAAAAAAATTTAAAAATATGCTAAGTTTGTAAAAAATTACAAAGAAAAATTTTTTTTATTTTTCTAAGGAATTTTAAAATAAATTCGAAATTCAAAATATGAGGTAAAAAAGTTTATTTAATGGGGATTATTATTCAGTCATCAATTTATATTAAAATTCCTTTCTTGAACTGATAATTACATTCGAAGTCGCGCATGATTCGCGCTTACTGACATCTTCAAATACCTGTATTTCGAAAACTAAGCTTCTAAATTCAAAAATATTTCGTATACATACCGAGGGTATATACAGGTGTAACATACTAAAATATAACCGAAATCTGAAACCTGACCCTGAAATCTGTGTCCGCTTCGCGTGAAATGCCCCATAAATAAAAATTGATTTTGTCAGACGGGAAATTGTTTGATTTTGTAATATGTGTGTGTCGGACGAGTGATATTTACTCGGTAGACATAATATCATTATTTATCTATTTTCTCATGAGATTTTCCCAGTCAAATATCAGAATATGAATTGTATATGTACCTATATGCTAATTGTTTGTTGTGAGTATTATATAAAATCTAAAAAAACAATTGACTCAGGTAATGTTTCACTTTAATTTCTTGCATTTAAGAATCTAATGTGTCATCTAAATAATAACTGTAGTCTGTACTATGTCATTACGTGCTACATTCTATTTACTTTATGACAAGTCAGTCACATTTATACATAAAAGTAAATTACTGTTATAAAAACCAACTCTAAGTGTATGTTTTTGGAAGAAATGTATGTATCACAAAAAATGGAATAGATGAAAGAATCAAAACACAGATTATATTAAAATTCTTTAATAAACACAGATAACAAAATGCATAGATGATAGATAATAAATATTTAAGGAGTGACTCGTTTAGGGTCGCGCGGGAACATCGACGTCTTCCTAATGTTGTCAAGACCTAGGTACAGCATAACCACTCTTTCTAGACCAATACCACCGCCTGAAAACAAAAAAGATTTAATTTACATAATATATTAAGTTTACATATACAGATATGAAGTTGAATCACTACATAGTATAAAACAAAGTCGCTTTCTCTGTCCCTATGTCCCTTTGTATGCTTAAATCTTTAAAACTACGCAACGGATTTTGATGCGGTTTTTTTTAATAGATAGAGTGATTCAAGAGGAAGGTTTTAGTATTTATTAGGTTTAAGACAAAGCGGGCGAAGCCGCGGGCGGTAAGCTAGTACGTAATATTAAAAAAAGCGAAGGCTTTTGAGGGGGAATGTCTCTTTCGCTTTTTTTGCATAAATTAATCGAATCAGCATGAATTTTGCTATAGAGATAGATTATAGGCTCGATTAGCAAATGGGTTTCTCAAGCAAAGGGAGTGAATAAAAATCAATTGTTATCAAACTCCTTCGTTAGGCTTTGATTTTTTATAACATAACTAGAGGTCCGCCCCGGCTTCGCCCGTGGTCAATTTTCGCAATAAAAGGCAGCCTATGTCCTTTCTCGGGTATCAAAATATCTCCATACCAAATTTCATGCAAATTGGTTCAGTAGTTTAGGCGTGATTGAGTAACAGACAGACAGACAGACAGAGGTTACACGCACGCACTAAATGCTAAAATCGACTCTACCAAGCAATTTGAATATGTTTGATGATTATTATTATGCATGATTTATCATTATAACTGACATATTTGATACCAGCTTTCCGCCAGCAACTTCGCCCACGTTTTCAAAGAAAAACTCGCATACGCATAGTTCCCGTTCCCGTGGGATTTCCGGGATAAAACCTATCCTATGTGTTAATCCAAGTTACCCTCTATATGTGTGCTAAATTTCATTGTAATCGGTTCAGTAGCATTTGCGTGAAAGAGTAACAAACACACACATACACATCCATCCTCACAAACTTATATATCCCTACTAATATTATAAATGCGAAAGTAACTCTGTCTGTCTGTCTGTCTGTTACTCAATCACGTCTAAACTACTGAACCAATTTTCATGAAATTTGGTATGGAGATATTTTGATACCCGAGAAAGGACATAGGCTACTTTTTATTCCGGGAAAATGACGCAATCCCGGAAATCCCACGGAAACGGGAATTATGCGGGGTTATTTTGACTGCGCGGGCGAAGCCGCGGGCGGAAACCTAGTTACTTATATATTATAAATGCGATTATATTAGTAGCATTACAATGATAAGAAAAAACTATAGTTACCTGCATGTGGTGGACAACCCAGTCTGAACGATTCTATGTATGCCGCTATCTTTTCGATATCTGAAAACATAAAAACAAAAAATATAACATCATTCTGTATATATTTGATCGCCAGAAAGTTTTTAATTTCTATTACACACTGAAATCTACACTTCTTATAAGAGTTTGTTTGTTTGAACGCGATTAATCTCAGGAACTACTAGACCGATTTCGAATCCGATAAGTCTGGCTAAAGACAAATATAGTTGTGCGTTATACGGAATGATTATCACAATTTAGATGCGTTTCTTTCTTATAGTTTGGTTGACAATTATAGTTTTGATTTGATTTGACATTGAGTATGGAAAAAAGTACAGCATATTATTTGTACAGTATAGAAATAAAAATAGTAGTTCAGGATACATCGCCCATTTTTGCAAGTGACTACTATCAAGCTGATTTTCCGTTTGTAGCTTTATTTTGATGAGACACCGAATAATTTCGTGTACGAAACTCTCGATTGTGGTAGCTAACAGAGATAACAAGGATAAAAATTTTTGATTTGATGGTTCTTAAATATTTATTACGCAATTTGTAGGACAATATGTCTGTTGAATTATATAAACATTAACTAAGTGAAAACAAAAAAATCAGCTTGTTAGTAATCATTTATGATGACCTCGTTATCGATACACTTTGGAAAGGGGGACTCTTTGAACCAACCATAGATTTTGTAGGACAAATATTTTTTAGAATAATTTAGGTAATTATCTTGAGATTGAACAAAAAAAAATTCAGTTAGTAATAAATATTTAAGAACCATCAAATCAAAAATTTTTATCCTTGTTATCTCTGTTAGCTACCACAATCGAGAGTTTCGTACACGAAATTATTGGGCGTCTCATCAAAATAAAGCTACAAACGGAAAATCAGCTTGATAGTAGTCACTTGCAAAAATGGGCGATGTATCCTGAACTATAGAATATATGTATACAGTATACATGTTATAACATCACTACTGCTCGAAATGGCGAAGGAAAACGAGACGTCAAAGAAACAAAAAGTTCGACAACATGTGACATCCGCCAACCCACACTTGGCCATTGTGGTGGATAATGGCCTGTACTCTCATAGGAGGCCCGTGTCCCAGCAGTGGGACATAATATATGTTTCATGATGATGATGACATGTTTTTGAAGTGAAACTTCTTTAGGCGCGTTGAGAGTAAAATTTCTAATTCGCGTCGTAGTAATACCACATCATGGAGTAAGGCGACGATTTCGGTATCTTTGCATCTTGCCAAAGAAGTTTCACTTCTGACACGTGTGCTCGTCACACACGCTCTTTTTTTATTTCGAATATTGCAAAAAACTCACCAATCCCATGATGTTTCGCTCTAGCGGTAAGAAACTCGGGGTCGTGTATCCGCTGAGCACCGCTCAGTATCTCTTCACCACGCATGAACATGTCATACGAGTTTGATGCTTTCTGTTAAACAAGTCATAACTGCGTTAAAAACAACCGACTTCAAACTTGCACTTGCAACGTTTACAAATACACACAAAAATGCTCATAAAATAAAAACTACTGGGCCTATCCGAATAAAATTTTTATGGGACCAATTCGACACCATCCCGCATCGAACAAAAAAAGAATCACGTAAATCGGTTCAGAAACCTCGGAGTAATCGGTGTACATACATAAAAAAAAAAACATACCGGCCGAATTGATAACCTCCTCCTTTTTTGAAGTCGGTTAATTATTAGACCAAAAAATATAATGAGTGGTAATCAAGAAGCTTATATCTAATACACTGGAGATTTTAATATGAACATTTAACTTGTAACAAGAAAATATGACCTTGAATGACGCCTGTATGTTTTTTATCCCTTTCACACCTAACTTGGTCACCCCCACATACTTACTTACTTACTTAATTTCCTAAGGCCCCTAGCTGGGGCAAAGGGCGTCAACAGTACTCCGCCATGCGTGTCGATTTTGGGCAGCTCGTTTTATCTCGCTCCAGCACCTTCCGATTGACTTGGCCTCTGCGATAACAGTACGACGCCAAGTGAGCTTTGGACGGCCACGTTTCCGTTTTCCCTGGGGGTTCCAATCCAAAGCTTGCTTTGGTATGTGTTCCGGGTCTCTACGTAGCGTGTGGCCAATCCAGCCCCACTTACGGCGTTTAATCTGAAGGGCGATCGGTGTCTCATCGCAGCATTTCCAAAGGTCGTCGTTGGAGATAGTTTCTGGCCAGTAAATTCCGATGATTCGGCGGAGACAGCGGTTAACAAAAACCTGCAGCTGGCGCGTGATGTCCTTTGTGACCTTCCATGTTTCACACCCGTATAGCAATACAGTTTTTACGTTGGACTGGAAAATTTTAAGCTTAAGCCTCCGCGTTAATTTACTCGATTGCCACACGGGTCGCAGCCGAGCGAAAGTGGCCCTGGCTTTGGCTATCCTTGAAACGATGTCTTCTTCCGTACCACCGTTCTCTGTCACAACGCTTCCAAGGTAGGTGAATTGGTTCACGCGCTCTACACACTCGGAATCAATTCGCAGCGGCTGCGAGCTCGTATCGCCACACCTCATCTCTTGCGTCTTGCGAGTGTTTACCTTCAGGCCCCTCTTTGTAGCTTCTCGCTGTAGGTCATTAAGCTTGGCTTGCATATCCTCACGGGTGTGACTGAACAGACAGATATCGTCTGCGTAATCTAAGTCCTCGAGAGTGTCAGTCAAACCCCATTCAATACCGCGGCGGTTGTTGACAGTGGTATCAAGCATAATGCCATCTAAGACAATAAGGAAGAGCAGAGGTGAGAGCAAACATCCTTGACGTACTCCTGCATATACGCGTATGTCATCCGATAACAAGCCATTGTGAGAAACTGTACAGGTGTATTTTTCATACATAGCTCTTATGATATTAATTAATTTCCGAGGTACTCCAATATCCTGCAGACGTGACCAAATACTTGACCAACTCAGCGTATCAAAGGCTTTTTCGAAATCCACAAAGGCTAGATAAATTTCCCTTTGCCATTCTGATGCCTGCTCCAAGATAATACGTAGAGTGTTAATTTGGTCAGTGCATGAACGATTGGGCCGGAAACCAGCTTGCTCCCTGCGAATCAGGGGTTCGATTGCTTTTGATAGCCTATTCAATATTATCTTGCACAGAATCTTAGATGGTATTGAGAGTAAGGTGATACCTCTCCAATTGTTGCAGTTGCTGAGGTCTCCTTTTTTCGGAACGGTTACAAGCACTCCTTTATTCCAGTCGTCTGGTAACTCTTCGCTATTCCATATTTTTTGTATCAAGGGCGTTAGGTGTTTGACTGCAGTTTCAATATCAGCTTTCAGCATTTCAGCTGTGATGAGGTCTGCTCCAGGTGCCTTGCCGTTTTTGAGTGACTGGATTACACTTTCTACCTCTCTTTCAGTCGGCGGTGCTGAGTTGATATCAAGAGTCCTGATTGGCGGGCTACTACTAAGATCAGCAGTTGCAGTGGTAGTGTTGTTCGAGGCCTGAAAGAGCTCCTCAAAGTGTTCTTGCCAGCGTCGCAGCTGTCCTTCAGAAGTCACTACGAATTGGCCTTCCTTATTCTTAAGTGGTCTTTTTGAATAGCTCTTCTTCCCCGATAAACGCATAGTCGCCTGGTACATTTCCCTCATGTTACCACATCTGGCAGCACGTTGCGCCGATTCTGCTATAGCATCTGCCCACACTCTACGGTCTTTTCTTGTACTGCGGTAGATTTTACGGCGAATGGAACGATATTGTTGGCTGAGTTCTTCGTGGGTACTGGCGGTGTTACAGTTCAGGAGTTTCAGGTGGATATCTTTCCTGTCATTTATTAGGTCCCATGTTCTTTGCGATATCCAGTCGTCACGACAATGACTTTTATAACCAAGAACTTTTGAACAGGTTTCTGTATATGCCATTTTAATTCCATTCCATTGAACATCTATGTTATTGTTATCGGGATCAGTCTCTAGACCAGAGAAACGGTTTCGAAGCTCGATTCTGAAAGAGTCATAGGTATCTGGATTTTCTAACTTAGTGCTATCATAGCGTCGACTAGCTTTTACCGTCCTGGTTCTATTCCGATTTGTGGCAATCTTTATTCTTATCTCCGCCACTATAAGGTGATGATCACTATCGATGTCAGCGCCGCGGCGGTTGCGTACATCGAGGAGAGATGAACGCCACTTGGAGCTGATGGCGAGGTGGTCAATCTGATTCTTAGTAGTGCCATCGGGTGAGTTCCAGGTATGTTTATGGTGATCTCTATGTATGAATAATGTTCCACCGATGGTCAGATCGTTGCTTTGGCAGAATTCTAAGAATCTCTCTCCATTTTCGTTTCGGGTACCCAATCCGTGCCTACCCATGTGCCTCTCGCAGTTCGTATTATTCGAGCCCACCTTGGCGTTGAGATCTCCCAAGACAATTACTATGTCCTGCTTGCGAATAGACTTGAAGGTTGCTTCGAGTGCATTATAGAAATTGTCTTTGTTTTCTTCAGATGCCAGGTTTGTAGGAGCATAGCACTGTACTATGGTTAGTTTTCGGACTTTTGTGTTAAAACGAGCTGTCAAGATTCTGTCTGAGACTGGTTTCCAATCCAGTAGGCTTTTCTTAGCGACATCAGAAAGAAGTAGACCTACGCCATTCTCATGTACATCATCTTCATTTTCCTTGCCAGAATAGAGGAATGTAAGGCCTCTAGAGGTTCTAATCTCCCCAAACCCATTTCTTCGTACTTCGCTAAGACCAAGTATTTGAAGATTATACCTGAGCATTTCCGCTTCCACTTGTGCCAAACGGCTATCCTCACTTAGTGTACGTACGTTCCAAAAAGCAATTCGAGTCCGGGTTTTCATGCCAAAGGTCGTTGTTCGTAAATCGGTCCGGTTTTGTACTGTTTCAGTTTCGAAAATCATGAAGTTTTCGGATAAGCAGGTGATTAGCCCACTATATCCTAGTCCGCTGGTGGGATTGCCACCTTAAAGCCTGCAGACGGGCTCGGTTTAGTTTCGGGTATCCTCCCTGGTGAGTGATTCTGAGTTATAGGCGCAGAATTCGCCTTTCGCCCTGCATCTTGTTAGCAACTACGACTTTTTAAGGCGGATCACGCGGCGGCGTGGTCGTAGCAGGTCCCAGGGTGGACGACGGGGACGTCGATGACTCGGACTGGGTGAGGCTCTGCTAAGAAATAGTGTCCCGCCAAAAACACAGCAGATAGATACATGGTAATTTGATGGTAATGCTACGCTCACCACGTGGCATTTCCAAAACCTTTCCTCACCTTCCCACCCCCACATAAAGAGATAAAAAACATACAGGCGTCATTCAAGGTCATATTTTCTTGTTACAAGTTAATGTTCATACTGAAATCTCCAGGATATAAGCTTCTTGGTGGTAATATAGCAGTTGTGTAGCAGACCAAAAAATTTCAGACATCGAAATGTAGCAGTAAACCAAGTAATTATATTTCTATATCTACACTTATATTATAAAGAGGAAAACTTTGTTTGTTCGATTGTAATGAATAGGCTCATAAACTACTGGACCGATTTTAAAAATTCTTTCACCATTCGAAAGCTACATCATCCATGAGTAATATAGGCTATATAATATCATCACGCTAAGACCAACAGTAGTTGAGCAATGCGGGTGAAACCGCGCGGCTCAGCTAGTTTTTGATTGAATGAATTATAGTAGCACGAACTATTTTTTGTATGCTCATAAGCCGTTTATGCTCGCGAAGCCATAATTAGTATTAGTGTATGTAATTTGTTAATTTTGTGTACCATTTTATAGTAATTTACATACATTATAAAAGTCTTAAGTGTCATGTTTTGATTTTACTATCTCCAATATGGAATTTTACCTCATCTTTAGTTTATCTAGTAATAGCAATACTTATGCTGGTTGCAGAGCTTGACCGACTATCAGTGCGTATAGTGGCAAAAACTTATCTGACCCGATGACAGTGTCACTGATGTCGCTTTCTTTTTATGTAAACAAAATATTCCGTATGAAAAGTCTGTGAAAATCTGACATTTCAAAATGGCGGCACGTAGTTCCAGTTTTTGTCACCGGGTCAGTTAAGTTTGTGGCACTATACGTCAGTCGCGCTTGTCATATGTATGGAAATTCCAAAGGGAAATTCATAAAACCTTTCATAGCTAGACCGACCATACGCACGCGTATTGAAATGAAATGAAATGAATGTATTTATTGCCACAATAGTTTGGATACAAAGAAACTTAAAATCTACTTAACCTAATAACAAAATTGAAATAAAATAAAATAAAATAAAAAACAAGAAAATAATAAAAACGTGTTTTTGTGGCAAAAGGCCTAGACTCAGCGTATTGTCATGCGCATTAGTGTAAAGTCATACAATTGTTGATGCGTATCGTCAGGACCGACGGTACGCACTGACGGTCGGTCAAGCTCTGCAACCGGCCTTATTCGTTAGAAGCATAAAGTCATCTAAAGTCATGACTGACCGGTTGGCTTAGTTGGTAGTAGCCAGAGGTCGTGGGTTCGATTCCCACCCGGGGCAAATATTTGTGTGATGAACATAGATGTTTGCTCTGTGTCTGGGTGTTAATCTATATATAGATTGATAGATAGATTATCTATATAAGTATTTATTTAAAAATTATATATGTATGTTTATCAGCCATCGTGCCGTGTGTGAAAATTGTCCTGAAATATTTATTTATTTATTATCTAGGGTATGATATACATACATACATACAAACTCACCGGGTTATTAGGATCGGGCATAGTATAAAACGGACGGACGGCCAGCGGATATTTGTCCAATATATAGAAATCCGTGTCGTATTTAGCTTTAACTAGACGACCGAGGAGTTTCTCGTCTGGTGTCGATAGATCGTCTTCATCGCCGATAGTCACACCTGAAACGGTTTAACAGTTATGGGTGTGTGCCGTGTAAAGGGTAAAAACATTAAAAATTTGAGATCGTTTAAATTTTTTTAGTATATTGATTTTAATTTAAATACATATAAGACGATCTTGTTTTTAGTGGTTGACTCAACCTTTTCATATTATTTTCATATTCTCTCTATAATAATTTATACATTAAAAAACAGTTAAAAAAGTTTAAATAAGGCGACTTCATATAAAATCATTGTGTAATGTTCTTTGCATATATTATAAACTAATAGAAAAATATATAACACTCAAAATCAAGTTCAATTTCAACTATTTATCCTATATTAAAAAATGTTCCAACTTCTCAAAAAATCATCAAATCATTCTTCTTCAAAATTTTGTTTAAAAACTGTATGCACCTATAATGAATAGCCAATTTAGAATTCTACAAATTCAAATAACATGTTGCAAATTGTGCTAACGTTAGCACATCTTTAAATAAATAAACTGATTTCTACAATTTACCAGCTTCCTTCAATATTTGTACAGCTTGTGGAAATTCCAACCTTAGGGGTGGGTCTAGGAATTTAAATGGCTCCACTTTGTACTGTTGGCCCACTGTCGCTATTTCTGACGCGAATCTGTTAATAAATATGTTATTAATGAATGAATTAATAGATTTTATTGTCCTTACATAGAAACAGTTGATGGTTGAGATACTTATGAGATGTACAATAGGCAATATATAATACAGTCGACTCTCGTTAATTCGAAACCCGAGGGACTCTCAAAATATTACGAATTATCAAGAGTTTGAAATATCAAATGGTTCGAAGTTTGTGAGAGGAAATAAATAAAACTTCCAATTATTAAATATTAATTGTAAATCAATTATTTTATTTATTAAATGCTATTCTACAGTAACCGATGATAACTTAACATATCAATTCGTTAGAAGTGTAAAGTCAATCTAATCATAATAAAAACACACGTCATTGAACAAGTTTGAACTTGTCGCAAAATGTACCTACCAGCCCCCCTAGACAAGTGCATTTCTATTAGCGTAACGTCACACCCCGGACACTCCATACAAAATTATAGTTTTGACAGTCACACTGTAGAGACTGCAAATGTGTGTGTAAACTCTTTATGGTTGGCACATTTGTGACTAGCGTAAAAAAAAATTCGCGTTTTTCTGATGAAATACATCCGTAAACAGCACAATATCTAACCATTTTCTACGAAAAACGATAATCACAAATCCAAAATAATAAAATTGCTTTAAGTCAATTTGATTAATGTTGTCAATCTTCGTTGCGTTTCGTCTAAAGACGTCGTTGGTATCGTCCTTGCGGGGAAATGGGTACCATAACATGTCTGATCGTGCGGGGTGAGGTAAGTGTTTAATTTTGGCGGGAGGCGGAGAGTGTCCGTTCTGTAGCGTTTAGCTACTATTATGTATTCTGTGGTAACGTTTGATAGAATAGATTATGAATGTATGAGATTGACGTAAGCTGTCGATACATTTATCTACAGCTTATGTCAATCTCATACATTCATAATCTATTCTATCAAACGTTACGCTAAACGAAAGCCACTTGTCTAACCCCCCTGACTACCTGCGTACAATTTTTCCGCCTCTTTCTCTCTGCAACTTTGAATTGTAGAGTGTTGGTATGGTATTTTCATTCGAATTACCAAGTGCACAAAAATGTATGAATTTAGTTCGAAATATAAAGAGATTTTGTAGGGACCTCGTGTTAACTTTGAATTATAGAGAGGTTCGAATTATCGCAGGTTTGAATTAACGAGACTCGACTGTATATACTAATATTATAAAGCTGAAGAGTTTGTTTGTTTGTTACTACTGGTCCGATTTGAAAAACTTTTTCTTTGTTAGATAGCCCATTTATCGAGGAAGGTTATAGGCTATATATCATCACGCTAAGACCAACAGGAGCGAAGCAATGCGGGTGAAACCGCGCGGAACAGCTAGTATATAATATTTTAAATCAATAAATCACGTTTATTTATTAAAAATATATACAATCCTGGTATAAAGTCTTTCATTTAAATTAAAACAATATAAAAGCTAACATATAACTTTTCTGCAAGTTAATTAACACTAAGAGATATAAACACAGTTTAAAATTATTCCAGATCTATCGAATGCATCTAAAAATTTCATAGATATCGGCCAAGTCGTGTCTGAGATATATATAAAAATGAAACCCGTTTCCTGTTGTCACGGCATCATGCGTGAACGGCTGAACCGATTTCGATAATTCTTTTTTTATTATATTCCCTGAAGTACGAGGATGGTTCTTATATAGAGAAAACTTAAATATGTACCACTGGCGAAGCCGGGGCGGACCGCTAGCTTAGAATAAATATACTATTTAAAAAAAAAACACTGCATATAACAAAATTATTCGCTTCTACAATCATATAGAAAACACGCTTTGCATTAAGCCATAATTTTCATTCGCACAATCACATGTGAACGGCTAAACAAATTTTGATACAACATCAAAAAACAACTCACTGCTCCTGCAGCCCCCTGAACATATCGGTGAAAGTTTGTCCGATTGTGTCGAGCACTTCGTGATAGTGGTGCTTGAACGACATCTCGAGGTCCAAACCTACAAACTCTGTTAGGTGGCGATGCGTGTTCGAATCCTCGGCCCTAAATACCGCGCCCACTGTGAACACCTGGAAATTAATAATGTTTATTTATTTATTAATTCTTTATTGCTTGCTATTGAAAGTTACAATGAAACTTAACCTAGGAATACATTCATACAAATGGCGGTCTTATCGCTATGCAGCGATTTCTTCCAGACAACCAGACGTACGGAGAGAAATTAAATTAAAGGAAAGGAGTAGGGCAGAGCATAAATATATAATATAAAATTTACATAATGAATAAATACAATATATTAAATACATATATATGTTACAGTCAAAACCCTGAACCAGTCAATAACGTTATTGACCGGTAAAATCAGTTAATAAGGATATTGACTAAGGGCGTCGGTTAATATCCTTATTAACTGATTTTATCTGATTAAACCAGTTAAAAACGTTATTGACTAAGGGCATCGGTCAATATCCTTATTAACTGATTTTAAGTCGAGACATCTAGTCAATATAGGTTTTAACTGACGTGCCCAGTCAAAACTCATAAAAAGTTAAGGACGTTAGTGAAATTATACTAGAAAATCATTTAAAAAGGTACATAAAACTTTTTAAACTTTTTTATATTTAAGAGTTTTATGTTTTACTAGCTTTCCACCCGCGGCATCGCCCGCGCAGTCAAAGAAAAACCCGCATAGTTCCCGTTCCCGTGGGATTTCCGGGATAAAACCTATCCTATGTCCTGTCTCGGGTATCAAAATATCTCTATACCAAATTTCATGCAAATTGGTTCAGTAGTTTAGGCGTGATTGAGTAACAGACAGACAGACAGACAGAGTTACTTTCGCATTTATAATATTAGTATGGATTAATTAATTCGGGGTATTGTTTGTAAACTGCAACCGCGCGAGAATACGAGCCCCAAAATATTTTTGAAGATGGCAATTGTGTTTTAATAACAACTAGGTTTCCGCCCGCAGCTTCGCCCGCGCAGTCAAAGAAAAACCGCATAGTTCCCGTTCCCGTGAGATTTCCGGGATTGCGTTAGTTTCTGATTTGACGGAGTGACCTGCAGGTGTACTTCGAAGACTGCTACTGGATCTAATAGACGAGTAGAGCTAGGAATGCCGAGTTTGGGCTCGTTTTGTTAGTTATGTCGAGACCTTACCTCCGGACTTGATGGAATGATCTGCAGGTGTACTTCGAAGACTGCTACTGGAACTATTATACGAGTAGAGCTATGTGTGCCGAGTTTGGGCTCGTTTTGTTAGTTACGTTGAGACCTTACCTCCGGAATTGATGGAATGACCTGCAGGTGTACTTCGAAGACTGCTACTGGAACTATTATACGAGTAGAGCTAGGAGTGCCGAGTTTGGGCTCGTTTTGTTAGTTATGTTGAGACCTTACCTCCGGACTTGATGGAGTGACCTGCAGGTGTACTTCGAAGACTGCTACTGGAACTAATAGACGAGTAGAGCTAGGTGTGCCGAGTTTGGGATCGTTTTGTTAGTTACGTTGAGACCTTACCTCCGGAATTGATGGAGTGACCTGCAGGTGTACTTCGAAGACTGCTACTGGAACTAATAGACGAGTAGAGCTAGGTGTGCCGAGTTTGAGCTTGTTTTGTTAGTTACGTTGAGACCTTACCTCCTGACTTGATGGAGTGACCTGCAGGTGTACTTCGAAGACTGCTACTGGAACTAATAGACGAGTAGAGCAAGGTGTGCCGAGTTTGGGCTCGTTTTGTTAGTTACGTTGAGACCTTACCTCCGGATTTGACGGAGTGACCTGCAGGTTTACTTCGAAGACTGCTACTGGAACTAATAGACGATTAGTACGAGTAGTAGAAGTACACCTGCAGGTCACTCCATCAAGTCAGGAGGTAAGGTCTCAACGTAACTAACAAAACAAGCCCAAACTCGGCACACCTAGCTCTACTCGTCTATTAGTTCCAGTAGCAGTCTTCGAAGTACACCTGCAGGTCACTCCATCAAGTCCGGAGGTAAGGTCTCAACATAACTAACAAAACGAGCCCAAACTCGGCACACCTAGCTCTACTCGTATAATAGTTCCAGTAGCAGTCTTCGAAGTACACCTGCAGGTCACTCCATCAAGTCAGGAGGTAAGGTCTCAACGTAACTAACAAAACAAGCTCAAACTCGGCACACCTAGCTCTACTCGTCTATTAGTTCCAGTAGCAGTCTTCGAAGTACACCTGCAGGTCACTCCATCAATTCCGGAGGTAAGGTCTCAACGTAACTAACAAAACGATCCCAAACTCGGCACACCTAGCTCTACTCGTCTATTAGTTCCAGTAGCAGTCTTCGAAGTACACCTGCAGGTCACTCCATCAAGTCCGGAGGTAAGGTCTCAACATAACTAACAAAACGAGCCCAAACTCGGCACTCCTAGCTCTACTCGTATAATAGTTCCAGTAGCAGTCTTCGAAGTACACCTGCAGGTCATTCCATCAATTCCGGAGGTAAGGTCTCAACGTAACTAACAAAACGAGCCCAAACTCGGCACACATAGCTCTACTCGTATAATAGTTCCAGTAGCAGTCTTCGAAGTACACCTGCAGATCATTCCATCAAGTCCGGAGGTAAGGTCTCGACATAACTAACAAAACGAGCCCAAACTCGGCATTCCTAGCTCTACTCGTCTATTAGATCCAGTAGCAGTCTTCGAAGTACACCTGCAGGTCACTCCGTCAAATCAGAAACTAACGCAATCCCGGAAATCTCACGGGAACGGGAACTATGCGGTTTTTCTTTGACTGCGCGGGCGAAGCTGCGGGCGGAAACCTAGTTGTTATTAAAACACAATTGCCATCTTCAAAAATATTTTGGGGCACGTATTCTCGCGCGGTTGCAGTTTACAAACAATACCTCGAATTAATTAATAAAACATAAAGCTCTTAAATATAAAAAAGTTAAAAAAGTTTTATGAACCTTTTTAAATGATTTTCTAGTATAATTTCACTAACGTCCTTAACTTTTTATGAGTTTTGACTGGGCACGTCGGTTAAAACCTATATTGACTAGATGTCTCGACTTAAAATCAGTTAATAAGGATATTGACCGATGCCCTTAGTCAATAACGTTATTAACTGGTTTAATCAGATAAAATCAGTTAATAAGGATATTAACCGACGCCCTTAGTCAATATCCTTATTAACTGATTTTACCGGTCAATAACGTTATTGACTGGTTCAGGGTTTTGACTGTAACATATATATTTACAATCGAATAAGAAGAAAAAAATACATAATAATAATAAACATAAAGGAGTATACAGGGTGTCCCAAAAAGTAGTGATGAACGGAAGCTGGGAGGTAGAGGACCACATTTAGATTTCAATTTTTCGATTGAAGCTTTCTGAATAATAAAATGAAATTTTCAGGGTAGCTACCTGATAGATAGAGCAAGTTTTTAAAAGCAAAACGGAAAACTTTTTTTATGTGATTTTATTTTTTTACGGGCCCTTGAAGTTGTGAACATACTGGATAATTTTATCTTTCTTGGCATTTAATTCTTTTTTTTTTATTCCATTCAAACATCTAACGATAGTAAATGTTACCATACTGAATTGGCCTATCTTTCAGCTTAGCAAACAATAAAAAATCAACCATTTAGCGCAATAATTGACGTCACCATGAGTGAAAATATCATCGTACTCGGCGATAGGTGAAAAATTGAAAAAAACGTCATAACTCCGAAAATACGAAAAATCGCATAACATACATGGGGGTGGTTCGGATAGCCCTCTAGGTCCTTAACCTTCCAGCTTCCGTTCATCACTACTTTTTGGGAAACCCTGTATAATATTAAGTACAGCAAGAGAGGTGATAATTGATTTATTAATTTAAGCACTGTGCATTCTTTATTGGCCCAGGTAAAGCATTCCACAATTTGATTGCCTGAACGGTAAACGAATTATCGCATTCGCAGTCGAAGCATTTCGGTAGACCGAACAAGTACATCGTTGTTGCCTCTAAACACAAATTTTTCTTTCGGCATTTTTGGACAAAACAGAACCTGGTAAAGAAGATGCAGCACGGATCGGTAGCCATTTGAGTTTAGACCGAAACTCAGATACGTGGTCGTATTTCCGTAGACCAATGTTTATTTATTTTACAGATATTATAATCCATATAATAATCCTACTAATATTATAAACTAGCGGTCCGCCCCGGCTTCGCACGTGGTACATATTTACTTTTTATCTACATAAGAACCATCCTCGTACTTCAAGTTATATAATTTTATTTATGTATTTTATTTTTAAAGTTCAAGTTATATAATAAAAAAAAGAATTATCGACATCGGTCCAACCATTCTCGCGTGATGCTGTGACCAAGGAAAATGGGTTTCATTTATATATATATATAGATGTGAGAGAATAGAGAGAAAAAACTTGAGATTTTACTAAAATAACTGGCTTGCTTTCTATGAGAGATATCGTTTCATGCTGTATTTGTCAGTCAGGTTGTATGTACATATATTCAAAATATTGTTAAGATATTATTGAGTTAACTTATTAACAAAAACTAATCAAGTGGTTTTTAAAATTGTTTTAACCATTTAAAAACGTCGTCTTTATCGAATAACATTTTTATTTTTGTTTTGCTATGGGAAAGCTCCGTCTATACAGAAATATTTGTATAAAACAAATTTACTTTCTTACAAAAAAAAATAACATAAAAAAAACCAGTCGAGTTTTTTTCTCCAAAACACAATTATCCAAAAAGAAAAACTCACTTTATCAAAATCAGCTGCTATCGCCATTTGTTTATACAATTGTGGACTCTGCGCCAAATACGCAGAGGATTTAAAATACGACACAGTAAAAACATTCGCACCACCCTCAGAGGCGGCCGATATTATTTTTGGCGTGTGTATTTCTACGAATCCTGAAAAATAAATTATTATTATGATCTTTTCGTTTCCTTGTGATATAGTTTTATCTTCAAACACACACAATTAATTCTAATGCATGCATAATTATTAAATAGGTGATACAATAATCAATAATAATGTATAATTTGAAATGTAACAAATAATATTATAATAAATTATATATAACTAGCTTTCCGCCCGCGGCTTCGCCCGCGTTTTCAAAGAAAAACCCGCATAGTTCCCGTTCCCGTGGGATTTCCGGGACGAAACCTATCCTATGTGTTAATCCAAGTTACCCTCTTTATGTGTGCTAAATTTCATTCAAATCCATTCATTAGTTTTTACGTGAAAGAGTAACAAACATCCATACAAACTTTCGTCTTTATCTTTATAATATAATATGTTAGAATAAGCTGAATGAATTCGTGCTACGCCATTGTAACAGTAATAATAAATTAGTGTGAACACAGGCTCCTGAAAAACAGTTTACAACTATTAGGAGCCTGGGTCATTAAATTTTTGTAAGATGTAATGGTGCAAATAAATGATTTATTATTATTATCATTAATTAAAGGCAATCTATACATATAATAAATCTGTAGAAGGGTCAATTCTGTACATTGAAAATATTGAAAAAACAAATAGCAGGGGGTGTTACTGGATCGATACCAAGCCCAAATATGTGATTAAAAAATTTTTTGTCCGTCTGTCTGTCTGTCTGTATGTTCAGGCATCACGTGAAAACTAACGGTTCGATTTCGATGAAACTTGGTATAATTATACCTTATTATCCTGGGCATATAATAGGATACTTTTTATCCCGGAAAAATACATAGAAAAAAAAAATCTTAATTTTTCTTAATATTTCCGCGCGGACGGAGTCGCGGGCGGAAGCTAGTTATTAACATAATTTAGTAAAATTCAATATCAAACTTTTAATTCGAATTTAAATCCGGTAAATTTTTAATGGAGTACTAAACTGTTTAAAGTATTTTTTATACATGAGAAAAATATTAGTAATTTTTTTAGTAAATCTTTTTCATCATTTCTCGTCTTTTGCTGATTTTACAATTACTGATAAATAACACTTGTTGAATATTTTAACAATATTAACAAACAACAAACAAACAAAAATACTTTATTTTGCACCAATAAATAAAAAAATTACAAGAGTAAATATATAAAATAAATAGACACAGTTGAGCACAACAGGCGGTCTTATCGCTAAGACAGCGATCTCTTCCAGACAACCTGGTTGGTCAAGGAAAAACAGTGTAAGTATTATTTTATGGGCAAGAGGTGAATTTATAAAGTTTAAAATACATAAATAAAATATTATAAACACAGAGAACATATATACATCCATAATATATCTACATACATATACATACATAAACCTACATATACATACATACATAAAAGTAGTATACGTAGATTAAATAATATAAATACAAAGTACATATATACACATACATACATATACATACATACACATAGAAATGAGCTACTTACTAGTTGAAAAACAGACACATACGGTGACAGCATCAATATAACAATATTTAACTTAAATGAAACAGGTAGATCTGAGTCCATGACTTGGACAGGTAAAATCGCTTCAGCAGTGTTTTGAAAGTGAGTAGAGATTGAGCTTCTCTTATGTCTAATGGTAGATCATTCCATAGCCTGGTGGCACGCACAGTAAAGGAAGAATTATAAATATGATTTACATACATTAACAGTAATTATCGAAATCTAAATAGATAAAAAATACAAATCAAACAATCAAAATCCGTTCAGTCGTTCTTGTGTAATAAGTAACTAACATAATATTAAGTTATCTAACAAATCTATACTAATATTATAAAGCTGAAGAGTTTGTTTGTTTGTTTGAACGCGCTAATCTCGGCAACTACTGGTCCGATTTGAAAAATTCTTTCGGTGTTAGATAGCCCATTTATCGAGGAAGGCTATAAGGCTATACATCATCACGCTAAGACCAACAGGAACGGAGCAATGCGGGTGAAACCGCGGGAAACAGTTAGTGTTCTTATACACATAAAACAACAATAAACATATTATTTATACTACACTTTTTAGTGTAAGTCAATACCGCATTAGGTTAAGCCTGTAATGGTAATTTGATGTAATGATAAATAAATAAATAAATACAACACAACTAACCCCGTTTTGTAAGTATGTCCCTGAAGAGCCTGCAAACGCCTGCCTCAATACGGAAAATGGCTTGATTCGCTGGTGTACGCAAATCCAACACTCGATTGTCCAACCTCGTGTCTTGGTTCACACGAATTTTTAGGGCTTCGGGATCCTAGATGTGGTAAATTATTGCTTATAATTTATAAATAACTAGCGGTCCGCCCCGGCTTCGCCCGTGGTATATGTTTACGTTTTCTCTACATAAGAACCATCCTCGTACTTCAAGGAATATAATAAAAAAAGAATTATCGAAATCGGTTCAGCCGTTCTCGAGTTATGCGCTTACCAACACATTTTGCGATTCATTTTTATATATAAGATTAAATGAAAATAAATAATTTGCTAATGTAGTAATAATAAAGAGCGTGCGTGACAGCACGTGTCAGAAGTGAAACTTCTTTGGCAAGATTCAAAGATACCAAAATCATCACCTTATTCCATGACGTGACGGTATTGTTATGACGCGACTTTGAAAATTTACTTTCAATGCGCCTAAAGAAGTTTTACTTCTATCCAGGAAGGATTCAGGACTCATATTATAAATGCAAAAGTTTGTGAGGATGGATGGTTTGTTACTCATGCAAATACTACTGAACCGATTACAATGAAATTCGGTATGTAGGTAGCTGAAGACCCAGAATATGACTTAGGCTACTTTTTATCCCGAAAATCCTACGGGAACGGGAACTATGCGGTATTTTCTTTGAAAACGCGGGCGAAGCCGCGGGTGGAAATCTAGTAAAATAAATAAATTTATAAATACTCACGTCAGATATCTCCGGTCTTGCCGCATCTTCAATCAACAGCGGTAATTGTGCCCGAGCTGATGAAACAACCCATACTTGTAGACCGGACAATTCTACGTTCTGTACGGTACAAGATTCGATGGGTGTGGCCGTTTTCACGACAGTCGCTTGAATGTCGACTATTGATTCTTTTGTTATGCTGGGGAAAAAATGTATTAAAGATAGTAGTTTTATATAATGTACATAATAACTAATTATAATGAAGCTATAATTTTATAAAAAAAATTACCTAAGTCAAAATTACCAATAATATTTTGGTATTGAATAGAATATGTCCTTCATTCAGACACTTTTCACATAACAAAATTAACAAATAGAGCCAAATGGTCAACTTAATATGTAATTTATGCGTGTCCATTTTGAAAAATTTTAGGGTCTGACTCGGAAACTATGTTTACTGACTTTCAATTTGTTATGCTATTTAGTTATTTACTATGTAAAATTTTCGAGTCTGACAGTCTACATTCGACATTCGCTATGCCCTCTTTTGCTCTCAATTAAATCACAACTTTGAAATGTATATTTCCCCTAGAGATGTGAAAAAGTTCATTGTAGGAAAATTTCTGAGTCTGACATAGATCAGACATCGTTCTTGTCTTCATATACAAAGAAAATCATCTGTTCTGATATATTTTCTACAAAATTAATAGACTGCTTATATTATTATACTTTCCTCATGATAAAATAAAGCCTTATTAGATAGTAAAATGCTATAATACTTGAAATTTTTGATAGAAATGATTATGACAAATTGCATGTACATAACACCAAAAGTAACTTAACCAACTTGACAATAACTTAACATAATCATAACTCAAGTTATCAACTTACTTGCCAGTAAACTTGACCATTTGCTTGCTGACCTTCCGTTCATCATTCACGCTGATTAACAGTTGGACAGTGCTGGAATTCTGTCTCAGCACTGCGAAACATTGCTTGCCTTTCGCTCGAGATGTTTGGAGACGAGCTGAAATTTTTTATAAAATATATTATAATAGTGAACTCACGGTTTCACTTGCATAGTCTAAAACTTAACAAATCACTATATATAGTGTAAATATGTAGTATAAAACAAAGTCGCTTTCTCTGTCCCTATGTCTCTATGTATGCTTAAATCTTTAAAACTACGCAACGGATTTTGATGTGGGTTTTTTAATAGATAGAGTGGTTCTAGAGGAAGGTTTTAGTATATAATTTATAAGGTTTTAGACAAAGCGGGCGAAGCCGAGGGCGGTAAGCTAGTATATATTATACTAGCTTGAACTCACAGTTTCACTTGCCTAGTCTAAAACTTAACACATTATGTAATACAATCTTCCACCAAAACCACGATATACATAAGTGCAAAACATAATGAAAATCAGTGCAGTCGTTTTTGAGTTTTACAAACAGACAGACAGACATGGGAGAGACAGACTTTGTTTTGTAATATTACTAGCTGACGGCAAACATTGTTATGCCAGTACACCATTATCTATTAGATATACTATATTATATATGTATAATAAACTAGCGGGCCGGCCCGGCTTCGCCCGTGGTACATATTTCGCAATAAAAGGTAGCCTATGTTCTTTCTCAGGGTCTAAAGATTGTCTGTGCCAAATTTCATCAAAATCGGGTGAGAGGTTTAAGCGGGAAAGCGTAACAGACAGACAGACAGACTTACTTTCGCATTTATAATATTAGTAGGGATAGTTTACAACCTATTCTAAGATTTATAGATTTTCATAAAAATTACTACTACCACACTGTCATAATTTCCAGAATTTTGTACATTCAGAATATCTGAAAAGGAAAATTTTACCAATAATTTGGATGATTAAAACATTTAAACATTCATTCAATTGAACTCTTAATTTTTCATATTAGGATGCGCGATTATCCTACTAATATTATAAATATGAAAGTTTGTGAGGATGTGCGTGTGTGTGTTTGTTACACTTTCACGCAAATTCTACTGAACCGATTACAATGAAATTTAGCACACATATTGAGGGTAACTTGGATTAACACATAGAATAGAATAGAAAGAATTTATTTACCAAAGGCCAACTGTTGTTGGCCTTTGGTAAATAAATTCTGTTGATATAATAAAAGAAAAGAAATACAAAAACAGAGAAAGAGACAAAAGTGTGGCAGACCTTTAGCAAAAAGGGACCAACTCAGTATTTAGCTGTGCCATCAACGGCACAGCACTGATTTTCAGTGGCCCCCTTGTTTGAAGAAAAGCTACAGACCGAAATAGAAGAATGGAAATAATATTCAAAATTAAAAAAATAAACAAAATATATTACACATTAAAAATATCATACATATAAGTAAAAGAAAATTATATGGTAACGAATATAATAAAAATTAATAAACATACATATAAATAAATACACACAAAAGAGAGATGCTACGTTTTACGGTAGGATTTAAAAATAAAATCAGCAACTTTAATTTTGAAGTTATATATACATAGGATAGGTTTTATCCCGGAAATCCCACGGGAACGGGAACTATGCGGGTTTTTCTTTGAAAATGCGGGCGAAGCCGCGGGCTGAAAGCTAGTGTATAAATATAACAGAAATAATTAAACTCACCTCGCACCCACACAGTCTGCCCGACGACCTTCTCATTAAGGTCCTTTACATCCACATAAACCCTATCTCTGTGGCCACCGTCAGAGTTTATCAGTTTGTACGCACCGTACAAACCTTCGGAGATGTCTGGTTCGGCTGTATCGTTTTGCGCTGGGTTTGCACCCTGTGATAGTTCAAATAACATTTATGAGAAAGATTTTTTTGGAACAAACAATAAGTTATATTCATTTAGAAACTTTAAATAGACCTCGTCATAGTATAGCACAACGAGGATGACACTTTGAACATCTGCTTTAATGCAAAATTTTGTGTTAGTATAGGAGTGATCTCCTCTTATAAAAAAAAATATTGGTATTTTACTTGTTTGGTGCATGGTACGTTTCAATATCAGTTTAAATTTTTTTGACTTGTCATATCATTGAGTTATTGCATCTGCACACATAACTATTACACCCTTACCTTATGTTCAGCCTTTTTCTGCTGTTTCTCCGCAGCTTTTGCCGCCTTCTTCGCTGCTTTCTTACTTGGCGCTTCGCCCTCCACAGGAGGGTTGGTTTCTTCTGACACAACCATTATATTACTGAAATATATAATTAAAGTTGTTTAAATAAAAAAGAGCATGCGCGTCGAGATCACGTGTCAGAAGTGAAACTTCTTTGGCAAGATTCAAAGATACTAAAATTGTGGCCTTATTTCTTATCATGACGGTATTGCCATGACTCAACCTTGAAACGACTCTAAATGCGCCAAAAGAAGTTTCACTTCAATAACAGAATTGAAGATAATCTGCCCTAGCAACTGTTGTTCTGCCCTATTGCCCCCTATTTGTATTTAACTCATTTTTATTATATAGATGATTCAATAGTTCTACAAACTATATAAAGTATTTAATATTAAAAATTATATCTACATAGACAACAGCATGATTTCATCATCTCTTGGAAGCAGGGCTCGGAACCGGTTTGAAAAGAGCGGTTAATTTAGATTATATACCGGTAAATATATCGTTCCTTCATTTACCGGTTAAACAAGTGAACTGTTTATAAGTAACCCAAATGATTAAGGTTACCGGTTACTTCTGCACAAACGGTTTTGACACCCAAATTAACCGGTTAATTCCTTTATTATTTTTGCCTCATTTTTTAACGCTTGCCACAAGATATAGTGAATCTAATATCTATACATATAATAAATCTGTAGAAGGGTCAATTCTGTACATTGAAAATATTGAAAAAATAAATACCAGGGGGTGTTACTGGATCGATACCAAACCCAAATATGTGATTAAAAAAATTTTTGTCTGTCTGTATGTTCAGGCATCACGTGAAAACTAACGGTTCGATTTCGATGAAACTTGGTATAATTATACCTTATTATCCTGGGCATAAAATAGGATACTTTTTATCCCGGAAAAATACGTAGAAAAAAATAAATCTTAATTTTTCCGCGCGGACGGAGTCGCGGGCGGAAGCTAGTATCTAATATATTCTATTCTAAAATATAGTTTGTAAGTATAGATGTATGGATGTTTAGCACACATATAGAGGGTAACTTGGATTAACACATAGGATAGTTTTTATCCCGGAAATCCCACGGGAACGGGAACTATGCGGGTTTTCCTTTGCAAACGCGGGCGAAGCCGCGGGCGGAAATCTAGTTATTAAATTCAAATCTATACATATAATAAATCTGTAGAAGGGTCAATTCTGTACATTGAAAATATTGAAAAAATAAATAGCAGGGGGTGTTACTGGATCAATACCAAACCCAAATATGTGATTAAAAAAATTTTTGTCTGTCTGTCTGTCTGTATGTGAAGGCATCACGTGAAAACTAGCGGTTCGATTTCGATGAAACTTGGTATAATTATACCTTATTATCCTGGGCGTAAAATAGGATACTTTTTATCCTGGAAAAATACGTAGAAAAAAATTAATCTTAATTTTTCAGTTTTATCCATAGACGTTGTTCCGTAGAACCGCGAACACACGTTGCGTATTATTATAGGCCTAGCCGTATTTGGGAATTGGGTCCAATAGATATTTATAAGATTTTATTGTCAGAGGTACCTACTCAAAATCGAGAAATAAACCATCCACGCGAAGACCGACATCCGCGCGGACGGAGTCGCGGGCGGAAGCTAGTTTAAAATATAAACTAAAATTGCGAACTTGAGTGCGATTAAGAATTTTGTAACTAAATGACTTCGCAACGTCCAGGCCCGTCGAGCGAGGGTAGCGGGGGCCGAGGATCCTTATGTAACTTGGTTTTAACCGGTTAATTTTCACCACCAAAACCAATATTAATGAAAAACCGGTATTTCGCATAAACCGGTAAAAACCGGTAAAGTGCAACCTTTAACCTAAATCAATTTCGGTTTGGGGTCAATGACCGAAACCGGTTAAGAATTTAAACCGGTTTCCGAGCCCTGCTTGGAAGGATACATCAATTTTAATCGGATTTTCCCACAAAAACAGTCATCAGACTTTAATCAATGATAAATAAATAAATGAAATGAAATACAAACTGGATTGCAACATTATTTCATGATAAAATGTGCAAATATTGATGTGGTTTTATTTCTATAAATAGATTGTGACTAACATTGTAGTTACATATTTTTATTTACATTGACATATAGTAACATTATTTTAACACCTACATAGTATTTTTAGCACTAATTGATAACTTGATAGTTTCTTTAGTTATTACAAAGTTTCTTTTTAAGCTATTGAATAGCTTCTATCACGGGCCTTGAGCGTGGCGACAGAATGTATGCTTTATCGTGGCAGTCCTCGAGTGCCACACGTATTTTTTTTTCTTTTGTTACTATCTTAGTACTTTACATACTACAATTTGGTTATAAGTTACACATAGACATACCAACACAAAAAATATTAATTATTACAAGCTAGTTTCATATCAATCTAATCTATCACACAATCTTTAACATTTTATTGTTCAATGCAATACTATTTAAATCATTTCACATATAGAAAAGCAAAAGGTGACGATTTTTTTTTCAACTTAAACTCAAACATTTATTTATTCAATTATTAGACTTCTTCTAGAAGCACTTTTGAATCGTAATTACATATTTTAACATTTACCATTTTTCAATCATGTTTTTCTGTATCATAATGCTTAAAGTTATGTGTTATAACTTATAACTTATGATTCTTATTAGACGTGTAAGTTTTACAACCAACATGCTGACTACTTACTTAATACTTAGTGTTATAGAAGTATTAATAGTAAAATGTTAAATAGCACATACGTGACTGTTGTTAACAATTAATTGACTCACTAAGGCTACAAGAACTTTTATAAATATTAAATTTCACAACAATTTATTTCAATATGCAAAATATTAAAAACGAAATAAATTAATGTGCACTGCTTACCTTTATATAAAAACCGATTAAAGCAAGTGCCGGTTTGATAAAAATGCGTTTATTTCAAGTGTTTTCTGTTATCTAAAACAAACTTTATTGTAGGGCATAGGTTCTTATATATACAGTATTATCTATGGGCATAGGTTATATCGGATTGTCCGACAAATAACTTTTAAATGTCAAACCTCATGTCAAACACCATATGGTTGACATTTGACAAATCGTTTGTGTCATTGGTATGTCAAATATCTGCGTAGATGCTGCCTAGACTCTAGGGTTTCTGCTTTTTTTTTACATTTCATTTAAACCTTAGATCATTAAGTAATGATCTAAGATTTAAACCCAATATTAAGATTTTATTTGATTAATTTTGGAGAACTAGACAATAATTAATATTATGACTGATGCTACTAGGAGATTTTGCTCCTTTAACTACATATTTTTAAATAAATACAATGCTTTGGAAACTTTTTACAAATAAAATTGATTTATAAATGTTACCTGACATTTATTGTGACAGTTGCCAATTCGATTATTTTAGCATTGTTGGAAAAATACATTTTGCAAATTAATATCCTCCAGATGTATAAAATTTTCGTTCAAAATGACCAAAAATATAACTGGGCCTGACTTGAAGAAAAGCCAGGCTGTATGTTATCAAAATATATTAAATCTTAATCAAAATGCCCGTTTTTACTGCAAATATACCTTCTGTTCTCAAAATTGGAGACAGAATCGAAATCGGTGGAAGAATCAAGGAAAATGCTAGAAAGTCAGTATTTGCCAACTGCTTATTTTTTAATATTGTCTAAAGAATTTTTGTCTCATAAAACGTAGCAGAAATATTTTACTTACTACAATACATTTATCTCAACAATAAACTCAGAAACTTGTTAAGTAAATCTTTATATTTACCTACATCTAATCTTTATTATTCTTTAACTTAAATTTCAAAAATTTTCCCATTTATTTCCCAAAATTAAACTCATGCATGGTAACACCTGCAGGATGTCAATAAACCTATGCGCTCAGGAAGGGGAAGAACCGCGTGACGTTGTACTTCATTTCGACGTGAGGTTCCACCGGGACAATATTATTTCACTATCGAGAAGAAATGGTGTATGGATTGGAAGCGGCAATTTGGATACTAACTATAATATGTTTGTCCCTGGTGCGATTTAAATGTTAAAAGTATATTTATCATATTGTTAACAGAGCCCGCGGTTTTGCCCGCATTCCTCTTTTCCCTTCGTTTTAACGTGATAGTATAATAGCTACATTCGCCTTCCTCGATAAATGAGCTATCTAATTATTGTTTAGATCGGAACAGTAGTTACGTATTAACTATTTCCTTCTGTGCCCTACTGGCACCTGATATTAGTATGTACAAACAAACAAACTAACTCTTCAGCTTTATGCATTAGTAGGGAATTATAAACGTATTCATCACATGCATAATCATTCATCGAATTCATCATACACAGAGCTCGGTAGAATTAAAATCAGTTTCATAAGCTTTATATTTTCAGGCACAATATTCCGCATAATATTCGAAGTGAAGGACACAGACGTGATCACTATCTACTGCCAGGGCAAATTCCATTCAAACTTCCTGCCCAAAATACCGCTAACGATGGCACGCTACATCGTCGCCTGGGCAGACGTGGAGAGGATCACGCATTGTTACTTCCATCTGGCAGATAAAGTAATAACTAAAGCCAGTAACTTATCTAGCAGTTAAGCTAGTAGCTTATAAGTATTCTGTACATTTGGATTAAGTTGGAGTTCGTTTCATAAGTAATATTGTATTATGTATAGCATTAGATAGTTGATAGAGTACCCATTAATTGATGAAATTAACTCACATTTTGTGTGACTATTGCCACAATCTTCGTGTTATAAAAAGTATGTGATCAAAAAATTGATGAAGCCGGCAAGAAATTGATGAAACGGCCAAGAATAGTAATAAAGCCTCTGTCTGTGTTGATTTATTTTTAAATCTCCTTTTTGTATGCTAGCACAAAACTCTGTAAACTTTGTGTATGCTAGAAATGAGTTGAATATTAAATACTTCAGGGTGAAGGCGACGATCCCGCAGCTGCTGGTCTCATGGCGACACCGTCTCCCCGGCCCGGGTTGACGCCTGTTCTTGCAGGTGAAAAACGATGGTAATTTTTAAATGAACTCTAAACACGACGGGCATAATTAGACTACTTTTTTTTATTTTAACGATCTATTATGAAACAAAATCACAGAACATCGTATGAATATTGTTTAATACCTCTGTTACAAAAAAATTATTGAAATTTACCAATTTTAACTAAATCGTCGAAATATTATTAATTTTATCAAAGAATAAAGATTGTTTTACAGCCCAAGAATCGCAAAGAAGCCGTCACCAGGCTCCCCTCACCATGATTCCTCCAACGAAAGCTCGGATGATGAAATAAAACCGAGACCCAAAGCCGAAGGTCGCGCAGATAAATTTTTCTACGACACCCTCATGTGCCAGTCACCAGACATGAAGTTTGGCTCTCCAGACACATCTAAATATCGACGTGAAAAAGCCGAATATAGCAGAAAATACAGAGATTGTACTGAAACGGATAAAAATGATACGGATTTATCGGAAGAGATGGCGTCAAAAAACATGGATTCCTCCATAGCTGAATCGGATGACAATATGTTGCCAGGTCTAGGTTTGAAAAAAAGAACGCGGCGCGGGAAATTCGCGCCATTTGCACAAGTTGTCAACTTTATGGGAAAGAGTGGGAAAAGAAATTAGATGTCAAATACAACTTCGCATGTAAAAAAAATCTTTTTTGTATGGTTAAAATTTTGTAGGTTACCTACTTATGTAATTTGTGTTGTTTTTGTTTTCATTTGAATAAATAAAGGTGTATGTGGTATGATTTGTTTTAACTTAGTTAAGTAATAGAAAGCATTGAGATAATATTACTACGTATGGAGGAGACACCATGAACAAAATCTGTGCGCCATTTTTTTGCTCTATAAACTAAGTTTTAAAAAGTATTATCTAGTTAGGTACCTACTTACCGATGAAAGTTATCCCTTTGCACTTTTCCGTATTATTTGTGCAACATCGTAACACATACGAAGGCATATTTAATGCGTTTCACTTTAAAACAAATAAAAAATGAGCGTGCAGTTACGCCATATGGCGTATGTTGAGCAGCGGAACATAAGTGATGTAGGCGGTGTCATCTCCATATGTATATCTCAATGGTTTATCATCAGACCATAAGTATCGAAAAAATTCTGCTCTTAAAATTTGTTCAAAATCTCCATTTTTTGAATAAATAAATAAAACAAATGTATAACAAACATCATGTATTCACCATTATAGATACAGTAGGTACTATGCTTCTAAAACTTATAATAAAATGTAAATTATTAATACAACTAAATCAAAGAATATTGCAGTTTTAAATTTATTCATTATGTCAGTAATTATATTGAAAATATTTACAATTTAATTCTAATTGGTTAACTATTTATTATATTTTCATATGTTAAAAATAATCTTGTTTAAAAGAAAAGTCTTGGAACTTAAAATAATATTACATCACAATATTTATGAAAATATTTAAAACAGGAAGACAAAATAATATAAAAACAAAGACACATACATTCAGATATTAAATACCTAAATTGTACAATTTCATTCTAAAATTATTTAAACATTAGATTTCCGCCTGCGGCTTCGCCCGCGTTTTTAAAGGAAAACCCGCATAGTTCCCATTCCCGTGGGATTTCCGGGATAAAACTTATCCTAAGTGTTAATCCAAGTTACCCTCTATATGTGTACTAAATTTCATTATAATCGGTTCAGTAGTTTACGAGTGAAAACCATACATACATACATACAAACCTTTCCTCTTTATAATATTAGTATAGATAGTATAGATAATAGTGAACATTTTATCAAAATAATTGAGAACTCTCAATGTTCATATTATAATTAGTTTCTTAGGGCTGATTTTTCAATCCTTGCTTGGTTAAAACTTATTTATTGAATAATGTATTAAACTATAATGTCAAAAATGTATTGAAATTGTCCGCATTTCACAGTTCACAGGTGACATTTTAATATTATCGAGTAATACTTTATTGGACGGGTAAGTTTAAACCATGGACCCAATAAATATAAACCAAGGATTGATAAATCGGCTCTTAGTTGTCTAAAATTGTAATTACAACGTTTCTATCTGCCCTTTTTAAAATCCTTACAATAAGCACTGCATATTTTACTCGAAAACCTTATGTTTCGTTTTTTATTTTCACCACATAACTTTGCCCAAAATATTAGGATATGCCTCCTCCCTGCTACTTAGAATCGTTATGTTTTTGATCATTTAACCATATCAAAGTTACCATTATTTCCAATTACCAACCTAATTTATATATACATACATTTATCTACATATCTCTAGATACATATCCAATTAAATAATTAACTTTTCATACAGAAAACATCTTCATAATAGGTACAGTGTTGCCTTCCACCAAGGCAAAATCTCCCAAAATTGACAATGTTTAATATCCTATCTTTCTTTTACACTGATTCTATATAAAATTAGTTTATGTGTTGCTCTTTCGAACAAAATCTATTAACCTAGGTATCCAAATTGCTTTTGACGTAGAAAACATAGGCTTTTTTCAAAGCCGCTGCCTCAAGAACATTAAACATTAGTTTCTCCGTTTTAATCATTTTTTAAATTAATATTATCTGTTCATAATTTCCATAATAATATCAGCCTGTTGTTCCTTAACTCCTATGGTTAGTAATTGCGATTTTGACACTAAGAGTAGCGACTCTCCATCTATCTCATGTTCGAAGAATGCAGCGGAGGTATCTGACCAGCCACTTTCGTCTAGATGTTTGGTTAATTGTTCCACCTGTAAATATTATATTAGTTAAAAAATATAGTCTTAGTTTTCTTCTAACTTGGCAGCAGAAAATTATGTGCAAAAAAAAGTTCATAAATCAACACGACACAAAATATTTTTTCCAATATCCCAAGGTTGCCTGGAAGAAATCGCTTAAAAGCGATAAGGCCGCCAAATTTTAAGTTTATTTACCTATGTAAATGTTATTTTTGTGTGCATTGTACGATAAATTGTTTTTACTTACTTACTTACAATGAATACAACAACAGCAACATAAAAGAAGACAAAGTCCCATATAAATAAAATTAAATTAAAAAATAAAATAAGCCTTTATTGCTGCAACTACTAAAAAAAAAAACAAAAAAAAATCCCATATAAAAAGTACAAATTAAAGATTAAATCTATATTTATATAAATAATGTAAGTAAGGCTCACCGTCCATGTTTTGATGGTTGCTGGAGTTAGATTTCTAAATGGATTGTCTGAAAAAAAAAAAATAAAATTAGTAATTTTAAACTTTACACTTTCCAATTCTAGTTTCTAATACTTTAGTATTTTTTTACATGTATCCTTCAATAAATAATAACCAGATCTTAGATCTAAGTATCTTATAATGAATTGTAAAATGTGGTCCAATCTTTCAAATCTAAAAGAAGCTTTCGCTTACAGAAAATTAGGCTTTCCTTTGTGTAATAATCTTTACTATAACAGCATCTCGTTATTTTCTTTTAAATATGCGGGTATCTACATTTTTATCTAAAAGTCAAATATTAATGAAACTCACCTCTATCAACATCACTTTCTTTCTCTTTCTCTTCTAATTTCTTACTTCTATCCACTACTATGGCCACAGAAGGTATGTGGTCTTCTAAATCTTTATCTGCTATGTCTTCCACATTGGGAATTAGTTCTTTTGTCTCTGAGCTTAGGCGTATTGTCTTCTCCACTAGTGGTTTTCTTATCTGAAAAAGTTTTAAATTATCATCAACACATCTAGTCCCAATTGAAGCTTAACTTCGACGACTATTGTTTTTTTTTTCATTAAAGTATTGTAAGTACTTAATGATTTATAACTGAAAATTGAAAACTATAAAATTTGTTTATTTTTTTAATCATTTATCTGGTGTTTGTCTTCGACCACAGAATATACAATGAAACATAGGTTTTGTATTGCATCTATTTACTAGAATGTGTATTCTAAAAATCTCGAGCCAGAATTTGCATACTCTGGCGCACTAGGGAGATCTAGTAAGCCTAATCGACCATCATTGTAGTTTTTGAGACAAAATTGCTTCTGTTTTAAAGGTCTCTGTGGTTAATATGAAGCTATTTATACATGCTGATACATGTAATACATATCTACTGATAACGGTTTTTTATTTGTTGTTGTTTGATTCAAGTTAATTTTAAGTTGAACCAAAAATAAACTTACCGGAAAAGCTACATTCGATTCTTGAATAACAAAACCATCTAGTACGTGCGTTAGGATATAATCTTTGTCTGTTAATTTCATATCTTCCGTCGTTTCACTTCTAGTATTGATTCCTTTATTAACATTTCGTATATTTTCATCTACCTCTTCCACCTTCTTTATATCTTTGTTTTCTTTCACTTCGATTTCAACTACTTTTGGTTCTTCTTTTGATTCTTTCATTACTTCGTCTGTCTGTACGTCGATGGATACATTTTCAGGTTTTATTTCGTTCTTAACGTTTAATATTCTACCTCTAGCTTGCGTGTATACAGTGTTTCTCACTAATTTCTCTTTATCCAGTAAGCTTTGTGCTAAATTGATCTGATTGACCAATCCGTGCGTTGAATTTATTTGTGGTGCTTCTAGATCATTCTTTTGTACTTGAGTACTAACTGAATTATTTGTTACTGCAACAGGTATGGGAGGTTTATCAGTTTTTATTTCGCTTTGTATAGCGGGAGTCGCTAGTTGTCCTAATAGTATAGGACTATTATTAATAGCTAGTATATTTAATTTATTTTGTATTTCATCAGGTGATTCACTCTTGCGTTTTCTACTGACATTCTCCATTGTGTTTATGGGAGTTGGGGCCATGTTTGTTACGTTAATGACATTTGGCATGCTAGTCGATTGCACAAATCGCTTTTGTATCGGCATTTGGCTTCGCAATCTTGGCTGTATCGGTCTATACGCAAAGCGTGGTGTTCGAACTATATTATTATTCAAGACTGGTCGTCTATGAACTGTAGTTGTCGGTATTTGCGGTCGTATCATTCGTGTGTTCGGTCGGAATTGCTGTTCTGGTCTTGGCACTTGTATTTGATTTGGTTGCATCTGTCTGACGGGTTCTGGTGGCCTCATTTGTATAACATTTGGTACTCTAACATCTGCAAATCGCACCTGTGTGTGTGGATTCTCTATTCTATCTGGTTGTTGGTTTTGTATTGGCATAGCCATCGTGTTCACTTGATTCTGCATGTTCTGTATTGGTATATTTTGATGCTGTACGTTCTGTGTGGGTGTGAAACTCTGTTGCATTGTTTGGACTATTCGTTCGTTTGAATACTCTGCATTTGCGGGTACTTGCATAACATTAGGAACTATTTGTATTGGTCGTATTTGTTCGTAATTGGGAATGAACATTTGTGGGTTCTGGTAGCCATATTGTTGGATGTATACTTGGTTCTGATCTATCTGTTGGACTTGTTGAACTTGTTGTAATTGCTGCACGTAGTTTTGTTGTTGTTGTTGTATGTAAATGATTTGCGGTTGCACGGGGCTGTTCTGGAGCCATGGGGGTGGGTTGTGCGGGTTTATGATTAATGCTGGAACCATGTCTTCTGTAAGGAGAATTATTAAATTTAACGATTTTACTTTGGATGGGTATTGTCAATTAACAATTTATAATTAACGAAGGCCATGGTTGTTCACACAACCATGGCTCATAATAAGCGTATTTTTCAGCAATGATGAATGATTTCATAAATAATTAAAACTGTATCAGCTACTTCCGGGCAATAGAGAAAAATAAGCCCTTGTCACATAGGATTAAAGAATTTTCAATATCGGTTGAGTAGTTTCGTTTACATTTTTTTATAATATTGGAAAATATAAGAACACATTTTAATACTTGCCTCTAGGTACCAGCATTTGGTTGTCATAAACGACCCGTAGCGACATTTTGAATGGAGATTATGTACCTGAAACAAAAGTAAAAATTCATATAAAGTGAAAATAAATCGTGATTTCTTACCTATTTAAACCCATATACCAGACGAAATGGATCGCAAAGGCAACTTAGTCGATAGAATTCAATAGTCTACCTAGATTTGTAACGCTCGAGTGATAGAACTTTAGTAGCGGAAAAAAGAACTTGTGTGCCGAGCACACGTGTCAGAAGTAAATTTTCTTTGTCACGATTCAATGATACCAAAATCTCCGCCTTACTCCATGACGTGACGGTTTTGCCATGACGCGACATTGAAGTTTTACTCCCAACTCAGGATATTGAAAATGGCCGTTAGCCAATTATAACGAAAATGCATATTACATCCAAATCGGTACAGTAAATGACATCGCTCCGTTGCGACGTTTAAAAAAAAGACGACCCAAAAAAACTTTCGAATCTATACATATAATAAATCTGTAGAAGGGTCAATTCTGTACATTGAAAATATTGAAAAAATAAATAGCAGGGGGTGTTACTGGATCGATACCAAGCCCAAATATGTGATTAAAAAAATTTTTGTCTGTCTGTCTGTCTGTCTGTCTGTCTGTATGTTCAGGCATCACGTGAAAACTAACGGTTCGATTTCGATGAAACTTGGTATAATTATACCTTATTATCCTGGGCATAAAATAGGATACTTTTTATCCCGGAAAAATACGTAGAAAAAAAATAAATCGCAATTTTTCTTAATTTTTCCGCGCGGACGGAGTCGCGGGCGGAAGCTAGTTTATAATAATGAGGGTCCATCCTTGAAATACCAGTTTTAAGTATATTGTATGTCGGTAGCTACCTTGACGCCATTTAAAACATGAATAAAAAAATATATAGGTAAATATTCCTTATATAGGTATCTACTTATTAAGATACTATCGGTCCGCCCCGGCTTCGCCCGTGGTACATCTTTCGCAATAAAAAGTAGCCTATGTCCTCGGGTATCAAAATATCTCCATACCAAATTTCATGCAAATTGGTTCAGTAGTTTAGGCGTGATTGAGTAACATACAGACAGACAGACAGAGTTACTTTCGCATTTATAATATTAGTATGGATCTCTTCTCTACCTTAAAATTGTATTCCTGGTATTCGTTGTAGTTCGATATTATGATATTTAAAATCTATATACCTATAGGTACTAATATTATAAAGCTGAAGAGTTTGTTTGTTTGTTTGTTTGAACGCGCTAATCTCAAGAACTACTGGTCCGATTTGAAAAATTATTTTCGTGTTAGATACCCCATTTATCGAGGAAGGCTATAATAGGCTACACATCATTACGCTAAGACCAACAGGAGCGGAACCACGCGGGTAAAACCGCGAAGCCCATGTAGTACCTACCTACGGAAATAAAATTATTTCACACACATTTCTGGCTACGACAAAACAACTAAAATTATTTTAATTGTACCTATAGCATCGTTTTATTCTTAACTAGCTGCAGACGTTGTTCTACCCTTACCTATCCGGATTGGTCTAGCCGTTCTCGAGTTTTACGCTTAGCAATTACACATTTGGCGATTCATTATATTATATATAGATTTGTAAATATACAGTAGCCAACAAGGTTACACTTCACGATTTAAATATCAAGATACGTATCAAGTTATCATGAAACAAAAAAACTATTTAGGTAGGCAATAGGCATAAGACACCCACGAGAATTATGAAAACCGGTTAACTCGCTAGATGTTTATTTTTTTACAAATGTAAAAAATAGAGCTTCATAGGTACCTATAATACAAATACATAAGCTAAATCGATGATATTGATCTATAAATATATCTCCTATTATATTTATTATTTCTTTTAAAGGTAAGTGGTGATGATTTTGAATAGGTATCTATTTCTACAGGGTGTCCCACTGTTGGTATACTAAGCTCAATGGAGGTAATAGTTTTGCATACGCTGAGTTCGTAAAAAATACTTATAAAATTCTAGACGCATTTTTTTTCAAATAGGTAGGTGAATAATTCTTAAACCTCTATGTGTACACCCATAACAAGCAACCCGCCCAACTTTGCCAGTTTTCATAGAAAAAATGCTCACATTAGCGAAGCGGTATGCCGGCTGCGAGAAGCTAGAGAAGAAAACATGGATTTTCAGGAAAATTTTAGGAAAAAAATTTTTGACGTAATTTTGTTGTTTAAGTAGGTATTTTTACGTGATCATGAACGACACGTCCCTTCACGCTTAGTATACCGATAGTGGGACACCCTGTATAAATGGCCTTTCAGCTTAGCTTATGAGATCACACCCCTTTCAATCACTTTTGTTGGGCACAAAAGACATTAGAGAAAGTGGACAAGGGTGTGATATTTTTCAAATTTTGCTAATTATATCGAACTGGGTTTCCGCCCGCGGCTCCGCCCGCGCTGTCAAAGAAAAACCCGCATAGTTCCCGTTCCCGTGGGCTTTACGGGATTGCGTCATTTTCCCGGGATAAAAAGTAGCCTATGTCCTTTCTCGGGTATCAAAATATCTCCATACCAAATTTCATGCAAATTGGTGCAGTATAGTTTAGGCGTGATTGAGTTACAGACAGACAGACAGAGTTACTTTCGCATTTATAATATTATTAGTATATTAGTATTAGTATGGATATTTTGAAAATTAAGGGACTTTTACTTAACACAAAATTCATTTTTCTGAACGGACACAACATCCTCTATCACCAGTTACCTACCAGGTTATCTATAACCGAAAGAAATTTTCAAATCGGACCAGTAATTCCTGAGATTAGCGCGTTCAAACAAACAAACAATCTCTTCAGCTTTATAATATTAGTATAGATTACGCCCATAAATAGCCAACAGCCAAAAGCCAATAGCTTTGCTTAGTTTGTGTACGATGTATCTACCTATCCTATCCTATCCTCTGATCCTTCCTAGTTCCTACTACCTAATATTATAAATTCGAAAGTTTTTGAGTAGGTATGGATGTATCTATGTGTAGGTAGGTATCTGTTACTCTCACGCAAATACTACTGAACCGATTACAATGAAATTAAGCACACATATAGATGGTAACTTGGATCAACACATAGGGTAGGTTTTATCCCGGCAATCCTACGGGAACGGGCAACTATTCGGGTTTTTCTTTGAAAACGCGGGCGGAAAGCTATAGTAAAACAAATGCAGCTATTTACTAACATTAGCTTAGAAGTCACGTACTAACATTAATGGATCTCTGTTTAATTGTTTAAATTAAATAAATTAATAAATAATATTATAAAGTACTTATTCCTAATTTTATTCTATACTAGCTTCCGCCCGCGACTCCGTCCGCGCGGATGTCGGTCTTCGCGTGGATGGTTTATTTCCATTTTGAGTAACTCTGACAATTAAACATCTTATAAATATCTATTGGACCCAAATACGGCTAGGCCTATAATAATACGCAACGTGTGTTCGCGGTTCTACAGAACAACGTCTATAAAACTGAAAAGTTAAGATTATTTTTTTTCTACGTATTTTTCCAGGATAAAAAGTATCCTATTTTACGCCCAGGATAATAAGGTATAATTATACCAAGTTTCATCGAAATCGAACCGTTAGTTTTCACGTGATGCCTTCACATACAGACAGACAGACAGACAGATAGACAGACAGACAATAATTTTTTTAATCACATATTTGGGTTTGGTATCGATCCAGTAACACCCCCTGGTATTTATTTTTTCAATATTTTCAATGTACAGAATTGACCCTTCTACAGATTTATTATATGTATAGATTACATAGGTATACTTGCAGGCCTGCATCCTATCCTACTAATATTATAAATGCGAAAGTTTGTGAGGATGTGTCTGTGTGTGTTTGTTACTCTTTCACGCAAATTCTACTGAACCGATTACAATGAAATTTAGCACACATATCTTGGATTAACACAAAGAATAGATTTTATCCCGGAAATCCAACGGGAACGGGAACTATGCGAGTTTTTCTTTGAAAACGCGGGCGAAGCCGCGGGCGGAATCTAGTAATTTAATATAGCCTAGCCTAGAATCATAGACAACATTAGAAATTGCCTAGATCCGCAAGAATTTATAGAAATTGCTAAAATCTATGACTGTTAGGTACCTATATCCGTTTCCTACTTCTTTTTTCTTCTACCTGGTAGGTACGTAAAAGAATTTCGATAGGTTAGATTTTTTTAAAGAAAGTATCGCCGCAATAAACAAAATTCCTGCACCGATTTTGATTCTGTTTTCAACAACGGATAGGTATCGTGGATATTAACAGAAGATTTTAATGATGTAGGCATAATATTTGATTTGAAACAAACAACGTGTTTAAGAATGTTTCCTAGTATTATAAGTACTTACTGTATATTAGTAACTTAATTTTAAATAAAAAAATGATTTTAACACTTCTTCTTTTTTAAGTATTGTCGATTTTAGAAAAATACATTTATTTTTAATTAACAAAATAATTACTAATTTATTTTTATGTTAATTACGTTCCTACGATAAATAAATGATTCAATTTCAAAAGACCATTAAAAACGATACAGCAGTTTTCAAGTCCTACTCGAACAAACAAACGAAATTCAATGCTCAATCAAAAGTCAAAATCTCCATAAAATCAGGGAATCGCTCCTAATTGGCAAACATGTCTATTGCCGTCTCACTCTAGCATATATCTCTTTCCCTCACCCTGTCAGTATTCCAATTTCAAAATCGTAATAAAGCATTCCGTCCTTCATTTTTATTCCCATCAAAGTCAAAAAACTATATCCAGTACAAAATATACTTTATTTCCTTACATGTTAAGGTTCAAAATTGAATACGGGAACGAAAATTCTACCTGATATTACATTTTATATGAATATTCAACCTTATTTCAAGGGCTTAAGGTTAAAATTCGTTTACAGTGGTTTTATCTCCACTTAATGGAGAAAGGTCCCCTTCGTAGGAACGGCAGACATTTTATTTTTAGTGTAGTGATGTTACCGCGCTGTGAGATGTCGATGATAATAATAATTATGTACTTTTTTACGACATCTAATATTTAGATTATTTTTTACTAGAATCAGTCAAATCCAGTATTAGTGTTGGAATACTAGATTGCATTACCATTGATAACTTAATAAATATATGTTGGGATATTTTAAGTTCATTTTTGGTACATTAAAGTTAATTCAAATAACCAATTTATAAATTTAATCACAGTTATTAAAAACTTAGTAGGTAGTAGCAATTTATTACGTATTTCTTTAAGACTAAAAGAAAAAGTTAAAATATTCTTTACTAGCTCTACCGCGCAGTTTCATTCGCAAAAGTATAGCTAATATGTTTCTGGTACAGAAGCTACATCTCTGCCAAGTGTCTTCAAAATCCGTTCAATTGGTTTCGCATGAAAGAGTAACAAACATGCATCCATACATTCTTATCAACTTTTGTATTTATAATATGACATCACCTCAGGACAGACTACTAGTAGGTACCTAAGTATTAATGTTTTTGAGTTAAACTTTAGGCGCGTTGAGAGTAAAATTTCAAGGTCGCGTCATGGCAATACTGTCACGTCATGGAGTAAGGCGAAGCATCTTTGAATCTTGAAGAAGTTTCATTTCTGACACGTGTGCTCAGCACACAAGCTCTTTTTTCCATGTTATGTGTCGATGAGTCTAACTATGAAATAGTTCTACTTATGAGAAAACACATTAGTATAATTTCGATAATTAAATGTCATTAGTTTTATTATTTGCTAACTAAGCTTAATGTTTATTACTGTAATATTTTGAATTCAGAAAATGAACACATATTTTTTCACTCTGATTTTTGTGAACAATGTATTTTTTTAATCCAAAAATTGATCTAATTAACCACACGATATTCGATCATTCTAATTATGTCTATAATTATAAACTTAAAATTGAGTGCAAGGTTCTTAAAATAATGAAAATCTAGGTCATAGCAAAAATATTGATTAGTAAGCATTATTCGATTTATCGACAACACAACATTTCATTTTTGAGTACATCACTAGTGAAATTTATGAGTCGCCAATGGACGCTACCAAACCCAAGACATCTCTATAAATAAGTAAAAGAGTGAATGAAATAGCGCTATTCGCGAATGCACATGCGAGAAAGAGACATCTTAACAGCTGTTAAATCCTTTTAATGGATTATTGTCATACATTTCATTCAACAAAATATAATAACCTCTCTGTACAGTACATGCAAAACATAAATACCTAAAACTACATTCGCACAATACTACACAAAAATCACCAAAATACCAAATAGCCTCAAAATAACGAACCTAAGGCATGAATAGAAACTAAACACTTTTTACAAAATAAGTTAAAATATGAAAGTGCCTATACACGTAGGCATAAAGTCGAAAATCGCGTATCAACAAATTCCATCGACCTCCCGTGACGTCACTCCACTGACAGCGCTATTTCGTTCGCTCTACATATCGATATATGCAACGTTAGCAAAACAATACAAATATCTTAATACTAACACAATCAATTATGAAAATTATAGTCTAGAATGATAAAATGATCTTACCAATATTAGTAGACAGCTGTTGGAGTCTTCAAATGGCGTAAAAAGTACAATAATCGTATCAATACGCCCCAAATACACACGCTTCCAACATCTTTCGTGACGAAATGGCGCCGCGCGCCGAACGAAACATCCATTCTAAAACCAACCGGCCCCCTACCACGACATCCCGAACGACGAGCGTCAAGCGATACTGTCGCTCGCTCCCATACAAAACTGCACCATGCAATATCGATTTGTTGCCACGCGTGTTTCTGGTACGGGGGACACCCGACCAATGATAACTAACGTGGGACAGACGAATGGTATTGGACGGAACGTGTTTCGAAATTCAAACACGTGCTATGACCCCGTTTCTCTCCTACCAACGAGAATAGACACGACACAGCTACATCTATCTCTGTCTAACACAGGGATTATATCAATAGCAAAATAAGAGGATCGATAAAATTCTTACATGTCAAATAGTATAACGAACCGCTTTTGTCTAGATATTTATGGGAATATTGCATTTATTAGAGGTCGATAGAGTCGAAATTCGCGTGATTGGTACAGTGACATCATTATAAGTAATGGCGGTCTTATAAATAATTCAAGATATTTTGTTATCTCCTTCCTGTGTAGTTTGTGACATGTTTTATTAACGAGTTTTTAATTTCGCCTACTAGTAATATAATGAATTGATATTAATTGATAGCCATAACCCGTCAATACATAATAATATGTATTGAAACATCCATAATTTTATTTATTTAGTACCTAGGTAGGTAGTTTGAATTATTTTAAACTAGCTTTCCACCCGCGGCTTCGCCCGCATACACAAATCCTCACAAACTTTCGCATTTATACGATTAGTAGGATAGGATAGGTAAGGATTGGCAAGATAATATATTCAAAGTGGAATTGCTCTATCTACCGAGTATAGAGTTTCGCGTACGGTCTATGAACGTCTGTAATTAGAATGCTTAGGTATAACTTTTCTGGGTAAAATTAAAACAAGTCAGCACTTAGTTTAGCAATATATTAAGTACAATGATAATTTCAACACGCTTTCATTATTCACCTGTAATGAAATGAAATGAAATGAAATGAATTTATTCGCAAGAAAAGTGGTAATACCTAACATTGGTGTTATGAGAGAACATGTTCTACACAATTCGCCAGTCACAGCTGGCATGCGAATACCTAGTTAGGCCCGGCGCAGACGGCACACTTTTTGTGCGATCGAGTCTGCGGCGCACAAAAAGTCTGCATGACGCGCAAAAAGTCGGTCGCGGATTTTTCACAGACTCAACGCACACGACGCACATCTTCGATCATTTTGTCGGCAGAGCTGTAGGGACGTAGACGCTATGGAAATCGTGCAGAGATCGCGAAGTATTATTTTGTACATGAAGTACAGAAAAAGAAGAAGAAATAGAGAATTTTGGGTACATCCTATACTTTCGGAAAGATTACTGAAGGGACAGTTCCATACTAAACATTCGATTCTGAAACAACATCCGGCAATTTTTTTTCAAATTTTATAAAATGTCTGTTACTACATTTGATGAGTTGCTATTTATTTTGAGACCTGCTTTGACTCATTCAGAAACAACAATGAGGAGGTGCATTGGTAAATTGCTGGTCTGTTTTGAATTTCTTGAATTAACTTATTTACATCGACCTCTGGCATGATAATAGATCGCGTGCGTACGTCCCTAGCAATTGCAGATTGCCGACTAAAGTGTGCGCCGTCTGCGTTAGCGCTTGTTGAAGCAAACGTTCTATTTTTTTCACAGACTTTTTGTGCGGAGCGGCGCGATGCGGCGCGGTGCGATCTGCCCGAATTACACGGATTTTTTGTGCGCCGGACTTTTTGCGCGTCGTGTGCGTTACTGCATATAATTTCATAGGTTCTATTTTGACAGACTAAAAAGTGCGTCACGGATAGTCTGTCGTCTGCGCACGGCCTTACATTAACTAAATTTTACAGTGCTTGTTAAATTGTAAATTTTAATATAAATTATAAACATTTTATTAGCGATGATGACAGAGATTCAAATCAAATTAAAATAAATTAGAATAAATTATTACATATTTGCATCAAAAAATTCATTTAAATTAGGTATAATAGCATTTGTCAATTAACCAGTTTTTAAGCTTAAACTTAAATCTAGACACGCGGCAGCGTGTCAAGCCGAGTTCAAGCGAAGAGAACTGGCGAGCAGCAGCCGTGTGTATATTTACACGAACCATTTCGAGCCACTTTCACCCCCTTATAACTCAAAAACTATTTAAGTTATATAAACCAAATTTGGTACATATCAAGAGGACCTCAAGATAAACAAGAACCTTAAATTTCATAAATACAGATTAAACAGTTGCGTAGATATTAATATCCAAAAATCGCAATTTTTAAGACTGACTGACTTATAGACATAGGTATATACAAAACCTAACCCACTTCCAGATGACCTAGAAAGTTCAAATTTTGTAATCAACTAGGTAATAGTGAGTGTACAAAGGAAAAAATCAGAAAATACTGAATTTATTTGTATTTAATTTTTTTTTCAATGACATAAATTTTGTTTGTATGGAAAAATGGAAAAGTTTAAAAAAAAAGAAAATAGTATCTTCACCTTACTAGTCTTAAAAAATAGATCAAAACTAATCAGTGGCCGAAAAAAATTTTGAAATCCATCAATAAATGACTGAGATATAGATTATTGAAGTTTACATATTTTAGTACGAAACATATTCTGTAGATTCGATGCGCCTCTGACATCACACTCACTCGCGCTAGTATCGCTAGGGCGGATTACTTCGATTGCATGATTTCTTTATTCAAAACTGTTATTAAACGTAAAATAAAAGAAAATTTTAATAAAAATATTGCCTTTATTGCTCATACAGTTAAAAATAATATATAATTTTACATATTCACGTTTATTTATTCTTTATTTATGAGTGTTTAGTTTAGTTTTAATTTCAGTGTAAATAAATAAATAAATAAAATCTTTATTTTGCTTTAAACATGGTATTCAATGGTGATACAATTATATTAATAAAGCACAAACATATTCAGCCAATACTAGCATGCAAAAATAATTACCATAAATGGTGTAGGTAATGGAAGAAGGCTTCGTCGAAGGTCGAAATGATTTAATTTGCGTAATATTAATATGAGTGAAACATCTTTAGGCGCGTTTAGAGTAAAATTTCAAGATCGCGTCATGGCAATACCGTAACGTCATGGAGTAAGGCGACGATTCTTCTACAAAGATCTTTGCATCTTGGTAATAGTGTGTGTACAAATTCACGCTGGATGTTTAGAAAATCATGTAATCTTTTAAACAGAAAACGAGTTTAAAAAATTGCAGATAATGACGGGGCAATGTGCGCTGACATTCATAACATACAAGAAAATATAGAAAATAATACTAAACAAACCATACAGAGAAACCGCAAGAAAAAAAATCGTATATAAAAAGTATTATATTAATTATAAAGTAAATCAAATTTGCAGAGTAATTTTCTGTACAAAAAGTAATGATATCCCACCAAAAACATAAATGTAAAAATTGGAGCCGAGTTCAATCGTTGACTTAATTTGCCAAAAAAAGAAATGAGATCTAAATGTGTGCCAAGTTCTGCAGACAGTCCAGAAATTTATTTACAAAGATGTATTAAGTTCTTAGGTTGACTGAAAACTCAATTGTTTTATTTTCCCTTAGAGAACAATGTTTATTCCAAAATATAACTTTTTTAATTTGAATAATATAATTATTTTCACAAAGCAAACAACTAATGACCTATTGAACCTCATAATTTGATGAGGCTAGTTTTACATACTGTTTATATTTTGTGAGGTTCTAAAAACTAGCCTCATCAAATTATGGGGTTCAATAGGTCATTAGTTGTTTGCTTTGTGAAAATAATTATATTATTCAAATTAAAAAAGTTATATTTTGGAATAAACATTGTTCTCTAAGGGAAAATAAAACAATTGAGTTTTCAGCCAACCTAAGAACTTAATACATCTTTGTAAATAAATTTCTGGACTGTCTGCAGAACTTGGCACACATTTAGATCTCATTTCTTTTTTTGGCAAATTAAGTCAACGATTGAACTCGGCTCCAATTTTTACATTTATGTTTTTGGTGGGATCTATTTAACGGTAGCTCTCTTATATTTTTAGGTAAGGCGTTAAATATATTTATGGCCATGATATATGTATGTTTGTATGTAACATTTAGACTCGATTTTGACCCACTTTAAACGGACAGATTTAATTCAAACTTTGTAAAATTATCAAGAATCCATGAGTCATGACAATACAATAATTTTATGAGTTTATCTTAGTAAAGCGTGGTTTTTAGTTTTTTTTAACGGTTTTCGTTTTTTTTAACAGAATAGCTTAATTTAAGTCTTATCAATTGATATCGGTTCAGCCGTTTCGAAGATTCGTTTTGTTTAATATACTTAGTATGTACCTATATCTAATTTTATCCGGTGTTGTGTTATTGAACTAAGTTAGCTTAGGTATCTGTCAGATAGGTAGGTAAATGACAAGCAATCAGGGACTTTGTAGGATCTGGAATCTGGATCGATATAGGTACTTATTTCAGGTTTTATTTCTCTTTCTTTCAAATGTCAAATGAGTAAAAAGTGAAAGAGAAGGAATATTTCAAACTAGCTTCCGCCCACGACTTTGTATGTGCATCCCCGTTTTTCCCCGTTCCCGCAAGAATTTCGGGAAATCCTTTCTTAGCGGATGCCTACCTACGTCCTAACATCTACCTGCATGCCAAATGTCAGCCCGATACGTCCAGTGGTTTGGACTGTGCGTTGATAGATCACTATATCAGTCACCTTTGAGTTTAATATATAGTAGGTACCTAGATTATAATATACAGGATGTCCCAGCGTTGGTATACTAAGCTCAATGGAGGTTATAGTTTTGCATACGCTGAGTAGGTACTTACCTACGAAAAAAATACTTAGGTACCTACTTATAAAACTCCAGACCCATTTTTTTTCAAATAGATGAATTCTTAGAACTCTTTGTGTACCTACACCCTTAACAAGCAACCCACCCAACTTTGCCACCAGCACGTGAGCTATCTTTTAAAATTATGTTTTCATACCTAGACAAAATGTAAGTAGGTACATTAGCGAAGCGGTATGCCGCGGCCGGCTGCGCGAAGTTAGAGAAGAAAACATGAATAAAATTATTTTGCAAAATTTTACCTTAGGTATAATTTATTTGTGTAGGTACCTACCTACCTAATTAATTAATTTTGTTGTGTAGGTAAGTATTTTTTACGTGATCAGTGTATGCAAAACTACAAGTCCCGTCGCGCTTAGTAGGTATAGGCGAATAGTGAGACAGCCTGTATAATAAACTAGCGACTCTGCCCGACTTCACTCGGATGTTTTTAGCTAACATAAAGTTTGATAGTATTTTGTAAATAGGTAGGTACATATTATGATTTTTGATGGAACATGGCAGTCTTATAGCTTAGGTATTCACATAATTTATAATAGTAAATTGTCCAGTTATAACTTAAAAATTATTATTTTTTTGATGTGAAACTTCTTTATCGGGATTGGAAAAAAATTTAGTGTAACATTTTTTCGTTACGCGTGACACTTTTCCGTTACACGCCATCTTTTTCTTGTCCCTACCACGCGTGATTCGACGTATTTCTGTAAAGTGGCAGTGGTAAATTATTAATAAGGTCATAAAGAAGTTTCACTTCTTACGTGTGTAGGTAGGTATACTAGCATATACCTACACGCACATATTTTTTTTTAATGGGGATTGAACTCATTTCCTTGTAAGGCTCATGCGTTAACCACTGTACCAAGAAGGTAGTTTTAATAAGTAATTTAGTTAGATACTTGCTTTACTTGGGTTTTATTTTAGCAGAATAAAAAGGTCTCATCTATCTTTATTATCAAACTCATCAAAATCTGTTGAGCCGTTTTGGCGTGAAAATAATACAGTAGGTAAGTATCCTACTAATACTATAAATGCGAAAGTTTGTGTGTATGTATGTACCTAGGGATGTTTCATATTTGTAACTGTTTCACTCAAATACTACTGAACCGATTACAATGAAATTTGTCACACACATAGATGTTAACTTAGATTAACACATATAGGATAGGTTTTATCCTATATTATGATAAAATAAAATACCTAAATAAAACAACTTTATCAAAATATAATTTATTTGTCTATATTTTACATTTTACATTCAACAAAATCAAACAATCAATCAATTACATATAATAAATAATGTTCTAAAATCCAAATTAGGCACTTTATTTTTGTTTAAGAGCCCTAGGCTTCATTTTTGGAGGTTTTACGATAGACCCCATACTTTTTCTTTTTAAAATGGCGGCCATCTTTTTGGCGGGAGTCGTAGCGAGCGCCATTTTGCTTCTAGATAATTTCGATATTTTCTCTTTCCCGCTTTTAGGCTTTGATTTTTCTTGCTTATCCTTTTTCAATGCTTTTTCCTCTTTCTCAACTTTCCTAATTTCAACCTTTTCATGCGAGTTCTTATCGATTTTCTGTTTGACCTTTTTCTCTTTGCCTTTGTCTTTGTTCTTTTCTTTAGTTTTTTCTTTGCTTTTCTCCTTACTTTTCCCTGTTTTCTTCTCCTTCGCTGGTTTTATTTCCTCGTCGGACGGTTTCGACATCTTCTTGACGGTCTTTTTTAATTCTTTTTTCTTTTCAATTTTGGTTTTCATTGTGGCAAGTTTGAATGAGCCAGAGGCGCCAATACCCTTGGTCTGTATTATAGTGCCAGCTTCGACCGCGGTTTTCAAGTATTTCTTCATAATATAACTTATTTTCTCTGTATCCACTTGATATCTCTCGCTTACAAACTTCTTGATAGCGTATAAAGAAGTTCCTTTTCGTGACTTTAATTCCACCAACGCTGTATTCACCATTACTTTTGTAGATACTTTTCTGTCTTGATTTTTTAAAATATCCGCAGTGGGGCTTGTTGGTTGCTTTTTGGAGGTCATTTTCTTTAACTTCGAATGCATTATGATATCTCCTTCGTCGGATGCCATTTTGTTTTTAACGAAACTCTTAACAAAGTTAATTATATTTAAAGAAAGAGTCGGTTTTACCACACGGAAGGCCTGCTGTGATTATTGACTTTTTGGAAGGTATTTTGAAATAAAAGTTGAATACGTTTTGATTGAAATAGTATGACAAGTAAACTAGCTTGAACGATGTGATACCCACCGGTCGTAGTCTTACCTGTTATACAAATATACACCACTTTTGTAAATTATTGATTTTAGTATTGAAAGATAAATCATTTCGTTGGTACGATCGTGTTATTTACTTGTTATTCATTAATATAATTCTAATTTTAATTCTAATGGAGATGTAATGGCATAAGCAAGTTTAAGATGAAACAATGAAAAAAAAAGTCACCACTTATAACTCAAGAACGGCTGATCGGATTTTAATGATCTTTATCCGATTAGTCTCCTCGGATAAGGATAAAAGTTGGAAAATTTTAAAAAGCTAATAAAACAATTACCTACATGTTTACACGGAGGTAGTTTTAACTTCTTATACCTACCTAATTATGTAATCGAATTTGTCTCAAATTACCTATCTATTTCTTAATATGGATATTTGAGTTATATTAAACTAGCTTTCCACCCGCGGCCGCGGCATCGCAGTCAAAGAAAAACCCGCATAGTTCCCGTTCCCGTGGGATTTCCGGGATAAAACCTATCCTATGTCCCGAGGTAAAAAGTAGCCTATATCTTGTCTCGGGTATCAAAATATTTTTATACCATATTTCATGCAAATTGGTTCAGTAGGTAAGGCGTGATTGAGTAACAGACAGACAGACAGAGTTACTTTCGCATTTATAATATTAGTATGGATTACATACGGTCTACCAAATTTCATTGTAATCGGTTCAGTAGTAAGTAGGTAGGTAGGTACTATTTGCGTGAAAGAATAACAAACAACATTATAATATTATTAGATAGGATAGTACCTAGGTAACTATAGGATACCTAACGATTTCGGTGTTTAAATGTTTAAACTAAAAGTACCTACCTAATTATTTGAATTGTATATCAGCATAATATAGGTATCTATTTTTTTTCGTATCGAATAGGTACCTACCTACGACGCAGTAAAATCCCTTTTTTACTTTTTTCTGTATTCGCGAAAAACCAAACAAAAAATAACTGTTTGAGTAGAATAGGGGAAGTGGGCCCAAAGGGGGCACCTTACCGGAAAATTAAAAAAAATAAGGTTTGAAAAGAAGTTAAACCATTTATTTTTTTGCAAAAAGTTCCATTACTAAATACTTTCGAATGCTAAGAGGTTAAATTTGTCAAAAGTTAAAGTATATAATAATTATAAACAGTTTAGTAAAAGCCTACGATTGCCTGCTTTGCCCGAAGGGGAGGCCTAAAGCGGGCTTTCGTTTAGGGCAAAACGGGCAGTAGTTGGGTAAAGCGGGCAGACCTGGATTTAAACAGCAGATTCCAAAATATACAGCCACAAATAATATATAAATAATAAATGTAAAAGACAAAAATATTTTATAAGTTATGTATTTCAAACAGTCACACAATTATTTCTAAATTTATATATGAAACAAAGGAACTTAAAAAATAAAAGTCTCATATACTTAGTCTCATTACAAAATTAAAAATAATTTTATAATTGTCATTAATGATGAAACAAATTATTAAGGTCGGCATAACACGTGAACGACAAGTATTTAAACAAAATATGTAATTCCTAAAATAATGTGCCTAATAGGTAGGTAAGTATACAAGTTCCATAAATTGTTGTTTAGACAGCCCGTAAAATAAAGAGTCCACGTATTCCAAAAGCTCCATATCTTTTTCCGTAGAAAAGACAGTAGTAAACCTACCAAGCTCATAACACGAACGATTTAAGATGTCTTTGTGATGTCGTTCTTGGAATCCCATATTTAGTTGCTACTTTTTTGACAGGTTTTCCTAACTCTTGCACTTCTCGCATTGCTTGCTGCATAGTTGAGCGTTGCCATGAGGCTTGTGAAGTTTTACGCTTATATTTACTAACCATCTGAAAGGAAAAAGCAATTTAACAAAAGAATGTATGTGTGTGTAATGAATGAAAGAAAGAATGTAAGTGAATTTTAGCGGACGGGGCAAAGCGGACGCGTGCCCGCTTTACCCTGCCCGCTTTGCCTTTTTCGACATATGAAAGGTTCAGACGAAATTATAACATCAAAATTTTTAGACACGTGTCTTTTTATGGAACTAAAATACGGCCAGATAGCCACTTAATAACTTACAAATTTTGGATAAAGGATTGTAAGCACCAAAATAAAAAGAACACATATTACATACCTTGCAATATTTTTCAAAAATCATCGAAAAACATTTATTTGTTGTAGCTTGTAAATGCGTGCTCGCAAGCGAATCGAATGACTGCCGCGAGGTGGGAGGGGTGAAGGGATCGTGCTCACGCGTCGCGCGCGCGCCATTATTTAAAATTACGATACTATACTGAGTGCCCGCTTTAGGCTATGTGCCCACTTTAGGCCTCCTTCCCCTATACCTAGACCCTTTAGAAAGGAATGCCGAATGGTACAATGGAATGTCAATGAATCATCCTTATTTTGTAAATGTATCTATCAATTTCATTTTTACAATATTTTTTCGGTGAAGGAAAACATCAATCGAAAATAGACATTATGAGAGAACAAAACTGCGGGGCAAAATGCTCACTTTCGGTGAATCTGATTCGAAATGTAGGTAGGTAGTGGTAAAAATGAGCCAATTATTTAAAATACCTAATTCAAAATTTGAATCCTTTTACAGTTGAAAAACGAATTCCTCTAAGCCTCTGACGATTTGAAAAAAATGGCGGAAAAAATTGCTTAGATATACCTACCTACCTAAGAATCTGCTAATTTACGTAGGTAGGTACCTACTGATTCATTCGATGATGGAATGTCCGCTTTGTCTAAAACTTAATAAATAATAAAACCTTCCTCTTGAATCACTCTATCTATTAAAAAAGTGATTCAAAATCCGTTGCGTAGTTTTAAATAGGTACTTACTTACTTACGCATAAATATAGGGACGGACAAACAGCGACTTGTTTTATACTACCTATGTAGTGATCTGCAGTAGTGATGATAGTGATTTTCAACCGCGTAGTAGGTATAGGTAATTAATTATTTTTTAATCTGTTGCACAATGAGCATCCCATAGAACTGTGGCATACGTTGACATTTCTTGTGTGCGTGTGTTTGGCACTGGATTCCGCCTAAACGACTGAACCGATTTAACGAATTTTTTCATTTGTTTTCTGGTGAATTCGAAATGGTTAGGTAGATTTATAATTCGCACGTGAGTGAAGCCGTGAACAAAAACCACTGCAAAATCAAACATTTATTTATTCAATTAGACTTTTTCTAGAAGCACTTTTGAATCGTCATTACATACTTATTTTTAACATTTACCACCGATTCGGAAAGCAGTAACTAGGTATCTATGGAGAAGAACCGGCAAGAAACTACATATTTTACTATTTACCTAACTATTGCGTAAATATATTTGTAGGACTTCAGGTTTCATCAGTTCAGAGTTCGACTCATAATTATTGATCCTACTTAGTTGTTCGTATTTTGCATGATTGTAAAGAATCGATCATATTTTCTGGAACAGTACAAGCTTTACTCAGGCGATTAGATGGCGCTGAGTGTACCATTTACGTCACTAACGTACTAAGCTAATGTAGTATGATAGTTCTATTTCTTTAGTAATATGTGGTACAATTTAGGATTTCGTAAACCATACTTATTACTAGCTGTGCTCCGCGGTTTTACCCGTAGTGCTCCGCTCCTGTTTGTCTTAGCGTGATGATAATATATATAGCCTATTATTAGCCTTCCTCGACAAAAGGGCTATCTAACACCGAAAGAATTTTTCAAATTGGACCAGTAGTTAGTTCCTGAGATTAGAGCGTTCAAACAAATAAACAAACTCTTCAGCTTTATAATAAAAAGTAAAGATTATCTCAGAATTAAGTACTATATTAGTACAAACTACAAATATTAAAAATAATAAATGCCTGTCTGTCTGTGGTCACAGTGAAACTTGCAACACTTAAGTAGGTAGGTATTTGGATAAAATAAATAATCGCATGATTTTTCGCTTGCGTGAAGTTTGAGGATAAAGTTACGTTTATCTTCGTGGCAAACAATATTGAAGATGACTTGCGTTTGTTTCTCTTTTACTCAAGAACGGCTGATCAGTTTTGGATTTAAATTTTGCAGATTTTGAATATTATATCCGTTAAAAGGAGTAATGAAGATGTTTGTTGCAAGTTAATGCTGAACCGATTTTGATAAAATTAGGTAAAGGATCTGGAATAAAATATAGGGATTATTTACTAGATTGTAGGAAAAAATAAAAATATGTGCAGTATAAAAATTGTTTATTTCTTATTTTATACATTATAATAACATATTTCCTAGTTATATACAATAATATAAAGCGTTCATATATTATACCATAATTTAGCCTAACTACTGTCATGATTATGAAAATACATGCATCTTTCAATTTAAAAAGTTTCACTCCAATTCGTACATCCCTTGAGCTCGAATAATAATTGTTTTCTTAACGCTATAAAGCTGTTTTGCTAGCATCTATGGAATTACTGGACCTCGTTTGAAAAGTTTATTGCATGTGATAGCTGAATTTAATATTTCAGCAATGTTACATGATACTTGAATTAATATCATTTTACTTAAATTCTTTATTGATTTTTTAATAACAAATACATAAATAAAAATAACTGAGTGATTACTTGTAAATCGAATACAAATGGCGATATATTTTGTCTCTTTCTTTCCTATACTACTTATCGGAAGTAAGAGCGAAGAAGCAATGATTTTCGCCTATCTTTGTGTAAGGTATATACATAAAGATAATTTATAAACGCATTGTGTGAAATTTGCCTTATTTATTTTGATTCTGTCATTATTTGTAATTTGGGTAAAATGTAAACATTTTTTTACGTAAATTATTTTTAAAACGAAATGAAATTGAAAGGAATAGCATCATATTTAAATTTAAAATTATACAAACAGATACATATTTTTTTTTTTGTTAATATTTATTCTAATTGGAACGAAGTTCCTTATCGCGCGTTGTGAAAGGGGGCTAGACGGAAAAAAAGAGTGTGTGTACTTATGTACACGCGTTAGAAATTATACTTCTTTGGCGTATGGAAAAAATATACTAGAATATACAACTTGAACATAGTTATCAATTTTCATACCACCTAGAACTAACTTCATGCTCTTAAATTTATGTGTCGGTGTGCGCGCGCATCGTAAAAATTCACTCTCATCATTTTTCTCCATCGCGCCAAAAGAAGAAGAATCTGATTCAAAATGTAGTGGTAAAAAGAAGCCACTTAAAAATAATTCAAAATTTGAACCCTTTTACAGTTGAAAAACGAATTCCTCTTAGCTTCTGTTAGACCATTTGAAAATAAAAGCGTTCAAAAATTCTTACTAAAAGTTGTAACGACACTTTTTGCTAGAGTTGTAAGCCGTACGGCGTGCGCGTGGTCCTCTGTCTGTCTCTCTCTAACTTAAGGCCGGTTGCAGAGCTTGACCGACCATCAGTGCGTACGTCAGTCGCGCTTGTCATATGTATGGAAATTCATAAAACCGTTCATAGCTAGACCGACCATACGCACGCGTATTGTCATGCGTATAGTGTCATAGTCATACACATTGTTGATGCGTATCGTCAGGACCGACGGTACGCACTGACGGTCGGTCAAGCTCTGCAACCAGCCTAACACTTCGTTCCATCCGGATGTCCCTTGACATCGCTCAAGTTTTTTTCAGATTTTAGTACAATGAAATAAAAAGTCATTGTTATAATATAAAAATATATTTAGCTATTTGATTATAAACTTTTAGTAAACATTATAACTTAAACTATATTTAAACTTAAAGAAAATAACTTTAAAATACTTACAATTAAAGAAAATGACTAAAAAATGCACTAAAAATGTTAAATATAGTCTAGTCCAGGAGTTGAAAAAGTTTTTATGAATATAATTTTATAAAATAGAAAAAATCGATCACGAGGTGGGATTCGAACCCCCGTCTTAGAGCTAGCGCGCGCGAGCAACTTTTGTCTCCTTCACTATTTAGTCTCTCCCATCAACTGTATGGGGAGTTGCGTCGCTACGTGCGCGCACTTTCTTACTAGCCCATAGAGTTGATGGGAGAGACTAAATCAATATGTGGTGTCCACTGAAAATCAGTAGAGAATCTAAGTGTCTTATATGTCCTTAGATTCTCAAACTACTGAGTGGATATTATCCATTTTGTGCCATTGTAACTAGTTATAAGTTAATTTTATTTATCTTATTTTTACTAATGTGCATCGGTACAAATAAATTTATTTTCTTTCTTTCTTTCTTTCTTTCTAAATAGTGAAAGAGACAAAAGTTGCTCGCGCGCGCTAGCTCCTACATGCCAATCCAATTCTAATCGGTCAGGCGTTCGCCCCGGATTGGCGTGAAGGATTCGGGTTCGAATCCCGCCTCGATCGATTTTTATAAAGCATTTGAAAGTCCAAAAACAAAAAATATCAATTTTATTTTATTACTAAAAAAACATATTTACTCAAATAAAATACATCACTGTACAAAATATTAAATACATATTTTATTTAAACTTATCTGTAACATGAGAATTCGGAAACAAATTTGTAAAAAAAAAATATAATATTAAATAAGGATTTTTTACGAAAATGGAGCAAAGTAGGGTAAACATTCACAAAGTTTTGGTTACTTATGGTTTTAACTTTTAAACTATTCTTATATTCAATTTTATCACAATTGATACATCTGTTTTATATTGAAAGACAGTCATACAGAACACAGACAGAGTATAATATGAGTATGTGAAGTAAGATTTAAACAAGTATTACAAAAAAATACAATAGAAGTAAACGTATTTTTAAACATTTCTTCACAAATTAAACTTTTAAAGTTACAAAGATGTTAAACAATAAAAAAATCCAATTACAAATTAAAAAAAAATACATTTGCACGTCGAACCAACTTTACAAAAATGTTTACATTCCAAGCCATTGTCATATATACATTCGTTCATTCATTCATTCATTCCTTCATTCAATCATTCATTTAATATAATCCGGACCGTACATTTTAATATACTTAATATTTATAACAGTACTAGCGGTTCGCCCCGGCTTCGCCCGTGGTACCTACATGTTTAGGTTTTTTTTTCATAAAAACTTTCCTATCTCTCAAGTTGGATTGAACTGCACATGGTGTGCGAATTTTATTATAATCGGTTAAGTGATTTAGGAGTCCATTGAGGACAAACATTGTGACACGAGATTTATATATATTAAGAAGATAGTTTCACTTCAGTTTACAACTTTATTCCAAGCCACTGTACAGTAAAAATATATCTTTATTCGCTCAAATTTGGTTCATAAGTTATTAGAGCGGCCGTACACGGGCGGCTCGAGCAGTTCACGGCTGAGCGACGTACACGGACTGCTCGAGCAGTCGCTACAAACCGCGCAGTTGACGGCTTGAAGCAGTCGAGCAGTCCGTGTACGGCAGTGAATGATTGTCCATAGTTCACCGCGCGGTCGCGGCTTCAAGCCGTCGGTCTCAACTGCTTGAAGCGGTCCGTGTATGGCCGCCCTTACTCTTACGAAATGTACAGCACAATCGCCAATCACACTGGCATGCAAACATAATTACATAGTACATTATTATCATTCATTCATTACCAGTATATTGTTATTGGTCAATCATTCATTCACACTAATTCCTTTATTGGTTCATGTTATTTAAAGGCGACCGCTGTGTATCATGCGAGATATATACTTTAACTTTACTGTAAGCCCCTGTACTGTCCACTAAAATCGTTCATTCATTCATTCACAACATTCATCACGTGAATTTTATACTTTTATTTCGTTTATTTCACTCCAAAGCCCTGTACAGTCCACTTCAATCGTTCGTTCAATACAACTTCTAAAGTAAAGTCTACTGCATATTTTGTCATTTTATTTCGTTTTTTTACTCCAAACCCCTGCACAGTTCACTTTAATCGTACATTCATTCATTCGAAACAATTCCTTTACTTCTGAGTCAACTGCATACTATAGACATATTTTTATAAGTCCACTGCATTGTACTTTTAACACTAACTCCAAACCCCTGTCCTGTCCACTATTATCGTTCATTCGTTCATTCATTCATTCAGAACAGTCCCTTCGCCTTGGAGTCAGCCGCGTATTTCCTCACGTGAACAATGTAGTCGAGCATCACTGTAGCGAACGCTGCGTCGAGCACGAACTGCGGTATTTTACCTGGAAATGTGAAGGAATGAATGAATAAGAAGTTCAGGACAATTTTCACACACGGCACGATCTGATGCCATACTAAGCTTTCCCTTGTGTTATGGAAACCAGATGGCTGATAAACATACATACATACATATAAATTTATATAAATACTTATATAGATAATTAACACCCAGACATCATTTAGTTCATCACACAAATATTTGCCTCGGGTAGGAATCGAACCCAAGATATCTGGCTTGGAAGGCAGAGTCACTACCAACCAAGCCAACCGGTCAGTCAATGAAGTCGGAATGAATTATTTGTTAATATACAACTTTTTGTTTAGAAAATGCTTATCGAACGGGTAGAAAATAAATATTCATAATAATTCATTAGCCCGTCAAATGTTGATATTTTAAATTTAAGATTTTGACACGGATTTGGCTGATGTTGAGCTTAATCCTAAATACCTGAATAAATACGAAAAAAATATTACTGTACTTTAAAATGAGTATTTGTGAGTGAAAATAATTTTATAGGTGTAATGTATATTCTTTTCAGAAAGAAGTCTGACGTTTTAATAAATGAAAAAGGCAAATGTTAATGACAATTGACAATGCATAATATCAAAATGATGCTTTAAACGTATTTTTATAATTTACTAGCTTTCCTCCCGCGGCTTTGCCCGCGTTTTCAAAGAAAAACCCGTTCCCGTAGGATTTCCGGGATAAAACCTATCCTATGTCCTTTCTCGGATATCAAAATATCTCTATACCAAATTTCATGCAAATTGGTTCAGTAGTTAAGGCGTGATTGAGTAACAGACAGACAGACAGACAGAGTTACTTTCGCATTTATAATATTAGTATGGATTACAGTTATCAAATACTACTTTGAGCTATACTTCAAAAAAATCGCGATTTAATGCCGCTAAAAATGGCATTAAATGCGTCAAAATGCACTATCTCAACTACAGTAAAAAAATGTGTGCGTGTACTAGTGTACACACGTCAGAAGTGAAACTTCTTTAGGACCTTATTCTTCAAAAAATAATTTACTATAGGTATGCAACTTTACAGAAATACGTCGAATCACGCGTGGTAGGGATAGACGCGCGAAGAAAAAGATGCCGCGTAACGGAAAAATGTCACGCGTAACGAAAAAATGTTACAACACTAAATTTTTTTCCAATCCCTATAAAGAAGTTTCACTTCAAAGACCTGATTAAAAACCGTAAAATACCTTTCAAATCGCAGCACATCAGCCACTGGAAGACGGTTTGTTCAACTTTGCCGTTCGGCGTCTGCACCGATTTCGGCTTGAGACACCAACAACCCACTTTATTGTGGCCTCTGGGAATTAAAATATGTATTAAATATTAATAAACTAGCTAACCGCCCGCGGCTTCGCCCGCTTTGTCTAGAACCTAAAAAATTATATACTAAAACCTTCCTCTTGAATCAATCTATCTATTAAAAAAAACCGCATCAAAATCCGTTGCGTAGTTTTAAAGATTTAAGCATACAAAGGGACATAGGGAAATAGGGACAGAGAAAGCGACTTTGTTTTATACTATGTAGTGATAGTGATACAATAAAAACATTTTTAATTCAAAAATAGCGTGTGTGCCTAGTATACGTGTCAGAAATGAAACTTCTTTGGCCAGATTCAAAGATACCAAAATCGTCGCCACAAAGAAGTTTCACGTCAGAAATATATATCTAAATATATTATTTTTATAATTTGAATTTTGAATGTAATTTTATTGAAATTGAATGAACTTAATTATTATTAAATAAGGAATTTAAATCATTTTTTCTTGGTGTTTATTCAATGTATATCAATAACAAGTTTCGGCTGATGGCCGCCCGAAAATAAAAATGCGCCAGAATTGTTTAGGAATTTATGAATGACAATTTTAACAATGCTTGTGCAGATGCGTTATACAAAACATCTTCTGTCGTTTTAAAAATAAAAACCGACATGTGTCACTCGGGGACTGGGGCGGTTGCGCTATTGCATGCTATTCTCAAGCCACACCTCCGCCCGTCCCCGTGGGGAGCGTGAGGTTTTTTCGTTACGGAATTTCTCGATTCGGCCCCGCGCTCAAGGCCCGCGATACAAGCTATGCAATAGCTTAATAAAAACACCCACCTGACCATATCTGTATGCGGGGGGTACCCGGGCACGGCGACACTGACCCCGCTACTGATGTAGCAGTACGGCTCGTCGTCCGTCGGTCTCCCCTCGCGCGACAGAGCCGCCATACGGCGCAGTATCACAAAGTCCCGGGGGGAGATTATACCGCGCCCCCCACCCGCTGTCACTTGGTACGATAGGTCCACGCCGGGGCCTATTTCCTGTTAAAATTGGGTAAAATTAGTTTTAGGGTATCATTGAAAGACGTAAAAAAAAGGAGGAATAAACGCATAGAAAATGATTTCTGATGATGAGAAATTAGATTTTGCATAGAGAGTTATGTAATAATCATTTATATAGATAAAATAAACACGCTTAAACTCATAAAATTATTGTATTGCTATGCTAAGTGCTAACCTGTTTTATTTTTACCCACAAAAGAACTTAACGTTCTTAACGAGCCTCCTCTTTGAGTATTTCTTGAATGAAAATATAAAAAAATGCACTTTTGCCATGAATAAAGACTATACTTACTTTAATAAGTTCACTTTTCAAAATAGTAGGATTCCATTCTGGTAGCCTTGTAATGTTGTCTTTAAATTCACTGTACAAAAACTTAGCTGGACAATCTACGATACCCTGAAAAAATAACATTTTATTATGCTAATTACAATTTTAAAGATACAATGATTATTATGTGTTCCGTTTGACGTCCGTAGTCCATTATGAGAGAGTACATCGCCTTTTTCCCCGTGAAGTCGCTAGATGGTGCTAGTTTTAAGCCCGTCACGTGGTACCGCCGCCAGCGCCGCGAGTAGTGGGGACAAAACTCACCACAGTTCCGGCAAGCCACCAGAAATATCCTCATTGTTGCGTCGTTTTTCAAACCGTACGCAAGTCGTTAGATTATATGTTATTTTAAAATACTGTATTTTAAAATACATATATTCATAATTTAAATTTAAATAAATTTAAGTAACAATTTCAAACGAACTTTCGAGATTGAAGTAGAAAGTTCAGTTTTTTATTTTTAAATAGTTTTATAGTTTTATAAAAAGTCCGTTACGTTTCATAGTGAAATGAATATTGAATAGTGTTACCTGCGTTATCATTATTTCAAACGAAGAACGAAATTCGGATTTATATGAAGTATAAATCTGCAACCACGAGCGTGGCATCGCGACCATAGGTCTATAGCGCAGGCCAAGGGCCTACCGAATCGTGTCGAGCGTCTTAACAGTGCGCTTTCTACGTGTTTCCGAGCTGAGTTCTACTTGTTCGGGGTCCAGCGACGACGAGGAACCGCCGCAGCGTGTATGGCGCCGCCAGCGCGCGCTCAGCCGCTCGTGTGCAGGTTTGAGATATTGTCTCAACACGGTGAGTCATGTTATTAATACATTATACGTGATTTACGATGATTTCAATACAAATCTTTCAACGTGAATGGTTATTACTGGATGTTACACGTTAGATAATCCATTTTCACACATATCGGTTTTAAGATAGTATTAATTGCCGAAAGCAGATCCGAAACGTGTTTCGATCTTTTGATTTTATTCCTCCTTGAATCGTATTCGCTACGCGGACATTATAAATGTATGTGAATGTGCCTTCCTTTTCCGAATTGAGGGTAAATATAAAAAAAAAAAAAAGATTTCTTAATATCGTTAGATTAGAAAATCCATCCGATACGAGTCGAATCAAGTAGAATGTAGTTGCCTATATCTTGTAAGCACAATAGAAATAGGTAAATTATTATTATCAATTTCTTACAATTATATTAATAATAATTTTTGCCTGACGTATTAAATTAGTCCGCGACTCTGTGCCTAATTACTGCTAAATTTAAATGCGATATCTATTCTCTATACAAATAAACTTAAGAATTAATAGAGATGCTTTGAAGGAGATTATTGATAAGTTTAAATTCATATAAAATTCCTCCCGCTGTGGAATGTATTTTTTAACTTACTAATCATGGCATACGCCTGGCATGGCATACGCTGCGTATGCAGATAGGCGGATTTGATAAGTTGGTTTAAAACTCGTCACAATCAGTTTTTACCAGTACATTCAATAACCGCTAAGATCGACTTTTTAAGTCGTTTCAAATCATTTCATCAATACAAAAGTTAGAATCAGGGGAAACACCAAAAGAATAAAAAGGGGGGGGGGGAGAGATTTTCAACAAACAAAGCTCAAATTAATCTCATCACCCTCGAATACCATGTAATTCGAAAACCAGCCATAGTTTTCACTTAGAGGTAATAATATTTATTTATTCTTTAACTCGGACATCATATTTTATGTCTTTGGAGATTCAATCTACTATTGAACATCAGGGGTTCGTCAATCGAACACCATGACTCTATTGTTAATCACCCCTTTTTATAATTAAGAAAAGCAAGTTCTGCAAATACAGAGTAATTTTCAATTTCACACCCACTGTTAACTGTGACATGACATACTCTACTTAAAATTATAATTTTTGTATTTGCGAGGCTATCGACTACCCGTACGTATCGACGCCTCCTATATCCTTGTATCACTATTGAATACCATATCGATATTATAAATACATCATAAACGAAGGTCGATTACTTAAGATAACGTATCAGCCCTTCGGGCTAGCGTCAGCTCATAGAATGTTTGCGACAGTCACAAACTGGACTGCTCAAGAACCAAGGGACTGTGGCCTTTACTTGGTGATCTACGTGGGCAATGATTTACATTCACCAGAACAGCATGTATACCACATTGAAATGAAATGAAATTATTTATTTTGCAAGAAATGTAAATAATTTACATATTATGTTATATTGTTTCATTGTTCAGCACAAATCGCCAATTGATTGGCTTGCAGAGACTTTGGAATTGCAATTCAACTCAATTCGAAATAAAGTTCGTCTCTAACCTACTTTGGAATATCAATCCGATAGAATCTATTCTGACACCCGAGCGTTTAAGATTTTCTACGAATGGTTTGGAGCACGGAAGCAAGTTGGAAAATGGAAATGGTAAATTGAAAGTGTCAGTGCCTAAAAACAGGCTTAATAGCAGGCAGTTGGTCCCTCAAGCAGGCACACCACCTCTTAGGGTTTCTCAACTTTGCAACCTTCATCACCCTCCGGGGAAGGATGCACTGCCGCATGCTATAGCGCCAAGGGAACGCCTCTCGGGGCTTATTACCTTTGCAACCTTCATCACCCTCCGGGGAAGGATGCACTGCCGCATGCTATAGCGCCAAGGGAACGCCTCTCGGGGCTTATTACCTTTGCAACCTTCATCACCCTCCGGGGAAGGATGCACTGGCGCACGCTGCAGCGCTACAGAAACGCCTCACAGGCTTAGCACTTTTGCAACCTCTATCACCCTCCGGGTAAGGATGCACTGGAGCACGCCGCAGCGCTACACGAACGCCCCACGGGCTTATTATTTTTGCAACCTCCATTACCCTCCGGGGATGGATGCAGTGGCGCACGCTGCAGCGGTACAGGACCGCCTCTCAGGTTTTTCATTTTGAAACCTTCATCACCCTCCGGGGTAGGATGCACTTACGCACGCTGTAGCGCCACAGGAACGCCTATCAAGGTTTGTCATCGTTGCAAATTTTATCATCCTCCGGGGAAGGATGTACTGACACACGCCACAGCGCTACAGGAACGCCTCTTAGGGCTAATCAACTTTGAAACCTTTGTCTCCCTCCGGGGAAGAATGAACTGCCGCACTTGTTAAAGATCTAGTTCAAAAACATCTTTTAAAAGCAAGTAAGTGTAAAAACAAGTATATCTACCAGCCGTATCCAATTCACAGGAAAGTCAAAGCATTGAATGAAAGGACCTTGGACCCAGTGTCAAAAAAGTTGGTATGGAAATTGAAATGTTTGCAGTAATAGCTTTCCTAACCTTGACAGTCGAGGTAGTAAGAAAAAATTTCATTCAAAGGCAGAACGAGATCTCTTTGACAAGAGTTATTAGTTTGAACGTTTGAACACTTCACAAGCTGTACAGCTAGGAAGCCGAATCCTCGCGCAATCGCGCCGGCTCCTAATGCAACGTGCTCGAACAGTCGACACAAACATTTCCAATCAGAGGGGAATTCTACAAATAAATTTTAATCACAGCTCAAACAGCTTACGTCATCTCAAGTAAGACAGACTTAAACCTAAACAACCGGCTCTATTGCCTCGAGTTCATTATAATACTACCCAAGTGGAAGAACCAGTCTTTGCACCCAGACCTCAAGAGCCGTGCTACTATCAGGATAAGTCTTCTCAATCGTTCACTGACAAACACGCACAGGTTCAGCACCAACTCATATACAGAACCTACAGCTGAAAGTCTGGCTCATTTTGGATAGATCAATCTGTTGTACACCTTGATGGACAGCTTAAAAAAATAGAAACATACATAGACTGCTGGTAACTACTGACCAGGCTATAAAAGGATGCTAAATGCTTAGCTAAATTATGTATAACTGACGGTTTAGTACACTATTCTTATACATAAAATCAGTCAGTTTGTATTAAAATAAAATTATATTAAAATTTCATCTGATCATTTAAGCAAACATTACCTCAGGGTATTTCCTTAGCTAGAACAAATCTTTCAAAATTACAAATCCGGAAGGCAAGGAAGATTATTCAAAAACTCTTATCGAAATAATTTTAAAATAAATCAGCATAATAATTATTTATCTATGTGATTAATAAAATAAACAAAAAATTGTTTGCATTTATTAACGCGCAGCTATGTGATTACTGTTATTATCTTTTGGACGTGTTCTCTATTTATTCCTGTTTACATTACAATTCAAAACAATGGGTCGATAGTGAAGACGCGTTTTAACCTCGCATTCCGCATTGGGCTCCAGAACATATTCTTCCACATACTAGCAATTATTATGTAAATATAAATCCAGTTTCAAGGCACATAAGAACGTTTCTTTGCATTTCCAATCCATAAGAGGTTCTCTGACTAATTTGTTTATTACTACACAGCATCCGGTGAGACCAGCTACAGCGGCTATCATAGGTGGCAGGGTAAAGCGAGCTGTTTTCGAGTCGAGGTCGAAATCTGGGTGATGTTACATAGTTATAGTAGCATCATCAATCTATTTGGAAAAATATCTAGTTAATGACATTCTTGCAAAAGTAAACTAGAGAGATGTTTATAAACATTATTATTTAGTATTTACATACAAATTTTTTAAAGAATATAATAAATTCGATCACAAGGTGGGATTCGAACCCCCGTGTTTCCGCCACATGGTGGAATTATTATTATATTATTGTCGTAGTGTATATAATGCTAATCAAAATAGAAGTCATTAGTAATCACAATCGAGATTTTTCAGCCTACTCAGGTTGAAAGGCATATACTGATTAAAATATTGACAAGATATAGGTACTTGTAGTATATTTATGGATGTATTATGTACCATGTATAAGGTATTGAGACAAATTTTCAATAATTATCAAAGTCATGATTTTATACATTAAGTATATACTTTGTTTATAGGATATTTATAACCTTTTTGGGGCATTACTCTATCACATTGTTGCGTTTTATTTATCAAGCCACCAGGAGATAACAAACAACTCTCTCATAATGGACTACGGACGTCAAACGGAACACATAATATAGAAATTTTACCTGAAAATAAAATTTGTATTATGTTTCCTAAGACGTCCGTAGTCCAGATAAGGTCTTCCTGGTGTTATTTTTGCACCAGTGCTACCGTATCATTTATGAGACGAACAATGAGGATATTTCTGGTGGCTTGCCGGAACTGTGGTGAGTTTTGTCCCCACTACTCGCGGCGCTGGCGGCGGTACCACGTGACGGGCTTAAAACTAGCACCATCTAGCGACTTCACGGGGAAAAAGGCGATGTACTCTCTCATAATGGACTACGGACGTCTTAGGAAACATAATACAAATTTTATTTTCAGGTAAAATTTCTATATTATGTTCGCCTTATAAACTTCAGAGTTTTCGTGGATTTAAAATAAATATTTTATGAAGTGGGAGGCTTAAGAGCGATAAAGGATATATTTACCGCGGTGGAACTGAGATGTTCTACCTAGGTAAAAAGTAGTTCGATTCGATGAGATCATAATGCGCATTGAAATCATTCAAAAATTTTATTAATTCCGATAGATGGCGCTATATTGAAAAAGAGTCATGTTTGACAATTAGTGCTAATTTATTTCACGCGGGCGATGTCGCGGGCGACAAACTAGTTAAAAAAATAAAGAAACAATAATTTAGTTCATTTTGAATAATATTTTTTCAACAAAACCTCATTAAATAAAATTTTCCGACCAACTGGAATGCACTAGCCTTCAAATAAAAAATAACCATCAAAATCTTTCACCGAGTCCAATCTTCTTAGATAACAACTTCAAAAAAAATACAGTCTAATTAAGAAGTCTTATTTTTAAAATCATGTCAAAATAGATGCATATAAGTCCCAAAACCCACCGTAAACCTATACACCTTCCCGAACTGTTCCGTTTGCGTGGACTCCACTATATCCCCCTTCTGCGAGCCGCGCTTCTCTAGCTTCCAATTCGCCGCGTTGACGACACGCCATGCGTGCGCCATGCTCTCGTCCGCTAGCCGCTTGTACTCGTCGATCTGTGAATGAAGGAATGAATGAAATTTAAAAAAAATGGAGGATTCAGCATAATTGAATTTGTTGACGTCGATCTGTGAACGAATGAATGAATAAATTAATGTAGTATTAGTATAGGTATTGTTGTAGTAGTAGAAATGTCTGGTGTTGTTTGTAACTATAAACTTATTTAAGAAGCTATTTATTGTTATTGTCTGTGAATGAGAGAATGAATGAACGAAATTAATTAAAAAAAATCTTTATTTTAAAAATGGTAGGTAATAGTTTTCGAAAGCGGTTTAATAATAACGATCTGTGAGCGAGTGAATGAAATGTTCATATACATTTGTAGAGCGATTAAATGGTGTCGGTGACTATTTTAAATGTGAATTGATTGATCATGTAGCGTTTTCCGCTTGTTAGTGTTAATTGAATGTCAGAGGGGCGAACGAGCGAATGAGATTGGAGTTAATTGAAAAAATGTGGTTATGCCTTAATGTATGAAGTAAATTATCGATGACGATCTGTGAACGATTGAATGAATAAACCATTCAATCAATTAAGGAAGGAATGATTAAATAAATGAACAATGAAACATAAATACTTTCGTTGGTATCAATTATGAATTAACAAATTAAATAATGAGGACGGAACGGAAAATTAATATAATTAGGATATTTTTTTTCTAATCTGTGGCGAAATAAATAATTCACCCTCAATTCAAAATCGCTTCAACACTTCCAGAGAAACTCACGAACAAACACAAACACATTACCAACTTACCGAAAGCCACTCGGCCTTAAACTCTTCATTCGTATCCTTATTAAATATATATTTCATCCAACTCGATATATTAAAACCGAACTTATTCCATTTATCCAATTTCTTCTCCAATTCTTCTTCGGTAGCAACATTTTCTAATTCGTTTAAATGTTCCTGTATCTCTGCCTCGTTTAGCGCGGCAGTTTCCATGGTAACTGACGCGGCCATTTTGATTTTTATGTCAACACTGATTTAACTATCTGTTACTTATAATGTTTTAAGAGTTACCTAAATGTACGATTATTGATAATTAATTTAGATTTCAAAGCCGCCTAGTATATTTATGAAATGACTTAGATCGAGACGTTTTGTTTACTTGTAAATTCGGATAAAAATTAAAACCTACGACGTTACGTATTTGATGTAAATTTTTACATTTCTCGTTTTATTAAAAAATATATTGTTGTGTTACTCATTAGGTATAGGTAGTACTTTCAATATCAGTTTAAATCTTTTTGATATCTGTAATAGTTACGGAATAAACGCCTGTGCACACTTAACGATAACACTCTGTATAGTTTTAAGTTTTGACTTATAGGCTATAAGCCTAAAGGTTATATACTAAGCAATATACCAAGGAGATTTAAAATCTTTAAACTATTGGTCCGGGAGCCAGAAGCAGATTTTATGACCAAGTTCCTCTCAAGCGGTAATTAGTAAAATGCATCAAAGTATAGTATTATGAAGCCTCGTGAACGTCAGCTGGAGCTCGGTTGGGGGGGTGAGCGGTTGTAGCCTCCCACGCACGTAAGAAAAAAAAGTATATTCATTCATTTCCTCTCAGCTAAAAATTTGTCAAATTGTAGCTAACCCAATATCTCAACGAAAAATAATAATCAGCTGGTTACAGCATGGTGTATTATGCGTCAGCTGGTGTCTCGAATATAATGAGACATTAACAAAATCATCGAGATACGTGGAATTCCATCAACAGAAGTCCCCGTAAAAGATAAGTAATAACTTTATTAATTATATATTATACTATTATTTTTTTAATAAATAAAGTTAACTAATGTTTTTAGTGGGTTATTTCATATTTGTTACACTTTTAGGTAGTTATGTGAATTTGATGATATGATAGTTATTTTTACAGTACTCCAAAAGTGATAATGCGCATAGAAATCTTCATCACAGTTCGGTAACTGTCATATTCCCGGAGCGTCCGAAGATGATATGTATATAGAGTGGTTAAATGCATTTTCTTCATGCATAATTTAGTAAAATTTGTTGAGGCAAATGAAATACATTTTGGAAATACGACAATTAGCGAAGATTTGCATGCGCATTATTAATTTTGGAGTACTGTAAATGCAGTTTATAATATTTGTAAAAACATGTTTACCGATGTGGCTGAATGTACGTAGTGTAATCATGTGCACAACTAACCACCTCCAAGTACCTTATTAGGTACTGTCTATATTATGCTAGCGTGTGTTGCTTGAATATTTAAAAATAACGATAATAATTAAAGATACGTCATTTCATCTCAGATGAAAATTTGTGTGCTGATTGTTAATATACTGATGCGATAAATAAAAAAAAATCAGCTAGCAATAATTCGAGGAAAACCTAGTCAGTTGATGCATATAAATTGGCAATAGATGCTTCTGTCTAACTACTATGTAATAACTTTCAAAGTACCAGCTGACGGTTTTTCCACCCAGATACAGCCAGCTGACCTATATATATATCCACAGTTACATATAAGCTATCATCAGGTAAATTTTAGTTTGAGAGGAAATCACGGAAAATAATTTTATTTTTTTCATGTTCGAGACACCAGCTGACGTATAATACACCATGTTGTAACCAGCTGATTATTTATTTTCGTTGAGATATTGGGTTAGCTACAATTTGACAAATTTATAGCTGAGAGGAAATGAATGAATGTATTTTTTTTTTGCTACGTGCGTGGGAGGCTACAACCGCTCACCCCCCCAACCGAGCGCCAGCTGACGTTCACGAGGCTTTATAATACTATACTCTGATGCGTCTGACGAATTATCTCTTGAGAGGAAATAATTAACCAAATTTGCACCTGGCTCCCTAACCATATCTAATTTCAACATGATTTGAGTTCGAGACTGTGCCGCGCGTTGATTACCTATATTGTCCTTCTGTTTAAAACGTTTCAAGTATGTACCTATATTATTTTGGTTGAATTATTCCTACTTAAAATGCAGGCAGGAAACAATAATTTTAATGCGGTGTAGAATACAAGACTGATTTATTTACTAAGGATTAAATAAAAAATATAGTGGAAAACCAATTGATTCCTTATAAATAATTATCAGTGATATATTGAACTAACTGCACCCGCGGTTTCACCCGCGTGGCTCCGCTTCTGTAGGTCTTAGCGTGATAATATATAAATGGGCTATCTAACACCGAAAGAATTTTTCAAATCGGACCTGTAGTTCCTGAGATTAGCGCGTTCAAACAAACAAACAAATTCAACAGCTTTATAATAATAGTAAAGATTTAAAGTTTAGACGATAATAAAGAAGAATGATATTTAGATAGGTACAACATAATGCAAATATGCGGTTAACCAACATCTCGTATACCTATATATTTGAAATTCAATCATTATTAGTAGATAAAAATAACACACATAAATGCATTATAAATAATAAATATTAATAAAAATACGTATATTAATAATTGATATTTGATATCTATAAGTAATTAATTATATATAAAATAAATAACGAAAGGAAAATCCTAATGTTTTTATAATTAAATTTACGATATTCTATTTCATTTTATTTTTAATTATTAAAATAACAGTATCTTATATTAGATATCTTTTTTAAGACCAAAATACCTGAGTCAACTAAATAAGAACGTAAAAATAATTATTCTTGATTCCACCACACAACTGCAGTTCAGAAGTAAACAAATCTCAGCCAGTCACAAAAACTATTAACAAAGTGAGGATATAAATTTATAAGGAATAGAAAAAAATCGATCACTAGGCGGGACTCGAACCTGTCTAAGGGACACACCGCGCGGTGAGATGGTTGTTAATCATCTCAATAGATGGCTCGCGGTGTGTCCCAGACACATAAAAACTGAAAAGAATAGAATAAACTTGATCGTTCTGGCGAGTCACGAGTGGCTGAGTTGGTCAGGCATCCGCCTCGGTTTGGCGCGAAATGATGAGGGTTCGACTTCCGCCTCGTGATCGAATTTTTTCTATGCTTTATAAATTTATATTTATTTTTATAAAGCATTTGAATGCCATTAAACCAAAAATATCAAATTCAACAAAGTGAGGTTAGTTGGGTCGGCAAGGCAAGGCAGAATCATTGCGAATGCGTTTCAACAAGGTTATAACGGAATCCTAAAAGACAAGTTGTATTCATTTCACACTATCTAATCCGGAACACTATTCGCGCGAACAATGTCAAAACTTATAGCTATTCTAATATTATAAAGCTGAAGAGTTTGTTTGTTTGTTTGAACGCGCTAATCTCAGGAACTACTGGTCCGATTTGAAAAATTATTTCGGTGTTAGATAGCCCATTTATCGAGGAAGGCTTTAGGCCAACTATCATCACGCAAGACCAACAGGAGCGGAGCAATTCGGGTGAAACCGCGGAGCACAGCTAGTATGTATATAGAATAGGCATTAAGTCCGAGGTATTACTGTATAGACATTGTAGATAATATTGGTTAGAAATAAACATTATAATTAGAAAACAAATAAGATACCAACACTCAGGTCATCTAGGGTTCGCAATTAGCATAGATTAGAACAAATTATTTATTATTCACGTTGAGAAAAATACAATTTGCTATATTCTTCAATGAGACTAATTTACACTTGACCTAAATATATTCAACTAGTCACTTCCCCGGTTTCATTCGAGATAAAACAAAATCAACAAGTAAATAAAAATAATTTAAAAACAGATTTATTGTATTGTCACTTATCTATACTTCTATACTAATATTATAAAGCTAAAGAGTTTGTTTGTTTGTTTGAACGCGCTAATCTCAGGAACTACTGGTCCGATTTGGAAAATTCTTTCGGTGTTAGATAGCCCATTTATCGGGGAAGGTTATAGGCTATATATAATCACGCTAAGACCAATAGGAGCGGAGCACTGCGGGGCACAGCTAGTCCTTGATAAGTGTACAAAGTTTTAAATCTGACCATTTAAAGTGGGTCAAAATCGAGTCTAAAGGAGTTGGTAAAGTTAATGAAAATAAAGTATATGTAACTCAGGAACAATGTAGCTTTTCACTTTTTGAGGAAAAGATAAAGTAGTTTTCGAGTTTGATCATTACAAACTTACAAACTGCCTTTTTAATATACAAGCCACTCGGCCGCGCTTCGCTTGACATGGGATAAAAAATAATACCGTATATTATATAGTAAAGTTAATAAGATTATTAAAAGTAAAAGAATTATTAAAATCGATCCAGTAGTTTTTGAGTTATATCGTAAAACAAACAAACAAACAAAATATTTCCTCTTTATGATATTATTGTAGATAACGTGTAGATAAGTCTTTCTGAAATTATTTGAGGTTCGAGATCGACGCCCTTAAGGTTGATGACCTCAAGGTCATTGCACTCATGTAGTGAGTTATTTAAACCTTTTGGGAACGACCCATATTCGTTGACAAAATTATTATTATCCATACTTTATTTATAAAAGATTTATTCCGGTTGTAAAAGCTTCACGCTAAATAAATAGCTACGATATTTGTGCGTTTTCATCAAAATCCGTTTAGCCGTTTCGACGTGATTTAGCAACAAACATGACACATTAGCATAGTGTGTATTATCTGTGATTCGTACTTTAATATCAGTACGAATATAATGATAAAAAATACATTGGCTATTTCATAACTTTCTTAGACAGCATAATTTTATTTTTATTTTAGTAACCATCAATTTGAACCTGTGATTTCAAAAACTAATGTCTAGTAAAACATATTATGTATTTCAAATATTCTAACTAACAAGTATAATGCACACAATATGCATGTTTGTCATCTAATTTCTACGTTACTATCGTACCGACCGTGACCTTTACTTCTTATCTATCAAGAGATTCGAACAAAGGGCTTGTTTAGTAAGTACCTATACAAATAATTGAGTCATGCGACGTTTAAATGCAATACGCATATCTAAGGGGCCATCCAATAATCACGTGATGTTTTTTTGGTGTTTTTTTGATCCCCCCTACCCCTTGGTGAATTGGTGATACGTGGTGAGGTTTAAGACTACTCCTCCCCCCTATATAACGTGTATTTTTTCGTACCTGCAAAGAATCAATTTTTTATTTATAAAAAAATACTGGTATAAGTATCATCTAATTTTATTTTTAAGACTACTATAGTAAACGTTCGGAGGTAGACAGAAAGATTGCAGTTTGTTTTTGAATGACATAAAAGAAATGCGAAAAAGTTGTACGCGTTTGACTAAAAATAAATAGATGTAACGCCGCTTTTCGGTTGAGTATCGCGCGTTTGCCGAAAAAATAAATACACGTGATATATTACTTTACCCCCCCTCCCCCTTGTGATATTTCGTGATGTTTTGATGGACCCCTCCCCCCCCCCCCTTTCGAGCTTCACGTGATTAATGGACAGCCCCTAAGTATTTACATATAGCCTAGCCGCTTTGCCAGTAAAAGTAAAAAAAAAATAAAGCCTATTTCACTTATAAATAATGTAGGTAGCTTTCTATTATTGGTAAAATGAAAAATCATTAAAATCAGTCGAGTATTTTTTGAGCCTATTCTAGATACAAGCAAAAAAATCTTTCCTCTTTTTAGTTAGTGTAGACTAGCTGTGCCGCGTGGTTTCACCCGCGGCCTCGCGATTAAGTATTACTAATTATATTATATATAGCTCATGTGTTATCCTGATAACCTATGTTACTGTAAAGTTTCATCCAAATCCGTGCAGCAGTTTTTTCGTCAAAGAGTATTAAACATACCTACATACATCCTTCCACAATCATTTTCGCATTTATTTAATAATATCGGTATTTGTAGAATTAATATTTTTTAATTAAATAATTATCCAACGGATGTTGGACATAGATAATAATTAATAATGGATAACATTATCTATGTACCTACTTACTAATATTATAAAGCTGAAGAGTTTGTTTGTTTGTATAAAAATCTCGGGAACTATTGGTCCGATTTGAAAAATTCTTTCGGTGTTAGATAGCCCATTTATCGACGAAGGTTATAGGTTGTATTTCATCACGCTACGGGCAACAGGAGTGGAGCCACGGGGGTGAAACCGCGCGGAGCAGCTAGTATGTACATATAGGCATTAGCGGAATATTACAAGCTAACGTTAAAATTAGAATATAATTGTTAATATTTTCCATAAAATAATTATAAATTACCATTGAATTACATTACTTTTCATTTCATAAAAAAGTAGGAAGTAAAAAATAGGTATGTATTCATCAAACTACTTCAAATTTCACGGACTTATCGGAAAAACTGTCAAAATTATATGGTACGGGAGCTACCAACGTTTTAAAAAAAGTCATTTTAGTATAGTTGGGTTTTTGATATGCTGTTTCTCTTGCTATTTCGGTTACAGTCCGGGCTGTCTGGCTGGCGGTAGTGGTTGTGTTTATTAGTGCGCATCTTATCTGCACAGGAAGATATACTTAACTTTAGTCATTTTTTAACGCGTAATTTTTAATCTTTTGCCTTTAGATAGATCCATCAGACATAATTTTTTTATTGCAAGACGTTTTATTCGTTGTTAAATGGGTGCCATACGCAATTTTTTATTTAAAATAATTAAAATGTCATCAAAATAAGTGAAATTACATCAACATGAGTCCGCTTAAAAGATAAGTAACTAATAACTTTATTACTTATATTATATTATCCTTTTTTAATACTTATATTAAATAATTAGTAAACTAATATTTTTAATAGGTGTTTTCATATTTATTACACTTTTGGGTATTAATATGAATTTGATGATATGTATTTGGTTTTTATCAAGTTTACATTTAACGTCCTATTTGAGGTTCGTTGGGAAAAGGAGGCACCATGGTAGATTGTTGCAAAAAAATTGTAAATAGTAAAATGAATATTATATATAGTATATGTAACACAGTGATTACTTATCCTTCACGGGGACATTATGTTGATGGAATTTCACTTATTTCGATGATATTTTAATTATTTTGAAATAAAAATTGCGTCTGGCACCTATTTAACAACGAAAAAAACGTCTTGCAATAAAAAATGTATGTCTAATGGATCTATCTAAAGGCAAAAGATTAAAAATTATGCGTTAAAAAATGACTTTAAATTAAGGATATTTTCCTGTGCAGATAAGATGCGCACTAATAAACGCAACCACTGCGGCCAGCCAGACAGCCCGGACTGTAACCGAAATAGCAAGAGGAACAGCATATCAAAGAACCAACTATACTAAAATGCTCACTTGTCAACGTTGCTACCTCCTAGAATAATAGATAATATTCAAAAGGTTTAAGATATTGTTCTTCATTGTTACACAATTCATGCTTTTTTATTGTGTAACAAAATATTTGAGATACACAAATAATAAACCTTTGTCCAATACCTACAAATAAAACGCTATTTAGCAATGAAAAATCGTAAAAAAAATAAAATATACATAAATACATACGGAATCTTCGTCATCATCATCAGTGATCACCATCACAAACAATCACTCTAAACAACACTTAAAAAATATAACTTTTTTATCTAAATTAACTTATTCGCAAACAAAACAACATTTTCCCTCCATTATGGACTAGCAACTATTTGCCGCCAATTCTAACGAAAAAACAATCGCTTACCCAGCCTCGAACTCAATTACCTATATTACATAAATAAATGCAAGCAGGCAATTATATTTTACGCAACGGCATTATAAATTCCACGCACGAAAAATTATTGCGCGTATACAATTTATTGAACACCAATTAGGTATATTAACAACTAAACGAACGACATCTCGATAAACAAAAAAAAAAAAATTCTAGAACGCAAAATAAATTTTCAAAATTCGAACAATCGAACAATTCGTTCCGAATCAAATTCTTTTAAAAATAAATAAATTCTAGAACGCGAATTGCATTTTCGAAAATCGAACACTGAGTTCGAAATTCAAATCATTTACCGTCGATATTTTAGAACCGAATACACGCGTGCTTCGCGCTCTCGCGTTTCAGAACTGAGTACTACGTTTATTGACTACACTTTACGAGTACACGTCGGTGCCAAAAAAAGGACAGATTATATTTTAGTGAATGTCTTTGTGCTTTTTTTCGTTTCAGAGGATTGAATGGAACTTTTGTGAAGCTTTATTAAATACGCAGTAACTATGTATTTAGTAATCTGTGCAATACTGAGAAGATGAGACATTATCTGATATTCTTTTCAATTGTATTGTTTCTCACTGCATTGTCCATGTAATTTTGAGCCATAGAATGATTACTAAGGTACTAATAAAGCATTAACTTTTTTTTTTGTATCATTATTTAAGGACTTAAATTAAATAATGAAAGATTTTAGCCGCACCATTAAATGTTGAGTAGCTTTCCAAAGGGTTTAAAATTTAAACATTTCTTAAATTATTTACTGAAAGTTGGGATGTCATGATAATCACGTTTTTCAGTTTATCATAATTGATATTTTATCAAATTAATAAGCATGCCATTTAATTTTGATTTCATTTTTTATTAATCTGCTATAATAGAAAATACATTAAGAAATTATTAAAAGGAATGATTAATCTAAATCTATAATTAATCTTATCTAAATTAGACACGTAATTTTTTGAACTGTAATCCTATTTATTTATGAACTAGCTTCCGCCCGCGACTCCGTCCGCGCGGAAAAATTAAGATTTATTTTTTTCTACGTACTTTTCCGGGATAAAAAGTATCCTATTTTATGCCCAGGATAATAAGGTATAATTATACCAAGTTTCATCGAAATCGAACCGTTACTTTTCACGTGATGCCTGAACATACAGACAGACAGACAGACAGACAGACAAAAATTTTTTTAATCACATATTTGAGTTTGGTATCGATCCAGTAACACCCCCTGCTATTTATTTTTTCAATATTTTCAATGTACAGAATTGACCCTTCTACAGATTTATTATATGTATAGATTATTTTTATTATTATTAATAATTCGCTGAATTATTCTCTAAACACCTAAGCAGATTATACATAATATAATATTTGATTACAGTCGTTGTTATGGCGAATTTCGATTAATAACCAGGTAGGTATAGGTGTAGTGAACTGAATTTTAGGCGCGATTTCACTCGAGGACAAATTACATGGTTTTGAAAAAAAGGTAGCTTTTGAAATGAAAATCCGTATTATAATATAGTAAAACGAAACAGACAGAAATATATAAATAAAGAACATGATATATAATTGTCGATGCATGTTAGGCTATCACGCGAAAACGTTCAAGTGCAAGCAAAAGCGTAGGCGCAGAGCTAGTTAAAAGTATAATATTTAAATGAACGAAGAAATGGCCCTTTTTAATTAAATCACTCAGAATTCACATATTCTGATAAAATCAACTTGGAACATTGAAAGAATGATTATACAAATCAAATTGATACATTTTGCGAGCTAAGCTATTGATTGATGTATATTATTAATTAATCTAACTTATCAGTTATATCTTGACGCAATTAATATATAAATATTGCAATATAACTGCAACAACAAAGTAATCGCGTGAATTATTATTCTTCGATGAGTTGACAAACTTAATTTAATCCACACATATTCAAGCATAATAATTCTAACATAACTAAAGTGAATTATAGACCGGATTCATGATTTCCTGGTAAATTTACTGATAGTGATTTACAGGTTTTGACCACAGATAATATAATACTATTTCAAACCGACTTCAAAAAAAAAGGAGCAGTTTCTCAATTCGGCCGGTATATTTTTTTGGCATACATTTCCAAATGTTATTTGTCATTAACTGATAAGCCACTATCTATTTCAAATCAATCAACTTTTAAATTGATAACTGTATTGTCATGTTAGGCATATCTCATAAGCATTGAAATCTATCCAATCTACCTGTATAAATTATTGTCTATATATTAAAAATCAATTACCAAATGTGTTGCTAAGCGCAAAACTCGAGAACGGCTGAACCGATTTCGTTATTTTTTTTTAATATTCCTTTAAGTATGAGGATAGTTCTTATGGTGAGAAAACGTAAACATATACCACGGGCGAAGTCGGAGCGGACCGCTAGTTGTATAATATATGTGATAGACCGCGATAGCAGCGAGTGAAGCGGAAAGAGTCTATTTTGCAATTGCAGCTGATTCTTGCTATATTTGAGATTAAAACATTTAAAAGCATAAAGTAATCGTAAGACGAAATTTAATTGTATGAAATAAAAATTCGACTGTTCCTTTAAAAAAAATTGACTGTGTTCCCATTTCATTGCACTGCACTGTACACGAGTATGAACTATGCACTCATCAGTAATCCATATTGGGGTTAATAAGGATCATTGCAATATTACAAACGTTTTACATGATGGATGTAATTATCGCATCAATAACTGTACCGCATTTTATGATAACTAGCTATGCACCGCGGTTTTGCGCAGATAAATTATTTTATTGGTTAAATATTAAAAGCTATTTATTTATTTATACAAATAAAGTATGCAGATAAACAAATGAGTAAAGAAAGAAATGTGAATTCACTTGTATGTTTGTATGTAACCGACTCTTTAGAATTTATTTTCACCCACTTTAAACCGACCGATTTAATTGAAATTTGTACACTTTTGTCTGTCTGTCTTCTTGTTTCGGCTAATTTCCGGAACGGCTAGACCAATTTTGAGGGGACTTCCACTGAGAGACAGGAACATAGTGAAAACTGACGTTCGCGGGTCCACCAACAACCACGGGAAGCAGCTAGTTATATAGAAGGTGACTGATCCCGATGACGTGCCCGATTTCGTCGCAAAGGAGTTGCATAAACTTCCTCCGGTGGGATTTGACCACGTCGATGTTACGAGGCTCCTTAAGGACATCACATTCCTTAAGGCGAGTCTGGCCGAGGTACACACCAAGTTGGAGGCTTCAGAGAAGACCATCTCCGATTTACGAGTCGAGTTAGCGTCATATCGCGATGCGCATGCAATATGTAGGTCACCCGTGCCGTCATATGTGAATGCACGTCGCGGAGCTCAAAATGCATGCGTCGGCATTTTAACTGCTGATGTTGATGTGTCGCCGACCGCCGATGACCCGAGTGATGCCCCGCGCCCCGCTCCCGTTACCTCTCCCCCGGAGAAGACATCGCATGTCACGTTGCCAGCTGCTCCTCAATGTGACTACGCCGCCGCAGCCTCAAAAATGACTGCGACCCCAAAATCATCAAAAGGAGTAAACGCACCCGTGCGGAAAAGTTTACCTTCAAAAACGAAGGACGTTGACGAGGATGGCTTCACAAAAGTCCAGAAGAAGAAGAAGTTGAATCGTCAGAACAAGTGCGGCACCGCAACGAAAGATCCAAACTTGCGGATGCGCGCAGAGGTGCCGACGACGCCGCTCTATGTGTCTCGTGTGCACTACTGTACCAAGACTGAAGACGTTGTCGAGTACTTGCATGCGAAGACAGGTTTGAGTCTGCGAGTGGAACGTCTGGAGTCTCGCCATAAAGTGAGCTTCAACTCCTTCGTGGTGAGAGTACCGACCGCCAAGCTGAGCGTCTACATGGACGAAGGGTTTTGGCCGCAGGGAGTTGTGTTTCGCCGCTTCCGCGGACGGATACCCGGCCCCCCGGAATCGCGTCACACGCCGAAGGCATAGCGTGTATTAATTTAGTATTTAAGTAGTTTTAAGTTCATATGGGCCGTAGTTTTTAAGTTATATTAAGACCTTTAACTGTAACTACATTTGTTGCCTGAAATAAAGAAATAAATAAAAAATAAAAAATAAATATAAATAAAGCATACAAATAAAACTAAAGAAAAAGAAAGTTTATTTTTCTTTCATAAACCTTATCTGTCAGATTTGTTACAATATCAAAGTACGTCACTATCCTCGATAAACACAATCAATCAACTATCGATAAATAGTAGCAAGGTCATCACTCATCACTATTATTATTTTTATTACTTTAAATTAAACTTTTTTTGAATTTGATTTTTTTTTAAATTAGATTTAATATACATAACTTATTTCACTCTGGAATAAATAATTTCACCGTATTTTTTAGATTTTCTACAAAAAATATTTATTTTTTCTTTTGTATAATATCAGAAGATAGATAGTAGATACCATAATTTTGTAATTATAAATCAAAATCGATTCACGAAGTTTGCGGTTGTGCAGTTAAAAACATAAAAAAATACTACATATTGCTTAAAAATTATAAAACAAAAATACAGTCAAATTAAGACTTTCTCCATTTTAGTTCGGACTGTGGATATATTAAAAATCTGTTTATTGTCTATATAATAGGAAAAATTATCAGTTATTATAAATAATAATTAATCTGGGATTAAATAAAACTTTAGATAATAAAACCGGGTCGTTAACTTACAATTGAAGATTACTTAATCATACAGAGATTTAATCACAGTTTAAGCCGATAAATGTGCCATAATATTATATTGATTACTAGCTGAGTCCCGTGGTTTTACCCGCATTGTTCCACTCTTATTCGTCTTATCATGATGATATAATAGCCTATAGCCTTCTTCGATAAATTGGCTATCTAACACTGAGAAATTTTTTTGAATTCGGGTAAAACCGGACAGCTAAAATTATTATATTAGTAAAAACCTCCATTGGACACATTTAAAAGTACATAGGCCATACTCACCAAAAAATACTTGAGAGGTGTCAAGGGACACACAGATGGAACGAAGGTTTCGTTTTAATTTTTTCCGGAACGAAGTTCCAAAAAAAGACCGAACCCCGTCCGGGGCTTGATCAAAAACGGTGGATATTTTTTAATTTGTTTCCCAGCTCCAGCACGTTGTAGCGTAAATCATTCTTAACGATTACACTATGTACAGTACTCCAAAAGTGATAATGCGCATAGAAATCTTCGTCCCTGTTCGGCAACTGTCATATTCCCGGAGCGTCCGAAGACGATATGTATATATATAGAGTGGTTAAATGCATTTTCTTCATGCATAATTTAGTAAAATTTGTTTAGTCAAATGAAATACACTTACGACAATAAGCGAAGATTTGCATGCGCATTATTAATATTGGAGTACTGTATATGGGCTGATATGATGTTATATTATGATGATGATGATGATGATGATGACACATTTTCATACAAAAAACCTTTATGAAAACCGTTACTAACATGATCCAGCGTCAATATAATTTACTAACCGGCGAACTGGTTACATCACCAAAAAAAGGCCGTGCACACGTGTCAGAAGTGAAACTTCTTTGGCAAGATTCAAAGATACCAAAATCGTCGCCTTCCGCCATGACGTGACGGCATTGCCATTACGCGACCTTGAAATATTACTATCAACGCGCCTATAGAAGTTTTACTTCAAAAAAATCCCTGATACCAAACCAAAAAAAACTCCCTATAAATGCTCTTATTATTATAAAAACTGAAAAAAAAACGCCGTGTGTCACTCGGGGACTGGGGCGGTTGCGCTATTGCATGCTATGCCTTCAAGCCACACCTCCGCCCGTCCCCGTGGGGAGCGTGAGGTTTTTTCGTTACGGAATTTCTCGATTCGGTCCCCGCGCTCAAGGCCCGCGATAGAAGCTATGCAATAGCTTAAAAAATCCTTATTATTATAAAAACTGTCACCAACCTGGTCCTGCGTCAATATAACTTGTTCCCCCGGGCGGCGAGGTCTCGGACTCGACTCCGGAGTCTCCACCGGTGAGAACCAGTTCACAGTGGAGCCCCCGTGCGTGGAGGCAGCCGGGCGAAGCAGGGGCGTACGCTCCGAGGCTCCGTGATGTACTATATGCATTAATTTTCAATTCAATTCCATTTATAAGTATATAGATGTAACTTTAAATTTGAAATTAAAGATTTTAACGTAATTTAAAAGCGATTTATTCATGATACTAGCTTTCCGCCCGCGGCTTCGCCCGCTTTGTCTAAAACATAATAAATTATATACTAAAACCTTCCTCTTGAATCACTCTATCTATTAAAAAAAAACCGCATCAAAATCCGTAGATTCAAGCATACATAGGGACATAGGGACAGAGAAAGCGAGTTTGTTTTAATCTATGTAGTGGTTATAACCATATATTATCCTGACGATTCGTCAAATTTGCATGCATATCATATAAAATCCATTAAAAATTTGAAAATTCAAGCCAAATTCTTCGGGAAAACGATAAAAAGTAATAAAAGCGGTTAATAATAGAATTTCAGAATACTTCCACACACGGCACGATCTGATCCCATACTAAGCTTTCGCTTGTGTTATGGAAACCAGATGGCTGATAAACATACATATATATGTACTAGCTGCTCCGCGCGGTTTCACCCCCGTGGCTCCACTCCTGTTGGTCGTAGCATGATGATATATAGCCTATTATAACCTTCCTCGATAAATAAAAGAATTTTTTAAATCGGACCAGTAATTCCCGAGATTAGCGCGTTCAAACAAACAAACAAACAAACTCTTCAGCTTTATAATATTAGTATAGATATAATTTTAAATAAATACTTATAAACACAATTAACACCCAGATACAGAGCAAACATCTATGTTTATTACACAAATATTTTCCCCGGGTGGGAATCGAACTTACGAGTTACGACCTCTGGCTTGGAAGGCAGGGCCACCAAGCCAACCGGTCAGTCGAATAATATCGAATAAGTAATCAGTTAAAAAAAATGTCAAATATTTCTTTTAGACCGTCTTTTTGTAGAATTTTGGAAAAAGACGAATTTTCGGCCTATTACAAAATGCAGACCGTTTGTAAACGGCAAGATTATACAATTTGCCTACGACATAGGCCTATATACCGGGTGTAATCGTTAAATGTGCACAGGCGATTATTCCGTAATTATTACAGATATAAAAAAAAAAAAAAACTTTAAACTGATATTGAAAATACTATAAATAATGAGTAAAATGACAATAATAACTTTTTTTTTAAATAAAACGAGAAATAACCAAAAAAATACATCGAACGCTCCCATACATTTAGTATGAAATATGTCTATTCCAAACATTTAATATGAAAGGTTTTGCTTTTTTATTTGATTTTGTGCTTTAATTACTTCGCAAATTTTAATGAAAGTTCATTAATGCCCGGTTCCTATATTTGAAAAACGATCCGTTTTAGTTACGAATAGTAGTATAATTAACCAAGCGTAAGCGAAAATCGTTCCTATAAAAAACGTCTCGTCAAGCAACTTACCGACGGCTTCCTACTGACGGATGGGAGGGTTACTATTAACGAACGGTAAGCATATTGTATGGAGAAGACAGTTTATCGCGTTCCTATAAATATTTTTAATGTCATTATGCTGTCAAAGTTACTATTCGTATAGCATTTTGTTTACCCGTCGATTTCGGGCGGTTAAATTCTTACTATTTCATTGTTTCCGCTTCAATATCGAAATGTGGAGTTCAGATAGTGATAGAGAAGTGTTTAATATTATATCGAATTTCGGAAGAAGATAGTGGGCGTGAAAGAGTATATATTATAGAGAAGGAGTGGATTTTTTTGCGACCCTGGATTCTCACGAATTTCAATTGAGATTTCGACTTGATAAAGAATCTGTTGAACAATTACTTCTTGAAATTTATCCAGACGTACGAATAAAAGGAGCCAGGTTAGTTTAATGGAGGCATTAATATTATACCAAACACGTCTAACCTTATTACATACCTAATTTATGTTGTCATTTCAGGAATCATGGGGTATCTCCATAACATCAATTACTGTTGACGCTGAGGTTCTATGCTTTAGGCACAATATCGATATCAGTGGCAGACCTATTTCCCTTGGTCACGGCATCACGCGTGAACGGGTGGACCGATTTCGATAATTATTTTTTTATAATGTTCCTTGAAGTACGAGGATGGTTATTATGGAAAGAAAACATAAACATGTACCAAGGGCGAAGCCGGGGCGGACCACTAGTATATATATGTGTCTATGTTTGCAATGTAGAAATCAATTTTTTAAACATTGTATTGTAAATAATAAAAAATAAATAAAAGTACATAATAAAATGGAATAAAAGTTTTATTTCTTTATAACTATGTTTAATTTTACATAGTAATATGTAACTACATAATATATGCCAAAGAACTGTCCTGTGATTCTTACGCGACAACCGTCCATCGATTATCATCTTCTATATTATATTCCTTAACGCTGTAATAGGCTCTCTGAACTAAATACATTTTTTACATAAGATTTACATTTAGCACTAACAAATTCTTTTTCTACCGTGTGTCTAGATATATTGCTTAATAATATACAAAAATTAATTAGTTAATGTGTGTTCAGTATTTCAAGGGCGAAGCCGGGGCGGACCACTAGTATATTTATATGTATGTCTATGTTTGCAATGTAGAAATCAATTTTTTAAACATTGTATTATAAATAATAAAAAATAAATAAAAGTACATAATAAAATGGAATAAAAGTTTTATTTCTTTATTACAGTTTAATTTTACATAGTAATATGTAACTACATAATATATGCCAAAGAACTGTCCTGTGATTCTTACACGACAACCCTCCATCAATTATCATCTTCTATATTATATTCCTTAACGCTGTAATAGGCTCTCTGAACTAAATACATTTTTTACATAAGATTTACATTTAGCACTACCTAACAAATTCTTTTTCTACCATATGTCTAGATATATTGCTTAATAATATACAAAAATTAATTAGTTATTGTGTGTTCAGTATTTCAATTATTGTGTGTTCAGTATTTCAATTATTTCTTCATAATATTTGTCCATCATCCTTATTATGTTTGAATTTTTTGGCTGAAAATAAAAAGTTTTCCTGGTAGGTATTTGACCAATTTTTGCATTAAATGTGTTGGTCAACGAAGTCCAACATTCATCCTTTAATTTATTCGTAGAAGCATTAGTCTCCTTACTGGTTAGGTATAATAATTGAGCAATCTCGTCTTTACTCATAGCCTTCTTCGATTTCTGTAACAGAAATATATGTTTGACTTTAAAAGTGTCCGAAGCAAAAAGTAAGCGGCAGACGATTTTAAAGAAGAAATATAAAGGCGTACTTACCGGCGTAATATCCATTTTTAATAAATATATAAACAGTCGTCGTTGTATTGTTATTCTTTAATTATAAAACTTGACAATGAATCATCAATCAACAATAAATGACAATAATTTGACAACTGACAAGCAAGGCACGCGTGCGCGAGAAAAACGTTCCGTTTTTGCTTTCTGTGTAACGCATTAGGTTGTTTAGAAGGAAAATTATCACGCAGATGTCTACAAATATATAGTTCTTTAGTATTAGTTCTTTATTAATAAGAAACTTTATTCTTAAAGTTTATAATTCGGCTGTATATTTAACTTATTTTGTCCTGAATTTTGTGTTATTTTAATTTCAATTTGGCTTATAACGAAACGCACATCTGTGAGTGAAGAGGGCTCGGTATTTTTATGACCAACGGATGTCCGTCGATAGCACGTCAAGAAATAAAATTGTGGAACGGTAATAACGACTCGTAGTTAGTTCTAGAAAAACGGATAGTAGCTTTGATACTATGACGATCCGTTGAATATAGGAACCGGGCATAAGAAACTATAAATAGAGCTCGATGTGGAATACTATGGTATTCCAAAACGAGGATGTCATTTCGAACATTTGCTCTGAATACAAAATGTATGGGAAATAAAATGTATGTTTTCATATTTTAATATATATGTCTGTATCTATTTAAATAGTGATTATATTATGTATGTATATATGTGTATGTTTATGTATATTTGTATGCTTTATATAAATATCTATTTATATATAGATTCTTATTTATTTTATTTTTTTCTGTTTTTAGTGCACTTTGCCCTGTCTTTATTACTTTTGCACTGCGTCTCCTTGTCCACCAGGTTGTCTGGAAGAGATCGCTGTCTGAGCGATAAGACCGCCTGTTGTGCTCTTTTACTAACTAATGTATTGTGACTTTACTTGTAATTTTCTCTGTGGTGCACAATAAAGTATTTTTGTTTGTTTGTTATGGGAGCGTTTGATGTAGCATTTTTGGATATTTCTCGTTTGCGCACACTTAACGATTACACTCGGTATATCTATTAACTCACCTATAGCCTCCAATATCTGCTTCGCTTGCAACTCCTGCGGAAGCACTCTAAAGTCCTGGAACCAAGCTTCACTCCAAGATAACGTGAACGATGTGAGAATTAGAAACACTTGGTACACTGGCTGTGCGGCGTCTGGCCACTGGAAAGCGAAAAAATAACAAAAAATTGAAAAAAACAAAATATTTTTTGTGTATTTTTTGTTAGTTTGAAGCGTTTTTTGTGTTTATTTGTTTGATGTTTTCATTTTGATGTTGTTCCAAACTGTTTATTATGCTTGTAATTCTTTTACTGTACTAACATATAACAGTGAAAAAAGTATCTACTTGTCGTTTGGCAAAAGTATATAATAGTCTATTTTACGTTATAAATAATATTAAATAGTAGCGTTTTGATTTAAAATATTTGAACTCGACTGGCGGGACTCGAACCCGCATCCTTTCGAATTTTTTCTATTCTTTATAAATTTATATTTATAAAGCATTTGAATGCCAAAAATATCAATTTCAAAAGTTAAATACTAAATAGTTTGAATAGCTTTTGTAGTACATCTATAATATAAAAATGAATCCCAAAATGTGTTGGTAAGCGCATAACTTTAGAACAGCTGAACCGATTTCTTTAATTCTTTTTTTATTATATTCCTTGAAGTACGAGGATGGTTTTTATGTAGATAAAACATGAATATGTACCACGGGCGAAGCCGGGGCGGACCGCTAGTATACTTATAAAATATTTTTTTTTACTTAAGGTTATGTTAATTCTTATTTAAATAATTAATTATTTTTTACTCACGTCAAATACGAACACTTTGGCGATCAAAAAGGCACACGTACCACCCGTAGAGAGCTGAAAAAATTAAATAACAGAATAATAAGCCATTTTGTGAAACACTTTTACCATAGAATTAGATAAAGAGTTGAGTCAAAATTGGTTCAGGCATTTCACAGATATGACAGAACGAGAAATTATATAAATATATTTAAAAAAAACCTATACATCGATCTAGAAAGTAGGTGATCTATCTATAAGATTTACATAAATTAAAATACTGAATCAATATTAATTTATTGTAATTCAACCTTTCCTACATATATTTATTTATACCGATATTATATTGCGAATCTTAACTATTATTTATAATATTTTTTACATCTACCCTCAAATTTAAACAAAAATACTTACCGCTATAACGCTCCAATTATTTATGTACAAAATTGCGTAAAACAATATGAGTATCACGAATCGAATCACAGCAACCAACACAATGTCAAATAATGACACTTTAATGTCATAGTGTATTATTTCCCGCGTAAATATCTGCGCTAGGGTTTCTCCTCGCATCTGAAAGTTATTTTATAATATAAATAAATATACATAAATAAACATAACATTGAAATCACTACAAAGTATAAAACAAAGTCGCTTTCTTTGTTCCTATGCTTAAATCTTTAAAACTACGCAACGGATTTTGATGCGGTTTTTTAATAGATACAGTGATTCAAGAGGAAGGTTTTAGTATATAATTTATTAGGATTTAGACAAAGCGGGCGAAGCCGCGGGCGGAAAGCTAGTTTTAAATATACAGTCCTCATTGTAAGCTAATCAAAAAATAAATATAAGTACAAGTTAATTAATATTTTGAAGACAAAAACCTCATGAATACCACTGGACGAATATCAAAAGTTATTTCACCAATAAAAATCCGCGTTACTCCTAATTGACATAGGCCTTATTTAAATTTTGATTACATCAACATTGGTGTATTTGCAAATGGTAGGGTAGTTTAGAATATTTGTGAATACCACTTTAGAAAGTATTTTAAAAATGTAATCTATAAATATAACTATGCGGTCCATAAGTATACGTCATGTTATTGTAAAAGGCTATCAAATAAATAAATTAATAACTTTAAAATCCAATTTTCTTAATAAATCATTGTAACACATAAAAATCACCGATGCCAACGTTCGAAACGCGAAATATAATTGAAAACTCACCACAACACAAATCAGCCACATTAAACTGGTGAACAGCAGGTCGAATGTGACGAACAGACAGAAGAATCGACGGATCGAGGACATCCTGCCTTGTGGCCTGTGCCCCGCTACCAGATCTTCTGTGAGAAGGTTGACTGACTGCGACTGAGCTGAAAAGTATAGGTTATTTATTTATTGAATACTTTATTTTACATCTATACAGAGGTAAGGTTTGTATGTATTATAAAGAGCTAAGGCTTGTATGTAAGTATGTATGGTTTTCACGCATAAACTACTGAACCAATTACAATGAAATTTAGCACACATATAGAGGGTAACTTGGATTAACACATAGGATAGGTTTTATCCCAGAAATCCCACGGGAATAGGAACTATGCGGGTTTTCCTTTGAAAACGCGGGCGAAGCCGCAGGCGGAAATCTAGTATATTTGTAAAATTGAAAGAAAGATAACAAACACTTAAAAAAAAACAAAGATTAACACTATGGAGAGTTAACTAAGTGTCTTCCAAACTCATCCTTAAACATTAATTTGTTCAATTAGACTTCTTTTAGCTGTGTTATGAAATGGTCAAAATCCATGAAATTCGTCACTCATTTTACAGACATACTAATACTAATTGCTCGCTTAAACGCATTCCAGATAACCATTTTTTGTACTTACTGTTAACTAATACCTAATCTAACAATACTGCATGGCTCAGTTATAACATAAACTAAAACTTACTCAAACTTCGATACGGTTGGTTCGACATACTGCCCAGAAGAGATTCAGCCGCCTCCCTAATATGATAGTCAGCCATTATCTGTAATTAACATTCATCTATAAATATTTGTTTTCTTAATTACCCATTTATAAATACATTTACATGAGTCATTTTTAATCTGTGGACTGCAGTTCTAATAAAACCTAATGAAAACAAGTAATCACTATCCACTATCACTACATAGTTTAAAACAAAGTCGCTTTCTCTGTCCCTATGTCCCTTTGTATGCTTAAATCTTTAAAACTATGCAACGGATTTTGATGCAGTTTTTTTAATAGATAGAGTGATTCAAGAGGAAGGTTTTAGTATATAATTTATTAGGATTTGGATAAAGCGGGCGAAGCCGCGGGCGGTAAGCTAGTACTATAATATAATACTACATATTAATAAAATCTATATTTGACACAAAATAATGAAGTTTCATTTTAAAAAAAGTTCTTGATAAAGAAAGTTTTCACTGAAATTCAGTGCTGAGGTATATAGGTGTTGAGAGTTGCATCCTTTTTGGTACTGCATGTACTAACTATAAAATAAAACTAATGTGAATATATATATATAATTAACTAGCTGTGCCCCACGGTTTTACCCGCATTGCCCGCTCCTATTGGTCTTAGTGTGATGATATATAGCCTTCCTCTATAAATGGGCTATTTAACACCAAAAGATTTATTCAATTCGGACCAGTAATTCTTGAGATAAGCATGTTCAAACAAACTCTTCAGCTTTATAATATTAGTATAGATAGGTATTAATGGTGTAGGCGTTGTTTCCATTCACGCAGTGGAGTTGTTTTCATTCACGTTTGTTCACAATTACCGGGACTGAACATGTACTTTGATTTATGTTGTCCTTTAATAATTATATTTTTGTGTTTGTTGTGTGCTGTGTGTAAAAATTCTTTAATGATAAAATCATAAAAAGTGTAGTGAGTAGTTAAAATATAAAGTTTTGGCAAAATAAATATTACTTTCTGTCTAAACTTTGCCCTAAAATATTTATTATAACCTAAAAGTCTAGATAATGTCCAATAAACTTCCAATTGGATGAACAGATAGATATTCTGTTTTATTAGATTTTAAAATGTCATGACATAATACATAATCTCCTAAACTGGGTCACATTACTAAACAAGATATCAACCTATAAACCTAGATATATTTTTATATCAATAGAAGTTCATATCAATAATGTTTAGTGTTTAGCTTTATAAAACAAAACATTATTTTATAGATATGTGATTTTCAGTGATTCATTAGTTATCAGACCATTAAATAAAACAAAAACTTTTTGATGTACAACATCGCATTTTGTTTATAATAAATACAATTTACAGATATGGTGTTATCTCATTTTTTTGTCTTTGTTTTGGCCTTGTCTGACACAAGTAGTAAAAAGTATCTAACATCCATTGTGACGTTGAAATCATGGTGAACAGCAATTGTAGATTCTGAATAAATTTAGATTTTACAAGCTATAACATTGAAATAAACCTTACCTTGTAAGAATATTTCCTACTTTACTAAACTTAGGTCACATAACTATTTACACTAAACAAATGCTTCTGGTGGGATGAATTAACTATCATACACACATTTTTAAGTTACATAAAAATTCTAATCTGGTTTTTAAATACTTTGTTGTTTTGTAGCGATTAAATGAAAAGAACAAAATCCTAAAATTAAGAATAAATGATGGGACGATTTGACCATAACAAAGTTTGACAGCAAGACTGTTGTCTCATTGACTTGACAATGACGTACACAGATAATGAATATATTTTTATAGTGCCATAGATAACTTAAATTATTGTATTTGCATGGAACAGCGTATTATGTATCAAGATAAAATCATGATAAAAAATGCACTTGCAATGCAATCACAGTTCTAAACATTGAGATACTATTACTACGTATTATACGACACCGCCTACATCACTTATGTTCCGCTCAACATAGGTCAAATGGCCTAACTGCACTCAGTCGTTTGCTCGCTCATTGGCGCGAATGTCACGCTTATTTTTTGTTTGTTTTAAAGTGAAACTCATCAAAATATATACCTTCGTGTGTTAAGATATTGCACAAATAATACAAATAATACAGAAAAGTGCAAAGGAATAACTTTTCACCGGTAATTAACTAGATAATAGTAATATTACATGACGTACCTAAATTTCAATAGTGGAAAATAATAATTTTACACATTTAGAAAATATTGTACTGTGGATATTATTTGAAAAAAAGGTTAAATCATGAAAATTTTAAAATAAATTACCTACTTATATAATATTTATTAGATTAATTATATATATATATATTTTTTTTTTGTTACGTTGATTGTTCATAATATTTTATAAGTAATAGGCAGAATATATAAAAAGTTTCGCCTCTATAGCGGTGAGTCGATGGCTTTATGACTCACTATAGCCGCCCCGCGCCGCCGATCTTGGACTTTGCTCGCCGCAGATTTTGTTCGTCGTGTCTCCTCTATACGTAATAATAATAAAATAATGCTCAATGCATCTAGTGGGTAATAGTGCAACTTTTATTTGTGTACGAAATGTAAGAGGGCGCGAAATTAAAATTAGATTTTTTAAAGTGCTATTGACGATTGTGTTTGTTTATTATGTTTCAAACTTAGGTTTCAAAGATATGTGTATCAAAAATCTATACATCTATACATCTATACAAATATTATAAAGAGGAAAGGTTTGATTTTTTGTTTGTTTGTTTGTTTGTATGAATTGAATAGGCTCCGAAACTACTTGGCAGATTTGAAAAATTCTTTCACCATTCGAAAGCTACATTATCCACGAGTAACATAGGCTAGGTTTTATCCCTGAAATCCCACGGGAACGGGAACTATGCGGGTTTTTCTTTGAAAACGCGGGCGAAGCCGCGGGCGGAAAGCTAGTAAACAATAAACATCAAAATATTATGTATAATTGAAATAAAAAAACTTCAATATTTTTTGTAACTAGGTACTTACACAATTAATGTTTGCCTTTGAATAATTTGTTCTGTTTATGTGTTGTATGTATGTGTTATATTGTCATGTGTACTCGGTACTTATTAATACAGTATTAATTATTAAAATAAAACAACCAAGTTATATTTAACTTAAATTTATTTTTAAATCAACAGATGATCATACACTGCAGCAAAATATCAGTCTTAAAACATATTAGTATCACAATTCACAATACTGATCAGATCGCTTAAAACAAAAATGAAGTGGATATTTGGTTTAATCAACTTCCTCGACAGTCGGTCCTCTGGCGTGTTGTTGTGGACCAGTGCCAGGCATGCCTCCAGCCCCAGCGCCGTGCAACTTGCTCATGATGGGCGAGCAAACTCGCTGGATGTCCTTCAACTTGTGTTCGTATTCTTCCTGCTCCGCCAAGGTGTTATTGTCCAGCCAACGCAGTGCCTCGTCGCACTCGCGGCGAGCAGAATTCTTGTCATCCTCACTCAACTTCGCTCCAGCATCGTCCAGCGCCTGTCGCACGCTGAACACATAGGACTCGAGCTGGTTGCGCGCCGCTACCCGTTGTCGCTGTTTCTCATCCTCCTCTTTGTAGCGTTCCGCTTCTGACAACATCCTGTCAATCTCCGCCTGCGATAGCCTGCCCTTGTCGTTCTTAATTACTATGTTCTTGCTACGACCGGTGCTGTTCTCCTTCGCAGACACGTTAAGGATACCGTTAGCGTCCAAATCGAATGTGACGTCGATCTTTGGAACTCCTCGCGGTGCTGGTGGAATACCAGTGAGATCGAATGTGCCCAAGAGGTTGTTATCCTTTGTCATGGCACGCTCTCCCTCGTACACTTGAATGGTAACAGCAGGCTGGTTGTCAGAATAGGTGGTAAATGTTTGAGATTGTTTGCAGGGAATCTTGCTATTCCTTTCGATGATCTTAGTCATGACTCCTCCCGCTGTTTCAATACCGAGAGATAGTGGTGCGACATCGACTAGGAGCACATCCTGGATCTTAGCATCAGTAGAGCCGCTCAAGATGGCAGCCTGTACAGCAGCTCCGTAAGCCACAGCCTCGTCGGGGTTGATGGACAAGTTGAGTTTCTTGCCGCAAAAGAAGTTCTGTAGCAGTGTCTGGATCTTAGGAATGCGCGTTGACCCACCGACGAGTACGACATCATGGATTTGGCTCTTGTCCATTTTGGCATCTTTCAAAGCTTTCTCTACTGGTTCTAACGTACCACGGAAGAGATCAGCGTTTAATTCTTCAAAGCGAGCACGTGAAACGCGGGTGTAGAAGTCGATTCCCTCATATAGGGCATCAATTTCAATAGTGGCCTCAGTGCTAGATGACAAAGTGCGTTTCGCGCGTTCGGCGGCGGTGCGGAGGCGTCTCAGCGCGCGTGGGTTGGAACGCAGATCTTTCTTGTATTTGCGTAGGAACTCCTCTGATAGATGGTTAACGAGCCTATTGTCGAAGTCCTCACCTCCAAGATGTGTATCACCAGCCGTCGATTTCACTTCAAACAGTGATCCTTCATCGATTGTTAGAATCGATACGTCGAATGTGCCGCCACCAAGATCGAAAATCAAAACATTGCGTTCGCCCTTCAAGTTCTTGTCTAAGCCATACGCCAGCGCGGCTGCAGTGGGTTCGTTGATGATACGTAGTACATTCAAACCAGCGATGGCTCCGGCGTCCTTGGTGGCCTGACGCTGTGAGTCATTGAAGTAGGCTGGTACTGTGATGACGGCGTCTCGAACTGTAGATCCAATGTATGCTTCAGCTGTCTCCTTCATTTTTACCAAAACCATGCTGCTAATCTCTTCTGGTGCAAATCGCTTCATTTCTCCTTTAAATTCAACCTGGATCTTCGGTTTGCCACAATCATTGATGACTTTGAAAGGCCAATGTTTCATGTCCTGTTGAATTTTTTGGTCATCAAACTTGCGTCCAATTAACCGTTTCGCGTCAAAAACTGTGTTGTTGGGGTTCAAAGCCACTTGATTCTTCGCTGCATCACCAATCAGACGCTCTGTATCCGTGAAAGCAACATATGATGGTGTGGTACGGTTGCCTTGGTCGTTTGCGATGATCTCCACATTTCCATGTTGCCAAACTCCAACACAAGAGTATGTTGTTCCAAGGTCAATTCCAACTGCGGGCATTTTGATTTTGAATTATATAACTTTTATCACACAATACCTAACTCTTCAACAAACTTATATATCGCAGGATAATATTCGCCTCGGTTCTCACCGAACTCTTCGTCTTCACTGTATCGTATTTCAAATTATTCTGACTTCCCGCGCTCAGTTCGCGCTTATATATTCAAGCGAATGTATGATCTAGACCAATAGCATAAACGATGTCATAGAACATTCGAGAACGATCTACATCTACCAATCACAAAACATTACGTCATAAAGAGGGGCGGGTCAAAATGTAAAAAGGGATATCGAATGGAAAAAATTCCCATAATGTGGGGAAAATTAAAAATAAATGTTCGATCGAAATAATAAACGTTCGACGCTTATAATATACTATTGTTTTTGAATTACTGTTATATAGTTTGTTTGGTAAAAGAATGGATCTGGAAATATATTTTGCTAATAAAGAATTGATTAAAAATATAGCTGTAAAATACATCTACTTTATTTCATTTTTCACATAAAAATAAAATGGAACCAAAAGGTGCGTTTCTTATGTTGTCGGTTGCTAATTGCTATCATGGACCCAATAAATATCTAGATTATATTCGTCCATGTTGCTATCCAAAACCTAAAAGTAGGTAGCAAATAGCGCTAGTTTTAAACATCCCTCCCAACTATAATTTAAACTGTAATATAATTGGAACAGAGAGTACATTAGGTACATGTAAATTATATTTTTAATGAATTATAATATACTAGCTTTCCGCCCGTGGCTTCGCCCGCGTTTGCAAAGAAAAACCCGCATAGTTCCCGTTCCCGAGGGATTTCCGGGATAAAACCTATTCTATCTCTCAAGTTGGATTGAACTGCATATGGTGTGCGAATTTAATTATAATCGGTTAAGTGGTTTAGGAGTCCATTGAGGACAAACATTGTGACACGAGATTTATATAATTATATTAAGATATACATGTAAATTATGTTGAAATCTTATCCTCAAATAAAAAAAATCAATCAGTTTAAATTACAGTGATAAAATATGAATCTAATAAAATTCAAAATTACAATATTAAGTGGAATTTGAAATTTTTAGTACGGCATCACTATTATTAGTGACACACATTGATAATCCATGCTAGAACGAGATAGCTTTATGCATTTTTCGTGTGGTAAAAGAGACAAATGATAGTATAATATGAATAGACTGTCAATGTGTGCTACAGGTATTCATGTGTACGTAAAAGCTGTACTTTTATGGAACTTTCAAGATTTTTCTGGAATTTAAAAAGAGATGGGAACATTGTATACGCATCGGAAACAAACCAACTTTGCTTTTATTTATTTTTCTTACTATTTGGCATTGTATCGTTAAAATTGTTTAAAACATCATATTATAAACACAGCGGCCTCTATAATTTTGCAATAGAAGTTATTTTTGGCGCGACCAATAATTAGTTATACGAAACTAATGATATGACTAAACTCCGAGATTGATTTATTTTTAGATATTAGGACATAAATATCTTGGAGAATATAATATGAAATCTTTACATTCCAAGTATATTTTTAATTTAACTGTAAGTACCAATTAAACAATACAACAAGTGAATTTAAAAATATTATGTAACTGTTCTAAATAATATTATACTGCGAAAATTATACTATGCCGCCGATCCAAATAAAGGATGCGGTATGTCTCTACTCTCTATCGAAAAAAAAAAAAATATCTCTATCGAAAAATGAGGCATTTCTAATGTGTGTAAGTAATTAATATTATTGTAAAATATTGTATCATTTTTGTGTTATTATTAACATTGGGAGTTGTCTGGTAGATATAAGGTATATGCCTACACTATACTTACATATATCTATTACTAGCTGCTCCGCGCGGTTTCACCCCCGTGGCTCCACTCCTGTTGGTCGTAGCGTGATGATAAATTATAGCCTAACCTTCCTCCATAAATGGGCTATCTTACACCGAAAGAATTTTTTCAAATCGGACCAGTAGTTCCCGAGATTAGCGCGTTCAAACAAACAAACTCTTCAGCTTTATAATATTATTATAGATCAGTTATTATGTTCTTATGAAGATGGAGCATATAAGATTGCTAGTTCAATGTTCAAATAACGAAAAGGTATTTTGAAATAAAATACAAGAATAATTGTAGGTATAAACTTTTATTAACAATTCCATAAATAAAGTGAATAAGTATACTGTATATACGACTATACTATACGACCGCTACAGTAGGAATTTTTTTCATTTATTTCGACATAGAAATACTTACATCTACATAATTACTTAATAAAACATTTACAGTGATTGATCATTGAATACAGACGTGAGATTAAACTTATTAATTAATCTTAGCAGACAGGTATCAATATTATTTTGCATTTACTTGCAAAATGTTCCAATTTCAACAGTAATTCGACATAAATAAATAATTGTTGACTAAGGCCCAATTTTTCTATCCTTAGTTAAAACTTACCCGTCCAATAAATTATTACACGATAATGTTAAAATGTCACCTATTATTTAGGTAAACTGTCAAATAAAGGCAAGAAGAAAATATTTTTGAAATGGTAGTTTATTTAATACGTTAGGTATTCGACGAATAAGTTTGAACCAAAGATTGAAAAATCAGCCCTTAATCGTAATTTAACTACACAAACAAGTACCTTAACTTTTTTTTCTTACCTAAGTAAAGTACCTATATTATAATAAAATCCACAAAATATCTAACTTGTAACTTATAATTAGTAGTAACTAAGTAGGTACACAATATATTATTACAGTTTTTGGTATAACAAATAATTTTTTGGTCTAAGATTATAAAATGTAAGTATTACTTAATACAATGAAATATTTTTAAATAATGCTGTACAGCTCAAACATGCTACCCAATGTTACAATACTGTCTATATTTAATTATTATAAATTATTTCCATATTTTATCTATGTTATGCCATACTAAGTATATTATTGTCGTTTTAAAGTAATGAAAAGATTATAATTATAAAACAATTTATTTCCCCTTCATCATCATCTGGAATAATTATTTTTTTTGTATTTGTAAAGCTGTGTCCACACTCATAAATTTGCCGCGAAATTTCATATTTCAGTACCATCTCGCCGTTCCTACACCTACTCTATTATCTGGTGGATCTCTAGCACAACAATATGACGCTAATATTCCCACAGTAGCCAAGCATAAAGATAAAACACTAATGCTGCACACAGCTCCCGAAGTAATGTCATTGAGCGCTGTACCAGGCAGGGGCTGTATGGAAAGTAGAATCAGCAAGCCGAACGCACTCAGTAATGAAAACGTTGAAAGCACGATGTAACCTGTAAAAAATTATAATCTATACATATAATAAAATCGTAGGAAAGTCAAAACTGTACATTGAATATTTTTTTAAAAGAATACTTGGGCCGTGATCTATAATCGATATAGAAGCCAAAAACATAGTTTTTAGAATTTTTGTCTGTTTGTCTGTTTGTCTGTATGTTTGTCTGGGCTAATCTCCAAAAGTACTGCATAGATTGACTTCAAATTTTGCATGAATATTACTAACAGGTCGGGTGAGGCTATAGGCTACATATTATCAAGCTATCACCTACGGGGGAGGAGCTGTGAACCTTTATTTTTCTTACATATTCCGTGTACTACGACAGCGTACAATCTAAAGACTCATGTTTAAATGTTGTTTTTGAGTAGCCATGCTATTATCTACCTTTACACTATAAAAACTACGTCATTTATGTAATTTTGGCAGAGAAACAGTTAAATGAATCTTAGCAGTATAAAGACAAATTTGAAACAGCGCCATCTATAGCCAGTGTTATAAAAATCAAACACACATTAACTATTGGAAATTAATAATTAAATGACGCATATATAAATGTTGTTTGACAATATCTAGATTGAAACTATAAAAATTATGCCATTTAAGTAACTTGGGAAGAGAAACATAGTTTAAAGAATGTAAGTTGTATAATGTTAATTTTGTAACAGCGCCATCTATGAGATTTCTTAAAAATCAAATCAATTTACATGTTAACACTACTGAATACACTGTTGAAAATTAATAATTTAAATATAATCATGTTATTTATTTAACTCTTTAATCCATATCTTCCCTTCCCTATAAGGTATATTTCGTGTAAATAATAAATATACTACATTTTTTTAAAATGAGGGTAGATGTTTATTATTTTAAGTAAAACTAAACACCATTATCTACAGTAATTAATCTAATATTGATTGTGTTCATTAATTACAATTTTAAAAATCTTCGTGTTTTATAAATTTACCGCCCGCGGCTTCGCCCGCTTTGTCTAAAACCTAATAAATTATATACCTTGCTCTTGAATTAGTCTATTTATTTAAAAAACCGCATCAAAATCCGTTGCGTAGTTTTAAAGATTTAAGCATACAAAGGGACATAGGGACAGAGAAATCGACTTTTGACTATTGAATGCCATAAAACCAAAAATATCAAATGCAATCTTAGTGTTTTGTGAATTTTCACCATCATGCGTTCCCACTAAAGGTAAGTTGTTACATACAGGTATTTATTTTTTTATAATGATAGCAATTCATGTGTTTTGTTGGTATTATATTATTACACTTTTTGAATGAAATAATAAAATGATGAATTGATGAATTCTTTTATATATGACTTTTACAAGATTTTGAGGTGCATTGGGAACAGTAGTTTTTGATAAAATTTTATTTGTAAGTAGCTTTTTTTATAGATTTACAGTTAACTTTTGATTTTTTTATTTACAGATTCAATGCTCATAAAATTATATCGCCTTTGGAAGACGATTTCTGCTGACAATTTTACAACACCACTTGAAAATTGATGATTTGATGATAAAGATAGTGGCAGCGAGGATTATGTGGAAATTAGTAATCAACCGCTTCGTTAATTTTTGACTGAAGTTAATGTCCAACGTCCAATGGTTCAATCATTGATCAATATCAATAATAGTGTTAATCATAATGGTTCAATCATTGGAAGTATCTCGGGAAATTTTGGAGGATATTTTTCAGGAAGGAGAGGAGGGGCAGCCAGCCACATATCAAACTACTACGTTTTAGTACCGAAAAAATGTTATTGCCAAATGAAACGTAAATTTTGCACTCACAACTGTACAAGTAATGTTTTTATTTTGACTTTGCGGTTATCTGATTATAATATTTATCGTTATGGCTATCGAGGTACCGACCGTACTGGGATCAGAGTACATGATATACAGTTCATCATCCAGGATTGCTAAGAGCATTTTCACACTGAAAAAGATGTTTTCTTTGAATCGTAGTTGCTTCATTTATTTATTTTTAATCATTTTACATAACTAATATGTTTTATATTTTATAAATATATAATTTTCATTATTTATAAATAAAATGGATCCAACATAACTTTGTTGTGTATCATTTCTCTATTAATAACCCATAGGCATATTTTCCGAGCGCCCCATTTAAGTTGCGGTCCTGAAATTATAAAAAATTTATGTATACTTTTGCCAAATATGTATAAGCTCATTGCTCAAGCTCATTTTTACATAAAAATAACAAAAACTAAACTACTAAATAAAATAAATTATGTAAAGATTTTATAAGAAAACACAGTATATTTATTAGGAGACGGTGATCTCTTCCAGGCAAAAGATATTCATCAGCTCAATAAAATTGAATAGTATGTTGTTAGTTATTCTTTAGATTCACAATTGTAATGAGCATTTCCGCATGCAAGTTATTTCAAGTAGTATCGTATCATAATATTATTCGATCTCTTGAAGATGAACATGAGCATAAGCAATGACTAGAGTAGGGACGCGAATATTACAATTATTTGAGACAAGAACGATTAATATTTGTTTAATGAAAGATTAAGAATTGAAATTATTCAGTCTCTGAAAACGGACGAATAGCGAGAGGCCCGTCTTACTGCAGACGATTTCGTCATAGTCTTGATGACTTAGAGGTAAACAATCTACGAATTCGGTGGTGTGGTCCGACAAATATAAAAGTGGGTTTGCTTATAACCTCACAATTTATTACAGATCATCTTCTGTATAGGCGATATTAACGTAGTATGTTCTTTGCATGCTTTAAAGTGGAGTAAGGAGACGGCTTTCGTTTGAAGATACACCGGAACCTTTGAAATCACTACTTTTAGAGGAACATACTGTGCAATCTAAACTGTTATTAGACAATATTCGCTCTTATAGTAGTGCGTTTCAAATGATCCTTTGGTGCTCAATAATTATCAGAAGGTCCTTTCATGCTTACTTTTAAGATACAAGGTCAAGTTTACCATTTGATAGGATCCCTTTTGCCTGAAGGCCAACCTAAGTTTGTTTAAATATATTTTGTATTCGACTACAACGAATAGTGGAATACAAGAAATCAATATTTCTCAAATTTAAAACTGAACTCATTTCACAATTATTTTAGAACAGGTTAATTCGTATGTATGCAGTTTTAAATCGACATTAGAAGCTTTTCCTCAAGATGGTGATATCGGCACTCAGGAACTCCCTGGACGTGTTATAACGCCCAGGCCACAGTATTACAATTTTTCCTACAGTAGAGCAACGAATGTATTTTCGCATAGCAACGGAGGGGAACTCGCGGGGGGTCAAGTGACGCGGGTCACGTACCACAAACATGCTCAGTTTGTGGTACCGAGCGCGAAAGAAAGTCATCGTGTTTTTAGTAAAGTTACTATGTATACTGACGTAATTTAGTACTTAGGTACATATTCTATAATGGTGCGCTCAAACTGTTAATCTACATTTAATTTAGATTATTATTTGAAATACTAAGTAATGTAGAATTTAAATCACATTCATTCATGTTGTCTTTAGATTTTAAGATTTTCTTATCAGTGTTCAATTTTAATGTAGTTAAATTTTATAAGAGACAATAATTAAGAACATTCAAAAATAAAGTGTCACGTATTTTTTTTTAAGCGACGAATGACGAAAAACGACGTAATCGCGGACGAAGTCGCGGGCAACAGCTAGTTAAATAATACAAACATACATGAGATTTCTTTGCCATAAAAGAAAAAAAAAAATAACATTACTGACAATATAATGACACTTGACAGTTTGAATATTAACGAAATGCCACAGCCCCTTCCAATAAAAAAAAAACGAAAACAAAAATTAACCGCCCGCATCTTGGCACACGAACGATTTTAAAATTTGTTTTTGTTTGTACCCAATTAAATTTTGTGGTTTCGTTGTATTATACGGGCGGCATGTGAATTTAATAAACCAACATACAATGTAAGTAGTGAAAGCCAATAATTATTAATTAATTACTTGTGTAAGTATAATATTTTATCTCTATGAAATTAAAATCTCTATGAAATCTTGTCTTTATAATTTTCTGTAGGTTTAATCGTTGTTCCAATGATCAATGTTAATCTTTATTAACTATTTACATTGTTTAAAGCCACAATTTTTTTGTGTAAAACAATATTTTGATATTTTGATGCTCATTCAAAAGTTACTAATTAGTTAGTTAGGTACCTACTAAAACGGTTCCATTTTTAAATTGAATTTAGAAAAAAGACGTCATGTTTGCAAAGTGTGAACTTAAGAATACCTACAATTTTGAACTAAATATTTTGTGATTTTATTGAATATAACAAGTATAAAACTCACCGGAAATATAATTTCTATTGGGCAATAACTGATTTCTTCTCGATCGAAGACCGAGTAGTCCCAATAAAAAGCAAGTGAAGCCGGAGAGCACACCGAAGTCGAGATAATATCGACGGCCAATCTGTAAGAATAAAAAATTATATGTAGGTAGGTATATGTATTAGGGTTTTTAAAATTAATATTTACCTAATTAAGAGAAAATTCTTATTTTATCATATTGCAAGAATTGCGTTTGAATTTTCTAACGGGTGTGATTACGAAGCTGTGCGCGAATCAATCGTCATTCAAATTCACTTTTCTATGTTCTTTATATCATAACTTACAACAGTTCGATTTTATCCACGTATTTAAAAAGACTTATGTGCGAAAAGTGATAGGTACTATATCTAGCAACAAGTGATAACTGCGTTAAAAACAACCGACTTCAAACTTGCACTTGCAACATTTACAAATACAGACAAAAATGCTCATAAAATTAAAAAAACTACTGGGCCTATCCGAATAAAATGTTTATGGGACCAATTCGACGCCATCCCACATCGAACAAAAAAAGAATCACGTAAATCGATTCAGAAACCTCGGAGTAATCGGTGTACAAAAACATACCGGCCGAATTGATAACCTCCTCCTTTTTTTTGAAGTCGGTTAAAAAACGCAAAAACTGTAGGACGAGGACGCGCATTTTAATATGCACGTGTGATGTAACGTACAGATTTAGTAATATCAGGTAAGTTCCTAGTTTCTAAGAGGATTTGAAACATGATTGATTTTCCTTCAATAATGAATTTGTGAGCTTATTTTTTTTTGCGTGTATTGCGTGGACGCTGACTGCACAGTGCACACTTAACCTATGTATCGTTTGTTCGTATGTTTAGTTTCTATATGTATTCAGATAGAGGAGTGTAGTATGCTTACAATTTTTAAAAATCCAATTAAAAATGTACAATACAATGCAAACAAAACATAACATATTTGAAACACACACACACATTTTTTGTTAATCGTTATAAGGTCGAATTTCGACCAATGGGTCTCTAGTGACAATCCTACTAATCACTACTAATATTCTCAATTTCTAAATGGGAAAGTTTGCATGTTTGTTTTTTTGTGTTTGTATGTTTACGCAAAAACTGCTAGACCGATTTTCATGAAATTTCGTACACACATAAAGGATTAACACATAGGATAGTTTTTATCCCGAAAATCCAACGGGAACGGGAACTGTGCGGGTTTTCCTGAATACGCGAGCAAAGGTGCGGGTGAAAAGCTAGTTAGTACATAATAAACAAAGGAAACTTACGCTATACATCATATAGAAGCTCAGTCCAGTAGTCAGTCCACCGCACAGCGTCAGCATCAGAGCAGCAATGGTCAGCGAAGCGGTTGCAGCACTCACGGATTTTAGGCTTGAGAAGGATTTGTAGGTCTCTTCGGAGTATACTGATGGAGATTGGGTTGCTACTCTGCAAATTGGTTTTATACTTAGGTTATTTTATATATTTCTAAAGGGATTTTGTTTGAAGGTATTTTCATATTACAGTAGAACTCCAATTATCCGAACTCCGACTATCCGAATCGCCGATTATCCGAATCACAAAAAAATTGTCGAAAACGGTTGAAGACCGCAAAACAGCTTACATTGACGGAGATGTTTAAAAAACAATGATTTTTATTTCTAAACTTGTACATAAGTACATTTTATTTATATTTAAAACATGTGAAAATTTCATGTTTCTTTCATTTAATTCAATAAAAAAATAGTGCAATATCAAAACGTAGCTTTTATTCTCTCCAATGGCAATTTTTTTTGTAAATACGATTATCCGAATATTTGATTATCCGAATGGGTCCCGGTCAAGTCCCGGTCCCCATTAATTCGGATAATTATTGGAGTTCTACTGTATTGGTTTTAAAATATAGGTAATGGGCGCTCTGCACAATGGGCAACGTTGGGCGTGTAGAGGCACGAATGTGTAGAGGGCGTAAATGTCTATGATCGGTCGTGATTGTAGATGTTTTTTCATAAACACCGTAATTTCGGCAAACATTTGATCATTTGTTGGACTAAAGCTGCACATTGTGTAGAGAGCACATAATGGTTTACGTCAAACGATAGATAGATAAACGGAAAAACGCTAAAATACGTTCAGCCCAAGGTTCAGCCATTATCAATTCATTATTTTCTTGTATGTATGTATTTAATTTATTTAAACAAGTACGTAAAGTTGAATAAGCAAGAAATAAGAAATATCAATTAGTTGGTCACATACCGTGTAATGATGAAAATGTTCTTATTCTGATAGGATTATGATAAGTACGTAATATTTCAGTCACAAAACAATACAATTAATTCTTGATTTATCTATATATCACGACCAAGCGTGTAATCATTTGGCATCTTTTTAAAAACTTTGCACCTAATTTGATTATCTTTAATTACATATTTTTATTTTATTTAGTACTAGTGGTCCGCCCCGGCTTCGCCCGTGGTATATGTTTCGCAATAAAAGGTAGCCTATGTCCTTTCTCGGGTATCAAAATATCTCCATACCAAATTTCATGCAAATTGGTTCAGTAGTTTAGGCGTGATTGAGTAACAGACAGACAGACAGACAGAGTTACTTTCGCATTTATAATATTAGTATGGATTATAATATAATAAAAACTTACCTAGGCATTATAACAGCTGTAGTCTTATCCCGTTTCGGAGTTACTCTCCTACTCTCTCTACTCGCCTCCCGTCTATCCATATCAAAGCTCCTTTCCTTTTTATCTCTAAAGCTGGTAACAAACACGTCCTGCCTCTCAAACTCTGGTAACCCATAGTTTAACTTCTGTTGTGCTTTTGGTGAGATGGGGGATGTAGCACTGCGCGTTAAAAGGTTTGCACAGGATTTAGATGGAGTCACACTACGTGTAGGCGTGCTAGATGTCATTTTTATTGGCGTTTCAGGATATCTGGGACTTTCGGATTTATTAGGCGTCATTCGCACAGATGGCTGGCTAGCGTAGCTCTTTAGTTTTCTAGGCGTAGATAATAGCTCGTGTAGCTTTTGCGTAGCTATCAAATGCTTTTGCGACATCATTGGGGATGTGAAGGTCACTCGTGTGTTTCGTTCTTCGTCGTCTGAAGGGACTATAGCGTATCTTAGTGTCTTGCCGTTGACAGTTTTAACTATTTCAGTCGGTATTTCTTTCAATTCGTGGTCGTCTGGTGCGTCTACATTGTATTCTTCTACTTCGCTTTCATCTGCTTCCACTATCCTTTTCTTTGTTGGGGAATAGTCGACTGTATCATCATAATCCCGTATTACTTCGTATCGATGCTTTGTTCTAGAATCTTCTAACCCGTCGTCGCTTTCTGCGTTTCTATCGTACTTGGATTGTTGTTTTTGCCTGAATTGCGCCATTTCAAGATCTTCACTTCTAGTTCTACAGCGAATAATGGTACGTGTTGGCTTGCACATTAAAGAAGATTGTCTTTGAAAAGTCCTGGTTTGGAACTTTGGTGGTTTTGGCGGCAATTCTGGCGGTTCATCTTTGTGCCTTCCAGCTGGCGACATTCTTAAAGGATTGTCTGATATATCTGTTCTTAAAATTCTGTTGCTTAGTTCAGTCGTCCGTGGCGAATTGGCTCCCAAAGGTGGTACTCTCTGTCTCTCTGGCGATATAATTCTCTTCATACATGATTTCTGTGCAAATACAACTTCACTTTGTGAACAAAAAGCGGGATTTGAATAATATTTGTATACTATTTTCGGAGAGTCCATGTTTAAGCGTAGAGTTTCCCCTGAGTTATGAAACTTGTTTGCTTGTCCGTTAGAGCATGGTTCCTGTTAACTGGGGTGGCGTTTGGCCGTGTCCGTTAGGGTCTGCTGGTTTTCTTAAAGAACGCTCTTATATTGTCCATCTAAGTAAGTTTTACTAAGCCCTTAGAATACACTCTTAGAAATATTAAACTTAAAATTTAAGGTAATAAATCACACAAAACAATACACGCAAATTGAGTCACACTGATCAACTTTAAGCTCGTTAACACATAACATAAAACACACTAAAATTATTTTAGCTATAGTAAGTACTATGTTAAAATATTTTTCAATTATTATTATAACACGTTTACAACATTAATTCGGACACGTCCAAGTTACTCTACAGTTAACCGTCAACTGATAGAGGGATTCGTTTTTGAAAAAAAAGCTAGGGTCCGGATGGCGCGCGCGCACCCCTGTTAGCACGCGCTGTTCAAATTCCATACAAATTTTATATGCAATCGATTTTAACTTCTATTTCTTTACTATAATGACCTTTTTACCCTACCTTTGATTGTGGCTTTATATTGAACCGTATTCTTAGTGTAATAACGTTGAAATTACAAGGTTTTGGTTTAGAAAATTGCGCAAATGTCCCGTGAACGGAAGAACGACTTTGGAAAAAATTAGGGTTCCTTTATGACACTAGAAATTATTTTGTGAAGAAGGTTAATAAAGGGAAACAACGAGCAGCTTATTAGAGTTAAATGTGTTAATTATTTTAAGAAGGAAGCACTATTGTATTGTTCATATTAGAAATGTCTTAATTTAAAATAATATGCTTAAATGGTTGTGGAAATATTTTATGTTATTGTATTTTGTATTTTACTTAATATTAAAATATTGTGAACGCCAAATTAATTGTATTTGAAAATTAGTAAAAAAGCTTTCATATTTTCAAAATTTTATTATGTCTAAAATAATAAAGACTGATCAATTAAGCTCTGAATAAATCAGGCATTTGAATAGTTATATAAAACTACTGACCCCATTTAAATGCAATTTTAAACATCTTTACGCGATAAATCATCTACGAGGTATATGTATTTTCTTGTAAAAATGTACTTTTGAATTATTTACCAGTGAAACAGCTGACTACCTAGTTTTATATGTTTTACACCTGCTAAAACTAAAGGTCGGTATAATTATTAAATACAAACGCTATCATAAATAAAAACTAGGTGCATCACACCTGCCGCGAATTATGAAATAGGCAATAACCAAAACAATGATGTATTAGGTACCTACATATATTTTAAACGTTCGATTGATTTTCTTTTTAAGAGATTAGGCTCGAAAAGTATAATATATTTTAGTTTATTACTTTATCTCGCGGATCGAATCCTGAAGCTGTAGGTAATATCTTTAGTCTTTACTGAGCTAACCACTGCAGTACGTAAAAGACGCAGAAATGTCTTGTGTCATCTTAATAGTCTGTGCAATGACGTATTAAAAGTCCTCAGCCAACTTCAATATAGGAGGAGCGATTCTTTCAAATAATAGATAAGTACAGTAAATAGCTTTTTGAGGCTCTTGCCTGGATATCATTCTTTCATCCCTTATTTCTTTTTATCATTCTATCTGTGTGCTTAACTTTAAGTTAGTTCAATACCTACGTATCTAATACTTTAGCAAATAATATTAGTATGGTATAAATAACTTACGTTATATTAAAAACATTCCAACATTCTTACTAAAAGTGCATTAACAAAACTGCATGAAGTTCAATCGAAAAAGTTTTTATAACTCCATTGAGTGCCACGTGCCGTAACGGTTTGGAACAGCTGCTTGTGCGTACGCAGCTGCGGTGAGGTGTCGCCAACCTTTGGTGTGTTTGAATATTGTACCTATGAAACGGATGCATTTGAAAAGAGTTATCATTGTTTGAGAGGGTGAATATTTTAGGACATTTCTACTAGTGAATGTCGTGTTTATTGCTTGTTATTTTCGTACATCAGAAACGGTGGTTGTTTAAAAAATACTTTCATAAACATTCGTAAAAGTTTAATCCAAACTTTTTGAGTTTGAATTTGAATGCGAAAGTGACGATGTCTACTTGTTACGCTTTTACACCTATTACATGTCTTATGGATAAATATGCAAATATAATTAATAAATAATAGAAAGAAGAATTCCCATTCCTATTATATTCGTTATCGTTATCTATAATTCTTATTTTAATATTTGTTATCGAATTAATAAGATGAATAATTATTTAAATTAAAAAAAATGGTTGACGACCTCTTCCAATTGCAAATTGAATATCAACCGGTACCCGTATAAATGTTATTATCTCCTTTATTTATTTGCTATCTCCCTCACACCCATGTGCAAGAAAGAGGCATAAATTGTGCAAATTTTATTGATAAAACTTTGACCATTTTGATAAACGTGGCATTGACCTTGTCTAATATGACATAAGAACTCTATCTGTGTTCTGAATATTATCCTATTTTTTACATTCATTTTTAAGTTTTCTTTGTATGTCTGTTTCTCAATTAACCCCTCAGCTGTCGCGGCGCGCCGCCTCAAAAAGGTGCTGTCTGTCGGGCAAATTCGAGCTTTCGGCGCTGATTTGCCGATTTTTTTCGATATTGAAATTTGTGATATAAACTTTAACCTGTGAGACTCTTGTAAATTTTGATGCTAACTAGATAACCAAACTTTATATTAGTTACCTTACTTACTGCCTGGCATGCTTATTTTACTTATTAGAAGCATTTTTTCCCACACATTTTGAATAAATGTTACATTGTAAAGAAAAATACTCATAAAAAAATAATATCAAGGTATTTTAGATTTTTATTTTTGTATTTTCATACTAGAATAGACAATCTTTTGAGTGAATATAACAAAAACATAGGTTTATTTAATAAAAATTCGAGAAAGTTGATTATGAATATCATCGTTTACGCATGAGCATAAGCGGGCGCGATCTCCAATCATGTTCATACAAATACAGACTTTACAGGGTGCTCCAAAATGACAACATTTCAAAATTTTTTGCTACTTGTTTTTATTTTTATTTTAATCAAAACTAGATAAAAACTAACAGTAATTTTTACTTTTTGGAAATATTTAGGTTTTTATTAATGTTTAAAAATCGTCTTATTCCTAAATGACGTTATTCTTATAGTGGGCTTTGTTCTAACGTCTGTATGTATAACGTCTCCACATGTCTAATTTATTTTCTCTTAAAATTTGCATTTAAGAAAATATTTTTTGTGGTAACAATAGCATTATGAAGAAATGCTTTTTTTTTCTTTCATGCCCTTAATTATTATCTATACATATAATAAATCTGTAGAAGGGTCAATTCTGTACATTGAAAATATTGAAAATATTAATAGCAGGGGGTGTTACTGGATCGATACCAAGCCCAAATATGTGATTAAAAAAATTATTGTCTGTCTGTCTGTCTGTATGTGAAGGCATCACGTGAAAACTAAGGTTTCGGTTTCGATGAAACTTGGTATAATTATACCTTATTATCCTGGGCGTAAAATAGGATACTTTTTATCCCGGAAAAATACGTAGAAAAAAATCTTAATTTTTTCCGTGCGGACGGAGTCGCGGGCGGAAGCTAGTAATCGTATAATATGAAATGTTGTCCAACTACAGATTGAAAGGCACTGTATCCATTCAGAAAAATGTATAAGCTGTACAAATGTGAAATCTACATTTAATTATACCATAACTTAATTATAAACCGTTACATTTAATTTATAAATCAAAAATTTACGGAAATTTGAGTTTGAAACATTTTTTATAAAATACAGCTTAAGTAAAGGATAAAAATCAATAAACTTAAAGATTCAGAATAAATAAACAATTACATATAAATGATATTATACATCTAAATGTTATACTTATCATTCTAAAAATCAACAAATAATAGGAATCAGAAAACACACTAAATGAAAATCATTATATTATGTCCCTAGTTGTATAGAAGAAAGAATCGTATCATATTATTGTTTTATTAAAAAAATGAACGTTATGCCTTAATAAAATTAACGCTCCCAATCCTATTTATGCATATATAACTTAGCCACGCGTTAGGTACTCAAATAATTTTGTCCGTGGGCTAAATTAGCTTATGAGTAAATAAATAGTACAGAGATTCTTAAAAAAATATCAATCATCTAACGGATTGAAATAATAGGTAAATACTTAAATAAATTTTATTTAACTGATAGCACTATAAAAAATTGTTATGAAGCTTTGTGTCTGTACTATTTATATACTCATGTGGTTGTAATGTGTGATGTTGACGCCAACATTGGCCAATTAATAGGAATATTTGCAACTTAGCACAAATAACGTCGAACAGAACGAACTTGTTCATTATTTCTTGTAATATATCGAACACAACGACCGCCTTGAGACGACGATTTATTACCACGAGGTTCCACTTGAATTTGATCAGGAAAGTGATGAAAGCTATCCAATCTAGTTTTTATTTTACTTCAATACATGCAGTATTTCCAAGCATATTGTAATTAAGATATAAACTAATCAGTAAAATTGTATTAAAATCGGTTCAGTAGTTTAGTCCTAACTACTAAGTCCGTAGTACACAAATGGCATGGAACTTAAAAATATTTTGATTGGAATAAAATAAAACGTAATGTGTAGAATTTCATGAAGAATCCTGGTATCAGGAATTAAAAGCTGCAAATTCCCAGACACTGATCGTGTAAGTATTATTATCTGTTCATTTGACAAAGTATACAGAGTTATATTTTCTTGATTTCAAATACTGTTACGTCCTATTGTTAAAGTAAGCCTTGGAGTGTCTTGTCTTCCATTGCCACAAGGATCGTTGTTCCATTTGAATTCTCTTTTATTGATACTCAAATGCTTACGAATCGGAAAAAGGTAATCCTATCAAATAGTTACTTAGATATTTTTATCTTCAAATGAAAATTAAAATATCAAGGTGGAAGTTTATTTAGGGTTAACTAACAAATAAGTAGGTAATTATTGATTATGTAGTTTTAGACAGCAATGTGATATCTTCAAATAAAAAAAAATTGCATTCTTCTTCTGGGTAATAGAAGCAGTTTTGACAACAAAAATACAATAATTGTTATCGCTAGTCATTTACAAAATGAGAGAATAGATTTATATTTTCAGGCGTACTGCAAATGATGCATTTAATTCGTTTTATTAAATCTGTAATGTTCCAAGGCTATTTAAAGTCATGAATGCAAAAAAATAATCGTCTTCAGACAGCGATCTACATCTATAACGTTCTGCCTACGAATGTACTACATATAGTACATAAGAATAAAAAACTCGCACACCGAGGGCTCCGAACAAACCAATTTTTTATTATGTTGTAACTCTAAAATTTTATGATTTTCGAAATTATTCCTCAATCTGCGCTATAAGAGCTTATTTTACCCCAATTTCAAAACTCTACGTACACGGGAAGTACCCTGTAGGTGTCGATTCCCTTGCTAATGTCGAAATTTGCGAAAATTTGCAGCATAAACGGCTGTATCTTTTGATTGCGTGTCTTTTGATGGTTTATAAGTTTGATTTTTTCGCAGCTTCAATCGACTCAAGTAATCAATATAAATTTCAGTTAAATGTCACATTACGCGCTCCTTATAAAATGGGTCTTGACAGACAGACAGACAGATGGGCAGATGGGATGGACAGACGTAATCTTATTAGGGTTCTGGACCCTTAAAAACCAAACCCTTTGGGATGCAGCCGTTAATACTGCAATTTTTAGCAAATTTTGACATTTGCAAGGCAATCAAAACCGACAGGGTACTTCCCAAGTACATAAAATCTTTAAATTTGGTAAAAAGCAATGTTTTATAAAAACAGATATAAAAATAATTGCAAAGAACATGATTTTTTAATTGCCATATACAAATAAAAAAAGTACTTAATAATTTCAACTTTCAACTAATATGAACGCCTACGTGTATTAACTTGATATTCACATTTAAAACTCAGATTTACAATTTAAAAGATACCTACAGCATAATAAAAAAAATAAGTTTGTACGAAGCCCTCGGTGCGCGAGTCCGACTCGCACTTGGCCGGCTTTTTATTTTTTCTGAAACTTAAGGTTCCCCAATAAATAATAATACTTATGTTGTATTTGTATGAAGGTAAGAATATGTTGTACAATTAAAGTGTTAAATTTCTTTTTGAGTTTGTCCTACACAAATTACATAGTATCACTTTGTCCTATATATAGGTCATAGTGAAAACCATTGTTCGCTTGTTCATTGTTGTTTGTAGGTTTTTTTACTATTTTTCCAGCATATATGTACACTTTTAACCCTAATATACTAAAACTAAAAGAATTAAGAAAGAAAATGTGTCTCTGGAATTTTTTCGTAAGCAGGTTACGGACTATAATTTTTGTAGTTGATTATGTATATCGTTTTTAACCTGAGGACAATTATAAATACCACAAAAACGATACCTTTCAATATAAACAAAACATATTATCATGTACATTTTATTTTGTATGAAAATGAAAAATTTAATTGAAGACGAAATTTAAAAAATAGTGACGTTGAATTTGTGAACATCCTGTATGCGGATTTTACGGGGAAATTATTGTCGGTTTTGATTTGAAAACGAAATATCTCTAAAATGGAACACAGTATAAAATTTTGAATTATATCATTAAAATCTTCATAAAATTTCTCGTAAAATGATGTAAAGAACAAATACAATATGTAAAAAAAAATATGATTTACCAGGGGTCAAAAACTAAGCAACGTACAGTTAAGTGATAGATACATATTTGAAACCATTATTTATGGTATAATTTTTGGTAATTTTCATTATTTCGGCACATAAACATTAGGTTATATAGTCAATAATAATAAAAAGACCAATAAATAATTACCGTTTTTCAACTTTCCGCAAAATTTTACATTTTGTAAAACTTTAAAAGTTAAAAGTTACTCGACTAAAGTATGACATAATTACTGTTATATTTCGAATATTTATCGGTCAAATTATTATTGGATGGACTTTAAATATTCAGTAATTCATAAGCTATCAACTAAATAGTCGTTTATGCAGATTTGAACTATATTTGCGTTACAATGAGCCAATTTCCAACCGGCGGTGATTTGGCACAGATCTGTGCCCCGACAGACTACGGGTACAAAATTTTTGGCACAGATCTGTGTTCCGACAGACGAGGGTTTAATCGAAAAATTCACAAAATTGATACATTTATACATTTTGAGGTATTTTGTATAAGTTTTTAGAACGTAAGTATTTAAATTTAATGGTATTTATTTGTTTAAGTTAGTAGTTATACTCAAATCAATATAATTATTAAAAGGACATATTGTCCCATAAAACGAGACGCCGCGGCCGTTTTATAAACCTGAATGAAATCCCACCAAATTGTTTATCAACGGCATACCTATTGTTTAAGAGAAGTTAATTAAAAACATTAATAAAATGGCTGATTAAACTTTAGTAAGTAGAAAGTAATGTAACCCAATATATAGATAGATAGATAGATAATTCTTTATTGCACACACACAAGATTTACAATAAACACAGAAAAAGACAAATAGATGCAAGTATGTACAAATGGCGGCCTTATCGCTTGGCAGCGATCTCTTCCAGACTACCATTAATATTAACAGGGAAACACATTTAAAGGAGGGACATATATATTTGAAAAGTAAAACTATACTATATTACGGATTTTTACAAAAACACGCTGTTTTTCGGTACCATTTTAACTTAAAGCAATTACACGCGAGAACATAGTAATATCTTAATTTAAAGATAATATATTCAGCTCTACGTTCATCTTATAAAAATTGTACGACGTCATACAAAATTGTCGCTGAAATACGATTTTCCCAGCACAATAATCGCATAAAATGCAAAAAAATGGGGTCTAAAACGGTACCATTTTAAGAAAATTAAAAGCCTAATCTATCTTCTTACCTATACATTATTGAGGGATATATAGTCCTTTATAGATTATGATAATTTTTTTGTATCTAAATCAAAATTTTATTTCAATTATAAGCTAAATTAAAAATACTTGTCGATTTCTTCATACATTTTGCTCTCGCGGGTCGTCAGACCGCGCTCAGAAGCGCTCTTGGAAGGACGGGTGTATCGCTCCTCGTCCCAAAAATAAAAACGAATAAGAAAAAGATTATTGTGCGTGCACTGTCGTTTTCGTGATTTGAAATATTTGATACTTTTTATGAGTAAACTGTTTATGTTTCATATTCCAATTATTTGTAATTATTTAAAATTATGTTTTAAAAATTACGTTGACTGAGATCCTCTTTTTTATGGGTTGTTGAACGGATTGGTGGGGCTATTAAAAGCAATTTGACAAAACCTAAATCCAAAATGGCGCCGACGAAAATTTTACATCTTTTCGTCATGGGTGTCATTTTCATGGTTTTTGGGGTAGCTATACCAATATGAGGTCAAAACTAAACTCCAAGATGGCGCCGACAAAAAATTTACATCTTTTCGTCATGGGTGTCATTTTCATGGTTTTTGGGGTAGCTATTAAACAATATGAGGTCAAAATTAAAATCCAAGATGGCGCCGACGAAAATTTTACATATTTTCGTCATGGGTGTCATTTTCATGGTTTTTGGGGTAGCTATTAACAAGTATGAGGTCAAAACTGAAATCCAAGATGGCGCCGACGAAAATTTTACATCTTTTCGTCATGGGTGTCATTTTCATGGTTTTTGGGGTAGCTATTAACCAATATGAGGTCAAAACTAAAATCCAAGATGGCGCCGACAAAAAATTTACATCTTTTCGTCATGGGTGTCATTTTCATGGTTTTTGGGGTAGCTATTAAACAATATGATGTCAAAACTGAAATCCAAGATGGCGCCGACGAAAATTTTACATCTTTTCGTCATGGGTGTCATTTTCATGGTTTTTGGGGTAGCTATTAACGAATATGAGGTCAAAACTGAAATCCAAGATGGCGCCGACGAAAATTTTACATCTTTTCGTCATGGGTGTCAGAGGTCAAAACTAAAATCCAAGATGGCACCGACGAAAAATTTGACATATTTTCGTCATGGGTGTCATTTTCGTGGTTTTAGGTGTTTCTCTTTAAATGATGTATCTCTTTAAAATTATTTTTAAGACTGTCCCACTCACACTTTGTATAGGTTATAGTTTTGCATACGCTATGTACGTAAAAAATACTTATAAAATGCCAGGTGTATCTTTTTTTTTCAAATAGATTAATTCTTAAAACTCTTTGTGTACACCCCTAAAATGCAACCCGCCCAACTTTGTCGCCCGCACGTGAGCTATCGTTTAAGATTATGTTTTCATAGACAAAATACTCACATTAGCGAAACGGTATACATGCCAGCTGCACGAAGTTAGAGAAGAAAACATGGATTTTCAGGAAAAATTTAGCAAAATTTTTTTGATGTAATTTTGTTGTTTAAGCATTTTTACGTGATTAGTGTATGCAAAACTACAAGTCCCTTAGCACTTAGTATACCGATAGTGGGACACCCTGTATAGTCGAATTCTTATATACTACGAGAGAGTCTTAAAAATAATCTTAAAGAGCATTGAAATACATGTTTAGGAATCATCGTTGGCGCTATCTTGGATTTTAGTTTTGACCTCATATTGGTTAATAGCTACCCCAAAAACCATGAAAATGACACCCATGACAAAAATATGTAAAATTTTCGGCGGCGCCATTTTAAATTTTAATTTTGACCTCATATTGTTTAATAGCTACCCCAAAAACCATGAAAATGACACCCATGACGAAAAGATGTAAATTTTTTGTCGGCGCCATCTTGGATTTTAGTTTTGACCTCATATTCGTTAATAGCTACCCCAAAAACCATGAAAATGACACCCATCACGAAAAAAGTCACATTTTCATCAGCGCCATCTTGGATTATAGTTTTGACCTCATATTCGTTAATAGCTACCCCAAAAACCATGAAAATGACACCCATGACGAAAAGATGTTTAAAATTTTCGTCGGCGCCATCTTGGATTTCAGTTATGACCTCATATTCGTTAATAGTTACCCCAAAAACCATGAAAATGACACCCATGACGAAAAGATGTAAAATTTTCGTCGGCGCCATCTTGGATTTTAGTTTTGACCTCATATGGGTAATAGCTTCCCCAAAAACCACCCACATTTGCAAATGTGTTTGCTCCTTAGGAAAAGTTCAGATTTCCTAGGTAATGTGACGAATCTAATTTATTTAATTCGGACCGTATCTCGGAATACCTAACATACCTACATATTATAACATACATACATATTTTCTAAGAATCGTATACAATGCCGGATTTAATACATTGCCGGTAACATAATAATATGTATGATAATTCTTTAAACATTTCTTAAAAAGCTTAGTTATTGCATACAATTCCTAGAGGTTTTGTAAAACACACACTTTTTTTTAAGTTAGTTACTAACTAACATACTTATCAGAATAATTGTACCTAGTTACTATTAAAAGTAAAAAAAGGAATTTTTAAAATTCGTAATAAATTAAAAATAATATCAAGTATGAAGATGGTCTATAAAATGGAATGCGCTATGTTTACGTGAGCGTGATGTTCCCGCGAACCACGTGGCGACGTTAGATACCTAAATTTGAGTAACGCAGATTTGTGACAGCGTCCTTAATGTTAAATACATAATTATGTAACACGTTCATTCATGAGTTTTTTTGGAAATACGAATCAGTAAGAATATATGTTTATACTCTTTCACCAGAAAACTACAACGCGTTTGGAACCAATAGGCGGTGATGTGGCCTATGACTCCAGAATAACACATAATGCTATTAAAAAAATACTTGCTTTTGCCACAGGTGAAACCGCACGGCATAGTTATATTACATAATAGATAATGATCTGCTCGCTTTACTCACCTATCTCTTTACCAACTCATAACAAATATTTATAAATTTTTCTAACATTTACCACACATTCAGCTCGCTATACCTACCGATCGTTTTCTACCTTCTAAAAACACACTTAACCTATCACACATATAGCTTATACTGTCAGTTCCCTACAACAAAATGAAGCCAGCAGTAAAGAAGTCACACAGCAGATCCTCGAGAGCCGGGCTGGCTTTTCCCGTGGGCAGGATTCACAAAATGCTGAGAAAGGGGAACTACGCACCACGCGTCGGATCTGGCGCTCCAGTATATCTCGCTGGGGTCTTAGAATACTTAGCTGCAGAAATATTAGAACTTTCACTTGAAGTCGCTAAAAATAACAACAAGACCAGGATCATACCACGACACATTATGATCGCAATTAAAACTGACGAGGAATTGAATCGAATGTTATCAGGAGTGACGATTTCACAAAGTGGTGTCATGCCATCTATAAATTCAGTTCTGTTGCCGAGGAAAACAGTGAAAAATACGTCAAAGATGCAATCGTCACAGAGTCCATGATATTTAGAAGATAAGCCAGTAATTTATTCCTTATTTATTGCTTTTGAATAATAAATGTATAATAAATTTTTAATTGAATGTTTGATAAACTTAGTCCTTTTAAGGACTGCAATGTTTCTTGTTTTCTGACAACTTAAATAAAATATGTTAGTAGAAGTATCAGTATTTATTCTTATTGTTCAATGCCTTTGAGTGAATACAATAATTTCATTTATTGTATTTAGAACTATATAACATACATATATTATAACTTTGTTCTGTTTGTCTGTGTTCTATTTTGTGTGTATGTGTTATTGTGATTTGTGACACACACATCTGCACTTGCTACAATTGTTTTTTGTCATGTTACTTTTGTGTTCGTGTTGGCATTTGGGCAATCATTATCTTTCTTTCAGTATGATTAAAATATCATGTATTATCTATAATTTTATTAAGTTACGTACCTATGTCTAAAATAATACTTATATGTTAAAGGTATAATGTAGTTATTATATTTATTAACATAATATTGTAACAATACTGTAATATTTTATTAATATTGTGTTTATTTTAATTATCTACTTATGTCGTGTGTTTACTTACTTAAATAAAACCTACTTGTAAGTTGTAAAGTTAAAATTTTGTTTTGTTTGTGTTTATTTGTAGAAATAAAATTAATATCTGGAAATATTTGTTTTATTTTTTAACCACACTACTTTTTATAAAATCTTGAAATGCCCGAATATGTGAGGAATATATTTACTAACTGTAGTACAAAAAATAATCGCAAAGAAAATTTATTCAAATTTTGAAACAAAAGAACCTACCTACATTCAAAGATGAATTTGATATTTTGGTTTTATGGCATTCAAAAGCTTTATAATTTAAGTACTTATATACATTTATAAAGAAAAGAAAAAATTCGATCACGAGGCCGTATCGAGTATTTGAAATATTTCTTAAAACTTAATCTAGGTAAAAGTATCTATATCTACTATTACCACAAAATATATATAGAATATACAGTGCTATAAACTTAAAGTCCAATATTTATTCAATAAGACTTCTAGAAACGCTTTTCAATCGTCATGATACGGTTTAAATAAGTTAATAATTAACAATTAGGTACCTAACTATTAATAGGAATTTGATTTACATAATAATTATGTAATGCTACAATCTGGCTACAAGCTCAATCCCTATTTTGTCCCCTTCCAGTTTTGTTATGAACATTTTTATGCACTATTACCTAAGAGCATTAATTGCTCTTAGACTATTACAGTTATAAAATGTATTGGTCCGAACGATCCGAACATAAGGCGAAATTCAACGGCGTGATAATAGAATGAGACCAATTTTATAATAAACTAGCTGTGCCCGCGACTTCGTCCGCGTGGAATAGCGACTCCATAGTAATTACTACTTTACATACAATTATTTAGTAAACACGTACTACCATAAACAATTCATAGAGTTGTTAATAGAATTTATTACTAATCTAAGCTAAAAAACTTACGTACTTTCCGGAAATCCGGGGCATTTTCCGGGGATATCCGGAAAATGCCTGTAAAATATCTGGAAAATCCCCCGGAAAATGTGTGAAAATGTCCGGGAAATACCCGGAAAATATCCGGAAAATGCGTGAAAATGTTCGGGAAAAGCGTGGAAAATGCCTGAAAAATCTCCGGAAAATGCCAGGGAAATGTCTAGAAAATATCCGGAAAAAGCGTGGAAAATGCCTGGAAATCCCCGGAAAAATGTCAGGGAATGTCCGGAAAATGCTTGGGAAATGCCTGGAAAATGCCTGGGAAATATCTGGAAAATATCCGGAAAAAGCGTGGAAAATGCATGGAAAATCCCCGGAAATTTCCTGGGAATTACCCAGAAAATTCCCGGAAAATATCTGGAAAGCGCGTGAAAATGTCCGGAAAAGCGTGGAAAATGCCTGGATAATCTCCGGAAAATGTCAGGGAAATGTCAGGAAAATGCCTGGGAAATGCCTGGAAAATATCTGGAAAATCCCCGGAAAATGCGTGAGGAATTGCCCGGAAAATATCCGGAAAATGCGTGAAAATGTCCGGAAAAAGCGTGGAAAATGCCACTTCAAATTTGCGAAGTAATTAAAGCAGACAACCAAAAAAAGAAAAAGAAAGCTAAAATCTTTCATATTAAATGTATAATATGGGATATTCATATTTCATATTATGTACTTAATGTATGGGAGGGTTTAAAGATATTTTTTTTGATATTTCTCGATTTATTTGAAAAAAATGATTACGGCCATTATTAGGTTAAGTACTTTCGATATCAGTTTAAAGTTTTTTGTTATCTGTAATACTTACTTACAAAAAAAAATCGCCTGTGCACACTGAACGATTACACCTTGTACATGCCTTAGCAAATGTTCGCCGTGATTATTTAAATGATCATAATTTTTTTTATTAATGAACCAATTGACATGAATTAAACACTAAATGACAAAAAAAATTAACTACAGTTTTGGGTTCGGGATCAATTTAATAATTACACCTGCTCATATTTTTTTACATATTTTCATTGTATAAAATCGTAACATAATTTCCTTTATGTATTGTTCTATTAACACATAGGTAATATCTTCCCAAGGTACTAAATTTTAATAAAAAAAGTTGTTTTTGTTATTTATATCTAAAAAAGAGTATTTACATTAGACAGAAATAAACATAAAATTTTTATAAGTTTTATAGAAGCTGAATGTAATGCAAATGGGCAAATATAAAAGTAAAATTAGGTATTTAAAATAAATAAATGAAACAACTACCAATTACAGAAAAACTTCTTTTTCGGTTGAAAATTGCTGGATCATGAGTATAATTCTTTATCTCATACCTTGGGCAGTCTGGAAGAGATCGCTAGTAAGCGATAAGACCGCCTTATGTACATACCGTGTTAATCCATTTGGTATGATTGTAAATATTTTACTTGGTGTGGTACGTATATTACCACACCAATTGATAAATAATATGTACTCTGATCCCAGTACGATCTGTACCGCGATAGCCATAACGATAATTTAAAACAATCAGATGACAGTAAAGCACGATTAAAAATCATACTTGTACAGTAGTTGTGAGTGCAATATTTACGTTTCAAAATAACATTTTTTTTGGTACTAAAACGTAGGTAGATTCTCACGCACGTACGCTGATACGTGGTTGGCTGCCCCTTTTCTCATTCCCGAAAAATATCCTCTAAAATTACCCAAGATTCTTCCAATGATTGTACCATACGTTGGAAATTAACTTTAGTCAACAATTGACCACGCGCCAGGATACTTATTTCTACTACATCCTCATGCAAATCGTTAATTTTTATGAACATTGAATCTGTAAATAAAAAAAAATGAAAAGATTACTTTACCTAATTTTATTAAAAAGCTACTAACAAATAAAATTCTATCAAGAACTAAAGTGACCTTCTTTGGGCGTTTAATATAGTCTTGTAAAAGTTATACATAAAAATAAAATTTCATCATTTTCTTATTTTGTCGTAACTTCAATTCTAATTAAAAACATGAGTCTAACTATATAATTAATTAATAAAGAATAAATATAAAAGCTACAACTTACCTTTTGTGGGAACGCAAGAAGGATTTTTTAAAATATCACAATTAACTGTTAATAGTGTCTTGCTTGACATCAAATAATAAACATCTACCCTCACTTGTAAAATTTTATTTAGTATATTCACATAAAATATAAGCACCTGAAGTGGACTCTGGGAAGACATGGGTTAAAAAGTGAAATAAATAAGTACAATTAAAAACCCCACCAACATCATATTATTTAATTTTTAATTATAAATTTGCAAGAAGCGTTAAGGCCGTGTACGCGGTCCGTGCGCTGTTTGGCTCAAATATGTGATTTTTCAAACCAGATTGTCCATCAACCACTTATCTTACAAACATATGAATTACTAATAATTTTAGGGAACTTTATTGTCTATATAGTTAGTTAAGAGTTTTTTTCAATTAATACAGTATTTGTGAATACCATCAAGATAACTGAGCCGATGATTACTTGATTTCACTTTTAGTGTCAATTTCGAAGCTAAAAATATCTGAAATTGCTGACAGATCTAACACACATTTTTTTTAACTAACTGCAAAAATCCTTATTAAAATAGTTAGTTAAAAGATTTTTTTAATTTGGACTCCTAACTTACGAAATTAAAATCCGAACAATGTGAATTTTTTTAGAAATTATACTCGACAAAATGATTATTTTCACCAAGATATTTGACTTAGTTGAATATAATTTATACATATTGCAATAAAAGAACGTATTACTTATAAGATAAAATTTAAAAAATCAACTAAGGTACCTCTATTATTTTTCTACAATTTTTTTTAAAGTACTATAAAACACTGCGCGCGACCCGATTAAAATCAGTCGGCAGCGAGCCTTCCCAGAGAGAGGACATGTTGCTCGGCGCTCTCCTGTGGACCTATGCTGTTCATAGTAAAAGGATAGGCGCAAGCCGCGATCTATCGTAATAGATCGCGGAGATTTTGACTTGCGTTAAATTGAATAAGCGCTCTTAAACATGTAAATTGATTTGATTTTAATGAAGTCTCATAGATGGCGCTGTTTCAAATTTGTCTTTATACTACTAAGATTCATTAAACTGTTTCTCTGCCAAAATTACGTAAATGACGTAGTTTTTATAGTGTAAAGCTAGATAATAGCGTGGCTTACCCAAAAACAACATTTAAACATGAGTCTTTAGATTGTACGCTGTGTAATACACGGAATACGTTAGAAAAATAAAGGTTCACAGCTCCTCCCCCGGAGGTGATAGCATGATAATGTGTATATAAAAGCCTCACCCGACCTGTTAGTAAAATTCATGCAAAATTTGAAGTCAATCTATGCGGTACTTTTCGAGATTAGCTCGGACAAATATACAGACAAACAGACAAACAGACAAACAGACAAACCGACAAACAGACAAAAATTCTAAAAACTATGTTTTTGGCTTCTATATCGATTATAGATCATGGATTATGTATTCTTTTAAAAAAATATTCAATGTACAGTTTTGACTTTCCTACGATTTTATTATATGTATAGATTTAGTCTATTTAAAAATGTATTCAAAATGGGTTGACTGGGAAAATCCTGGACAGGATATTTTTAATGAATTAAAAAAAAACATTTTTTTTTATTAATTGCAGTATCAAGAAAATAAAAAAAATATATTATAGACTTAAAGTATGAAACCTACAGAATGTGCAGTCATAGTCGTTTTCTAATATTTACCGGGACATACGGCTAGGTTGGCAGGTATAAACAGGTATGTCGGTACCAGTTATTTTCACTTGATAGGATGATGAAACAAAAATTATGTCAGCACTGTTTTATTACAAAATTGTTTTATTATCTCGAAACTGCAATTAATAAAAATTAAAATAAATGTTTTTTTTTAATTCATTAAAAATGTCCTGTCCAGGATTTTCCAAGTCAACCCATTTTTAATACATTTTTTAATAGACTAAATTAAGTATAAAATTGGTCTCATTCTATTATCACGCCGTTGAATTTCGCCTTATGTTCGGATCTTAGACCATATATTTTTTGACATCTTTGATTTGTAAATCTGTAAGTGTATGCGTTGCATGGAAACATGGTAATTGCGGCCCTGAAAAGGGCCTTGTCTTTCCGAAATAAATGAAACACCAATACAACACTTTATTCTATCTTTTATTTAGTTTATTCAACCTCCAAACCCATACAACGTACGCCCTTGTCTCTTTAAAGCGTACACCACATCCATAGCTGTTACAGTCTTACGTTTAGCGTGTTCTGTGTACGTGACCGCGTCTCTAATAACATTTTCTAGAAACACCTTCAAAACTCCTCTAGTTTCTTCGTAAATTAAGCCAGAGATGCGTTTGACACCACCACGACGAGCCAAGCGGCGTATAGCTGGCTTCGTAATGCCTTGAATGTTGTCTCTCAACACTTTTCTGTGACGTTTTGCGCCACCTTTTCCGAGGCCTTTACCCCCTTTGCCGCGACCTGTCATGGTGATGGTATGATGTACACTGGCTATCGGTTTCACAAGCGTCCGCTTTTTATAAGATTTTGTAATGTATAATGAGGGTAGTTTGGAATGTTGTTTTGTAAGTGCATCGATGGAACTGTGTTAGACTGTGTGGATGTAGATTGTAAGTGCCTGGGTTCGAATCTCGGCTGTGCTTGTGAATGATTTTAATTTTAATTTTTGAACTGCAGTCCAATCTTTATTTTATTTTATATATGTATGTATTTAATTTCTATATGGACTTTAAGATATACGAAACCTATTTTTCTAGGTAAATTCTAAAATATAATCACAGAAAAAAGAATTGTATGTATCTGTTGCCAGATATTATTATAGGTAGTACCTAAAGTTCTTTATTTTATTAATTGATAATTTTAAACGAATACGTAACTCAATGCAACATTTCATTTTATAATCATCAATTAATGTATGGAAACAAAGTCTATAAATCCTGTAAAATATTGATATAATCATCTTACTTTACTCAATACTAGCTGCGCTCCGCGGTTTCACCCGCTTAGCTTTGTTGGTCTTAGCGTGATGATATACATATACATATATATTGCCTATAGCCTTCCTCGATGAATGAGCTATCTTACACCAAAAAAATTTTTTCAAATCGGACCAGTAGTCCCTGAGATTAGCACGTTCGAACAAACAAACAAACTCTTCAGCTTTATAATATTAGTATACCTAGATAAGGCACGACATAAATTCGAAAAATTGAAATTTTTTTCTTGATAATGAATCTTTTCTTTTCTATTAGTCTTAGGCAATCTTTGTCATGAGAAATTTTACTTGAGATGACATTTTACAATTCAGTTTCAGGTACCAACTATTGCACATCGTATAACACGTCACTGTCTTATGATTGGACAAAAATTATACAACAGCTCACTATACCTACCCACTCCTGACACCCACCTAAAAACTTATAAATAACCGCCAAAACTGCCCCCATCAAACTACAAGATGGCGCCAAAAAAAGCTGTCAAATCCATGAAGCCCGAAATGTCGAAACCGATAGAACGGCCGATATCAAAATCGAAAAAGCCTAAAAAGAAGAACTACAGAAGCTTCGGAATTTATTTATACAAAGTTTTGAAGTCAATCAACCGCGACTCCGGGATTTCTACTCAATCTATGGTGATAATGAATAATTTTGTTATGGATATGTTCGAAAATATAGCAGCGGAGGCAGGAAGGTTGATTTCTCATACCAAGAAGACAACTTTAAGTAGCAGCGATTTGCAGTCTGCTGTTAAATTGTTGGTGCCTGGAGAACTATGGAGACATGCAAACGCACAAGGCATCAAGGCGCTGAAAACATATCATGACAACCAGGTGCGGCCAACGGTGCGGCCGAGTGATTGACGTTTCGTACAGATTATAAATGATTTTGAAGTTTTTTTACGTTTACAAGTGTGATTTTGAAAGAAGAACGAGAACAATTGAAATTAATAAGAAGTGACATTCGTGTACAGATTATATATGATTTTAAATGCAGATATAGATTTAATAATGAAGGAGGTTGATTCCCGCGCTTTTTACGTGTACAGACTATATTTTACATATTTTATGATTGTGAAACAGATTGATAAATAATTAATTACGAATAGCGACTGATTTTTACGTGTACAGACTATATATGATTGATAATAAATTAAATTATGCATAAATTATTTTCTATTATTTAAGATCCTTTAAGCTTGATAATTTTTGGTTTTAATTATTATACGATATACACAACGAAATATAGATAACCTAAAAAAACACGAAAAAAACTCTCAAGGAAGATATAAAAGTATAGGTTACACTAAATAATTTATTTAAAAAAAGATTTATAAAATTTACATTCTTAGTAGAACTTATATTACTGTTAAATTAATTAATTAAGAAAGTTATGCATCACAATATTATCGAATAGACATAAAGCTAGGTACATCCTTTTAAAATTAATGTTATGGGTTCTACAATTATAATTTTATATAATTGCGTCCTAAATGAAAAATTTACAAGGATGGAATTAAAAGTATTTAGTTTAGGAACTTATTTATAATTGGACATACATATGTATTTTAACTAGATTTCCGCCCGCATTTTAAAGGAAAACCCGCATAGTTCCCGTTCCCGTGGGATTTCCGGGATAAAAGTTATCCTATGTGTTAATCCAAGTTACCATCTATATGTGTGCTAAATTTCATTGTCATCGGTTCAGTAGTATTTGCGTGAAAGAGTAACAAACATAAACATAAACATCCATCCTTACAAACTTTCGCATTTATATTATTAGTACGTTCCGTTTTTCATTCCTATCTTTCTTTCACAAAAATTAAATTCATCTTTGTTTTTTTTTAATATTTTATTTATTTATTTTTTATCAATAAACACCAATATTACTAAGTATATGCGTTAATATCATTTGATGCACATCTCTGAACACAGTTCTGACATTGTCCGTGTCCGTCGCGGTTGTGAAGTGAAAATAGCACTCTCTTGTTCGAGTCGCTTCGTGGATGACGAAGCGCTCTGAGGCTGGCAGCTTGCGACGGTCACGTTTATTTGTAAGGTCCTGTAAATAAAAAAATACGTGTCACTCGGGGACTGGGGCGGTTGCGCTATTGCATGCTATGCTCAAGCCACACCTCCGCCCGTCGGAGTGGGGAGCGTGAGGTTTTTTCGTTACGGAATTTTCTATGCAATAGCTTAATAAATTATTAAAATTTTAATATCTATACTTATTATATGATAAAGCTGAAGAGTTTGTTTGTTGAACGCGCTAATCTCAGGAACTATTGGTCCAAATTGAAATATTCTTTCGGTCTTGGATAGCCCATTTATCGAGTAGGCTTAGAACAACAAGAGCGGAGCAATGCGGGTTAAACCGCAGGGCACATCTAGTAAAATATATGAAAGAAAAATTTATGTGTACTATAGAATAGTAATTTTGCAACGATTTAGATGAGGTACAAAAAATAAGTTTTTACCCCGAAGGAACTATGCTGATGTTCTTATTACTATGAAGGAGAAGCCACGGGTCTTAGCTAGTACGTAGAATCACATAATATAATAATTAGACATCGGATTATATGCATTTGCATGTTTGCATATGCAAATGCATATAACTCTCTAATTACGCCGTTAGTGCATATTTTAGCCTTTTTCCTCCAATCGTGCATATTTCGTTAAGTAGCGGGAGTTTTAATTGGTTGACAAACCTTTATTAGCCAATCAGAACGCTCAGCGAGTAAACAAACCCTATTTTGGCATGGTAAAATGGCAAAAAATAATGAAATGGGCTCCATTTAAGTAAATTTTGAGCCATTGAAAATAGGGCTAGGTTACCCTTTTCGGGCTAAAAACATAAAACACGGGTAGAATTCCAAAAAAGGCCTAGATTTACCCCGAAAAGGTGGCAACACTGGGCTCGCGGGTGAAAAACGTCACAAATTTGCGCTCGAAAATTTGCTAAAAAGCTTAATTGTATATTGCTACAAAAACTATACTTAATTTTAAGAAAACTTCTCTGTTTTTTGATTTTGTATTGTGCATATTTTAGGCATATCAGCTGTTTTTGGTGCATATTTCGGCCTTTTTTAGTGCATATTTGCATGCATATTTTGGCATTTTGTTAGTGCATATAATCCGATGTCTAATAATAATATATAGCATACTAGCTTTCCACCCGCGGCTTCGCCCGCGCAGTCAAAGAAAAACCCGCATAGTTCCCGTTCCCGGGGGATTACCGGGATAAAACATATCCTATGTCCTTTCTCGGGTATCAAAATATCTCTATACTAAATTTCATGCAAATTGGTTGAGTAGTTAAGGTGTGATTGAGTAACAGACAGACAAACAGAGTTACTTTCGCATTTATAATATTAGTATGGATAAAAACAACAACTTACAACAAACAAACTCTTGATAAACAACTTAGTTCTCGTGTATTCGTCTCCAGACGCCTGGAAATTCTCGTATTCTGGGAAATATGGTGCGATACTGTGGCCTTGGGATATCTTGTATTCCAATATGTCTTGCTTGTTTAGGAATACTATGAGACCTGCTTCTATTAGAAACCTGGAAATAATGATAAATTGTTGCAAATAATTGATGAAAATTGTTCTGGAAAAAATATGGAAAAAAAAAATTGCAAAAATTATTGATTCAAAGACACTTAGCGACATCTACAATCACTACATAGTGTAAAACAAAGTCGCTTTCTCTGTCCCTATGTCCCTTTGTATGCTTAAATCTTTTAAACTACGCAACCGATTTTGATGCGGTTTTTTTTAATAGATAGAGTGATTCAAGAGGAAGGTTTTAGTATATAACTTATTAGCGTTTAGACAAAGCGGGCAAAGCCGCGGGTGGTAAGCTAGTATATTATATAAGAATACTAGCGACATCTCTTTACTGATAAGTCGAAACAAATTATTTTGAGAATTAAAACATGGCATGTGTTGATTTTTTTTGAATTCTTAGATACATATTTTAAAAGTACATTTATAATGAAAATGATTATGATTTGTTAACTACATCAAATTTTAATTAGACATAAAAATTTCATTCACACACAAATAAATTCTCTAGTCTACCTACATACTACCTAATTATTAAGTCGGGATAATTCTTAGGATAATTACACCACTGATAACTTAAGAACGGCTGAACACATTTTAATGAATTTTGCTTCGATGGATATATATCCACCTGGAAAATATAATATATTATCCTTGTAATATATTTTTCTTTAAATAACTGTTCCTTTCAAACTCAAACTCAAACATTTATTTATTCAATTAGACTTCTTCGAGAAGCACTTTCGAATCGTCATTACATAAGTATTTTTAATTTTTTAACATTTACCACCGATTCGGAAAGCAGTATCTATGTAGAAGAACCGGCAATAAACTCCATAGTTGCTCTTTTTAATCATGTCAGTAAAAATATCTTCTACAAAGTAGGCACCTAGAGAAATAATATATCATACAATGAATAGGTACCTAATATACCGAAATTTACTTTCTGACTTACCTACTTTGCCATACATCTTGGAATAATACAAGCGATTCCTTGAGCCTGTTCTGTGAGCTATCCTCGCGCAGAGTTTGATCAAAATCGCTACAGGCGACTATGAACCATATTGCGTGAATACCTTCGAATACCTGAAAAATTGAATTTTATAATTGTACATTATATTATTTCATTTGTTATTATGTATTCCCGAATTCTGACGCAGAAGGAACTACCTACTTGCCTGTTTGTATACACATTTATTTTTCATGTACAAAATGTTAACAATATAAATATTTGGAGGGTTAAAAGATATATGTCTGTTTGCGATAAACTCAAAAACTACTGCACCGATTTTCATTCGGTTTTCAGTGATGGATACCATGATTCTCGACTGTATCTCATGTGCTATTTTTGTATAAATATATAGTTCTCGAGGAATGATTTAATATATAATTTGTGTTTAAATAAATAAATAAACTACTTACCTGTATCCATTTTTTTCTTTCCCCCCTCTGCCCCCCCACGTCGAACATCCAAAAGTCTTGCACACCACCATGCATTGATTTTGGAACCTAATGTACAGAAATGTCAATATAATTTATTATGCTCGTCATAAAATAAATTACAGGTAAATTAACTATTTTTTTTAAAGAATCTAGGTACAATCGGTATTGAAGCCAAAAATATGGTTTTTAGAATCTGTTTGTATGTTTGTCTGTATGTCATCAGACTCATAGTTATTTACATTTTATAATCTCTAAAAATCTATATCTAGGTTAAACTTAGATTAAATAGTAAGTAAGTAAAATAACTACCTACTTAGAAAAATATAGTTTAAAAGTATCTACTATATTTACCTTAACTTTAAACTCAATTTTCTGTATGCCGGTGGTTTTCTGTCGACACCGCAAGATGTCGGCATCGGAGGGTAAATAGTCAGACTTGGCTATCAAGTCTATTCTGTCTAGAAAACTGGAATAGAAAGAATATAATAAATATTTTAACTAAATTAGGTAGAAAATTTTAAATATAAGAAATTATATATTATATTAAATAAAAAAATGTGTGCGTGTACTAGTGTATACCTACACAAGTTATATGTGAAACTTCTTTATGACCTTATTTTTCAAAAAATAATTTACTATAGATTTGTGATTTATATACTTTAAGCAACTTTACAGAAATGCGTCGAATCACGCGTGGTAGGGATAAGAAAAAGATGGCGCGTAACGGAAAAATGTCACGCGTAACGAAAAAATGTTACACTTTCCAGCCCCGATAAAGAAGTTTCACTTCAAAAATTTTAAGCCATCAACGCCATCTGGTGTATTTTTTACAAAATCTTGGAGTTATTTCAGCTCACTTGCAAATAGACACACATCCAACATGCATCATAATCTTCTCGAAGACTCAAGTTTTTGGTGAAACTCATGAAAATCTGTCCAGCAGTATTAGAGACATACACGACATAATATAACGCAATTTGTTTACAGCTTTTCATTGTATATTATATTTTTCAATTCAATTTACCGTAATTTCGCCTTTTTATCTTTTGATGCAAAACGGACTAAGAAAGTATATGCTATGTTTCGTTTTTATTGAAGTGAAACTTCTTTATCGGGGTTGGAAAGAAAAAATGTTACACATTTTTTTTCGTTACGCGGGTCATTTTTCCGATACGCGCCATCTTTTTCGTATCCCTACCACGCGTGATTCGGACGTATTTCTGTAAAGTTGCATATAGTATTTTTTTTTGTACACGCACACATTTTTTTTATTTGTTTTACTTACTATTCAGCGCTGTCAATCAGCTGATATTCATTGGAACGTCTGAAACAGTCGCGGACGCCGCTGTCTTTCCATAATGCTCTTACATGATCGTAGTACTCCTAAAAGCATGGAAAAATAAGAAATGTAATTCAAAATATAAAATTGTAGGTATTTATTGAAAGCAAGCGACAGATCTTTTCTAAGACCTTATCAGTCGGTTGTTTCTGAGGGATCTGGTGACAAACACAAGAATGTAGGTAATACCTATACATAGAGATTTTTTTAAATATTATGATTACTTAAGTACTTTGTACGTTTATATATTTAACTAGCTGGTGCGTTGTGCGCGGGCTGCAAGCAGCCCGCGAGCCCTTTTTGCCCCTGGGTTGAAGCAATAGGGCAGTCATTAGAAAATGTGTTAGAATTCCCAGTCCATTTGTAATTTTCTGCTAACAGCGATTCCACAGTCAGTCGGTAATGCTTATAATTCCCCATTCAAGTATTTTCCACTCCGGGAGGCTGTCCACCTTCGAGGGAGCGTAGTGCGCGGGCTGCAAGCAGCCCGCGAAGCATCCCAGGACAGAAATCTTCAGTCATTTGAAAATGCATTAAAATTCCCCGTCAATTTGCTATTATCTGCAAACAGCGATTCCACAGTCAATCGGAAGTGCTTATAAATTTCAAATTCAAATATTTTCTATTCCGGGGGGCGGTTCACCTTCGAGGGTGCATGGTGCGCGAGCTGCAAGCAGCTCGCGGCTCATCCCAGGGCAGAAATCTTCAGTCATTTGAAAATGCATTCAAATTTCCTATCCATTTGTTACATCTCCTAACAGCGATTCTACAGTCAGTCGGTAATGCTTATAAATTCCCCATTCAAAATTTTCTATTCCGGGGGGCTGTCCACCTTCGAGGTTGCGTGGTGCGCGAGCTGCAAGCAGCTCGCGGCTCATCCCAGGGCAGAAATCTTCAGTCATTTGAAAATGCATTCAAATTTCCTTTCCATTTGTAACATCTGCTAACAGCGATTCTACAGTCAGTCGAAACTGCTTATAAATTACTTATTCAAATATTGTTAAATTTTTGAAACGTCTTATCGATAGCGGGCAGTGACTTTTCATAATAAACTGTTCAAGAGTTAACCTAACACGCTCGTCGCTTCGCTCCTCGCTACCTATTTGAATATTTAGGCCGGCCGCTGCCATGACTCGCTCGCTTCGCTCGCTTGGCTCGTGCGATAGGTAGTTCAAAAGTTAACCTAACACGCTCGTCGCTTCGCTCCTCGCTACCTATTTGAATATTTAGGTCGGCCGCTGTCGTGACTCGCTCGCTTCGCTCGCATGGCTCGTGTGGTAGTTCAAAAGTTAACCTTTCACGCTCGTCGCTTCGCTCCTCGCTACCCAAACTGCTTATAAATTACTTATTCAAATATTGGTTAAAATTTTTGAAACGTCTTATCGATAGCGGGCAGTGACTTTTCATAATAAACTGTTTAAGAGTTAACCTAACACGCTCGTCACTTCGCTCCTCGCTACCTATTTGAATATTTAGGCCGGCCGCTGCCGCAACTTGCTCGCTTCGCTCGCTTGGCTCGTGCGGTAGGTAGTTCATAAGTTAACCTAACACGCTCGTCGCTTCGCTCCTCGCTACCTATTTGAATATTTAGGCCGGCCGTTGACGCGACTCGCTCGCTTCGCTCGCTTGGCTCGTGCGGTAAGTAGTTCAAAAGTTAACCTAACACGCTCGTCGCTTCGCTCCTCGCTACCTATTTGAATATTTACGCTGGCCGCTGCCGTGACTCGCTCGCTTCGCTCGCTTGGCTCGTGCGGTAGTTCAAAAGTTAATAAATATTTTCTACTCCGGGAGGCTGTCAACCCTCAAAGTTGCGCGGTGCGCGGGCAGCAAACAGCCCGCGGTGCCGTCTTTTGCCCATGCTATTCAATTACCCTTCTTACTATGGAAATTTCCATACAAAATTTTCGAAAAAAAAAATTTCGCTTTTTAGCAAAAATTTTTATGTGCCTGGAAGCGGACCAAGTTTTTAAACATTTTTTACCTTGGTGACCCCAACCTAAGTGCCACCAGTTCAGAGAACCGTTGAATTTCGTGATGTATGGAAAATGGAAACCAGGGGTCGGAGTGAGATTCTGAGTATGCAGTTTTGTAAATTTAGCCAATCAGAGTACAGAAGTCAATTTTCAGACCGATCGTGACGGAACCGGCGCCACCATCTTGCTTTGAAAAATTGGCCATTTTTGAAAAAAAAATGGCGTCCAATTTAAAATTTCTCGATTGCCCTGGGAGCGCCCCATCTTCCTGATCAATTTTTAGTTCTACACCCCCCAGCTATCTAGTGCCGTTTCGGAGAGCCGTCGAATTTCGCGTTGTATGAAACTCGGAAACCAGCGGTGGAAACTCGATTACGAGTATGCCATCTCAATGTGCGGCTCGATTTAAGCTTAACAATCATCATATTTCAATATTTTATGTGTGTAAGTAACTGTACGTATATATCATAACTAGCTGGTGCGTTGTGCGCGGGCTGCAAGCAGCCCGCGAGCCCCTTTTGCCCCTGGGTTGAAGCAATAGGGCAGTCATTTGAAAATGCATTCGAATTTTCTGTCCATTTGTAATTTTCTGCTAACAGCGATTCCAGAGTCAATCGGAAGTGCTTATAAATTCCCAATTCAATTATTTTCAATTCTGGAATGCTGTCGACCTTCGAGGGTGCGTGGTGCGTAGGCTGCAAGCAGCCCGCGAGCCCCTTTTGCCCCTGGGTTGAAGCAATAGGGCAGTCATTAGAAAATGTGTTAGAATTCCCAGTCCATTTGTAATTTTCTGCTAACAGCGATCCCACAGTCAGTCGGTAATGCTTATAAATTCCCCATTCAAGTATTCTCCACTCCGGGAGGCTGTCCACCTTCGAGGGTGCGTGGTGCGCGGGCTGCAAGCAGCCCGCGAAGCATCCCAGGGCAGAAATCTTCAGTCATTTGAAAATGCGTTAAAATTCCCCGTCAATTTGCTTTTATCTGCTAACAGCGATTCCACAGTCAATCGGAAGTGCTTATAAATTCCCCATTCAAATATTTTCTATACCGGGGGGCTATCCACCATCGAGGGTGCGTGGTGCGCGAGCTGCAAGCAGCTCGCGGCTCATCCCAGGGCAGAAATCTTCAGTCATTTGAAAATGCATTCGAATTTTCTGTCCATTTGTTACATCTGCTAACAGCGATTCTACAGTCAGTCGGTAATGATTATAAATTCCCCATTCAAGTATTTTCCACTCCGGGAGGCTGTCCACTTTCGAAGGTGCAGGTGCGTCTCATCCCGGGGCAGAAATTTTCAGTCAATTGAAAATGCATTCGAATTTCCTGTCCATTTGTTACTATATGCTAACAGAGATTCTACAATCTACAGTCAATGATGAAAAATCATTGATTCCCGATGAAAAATACACTAAAAAGTATTAAATAAAAAATAACTACGTTAAAAAAACCGATTTCAAAAACGGAAAAGTAAAAAATAAAAACGATTTAATATACCTACTTAATTACTACATAATATTTAGTTGTGCTATTTACCTTACTTGCAACTCAAGAACTACATTATTCGCAATACAAAAATACGCTATTTTCAATACAAAAACAGAGAGTAGTGTGCTACTATTGGTGTAAGTCCTACGCTTATAAAGCGTGAACGATTGGCTTATTCACTCAATAAAATATTTATTTATTTATTTAAAAGACATCACATGCCATTACAGGACAATGCCCAATGCGACAGAGATACAATTTTATAAAACAAAAAAAAACTTAACTAAATTAAAATAACATACATAAATTAACAAAGAAATATAAGCTTTCAATAACTTCTTAACAAAAACAGATTAACTGTACTATCACCCTTGCGAATTCAGTTTAATATGTGTGAAGATGTATAAAACATATTGAAAACTTCAGTCTTTTTAGTAGCGTCGATTAAAATCAAATTCATTATGCATTAAAATTCCCCGTCAATTTGTTATTATCTGCTAACAGCGATTCCGCAGTCAATCGGAAGTGCTTATAAATTTCTCATTCAAATATTTTCTATTCCGGGGGGCTGTCCACCTTCGAGGGTGAGTGGTGCGCGAGCTGCAAGCAGCTCGCGGCTCATCCCAGGGCAAAAATCTTCAGTCATTTGAAAATGCATTCGAATTTCCTTTCCATTTGTAACATCTGCTAACAGCGATTCTACAGTCAGTCGAAACTGCTTATAAATTACTTAATCAAATGTTGTTAAATTTTTGAAACGTCTTATCGATAGAGGGCAGTGACTTTTCATAATAAACTGTTCAAGAGTTAACCTAACACGCTCGTCGCTTCGCTCCTCGCTACCTATTTGAATATTTAGGCCAGCCGCTGCCGCAACTCGCTCGCTTCGCTCGCTTGGCTCGTGCGGTAGGTAGTTCAAAAGTTAACCTAACACGCTCGTCGCTTCGCTCCTCGCTACCTATTTGAATATTTAGGCCGGCCGCTGTCGTGACTCGCTCGCTTCGCTCGCATGGCTCGTGTGGTAGTTCAAAAGTTAACCTTACACGCTCGTCGCTTCGCTCCTCGCTACCTAAACTGCTTATAAATTACTTATTATTCAAATATTGGTAAAATTTTTGAAACGTCTTATCGATAGCGGGCAGTGACTTTTCATAATAAACTGTTCAAGAGTTAACCTAACACGCTCGTCGCTTCGCTCCTCGCTACCTATTTCAATATTTAGGCCGGCCGTTGACGCGAGTCGCTCGCTTCGCTCGCTTGGCTCGTGCGGTAAGTAGTTCAAAAGTTAACCTAACACGCTCGTCGCTTCGCTCCTCGCTACCTATTTGAATATTTACGCTGGCCGCTGCCGTGACTCGCTCGCTTCGCTCGCTTGGCTCGTGCGGTAGTTCAAAAGTTAATAAATATTTTCTACTCCGGGAGGCTGTCAACCCTCGAAGTAGCGCGGTGCGCGGGCAGCAAGCTGGTGCGTTGTGCGCGGGCTGCAAGCAGCCCGCGAGCCCCTTTTGCCCCTGAGTTGAAGCAATAGGGCAGTCATTTGAAAATGCATTCGAATTTCCTGTCCATTTGTTACATCTGCTAACAGCGATTCTACAGTCAGTCGGTAATGCTTATAAATTCCCCATTCAAGTATTCTCCACTCCGGGAGGCTGTCCACCTTCGAGGGTGCGTGGTGCGCGGGCTGCAAGCAGCCCGCGAAGCATCCCAGGGCAGAAATCTTCAGTCATTTGAAAATGCGTTAAAATTCCCCGTCAATTTGCTTTTATCTGCTAACAGCGATTCCACAGTCAATCGGAAGTGCTTATAAATTCCCCATTCAAATATTTTCTATACCGGGGGGCTATCCACCATCGAGGGTGCGTGGTGCGCGAGCTGCAAGCAGCTCGCGGCTCATCCCAGGGCAGAAATCTTCAGTCATTTGAAAATGCATTCGAATTTTCTGTCCATTTGTTACATCTGCTAACAGCGATTCTACAGTCAGTCGGTAATGATTATAAATTCCCCATTCAAGTATTTTCCACTCCGGGAGGCTGTCCACTTTCGAAGGTGCAGGTGCGTCTCATCCCGGGGCAGAAATTTTCAGTCAATTGAAAATGCATTCGAATTTCCTGTCCATTTGTTACTATATGCTAACAGAGATTCTACAATCTACAGTCAATGATGAAAAATCATTGATTCCCGATGAAAAATACACTAAAAAGTATTAAATAAAAAATAACTACGTTAAAAAAACCGACTTCAAAAACGGAAAAGTAAAAAAATAAAAACGATTTACTATTGGTGTAAGTCCTACGCTTATAAAGCGTGAACGATTGGCTTATTCACTCAATAAAATATTTATTTATTTATTTAAAAGACATCACATGCCATTACAGGACAATGCCCAATGCGACAGAGATACAATTTTATAAAACAAAAAAAAACTTAACTAAATTAAAATAACATACATAAATTAACAAAGAAATATAAGCTTTGAATAACTTCTTAACAAAAACAGATTAACTGTACTATCACCCTTGCGAATGCAGTTTAATATGTGTGAAGATGTATAAAACATATTGAAAACTTCAGTCTTTTTAGTAGCGTCGATTAAAATCAAATTCATTATGCATTAAAATTCCCCGTCAATTTGTTATTATCTGCTAACAGCGATTCCGCAGTCAATCGGAAGTGCTTATAAATTTCTCATTCAAATATTTTCTATTCCGGGGGGCTGTCCACCTTCGAGGGTGAGTGGTGCGCGAGCTGCAAGCAGCTCGCGGCTCATCCCAGGGCAAAAATCTTCAGTCATTTGAAAATGCATTCGAATTTCCTTTCCATTTGTCACATCTGCTAACAGCGATTCTACAGTCAGTCGAAACTGCTTATAAATTACTTAATCAAATGTTGTTAAATTTTTGAAACGTCTTATCGATAGCGGGCAGTGACTTTTCATAATAAACTGTTCAAGAGTTAACCTAACACGCTCGTCGCTTCGCTCCTCGCTACCTATGTATTTGAATATTTAGGCCGGCCGCTGCCGCGACTCGCTCGCTTCGCTCGCTTGGCTCGTGCGATAGGTAGTTCAAAAGTTAACCAAACACGCTCGTCGCTTCGCTCCTCGCTACCTATTTGAATATTTAGGCCGGCCGCTGCCGTGACTCGCTCGCTTCGCTCGCATGGCTCGTGCGGTAGTTCAAAAGTTAACCTTACACGCTCGTCGCTTCGCTCCTCGCTACCTAAACTGCTTATAAATTACTTATTTAAATATTGGTAAAATTTTTGAAACGTCTTATCGATAGCGGGCAGTGACTTTTCATAATAAACTGTTCAAGAGTTAACCTAACACGCTCGTCGCTTCGCTCCTCGCTACCTATTTGAATATTTAGGCCGGCCGCTGCCGCAACTCGCTCGCTTCGCTCGCTTGGCTCGTGCGATAGGTAGTTCATAAGTTAACCTAACACGCTCGTCGCTTCGCTCCTCGCTACCTATTTGAATATTTAGGCCGGCCGCTGCCGCAACTCGCTCGCTTCGCTCGCTTGGCTCGTGCGATAGGTAGTTCATAAGTTAACCTAACACGCTCGTCGCTTCGCTCCTCGCTACCTATTTGAATATTTAGGCCGGCCGTTGACGCGACTCGCTCGCTTCGCTCGCTTGGCTCGTGCGGTAAGTAGTTCAAAAGTTAACCTAACACGCTCGTCGCTTCGCTCCTCGCTACCTTTTTGAATATTTACGCTGGCCGCTGCCGTGACTCGCTCGCTTCGCTCGCTTGGCTCGTGCGGTAGTTCAAAAGTTAATAAATATTTTCTACTCCGGGAGGCTGTCAACCCTCGAAGTAGCGCGGTGCGCGGGCAGCAAGCAGCCCGCGGCGCCGTCTTTTGCCGTTGCTCTTCAATCACCCTTCCTACTATGGAAATTTCCATACAAAATTTTCGAAAAAAAAAAATTCGCTTTTTTACCAAAAATTTTTACATGTCTGGAAGCGGACCAGGTTTTGAAGCATTTTTTACTTCGACGACCCCAACCTACCTGCCACCGGTTCAGAGAGCCGTTGAATTTCGTGATGTATGGAAAATGGAAACCAGGGGTCGGAGAGAGATTCTGAGTATGCAGTTTTGTGAATATGGCCTATAAGAGCACAAAAGTCAATTTTTAGACCCATCGTAAAGTAACCGGCGCCACCATCTTGCTTTGAAAAATTGGCCATTTTTTGAAAAAAAAATTACGTCCAATTTGAAATTTCTCGATTGCCCTGGTAGCACCCCATCTTCCTGATCATTTTTTAGTTCTACACCCCCCACCTATCTTGCGCCGTTTCGGAGAGCCGTCGAATTTCGCGTTGTATGAAACTCGGAAACCAGCTATGGAAACTCGATTATGAGTATGCCAACTTAATATGCGGCTCGATTAAAGCCCCTGTGCCAAGTTTCAGCGCAATCGGACCAGCGATGGCCGTTTTAGAATTTGTATGGCGGCGGCCATTTTTTCCGCCATTTTGAATTTTGTTCACTATCTGTGGTAATTGCTCGAGGTCTACTCCAAGTTTAGTTTGAGCACCCCAGATGTAGCTGCTACCGTTTGCGCGGGCCGTTGACCGTCTTCGAGAGATGAGGGAAAGTTTAAGATTTCGGATTTTTCTGGATATCCTGGGAGCTGGGCGAGTACGAATGCATCATTGGTGTATTTCTCCATTGCACCACCTCGTCTAAATTTACGTTTTTATGTTTGCGCCAAAAATGGAAAAATTCCAAAATCGAGCGTCCCACTATGGCTCCCTGGTAGCGTCCCAGGGTGGTGATCATTTTTAGTTCCGACACCCCCAACCCAACTCGCACCGTTTCCGCGGGCCGTTGGATTTTACGTTGTATGGAAGTTGGAAACGGGGGCCCGGAGCCACTTGAACGGGGCACCGATCGATTCGCCGGCTCGAACAGAGCACGTGTGCCAAATTTGAGACGTAAGGATTCATAAACGGCGATTTTGGCAAAGTACGGCGGCCATCTTGTTTTCGCGAAAATCCCCATTTTTCCACCACCCCTGGTAATTGCCACCAGTTCCGAGCATTTTTTGTTCAGACACCCCCCCTCCAGGTACCACCGTTTTTGCGCACCTCCAGGGGTCCACTTGGTTTTCGAAGATGATCGAGATCGCTATATTTTTCCGGTGGTCACTGGAAGCACCTCTACACGACCACGTCAAAATCCCCCCAACTTTCCCCGTAGTTTCCGAGAAACCCGATGTCAGTCAGTCAGTGAGTGAGTGGTAGTGTAGCTTTATATATTATAATAACTAGCTGGTGCGTTGTGCGCGGGCTGCAAGCAGCCCGCGGGCCCCTTTTGCCCCTGGGTGGAAGCAATAGGGCAGTCATTAGAAAATGTGTTAGAATTCCCAGTCCATTTGTAATTTTCTGCTAACAGCGATTCCAGAGTCAATCGGAAGTGCTTATAAATTCCCAATTCAAATATTTTCTATTCTGGAATGCTGGCGAACTTCGAGGGTGCGTTGTGCGCGGGCTGCAAGCAGCCCGCGAGCCTCTTTTGCCCCTGAGTTGAAGCAAAAGGGCAGTCATTTGAAAATAAATTCGAATTTTCTGTCCATTTGTTACATCTGCTAACAGCGATTCTACAGTCAGTCGGTAATGCTTATAAATTCCCCATTCAAGTATTTTCTATTCCGGGGGGCGGTTCACCTTCGAGGGTGCGTGGTGCGCGAGCTGCAAGCAGCTCGCGGCTCATCCCAGGACAGAAATCTTCAGACATTTGAAAATGCATTCGAATTTCCTTTCCATTTGTAACGTCTGCTAACAGCGATTCTACAGTCAGTCGAAACTGCTTATAAATTCCCCATTCAAATATTTTCTATTCCGGGGGGCTATCCACCATCGAGGGTGCGTGGTGCGCGGGCTGCAAGCAGCCCGCGGTACATCCCAGGGACAAAAATCTTCAGTCATTAGAAAATGCGTTAAAATTCCCCGTCAATTTGCTTTTATCTGCTAACAGCGATTCTACAGTAAGTCGTTAATGCTTATAAATTCCCCATTCAAGTATTTTCCACTCCGGGAGGCTGTCCACCTTCGAGGGAGCGTAGTGCGCGGGCTGCAAGCAGCCCGCGAAGCATCCCAGGGCAGAAATTTTCAGTCATTTGAAAATGCATTCGAATTTCCTATCCATTTGTTACATCTCCTAACAGCGATTCTACAGTCAGTCGGTAATGCTTATAAATTCCCCATTCAAATATTTTCTATTCCGGGGGGCTGTCCACCTTCGAGGGTGCATGGTGCGCGAGCTGCAAGCAGCTCGCGGCTCATCCCAGGGCAGAAATCTTCAGTTATTTGTAAATGCATTCGAATTTCCTTTCCATTTGTAACATCTGCTAATAGCGATTCTACAGTCAGTCGAAACTGCTTATAAATTACTTATTCAATTATTGTTAAATTTTTGAAACGTCTTATCGATAGCGGGCAGTGACTTTTCATAATAAACTGTTCAAGAGTTAACCTAACACGCTCGTCGCTTCGCTCCTCACTACCTATTTGAATATTTAGGCCGGCCGCTGCCGCGACTCGCTCGCTTCGCTCGCTTGGCTCGTGCGATAGGTAGTTCAAAAGTTAACCTAACACGCTCGTCGCTTCGCTCCTCGCTACCTATTTGAATATTTAGGCCGGCCGCTGTCGTGACTCGCTCGCTTCGCTCGCATGGCTCGTGTGGTAGTTCAAAAGTTAACCTTACACGCTCGTCGCTTCGATCCTCGCTACCTAAACTGCTTATAAATTACTTATTCAAATATTGGTAAAATTTTTGAAACGTCTTATCGATAGCGGGCAGTGACTTTTCATAATAAACTGTTCAAGAGTTAACCTAACACGCTCGTCGCTTCGCTCCTCGCTACCTATTTGAATATTTAGGCCGGCCGCTGCCGCAACTCGCTCGCTTGGCTCGTGCGGTAGGTAGTTCATAAGTTAACCTAACACGCTCGTCGCTTCGCTCCTCGCTACCTATTTGAATATTTAGGCCGGCCGTTGACGCGACTCGCTCGCTTCGCTCGCTTGGCTCGTGCGGTAAGTAGTTCAAAAGTTAACCTAACACGCTCGTCGCTTCGCTCCTCGCTACCTATTTGAATATTTATGCTGGCAGCTGCCGTGACTCGCTCGCTTCGCTCGCTTGGCTCGTGCGGTAGTTCAAAAGTTAATAAATATTTTCTACTCCGGGAGGCTGTCAACCCTCGAAGTTGCGCGGTGCGCGGGCAGCAAGCAGCCCGCGGTGCCGTCTTTTGCCGATGCTATTCAATTACCCTTCCTACTATGGAAATTTCCATACAAAATTTTCGAAAAAAAAAATTTCGCTTTTTAGCAAAAAATGTTATGTGCCTGGAAGCTGACCAAGTTTTTAAACATTTTTTACCTTGGTGACCCCAACCTAAGTGCCACCAGTACAGAGAGCCGTTGAATTTCGTGATGTATGGAAAATGGAAACCGGGGGTCGGAGAGAAATTCTGAGTATGCAGTTTTGTAAATCTGACCAATCAGAGCACAGAAGTCAATTTTCAGACCGATTGTGACGGAACCGGCGCCACCATCTTGCTTTGAAAAATTGGCCATTTTTTGAAAAAAAATTGCGTCCAATTTGAAATTTCTCGATTGCCCTGGTAGCACCCCATCTTCCTGATCATTTTTTAGTTCTACACCCCCCACCTATCTCGCGCCGTTTCAGAGAGCCGTCGAATTTTGCGTTGTATGAAACTCGGAAACCAGCGATGGAAACTCGATTATGAGTATGCCAACTTAATATGCGGCTCGATTAAAGCTCCTGTGCCAAGTTTCAGCGCGATCGGACCAGCGATGGCCATTTTAGAATTTGTATGGCGGCGGCCATTTTTTCCGCCATTTTGAATTTTTTTCACTATCTGTGGTAATTGCTCGAGGTCTACTACAAGTTTAGTTTGAGCACCCCAAATGTAGCTGCTACCGTTTGCGCGGGCCGTTGACCGTTTTCGAGAGATGAGGGAAAGTTTAAGATTTCGGATTTTTCTGGATATCCTGGGAGCTGGGCGAGTACGAATGCATCATTGGTGTATTTCTCCATTGCACCACCTCGTCTAAATTTACGTTTTGATGTTTGCGCCAAAAATGGAAAAATTCCAAAATCGAGCGTCCCACTGTAGCTCCCTGGTAGCGTCCCAGGGTGGTGATCATTTTTAGTTCCGGGACCCCCCACCCAACTCGCACCGTTTCCGCGGGCCGTTGGATTTTGCGTTGTATGAAAGTTGGAAACTGGGGCCCGGAGCCACTCGAACGGGGCACCGATCGATTCGCCGGCTCGAACAGAGCACGTGTGCCAAATTTGAGACGTAAGGATTCATAAACGGCGATTTTGGCAAAGTACGGCGGCCATCTTGTTTTCGCGAAAATCCCCATTTTTCCACCACCCCTGGTAATCGCCACCAGTTCCGAGCATTTTTTGTTCAGACACCCCCCCTCCAGGTATCACCGTTTTTGCGCACCTCCAGGGGTCCACCCTCTTGTCCAGGGTGTTGGAGTTCGCTATATTTTTCCGGTGGTCACTGGGAGCACCTCTACACGTCCACGTCAAAATCCCCCCAACTTTCCACGTAGTTTCCGAGAAACCCGATGTCAGTGAGTCAGTCAGTGAGTGGTAGTGTAGCTTTATATATTATAACTAGCTGGTGCGTTGTGCGCGGGCTGCAAGCAGCCCGCGAGTCCCTTTTGCCCCTGGGTTGAAGCAATAGGGCAGTCATTAGAAAATGTGTTAGAATTCCCAGTCCATTTGTAATTTTCTGCTAACAGCGATTCCACAGTCAATCGGAAGTGCTTATAAATTACCAATTCAAATATTTTCTATTCTGGAATGCCGTCGACCTTCGAGGGCGCGTGGTGCGCGGGCTGCAAGCAGCCCGCGAGCCCCTTTTGCCCCTGGGTTGAAGCAATAGGGCAGTCATTTGAAAATATATTCGAATTTTCTGTCCATTTGTTACATCTGCTAACAGCGATTCTACAGTCAGTCGTTAATGCTTATAAATTCCCCATTCAAGTATTTTCCACTCCGGGAGGCTGTCCACCTTCGAGGGAGCGTAGTGCGCGGGCTGCAAGCAGCCCGCGAAGCATCCCAGGGCAGAAATATTCAGTCATTTGAAAATGCATTCGAATTTCCTATCCATTTGTTACATCTCCTAACAGCGATTCTACAGTCAGTCGGTAATGCTTATAAATTCCCCATTCAAATATGTATTTTCTATTCCGGGGGGCTGTCCACCTTCGAGGTTGCGTGGTGCGCGAGCTGCAAGCAGCTCGCGGCTCATCCCAGGGCAGAAATCTTCAGTCATTTGAAAATGCATTCGAATTTCCTTTCCATTTGTAACATCTGCTAACAGCGATTCTACAGTCAGTCGAAACTGCTTATAAATTACTTATTCAAATATTGTTAAATTTTTGAAACGTCTTATCGATAGCGGGCAGTGACTTTTCATAATAAACTGTTCAAGAGTTAACCTCACGCTCGTCGCTTCGCTCCTCGCTACCTATTAGAATATTTAGGCCGGCCGCTGCCAAGACTCGCTCGCTTCGCTCGCTTGGCTCGTGCGATAGGTAGTTCAAAAGTTAACCTAACACGCTCGTCGCTTCGCTCCTCGCTACCTATTTGAATATTTAGGCCGGCCGCTGCCGTGACTCGCTCGCTTCGCTCGCATGGCTCGTGTGGTAGTTCAAAAGTTAACCTTACACGCTCGTCGCTTCGCTCCTCGCTACTTAAACTGCTTATAAATTACTTATTCAAATATTGGTAAAATTTTTGAAACGTCTTATCGATAGCGGGCAGTGACTTTTCATAATAAACTGTTCAAGAGTTAACCTAACACGCTCGTCGCTTCGCTCCTCGCTACCTATTTGAATATTTATGCCGGCCGCTGCCGCGACTCGCTCGCTTCGCTCGCTTGGCTCGTGCGGTAGGTAGTTCATAAGTTAACCTAACACGCTCGTCGCTTCGCTCCTCGCTTCGCTCCTCGCTACCTATTTGAATATTTACGCTGGTCGCTGCCGTGACTCGCTCGCTTCGCTCGCTTGGCTCGTGCGGTAGGTAGTTCAAAAGTTTACACGCTCACGTTTTACACGCTCGTCGCTTCGCTCCTCGCTACCTATTTGAATATTTACGTCGGCCGCTGCTGTGACTCGCTCGCTTCGCTCGCTTGGTTCGTGCGGTAGTTTAAAAGTTAATAAATATTTTCTACTCCGGGAGGCTGTCGAGCCTCGAGGTTGCGCGGTGCGCGGGCGGCAAGCAGCCCGCAGTGCCGTCTTTTACCGATGCTATTCCTATTACCCTTCCTACTATGGAAATTTCCATACAAAATTTTCGAAAAAAAAAAATTCGCATTTTATGCGCCAAAAATTTTTATATGCCTGGAAGCGGACCAGGTTTTGAAGTATTTTTTACTTCGGCGACCCCGACCTACCTGCCACCAGTTCAGAGAGCCATTGAATTTCATGATGTATGGAAAATGGAAACCGGGAGTCGGAGAGAAATTCTAAGTATGCAGTTTTGTAAATCTGGCCGATTCAAGCACAGAAGTCAATTTTCAGACCGATCGTGAAGTAACCGGCGCCACCATCTTGCTTTGAAAAATTGGCCATTTTTTGAAAAAAAATTGCGTCATATTTGAAATTTCTCGATTGCCCTGGTAGCACCCCATCTTCCTGGTCATTTTTTAGTTCAACACCCCCCACCTATCTCGCGCCGTTTCAGAGAGCCGTCGAATTTTGCGTTGTATGAAACTCGGAAACCAGCGATGGAAACTCGATTATGAGTATGCCAACTTAATATGCGACTCGATTAAAGCCCCTGTGTCAAGTTTCAGCGCGATCGGACCAGCGATGGCCGTTTTAGAATTTATATGGCGGTGGCCATTTTTTCCGCCATTTTGATTTTTTTTTGCATTCTGTGGTAATTGCTCGAGGTCTACTACCAGTTTAGTTTGAGCACCCCAGATGCAGCTGCTACCGTTTGCGCGGGCCGTTGACCGTCTCCACGGGCTGTGAGAAAGTTCAAGATTTCGGATTTTTCTGGATATCCTGGGAGCTGGGTGAGTATGAATGCGTCATTGGTGTGTTTCTCCATCGTGCCACCTTGGCTAAATTTACGTTTTTATATTTGCGCCAAAAATGGAAAAATTCCAAAATCGAGCGTCCCACTGTGGCTCCCTGGTAGCGTCCCAGGGTGGTGATCATTTTTAGTTCCGGGACCCCCCACCCAACTCGTACCGTTTCCGCGGGCCGTTGGATTTTACGTTGTATGAAAGTTGGAAACCGGGGCCCGGAGCCACTCGAACGGGGCACCGATCGATTCGCCGGCTCGAACAGAGCACGTGTGCCAAATTTGAGACGTAAGGATTCATAAACGGCGATTTTGGCAAAGTACGGCGGCCATCTTGTTTTCGCGAAAATCCCCATTTTTCCACCACCCCTGGTAATCGCCACCAGTTCTGAGCATTTTTTGTTCAGACACCCCCCCTCCAGGTGTCACCGTTTTTGCGCACCTCCAGGGGTCCACTCTCTTGTCCAGGGTGTTGGAGTTGTCAATATTTTTCCGGTGGTCACTCGCCGCACCTCTATACGATCACGTCAAAATCCCCCCAACTTTCCACGTAGTTTCCGAGAAACCCGATGTCAGTCAGTCAGTGAGTGAGTGGTAGTGTAGCTTTATATATATATGAATGACTAGCTGGTGCGTTGTGCGCGGGCTGCAAGCAGCCCGCGAGCCCCTTTTGCCCCTGGGTTGAAGCAATAGGGCAGTCATTAGAAAATGTGTTAGAATTCCCAGTCCATTTGTAATTTTCTGCTAACAGCGATTCCACAGTCAGTCGGTAATGCTTATAAATTCCCCATTCAAGTATTTTCCACTCCGGGAGGCTGTCCACCTTCGAGGGAGCGTAGTGCGCGGGCTGAAAGTAGCCCGCGAAGCATCCCAGGACAGAAATCTTCAGTCATTTGAAAATGCATTAAAATTCCCCGTCAATTTGCTATTATCTGCAAACAGCGATTCCACAGTCAGTCGAAACTGCTTATAAATTCCCCATTCAAGTATTTCCAACTCCGGGAGGCTGTCCACCTTCGAGGGAGTGTAGTGCGCGGGCTGCAAGCAGCCCGCGGTACATCCCAGGGCAGAAATCTTCAGTCATTTGAAAATGCATTCGAATTTCCTTTCCATTTGTAACATCTGCTAACAGTGATTCTATAGTCAGTCGAAACTGCTTATAAATTCCCCATTCAAATATTTTGTATTCCGGGGGGCTATCCACCATCGAGGGTGCGTGGTGCGCGGGCTGCAAGCAGCCCGCGGTGCATCCCAGGGACAAAAATCTGCAGTCATTTGAAAATGCATTAAAATTCCCTGTCAATTTGTTTTTATCTGCTAACAGCGATTCCACAGTCAATCGGAAGTGCTTATAAATTCCTCATTAAAATAATTTCTATTCCGGGGGGCTGTCCACCTTCGAGGGTGCGTGGTGCGCGAGCTGCAAGCAGCTCGCGGCTCATCCCAGGGCAGAAATCTTCAGTCATTTGAAAATGCATTCGAATTTCCTGTCCATTTGTTACATCTCCTAACAGCGATTCTACAGTCAGTCGAAACTGCTTATAAATTCCCCATTCAAAATTTTCTATTCCGGGGGGCTGTCCACCTTCGAGGTTGCGTGGTGCGCGAGCTGCAAGCAGCTCGCGGCTCATCCCAGGGCAGAAATCTTCAGTCATTTGAAAATGCATTCGAATTTCCTTTCCATTTGTAACATCTGCTAACAGCGCTTCTACAGTCAGTCGAAACTGCTTATAAATTACTTATTTAAATATTGGTAAAATTTTTGAAACGTCTTATCGATAGCGGGCAGTGACTTTTCATAATAAACTGTTCAAGAGTTAACCTAACACGCTCGTCGCTTCGCTCCTCGCTACCTATTTGAATATTTAGGCCGGCCGCTGTCGCAACTCGCTCGCTTCGCTCGCTTGGCTCGTGCGGTAGGTAGTTCAAAAGTCAACCTAACACGCTCGTCGCTTCGCTCCTCGCTACCTATTTGAATATTTAGGCCGGCCGCTGACGCGACTCGCTCGCTTCGCTCGCTTGGCTCGTGCGGTAAGTAGTTCAAAAGTTAACATTACACGCTCGTCGCTTCGCTCCTCGCTACCTATTTGAATATTTAGGCCGGCCGCTGACGTGACTCGCTCGCTTCGCTCGCTTGGCTCGTGCGGTAAGTAGTTCAAAAGTTAACCTAACACGCTCGTCGCTTCGCTCCTCGCCACTATTTGAATATTTACGCCGGCCGCTGCCGTGACTCGCTCGCTTCGCTCGCTTGGCTCGTGCGGTAAGTAGTTCAAAAGTTAACCTAACACGCTCGTGCTTCGCTCCTCGCCACTATTTGAATATTTACGCCGGCCGCTGCCGTGACTCGCTCGCTTCGCTCGCTTGGCTCGTGCGGTAGTTCAAAAGTTAATAAATATTTTCTACTCCGGGAGGCTGTCGACTTTCGAGGTTGCGCAGTGCGCGGGCAGCAAGCAGCCCGCGGCGCCGTCTTTTGCCGTTGCTATTCAATTACCCTTCCTACTATGGAAATTTCCATACAAAATTTTAGAGAAAAAAAAATTCGCTTTTTACCAAAAATTTTTATATACCTGGAAGCGAACCAGGTTTTGAAGCATTTTTTACTTAGGCGACCCCGACCTACCTGCCACCGGTTCAGAGAGCCGTTGAATTTCGTGATATATGGAAAATGGAAACCGGGGGTCGGAGAGAAATTCTAAGTATGAAGTTTTGTAAATCTGGCCGATTCAAGCACAGAAGTCAATTTTCAGACCGATCGTGAAGTAACCGGCGCCACAATCTTGCCTCGAAAAATCGGCCATTTTTGAAAAAAAAATTGCGTCCAATTTAAAATTTCTCGAATGCCCTGGTAGCGCCCCATTTTCCTGATCATTTTTTAGTTCTACACCCCCCACCTATCTCGCGCCGTTTCGGAGAGCCGTCGAATTTCGCGTTGTATGAAACTCGGAAACCAGCGATGCAAACTCGATTATGAGTATGCCAACTTAATATGCGGCTCGGTTAAAGCCCCTGTGCCAAGTTTCAGCGCGATCGGACCAGCGATGGCCGTTTTAGAATTTGTATGGCGGCGGCCATTTTTTCCGCCATTTTGAATTTTTTTCGCACTCTGTGGTAATTGCTCGAGGTCTACTACAAGTTTAGTTTGAGCACCCCAGATGTAGCTGCTACCGTTTGCGCGGGCCGTTGACCGTCTTCGAGAGATGAGGGAAAGTTTAAGATTTCGGATTTTTCTGGATATCCTGGGAGCTGGGCGAGTACGAATGCATCATTGGTGTATTTCTCCATTGCACCACCTCGTCTAAATTTACGTTTTTATGTTTGCGCCAAAAATGGAAAAATTCCAAAATCGAGCGTCCCACTATGGCTCTCTGGTAGCGTCCCAGGGTGGTGATCATTTTTAGTTCCAGGACCCCCAACCCAACTCGCACCGTTTCCGCAGGCCGTTGGAGTTTACGTTGTATGGAAGTTGGAAACGGGGGCCCGGAGCCACTCGAACGGGGCACCGATCGATTCGCCGGCTCGAACAGAGCACGTGTACCAAATTTGAGACGTAAGGATTCATAAACGGCGATTTTGGCAAAGTACGGCGGCCATCTTGTTTTCGCGAAAATCCCCATTTTTCCACCTCCCCTGGTAATCGCCACCAGTTCCGAGCATTTTTTGTTCAGACACCCCCCCTCCAGGTATCACCGTTTTTGCGCACCTCCAGGGGTCCACTTGGTTTTCGAACATGATCGAGATCGCTATATTTTTCCGGTGGTCACTGGGAGCACCTCTACACGATCACGTCAAAATCCCCCCAACTTTCCCCGTAGTTTCCGAGAAACCCGATGTCAGTCAGTCAGTGAGTGAGTGGTAGTGTAGCTTTATATATATATGATAATAATAATATGGGTGCTACACATCCAAACTATTAAATTAAACGCTAAAAATAGTTAGGAATAGGCCATGACAAGATTCATATTTCATATTCATAACGATGCGTAAATACTTGTCAAATCAATTTAAAAGTTTGTAAATTCCGACAGATGGCGTTATATGTTGCTACCTCTGACTATATGCGGGCGAAGCTGAGGGTAACATCTTGTTATACAATAAATTTGTAGTTTATGAAATAGTAATTAGTAATTACCTCTGTATATTCTTCAGGTCCAGAAACTCCCAATTTTAGGATATATTGTTGGGACCTCACATTCTTAGGGTCCGCTAATCCAATGCTCAAAGCTGACATGTTATGCACTATTTCGTAAATTGACTCATGAATATTGTGCCTGATGTGGTCTATTTTATCTAAACGCTCCCTGAAAAATATATACTTAGTAATGAAATTTATAAATTAATAAACAGACTTTTTAATTTAAATAATATATAATTTTAATAATAAATAAATTTATTTATAGTGTACTTTTTCTTGTTTTAAAAATGGTATACCTTTGTAGACCACGCGACCACACACGTAACTATTAGATACGTGACTACTGTAGGGTCTGTAGGGTTAATAGATAGTGTGATGCTCAAGGAAGGTTTTTACTTTTTAGTATATAATTTATTTAGTTTTTGTCGGGCGGAATCGGTTTTATCCTTACTAATATTATAAATGCGTCTCTGTCTGTCTGTCTGTTACTCAATCACGTCTAAACTACTGAACCAATTTGCATTTGATATGGAGATATTTTGATACCCGAGAAAGGACATAGGCTACCTTTTATTGCAAAATATGTACCACGGGCGAAGCCGGGGCGGACCACTAGTCTTAATATAAAGTTAAAAAAATACGTACCTACTATTAAAACCTTGTATGTGTAATATCTTCATTTGTTTTATAATCGTGGTTTTACCACTCTCTCCCGTTCCTAGTAATAACAGTTTGATGGCCTGGAATTAAAAATATATTTTAAGAGTCAAGTATGAGTATTATCATGGACGAATATAATATTTATTGGGTCCATGGTATTATACATGCATTAATATATACATGAATATGCAAGTGCTTTTAAACGAAAAAATGTATTTAGCCGGCGTTATCACTTAGCAGCAATTTCTATCAGGCAACGTAAACTTAGGAAGTTTTTTTAACATTTTTAGGTTTATGGATCGACTACAATTATCAAAGGAAGCAAGAATTATGCACAATTTGGCTTATTTATTTTATCTTAAGCCTGGATTTATACAAGAATTTATAATTATGATATCACTCACTTCATTATAAGATTTGATCCATTGTTTTATCTCTCTGTCAATTTGTTTTGATTGACTTTCCTTTTCGTCGTACTTTTTCACGCAGGGCAGGAGATGCATTGTTGTCTAAAATTTAAATTAAAAACATAGATAAATATAAGAAATTTGTTTATTTATTGATATATTTTTAGCCTAGCCTAATCTACAATAATTTTTCCTTTCATAGTATTCACACTGTGCCTTAAAAGTCTGACATAACAATATTTATTTTGATATACGTACCTAGTTAGTTAATTAAAGTTAGTTTAACACAAGTAGGTACAATCTGACAAAATTGGGAAAAACCGCTATAGGTAGGTACCTATCTACTTAGTGATAAATCCTACTAATATAAAATATTATAAATGCAAAAGTTTGTACGAATAAATACATGGATGGATTATAATTTTTACATTTTCACACGAAAACCACTGAACGGATTTTGATGAATTTTATTTGCCCTCGTATGAAATCGCGCAGCACAGTAGTCCTACAAATATTGTAAAAGCAAAAGTTTGAGTACCTATATGTATATGTATGAATGGATGTTAGTTACTCTATAAGAAAAAACGGCTGGACAGATTCGGATGAATCCATACATCAGAATAACACATGAGATATAAAAAATACTTGATTTTTCCCGCGGGTAAAATCGCGTAGCACAGCTAGTACATCATAATCAACAATACTTAACTTCGCTTTGATGTTTCAAGAATAATTTTGTTATAAGTGATAGCACTTGTATCAAGCACTCAAGGGTTTTGATAAGACTACTGCAGTTATCGATAGACGCCGTTAATATTTTGATTATTAAGATATATTTTTGTATGTTTTAATTTCTTTAATGCATGCTACACAATTGTACATTTTTTTATCTATAGGTACTAATATTATAAAGAGGAAAGGTTTGTATGGATGTATGGTTTTCAAGCATAAACTACTGGACCGATTTCAAAAATTCTTTCACCTTTAGAAAGCTGCATCTTCACTGAGCAACATAGGCTATATTTCATTTTCAAAAAAATTAGAGATCCTTACCAAAAATGCAATAATGTAACCAAAGGTCCTTAAAAATCCTATATAAAAATTCTGTCATCAAGTGCGCTGCGGAATCTATTCCTTGAAGTACGAGGATGGTTCTTATGAAAACGTAAACATGTAGGTACCACGGGCGAAGCCGGGGCGGGCCGCCAGTATGTTGTAATTTTAAGTTTACAAGTAGTTTAATTTAATAAAAGAGGGGAAAAAAACCATTCTTCTGGATTCAATGGCTTCTATCCATATCTAAGCTAAATTTCACCCATATCCAAAAAGGCATTTCTGCTATAAAAATTCTGCTGCATAAAAAATATTAGATAGAAAGAAAAACCCGCATAGTTCCCGTTCCCGTGGGATTTCCGCGATGAAACCTATCCTATGTGTTAATCCAAGTTACCCTCTATAATTGTGCTAAATTTCATTGAAATCAGTTCAGTAGTATTTGCGTGAAAGTGTAACAAACACACACACACATCCTCACAAACTTTCGCATTTATAATATTAGTAGGAAGTATGTATTCGCTTTTTCCATTATCTATATAACTACTATTTGATAATATACTTATTAAATAATTATAATCATTGCGATTCTATGTCTAAAAAACCTAATATTTGTTACTTTTGAGTATGTATATTTTACACACATTTACAGTAAAAATCTTTGTTTTTCTACTAATAACACAAAAACCATCAAATTGTTATTATTTTGTATACCTACATTAGCTTTGTTTTAAAATAAATAGGTATTTACTTACACGATATATCCGACTGGTGCACTACAAAAATCTGTGTTCATTGATATTTTATCAACCGTTATCTAAGATTACCGTGAGTTATAATTTTGATAATAATAATATTATGTCATGGATGCCGTGTTTTGTTTAAAATTGATTTAGGTAGCTGGTTTTTAATAAATTGCCGCTGAAGAAGTCAACACATAATGATGGGATGATGTATTAGTAGATAAAATATATATTACTAGCTTTCTACCCGCAGCTTCGCCCGCGCGGTCAAAGAAAAACCCGCATAGTTCCCGTGGGATTTCCGGGATAAAACTTATCCTATTTCCCGGGATAAAAAGTAGCCTATGTCCTTTCTCGGGTATCAAAATATCTCTATACCAAATTTCATGCAAATTGGTTCAGTAGTTAAGGCGTGATTGAGTAACAGACAGACAAAAAGCTATTACACACTTCTAAGTTTTATTTTTTACTAGATTGAGCCCGCGGCTTCACTCGTGGTACATTCTTAAGTGTGCAATTCCATTCTTTCTTGGAAATATTTTAGCAGTTTGACATTTTATTGTGTACAATTATTTATGTTCTCACTTGGTCAAGGTAATTTTTAATTTGACATTTAACCTACTATATTTTATACTAGATTTCCGCCCGCGGCTTCGCCCGCGTTTGAAGAGGAAAACCCGCATAGTTCCCGTTCCCGTGGAATTTCCGGGATAAAAACTATCCTATGTGTTAATTCAAGTTACCCTCTATATGTGTGCTAAATTTCATTGTAATCGGTTCAGTAGTTTTTACGTGAAAGAGTAACAAACATCCATACATCCATACTTACAAACTTTATATTAGATTCAATTAATTTATAACAGAACACAATATATCTATTGACTTCATTTTTGTTCTGAGTACCTACTTTAAGAATTATTTTACCGTTAGCCGTGAAATAAAAAAAAGGTTACAGGGAAAATAAAACAAGAAATAAAATCAGAACTTTAATCGCATTTACTATTAAAACAATTAATTACAATAACATATTACTATTGTTGCTTAAATTCAATATTTGGTTGTTGACTAGACCGCCATCTTGTAACAAGCGTTGGACGTTTATTTGCTGCATCTAGAAATAAAAAAATAAATTATTTTTAAACATTTATAATTATTTCAAGATTAAGTATAACAAACTGAATTACTTATTGCAATTTCTAGATTAAAAAAAAAATATACCGGCCGAATTGATAACCTTCTCCTTTTTTTGCAGTCGGATAAAAAATGCTTAAAAATGAAAAGGTAGTAACCAAGTTATTAGTAAGGAAAAGTATTAAAACAATTTCTTTTTTCATATGAGATAACTAAGGGATAGTAATCTATACTATAATATTATAAAGGCGAAGAGTTTGTTTGTTTGGACGCGCTAATCTCAGAACTACAGGTCCGATTTGAAAAATTCTTTCCGTGTTAGATAGCCCATTTATCGAGGAAGACTATAGGCTATATATCATCACGCTAAGACCAACAGGAGCGGAGCATTGCGGGTAAAACCGCGGAGCACAGCTAGTAACATCAATAATTTATGAATTTTCTATAGAATTATACCGTAAAAAGCAAATCTAACTCCAAATCTTGTCAATAGTTAAGTAATCACAGTAGAAAACATTTAAAATACTAATATATACCCAAAATGCTAAACTAATTTTAACAAAACTTTTCACATAAGAAACTAACCTAAAAACATTATTTACACTACAATAAACTTTCTACATACAAAAGTTAGCTTCAATATTATTAATAAAAATAATACATACATCACGACTCCTAACAGTGTAATTAGGGTCACCGTACACTTGGCTGGCGTGTTGTAGAATCGCAGGTGTGTGCGCCGCCTTATTCATTCTTGTTTGTGAAAATATATCTATAATGTATACAGTAAAATTAACGGTTAAGTGAAGTCCCATGTCCCCTAGTGGGGTAAGGGGCAGATGCATTATACATCTGTTTCACTGATCGATTTTCTTTAGGGACAAGTAGGTGATCAGCCTTCTGTATCCCGCCAGACCGAGACATTTTTTTTCTTCGTCTCCACCGGGAATCGAACCCAGGACCCCCCGGTTCTACGCTCATGCGTCAACCACTGTACCAAGGAGGCGGTCATACAGATCAGATCTAGGTTAAAAATATTAAAAAAAAAATGGCGCTTGGTGACAGGAATTTGATTTTAGTTTTATGTTTGTAAAATAATTTAATGTAAGTAGTTACGAGAATCGATACATTCTTTTTGAAGTTTATTTGTTACATACAAACAAAATCTTCATATTTGTAAAATTTAGTTTAAAGACAACTAGTAAATAAAGGAAATCATATTTTTGAATTGAAAAATCAAAAAAAGCAATTTGTTTTATCCAGTCTATTTCTGTTTCAAATTTCATCAAAATCGCTTCAGTGTAACTAAAAACGCTACAGACAGACAAACATAGTTTTATATTTATTATAATATTAGTGAAGATAGTATTGAATAAAATAAAAGAAAGTATACAAACCTTTATTGTCAATCCGTTTTTCTAACTCAATTTTTGTCCTTGGTACTTTCAACATGGATAAAGCTCTTTGAGAATTCGGTATGATACTCGTTGACCCCTAAAAATATATGAAACCAAATTGTATATTATGAAACAATACACAAAAGAAATCACACGGAAACAGTATATAGCACAATGGGCGGCCTTATCACTGTGCAGTGATTTCTACCAGACAACCTTTTAGAGGCAACTTCATAATATATAACTGTTTAACGAAAAAACTAAACAGCCTCGAACTCAAACTCAAACTCAAACATTTATTTATTCAATTAGACTACTATTTAGTAGCACTTTCGAATCGTCATTACATAAGTATTTTTAACATTTACCACCGATTCGGAAAGCAGTATCTATGGAGAAGAATCGGCAAGAAACTCCATAGTTGCTCTTTTAACATCATGTAAATATTACATAATCTGTAACTTATATCTAACTACATAATATCTTAATATATATAAATCTCGTGTCACAATGTTTGTCCTCAATGGACTCCTAAACCACTTAACCGATTATAATAAAATTCGCACACCATGTGCAGTTCGATCCAACTTGAGAGATAGGATAGTTTAAATCTCAAATCGTTTTAAGAGAATGCGGGCGAAGCCGCGGGCGGTAAGCTAGTATCATAATATATCATAACTCGAAACTAGAACAACAAAATTTATAGGACCTTATGGAAGGCACCACCTTCCAAATAAGAAAAGGATCATCGAAAACGGCACCAAACCCAATAAAAATAAATTAAAATAATTCTTGAATATAATTTACTAGCTTACCGCCCGCGGCTTCGTCCGCTTTGTCTAAAACCTAATAAATTATATACTAAAACCTTCCTCTTGAATCACTCTATCTATTAAAACAACCGCATCAAAATCCGTTGCGTAGTTTTAAAGATTTAAGCATACAAAGGGACATAGGGACAGAGAAAGCGACTTTGTTTTATACTATGTAGTGAAAAAAAAATCAATTTTCAATGAATTGGCAAAAACATAATGGTTTTTACAATATCAAAGATTATCGATCTATGATCTATTTATAATCTTTCCTCTAATTGCGTTTACATGTAATATTAGTTATCTCTTTATTATAGCAGTTTCCGGAAAAAAATATATTACCATAGATAAGTCAATATTCAATTAACTTTTAATATTTATCTTTGTGAAAGGAAAAATAAAGATTAATGAGATTTTTTTCCTTTGTGCTTTGTATTCAATAATATTAATTTTTATATTTAAACATAAAAAGTTAAATTATATAACACTAGCTTTCCACCCGCGGCTTCGCCCGCGCAGTCAAAGAAAAACCCGCATAGTTCCCGTTCCCGTGGGATTTCCGGGATAAAATCTATCCTATGTCCTGTCTCGGGTATCAAAATATCTCCATACCAAATTTCATGCAAATTGGTTCAGTAGTTATTGGCGTGATTGAGTAACAGACAGACAGAGTTACTTTCGCATTTATAATATTATAAGTATGGATAATACTGAACCCGCATGCATTAATGACATTTTTTTATTAAAAAAAGAGCGTGTATGCCGAGCACACGTGTCAGAAATCAAACTTTTTTGGCAAGATTCGAAGATACCAAAATCGTCGCCTTACTTCATGACGTAAAGGTCATGACGCGACCTTGAAATTTTACTCTCAACGCGCCTAAAGAAGTTTCACTTCGAAACTTATTTAATTATATATCGAACCTACTAAGGTAACGGCACCAGTGGTGGACAAGCATCCAGTAATGGACAAAATAAATATAAAATTTAAATAATAAGACCAAAATAAACGTTATATAATTTGGCAATACTTAAAATAAAAGTTTGGTTCATAAACTATCAAAATACGACACTTCGTCTTATTCGGTCAAAATGTTTGAAGATGGCATAACTTTGTGTTTAGTTGCTGCGACTCGTTTCTAAGAAGTCCGTTTTTACTAAGGAAATCCTTAAGGAAGTGAGGACACAATTTTGTTTTTAAGAATTTTTGTATAAATCTTAGCAAAATTTGACATTACTTTTATTTATAGTAGTTAAGTGTACGAAATATTACACGATTTAGTATCATGATAGGTTAAGTTGTTTAAATAAAATTCGTCAGTGTCCATAACTGGATTTAATTCTATGGATATATCCATTTATGGACAAATGTCGAAACTAAACTTTTTTTTAAGATATTAATTACATGCGCTTTTCTATATTGTCTTTTCTTTCTGATTAATAATATACCTATCACGACCATTTCGAACACAGGGTTCCAATATTGCAATTGTCCATGACTGGATTTGCTTTGGTTCCTATAATGGACATTGATATTTTTTGTTCAAAATTACACTCCCCGACAAATTGGTAATGCAATCAATGCCCTTAATAATGGGGATAAAGTAACAAAAGCCGCTGAAGGATTTGAAGTGCCAAGAATAATTTTGCACAATAAACTATCAGTTAAAAGTCCTAAGGTCTGCTCAATGGGTCCAACAACATAATATATATCTGAACATGAAGAATATATTTTAGAACAATGGGTCATTATGTGCTGTGCGACTCGTTCTCTCTTCATCCTCTATCACTGCGTAGATAAATCGCATCCATAAGCGCATTGTAACGCATCTATCATCTCTGATGAACTGTTTGGATAGCGATCCATTCCAATTTAGCAGTAGACAGCGGTCTGCTGCTAAATTCCACCACCATACAGCACACACGCTTAAATTTAATCCACACCATCTTGACAACAGTTTAAAAGAAGCTTTTCGCCTCGTGCTACAATTTGGAATCCATATCGATGGATCGATCAGATTAAGGCTGCTATTGGCGGTTCACTTCACGAGTGTAGCGGAATTCCAGGAAACAGAGAGATATGGTGGAACATCGTGAAGCGGGTAACATCTACCCTTCAAACCTCATGTTGACCACCCTTCACTCTGACTAGAGTGATACGACGAAGAAGAAGAGTTCCCAAAATGGATGGATGTGTGGCAGTACTTTTTTTAGTTATATTTTTCATCCCTGACTTATTGAGTAATAATAGAAAACCCATATTGTTTTTTCTTAACAGACACAACTCTTATTTAACGATGCATTTGTCCAATTTTTTCCTATAAAATGGAAATTAAGACTGTTTAAAATATTATAAGTATGCAAAATAATTAATAAATACTATTTTTTATAAATACATCCCAGATTTATTGTATTCCAATCATCATTTGCAACATTTTATTGATAACTATAAGTCTTCTCCAAGTGTAAATAACTGGAGAAACAACTTTAGGTACAGTCCATAAATGGGTGTTCATAACTGGATGTTGTCCAAAACTGGGTGTCCATCATTAGATTTTAACTGTCCAACACTGGTGCAAAAAAGTGGTTTTTTAATTTATTAATAACTTCATTATTTATGCATTGTAATCTTTTTTCTAACAATGGTTATGTTAAACTAACATTGAACTAAAGGTATTCAAAAACAATATCCAATAAAATTAAAAAACCTATGAGAAATTTGCAAAAAACTTGAATTTTTTCCTTAATCTGTACAAGACTGGTGCCGTTACGTTACCCACTTGAATAACAATGTTTCGTATCAATAATCTTGATTTCTATTTTTCAAAACTGTGTAGGTAATGTTATTTCGTACCTAATCTATACTAATATTATAAAGCTGAAGAGTTTGTTTGTTTGTTTGAACGCGCTAATCTAGGGAACTACTGGTCCGATTTGAAAAATTATATCGGTTTATCGAGGAAGGCTATAGGCCATATATCATAACGCTAAGTCCAACAGGAGCGGAGCAATGCGGGTGAAACCGCGGGGAACAGCTAGTTTAACGTATTTTTTACGCATATTTCCGTAAAACTTCTACAAACAAAAACAACTTTTTACTAAATAAAAAAAAATATTTTTTCTTAACAAATAAATAAAAAAACCATACCTTAGCAAAAGAAACAACAGATACGTCAATAACTTTATCCCGGTTGATGTTATTTTGAACCAAATGTTGTAAAACTTGCTCCGGACTGGGATTCAAACCTTGCACCTGTAATATTTATTTATTTATTTAGGGCTGATTTTTCAATCCTTGGACCCTTGGTTAAAACTTATTCATCGAATAACGTAGTAAACTACCATTTTAAAAATGTCCGTATTTGACAGTTTACAGGTGACATTTTAAAATGTTCGTGTAATACTTTATTGGACGGATAAATTTTAACCAAGGATTGAAAAATCGGCCCTAAATCCTACTAATATTATAAATGCGAAAGATTTTGAGGATGCGTATGTGTGTGTTTGTTACTCTTTCACGCAAATTCTGCTGAATCGATTACAATGAAATTTAGCACACATATAGAGGGTAACTTGGAACACATAGGATAGGTTTTATCCCGGACATCTCATGGGAACGGGAACTATGCGGGTTTTCCTTTGAAATGCGGGCGAAGCCGCTGGCTCTAATCTAGTCTATATCTATATCTATTAACTCTGTTTGTCTGTCTCTTATTCACACCTCAACCACTCAACCGATTTGTATGGAATTTAATACAGAAATAACTTGAAAACTATGGACGGTAAGCTGAAGAGTTTGTTTTTTGAACGCGCTTATCTCGGGAACTACTGGTCCGATTTGAAAAATTCTTTCGGTGTTAGATAGCCCATTTATCGAGGAAGGCTATAGGCTATATATCATCACGCTAAGACCAACAGGAGCGGAGCCACGCGGGTGAAACCGCGGAGCGCAGCTAGTATTAAATATTAGGAGGCTAGATTTAATATACGTTATTATATTATCTCATATCCATTATGATGCGTATTTGTATACGAGCAATGCGGGTAAAACCGCGGGGCATAGCTAGTAATAGATAAAATATAGTAAACTAGGTTTCCGTCCGCGGCTTCGCCCGCGCAGTCAAAGTAAAACCCGCATAGTTCCCGTTCCCGTGGGATTTCCGGGATTGCGTCATTTTCCCGGGATAAAAAGTAGCCTATGTCCTTTCTCGGGTATCAAAATATCTCCATACCAAATTTCATGAAAATTGGTTCAGTAGTTTAAGCGTGATTGAGTAACAGACAGACAGACAGACAGAGTTACTTTCGCATTTATAATATTAGTATGGATTTATTTATTTATTTAAATAGGTACACATCACAGCTGACAATTTTGACTAATTATACACAAATTTAATCACCTGTTGCGGTAAAATGCCAGACAAATTGTATGTACACAGCACAATTGAGGTTTAACAAAATTTATTAAAAACTAGCGGTCCGCCCCGGCTTCGCCCGTGGTACATATTAACGTTTTCTCTACATAAGAACCATCCTCGTACTTCAAGGAATATAATAAAAAAAGAATTATCGAAATCGGTTCAGCCGTTCTCGAGTTATGGAATTACAACGAAAAGTGGCATTGATTTTTATATATTAGAAGATTACATTATTTAGCACAATTCATAGATCAAGATAAATATTTTTTAAAAATAAATTGTATCTAAATCATAGTACAGATAAATATCACATCACTATAGCTACAATACATATTAAAATTACATAAAATACAGTTTAATCAATAAATACCTACTTATCTACCTAAATACCTCGATAACAACAAGTTTCCTTGCGGCTAAATGTCTCAAATCGTTTCGCAGTCTACATCTAGCACATCGCTTCGCTCGCGTTCCCGCTGCGTTCGTTCGCGAACTGCTATTCATTAGATTATTAGGAAAATGGTATAAAAATTTTAATAAAATGGTATTAAAATATTAATAAAATATTAATAAAATGGTATTAAAATATTAATAAAATATTAATAAAATGGTATTAAAATATTAATAAAGTGGTATTAAAATATTAATAAAATGGTATTAAAATATTGTGGTATTAAAATATTAATAAAGTGGTATTAAAGTATTAATAAAATGGTATTAAAATATTAATAAAATGGTATTAAAATATTAATAAAATGGTATAAAAATATTAATAAAATGGTATTAAAATATTAATAAAGTGGTATTAAAATATTAATAAAGTGGTATTAAAATATTAATAAAATGGTATTAAAATATTAATAAAATGGTATTAAAATATTAATAAAATGGTATTAAAATATTAATAAAATGGTATAAAAATATTAATAAAATGGTATTAAAATATTAATAAAGTGGTATTAAAATATTAATAAAGTGGTATTAAAATATTAATAAAATGGTATTAAAATATTAATAAAATGGTATTAAAATATTAATAAAATGGTATAAAAATATTAATAAAGTGGTATTAAAATATTAGTAGAGTATTAAATATAAGTAGAGTATTAAAAAATTGATATTAAGACTTCACTTCTAATGTAATATCATTTTTTTTTGTAAATTGACAAAAAATTGATATTACATTAGAAGGCAGGACGTTCGAACTCCGCACCTCTTGATTAATTTTTTTAAATTATTTTTAAAATTGTAATATTTGAATGCTATAAAACTTATATCAAATTCAAAATCATATGCATCCTTGCTAATATTAAAATGTGTTAGTTTGTCCATCTTGCACGTCACAACGGCGCTATCTAAAGTTATAATTTATTGTCTCTGTAGATAGGTACGTTACTTGAAAGTGATTTAGGTTACATTTTTCCTTCTCTCGTGTAATACAATTTAAAAACCAAATATATAATTAACAATAATGGATATATTTAATTAAAAATAACTATTTTAAATGAAACCCACCGTCTAAAGCTAACTCCACACAGGTCACAAGCTACGTTCCTTTCGTCCCGATTCCTGTTAGCACCACACGCGTTTACGCCGTGCACTTCTCTGAAAAAGTGACAAAAATAATATATTTTAATAATACAGTAAAAGCTCTCTATTCGCGTTACCTTCTTTCAGGAAAAATGCGACCAAATTCCTATTATTCGCGGATCGAATCGGTACACACATATTATATCGAATTCGTACATCGGTACATACATATATGTATTTACATAAATAAAAATCATTCGGTATATTCATTTCGGTACGACTGGCTGGTTGGCTTGGTTGGTAGTGGGCCTGCCTTCCAAGCCAGAGGTCGTGGGTTCGATTTCCACCCGGGGCAAATATTTGTGTGATGAACATAGATGTTCGCTCTGTGTTTGGGCGTTAATTATCTTTATAAGTATTTATTTAAAATTAAATATGTATGTGTATATCACTTCTTACGTGTGAACACTAGTACACGCACAGATTTTTTTTTATGGAGAGTGATTCAAGAGGAAGGTTTTAATTAAATAATTTACTAGCTTTCCGCCCGCGGCTTCGCCCGCGATTTCAAAGAAAACCCCGCATAGTTTCCGTTGGATTTCCGGAATAAAACCTATGCTATGTGCTAATCCAAGTTACCCTCTATATCGCGGGTCTCAAACCATAGGGGCGTATATGCAAAAATGCGATTTTTCGTTTTTGATGCCATTGGATTCTACTTTTAGCAATACATAACCTCAATTTTTCTTATAATTTAATACTGATTACTTTTTGTTTAAAATGCAAAATATTATTTGCCGTAAACTAGACAGTCTACAATTATTGTTAGGCCATATAGCCGTATAATAGACATAAGAGCAATATTATTGCTTATTGAAGCAGTTTTGACGAGCCTTATAGACGTATGCACATACGACTGTTTTTTTTATTTTAACCTGAAATCATTGTGTCGAGCCATATAGACGTATGCACATACGACCATCAATGTCAACATGATCCTGGGGATATTTAGTCATCACTGCGGACGTATGCACATACGTCTACATATTTTAGTATTGTTGTCTCAAGATTTCGTCACTAGGAGGACGTCACAGAGCAAGTTGGTGGACGTATCGTCATGTCAACAACACGGAAACACGATCATTCTGCAGTGAGATGCCAAAGCGAGTAGATGTAATTCTAATGCGTGGAATAACTTTAGTGAATTTACTATATAATATATCTCTAATATATATAAATCTCGTGTCATAATGTCTGTCTTCAATAGACTCCTAAACCACTTAACCGATTATAATAAAATTCGCACACCATGTGCAGTTCGATCCAACTTGAGAGATAGGATAGTTTAAATTTCAAATCGTTTTAGAGAAAGCGGGCGAAGCCGCGGGCGGTAAGCTAGTTATTTTATAAAGAACATTGCATAGAGAATAATAAGGTTCCTATCTGCAAGCTTTCATACAAAGAATTAATTCTGGAAAATAATATAGATTTTCACAAGCCGAGGATAGACCAATGTTGGTATCATAAGTTTGAGCAATTACCCGAAGAAGAACAGAAAGAAAAACAGGAGGAGTATGAAGAACATGTTAATAGGAAAGAATATGCCAAAGAAGAAAAGAAGAAGATAAAATGGTTGACTCTACTCTTCTTGTCTGTACCTTTGATTTCGAAGTAGTATTATACTGTCCATTAGTTTTGGGTAAACCTATCTTTAATAAAAGGAAATTGGGCTTTATGAATTTCACAATACATAATGCAATGAGCAAACCGGGCTACTGTTACTTTTGGCCAGAGTACGAGAGAAACAGAGGGGCAAATGAAGTCTCAACATGTTTGTATACTTATATCACCAAGCTTACCAATGTGGAACACCTGATTCTTTATTCTGATTGCTGCCCAGGACAAAATCGAAATTCAGTGGTAGCTTCAATGCTAAGAAATGTCTCCAGCAAATCATGTAAAAATTGGGTTATCAATTTGGCCGGTATATTTTTTTTATGTATGTACACCGATTACTCCTAGGTTTCTGGTTTCTGGTTTCTTTTTTTGTTTGATGCGTAATGGTGTCGAATTGGTCTCATAAAAAAATTATTCGGATAGGTTTAGCAGTTTTTATTTTATGAGCATTTTTGTCTGATCTCGATGACCTAATTAAAAATGCTGCTGTGAAATTTAGCTGATTTGATGTTGGAATCGGAAGGTGGCCGTTGGAACTCAGTAATATATTGACTCAACTTTATCGAGTTTGGGCTCGTTTGATTCGTGTTGAAAAATACACTATAAAGTGTTAAATAAAAATAACTACATTAAAAACAACCGACTTCAATATCGGAAAAGTAAAAAAGAAAAAAAAGATCTGATATTATTATATTATTAATTATTTAGATGTGCTATTTATTAAATAGCTTTGAAGTCGGTGCCAAGCACTAAGCACTTAGTATCAAACCTATTTAGTAAATAGCACATCTAAATAATATGTAATAATTAATAACATCAAATCTTTTTTTTATTTTTTACTTTTCCGTTACATATTGAAATCGGTTGTTTTTAACGTAGTTATGTTTGTGACTTTAGTCATTTAAAGTAGGTAACTATGTTCAGATTTATAAATAAATTTAATTCTTTTTAATGCTTATTTTTATTTTCACACAGAAAATATTGTGTAATTACTTCCATTTGTTTTTTTGTCTAGTTTGTAGAATAAAACTGGTTTATACCTCTACTTTGAATTCATACGCCTCCCAATATAAATGCCAAGCCAAACAGGCGTAAGAATTTTAAAAACCGCGTAAATAACGTTAATTTCGATGGGTTCTCATTCCTAAATTACAATATTTTGAGTCACCGACTAGGTAAAAATAACTATAAGTATAAATATTAATAATTTAAGGAGAAGGGTTATACGTCCAAAAATTCCATACATTCATGGGGGAAATTTGACGGAGTTTTGCCGTCTATTCGTCATGGCAAATAGACGTATCAGCTAAAAACTAGTGTTACAGAGGGAATATCTTAAAACCAAGCATTCCATATTAACTGCAGTGTAAATATATAGGCTACATGCAAAAACACAACAAGGTGGCTCAATCAGAAAAAAAGTTATTAAGTTTTTTGTCTCTCCTGAAAAGTAGGGGTTTTGTGGATACGCCCCTATGGTTTGAGACCCGCGATATGTGTGCAAAATTTCATTGTAATCAGTTCAGCAGTATTTGCGTGTAGAGTAACAAACACACACACATCCATCCTCATAAACTTTTGCATTTATAATATTAAGTAGAATTAGGTTTTAGACAAAACGGACGAAGCCGCGGACGAAAAGCTAGTATACTATACTTCTAATATGAAATCAAATAATAATTGTCTAAAATATAAATAACTAGCTTCCTCCCACGACTTTGTACGTGCATCCCCGTTTTTCCCCGTTCCCGCAAGAATTTCGGGAAATCCTTTCTTAGCGGATGCCTACGTCCTAACATCTATCTGCATGCCAAATTTCAGCCCGATACGTCCAGTGGTTTGGGCTGTGCGTTGATAGATCACTATATCAGTCACCTTTGAGTTTTATATATATATAGATTATTGTGTAAAATATAAACAATATACATATAATTTACTTCAAATGTTTCTGCAGAGCGTTCGCGTTGTGCAAATTGTGTCCACATTTCGAGCACACTGTTGTATCCTTGCCTATTATTGTTTCTGGTATATTCGCTGAAACAAAACACGATTTAAAGCAAGTTTCAATACTTTGGTAAACTATAAAATATCTAAGAGAAAATTACCTTAAAACAATAAAAAGAAAAAAAAAACTTTCTCTAAAAAAAGAATTCAGCGATATCTACTGTTAAACCACAGTTTAAAGTTTAAACCATATTCTCAAAAATTAATGAAACATATTTTTCAATAGAAATATAACGCGTTTTAAAACCGTCAATATTACAATTATTTTTAGCATTAACCAACCTTCAAATCCTTCATTTTCAAGCGACTCATCGCAGTGCATCTTCTGTCTATGCTTATAAAGCTCAATCTTGTTCGGCAAAACTTCGTCACAGTCGCGGCATGGTATTCTAAAAATTGTAATGTAGTAATTAAAAAAAATACTTTAAAATAAATATAAAATATCTATCTATACTAATATTATAAAGCTGAAGAGTTTGTTTGTTTGTTTGTATGTTTGTTTGTTTGTTTGTTTGAACGCGCTAATCTCGGGAACTACTGGTCCGATTTGAAAAATTCTTTCACTGTTATATAGCCCATTTATCAAGGAAGGTTATAGGCTATGTGTCATCACGCTACGACCAACAGGTGTGGAGCCACGGGGGTGAAACCGCGCGGAGCAGCTAGTACATTATATAATAAATCTGTAGAAGGGTCAATTCTGTACATTGAAAATATTGAAAAAAATAAATAGCAGGGGGTGTTACTGGATCGATACCAAACACAAATATGTGATTAAATTTTTTTTTTATGTCTGTCTGTCTGTATGTGAAGACATCACGTGAAAACTAACAGTTCGATTTCGATGAAACTCGGTATAATTATACCTTATTATCCTGGGCGTAAAATAGGATAATTTTTATCCTGGAAAAATACGTAAATTGCTGAAATTTACGTATTTATTTTTGCGTAAAAAAAATGGATTTTTACCAAAATATAATGTAGCTTTAGTATTTTATTAAAGTACTAGCTTCCGCCCGCGACTCCGTCCGCGCGGAAAAATTAAGAAAAATTAAGATTTATTTATTATTTATTGATATATACCAAGTTTCATCGAAATCGAACCGCTAGTTTTCACGTGATGCCTGAACATACAGACAGACAGACAGACAAAAATTTATTTAATCACATATTTGGGTTTGGTATCGATCCAGTAACACCCCCTGCTATTTATTTTTTCAATATTTTCAATGTACAGAATTGACCCTTCTACAGATTTATTATATGTATAGATGTGTGTGTATATATATACGTATTTATGCGTTTATGTTTGTGTGTCTGTACGTATGTACGTATTTTCTAACATTTTTACCTGTAATAATCCTGTCTAGCAATTTTAGTAGTGCCGCCATCTTCTTGACAAGTCTTGCCGTGCACTTTCTTCCTGTGGTATGCGACACTCCAACTGCAGATATTTAATTACTTATAATATTTTTATTTATAATCTATACATACTAACATTATAAAGCTGAAGAGTTTGTTTGTTTGAACGCGCTAATCTCAGGAAGAACGGGTCCAATTTGAAGAAGCCGCGGGCGGAAAGCTAGTTAAATATAATTTTCGAAAATATTTAAAAGATTTTCTAATTATTATGTCTAGTGTGAGGATTACAGTACAATATTGTAGCAAAGAATAACAATTTTTTCGTTCCATAACTAATTAACTAAGTATTTCTTATTTAAAATATCATCTTTTTACTAAATACATCGAATCGTAAGTAGTTGAAAGAAAAATTGATGATAAAACATAGCAAAAGTTTGCCAAAATTATAAATTTTGAGTTTTAACTCACCTATTGGGAAAGGTCAATTCACACTGATTGCATTTGAACAAAAAGTTTTCGTTTGCATGCTTCATACGCCTGTGTACTTGTAAATATGTCCAATGGAGGTAGGAACGGCCACAATCCTGGAAAAAACAATAATATATTAATACATATTATAAAAAAAGTTCTCTATATGTCTGTATGCAATAAACTCAAAAAACTAATGCACAGATTTTGATTAAATTTTCATCACTGGATAGTGTGATTATTGAAGAAGATTTTAGTACTTATAAATCATTATCATTTAAGTTTTAGACAAACCGTGTGAAAACCAGTAACTGCATATAATTTACTAGCTGTGCCCCGCAGTTTCACCCGCATTGCTCCGCTCCTGTTGGTCTTAGCGTGATGATATATAGCCTATAGCCTTCCTCGATGAATGGGCTATCTAACACCGAAAGAATTTTTCAAATCGGACCAGTAGTTCCCGAGATTAGCGCGTTCAAAAAAACTCTTCAGCTTTATAATTCTAATATATATAAATCTCGTGTCACAATGTTTGTCCTCAATGGACTCCTAAACCACTAAACCGATTATAATAAAATTCGCACACCATGTGCAGTTCGATCCAACTTGAGAGATAGGATAGGTTTTATCCCGGAAATCCCTCGGGAACGGAAACTATGCGGGGTTTTCTGTGAAAACGCGAGCGAAGCCGCGGGCGGAAAGCTAGTATTAGTATAGATTACAAACAGACAACGATTTTATTAACTTCAGATTTCAAATAACTCCAATTTTTTAATTTCTTACTAGCTTTCCGCCCACGGCTTCACCCGCGTTTTCAAAGAAAAACCTGCGTATCTCCCGTTCTCGTGGGATTTCCCGGATAAAACCTATCCCATGTGTTAATCCAAGTTACCCTCTATACGTGTGCTGAATTTCATTGAAATCGGTCCAGTAGTTTATGCGTGAAAACCATACATACATACATAATTACAAACCTTTCCTCTTTATAATATTAGTATAGATAGATTGATAAATACCTCGCACAAAAAATGCTTGACAACGGGAAAGCCGCCATAACCCAATATGTTCGAACTAGCACCCTCCTTGTTGCAGTCGGTCAAATTGCGCTTGTAAAAGCCGTGTGTTGTTTTATGTGTTGTACATCTGGAATAAATAATATAAACTTCACTACATAGTATACAAGTGATAACTGCGTTAAAAACAACCGACTTCAAACTTGCACTTGCAACATTTACAAATACAGACAAAAATGCTCATAAAATAAAAAAACTACTGGGCCTATCCGAATAAAATTTTTATGGTACCAATTCGACACCATCCCGCATCGAACAAAAAAAGAATCACGTTAATTGGTTCAGAAAGTTCGGAGTAATCGGTGTACATACATAAAAAAAAACATACAGGCCGTATTGATAAACTCCTCCTTTTTTTGAAGTCGGTTAAAAATATACATACAAAAGCATAAAATTTCCTCTGTAAAAGTTTAAATTAGAATTATTAATGAATACAAACAAAAATAATAGAACGCGCACAAAAATCACATCATAAAATCGCTTTTAACACTATAATATTAGTAAGGAATATTATGCTTACGGTATTTTAAAAAAATGTATGTATTTATAAACATTTTAGATCAACTGGTTTTTAAAATCAATTTTTCCCGTTCCCTTAGGATTTCCGGGATAAAACCTATCCTGTTTCCCGGGGTAAAAAGTAGCCTAAAAAGTATGGGTAAAAAGTAAGGGTAAAAAGTATGTCCTTTCTCGGGTATCAAAATATCTCTATACCAAATTTCATACAAATTGGTTCTTGAGTAACAGACAGACAGACAGACAGACTTACTTTCGCATTTATACTATTAAGTATGGATAAATACAACAATAAATACCTGGAATACGTAGCAAAGCTGACTTTACAAATGTGACAGACAAACGGATTCTTCACACCCTTGTGTATTGACCTGTGCGAGTTGAGTGCTTCTTCCAAGTAGAACACGCTAAAAATAAATGTAGGTTAGTAACGGATGTGCAGATTTTGATGAGACTTATAATAAAACATTACAATTTCAACGGAATTAAACAAGAAGGGATCTAACTTAAAAACATTGTAGAAAATTGAAAATATCGTTAGCGGAAAAATGTTTCTACTCTTTAAATTCATTTTTTAAATTATGATAAACAGTTAATGTAAATACATTAATGTACTAATATTATAAAGCTGAAGAGTTTGTTTGTTCGTTTGAACGCGCTAATCTCAGGAACTACTGGTCCGATTTGAAAAATTCTTTCGGTGTTAGATAGCCCATTCATCGAGGAAGGCTATAGGCTATATATCATCACGCTAAGATCAACAGGAGCGGAACAATGCGGGTAAAACCGTAGTGCATAGCTAGTAAGGCGACCACTAAAAATCAGTGTACTGCACTGAGTGGCAGGCCTATTTTGGCATACATTTATTTAAGTTAGATTAAGTTTCATTTTATTTTTATCTTTTTACTAGCGGTCCGCCCCGGCTTAGCCCGTGGTACATATTCACGTTTTCTCTACATAAGAACAATCCTCGTACTTCAAGGAATATTATAAAAAAAGAATTAACAAAATCGGTTAAGCCGTTCTCAAGTTATGCGCTTACCAACACATTTTGGGACTCATTTTTATATTAAAGATTTATCGACATAATCAACGTATTTCATGTCATCCATACTAATATTATAAATGCGAAAGTAACTCTGTCTGTCTGTCTGTTACTCAATCACGCCTAAACTACTGAACCAATTTGCATTAAATTTGGTATGGAGATATTTTGATACCCGAGAAAGGACATAGGCTACTTTTTATCCCGGGAAAATGACGCAATCCCGGAAATCCCACGGGAACGGGAACTATGCGGGTTTTTCTTTGACGCTGGCGAAGCCGCGGGCGGAAACCTAGTTTTTAATAAATATAAATATGTTTTCAACTCACTCCTCACAATACTCGCATCGGAAAGCCTTATCAACCCGCACCACACGCACAATAGTTAGCGCTGTAGCGTCCAACCCGTGGAGCAGGGTTCGACTCTCGTCGGTGGACACTTCGCGTGGTATTGGCTTCGTGAAACATTCTGGAATGTGAAAAAATATGTAATAATAAAAATTTCTAAAGTTAAAAAACATCGCTACTAGGTTTCCGCCCGCGGCTTCGCCCGCTTTGAATAAAACCATTTAAATTATATAAAACAAAGTCTATTTCTCTGTCCCTTTGTATGCTTAAATCTTATAAACTACGCAACGGATTTGGCTCCGGTTTTTTTTAAATAGATACAGTGATTCAAGAGGAATTTAGTATATAATTTAAATGGTTTTAGTTAAAACGAGCGAAGCCGCGGACGGAAAGTAGTACATAGTTACATGTATAGAATATTACGTGTATACGTGTTTAATATACTAGCTATGCTCCGCAGTTTCACCCGCATAGCTCCACTCCAATTGGTCTTAGCGTAATGATTATAGCCTATAGCCTTCCTCGATAAATGGTCTATCTAATACCGAAAGAATTTTTCAAATCGCACCAGTAGTTCCTGAGATTAGCGCGTTCAAACAAACAAACTCTTCAGCTTTATAATATTAGTTTATTATGTAGTGTATGTCCTTCCCTATTATCGGCTCTTAGACGCACACGTCCTCTCACTCCGACCGCCTGCGGCCAACTGAGCTGTGTGAGACTGTGAGCAGTGTGATGTGTCCCCACTCCCCGTTGCACGTGCGCAAGAGATGACATAATACTTCCCTCTCTTTCACGCACATACACTACAGTATAGAAGTATAGATTACGTGTATAGATGTATAATATATTATTACGTGTATCAGTGTATTGTATATAATTACGTGTAAACGTGTAAAGTATATAATTACGTGTATGTGCACGTGTAACCAGCCCGCTGGTGGGCGACAGTTGTCCCGCTTCGTGCCGCTTCGCTTCGCCCGCAACCGCCACAACACACTCCGCGTGTTTTGTGATGTGCTCCTGCCAATTTAAACAAATCAATATTAAAAAAATTAACAATAAATGTGATATTTAAATTTATATTCAAATGCATATGTAAATTGTTGGTTGTGCCTATATACATCACAATATAGACAATATATAGGTAGTAACTTTTGTATTTTGGCCAAATCAAACCTTTGTTATCTGTGTAAAATACTAAGTATACATAAAATATAAGTATACTAAGGTGTACTCTGTGTTTACTCTGAGACTATGAATTAGAGCCTGTTAACATTATAAATCTGTGTATATGTCGTGGCCATATCGTAGGTTTGCTCACTTCATGAAATGATCGATCATTTCATGAAGTGAGCAAATCTACAATATTTTGACGACATAATATATACAATTAAGTACGGGGCTTTATTTTAAGTCCATCTTGGTTGCCATGGCGACACTATTACCGGTTGTCATGGCGACCGCACCGGTTGCTATGGCGACCACCAGTTGCCATGACGACACTTACCATAGCCTCTTCCACGTCACGGCAAGCTCTAGAACAGTTGACAAACTAGCTATAACACTGTTACCGGTTGCCATGGCAACAGACCCGGTTGCCATAGCGACTACCACGGTTGCCATGGTAACCTCCCACTTACCATAGCCTCCTCCACGTCACGGAAGGCTCTAGAACAATTAACGCACACACGCAAGAGCCTCGGACTTGCTTCTTCGTGTGCACGTAGGTGCATGCGCAGTCGGGAACGGCGGGTCAGTTGTTTCAGGCAAATGTGGCATTGGTACGGTTTTATCTGTTAAAAAGAAATTATTTTTTTTATATCGTACTAGCTTTCCGCCCGCGGCTTCGCCCGCGCAGTCAAAGAAAAACCCGCATAGTTCCCGTTCCCCTGGGATTTCCGGGATAAAACCTATCCTATGTCCCGGGATAAAAAGTAGCCTATGTCCTTTCTCGGGTATCAAAATATCTCTATACCAAATTTCATGCAAATTGGTTCAGTAGTTAAGGCGTGATTGAGTAACAGACAGACAGACAGGCAGAGTTACTTTCGCATTTATAATATTAGTATGGATTTTGTATAAAAGGTGCTCATCGACTAGATTCTAGAGATAACAGAACATCGAGCATTCGCCATTCTTTGAAATTCATTTAATTTTGTTGTCACAATGTATCGAACAAACATTCGATGCATTGTTTATTGTAAATAATTTAAAAAACGGACTTTTTACCTGTAAATGTGTAACGCCATGTTCGTCCAACGTCTGTTTGTCGAGAAACCGCTTCCCGCACGTCACACACACGTACCGCCGCGTGTCTGTGTGCGTGCGACTATGCTTTGTTAATGTTGCCCTGTATAAAAATATTTTATTTATAATTATATGTTCGTAGTAAAAATTTATAAAATTTTATTAGATATTTATAAGACTTCATATATTTTTAAGATGAAGGAAAAAAAAACCATTTCTTCATTTTGTTATTGTATTTGAACTAGTACTAGTTAACAAGTCACTATGACTATAGTTTTACCAACATTTACTACTTCTACTACTAACAGGAAATGATTATAGCTTTATCGATATAATCCTAGTAAAAAATAGGATTAGCAATAAGATTTGTTAGGTTATAAAGAGCAGGGCTAGCTCGATAGGCTATAAAGAAATGGCGAGAAGACGATCGTTAAAATCGTCACTGAAAACTAATTTTTCAAAAAGTTTATCTGCAAAATATGCTGATCACCATCAGGATCATTTTAACACGTTTCTTTTTTGTTTTAATTAAGATTTATCTAATTTATTTTTTACTGTATCTTTATTTTATCAAATGAAGCTAAGGCTATGCCTTTTTTTTTATAATCTTTATATACTTCTTTCTGTATCTTTCTATCTTCTTATATATAAAAATGAATCGCAAAATGTGTTGGTAAGCGCATAACTCGAGAACGACTGAACCGATTTCGATAATTCTTTTTTTATTATATTTCTTGAAGTACGAGGATGGATCTTATGTAGAGAAAACGTAAACATGTACCACGGGCGAAGCCGGGGCGGACCGCTATTCTTCATAATATTGTTATTAAACGAATTATGAAGTTTTTAACTGCGAATAATTTAATTTTCGCCAGCGGCCGCCATCTTATCACATAAACACAGAGCTTGCAGCGCCTCTACCAACGATTAATGTAACTATTTTACGATATGATCAAATAATTTTGGTCATTTCATGAAAAAACCGTGCGTTAATTGGCCATATCGTGAAACGATTTCTTATCGACGATAACGATTTATTATCATTGATCTGCCCAAACCACATCATGATGTGGCCAAACTAAATTGGCCGTTTCACGATATGCGACCATTTCGTGAAATGGCCACTTATATCATGAAATTATCAAATCTACGATATGACCACGACATCTATATAAAAATTAACTGACCTCAAATGAAAAGTCTTGCCGCAGCCAGTGAGCGGACACTGCCATCTTCTTTGCCTCGAATGTCTAAAGTGCACGTGATCGAATAGTTCTGCTTCATTTGAAAAGTGTGAAGGACAAGCGGAGCAGTGGTAATTGCCGGCTTTGAGCAGCGAACTGGGGGAGTGGAACTGCCTGGGAGGGGGAGGATCTATATTTAATCAAAATCTATATTTGATCAAAAGCTCTTTTAATCTTAATATATATAAATCTCGTGTCACAATGTTTGTCCTCAATGGACTCCTAAACCACTAAACCGATTATAATAAAATTCGCACACCATGTGCAGTTCGATCCAACTTGAGAGATAGGATAGTTTTTATGAAAAAAAACGTAAACATGTAGGTACCACGGGCGAAGCCGGGGCGAACCGCTAGTAGACCTATAAAACTACGGTTGTTTTAGTCTTTGAGCAGCGAGCTGGGGGAGTGGAACTGCTCGGAGGGGGGATCTATATTTAAGGATCTATCGATTAAAAACTCTGTTAATAGACTTATAAAACTATGGTAGTCGCCGTCCTTGAGGAGAGGCAGCAATTCCTCTCGTTTAATGTTGATGTGATCATTAAACAATAATAAAGACCCTCTAATAATAAATTGGTATACCTACGTAAAACTCCTCCAGCATGTACCATGTTTAACGAAAAAATGTCACACTACATTTTTTTCCAACCCCGATAAAGAAGTTTCACTTCAATAAAAATCTTTGAAACATAAAAAATCGCAGAAAATAGTTATCTGTAAAATATTTATTTATTTTACTTACATATGAAACTTCAATCTCACTTTAGAAGAGAAAGATTCGTTACAATTGTGGCACGTCACTATTTGCGGACTGTCGTCGCGGCTTCTCTTCTTTCGTACTTTCTGGAAGTTTCGATAATCGGAATCCAAATTAAAATTACATTTATTTTCAAGAATGTTACAAATTATACATATTATGTGGCTAATACATTCTAACCATTGATTAGGTATGCACTTATTAACATACTAGCTTACCGCCCGCGGCTTCACCCGCTTTGTCTGAAACATAATAAATTATATACTTAAACATTCCTCTTGAGTCACTCTATCTATTAAAAAAAACCGCATCAAAATCCGTAGCGTAGTTTTAAAGATTTAAGCATACATAAGGACAGAGAAAGCGACTTTGTTTTATACTATGTAGTGATGATTACAATATTATTTGGCAAAAACATTCTACCAATTAATTGGGTAAGTATGCACATATTAAAATATGAAAGAAAATATGAAAATAACACTTTACTCATATTAGAGTGAGAAAGAGAATATTATCAGGACAACACGTGTCTATATTTTCTAATTACATCTTTTGTTAATAATGTCATAGCTGGTAGATAATTGATAAAAAAAATCTGTTTTATTGTAATCTCCAAAAAAGATTTTTTTCTGTATAAATCATTAAAAAAGACGTTTACTGTATGTGTACAAAAAGTTTTTAATAAATAAATAAATAAATAAAATTTTATTCTAAAAAAAAATAGGCTGAAAGGGCGGCCATACACGGACTGCTTCAAGCAGTTGAGACCGACGGCTCGAAGCCGCGACCGCGCGAACTATGGACATTTATTCACCGCCGTACACGGACTGCTCGAGCAGTCGCGACTGCTTCAAGCCGTCAACTGCGCGGTTTGTAGCGACTGCTCGAGCAGTCAACGACCGACCGCTCGAGCAGTCCGTGTAAAAAGGTTAAAAATAATGACGTCATTCAAATAAAAAAAAATAACAAAACATTAATAATACGAAAAGTACTTACCAATAAGCTATCGTTAGTGCTGCTAGCTTGTCTAGGTCTGCCTTGGGCTCTCTGAAAATAATTTTTAATGAGAAAGTTTGATATTTTTGTCCCATCAACAATTTAATATAAGACAATTGTTAAATTTTTCATGCATAAAAAAACTGTGTTCTAAGGATCAAAAAACACGTCATAAAATTAGGAAATAAATAGCTACCACACCTTGAAAACATACTAAAAGCTAAAAAAAATAAATAATCTACCTTCAAAAAGTCCTCTTTAGTGGGCACATATAATCCAGATTGTCCAGTCGGAGATTTTCGTTTCCTACCTCGTTTACGACATTTGTGGGTAGTTAAACTTTCCGCGGTTGGGAAGATTCGACTATAAAACAATATTTTTTTTATAAATAAACTTCTTTAAGTTTTAACATTTAATAAATAAATATATTTTGTTATTCATACAGTTTTTTTAACATTGTTGTTACAATTGTTAAAAAAAAAACACAAAAACCATGTAGTAGAAGCATTACAAAATTGAATATGATTTCTCTTTAAATGAAAGAAAGAAAAAATCACCTGCAGTTGAAACATTTATGTTTTGTCAAAGCTTGATGTTTTTGTGTGCTCTCAGTCTGCAACAAAAAATATTGAGTGTTTATTGAATGAAAAAAAAATATTGGAATATTTAAAAAAATATATTTTAAACCTCGTTAAGTCTAAGCAAGTTCTGCAGCTGTTGTTCCTGCGCATCATCACCGGTGTGAACTATCCAGATGTCTTCATCATCACTGTCTAGGGCTTCTTGCTTCACTTCGGTTTTTAGTTCAACTGTTGGTACCTGGCATTTTATTACAAATAATTTAAAGGTTAATGTATACTGTATTACAAAGAGGAAAGGTTTGTATGTATGTCTGTATGGTTTTCACGCATAAACCTCTCAACCGGTTTTGATGAAATTTGGCACAGAGAATCTTTAGACCCTGAAAGAACATAGGCTACCTTTTATTGCGAAATATGTACCACTGGCGAAGCTGGGGCGGACCGCTAGTTAGAATAATAATTTAGAAGTTTCTAAAGAATCTATACTTATCTTTACTTAATATTATAAAGCTGAAGAGTTTGTTTGTTTGTACGCGCTATTCGCAGGACTACTGGTCCGATTTGAAAAATTCTTTCGGTGTTAGCAGCCCTTTTATCGAGGAAGGCTAGGTATATAATCATCACGCTAAAGACCAACAGGAGCAGAGTAAATGCGGGTGTATCCGCGGGGCTCAGCTAGTTAAGTACATATTGGTTAATTCAAAGTTATTGTTGGTTTAGATATTCCACATATAGGTTAAATAGAAGCACACCACTAAAGAAAATAATTTTTTATGAATGACTAAGTATATAATTTTATTTCTTACCCCAGTTGTCATTATTGTATTATTTTCATCGTCTTTGGCATCTGAAATTTAAATTAATATATTTGAAGTGAACTGTTACCATACTTCTAATTGTTAACATATTTTCACTAAACAGATTATCAAACACACAAATTAATCATAGGTATATGAACCGTGTGAACCGATTAAATTCATTTTTGCCTGTACATTTGAACTTGCATCATTCAAAAACTTAATACAGTTTTAGCCAATACATTGTTAGAAGCTAAACACAAGATATATTCATTTTAGTATCAAAAGTAGCACATGCGATAGAAAAAGGTTATTTTAGACACAGACGAAGCCGCGGAAAAAAGGTAGTATTGTATAAACTTTATGTATGTTATCTATACTAATATTATAAAGAGGAAAGGTTTGTATGTATGTATGGATTTCACGCATAAACTACTTTGGACCGATTTTGATGAAATTTGGCACAGACAATCTTTAGACCCTGAGAAAGAACATAGGCTACCTTTTATTGCGAAATATGTACCACGGGCGAAGCCGGGGCGGACCGCTTAGTAACTTATAACTCACCTGTATCGTTTTCTTTTTTCACAGCACTTCTCGTTCTTTTGGCCACAGGCGACGATTCATCCGAGGAATTTGCATTTTCTGAAATGTAACATACAAATCACTACACAGTTGACAGTATTAAACAAAGTTGCTTTCTCTGTCCCTGTGTGTGTATTAAATCTTTAAAACTACGTATCGGATTTTGATGCGGTTTTTTTAAGAGATAGCGATTCAAGAGGAAGGTTTTAGTATATAATTTATTAGATTTTAGACAAAGCGGGCGAAGCCGCGGGCGGTCCGCTAGTATAAAATAAATATTTTAAATTGAAATTTCCTTGTTTTTATTACTTACCCTCTTTTTTAACTTCTTCTAAAGCATCTCCTTCTTTCGGTTTATCGTGAGCTGCTTTTAAATGACCTTTCAACCATTTTGAATTGGCATATCCTGAAATACGAATAAAAAAACTATTTTAAATCTAGAAATTTGCTCGTGGTCGTGCTTTCAGACATATTAAAGAATTTGAGGGTATTTAAGAATCACTATATACAACTACCTTCAACTGTTTTAAACATGTTCAGATTTATAGTAAACAAAAATTCAAATAAAATAAATTACTAAGTACAACTTACAAATAATTACAGTTCAAATAATTAATTCACTCAAACCGTGATGTATTTTTAACTACTTAAGACTATACTACTTTGAAACACATTTGTTTTTAAACATTTTACAATAAATCCAACTACCCTCATTTTTTTAATGTCATCACTTAAAGCTATAATTCGTTACCTACCTGACTACATAAATAATTAAAATAAAATACATAATTTATTCTAGATTATAGATAATACCCGTAAATTTTAAATTTCATACCATAATCACACAAAGGACAAGGATATACAATCCCTTCGGACAAATCGTGCTTATGTTCCTCGCAGTGATCAATAACTTCTTCAAGTGTCGCAAATATTTTATCGCAAAACCTTTTTAAATATAATTATTTTAACGGTTTTAAAATTTAAAACTTGCAACTCTATGTAAAATTTGATCATAAATGGTATAACAAAATATACCTTTAGAAAAGAGCGTGTGTGCCGAGCACACGTGTCGGAAGTGAAACTTCTTTAGCAAGATTCAAAGATACCAAAATCGTCGCCATAGTACATGACGTAACGGTATTGCCGTGACGCGACATTTAAATTTTAATCTCAACACGTTTAAAGAAGTTTCTCTTCAAAAAATAGTTTATAATATATTATTATGACTAGATGTCTCGGCAAATGTTGTTCTGCCTTACTCGATTCACATATAGGGGTTGTTCGATTCTAAGAACTACCCGACATGTAACTAAATTTCATTAGAATCGATCAAGCAGTTTCGGAGGAGTTAAACTACAAACGCGACACGAGAATTTTATATATATTAGATTGAACTACAAACCTGCATTTCAATTCATAAATTTTATCATTCTGGTATTTCCCTAAAAACTCCTTAACATCTTCATCAGCTTCCTCCAAATTGTCTATGACCTTATCTATCTCCATATCCGGTTCTATAATCTCTACGTCACTAGAACTCTCTTGCGCGGGAATTGAGTCTGTGGTCTCTATTTTGTCTTTGGAATGGTCGAAGCAACGCCGTTTCAAATCTATATCCGTTACATTTTGAAATATGTATTGCTGGTTGTTCTTTATGACCAAATATTCGTCACTGTTTAAGGCTTCATTGGGACTTTTCACAAGGCACAGTTTAAAATTATCAGCCAAGCATTGTTCGCAAATAATTTTCAACTGCATTGACATTCTTTTCTGCGGCGAACATCTGTGTATTCTTTGGTCTTCATTATCGAATAAATACATTTTTTCTAGATTGTTCTCAACAATTCTTCCGCAAATACAACAATCCTGGTTTTGTGCAGAATCTAAGTTAGATCTATACCAATTCTTGTGAACAATTCTCGTTGGATCAGTTTTACGTACATGCTTTCGTTTATCATAATTTATACTTTTATCGTACGGTAGAGAGTTAACTGGAGAATCTTTAAACATATTCAGTATATCTTCTCGTGTAAATATATTACTTTTTGGACAATCATCGTCATACTTTTTAAAGTTATCTTTAATAATACTTGTCGGAGATACGTTTCTATTGACTGGGTTTAACATAGTGTACGTTTTAGCACCAGATTCCAGATATTTAGTGAACTGAGCTTCAAAATTGGATGTATTGTTACATACTAGTTTAAATGGTAGGCTGTTAACAAAACTTTTAGGACTAGATGCATTACTAGACCATCTGGACACAGGACTCTCAATATTCACATCCTTAATACTTATATTATCATTATTGATATCAGTAAGTTCGTCAGGATCGTCTTTATATTTGACAAAAGGTATTTTTTCTAACGTTAGATCGATTAGAGGATCTTCATTGTCAAAATGGATCAGGGAAGCCCTAATTTGCGTTCCATCATCGAGTACATATACTAAGTCGTCATTTGTATTTGAATCTAATGTGTCGTACGTATGTCGTAAGCCAGAATTGGCTATATTTTGTTCAGCGTTTAGAAGGAATTGGTAGATATTATCGTCTAAGGATACAGGTTGGTTTCCAGTTATGGAGTTTATGTCGATCTCAAAGCCTAACATTGACCTGAAATAAATTGTGACGTTTTATCGAAGTTTTTACGTAATTTTTATGATGAATGATCAGAGGCTCCTGCTCCAATTACTTTCCTAGTAAAATTGAGGGTAGATTCCCAATTTCCTAGTACTCAGTATGCCGTTTTATAGGATACTAGCGGTCCGCCCCGGCTTCGCCCATGGTACATATATCGCAATAAAAGGTAGCCTATGTTCTTTCTCAGGGTCTAAAGATTGTTTGTGCCAAATTTAATCAAAATCGGTCCAGTAGTTTATGAGCCTATTCATTACAATTAAACATACAAACAAACAAAGTTTTCCTCTTTATAATATTAGTGTAGATAGGATATATCCTATAAAACGGTGGTAAATTCAAAAACTTTACTTTACTAATATATGTTTATTTTTATCTCACAACTTGAATTTACAGTAAAAAGAAAGAAAAACATATTAATACTTTTTAATATTGATCTGTGACAGTGAACATAGTAGATTATATTCCATATTCCACCTAAAAAACCTACCTTTGGTTAAGTAAAGATTGTAAAAACACTATATAATATTACTTACTTAGCCTTATCCAAGAACAGTCGAAAATCATCATGCGGCTCGATTTTTAACGCTACTTCATCCCCATTTATATTATCCATACAAAGCACTAAAGGAGGTGGGTCCGCCATCTTGAATGTCTGAAAAGTTAAAAAGGTAAATTAGATGATTAAGGATTAAATGCAAAAACTTGTCCATATAATAAAAATGAATTGTCAAATTGTTTAAAAGTGTATAACTTGAAAATGGCTCGGCCAATTGTTTAACAAACCAAAAATGTTAAAAATGCTTTAAAAATTAAAGCATTTTTAACATTTTTGTTTTGTTAAAGCACAAGGGAGGTTCTTATAGAGAGAATTATAATTAATATATTTTATTCATTTATCATAAACATATACTCAGTAAGCATTCTATTGGTACTTTAATATTTAAAATTAATATTGCTTTTGAGTTTATTTCTTACACACAAATCTTTTACTTTCATAATAATATTAGTGTAAACTTGGGAGTGCTTTTATTTTCAACTAGTTTACCGCCCGCGGCTTCGCCCGCTTTGACTTAAACCTATTTAATTATATACTAAAACCTTCCTCTTGAATCGCTCTATCTATTAAAAAAAACTGCATCAAAATCTGTTGCGTCTAGTTTTTTTTAAAGATTTAAGCATACAAAGGGCTTTGTTATATTCTATGCAGTGATTAACACACAAATACCTATGTTAATAGATAAGAATTAGGATTTATAAAACCAGGTACATCTATTTCGGAGCAAGATCAAGTTCTACTTCATTAACAGAAGTAACAAAATTATTTATATTGATTTTCTAAATTATTATTCTACTAGCTTACCGCCCGTGGCTTCGCCTGCTTTGACTTAAACCTAATAAATCATATATTAAAACCTTCCTCTTGGCTCCATGACGTGGCATTGCCTATCTATTAAAAAAAAACCGCATCAAAATCCGTTGCGTAGTTTAAAAGATTTAAGCATACAAAGGGACATAGGGACAGAGAAAGTGACTTTGTTTTATACTATGTTGTAGTGATAGTGATAACAGTATACTCGGTATAGACTCTGAATTAAAACTAGGCTCCTGTGTTATGTATAATAAAACTAGAAATCATGATATATATTACTTCTTAGCTATAAACCTATTATACATGTTCGTTAAATAAATCATCACTTGAATAGCACTCGTGCTAAACAGGTCAAAATACCAATATAATTGGAATATATTGTAAAAAGAAGGTAAAAAGTATAGGTATGTTGAGAAATTAGAAAAGGGCATTACATTGTTTGCAAATTATTTATTCAGGTAAAAAACATGTGGAAACTTTCCAGCCTAGTATTTATTTGTTGGATTAGGAAAAAACAATTCATTGTAAGTGGCCAGTAAACACAAATTATTAAATGGACATTAGCCTATGATGATTCTCATCAAATGCGCAAAATATAAGAAGTTTATAAAATAAGAAGAAAAATAAATTCACTAACCAGCTAGATATTTTCCGGAAAAAATGTCGTTTTGCATGCAACTGGCATTCAACACAAGGAAAACAAATGAATAATTTGATTTTCATGTTTCACATTTTTGAAAACAAAATCATCGCGCCTTTTTCCGCAAAGCACAGATGTCAAAATTGGAATTGACAATGACAAACTCTATTGTCTCTGCTCTTGGTTATGATTCATAAAATCACCTCAAATGATTTATTTATAAATCACTCTATTACGTTAAATAAAATTTCTTATTTACAACTGGATGGTACCTATTTCTAATTCAATTATTAAAAATGCTTACAATCCATATAATATGTCACTTGAAAAATTGTACCAGCCACAGAGATTTACCCAAATTATGGGAAATTAAATATCTTTATTCCACCATAGTTGTTCTATTAAAAATTAAATTAAATTTAATTTAAATTAAGGAATTTCACTTTTCAGTATTGTTTTTAATGCTTCAAAATATGAAAGTCAATTTTGTACGTCGCTAATGCCGCATGATATTTTAATAATTACAATAATTGTAAAATTATTTTACATCAGAAGAACCATGAGAAGAACCATATATAATTTGGGAATTTTATAAATGTTTGATGGCAACACATAAACTTTCAAATTGTTATCAGCGTGGGTGTGATTGATAAAAAAATAAAAACAAATAGTTATCTTTTATGTCATATCGTAAAAATCTGTATCTTTATTATTTGTTTTGAACGTATTTATTACTTTATATGAATTATTGAAATAACAATATTACAAACATATATACATAATTCGCATAAATCCTACGGTTTATTGAAATAAAATAATCAAACTAAATACAAATCAAAGGCGCGAGAAAGAGACAAACATCGTGAATGTGTTCAATCTTGATTGGCAATGAAGTGTCATTCATTAATTCATTTCCCAATAATGGCCGAATCTTAATCTAAATACGGATTCGTAATTCTTATTATTGTTCTGTTGCGAATTTTGTCGTGCAAGTGATTTCTGTGCATGTGTTGAAAAGGGAATAACGCGGAATGTTTCCGCTTACCCCGCCCGTTGTGAAAAGACTTTTGGGCTGGAAGAAGGGTCCTGAGGGATCGTCAGCAGCGGAGGACAAATGGTCAGAAAAGGCAGTTAAGAGTCTGGTTAAGAAGTTGAAAAAGAGTGGAGCTATTGAGGAGCTAGAAAAAGCTCTATCGAATCAAAGCAGCCACACTAAATGTGTGACTATACCAAGGTACTTACGATCAGTTCTTTTTTTTATTTACTACATAGTTAAAAAATAAATTTTGCAAACTATTTTTTCACACAATTTTTTTATTGATAAGAAAATTATCTGACTTGTAATAATTAAAAAGTAATGATTAACAAAAATCGAATTGGTTTGAATGATTTCTGATTACATAAACAATCAATTGTATTGTTTACAATTTAAATTATACATACAATGTATCAATTTGTTGTTGACTTAATAGTGTAATGTCTTATCACTTATTACCTCATAATATCTTTGAAATAAATATGTATGTTATGTATTCGCAAAATTTAATTTTACATAGTACTCAATTAATATATTTTGGTAAATAATAAGATACATTTTTATTCATTCTTATAGGCATAACCAGGATTGCCTTTATGTACTAATTTCATTCTTCAAATACTTATTATCTAATAAGACTACATGTAAGAAAAAACTGCAAATAAACTTTAATTATAAAATTGAATACAACAATTTAAACTTTGTTCAAAAGTGGCGGTAAATAATTTTTATGTAGTGTGACAATTCTAGAGACTAGAGAACTGTAACAACACACAGGAGGTGTCTGCATGATCGTCAAATTGGAAACATAATCTGCGATTATTTTCTTATTTTGTATGTGATTTCATGTTCAGTGTAAAGATATGGGGAGGCACAAGTATTGCTTTATATATTAAGCTTTTGCATAGCTTCTATCGCGGGCCTTGAGCGCGGGGACTGAATCCAGAAATTGTGTAACGAAAAACCTCACGCTCCCCACTCCGACGGACCGAGGTGTGGCTTGAAGACATGCTATGCAATAGCTTTACCGCGGCAGTCCCTGAGTGCCACGCGTATTTTTTTATTATTATTTGTATACTAATTATATAAAAATTGCATTAGTTATTTCTGTTAGCACATAAGTTCATGTCTTTAAAAAAACCGAGATAGAAAGCCGATATTTCTGCAAAGTGAAGGTCTGAAATATGTCGCCATTATCTGGTTGAATCTGTCATTTGATTGAATGACTAGTGCCTTCATATATATCACATTGTCATCATTACATAGTATAAAACAAAGTTGCTTTCTCTGTCCCTACGTCCCTTTGTATGCTTAAACCTTTAAAACTACGCAACGTATTTTGATGCGGTTTTTTTAATAGATAGAGTGATTCAAGAGGAAGGTTTAAGTATATAATTTATTAGGTTCCAGACAGCGCGCGAAGCTGCAGATGGTAAGCTAGTACAATCATAAATTAAATAAAATGTAACAAATTACACATAAAAATTGGCATTTTTACATCACCCATAAAGTATGTATGAATCAATAAGGCTGAGAACTATTTGAACAATATTTTTTTTCCATTTCATCTGCAATCAGCGGTTTTCGCTATAATCGGATGTATTGTAAGTTTGGCATGTAGAGCGAGCCCTCCAGTGAGGACAACTGCTCTTCGATTCGTCAATTTAGATATTTTTCTTTTTAAGACATTTTTGGTAGATCTTTTTTATTTGGACAATGTGTATTCTCAAACTAAAACATTGATGTTAAATCATGATAACATAGATTTACTAACTACCAACAGTTTCAAAAGCAGTTTCTACAGAGAATAGCTGGCAAGAAATTGTATTAATACGACTATGATTTGATCTTATAGTTAGTATGAAAGTACTTCTATTGGGAGAAGTGTGGATAAAGTTATTTTAGATTAATTTAATTATACTTTAACATAATTTTATAGATAAGAGCATTGCATGATAATAGCAAAATAATATAAATAGACATCTATTAATTACTAGCTGTGCTCTGCGGTTTCACCCGCAGTCCTCGCTCCTGTTGGTCTTAGCTAGATGATATATTATAGCTTATGCCCTATAGCCTTCCTAAATAAATGGGCTATTTAACACCGAAAGATTTTTTCAAATCGGACCAGTAACTAGTTCCCGAGATTAGCATGTTCAAGCAAACAAACTCTTCAGCTATATAATATTAGTAAAGATGTAGTAAGAAATTATCAACTTATGCAACCTAAAATGGAGAGCTAGGTATAACTTATTTAAATTTACAGCCTTAATAATAAAATATGGAATTCTGTTTTAAAAATAAATACCAACACATTGTGAAAGGTATAACACATGGTCAATAATTATTTTGTACATTGTTCTTATCTATATTAACTTATCCCTAACATTGCTGTAATTTGCTAAATTTTTTGGCAACCCTACACAAGGTCAGCATAAATTATGACCTCAAGTACAAGGTTAGATTGTAATGAACAAAAGGGATCTTCGAATTTTGTTCTAACAAAGACTGAAATTTATATTTTTATACGTCAAGGGCATTGACCTTGCGATTTTTCGTCCAATAAGCCCAAAACCGGAAAATTCAATATGGCGGATAAGGTACTGACTCTACTACCGACTATTCTAGGAAAAACTCCACACCTAAATGAACGACTATAACCCGACCAAAATTGAAATCCCCCGAGCTCATTGACCTCGCTCGGGACAACGACCATCGCACTTTGGTTACATAACCGCAGACAGGACGCAAAATCCAAAAGGAAGGTCAAATCGCCGTCAAAACAATTGAAGCTTTGTCAATATGGCCGACGGGTTTTGGACCTCTGCGTTTTTTTAACCGCTATTTTTATTAGAACAGGAAATAATTCTCAATTCGAAAAGGATTTATACTTTATCCGGTGTTATAATATTTGCGATATTTCTAAATACGTTCGCGTCTATGTGCGTTTTATGTGAACATTGATTTGTTTTTGTGTTAGAAAAGTGTTAGTGTGTATTTGTGATAGTTTTTTTGAAATAAAAATCGTAAGTAATTCTTATTGGAATCTTATTTGTCAATGAACTCTTTGTTGAATCTACTTTCAGTAATCAATATTTTTAACAGATAATAATGAATAGAATAGACTAAGGTCATTGGTAGTATTTTGTTATTACGCACGTGAGATTTTAGATGAGCTTTTTATTTAGCTTGTTAATGATAAAATTTACTGTAAATATTACCTTGATGCGCAATATGTTATTATTTCATTAAATAAAAAATAAATATGTTAAGTGTACTTTTTAAATTTAAATACCCATAATTGCATAATTTTGATTTTTTTTTGCTGTTCCAATGAGATTTAAAAACATTGTTTTAAATTTTATATAGGTTCTAATAAAAATTAAAAGACTATAATTTTATACTATAAGATAATCCTTATAGTATAAAATTGATATTACTCCAAAGAGTCCTTATACTTAGTATAAAATTGATATTATTTCAAAACAGGCAATAATACAGTTTCTTGTGCGCTCTTCTTTAAAAATGACTTTTAGAACTAATGTATGTAATGTATAATAGTTTTGTTTATAATAATTTGAATTTCTATAGGGATTCTAGCTGAATGAATGAGTTTGAGCTTTTACCATTGAAAGGTCTGTAGGCTCAGTTGGTGGTAAACGGATATCTATGGTTATGACAAAAATACTTCTAGAAGTCAAATTTAATAAATACATGTTTAAATTTGAGTTTATTTTTATGATGTAAGGTGTCTATCCTCTTTACTGTAGTTGTTACTAGCTTACCGCACGCAGCTTCGCTCGCTTTGTCAAATACCTAATAAATTATATACTAAAACCTTCCTCTTGAATCACTCTTATCTATTAAAAAAAATGCATCAAAATCTGTTGCGTAGTTTTAAAGATTTAAGCATACATAGGGACAGAGAAAGCGACTTTGTTTTATACTATGTAGTGAAGTAACTAATATCTGTTTACTAGCTGTGCTCCGCGGTTTTACCCATATTACTCCACTCCTGTTGATCTTAGCAAGATGATATATAGCCTATAGTCTTCCTCAATGAATGGGCTATCTAACACTGAAAGAATTTTTCAAATCGGACCATTAGATTAGCGCTTTCAAACAAACAAAGTCTTCAGCTTTACAATATTAGTATAGATATATTTTTTTTTGTTTCAGAGTGAAGCCCAATGATAATATATTGAATGGACAGTACAGGAAGGGTCTGCCGCATGTAGTTTACTGCAGGCTGTGGCGCTGGCCGCAGCTACAGGTCAGTTTTATGTGCAACATGTTTTAATAACTGAGGCCCCGGAATCACAGACACAATAGAAAATCTATTGTGTCGTGGACCGATCGGGCCGCTCGGGGCTCAATGGGTTAATAAGATTTATAAGACGAGGTAAAAGTTTTGAATTAAATGAAGTTTGTTGTACAGTTGTGTTTGGAGTGAAGCCACAATCTTTATGAAATTATTTTCCTTTTTAAAGGAAGGGATTTTAAGATGAAGGGAGCATTTAAAATAAAAGCTTAAAATAAATTAATCAACATGTTATATTAATTTTATAGAAAATATTATGTCATAGAATTCATTGAATTATACAAAATAAAACACTAATATGCATACCAATTTACATAATATAATTAATTTGGGGCAATAAAAAAACTATTGTTTAATATTACAGAGTCAGCATGAACTAAAGCCAGTTGATCACTGTGAATTTGCATACCAGTTGAAGAAGGACGAAGTGTGCATCAACCCTTATCATTATAATAAAATTGATTCGCCTCGTAAGTAAAAAAACAAAAAAAAATCTTGTTTTTTTTAGTACTTATAGGTCAATAAATATCCAAATTTGATAGTACATCATTAAAAAAACAAATAATATACATATTGGTTAAAAGTTTTAGTTCAGGTTCTGAACATGACCAATTATTATTTTGAGAGCTTTAAAGTGTCTGTGAACAATATGGCCCACGAGAAGTGTCTGGGAGTACTGACATCTTATTTTTAACTGTATATTCTATAACATGTGAAAATCGAAAAAAAGCATATTTCTATATTATCTATCTGTGAAATTATGTTTGCATGCCAGTATAACTGGCGAATGTGCTGTACTTTCCATAAAGTAATAACTTGTGAACCACATTTGAGCAAATAAAGATTTATTTATTTATTTATTTATCAGCGAGTGATGAATGTCAAAATATTTACGCAGATCACTGTCTTCTTCATTTAACTAAAAATTATAGACATAACATACACAAAAATTTATTCACAAAAAAAAAATACGTGTGGCACTCGGGGACTGCCGCGGGAAAGCTATTGCATAGCATGCCTTCAAGCCACACCTCCGTGCCTGTCGGAGTGGGGAGCGTGAGGTTTTTCGTTACGCAATTTATGGATTCGGTCCCCGCGCTCAAGGCCCGCGATAGAAGCTATGCAATAGCTTGAAAATAACTCATATAACAACTGAAACTTTGCAGCGTTGCCTCCAATCCTGGTGCCCCGTTGCCCGGAGAGCGAGAGCCGCGCTCCGCCCCCGTACGACTACCACCAGCCGCACCACGAGCACACGGATAAGTGAGTTTTTTTATGTTTATAATTTATTTTGTAAGTGTGTTTGTCACTGAACTTTGGATTAATGGCTGGACAGATTTTAAGGAACTTTTTTTTTGTTTCTTTAAATGGATTTAAAATTTGTCTAGATTTACAAAGTAGAATGCGGTATGAATCGAATAAAATTGAGGAAAAAATACATAAATATGTTCCTTTCATTGTTCTCCGCTTCTATATAAATGCGTGTATTGTGATGTTATTGGCTAAATTACTGATACTTTTTTATTTTATTTTATTAATTTTTACCGAACTCATAATTGTGTTGCTCTCTCTTATTAACCGACTTCAAAAAAAAAAGGAGGAGGTTATCAATTCGGCCGGTATGTTTTTTTTATGTATGTACACCGATTACTCCGAGGTTTCTGAACCGATCTACGTGATTCTTTTTTTGTTCGATGCGGGATGGTGTCGAATTGGTCCCATAAAATCGGATAGGCCCAGTAGTTTTTATTTTATAAGTATTTTTGTCTGTATTTGTAAATGTTGCAAGTACAAGTAAGAAGTCGGTTATTATCACTTGTTATATTTATACTTACCATTTTTTTTGCATTAATTATTCGTCAAAAATATTTACAAATAATCAAGTTCTTTTTGTCTTTTTAATTCAATACGAACTAAATGATGCCTGTCCCTGTTAAGTAGTTTTCTGTAACTAATTGTTTGTCGAAAAATGAACATTAATATGTCTGTCTGTCTGTCCGTACAGCAGCGTGATGCAGAGCGGCGTGGTGAGCGCCCACAGCGCGCTCTACCTCGAGGCGACGCTCGCGCAGCAGGTGCCCGGCAACACCACTGTGCACCTGTGAGTTTGTGTGTCTGTCTGTCTGTCCGTACAGCAGCGTGTAGAGGCGGCGGTGGTTTGATTGTTTTTCAGAGCTGTGTGTGTTGGCAATACTTACCAATAGCTTATTAGTTATATACTTAAGTCTACACTAATATTATAAAGAGGAAAACTTTGTTTTTTTGTAATGAATAGGCTCATAAACTACTGGACCGATTTTAAAAATTCTTTCACCATTCGAAAGCTACATTATCCACCAGTAATATAGGCTATATATTATCACGCTAAGATCAACAGGAGTGGAGCCACGCGGGTGAAACCGCGTGGCACAGCTAGTTTCCTATAAAATCAGGAGTTAATGAGCTAATAATAATATAGTTATTATGGTTAAAGTAACCAAACGTTATCAGTTCAAACTATCACTATGAATAAAATTGTATCTATTTTTGTTTGCTTTCACCAGACGCTATATTGTCTGTTATGATCCACGGAAAGCGTCTGGTTCTGGTACTATTCAATATCGTTTTATAATAATTATGTGTTAAAGAATATTTATATAAAAATCATGATTTATTTAAGTAAAATTAACTATGTACTGTGCGTTCGTAAATTATAACAATCAACGAACAATTTAACCCATTGAGCCCCAAGCGGCCCGATCGGTCCACGACACAATTTTCTATTGTGTCTGTGGTTCCGGGTCCTGAGTTATTACGTAAAATTAACCGTGTACTGTGTGTTTAACAGAAACAAATGATCTGATTATTATGGTAATTAACAATGAAAACTATTAAATTCCAGGAGTTCGTCCACAGTGGAGACGCCGCCGCCGGGCTACATGAGCGAGGACGGCGATCCGATGGACCACAACGACAACATGAGTGAGTTTGTTGACAATTTGATTAATTTATTTTTCTATGTTTTGGTAAAAAAAATATGATGTTTAAGTTACACAGTTTGCAAAAAATTAAATTTTAGGGTATAATAATTCATATAAATACTTAATACTATATTACTTGGTTTTTTTTTTCAAAGTAAAAGATCATTTATAATCAAGACAGAATGCATATCAAGACTTTTTTAATCAGTATTTTATTGCACCCAGTCTAAGACGTTTTTATCATTTACCAGACCTTTTCCACCACACGACATTAAATAATTGTTTACCTTTAGCATTCATCAAACAAATTATTCTGTTAAACAATAACTTTAGATTGCATCACCACCGTACAACACTTTTTAAATAAAAAATTCGTGTAAATAATATTTTATTCTTTCTATTTTTCTACCTAACCATTGTTACGTTCTGCAGACCTAACCCGTCTGAGCCCGAGCTCTCTCGGCGCGGAAACCGCCCCCGTGCTGTACCACGAGCCTGCGTTCTGGTGCAGCATCAGCTACTACGAGCTGAACACGCGCGTCGGGGAGACGTTCCACGCGTCGCAGCCGTCCATCACTGTGGACGGGTTCACTGATCCGAGCAATAGTGAGCGGTGAGTAGACGGGTGGGAAGGGAGACGTCTGGGGAGGGAGACGTCTAGTGAGGGAGACGTCTGGTTTAGGGGATGTTTGTTGAGAGAGACGTCTGGTGAAGATGGATGGTCTGGTTATGTTGTATATGTGCTCAGATAGTTACTATGAGCTGAATACGCGCGTCGGGGAGACGTCTGTTGCGGAGACAGTTACTACGGTAGAATAATTAATTTCTATTTCGAAATATTTGTTTAAATATTAGAACAATTAATTTCTATTTCGAATTATTTGTTTAAATATTTCGAAATAAAAATTAATTGTTCTATTGTTATTTATTTATTTATTTATTATTTTATTTAAATGGAGAGAGTAAATAAGAAAATGAACATCGGAAAATATTCTTCTAATATTATATAAATCTTTATTACATTTCTTAAGAATATTAGTCAACAAGATTTTACTAGTGTTATCTTTTGCTATGGTTTCTAAATATTTTTTTTAAATATATTTTCTTTATTTCTAATGTGTTAAACTATTAAATAACTATATTTCTTCCACAGTTTCTGCCTCGGTCTCCTTTCCAACGTGAATCGCAACGAAGTCGTCGAACAAACACGCAGACACATTGGTAAAGGCGTGCGCCTTTACTACATAGGTGGTGAGTGTATGGACCGAAGCTTTTTTTGTTATTTTTATAGTTATCTTATAACTTATATATAAAAATGAATCGCAAAATGTGTTGGTAAGTGCATAACTCGAGAACGGCTGAACCGATTTCGATAATTCTTTTTTTATTATATTCCTTGAAGAACGAGGTATGTTCTTATGGAGAGAAAACGTAAAAGTAGGCGGACCGCTAGTTTAGAAATAAAAAACTTCGTGTGTCACTCGGGGACTGTGGCGGTTGCGCTATTGCATGCTATGCCTTCAAGCCACACCTCCGCCCGTCCCCGTGGGGAGCGTGAGGTTTTTTCGTTACGGAATTTCTCGATTCGGTCCCCGCGCTCAAGGCCCGCGATAGAAGCTATGCAATAGCTTAATAATGTCTTGGTTGTGAAATTAAAATGATTTGGAAAGTTTTGACCATGTTAAAAATATATAATTACTAGCTTACCGCCCGCGGCTTCGCCCGCTTTGACTTAAACCTAATAAATTATATACTAAAGCCTTCCTCTTGAATCACTCTATCTATTAAAAAAAACCGCATCGAAATCCGTTGCGTAGTTTTAAAGATTTAAGCATACAAAGGGACATAGGGACAGAGAAAGTGACTTTGTTTTATACTATGTAGTGATGTGAAGAGGTGGGATTCGAACCCACGGCTTATTCATCCGTAAGACGGAATACACGGGTTAAAATCCTATCTCATAAACTGATTTTTACCTCATGTTTAAATGTGCAAAGAATAAGCAGTGAATCATACAAAAAAAATGTGTGCGTGTACTAGACGTGTACACACGTAAGAAGTGAAACTTCTTTATGACCTTATTTTTCAAAAAATAATTTACTATATGCAAACTTACAGAAATACGTCGAATCGCGCGTGATAGGGATAAAAAAAAGATGGCGCGTAACGGAAAAATGTCACGCGTAACGAAAAAATGTCACACTAATTTTTTTTCCAACCCCGATAAAGAAGTTTCACTTCAATAATTCATTAAGTGTCTTAATCAAAAAAACTAGCTGGATCGCATTTCATTATTTTCGTTTGGATGAAGGTAGAAAAGAAAAGTTTAAATATCTACACTAATATTATAAAGAGGAAAACTTTGTTTGTTTGTTTGATTGTAATAAATAGGCTCATAAACTACTGGACCGATTTTGATGAAATTTGGCACAGACAATCTTTTGACCCTGAGAAAGAACATAGGCTCTTTGGCTCTTTTATTGCGAAATATGTACCACGGGCGAAGCCGGGGCGAATCGCAAAGTTGTTATATTTTAACAATCTTAGTAGTCCTAATCATTAATAACCTATTTTAAGTATTTTCGGTTAGTTTTAAACTATATTTTTCTATTACAGGGGAAGTGTTCGCAGAATGCCTCAGTGATTCCTCGATATTCGTACAGAGTCCAAATTGCAATCAACGCTACGGATGGCATCCGGCGACCGTTTGTAAAATACCGCCAGGTTTGTTGGTTTTTTTATTATTTTTTCTGTGTATTTGCTACAATCAAAACCCTGAACCAGTCAATATCCTTATTGACGGTCATTAAGGTTATTGACTAAGGGCGTCGGTTAATATCCTTATTGACTGATTTTATCTGAGAAAATCAATTAATAAGGATATTGACCGACGCCCTTAGTCAATAACCTTAATAACCGTCAATAAGGATATTGACTGATTCAGGGTTTTGACTGTAACATATTCATATGCGACCAGTCGTACACTGAAACTGAAAAAACAAACTTTTATTTAGCAGCTAAGTGTGACAGAGAAAATTGACAACAAATGGTAGAAAATACATTCAAAAAAAGACTACGTGATAATTATAGTGTGTCCTACAGTTAAAGGAGTTAACTAGTTTTTAACCACGAGCAGATAGCTACAAAATACCCCAAAAAAGGAAGCATGTTTTTTTGTATTTTTTTTTTTACTATTTTAATGTGTTTTTTTGCAGGTTGCAACCTAAAAATATTCAACAACCAAGAGTTCGCTGCACTACTAAGCCAGTCGGTATCCCAAGGTTTCGAGGCTGTGTTCCAGTTGACACGCATGTGCACGATACGCATGAGCTTCGTGAAGGGATGGGGTGCGGAGTACAGGTGAGTAGATATTTAGTACATGAGTGGGTAAATAGGAAATACGTCATGACACATGAGTGGGTATATGGTACACATGAGTGGGTAAATAGTACATACATGATGCGTGAGTGGGTAAGTAGTACACACATGAGACATGAGTGGATAAATAGTACATACAGAAAATTCAAAATATATTCTCTGTAATTTTTACTGACGTGAGGACCTTTTTGGCATCACCCCAATTTTAAATATGTATTTTACTTTTTTTTGTAATTATGTTTTTGTTTCCTCATTGTTTTTGGTGCTATATAAATTAATTTGAGTTTGAATTTATACCACTAGCTTTCCCACCCTCTATGTGTGTGCTAAATTTTATTGTAAATGGTTCAGTAGTATTTACTAAAGAGTTACAAACATACACATACATCCATCCTCACAAACTTTCGCATTTATATTATTATTAATTAATTATTAATGACATATTTCTCACAAACAGACGACAAACAGTGACCTCAACTCCGTGCTGGATCGAGCTGCATCTCAACGGCCCGCTGCAGTGGCTCGACCGCGTGCTCACACAGATGGGATCACCGCCGCTACCATGCTCGTCCATGTCCTGAACTGGGTACATGAGCATGAGTAGGTATATAGTACATGAGTTTGTATCACGAGTGGGTAAATAGTACGTGTAGCTGTATCATGAGTGGGTATATAGTACATGTGTCTGTATCATGAGTAGATAAATAGTACATGCGTTTGTATCATGAGTAGGTAAATAGAACATGCGTGCGTATATGTTTATGGAAAAACGCATGAGTCGGAAAATAGTACATGTGTCTGCCAGTTGCAACTGCATATATGTTTATGGAAAACCACTGCCGTGCTTGTCCATGTCCTGAGCTGTACGTGTGTACTAGTATATATATCATGAGTAGGCATATAGTACGTGCGTGACAGTTGCAACTGCGTATGTGTTTATTCAATCTTCAAAAACATTGCAATGAGTAAAAATCTGTAACAACCGTACCAAGATAGTTTGCCTATGTACTATTTATTACTTGTGTCGGCGACCTATCTACACGTTTTTACGTATAATACCGTCGGTTTGTGCGTGTCCATGTTTTAGCTGTACGTACTGTTCGAGTTGTACGCACTGTACGTTCTGTACGCACTGTACGTACTGTACATGCTGTACGCACTGTACGAGTTGTACGCTCTGTACGCACTGTACGAGTTGTACGTTCTGTACGCACTGTACATGCTGTACGTTCTGTACGCACTGTACGTTCTGTACGCACTGTACGTTCTGTAGGCGCTGTACGCACTGTTCGTGCTGTACGTACTGTACGCACTGTACATGCTGTACGCACTGTACGTACTTTACGCACTGTACGTTCTGTACGCACTGTACGTTCTGTACGCACTGTACGTACTTTACGCACTGTACGTTCTGTACGCGCTGTACGTACTGTACGCACTGTACATGCTGTACGTTCTGTACGCACTGTACGTACTTTACGCACTGTACGTTCTGTACGTACTGTACGTACTGTACGCACTGTACGTACTGTACGCACTGTACGTACTGTAGGCGCTGTACGCACTGTACGCACTGTTCGTGCTGTACGTACTGTACGTGCTTTAGTCTGTATGTAGCTCGCAACACTAATTACCTCGGAAATGAGTCTTACGATTGTTTGATACGCAGTTTTGATGTAAATTCAATAATTATTGGTAGGTTAAGTGAACTCAAACCTTAATCAATTTTGAGTGTTTTTTTTTTTGTGGTATGAAGTTGGAGCTTTTCACCTATTTAGAAGAGGAACAGTGACACACTTGGTGAACTATAGCTTGGTCTATAGTTGTTGAGTTTAACTCAAAGTTGAGTAACGTTTGAGTGTTAGTTTAAACGATACGGATGAGTCGATACGATGAAAAAGTTTTAAAGAAATATGATTTGTATGTTGTTGATGTTACGGTACATTTTCGCACAACACTTTTTTATTTATTATATAGAATCACAGTTTTCTTATATTATGGATCTGTTTAGCTTATCTGTCAGATAAAGTGACAAATAGGCTATCAGAAACATTATCAGCAACTAACAAGTGGAAAACTGGTAAGAATTAGAAAAAAAAAAAACCTTTTTCATATAAAAATAAATTTATTTCCACAAAAAAGTACATAATCAAAAATCTGTTAAAAAGAATCGACTTGTCCGACAATCGTCAATAACTATGTAATTATCTTTATCGGAATCGTTTTTTATCAATATTACTATAATCATGATTTATCATTAAGTTTACATGCGTGTATAGATGTGCGGTTGGTTGCTGGTTTCTAAACGAAAATGTAAAAAAAAAATTGAGGGTACTTTGTTTTTTCAGAATAGACGAGTTTTTTGTCTCTTTTACGCTTTAAGTTAAGAAATAATAGTATTTTTCATATTCACGAAATTTATATATAACTAGCGGTCCGCCCCGGCTTCGCCCGTGGTACATATTTATGTTTTCTCTACATAAGAACCATCCTCGTACTTCAAGGAATTAAAAAAAAAGAATTATCGAAATCGGTACACCCGTTCACGCGTGATGCCGTGACCAAGGGAAATAGGGATTCATTTTTATCTACACTAATATTATAAGGAGGAAAACTTTGTTTGTTGGTTTGATTGTAATGAATAGGCTCATAAACTACTGGACCAATTTTAATAATTCTTTCACCATTCGAAAGTTACATTATCCACGAGTAATATATTATAGGTTTTATCCCGGAAATTCCACGGGATCGGGAACTATGCGAGTTTTTCTTTGAAACCGCGGGTGGAGCCGCCGGCGGAAAGCTAGTATAATATATATAATAGATGATTGACCTTTGTGTTCTTATTTGAATCGTATAAACTGAAAACATTACTCTCTTTTGCGACAGCGGTTAAACCAATCAACCAATCGCACGTTAGCTTTTAAATACGTCACTAATCGTTATATCGTTTTGCGTTTTAATTATTTGCCATTTTATGCATTTAATCGTTGTTTTTTCATTTATTATTAAAGTTAACATTAAAATATGTACATAATATTTAAACATTGCTATGCAGAAGTCATTTGTAGGTTAGGGTTTTCTTTTGACATGTTTTTTTTATCATATCATGAAATATATGATTATTATTTTTATCATTTGTGATTGATTTTCTTATAATTCCGTCTCTTTCTTTTGGAAACGTTATTAAAAAGGGAAACATATTTGCTACATTGAATTAATTTTATATTTTATAATAATAATATTTTTCACATAGAAATAATTAGATATCAAACGAACATGGAGCTAGAGCAAGGGCATTCTTTCGTGATCTTTTAATGTAAACGAAAACTTGTATTCAATGTTGTTCAGTATTAGAACATTGCATAGAATCTTTTCGAACGCACTAAGAACAACGAAATAATGCTCTACGCCTAGTTCAGGATACATCGCCCATTTTTGCAAGTGACTACTATCAAGCTGATTTTCCGTTTGTAGCTTTATTTTGATGAGACACCGAATAATTTCGTGTACGAAAGTCTCGATTGTGGTAGCTAACAGAGATAACAAGGATAAAATTTTTTGATTTGATGGTTCTCAAATATTTATTACGCAATTTGTAGGACAATATGTCTGTTGAATTATATAAACATTAACTAAGTGAAAACAAAAAAATCAGCTTGTTAGTAATCATTTATGATGACCTCGTTATCGATACACTTTGGAAAGGGGGACTCTTTGAACTAACCATAGATTTTGTAGGACAAATATTTTTTCGAATAATTTAGGTAATTATCTTGAGATTGAACAAAAAAAAAAAATCAGTTAGTAATAAATATTTGAGAACCATCAAATCAAAAATTTTTATCCTTGTTATCTCTGTTAGCTACCACAATCGAGACTTTCGTACACGAAATTATTGGGCGTCTCATAAAAATAAAGCTACAAACGAAAAATTAGCTTGATAGTAGTCACTTGCAAAAATGGGCGATGTATCCTGAACTAGCCTGTTTACACTAAAATAATTTGACATAGTGGGGTTAGAATGAGCATTATATATTTTTGAAAGAGACAGTACTATAAGAAATCATAAAATTACAGAATTTTGTTAAAAACTGTATCGGTAATGAATTTTGAGCACATTTTTTTTAATATCGTATAGCACATATGTTTCTTAATTTTGTAATATTGACTAAGGGCAGGACCCAGTTGGTTAAGAAAAAAAAACAATTATTATAATATAAAATAATGGAATGTTTCAATTATTTCGTTGCATATTATTTATATTATTAAAATAATAAATAAAAAATGTGTGTAAGTGTACACACGTAAGAAGTGAAACTTCTTTATGACCTTATTTTTCAATAAATATTTTACTATATGTGCAACTTTACAGAAATACGTCGAATCACGCGTGGTAGGGATAAGAAAAAGATGGCGCGTAACGGAAAAATGTCACGCGTAACGAAAAAACGTTACAATAAATTTTTTCCCAACCCCGATAAAGAAGTTTCACTTCAATAAATCATCTTCGCACTTATATCATTTAGTCATGCTTATAACTATAGTTATGCATTTTTCGTAATAATTTTTTAAAGTTACATTTACGCTAAGTGTGTAGAAATTTTAAGTGTTACTCAAATATTGAGTGGCGCTTGAGTTTGAGTGAAGGAAGTTGTAGATAAGTGTCGAATAGAGAGGTGTGAGTGAGACAGCACAACGATAGAGAGAGACAGATGTATGATAATTAATACGTCTGTTTTTTTATTGTTTGATAAATGTTAAAAACTTTGCAATTCTGGTATGGCCGGGTCGAGATAATGAAGAAAAACAGGAAAAATATCGCGTAAAACATTTTAATAAGACAATATTTACAAGTCACTTTAAAAAAAGAGGAAAAGGGAAGATTCCATCTTCTATCTATTTTTGGTATAGTTGAAAACTTGTATCATAATATAAAAATAACGACTATTAAAAAAAATACATAAAGATTAGAGAATTAGGGTGCTCTTTCACCAATAATGCAAAAATGTAGCGAGGAATGTGTTTGTAAAGAACCAATCATATCGCTTCATTTAGTTTGAAGTTTGAAGATACTATTGGTTATTTACAAACACATTCCTCGCACATTATTGGTGGAAATGCACCCTTAGCTAAGATCTCGGCCCAGCTTTTACAATAGAGAAGAGAAGAGTTAAGAAGAGATGTTATTTTGGAAATGTTTAAAGTATATTATTATAGCGTTGCCATGGAAACGGTTAGAGCACGTGCTGTTTTTAAAAAGTATTTTTCATTAAAAATTAAACGTCTTTTAACTTTTTTGAAGATGTATGTTTTAATTGCATTTTGTGTATAATAAAAATTTATTAATAAATACATATGACCCAGTAATTCATAAATTGAATTTTTTTAACATAAACAGAAATAATCTTGTAAGAGGGAGACTGAGAAATAATATGTTTTACCTACCTTTCCGAACTATGAATTTTAAGAACTAATCTAAGAACTGGGGCACTATTATGACTTCTTATTCCCAGTCAGTTTACGCCGTGAATTGAAGTGACTGGCAAATTCATATAATACCATAATAATTAGCCATGGCTGGTTACTGCGATCATAATATGAATTTGCCAGTCAGTTCAATTCACGGCGTAAACTGACTGGCAATAAGAGGTCATCCTACGGCCCCAGTTCAACTTTCAATCAGTAGGTTAAACCAGAATTATTTTCATTTATACATTGTAGTTTGTACTGTATGATTTTATGCCAATAAATATAATAATATATTTTTAAACTTGAATTATTTTCAAAGAACATTATTAAAAAATTTTTATTTTTTTATTTTTATTAAAAAGAAGACAACATTACTGTATTGTTTTTTTAAATGTTTTTTAAAAACACGACGGGCCAAGAGAAATGTTAATATCACGGAATTGGTGCTATGTATGAAAATGACGGTTTGTAAAACGTGTACAGAGTTTGTGAGATCGCTTCAGTCGTTTTGGCGGTTTTGTGTTTGACGCGGACAAACATGCGCGTGTTGGAGGGACATTATTTATTATCGCCTGTATAAATAGAGTTTTACTGTCTTACCACAAAAAACTTTAGACGGGGTTTAACTTTAAGCGCGGGTTCTCTTTAATCTTTTTTTGTCGTATAGACAACTATTAAAGTGACAGATCCCTGGTTTAAAGTTAAACTGTGTTTAAATCGTTTTGTGTTAAGACCAATATAGGGTATTTTTATTACTAAGATAACTTTGACGTTAGTTTTTAGATCTTTTTGTACTAGAGTGTAAAAAAAAACCCTGTTTATTGAGTCTATATTGTTTTACGTGATAATAATAACGTTTATATAAGTTGTATTTACTTTATTATATACAAAGTTTTGAGATATTAGGATTTTGATTATTTTAGATTTATATGTTAATGACTTAGTTAAGTTTAAATTATTGTATGGGGGTCCATGATTTTGGGATTGTATTTCATACTAGCTGTGCCCGCGGTTTTACCCGAATTGCTCCGCTCCTGTTGGTCGTAGCGTGATGATATATAGCCTTCCTCGATAAATGGGCTATCTAACACTGAAAGAATTTTTCAAATAGGACCAGTAGTTCCTGAGATTAGATAAAATGATGATAACTATATTATGTTTCACGTGCTGGCAAACAAACGTTACGTGATAAGGTTTTAAATCTAGCTATTCACGGACGACTTATGTAGTTTATAAGTAACTAATGTCACAATCATTAGCAATAGTTTTTATTAAAAAATTGCGTATGCCACCCATTTAACAACGAATAAAACGTCTTGCAATAAAAAAATTATATCTGATGGATCTATCTAAAGGCAAAAGATTAAAAATTACGCGTTAAAAAATGACTAAAGTTAAGTATATCTTCCTGTGCAGATAAGATGCGCACTAATAAACGCAACCACTACCGCCAGCCAGACAGACAGTCCGGATTCTAACCGAAATAGCAAGAGAAACAGCATATCAAAAACCCAACTATACTAAAATGACTTTTTTTAAAACGTTGCTAGCTCCCGTACCATTACTAGCCCATGTTGATGGGAGAGACTAAATAGTTGAGGAGACAAAAGTTGCTCGCGCGCTTAAAATAAAAACTATTGCTAATGATCGTTACATCTTTACTCAATAATAATAGAATTGAAGAAAAACACAGTTTCCAAAATGATGGATCCCCGTATGCAATGGCTTCCAATGAAATTGTTTTTGCGATCTCACAGCCCGAGGAGTTGTGTTGAAATTAAACTACAATAAATGTGTGGTTTGTGATATTTTGTTGTTTTATTTTAGTATATTACCCACCTAGTACATATTCCTTATACCTACCTAGTACCTAATACCCATACATAGTTTGAGTAAAGATATACTCTTTTATACTGATGTTTTGCTGTATAGGTAGTTAAAAACTGCGTAGTGAAGGAAAAAAAAACTATATTATAATATGTATTTATTGATCTGAGATATAGCAAGCGAAAGACGTGGGTTCGAATCCCTCGTGATTGATTTTTTTCCATTCTTTTAAAAAGTTGATTTATTTGAATGCTATAAAACTAAATATCAAAAGCTTTATATTGTATTTGTTAAATCTTAAGTAGAATTAACAATAAGTACATATTGTATTGTGTGGGAATCGAACCCACTAATTAAAGCGCAAACAATTTGTGTCCCTTCGTCCAGCATACTCACCATGGAATCCTGATATTTCATGAATGTCAAAAAACTGTTCTGAAATAGTGCTAAATAGTGCCCAAAGGAAAAAAATAGTGCTCTTGTACTTGCGAAGTTATAGCCATAGTTCGATGAGTATGCTGGACGAAGGTTTCGCCCAGCATACTCACCTCCGTCCGGAGAATCTGTATACGCTTCAAACATAATTCATACTTCAAAAAATAGTTCCCAAATAGTGCCAAACGGTGCCCAAAAAGAAAAAACAGTGCTCGAATAACTTCGGAGTTACAGGCTTCGTTCAGTGAGTATGCTGGGCGTAGGTTCTACGCCCAGCATACTCACCTCAGTGCGCGAATATCGAACGAGCTATAGGTACAATTTACGTCTCAAAAAATTGTGCTTGAAATAGTGCCCAATATCAGTCCAATTTTTGCTTGACTTTTGACCTAGAAAACCATTAAATTTGATTGTAAACTTCTACATACATTACATTGAGTACAGTCGAATACAATATTATTAACTTTCTTTCTAACAATTTTTGTCTTGTGTAAATTATTAATTGTCTATGTAAGGGAGTATTTATTTTAGAATCGCAATATTATTAATTACACATTATTTTAATAATACTTTATAATAATATGATTAAGCCTTCGTGCGTCGCATGGGACCCCGGTAGCTAGGAACAATGATGTTATATATTTTGTCTAGATCACGGCGCTTGAAGGATTAAGATATCAAATGAAGTAAATCATGCATGAAAAATAAAGTTGCTGTTATTAATGCTTACATTACAACAGCTGACAAAATTATTCAAAATAATCATTTTCCGGATCAAGGACGGTACCACAACGTTTACGGAATTGACCTGTATTCCTCATGTGATAAAGTTCAATATAGTGTGGCAGTAATGGATGCACGTACGGTCAATAGGTATGGGGCTTACGACGCGCGGCGCCCGCGACGCAAATGAATATGTTTATGTTTAAATACTAGATGGCGCTGCCCTAACATCTTACGATTATTAGACAAGACTGATCTGTATTTTGAAGGTGATAAGGGTCCATTTTGTGTCACAAAGCAATCGAAACGAACAAGCGCTTCTCAGTTTCTTTGTTTGTTTACTTCGTCGCACATCATTATAATAACGCCGGCTTTTGAGTTTGACTACATAGTGGGTTGCAAAACCAAACAATGTGTTGGTGATGTCATTATTTACCTATATAAAATTGTGTATCTAGTACGTAATCAATATAGGAGCTGCACCCAAATCAGTAAGTATATTTCAATTTATAATAGTGGCATTTAACTAAATTGATTTTACACTCATTCATTAATTGCACTGTAAAACTAGGTAGCAAGCGAGTTGTTTTTTACAAAAACACGTTCATTTCAATTAGAAAGTTTAATATTTTTGTCCAAAAACATGTGTCGACGACTGTACCCCATTTTACGTTAGTATGTAGAAGTTTACGTTAAAATTTAATGGTTTTCTAAGTCAAAAGTCAAGCAAAAATTGGACTAATATTGGGCACTATTTCAAGCACAATTTTTTGAGACGTAAATTATACCTATAGCTCGTTCGATATTCGCGCACTGAGGTGAGTATGCTGGGCGTAGAACCTACGCCCAGCATACTCACTGAACGAAGCCTGTAACTCCGAAGTTATTCGAGCACTGTTTTTTCTTTTTGGGCACCGTTTGGCACTATTTGGGAACTATTTTTTGAAGTATGAATTATGTTTGAAGCGTATACAGATTCTCCGGACGGAGGTGAGTATGCTGGGCGAAACCTTCGTCCAGCATACTCATCGAACTATGGCTATAACTTCGCAAGTACAAGAGCACTATTTTTTTCCTTTGGGCACTATTTAGCACTATTTCAGAACAGTTTTTTGACATTCATGAAATATCAGGATTCCATGGTGAGTATGCTGGACGAAGGGACACAACAATTTGACCAATCCACAACTTGCATATAAATTTAAAATATTATTGAATGTGTATTCAGTACACATTCCAATAGATCTTTTATTAGAGATGGAATCACTACATAGTATAATCACAGTCACTGTGGCTCTGTCCGTCCCTATGTATGCCTAAAACTACGCAATCGATTTTCATGGTTTTTTTTTTTTTTTATAGATACCTAGTGATTATCTAGGAAGGTTTTACTATACATAATTTATTAGGTTTTATTTAGGCCCGACAAAGCGGGCGGAGAGCTAGTTGTAAATAAAACAACAAAAAGCATTTACAATTTTATTGACAAAACACTACACACGAATAATTTTAGTACCAGGCTCCCACTTGTAACAAAAACCACTACGCACTTTTTGCACCAACGAATTGACAACCGACGGTTTTTTATTTATCGACTCGATAGATGTATAATAAACTATGTTAGTAGATGGTTCGTCACTCAACGACTTTCCTGAGGAAACGCTTTTAGAGGACTCTGTTTCTGAATGATAGAGAGATGTTTTTTTGGCTACTTTGTTGATAATGCCGGCACAGCTGTGGTATTTTGTGAATTTCTCGTTGTTTCGATGATCCACGTCTATGTGGAGGCTTAGTTGACGCCTGTAAAGGACAAATTATTAAAAAAAAAATAGTAGACATCTTAAAAAGAGAAAAGGAATTGCATGTTCATGAATAAACAGAAAACTAAAAAATATAGGTAGGGATCTAATATTACATTTAATCATCTATTAAAAGCACGAATAATGTAAGAGCGACGGGGTATAAAATTTTAATTCAAATAAACCTATGATATATAAAAAAGCTAGATACGTTACCCGCTCTCTATTTTGGCAAGAAAAAACTCAGCTAAGTGCCCGAGTTTCACATAGTCACGCACCATTCAGCGTCGTGGCTGGACGTTCTTTTTATATTTTAATCGGCAGTTGTTATTACGAAGTACATGAGTGAGACATGTATTATGTCTCGTGCGTGAGAGTGAAAGAGAGAACAACTGTATTGGTGATAATGCGTTAGTAAGTAGGTATGTATTAATTACGCTGTTTTTTAGTGCAATGATGTTGGCCTATGCCGCGTCTACTAGTATAATAGGTCATAGAAATAAACACTATAATTACTAGCAGTAATGTGTAAAATCGGTACCGCTCATTAGAAAACTCTACCACTCGCGTACTTAGGTAGGTATCGTTTCGGACAATTTTTGAGCGTGAATGCGAGGTCGTTGTTTGTTGGACGTCAATGGATAATATAAATTTTAAAATAACTTACCGGTACTTAAACTGTTCTCCACACATTTGACATCTTACAGGGTCACACACGCACTGTGACGTCACATCTGACGCGTCAGACGTCTTCCGTTGCGACACACACGACTGTTTATCAGATTTCACGTCAGAATCTGTAGAAGTGTGTAAACTAGACTCTGCATATTGCTTTTTATTAATTCCGTTGATAATTTGCTCAGGGTCAGTTATTTTGTCAAAGAAAGAAACGATTTTCTTTAGCTTGTCTTCTGGGACGTCGATTTTTAGTTCTGGGTCTGTTTGGGTGATGCTTGCTATTTTTGTTGAAGGCCTGAAACAATATTTACATGAGCAGATTGGTGTTCTAAGTCTTTATGTTATAAAACTCAAGAAGACTGTCTATTATTCAGATTTCAAACAAAAATACTGGACGGATTTTGATGTTTTTTTTATGTTATTTAGGTATCAAGTAACCCTCGGAAGCAAATGCATAAATATGCTATAATTTAGTTATATGCATTTTATTATTCGCACACAAAAAAATAGTATGCACAGCTAGTGTGTACCTATTTCTTGCTTTCTTTAAAGGAAAAATATAATAAAAAGACATCAAAAAATAAACCTACAACAACTAAGTTGACTAATAGAATAAATTCAATCTATAATACTCATATTGGTTATGCACAAATTCATGAATCAAAATAATCATCCATAAAAGAGTAAATTACCGTTCATTAGAAGCTACAGAAACAACATTAGCGTTCAGCTTCGAGATGCCCAAGTGTTCGTTTTCATGTAAAAACTTGTCCTGTTCGAGCACGAAGCCTTCATGGCAGTAGTGGCAGATGTGCCGGCGTTCAGGGAAGTGGCACAGGTTGAGGTGATCGTTGTAGTTTATTATTCCTGTATAAATTAATGATATAATAAATAGATATTATTGCTTTTCTGTTAGTTGAAATAGAAAAAATCGACGAGCAAACATTTGTGGAATGTATTTCGTTTATCATTGTTTAATAGTTGTATGTAATTTTAATTGACAAACTTGCAAGTTTTGCCGTAAAGATTTTTGTTATATTAAACTAGAGTTCCGCCCCGGCTTCGCCCGTGGTACATAATATTTCGCAATAAAAGGTAGCCTAAGTCCTTTCTCGGGTATCAAAATATCTCCATACCAAATTTCATGCAAATTGGTTCAGTAGTTTAGGCGTGATTGAGTAACAGACAGACAGACAGAGTTACTTTCGCATTTATAATATTAGTATGGATTAGATGTTTGTTAAACTTATAAACTCGTAATAATTTATCTTATTAGAAAGGAACAATTAAAATAAACAGGCTCATCTATGAAAACTGCTATCTATCTAATTTATCGAAATATTTATATTTTTTATATAGAAATATGATATAAGAAAGCTGTGGACAGAGTCAGGCGGCAACATAATAATAAGATTTTGTGAATGACCACGTAACTTTATGTAACTATAATAATTAATGATTATAATTAATGTATTCGTTCAAAAAACAGAAAAAAATGCCATAATATTATTATAAAATTATCTGTGCTTTAGCGTACCATAAAACATCATCCTACATCCAACAATAGGACACTGTCGTGGCGTAATGTCCATCAGACAATTCCTCTGCACACTCTGAACATAATTTAATATAACTGGACTCTTCGATTCCCTTAAAGCTATCTCAGAATGTGTTTTCTTTGGTCTCCGCCCTCGTCTTAACCGCAAGCCTCGACGACGTCGCTTTTCATAGCGATTAACAATATCATCGTCACTCGCTGCATACGTTCTAGGATTTTGGATCTTATAATGGTAATTTCTCTCTGGTTTTAAACCGAATATCCGTTGCAGGAAGCATTGAAAGCGTGTTGGTTTGTGCCGCTTGCTTCTATAGGGAGCTTGGAATTCTGAATGTCTAGATTCCCTTGAGCCCCTAGATTCTCTCTCGCTTTGTACGGATACGTTTTCTTTTGAATCTTGTGTAGATTCGTCTTTGCTAATAGATCTGCTTATATGAGATTCAGATATTTGACTCTGTAGTTCCCTTATAACAGTTGTAGGTATAGATGTATCTTCAGATTTAATAGTGACGTCACCGTTGGAAACTTCAGTAGTTCCCGCGCCAGCGTCCGTTTTGGTTCTACGCGATCTTTTCCTTCGTCTTTTAGGTTCAGGTATAGGTTCTACATAGGTCTCAGGTAGGAAACCTATAACGCTCGCGTCGTATATTTGGAACAGTTTCTTCAAGCACTTATATTTGGCTTTCAGCACTTCGTGTTTTTTCTTTGGCACCCATTTTATGACGTCATCGTCTGACTCCCGTTTTTCTGGGATGCTCGTTAGAGTGGGATTACGCATCACACGATGTTTTTCCACTATGAAGCACAATGTTTTCGTTGCAATATAAATAAATACGGACACATATATTTGGCAATTTGGATACGGTATCATAACTGATACGGATCGCCGGGGTTTTTTGTTGTAATATTTATTTTATAAGAGGGCATAGTGTGACATTTTTGCTTGTTAATTTCGAAAAATGAAATGCCGTTTTCTTCTTTGTTGGTCTAGATTGTTTATTTTGTGATGTCAGTAGAGCTTTTTTTATGAATAACAGAACCTCTTTTATTATTTCTTTGTTAGTTTTGCTCTAATTTTTTATCGGCTTTTGCTTATCTTTGTAGGTACTTGGTACTAAATGTACCTAATCAAATAAGTTAAATGATTGAGACTTGAAAACGGTAGAGACAGACAGAAATACTTCCCCATTAATAAGGAGGACTAGTTTTAGATATGACAAATGAAAAAGAACGGAAATTAAGAAAGGATATTATGAAGAATAAAAACAACAATTGATAGCAATATTTTTTTTTATTAAAATAAATCACAAAATATGGGTAATTTATATAAATTAAATAAATCACAAAGTATAACTTAAATATAGATAATATAAAATATACAAAAGGTCTTTTCTTATAATAAGGGAAGAAGTTGAGCGTGCTGCGTGATTCAACATGTTTAAAAATTAAGTTAATTTTCTTTAATAAATGCAATTTTAGTACATAATTATTATATAAACAACTCTTAGTATAAATGATTATCTTATTCTAATGGTATTTCGTTAAATATTTGTAGTAAGTATAATTAAATAAATATTCAACATACAAATGTATATTTAAATGAAATGTTAGGAATATTTAGAAAAAAACTACAAATGTCAAAATGACGTTTCACGCTTGTGCGTCTGTCATAAGAAAATTTGAAAAAAAAAGGGTTTAGCATGTCACATTTTTTGTCAAAATATCGAGCATTTTTTGTAAATTATTATGAATTTGTACCTGTTATACATGTTATGTTGTTGGTACTAAAATCTTTCGACACTTTTCAAGAAAATTAAATCATCCAAATTCATAAATTGCGTGAAATAGTAAAAAAAATACTTGAAATAAAAAAAAAAAAATTGCCGCTTTTTAGCACAGTCGGTTAAAAAAATATTCTGTATGTGTTTTAAAATACTCTATTAGTATTTTTTTAGATTTTTTATACGTTATTTTTTATGTAACATTACTTATAAATAAGTTAAATTACAATTTAAATTAAATAAAATGGTAAGCTCTTTGTAACAAATTCGTATAACTTGTTCTTTTTATGAAAAAAATTATATTGTAGAGAAAAAAAAATGTTTTGATTACGGCTGCATATTTTTTTTATTTTTTTTTAAGTATTTCACAAATAAAAAGAACAAGTTATAGATTTCTTATTAATTAATTTTTAAGTACATATTTAGATTAACTCTTAGTCTATACGTAGTCATCAACCAAATGAACCTTCCGGCATAAGTAGTGCTGAAACAAAAATAAAAAAATATATTATATAGTCATGTAAAAACAAATTCATCATACAACGTTTTTGGGTTAAGCTTTAGCAAAAAAATATCTATCTCAAAACAAGAAATGTGTTCAATTTCATCAAAATCGCTTCAGACATTTCAGCGTGAAATGGGAACATATTACAGACATATAATATATAAATATGTGAGAGAATTATAACAGAGTAGTTGTTATGTGGCTATACCTTCCTATTATAAAGTACTCTATGGTGTACAACATAATGGCGATATTGAATTGATATGAAATGCATGGAGTTACGGGCCATGCGATGGTTTATATTCCTTGAGTCAGTAGCTCGATGATATAGTCTCGGTACTACCATCGACCGCGCAAGGTGTGCGCACTGAGTCATTATTTAATATTATTTCACATATCTACCTAACTATAATTAATTATGGAGAGTTATTTAAATTCTCTGACAGCAGCGGTGGGATCGGCACTTATTACCCCCGATTCCAATAAGAGTAAGACTACGTTAAACGATGCAAATCTGCAAGTGAGTGAAACGAGTGATAGTGTTAGTGAAGTTCAAGAAGAAATAGATAGTGTTAATGAGGTTCGAGAAGAACCAGAGTTTCCACCAATAAATCGTGAGAATGTTAACACAACAACAACAACATCATGTGTTGTGTGTGGGTTGTAAAGCACCATGTCGTGCGCATCTCTGTTAAAAGAAATGGCAGATACACTTTCCTAAAACGAAACATTTTGTTTCCGGGTCTAACGCATAAGTAAGGTAGACCCACTACGAGGCCAGCCTTCATCTACCTGTGTGGACATTATTTTTAACGTGAAAAGAAGCTAAGAAGCGAGAGGAAATACCTTTTCGAGATATGGTATGGTAAAAAAGTGATCGAGTTTCAACATACATCGAGTGCTCCACTACAAAGTTGGCGCTAATCGACCGGCTGAGAACGGGCTGGAACTATGCGAATATAGTAAATTCGTGGTAGAAGGTATTGCAGATGACCAGGTATGATCTGATTTATTATGATACACGCCGATTGATTTTGTGGGTCTTGATAGACATTTTGGCATAAATCATTTAAAGCGTCGCATGTTGCAAATTGTTTGCTATAACTGTGTGTTCACATGTCATTACAAACGTGACTGTAAATCTCGCCCATGAAACAAAATCAGTTAGTTTAATCGATAAGAATAACAAAGGTCCGCTCAATATTTAAGAAACAACAACGCATTTATTGTCATAAATTTGGTCACATAGAAGAGGTTTGTTTTTCCAAAGCAACGGGCGGCACGCTCTTAAAGAAACAATACCCTTATCAATGTGTGTTTACAGCACGATACCCCGCTTACCTACAGTCACAGACGTTGCCGGCGTAAAGTTCAAGTGCCTTATTGACAGCAGGTCCGATTGTTTTTTTTTTCCTTTGTAAAAGGATAGCCGATAGCGTGACCGGGCCTCTAGAATTTGTATACACTCGCGTAACAAGAACTGGCACTGTATCAACCTATTCATTCGCCCGTACAACATTACCCATAACTGTTAATGATATGAGCTTTGGTTATTGTAGACTCTCGAGTACTTCCTGGGATGGAGTAACAGGTCGAGATGTTTTTACTAGAGTTTGATTATGGATAACAATGAGATCAAATTATTCGTGAATTTAAAATAAACAATATTTGTTATTGCGGACAATAATTTTGAATCTATAGACACGGATTTAAATGATTTTAATGATGTTCATCGTGTGAGATCCATTATTGAAAGTAAAGCACAAATTTTGTGAAATGGGAATAAGACTTGTGAATACAACCCTAGCACAATCTACAGTTCTTTCAACATTGATAAGGTTTTGTAATGCCCTTGTTGTTAGCCAAGGACTAGATAAATTGCGTGACTTCATAGCTACTTTTTTTAAATTCAACGATGTTCTCGAGTTTCAAAATCATAAGAGGTTACATTCTTTTGTTTAAAAATAATATTGAAAGTCTCGCTTGCGCAGAGTTTTCATTTAATTGGAATAAATGCAAGTTGCTGTTGCAACATTGAATAGGTATTCACCACAAGGTTTCATAACATCGAATGGTAGACTTGTCAGATAAAAAAAAGGCTCTTGCTGAAGCATTATTGTCAAAAGAACGTTTAAGTTCGCGAAATATTTTAGAATGATAAAAAAAAAGATTTCTGCTTCTTTATTAACGATTTTCGGACAAATCTCGTTGTTGAAGTACAAACAGATTCCTGTTCAATAGATTAATAGTGGTTCAGTTTTCCTACAAGAAAGTAATGATCAACTTAAAAATCGAATATTATCAAAGAATCACTGACACAGAAAGTTGTTATCATAGTTATTAAATAGAGTTATAAGATTTAAGAAGACCTCAAGCATAATCTATTAAGCGTTAACATTTTAGAATATTAACAGACTGAAATAGTCTCAAAGCATCATGTCATAAGAAAAATATTTTCTCCTCTTGTTCATAGATGATCGGCTTACATACAAGCTTTTGATTTCGAAGTCGGTACCTACGCAAGGGTCCAAGAATACCGCGTGTAGATTTTATTAGTAGAAACTAGTTGTCTTAACATAATGTTCAATTTGGGCAAAAATAGTAAAGATTCGCGACGACTACAAGCCGAACAACTTAGATCCGAACATAAGTAAAGTAATTGAAGCCGATAAAATGAAATTATTGATTTAAATTTAAGGTGTCACATATGATAAAAAAAATGCTTGCTGTATAAACATTTTCTTTTGTTTGGTGCAAACGAAGTGTTATCATTCATTTATTGATACAATCATTTCATGATTACTTATTTGAAACATTTTAGTTAGGAAAAACCTGCAAAAACTTAGTGTACTTAGTTTGTTAGAACGTACATTGAACATTTTTAGATTGCAAAGTTAATTAAAGGCCCTCTAGAGCTATACAGTTGACTTGACATCCAATAGAAAATGTATCAGAACCACTTCATACATAGCCATAAATACGAATGGCACTTACTTATAATTGTTGACGCATTTACTGGTTAATATTGTCACCTAGCTCCTGTTAAAAATGTGTCTTCAAAAAAAAAAAAAAAGAGCATGTTAAGCGCTTTGTTTTTGTTGTGCGCTGAAAGGAATAGTAGCCGATCAAGCTACGTCATTCGCAGGTAGCGAACTCATAGACTTGAGTTGGCAGTGTTCTTTTGAGTTTCATAAAATTACAAGCGGGATGAATTATTGCGCTAACGGGTTATTTTAAAAAGTTTATGTCTGTTCTTAAGTTCATTGTTTCATTATCGCTGAAAATCATGAACGTAGATAATGGTATTTTACAGTTATTGGCAAAATTCAACTTACTTTGAATTGTATTGTATGAAAGAAACGCACAGCACAGGCGACAGCCCATTGCAATTGTCTATAGGCTGCAAGTCCTCCGCGTAGTCATGAACGTAGATATTGGTATTCTACAATTGGCGAAATTCAACTTACTTTGAATTGTATTTTATCAAAAAGTTTAACACAGGCGACAGCCCAATGCAATTGTCTATAGGCTGCAAGACCACTACGCTATAATGATTTAGTACGAGTGTCAACAGTTTAAAAGTTAACCTGTTTGAAATTAGAAATAACGCAAAAGTCAGGATGGACGAGCATTTGAACGTCTATAAGACTCGTATTGAAAAAAAAAAAAAAAAAAAAGCATTCTGTTTAATGTTGATATTGTGTTAGTAAGAAAGAAAAGCCGATTGTAACATCAATATTATTTTACTTGTTTTGGCGGTCATTTATGATTATTGAATTGTCTCAAGGTAGACTATGAAAATGTGATATCGTCGGTAGTGGTAAATGATATGAAAGTCGGTGTGACTTTAGAACCTTAGACTTTAGGTTCAGTCCTCGTAAATTAATTATTAGCTGTTAATCTGCCCCGTAAAGTGTTCTTATTATACCTAGTATACATCAAGGTATAAGTGCAAGGTGGTTTTGTGTATTCCTGTAAATACACTAGATATGTCACTGGACGACGATTTGATGGCGTGTCATACGATGTAAATTACTAAGTTAGGAGAAAAGTTCTCCAGTCCATACAAAATAATCTCAACTTTGCGATAACGAGAGGTATCGAATCGAGCCTCAAACTGGAGGTCATGCTCAGTACATATTTGTGTCAAGAACTTACAAATTCATCTAAGCAGTTGGAAAGTGAGCCAATGAATAAAAATGTATTCCACAAATGTTACTCCTTACTTCCAGTAATTTGCAAGTTGCCTGGCAGAGATTGCTGTGTAGCAATAAGGCCGCATATTGTGCAAAATATTTTTACCTTATAAGTTTGTACTAGATTTTCTTACATTGTTTTGTACAATAAAGTATTGTAAAAAAAATAAATACTCCGTATATTTTTATTTTTGTTTTATTTTATTATTTTTACCTATTCATTTCCTCGGTTGTTACATAATTCCGTATAGTTAATCTAAGTATTACACAAAAGTTTCATAACACACATGCACACCACACTTTAATAGCTCAATAATAGCTCTGTGTTTGACATAGCAAGGCGTGTATGTCATATTGTACATTGGAAGCTCCGCGCTTCGTGTAGTTGTGGGTAGCGCTTGCGCTCCTTGTGATCACAGTACATGGCAGGCTCCGCGCTGCATGTAGTTCCAGATGTTGTGGGTAGCATTGCGCTCCTTGTGATCACAGTACATTGGAAGCTTCGCGCTTCGTGTAGTTCCAGTTGTTGTGGGTAGCTTTAAGCTCCTTGTAGTCACAGTACATGACAGGCTCCGCGCTGTATGTAGTTCCAGATTTTGTGCGAAGCATTGCGCTTCATGTGACTACAGTACATGTCAGGCTCCGCGCTGCATGTAGTTCCAGTATTTGTTCAGAGCTCTACATTTACAATATATAATACACACACACACACACCAGTACATGGCAAGCTCCGCGCTGCATGTAGTTCCAGATGTTATGGGTAGCATTGCGCTCCTTGTGATCACAGTACATGGCAGGCTCCGCGCTGCAAGTAGTTCCAGATGTTGTGGGTAGCATTGCGCTCCTTGTTATCACAGTACATTGGAAGCTTCGCGCTTCGTGTAGTTCCAGTTGTTGTGGGTAGCTTTAAGCTCCTTGTAGTCACAGTACATGACAGGCTCCGCGCTGTATGTAGTTCCAGATTTTGTGCGAAGCATTGCGCTTCATGTGACTACAGTACATGTCAGGCTCCGCGCTGCATGTAGTTCCAGTATTTGTTCAGAGCTCTACACTTACAATATAATACACACACACACAATACATTCAAAGCTTCGTCTTTAGGCGACAGTGGCCGTTGTTGATATCACCGATGATGACGATGATGAGTAATAATTTGTGAGTCGGTGTGAAAAGTTACAAACCGTGAAGGGAAAAGAGTTTGAATACAGCAAATGAAATAGCAACGCAGTAAGTAATCTGCGCAAAATTACTAGTCGAATGTTCGCGCGAGAACGCGCTCGTTGTCAGAATGGCCGTGTGAGAGAATTATAACAGAGTAGTTGTTATGTGGCTATACCTTCCTATTATAAAGTACTCTATGGTGTACAACATAATGGCGATATTGAATTGATATGAAATGCATGGAGTTACGGGCCATGCGATGGTTTATATTCCTTGAGTCAGTAGCTCGATGATATAGTCTCGGTACTACCATCGACCGCGCAAGGTGTGCGCACTGAGTCATTATTTAATATTATTTCACATATCTACCTAACTATAATTAATTATGGAGAGTTATTTAAATTCTCTGACAAATACATATAGATTATCATTAGTAAAAAAATGTTAACAAAAAAGTTGTAAAAAAATCATCATCAAAAGTCTCAAAGTCTCATCAAAATCGGCACATAGGTTACAGATAACAAAAAAACTTACCCGCGATTGAAGCAGTCATAAAACAAATACCACAGCCCGCGAAAAACGCTCTGACCGCCAACTGAAAATTAAATATTTGTTATTTGTATGCAACGACGTCATTTTGATTTTTGTATGTATGGACGTAGTTTCTTCATTTTTATGACACATAAAGATGATTCTGATTCTGTACAAATGTCTAATGCTAGTGTAAGTGTCAAAACGATAATTTTGTATGGAGTGTCCGAGGTGTGCCCATACTAAGCTTTCGCTTGTGTTATAGAAACCAAATGGCTGATAAACATATATAATTTTTAAATATATACATATATAGATAATTAATACCCAGACACAGAGCAAACATAAATGTTCATCACACAAATATTTTGCCCGGGTGGGAATCGAACCCACGGTCTCTGTCTTGGAAGGCAGGGCCACTACCAACCAAGCCAACCGGCTAGAATGGCAGTAGACTGTAGAATTACTGTACTTTAATCATAATACTATCGGTCCGCCCCGGCTTCGCCCGTGGTACATATTATTTCGCCATAAAAAGTAGCCTGTGTCCTTTCTCGGGTATAAAAAATATCTCCATACCAAATTTCATGCAAATCGGTTCAGTACCTAGTTTAGGCATGATTGAGTAACAGACAGATAGACAGAGTTACTTTCGCATTTATAATATTAGTATGGAAGTATGGATTAATACCCAGACACAGAGCAAACATAAATGTTCATCACACAAATATTTGCCCCGGGTGGGAATCGAACCCACGGTCTGTCTTGGAAGGCAGGGCCACTACCAACCAAGCCAACCGGCTAGAATGGCAGTAGACTGCTGTGGTAGACTGTAGAATAATATATCATAATACTATCGGTCCGCCCCGGCTTCGCCCGTGGTACATATTTCGCAATAAAAAGTAGCCTATGTCCTTTCTCGGGTATAAAAAATATCTCCATACCAAATTTCATGCAAATTGGTTCAGTAGTTTAGGCGTGATTGAGTAACAGACAGACAGACAGAGTTACTTTCGCATTTATAATACATATTATAGTATGGATTATAAAGCTGAAGAGTTTGTTTGAACGCCCTAATCTCAGGAACTACTGGTGTTATTTCAAAAATTCTTTCACTGTTAGATAGCCCATTTATCGAGGAAGGCTATAGACTATATCTATTCTGCTCATACTCTTTACCAATACATGAACCCACACTCATCCAATCATGCACACACATAAAGACATGATACACAAACACCCACACTCACACACTCATACACTCACAAACACACCCACAGACACAAACTTTTACATTATATATATTACTAGCGGTCCGCCCCGGCTTCGCCCGTGGTACATATTAACGTTTTCTCTACATAAGAACCATCCTCGTACTTCAAGGAATATAATAAAAAAAGAATTATCGAAATCGGTTCAGCCGTTCTCGAGTTATGGAATTACAACGAAAAGTGGCATTGATTTTTATATATTAGATTTTTATTTTTTATTTTTTGGATCTCTGTTTAAATTAGGTACGTCAACATATTTCTCAACTATAACATTGGAAGGTCATCGGTACCCGTAATACAGACTATAGTCTAGTACGGGACCATCGTTTTTTCTATACTTTGTAATTGAGGTTGTGAAATAAAGATATATATATATATATATATATATATATATTTTTATATCATCACGCTAAGACCAACACCGCAGGGCACAGCTAGTATACTCACAGAGGATAGCGTTTCTCGTTGTTGCGGTGCTATGGCGGCTATTGCTCCAAGCATGATGCCCGCTGATGATGGGTTTGTGAAGCCACATAGAGCGTATGTCGCTATTAGTTCAGATCGCGCCTGAAATGTCATTAATTATTATTAAATTCAAACTCAAACTCAAACTCAAACATTTATTTATTCAATTAGACTTCTTCGAGAAGCACTTTGAAACGTCAATACATATTTTTATCATTTACCACCGATTCGGAAAGCAGTATCTATGGAGAAGAATCGGCAAGAAACTCCATAGTTGCTCTTTTAAATCATTTCAGTATTACAATTTAATTTTACAAAATATGTAAGTAACCGTACGTATATATTATCATAATATGCCAAAGAACTGTCCTGCAATTAAAGATTAGATTAGATTTATTTGCTTTTTATGTGATTTATTTTTCTTTTTATGTGTACACTATCTTCACAAAGCAACTGTAAACTTTATGCTTGGTACTTGGTTGCTTGGAGATATGTATATAATTTGTACTACATTCTTGCAAATAAATATAATTTGAATTTGAATTTTGGAAGAAATTGCTATTTAGCAATAAAGCCGCTTGTAAAATTAAAAATTGTGTGCAATAAATAATATATTATAACTAAATCTAAAGATTATAATTATTTATTTAGAGACTGGTCTACAATAGCACAAAATAGTGATTTATGGAAGCACTTTGAACAGACCTTTGCCAAGGATTGGGACACAACAGGCTAATACAGGGTTAGTTTTCAATGACCAGCCAAAATTTAAAATTAAGATCTAGATATTAAACCAAAGGTAAATTTGAAACATTATTGTCGAATAAAATAAAAATAATAGCATTCATTTGAAAATGTCTTAAAAATTGCCTAAATCGTAAACACCGCCAGAATCAATGCATTTGTGTGCGTGCGCGCATCGCCAAATTTATGTGTGTGCTAACTTCTACCTATCTAGGTTGTTGAACTGAATTGTGCTTTTGTAATGTCCACACGTTCGCTTTTTAGTGGCGAACAGGAATGAAATCTAATTAAAAAAAAAAACGTTTTTTTTTCATTAGATCTAAAATGTTATCGATTCTGAACCATTTCTGAAAATTTGGCCGATCATTGAAAACTAACTTTGTATAATACAATATTATACAATTCAATAATATACAATACAACACAATTCAATACAATACGGGAATATTTAACTGTTAACATAGGTAAAAATAACTTAATTCAATTTTTTAACTACAAAAAAAAAATGACCCTATAAGATTTAAGCTTCCAATTTTTTAATAATATAAACCTACTAAAGACCCCAAAACTTGTGTACTAGAAATAGATGGACTAATAACGATGAATTAAATACTTACAGATAGCAATCCATCTCTCTTCATTTCTCCCATTCTCTGGTATGCAACAAATTCATTGACCACTGTTTTCAGACCAATCAAAGATCCGACATATTCACACTCCTCCCAGGGCACTCCTGTAAATAATTAAATTTTAATATTAGTACTAAATCCTACAACTACACATATCAACAAAATCTTGGCATGTTTCATAAATTAAAAAAAACTTGAGTTAACATATCTGATTTTATTGTTATCTTTAAATAAGTGGAACTTATCATCGTTATAATTAAGGATGATGATATTAATTCTTAACTTTTAATTTTTATTCAAATATAAAACATAAGTATAAAAATAAGTGATGCCATCTATAAGCGACTACCAGTCTTGGCGGCTATGAAAAACTAAGGTAAAACTACTTGTTCAATCGAAAGAAAAACACAATCCCCGACCATGATCAGTTTTCTCAACAAAATTATTGTTTAAAAGTATTATAGTGTTAATGATCTCAATATATGTCACGCGGTGTGTCCATTAAACACATAAAACTGAAAGAATAGAATAAATTGGATCGCTCACGAGTGGCTGAGTTGGTGAGGCATCCGCCCCGGAATGGCGCGAAAGGATGCGGGTTCGAGTCCCGCGCCGTGATCGAATTTTTTCTATTCCTTATAAATTTATGTTTAAAAGTCAAATCTCACCCATCATCCAACACAGCGGTATAAAGACCTTCCCCAACAACCACTCTAGATTCAAATCCGGTAAACCAAGCAGAGCACCGCAATAACCGATGACTCCGTTGATAAACGCGATAGCGGCTACGAAAGCTACTAGATTCGCTACAATATTCAGTATTAGAGATATTCCGTTTGTCGCTCCGCGTGTAGCCGCGGAAAGTGCTGATTGGTCCTGTCTGTAATTAATAGAACTATTAATTTTACAACACAAAAAAGTGCTAAGCACAAGTGTCAGAAGTGAAACTTCTTTACCAAGATTCTTGATATAAAAAAGAGTGTGTCAGAACTCAGAAGTGAAACTTCTTTGGCAAGATTCTTGATATAAAAAAGTGTGTCAGAAGTGAAACTTCTCTGGCAATATTCTTGATATAAAAAAAGAGTGTGTCAGAAGTGAAACTTCTTTGGCAAGATTCTTGATATAAAAAGAGTGTGTCAGAAGTGAAACTTCTCTGGCAAGATTCTTGATATAAAAAAGAGTGTGTCAGAAGTGAAACTTCTTTGGCAAGATTCTTGATATAAAAAGAGTGTGTCAGAAGTGAAACTTCTCTGGCAAGATTCTTGATATAAAAAAGAGTGTGTCAGAAGTGAAACTTCTCTGGCAAGATTCTTGATATAAAAAAGTGTGTCAGAAGTGAAACTTCTTTGGCAAGATTCTTGATATAAAAAAGAGTGTGTCAGAAGTGAAACTTCTCTGAAAAGAGTCTTGATATAAAAAAGAGTGTGTCAGAAGTGAAACTTCTCTGGCAAGAATCTTAAAATAAAAAAGAGTGTGTCAGAAGTGAAACTTCTCTGGCAAGATTCTTCATATAAAAAAGAGTGTGTCAGAAGTGAAACTTCTCTGGCAAGATTCAAAGATACTAAAATCAAACTCTATGTAACGGTATTGCCATGACGCGACCTTGAAAGTTCTCTCTACTTTGTCAACCTTAGAGTATATATACTATCTATAGAGTGCGAACAACCAAGTGGGAACAGTAGGCACAGGTGGGAACAACACGACGCTCCCGCCGCGAGCGCTCGCAGTCGTGGTTGAGTGCTCACGAAGTCTCTAGATTTTTTTCATATTTACGAATAAACGTGGTGAAATGTGCAGTTCTATCTTGCAAAAACGATACTAGAAAATAAACAAAATTGAAATCCACTATCAAATTTCATCAGTAAGTCGATTGTTTTACATAATTTGATGAAAATAAATCTAGCATCGCGGGGGTGAAGAGTAGGTGGGAGGCGGACACGCGCAGGCTCGCTCGCGCGCCTCACTGCCGCCACGTGATCGTAGTGATGTGACCTGACCAACGCTGTACTCGATATAAAGTTTACTAGAAGAACTATATTTTAACAAATTATTTATTTAACTTTAAAATTAAAACTCTTTTAAAAATGTATTATAAATAAATTTGTGGTGTGTTTTGTATGATACACTTTCTAAATTATGAATGCGAATGTATTATAGTGTAAATGTAAAATATGTAATGTTACGATATATTTTCTGAACCGCTAAATTGATTTTGAAGATTTTGATAGTAGAATGGATAAAATTGAATAAAAAAATTATTAATATTATTTATTATATTATCATTTTAAATTATTAATTATTCCTTAATATTTTTTACCATTTTTAAAACATTATTATTATTGTTTGATTTATTATTAAATAAATAGCACTAAACCCGAACTTTTATTTTATCAACTTTATTATTTAACAAGTACTCACGTTTTTCTGATATTCCAATCAAACATATTTTTTAAAGTACTTATAATTAATACAAGAAAATTTCTTATATAATATTTAATATTCAAATGGAATAAACAAACTTTATTCAGTTGGTAAACAAATTTAAAATTACATATTTATACTTTATTCATATATTTTTCCTTTAATAACTTATTGAACATAAAATTTACTTATGATACATATTTATTTACATAACTTATCGATAGTTCAACACGCAATTGATATCTACCCATCCCTATTTGTCACACACACATCTATATAGTATCTATAGCTCATCTGCCTACGATGCGCACTATGCAATTTGTGCAATACACTCGCTCTATACTATTGTAATATATACTCTAAGTTCTCAACGCTTCTAAAGAAGTTTCACTTCAAAAATTATAAACAATAGAAATTAAAGATTACACCTATTATGTTAATAAAGAAAGAAATAATTCATTAATAGATAATAAAAATTGACAAAGGGCAACGAAGAAATACTAAAACAGTAATTAAAATCAATGTTCAAAATGGTAGCAAATTTTTAACTCTTGCAAGTTCTATTTTTTAAGTTTCTTCTAGAATTTAGTGAAATTAAAGATAACTCATTAATTTCGATTCCACCTCTAACAAATTCTTAAAAATTAAATTGCCATAAATATTTTTATCGAGAAACCGTATTTTTTTAACAAAATAACAAAACAACATACTTCTCAACCTCCTGTATATTATCGACGCGTGTCAACGAGCGTCTAGTTTCAGGCATCAATAGTTTCGAATAGCACACAGCAGCAGGTGCCGACATCACACTTGCTGTCACAAGATGCGCGGGAGATGCACCGAAACCTATATAGGCGGCTAGTATTGTGCCTAAAAGTAAAAGTAACTTATGTATCATAAGTAAAAGTAACTTATGTATCATAAGTAAAAGTAACTTATGTATCATAAGTAAAAGTAACTTATGTATCATAAGTAAAAGTAACTTAAGTATCATAAGTAAAAGTAACTTATGTATCATAAGTAAAAGTAACTTATGTATTATACGAGACAGATTTATTTAATACGTCCTTAAATACGTATAAATCGAATGTTTTTAAATTCTTAAGTCGATAATTATTAATGAAAATTGTAAACTTATCCTATTTTAATATTTTATTTTAAACTAAACATGTAATGCTTTGGGTTTTACACGGTCTGTTAATTAGGTACTTGTTATTATGAAATAAATAAATAAATACGTATGTATTTCTAAGCAGGTACTCTACTCAAAAATTACAAAAAATACCTAACTATAATACAATTAATAAAGTACCTAATTAACTTCGGCTTATGGCTTCGCTTGTGACACAATACAACATATATACATACACAATACAACATATAGCGCTCGGGGAACACCTTCATATCCAACGATGAAAGAATTTATGAAATCGGTTCAGTAGTTACTGAGATTAGCGCGTTCAAATTAATAAAAAAACCTTTAAAGCTTTAGAATATATTAGAACTAGCTTTCCACCCGCAGCATCGCCCGTGCAGTCAAAGATAAACCCGCATAGTTCCCGGTCCCGTGGAATTTCCGGGATAATACCTAACCTGTATAATGTAATAACCATATATTCATAGGTACTTCTAGAGTAGGAAACAAACCGTTGTTGTATATAAAGATAAAAGTCTTGCAGCGCGTCGATTAACATTGGTGTTCCACAAGGATCCTATACAGGTCCTATTTTTCTCCTTGAATATACTAATCCATAGTCCATACTAATATTATAATTGCGAAAGTAACTCTGTCTGTCTGTCTGTTACTCAATCACGCCTAAATTGCTGAACCAATTTTCATGAAATTTGGTATGGAGATATTTTGATACCCGAGAAAGGACATAGGCTACCTTTTATTGCGAAATATGTACCACGGGCGAAGCCGAGGCAGACCTCAAGTATTCAATAAATTTTTACTACCGTTTACAATTATAATAAGACAAAATATAATACTTACTAACCAGAAACAGTCGCAAAACCAGACGACAGTACAACGTGTAGTTCCGATGGAGTCAGCAAAGGAAGGTATGGTTTTATCAGCAGAATCGATTCTGACTGAAAATTTTTAGTTATTTTTAAAATCTATACTAATATTATAAAGCTGAAGAGTTTGTTTGTTTGAACGCGCTAATCTCGGGAACTAAAGGTCCGATTTGAAAAATTCTTTCGGTGTTAGATAGCCCATTTATCGAGGAAGGCTATAGGCTATATATCATCACGCTACGACCAACAGGAGCGGAGCCACGCGGGTGAAACCGCGCGGAGCAGCTAGTTAAACATATTAATGTTAATTGATTTTGATGATTAACACACCAGTTAATTTTGATTTTAATAATAAACTCACCATCCCCAAGAATATATTTCCCACAGCGATCACGCTTTCACAAACAGTGGTATCAGTGGCCGCTCGTAACAAATGGCCGAGTTTTAAACAGAACCATTGTAAAGCGCCCCAGAAGAATAGCACTTCAACCAACATACTGAAGAAGAATATTACTGGTAGCGTCTGAAAGAGGATTTCGTTATATTAGTCAATCTGTAAAACCGCACTACTATTTACGAGTGAGAAAGTATGTTTGTCTGTTTGTTTGCGTCTTCTTCTTATTCGTCTATTCTTGCGTCTGAGGATAGTTAGGAGGCTAGAAAATGGCATAGGCTCCTTTTTAAAATATATGCAAAATTATTTATTTATTTATTTATTAATACTTTATTGCTCTTGGAATCATTACAATAAGACTTAATCTAAGGATACATTACAACAATTGGCGGTATTATCGCTATGCAGCGATTTCTTCCAGACAACCGGACGTACGAAGAGAAATTAAATTAAATTATGTGTGTATGTCACCGTCATCTGGTTGAATTGGCAACGGCCTTTGAACGTTACATTAAACAATTGGACGAGCTGTCCTTTAGCCATTCAATGAACGCGCTAGTCATTCAATGAAATAGCTAATTCAACGAGATGACTGCGACATATATATGGTTTCAAAATTAAATCATTTCTCAAGCATAAACCATAATAACATTTAAAAAAATCTCATTCCCGTCTAAACCAATAAATTAATTTAGTAATTAAAGTTTCACTTACACTAAAAGCGAACACTTGTTCAGTTCTAACGAGTAAGTCTCCAAACACGAATGCAGCGCCATCTACACCGTATGATAGAAATGTTGCTACCTGGAATAATTATAATTATAATTACAATAAAACTATTTCTGTATTACATGATAAAAAATATAAACAATCACTTGTCTTTTTTGAGCCTGATTGATATCCAAAACAGTGGACAGATTTTGATGGGACTTTCAATAGTGAATTGATCATGCTTGTCCTAAATTCCTGCTTAATACTGTTAATGGTGTACTAAGAACAAACTATACAAAAATCATATGCACCTTAAATAATAATAATCAATCAAACATTCCTCGTGAGTGAACGAAAAATCTAAATCTATACATATAATAAATCTGTAGAGGGGTCAAGTCTGTACATTGAAAATATTGAAAAAATAAATACCAGGATATCCAGTTACTGGATCGATACCAAACCCAAATATGTGATTAAAAAAATTTTTGTCTGTCTGTATGTGAAGACATCACGTGAAAACTAATGGTTCGATTTCGATGAAACTTGGTTTATTTATACCTTATTATCCTGGGCGTAAAATAGGATACTTTTTATCCTGGAAAAATACGTAGAAAAAAATCTTAATTTTTCAGTTTTATCCATACTGTCGTTGTTCTGTAGAACCGCGAACACACGTTGCGTATTATTATAGGCCTAGCCGTATTTGGGTCCAATCAAGGTCCAATAGATATTTATAAGATGTCATTGTCAAATTTACTCAAAATGGAGAAATAAACCATCCACGCGAAGACCGACATTAGCGCGGACGGAGTCGCGGGCGGAAGCTAGTTTATGAATATTGTAGAACTTTACCAATGAATGAATAAATGAATGAACAAACAAGTGATAACTGCGTTAAAAACAACCGACTTCAAACTTGCACTTGCAACATTGACAAATACAGACAAAAATGCTCATAAAATAAAAACTACTGGGCCTATCCGAATATAATTTTTATGGGACCAATTCGATCACCATACCGCATCGAACAAAAAAAAAAGAATCACGTAAATCGGTTCAGAAACCTCGGAGTAATCGGTGTACATACATAAAAAAAAACATACCGGCCGAATTGATAACCTCCTCCTTTTTTTGAAGTCGGTTAACAATGACACTATGCGCTAAACTAAAATGACAGACGCGTTTTAAACATATTATCATCATAATATATTACCTTATCAGAGAAACATTGTAACGCGGCTCTGCCCGTATCCCATCTGATGAATAGAACTCCAAATATAAACTGTATTAACAGACCGACAATCACACTGCGGTAGTTAATTCGTCCTGGGTGTGCTGAGAACAGGAAACCTGGAAAAATGGTTTATTTATAAATGAATGAATGAAAACACGTTTGCCGAAAGAAAAGTAACATTACATTGAGACAAAAAAAAAAGAGTGCGCGTTAGAAGTTATACTTCTTTGGCGTATGGAAAAAAAATACTAGAGGTAGAATATACAACTTGAACATAGTTATCAATTTTGATACCACCTAGAACTAACTTCATGCTGTTAAATTTAGGTGTCTGTGTGCGCGCGCCAAAAGAAGTATAACTTCAATAACACTTAACTAACTACAATTTATAAATGTGTAGACAATAATTGATTATTGACACTTGTGTAGAACATATAGTGCCACAAACTTAACTGACCCGGTGACGGTGTCACGGATGTCGATTTCTTTTTATTTATACAAAATATTCCGTATGAAAAGTCTGTGAAAATGTGACATTTCAAAATGGCGTTCTGGTAGTTCCAGTTTTGCCACCGGGTCAGTTAAGTTTGTGGCACTTTACTAGTTTTTCACAGGCGGAGTTAAAAGAAATTTTAACGAAAAAGGTTATGAGATGTTTCATCGCAAGCATCCTATCTTCAGACATAATATATGACTGGCCGGTTGGCTTGGTTGGTAGTGACCCTGCCTTCAAAGCCAGAGGTCGTGGGTTCGATCCCCATCGGGGCAAATATTTGTGTGATGAACATAGATGTTTGCTCTGTGTCTGTGTGTTAATTATCTATTTATGTATTTATTTAAAATTATATATCTATGTTTATCAGCTATCTGGTTTCCATAACACAAGCGAAAGTTTAGTATGGGATCAGATCGTGCCGTGTGTGAAAATTGTCCCGAAATATTTATTTATCTACTAGCTTTCCGCCCGCGGCTTCGCCCGCGTTTTCAGAGAAAGCCCCGCATAGTTCCCTTTCCCGTGGGATTTCCGGGATAAAACCTATCCTATCTCTCAAGTTGGATCGAACTGCACATGGTGTGCGAATTTTATTATGGTGTGCGAATTGAGTCCATTGAGGACAAACATTGTGACACGAGATTTATATATATTTATCTATTTATATAGGTAATTCATATCATAAAATCAATCCGTTGCGACGTGAAAGAAATGAACAAAACGCAAATGAACAAGCATACTTAAGATTAGTATAAGGATACTTACCCATAAGAAGCAAGAAAGCAAGACCCAACAACGATATTAGTCTTTCTGGAGAGTCTCTAGTGTCGAAGTAAAGGAACACGGCAATCGCTCCGATGACAACGACGAAAACGAGCAAGCGGAACCACCTGGAAATATTTATAAGTTGAATTCATAAAAAAAAAGACGTGTGTCACTCAGGGACTGGGGCGGTTGCGCTATTGCATGCTATGCCTTCAAGCCACACCTCCGCCCGTCGGAGTGGGGAGCGTGAGGATGTTTCGTTACGGAATTTCTCGATTCGGTTCCCGCGCTCAAGTCCCGCGATAGAAGCTATGCAATAGCTTAAAAAAATGTGTGCGTGTACTAACTAGTGTACACACGTAAGAAGTGAAACTTCTTTATGACCTTATTTTTCAAAAAATAATTTACTATATGCAACTTTACAGAAATACGCCGAATCACGCGTGGTAGGGATATAAGAAAAAGATGGCGCGTAACGGAAAAATGTTACACAAAATTTTTTTCCAACCCGATAAAGAAGTTTCACTTCAATAAGTTGAATTAATAAAAAAAAAATCTAAACTGACTTGACTTTGACTGTATGTAAAAAAAATGTTTGCTTGTAGACCTTAAAATTTTATAATTCATACGTAGGAAACAGATTCCATGTAAATATGGCAAGAGAAAAAACTTGCAGAAAGCTCAACAAAATCATATCTTGGTAAGATTTTGTTACCATTAAAATGTGGGAAAGTTTCCTTTAGTATTATCTGTTGTGTTATCTTACTTTTTCAAAAAAAGAACGTGTGTAAGTACCGAGCAAACATGTCAGAAGTGAAACTTCTTTGGCAAGTTTTTAAGATACCAAAATCGTCGCCTTACTCCATGATGTGACGTGACTTGCCTAAAGAAGCTTCACTTCAAAAATGATAACGCTTTTTAAATCTTGCTCATTTTTTTCACATTTTTTACTAAATCTCTTTATAAACTTCCAACTCACACATGCTTCCAAAACTCCGTCAGCACTCGCTCAGTGGGGTCCCAAACCATTCTTTCAAACCATTCCCCAAAGAACCGCTTCACCACCATGAAGTATATTATGAAGAAATATATGATGCTCAGGAACGCTATGAGACTGCCGAAACCGTAGCACAGTTCTAACGGCTCTTTGCCTGTAATGAGTGAGATAGTTAGTTAGTGAGTGAGTGAGTGAGTGAACGAATTATATTATAACTTAAATAAGAAATTACACATGTGAATACATGCTTTTATTTCAGTGATGAAGATAAGATTTAAAAATATAACAGAGACTATTATCAGTACACTCATTATTAATGATTTCTTAAAGTATCTATTAATCGAGGTGTATTATTCGAGTGAAACTCTTCGTGCTTTATATCAAAAACTATTAATTATACAAGTACTAGCGGTCCGCCCCGGCTTCGCCCGTGGTACATATTAACGTTTTCTCTACATAAGAACCATCCTCGTACTTCAAGGAATATAATAAAAAAAGAATTATCGAAATCGGTTCAGCCGTTCTCGAGTTATGGAATTACAACGAAAAGTGGCATTGATTTTTATATATTAGATTATAAGTATTATTTAAAATAATTTTGTTTGTCTTGGTAACTACATAACTAATTATTTATTATTAGAAAAATACAGTAAATTAACAAAATTTAAACTTAAAATCTCACCTACATCTTACAAAAACTCAATCTACTTACTTATATTCAACCAATAATATAAACAGCCGAAGAAGAATCCCAAAACCAGTCCATTTAAAATAAACAGCGAGATAGTCTGTACAGCAGAACTATTCTTCTTCATAAAGTCATCCGTGGAGCTGCCCATTCTGTCCAGGGTCACTTCAAACCATCCACTTGGATTGTACTCCAGAAACTCGTGGACTATCTATAAAGGAACAAATGAATGAATGAAATTTTTAGTCGTTCGTTCACTATGTAACGGACTTTATTTATAACGCAAATAAATTCGACGCAAGTTTGTTGATACTGGAATCGATTGTAGGTCGATTTAATTACACTCTAGCGCCTCTAATGGGCACTCTTCACAATGGGCAGCGTTGGCCCAACAAATGATCGTCGATGTTTGCCGCCATTATGTTCATACATCGATGGTCGATTAGACATTTACGCTCTACACTATCGTGATTGCTTCTACTCGTCCAACGCTGCCCATTGTGAAGAGGGACCATAACGAACGTTACGTCTGCCTTCAAATTAACTAATGAGGCAATTTAATAATAATTAATAACTAATAAACAAGCATCTAATACATTAAATCTACAACTGACTTAGTTACTATACTAATAATAATTATTAAAGACTAGATTTCCGCCCGCGGCTTCGCCCGCGTTTGCAAAGGAAAACCCGCATAGTTCCCGTTCCCGTGGGATTTCCGGGATACAAACTATCATATGTGTTAATCCAAGTTACCCTCTATATGTGTGCTAAATTTCATTGTAATCGGTTCAGTAGTTTTTACGTGAAAGAATAACAAACATCCATACATCCATACATCCATACAAACTTTCGCATTTATAATATTAGTAGGATTATAAATATTTAATTATAATATTTTTGACCTTGCACTTTGCAGTGTTACGGTGTATTTACATCAAACGAACATAGAGCTAGCTGCTAGAGCATCCTTTCGTGATCTTTTAGTGTAAACGAAAACTTATTCAGTGTTGTTCAGTATTAGAACATTGCATATTATAATCTTTTCAAACGCTTTTTCAATGAATGCTATAAGTACGCTTGTTTAAACTAAATGAATTTGACATAGTGGGTTTACAGAACATTCGCTCGTTTGATGTAAATGTACCGTTAGAGTGAAACGGTCGAATTTCGACGAATCGGCAAAACTTATAACAAATATTATAATTTATAATGATTCACCTGTCCATTTATTTCCCCGTTTTTCTTCTGTACATCTGTCAATTCCACTGCTACATTTTCAGTTTTCTGTAATTAAAAAAAAATATATTAGACTAGGGATGGAATTTTGTTACTTTTGCTCAGAAAAACTCAGTTTAGAATACATAATATAATATATTATTCTATTCTAAGATAAATTGCACTAGCTGTGCCTCGCGGTTTTACCCCCAGTGCTCTGCTCCTGTTGGTATTAGCGTGATGATATAATATTATAATCTACAGCCTTCCTCGATAACCGGACCAGTCAAATCGGACCAGTAGATCATGAGATGCGTTCAAACAAACAAACTCATCAGACTTCAGCTTTATAATATTAAAATAACTAGCTTACCGCCCGCGGCTTCGCCCACTTTGTCTAAAACCTCATAAATTATATACTAAAACCTTCCTCTTAAATCACTCTATCTATTAAAAAAAAACCGCATCAAAATCCGTTGCGTAGTTTTAAAGATTTAAGCATACAAAGGGACATAGGGACAGAGAAAGCGACTTTGTTTTATACTATGTAGTGATGCCAATTTTTACCTATGTACCACACGAGTTAACTTATAAATTGGAATCAATAATTTCCATGAAATTGAACGACAGTTTACAACGGCTATAAAATTTATCGATTTTAATTGGCTTCATGTTGTTACTTTGGCAATTAAAATTGTTTTATAAACCATTTGTATAAACAATACAATTGTGTATGGTATTGACATTTCTTTAAAATAAATAAACAAACATACATAATATGATTCTGTCAAATAATAGGATTTTTAAATGGTGATAAGAATACATAATTTAAGTATGTTTTTTTAAATAACAGAGCTGATGTTTTACTACTAACATTTTAAACGCGAGAGATTGAACGGGTGTACCTAGATGGATGTTTGACACTCTTCCATCCGAACGATTGGACTTGATTTGGATGAAATTTTACAGGAATATAGATTATGCATCAAATTACACATGAGATATAGAAATAGGATTTTACACGCGAGTTCATCCGCGGGTGAAACCGCATGGCACAGCTAGTAGGTATTATAAGGGTGCTTATCAACCAGTGTTCTAAACACATCCCTCGCTACGCATTCTCGCACATTTCTAGTGGAAAATCACCCTAAACGCGAAAGTTGTAGAATTTGATGTTTATTTCGTTTTCACGCAAAAACTGCTGAGCAAATGTATGAAGTTTTGTACGGAGATAAATCATAGTCTAGAAAAGCACATAGACTCTTACTCCACGCGCAGGGCCGGATCTACCCATGGGCTTTATGGGCTGCAGCCCAGGGCCCCGAGGTTAAAAGGGCCCCCTTACTCCGATAAAACCAATGGGCGATAATTTAAAAAAAAATCTGTAGTCGGTTTTCGAAAAAAAAATGATGAAAATCGCATACCTACTTCAATAACTTTTGCTAACATGTAAAAGGATGTTTGCATGTTGATTTTCAACTTTTAGAAAATAAATCTCATTTATTGAAACTATTTGGTTATTTTATATGGTGGACGTTTAATTAGAAACAGTAACACAATGAAGTAGTCATCAAGTTTATTTAACATTTGTGTATTAACGTTTTAGAGATAAAGCACTATTTCATATGTAATAGAACACCCGTTTATGTAGTTTTATAAGAAATTGCTTAATTTTAATCAAACATTAGCTTAAATTAATAAAATTAAACAACATTAAGTGCAGTCTGATTTTCGAGTATTTAGAAACAGCATGGTTCGAGTGTTCTAAAGTCAAAACCTATTAAAAAGTCGTTAATATTTTTTTCTTCTACAAATATTTGCACCATTTTTTAAACATTCTATCTAAAAGTTTCTGAAAATTAATTAACTTTGCACCAAAATGGATAAAAGTAAGATTTGTGACCCATCAACAAGAAAAATATTTTTAAGTTTACACTTTGACAAAAACTGGAGTTACACGAAAATTGCAGATCATTTAGAGTGTTCGATAAAAAGATATTCAATGCTATAGTTTATTTCAAAGAGCATGCAGGTACTTCTGATTAAGTGCCTAGAAAAGCTCGACCATGAAAAACTACTGCTCGCGAGGATAGGCAAGTTCTTCTTCTTCTTCATTTAAGGGTTCCAATTCTATTAGGAAATATGTTTTTGCAAACGTGTGACAATCTCATACAGTCTAAGCCACGACGTTGTAAAGCCGTTGTTGTCTATAAAGATTATAACAATCTCAAAACAACCCCATACATGTTTCCTCCGCAATGCTTAACTGTTTATTTATTATCTAAGGTATGGTTAACTGGACGACGCGCGTATCCTTTGCCATCAGAATTGATTAAATTAATTTGTTTCGTCCCAAAATAAAACTTTTTCACTGGCGGACTGTCACAAGCAATATTTCTTAGTAAATGCATATCGTCATTCCCTGTACTGCCTAATAAGAAGCTGTACTTTCCTGGCCACTTTCACAAACAATTTTGCCTCGACTTACCACCTGCAAATCGATCTCATCGACACAATGGCGTGGTTCATCTTCGGAAAAACCTAATTTTATAATAGAATTTGAGCCTTTAAATGGATCCATCTTTGCCAAAAGAATCATTTGCCTATCCTCGTGAGCAGTGATTTTTCATGGTCAAGCTTTTCTAGACACTTGATCAGAAGTACCATGCTTTTTGAAATAGACTATAAACATTGAATATCTTTTTATCGAACACTAAATGATTTGGAATTTTCTTGTAACTCCAGCTTTTGTCAAAATGTAAACTTAAGAGTATTTTTCTTGTTGATGGGTCACAAATCTTACTTTTACCCATTTTTATTGCAAAGATAATTAATTTTCAGAAACTTTTAGATAGAATGTTTAAAAAATGGTGCAAATATTTGTAGAAGAGATCCTGTTGGTCTTAGCCTGATGATATAATAGCCTTCCTCTATAAATGGGCTATCTAACACCGAAATAATTTTTTAAATCGGACCAGTAGTTCCTGAGATTAACGCGTTCAAACAAACATACAAACTCTTCAGCTTTATAATATTAAGTAATAAGTATAGATAGGTACTAGTATAGATATATATTCATGACTTTATTTCATATATTACAAAAATATAACTTAAAAAGTACCGGAGAAATTAGCACTAGATTGTCATCCGACTTAGCCTTAGAGCATTTAACCAACGACTTAGCAGTTGGCAACGCGCTTAAAGAAGTTTCACTTCAAAAATGCACTTTTTACTCTTTTTAGAGGGCTATATATTTATAGGCTTATTTTAAAGCCATGTTTTTTTACCAAACCGTTTCGAAAAAACTTGTTTTTTTCGATAAATTAATATTTATTTGTACTCGTTTATTCAAATACTTTTTTTTATTAATACAGATTTATTATAACTATCAACGTACTATTAAAAATTTATATACTTATAAACATTTGTGATTTTTTAACGAAATGCGTTATTCGGTTATTAAGAAGTGTTTTAACTCTTATGTACGAGCCCGAACGAGTTATGGCCCAGTCATGTAAGGTTAAATTAGGTAAGAATCTCGGAATTCGAGACACCCAGCAGTAAGTCTGTAAATACTTGTATATTGACACCCTAAAAGTTATCTCAAAATCTACATATGGTAGGGTGTAAGGAACTACAAGGTCACAAAAAAATATCTCATTTTTTATGGGTTTTTTGCTATTTGTATTTATTATCAATATTGTAGAATATAAAATTCTCCACAAATTTTGTTTAAAAAACTTTGTATACGGTGAACCGTTTTCGAGATAGAGGGTGGAGAGCGCGCGGTCAAAGCATCACTTCATCGACATTTCAACCGTGTATATTATAAGTTCACTTTGTTTCTCACTTTGTTTGTCCGCGATAGACTCCTGAACTAATGAAACGATTTAAAATCAAATTTGATTATGTTAAAATAACAAAATTGCGAAAGTAAGTAGGTATTTGAACATTTCCAAAAAAAGGCCCCTGGGTAGTTTCAGCCCAGGGCCCCACAAGTTCACGGTCCGGCCCTGTCCACGCGAGTGAAGCCGTGTGATCCAGCTAGTTTATTTTATAAGGATATCAATAGAATTTGTATGAGTCATTAAAAATGTGCATTTTTATCACATACTTTCTACACCATTTATGGAGAATAAGTAATTTGATTATAGGTTAAGTTATGGGAAAGTTAACGGTTTTGGGAGAAAATTTGTAAGTCACAAAACAAGTTTTTAAATTAGTATCATCCATACTAATATACTAATATATACTAATACTAATATACTAATAAAAGCGAAAGTAACTCTGTCTGTCTGTCTGTTACTCAATCACGCCTTAACTACTGAACCAATTTGCATGAAATTTGGTATAGAGATATTTTGATACCCGAGAAAGGACATAGGCTACTTTTTACCCCGGGACATAGTATAGGTTTTATCACGGAAATCCCACGGGAACGGAAACTATGCGGGTTTTTCTTTGAAAACGCGGGTGAAGCCGCGGGCGGAAAGCTAGTTATTTATAAATCTTTGGTTAAGAAGCTACTATAACTATATTTGTGTGAGTTTCTTACAATTAGTAAAGTGCAATAATAATTAAATGGTAATAAACAGGATTAAAAAAACATTCATGAAATTATTGTATGGTCAGTTAGACCAGGGTAGAAGCCTATAAAAATAATAAAAAGTGAAAAAAAATCGCAGTAGGATGAAACCTATTAGAAAAGGAGGAAAATATGATAAAAATGTAAGAAAAATTAATTACGGTCAATCCGAAAGAAAAAGAGAAATACTGCCTTTACAACTAATACTGGACAATAATAGATGAAACGAATGCCAACAGGTCTCAAAACCAGTCCAAGTTTTTTTTCAAGGTTAATGCCTATAGGCATGATAGGCCTAACGTATGAGGAATGTCTTGTTTATCTTGATGACCTTGTAATTTTTGGACGTAATTTAGAAGGTCACAATAAATATTTAATACCTAAATGTTTTTGAGAGGCTTAGAAAAGTTAACTTAAAATTAAATCCCGTCAAATGTAATTTTTTTAAAAAGGAATTTTTATATTTAGGACACACAATGTCAGCAGATGGAATTAGTCCAGATAAAACTAAAATAAAAATTGTTGAAAATTACCCAACACCAAAAAATACAGAAGAAGTAAAACGTTTTGTTGCATTTTGTAACTATTACCGAAAATTTATAAAGAATTTCGCAGAAATGACTATCCCTTTAAATAACTTGTGTCGTAAAGATGTCCCTTTTATATGGTCTGAACAATGCGAAAACTCGTTTAAAATCATGAAAAAAGCATTAGTATCACCCCCCATTTTACAATAGAATCCAGATTTTTCAGACGAAACCGAGTTCATCTTACAAACTGATGCTTCTGGCATTGCAGTAGGAGCAGTACTTTGTAATAAAGATAAAATACCAGTCGCTTATGCAAGTCGGCCTTTAAACAAAGCTGAAAAAAATTACCCAACTATACAAAAAGAATTACTTGCGTGGGGAATTAAATATTTTAGGCCATATTTCTTAGATAAAAAGTTCACAATCATGACGGACCATAAACCATTGTTTTATTTATTCGGAATTAAAGATCCATCGAGAAGATTAATAAAATTTAAGTTAACATTAGAGGCATAGGATTTTAACGTTGTGTATATTACCTAAAGGTAAAGAAAACGCCGTAGCAGACGCGTTGTCTAGAATTACAATAAACTAAAACGAATTGAAATGTATCAACGATAAATTAACGTAATGACTAGAGCACAGAAAAAGGAACTAGAAGGTAAAGAAAAGAGTGACACTCAAACTACCAATAATGACACAGACTATCGGCCTGATCAACCGAGAATCGTGGTATTATTCCGAGTTCCGAGTGGTGCGGTAGAGATGATTTTTAACCGACTTCAAAAAAAGGAGGAGGTTATCAATTCGGCCGGTATGTTTTTTTTTTATGTATGTACACCGATTACTCCGAGGTTTCTGAACCGATTTAAGTGATTCTTTTTTTGTTCGATGGTGTCGAATTGGTCCCATAAAATTTTTATTTGGATAGGCCCAGTAGTTTTTATTTTATGAGCATTTTTGTCTGTATTTGTAAATGTTGCAAGTGCAAGTTTGAAGTCGGTTGTTTTTAACGCAGTTATCACTTGTAATAGAAGGAAAAGAGTCAAATAGGATTCGAAATCGAATGGGTATAGATGTAGAAAACGAGTGTTTTGTTTTTTCCCAAAATAAGAAAATTTTATTCATTGTTCTTGATTTCACAATACAGACGAGACGTTTTTGTGAAAAAATTAAGTGAATTAAGTAAAAATATCAATGTCGACGACATATGTATAATAAAAACAAATAATAACGCGTTATTTATAAAAGAACTAATAGAAGAAATTAAAAGTAAAGATACCTATATGGACCGGTCCACGGTAATTTATAGGTAAGAAGATAGATTAGGCTGTTAAATGGTACCGTTTTAGACTCTATTTTTTTGCATTTTATGCGATTATTGTGCTGGGAAAATCGTATTTCAGCGACAATTTTGTATGACGTCGTACAATTTTTATAAGATGAACGTAGAGCTGAATATATTATCTTTAAATTAAGATATTACTATGTTCTCACGTGTAATTGCTTTGAGTTAAAATGGTACCGAAATACAGCGTTTTTTGTAAAAAAACGTAATAGCGTCCTTTATATCATAAATTTTAATCCATACTAATATACTAATATACTAATAATATTATAAATGCGAAAGTAACTCTGTCTGTCTGTCTGTTACTCAATCACGCCTAAACTGCTGAAACAATTTTCATGAAATTTGGTATAGAGATATTTTGATACCCGAGAAAGGACATAGGCTACTTTTTATCCCGGGAAAATGACGCAATCCCGGAAATCCCACGGGAACGGGAACTATGCGGGTTTTTCTTTAACTGCGCGGGCGAAGCCGCGGGCGGAAACCTAGTTATTTTATAAGTCACCGAACCTTGATAAGTGTGCCTACAAAGTTTGAATTAAATCTGTCCGTTGAAGTGGCTCAAAAACGACTCTAAAGAAGCCGGTGACAAACATACTGATGAAGCTTATTTTCAGCGTAATACGCTTGCACGAGAAAGAAACTAATTAAGTTACTAAATAACTATTAAATTACTTCATAAATACTGATTAGTAGTCATTAAGAAGTTAGATCGTTAAGAATAGTAATCAAGAGTCATTAGCTTAAGGACGCGTTTACGAATCTGACAAAAATAAGCAGTTTTTCGATGCATTTTGCGGCAAAATAATACAAAACCAAATTTGACTAATAATTACCATAGATAGATTACTCCTTAATCTTTAAATGGTAGGAATTATTTAATCGAAAATTTTGGTTTATAATATTGTAAAAAATAATTTCCGTTGCCTCTTCACACAAAATTGACAATATCGTGATGAATATAGAAGCATTTTTCTATTATTTAATAAAATAAATTTACTTATTTAAAAATATTTTAAGTAAGCAGACATGTCCAACTCAAAAAGGTAGGAACTAAAACTATCAAAATGTTACAAATAAGCTGAGAAAAAAATTAAAATCAAATCTTATTTTTTCACATATTTAACTGTAACGCGTGATACTTATTGCATGGAAATAAGGGTTATTTTATTTGACACTATCTTGATTTATTGTACAAAAATTTGTAATGAAATATTTTAGTAATTTAGTCGGCGCTCGGACGCCTTTGTGAGTAGACGCTGTGACGCTTGTAGGCAGCTCCTCGTTTACGAAAAGATCGCTGTACGTATACAAAATATTTGACCTAATAAACTTGATCATTGACGCATTCTGCACCGACAACCAAGGCACACCAAGGAAAGATTTTATTTATAGTTTTTCATACTTATGGGATTATAAATTTCATATTTAGTTTCTGACTTGATGGAGTGACCTGCATGTGTACTTCGAAGACTGCTACTGGAACTAATAGACGAGTAGAGCTAGGTGTGCCGAGTTTGGGCTCGTTTTGTTAGTTATGTTGAGACCTTACCTCCGGACTTGATGGAGTGACCTGCAGGTGTACTTCGAAGACTGCTACTGGAACTAAAAGACGAGTAGAGCTAGGTGTACCGAGTTTGGGCTCGTTTTATTAGTTATGTTGAGACCTTACCTCCGGAATTGATGGAATGACCTGCAGGTGTACTTCGAAGACTGCTACTGGAACTAAAAGATGGTTAGAGCTAGGTGTGCCGAGTTTGGGCTCATTTTGTTAGTTATGTTGAGACCTTACCTCCGGACTTGATGGAGTGACCTGCAGGTGCATTTACAAAATATGTTTTATTAATTAATGTAATAATATAGTGTCGACTTATAAAAATACTACAGGTTTGCCGGCAGCTTCGCCTGCATCATTTTTAAATTTAACCCAAATTCGGCGCCATTTTGAAATTCTTTGTTAATTGACCGATTTCGTTCAAAATCGATATCTGAGGATCCTTAGGATCACAAAACAGGAAACTGTTACCAAAATTGAAAAAAAGTCAACGCCATTTTGAAATTTTCTGTTATTGTACCGATTTCGTTCAAAATCGATATCTGAGGCTCCCTGGGATCGCAAAACAGGAAACTGGTACCAAAATTTTAAAAAGTCAGCGCCATTTTGAAATTCTTTATTATTGTACCGATTTCGTTCAAAATCGATATCTGAGGCTCCCTGGGATCACAAAACAGGAAAATGGTACCGAAATTTAAAAAAGTCAACGCCATTTTGATTTTTTTGTTATTGTACCGATTTCGTTCAAAATCGATATCTGAGGATCCTTAGGATCACAAAACAGGAAACTGTTACTAAAATAAAAAAAGTCAACGCCATTTTGAAATTTTTGTTATTGTACTGATTTCGTTCAAAATCGATATCTAAAGATCTCTAGGATCACAAAACCGGAAACTGGTACCAAAATTTAAAAAAATCAGCGCCATTTTGAAATTCTTTGTTGTACCGATTTCCTTCAAAATCGATATCTGAGGATCTACGATCGCAAAATAGGAAACTGGTACCAAAATTTAATAAATTCAGCTGGTAAAGAAGCAAAATATACAATTCTTGCAGTTTCTATGTCAGTTAACTGTCGAATCTTTCTGCCAGCGTAACCAGCAGAGCTGAGTTTGATCCTAAGGATCCTCAGGTATCGATTTTGAACGAAATATGTCAATTAACAAAGAATTTCATAATGGCGCCGAATTTTTTAAATTTCGGTACCATTTTCCTATTTTGTGATCCCAGGGAGTCTCAGATATCGATTTTGAACGAAATCGGTACAATAACAGAAAATTTCAAAATGACGTTGTCTTTTTTTCAATTTTGGTAACAGTTTCCTGTTTTGTGATCCTAAGGATCCTCAGATATCGATTTTGAACGAAATCGGTACAATAACAAAAAAATCAAAATGGCGTTGACTTTTTTAAATTTCGGTACCAGTTTCCTGTTTTGCGATCCCAGGGAGCCTCAGATATCGATTTTGAACGAAATCGGTACAATAACAAAGAATTTCAAAATGGCGCTGACTTTTAAAAATTTTGGTACCAGTTTCCTGTTTTGCGATCCCAGGGAGCCTCAGATATCGATTTTGAACGAAATCGGTACAATAACAAAGAATTTCAAAATGGCGCTGACTTTTAAAAATTTTGGTACCAGTTTCCTGTTTTGCGATCCCAGGGAGCCTCAGATATCGATTTTGAACGAAATCGGTACAATAAAAAAGAATTTCAAAATGGCGCTGACTTTTTAAAATTTTGGTACCAGTTTCCTGTTTTGCGATCCCAGGGAGCCTCAGATATCGATTTTGAACGAAATCGGTACAATAACAGAAAATTTCAAAATGGCGTTGACTTTTTTTCAATTTTGGTAACAGTTTCCTGTTTTGTGATCCTAAGGATCCTCAGATATCGATTTTGAACGAAATCGGTACAATAACAAAGAATTTCAAAATGGCGCTGACTTTTTAAAATTTTGGTACCAGTTTCCTGTTTTGCGATCCCAGGGAGCCTCAGATATCGATTTTGAACGAAATCGGTACAATAACAGAAAATTTCAAAATGGCGTTGACTTTTTCAAATTTTTGTAACAGTTTCCTGTTTTGTGATCCTAAGGATCCTCAGATATCGATTTTGAACGAAATCGGTCAATTAACAAAGAATTTCAAAATGGCGCCGAATTTGGGTTAAATTTAAAAATGATGCAGGCGAAGCTGCCGGCAAACCTGTAGTATTTTTATAAGTCGACACTATATTATTACATTAATTAATAAAACATATTTTGTAAATGCACCTGCAGGTCACTCCATCAAGTCCGGAGGTAAGGTCTCAACATAACTAACAAAATGAGCCCAAACTCGGCACACCTAGCTCTAACCATCTTTTAGTTCCAGTAGCAGTCTTCGAAGTACACCTGCAGGTCACTCCATCAAGTCCGGAGGTAAGGTCTCAACATAACTAACAAAACGAGCCCAAACTCGGCACACCTAGCTCTACTCGTCTATTAGTTCCAGTAGCAGTCTTCGAAGTACACCTGCAGGTCATTCCATCAAGTCCGGAGGTAAGGTCTCAACATTACTAACAAAACGAGCCCAAACTCACACACCAGTCTTCGAAGTACACTTCGGCAAGTACTTGTTTACCAAACAATCACTGTCCAATGAAATTAGATAAATGGTATCTACTTTTGTGACCATTCAACGTTACAAACTTTACAAATCGAAGTAAAGTTAAAAAAAACATAGCAATAAAAATAAGCTCAATTATCAAGTCGTGTCAGTTTACTCATAATTTCGCCGCTTCGCGCATTTCGATGTGTGTGTGAGCCGTGCACGTGTAGTAGTAAGACTCAATACCTAAAATTGATGCGCGTCAATTTGTAAATACGTCCTTAAAGACATGCCTGTAATTACTAATTTTCCGCGTTTTAACACAGATCTATTACTATATACTATCACTAGGTAGGTACATAGTTTATAACAAAGTCGCTTACTCTGTCTCTTTGTATGCTTAAATCTTTAAAACTACACAACGGATTTTAATGCGGTTTTTTTAATAGATAGAGTGATTCAAGAGAAAGGTTTAAGTATATAATTTAATAGGTTTTAGACAAAGCAGGCGAAGCTGCGGGCGGTAAGCTAGTTAGGTATCGCTTTTAATCGCTTACTAATAAGAAGATAATATATCCAACTATAATTTAGCAACTATCTATGATAAAATGTAAGTAGGTAGCCATTAATAGCAAAAATCGAAATCTATAAACATAAACAATTTTTAAAATCGGTCCAGTAGTTTAGTTTTTACGTGTGTGAAATTGTAACAAACAAAAATCTAATGTTTGCTATTTTTTAAATTATAATCTTAGATTATAATATTATATATCTCGTTAATAATATAACTTACTTAAATAATATACTCGATTAAATTCGCTCTACATAAAAAAAAACATATTAGGTAAGTATTTAAAAAGTACAAATGGCTGATTATTCTTGGCGCCAAATTATTATAGGTAGGTACGTTCAAAATGTTTTATGCCGTTCAGAATTTGGTTATAGTTACTTATTTCTTTCGTTTACAAAAAAAATCATGAAGTAACACAAGTTTTTGTTTTAATTTGTATACTTTATGTAGGTACCTATATGATTACATTATCATAGACTAGATTACCACCCGCGGCTTCGCCCGCTTGTTCTAAAACCTAAAAAATTATATACTAAAACCTTCATCTTAAATCACTCTATCTATTAAAAAAAACCGCATCAAAATCCGTTGCGTTGTTTTAAATATTTAAGCATACAAAGGGATATAGGGACAGAGAAAGCGACTTTGTTTTATACTATGTAGTGATGATAGAACACGATAGAATTAGCTAGTATAGTATCAGTGTGCCTAGTGCGAGTTTTCATCGAGTACGAAACGTTACTATCGCGTTTGCGTCACATGCGGAAATCGAACAGCGCCCCTAGCGGACGTATGGGGAAGCTTTGATTCCCCATACAAATTTCGCTGTGACGCAGACGCGATAGTAACGTTTCGTACTCGATGAAAACTCGCACTAGGCACCCTGTAGTGTAGTCACATATATTATCTGTAGTGTTACTTGATCATTGTAGGCACAGAATCCAGTAGAACAATACAATTGTATGTTAGTTTATAAATAATGACATTTGTACGTGTCATGACTTTGTTTGTAAGCACGTTTGTTACATTATGAGTGAGGTATGATATGAAAACAATTTGTTTTGTACTAAGTAGTTTGATAGTTTGGCTTTGTCTGCGTTTAATATTTAATATTTATATACATATTTTACTATCACATCTTTGAGTAGATTACTTTATGTAGTTTTAACTATGTATTTTGGCTAATCAGTTTAGATAACAGTTTTGGGCTCAGTAAAAGCTTACATGTATGAAAAGTTTTCATTTTGAATAATATTTCAGTTTGTCCATTACGTAGATGACTCTACAATTAATTTCTTTACAAAATTTTTATTATGAAATCTTAAATCTTATAAAAATTAATCAATCAGTAATTATTATTAGAATTGATTAAAAATATATAATAATTCAGTCATACCGAACTCCTTTTCCTCATCTCTGAAGCTGTTTCTTCCATCTTTGTGTCCATTTCTTGTTAATTTATTGTAAAAATACGTTGTACTATAAAGGAAAAGACGCCATTTTGTTCTGAAACAAAATTAAAACAATTAAAATTTTCCTGATTTACCACATAAGTACTAAAACGGAATAAATTGTAAGAAAAAAAAACGAACGAGAAAATTCGCTCTCAAAATAATAATAGATACTTATATGTATAAATCGTTATTTTTTTTAAAAGCTTGAACAATAAGACTAACAAATAATCAAATGCTAGGTTATTCGTTTCGTTTCTGAGGTTCTATCCAAATCTGACGAGCAGCATTAGTTTTTATTGTCTTTCCATAAAAGTATTTTTTATAGTCAAAAAAGAAGTGTGGCACTCGGGGACTGCCGCGGTAACGCTATTGCATATATAGCATGCCTTCAAGCCACACCTCCGTGCCCGTCGGAGTGGGGAGCGTGAGGTTTTTCGTTACGCAATTTCTGGATTCGGTCCCCGCGCTCAAGGCCCGCGATAGAAACTATGCAATAGCTTAAAATTTGCTCATTGTCTCTAAACTATTAACTTATTTTTAAAGTCTTAATTATCTACACAATTACTGAGGTTAAACTTACATGTATTTTAAGAAGATATAATGATAATCTTAGTTGGAAAGGTTTGAAACAAATGGAATAAATTACAAATAACCTATGTATAATTAGCGTCTCTAAATATGTATTCAACTGGTCTACTTACTTCATTGATAACACCTTATCTTTATCAATGTGACGTAAAATGACATGTGTTTCTTGTAAATAATTCAATTAAATGTTAATTTTCTTAATCGTGATTTGTTTGTGGGAGTCGCTATGCACACTTTGGTAGTTTATAGATTCTATGTCCCGGGGTAAAAAGTAGCCTATGTCCTTTCTCGGGTATCAAAATATCTCTATACCAAATTTCATGCAAATTGGTTCAGTAGTGATTGAGTAACAGACAGACAGACAGAGTTACTTTCACATTTATAATATTAAGGTATGGATTATATAGTTTATTGATTAAACTGTTCTTAAGGGATGCATTTCCTAAAATCTATAAAACCTACCCTGCAAAGCTAAGTCCAAATTTCCACGTTTCTAACTACATATATTATATTATATATAATCTATTGTTTGTTTACGAACGGAACGCGCTTTTATTTCACTGTTAGACAGCTGTTAATTTATCGAAGAAAGCCATAAGGTAAGGTAAAAGTAAACCAATAAGAGCGGAGTAGGTAATGCGGGTAAAACCGCGGGGCACAGCTAGTTAAATATAAAAGCTATTTATTGGTCAAAACAGCACGTGTCGGTTTATTGGTTTTATCTATCTGTTCAAATATACCTTGGTAATAGGAGATAAGTACGAAATATTAAACATAATCTTTGTACCTAATATTATGATAGGATAATTATTTTTTATCTGTGCTATCGATATTATGATTAAATATTTTATTCAAATCATATTGATGAATTATGCCATTTTGTAAGATTTTCAGTAGCGTTTATTTGATATTATTAATATATTATTAACTAGCTTTCCTTCTGCGTTTTCGCCCGCTTAATGTCTAAAACCTTATAAATTATATACAAAACCTTCCTTGAGATTTTGAGAATCACTCTATCTACTAAAAAAAAGCCGCATCAAAATCCGTTGCGTAGTTTTAAATATTTAAGCATACATAGTTACAATACAATAATACAATACAATAGAAAAAAATTGTAGTATCTATCCTATCGTATTGCAAACACTATTGACCAATATTCGATACTTTACTCGCTTTTCGACCTTGCTTCGCCCGCATAGTTTAAAATCTATAGGTACTAATATTACAAAGCTGAAGAGTTTGTTTGTTTGAACGCGCTTATCTCGGGAACTAGTGTTCCGATTTGAAAAATTCTTTCGGTGTTAGCCCATTCATCGAGGAAAGCTATAGCCTATAGGCACAGATTGGATTATAGGCTATATATCTATGGCTCTATACAGGGTTACTTGTAAAACATAGCATAAACATACATAACATAAACAATAGCTAACATCATAAGTAACAAGATGTATTCTACGACTTTTGGCATAACGCAATAAATTATTTTTAAATGATTTTTTAAGCTTTAATTGTACTCTCCTAACATTTGTAAGTCTATGTTCTATTCATTAGCGAAAGGACGACGCGACGCCCCCTTTCCCCTCTCGTTCGCTTCTTGTTTACGTAATGTTTGGGATGCGCGTAGAGTTTATTATGTTCAAACGGAAAATTAAATGAATATTTATTTTTGTATGAAAATAAAATCTAACAAATTATCAAAAGTCGTAGAACAAATGTTGTTACTTATGATGTTAGCTATCTTGTCCTGCGAGGTTGCTGGTGTTTTACAAGTAACCCTGTATATCATCTCGCTAAGACCAACATAACAGGAGCGGAACACTGCGGGTAAAACCGCGGAGCCCGCTAGTTCATTATAATTCTACATAGGTATTATATTGTTATAATATCTAGATAAAATATAATCAAATTAGGTACCTCGCCCCTTGGTCATTATATATTTACTAGCTTACCGCCCGCAGCTTCGCCCGCTTTCTCTAAAACGATTTGAGATTTAAACTATCCTATCTCTCAAGTTAGATCACACTGCAGATGGTGTGCGAATTTTATTATAATCGGTTAAGTGGTTTAGGAGTCCATTGAGGACAAACATTGTGACACGAGATTTATATATATTAAAGAAGATTAGACAAGGTGTAACAAAATGTCTAGTTAACTACATTCATGGTTAACTACATTCTATAGTAGTCTTCAACTGGGTTATAAGCAAGGATAATATTATAATACTAGGTTTCCGCCCGCGGCTTCGCCCGCGCAGTCAAAGACCGCATAGTTCCCGTTCCCGAGGGATTTCCGGGAGCACAGAACTATATCGAGATATAGTTCTGTGATTATATGTTGGTACCATTAAATACAGATACAACAAAAAATGTTTAAAAACAAGCAGGTATCATTGGAATCATAATATTATGAAAGTACGATGTACATTTGAAACTTTATCAGTATTTGGCAACACCGGATTTGTGGGTTTAAGTTTTGGCGCGTTAATAATTTCATAAGTTACTAGCTGTGCTCCGCAGTTTTACCCGCAGTGCTCCGCTCCTGTTGGTCTTAGCGAGATGATATTATATAGCCTAAAGCCGTGCTAAAGCCTTCCTCGATAAATGGGCTATCTAACACCGACATAATTTTTCAATTAATCGGACCAGTAGTTCCCGAGATTAGCGCGTTCAAAAATTTTAGTATAGATCCTAGCTATGCCCTGCGGATTTAGCCGCATAGCTCCGTTCCTATTGGTCATAGGCCCAAAGCTTTCCACGATAAATGGGCTATGTAAAACTGAAAGAATTTTTCAAATCAGACGCGTGGTTCCTGATATTAGCGCGATCAAGCAAACAAAAGGTGTATCTGTTTCGATTTGATACAATTTAAAGTCGTGAGAAAATAATATCACATAATATTTTAATTGGGAGACCTACTTTTGATGTTATCATTTATGAAATTACTTATCTGTTATCAATGCTATTGTTTTATCATTATGAAATTACCTACCCATAATACCGAAGGATAAAAATTTTGTCAAAAATTTCACTAAGGAATAATTACCTAACATTTTATTTTATCTCTTATTCAACATGTTCATTAATTATATAATAATATTATGTACCTACCTACAATTCGATAGAAAGGATCTAGGGAAAATTTCTTACTCGTGTAGTTAGCTACTAGTGATCAGAGTTTAGACAAAGCTGGCGAAGCCGCGGGTGGAAGGCTAGTGATTGAAAATAATTAAATGTTTTAAACCGAATATTTTTCACAAGGACGATTATTGATTTTCAGTCGATAATTTTTATATAATATAAATTAAATAGAAAACTGTATTAATTATGCTACTACTGATATTATATTATGTACTACTACCTTAGCTTATTACTGTGTTACTACGTTCGTTCTGAAAAGCATTATTTGAAAATGGAACGGAATATTGTTAAAAATTTATTCAATAAAACTACACAATTATAATATTATCCTACCAGGTTAAATATAATGAAAAATATTGCCTTCTTGATGAAAGCCTTATAGAAAAAGTTTTTATTACTAAAAAATAAACATAAACTTGTTAAAAATTAATTATTAAGTAAGTACCAAAATAATAAACAAACTCACCATTCTCATTATAACTTTTACAAAATTCTTGCTATCAAAAGTTCATATAATTTAACGACTCTTAACAATTACAATTATAATCACAAGCACACGTAAATAATATTACGATTATGTTTAAAACACAACGAGATGTACTCTATCGTCAAGAGTTAGAACAATACTGAAGAAATTTCAAGAAATTTTTCGCATTTTCATTTCGCAGTTCACACATTGTTTTGATCTGTTGATAGTATTACCACAGTAAAAAATAAGTGTTGCCAGAAAATGAGTTTCAAACACTAAGGACAATAAAATTGGATAATAGGCATGACGAAAGATTTTGAAATCCTCTTCCATAATGTGTGTATACGTTTACTATACAAGAAAAACCCTATATTTCGGTAATATACTTAAATTTAACGAAGATAAAAGCCATTTTTCAAAAAATATTTATCAACTGTGCCAAAACAGCTCGGAGGTGTCATGGCGTAAGCGTGACGTCACTCTTTAGTAAATACGTAATTATTTGTATGCATTGCGAAGAAAATTAAAAAAATATTTATTTAATATGTGTTATAGAAACGAATTTCAAAGTTTATAAGTGGTGTGCAGTATTGCAGTGATAATCCACATTAAAATAATGCTCAAAAATATGTTAGTAATTATTTCAAGCGAGAAAATAATAAGAAATGATTGTATAAAGTTGGTGCGGAGAACCCCGAAACCACGTATTCGTGAATTCGCAATTATATTTCTGTTCTGAGTCGATAAAACATAGTGAAACAATAGAAAATAAATAAAAATGCGTATTCTCAACATATTCATAACAACAAAATACATGACGTGAGTTGTTTACTTAAGCGTGACGTCACGCGTGTTTTAGTCAAGATGGCCAACTGCAGAATTTCAATGTTTTATTTTATTGATAATCTCATTAATCTTAGTGTTTTTAAGATTTTTAAGTCACTATATTGAACTTATTTATTATACATTTTCTCTTAAAAACACTAATACGATCATTTATGGATACTGTCGTCATGCCTGAATGCCTGGTATTTTTAATGTCTTTCAGATTATGGCTGGTTGATGATGAATTTGAAGTTTCTGTTTTAATTTTTATTAAAGATACCTTGTTCAAAGAAATTCAGTTTTAGTAAATCTTGAGCTATGTGAAGTTTAAAATTTATCAAATAGATCCTAGTCTCCGCGACACTATACTAGAATATACTTTAGGTTTTAGGCGTGAAAAATAGAATAGAGATAGAGTGAGTTAATTTTGCATTACTTATGATCAAAATTAACCGATGAGACAAAAGTTATGATAGATATAATTATTATTAAAATAATATTAAAGTAACTACTTAGGTAAAAAGAATATAAAGAAAACTACGTATGGAGCCGTATCTGTGCGCCATTTTGCTCTTAATAAGTTTTAAAAATTATTATCTAGTTAGGTACCTAATTACTGATGAAAGTTATTCTTTTGCACTTTTACGTATTATTTGTATTATTTTGTGCAATATCATTACATACAATGCACAAAATAAAACACAACTACGAATATAATAATTATGATACACGAACAACGAAGGCATATATTTTGATGCGTTTCACTTGAAAACAAATAAAAATGAGCGTGCAGTTAAGCCATATGGCTTATGGTGAGCGTGGTGGTGTCGTCTCCATATGTATATATCTCAATGGGAAATGTAAACATTTTATCGAAATGTTGTTGAAAATCGAAATGCCGCCCAATTAGGTAGGTACCTACATCGGCACAAGTGCAGATAACAGTAATTGTCACGACACTTGTCAGCTGTCAAAATTATTTAACAAGACGCGAGTGCCGAGGCTGTGTTGATTTCTAATTATTATTTTTCCAAATAATCTTGTTAATAATCAGCTTTGAAATGGCTCGTAATATCATTAAATTGGGAGCCCTTGAAGCCCAAAAGACCGCTTTCCTGTTATGTGATATTCAAGAAACTTTTCGACCTCACGTAAAACACTTTGGCGAAGTCGTAAAGGTTGCGAATAAAATGGTATGTATTATTTTTATCAATGTTACGTAATGTGTGGAGACTATTTATTTTGTTTTCTTATAAATATGGACAATGATAGGTACAAAACCTACACTTTTGGTGTACTAATACTTAAAAACTTATCTTATAAAAAGCCGGCGTTTTCATTCGATGCTGTTGGGACGTAAATGGTTTTAAAGATATTCGAAATCAATTCAGAAAATCTTTTGTTATTGTAGCGTTCATTTTAGTATAAAACTGTGAACTTAATATGATAATATAATGTGGTTTATTAACAAAGGTCTATTAAGTATCTTATATTATGCTGACGATGAAAGCTGATTCTCTAAATCTAAATGATGTCTTTTTTAAAGAAATCAAGACAAAAAATGATATTTAGTTTTATTACTACATAAATTAGTATTTAACATTAACATAAATCAAATTTCTACATACTAATGCGTATAACTCCTATTATTTACAGATGGAAGCAGCGAAACACTTCAAAATCCCAGTTTACATATCGGAACAGTACCCCAAAGGACTCGGACACACAACCAAAGACATTAACGTTGCAGACGCAGCTTTAGTGTACGAAAAGACAAAGTTTTCCATGTACACACCTGAGTTGCAGGAGAAATTGAAGAAAGATGTGCCTGATTTGAGTGCTATTGTTTTATTTGGAATTGAGGTAAAAAATATTACTAGAAAGTAATAACTATAACTGGGAAAGTAACTCCATTAACTGTGCTATTATATTCAAAGGGCCCTCCTCACAATGGGCAGCGTTGGGCAAGTAGAGAAATAGTGTAAAAAATAAGCCGTCACATCTGTGAATTTATATGAGAATTTTATTTTGATTGAATTTTTGAACAGAAGAGTGGTGGTAATACATAATTTATTGTGTTTCACAAATAAAAGGCTACCTATTCAAGAGTTCATTGAATATTTTAAAATATCATACACTAGGGGTCCACCCCGGCTTCGCTCGTGGTACATGTTTACGTGTTAACCAATTTTATATTTTTCAGGCGCATGTATGCATAGAGCAAACAGTAATAGATTTACTCAATGAAAATTTAGCAGTACATGTCTTAGCTGATGGAGTATCTTCGAGGTCTCTTATGGATAGGCAATTGGCTTTACAGGTAATATCATTTATTTTGTGTTTATAATTTTTAATTTCTATTCACATAATATTTATGTACAGTGCCTAAGTGCTAAACTTAACTGACACAGTGACGGTGTCACTGATGGCGATTTTAGTGTCGCCGCTAAATAGTATTTCCCCGGATGCAAGGGTAAAAATAATGTAATTGGTATAAATAAACATTAATAAGGAACTTTTTATTTATACAAAATATTCCGTTAATAAAAGTCTGTGAAAATGGGAAATTACAGAAATCTTTAAAATCCCTGAGTTTTTGCCACCGGGTCAGTTAAGTTTGTGGAACAATATTATATGAAGTTTTTACTACTTACTTATTACTCATGATTTTACTTGTGTATATTTCAATGAATTTAATATAGATTTACGTCACCTTAAATTATTTGATACAGACAATTACTTAATGATCTCTTTAAACTTTCTACCATAGCTTTTAATTATATTTTATCTTCCATACTTAACCACCATGTATAGGTGTACATTTGTTACTTATCTCAAAAACCACTGAACCGATTTTGATGATACTTTGCAGTTTAGTAGCTCATTTAAGAGAATAACACATTAGCTACAGAAATACTTACATATGCCCGCGGGTTGATGTTCAGATGAAACCACACGGTTCTTGTAAAATAAATAATACACTCACCGGCACGGAATCTTGGCCACTGCAAAATTTTGCGTAAAATAACACTATTTCTTTTCTACTACAAAAATCAATAAAAATTTAATCAAAACTAGTTACTTTAATGTTTTAACTAACTTTTAGTAATAATTGGAAGTTTATAAGAAGTACTATCGCGTAGATATGAATTAAACAAGAATATACGCTTTTCCTGTGAAATTTAAATGATTTCTTAAAAAATGCACAAAAATTAGAAAGAACGTTTCCATAAAAAAAAATTGAATCTTTTAATATAGGGTGTTTCCTTCTCTTGCCTTAAACACTGTTTGCATCCAGTCTGGCATACTCTAGAAGACATTTTTGATGTCCACTTGAGCTATAGTGTACCAAACGGCCCCAGCTGTACTTCTAAGCTCATCTAACATTGGTGCTGGGTTGGAATCGAACTTTATGTTTCTTTTTAGCATGTCTCAGATGTGTTCTATTGGATTAAGATCCGGGCTACGAGCTGGCCACTCCAATTTTTCAATAATAACCTATTGAAGGTACTCTTATACGCATCGTACGACACGCGGACGTGCGTTATAGTGTATTAGTAGCAAATTTTATTCTCTGATAAACCTGTAATAGGGCTGAACATGTTTCTGGAGAATTTCTTCGATGTACCTGATCAAATTTAAGCCATTATCTACGATAACTAACTCCGTGCGAGCATCGAAACTTATACCTCCCCATACCATTATTGACCCTCCATGAAAAATCGCAGTTTGAGTGTGGTGATGGGTGAAAACCTCTCTTCTCGTCTCCTCTATAATGACTCTTGGCTATCAGAAGCTCGTAAAGTGCCTTAGCAGTCATCTGTGAACACCTCACGAGCGCACTGGCTGTGGGTCCAGTTTTCATGTTCTCGTGCAAAACGAAGACGTGCTTCTCTGTGATGTCTGAGGAGTTCTGGACGGCGTGCTGGTCTGCAAACCTTCAAATTAACTTCCTTCATTAGTCTTCTCACCGATTGCTCACTCACATTTATTATCCTGGTGTTTTAGAGTCGGTGGCGTATCTCAAAAACTGTCAGAAAGCCATTTCTGAGTATCTCTTGAACAATAAACGGGTCTTCTAAAGCTGATGTGCACCTCACGCCTTCATTTCCTGGTCTGCACGTGTAGCTGCCAGTCTCCTGGTATCTTCTCTATGCATAGTGCATCGCCGAACGTGGTACGTACTGTACATTAGGTACTTTATGTTGCGGCAGTCATTGGTCTAACATTGTGATGGCCTGAGCAGGTTGTTCAGATGTTAACGGCATTTTTTATTGTTTGTTATGATCATTGACTACAGTACAACAATAACAATATCTTAAAACGGCATAAACGATATCGAAAAAAGTTTAAAACGAACAATTCGTAACTTCGGCTTAACCGCACAAATCACAAATTTCGAGTAACTCTTAAAAAGTGGTAAAAGATTATTCTCAAACTTAATGATTTCTTACCATAAAATTAAACAAATAATATGTTAACATATCTGCATACAAAAAAATCGTGAAAAACACTTCAAACTTTTTTTATCGGCAAATTTGCAAGTGGCCAAGATTCCGTGCCGGTGAGTGTATATTAAAAACTATTTTTTTTTCAGCGGTTACAATCAATCGGCTGTTTCGTAGGTACATCGGAGAATGTTCTCTTCAAACTACTAAGGGACAAGAATAATCCAGCTTTTAAAGCTATCTCCAAATTAAATACAACACCCACAGCCGATGAGTTTGGTGTGAATACCCGCAAATCTGTATTGTAAAAAAAAAAAAAAAAAATACAAAATAAAAAAATAAAGCTATTGCATTCTATGCCTTCAAGCCACACCTCCGCCCATCGGAATGGGGAGCGTGAGGTGTTTTCGTTACGGAATTTCTCGATTCGGTCCCCGCGCTCACGGCCCGCGATAGAAGCTATGCAATAGCTTAAAATTGGCCGTAGATAAGCAAAAAGGATCCAACCCACAACATGACCGAAAATGAGTTAAATATACCAAACTGCTCGTCTAGGTCTATATTTTCGATTAGCAAAAACAATCCAAGTAAAATATGAATATTTTGACGTTAAATTGACACTGGGTACCAACCCACATGTATGGAGAAGCCATATTTTAGTTTCGTAAAAACGATCCATTCTTCTTGGATCATATTGTAAAACGCTCAGTCTAAGAAACTAACACAAAACTAAAATGTTTAAAAAAATCCAAAGCATGTGGATCCTTTTAGATATTTAATTTTTATGATATTATGATGCAATAGATAAATCACTAAAAAGATTCAGAAAGCATGGATCTCTTTTGTTAAACTGAATTTTGTAGAAATGTATACTGGTTTAATAACAAAAACGATTCAGAACATTTGGATAGACTGAATATTATGTATTTAAAGCTTGAGGCATTAGGCATGCATTAAGTTCACACTCCAAGTATCTTGATCGGGTCACACATCTTTGCCTTTTTTATACCGATTTTTCGAAAATAGAAGCACTTTGAAAATACCTGAAAAAATTTACGAAGCTGACGAATATGTCGAAGTAACAAAAAAAAAATTACTCGCACAACTATCGATCACCCGCTCATGTGATCTTTATTACCTTCATTCAAGAATTGCCTATAGAAGACTGTAAGGTTTGTTGGGGATATAAATTATTAAGACTGAAATCGATTGTATGCGCACCTCCATCGACTAAACAGTTTAGTCATGTTGAATTCAAGAGGAGAATATAGCTCGACAGATCAGTTTAGTCGATGCAAAAGTTGTATGTATGGGCGGGCTCGAAAGGTAAATCTTCGGAGGTATCTGATAATGATTTTCAATGACTATGGCCAAATGTTAAAGAAAAGCCCAATTAGACGATTTGGAGTCAATCTTTGACTATTTATCTAAATACTGCCTGGATTTCTATAAATCAATCCAAGGGGGCAATCCAAGACTTCATGTCGATGTAGATATGGCGATGAACCGGACTTCGCACACGAAGAAGAATAGTAAATCGGATAGAATTAATATGTTTTATATAAATAATGAAAAAAAAATTGAAAGTTAGTTGTTTTATTTATGAAATTAAAAAAAAATAAGGATCTTAGTAGCAATTAGCTACTTTGAATCGTTTTTGCGAAATGAAAATTCACTTATCATAATTGAAAATAGGTTTTATCAAAAAGGATCCTAACACACATTTAGCTGAGTATTTCAAGAAATAAAACTAAATTCAATAAAATTTGTTTGTAAGAATAAAATATACATTGACACACACACTTTTCCTTAAGAAGCAATTAACACAAGCAAGTCTTTATATGAACAAACACAGGTTAAACTTCAAACTTCAATAACTCTAAAGTAACATTTTGTGGGTTGGATCCTTTTTGGTTATCTACGGCCAATTATACATCGATTTTATTTTTATGTTGTATAGCATTACAAATGCTTTATGTATAAATGATTTTTTTAAATACAAAAAATTCGATCATGAGGCGGGATTCGAACCCGCGTCTTTTGCCGTACCGTGTCTATGCTTAACCACTTTCCAACCGTGATCCAACTACATCAATAGAGAAAAAAATGTAATTATTTATACATCGATTTTATTTTTATGTTGTATTAGCATACGTGATTTTTTTATATAAGTGATTTTTTTAATAATATAAAAATTCAATAATGAGATGGGATTCGAACCCGCGTCTTTTGCCGTTGTACCGTGTACCGTGTCTATGCTTAATCACTCGGCAAACCGCGATTCCACTATAAGGGCGCTTGTGCACTACAAGGAATTTTACCGTCCGGCATTCCGATTTTTTACGGTCCGGTGTGGCATGAAAAAACCGATGAATTGCTTGTGCACCTGTCCGTCTTTACTCGGATCAGTGCGGTACAGTTCAAGGAAGTTTGGCGGTATAATGCTATCATAAATGATTGTTTTTGCATTTTACAAGAAACAAGTAAAGAATATATAGGAGGTGAAATATTATATTACTTCGTTATAATAAAAAGTAAAGTTCCGTAAGAGATTTAAAATGCGTGTTTCATTAATTTATTTTAATCGGTGACGAGGAGCTAAAGCTATTCCCACTTGAACTTTAACTTACCAACACTTACTTAGATAATAATTATTGTAGGTCAATGTATATAAAATAACAATACCGACTTCTCAAATCTCATTGCCAACTAAAAGAAAGTAAAACAAGAGCTTGCTTTCAATTGGCATATGCAGTAAAAAGAGTAAAATCCAAGCAAGTGGGCATTCGAAAACAATAATTATACCTACAGCGGCTCGTAGACACAAAAAACCATCCGGAATAGGGAAAAGTAAAATGTCGGACAGTAATATTACGTATAGTGCACAAGCTAGTATTTAGATTAATGGCGTGCCATGCCGGACCGTAAAAAATCGGAATGCCGGACCGTAAAATTCCTTGTAGTGGACAAACGCCCTAAGACTACATCAATAGAAAGAAAAGATCCGGTTCAATATACAGATATATTAGAGCCATTTGTTTGGCAGTTTAATAATTAAAATCAGTTCAACCGTTTTTGAGGTATAATTGGATAAACTAATACAACTTTTTTATAATACTAGTCTTGTCCTGACTTCCCCATATCCGAGTAAACCTTACACGGAAAGAAAACAATAATCTATGATACTCTGTGGGTTTTCTAGTTTTCTAATGGCAAAATAATTATTAAAATCAGTAGAGTACATTTTGAAACAATAGCAAATATTTCCTCTTTATAATATTTGTTTTCAACGATGTTATCTAATGCGATGTTATATAATAAATTATAAATAGGACAAGATACAGATTTTATTTTTCAATGTTAGGTACTTATTATGTGTGCATTTAATAAAAAAATAGTACTTACCTATTTGATAGATAGTAGGTATGTACAATTGTACATAGGTTTTTTCATTCCTGTACCTTTTAGAAATTAGAATATATTGTATGATATTATCACACTAAAATCACACTATAATATAATACTTATAAAGTAATCATGGAAATAGGTTTTAGTGATATTTTAAGGCTGTTACGTAATCAATAGTTTATTTCATTATTTGTATATAATTTATATTTGTATATTAAATAAATGTTAAATTAAAATTGTTTTATTTCAAAAGCGACCACTTTAGTTGCTCCTTTGCCGATTGTAGGACCTGTAATAGAGAAAATAATAATGCATTTATTAAAATTGGGTTATTAATTAATTTCTTATATTATTTTTTATACAATTTTTACCTGTATTTACCCCATGATTAACAAAACAGTAATAAATATGTATTAATTTGATTAATATTACCCTCAAACAGCCAAAAACGATATTACTTTATTTAATATTAACTTAAGGTTATGTAATATATTATATGAATAAATAACATTACCATAATTTACAATGAAAAATAAATAAAACAAATATTCCCACAAAAAACTGGTTTTATGTTAAAGAAACTGAAAACTACTTTTTAATACAAGTAATATAGAAGAAGTTAATAAATATTTATAAAAAGGAATTTATTTAATGTTATTTTTAAGATTGAAGCAGTTATAATGATCCAGATGCTGATTTGATAATTATTTTGACGGTTAAAAGTGCATGATCTAAAAAGGGTGTGAAAATAATAACAAAAAATGTATAAAAAATAAAACTATTTAATCATAGAACATTAAATCAAATGTTAATAGAAAACAAAAAAAAAAAAACAATTTCGTGTTGCCATTTCTTGAAGCTAATAATTGTTATTCATTAAATTGAGTAGAACCTGAAATAATTAATAATTTTGAATAATTTTTTCATATAATCACAGATAAATTAGAAAATTGTTATTTACAAGAAATTAGAATAACAAATATTAGACCAAAGCCACAGAGTGAAAAAAAAGTTAAATGACACACACAGTGACACAGATAAAATAAAGATTAAAAATGACTTGACAGATAATGAAATAAATCTAACGGACGTAACAGTAATATATGTATACAAATATTAAATACTAATAAAACATATATTTTTTAATAACGCTTAATTTACGTAGAATATTTTTTACTTATTTTGTCCATTTTCATGTAACTAGATTTTTAATAATTTCAACATAAATGTTAAAATTAATGTGTTTTAGTGACGAACATTTAAATTTCACATAGAACAAAAACAATTATTGTAAAGACAAAGACATAAAATAGACGAAATGTGTTTCTAAAATAAAATGAAGTGGTGCAAAAAGTTCTATTAAACCTTAGTGAAGAAGCCACACGTTTCGTGTTTTTTGGGACATGCAAATTTTGTTACAATTAACAAATCACGTAGGAATTATAAATGTAAGTATATTAATAATACATTTTCAATTTTAATGCTTAATTCTTCTGTCAATAATGAATATAGCAATGAAAAAAGGAAAAAAAAAACACAGGAGTAGGTTTAATTGTAACTGATTATATTAGCCTAATGTTGGAACATGATTGTACTACGACAATGATTTATCCTGGCTGAAATGGCAGAAAAAACTAGCAATTTCATTGTTAGTTACTTATAGTGCAAGATCCCAGGGACGCCAGACCTCACCTATTTTCTGACGGGTGAAATGTGCACGATTGGGTAGTGTTATTATGTGCTACCACCGTACGCCTACCTGTTCATACATCAGAAAATATGTGACGTCTGGCGGCCCTGGTATCTTGCTCTATTACGTTCAAAAATTAGAACATAAAATATTTTTATATATTTTTTCATATACATAATATTATTATATGGAACTTGGGTTAGTTAAAAAAATTTACCTGGTTTATAATACTAATTATTAAAACGTCATTCAGTAATATTTGATGATCTGAAATTGTTACAATAATAATATATAAAAGTGTTTTATTACTAAAAGAGTTATTTTTAGTGTCTAGAATGAACTTGAGAAGTAATACAACTGAGAAAAATTATTTTATCAGTAAAATACTTATTAAACTAAGCATGGCTTTTTCACTAAGATTATTTGAAACACAATAAAAATACTTAATTTTTTTGGATGGCACAAAATATTCAAGTGACATAACTCAGTCATGTTATTTTCTTTCTATGTTTTATTGTCACCCTAAAAGACACAAAGAATAGGTTGATCAGCGTAATACCAATAATTTTTTTTTTGTCTTTTATATCAAAGTAATTGAAATCCCACTTTATCCCTATTCTACAAATAATGGTCACCCTATTCTTTACATCTCCCACCCTCTACTTCACTAAGACTACGTGACATAGTCCCATCAGTCCCGAAAGGTGTTGTACGTGTGGTCACCCTACCAGAAGATTTTGTTAAAATTGTCCATTACCTGCGCAACTGTTTGTTCGCCGAGGGGTACGTCTTCAGTACGGAGAGCCGCTCTAGACACTATCGATGTGGGATCCGAGTCCAGGATTACGCTGAAATATGGTCACCGTAGTTTGAAAATACATAGTTTTTGTATTGTATTGTATTTACTAGATTTCATAGAAAAACCTGCATAGTTCCCGTTCCTCTGGGATATCAGGGATAAAAAGTAACCTATGACTTATTCTGGGTCTTTAGCTACCTACATACCAAATTACATTGTAATCGGTTCAGTATTTTTTATGTGAAAGAATTATAAACATCCATCCTCACAAACTTTCGCATTTATTAGGACCTACCCGCCATCACAAATCTCGTCGAATGCCAGCATGACAGCATCCAAATTGTCCAGTATTGTCCGTTTCTCGACATTTCTTCTCAGCAAAATGCTGACTGACTCGTACAGCGCGTTCAGTACTGATTGGAGGATTAGCTGAAATTCGTAAATAAATAAAGATGAATGTTTGTATGAGCATGTGTGCAACTACTAAATGACTGCTCCAAATTGAATAAATCTTTCTTGTACATGTTTGATATTGCCAGGAGAAGGTATTAGTAGAAGGATTTATTTAGTAAAAATAATTTATTTAGTAGAAGGATTTATTGAGTAAAAATATGAAAAATCTATATGTACATAAAACTCAAAGGTGACTGATATAGTGATCTATCAACGCAAAGCCCAAACCACTGGACGTATCGGGCTGACATTTGGCATGCAGGTAAATGTCATAACGGTAGAAGGATTTTCCGAAATTCTTGCGGGAACGGGGAAAAACAGGGATGCACGTACAAAGTCGTGGGCGGAAACTAGCTATTAAATAAATGTAGGTATTTACCTCATTCTCATGTGAGCTCCCCATGACGTAGAAAAACAGATCAACATTATTCTTGTAAACGCAGGTCAGACCATCCAACATTATAATTTCTGCATTCGCCCTGAAAAAGACAAGTGAGTCTATCAAATAATGTTGTTAAAATAATAAGACTTAATGGTAGTTAAATTATTTCAAAATTATCTTTATTTTTATTGGATTCATTATTCATTATTTTGACCTGTGTAATTATGTCAATAAAGAATTTTATTATTTTTTTTTATGGTTCCCTGAAAGAGATTGCTTTTAAGCAATAAGACCGCCTATTGTACACTTTTCAATTTTATGTATTCATTTATTTTAAATTTCTCTTACATGTACAATGAAGTGTCATAAATAAATAAATTATCCTATTACTAGCTTTCCACTCGCGTTTTCAAAGAAAAATCTGCATTGTTCCTGTTCCTGTGGGATTTCTGGGATAAAAAGTAGCCTATGTCTTATTCTGGGTATTTAGCTACCTAAAAGTAGCCTATGTCTTATTCTGGGTATTTAGCTACCTACACACAAAATTTCATTGTAATCGGTTAAGTAGTATTTGCGTGAAAGAGTAACAAACATCCATTCTCACAAACTTTGGCATTTATAATATTAGTAGGATATACCTGTGTGTTTTATTGAAAAGGTTCTTTTCAAAGGCCTTCTGTTCCTTGGTAGTGGGCAAGATGTCGCTGTCGTAATACTTGGCCAGGATTCTGTTACCGTCATTGTCTAGTATACACATACCCTTCACAATGTATAGGGTAGGTTCCTGTAAAGTAATTATGTGTTTATTAATTAATTCTGAAAATAGTTATGTTTTATAGTAATACTAGCTGTTGCCCGCAGCTTCGCCTGCATGGAAAAGATAAATTTTAATGGTACAAACTTTCAACCCCTATTCCATCACCTTGGGGGTTTAATTGATCATCATTTCTTAGCAGAAGCCCACGTCCTAACATCTACCTGAATGCTCAATTTCAGTCTGATCCGTCCGGTTTGGGGTGTGCGTTGTTAGATCATTATGTCAAGTCAGTCAGTCACCTTTGAGTATTTATTTATATATATTTATTTAGAGATAAAAGATATATAATAATAAAAAGGGTACGATAATTACTATATTATGATGAAAATAAAAACCAAAATGTGCATTTAAAACAGTATTATGAAAACAATTATTGTAATCAAATATTGGTTGTGAATTGCTATTAAAATGAGTTATATTGATTCTAAATACACGACTTGCCATTAGAACTTACAATATACCAATAATACAAGTATCACCTATGGTAATATTGCGAAATATTCATGATATTTACTAAACTATACGAACGAATAGGCATTGTGATGTTAAGTGTCGGCAAGTTTTATTGAAAAAGAAGCGTACACGTCGCGTTTACTTACGAATAATGATCCTTCCATGGTTATCTTCTTGTGCACCATCTTTGGAATATAAATTTACAATACTTTTATTATGATTTAGCAAAACAACAAATTCACGAATATTACAAGCCACACTGTATGACGTCTGACGTGTTAAGTTTAAATTTTGACGTTGACAGAATGACGTGCCAAAGGTTTTGTTCTGCTTGAATACCAGAACGATTTTTTGTAAAAAATATAATATTGCGGAATCTTAATTTAAGTAAAAATGCTTATAGCGATACGACTACCAACTGTCTTGTACATTTTGGTTAGTTTTTATTATTTAGTACTCTCAAAGATACCAGCTACCTACATACATAACACTTCTTGGAATATTTTTTTTTAAAAAGGTACCTACATTTTTAAGCATTTTAATAATTAACAATTTCATATTTCTAAAACAAACAATCACATCTTATTAAATTGTGCAAAACCAAACTATTAAGTATTACCTTTTCACAGTTTGTTATTTTTAACAAATTACAAAAAAAAAAAACTAGTTTTTTTTATAGTGAGCCGTCAAATTTTTCAACAACCAACGTGTGCAAATTCGCAAATATCTCAGACGTCATTATCAATTTTGAAATGTGATAAATTGGCGATCTGTTAAATTTAAAACGATAGACCTACATCATTCGAACTCAAGACATGAGTGAATCACACGCATGTACAGTCGAGTGGAGAAATTGATAATTATTTTATATATTATTAATTAATATTATAATATAATAATATATTTAATCCAGCAAACGTTGTACTGCAAGGACCTTCTTATTAACTGAAGGTAAGTAAATAAAATAGTTTATAAACTATTCTCAGACCTATTAAATGTAGTTTTTTTTATACCAAATTGTTCAAGCCGTTTTAGAGGATAATTTTCTTCCTTATAAGTAGTGAATTATGAAAGTGAGTACACAACTGAATAAATTCATATAAGTTAAAAAGACGCCTGCAAATTCCTCGTACAACAAGAAAGTATATTCTAAAAAAAAGACACCCATCTTAATTATTAAATACAATACAAATTAAATTCCGTATGCCAAACTAAATGGGACATTCAATTATCTTTTATATTATCGTCTAAATTTTATGCAAATAGGTACTTATGATAGTTTTTGTGTTGTTCTATATCGCTTTTTTGTATGCGTAATACAACATTAAATATATCAAATTATTAACAAAATTGTCTAGGATAGTTTTTTTTTTCAAAGAATGAGGACTATTTAACATAAGTTTAATTTTAACCTCCTGAGACCCATGATTTTTTTTTCTTTCTTTTTTTAATAAAAAGTAGCTGTATCTGTTCTAATGCAATTATAGATATTCAAAAAAATGGAAAAAAAAATCTTTTGTGGAAAACTTGGATTTTCTTTATGTCATTTATATATTACAGGGGGTCCCAGTTCCAAGTGTAATAAGTTTATGAAAATGAAGAAAAACTACATGTTTTTTTAGTTATTATATATTTTTAAACTTGAAACCTAATATTTATTATTCTGTCTATTGTTCTGTATCTATTTTTTGTAACTTGGTTCAAAGATAGGTATTTTTAAGGGTGAGAAATAACCAGTTCAAGTATTTTGCACCGGCGCGGCGGTGTATTTATATTGTCACGTCCACCCCTAGGTCTTATTTCTAATCCATCCTCTTGTTCAGCCTCCTCTAATGCTTGGTCCACGTCATGTGCGTCCCCGAAATGGTCTGCCAACAACTGAAGATGACATACATAGTGACGATTCTGTACTGACGTGACTCATACTCATTGGACGAATGGAAGAAGACTCATTTTCTGGTGTTTGGGCGGCTTCATCGGTATCATTTGGGGGATTATCTTCATCTCAAACATTTATTTATTCAATTAGACTTCTTCTAAAAGCACTTTTGAATCGTCATAACAGTATTAACATTTACCACCGATTCGGAAAGCAGTATCTATGGAGAAGAACCGGCAAGAAACACCATAGGTCCATCATATAGGTCAATATTTGACTCATCCAGGTGTTGTTAGATCTCAGTATCTTATAATCCTTGAAAATTATAATGAAATCTGTAACATAAACTAAAGAATGTCATATAGGTAATACATGGGACCCTTGTAACCAATACCAAATCGGCAAGAATTGAGACCAAATGTCTTACCAGTATGACATAAAAGAAAACATTCATATTTTTCACAAGTTTAAGATTTATCTTTCAAAATAACTATTGCGGTTGCAGAAATAATATCTTTTATAATTAGATATACAAAGATATACTGCAATATACGAATGGTACCACTAGAAATGTAAGATTACTGACCACGTGTTTGCCGTCGCACAGCCACCGTCAATTTCGAAATGAGAATACTTCAAATCACTGTCACTTATATAACCAAAAACCGTTTAGTATTGCGGATGACATACCACTACATCGATTACAGGTATTATTCCCGCATATACGCAAAAGATGGCGTTGAAATATTTTTTTATTGTCTATGTAATATACATATGACCGCAGGCCCCAGGAGGTTAAATCATTAACAGTCGTGCACATGTGCAAATAAATATCCTTTACCCTTTTCACCTCGACTGTACTTCCAATCAAGGCATTTTAACGCAATATAAACTGTGCACAACTGTACAACTATTAACCCGCGCCGAGTAATTATCAAGTGATTGTGACGTAATCAATTTGTGCCGCTTAGCCACAGATAATATAAAGCTTAGCGCCGTGGGGGTCCGTGTGTGGGATTTCCTTAATTTTATAATCCTTGGATTAGTGTTGAAAAAACATGTTTATGTAATTTTTAAGATGTTAAATTGTTTTTTTTTATTGATTGTACAAGATTCTCTTATATGTTATTACTTATTGCTAAGTTTTATAATTGACTAGCTTTCTTGGCTTGGCTTCGCCCGCTATGTCTAAAACCTAATAATTTATAAACTGAAATCTTCCTCTTGAATCACTCTATCAGAAAAACTGCATCAAGGTGCATAGTTTTCAAGGTTTAAATATACACAGGGACAGGGACAGATAAAGCGACTTTGTTGTATATTATGTAGTGAAGTTGCATAATGTTTTAGCTGTAGCTGTGTCTGGAATTTGTTTTCCATGTCGGTATATTAATTCATCTCAAATAATATCAGTCTATAGAAAACAATTTAAAATTATTTCATTAAAAAAGCTTTACCCGTTTCGGCGTACAATTAGATTATAGGTAATTAAGTTCCAATATTATAAAAACGCGAAAAGAATGGTAATGTTGCTTGTATAGTTTTTTAAATTTATTATATTAGGTGGTCGTGATGAAAACTGTATAAAAGTAGTTACATAGTGTAAATTTGTTTGGAATACAAGTATCTATTTTCACTGTCACTAGGTACATAGGTAGTACTTATAGAAGGAAGTCGCCCTCTCTGTCCTTATATCCCTATGTCCTTGCCTATGTCCCTATGTATGATTAAATCTTTAAAACTACGCAACGAACAAAATCATCCGTTTTTTTAGTAGATCGAGGAAGGTTTTAGTATATAATTTATTAGGTTTTAGACACAGCGGGCGAAGCCGAGAGCGGAAAGCTTGTAAATTTATAAAATACGGAACCCTAAAAAATAAGGCTGATAACACACTGGGCGGTATTCAAAGAAGCATTGTAATGAACTGTGTCGGATCTCATACAGCGTGGAAATACAAAAGAAATTCGGATAAAAGGTAATTGATAACGAACGTTTAGTTTCGCAATTAGAATGTGTTATTCTATATGTGTTTTTTAATTAAATAAAGCTATGATATTTTTATACAATAAATATCTAATAATATTTTTGTAAAGTACCTATAGAAAATATTTAAATAGTCAATTTTGTTAACTTTTAATAGGTAGGTAGGTATCTTAATTATTAATTAAGCGTCTACCTATCTTGTATAGCTATTTTTTATTTTAAATAATTATTTACAAAAAATACATTTAGGTACATAAAAAAAAATAGCCACTGGAATTAACCTGTACACTCCAATTACAAATACAAGATTGAATTCCATCACTGACTTAGGCCGGTTGCAGAGCTTCACCGACCATCAGTGCGTACGTCGGTCGCGCTTGTCATTTGTATGGAAATTCGCGTGCGTATGGTCGGTCTAGCTATGAACAGTTTTATGAATTTCCATACATATGACAAGCGCGACTGACGTACGCACTGATGGTCGGTGAAGCTCTGCAGCTGGCTTTAAATATACATATTTTTTTATGTCTCATTTATGAATATTGTGATTCTACATAATATCACAGACTAATAATAATATACTACGTATACAAATAATATTATATTTCTAAACGTTCAATTTTAGATCTGTTTATGTCACGAGGTTGGCTCGTGACATCTGTCTGTATGCGGTTTAGGCGCCAAAATTGACAGCTGCTAGAAGCGCCTTTACAGAATACGATAAAATAATACATAATATTATTATTTATAATGAATCATTTATGATATACTAATTTATACGACGTTCAAGATAACCGAATTATCGACTAGGTAATATTTTACAAATTATCAGTAGATAAGTATCATAATATTCTGTTAGTTGTCTCCTGTACGGCGACAATATTAGTCCATTCACCATTGCATATTATTTTGCTGCACTCTTTACCTATAGAATTAAACCGATCCATTCAAATTCAAATTAAAATTCAAATTACATTTATTTACAAGAATGTAGTTACAAAAAAGGTGTTATTACAATATTAAGGAGCTAATAAATTCTACCCACTATCTGGGTGTGCAAATATTTAAATGGAAATATGTTAAATTACACAATTTTTACAATGTGTTATTTGTATTACCTTTTAGATTGTGAAAAAAAAAACAGTCAGAAAATATTCAATACCTAATCATTTATTGCTGTGCTGCAGTGATATTTATCAGGCAATCGTAGCCACATTATAATGTTTAAAAGTTAATAAATATTTAGGTAATAATTGAAATTTTAATTATTTAAACTCGTACATAATTTGCAAAGAATCGGTTAAGAATTCGGACTAAAATAATTATTAGTTTAAGTTTCAAAACGACATTAATACATATCTATAAACGATATTGAGTCGTATTCGTTACGTCGAGTTAAAATAATATTAAAATATCATACAAATGTCGGTTTTAGCGTTAAAATGATTTAAATGAAGGGAGACCGGTGTAATTTATGAATGTACTTTCCAAAAATATCTCTACCAGTATACAAGATCTCTATTATCCTATACTTGCTTGGCTCTTAGAGGTCTTGTAAACTGGTTATGGGTTTCTACGCTTAATCGGCTGAAACTATTTTGGTGATATTCTAAGTTTCAGTAGCAATTAGATGGTGAAATATGATACTGATAGTGGATAGAGAGATGTTTAATAGATTTATTGGGTATGAGTGTCCGCTTTCTTTTTTCCTTGTATTTAAAATAGTATCGTCGTTTGTAAAAGCGACTGTACCTACTTATTCATTTGCAATACCTACTTAGGTTGGTATACTTACTGATTTTTTTAGGTATATTAATTATTAACTATTTAAGTATTTAGCAATGGTTCGGTAATTATCAGAAAAGCCTGTATAATAATCTGTAGTTGTAAGTAAAAATTAAAGGTCTTTGAAATGAATTTGTTATCTAGGTATACCATAATATTATAAAGCTGAAGAGTTTGTTTGTTTGTTTGAACGCGCTAATCTCGGGAACTACTGGTCCTATTTGAAAAATTCTTTCGGTGTTAGATAGCCCATTTATCGAGGAAGGCTATATGGCTATATCAAGCTAAGACCATCAGGAGTGGAGCACTGCGGGTAAAACCGCAGGGCACATCTAGTTTAATGTAATAATCAAAGTTGTTTATCAAGATAATAAAATCTTTGATTGTTATATTAAATAATTCTGAATCAACGATATTATTTACGAACATGAAACTCTTAATACTAATTAACATCTATTTTAATGAACGTAGCCATAAATAATTGAATTAAATTCATTGAAACGCAAAGGATGTTAAACTTTTGTAATTTGATTCGGTCACATCAAAAGGGTTTAGCTTCTATGATGTTGTTTGTCTATTCCCGTCCGCCATCTTACGGCTAATGTCAGATTATGGCGGGAAAGTTTATTTTTGTTCAGGTTAATTATTTACAAATAATTATTAAGTTATTAGGTATGTATAAAATTTAGGTACAGGTTAAATTATAATGTACTATCTTTCCGCCCGCAGCTTCGCACGCGTTTTATTTTTATTTTATTTTTATTTTACATACCATAGATTCCTTACAGCTATTTGTATTGCAATATTTATAATTAACTTTAACAAAACAATACGCCAATAAAATGGAATACCAATAATAAGACAATTTAATGTGACAGAGTAGTTTTACATTAATTAAGTATAATAAGTTTTAATTATATTAATTTTCAAAGTAAAACCCGCATAGTTCCCCTTCCCCTGGGATTTCCGGGATAAAACCTATTCTATTTGTTAATCCAAGTTACCCTCTACATGTGTGCTAAATTTAATTGTAATCAATCCTTGATAAGTGTACAAAGTTTGAATCAAATTTGTCCGTTTAAAGTGGGTTAAAATTCAGTAAGTACATCTTACATACAAACATACAGGTAAAGTTCATAAAACGTAAAAAAAAGCTGATGCTACCATCCATCATTTCATTTTTATTGTGACATACACAGAACTATATCGAGAGACATAATATACAGCCATTCTCTCAATTAAAATGAATCCAATAGCTCTTAACAATGTTTTTTTTATAATTGTATAATCTTTATTTCTATACCACAGTTCTATAATTTTAATCTGTACTTATATTATAAAGCTGAAGAGTTTGTTTGTTTGAACGCGCTAATCTCGGGAACCACGTGTCCGATTTGAAAAACTATAAAACATACTTACCTACACATAAACAGCATAACCCTCCTTATTGTAAAGTTGGATAAAACCATCACGATCAAAACCGTCACTCACAAAAGAAATCAGTCCAACATTATTACTCATAAAAGATCAATCATTTTATGACCTTTTGCATTCATAACCTTTTTGGTATCGAATGCGCATTGTAAAAATAACATTATAATAATTTTGGTACAGTTTTTGATTAATAATTATAGTTGTTGTGTATATGTATTATGATTAATTAAAGACTAAGATTAAAAGCTATTTGAATTACGATTGCATTGAGAATCATTAAACAATACACATAGTATAAAAGAAAGTCGCTCCTCGCTGCCTGTAACGGATTTTGATTCGAATTTTTAATAGATAGAATGGTTAAAGAGGAGGGTTTTAATATTATATAATTTGTTAAGCTGTATACAACGCAAGCGAAGCCATGGGTGGAAAGCTAGTAATTTGTAAATAGCTCTATGCTCTAGGCTTTGTCTTACCTAGTCATATGCATGCAGTTACAAAATCCATACTAATATTATTTAAAATGCGAAAGTAACTCTGTCTGTCTGTCTGTCTGTTACTCAATCAGGCCTTAACTACTGAACCAATTTGCAAGAAATTTTGTATAGAGATATTTTGATACCCGAGAAAGGACATAGGATAGGTTTTATCCCGGAAATCCCACGGGAACGGGAACTATGCGGGTTTTTCTTTGACTGCGCGGGCGATGCCGCGGGTGGAAAGCTAGTTATATATATTTTAGTATAGATTTGCTATTTATAAAGATAATTAAATAATACAATGGCATGTTATTGAAAATGTTATTGAACTTTTTTGTCGGATTTCCATACATCAATATAACAGCCATATTTGAGTTTTCAATATAATCTCATTACTTATCTGTGGTGCTCATTACACCTTTTTTATTTGTTGCATAAACCCATCCATTACGTGTCAGCGATCAAAACACGCAATTACATGTTTCATTCAAACGCATAATGCCGTCCATCTTAACACTCTACTTTTGTTGTCTTTGTACTGTTTTATTGATGGTTAAAGTCGGCCATTCACGGCGCGGCTTCATGGAGTTTTTTATTTTTATTTTCTTAATGCCCAGTTACAATTGTGTCAGTGTTTTTTTTATTGTAGAACTAGCTTCCGCCCGCGACTCCGTCCGCGCGGATGTCGGTCTTTGCGTGGATGGTTTATTTCTCCATTTTGAGTAAATCGGACAATGACATCTTATAAATATCTATTGGACCCAAATACGGCTAGGTCTATAATAATACGCAACGTGTGTTCGCGGTACCTACTACAGAACAACGTCTATGGATAACTGAAAAATTGAGATTAATTTTTTTCTACGTATTTTTCCAGGATAAAAAGTATCCTATTTTACGCCCAGGATAATAAGGTATAATTATACCAAGTTTCATCGAAATCGAACCGGTAGTTTTCCCGTGATGTCTTCACATACAGACAGACAGACAGACAGACAGACAGACAAAAATTTTTTTAATCACATATTTGGGTTTGGTATCGATCCAGTAACACCCCCTGCTAGTTATTTTTTCAATATTTTTCAATGTACAGAATTGACCCTTCTACAGATTTATTATATGTATAGACACAGTTCAGTTTGAATTCTAATTTATATAAAACCAGCTGAAGTACTTCATCATACCTATTACGGATTTTGTTCGCGGTATAAGAAAATATTTAGGAGTCCTTTTAAAATCCTATTAAGAGCAAGATAGTTTATTCTTTATATTATATTACATTATAACAATGAAGTATTGTCAATATTGCCCCACCTGTTTCGGAAATTCGTCAAAATAAACATAGTACACAGTTTCACAATTTATTTTATTATTCAACTTTTTCAGAATTCTAACAATATATTCTAGTTCGAAATCAAATCAGAAACTATTTTTTGAATGAAGTGCGATTCGCCGGAAGCGGCCATTTCGCCCGCGGCCGGAACCGGCCATTTTGACGCGTCAGCGATTGATAACAGAGTTATAACACATAGACTAGACACGGTTTGGAATGTAGATTACTAGATTGTATTCGATTTTATAATGTAAGTACCGAACATTTTAGAAAAATAGTTCTTATTAGGAAATGTATCTTCAATAATATAATTGTAATTATCTAGCGAGATTGACATCTGTTAGTACCTAATACAAAATTAAGTAAGTATGAAAGTAAGTATAAGTATGAAAGCTACGATCTGGTGTGTAAGTTTTTAAAAGGATTTTGTCAAGATTTTGTTCGGTATGACCATGTTAAAATATAGATTATGTGTATAGAGTTGTAAGTTTATCTAATGAGTAAATAGGTCAAAGTTAACTCTTGGAGGAAACGTAAATTCAAATGTTAATCTTATTCCTGTGATGACATCAGTTGACAGTGTAACAACAGTAAAGCTAAGTGATAAATCGAATATGCTGACTCAAAGTAAAACTATAATTATTTTTAGAAAAAATAATTTATAAGCCCTGTCTGAATCTTCATAACTCTACACATGAAAGTCTATCGGAAGAAGGCGTGGTATGCTTTTACAAAATTGAACAGATGCCTGTCTTTTTTATGAAATCAACGTCAATTATATATATTTTCTCATTTCAGTTCTGTACAATTGTTTAAAAAACAACAAACATACGAAAAAATAAATTTAAAACTGCCTCACCCGTTGATGCATATAAAATTATATGTACCGTATATAATTTTATATGCATAGGTAATAATAATAATTTATTTTTGTTTATTTGTTCCAGATGACCCCTCGAAACGGATGAGTTAATTTCGCGAACTTTCGCTGACAGATAGGTAGCTAGCGAAAAATAAAAGAAGAACTTCTAAAAAGAACCTGTAAGAAGATATTTAAGTATATCTAAGATAAAATAAAAAGCGACTGATTTTTTTTTTATAAATATCGTATTTTTCACAATAACTAAACATTCGCACGCAAATTCAATTTTCAAAAAATCTTGCAATAACTCTTAAACTATTTAGGTATAATATTTATAAAAAAAACACGTGTAGGTATCCCTAAAACGAAATATTTTCCACTGATCAAAGAAACTCATCAGCTAATGCAATCCGTCTGTTTGTTTGCGCAAACCTACTAAAGGGGTTTAAAATAGACGATGAATCGACAGCTGACGTAAACTATTGGTAAAATTTATTTTGGTTATTGTTTATATTGGAAACGTCTGTTTCTTGCGAATTGATCCAGTTTTTTGTTGAGTGTCTAGTTATATTATAGAGTTTATGAATATGGAGAGAAAATTTGTTGTTTTTACTTTATTTAATTATTATTATTTTATTTTGCTGTTCCTCGCGGTTTCACCCGCATTGCTCCGCTTCTGTTGGTCTTAGCGTGATGTGCCTATAGCCTTCCTCGATAAATGGGCTATCTAACACCGAATGAATTTTTCAAATCGGACCAGTAGTTCCCGAGATTAGCGCGTTCAAACAAACTCTTCAATTTTATAATATTATATATGTAGTACAATATTATAATATTTTTTTGGATAGTCGTTGGCAATATACAGGATGTAACTGCAAACGACTTTTAACATGTAGGTAACTGTTTAGTGAAAATAATATTAATTTGTCTTATTTTTGAAGTAAAACTTCTTTAGGCGCGTTGAGAGTTACATTTCATGGCAATACCGTCACATCATGGAGTAAGGCGACGATTTTGGTATCTTAATTATTATCTTATCTTTTATTTTGAACCTTTCCAAAGAAGTTTCATTTCTGACACTTGTGATTGGCACACACGATCTTTTTTCATTTTGTTTATATAATAGCCACATGTATGAGTACCTATTGTATAGAGTTAAATGATGTGTGAGTGTTTGTAATGATAACTTAAAAACTTTATCTATTAAATGCAAAATAATACCCTAAATAAAAATACCATACTATGCAGAATGCCAACAAAAAATTATACAACACTAGTGGTCCGCCCCGGCTTCGCCCGTGGTATCTACATGTTAAAACTATCCTATCTCTCAAGTTGGATCGAACTGCACATGGTGTGCGAATTTTATTATAATCGGTTAAGTGGTTTAGGAGTCTATTGAGGACAAACATTGTGACACGAGATTTATATAATACTAGCGGTCCGCCCCGGCTTCGCCCGTGGTACATATTAACGTTTTCTCTACATAAGAACCATCCTCGTACTTCAAGGAATATAATAAAAAAAGAATTATCGAAATCGGTTCAGCCGTTCTCGAGTTATGGAATTACAACGAAAAGTGGCATTGATTTTTATATATTAGAGATATTAAGATGGATAAAGTAGCGGGTGACATCTTTTTTAAAATGTATCTATGAATTCACCATAACGTATGTATTTTCCATATGTCTAATAGTATTCCCATTCCACAATAAATTAACCTAAATAATCTGTTCACAAAGCCTCAACTATACAAAATCTCCCCATATTTAGGGAAAACTCGTTAAATAATACCATCATTAAGTGAAATTCCCTGAACTCAATAAATTACCCCATTTCATAGGAATATATGCATCAAAGCCCTCATTAGTGTAGTCCTTTGAAATTTAAATCACTTGTTTTTAAATGGAGCAAACTAGGATATTAAGTTTTAACCGACTATACTAAAAGAGTATGTAAGGATTATTACATTTTATTACATTTTGGAATGTGTCATTTTTTACAATTGTGACAGTGACATTGATATTTTTTTTTTCGTTTATTAAGGCAATAAGACTGAACTATTTGCCAGTGTGTACCAGCTGATGTATTTTTTATTCTGATATTTTACAAAGATTATATACACAAGTTTATTAGGATAAGAAGGATAAACTCAATCACATGAAACCGCGGTACGCAGCTTGTATATAAGTATACTAGTATCGTCTTATCTTACAGAGATCGCAAGGCATCCTTGGCCGGTCCAAAATTATAGCGTGCCTGTAAACTCGGTGACAGTTGAAAAAATTACACGCCCCGCGAATAGATAAAGGCTGTTTCCATTGTTTTTGTTATATTATATATTTATTTATTTTACACAAGACTTTGTATTCATAAATAATATTTTTTGATCAACGATTTTGCTAGAAACTTTGTTTTGAATGAAGTAGCCGAGGTCCGAGGAGCGATATGCAATGCAAAAATGATTTCAAAATCGAATCCAGTAGGGACCTATTCCTAGGATTCCAACTTATCAAGTATCAACTTGTAATACTAATTTTGTAATACCCTTAGCTGCTTAGGAATATAACTTGTATTTTATTATACATATTTCGTAATTCAAGATTCAAAATACGATTTTGGCACTGAAAGTTCAGAACTGAAGTTGAAGATTGGGCTTCTATAGTAAAAATCGGGCACAATCCATTTAGCATGTACATAAGTAATGTAGTTTTAAGTAATTTGTCAAGGTTTGATATCTATATGTTGATAAAGAGCATTTTTAACAATCTCTTACACACTTCTTTACTTGTCTACGACACTTCCTTCTTACGAACAATATGTCGTAAGGTAAGTGAAACACAACCCGTGTAACAATGGAAACACACAAACCAGTATTATCAAGCACAACATCTATTAGTGTGAAATATTCACCACATTAACATAACTTATGTCCACCATCGCAAGTTAAACGACATCTCAATTTGAACGCTTACTTAAATTACCTATTATTAAATGTGGATAAATCATTTGTGATGTAATTGCTCGCCGTGGGGTAGTTTTGAAATGTCTTGTACGGGAAAGCTTAAAGGTTAGTTTTATCCCGATGCGATTAGAGGTTTTTGCGTAAATAAGTAATAAACATTCATAAATTTATTATATTATATTTTATAAAAAGAAAATAATTACATATTGTTTTTTAAAAATTAGGCTATTTAGGGTTCCGTACCAAAAGGGTAAAACGGGACCCTATTACTGAGACTTCGTTGTCTGTCTGTCTCCAGGCTGTATCTCATAAACCGTGATAGCTAGAAAGCTGAAATTTTCACAAATGATGTATTGTCGTTGCCGCTATAACTACAAATACTAAAAATGTGTGCGTATACTAGTGTACACACGTAAGAAGTGAAACTTCTATATGACCTTTTCTTTCAAAAAATAATTTACTGTATGCAACTTTACAGAAATACGTCGAATCACGCGTGGTAGGGACAGAGATAAGAATAAGATGGCGCGTAACGGAAAAATGTCACGCGTAACGAAAAAATGTTACACTAAATTTTTTTCCAACCCCGATAAAGAAGTTTCACTTCAAAAAGTATTTTCATCCTACTTCAGCTTGTGTTTGTGTGTAAGCGGTTACATACATATAATACGAAGATATTTCATTATGTTTGAACAAAAGCCGATGTGTGTCAGCCGTGTGGTTAATCGATATCTGATTCAGATCGATGGAGTACAATAATTGCTATTGTTATATTGCTTTGTGAACGATTTTTGTATAGAGTTATGTGTTTATAGACGCGGCATAAAAATATCCTTTCATTTTATTTGTGTAAGATAAATGTATCATGTTTAGGTAAATAAAATTTGATGTTACCTATATTATTGTTTAAATAACAAATGGACCAAATTTTACTCGTAAACGCCAAGCTTACAGGCATATATCTATATTCTTCTACGTATGATACCTGTTTAAAAAAGTATATTTTCAATTACTGTAAGGATTTTCATAGCACTGAAAATCTGTATAAAAAGGACTATAATCCTATAATGAATTTATAAGCCACACTAATTTATTTGTTTGAATTTACATCATGTACCTAGTTAATTCTTTTCAGATTTTTTTTTAGAAGGAGCGTATTTACTAAAGCGATGAACTGTCTATGTCTTCATCAATCTATGGCTTTGATAAGTTGATCGTGAATGACTCAGCATTTTTGAAGCACTCGCGGACAGACATACGAATCATTGCCTAAATATATAGAAACTAGAGAGAGCAGTTTTATATCATAATTCTATTATAATTATTAGATAGGCTACTAATATAAAAAAAAGCTTTATGATATGAGCTAAATATTACAAAAAAAGAATACATTTTTTGACAAATAAAAAAAAAGCTATATTTATCAGTGGTCACATTGGACATAGTGTGATGTTATAAATATGTACCTATAGCTTCCTAGAAAAAAGGAACTAGCCGACACAAAAATATATTTTCAATTAAATTCGTGTTTATTATAAAATATGTATCTAACTATAGTTTCAATTAATTCCGAATACCGCGGGACACAGCTGCTTGAACTTGAGCTTGACGGCACTACGCCTTTTATTCAAGCAACTGTGTCCCGCGGTTTTACCCGCCTTGTTCCGCTCCTATTGGTCTTAGCGTGATTATGTACAGCCTATTATAGCCTTCCTCGATATGATGATGATATATGGACCCATGGTCACTGAGATTAACGTGTTCAAGCAAGCAAACAAACAAACTCTTCAACTTTATTATTGTATTTATGTGTAATACTTTAAAATAAAATAATATTAGTATAGATTAAAATAGAGACACATCCAGTACTCATATATCTATGTTATCAAATCTTAACAGACAAACAAAGTATATCTTGTAATGATAGTTATAGATACCATCTAGTGTCGACAGGTTTAGATTCCAGTAAAGATTTTAGGTTTTTTGTGCGAGCTTTGTAAAGGACCTCTTTGTTATTAGTATAGCGAATCATCACTGAAATAAGCAAGTACAAAAAAGGAATGTAGGTAATAAGTATTTCTATTACATAATTTTATCTAACATCTAACATATATTATAAAGGCGAAAGTTTGTATGGATGTATGGATGTATGGATGTTTGTTACTCTTTCACGTAAAAACTACTGAAACGATTTGAATGAAATTTAGCACACATATAGAGGGTAACTTGGATTAACACATAGGATAGTTTTTATCCCGGAAATCCCACGGGAACGAGAACCATGCGGGTTTTCCTTTGCAAACGCGGGCGAAGCCGCGGGCGGAAATCTAGTAGAATTATAAATAAGAGTATAGTTAGGCACAGAATATATAATAGTACATACGTAGTATAGGTAAATGTTATTATGTTTTGATTATTTTCAACCGACTTCAAAAAAGGACCAAACTTTCAAATAAAAAAATAATTATTAAAATGAACATACCAAATTTCATCATAATCGGTTCAGTAGTATTTGCGTGAAAGAGTAACAATTCCATCCATCCATCCTCACAAACTTTCGCATTTATAACACTAGCTTTCCGCCCGCGGCATCGCGTTTTCAAAGAAAAACCCGCATAGTTCCCGTTCCCGTGGGATTTCCGGGATAAAACCTATCCTATGTGTTAATCCAAGTTACCCTCTATGTGTGCTAAATATGGTAATCGGTTCCGTAGTATTTGCGTGACAGAATAACAAACATACACATCCTCATAAACTTTCGCATTTATAATATTAGTACCTAGGATATAAAAAGCGGTCAAAACGCATATAAAACTGAAATAAAAGCTCAACAATATATGATTTCACTTAAATGTCCCTTATCAGTGATACATGGCACAGGTAAATAACAACAGGCATTAATTCAGGTGTATTATGACGTGTGAGAAGATAATCTAGCTTTGAAATGTTTCTGAGGCAGACAGTGGTAAGGCTTGTGGTACAGTGGACCACAGTATAATAAGAGAGCTTCTCCACCAATAAAGTGCGAAAATGTGTAGCGAGGAATATGTTTGTAAATAACCAATAGTATCGCTTCAAACTTCAAACTAAATGAAGCGATACTATTGGTTATTTTTTTTAACTAATTAGCTGCTTTTTCTAGATCTCTTCATGTTATCCCGTATGTCAGGTTAACCCATGAATAATGCGCATCACACACGCTGAAGATACTATAATATATATGTTAAGATTCTCTAATATAAAATATTACAGTATCTTAAGGTATCACACACGATTAAGATACGCTAGCGATTATAATATCTTTTTCGTTTGTTATGGCTCATAGGATTTGTATGGCGAGCGATAATCGGAAATATGCTCTAAGATAATATATATTTGTAGTGTGTGACTCGCTTAATAGTAAAATAATAATTAAAATTGATACAGCAGTTATTGAGTTAAATGACAACAAAGAAAGCAATCAAATCTTTGCTTTTATTAATATAGTTATTTATGTGTTGTTCAATAATTGTTGTTTATGTTTTTCTAATGTTACCTATATATGTATTAAATTTTTAAGTATACAGGTTCTCTGAATATTTTTCTTTGAATATAAAATATGTGTAGACGTTCGCTTTGTAAAAAAGAAAAGTAATTTTAGCTATGATTGTTTAATTTTTTTTTGTGTTTCCAGGGATGCAGGCGAATGAACTTCGGGTACGAAGCGAGCTGCGAGTGACGTCATGTATTCCAGCTAGCAATAATTATTTATATTGATTGAATGAAATATGACCATAAATACTCACACTCAGTGTACCATTTTCCTTACAGCAGACACTGGCGTAGCCGTGGTAACAGACGGGCCGACTTTAGCTATCGATCTCTCATTAGTGATGGTCGCGTATCGATATTTTTTGTCGATAAATTAAAAAATTGGCGGCAGTGCAAGTTATTTTTTTTGTTGAATTAGTTTTTATTCATATTTCTGGTTCCTTAGTAAAGTAAATTTCGCTAAAAATATTATAAAGAACTTTAAACATTATTTTTGTTCTTTTGAAATTGTAATTTCTGTTTTATAAACAGTTATAAAATTCGTAGATATCTTTTCCTAGGCATTTTATTGTCAATTCTGTTTCAAGTATAAAATGTGAATTCTGTTCGTAAGTTTGTTAGTCCATCACGCAATAACTTATTTAGTTTCAATTGCATTTTTGAAATTCTTAATATGTTCTATTGTCTGTTATCCCTTGAAATTACGTCTTATGATAGGTAGTAATATTTGCTTCGACGATCTTGCTTAAAGATTATAATAATAAATTATGCATGAATGCACTTCCTATACCTACAAGTACTTAGCTACAGAATATCAAAATTATTACGAAAATAAACAGCTAATAAAGTTACGTTTTTAAATCCATTGTCTATTTATTTCTAAATCAGTTTGTGATATTTTAATAAGCTAACCTAGCCAATGAAAACTTTACATTTGCCAAATACACTTTACATAAATTACTAGCCGTGCCCCGCGGTTTTACCCTCATTGCTCCGCTCCTGTTGGGCTTAGCTTCATGATAAATAGCCTTCCTCTTCTTCTATAAATGGACTATCTAAAACCGAAAGAATTATTCAAATCGGACTAGTAGTTCCTGAGATTAACGCGTTCAAACAAACAAACAAACTCTTCAGCTTTATAATATTAGTATAGATAGCGGAGTAAGAAATTCACCTTCATTCTAACTACAATATACGTAAAAATTTGCAATTCCTTAGCTTACAGAGGAATCTTATAGCATTGAAAATAAACCATCATTGGCTGAGGATCACATCAGTGCATCTGTGTCAGAATTATGTTAACTTTGAAAGCGCTCTCTTGAATATATATAAATCCAGGGACGGATTAGGTTTTGGGTTCAATTATTAATTTATTTAACTACACGTCGTTCGGATGTGCTTTTGACTAGACAAAAGGCAGCAAGAAATTATAAATTTAATTAGAATTTAAGGTAAATAATATAATTAGAAAAAAAATTAAAAATATCGGCAATATAACGCTATTAATTTTATAAGAAATGGTGTATATTATACTATCGTCATCCGAGTTAAAAGTTCTCAATTTTGTATTATACTAGCTGTTGCCCGCAGCTTCGCCTGCGTGGAAAAGATAAATAAACATGATACAAATTTTCATCCCCTATTTTATCCCCTTGGGGGTATAATTGATCAAAATCCTTTCTTAGTGGACGCTTCCGTCCTAACATCTACCTGCATGCCAAATTTCAGCCTGATCCGTCCAGTGGTTTGGGCTGTGCGTTGATAGATCACTATATCAGTCACCTTTGAGTTTTATATATACAGGGTGTAATCGTTAAGTGTGCACAAGCGATTATTCCGTAACTATTGCAGATACAAAAAAACTTTAAACTGATATCGAAAGTACTTAACCTAATGAGTAAAATGGCCATAATAAATTTTTAAAAATAAAACGAGAAATATCCAAAAATGTTACATTAAACGCTCCCATACATTTTATTTCCCATACATTTTGTATTCATAGCAGATTTTCGAAGTGATGTCCTCATTGTGCAATACAATGAGGAGCTCTATTTACAGTTTCTAAATGAACTTCCCTTCAAATTTGCGAAGTAATTAAAGCAGAAAACCAAAAAAAGAAAGAAAAAGCTAAAATCTTTCATATTAAATGTACTAGGTTGATCCAAAAGTAATGATAATTGGGTATTTCCTGTGCACATAAAAATATAAAATAAATGTTTTTTGCTTGCTCATGTATTCACTAAGTAATCACAAAAAAATCATATCAACAGGCCACGTTTTCAATTATTTACATTAATTTGAATGTGAACCGTGCCTGCCAGAATGTTTCCCGACGAAAAGAAGAAACAACGATTCGACATGTAGAGGGTAAATTTCTAAATTTTTAATGATATCAGGATAATTTTTTGTCACGTTTTGTGATCATGGACGTTACCCGAGTTTACTATATTTATGCTGAAACCAAAAAACAATCAATGTCCTGGATGCGAGCTTCAAAAGTGACGATGAAGAAATTCAAAGTGAAAATCAGTAGGTTAGATTAATGCGGTAGTTTTTTGGGATGCTGAAGGAATAATTATGGTGGAATATTTAAAAAAGGTAGCCACTTTATTGGGCTCTTACTAAACAGACCAAATTAAAAGATTGCGGTGGGTTAGTAAGGAAAAGAGACATGGCAAACTGCGGACCTGAACGCTGTTTCACCAAGACAACGCACCAGATCACAAAGCGTCAGTTGCGATGGCTGCCATTCAAAAATCGGCATTCCAAATGCTTGAACACCTACCCTTTTTTTTAGATCTAGCTCCTATTTACTTTTATCTCTTTCCTCGGCACAAGAAACACTTTCTTAGCAATAAATTATTTTAAGACGACAGCGAAGTGATGGCCGCGTGGAGGGGGTTTTGTGGATGAAGTCAAAGTTTTTTTTTTTAAGTTTTAGAAAAAAAATATTGAAGTATATTTTCTAGTTAGGAGACTATCTAGAGAACTACATAATTATTATAACTGTAATGACCTTGTTTAATATTGATTATCATTACTTTTGGATCAACCCTACATTGGATATTCGTATCTCATACTAAATGTATGGGAGGGTTTCAAGTTAATTTTTTAGATATTTCTCGTTTTATTTTTAAAAATTTATTATGGCCATTTTACTCATTAGGTTAAATACTTTCGATATCTGTTTAAAGTTTTTTGATATCTATAATAGTTACGGAATAATCGCCTGTGCACACTTAACGATTACACCCTGTATAGATTATATGTAAAAGCTTCGTTCATTATTAATATCTTAAGTATTAAAGGTTCTCAAACTTCTACAAATCTTAATTAATTGACGTAGTAAATTGTAATTAATTACTGATGCATTCAGGTAGTTGAACATCATGCCAAAATTATGCTAATAATTAACTTCCTTTTTAGAAAATATGAGCTTTATTGAAAGCCCCAATGTTCAACAATAGTACCTACAATTGGATAGTTATTCCGAAGTTTCATGGTATTGAATAATCTTCTTAATATTGTTTCCCAACTTCTATCAGGGCTCCAAAAGGGTTCACTAAGTTATCCACCCCACTCCGTCCCTGTGCTAGTGATTTTAATAAATTCCACGTTTCCTTCCATCCTTACATTTAATACAGAGGCTTCTGAATTACAAGCTGGCATCCGTAGGTATGGAAATAGCTCACTTATTTGTGTCTGGCAACAATATATGGTTTTCTATTTTTAGTCTGTGCTAATTTGGTTAATATTTGAGTTTTTGAACGTTATTCGTTAAATGAAGTAGAAGTAAGATGTCTGCGGGATTTATATGATTACTAGCGGTCCGCCCCGGCTTCGCCCGTGGTACATGTTTACGTTTTCTCTACATAAGATCCATCCTCGTACTTCAAGAAATATAATAAAAAAAGAATTATCGAAATCGGTTCAGCCGTTCTCGAGTTATGGAATTACAACGAAAAGTGGCATTGATTTTTATATATTAGATTTGTGGAAACTCAGAGAATATGATTCACAGTTACATAGATAGTAATATTATTATTGTATTTGTTTTGATTGTGTGAATTTTCTCTTTAGAGCTTTTTGAACTTTACAGCTTTTTTAGCTTTTGAGCTTTTTCAGCTTTTGAGCTTTTTGAGCTTTTTGAGCTTTTGAGCTTTTTGAGCTTTTGAGCTTTTTCAGCTTTTGGGCTTTTTCAGATTTTGAGCTTATGAGCTTTTTCAGCTTTTGAGCTTTTTGGATACGTGTTAATATATAGGATGTAAATTCATCATTTCTCTACCAAATAGCTATTTTCTTGTATCGACTTTGCTCTAATAACTTTTGTTTTAACCGGTATAGGCTGTGCGTTAGTAATATCTAATTAGTTAGATATCCTCGTCATTTATTTATTTTATGAATATAATAAATTAATAACATAATAATAATTATATCATTCATAATTAATATGTTATAATATACTGTTATATACCTATGCCAAATTAAGGTTTTTTTAGATCATACTGATCTTTATAGGACAAATACGAAGAGTTTTGAAGACAATTTAATAATAGTGGTTTAGTAATACATATATAGTTACTAAATAGTTCTATAATTTCTATTCAACTAGCGGTCCGCCCCGGCTTCGCCCGTGGTACATGTTTACGTTTTCTATACATAAGAACCATCCTCGTAATTCAAGGAATATAATAAAAAAAGAATTATCGAAATCGGTTCAGCCGTTCTCGAGTTATGGAATTACAACGAAAAGTGGCATTGATTTTTATATATTAGATTGGTCTAAATTCAGATTTATCTTAGAGACAAACGACCGTGACTTTTAGCAAGGTTAGGTTAAGATGTCGTTTTGACATTGACATGTTATTTTATTTTATAAGTTTACTAGCTTGCCGCCCGCGGCTTCGCCCGCTTTGTGGAAAACTTAAGAAAGTATGTACGTACTAAAACCTTCCTCAAGAACCACTCTATTTATTTAAAAAAAACCGCATCAAAATCCGTTGCGTAGTTTTAAAGATTTAAGCATACATAGGGTCATAGGGACAGAGAAAGCAACTTTGTTTTATACTTTGTAGTGAAGTTTACTAACTTGCCGCCTGCGGCTTCGTCCGCTTTACCTAAAACTTAATAAACTAAAATCCTTCAACGAGAATCACTCTATCTGTTTAAAAAATCGCATCCATTACTTTATTTTGATTGAAGTTTTTCTTTGAAGAAGCTTTTTGTTAATTTATTTTATCAATTTTATTAATTAAATATTAAGTAAGTATAGGCTAGGTACTAAAATAACCTATATAAAATCTATAGGTACTAATATTGTAAAGTTGAAGAGTATGTTTGTTTGTTTGTTTGAACGCACTCATCTCAGGAACTGGTCCGATTTGAAAAATTCTTTCCTTGTTATTAATTATTAATTATTCTTTCTTGCCCATTTATCGAGGAAGGTTATAGGCTATGCAATGCGGGTGAAACCGCGCGGCACAGCTAGTAATATCATAACATCACAAGTGCAATACCCTGCAATACACGACGTTGTTAGGCATAAATTTTTGATCCGAAAAAAGGAAAACCGCAAGATAAATGTAAACATTTTACATACAGAACGGGAATATGTAAATGTGAAGTGCATTCGACAAGCGTCGACAGAAGACTGATTTGAATTCTGTATTTCGCTGCGCCTGCGCATTCAGTACATAGTATAAAGATAACAAGTAGACCGTCTCCCGGCGTTTAGGAGCACACGGTACCTTTACTGGCAAAAATTTATTCAAACTCAAACTTAAACTTCTATTTATTCAATTAGTCATCTTCGAGAAGCACTTTTGAAACGTCAATACATATTTTTAACATTTACCACCGATTCGGAAAGCAGTATCTACGGAGAAGAATCGGCAAGAAACTCCATAGTTGCTCTTTTAAATCATTTCAGTATTACAATTTAATTTTACAAAATATGTAAGTAACTGTACGTATATATTATTATCATAATATGCCAAAGAACTGTCCTGTGGTTTTTACGCGACAACTCTCCACGGGTTTTTATCTTCCATATATTCCTTAATGCTGTAATAGGCTCTCTGAACTAATACGTTTTTTACATAATTTTTAAATTTAGCGCTACTAAACTCTTTAATACTATGAGGAATGCTGTTCTGTGTCATGGACCGTTCTGTGCGTGATCTCGTATGTGTGCGGTATTCGTAGTTAACTTACTTGTTCTCTTATACTATGTCTGAGTTCTGTATTTCTGCGTCCGCGCATTCAATACTTGAGTTATAGGGTGACAATATTTTATTTATACGTTACTCGTTATTTATTTTATCTGTGGTGTGAATTCGATTTGAATTGAATAGATCCCGATCTCTGTTTTTTTTGGCTTCGCTAACAAGTTCAGATCGGGAGATTAAAACATTTTACACGTTGGGAGAAATTCTTTTATTTTGATGTGTATTGTTGGAGTTGTGTTTTGTTTTATATGATACAGCTTGAAGCCGCGGTTTTACTCGTGTGTTACTGATGTACCTATATAGGCTATGTGGTAATCTTTATCTATCTATCAATTAAAATATCCTTTATTGAATTTTTAAGAACTAATGGACAACTGAGATCCGTTACGCAAAGGAAAAACAATACAAAAGTTACATTATGTTTTTTTTATTATTGTTTATACGTTATTCTATCCCGTGGTGTCGAATAAATGTTTATTTATTACAAATATTGTGTGTACATAGAATAGTAACCAAAATCATAGTCATACTACTCATTACATATATTAAAATATCCTTAAGGTCAGCAAAACATGGGATTAGACTTCATTCTGTAGTCATAGCTTTGCGTACTATCACATATCTTAAATATGATTTAAAGCTTAAAAAGCTTTAAGTATTTTCTATTTATTAACCGACTTCAAAAAAAAGGAGGAGGTTATCAATTCGGCCGGTATGTTTTTTTTTTATGTATGTACACCGATTACTCCGAGGTTTCTGAACCGATTTACGTGATTCTTTTTTTGTTCGATGCGGGATGGTGTCGAATTGGTCCCATAAAAATTTTATTCAGATAGACCAAGTAGTTTTTATTTTATGAGCATTTTTGTCAAAGTGCAAGTTTGAAGTCGGTTGTTTTTAACGCAGTTATCACTTGTTTCCATCTTGAATGCACTTAACTTTTTTATTTAAATAAGCGTCACGATACATAAAAAGTGGTCGTCTAGTAAGGATATAATTATTATAGAAGAAAAAATAAAAACCACCTTGAGTTTTGTCAGAAATATATACCTAAATCGGACCATATGGCAGGCCCAGCTTTGACGAGCTTTTAAATCAAATAAAGTATCAAAATCGGTCTACCCAGTGGAAAGCTCTGAGGTACAAACCCAAAAAATAGAGTTGAATTGAAAACAACCTCCTTATATCGGTTATACTAGCTATGCTCCGCGGTTTTTACCCACATTGCTCCGCTCCTGTTGGTCTTAGCGTGATGATTTATAGCCTATATAGCCTTCCTCGATAAATGGGCTATCTAACACCGTAAGAATTTTTCAAATCGGACCAGAAGTTCCTGAGATTAGCGCGTTCAAACAAACAAACAAACTCTTATTTATAATATTAGTATGTATAGATTATACCTCATTCTCTTTTTGAAGTCAGTTGATATATCGGCTTATAATACTTTAACTTCGTACGTAAAATTTCTTTTATTTCTCAATAATCTTATCTATAATATAAAAATGAATCGGAAAATGTGTTGGTAAGCGCATAACTCGAGAACGGCTGAACCGATTTCGATAATTCTTTTTTTATTATATTCCTTGAAGTACGAGGATGGTTCTTATGTAGAGAGAACGTTAATATGTACCACGGGCGAAGCCGGCGCGGATGAAAGGCATATACATACTCCACAAGAGGACATGGGAAACAGGTACAACGTGAAACTATTAAGATATTTCAAAAGCTATTAGTCGAACTAACTAACAAGGTGCACAACGGTATGTCTGTTTGTTGGTTTTGAATAACACTAGAAGAGTATCTTCACACGCATAACGTGTGAAATAAATAAATATTATTTTGTTTTATAGTCAAAATATCAGTTATATGAATTAAATAAAACTAGCTTACCGCCCGCGGCTTCGCCCGCTTTGTCTAAAACCTAATAATTTATATACTAAAACTTTCCTCTTGAATCACTATCTATTAAAACTCACATTCTATCTATAAAAAACGACTTTGTTTTATACTATGTAGTGATGATTAGGGAGAGATACAAATTTCTATAGTATAAAAGTAGAAAGATAATCTTGAAGTAAAAACAAGAAAATTGTATCCTATCTGTATATAAAAGAGTAACTTACCTGTCTTACCTTACTATCATTATAATCTATACATATAATAAATCTGTAGAAGGGTCAATTCTGTACATTGAAAATATTGAAAATATAAATAGCAGGGGGTGTTACTGGATCGATACCAAGCCCAAATATGTGATTAAAAAAATTTTTGTCTGTCTGTCTGTCTGTCTGTATGTGAAGGCATCACGTGAAAACTAACGGTTCGATTTCGATGAAACTTGGTATAATTATACCTTATTATCCTGGGCGTAAAATAGGATACTTTTCATCCCGGAAAAATACGTAGAAAAAAAAATAAATCTAAATTTTTCTTAATTTTTTCCGCGCGGACGGAGTCGCGGGCGGAAGCTAGTGTATACTAATATTATAAAGCTGAAGAGTTTGTTTATTTGTTTGAACGCGCTAATCTCGGGAACTACTGGTCCGATTTGAAAAATTCTTTCAGTGTTAGTTAACTCATTTATCGAGGAAGGCTATAGGCTATATATCATCACGCTACGACCAACAGGAGTGGAGCCACGGGGGTGAAACCGCGCAGAGCAGTTAGTATATAATATAACTAAAGATTGACCAAACGGAATGATTTTCAGTTTGTTAGTTTGTTATTGTCAAATCAAAAGCAGTCGCTTACATACAAACATACAGGTGAAGCAGATAAGAACGTTTTAAAAATTATAAAAATGCCGCGTTTTATGCACGTGTGAAGATACCTTACAATAAGCGGTAGTCACTGACACAAGTATCCGTCTCTTTAGCGCTTCGTTTGGTAATATATATCAATTGGGTGAGCACAGAGTAATGCGGTTGGAGTTAAATGATACACTTAAAATTAGATGCTCGTTTCGTCTAGGTTGTTTTTTTTAGGTTTACTCATTTTAAGCTGACAAATAACAAAAGTATTTATAACAAGCATAATATATTCATTATCATAATATAATGATACCATTATTCTTACACTTGATTCTTTAATAGATGAACTGATTATGAAGAAATTTGGTACATAATTATCACGATTAGAAAGAAAGAAAATATATAGAAAACACTATACCTGAAAAGCCGTAACTAATACCTACATAATCTATACAATCTATACATATCTATACATATATATTATAAATCTGTAGAAGGGTCAATTCTGTACATTGAAAATATTGAAAAAATAAATAGCAGGCGGTGTTACTGGATCGATACCAAACCCAAATAAGTGATTAAAACAATTTTTGTCTGTCTGTCTGTCTGTATGTTCAGACATCACGTGAAAACTAACGTTTCGATTTCGATGAAACTTGGTATAATTATACTTTATTATCCTGGGCATAAAATAGGATACTTTTTTTCCCGGAAAAATACGTAGAAAAAAAAATTAATCTTAATTTTTCCGCGCGGACGGAGTCGCGGGCGGAAGCTAGTATAAGTAATAAAAACTTTTTCAACTATACCTAAGAAATTATATCAACCAAAAAATTAATATTAATAAAAAAACTACCTACTTATAACATAAATGAACAAAATCAAACAAAACCAATTTAAAATAAATAATCTATATTTACAGCTTCTTCAATACAGAATATAACATGTTAAGAAATCTAGTAAAAACGAAATAAAAAATATTAAATTATAACAGTCTCTACATCAAACTAACCTATGTTTAATAGGGTGCATAGTGCATACAGCATGCGTCAATGTTTGGCGCTAAAATGCACTAATGGTTTGACAAATATTACACGTTCTTACACGACAGAAGAGTTTTATGTTTTGACATTTCTAGGAGTAGGTATTACATAAGTAAAAAAAAATCTAAGTTTTCTTTCTATTTAAGAAAGAAAGAAAGAAAGAAAAAAATATTTATTGCCACATTTACACACTTAACAACTACTTATATTACTAAAAAAAAAACATACACTAAGTAGTTACATGGCAATCGGGTCAGACTCAGCCGTGCTGTCGGGCTTTAACGCCTGAGCAGCGCTGATTTTCAGTCTGCCCGTATGTTTTTATTTCCGAGGCTCACTATAATACATGTAAATACAAATACCAACCAAAAAAAAAACATTCTTACAGTTCTAAAAAGATAATAAAAATAACAATAAAATATAATATAAATAACAGATATTGATATAGATATAACGATTATATTAAATAAAATAAACATACTAAGAACATATAAATACATACATAGAAGGATACAATCTATTATACATTCGCAATCCACAATTTGCTCAATGCTTTATTGGGGTGTCCAGCTCGATATTTGTTTATTCAAAAGTATCACTTTGTATTTGTGCTTGAACGATATATATGACATATTAAGTTTCAAGGGTGGAGGAAGGTCATTCCAAATCTTCGAGGCAGAGTACTTGAAACCACCCTTAAAACCCGACGTGTGGTGCTTCGGTATTACCAATGCATTGCTACTTCTACCTCGTGTATTCTTACCATGGTAATCCTGGGTCCATTTCAATTTTTCATATTTCTAGCAATAATTATTTAGTACATAATTCAGGAGTAGTGTAGCTTTTTTATATTACTACTAGTTGCTTGCCCCGGCTTCATCTGTGTTGATATTGCTGTAAAGTTAACTTACCTTAGAAAGCTGCATTAAGTTAGTCAAGTGCCTAAAATAAGAAGTTTTTGAGTAAAATCATATCAAACGATAATCTATCCATATAAGATAAGTGTATATTCAGCATCTTGGAAAAGCCTCTTAATTTCCAAACCTATTTTTCCATAAAGAGTCGGATAAAAAACATTCATCGCCATACAAATTACTGAGATATTAACTTTTTCGCTTCAATGAGATGAAAGGCCGCCGTGAGACTCAGAATATCGGAATACAAGTAAATTGTAAGCACTCAGATGATATGGATTAGGGTTGGGGTACACTGAGTCAAAATAAGACTATTTTTTTTTAATTTAATTTCGAACCGAAATTAAGACTTTTTTAACGAGTTTTAATCACGATTTAATAATTACATTATTGATTATTCCAAGGTTTGAACACTTTACAGCGAGCATTGCCACGGAGCGACTGATGTGAAATAGTAATACTTGTTGAAACAAAATATAAAAAAATCATACAAGAAAATACAACCAACATGTTTGTTTTTGTCAGATTAAATAGTGGGATAGATTTAAAAACTACTGTAAGTACTAAATATCATCGAAATCGATTGAATCATTTCACCATAGTAAAGTTACAACATACACATGGCACGGCAAGTGCCCTTGTAAGTTGTAACAGAGAACTACGGGTCCGATTTGAAAAATATTTTCAGTGTTAGAATTCATTCATCGAAAGCGGCTATAGTATTTTGAATGTAACTAAAGAATGAATAGAAGCATAGAAGTTATACAGTTTAACTAACTTAAGATTACGAATTCTACATAAGACTTTACTTCTAACACAATCAAATCATACCACAATTTTTCTATATTTCTTTTGTTTCATATTACAGGCCCGGTGTACACCAGGCTTTACCGTGAAAAATATGTCAAGTAGAATGTCGGTAGGAGGCATATTGATCCGTTCTACGCAGCGGTCAGGTGCGAACACAATGTATTCAAATCTATACTAATATTATAAAGCTGAAGAGTTTGTTTGTTTGAACGCGCTAATCTCGGGAACTACTGGTCCGATTTGAAAAATTCTTTCGGTGCTAGATAGCCCATTTATCGAGGAAGGCTATAGGCTATCACGCTAAGACCAAAGTCAAACAGGAGCGGAGCAATGAGGGTCTTCTTCTTTAGAAGTTGATTAAAAACTTTTAGTGTCTAAGTATTATCAATTTTTCCTGACTTGTTAAAATCTAATTTTATTGTGTTTTTGCTGAAATAAAGCTTTCATTTTATTTCAATTTATGTGTCAATTATTAAAATAGGCTACGTACCTATTTGCTTGTTAGGGAAATCGATCAATGAAACAAAATATGTTCAACTAGCTTTCCGCCCGCGGCATCGCCCGCGTTTTTAAAGAAAAACCCGCATAGTTCCCGTTCCCGTGGGATTTCCGGGATAAAACCTATCCTATGTGTTAATCCAAGTTACCCTCTATATGTATGCTAAATTTCATTATAATCGGTTCTGTAGTATTTGCGTGAAAGAGTAACAAACACACACACATCCTCACAAACTTTCGCATTATATATTAGTAAGATAAATTTGTCCCATACCCCACGAGGGGACATGGGACTTATGGAACGGTTAAGTGTGAGTCCATTAAATAGTTAATGCAATAATAACAACTTATTGCTGTTAAATTATTTATATGTGACCCTCTTTCATAGTTTAATAAACAAAAATTTACTCTATTATGTAGAGTATAGAGTGCACTTTAATAAATACTGAATTTGGGTTATAACTTTGAATAATTTTAAACTAATTTATGCCTTAACGAAAAGTGATAAGGATAGTTTTTGCAAAAATTGTATAGTGTTTTTATTAGATGAGTGTAATTTGTATGTTATTTAACTTAAGTGCTTAGAAGTGGACACTTAAATCAATTATTAAAATAAATATAACGATAGATTATTATCCAAAAAACTAGTTTTGCAATTTATAGCAAGACTGCATCCATACTAATATTATAAATGCGAAAGTAACTCTGTCTGTCTGTCTGTTACTCAATCACGCCTAAACTACTGAACCAATTTGCATGAAATTTGGTATGGAGATATTTTGATACCCGAGAAAGGACATAGGCTACTTTTTATTTCGAAATATGTACCACGGGTGAAGCCGGGGCGGATCGCTAGTGTTTGTATAAATCTGAGGTATAGGTAAACACATAATTATATTTATAGGATTCAAACTTAATATTATTAAACTTAGTTATGTAAAATAATATTATATGAGAATGTAATCTTATAAAGGCGAAAGTTTGTAAGTATGGATGTATGGATGTATGGATGTTTGTTACTCTTTCACGTAAAAACTACTGAACCGATTACAATGAAATTTAGCACACATATAGAGGGTAACTTGGATTAACACATAGGATAGGTTTTATCCCGGAAATCCCACGGGAACGGGAACTATGCGGGTTTTCCTTTGAAAACGCGGGCGGAAATCTAGTTCCAACACAATTTACAAATACCTCTAGGTATTAGGTAGTTATGTAATAAAAGCTTGCTAAAAATACATCGAACTGTTTACCTTTTATTGGATACTAAAAACGTCTAAATATTATAATATACTGTAAGATATTGAAAGAACTTTAAATGAAGTAATAGTTTTTTTAATTAAGCCAAAAGGAATGTCGCGTCACAGTTACACTCTTTCCGCGCCATCGGCTGACAAGTGACATCTGCCAGCATTAGGGAGGGGACGTTTCCGCGACTAGTGATGTACGTTCTTGATCTCATCTAACAGCTCGGCCATCCTGCAACTCTTCGGTCCCCGAAGGAAGTTCCCCCGGCTGGCCACCGGAACTCACTCATTCCCGCGGACTCAACGATTCTTGCTTCTCGAACGGACAGCTTCGGCAGCTCTTCAGCTAAGGCCCTTGAGGCAAGCCATCTCTGCGAGGCCCCTGAGGCAATACAGAATTCGTAGATATTGCTAAGGCCCCTGAGGCAAGCCATCTCTGCGAGGCCCCTAGGGCAATGCAGGATTCGTTGATATTGCTAAGGCCCCTGAGGCAAGCCATCTCTGCGAGGCCCCTGAGGCAATGCAGGATTCGTTGATATTGCTAAGGCCCCTGAGGCAAGCCATCTCTGCGAGGCCCCTGAGGCAATGCAGGATTCGTTGATATTGCTAAGGCCCCTGAGGCAAGCCATCTCTGCGAGGCCCCTGAGGCAAACGCAGGCTTCGGTGATAGTGCTGAGGCCCCTCACGGCAAGCAAGACATTGGCTGACTATGCTAAGGCCCCTAAGGCAAGCGTACAATACGACAATGATGCCTTGGCCCCTCAGGCAACATAAGTTATTTCAGTGTGAACAGGCTCGGAAAACAAGTGTTAACACATACACTAGGCCCCGGAGGCAAGTATTGTATCAGATATCCGGAGGTAACCACTGCGGACAGCGACAGGTCCCGGAGGCATAATTATTACATAACAAATGTATAAGGCCCCATAGGCAAACTACTTTAATTGGCACAAGATATGCGACGCAGTAACCAATCAAAACATGAAACTGCTCATTGATAATAATTCAAAACACCATTAGGCAGCGCTATCATCAGATGACGACTCACATCGAGCTCGCCATAACTTCAGTTTGTCACGTGCCATTATGTTTTTATAGGCCCTTTTGCCCTTAGCAGCTGACGTGACTTCGTAACGATCGTTAGGCAAAACTGCAGTAACCTTATATGGTCCCGCGTATTTAGGGATCAGCTTGCCACTGGACAGCCCTGGTCGCAAAATTTTTCGTTCGACCATCACTAAGCTACCAACTGCAATTGGTAAACTAGCACGACGACCCTTGTCATACCGCAGTTTCATTCGTGCCGCGTTATCAATAATTTTGCGGGAGGCTTCCTCTCTGTTCGGGGCTACCTTTGATGGCGCATATGACGCTCCCTGTATATCCCCAGCTAAACGGGGTCTCAAACCACATAATAGCTCCAACGGCGATTTGCCAGTCCCTTGGCTCACGGTCGAGTTGATGCCTAGCTGTACTGTAGGCAGGTATTTATCCCACCCTTTTTGCTCCTCGCCCATATGAGCGGTTAGCGAATTAAGAATGGTGCGGTTTAGGCGCTCAACCTGCCCATTTGCACGTGGAGTCGCCACGGCATTCAGAACATGCTTTATTCCGGACTCACTGCAATATTCCTTAAATTCGCGTCCGGTGAATGCCGTGCCTCTGTCACTCACTATCCTTGTGGGATAGCCAAAAACTTGAATTATTCTATTTAGGGCAGTAATAGCTCCTTTTGCATTGGCGCTGGCAACAGCTTCTAACCACACAAATTTTGTAAACCCATCTATCAGAGCAAAAATATAAGTTTTCCCATTACTTTTGCAAAACGGCCCTAAATGATCGACATGTAGGGTGTCGAAAGGCACAGGAGCTCTTGGAATCGGGTGTAAGAGCCCAGGCTGTTTACCAGTCGGTTTCTTGGCGAACTGACAACCAATGCAGCTTGACACATACCGTTCTACACTTTTCCGCATTTTAGGAAACCAATATTTGGCTTGAATAGCCTCCAGACACTTTTCTACAACTAAATGACCATTGTTGTCGTGATAAGTCTTCATGATATGCCATCTCGCGCTTTTAGGCACAACAGGCTTAGCAGAACCATCCACAATACGACACAACAATTCGTTTACAATTTTGTAGTCCTTAGATAACCCATCCTTTTTATGTTTATTAGCGTCTAACTCCAGTTGTAAATTCGTAATAGTTGACTGAATATCTTCATCAGCATCTTGTAAGGCATTAATAAAGTCCTTCTCCTCGATATGCTTAATTGCAATAGGATTTCGACTGAGCGCGTCCACATGTACCATAGATGTCCCAGGTCGATGTTCCACGTCAAAATCATATTCTTGCAGATCAAGCCACCAACGCGCTATGCGAGGTGACAAGTCTCTTTTCGACCATGCCAGTCGCAGAGCTGAACAATCTGTCACAACTCGAAATTTAATACCCGTTACGTACACTTTGAATTTTTGAATGCTAAAGACGACAGCTAACGCCTCAAGTTCGAAACTATGGTAGTTTACCTCAGTAGCTGTGGTCTGTCTGCTCGCGTAAGCAACAGCTTTCCAGTCGCCATTTTCTTGTCGCTGTAGTAGCACTCCACCCAGACCCAACTTCGAAGCATCAGTGTGGATCTGTGTTTCACGATTCGGATTATAAATCGCAAGGACTGGATCAGAAGTAAGTACCCTCTTTAATGTTTCCATAGCTTCAGTCTGTTCGGTACCCCAGCTCCACTCAGCAGTCTTCTTGGTCAACATTGTAAGTGGCTTCGCAATTGTAGCAAACCCTTTAATAAACTTGCGAAAGTAGCTAGCCAACCCTAAGAATTGACGAAGCTCGTGTACATTACTGGGAGCCCTGAAGTCCGCAACAGCTGTTATTTTGCGAGAAGATGGTCGTATCTCTCCTCCATGAATCTCATGTCCAAGATATTCTACAGTTTTGGTAAGGAATGAGCACTTACTCCGCTTCAATTTGACACCAGCAGCATCAATCAACTCTAAAACTTTCCTGAGATTGTCCAGACAACTAGCGACGTCATTACCCCAAATTATGACATCATCAATGTACACCTCCGCACACTCATGAATAACAGGAGCAAGTATTTCGTTCATGGCCCGCTGAAATACGGCGGGAGCGTTACAAAGCCCAAAACTCATCATCCGGTATTGAAAATGACCATCAGGTGTGACGAAACCCGTGTAAGGTCTCGAGTCTGCTGCTATTTTAATTTGGTGATAGCCATTCGCCAGGTCCAAACAACAGAACATTGTCTTATCAACAAGTCTGTCCAGTAGATCTTGAATGACAGGTAGGGGATATCTTTCTTTTTCGGTAATTTTATTCAATGCTCGATAGTCAACGCACATGCGATAGCCCCCATCCCTCTTCTTCACTAGCAGTACAGGACTTGCATAAGGCGAAGTTGACTTCTCCACTATACGAGCTTCAAGTAACTCTGCCACAATATTTCTTACCACCTCTCTTTCATGAAAGGACATCCGGTACGGCTTGTAATTAATTACCTTGTTTGCTGTCAGTTTGATGTTCATTTCAATGTTACAGTTCCCTAACTCCATTCCGTTGCTAGCAAAACACCCGCTATAGTTCTCGAGAAGTGAGTTTAAAGCTTCTTGTTCCTCAGCAGTCAAGTGATCACCCAATTTAGGTACATTCACTGGTTCCTCGACCATGTTCTTCAATTCAGCTCGAGCTACACATTCTTCACTTTTTAGTTCAATCTGTCCATGTGTCCTATTTATAAGTTTTATAACGACTGATCCATCTTCACTCTCTACTTCCCCACTCAGTATGTCCTTTTCATGCATTGGCAGTCTCTGTTCACTGGGCTTCACATCCATGATACCCCTAGCCAATGGGTCAGTTCTGACTGTTACCTTATTCAAGCCTGGATTTAACACAACATCAACATAAGGGTAGAGACGCACCTTTTCAATGTCTTCACACAGCTCTGCAAGTTCCAAAGCCATATCTCTTTTGAAGACGCTAAGTTGAGAAGCAGTCTTCACCACCACAACGTCTTCCGCTTCAGTAAATGGCTGTCCCACTAAAATATCAAAATCTTGAACTTGATCTGGTACAACATAAAACTTAGTCTCCAACTCAAGTCCATCCACCGTCAACACAGCTGTAGTCAAACCAAGAGGTAGAGTAAGAGCATCACCATAGCCCTTTATAACCATGTCATTACCAGTTGTGCATTCCAATTTTTGTCGCTCACAAAAACTCTGCTTCATAGTATTGCAAGAACTACCAAAATCAACAAAAGCTTCAGCAGGGTTCCCATTAATCAGTACAGTTTTAAAATACTTTTTGTCTGATACATCATTGCATACTGTCTGAACTTTTCGCACCAGTTTGTTTTGAGGACTCGCTCTTGACCGTTTCCTACATTCATCAAGAGTGTGACCCTTAATATCACAGAAATTGCAATGTTTCTGGATCCGTTTCTTGAAACAGTCAGCTTCAACATGACCAACCCGATCACAAAATGAACACCTTTTATCAGTTTTATTTTTGTTCTGAACTTGAGTTGTTTTCTTAGTACTCCTATAGCACCTGCTAGCCTTATGGCCAATTTTGCCACATGAAAAGCATTTTGTTGTTTTATTTAATTTTTGGTCACTAGGTCTGGAGGTGCTTGGCTGACTATTATCATTGCCCAAATCTGCAGAATTAATGCTAGCTAAATATTGCAAAAGAGAACCACTATCACGGCACCCGGCTGACTTAGCACCAACTTCCCACAGCTTGTTACCAAGTGTCCCAATGACAGCTTCAGTTATGACTTCATCACTCAGATGGCAAGACATTCCAATACCCAGCTTTGTGTAGAAAAATTCAATTGGGTCCTCATCTGGCAACCTCACCCTATTGACGAGTTCCCTAATCTGAGAAAGTTTATTCTTGGTGAACGGAAATGCCTTTATTAACTTTTCCTTCCACTCGTCCCAATTGATCTCATATGAAGCCTGTTGTTCATACCACGCTTTAGCGTACCCACTCAATTTTGAGGTGCAATTGCATACTAGGGTACGTTCATCCCACCCATGCATCCTGGCTGTGCTCTCTAAGTTCCGAATCCAATGTTCAATCGATACTGATGTTGTTTGGGGGTTAAATTCTGGTACAAAGTCGTTACGCCCTACATAACGCACAACAGGTCGCATATCCTTATCAAAACTGGTACTCGACTTAGATATGGGCGGTGTTCCACTTCTAGCGGGCATATTCTTCTTTCTTAACTGTCTGACTAATTCTTTCAATTCCTTGATCCTCCTTTCCTTCTTCCTTATACTATTTTTGAGCTTTTTCCCACCTTCCCCAGAAGAGGAAGATGAAGAACTTGTGCTACTACGAGCCCGTTTCCTATCATTGGAGCGACCCATATTACACTTACTATTTAATTAAAATCTACTTAAAATTAGGTTTATAACGAATTGTTCTATATCAAGAATCTAATTAGACTTAGGTTTTATTAAATTGTTCTGATTCACACATATACACTTCACACATATGTTATTTCACACATATGTTATTCTATAGTAATTGTCCACTATATATAACGCACACAAGAAATGAAATAGAAATTAAGTTTTTAAAATTATCTTCTATAAATTCAAAATATTATAATTTATTATTATAATAGTCCACACACTTAGAATGTTTTAATATTCACTAGTTATTGTTTATTTAATGTTCTAGTAATCCAAACAGAATTTAGACAATATGAAAAAAAACAATATGGATGGAGCTCACCAAGGTCTTTTGGGCACCATATACCACACCGACGATATATTTCAAACTTGTCACCACGTGTACCGCGAGCAAGGTCACACAATCAGATTATCGTTTGTGCTCGTGAGAACATACCACTTCTGAATTATGTAAGATATTGAAAGAACTTTAAATGAAGTAATAGTTTTTTTAATTAAGCCAAAAGGAATGTCGCGTCACAGTTACACTCTTTCCGCGCCATCGACTGACAAGTGACATCTGCCAGCATTAGGGAGGGGACGTTTCCGCGACTAGTGATGTACGTTCTTGATCTCATCTAACAATACGTAGGCAAATTTTTATTACATAGGTTCATACGTGTGTAAGAAAAAACATTATTCTTTTAAAAACAGACGGGTTAAATTATTTATTTATTTATTTATTTAAATCCTTTATTGTACTGCCAACAAAAGTTACAAAAAGAAAAGAAAACTTATACTAAAAGAAGACACAGCACAGATGGCGGCCTTATCACTTATAAGTGATTTCTTCCAGGCAACCAACTAAAGATGTGATAACAAAATAGAAAAAGGAGGTGGGTAAAAAGTATACGCAAGAAATTCTGTAATATAATAACAATAAAACAAAATACTAATAAATATACTATAAATAATACATAGATATATAATAGATATCATACATATAAATACATATATACCTATAATTTACTACGTATTAAAAGTTAATTTTCGTAATGAATAATCGGATATCTTAGAAATGCAAATGAATGAAATATGTCTAAGAATTTAATAATAAATGTAATATTATGAGAGTCGTTAAGTAGGCTTTAATTAAGGCTGCTAAATGACACGGAGGTATCTTCAAATATTGGTGTGTTCCGCTTGGAACCGAAAATACACTGAGTTATATTTTATTGTGCCCTAGTCTAGCCAATAAATAGCCCTAAGTCTAGCCAATAATAGATATTAATAATAAATAACTTAACTTGTAACACAGCTACTAAATTAAATAAAAAAAACAGAAATTAATTCTTTCGTCACTGCTGAACGTCGTAGGATTTTTCTGACATAACAAAAATGCTAAGAAGCTAATGAAGTACTTTCTGTGTTCAAATCTGAATGGTATTGACTAATACGTAAATGTATTCTTATTAATAATATTATAATACATACATTTAAAACTGTTTTTTATATGCCAGATGAAAATGTAGAGATTTAAGTGAACGACAAATTGTCACTTAAGTTTTTTGGTTATTAGGAAAAAATGCGTAAAAAATTGGTCTCGTCAATTCGTCAATTTATAATTAATTGTATTATGTTATGTATCAGAATATAGATAATCTCTATCTAAACGTGTGTGGATAAATTAACATTAACACTTCATATTAAAAGTTTTGTTTAACAAGTTCCGTGAAGAAAAATCTACTAAAAACTCTGTCTCAAAATAAGAACCAAGTGGAGCAAACCCGTCTCCTCCGTTCTCCCCTATTCTGCGCATATTGATTTTGGTCGTGAAGGATTTATTTATTCCTTTCCTTGTGTGGGTGTCTCTGTGTGTGTGCTTTTTAATTTATATGGAGAGAAATTATAAGGAATTAACATTTTTGTGATTACGGGACTTTTTGATTTGGTTCTTTTGGAAGTTTTCTTGGCTGGAAGATTGGAGTTTTCTTGAGAAGTTGATAGATATTCTTTCTATTAAAATAAAAGAGATTAACATTTTTTTACAACTTTCTTTAAAATTTTAATTAATTCTTTTAAATAAAAGTGATAGTCTTTCTTTATAACATTCTTTTCAAATTTATGAATATTTTTTCACTATTTTCTTCTGCCTAATTACTTGTAATTATTTTATTTTGTAAGGCTATTGTCATATAGAATCTTACAAACTATATCATTGCTTGCCATAACTATTATTCGATGAGCATTCTCATAAAATAATAACCAGTTAAAATTTCATATGTGCTAGAAAATATGCTTAATAGAGAAATTTGTTTAATATTCAATTAAACTAAAACTATTAGCTTAAAATAGAGCTTAGAGCAGCGTCTGGCTAGACCTAATATTCCTAATGACCAGTCTGGACTGTAAGAGCGTCTTCACACAGCGAGCGTTTAGAACGTCGCGTTCTTTTAGTTTTTGGGGATTTATGGGGTACATGAAAAATATTGTTTTTATTAAGCCCTTGTTTAGTTGCTCATAGTTATTATAATATACACAAAAATATTACCTGCCCCTTGTGATACATACATTTATAAACCACTCCAAAAAGGAGTAGTATAATACTATTTCATTCTATAATATTAGTCATCTGCTTTTGTTTCTGTAGTACCTATGTATATTTTAGAGCATCAATAAACTTATGTTATAGTTGAAAATTTAATCATCAATCATGAAAATCAGTTCTGTAACAAAAAATATTGAATCAAAAATATGTTATATGAAATCATTTTCATTTTTTTTGTCGGTCCAGTAGTTTCGGAGCCTATTCAATTCAAACAATCAAATCTTTCCTCTTTATTATATTAGTCTAGAGTAACTTCTCGTGTACAGTACGAAATATCTAGAAACACAGGTAATGTATTAAGTATATCTAAAGAACAGAGTTTAGAAATTAAAATATCTTCGCAACTTGTGTGAAGATCCTTAAGCATCTATTACTTAGATGATTTTAGCTCCAAAAATATCTGATTTGGAAACTGCAAAGTTTGAAATATGGCTAATTAACTATATCCAGCTTATATCCTACTAGCTTTCCGCCCGCGGCTTCGCAGTCAAAGAAAAACCCGCTTAGTTCCCGTTCCCGTGGGATTACCGGGATAAAAAGTAGCATATGTCTTTTCTCGGGTATCAAAATTTCTCCATACCAAATTTCATGAAAATTGGTTCAGTAGTTTAGGCGTGATTGAGTAACAGACAGACAGACAGAGTTACTTTCGCATTTATAATATTAATATTATAGTATGGATAGAAGAGGAATGTGTGGGCCTTGTAACTAAAAGGTAATATAAATGAGAAAACAAATAAAAAATGATTAAATTTAGAAAAATATTGACTTCTTTTGCAAAATACTTTTAATGTTTCTATGTACATAGCACGAAATTTTTTATTAATTACTAGTCCTTATTGACGCTTTGACGAATGTTCTCGAAACTTAAAGATCTCTTTAAGTTCGAGACAACAACAAACAAACACGGCACGACGAACAAACACACAAAAAAATCTTCTCTCCTATTTAAAATATCGTGTTATATTTAACATCAACCAATATAGTACAGGATACATCGTCCATTTTTGCAAGTGACTACTATCAAGCTGATTTTCCGTTTGTAGCTTTATTTTGATGAGACACCGAATAATTTCGTGTACGAAACTCTCGATTGTGGTAGCTAACAGAGATAACAAGGATAAAAATTTTTGATTTGATGGTTCTCAAATATTTATTACGCAATTTGTAGGACAATATGTCCTTTGAATTATATAAACATTAACTAAGTGAAAACAAAATTATCAGCTTGTTAGTAAACATTTATGATGACCTCGTTATCGATACACTTTGGAAAGGGGGACTCTTTGAACCAAGCATAGATTTTGTAGGACAAATATTTTTTCGAATAATTTAGGTAATTATCTTGAGATTGAACAAAAAAAAAATCAGTTAGTAATAAATATTTGAGAACCATCAAATCAAAAATTTTTATCCTTGTTATCTCTGTTAGCTACCACAATCGAGACTTTCGTACACGAAATTATTGGGCGTCTCATCAAAATAAAGCTACAAACGGAAAATTAGCTTGATAATAGTCACTTGCAAAAATGGGCGATGTATCCTGAACTAATAGACTTATACTATACAATTTACTTTCTTTTTAATACATATATTAATTAAACAAAAAAAAAAGGAAGTAAAAATTAAAACTACCCGCAGATGAAACATATTAGAAAATTATATTCAGAACAGCGAGCTGACGGCGTATTAGGGAGCGTTACCATGGCAACCGTATCTCGGTTTCTTCCTGACTGATCGTCGAATATGGCGGGCAGTGGTGATTACACCTTTCGCGTTACTATGGTAACTCGAATTAAACTCACTTCTATATATTCAAATAATAAATCTGTAGAAGGGTCAATTCTGTACATTGAAAATATTGAAAAAATAAATTGCAGGGGGTGTTACTGGATCGATACTAAACCCAAATATGTGATTAAAAAAATTTTTGTCTGTTTGTATATGCTAACATCACCTAACGGTTTGATTTCGATTAAACTTAGTACAGTTATACCTTATTATACTGGGCATAAAATAGAATACTTTTAATCCTGGAAAAATACGTGGTAAAAAATAAATCTTAATTTTTCAGTTTTATCGAAGACGGACATCCACGCGGACGGAGTCGCGGGCGGAAGCTAATAAATAAATAAAAAGGAAATATTGACTGAAATATATTAGAACCATGTAACTTGTGTTGTTGTTCCCCAATATTTAACACTTAGCATTCGCGAATGAATCGGAATGAATGCAGTACAATGAGCGATCGCTTGCTGAGTGCAAAATTATGCCTATACATAGCAATCAATACATTACATATACATTTTAAATCAATTTGTCATTGTGTCTTTCTTGTCAAAGTCGCTCTTCTACCTTTTGTGAATAATGGAGTTCCAAGGTGCATATCATACAAGGAAGTAAGGCTGCATGTCAGCTATTGATATTGTTTCCTTACTTTTATGTCTAACACTAAATTCTGTATAAATATACCAAACGTCAAAAAATATACATATAGAGCTTTAAAGAATTTATTTTATTTATTAAACCCAAAAACATTTGCAGAAGTGGAGTATTTGTTTTTTTTTTTTAATATTTAAAACGCACCAACAGTAGCTCAATTTGTTAATAACACAGTTTATCACTGCATAGTATAAATATCGCTTACTCTGTCCCCATGTCCCTTTGTATGCTTAAATCTTTAAAACTATGCAACCGATTTTGATGCGGTTTTTTTATTAGATAGATTGATTCAAGAGGAAGGTTTTAGTTTTTAGACAAAGACATTTATTAGATTTAAGACAAAGCGGTCGGAAAGCTACGAAAATATACATATATATATGACATAGCTTCGAGTCGAGAACAAATGGTACGTCCACACAGGACCCGCTTCAAACATTTGACATTTACGTAATTAGACGCACTTTGAGAATTTTGTTAGCAATGCTTAGAACAGGTGAAGAGCTTCCCGATTTTAATTATTTCTTGTAAAGCTTGCGTTTTTTATGAGAGTTGTTTAATTTTGAGGATTATTTTTAACCTTTTTAAAGATTGATCGTACTTATATCTCAGTTAGATTCCACTTCGGAGTTTCGGCAAATGCATTGTCATGCAATGTTATGTCTATAATAATATTTAAAAAAATAATTGAATTTATGAAACCGACAGACGGGAAGCGATTATCTTTTTAACCATACTTGATAGTTGATACTATTAACCATACTAGCTGTGCCCCTCGGCTTTACCGTATAGCTCTGCTTCTATTTTATTTGGCGCGATGGATAGATGGATGGATGGATAGACTATCTACCACTGAAAGAATTTGTCAAATCGGACCCGTAGTTCCCGAGATTAGCGAGTTCAACCAACCAAACAAACAAACTCTTCACTAGTATTGATAATTGATCAGACTATTCATTATTAATTTAATCGAAGACAATCTAACTTCATAAAATTAGTTCTTACATTTCATCAACAAGGCGAAATTGTTATTTATTACAAACCACACCTTTGGTGAAAAAATCCCACCACTTACATTAAAAAGTGGCTTATTGAATCGCAACATGCAAGCTGGTCATAATTTTCGCTGAATAGTTCAAAATAACCCTATAATGCTGGGGGTGTTATCGGGAATTTGGTAATCAAATGTTTTTTTGTGACGTAGTTAATTGTATTTAGGTTTTTAATTTATTTTCTACTCTTCGAAAGTTGCTCTGTTGTTTTATAAGACACCGAATAAAACTACTGTTCACTTATTACTTAAAAGCTGTGCCCCGCGGTTTTACCCGCATGGCTCCGCTCCTGTTGGTCTTAGCGTGATGATAATATATAGTCTATAGCTTTCCTCGATGAAAGGGCTATCTAACACCGAAATAATTTTTCAAATCAGACCAGTAGTTCCTGACTCATGAATGAATGAGATGAAACAAACTTTTCAGCTTCATAATATTAGTAGAGCACCCGAAGATTTAATCTTTAGGAATGAATAAAACTATTGTTCACTTATTAATTTTTATTTATTAATATTACAATGTTCTTATTTGAATTACAATTTGGGCATAGTAGCAAAAAAAAAACTGGCAAGAGGAGGCCAATATTATAACTAAAATATAACTATCGAGATATCCACAACATTTCAATGTAAATAAATAATAAATACGACATAATATTATGTAGGTATTGAATTTTTTTTATATAATAAATGAAGATGTAGAGTCCTCTGGTTAGAATCCCGTGCTCGTTGTATCGTGATTCTGTAAAAAAAACCACAATAAAATTAATTATTTTATAGTTACATACTCGAATAAAAAAACTGTTCAAAGTAATAGTTACCTATTAATTGGTAGGTTAGTGAAAAAAATCTTTATCATGCATACAGACAAACAGTAATATTGATACGAAAAGTGCCTTGCTACGAATAATTTATCCCATAAAATGAATATGAATAAAAAAAAAGTAACGCAGTGGAGGGTTATCTTCTACTTAAACCTAGCAGTTAGTGTTCTAGGAAGTCTAAGTAAAGTCTGACTATGTCTGGAACGTTGTACGAACGTTCACACTTTGATACGGCTCTTCACAATGGGCAGCGTTGGCCCAACAAATGATCGTCAATGTTTGCCACCATTACGGCGATTATGAAATCATCTACAATGACAGCCGATCATAGACATTTAGGGCCTCTAAACAAGTGTCTGTAAGGTTATTGTTTCAATATTTAAAATTAAAAGGTATAGGTATAAATAAATTTTAAATAAATACATTTTCTGTATTTATAATTGTTTGATGAGATTTAAACTCTGTGTATAAGCAACCAATTTACTGATAAAAATACATTCAGTGAAACAAAGTGTAATTTTCTATTTCTTGATGTGTGTAATTGTGGAAACATTAGCTTTTAAATACAAATATAGTTTCTTTGTTAAAATCGCCAGTGTAATTTATATGCAACTTTCATCGTATTGGATTACGCTGATTGCAGAGCTTGTCCGACCATCAGTGCGTACCGTCGGTCCTGACGATACGCATCAACAATGTGTATGAATATGACACTATTGGCTATGTGCGAAGTGGGTGGTGGGGAACGGCAAATCGACCGTAGCTCACGACGTGGCAGAAATGTGAATTAATTCTGGGCTGTCATGTGTCAAATTGCTTTATTTTCATAACTTCCTTTATAATTTTAAGTAAAAACATAAAAATTAACGATATGGGTCAATAGTACGTGCTGTGTCGTAAATTGTAAAAACAATGGGAAAAACAGTTCCTGCAAGTTTAATTCGTTTCCAACATCAAAGTGGACATTACAGCAAAGACAAAAATGGATAGCTGCTGTGAAGAGAAAAAATTATTTTTCACCAGTAAGAAAATCGCTAGGTATAATATACACACTCACTTTTTACACTATTGCACGCCTCATAAGCGAAGCGTTGAGGTGGGTACTACTGTCACTTCGCGCAAAACATCTGATTTTTCAAACTTAAAATGTCTTTATGTATCATACATTGCACTTGTAAGATAATACATACACACACATATTAAGAAAAAACACTATTTTTAACATTCATGATATTTTTGATGTCATTTTTGTTATTTAAACTAGTTAAAAAACAGTTTAAAAAAGTTTTGTCTTGGACGTCCGTGTGTCTGTATGTGCGGAGGATTTTCTTGTTAACACGATAGCGACCGAAATACTTTACTAATCGAGTCTTTTTTTTTCTCTTACGCTTGAGTATGCTCAGGAATAGAACCCTTTCATTTTTCAGGGTCTGATTCGATGTAGTTTAATTGTTATTAAATAAACAAAAAAAAATATCGACTTTTTTTTTTTTTTATAGTGTACTCAAAATTCACCATTATAAACTCGATTCTTTATACTATAAGCCAAGGTTTAAAAAAATAAGTTGGTAGTCAGTCCCTTAAACCTGCGCAGTTTCACATCTAGGTGGGGCCACAAGAAAAATAGCTCAATTATTACGGTACCGCTTTCTTTACTTTTCCAAATGTTTTATTTTATTTCATTTTTATATTTATAGTCACGTACTCTTTATAAATAATCAATTTTATTGTAAAGGATGAGATTATGAGGCGTGCACTTTTGGATTTTCCAAACTATTTTTTTCAATTTCGTTGAAAAACTAGTCGAAAATCAATACCTATCACAAAAATATCTTATCATCTAGTTGACATCTTCTTTTTTTCAAATGGCAACTCCCGATCCTAGTGAGGATCTAGTTGACATCAGTTGAAATGATTTGACAGATGACAAGTCCTAAATAGTTGCGGCCACTAGGGGCGCTGTCATCGCGCACACAACGAATACGCATGACAATACGCGTGCGTATGGTCGGTCTAGCTATGAACGGTTTTATGAATTTCCATACATATGACAAGCGCGACTGACGTAAGCACTGATGGTCGGTCAAGCTCTGCAACCAGCCTTATAGGTAATACAAATTACAAAGTATTGTTTCTATACTGTGACTCCGAGTCAACAATGTACAATGTTATTATTTGGATTGAAAATTTTGAAGTGGAATTCTTTGGGCGCGTTGAGAGCAAAATTTCAAGGTCGCGGCATGACAATATCGTCACGTCACGTGTAAGCCGACGATTTTGGTACCTTTGAATCGTGACAAAGTAGCTTCACTTCTGACACACTCGTTTTTGTATTCGTGGTTATTGTTAGAAATAGTTTTTGATTTGAACTTAAGACGTGATTTCTTTAGTAAGAACAATTTCTACTTGAAGCTACTTCACGTAAAATGTAAGCATGAATTTTGCTCTATATTTCTTAAAAATAATTTTATTTAAATTCCTCCACTACTGTAGCAGATTATACGGAACCAATTTACGCAGTAACTTACCCTAGATATAAAGAAAACACAAGATAGTGGAGCGGCAGATATAATAATAATGCAGATTTACATAGAATAAACTAGCTTTCACGCTCTGATTTTGCTTGGGGTTGTACTTTAGCAGATGAACAAATGTTTTAATTATTGTAGTTGTTTAATTAATTATTGGTTCCTTGGTTGTCAAGTGAACATTGTTTTTTGTTTACAATGGAACAGATGCGCTGTAAAATAAAGGAAGGAAGAGAATAACGAAATGAATTAATAAATAGTAAAAAAAATCTACAATGATAGAGCAAATAAATAAGAATTGTAATGCTAAAATAAACTAAAATATCTATATTTGTTAATAGAAAAACTTTAAAATTTCGATTTGCAGTTTTAATTAGATGTTAATATGCTATAATTTGTCCAATAACGTTTGCCCCATACCCCACTAGGGGCATAAAATGAATTGGACCAAGATAATTACATAAAATACCTGACCACACGCGAGTGCCATAAATTTTCGTAAAAGTGACAATAATTATTCTCAAATCCAGATAAAATTTAACATCGCATTACTGTACGCTCTTATCAATATAAAGAATGTACCGGTTTAGGCTGTTTGGGCAAGAGCGTTTGACGCGCGTCAATATGATAAAAATAATGTATCCGTTTGCCTTAGCTCTGGCTCATTAACTGATTCAAATTATAGAAATTAAGAAAATCAAGACATAATGTACGTTCGAATGAAAAGTTTAACATTATAAATATGAGCAGCGATAGCTTTTAATTTATAATTTATATTCATAAAACAAGTATAGCTGTTTCGTATCCTGTTTAAAGAATATTTAAGACAGTTGGAACAATAGAATAAATAAAATGAAACACCTTAGTAAACCGCTGGTAATGTAAAAAACAGTGTCTTAGACTAAATAATTAGTACATAAAATAACAAATAACACGGGACAGCTGAATGTGTTCATTTCTTTTTGCTTTGTTAGATTAGTCTGTATTACGTATGATAATAATTGGCGTATAACCTTCGGAGCTACTACTTTTTATTACTTTTCTATATGTATATGTTTAATAATCCTGTCGGTAGGTATTAATTATGTGCCATACGGTGAATCAGCACTAACCAGCTCAACTTTTAGACGGTACTTAGAAGGAACCAACTTTTTTACTTCCAAGATGTTTACTTGAAAATTGTAATGTATCTATGATAAATATGTATGAAAAGCAATATCTAATCGATATTTTTAAACATTATTCTAATAAAAACGCCTCGTATATAAAGAGCCTATCAATTGTCCGATTCAGGTGTTAATGGTGGACGATATCTGACTTTTTGTTTTATGTGTTCGTTTATTTGTCCATTCGAATCTCAGGAATACGATCATTGTGTTACGAAATTAAATAAAACCTTTTTCACATTGAAATTGCTACATGTACTCTAATTTAAAAATAAGTGCGATAAAATAATGGTATTATTACTGTAGACTGTAGTCTTATTTTATTTATTCATTTTTTTGTTGTTAACTTGTAACTTGTTTGTGTTTAAAATGAGTTTCTATAATTTCTACACGCCCTCACTGATTTTGTCCGACTCCAATAATTATTACTGTTTACTAAATTATATTAAAGAACATATTATAATGTAGTAGGTAGTATTTTATGTCCTCCTGACAAGCTCCATAGAGTAAAAAATGACTTTAAATGTAGCAGATGACACTAAAAATATGGCCTTAAAAGTTTAATCCAAGCATTTAAGACGTTAGCTTAGACAAAAATATTCTTCATTCAAAGCTATAAAAAATTTGTAATACTAGTATAATTTACGGCAATTTTTTCCACATCTCAGGCAAAATGCATTATAATAAATAATACAGCAATAAAATATTACGTTACGAAACTATTAAAATAATTCGACGTTGGCACACCGCGAAACATGATATTTTGCACAAATCCATTTTAATAAAGGACTTAAATAAATAATTGACGTATCCCGTTACAAAAGCTTGAATATAAACTTTTTCAAACAAAAAAAAGTTACGATCATTAATCCATAAGAACTTCTTGGCCGTGCGGAAAGAAAAAAAAAGTTAACAAATCTAAGATGGCGTCGCGAAATTTTGGCGGCAACCCGCTTGTCAAAATACAATACACGCGACATCTTTTGTGATTTTTCGATAAGAATTTAACGCCTCAAGGGATAATAACGAGATTCCTTTGTGCGAATTTTAGTTTGGATGAAAAAATAGGCAGATGGGCGAGCATAATGCATGGAGAGGCATAGTCAAGGACTTAATAATTGACATTAAATGAAGAGTGCTTCATGTGACAATATTGGGTGACTTTGTTGAGGATGCCTTGAAATTGGGGTTCAGTAAAATAATTAAAATATAGTTTTTGTTTAATATTCAATGTAGAGTTTTTAATTTTTATATTGCAAAATTAACAAAGCATGCATAGTAACATGACAGGAAAGCACAACATGTAATTTTTCTTCATCCTACTATACTAATATTATAAATGCATCCTACTAATATTATAAATGCGAAAGTTTGCGAGGATGTGTATGTGTGTGTTTGCTATTCTTTCACGCATATACTACTGAACCGATTTTAATGAAATTTAGATTAAATATAGAGGGTACCTTGGATTAACACATAGGATAGGTTTTATCCCGAAAATCCCACGGGAACGAAAACGCGGAAAGCTAGTCTATAATATACGGAATACCTCTACTAAGAGCGGCACACGCCTGACTGTTGTTACAAGGTGCTAACAGTTGACTTCATCTGTTCACTTCATAATAAAAATAAAGCAGGTATAGATAACAATTGAAATAGAAATAAATTGTAAAATCATGTTTGACACATTTTTTTACTAGGAAATGAAATAAGTTGAGTGTCTATGAATATGTATTTATTTATTTATCTTTGGGAAACAAACAATACAGTGTTTCTTAACTAAAAGACAAAATACTATATCTATTATCTAAACATATAAGTTAAGTTTTCATATTTGATGGAAGATTTGATTTTTTTATGAATAAACTCAAAAACAGTTGATAGATATCTACTTACCGAAAATTCATAATAAATTGATTCGAATCCACTTTTTTTTTAAGTTTTATCATAACAATTATAATTGTGATAGCTTGCGATACAGAAAGACTAATTTTTTGTCTTTATATTATACTAACTTTCCGCCCGTTGCTTTGCCCGTGTACCTAGTCTAAAATTTAAAAAATGATATATTAAAACCATCTTAGAGAATCAAGCTATCCATTGATGGAAACAGAATGAAAATTGGTGCAGTAGTTTTTGAGTTTTTCGTGGATAACGAGAAACGACGAATTACTCTGTTTCATTATTTATTTATTTATTTTTATTTATTTATTTAACTCCTTGATAGTTGTACAGATAGGAAACCTTAGAACTACTTACAGATATAACAGAGTACAACTATTTTGGCGGCCTTATCACTTAATAGTTAATAGTGATCTCTTCCAGGCAACCACGGTAAAAGGTAAACAAGCAAAATGATTATAATATTTTGTAGTGATAGTCTAACAGCTAATGGTATGGAACATAAACTTATTCGAATCTTTATGAACGCAGACAAAACCGCACGTACAAAGTATACTAAAAATGAACGTATTTTTATTATTATTCAATTACCCACTTAAAATTATCCATAAATTGTATTCCCTTTGAGACTGCGATAAAAATACCAAAATAAAAAGTGTATCAAATATCATAATTTGTTGCTGATATGTATTTCATCAATTTTCAAATAAGGGCCATCGTACATTGAATAATAAAGAAAAAAAAAATACTATCGTGGTTTTTATTCTGTGTTTGTTTTTGCATTTGATGAGTTTTGACATTATTATAGCGTTTATACCAAAATAACACAATGAATAATGAACTTCGTTATGAATTTTGAATGCCAGTGAAATCACAGTAGGTACCTACACAGCTGGAATACACTAAAAAATAAAAGTTAATTGATAAAAGAATTCTACTGCACTTTTTAGTAACGTTGGTTTGATGATATTTCAGTGTTACATTTATATAGAATTAGCTTTCCGCCCGCAGCTTCGCCCGCGTTTTCAAAGAAAAACCGCATAGTTCCCGTTCCTGTGAGATTTTGGGGATAAAACCTATCCTATGTATTTAATCCAAGTTACATTCTATATGTGTGCTAAATTTCATTGTAATCGGTTCATTTGTATTTGCGTGAAAGAATCACAAACAGACATACATACACATACATCCATCTTCACAAATCTTCGCATTTATTATATTTGTAGGAAGTACAGTAGGATAGGTTAGGAAAGGATAGGATTACACAAAAAAAAATAAGAATATATTTTTATAAAAACCCGACTGCTAATTTATTTCGCCTCATGATTCAACACCTCATAAGTCAAAATCTGTCAACCACTTTGAGCTTTATGACGTGCCAATGAAAACATAACCTTCCTTCATTCGCACAGTTCATTCGCAATCGTGTAAAAATGTCTATGAAACCGTTTTATAGAGGTTTGATATATAACACTGAAAAACAAGCATTTCATTTTATTAGGTATGTAGAGATTTTTAACAACCAGAAGGAACTGGGATAGAAAGGACTATATAATTCGGAATGGCGCGAAAGGATGCGGGTTCGTGTCCCGCCTCGTGATCGAGTTTTTTCTATTCTTTATAAATTTATAAGGACTATATACTTAAGTAAGCCCTTGTTCAATGACCACCAAGCCTTAATTATAAGGCATGTTAAATAAACAAGCGTTAGATAGCATCTCGCAGTTTACTTGCGTATGAAATATGCACATTTTTGCTGGCGAACGTGTTATCTGTAATCTTAAATGGGTGTAGGGTGTGTACACGTTTGGAGTTTGAAGGATTTGGCTTATGTAGAGTTTAAGATTTATTATTCACTTATTTTGAAATTGTAACTTTGTTATTGTGGAAATAATACAAATTATAGAGTGATGATATTACACCGCCTCCTTGGTATAGTGGTTGACTCGTGAGCGTAGCACCGAGGAGTCCTGGGTTCAGTGTGTATAAACATTTTAAATTTGAATTTGTGTTTATATTTAAGTTATAGATGGAGTAACGAAGTTTCACAAAGACGTGGTCACCCTAATATCCGATGAATTACAAGATATTAATCCCCAAAAGGTTATAAAGAAGGGAATTTAAAATTCGGCGAGACGGTCACTCGATACGTCTCGATATGCGAATAAATATATCGATTTAATATTCGTATTACTAAAATCGATATTCGTTTCGACTTTACAGCTTTGGTTGTATAGGATTCGATTTCTTTGTTATTGTTTTTAGAATAAGTATACAAAAATACTAGAATACTGCTTTTAACTTAAATTAGTGAAAATAATTAACGTTTAACAATTTTTGAAATACATTGAAAAGCACACATCATTTTCTTTAAGATATATTTTATATTAAAATACAGTATTACACACTATTTAATAACAGTTTTAAACTAAATAAATAATGTATAGAATATTCCAAACGGGCTTTTCGCTAATCAGTAATCTCTGCCAGACAACGTCTCTATAAAATAACCTATAGGTAGTCATAATTCGTTCATCATCCACTTTATGTTTTTAATTACTTACTTAATGTACAAGCAAAGATTTTCAAGTGGCACACAAACCTTTTATTTTCAAGTCGGTTAACATAAATCAATACATTGCTACTGAGGATGTCATCAAATACCTATACAGCTGTAAAACTACATATTTACAAACAATATTCAAGTGTTTAATAGATTTTTTTGTCATCCGAGACATGGTACAGTGATAACCTAACAGATGTTTTGTTAGTACAGTCGGGAGGAAAAGGAAACTATATTATTCTAAGTCACACAGGAGGTTTTCACTAGAAAGTTCTCAACTCCTACTCTGCTCATATGTTATGTATCATTTAAATAATATGCTTATTTTTATACCTGCTTTTTTGTCCGTTTTTGGGTTTTATAATTTCCCTCTCTTCAACATTATGATTCTGGAATAAAATTTCCTTTATAAGTATATTATATTAATTATTAACCTATTTGTACAACTAATAGTGTTCAGTAAATAAAATAAAATAAATTATAGTATATGCGTAAATTATTAGTTAACTAAATTTCCGCCCACAACTTCGCCCTCGTTTTCAAAGAGAAACCCGCATAGTTCCCTTTCCTGTGGGATTTTCAAGATAAAAAATAGCCTATGTCTTATTCTGGGTCTTCAGTTACTTACCTACATAATTTTCATTCCATCCATCATCACAAACTTTCGCATTTATAATATTAGTAGGCTTTAGACAATACAACATAACCGTTATTTTCGTTACTATAGTTCTCTTACGTTATACATACTTTTTTAAATAAATTAATATTTTTTACTAGCTGTGCCCTGCGGTTTTACCCGCATTGCTCCGCTCCTGTTGGTCTTAGCGTGATGATATAACCGCTAAGACCAACAGGAGCGGAAAAATTCTTTCTGTGTTAGATAGCCCATTTATCGAGGAAATCTATAGGTTTCCTCCTATAGATTTCCTCGATAAATGGGCTATCTAACACAGAAAGAATTTTTCAAATCGGACCAGCAGTTCCTGAGGTTAGCGCGTTCAAACAAACAAACTCTTCAGCTTTATAATATTATTATACAGATAAAGCTAACTGTACGCGACTGTACAATCAAGGAGTCAATCTGTTATCCCCATAACCACATACCGAACGTTTATCGCGACGGGAACATATTTTTTTCGCATTTTTTATAATGTCGACACTCCATATATTTTTTGTTCTCTGTGAGAGAATGTTTCACATGTTATTTTTTTAATTTCTAGTTAATTCCATGATCATCAAACTGTGTTGTGATTTTTCTAATTGCTTTTTCTTACAATTTGTCATAATATTTAGGTACCTACCTATATTAATATAATATAAATAGATACAGTCGTTTTTGTATAAATTGAAAACAAATATATTATAATAATATAATAATATATAATGGATTGTATTAATTTAGTCCGGCGTTTTGAACTTACAAAACAGGGGAAGTTTTATCAAATTCGGTTCAGTAATTTAAGATCTACAAGTGTGAAATAATTAATATCTCTCATTATTGATAGCTCTATGTTTGTAAGTCTTGTAAGTTGACCTGTTTTTTGTTTTTATTTTTTTGCAATTATTATACCTAATTACTTGAAAATTCATGTTTATGTAATTTTGTATCATCAACCTAACGTTTAGAAACACAACACAACAAAACTCAACGACGAAATCTAGCAACAGAACAATTAAACATTTCTGAACGTATTCAAAAGGGGCCATTAATTAAAATTGTAAAGAACTGGTTCAATACAAAGGTAACAGAATTAAACGGTTAAAAGAAAGAAAAATAAAAAAGAAAGATAATGAAATGTTACGTGAGTGACGCTTTGACTATTTGACGGACAAATTATACGTTACCGATGCGCCCGCGCACCGTTAGAAAGTTATGTAGTCTAAGAGCTGAATATATATAAAAATCTTCAAATAAATTATAAATATATGGTATGAAACTTGAAATCATGTCGAGAAGATCGGCCATAAATATATGTAATAAATAAAAATAATTGGGCTTGTAATAATGATGTCTTAAATGGTAACACTATGTTAAAATGGTATAGAAACAACAAAAGTGAATGTGATGTTTTAATTTAAATTAGCATAATAATTTAAGTAAAGCGACAATGATAATATATATATATAATAAGAAAAACTTTGATTACAATTGCATAGCAAAATTAATCGAAACGAAAATATCATCTCTTGAAAAACTAACAAACCACAAACTTAACCAAACGCCAGTAGAAGCTCATTATTATAATAATATGATTCATACGTATTACGTACCTATTTGTTGCAATTTCACACTTGAATTTATATATTTGGTTAGTTACCTATGATATATTTGGTTAGTTAGACAATACAGAAAAGCATTGGGGAACAAAAACAACAAAAATGATGATGAAAATACTTTATTGTACACCATTTACACAATTAAAAATGTACAGAGGATAAAAGCTTCTGCTAATCTTAGCCTATATAATATAAATATATAATAAGAAACCTATGCTTACAAAGTTGACAAATACTTTCAATACAATAATCTTTTTTCCAGTAAGTATGATGATGTGTTATGCTATCGGCTTTGCGAAAATGCGGTCGTTATTTTTAGCGCAATGTTTTTCTCCACCAACTCTTACACTATATAAGACAAAACAGTTTTTTGTGACCAGTATCAAATCTTGTTTTCACGTTCGAAAGGGTTTGATTCTTAATTCGTGTTAATAATATTTAATTTTTAAAAGGTGAGTCAGTAGGTATTTTATCGTAAATAACAACCTTATTTTTGTTCAGCGTTTTTGGTGGTATAGAGTCACAAACGTCTTTATTAAACATACAGTACTTATTTTTATAATTACACTAGCTTACCGCCCGCGGCTTCGCCCGCTTTGTCTAAAACCTAATACATTATATACTAAAACCACTCTATCTATTAAAAAAACCGAATCAAAATCCGTTGCGTAGTTTTAAAGATACAAAGGGACATAGGGACAGAGAAAGCGACTTTGTTTTATACTATGTAGTGAAATTCACTATTCTATTCACTAAATAAAATTGATCGAGTAGTTTATGAAGCTTAAAAAAAACGAATTTTTCGCTTTAAAAATATTATTAAAGGACCAAAAAATATAACAAGAATTTCTCAATTTTAACATAAGTTATTTATATAATAATAATTACTTAATTAGCAAAATCTTATCTTTAATTATTACGAAATTAACGTAATTTTTTGCACATATCTGTTTAGGGGACAAAATGGCGATTTATGTAGAGATAAGAAACCGACAAACATTAACTCCAAGAAAGTTATTTGCCGAAAAACTTGATTGGTCGCGTCTGAATATGTTAGATCTATGGTTCTCAAAGTGTAGTCTCATTAACACTCTTTATCCAACAATGTGCTTAATATCAATTTATTGAAGTGAAACTTCTCGGGTCGGAAAAAAATTTAGCGTAACATTTTTTCGTTACGCGTGATATTTTTCCGTTACGCGCCATCTTTTTCTTATCCCTACCACGCATGATTACGACGTATTTCTGTAAAGTTGCATATAGTAAATTATTATTTGAAAAATAAGGTCATAAAGAAGTTTAACTTCTTACGTGTGTACAATAGTACACGCACACATTTTTTTTAATTGGGATATCAAACCGTAAATCGGTAAGAAATATTACAAGAAAACATACTCTAGATACAGGTGAATCTATATACGATTTGAATGAATGAATGAATGAATGAAAAATTTATTGACAACAAAGTATACAAGCCGCACAGAAACAGAAAAAAAAGTAAGAACAAAAACATGGTGAAAAAAAAAAACAAACTAAATTACTATTTGAATTTAGTTTTTAATACATACTTTTGTTTGTTTTTAAGATGTTAATTTAGCAGAGAAATCTAGATTTCTATCATCATCAGCAGCCCATATACGTTCCCACTGCTGGGACACGGGCCTCCTATGAGGGTACAGGGGGGTTAGACAAGTGGCTTTCTATTAGCGTAACGTTTAATAGAATAGATTATGAATGTATGAGATTGACGTAAGCTGTAGATACGTTTATCTACAACATATGTCAATCTCATACATTCATAATCTATTCTATTAAACGTTACGCTAATAGAAAGCCACTTGTCTGGGGGGGCAGGCCATCATCCACCACGCTGGCCAAATGCGGTTTGGCGGATGTTTCATGTCGTCGAAGAGAAGATTTCTATAATTTATTTTAAATCATTTATAGGAATATAACGAAACGTTTATGAATACGTAACTCAAAAATTGTATGTTAGTGCAAGTTTTTAGTAATTTTTCAACGCGTTGACGACAATTTTAGCTTAATATGAAGATATTGATATATATATAATACGTACAGTAGTAATAAATCAATCATTCAATTCAATTAAAAACATGCTTCAATATAATATTATTCTTAAATAAAAAAATACGTGTGGCACTCGAGGACTGCCGCGGTAAAGATATTGCATAGCATCGCATCGTTGTGTCGTTTGGAGTGGGGGGTGTTAGGTTTTTTCGTTACGGAATATTTACATTCGGTCGTCGCGCTCAAAGTCTGAGATAAAGGCTATGCAATAGCTTATAAATATATAATGAAGGAAATAAGAAAATTCCAAAAGCTTATACATTTGAGAACCGCATGGCGTTCGCAAAAGGATTGCGAACTATTCGAATCACTCCACTTTTCACCTCTAACTTATGTGATATAGTATTTTAGCTCCGAATGCCTAAATAATTGTTCTTTAATTGCTAAAATCGTGGTATTCGAGCCTTATTTTATTTTAAAATAACGGGCAGGTGAAAACCACAGGAGATATTTATTTATTTAACACTTGATTGTGCTAGAAAACAAGTACAATATTACAATCATAGCGGGCATATCACTGTGCAGTCATCTCTGACAGGCAACCACGGGGAGAAAGCCACGCATCACGTGTGAACGGCTGAACCGATTTCGATAATTATTTTTTAATATAATCCTTGAAGTACGAGGATGGTTCTTATGGAAAGAAAACATAAACATGTACCACGGGCGAAGCCGGGGCGGACCGCTAGTAATGCAATAAAATGCATACAATTTAGACTTATAGGTATAGATAGTAGCGCAGTAAATTATGTAGAACCTCAAAAGCTGTTCCGTGGTTTTTGAATAAGGTATTAAAATACATAACTACGCATTTATCTAATACTTATAAGTAAACTGTACATAAGTAAATATTATGTAAGGTAGTTAGTAATTACATATTATGAGCTTTCGCTATTAGAATCATAGGTGCAATGGTTACCTATTAATGACAGAGGATACGTTTTCAATCCATTATTCCTAAAGGAGAATGGAGAATACCTACCACGGCTGGTATCGGTAAAATTGTAGATGTGTCACGTGTTCGTGATATTGTTAATTCCTATTTGTATTTATAATGATCACATGTATCACTATTAAGTCTTAATTATACCGGATAAATTGAAATAAAAGTAAAAAATTTAGTTTTGAAACATATCTATCTCCTTTAAAACATGAAAAAGGTACCTACCTACTTAGATAACATAAAAAGAATTTTAGGCGTTCTTTTTGTCTTAGATAACATAAAAAGAATTTTAGGCGTTCTTTTTGTCTTAATTGAATCGGAAAAGAAAGGAAAAGATTCTTATAAAAACGTAATTAAGCTAGAACCCTTTGATCTAAACCAGATAGTATTTGACGCAGGCAATCGGTAATATATATTTAATTGTAACGCCCAGCCCACGCCCTTTGTAAATTTGTGAGAACAGAGAGTGGTATGGAGCCGTGGTTGTGAAAGTTCGTTGTGAATTTATTTGGGTAATATAATAGTCATTATATTGCACGAGTAAAATATAGTTTAAAAAGTTTTGATTGAAGATAGGATATATTCTCTTTAAAACCAATGTCAAATAGGTACATACAAGCTGTAACTACATGTTAAAATTATTAACTAGGTAGTTGTTTATCTAAGTTGAATATAAAATATGACGGTAGGTTAATTATATTCTCTTTATTGTATTCTCTTTATCCATAAAATTTGAATTGAAAATATGCCATGTTTCGATCATAATAAATTTTTACATATTTGTGCAGCTTATCAAAAATAGTTCCATTTTAACAGTTCATCTTAGTCAACTTCACGATATTTTTAATCAATTTGTACTATATTTTTACAACTACAAAGACTCCACATGTTTCCCTGTTCTTTTAGTAAATTAGTTCATTCCCACGTTCCCAGTGCACAGTAAGGGCCTAGTAATTATTTATCTTTTATCATGCGCTTTTATTTTACATACTTATTTGCATTTCTATGATAAAATATTTCTAATCGTTAATGTTATCAAAACTACTGATTAGTTAAAGTTTAGTTCACACTTAATTCTCCGCTAAAATCGATACTCTTTACGCCTTTTCTAAAATTCAATTTTTTCGAAGATATTTCAAAGATCTTGATCTCTTAATATGCTTTGTATGAGGGTCCATTTACTTCAAACGAACAAAGAGCTAGAGCAAGAGCATTCTTTCGTGATTTTTTTGTAAACGAAAACTCGTATTCAGTGTTGTTCAGTATTAGAACATTGCATAGAATCTTTTCGAACGCACTAAGAACAACGAAAGAATGCTCTACGCCTGTTAACACTAAACGAATTTGACATAGTGGGGTTAGAATGAGCATTTGCTCGTTTGATGTAAATGCACCGTAAAATTAAAATTTATTAATAAACATAAAAAAGCATGTGTGCCGAGCACACGTGTCACAAGTGCAACTTCTTTGGCAAGATTCAAAGATACCAAAATCGTCACCTTACTCCATGACGTGATGGTATTGACATGACGAAACCTTAAAATTTTACTATCAACGCGCCTCATGAAGTTTAACGTTCTTTTTTGGATTAGGGTTGTCATTGTAATTTATACTAATATTTTAAAGAGGAAAGGTTTGTAATAATTATGTATGTATGTATGATTTTTACGCTTAAACTACTAGACCGATTTCAAAAATTCTTTCATCATTAAAAAGCTGCATCTTCAGAGCAACTTAGGAAATTCTTTTTTCAATTATTAAACTTAGGAACTTCAGAGAAATCTTTCGAGCAACATAGGCTAGGTTTTATCCCGGAAATCCCACGGGAACGGGAACTATGCGGGGTTTTCTTTGAAAACGCGGGCGAGGCCGCAGGCGGGAAGCTAGTTTTAAAATAAAACTGAGTTTCTAGCTACATTTATTAAATCAATTTATATTACTTTATCACTTAAATATAATCGAAGACTTAAAACAAATTTAAATTACACTAATTGTATTTAATTCCCACCGAACTCTCGTTGGATAATTCCGAAGGTATTGAAGACTGAAGTATTTGGAATACCATAGAGCACCTGCAAATAACTCGAATTGTTGTAAAGGGTTAGGTATTTCACTTAAGGTTTTAAAATTTCATTACTGACTAATTTAATTACAAATTGTTTGTTTGTTTTGTTTGATTGTGGGTATATTTTAACTTGCCCCGGCTTCATGTGAGTTGGACCGGGATAAAAAACTAAGACAAAAAATAAATAAATCTCCCCCTTTTTTGAAGTCGGTTCAATAGAACTAAGGTAAAATATTACATCTACTGGTAAAATAATTTGACAATGTTTGCGACTCTTCTTTGTAATTAAGAGAGCCAGGGGCTTAAAACACTTTATGGGCTATGTGGCCTGAATTATGTAAATGATTTTTTTTTAAACTAGTATATATATAAAATACTTAAATTCATGATGATTAAGGCCCCATTTTTCAATTCTTAGTTAAAACTTATTCATCGAATATCGTAATAAACAACCATTTTAAAAATGTGTAACTTGCCCACTTTTTGACAGTTTTTAGGTGACATCTGTATATTATTGTGTAATACTTTACTGGACGGATAAGATTTAACCAAGGATTGAAAAATCAGCCCTTAAACATTTATCGAAATCATATTATGTCTTAGGCAGCTAACTAACCATCTGGTTACTCAAGTCTCTAACTGCATATGCTTGTAGTTTCTGTCTCTTTGGTCATAAGATACCTAATTCAATATGGAATGTATAGAACCAATAGTTCCTTGTATATTTGTTTTTCAGTAGGTTTGTGCAATGTAATCTCTGGAACTGCTGAACCGATATTAAAAATTATTTAACCTTCATAATATTTCTTTATATCACATTCCTTAGTAACGTAATATTATATCTATGTATCTATTTTCATTGTATTTAGAATTTTATTTCTCCACTTCTATTATTACCAACTTTACGTTATCTCCAATCTTCCGAGCAAACACATAAGCACCCGCGTCAATTCAAAATAGAAGCACATATAGAAATTAGATAAATCCATTCGTATGTCGGTCAGTGTGTTGTCAAAGTAACATTGACATGGGTACACGAGATAAGGATGTGACGGGGTTGAGTGGACTTGCGACCTTGCGACTGTGGCTGCGACTAAAAGTCGCAAGTGTTGGGGTAAGGTGTTTAATGGCAGTTTTGGCGTAATTAATATGCTTTTGAGTGGATTTTAAGAGGTCAGGTTAATGCGGTTTCTGTCTAGAAATAAAAGGATTTTTTTATTTATTTAATGCAGTATATCGTGAGATCTCTGTTAATCAGTTCTTCGTCGAATGGATCCAGTTTTAAACAAATTTTCAACGACATGTGGCACTCCAGCTATATAATTATGTAGTTTATCTGTAACAAAGAGAGAAATATTATATTATAATCGTGCAGAAAATGGTTCATATACATTTTATTAGCTAAACGCATAGCTTTTCATAAAATTTATTAAACTTTGACTTAACTTAGAGGCACTTAATTCAATAAATTTAATAATTATTATCTAGACATAGTACCCAATGCTGCGCAATTTACCCTAATAATTAAACAAAGCCTCAATTGCATAGAACCATAACCAATAATTATAAATCTTCTAACTTATATGCGACCAGTTACACAGTGAAAGATGGGAAAATTAAATTAGCATTTCGCAATTTAAAAAGTCGCAAGTCTGCGCAGCCTTTCAAAATCACAAGACGTATCTCCACGTGTTTACCCTTGTAAGTAATTCAGCGGCAGAGCATGCCTATTACCGTTCCTTTTTTGTGATAACAATATATATTTGCTTGTCGCCCGACTTTGTTCATTTTATTTTTTTTATCAGTGATACAAAAAAAAGCAGATGAATATAATGCTCATCTTAAAAACTTTTTACTAAGCAAAATAATAAACTTCGATTTTTCTTTCACATGTTATTAGAACATCGAAAAATTTTATTCGATGTTCTAATAGCGAAACCATAGAATCCGTTTATGTGGTCGAGCAACAAACAACCACGGATATTAGAATTAAATAGATACTAATCAGGAAAATAAATTGTAAAATTGCTATTAAGCTATTGCATAGCTTCTATCGAGGGCCTTGAGCGCGGGGACCGAATCGAGAAATTCCGTAGCGAAAAAACCTCACGCTTCCCACTTCGACGGGCGGAGATGTGGCTTGAAGGCATAGCATGCAATAGCTTTACCGCGGCAGTCCCCGAGTTTTTTTATTATAATCAACTTGTGTAACAAGATTATTTAAAAATAAAGCTTTCGTCTCTATTTTGATTAAAACTCTATTCATAGGATCTAATTTTGGTTATATATTTTTTAATCTACATAAAAATGAAACCCGTTTTCCTTGGTCACAGCATCACGCGTGAACGGGTGAACGTTTATTTCTGCCAATTTGGTAAATAATAAAGATATTTCAACTATTTAAAAAAGTGAACTTTAAATATATTTATAAAAGTTTTATATTTAATTCAATTGTAAGTTCAGCAAAAAAAACGGATTTTATTTAATTGTTACACATAGTAGTTCTTAAGCTTATATATACGTATATGACTAGATTTCCGCCCGCGGCTTCGCCTGTGTTTTCAAAGGAAAACCTACATAGTTCCCCTTCCCATGCGATTTCCGGGATACAACCTATCCTCTGGGTTAATACAAGTTACCCTCTATATGTGTGCTAAATTTCATTGTAATCGGTTCAGTAGTATTTGCGTGAAAGAGTAACAAACACACACACACACACTTCCTCACAAACTTTCGCATTTATAATATTATTAGGATATTCTGTGGCCTAGTAATACACGTTTTCATTTATTTAGTTAGATAATTTTTTTTTCCAAAAAAAGCAAGATTTACGTAAACGTGCGTTTTTCCTGCGACTATAAGTCGCATGTCTACAACCGTATCTTGTAATTCGGAAGGACCGGTGTTATGAAGTTATATTGTTTTAAACATATATATTGATAGTCATGCTGTTCCTTGTTTTTGATTAGGAAGATGAATTGGTGTTGATAAAGTTGACGGGTATAACCTGTATTTTAACATAGCTACTTATTTACGTTAAAATAAATAGTTATCTCTATTTATTTGAACGTAAATAAGAGTACTGTTTGTTGATTTTTTTGTATATTACTACATAGTATAAATAAAATCCTTCTCTGTATGTATGTATAACACATGTTTAAAAATGCACAATGGATTTTGATGCAGTTTTTTTTATAGATAGAGTGATCCAAGAGGAAGGTTTTAGTATATAATTTATTACGTTTTAGGTTAAAATTACTGTATGAAAGGTATATAGTACATACATAGAGCAATAATTAGAAATATAAAAAAGTATATGATACTATCTGTGGATACTATAGAAAAAATTAGATTTACACCTTATTTAGTAAGCAAACCAATGATACATCACTAGTTAAGGACAGTAAATAACATAATAAATAACGATTTATGAAGACATCGACACAATTTCTCAAACTATAACTGCGCGAATAATAAAAAATGAAGGCTTAATCGGAAAACAATACAATGGCGGAGAAAAAATATCCACAAAAAGAGTTATAACAATAAAAGTGAACATCGTTAAAATTCGATCGGACGAAAAAATATACATTGTTTGTAAGGTTTTAGTCGAAAAAGTCAGTGTTGCCAACATTGATGAAATTATCTTGTTGACTTTCTAGAAACATCTTAGATTGTTTTGTGTGTGAGTGATGATTTTAATAAAAAATTTAATAGTGTGACTGTGATGACCCATGTCCCCTAGTGGGGTAAGGGATACATTATACATCTGTTTCACTGATCTTCTTTAGGGACACCGGACAAGTCAAGATCAGCCTTCTGTGTCCTACCAGACAGACACGTTTTTTTTCTTCGTCTCCACCGGGGATGGAACCCAGGACCCCTCGGTGATACGCTCACGCATCTACCACTGTACCAAAGAGGCGGTCGAAAATTTAATTAAGTAAAATTATAACCATTTTTAAATATCCTGGTAGTAGGTAGGTAGTCTAAAAAAGTCAAAAAGGTTTGACTATTTTTTTTTTATTAAATTCCATTTCTATCAGGATTAAAACAAAGAATAGAACCTTTTGTTTTTTAATGCTAAAAGAATGTTCAAAATCGGTACAGTAATTTCAGAACTTTTTGGTACAAAACAAAATCCTATAAATAATATTAGTTCACATAAATGCTATAAATTATTAAACCAAATCATAATTCTAAGAAAAACCCGTTTCTCTGATTATTTTATTGTATTCAATAATGAGTCTTTTCATGTTTAATCGTGTGTGAAAGGGACAGGACATCCGTCCATATGATTTAGTTTAAGGCGTCTTCACACCGCACTTGCGGTAGAAAATCAACTGAGCTTTGTATGTTGTACATAGTAAAATAACAGCTGAGCTCCTGGGTTCGATTCTGGTTAAAAAGTGAGGTGTAACTGTGGATGAAAAAATTTTTGGTTATGAAAAGCATTTGAATATACATAATATTATTTTATAATATAAGCAATGTATTAATGTACTATATAAAACACGAGCCTTCGGCTCGCGGCTTCGCTCGCGTTTTCAAAGAAAAATCCGCATAGTTGCCGTTCTCGTGGGATTTCCGAAATAAAAACTATCCAATGTGTTTTCCATGTTACCCTTTATATATTGTATGCTAAATTTCATTGTAATCGGTTCAGTAGTATTTGTGTGAAAGAGTTAGAAACATACATACACAAACATCCACATACATCCATCCTCACAAACTTTCGAATTTATATTATTATATAGTACCTATGACTTACATACTGCACTTTTCATTTCACATGTTCAGTGTGAACAGGCCTTTATTACTATTTATAACTTGTGCAATAAAGCTGCGTCTGCGATGCATTAGTTACATCAAAATACATTTTAATATTTCGTTTTTAATAATAATTTAATTTCATCTTAGTTCCAGGAAATTATTGAAAGGACTGTTTTTTTGTCGTTCTTTGAAAAATAATAATACAGTTTACAAAAACTAAAACACACACTCATAAAATTATTGTATTGATAAGTACTTACCTATACAAAATTAATCGAACTTTTTTTGATTCTTCGATATATCGGTTTCTTCTCGATGTTTTTCTTCGTCATTCAAGCAGTGATAATGTTTTGACCATGTGCAGATAAATTAAAAAATCAATATTATAAACCCCCGACTTATCACTGAGCCACTACAGCTTTATTTTTTTTAATAAATGGTGCTATTTATTAAAATACAAGTAGTATGTAGTACATGACAATAATAAGTAGGTAAGTACCGTTCATTTTCTTTAACCACGCAAGCGAAGCCGCATGCAAGAGCTAGTAGATAATTTGTTCTACTAAAATTATAAATGCGAAAGTTTGTGAGGATGGATGTGTGTGTGTATGTTTGTTACTCTCTCAGGCTAATACTAATGAACCGATTACAATGAAATTTAGCACACTTATAGAGGGTAACTTGGATTAACACATAGGATAGGTACGGAAATCCCACGAGAACGGGAACTAAGGGGGTTTTATAAATGTATAAATTTATAAAGAATAGAAAAATGCGATAAGTGGGTTTTTCTTTGAAAACGCGGGCGAAGCCGCGGGCGGAAAGCTAGTATATTATATTTGTCATTATGTCAGATGTTTAGTACTAAAATAGATGAACGGAAGCTGAGGCAGACAGCGCGGCACGCGGCCGTCATTTTACTTAGAAATTGCGTTTTAGAAAATATTCGATCGAATGTATCACGGGTCGTTGACCTTATTGCTGAAATATTAGAGGAATACGTAATTATTATAATATTATAATCTATACAATATGGTTTTGAAAAACTTTTCTACTCGAGCTGTAGCTCGGTTTATTATTTTTATTCCTAACTCCCGCCCTGAGACCCTCAAGGAAGAGGAGGTTCGGAATCTCTATTTATAAATACTGTGTTACCTAGCACCTTGCTTATGATAGTGACTGAATGTATAGCCGCTTGTTTTTGCAATATTTGTATGTTGATGTTCGCGTCTAATTTATATCAGTACTTATTTATACTCTTAGCAACGATTCCAGTTGCTCCTATCACTACTGGTATAATCTCTGCAGAAGTATTCCATAGCCGGGCTATTTCATTTTTAAGAGGATGGTATTTGCTTAATTTCTCTATTTCTTTTGGTCCTATATTATAATCTGATGGTACTGTTATGTCTATTAAATATGTTTTATTATCTGTTTTATTTATATATATAATGTCCGGTCTATTATGTACTATTGTTTGATCTGTTTGTATTGGAATTTCCCACATTATCTTCGCAGTCATATTTTCTTTCACCTGAGGTAGTGTCAAGTGTTCTAGCCACCACTGTTTAGAAACTTCTATATTGTGTTTTTTTGCTAGCGCCCAAAATATATATTGTACTAAATTATTGTGTCTCTTTATATAATAAGTTCCAGCTAATTTTTCGCATCCCGATATTATGTGTTGCACTGTTTCATCTTTCACTACACATAATCGACATTTACCATCTACTGCTTTCTTTAATATATCTCTTTCATGCTGTCTCGTAATCACCGCTTGATCTTGAATAGAAAATATGGATGATTCTAAAGATACTTTCTGTTTATTAAGCCATCTAAATGATTGATTTTTATCTATATTCTCCTTGTCTAAAACTGATCTATAAAACTGGCCGTGCAATGGTTTTGCTTTTATTTTTGTAATTCTGGTCCTAATTATTGCTTCTTTTAATTGCTTGTCTCTGTAAATTTCAAACTGATTTAATCCTATTTCCGTTAAGTTAATTTGCGTTTCCTTAACTATTGAATATTTTTCTTTGGTTTTGTCATGATTAAATATAGCTTTGATAATACGATCGGTTTCATTTTCAAGATAAGTTTTATATTTAATTATTTGGGTCTTATGCAGAGTTTCTAGACATGTTAATCCTCTACCTCCGTGTTCTAGTGGTAAATTAATCTATACTATATATAATATTATATATAAAAATGAATCGCAAAATGTGTTGGTAAGCGCAAAACTCGAGAACGGCTGAACCGATTTCGATAATTCTTTTTTTATTATATTCCTTGAAGTAGGTACGAGGATGGTTCTTATGTAGCGAAAACGTAAATATGTACCACGGGCGAAGCCGGGGCGGACCGCTAGTAATATTATAAAGCTGAAGAGTTTGTTTGTTTGAAAGCGCTAATCTCAGAAACTACTGGTCCGATTTGAAAAATTATTTCGGTGTTAAGGAGGAAGGCTATATATCATTACTGTAAAGGACGAGCACACTATCAAGGTCAAGCGCAGGCGACAACGGGGCTCCCCACACAGCGACGCCACGTGTATGGAGCGGAGTTTCAACGCTACACGTGGAAGAAGAGGCGCACCGCGGTTTTGACGAGGCGCACCGCGGTTTCGACTATCGCGTTCTACACAGTACGCCACGTGTATTACATCTACACGTGGAGGAGGCGTGGCCTAGGCGGCACATGCAAGACAGCCGCCGCGGCTTTGAGCCGCCGCCGCCGCTTTGTGACTCGCCGCCGGGCGATGGCTTTGTGGCTCGCCGCATCGCTTTGTATCCCGCCGCCAGCAACGCATATAAATAGCGAACATTTTGGAACTAAAGTCAGTTGCAGCAAGTCCTTCTTCCAGACTAGTAGTGAAGAAGTAATAGTGAATAAGTAATAGTGAATATGTAATAGTGATTAAGTATAAATTGTAATAGTGTACATAAGGGTCGATAATATATGTATGTCGAAGGAAGGGTGTTTTCTTGAACACAAACCCCAAAAATAATACAGTCCACAACAACGTCTGGTCCTTCGATCGCCGGATAACAACGAGCGCCGGATACTCCAGGAAGAGGAAACGCTGCCCGTGGAAGACCAGATCCTGCCGAAGAGAGGTACGCATCGGCAACGAGTTCACCTTCGAGGGGCGAATATCGGCAAACCGGTAACGTTGGTACTAGCCTGCTGGTGTTTTTGATCGTCACCAGGCGAGTCAGGTACCTACCGACGGGGCCGCGCTGTTGGTACTAGTCCAATGAGGTGAGTCGTAAGGTTTTTTACGGGTAGACTCGGGCCGTCGGGTGACCTTGGTGGTACGCGCCGGGAATCAGGGGTGCTGGTCAGCGGAACGAGTCTGCCAGTATAAGCCTGCGGTGCGTCACCTCTTTAGGCATGGTGGTTACCCGCAGCCAGGGTGAAGCTGCAGAAATGGAGGACCGGAGCCAGGAGACAGAGCGTGTGCGGCAAGAACGAATGCGGCGGCTGGTGCTGGACCCGCTGGCATCGCCGCCTGACGCACGCTTAACGTCAGCCACAGAAACAATGGAGATCCCGCCGCAACCGCGACGGCATTCGCCAGCGAGATCCGCTAGATCGGTGCGGTCATCGGCGAGTACGGCGCGGCGGATTAAGGCGGCGGAATTAGAAGCGGCAGAGCGACTCGCCGCTATCCAGAGAAAAGAACTACAAATTGAGAAAGAATTAATAAATAAACGCTTACAGTTCGAGGTGTCCGCCATACAGGAAGACGAGGGCCTGCCGGAAGATACCGTCACCGCGACAGAAGAACGAAACAAGGTAGACGAGTGGCTCCAGTCACATCCTGTGCCGAAGGATGACAGACACCAGCGATCCGAACTAAGAAGAGGAAGATCGCCGACGCCGACCAGACGAACGGGAATAGAGCAGCTGGCGGCGTCCCTAGAGAAGATGGCGCGACCGCGCCTACGCCACGCGGACCTTCCGATATTTTCAGGTGCGATTGAAGAGTGGCTGCCGTTCCGAGCAGCCTACCGGGACACAAGCAGCATGTACCAAGTGTCCGACGCAGAAAACATCCAGCGGCTGCGTACCTGCCTGAAGGGGGAAGCAAGGGACGCCGTGGCAGCGCTGCTTCACACTGCTTCATCACCTGAAGCAGTCATGAAAACTTTGGAGCAGTGCTTCGGGAGGCCCGAGATAATAATCGACAGGGCCATGGAAGACCTAAGGAAGCTGCCGCGACCTGGAGCAGCGGCCAAGGACATCAACTGCTTCGCGGTAAAAGTGCAAAATGTGGTGTGTATACTTCAAACCATAGACAGAAAAGGATATTTGTACAATCCTATGCTAGCACGGGAGATATTGGACAAACTTAGTCCGCACATGCGGTCTAGGTGGTGTGATTATGCTTTTGCACAGGAAGGCACAGCGGATCCAGAGATCGTGGTGCTGTCCCGCTTCCTCATGAGAGAGGCGGACCAGGCGCTTCGCTACACCTACGCGCCGACGAGCAGCACTGCACCAGCGCGCAGAGACGCCGCAGCAGCAGCAGCAGCAGCAGCAGCGCGACCTGCTCCACCGAAAAGGAAGTCTGCAGTATACACCATGATCTCCGGTGAAGATAAAGAAGAGAAGAAAGAAGAGAAGAAAGAAGAGAAGAAAGAAGACTTCTGCCTGTGCTGCGGGCACGACCACGCTATGGTTGCCTGCCCGCGCTACGCCAAGCTGTCGGTGGATGAGCGGTGGGCGCTGGTCAGGGAAAAGGGCGCCTGCTTCAAGTGCGCCACGAAGAAACATCGGCGCAGCTACTGTCGAGCGAAACCATGCGGCGTGAACCAGTGCCGCCGCCCGCATCATTCATCACTGCACGACGTAAGAAGAGAAGAGCCTGCTGCGTCGACCGAAGAAACCGTCATGGCGGTTGCTGACCGCGCAACCGCACCGCCCCGCGCCGTCCTGCTGAAGATGTGTCCAGTCACCGTCGTCGGCCCACGGGGGGAGGTATCGACGCACGCACTGCTCGATGAGGGCTCCACCATCACTCTCATTGATGAGGACCTGGCGCAACAGATAGGCGCCGAAGGTCCCGCCACGCCGCTCCGCATCCACGGGGCGAACATGGAGCAGATTGAAGAAGGAAGTCGGCTGGTGACGGTGCAGCTGCGGGGGCAGAGCGACGGGACACTACACGACCTGCGCGCCCGCACGATGAAGAAGCTGCAGTTGCATCAGCAGTCCATCCCGGGATCCCTGCTTCGGTACAGACATCTGCGCGACATACCGGAACGTGAGGTATGTTACGAACAAGCACGCGCGGGTGTCCTGGTGGGTACCGACCACTGGGAGCATATCGTGACCAGAGAACTTCGGACGGGCGGCGCCGACGAACCTGCCGCCTCCAAGACAAATCTCGGCTGGGTGATACATGGAACAACGCCGCGTCGAATGATCGTCGAGAGAGACCGCGTGCTTCACGTCCGAGAACAACAAGCGGACCAACGGCTGCACGACCTAGTGGCAGAGCACTTCAAGATCGAATCACTGAATATAGCCAGCAGATCGTGCATTAGTGAAGCCGACCGACGAGCGACGTCAATCGTCGAGACGACTACGAAGAAGACGCTGGGCGGGTACGAGATCGGCCTGCCATGGAAGAGGGATAATGTCCGCATGCCGCCGAGCTACAACGCCGCGCTGCGGAGACTTCTGAAGATTGAAGCAAAAATGGACGCCGCGCCGGAATTCGCAGCCGAGTACACCAAGCAGATGAACAACTTATTCGAGAAAAGGTATGCGGTTCCGTGCGATGGCAGTGAAGGCGAGAGCAGCGTGTGCTGGTACCTGCCGCATTTTGCTGTGACCAATCCCAACAAACCAGGGAAGCAGCGATTGGTCTTTGATGCGGCAGCCAAAAGCCACGGGACTTGTTTAAATGATGAACTACTTGAGGGCCCAGACTTGCTACTATCACTGCCAGGTATATTATTTCGATTCAGGGAAAAGGCAGTGGCAGTCACAGCAGATATAGAGGAGATGTTCTTACAAGTGAAAATAAGACCCGAAGACCAGCCAGCGCAGCAGTTTTTATGGAGGGGAAGCCGACGCGACACGCCGCCACAGCACTATAAGATGACGTCCATGATATTCGGCGCAGCGAGCTCTCCATTTATGGCGCATTACATCCGCAATCATAATGCGCAGCAGCACGCAGAACAGTATCCAATGGCGCTGGAAGCAATAACGAAGAGCCACTACATGGACGATCTGGTGGTGAGCTACGCCGACACAGAGGAAGCCAGACAAGCGATCGAAGAAATACGGACGGTGCACGCAGCGGCAGGCTTCAAGCTACGAGGATGGAACGCCAGCGACAGGAGCGTGCTGAGGGACGTGCCACGAGAACTGCACGCCAGCACACCAACGCAGCTGGGAGGAGCGCAGCCAGCCCCGAAGATCCTCGGGCTAATTTGGGACGCCGAGCAAGACGCGCTAGGATTCAACACAGCAATGAACAGGGTACCGGTGGAGGTGCGAGATCGCAAGCGCCCGCCAACCAAGCGCGAAGCATTAAGTGCGGTCATGTCAATTTATGACCCACTAGGCCTCTTAAGTTATTTCACCATCCGTGCTAAAATCATATTGCAGAGCCTGTGGCGCCTCCAGATTTCGTGGGACGAGCCGATACCTGAAGAAGAGGGCGAGCATTTTGCAGGCTGGCTGTCGCAACTGGAAGCAGTCGGCGCACTACGTTTGCCGCGATGCTACGCAACGGACAACGTCGAAGACATCGAGCTGCACGTGCTATGCGACGCCAGTGAACAAGCGTATGCAGCCGTGGCGTACTGGCGTATGCGGCGAACGGACGGCAGCGTGCAAGTGAAACTCGTCTCGGCGAAAGCGAAGGTGGCACCACGACGCGCGCAGACGATCCCGCGCCTAGAACTACAAGCGGCGGTGGTCGGCGCAAGACTCGCTGATCAGATAAGAAGAGAGCACAGGTATGACATATCTCGTACTTGGTTATGGACAGACTCATCGACGGTGGTGCACTGGGTGCGCAACGATGCAAAGAGATACACGCCGTTCGTCGCGCATCGCCTCGGTGAGATTGGAGAACTAACACAAAGGGAAGAGTGGCGGTGGCTGCCGACTCACGAAAACGTTGCCGACGACGCCACCCGCCTAAATTTCACCACGGGACATGATCGATGGTTCCAGGGTCCAGAATTCCTGATGAAGACGGAAGACCAGTGGCCCACGGAGAAGGAACTTCGAGAAACTACGGACGAGGCTGATGTACTGCATGTAAGCGAGCTGCCACGGAAGATGGAATGGCTGCCGGATCCAGAGCGCTTCTCCAAATTCCGCACACTGGTGGGAGCAACAGCAAGGGTGCTCGCATTTATCGACATGCGCATCAGGCACACGGCGACGAGACTAGAATGTCGCCACCTGGAACAAGCCGAACGACTGTTGGTGCAGCGCGCACAGAACGACAGCTTTGGGGAAGACATAAAGCGAATCAAGGACGCGCGCCCCATCAGCAGATCCAGTAGGCTGTACAAATTGGACCCGGTAATGGAAGACGGCGTGCTGAGAGTAAGGGGCCGCATAAACGCAGCCACGGCACCCGACACGGTAAAGAAGCCGGTGATCCTCGACGGCCGGCACAGAATAACCAGACTAATAGTGTTACAGGAACATTGTGCCGCCGGACATGCCAACCGCGAGCGTGTCACCAACGACCTGAGGCAGCGCTACTGGGTCATTCACCTGCGGCCCACAGTGCGCACCGTAGAGAAGAACTGCGCGCTGTGCCGAGTACGCCGAGCGATGCCACAGGTCCCAGCCAAAGGGGACTTGCCACGCGCTCGCCTCGACCCGTTCCACCGACCCTTCACCAACTGCGGGGTCGACTACTTCGGGCCAATGATGGTCAAGATCGGACGAAGAAGAGAGAAGAGATGGGGCGCGCTGTTCACCTGCTTGACATCGCGCGCCGTGCACCTAGAGCTCGTCGCGTCTCTATCAACGGACTCAGCCATCATGGCGCTGAGGAGAATGGCGGCGCGCAGAGGGTGGCCTCGTCTGATGTACTCAGACAACGGAACAAACTTCAGGGGCGCCGATCAAGAACTGAAGAAGGCGTACAACGAGTGGGCGCCGGCGCTACAAGAAGAAGCACTGCGCCACCGAATGGAGTGGCGCTACATACCGCCGGGTGCGCCGCATCAAGGCGGTGCTTGGGAGCGGCTGGTGCGGTCAGTGAAGACCGCGCTCGGCGCGACACTACGGGAGAAGGCGCCACCAGAAGAAGTGCTGTGGACTCTGCTAACCGAAGCGGAGTTCGCGGTGAACGCGAGGCCGCTGACTCACGTGAGCGTGAGCCCAGACGACCCCGAAGCCCTCACGCCCAACCACTTCCTGTTGGGCTCCTCAACGGGACTGCCGACGACGGGGCCGTGCGACGAAGCAGACCGACGGACCTGGCGCGCCAGCCAGGCGCTCGCCGACCACTTCTGGCGCCGATGGATCAAGGAGTACCTACCGACGCTCGTGCCACGGGGGGAGGCGCGAAAGGACACGCGACGCCTCGAGGAAGGTGACGTGGTCATCATCGTGGACCACGTCTTGCCGCGCAACACATGGCCCATGGGGGTCGTGGTGCGCGTTCACGCCGGGCCGGACGACGCTGTGCGGGTAGCCGAAGTGAAGACCAAGAGCGGGATCTTCAGACGCCCCGTCAACAAGCTCGTCGTGATGAAGGAGGCTACGCAAGCTACGCCGGGGGGAGGACTGTAAAGGACGAGCACACTATCAAGGTCAAGCGCAGGCGACAACGGGGCTCCCCACACAGCGACGCCACGTGTATGGAGCGGAGTTTCAACGCTACACGTGGAAGAAGAGGCGCACCGCGGTTTTGACGAGGCGCACCGCGGTTTCGACTATCGCGTTCTACACAGTACGCCACGTGTATTACATCTACACGTGGAGGAGGCGTGGCCTAGGCGGCACATGCAAGACAGCCGCCGCGGCTTTGAGCCGCCGCCGCCGCTTTGTGACTCGCCGCCGGGCGATGGCTTTGTGGCTCGCCGCATCGCTTTGTATCCCGCCGCCAGCAACGCATATAAATAGCGAACATTTTGGAACTAAAGTCAGTTGCAGCAAGTCCTTCTTCCAGACTAGTAGTGAAGAAGTAATAGTGAATAAGTAATAGTGAATATGTAATAGTGATTAAGTATAAATTGTAATAGTGTACATAAGGGTCGATAATATATGTATGTCGAAGGAAGGGTGTTTTCTTGAACACAAACCCCAAAAATAATACAGTCCACAACAATTACGCTAGGACAAAAGGAGCGGAGCACTGCGGGTAAAACCTCGGAGCACAGCTAGTATAATATAAAAATTAATCGCTAAACGTGTTGGTAAGCGAAAAACTCGAGAATAGCTGAACCGATTTCGTCAATTATTTTTTATAATACTCTTTGAAGTACGAGAATGGTTCTTATGGAGATAATAAGTTAACATAATATACCTACTATACGAGCGAAACCGGGGCGGACCGCTAGCTAAAAGTATTGAAATTGATGGAATTCATGGAGAGCTACATACAAATACCTACTTACATAATTCTTAATAACTTCAAAATGTAATACTGAAATTAAAAGATAACATCTGTATTTTCTGAAAGTGTTTATAATTTAAAATTTTATACCTACATATCAATTATTAAGATTTAAAGAAAGTTCCTACTTTTGATGTGTATTTAATCAATCGTTTAATACAAAATTACGTTGTTTTTTATTTATCACAATCAATCGTTAACCATTAACGATCTGGTAGACTATTAAATAAATTAAACACTAATAAACTCGACTTATTCAGTCGTAACAACGTCCATAAAATTCGCATCACAGTTGACTCAACAAAAATCTTAAACAAACCGAATATTCCCTCATTAAATTTTACTTACGTTATAAAATCGCCCAAACAACGTCAAATAATTAGCAACACCAATAAATAAACACTAAAACTCAACAATTATACTGTTAAATAAACAAAAAGATATTACCAATTTTCGACACTAAAGAATACACAATTAAAATCTTTATTGCCATTGAAATACAGTCCAAAATCCGATATACATAATTCGAAAATTAAATTCACCCCGAATAAAAACACGTAAAGAACAATTCCTTGCAATTAAACGCAAAATAAAAACATAATTTTTTGCAATGTTAACACTGTGAGCTGTCAAACTTAGAAACAGTTTTGGAGCGAACGAAAATGCACCTTAATTTTTAGGAATAAAACGCAAAACGAGCGAATGTAGAATTAAAATGGCCGTAAAATATTGTTGTCACAGCATCCGTTGAGAAATGTTAAAGAAATTTGTCCCAGGTAGGTTTTTATCTCGGATAGTTTGTTTTTTTTGTAAAGTGCGCGAAGGAAAAAGATTTTGACATTGTTACTGTACGCGCTGTCGAATTTGGCGCCAATTAAACGTTTGAAATGTAGATTAAAAATATGTAGAGATCGGTAGTCAAAAAAGGCTATTGCACGTAATATATCTGTGCACAGTTTAATTGTTGTCGATATCATTTAATAATATTATGTAGGTACTAAAAAAATCAATTTAAGAATTTTAATTAGGCTACGAAATGATGGTAATATTTTATACCTACTTAAAGATACTTTAAAATTTATATCTTATTTGCATCAACCACCCACTCGTTTGCGGTTTGAGTCATCGACTCAACAATATTTATGATAAAAAGAAAAAATCAGCTAGGACACTAAATTATTATAATTGGCTGCGCAAACTCCCTTTTAAGTTACGCACGGGTTTACTTAAACAATTACAAGAACATAAATTAATTTAAAACGTCGCTTTATTATAACATAATAAACTTAAGGCGAAGTGCCGTCGCTTATATCAAAAGATAAAATCGCATTCTCTATACGGCGCTTACTCTACGCGGGATTCTTGGGCGGCCATTTTGAATGTTTCACCCGCCATTTTGTTTTGCATCACAGCGTTTAGAAACATTGATGTAATCGCTACTTGATAAATTATCGCGAAAAACGAATTGATTACTAAAAATTGCGATTAAAATCTTCCAATTTAATTGGGGTTTTTATAAAGATTATCAGTACTTTAGATTTAATTGATTAATTTCATTAAACGAGATATGGGGGTATGTTGTCATTGATTTTTAAATAATGATTGAGAATTTTAATAAAGTGTTGCAAGATGTATAAATATTGTTAAACTTGTGGAATAAATTGATCATGACAGCAATAAGAAATATGTTTAAAAATGCTCGCAGCATATTTTCCTTGTAATGTTTCTTGAAATTTTAGATTGCATAGTGCATACCTATCCTTTTTAGCTGTGGTTGAGTGTCTTTAACATCTTAAAAAAATAAGAAGGAGTTTGTTATTATAATGGTTGTCATGGTAACAGTTAATAGGTACCTACTTCCCTATATTATTTTTTGCAAAACAAAAAAAACTTTGCCTGTTTGCCAAGTCTATTTTACAAGACTTTGCGTATGTAAAAAGCTTAATAAATCTGCTAATTAAAACAAACAAATGCGTTTAAAGGTGAGCATAATAAAATATTTGAGTTTTAATTTATATCTAACACTAGCTGCGCTCCGCGGTTTCACCCGCGTGGCTCCGCTCCTGTTGGTCTTAGCGTAATGATATATAGCCCTTAGCCTTCCTCGATAAATAGGCTATCTAACACCAAAATATTTTTTCAAATCGGACCAGTAGTTCCTGAGATTAGCGCGTTCAAACAAACAAAAGAACTCTTCAGCTTTATAATATTAGTATAGATAATTTACGCTATGTTAAAAGTCGTTTATTATTACATAGAGTCTAAGTCATAGACAATACAATTTTGTCTATTTGTTTTAAGAACCCTTTTATCCTTCAGTGCGATATTTCTAGATAGGTACTAGTTATTGATCGAAATTAAATTTCTAGACGAGCGGCCTTGTGTTATTTTTAACCTTATATTTGAATTTTAGACCTTTTAATGTCTGAATACTAAATGCTTGATGTTTTGTTATTATACTAACATTATCTTGTAAATTCCAGAGGTATGTGAAATCGGATAAACATACATACAATTAGAACATTTTAATACATATGTATTCATCTGTTTCAGCTTGGGTCTTTAGGGACAAGTAGGTAGTAGCCTTCTGTGTCCTGTCAGACCGAGACATTTTTTTTGTCTCCAACGGGAATCGAACCCAGGTCAGGTCACTATACCAAGCGTGGGTATCTATGCAAGATTTCTCCATAAAATAAAAGAGGGACATGAGGACATGGGACTTTATAAAAATACGTGAATAGAAATAGGTTTTTACCCGTTTCTAATAAACGACGGTTAAGACATCTCCAAGTTTAAGAAGCCATAACTTGGTTAACACGCGATCTTGGTGCTTGTTAAGTAAGGAAGAGGCTTTTTTTACTTTTAAAATATATTTTTTAACCTATTGCATAGCTTCTATCGCGGGCCTTGAGCGCGGGGACCGAATCCAGAAATTCCGTAACGAAAAAACCTCACGTTCCCCACTCCGACGGGCGGAGGTGTGGCTTGAAGGCATAGCATGCAATAGCTTTACCGCGGCAGTCCCCGAGTGACACACGTCGTTTTTTTAATAGATTATTGAGAAGCTTTCGAACTCAGACATTTAAGAAGAGATTTTGAAAAGTAAAGTAGTTTCTTCTTTTGGATCTGTATGAAATTCCTCCTGGTCGAAATATGTAACAATGATACAAAATACATCTACTGTGGCTCTATATTATAGAGTTTATAACATTCGAAGGTACCTACAATATTCATTTATGTGACAGGATTAATTAGGCCGGTTGCAGACGGCCTGCAACCGACCTTATGATAGAGTGAGACATTTTCTGTTTTTTTTCGACTTTTTGAACATATAAAAACATATTTGATTTATGTATTGTATTTATGCAATATAACGAAATGATTTAATCGATTAAAATATTCATTTTGCATTTATTTTATTGCATATACAACAAAAAAATATATTCCCATACTTCATTATCACGTGTTTTTTTTTATAAAACAAGTTGAGTTTGAGTTAGAGTTAATAAACAAGCCATCTCCCTGTTATGCGTCATCAACACATTTGGCACAGCCCACAGGACACGAAGTGCGTCTTATACAGGCTGTTTTAAAAGTAATTATTTTAATACAAAAAAAAAATATATATATAAAAGAAATGTATAATTTAATATGACGTGTGTTTTATAATATAAGTAGAATTCTTGCTCTACAATACATTCTTAGAATTTGATTACATGTTTTTGTAGGTACGTGTAATGTACTTATAAATACAATACATAATGTAGTTCTGTATTGTGTATTTACGCACACAGGTATAATATCATCAACAAAGACTTGTTTATCCAAATATTACGACGAGTGAAGCAGCAGGTTGAAATTTCTAGAGCTACTTACAAAATTATTTTATTAGCCGGAAGCTAACATACAAAGTTGTTCCTGAAATCGATATACAAAGCAGGCCGACATATATCCAATTTTGCAGATCTACCAAGCAAGTATTTTACAAAATAAAAACAAGAGTTGACCTGGTGCTTTCAAGTATCATCACTTCTCCAAAAAATAACTTTTATTTTATTTTAGTCTAAACTTAACAATAAACAGCACCCTGTATAACTGATTATCATATTACCATGTACATGTGTTTTGACAGGTACTTACCGATCGGGGCGAAGCCCTAGCGCCTTATTAGGGCTCAGAGAAATCACGCACACTGCCCTATACATTACTGGCGGCGCCATCTTTAATTTTGCCGACTTACGCTTGACCGCTTCTTTATTTTTGTTCTGAACGATCTTCGTGCTAAACTTTTTATTAATAAATTAAAATATGTTGAACTAGCTGTTTATCCTGGCTTCACCCGGGTACAGAGAAAAAAAAATAGTTTACTATACTTACAATAGTATCCATATAAATTATTAATAGACATAATCTGGAATCTCAAAAAATAGATATGTGAACAATGAATATAGGTACTTCAGCAAATAATTTTCTGCTATTTGGCCTTATTTAATCAACCGCCTAAATAATAAGGGTAAGGCAGAACGTTGAACGGGACAGCTAGTATGAGTATAGAAAGTACAAACTCTTTTCTCTGCTATATTAAGTTTAATTTGTACATAGGCATTGAACCCGGAACCTTTATCGTGCCGGCGAGGTCCAAAAATGTAAATATTATGCCCTTAGCGACCACCGGGGTAGAGTAAACACATTTACCTTTTAAGGTATAGAGTTAGCAATGTCTAGACTACGTCCCTTTATAAGAATGTCTATTTTAGATTTAACGATAATATAAGGTACAAAAAAAAACTCAAAATATCTTAGCTTACTCAATTTTTGTAATATCTAACTTTTCAACATATTGCAGTACTTATTTTAATTGACTGTTGGAGGTGTATTTTATCGCGAAACGTGCAGTAAAATAAATGAGCTATTCAAAAATACAGATAAAGAAGAAATCAAGTTTATATTATACTTTAGTCAACCTCTAGTTTAATTTCAATATAATATTATATAGAACTGACTCTCAGCTTTTCTCAATGTTACAGTGTTCAAGTGCTTTACTCTAATAAATCCTTTTCAAATCCGTTACTATTTGTTCGTAATGTACCTAATCGTTTGTCTAATCGATCAGCACATTAGTGTACATTAATTGGAGAGGCCTCTTTAAATGAGTTGCTGCTTTAAAGAGATAAAAGAGTCAAGAGGAGTTAAATTTTGACGACAGGATAAACCATACATTTATTTATATGCGTTCTCTATTGTACGGTTTACGTATTACATCGAAAGTGGACTGTATTTAGGTCGCTATAAATGCTGCTAATGATGCTATGATATTATGGGACAACTGGGAACACTTTAATGGCTGCTAATAATTATATATGATTTATGCGGATTCGAGCGGATAGAGCACTCGGGCGCTGCTAAGGGTGAACTGCGCTTTCCGGCCGGCTCGGCCGTCGCACGATAATACTGCTGAGGCAGCTTGACCTCATTTACGTTATTGCTCAATTATTGTAATATGTAATGTAACTATGGATAATAAGTAATTTAAAATAAAATATTTGTTCGCTGCTCGAACATGCTCCCGAGGCCCACAGAAGATATATATTAATTTTTTATAAGTCTTGAAATGTTTATAATGCTTAGAGATTATATTTCCACCACCGAGTCACTTATTATAGCAGAGCGTTTGTTAGCTATTGGCGATGTCGACCTATCGCTCCTTTTAAAACGCGCACTTGCCCATCGTCTGAGTCTGTTTTGTTCACATGACGCTACTTCACTGATACACTCTCCCCGCTCGGGTAAGGGAGACGCACGAACACTAGTAACACTTTTTTGATGCACGCACACACTAGAATCGACACACTCTTGGGGTATGGTCCGAGACTGAATAGTTTGTTGCGCTGCTGGGACGCTCTGCTGTTGGGCTCCTGGGACGCTCTGCTGTGGAGTCGCTCGACTCCTTCGCCACCACACGAAGAATAAGATGCTTGCTAATATTGTTAATGCTAGTGTTCCATATGATACGGCATATTGGTGTAGGTCGTGTTGCGAAATACCTAAGGTATCCGTTTCATCGACAGCGTTTTTCATAATTTTTATTTTCTCCCCAAGAGATTTTAATGATGTATTGATTTCTTCGTTGTCAGAGTAGTTTGTGATAGGCAGAGCAGAGTTAATCAGATTGTGGATGGGATTTAATTTGGTTTCTAATATGTCCGGTTTCAGATATAGCTTGTTTTCAAGTTGCTTAAATGAGTATAGAGTGATATCATGTCCCTTTATTATGCATTGTTTACTCAGTGATATAAGTCCGGCCTTGCTGACTTGGCGCGACTGTATGTCATTATCACATAGAATACGTATGTGTGCAGTATCGCATTGAAAATATAAATATGTAGTTAGATCATGCAATTGTATCCAATTACTTTTACAGCTGTTTATATTGTATTCACATTTGTTATTTTTTATTTCGCAAAAACGTTCATTGTTGCTAAAACTTATTATGGGACCATGCAATTGGCAAAAATAAATATCATTTTGGTTTTGACATGCTTGTAGTTCGGCTAGGGTTAATGTTATGTAGGCATCTCTCTTTATGTTTATAGAAATATATTCCGCTATTGGTTTTATGCTTATCATATTGCTGTTAACTTGCTTGGGTACGGGTATCAGTCTGTATAGTTGGAAATTGTCCCGGCTAATCAATGGTATGAGGATTTCAAATATAAAAAAGTTTTCGGTAACTCTAGCTTTTACTTTTATTAATTTATAGATTTTATATAGGTCTGTATGGATGTTTTCTATTGGTAACGTAACGTCCTTGGATATTTGGCTGGATATAATTTGCAGCTCGTCGCGCAATTGTTTCGGTGACAATAAGTGTACATTTATCTGGCCGTGGTAAATTTCAGTGGTAGTGGCCAATAAAGTATCTTGAATTCTACGTAAGTTCTGAATTAAATTGTTGCACGCTATTGCTGATAAGGTTACTTCCTGAATGGTTTCAATTTCAGATTGGATTATATTTGTTTTGTTGTTTAAGATATTTAAATGTCTGTTAAACATTTTGTACTGGGTTTCTATGGTTTTTTCTGTTCGCTTTAAGATGTTAAATTCGGCTTCTAGGACCGATGTTTGGTTCTTCCAAAGTTGAGTTATATGATTTGCGTTATTTTGAATTAGCTCGATTTCCTGTTCATATTTCTCAGCAAAGCTTTGATCAAGTACTCCAAATAATGAATTAGCCACTGAGCCGACCGCATTGAAAAGACCGCGCCGGGTTCTTGACCGCGCGTCGAAATGCTGATTCAGTAACAGCTGGTTGTAGTATTGGAGTTCATTGTAATCGTGACGTATTTGTAACAAGATAGTCTGGCAGTGATTTGATTCATTCATGTTAGTGCAGGTTTTTTCTAAGTAATCCGATAAAAGTTCCGCTGCTTTGTTCCCTTGCCAATATGGAGACATGTCAAAATATGCAACTATCTTCCATTTGTCTCTAGCTAGTTGCATTTCGCCCATCGAGTCAAAGTATATGGATAGATTGCTTTCAAGCTGTTTTAACTTATATTCCGCTGTAGAGTAGGATAAAATGCTCATAAAAAATATTAATGATAGTACGACGCTTACAAGTTTTGAAGGAATATTTTGTTTGATTCGACATTTCTTTCTTTCGCTTTTCAATTCGCTGCTGCTGTTTTGAATGATTGGACTTTCCTTTCTTTCGCTTTTCAATTCGCTGCTGTTGTTTTGAATGGACATATTATTATTTTGCTGATAATTGCTTTTTTCTTCGAGTGGTAATAATGATAACTTTACTACTGGCCGCTTTAAGATCCCATTTTTTGTTTTTAATGTAACGACTCTTACCAACCCGTCGCTTCCTGGATGGGTTTCTACTACTCGGCCCACTGGCCACTTCCCGGCTGGCATAATATCATCGTGAATGGTCACTAAATCCCCTATTTTAAGGTTCCTTTGAGGTTCTAACCATTTGCTTCGAACGGTCAACTGGCTGAGATATTCATTTTTCCACCGTTTCCAAATATCATTAAAAGTTTTATCTACTAAGTACCATCTAGTCCTGGCATCATGTGCTGTTTCTATGAGAGTATTCTCCGCTCGCTGATTTAAGAAATGTGAAGGTGTTAAGAAATCTAAATCTTCTACGTCTTCCGTAATTGAACATAAAGGCCTTGAATTAAGGCATCCTTCTATCTGTGCAAGGATTGTGCTGTATTCTTCAAAGGTTAAAGCTTGCTCTCCCACTACTCTTTTTATATGCTGTTTTAGGCTTCTTATCGATCTTTCCCAAATTCCTCCTGCGCTAGGCCACGATGGACAATTCCAGTGCCTTTCTATCTCCATTTCAGTGATTTCTTTGTAAAAACTATCGCTAAAATTGCTTATTAATTCATTATATTCTTGTTGTATAATTTTATTTGCACCGACAAAGTTCGTGCCATTATCTGAATATATATGCTTTGGGGTTCCGCGTCGTGCTGCCATGCGTCGCAGAGCCGCTATGAAAGTTGTGCTGCTGAGGTCGGAAACTATCTCTATATGTACTGCTTTCGTAACCATGCATATGAATAACGCTATGTAACCTTTTGTGGTTTTTACTCCTCGACCTTTATTAATCTTGACGTTGACGAATCCCGTAAAATCAACTCCTGTATGATAAAACGGAGGAGCTGGATTGACACGATAGCTAGGCATATCTCCCATTAGTTGATGTAATTTTGTAGGTTCTCGCTTCTTACATGTGATACAGGTCCGAAGTTGCTTTTTTGTTGCTCGATATCCTTTGATTATCCAGTACTTTTGCCTTAAAATTGAAATAGTAATTTTTGCTCCACCGTGAAAAGAAAGTTCGTGTGCTTCATTTATAAGTAGTTCCGTTAAACGCCCGCTATATGGAATAATTATTGGATGTTTCATATCTTCGCTGATGTTTGAATTTTTTAAACGTCCTCCAACTCTTAAAATACCATTTTCATCTAAAAATGGATTTAAGCTTAATAATGCACTATTAGATCGTAATTTATTGTCCTTTTTTAATTGCTCTAAATCAGCTGAGAATTCAGTCGATTGAACATATTTAATAATTGCTGTTTTAGCTTTTCTCACGTCTTGTAATGTGAGATACGTCGGCCTTTGTTTTAATGACGGTGTAATCGCTCGTAATATCCATGCTAATACTCGTACTATTTTTAATAATGAACTATATTTGTATAATAAATGATCTATTATGCTTGATGTGTATGCTTTTTGAATAATATTAACTTGTTTTCTTATTTCTAAATTTGTCGTATAATTAGTGTGCTGCTGCTTATTTTTAAAATCTGAACTTAATAACCATCCCGGACCTCGCCACCATAATAAGTTTTCTTTTAATTGTAATGCTGTTTGACCTCGACTCGCTGCGTCAGCTGGATTTTCCTTCGTTTTTATATAGCGCCATGATTGAGGTTGCATTGTTTCGTGAATTTTCTTTACCCGATTTGCTACAAAGGGCTTCCAACGGTCGGGGTTTCCGTTGATCCAACCAAGGGCTACCATTGAATCGCTCCAACCATAAATTTCAACTTTTGTGCTGCTGATGCTATTTTTTATTTTATTCATTAACTTTGTTAATAACTCCATGGCACATAATTCTAATCTAGGTAACGATACTTCTTTTTTATTCGGTACTAATCTGGATTTTGCTGCTATTATTATAGTTGAGATTGAGCTATTTTTTACGACTCTGGCATATACGACGCATGCATAGGCTTTTATTGAGGCATCGCAGAACCCATGTAATTCAATTGTGCTATTCTCATCACATTTATACCATCTGGGAATTTTAATACATTTTAACGTGTTTAGCTCTTTTTTTATTTTTATCCATTCGCTTTTTATATCTTGGGAGACTGGATCACGCCATTCAAGATCTGCTTGTAACCATACCTTTTGAAATAAAATCTTAATTTTTGTTGTAAGTGGCGTCAACCATCCTAATGGGTCAAATAGCTTAGACATTTCCGATAATAATTTTCTTTTCGTTAACTTTGCTGAGTATTCATTTATTACGCTATCATAGTCAAATACAAATACGTCACTAATCGGGTCCCATCGTAGGCCTAAGGTTTTCGGCGTGTTTTCCGTTTTAAACATAAATGTTGATTGCTCGTCTCGTTCTTCGCTGATAATGTTTTCAATAAGGCTCTTATCGTTTGCAATCCATTTTCTCAAAAGGAACCCTGCTCCGCTAAGTACATGATTCACCTCCGCTATTTTTTGCTGACCTTCACTAATTGTGTGTGCTCCCGAGATGTAGTCATCCATATAAAACTCTTCTTTAATGCTTTTTGCTGCTTTTGGGAAATTATTTTGCTCATCTTGTGCTAGCTGATTCAACGTCATAATTGCTAAGAAAGGTGCTGCTTTCGTTCCGTAAGTGATAGTTGTTAATTGATATGCTTTTATAGGCTGGTCCGGGCTTGATCTCCACCATATTTGTTGAAGTTTTTGGTCTTCTTCTTTTACTAATATTTGTCGATACATTTTTTCAATATCAGATGTATAGGCGTAACGGTATAGTCTCCAATTGATAATGATACTTTGTAAATCCTTTTGCATATTGGGTCCCTTGTGCATAAGGTCGTTTAAGCTGTAGCCTGTCGTGGTTTTAGCTGATCCATTAAATACGACTCGTAGTTTAGTGGTGCTGGATGCTGCTCGCTGTACCCCATGATGTGGTAAAAAACATTGTACGCTTGAATTTAATGCTGCTATTTTCATATGTCCCAGTTGTATATATTCGCTCATAAATTGCTTGTATTGCTCCGATAATTCATGCTGCTTATTAAGTTTATTTTCTAAATTCATAAATTGTGCTAATGCAAGTTTTTCAGACGATCCCAATTTTTGTAACGCTTGATCCTCCATAGGTATGCTTACTTCATAACGCCCGTTTTTTAATCGCTTTGTAGTTGCTAAGTAATAATCTAAACATTGCTTATCTTTCGCTGACATATCATTTTGCTCCTGTATATCCTCTATTTTCCAAAAATCTTGAATCTCTTGTATGTGATTCAAAATAACGTTGCAATGGAAGGTATTTATGCTGCCTCCACATAATAACCAACCCAATTGCGTCTGCTGTGCTAGTGGTTGTGAGATTTCGCGGCCTCGAATGATCCCATCTAACATAATGTATGAATAAATATCTGCTCCAAATAAAATATCTACTGCTCGGCTTTTGTTAAATTCTGGATCTGCTAAGTTTAAGTGCGCTATACATTTCGACCAGCCGGGTTTTTCAAACGATCTATTAGGTAGATTTTTTATAAGATTAGTCATGATGAATGTATCGACGTTGAAGGTAAAATTGTTATATATAGATTGGCAATTAATCTTGAGTTTTCCACGACAGTTGTTTTCTTGGCCCCCTACACCAAGGACGATCCCTTTGCTTTGTTGGCGTTTTAAGCCCAGTTGCTGTGCTGCTCGTTCGGTTATGATGCTAATTTGAGACCCTTGGTCGATCAGTGCTCGCATTATGTGCTGTTTGCCATCTTCAGCTGTTACCTTTACCAATGCGGTGGCTAAAAGTACTTCAGAATCATCTTGTTGAGACGTATTCGCTTGATTTTTGGGGCTGTAATACACCTGTCTTTGGGTGTTGCTACTCATCAATTTTTTATTTCTAAAATTCTCGCTAGCTTGCTGCTTAAAACATTCGTGTAATAACGTGTGATGTGGGCCTGCACACACATGACACCGTTTATTGGAAGTACATTGATTCCCATTGTGATCAAAAATGCAATTAATGCAGAAACGTAATTGCTTAACCGTTTGAAGTTTATTCATAAAAGGTAATTTAATAAATTGTGGACAGTTAGTGAGCGCGTGTTCGAAATTGCATAAGGGGCATTTTTTCGCTGAGGTGTGCATTGACGTCAGTGACCTCTTTACTTGGCTATTAATATTAATTCTATTTGAATTAATATGTATAGGTTGTCTGTTCGTTGCTAATAATTGGTTTGATGTTCTGTAATATCTTTGTTCTGCTGCTGAATTTTGGTTTCTTCGTGATGATTCAAGAGATGTAAATTTGTTCTCAAGAAAATCCAAAAATTCTTGTAGTATAGGGAGCTCTCGAGTACTTTTTAATGATTCTACGTATTCAGAATAAGTTTCGCTGTCTAATTTTTGTGATAATAAATGTACCAATAGCGGATCCCAAGTAGTTATATCTACGCCTAGGTTCTTTATAGCGTGATTGCTGTTGTATATTAGGTAAATTGAGAAATATGTTAACGTGCGATGTAAAAATTAGCTTCTTGTTATTAAATCGATGATTTAGGATGTTCCAACAAACTAAATAATTGTCGGAGCTGATAGGCAAATGCTGTATAAGGCGCTCGGCTTCCCCGCTTACTTTAGCTTTCAAAAATTGCATTTTTTGCGCGTTCGATATTGATGTATTTTTATGTATAGTTTCATTAAAAAGGTCTTTGAATGATACCCACTGATGATAATTGCCAGAAAATGTCGGTATATCCATCTGCGGAGTTGATTTATCTCTATGACTTGTTGCACACATTTTCGAATTTATAGCTCTCTTTGTATTGATATATATTTTCTCATGTTTAGTAAAATTAATTTCGTATGTTTCATCTTCCTCTCCAAGTTCACCGACTATCTCCCAATGTAGATTTTCCACCGCTGTCCATCGATTGTGGAGAATACGAAGAGAGTCTTCATATTCCCACTTCTCCTCCAAATTATTCACGTCAATATTGCTTACTGCTCTGATGAATGCTTTAAAATCCGGCTCGAAAATGTACGGTTTACGTATTACATCGAAAGTGGACTGTATTTAGGTCGCTATAAATGCTGCTAATGATGCTATGATATTATGGGACAACTGGGAACACTTTAATGGCTGCTAATAATTATATATGATTTATGCGGATTCGAGCGGATAGAGCACTCGGGCGCTGCTAAGGGTGAACTGCGCTTTCCGGCCGGCTCGGCCGTCGCACGATAATACTGCTGAGGCAGCTTGACCTCATTTACGTTATTGCTCAATTATTGTAATATGTAATGTAACTATGGATAATAAGTAATTTAAAATAAAATATTTGTTCGCTGCTCGAACATCTATACATTCTTAACTCTGCTCACTCTGTAGTCTCTATACGCTATAAGATCGGTTTGACGCCTGTTGTTTACTCTCGGTAGCTTTTGGACACCTCTAGAGCCTTCACAATGCCTAATGGCTTTGAAAACAATAGATTTTCAAACATACTAGACTTTGTTTATTTTGGATAATCAACAATTATGACGTTCAATAAAACAGATGTGTGAAAAGCCCAATTGATTTTTGTTATAATTAACCTGTACTTTTACTTATAAACATAAATTATATGGAAAAAGCTAAAAAGCTTCGAGATAAAAGTGTTGATTAAAATCAACACAAATTATTTAAAGTTAAAAAAAATACAGTGAAATGTGGTAAAAACTCCGCCATTTTTATTTTATTTTGTTTTCATTTTAATAGGGACCCCGTGTAACACAAGTAACTATTCTCTAATCTGTGGTAACACTCATAATTAAGACGAATCTATCAACACATTTCAAACAATTATCCATCAAGGCGTTTACACTGTTGAGTGAGCGAAAAATAAAAACACACTAAAAATAGTTATACGAAGAAAATCAATATTTCATCCAGTACAGTTGAGTTACAAATGTTTTATTCTAAAACCTTTGCATAAGTATGAAAGAATATGCGCAACACACAAACATAAAATCGTATCCTCTGTATCGCAAGGTTCTATCTCTATGCCAAAATAGAATGAAAAATAAGCTTTTTAACTCCTGAATAGTGTAGCTTTCTTTTTGAAGATTACCATTTACAAACACACAAACTCAAACATTTATTTATTTAACTAGATTTTTTCTAGAAACACTTTTGAATCGTCATAATATATTTTTAACATTTACCACCGATTCGGAAAGCAGAAGAAAGATGGAGAAGAACCGGCAAGAAACTTCATAGTTGTTCTAAAACAAACTACTAAAAACTTAGCAACTCTACCTCTTTATTATCTAATCTAATATATTATATTATAAAGGCGAAAGTTTGTATGGATGTATGGATGTTTGTTACTCTTTCACGTAAAAACTACTGAACCGATTACAATGAAATTTAGCACACATATAGAGGGTAACTTGGATTAACACAAAGGATAGTTTTTATCCCGGAAATCCCATGGGAACGGGAACTATGCGAGTTTTCCTTTGCAAACGCGGGCGAAGCCTTGGCCGGAAATCTAGAAACACTAAAAAAACATTAAAACTATATACTTAGTTACCATAATATATGATATTACTAGCGGTCCGCCCCGGCTTCGCCCGTGGTACATATTAACGTTTTCTCTACATAAGAACCATCCTCGTACTTCAAGGAATATAATAAAAAAAGAATTATCGAAATCGGTTCAGCCGTTCTCGAGTTATGGAATTACAACGAAAAGTGGCATTGATTTTTATATATTAGATTCCAATTATTTCACCATCCAAATTAAGCGTTGTATACAAACAATATTACTCATATAATTAGGAAAAAAGGCATGTCATAATAGTATCTAAATTTGTAATACACGTAACATCGATAAAGGAAGGTTGATGAAATTTTAAAAAGCCCAGATACCTTCACTTGCTAAGTAAAAACGTACTGAAAGCGGCTTTTACGATGATGTATAGAACTAGATGGTGCATAAATTATATATATAATCAGTTACGCACGGCCGCAGCGCGATGCACTCGTGTTATCGGCGCCTGTACACGGTCTGACTCGCTATAAACTCGTCGTTACTATTAACTACGGATGTTATCTACTTTGAAATAACGTGTGTTAAGCTATTTTAATTAATTTAAAGTTATATGAACATTTACGTAGTCTACTTTGAAGCTGCCATTGACGTTATACAAAAGTACGTTCCTACTAAAAGTGAAGCGTTTAGTAATACGCCCGTGCAGTATTTACGATAACAAACCGGTTTTCGCTATGAGTTTGCAACACACGCCGCCGAGTATTACATTTATAAGCGGCAGCGGTAGCGGAGGCGGATCAACACCGAATCTGCGTGGATACGGCATGGAGGAAACAAAGAATTCAAATATTAACATAAGAAAAAGAAAGGAGCGCACGTATGAACAAGATTTTAAAAAAGACTTAGCGGATTTTCGTATTGAAATCATGAATTTTTTCCAAGAATTTGCCAAAGATCAAAATGAAAATTTAACTAAATTAAGTCAACAGATATCATGCATTAGAGAAGATATAACTGCCATATACTCGGTAACGCATTCGCTTACCCAAGAAATAAATGACTTGAAATGTGATTCTCAAAAAATTCGTTCTACTCTAATCTCGTCAGAAAACAGAATTTCAACCCTAGAAAACAACTTTCAAAAACTAAAATTATTACCGGATCACGACAAAATGAAAACAACAAGCGTTATTGATGAAACCTTAATTTCGGAATTGAAGGAGCGTAATGAGCGTGAAAAAAATGTAATTTTAGTCGGTATTTCGGAAAAAATTGATACTAATTTTAATTCTAGAACCACATATGACTATGAAAAAGTTTTCCAAATTATCTCAACAATGTACGAAAATTGCCCGAAGCCATTAAAGTGCATACGGTTGGGAAAATTCATTCCTAATAAAAGTAGACCGATAAAAGTGATATTTAATTCGAATGATACTCCCCGAGTTCTGCTGCGAAATAGAACTAAACTTCCTAAAAATGTTTTTATGTATTATGACCAAACGCCTGCGCAAAAGTCCCATTTATTATCAGTAAGAGAAGAGATGAATCGTCGCATTGAAGAAGGTGAACAAGAACTATGTATAAAATACTTCAATGGTGTACCCAAAATTATCAAGAAGACTCAAAAAAACTAAATATTACTCACCCATCCCCAGGAACTACTGTCAAAAATACTTACCATACATACCTAAATTGGAAAATGGATAAAAATGATGTGGAAACGCTTGGGAACCAAGTTGACAGTGAGATTGGAGTGGGTAATTCTTGTTTAATTGCTAATCCGGAACTTCTTAATCATAACAGCTTTTCTTTTAATTCCTCTTTTAAAATTGTTACTCAAAATATTCGTAGTATTAATAAAAACTTATTGGAATTTAAGGTTTTTCTGTCACGTTGTGCGTTCGAATGCGATATAATAATACTTACTGAATGCTGGCTTAAGAATTATGACTTTGTTCCACCCCTAGAGAACTATCATAGTTACAACACTACAAGACATATAAACCAAAACAGCGGGGTTACTGCGTACGTACGTAATAATATTACTGATATCGAAGTTGTTGAATCAGATTTGGATGATGCTGATGGTCTAATTATAACTATTGCTAAACAATATGCTTTTGTTTGTATTTATCGGTCTCCCTCTTTTGCGACAATAGACAAATTCCTGCATTCTTTTGACTTAATATTGTGTAACTTAAGGCTTGTTCCTAATATCTTCATAATTGGCGACTTAAATATTGACATCGGTAATGAGAACACTGATCAAAGATCTGACGAATATTTAGATTTTCTTGCATGTCATGGATTCTTACCAAGTCACTCTTTACCTACACGTGGTAAAAGCTGTCTTGACCACTGTTTCGTAAAATCTAATATAAAAGTGGCTACTTTTGTATGTGAATCTGCAATAACGGATCATTCTGCTATATTTCTTACTTTTTCAGAAAAACCAAAAACTAGTATAGCTAAGACAACATGTTTTACAACCAATATAAATTACTCAAAAGCTTCCAAACTACTTTCATTGGTAGATTGGCACAATCTACTATCTACAAATGATCCAAATAGTCTAATTAATTCCTTGCTTGATACCGTTGGTAGAATTATAAGCGATAGTTCCCGATTATTTAAAAAAACTAATAGAAAATCTATTTTACAACCCTGGATTACACCAGGTTTGCTGCGATGTATACGTTTCAGAGATATTTTACACCGCCGAAACAAAAACGATCCAAATAACAAGGAACTTGAACTCATATATAAACGCTATAGGAATCATTGTAGTAATATTTTACACACTTCTAAAAACAATTATGATAAAATTGAGCTTAATAATAACAGAAAAGATATTAAAAAGTCATGGAAAACTATTAAACGCATTTGCCATATAAACAGTAACTCATTAAAAAGCCCTGATAATGCTTTAAATTTATTAAAACTTAAGGACACTCCAGTCCATTCTATTGAATTTATAAATGATTTCTTTATTAATATAGGTAATGAACTAGCTTCAAATATTTTAAATCAACTAAATTTATCAGAAATTCAGCTCAAATCTAAAAATAATCAAGGCGCCATTTCACTCAATTCATTTGTTTTATTGGAAACAGATATATTGGAGGTTAATAGTACAATTTTGGCTTTAAAAAACACTTATGCTTCAGGATATGATGGCATATCATCTATTTTCTTAAAGAAAAATCTTGCTATATTTGGCCAACCGATCACGCAATTATGCAATATATGCTTATCATCGGGTGTGTTTCCTGATCGTTTAAAGCAATCTCAAGTTGTGCCGATCTACAAGTCGGGAGACAGAGACAGTATAACCAACTATCGCCCCATCTCACTTTTGCCAACCATATCAAAGGTTCTGGAGAAGCTTATTAATAAGCGTCTCGTTAATTACTTGGAAAAGAATTGCATACTTTCAATTAACCAATTTGGATTTCGTGCAAAAAAATCGACCAGTGATGCTATCAATACTCTTGTGTCTCTTATCGCTAACAACCTAGACAGGAAGATAAAATGTTTGGGTGTTTTTTTGGATCTGGCGAAAGCGTTCGATACTGTCTCTGTCCCCCTGCTCCTGGCAAAACTTGAATCAATAGGAATCCGTGGTACTCCGCTAGAATTGTTTAGAGATTATTTATCAAATAGGACTCAATTTGTTAAAATTGGTGATGTACAGAGCCAAAAGCGGTCCATAAATTTTGGCGTTCCTCAGGGATCGGTACTCGGCCCTACGCTCTTTTTAATATACCTAAATGACCTATGTAATCTACATATACCTGACGCGAAGATAATAAGTTTTGCTGATGATACTGTTATTGTTTTTCAAGGGGAGACATGGGAATCTGCTCGTTTGGCAGCTGAATCAGGCATGCGATCGGTAATAAATTGGCTAAATCATAATCTTTTAACTTTAAATTTTACAAAAACTAAATATATAAATTTTTCTCTTAAAAATAATACCAGACCTCCCCATAATTTTACCATAAAGGCGCATACGTGCTTAAATGTAGGAAACTGCGATTGCTATACTCTTTGTCCTGTCGATACTATAAAATACTTAGGGATAACAATAGATAAAAACTTAAGCTGGAAGCCGCAAATAGATGATTTAAAAAGTAGAATACGTAAACTTATCCCAATTTTTAAAAAAATAAGACGACTTAAAGATGAAACCACGAACAAAATCGTCTACCAGTCTTTATGCCAATCACTCCTTAATTATGGTATCTCGGCTTGGGGTGGAGCAAATAAAACAACACTTCTTAAGCTTGAACGCACACAGAGATGTATCTTAAAAGTACTGCAATTTAAGCCGTTTAGATATCCAACAAATCTCTTGTACAACGAATGCCGCGTTCTGACTGTGAGGCAATTGTTTATAAAAGTAATAGTCCTGGAGCAGCACAAAGCTCTTCCATCTTCTACCGTTGTTACAAAAAGAAAAACCCGCATTGAAGAGATCTACTGTGTGCCGGGTTGTAAAACTCGTTTTGCGAAAAATTTTGCATATTATATTGCTCCCTATTTGTATAATTATATTAACAATAAAATTAAAATAAAAGACATGAGTAGATACCTTTGCAGTAAATCTTTGGACAAATTTTTGCTTCGCCTCGACTACAACGAGACAGAAAAACTGTTTGTGGCTAGTACCATCTAGAACCTATTACTTAAAGTTACCTTACTATTATTTATACTCATTAGTTTTATATGTGCATCAGAACTTGTATAACGAGAACATTTATAATATTATATAAACCGTAGTGTACATTTTGCAAAAAATAAATAAATTAAAATAATAATAAACTTCCCTGCTGTAACACAGTGGCGTCAGCGACTAGCACGGAGGGAAGTATGTTTGTTTGTACCTAATAATTGTTATGTACCTATATGCCTTATGTTTATGTGTAATAATTGTTATGTACTTATATATCTTAATGAAACGCATGTAACATGTTCTTTGTAATAAATAAATAAATAAAATAAATAAATAAATAAATTACTGTTAGATCTCATTTTATCCGGGTTTAACATATTATTCTAACTGCGATAAAATATCGTTTTCTTTTTTATGCAAGCCTCGTAGTAGTACATACTACATAATATGCGGTGGTATAGGTACAGTAAACTGTAGTGATGACAAACTGAATTCTATTCTACTTCATGATATTACGCGATAATAATTTATGTCTATCTTCAAATGCTTACTATATTATATAAGATACAGATAAATAAGAAATGTATAAATAAATAATTGAAAATCAAACGAACTTACCAAGTGAAGTTCGATGACAATTATGTGAGCAGCTTCATTCGAAGCGATTTATATTGACGTGGTGTAGTAGCGTTCCTAGCCTGAGCCTTGCACGGGTTTTTTAAAGGTATAAGTATTATTAATTTAAATTTATACTTTTATAATTTTTAAATTATACTTTTTTTTTTTTTTTTTTTTTGTGGCAACACTTTTTACCCCTACCATTTACCCCCATCATTTCTCAAACGGTTCGTTACGATGTGTAGGTCATTTGTTGAGAGATATTTCACATTTTGTATTTATATAGGGCAGGGAATATATTAAAATGTTATGTAATACGTTTGTTGTCGAATTAACCGTAATCTTAGGGTGGGTATCTATAAATCGCTTCGAATGAAGCTGCTCACATAATTGTCATCGAACTTCACTTGGTAAGTTCGTTTGATTTTCAATTATGTTTCGCAGCTTCATTCTTTGCGATTTATATTGACGTGGTGTAGATGTTTAGAGTAAATAAAATGTGAAATGGTGATAAAAATTGAAAAACTTATGGTAAGTTTCATATTTTTATTTGCAATAATCAATTAACTATAAATATTATAAATCACACATTATTTTCATAATTTAACCATTAATTATTTTTCTTGCAGGTTACAATCATTATTAGATAACAATGTTTTAGCGAAGCTGGTAGGATCAGTAATTACATGTCTATTGTAAAACTTAGCAAATACTGCAGAAGAATCAGACCATCCCGCAGTTTTGCGTATAACATCAATGTTGACCCCAAGTCTATTGGCAGTGGATGTGGACGCATGGCGAGTACTATGAGCACTAAATATAGAAGTATCTACTCCGCTGTTATGAAGCGTGTCCTTTATCCATTTACTGAGCGTCTGGGAGGTAACTTTTGAGTATGGTTTTTTAAAACTAATAAATAAATGATCATTATGTCGAAGTGTTGATGTTTTATTTATGTACGATTCTAGACATTTGGCTGGACAGATTTCCGAGCGACTATTGAAGTAAGGAATTCTTAAAAGAGGCTGTAACGAGTACGGCTTAGAAGTTTTAATTAAATCTGAAATCATTATTATTATTTCACTTGTGCCTCTTATATCAAGGTCCTTTAATTTAATAAGAGCAAGTGTTTGTACTCGATGCGCTGTTACCAAAGCCAATAGAGTTGCAGTATTTTTGGAAAGAGTTTCCAAACTGAGTTCATTATTTGGCCACTGTTGGGCTAAATGTTCGAGAACTATACTCGGATCCCAGGTTATATGATATTTAGGATTTGTTGGCCTCGATTTGAAAACTCCTTTCATAAAGCGTTTTACCCTATCATCTTCTAAATTAGATAAAATTAATGATAAGGCAGACTTATAGGAGTTAATGGTACCGTATTTAGCACCTTTATTAAATAAATCGGTAAGAAAATGTAAAACTACAGGGACAGATGCAGAGATGTAGCTATAGTTGTGGGTACTGCAGTAGTTTATCCATGTCTTTATGCAGCCATCGTATTGTTTGTAGGTAGAATCAGATAACGATGATAACATTATCTGTACCGTACTTGGTGACAAGCCTTTCCTTAGTAAAGCTTGCCTGAAAGCTTCGCGGCAACCAACTTCAGAGTTCTGTGTAGGTTGTGGTTGATCCTGAAGGGAGAAGTTAATAAATTAATATCAGGTGCAAAATATATGGGCTTGGTTGTCATTAATTTCTGAAAAATTGGGAACCAGGGTCGCGTAGGCCAATACGGTACCACAACTATACCCTCTGCCTTTTCTTTTATAATCTTTTGCATTACCTTTGTTATTAAACAAAAGGGGGGAAATGCGTAAAAGAACTTATTTTTCCATGAAACCGTAAATGCATCTATCGCCCATGCATCAGGATCGTTTTTCCAAGTTACATAGGTATGACACTTTGCATTACATCTACTTGCAAACAAATCTATTTTAGGGACACCAAAATTAATAGTTATCTCATCGTATGCATTTTGGTTTAGTTCCCATTCTGTATCGTGAAATTTCTTCCGCGATAATTGGTCTGCTTCACAATTATCCTTTGTATTTATATAGGATGCAAAAATAGTTATTTTACGCATTTCACACCACTGCCAGATTTCTCTGGTAACCACATTAAGGTGATCATATTGAATACTACCCATTCTATTTATACAAGAAATTGCGGTGACATTATCAATTCTTAGCAAGATTCGAGAAGAACATAAATTCTTCGCGAAGGATTTAAGGGCAAGAAAAGCTGCTTTTAATTCTAACTCATTAATATGCAATGTTTTTTCACATTCTTTCCAGTAGCCAAAACATTTATTGTTATTACAATAGGCGCCCCAACCGGTGTTAGATGCATCTGAATAAATCTCTAAATTAAAATCTTCAATCCCGAGAGGACAATTACCTATATCTATATTACGGATCCACCAAAGCATATCCGATTTTAAATTATCTGGAATTTTAATTATCTGTTCGTAGCTAGCGTTTTTAAGCAAACACATATATTTATACTGTTCGAAAATTTTAGTATATAACCAAGCATATTGAATTGCGGGACAAGCTGAAATTAATAAACCGATAAATTGAGCAAATTCTCGTAATTTGCATTTTTTAGTATTTAAGACGGTGGAAACTTTTTCTTTAATTTTTAACTTCTTATCGTCGGGTAGTTTTAATAACATATTATTGGAGTCGAATACAAAACCTAAAAATTTGCATTGCATCTTTGGTACTAACGAACTTTTCTCTAAGTTAATCAAAAAACCTAGTCTTTCAAAAAGTGTTTTGGTCAAAGTTATGTTTTCTTGGCATTCTAATAGTGTTCTACCAATACAAAAGACATCATCAAGATAAACGACTGATATCATACGATGAGTTTTTCTTAAAAATTCAAATATAGGTTTTAGAAGTTTTGTAAACACGAACGGTGCGGTGCATAAACCAAATGGCAAACAATTAAATTCGTAAAGGACTCCATCATACTCAAACCGTAAGTACTTTCTGTGCATTTTATTTACTGGTACTAAAAAATAAGCATCTTTTAAATCGATAGTTGCCATGAAACAGTTTGGAGTTATCAACTTTGACGCAGTACGATAATCCTCCATTTTGAAATGTTTAGTTTCAATGAACTTGTTAAGGCATTTTAAATTAAGAATAAATCTCTTGTCACCATTTGGTTTAGACACTAGGAAAATAGAGGATAAAAACTCGCCCGGTTCATGGTTACAATGCGATATGGCATTTATAGATAATAATTTCAACAGACACGTATCAAAATCTTGTCGTTCTTGTTCCGTTTTAGGATACACACTAGGCTTATCGGTTCTAAACGGATAAGACTTAAAAGGTATAGAATAACCTTTAACCCACGATAAAATGATTTGATCATTAGTTATATTACGCCAGTTATTAAAATAATGCTGGAGTCTTCCAGCATATCGCACCTGGTCGATTATTGCCTCCGCTGCGGAGCTGGTGTCTTCGAAGGCGGGTACGTCCGGTCGGGGGGTCGTCGTGCACTGTTGCTCGGAGGTGGACGCGACGCTATGTTGGGCACACGAGCGAAACGGTTGTCGTGGTGTTTGTTGTCCGCCTGGCGCTGCTGAGGAACATAGTTCAAACGGCCCTTGTTGGCTTGATTAGTCGCCACAGATACACTAGGTCTATTTTTAGGTTTTTGTATATTCTTTAAAGATTCACCTGACTGTTGGATAGACTTGGCCGCTTTAAGTTTGTCCGAGATATTCTCACCGAACAGTAACGCATCTCGTTTCGTTTCTATTAGGGCGTCTTTTAATTTGGTGTTAATCGAGGATATTACAAATTTTCTTCGTGTCCTCGTTTCAGCATGATGGCTGTCACACAGTAAACGACACGCATCACTTAAAGGCTTTAAAATTTTTTGTTTTGACGTCTCATTCGCTATGACCATTTGGGTGACTGTTGCAAGAGCCGACAGTGCAACCCCAAGTTGTTTTTGCCTGTAGCTGAGCGACGTGTCTCTTTTAATTAAAGCTTCAGGCAGTGCAGCCTTTACCTCCGGGTTGAGAGCAGGGGCCAGCAACAAATCGCAATTATTGGGAACTAGATATTCTTTGTAAAGGATATCTTTTATTTCCTTAGGAAGTCCTTTGGAAAGGATGTCCTGCCATCTGCTGGCTACATCCTTATGGATCGCAGGGCCGAGCGAGGTGTCGGTTTTTGGAGCGTCTCCTAACAATTGAAGGACGTCTTCATCCAGCTCCAGCTCTTCATTTTGTTTATCATTGTCCACCGATGTTCCCGGTTGCGGTTCAACAACCTCATCAGGTCGTGGCGAGTCGGGACGTGGCGCGATTTCTTGAGGTGACAAAGGCGGACATGGTGATAACGGTCGAGGTGCCTCATCAGTTTGGTGGTCCCTCAGTGGCGACTGGCAGTATAAAGACCCAGGGGATGGCACATCCAATGGTTCGCCTGCAAAAACATTTCTATATAGCAAATGTTTTTTAAAAACAGCGACAGTATCAGCCCAAGTATAGCAGTACGCGTCGCTTTATTTGTGATAGAAGAAACCCAAGTATGGTATCCTCGCATCACTAAGCATTGATTAATGTTGATGATAGTAACAGCCCAATTTTAGCAGTACGCATCACTAATTAATCAAAACAAAAAACCGTTGTATTTTTTAAAAATTACCAACTTACTTATCATATTTTCTTCCGACGAATCGCTTGTAGATTGATTTGCTCTTTTGGCAAGCCGATTTTCTAGTTTTTTAATCTTTCGTCTAATTTCTTCGTCCGTCTTTTCATGTTTCCTTTTCTTCCCCATATTGAGCACTAATTATTTTAATTTTTTAAAATTCAAAAATTATTTTATCGGAGACGTGCGAAGGCTTGAGCACGGAAACGCAGAATGACCTACACATCGTAACGAACCGTTTGAGAAATGATGGGGGTAAATGGTAGGGGTAAAAAGTGTTGCCACAAAAAAAAAAAAAAAAAAAAAAGTATAATTTAAAAATTATAAAAGTATAAATTTAAATTAATAATACTTATACCTTTAAAAAACCCGTGCAAGGCTCAGGCTAGGAACGCTACTACACCACGTCAATATAAATCGCAAAGAATGAAGCTGCGAAACATAATTACGTATTTAACAGCTGATGTTTGAAAGTGAAAACATCGTGGTCATCGGTTATATCAGTGAATAAATTGTATTTTTAATAGATTGTTAATAAAAGTCGTTCAACCATATTCTTAAGCTTTAATATAAAAAAAATAATAAAGTCACATCCAGTACTCTACATCCGTGTAACAAGTAAACGGGTCGTCTCATTATCTACAATGAGGGCTCACTTTGCACACACAATTTAGGCGCTGAGTGACGCACGATTCTATTCATTATTTATAATATGTTTAAGCACTAGTTTCACGTGCGGTTTTGTTTGGCTTCTAATACTGGAAGATAGAATTAGACATGTAGGTAGGTATAAATATTTTTTAAACGGACATTTTGACAAGTAAAGTATAAAAAATCATTTTTGGAGGTGTAACGGTGTATAGATAATATTTTATCTAATAGTATTTGCCCTACGGTGCATTTACATCAAACGAGCGAATGCTCATTCTATAGCATTATTTCGTTGTTCTTAGTGCGTTCGAAAAGATTCTATGCAATGTTCTAATTAATACTGAACAACACTAAACTATTACTACACTTTTGGTTTACACTAAAGGAACACGAAAGAACGCCCTTACTCTAGCTCTATGTTTGAATTTCGATTGATGTAGATGCACCGTAAGGCAACTATGAGGTAAATTATTATTTTTATAGAATAATAACTGTGTATTGTGTAACTTTACTTGCGGGCAAATGCACAGACAAAAGTTAGTATAGTTGAGCTTATGTATATAACTTATATATCTATTAATTACAACAATACCAAATTTTACCAAAATCGTTTAAGTAGTTTTTTACGTAATTTTGTAACATACTCATACACGATATTTTCTTAATTCGTAACATAAAAGATCAACTATTTGCCTACATAATCTTCTAAATATATTCAAAAATTGTTCACTATAGATTTTACATTCAAACATACAGCTAATCCTCCATACCTCTTTATATATCAATGTTAATATTGATTAACTTTATCGAGATAAGCGAACCCATCAGTCTTTGGTTAGTTATGGAATTGAAAGAACCCTGTTGTATTCAGATAAGAATTATCAAGTTTGGTTTATCTTTTTGTTCGTTGTACGTAAGGATGAAGAAGGATGTCATATTATAGAGACATAGAGTCAACATAAACGGCAAAATAAATTAAATAATGATACATTTTAATTGTTCTTCGTTTTCACTAAAACATACTACCCACAGATACTACCTACCTATTTCACTTAGGTACATAAGAATTACAATTTTATGATGATGATGATGATCCGACCCGAAATAATTATTGGGGTTTAAAATAACCTAAGTATATAAAGAGATTTAGAAGATATAAAGAAGGAAGGAACTCGAGTAGGTACATAAATCTTACTAATATTATAAATGCGAAAGTTTGTGAGGATGTGTGTGTGTGTGTGTTTGTTACTCTTTTACACAAATACTACTGAACCGATTACAATGAAATTTAGCACACATATAGAGGGTTACTTGGATTAACACATAGGATAGGTTTTATCCCGGAAATCATCATTTATTTGAAGTCGGTAAAATTTCGAAATCTAAAACATACATTTCCTCAGTAAGTCGGTAAGTTAGTAAGTATATAAATGCATACATTTTTCTATTCGTAACTCATATTTATTGGTCATCTACCCGCCGGCTGTCATATTATTGATTTCGGGTATAGCGCGAATGGAATACGCTTGATATTTGATAATTTTAATACTTTTTATAAAAGTTTCTTCTTTAATGTTGTATAAGTAGTTAAACACCTAAGAAGTAAAAAGTAGACACTTAATGGAGAAACTTAATGAAGGTAGAAACAAACAAATAATCAAATAATTAATTTAATTTAATTGTTCGTTTGTTCCAATGTAACTCAAAAACGATTCCACTGATGTCATTTATTTCTATTACACGTCTTTAGGCAGTAACATGGGTTATTTGTTTTTTGCTTGTTATATTGTGTAAAGAATAAAGCTGTATTTAGAAGGAAAAGTTTTTTATTTATCTCTTCCCCTTCCACCAAGGATAGCATACTTTTCTAGTGCCTTGAAACACACTGAACTAACGAATATTAGAACGGTAGAAAAATAATAACAAACATGCTTAATACAAACAGACTTATAACATATAACTTATTCTAATAGGAATAAAAAGCTAGGTACTACTTACCAATTATCAAAACTACTCAATCCCTCTAAATCCCACACATATGCTAATCTCTCTAATATAATTATAATGTATACAACGGTAAGCGTAGTGCGTGATAATGGAATGATTGATGGGTACCCGGCGTGGGTGAACGCACTGTGATGTTGGTACAAAGTTTTTGTGTGTTTGTCACTCGGGTGTGTGAAAACGGATGAAGCGATGCGGATGAAAGTGGCAGGTGGTACGCTATATTATATTAGAAATGCCGTGTCGCTTATAATAGATATACATTGAAAAAGTATTAATATTGGTTAAGCAATTTTCTCAAATTCTCGATAATTTTTTTCACATAAGCATATAAATTGCAAAAACTTATAGAACAACATCATTATTAAATTAATAAACAAATAGTTTATCAACCTCTTTTTTTAAGTCGGTAAATAGAACATCAATTAAGCCTTGTTTCCATACATCAACACCGCAAAATATTAAATCAAAGTAAATAAGAGGTTTTTGCGGGGAATACATTTGTATAACAAACGGAATTAACATAATATCATAAATAAGGAAATCACAGATATATCATGCTAGATACGGCATTAGATTTTACATCTATATCTACTATTGAAAAATGTGCTAGTATAAAAAATGCGTAAGTCTGTGTTACACCTTCGGAGAAACGATTAAATAAAAATTTTAAAAAATATAATTCAAAACCAAGAGTAAAAAAGGTTGTTGTTCTTTTTAATCAATCCCTAAAGGGTTGAAAAAGGGAAATAAAGTTTTTCATGGGTTTGTGAGCGGGTAAAACCGCGAGACGCTGCTGTAAGTTCTGTTCCTAACTTTCTCTAAAGAACAAAATTTACCAAATCGGTCCAGCCTTTCCTGAGTTGTAGCGAGACAAATGCAAGAATATTTTAACGTAGCATGTAAAACTTGTATAGGTCATAATAAATTATGATTATTTATATTTAACATTACTTATTATTAAAACACTTCCAGTATTCTTATATCTGTGTATAAGTAAACTGGATACAATATAACGTAGAAATAGAATTCAAAATGAAGATGTCAGTCTTTATCTGCTCTGATTGTTTAAATTATTATTTTATCTGTGGAATATATAATAATTTAAGTTTAGTAAATAATGCTGCTTGTTTTCTACAATCCTATATTATATTGTTTAGCTTTTTAAACACACTAAAATAGGGATAAAATAACACGCGATAACGTTATTTGGCCTCGCTGTACTTTAAGATAAACATAAATTATTTAAATTTCACATAGGTACTTTACCTTTTAAGATTACTTATTATAATTTTGTCCATTTTTTAAAACAAAGTCCGCAATATCTGTCTGTTCGCGATAAACTCAAAAACTACTACCCCGATTTTCATTCCGATTTCACCTAGATCTCGATGCAAGTTTTAGTATAATTACTAGCTTACCGCTCGCGGCTTCGCCCGCTTTGTCTAAAACCTAATAAATTATATACAAAAACCTTCCTCTTGAATCACTCTTATCTATTAAAAAAACCGCATCAAAATCCGTTACGTAGTTTTAAAGATTTAAGCATACAAAGGGACAGAGAAAGCGACTTTGTTTTATACTGTGTAGTGATACCTAATTTGTTTATTTAATCAAACGCGAGTGAAGCCGCGGGCAAAATTCTACACACTGTTATAAAGATGTAAAAACTTAAAAGTCAACTCAGGAGAAACCGGGACAAGAAACTTGTATTACAAAAGTAACGAAGCATTTAATTTTTCAATAATGACTTCAGATTTATAAATACAAAATGAAATAGGTACGCGAATTGGTCCATCATTTGTAATCCGATCAAATTCAAATTGTCTTCTCGTTTCCATTTATTGTATAATCTGTGCTTTGAATTTTTGACAATTAATTTTGGTAGGTTAGTATCGAATATTTTAATTTTATGTCTTTAAACTTTCATTTCGTTGTAAAAATGAATTTATTTGGTTAATACCAAACATATATAAAATAGCATATTTCTAACTAGATTTCCGTCCGCGGCTTCGCACGTGTTGTCTTTTATTTTACAAATATCTATTTTATATATTAAAACTTTCCTCTGCTACCACTTTATCTGTTAAAAAAACTGTATCAAAATCCGCAACGTAGTTTTAAATATCTGAACACACATATACAGGAAGCGCCTTTGTTTTATACTGGGTAAGTAAGTATGTAATAAGTAATAACGACTCCGCAACTTTACAAAAAAGAAATTTATATTTTTTTGTCAATACAATCACTACATAGTTTATAACAAAGTCGCTTTCTCTGTCCCTATGTCCCTATGTATGCAGTATGCTTAAATCTTTAAAACTACGCAACGGATTTTGATGCGGTTTTTTTAATAGATAAGAGTGATTCAAGAGGAAGGTTTTAGTATATAATTTATTCTGCTATAGACAAAGCGGGCGAAGCCGCAGGCGGAAGCTAGTAAATAATATAAAACTAAATACGAAAAATAAATCGAACCCACACCTCATAATGCATAATAATTACTAACCACTACCTATACTACAGAACATAATGAATCTGAATTTTATTTCGAGAATTATTTCCTATATTTCTTTGTAGAAAAAATACTTTTGGCAACGAATTCTATAACATTTGGCACTAATTCTTTATCGACAATAACCGCCGTAATGTGCTAGTGATGCGCCAGATATCGATAATAATCTATCGTAAATGAGGTTAAGTGATGTTACATATATGTTATGTCGATTTGGAAGTAGGAAGCGTCAATATTTTATCGTATAAGGCACGGAACACACTTGGCATTTATTTTTATTCGTTTAAAGCACAAATAATATTTTTTTTTTGATTGCTTGTTTACAATTTTACTGGAAAGCTATCAGACCGATTGAAAAAAGAGCGTAAATGCCGAGCACAAGTGTCAGTTGTGAAACTACTTCGGCAAGATTCAAAGATACCAAAATCTTCGCCTTACTCCATGACATGACGGTATTGCCAACACGCGACCTTGAAATTTTACTCTTAACTCGCCTAAAGAAGTTTCACTTCAAAAATGCTTATTTCTCGAAAGATGGCAAATAATATCTGGCTATATTTTATTTTTTAATTGATGATGATGATGATGATGAAACTGCAATTCATTAGAATCTGATATTATTTATTTGTATATCTGTGTTTTCATGTCTAGTGAAATTCGACGCTATGTGAAAATTGTCCCTTATTTTAAAACATAATAAATTAAAAATGAAACGATTTGGCTATGTTAAAAGTTAAAAATGTATAATATAGGGTAGGGTAAGAGGTTATATAAGTATCATTAGATACTGTATTATTTATTTTAAACTATATTGTTCCGACTTCTGAAGTTTCTGAATCTCTATATAGACGATCTTATAAATTTTATTATAAAGCTGAAGAGTTTGTTTGAACGCGCTAATCTCAGGAACTACTGGTCCGATTTGAAAAATTCTTCCGGTGTTAGATAGCCCATTTATCGAGGAAGGCTATAGACTATAATATATCATCACGCTAAGACTAACAGGAGCGGAGCAATGCGGGTAAAGCAGCGGGGCACAGCTAGTAGTTTCATGATAATTGGTTAATAGCCGTAAAAAAATTTAAAGCATTTAATATTGAAAAGCTTAAAAGCTCTTTAAATATGTACATTTTTTTTCATATGCGTAGTCGTTATGGAATCAGCTTATGTTAATAGCAAGTGAAACCTGGGTGTAAAACTAGTACATCTAAGTACATTTGATTTCATATATCCATCCAAAAACCTGCTCATCATACTAAATTTTTAATGTAAACAAATATTTCCACATTTTCAATTCTATTCCCTTGTAATACGATTGCTTTTACAATGTTTGTGAAGTTTAGTCTGAGAATTTAAACAGTTCTAACACTTGGACATTTTATGGGCCATTTTACAAGTTTTTGTGGTGAATTAACGGAATACTTGAAAACGGCTAAGTGTGTGTTGGGAATATATTACTTAGGTTCCGTATATTTTTGTATGAACTGAAATAAATACTTTAGACACTCAATTTGTATTGATAGGTATTACAGTAACTAGTAGATATAAAATTGCTAAGCGTGTGTTGGGTATTTATTACATAAGGTCTGTATACTTTGAAATAAATCAATTAAACACGCAATTTGTTGTATTACAGTCACTAGTAGATACCCATATTTAATTTACCGTTAGTATTAGTATTAAGTAGTAATTAAATATTGCAATTATGTGTTTGGTATGCACGATACAGTTAATAGTTGTTACTTGTTTTATAAATAAATTGAATACAGTTAATAGTTGTTCCTTGCTTAACAATTTTGATGCTCTATTTCTTTGTTGCATGCTCTATTATTCACCTGCAGAAAAGAATTAATAATTTAGGATATTATGAACGAATGAATGAATGAATGAATACTTTATTTGCACCAGTAACAAAATAATAACAAAAAAACACAGACAATAGAAAAAAAGTACAAAAAGGCGGCCTTATCGCTAATACAGCGATCTCTTCCAGGCAACCTTAGGTCAAGGATCATGAGAATTACGTAATATATTGAGGTCGATGTTAGTTTATCGATATATTTTCGTTTGAGCGGTGTCGTTAGATTCATCTTTATTGTAAGTAATAATGGTAAAAAAAATATAAAATCTACTACCTAATATTATAAAACTGAAGAGTTTGTTTGTTTGAACGCGCTAATCTCGGGAACTACTGGTACGATTTGAAAAATTATTTCAGTGTTAGATAGCCCATTTATCGAGGAAGGCTCTAGGATGTATTATATCATCTCGTTCAGGTCAACAGGAGCGGAGCACTGCGGGTAAAACCGCGGAGCATAGCTAGTAATATAAATTTTTGAACTTCATAAAGTTTTATCGGTCCGTTAATATTTTCACACAGCTTTAGTATTTTCTTTCATTTATGTAAACAAAAGTGAAACGAAATTGTTTCATCACTTCATCACTTCATTCATCACTTCGTTCGTTCATCACTTCCATCATAAGATGGCGCTCTAATAAATTACTTTAATACTTCGCTCACGGAACCCCAAAATTCAGCGATACGGCTTTTATTAACCGGGTTTATTGTTAATAAATTTTCTTATTATTGCCCCCAAAAAGTTGTAAACAAGGTGACAATTTCGTCAGCAATACGGTTCGTTTTATAAAGATATGATTAAAGGTCTAAGTGATTTTTGAAAAGTTTAAAGTATATTCTGTGAGTACGCCAGAAGTGCTGAACTGATTTTGATGGATCGACGAATAAAGTAGATCTGAAGAAGATAATGAGACTTTTAACAAATCTCTGTGTGTCGTAAAATAATTATTGAAAAAAAAAGAAAAAAAAAATGTTTTATTATAGGTATGAAAGTATAGATTGTTGGTTGGTACTCAAAAACCTCAGAACAGCTCAAAATGCAGCACTTATGAAAATATCTGAATGAATTCACAAATATAGATAACTAGTGGTCCGCCCCGGCTTCGCCCGTGGTACATATTTCGCAATAAAAGGTAGCCTATGTCCTTTCTCGGGTATCAAAATATCTCATGCAAATTGGTTCAGTAGTTTAGGCGTGATTGAGTAACAGACAGACAGACAGAGTTACTTTCGCATTTATAATATTAGTACGGATACTCATAAGTCATAAACATCAAATGAACGAAGGTATGGGTAAAACCTAGCCTCTTCATAACCAAGTAATTAGGTGAAATCTAATTATCTCTCCCTTAAACCATAATTCGTTTGGACTTTTATGAATAATCCCATTTGTACTGCAAATGAAATGTCAAGAAAATCTCACTTATGAGTGAACCGGGTTTTAAACCCGTTCTTAGAAATTCCCTTAACAAATGTTCTAGAAGTCACTGGGAACTCGATTGCGATTTAGTGTTAACTCGATTGAAGTGATCATGAATTAAATAATTAAACGATATACCTTAATATGCGTATTCAGATACACATACCTCATCGTAAGTGAGTTTGGTAATGCACGTTTGCACCTATCTAATATAATATTTGTTATAATATTATGTATTTTAAAGTGAAACTTTTATTACATCGTCTCAAACTTTTTGGTCTGTGTAGCGCATGTCGCGTGACGTACGATAATTATCGTACAAATACGATAATTATCGTAAGTTTCACTTTTACCGTGGTTTCATAAAACCATACAACATTTTTTTTTATAATTAATCGGTGAAGAAATTAACATGAATAATTTTAATGAAAACATACACCTACTGGATTTTGTGATGCATGCTACTACTCCTATACACACTATATTTAAACAACATAAATTAAAGTAGTCAAATTAAAGCTCCAAAACCTATATTATATTATTTTCAAGAGCAGTAACAGACAATTATTATTGAAAAGCCGATTTAGTGTTCAAACTGTGCCATAGAATATTACTCTAACTTTATTTAAACTTTCGAGATAAGTAACATCCTAATCACTACATAGTATAAAACAAAGTCGCTTTTTCTGTCCCTATGTCCCTTTGTATGCTTAAATCTTTAAAACTACGCAACGGATTTTGATGCGGTTTTTTTAATAGATAGAGTGATTCAAGAGGGAGGTTTCAGTATATAATTTATTAGGTTTTAGACAAAGCGGGCGAAGCCGCGGGCGTTAAACTAGTAATATTATAAATGCGAAAGTTTGTGAGGATGGATGTATGTGTATGTGTAAGTTTGTTGCTCTTTCACGCAAATATTACTAAACCGATTACAATGAAATTTAGCACGCATATAGAGGTAACTTGGATTAACAGATTGGATAGGTTTTATCCCGGAAATCCAACGGGAACGGGAACTGTGCGGGTTTTTCTTTGAAAACACGGGCGAAGCTACGAGCGGAAAGCTCGTATAGAACACTAAAGCCTTGTTTCCACTTGAGCATGCTCAGGCGAATGGGCGGCTCATTTGGCCGAGCCGCTCATGTGGAGACGCCTGAGCATGCTCGGGCCGCTCGTGCTCAGGCGTCTCCACTTGAGCGGCTCAGCCAAATGAGCCGCTCATTCGCCTGAGCATGCTCAAGTGGAAACAAGGCCTTATAAATCGAAATATTGTTACTCTAATTATCTTTTCGAGTTTCCACAGTAGAGCATTTGAATACGTTATAAAATTTACGAGCTTAAATATAAAATATCTTGAAAATATAATTGCTGGTGTCGAGACCGTACGAATGGCGGATGTTTGTGATGTTACTGATTTACGATTATCGTTTTCAATGCAACTGCATCATTTTTTACGCATTTCGGACAGGGGGCGTGGTTCTGTATTTGGAAATAATGCTATGGCAGTAGGTCTGGCCTTGGTTTATTTCAAAACATATGTTTTTCCATACTTTGAATGTTTTTGTTATTGTTATAGGTGCAATGGTTCGTGATGATATTTTATTAATCTAGTGAATTCAAATTTCTATTACCAGGGAAATATGATGTAAAGTATAATTATTATTATGAGTGTTATTTGCTAATAGGTAATTTGTCAACAATTAAAATATTATCTACCTTTACGTATTTAAATTAAGTCTTATATACAGTCAATAAGTTTATTTTGCTTTCTTAAGTTCGTTCGGAAGTTCGGATTTCGTTTGAAAGATAAGATTCCTTTTTGTATTGTGGACACTTTTTTTAATTTTATTTATTAGTGTATTCATTTTGGAGCTTTTATTCCGTATACAAACAAATTATTTAATAAATACATTCATTAAAATATTACTCATGTTTGAAATAAGTTTTTATAAAGCTCCCAAATTTTATAAAGCTCCCAAATTTAAATTTAAGTTCTGTTTCAAATAAGATAACATATTTTGAATTGATTATTAAGTTAAAAGGGTACAACAATAAATACGAAAGTATAAAATTATTACAACTATTACAATAAACAATAAGATTATCACTATATTTGATAAAACGACGTTATTATAAAATATCCATAAAATTGGCCTATAAAGAAGTTTTTACTGAGTTTGATAGTATAAATACAGTTCGTTTAAATTTGTGGTATAAGTCATAAGCTTCCATAGATATTTCGTAGATGGACATTATACTAAATTATATTAATTTCTGGTATGAAGTCCGAAAGTTATTTCTAGATAGAGACAGAAGATATGTCTCTTTCTACTGTCACAACTTTTTTACGAAAGTAACTACGATTTCGTTTACGAGAGCGTGGAAAAGAATAATGTCCTTATTTCTCTTACTAATCAAGAAATAGTGGAAACCCTGCATCCCTACTTCTGCAAGTAGTGAAGCAATTCTTACAATTTATACAAAAATATTTTTTCACTAGCTTTATCCGCATTTTTCATTTCCTTTCAGTTTTATAATATTAATCTATACTAATCTATACTAATATTATAAAGCTGAAGAGTTTGTTTGTTTGAACGCGCTAATCTCGGGAACTACTGGTCCGATTTGAAAAATTCATTCGGTGTTAGATAGCCCATTTATCGAGGAAGAAACCGCGGGGAACACTACACTATAAGCTTATAACTTACACCACACATCGACATAATAGTTAAAATAGCATGCGTAGGCGCATCCCATGACAGTTCTATTGTCAATACTGGACTAGGAATGTATAAATTAAACATTTAAATACTAAATTCATGTATAGGAAATGCTACTGAAACTTAGTAGATTATTATAAAAATGGAGAGTCGAAATTATAAGATCTGAACTGTGCGGCGTTTTACCCGCATTGCTCCGCTCCTGTTGGTCTTAGCGTGATGATATAGATCCAAATTTAGCCTTCCTCGATAAATGGACTAACAGTTAAATAATTTTTCAATTCGGAATAGTCGTTCCTGATATTAGCACATTCAAGCAAACAAACTCTTCGATTAATGTTATTTGTATACCTACCATTAATTCCGATAAAGGCTAAATATTTTTTGTAATTTAATAATATCTAGACTATACTAATATTATAAATGCGAAAGACTGTCTGCCTGTCACGCTTTTCTTCATGTTTTTTTTTATATGGATGAAAAATATCAATTTATTCTTGTAGTTTATCTATATAATATATTTTCAAAGTTAACATCTATATATGTATTTAGAAAACATCACCAACATTGTTTTGTTTGAGTGATAAGTAAAAACTTCATCGCCAGATTATCTGTACGCAAATAATTAAAATTGGTTCAGCCGTTTATGCGAAAAAAGACACACATAATCTCGGATTCCGTATGAGATATAAGTTGAGAAGAAATGATACCACCCAGGTTTATCACTTCTGATTTATTGCGAAAAAATCTGGTTTTAAACCTTCAAAATTTTACACAGAAAAATGGACCTTAATAAAATTGGATTAGAGTTCAAAATCGAATAGAAATTGTACCTAATCGATCGTGTAGTCTAATTAAATGCACTGGTCTTTCATATATTTCCTTTCTTGATAACATCTGTATGTTTATCATGGGGCCATTAAATAGGCGATTAAAAAGAAATAAAAAAAACACCAAATAATAAGTATGACTGTTACAAAAATAGTCATAATTATTTTTTACCCAGAGTGTGGAATATCAAACAAAGAAATATAATACGATAACAATAAGCTAATTATCCAGTTCATTCTTAATTAAACAAAAAAAAAAAATGAATAAATGTACGAAATACGAATAAATATAATTCTTACTTACAGTACCCGTAGTCCGTACAAATAATCACATCCTAAATAAAATCGTATGAAAATAACCTGTAAAAAAGGACGATTATTGTTTGTTGGTACCTAACCACCTAAGCAATTCCATTCGATTACAAATCACTTTTGAACATTACTCGTGTTTCTTTTCAAAATCGTCGCGCTAAAAAAAGTTTTAGGCGCCTTTTGTTGCTTCCATCCTCTTGTTTTATATTCGAATGTCCACTTTTGTTGTGTCCAAAAAGTTTTTTTTTGTCTATATTAAAAACTTATTATAAGAGAAAATGTAAAAAGGAATAAAACGGTTTTAACTTATATTTATTTAAATATCAGCAAATATAATATATTTTGAATAATATTAAGCTATACGTCCATTTAATTGGTAGCTTATAGATAAAGAAACATTATAATAAGAAAAACGAGCGAAGCTTATAGCATCATAATTTCATTCACTAAGGGCTGATTTTTTCCAATCCTTGGTTAAAACTTATTCGTAGAATATCGCATATTAAAATAAACTACCATTTTAAAAATGTACTTCTCCTTCTTTTTTTCAAATGGCAACTCCCGATCCTAGTGAGGACTTGAACGGATGGTCAGTTTAAGTTAATGCTCATGTTAAGCGTGCTCTGTGCTGAGGAAATTAAAAAATGTATTCTAATTGCCCGTATATGACAGTTTACAGGTGACATTTTAATATGTTCGTGTATACTTTATTAGACGGATACATATTTTTAACCAAGGATTGCAAAATCGGCCCTAAGTTTTCATTTGTCTTTATTTTCTAGGTATATTTCAGACTATTTCAGAACATCGTCATTCCAAAAAAACAGGCCATGGAATCTTGTAACTGAATAGAAAAAAAAAATCTGTCATTTTGACATAAAATTCTAAAGAATTCAGATACTGGCTGGTTAGACTATTCGTTATGTGAAAAAGAAGTTTTTTTTTCGAAATATTAGTTTTATTTGGTACCTACATTCGACCGCACAATGATTTTTCCTCGACCGCCATTTTTTGTTCCTTGCTATTTTCAAAATAGGACTGGTTTTAAAAATATTATTTTACAAATATTTCTAGTTCGTCCTACCGGGTTCACGGAGCATCCTTTGCTTTTCAGTTCCATGAAACTTGGTTTTTTCGTTCAATTTCATTTTTGTTCAAAATGTTTGAAATTTGAAGAAAGGCATATTTTTCGATACAAATGCCTTATGCCTGTTATTTCAATATTGTAATAGGTATTACACAGTATAGAACTATAGACTATAGAGTGTAGCCTTAAATTATTTGTAATAGATAATAACTTTAATAATTACTTACCTAATTAATAGATAGTTCCTTAACTATTTTTTATTAAAAATTTCATTCGAATCATACTATAAAACAGACAAACAAACTTCCTTAATTTGCAATATATAATTAAATTATTATTCTTTTAATAATTCGTTTGTAATATAATTAATAAAAATTAAAATTGAGATTTAAAAAAATGCACGCTCATTTCGTAGCCATAACCTTTCAACAAGTAACCGAAAAATGTAATCTCAAGTTTTATGAAATTAATGCCAAATCCCGCGTAAATATATTTGTGGTAGCCAATTAAGTGTGCCACTGGACATCAGTGGGAATCGAAGCGACGTACCAGCGGCAAACGTGTGAGATGGTAAAGAATTTAATATGGATAAAAAATATAATGTTTTGACTTAATCTATATTCTATAGGTACTAAATATTATAAAACTGAAGAGTTTGTTTGTTTGAACGCGTAAATCTCAGGAATTACTCGTCTGATTTGAAAAATTCTTTCAGTGTTAGATAGCTCATTTATCGAAGAAGGCTATAGAGTATAGACTATAATATATGTATACCTACATCAACACGCTAAGACCAACAGGAACGGAGCAATTAATTAATAAGTACATAGGTACCTAGTTAATATTTCTTCGATTGAAAAATTTTAAGAAGCCACATTCATTAACAGCTTATCATAATCGTGTTTTCTTCCCTTTTTTCTATTTTGCATTGTATACCTATTTACTATAAAAAACCACTTTTATGAAAAATCTACACCGATGATGATACAGGCTCCATGACGTGACGTTTGCCATGCCGCGACCTTAAAATTTTATTTTTTAAGTTTCACTTCAAAATAGTGATTATGAACAGACAAATATATTAATCATAAATAATAAATGTCACCTAGCTCTTACACTATATTCGTGATCGTAGCTGATATTTCAAACTTACGGGCACGCCCAAAATTTAGATTGGAACTTGAACGAAACCAAACGACTTTAACACTTATTCCTATAACGAAGAGTTCATTTTAATCTAATCGATATTTATGTTTATTTTGATTGTTAAGTAGAGAAATTAAAGTTCAAAATGTGCAGAACCCATATCGGATTTCGTTGAATTTGGGTTCCCTAAATTTGCAACTTTAAAGGCGTGTATCACTACATATTTTAAAACAAAGTCGCTTACTCTGTCCCTATGTCCCTTTGTATGCTTAAATCTTGAAAACTACGCAACCGATATTGTTGCGGTTTCTTTTATTAGATAGAGTGATTCAAGAGGAAGGTTTTAGTATATTATTTATTAGGTTTTAGACAAAGCGGGCGAAGCCGCGGGCGGTGAGCTAGTATTAAATTAAAACATAGTAATGAATAACGTGTTTAGTGTTCCAACGACATCTTATGAATTGGTTTGAATTCATAAATTTTTGTGTTGCTATAATATTTAACTGATGTCAATTGTATGTGTGTCTGAACGAGCTCATCTCTAAAACTATTATAATTGAAATTTGAAATAAGTTTTATTTAGCATCACGCTAATAAACGTAAAGAAAAAAATATGTAGCCGGTAGGTAAGGCAGGCATTCTTGAGTGCGCTCAAAATAATGACAAAAGTTTTGATTTTTACTGTTAGAGAGATATGTCAAATTAGTTTAAAAATGCCATCCTTCACTCTCAATAAAAATTCGAGACAGTCGATGATTTCCAAAATGCCAAATATTATATTTATCACTAGCTTCCGCCCGCGACTCCGTCCGCGTGGATGTCGGTCTTCGCGTGGATGGTTTATTTCTCCATTTTGAGTAACTCTGACAATGACATCTTATAAATATCTATTGGACCTATAATAATACGCAACGTGTGTTCGCGGTTCTACAGAACAACCTCTATGGATAAAACTGAAAAATTAAGATTAATTTTTTTTCTACGTATTTTTCCAGGATAAAAAGTATCCTATTTTACGCCCAGGATAATAAGTTATAATTATACCAAGTTTCATCGAAATCGAACCGGTAGTTTTCACGTGATGTCTTCACATACAGACAGACAGACAGACAGACAAAAATTTTTTTAATCACATATTTGGGTTTGGTATCGATCCAGTAACACCCCCAGCTATTTATTTTTTCTATATTTTCAATGTACAGAATTGACCCTTCTACAGATTTATTTAGAGCAGTGGTGGCTCAGTGGTGAGACCTCGGACTTCGAATCGATAAGTCCGTGGTTCGAGACCAGGCGAGCGCCGCAGGAAATAAATTGATTTTTTCAATTTATCTGCGCATGTTGTAACATCACCATTGCTCGAACGGTGAAGGAAAACATCGTGAGGAAACCGACATGTCGAAGAATTAAAAAAGTTCGACGACATGTGTCATCCGCCAACCCGCACTTGGCCAGCGTGGTGGATTATGGCCTGTACCCTCATAGGAGGCCCGTGTCCCAGCAGTGGGAACGTATATGGGCTGATGATGATGATGATGATGATGACAGATTTATTATATGTACCTATAGATAGCTTCCGCCCGCGACTCCGTCCGCGCGGATGTCGGTCTTCGCGTGGATGGTTTATTTTTCCATTTTGAGTAACTCTGACAATGACATCTTATAAATATCTATTGGACCTATAATAATACGCAACGTGTGTTCGCGGTTCTACAGAACAACCTCTATGGATAAAACTGAAAAATTAAGATTAATTTTTTTTCTACGTATTTTTTCAGGATAAAAAGTATCCTATTTTACACCCAGGATAATAAGTTATAATTATACCAAGTTTCATCGAAATCGAACCGGTAGTTTTCACGTGATGTCTTCACATACAGACAGACAGACAGACAGACAGACAGAGAGACAGACAAAAATTTTTTTAATCACATATTTGGGTTTGGTATCGATCCAGTAACACCCCCTGCTATTTATTTTTTCAATATTTTCAATGTACAGAATTGACCCTTCTACAGATTTATTATATGTATAGTATATAGATAATAAATCTCTTGTTTTTAAAACAATAAATTACACAGCCAATTATTTTCAAACGCGCATCATTTTATTTGACCGTATAACCAAATGTCCTTATCACACTCCATAAATCAGAGCGAGACGACAATGATTTAGGGCAAAAGAAAGTATTATCCGTACATATCCGAAAGATTTATCCTTTCGATAACTCGCTGATAACGGTCAAGTTATCGGGACATGCGATGTTCTTAATTGCATTTTACAGTTTATAAATAAAATGCAAAAACACTGAAGATTAAAAAAAAAAATAATTTAGGTTCGTGGGTTCGAATTTATATCATGGGATAACATTTTGCTGCGAAACTTTAATCTTACCTGAATACGGCATTATTTCCAAAATAAGTTTTATTCCTAATTTTTAGAGCTACTTTTGTACTATGTAATTAGTATAGTCGTGCCAAAATTTAACTTCAATTTAGCTGTTTATAACATAAGTACCTATTACAAGCTTTCCACTTGTTGTTTCGCCCTGCCTCTAGAATCACTTTAACCATTTGCATTGGTGAAAACAGTGTTAAACAGTACAGTAGTTTTTGAGTTTATCGCGAACAAACAGACAGACGCAGTGGAAGGCTTTTTTTTACGATACGTAGTTATGATACCAAGACATAAACGTATATATTTTAATCACAATTTTAATCTATATCATATTAAGTATTATTTTAACGAAAGCATCAGTTTTACCGAGTAAGTAATATTATATTTTTAACTCGGTTTTAAGTAAACTCGGGGCAAATAAACACTATCATTCTGAAAGACATTCCCAACAAAATCCATTTATTTTACAACTCTTACAGTTCCAATCATAACACATTCAAAAATGCATTAAAATACGCCATTTTTCATTGGAAAACATTGATATTTTTCGTCCTGTTGACATACACAATGATTGAGCAGCTGCACAAACAGACAGGCTGGTTTTTTTATTAATATAAAAATAATTTCATTCGAGCAATACTGCAGTATACTCTATAGTCTATTGTCATTTCTTTTGTACGTGTTTTTACCGACTGCAAAAAGGAGGTTGTCAATACGATTGTAAGCTTGTTTCGTATGTTCGTTATATACTTAATTACCCCACAAATGATGGATGTATTTTAATGATTTTTTATTTTTTCGAAAAAGAAAGAGCCATGTTACTCAGTTCCATCTATATACAATAAAACTCAAAGGTGACTGATATATAGTGATCTATCAACGCACAGCCCAAACCACTGGACGTATCGGGCTGAAATTTGTCATGCAGGTAGATGTTAGGACGTAGCGTAGGCATCCGCTAAGAAAGGATTTCCCGAAATTCTTGCGGGAACGGGGAAAAACGGGGATGTACGTACAAAGTCGTGGGCGGAAACTAGTTTAGTATAAATTGATACAATGAAAAGCTCCGATTTTAACTAAAAGATTTTAAAAGAGCAACTATGGAGTTTTTTGCCTGTTCTTCTCTGTAGAAACTGCTTTCGCTGCTTTCCGAACCATTAGTAAATTAATATTTTTCTGATTTTGACTCAAAAGCGCTTCTAAACGAAGTCTAGATAAAAAATGTAAAAAATGTTGGGGCTTATTTATTTATTCATTAAGGTGCTCTCAATATTTTATTAGTTCTAACTGGCATTGAACCTAAGACTTCTGGGCTCTAACCACTTCACTAAGGTAATCAAAATTCAAATACATATGTTCGAAATAATATATTCTAGGTATTTATATGATGAATGAATTTATTACCTTCATGTGTGGTCAACATTCTTTTACGACTTCCTAACACTTGATAAAATCTATATTGCACTTATATATATTGGTCGCACAAGTTGTTCTTGGTAAAAACATTAGATATAGAATATGCTATCCTACTTCGTACTAATCCTACTAATATTATAAATGCGAAAGTTTGTGAGGATGTGTATGTGTGTTTGTTACTCTTTCACGCAAATACTACTGAACCGATTACAATGAAATTTAGCACACATATAGAGGGGTAACATGGTTTAACACATAGGATAGGTTTTATCCCGGAAATCTCACGGGAACGGGAACGCGGGCGAAGCCGTGGGCGGAAAGCTTGTATATTTAAGTGACGTCTCGTTATACAAGCATTAGGAGTTTTTATACTGTGGCCGTGGCGCCAACCGCCATAAAATATTTTAGCAGGACCGTGTTATATTTGTTTAAAAAATGTTTGAAACTATTAGATCCTTTTGCTACTAGTTTTTGTGATAAGTAGAACCCATACTAAGATGTTTTGTTAAAATTTAAGTTTATACAGGTCAAATATTTTATTCTTATTTACTATTCGTGTGAGGAAAAGTCCTAGCATAAAACCTACCTATCGTTAGTTTCCGGTTATTTTTTTGGCGCCAATGTCTTATATTTTTCTTAAATATTATTCTTCACCTGACAATAGCATAAAAAAAAAAAATTATCGAAATCAGCCGTTCATGCGTGATGCCTTTACCAAAGGATTCATTTTGTATTATATACATAGAGATTTATTAATCTACTAGCTTCCGCCCGCGACTCCGTCCGCGCGGATGTCGGTCTTCGCGTGGATGGTTTATTTCTCCATTTTGAGTAACTCTGACAATGACATCTTATAAATATCTATTGGACCCAAATACGGCTAGGTCTATAAATAATACGCAACGTGTGTTCGCGGTTCTACAGAACAACGTCTATGGATAAAACTGAAAAATTAAGATTATTTTTTTCTACGTATTTTTTCAGGATAAAAAGTATCCTATTTTACGCCCAGGATAATAAGGTATAATTATACCAAAATTCATCGAAATCGAACCGGTAGTTTTCACGTGATGTCTTCACATACAGACAGACAGACAGACAGACAGACAGACAGACAGACAGACAGACAAAAATTTTTTTAATCACATATTTGGGTTTGGTATCGATCCAGTAACACCCCCTGGTATTTATTTTTTCAATATTTTCAATGTACAGAATTGACCCTTCTACAGATTTATTTATATAGATTTATATGTATAGATGCTAAGATCTCATAGTTTCATACCAGATTACTGTAGAAACAGAACATTGTAAAATTTCATGGATGAAGCCTTATATTCTTATTTTATTTATTTATTTATTTATTTATTTATTTATTTATTTATTTATTTATATTTTTTACATACATAGATTCCTTACAGCTATTTGTATTACAATATTTTTATTTAACTTTAACAAAACAATACGCCAATAAAAAGGAATACCAATAATAAGACAATTAATGTGACAGTAGTTTTACATTAATTATAACAATGATAAAGTGGAAAAAATTAATTTATACATAATAATATATGTTTTTGGACATGATATACAAAAAAGAGGAAAACGTACCTACCCATTATAGAATGTTTGGTATGGATGTGTGAATGTGTGTACTGTGTGTGTAGTGTATAATGGTGTAGTGTGGTGAGAATGTGTAAAAGTAAACTAAGAAATTATTGAATTGGTGATGTCTGTTACTGCTTTTTTAAAACTGTTACGGGAGCGGGGAGAGATGAAAATAAATAAAAATAAACTATATTCTATATCCACACGACTATAACTATGTCTATGTCTATCTCTATACGAAATTTTATCAAAATCCTTCCATCATTTATGCGAAAAGCTTTACAGACTCACATTTATATTAAAAGACTTCTTGATACCAAACGGACCGTAAAAGCCCAATTACCGAATTATTCATATTATTCAAGTTTAATTCATTCCTTCACTAACCTGACAGTTGCTTAATAATATTTTTTACATGTTCAACGTCGACATGTGCATTTATTTAAATTATGTCTTTTCCGTAACACGTGTCATTGTGGTATGCAGATTGACGTTGCGGGTGAAGTTGGGAATACGGCGGATGGTGAAACGACTAGTTTTTTATTTTTTGTGACATATCGGCAAAATGTTTATAGGTTATTTTAATTGTATACTACCTAATCATAGATGAGTGTTTATTAAGATTTGATATACCTAGGCATGATGTACGATAGCATATAGGCACTTGGCATTATATTAAACACTTTTGTTAATAAATACGATGTATATTTTTGTATTTCAAAGATGGATTAATGTATTGAAATAACAAAAAAAATATTTGAATGAATATTCATGAAAAATATTTATATTGTTACAACTGATGTATAAAAATCTGCAATCAAAATCATAAATTACTTACAAAATTACTGTTTTCTTCGCGAGACATAACTTTAACATGTTAGCATCCAACAAATAAAAAGCCTATTAACAAAAATATGGCAAAATTCAAAACGTCTAGTTCTCACACAATTAGCCGCTACGTAAATAAATGAATCATTACAGTCGTGCAATATTTTAAATTCGTACGAAAACCACCAACTGTTAATAAGTTGCATGAAATATACGAAAACGGGATCAGATGTGGCCAAATTACGAGATATAGCGATTTCTTTAATATAAATTAAAACTTCGATCGCGGTTTTTCTATAAAATATTTATCCATACTAATATTATAAATGCGAAAGTAACTCTGTCTGTCTGTCTGTCTGTTACTTAATCACGCCTAAACTACTGAACCAATTTGCATGAAATTTGGTATGGAGACATTTTGATACCCGAGAAAGGACATAGGCTACCTTTTATTGCGAAATATGTACCACGGGCGAAGCCGGGGCGGACCACTAGTTTATTATAAATTCAATACAAAATATATAATAATTAGTTCTTCGAGTAAATTAAGTAAAAGGAAATACTTACAGAAGTAAACAAATAATTTAAAGTAGGTATAGGAAAAGCTCTACAATTTTGAAATATTTGTTGCAGTTATTTCATCTTAAAAAAATAAAAACATAAATAAAAAAATAAAAATCATTTATTGAATAAGCTTCCTTACATCAGAATATAGACCCCAGACTCCCAATATAGCTTTCGCTGTGTTTCAGGAGTCTGTGCCTTCCCGATAAAATATACCTATACTTCTCCTTTAATAAGAGGATAGGAGGTGAGGATGTTTTTGGTTTCATACCTAGTTTATATTTTGAACCAAATAACCGTCGGAACCAATATAATAATATTCATATTTGTATAGACATAGGCTATATTTTTTTAAATTTTTAATAATTTGTATCTATAGGTAGGTAGGTACTAAGTTAACCAAATGTCCAAACCTCTGAATCAGAAATACCATTACATTTTACAAAAATCTCAAATTAAATCGATTCTATATCACTGATAATCCCAAATTCAATCAGATAACCTTATCATTTACAAACAAAATCTTTTATATTTTGGCGGGAAATAAATTTTATACCACAAGCCAAAAGATGGCTGATAAGAGCCTTTCGCCCAAATAATTTCTTGTCTCGCATCAATTTGAGATTAAGTGAAATATAATATTTAGAATTGAATTTTTTAATGATAATAAATAAATAAATATTTTGGGACAATTTCCACACACGGCACGATCTGATCCCATAATAAGCTTTCGCTTGTGTTATGGAAACCAGATGGCTGATAAACATACGTAGGTATATAATTTTAAATAAATAGGTATATAGATAACTAGCGGTCCGCCCCGGCTTCGCCCGTGGTACATATTAACGTTTTCTCTACATAAGAACCATCCTCGTACTTCAAGGAATATAATAAAAAAAGAATTATCGAAATCGGTTCAGCCGTTCTCGAGTTATGGAATTACAACGAAAAGTGGCATTGATTTTTATATATTAGATGTAGGTATGTAAAGTGCGTATGTATTTATATCGATTTGCGCTATTCTTGTCATAGTGCGACTCGTTTTATTTTTAGTATCTATAATCTACTAGCGGTCCGCCCCGGCTTCGCCCGTGGTACATATTAACGTTTTCTCTACATAAGAACCATCCTCGTACTTCAAGGAATATAATAAAAAAAGAATTATCGAAATCGGTTCAGCCGTTCTCGAGTTATGGAATTACAACGAAAAGTGGCATTGATTTTTATATATTAGAAGAGAAGATTAACACCCAGACACAGAGCAAACATCTATGTTCATCACACAAATATTTGCCCCGGGTGGGGATCGAACCCACGACCTCTGGCTTGGAAGGCAGGGCCACTACCAACCAAGCCAACCGGCAAATATTATATGTATCTTTTACTAGTTAATCCACGTAACTTCGTCTGTTCACAAAAGTAATATTTATCTTCTTTAGAACGTTTTTCTATGCTGCTCCTCTCCTATTGGTTGAAGCGTGATGTTACAAAGCTTTTCTTCATAAATGGAGCAAATTCAAGACAAAATTATTTTTCAATTCGAACCAGCAGTTCATGAGATTAGCGCATTAATTAACACTACGCAACGGATTTTCAGTTTTTTTCAACAGATAGAATGATTCAAGAAGAAGGTTTTAGTATATAATTTATTAGGTTTAAGACAAAGCGGGCGAAGCCGTGGGTGATAAGCCTACAATAGGTGCCACGACACCTACAATAGGTGTCGTGGCAGAAAAGCTCGTTATATTTATAATAATTTTAGCTTATTATTTAGTCATAAATGCACATTTACTCACATAAAAATCCTTACTAACAATATCTTAAATTATACAACCGTAGGAGTAGATTTAGATATGAACCCTTGGTCTTGTAGGAGGTGATTAGCATTCAACCACATCTGCCCACAATAACATGGTTACGTAGGTACAACTTAGATGGATGGACAGAAGCTTTGAATAACATAATTATTAAGCTATTGCATAGCTTCTATCGCGGGCCTTGAGCGCGGGGACCGAATCGAGAAATTTCGTAACGAAAAACCTCACGCTCCTCACTCCGACGGGCGGAGGTGTGTCTTGAAGGCATAGCATGCAATAGCTTTACCGAGGCAGTCCCCGAGTGCCACACGTCTTTTTTTGATTTTATATCAGACTAGCTTTCCGCCCGCGGCTTCGCCCGCGTTTTCTAGAAAAACCCGCATAGTTCCCGTTCCCGTGGGATTTTCGGGTTAAAACCTATCCCATGTGTTAATCCAAGTTACTCTCTATATGTGTGCTTAATTTAATTATAATCGGTTCAGTAGTATTTGCGTGAAAGAGTAACAAACATACACATACACATCCATCCTCACAAACCTTCGCATTTATAATATTAATTAGTAAGAAGTAGGATGTGTTCAACTAGAGATCTGGCAACAAAGAGTTTTAAGTATTTAAAGAATTAAAAAGTATTTAAAGAGTCTAGTAAAGACAATACTGTTTGTTTATGAAAACTGCATTGAAATCGGTTCAGTTGTTCTTTATTTCATCGCAAAAATTGCCAATACCTATGTAGAAAATGGTAGGTACTATTTAATATTAAGTATCTACTTCATTTGACGGTGGTCGAAATTACTCATTAAAATATGCTAAAGGACCATCAAATAGCAAAAAAAATTTTAAAAATTATTCATTAACCTACTTCAAAAAAAAGGAGGAGGTTATCAATTCGGCCGGTATGTTTTTTTATGCCGGTATTTTTTATGCCGGTATGTATGTACACCGATTACTCCAAGGTTTCTGAACCGATTTACGTGATTCTTTTTTTGTTCGATGCGGGATGGTGTCGAAATGGTCCCATAAAAAATTTATTCGGATAGGCCCAGTAGTTTTTATTTTATGAGCATTTTTGTCTGTATTTGTAAATGTTGCAAGTGCAAGTTTGAAGTCGGTTGTTTTAAACGCAGTTATCACTTGTTTTTAGGTATCGAATAGATATACTTCCACTGCTATAAAAGCTGTAATTCTAACATTACATATTACATTTTATTTACTTCTATAGAAAACCTAATATTATGTACATCAAAATCAAACATCCATACACATACAAAATCACGCTAATCCAAATTTACGACACAAGCAAAGCCACGGTCGACGCTATGTCGTAAATATTCGGCTAAAATTTTGACAAATTTAATAATTTTGACAACAATATACCACGTGGGTTACGTTCCGTGGATTCAAATTACCATACTGACATAATGTGACGTATATCCGTGATTGAGGTCACGTTATGGGGGTCTCTTCATATACGTACGCAAGGTGATATACGCTGTTCAAATATCGAGTGGGTTAAATAACTATAAAATGATATTATAATAGCAAGAAAAATGATGAGCATATAATTATTTGAACTTGAAGAAAAGTACACATTACAGTAAAGCTAGAAATAAAATTGATTGAAATAAAGCTACATTTAATATTTGATTTAATTTTTAATAATCTTAGTTTAATGTCATTTCTTTCTGCCTGAAAAAAAAGGTCTGCAGGTGCAAAATCTAATTAACGCAGAAGAAGCTAAACGAGGTAAGATATTTATATTTTAATCAATATATTTTTCAACTATGTCACTGTTTGTGAATCTGTTTGCACTAATCTCATCAACTAAAGATAAACCCACCACTGCTTAAATACTGTTTTCAATCGTATCGTAACTCTTCAGCTTTAAAGCTGAAAAGTTTGTTTTGAACGCGCTAATCTCGGGAACTACTGGTCCGATTTGAAAAATTCTTTCGGTGTTGGATATATTTATCGAAGAAGGTTATAGGTATAATCATCACGCTACGACCAACAGGAGTACACACGCTACGACCACGGGGGTGAAACCGCGCGGAGCAGCTAGTAAAATATAAATCTTTGCTTTCAAATGTGAAAGAGAAAAATCAACGAATAAATTTGAAGAGACCCTAATACATAATAAGTTATAACGAATATATAATAATCTGTTATTATATGCACTTAAATCTTATTTTAATCTGACGAAATTTTTGCAAAGTGCACGTTTATGAAAAGGCTTAATTTTGAATTTAAATTGGTATTTTCATGCTCTTGTAGTAAAAGCTTTTTAATCTGTATTTAAAGTTTTTAATGAATATTTTGCATCGTGACGTTTTAATTTTATCTGTGTGAATGAGACAATATTGATTTTTGTGTGATAAATACTAGAAAAATAGAAAAAAAGGTTAAAGGCTAGGACCGACGGTACGCACTGACGGTCGGTCAAGCTCTGCAACCAGCCTAAGGCCAACAGGAGCGGAGCGATGCGGGTGAAACCGCAGGGCGCAGCTAGTTAGCACATATTTTTATTCACACATTTCATTTCTATGCACATATTTCATACACAAAGATATAGAACAAATAGACCTAATGTAAGGTGAAAATTGACTCCACTTTATGATGATGAAGTCATAATCGATATTTATTTTGTTACTAGCTGTGCTTCGCGGTTTTACTCGCAGTGCTCCGCTCCTGTGGGTCTTAGCGTAGATGATATATAGCCTATTACCTTCCTCGATGGGCAATCTAACACCGAAAGAATTTTTCATATCCGACCAGTAGTTCCTGAGATAAGCGAGTTCAAACAAACAAACTCTTCAGCTTTATAATATTTAGCATAGATTCTACAGAACAAATACAATCACAGGTACACATATAGACACCTACACCTATTTCATAATTATTACAATATGAGAACAAAAAATAGACTTAATATACTAAAATCATTATCTATAATATTATTTGCAATGCTATTATACAAAATATGCAAACAAACACACACACACACACACACACACGATCTATAACCTTAACATAATATTTTAATACAATTATAAGAAAAAGACATAAGAATAAATAGACCTCCCGTAAAATCAGGAGCGACTCTACCGTAATATGCTCAAATCGAATATGACAGTGTTAAACTCTTAATACAAAGGAATCTAGTCATACAGCCTTCATTTAAATATAACTGAGCTTAAAGGGCTGTTTAGTTATACAGAGTGTTGTTGTTTGTTTGTCTGTTCCTCGGTTAATCGGGAACTGGGAAGTGGTACATCAATAATGATATTTAAGATAAAATGTTATGATTGATAATTGTATATGTGATTTTTTGTGTGTGTGGTAACATTTTGTGATCATTTTTTTAGTAGTTTCTTTTTGTAGTGTAATAAGTTTTATGTATACCGAATGCTATTATTTTGCAAAACGTTAGATTAAAAGTTTCTTCCTTGATAAAATTTTGTTGAAGAAATCAAAAGTGCAGTTGAATTATTCTTCTAATTCGATTAAATAAAAAAGAGCGTGTGAGCCGAGCACACGTGTCAGAAGTGATCAAGTCATTCATTAACTTCATGACGTGACGGTATTGCCATGACGCGACCTTGAAATTTTAATAAATTAATACAATACTTACTAACATCCTGTATAACAAATTCAGTATGGTCGGCTAAAGCGAGACAGTATATGTACGAGCGAGCGCGTCGCAAAGGTGTAAAAGATGAAACACGAAAGTGACGCGTGTTGTAGTGATGTGCGATAGGTGAGAAAATATCGATAAAATTGATTGTTAGTGAGTCAATTCTGATGTCGATATTTGACATTAGTAATTAGTGAGTTGATTTGAAGGTATCGATATCTTCAAACCAATTTTTTATTTATAATATCCTGATATAATATATTGTAGGAGCTACTAATTATTATGAAATATAAATTTTATGAAATATATAATGTAGAAAGATACCTATATAAACATATTATTTAAAATATCTTACTCTTCATATTATTTAAAACATAAACATATAATTTAAAATATCTTACTTGTATCAATTTTCAATTGGCCATACTTTACAAATATAGATACTATTGTATTGCTTCTTAAATCCTTCACTAATATTAACATATTATATTATCTAAAAAAGGGAAAATATAAAACACCTAATCTCCGATATTTCACTCTTATATCAACTAAATACTTACACAATACTCTCAACCACTCACCAATAATAACCATCAATCCCTCTAACAATTTATCGAATTCCACAAACCATCGACATACAGTCACATCACTAAAGGTCACGGCCCAAACGCCTCGAAACTCGTTCCGAGACTACATCGACCGCTAAATAATAATATCCGACTTGGAGAAAATACAATACAATAGAAATAAAAAACGTAAGTCACACTTTATTTCTTCCAATTTTTGCCACCACCGTCTGGAAGGGGCTTTATTCGACATTAATGGGTCAAAAATATTTCGTGTATACCTACCATTATAATATTATTAAGTTGATATATTATGTTTGTTTGTTTGGTTGACGCGCTGATCTCAGGAACCACGGGTTTTTTTTTTTTTTTTTTTTTTATTGGTAATAGGGAAGCGCTTGACCACAATCTCGCCTGGTGTTAAGCTGAGATGTGGTCTAAGATGGAACGCGCTTCCCTAGAAGGTACCTGTTCACTCTACGCTTGAAGACCCCCATATTGTACTCGTCGGGGAACACAGACTCAGGAAGCATGTTCCAGTCCCTCGCGGTTCGTATAAAGAATGTGGAACCGAACCGCTTAGTCCGGGTACATGGAACGTCCACCATATGGCGATGCCTAGAATCTGTGCGCCTCGACGATCGATGGAAGAACGGGGATGGCGGAACGAGATCGTGCAGTTCCGCAGCGCACTCTCCAAAGTGTATCCGATAGAAGACCGATAAGCTGGCCACTCTGCGGCGGTGACCGAGGCTCTGGAGCTTTTTGCCTACTAGGTTATCGTCGTTTATGAGCCTCTTGGCACGCCTCTCTATCGCCTCAAGCGCCTCCAGCTGGTACTTGGCGGAACCGTCCCAGAGGTGAGAGCAGTATTCCATGCACGATCGGACTTGTGCTTGATAAAGGTTGAGCAACTGTCCCGGGCTGAAATACTGTCTCACCTTCGCCAGAATTCCAAGCTTTTTTGAGGCTACTTGGGCTTTAGATTCAATGAAGGAACCAAAGTTCAGAGTGGGCGTTAAGGTGATACCAAGAAGCTCGAGGTGGTTAGTTATCGGCACGGACACACCTTGGAAATTCGGAGTCAGGTGGAATGGACTCCGTTTAGCGGAGAATAGACACGCCTGGGTCTTAGACGCATTGAACTTGACCAGATTGGCATCGCCCCAGTCGGAGACCGCCTGTAAGGACAAGTTCATGCGATCAACCATCGCCTCCCGTAGAGACTGAATTTGTGCCGTACTGGCTCGCGCGCTGGATACATATCTCTCCACAACAGTGCTATCGTCTGCGTACCCATAGATACCGGGTTTCAGCAGATCGTTGATGTGTAGCAGGAAGAGTGTTGCGGAAAGAACTGATCCCTGAGGGACTCCGGCATTTATAGCCATTTGGTCGGACGAGCAGCCGTCGACGACTACCCGAAGCGACCGGTCTCTCAGAAAATCTGAGATCCAGGCGCAGAGACCAGCAGGCAGACCGTAGGATGGAAGCTTGCCAATAAGACTATCATGCCAGACCCTATCGAAGGCCTTCGAGATATCAAGGGAGACAGCAAGTGCTTCACCATGATTCTCGATGGCCTCGCTCCAGATGTAGGTGGCGTACGCTAGAAGATCCCCAGTAGACCGGTTTCGGCGGAACCCGTATTGACGGTCACTGAGGAGGTCGTTCGCTTCTAGGTGTGCCAGGAGCCGGTTGTTCAGTACACGTTCCATAGTCTTACAGAGTATGGACGTGACTGAAATTGGCCTGTAGTTGGAAGGATCGGCACGACTGCCTTTTTTGGGCACAGGCTGCACGTTGGCAAGTTTCCATGATTTCGGTACTATTCCAGTCGTCAACGAAAGGCGAAAGAGGCGTGTCAAAACAGGAGCAAGTTCAGGCGCACAGGTTTTAAGAACTATGGCTGGAATTCCATCAGGGCCACTGGCTTTATTCACGTCAAGATTCCGCAGCGTTTTAAGAACCTCCGTCTGACGGATGCGAATTTCCGGCATTTTCGCCTCGCATCCAGGTAGACTGGGAGGTTTTGCGCTTGCAGGATCCAGACGAGAATTTTCCGCAAATAGAGTAGCAAATAGGTTCGCTTTCTCTACGGCGGTGTGAGCCAGCGTCCCGTCAGGTTTCAGCAGTGGAGGAAGTGAGGGGCGGCAGAAATTCGATTCAACCGACTTTGCCAGGGACCAAAACGCTTTACTACCGGAGGGGTAAGAAGCCAGTTTGTTCCCTATACGGCTAACGTGGTCAAATCGAGCTTTCCGTAGAGCCTTCTTGCAGGACTTGGCAGCCCGGTTAAAGGCTTTCTTCTTTTCAGATACATCCCTCGCTTTGCGGTGTCGAGCGTCAACCCAAGCCAGATACGCCTCTTGCTTAAGCGCTTCAGCGCGTCTGCAATCGGCTCTGAACCAGGGCTGAGCTTTGCCGGACATGGCTACGTCGGAGAATGGAATAAAGTACTCCATTCCCTGTCGCAACACATCAGTCACAGCATCCGCGCAGGTCGAAGGGTCTTCAGAAGAAAAGCAGACAGGCCACCAAGGATATGATGCAAAAAAGGAACGCATCTCATCCCAATCAGCTGACTTGTATTGCCACACGCGCCGAGAGCCCTTAGGACTGGGATCGGGCGGCGAGTAGACAGATACAGATTTCACCAGACAGTGATCGGAGCTGCCAAGCGGCGAGGAAATCGCTACCGAGTAACGGTCTGGATCTGTTGTCAGCAGAAGGTCCAAGCAATTGGCTGTATGGCTCTCAACATCAGGAACCCGCGTCGCTCCTTGAACCAGCTGGGTGAGATTCAATGCTATAGCAAGTTTACGCATCTCTCTCCCGGCGAGGTCAGTGCACTGGTATGGGTATAGCCACTCCTGGTGGTGGGCATTAAAATCCCCCAGTAACACAAGCTGAGCGGAAGGGTATTTGTGCTGAGCAGCGTCCGCCGCCTCACTTAGGTACTCTGTGAGCCTGATCGTCTCCTGGTCTCCGCTGTGCGCTCGGTAGACACATGCATAGAGAAGTTTCTCTGGGCCTGTGTCCACCAGCATCCATAATACGGAAAAATGGGTGTCTTCAAGATACCGGAGACGCCGACAACAGATGTCGTCTCGGACGTACGCGCACACACCTGACCGAGCTTTAAAAATTATTTCATTGTTAGATAGATAGTTCATTTATCAAGGGAAGCTATAAGGCATTATAGTTATCATCACGCTAAGACCAATAGGAGCGGAGCAACGCGGGTAAAGCCGCGGGGAATAACTAATAATACTACATATTCTAATTTCAATCAAAATAATTTTTCTTACACTAATTTTACACCTAAATAAACAACGTGTAATATAATTCTCACATTATAATATAAAAAAAGACAAAACTTAGTACAATATCAACATAAACGCCTCATTTTGCTTACAAAAAACTTTTCTTATATCTTAATTATGCATGCATTAACACGAACCTGCTTAGGAATTTATACTAAGATACAAAACATGCGAAATTAAACTCTATTTGATAGGAATAAAGTTTAATTTACATCGTTTTTATCTAACTGACCGTATAATAGCTAGATTTGAAAAAAGAACTGCGCTATAATAGCATTCAACATCTATCATTCTAAATTCAAAATACGCGGTCTTTTTGCATTAAAAAGTTTAGTTTTTTTTTTATTGAAAAGGTTGTCTCTGGTTTGCGCTTCATTTGGTTTATTGTTTGAATGTTGCTACAATTATTTACATTAATCGTACAGTTGAAAAAGTGAAATAAAAATATGCAAACTTAAATAACGTTAATAAATATTGAAAATGTTTTTTCAACATAACAAAATTCAATTTATATTTTGCTACGTCGTTAGCGTCTGATTTATTAGACGTAATCATGACTTATTTCTGATAAGATTTATCGAATCGAACAAAAAATTGCCTTTTCAATATTATCAATCTTTATTATAGACATAAAAAGTGGAAATATTTCAATTGACCACGAAATTTCAAATAATGTAGGTTAATTTTATAGAATAGTTTGTTTGTTTGTTTGAACGCGCTAATCTCAGGAACTACTACTGCTCAGCTTTATAATATTACCCTACCTAGTTTAAATGTAAATAACTAACTGCTCCGTGCGGTTTCACCCCCGTGGCTTCACTCCTGTTGGTCGTAACTCGTAGCGTGATGATATATTATAACCCTATAGCTTTCCTCGATAAATGAGCTATGTAACACCGAAAGAATTTTTCAAATCGGACCAGTAGTTCTCGAGATTAGCGCGTTCAAACAAACAAACAAACAAACAAACTCTTCAGCTTTATAATATTAGTATAGATTATTCTAAATCGCAAATTAAGTAGTATATATTAGTATTTTTGTCTGTTCGTTTGTCCCATATTCCATTCAGAGTACTTCAGTATATTTTCGCAGTAGGTAAATAAAATCCAGGGCGTAGCAAACAAATTATAAAACACAGAACAGGCTCACAAAAGGCAATGGAGATAAGAAAAAGTTTTAAAAATATTATATTCGCGCAAAATAAAAGTAAAGAGCGTACAAGACTTGAGAGTAGCGGCCACTGAGAGCTGCTAGGGTTGTCAAATGTGATGTTTTTGTTTTAACTTTTCATGAAAAACATATAAGGAAGTAATTGTGTTTATCTAAACTAATATTATAAAAAGGAAAGATTTGTATGTATGCATGGTTTTCACGCATAAACTACTGAACCGATTACAATGAAATTTAGCACACATATAGAGGGTAACTTGGATTAACACATAGGATAGGTTTTATCCCGTAAATTCCACGGAAACGGGAACTATGCGGGTTTTCTTTAAAAACGCGGGTGAAGCCGCGGGCGGACAGCTAGTGTTGAATACACACTGAATTTAAGGAATTAGAAAACATAATATTAAGTGGAGTGGTTATCACTAGCGCGTAGTAATTCCAGATGATTAATTAATTATTATAGAAGAAAAAGTAATAGGTAACCTACTTTTCAGATTAATGCAGCAGATGATATTTATAACGATTAGCGTTTATAGCGTCAAAAAAAATATATTTATAACAAATTCAAATTCAAATTCAAATTATTTATTTCTTCCTTTTACAATATGTCCTTAACTAATTTGTGATTGGAACACTCCTAGTAAGCAAACAAAATGCTTGTGTCAGGAGATTCCGCTCTTCCTTAGCACTATTAGATACAGAAACAGAAAAAAACAATAAGAATACAATGCAAAAACAGAAAAGAAAAGAAAGAATTTAATAAAATCTGTGTGTGTCTGTGTGTGTGTGTGTGTGACAGCACGTTTATTTTTTATATTGGAGCAAAGCTTGGGTATCTGAGTAGCTTAAGGGTTTCAACCATTCCATTAATACTTTTTTACAGTTTTTATTGAGCAATTTACCTATATTTAATTTTTTATTTATTTTAAAAAATATATAACAGCTTTATGTTGAAAGGATTATTACGAGATGTTATATTATATACTTGTTTGACTCACTGAATAAGTTTGTCTAGAATTTGGTTACCTTAAAAGTTATAGGGTAACATTTCACATTCATATACATATTATACCAATGTGAAATGACTTAATTACCAAACTATTTTCAAACTAGCTTACCGCCCGCGGCTTCGCCCGCTTTATCTAAAACATAATAAATTATACACTAAAACCTTCCTCTTGAATCACTCTATCTATTAAAAAAAACCGCATCAAAATCCGTTGCGTAGTTTTAAAGATTTAAGCATACAAAGGGACATAGGGACAGAAAAAGTGACTTTGTTTTATATAACTTGTTTCTTACGACACGTATATATACTGTCTACGCTCGTGGCGTATGAAAACCGTACCTACTTCTTTTGGAAGGCCCGATAATGTGTTTGTAACGAATGTTTCATTTATTTATTCATTATTCGTTTATTCAGGAAAACAACATTTACAATTCTTAAATACTTAAGAATTACATAAATCAAAAATTCAAAATACGTAATATATACAAATTACTTTAATCAAATTAATGTAATATATGTCTACTCATAGATTGATTAAATAAATTTAAATTTAAAAAAAGAAAAACAAAATAGTGGCAACCCTATCACCATATCGCACGAACGTGTGTACTCGGCTCATATTCTGTTAACGAATAATGTACCAAGCCGATCTCAGTCTAACATGCAAAGTATTATTTTAACTTTATTTTTTATTTTTATTTTTTGTTTTCTTTTCAGTCCCAACCCTATAAAGGCATTTCCAACACTAGCTTGCCACGCTGTCTTCGCTCTTGAATTAAGTTCGTAATTAATACAAGTATAACCCTACGGCGTCACTTGAGTGGTACTTGAATAGCTCGAACAATTCTTGGTCTATCTATTTTAACAGAATCGATTCAGCAAATTACGGGATATTCTGGTAAATATTCAATAACTTACCTTCACATGAACACAATTCAATACTCACACAATGAAATTTATTTAATTATTCTTTGCTTTCGTATAAATTTGATACACAAACCCTAAAGATCAATGGGTACCACTCAACATTTATTAACACTGGTGTAGGTAGTAGGTAGTTTGCCTACTAATTATTTATCCTCGAGAAATATCGACACAATTTTTTTATTAAAAAAATTTTAATCTATTAAAAATAATAATTCACCTATTTTTAAAACAAGAAATTCAACCGTTCATATAATTACCTTCTAACAACCGTTACTACACCAAACGGTATAGATATTAGGTATCGTTATCGGTATCGGTATCGATACGTAAAAAAAAAAGAAATGTGCAGTTGGCGCCAAAAAGAAAAAAACGTTGTTTACCCGCGCGCGTGAATTGCCTTTTCGAGTCATCATATTATAAAGTTCAGAGGTTGTTATATTTTTAGATTTCGATGTAAATCGAATATCCTGTTAATATCGATTGTGACAAAGAACAATACATAAAAGAAAGACAAAGAAAAGATTAAGATAAGATTATTTTATAGGAAGTGAAGAATCATATTTTAGTGAAAATGTGTTCCTAAAAATATGTTTTGATGGTTGATACAATCTATTGAAACGGCAAGATGGAAGAAAGGAATTTAATTTAAAAGAGAAAAGCAAGGAAGGAAAGGAAAAAATAAAATACATAGAAGTGTCTGTTTGTATGTATATTAAAACTCACAGTATTTTAAATATTAAATGAATAATAATGTTAAAATAAGTACTTTGTCAGAAAATCTCATAACACAGGTAAGTAATTCTTAGACGAGCTTAAATAATATAATTAATAAACCGTGTTTTAATTCCGTTATATAGTTTTTAATTACTAAATCTTATAATTAAACACAAACAAGGGTGATATGAAATTACCCTTAGTGTGTTTCCATTGTTATAGAATTCTACACAAGAGCATGATAAAGAAAAATTTCGTATGTTTGTTTGTTCAATCAGTCAAGTTTTAACGTTCTTCCTAGTTCCTCATAACAATAGAAAAGTTAGGTACCTACCTTATGTAATGTGTTCGTAGATTTGATTTTATACATATTGGTGGTAAATGTTATAAATATATGTTAAGACGATTCAAAAGTGCTTCTAGAAGAAGCCTAATTGAATAAATAAATGTTTGTGTTTGAGTTTACCTTTGATATTTACTTTTTTAATTAACTTTCAACTCTTGTTTTCCGTCTTCTTTCCCATTTAATAAAAAACATCGTATAGTAACGAAATACCCTTAAAAATTAAAGCCCTCTTAAGAAAATATCGTCATACAATGGAAACACACGCTATCTGTGATTTATCATCACGATGTTGTCGTCATGAAAATATTTAGGTAATTATTGCACTTTCCGCCAACTCATGGTAATTTTGTTAGCTAATATTTCTTTATGGCAATTTCATTTTCTAGATGACAAGGGGTTTTACGTGTAATGTTAATTTTTTGCGATTACTAGCTAGAACCCGCGGCTTCACTCGTATGTTACCCGAGTAAAAAGCCTAAGTATGTGATAATCCAGAGTATAATATAATATAATATATCTGTGCTAAATTTCATACGGATAGGATATGGATAGGGCTGGTCTTGCGTTAAAGAGTAACAAACATTTATCCATTCTTAGAAACTTTTAACGATTTTAATATTGATTTTAATATTGGTATTTCGGCAGAATGCAGATCGGCTGTATCTATCTGCATGTAATTTTGTCGTAAAGATAGATAGAACATAGTCCATAGTCTGTTTGAAATTGATTTAAGTATTATAATAATTCATATGTAAGCGTGTGCGTTCATGAAATTTTTGTATGGTCACCGTCTTTGATAAGTAGGTAGGTATCTACACAAAATTTGAATTACATCCGTCCTTTTACAGTGAATAAAAATCAAAACTAAAAACATACACACAGCTAATAAAAGCGAATTAATCCAAAATGTTAAAAAAATAATTATTTTTTACCAAGCTTCTCATAGACGCGACCAAAGCCGCTGTACAAAACTAGTATACAAACAAGTGAACTTATAACTTAGTTCGAGTTAAACACCTACTAATATAAAGGTTAATATTAACATTATTTATTGGCAATTTAAAATAATTTTCACAGCAATGCGTGGTGGTTGAATATTAGAAATGGCTGACCCAATTATAGCATACTGTTATAATGCAGGCGCTAGACATGTGATCAAATACGCAAATACCTACAAAGTCGCGAAGTGTGGCACTGACATTTGCCTATTTGTTCAAAGTTTGAACACATATTTGAAGTTTGCCGAGTCGAGTCGGTTTTTCTGCGAACATCAAAAGTAATCAAACTTCAAATTTGCTTCAAAGTTTGTGCGCCCTGCCACACTTGTTGCAATGCTTAGTAACGCGCGCGCCGCTGACCGGAGCAGTTGTGTGTGTACTATGATATATAAAAGAGCTAGATACGTTACCCGCTCTCTATTTTGGCAAGAAAAAACTCAGGTAAGTGCCCGAGTTTCACTTAGTCACGCACCATTCAGCGTCGTGGCTGGACGTTCTTTTTGTATTTTAATCGGCAGTTGTTATTACGAAGTACATGAGTGAGACATGTATTATGTCTCGTGCGTGAGAGTGAAAGAGAGAACAACTGTATTGGTGATAATGCGTTAGTAAGTAGGTATGTATTAATTACGCTGTTTTTTAGTGCAATGATGTTGGCGTATGCCGCGTCTACTAGTATAATAGGTCATTGTGTGTGTATATTTTGAGTGTCAGAATGGAGTGGAGTAATGATGTAGTTATCGAATTTCTTCAGCTACGTCCTCTTACGATACATTGTAGACATCCATTCACGTCTTCTTCTTGGAGATTTAACATTTTGATGTAAAGAATGAAACCAAAAATTGAACGTACTCAAATAAAACAGATTGACGGCGTCCACAAAATCGTCTTCCGATCTATCAGCCATCTTTGCAATAACTGTGCCGTAAAACATTTGAAAACAAGTCTAGCAGGCATATTTGTAATCGTGTTTGCGTCAAAGTTTTCACTTCAAAGTTTGTACAAATGTTTGCTCAAACTTTGAAGCCAATGTGTAGCGCCAGCATAATACACGCGATTATAAAACATTAATATTTTGAATGCAACGATTTATTTTTTATACGGGCAAATGTGACGGTTTTGGAGGTTTTAAATACTAGATAATATATACAAACACACAGAAACATGTGTGCAATTTCTGACACATAACACACATGTGAAGCAGAGAAACGAAATTATTCATTGAAGTAAATTTAAAATCTATACCTACTATTTACTAATATTATACAGCTAAAGAGTTTGTTTGTTTGAACTCGCTAATCTCAGGAACTACTGGTCTGATTTGAAAAATTATTTCGGTGTTAGATAGCCCATTTATCGAGGAAGGCTATAAGGCTATAATATATCATCACGCAAAGACCAACAGGAGCGGAGCAATGCGGGTGAAACCGCGGAGCACAGCTAATGTCAATTGATTTTAAAAATTCATTCATCATTAGAAAGTCACAACTTTGCCACAATATACAGATACAACCAGTAGGGAAACTTCATACATCACGTTCGAAATAGTGTACCTATTCTTCTGATATAAGAATACCCTTACGATTCTTGTAAACAAGCTTGCTAGTGTGCGTGAGCCATTTAGAACGCGTTCTATGAAGTTTCCCTACTGGTTGTATATATGTATATTGTGCCTTTACCGAGCAACATAATATAGGCTTTTTTTCGTTTTAATCCGAGTGAAGCCGGGACAAGCAGCTAGTCTTCTTATATATAAAAATGTATCGCAAAATGTGTTGGTAAGCGCATTACTCGAGAACGGCTGAACAGATTTCGATAATTCTTTTTTTATTATATTTCTTGAAGTACGAGGATGGATCTTATGTAGAGAAAACGTAAACATGTACCACGGGCGAAGCTGGGGCGGACCGCTAGTATCTTATAAAGTTATTTAACCATAGATTCTGTTAGCAAGTATTCCATCACAATCGATCATAAAAGTTAGCCAACTTGCTGACAACAACTGGGAGAAACAAAGAAAAACATTATATAAAGGATAAATATAAGTTTGTGTGTTTGTTTGCTCTTATTTGTAAACGGCTAAATTTGCATAATTAAACCGTAAAAAAGTGGCTGAAGGTATCATTAGCAGCGTAACTACATAAGATATACTTAATCTTAAATAATTAATAAGTAATTATAATCTATACTAATATTATAAAGCAGAAGAGTTTGTTTGTTTGTTTGAACGCGCTAATCTCAGGATGTACCTACTAGTCCGATTTGAAAAATTCTTTCGGTGTTAGACAGCCCATTTATCGAGGAAGGCTATAGGATAGGCTATATCATCACGCTCAGACCAACAGGACCGGAGCAATGCGGGTGAAACCGCGGGGAACAACAATATGTAACGCGCGCGTAGTTTCCTTACTCCTGGGATTTCCGGGATAAACCTTCCTATAAAATTTTCCTACTCAAAATATATGAGCAGTGAAAGTTTCACCAAAAACTGTTCCATTGTTTTTTTTTTTATTTTTTAACCGACTTCAAAAAAAGGAGGAGGTTATCAATTCGGCCGGTATGTTTTTTTTATTTTTTTTAATGTATGTACACCGATCACTCCGAGGTTTCTGAACCGATTTACGTGATTCTTCTTTTGTTCGATGCGGGATGGTGTCGAATTGGTCCCATAAAAATTTTATTCGTATAGGCCCAGTAGTTTTTATTTTATGAGCATTTTTGTCTGTATTTGTAAATGTTGTAAGTGCAAGTTTGAAGTCGGTTGTTTTTAACGCAGTTATATAGACTTGTTGTTTATTTTTCCTGACAATAGTTTGTTTTTACAACAATTCGATAAAACAACGCTTTGTTACAGTTTAACGCCATTTTTAAAACCTGTTAATGATCCGTAAAAATTACAAGGAAGTGATTAAAAAGTAAAATCGGAGAAAATAATTGCAATTTTATTTAATGGCGATTGTCTTTACTTGGATATTTTTGAGAGTTAAAAATGAATTGACGAATTTTTGCTGTGAGTGCTGAATTTCAAGCCTCTGTACTGACTTCAAATCTGTTTACACAGGGTTTTTTTTCGGGTCAGCACTGATTTGCCTCGAATTTGTAGTCAGTTACTGACCCTGTTTAAATCAGCACTGACGTCATTGTTTAAGGCTCATTGCAATTGGATATTGGATATAAATTTGGAATTGGGGGTAAAAAACAACTATTCGGAGTCTACATAGTATTAAAAAAAACTTCCCGTCTGTCTGTACCTACAATCTACATACATTTTATATGTATGCTTAGATCTTTAAAATTTTAATGTGTAGGTACTAACAGTTTTTTAAAAAGATAAAGTAAACTTTATCTAAACCTCACTATTCGATTCAACTCGGACGAAGCCGGGACATTTGTCTAGTATCTATACTGCCGCGATAACTAAGAATGCAGTAATCGCAAAATGGCGTTTTTGAGATAAACGCGGGAAAGACATTTTTACATATTTGAGGAAGATGTTTATATTTTATAGCCCTTGAAATCTATCAATAAAATTGGAAAAAATACAAGCTTTACAAAGATAATTATCTTATATTTCATAAATTAGTATATCCATTAATAATGCGTATTATTGCGTTTAGGTTTAGCATCAGGCCATGTGAAAATCACAGGACACTAAGTCTAAATACAGTACTTGCGCTCATTACTGCATTATGTTCTAGCGCATGTTGATTACTGCGTTATTTTTTAGTATTTGATACAGGTTTTTAATGTCCGGGGCTAAGTAGATGTACACATAATATCTTCTCACTTTTACACAGATTTAAAAAAAATGCTCTACGGTTGAAACCTACTGCGGGGATATTAAAATTAAACAATTTGTAGAAGAAAATTAAGTTTTATTAAGACAACATTTATTTTAACATCAGTTAAACTGACATGTACATGACTTAAAAAACAAACAGCGCGCAGGAGCAGCACACGTGCCGCACGTCTCACTTCACCGAACGACGACGATTTGCTTCAACAAAACGCAGCACTGTATCGTACGGTTACGATCTCGCGAACTTTTACCTGTGCTTTTACTACACACAAATCCAGTAATGTGGAGAACTGCGTTTTGACGTAGCATTTGGTCTACAGACACTAGAATAAAATGCTACAGTAATGGCTATTACTGCACTTTGTTTTAGGGTATCTTAACAAGAACTGCATTATTTTTTAGCACATGTTTAATACGGCGCTTTTTCTTATCATTGATATAGTTTTCATGTAAGTACTGCAAAAATCGTTAGCTAAAAAACATACTTCCGGGTACTTTTTTTATGAAATTATTTTTTTTTCATGTTAATAAACCCCTTGGGATCCCATTTCTTGGAAAAAGTAAAAATCCCAAAAATGTCGATTACTGCATTCTTTGTTATCAGGGCAGTATACTAATATTATAAAAAGGAAAGGTTTATACGTATGTATGTATGTATGGTTTTCACGCATAAACTATGGAACCGATTATAATGAAATTTAGCACACATATAGAGGGTAACTTGGATTAACACATAGGATAGGTTTTATCTCGGAAATCCCACGGGAACGGGATCTATGCGGGTTTTCCTTTGAAAACGCGGGCGAAAAGCTAGTAGAGAATAAACACAGACGGACATTTTTTTTAATAATAATGGACAGACAGACAAAAACATCTCACCGCTAACAGCTGCCTTTTAACACTGCATAGTAAAAAGTATTTACTTAATTTGCCTAAGAATTCCATTGTCCATACCGGTTTGAAGCAATGACTCAGGCTGCATTCGCATAGGATTGTAATATCTAATAATACATTTTAATATTGTATTTAAGAACATGTATATAAAAATATAAAGTATCTATGCCGAGAATACGTGTCAGAAGTGAAACTTTGGCAAGATTAAAAAATACTAAAATCGTCGCCTTACGATCCTATATTATGCCTTACGCCCATGCGTCCATGACGTGACAGTATTGCCATGACGCGACCTTAAAATTTAACTCCCAACGTGCCAAGAAATTTCACTTCACTATAAGACCAATATTTAAAAGAAGCAACTCCATAGTTTAAGCTACTATTCCATACAAGAATACATTTTATAGTAGCTGTTTAAAAATATACTATGTCACTATATCCTTATAAACATTTCTTTTTCAATTTAATTACACTAGTAATTTGCATACGCCTAGTTTTCCCACAGATTCCGAATTTGGAAATACTGCATTTCATTTAAAGATCAAAATATCTTAATGAACCGTATGCAAATTGCAAATGGCCGTTTGACATTGTGTATTGTTGTATTGGAAAATGAACTTTATTGTATTGTGTTAGAAGTGAATTTGCATTGTAAATCAAGGGACGTAATTTGAGTTATTTTTAAATTAGTCTAGGTTGCAAGTTGAAGGATGGAGAATGTCTGCCTAGTTTTTAGGTCTTAAGTGAATATACCTGGTAATAGTCTATTAAAAATATAAAGAAAGATATGAAGAAGTACTAAAAAGGGGTTGTCGAAATAAAAATAGGACTTGAGATTGCCATTTCTGTCGTTAATTACGTTTAAAATGTTTTTTATTATTATTAAATTATACTTGCAAAACCACCAAAAAGAAACTACATAGTAGGTATTTCTTTAGCCTATCTGTTGTTATAATAATTAGTATAATCTACAACACTGTCAAGTTTAATCAAAAACAGTTCAGTTAAATTTAAGTGATGTGGGTAGATGATAAACCAAACTTTGTATTTTTTATGAAATAGTAAAAACTCAAAATTGTATGTTAATTTTTATCGAAATCGGTTTAGTTGTTAGGTACGTATAAAAGCATTTCCATTCACTAGATTTTTCTTGTTACCTACCTACTTTATGAATAATAATTTGCAATATTTTACAAAAATACAATTTAATTTTTATTTCCATTATACATGATTAATCTCAGAATTCATTGCATAATCTTAAGTGCCTCTACGTAAAACATACAATGAAGCCTTTTTATTTATTTTACTTTTTTATTATTTAAAAACTAATCGAAATGGAACCCACAGAAAACCGTTAAAACTCATAACTTAAATAAACATACTCTTTTAATATGCAAAATGAGTTTGTTAAAAGCAAAGTTATTTGACAAAGCCGAACGTAAATCGGAATTAACTATTGTGTAGTATAAGAGATGGTGAAAGATCTATACGTTACTAAAAATGTACAAGAATATTCCTAATTAATGATCAATTAGTAACAAGTAATAAACTTTGTAAATCGTAAATATCATATTATAATCAGACACTATCTAAAAACTGTTTTATATATCACAAAAATATACATATGTATATGTATGTTTATAAATTATTTTAGACAATGCGTTTAAAGGAGAATTATTGTATTTTGAATGCTAATAATAACGCAGGTAGTTTTGTGATTAACACATGTATGTAATATAAATAAATATAACAATCCAAAACCTAAATGATCTTAAAAAATATTTATCCTGTGGTGGGAATCGTTATATTTTATTTTAACATTTTACTCATTATCTACAGCTTCTGGGCATGTTCTTTTAACCACATATTAAGTATGTCAGTTAAAATGAAAAATAATTAATAATATGTATACGAATACATCAAGGTTTCAAACCGGCTCTTAGGGAATTTATCAACTTTAAGAGCTTTAAATCCGTCACCATCTCTTAGACTTAGACTATCTGTATTTTTCTATCATATTACCATTTAAATATTTCTACTATTATCTGACCTTTTGACCTCGGTCCTCGTGTATCTATGGTTCGATTCCAGTTTCTAATAATATTATTATGTGCTAAATAGACGATTTGATATTTATGTTATTTGTATTTAAATTAGTATTAAAGTTAACAATAAAAACCTGTGTTAATCAGTGAAAGAATGTATTATAATCAGTTTAATAGTTTATGATGTTATGTTATGCAAACAAAATTTATATTACTAGCTGTGCTCTGCGGTTTTACCCGCATCGCTCCGCTTCTTGTTAGTCTTAACGTGATGCAGATAATATAATAATATGTACCCATAGCTTTCCTCAATGAATGGACTATCTAACAGTGAAAGAAGTATTCAAATAGGACCTGAAATTTCCTGAGATTAGCGCGTTCAAGCAAACAAACTCAGCTTTATAATATTAGTATAGATAAAGCGGCCTACCGCCTTACTTGTCACATAAAAACGCAAAAATGAACACATACAACGAATAATAATTGAATATTCAATTTAATTATCTGTGCTAGTCTAGTCTATAGTCTATGCATATGTTGAATATATGAATAATAATGTTTTATTAATATTTTTATTTTCGGCAGACGTGTCGCTGTATTGTCACGGTATTTTTAAAGCGATTCTTTGCGAATCGCGAATATCGTCGACTTAACCGTGAAATATACTGGTTTTAGGGTTCCGTGAATAAATTAATTTAATACTGGCATTTTTAAACTATCAGCTTGTACAGATTTTATTTAGGATTTTAAAATATGTTCCTCTATTAATCAGTAAAGAAGCTTTCAAATGATAAAATATTTTTTTAATTGGTTATTTTCGAAGTCTGTATTTCCAAAAAAGTTTATTTTTAATGTCATTTTACAAGTCTCTATTGGCACATAGATTACTTTGAATATCATCTTGTACACTATAATATTTACTAAACGGAGCCCAAAATGCAAGGGTGACTCCCCACAGTCTATTTCTTACTTATAATACTTACTAATACTTACTTATTTAATACAAAATTATGTTAGTTTGTCTCGTCTTTTATGTTATAACCGTTGTATCTGATGATACAACATAGAGACTGACATAGGCTTTTTACTTCGGCGAGACATGTTTTCCCATGGTACCTAATATCCTTTATATTCATTATACGGAACCCAAAACCGTTTCGCACTTAACCATCAAAGGTGCTTTTAAGGTCGTAAAGGTGATAATTGATTAGCACACACGTCTGCTGTTAAATTTAATATTTCCCCGTGAATCAGAACCGAGTTATTTTTTTAAATTATTACCCCATACTGAATAATGGTTCTTGACTTGTTTATAGGATATGACGGATTTAAAACCCGTTTTATTTATCGTCTAAGGATGCTTTCTGGGAAGTATGATATATCCCTTTAGGGAATTTAATTTATTATATGTTTATAGGAGGGGACTACTTCAAACTGTAATGAAACTAAAATTTATGGAATTTTAGTTCTTACTGCAGTTTTTAATACGCTTTTTAGCTTCACCTTTATGTTTAGTACCTATGTAACCAACTCTTTACGAATCGATTGTGATCTACTTGCGGATAGATTTAAATCAAACTTTTTACACATATCTAGGATCGGTGCCAATCAAGGTGCCAATACAGTAATTTTATAAGTTTAAGCGTGTTTTTTTTTCAGTTTTTCTTCAAACTAAGTACATAACTTACCTAGTTACATGCATAATTAATTATTGAACGCACTGTATTATGAGATTAAATCACTACCTACCCAAATTAAATTAAAAACAATAACAAACAAATGTATTTTTTTTCTAGTCTATGCACTTTCTATTAAAAAAACACATGACAGTTGACAGCTAAATATCACTGACGTTTCTTTTTTTTTCCTTTTCTAAGGCAGCTGCTTATCCTTGCTTATAAGGTCATCTTTCCAAGGGATAAAGCGTTAATCTTTTATATTTTACGAAAAATAAAAACATATATCATTTGAGGTCATAATTACAGACGCCATAGTGGATGGGTGTGGCACCATCAATCAACATTCTTTAATTATAACTAACTTAATTATAATATTGGGGAATGCATTGTTTTTAACGTGCTGTTTTAAATTACTTTTAATTCTTTGACCGTTGGTAAATACGATTTAGTTGTTTATGTATATCATTTTATTAACAAAAAGATGAAAAACTAAAATAAGTACCTGCAAATTAAGACGCCAATAATATGGCACATCTAAAGAAGTTTAATTATCAGCTGTTTGTTATGGAAAATGGAAATAATAAGTGTTTTATAGATAAATGTGGGTGTTTAAATAAAACAAAATATAAACAAATTATAATGTATAAATTACTATAGAACTATTGGTGGCTGAATCTATATTGAAAACGTGACAAAGTTTCCAAAAAGGAGAAAATAATCACAACGATTTTTTTCTCAATTTTTAACAATTCAATTATACAGATAGCTAATCACACTTTTACAAAAATCCACACACAACTACATTTCTAATCCAAAAAAAAATCAGCCGCGCTACAGAATTTTTTCCGGATATTTTCTAAAAAGTCAAGATTTATCTAGCGCTGAATACATTAGCGGTATCTCATCTTGATACTGCAACACCATACAAGGGAACCTTTCAAGACCTATACTTTATTCATACGTGAGGCGATGCCTGCAAAATGGATAAGGCTCGCTATTCAGTGTACGACGTAATGACAGATATTTTATTTGTACAAAAAATGTTCCGAAAAAATAAAAAATGTAGGCAAAAAACTATAGAAATGGTGGCCGAATTTACGCCTTCTCGCTTAATTTTTCAATTGTAAGTATGGAGACATTTTGATACCCGAGAAAGGACATAGGCTACCTTTTATTGCGAAATATGTACCACGGGCGAAGCCGGGGCGAACCACCAGTAAATAATAATGAACAATACCCATCACACAGTGTTAATTTTTCTTGTTTAATTCTCTTAAAGAGGTACAATAATTACTCAAGTGTGTTGTAACTGGATATATTTATATCATTTTTACAAAATTATTTCCTATCATGTAATTTATAACTACAACAATAAAGACGCCATTCATAAATTCGTTTCACTAATACAGTCGGGTAATGAATGGCCCGCTTTAAGGACACGCATACATCCCTAGGCCCCTTTATTGTATTTAACGGCGGCTCATTCCGGGATAAGACGGGTTACTTAAAAGGATTTAAAATTAGTAATTATTTATAGTGTTGCTATAATTAAATATCGTTTTTGGAATGTTTTATCACATTTGGTTACGCTGTTTTAGCGGATTTGTGTAAACAAATATTCGCCATATACAAAAATACTTTATATACTTATACAGGGTGTCCCACTATTGGTATACTAAGCGCGAAGGGACTTGTAGTTTTACATACACTGATCACGTAAAAAATACTTAAACAACAAAATTACGTCAAAAATTTTTCGCAAAATTTTTCCTGAAAATCCATGTTTTCTTCTCTAGCTTCGCGCAGCCGGCATATACCGCTTCTCTAATGTGAGCATTTTGTCTATGAAAACATAATCTTAAACGATAGCTCACGTGCGGGTGGCAAAGTTGGGGTTGCTTGTTATGGGTGTACAACAGAATTCATCTATTTGAAAATATGCGTCTGGAATTTTATAAGTATTTTTTACGTACTCAGCGTATGCAAAACTATAACCTCCTTTGAGCTAAGTATACCAACAGTCTCTGTGGGACACCCTGTATATGTATACTTATTCATAAATGTCATACAAATTTACATCTATCTTTACCTACTAACTTATTTCATACTAGCTTCCGCCCACGACTTTGTAGGTGCATCCCCGTTTTTCCCCGTTCCCGCAAGAATTTCGGGAAATCCTTTCTTAGGGGACGCCTACGTTATGACATCTACCTGCATGCCAAATTTCAGCCCGATACGTCCAGTGGTTTGGGCTGTGCGTTGATAGATCACTATATCAGTCACCTTTGAGTTTTATATATTATATAGACTAGATTTCAATCCGCGGCTTCGGCCGCTATTTCAAGAAAAACCCGCATAGTTCCCGTTCATGGGATTTTCTGTCTTATTTTAAGTCTTCAGCTACCTACATTCCAAATTTCATTGTAATCGGTTTAGTAGTTCTTACATGAAATAATAAAAAAAAACATCCATTCTCAGATACTTTCGCATTTATAATATTATAGTAGGATTTAAATCCGAAAACATAACTCCTTTTGCGCATTCACTTAAATTTTCGAATTTTATTTAATCCATCTTCTCTAATGTTTCATTAGGCTATCAGATAGGTTAATGAATTTACCTGTTTACTCGGCCCGGGACTCGAATCCTGTTAAATTCGCTAATTCGTACACCTTAATGCATTTTATGATCTAGTGTCGTGGGCTATGAAGGTATAGACAGGACAGGGACAAATATTTGGTGAATATAATTGTTATATGTACATTAACATAATATGACATATTATTATACATATTTATTATAATTTATTTTGCTCAAATATGCTTCCTTGCGAAACAAATTAAATTATTAAATTAACTTCATAGTATGCTTGTAATTGTTATTAAGACTATTGTTTTGTCTTGCTATAAAGTTCAAACCACTGAACAGATTTTGATTTCGTGATAGACTGTGCAAGTATATTTCAAAGATCATGTTGTAAAACGTTTGAGCAAATTTCTAAACGTTTGACAGTTCTATAAGATGTGAACTTTTCTTTTTTTCGTTAATAACTATTTATATCATAAAATATGTAACACAATCTACTAAACTAAAGCTTTCTGAAATCTCTGTATTCAATGATGCGTAAGAAAATGGTGACTTGTTCTAGAATATAAGTATACAAAAATATAGTAAAGATCGATCCAGCCTGGAGTTTGATCTAAACACTACGAGAATTTTATACAAAAAGCCTAAAATAGTACTGCTTGCTTAACTTTAAAGTTAAATCTATGGTAGTCTAAAATAACTATCTGCTCTATATTTTCCTAACTCTATAGTCCAACATTTGGCGAGCGTTCTATAGTAAATATTTACCTGTGACTCACAGCTCCGCAGCGCTAAAATGGCGCTTAGCTTTTAGAATAATCTATCGACCCAAATACAAAAGTTTGTACAGATAATAAATTAAAGACCTAGTGGCTAATGACCTGGATTGTAAGGCGTGGTTTGGTCCTTGCGGAATTGTAGATATGTTTTAAATGGTTTAGTAGTAATGACGGTTATATTTTTGTTTGTTTTTACTTTTTATATAATGAGTTACACAAATAATATTATGATGGGGAATTTTGATGGAATTATTATAATATGTATACGGTGTATGCCAAGCACAGGTGTCAGAAGTGAAATTTCTTTAGTAATATTCAAAGATAGATAGGTACCAAAGTCGTCGCCTTACACCATGACGTGACGGTATTGCCATGACTTTGAAGTTTTACTATGACTTTGAAGTTTACCTTAAGAAGTTTCACTTCAAAAACATTTAAAATATTTATCAATATTTTACCTATTTCTTTCAGTCTAGAAAGAATTTTCTAGCATCAAGTATTAAAGAAAAATTAACGGAATATGATTTATTAATTACATTAATAAACCGAGGATATGCTTGATCATCCTGTCTGTATACGTACTATTCATAACTACATAAGTTGTAAAATAAATAACTCCGTTTTAATCCCTTAAGCCTTTAATTAAAAAAACTTTATAAGCGGCATTTTATGACCCTCTGATGTTTATGATGTTTTATATCCAGCTATCACAAGTTTTTATAACTTGCGAATGAGCAATATCTTTTACTGTACTTTTGTTTGTTAGTTTGTCCAAAATTGATGCGCCGTTTGCGATAAATCGCGTGTTATGGGAAGTAAAGGTAGGTCATAGTTAAATTGATTAAAATGTGTGAACAAGTAGGTACACACAAAAATGTTATCGATGAACAGGTTTAAGATAAATCAAGCGAAGCCGCGGGCGTAAAGATAGTTCTTATTATAAAGAGGAAAGCTTTTATTTTAATACAGTAGCACAAACAGAAGATTTTACTAACTGAAAACTACATAGTATAGCTTATTTGGCGGCCTTATCACTTATTAGTTATCTCTTCCAGGCAACCATGGTAAATGTTAACCAGCAAAAAAGATCACTTCCGTGACAAAAAGATCGCGATTATTTTATTGTTTGCAAATTATTTTATAGTTATACAAAAACTACTGAACCGATTTCAATAATCTTTCAAAAATGGAAAGATACATTATTACCGTGGAACATACGATCCATACTATCCATACTAATATTATAAATGCGAAAGTAACTCTGTCTGTCTGTCTGTTACTCAATCACGCCTAAACTACTGAACCAATTTGCATGAAATTTGGTATGGAACATGGAATATACCCGAGAAAGGACATAGGCTACATTTTATCCCGGGAAAATGACGCAATCCCGGAAATCCCACGGGAAGAGAACTATGCGGGTTTTTCTTTGACTGCGCGGGCGAAGCCGCGGGCGGAAACCTAATAGGCTATATTTTATTTCGTAAACACGTTTATTCACCTGTATGTTTGTATGTAACCATTTTGCATAGACTCGGTTTTGACACACATCACACTAAAAACAAGAGATTTAATTCAAACTTTGTACACTTATCAAGAATTAGAAAAAATAAATTAATAATAATTGGTAGGAATAAAATAATTTTCAAGCTCGATCGATTAGTTTTTGTGTTAAATCGTAAGAAAACAAAAGCCTTTTCGTAATACAAGTTCTGATATCTAATTGTTTTAAATAATTTTATGTTCATTATTCAAAAACACTGAATATCTATTAAAAATAAGATAAGCTTGGCCAAATCATTAGCATTAGATTACGGTTGTATTATAAATGGATCGTGAATGGCCATAAATGTTCTCGAATAATGTGGGATTGTGGGATACGACGCCATTTTGTTTTCGCCTTTTTTAGCACAGACAATAAAGCTTCCTTATAGAAAAGATAATACATGTTATAGATATATCTATAGGATGTAGTAAGAATATATCTCTTAATTTAAAGCTTTTATTAAATATAAACTAATATTATAAATCTAGACTATTATAAAGACTTTGTTTGTTTGTTTGAACGCGCTAATCTCGGAAACTAGTGGTCCGATTTTAAAAATTTAAAAATTTTATTGATAAATATAAATAACAATTTTTGACGATAATGAATTCATTCAATGTAAATGAGATGTTAAAATCTATCATATCATGTTTAACAAAAAAAAAATATAGGTACATACTCAATTCAAAATTTAACTAAAATATAAATTTAATACAACACAATACAAAATGCGCTCTCTTAAAACAAAGTCGGTTAAACTATTAAATTAACTTTAAAATTTCAATGCCATTGTATGTGTGATTGATTCACGATTCGAACCCTGACCCTTGCGAAATATTTTAAGTAATTACTCTACCAAGTGTTCATTTATTTTTATCGATAAATTATCCATTCAAATGGAGCGAGTCGATGTGTTACGAGATACATACATGTTAGCGCGATTAATTTAACGATAAAATTATATTTTAAAAGTAAATCAATTAATGAACTTAATTAATTAATTTAATAATAATTAAATGGATAAAAGTATTAATAATCATTTAATTACCAAATAATAATAATATTACATGTCATATTCAAAATAACGATCAAAACAACACAAACAACACCTGCGCTGACTCATACAGTCACACCACTCGAATGGTTGTTTTGATCGTCGTATAAATAACGGTCGTCTGCAGTTGCGAGGCATTCTTGTCTTGACTTTGGTCGAGTAAAGATGTCTAAGAAATATTATATCAGTATTTAATTACGTAATACAACCACGCTCTTACATCAGAAGTAGAAGATGAACCAGCCCTTACTCGGAATCCTGGCAGGCTGGCACAAATTCTTCTATCATACTACGTGACTGTGCAACTGTCACTGTCACCATCATGACAGTATACCACTGTGGACTTCAACCTTCGAAAAAATTGAATTGAATTGACTTCAAGCACAGAATACATAATAGTAGCTAAACGCTACAGAACGGACACTCTCCGCCTCCCGCCAAAATTAAACATTTACCTCACCCCGCACGATCAGACATGTTAAAGGCCCTACTCACGGTTCAACACAACCCACAATCTGCTGACACAATTTGTTGAAGTCGCGATTGAGCGTTCTCTACTCACGATTCATCCAACCCTCAATCTGCTGATACAATTTCATTCCGCGATTGCTTGCCACAACGTGTGCACGTCACGTTGATGCCTGGCCTGATGCTAAACCTCAACGCAATAATACGCATTATTAATGGATATACTAATTTATGAAATATAAGATAATTATCTTTGTAAAGCTTGTATTTTTTCCAATTTTATTGATAGATTTCAAGGGCTATAAAGTATAAACGGCTATAAAATATAAACATCTTCCTCAAATATGTAAAAATGTCTTTCCCGCGTTTATCTCAAAACCGCCATTTTGCGATTACTGCGAAGCGCGATTGAGCCGAGATTGGAGCAATCACAATACTCACGTTTCAACACGCACACAATCTGCTGAGACAATTTGTCGGGTTGCTTCCGCGCCGATCCAATACACAACATGTTGGGTTACGCCCCCAACGTGCCCTCAACTATACTATTCACGACACAATCTGTCAGCTCACTGCAGATTGTGTCAGCAGATTGTTACTGAAATTGAATCGTGAGTAGGCTACTTTATGGTACCCATTTCCCCGCAAGGACGATACCAACGACGTCTTAGACGAAACGCAACGAAGATTGACAACATTAATCAAATTGACATAAAGTAATTTTATTATTTTGGATTTGTGATTATCGTTTTTCGTAGAAAATGGTTAAATATTGTGCTGTTTACGGATGTATTTCATCAGAAAAACGCGATTTTTTTTTTTTTACGCTGGTCACAAATGTGCCAACCATAAAGCGTTAACACACACATTTGCAGTCTCTACAGTGTGACTGTCAAAACAATCATTTTGTATGGAATGTCCGGGGTGTGCTTCAAGTAAACAAGGATGAAGGAACTCGCACAATGTGTGTTTTCTTATGCGTTATGTGAAGTAAATGATTGTGGTGTGGAAAATTGTAACGGTAATGTAGTTCATCAATATTATTTAAACGCAGTGTGTAAACCGGGCGGTTGTCCAGGAAAGTTGAGCCTTTAATTTTGGTAAGCGAACGACGTGCTTATGTCACAAATTATAAATTATTGATTCCGTGGGAATTTAAATCTAATGAGGTGCCTTCGATGGTGCCCAGTGTAAGCTATTGTGCTGATAAATTATTATTTTTCTGTATTTTGATGATTCAAAAGCATTTCTAAACGAAGACCAGTAAAATATTTGAGTTTGAGTTTGTCATGTGGATTTGATTGGAGTTCTATAAGGTCAGTTTGGCCGAGCGGTTATGTTTGTGTCAAAACATAATGTTTTGACATCACGAGATGAATTACCGTACTCATTTCAAATGAACGTACGAGGACGTTATTGTTTTACTTTGGCCAAGCCGGATATAACTTGTGTTTTAACTTTTAACTATGTTCCAGGACTATGGTTATCACTTGAGAGTTGAGAAGCCGCTGTTCGCAGCTGGAAAAACTCGTTGAGCTATCGAATACTATGCAAATATCAAATCACAATAATACTCCACAATGATTGCTATGGAGCGAAAAATACAAGCAATTGCTAAACTGCTATTGTATCCTATGTACGTGTAAGAATAGTACCAAAGCAGAATTTAGATGACCGTGTTAGCGGTAATGGAAACTAATTATGATACTCGACTGCCACTTGTCTGTACGGGTCTACTGTGACTTAGTCTGACAACTGGGCAGATAATAAAACAAATCGAATGCCACTTGTCTGTACGGGTCTTCTGTGACTTAGTCTGACAACTGGGCAGATAATAATACAATCGAATGCCGCTTGTCTGTACGGGTCTTCTGTGACTTAGTCTGACAACTGGGCAGATAATAATACAATCGAATGCCGCTTGTCTGTACGGGTCTTCTGTGACTTAGTCTGACAACTGGGCAGATAATAATACAATCGAATGCCACTTGTCTGTACGGGTCTTCTGTGACTTAGTCTGACAACTGGGCAGATAATAATACAATCGAATGCCACTTGTCTGTACGGGTCTTCTGTGACTTAGTCTTACAACTGGGCAGATAATAATACAATCGAATGCCACTTGTCTGTACGGGTTTTCTGTGACTTAGTCTTACAACTGGGCGGAAAATAATAATAACCTGATTGTTTGAATTAACGCTCAGAGCACGAGCTTTTTTCAGAATGGCCGTGTTAGCGCGATTAATTTAACGATAAAATTATATTTTAAAAGTAAATCAATTAATGAACTTAATTAATTAATTTAATAATAATTAAATGGATAAAAGTATTAATAATCATTTAATTACCAAATAATAATAATATTACATGTCATATTCAAAATAACGATCAAAACAACACAAACAACACCTGCGCTGACTCATACAGTCACACCACTCGAATGGTTGTTTTGATCGTCGTATAAATAACGGTCGTCTGCAGTTGCGAGGCATTCTTGTCTTGACTTTGGTCGAGTAAAGATGTCTAAGAAATATTATATCAGTATTTAATTACGTAATACAACCACGCTCTTACATACATGTGAAATATATAATTAAGTATGACATTGTCGGTAAAGTTAATCGATTTTGATGAGAATTTGGAGTGAGAATTCAGATGTATTTTTTTTTTGGAGAACATATTTTATATTATGTACCTATTAGAATGTCCTATTTGCAGCCAATACGCACATACACACACACACTTGTTGTTCTTGTTGTTTTATACTTGTTGTATATCATGTTCTATTATTGTTATTTTCTTGTATTATTTGATTTAATATTGTGTATGTTCTGTTTTGGTTGAAATAAATCTTTTTGTATTGTATTGTATTGTATTGTATTGTATTGTATTGTATTGTATTGTATTGTATTGTATTGTATTGTATAGCTTTTACAATGATTTTTCATACGGAAAATGTTTTATTTAGCAAAGTTAACTATTAGGGTGCTTTTCCACCAAAGATGTGCTATGCAGCTATGCTACAAAAATGTTATAGCTCTGCTGTGAAACTATGTGACCGTTTCCACTGATACTAAGCTAACTATATAGCTGTGCGAGGAAGATGCGAAGCTCAAACTATGCGATGCATCGATAGTAGACGCTCTGCACATAGCTATCATAGCATATTCTACTATGTAGCTATAAATACACATAGCACATAATTATTAATACACATCCTTCTTTAAAAAACGTATCTTAGTTAAACCCGTTTCCACCACTTGCTAAGCTATGTGCATAAATAAATATGATTGATGGATAGGTAACAAACGCATCCACACAACGTAGCATAGCACATCTCTGGTGGAAAGGCATCTTTACATTTGTGTACAGATACCTACATTGGTTCTAGGTAAGTTTTAAAGGCATTCAACAGATACAATTCAATGTCTAGTTCACATTTATCTAACAATCGCGTCGATCTTTCGCGCCAAACCATCTCAAACGTCATTAGCCATAAATGAGTTTGGCATAACGAACTACAGAGTAAGTAATATACTACAAAACCATAGTATAAAGAGAGAAGTAGGTCAACTCTCGGCGTTTGGGTACGATACCTAAACTCGTGACGCGCAGGGTTGTCACTTGTCTCGTGGATATTCCAAATAATTGTATTAAACATACACCGACTTATTTCAGCAATAGCGCGTCCCTAACGAGAACGGTCCATGAGAAGGAACCGAGTTGTGTGCGTGCGTCAAGCTTGCGTACGTACGTGAACGTGGTCAAGCGCTCCGTGTACATACAAGCGGCGTGATGTACATTTGTTCAAAGATAACATACTTCTCTCTTTATACTATGGTAATATACTACGTAACGAACAGTGTTACCACAATGGCGACCATAAATCATATGTCACTTTGACAGCCGATGAAAGGAGGCCCGTCAGTGCCGATACGAACTTTTTAGTGTTTCTTTTAAATGTCTTTGATTAATTGAGTTTTTAATAATTGTAATTTTTTAACTTCTCTTTGAATGGATGTGAATATGTATTGTGATTTTTAATGTATTTGCTGCTGGTTCTCAATGGCTTTTCCTGACTCGGAATGAAAACAAAAATAAAAGCTTCAGTCACTCAGGAATAAAGTAGTTTAAAATTTGACCTGTTGTTTCTACATATTATAGAAAATTTCTGCAAAATCGATTCGCTAGTTTTTGAGAGTTACGACTTACGACTAACCAACTCACGAATAATAACATTCATAGAACATCAAATTTATAACACTAGGTACCTAGAAGGACATTACAATTTATCGTTTAAAATCATTTAGTTAAATAGTAAGTTAAATAGGTACTAGATTATCTTTAAAATATTACAAGCTGATTTCATAGTTTTTCCAAGAAAGCATTTAATCTTATTTACAATCTTGCGGTTTGCCTTGTCAGCAAATGTCAGATTTTTGCCGACAATAAAAACGATAATAAACATTTTTATGGACTTTAATATCTTTATCAAATGTAATTCTGGAAATTCTTTAGAAACAAATTAATTTAAAAATACAGTACTTAAGATCATAGATATTACACTAATTTAGGTTTATTTTTTATCTACTTTCGAGCTTTACAAGCTTTTAAAAACAGTACCTTGACTTAAAAATACCTTGAATTTAAAAAATTTCTCCTGTCTCCTCTGGGAATCGAATTTAAGACAAAAATTGCTTGCTTTAACTTACTACCAAAGAGGCGAATTTAAAATAAATAAAGAATTAATAAACCAATGTAATTACTATGGCAATTTAATAAAAAAATCAATTGTTAAAATTTAAAAATATGGAATCAATTCGCGCTTGACCGATTCTGTATTCGTATACTTACTTACTAATTAAAAATAATCAAATTTCGTGAAACATTAACATTCCAATAATGCATTAATAAGGTGATATTATCGAAATCTCATCTCAGATTTCAGTAATAAAAACATCAATTTTTTAATTTAAACATGAAAATATGTATGAAGTGTTAATAATTTAGTTATCAAATGATGCAATTTAAACTGTTAATGAATGTCTAAATGTTTAAAGAAAAAAAATGTGTGCGTGTACTAGTGTACTGCACACGTAAGAACTAAGAAGTGAAACTTCTTTATGGCCTTATTTTTCAAAAAATAATTTACTAAATGCAACTTTACAGAAATACGTCGAATCACGCCTGGTAAAAGATGGCGCGTAACGGAAAAATGTTACGCGTAACGAAAAAATGTTACACTAAATTTTTTTCCAACCCCGATAAAGAAGTTTCACTTTTATTATCTTCACCTGTATGTTTGTATGTAACTAGTAACTACTAACAACTCGATTTTGACCCACTTTAAAGTTTAAACGGACAGATTTAATTCAAACTTTGTACACTTATCAAGGTGACAGTAGGTATAATAATTTTTGAGAGTGCTTTTCCACCAATAATGTGCGAGCGATGTTTGTAAATAACCAATCATATTGCTTCATTTAGTTTGAAGTTTGAAGCGTTTGATGCGACACTATTTGTTATTTTCAAACACAATCCTCGCTACACATCCTCGTATATAATTGGTGGAAAAGCACCCTAAGCGTGGTGTTTTAAGTTAATTTTTGTTTTAAACTATATTAATAGAAATGCTGAACTAATAATATAAGAAGTAAGTTTTTTTTGTTTGTTACAACTTAACACAAAATCGATGACAAATTCGTACACATTACATTACACAGATTCTAAAAACTTGAGATTTCTCTTTTTTTAAGAATAATTGAACATTTTCAAGATATAACCGCCATAACAAAGACAATACAATTAATAGATATAACTAGCCGCCATGTTGTTGCTATAAAAATCTTATCACTAGATAAAGTCAAGTGATAATACCACTACAAGCAATTTTAAACTCTAATTGAACGAAACAGGGTACAATTTTGCATGAAGGTACCGTTCTTCTATCCTTTTAAGTCCAGTTTAATATAGTCGTATGTTTTTTTGCTTTGTCTTGAATGAAGTGGAAATTGAACCTTATTATGTTTGCAATAAGGACTTCTATTTTTAACGCTTATAGCTTGTTCACACTGCATAATGTGTCCATAATATTTGCTTATTTGGTACGATAAATATTTTATTTTATCGTTGATAGGATTGAAAGGTACATAGAATGTTTTGATGTATCGTACATGTTCATACTTGTTTGTGAATGATAATTAATTTATTTACATATACAATATGAGGAGATTCAGATCAAGACGATAGAACTGGTTCTAAAACCTGAAAAGTTTGTTTTAAAACAACTGTAGTTTACACTTTTCAAATATACTACTATAGTTTATTATCATTTAACCATAATATAGGTAGGTCATTTAACTTTGAGAACTATATCGATCGAATAGCATATTCATTAGTGATTCTACAAGTAATTAAAAGTTTTTATTATTTGGAACAAATGTTTAATCTTCCTATCCATGTCTAAACATCAAAGCAGGTAATAATAAAATGTCTATTGCACAAAATTTATATGAAATAATATACTAAATTGTCCCACGGTTTTATCCGCAGCGTTCCGCTCCTGTTGGTCTTAGCGTGATGATATAGCCTATAGCATTCCTAAAGCCGTCCTCGATAAATGGGCTACCTATACTAACACCGAAATAATTTTTCCAATCAGACCAGTAGTTTCTGAGGTTAGCGCGTTCAAACAAACTACATCTTCATAACATTAGTATTTAAATATTTAATTGATTCCTTAAATTATTATTTGACTATTAACTATAATATATATATATAATAAGTAATACAATAATTTCGAAAAGCCTAGCCACCCTAACTCTAGATAGTTTAAATATTTAATTGATTCCTTAAAATATTATTATTTGACTATTAACTATAATATATATATGTAATACAATAATTTCGAAAAGCCTAGCCACCCTAACTCTAGATAGTTTAAATATTTAATTGATTCCTTAAAATATTATTATTTGACTATTAACTATAATATATATATGTAATACAATAATTTCGAAAAGCCTAGCCACCCTAACTCTAGATAGTTTGTTCAAATTTATAGACCTAAATCGCGTTTTTTAAGAAATTATCGTGGGTAAAACTGGTAGTAGTATTGTACACGACCTCTATGAGAATATTTTTAAATACTTGTTTACATGACCTTTGGTACAGTGGTTAAAGCGTAGAACTGAGTGGTCCTGGGTTCGATTCCCAGTGTGAACTAACAAAAAATGTCTCGGTCTGGCAAGGCAAAAAATCAATCGATATTAACTACTGAATATTTATATAATCTGTATTTATTCAAACCTTTTAAAAATATTTCTCATCTCGAATATATAACGTGTAATAATTATTAAGAAATAAGTAATTTAATTAATTTAACGTCATTATTCAATATTTATTTAATCCTTTTAAAATGTTTTACTTAAGTTCCTGAAAACAGCAACAAAATCCCAAAATCTATATTTTGTATTAGATCATCAATTAATGTCCAAATACAATTAGTATAATAATATTAAGTCCACATTCATATAAAAATTCTATTTCTTCACGCACGTACGTTTTCTGGGCGGTGGTATAGGCGGCAGATCATCTCTACAGGCCAGTCGTTCCCTCAAGGCGATATCCCCACCAAAAACTCGATTATATACCCCTATCGCAAACTTCCCCCCACTATACAACATGCCTCGAAATAACTCATCAGTTTCCTTAGGAAAGCACATTGCTCCAGCGAACAGGCCACCAAGAGTTGTTCCTACTATCCGACTGGGTATACCACGTTTTGACGCCATGTAATAACCAGAAATCAAGCCAAAAGCTACTATACCCTGCCTCATTGCTAGCCTGTTAGGATCACGCATGAATTTCTTGAAATTCCTGTCATGGTCTGCCATTTCGCTCTTCAATTGTACCCAAGCATTTGCGAAACCACATTTAATTTGGCATAGACTTTTCTGGGTATCAGAACGGTAGCTTTTTACTGTAGGTAGCAAGTACTCTTGTAAAATAGGCACGTTATGTTTAGGACACTTCTGTTGGTCTTCTTGATAGACTTTGTATTCGTAATGTGGACTTGTGTATAACGGTAAGTCTTTGTATTTCATGGGTGGTGGACATTTTGGAGTAGGATCTGGTTTAGCGGCTTCTACCACTGGGAATATATTCATATTGGCACCAACTAGAACCTTTTTAAGCGCTTCAATCCATAGCCTTCCAAGAACGTAAAGATCACCATAACATAAATGAGTTAGGGATTTTTTCATTTCATCTTTGGAGTCGAAAATTTGCGTGTTAGTTGTGATTTCTTCATTGTTATTTTTTTCGAATTTTAAGGATTTTTGTTGCATTACACGGTAACGAGAAATTTTGATGGTGAATTTATTTTGACGTTGTATGTTTTGACATGAACGACTGATGATTTATGTGACGTTTTATGAGAATTTGAAAAGGAGGTTTTATATGGTAGCTAGAATGTTTAATTTATATTCTAACTAGGTTTCCGCCCGCGGCTTCGCCCGCGCAGTTGAAGAAAAACCCGCATAGTTCCCGTTCCCTCGGGATTTCCGGGATTACGTCATTTTTTCCCGGGATAAAAAGTAGCCTATGTCCTTTCTCGGGTATCTATCAAAATATCTCAATACCAAATTTCATGAAAATTGGTTCAGTAGTTTATGCGTGATTGAGTAACAGACAGACAGCAGAGTTACTTTCGCATTTATAATATTAGTATGGATACCACAATATAAAGATACAATCAGTAGGGAAACTTCATACAAACGTTCGAAATGGCTCACGCACACAAGCAAGCGTGTTTACTAGAATCGTAAGGGTATTACATATTATATTTTATCCTTCGTGTACTCTAGATGAATAATTGCCGCATGCACTTTCACTGTTAATACTTTTTAAATATTAGATATTATAATATGAAAGCAGATAGAATTAAATCTATATATATAAAAGAAAGTCGTGTTAGTTACTCCACTTATAACTCAAGAACGTCTGAACCGATTTAGCTGAAAATTGACAGGGAGGTAGTTTAGAGCCAGGAAAAGGATATAGGATACTAAATACGTACCACGGGCGAAGCCGGGGCGGACCACTAGTTTATAATAAAACCACAGACTAAAACCTAAGATAATTATGGACAACAATCGATTCAACACGATGTTATTGATTGTGTTGTGCAATATGCATGTAACCAATAGTTTATTTATTTGAGTATTAAAATAATTCCATAAAGATCATTCATTTTCATACACTTCAAACCACAACCACTGAACTGGGCAGCTTAAATCGAATCATTCGGAATCGATTATCGACTTCAGGCATTCGATTGCAATCCGAAACGATATCATTCCGATGCCGAATCGCTCGGAACTCAATTCGCTGTCGAGAAAAAAAACAAATTCATATGCCATGGATCCCATTTCGAACGGCCAGTATTACTTGACACTTGCCTGAAAATTGTAGCTCTTATTTCAACGGAATAGAGTTTAAAATCGAATGGATATTTTTTCAAGTATGTGTTGTAAGGATCAAGATTGTTTTGTCGTGTCGTTTTGTTAGGTCCAGATGAAGACATGTTAGTATGGGCCTGAATTAGATTTTTATAGGCTTGGAAATTGCTCGAACTTTCTAGAATTTTAATATAGATATCGTAACATGAGGTTCTGGGAAAGATTTTTATTAGAACTCTATAAATAATATTTTAAACTAGCTTTTGCCTGTGACTTCGTTTGCGTGGTAGAATTAATAATATGATCTCATGTGCCTTTATTTAAGATCTCTACTGGTCGATAATAACTACATTCTATTTCAGGGGTTTTTAATTTTTATATAATAATCGTGCAAACATACAAACATTTAAATAATACTAGCTGTACAAGCAAACGTTATTCTGCCTTACTTTTATCATTTTAGGATATGAAAAATAGATGTTGGCCGATTCTGAGATCTACCCACACACAAAATTTTATGAGAATCGGTTCAGCTGTGGTTCAGCTGTTTCGGAGCAATATGGTAACGCGATAATTTTTAACATAGTTATTGAGATTTAGAAACTTTGTTCTAATATAACACCAGTACAGATATAAACTTTTTATTGAAGTACTATAATACTACGTTTACTTTTAGCTAAATAAGGTTAAATTAACATAATGTTTACAAATATGTAATATGTTCATAATGGTGTATTGTTGTAAGTCGTATGCTTTTATGAGACAAAGATAATTGTTTACTGGATATGACATATTTTTACTTTTTAATGTTGATGTAAAATATTTCAGTTCAGAATTATAAATTTACTATTACGTGAAGCAAAAACTTTATAAATTTAATATTTTTGGAAAATTGCGCGGTTGGAAGGATTAAAATATGTATAATAGGTAAAATTTGGCATAGGTAGCTTATAAATAGGTAGTTTATATTATAGAGAAGGAGTACAGAATGCCAATATTAAAAAAAAAAAAATTTCAAGTCAATAAAAAATACAGGTGATATTTTAAATATTGAATACTGGGCGATCTCTAACGTTTTTAATTTGGGTTTGTATTGCATAAAAGCTCTTCTAGTATCTATATTGCAATGTTAATAATATCAACTTAATCACAAACTAAGTAAAATTATGTTGAATAAGATAATCTTTAACTTTCATCTTGTAAGTATACCTAAACCTTGTTTTTACCGTATGAAAAATTATTAATTCATACATTTATAGTCAAATATTAACAAAAATAAATTACAAACGAGTTTTTGCACTATACAGTATACAGCTACAAAGAAAAGTAAACTAAATACCTACTGCAGATAGAAGTTTTACTGTAAGAAAACAATCATTTATTTTTAAAGAATTAAAAAACTAAAAAGATTTTCGCAAATTTATCTACTTATTTTTCAAAGATTTACTTGCTACACTTAACAAATTATGACCCTTTTATTCGTTCAGAAATTGAACCTTATAATTATAACTAACCACTGTACCATAGACTATAGAGGGATATAGTTAAACAGATAACATAATACCATAGTTAAAACAATAAACAATAATTCGCTACAGGCAAAATTGATAATATTGTTAACGAACAATACACCCATTATATTGAATCTTGAACCGTTATATCGCCGTCCCCGGAGAATAAAATGATAACTGCCATTATCTTAGTCTTAGTGTTATGTAATTTTTGGGATCTGTGGGTGTTAATACATCTGCTCAATTTTTTTCGTAATTTTTATACAGTTATTGACGAAGTTACAAATTATTACAATAGTATTCAAATATTTAAAACAGGTCTTAAATTACGAGAATAAAATGTTAATATAATGTTATCAAAATGTATTCCCACTTGTTATTATGACAAATAGTCATACAATTATGTTCCCGTGAAATAATTTTCGACTAGAAAATGATAAACGCAGTTATCATTTTATTCTCGTTCAAAACTATCCAGTCGCTTCGTAAGCAGACACAAACTGTATTTTGGATTTGACACCAACTTCAACACATGAAAATAATGGACCGTCTAGATACAAAGCAAAGCTGTCATCAAAAAGATGCCTCAATAAATTATTTTTAAACGATAATCAGCCGTCAACCTCATATACTAGTACTATTATTGATAATCACGGGGGTGAAAAAGAAGGAGAATCATCAGTACCATCTCTTTTTGATTTGGATGAAACATTACAACCCGCAAATATTTCTGATTGTACATTATTGGACAAAACGATTATTAACAATGAAAACATAATCCCTAGTCCTCAAAATCTGACACAAACAGAACAAAACAGTAACGTAGTGGACCATCAGAGCCTTGATCATAATGGTGACTATGATGGAGAAGACCAAGCCATAATGCATTCATTTAGTACAGTTCAAGAATCGACACCACAGGAAAAAAATACAAGAAAACGTAAACGAAATTTAAATGAACATCAAGATGTAAAGAATAAGAAATTAAAAAATTCCGGTGAAGCCTATAAAGGCTGTAGATCGAAGAAAATGTACGACAAAAAAGTTTTAAAAGCTAGCTGTAAGTGCACAAAGAAATGTGGTGAAAAGGTAACTCATGAGCAAAGAGAGTACATAATGCAGCAATATTATAAAATTGGAGACCACGAGAGACAATGGCAATATATCGTAAATCATACATTAGTCGAAGATGTTAAGCGAATCACAGTAGAGCGAAAACGCACCCGAACTCATTCGATCAAATACTTCTTTACAATAGATTCAAACAAAATTCAAGTGTGCAAAACCTTTTTCATTAATACTCTAAGCATTTCACATCAAACTGTATATACAGCACTAGAAAAATCCAAACCTGAAGAAAACTTTATGGACAAACGAGGGCGACATGAAAATAGGCCACGTAAAATGCCCATTTTGACAGAAGAAAGCATCATAAAGCACATTCAATTGTTCCCTACTGTTGAGTCTCATTATGTTAGAAAATATTCTTCAAGAAAATACCTCTCAGAACTACTTAACATAGCCAAGATGTATCGCCTCTACACAGGTTGGTTTGGACAGCAAAGATTTGACTGTCCTTTGGCAACTAAACGTCAATATGAGATAATATTTAACACCAAGTTTAATTTTTCATTTTTTAAACCGAAAAAAGATCAGTGCTCTCAATGTACTCGTTATCGACAGGCTGATTCAAAAACTCAAGAAACATTGCAAGAAAAATATGATACACATACAAAAAACAAAGAAAGAGTACGGCAAATTAAAAAAGAAGAAAAATAATCAGTTGATCCTTCAGAAACAACCGTGGCAATCTTCGATTTGGAAAAGGTTTTGAGCATCCCACAATCTGAAGTTGGATCGTTTCACTACAAAAGAAAGTATCCCATATATAATTTCACTGTGTATGATGCTACTCAGAGTCAAGGTTATTGTTATGTTTGGCATGGTCAGATTGCTAAAAGGGGGGCCAATGAAATTGGTAGTTGCTTATGGCAATTTCTGCTTAATGAAAAACAAAGAGGCATCCAGAACATATCGTTTTACTCGGACGGTTGTTGCGGGCAGAACAAAAACAGATTTATATTCGCTCTATATATTTTTGCTGCACAAAAGCTTCAGTTGAACATTACACATAGATTCTTTGAAACCGGACATGGGCAGAGTGAGGGAGATTCTATGCATTCCAACATTGAACGTGAATTAAAACACAGAGTTGTATACACGCCTGATCAGATGTACACAATCATTATGAACGCGAAGGTACATGGAAAAAAATATCAAGTTAAAGAGATGACGCAAATAGAGTTTTACAATATAAAGGAGTTAATAGAGAATAAAAACTGGTTAAAAAATGAGGAGGGTCAAAAAATATCATGGACTCAAATCATGGAAGTGAATGCCTCACATTCAAATCCATCAATTTTAAAATATAAATACAACTTTGATTCCGACTATTCCCAATTAAATACAGAGCCTGTCCGAAGAATAAGAAGCAAGCGGGGTACCAGACAGATACCAGGCCCAAGTCCTAGCTGTGTTCCTGAACTCCAAACGTTGTACACTGAACCTGTTCCAATAAGCAAGGCTTTATACGATGATCTTATAAGCCTCTGTAAGGCAGGAGATATTCCAAGTTACTATTGTGGTTTCTACGAGTCCTTGACTTATGGCAGTACCTGGTCTGGTGACAATGACGGCAATGAGGAAGATAATGATGATTAATCACAAACCTTAATTTTTTTATCATTATACATTAGAAACTGATTTTATGTGATAATTGTAATTATGAGGCTGTTTTATTGATAAAAAAATGTGTAAAAGATTATATTTCTGAATAATTTAATTAGTATTGTATTCATAATTCACATAATATGTGATCATAAGGCTGATTTTAATTGATAAAAGACTAATAAGAGTAAATTAAGAAAAATACTGTTGTTTATTACTATTAGTTTGAATAAAACTAACGTTGATTATCATATCATAGTTTTATTAAGAAAACAAATTCAAAGTCCTTATCATATACATTTTTTATAATATTTACGAGAGAAAGACGATATTAAAGTATTATCAGTATCACTTTCTTCTTAAAAACCCGTAGAATAAAATGATAAGCGAAGAGTGCAATACTTGATTCTGGTCAGGCTTTACGGAGAATAAAATGATAAACGACATTATACAACTTAGACTATGATTAATTTTGACTAACTTCTTATTTTCTAAATAATATCTCTATTTTGATACTTATTCGTATTTCACTAAAACATTTAGAACAAACGAAAAATAAACTTTTTTAAAAGCATACAATCATTTGTCTACGTTCAGTATTTAAAGAGCAATCGACGAAAACATGTTTTTTATTTTTCCTGAAAAGTTACATTTTTGTAGTTATCATTTTATTCTCCGGGGACGGCGATATATATACATGTTGTGGCCCGCGGCTTCGCTTGTTGAAATACTTATATGAAAGTATATTATGCATGGTAAATTTGAAGTAAATGGCTCTTTAGTAGCTTTTGTTAAAAAGATTGTATGTAATTGTATGAATTTCTAATTTAATTAAATGATGTAGGAGTTAGGACCTACCTACCTATAATATGTCTAAATATAATATTTAAATTTATTTAATTGCTGCACTATTTCTTTTATTCATCTATACTAATATTATAAAGCTGAAGAATTTGTTTGTCTGTTTGTTTGAACGCGCTAATCTCGGGAACTACTGGTCCGATTTAAAAAATTCTTTCGGTGTTAGATAGCTCATTTCAACAGGAGAGGAGCCACGGGGGTGAAACCGCGCGGAGCGGCTAGTAAAGTATATAATTAAAGATTTTTCGTGTTTTTTTTATCCAAAATAATGTTAACCTTATTTTCCTTAATCTGTGTCGTAAATTTCAGCTAAATCGGTTCAGTAGTTTTTTTTGTAAAGGAATAAATATTTTTTCAGCATTTGCATTTGTCAGCTGCAAAATGCTACCTACCAATTCATAAAAAAATTAAAAAGTTTGGTATTCAGTATACTATAAATACTTCTACTTAATACTTCTCTTACTACTCTTACTTCTCTACTACTATATTATTATACTACTGTGTAATTAGTAAAACTACTATAAAACTTTAAACTTTGTAAGATTACTACTTGAAGTTTGAAGTACTTCCCGACATTTCTCTACCATGCTACAATAGCTTTTTTTTTATAAATTTAACAAAATTCTCGTTAACTTTGATATAAACTTAATTGTATTATGTGTTGATGCATTCAGAATGACTTAAATAAAACAATTTGTAAGCAAGGGTGCTTTGGAGTGCGACCAACAGTTAAGGCGAAGTGTTTTAACCGACTGCACACAGAAAATTATGAGTAAGTACTATTTATTTAGAGAGGAACAGAACTGAAACTCAAACATTCATTTATTACAAGAAGAACCTTTGAATCGTCATAACATAGCTTTAATATTTACCACCGAAAAGCCGTTTCTACAGAAAAAACCGACGCGAAAGTCTCTAGTTACTCTTTTAAAATAAAGTATCAATGTTAACTTTTCACAATATGCTTAATTTGCAAAGAAATTTCTTGATAAACAGATTCATTAAACTTACATCTGATTCAATGAATACTGATTCGTTACGGGCAAATAGGTGATCAGCCTTCTGTGTCCAGCCATATCGAGACGTTTTTTTTTTGTTCAAAACGGGAATCGAACCCAGGAACCATTGAAAATAATGTTAACCACTGTGGCATGTAGATAGTACTTAGTTATTATAGACTATATTTATATAAAAGTGAATCCCTGTCCTTTGGTCACGCATCACGCGAACTACTGAATCAATTCGGTTCAATATTTTTATAGATTTAAAATTAATATCTAGAACAAACGAATTACTAAGACAGAATATCTCTCGCGTCAGATACATTTTTAACAAGCATTTTATCTTTATTAGCTTCGCCTGAATGTTTGTAGATTTGTATGTTTGTTTGTACCCATATCCATACTTTCCAAACTTATCAAAGAATCTGTGACAATACAATAATTTTAAATAAATGAATTTATGTCATTTTAACGTGTTTTTTTTTTTAATTTTTTAGCTGTAAGTATTTATTTATTGACCCTACACATATTTAATTTTGTATAAATAAAAAATAGTACAATAAAGTTTAAACAAATAAATAACAACTTCCCCTTAACACCTCGCCTACTAGCGTGTAAAGCTCAGACACACCGTCACGGTTTTTAACCTAAACGATGCAACATTGCAGGCGTGACTGAGAAATCGGGGAAGCTTTTTTGATAAAACTTTGTTGGATTGATAGATAAGATTATTTATTTACGAAAAGCAGTGTACAAAACAAACTTATTTATTAAGCTGCTATTGAGTGCGAACATAGTTTTTCTAAGCATTTTTTTTGTATTGAAGTAAAACTTCTTTGTAAAATGTCAAGGTCGCGTTATGGCAATACCGTCACCTCATGGAGTAAGGACGATTTTGATATCTTATTATCTTGTGACCTATCTCTTATCATAATATGTAACCTAAATGTAATGCACCACCACCATAAAATATGTAATCCTTATGGTTTTACGGGTTGTCTGGCAGAAATCGCTTACAGCGATAAGACCGCCCTCTGTACATATTATAAGTTGTATCATTCTTATTTTGTAATCTTGTATTTTTGTGTGCAATAAAGAATTTTTCATTTCATTTCATCTCTTTGTCAAAGAAGTTTCACTTTTGATACGTATGCTCGGCACACACGCTCTAATAAAATCAGTATAGCTGTTAGGTACCTACTGATTTATTAGCAGTACATACTTCTACACAGGTAAGATATGTACAGGTACATACAACTTTACTAATTAAAATGTTAATATAAACCAAAATTTTAACCCATAAAATTGCTGAACCGATTCGCAACACAAAAAGACCATCAATAAAATAACAAACAGACAATTCCAGGGGCAATAGCTAGTAAACTTCCTCGATACAATAAAATATATTTAATGCATTCTTATACCCAGGTACCAACAAATTCTTCAATGGACAGACGGACGGTTGTGTTTTTATAACCCCTCAGGTAGAAGTATAAATTATTTTTTAGGGCAGCCATTTTATAAATACGTAGTACATATTACTATTTCAAATATATAGATCGATGAACGGTTTTATTCCATAGATATTTGGAAAAAATAACTAGTAATAAGTATTTCTTTCAATATTATTTTTAATACTTTTCAATCCTTGGTTAAAACTTATTCATCGAATAACGTATTAAACTACCATTCCAAAAATGTATTCTAATTGTCCGTATTTGACAGTTTACACTTTACAGGTGACATTTTAATTAATAAAATAAATAAAAAAGCCTTTTATTTCCACACTCTTTTGGATAGTTTAACAATATTTGTGTTAGTTACAATTTGCAAACATTTTAATATCGGCCCTAAATGAAATTGTTACATCTCAGAATATAATATAGGTAATAGCACTACGTCACATACCTACCTACTTAACTTTCAAAGTCACCAAATTGGTACTTAAGACTTAGTAACTTATAGATTTTTAGATCAGGTATTATCAAGTTCGTGTAGGTAAATTTAAAACTTTTAAATTTAAAACTTGTAAATTTAAAACTTTTATTACGTACTAGCGGTCCGCCCCGGCTTCGCCCGTGGTACATGTTTACGTTTTCTCTACATAAGAACCATCCTCGAACTTCAAGGAATATAATAAAAAAAGAATTATCGAAATCGGTTCAGCCGTTCTTGAGTTATGCGCTTACCAACACATCTTGCGATTCATTTTTATATTATAGATGTATAACATTCTAATAGAAGAAAAATGCAAAAACGTCTTTTCAGCAGAAGCCGGGGCGCGTAACTAGCTTTATTTAAATATGACATTTTCAGAATCAGTTTTCGGTTTTATTTAGTTTCTTCTTGTTTTGGTCACAACAATACTTTTTGGCTCCAGCAAAGTTTTTATACAATTATGAATAACTAACGAGGTTAGAGTGCGAAAACTAAATAACAGTAAAATAAGAGAGAAATTATTTTATTTTTGTCAATAAAATACTTTTAGAAGAATGACTATTTTTAGTAAATCTTACATAGAATAGACCAAAGGCTAGTAACTAGGCAAGCCGCAAGTCATTTTGACTTAATCTATACTAATATCATAAAGCTGAAGAGTTTGTTTATTTGAACGCGCTGATCTCGGGAAGTACTGGTCCGATTTGAAAAATGCTTTCGGTGTTAGATTGCTCATTTATCGAGGAAGACTATAGCCTATATGTCATCGCGCTACGACCAACAGGAGTGGAGCCACGGGGGTGAAACCGCGCGGAACAGCTAGTAATTACATATTTGTGATTTCTTATTAGCATCATATTAAAAACATTCATACGATAAAAAACTGCTTTTTGTAGAAAGACGAGGACGCAGAAAGAAGCTTAAGCAAATCTTAATAAAGTGTATATCAATTCTATTTTCAATATTTTTAAAAGGTAGTTCTTGTGAATAAATTAAATTGTTTCATTTTCATTTATATTTAAATATCCTTCCAATTAGTACCTACATGTTAAAATGTTATCATAAAATATCTTTACACTATAAAAACCCTAATTTAAACTTGTAACTGTATAAATGTGCAAAACAAAGTGGTACAATATCAATTTTCACGTAAACCTATCAAATAAAAAACATTTAAAATGATCCCTTGAAATCCGAGTTCAATGACTCATCGAATTATCCTAATTAAGTTCCCGCCAAATGTGATTTGACGTGAATGACTTCAAAACAAGCACAGATAAAAAATCAAATGTTATGTTCGAAAAATATCTGTTCACATGATTTTCGGCCAGTCACGACTGTGATTCGAATTTTTTAAATTGTTCGAACACATTTTTGTGTATCACATACATTGCGCAATATCTATGGAATTAGTTTACATTGATGTAATATTATACCCATAAAAAGAGCAATGTATGTTGTACATCGATTGTTATACTACTTTTTTTTTTCTTAATTACGTGGTTGTACATCACAGATTATACCAAGCAATAGTTTTTAAAAGGCTATCAATAGATTATAAGTTAAATCATCGCCTACTTTTACTTTTGCCTCCCTTTGTGTAGAGAAAGCTTAGTTTAATTGCTATCAAAGTCGACAATGACTTTAAACATAGCATAGAATATAATCTTTTGTGCTTTTGTCAAGCGGCAAGACATTAAAAACCTATTGAGCATGTTCCGAAAGGCTTTATTTTAAAAAAAGGTTTTGTATAGAGTCTCTGTGAATGACACTATAGTTAATTTATAGTTTTTGCAGGTCACTGCATTTTGTAAAGCTAGAGAAGCTCTCATAATAAAATTATCTTTGTTTGTATTATTATAAAGCCATTCGCAAAACAATGATAAATTAATAGTTATACATATATTTCCAATACATAATATTGCGATTCAAAATAGCTTATTTGTACGGAACCCTGTGTCGTAAAACTGACTCGCACTTACACGTTATTTTTGTATTATAAGTTATAACACATTTTTTAAACGTTTTTAAAGCATCAATATATTTTTCATCATATTAAAAAATTCAATCACTATTTATATAATTAATTGTATCATAACATAACCTAAATAGGCCATTTATCAAACCAAACATACCATTGAACAATATCTTTGAATGTCGAAACACAACACTAATTACGTAACCTCTTATCTCTATAGATAACAGAATTATTTCCCCAACATTAAGCCTCAATGAGCATTTCTGAACGAACGCCTCCGCAGAATATGCCTTTTCATGGCAACCCCGTTTATTTATTTGTAAACATTTCCATTTTAAATTTGGAATTTAGGATATAATTTTTCGTCTGTGCTTGAATAATGACAATACCGTTGATTTGTGGATTATTTTTTATCTGTATTTGAATAAGGAATACGGATTTATTTAAAATATTTGAAAATTGGGACACGCTTACGGCGATGTTTTAAGAATGGATAAATACGAGTAGTTACTGTAAAAAAATATGTTTTGTTTGGAATTACTGTAATATTGGGATGATATTATTTCTGTTAATGTTTTAAAATGATATTTCAATAAAGCCTCAAATCGTTTTTTTACGTATAAATTCTAGTTTTACTTTGTATGTGGTTTTACAGAATACAAATTAAGCTTTTGCTTATTTAATAAATATAATTAAATAAGAAAATCTATACAATACTAGCGGTCCGCCCCGGCTTCGCCCGTGGTACATAATTTACGTTTTCTCTCCATAAGAACCATCCTTGTACCTACTTCAAGGAATATAATAAAAAAAGAATTAAAGAAATCGGTTCTGCTGTTCTAAAGTTATGCGCTTACCAACACATTTTGGGATTCATTTTTATATTATAGATAGATTATAAAGCTGAAGAGTTTGTTTGTTTGTTTCGCTAATCACGAACTACTGGTCCGTTTTGAAAAATTATTTCGGTGTTAGATAGTCCATTTATCGAGAAAGGTTATAGGCCACGCTACGAACGAACAATAAATTCAGAATAAATACATTCCTAAACAGAACAATATTTAATAACATGTTACTATTTTTTTAATTTCTACTAACGAAGCCGCGTGCTCAAGCTAGTGAAGTAAATTATATTATAATAACTTCTTTATTATACATTATAATTTTAAATTGAATCTTGTAATAATTATAATGACTGAGGTGTAAGGATGATGCTTACAATATTATCTAGAAAATTGCATTAAAATTGTTTATAAAGGTCTATCTGTGGGTCTATCATTAACATTATGTTACATTTTTTTACTGACATCATCAAAAATGAGGTAAGGTTCTTTAATATCTTTTGAAATGAAAAATGCTTCTTTAGGCGCGTTAAAAGTTCAAGAAAAATTTCAAGGTCGCGTCATGGCAATACCGTCACGTCGCGTAATAAGTCGACAAGGGAGGTTTGGAGTTTCACTTCTGACACGTGTGCTCGGCACACATGCTCTTTATTTAGGGTAGGTAATGAATAAATACTCCGCCTGTAACATAAAAATAGTTCCTTGCTTTACTACTACAAATGTAGGTATTTAAATAAAACAAAAATAAATAACCATTCCAATCCTTTTGGTAATTTACACAAAAAATTTAATTACTAACATCTAATATCTAATATCTAATATATATTATAAAGGCGAAAGTTTGTATGGATGTATGGATGTATGGATGCATGGATGTATGGATGTATGGATGTTTGTTACTCTTTCACGTAAAAACTACAGAGCCTGTAGACAAAGTAACAATTACAAAACGATAACGAAGTTAGAAATCGCAAAAATGTATGGGATTGACATTAGATAGACCACGTGATCTAACGTGGCGTATGTCAATCCCATACATTTTTGCGATTTCTATTTTTTCTAACTTCGTTATCGTTTTGTAATTGTTACTTTGTCTAAGGCCCCTGAACCGATTACAATGAAATTTAGCACACATATAGAGGGTAACTTGGATTAACACATAGGATAGTTTTTATCCCGGAAATCCCACGGGAACGGGAACTATGCGGGTTTTCCTTTGCAAACGCGGGCGAAGCCGCGGGCGGAAATCTAGTTAGTCTATAAAAAACAAAATCTTCAATCGTATCCGTCTGTTCGCGATAATCTCAAAAACTACTGCACCTATTTTCATGCTGTTTTCACTAATGGATAGCGTGGTTTTCGAGGAAGGTACATATATAATTTGTTAAGTTATAAACTACACGGGTGGAAAGCTAGGGTTAATTATAACTTTAATCCCTAAGAGAGATGACAACACAGCACTTAAATTTTATGGATACTTAAAAACGGGATGTGTGACACCATAGTATAAGTTTAATACAAAAACTGCTGCTTGTCTATAAAATTATTACGTCTAAACAACTGAACGAATTTCGATGACTCTCCATAATAATAATGTGTAGAAGACCATGCAATTTGTCAAAAAAAGAGGATACAATTGACGCTCTATACTTTTTTGCGATCTTTGTACATAGGTATTGCAAAATATGATCAGGATGAAATATCACTACACAGTATAAAACAAAGGTAACAAAGGTAATTAGGATTGGTACATCAGAATAGAAATATGTACTTACCCGTGGGCTCCGCTGCACGTAAAACTGCGCGGCACACCTATCTATTCTATAAAAATGCTCGAAGGGCATAAAATAGGGGATGCCGGATGACAATTTTAAAAGGAAGGGTTGTTGTAAATGAGAAAAGCAAGCGACGCCACGGCTTAAAATAAAGTCAAAATAACAAACGTTAAAACACAAAAATGTAAATAAAACAATAAAAAACACGCTTTCAATTATTCCAATCATATTATAATGCGTATAATACGAATTCCCGCTAATTCTCAGATAGTGGTATGAATTTGGTCGTTTTTTCATTTAGTCGGCTAATAGACGGCCATGTTCTTCGTTCGCATACGAAACCGTAGATGTGATAAAGTACTGGATGTGCTGGGAATAAAGAAAGAAATATTAGTTAAATAAAATAATTATGTACTTTAATAAGAATATGTTTTTGTGAATGTAAGTATGTAATGTAAAATAGGAAGATTGATTTTACCTGTCTATCTTTTGTGGGTTTAATTTTTGGGAAGAGAAAAAAATCTTTTCAACGACAGTTTTTATTTAAAGATGTAAAATGTAGCCCTTGTCCTATCCTATTCCTACTAATATTATAAATGCGAAAGTTTGTGAGGATGTGTGTGTGTGTTGTTACTCTTTCACGCAAATACTACTGAACCGATTACAATGAATTTAGCACACATACAGAGGGTAACTTGTACCACATAGGATAGGTTTTATCCCGGAAATCCCACGGAAACGGGAACTATGCAGATTTTTCTTTGAAAACGCGGGCAAAGCCGCGGACGGAAAGCTAGTAATAAAATATTTAAACTAGAGAAGCGTAAAACTAAATGTTCTGTCTCTATATTGCAACCTTCTCTAATATAAACTAATATTAAATTGACATAAAAAAAATCCTCTTGTTTTTAACGAATCTCTGTAACGCGTCTTTATTCCAAATCTTAAAAAATAATACTTACTATTTTATTAGATCGAAATTATCGTATTTTATTTCTCACATAGTTTATGCATCAATACCAGAAAAACCTGCGTCGAGAAAATTTTCATTGCCGTAATATTTTTTAACAATTTCATAATACAAGGTTTTTATGCACCATCCAGCGCGCTATCCCAGTGTTGCGTGTTAAAAAAATTCTAAACAGCATGACGTCTACGGGGATGCCATACAACAACTTTTAACATAATGACTCGTAATGAACGTCGATAGCTTATAAAAAGTTTGGTCGTTCTTTTATTTGTGGTCTTGGAGATAAAATGATATTCACAAGTAAATTCAATTTTATCTTTATTAAGTTGCGAATGTTTTGGAAATTTTTGGGATTTGGTAAAGTTTTTAGTTTACTGTCTCTTGATGTAATGTACATATTATTTCATATAATATAATAAGTAGGGAATATATCATTTTGCACAATCTAGGAGTTTAAATAGATAATGAACAAAATTGTATTTTTAAAGACTGGTCTTTTTTTAGTTATTCCTGAATGTAACATTACTTATATAATTATCATTTTATAGTATACTAGCTGCGCTCCGCGGTTTCACCCGCATGGCTCCGCTCCTGTTGGTCTTAGCCTGATGATATATAGCCTATAACCTTCCTTGATGAATGGGCTATCTAACACCGAAATAATTTTTCAAATCAGTCCAGTAGTTCCTGAGATTAGCACGTTCAAACATACAAACTCTTCAGCTTTATAATATTAGTATTGATTGTATTGAATGACTCCTGTATAAGAAGTAACTTAATTTATTAACATACTTAACATGATTTATTGCTAATTACAATAATTAGTATTTAAATTGATCAATAGGCTAAGAAATTTCGTATCAAATGAATTAACAATTCTTCAAAAGAAAGAAAAATAAAAACAAATAAATAAATCAAATCAAGAACCGTTAACCGATTCAAAAATAGAATTTCTCAAAACATTCGCATCAGTAGCCAACAATTACAAACCAAACCGAAACAATCAAATGCAAATTTATTAATCGGAAAACAGAAATAATGCATACGTTTGATAAATCGAAACGTTTCCTCTTATATCATTAGGATATTATCCAAATTAACTTTGAAATCGCCGAATTGGTCGCAATAAAAATTCCCGCCAATTTATTGTTCTTTTTTTTAACTTTTTTCTTTATTTGCGTTGGCGCGAATCGAGATTCGGTTGTCAAAGATGATGGAATGTTTGAGTGTTTTGTTTTTTTTATGGCAATATCATTGAGTTGGTTTATTTCAATTTTTGTTTTATTTATTTTTTTCAGATTTAGTTCCTGGAAGACATTACAAGCCTCATAGTATGAAGAATGCTGCGTAGAGACATATAGAAGTGTATCGAATTACTTTTAAGGACTGTATTTTAATGAATGTTACTTTTTAGTATTTTTTTGGCGTATGTAACTGATCAGCTTGTACAAACTGTATGATATATTATATTAAAGTCTTATTAAAATATAAGATATTTAAATAATTATTCTTGTATTAAATACAACATAGTTTATAAATATATTTGTTAATAGTTATGGTCATTTTGTATGTATGTTTACCTGTTTGAAGAAAACAATACGCAACATGATATTTCCTAGCCAAGATTACTGATTACTGTGATAAGAAATATAAGTACTTAGTAAATATAAGTTTTATTTATTTATTCTAAGTTTCAGAGTTATTTTTTGCTTCATATTTAGATATAATCAGAACATTCACATTATTAAAAATGTCATATTTTAAACTGTAATCTGAAATCTAGGTATTTTTTATATTTTAATTAGAAGATTATACAAAATTTGATGGTGTCAAAATTTACGTTAGTTTTAAGATTTTTAGAGAGATTTTTATTTTCATAAAGTTTAAGCGAAATATAAGATTAAAATTATAATGTGCATTTTATTTATTTATTTTCATAAAATGAGTCGGCTTCGCACCGCTATAAAACAAATGTTACAGCTAATTTTTAATTTTTATTACCTACCGATTATTTATGGGTTCGATTCCCGTTATTTCATCACCTATTTCAGCTCTTTAAGGGTCAATAATTTATTGTTAAATAGCCTCTGTATGAGGGCCTTAACATATTTTATCTAGCTGTGCCTCGCGGTTTTATCCGCAGTGCCTCGCTCATGTTGGTCTTAGCGCGATGACATACCAAATACCAATAGCCTATAGCCTTCCTCAATAAATGGGCTATCTAACACCGAATCGGACCAGTAGTTCCTGAGATTAGCGCGTTCAAGCAAACAAACTCTTTAGCTATATAATGTTAGTATAGATAACAAACACATCTAGAAATGGAAAAAAAATTATATATCAAACTAATAAATATTACATTATAGATTCTCAGTAAAGTGGAACCACAAACGGAAAGGAACCACAAAAATGAATAGATTATATTAGAGCATAGAGATGCTATTATTTGTACAGAACCTAAAAATAATAAATTCCCGTTACAAACGATCAAAACCGGGTCACAAGTATGTATTTACCAATACATTGTTTCGTTTGAGTCCGCAGGCGTAAAGAGTTAACAATGTTTAGACAGCTCTCCTTTTTATTTTTTTAAAGTTGTTGCGTACAATTAGGTAGCTTGCAGTTAACAGAGGGTATAAGAGCTTTTTTTGTTGGCGAATACAATATGTACGTTATCTTAAAAAAGTAATACAGTTTGTGAATATAGTAGTTAAGATTAACAAACAAATAAACACTATGAAAAACTTACCAGTATTTCTTAATAGCATAAAATGCATTTACATAATAATATGCATTTTTACAGCAATCAGACACATTTATGATTTAACACAGACAAACTAAAATAATATTTAAAATTTGACTCATTTAAAAAAATTATTTGACCTACGTATATAGTCAAAATTTGAAATAAACAAGATAGCATCAATCTACATTATAATTCTATCATCCATACATTATCTTCTCTATTAAAATTTTAAAACAAATTGCCGCGTCTATATCACTGATATCTATGGTGAATGGCCATGCATTATAATTTCATACAATTCCATCCAAAATATGTAACAATGATATGGTTTGGTGCACCCGTTCATTATCTTTTATTTTGATGATAGATCTTTTCCTTGTCCTTTTAAAGGTTATCTAGTTTTGTGTTTTATATAAGTATTTATTTCATATTGCATACCTACATACTCTACATTACATTGTAGAGTATTCAAAGAGCAAATAATATTATTTAATTATAAAACTTTAACAAAGACAGTGAAACCTATATTTCCATAGACCATATTATTCGCCAAAACGGCTGAATCGAGTTTGATGAACTTGAGAAAAATATAGCTTAGAAATTGAAAACGATTAGCTAATAATGATTGAAATCTTGATAAAATCTTCACTAGGTACCCTAATCCACCTATTTTGGTGAATTTTATGAAAACCATTGCCTATTTAAAATAAGTCATGTAATTAGTAGTTACAGACGTACATTCACCTTAATTTATACTATATAATATTATATAGAACAAAATATATCTATTATATTTCACTAAACACGTGTAACAAAATCAATTAAGAAGAAGAAGAAGAAAAGTTTATTCAACACCACACACATAATAAAAGGAAAAAAAAATAAAAAATAAACACAAAACAAAAGCAACAAATTAAAAAAGAAAAAAATAAAATAGAACTTATTCCTAATCAGTGTGGTGCTAAAAAGGGTCGCTACTCAGCATGTGCTGCACTTGTTGTGAAGCGCTGATTTTCAGTAGCCCCTTGTTGGAGTGCCAGTCAATAGACTTGAATTATAAAATATACGTATTAATATATTAATTAGAACCGAATAGTTTCAACACGTTACTAAAATAATTATTTCGTCGGATATAATGTATTTATTTGAACCATTTCACAAAGTTCTATACATACGGGTATTCATTTTGTCGAACAACATTTAATTTACACATAAAATACGGTAAAAAAGATAAAACAGAACTATTCATATCAAAATATTAATTTATAGAAATATTTATAACAAACTAAAAGGATAATATTCAGCTTAAGGATTTATTTGTTTGAAGCGCTAACCTCAGGAACTATTGGGCCGATTACAAAAATTCTTTCACCGCTGCATATGTACTGATACCTGATATGGGGTATACGTACCACGGGAAAAGCCGGGGTCGACCGCTTGTATTCTATAGATACTTATGTATAAAACGCTCGTGTTACCATACTCTACCGAAATAGCTGGACCAAATGTTATAAAAAATTGTAGGTATACATTTAGGAGATAAAACTTATACTTTCCTAGGTTTCCCCCCGCGGCTTTGCCCGCGCAGTCAAAGAAAAACCCGCATAGTTCCTGTTCCCTTGAGATTTCCAGGATTGCGTCATTTTCCCGGGATAAAAAGTATCCTATGTTCTTTCTCGGGTATCAAAATATCTCCATACCAAATTTCATGAAAATTGATTCAGTAGTTTAGGCGTGATTGAGTAACAGACAGACAGACTTACATTCGCATTTATAATATTAGTAATAAATAACAATATTATATTATGTAGTATGAATGTAATTTAACCCAAAAGCTATTTGTGCCCGTGTGTTTACAATGTGGTCAATTCAACGTGAATAATGTATAGTAACTGACCCATTTCTATGTATATTCGGTTCGATTCCGAACTGAGGTGTATTGTGCACTTAGCGGCTAAATATATTTACTTGAATGTCTGTTTGTTACGGTGCATTTACATTAAACGAGCGGATTCTCATTTTAACCTCACTATGTCAAATTATTTTAGTGTAAACAGGCGTAGAGTATTCTTTCGTTGTTCTTAGTGTCTTTGAAAAGATTCAATGTTAATTAAGTTCTAATGAACAACTCTGAATAGGAGTTATCGTACTAAAAGTTCACGAAAGAATGCTCTAGCTCTATGTTCGTTTGATGTAAATACCGTTACAGAAGTGTATAAATAATAAATAAATAAATATTATAGGACATTATTACACAAATCGACCTAGTCCCACAGTAAGCTCAATTAAGGCTTGTGTTGTGGGTACTAGGCGACGATAAATATAATATTTAATAAATACATATATAGATAATAACACCCAGACCCAAGAACAAATAATTGAGTTCATCACACAAATATTTGCCTGACCGGGGATCGAACCCGGGACCGTCGGCTCAGTAGGCAGTTACTTTACCACTGCGCCAACCGCGTCGTCAATATATCACTCATACACATAATATATCACTACATAGTATGAACAAATTCGCTTTCCTCCGTCTCTGTTTTTCTATGCTTAGATCTGTAAAATTACGCATCAGATTTTGATGGATTTTTAATAGATAGAGTGATTCAAGAGAAAGGTTTTAAGTATATAATTTCTTAGGTTTTAGACAAAGCGGGCGAAGCCGCGGGCGGTAAGCTAGTGAAATTATATTTAAGGGACTTTTAAACGTTAAATTTTCCTATCGAATTCTGTCAATGAAATGTAGAGAAAGTAATAATAAATGTACTCTTAAAATAACTATAATTTTATCAATAAAAAATATATTTCAACGAAACTGCAAATAATCTTCACTAAGTATACAATTTATTAGGTCGATTATTTTACAAAACTGCACCAAAAACGGTCCATCCATTCCAAATACACAACACAAATATACCATACATTATAATCATTCATATGGCTCTAAATACATAATGATTCATAAAAAATATCATTAAAAATTTAACAATATAATAAATAGGCTAACTTACCGTTAATCGATTAGTACCGATTCATAATCGATTCATTCGATTCAATCGATTGTACCAAAAACTTTGATGTCGTGATTTTTACGCAATCAAATTTCTCTCGATTCGTAGTTTAACCGACTTTTAAAATGTTTTTTTTTTGTCACTAACTGAACTTGTATGTTTATATCAATAAATAAAGCTAAAATAAAATAAAATACTGTTTATATTTATTTTCCTCAATATAGGTACATATAAGGTAATGCTGTATAGAATGCTGTAGGCGGGAGAGAGCAAAGATCTGATTTGGATTTGGAGTATGTATATGATGTCTGTTAAGATCCAGCTGATCAGTAGCTGCACGAAACATCGTCAAAACATAATGAAGGAAGGAAAAGGAGCTCCCCCCCCCCCTATAGTTCCTGAAGTATCAAACGTACAAAAAAATAATAACAACACGTAATTTAAAGGAAATTTTATGTAGAATATTTTCCTAGAAATAACCATCATGTTATTTGCGTAGACTTATGAGCAAAAATCTAAAATAAGGGTCCTTTTAACCCCCCCTACCTCCAGCTCATCCCCCACCCTTGAGGACTTTCGATATGATCATCAAACTCAAACTCAAACTCAAACATTCATTTATTCAATTAGACTACTATTTAGTAGCACTTTCGAATCGTCATTACATAAGTATTTTAACATTTACCACCGATTCGGAAAGCAGTATCTATGGAGAAGAATCGGCAAGAAACTCCATAGTTGCTCTTTTAAAATCATGTCAATATTACATAATATGTAACTTATATCTAACTTATACATAATATATCATAATATGCCAAAGAACTGTCCTGTGGCTTTTACGCGACAACCCTCCATGGGTCTTTATCGTCCATATATTCCTGAATACTGTAGTACGCTCTCTGAACTAGTACACCTTTTATATAAGTTTTAAATTTAGAACTACTAAACTCTTTAATATTGAGAGGAATTCTATTGTATAAGCGTATACCTTGACCCATAAATGAATTTTTAACTTTAGCTAATCGGAAAAACGGCATTTCAATTCTATTCCTGTTCCTTGTGCCATAATCGTGTCTATCTCCTACTCTTGTGTGTAAGTCGGCGTTTTTGTGAACATGCAAAATATTATTAAATATATACTGTGATGGTACAGTAAGGATACCAGTATTCTTAAAATGATCTCTTAGTGAGTCCCGAGCACGCAAATTATATATAGAGCGAATGGCTCTTTTCTGTAAGATAAATATAGTTTCTATATCTGCAGCCTTGCCCCACAGTAGAATTCCATAGGACATAATGCTATGAAAGTAGCTGAAATAAACCAATCTAGCCGTATCTTCATCGGTGAGATGCCTTATTTTTCGGACTGCATATGCAGCTGAACTGAGCTTACCTGCAGCGGTGTTGACATGGGCTCCCCACTGTAGTTTCTCGTCCAATGTTAACCCTAGAAATACAGTAGACTCAGTAGGATGCAATACCTCCCCGTTCAAGGTAATATCTCTGTTCAACTTTTGTACATTAGGAAGTAAAAATTCAACACAAGTGGTTTTTTTGGCATTTAATAATAAATTATTGGCAGTAAACCATTCAGATATGTGTGAAAGAGCACTGTTCACTTCGTCAACATTTGGGTCATGCCTATCCACATTAAAAATTAATGAGGTATCATCTGCAAACAGAACTATTTCACACCTATCCTGCAAATAATAGGGAAGATCATTGATATATACCAAGAACAAGAAGGGACCTAAAATGGACCCCTGTGGAACACCAATGTTAATTGACGCACCGCTAGAACGTTCTCCATTAACAACTACAGTCTGTATCCTATCATGCAGGTATGACGCTATGAGGTTCTGGGCTTTTCCTGTAATTCCATAGTGATTAAGTTTACGTAACAAAGTACAATGTTCAACGCAGTCAAATGCCTTGGAGAGGTCACAAAATATCCCCAGAGCATTTTTTGAGTTTTCCCATGCTTTATAAATATGTGTTAGAAGTGCAACTCCAGCATCTGTGGTTGAGCGCCCCTTTGTGAAACCAAACTGTTTGGTGTGCAGTAAATTATTAGATGCAAAATGACTACTCAATTGGTTTAATATTAACTTCTCGAATACCTTACTTAATGTTGGTAAAATAGAGATAGGTCTATAATTGTTACAGTCTTCTTGATCGCCCTTCTTAAATAGAGGTATAACTTTACTAAGCTTTAGTAAATTAGGAAATGTACCATAGTCACAACACTTATTAAATATGAAAGCTAAATTTTTCGCAATATTTTCTATTATATTATTAACTAAATTTACGGACATTCCCCAAAGATCACAAGTATTTTTTAGATTAAGCGTCTTAAAGGCAGTAACAATATCACTAGCAGTTACGTGTCGTAATTCAAATAATGTACTGCACCCCGCAACATGGTCTCTCAAAAAGGTTTCTGCAAGTGCTGAAGACGAATTTAAACTTTTAGTAATAGTAGCAGGGACACTACTGAAGAATTCTTCAAAAGCAAGCGCAACATCAGCACTTTTGTCAATAACCCTGTCATTATTTACAAGTTTTATGGTATTACTTGATTTGCTTTTACCCATTTCACCATTAATAATAGACCAAACTGTTTTAACTTTATTATCAGAGTCGCGTATTTTTTCTTTGATATACAAACGCTTTGCAGTAAAACAAACTTTTTTAAAAATTTTTGAGTAATTTCTAACATAACTAAGAAAAGATGGGTCTTTATTATATTGCTTCATACCATATAATTCATAAAGAATGTTCCTGCACCTATGTATACTAGCTGTCGCCCATTTACTAAATGGTAAATCCTTGGTAATATTTAAAGATTTAACTTTAAATATTTTTTCAAATTCATTATGTACTAAATTAAAAAGATTTTTAAACATTTCACAAGGACTATTAGGTAAGGATTGATCATTTAGTACGGGCAGGTTTTTATTAATATTATTCTTAAATTTATTAATGCCTTTTTTAGTTATAGGCCTAACATTAATCCTTTTAAATGTAGGTATGCAATCCCATTCAAAAACTACTTTCTGGCCACAGTGATCCGAAGTCAATGTATTGAGAATATTTTTCTCTAAACAGATGCAGTCACAGTATATATTATCAATACAGGTTGCAGAAGTTGGTGTAATTCGTGTGGGTTCGTTAAAAAGTTTATATAGATTAAATGACTGAAATAAATTAACAATTCGTGTAGCCGTTTGTGTTTGTAAAAGTAAATCAATATTAAAATCACCACATACTATAACTTTTTTTTTACTCCTGCTTAGACGCTTTAATATTTCTTCCATGACTTTCTCAAACATATTATAGTCACTGGAAGGGGGTCTATAAACGCAAACAATAATATAACGCTCCAGCTCCACACAGGACAGTTCAATGGTCCGTTCTACAGAAAGACTAACAATGTCAGTTCGTTCTTTACATTTTACACTATCATGTACAAAAATAACAGAACCTCCGTGAATAGCCTGCGTCCTAAAGTATATACTCTTTAATTTGTAATTTTCAATATTTACTAACGACTGACATTGTTTAAGCCAATGTTCTGTTACACAAAATATTTTAATATTGTTATCATTCAGAAACAATTCTATTTCTAACAATTTGCTAGCCAAGCCTTGAATATTTTGATGCACTATGGTAAAAGACTGCTTAGCTGTTGTCTTATATACTAGTTTAAATCTAGCTTAGGGCTAGATTGACTGTCAACACTTAACCTAGGTTGATGTATATTATAATAACTACTACATAAAATTGTAGTAGATTGATGGTCTGATACCGAACATGTACCAGACTGGTTAATATTATATGCTATTAACATAGCAAGTTCTCGCTTATATCTAGTTGGCAGATACACTGTATTCTTTGTCAAAGTAAAAGATTTAATACATAAGTTAATGTCAAAGTAAATAAATGCATCACGATGATGATTTGTTAGGTTATACAATTTTAAATTCATATTATGAATTAATCTATTTTGTTCTTGTGTTAAACCAGGTAGGTATGGCAATGTACACAACATAAATTTACATTTAGTCCTACTACTAATATCTAACATTTTTTTAAATCCTACATCAATATCCTTATTATTTATATTTAAACTGTCCCCATATAATATAATTACAATATTATTCTTATTAAAGCTGAAATGATCCAGTGATTTGATTATATATTTAAATGAACTGTTAGGGGTACAAACATTAGTAACTATAAGCCCTAAATTGTTAAGCATAGCGCCAAATCCCTGACCAATATTATCTGACAACACAATCAATTCCTGCTTTGAAAGGTGTTTAGTATTACTGGTTGAATTTGTGGTATTGGGTTTACCACTATGTATGTCTGTGTAGTCAGACTTATGGGGCGACGGTTGCTCATTGTCACTGTTTGAACACTGACATACATATTTATTGGTCAGAGACTCAAAACGATCCATATTCTCATTGCTCAACTTAATAAGGTGATCTGCCTGTTGTATATGCTCGTTAATTTGCATTTGGGCAGAAGAATATTTCTGGTTCACATCATTTAACATTTGACTTAAGGAGTCTATCTTCTCCTTAAGTTCAGTTGTTTCTACATCATACAAGATTTTATAATAATCTAGATCCCTTTGATATTTATCTAATTCCTGATGCAGGTTTTTGTTGGCTTTCTCTAATTGAACTACATTTTTTGAAGAACTCTTTCTTACAATTGATTGCGTACGCTTGATGAACTTACTTAATCTAAGATATTTTTTTAACTTGTTATGCGAAGAGAAATTGATCTTTTTAAAGTTTACAGAACCACTTAACTGTCCACATTCAACAAATTCATCATGAAGACTACTTGGTGTGTTGCATTGCCGCTTGTGATTGTTCTCTTCCACTTCCATTAAGCTACATTCCAACTCCGCAATACGGCTGAGAGCCTTTTCATGGTGACTAGAGCACTGCTGGTAGCTGTCCACAATGTCTTGCAGGGCTTTGCACTTGTCTTCACTATTAATATATTTCATATGTAGTTCAGCTAGCTCGGCTTTTAGAAGAGAGTTCTTGTTTATAATTTCTTGAATCTCTAATTCACTTTCATCCCGCTCTTGTATGAGTTTTTCACATAAAGATTGTGAAGCTTTTAAATCATGGAGTGTAGCTTTTAATTTATTCTCCATGTCCTTAGCTACTGCCTTGCGGGTCAGCATGTTGTACTTTTAAGTTGCTGAAACAGATGAAAGGAAATGTATGAGATAGGTAATTATTCCTGAATACTATTATGATAGAACTGAATGTTGATATTAAGTGATTAACGGTATGATGTAGTAAAGAGTAAAGAATAATATTGTCTGGGGCGATAAGTTATTGTCTTCTAAATTGCTTCCAACTTGTCAAGCAAAGTGAGACGGTAACTTTTGTGCCAATGTATTAATTGTGACGTAGCTCATTAAATATGAGCGGTGTTAGTATTACAAATGAATGTAGGTGTCGTTTATCATTAAATATGAAATTATAAAACTAGTACTCCCCTGGTTTATTGGAGAAGATGTTTGAATTCGGTTAACCGTTGACACGTTGACCTCCGCGTCATACAAAGCGTTGCATATATCACATATAAGGTGTGTTTCACAATTATTTTCACTTTTACATCAATAAAATAGTTAATAATTACTAATATTAACTAATTAAGCACTAATTAATTAATTTTAATTAATTTTAAAATTTAAAATCTAACAGCTGATGTTAACTCTTAACTATTGAAACAGATACCTGAACATCAGACATCTGAACCTGTCACGGAATAACTGTAACGATTTATTCTCAAAACTACACGAATTATTTCCACTGATTTCCTTGGGCTAGAAGTGGCTACTACGAAAAATTCTTCATTACCTATTACGAAATCTAATCAAAAGAATTCAGTGTGCCTAGTGCGAGTTTTCATCGAGTACGAAACGTTACTATCGCGTTTGCGTCACAGCCGAATTAGTATGGGAAATCGAACAGCGCCCCTAGCGGACGTATGGGGAAGCTTTGATTCCCCATACAAATTTCGCTGTGACGCAGACGCGATAGTAACGTTTCGTACTCGATGAAAACTCGCACTAGGCACACAGACGATGAAGGATTATGAGAACAAGATAAAAATGCTTTTGTTTTTAAATACAAAATAAATCAAATCGTATAAAAAATGTAATAGAGGATTCTCAACAGCTAGCGGCCCGTGACGAGGCGCTTTTTTGGGGTTCAATCTATACTTATAATATTATTATGAAGCGAGTTTGTTTGTTTGACTGTGCTAATCTCAGGAACTACTGGGTCGAATTGTAAAAGTATTTTTGCCTTGCCTTATACACTAGCTTACCGCCTGCGGCTTCGCCCGCTTTGTCTAAAACCTAATAAATTATATACTAAAACATTCCTCTTGAATCACTCTATCTATTAAAAAAAACCGCATCAAAATCTGTTGCGTAGTTTTAAAGATTTAAGCATACAAAGGGACATAGGGACAAAGCGACTTTGTTTTATACTATGTAGTGATATATTTAATGTGCTATCGGCTATATAACCAATAGACTAAAGCGGACGAAAAATAAAAAAAGGGTTGCAGAAGATGGAAAAATTATTCCTGTGAAGCCTGGTAAGGTAGGAAAACGCAAGTATACGCGAATATACGTGAAATGAAGATGGAAAAATTATTCCTGTGAAGCCTGGTAAGGTAGGAAAACGCAAGTATACGCGAATATACGTGAAATGAAGATGGAAAAATTATTCCTGTGAAGCCTGGTAAGGTAGGAAAACGCAAGTATACGCGAATATACGTGAAATATATTTATCTATCTATCTGTATCTAAATATTATAAACGCGAAAGCTTGTAAGAATGTATGGGTGAATCTTTGCTGTTTCATGCGAAAACCAGCCGAATTTTGATGATATTCGGCAATGATGGCTTGTCTTTGCTGCGGTTTCTCTGTTGCTAGCCTACTCTATATAATTCTTATTTATTTCAGAGACCCTCATAGGAGGCCCGTGTCCCAGCAGTGGGAACGTGGGCTGATTGATGATGATGATAAATTTCGAGCTATAGAAATAAACTTATTATTTCACAAGTTAGTGGCTTATTTTGTTAATTCGCAGATACATCTAATTTCTAGTACAAAAATTATAATGCTACGGAACCCCACAACAATTACGACTCTACATTGACCCACGGTCACGATGTCACAGCTTCACACGGTATATTTGGGGGTCATCTCACGACCGTAACTACTGAGCCATTTCTGACCGGATTCGTGGAAACGGTCATTTGAACGGTATGTGGATAAAAAAAGAAAATGGGACATATAAAATGGTGTGAATACAACGGTAGCTATAAATGTTTATAGTTTTAAAAACTAATAAACAAGAAGAAATTAATTAAAATTTTGATTTGTTATCGATTCTTGATAAGTGTACAAGTTTGAATTAAATTAATTGTCCGTTTAAAGTGGTTTACAATAAAGTATTAAACATACATATTATATAACATACAAACATACATGTGAAGGTAATTAGTGTTCAAAATATAACAAATGGAGTACATAAAAATGGTGTGAAAATACGGTAGCAGTCTGTAACCATCTGTTTTTTTATAGTGGAGAATACATTTAGGCATACCCACTACCCAGGGCGCTCGGGGAAAGGGCCCTGGGTTATGTCGGACTCACCCTACAGAGTGCAGGGACCTACCGACTAAACTCCACTGTGTTCCGACGTGCCGCTGTAGGTATTGACGGGGCCGCGGGTATTCGATAGAAGCGCGTCCGCAGACGAATCTGTAACTATCCTTTTTTTTTTTTTTAATGGGGAAATCTTGCATAGATACCCACGGCCTCCGGGGAAGAGGCCGTGGGTTATGTCGGATTCCTACCGACCAAAACCCCACTGTGTTCCGTCAAGCCGCATCAGCGACAGGGCCACGGGTATGTGTAGAATTCATCCGTGACCCCATCAGCGGCAGCCCGTCGCCGGGCCCAAACAAATCTGTAACTATCCTGCTATAAATGCGAAAGTTTGTGAAAGAAGAATGAATGAAAACTATCCTGCTATAAATGCGAAAGTTTGTGAAAGAAGAATGAATGAAAATGCTCTATTACTTTGAAAATAAATACATAAAACAAAGACATGACAACAGAAACAGCAAAGGGCTACCTTGTCGCTAGGTAACGATCTCTATCAGGCAATCCAGGGATGTTTGCATTATAAGCTCGTTGGAGAAGAAATCTACTTGACGGATTTCTCCAGAACCATATTTATCTCAGTAATCTTCAAGATTATGGCATTGTAATTGTAAATGAATGTATAAGTTTGTAATTATCATCAAGTTAACAATTTAAGAGGCTCCACATTTTAGAAAATGAACCTATTTTAAACTATCCTTAATAATATATTCGGAACTAGCGGTCCGCCCCGGCTTCGCCCGTGGTACATATTTCGCAATTAAAGGTATGCCTATGTTCTTTCTTAGGGTCTAAAGATTGTCTATGCCAAATTTCATCAAAATCGGTAGAGAGGTTTAAGCGGGAAAGTGTACCTAACAGACAGACAGACAGAGTTACTTTCGCATTTATATTACGTAGGGATTTACTTCGAATTGCTATTCTAATAATAATTAATCTAAATACCGAATAAAATGATAAAAAATATTAAAGTTCTGTTTTATTCTTTGAAAATTTATTATTTCCTTAGATAACTTTTATAACGTAAGGCTTTAAACTTCCGGTATTCCTTCCATCAATAAAACCTAGTCACCTTTAATATTTATTCACATCACATATAGTTTTTTACCGATACTTAATATTCTAATCACAATACTGAGTCATCAAAATATATTGCCCAGTAACATCGTATGAGCAATTGTAAAATTTTCCTTGTAGTTTTAATGTTTTCCTTTTGGCATTCATACTAATATTATAAATGCGAAAATAACTCTATCTGTCTGTTACTCAATCACGCCTCAACTACTGAACCAATTTGCATGAAATTTGGTATAGAGATATTTTGATACCCAAGAAAGGACATAGGATAGGTTTTATCCCGGAAATCCGGGAACGGGAACTATGCGGATTTTTCTTTGACTGCGCGGGCGATGCCGCGGGTGGAAAGCTAGTAGACTATAGGTAAACTCAGATTGAAGGTAGGAATGAGTAATATTATTAAATTATTTACGTCAGTAAAAATATAACATTAAAATTATATTTTATTTAATTTCATTATAACTAGAGAAATACATCCTACTAATATTATAAATGCGAAAGTTTGTGAGGATGGATGTGTATGTGTATGTTTGTTGCTCTTTCGGGCAAATACTACTGAACCGATTACAATGAAATTTAGCACACATATAGAGGGTAACTTAGATTAACACATGGGATAGGTTTTATCTTGGAAATCCCACGGGAACAGAAACTATGCGGGTTTTTCCTTGAAAACGCGGGCGAAGCCGCGGGTGAAAAGCTATTTTTTCATAATTTAATAAGCGATGTTACAGATACAATTAATTTATTATTGAAATTTCTCGTAAAGAAAATCGATCCATGATACATTATTTGCCCCACAAGGGGGCATGGGACAATACAAAGTTTGCATTCCCATAGTTTAAAGTTAGTTACAAAACTCGTTTCGCGTTTCCGTCGGTTTCGTTTGAAGTTAAACTGTTTGAACAAAATAATTCAATATTTGACAGGATATCCATAGACACGCGACTGGGTTATTCTCGTTATGGTTAGGGTATTAGATACATAGATTTTCATTATTTTTAGAGGTATTGATATTAATTCGATTTGACTAAATTGTGATAATATTTCAAAGATAAACAATGTAGATTTTTACTGATAGCCAATATAGATTATTAAGTAATACAAGTTATCTGTTGAGTATATTAGTTGAATAATAAATTGATCACTTTCAATCACTAATAACTTATTTAGATTTATGCTCAAAAATATCGTATGTTATTATTATATTACCATGTCACTCCAATGTAAAATGTGATGTAGCTTTCTAATAAAATAATAATATCTAAAAACACATAATCATGTAAAAGTATGGTTACCAAAATGATTACGATTAAACTAAAACATAACTAATTGGATGATGCTAGTGAAAGTAAGCGGATGGACGTGCAAAAATTTTCTGGTTGTAGAGCTCTAAAAGTTAAATGATTGTTAACTCGAATACGTCTGCAAAATGTTAGTTTGTTACAAACATACTATACTAGACATCCGCCCGACTTCGCCTGAAATACATATATATATATTATATAGTTTATAGCACTAAGATATTATATATTTTATACTAATTATAAGCATGAGTAGAAACATAGAAATTACAATCTCCTTTATTTATAAGCTTGAGTATTAAAGAAAAGTCAGTTATTACGGTCTCTAAAGCGATGACATTAACAAGAACACACATGTATGTATGTATGACACATCTCAACAACACAACATGTTTCAAGGAATTTGTATGAAATAATATTTAGTTAGTTAATTGTTGTTACAAAAAATTAAAACTACATGAATTTCTGTTCAGTCATTTTGGTTGAATAAGGCAATGTAATATAATAAGTCAGAAAATTTATTTTATTTTACACTACCTTTCCGCCCGAGTCTACGCATGCTTTTTAGTCTTAAGCCTAATAAATTATACATATTATATACTTATACAGACATACCTTCCTCGAGAATCACTCTATCTATTAAAGCAAAAACGCATCAAAATCTGTTGCGTATTTTTAAAGATTTAAGCATACATAGAGACAGCTACAGCGACTTTGTTTAACAGTGCTTAATGTCTTTAATAAACTAGGTATTTTGATAAATCTTTCACGATTATATTATAACTAGTGGTCCACCCCGGCTTCGCCCGTGGTACATATTTCGCAATAAAAGGTAGCCTATGTCCTTTCTCGGGTATCAAAATATCTCCATACCAAATTTCATGCAAATTGGTTCAGTAGTTTAGTCGTGATTGAGTAACAGACAGACAGACAGACAGAGTTACTTTCGCATTTATAATATTAGTATGGATAAGTTGAGAAAATATTGATACCGTCGAAATTATGTTTAGAATTTTAGATTATTGCCTCACTCTTATCATTTGGGGGTATGATATTGATTCTCAGACCTACTGGCACACAAAATTTCATGAAAATCGGTCAAGACGTCTAAGAGAAGTTTAACTACATACATCGCGATACGAGAATTTTATATATGTATTGCTAGTAATATATAAAATTTTATAAAAACAAAGAAAACAATCAAATGCCCTCTATAACATTACTATCAAAACCATAGTAATAAAACAAAAATTTAAACTTTACTAACTTACTCAACTGCGAAATGTTATAAAAAGTTAATAGTCATGCACGCTACTGTAATTTGGTTCAGAAGTAATTAGTAGATTATGCAAGTCGATTTCTTCAATCGTTTTAGTTTTTAAACGATTTACGTAAGGCATGTTTTATTTCCGCTTTTTATTTCCTATGTTTTATGGTTTAATCTATACTAATATTATAAAGCTGAAGAGTTTGTTTGTTTGAACGCGCTAATCTCAGGAACTACTGGTCCGATTTGAAAAATTCTTTCAGTGTTAGATAGCCCATTTATCGAGGAAGGGTATAGGCTTATGTATCATCACGCTAAGACCAGCAGGAGCGGAGCAATGCGGGTGAAACCGCGGGGCTCAGCTAGTGTTTGTATAAATATTATAAAGCCGAATAGTTTTTTTTTGATAGAGCTGATTTCAACCACTGGCCGAATCGTAATTTCATTTTGAGTGATCGGTTGGCTTGGTTTGCACTTGGCAGTGGCCCTGCCTTCCAAGCCAGAGGTCGTGGATTCGATTCCCACCCGGGGCAAATATTTGTGTGATGAACATAGATGTTGCTCTGTGTCTGGGTGTTAATTATCTATATAAGTATTTATTTAAAATTATATATTATTTATGTTTATCAGCCATCTGGTTTCCATAACACAAGCGAAAGCTTAGTATAGGGTTGTTGAGGATTCCTCATCCGCTTCCTCATAATGCGGAAGTTCCGCAATATTTTGGGTTCCTCAACCGTTACCGCATCCTCAAAAATTAAAAGAAAAAATTCCTCTTCCGCTATCGCTTCCTCAAAATTTAGAGGAAATTTATGAGGATGCTGTATCTACGGCAACGCACTCGCTGCAGCGCGATGCGGGCCGATCCGATCCCGTATACCGTGAAATATGCCAACATTGCCAAATTGCCAAAAAATGTTCTATAGAAACGTTAGTATTTTATCTTAGCATATGTTTTTCTTAGATCGTGTGCATATATTGTTGTAGCAAACCCTAAGCTTTTTTCGATGGTGGGCAATGTTGTCAAATAGAGATCGCTAGAGTATTGGGTAATTTTGCCCACCATTGTAACTTTTGTTTAAAACAACCTTCCGTGGTAATAATAGCATTAATTAAAATACTCTTCAAAAGTTATTTTATAACATATTATGAGTAAAAATATTCTGTGTTTTAGCCATCATGCACAAACTATCACTTGAATTTTCACCATTTTTTGCCCGCGAAATCACACAAGATATTCGACGAGTTACGGTAAGTTGCTAATTTAAGTTAGCGACACAAACAATAGGCAGTGTTGTCAGACATATAACCTGTTTTACACCAAATACTATTAATGTTGCCAAAGTATTAAGGTATTTTGCAATTTAAAAATTTTCTTATGAATTGATCTTGGGGCAAAGATAACCTTGTGGGCAATGTTGGCATATTTCACGGTATTATATGTAGGTATACTATTTGTGTCACGAGTCGTACTCTAATAGATGAGCTTTTGTTTATACATATTACTCAACAAAACCTAATCTATCCCAGTAAAGAAGTGTCCTAAATGGATAAGCTTTTGTCGAGATATTTTCAAACATTACATACGAACAAAACCTAGTAGAGTAGAGTCTTCACCATCACTTGAATTTTCACCATTTTTTGCCCGCGAAATCACACATGATATTCGACGAGATACAACAAGTTGCTGATTTAATTAAGCGACACACACAAGAGGCAGTGTTGTCAGACATATTACCTATTTTACACCAAATACTAATTACTAAGTGTAAAGCCATATTATGCCAAAGTATGAAGGTATTTTTGGGGGCAATATTGGCATATTTCACGTAGTAAAAATATCAATATGTACAGACAGGAGAGTGTTTTCGTGTCTTGTTTTAATTTATAATTTTAAAGGTTTTAGTTTTTAATTTTGATTATAATTTTCTATCATCCTCGTCCTCATCCACTTCCTCTTCCGCTTCCTCTTCCTCCTCCTCTTCCTCATAAGCACTTCCTCAACAACCCTGGCTTAGTATGGTATCAGATCGTGCCGTGTGTGAAAATTGTCCTGAAATATTTATTTATTTATTTTGATGCTATACCCTAGTTCATTTATTAATTATTAGCACTGTATTTATCTACATTTCTTTATTCGTTATAAGTCAAAAATTTTATAGAGAGGAGATACACGAACATCAATAAAACGGACTGGACGTTTCGAACACTTTACAGCGAGCGTGGTCACGGGGAGACTCAGTCTCCGAGTAAATCGCGTTTAAAATCCGTTAAAAAAGTCTTTAATTTCTAAATCACTACGTTTTTTACGTCCACCTTATGAGTAATAACTATAATATAAAATTCCACCTCTTTCCTTCTAAGTGATTTTAAGTTAAGCAAAATTAACTTATTTGCATTTGACATTGGGCGTCGTGCGGGAGGTCCATATCATTCAGATAACATAAAAATAAATTATATTAAATATCTCAAATCATAATTTGTCAGTGATACAATGAATCTCGCAGCATGAGGCATTATGCTGAATACAAATAAGTTTATTTTATTGGGTTTTAATCGTTTTTGGTTGACTGAGCTGAGAAAAGGAGGTAAATGAACATGTACCTACATGTATAATAATTATCTACTCATTTAAAATGTAACGTTGTCTGTGCATGGAAGATAGGAAAAATTGTTTTACAGGGGGACAAAAAATTGACTAGAATATTTATTTTTTTATTACACTTCATTCTACAAACATGAATGGACAAAGCAGAAAAAAAGAACAATATCACAATATGCCTATCTATCTGTGAGTTTGTACACCCGAAACTTAGGAACGAACGAACGTTATTTAATTTAATCAGAACATTGTCAGTTATGTCATCTTAATCAACATAACAGAATGAATAATAAATTGGTATTTTATTTTTAATTTTTGTTTCAACTTAAGTACGTAGATAAATATTAACAAATATATGGATAAACTTATTAAAATATGTAGTACTAAGTACCATCCAAATCGGTCGAGTCATTACGTGTAATTGAAATAACAAACGTACAATCAAAACAATCATTTATATTTTTTAACTAGCATGTGCCCCGCGGTTTCACCTGCATTGCTCCGCTCCTGTTGGTCTTAGCGTGATGGTATTTAGCCCATAGCCTCCTCGATAAATTGACCATCTTACACTGAAATAATTTTTCAAATCGGACCCAAAGTTCCTGAGATTAGCGCGTTCAAACAACAAACTCTAGATCTTATACCTAGCTTTTCTCCCGCTGTGTCTAAAACTAACCAAATTACATACTCAAACTGAACTTAACTACTATATACTGAACTACTCTATATTTAAAAAAACAGCATCAAAATTCGTTGCATAGTTTTAAAGATTTAAACATACGTAGAGACGGACACAGCGACTTTGATTTTTAATATAATGGAGTGATGTATAATAATGTTATAGATAATAACTAGATATCCTCCCGCGGCTTTGTCCGCGTTTTCAAAGAACAACACGCATAATTCCCGTTCCTGTAAGATTTCCGGGATAAAAAAGCCTTCGTCTTGTTATTGGTCTTCAACTACCGCCTTACCAAATTTCATTGTTATCGGTTCAGTAGTGCAAGAAAGAGTAACAAACATCCATCTTCACAAACTATCGCATTTATAATATTAGTAAGATTAATCATTTAAATTTTTCTTCTCCACAGTAAAAGTATCTAAAACCGCGTACAGTAACTTATCATCCACAGTAAAAGTATCTATAGTAACTTATTTCTAACTTAACTCGTTAAGTGAACGCCTCATTACTTCCCAAGTGCAAAGTTAATGTGATTGTTTAAACAATTTACTGGCGATGGAGCTTTTAGCGATACTTTATCTGTTTGTCTAAGTAATGTCACATCCGCCATCTTGAATATTTTGTAATCGCCGCGGCGTTGCCGGGTTTAACCTATGATACTATAAGTAACTAGTGATCCGCCCAGGCTTCACCCGTGGTAGGTACATGTTTACGTTTTCTCTCCATAAGAATTAAGAACCATCCTCGTACTTAAAGGAATATTATAAAAAAAGAATGAACGAAATCGGTTCAGCCGTATTCGAGTTATGCGCTTACACAACACATTTTGCGATTATTTTTTGTATTATACTGGCTGTGCTCCGCTGTTTCACCTGCATTGCTCCTCTCCTGTTGGTCTTAGCGTGAATAAGCCTATAGCGTTCCTCGATAAATGGGCTATCTAACACCGAAAGAATTTTTCAAATCGGACCAAGTAGTACCTGAGATTAGCGCGTTCAAACAAATAAACAAAATCTTCAGCTTTATATTATTATAGTGTAGATAATATGTCAATCAGAAATAATGTAGCATTATAGTTACTGGTGAAATAATCTTTGAAATCGGTTGCGCAGTTTTTAAGTTTAGATATTCATAATAAACAACAAGAAAATGAAATTTTTCTTCTTCAAAGGGCCTCTAGCTTTGGGCCGTGGTTTTGGCTGTAATTGTTCAAGTCATGAATTGCGCCATGAGTCCACGATGAGTCCACGCAAAGGTGTGGTTTGATCATAATCAAATAGAAACATCTTATGCCAGAAAGTCTTAAGTTTTAAGATATTTATACTAAATTATCTGTTGCCCACAGTGTTATTCAGATGTAGAACCTATAGTACTTACTGCAAAGTTTCATCCAAACCCGTCCAGTAGTTTTTCTTCAAAGTAAGAAACATACATACCACACAAACTTTTGCATTCATCTAGGATTAGTAGAATCTACACTAATATTATAAAGAGGAAATGTTTGTATTTTTGTACGTAATGTTAACTTATAAACTACTCGAACAATTATTTTAAATCACAATTTATTTTTTGAAAATTGATAACTAAGTGGACAAGTCACAATCATACGAATAGACAATGAAATAACACATTTTTATAAACCTTCTTCAGGACGTTTTATTCAAGAGAGCTTTACCAAAGCTATCCTGCATTTTAATATTCAAGGAATCGAACCGGCGACCTTTACGTACTTGGAAAGTGGTATAAAACCGGTTCACTAGATGGACTATCTATTTAAATTATTAGAACGCGAATGTACTCCGTTCTTGAGGTTTTAAACGGATTTAAAGCCTGTTTTTTTACTTACCTAGGTACTATAAGTGGATGGACGCAGCTTTTGCAACTAATACTCCGATACTCGGCTTATAAATTAATTACTATAAGCTACTTACTACAGTTTAATCTATCTCAATAGCAAATTTTATAATAAGTACGTATTGATAATAATAGCAAATTTTACGTGAAAGATTATTCTATAAGAAAAAAAAATACGTGTGAGTCACACCTCCGTGCCTGTCGGAGTGGGGAGCGTGAGGTTTTTCGTTACGCAATTTCTGGATTCGGTCCCTGCGCTCAAGGCCCGCGATAGAAGCTTAACAAACAACCATCATCACAAACTTTCACGTTCATACGTAGATATAAATTCACAAGCAGGATATAATTGACAATTAATTTTGTTTGCATCAAGTTTTTGTTCAATTATTCAAAACTAGCTTCCGCCCGCGACTCCGTCCGCGCGGATGTCGGTCTTCGCGTGGATGGTTTATTTCTCCATTTAGAGTAGGTACCTACCTCTGACAATAACATCTTATAAATATCTATTGGACCCAATTCCCAAATACGGCTAGGCCTATAATAATACGCAACGTGTGTTCGCGGTTCTACGGAACAACGTCTATGGATAAAACTGAAAAATTAAGATTAATTTTTTTCTACGTATTTTTCCAGGATAAAAAGTATCCTATTTTACGCCCAGGATAATAAGGTATAATTATACCAAGTTTCATCGAAATCGAACCGCTAGTTTTCACGTGATGCCTTCACATACAGACAGACAGACAGACAGACAGACAGACAAAAATTTTTTTAATCACATATTTGGGCTTGGTATCGATCCAGTAACACCCCCTGCTATTTATTTTTTCAATATTTTCAATGTACAGAATTGACCCTTGTACAGATTTATTATATGTATAGACTAGATTTCCGCCCGCGGCTTCGCCCACGTTTGCAAAGGAAAACCCGCATAGTTCCCGTTCCCGTGGGATTTCCGGGATAAAAACTATCCTATGTGTTAATCCAAGTTACCCTCTATATGTGTGCTAAATTTCATTGTAATCGGTTCAGTAGTTTTTACGTGAAAGAGTAACAAACATTCATACATCCATACATCCTTAGTCCTTACAAACTTTCGCCTTTATAATATATATTAGATTAGATGAATAGAATATGACCTAAAGAAACAGACGAAGTTATCTTAATAAGTACATATGCAACGAGTTTCCTATAAGGGTTCAGATCACAACCATCAATGATCCACCACGCTGGCCATGTGCGGTCAGATGTCACAAGCCGACGAAATTTTCACATGTTTATGTTTATGTTGACTTGATGCTGTTGCTTCTTTTGAAGAAAAAGCTTGTTTTATAATGATACCTTATTACTACAACGGTGGTATTAGTGCAGTCCCGTGTCCAGAAAAAGTAAGGTAAGGGGCAGATGCATTATTCATACCTACATCTGTTTCACTGATCGATTTTCTTTAGGTGTAAGTAAGTGTTCAGCCTTCTGTGTCCTGCCAGACCGAGACGTTTCTTTTTTCGTCTCCACCGGGAATCGAACCCAAGACCCCTTATCGTTTACGGTGGTAAAAACATGTATAATGAATGAGTCGTGTTGATTACAATACTTACACGAAATAGCTGAAAGGAATTTGATAATCTTCGGTTTACTGGATTTGTAAGCACTTGGTGTAGATCAGCGAGTTAGAAAAAGTCCTGGGTTCAATCCCTACTATAGACGGAAGTAATTATCCCATAATTTGACCAGTGAAACAAAAATGTATCTATCCTATTTTTCATGTTTATAGACTTATGGACTTGGGACATAATTTTCATGTTTACGTGATAATCTACAAAGGTCAAACTAAATAATATGAAGTGAAAGGTAAGTTTGTCGTAATTTTTTATGATCGCTGTAAAAACAGCGTATCTAACATACCATCTCGGTTTAGTTATAATTCTGTTATGCTTAATGTAAGGTAGTTTTCTTTGTTTTTTGCGTTTGGAAATGTTGAAAGAAAGAAAGAAAACGTTTATTTAATGGCACATAGCCTCACAATGACATTATGGAAACAATTTATACAATACTTATATAGTATTAAAAATACACGTTGAAGTGAAGTCGTTCGACGTCTGTGAAGCATGATCATATTATTATGATGCCATTAAAAGGAGAAATCACTCGGTGAAACATCTGTGGCGTAAAAAAAAACGTCGCAACACCGATTTTCAGGGAGCCCCGAGAGCAATAATTGAAGAAAAGAAAATAATTATACAATATTAATAGCATAATGTAAAATATACCTAGACAGTAGACACAATAATAATATATTGCGCTAGTTTACTGCGAATTTGTGTTTATGTTTATTTGTATATTTGTGTGATGAAATGTTTGCTCTGTGTCTGGGTGTTTATTATCTATATAAGTATTAATTTAAATTTATATAGGTAATGTTATGTATGTAAGCTTATCAGCCATCTGGTTTCCATAACACAAGCGAAAGCTTAGTATGGGATCGGATCGTGACGAGTGTGAAAACTGTCCTGAAATATTTATTTATATTCAATATTGAAATCTTACATTCCATAAAAGTCAATGATACAAACTGTCTTCCTTCTTTTCCTCCATCTTGATTCAGATCTTTTTTATTTTTTACCCACTATCTTCTGTACACAATTTTATTTTTAAATTTGCTTTAAAACTGACAACATTCAATACCTAGCTTTTACAGCGAATATAAAGCATTTCTTTGATATCTCTGATAAAGAGAATGAAATACATATTTGTTTCATGCCCATATTAAACTAACTTGTGTTTTCACCGGCAATCGAACCCAGACTTTCAAACACTTTATAACCTTTATAGGCATTTTATTTTATAATTAGAATCCAACTTATATGTTACACTAGCTGCTCCGCGCGGTTTCACCTCCGTGGCTCTATTCCTGTTGGTCGTAGCGTGATGATATATAGCCTATAACCTTCCTTGATAAATGGGCTATCTAACAGCGAAAGAATTTTTCAAATCGGACCAGTAGTTCCCGAGATTAGCGCGTTCAAACAAACAAACTCTTCAGCTTTATATTAGTATAGATATCGATGCAATATGACTAAGCCATTCAGGCATAAATACTCAGGTAGTTTTTATTAAGACGACTTTCTACAGGAACGTTTCAAGTTAGTGTATGTAGATTTTTAAGTATAATTTAACTTCTAAATGGCTAAACAGAAATTGATAGGATATCGTTAGAATCATTCATCTTTTGCTGTTTAGCTTATACTATAGCTATATAAAGTTTAGTGCGAGAGATCGAATCTCTTAATAAAAATGAACAGACATAAAATGATTTTTTTTTCAAAATTTACTTTCAAGAAGTGGTGTATAAAATTGAAGGAATTTCAAAGGAACTAGGAGGTTTTTTTCATTGTGGTTTTTGCAGGTAGCTACTCAAACAGCATAGATTAGAACACAGTAAAGAAAAAAAAACAGCATATATTTCTCTCCAACATTTATTGGTCGAAAAATAAATTAAAAAACTTTGGATTTCAACAAAGGCCCAGAAATCGTAAAAATAAATACATACCTACAGGGTCTACTCTTAACAACATATATACAGCACTTACAATACAGTTACTTCACATTATCCAAACTATTTTTACATCTTACCAAAACGATAACAATTTTTTTTTATTTTAATTTATCTATTACGCGTATAGGAGCAGATAAATTTATTGGCCGGCATTTATTTATTAAAATTAATATATGTATTGCGATTTGTCATCAAAACTTTGGGGGGTAGTTATACATTTTCCTTGAGAGTCAACTTAAACGACTGTTAACTTATTTTTAAACTGACAATCCAGATATTACATTTTTAAACGTCTTATGACAATTCTTCAATAGTAAATGGCAGTAGTTTTTATGGCTAATATAATATTATAATTACAATGTCTTATTTCTGTAGTTTAACAGCCGTTTACTTATTTTAATGAAAGTATTTTAAACGACCGTTAACATAGTCTAGTCAAAAGTTCATTCACAATGTTTTTACAATTTAAACAGCAGATTAAGCCATTCTGTGCAAACTTAAACGTATGTTAAACTGATACAAGAGTTTATTTTTTTGCCTTATTTACTTTATGTTAGTAAGTGATTTTAATATCAATTTAAAAATTATAATTTAGACATCCTCAATAATACTTAATTTCGTGGCAATAAGTTATTAAAAAACATGTAAATCATTGTGTTTAACATTTTGAAAAAATTCACAGTTTAATTTTCAGCATTGCGACAAAATCATACCATATTATAAATAATATAAATTTATAATAACAACCCAAATTAATCAGGTGTTTACTAACCACAGTTTTATTAAAAAGCAGTTTTACTTTAACCATTGGTTCGTAATTTTCACAGGACAGTACAGAATATTTTTGACAAAAGGTAATAACTAAGTATACAAATACAGTTTCTCATAAATACAATTTATAATACAGTCAAAATATCTTAACCGAAAATCATCATCAAAGTTAAATTTAATTTTGTTGACACTTCAACGTGTTAAGTTATTTTAATATCGAATATTACAATTTCATACAATTTTTACACCTTACTTGTATTGAATGTTTGGATGACATACAATCGGAAATTTCTATTTATATTTGAATCATAAAAAAATCGGACATTCATACATTTTACATTATTTTTATTAGTCTGTACCAAGAGTCACTGATTTCCATAACAGTTATTGTACACGGGTAGAGTAAACGGCAGAGTGAACTAGCACACTACTCTACCAGTTTTTGTAGAGTAACTGACCAAATTTTCGTACTCTGCTCTACCAATGCTGTCTGCATTAGTACAGTAAGTAGTTAGTACTCTACCACCCTTTTTTTTAAAGTGGGGAAATCTTGCATAGATATTAGATACCCACGGGGAAGAGGCGGTGGGTTATGTTGGATTTCGACTAAAGCCCCACTGTGTTCCGTCAAGCCGCATCAACGACAGGGCCACGGGTATATAGGTAGAATTCGTCCGTGAACCCACTCATCGGCAACCCGTCGCCGGGCCCAAACAAGTACTCTCCCACCCTACTCTACCGTTTTCTCTTCCCGTGCACATCAGCCATTAATATGCCAAACTATCGGATAATTCCAATCATTTATTGTTCTGTTCTTGTTAATCATAGACTATATTATACAAGGCTAGGTTATTTGTTCAGCTTTTGTTACATGAAGTTGGTCCATAGTTTTGAATCGTGCAATATTTAAAGAACTTTTGTTTCAAAACCTTTTGAAAACGCCCTAGAACATTTTTTTTAGGTAAAACCAAACAGGTTCATTTACCATGGCTTTTTGACAAAATAACATCCATTTTTTTATAATATAGAGTTTTTGTATACGAAAAATAATATTTCTGTACATTTTCAATGAATCTAAATAATTCTCAAAGGCAGTACACAACCATTGGATTAAACAAAGAAATATTATTTTCCGTATGCGACAAAACCTATATTACGAAACGAACAAAATTTACTATGGCACTGTCATTAAGAGCTAGCGCGCAAGAGCAACTTTTGTCTCCGCAACTATTTTGTCTCTCCCATCAACTCTATGGGGAGTTGCGTCGCTACGTGCGCGCACTTTCTTACTAGCCCATAGAGGTGATGGGAGAGACTAAATAGTTGCGGAGACAAAAGTTGCTCTTGCGCGCTAGCTCTAAAATTATGCCATATTCTGAATATCTGACACAACACATTCCCAAACAAATCATCCAAATACAATGTTATATTTTACCAAAGACATACGCACATATATATACACAATCTGTACACAAATTCTTCAAAACCTGAACTACCCGCGAAAAAAAAAAGAAAAAAATATAACCACCCCCCCTCCCCCTCTGCTCCTATCGAAACCACAAAATATGGCCGCCGCTAACAGCAACGTATAGAGAATCGCAAAATATCCTTAAACTCGCTAAACTATTTTTTTTTCTCCAATCAACAATTGTTTTAGGACATGGCATCCGCCATTTTAGGATAAAACGAACCGCGCAGTGAGACAAGGCGCCATCTTACGTTAATACAAAAATACTTTTAAACAGTAAAGAGGTAGCTTTTATAATACTATATTAAAAATTAAGTACAAGAATTTTCATTTCAGTCTCGTAAAATAGGGATATTAGAGTTGTCTCTGTGTGCGTGTGGGGCACACAAAAACACGAGATTAAAGTTAAAATAAACATTTTTCGTAGTAACTTTAGTCGTTAGCACCAATGTTGAATTTTAGATAGAGCAGTGAACCTTGCATGGCCGTTATAGATCGAATTAATACAGTAATACAAAAAAAAAAACACGCTTTAACTTAAGCGAGTATTGTATTGTCACCGACCCTTGATAAGTGTACAAAGTTTGTATTAAATCTGTCCGTTTAAAGTGGTCAAAATCGAGTCTAGAATCAGTTGCATACAGACATACAGGTGAAGCTAATAAAAGCGTGTTAAATATATTTTTTGTAGTGACGTACCCTACAAAAGCATATTTTATATAGCAAGCATATTTTCTTAATCAATAACTACTTAGGCACAATTGAAATTACCTTGAGTAGGAATGTACCCTAAATTTAACTATTCTTTGACTAACAAAAACTCGTATAAATTACAAGGTCGTATAATTTTGAATAATTAAAACGGAATATCGATTAAAAATCGGAGGCGTAAACATCGATAAATCGTTTTTTGCTTACTTTTTTTGTCAATTTATGCTATATAATTAATGCTGTAGTCTATTATTATGTTTTAAGTATTTTATTCTTGTTTTAATGTGGAAATATGGTGTAAAAAAAATGTAATTTAAATAAATTAATTTTATTTGTAAAAAAAAATGTTGTAACGACTCTCTGGTGAATGTAAGTAATAGGTTTATAGTGCTTTATGTCAATTTATTTAGTTGGATTGAAAATAAGGAAATTTGTGATAAACTTTGTGCTTCTTTAAAATTTTTGTGACTTTATAGTGAAGTCCCATGTCCCCCTAGTGGGGTAAGGGGCAGATGCATCATACATCTGTTTCACTGATCGATTTTCTTTAGGGACAAGTCTGTAGGTGATCAACTGATCAGCCTTCTGTGTCCTACCAGACCGAGACATTTTTTTTTCTTCGTCTCCACCAGGAATCGAACCCAGGACCCCTCAGTGCTAGGTAGTGTATAGAACTTACAAAAAGCATTTTGAAAATGTGTATTTGATTATTATTAAAACACTTTTTGATCCCAAAGATTCCATCTAGATCTTCAGTATTGTATAGACCTCAACCACTGAAGCTATGTGAAAATATTGATATTTTAAAGATCAGTATCCATTTACAATTAAAACTTTTGTAACAAATTACTTGTATGTATTACATTTCTTAATTAAACGAAGTTTCCAAACAAATTTTCAAAGGAGCGAACATTTTAAATTAATATTATCTTCTAACATATAATAAGATAGAATAAAGCTAAGATCCGACATACAACCGAAACGGCTAAGCCTAAAAAGGTGAAATTGAGCACGAAATTTCGATACATGCCGATTGAGATAAACAGCTCTTATTATATTAAACTGCCTTAGTTACTGTTTTTCATAAAAACATATGGGAATTACTTACTATATCTTATTGGTGGTAAAATATAATGTTTTCAACGACCATAAAGGTTTACTGCTCTCAAAAAATGGACGAAAGTAAAATCCTAAACAAATAAATAATTTAAAATTAAAAAATAAAATAATTTCATTCATTCTATATAAAAAACGATACAACCCCCACTGAGCAACAAAATGATTCATCAACATTTTGAATAAGGTTCATCAGCTACCAAACAACAAAAATCACATCCAATTTGGTACATCAAGTCAAGAGGTGACGACTGACGCATTAGTGTAACGGTGCATTTATATATCAAACGAACATAGAGCTAGAAGCAAGAGCATTATTTCGTGATCTTTTAGTGTAAACGAAAACTTGTATTCAGTGTTGTTCAGTAGTAGAACATTGCATAGAATCTTTTCGAACGCACGAAAGATCTAATCTTAACTTATTTTTAAACGGAAGTAACAAAATTTACTTCCAAAAACATGAGCTATCATCAACCTGTCCAGTCGTTTTTGAGTGTAACCGAAACATACACAGAGACATTTTATTTGAAGTGAAACTTCTTTAGGCGCGTTGATAGTAGAAGTTCAGAGTCGCGTCATGGCAATACCATCACGTCATGGAGTAAGGCGACGATTTAGTTTCAATCCTGCCAAAGAAGTTTCACTTTTGACACGTATACTCGGCACATACGCTCTTTTATTATAATAATATGGTTATTATTTTGATAAGTTACCAAAGTATAGGTAGGTATCTACTTTCATACAAATTTAATAAGCTTTTTATTTCGACATTACTACAGTATTTTGAATTATATATTTATTTTTATTGATGTGATGCGATAAGCCACAAAACATATTTAAAAGCAAAAATAAACCACAACAAAAAGACATTGAAATATTTTATCAGATCTTGGTTAGAATTTTGGGTTACCTAAACCCATGACTCATCATGTTTATAAAAAATGTGTATATACGTTAAGTTATCACACAAAAACAACTGTTATGAATTTAACCTTTTTTACTAGTTAGTTGTAGTAAGTATTTAAAATTGAAATAATAGAGAAAAATAGTTTTCAGATTCGATAGATTTTATAAAAATGCTCTCTGAACATAATTTGAAACCTCAATTTTTTTAATTACTTGCTAGTGAAAAACTGACTTTACTCCCGTGTTTGTATGAAGAACATAATTCCAATACAATTAATATTTACCTACATTTCACAAAAAGAGCTCTAGCTCTATATTCCAACGATTTGACTAACAAAACCTTTTCTGTTCTTATAATATCGAAAAACATTATTTTATACGAAAATCTATCAATAATTTAGCTTTCTTCATAAATAAATAAATAATTAATAAATATTATAGGACATTATTACACAAATCGACCTAGTCCCACAGTAATCTCAATTAAGGCTTGTGTTGTGGGTACTAGGCGATGATAAATATAATATTTAATAAATACATATAAAGATAACACCCAGACCCAAATAATTGAGTTCATCACACAAATATTTGCCCTGACCGGGGATCGAACCCGGGACCGTCGGCTCAGTAGGCAGTTAAACTAGCATGATATCCCTCTTTTTAATTTAAATCCAAGTTGAAATAATAAACAGCTCTATCCCTTTATAAAATAAGCTTTTAAACGGAATTAAAACACGCTTTATTCATAATTCTTTCATCATTTATAGCGATCATGATTTACCAATGAATGACCACCCTCGCTCTATGAAAATAAACGTGTTTTAAATGCGTTTTTTTTAACACTCGTGTGAAAGCAAAATCGTCTCTATCGCCTTAACATAAGACACAGATTTGAATGTGTTTTTGAACCTTGTTTGGTACACTGAAACTTATTAAAAAATTGATAAACCAGGCACCTTTTGAATATATAAGCTACCTTGTCTCACTTCAACGATTATCACTAACTTTTTTAACTATATTATCGTAGTGTGAATGAAAATTTCTCTTAATTATTATCAATTATTATTGGGCTTGGCTAGGCACAGTGCATTTTTGGTAGTCTATACTTATATTTTAGTTTATAGTTTATTTCATAATGTGTATTACATCTTTTACGTTTAAAAACCTATATATTTTTAAAACGGACAATGCAAAGACTTCGTTTATATGTAGATGTATGCAGAAATATATTTTATGTTAACTTAAAGTTTATGTTATCTTCAAATAGAGTAACACTATATTTGTCTCTTTTCTTCTCATGTTAAATAACGTTAAGGAAGAGAGACAAAACAGTGCTTTCTACCTAAATACGTTTGTCATGAAATATAGTACTATTTGATAATCTGTGATAAGCTATTTATCCGTATAATCACAGATTATTATTAAATAGCATTAGGTAATAGTTTAACAATGTAACGTGTTCAAATCATAATCGGGTGATTAGTGGCCAGCTTTATATCAGTGCTATCCAAGTTACGACTTTAAAGTTAATTAAAAAGTAATTTAGTGACATTGTACTCATTTAAGGAGTGCATGTAATTAAACAATTCTTTCTATTGTAATGTTAGCTTATGTGATCAATTATAGAATCATTTATCAGTAACTAGCTTCCGCCCACGACTTTGTACGTGCATCCCCGTTTTTCCCCGTTCCCGCAAGAATTTCGGGAAATCCTTTCTTAGCGGATGCCTCCGTCTTAACATCTACTTGCATGCCAAATTTCAGCCCGATACGTCCAGTGGTTTGGGCTGTGCGTTGATAGATCACTATATCAGTCACCTTTGAGTTATATATATATATATATAGATTACAATTCTCACAAGTTTATTATCTTCTTAATATGGGTCATTATACAAAAATGGGGTAACTCAATGTCACCAGCCAATTTATACAAAGTCTTATTATATTTTAATCAAATAACAATCTATTTTAAAACAATAAAGCGTCCTTTATTTGGTCACTCACTTTCACTTCTTTATTTAAAATACAAATTGATAAAAAAACAAAATTAATACTTAAATAATCAGTACTTTGGCATGTCACAACTCCGAAAACCAACAATCAAGTGACTATTTTATAAACATTATCATTGATTAGACAAAACTTACTAATTCAGGACAATCTTGGATATACATAGTATTATATAGTATAACTTTCATAACGAAATGTTTAACATTTTATTTAAAAAATAAAAATAAACTTTGTCATCGTTTTTATTGGTCAGTCCGTTGTGTGTTTTTTAAATTTGAAATTCTCGCTAAATATCACTAAGTCGAGGTCAAATCCCTGTCTAAATATTAATGTTAGTAATGAAGTTACTTGTGCATCCCATATTTTGATGGCCGTAATAACTGTACCAACGCTAGGGTTGTGTTTGTCCTCTAAATTCGTGCTGCGCCAGTCAACGTTTCAGTCCTATGGTGAGTCATTATTTTATTGTTAATCTGATTTTTATTTTCATTCATACATGGTTAACTATGATTTGTAAAAATATAGTTTGTTGATATTAGAAATAAGGCAAAAAAACATAATTTGTGATTATAATATCATATTAAGTCCCTTTTTATCAATCCGTTGGCATCAGTCCTATGTCAGATATCGCGCCAGTGGACTGACGTGACCCCATAGTACTGATGATTCTATCGTTTTTGAGAACTTTTATCTTGATTGCTATTGATATAAGCATTTTTATTTGATATTTCAGTTTAAAACATCATGCGCCACGCTAAAAGAAACTGAATTTGACTAGGGAAGAAACATTTAAAAAAGAGTAGCAAAGAAAAGAGCTATTGAAACAAAGTACTAATAATTTTATTTAAAAGATCTTATTTTATTTTAATTATTGATTTTGATGCTTTCAGGGCATAGCTTGTTATAATATTTATTAGATAAATACGTATACGTATAATATTGTGAAGTAAAATTACCTCAAAATAACATTAAAGTTAATTAATATAATAACATTATAAAAATGTCAAAAGGCTCTTATGAAAACTCAGATGAGACTTTCATTCAAGTCTTTGGTTTTTAATTTTATGAAATTAGTACTTTTAACATAAATAATGTTAGATTTTTAGGGATTCGAACCTCAAAAGGAAAAAACAGAACCCTTATAGGATCACTTTGTTGTCCGTTTGTCTGTTAAGACGTTTTTTTCAAGTGCGTGGAGGTATCAATTTGAAATTTATATTGAATACTCAACATTAAGAACCCTTGGGGCTGTAAAAAAATGAAACTTATAACGCAACGCAATTAAAAGATACCTACATCCGTTAATACTGCAAATTTCCGCAAAATTAAATATTCACAAGGGAATAAAAAAATACACAAGATGCTTGCCGTGTATACAGTCTTAAAATATGGTAAAAAGCAACGTCTTATAACACAGGTAAAGGAAAAATTGCTAAAAGTGTAAATTTTAAGTAAGAAACATAATAAAAATAGGTTTGTTAGGAGTCCAATTCGCACTTGGCCGTTTTTTTTTTGTTTCTATTGTTTGTGAATTACTTGAAATATTAAGTAAAACTAAGTCAAAGTAGTAAGTTAAGTAAGAGAGTAAGAATATTCAGTTGCGTTAAATGTCAGAAGGCTGTTTTGAAAATTGAGACATTGTTTTTTCCCAGTATCACAATATATTGTCAATTATCATTTTTAAATGTAACTAAGTGATTTTAATACTTAAAAGACATGTGCCATTATTAAAACTGAGAGATTTGTAGTAATTTTCATTGAATTTCTTTAAGAATATTACAAAATTGTGTTTTTTATCAGTACTATGTTAGCCTTGTCAGTCCCCTGGAGGCCAAATCCAGAAAATTTAAAATATCTCACAATCTACTTAAAAAAGTGGCTGGCCCGATTTGGAACAATATATTCATTAGATTAGCTATCATATACACCCTAATTTGTAATAATCTGATATAAAAAATATAGTAAACAAAATATCCTTAAAAGTTACCCCATTTTTGTATAATCACCCATATATATAAATCTCATGTCACAATGTTTGTCCTCAATGGACTCCTAAACCACTTAACCGATTATAATAAAATTCGCACACCATGTGCAGTTCGATCCAACTTGAGAGATAGGATAGGTTTTATCCCGGAAATCCCTCGGGAACGGGAACTATGAGGGTTTTTCTTTGAAAACGCGGGCGAAGCCGCGGGCGGAAAGCTAGTAAAGGTATAAATTATGCTATTCCAAATGACTTTATAAGATTCCTTTTGAAATAAATTCATGTAGATATTAAAGACATTTACTTACTTTTTTTTTCTTAATATCAATTGATGAATAAACCTATAAGTTTGGCATGTAAACTAGTCTATAATATAAAAATGAATCCCAAAATGTGTTGGTAAGCGCATAACTTGAGAACGGCTGAACCGATTTCGTTAATTCTTTTTTTATTATATTCCTTGAAGTACAAGGATGGTTCTTATGTAGAGAAAACGTAAATATGTACCACGGGCGAAGCCGGGGCGGACTGCTAGTATATTATAAACAGAAAAGATTCGATACTATTGATCCGATGTAACTAGTAGGTACCTATTTCCTTAGTTCCCATAATTAAGCGCGTCTTAACTTTTAGAAAGATGTAGTTTTACTTGGACCATGACATATAATATCAAATATGCTTATGAAACAGCACTGATTGGCCACAATCACAATTAATTTTACCGCATATACTTGTAACACAATAGGCTATTTGACAGTATAAAAAATATATTACTTTTTTGTGTAATCCATATATATATAAGGTTTTTGAAGCGATTTAAGTTAATAAATGATACAAATAATAACTTATTCGTATTCGTTATCGTCGAGAAAAAACATCATATTTTTTAAAATTACCACGTGACCGAAAACATCCATGATTGGCTGCATCTGTCATGACGTCACAGCGGCGTAAATAACAAGTGATCCCAACGTTTACTCACGTCGTTGCTAAATTTCGCTTTTGGTTTTGATTCTTGTATAACTTATTTCTTGTGATTCGAGGTGTCTGTAATCAGTTTTCTGCTTTATGTGTTATTTTTGTTTGTCATGGAACCTAATTTTGAAAAAACAGACAGTCGAAATCTACCTAAAGTGAACGCTATAATGGTTGGCATGTTCTTTAAAAACAACCCAGATTTTTACGCTCCTCAATAATTGAAAAATGTGAAAACAGCTACGTAAGTTAATATTTCAATCGTCATTCATTACCTTTTTAGTTAAATGTACCTAGGTACAAACATGAATCACAATAGCACAATAATTATGAAGTATACGTTTTTTAGGCTAAGCTCTTTGTTTTTCATTTCAGCCATCCAGTTTATAGGATTGACGTGTTTGTATTGATTATTTTCAATATCAATACAAACACGTCATCATCAATTTATAATATATAATATCATTATCTTACCTCAAGCAGGTAAGTAATGAGACGATTTATACTATGTATTGCAAATAAAATAAACTGCCATGTATATATAAATAATATAATAATAAACTGCAATGTATTCAACACCATGCTTACATCGAAGTGGTCTTCACAAAAAAATATAACTGTTTTAATTGATATATCTAATATCACTTGGATTTCTGCGAGCTAACTGCAACCACTTTCTACGCATTTTTATATCTTTTGGAGCACATATAAATACCTAGTTTCAGGAACTACACACCTATAAGAACTCATTTTCTGGTTTTTAAACAGATTAACTTAATTATACTATAATTAAAACAAAAACGAACAATAAGTACTAGGAGCAAGTTGATGTTTACGCCGCTGTGACGTCACCATGGTCGCGAGCCGCCATATTCTTCAAAATTGTGTTTTGGCGGCATATTTGAATATCATGTTTTTATTTTCCATTTTCTCAATGAATAACTACAAAAAATTAAGAAACATGTGTTTTGTGTGTTCTTTAAACGTATCTTAATAATTTGAGACAGTAATCAAAGCCTTGTCAAATAGCCTATACTGCATGCTACAAATCAACAATGTAAATTGATTGCTACTTGTAGTCGGGGAGCCCACGACGCTAAATGTGGATTTACTAGATCGTCACGGGATAATAGAATTGGTAGAGTTGACGATAGCGAGAAAAAAAGGTCCTATAATGTTTCCACTTTTAGCTGACGGGAAGCGTTTTTCTCGTCACGATTTGAGCGCAACCTTTATAGGAAATGGTGGAATTTAAAAAATTCCGGCGGGCCTCCTGAGCGCACCTACCAATATTTACTACTCATACGGGCTGGAGCCTGGAGGTAGTCATCTTTAGGATAGGGACCGTTACCTATATTAATCTGACGCGCTCAAAATATCCCAAAATTCCCTCTTGGCCTCCCCTACTATTGCATTAATATACAAAGTTCTCTGATTTAAATCGTACCAAACGTTTGACCCATAAATTATTCAATAGACCTCATTCTGGTTCGTTTATTCCATTTGATATACTTTTTAATGGGAATTTATTAGCGCTTTCGAACTTTTCGTTTGTTTAAATAGTGGTGCCAATTTTTAAAGTGATTTATCTATAAACGAATGAACCAATTTGGCTGAATTTTCGACATACGATCATGATTTGAAATAACATAGCAAACAAGAAATTAAGGATTTCGTGGAAAAATAAGTTGCAATAACTTTAGCCACCTACTCTACTGTGCTCTATTTTTATGCTTATAATTTAAGTCGTTTTAAGTTCATATAGGCCATAGTTTTAAGTTATATTAAGACCTTTAACTGTAACTACATTTCTTGCCTGAAATAAAGAATAATAGAATACTTAAACCGACTACCTTCGATTATTACCTGAACACATAAACATAAACAAGTCACACAAAAAATCCAACATAAACAAGTCTTTGCATTCAATTTAGCCTAATTACCAAAAAAATCTGGAACCACATTAAAAGCATTAAAACCACATTAAAAAAAACGTAAAAAACCCCGTCAGAAACATTTTAACATGTCACACTTGATATATACAGACGCCATAATTCATCCATTCTTGCACTGTGCCTTGGACAAAGCCCAACTTTTATAAAAATTATACCTACGGACTGACGAAAATCGAGGTCAAAATAATTATATATATAATATACTAAGTACACAGCACAACTAACCGAAACTAAGGTGAGTGATTACCATGAAATTGTTGCACTTGAGTTTCATATTGCATTTGTTAGGCTTTGAAATTAAAAACGACTCGTAAATCGTATCGTAGTTTCCCCAACTATATGGGTAATATACCTGTGTACCAATGTGTACCATCATATATATAGATTATTATATATTACACCATCTACCATCTATATAATATATATTATTATATATTATATAGATGGTAAATGGTATATATTATATGGATGGTATATATATTATATAGATGGTAGAACGATGTAAGTATTTACGCCCAAATTTAGGCAGAATTCTGCCCAGTACTCTGTTAAAAGGCAGCAGACTCAAAAGTATAATAAGGCTCAAATGCTATTAGTTTATGATTGTATTATTAACGGTTTGCTCTGAATATCGCAAAGAGCCAAAAGACTAACTTAAAAGTGACGAATACAACTTGTATCACGTAATGCAACTCGATGAGGTATAGGATAGGATATCCTTACAGCTTTTGAAGCCAATTATACTTCCAAGACTTGCCAGAGCATAGAGTAGGTACCAATGAAATATTAGATTTAAAAATTACCCCAAAATCAGGGCAAACAAATTTACCCTGTACGGTATACTTACGGAAAAAGGTGGCAAATAAAAACATCTAAGACATTTTCTTTACAATACATAAGTAACATACAAACTTAACTTTATGGGTACATTCACCTTCTAGATAAAAGGATCTTTTATTCCGTGTACAATACGGTTTCGCATATCTAGGTTTTTTGCTACTACCGCTTTTTTGTGAATAGATATATACTGGGCTAAAGATACTAATGTTGTTATGAAATCGCTCGTGAATCCGCCTAAATTCATCAAAAATAACACATATTAAATGACCATTTAATATCAAGATACGTCAATAATTTAATGTTAATAATCTTTACCATAAAATAGGCTAAAATTTTCAATAAATCATATGATATAAAGTATTAAATACCATTTAACATACATTATTTCAATGAAAATCTACTCTTTTAACCATCATGTATACGAAGATTCATATTTCGTTAGTTTTCTGATTATCATCAATAGAAAGTTGTTCCACAATGCTTACAAGAAAAGACAAAGAAACAATCGTTGTTATACCGTTGCATTAGATACCATAAAGTTTCAACTATCTAGCGCATTGCAGACAGTATTAAATGCGAATATCTAACAACGAATACCTACTTGGTAGAGTTAGTTTAGTTTACGAGTTAAACTTTTACGTACCAATATTTTCATCCTTAAAAATCCAAAACAAGACAAAACATTAACGTATTATTCCTTTTTTTTGTACTTTAAACAAAACTGAACAGCCATTTGTATTACGTATGTAATAAAAAACATTTTTACGGATCTAAGAAAAACATATTTGCGTATCTTTCTAACAATCAGAAACCTCAAAAGTAAAGGCTTAGCTATTATCTGTGGCATTTGTCTAATCTGTTACATCTATATTGTCATTAATTAAAAGAAATACAAGAAACTTTAAAAACTTAATCCTAAGCTTTGAATATTTGCATAATCTGTGTGACTATTGCTTAAAAATGTTACCAGTAGTTGTCAAAGGCTCTTATAAAACATTTTTGGGTAGTTTTTTTTTTAATTTTAATACTTTTGCCCTTAATACTCTATTATATGTATGTATGTATTAATATTAATATTTTGTCTCGGCAGGAACAATACAATAAACAAGAACAATTTGAGAAATATCTAATTATGAAAGGATAATCGACCTGTAAATTATTAATACTAACCTCTTTGTTCAAAATTATCCAACTATCAGAGACAATTTGATGGTAATTCGCTTCGTTTATCCAAATCGAATTTAATTAAATATTTAAATAATAAACCATTTCATGGAATTACAAAGGAATTACAGGCCAACTAATAATTTATGTTAAATTACTGTCATGGCTTTAAATTCCATTAATTTCTTATTCAAACTCTAACTCTATGGTCAAATAAAAAAATATCAAATCGTGGAACGTTTTTGAAATGTCATTTAAAAAATTACTGTAAAAGCGCGGTAAAATATCGAATGAAATCAATCATAGATAATTAAATTGTTTTTTATGTTTCGTTTTTTTTTTCGTAATGTGACAGCGAACAAAGTTGCCAGTGTCAAAAAATCCGAATCCATTACGAAAACCGTGTTTATTTCTTAGAAGCGTATTATTAAAAATAACCAAGTGATATGTTGTCATCAATTAATCTAATGTGAAATTCTTTGATGTCATTCGAACACTTTTATACGTGAGTTTTAAAGCGATGGCCGCTGGTATAATAATTTTCAACGTTTTATTGTCTTGTTTTGAATTCAAGGTTGCCATTCTTTGTTTTGGATCATTAATTAAAATCTCTTTTAGTGCGTTTCTTTTATATTAGATAGGCTATTCGTTACGCTTATTTTCTCGATTTTATGTGAGAAAGATGTTAAGATATTTGAAGGCATTGTCAATATTAGATTATATTTTAAGGTATTGGTTGAATTATATTTCCTTTAAAAAAAAAATATGGTTATTTAGGTACGAAATGATTCATCGTTATTGTTCACGTAAATTTTATAATATTATCTACTGAACCTAGTAAGAGTTAGCATGAATTAATTAAAAAATCACACTTTAAACTGGTTTAAAGTAGTTAATATGCTTATTAACTAATGTTTCTCAAATCAATTGGTAAAATGTACCTATTTCGTTTATTTGGTATGAAAATTCGCTTTTTCTTTACTTTAACCAAATCTACAGTCGATTGACCATTTTTTTACAACTAAGCAGTTTTGCAGGTGCTAATATTGACAATGCTTTTCTTAGAATGAACCGTTGTGTATCTCTTCTGAGAACCAATTCTACCAACATGGCAAATCGAATTTCATATGTTATGCATTTACTGATCATTCAGTTGCATTACAGATTATAATATGTCGATTTTGTATGTTGGCAATACCTAAGAGTGTTCGTTTTTAATTTCAAAGCTATTGAATAACAGTCAAAACGCTTATTGAAAATATAATATATTTTATCAAATAACCAAGCCGCATTAAAATTTAAAAATTGTCAGAATTAGGCCAAATTTAAATGGGACATCACGGGAAGCGTCAGCTTTCAAATAAAAAAGAATCATCAATATCTGTTCACCCAGTAGCAATTTCTGAGGTGAAAAACCCAAAAAAAAACAGTCGCTTAAAAAGCCTCATTTTTTATAAGTCGGTTGAAAAAAATCACTTTGGTAAAGGAACGCTTAGGCATAATAAAGTTAAGATAAAAATAGACGCACTCAGCATATGGCGAGGCCGACCTGACGCTAATAGGCGTTAGAAATAAAATGTATTTTTAAATGTTTAGAAAACAATGCATTAGCTATCCATGTCACTCTACGTGTCTATGCCTAAACGTCAATCTTGTTTATTATTACATATCACTAAATAGTATAAAACAGAGTCGCTTCCCGCTGTTTGTCGCTATGTATCTTAAAAACTACGCAATCGATTTTGATTCTCATTTGTTCAATAAATAGATACTTTCTCGAGGAACGTTTTTAAAATTTACGTTTTATGACAAAACACGGACTAACAAAACCAGGTTTAAAACCCGGTAGGTAGGGTAAACCGGTAGTAAAATTAAACCATGGTTTTAGTAAGATTCTTAAAAACATGTTTTAACGTTAACCCATAGACACGAACAATAGATAAGGACAAGTTTAAAACTCTGTACTAAAGTTAAACCATGACTAAAATCTGGGTTTAAAACCATATTTTTTTTAAGACGGTTTAAAATTTAAAACATCGTGAACAGAGCCGCGGGCGTAAAGCTATATCTTGCGGCTTGGTCATACTGTATACTTTATACTATGGTATTGTATATTATTCAATGAAACCGCATTGCAATTGACATTTGTATGACATCATTATGATTAAGTCGACCTAATTAATAGCAAGATGCGTTATGAACATGTGTTCATTCAACGATTTGCAACAATGCACTACAGACTACACAATTACTCATGCGTATCGCTCATTTACTCTACTTTGTTATAATTATACTGCTAATTCGTAAACAAGATTCATTTCGCATTTAAAAAACGTGCGCTCTTTTTTTTAAATTTGTAATTGTGACTTTGACATCTTAAATGACTTTTTTAAAACGTTATGCGCTATTTTTTTTTCTTATTTTGAATGACGTTAACTTTTTGATTGTCAATTGTTTTTTTTTAATTTGAAATTGTGTAGAATAAATACGCACTATACGTTTTAACTTTTATGGTAGTTAAATGATGATAATACGATTTCCATAAAGATTGCTGTATAAAATTCATCCCAGACATGTTAACCGGTATTGCTTTATGAAAACGGGTAGTATTTCAACCATACTACCTATAATATTATAAATGCGAAAGTAACTCTGTCTGTCTGTCTGTCTGTTACTCAATCACGCCTAAACTACTGGGCCAATTTGCATGAAATTTGGTATGGAGATATTTTGATACCCGAGAAAGGACATAGGCTACCTTTTATTGTGAAATATGTACCACGGGCGAAGCCGGGGCGGACCACTAGTGCTGTATAAAATTCATCCCAGACATGTTAACCGGTATTGCTTTATGAAAACGGGTAGTATTTCAACATTTAAGAGGATTTTCATATTACCATGTATAATGCGTTTTAATATAACTAGGTAAGCAACTTTATGTTTATGCATCGTATTACGACAATGTTATCTTCTAAGGCGATTACTCGAGTAAATTGGTTTTCTGTGCAGTTAAATACAATATGAAACTCAAATGTTGAACCTTAAGTACTATTTAAAAATATAGACTGTCACTAAATGCATATGTCTAACTGAAAACCGGTCTATTTCAACTACTTGACTATTTTGACTATTTCATAAAAGTACGATGGCACGCATGTGCTTAAATCGTCTGTGCAATGATTTTTACTTGTTTCCAATCGAATTATTGTAACTGGCAATATTATTTTGTAATCTGTGCCATTTTGGGGATCATAACTTTTTTTTTCGCTGATAGAGCACTGGCACATCAGTCTTGACGTTATTTTTTTCTTTTTTATATGATCGTCTTTTCATTTGGACATAGTAAACATCATCACACAGACAAACGATTTGAGAAAAAAGATGGTAATTAGACTATTGAGGCAAAGATTTTACTTAAATCGCCATAAAGTATATTATTATCTCAAAAAAGATTGAGTATTCAATGACTAAGCGTCATTAGGTGTGATTAAAAAAAAGATTCGAAAATGGCTCGCATAAAATTAATAAAAAAAGCTTACAAATCAGTCGAGAGAAATTGAGGTGAAATGCACTTTTTTAAATACATTAGTTAGATATCACATAAAAAGCATAGACGAAAAATTACATCCTAAATAAAACCAAAAATCACAGTGCGTCGAGACAAGTTTTTCTTGTCCGAAATTTTCGTATAAATAAATTCTAAGCGTTAGGTCTTATGGAAAAAAAAATATAGAGAAAAAAAATTGTCTTTTCAACTAAATTAAAACCTAACACCCTCTAAATTATATCTTCCCCTAACAGTTATCGATTTCTATTTCTTATCCAAATATCCTTCATTGCATTAGTGAAAATATAAAAAATTTAATTCCTAACGGTTTAAGAAACCTATATTACCATTATCATACATGTAACTTTTTAATATTTATATATATGTTTGTATATTTACGTTGCAACTACATAGCAGTAACTGCTAAGATTTAGTTCGATTACTTTATAGGCCCGACGTTAATAGTAAAAATTAGGCGCACAGTCCCTTAAACTAAGAGAAAAATTTGTCATGGAACTTTTTGAGACAACTAGGAAATATATAATAGCATCAGTCCAACATTTCGGCACCACTCTACTTACTAAATCGAAATCCTTATTTCGTTCACAATTCACAGTTCACATTCACGCATAGACTAGAGAGTCCGGTCGCAGGTATTGTAACGTCTGTGAGTCCGCGGGCTTCGCTTCGTGGCGTGGTCGTGAGCCCGCCCGGAGGCACATTCACCGAGCCAGCGGGGCCAGCACGGCCGTGGCGGCCAGGGCCAGAGCCAGCGACGAGGCCAGGGCCGCGCCGCGCGAGTACGACAGCTCCTCGCTCTTCACGACCTCGTTGGGGCTCTTATCGTACTTGTGCGTCTTCTTCGTGACCGGCTTCGCGGTCGTGGTCGTGGTCGTGACGGGCGGGAACGTGGGCGGCGGCGGCGGCGGTGGAGGCGTCTGCTGCACCGGTGGCACCGGAGACTGCTCCTCCGGCTTGCAGCACACGCGGAACACCAGCTTCATATTGTGGCTGAGGCACCGGCCGCCGATGCGCCGGTGCAGGTCGTCCTTGCTGGACGTCGATATGAAGTAATAGTCCTTCCCGGGCAGGAACTCCAGCCCGCCCGGCTGAGGCGTGAACGGTCTGAATGTTATCGTGAAAAACATCAATTTGTGCGGCTTGTCGCATATCGCTATTATGCGAGGGTTTGGATTCGTTATCCTACACGAGTCATATTCCTCTTTGCTAACGTTGTATATTATGTACTTTTCCGTGTCTTCCTCGTACGTGCCTGGAGCGTACACTGGACATATTATATTCACTTGGTCGTATTCGAACTGTGCATTGCCTTTATTCAAGTCGAATACGTGGTCGGTGTTGTCTATTCTGAATATACTGTTGGTTGTGTTCCAGTGTATGTAAAAGGACTTAGCGTAGTTCCCCATGACGCTTTCGATGAAGAAAATTAGGACTAACACTGTCCAAGGCGTCTGCCGCAAACCAAAGTAACCGTACGCCACCATTCTGAACTCTGTAAATTACATTCGCATATCCAAACACAGGTAGGCACTTCTATCTACGCACTCTCCACATACCGATCCATATTTAGATACGAACTTTATTTATAATCACGTTCATAAAACCATCCGTTTTATAACACAACATAAAAGTTTTCACTCATCACTGTGTTGTCCACCATGTTCGCCCCACACACAAGATTCTATCCGTCGATAAATGTGGAATTTCATGGGACGTGGCCCCTTCGAAAGCACAAAATAATCACTGAAACTGTTATTGTTACGACCGAAACGCGTCCGATTTTGTACGGGGATGCTTTTTGTGTTTGAAAAACGTTGGAATTAATCAATACATCACAGATTTTTTACAATACTGAGGCGTTCTTTGTATGGAGCGGGCGTCGCGGACACGGTAGGCAGACGTAGCGCCGAGCGGCGGTCGGCCGAACTAATGGAATGCTGCCCCAGCCCGCTGTACGCATGCGACTCCCTCCCCCGCGCGCCTCACCCCGCCCCTTCAAAGCTGCGTTCAAGCTTCGAACTTTGAAAGTCTTTTTGAGAAGCCCAATGTAAGCGTCATTTTGAGGGACCCAATTTTATTTAACCGTTTCTGCTCTATAAACTGTAGAGTATTTAGTATTTTTGTTGTTAATTAAATTAAACATCGCTATTTTTATTTTACAGTTTGCTCTATTTTTATTTTATTAATATTTTAATTTATGTTTCTCAATAAAAACATTTCCTTGTTGTTATTGGTTGAAGTTGAAAAAACTGAACGCAGCTTTTAAGTGAAAAAATGCATCGGCACCAAGCTTTTAAGCTCGCCAGCTCAAATAGAGGTTTTACGAGGTCTATGACGATGCAATATGGGGAAAATATTTTAATAGGCTCCATGGGATAGTAAAATTGTGAATAACCAGCCATATTCCGTATGTTTATGGTTTCTTTACAATATGATGCGTATTATCAGGATTGAATCTCTTTGAATATTAATGTAATCTATTATAATAAGGAATATGGGATTTATATTATTAAATTTATTATATTGCATACTACTACGTGTATTATGGCACTTTTTCCTTGGATGCTTACCTATGGCGCCATTTTTGATGTGTTTTAGTAATGATAACTAGCTTATTACCATCAGTAATTAATTTGTTAGAATTGTTATTAATATTGTATTGTTATTACTTTTAATAAGTTTGTTGAAATAAGAGAGCTTTTTTAAACTCTACAAAAATAAAAGATTTAAGAAATTCTTATTTATGAAATTACTATTTAATTTTTACTAGCGGTCCGCCCCGGCTTCGCCCGTGGTACATATTTACGTCTTCTCTACATAAAAACCATCCTCGTAAGTACTTCAAGGAATATAATAAAAAAAGAATTATCGAAATCGGTTCAGCCGTTCACACGTGATGCCATAACAACGCGAAACGGGTTTCATTTTTATTTAGATAGATATATAAAATGCTAAAATTAAGTAAATTACATTCTAAATGTGTTATAAGGATATTATACTACATATTTGTATAATAGGTACTTATATTAGGAAGAAGAAATAAACAAATTAAGGACTCTACAATTATCTATTACCTACTAATATACTTATTATATATATTACCAACTTTAATTTGGTTCAAATCTAATATTATAAATGTGAATGTCCGTCTACATAACGTTTTTAGCTAAACCACAGCTCCGATTTAAACTAAATTTTGAATGAACATAGTTTAATAATTTTTAAAGATCGATCAAGGCACAATCGAACTTTCTCTACACTATAAAATGATTTTCATTAATATAGAATTTTATAAAACTTTCAATTAAATTAAAATAGTTAAAGAGCCAAAATATAGCTTTTGTGTTATCAACCCCTAATGTCTTGAAATAGGAAATGAAAGTTTTACACAATAATAATCACTACGTATAGTAGATATAAAACAAAGTTGCTTTCTCTGTCCCTATGTCCCTTTGTATGATTAAATCTTTAAAACTTCGCAATGGAATAATACGGTTTTTTTTAATAGATAGAGTGATTCAAGAGGAAGGTTTTAGTATATAATTTATTAGGTTTTAGCGAAAGCGGGCGAAGCCGCGGGCGGTAAGCTAGTATATTATAAATGCGAAAGTATTTAAGGAGCGACTTAAGTTTGTTTATACCTACTTTTTCACGCAAAAACCACGGAACGGATTTTATACAAGGCTGTATTAATTTAAGAACATAATATATGCTAGATATAAAAACCTACTTATACGCATGCACTTTTTCTTCAAAATCCAACCCGTAAAAGAATGAAATAGAGCATTGTACCCGTAGTTTCGTCTTACATAATCCTACTGATATTAAATGCGAAAGTTTGTGAGGATGTGTGTGTGTGTGTTTGTTACTCTTTCACGCAAATTCTATTGAACCGATTACAATTAAATTTACCACACATATAGAGGGTAACTTGGATTAACACATAGGATTGGTTTTATCCCGGAAATCCCACGGGAATGGGAACTATGCGGGTTTTCCTTTGAAACGCGGGCGAAGCCGCGGGCGGAAATCTAGTATAGTATATTATAACAAAGTCGCTTTCTGCCGTCTGTCTGTATGCATCTTTAAAATATAAAAAAAATCAATGAGTTTTTTTAATACATAGATAGAACGGTTCTTGAGAAAGAGAGTATTTTAGAGTAAGTACCTACATATTTAATTTAATTTAATTTAAAATTAAGTTTTTTGCAAAGTAGATGAAACCGCGCGTGCAAAGCGAGTTCCAAATAAAAATGAATGAAAAGTGCATTGTAGACGAAAAACTGAAAACCCCAATTAAATAATTGAATCTCCAAAAATCGTTCTTTCTCCCACTGACACTATTTTTCCAAAATAAGTTTATTCCGATCTAATTATGGCATCCCTTTGTTAGCGATTTTATAATAGAGTGACCAAAAATTCTTCTTTTCAAAGTACAGTTGAAACTTAAACATTTATTGATACAACTAGACTTCGTTTAGAAGCACTTTTGAATAGTCTAAATACAGAAAAATAATAATTGTACATCAAACATTTAATTTCAAACACTAATTATTTGAATCTACCTGTATCCGCGGTTTCAGCTGCGAACAAATTCATGAACAAAAACGTCAAATTTATCGTAATTTTGTTAGTTTTTAACCGTTAATATTCAAAAATTCATGCAATTGGTCTTATGTTAAAACGAACTTGTTAAAACATGATATAACTAGTTTCAAAAATATTTTCAAATTTAAAAATTGTTTCAATAGTACCTACCTATACAAAATCTAGAACAAACTAACAATACCTATCTTTCTGTCAATTCCCTACTTAGTTAATTTTCATCCTATCTTTTTTTCTGGCTTATCTTTTAAGTTTTTGAAATCGTCCAAAAAAATACCAAAATTATAGTCACTCTACATCTCACGCTCCATTTCTATCCGTAACATTGAAACAGTATTGTCACTAATTAAGTTACATACGAAATATAACTTAATTAAGCTATTTCGTGTATGTTTATACTTCCGTATCTTTTATTAAGTTATAACTTATAGGTTTCTTTTTTAATACGTCAATTTTATTGTAAGACTAGTTTACCGCCCGCGGCTTCGCCCGCTTTGTCTAAAACCTAATAAATTATATACTAAAACCTTCCTCTTGAATCACTCTATCTATTAAAAAAAACCGAATCAAAATCCGTTGCGTAGTTTTAAAGCTATACAAAGGGACATAGGGGCAGAGAAAGCGACTTTGTTTTATACTATGTAGTGATAGGTTTCTTTTTTTAATACGTCAAACTTTATTGTAAAATTCTTTAATATTAATTTACATATAGATACATATTTATAAAGAGGAAAAATTTGTGTGTATATTATGTGTGATAATAGTTCAGCTCAAGAATTAGGTACTAAACTGATTTTGAATAGAATTTTACTAAAAGAAAGCTTCATTATTCCGTAGTGCAATACGCTTTATTTTTAATCTATAAAAACTGAAAAACCTAGTTAGAACTGAATACTACCTAGAAATATTTCAAAAATTTTACTCCTGAACTATGTAAGTAGTTAGTTATATTCTTATTATAAAAAATTTTAAAATCGATAGAGCAGTTTTTGACTAATATCTTAACAAACATTAAATAATTTATTTCTTATTAAATTAAGTATCTATTATTTTTGTATCACTTTTTCATACAAATATGACACAAAACACCAAATAAAAATAAAGTGTGTAATAAATTCAAACCTACACATCTACCCATGTTATTTTGACATGTTCCGATAACGCATTACAAGTGAGGAGCTATCAACTTGCAAACAGATAAACGTCATGTTTATATTATAAATATAACTGGACATACATCTCTGTGTGTGTTTATTTTATTTGTATAATTTTAATCTATAAATGTATACAAATAAATTTATTTGTATCGTCAAAGTTATGATTTTATAAATGTATAATATGAAATTATAATGTATGTCTGTCTGTTTGTTCTAGGTATCTCTGCAACGGCTGGTGATATGGACACGACTGCCAAATGACGGAAGAGGTTACCTACTTTGAATATAAAGCCACCTTTTTTAAATAAACTCTACTTCGCATATTTTTATTTTATTTTTCCACAACATCATAATATTGCAGTCGACAATTGTGAAATTTTATTTTTATAATTAATCCATACTAATATGTATTATAAATGCGAAAGTAACTATGTCTGTCTGTCTGTTTGTAAAATTTGGTATCTATAGAGATATTTTCATACCCGAGAAAGGACATAGGATAGTTTTTATCCCGGATATCCCACGGGAACGGGAACTATGCGGGTTTTTCTTTGACTGCGCGGGCGATTCCACGGGTGGATAGCTAGTTTTGAATATTTTGCACTTTCCATTTTAATTCTACTTATATTATAAACTAGCTTACCGACCGCGGCTTCGCCCGCTTTGTTTAAAACCTAATAAATCATATACTAAAACCTTCCTCTTGAATCACTCTATCTATTAAAAAAACCGCATCAAAATCCGTTCCGTATTTTTAAAGATACATAGGGACATAGGGACAGAGAAAGCGAATTTGTTTTATAGGTACTATGTAGTGATGCGAAAGTTATTGGATATAATAATATGTATGTTTGTAACTCTTTAATAAGAAAACCACTAAACGGATTTTGATAATGATGTAACTTACATAACAGAACAAGTCACAAGCTATACAAATATTTACTTTTACCTCTTTTTGAAGCCGTTAAAAAACGATTATGGCAATAATAACATAATTAAAGAAAGGATTGTCTCAAAATGTCTCCAAGAATCATTTAACCGACCTTACAAAAGAATGATTCACGCAAAAATACAATTTCTACAGATTTAAAACAATAACCATAATATTATCTGTACTTTCACCATTGTTAACAACCCGTTACGTAAAAGGGTAGCTTTGTTTTCGGCATTTTTACAGCCATACTAAAAAAATAACTGTTTACAAGCGCGGTGTAAGCGATTTATGATTACTTTCCAAATTATTCTATTGTTTTATATTTTGTGAAGTCCCGTGTCCTCTTGAGGGGTAAGGGGCAGATGCAGTTTACATCTGTTTCACTGATCGATTTTCTATGTATTTTAATATTTATATTTAACTAGGTTTCCGCCCGCGGCTTCACCCGCGCAGTCAAAGAAAAACCTGCATAGTTCCCGTTCCCGTGGGATTTCCGAGATTGCGTCATTTTCCCGGGATAAAAGTAGCCTATGTCGTTACTATGGGTATCAAAATATCTCCATACCAAATTTCATGAAAATTAGTTCAGTAGTTTAGGCGTGATTGAGTAACAGACAGACAGACAGAGTTACTTTCGCATTTATAATATTAGTATGGTTAATAGTATGGATTATTTAACAACCAGCAGAATATATAACACTAGCTACGCTCCGCGGTTTCACCCGCGTGGTCCCGCTCCTGTTGGTATTAGCGTGATGATATTATAATATAGCCTATTCCTTCCTCGATGAATGGGCTATCTAACACCGAAAGAATTTTTCAAATCGGACCAGGTTCCTGAGATTAGCGCGTTCAAACTCAAACATTTATTTATTCAATTAGACTACTTTTAGTCGCACTTTCGAATCGTCATTACATAAGTATTTTTAACATTTACCACCGATCATACAAACAAACTCTTCAGCTTTATAATATTAGTATAGATTAGTATAGATAAGTATTAGATTATGTGAACGAGCTAATCTCGTTATGAATTTGGCGGGTGCAACCGCGGGGCACAGCTAGTAGAGAATAGTTAATACGCTAAAGTTAAGTTATTATGTATATTTTTATAACAAGTGTATATAGCTTTAGTTAAAAAATTAAAATACATATTTAGACGTAAATGTTTTACAAAATATCGCATTTATTTTTTATAATAATATCCTGTCCTAATATTATCTATACCTACTTCTTTCATCCTACTAATAACCTATTGCCACACCCCGGACACTCCATACAAAATTATCGTTTTGACAGTCACACTGTAGAGACTGCAAATGTGTGTGTTAACGCTTTATGGTTGGCACATTTTTGACTAGCGTAAAAGAAAATTCGCGTTTTTCTGATGAAATACATCCGTAAACAGCACAATATCTAACCATTTTCTACGAAAAACGATAATCACAAATCCAAAATAATAAAATTACTTTAAGTCAATTTGATTAATGTTGTCAATCTTCGTTGCGTATCGTCCCTGTAGAAAAATATGGACCATTTTATGTCTGATCGTGCGGGGTGAGGTAAGTGTTTAATTTTGGCGGGAGGCGGAGAGTGTCCGTTCTGTAGCGTTTAGCTACTATTATGTATTCTGTGCTATTGCGAAAGTTTGTGAGGATGGATGTGTGTGTGTGTATGTTTGTTACTCTTTCACGCAAATACTACTGAACCGATTACAATGAAATTTAGCACACATATAGAGGGTAACTTGGATCAACACATAGGATAGGTTTTATCCCGGAAATCCCACGGGAACGGGAACAATGCGGATTCTTTCTTTGAAAAAGCCGAGCCGAGCTCTGTAGAGAAAGTCGGCTACTTGCACTTTTAAAACCAATATATTTTATGATTTTCAAGACAAAAACAACTGTTATCCTAACTGTATCCTTGTTTAACTACTAATGGGTTAATAATACAGATTTTAAAACAACCCTTGCTTTAAAATCTGTATTTATTATTATGTCATGTTAATGATGCCATTTTTTTTTTTTTGAATAAACGTTTAATGTATTTAAGTTGTTTTATTTATTTCCCAATTTCCTTTCATTACAATCAATTATTGTAGATGTATTTTTTTGATATTCCTTAAATATAATATGTGTGAATGAAGTAACATAAAAAACTGTAATAAAATACCGATCTTTCAGCTATTCGGGCCTGAGGTAAGCGGTGAGGGGGTCCGCGTTTAGTATGGAATCAACGTGCTCGAAACTAAAAATCGTAAGCGCCATTCACATTTTTATGAAAAAGTGAATGAAAATATTTAGTATTTTCTAAACCTAAAACAGTCACGAAATCGAGAATGTAACACATAGGTACCTATGTATTTGTGATTTTATACGAATTATCACCGTAAAATACGGTTGTAATGATTATTTTTTATCGAGCAAAATTTTTCCAATCGTGTTTTGGAAACAGTCATCCCATCACACATACGTTCTGTAATACATACCTAATATTAGAAATTTGAGTGCGAAAAACCTTCAATATTTTCAATTATAGCTCATAGAAAACAGTCCATTTTTCCGTTTTCACCTACTAAGGGTAAGGGCTCTTAAATACATTTTGGAAAACATCGAAAAATAGCTAGAAACTTTTACGATGCAAATACAAAGCACACAGACAGACAAACAATAATAGACTATTTGTTCAATAATGCCATACATTGTTTCGCGTAAAGTTTCGCTACGGAAGGCTTTATGATCGTAAAATATTATATTGAGTGCCACAATTGTGTTTCGTAGGGACGCCATTTTGATTTTGGTTTGGGATAATCCCATATTAAAATAAATGTTTAGTAGAATGTGTTTAATTAACTGAATGCTTACTGAATGTTATAAATAAACGTGTTTTTTTAATAGAATGAGTGTCAAATTAAATTAAATTTAACATTAATTTTACCTTTTTTCTCATTCCTTGGGCAGCCTGGAAGAGATCGCTGATAAGCGATAAGGCCGCCTTATCTATTTTATCCATTTAATATATATGTATTTGCAAAATATTACATAAAATAAATACATGTTTTAGCTCGGTATTGTTTCATATTTTACAATGAACATTATATAATTATTGTTAATTTGTGTCTCTAATTTTGAGTTGTACGAGATATTATATTAATTAGAACTTTATTGATATTATTTATTACTTTATTTTTATTTATTTTTTTATCATTTTTTTATTATATTTGTGTGTAAAATAGGAGAAATTGCCTTGTTTATTTGCTCTACATTCTACAGCTAGATTAAATTGTAATTTGTAGAGCATTGTTTACTTTATTATTTTTACTACTTAATACCCACTGTGTATTTTTAAATATACATATATACAGAGTAAAGTTTTTACATATTTTATTGCTTTTTAATAAATAGTCCCAAATGTTTTTAAATATACAAAACGTGGTAACCCCGCAAATTGGCTGCATGTAAACGTGGTAACAAAATATTTTCTCAAACTCCGTACAAGTAATACTAAACCGTTTGTTTGGACACGCGAGTACAGGTATAGCCCGAGAGCCGGTTGTGTAAGGACGGATTTTATCTGATATAGACCGAGAGCTAGTTGTGTAAAGACGTATTTTATCTGATATAGACTGAGAGCTAGTTGTGTAAAGACGTATTTTATCTGATATAGACCGAGAGCTAGTTGTGTAAATACGTATTTTATCTGATATAGACCGAGAGCTAGTTATGTTAAGACGTATTTTATCAGATATAGGGGAGAGCGGGGATGAAAGTCACATTTTTAACTTTTTTTATGTAACTTCCAAAATCCGTTATTTAGGAATGATATTTGTATACCAAACGATAGTGTAATTATTCAGTTACAAAATAAATAAACGTATTTTTGTATTATATTATCAGTTGTAGAAATATTTTGTATTTTCACTCTAAAGAAAAATGTGACTTATAACCCCGGGTCAGGGATGGTTGTCACAATGCCTAGGGTAGGTAGTCACATACTAAATAACAGGCAATTTATAAATAGAAAGTCACTTTTTGGTCTTATAATTTTACGGAATAGTTTTTAATTAAGAACTCTTAACCAAATGAAACCGTAGACAGTCTTTATTTCAGTCTGAATATTAAGAATCACAATTTTAGCAAATAATAATAAACGTGAGTCAATATAGAGTCATCAAGGATATATGGACTTCCAGCAGGTTTGTTAGGATGATTTTCCGGTGTTGATTAAAAATTAACGGCTGAAACAAACAACCCCAAAACGCAAATAAAGTCAGCTCGCATACAGGGAGCTGGTTGACATATTATGACAACCAGCCCCCGAAAATTTGTGACAACGAGCCCCATAACACGTTTTAGAAAAAAAACATTGAAAACAAATTCCGGTCAATGAATATCTAAAAAACTGTACTACGATATTATAAAACACATTTCATCATCATCAAATGAACTGAAAGATTATTACTGTGAAACAAGAACGTATAATTACGAGGTTCAACACAGCAGCACAAAAATTTACTTTTGCTGTGCGAAAACAATAAACACGTGTGAGGCCCTCACGGCAGATCGGAGCGGTCTGACGCGAAGTGGGGACAGCGTTGTCACTGTATCGCTCTTGCCACGCTGTTCAACAGACTTATTCGATAGTTCAGTTTTGTGTTAAGACCGCTGTGACAACCAACCCGTGAGACAACCAAACCCGGTCTCCCCTAGACTGGGAGCTAGTTTTGTAAAGACATATTTTATCTAATATCGACTGAGATCTGGTTGTAAAAGAATTATTTAAATTGATTACAGACCGAGAGCTGATTTTTGAAAGATGTATTTTATCTAATATTAGCTATCCGCCCGTGGCATCTCCCGAGTATTCTTAAACTTAACAAATTCAATAAAATAAAACCTGTCTCAAGAACGCTATATATTGGTGAAAACAGAATCCTGAACTTGTGCTAATAGGAACAGACAGACAGCGGGAAGTGACCTTGTCTAAAAGTGATATAGAAAATAAGTTTTATTTTTAATTTTTTATAGTCTGAGAGCCTGTTGTTAAAAGACGTACTTTTTCTAATAGAGGCCTAGAGCTGGTTGTTAAAAACGTATTTTAACTAATTAGAGGCTCAAAGCTCAAATTTAATAATGCTCAAATCATAATACGAACCTGGACATAGTTGAACTGGTAACTAAGAATTATGAAGGTAGATTGCTGGATGTTTTTCAAAGTTAATTGGTGAGATAATTGTAAGATAATTGATAAGCCAGTTGGCTTGGTTGGTCCCCTCCCACCCTGCCTTCCAAGTCACTGGTCGTGGGTTCGATCCCCACCCGGGGCAAATATTTGTGTGATGATGAGTTTGCTCTGTGTTTTGGTGTTAATTATCTATATAAGTATTTATTTAAAATCATATATGCATGTTTATCAGCCATCTGGTTTCCATAACACAAGCGAAGCTTAGTATGGGATCAGATCGTGCCGTGTGTGAAAAAAGTCCCGAAAAATTTATTTTTATTTATTTATAAGAGGAGTTCGTTTTTTTGTTTGTTTGAACGTGCTAATCTCAGGAAATAAGCTGGTCCGATTTGAAAAATTCTTTAGGTGTAAGATAGCCCATTGATCTGGGAAAGTTATAGGGTATATCATCACGCTAAGACCAACAGGAGCTGAGCGCTGTGGGTAAAACCGCGGGCACAGCTAGTTTATAATAAAGACGCTCGATATAAAATTGTCGTAAAAATGTAAAAGAAGAAAACACCAAGAAACATTGTTATTATTATGATGACTCACACTATTCACACGACCGTCTTATGGCTAATCTTATGGCCCATTGTGTGAAGTTATTTAGTATTTTTATGCAACTTTTAAAGAAAAAGAGGTTTTCAACTCGAAACGTATTTTCTTACTACAAGTATCTTAGTCTGGATAATTTCCTTATATCTTATTGCGAAATTACCTATTTTCTAAAGTGCCTATAAGAAAACATAAGGAATTAAGTGGTTTCATATTATAATGACGTCATTTTCTATTTATAATATTATAAAACCTAATAACTATATAACCTATAAATAATTATAAGATAGGGAAGGAAAAATATAGAAGAATTCGAAAGAATTTAGGAGTCATTTTCCAAGCCATGTCTTGTAGAAGAGGAAAATAAATAAAAAACATTTTAATAATAATATTCATTTATTCGGGTAAATATAAACCATTATTATACTTAAATATTATCAATAAGCACAATCCTTTCAAATTGAAAACTCCAAACTCATCAGATTCCGTTTATCCATTCTCGTATCCTATAAAAACCGTCGCCATCTTAAATACACAACAAACCAACCAAAACCTAGGTAACATTGATTGATTGACAATAATAGCGAAATTTTCCATTATTGTAGCCCATGATACCCACAGGCTGATTATGATTGATGCGGTGACAGCCCTACGTCTAATGGGCTAGGGCTGCGCTAACATAACTGTGAAATCACCGGTGATTTGAAAGTTACAGCCGTTATTATGGAATGCTATTTGATAGAGCTATCTTATAACAAAGGTGGTGACAGCCCTACACATCTAATGGGCTAGGGCTGTGCTAACAAAACTGTGAAATCACAGGTGATTTGAAAGTAACAGCCGTAAGTTATCGTTAATAGAGCTATCTTATAATAGTTAAATTAAAAGTAGCGGCCGGTATTATGCAATAGGTAGTTAAAAATTTTAACACCAAAAATAATATTGATAGTAACAAATATACCGTCATTGTGATATTTGCATAAGATTTAAAATAGACTTTGCATTAGAGTTATGACCGTATGATACAAAGTAAATGCGAAAGTTATTGGACATATGTATGTTTGTAACTCTTTCATAAGAAAACCACTAAACGGATTTTGATAATAATTTGCCATGATGTAACTTATATACCAGAACAAGTCACAAGCTATACAAATATTTACTTTACTTTATTACTACTTTCGCATTTATAATATTAAGTATGGATTAAATCTAAGGATTAAATAAATATCTTAATACCTATAAATAATTATAAGATTCTTTAAGGAAGGAAAATTATTTTCTTGCTTAATTTAGGATAGATAAATAAAAAAAAACATTTTAATAATAATAATATTCATTTATTCGGGTAACTATATAAACCATTATTATACTTAAATATTATCAAAAAGCACAATCCTTTCAAATTGAAAACTCCAAACTCATCAGATTCCGTTTATCCATTCTCGTATCCTATAAAAACCGTCGCCATCTTAAATACACAACAAACCAACCAAAACCTAGGTAACATTGATTGATTGACAATAATAGCGAAATTTTCCATTATTGTAGCCCATGATACCCACAGGCTGATTATGATTGATGCGGTGACAGCCCTACGTCTAATGGGCTAGGGCTGCGCTAACGTAACTGTGAAATCACCGGTGATTTGAAAGTTACAGCCGTTATTATGGAATGCTATTTGATAGAGCTATCTTATAACAAAGGTGGTGACAGCCCTACACATCTAATGGGCTAGGGCTGTGCTAACAAAACTGTGAAATCACAGGTGATTTGAAAGTAACAGCCGTAAGTTATCGTTAATAGAGCTATCTTATAATAGTTAAATTAAAAGTAGCGGCCGGTATTATGCAATAGGTAGTTAAAAATTTTAACACCAAAAATAATATTGATAGTAACAAATATACCGTCATTGTGATATTTGCATAAGATTTAAAATAGACTTTGCATTAGAGTTATGACCAAAAATTAGAATATTTAAAAATATTTACTATACCTCTCTTCATGATAAAATATCTTTTTTTGTTCAATAAACTGTCAGTGCCTTTTAAACTGTTACTTCTTTATAGCTCCTTACAAATCGGGATATCGGTGTAGAAAATAACGCTGATACCGATTAAACGTTATTTAGTTATATAACTGTTTGTGTTTCGATACATCACTACTAAGTTACTAACGCCAATAAAAGAAATGTAACAAATGATATTTTTCAGAGAAATGTATTATATTTTAGTTTCATGATTTTTTTAATATACAAAACCAATTCAGGCTATTGCCACAGTAGGTATTACTATTAATTGACTCTATAATATACTCTTGAATACTTATAAAAGTATAGAGAACTAGTAAAATAGACATACAAGAAGTCTATAGAATTTTGTTACTGATTTTTTTATCTGTCTGTCTGTCAGTTGTTCTGGCCATCAAACATCTATACAATTCTCGATGTTTAAAATATAAAAATACTGCTTTACATCCAATCATTAAACGCAGGCGAAGTTACGGGTACCAGCTAGTCTAGACTAATACGTTGATTTTTACTAGAATAAAATGTTATAAAAATAACTTGAAAAAATATGTCTGCGCTGCCTAGCCTCTTGAGGATATGTTACATAAGCGGCAATTAAAATAATTAATTTCATATTTATATTTCAACTGTTAATTTATTAATTTTATTTAGATTTGGGCTGGTAAAACTATTATTAAATTGTATTATTATTAATGCTCTTAAATTCGACTTTTCAAGGTAGGATAGGAGTTTTTGGCGTATTAAAATTACTAAGAGACAGATTAATACATATTTTTGTCTTTAAAAAAAGTCGGAAAAATAATTAAATGCTTTATCGTTTGTGTGTCAATTTGTCAATCAAATATTAAATGTGTTTCAAGGTCTCACAACCCGCGTGAAACCGGGCCAATTCGCAAGTATTAACTATTAACATAAGTATCAATCAAAGGGACGATTTATCAAGATTACTGGCTTACAGGGACTTATCGCTCGATATAATCGGATTTGTTATACCTCTGTTATTTACATAATATGTCGGGTAATAAAATAACTTAACACTTTTGGTTTGTGTACTTACTCCTTTAGTATTTTGACCGCCTCCTTGGTACAGTGGTTGACGCGCGTAGCACCGAGGGGTCCTGGGTTCGATTCCCGGAGACGAAGAAAAAAAAATGTCTCGGTCTGGTAGGGCACAGAAGGCTGATCACCTACTTGTCCCTAAGGAAAATCGATCAGTGAAACAGATGTATAATGCATCTGCCCCTTACCCCACTTCACTTCACTTCTTTAGCAAATTACTGGGTCAGTTTGTCTGTAATAATTTCAAATTTTTGAGGAGAAACTGTGCGCGTTGAGAGTAAAATTTCAACGTCGCGTCATGGCGATACCGTCACGTCATGGAGTGAAGTGACGATTTTGGTATATTTGAATCTTGCTAAAGAAGTTTCACTTCTAACACGTGCGCTCGGTGCACACGCTCTTTTTTATTTAAAGATTCTCTTTGAAACAATGTAGAAGTAGTATTTAAAATAGTAAGGAGTAAGATTGTAGGTTACTACCGGGAGTAAGTTACTACTATATAAGAATGATTTAATTAATGATATCTTACAAAGTTTGAGCTTAATCGCTTGGCTAGTATAACGGTGCATTTACATTAAACGAACATAGAGCTAGAGCTAGAGCAAGAGCATTCTTTCGTGTTCTTTTAGTGTACGAAAACTCGTATTCAGTGTTGTTCAGTATTAGAACATTGCATAGAATCTTTTCGAACGCACTAAGAACAACGAAAGAATGATCTACGCCTGTTTATAAAATAATTTGACATAGTGGGCTTAGAATGAGCATTCGCACGTTTGATGTAAATGCACCGTAAGGGATACTTCAAACCGGGTATTTTGCAAATAAACAAATACAGTAGGTATTATATTAAATATTTATTACTTTTCTTCAATATCCCGACAGTTATGTAATGAATTAATAAAAATTGTCTAAAATATAATTAAGAGCTTAATTAAACCTTTTGTCGTTATAATCTACGTGCCCCGCGGTTTTAGTTTAACCTTGGTCTTATCGTGAAGATATATAGCCTATAGCCTACCTCGATAAATGGGCTATCTAACACCGAAAAAATTTTTCAAAACGGACCAGTATTTCCTGAGATTAGCGCGTTCAAACAAAAAAACTCTTCAGCTTTATAATATTAGTATAAATTTATGCATAAGATCTCGTCCGAATGTACTTAATCCAATAATTTTCAAGCTTAACTTCTTTAAACAATGTTGCAGTTAACTTTTAAACACAAAATAAACTAAAATGTAACAATATCTTTTTTACGAGTGCTTTCCTAAGATTTACACTTCAATATTAATAAATAATTTTATTGAATAGGCACTAAAATAATTTTATGATACAGTAGCATGGATTCTGGAATCTTGATTCTACTAAAGGTTAATACAATCATAATGTTTACCCGACTTCGAAAAGACGGATAAAGTTATAAGTACGTATGAATCTATTAGAGCTAGCGCGCAAGAGCAACTTTTGTCTCCGCAACTATTTTGTCTCTCCCATCAACTCTATGGGGAGTTGCGTCGCTACGTGCGCGCACTTTCTTACTAGCCCATAGAGTTGATGGGAATTGGGAGAGACAAAATAGTTGCGGAGACAAAAGTTGCTCTTGCGTGCTAGCTCGTATTGAGGCTTCATAATCATAGAAAATTAGATTCGTCTAAAGTCTAAACTATGAGGTAATAGAAACATAATCAATACTTAATATTGTAAAGCTGAAAAGTTTGTTTGTTTGTCTGAACACGCTAATCTCAGGAACTACTCGATCGATTTGAAAATTCTTTCAGTGTTAGATAGCCCATTTATCGAGGAAGGCTTATATCATCACGCTAAGACGAACAGGAGCGGGGCAATGCGGATAAAACCGCGGCGCGCAGCTTGTATAATATTATACAGGAATAACGAAGAGTATTGATTAGTAAAACACATGTTATTGTAAACGATATCTGCTATACCCCACAAGGGCTTATTTTAAAGGTAGGTAAATAAAACAACAAAACAATTCGATTTTATGCATTTATTCATTTTAAAAATCCTGCTTTATGGGGTCTTGATGGAAAAAGTTCTCTAACAAATAAAATTAAATTAAAAAAAAGTCTATTAAAATATAAACTCTATATAAATATCAATTTACAGTCATATAGTAGATATGTAATACTTTGCTAAAACATGATTTAATATAAAAATACACAGATATACACAAAATATATACAAAAACTACACCTTCATAATATTATAAACATCTCAATTGTGTACCTGTACTTAGTAACTTAGTTATAGGTCGCTAAAGAAAGTTTAAATTGAAAATAAATTTTAATGAATAGGTACTTTTGTAAGACTAAATTTCAATACAGATATTCTATAATCCATATACTTAATATTATAAATGCGAAAGTAACTCTGTCTGTCTGTCTGTCTGTTACTCAATCACGCCTAAACTAATGAACCAATTTCCATGAAATTTGGTATAGAGATATTTTGATATCCGAGAAAGAACATAGGATAGGTTTTATCCCGGAAATCCTACGGGAACGGGTTTTTCTTTGAAAACGCGGGCAAAGCCGCGGGCGGAAAGCTAGTATACAATATTTTGTCTTACTCATTTAATTTTGCTATTCCTGTAGCTATTTTTTTTCAGTCAATTAGTTAAATAAATAAATAAATATTTCGGGACAATTTTCACACACGTCACGTTTTTATCCCATACTAAGCTTTCACTTGTGTTATAGAAACCAGATGGCTGATAAACATACATATAATATAACTTTAAATAAATACTTATATAGATAATTAACACCAAGACACAGAGCAAACATTTCATCACACAAATATTTGCCCCGGGTGGGGTTCGAACCCACGACCTATGGCTTGGAAGGCAGAGCCACTACCAACCAAGCCAACCGGTCAGTCCTTAATCAATGAAGTACATTTGAGACTCTTTGGTTCAACATTATACAAAAATATATTATGTTTATCCGTACAAATAATAAATTCCTAATTTATTTATTTATTCTTCTTCCCAATATTTCTGTTAGTTAAAAAGAATAACATTCTGAGCTATCTATCGTATTCGTATATTATTATTGTTTGTATTCTCATAATGTTAAATGAAGTGTAGTTATAAGTATTTTCCTTTCAATGTTCTTGTGTTTTTTATCACGTATAATTATTGTAATGTGTGTATAATAATTTTTTGTACTGTATAGCATTGTGGTGCTTTAGCATGTCTGTAAGCCACATGTTCTATAATTAAATAAATAAATAAATAAATAAATAAATTACGAAAATATTTATAGATTTTCGATTATCGATTTCTGATACAGTTTCGTAATTGATAATTTTCTAAACTAATTCAAAATGTCAACTTTTGTCTGTTTGTACTGTCGGTATAGCTATGATAAGCTTTCACGTTAATACCAATATCATTAAAAAATAAAAAATAGTTTGAAACGAAAACCCAACCTATCATGTACCCACCTGAAATACCATTTCTCTTATCCACTCCAACTGTTCAACTCCGTGTCCCACTCCAATGTTATTGTCTCGTGTTTTATTTTACGCGATTATTACGCACATACCTATTTCAATCGAAGCCTTCACAAATTAAAACATTGTAGAGACCTCAATTTTATATTTTAATTCTTAAATTCCACGTAATGCACGATGCTACAACATCCGAGTCAATGTCTTCAAGCAACAGGTCACAGGACATAATGACTTAAAATTGTATATTATGTATTAGTTTTAGCATGATATTGTAATCCCCCAGTTGTCTGAAATAATGCTGCTAAAAGTCTTTTATTTCGAGTGTGATGGCGCTAGACGACCATTAAGATATTTATTTATTTATTTAGCCCTTATTATTCCATGACATTTCAACACAAATTACAATAAAGTACACTTAAGAAGATTACCATTAAGATATAACTCTATCATTTTTCAACACTGGCAATAATACTGCTCTATGACTTTCGGCGAGGTATTTTCGGTACTTAGGTGACACTTAAACCAGCCTACGGGTTTGGTGGTGGAGGCGCTTGAGGAGCAGGAGGGGACTTATCAATCTCAGGGATTTGAACTCCTCTCTCTTGCAACATAGCTTCATACCGCTTCTGCTCATCGAGTTTCTGCTCCAGCATCTTCTTTTGTTTAACTCTTTTCAAACGAAACGTCTCTTCCCTCTCCTTTTCATCCAACTCTGATGTGATATACTTGGCCGTTACATTTATCCTGGGCACGATGATTTTTGACAGCACGTTGCTCTTTCTGTGGACAAAATGAAGAATTATTATAAGATGCAAGTAAATTATCGAGGTACGTGGTAGGTAAATTTTAACTTTTTGATGCGCAAAAATTTATTTTTGGTTGTGGATAGTCAATTTATGCTAAGTATTATATTAATATTACGATGAATTCACCCTGTAATGTGCTCTCGTTATTACTTAAATACCTTTTATGATAGAAAATATAAAATTTATCTATTATCATTTATCACATCAGGCGAGTGAAACCTCTGGCGATATTTTGCATAAACTACTAGCGGTTCGCCCAGGCTTCGCCCGTGGTACATATTTACGTTTTCTCTACATAAGAACCATCCTCGTACTTCAAGGAATATAATAAAAAAAGAATTAACGAAATCGGTTCAGCCGTTCTCAAGTTATGCGCTTACCAAAACATTTTGTGATTCATTTTTATATTATAGATATTGTATTTGCTTAAATCTTTTAAACTACGCAACGGATTTCGTTGCGACTTTTTTAATAGGTAGTCATTCAAGAGAAAGGTTTTAGTACCTATATAATGTATTAGGTTCTGACAAAGCGGACGAAGCCGCAGTCGGATAGCAAGTATACTATGCTTCTAGAAACAAAACCGGAACATCCCTATGGCTAGGTAAATACCCCGTCTCAGAGAACTTCCGGATTCTGTTAAATATTCATTTGCCACTAAAATAGCAGTGTCTGCTAATTGACTGCACGACTGACGCCCCCGTTATTTTACCGCCATAAACTTTTCTCGCAAGGGTTGCCAGTTGATAGTTTTGAAATGGGTAAATTTATAATTTTAAGAAAATCATGTTCACGCTCACGCCCACGCTCTCGCACATTCTCATGTTCGTGTTCGTGTCCGTGTTCGTGCTCGTGCTCGTGCTCGTGCTCGTGCTCGTGCTCGTATATTTGGTACCTAAATAGGATCTACTTAACAGCATAATAGAATGGTGCCTTGAATATCGTTAAATTTGTAAAGATATCTAGGCAAGAAAAATGTAAAAGTAAAGTTTCGACAACCCTGCATCATGTGAAAACTTTTATTTTCAAATCTATATGATACCAGTCTATTTACGTATCGTTATAAGGCATAAATTTTCCGGTAACATTTATGGTTTACATTCATTTTGAGTTTTAATAAATTAATGAAGGCATTAGAAACATAAAAACAACAATGAAAATGTAACAATCTTCTGAGCATGAAATGAGCATGTTTAAAATAAAAAATATTAGTAATAGTTAATTTTAAAAGTTATTTCTTTTCAATTTAAATGAGGAATACAATTATTTTTGTTTTAGTTTTTAACCTTTTGACCGCCAGAGCAAAAACGCATCGCCGTGCCCTCCACGCCAAGCCACAAATTCAATGAGATGACCTTGAAAATAGTAGGGAGTCCAAAATGTTATCGATAAACATAATAATTCACGTCTGAATATTTGAATAAACAGCTTATAACACAAAAATAATATTTATTTAACCTCATCTCCTACTGTAAAAACTTAAGACCACATTTATAGCAACTATCAACAAAAAAAATCAACCTTTTGAGATACAAAAATACATATAAAATTGCAGCAAGTTACAGCACTATTCTCTATCAGTTACGCCCCATTGGCATGTATACATGCCAATGGCGCGGGCAACCATCCTTTTTTTTATAATCTCTCGCTTCTGATTAGGGATGTGTAGCTGTATATTATTATAACTTATCGAGTTTATTTATTAAGTTTATATGAACTATAGGTATTATTGTGGAGTGTTTATTTGTAAATATCAAAACAACTATTACCTTTAAATAAAGGGAATTGCATTAAAACTACATATTTATTTTCCAATCATTTAGTTTAATACTTGAGTTATTACAAATACTAATTATATGTAGGTACCTATTTAGGTCAATTACCATATGTTGATATGACATAGCGACAATTTGTATCATAAGAATATTCTAATAAAGGCACTGATTAGACTTATTAGGTAATAAATTTTGAAAACTGCTAAATAGGTAAGTACCTACAGATTTTTAGAGATATTTATACATTTTGGACCTAAGCGAATTTTTATCATTACATGGACAATAAATATTATGCTAGAACGCATACATTGTGTTTGTGACGATAAAATAAAAAATAATAAAAAATCAACAATTGTATATAATCATTATGTTCATTAACAGCCTTGTATTTACCTACCTATCTATATAATTATTATGCTCATTAATAGCCTTGTACTTATTTGATTATAATATTGGTAGATACCTACTCGATAAAATATTTTTACAACTTTCCGCACTTAACAACACGGCACGCGCTTACGACGTCACCAGTCCGACATCTATTCATGTCAATGGCGCAGAAGGGATTGCATATCGATACTGTGCTAGGGATGCGCATGATTGGCGAAAAGGAAAATATTCAAATCAACAATATCCACAATATAGACAATATGGTATTATACCAAAGAATGTAGTATTTACCTTTTTTCTCAGTGACTAAGCTTATATATTTTTTTTGTAGTTATTACAAAAATTAAGCGAATTAGAGTAATTTCGCTGAAATTTTAATGAAGTTACTTGAATATTACACTACATCACTAGTAGGCACGTATACATGTCATTGGCGCGAGAGAACATGCTTTTTTAGCCATTAATTAAGTTATTTTTTGTCATCAAATATTTGAATAACTACTTGGCAATTTTGTTTACTGTGTACAATTATGTAATAACTGGGGATTCAGTTCATAAACTGTATAAATAAAACACGTAAAAGTAAAGGTATAATATGTTTATTTTGTATTTATCTATGATCTGTTTCTTGGCACGTATACTTAGGTGTCGTTGGCGCACAGGGCACGATTGCGCATGACATCTATAGATGTCATTGGCGTTCAAAAGGTTAAAGTGAAACTTTTATTACATTGTCTCAAACTTTTTGGTCTGTGTAGCGCATGTCGCGTGACGCACGATACGTACGATAATTATTGTACAAATACGATAATTTTTAGTTAAATGTTTACAGTGTGAAAAAAAGTTTCACTTTTACCGTGGTTTCATAAAACCATACAACATTTTTTTTATTTACCTCTTAGTTTTAGGTTTAGTGCCTACTGTAGTCTGTCCTTTCTATTATAAATACGAATATTATAAATGCGAAAGTTTGTGACAAACACATTCTGTGTGTGTGTTTCTGTTCACATCCTGTGCGTGTGTGTGTACTCTTTCACGCAAATTCTACTGAACCGATTACAATGAAATTTAGCACACATATAGAAGGTAACTTGGATTAACACATAGGATAGGTTTTATCCCGGAAATCCCTCGGGAACGGGAACTATGCGGGTTTTCCTTCGAAAACACGGGCGAAGCCGCGGGTGGAAATCTAGTTTTTTTATAAATGTGCTTTGGAAATAAATGTATTACGTTTTATAAATATCTTACGCTACTAAATTATAAAATAATAAGATAGAATTCTTTATTCGCCATCTCAACCACAACCTCTTTAAAAAGAAAAGCCGCGAAATAGATTTTTAATCTGTGCAAACGGGGCCATAGATTAAAAATCCGCGTACCGCCCAATTCAAGTAGGCCACGCCTCGTTTTATTTAAGATATCTTAACATAATGACTCAAGCTCTGACTCAGTCGAACCTTGACCGAATTTCTCGTCTAGATTTTAGTCTCAAGACAGACCTATTGTTCGGGGTTAATGAACCTAGATAATATGGTTGTTAATTGTTCCGATTGTTAAATCCTGTGGTATTAATCACTTCTAATAAGTATTATACATACCTACGATCGTGCGTCTGTTTGTCTGTCTTTTATAAAAGAGTAATTTTATGAGTAGCTGTAGTCTGTACCCTGCGGGTTTACCCGCGGATCAATATCCGCTCCTATTGGTATTTGCGAGATGATAGTCCTCGATAAATGGGCTATCCAACAGTGAAATAATTTATCAATTTGGACATGATTATTATTCAGTAAAAATATAATTTCTGAGAATATGTAGTTATATAAATTATAAAAATCGATTAAAACCATTCAATAAAACTTCAAACGAATCAAAGTTTCCAATTATTTCGTTGTATTCGATACAAAATCGATACGTCGATATAATATTCATAATCGCGTCGCCCAGATTGCAAAGTCAGAGGGAATCGTAAACTATTAATATATTTACAAGCAACGGATACGACACGATACGATATTTTAAATTATATAATTGACATAAAATAAAAGATATTCGTGTTTACGATTTGCTAAGAGCAAACAATGCTTCTGATTGCCTACGTATTTAACAAATTAAAACATCTATTTGATTTTAACTAATAGAACAACTTATACAGAAAAAAAAAACTTAACACATGAGGAAGCTATGAAAGCGGCCATCAGTAGAATAAACCTTGGCGATCACAGTGTGAACAATGAGAATTTTCAATTTTTATCGCGTGTCGTATCGTAACATATAAATGCAGTCGTCGCCAACGTAGGGCTGCCAACGCATTCATTATGCACGACTATTCTGTCCACTTTGTCATTACAGAACATATTTTAATCGTTGCAAGAACTTTACAGCGCCATTTTAATTTATGTAATGTCGTAGTGTATAAATAATTTATTTCAATACAATGATATATGTATGTATTTCAAAACATCAATATTATAATAAATGAAGTTATATAATACTAGCTTTCCACCCGCGGCATTGCCCGCGCAGTCAAAGAAATACCCGCACAAATCCCGTTCCCGTGGGATTTCCGGGATAAAACCTATTATACTACGATACTATTATACTACGATACTATTATAACGATAAACTATGTCCTTTCTCGGGTATCAAAATATCTCTATACCAAATTTCATGCAAATTGGTTCATTAGTTAAAGCGTGATTGAGTAACAGACAGACAGACAGAGTTACTTTCGCACTTATAATATTAGTATATAATATGTAAGATTCATGGGCGTAGCTAGCCATGGGCTCAAGGTGGGGCAACAATAAAAAAATAATATGTAACTAGCAACTGTATGTACCCAAAGTCATATCCAGGTCTTCGAACCTCAAATGCCGGTGGCACGGCCGGCGGCATTTGCGAAGGCATTTGCGAAGGCATTTGCGAAGGCATTTGCGAAGGCATTTGCGAAGGCATTTGCGAGGGCATTTACGAGGGCATTTGCGAGGGCATTTGCGAGGGCATTTGCGAGGGCATTTGCGAGGGCATTTGCGAGGGCATTTGCGAGGGCATTTGCGAGGGCATTTGCGAGGGCATTTGCGAGGGCATTTGCGAAGGCATTTGCGAAGGCATTTGCGAAGGCATTTGCGAAGGCATTTGCGAAGGCATTTGCGAAGGCATTTGCGAAGGCATTTGCGAAGGCATTTGCGAAGGCATTTGCGAAGGCATTTGCGAACGCGCTTGCGAACGCGCTTGAGAACGCGCTTGCGAACGCGCCTGCGAACGCGCCTGCGAGCGCGCCTGCGAACGCGCCTGCGAACGCGCCTGCGAACCCGCCTGCGAACGCGCCTGCGAACGCGCCTGCGAACGCGCCTGCGAACGCGCCTGCGAACGCGCCTGCGAACGCGCCTGCGAACGCGCCTGCGAACGCGCCTGCGAACGCGCCTGCGAACGCGCCTGCGAACGCGCCTGCGAGCGCGCCTGCGAACGCGCCTGCGAGCGCGCCTGCGAACGCGCCTGCGAGCGCGCCTGCGAACGCGCCTGCGAACGCGCCTGCGAACGCGCCTGCGAACGCGCTTGCGAACGCGCTTGCGAACGCGCTTGCGAACGCGCTTGCGAACGCGCTTGCGAACGCGCTTGCGAACGCGCTTGCGAACGCGCTTACGAACGCATTGGCGATGGCATTTGCGATGGCATCTTCTTTACCTTGAAAACTTTTTTATAACACTCACTTTATTCTGTGTAATATTTTCTAAAAGTTATTTTTTCTAAGGCCCATATTTTTTTGAGTTGTAACTCACGTGACACGTTCTTTAGAACGTGAAACTTAAAACAAAATTGAAATTGGATAAAATAGTGGGGTAACTAACTGTACTACACTCATTTTTCTTACAGTTTATGTAACATAGAAGCCTCAGCTATTTTCTTTTTTCGTGTGTAATTCGTTATTCGAATTATTCTTATTCAAAACACCTTATTGTTCACCTACCACATCACGAAATAGATCCAAAATGTGTCCCTATCTTCAGCCGTTTGGTCGCTGGGCGTATGACAATTATTTGTTAATCAGTCATTGTAGAGGTAAATAATACTAATGTTTTGATCTCATTTTCTGTGTCGACTGTCGACTTTCGAGAATCGAGTGTGAATTTTCTTACGGATATTAAGCTTAGTAGTTAGTACCTGGATAATTCAATTTTTAGATTTGGTTAGGTACCTTCCAGGTCAAAGTCTGGGTGGGGCAAGCGCCCCACCCTGCCCCACCGTGGCTACGCCCGTGGTAAGATTTACTTTTCTTAAAATATTTAAACCTTATTCTATCTATAGTTTTAAATTCATAAAAAATTTACACCATGATGTTTTTTTATGACCAAAAAAATGAGTAGATAAACTATAATTGCTTCACTTTAGATTCAATATAATATATACCTAATAATGAATTAAATTTGATTAAAAAAAATTTTCACATAGAACTTTGAATCGAAAGCTATAAAATTATAAATATACAATATTTTAAATAATAGGTAATTTTACAAGCTAGTTCTATTTGGAACTGCGACGAATTATCATCAATATTAAATGCCAACAACCTGTATTTTAAAGTAATTAGAAGCCACTTTTATAATTACGCTGAGAAAGTGCAGATGACTCTATTAACCTATATATTATTTCATTTAGAAATTGCTGTAGCGTATTAAAATAGTTGAATAATGCACATATTCAAATATGACTTGTACTTATATAGACGTACCAAGGCCTAAGTATACAATATTATGTACATAATATTATATATCTTACAAGCCTAGTCTAGCTAGTCCTGTTGGTCTTAGCGTGATGATATTATATACTATAGGATAGCCTAGATATGCCTTCCTCGATAAATGGGCTATCTTACACTGAAAGAATTCAAATCGGACCAGTAGTTCCTGAGATTAGCGCGTTCAAACAAACAAACAAACTGTTCAGCTTTATAATATTAGTATAGATTGTTTAATTTGTAGTGATTATGTTATAAAAAAAGTAAAAAAAAAAAGTAAAAAATATTTATTCAAATATCAAGCATACAATCTCGTTGAACTTATTACAATAAGGCTGTTAACACAGTAAATATGTAGTATACTCTATACAACATTTGAATCAAGATGCCCACACTAGACTCGTGGCCTGTATTGTGAGCATCAATACAAAATATAAAGAAACAAACAAAACTAGACATGGATGTAAATGAAATGTCGATTTATTAATGTTTTAGGAATAAATTGCAATTCATATTATATTATTCTTTATGCTTTATTTTATTACTTAGATAAAACTTAAATGAACAAAAAATAAATATCAAAATAAAAATATAAATAAAAAGATACTTTTATATGTGTGTGTGCTGAAAAAGAAATGCTTGGGGGTAAAACTTGTGAGTAAGAGCGTTAGATTAAAGACCTAATCAAATTTTCCGTTTGTTGAAAAGACAAAGAGAGTAACCATTTTTTAATAATTTTCTTGGCCTTTGCGACACCACTCTGCCTAATAAAAAGCAATGCCTGGTTAACGCGGTTATATATAAGCGGGTGTAGGAATTGACTAAATCGTTTGGCAAAGGAGGTAGTAACCTGAGGTAAAGGAATTTTATAAATTCTATTGTTGAGTAAGTTAGCGTGATCACTTGAAGAGAGAATATTTTTATGGGTTAGTAATGCTACATTAAGAATATAAAGCAAGTCAGTTGGATAGCGGATAGGGAGATGCAGCATAACCTTTAACAAAGCTCTTTGTGCTCTTTCCAGAACCAATAATTTGGAGGATCCACAACCACCCCAAATACAGATACAATAACTAATTATAGGTTCACATAAAGCTATATTTATTATAAGACTTAATATGTAGTTCATCACAGCTTTGAAAACTATGGGTTAGTTTTTATGATAAGCAAGTATAAATGCTACTTCCTGCGACCTCACAACTGAAAACGGTTAGTCGCAACACAATGGAATTTAGTCGGTACCAATCTAAGCAATCAGTGGTGGAAAAGAGGTGGATAATAATTAGGGACAAAAAAATACAGATTTCCCTTGGCGCCCTGGCTATATAATAAACAATCTTCATTTGAAAGAAACAACAAATTGAATACAGAGGTCGGTAACCAAACAGAAGCAAAGAAACCGCCATTTTATAAACGCAAAACGTATTACACACAAAGTACACATAATTGCTGAAATCGTCATAAATAGGTCCCCCGCGGGTCTATTATTTAAAAATAAACGGCCCCATACTCTTGTAATTTGATCTTAATTTATTATTACTGAACAAATTGATCGAACCTCGTTACTTACGGCGAAACAGCGGCAATTTGCTCGCGGCGGCCATTTTGTAATGATTTGGCGGGTACGATGACAGTTCTTATTTTTAAATTGCACAGGTCAAGGAATCGTGAATATAATTGGTTACGACGCGACGTATCGAATTATGTCTATTTTTACGTAAATTTTGCATGATATTTGAAAAGACATTTGAATAAACTTTTACAAAGTGCCTACGAGCTTTAACTTAATTTTTCTTTGTAGAAAATTGTTCTTGTTTCAAATTGTCCATTTTATTGTGATTTTAAGTACTTACTTATATTGTATTTCCTTGTGTTTGTTTTACGCGAGTATTAGGTACCTATAAATATAGAAATTAAAAACTTTAACGGATTTTAATCGCGTATTATTCGCTCACTAGTGTTTATTGAGCATCCGATAAGTATTTTTGCAATCGATTAGTAGCGCTACATTTGAAAGAGTATCTTTACACTATTGGACATAATATTATACATATATTAGATACCTAATACAGTCTGTATTATTTTTTTAATAAAAATACCAACATAGCGCCAAACATATCCTTAATTCCACCACTTACTCATTCTCTTTAAACAAAGACGGTTCCACTGAAAACTTGGTACAACAAAAGCATAACTCGGCAACTCAATTTCCTGAACGGCAGACGACGGGTTGTAAACTTGTATATCGTTGCGTACTGTATAATGATAGGGTGTGTGCACACGACGGTGTAACGTGTTTGTAACGTAAAAAATAAAAAGAGAGCTAGATGAACATCATTATATTATATGCAATGATGGGTGCAAGAAATAACCGTAAAAGTATCTTACAACTAAGTATCTACTAGAACTATTTCGTTATTACCATAACTTTCCATGACAGTAGCAAATAACAATACAATAAGTATAGGGTGTTGAATTGATTTACATTTGTGGATTTTACTGCTCTATCAATTTGTATCACCGTACTCGGTTTTATACACGTGACAATATATTATACGCGGTTCTTCTATTTAAAACGGAAATTATGTTATACATATTCTAGTTTATCACCTAGGCTATTCCTTAACCAGATATTATGTACAAAGCAAGTGGACCTCTGAGCTAAAATTAGTCTTAAATCTTAATATATATAAATCTCGTGTCACAATGTTTGTCCTCAATGGACTCCTAAACCACTAAAACCGATTATAATAAAATTCGCACACCATGTGCAGTTCAATCCAACTCTGAGACTCTTGAGAGATAGGATAGTTTAAAATTTAAATCTCAAATCGTCAGAGAAAGCGGGCGAAGCCGCAGGCGGTAAGCTAGTCTATTATTAATTTGTCTACCTTATGTGGAGAAGGTATTTGTATTTTGTATCAAATATATACATAAAGAAGTTTTATCCCATATATATATTTTATTATCAAGCCATTTATAAAATCATTCACAAGTAAAAATATTAATGTTTGTCTATGGTACAGATGTAGCGAGACCCTTATTAGAAACAGGTGGATGCAAGATTTTATTATCAACGACATGGAGCATTCACTTATAATAAGAAAACTTTGTGCACAATATCTGAACAATAACGAAAATATGAGAAAAGGTTACTTAGTACATTTTAGGTACCTTATTAAATTTTCGATTAATTTCACGCCAACTTAATGAAAATTATTATCTGAGTATGGCCGCCAAAAATTGTACATTCAAGAAAAAAAAATGTCCTTGTCATTTTATATAGCACCAGATTTTTTTATATAGTAATTATGGTAGTTTTTATATAGTTTCAGCTTCACTATGTTATATTTATCATTATATTAATAATTTAAATTAATTTTGAGTGCCTTTAACAAGCTCAATATTTTTTTTTTGAAATGCTTATTTTCCTTTCCATACTAAAATCATGTGTCCCACTTAGTCATCTCACACTTTGAAGTCACAAAATTATGCAAAAATCTATTGATACCTGTAAAATTTTGGTATTTCTAAATTATTCTGTAAACTTGTGGATAGTTTTAACAAGTTCTAATAAAAATAACATAAAAGAAATTAATATAAAACTCACTTAAAACTATGTCCCACTTTTTTTCACGAATGATACTTCACGCACGGTTACCATGAAATAACACCCTAAATAACTAGATATCCAAGCCACAAAAATATTTTTAAGTAGTGGCAACACCGATTTACATGTTGGCCAACCTTTAGAAGAAAAATCGCCATTTTGTTACTGTCAAAGTTAATCGAAAGGTAGTCGGCATTTTTGCTTCGCAACATTTTAATAATTTTGAGTGAGAATTATGCAAGGTAAGAATACAAATTTACTATATTATTTAAATTATGTGTGTAGCTTTAGTGACCTAGTAACAAATCAAACTATGCGGCGTCTTATTACTACAATACTTTGGCGAATAAAGGCTTTTTAGGTTATGTCCAACCATATTTTTATTCACGAATGATACCATGTGTTACTATTGTGTTACGTAACATCCGTGAGCGGCTCTTAGGGGTAGTACTCACGAGAGAATCTAAACTTAAAAATTTACTTTTTTACATAAAGAGAACCCACTTCAAAAACTATCATGTTTCGGAAGTTAGTAACTTTTTTACTATAATAATTCGTATTCGTAATTAATATCATAAGTTGTGAATGATTCTTGCATTTGTAAGTATTATAGAAATACAAAATTTGAGAAATAAAACTTTTTCTTTAATATTTAAATTTGTTTTATTGAGTTTTAAAGTAATTTAATCAAATAATTTAATTAACAATATAAAACAGAAATGTAAAAAAAATCTCCTGCATTATTAGTTGTAATGTACACTAGGCTTAACAAAATCACGTATGTTACTATCAGTCACGTATGTTACGGTGTGTTACGACTTCACGACTGTTATTGTACAATATTTGGCGGCCACACTCATCCACTGAATTGTAAATTATCTAAATCTGAAACATTCATACAGATGATAATATTAAAATTTCATCTATACTAATATTATAAAGCTGAAGAGTTTGTTTGTTTGTTTGAACGCGCTAATCTCGGGAGCTACTGGTCCGATTTGAAAAATTCTTTCGGGATGGATAGCCCATTTATCGAGAAAGGCTATAGGCTATCCTGTGAGCGGAACGATGTGGGTAAAACCGCGGGGCTTAGCTAGTAACTTTATAAATCCCTGAAACGTCTTAAACCTGATTATAAATAGCTCTCTACCTCTATCCTTCACTTTTCTTTACTACCCTCACTTAATATTGAACCCAAATCCATCAAAATAACAAATTTTATCTTAACACCGCCTCTTAAATCCCAAATAACACAAAGCAAACCACCGCTATTGGGAAAATAAAAGACAAACCGACCGGCAAACGTTCATATTTGTGTTAACAGGGCCGGATTTCGCTGAAATGGCGCCCTATTGTATTATAATTGTCAAGAGATGGGGAAATGTGTTTGTATGTTTCACTTATTTTCATCTATGTATACGTACCTTCTGTATTGTACTGCAATTTTTCACTAGGCTGGTACTGGAATCAAACATCTCATGCACTGAAAAAGCGTTTTGAGGCATATTGTTTGCTAATTATGAACATGCTACATTGTGATAAATTTGTACGAAGCATTGAGCTTATCATCGATTATGTAATCGAGTTTAATTATTATACCTATTTTTAATATTAGTAATTGTAAGCTGGGGGTTTGTTTTCTACGGCTGTTTTAAACGTTTATTCATCTTTTTTTACCTCAGATTCAAACACTTTACAGCGAGCACAGTCACGACGAATAGTTTAAACATCTTTATTTTCCAAATCCTTTCATAAAACACAATACAAGAAAGTGCATACAATCAAACACAAGAAAGAAACAATTAGATGGACTTCGTTTACTCGTCGCCCTGCGCCCTAGCCGCCCACTCCGCGCCTGTACTGACCTGAATTCAAACACAGTTTATGACCGCCGATATCACAATGAATACGAGCGCTTGCAAATCTTGTACACTGAAAACCTTTTAGATTTTTCCGTACCTCTTTGAAACGTGACGCGGGACGAGCGTGTCAACGTACGTACTTAGCTTGTATAAGTGACTTTGCTTTTAATAGCTTTGGACTTTGGGATATTTAAAGATCGATTCTCTATGCTAAGCGGGTTAATTCGATTTATGTAGTCCTTTCATATTAATGTAATACGTATATTAGTGCTGATTTACACAGGGTCAGTAGACAAGTCAGTCGCGGCGCCGAAATTCGGCGCCGCGACTGACTTTAAACTGTTTACATAGACTTCAAGCCTCTGTACTGACTTTTAATCTGTTTACACAGGGTTTTTTTTCGGGTCAGAACTGATTTGCCTTGAATTTGTAGTCAGTTACTGACCCTGTGTAAATCAGCACTTAGGTTATTTGTAAATTGTACGGTTGTGATAAGATGCAATAAGTATATATAGTATTGTTTATATTTTGAATATAAGCTAAAGCGTACCTACTTTCAGAGATTTTATAATAGTCCATTGAAAAGTTACATTTGGGGTTGCGTTTTTTAGAGGACGCAATTTTATTTTTTTGATGTGTGTGTGTCAGTGTAAAGCTATCAGCAAGTTTGTGGGGTCGCCACCCTTGTCCCACGGCCGCCATATTGAAAATAGCGGTTGATATGGTTTTTACGATATATCTCTTAAACTATTTATCTGATAAAAATAAATTGCAAGCATTATTTGTTGCAAATTAAATTCTCTACAACTTTAGTCCAGTAACTTTTTGTTGTAGAACTATAAATAAAAAAGTTATAAGCGAAAATGTTCAGCAATTAGATATTATATTTTTCAATAAAACTTTTTTTTATCATTTTACGAAGAAATGATATCAGACCATTTTTGTAGATTATTTTTCGAGGAACAACTTTTATATGCAACATTTTTTCATTAAGTCAATAGCTAAGGTTTTACAGCGCTCCGAAGTGAGTACTATTTTTCAGTACTCTTAACTATGCATTATACATATATTATGTGTGTACTAATAATAATTAGTCATCTATAGTAATTTTTTGTTATTAAATAACTATATTGAATAATTAATTTTGCAATATTTTTAATAATTAATTATTGACTCTATTCCCCACCATCCAGGAGGTAGTGTCTGGAAGCCCGTTTTTTTTACGTCGAAAAGCAGGGCTGAAATGTTCTGCAGTGTGCTTCCATTGTTCTGGAGTCTGGGAAAAGAACCAATAGCCAATATATGTATAGTTAAGAGTACTAAAAATAGTACTCACTTCAGAGCGCTGTAAAACCTTAGCTATTGACGTAATGAAAAAATGTTGTATTTAAAAGTTGTTCCTCGAAAAATAATCTAATCTAATTTAATTGGCAACAAATACTGCTAACAATTTTTTTTATCAGATAAATAGTTTAAGAGATATATCGTAAAAACCATTTCAACCACTATTTTCAAGATGACGGCCGTGAGACAAGGGTGGCGACCCCACAAACTTGGTTTTAGCTTCACACTGAACACTGAAATACACATCAAAAAAATAAAATTGCGTCCTCTAAAAAACGCAAGGTTAGGCTTAAAAAATGTAACATTTCAATGGACTATAAAGAGACAAGTATTTGTATGACGATGTTTATTTATTGATAAGCATACAATGCAATACATACTATAAAAAGATTTAGCTATAATTTGGTGCGCAAATCTATACTAATATTATAAAGCTGAAAAGTTTGTTTGTTTGTTTGTTTGAACGCGCTAATCTCGGGAACTACTGGTTCGATTTGAAAAATTCTTTCGGTTATAGCCTATGATATATAAAAGAGCTAGATACGTTACCCGCTCTCTATTTTGGCAAGAAAAAACTCAGGTAAGTGCCCGAGTTTCACTTAGACACGCACCATTCAGCGTCGTGGCTGGACGTTCTTTTTGTATTTTAATCGGCAGTTGTTATTACGAAGTACATGAGTGAGACATGTATTATGTCTCGTGCGTGAGAGTGAAAGAGAGAACAACTGTATTGGTGATAATGCGTTAGTAAGTAGGTATGTATTAATTACGCTGTTTTTTAGTGCAATGATGTTGGCGTATGCCGCGTCTATTAGTATAATAGGTCATTGGTTATAGCTCTTTTATCGAGGAAGGCTATTGGGTATATATCATCACTGTACGTCTAACAGAAGTGGAGCCACGGGGGTGAAACCGCGCGGAGCAGCTAGTAGATTATAAATCTAGCGGTTCAGCTACTGACAAAAATAATTTAAAATATTATGATGATGTATACAAACAAGTAACAAATCGAGACCACGGATATCATAGTTAATGGAATATAAGGATTGACCCTTTAACTTTTCAAGTCAATAAAATCTTCGTATTTTGTGTCATAGATAGGTACATACGCGTATTTCAACTTAATTTTTTTATAGTAGGTATAAGACATGATGGCTACAATTTCCCATTAAAATGTAGAATGTAGAGCAAACAAACTAATTTTGGATAAGTTGATAGAATTCATAGTGTAGGTACATATTTATTAGTAATGTATTGAATAAATAAATATTATAGTAGTTGTAAGTTGTTATTACGTTACAGACAAACAAGTAGCATGGTTGAATTAATCGAAAAGAAGAAAATTGAAAGATATACACATTACTCTTCAAACATTGAAATTTCAAATATTGCTATAAATATTACCATTGAAACTTCATACATATTTTACAACAATATTATAATTATTGCAATTGCTATTTTCAACTGAAGTTTTCATCTTTCAAACGACGCATCTGAAGTCTAAACGTCTCTCCACATCATCTACAAACCGGCAGCGTCACCAATCCACGTCACCAACTTATTACCCTGTGGTCCAACCGTTTCCTGAACAGACCAGAGACAACATAGAACACTCCCATGCCATAGAGATCGTTAGTGCACCTCCCTTATGCGTAATAATTAAAACAACACCACTTAATGCAATCAATAAAAAACCTATCACCACACATCTACACACCAATCTCACTCTAATCACGTGTACAGAAAGTCGTAATTCCCATGCACAAGAATGAATATAAGTCATTATGAAATACGCACAAATATTTGCATGCCACGTAACATCAGAGTATAGGGTTACCAATGAAACTCGATCGCACCTCACTCCCGAGTCACGCGATGCGAGTTCGCGCGATTAACTCATCACCACTCACCTGTGTTATTGCTTTTGACGTGAGTATTTTTGCGGCGTATTTAATTAATAATGAGGATGTTTTCTTTGTACTCGTCCGCGTGGTTCTTGTATTCTAGTAATTCTAGACTATTTACTGCACTGCACGCAATAGGCGATAGATCTTTTTTTTTTTTTCTTTAGAGCAATGTAATATGATACCGTTTTGTAACTTGGTAAGATATCTTTTTTCAAGGAAGAGGGTTGGACACAGTTACCTACGTGGTGGTGGAAAATTACTTTACCGCCTTGACTAGTTGTATGCCCCTGCGTTGTTTGAATCCAGATAGAATTAGGAACTTATAAATTGTAATGTGTAAGCTCAAATAATAAGGCTAAAAAGTCGTAAAATGATAATATGTTGGGTACAAATCCTAATTAATTAACATATTATTTTAACTTGTTGCTGACTGATATTGTATCATTTGATTGGTATTTTTAATAGAAACATATTTATTTATTTTATTTATTTTACACTTTATTGTACAAATGGGAAACCTTGGGATTTAGTAAGTCAATTGGTCAAATTAGACTTGCAATGTATTTGGCCATTAATTGATCTTTAATTAATGTATTTGGCCCATTAATGAAAGACTACTTTTCCTTTATTCTTTAAAATACACTCTGGATTGAGAACTTTCCATCGTTTTGGAATCGAAGCTTAATGACTTAAAAATATTCAGTACAGCACACCTTCATGAAGCTTCAACTTGCAGCAGCATTAAAATACTTATGAAAACCAATTCAGCTTTTCAAACATTAATAATATTGTTATGGTTAGGTTAGGTTAGTAACAAAATAATTTAAACTCGTAACAACGTACTACGAGTATCGTGTTTCTACTAATATTATATTTTTACATAATTTTAATGAAGAATATCTATTCGAATTTAAAATTGATGAACAATACGTAATAACAATACGTTCATCAATTTCAAATTAAAATAACCGTAATTAATATTCATGTTCCGAAATTGGAAATTTACTTTTCCCGCTATTCCAAACACACAAGCGTAAACACAAACACACATGTTACTCCTAATATTATTTCAATACGTTATTGTTTGAAATCCAATCTAATTTGATCTCCTACGAGTTATCAAAACAGACTTGTAATAGGAAGCGACAGAGGCGTTGATTTGTATACACGGCGCTACGTGACCAGCCTTCTGTGTTAAGTGTACTACCATCGGTTCTCACACGTAATGCGATCGAGATATTTGTAAGTTTGTGAATGAAATCGAGAATATTGTGAGGAAATTACATGATTGAAAATACTGTGAATTTGTGTATTTTGATTGAGCTTCGATGCAATATTGCAATGACTACGCTCAAGCTGTTAAGCAATGTTTGACTTGTTAACTTTAGATTTGATGTTTTATTTTAAATTATATTAACTGTCATATAATTTATTTCTGCAAATTAAAGTAGCTTTTTACAATCCATTCATCCAGACTCTCTATTCTCTATTCTAAATTTCATCTACATAGTTTCGTACGGCGATTTTTGCGTTAAAAGTAAATAGGATGCATTAATCGTCCTTAAATTTTACAATCATTACTAAGGTAGGGTAACTTTAACACTAATGTTCAGTACCTACTTATAATCATAATTATAGAAAAAAAAACAAGTTTAATTCTTTATCACGAAACATTTGTAGTCTTATGTACGATCGTTTTACTTTTCTGTTTTACCATCTTGTGCACTATAACCATTGTATCGAGAACTCATAGTTATAGTCCATAACCCACTCATGCATGCCTTACAAATCGGTTACACGTACTAGGTGTCGAAATATACATAAAATGTACGTATCAAATAACACACGACTAGTGGCATGTCAAAATGTCAAAATCCCATGATCCAGCATGGGAATTAGTTATTAATATGGAAATAAATTAAAATGTAGAGTCTAATAAAATTAATGTCTACACAAATATAAAGCTGACGAGTCTGTTTGTTTGTTTGAACGCGCTAATCTCAGGAACTACTGGTCCGATTTGAAACATTATTTCGTTTATCCAATTAGACTCGATTTTGATCCACTTTAAACGGAGAGATTTAATTCAAACTTTTTACAATTATCAAGGATCGGTGACAATATATAATAATTTCATGAGTTTAAGTGTGTTGTTTCAGATATTTTTAACTTTGGGCTGATTTTTCAATCCTGGTTAATCTGGTTAAAACTTATTCGTTGAATAATGTATAAAACTACCATTTTAAAAAACGTATTCTAATTGCCCGTATTTGATAGTTTACGTGACGTTACGTACATTTTAGTATTATCGTGTAATACTTTATTAGACGGATAAGTTTTAACCAAGCATGAAAAATCGGCCCAAATATTTTTTTTATCTAACAGCTAGTGCCTATTAAAATTTTCTCCAGTTCTGGTCATTTATAGGCGGTTTAATTTTAAATTATTTTTTTTATCTGTATAACTTCTACCATGACGGTGTTTATTACCTCAAATTATAGGGCTTCGCAAAAAGACCTATAAACAAGTAAACAGCCTAGGCGGTCTATCAATCAGGTACGTCAAACGGGAAACCAGTCAAGCGTGAGTTGTGCATCTCAATACTGCGCTTGCGTGTACGCGTATCATGTTACATACCTACACTATGCGATACAAATTGCATATGTATTTATTAAAATAAAATACATAACTTCTATAATTCTTGAAGTGAAACTTCTTTAGGCGCGTTTAGTGTAAAATGACAGGTTCGTCTCATGGCAATACCGTCACGTCATGGCGGATGGCGACGATTTTGCGAGAAGTTTCAATTCTGTTAAACAATTGGATAAAACTAGAAAACCTTTGTATGAATTTTTTCTAATTGCTCTCTTTAAAATACTTATGAGTTATGAAGCATAACATTTACGAGGTCTTAAAATTAGGTTACAAACTATCTATTTGACTGTATCACATAGGTACTATAACAATAATAAATTATTGGCCTTATATATTTCTTCAATATACATATACACACACAAACAATCTTATATACAAACACAAAGCTTCCACTTCAACACACACACGCACACAACATCTAATAATTTCTAACACCACTCACCGTGTGTAAATAATACGGGCCAGGTCATGGACCTCCAACGGAAAGGGGTGGAGCCCCCTATATATAAAAACAACCCATTTGCTTCCTATATACTGTAGTGCTATATAGGACTAGGTTCCTATATATAATGGGCCCTCTTCACAATGGGCAGCGTTGGGCGATAGTGTAGACTGTAGACTATAGAGGACCTAAATGTCGATGATCGGCCGACATTAGCCGACATTACATGTTTATGCAAAATCGCCGTAATGGCGGCCAACATCGACGATCATTTGTTGGGCCAACGCTGCCCATTGTGAAAAGCAGCGAACCATTAGCTTCCTATATACTGTAGTGCTTTAATACCAGGTGTTATATATTTCTTGAGTGGTTGTACACACGCTATGCTTGTGCGATTTGCTTAACATGCAGCTTGATCATGCAACGGACGTTAAACTTACAAAAAGTTTACATCATATTATTCTGTAGGTACAATTCTGTGTAATTTTTGAAAAAAACTTAATCTTTTTTGGTCCCCGAGTCTTAATCTATTTTAGTACCTACTAATTTCATAAAAATCGGTATTGAGATTTGTGATCTACCTATTAGATATCGAATCCAGATTTTAATACAACTGTTTAATTTGAAATAATGCACCAAACTTAGAAATTATTTGACTACTAGAAAACATTGTACTTAGGTATTATTATTGCTTATTGAAATCTCCATATAATAAATCAGACCTAAATCTATCTATGTAGATAGGTCTACATTAACCTCCTGAGACCCAGGATTTTTTTTCTTTCTTTTTTAATAAAAATTAGCTGTATCTGTTCTAATGCAATTATAGATATTCAAAAAAATAGTAAAAAAAATCTTTCGTGGAAAACTTGGATTTTCTTTATGTCATATATTATATATTACAAGGGGTCCCAGTTCCAAGTGTAATGAGTTTATGAAAATGAAGAAAAACTACATGTGTTTTTAGTTATTATATATTTTTAAACTTGAATCTAAATATTTATGATTCTATCCATTGTTCTGTGTCTATTTTTTGTACCTTGGTTCAAAGATAGGTATTTTTAAGGGTGAGAAATAACCAGTTCAAGTATTTTGCACCGGCGCGGCGGTGTATTTATATTGTCACGTCCACCCCTAGGTCTTATTTCTTATCCATCCTCTCGGTCAGCCTCCTCTAATGCTTGCTCCACGTCATGTGCGTCCCCAAGATGGTCTGCCAACAACTGAAGACGACATACATAGTAACGATTCTGTCTGACATGACTCATACTCAGTGAACGAATGGAAGAAGAATCATTTTCTGGTATTTGGGCGGCTTCATCGGTATCATTTGGGGGATTATCTTCATCTCAAACATTTATTTATTCAATTAGACTTCTTCTAAAAGCACTTTTAAATCGTCATAACAGTATTAACATTTACCACCCTTTCGGAAAGCAGTATCTATGGAGAAGAACCGGCAAGAAACTCCATAGGTCTATCATATAGGTCAATATTTGACTCATCCAGGTGTTGGTAGATCTCAGTATCTTATAATCCTTGAAAATTATAATAAAATCTGTAACATAAACTAAAGAATGTCATATAGGTAATACATGGGGCCCTATACCCGGCGCGGCCTAAGATGATCCCTATGACAGTTCGTCTTAGTGATTGCTCGTATGATGGATCTTGTCGATACTTTACTATTTTATAGGCAAAGGCGTGGTTTGCATTCAGCCACCTCGGTAAACATGTTTTTACAAATATTATAAAATGAATTTTTAACGTCTATTATGTAAACGAAACGGTAAGTAAAACGAAAGTTTTCAAAAACATAAAAATACACCTTATCATTTTCTCGTAATTTTTAACCCGTTTAACACAGTGTATATTAATTTATCATGAAAATGGAATCCCCCATTTAATTTTTCTAAAAAACTTATATTATCATAGGTAAGTAAATTAACGCGAACGGTAATTATTAATTAAGTATGCTGCGATCTTCTGTTCCATTCAATAGTGAATGAACTATAGCTTAAGCATGGAAAGAATGTGAACTCGTTTCCATTATCGAAATTTGTTTATCGATACTTTCCGCACTAGTCGATAAATGCCAACGATGTAAGTTTTGAAGGACGTAAACGTAAAGTCAGATTGATATAATTTCTCGTAAATGATAAGAATTGTTATAATTCCAACGGAATATCATTATAATAGGATAAAGCTACGTAAAAATTAATAAATGCCATTTTTAGACGCCTCCAATACGTTTCTAATTTAATGGTGACGCCATTACAAGTTTGTCTCTTGAGAATAACTGTCAGTGTCATAGGGATCATCTTAGGCCGCGCCGGGTATAGTAACCAATGCCAATTTGGCAAGAATTGAGACCAAATGTCTTACCAGTATGACATAAAAGAAAACATTTATATTTTTCACAAGTTTTAGATTTATCTTACAAAATAATTATTGCGGTTGCAGAAATAATATCTATTATCATTAGATATACAAAGATATACTGAAATATACTAATGGTTTCACTAGAAATGTAAGATTACTGACCACGTGTTTGCCGTCGCACAGCCACCGTCAACTTCCAAATGAGAATACTTCAAATCAGTGTCACATAAAAAACCAAAAACCGTTTAGTATAGCGGATGACATACCACTACATCGATTTGAGGTATTATTCTCGCATATACGCAAAAGATGGCGTTGAAATATTTTTTTATTGTTTATGTAATATATATATGACCGTAGCCTCCAGGAGGTTAAAATATATTTCGTGTTTCAGGTGTGAAGAAGAGACAGACAGACAGACACCATTATTATCCTATTACTAATAATATGCATCATATTAAATAGCCCTACTATTTATAAATTAGGATAGGATTATTCATATGGCTTTATCTCGATTCACGGATCAAAGGCGAGCCGGCGACAAACTTTATCAGTTAGTGAAAGTTATGTCCTTCAATTTAATCGTATCATTGCGTATTGTTATGTGCACAGAGTAGTGTTGTACTGTTGTACAGAGATATTTTCGGCTACTTAATACAAAATGAACGTAATGATTAGGTTGTGTCTATTCAGTTCGAGTGAGAAGACATTGTGGCCTTACATATTCTATTGAAAATTTCGTTTTATTAAGTGCTACATCCTCCCTATAAATAGTTATTTTATAGATTGGAGCAAAATACCTTTTTTTCTTTAAATGCTACAAGCTAAAATATCGTATCTACCAATTTAACTTTTAAGCTTTTATTAAAACTTTACATAAATTCACACTCAGTTCCTTATGTTTTTCATTTTATTAACTTTACAAACTTTTTTAAATTTTACATCAATTATAAGGACGCGGATTCATCTAACATAATCTACTTCAAAAGAATAACCTTCGTCATATTGTGATATCATTAACATCTAACCTAATAACAATAAAAAAATATGTAATACCTTATTCCAAGCCGTTACGAAACGCACCAAATATTCTATTTAAAAAAAACCCCACAAATACAGTTCGCTCTGTAAATTTATTATCTGTGGCAAATGAGTAACAGCTGATAATGTTATTAACAAATGAACAGACACCGTGACCTATGTTTGTTGTTGCATAATCTCATTGTTAAGCCATTGTTTTCAGAGCCATTATGCCCTATTTATTTGTTTCATAATAGATTGTTCTATACAAAATTTATAATAACAGTAATTAAAATATGTATCTATACTGTAAAGCTGAACATATTACTAGCTGCGCTTCGCGGTTTCACCCGCGTTGCTCCGTTCCTGTTGGTCTAAGCGTAATGATATATACGTATAAATGTAGTACTTAATAAAAAAGTATAACATTAATCTATAGTTTGTTTTACCATAAAACTTCATCGATAGCTTGTCCGTATCCACATTATCAATCCGTCCAAAAAATGACCAATTACCAATAGTATGCCGCGTATTCGCTCTCCGGAATCCCGCCTCCCGCCGCCCAGGCCGACGTCTAGACAACGTCTAGGTACCGTCCACAAAACGTCGCCAAATATCCCGCGAACGCAATACTTTGCATTCGGACAGAGATAATTAGCTGAGCTAACCGACAGCTCGTCTTTTGTTAGTTTTGGTACGCTATGCGTGCGATAGGGCTGTCGGCGTGTGAATATTCTAGCAAATACAAACTAAAAATAAATTGTTCAAGTAAACTTTTATGGTATTTTTTTTTTCTGATACCACTAAACGGATTTTGATCTACCAGAATAACACTCAGGTATAAGTATTATCATCCATGACGTGTGACAGGAACGTTATAGAAATGCCTGCTTTGCCCGAGTTCTCATCCGCTAATGAAAAATAAATACGAATAAATACGACATTACATAATTTTATTCCTATACAAATGAAAATACTATCTACATTTAACATTACAAATTAAACAATATTCAAAAGGTTTATTTCTTTAATTTTTTCACTTCGCAACAGCAATATTATGGCATGCTATGTTAGACAGTTAGGAAGCTAGATAGACATATTAGCAGCTAATTTTTACCATACTGAAAAACAATTGATTCATTCCCATAAAAATTTCCTTATAACAGTTAGTATGTTATGTATGTATGTTATTTCCGTATAACAGTTAGTTATAAATTTATAATATTCAATCGTAAAATAAAAATGTGTGCGACGTGCGTGTACTAGTGTTCACACAAGAAGTGAAACTTCTTTATGACCTTATTTTTCAAAAAGAAATTTACCATATTCAACTTTACAGAAATACGTCGAATCACGCGTGGTAGGTATAAGAAAAAGATGGCGCGTAACGGAAAAATGTCACGCGTAACGAAAATATGTTACAATAATTTTTTTTCCAAACCCGATAAAGAAGTTTCACTTAAAAAATTCAAAATCCATCTCGTGACAACCTTACCACCGTAGTAACTGCGTTGGCCGGGCGCCAAGGAGCGTAGCCACGCGTAGCTGTAGTACGCAGACGTAACGTCACACCACATTTCGACATACCGCCGTGTTAATATGCGATCATTTGCTTATTGTGTTTAATTAGAGATCGATATATTGGGGTTATAACAGAGACAAATTGATGATGTAAATCTTATAAACTGTAAAAAATGACGAAAAGTTTTTAATTTGAAATAAATTTAATAGTTGCTCATGCGCAATAATTATGACATTTACGCAACTTGTGGATATTTTCTGTTTAACTTTTAGAGCTAGCGCGCAAGAGCAACTTTTGTCTCCGCAACTATTTTGTCTCTCCCATCAACTAGTAAGAAAGTGCGCGCACGTAGCGACGCAACTCTCCATAGAGTTGATGGGAGAGACAAAATAGTTGCGGAAACAAAAGTTGCTCTTGCGCGCTAGCTCTTATGTCAGATAAATGATAATGTGTGAAGTTGTTAAACCTAGCTATCAGTAAGTTTAACAGTAAGTGTCAAACGGGCTCTAAAACCTACTAGATTTTGTTCATATTTGCAATATTTTGTAGTAGTAATTTATAATTTTAAAAATTGAATAGTGTTGTATTATGTTATTTGTATTTTGCAACACTTTACTAAAAGCCTTATGAAATTATAACTAAGGGATATAATAACACCTATGATATATAAAAAAGATAGATACGTTACCCGCTCTCTATTTTGGCAAGAAAAAACTCAGCTAAGTGCCCGAGTTTCACTTAGTCACGCACCATTCAGCGTCGTGGCTGGACGTTCTTTTTATATTTTAATCGGCAGTTGTTATTACGAAGTACATGAGTGAGACATGTATTATGTCTCGTGCGTGAGAGTGAAAGAGAGAACAACTGTATTGGTGATAATGCGTTAGTAAGTAGGTATGTATTAATTACGCTGTTTTTTTAGTGCAATGATGTTGGCGTATGCCGCGTCTACTAGTATAATAGGTCATTGAATAACACCAGAAGTTTTTGTAATAATTATTTATTGTAAGTACAGCTTTATGTAAATGTTACCTTTGTACAACGGCCAAAGTCATTGGAAACAAATTATCGTGCGTACAATTTTATAAAATTATCAAAAAAAAATCAATCTCCATAATAGTTTTGATATTGTAAAGAAATACATAGTCCATTTCAGTCACTGAAACTGTTTTATATACACGTAAAATTGGATAAATATTATTGAGTTCGGTAAATATGTACCTAGTGATGGAATTAGGAGTAGAAACATTTTTTATAGTTGCATTTATGCTAAGGAAATTATTATCATTCTATGCGAAATCTACCTATTGGATTAGAAACAAAGCCGTTTTTCAAAGTTAGTTTTATTTTATGAATTAATGAAAACACCGACCGTGATATGAACTAGCCCTAGCTGGCATTTGCGGACACCAGCTTTCCAAACTGATGTACGACTCTGAAGAACAAGTACACATCTTCTTAGGAGATTGAGGTTGCTTCATCATCTCCAAATTCCTCACATCATACCGATCTGATCTGCGCGTGGACGTCTCTGCGTTTTTAGTCTTTGGTCCGCATATACCACAATCTTGAGATGGTATTGTTCGCACGCTGACTTTTGAGTTTTTCTGGCGCGTTTTTGATATATCTTTCGAAGGGCAACAACAGCACGATTTTATGCGTTCCACTTTTTGTTTATTCTCTTTTTGTGAGCCACACTTTGGGCATGGTTTGATCTTTTGCGTGGAAGGGCAGCATGGTGGACATGGATCGCTCTTCTTGGTCAGGTTAGAGTCTGATTTCTCTTTGCAATTGCATTTCGATTTGTTTTTCGCACATACAGGACATTGTTCAGGTGTGTCTTCTTTTTTATCAATACTCGTTGCTTTTGTTTTATCTTTAGTAGCAGAATCAGGTTTGGTTACATTAGATTTAGATGTACAAGTACATTTATTCTCTGGTTCACTTTTAGGTTGTGGAGGTGCGTTTATGGATGAACAGGTACAAGTCTTTTGCGATTGTTTTTCTTTCTCCTTGTTGCAGCAAGGCTTATTTTCGTTTTGTTGTTGACAGCACGGTTTTGACGTTTCTGGTTTCTTAGTATTTTCTGCACATGAACAAGATGGTTTAGGTTGTATTTCAGAACCACAAGATGAACATCGTTTTGGCTGTTTGTTTTTTGAGCTGCAAATTGGACAAGATTCGTCTTTACTCTTCTCTGGTTCTTTACAACACTCTTTAGATTTGTCTGTATCTTTTTTACAAATACACGATGGAGGCTTTGTCTTCAATTCTGAACCACATTTGGAACAGCTGTTCTCTTGTTTTGTTTTAGATTTATTGCCGCATTTACAGGAAGGTTCTTCTGCTTGTTTTTTATCACTACAAATCTGGCAGCTATTAGAATTTTCTTGAGGACAACATTCGCTTTTTGGCTCTTTACAGCAAGGATCTGGAGTAGCAGTTTTTGCTGAGTTGCAAGAGCATTTATTATTATCTGGTTTTGATTCTTTTGGAGCTTCTTTATTGAGATTTGAAGTTTTATTAGCGCAGGTACAGGACGGTGGTTTTGGTTTTGAACATATAGGACAATTTGATTTAAAGCTATTATCCTTCTCTGTTTTATCACAACAGGACTTAATATTTTTCTCTTTCTTATCATCTGGTGTTTTACAGCACTCTTGACTTTGTTCCTGTTGCTTTACACCACAACATACGGCTGTCGTTGTAATATTTTTATTTAAATTAGATTCTTCTTTATCTTTGCTTTTACAAGTGCAAGAAGACTCATTCGCTTTCACTCGAGAACTACAAATTGGACAATTAAACTTACTTTGCATAGGACAAGTATCATTTTCAGGCTTTTTACAGCAGGATATAACAGGTTCTTTAGCTGAAGAACAACATTTCTGTGTATTATTTGCTAATTTTTTACAACACTGCCCAGCTTTCTCGTTAGCATTATCACTATGACAACCGGATTTGGTAATAGATGCAGTTTTTATACCAACTATTTTATTTTGCCCAATATTCGATTTATTACTTTTACAACTACAAGATGATTGTTTTAGTTGAGGCTTGGAACTATTAGCAGTTTGATTACAACAAGATTTTTGTGAGGGAGCCAATGCACAACATTCTTGTTCAATTTTCGGTTGACTGCAACATTTTTGTTCTAATTCTTTTTTCTTTTGACAGTTACAAGGAGGTTTAGATGGTATCGGAGAAACACGTTTAGAAGCGTCTGATTTATCTTTACTACAACTGCAAGTTTTAGATTTTTGTATACACGTAGATGTAGCAGAAGATACTGTTTGTGGCTGCTTGGTGCAACAAGGAGACGCTTTTATTTTGGATTTGCATAATGGGCAGTATGATATCTCTTTCCTAGAACAACATTGATTAATATCGGTTTGATTACAACAAGATTTTAATGAAGGAGACGATTCAGAACATTCTACTTTAATCTTATCTTTTGAAGGCTTTGGTGTAGTACATGATCCAGTGAACTGACTTTTACTTTTATTATTATCCCGTTCGACATTACCATTACAACATAACTTGGTGGTATTCGGCTTAGAACCGCAGGAAGGACAAAATGCTATTGTTTGTGGCTTTTTATAGAAAGGTATTGAAGACGAAGATGCGATACAACAGTTCTGTTCAGATTTAAATATTTGGAAAGTTATTTGTGATTCTCTTGATAATTCACTCATTGAAAGTACTTTATTGTCAAAATAATACGAGTTATTCGAGCTCCGGCTGAATTCAGGCGTGTCATTACATTGTGACTGAAGACTGCACATTGAATATTTCGATAATTGTTCATCATTTTTATCTATAGGTGGCTGATAGTGCGGAGTAGGTATAGAGGTTGAGAAATACCATGCTTGATGAACATTTCCTGATTGGTGATTACATTTTCTAGTAGATTCTTTAGATTTAGAACTACAAGACGGACAGGAGGGTGTGATTTTGTTGGGACAACATTCAGTTTCAGATGAATAATTGGATATATTATTTGATTCATTAGCTAGTAAACAAGAGCACGAAGATTTTGGAGTTTTGGTGTTCATTTTAGATCTGCACATTGAACAAACAGATGGCATAGCTTTCGGGCTTTCACTTGTTTTGCAGCTACAAGGTGGTTTGAACGAGATAGGTGGGTTATCTTTTTTAGACAATTTGGATGATTGTTTACAAATACATTTATTTTTATTCTGATTTTCTTCTTCCTTTCTACAAGTACACGATGATTCTTGAGGTGATTTAATTTCCCTATTAGAATTTGGAGCCTTACAACAATTGTTTTTATTTAACGTCGAATTAGAAGCTGAAGGAGACATTAATGAAGATTGCTGAGTTAGATTTCCTTTACAACTGCACTGGTTTTCACTACTTATTCTTTTTGGATTAGAAACAGCATGGCAACAATCTTTGGATTTGTCAACTTCTTTTTTGTTGCAACATGGTTTGTCGTTTTTAGTTTCAATTTTATTTTTACTAGAACAGCGGCTACATACATTCGTACTTTGAACAGTAGATTTCGCGCTCTTTTGTAAATTGCAGGAACATGAATCAGATTCAGTCTTTGCAGAAGGAGACACGCTAGTTGGATCGGATTCCAAAAGAATCTTCTTTAGTAGTTCTAAACAGTTATTGGCTAATTCAACTTTTTTGTCCAAATTGGCTTTATTTTTTGGAACAATTTTTATGGTACAGCAACTCTTTGACGCACTTGGATCATTATGATGTGTGCAACATTTGTTTGAAGGTTTTGTATTTATAGAACAAGTTTCGGAAACAGATCTGGTGGCGGGTGATTCGGGTGATTTGCTCTTGCATTGACATTTATCTGATTCCTGGCTTGGCTCTCGCTGTCCCAAATTACTGCATTCAATTTGTTCAGATGATTTGGTTTCCATGCTTCGATTGTCAGTCATATTACAAGACGTATACGAATTTATTGATACATCTGTAGAAAACACTGTTGTGTTGCTTGCCTTTTGTTTTGGTGGTAAAGTTATTTTCAATACTTTTCCTGACGGTGTCGAACTAGTTGAAACTTTCTGCTTAATACTGCTCGTGGCGGGTGATACAGAAGCCTGCTTTTTGGTTTTACGATCATCTAAAATGGCATTAGTACTAGGATTTTTCGATTGAGTAGTTACAGTCACGACTCTTTTTTCTTCTTTAATAGTTCCATCGTCGTTTTGATATCTTTTAACGGTAACAATTTTCTGAAACTTTGTAACATATACTCCTAGATCCTCAGAATCATCCGCAACGGACGTTTTCACATCTTTTTCTTGCAAATTTTTACATGAACATTTAGAACCTACGTTAGACTTTGATTTCTTAAGCGATAATTCATCAATTTTAGATTTAACCTCTTTGCACGCGCCTACCAACTTTTCAACACTATTTGAAGATTTATACTTAGATGTAATAGAAATTACTTCATTAATATGAGAGGATGCTTTCAGCAAATCATCATTCATTTGAGAATATAATGTAGAGTTACTATCTAATTCATTATTTGACGGATTTGTACTGTACGGAGTCGTGCGATTTTGTGTATCACATTCCTTTTTACACGTTTCGCAAATATTTTCACTAGCCTTTCCAATGTTCTGATTAGTCCAAATTTTATCATTTTTGCTTTCACAAGTTGAACAAACTGCGCGCAGGTCTTGTTTGTTTATAGTTGCTGGCTTAATTCCCTCTTTTTGACATTGGTTGCAAACTTGACGATTTGTTTTAACACCAGGATCTGATTTACTGCATTTTAGATCAACCGCTTCTTTCCTACAGTTTGAGCATAAAGAATTCTTCGATGATTTTCCTGAAACGTTTGTAAGGCAAGCTAAGCTATGATTGCATACACATTGTTTTTTCTTTTTCAGATCTTTTTCACATATTGAACATGTATCCTTAGATACATCTTTTTGTTTTTTATTCAAACACTCCTTACATATATTATCTTGGTTTATTTGAGTATTTTTACCGCAGCTACACTCTTCTTTTTGGTTTTTACTGAGGTAAATGTCTTTTAATTTATTAATTTTTTCCCAATCGATTTCTTTACATAAATCTGTCATATTTATTTTTTTTAAACTAGCGCCAACGTCTTCAGTAGCTTTATCAGGGTTTTCACATAAACATACTTTCTCCAACACAAGTTTATTTATGAAAATTTTTTGCTGTTGTTCATTCGCACTAATTTTTTCACAGGAACATTCTTTTTTAATTGAAATTGCCCGTGACGGAGACTGTTTAATATCTCCCATATTCATTGTTTCACAGGAACAAACATTTTGCGGTTGCTTTTGACATTTATTTCCTACAGTTCCTCGTGAGCGTTCATCTTGAATTACAATTTCTGATCGTTGAATATCACAAGAACAATCCTTCTGGGTTGACACATGACGTTGCGTTTTCTTTTTTACAGAGTCATCTTGTTTCATTATTTCAGGTATTTCCGCATTATCTTTCCTTTGCATTTGATCACAGGAGCATACGTTTTGCACTAAGGTGGCTTGTCCCTGACACGGATCTTTCTCTTCTAATTTTTTATTGGGACATTCATCTTGGATTTTAATTTCGGAGCGTTGCTGCTCATTTTCATCTTCAGTTTCTACATCTGGACAGGAACATACTTTTACAATTGGCATTTCCTCTTCTTCTTTTTTTAAGCAAGAGCATTCATTTTGCATTAATATCCTCTTCTGACAGCTAGCACATAATAGCTGAAGAACATCACCTTCTGCATTTTTGAGACAGCTACACTCTTCATCTGTGGCAGTTACAGGCTCTTGCTTTGGTGGAACATCTTCTGGTTTACTGACCTCTTTTTCAGATACCTTCTTTGGTAGAGCAATTTCTTGTTTACTGGCTTCTTTCTTGGGTATTTTCGCTTTCGGTGGCTTATCTTTATCACCCTTTTCACATAAAGGACATACAGTTGGCTTTGGCTCTTTGGGTTTAGCGCATTTTTTACATAAACCACAAATATCGCTTGGTTCAATTTGTGATTTGCATATAGAACAGACTGGAACTTTTTGTTTATCATCACCCCCGGCCTTCTTTATCTTTAGTTCTTTAAAACGCTTTAAGCGAAAGTTGTCCTCTCTCTCCATTTCCTCTAATTCAGACGTGATGTACTTCTCACTTAGTCTTACTCGGGGTATTACCAATTTTGATAATACGTTATACTTCCTGTGGGTGAAAATATTTTATTTAAATTCATATCTACTATTATAATACCCATCCTTCCGTCTTCATCATAATATGTATTATTTTCCGTACATTTTCCAAAGTCAAGCATTGTTTTATTTTTAAGCTGCAACACAAAATACTAAACGAACTCTAAAGCAATGACGGCGGTAAATAAGTAAGGCATATTATATTGCGATTCAATAATTTAACAATTTTATGTACCTATGTTATATTGATTATTTGATAATTTTTACAGTACCTGCTGTGATCGAAAAATTTGATAATTTTATAAATGTACGCCATTTTGCAAATGTATGTAATGCCAACAGAAACAAATTTGAACTTTCAGGAAAAAATTATAATAATTCAAAAGGAACTGAGTCATGGCTGATAATAGCCTGTGAATTAAGATATTCACCATTGATACAAATACTGCCGACAGAAATACAACTCCTTAACCCTGCTAAAACTAATGGAGAAGGTCGGAGACCAGCTTCTGATTTAGTTTTTCGACTACCTATAAAACCTCGCTGATTTTGATTTCTTATCGTGCACAAAGCAACTTGTTTTTCATCGTTAAATGAATCTGATGATGTATCATTATAGTCATCATCATCATCTTCTTCGTTATCATCTAACGAAGTTTCAGTTGGATCACGTTTAATCTTTTTGATAGAAATTGTTTCTTTTTCTTCTGTTATTGTACCGTCGTTGTTCTGTGTTCTTGTTACTTTTGTAATTTTCCGTATTTTCTTCTCGTAATAACCTAAAGAGGCGTTGTCTTGTTCAGGAACAGTTTCGCTATGAGTATGGCTGCCTGTTACAAAGTTTTTACATATGTCACAATAACTTTCCCCCTGTGGGGTTACTTGACTTTCCATTGAATTATTACCATCAGGAACGTCATTTATATCAGAGCATGTATTACATAAATCGAATTCTGATGGTGGCTTAACTTCCTGGAGTTCATCTTGACATGAATCACATGGCATTTGAGATCTTAATTCACTCACATCTTCCGTTTCTTTCTCAGATGCTAATATAGCGGTTGCTGATGGTTCATCACAAATTAAACATCGACCTGAACATGGTGCTTCAAGAATTTCGCTTTTAACTGGCTCAAAAGATTGAACTTCATATCGCTCAATTTTATTTTTAGTCATTTCACAAGTTCTTATGAAATCTTCTACGCTTTCTGTTATTAATCCCTGGTTCTTATAATCTTCAATTATTCCCATAACATGACTTATGTTACATTTAAGTTGACTAAGAACATTTGGTTTAGAATCTTTTTTAGGTACAATTTGTTTTTTAAGTTTCTCAGATGATTTAACAAAATCCTCTATACTGTCGCCAATGAGACCTACATCTTTTGCCTTAATGCTTAAACCGATTGTTTCATCGATTTGTTCTAATAAAGTATTTAATGCTATGTTCCTTTCTTCTGTTTTATGATCATCTTTATTATCTAATTTCCCTTTAAATTGCTTGCAAGCTTTCGAAAAATTGTCTATTTCTTTCGTTTCTAAACCTCCTTTCCTAACTTCCTCTGTAAGTTTATTTAAATCGGTTATGTGTTCTTTTAGATTATTCAGTTTATCAGATTTAGCTTCTTGCTGAGAATATTCTTTTATTTTTCTTTTTAAAATATCACACGAATTTAAAAAGGCTTCCGCACTCGAAGAAAGTAAGCCTTGTTTTTTATATTCTTTAGTTATTTGGACTACGTGATCGATTTGACTACTTAATTCCTCTAATCGAGATCTACCCGCTGCAGTTTTTTCTTCTATTGGGTTTAGTTGAGTATCTAGTTCTTTACAAACTCGTATAACACTTTCAACATTAGGTTCTAAAGGAATTTGGTTTTTTATGTCACTCCCGATTATAACTATTTCGCGTACATGTTCCTTGAATTTATCGAATCTATTTTCAATGTCACGTTTTTCATCTGTGTCCTCGAAAAGTTGCTCAATATTTGTTTTAGCTTTCTCACAAAGTTTTATAAATTCTTCAACATCTATAATATCTATCCCAGTCTGAATAAAGGTCTCCCCTAATGCTATCAATTCGTTGATGTGATTTTTAAGAAACTCCAGTTTCAAATTTACTGTGTCCACTTTTTCTCCATCAGTCAAAGTTCCTGGTGGAACTTCAGATAGCAAAGAAATTTCACTTATATCCGGCTCCTTTAAAATTTCTTTTAATTTTGGTGGAGCTGGTACAACCATAGGTTTAATTTCCTTTTTCTTTTCTATTCTTAAACAACACTCCTTTATCTGGTCGATTTTTTCTTCAATTTGCTCTGGCTGTGCAGCTTTTCCTTTCTTTTTTTCTTTAACTTTTTTCAACCTATGAAATTCTTCTCTATCCATTTCTTCGAGTTCAGAAAGAATATATCCAACAGTCACATTAGTTCTTGGAATGACAATTTTCTTCAATACGTTCAATCTCCTGCCGACAAACATTGATATTTAATTTTGAGCCGTTATTTGTATTCAATTTCATCTTTAAAGCTGCCATTATAATTCACCCTTGACCTTCTTCTAAGGACTTCCATAACGGAGTTCCGTAAGGAGTAAAAACACGATTTTATTTTCTTGGTAATATTTGTGATGGTTTAAAAAGTTAAAATTTGTTTCTAATGTCAGTATCTACTACGTCAATACTTTTTTTTGTTTTTAATACAAGTTTTGAGCTATTCTTTCTAGTAATACAAGTCTTATTGGTTTATTTATATTGATGTATTACTTTTGATTTCTTTAGGAGCAAAAGAAACACTTTCCTTAATTTTATTCTTTTTAGCTTTTGTTTTGGTCAATTCATCGTTTGATCGTGATTTATTTACTGATTTGGACGATACTGATGACTTTTTGTTGGAGACTTCGTTCTCTGAGACTTTCAAATTGAAACTTACGCAAGATTGCGTGTTTCCAGTACGTACATATTGACATTTTGGACAACCAGGCATAGCTGGATGGGAGTTATTTAGAGATATTGATATGTATTCATCACTTGAACTGATAAATTCCATATCTAAATCTGTCGATAATAAAGTAACGGATGACATACAGAATCGCTCCACTGGCTCTGACATTTGCGATACAGGAGTAATAGGCAACGATTTGACTTGTCTTTGAGAAACTTCATTAAAATAGCTTTTGTCATTACTATTTATACTAATAACACCGACAGTTCTTGATCCAGAATATGGATTAGACTTATCAGATGTTTGTGAAGGTTGATTTGTGGTACTGATATTCGTAGATGCCGCCGATTTTCCTCTAACTGGTGTTTTAACTTCTCGTTTAATCTTTATTACTTTCTTCTGTTCTGAAATGGTGCCATCTTCATTTTTAGTTCGAGTTATTTTTATAATTTCCTTTTCTTCAGTTTCAAATGTACCCAACTCGATGTCGGACTGAATTTGACTGTATACTTCAGATGTTCCAGGTTCTTGTATTCTAGTTGATTTAAAAGTATCCTTGGATGGTTCTTTCATAGTAACATCAGTTTGACTAATTGCAGGGCTAATATTAGGCGGTTTATTTAATGGTTCTGCTGCTTCGTCAGCTTTTGCTGTTTGCCGTTGGCGCTCTTCCAGATATTTCATTCTACATTCACAACACAATGTATCAATGTCAATTTCCAATTCAGCATCTTCGAAATCCATTTCATCTGGGTACCGTATTTGCTCTCTTAGTTCTTCTGCTGTACGTAAGAAATCATTTATATTTGTAGCAAGTACACCTTCTTCATTCAGTCCCTTCGTAATTTGCATAATCTCGTTTATCTGAGCTTTCAAATCTTCTAATTTTTGTTCTTGTAGAGCCTTTTCATCTTCTTCAAGAGGAATGTCTTTAATAACATTGCCACAAATGGAACACCTGTTTGTATCATCTTCAACCGGAGGTAGGGGTGTTATTTTTCTTTTCACTTTAGGCTTTTTAGTTTCTTCAATTTTCGGTTTCTCTGTCTTATCCTCTTTCGCAGCGCGTATTTTTCTTTTAATATCGAGAACTTTTTTGAGCCTGAAGAATTCTTCTCTGGCTAGCTCTTCCAATTCATTATTTATATATCCCATCGTTACATTCGTTTTGGGTATGACGATCTTACCCAGCACGTTTTGTTTCCTGCAGACAATGTATTTTGTTCGATATCGGATTCATTAACTGCCGATGACTCTCTTCCAAATAAGGACTGTACGTCTTTTTATTTGCAAAAAACTTCCTCTTGGTTGAATAAACCTATCAGTTGAACTGAGTTGTGACATTGAATAACGAGTGTATATTTTTTGTTTGCAATATAGCCATTCTGACGATGAACTCTTTTGTAAATGTAGTTAATTTTTCAATAACATCGTCTAGTACTTGTGTTTACTTTAAATTGCTCTGATAATCAAATAAAATATGTTGTAAATCTTTTGTTGCTGTTTAAAGAGAAATGTAAACTAAAGTTATAAATCATTAACGTATTGAGTGAACCCGATTAAAATGTCTCTATAGGTACTTCTATAGGATAAATACCTGATAATATATGTATATAAATCTCGTGTCACAATGTTTGTCCTCAATGGACTCCTAAACCACTTAACCGATTATAATAAAATTCGCACACCATGTGCAGTTCGATCCAACTTGAGAGATAGGATAGTTTAAATCTCAAATCCTTTTAGAGAAAGCGGGCGAAGCCGCGGGCGGTAAGCTAGTACCTGATTAAAAAGACAAAGATAATATAATAAAATACTAGATCTGATAGAATTATTTAAAAAAGGTGTAAGATGCATTTACCACATACCAACAAGGACATCATAATATATACTTAGGACAGATTTTTGACTAATGTGAGATATCAAAACAAGTATCTAATGCTGAGGGATTTTTTTAAATGTGAAGTACTAATATTTCGTAAAATGAACCATAATATTATATTTAAAGCTTATTAATAATGCCGACCCGTTCATAGAAGTTAGTGTAAACTTACAATTTATAAGTGTTGTTGTTAATGTTAATCAAATCCCGTCTAATTGTAAAGAGATTACTGCAGCTATAGGATAGGTTTAATACCTAAGTACGAAAATATAAGCCAAGGAATAGCATGAAACTTATGATCACTACGATAAGGTACATTATAAAAATAATACCTAATGTCCAATCCAACGATGACGCAATCACGATAAAAAATGTTAATAACTAAACACCAACACATTGTCTGACAGACAAAAATAATTGGCATGAAATTCACCGCAATGCCCGTAAATGTGTGAAAAATAATATTTAGATAACTTGAGCAAAGGAAACATAATATTATGTAGATAAATCTTAATTTAATTCAGTATTGTCTTCTAAACATACTGTTTATCTGCTCTGTGTCAAAATGTCAAAACATTATATTTATTCTTCATCACATTACGCAAATAATTAGGTTCATTATATTTTATATTATTTAATTAAGGGCCGATTTTTCAATCCTTGGTTAAAATTTATCCGTCCAATAAAGTATTACTTACACGAACATTAAAATGTCACCTGTAAACTGTCAAAAACGGACAATTAGAATACATTTTTGAAATGGTAGTTTAATACGTTATTCGATGAACAAGTTTTAACCAACGATTGAAAAATCAGCCCTTAGTTTATATAATTTTATTTTCATACTTTTACAACACTGTCACTGAATTCCTTATTCCGAACAAGAAATTAATTATTATTCTAGTTTAATTAGAGCAGCCTTGTTTTCACCAAAAAAAAAATATTTCAAGGATCTTCGGGTTAAGGAAAAGCGGAACCTCCTGACAGGAGCATTTTATTTGCTTACTAGGATTGTTCTAATCACAAATTAGTTTAAGACCTAATGTAAAAGAAAGAAAGAAATAATTTTAATTTGCATACTTCGTATACTATGTATTCGAAAATTTTGAATCAAAAACTAATTTATCAATAAAAAACGTAGGTATCACGATCGAATGCAATCAAAGCCATGCACAGAATAGCATTTTCAACAAGCACAGATAAAAAAGTATCCGAGCATAGACAACGTTAAACATAATTTGAATTTGAATAAAAAAATCGTTGCACAGATAAGGTAAAAAGAACTCGTTGGATTCATAAGAAAATAGATTAAAAAAAGAATATCCGTAGATTGATAAGAAATAGACATAAAAAAGAAAATTCGTAGATTTCATTAAAAAAAATGGCCGTCCAGTCCTTAGAGAGACGGAAGGGTGAGTTCATCGGCAGCTTGGCCCATCGGGCATAACTAACTACACTAAACTATGTATAATACAATTAATAACATCTAACGAAGACGGATTTTGGTAGAGCCTTTGATAAAGTAACCTTTTTAAAATAAACTTGTATGTACTGATAGATTTTTCTTTATATTTCAGCCATATAAAACCTACATTTATTTTTGTTTATTTTTTCTATGTGTGTGCCAAATTTAATTGTAATCAGTTCAGATGTATTTACGAGAAAGTGTAACAAACATCTTTACATACATACTGACAAAATTTCGCATTTATAATATTAGTAGGATTAGTAGGATTGAAAACATTATTATGTAAAACATTTTACTCTTTCTTTTGTCTATAAATTCTGATTTTGTTTATGGGTGATGTTGTGTACCAGCAGTACTTAACATGTTTTGTTTCATGTTAAATCATACATTGAAGCTAATGTTAAGAATTGTCTAAGAGCTAGCGCGCAAGAGCAACTTTTGTCTCCGCAACTATTTTGTCTCTCCCATCAACTCTATGGGCTAGTAAGAAAGTGCGCGCACGTAGCGACGCAACTCCCCATAGAGTTGATGGGAGAAACTAAATAGTTGCGGAGACAAAAGTTGCTCTTGCGCGCTAGCTCTAACTATTCACTGAAATAAACAAAACTATTAACTAATCAATATACGTATGAGGTAATGCTTTATTTGCTCACAAATATCCGTCTTCGCAAGATGATAAAATAAAACATTCCAATACGAGATCACAATAATACAAGTGAAATGATAAATGAAACACGCGTCTTACAAAACTTTTCATAAATACGAGAAAACTTTTTAAATATTGCTCACATTTTTAAGTCTGTTGATATACCTATAATTGTAGATGAAAATTAAATACATAGTATCAACCGATATTGACATGAAATTAGCATTTATTTATAAAACTTATGTTTAGCGATTGCATAGGAAGCTGACAATAATAATTCTTCAATATAGAGTTTTCGTACCGATCAGAAACATGATCCGATACCGATGATAATATATAGTTACATATTTTGTAAAATTAAATTGTCATACTGAAATGATTTAAAAGAGCAACTATGGAGTTTCTTGCCGATTCTTCTCCATAGATACTGCTTTCCGAATCGGTGGTAAATGTTAAAAATATGTATTGACGTTTCAAAAGTGCTTCTCGAAGAAGCCTTATTGAATAAATAAATGTTTGAGTTTGAGTTTGATCATAACAACTACTTATGTTCCAGAAGATTTAGATGACGAAGATTACGTTAATCTCATCAAAGAAGATATAGATTTAGAAGTACATATTGATGGAGTAAGAAATGAACAAAAATAAACAGATCTCGTATTAAAATATTCGGTAGCTAATAATTATACACTTCTATTTGAACTTTTGAGGGCTATTTATGGATAGCATAATTCACTAGAATCGCTAGAAATAATTCTGCACATCTCTTGATACAACATCGATACAAGGATGTAACTTATAAATTTTAACATCTACATAATAATATATATTAATTAACAATATAAAAAGATATTATCTTAGATACAAAAGAGATGATAGTTTATAGCATTATTTCCTTATGCTTTTTGTAGATATCCTAAATCAAACAAACGCCAAATTTCTCTATATTATGATGTAGTTGATAGATTGAGACCAGTAGACCAATCTAATAACCATTATCATGAATACTGTCAAAATAATTAGTGCAATTTAATCTTTTCAGAATTTCATTAACAGAGATAAAGAAATCAAAAGTAACTAGATTGATAACAGTAACTGACATAAAAATAAACAAGCAACCAGCCTTCAAAAGTTCAATTCAAAAGTATCAAACTACATTTCCAAACAGCATACAACACGTAATTCCAATCCCATAAACCAACGACACAAAATCGAAAACATCATCCATTGCCTGTTTCCCTACACGTTTAAATAAGAAGTATCAAACAAATTACGCAGTGTATGCAAATTGACAACACCTACTTGGTAGCAGCCTTGTTCGACAGTTCCACCATGATGAAGTTGGATCGTACTGACATCATCATAATGAGTCGCTTAAGCAGTTCCAGCCAGGCTTTCTTCGTCTCCAGTATCGTTTGACCACCCTTTTCTATCCCCAAGTGAACGTATGGTTTCGCTTCCGTCTGTATACGAAATGGTATCGTCATTTTGATGATCTTTTCATTTACTTAATAACCCGGCGATGCTTACTGCTTTACCACAAAAAACTTAAGACAGGGTTTATCTTTAAGCGCGGGTTCTCTTTAATTTGGTTTTGTCGTATTTCACATAGACAACTATTAAAGTGACAGATCCCTGATTTAAAGTTAGATTGTGTTTAAATGTTTTATATTTTAACCAAGAAGCTTATATCTAATACACTGGAGATTGCACTATGACCATTGACTTGTCACAAGAAAATATAACCTTGAATGACGTCAGTGTTGTTTTTTGTCTCTTTCTGTGGGTGACCACACTGGTTTGTATATTCAGGATTTTTCGAAATAGAAAAAACTAAAAATCATGGTCTATAAATAATAACGACATATATTTTTAACAGTATTAATTATATTATAATATTACTGGCCATACTTTATAGGTACATACAATTTCAATTGGTATAGAATGATAGTTTTAAATAACTCTTGGCTACAAAGCCTGGATATGAACCGATATATAGCATTAACATCCTTTGTAAATAGAGGAAAGTTGTGTTTTGCATCAGATGCTGTTTACCAAATTGTAAGCTACTCAGATCTTTCTTTTTAAACGCGTTGCTTCGACGGGTCAATTTCAAGCCAAAATCATCAAAGAAAAACTGTTTATAATAAACGCCTTGCACAACTAAGTTTATTTTTCAAAAGGTATTTTTTTCGGGGTCGTAATCCTCAGTAATTTTACCCTTGATGGGCACGTATATATTTCTTTTTATTTTCCTTTTTGGAAAGCTGAAATACCTAAAACAAAAAATATGAGGTAAGTTAAAAAAGTATAAATTTCAATGTAAAAACGAACAATCTTAGAATTACATATTATGAGTGCAATACCGATGTCGAGTGTTGTTTCATTACTAGTAAAAATCTTGAAAATGGTGTTCTAAATTTCATCATAATATTGTTATTACAATATATTCTCTTCACTATCCATAAAAACTCGTCATCATGGTTACCTTACTTGTTAATTTTGTTTATTGAAAACTTGTTGAAAAATGATAAAGTATTAGGAAAATAACAAATTTAACATGACTGCTTTCTAAAATGATGCAAAATTTTACAATTTTTGCCATTGAAATGATTCTTAACAGATAAATGCAGCAGTATTGAGGAATATTGTAAATAACGTAAATATACACTTGCCTGTGAAATTCTATGCCAGAATTTAGTGTCCAAACACTTCTGCAATTTTTCACAATGCAATACATTATTTATATTCGGAAAATATTTATTAAATACGCAACAATATTAACTTAAATATTCGAAGCGACGCAATTTTTTTGACACTTATGCCATATTGTCAAAGTGAGAGTTGCTACAATTTTATTATGGTAACTACCCATAATCAGGGAGTATCGCTTTTTAATAATTGGTCCGATACTTATTTTATTTAGCAGAAATAATAATTGTCTCATCCAACAATGCTTCTGAATGACGTTGTTGGCAATTTATCAACAAACTCATGTACAAAAACTAACCTTTTGCACAGAATATTACGGCATACATAGTAGCCTTGGGAAAACTTCGTATTAACAGTGGCAATACCAAGTTAGGTGTGAAAGTGATAAAACACAACAATTTTCTTGTTACACGTCAAATGTTCATACCGAAATCTCCAGTGTATAAGATATAAGCTTCTTGATTTTAACCATTAATATTTAATCTTTGTCTATGACAATTCTTTAAGTGCTTCTAGGAGAAGTCTAATGAATAAAATATACATGTTTCATTTTGAATTAGAAACTTCAATGACCATTATATTTTCTCTAAATCTGTATGAAAATTAAGAAATCCTTTTTGCATTACACTCACGAATTTATTTTACTCTTACAATAAATAAGTTGCTGCTTATTAAAATTGGCAACTATGACGTCATAATAATATGGAGTCCGAATCGATAATATTTTTCCTACTAGATGTAACAGTATCTTGCGTACATGCGCAAGCGCATCGCGAATAATCTTCTTTATTTCAGTTTAGTTACAAACTTGTACAATTTAAATTATTATAATAAATATTGATTACCTCCATTATATCGTGAAGAACAACTTTTACACCAGACACAGCCTTCGTAGACGGTATGACTATCACTCCGGCCTGAAGAAATATTATAGAATTAAAAACCATATTAGCTCAGCCGTTTTGTCGTAAGAACACAACGAACAAACTTACACATATATCGAATTTACAAAATGAGAATTGTGCGTGATTCGACAGGATATTTTACAATTATATTTATTATCATGAAAAAATTATTTCTAAATTATTGTCTTTCCTTTTCCGCGATATATTTGGAGTGCACCCACCCATCATGCACTCAATTTGTTAAATAAATTTTTACATGCTAAATCTGAAGTTGACCTACTTATTTAATGTTAATATTGTATCGTTTGTCTCTAATTATTGTACCTTATTTTTAAGTCAGACTTTGTAATAATTGTTATCTTTGTGCGTTTTGGTATGTTCTGTACTGTAAGTCAAAGATGTATAAATGAATGAATAAATAAATAAATATAATAAAAGTTCTCAACGTAAGTAACTAAGTCCATTTAAATATTTCTCTTAAAATTAAATTCCCATGTAGGAATGGAATGTTAAATAATCCTATCTTATTGAACGTTTAATAATAAAATTAAACCAGTGCCGGATTAGCCACGTAGCAAGAGTAGCAAATGCTACGGGCCCCGCGCCTCGGGGGGCCCCGCGGTCTAATACCTGTCTGACCGTAAAAAAATATCAATTTATAATACACGTACCGTAAAAAAATACACGGATCTACCACGATAAACGTTGGTATCAAAATCTACAACAATAATTTAAAATTTTACCACGTTTCTACAATTGAGCGCTGGCTACACCAAAAGTTGTGTTTTACTGCTTGCACTGCGCTACACGCAAGTTGGTAGCACGGCAAAACTAACAGGGGAATCCCCTGATATTGTCATCGAACGAGCTAGTCGTAACAACCCGCTGCCTTATTACGGATCTTGCAGACGATAAGCAACAACCAAAAATTGCACAATAGCTGTTGTCAATCGTCTATTTCATATTACGTATAAGCAGACAACAAGCAGATAATCTGCCGTTAACAGTGCTGCCTCTGTCGAGCAACTGAAAAACTAAAAATGCAGTTGTCGCTAATGTAAAGTCAAAGGTTGCTTTGCAAACGGTATTATCTATGACTTGTGACAGCAACACGACAGCAACAACTTAGCAATTCATCTGTTAAATATGCGACAGGTCTAATACTTGTTGTTGACTTGTTGCTGCTTGTGTTATCGTCACTAAAGTGTATAAAAACGCGAAATTACTCACAAATATAGTGTTTTTTATTGATTGTTAACTAAGATCATCAAATATTTATAAATATAATTAAAATATATTGCGGTAAGTGTGCAAAATGTTTTAGGTTAAAAATTTCGATAAGTTTTCGAACATAAGTGTAGCATTGTACCAATAAGGAAGTATTAAATTTTGTCGTCGCATACATTAATAATATCTTAATTTACGGTTTTATAAACAATGGCAAGAACATGTTTATTAATTAATAAATGTTAGAGGGAGAACTACGAGTGTCTGTGCTTGTTTATAAACATACGTAGTACCAACAGTTGCCACTTGATTGTGAGTGTCGCTGCTTTCCATACAAAATCAAGTGCATCGGTCGAAGAAAGCAGATGTTGTGCGACAGCGACGCAACTGCTTACATAATACGAATTTTTTTGACGTTTTGCGACCAGTCACGAACCTGTCGCGCTGCTGTTGCGCGGTGGTCGTTATCTGCTGATTTTTAGCTAATAAGGCCGCCGATCAAATAAAATAGGATTCTATCGACTATCAAACCTTAGATTACAAAATAAAAGGCAGATGGAGCATGACAATCATCCATCGCTTTTGTCAAAGAAAATACGAAATCAAAAACGAATACGAACCTCCGCCAGTGCTATAGCGATTATAGTGTCATGCAATACGTCAAAAGGGGTTTGCTATTTTAGTAAAAAATATGCTGTCTTGTGATATTAAAACGCTGTAAAATTTGTTCCCGAAAACAAACAAAAAGATAAAACATCGTTTTACAGGTTCTCTGTAGATTATTTGGCTTATTTAATTTTGTATACAAATAATAATTTTACATATACGAATAACGAAGGAATACAAAACTTCAACGTATGCTGCCAGTATTTTGAAAATGAATTTGCCATTTTTATGGGTAAAACGGTAAAATGGTTAAAAGATCTTCGAGGTAGTGCTGTTGGATTTTTCGATCGTGAATGTGATTATTTGTATAGTGCAATAAAGGTCATTATAATGTCATTATAATGTCAATCATTATAAGATAATTTTAATAAGCATAATATTTTTTTTTTGTTACTTTTATATAGCTTAAAAACGTCAGAGTCGTTTTCGTTGTCGTTTTTTAATTCATTTGAACTCCGTGATGGACATGACAATCCATACTATTCCATACTTCCATACTAATATTGTAAATGCGAAAGTAACTCTGTCTGTCTGTCTGTCTGTTACTCAATCACGCCTAAAGTACTGAACCAATTTTCATGAAATTTGGTATGGAGATATTTTGATACCCGAGAAAGGACATAGGCTACTTTTTATCCCGGGAAATTGACGCAATCCCGAAAATCCCACGGGAACGGGAACTAATGCGGATTTTTCTTTGACTACGCGGGCGAAGCCGCGGGCGGAAACCTAGATAAAGTTATTATTATTCAGGAATTATATTTATTTATTATCCAGTAAAGCAGCTGACAATGTGGATGTCGTAAGGTGTCACTGAAAATCAGTGTTAAGGTATTATGCCTCAGGTATCCTGAGTGGCTTCCTTTTTTAGCGCAAGCAACCATACATAAAGGGGTTTGAAACTTTTTGTATGGACGCTGGCATATCGACCCGCCGCTATTTTGATTTTTTTTCAAAATCGCGGCGCACGATTAAAGTGGTATGTATGGAATATGGATAGAGGACACATAGACGAACAAAAAATGTCTTATAACATAGTACCCTAAAGCGTCACATTACCGAGATATTTAGAGGTAAATATTCACTTATGAGTACGACAAACACTAAAAATAGACTTATTACGTGTCTATATTATGCAAGATATTATCTCTAAATAATCACTCCCTGATAGATTATTATTATTACAGGAAGAAAGTAGGTATTCATTACATTACTTACATTTTTATGTAATGTATGTATGTTTTTATGTAATGAATCTACCTACTTTCTTCCAATAAACTGTTATTTACCTCCAAATATCTCGATAATGTGACGCTTTAGGGTACTATGTTATTAGACATTTTTTGTTCGTCTATGTGTCCTCTATCCATACATACCACTTTAATCGTGCGCCGCAATTTTGAAAAAAAATCAAAATGGCGGCGGGTTTGATATGACAGAAAGTTTCAATGCCCTTTATATTTTATATTACCTATTATTCATAATTTACAATGCTATTGTTGTGTGTTTGTGTGTATTGGAATAAATGGTTTCTTCCTTCTTTCTTTCTAAAAATAAAATGTCCCGTGTTCTAGACTAAAAACTACCGCTATCCGCATTCATATATTTTGAAAATAAAAAATAATATAGGTAATCATTGTAATTTTGAAACATTTTTTTATGTAATTTATTTAATTAAAAATTTATCGTTTATGTAACAAAAGAATTTTTACAATATTATAAAAAATTATCATATACAAATATTTATATTAAAATTAAAATTAAACCCTGACAGCTAATTAATGTTGAACGTCACTAACACCACTACCATAATAATTCAGATGATTGCAATGTCACCTCATAAATCAAAATCGGTTCAGCGGTTTATACTGCAGGGCGTGCCAAAGAAATATTATACATAGATACACTCGAAAAACATAACCCTCTTTCTTCCGTAGTCGGGGAAAAATTTGGGAAAATTTTCAATATCTGGTAACATAACACCCACACAGAAGCACCGTGTACGTACAGTTTTATTTAATACCCTTTAACTTGAGAAACTATAGCAAACGAAGGGCCTCTTGACAGAATTTGCTACAGGCCCCGCGCTGGCTTAATCCGGCACTGAATTAAACCATCCAAATTCCAAGACTTAGGTACTCGGATCGGTTGTGAACTGATACAATTTTGTCTTTAAAATGAAAAAATATGAAGAACCAATAATAATTCACTCAGAATAATATATCTTTTATATCATATTTTATAATACAGTATTTCTTTAGTAAAACAGCACTTATATTAATAAAAAAAATATCGCCCCCGGGTGGGCTCGAACCACCAACCTTTCGGTTAACAGCCGAACGCGCTAGCCGATTGCGCCACGGAGGCGTTGTGAAGTCATGCGAAATTATCGATATATTTCTACTGATACTTTTTATCGTATTCACCTCTTAGCAAATGTATTGTTTGATAAGATTATGTCATAAAATCGTTTAAACAAGTGTTACTAATTAAAATGACATCATTTACGTAAATAATAACAATATTCTTGTATAAAATAATTTCATAATTTTATTAAATTAATAGGAGTGATTGTAAAATAGTAAACTGTATTTGAATTTTAAGTATAGTACGAAATAATAATAAGATTAGCACGTCACATGTTATTTCAATAATTAATTACATACATTTTGCATGCATAATTAATATCTAATTATAAGGATGACATGTTATCAATGTATGTATTAAATACTGTTCATATCTATCCTACTAATATTATAAAATATACGAAAGTTTGTATGTTTGTTACTACTTCACGCAAAAACTGCTCAACCAATTTTATCGCGAACGGAAGCTATGCGGGTTGTCCTTTGATTACGCGGCCGCGGGCGAAAAGCTTGTACAATGTACATAGTACATAATATTACGTAAAAGATGAATTGTATGAAATAAAAAAGAAATACTTATTTATTTTTAAATAAATTAACCCTATGCCATACTACGCAATATTAAGTATTTCAATTTAATTTAATTTTAATTAATTTGAATAAATTACCTTTTTAGGAACATCCTCTATCACCATTTGGTTTAGATGCGGGTAGAAATATCGACAACGGGCTAGCAGTATGAACGCATTGCTGAGGTCGTCAGCAAAACCCTTGTACAGACTGCAAAAAATAATTTATTATAAAACTGTACCAAAATATAGAAGAAGCATGTTCGTTTAAAGTAAATCAAATCAAATCAATTATGTTTATTTGGTCGTATGAGGTAGTAGAAGAGAAACTTAATAGTAGTTAACTTAATAGTTATTAAAAACTTTTTGCGATGGCAAATTAGATTTAATCCTTACTTCCTAACTAAGTCAAGAGGGGAAAATATGTTTGTTTGACCATCATTATCTTCACTATGATTTTTGTGTCAAGAGACAGGACTAGATAGCAATACATACGCTCCTTTTTAAATCTAGGCGCCGCTCTATCCATTACCTGTAGCCTGTAGCAAGCATGATCCATTCCATCAGTTTTCTGCGAAGGAACGCCAGGTGAAGACGGTCTCCGATCTACTACACAACATATGGAAGGAACTTACCCATCCAATTCGCCAGCGAGCCGTCTCAGTTCCCTGCCCGAAGCCAGCATGGTCCATTTCATCAGTTTTCTGCCAAGGAACGCCAGGTGGAGACGGTTTCTCATCTGCTGTAGCGCGACTAGAGATGGCATGCAAGGGTAACGCGTCACACCGAAGGTGTTTTCTTCCTCCTCTGTAAGAAATAAATGTTTTACAACCATAAAATTTGTAAAGAGCTAAGTACTAGCTTTCTGCCCGCGGTTTATTAATAATAAATTATACCTATACCACAGAATACATAATAGTAGCTAAACGCTATCTATACTAAGACCTTCCTCTTGTATTACTCTATTTAAAAAGCCCCACAAAAATCGGTAGCGTTATTTTTAGATTCAGATATCGACGGCGGAACGCCACTTGTTTTATACTATGTAGTGATTAGCTGTTCCCCGCGATTATACCCGCATTGCTCCGATCCTATTGGTCTTAGCGTGATAATATAATATTATAAGCTTAGAGCCTTCGTCGATAAATAGACTACCTAAAAGTAAACTGTAAAAGAATTCAAATCGGCTTAGTTGTTCTGGAGATCGCGTTCAAGCAGGCAAATAAACAAACACAGCTTTATAATTTTGCAGATTTCTTTTGGTTTTACTCCCCAATTGTTTTAGCAATAATTTAAGTATTTTTTTTGTATCTGTTTATATTTTGGTCGCTATTAGTTATCTTTAAAACTCAATTTACAATAATTCTCAGTAGTCTTCTAACAATTTTATAAGAAACTATACAGCAAACAGGCATTATTATTTTTTATAAACTGTTTTTTGAAAATAATAATATAATGATTTAACTTACCATCGTCGTCCTTCATTTTGGAAGTTGGTTAAATGCGGTGAAAATATAAATTAATTAATTAATAACTATGTCGGGTGTTGCTTCTAATTTGGCGGTAGAAAAATATATTTTGCAACATTTTTCATGGTTTTTTATGCATTTTTACTATTTAAAATTACTTGGGCAATTTTGTGTGAAACATTTTTTTGACATTTTTGTTTTTCTGATAGAATATTTGTTGACAGCGTGAAGAAATAAAAATAAATGGGAATGTGCAAAGAGTTTATGCAACATAAACTATTAATAATCTGTATAAGTAATATAAAAAAGAATCGCAAAATGTGTTGGTAAGCGCCTTGGTAAGCGCACTGCGCAAAACTCGAGTACGGCTGAACCGATTTTGTTAATTCTTATGGAGAGAATACGTAAACATATATCACGGGCGAAGACGGGGCGGACCGCTAGTCTAATCAATCTGAGAAAGAACATAGGCTACCTTCTATTGCGGTTCTTTATATTTTTTACTAGATGCGCTTCGCGGTTTCACCCGAGTGGCTCCGCTCCTGTTGGTCTTAGCCTGATGAGAAGCCTTCCTTCCTCCATAAATGGGCTATCTAACACCGAAAGAATTTTGCAAATCGGACCAGTAGTTCCTGAGATTAGCGTATTCAAACAAACAAACAAACTCTACAGCTTTATAATATTAGTATACATTTTATAAAGATAGTAAGAGATAAATTACATTTTTATTACGATTTACTTACCATGCAATTATTGCCAAACTATGTGAATGAATTAAAAATGTTTTATCAACACATAAATTAATTTAAAAATTATAAGGAACACATTCTATGACACATAAATGACTTAGTACATAAACCACCCCTAGAACCTAGGTTTACCTAGGACCTACGAGGGTGCAACCCTAATGTACCTAGTTCTTTGATCTATCTCAATGGATGTATGTCAAGCAGACGCCATTTTCTCTAAGACTTTCCAAGACGTTATGAGTACAATTTACGTGTTTTTGATTACGTAATTTGCCATTATATGTTGAGTTTATACTTTTCTATACTAATATTATAAAGAGGAAAGGTTTGTATGTATGTATGGTTTTCACGCATAAACTACTGAACCGATTATAATGAAATTTAGCACACATATAGAGGGTAACTTGGATTAACACATAGGATAGGTTTTAGCCCGGAAATCCTGCGGGAACGGGAACTATGCGGGTTTTCCTTTGAAAACGCGGGCGAAGACGCGGGCGAAAAGCTAGTAGATCAAATAATTTAAACGTTACAAGGTTTATGCGTTCGTGTATAAATATGTAATTTTATATAAAAAATTAAAATGATATTTGAGTGGTTTTATAACTATGTAAATGCTTAAAATAATCTATACTAATATTATAAAGCTGAAGAGTTTGTTTGTTTGTTTGAACGCGCTAATCTTGGGAACTACTGGTCTGATTTGAAAAATTCTTTCGGTGTTAGACAGCCCATTTATCGAGGAAGGCTATAGGTATAGGCTATAATCATCACGCTCAGGCCAACAGGACCGGAGCAATGCGGGTGAAACCGCGGGGAACAGCTAGTCTTTTAATAAACATATACGGTCTATGTAATAAACAAGTTTATCAGCTATTAATCTATATATGTTTTCTGTTTTACAAGCCTAATTTCTAGGACAGCTGGACAAGTTTTAATTACGAATTTTTGCTACTGTTTCTTTCGAATATAATTTACACCATGAAGCGATAATAATATAAACAATTAATGTAATGGAGCTGCAGCGAAGTACACACGTAAAAGAGGTGCTAAAAATCCTTAATTTTTATAACTTTTACTTAAACCAACAAAAATTCTATTAAATGCTTTTATAAGCAGAAACCACGACATAATTTAAAATGAATTAACACTATAAATCAACATCGTTTCACACATAATTTCAAAACCATAACCTAGCCAACAAAAAACTTGAAACCCTATAAAACCACGCACAATACGACCATAGATCCGCCATACAAAATCAACACCCCTTACAAAGAGGGCTCTTACAACCGTACAGTATAAAAAATACTTATAAATGTACTATACATATATAAACCAGTTAGGAAGACCCCCCGCGCTGTCGACTTTATGAACAAATTGTACAGCATGGTTCGGTGATCAGGGGTCTTGTAAACTGGTCTGTGACGTGTCAAACCTTTACAATGCCTATTATTTAGAATAAAGATGCAGGGAAGCTCCTTTCACACCTCCCTCCTTGTGCTGTATTGCTGTAGAGAGTTTATCAGTCGATTTTTAATTAATTGGCGATTATTTTAATTACTATGTGATTCAAATAAGAATTAGATGCGCCATGTTGTGACGTCATAAGCTAGTGAATTATTGGCGATGATAACTTTAATTACTATTATAAGGGCTGATTTTTCAATCGTTGTTTAAAATTTATTCATCGAATAACGTATTAAACATACATTTCAAAAATGTATTCTAATTGTTCGTATCCGTTCGTGTACCTAATAATTTTTTGGACGGATAAATTTTAATCAAGGATTGAAAAATCGGCCCCAACGAAGAATAGAATCGATTCTGCGCCATGTTGTGACGTCATAGGTGTTTTAAATGAAATTATTTAGAAGAAATAGGTTGTACCTATTGCCAGACTATGTCCATACTGAATGTAAAATATATATATATCATAAAAAGACGGTCCTGCCGGTTCAGGGGATTTTCGTTAGAAACTGTGTCACGAAGTTTTATACAGACAGTATAATATATAGATCATAATAATTAAAGGTTATGTTTATTAAATTTATTAGCATAAGTTAGTAGCTCTATAAAATAGTGTTTAAAATCAACGGTGTTAGATAATATGACTATTAACAACTGCCATGTTGTAATTAATAATTTTCTATCCAATCATAAACATTAAACAGTCAAAAAGACGATTAACAAATTGGGGTTAGTTACGTTGAACATCGAATAAACAACGTCCAAAGCATGACATTTTTATGGGATTCAACCTTGATTCAACTGCTTTCCGATAATTAAAGTAATTAAAAATATTAAACCTCAAGTTACACGTCACAATTGTAGTAAAATTATTTACTTGTAAACTGTATTGTTTTGTAATCAGACTAATATATAAATAACTAGCGGTCCGCCCCGGCTTCGCCCGTGGTACATATTCACGTTTTCTCTACATAAGAACCATCCTCGAACTTCAAGGAATATTATAAAAAAAGAATTAACGAAATCGGTTTGGCCGTTCTCAAGTTATGCGCTTACCAACACATTTTGGGATTCATTTTTATATTATAGATATTGTAATACTGTGTATAAACGTCTATAAGTATGGATGTATGGAGGTTTGTCACGCTTTCACGATTTTAACTGTACGGATTTGAATGAAACTTTACAAGACATCTGAATATCACATGAGCTATAGAACTACGTAATAATAAAAAAACAACAATTATATAGGTTATGCATAATGCACATGTAATGTATAAAACTACCTAATTTTGTCCGCGGGTGAAACTGCGCGACACAGCTAGTTAAGATTAAATAAAAAGAACACTCTACAATCCCCTACTCTGTAATGAAATCCACATTCACACCTATCTGTGGCTATTTGAGACCTGTGGGATATAATTAATCCAAAAAGCACCATTCAGAGCGCTTTATAATTAATTGTCGGGAGGAATTTTATGTTTTTTTTTTTTAAGTGAAACTTCTTTATCGGGGTTGGAAAAAAATTTAGTGTAACATTTTTTCGTTACGCGTGACATTTTTCCGTAACGAGTCGCCCGTTACGCATCTTTTTCTTATCCCTACCACGCGTGATTCGACGTATTTCTGTAAAGTCGTTTAATAAATTATTTTTTTGAAAAATAAGGTCATAAGGAAGTTTCACTTCTTACATGTGTACAACTGTACACTAGTACACGCTCACATTTTGCTTTCCCTGTTTTTTGCGTAAAGTATCATTGTTTGGTGTTAGCTTATGAATGTGTGACTGCGTGATATAGATTAGATTAAATAATAATTATTATTAAAATATTTTTCTATTTTTATATTTACGTGAAATCTATACTTACTAATATTATAAAGCTGAAGTTTGTTTGTTTTAACGTGCTCATCTCAGGAACTGCTGGTCCGATTCGAAAAATTATTTCAGTGTTAGATAGCCCATTTATCGAGGAAGGCTATAAGGCTATAATATATCATCACGCTAATACTTACTGGAGTGGAGCACTGCGGGTAAAACCGCAGGGTACAGCTACTATTAAATATGTATGTGTAGGTAATTTATAAATATTGGAAAAAATTTAAGTACAAAGAAACAATTTTATAATTTTAATTAATAAAAATTTGATTAATTCATGTACCTATGTTAAATAGTTTTAATTTGGTAATAATAATAAAAAAATGTAATAAAATATAAATTTGACGTAGTGTTTTCCCCAGAAAACTTAAAAAAATCGATTAGACCCACAAATAAAGACGTGTTTTCACCAGCGAAGTTAAGGGCCGTCGGATCGAGTGCTGTCAAGTGTGCTTGGCACACGCAACGCGTCACTTACTGATGTACTGGATATTTTTTTTTATAATTAATCTTGGGTAACTATGAAAAGACAATTTCTAGAAATTTGAGATAAATAATTGTTTAGAATTGAAACAGACAAAAAATGACGTGTTTAAACTTTAAAGCATTGTTTAAAGCTAGGTGTTCCATATTTAAAAAAACGACGTGTGGCACTCGGGGACTGCCGCGGTAGATAAAGCTATTGCATGCTATGCCTTCAAGCCACACCTCCGCCCGTCGGAGTGGGGAGCGTGAGGTTTTTTCGTTACGGAATTTCTCGATTCGGTCCCCGCGCTCAAGGCCCACGATAGAAGCTATGCAATAGCTTAAAAATCAATACGTCAATTTTCCCGCCACACACACAAAAGTGAGGTTATGTAGGTACCAAAAGTGAGGTTATGTGAAAGTGAAATTGTGGCCCATTCCTAAAAGCTAGGTGAAGTCAGGTAACACAATTAGCCTTTCAATTTCATACCATTAGACTGCCTTAAGGTCTCACCACAAACTGAATTACCTTCCGAAAAGTGTTATTTGGGACGTTTGATCAGGCTTTCAGAGAAATTTTCTCTGTATTGTTTTAAAAGTAATCTCGTAGCAATTATAGGTTTACCTATTCATTTATTTGTTTTAAAAGTTTCGTTATTATATTAGGAGACAGGAATATAATTCTAACCTTAGCAGTGGACTGTGGATTTATTTTACAAAGAGAATATAATATTATTGTTGTTAATAGAACTTACCTACTTCAACAAATTACAGATAGATATATAATATACCGATTACGGACTATCTTTAAAACGATTATAATAATTCGAAAACTTTAATATCGTCTCGTAGTGATCTACTGGCTGGGCCACGCTGTTTCATTAGCAGACGAACCCGCAGGGCAAAAGCAAGTATTTTTAAAGCTTTTGTGTTATTCTGGTACATGCTAAATACTTATACCTACTCACAAACTTTCTCGTATATAATATTAGTAGGTAAGATTAATTAATTTTGATATTTAGTTTTATAGCATTCAAATAGTTAGTTACTTACTTTATAAATAAACATTTTTTTTTAGAAGAATAAACGACCACGAGGCGGGATTTGAATAATAGATAAGGCGAAAGACGCAGGTAAAATTAGATTGTATTAAAATACTTATTCTTATTAGTTATTACCTACCATTTTTGACTAGTTAAAACATCCATAACAAGTCGAACTCTGTAAACAAAATCAAAAACCGAATATAACAGTAAATAGACAATATGGTCGCTGCCACTATTTTTTATCTATGGTTCTGTTGTAAACACAGATAATGCACAATGCACACGTCACGTCACTTAGCGCGTCTCTTCGGCATACATCGATTGAACGGGGTTCTTCCCTAGAATCACATTAATGCACCATGTGGTCTAATTTGACTAGAAAAGTGTGTGCCTAGGCCGCCCCTAGTGAGATCAAAGACGTTCATAGAGTTAGGGAGGTATAGACATGCTTCGTCATAAAAATATCAAAATTTTGTGAAAGCAGAAATGTGTTTATCAATTAAATCTGAAAAGTCTTTGAGGAATTACAAAAATAAGAATGTAATGATAAATGCACTGAAGTTTTGATTTATATATTTAAGTCACTGTAATAAAAGTCACTTTACATGTATTTATTCTGTTAAATTTAAATATAATCGTGTAAATGTAAATTTTAAACAAAGTATCTACTATCTATGATCTTATTCCATGCCAGAATCGATGAAAATTTTCAGTTAAATTATTAGTGACTAAAGACAACTTATTAGTGACTGTGCTAAATTTCATTGTAATCGGTTCAGTAGTTTTTACGTGAAAGAGAAACAAACATCCATACATCCATATTCCATACAAACTTTCGCCTTTATAATATATATTAGATATTAGATTTTAAAATAATCCCAAATAAAATATATTTACAAAGAAACTATAAGATGGATAAGCACGAAGAGCACCGGGCTAATTAATTTCATAACTTCGTACCAATTATATAAAGTATCCTGTACAAAGTATAACTTATTAAAACTTGAGAATCATATCAAACTAGTTTAACTTCAACGTAGCATCTTTCATTAACTAAGCCACAAAGTCTTTTCTTCATAATCTTCATTATTCTGTTATATTTTTGTATGTTTGTTTCCCTTTCTTTTGAAGTGTTAATAAAACATATTATCTAGAGTATTATTGGCGATAGCTAAACAATTACGACTCAATATTACAATACAGTCCAACAAAACTACATAATAATTTATAGGAAACTTTCTACGTTTCAGCTAATAGTGTTTTTTCAGGAGACTATATTGACTATTAAGCTGGAGCGCATAATAAAAATTGTAAGGACTGATTAAATCCAACTTTGTACACTTATAAAAGATACAATAATTGAGTTTATCTTATTATCCCGGAACTACCACGAAACGAAATAGAAAAGAGCATGTTTGTTAGTCTTTTTTATACTGTATTTACTTCATAATTATTATTAAAACTTTGCCAACTAATATTTTCACTTACAAGCATATTTTAATAGACTTCCAAATACTAAAACTAGGGCATTGTGGACCGTCTATTTCTTCCTATATCTATCTTCAACAGGGTCTACGTCCTAGTGAGAGCGTGCGTGCGTCTGTAATAGGTGTTTAGCGTAGCTGCATAATGCGTATCCCAGATTGTCCTAGATGCCCTAGTCTTATTGTTCTACTATACCTAGACTTCTTTAGTTTAGCGTTTTACCTTCTAGATTCATTTCTCTTGTTTAGTGAATTAAATGCGAATAATAAAGTGAATTCCCATGTTCCCTAGTGGGGTAAGGGGCAGATGTATTATACATCTGTTTCACTAATCGATTTTCTTTAGGGACAAGTAGGTGATCAGCCTTCTGTGTCCTAACAGACCAAGACATTTTTTTTTCTTCGTCTCCACCGGGAATCGAATCCAGGATCCCTCAGTGCTACGCTCACGCGACATCCACTGTACCAAGGAGGCGATCAAATGCGAATTATACTGTAGCATAAAAGATGTAGATAGGTTACCACTACATTAAAAAAACGGCACACGAACACACGCTATAGATGTTAAAGTGAGATGGCATGATTCAATTATCGTGAACAAAAAAAAGACAAAATAAAATGTGGTTAATTCGCCAGATTTTGACATGCTACAGTTTACGGAGCGGTATTAACTTAACTACACCTTTTTACTTATAATATCGCTGTATAGTATGAATGTAATTGAGTATTATTATGAATGAAATTGAAATAGATGTTTAGCGTAGCTGCATAATGCGTATCCAGCTTGTCCTAGATACCCTAGTCTTATTTCTATATATGTATAAATGTACGTAGAATATATCAATTAATATTATATACTAGCGGTCCGCCCCGGCTTCGCCCGTGGTACATATTAACGTTTTCTCTACATAAGAACCATCCTCGTACTTCAAGGAATATAATAAAAAAAGAATTATCGAAATCGGTTCAGCCGTTCTCGAGTTATGGAATTACAACGAAAAGTGGCATTGATTTTTATATATTAGATTGTATACCTACGTAGATTTATTTCTTTAGTTTATCGCTTTACCTTCTGTATGTTATTTATACTGTGGTATAATTACTATGAAATATTATTTTATACTCGCTGTGTAGTGTATTTGCACGCCGGCTTCGCCTTTTGTGGCCTTACGGCCTACCAACTCAGAAACCTTCGTGGGCTTAGCACAACACTAAACATTACAAAAAGTCTACATAAAATACTTACAAATCTAAAAAAACTTTTAAAATAAGCACTTTCTAAAATCCTAAAACAGCTACGAATTTACTAATAATATAGCACGAACCTACTTTTAGAAATGGGTCACCAAAGTTGCTTAAAAAATAGTCTACGAAAACTTTATACGAAAAACCCTCCTTAATTGCAAATTTAATAGCACCCTATACAGGATGTGATACATTTTAATTATAACCGCGTCAAAAACATGCTTGAAAAACATTGATGTAAATTAAAAAACATTTTTCCATTTTATTTTGCATATTTCGAATACCATATAAAAGCTTTTTGACGCTTCTATTTTTTATCTGTTGAATCATGTTATTTCCCGCGCTTCCATTGAAGTGTCATTAAAATCGCGCCTTATTGCCGTAAAAATAGAAAAAAAATGCGCCTCTTGTTTAAAAATCAATGGGTAGTTACGTTACTATTTTAGATACGTATCACGTTGGATAGGAATAAAAATTTCCGAGTGATATTTTTAAACGAGAAATCACGTTACAAATTAATTTAATACGTGAACATTTTCACACATCAAAATTTATGTAGAGGGAAGTTTAATTCATAATTAGAGTTAATCCCTCGCACTTCTAGCCCAAAGCAACCAGAGACAAGATTTTTTTCGCATTATACTGCAAAGGCACCCTTCATAAAGGCATGTAAAATAATATGGAAAGCACTCGTAGCGAGAGTACTTGTAATATAAGTCGTTCAAGGCAAGAAAAAAGGCAAGAGAAAATGAATAAAAACATTTCAGCGTGAACCCACAAGATGTAAAATGTTGCCAATGGAAAAATTCTTTTTTTATCGTAGTGCTACGTTTATAAGCGGCAGTATTAAGTGCCTCATTTCAGTCTATATCGAGGCATTCACACTTTTTTGCTGTATAAAAATGTTTGTAGCTTTAATACGGGGATGGCATGCGATGTTTAGCAGTTTTTAACCGATTTAAAAAAAAGGAGGTTAACTAATTCGGCCGGTATTTTTTTTATCATTTCGCTATGCTATTCCTTGAAAAGTAACTTACAGTATCAATACCATTAAAACCTTTGTCGTATAAAATCAATCATTACAAGCTCAAATTAGCTCGTTTGTCAATCGTCCCCCAACTATCATAATGGTCAAGCATTGGCTCGCTAAATTATTCCTTTATTCTTTCTTTACTAAACTATAAAGGTTGTACATAACACTAGTTGTGCAAACTAACTTCAACTCTATATCTAAGTAGATAAGACAATTTTTACCGTAACAATGCAGCCGTGGAATTTAAAATGACCCATTGCAACCCCATGCAATCGAGCATAGACAATGGACAATTATTTTTTTCTAGAGCAAGCGCTGGCCGCCGTCCGAGTATAAATATGCAAAATGGGAATAAAAATTAATGTTTAATTTGTCGCTTGTTATTTTTATATTAAATTAGTGAAACAATTTATGATTTACAAACGATGTTGTATGTACAAATTGATAAATTATACGTTTGGAAAAGTATAAATGTCAATCCATTTTTAGGTTATAATTTTCATTTAAATAAACGAATATAATCTGTCCTTAGAATCTGTCATTACATGTTGGCATTTATTATAAATTCATAATGTTGTACTGAAGCCAATTCTTCGTTCTAGTAATAGGCCTTCTGGTTAATAACAACACAAATTACAAGAATCATATTCAAATTGTACCTTCCTCGAGTTTGAATTTATTATTATTTCATACGTGCACAAGAATACCATGAATTTAATTGATTTTATAAAATAACAATACAAAACTTCAGTTTGGTTAAGTCAGTTACCTATAAATTTAAATAATAAACATAATTCGCTGAAATCTCCTCGCTGAATTAATAAGATTTTAGGCATAAAATATTTTTGCATGCATAATCTTTGGCACTAGACTTTAAACAAACGTTAGGGGTAAACAAATTAATAATTAAAATACCCATTCACCAAGTTTTGCCTATGTAAGGGTACTTTATGATGGTATTCACTGGCCGCAGCTGCTTGCTGAGCTAAAACAACATGATAAATAGCCTAGGGAAATATTATTATGGTCTAGGATCTTTCTAAATTTTTTTTCATCATATAAACTATTCAACTACGTAGAGAAAAGCGTTTTGATATAAAACTAGGCTGTATGAATAAGAGTCCTTTGCCTGAGTCAAATATTTAAAAAGAAAAAAGGCGTGTGACATTCTGTGACCCTGTTCCATAGACACGCATTATTATTTTTTCTTTACCTGCGATTCGAATTCTTTTTTCAAATTTGCGCGGCACGTACATTATGTTGAACATTGTCATTGTTTTGTTTTTGTTAATTTTATAATAAAATCTAGGAAAACAACATCTCTAATATATAAAAATCAATGCCACTTTTCGTTGTAATTCCATAACTCGAGAACGGCTGAACCGATTTCGATAATTCTTTTTTTATTATATTCCTTGAAGTACGAGGATGGTTCTTATGTAGAGAAAACGTTAATATGTACCACGGGCGAAGCCGGGGCGGACCGCTAGTATTGTCATAAAATAAACAGTACTAATAGTATTATTAAACATTTTTATAGTGTGTTTGTATAAATATTCACTTTTACGTTCACTGGAATGTAGCAGAGTATCTTTATTGGCTGGAGCGTGGAACCTAATGGTGGAACAATTTACGAAAACTTGAAGAAGAAATTGTTACAATAATATTATAAGTAAAAAGGTGGTTAAAGGTATGTTTGTGACCATATTATATTATTCTAAAGTAATTAGTTTTCTTTAATTTAATTTGGTAGGTGCCTATAAATAATTAAAAATGTCAATTTCCTATTTATTTTCAAATTCGATCCGATCACATCTTAGTGTCATCTACAAATCTGTATAAGAACTATAAAACTATATTTACCTACCTTATATCGTTAATGCAGCTGAAAAACAGTAATTTTTAGTTGGTATTGGTCACATAACATAATATATATAAAGTTATATGTTCTATGGTATTGGTATTTCCCGTCCGACTAGGGCCCTTCCGGCCTTCTCCTCTCAAGCGACAGCCCAAGCCGAGATTCGAGATCCCCGTCTAGGGACGCCCGCTATCAGGGTGAACTTTCAGTTCACCCACGCGTCCGCGTTAAAATGTAGAAGCCCTTCTGGCTAACATTGAGAGACACCACAAAAAAAAGAAAAATAGTTGGTATATTTTATTTTAAGCATATCTATGTTTTGTTATTAGTAACTTATATAACTACTAGCTTACCGCCCGCGGCTTCGCCCGCTTTCTCTAAAACGATTTGAGATTTGAACTATCCTATCTCTCAAGTTGGATCGAACTGCATATGGTGTGCGAATTTTATTATAATCGGTTAAGTGGTTTAGGAGTCCATTGAGGACAAACATTGTGACACGAGATTTATATAAATTAAGATGAGTTTTTTATACGTAGGTAGTAGAAAAATGTCATTTAACCCGCATTTAAAAACATATTTCTATATCTTATAATATGTGTTATTTTGGTGCAAAAGCTACTCATCTGATATTCTGATCACTGCTATCATGAAAATTGATATTTCTCATAGTTTATTTGCATCCCTCCTGTTTAATATTATAAATGCGAAAGTTTGTGAGGATGGATGAATGTGTATGTATCTATACAAATATTATAAAGAGGAAAGGTTTGATTTTTTGTTTGTTTGTTTGTTTGTATGAATTGAATAGGCTCCGAAACTACTTGGCAGATTTGAAAAATTCTTTCACCATTCGAAAGCTACATTATCCACGAGTAACATAGGCTAGGTTTTATCCCTGAAATCCCACGGGAACGGGAACTATGCGGGTTTTTCTTTGAAAACGCGGGCGAAGCCGCGGGCGGACAGCTAGTCTATAATATGTATGTTAGGTACTCTTTCAAGCTAATACCTACTACTGAACCGATTTAAAGGAAATTTAGCACACATATATGTGTTACTCTCTATAGAGAGTAACTTGGATTAACACGGAGGATAGGTTTTATACCGAAAACACAGGAACGTAAGCTACGATGGCGAAGCCACGATAGATGGGCTATCTAACACCGAAATATTTTTTCAAATCGGACCAGTAGTTCCTGAGATTAGCGTTTTTTTTTTAAATCGCACCCGTCGTTCCTGAAATTACGTTCAAACAACCAAACAATATCTTCCGCTTTATATCTTATATATAAAATTCTCGTGTCACAATGTTAGTCTGCATACTCCTCCGAAACGGCTGGACCGATTCTCATGAAATTTTCTGTGCATATCGGGTAAGTCTGAGAATCGGCCAACATCTATTTTTCATATGTACCACGGGCGAAGCCGGGGCGGACCGCTAGTATATATATATATATATTTATCTTATATATAAAATTCTCGTGTCACAATGTTAGTCTGCATACTCCTCCGAAACGGCTGGACCGATTCTCATGAAATTTTCTGTGCATATCGGGTAAGTCTGAGAATCGGCCAACATATATTTTTCATATGTACCACGGGCGAAGCCGGGGCGGACCGCTAGTATATATATATATTTATAATAGTACCTATAGATTATTACATTGTAAAAACCCCCATTATAAGACGTTATTTCTACTAAAATGGTAGACTTTTTCTATACATCAGAGCTGTCAGCCACTCGGCGAAGTATAGAATGGTAATTAATTAGTTGAAACCGCTTCCAAAGTGGGAAGGAGATAAAATATAGATCAAGTGAGAGGCGGAAGCGAATAAAAAGTCTCTATTTAAATCACATTTAAATAATGACAAATTCGTATATTTTACGATGATTTTACGTTACCAACCGCTCGAGCAGTTGATTTTCTGACAAAGTCAATGATTTTCAGGGGGAGGGAGTTGTCGACCGGCTCTTCAAGTCGTCAAGTCACTTCTTTGTTACTCTTTCACGCAAATACTACTGAACCGATTGCGATGGAATTTAACACACATATACAGGGTAACTTGGATTAACACATAGGATAGGATTTATCCCGGAAATCCCACGGGAACGGGAACAACGCGGGTTTTTCTTTGAAAACGCGGGCGAAGCCGCAGGTGGAAAGCTAGGAATTTGTATATTTCGTATTTCATTGTGTGTACAGAGTTTGTTTCCAGACTGGCTGCGCTCCGCAGTTTCACCCGCGTGGCTCCGGTCCTGTTGGTCTCGTAATGATATAATTTTATGTCACATCATGGAGTAAGGCGACAATTTTGGTAGGTATTTCCAATGTTACCAAAGAAGTTTCACTTCTGACGTGTTCGGCAAATATGATCTTTTTTACATACTTCTTATATATTCTAAGGAGTTTTAAAGTTAAGCATCATCGGTTGTTTACTGCAGGTAAAGTCTTTAAATTCCGTAAAAATAAGTTTGAAATTTCATAATTTACATTATTAAAATACTCATATAATTATTATAGTGTGCCAAACTAGCTGTACCCCGCGGTTTTACCCGCAGTGCTCCGCTCCTGTTGGCACAGTACATATCTGTCAACTGTGCTGTTGGCCTTAGCGTGATGATAGCATATAGCCTTCCTCAATAAATGGGCTATCTAACACCGAAATTACGACCAATAAAGTACCTGAGTTATGCGCATTCAAACAAACAAACTCTTCAGATTTATAATATGAGAATAGATTTTATTTCACACAAGAAATGCAGATAACAAATAATTCGTTTAGACCACACAAAGTATATCAAGTGCCGATATATTAAGCGCTATGTGGGCCGAACTAAATGGAGTATGGAAAAAATTCCCTTTTTCTCGGCAAAGCCGGAAAATGTGGCAATTACGACCATTAATACCCAATTAAATGGAATCGAGGGCTTTTTGATAATTTTCGACAAGCAATACCAAGATCTTTATAGGTTTAAAAGAGTATATTTTAGTTTTTTACTAGTTGCGATAGCCACGACTTTTTGGTAGTGATTTATTGGGTATCTCTGAGTGCTTGATTACCCACACCATATTATGGATAATGGAACTAAATAAAAAATCGGGAAATAAATCCTACTAATATATTGAATGCGAAAGTTGTTGATTTGTGTATGTATGTTTGTTACTCTTTCACGCAAATACTACTGAACCGATTACAATGAAATTTAGCACACATATAGAGGGTAACTTGGATTAACACATAGGATAGGTTTTATCCCGGAAATCCCACGGGAACGGGAACTATGCGGGTTTTTTTTGAAAACGCGTGCGAAGCCGCGGGCAAAGATCTAGTCTCAAATAAGCTTACTTTTAATTTTCAAATGTTAACTTGAAAATGATATGCTTCGTATTGATAATCTTTATAAATGTACCTACTTTGATTATGTTACATGTGATTTTTATGTAAGGTAAGTTTTTATTACAAATTCCCATATATTACTGCTGACGAATATTTAACCTACGTATTATAATAAATAATTTTATTTTTACATTATAATTTTACAAAGAATCGAATAGGTAATACCAATACCAAGATACATCCTTGCACGTTAAAATTTTGACATGTTTTTTGCAAAAAATTACCGAAATTGCGTAATAAGTTGCCTTAGCCGTACACAAATTAGGTAGAAAAACAAATATCCAGTTAAAAAAAATATATTGCAATCCAAAATGGCGGACGTCACCGACATTTGCTAACCTATAAGTGCTTGTAGTGCCTACCCTAGGTAGAGCTTATAACAATAACATTCAATTAACCAAATTACTAACTTACATCTTATTAAATAATTAACTTACTTACATCCTTGCACGTTGAAAAAAAAATGTCGAAATTTCCACATTTTTTAACAAAATTTCTTGTCGAAAGCCAAAATAGTGCGAAAAGTTGCCTTAGCCACAGCCTACGGCTTACACAAATTAGAAAAAAAAAATCCAATTAAAAAAATTTTGCAATCCAAAATGGCGGACGTCACCGACATTTGCTAACCTATAAGTGCTTGTAGGGTAGAGGTCAACGCCCTCACATAGACGCAATTTTTTAAAGGGGTTAGGGGTAAGGCGTCCGTGCAAACAGAGTATTGTCTATGCCTACAATTGTATCCTAGATAAAAGATAGGCCTTTGAAGGCAAATTGCATTTGAAATCTATCCGAGCGTTGTTGAGTACACTCTAATAATTATTATTTGTAAAATAATAATATGGGAACAGGGTGTTAACAAGTTTTACGTTGTTTCTGAGATCCAGTTACATGAACTTTCAAGGGTTTGCATTTTAATATAAAATTTTAATTTAAAATTAATTTGTAGAATTTTAAACATAACGTAGCATTTGACGTGAACGTGATCATCTAGCGAAATTAATAAGTACTTAATGTGTTTGTTTTCTTGTAAGAAAAACTAACACAGAATTAACTATAGGTATGTTATGAAATTTCATAATTTATCTCCATGGGAAAATGTTTAGTGAAGAGCCAAAAGTAAACGATAGCTATAAAGCAAACCTTTCTTTTTAAATATCTCTATATTTAGGGACAATTTTTAGGTATTCATAATCATTGTTCTTTTAGATACAAATCCGAGCATCTCAGTCAGAATTCAGAAATAACATGACCAAAAACTTAAGAAAATATAAAAAAATATTATCAAAAATTCCAGCCTTTGTTTTATTAACTAAAAAGGTTCAAAAATAGTAAAACTTTACAGTACATAAGCAGGATTCAAACTCGCTTTTCCGCACACATTACGAAAAATAAAATAATTATATCAATCAACTTATCGAAATTCATGTAAACCCCCTATCACACCGTAGCGTAACATTTTTAAGAACAACTTAAATCGCTACGCGGAAATGGGGTCGAAATAAAAGGAAGTCGCTACATAAACACAGCTTCGCAAATTGCATTTGAAGGCTCGCTCGCTCCTGCATGCACTTAGCGACACACGCCTTTATGGAGGCTGTGTGTTACACCGTTTGGATAATCTTCGCTTCGTGAGCTAGAAAAAATAAGATTTCAAATACCTAGGTACTAACAAATATCTATAATAATTAGAAACTATTTTTAACAAAAAGAGCTTAACTATGCGCGCTCATATTATTAAGAAAAAAAGTTTAAATCTCTGCATATACTATTAACTACAGCATGTAAAATTTTCGATATTGTGATAAAAATAAACCAATAAAAATAAAAATGAACACGACTAATTTGCAAATACCGCGATAGATACACAATTTTTCTGATTCAAGCTAAAACTATAAAATTAACGTCACCTGCATGATCTTTAAAAAACAAATTACCTAATTCGAAATTATTTAACACAAAATATTGACTCCATAGAACGTTTGTAACGTCCTAAAAACCCTAAAAAGTAAAAGAAAATAATCCTAGACCAAATTATTCGGTGTGACACACGCCCACTTGTGTCTCATAGAAAAATATGCTTTACATTGTAGAACTATATTTACGTTTGCTGTTTTGTTTTAACTTCGCACATATTGACTAGCCATCTAAGCCATCTTGGTAGTCTATCTTTTTCTAATATATATAAATCTCGTGTCACAATGTTTGTCCTCAATGGACTCCTAAACCACATAACCGATTATAATAAAATTCGCACACCATGTGCAGTTCGATCCAACTTGAGAGATAGGATAGGTTTTATCCCGGAAATCCCACGGGAACGGAAACTATGCGGGTTTTTCTGTGAAAACGCGAGCGAAGCCGCGGGCGGAAAGCTAGTATACTAATATGATAAAGTAGAGTTTGTTTGGTTGAACGCGCTTATCTTAGGAACTACGGTTCCGATTTGAAAAATTCTTTCAGTATTAGATAGTCCATTTATCGAGGAAGGCAATAGGCTATTTTATTACATCACGCTAAGATTAATAGCAGCTGAGCAATCCAGGTAAAACCGCGAGGCACAGCTAGTTGTTAATGATATCGAAACCTCAAGAAAATTACAATACGATTCAACTTAGAATAGGATCGATTCCATCTATTTGTGACGTCATAAGGTTTAATTCATGTTTAGAAATAAAGTTTGTAGTTATAGTCAGGTCGTTGTAAAATAAAAAGGAATTGCTAAGTACCTAAATGTTATATTTTCAAATGACATTTGACACTGCCAAGTATCATCAAATGCCGTTCAGGTTTTCGCGTGAAAGATTAACAAACAGACATTCTTACATCATTTCGCGTATAAAATATTAATAGGATAGGATGTGGGATAGGAGTAAGATGATAATTTCTTATATTCTGACACATCTTCAAATCAAATGTCGCTCCTTCATTTACAATTCATCAGTTTTACGAATACATTTTGGATATTATATGATTAGTTTAGTTAGTATTTAAACGATATTGCTGTCTGTCTGTCATTTTAAGATTTTTGTACACGTCATTAAAATTAACTTAAGATTATTTCCAACCGACTTCAAAAAAGGAGGAAGTTGTTTTTAATCGTAACATTGTTCTACACATTCGTTTCGTTCTACATTTTTAATTATCAACATACCTATAAAGTTACCTATAAAGGTTATAGGCTATGTATCATCACGCTAAGACCAACAGGAGCGGAGCAATGCGGGTGAAACCGTGACAGATTTTAAATATACTTAAAAATTATTTTTGTGTACTCAGAGTAGTTACTCGTATTAATTTACCAAAAGAAATTACTTTTATTCTCAAGTTGAAAAAATAATAGGTAGACTCAACATTATTTCTCAAATCGTATATATTCATTACTAGCTGTTCCCCGCGGTTTCACCCGCATTGCTTCGCTCCTGTTGGTCTTAGCGTGATGATACATAGCCTATAACCTTCCTCGATAAATGGGCTATCTAACACCGAAATAATTTTTGAAATCGGACCAGTAGTTTCTGAGATTAGCGCGTTCAAACAAACAAACATAATAAACTCTTCAGCTTTATAATATTAGTATAGATTCATAATATCTAACTGCAACTCTTCAAGAAAACGGGTCAAGACTACCAACATAATCAATTTACAAACGTTTTTTTTTTCCAAGTGAGCCATTGAAATAACTCATACAGCCATTTTATATTTTCTAACACATTTCAATCTGCTTCAATTAACTGCGTCATTAAAATAAACCTCACAATTAAAATAATATACAACCTACTTGCTCGTAATTATACCGCTTTTTTAATCTGTTTAACTATGTATGTGTGAAGTATATACGCATTGCACACATTGACAGGGTTTTAAAGGGAAGCACACTGTTGCTTTATATTACGCACTTTTCAAGAAGTTTGTGTGTTTCCATTGTCGTGGTTCTATTAAGTTGTATTCAATTTAATTTATTTAATTAGTAGGTACCTATATAATTTTTATTTTTCATAAATCCTTGTAATATAGGTACCTAATATTCAAATAGGAAATCCTAAGTATATGAGGTAAGTAAGTACTACATAATACATATTAGTACGTGCTCAGTTTCAAGTCATTAATAAAATCGATCAATTTTGTTCCGTAGTTTTTTTTTGCTTATTTATTGTAATATCAGACAGATGACTACAATATAATAATTATGGGATCATCTGAAGATGAATGTTATCATATTTTATAGTACTGCAAAATATTCACTACATTATCCACAAAAAAATCAAGTATTTCAAATTTAACAACCCTTATTAATTTTGCCATATTGAAATAGACCATAAGCAATATGATTATTTCGAATGTACGTGCATAATAATAATAAATCGTATTTCGTACATGCATATCTACATCTGTGATCTACATATTTTCATGTAATTAAGCCATTTTTAGTTTTTATTCAAATAAATAAACGCAAAACAATAAAAAAAATGTTAATCATTTTCAAAAATTGTACATATTTCTTCATAATATAATGTAATATCTACCTTATAACCTGTCTGTAATTTGAATTTACAATATCCTAAAGCACGTGCGTCACGAGATCCCAAACCGTGCCGTGTTCCAACGCACACGCACACTCGTTCATAACGGAATACGCACAACTCACGCACACTTGAGCACATGTACGCATTTTCCTTATGTGCGGTGGTAAATAGGTTTTCAGTGACGACAAATGGTGGGTTTAAGGCGTAGCACATAGGTGGCAACTTGTGGCGCGACTTTTGTGTTTAGATGTGTTTATTTTAATTATTTACGGCTTATTATGCTCGTGACCGTTCTAGTGAACTACAGTTACCCAATTCTAATTAACAAAAAATATTTCGACAGATTATCAAGTAATTCTGAGGTCTCCATCAACAAATAAATGAACCATAGAGACTTTTATTGATCGCAATTTTAATAATTACAGAGAATATTTTATTTTATTACACAGTTAGGTACCTATATTATGTTGTCATTGTTTTTCATATGATAAAGAAATCAAAATATTAAAAATATTAACTAGCTGCGCTCCGTCGTTTCACCCGCGTGGCTCTGCTTCTGTTAGTTAGCCTGATGATATATAGCACATAGCCTTCCTCAATAAATAGGCTATCGAACACCGAAATAATTATTCAAATCAGACCAGTAGTTCCCGAGATTAGCGCGTTCAAACAAACAAAGGTATTTGAATCTCACTACCACAACTGAAAACGTTGCGCAATGTTGCCAAGCTATCGCTGCGTATACAAACCGTACAGTTTTTGGTTCAACAAATAGGTATTGACTTTTTAATAAACTATTTTTGCTGTGTAGGTACATAAAATGAAACATTTCAACCAGTTTAGTTTTAGATTCCGAGTGGGATTTATTAAAAATGCTCTCCTGTTTGCGAAGCACAAATGAAAAATGGTTTATAAGCGATATTCATTTTGTAATATCTTTTATCGGCTGAGTTTTGTATTCTATATTTTTTAAACTATTTTTTATTTATAATTGCATTCTCATTGATTTATGTATTGCATTTTAATTTATGTTTTAGGTATGGGAAAATACATACAGTAGGTATATTTTTATAAGCTGCTATCTTATCCTACTCCTACTAATATTATAAATGCGAAAGTTTGTGAGGATGTGTATGCGTGTGTCTGTTACTCTTTCACGTAAAAACGACTGAACCGATTACAATGAAATTTAGCACACATATTATAGAGGGTAACTTGGATTAACACATAGGATAGTTTTTATCCCGGAAATCCCACGGGAACGGGAACTATGCGGGTTTTCCTTTGCAAACGCGGGCGGAAATCTAGTATTATAAATGAGAAAGTTAAGTGAGGATGTGTATGCGTGTGTTTGTTCCTCTTTCACGCAAATACAAGGTAGGTACTGAACCGATTACAATGAAATTTAGCACACATATAGAGGGTAACTTGGATTAACACATAGGATAGGTTTTATCCTGGAAATCCCACGGGAACGGGAATTATGCGGGTTTTTCTTGGAAAACGCGGGCGACGCCGTGGGCGGAAAGCTAGTATATAATAATAACAGAGTGGTAAGATGTACCTAGCTGAATTTACTATCGTAATGTATACCAATAATAGAATTGGATTCATTGTTTTTTTATTCTGAAAATTGCATATGCATGTACCTATGTATACACTGTATATATTATAATATGTATACCAAAATAGTATGTTTTCAAATTTTATATGTCTGTTTGTTCCGGCTAATCTCAGGAACGGCTGGACCGATTTCGACGGGACTTTCACTGAAAGATAGCTATTATATAGATGTTATAAAGAGTAACTTTGGCTATTTTCATACCGATATTCCCTCAGGAACATTAGGAAAAAATCATTCACGGGCGCGGATGAAACCGCGGGGCGCTGAATACAGTCACGCAATATTTTTCAACAGATGAAAATCTTGAACACCGAGAAGCAAAGGCACAAAATACAAATATTATCTATCAAACCTATTTTTACCTTATTTTAATTTTACCTTTGTCAGTAAGTAAACGAGCGTAATGATAAGGCACAAAAAATGATTTTCTAATTTCAATTAATTAATTTCTAATTTTAAAAAAGAATCTCAGTTATTATAAAAACATTCTATGTACATTAATTTATTTAACATGATTGAAATGTCTCTTCAATCCCCTACGTATAAATATTTAGTATGTTAGACATGCGTAGTATATAAAAATACTACTTCAGTGATGTTATAGTATTGGTATTTTACTCATGAACGTAAATAACGCCGCGTTTTTCAGACGTCTCACGTCGGTTTTACGAAACGACACAGGTTATAAAAACGCTCTTTTTTAACCACTTATTTTTTCTTTTACTTTTGAGAATCTATTTATTAACTTAAGTATACATTAGGTACTACAAAATTTGTATCAGGAAACGTTAAAAGTTTGAATATTTCACGAAAAAATGGCTACCTAGCTGTAACAAAAAGAAACTATTTCGTGCTAGATTTCGAGACCATTTTATAGTGAACATGCATATAGTTAAAGTAGGTACTTTTTTATTTGTGGATATAGTTAATATTAGAATGTAAGAAAGAGTTCAGAGGTAATAGAACGGTGGATAGTCGGTAGCGTAGCTTACAAAATAAAAGTGTTCAGGGGAAACACCATGTTCGATTCTCGAACCAATGAATGTGAAAGTTCTTCAAATTTGAATTAGTTAGGTACTTAATTTTTTTGCTTGCGCTACTTTAATTTATATTAATTCTGTAAAATCACGATATTTTTAATTGGAATACGCGCCTGCTAAGGCGTAGATAAATAAATTATTCCATGGTAAGTATGTACTAAGTACCTACCTATCTAACTCAACTTTTTTTCTCCTTAAGAATAGCCCATTGGCGGTAAATATAATAAACGTCACTGTCAAATATCAATACAGCCTAGTCCACAAACAGCCTATATGTCACGCATTGAGTGGAAACGCGTGAAAATTCACACCCTAGCCTCGTATCACGTTTTTTTTTAATTACTACCCCACGGTTCTATTGTTGTAGTACCCTAGGGGAGTCTAGCTTTAGGGATGCCACTGGTAGATTAGAAAAAATAATTGACAGGTTGAGTAATTAAAAAAAAATTTTTTACATTTTTTTTGTCTAGAAAACCGTAAATTTTATTCATTTAATACTTATTATTGTGATTGGAAGTAATAGTATTGAATCATAAGTCTGTTATTATAATCATCAAAATATTAATTTTGCACAGAATTTATACAGAGTTACTGAGTTCATTTTAAAATTATTACGTCCTAAGATAACTGACATTGAGAATTTAAACTATTATAATAATTATTACACATCGTTACTTTAAAAAAAAATGATATGTAAGTAGGTAGTTAAGAAATAGATCGTGTACTGACCTGACACCTATTACCTATACTTTTATAGGGTTCCTTTGATCAGGTGGGATGGAAATGAATATACAATAAAAACTTTGAACACATAATATAAATATTAAATTCGTTCACTCCTCTATAAATACATTAATAAGTATATTTTATTTTTCGTATTCAATTACGATTTACTGATTATATTTCATTCTAAATAATAGAAAATATACTCATGTGCCAACCCTGATCTATCGAACTAAGGATGGGGGTCTATCAAAGGGCAACCTAGTACCTTCGTAATACAGAAATACTTGGTTACACGCTTCAACTGCACCTACATTTATTCATAGACTACGCCTTATTTTTTTAATAATTTCATGGCAACGACTTCACATCACGTAGGGAAGTTCAAAGCGTATGGAAATTACTAGTTTTTGACGCAGCAGTTTAATTAAGAACTTGCAATAATTAAAACGTAAAAGCCCAATTTTTATTGGGTCATAGCAGGTGATGTAGGCAATTTAAAAATTTGACACTATTAGAAGACCTACTTGAACCTTATTCGTACTCTTTGAAACTTTTGAATGTAACTTTTACTGTTGTATTATCTGTGCTGTAGATATTCGGCAATAATTAGCCCTCAATCTAAGGCCTTAATGTTGAGCTCAGGTCCCGAGACTGTTCCAGGATTTGTGAACCAACCTGGTTTTTGACCTATGTCCTATACAGTAAGTATCAATAATAATTATTATTTGTTTGTTTTGTAAGTCGTGCGATTTTTGAAGATCGGCCTTTTGAAGAGGCCTTTTCACTTATATCATTGGAAGTGAGTATCATAATAATTGTGATGATGAATAATTGTGTGAGTATCATAATAATTATTCATGAATAATTACACCTAATTGGCCATTAACCCTACAGTAGTCGCGTGGTCTACACGTGTAATCCAGTGAATTGTACATCCTGATACAGAAATTATACCTACCATTAAAATCGCTGTTTAGTTTATATTCAATGTGCATTATGAATAATGAACACTTGACTACACAGATTAGAAATTTATTATACCTATTATCGTATATAATCGTATTATATTATATTCTATACATGCAAACATATAATTATTTTTTTTTTCTAAATTAATTGTTTAATTAACCGATAGCAGAGAGAGACACTTTAGACTTAAGCGTTTTGTTGTCTGGTGGGGCCCTGAAAACCAGCGCTATGCTGACCACATCGGCATAGCATATGCTGAGCGGCCTTACCCTTTAGGTCGCCAGTCGCCACACAAATTATATTAGTTTTAATTTTTATGTTTGTTTTATTTTAAGAGTGTATTTTGATTTTGTTTTTTGTTTCTTTGTTTGTGTTGGTGGTGGTAATTTGGTGTGCCTAATAAAATTTATTTTATTCTATTCTTATTCTTATTCTATTACTAACGGTTTGCCCCGGCTTCGCCCATGGTACATTTTTACGATTAATTCTCTCCATAAGAACCTCATACTCTAAGGAATAAAAAAAGAATTGATCAAATCGGTTCCGAATCAAAGCTGTTCTCGAGTTATGCGCGTTATACCATTGCGATTCATGTTTATATTACAGAGAGAATAGAAGATGTAAATCACAGAGAAAATTATATATGTTAAATATAATATTATGATTGTATTGCAATACCTGCATAAGGTTGCTAATAATATGTAAAAATGTATTGGTATGCAATAAATTATTTGAATTTTAATTTGAATTTAGGATATAAATGTCGCAGGCCAATTGTATGCCATAGATATAAATAGGTAAGTATACGTAGTATATATCTGTCAACTGTGTAAGTATCTTCTTGGTAAGTTTATTATGTCGGTGAGACCGGTGAGACGACACATTGAGAGGATTGGTCAAGAATAATTAATGTTCTTGACCAATCCTCTCAATGCGTTCCATAACATTTATATTTTTTTACATCGTAGCATTTTAAAGCACTTAATATTATATCCTATAATTTAAATATTTCAAATAACCAGACCACAGAACAGTAAGAACATAATAGAAGTGCTATAATGTCATAATTAGTATGAAAACCAGTGTCGCCAAACCCACACATTTAAACCGATAGTTATACAGTACACTACAAGTAAACTATGCCTTTGATTGGACAGCTTAATTTGAGTAAAAACTGACTTAGGTTATAAATTCAGCATTTCAATATGTACCCTAACGAACCAAGTTACGGTTTATTTTAGTATAACATCCCTAGGTATATTAGCTGTTTTGTTTCTCTTTGCTCAGAAATTCCAAATTCGAAAACATTCAGCTATTCCACAACAGAGGGCGTTGGTTTTCAATACATATAACTTTGAACCTCTACACATAAAGATAAGATTGAAATTTGTGTCACTCTAAATTAATGACATTAACTTGACATTAACCTGATGCTATGCTCTAAGGGATGTCAGCCTTGTTATCGATAATTCACAAATAAATATATTTTTGTGCATTTTTTTTCTTTCTATTATATGAGTATAGGATAATGTGTCACATTTTGGAGTATGTTTATTACTACTAAGTACGTCTTTTCATATTATTATATTTAAATAAAAAACGGAATAGAATAGTATAAATCTATATTTACAAAACAAACAGAAAATATGCATTATTTTAAATCTTGGAACTGCCGTAGGTTTGATGTATCGGTGGCCTTTGTTAGACTGCTTATTGCTGTTCGGCATCCAGTTAACTCGTCACGTTGCATTTATTATCCATTTCTCTTTTAAATTAGGCTCTTTCGAATCTATAAAGAAAAAGGGGCAAATGAAAGCTAAGGAAAAATAGAATAAAATTTAATATTTATAATGTTTGTCTTTTCTAAAGTATCGATACTGTCGATATGCGCCACATGCATCACTAATCCGACATTCGTTTGTTTATTGCAATAATATTCCAGAAAGTCTTGTTTGCTGTTCAATCTATATTAGTACTTATTTCTTATTGCTTAAGGTTCATTTTGACTTAATATTTTTATAATTTTTTGACAAATTACGACAAGCGAAGTTGTAACATAAAATATATTTAAAATAAATTAAAATAAGACTTACCGATGGTATGAAATGCCTCGATTGCTGATATTATTTCGTCTGCTATCATTTTTCCACTCTAATACCGAACAACACGCTCTAAATAATGAATAAATATGGAAATAAGGTTTGACAGCTGACAACCGACTCGAATATTTTTCTGCGCACAACTGAGAGCGAGTTAGGTGATCTTACCTTACTAGTGACACGTGGGCCACGCCCACATCGCACTTCTATTATGTTCTTACTGTTCTGTGAACCAGACTTTTATAATATCTTTTTCCCACAGATCTAGCAGTAGTTTTTTCTATAGACTCATAAGTTTTACGTTATTTTTTATCTGTCAATCAAAATTTCAATGTCAATGTCACTATTTGGCGTTTGTCATTTTTACAAAATCCGAAATCGTGTCGTGTGCTTAATTCGAGTTAAATTGGACGCATATCTTTAAAATTAATTAAAGTAAGTACATAGTATAGCGATTATTTAGAAATTTGGACCTTTTGAACCTTTGTTCATAATAAAAATTGTATAAAATAAGGTTATTGCCTAGTAAGTTAGTACCGCTACTGTTACATACTAGGTTAGCAATACAAAGCTACTTTTTGTTTTTTTTACACAATCTAATCATGCATTTATTCAGACCGGCATATTCTGAGTATGAAATGTCGTTTAACGCTAAATGCTAAACTAATTTTGATATGCTGCTTTGTTTATTTAAATAATAAATAAACTCTGCTGATAAAACAACTACAATTAATATCATACATTTTTTACTACAAAATGAAGGTAAAGTAAAAAAAATAGTTACCAAACTATCTATACATATAATAAATCTGTAGAAGGGTCAATTCTGTACATTGAAAATATTGAAAAAATAAATAGCAGGGGGTGTTACTGGATCGATACCAAACCCAAATATGTGATTAAAAAAATTTTTGTCTGTCTGTCTGTATGTGAAGGCATCACGTGAAAACTAGCGGTTCGATTTCGATGAAACTTGGTATTATTATACCTTATTATCCTGGGCGTAAAATAGGATACTTTTTATCCTGGAAAAATACGTAGAAAAAAATTAATCTTAATTTTTCAGTTTTATCCATAGACGTTGTTCCGTAGAACCGCGAACACACGTTGCGTATTATTATAGGCCTAGCCGTATTTGGGAATTGGGTCCAATAGATATTTATAAGATGTTATTGACAGAGGTACTCAAAATGGAGAAATAACCATCCACGCGAAGACCGACATCCGCGCGGACGGAGTCGCGGGCGGAAGCTAGTACATAATATAAAACTTATAAATAGATATATACAATTTAAGTAAAGCTTTGCAATGTTATAAATGTACTTAGTACTTACATTATACATAATATATACTTATGTTATATACTTATATTACACTACATACATCTCAAAGAATCTATAAATCAACTATCTATATGGAAAACTGTCATAGATTGGCCGTACTTGTGTTGTATGTATGGAAATCTTCCTGTTTACACACTTGTGTGTTGTGCACATTTCGCTGAAGATCATCACATGATCAAATGTATAAAATTACCATTCCATATACGCCTTACAGTCAAACATTCATTTTTAAATGTATATTTCTCTTAACTAAACATGCATACAACAAATTTACTTATAACTAGTATATCCATGGGCTTTCTGGGATAAAATATATCCTGTGCCCTTCCTCAGGTTTCAAACTATCTCCCTACCAAATTTGAGATAAATCCATTTTGTACTTTTTCAGTTTAGCCCTGACATACATACAGACAACAATAATTCTAAAAACTATATTTTTGGCTTCGGTATCTATTGTAGATCGTGCCCTATTGAGTATTTATTTCAAATATATATATATAATATAAATATAATCAATGCACAGTTTTGACTTTCCTACGATTTTGTTATAAATGTATAGATGATGACATAATGTAGTGTAATTTATGTTTTACTTGTGGTTCATGAGTTGCTCATTAACACTTACCATTAAACCATACTTTGTTGTCTGTAAAAGATGCAAGGACACTTTACTGAAATAAATGTATGTAGAATACTAGCTTTCCACCCGCAGCTTCGCCCGCGCAGTCGCAAATAACCCGCATAGTTCCCGTTCCCGTGGGATTTCCAGGATAAAACCGGAGTTTTCCGGAGTAAAAAGTAGCCCATGTCCTTTCCCGGGTATCAAAATATCTCTATACCAAATTTCATGCAAATTGGTTCAGTAGTTAAGGCGTGATTGAGTAACAGACAGACAGACAGAGTTACTTTCGCATTTATAATATTAGTATGGTTAATACAGGTTGTGAGAGCATGAACATTGTATGTAATCACTACATAGTATAAAACAAAGTCGCTTTCTCTGTGCCTATGTCCCTTTGTATGCTATGCAACAGATTTTTATGTGGTTATTTTTAAAATATAGAGTGATTTAAGAGGAAGGTTTTAGTATATAATTTATTAGGTTTTAGAGAAAGCGGGTGAAGCCACGGGCGGAATGCTAGTTAACATATAATAAAACATTTGGTTAGTGCAACTGTTGTTGTTTGAAAAATAGCGAATATTAATATTTTCAGTTATTTTTTTCTAGAAATAACATACATTATAAAGATTTTAACCATAATTTTGATACCATTTTCACAGATGTCTGGCCGTGAAGGTGGCAAGAAGAAACCGTTGAAAGCACCAAAGAAATCATCAAAAGAGATGGACGATGATGACTTGGCGCTAAAGCAGAAATTGAAGGAACAACAAAAGGCATTACAGGTATATTATCATTGTTAATAAAGCTGAAAAGTTTATTTGTTTGAACATGCTAATCTCAGGAACCGGAACAGGAAGGTCCGATTTGAAAAATTCTTTTAGTGTTAGATAGCCCATTTATCGAGGAAGGTTGGCTTAGAGCAGAGCACTGCGGGTAAAACCGCGGGGAACAGCTAGTTGTTACTAAACTAACAAGTTTGTTTATTTGATAGGGCTAATATGAATAATTCTGCCACCTGCCGTGGTGGACTGTAATTAATTCATATAATATTATGTAGTTGCATAGTACTTTTTGTGTGAGGTATGAGGATTTCAAAATACATAGGTAGTTCAAAATTTATTTTTGTTGGTCAGTTAGCAGACAGAGAAAATTCTCTGATAAATAATCTACACACTTTTGGTTGAAAAATTATTATTATAACTCTAGTAATACATATATTTTTCACATTTCTCTGTGTTCTTAAAGTAAGGAAGTAAGCTTTTTACTCAGAAACTAGACAAATGAAAGAAACTCAATCACAATAGTATTTTTAAAACATTTTTTTTTTTATTTAATAAATATGTTGTTTTTTCAGGAAGCAAAAGCAAAGGCTACACAGAAAGGTCCTCTCACTCAAGGCGGTATAAAGAAATCGGGCAAAAAGTGACAATCAATCAAAATTAAATATTATAATCTTTAGGTTTAATTGTTTTTAAGTTCTTTTGGCTCCATGAGCGATAAGCATTTTTTCCATTCTATAAAAAATATTGTCTATGGTGTAACTAAATATGTCCAACACGGCACTGCCATAGTTTTGGCTATATTGTATAATATGTAATCCGAATGGGTGTACAATAGTCCATTAAAATAATTTATATACCTACTTGCATTTTATTATTAAATAAAAAGTTGTGAAAATGTATTGTTTTGTTTTTTTCCTGTCTAACCACAAGACTAACCCTTATATTTTCTTATATTTTAATTATGACTACGCATAACCAAGTCCATAACCTTTTACGATTTGCGAAAATTATTTTTTATTATTCTTTTGTATTTGTTATGCATAATTTTTATTATTTATTTATAATAAGGTACCTTGCAGCTAGTGATACAATCTTTGATATTAATTGTTAGAAAGATACGCCAATTAAATTGTACCTACTTGACCTATCATTACTGCAATCATATACCTACATGTGTGAACAAGGACCCAAATAATTTTATAAATTGAAATAAAAACGTTATGCATAAATGCACACAATATTCAGTCCAGCATTTAAATCGTCGTAATTCAATATTTATTTTAGTTTTAAGCATTTAACTTTGAAGATGGCAATTATTAAGTGGCAACTGCATCAGCCATCACTCCATCAGCTTATCATCAGCTGTAGTCGATGAAGAAAAATAAATATTGTCTATGTCTATGAATATTTCCCTCCAAAATATGAAGGCTAATGAATTTTAATGTCGTCGGAGATATTAATTATTATAACATTAACTTATTAATAATAAGATTAGCGATTAAATGATAAAAATTAAAATTGAATACTTAATTATTAATGATTGAGGTAAGAATTTATTCATATTGTAATCGTAGTGTATTATAATTTATACTTGTATAAGTATCAAAATTAAATGTCTACATTTATTCTAATTCACAAAATTAAAATCAACAGATTTTCAGACTTATTAGTGAAGCATAAATTTCTTGAAATGAATCCTTCAGCAAAATATGAAAAATTTCCTATCGTCCAACAAGCAACATATTTAAATGATTTCAACAATTTTCTTAATCGTTTTAAAAATGAAAATGCAGATTTTAATAATGATTTGTCGGCTCAAAATGGTACAATGGACAACCAATCACATTCTAATACTAATTTATCACAAAGCAGTGAAAATGCAGCGCATATTTATATTAATAACTACGAATTGCCCATACGCTATGAAGATACAAGTACAGTCAAAGACGAACCTTCACTAAAAACTTTGCTCGAAAAAAATTACGAAACTTTAAGTAAAGTAAAGCGTAGCATGTCATTAGATGATATAAAAGAGGAGAACGCAGAGGATATTATTAGGATAAGTTCTGGCGATGATGAAACAGACTTTTTAGAAACAATATCGTTAGATAGCGATAGGTTAAGTTACCATTCGTCTGATTTCGAATTTATTGACGAAGATGAAGCTAAAACTTGTGGTCTGTATTCACAAAATAAAAACATAAACGAGTATAAACTTCGGCCAATTAATAAAAACCATGTAATTCCACAAGGAAATGATTATTTGGAATTATTTCAAGGACGTTACACTCCGTATCCGAGAACGGATATGGAAAATAAATGTACAAAATCGAGATTTCCTATGCATGTCGGGTGTAATGGGATCGGTTTTAATATGTACGGTATGCCACAGAACGTCTCTGATGAACGTAAGTTTAATATTTTTACGTGTCTATTACTAAATCTTATGATTAATGCGTAAAAACAGCCTTATTATTTTTCTTGTTACACAAGAAATTGGAGTTTTCAAAGTGGCCGGGTTCGATTCCCGCATTATGAATAAGTTTTGTTTTATTATGTAGATAAGTAAGTACTGCAGTCACTTTAATATTCGCTTCGTAGGTATGTCTAGTTTGTCTTTCCTTTATGTACTGATCTAAGTCTAACTAAATGTTCATTGTAATCATTAAAATATAAACTTAGGTATCCAGATTGCACTTAAAAATACCAGCCTTGCTTTGCTATTTCACAATATATTTAGGAATTTGAAAACATGGCTTTTGGACAGTTAAAGGACAGACATTATTATATTATATGCCATGAGTAATTAAATATAGTATACTAGTGGTCCGCCCCGGCTTCGCCCGTAGTACATATTTCGCAATAAAAGGTAGAGTGTCCTTTCTCGGCTATCAAAATATCTCCATACCAAATTTCATGCAAATTGGTTCAGTAGTTTAGGCGTGATTGAGTAACAGACAGACAGAGTTACTTTCGCATTTATAATATTAGTATGGAAGTATGGATTCCAATAAAGAACCTACAATTTGAATATCTTTTTAACTTGTTTTATTTATTTCAGTAAGAAATGAAGCAGCTGAAAACGCTAAGAAAATTCGTCAAATGTACCCAGCAGAAAACATGCAAAAAAGACGTCGACCGCGACGCTATTATAGATAAAGTCCATTACTTGCTCTGTGATAAAGTCATTCAAAATAAATATATTTATAAGCTAAATTGTTTTATTTTTGTCTCCATGATGATCAGAATTCAAAGTATGAATAAATAAATACGTGGTCACTTTTCATTTGTATTATTATGTAATTTAATCACAGACTATCTACCAAAAAACAGTTTTTTAATCTCAGGACTGATTTTTTCCAAAGTCCAAATTTTAACTAATCCTAGTACTTATTATAAACACGACAGTGTAAGTGAATGCATTCTAATAAATTTTCTAGTAATAAAAATAAATAAATGTTCCTTGTTAGTTAAAATTAAACTCTTTCTCGTAAAAACTGCTGATCTGATCTGAATGTTTGGTACAGAGTTATAGCCTAGTCTGAATATTTACTACTTTTTACTTTTTACCGGGATATTTACGACTAGTATCCATTAAAATTATGCATTTCGTGCATAAAGCTTTTACAAAGTGACAAAATAAAACCACAGATAATAGAAAAAAACTTTTATTTCCGAATTTGTAGATATTTACAACAATAAACAGTCCACGATTGTATAACTAAATAAAAAATATAAATGTGTGTACTTCGTAACTTAACATAATTTATATACGTTTTATTTAAAATATACTATTTTGATATGGGTATATTTTTTATACCAAAAATTATCTCTATTTTATATTATACTATGAAAACAGTTGAAGTCAATATCATATTTGTAAAGGCAAATACATAAGTATTGTTAAAAATACGATATCGTATGAGTTTCATGGCAGTAAATTCTAATATTTTTAACAAACAATTTATGCCTCTAAAACAATTGAAAATGCTTTATGTAAGCACAGATTAAACAAAAACTTAAGACACATCTTAAATTTATCAAAAACGTTTTAATTTTTAGTTATGAATATATTTTGAAGGGAAAAAATAAAGATGTCTAAGTTTTTATAGATTTATATATTATGTTGCATGCAATGAGCGGCGTAGCCTCAGAAAAAACTTATTTTTATATAAAATGAATTAAAACTGCGTCATTTTATTACTCTTGTATACAATTTTCAACGAGTAACATTTATGCAATTCTTATGTTAATGAAGGAATAACTTTTCCATTAAACCATAAAATTAAAAGAACTTGTCTTTAAAATGATTTTTATGAAACCTTTGAAAGGTTTTATTTTTAATATTACGTATAAGGTTATTTTTTCAATTTATACATAAAATTAACCTAAGCTTTATGTGTCTGATTGAGATTAGTAGAAACCAAACTACATATTATTTTATATTAGATATTTTTATAGGTTTTTATAAGTGTATATATGTATTACACTAAACTTGAATTTCCTATTTTGTAGTTTTTTCTATAGTCAAGAGATTTTTTGTGTGAAAATTTACTAAAAATCTAAATAATTTTATTTATATAAAAAAAAATTGCATGAATGTCAAGTGTTATGTACTCATAATATGCACCTTATTTCTATTTATAGTTTTTTTTAATACTTAAAATAATTTTCTATATATAAACGTGGACTGCGACATTCGTAACGGATTTGCAGGAATCGATGGTGTTTTTAGACTTATTACAATTGGTATTCTTTTAAAATTTGTTATATTTTTTCATTTGTTAAAGTTATTGATAGTGAATAATATTCTAATCGACTTTTATTATTAAAATGACCCCAAAATCTTAATATTAATGTAATAAAAAATCAATAAAAAATTTAATAACAGATAATTTATGAATTCATAACTTTTAAAACACACAAAAATATTCTGCAGATTTTAAGTATTAGAGAATATTGCCATAAAGAAATATCAACTTATCAAAATACTATTTTTGATGCAATAAATTACGTTTCTATATTGAAGATCTACAAAATCATTTCCCCATACATTTACACCATACCTTTTATAGACAAAAACTTCTATTTTCACATACAAAATCTGTTAAAATAATATAAAAAAAAATCAAATATTTTGATACAATTCCTGCAAGTCCGTTAAGAAAACAACTTAATAATAATTTCTAATATTTTGTTCAAGCTTTCGACTTCCTTTTTGTCGGCGATCGCGGCGGTGGCGGTTCAGTCTTCTTGCTCTGAAAAATATAATAAAAATTCATATAAATAAACATATCTTAATATATATAAATCTCGTGTCACAATGTTTGTCCTCAATGGACTCCTAAACCACTTTACCGATTATAATAAAATTCGCACATCATGTGCAGTTCTATCCAACTTGAGAGATAGGATAGTTTAAATCTCAAATCGTTTTAGAGAAAGCGGGCGAAGCCGCGGGCGGTAAGCTAGTATCTATATAAATAACTCAAAGGTGACTGACATAGTGATCTATCAACGCACAGCCCAAACCACTGGACGTATCGGGCTGAAATTTGGCATTCAGGTAGATGTTAGGACGTAGGCATCCGCTAAGAAAGGATTTCCCGAAATTCTTGCGGGAACGGGGAAAAACGGGGATGCACGTACAAAGTCGTGGGCGGAAGCTAGTTATTAATAATTTTAGATTATTTTCTTTAATACATAAATAATAACATAATATTAGTAAGCTATAATGAGTTAAATTTAAATATCAATCTGCACAAATATTACAAAGACGATAATCTTTTAATCTACTGAATTAAAAAATAAAAAATTCCGAGCAGGGTATTTTTTATTTGAAAACAAATTTTAATATGAAATTGGGGCAAGCGAGACAAAAAATACCAATAAAACATTGGTAAAGACATAACTACGGATGTTTAAATCAAATCCTACTCAATATTATAAATGCGAAAGTTTGTGAGGATGGATGTATGTGTATGTATGTTTGTTACTCTTTCACGCAAATACTACTGAACCGATTACAATGAAATTTAGCATACAAATAGAGAACAGAAAATCTTGATTTATAAGTGGAATAACTAACAAGATTATCTTTTATATATTATCAGCTATCTTTTAAAATCTGTATAAAATTGAGCAATATCTAGTTAAAACTTACCTCTCTCGTCCTCTTCGCTCTCGGCTCATCTTCTTTAGGGCTATCTTTATCTTTTTCTTTATCCGAATCTTTATCTTTATTCACCTTGTCTTCCGCATTTGGACTCTGCTCCTTTTTACTTTCCGTGCTTAGTTTACGCTTTTCAGCCCTATCTTTCCTATCCGTGCTATCTTTTGCTTTATCTTTGCTTTGCGTACTATCTTTCTTTTCACCGTTATCTTTCTTCTCTTTGCCGTTCGGTTTATCTTTACTGTCTTTAGATTTGTCCGCGCTTTCTTTCGGCTTGTCTTTTTCCTTCTTATCTTTCGCGTCTTCTTTGTCTGAATCTTTTGATTTATCTTTTACTTTGTCTGTGCTTTCTGCTTCTTTTGTAGATTCTTTCGCAGAATCTTCTTTAGATTCTTCTTCTTTACTATTTAAATCTTCATCAACTTCCATTTCTGCGTCATTTGTTTTTTCTGTGTCATTATTTAATTCGTCATTCTTATTATCTTCTGTGTCTTTCTCTGATTCTTCTGTGTCTTCTGTCTTTTCTGTGCTTTCTTCTACATCGTCTGTGTTATTTGATTCTTTCTCTGTGTCATTTGTCTTTTCACTGTCTGCGTTTTGTGTGTCTGAATCTTTTTCTTTATCTTTTTCGTTTTCCGATTTGTCTGTTTCTTCTTCGTTGTCTTCTTTGTCGTTTTGTTGCTTTTTAGAGTTCTGCCGTTTGAGCGGCGGTTTGGATGGTGTTGTGTTTGCGTTCTTCTTGTTTCTTCCTATAAATATAATAAGTTTTACGATTATATAAACAATGATTACTAGTATATAGACGTACAGAATATACATACAGTACAAATATGGATAAAAATTAATAAAATGTAGGTTCCTTGAATGAAATGTAGTCTAAAATCTAACATATCAAAAGTACACAAAAAGGGACTGACGATTATAATAAAATTTTGAAGAATTCCTGACCTATTGCATATATACAACTTTAATAAAAATCGGTCAAGCCGTTTCAAATACGTTTAGTCATCTCTGTTATACAAAAAAATTTAATATAGTTCTTCTATCGTAGTACATCGCGAGCGAATCCGCGGCAATACTTATGTATGAATTAAATAATATACCTGCTTGTGGTTTTTTCTTCTGCCCCTCAACGCTAGCTTCCACTTCATTTGCTGAATCCACAGCCGACTTCATTGTGTGCGGTGATGGTTGTGACATTTCTGTTAACAAAATTATATTAACTGTATTTTTTCACTGACCGGTTGGCTTGGTTGGTACTGGCCCTGCCTTCCAAGTTAGAGGTTGTGGGTTCGATTCCCACCCAGGGCAAATATTTGTGTGATGAACATAGATATTTGCTCTGTGTCTGGGTGCTAATCCATACTAATATTATAAATGCGAAAGTAACTCTGTCTGTTACTCAATCACGCCTAAACTACTGAACCGATTGCATGAAATTTGGTATGGAGATATTTTGATACCCGAGAAAGTACATAGGCTACCTTTTATTGCGAAATATGTACCACGGGCGAAGCCGGGGCGGACCTCTAGTTATCTATATAAGTCTTTATTTAAAATTATATATGTATGTTTATCAGCCATCTGGTTTCCATAACAAGCGAAAGCTCAGTATGGGATCAGATCGTGCCGTGTGTGAAAATTGTCCTGAAATATTTATTTTTAGTTATGTATAACATGATAAAAATATGAAATTCGTATTGAAATAGGAATATGGATATTCATTTATTTTATTTATGTATTATTTCTTTTAATTCAATTATCTACACCCAAACATACAGATGAAAACATAAATTTACTAACATGGGCTTTCAATTTTTTTAATAATATTTTTAGTTTAGTTCAGCAATTTGTCCTTAAATTAACTATTAACTATCATTCGCATGATTCACATGACTTCGTTCGCATAATCTATACTAATATTATAAAGATGAAGAGTTTGTTTGAACGCGCTAATCTCAGGAACTACTGGTCCGATTTGAAAAATTATTTCTGTGTTAGATAGCCCATTTATCGAGGAAGGCTATAGGCTATATTATATCATCACGCTAAGACCAACAGGAGCGGAGCAATGCGAGTGAAACCGCGGGAAACAACTAGTTTAAAATAAAGAAGAAGAAAGAAGCAAAAATATTATATACAAGTTATGCCGCGCCGTTTCATCCGCGGACGAACCCGCTTCTAATATCAAGTATAACTCATTTGTTATTATGATGTGATATCTATATTCTTGTAAGGTTTCATCTAAATCGGATCAGCAGTTTTTTCATGAAGGAGTAACAAACAATAAACATACAAACTTTCGCATTTATAATATTATATTAGTAGTATAATAATAATAATAAATAAAAACGGGACTGGGGCGGTTGCGCTATTGCATGCTATGCCTTCAAGCCACACCTCCGCCCGTCCCCGTGGGGAGCGTGAGGTTTTTTCGTTACGGAATTTCTGGATTCCCCGCGCTCGAGGCCCGCGATAGAAGCTATGCAATAGCTTAATAACTTACCAATAGGTTCATGCACCAGCTCCAACAGTTCATCGGCTGACAATTTACTCGTGGCCTTTTTGAATTGCATCACGCGTTCAGAGAAATACTCCCAGAACGATAGACCCTCGGGCGTTGTGAATAATTGCTGGAAGAGGAAAAATATGGATAAATACAATGTTTAATTTAATTTCTTATATATTATGTAATATGACTTGAATTTATTCACGCTATTCACACATTATTCACGCTACACCGTGGTCCGTGTACTATGTATAAAGTACTATTTAAGGGTTGGTATTTGTATTTTAATGTAGACTTAGTGAGCCTCGGAAATAAAAACTTACGGGCAGACTGAAAATCAGCGCTGTTCAGGTGTTAAAGCCCGACAGCATGGCTGAGTCTGACCCGATTGCCATGTAAATTCTCTACTTAATTTTTTTAAGTAATGTAAGTAGTTTTTAAGTGTGTGTAACTTAATGTGGCAATAAATATTTTTTCTTCTTTCTTCTTACTATATACCTGTACTATATAATATAATGTTGTTTCCTTTTAAATAGTGAAAGTGATTCAAGAGTATGGTTTATTTATATATTCAGTGCAAGTATCTTGTTATAGGTATCTTGTGTTTATTGTAATTTTGTGGAGTCAAATATATTTCTTTCATTCTTTCTAAATAAATTAAGAACCAACATACATACCCGCATATTATTATATATTATAGTGTCCGCCAGTTTCCGTATTCTGTGCGCGCGTTTCTCTCATAGAAAGCAAGCCAGTTATTTTTGCGACATCCCTCATCCCTTGACCCCTCTCAACTTTTTTATTCTCATAATATATCCCTAAGGGCTGATTTTTCAATCCTTGGTTAAAACTTATACGTCGAATAATGTATAAAACTACCATTTTAAAAACGTATTCTAATTGCCCGTATTTGACAGTTTACGTGACATTTTAGTATTATCGTGTAATAATTTATTGGACGGATAAGTTTTAACCAAGCATTGAAAAATCGGCCTTTAATAAAACAAACAAACATACACACCCGCATATTATTATATATAGTGTCCGCCAGTTTCCGTATCCTGTGCGCGTGTTTGCTGAACACGAGCGCAGCGCTCTCACTGAGGTCCCAAGATGGCGTGTTCCCAACGTATGCGCGCATTCGTTTTATTGTCTCCAGACATGAGGGATGTTTGAGCAGCATTAGCGGTTTCACTTCTAGCTCTGTGGAAGAAATATGTATTCTAAGAAATAACACGCGAGGCCGGGTTAAATATTAATTTGAATCTAATAAGAATGTACTGCGATTCTACACAGCTACCTAATTGATGTAGGTAGTTGATGACAAAACGCAGCAAGTCAACGACTATTAGCAAAGTGAAGGTAGTTGGGTCGAACGTCGTATAAACAACGTCCGAGCCCCTAGGCACGATTCGTACGAATGCGCCACGAGACAAAGGAAAGCGGCTTTTTATAGTATTCGACAGCTAAGCATGTTCAGACTTGAAATAATGACAACTATGTTGACAACTATTCATCCACAAAAATATTAAATCAAAAGTTACGTCTAACAGTATATAAAAAAAGTGAAATCCTATGTCCCCTAGTGGGGTAAGGGGCAGATGCATTATACATCTGTTTCACTGATCGATTTTCTTTAGGAACAAGTAGGTGATCAGCCTTCTGTGTCCTGCCAGACAGAGACATTTTTTTTCTTCGTCTCCACCGGGAATCGAACCCAGCACCACTCGGTGCTACGCTAGCGCGTCAAGGAAAGAAATATATAATAATAAGTATATTATATACGGTTTTACACGCGTAATTGAATTTATCTTTTTAATACACACATTCCTGCGGTAATATGAGAAAAAAAATAGCCTAAGTTACGGCTTATAACATCAGCTATCTGTCGGTGAAGGTCCAGCGGTGCCAGAGTTTAGCCAGCACAAACAGACAAAAATGGTAAAAATTTCTATTTTGGTATATGTACCGTGTATACATCCATACGCATTTACTAAAAAACGGTTATTTTAATATTAAAACTGTGCCCCGTGCATTCACTCGCGGGCAAAATATTACAATAGCCATGTGTTATTCTGACTTATATACTTATATTCTTAAACGTTTGTTACTCTTTCACTCAAACACTACTGAACCGATTACAATGAAATTTGGTATGTATGTAGCTGAAGACCCAGAATAAGACATAGGCTACAGGAACGGGAACTATGTGGGTTCTTTGAAAACGCGAGCGAAGCCGCGGGCGAAAATCTAGTTCTTAAATATTAGAACATTGTCTCAATTGCAGTTAATGCTATAAATTAATTATTATAAATACATATACATACCCATCAATTCATCCAACAACTTCAAACACAGCTCCGTATCTGCCTTCTCCAAGCAAAGACAGGTTTTTATCTTAGCGTCTAATTCAATTAGTTTCATCTCCGTCTTCAAGAACTGCACACGAGATTTCTTCTCCTCTGCAAATTAAAAATAAGTTATTATTTTTCAACAATACATTTTTTTTTGAAATTAAACTTCGTCAGGCGCGTTGAGAGTAAAATTTCAAGGTCGCGTCATGCCAATACCGTCACGTCATGGAGTAAGGCGACGATTTTGGTATCTTTGAATATTGTCAGAGAAGTTTCACACGCTTTTTTTTAATAATAAACGTTTGGACGGTTTACAAACGCGATTTATTCATTTACTAGCTTTCCGCCCGCGGCTTCGCCCGCGCAGTCAAAGAAATACCCGCATAGTTCCCGTTCCCGTGGGATTTCCGGGATTGCGTCATTTTCCCGGGATAAAAAGTATCCTATGTCCTTTCTCGGGTATCAAAATATCTCCGTACCAAATTAATTAATGAAAATTGGTTCAGTAGTTAGGGGCCATCCATAAAGTACGTCACACGTAAAGAGGGGGGGAGGGGGTCGACAAAGTGTGACATGGTGTGACAAGGGGTGGGAGGGGTCCTAAGTTTCGTGACATCACATTTCAAAATCTAGAGGTACTAATCGCGTAATTTGAAATATAAATTAAACTAAAAAAATATGTCCAACTCTATCTTTAGAGTTTAGGGCAATACGGTTTAAATTGTTTTGTTGACAATTTATATTTGTTCATTAGTTTATTTTTTTGTTATTGTTTCAAATATTTGATATTATGTTGATTTCATAAAAAAAAACTAAATTCGGAACTGCTGTTTTAATTTAAAAAAATTTCGATGTTATATTGCAAAACATGTGACGTCACACTAGGGAGGGGGGGGTCTTAGAAATGTGACCACCTGTGACAAGGACGGGGGGGTGCTCAAAACTCATGAAATTAGTGTGACGTACTTTATGGATGGCCCCTTAAGGCGTGATTGAGTAACAGACAGACAGACACAGTTACTTTCTATACATATATGTCAAATGTATTTTATTTCCAAACTTATAATACGCGCATAAAATTTATTCGATATAAGATAAAAACTTACTAAAATGTCATGGAGTAAAAAAACGTGAGTAATCAAAATCAGTCCATCCATTTTCAAGAATTACCCTTATAAAAAAAATTTAAAGAAGATTTATCAATAAATTTGTATTAATAAAAATAATACCTGTTTCTCTGTCCTTATCCAGCATGGCCTTTTCCTCGTCAGTTAAACTGAGATCCATGTTCAGTTGTGCTACCACCGATTGAGCTGTTATGTGTCCTCTTTCTGTAAATAATATCATTTTTTATATTAGTACTAGCTGTGCTACGCGGTTTTACCCGCATTGCTCCGCTCCTGTTGGGCTTAGCGTGATGATATATAGCCTTCCTCGATCTAACACCGAAAATTTTTTTCAAATCGGACCAGTAGTTCCTGAAATTAGCGCGTTCAAACAAACAAACTCTTCAGCTTAATAATATTAGTATAGATTGTTATTTAAAAATTTACATTAAAGAATAATGAACAATTCTTCTAGTGTCAGTAGTATAAATCGGTAAAGTAGTTTCTGAGATTTAGGGCCGATTTTTCAATCCTTGGTTAAAATTTATCCGTCCAATAAAGTATTACACGGACATATTAAAATGTCACCTGTAAACTGTCAAATACGTAAAATTAGAATACATGTTTGAAATGGTAGTTTAATACGTTATTCGATGAATAAGTTTTAACCAAGGATTGAAAAATTAGCCCTAAATGATAGATAATATGTTCAAAAGAAACAAACCACCTTTATAACATGTGACATCAGTATAGATATAAAAAATCATTTTTATATGTACAAAAGTAAATAACCTATACTTTTAAAATTTTTACAGATATTTATTTATAAACATATAGTACATAGTATAAAACAAAGTCGCTTTCTCTGTCCCTATGTCCCTTTGTACGCTTAAATCTTTAAAACTACGCAACGGATTTTGATGCGGATTTTTTTAATAGATAGAGTGATTCAAGAGGAAGGTTTTAGTATATAATTTTTTAGGTTTTAACTTTTAGACAAAGCGGGCGAAGCCGCGGGCGGTAAGCTAGTATATAAATAAAATACACACCCAATTGCGTTTTAAGCGTCAACGCATTACTAGCAGCCTGTTTATCCCACTGTAGTCTAGCGGCTTCGTTCTTAAACGTTGTCGGTCTGGATTGGAACAGCTTTATGCCCACATATTGCCCGGACGGTAGGTACGCTATGAGAATGTTCTCTTTGTCTGGTTCGTCTGGAATGTGAAATACATAAATATTAAGTATATTACATATAGATAAGGAATAAAAATAATTATAAATATTAAGGTTAATTTTATATTTTAATTAATCAAACATTGGATCAGCCATATAAATAAAAAAAAACGGATTGCACTCCGGGAGTGCCGGCAGAAGTGAAAACGCGCGTAGTAGATAGGGGATAGCTGTCTACTCTCCATCCGTCTAACGCTTTTTCGATCAGGTCACGTGTCCTGACACGAGTTTAAGATTTTATACCCATTACTAAAAAAGTGCTCAACGCCGCTAAAGAAGTTTTCACTTCAAAAACGAATTTAATTCCTACTACCATATGCAGTGTACCTAATGCAATTAATAACTAAACTAGATTTCCGCCTGCGGCTTCACCCGCGTTTTCAAAGAAAAACCTAGTTCCCGTTCCCGTGGGATTTCCGGGATGAAACCTATCCTATGTGTTAATCCAAGTTACCCTCTATATGTGTGCTAAATTTCATTGTAATCGGTTCAGTGGTATTTGCGCGAAAGAGTAACAAACACACACACACACACACACACACATATCCTCACAAACTTTCGTATTTTTTTTTTTTTTTTTTTTTTTTTTTTTTTTTTATTGGTCTACAAAACTGGTTACAAAAATGTTTCTGATTTATTCTATTAATTATGTACTTTCATGCAGTTGATTTATAACCTTCTGGATGTAGACACAGCATGCAAATTTACAAATTTTAATTGGATACCTTATCTATGTAACAATAATTATGATAACTATGTATTTATTTGATTAAATTTAATAATTTATTCCTAATTGAGACCAGAGAACCACTAAATATATCTATTTCTGATCGGATACTATTTGCATAGGTGCACATTCGAAACAGAGGTGCATGTTGACCAAGATTAGTTTTACTTAAAGGTGGCAGAAAACATAATCTGTTATGTAAACGAGTAGTGATACGCGGAATTGAGAGACAAATGCGCTCCAAGACATCAGGACAATCTGCTTCCCCATGTAGAACCTTATAAAGAAATAATATATCCGCTACTTTCCTGCGTGTATGTAAACCACTCAAGTTAAAGTACGACAGACGCTGGTCATAGGAAGTTAAAACCCTACATTTATGGTCTGAGTAACTAAGATGGTACAAAAAACGTTTCTGGACTCTTTCAATTCTATCGGAATGGACTTGGTAACTAGGGCTCCAGACAGCTGAACAATACTCTAGTATTCCACGAACGAGGGTGCTATAAATTAAAATGGTAAGTTGAGGTTGTTTCAGGAATCTCATTTGTCTCGTGACGAAGCCCGATAATTGTGAAGCTTTTTTGACAATATGATCGTAATGGATTCTAAAACTTAAAGAACTATCCATGATAACGCCTAGGTCACGGATAAAGCTCACTTCCGTGAGTGGTAAATTATTGATTTGGTAAGTAACAGGTGTTCGAATTTTCTTTCTAGAAAATGTTATGTGATAGCATTTATTAATATTTAAGCACATGTGATTATTTGTACACCATTTTTGTATATTATTAAGATCTGATTGAAGTATGTTAACATCTGTTTTATCCTTAATCGTTCTATAAACTTTTAAATCATCAGCGTACATTCTATAGTTGGATTGTATTACACGCGGGAGGTCGTTAACAAAGATTAAAAAGAAGAGAGGACCGAGATGGGAGCCCTGCGGTATTCCCGATGGAATAGTATAGGGGGTGGATTTAAAACCTCGGATTGAGACAAGCTGGGAGCGGTTGCGTAAATATGACTCGCACCATCTTAATAAGGATCCGTGTATCCCCATATTTGAGAGCTTATGTAATAGAAGATCATGATTTACTAAGTCGAACGCCTTTCTGAAATCGGTGTACACAGCATGCACCTCGAGATTCTTATCAAGAGCTTCAGCTATATCAGATACATAACCTACAAGATTTGTGTTTGTTGATTTACGGGGCAGAAACCCGTGTTGGTTTTGATCAATTTTACATTTAATGTGGGCCAAAAGTTTAGTATTTACTATGTCTTCTAGAACTTTTCCAGGTGTACTTAGAATCGAGATAGGTCGGTATTGGGCAATTTCGTTTAATGAGCCTGCTTTGTGAATCGGAGTTAAGTGTGCGAGTTTCCAAGTAGATGGGAAGAAGCTTAATTTTAATGATTCGTTAAAGATTAGAGTAAGTGGTATGTATAGGCCTTTGGCACAATTTTTATAGAATATTGGTGGTATTGCATCGGGTCCTGGGCCTTTATTGGCATCTAAGAGTTTTAAGCGATTTAACACTTCTTTTTCAGATATTACCAACGTGCTAAAAGGGGCGACACCACTGTCTGTATCTGCATCATGCATATTTATGGAAAAAGACGTTGAATTCGATGAATAAGAATATACTGATTGAAAAAAATCTGAGAAAGCATTACATATTTCTTGACCACCTTTAACAACCGTATTATTAAAAACCATTTCATGTGGTAAATTTGTGCAGTTGCTCATTTTATCCTTAAAGAATTTCCAAAAATGCTTAGGACGATGACGTAAATGATCAGCCGCGTGATTTTTAAATTCTGAGTAGCAGTGGTCTAGCATGTCCTTACATCGCCTTCGAAGCAAATCAAACTGGAGCTTGTCTCTGAGATTCCCATATTTTAGGTATTTTGAATGAAACTTAGCTTTTTCTTTAAGAGATTTTATTAAGGGGCGACTAAACCATGTTGGATATTTTTCATTGCGTAGTTTGCGTACTGGAGTATTACTTTTAATAATATTTAATACAATATCATAGAAAGTTGTGACCATTTCGTCAACGTTGGAGGCGTTTATCCATTGGGAAGTCCAGTCAACTTGTTCCAGTTCGAAATTTATGACTTCATAATTGCACTTATAGAAATCATATAAAACAATGTCGCTATTTGGTTTCAAATGACGTTGAGAAGGATTTTCTATAATAATTTTAAGAGCGGGATGATGCGCATCGATCGAAACTAAAGGTAAATCAGCGTTATAGACGTTGACATGCGACGGCTCGCTGGCTAAAACTAAATCGAGAATACGGTCATTTGAATTCGCGACAGCATTGCATTGTTGTAAATTGTTAAATGCAAGGGAATCGAGGAAATATGTACTGAGTGAACTACAATTGGAAGACGTTGTTAGGTAGTTTAAATCACGATCGCGTTGCCAAACTAATTCCCATAGATTAAAATCACCTATCAGAAAAGTGGAAGAGCGCTGAGAGTTCACGTCATTATGTATGATTTGAGTAGTATTATTTAAAAATGTTTCGAGGTACGACGAGTTAACAGGTGAAGGTATGTAAACAGCGCATATGTGTATTAAAAAGCTATTATTAATTTTTAATGAAAGCCAAAGGTCTTCGCATGCTGATTCCCAATTGAAATTTCTTATAACACGAAAACGGTTATTTACTGCAACTAAGACACCACCTCCATCTCGTTTATGCTCACTAGAAGAAGTTGACGATCTATCTCGTCTGAAAACATTATAACGTTGGTCAAAAAGTTCATGGTCAAATACACCACTGTTAAGCCACGTTTCGGTTAAAATTATTACATCGTAGTTATTTAACAATATAGACTTATAAAATTCTTCGGTTTTGGTTCTGAGGCCTCGTACATTTTGGTAATAACATTTGAGAGTGAATTTTAAAATAAATACAGTTAAAAGAAAATATTTATAAATATTAAGTTGTTGCTAAAGTTTACAAGGTTTTCAGAAAATCTAAATTTTTTACCCACTTTGCTTCTGATTTGATATCCTTACGAATAAAAATGCGGGCATTCCTTATCCAAATGAAGTCGTATTTCTTTTCTTTAGCAGCAAGTCTAGTGGCAGCGTGAAGTTGTTTATTGGCAGGGCTGAGATGCTCCGAGATGAATATTGGTGACTTAGCACCAGCAAGGCCAATAAGAGATGTGTTTAATTTCTCTCCGTTTTGGCGGTTAAAGGTTTTTATGGCGGCTAGGAAATCATCTCGGGTACGTTGGTTGTTCATTTTCAGTATAATATTGCGTGGGCGTTTTGATTCAGAATCTAGCTTAGCCACTCTGTGGAAACCCGCGATGTAAGTGTCTTTTAGATCATATTTAACTGTGCTTGCTATTTTGTTTATAATGTTAAGAAGATTTTCATTTCGTTGTTCAGGGACACATTGAATTTCCAAATTGTTGTCTCTACTGGATTGTTCTAGCTGAGCCATTTTTGTATTTAATAAATTTAATTCAGACCTGAGAAATGAGTTCTCGTCAAGAATTTTCGAAAGAGAACTTTCAGTGTGTTCATTTATTTTTATTTGGTCGTCGTGTGCGTCTGATAAAAATTTTATTGATTTTATGGCTTCATCCAATTCTTCTCGTATTAAAGAAAATTGAGAGCCAAGATCCTTTAAGTCTTGTTGGACTTTGATAAGCGTGGAGTTATATTTATTAAGACATTTTTCTTGATTTTCGAATTTTGAATTCATTTCATCACGGAGCTTGCGAATTTCTAATATCACCGTGTCATTGTCTGAGGTCGTCGGCACGGAGCTTACTGGCGTTGTCATCAAATCTCTAGGAACCTTGCCGTGAACGGGGGTATTGGAGTTGTCTCCCACCTTGGGTCTGGAAGCCACGCAGACAGGGCACACCCATTTTGAACGTACACCAGTTGTTTCATTAAACTTGACACAATCCTGATGATATAGGTGATGGCAGTTTCCATTGGTGCATTTAATTCTTTTTTGGGTTACTAAAATATTCACATTACACGCTGAGCAGGCCACCATCATGTAAATTTAAGTTGAAAAATAAAAGTAATAAAAAAAAAAAAAACAAAAGTCAAAGTAGCACAGTAATAAATGCTCCAATACTTCGGTGTTTTACCGATTTTTGTAAAAAAGCACACTAATAAATGCTCCCGGTTGATAATATTATGTTCTCAACTTGTGGGTATTCGAGAAAAGTCAGTAACATTCAACACAATTTGTAGCTTAAGTTTGTGTTTACCACTGTGAATTATTAAAACTTTTTAGATAGTGATACACTGAAGGTAAGTCCTTTGTGATGAACACGGATTTAACACAATATTTACACTTATTACTTTTTAAATTAATTATGTTCGACGGAGCGTTTCTCAATACGTATTGACACAAGAAAGGTACCCGACTCTGTTGTATTTATAATATTAGTAGGATAATATACATAAGGAATAAAAATAATTATAAATATTAAGATTAATTTTATATTTTATCTGTTAAATTATTAGTAGAATATTATTTTATATTGGGCTGATTGTTCATGTTCAATCCTGTTATGCATCAAATATTTTGAAGACTATGTGGAATATTTTCAAACAAGCTGTGCCCCGCGGTTTCACCCGCATTGCGCCGCTCTTATTAGTCTTAGTATGATGATATATAGCCTATAAACTTCCTCGATAAATGGGAAATCTAACACCGAAAGAATTTTTCAAATCGGACCAGTAGTTCCTGAGATTAGCGCGTTCAAACAAACAAACTCTTCAGCTTTATAATATTAAGTAAAGATAAATCAGACATTGCCATTTTCAAGATTATTATTAAAAATACGAATTTAATTAATAAGGCAATGCAATATACTAAATGGTTTGCTGGCTTTTAATCTTAATTATTATTAGGACTTTTAAAAAAATATTACCTTTTATTCTTTGCATTTAATAACTCCCAAAAAAAAAACAATAAAACACAAAATCTCGCAAACATTTATTTAGAACACTTCATTTTAATATAAAGAGCATTCTCTTTAGGATACATTTTTAATATTTTAGCTATAGTTTCATTTTCTTCTTCCGTATGTTCATGCACAAATGGATTCTCTTTAAGATACTTAGTGTAGAACACATTAAAACCCATATCACCTAATTGTGTAGACATTGCAATAAATTTAGATTTACCATTACTATCATCCTGTTTTTTATTTAATAAATCGACCATATCATCAAGTATAGGTATTTTATTATCTGTATTTTTATTTATATTTAAATTTTCAAAACTTTTCACGTCTAGATTTTTATAAGTTTTCAGTGAAACAATGGAATTTGTTGATATTTCACGGGATAAACATTTTACACTGGATTTGCTCGATTCTTGCGTGTTTTGTATGAAATCTGATGCGAATTCATCATTTAGTACGTTAAGTGAATTAAAAATTAAACCGTCAAATGTGTTTTCTGCTTTTCTAGTTTTTTTAGTTTTAGAATCAACTTCGTTATTTAATTTATTTAAATTATCAGTTTGACTAAAATTTGTATCATATGGGTTAGCCCAATTTTCATTATCATTGTAATTAAATATATTATCATATAGTGTTATATTATTCAAATTAGCAGATAAATTATTATCTATATTATTTATATAAGAACTAGGTTCTTTTATATTAGGTTTTATAGACAAATTTTTCACAGGAGGAACGAATTTTTTCTTCGGTTTATTGTTTTTTGTGGCCTTTTTAGTTGTTTCTTGATTAGCTCTTGGTGTTATTTTATTTGTAGAAGATACGGAACCATCTTGTGTATTTCCTTGAGAAGTGCTAGGAAATGGTATAGCTGTAATTATTTTTAAAATATTTAAATTATAAGTTAATTCGAATGCTAATTATTAATTACTAGCTTTCCACCCGCGGCATCGCCCGCGCAGTCAAAGAAAAACCCGCATAGTTCCCGTTCCCGTGGGATTTCCGGGATAAAACCTATCCTATGTCCTTTCCCGGGTATCAAAATATCTCTATACAAAATTTCATGCAAATTGGTTCAGTAGTAAAGGCGTGATTGAGTAACAGACAGACAGACAGAGTTACTTTCGCATTTATAATATTAGTACGGATTATAATATTATATTTAATTGCAAAATTCTATTAATGTGCGTCATTAATATTACAACTATAATATAACATGTTGTTATTATGTATGTACTTTCGAAAAATTATGCAAAAAAATAAGTACAACGTATTTTTTTCCTCAATCACTAAAATATATTTGTAATTTATTTAAATAATGTAAGATTACGTTTATTGAACAAAAAATTAAAGTTTTAAAAGTCGTAAAATGAGTAAAAAGTGCATGTTTTTGAAGTTACCTTCGGGAAAAATACCGGGTTCGATATTTTCGAACAAATTGAAACTAAGAGCAAATTCATCAACTTCCGTGTTAAATACATCCGCCATTAGCGTATCTTGAAATAAATTATTATTAATTAATTTATTACATATAATTTCTTATAGTAAATATTTAATTTGTTTCAGCTTCAGTTTTTCATTGCTCAAATAATTACATCATTTCGCGGCAAAGGTTTTTTAAATTTCGAATGCTTTTCTTTTTTTTTCTGTGAAGGACAAGGCATAGATAATTTTTTTTTTTTATTACAAAATATTTTGTGTTTTAATTTCATACAGGAAAATCTAAAATATATTTTCTGTATTTTAATTGTTATGATTAATTTAAATATATGTTCATTTTATTTTATTCATTTAGAATATATTATATAGTGCAAAAATGCTTACCTGGTGTGAATGGCTCCTTGAGGTCTTCTAATTCAGACTGCAAAAAAAAATATCAATTTGGTTACTATTATATCGTGTTTATTTATTTAAAAGGTATGAAGGAGAAAATTTGAAAATTTCATGACAATTTTGACACACGGCGCGATCTGATCCCATACTAAGCTTTCGCTTGTGTTATGGAATCCAGATAGCTGATAAACATACATATTATGTATAAATTTAAAATTATACTTATATAGATAATTAACACGCAGACAGAGCAAACATCGACGTTCAACACACAAATTTGCCCCGGGTGGGAATTCAACCCACAACCTCTGGCTTTGAAGGCAGGGTCACTACCAACTAAGCCAACTGGTCAGTCAAAAGATTTACTGACATTGTTTTGTCCAATAAAGTATTATAAATACCTGTGTCACATTATTAAAATGCTTGATAATCTTCTCGGCCTTGTCTCTGGTATCTTTGTCAACGCCGGGTGAAGTCCCACGACGTTTTTTAGGCGCAGGCGACGGTAGTGTTGTATTTTCTTCTGTATGTTCGTCCATATAGCTGGAATTTGAGATGTAATTATTATACATATTAATATGAAATAATGTAGTAATTTTGTATAATATTTTTGTTTGTGCTTAATCTATACTAATATTATAAAGCTGAAGAGTTTGTTTGTTTGTTTGAACGCGCTAATCTCGGGAACTACTGGTCCGATTTAAAAGATTATTTCGGTGTTAGAAAGCTCATTTATCGATGAAGGTTATAGGCTATATATCATCACGCTACGACCAACAGGAGTGGAGCCACGGGGGTGAAACCGCGCGGAGAAGCTAGTATCATATAAAATCCGTTGTGTATTTAAAAGATTTAAGCATACAAAGGGACATAGGGACAGAGAAAGCGACTTTGTTTTATACTATGTAGTGATTGCAATAATGAACAAATTAAGAAATGTATAAATGTTACTTTTCATTTATGATTAAATCAATAACATGAAATTTTATGTTTAAAAGTTATGAAATAATATGAAGGAATGGACAATTTACTACAATTTCATTTATCTATACTAATATTATAAAGCTGAAGTGTTTGTTTGTTTATTTGAACGCGCTAATCTCAAGAACTACTGGTCCAATTTGAAAAATTCTTTCAGTGTTGGATAGCCCATTTATCGAGGAAGGCTATAGGCTATATATCATCACGCTAAGACCAACAGGAGCGGGGCCACGCGGGTGAAACCGCGGAACGCAGCTAGATGTGATATAAAACACTAATAATTATTATTATTAAAAAAAATAATAGAATAAATGTTAGTCACAATCGCAAACACGTTGGAACTCGACAAACGCATTTCGGCGGTGACTAATTTTATATATGGATCGCACTTTCACAATGAATATTTCTCACTATACATTGTTTCCCGTACAATCCAATGTTATATATAAAAAAAACTGAAATTTAACAAGTTGTGGTTTTGCCTCTTGATCTAATATTTGCATTATTATGGCACACTACCTTTCACCCGCGTCTTCAAAGTAAAACCCGCATAGTTCCCGTTCCCGTGAGATTTCCGGGATAAAACCTATCCTATGTGTTAATCCAAGTTACCCTCTATATGTGTGCTAAATTTCATTATAATCGTTTCAGTAGTTTATGTGTGAAAACCATACATACATACAAATTACAAAACTTTCATCTTTTTAATATTAACTAGCTTACCACCCGCGGCTTCGCCCGCTTTCTCTAAAACGATTTAAGATTTAAACTATCCTATCTCTCAAGTTAGATCGAACTGCACATGGTGTGCAAATTTTATTATAATTGGTTAAGTGGTTTAGGATTCCATTGAGGACAAACATTGTGACACAAGATTTATATATATTAAGATATAGATAATACTTGATAATATTTCACACCATTTTACAACTGCCAATTGCCATTAACAATACAAACAAAAATTATTTTGAAGTGAAACTTCTTTAGGCGCATTGAGAGCAAGGTTTCAAGTCGCGTCATGGCAATACTGTCACGTCACGGAGTAATGCAATTTGGTATCTTTAAATCTTGCCAAAGAAGTTTCACTTCTGACACGTGTGCTCAGCGCACACGCTCCTTTTTTGTACTCACCGCTTAGGCCTAATCTTTCTCCCACTCCTGCTGACCAACTCCTCTTCCTTTTCCTTATTGTCCTTCTCCTTTTCATCGCCATCTTCCTTCTTGCCTTTCCCGCGGGGAGTTTTAGGCGCGGCCTTTGGTGTATCTTTTGCTGGCGTTTTGGAGACGGATTTCTTGCCTTTCGCCTGTGTAAATTAAATTTTTCTTAAATTTTACGTTTGTATTGCATGCGTGCATATTTAAAAAAAATACTGTGGTTCAAAAGTAAATTTAAATGTTGCAGGCAATTATTTGATGGAATAAGATTCAAGTGGTTATGGAAACGAAGTAATTTAAAATACTTTGGTCACTTGGCACAGCTAGTTACAGTATAAATATAGACTACTAGCTGTCCCGGAAAACATTGTTCTTCTCATCATCATTTAGGGGTATGGAAAATAGGGTTAGCCGATTCTCAGACCTACCCGATATGCACATAAAATTTCATGAGAATCGGTCCAGTCGTTTAGGAGGAGTATGGTAACTAACATTGTGACAGGGGAATTTTATATACATATAGACTATAGGGACAGATATATTCATCTATACGTAGCTAACAAATATAAAGTTATTCCTATTTTACTAAGCAATAATGTAGCTTACTGCAGATGGTATAATTTATCAAATTTGCTTTAATAGTTTCTAAACTTATTTAGTTGAAATAAATACTAAAAAAACCTTTATATAATTATTTGCATACTAGCTTTCCGCCCACGGCTTCGCCCGCATTTTCAAAGAAAAACCCGCATAGTTCCCGTTCCCGTGGGATTTATTTATTTAGCATTTATAATATTAGTAGGAATAAATAGGCAATAAATAGGTGAAATTAATAAACAAGAAATAACTCACTTTAGCTTCATCTATAACCAGGCCGCCTGTTTCATCTGAATCTTCAATGCCAGTATCATTTTGTGTTGTATTCGCTGCAGACTGTAAAATAAAGAAATTATTACAAACTAGCTGCGCTCCGCGGTTTCACCCGCGTGGCTCCGCTACTGTTGGTCTTAGCGTGCTGATATATAGCCTATAGCCTTCCTCGATAAATGGGCTATCTAACACCAAAATAATTTTTCATATTGGACCAGTAGTTACTGAGATTAGCGCGTTCAAACAAACAAACTCTTCAGCTTTATAATATTAGTATAGATAAGGGCAATACATTTAATCGTCAAATGTATGTTTCCTCGACAAATGCTATACATACATCATTGTTAGCATTTTGGCTATAAACTGTTTAATGTATGGATTTCATTATGAGCACGTAATATCTAGATATTGTGCACAGGGCTTAATAAAATCCAAATTATCCACATGTGACATGTTAAATCACTACATAGTATAAAACAAAGTCGCTTTCTCTGTCCGTGTCCCTTTGTATGCTTAAATCTTTAAAACTACGCAACGGATTTTGATGCAATTTTTTTTAATAGATAGTGTGATTTAAGAGGAAGCTTTTAGTATATAATTTATTAGGTTTTAGACCAAGCGGGCGAAGCCGCGGGCGGTAAACTAGTAAATTATAATATGGTGTATTTATTTAACATGTCACATGTGGGACACCCGATTGGAAAGAAATTCCTTTAGTTTTGAAACAAGTATTATACAAGGTATAATTAAATAAATCTATACTAATATTATAAAGCTGAAAAGTTTGTTTGTTTGTTTGAACTTTGAATGCGCTAATCTCGGGAACTACTGGTCCGATTTAAAAAATTCTTATAGTTTTAGATAGCCCATTTATCGAGGAAGGCTATATATCATTACGCTAAGACCAACAGGAGCAGAGAAATGTGGGCGAAACCGCGGGGAACAGCTAGTTAACAATATGAAGGAGTGCTAGCCTAGCCCCTTAGTCACCGTACAGCGCGATGAACTTCGTTTCTATAAACCAAATAGAATTACCTCATCAGCTATAGTGTCATCTGCGGCAGTGGTGTCTGCGGTGGAGTCGTCGACTTCGTTTGCCGTATCGTTGGCTGTATCATTTGCTGCGTCTTCAGAAGGCTGAAATTATTAATCAATTTCATCACTATATAGTATAAAACAAAGTCGCTTTTTCTGTCCCTATGTCCCTTTGTATGCTTAAATCTTTAAAACTACGCAACGGATTTTGATGCGGTTTTTAATAGATAGAGTGATTCAAGAGGAAGGTTTTAGTATATAATTTATTAGGTTTTTAAACTAGTCTTATATAAAATTCTAATGTCACATTGTTGCAATTCAACTGTTTGACCGATTTATTTACAATTTTTAAGTGTTTCAGTAGAAAAGTGTCAGCTATGAGTTTATTATACAGCTTTTTCGTTTACAGTAAGTTATAATAGGCAGATATTTAGCGATTACTGAAATATCTTTTAAAATAGAATATCATAATGAAATCAATAGATGTTCAAGTGATTTCAACCGCAACTTTTTATATATTTCACAGGTCCTTTGGTTCAACTTAAGCAAATTTAATATTTAAGTAATAGCTTTAAATACATAAATTCTTTCTTAAACTCAATAACATCTCATACCTCTGTAACGACACCAATAACTTGCTCCAACGGCACATTATTAGCGAAGTCGTATTCAATCTGTTTCACGCCGTCGTTGAAGTCGCGACGTTTCACCGTTTTGGTTAGAAACTTTTCCTTGTTCTCGGCATAGTCGAATATCATGTTCGGTGGTAGGTTTGCACTGTAATATACAGTGAGAGTTAATTTTTGAACTAATCTTGTAATATAAATGTTTATGTAAATTTTGTGGATAATTTATATATTACAAATACTGGATTATAGTTTTTTATTATGATACATGAGGACTAGTCTAAAAGATCCTTTTATGCAGTGCTAAATTAGTGTATTACATTTATTTCACTAGTTTTTGTTTTATATAATAAAGTAGGAGAAATACACTGTCGCTGTGTATGATACAGTTTCATTTCACATTTAGTTAGTGGTATATAATTTAGAATATTCATACAGACTAATGACTTAATACAATATTAGGTTTTAGGGACCAAACTTGTTAGCTCTACTTCATGGTAACCACTGTACCATGACAGTTTTCTGTTATTATTATAAGAAAAATTTAAATAAGATATTTTTTCATCAATTATTTCATAAGAAAACTTAAAAAGTGAACTTACGTTTCTCCAGTCCCATAGAAATATACAAAATACTTCTTTCCATTCAGTTTTTGCACCTGAAATAATAGTATTGTGTAAAAATTTATTCAAAGAAATAAGAAAGGTTACAAATTTAAGTTCCTTACTCTTGCATGTTGGTAGATTTAGATGTATATAGCTAAAATACAGTTCATTTTATACAGATAATCAGATAAGCATTATTGTGTCTATGTGTATGTAACCTTAAAAAGTATAAATGATTGCAAATACTCATTTTAGTACCCATTATCTCAAATTGAAAATACTAATAAGAAATTAAAAAAAAATTAACAATCGGAATGTTAGAATATGTAGTGATTGAATCTCCAAATATATGAAACAATGCCAAATGCATAATGCGATCATTATCGAGACTAGACTCTCAGAAGCGTTCCCAATATGTCTTCCCGCCCAAAGATACGTATCATAACATTAGAATATTGTTTTCAGCTTTTACACAACAACTATACGGTGCAAATAATACTCACTCTTGCCGGCCATGCTGGATATCCTTTTACTTTTGCAAATATAAAGTCGCCCGATTTATATTCCCTTACTTTCTTTCCCATCTTCATAAGTTGACGCTAATCAAAATATGTATTGTTGAATTTTGACCAAACACCGCTGTTTGGGCACACTGCAATAGCACCAAAATATGTATTTACTTGGAAAATTTCAAACAAATCACTTTTTACATCTAAAGTTTTATAAATATTGTCCGAATACAAAAAGACGCTAAGATATGAAAATAACCTACAATTCTTACCGCGGTAACGAAATGACGGAAAGAAAAGATAAACATGGCGTGCCGTAGAGTTACCATTTCTCAAAATATTGACATTTAAGTTTTTATCCATATGTAATCTGTGATGTGATCAATATCCACATAACCACTTAAAATTAAATGAAATTAAAATTAAAATAATATCAATTTGCATACAACGTTAATAATAAAATATTTATTAAATTCAATATATTATTATGGTTGTTACAATTTTTAAAGGAAATTATTTTCAAAAAAAAAGAAATTTAATGTTATTATAGCGGAACAAATATGAAATTTATTGATGTAATGACAATAACAGTTTAGAAAATTACAATATTAACGGTTTTCTTTTATTTATTTTTATAACAAAAAATTAATCAATTAAAATATGATCAATGAAAATTGAAAGGTGTTGTAAATTTGTGACATCGCAACCCAGTTACTATGAACGTTCGTGTCAGTCGGTTGCTTTGGGCGAGCGTTTTCGCGTAAACTAATTGATTTCATCTAATTAAATTATAGTGAATCATTGTGATACCGATGCATTTGTGATGTGAGCCATGTTAATTAATTCTGTGTTAACATTGATCGTAGTGACTTCAAAATAGGGGGTGTAACACAAAACAAAAATGGCTTCGGGAGATACTGATCACATAGAAATTATGGATAGTTCAGTGACGAAAAAGGCGGATATCGGCACAGGGCCGTCAGGCTCGGAGGACGATGGTATGTTTTACATATAAATACAATGAATATCGATCAAACTAAATCACGCTCGATCCTTTCGAATGTCCAAGTATGATGTACGACCCACTTACACGGCCCTATTTTCATGAAATTTATTTCCTTACAGATCGCGACAGGCTTTCCATTGCTGAAAAAAATGTTCCGTACGATGTAAGTAACGTATTATTATGAGTTATATGTATTTTCATTCACATTCGTTGTTACTAGAGAAAGTGCCAAGGCAGTGGTACATTAGCATTCAAAATTATTTAACAGAGACAATGCAACGATGATGTGAATCGTCATGGTACGATAATACGCGTGTATTGTTATTTCTTTTATTTCATACCTTAATGATGCCAGTTTCCAAGGTATATTCAGTATGTACAGTTTATTCTGTGTTGTTTTTATTGATGTACAGTTAGTTATTTTGTTTCTGAAAACCTAAAGCCTTTTGTTAAATGACTGTGAATATTTTCATTATATTAACAATTAAAAAACATAGGTACTAAGTTAAGCTACATGTTGTAAAACATTAAAATGACTACCATTTGGTTTGTAGGCTACAAAGTACCTATGTGATAAATTGCATATTTTGTTCATTATTCTCTTTATATTAATTTAGTTACATCTATTGCTTCTATTAGGTATTTTAGCATATCAATACTATGAATGTCACACTGAGTTAATTAAAAAATTAATCTACACGATTGGAATTCTAAAATATCTGATACAAGATTCTTTAAAGTGGAATGATAATTGCTTACATAATATATCACCTGCCTAAGTCAAACTTATTCAAACATTTATTTTATTTCTACAAAATAACTAGGTATAAAAAGCAAATAACATTTATTGTTCTTTTTTTAATTTTTAATTTTTATTACCAGTTTATGTTGAGGACAATAAGTTCATCTTTCTTTTATCTTTCTTACTAGCTGTACCCTGCGGTTTCACCGGTGTTGCTCTGCTCCTGTTGGTCTTAGCATAATGAAATATAGCCTTCCTCAATAAATGGGCTATCTAACACTGAAAGGATTTTTCAAATCTGACCAGTAGTTCCTGAGATTAGAACGTTCAAACAAACTTCAGCTTTATAATATTAGTATAGTTTATTAAAGTAAATACATAAGGAAGCTATTAGTATAGCTTTTGTTATGTTTTCTTTCCATAAATATACAAAATGGTTGATGTACGGATATCAATTGTGATTAAAAGATTAAATACAGAAAGCCTTGACTTCTTAACCTCAATAAGTGTGAAGAATGTATATTTCTTCAATAGCAATTCATTTTGACGTTTGGTTGAATTTTAATAGTTTTTTTTAGCTTTACAAAGTAACATAGGCAATTTTTGAATTAATCTTCCTCGATAAATGGGCTATCCAACACCGAAAGAATTTTTCAAATCAGACCAGTTGTTCCTGAGATTAGCGCGTTCAAACAAACAAACTCTTCAGCTTTATAATATTAGTATAGATAATATTATTAATTCTAGAATAGCCTAGAATCACAATAAAACCTGGAACCTCACAGAAAAGATGGTATAAACCACTATTATAATATACTATACCTAAGAGGCAATCAACAAAATTAAATAAGAAAATAAATATTTAAACACAGAATCCACATAGCACTCATTATATAAAAACTTGTTTCACACAAAATTAAAATTGTAATCTCGCCAGTAATGTTAAAATCTTGATAATTTTTTGTCATCTTTGGACTTTATACTGTTGTTTTGCAAACTGTTTATTTTAAATAGTTTGTACATTTTCTTATCCTAATATTATTATAAACGCGAAAGTTTGTAAGTATGAGTGGATGGTTACTCTGGCACATAAAAACTACTTGACTGATTTGGATGAAACTTTACAGGAATGTAGTTAATAGTTATGTACATCAGAATAACACAAGAACTATAGAAATACTTGATTTTGCACGTAGTTTCATGCGCGAGTGAAACCGCGCGACACAGCTTGTATTATATAGTTTTTGAATGATGCAAAAAGTTTGCTTGATTGGCAAATTCTTCATTTTGTATTATGTTGTAGTTTCTAACTGATAATGGCCTTCATCATAGAATTTATATTGTAAGTATTGTTAAGACTTCCTGAGTTTTAATCCCCGGGGATGTTTATTGATAATAATGTGTCTTTGTGTGATAAAACATGAATGGCATCTAAACTACTAATGTTATAATGATGATGAAAATTGAACAATAAAATAAGGGATAGAACATTTGCAGTAGGTAATGTTGTCACATTAGCCTATTCCCTTCCACTGCTGGATGTAGGCCTCTCCCAGATCTTGTCACTTTCTCTTTTTTTGGCCATCCACCCAATGCAGTAATCTTAGATACTAATATTATAAAGCTGAAGAGTTTGTTTGTTTGAACGCGCTAATCTCGGAAACTACTGGTCCGATTTGAAAAATTCTTTCCGTGGTAGATAGCCTATTTATCGAGGAAGGCTATAGGCTATATATTATCACGCTAAGACCAACAGGAGCGGAGCAATGCTGGTGAAACCGCGGGGAACAGCTAGTGTAACTATATATTTTATGGATCTGACAATGATCACCTATATTTCAATTAGTCAAAACTGTAAAGTATAAAAAAATGTCTTGTAACTAATGTTGGTCATTAGCTCTCTGAATAATCTTGTACTAGACCTAAATAAAAAATAATCTTATTTATTTATTTTATTTTAAACACTTTATTGTGCTGCCAACATTACAGTAGTATAGGTACAATAAAAACTTAAACTAGGACAAACAACACAGAAGGCGGCCTTATTACTCACTAGTAAACTCTTCCAGGCAACCAACAGATTGTGCGTAAACATTAATTACTACCTTCTTCTTATCACATGCTTTGAAAAGAAACTACCAAAATAGACGTGCATTTGCATTATGCCAACAAGAATCGGGTGCATACTAATTATTAATACATGTATGACACATATGCATTGAAGGAAAATGCTATTTAACCAGATTATATAACATTTAAGAAGGCCTCTAGATAATTCGACCTTTACAATAATTTACCTTCGCAACTAAATACATGGTGCGCTATTTTTAACCGACTTCAAAAAAAAGGAGGAGGTTATCAATTCGGCCGGTATATTTTTTTTTTTTATGTATGTACACCGATTACTCCGAGGTTTCTGAACCGATTTACGTGATTCTTTTTTTGTTCGATGCGGGATGGTGTCGAATTGGTCCCATAAAAATTTTATTCGGATAGGCCCAGTAGTTTTTATTTTATGAGCATTTTTGTCTGTAGGTATTTGTAAATTTTGCAAGTGCAAGTTTGAAGTCGGTTGTTTTTAACGCAGTTATCACTTGTGTCGTACATAGCAACACGTTCATGTACATTTAATGAAGCGAAATTAAATTGTGACACACGGACTCGTAAATTTTATTATATTTTATTGTTCTCGACAATGGTAATGTCAATGTGTGAATGGAGGCCTTGTTTGGTAATTGTAAAGGTACAAGTCCGAGACGGGCCGCAGACCGCAAACTGCAACAGCAAACTGCAAGCGACACCACTTGTTTCTATGAACATCTATGAATCGCTGTGCGTTGCGTCTGCAGGCAGCAGTGTCGCCGCGCTTAGAATCAATTTCATAGATGTTCATAGAAACAAGTGGTGTCGCTTGCAGTTTGCTGTTGCAGTTTGCGGTCTGCGGCCCGTCTCGGACTTGTACCTTTAGGGTGCTCTTTTCTACCAATAGTGTTCGAGGATGTGTAGCGGGGAATATCGTGCGAGCGATATTGTATCGTGATGGGACCAGTACTTTCTAAGATTAGTGCGTTCAAACAAACATACAAACTGTTCAGCTTTATTAATATAGTTTAAGAATTAATTTTAAGTGCATATAACTATATGAAGTTGTGCAGATAATCAAGGTCGATAATATTAAGAATATTATAAGCACAAGATGTCGAAATTATTTCTTAGAATCCTGTCTTTATTTTGTATACAACTGAAAACCCTCATTTCATCAAACATTACAATATAATGTATCATACTTGTAACATGACTAACCTGTCCTGTAAAAAACTTACATGGCATGGATTTAATGGTAAAGGCTCAGTTATGCCCGCAACGTTGCGTAGGAGTCGATAAAACGTTTTTCCCGTAATTTGTAACATTTTTCATTTATGCTGCGCTCCAGAAACTCATAGAAGTAGTCTTCCTTGATAAATGCTTATACTATATATATGATAATGTATACTATATAATCAATAGTGTATAGGTAAATACTATGTAGGTACGGCGTAAGTAAAAACGCGGAGCACAGCTAGTTTCAAATAGTTATTTCCTTTTATATGAGATAGAAACAACTACATATTATTATATTATGCAGAAATTACCTGTTTGTCTAATTTTAAAATTAATTTCTAAATGATCTTGTTCGATTTCTTTCGCCTATGAATATTTGCTTATTTAGATATACTGGTTCTATTAAATTAAAGAAATTTAATGAACAAGAATGAAATCGTTTATTAGCATTTGTAGATAATTATGACTTGAAATTAGATATAGATTCTTAATTAGTATTTATATGTAAAATTTTAAGTGATGTTGTATATAAAAATTAATAGTCTTTTTTATACTTCATCTGTGATATCACATCTCCTAATTCCTACTAATATTATAAACGGAAGCTGTATGGATGTATGTTTGTTACTCTTTCACGCGAAGGTCACTGAACGGTTATTGATGATACTTAGCGGTGATGTAGCTTATCTAATACCAGAATAACACATGCGAATAGAAATAATATTTGTTCATATGATCACTAGCTGCTCCGCGCTGTTTCACCCCCGTGGCTCCACTCCTGTTGGTCGTAGCGTGATGATATATAGCCTATAACCTTCCTCGATAAATGAGCTATCTAACACCGAAAGAATTTTTCAAATCGGACCACTGACCAGTAGTTCCCGAGATTAGCGCGTTCAAACAAACAAACAAACTCTTCAGCTTTATAACATTAGTATAGATTTGTTTGTTCAATTACTACGACAAATTACATTATCTCAAGTCATAGTACATTATTTATATTCCTGTTATTCACTGGATGTTTTTCGCTACGAATATGGGAATGGGAATGGGAACTATAGGCATTTCCGTAATATAGCAGCATGGGCGGCAACGTTTGCCAAATATCAGTTTCGCACAAACTTATACATCTCCATAACTATATTATGTCGCAGACAAATTGTAAAAGACGTCAATTTACAAAAAAATGGCTTTAGTAATATGACGAGGCATATTGTATAATATGCTAAGAATTGGTAATCGGATATTTTTGGTTTTATGGCATTCAAATGCTTTATAAATATAAATTTATAAAGAATAGAAAAAATAGTTATTATTAGTTTGAAAAAAGTAGTAGGTTCATTGTATTTATAGCACCACAGAAATAGGGCTCCGTCTGATTGCAGTCGGCTCTTGGTGAACGATTTGAAAAAATAAATTAACAGCATAACATAACAGTTATTATTAAAAAAAAAAACAGTCTTTGGGGAGGTCTATGTCCAGCAATGGAAGTCGTATGGCTGAAGCTCGATTTACATCAGACGAGCGAATGCTCATTCTACCCTCAGTATATCAAATACTTCTACTGTAAACAGGCGTAGAGCATTCTTTCGCTTTTTCTTGAGAAGAACGAACGATCGAGCAAAAAACAGACATTTCTAAAGTATAACTGACGCCGTTTGTAAACGATGAAATTATACAATTTGTCTGCGACATATAAATGAAAATATCTATACGTATAGACTATAGCCTATAGAGACACTGGCTTTCTTCCAGCCAAAACCATAAATGGTTAAGTCTGAGAAACGGTGACTCACCATCATTATTTGTGAAGTACAACGACCTTCTCATGTTTATCGTATAGATACGGTGTATTTACATCAAACGAGCGAATGCTCATTCTAACCCTTTACCCTACTAGGTATGTCAAATTCAAGTGTATACAGTAGTGTAAACAGATGCAGAGCATTCTTTCGTTGTTCTTAGTGCGTTCGAAAAGATTGTATGCAATGTTCTAATACTGAACAACATTGAATACGAGTTTTCGTTTACACTAAAATATCGCGAAAGAATGCGCCTGCTCTAGCTCTATGTTCGTTTGATGTAAACGCACCGTTTGATGAATTTACGAAGTGCAATCATATGTGCTTAGGTGTTATGCCTACGTCATAGTGTTAGCTTTGTTTTGATAGGATTTTATTAGCTTCATCTGTATGTTTGTAAAGGACTCCATTAGATTATGACACACTTTAAACAGACAGATTTAATTCGAATTATACGTAAACTTTACAAGGATCATAGATGATCACAATAATTTCATCAGTTTTTAACTTTATAATAATTTATCCTATCCTTTCTGCAAATAAAATCTTAGGAAAGTCAAAACTGTACATTGAATTTTTTTTAAAAGCTTGAGACCTGAGGAAGGACATAGGATAGGTTTTATCCCGGAAATCCCACGGGAACGGGAACTATGCGGGTTTATCTTTGACAACGCGGTCGATGCCGCTGCAGCTGGCGGAAAGCTAGTTTGTTAATAACTCAAATGTTTCTCACGTGAGTTGCAATGCACGTGTCGCGATGAAACATACCTACATACGATAAATCTGTGTTGTAACTTGTAATATGAAAACAATGATCTATGTATCATCGAGATATGTGTAAGGAATGCTCTGTAAATCATTTGATGAATGTAGTAAAAATGATGAATCTATATTATATACTAATATTATAAAAGCTGAAGAGTTTGTTTCTTTGTTTGAACGCGCTAATCTCGGGAACTACTGGTCCGATTTGAAAAATTCTTTCGGTGTTAGATAGCCCATTTATCGAGGAAGGTTATAGGCTATATAATATCATCACGCTACGACCAACAGGGGTGGAGCCACGGGGGTGAAACCGCGCGGAGCAGCTAGTTAGAAATAAAAATTCGAAGTTAATTACGACTCTCAATAGGTATTTCCTTACAATTTACAATTTCAACACTTCGGATATTCAATTACTTTAGCTTTACAGTAATAGGTTATGTTGTCTAATAATATTAGACATTGTAGCAAATCTAATCTTGAGTCTTTAATTGAAGTGTACTCTACTTTGCATACTGTTATGTACTTATGCAAGTAGGTATATTGTATGTACAAGACAACCAATAGGTACCTAACAACCGCAGGTACATAGTTGTAAATATCTGTATACTGTACTGAAGGAATCCAAACCATTATATATATTCTACGTAGTGAACAGAATAATTAATATGTTATTTAAATTAAGGGCTGATTTTTCAATCCTTGGTTAAAACTTATTCATCGAATAACGTATTAAACTACCATTTCAAATTGTCCGTATTTGACAGTTTACACGTGACATTTTAAAATGTTCGTGTAATACTTTATTGGACGGATAAATTTTAACCAAGGATTGAAAAATCGGCCCTAAGGGCCGATTTTTCAATGCCCAGATAAACAGCTAGATAGACTTTATTCTTCAGTTAACAAAATATTCAATTTTTCAATAGACGAATAGGACTTATCTATCGAATAACTACGTTATTTGAGGAATAAATCTATCTGCTGCTCCAACGGCCAGATAGCGTGCTATTCGACGATTAGACGTTTGAGTTGACAACTGACGCGTCAAATTTGGGATATTTTCGTATGTAATAACATAGAGCGTAGAATTTTTACAATAAAGCCTCTTTCTATAAAATAATTATCAATTAAAATCATATTGAAATTGATGTTTTTGATAGTACCTACTGATGATCATGCCATTGAAAATTTGCCGGACGCTGCCTTTATGTCGTTTCCATCGTAAAATATATAAATTTTAACACAAATTTAATCAAAACTCTTTACTCGAATCAAAACAATAATCAACAATCATAGAACACAAGATAAACTTAAAATGCACTCCTGACGTGAGTCATAATGACGGTTGTTGACATATTGCAAGTTGACTCTATCCCGCTCTAACCTAATTTAATATGTTTGTTTCGCCACTCCAAGAGCAGAGCTGCCAATATGGAAATATTTGGTCAGATAGTTATTCATCAAATAAATCACGATTGAAAAATAGGCGAGCCGTTATGAGTTAGATAAGCAATTGAATAAATCTATTCGAGGGGTAGTTATTAGACTGTTTATCTGGGCATTGAAAAATCGGCCCTAAGTCAAATATATTCTAGATCGATTAGACATTTCATTTCACTGTTAGATAGTCCGTCTATCGAAGAAGGCAGGCTATATATCACCATGCAAAGACCAATAGGAACGGAGCAATGCGAGTAAAACCGCAGGGCACTGCAAGTAGATAAATATTATTATACGATACAAACCACAAGAATATCAATTAGGTAGGCGATAATCCCCACACGTTATGTCATAGATATGGATTACATAACTTTGTAGTAAATATGTTGTATATTGAGATATATAATACTAGCTGTGCCCCGAGGTTTTACCCGCAGTGCTCCGCTCCTGTTAGTCTTAGCGTGATGATATAAAACCTCGATAAATTGGCTATCTAACATAGAAAGAATTTTTCAAATTGGACCAGCAGTTCCTGTGGTTAGCACGTTCAAACAAAAAAACAAACTTTTCAGCTTTATAATATTAAGTATAGATGTATCGATTAATTATTATCGGGTTGTATCTAAACTGTTATATCTTTTTTGTTTGTAAGGATTTAACTCGAAACTTCTGAACAATTTATTGTATTGCATATTTCAATGTGGTTTTACTTGATTTTGCGGTTGTTTTTATCACACATAATATTAGCGTATGTAGGTACATAAATGTATGTGTTAGTCATACAATTAATATAATTCATTTCGTAATACGTGATGCTGACTAATTGTTTATATTATTAGGCAGGGAGATGGATTAATTTTAGAAATAAACGACGATTTTTTTACACTAAAAAATATTATCTTTTCGACTGTAGATATATCTACGACTAGCGGTCCGCCCCGGCTTCACCCGTAGTACATATTTCGCAATAAAAGGTAGCCTATGTTATTTCTCAGGGTCTAAAGATTGTCTGTGCTAAATTTCATCAAAATCGATCCAGTAGTTTATGAGCCTATTCATTACAATCAAACAAACAAACAAAGTTTTCCTCTTTATAATATTAGTGTAGATATCCATTTGTAAAATATGCCTATATTATTTCAACGTAGCGTAGAAAATAGTTCTGTGGTAGAAACCAACCCAGTCCATATTAAAAGTTATTAAAGTTGTGTCACGCTAAAAATGATGGATGTTTGAAATTTTGCATTTTTCATTGCAAAATTTCCATTTGGTTGCGTTCTGAAACGTATTTGAGTAAATAAGTAAGTAACTAGAGTCTGCTTTGCTCGCGGGGTAGGCTTGAGTATAAACTAAAAACTAGCCTATGTGTGCTGATACCGATTCATCTACACTAATATTATAAAGAGGTAAACTTTGTTTGTTTGTTGGTATGTTTGTGTGTTTGATTGTAATGAATAGGCTCATAAACTACTGGACCGATTTTAAAAATTCTTTCACCATTCGAAAGCTACATTATCCACGAGTAATATAGGCTAGGTTTTATCCCGAAAATCCCACGGGAACGGGAACTATGCGGGTTTTTCTTTGAAAACGCGGGCGAAGCCGTAGGTGGAAAGCTAGTAGTAAATAGATTCGTATCTATTTACTTTGTTGTAATGTATGTCTTTACAAATTTTATACGGATCCGATCAGCTGGTTTTATAGGAAAGAGTAACAAACGCAGGCGAAACTGCGGGCAACAGCTAGTTATGTAAAATGTAGGTAAATGACCCTCTTAATAACATCTTTCCTGAATCTTTACGAATTACTTATGTAGTCGATTAAGAAATTGATATTAATGTTTAAAAGTTTAATTTTTTATTAACGAATGGTAAACAGTGTTTACTAAACACTATATTAAATTATCTTAACTTGCATCATGTGGGTATGTATTAAAAACAAAATTAAACTACACTATGTGTGCAGATTTTAAAGAAAATTAAATAAAAAAAAAATATATGCAATTCGTATCTCATTATTATATAATGTAATTAAACTCATTTAGAAAGTATGTCTTCTTGTTTTGTACTCAGTTAATGTTAAAAACCTCGGCTTTGATTACAAAAAATGATAAAAATATTTTGCATAAAAACCTCATATACAATTTTTAACTTTTAATTTAAATAAAATACTTTACTTGAACAACGATTCTTATGTGGTGTAATTATAGTAAGTGTTAATCTATACTAATATAAAGCTGAAGAGTTTGTTTGTTTGTTTGTGTGTATGTTTGTTTGTTTGTTTGTTTGTTTGAACGCGCTAATCTCGGGAACTACTGGTCCGATTTGAAAAATTCTTTCGCTGTTATATAGCCCATTTATAGGGGTGGAGCCACGGGTGTGAAACCGCGCGGAGCAGCTAGTAATTAATAAATAGGAATAATAAATGATTTAAGAAATGTTTGTAATTTGTATGTTATAATATACTAGCTTTCCGCCCGCGGCTTCGCCCGCGTTTTCATACAAAAATCCGCATAGTTCCCACATAAAGAATAAATAATTTGTAATTAAATAAATAAAATGAACGGAAAAAGGACTGTTTTACAATGAATGTTTAATTAATTAAGATAATGGTACTATGTATTCAATTTTGTTTTTTCTGGTGTATAAAATATGATGATGTTGATGATGATAAATATTTATTATGAACAAATATTTCTCTCCACAGCCGGCGGTCGGCCCGATGGGTGCGATCAGCAAAGTGCACAAGTCGGACCGAAAGATCGGCCACCGTCGGGTCGGCGAGGGCGGCGAGATCACGTACAAGAAGATACAGTCGTCGCAGATCATGGGCTCGATACAGCTGGGTGAGTGGGGGGAGGGGGGGAGCTATAAAAGTAGGGAAGGGGGGGTTATGAATATAGAGACAAACTTGAAAGATGACTGGGGAGGAGGAGCTATCCATACAATAGAATGGGTAAGCTATTAGCAAAGAGTTATGCTGGTTGCAGAGCTTGACCGACCGTCAGTGCGTACCGTCGGTCCTGACGATACGCATCAACAATTGTATGACTATGACACTAAACTTAAAAAAAAAAAAAAAAAAATGCGCATGACAATACGCGTGCGTATGGTCGGTCTAGCTATGAACGGTTTTATGAATTTCCATAGTGTATGACAAGCGCGACCGATGTACGCACTGATGGTCGGTCAAGCTCTGCAACCAGCCTAAGGGTGCTTTACAACCAATCATGTGCGAGGGTGTGAAGCGAGGAATGTGTTTGTAAATAACCAATAGTATAGCTTCAAGCGATAAACGCTTCAAACTAAATGAAGCGATCTGATTGGTTATTTACAAACACATTTTTCGGTACACATCCTCGAACTTGATTGGTGGAAAAGCATGCTATATAGCCAATGACCTATTATACTAGTAGACGCGGCATACGCCAACATCATTGCACTAAAAAACAGCGTAATTAATACATACCTACTTACTAACGCATTATCACCAATACAGTTGTTCTCTCTTTCACTCTCACGCACGAGACATAAAACATGTCTCACTCATGTACTTCGTAATAACAACTGCCGATTAAAATACAAAAAGAACGTCCAGCCACGACGCTGAATGGTGCGTGACTAAGTGAAACTCGGGCACTTACCTGAGTTTTTTCTTGCCAAAATAGGAGCGGGTAACGTATCTAGCTCTTTTATATATCATAGTATATAGCTACTTTTTAATACAAGTGCGTTATCCACACTACTGCTATTAGTTCAACGATGTCTACTATTACTTATACTACTACTGCTTCAACTACTACTGAGATAGTAGTAGCAGTCTTCCATCATACCTACGGTAAAGAGCAAGCAATGATGGTTTGTGAGGATGTATTATGAATCTGACTCTTTCTTCTTCTAGTAAAGACTATACTGAAACTGATAGTTGAACTTTGGCAATGTTGTAGCTTAATCATATATGTAAGAACCATAATCACAGCTCATATAAAAGGTTTTTTTTTTAATATTATGCTTATTTATAATATGTAAGTAGTGTTAATTTATTTAACGAGAACAGTCCAATTTGAATTGTAGATAATTCTGAGAAATCTATCAGTAGACACTAGACAGAACATTAATATTCATAATTTTTTTTAAAGTCTGAATAATTGTCTTATGTGAGAATAGTCAATAATTTACTTATCTAATTGATTAGAACCAGTTTTAAATATTTTGAGCTATCAATTTATTCTAGTAATACACCAGAATTTCATTATTTAAAACCATAAAATCCTAGACAAATTTACGTTATTATAATACTAAGTATTCATAGACTTTATTCAATCAAACCCCATAGGATTTTGCTAATTTAAAAGTCTATTGCTATTACTATAAATGTAGTCTAGACTAGACCGAATTTTAAGGGTGGTATTCCTTGGCAAAGGTTAAATATTGCAGAATATTGGGTTACAAAACTATGCCAATGTTATTGCCTTATCGCTCACGTTTGTGTTGGCGTGTAGTGTGTAGTGACACCTCGCTCTGAATCGGGCAAGCGAAATGTTTTCGCTACAGACAATGACTATTATACTAGTAGACGCGGCATACGCCAACATCATTGCACTAAAAAACAGCGTAATTAATACATACCTACTTACTAACGCATTATCACCAATACAGTTGTTCTCTCTTTCACTCTCACGCACGAGACATAATACATGTCTCACTCATGTACTTCGTAATAACAACTGCCGATTAAAATACAAAAAGAACGTCCAGCCACGACGCTGAATGGTGCGTGACTAAATGAAACTCGGGCACTTACCTGAGTTTTTTCTTGCCAAAATAGAGAGCGGGTAACGTATCTAGCTTTTTTATATATCATAGGCTACAGAGCATAATATATTCAACTTTACGACAACATTCATCGGGGCCATACCGGCCAGTTGAGTAGACTGGTCAAGGATTCTCCTTTTTTCGATGGAGGAATTCCACCTTCCTTACTACATAGGTGGATTGTTTAAATAATAATTGGTTCGAAATTTCTCATATTAAGTAATTTTTTCTAGAGCTCATTATTATTTGAATTATTGAATAAAATGGTAGACGAAAAATAGGCCATTTATTTTTCAAAAAAAACAAATAGGGGATGAAATATGTTTTCCGCATATGCAACCGCAGGAAACAGCTTCAATTAACATCACGTCTCTCGAATATTACTAATATTTATTTGTTTATTTATAAACTTAACTGTTTAATACATATAGCTGTGCCCCGCGGTTTCATCCGCAGTGCTCCGCTCTTTTTGGTGATGGTATACATAGCCTATAATAACCTTTCTCGATAAATGGGCTATCTAACACCGGAAGAATTTTTCAAATCTGACAACGAGTTCCTGAGATTAGCGCGTTCAAATAAACAAACAAACTCTTGTGCTTTATAATATTAGTGACTACTTATAGATATAAAAAAAACAGATTACCTACCTATCCCGGCGTACCTTTCGCTCCTATAAAAACTACGGCGTGTGATGAACGATAACATTTTATTACGCCCCCCGGTTTACGCAAAGCAGTCTGTTTTGTAAACATGCACGGTTTATTTCTGAACGATGGAAGGCCGGAGATCAAGGTATATATGTTTAGTGGGATAAAATTTTATCTTAGAACTAGCGCGCAAGAGCAACTTTTGTCTCCGCAACTATTTTGTCTCCCATCAACTATGGGGAGTTGCGTCGCTACGTGCGCGCACTTTCTTACTAGCCCATAGAGTTGATGGGAGAGACAAAATAGTTGCGGAAACAAAAGTTGCTCTTGCGCGCTAGCTCTTATATTTTTTAAGGCACACAGTATTGTAGGGTCGGACAGTAGGCGAAGGATCGTTAAATAGACGTGCGACTCAAATAAGATTAGGATCGTATCTGCGCCATTTCGTGAAGTCATAGGTGTTAATACAAACGAATTATTTAATCTAAGTTAATTAATAATGTTTCTATTTGAATGTTATGTGAAAACACGTGAAAGTAAGGCAAAATAAAGTTAATTTTTTATCGCGGTGACTTAACTAATTCTCATGAGAATTTCCTTTGACCATGCTGGTGAAGCTAGTTAGTAGTAGATCAAAACTACATAACTTCGCATATTATAAATTAAAATGAATTGCCAAATGCCAAATTACTAAGCTTAAAACTCGAGACAGGCTCGACCAATACGTTTTTTTTTTCACATTTTTGTTACGAAATAAGGATGGTTCTTATAGAGAGAAAAAAGTGGTAATAAGGCAGAACAACGTCTGCCGTTCAGCTTATATTATACATATAGAATATAAAAACATATTCGTATATAATTTAGAGAATAGTACCAAAACAATAGGATTTCCCAGCCTAACCGTTCGACCCGTTGACCATACATTTCACAAATAAAACTCTCGTCTTTTAATTAACGAATTGTGTTGAACAAGGACTGTTATATTTATGTTGACCGTTAATGGCCTGTGCAATAACGAGCGCATCTGGGTCACACAGGTTGTATAGAATGGTTTGGTAACGTAGTGTGTAGGAGTATAGAATTAGGATATATGCCTACTTCCTTCCTTTTGGCTATATTTTTTATGCGTATACCAAACAAAGCAATAATTAAAAAGCCATCAGTTAATTCTTTCACCAAATGCCAAAAAAAGCTTAATACATAGATATATTGTAAACGGGTACCTACTTCAGTACCAAAAAAACATGGCTAAAAAACTTCGTGACAAGACTTTCAATTAAAAAAAAATGTATACTTACAGTACTTATATTGTATAGTATTCGGTACTTTCATTTCATTCATTCAGAACTATGATAACAAAGAATAATAAGTTACAATAATACAAAAGTTACAGTAATACAGTAGATTATTTCCTTGTTTTAATTGAATAGGTTCCGAAGCTACTTCAACAATTATTTTAGTTAGAATTTATAATGCTTAACAAACACCCTCGAATATCATAGACTATATTCTACTAGCTTACCGCCCTCGGCTTCGCCCGCTTTGTCTAAAACCTAATAAATTATATACTAAAACCTTCCTCGTGAATCACTCTATCTATTAAAAAAAACCGCATCAAAATCCGTTGCGTAGTTTTAAAGATTTAAGCATACAAAGGGACATAAGGACAGAGAAAGCGACGTAGTTTTATACTATGTAGTGATTTAGAACTGTCTACCAGCAGGGTGTTAATAAAATACAGGTCATTAAAAGGAAATATAAAATCCTTGTTTTATTGATAAAATACAAAGCCAAGATGCAGCTGATTTTGTTCAATGAGTGTCCTCGTTCAGACTTACCGTTAATGTCGAAATCAATTATTGTTTGAATGTACCGTTAGCAAAAGTACTAACTAAAAAAAACTACTAACATTTTTTTTTTTTAATTTTAATGCAATAAAAAATCTGCATAGAAAAAAAGCGTGTGTGCCGAGCACACGTGTCAGAAGTGAAACTTGTTTGGCAAAATTCAAAGATACCGAAATCGTCGCCCTACTCCATGACGCGACGGTATTGCCATGACGCGATCTTGAAATTTTACTCTCAACGCGCCTAAAGAAGTTTCACTTCAAAAAAAAATCTGGATGGAAAAATAATGCGAAGCGTAATTATTTTTGGTAGATTTTTAATGCAATAAAAATATTGGAAAGCAACATTTATAGGTACATATTATATCTCACGTAAATTATCTATGGTCGAATGCAAATTGTATCATCGTCATATTTTGCATAATATATGACGAAATAGAAAGTTGTGACATTCTTTAGTTTGTGCAAGTAGGTAAATGGTTTACCGTTTATGTATTAAAATAATTGCAATATAAATCAATCTTTAATATGAGAGAGGAATCTATTATCAATGAAAATGTATTGATACCTACATCTTATAAATTATAATAGTAAGAGCCTATACTAATATTATAAAGATCTATACTAATATTATAAAGATCTATACTAATATTATAAAGCTGAAAAGTTTGTTTGTTTTAACGCGCTAATCTCGGGAACTACTGGTCCGATTTGAAAAATTATTTCGGTGTTAGATAGCTCATTTATCGAGGAAGGATATAGGCTATATATCATCACGCTACGACCAACAGGAGTGGAAACACGGGGGTGAAACCGCGCGGAGTAGCTAGTAAATATTATATTAGCGGTTATAAATTTAGAATTTGACCGTAAATCATTAAATTGTACACCCATCACATTTTAATGTACTAATCGTGAATATATAATTCATTTACTCGCCTGACTGTACACTGTACAGTCATAAAGTTGACGTTTAAGTTGTAAACGAACGTCATTTAATGGTTGCGCCCGCGTTCTTTGAACTTTGTATAGATTAAACTAATGTGCCCTCTTCACAATGGGCAGCGTTGGCCCAACAAATGATGGTCGTTGTTTGCCTCCATTACACCAGATATGTCATAATATGTAGTCTCCAATTATTATTCTTACTTGCTTTCTATCCCCATACCAAAATTCAAATAGGTCGGATCAGCTGTTTTTGCGTGAAAGTGTAGTAAACATCTAATATACAATTAATTTCACTATATAAATTAACATATATATTAACATATAGATTTTAATTGTAATTTCACCCATATAAAGTGTTGTTTACCGTTCACGAGGAAGGTTTAAATCAAATCAAATCAAATCAAATTTGTTTATTTGCACGTATATATGGTCATAGTCATACAAAGGTGTTAAGTATATTTATACCTGATAGCTAGCCTATGGTATATACTATATAACCTATGGTACTTGCAATTGACCTCTCACTTGTACATAATAATTACGCTGTCCTACAAAAATATCAATTTCATAACAAACGACGCATGTGAATTGTGTGAATCATTAGCGATAACTACAGTGTGGGTGTTAATCATTGTTTGTCGTTTTGCATAAACAATTTAGACCAGCCCTCGTACTATGATGTCCGCAGCAGTATTACTTCCAGTGTGGGAACGTGACAGCGCTATAGAAGTCACCTAGCGCCGTCTCGTTCCCACACTCGTAATAATCTATACTTATAGTATAAAGATGAGGAGTTTGTTTGATCTCGCTAATTTCAGGAACTACTGATCCGATTTGTAAAATTATTTCGGTGTTAGATAGCCCTTCTATCGAGGAAGGCTTATAGGCTATATATCGTCACGCTAAGATCAGCAGGAGCGGAGCACTGCGGGGCACAGCAAGTACTATAAAGTATCGTGGTACCGGGGCAGCATCGAGTTGTAGCTTTTTACGACTGTTGTTCGAGTGATGAGGTTTTAATTTGACAGTGTTGGTACAATTTGTTGTACTGTACCGTGTACGGTATGCAATTTGAAGTTTACAAACATTAATCAAATTCTCTTGTATTTGTTTGCTACGATGCAATGAAGTTCTTGCTTTCTACGATGACTTAAGTAAAGAATATCAAGAGGTTTATGATGATTAATATGATGGTACTGGTAGTCGAAATTTTTTATGCATATTTGTGTTAATTAATCTCAGAGAGACAATGCTAATACGGAATGAGATATTGTAGAGAAATATGATCGAAACTAGCTTTTGCCAGCGGCTTCGCCTGCGTTTTTCAAAGAAAAACCTGCATAGTTCCCGTTCCTGTGGGATTTCCGGGATAAAAAGTAGCATATGTTTTATTCTGGGTCTTCAGTTCCCTACATACCAAATTTCATTGCAAATGATGATCAAAATTAAGCTGATTTCCTCTGCAAAGTGATGAATCATACATTCGGTAAATCTGTATTGTAATACGGAAACAATGCTATATGTATCATCTCAATACATCGAGGGATTATGTATATTATTATATATTATTGTGAATTTGTAATCTGTGTATTGGTAAATTGAAATGTATGTGACAATATTAATGTAATTTAAATATAATATTGTATTGCAATACCTGCATAAGGTTTCTAATATGTAAAATGTATTAGTATGCAATAAATTATTTGATTGATTGATTGATTAACCCTTTAAAATTCGTACGAGAAGATGCTGCGTATTAAAATTTAGATTTGAGTTCCATATAATCAAAAATGGCAAGCAGTACTTGGAAATGGACTATAGCAGTTCAATATAAATAATATATAATAATTGAGTCTGTTTTCAAAATAATTCTACAATCAATAGGAGATAGCAATAGGCAACTGCCTACAGCTAATTACGTAAAAATAGAAATAAAATCAAATTAAAATACTTAAGTAAAAATTGGTGGAAAATCTCAGGAAGATTATATATTATAGGTATTTAGGTCTTAATACGCTTAACTAAAATGGTGTCAAGTGAAGGTTTCTGGCTCTTTCGGTGCTAATGTTGGTTTGACGGTTCGCATGTAAGCAATATATTGGAAGAGTGGGGTTTGGTTTCTGATGAAGACAAATATAGTAGGTATTTATCGTAAAGGGTAGGTACCTAAGGTTATTAATATAAATAAGTAGACGCAATTGTTCCTGAGAAAAGAACAAAACATAATAGATTACATTTTAAAATATAAAGAATGCTTGAAGGCGTTTTTGAATTAAGATGTTCCTAATTTATCAACCATATTATAATATCTGCAATACTTAACTTATTTAACAATTTATAAGTTGCCCATTTTCATTTAATAAGGCTCAAAGCAGCTGTATAATTTAACTATACTAAAATAATCCCAAGCAATACTCTCCCAAGTTTGCAACTACCTCTCTAGCTCAATACCTCTCAAATCTATTCAAACTTTTTGTACAATTAAGTAAGAAACATTCAAACGCGAACAAAAACAAGCCAACTATAAGCGTCGTATCGCGGAAACGTCGCTGAGGTTAATCTATCCAATTCAATGTCAAAAGCCAACGAACGTGTAATGTATGTACGTTTATTTAATACAGAATACTAACTGCGCCCCGCGGTTTCGTAGGTTCTTAGCGTGATGATATATAGCCTATAGCCTTCCTCGATAAATGGGCTGTCCAACATCGAAAGAATTTTTCAAATCGGACCAGTAGTTCTTGAGATTAGCGCGTTCAATCAAACAAACACTTCGGTTTTATAATATCAGTAAAGATTTGATTTTGAATTTTATTTTAATGAAAACAAAGTAGATAATAGTTTGACAGAGAAATGCGCTCCGCCATGTATGTATTACAGATATGTTCTTTAACAAAAATAATTCTATAATATGTTTTATTTAGGCCTACCCCCAAGAAACAATACGATAAACATCTTCTACTTTCAGGTATCCAACACGCAATAGGTGGCCTCGCTTCCAAGCCGGAACGAGATCTGCTGATGCAGGACTTTATGACGGTGGAGACGACGAACTTCCCCAGCGAGGGGTCGAACCACACGCCCGCGCACCACTACTCCGAGTTCAAGTTTAAGACGTACGCGCCGATCGCGTTTCGATATTTTCGAGATCTGTTCGGAATACAGCCGGACGATTTTTTGGTGAGTGGCTGATGTTGGTAGATATTTTGGTACAGGCTGAAGCAGTTTGGCCAATAAGACAATAGAACAAATCACTTTAAAAGCAGAAAAAGATCTGATGGCGTTTACAAACTCTGTTTGGTATACAGTCGGACGATTTTTTGGGGAGTTGATGGTGTTGGCAGATATTTTAGTGTAGGATGAAGCAGTTTTGCCCAAAAGCTATATGTGACCTGATTTCTAATCCAGAAAGGGACCAGTTTGCGTACAGCCGAACACAAAACACACTGCATCAGTTTTTCCTAGAACGCTATAGATGGTCTGGCCGATAAGCCCGAGAAAGATCTGCTCGCGTTTAGATATTTCGGCGATCTGTTTGGTTTCCAGCCCAATGACTTCTTGGTGGGTTAATATATTGGTGGATATTTTGATGTGGATAGCAGTTTTGTCGCTAATTTTGTTAAGCAGTTTTGTAGCTAACAGTGCTTTTGGTACATTACGTAGTATGAAAATATATAAATTTGTGGGTGGAAGCTCTTCATATATCAGAGTCATTAGGTTAAATGAGTATAAGCAGGTATGTATTATGTTCGTGGAAAAATTTACGAAAATATAGAAATCATTTCGAAAACGACAAAGAAATAAGCTCTTTGAACCGTGATTCAATACTGTGTCGACATAAGTAGCGGGAATTATAATCATCTAAAAGATATTTTTATTTCTCCGATACAGATTGACCTATATACAGTTACCTGCCCACGTACCATGATGTCTTAAAGCAGTATTGTTTCCAGTGTGGAAAAGTGACAGCGCTATATGTATATGTCGTCTAGCGCCATCACTCTCCCACATTGGAAGTAATACTGCTTTAAGGCGAGGATTTCCGATTATTGCCCTTTTTTAGATTAATTTTAAACAATGAAATATTCATTATTTTCGACTGGAAAAAATATATTTTACACAAAAAGATTTATTTGAAGGCAGAGTGTCGTCGGTAACACGATATCAATTACTTTGTACGATCAAAAAAAATCGGGAAGTCAACCCGTTTTGCGCTGTTATTTTCAATTTTATAGGTGTGTTTAATAACATAGACATTTTGAAAATGCATATTTAGGTAGGTATTACTATTACGGAGGGCAAAGTGTCATAAAATATTGAAGAATGAATATAGTTTAAATCACATAAAAAAATAAACCAAGACACGCGCGAAATCGAGGCCGCTTGGGCCTTCAAATGCCCGCGAGGCTTTGTTGAGGTAAGACCTGTGTCGAGTCGTGCGCTCACCGACTCCCGCCGCCGTGCATTTTTGTTAAAAAATTAAAAATGAATAAACGACAAAAGAGGGACAGTATAGATAATAACAGTAGAGGTACTCGTGTGTATACAGGGTTATTATTGGACCTCCCGCCATATTTGAATCAGTTGTTCAGACCATGAAACTGAACACCTTTTACAAAGAAACATGCATGAGTCGAAATGAGAAAAAATCCTCCCATAGAAAACTACTCGATCATATTGTGGTCGGTTTTGTATTGGAAGTCTGATTTTTTTTTACTTTTCAATGTTTCTTTGGAAAAATTGTTCAGTTTCATGGTCTGATCTGAACAACTGATTTAAATTTGGCAGGAGGTCCTAAAACCACCCTGTATATCTACTTGTGGGGTGAAATAATTATAATGGAATATTTAATTCGTAGGTTGTCAGATGAGGGTAGAAAGTCTACACAGTGTGGACTTAATTTCAGCCAGTCCAGGGTGATCAAAATGTCCAGCCGGTGCTGCGAACTCGACAACTAAATATTGAAGAATTTTAAAAGATGAACTTAGATATAACAATAACGTTCTATGATCATCGGCCAACATAAAGGATTTCCAATGAAAACCCAGCTACATTGCCATTATTGTCATAAGTGTTTATATACAATAAAATACTCAAGAGTATTTTATTGTATTTTAGTTGCATTGCATTGCAGAATTATTTAACTGACACTCTGTTACTGACAACTGACATGTAAAGTAGACAATACTTAATTAATTTATGTTTTGATAAAACATGCCTAATTTAAGAATTTGTGTTTAATTTAACTTGCGTTGTTTTTGAAAAAGTGGCCAAGAGCATGTCGGGCACGACCATTCCGTAGTCATTGCATATCACGGACCTGCGAACTGCACTGTTTGCTATTAATCTTTAGCTTAAAAACCTACCTGCGCCTTGTTTGTTTATGTTTAAAAAAATAAAAATTATAAAATTAAAATAACCCTTATTTCATTTTTGTATCCTATAAATAATATGTATTCGTATTTAATAAATATATTCGAATTTAATAAATATGAAAGCCACTGATATTACTGAATATTTTATACTGTGGCGGGCGGCGGGGTCACGCAAGTTCATCTTAGACGCGCGCGCGCGAGATATATTTCGCGCGTTCTGGGACAACAAAAATGCCTAATACTCCGGAAAATCCTAGCCTTAAGATGGTAACTAGGAAAAAATCGATAATGCGAAATGGCTCGACAAAGAGAAGTATACAAACGTAAAATGGCACTATCGGAATAAAGAGAGCATTAGGTCATTCGTACTGACCCTAATACGGTAATAGGGTTGTCCAAAATCAGTTTTTTGCGTGGGAATTAATTTGGTATCGTTGATAGGATATGTTTGTCATTGTATCTTATCAATATCGTAATATTAATTCAAACCACTTGATTGCACTGCTTCCGCTTTGTAAAAATGCTTGTTTCGTCAATTCTTAGATCAATATTATATATACGTACAGTTACTTACATATTTTGTAAAATTAAATTGTAATACTGAAATGATTTAAAAGAGCAACTAAGTATGGAGTTTCTTGCCGATTCTTCTCCATAGATACTGCTTTCCGAATCGGTGGTAAATGTTAAAAATATGTATTGACGTTTCAAAAGTGCTTCTCGAAGAAGTCTAATTGAATAAATAAATGTTTGAGTTTGAGTTTGAGTTTGAACATTTTCATGAGTTCAATATTAATAAGTATATCTCAGTTTGAATTAACATATTCGTTTTCGTACAACAATTTGTCTTTAGTTTTACTTTGTATTGTTAACTCTTGATGGAACAAACATTAACGAAACGATGATGTTTCGAAGCACCTTAAGCGCTTATTTTATAAATTTAATAATAGTAAGTAGTAACTATTGAAGTGTTTAAGTTTATTTTATAGTCGTAGAATTATTGTAAATGGGACAGCCCTAAGCTATATCTACGTTGTATAGTATAGTAAACGATACAACGATAACTAATTCTGTGCGTTTTGATAGCGCGGTTGCATAACATACAAACGAATATATAAATAAACAAACACACGATGCAAATAGTTTTTCTTTATTTTTGGTGTATCTTGTTGTCTATGTTTTTACATTTTTAATAAGGCTACGCTCACATTAGAGCTAGCGCGCAAGAGCAACTTTTGTCTCGGCAACTATTTAGTCTCTCCCATCAATTCTATGGGGAGTTGCGTCGCTACGTGCGCGCACTTTCATACTAGCCCATAGGTGGGAGAGACAAAATAGTTGCGGAGACAAAAGTTGCTCTTGCGCGCTAGCTCTTATAAAATTTTCACATGGAAATGATGTTTCAGCGCGGTAGAAACCTATTTCACTCTCTAGCCTTTTAACTCCAGACTATCACAAAATCCTATACGATCACTCTGTTACAGTTGCTACGTGAAAGAATGACACACAAACAATAAAAATTACGTTCACTTTCTAACTAGAGTTCGTTCGTTTCATTATTTTAGGTCTTTAATATTATTTAATTTATAATTATAATTTTCGACCAAATTATACTATACTAGCTTTGCCGCGCGGTTTCACCCGCGTGGCTCCGCTCCTGTTGGTCTTAGCGTGATAATATATAGCCTATTTTACTCATGGATAATGTAGCTTTCGAATGGTGAAAGAATTTTTAAAATCGGTCCAGTAGTTATGTAATGAATAGTACAATCAAACAAACAAAGTTTTCCTCATCATAATATTAGTGTAGATTTGGTCTTAACTGCAAATCTCTTATCGTCACTTTAATAATAGGGACATTTTTCTGTGTCAGAAATGTTATCATTGACTCAGCGGTTTATCTCTAAAGGATTAGATTAATGGTTATGCGTGGGCCGTGAGAAAAACAGATTTAAATTGCGGTTTCATACTTTTAAGGAAGGTGGATGATGGACGTGAAATAATCATTATCACTACATAGTATAAAACAAAGTCGCTTTCTCTGTCCCTATGTCCCTTTGTATGCTTAAATCTTTAAAACTACGCAACGGATTTTGATCCGGTTTTTTTTTTTGATAGATTGAGTGATTCAAGAGGAAGGTTTTAGTATATAATTTATTAGGTTTTAGACAAAGCGGGCGAAGCCGCGGGCGGTAGATTAACACATAGGATAGGTTTTAACCCGGAAATCCCATATGCACGGGAACTATGCGGGTTTTTATTTGTAAACGCGGGCGGAAATCTAGTCATCACTGCATCGTTTAAAACAAAGTCGCTTTCTCTGTCCCTATGTCCCTAATCCCTATGTCCCTTTGTATGCTTAAATCTTTCAAACTACGCAACGGATTTTTATGCGGTTTTTTTTATTACATAGAGTGATTCAAGAGGAAGGTTTTAGTATATAATTTCTTAGGTTTTAGACAAAGCGGGCGAAGCCGCGGGCGGTAAGCTAGTTTAATATGTTTAACACGAATCGTGTAAATGATTACAGCTCTCGATAAATAAGCAAACGTAGCACATAATCTAAAGATAATGTTCGACACACAACTATTTGGGAGGAGATTAAATGGTTCTCGGAAGAGCCGGGGAAAATATTTGTTTTACTCGCTTTGTGTAAATAACGCTATAGCTGATTATTGCGTCAAGGTCTTGATAGGAGTGATTTGATGAACATTTGGACCAATTAGATTGAGATATTTAGATTTTTTGTAAGTTATTTTGATGGGGATTGCATCTTGTTGCTATAAAAGAATATTTAACTTTATATAGCTCTCATCTCGTAATTTCTTTGTACTCTCGTAGAAATCATCTGTAGAAATTGTATACTCATCATGTATTGGTAGTTGGTACCTGTTTTTTTTAATTTAACTGTTAGAAATAAATAAAACTTTCGGCTTTAACATTTGGGCATATTTGGTTAAATATCATTACCACTAAGCTACTAAATTACGTTGATATGACGATGTCCATGATGAAAACAGTCTTTAAGAGATTGCATCAGTTATTTCATGAAAATTCACCAAATACATAAAATAATCATTAAAAGGAAGCATGATTCTGTAGAGTTTTCAATTTTTAATCTTCTTTTGAAAGTACCTGCGAAAAATGTATTATTTATTGGTATAAAACATCATCATCCACCACTGTACACTTCACCCTCAACTTCCTTCCGCGTACGGTGAAACTTTGGAACGATTTGCCATCCTGCGGTGTTCCCGAACAACTACGACATTGGGGCCTTCAAGAAAAGAGCTTACTTGTCCATAAAAGGCCGGCAAAGCCAGATTTACTAATGTAGAATTAAAATAGCACATGACATTATTAATATTTTTCTTTATTTATTATTTTCTTTATTTCTCTCCAGATGTCAATGTGCAGCGCGCCCCTACGCGAGCTGAGCAACCCCGGCGCATCGGGTAGTATATTCTATTTGACGAACGACGACGAGTTCATCATAAAAACGGTACAGCACAAGGAGGGGGAGTTTCTGCAGAAACTACTGCCAGGATACTACTTGAATTTGGATCAGGTCAGTTTTTGTATATTTTTTAAAGCAGTAAAGAATAGTTTTTTATAGTATCTAAACGAATATTGTAAAGTGTGTGTGTTTATGTAATTGTAATGTTTGATCAATTAAACTACTGAACCGATTTCAATAATTCTACTATTATTTCTTTTTGAGAATATGTTTAGAAATTAAATTTTCCGTTAAAATTAAAGATGAAAAGAAAATTATTATGTTATAATCTTGTTAACCTATAGCTCTATAGGGCTAGCAATAAATAATTATTTTTTCATATATACAGAACCCACGAACTCTCCTACCGAAGTTCTTCGGTCTATACTGCTACCAATGCAACAGTAAGAACGTGCGATTGGTGGCGATGAACAATCTGCTGCCGTCGTCCGTGAAACTGCACCAGAAGTACGATTTGAAGGGATCCACTTATAAGCGGAAGGTAGGTTTTTGAGGGTAGATTTAATTTATTTATTTATATGATTTTTGCTGTTTTTAGAATGGGTATTTGGTTGGTTTATCAATGGATTGCTAATGGTTTAATGTATTTTTTTTTTACTAATAAGAGGGAAGTATGTTTCGGGGGTAGATGTTAAAAATTCAAGATAATTTTTTTCAAGAATTGCCCCTTTTCACCGTGAATTAATATTGCTTAAAATAAACTTTATAATTTTACTGTCTTTCATCATCATCATTATCAGCCTTGGTCTGTCCACTGCTGGACATAGGCCTCAGTCATGGCACGCCATTGAGCCCGGTCATTCGCTTTATTAAAAGATTTTTTATCTATTTAAAACTTCTTCCAAAATATAGAGGTTTTTAGTTTACTATTAACTAAGCGCTGTGGCCAAAGGAAATTTTCATGGGCTCAAATTCTAACATTTATTTGTTCAACAATACTTCTTTTATTTCCAAAAGAAGTTTTCACTTTTGATTTTTGAGTAATCAATACTTTGACTACTAAATAAGGTTCTAAACCATATTTAAAAAAAAAACTTAAATGGCCTGATGACGTTCATAATATATTTATATATTCGACTGACCGGTTGGCTTGGTTGTTAGTGGCCCTGCCTTCCAAGCCAGGGGATGTGGGTTCGATTCCCACCCGGGTCAAATATTTGTGTTATGAACGTTAAATTATGAAAATATTTGTGTTATGTTTGCTCTGTGTCTGGTCGTTAATCATCTATACATGTATAAGTATTTATATAAAATTATATATGTATGTTTATCAGCTATCTGGTTTCCAAAACACAAGCAAAAGCTTAGTATGGGATCAGATCGTGCCGTGTGTGAAAATTGTCCTGAAATATTTATTTATTTATTCTTTATATTTAATTTATTATCAGGCGAGCAAAACAGAGAGACAGAAGAATTCACCAACATACAAAGACTTGGATTTCATGGAGCACCACACTGAAGGCATTTTCCTTGAAGCCGATACGTATACAGCGCTTATTAAGACTATGCAACGGGACTGCCGCGTTTTGGAGAGTTTTAAGGTAAATATAAATATATGTATAAATATAGATGATATTAGAGTGTGTTTGTTTTTTTAATAGGTGGAAGAAAGTGGCTATTGTAGCAAGTAAGAGATAGACAAAGTAAATAAAGTGTTATTGGTTAAATAATTAGCGAAAAAATTTACCGTTACATTGAAAATTACTATGACGATGTGTTTAATTTTAAAAGTAAGTGGAACTAATGAACTGAATGCGTTTTAATTTGAAATCTCCTGGTCAAAAATGCAGTTCAACCAGTAATCACTACCTTTGTATGCTTATGCGGTTTTTGATGCGTTATTAAAATAGAGAGTCGGGTACTCGGGTATATAATTTGTTAAGTTTTAGACAAAATGGGTACATCTAGCTAGTAAATAATAATTATATAAAAGTAACTAGCTTACCGACCGCGGCTTCGCCCGCTTTCTCTAAAACGATTTGAAATTTAAACTATCCTATCTCTCAAGTTGGATTGAACTGCACATGGTGTGCGAATTTTATTATAATCGGTTTAGTGGTTTAGGAGTCCATTGAGGACAAACATTGTGACACGAGATTTATATATATTAAAAGATAATACATAACATTTCTCAAGTATAACCCCTTAAAATTTTTCAGATAATGGACTATTCCCTCCTAGTCGGCATACACAATCTGGACGAGGCACAACGCGAAAAAACTGAAGCTAGAAAAAGAACGGACTCCGGGCAAAGTGACGACGAGGGGGATGGTGAGAGGAGAGGACTTAATAGGACTCGGTAAGAGATAGTAAGAGATAAGAGGAGATAGAGTCAGTATGGAATAGGAAGAGAAGAGATAGTTAGAGATAAGAGGAGATAGAGTCAGTATGGGATAGGAAGAGATAAGAAAAGTTGTCAGCAACAGTGATAGAAAAGTAGTTAGAAAGAGAGAGTCGATAAGAGATAGTAGCCAGTTAGAGGGAATTTATTTTATTTATTTATTTCGTCGACCAACATTTGTTTACAGTGTTTCTTAAAATATAAATATTACATGTGAAAAAATAAGGAATCGGTAAGAGACGATAATATATAAGAGAAATAGTCAGTAAAAGCGAGTCAGTAAGAGATAAGAGAAATATTCAGAAATTGGAAATATTAAGTAAATAATTATATTGTTATGTATTTATTAAACAAAATCAATTAATATTATGTTGTAAAGAAGCGCAAGTGCCCACACTAAGAAGCCTTTTGATAGACTTGAGGGAAAGCATCGGCTTTAATATCTGCAGAGAAATATTACGCCAGATATTATTATCAAATGGGTTTGTTTTCACACAGAACAAAAACCAATGTTCTGTACTCGTAGAAAGCATGGCGACATAGATTTTTCGTTTAATGTTTAATTTAGTAAAATACACCTTATAAAATACACCTTATTCGCAGTGTTTAGAAAAAGAAAATGACAGTCCCAAAAATATAATATTTCAGATCGGATCAAACTAAAGAAGATTTCAAGGCCCAAGTGAAACGGACACAGTACGATTTTTTTTTATATATGCATATTTTGTTTTTGTCTGTCTGTTTGTCTCTAACGAGTGATGTCCCGTTCCGTTCTAACGTGTTTGTTTCGCATGTTTGTGTACTAATTAGACATTTTAACCAATTGATAATTACTATAATTTTATAGTAAGATATTGAATCTATAGCTATGAAAATCGTATCATAATTGATATATTTTTTTTCATGAACTTATGACTAGATAAATTAGTACTAAGTCAGTTTTTGTAAATATTAGTATGTTGAAAATTAATCCTTTATTTTTCTTCCAACTTGTTCTTGTATAATATTAGTCATTCGAAATTAAACCCTATTTCAGTATATATTAGTCTAATGTCCTTTTTCGATAATCAGTTTTTGTAAATATAAGCAAGTTGAAAATAAATCCTATTTTAATTTTCTCTTAATGAAACTTCACATAGTAAAATTAGTTCCAAGTTATTCTTGTAAATATTAGACATTGGAAAATGAACCCTATTACAGTATGCATTAGAGTCCTTTTTTTCTTAAACTAACAAGCATGGTAACAAACTACACTGTACTGTCTCTTAACCTATTAATATAACAGTTGCATTGTAAACTAAACTAAACCTAATTGGCCTTGTATTTAGATCATTACTTCTCTGTATTAATTATTATTAAACTGAAGTCTAGAAATTTCATAATTTCTAAACATGTTGATTTCATACGTTACGTTTTAATATTTATGTGAAAATTAATTAATATTAGCTGCGCTCCGCGGTTTCATCCGCGTGGCTCCGTTCCTGTTGGTTTTAACGTGATGATATATAGCCTATAGCCTTCCTCGATTAATGGGCTATCTAACACCGAAATAATTTTTCAAATCGGACCAGTAGTTTCTGAGATTAGCGCGTTTAAACAAACTTTGCAGCTTTATAATATTAGTATAGAACTATAGAAGTTAATTCTCTCGCTTATGGGATCTAATGTGCTTGTGACTGTGTGGTGGTACGGTGCATGTAATATGCATTTTGTGGGAATTAATTCTTTATTTTTCAATATTTAAACTTCTATTAGATAGAGTAACGTATGTACAGAATTTCATTCTTCAAAATTGTAACTTTATTTGTTTCCAAAATTCCCTTGTTTTTAAAAGTTATTAGTAAATTTAGTAAATTAGATATGTATTTTTCCATTTTTTTAATAACTACTATATCTTACCCAATCTAATCAAGTCAAAACTCACATAAATATATAAAAAATTACATTTTTTGACATTTTTTCCATCACCCCACACTATTTACTCACTTGACATTATTTCACATACTTTGATATCTCATTAACTGATATTATCCCATACACTTTGACATTATCTCACACACTTTGACATTATCTCACACACTTTGACATTATCTCACACGTTTTGACTTTTTGACATTAATTCCCTATTTTTTAACACCAGGTCGATAAACCGCCAACGGCTGGTAGCACATTCTACGGCTATGGAGAGCATTCAGGCGGAAAGCGAACCGATTGACGAGGAAGAGGATGTGCCGTGAGTATTTTTTATGTCAAATAAATATGTAAAAGAATGAAGAAGTATGTATATGGCAAGAGGAAAATTATGTCAACTTAGAAATTTTAATAGGAAAAATTTTGACCTATATCTTTTATATGTATGTAAGTGAAAAAAAGTAGTGTGTTAGTTACATCACTCAAGAACGGTAAAACGGATTTTTATGATGTTTACTGTGCCGATTTTCAGTACACATACTGTATTAGGATAACAACTGATTATAATTGAAAAACTATAAAAAATAAATACAAAAAAAATATATAAATAACACGTCATTACTAGCGGTCCGCCCCGGCTTCGCCCGTGGTACATTTTTACGTTTTCTCTCCATAAGAACCACCCTCTTACTTCAAGGAATATTATAAAAAAAGAATTAACGGTATCGGTTCAGCCGTTCTCGAGTTATGCGTTTACCAACACATTTTGCGATTCTTTTTTATATTGTCATTTTATTTGAAGGTTAAGTTAAACAGTACAAATAGACTGTACAAAAATAAAAATCGGCCATTTTCTTTATTTCATCATTTTTTTATTTCTTACTAGCTTCCGCCCACGACTTTGTACGTGCATCCCCGTTTTTCCCGGTTCCCGCAAGAATTTCGGGAAATCCTTAGCGGATGCCTACGTCCTAACATCTACCTGCATGCCAAATTTCAGCCCGATACGTCCAGTGGTTTGGGCTGTGCGTTGATAGATCACTATATCAGTCACCTTTGAGTTTTATTATATAGAAGATTAATATTATAATTTATTTAAAACAGGCCCGGCGGTATCCCAGCACGAAACGCGCGCGGCGAACGATTACTACTTTTCCTTGGTATTATCGACATTTTACAGTCTTACCGACTTCGCAAAAAGTTGGAGCACACGTGGAAGAGCATGATACATGATGGGGTGAGTTTCTATTTATTTATTTATTCGTGATTTTTTGTTAAAATACTGTTTACTAGGTTTCCGCCCGCGGCTTCGCCCGCATTTTCAAAACAAAAACCTGCTTATCTCCGGTTCCCGTGGGATTTCAGGGATAAAACCTAGCCTATGTGTTAAACCATGTTACCCTCTTTATGTGTGCTAAATTTCATTGTAATCGGTTCAATAGTATTTGCGTGAAAGAGTAACAAACACACACACATCCTCAAAAACTTTCGCATTTATAATATTAATAGGATATTATTACGTATTTCTTTACTAATCATTACTTTTATGTATTCCAGGACACGGTATCCGTACATCGACCTAGTTTTTACGCGCAACGTTTCCTAGATTTCATGGGCAAAACTGTGTTTAAGAAAATACCTTCGTGTAAGTATCAGTTTTTTTGTAAAATTGTAATTTTTTATACGTAAACTAACCCCCAAAAATAATCTTCTCTTTCTAATCTCTTCTTAAGTCTATTAACTCTATTAGGTAATAAGCTAAAGTGGTTAAGTATATAGATATAATATTTATATGGAATATGGTAAATAATAAGGTTGCGAATTGTATTAAATGCCCTCTTAAAGTTTAAGCCCTCAGGATATAGTATTCCGTTAATAAAAAATGTAGTAATTTTGCAGCTTATCGTTAAAATAATAACGCTTTTAGTTTAACAAATCATTTTATTAATAATTAAAGAATATAATCGAGCCTATAAGCATGCTATCTCGCTCGCACAATGCCTCTCTTTCCCACTTGTAATTATTATGTGATTTTAACTGACAGATAAAATAAACAGGACATATCCGAAAGTTATGAAATTGAGTATTGTTATTAAAAAAAAACAATTGAAGTTACTTTTGAAGTGTGGAAAAGAGATGGCATTATGTGTGAGCGAGATAGCGTAAAACAAAATTCTATTCTTTATATTTTCGTCATACTAATCCGTGAAATGATAAGTAAGCAAAATTACTTAACTATTTGTAGTTAGATTATAATTTAAAAATTGTGTAATAATGTGTCTACTTATATGGAAGTCGAAGATTTTAATTTTTTTGAAGGTAGTTTTGCTATTGTACAATATTTATTTGATTCGTTTAACTGCATTGTATGCAATATTAATTTGACAAATTTAACTTTAGAGAAATAGAAATATAACAGTGGACACTCGGGTTCGTCTATAATTTTTTGGTCGAGCCTTTAAAATTTATAATTTCAATTTAAAAACAGTAAACAAATGCACAAAATAAGTATTCCTTCAACATACACAATGAAATGTTGCCCATAAATAAATAGGAATTCATACTATAAGATAATAAAAAGAAATTCAAAACTACCTTCATTTAATTAAAATATTTAAACATATTATATACCACTAAAAACTTTAGACAGGGTTAAACTTAACAGGGTTTAACTTTAAGCGCGGGGTTCTCTTTAATCTGGTTTTGTCGTATTTCACATAGACAACTATTAAAGTGACAGATCCCTGGTTTAAAGTTAGACTGTGTTTAAATTGTTTTGTGTTACGACCAATATCTTTTCAATGATAAATTGAAATGTTCATACAGATCATACCGCTGGTAATGTGTGTTATATGTTACGCTTTTTATGTCTTTATTTTATGTATTAAGGTATTTATAAGGAGAAAAATGGCTCCATTTTATTACGTTTATACGCAAGTTATTAAAAAAATAAAAAGACATGTGGCACTCGGGGACTGCCGCGGTAAAGCTATTGCATGCTATGCCTTCAAGCCACACCTCCGCCCGTCGGAGTGTTGAGCGTGAGGTTTTTTTCGTTACGGAATTTCTCGATTCGGTCCCCGCGCTCAAGGCCCGCGATAGAAGCTATGCAATAGCTTAAAAAATGGAGCCATTAAAACCCTATATAAAATTGCAAATGTATCTAACCCAACCGAAAAAAAAGAACCGATCCGCAAAACTATAACCCGACTAAATTGTTGATCAGTGGACCTACCGGAGATCAAGGGGAACCATCGCAAATTCAGAACGTTGGTGACCAGCTACATAGGTACATACATATAGGCTATTGTGTGTTTGTAGCGTGGGTGGGGTGTTGGTGCGTTGGGAAATATGTTAAAAGGATATACAGTACAAAAAAAACTGTAGGCTATCTAACACCGAAAGAATTTTTCAAATCGGCTCAGTAGTTCCCGATATAGGCGCGTTCAAACAAACAAACTCTTCAGCTTTATAATAGCACAGATTAGGTCCGATATTTGTCGAATTACAAGGTACTCTTGCGTAAAAACATCAGGACTTTAGGGGGATCTCTAGACAGCACCAGACACATTCGATACTTCGACAAGGCCCTGCAAAACGATTGTCGGAATACCGCGGGTCTACTGTAATAAATGGATAGGTAATAATAATAAAAAAATTCAATTAGCTAGCTTTCGGGGAAGCTTAGCTATAAGAACAGCTTTCGGGGAAGGGTGAATCAGGTGATTGAACCAATGCCAGCGTGCACTGTAAACTTCGTAATAAAAAAAATAATCCGTATAAAAAAAAAATAATGAATACTGCTAATGTATTCAGGGTGAAGAAGGGATAAATACTTACTTGTGGTGCCGCATATATTCTGATGTGTATTTTTTTATGTGTTTCGTACAAAATATTGTGTACTAGATTTGAGCCCGCGGATTCGCCCGCTTTTTCAAAGGAAAACCCGCATACTTCCCGTTCCCGTGCTATTTCCGGGAAAAAAACCTATCCTATGTGTTAATCCAAGTTACCCTCTATATGTGTGCTAATTTTCACTGTAATCGGTTCAGTAGAATTTGACACATCCTCACAAACTTTCGCAGTTATAATATTAGTAGGATAGGATTGAAAAACAGTTTAAACTATAACATAATAATAATAAATAAGTATGATAATATAAATTAAATATATGGCTTCTAATAATTACAGGAGTGTTTATCCAATGCAATACACCAACACCCCAACTCATTTTTAGGCAATATGCTGATTATAATTTTGTCACATTTGATTTTTTGTTAGTTTTTTTTTTATTTACAACATTAATTTCTGTGATCGTTCACAATGTTCGGCATGTAATATATTGTTTTGCTAGTTTTTTTTTCTTTTCTATTTTTTCTAAATTGCATGACATTAAACATGAAGGTCATGCACCACGCCCCGAAAACGGATAATTTTAGTGTCATGTGAAAATAATTTTGTTTTTTTTTCTCACCCTAATCACAAATACTGTCCGAAATCGGATCCTGGCGCGCATCTGTGGAGGTTTGAGTAAGTCCGGGTTTTTTGAAAGAGCATGATATGAAGTGACGTCCGATTTTTTTTTATGTTAATGTGTTGGTTTTTCGTCAAAATTGTTATAATGGATTATTGGCGGGTTTTTAGATTAGAAAAAAAAACACGCGCCAAATTTTATTATTTGTAAGGTGGGAAATTGTCCGGGTGGTTGTTAAAATTGTTTACGTTATTTTTTTGTGTATTTGACAAAATTTTTGATACTCAAATTTGCCTAACAACAGAGTCATAACAGATATTAACATTTTATGTTGTTTTTTCGAATTCATTCATTGATTTTGTAGTTTTTATTTTTTTATTGTTGTTTTTTTCAAAACGTTACGCTGTTTAGTTATGTTGATTACAAAAATCATGAAATAGAAAAGGAATTTGCACCCGTATTAGGACATAGAAATTAGATATGTCTTTGTGAACGGTTAGGTTATATTTTTAGTTCAAGAACAAGATCATTATAACAATTTAATATTAATAATTCATATATTTATTATTAATTTATTTTAAATGTAGCTAGATTCGAGTTGGTAGTTAGATTATATATTTTCTTCTACTATTGCTATTTATTGGAATCTATTTTTAATCTGTCTCGTTTTCTGAATTATCTGTGGCCATGTTTTGTCTCTTCGAATTGGCATGACTTTCTTCTTATTCCTAAATTATTTTTCTTTCCTTTATTGCCTCTGGTTTCTGAACTGTTATTAATAATTTCGCCTTTTCTGATTCAAAGGTATATTTATAGGAAGAAAATTTTAATAAAACTTTGAAAATGTGGAAATGTAGTGCTTTGTGAAAATTTTATTTACGCGACTTTTTTTTAAATTATTTCAGCTTTGATTTACACGCCTTTTTAAAAAGTGCTTCTGATCATCATTTTTTTATAACGTTGTTGTTTTAGTTTTGCTACTGAAAAGTAATTTAATTATGTGTGAATAATTTTGTTTAACAAAAAGTAAATAATCCTTTTTACTTGTGTTAAACTAATTACTATCTTTGAATGCCCATACATTCGTAAAGGGCTCATTCTATTAAATAGATCAAAATTAAATTCAGTTTTTTCTGCTTTTTTGTCATAAAATCTTTGCCGAACACGATTTTGCAAGTTTACAAACAATTGCCGCTTATTTTTTTTAACCGACACGCCATTTTTTTGAATTTTTTTTTCGTATTTCTTGTAAAAATTCGATTTTTCATATGTTATTGTACATTTACAGCACTGAAACACTCGCCGTCTAAGCGAAAGAGCATCGCGAAGCCGTCTAGACCGCAAGAAGAAATCGATACACCCGGTAAGTTTGGATTTTTTAATATAAGTACATATTATTATGGGTAAAGTGTATTTTTATATCGCGCGATTTTGATACTTATTTGTGAGTGATAGAGATGAGTTTCGGTTGGTGGGATTTTTAATTGAAGTCGTTTGTGAAAACGGTGATACCTATAGGGTAGTAATAGGGGACATTTTGTTTTTGACATCGTAAAATTTAACAAATAGATAAAAGAAGGTTAAATATTAAAATTATAATGTTTTTATCAGTATACAGAGAGAAAAAAAAGAAAGATATTTTATTTTGATAAAAAAAAAACTGTTTTGTGCTTAACCAGCGGGTAGCCTGAAAATAAGATTTATTACCGTCGTATATAATGTCGGTTTTTTTTTTACAAAAAAAATCATTGTTTTAACAGGTATGATAGCTAGTCTACCAATTAGGTCGCCTAATATGAATAAAAAACTACGTATGTCTTTGCGTACGCAAACGGTCACGATAAATCAATATAGTGAGTTGATTGTTTATTAGTTTCTGTGTTTGCATCGTGTTAACGATTTTTAGGCCTGATTAGGAATCGTTTTAATATGTGTTTTTGTTCCGTGGTGGAAATTCGTGTTTAACAAAAAAAAAATGTTGCTAAATTTTTATGTTGGAGGCGAATAGTTGAGAAAAAAGATGTGAAAATTTTTAGTTTAATTTAAATTTTTATTAATTTGAATTAATAAAATAAACTCGAAATAAAGAGAAAATCTAATATAATTATCTTTTTAGATAATATATTTAATGAGCGTGACTAAATTTGAAATTGGAGTTGGTGTTTCTTTTACTTTACTTACATATGGAATGGCTAACAGACCGGAAAACAGATTTTTATTTTTTATTTTGTCTTTATTTTTAACTAAGTTTTATCCGTTTATTTTCTGCATGTCGTATCATATTATCTAAATGCATGAACGAATTATTAACCAATTTTATAAAAATACACTTTATATCTAGTAGAGTATTAACATTTTTTGTTTATTAACGTAGTAGACATCCCAATCCTAAATCCGTGTGAATGCAATATGTTTTGTTTCTCTAAGTAATTATTTATTGCTATTATATACATTTCAGTTTATTTTGTCCCCTCCCCCCATCCCTATTGGTGTGTGTGTTTTGCGTATTATTTATTTATTTTACACAAATAAATAAGGTACCTTCTAGGGAAGCGCGTTCCATCTTAGGCCACATCTCAGCTTAACATCAGGCAAGATTGTGGTCAAGCGCTTTCCTATTCCCAATAAAAAAAATATAAAAAAAAAATCCGTCGCGATGTTTCAATGTGTGTGTGTGCTAACTACGAAGCGGCTGTGTCCAGTGTATGCGGGTGGTGTGAAATAAACTGAAATGTATCAATATGTACCGTTTAGAGCGACGACTAATGCTGCGTTTTGTACGCAGGACGGATATACATCGGGCGTACTATAACGGACTATAATCCGGACTTGTTGAGACAAGCCAAGTCGCCTAGATCCTCTGTACGATCTAGTCTAAGCGACTTCACGGACACGACTATTTCGACTTGGAACCAAAGACACCAACAACCGACGGAGTATCCGTCAGTGCTATCTGATAGATTGAAAATCATGGATAGAGATAGGATTCAATTTCCCAGACGGATAGACTTCGATACGTCGAATTTGACGTCGCGAGAGCCCGGACCGTCTTACGATACACATTTATATAGAACGTCAGTGCACGATAGAATGGAGTCCCTATCTGATCAACTGACGAAAGTCCTAAGTACGGGAGCGGGTAGTACACACATAAACGGCAGTTTAGCAGATAGCGGTATACAGACGGACAACACGAGCACCAGCGTACCCCAAATATACGTAGCGGACGCTCAAACAACGCCCGTCATCAAAATACTCAAAGACGCAGCTGTGGATACGAGAAATGACAATAATCTCCAAGACATACCGTTCATAGATGAAGAGGAATTGGAGAAACCGTGGAAGCGCAGGTCGAACATTCTAGAGAAACACAAGAGCACATCGAACATTCCAGAACGTATAGACGAAGTTAGTTCGCAGGAACAATCGAACGAACGGCTATCTATGAGCTTTAATAGATCCAAATCGCCGACTTTCGTCGAGAAATTCAAGAAATTCTTCATGGATATTGGTCTGGTTAAGTCTGAGAGTTCTCCAAATACAAGAGAAACGCACGATTCCAGTACATTGCCTAAGAATCTGAATTCTAGTTATCGAACGCGTAGTGCGACACCAACTAATATAGAAACAAGGGAAGCGTCCACACTACCAAAAGACATGAGATTCCGTAAAGTGCGTTCTACACAAACGGTTTATATTAAACCAGAAACAGATATGTCAAGAGAACACGTATCCGTAGTTAAATTGAACGGAGACGAACATATAAAAGATTCGGAGTCAGAGAGGTGTTTAAAAGAGGTCGTATACGTGAGGAGTTTGGAAAAAGCGGCGATATATTCGGGCAACGATAGCGGTAGTACGATTATAGTAGTGCCGCCAGCTGATTGAAGTTTAGAACAAAAAATAGGTGGATAATCTGTGGATGCATGAATGCATTTAGTCTTTGTTGAATTTGTGAGTTGTGACGTCACATAGTACATTGTATACAGGGTATAACTTGGTTCATTTTTCTTATCACAATATACAGAATGGTTCAACAATTTGATTACCGTTCGACTCTGTGTATACAGGGTGTTTCAATTTTATTTTGTTGTTTACCTGTATAATGTACTATTGTTACGTGTGTCGTATAGAATATAGTTTGACGGATATGACGGTATGTTGCAAATTGTTTCGTGGCGTTCTTTTCTAAGTAAACTAGCAGGTCCTAGTTACAGTTTCTGTTTTAATTACGATTTTATTAAGTGGGAAAATATTATGGAATTGATATTTTGTGAGTGTAAATAAACATTGTTTTTTATACTAGTCGATTTTACGAACAAATATAGGAGATAAAAATGCTTATTCATTCCTGTGTAAATGAAAAGAAGCGTGTGTGCCGAGCACATGTGTCAGAAGTGAAACTTCTTTGCTAAGATTCAAAGATACCAAAATCGTCGCCTTACTCCATGACGTATTATCATGACGCGAACGTACAACGTGCGAACGAACGCATAACGTACGGTATTGTCATGACGCGACCTTGAAATTTTACTCTCAACGCGCTTGAAGAAGTTTCACTTCAAAGAAATGATGTAGTTGAAAAGTTTACGTGAATAGTGTATTTGGATGCAGTAGCCATGATACAAATAGTTTCTATATAATAAAAGTCGACCAGTATAGAAAACAAGGTTTAATTAAATCAACTAAGGGCTGATTTTTCAATCCTTGGTTAAAACTTATTCGTCGAATAATGTATAAAACTACCATTTTAAAAACGTATTCTAATCGCCCGTATTTGACAGTTTACGTGACATTTTAATATTATCGTGTAATACTTTATTGGACGGATAAGATTTATCCAAGCATTGAAATATCGGCTCTAAGAACAATGTAAAGATGGCGTATGATAATCAGATTCGTAAATAAAAGCTAAGTAATTAATTTATTAATAAAACGCCAAAGTAGTTAATTGGAATTGGTTGATAAATGACATTGAAAAACCTTATTTATTGAAGGACCTATGTGATCGGTAATATAAAAAAAAATATTAGAAAATATACTATACAATTTTGTTTTTTAAAAATAATAATGTATGCATTATTTATATTGAGATAAAGAATTAAGAAACCCAGTGATATATGCCTATCTTAATGCTACTTAAAATTTAAATTGACATTTATTAAAAAAAAACATCCTGTTTGTATATTTTCATTGATAATTTATTAAATTACTTTCTTGGTAACACAATTTTTGAAGCTTGACAAGCTTGCATGAACAAACAGTTTGTGCAAACTTAATGACTGTAGAGACAATAAAAATCAACTTATAATACTATTATTAGTATGTTGTCTTCTTATATCTTGACATACATGTATATCTTCCTTACTCTGCTTTAAAAATATACGTATTTTACCCAAAATGATATTTATATGGCAATACACACAAAAATTATGAGATTATTTATAATCATAATCTATTATTATAATATACGGTCTTAGTAAATTAGTCCAGTTTATGACGTCATCGACGCCATTTTATTTTTTTTAAATCATGTCAAATTGTGACGTCATCAGTGTGACATAAAAAAATGTAGTTTTGTATATAACGTGTCTTTCACCAAGAATTTAATCGTAATTTATATTTTTCCCTAGGTCAGTACATTTATTTTTATTTTATGTAGATAGAGGTCATGCATTTTGTACTAAATAATTAATTTTTATATATTCTTCGTTTAGTGTATACAATTTCCCTTTATTACTGTGAATAATAGATTATTAAAGTAATATTTAAATAAATTATTTTGTTCACTGCTATATCCGCCATTTTGGATTTTACGTCACAATCTATTATAGTTTTTTTATTTTTTATTAGGCGTTACAATTTTATGTTCTTTGTTCAAATTTTTAAAATTAATCGAATAAACTCACAAACATTATATTATATTTACATAGGTGTATTAAATATTGATATTAAATGTTGTACTGAAGTAATATTTCCTTAGTGATTGTAAAGGTGTTTCATACGCTTTATTATGTTAGGCTATAATAAAGGTCGGTATGATATGTGTAGGTAAGTTTTGAGATATGTGTCGTCTGGTGAAGCCATTATTATAAGTAAAAATATAGATAGGTTATTACGGGATTGGCACGGCATGGCTAATTAGCTATGTTACTTCAGTTGTCTCTTTCGCTCACGATAGTTGAATGCCACCTCACTTTGACGTGTAATCGTGTGTGAATTAAGCGCCTTATTCACGGTCCATCCCCGCTGTACGTCCCGCCAAGGTCATACACGATGCACGACGCAAAACGACAGTGAATAGTATTGACGTACGTCAAAAATAACATAAAAATAATAATTATTGACGTACGTCAATACTATTCATTGTCGTTTTGCGTCGTGCATCGTGTATGACCTTGGCGGGACGTACAGCCAAATGGACCGTGAATAAGGCGCTTTAGTTTGTCGTGTTTCAAGATCGAACGTTGTGTTGATAACCTATCTACACATTTTTACTTATAATGTAACTGGCCTTTAGATTTGAAATGACAATTAAATATATATGATGGGTCGTCTTAACAATGTGCAGCGTTGGCCCAATAAATGATCGTCGAAGTTTGCCGCTATTACGGCGATTATGAATAAACATCTACAATGACGGTCGATCATAGACAAGGCTCTACACTATCGTGGTTGCCTCTACTCGCCCAACGTTGCCCATTGTGAAGAGGGCCCATGATGTAATAAATGTTTTTGCTTACGGATTGACGGTTTTTGACGTATTTTGTGATGAAATGTAACCCGTCCGTAAAATAACGAATGGTATTTATTATTTATATAAAATATATTTGGAAAGTGTTAAAATCTATACAAATAGTAAGTAAGTATCTATACAATAGTAACTATATGCTGTTCCTAATTTCATCACATTTTCTTACAAGTTAAACCTTTCCTTGTAATTTCTAAAGGCCTAATACTTGTGTAGAAATATATATGCTATCTCTTTCTATTTGTATGTGAATGAGCGAGATAAAACATAGTATATTTTTATGTACCTAGTTTGTTTAAAATGTTGTAATTTATTGAATGTGTAAGATGAATGTGAATTAAATAATATATTATGAGATTTTTGATATTGTTGTTTTATTTATATTTTTTCAAATAATAATTTTTAATCATCAATTGGCAAAAATGAAATATAGTTTTTGAGAAAGATGCTTAAAAAGGGTTCTCTAATCTAGAGGTAAGACCATAGATACGTGTTATATTTAAGTATCTTCAAAAATTTTCTGCATGTTATTTAAATTTTAAAGTAAAATACACAATAATCCACTATATTGGTTATCGAGAGTGTAAAAATTTCAACAACACATAACCAAACGTTATTGTGATAATATTTAAAAATTATGTAAAGGTCAGAAATTTCTGAATAATGTGAGAATAAGAAATTAACCAAGAAAATATTTTCAACCGTCAAAATAGGTACTGTCAGTTTTACCATACAAATGATTTAGTGCTGATTTACACAGGGTCAGTAACTGACTACAAATTCGAGGCAAATCAGTGCTGACCCGAAAAAAAACCCTGTGTAAACAGATTTGAAGTCAGTACAGAGGCTTGAAGCCTATGTAAACATTTAAAGTCCGCCGAAATTCGGCGCCGCGACTGACTTGTCTACTGTCTATTTTATTAAACGTATTTCACGCTTACATTTGGATAGCAGCAAGCTCAAGTGGAACGAACGCAAAAGCAGGTGAGGTTTACAATATAATAGTGTTTTATATCGACTGTAAAAAAACCTCGAGAATGAGAGAATTTATCGAGTTTAACATATTTTATATATTTATGTATTTTACTTGGTTTATAATATTCAGAGTAAGAATCGTGTAGATAAAGCATCTGACTTTATCGGTGAATTTAGACCAAACGAACATAGAGCTAGAGCATTCTTTCGTGATCCTTTAGTGTAAACGAAAACTCGTATTCAATGTTGTTCAGTATTAGAACATTGCATAGAATCTTTTCGAACGCACTAAGAACAACGAAATAATGCTCCAGGCCTGTTTACACTAAAATAATTTGATATAGTGGGGTTAGAATGATCATTCGCTCGTTTGATCTAAATGCACCGTAAAGATTGGTTCAGTATTTTTCATGATTAATAGACCAAGATTATAATGAGCATTGATTTAGGAATGACCCGAATTAAAAAAAAATGATTCTAAAGAAATATGCAATATTAAAAAAGGGAACAACCCTTTCTGTAAATTGTGGATAGTATTTTAAATCAGATAGAAGTGAAAATTGAGTTTATTAAACATAGGAAAATGAATATAGAAAACAATAACTATAATACAATAATGTTTAGGTTATATTTATTGTTATTGTAAGCTTGAAAGAAAACATTTTGTTGCCAAAATGCTTCTGGCGCCCAAACACACGCTATGTAAAATCGCTTACTATTACAGCTTAGTTTGTTATAATATAGGTATTTATAACTTATTGACTTAATAATGTACAACTCGACCAAGATAAGTTTGCACCTCACGTCGATTACGTCACACTGACGCTTACGTACGGTCTGCAAAAAAGGATTTGCTATGACTTAGTCGAGTTGTATAATTATAAGATAATATTTAAGATAACCCTATGATGGTTTGTTATTGATATAAATTAAGACGTAAGATTTCAAAATGTAAACTTATCGTTGGTATTCTCTCTTTCCATGCTGCTATCGACCTATCGGATCTTTTAACTATTGGTATACTTTATTTACACCTAACCCTAAATCTGCATGTTATGTCTATTTGTTTTATTCTAATCTATCACTAACATCTAAAACGCACCAATAATAAATGCGATATGTTGACGGTCAAGCTCAATACACAAAAAACAAATACAAACACGCCATTTTGGATATTTAACTCCGTTGCCAAATCTATACGCTTCCATTCGTTCGACGAATTTTTGTTACTCCGCTTTGTTTCTTCCGCCAAATCTTGTTTATAATGTATTATTTGTACAATGTATTATATAATTTGTTTAATAAATATGTTTACAAATGTCTCGAGCGTTTCTTTCGCCTGTAGTGTCGTTAACTGACGTCACAGCGCAAATTACGCCGACGTCAGTGACGTCACCAGTGTCGACGTCCGCTAGAGTAAGCCAGGCGGCTACGAAAACAACTCTGTCCACTCCAGACCCGGACGTGGCTTTCCCAGCGGTCCTCAAGGGCTCGCAGAAGCAAAGAGTCCCTCCCCCCGTCCCGCCACGTGGCTCTCCCAAAGCTAAACGGGGTGGCCACTCGCAATCTACACTCGATAAAGGTGATTACAGTAATATAGATATTACAGTTAATGAAGTCCCACTTCATATAAATGATAGTGATGATGATTTTCGTTTGTATGGGCATGATTATAACTTTAAAGATATTGCATGCCATGTACCGCCCGTTTCTGATTCTTTAAACATGTCCAAAGTAGATACTAATTTGAGTTACGTAGAAGACGGAGAGAGCACGCTTAGGACACCTAGAGGTTTGTTTGCGCAATCGAATATGATGGCTAAGTTTGATATGCATGACGCGATGCAACACCACATGGAGTCGGGTGATTATGATGATAAGTCATTCACGGACTCTAGTAGTGACGATATTATCATTGAGGAGATGAAAGACATTGTATTTGAAAAGGTTGCACCCAAAGACAAACAAAATAAAGGTCCGTACCAGTTTCTGAAAACTGTTGGGAGCAAAGCTGTTGATAAGTTTTCTAAGAAAGCACCAGTTAATTCGTCAAGTCAAGAAGACAATGAGGAAATGGAAGAGAATGTATCAAAGATGAAAAAATCACCGCGAATCGATAAGGATTTAAATGAAGGCGGTTCAGTAAAATCAGATAAACCAAAGAGCTTAATGTCTGGTCTATCAAAGAAATTCACTTTCACTCAATCGAAGAAAGAGAAACAGAAGATCAAGCCAAAAATAGAAATTAAAACGTACGACGAAGAGCACGGCAGAGGGAAATTTTCGAAAGACGAAGCACTATGTCAAACGAAAGCGAAGACGCAAATAGACAAATTCCAAAAGAGCATAATGAAATCTTATTCAGAATCAGAGTCGAGTTCTATGTCGTCTTTACATGTAACTGAGACTGTGCGTAAACCAGTAGCACACGAGAATATAAGACAAAAGAAGGAGATCTTCGAAAAGAAAGTAGTAAGCAGGCCGGGTGTGAAAAGGCCTGCACCTAAACCGCCTGTTCAAGCACCTAAGCCACCTGTTCCTAAAAAACAAGCGCCAACAGTGAACGACAAAATGAAAAAGTTCTCAGTTACAGTTGTACCAGAGCCAAAACTACCTCCTAAAACATTTGGTGGTATAAAGCGAAGCAGTTTTAGAAGACTATCCGATAAAAATAAGAGGATACTCAGAATGCGGAAAGAGTTCGAAGTTGTGCTGTGAACGACGTCTAGAAGTTAATTGGCTCAAATCAAAATGCATGTGAAGATTTCGTAGTTATAGATGTATGCTTTGGCACGATTAAAGCTATTACTGTTATGTAGTTATTTTATTTCTTAGCTGTTCGTAGTCCGTTCGGTCTTACCTTACCCTTGACAAACTTTACAGTAGTACTATTATGTGTATCACGAATTATCTAAATCTCTGTGTATAACTTCGTAACTACTATGTTTGAATTGCATGTTCACAGTAGTTCCTTAGTTTTTATACAGCAAACACCTTGAATATTTTGATCATATTAAGTTAATAGTTATAGGTGTTATTAGTTGTTGTTATTGCACCATACCCTCTTACTTTCAATGATTATTTTTAAATGTTTAGTGTTTTTCTATACTTTTTAATACGTAGAACTCATCTAGCTACCTAATCTCACAAACGGGATAATTATATGCGTATTACGATATATTTTTTTTTGTAATGTTTTTTTCGAAGACACTATCCCAACGATACCATTTTGCACGTAAATGTTCAAGCTGTTTGCCAGAACCAAATACACTTTATAATTACTTATCTAGATCGGACATTTGCCAAATTATGATTCCAAACATGTTGTCACACATGACGCCTTATTTTACCCTAGCAATTGTTATATTCAATTAAATAACAAGTCTTCCAAGCGATAGAAATGCACATGTCCGGTCTACTTAGCAAATTTTTCAATCGTCACGCGTGATTGCTATTGAAAAATGAGCTCTATTCCCATAACAAGTAGGCTAGTCGTAACGCTAGTTGTGTGCCAGTGGGGGGGGTGTCGTGTTGTTCGACGCCGCCGCCGCCGTTCGAGGAAGCGCCGCCGAGAACGAGCAGAACGAACTCTTCGTCAACTACATCGTCAAGTGCGTCAGGTCGGCGGCGCGGGGCGTCGAGCGCGGCGAGCGTTATGACGACGTCGTCGGCTTCGTCGCTCGCGTTGACGCCCGCGGCGCTCAGTAGCGCGAGGAGCAATGAGGCTAGGTGAGTAAGGGAATTTGGGCGTATGGGTAGTAGTGATAAGGTTCCTATTACCTTGGCGCGTCGAAAGCGGCGTACATACCAGTACACTCAATGCAAAAACGATAAAAATAAATTAATGAAAAAAATCTCATCAATAGCATTGATCGAATCCACCAGTCCAATTTTATAGCTCAACGGAAGTAAAATGCAAAATGAATTTTATTCTAACAGTAATAAAACTCATTTGAGTGTGTATTCAACTACTCTATTATTTTACCATAACTCAAAAAAAACATGCAAAATTGAACTTTATTGTAACAGTAAAAAAACACATTTCAGTGTATACTCCACAAGTATTCACTTTTTCTAAACTTAACAAAACAAAAATGCAAAAATGGACTTTATTATAACAACAATAAAACACATTTCAGCGTGTGCTGGACCCCACCAGCGTCGGTAGAAGGCTCCACGCCAACATGGACGGAGGGGACGCCGAGTTTCACTGAATCGAGTAGCAGTGAACAAGGTGGGTATTAAAATAATGTGATTTTATTACAAACTAGCGGTCCGCCCCGGCTTCGCCCGTGGTACATATCACTTTTTCTCTACATAAGAACCAGCCTCGAACTTCAAGGAATATTATAAAAAAAGAATTAACGAAATCGGTTTAGCCGTTCTCAAGTTATGCGCTTACCAACACATTTTGGGATTCATTTTTATATATAAAGATATTGCGTGGTTTGAAAGAAATCGCAATCCATACTAATATTATAAATGCGAAAGTAACTCTGTCTGTCTGTCTGTCTGTTACTCAATCACGCCTTAACTACTGAACCAATTTGCATGAAATTTGGTACAGAGATATTTTGATACCCGAGAAAAGACATAGGCTACTTTTTACCCCGGGACATAGGATAGGTTTTATCCCGGCAATCCCACGGGAACGGGAACTATGCGGGTTTTTCTTTAACTGCGCGGGCGAAGCTGCGGGTGGAAAGCTAGTAAATAATAAATTATATAGGTACTAAACCTATATAATTTATTAGGTTTTCGACAAAGCGGGCGAAGCCGCGGGCGGTAAGCTAGTTATAAATAAATTAGAGATAAAGAATAGAAGCAGGCAGTATCGTTCATATACAAATTAAAAACAAATTGTTAGTTTTAAAGCTCTCAGTTCCTCTCCATTAATTTAATGATTGCTAATCGCAATTACAATAAATAATGATATAATAATGTCAGAAAAGCGAAGAACATCCATCCAACAGAAACAAAAGTTGTTTATTTTTTGTGATTTTTTTATTATTTACACGATTTCTTTTTTAAAGATAATTCTCCGAGAACAAGATGCAAAAGTTGTTACTTTTTTATAAAACTTTTTAATAAAAGTATTCTAACTTAATTTGTGTGGTAAATAGTTGTAAATCCTTAAAAAATCACAAAAAATAACAAAAAACAACAAAAAATACTATTTTTCGTCGTCAGGCTACCCGATAACGCCAGCCCGCGACGGCCGCCGCTCCCCGCGGCCGGCGCCACCGCCCCGCGCTACGCCCATCAACTGCCTCACTACTGAAGTGGTAAGATTTAGGGAATTTAACGGGTTTAAAGCCGGTTTTGTAGGTTTTTAAGTGGGGTTTGTGTTTGATTTTGGTATTGTGAAAATTTGAGAATTTGACGGGTTTCAAACTGGTTAATTTTTTAGGAAAAGTAATTTATTTCGGCAATTTTTTTTTTTTGTTTTAACGGGTTTAAAACTGGTTCTTTTTATACATGTGGTCCAAGCAAGTTTCGATGTTATCTAAGATCGGTATTAAATATTAATATACATACTGATTACTGATCCTAATTATCGCACATTACGAGGGTCGATGATTGAATTTTGAAATTTTGATCGCGTGGTTTAATTTTTTAATTATATCACTTCAAAAATTCAAACAGGTGATTTGAATTCTACCACTTAAATTCAGAAGAAGTATATATTATGTATTTCTGTTTTAAATCCGTTAAATAAAATCGACGACATACAATATGCCATTGAGAAAAGTTATATTACCTAGGAAATAAATAACTATAGCTAAAAGTAGTATAGAAGTGTGTGACACACTGATTTTGATGAGTCGTTTTACAAAAAACTTATAGATTTATATGTACTAGTTTTTAACTTTTACTCTATGTTATTATTAGACTGGCAACACTACACTATTATACTCTATGATATAATTAATAAAATTCAACAGATAATAAATAAAATTAAAATATTTAGTATATTATCACGAATGTTGCTTACATAAAAAATCTAATTGATTTAATAAACTAACATAGTAATATTTGTTATCTGTTTAGTAAAAGGTAAAGATAAAAAGTGATTTTGTAAAACGACTCTTATCACAACTAGATAGAATCCAATTCGGCCTAAAGCTGCTCAACTTTCACTGGATTACAATTGCTTGCTTTGGAGGTATTTGACTAATAAAATAATGTAAAGTTAAGTATACACGATTTGGCCTAAAAATTAAATATTATATTATTATTAAAAATAAATAAAAATGGTATTTTTAGGTTATATCGTTTTTACTTAACTATTCACAAATCACCTGCACAATGATACATGTTAAAGCTGGTATTATATTCATGTTTATTTTTCAAATTTTCATTGTCAAACTATTATTGACATTATTTTCATTGAAATAAAATTCAAAATCAAATTATTAATACTTATTTCGGGGAGCATCGAAGCGTCACTCGCGAAAGCTAGCGTGCTGCGCTTTTTTGAATGTTATTTTAATGAGAACAAAGTCGATAATAGTTTGACAATAAAAAATGAGCTGCGCCAGCCCTAACCTTCTTCCTTGCATTTTTATTGTTTATTATATGAAATTCTATGAATACCAGCTCTAACCTACCGCTTTATTAACAAACCATAATAACGCTGTATTCCTTTTGGACGCTGCTTCTCCCGGTGGGTTTGGATAGTTGCAATTAAAACAAAAAGTCGACTACGACTATAAGTGATGACGCACGGTTTTGCTTTTTACAAACATAAAGCTTTTACTCGATACAATATCGTTTGTAACACAAATAACAGTGCTTCCATTCATAGGAATGCAATTTGTTACAGATAACGTAAATTATTTTTAGTCTGTGCAATGGTTTGACGTTTCGCGCTATTTTTGACGTTGACATTTGACAAGTGGTGTTTTGACAGCCGCGTGCTGTGTGTTACCTGCCTTTAATGTTTAATCGGAAAGGAGTTTTTAGTTCTTAATTTATCATGTTAGAGTTTAATTGCTTTTTATCGTATGTAATGATAGTTCAGTAATTTGCAAGTATTATGTTATAATATGTCAGTGCTCTTGTCACAAATCTGGCATTTATTTAGTACTTTTATCACGCGTGCGGAATTATGGGGGGTTCCATATTTGAAGAGACTGTGCATGTTAATTTTTTAATAGTTATAATAGATTTTTTTATTTCTTTTGACATGTGGTATCACTTTAATCTCCTAAAAATACGTTCCCTGTTAACAAGAAGCTTATATCTAATACACTGGAGATTGCACTATGAACGTTGACTTGTCACGGGAAGGTATGACCTTGAATGACGCCTGGTTGTTTTTTGTCCCTTTCACACCTAACTTGGCAAGTTGGTGTGAAAGGGATGAAGGAACAACCAGGCGTCATTCAAGGTCATACCTTCCCGTGACAAGTCAACGTTCATAGTGCAATCTCCAGTGTATTAGATATAAGCTTCTTGACTGTTAATATTCAATTTAAATCCATCGACTAACTCTTGCATTTGTTGAGAACAAAATTGAACCAAAACACTTTCAAAATTCAAATAAAATATGGAACCTTCAGAAATCGAGTCGATATTGTCTAATTTTTTTCAGCACATGGTTTTAGCAGTTTTTAGCAAAAATAAATTACATAGTTATTTTATGTCTATTCTTGTTGTAATTCAAAAAGTATTAATCTGGGCACGTACCATGGCATGTTTCTGTTTGACAATTAAAGACATTTTTATGTTGTGTGACAGGGACGGGATGCGTATTCTGTATGTCTGTCTCTTTCTATTGGTCCTTCAAAATAGAACTGCAGATGATTTTCTTTAATCTCCATTCAATAAAAATATATATTTGACTGTACTAATGTCCAATTAAAAAGTAATAAGTTGTAGATAGGTTGCCAACACAACAAACGTCACACTACGCACACATGATTATATGTCAAAGTGAGATAGTACGATTCAACTCGTAAGTGAGAAAGAGATGGAAGCAAATGCTTGCTAATTAGCCACATGTTAGTGGATACATTCCTAGAACGATAATATAACCTATCTACTTTTGTTTCCGAACCTCAAAAGGAAAAGTTTGTTGTTGGATACATAGAATTAAAATTCTTACAACGTATAAATGTCTTTATTTGAATAAAACATGTCATAGCACACGCCCATTTTTAGCAATAATTGTTGTAAACTTGTATAATATTAAAAGTTCATTTTGCATAGTACAAATTTGATGTATTTAGATAATTGTATGTACTATTTAAACTAAGAGAGCGTTAGTGAACATATCCTTAACGTAGGCTTTGATTTCGTTTTAAATGCTAGATGGTTTTGGCGTTTTCTTTATGTAGGGAATTTGAATGCCTCTGTGTGGTAATGTCTTGATAGAAAACAATTACTAAGGATTGTTTTTCTAAAACAAATTCTCAAGCAATTTATTCCACGGACATTTCCTATTTCTGTAATTTGCATATGGGGAATATTTTTATTTTTTAGTGAGAATTTAATAAACTTGCAACTAGGTCCTGTTCTTGATTATTTTTATATATGGATGGTTACTGTTTCGCGTTTTACAGTTATTACATGTCAGAATTTAAGATGAGTCAGTAAAATAAAAATATCCGTTTTCAAATAAGCGCTATGGTATGTCTGATTTTGTCCTTTGATATATGGAAAAGTACCGTTTGATTTCTTAAGCGTTCTTACAGACGAACGACAAGTTGTGAACTGCAGAGGCTACTTCAGCCGTTGCCACCTGTCGACGACAGTTGTCGAAGCGTCGGTGGCAGCAGTCAATACGTCGAAGCAGTCTCAGCCGTTCACAATTTGCCGTTCGTCTGTTAGAACTCTAATACATTTTATTGGGGTCAAAGTCCAATTTTAAGCAGCAGAAATCTAGTTGTTACTAGCGCCCTCTTGACATTATGTATCGATGTTGCCAATATAAAAAAGTTACTGTTGATAGCTTAGTGTTTACAGTCGATAAATCATAAAGGTTGTTTGTGAACAGTGGCGTGCCTAGGGTGTAAGGACTGGGCAAGCCCAAAGTTTTCAAAGTTTTTGCTGGGTACCCTTTTCTTGAATTAGAAACCTTCCTAAGGTACTTATACTGTGTAATTACCGAATCAAATCTTCTAAATATTCACGCGCGCCCACTAACAGTTGAGTCAAACGTTTATCATTAAAATCGATAAATTATATTAAACTGTATGACATTATATTATTAATAAAATTGAACAGATCATTTATATTCTAATAATTCAAAACGGCGATCTTCTGAAGGAAAGATTTTATAACATCGGAATCGGAAGAAAGTAGGTGATTGTTTTAGAATTCAATTACCTAACAACTTTCAATTATTGATAATTCAATAAGGCGTTCTTGGCCTTGTGTATTTCTTAAATACGTACCTATGAATTCGATTTAACGATGAGAAAGCACGCTCCGTGGAAGAACTACCTTATACCTACTAGCAGAAATCATAACTACCAAGTACCAAATGTGCAAGTTTCAACAGCTGGGGCTTCTAAGCAATTCTTATTCATGAAGTCGATTAATTCGTAAACATATTTTAATTAAAATTTCGTATATGTGACTAACTGTTTGGGTAATGCACAAATCGGGAGTTGGTTTTTATGAAGAAATTAATTGATGTTTTTCAGTAAAGTTTAATGAGTTTACCTTTCCCCCGCTGAGCACAAAGCAAACCATCACAATTTACAACACAATCTGCTGTCGCGACACTCATTTTATCACAAAATTCGAAAAACATAACCTAAATTACACCGATATAATCACCCGCTCAAACAAACTATACTTATTAACAATAATATTCACGACGTTCGTTCGCGCAATCGTAACTATCTTCACACTGTTAAAGCCGGGCATTATTCTCCATACTGATTGCTATAGAATTCTATAGCTAGGTATGTAGCTACTTAGACGAAATTTCATACGTTAGAAGAGATGAGCGCAAAGCCCGGTAAAAGCCCACGCGTGCAAGCGAGACAACTACATGTTATAATCCATCCAATTTAGATTGTAACGTCAAAATAAAAGGTACGACCTTATTCTGATAGGAAAAAGGATGAAATTAAAATGTTTACTCGAATTCGTCATTGTTTTATGCTAGGCGTATTATATATTATATTGTAGGTGAGTTTTCATTGAATTTCGGAGCAAATTATGAATGGCTCATTGCGCGCGAATATTCAAACGTGAATTTGGTTATTTTCCTATCTCGTAGCGAATTTCTAAGGCAAGCCGGGCTTTTCGGCTTGTATGAACGTACCGCCACTGTTTGTGAAGCAATTTAGCGTTTGATATAATGTGTAATCGGCTTTCGTGCGTGTGTTTAAAGACCAATATAGTCTTCTATTTTTAGAATCCGCTGTGACTGCGTGTGACATGGCAGTAGGACAAACAAAATTCATAAAACTTGATATTAACTTATAATTATTTGTCTTATCTCTTGATTGGACTATATTTAATTGAAAGGAACGTACATCTTTTTTCTTAAATATGACAATACAGAATCTAACGTCGTATTACTAAGCAATGGTTCTTCCGACATTTTCGCTGTCAAAGTGACGCAACCCAACGTTGACATGTGTCATTGTATTTTGTAGGATAACAAAAGTTTTCTATATCAATTTATTCAACATAACATACCCAGACAGTTGAGAATATTCAAATATTTTTGTATTTAGCAAATTTTCAAAGTTTTTTTTTTATTACCATTCTAACCATTTATCGTATCATGGTTGATTTACGAAGTTTTTTTGGTTATGAAAGAATTATATGCCCCAGAGTTGCCCCCCACTAGTTCATGCCTGTCACATGCCTGTTACCCTTACAATAATTATTGCCACATCTATATTAATATTTTACGAATAATATTTCCGCCAAGATTTTTTGTGAGTGCAACATTTATCGTTGTTATTATGTATAGCAATTGTATAAAACTGTTGTTGTTATTTAATTAAGATTTAAACGTAATAAAGCATTTGAAATACAATATAGTCATTTTCGCATGTTCTATAACCTATAAATAAAACAAATAGTTGGTTGCCATGGTTACCCACCTAATTTTGACATGTGAATGTTCTATCAAATATTTCGGCATATTGTATTATAACTTGGTACAACTGCGCATGATCAAAATGCAATTAATATATTTAGATGCTTTAAATTGCATGAAATAATAATATATAAAAGAACACTAATTAAAAATTCGCTCATTAAAATAACTTTATTCTTTTCGCTTCCATGTCATTTAAAGGTAAGAATTTCCAATTTTTTTTTTACTTTTTTTTGTTTTAACATGTTTGGTTTTTATTACTAAATTATTTCAGTGAAAAATACTGTTACAGGTCGAAATTGCACATTTGACATCCGAGACAACGCATATTTCTATATCGAGCTACGAAGTGCATCAAGTTGAAGAGAAATTTAGTTAATATTTTAATTATAATGTGTTTAACCTATTTAATCTGCTTATAAGTTATATTCGGGCTCAAGGTTTCCCGCCGAAATATATTAGAATATATTCATACGTCATGACGCTATCAATACTTAAATATCAAATGATGGTAAATTAGAGCTAGCGCGCAAGAGCAACTTTTGTCTCCGCAACTATTTTGTCTCTCCCATCAACTCTATGGGCTAGTAAGAAAGTGCGCGCACGTAGCGACGCAACTCCCCATAGAGTTGATGGGAGAGACAAAATAGTTGCGGAGACAAAAGTTGCTCTTGCGCGCTAGCTCTTGGCCAAATCAGCAACTGTACTCGATATTTATTAATTTATATATTAAGTGTAAAGTGTCATTAAAAAATCAAAATATTTTGAAAGCTTTTTTCTATATTATGGCAGACATTGCAAAACATCAAAACTAGGTTTTCTTTTATGGCAACTACGATATTAAAACTAATAATTGACAGTAGCTGAATTATAATTTTATTTAAGTTTAACAGTAGTTTATTATGAAATTCTCATAATAGATCTGAAAGATATCTCTGAAAATGAGTAAAAAAATTCTCTGAAAACATAAGAAGCTATGTTTTAATTTTACAAGTTTTAACTGTCTCTATTTATCTGTGATTTTTTTACTTTACTGTATTTCTATATTGTGTGTCTCTCATATTAATTGAATAATAAAAATAATGTATATGTACATATTAATAAAAAAAATGCATATACAGTGAGTTCCATGAAATATGTGTGGCGAGGATAATATATTATTTTCTTATATTATACTAAAATCTGTATACAATTTTATGTTTAAAAAATAATACAAAAAATAAAAGTCACGATTTTATTTGACACTAGCCTATTTCATTAATTAAAGATAATTCTTTATTTCAAGCATTTGGATTTTTTTGTGTAATAACACAAACATACATACATAAACTTCAAGTCATAATTTTTATGCTGTCGTATTAAAATATGTATACATACATACGTAAATAAAGATATTTTACTGGAGGATTTAAAAATACTGGTGTTTAGATATCTCGAAAAAAACTTACTGAATGTTTATCGTTTAACTTATTTATAAGTCAAAAAAAATCGAATAATAATGTTTGACTAGATGTTTTTTAGTTTAAAAGGTATCACCTTGGGTATCACGGATTTTAAATGTATTATTATAATATATGATAAGTTCCAATTTTAAATCATTTCAAATATTTTTTTTTTCTCTATTTAATGGTACAGGTACTATACTTTAATAATTTAATTTGATTATGTACAAATAATGAAGTATTATTAATTAAATGTAAGCAAATGTGTATTTATCGCGCATTTAAGCTTTTTAAATGTAAAGTCAGCAACCAAAATATAACCTCATTTTTTATTTATTGTTTTTTTATTTTTATTAATGACTTCTTTCATTTCTTATTATATCTTCAATATACTTCTTTTCATTCTATATCATACATTTTTAAGATATTTATTTCAGAAATGATTATGAATTTATGACACTTGCTTTTTATTTTATCGCAGTAAAAATTCGCTCAAATCGGCTGTGTTTCTTTTTATCATTTTTTTAAAGTACTACATTTTTATGAATTTTTGTTGCTGGCTACACAATTTAAGAATTATGTATGGGTCTGTATTTATTGACCGTGATGTGCTTAGAATTAAGGGTTCTTTTTAGTAAAAATATTTTGAATTGTAAACCTCAACTGAGGTTGTAATGTGTTTGAAATATTTTAGCTAAATAATGGATGCGAAGTATATGTTCAAATACTGTTTAAGCGAAAGATAACTTTGATTAGAGAATACTTCTTTTATTCTAAAATCACATTTTGATGTTGACTGTACTACTGGCATAGGTAAAAAAGAGCGTGTGTGCCGAGCACACGTGTCAGAAGTGAAACTTCTTTGGCAAGATTACTAGAAGATACCAAAATTATTGTCGCCACACCATGACGTAACGGTATTACCATGACGCGACCTTGAAATTTTACTCTCAACGCGATTAAAGAAGTTTCACTTCAAAAACCAAATTGCTTTACAAATTCTATACAAGAAAATATAGCCATTTTCTCTAATCAAAGTACGAAAAGTAATGCGAAAGAATGAGACATTATCTTCTATCTCTTTCTTTCAAGATGAGGCTCATTCTTTTTATTTACGTTTCATTAGGTTGGTTTACACTGTGTTTTTACTGTCTATATAAAAATTAGACGTTTTTATTTATACCTATAGTATTATTTCAAATATTTCTTGTAATTATTATTTCCATAACGAAGAATCTCATATTACTACTTTGGAAAAGTAACTACATACTACTATAACGTAACAAGGAAAAGGCAGGAATTCGTATGTTCAAAACTTTATAATGTCACGTCTACACATTTAAAACATGTGTATAAAAAACCGTGTAGAAGCACCTTTATGTTGAAAGAAAGAATCATCAATTTAACTCCACAAAGCTCAAAAAAAAGAACATACCTACTAAACATACAATAATAAGACAGCCAATTTATTTATGTAATTCACTATGGTTTCAGAACTGATTTATAAGTTGCCATATTAAACAAGCACAGAGTAAACCAGCCATTGCCACTAGTATAGATAAATGTTGTTATTTATTATATAATGTACAGCGTTTTGTAATCTTGTTGTTTGCTAGAAGAAGTTCGTACTTATCTGTATATCGAGGTGTTTCGATTAAATGTGTATTCGAATTATTGTTGTGTTTTTCTTATAAACCTTTATATGTAGTTTTTAATCATCTGGTATACAATTTTGCCTATAGGAATTTGTGGACAATCTCTTAAATTATACCTTATCCATTTGAAAATTACTAGAAGCTTGAATTGGAGAGATTTACATATTTACTATTATTATAGAAACATAATACGTACAAGCCCTTAAGTTAAAATTTCACATGTCATATTCCTTAATTTTTCGAAAATATGTGTAGTTAAAAACTCTATCTTGCTCGAGTAAGAGTCAACACAAAGTTACAATATCTTTATATACTCTAAATATATTTACCTAGAACTACTGAGTATATCAATTCTCGTAGAAAACTACGTAGGTTGACATAAATTAGAACACTAAACGTACCTAGCTCACAGCACTATTTACCTGCACATATGCACTTGTGTTCATCTGGTGATGGGTAAGTGTTGCCAATACTAACATTGTTTTGTTTCGCACTATTAGATATAGGTCTACATAATAATTATTTAGTATAATGTATTTTGTTAAATATCACATACCTACTAATAATATTATAAAGCTGTAGAGTTTGTTTGAACGCGCTAATCTGAAGAACTACATGTCCGATTTGAAAAATTATTTCAGTGTTGGATAGCCCATTTATCGAGGAAGGCTATAGGCTATTATATCATTACGCTAAGACCAAAAGAAGCGGAGCCACGCGGGCGAGACCGTAGGGCGCAGCTAGTATGTTAAAAACTGAAATCTTTGTCTGAACGGTCTTATCTCAAGAACTATTAGATCGAACTGAAAATTTGTTTGTGTTGGTTACATTTATTAATATTTAACATCGAGTTACTTACTTTCAAAAGTTACGCTCCTCATTGTAAAAGTTGCAGAAATGGTAAATATTTTTGAGCTGATAAACAAAAGTATCTACATTGAATTATCACTCAAATTGTTTTATGCAAAACAGTCATAATCATTAGAAGTCAAAGCATTGCTAGTTACTAGTTAGTGTGTGTAAATTGCGCGCAATCAACTCGCAATTTACATATGTAATATATTTAAGTTTAAAACAATGACAAAATATTAATTTAATATCATTGTTTAAATCTTTAATTGATTTTGTTTTTTTACAGACTCGATTGTGAGCAACGATGGCGACGAATTTATTAGTAATGCCAAAGATAAAAAGAAAAAAATATAAGGAATGACAAAATTTGGACAAAATAAGGTGCAGAATTTTGACTGTCTGGCAAAGCTGACAGTTTTGTCATGAACATGTTAAAAAAATCTTCATGTGAAAGGCTATTCCGAATTAACAAATTATATAAATATAATTCAAATTTAATTTGTTTGTTCCGGCTTATCATCAAATTGGCTGGACCGATTTTGATAGGACTCTCGCTGTTAGATAGTTGATATATTATTAATGGGAATTAGGATTTCAATTAGGAGTCATTCCCGTAAAAATGTCACCAATCGTTACGTTTATATACTTAAGTAAAATATGTAGATAACTATTATTTATTTTAAATGTGTATTATCAATTCATTAAACAGTCAAATTTAAAATAAATAAAATAAAAATGCCATATCTCATCGTTAATACTGCAAGGAGTGACTATTGGAATACTTTCTTTACTCAAGTTTGAGTATTGTTTAAGTATTGAAGTATGAAGTGAGTTTAGAATATAAAATACAATTAATTGTATTTCTATGTCTGAAGAGTTTTCAATTAACTAAGTACATGAAAGGTTCGTAATAAGAAAGGATAGAATTTTATAAGCAAGTAACTACTAAAACAACATAATTATTACAAAGTAACATTAACATTTATTTCTTATAAAACGATGACCGCCTCCTTGGTACAGTGGTTGACGCGTGATTGTCGAACCGAGTGGTCCTGGGTTCGATTCCCGGTGGAGACGAAGAAAAAATGTCTCGGTCTAGCAAGACACAGAAGGCTGATCACCTACTTGTCTCTAAAGAAAATCGATCAGTGAAATAGATGCATCTACCCCTTAGCCTTACTCCACTTGGGAACACGGGACTTCACACTTATAAAACAATCGCCTTGATTTAAATTACATTTTAAAAGGGGGGTTAGGCGGTGAGCAAAAATTCAGCTATTCGGGCCTGAGGTAAGCGGTGAGGGGGTCCGCGTTTAGTATGGAATCAACGTGCTCGAAACTAAAAAACGTAAGCGCCATTCACATTTTTATCAAAAAGTGAATGAAAATATTTAGTATTTTCTAAATCTAAAACAGTCACGAAATCGAGAAGGTAAATGCCTATATACTTGTGATTTTATACGAATTATTATCGTAAAATACCGTTGTAATGAGCATTTATATGATATTTTAGAGGTAACTTCAGGATTTTGTTTTATCGAGCAAAATTTTTCCAATCGTGTTTTGGAAACAGTCATCCCATCACACATACGTTCTGTAATACATATTCGAAATTTCAGAGCTAAAAATCTTCAATATTTTCAATTATAGCTCATAGAAAACAGTCCATTTTGCCGTGTTCACCTACTAAGGGCCCGTCTAGTTTATCTAGTAACGAATGTGGGCAAGGAATTATTTCTCTCATTTTTGGTAATTGGAATAGTGTTGATAGTATAATATAGGATCTTAGTTTAAAATATTATTCATGGAGGGAAAAGTTATAGGAACGGGTTAATATTTTTTTGTGGATTTCGTCAGAAACGAACGAAGAGCCTTAGAAACTAAACTGAAGTTCGTTATATTTATATGATATTACTCATAACAAGAAACACAGGATTCTTATAAACTAAAGTAAACACCAATCTAAGTGCCCTTACGCACTAGCGGTTAACCGCGGTGGCGGCTAACCGCGCATATTTAATTGTACGCACTAATCATAAAAGCGGTTGCATATTAAAATGGGAAAGTCTCGTTACTATATGAAGATTTACAATATATTATGGCCCAGAACTTCTGATCCGATTTGAAAAATTCTTTCGGTGTTAGATAGCCCATTTATCGAGGAAAGCTATAATATTATATCATCACGCTAAGACCAACAGAAGCGAAGCACTGCGTTTGGCAGAAACTAAATATGTATAATCGGTTTAACATTTGCATGAAAAAGTAACAAACATCTATACATCCATCCTCACAACACATTATGTACCTACTACCACAGACTAATAATAATATACTACGTATACAACTACTACTGACGAATCTTTATTTTAGGTACTACTTTATATTTTATGGCAATGGTATAAACAAATGCTCTCAGTCTATGGTTTAAAGTTAGCCTTTGGTAGTAATAATTATTTATTTTTGGCAGGTTAGGAGGTGGTTAGTTAATAACGGTGATCTCTAGTAAAATGTATTAGCTGAAAATTAAAGCGGTTTTATCACAAAAATCATGTGGTTTTAATTTTGTACTTTTATAATTTATTAATAAATAAATAATAAATTACACACTTGCGTTTTATTTCTCGTCCCATGATATTTTCTTACCTCGTACTTTCTAAGTTCTGTACAAATAATAAAGCAGATTTTTTCGTTTGTTTGAATGCGCTTATATTTGTCTAACTACTGAATCGATTTAAAAAAGATTTTGCGCTATTTGATAATTTTTATCGCCTGTGCAATAGACTATCTTAATATATATAAATCTCGTGTCACAATGTTTGTCCTCAATGGACTCCTAAACCACTCAACCGATTATATTTATTTGACACTTCATTACACACATTGTTTTTATAAAATATAAAAGTATATACCTAATAAGTCACAATGTTACAGCTTAATATGTGTAACGGGGCGGCCTTATCAATTATAATAAATTATAATAAAATTCGCACACCATGTGCAGTTCGATCCAACTTGAGAGATAGGATAGTTTTTGTGAAAAAAGACTGAAACATGTAGGGTACCACGGGCGAAGCCGGGGCGAACCGCTAGTAATTTTATATGTAAAGGGGGTTGCTGACCGCTGAAATCTATACAAATATTATAAAGCTGAAGAGTTTGTTTGTTTTATTTGAACACGCTAATCTCAGTTCCGATTTGATAAATTATTTCGGTGTTAGATAGCCCATTTATCAAGGAAGGTATATAGGTAATAGGAATATCATCACGCTAAAACCAACAGGAACAGAGCCACGCGGGATAAGCGCGGGGTGCAGCTAGTATATTCTAAAATATGCTGATGACACAATAATATGATGATGATGCTAGTGTATAGTTTAAGGCTTGGTTGCACTATATTTGAGTCATGTTTAATGTCAGATTTAACAATTACAAAATTTTAAATACTAAAATACCTACTTTACTTAATTAATTTTACAGTGACAACTATGTGGGTTGCACCAGCGTATTTTTAGCATATTTAAAGTTATTAGTCTCAAATCAAATATCATCTCATTTTGTATTTGACGCCTATGTCAGTTATTTAACGTTTGTTTAACCGGTGAAACACGAGCGGTTATAGTTAGTATTAAAATTATGACGTCCTCTATAAAATTGTGAAATGGTGCAACTCATATTTTCCCTAACCATTAGGTACTTTGACATCTTAGATTTTTGATATGTTTGTTATTGCTAAAGTAAAATGGTGCAACTTGGGTGCAACCCAGCTTATAAAATGAAAGAGGTTTTATCACAAAAATCATGTGGTTTTAATTTTGTACTTTTATAATTTATTAATAAAGAAATAATAAATAAAACATTTGCGTTTTATTTCTCGTCCCATGATATTTTCTTACCTCGTACTTTCTAAGTTCTGTACAAATAATAAAGCAGATTTGTTTGTTTGTTTGAATGCGCAAATATCTGTCTAACTACTGAATCGATTTAAAAAAGATTTTGCGCTATTTGATAATTTTTATCGCCTGTGCAATAGACTATAATTTTATATGTAAAGGGGGTCGCTGAAGGCTGAAATCTATACAAATATTATAAAGCTGAAGAGTTTGTTTGTTTTACTTGAGCACGCTAATCACAGGAACTACTGGTCCGATTTGATAAATTATTTCGGTGTTAGATAGCCCATTTATCAAGGAAGGCTATAGATTATATGTAAACGCGAACAAATACCTACCTACCTACCTCTAAATCTATACCTACTTCTGTACGAGCTGAGTTTGCATAGTTAAAGCTTTATTGAATTCTAGATATAGTTAATTAACTTTAGAGTATCACAAACTGCAAACCATATAAATAATAAACTAATTTCAAAGAAGACTGGGTTCGATTCCCAAGAAAATTATATAGAGAATGTTCATAAAGATATTTTGGCAGTAAAAAATATGGTTGTGTGATTTTCATAGCTTTACTTCGCTTGACACTAGATGGCGTTGTTAAACATCCCTTAATATCTTCATTTCTAATGTGCGTGTGTTTGTCACGAACTCTTACCTAAACGGCTGGACCGATTTCAATGAAATTTTTGGTATCTTCGGGTGAATTCGAGAATGGTTTGGAATTCAGATTAGCATTTTACATTTCAATTTGACTGCTAGCAAAGCCGTGGGCAACAACTAGTAATTAGAAAATATATAGTTCATAAACATACATTTGTTTCATACTAAAAGGATTATACATCCACTAACGTCACTAACAAGGAAATGAAATAATAACTCGAGCATACATAAAATAATTTATTTTAAAAACATAAAAAAGCAAACATAGTAATGTAAACTGTATATTATGTACAACACAATACAAAATAAACGATATGAAAAGCTATGCAATTTTCATAGTTAAAGTGTTTTTCTTACAAACTTTATCCCGACTGACTTCGATAACTTCATAAATTTTACTCTCTCTACTAATAACGTACTTCGGTAGTCTTGCAACAATATGTGTCCCTTCACTAGTCAGTATTTTCTCAGCGTATATCTCCAATACTGCTTTTTTCGTTTCATTCGACTGTAAAACATTTGCTAGTGCATTTGCTTCATATTTCTTGCTATTCTTTACAATTTTATTAGACGTTTTATTTAAAACAACAACTTTGTCATCTTGATCAATATGGACTGAAGTTCGTTTACTTACCTCTTGCATCATGCAAGTTTGAATCGATCTTGGCGCTATTTTTGCTATGGGAGCTTCCCTTTCTTTAGAATTAATTTGTACTATAGTAGAAACGTTCGTAGCTATAACTGTTTGTTTGATGTTTTTTCTACAATCATGAGTTTGCATGCCAACGCAATTCTTTTTAATATTTCCTACGCTGTCTTTTATAAGTTCACAATGTATTTCTTCGTCCTTTTGATCTCGTTTTCGGCAGCAGCATGCGTTTGGTTCTAGTGATTTCAAATTAAGTTTCGCAGCCATAGCGTTACACATACATATACGGGGATTTTCAACTTTTTCATCGACGTCACTACATACATTACTATTTAGCATTGTAGGGTAAATAGGTTCTTCATCATTATCAGTGTGAACTTTCTCTTCTGAAATAACACTGTCCACATTGTAGTAATTATTCATACTGTCTGTATCTCTATAATAGTTTTTATTCAAAGACGCACGTGTAAGTTCTTTTATTAAATCATTGCCCGTATCAGAATGGTCTTCCTGTCCACTACTGTCTGATGTCAGAATAGCATGTAACATTTCGCGTACGGTTTTCACAGCTTCTTTAGTTTTCTCAACCGATGCAGCGTTTTCAAATACCTTTTTTAGCATCTCCTTCTTCTCTTTCCTGCTTCGTAATTTCTTCATGTCTCTAAAAAGTTGTTCTTTATTGGGAATATTTTGTACATATTTGTCATCATCTGTTAACGAGACACCAGTTTCTGATTTATCCGTATTAGATTCCAATACGTTTTTAAAGCTATCGTCTTTGCTGTATTTCTCACTGACATCCGTTTTATTTTCATAGTCTATATCATTCTTTATTGAACTATACGTGTTTTCTGTAAAAGTGTGCTCTGCGCTACTTTGAGAAGCAGTTAAGAGACACTCTTCAGCTTTTAACAAAGGTGTGCTTTCATTATTACTTTTTGTTATTTTTACCGAACTATTTAAATCGGTGTTTATAGTATGGAGGGAGAAAGCTTGATTGTCCAGATTAAATTCACTATAGCCGGTTGCGACTGTATGAAACTTTTGTGATATCTTCTTCGAAAATTCATCTGTTTGTTTTGTTGAACTGGATACGTGAACCTGCTTCTTTGGTTTCTTTGCTTCGTTCTGTTTACAATTCTTTATAAATATTGATATGTTCACATCGTTCTTTTCAGTGTTTGTATTATCAATAGATTTCTTTTGCTTATCATCAACTCGATAAACGTCTGTAAGCGTATCCATTCGAGCATCAGTAGCTTGTTCTTCTTTAGGCGTGTGGCCGGAATTGTTAATATCAATTTCATCTGTTTTGTCGCCATGTTTGAATTTTAACGTAAAGTTTATTTCAATAAGGTTACCCAAACTAGAGCAACTCCGTGTATTTTCTGAATTTTTATTATTAACGGGCTCGTTGACACATGTTGTTGTTGATACTCTGTGAATGTGGGAATCCCTATACAGTTTTTTAATTATTGTGTTATCTGGGCAAGTGCCCGCTTCGTTCTTATTTGGATCCTTGTGATAATCTACCCTTTCGTACAACGTGCGCCCGTCTTCATCTTGCACTTTAATATTTAAGCTCTCTCTTATTTCCTCTGTACTGGGTGTCGGCTTTTTTAAGTTAATTGTGATATTTTCATTTGAACTCAATCTTATTGTGTTAGGAATTAAGTTTGTACTACCAGATGAACATTGGTCAGAACATACTCTTTTCTTGGATGCATAATGCTTTAAAAACTTATCTGCGATAGACTCCGAAGGACTTTGTGGACCTTTTAAAGTTGGTGGTGGTGCACGAGGTGTTTGCATCGTTTTTAGCTTTCGTCTATTTGCACAATTTGGTGAGCATTCCTTTTCTTTTTTCTTTGGTATCGGATTGGATGGACAGTTCTTATTACACTTTGCGGGGGGGTTTGGTAGCGGTGCCATTTGTAATTTTATACCAGATTTTTGAATAGAACTTACACTACAGCACCTACTATTTTGACTGCAACATTTACATGGACTTTGTGCTCTAGATTTCGTACAAGGACTACATGTGCCAGGTAAAAGACGTTGAAGGCTTTCAGCAGAATTTTTAGTGGTACGTTTTGGTGAGGATATAGGACGAGATTTACATGTAGGTGTATTTGACGGCGATGTTGGGTGGGAACAATGACAGCAATGACGCCTACATGGAGGTGCGTTTAATAAAGATTGACAAGAAGGAGATTTGCGAGGTGGTGTTTGGCGTGGGGTAGATCTACGTGTTGGTGATGCACATGGTGATTGACATGTCGATTGTGAACTAGACGGAGTTTTACAGGGTAGCGTATGTGAAGGAGATTTTACTGCTTGTATTGGTGAAACACAATGCGGAGAGCAACATCTATTATTTTTACATGGTGGTTGTGGTGTATTAGTTGACGAAGTTTTTTTGGAAGATGGCACGCATGGCGGTGATGTACAAGGCGTGAGCTTGTGTGGCAAAGGTTTGCATGATTTGGACGAAGTGCGTGCACACCTGTCACATGGAGGAGAATGAACACAGTGCGGTGATTTACATGATGAATGTAAACAAGTTGGTGATGTGCGCGGGGAATCTTTACGTGATTGAATATTATGAGAAGAGGCTTTTGGAGGCTTTTCTGGAGGTATTTCTGGAGGTGTCTGACAAGGAGGGGGAGATAGAACAACCGATAGAGTCCTGCATTGTGGCGGTTGACACACTGACGATTTCTTGCACGTCTCACATCCAGACATGGTCACCTTTACGCAGGACTGCTGCTTACAATCCATTGTTTCGCAGTCGGGAATCGACACATGTTTCTTTGATGACTTTTTAGTTTTTGCCAAATATTTAAAGCTATCGCTCATATAAGGTTGTGCACAACTATCCTCGCAACTTGGTACAGAATAAGGCTGAGTATTCCAGTTAGATCTATTGCCACACGCGTACATCCTTCGTTTCCTAAAAACTTCTAAAGAATCTTTAGGCGATACTCGTATAGCTTCTGTCGTTAAGGACTTATTAAAAAGCTTATCAAGCAAACCGGACTTTTCTTTTTTCGATTTATCATGTTTCTTTCCTTCATCGAAAGGATAACAATGGCTACAAGACGATGTATTGCATGATGATACAATATTTGATGTTTGAAAATCTTCAAAAATATTTGGGCAGGATTTGGATACGTCTCCTTGATTGTTCAAAGTGGTTCGTGAAGCATATTCGGAAGAGCATCTCAAGTTTGTGTCACTTATGCACCACGAAAAAAGATCAATACCTAAAGGAATCCAATGACGATAATAGTCTTGGAGATAACTTTCAGCAAGCTCGCATTTCTTTTGAGGTAAAAGCTTAGGCACTGATTCTGAATCCGTCATATCATCTCGCGTTTTCAATCTGAAAAAGAAATTACATAAGCTATACCTACGTTTTATTGTATATCATGAATAGATAAGGAACAGGTTTATGTAGGCACATCTTTTGTCTTCCTTGCAAATAGAAAACGCTGTTTATGCGACTGTGAGCGTATTGCTACAAATTACATGAGGTTTCGCATCGCAAATATGTTTGAAATGAATGTGAAATTTTGGTTTCTAAAATTAAATAAATAAAAAATTTAGGAGAATTTTTTTTTACATCTCGAACAAGATTTACTTACATTGGTTTCTTAATGTCTCGAATATCTCTTTGCGTTATAATACCAACACCAATAACATCGCAAAGCTTAGGAATGTATACTTGGCTTCCCTGTATAGTAACATCTCTACATAAGGGTGGAGTCTTTTTCAAAGATTCAATTATTGGAGATTTAACATTAATATCTTTGACGCTAAGTTCAACCTGGGCACCGTTATGAACATGGTCACCCATATCAAAATTATCTGTATTTCGCTGACAATAATTCGTGTTCGAATTTGGTGATTCGTAATCTGTGATTTTATAAACTTCCTCGTCGCTTGATCGAACATCGTTCAACGTCAGAGATTCGGTAAAGTAACCTTTTGGTATATCAATTAAAATGTACTCTGAACTTTTGTGTTTTCCTGTTTTTATAAAGTTCTTGGAATGTAGAACTAATTCTAGTTTGTTTCCGCGCTGAGATCTGTCAATGCACCATTTTCTGTCGGAATAAGTTACTTGGATGTTTCGTGTTTTATCCTTCCTTACGCCAGTCTTTATTAGATCTATTGTTTGATATTGAGGATAGATAGTTGTAGGAATCATCCATGCTTCAATGTTTCTTTGCATAAATTTTGGTCCATGTTTATGACGGGAATAATAGTTAGATGATTCTCCTGTTGTTACGTCACTTTTGGATCGAATAACGAGTCCAGTATTTTTATAAACACAGTCCAAAAGTTCGAATATTGTACTACTACTGGTAGCATACATATTGTTGTTCCATCTTATTTGTACGCTTCTCCTTGAATCAACTTTACTTGACAGGAAAGTACGAAGCCACGATTTTTTCAAAATATTATCGTAATCCTCTTCCAAATTGCTATCTATATTGGAATCTTGTATTATTTCTGTTGGATATTCTTTCGCGCCAATTTTAATTGTTAACCCGTCTTCAACCTCACAGCGGCCAGCTGTTACGCCTTTTTTAGTTTTAAAGACTTGTTTCGCTTTATCTTTACTACGTTTTCTAAAGAAGAAAAATTTCTTTGCTCTTTTTTTCTCCTCTCCAACTTTCGTTGGCGATCCTTTTTCAATTTTCTTTTCAGGTTTCCTTGAAGCGTATACTGATGTTTTCGGGCTTGGTTTCTTGTATGTATCATCCTCAAAATTAAACTTCTTTCCCCACAGTTTGAACATACCTTTTACCCCTTGACAATCGCTATCTACTACATCAGTAGACCAGTTTGAGCTTATATCTTGTTTTTTACTTGGAGATCTTTTTTTCTTTACAACAGTACTATTAACATATTTGTAAGGATTCGTAAATGACGTGTATGGACTGTAAATCTTTGTATTAGAATAAGACTTTGGTTCCAAAGACGGTGGATCTGAAGCTATTGAAACGTCTTTGCGACTAAGAACACTCCTTTGACTGGAATTCTTTTCGGTAACGATTTCCTTCTTAGAATCTTCTTTTTTAGCCAATCCTCTTCTTAGTGCTTCAAAACGCCGTCGCAAAACTGAAGCACTTTTCAAATCTGTCACTGGCTTGTCTATACTTTGTTGAGTCGATGAATTTTCTTCTTTGGTCGCAAACATTTTCCTATATTCTCTCTCTAATTTATTTTCCATTGGATCTATTGAAGCCCTAATCTGTTTATCAATACTTGGGTTTTCTAAATTGTGAACATGTTGTACTAGAGAATCCGAGGAAAAGTCCTTTTCTATCTTATCTGTGCAAGTTTCAGCGGTTTTTAATCTTGTTTGTTTTACAGGTTTCGGTTTAACTTCAATTCTATCTTCTAGCATATCTCTTTTAGATTCCTTTTGTGCTTTAACTGTTTGGTTAATTATACTATCTCTTGTTAAGCTATATTCAATTTGTGCTACAATATTTTTATTGACTTTATAAGTATCAGTACTTTTCACTTGTTGCTTTGATGCAATTATTAAATCTATTGGGCTAGTTGCGCAGGATACTGTTTGAACAATCGGTGATAGTTTTTTGCTTATAAGAGATGCTGTTATAGTTTCTATAATACCCCCAACGCATTTAGATGACGTTCTTTTTTGATCATAATAACTTGTTTCGTTTCTTCTTTTCTTTTCTGAAATAACATGAAAATTTACGTCAAGCTAAAAGTAAATTGATTGTTCCTACTTTAAATCAATATAAGTAATAGGAAAATTAACTCACGTTCAAATAAAAGTGAATAATCCGAATTGCCAACACCTCTATCGTCTGTTTCTGGCAAGTAAATTCTTCTTGTTCTACGCTTCGGTAACGTCTTGATACTACCTACACCAATTTCAGTGAAGCTCTTCCAACCAGGGTACCTCTCTTGGGTCCTGTAGATCTGACGAGGGGACGTATAGTATCTGAGGCTTCTGTGATTGGCCTTCTTGCATGTGCAAATGTTATTGTCCCTTTTGCTGTTGTATTGACATGAGAAATCTTTATATACCTCATAGTCTTCACCAAAATCTTCCTCTCCCCTTACAATCCTACTAGAATATAGCTCGTAATCCCGATTATATGCTTTCAAATCCCTCTTTGTAACATAAACACCTTTACTATTTTTCATTTCTTCTTATTTATCATAATTTTTCTATTTGTGCGCATTTTTTTTGTGCTTTCTACGAAACAAGCGACATATTTGTTTAAACTAGAATTTTTCTACGTTTTCTTTGATCGCTTTCAAAATTGACGTGATTTACTTCTTTATTTTCAGCATTTGTTGTTTGCGAATTAGTTCTCCTGTGGATGTTAAATAATTTTCATTAAAATAAATATTTTTAAAAACTAAATTTTGTTAAAATAGGAAAAATGTTGTTTTTACAACTTTCCTTTTAACAAACTTGTTATAAATTAGATTTATCACGATTCATCTATCGTCTTTAATATGACATTGACATACATCTACTTCATTATTATGTACCTTTTTATACTTGTGCATTTTTATATTGTGTTTAAATATTTTCTTAGTACAGTTACAGTTAAATAGTACATTATTTATCGAAATAATCATATGGTATGTAATGTGTTATCTGGGCTTGAAATGGGTGGTGGGGCAATGGACCTTATAATCATACAAATAATAAATGTAGGTAGGATGGAATATTCATCAGTAAAAAGCTAATGAAAATATATTTTTCCAGGCCTCTTTATGAAATCAAATGATCGTTACCGAAGGATCAATATAGATATAACATATTACACACACACAAAGAAAGAGAAGGCAAAGATGAATCAAGAAAACATGAGGACGCACCAAAGATCTGATATTTCTTCTCAAAACAGATTCATATGTTCCATTTGCTTGAACCAAAGACCAGCAAATATATTAAGAAACGACGAAATCAATAAACATGCTGCAAAATCGTGTCCTATTTGTCAATGTGGAGTCCCTATTTATACTGATCATTCCGATACTACAAAAGCAGATACTTGTGATAAATTTAAAACAAAGCACGTACAAACATCACAGACAGATATTCCACATAGCATTACTTTACTGAACGAAGTTTTAAACGCATTTCAGGCTAAAAAGAGTTTTGATGTTACAGCCAAAACAACCAAAGATGCAAGTGTTAATACGAATCCAGTTAAACTTATTAGAAAAACTAATTTATCGATCAGTGAAACATTTCATTATTCAATCGAAGGTACGAATAGAGTAAACGGTGAGAAGTTCACTATCTTAAACTATGAACCGCAAGTTGAAAAGAAGATATCATTATGTAAACATAAATCATCATCAATACCACAAATGAAATTGGAAGAACTGAAACACTCTCTGAAGGAAAAAACTAAATCTAAAGATGCGATAGAAGAAGTGAATCGAATGTTCGCTACAGTACGTAAATTGGACGATCGTAGTGATTCCAATAGACCGTTGATTCGTAGTGGTCCTCGTATCCTACCAGTTGTAAAAACTGAAAACTATGAAGAAGTCGATACAAAAATACACCATGAAGAAAGAAAAATAAACCAAGAATATGAAATGTCGAGTGGAGATTCCGGATTGAAAATGAACACAAAAAGAAACCGAATAGAACGATGTTGCAAATTCGAAAAGTGCGCTGAATGTATGTACATGTGTTACCAGTATCAACATTATAAATCTGGAATTTGTGAACATTGTAGATTACACAAACTTGAGATGCGTGAACGAATTTGATATTTTTAATGTTTCTATTTTACATTAAAACACGTTAATATTCATATGTCTTTATTTAAATATGTTTTATTGCTACAAATATTAAACGTCTATCAAAAGTAAAAACTATCTGAAGATAATTTCAGTCTATCGCTCCTGGAAATAAAAAAGAAAACGTTATTAAAATACAATAAAAAAAAAACTATTGGATGGCAAAATAATGTTACTAGATAATTAAGTTCTTTTTGCCAAGAAAAGTTCTAATATTTGCGATACATTAAAAATAGGGAAGAAAAAAAATCCTCACCTAGTTTCAGGATGCTTGCTTCTATTTCTCTCCAGTTTTTCACTGTGAGCCCTCTCCCAGTCTCTAGGTGACTCTCGACTGAAATTAAAATTTCAATTTGTAATTATAATATTATTACTGCATTTAAATACTCAGATTCAATAATTTGTCGAAAAAATAAGATTTGTAAACACGATCAATTATAACTTGAAGTGTTGCAAGTACTAAAAAGAGAGAAACAAATACGAAACATAACGTAAAAGGTAAGGGTATAAAACGGTGTTTAACAGTTTGAGCTAAAACTCTACTTAGCAAGAAAAATATTGATAAAACTTTTTCCCAACGTTGTCTATTATAAAATATAGTACATCCCGATCCTTTCTAGTTTTACCCCCCTTAACTAACGAACGTCATTACCCTAAACTAAACTATTTTAGATTAATTAGTTAAGTTTAACATAACTCACTCCCCCAAACCCAATTCAAAGAACGGTTCATTGTTCGTGCGATCCAAATTCTTCTTTTGCACGAATTCCTTCGTCAACACCCGCTTGAGCGTGTTCGACGAATCCACGAATTTGCACATACACTCATTTAAATTCTGCATTTTACTAAAAAACGCATCTTTATCACATTTCTCTATTGGCACTTCAAACAGCTTTTCTATTTCTCGAGAAATAACTTTACAATTGTCTGTCAAATCTGGTATGTCTGTGTATTTTAGATCTGTGTTAGTTGCCGCGTGTTTAAGTATTTTAATCTTTGGTGTTACAGTTTCTATAATAAATTCTCCATTTTCTATAATATCGTCGGGCGGTCTGTAATACGGTTGTCGAATGCCGTACATTTGCGCCGGTTTCTCATCGGCGAGACCGTCTTTTGTTTTCGCCATTACCAATTTTAGTAGGTTTTCGAGGCCGATCTTGTGATCATTGAGGAGGTGGCGGTCGAGAACTGTTATTCTGAAAGGACATTTGAAAATAAATAAACATTAAATGCTTATACAAAATGATGTATTTTACAACTCGATACAACAAGAAGAAACCCGTTTTTCTAATAATTAGATAGCGTTCACAATATCTAAAGAAAGTAGTCAATTAACGTTACGTTACATAGCCTGTAGAAGGTATACATTTTACACATTTAAGCTATCTTGCTTTTTTAAAATATCTTTAGAGCTAGCGCGCAAGAGCAACTTTTGTCTCCGCAACTATTTTGTCTCTCCCATCAACTCTATAGGAAATTGCGTCGCTACGTGCGCGCACTTTCTTACTAGCCCATAGAGTTGATGGGAGAGACAAAATAGTTGCGGAGACAAAAGTTGCTCTTGCGCGCTAGCTCTAGTTAGAGTAACTATAGATGCCCATCAACTTTACTTGCAAGACTAGGTTATCGACATGTCTACATTTGAAAATCAATTGTTTTTTTTTATAATAAAGATAAAAAAACAAACCGGTCCGCATCAAAGGAACACAAGTGGCACGAGAACGTCTCCTTGCGTGACTCCTGTACATCGGATAGAGCGCTACAACAAGATGGCAGATCTTGCATCGCTTTTGATGTGCATTCGCTTTGGGCTGATAGATCCTTTAGCAAGAAGTATAATATTAATAGTAGTAGCATTTAGAAATAATAGCTATTTATGGATATATGAAAATGGATAAATAACAAGTGATAACTGCGTTAAAAACAACCGACTTCAAACTTGCACTTGCAAAATTTACAAATACCTACAGACAAAAATGCTCATAAAATAAAAACTACTGGGCCTATCCGAATAAAATTTTTATGGGACCAATTCGACACCATCCCGCATCGAACAAAAAAAGAATCACGTAAATCGGTTCAGAAACCTCGGAGTAATCGGTGTACATACATAAAAAAAAAAATATATATACCGGCCGAATTGATAACCTCCTCCTTTTTTTGAAGTCGGTTAAAAATAGATATATATGCTACTGTAAAATTGCAAACACAGTTAGATTTCAATTGAGCGGGGAAGAATGTGTTAAATTGCAAGCATAAGTCACGGATCACAATAGTAAAACTTTATTTCATAGAGAACAGTAATATTGTAGGTATTGAAAATATTAAATTACATATCTTAATATAATATATAAATCTCGTGTCACAATGTTTGTCCTCAATGGACTCCTAAACCACGTAAACCATTATAATAAAATTCGCACACCATGTACAGTTCGATCCAACTTGAGAGATAGGATAGTTTAAATCTCAAATCGTTTTAGGGAAAGCGGGCGAAGCCGCGGGCGATAAGCTAGTTATTATATATAATGGTCTGTGATTGGTAATTAAATGAATATATAGATTATAAGATATCACCGCGATGTGTGGAGAAGAAATCAAAAAAAGTCAACCCAGTACATTTTCTATAGTATGAGATTTTAAGAGCATTTTCTACGACCAAAATATATTCATACTAGATTTCCGCCCGCGGCTTCGCCCGCGTTTGCAAAGGAAAACCCGCATAGTTCCCGTTCCCGTGGGATTTCCGGGATAAAAACTATCCTATGTATTAATCCAAGTTACCCTCTATATGTGTGCTAAATTTCATTGTCATCGGTGTGCCTAGTGCGAGTTTTCATCGAGTACGAAACGTTACTATCGCGTTTGCGTCACAGCCGAATTAGTATGGGAAATCGAACAGCGCCCCTAGCGGACGTATGGGGAAGCTTTGATTCCCCATACAAATTTCGCTGTGACGCAGACGCGATAGTAACGTTTCGTACTCGATGAAAACTCGCACTAGGCACACTGTTCAGTAGTTTTTACGTGAAAGAGTAACAAACATCCACACATCCATACATCCATACTTACAAACTTTCGCCTTTATAATATATATTAGATATAGATAATAAAGCATTTTACTAACAAAATTGACAATATTAAGGTTATTTCCTTCCTCAGGGTGCGGAAACAGCGTCTTGCTTCGACAGATGCGCGCGCGCAGCTTCTCGAACAATTTAGTTGCTGATGATGTCCTTCCTAGATCTAAATATAGATGGCGTTGTAAACAATATTATATTACTATTTGAAAATATCAAAGAGAAATATAAAGATTATTTTGAGTCTTACTTTTGTTGCCTCTGTCCTTACTATTATAGATTTTCTCCATTGGAATTGTATTCGATTTAACCTGAAAATTAAAAAAAGGTTTACTATAATATAATGCGGTAATTTCAGAGTGAATACATAGATTTTAAGAATTACAATCTCCATAATAACTCAAGAAAAAAATTTAGCTAAACAGTAAAGAGATAACTAAATTATTGCTTAGTAAGTTTTATGGAGTAGGAATAAGAAAAATATTACAAAAACGTTAATGTATTGAACGGAAAAACATACGAATTAAGATGACTACCGAAGTACCGAACCAGAAAAGTTGTTACGCTATTGCATAGCTTCTATCGCGGGCCTTGAGCGCGGCGACCGAATCGAGAAATTCCGTAACGAAAAAACCTCACGCTCCCCACTCCGACGGGCGGAGGTGTGGCTTGAAGGCATAGCATATATGCAATACCGTGGCAGTCCCCGAGTGCCACACGTCGTTTTTTAAAGGAATAATTCAACTCCCAACATATCAGCTATAGAAATGTGTTTTCTAAAGATTGCCAAAGCAGAATTCTTACTTCAGTCCCTTTTACGGGCTTGTAATCCCAATCATGCGCTTCGTGGTGCAACTGGTGATGCATCGATAGTGCACTTTCAAATTGCGCCTTGAAACTGCATTGTGAACAACTGAAATATAATTTTGTAACTTTAATACTCCTATTTCAAAGCTAAAATTTGTTTTGCGCATGACTTATGTGCATCCTAAGAACATTTTCGTAACGAACGATGTGCTTGCTCCCCGAACTTCATTGTCTTGAGATGTCTAATCGATAGCGGATAGTAGGAGGGTACTTTTCATAGCAAACTGCTTTTCTTTTTCCGGGAAAATATAGACTTTGTAGCAATATTCGCAATAAAATCCTGGGTAAGGGCTGTCCAAAATTAAAAACTAAAATTATTCGAGCTTCGGAAATATTTTGCATTTTGATAATATTAAAAACGTATGTTAAGTATTATCTGTAATATTCTTTATAGCTTTTTTAAATAGCGTGGAGTTTTATTTTGAATAATTACCAATAAGCCATTATAAATCGCCTATAAAATAAATAAATTATCCAAAACTCTTGCCAAAACTGTATACTAAACTGTAGAAGGAACGTTTTGACATTCAGTTGACACTATATTAGCATAGATATTAGAATCTGATAATGCAGATTTCAAAAAAGGTTTACTTAAAAAGAGGTTCTCTATCACGATAATAACCTAGCTTCCTAACCGTGGATTCACAAGCGTATAGTTAAAGGAAAGCGCGCATAATTCTCGATCCTGGGAGATTACCGGTATAATGTATATATCTGAGAAATAGGACATGAGATAACCTATCTTGAGCAAACTATCATGATACCAAATTTCATTCAAATCGGTTCAATGGTTTAGGTGTGAAGAAGAGACAGACGGACAGAGTTTATATATTAAATAGAAGAAATTCTATTTCGCATATATAAAATTGAATAGTAGGGAAATGCTAATTTCAATGATCAAGCTTTAAACATCATATGAAAAACATGGAATCTTGTTGATAAAGTTGACTCAGCACTCACTTTACCGGTTAGATAAACCAATATTTGAGCTTGATAGCAAAACAAATGTTTTGCATAGCGTGTTTATTTTATTATCACGTTTTTGCTTTATATTTTTGTTTTTTAATCTGTTTGAATTATTTAAATAATTTCGACGACCTTCAAGACATCTTATTTATACATGTAATTATTATAAAAAGGCGTAGAATTGCATCATTCTACAAAACAAAACACTTCATTAAAAACTCCGTGTTTGCGGGGCACTCGTGTCAGAAATGAAACTTCTTTGGCATGATTCAAAGATTCGTCGCCTTACTCCATGGCGAGACGGTATTGCCATGACGCGACCTTGAAATTTATCTCATGCATTACTAAAATTATATATAAAAATTGCGATAAAAACCGATACGTCAATTCCATACATTATATATAAACACAGACCTAAAACAGCACCTTGGAGCACACCAATCGTTTATTTACATTGTAAATACGGAACTCAATCACTCGTAGCATTCGTGTATAGTATCGTAGTCTATTTTAGATTCAATTACGAGATATGCATTTTGATCATATTGATGGATCGTGTTTAACTGGATGGTGCAAATGAGTGATTAAGAAGCATGTAAGTGTGAGTTTTAACTTGTGAAAATCGTTGGTTTAAACTGGATAGTGCAAATGAGGCATATCTGAGTTATAATTAGTGAAAATACAGTCGAGTTAAAACTATGTTAATATTATTTTGATATGAGTTTCAATAGTAGAAACTAGAAAAAGATGAATTTATTTTCATAGAATTTCATTACTCACTTTTGAGCTTAAATTTAACTCGGATACTTACACAGTACTAAATATCGATTTTATATCTAGTTCAATACGAATCTACAAACATACAAACAAACAAAATAGCCAATTAGCCTAAACCTATTCTAGTTTTATGAGTCTACCAAGTACACAGACCAAGTATCAAACCCAGGATCATATATAGGACCATATATATATATCATATATATATAGGACCCTACATATATTAACCACCAAAGAGGTCACCTATGTTTGTTTCGGTGAAATTTACTTTTTTTCTAGTTCAAATTGTAGATAGATTTATAGTCATAGGGGTTAACGGTTAACACCCGTATGTTTGGGATAATTACCTAAAACCGTTCCCATATAATGATTCTATCGTTTAGTGTGCATGTCGCCGTCAAATGGTTGAATCTGCTATTTGATTGACTGACTAGCTAGACTAGTACCTATTAGTTGCGTTCCATGATATTTGACAAAATGAAAAAGTAGAACATTATATTTTTTTACACGTTGTTTTTTTTTTTAAACAAAAATTGCAAACCGAAAACATTGTTGAATCATTAACATCTTCTAGTTCTAGTCTAAAGTCATCAGTTTTTTCGGGCTTATCCCAAAAACTGACGAACCGTATCCTTAATATTAAAATGTAGAGTTTAATGTCTTTGACCTTTCAGTTACACTACTACATTAATATAAAATCGTCATATTTTAATGACCATAATAATTATTCGCAAGAGCAAATTACGATCAAAACACATGTCATTAACGTTATCAGCAACATAATGAACATGGCAAAACAATTGCTTTTTTACCATCATACAATCATGCCTTTTATTTTATACTGTACTAAGCCGATAAACTAAGGTTTATCATGATCAGGCATAATTATAATACCATGACATGTTTCGATACAGGATTGTGTACTCTATATTCTTTGACATTAAGTTTACTATAGGGTGGTCATGGGAAAAGGTTGTCCTAACCGCTTGAACCACCACATTCTCGTCTGCCAGAATAGGTATAAAGTACCTACTAACCAGTCGAACGCGGGGGCCCGTCGTGAACGCACGTGTCGAACGTTCCATTTCAAATTTGAATAAAAAAATAACAAAAACGAATCAATTCCACAAACTTTTGTTTTATGAATGAAGTGTTTTTCTATAACGGTTATGTAAAGCATTGTTCCGTTCGCAGGTGCACCATTGTTCAGTGTAAGAGGTATTAAGTTAAGTGTTTTCGTTGAGTGAAATCTAGTAAAGCAGGTGAGTTTTTTGTTGTTGCAATATCCGCTTTCTCTAAGGGTTTATTGGTTTGTTTTATAAACTATCTTGATTTATAACAAACAACTTTGCAACTTTCGTAATAGATTAATTGGAGCCGTGTTATGTTACCGTTAGAGTGTGTAAACTGTCCATCTAGCGATTAACCGGTTGTGTGAAGTTCCGGTGAACTTTCAATTGATTTTGGATCTTGCATTTATATTGATTCAAATGTTATGTGCTATGTCAATAGTGTCTAAAAGAGCCTGTATCATAATAGTTGACTCTATGTTCATATTTATTTTGACCTCATTAAAACGAAGTAAAGCTTTGTTGTACACGACAAGGTATGTTAACCATATTTGATTTATATAGCAGTTCTCTATATTAAAGAGGACATAAGTGTCGTGCAAAACGTACACACAACTGCATAGATATTAAATATCTATGCAGTTCTTATCATACTACCTATGTAGGTATCTACAAATTTTGCCAAAAGTGCAGGGGAATGACGTTGAACTTATCAATGTTTTAATTAATAATTATGACAAAGTACCATATAAAAAAAGAAATACTGGTAATGAATTAGCATATGCTCACCTCAGCAAACGGCTTTGTTCGTTTGATACCCGCATAAAATATACCTAGGTACTTAGTCTATGTGCCAAATTTCACTTAAAACCCGACCAATTGCATTTCCCTGAAATAATAACTAAAAAACTTTCGCAGCATAATAGTAGGAAGTAGGTAAGCAGACGTTCATTGTTATTAAGGCTAAAAAACGTGAAACCACGAAATATACAGTTGACACAAATTGCTTTTTGACTACTCTCAATGGTGTATTCGTGATGCTTTAAAAGTGTAAAATAAATGTTTTGTTATTATTTATTATCTTTTACCTACTAGGACTAGGAATAAAATAAGTACTGACGACAATAATGATACACCATTATGTAGATAAAGAGCTTGTGTGCCTAGCACATGTGTAGCGGGATTCAAAGATACCAAAATTGTCGTCTTACTCCATGACGTGACGGTATTACCAGGACCTTGAAATTTTAGTCTCAACGCTCCTAAAGAACTCACTTCTAAGGAAACTTATATTCTATTTATTAGTATAAAACAGATGTTACGGATACCATATATATACACAGCTCAATTGGCAGCTCAATACCCTAACCCTACGGCTTCTAAGAAATATCCAGGTTACTTTCCTAACGAGTTTGTAAATTATCTCTGCTTGATTGAACGGTGAGGCGGTCTTGAGGGAAGAGTTGAAACACGCTATGTATCTTAATCCACGATTATTACTTGATTTGCCAATTTTAGGTAATGGTCGTTAGATATCTGGTTAATTTACGGCGTCCACAATGTGTTTTGCCACTAAGAATGCTTCAGAAACAAACATGCATTAAAAATTGGATGAAGATTGTGCTTATAAGTACATCAATTATTCCAATTATTTCTATATCACTATTCACTCTGTAAAAATTAAAAGCAGCAAATAATCCTAAAAGGGCATAAAGAACTTGACTCTACGGAAAGTAGAAAACGTATAAATACGAACATACTACTGACTACTAAGGCTTATTTTTCTGTTTGGCCTTCTTCGAATTATGCTTAATTCAATAGGCAGTTTAAATATTGACAAAGGGCTGCAAGGTAAAGTCAAATTACGTAAGATCAAATGAACTATTTCATTAGATGGTGATCTCTTACTGTCCAAATAGAACATTCTCTCACACCACTGGATATATTATTACCAGGGTAAAGAGGCACATGGTAAACAAAGAAATCCTTTACAAAACAATTATCCACAAAATTTATGAAGGTACTAAACCTTTATGGTAACAGAGACCTAGTTATATTAGATTCTCAGGTATTTCGTAACGTGTTAGCAAAACCTCGTTGAAACCACGACTCCATTGTTTATCTCAGTACCCTGTAATAGGATATCTTTGCGCAAATTATTATTACGCAAGCCTACTTTGTAGTCAACTTGTACGCACAATATTTTGTAAATGAAATATGATTATGATTTTACGTCTCGTATTTTGAATGCTCTTTTATTTAAGGTATTTTTGTGATATAAACAAAATAGACTCTACGTGGACTCTACGTAGAAATAAAATACCATAATCTAACAACGTACTACTTGATTTATCTGGATATTTGGTGCATATAACTGCCAAGTATCATAATAATCTGTCCAGTGGTTTTCGCGTGAAAGAGTTAGTAACCATTCTCTTTAGAAAAAACCGATGGGGATGTAGCGCCCTTACAAAACATTGTACGTGTTTTAATATTAACCGCGAAGCCTTATAAAGGTGTCAAAGTGCTAATCGAACGTTCTAGAAATCTATAGGGGGAGGTTTTTTCAAGTAAAGATTCTATGCAACTAAAACATTTTCAATTTAGCTTATAACTACGGGTCAGATTTACAAATACTTCTGAAGACACTTCATCATTTATCATTTTCTACAATTACATTGAACTAATGCTCATAAAAGATCTCAATGTATTGTATTTTCTGCCAATGTTTTTTATATCGTACGCCGTTTATCATCAAGTGTCGTCACGTATATTTATAAGATTTCCTGTCACATAAATTATATGCGTAGCCCGCATAATTATATAAACAAACGCTACTATCAAATAGTATCGTTTAATACTAGCTGTGACCCGCGGTTTTACCCACATTGCTCCGTTCCTATTGGTCCTAGCGTGATATTATATAGCCTAATATAGCCTCCTCAATAAATGAGCTATCTATCATTAAAATATTTTTTTTTAAATCAGACCAGTAGTTCCTGAGATTAGCGCGTTCAAGCAAACAAACTCTTCAGCCTTATAATATTAGCATGAATGTAGTCATGTATGTATTTATATTCGGAATAGCCAAGCAATGAGTCAAGTACACGGTGGAGACAAAAGAAATTTAAATACACATAAAAATTTAAAAGGCAAATCTTACGTTGTTTATGGTTAAGTACATTTTTTAAGTAATTTACCTGGCTCGTCCTTTACCATTCCATTATACATTAATTTATTAGCAAAAAATGTTGTTCTTTTTGTTAAAGTAGCTATACATATAAAAATAGGATGCTTTAGTGATTTTTTTATTATTTAGGGCTGTAAGATTAGCTCTACATGCTAATGAATTCGCTTGCAGCCTCTTTATATCTTAAAAAATGTACCTATGTAATTTGTCCAATCTTTAAAATATATTAATAACATATGGGTATTAAGATTATTTCAAATGCTTTACGGTCTAGTAATAATGACAGACAGATTCAAATTAAAATTCTTTTTCCTGTGGTTAAATTGGCAATTTATGGGATATAACTTATATGGGATATCACAAATTAGTATACTTTTCCTGGCTTATAAATGAATACCAGTACATATTATTATCTATAAAGTAATCTCATATATGCATGTATTCTCTAACAAATACCTCTATCTAATCCTTTGTTTCCGTCAAGTACACATTCTGTTCATGCTTAGGTCACTGTAGACCTTTTTGTTGTATGATGTCATAGTACTAGGGCTGTCACTGCTTCTATTATTATAAATCTAGTAGCTTTCCGCACATAGCCTCGCTCTTGCCCACCCGCAGCTTCACCATTTCTAATCGTCGATCGTTCCATCTAAAATTTAACAAATTATTTATTAAAATCATCCTAGAGAACCACTTTATGTATACTTACTAATAAAACTGCATCATAATCTGTTGAATAGTTTTAAAGATGTATGCTAATTGCTATAGGGACAGAAATAGCAAAAACGACCTTGTGTTATACTGTGTAGTGTTGCAAATCTGTATGCGTATATTATATTCGAATCAATAAATCCACTACAAATACACGAAAATCGTGTTACATGTTAAACCCAAATAAAAACTACATAAAATAGAGTATGTAACACAAAAATCATCGACTACGAACTAAACGAAAAATCTGATTGTATTATACATTAATTATTGTCATTTTTGGAACATCTCTTATTAAAACTTAATAATTTTGAGTAAACTTTGTTTTGTCAACCCTTAGTTGCACTGCACTACCTACGCTTCTTGAACTTAAAGTTATATCAAAACTAATATTTATGTAGTAACTTGACGACATCCACGTTTACTTAGCCAGTTCTATCTTTGGTACCTAATATTATTCATATTCATCTAAAATTATGATAATTATGTAAATAATATAAAGGCTAAATATTAGTGAGTACTTCCTTAGTTCCATAATATATTTAAAGAAATTTCTTCAGTCTGTTAATAATTTTATTAAGTAAAAAAATATAACAAAAATATCAATGTATTATCAAGACTCTAGAAAATATAATACTCGTAGGAAATCTTGATTATTTTCGTCCCCATTACCGAACACTACAGGAAATGTCTTTTTCCCAATAAAACCGCAACATAATGAATATTCATTATTTCGTTTTTAATTAATGTGTTTGTGAATATGTTGCAAAAAATGGTTTTTAATACATTTTAAATACGAAAAGGCTTATACATATAGTTAGACTCCTATAATAAGTATGAGCCTTATATTAATTAGGTTAACGATTTTTAAATGAAATGAACAATTACCGTATAAATTTATGTAGTTATTAGTTAATACACTACACGTATTAACAAAATATATGTATTTAATATTAAAATACTATCTGCCTGCTCCTTCATAGTTCCTTTTTATACTAGTAACAACTAACACCTAGTAAACTCCTTATTTAAAAAAAAAATGTTGCTCAACCAACAGCAACATTCAACACAACAACAAATTATTGTTGCTCGTTTGATAATTAATATTCAAAATGCGTTATTAAGAATAAGTGATAAGAACTATACATTACAATATTAAGTTTCATATAATATATTATCAATGTTACAGACAATCTCTATTCTATAATCTATTCCCACACTCAAAGACAAAATTTTATTTTTTAATAATTATCTGTTACATTGTTCTAGACCAACTAGACACGTTCTAGAACAAAATTCAAATTCAAATTTTTGCAATCGCAAATTCATCTCAATCTGTGGCTTGCAGATCCGGAATGAGAGGTTATAAGCAAAATATATCTATCTCTGTCATCGCTATACTAAAACTGGTTTCTCTTTCACACTCGTACCGTTATAGGTGGTTATAGCTTAGTTACTGTATTTGGTCTGACTGTAGTGACATCGTTTAGGCAATTTCCTTGATTCGAGTATTCTTGGAGCAATCTACACTCATCTATACTAATTATATACCGCGACTTTGCTTGAAATTATGTGTTTCATGTTTGGTCTTAGGGTGATTTATAACCTATAACCTGCCTAGATAAATGGGCTATCGCCTATCGAACACCGAAAGAATTTATCAAATCGGCCAGTTGTTCCTGAGATTAGCGTGTTCAAACAAACAAACAAATCTTCAGCTTTATTATATTAGTATAGTTATAGATTAGACCTCTAGAAGCACTTTTGAATCGTCATAACATAGTTTTACCATTTACCACCGGTTCGGAAAGCAGTTTCTACAGAGAAGGGCCCGCAAGAAACTTTGTTGCTCTTTTTCAGTTATTTCATATCTAACTTTTAGAAATTAATAAGTTACACAATACGCATAATATTTGCTGTTTTTTTAATTTATTCAAAATCTATTGGGCCGTTTTTGTTTGATTAAGTAATAGCCATAACACTGTGAAATTTATGTTTGCATGTTAAGCTAATATTATGCGTGCGAAACTGTTTTTTTGTTACGTTTTAAGCCTGAATCGCTAAAATTATTTATTAGATTTTTTTTTACATTAAGTTACAATATCAGGCTTGTTTATGTTGCAAAAAGTTAATTCTAAGGAAGTCAATTTAGAGACAAAGAAAGATTGTATCTTGTACCTATTGAACAAAAAGCGAATCGAATAGGTAGGCGTTATCTTGAAGCTATGACGTCTACTTTTAAAAAACTTCCTTATTTAATTTAATCTATCCGTTTAGGAGAACCTTTCCGACACATACAAACGATACAGAATTATACCTACATATTGTAGATAATCTCTTTACATTACTATTATAAGGAGATAGATTTTTGAATAAATAAAGAAACTCAGCTACATTCTTAGCGAATAACATAGAATGTTTTGATTCTAGTCAACACGATCGAAGTCAGGCATATTGCTAGTCTTTAAGAAACCTGATTTCAAAGTTATATTTTAAATCTCAAATTTATCATGGCCGCCATCTTTAAATCCGCCATTACATGTAGACAGGAGATAAAGGAAGTCATAATAATTTATACAGGATCCAGTGGCCTGGTTGCAGCATTGCTTAATTTTATATACTAAGATCATGACGTCGGTATGGTTAAGATTACTAAGTCTATACAAAATATTATAAAACTGAAGAGTTTGTTTGAACGCGCTAATCTCAGGAACCACGCGTCCGGTTTTAAAAGAGAAATTCACTGTCAGATAGTCCATTTATAGAGGAAGGCTATAATATTATCTCATCGCGCTAAAACCAATAGGAGCGGAGCAATGCGGGTACCGCGGGGCACAGTTCGTAGTTAATACTGTTTGAGGTATATTAAAAATGCGAAAGTGCCTCGGGTTATTGTTACCCATATAGGTACCTACGCAGAATCGTGAGCTCCATTCTCTATTATTTCAATACAATTAATTATTTAAAGAAAGTTGAAATCAAAATGGCGGCGCGAAATTAACTTTCCTTACCAAAACATTGATTCTATAATCTATGCACGTACTAAGGAAAGTGTTGTGTCTTAGTTAAGTTAAGTGTCATAGTGTTATTATAATATGAAGCATTGTCTATGCCTTTTATGATTCGCCAATCGACTGCACATTTTACTTTCCCAATAAATAACTAAATAACAATATTGTTTACTTGTGTACGTTAATTGCTCCTAAAATAGTTATATTATAAAAAATAATATTTAAATATTTTTTATGCAAAAAAATATGAGTAAGTATGTAAGCCTGCGTCTTCATTCTTGAGTAAACATTTGAATACAAATACTATTTCAGTCTTCAGACTCTACGGCTACGCAGTTGTAATCAGTTGTAGTATTTGTGAAAAAGAATAACTGACATCCTATCCATTCATTCTTACAATTTTTCTCTATTATAATATTTCATTAATACTAGATGGCTTTACTTAAGTAAATAACTAATAAGTGCCTCCACATGGCCTCCACACTACAATATTATTGAACTATGAAGTATGAATTGAGTATGAAGCAACTGAAGGTTAATAGTACAATCATAGACCAATAGATGGCGCGCTATGTTCTATTACCGCGTGAATATATACTATTACTAGCTGTGCTCCGCGGTTTCACCCGCGTGGCTTCGCTCTTCTTGGTCTTAGCGTGATGATATTATAGCCTTCCTCAATAAATGGGCTATCTAACATCGAAAGAATTTTTGTAATCGGACCGGTAGTTTCTGAGATAGCGCATTCAAACAAACAATAAAATGTAACTGTAACAAAAATATACGTATCGGTTTTAGCGGGTTAAACCATATTTTTATTGATAAACATTTAGTTTTTACATTCGATAACATCTGAGTCATAGTATCTACGTCGTTGAAAATCCCCACAGATAATTATTATTTTATAAATTTAAGCAGATTATATAGTTCACAGGTTATATTTTTGTAAATAATGGTTGTAATACAAGACTCGCTGTAATACAAGCCGCTTTAAACTGGAATTTATTTACCTATTGCATAAGGAACTATCCCACATACCTACTATAGGTAGGCATATCTTCTTCTTCTTTTTTTAATAAGTATATATAAATTTCGTGTCACAATGTTTGTCTTCAATGGACTCCTAAACCACATAACCGATTATAATGAAATTCGCACACTATGTGCAGTTCGATCCAACTTGAGAGATAGGATAGTTTAAATTTCAAATCGTTTAAGAGAAAGCGGGCGAAGCCGCGGGCGGTAAGCTAGTAGTTATATAGATTTTACAATAATTTAGAGTCTAAATTTTAGACGATAATAATTTATCCTACTATGAAAATAAATGTTAAATTTATGAGGGGAATGGATGAATGCTTCATGCTTGTTACGTTTTCACGCAAAAACGGGAATGGATCTGGATGAAATTTTGCATTGATGTAAATTGTAAATTCTCTCTAATTAAATTAAACCTCTTGTTATATACCTACATAATATGTATCTTTCATTCTCATCAATCCAAATTTAATAAATAGTTAAATAAACACAGACACACGTAGGAACGCACACACATACCTACCTACCCACATTTATTTCTGTTTAGTATTTATTACTACATAGCGTAGTTTTAACACAATGACGTTTATATCTGATGAAAATATTACCTAAATCAATTATTTACACGCATTCAATTTATTTAATTAAATATTAATATTTATAATGTATACCTACTATTCATGTCTAAATCGTCTAAATGTTTATTTTCTCACAGCTGTAAATAAATAATCTTCATCTTTAAATTAACACATGAATCAAAATTATTTATTTAAACGAGTCTACTTACTTCATAGATTTTCGAACTTCGTTCAAAAGTCGTAAATGTTTGTTCTTCAAGCTTTTGCTCAAAAATTACCCTACTTATTTTAAAGGTTCCTCATTAGAAAGTTCTGAAATCAGCAATCTATACCGACTTACATAAGCCTTAAGTAAAACTAATTCTTATTTAGGTATATAGCGTATATTTAATATTATATAATGTAATTATTGAGTATTTACCAGACATCTATTTACGCATTATATTTTGTCATATAAAAAAAGTTATTTGTTTGTATTAGAAACGTTTAGGGGCGTTTTATGACGTAGGTATTGGAATGACCAGGAAATTTTGATAAGTATGGCTAATTTGATAGCATTGTGCTGTTCGTAGTACATCCTCTGGATATGGATGGATGGTTGTATGCGAGAGTGAATTTATGTTAATGTTGCTCATCGTTTAAAATTAACACCATAATATAATTACTATGAAATCAGTTTATACTGATACTGTTCATAAGAAACAGTAAGAAGTACCTATTTAAAATCAATTTGCAATAGCTAATAATAATAATGTACTTATATTAACGAATTCATTCATATTATACCTACGATTTTTTATTAAATAATGAAAATAAACAGATTTAAAACGCGATTATTAATATTATAGAACTATAAAGTTACTTAAATCTGACTGTAACGAACAGTTCCACGGACATAATATTATTATGTAGGTAGTTTCATATTAATGACGGGTTGATATAAATAAAATCTTTATTTGAATTCATACATAAATATGTTACAATAGATTGGGGTTCAGGCCCCCTTACGATTCGATACGATATGCGTCAAATTATCAAGAACTACCGTCACTTGTTTCTCCATTTTAAAACGTTGATAGTTTATATAGAGTCGTATTCCAAATAATTTGGAATACTGTTAATATACTGGAATAATGTTTTAATTACTAAAACATAAAAATAATGAACAAGAAACAAAGAAAAAAACAACAATTTAAAAGTACTCACCTAGAAATTCCGTCTTTTCAAGCAATTAGGTACCATCCTTAAATGAAACATTAGATTTTGCCTTTCCTTGCCTTCACAAACAAATTAACAGTCTTCTAAAGATATAGCTCACACTATTACGCACAAATCAATGTAATATTAGATAATACCGTTTATATCCGTACACAATACTTTCCTGGTTTCTTATTTACGTAACCCAACCTGTGCGTAGTTTGACACGCAAAATAAGCAATAATTACTGTTAAATCGTAATTATTTGCCTATTTGATATGACCACGTTTCTATTCTCATGATATTATTGTACCTATAAATATATGATAAGGTTAAATAATTTTACGCTGTAACCCGCCAATTTTAAGTTTCACAGATATATAGGTACAATGTTTCGTAAATTGTAGAAGTAGTCATAGATAATGTCAACTTTTTATTGTCTATGACAAAGATTTCGGTTTTGTATCACAACTTTTTTATTATTTAAAATTTGTTTAATATGCCTACTGATAAAAATCTGTAACTAACATTTTTTTTTTAAGTAGGTGTATTATGATGGTACATGTAAACATAAACGATTTGGTAATCCAATTAAGATTAGATCACGTAAACTATACGTAAGAGAAATAGAAAATTAAAGACTTGACAACCTTAATTAATTGGAATGCCACTAAACCACCGACAGTTTCATCGTTAAGTATTTTTAATTTTGTTTCATTTCTCGATTGACATTTTTATTGTGAATTTTACCTATCCTGTACCCTGTTAAGGTCAATGCTCAAAAATCACATAACCAGGTGTTAATTCCATCAAAATTAGCGTTCCGCAGATCTTCATTGTTGCGTAAACCCATTCAATTATCAATGACATAGTCCGTCACATGTTATCTCTGCTCATTTACATCAATAAAACCAGTCGGTCAGTGCATTTGTAGCCGTCGGACGTATCAAACGTTACCTACCATAGCTTCGTAACAGTGGAGTGATTAAAAAAAAAGTTTGTGCAATCTGTGCTTTAATAATGGAAGGTGACATGCCATTGGTTACCAGTTATGGCGGGAGCGAAGAATTTGCCGCGAACGGAACGAAAGTGTCAAAAAATTCAAGGTGCGTTTTTTTTTTTAATTTAGACTTTAGAGATTGCTATGAGTTCTCTCTGAATGAAGGCCAGTTCGTCGGATTGTTGTTTTCGCTAAACCGGTTGTGTGTATAAAAAAAAGTTTATTATGTTTATAATTGATGGACTTTACATATGGTTTTAACATGTATATTCAAATAGGTAGTAGGTGGTTAGATAGCTGACAATTTTATCTAATATTTTTTGTTTATTATTTCAACTGTATCGCCTTTATGTATTTGACACAAATACAGCAAAATGTCGATTCATTAGTTTTAAAGGTCATGTTTTTGTTTTGAATCTCTGAATACCAAATGAGGTCGTTATGTAAATTGTAAATAACTCGTGAATAAGGTTTTTATGTGGCTGGGGAAAATCCGACACTGTTTTTTATCTGTGCACAAACATTAACCATAGAGTTCCGCGAACAATGAACTAACTTTTTTATATGAATGGCTAATTGAATAAAAATTACTTACATACACTTTTTAGTGACTCTTTTTAGGTGTCCTTTGTAATAAATTCAATTATTTAAGGGCAGTTTCATCATATTGTGTTTGTACAATATATTTAATTCTTAATAGGTTTTATAACAATAGAGAAATCAAATAGTTACATGCTGGCTTAAGTAACACAATACAGTTCCAAATTCGCTATTACCACAGAATAAACTACGTAATGCATAATTACGTACTATTTACAATTATTAACAAAGATAACTATTTTAGATTGAGCTTGTAATTATTTGTAAGTACAGTTAGCAGCATAAGTCAATTATTTTTTATTTAATGATACAAAAAAAAATGTAACTAGGTATGATGTGCCAAAAAGTTAGTTTAGATATATAATACAAACGATCAGCCTTATTGCTTACCAGATATATCTTCCAGGCAATCTATACTAATATTATAAAGCTGAAGAGTTTGTTTGTTTGTTTGTATGTTTGTTTGCGTGTTTGTTTGAACGCGCTAATCTCGGGAACTACTGGTCCGATTTGAAAAATTCTTTCGGTGTTAGATAGCCCATTTATCGAAGAAGGTTATAGGCTATATTATATCATCACGCTACGGCCAACAGGAGTGGAGCTACGGGGGTGAAACCGCGCGGAGTAGTGTAGTATAAAATGTTATTTACAATGTACTAAAAATAAATTTCAAAATTTCACACGACCTTGTTATAATCCAACATTGCATATAAAAACTATGACAATAGGTGTTTATTCTTTAAGTATACTTCCTAGTTCCTGCTAATATAATAATTAATTAATGTGAAAGTTTGGGAAAATAGTTGGACGCTTGTGTAAGTGTAATAATTATAATATGTTTTTGTGTTTTTTGTTATGATAGACAATGATACAGATTATTGCTGACCTCTTGACTACATAGTATATAACAAAGTCGCTTTCTCTGTTCCTATGTCCCTTTGTATTAAATCTTTAAAATTACGCAACGGATTATGATGCGGTTTTTTTAATAGATATATAGAGTGAAGGTTTTAGTATATAAATTTTAAATAAGGTTTTAGACAAAACGGGTGAAGCCGCGGGCGGCACTATGTAGTGCCGCCCGCGGCTTCACCCGTTTTGTATGTAGTAGTGATACTATGTAGTAGTGATGCAATATTCACGTTGTAATTTAGTTTTCTGTTGCAATAAAAAAATGATAGTTTGTTTAAAAATTAAAACAGGAAGAAACTAAAGCACGTGTTAAAAAATTGTAATTTATCGAATTAATAACTTTTTTTCACTTGTGTTCGCGTGTGTCCGGTAACATTTGTGTAAATAGCGCTTTCTATCGTCTTATTTGGATATTACGTAGGTTTATTAAACAGCTGTTCTAATAATGTTGGAGAATATTGTCCTATTTATTTTTTTACTGAAAATGCAATTTACTAATAAACTATAAAACCTAATGCAATTAATTATTAGGTACCTCATCACGGTTCCTGAGATCTGGTGATAGACAGACAGATAGTCAAACAGCGATGTTTCAGTAATAGGGCCTTGTAGGTACGGAACCCTAAAAAACAGGAAAAATAAACAAATAAACTGGCTGAAAATCAGCGCTGTCCTGTTGCGTGGTTCGCAGCGTTTGCTGAGCAACCAAACATCAAAGATGTAAATATTATGTTTCTTGGCAGTTCTTACTTTTGGCACATTTTTTATCACCTGTTTTTACTTGATTTTATCATTTATGATTGTGTAAGTACCGATCAACTCGATGTTCAGTCCCGTCCGATTAGGGCCCTTCTGGCCTCCTCCACTCAAGCGACAGTCCAAGCCGAGGTTCGAGATCCCCGTCAAGGGGGGACGCCCTTGCGCATGTCGCTACCAGGGTGAACCTTCAGTTCACCCCCGCGTCCGCGTTAAAATGTAGAAGCCCTTCTGGCTAACATTGAGAGACACCACACAAAAAAAAAAAAAAAAAAAAAAAAAGATGTTCAGTCAAAAATGAATTTTAAACTTATATAATATTACCTACGTTTGACTAATCCTAGATTTTTCCTGTTACTAATTTCGATCACTCCTTTGGTGAAACCAGATACACACCATTTTTTACGATTGCTTAAAATAACAGGTTATCAAAAAATGTCAGAAAGACAGTACTTACCACTAATAGCTTTAATTATAATTTCTAGATAGCTTTCTGCCCGCGTATTCGCCTGTATTAATAGCTTATCTCTCTCTCTAGCCTCCTAACTATCTCTAGACATAAAAATCATATCATCAAATCGCGTCATTGCAACGTGAAAGACATACAAACAAACAAATATAGTTTCACATCACACTAACAAGATACTAACATTATAAAATATAAATGCGTAAGTTACGTTTGTTATTCTTTTTCGCGAAAACTACTGAACAAATTTTGATGATACTATGGCAGTGCTGTAACTTATGTATCAGAATAACACATAAGCTATAGAAATACTAACTTTTGCCCTTGGGTTCGTCCGCGAGTGTAATCGCTCGATACAACTACCTACATATTTTAGTATATTAGTAGGGATTGAACAATTATTATTCAATCACTGTTCTATGTAATAATTTTAAGCAAAGTTATAAGGAAACCCGTGTTGTTTATCATAATAATTTGTGGGTATTGTTTATCATAATAATTAATTTATCCAATAATAAAACCATTCGATAACATGCTTTGAACATTATGTTTACGTAGCTCGTTATTTATTTATAAATATTGTGGAAAATCCGCGTTTGTATTAACAACTATACTAACTACTAACGATATTATATACGTATACCTATACATTGATGTACTTAACTATTTATTCTTAACCAAATTCAATTCTAATATTATAAATCTGAAGAGTTTGTTTGTTTTGAACGCGCGCGAGCGAACGCGCTAATCTCAGCGGCCACGTGTTCGATTTGGAAAAATTATTTCACTTATAGATAGCCCATTTATCGAGGAAGGCTATAGGCTATATATCATCACGCTAAGACCAACAGGAGCGGAGCATTGCGGGTATATTCGTGGGCCACAGCTAGTATCTTAATCTTTCTTCTTTAATATATATAAATCTCGTGTCACAATGTTTGTCCTCAATGGACTCCTAAACCACTTAACCGATTATAATAAAATTCGCACACCATGTGCAGTTCGATCCAACTTGAGAGATAGGATAGGTTTTATCTCGGAAATCCCACGGGAAAGGGAACTATGCGGGGTTTTCTCTGAAAACGCGGGCGAAGCCGCGGACGGAAAGCTAGTCGGTTATATGGTTCTAATTACGCATTTATAAATTCGGAAAATCCTCACCGAGTCACCGCTTCCTGTTATTGAAGTACATATACAGTTTAGTTTTATTAATAACCCAAAGTATATTTTGGTTTACATTTTGCATTCTTAGAATAATATTGGGTACATTATCTCTATGTAATAAAAAGAAATCGTCAAATGATTTCTAGGCGTAAAACTCACTTGACTGGCTCATTTTTAACGTTATTGTTAACGCACAGGAAGGTTTTTACCTAGAGAAACCACGAAAATGGGCAATATAGGGCAGAACAACATCTGCCGGGGCAGCAATTATTCATAAACTTTGATCAAAATAATGTTAATCTATACATGTAATATTTAGATCAGCCAGAATGAAAGTTGGAAACTTATTAAGATATTAAAATCTGTTCTTATAATACGCATACGTATAAATAACATCTAGTTCTCATATATTTATATTACAAATTATACATAATTATATACTAATATACTATAATAATTATACATAATACATTATCTTTATTTTTAAGTGTTATAAAAACATCTGTAGTAACATTTATGTGTAACATAATATTTTGCTTGACGACAAAACATATTAATGTTGGCTTCTTCAATATAATTATGTATTACATATTTTGTATTGAATGATATTGCAATTAATAATATCTAAACAAATAATGTTTTAACAGAAGGATGCATCAAATCGTGTTCTTACATATTCATTCAATTAATAGAAGACGAAGGCTGCATTTATAATTGTAAATAATTGAATGCATTATAATAATGGCGATATATTATGATTTTTATCACGTAATTACATAACTGATTTGTTTTTTTAATAACAATATTAATGTAGAATCTTGATTCTTGTTTTTTCGCAATTTATAATCTTTGGTTTAGTAGTGAACGAGAATCTTGAAAGTCGTAGGATCGATTTCTTAATTTTACAAAATTTATGAACTAAATGTGATTAATAATTTATTTTCAAATAGGTATGTAATCCTACTTCCTACTAATATTATAAATGCGAAAGTTTGTGAGGATATCCATCCATCCATGAGTATGTGTATACGTGTAGGGGTGTATGTTTGTTACTTTCACGCAAATACTACAGAACCGATTACAATGAAATTTTGCACACATATAGGGGATAAGTTGGATTAACACATAGGGTAGGTTTTATCCTGGAATTCCCATGGGAACGGGAACTATGCGGGTTTTAGGGATATAGACAAGTCGCTAACACGTAAATGAGTCAACAACTAATAACCATAAATGGATATCATAAAATTTTAATATTAAGTACGCAATATAAATGACGCTATTTGATTTAAGTTCGACGTTACTCAGATGAATAGAGTTACTTTTTCGTTCTAGAACAAACATACATTACATTAAGTGCCCTTACGCACTAGCGGTTAACCGCTAGTGCGTAAGGGCACTTAGGTACCTACATTTTACATATTTAGGACTAGCTTTCCGCCTGCTGCTGCTTATGACTTAATTTAAGTAAATAAAGAAATACGAATTAACAAATTATATACTAAACTCTATCTATCTAAAAAAACCGCATCAAAATCCATTGCGTATAGTTTTAAAGATCTAAGCATAGCATACATAGGGTGATAGGGACAGAAATCGACTTGTTTTATACAAGTTACTATTGATATAATATGTACATACTGGTTGAAATGGTTCTTGCTTTTCTAAACAAAAATAAGTGTGTGTGTGTGTGTGTATTTGTGTTTAGGATTGTACAAATTGTGTAAACCTAACTGTAATACAAGAAAAATGTTATCAAAAGTACAACACGGTAATTCTGTTTACTATTTAAAGATAAAAAAATGCAAAACAATGAAATAATCACGTACATGAAATAAATAGGAACATTAAATATTACTTTGCATATATATATATATATATATAACGATAGCGTAATTGTTTTCTCTAATCAAGTGTACATTGTTAAGAATACATTTTAAATATTTACTAGTAATTACCCGTGACTCCACTTTAATTTTTAAAGTGAAACTTTTATTACATCGTCTCAAACTTTTTGGTCTGTGTAGCGCATGTCGCGTGACGCACGATACGTACGATAATTATCGTACAAATACGATAATTTTTAGTTAAATGTCTACAGTGTGAAAAAAAGTTTCACTTTTACAGTGGTTTCATAAAACCACACAACATTTTTTTTTTTTTTGTAAAAAGGTGCACACTACGGTTGACAATTATTGTCGTTTTAAGAAATATAATTTTGAATCTAAATCATTATAGTTTAAGGTTTCTGTTTCTTTTTCTTAAACGACTGCTTCCTTATTATTTTCCTTTCCTAATTAATCAACTAGGCTGAAATACTTCATTGAATAATAATTGTTGAGTTGAGAATCAGTGAAGTTATAAAACACTTGTGTAGACGTACCAATAAGAGCCGATTTTTCAATGCTTGGATAAAACTTATTCGTCGAATAATGTATAAAACTACCATTTTAAAAACGTATTCTAATTGCCGGTATTTAACAGTTTACGTGACATTTTAATTAATATTATCGTGTAATACTTTATTGGACGGATAAGTTTTATCCAAGCATTGTAAAATCGGCCCTAAGTCAAGTTAAGTTAGCCTACATAAAGTTTCAAATATGTCTTATTTGAAAAGTGAAAACCTTCCTAAACTTTTACTTTACTACACACACTTCAAATTAGATAGATAATAGGTATGTAGAATGTAGAAGATACTCCAATAAATACAATTATAATATTCGAGGTTGTTTTATGTTACTGGTCTACTGTCAAAATATAATACGACTAATTAGATATTGCATTGTTTAAAAATCCACAATGTACATTATAAACAGTTCTAATTTGAAATTCTCTCTTTGGAAAAAATCTATTCTATATAGAAACCGTTTGCCCATTGCCATACATAATAAAAATGTCACGCGTAACGAACAAATGTTACACTAAATTTTTGTCCAACCCCGATAAAGAAGTTTCAGTTCAAAAATAATAAAAATGTGTGCGTGTACTAGTGTACACACGTAAGAAGTGAAACTTCTTTATGACCTTATTTTTCAAAAAATAATTTACTATATGCAACTTTACAGAAATACGTCGAATCACGCGTGGTAGGGATAAGAAAAAGATGGCGCGTAACGGAAAAATGTCACGCGTAACGAAAAAATGTTACACTAAATTTTTTTTGCAACCCCGATAAAGAAGTTTCACTTAAAAAAAAACGTTTTGACAGTTGACAGATCCATCGACTACAGACAATATAGCGAAACAATAGGAAGGATACACTTTTCCAGAAGCACCGTTATCAACGCTTGATCTAGACGCTAATGACGAAAATAAATCTAACATGACAGTTCATACTGCGTTGATAACCCAGGGTCATGCATCTTCTTTGTGCTATTTAGATATTATTGCGCATTATGTCAAATATAATAATTATTGTGTCAATGTATTTGGGACATATGTAATAATGATAACAGAATAAACACGAATATTTTTATCTAGCTTTCCGCCAGCGGCTTCGCCCGCGTTTTCAAAGAAAAACCCGCATAGTTCCCGTACCCGTTTTCCGGCATAAAACCTATCTTATTAGTTAATCCAAGTTACCCTGTATATGTGTGCTAAATTTTATTGTAATCGGTTATATATAGTATTTTAATCAAGATTCGTATAATTTTATAGATATATATAATGTGGTACGCGAGCCAGGTTCATTATTTCCTCTCAAGAGATAATTCGTCAGACTCAGACGCATCAGAGTATAGTATTATAAAGCCTCGTGAACGTCAGCTGGCGCTCGGTTGGGGGGAAAAGCGGTTGTAGCCTCCCACGCACGTAGGAAAAAAAATACATTCATTCATTTCCTATCAGCTAAAAATTTGTCAAATTGTAGCTAACCCAATGTCTCAACGAAAAAAAAATCAGCTGGTTACAACATGGTGTATTATACGTCAGCTGGTGTCTCGAATAGAATGACACGTTAACAAAATCATCGAGATACGTGGAATTCCATCAACATAAGTCCCCGTAAAAGATAAGTAATAACTTTATTAAGTTTTACCTTTTTATGTAACCTTAGTATTGGCTCTGGTGTCTTTCCTTCGTCTTTAAAAAAATCTGTAATAGTACCAATTTTCAAGTCAGGTGATGCTACAGAACCTTCCAATTACCGACCGATCTTCTTACTACCCAGTATCTCTAAAATCTTAGAAAAAGTTGTTACCAAAAGACTGATTGACTTCCTAAATGTAAATAATATAATTTCACAACACCAGTTTGGGTTCCGTTCTGGAGTCTCAACTGAGGATGCGACGCTAAGACTTACCGAACTTATAACTACATATCTGGATCGTGGTGAGAAGTGCCTTGGAATTTTTTTAGATCTCCAAAAGGCGTTTGATACCGTGTCCTCTGGAATCCTCATTGCTAAATTGCAAAATATTGGAATCAGAGGAGTGGCCTTGAACTGGTTCCAGGACTATCTTACGGACAGATCACAGCGTGTGAAAGTAGATGGCCAGGTAAGCAATGAGGTATCTAGCTCTCGGTACGGTATCCCTCAAGGAAGTACGATCGCGCCAATCTTATTTTTGATCTACATTAACCCACTGTGCATGATGCAGATACCCAACGCGGACATTACTATGTTCGCCGATGACACTGTCATCCTATTCCACCACAGAGACTGGCGTGACGTCAAAATAGTTGCAGAGGCAGGATTGGCGGCGACATCTGGATGGCTTGAGGACAACCTTCTATCACTCAACATAAGAAAATCAAATCTTATCTGTTTCGCAAAAACAAAAACTGGATTGCCTACCAGTGATTTTAATATTAAATTGCATACCTATCCGGTAACAGACATCATCACTATATCAGTAGTTGTGCTTGTATAAATTTAACGCGTGTAGAGCACTGTAAATATTTAGGCATTCAAATAGACCATAACCTAAGATGGATACCGCAAGCGAATTATTTAGCAACAAAAATGCGGCGCCTGGTGTATATTTTTAAGTCACTTAATGCTGTGGCCAACAAGAACATCTTGATTCTGGCCTACAAAGCGTTGTGCGAAAGTCTGCTTCGCTACTGCATATGCACTTGGGGTGGTATGCCAAAAACGCATTTAATTCAAGTTGAACGAGCGCAACGCTGTCTAATGAAGTTTCACCATGAAAGTTGCCTTGAAACTACCATTTAGATGTCCTACCACTGCAGTTCTCAAAGAAGCACAAGTGCTTAGTGTCCGCAAATTATTTTTCTTAAATATTCTACAGAGATACCATATCAATACTGTACCCACGCTTCAAGTAACGAATAAACGGATAGATCGATGCCCTGTACCTGCTATTAAAAGTAAATTTGCTAACAAATCATACAGAGTACTAGCTCCTCGTATATACAACAAGTTGAACAATATTAATGCTAAAAAGCTAAATAGGAACGCCTTCAAGAAAACGGTTTTATCATGGCTAGACGACTATGATTACGATGGCATAGAAAATCTCCTTATCTCACAAGTTAAATAAATTATTAATGTAACTCAACTCACCATAATAATACAGATTACACAACATGTTCACTCGTTACCCAAATAATTTAAACACACACTCCCACAAAAACTCAAACACACATCCACCCACACTCACTCACATACATGCACATACACACACACGTACACACACACAAACACACACACACACACACACACACACACACACACACACACACACACACACACAAACACACAAACACTCACACCACACATTCATTGGGTTGGCTATCCCCCTTTTATTTTTAATTTTTGCCTTTGTATAAATTTTCTTTTTGTTTTAACCTTTATCTAGACCACAATGTATTAAGGGAAGGGACTGGCTTTCTTAACACAGGCTATGCCTAGCAAGAGAGCCAGAGCCTCATAATCAATATTGTATATTTTAAAGGTGAAATAAAGATTTATTTTATTATTTTATTTTAAGTAAGTTCCCGTACTAATAGGTATATTGTAATTTGTTTTCTTTACATTAAAATACAGATCACTGTTAAGTGTGTGAATGTTTTAAGAATCAATTATTTCATCAATTAAAAAATAATACGTATAGAACATGATGACGTAATATCAAAATTGTAAGGTTTCTTTTGAAATTGATGTAATTAAATTTATTAGCAAATTTGCGACCTTGGAAAATCGCAATGTTCAGTGAATAAAGCCTTGGATGTGCAAGCGTTTTGCAGAGTAATTATATTTATGTAGGTAGATGTGGTAGATGAATTAATTATCTTACAACGTGTATGATATAGGCACAGATAATATTATAATACTAATATACTTAGGTAATATATTTACTTACATACAGTCCGATTTAGTTCACTAATCGATATTAATTTAAGTACAAAAATATAGCACTCTCTTTTCAATTGTAATTCGCCGCAAAATAAATTGTCGAAATCAATTTATAATTCAAAACATTATCTAATAGAACACAGACAGCAATGCAATTTGCAACTAAAAAAATGTCGAAACAAAGAATTGGCAAAGAATAGCTAGGTCAGTGATTTAAATGCAGCATTCAACTAATGTATGTATTGAAATCGGCTTTCCGCGTAGGCTATTGCTATTTGCTAATTATAGGCATAGATAACTGTTTCCGTGTACATATTATAATAATTTATTTTGCATTATCTACTTATAAAAAGTGATTTTTAGATTTTTTAAAAGTTATTCTACAATAGATTTCCGCCTGCGGCTTCGCCCGCGTTTTCAAAGGAAAACCCGCATAGTTCCCGTTCCCGTGGGATTTCCGGCATAAAACCTAAATTTTGTGCTAATCCAAGTTACCCTCTATATGTGTGCTAAATTTCATTGTGATCGGTTCAGTAGGATTTTCGTGAAAGAGTAACAAACACACACACATCCTCACAAACTTTCGCATTTATAATATAGTACTAGATTTCCGCCCGCGGCTTCGCCCGCGTTTGCAAAGGAAAACCCGCATAGTTCCCGTTCCCGTCGGATTTCCGGGATAAAAACTATCCTATGTGTTAATCCAAGTTACCCTCTATATGTGTGCTAAATTTCATTGTAATCGGTTCAGTAGGATTTTCGTGAAAGAGTAACAAACACACACACATCCTCACAAACTTTCGCATTTATAATATAAGTAGGAGGTAGGATTCTACAACGCACAGTCAAAAATATTAAAGAGAGAAAGAAAATATTTATTTTTAAAGTTTATCTATAGCCAGCGATTTTAATAACAATTAAAAAGAAGAACATAATATTATTGTTATTAATTCCTTGTCATAATCTAATCATATACTGTATATTTTAACGCCTCATTTTTTTCACACAAACACATAAAAGTGAAAACAATCATTCACAGAGCAAGCAAATATACTTACAGCTAGAATTTCAAACCGATAAAACCGTTTACTTCAATAGGTCAACGAGTTACATTCAAAACGGCTTCCGCGTTTATTCACAACGCAAGCTTGACAAACTAACAAAGGCATAACCGTGTGCCGCTTGCTTAATATCGCTCTATTGTCTCTGGTTGGTTCTGTATTGTTTTTAGCACAGTTAGAATTCAGTTTGAAACAAATGTTCTGTTGAATTTGCAGTCTGTGGTTATAACTGTCACGTTCAAATCGCTACAATCACTACATAGTATAAAACAAAGTCGTTTTATGTCCATAATTATGTATGCATAAATCTTTAAAACTACGCAACAGATTTTGATGCAGTTTTTTAATAGACAAATAATTATGTTTTAGACAAAGCGGGCGAAGCCGCGGGCGGAAAGCTAAAATGGTATAAAACAAAGTCGTTGTCGCTGTCTGTCCGTAGACATAGGTTAATTTTAAATCACGGGAACGGGAACTATGCGCGTTTTCCTTTTTCGATGCGAGCGAAGCCGCGGGCGGAAAGCCTAGTGTGTAAATAAATGGACAAACTTTAGACCTCTCGACACAATATTATATTATTAATTTTGTATTGAAGAAGGCCATGTAAATATATATAAAAATAATACAAATTTGTTGCAATAGTGTTCATTAAAAAAGATGTCTCAAGGCAAAGTTTCAAAGAGATATAAAAACAAAACAGAGTTTACTTTTCAATAACGAATCGCAGTTTATAGTTTATACCGAGTTTATACCACTGTATAGTGTATACCTTGACATTTGACAAGGTTCATTGCACTTTTGACAGCAGTTTCAATTACAGATCAAGAAGCTTTTATAGATACATAAATAATAAATATCTTAGAATTCTATGCAGTTAACATTTGTATGCATAAAACTAGATAGGAAAATCGATATTACAAGTCTGTTAAAATGAATTTAAATAATTCTAAAAATAAACATTCTAAAATTCATTTTAAATGGGTTCTAAAAAGAAGAACACTTTTTTATGTGTTTTCATTAAATGATCAATTATTATTATATTTTAAAATATTAAGTATGGTTTTAAAAAAACCTAAATCGAATTATTATAATATATATTCACTCTTATTCACTCATAAAATACTTTACTTGTATTGTCATTTGTCACCGATCGAGATCCTTGATAAGTGCACAAAATTTGAATTAAATCTGTCCTGTCATTAAAAGTGGGTCAAAATCGAGTATAAAGTTGTCGGTTACATACAAACATACAGTTGAAGCTAATATAAGTGTTAAAAAAAAGAAATTCAAGCAATAAATCAAAATTATAAAAACTTTCTCCTGTTCACTGGACTTGATAGAAATTAACCGCAAAAATAAAAATTTAGAATAATACGAAACCATGGCTTTCGTAATAATTTTGTTGGAGATCGAATAACATTTAACTTTCTTTTATTTAACCACTAGCTAAGAAAAACCCGCATAGAACTATCCCGATCCTGTGTTATTTCTGGATAAAAAGTAGCCTTTGTCTTATTCCGGGTCTTCAGCTACCTACATACCAAATTTCATTGTAATCGGTTCTGTAGCATTTGCGTGTAAGAATAACGAACATCCATCCATCCATCCTCACAAACTTTCGCATTTATATCTAACTAGACTAGATTTCCGCCCGCGGCTTCGCCCGCGCTTGCAAAGGAAAACCCGCATAGTTCCCGTTCCCGTGGGATTTCAGGGATAAAAACTATCCTATGTGTTAATCCAAGTTACCCTCTATATGTGTGCTAAATTTCATTGTAATCGGTTCAGTAGTTTTTACGTGAAAGAGTAACAAACATCCATACATCCATACAAACTTTGGCATTTATAATATTACTAGTAGGATATTAGTAGGATTTGTAACCTATGCGAGGTCGGGTGAAAAAGTAGTGTAAAATAAATACAAAAGCCAGGTAATAAATAGATTCATTAAGATTTCACAGAATTGCAGTGGGAATGATGTCATCTGTTGAAGATATTTATGCAGCGCATCTTAAACAATGTTCAGACAAATATTTTTAAACATACATAGTTGATAGTTTAAATAATATTGATGTTTTGCATTAAAACAAAACATGTATTATGTGTCGAATAAAACACACAGCGTTGGATGAAGAAAGCAGTCTATGAATCCTATATATCTCTATGCAAATTGGGTCACCTTACCAAATATCGATGGATCTTTCACCTCACTAGCAAGAGCGCGTCCCTAGTATGACATCTGTCATCATCGCCTTTGAAGCGCTGTCATCTTCCAAGCTCCATAGCATCTTCATCAGCAAGCAGTAAACTGCAACGCTGTGTGTTTTATTCGACACATAATACATGTTTTGTTTTAATGCAAAACATCAATATTATGTGTCTTTCTAAAACACACAGCGTTGGATGAAGATGTGTTTGATATCTGCTGGTGAAGAAAGACATACAAACGCTATGTTGAAAATAAATTATCTTGTTAATATTGTAATACCTAAGTGCTGTATTAACAACTTAAATTTCATTCCTTACAGAATGTTAAATGAACCTGTTGTATTGTAAAATAAAGTTATATTTTAAATTCTAAAAACAATACAAGGGGGTTATGTAATAACAAAAATTGTTTTTCTTTCATATTGTAAGAACTAACCATATAGGTATCCTCTAAATTTTAAATTATTCTCCTCAGATAATCTTCTCAATAAGCCAATACTAATGAGCTAAGTCTTAGAACCTAAGAACTGCTTAATTATTTCTCTATATCTTTGATACAAATCAAAGTTCAAATAATAACATAAAAATAAAATTTTAAAAATTATAACTCAAAGGAAGATCAATGTCACCAAGGATAAACAATGGAGCCTCTAAGGCTAAATACTACAGTAAATAACATCTGTATATAAAATAACTATAATAAGCAATGTTAACACAACTGTACCTTAAGCATTAAGAATGTTTGTTACACATTGATCATTACTATGATCTTAAATTAATTACACTGAATTAAATAATAAATTAAACAGTTTAAGGTTACCTTAAAGTAAACCAGACTCACTGGCACTGGCTAAATTGACTGATTGATAGTAAAACTTTTATAATTGACTGTATGGTCCTTCCACTGCCTCCACGGGTTGGTGCCCTTACCACATTCTTGAAGCCACTGCTGGACAGGGCTACTACGTTTACTGTTTTTAAGATCTGGAGGGACCTTAACTAGCCAGAGATAAAGGTTTGTGTTGCAAGGTTAAAGGGTCCGCCCCTTTATAGATAAGAATCAATCATCTACTTTTAAGATTGAAAATCAGTCCTTTGTTACTTGAACCAACCTTTCCACATGGGTCACTGGGCATATCTATGTGTCTGAGTTTCCTCACAACCGACCACCTGATGGATAATGTGTTGTTGTATCCATTTAGTATCCAAATTCAGGTCAGGTTATAATCTTATCTTGCTGTGATAAAAAACTGTATTTTGAGGTTTTCAGAAGTCATGTTCATGTCATGAACAGGGTCAGCTTGCTTATGATAGACTTAAGCCAATTAAATAGAATCCCTGTGTACTAGATTACATGCATTCTTTTTTTTTTTTTTTTTTTTAGCATTGCATTATGAAAGTCACCTCCTGCTTGGAGGGTCATAATATGTTGGCACTGTGGAGGGGCACCACTACTTAACTGCTCTTTCTCCTTTGCTTTACAATGGGCTGTTTTCTCCCCCCCCCCCCTTTTTCTGACTGAGCAGTTGGGGGGCCATAAGGCCGTAAGGCCATTCACCAATGGTCTGAGTGCTCATGACTTCCGGGTCAATAACCATATATAACCATAATAGTCAATAACCATAAGCCATCTTTAGGCGCTTGACATTGAGTTGCGGAGAAATGCCCGTATATTATTATTATTTATTATATCAACCATAAGCCACCCTTGGGTGCTATGTATCTGCCCCGGTCCCGGGGTGCGAGGTGCGCTAGTGCACTTGGAGGATTACCCTTGAAGTGAAGGGAATATTCAGTCTAGGCGTCAGCTCCATCAACGACTGCAGATGTCGCAAAATTCGGAGCAGGCTTTGGCAAATATGCCTTGGCACTAAAGCATTCCTTTGGGTAGCGAAATGGTCCATATCAGGAGCTTCCGAAATATTATATTTCCTGTTGTACAAGGTAGGAGAAGCTACTCCGGTACAGGTTGATTTCTTGAGAGGCAATCTAAATCAAAGGCCATCTAGGCGTCCTGGAAGCGTGCCAAGAGTTATTCTCAACTTTTCAGCTAGGTACAGTTACTCAGTTGTAAGAGCTAAGAGAGTCAGCAACCTTTGTATGTGGGCGACCAAAGTCTGATTGATAGCTTGGGCTACAGGATGTGCGCCCCTTGCAATTTACTCAGAAGCACTTTTATTGCATATCTGGTACCCGACCTATAAGTCAGAAGTTCTAATGCCAAGTCCCCTGCTTCCCTCTTCATTTCTCTGACAGGTAAGTACTGTTCAGATGTCCTACTCAGCCCGCATCCGCGGTATCTGTAGTTAGGAAGTGAGAAACTTGTTCTTTTACAAAGACTATTACATTTCTGTTTATGTTTCTTTTCCACAACTCTTAAGTCTTGTATAGCATGTAGAGGGAAAGCCTTTCTCTCTTGGTCTGCTGTGCGCGAAACTCTAGAGAAATACCTGGAGGCGACAACTGTACAGTCCTCTCAGTGTTAGATGTCTAGAACTGTCTGCAACTCTTATTTAGTGCAAGACATGGTCCTTTTAATGACTACCACAGTATGCTCTATCTTTGAGGCTTTTGGGACTGGCAATAACACAGACATTTCTATAGTATCACACATGAGGCACAAGTATCCAGGCTTACAATGTACACTTTGTAATTGATGTGCCAAACCTGCCTTCCCAAAATCTCTATGGTCTCCGGGACCTGTAGAGTTAATTGGAACAATCCTTGTAGACGAAAAGATAATTGTCTAACTAGAAGGCTGTAGCTCATTCTGTGGCTTTACTAAAATCTCCATGGTCTCCGAGACCTGTGAAGTTAAATTATTAGAATAATCCTGATAGTTTAACTAAATCAGAGGGCTGTGGCCCTTTTTGTGATTGGAGTGCCAATCAAGCTCTACCAATATCTCCATGGTCTCCGCGACCTGTGAAGTTGAATTGGAATAGTCTTGTCAATCAGGCTTTACCAAAACCCCCATGGTCTCCGCGACCTGTGAAGTTGAATTGGAATAGTCCTGCCAATCAGGCTTTACCAAAACCTCCATGGTCTCCGCGACCTGTGAAGTTAAATTGGATTAGTCATGGTAGACCCAAAAGATAATTGTCCAACTAAATCAGAAGGCACTTTATGTGGCTGTAGTGCCAATTAAGCTTTTCCAAAATCCTCACAGTCTACACGACCTGTGAAGTTAATTTTGCAACGGTCTCAATAGACCAAAACTTAATAGCTTAAATAAAACAGAAGGAGGGCACCTCCAGCCTGTAGGGTCTCCGCGACCATTTGAAATGGCTGCCATATGCAGGCAGAAAATAGGCCAATGATGCCTGATTGTACAAGCCAATCCTGGCCTTGTGAGAATCTCATTACTGTTACCAATGATGTCTTATTTTACAAGACAATCCTGGCTTTGTAAAAATTTAATTACCGTTATAATCTGTGATATGTATCAAAATTACCTGGTTAATACCTAGGTGTTTAGGTGTCTCAGGTTGAATATCAACCTGGCGGAGCCATCAGCTCTTATTGCTAGAAGCATATCTGAATGTAAGTGTGGCATATATTTTTCTGGGTCTTTCTGGACACAGTTCTTTCAGCATAACCATACTAAGCTAATCATGGCTAAGGACGCCTTGTACATATTTTCAGTACATATTTTTGTAGAAGATACAAATAAAAAATACAAAGATTTTGGTTACTTTACTGTTGATATTATAGAATTGTTATCACACCTGAGTGTTAATTTTAAGGCAAGCTCTTTCACTTAAGTAAGAAAGGAACTAGATAAACAACATTATCATCGGTAACATTATAACCAAGAATGATCTCATTCAACTGTTCGGGGATACAGTAAATATGGGTCCTTGATGATGATAATGTATATAAACATATCTACCTCTTATAATCTGCAATGTCTATTTCTTATGATTTTTTACTACTATTCAAATAAGTACCCATAGAATCAAAGCTTATTCTGGTATCAATTGGCTATGAAAATAAGCTCCTTATGTTAAGAATTATTTACCGTAAGATAAATTAGGTAATCTCAACTTGCAGTAATAAGTAGCTCCTACTGAATATTGTGTGAGACTGTTGCTCATATTATACACTCTATATCATATCCTATAATAAGTAATGTAAAATCTATATGTGACATGTATCAATATTGAAATAATATTAAAATAGTTAATTAACAATTTCTTCTCTTTAGAATATTGTGATAGACAGGTTTTGTAACAACTATCTAAAATCTAAGTACATCTTAATTGTCTTGAATTATTTATGTAGTCAGTGGGCACTAAGTAGTAGGTACTCACTTTTGTTGAGGTAGTTACAATTGAATGGTCTAAGTGATTGAGATGCCTCACTACCTGCTGAGTGCTGGGGCTCGTTAGCCAGAGGGGATCACGGTGGATTCCTTATACCTAAGTACCTTCTACCTAGGTAGCCTAACGCTATTTCACAAGTCTGGTTAAAAGCAATACTTGACACAGTAACCAATGTGCCTGTGTATGATAAAGAAACCCGATGATAATGTAGTGATCTCATTATAGGCATGCATTGTGTTTTATTAATTACCTACATCTAAATATTGATGTATTTGTGTCAAATACTGTGACATGTATGCCACGTGCTGGATGAAAATCTATGCACGAGTCCGGACATGTTCTGACAAGTTTGATTGTACTTACGGAATTTCTCGTCTCCCGGTCTCTTGGGCAGTGACGAACCATAACTTCTCTCGTCCTCCGAGGACGAAAAAGAGTTCCCGCCACTATTATACATACCAAAGCACCGGTTTTCGAATTTCCTTCCGACAACGTGGTCTTTTGTGTTTCATATTGGAACTAATTCCGTTTTTCACTAGAAAAACACTAAAATTTAACGCGTGTGTGTTTTATCACACTTAATATTCGAGAATTATAATTATATATATTCGAATTCGAGAATTATATTCTGCGCGATGTTATTGCGCACGAATTCATAAACGCTATGGAGCTTGGAAGATGACAGCGCTTCAAAGGCGATGATGACAGATGTCATACTAGGGACGCGCTCTTGCTAGTGAGGTGAAAGATCCATCGATATTTGGTAAGGTGACCCAATTTGCATAGAGATATATAGGATTCATAGACTGCTTTCTTCATCCAACGCTGTGTGTTTTAGAAAGACACATAATATAATACTTATTGTATATGTAGTGGTTAGCGATTTTATACTGTGGTATGTACAGACATCGTATACTACATATTTTGTTTTTTTTTTTTGTTATTACCTATAGGCACTTATAGTTGTTGATAACTTATAGGTGAGGAAGAATGGCTTTCTTTGTTTATATATTGTGTTTAACTTTATTACCTGATGATATGGTCTCTTCTTATTCATGTTTTTCAGCTACGAAATAGTTAATAATAATCTGTTAAATAACCTATTTTGAACAGTGTGGTTATAAATCACTAGCGGTCCGCCCCGGCTTCACCCGTGGTACATATTTCGGAATAAAAGGAAGCCTATGTTCTTTCTCAGGGTCAAAAGATTATCTGTGCCAAATTTTATCAAAATCGGTCCAGAAATTTATGCGTGAAAACCATACATACTTACATACTTACAAACGTTTCCTCTTTATAATAATTATGTATTAGTATAAGTAAAACAATACATTTATTAATATAAAATATTAGACACTTAAGTACCTATTTATAAAAAAAATAATTCTTAAAACAGGAAGTACTTATGTAGGTAACAAAAAAATATACTAGGTTCTTATGATCGTGTAACATTACATTTGATGAAGCAAATTACATAACAAACTATATTTTATAAACAATACCATCAATAAACAAACAAAATGACATAATGATATAAACGTTTATATAATGAGTAATATACAATGGTCGATAAATCAATGATTATGACTTCGGCTTGCAATCAAAATTCGAAAGGTTCGGGAATAGAAAAATACAATTTGTACTTTGCTACAGAATATCTATGTATACTAATACCACAGTATTACAGAAATATATTGTAATACTGTGCTAAATGCTAATACTATAAAGCTGAAGAGGTTGTTTGTTTGCTTGAACGCGCAAATATCAGGAACTACTGGTCCTGTTTGAGAAATTATTTCAGTGTAAGATAGCGTGTTTTATCAAGAAGGGCTATAGGCCATATATCATCACGCTAAGACCAATAGGAGCGGAACAATGCGGATTGTGGAGGAAGGAAGGTGGAATTCCTCCATCGCAAAAGGAGGATACTCGACTGGCCGGCCGTTAAGGCCCCGATGGATGATGTCGGAAAGTTGTATATAATATAATATGCTCTGTAGCGAAAACATTTCGCTTGCGCGATTCAGAGCGAGGTGTCGCTACAGGACTCCCCTCCGAGACCGGAGGTCACATTCTTGCAAAGAAATATAATTTGAATTTTAAAAATCTAATTATAGGTACTGACTTGCAATAACTAACAGAGTCAACCACACATTGATCAAGCAGTAATTTAAAAACCAAACAGACATACCTACCTACAATTTACTACAATTTTCACATTCATAAAGCGAGACAAACCGTTTTAAATACATATATTTATCTATTTAAATGTCTATAGTCTATACTTTTAATTTTCTTGTCATTGCCTCTAAATACGCGAATTATAGCTATATTTGAAACCATTCATGCAATACAATTTATACTTTAGTTATACTAATCGCTTGTTCCAGCTTTAAAAAAAATATAGCCTATGATTTACTTACCTTTTTTTTATAGTGGAGAATGCATTTAAGCATACCCAGGGCACTCGGGGAAAGAGCCCTGGGTTATGTCGGACTCACCCTGCTGAGTGCAGGGACCTACCGACTAAACTCCACTGTGTTCCGCCGTGCCGCTTTATAGACGGGGCCGCGGGTATTCGGTAGAACCGCGTCCGCGGACCCGTCAGCGGCAGCCTATCTCCAGGCCCAACGTGAATGTGGCGGGAGGCCGCCAGGTCTACCTTCCTAGGGGGGCGGCGTGAGTGGAACACTTCTCACGCCGCCTCTCCGCACCGGATGATGGATTATATCCCCGTTCCACCATCCGGATGATTTACTTACCTGGGGCAAAGGGCGTCAACAGTACTCCGCCATGTGTCTCGATTTTGGGCAGCTCGTTTATCTCGCTCCAGCATTACCCAATCGACTTGCCCTCTGCGATAACACGACGCTAAGTGCTTTGGAAATGCTGCGGTGAGACACCGATCGCGCATCAGATTAAACGCCGTAAGGTGCCGTAAGTGAGGCTGGATTGGCCGCACGCTGCGTAGAGAATAGCCTATGACATTCACAGAATATAATGTGGCTTTCTATGGGTAAACGAATTTTCTTATTTCAGTATATTATATATTCAGTATAGTAGGTACATCCAGAGATTGCCATCTCCAAACGTTACCTCATACCTGTTTATATTATCGAGCAAGGCATATTATTGTCATCATGCTAAGACCAACAGGAGCGAAGCAATACGGATAAAACCGCGGGGCAGTTTAAAAAACAACATTTGAAAATGTTCTTGCCAGCTCTTAAATACTTTTCCAAACCTATGATCTGAGTAAAATCGAATAATTACTATTAAACAGTATACTCAAGAACTCAACCCACTAATCCAATTACAGAAGGTCAATAGAAACTTTCTATGAACATTTTCACTTCAATGAAAGCGAAGTCGCGTAATTATGTAGTATTAATGTCGAATGGGTATCGCGTATCGCAGTTTCTTTGCGTCGAATGACGGGAAATGGTATTAGTTTTATAGTATAATGTCATAGATTAATATAGCTAGCTGTTTCCCGCGTTTTACCCGCATTGCTCCGCTCCTATTGGTCTTAGCGTGATGATATATAGCCTATAGTCTTCCTCGATAAATGGGCTATCTTACAGTGGAATAATTTTAATCGGACCCGTAGTTCCTGAGATTAGCGTGTTCAAACAAACTCTTATTGATGTAATATAGCAGAGATCTGTGTCTTTTTCTTTGAATAGGGGAAGTGAAATTGTGTTACTACAAACATAGTGGCAAACCGCAAAACCAAGCTAATACAGCCGTTTCGTTGAGACGACGTCGTTTAATTAACTGCCTGAAAAAATTGGATATATGTACATATTTGCTTAGGCATCTGGTACTTGTATCAGTCAAAACTTAGACTTATACTGTATTTTGTAAAAAGAACTACAAAAATTATCATTTATACAGACGAAGTCACAGACTGTATCTTACTTGTAAATACATATTTATAAGTAACAAAAGGTTTAAACGGCGTTTAATATCTATGTCTAGGTTACTCGTAATTCGCAGTTAAACAAAAATAAACACCTACATAATAATTATAATAAATCACAAAGCGATTTGAACTGTAACACTTCCAATTTACGGTATGATGTTATTTGACATCTCTACACGATGAATATAAAATTTAAATACATTTTGGATTTTGTGTCATAGAATAATATCATAGATGCACCATAAAGCCGAAAGTAAATAGAAATAAAAATAATAAGGATATTATCGAATGAGGTAATTAATTGTTCAAATTTACTATTGTCAACAAAAGCAGAGCATAGAATAGCAATTAATAATGTCATCAGTCATAGTCATATTTTTCGATCAGTTACAAAACTGATGCTTTATTTTCAATTTTCTTGTAAATAACGTCTCAAAAATTCCTATTGATCTATTAATAGAATGTAACGCCTTTTTATTCGTAACTTATTTTTTAAGAAATTCATAAAAAGCAGTTGATATATTTATTTTTTTAATTTAATGGCAATAAAAAGGTTTCATGAAAAAATATTTTCACTTATTAATTTAACTGATTTTACAAGCAAAAGTTTTGCAAAACCATAAACAAAAGTTGGTATAATATGATTTCGAATATAAACCGGTTATTATATTCTTATCATTTTGCATGTATATGCATGCCGCTATTATATAAAACTATATATAAATATTGCTATCTCATATCCGGTAACATAGATCTCCAGTCTATTGTCTTTTGTGTTTGTTAAAAATTATTATTTTTTATGTTTTTACTACCTGTATTGTGCCTGTATGAAGTATTTGTCGTGTTTATCAGCCAGTGTTTACAAAAAAAGTAAAAGCGTTCTAAACGTGTTCTAAATTCAAATATGATAGAGAAAACGAAACATTATAAAATTTGAAGCTATGATTTTAAAATATAAAAATACGAACAAATTTAATTTAAAATTATCAAACGTAAGTACATAGGTACTCGTAATAATTTTTAATTTTCAAATACTACGCCAACAAAAACATAATAAGTCACTGAATTTTCCACAGGTAATAATTTACGGGCATTATCTTTTTACAAACGTCATTACTTACAGACTATAGACTTTTTGCCATAGACTATACACATTAGCTGATATTGTGCACAGATAAAAAACTTAAGAAAATTTCCTTGTAACCTTCTTGGAATCGTGATCCTTGTTACATAATTTTAGAGTCCGTAATAAATACGTACTATTAATATGAGTATTAAGTAAGATCCTTCTAATATTATAAGTACGACAGTTACTCTATCTGTCTGTCTCTTCACGTCCCACCGAACGGATTTAGGTGATATTTTGGTACAGAGATAGCTTAAGTTTTAGTATTAAGTTGTTATTACAATACTATAATAAGTTAAACTAAGTAATAATGCATAATATTTAACCTCAAAATATGTTAATCTTATAATATATAAAAATTAAAAATGAATCGCAAAATGTGTTGGTAAGCGCATAACTCGAGAACGGCTGAACCGATTTCGATAATTATTTTTTTATTATATTTCTTGAAGTACGAGGATGGATCTTATGTAGAGAAAACGTAAACATGTACCACGGGCGAAGCCGGGGCGGACCGCTAGTATTCCATGTTATTAAATACGACACATTTCAATCATTTCAAAATGGAGTTTCGCGCTCAAATAGCAACAGAAAGGTTAAAAGTGAAAGAAATATGTATACACCTCCCCATTGTTATTTTGTTCACAGGATCTATACATATAATAAAATCGTAGGAAAGTCAAAACTGTACATTGAATATTTTTTTAAAAGAATACTTGGGCCGTGATCTATAATCGATATAGAAGCCAAAAACATAGTTTTTAGAATTTTTGTCTGTTTGTCTGTTTGTCTGTTTGTCTGTATGTTTGTCTGGGCTAATCTCGAAAAGTACTGCATAGATTGACTTCAAATTTTGCATGAATATTACTAACAGGTCGGGTGAGGCTATAGGCTACATATTATCAAGCTATCACCTACGGGGGAGGAGCTGTGAACCTTTATTTTTCTTACATATTCCGTGTACTACGACAGCGTACAATCTAAAGACTCATGTTTAAATGTTGTTTTTGAGTAAGCCATGCTATTATCTACCTTTACACTATAAAAACTACGTCATTTATGTAATTTTGGCAGAGAAACAGTTAAATGAATCTTAGCAGTATAAAGACAAATTTGAAACAGCGCCATCTATAGCCAGTGTTATAAAAATCAAACACACATTAACTATTGGAAATTAATAATTAAATGACGCACATATAAAATAAATGTTGTTTGACAATATCTAGATTGAAACTATAAAAATTATGCCATTTAAGTAACTTGGGAAGAGAAACATAGTTTAAAGAATGTAAGTTGTATAATGTTAATTTTGTAACAGCGCCATCTATGAGATTTCGTAAAAATCAAATCAATTTACATGTTAACACTACTGAATACACTGTTGAAAATTAATAATTTAAATATAATCATGTTATTTATTTAACTCTTTAACCCATATCTTCCCTTCCCTATAAGGTATATTTCGTGTAAATAATAAATATACTACATTTTTTTAAAGCGAGGGTAGATGTTTATTATTTTAAGTAAAACTAGACACCATTATCTACAGTAATTAATCTAATATTGATTGTGTTCATTAGTTACAATTTTAAAAATCTTCGTGTTTTATAAATTTACTAGCTTACCGCCCGCGGCTTCGCCCGCTTTGTCTAAAACCTAATAAATTATATACTAAAACCTTGCTCTTGAATTAGTCTATCTATTTAAAAAACCGCATCAAAATCCGTTGCGTAGTTTTAAAGATTTAAGCATACAAAGGGACATAGGGACAGAGAAATCGACTTTTGACTATTGAATGCCATAAAACCAAAAATATCAAATGCAATCTTAGTGTTTTGTGAATTTTCACCATCATGCGTTCCCACTAAAGGTAAGTTGTTACATACAGGTATTTATTTTTTTATAATGATAGCAATTCATGTGTTTTGTTGGTATTATATTATTACACTTTTTGAATGAAATAATAGAATGATGAATTGATGAATTCTTTTATATATGACTTTTACAAGATTTTGAGGTGCATTGGGAACAGTAGTTTTTGATAAAATTTTATTTGTTAGTAGCTTTTTTTATAGATTTACAGTTAACTTTTGATTTTTTTATTTACAGATTCAATGCTCATAAAATTATATCGCCTTTGGAAGACGATTTCTGCTGACAATTTTACAACACCACTTGAAAATTGATGATTTGATGATAAAGATAGTGGCAGCGAGGATTAAGTGGAAATTAGTAATCATCCGCTTCGTTAATTTTTGACTGAAGTTAATGTCCAACGTCCAATGGTTCAATCATTGATCAATATCAATAATAGTGTTAATCATAATGGTTCAATCATTGGAAGTATCTCGGGAAATTTTGGAGAATATTTTTCAGGAAGGAGAGGAGGGGCAGTCAGCCACATATCAAACTACTACGTTTTAGTACCGAAAAAATGTTATTGCCAAATGAAACGTAAATTTTGCACTCACAACTGTACAAGTAATGTTTTTATTTTGACTTTGCGGTTATCTGATTATAATATTATTTTATCGTTATGGCTATCGAGGTACCGACCGTACTGGGATCAGAGTACATGATATACAGTTCATCATCCAGGATTGCTAAGAGCATTTTCACACTGAAAAAGATGTTTTCTTTGAATCGTAGTTGCTTCATTTATTTATTTTTAATCATTTTACATAACTAATATGTTTTATATTTTATAAATATATCATTTTCATTATTTATAAATAAAATGGATCCAACATAACTTTGTTGTGTATCATTCATTTCTCTATTAATAACCCATAGGCATATTTTCCGAGCGCCCCATTTAAGTTGCGGTCCTGAAATTATAAAAAATTTATGTATACTTTTGCCAAATATGTATAAGCTCATTGCTCAAGCTCATTTTTACATAAAAATAACAAAAACTAAACTACTAAATAAAATAAATTTTGTGAAGATTTTATAAGAAAACACAGTGTATTTATTAGGAGACGGTGATCTCTTCCAGGCAAAAGATATTCATCAGCTCAATAAAATTGAATAGTATGTTGTTAGTTATTCTTTAGATTCACAATTGTAATGAGCATTTCCGCATGCAAGTTATTTCAAGTAGTATCGTAGTTTAGATATATCATAGTTTTGACACATTAAAGTTCCAACAAAACCCTCAAATTTTTGAGCAGAGTTGAGCAAGATAATTTGAAAAATGTGCCGTGTTAAGTATTATAGAAAAGGTTAGTTCGTTGGTAATTATTATTTCTTCTTCATTTACATGTTGTTTTTTTTTTTTTTTTTTTTTTTTTTTTTTTTATTGGTAATAGGGAAGCGCTTGACCACAATCTCGCCTGATGTTAAGCTGAGATGCGGTCTAAGATGGAACGCGCTTCCCTAGAAGGTACCTGTTCACTCTACGCTTGAAGACCCCCATATTGTACTCGTCGGGGAACACAGACTCAGGAAGCATGTTCCAGTCCCTCGCGGTTCGGATAAAGAATGTGGAACCGAACCGCTTAGTCCGGGTACATGGAACGTCCACCATATGGCGATGCCTAGAATCTGTGCGCCTCGACGATCGATGGAAGAACGGGGATGGCGGAACGAGATCGTGCAGTTCCGCAGCGCACTCTCCAAAGTGTATCCGATAGAAGACCGATAAGCTGGCCACTCTGCGGCGGTGACCGAGGCTCTGGAGCTTTTTGCCTACTAGGTCATTGTCGTTTATGAGCCTCTTGGCACGCCTCTCTATCGCCTCAAGCGCCTCCAGCTGGTACTTGGCGGAACCGTCCCAGAGGTGAGAACAGTATTCCATGCACGATCGGACTTGTGCTTGATAAAGGTTGAGCAACTGTCCCGGGCTGAAATACTGTCTCACCTTCGCCAGAATTCCAAGCTTTTTTGAGGCTACTTGGGCTTTAGATTCAATGAAGGAACCAAAGTTCAGAGTAGGCGTTAAGGTGATACCAAGAAGCTCGAGGTGGTTAGTTATCGGCACGGACACACCTTGGAAATTCGGAGTCAGGTGGAATGGACTCCGTTTAGCGGAGAACAGACACGCCTGGGTCTTAGACGCATTGAACTTGACCAGATTGGCATCGCCCCAGTCGGAGACCGCCTGTAAGGACAAGTTCATGCGATCGACCATCGCCTCCCGTAGAGACTGAATTTGTGCCGTACTGGCTCGCGCGCTGGATACATATCTCTCCGCAACAGTGCTATCGTCTGCGTACCCATAGATACCGGGTTTCAGCAGATCGTTGATGTGTAGCAGGAAGAGTGTTGCGGAGAGAACTGATCCCTGAGGGACTCCGGCATTTATAGCCATTTGGTCGGACGAGCAACCGTCGACGACTACCCGAAGCGACCGGTCTCTCAGAAAATCTGAGATCCAGGCGCAGAGACCAGCAGGCAGACCGTAGGATGGAAGCTTGCCAATAAGACTATCATGCCAGACCCTATCGAAGGCCTTCGAGATATCAAGGGAGACAGCAAGTGCTTCACCATGATTCTCGATGGCCTCGCTCCAGATGTAGGTGGCGTACGCTAGAAGATCCCCAGTGGACCGGTTTCGGCGGAACCCGTATTGTCGGTCACTGAGGAGGTCGTTCGCTTCTAGGTGTGCCAGGAGCCGGCTGTTCAGTACACGTTCCATAGTCTTACAGAGTATGGACGTGACTGATATTGGCCTGTAGTTGGAAGGATCGGCACGACTGCCTTTTTTGGGCACAGGCTGCACGTTGGCAAGTTTCCATGATTTTGGTACTATTCCAGTCGTCAGCGAAAGGCGAAAGAGGCGTGTCAAAACAGGAGCAAGTTCAGGCGCACAGGTTTTAAGAACTATGGCTGGAATTCCATCAGGGCCACTGGCTTTATTCACGTCAAGATTCCGCAGCGTTTTAAGAACCTCCGTCTGACGGATGCGAATTTCCGGCATTTTCGCCTCGCATCCAGGTAGACTGGGAGGTTTTGCGCTTGCGGGATCCAGACGAGAATTTTCCGCAAATAGAGTAGCAAATAGGTTCGCTTTCTCTACGGCGGTGTGAGCCAGCGTCCCGTCAGGTTTCAGCAGTGGAGGAAGTGAGGGGCGGCAGAAATTCGATTCAACCGACTTTGCCAGGGACCAAAACGCTTTACTACCGGAGGGGTAAGAAGCCAGTTTGTTCCCTATACGGCTAACGTGGTCAAATCGAGCTTTCCGTAGAGCCTTCTTGCAGGACTTGGCAGCCCGGTTAAAGGCTTTCTTCTTTTCAGATACATCCCTCGCTTTGCGGTGTCGAGCGTCAACCCAAGCCAGACACGCCTCTTGCTTTAGCGCTTCAGCGCGTCTGCAATCGGCTCTGAACCAGGGCTGAGCTTTGCCGGACATGGCTACGTCGGAGAATGGAATAAAGTACTCCATTCCCTGTCGCAACACATCAGTCACAGCATCCGCGCAGGTCGAAGGGTCTTCAGAAGAAAAGCAGACAGGCCGCCAAGGATATGATGCAAAAAAGGAACGCATCTCATCCCAATCTGCTGACTTGTATTGCCACACGCGCCGAGAGCCCTTAGGACTGGGATCGGGCGGCGAGTAGACAGATACAGATTTCACCAGACAGTGATCGGAGCTGCCAAGCGGCGAGGAAATCGCTACCGAGTAACGGTCTGGATCTGTTGTCAGCAGAAGGTCCAAGCAATTGGCTGTATGGCTCTCAACATCAGGAACCCGCGTCGCTCCTTGTACCAGCTGGGTGAGATTCAATGCTATAGCAAGTTTACGCATCTCTCTCCCAGCGAGGTCAGTGCACTGGTATGGGTATAGCCACTCCTGGTGGTGGGCATTAAAATCCCCCAGTAACACAAGCTGAGCGGAAGGGTATTTGTGCTGAGCAGCGTCCGCCGCCTCACTTAGGTACTCTGTGAGCCTGATCGTCTCCTGGTCTCCACTGTGCGCTCGGTAGACACATGCATAGAGAAGTTTCTCTGGGCCTGTGTCCACCAGCATCCATAGTACGGAAAAATGGGGGTCTTCAAGATACCGGAGACGCCGACAACAGATGTCGTCTCGGACGTACGCGCACACACCTGACCGAGCTTTAAAATTGTGCTCCAGGGTGTAGCCGGGATAGGATAGGTACGCCAAGTCAGACGGACATCTTATCTGCGTCTCCGTGAGGAACAAGATACAGGGTTTATGAGTCTCTAGGTGGAAGTGGACTGCAGCGAGATTTGAGTGGAGACCTCTGATATTGGTGAGGTCCACTTTCAGCGAGAGGGAGTGCTGCCGCTGTGCAACGTTACTTCTGTATCTTGCCTTTTTCATGTGTATAGAGGAGAGTGAAGAAGGTGAGAAGACGGTTGTGAATCGAGGCGCTTTACAATTGGACCTGAGACACACACTTAGAAGCCGCAATGACGGGGACTAGTCTGGAGACTGCGGGGACGCCCGAGCCCCCCCAAGTTGTCCATAGGGCCCTCTCATCCGGTCGCCAACCGGCACTATGGCGCAACTTGGGATTTTTCGCTGGTTGGCGGGGCAGCCTTTCACATGTGGCTAGCACGCTACTTGGGCCCCCTACTGACCAGCGGTCGGCCAGCGGTGCACCGTGCCTCGGATCCCGCTACCCTCCATGACTAGCCACCGGAAGCAGCAACGACAGTGTGCGTCAAATCGTCTTGATTGTAAGAGCGCAACTGATTCGACCCGTCTTCACTAAGGCTACATCAGCTTCTTCGTGCCGGAACACGGACGCTTGGCGACACGTCTTCAGCTGATGGGTGGTCATTTTAGCCGCGACAAATGTCTCCCACCATGTCACCTGTTTAGCACCACCCAGGGGCCACGTGTAGGGATTCAGAGTTCTGAGTATACTCCTACGGACGGAGGTGACTCGGCCCCCAAAAGTTGTTAGTAAAAATAAACTTTGACTAACAGTCAAAGTTTATTTTAACTAATACTACTTAATACTAACTATTATACTTATGTTCAGTATTTATCTGTATTATTATTGCTTGGTAATTAATATATTTTCATGTCGTATACCTAATTATAAACATAAGTTTGATGTGTTATTAGCTGGATTTATTGAAGTGAAAACTTTTTTAGCGGCGTTGGGTATAAAATCTTAAACTCGCGTCAGGACACGTGACCATCGAAAAAGCGTAAGACGGATGTTAGTTTTTTTAGCCCTTATATTCCATGCGTAAGACAGATACCTACCATTCCAAAATATCAAACATGCTTCTGCCGGCACTCCCGGAGTGCAACCCGTCTTTTTTTTACACACTCACAGACTTATAATATTTTATGTTAAAATAGTGTTAATCATATTAATATTTTTTCACAATTAAAAATATTTCCTTTTTTCTGATGGTGATGTTATGAGGACCATATTCGGTCCTCATATCATTAAAAATCTGTGCGAAAACTATAAACACTTGTGAGGCCCTCACGGCAGTCACGGATGAATTCTACACATACCCGTGGCCCTGTCGTTGATGCGGCTCGACGGAACACAGTGGGGTTTTGGTCGGTAGGAATCCGACATAACCCACGGCCTCTTCCCCGGAGGCCGTGGGTATCTATGCAAGATTTCCCCACTAAAAAAAAAGGCCCTCACGGCAGATCGGGGTGGTCTGACGCGAAGTGGGGACAGCGTTGTCACTGTATCGCTTTTGCCACGCTTTTCAACAGACTTATTCGATAGTTCAGTTTTATGTTAAGACCGCTGTGACAACCAACCCGTGAGACAAACAAACCCGGTTTCCCCTATTATCCCGTTAGACCGAAACCCTCACTGAGAGGGAATTACGTCTCACTACTGATCACGACAGTCATATTTTATCTCGAGAATCTGAAACTTATACTCAATATGAAGACCGTTTGACAAATGATAGGGTGTATCTTAATATTATTCGATCTCTTGAAGATGAACATGAGCATAAGCAATGACTAGAGTAGGGACGCGAATATTACAATTATTTGAGACAAGAACGATTAATATTTGTTTAATGAAAGATTAAGAATTGAAATTATTCAGTCTCTGAAAACGGACGAATAGCGAGAGGCCCGTCTTACTGCAGACGATTTCGTCATAGTCTTGATGACTTAGAGGTAAACAATCTACGAATTCGGTGGTGTGGTCCGACGAATATAAAAGTGGGTTTGCTTATAACCTCACAATTTATTACAGATCATCTTCTGTATAGGCGATATTAACGTAGTATGTTCTTTGCATGCTTTACATGCTTTAAAGTGGAGTAAGGAGACGGCTTTCGTTTGAAGATACACCGGAACCTTTGAAATCACTACTTTTAGAGGAACATACTGTGCAATCTAAACTGTTATTAGACAATATTCGCTCTTATAGTAGTGCGTTTCAAATGATCCTTTGGTGCTCAATAATTATCAGAAGGTCCTTTCATGCTTACTTTTAAGATACAAGGTCAAGTTTACCATTTGATAGGATCCCTTTTGCCTGAAGGCCAACCTAAGTTTGTTTAAATATATTTTGTATTCGACTACAACGAATAGTGGAATACAAGAAATCAATATTTCTCAAATTTAAAACTGAACTCATTTCACAATTATTTTAGAACAGGTTAATTCGTATGTATGCAGTTTTAAATCGACATTAGAAGCTTTTCCTCAAGATGGTGATATCGGCACTCAGGAACTCCCTGGACGTGTTATAACGCCCAGGCCACAGTATTACAATTTTAGTAGAGAAACGAATGTATTTTCGCATAGCAACGGAGGGGAACTCGCGGGGGGTCAAGTGACGCGGGCCACGTACCACAAACATGCTTAGTTTGTGGTACCGAGCGCGAAAGAAAGTCATCGTGTTTTTAGTAAAGTTACTATGTATACTGACGTAATTTAATACTTAGGTACATATTCTATAATGGTGCGCTCAAACTGTTAATCTACCTACATTTAATTTAGATTATTATTTGAAATACTAAGTAATGTAGAATTTAAATCACATTCATTCATGTTGTCTTTAGATTTTAAGATTTTCTTATCAGTGTTCAATTTTAATGTAGTTAAATTTTATAAGAGATAATAATTAAGAACATTCAAAAATAAAGTGTCACGTATTTTTTTTTAAACGACGAATGACGAAAAACGACGTAATCGCGGACGAAGTCGCGGGCAACAGCTAGTTATTAATATTTATGTTAGCAGCTTTTTCTTCATTATCGTTACTGTAGAAACAATTTTTATATTAATTATTTAGTTACATTATTATTAATTTTCTTAGCCAAAATGCTATTGTTGTGTATCAAATACGTTATTTTATTGCTCTGTTTAAGATTTAAGAAAACTGTAAAAAAATATGTGAATTCTTTTCCTACCAATAAATACAGATTATAAAATACATATATGTCAATTAACAAACAATACGACCATGTTATTAATCATCAATTTGCAAATGCCTTAACCAAGCCATAACCATATTGCCACGTTAGTGCATCGTTTTTTTTTTTCTAAGTAAATATTGCCAGCTATTAAAATTCTGCACAAATTGCTTTCCCACGTCCCACACTAGTGACAATAGTGATGTGTTCACACGAGATGTTTTTTGACGCCTGGCAACAATACTATACTTAGTGTGCATTAGTGTGATATAACCAAAGGTTTCTGCTAATAGATAATATTTCTAGTTGAGACTTATATTCAATTTTATTTTTAATTATTAGCTAGCTCTGTTATTTCAAACTCAAACATCTATTTATTCAACAAGACTTCTTTTAGAAGCACTTTTAAATCGTCATATTACATAGTTATATCATTTACTACTGATTCGGAAAGCAATATCAACTACTACCTAACTGATTTGACCAATTAAAGATGCATAACATCAAACTATTAACTTTAATATATACAAAAATAACTATTGAAATATATTATGTAACTCAATTGATCACTGTCCACATCGAACATAACCTTATATAAATTATTAAAAAGAAATCTCTGCACTATACATTGTACAATCACATTACAATAATGTTTATTGTTTTATAACTGTAATGTTTTTAAATATTTTCTATTGTGGCAACCCTAATCTAAACTTAGAACTTCTCACCGCATATTAACTCTGTCGCAATCGAGGCCAAGTATTGTTCAAACATTTGAACCAATTTGGACCAATCGTTCAAAGTTCAAATGGGCTGGCTAGGACATGATAATATGTATAAGGTCACGTATAACTATATACACCTTGTAATCGGTTTAGTGTAGGTAGGGTTTAAAATTACTGCTTAATATTTTACTACTATTTAATAAAAACGATATGCTATCAACCCTAATTTCGTTGCAAAGATATAAAGCGTTTTTAAATAATATAAAACTTTTAGCTAATAAATACTGTGTAAAAATATATTGTTAATGTAAATAGTAAGTACATCAATATAATATTTTAGTCTTATATTCTATTAATAAATGTGTAACAGCATATAGAACGACCAAAATGTATTCAAAATTAGGAAAAACCTAATTCACTCAACAAAAATAAATCCAATATAAGTTCTAGTGCTCTTGCACCTAAACTTATGTAAAGTTTAGTCAGACAGCGTGGTGAAAGGGAAACTATACAATGGAAATAACGTTTGCATGAATCACCACATTTCGAAGGCAATCTAAATAACATTGTACTTACGAGCCAAAAGGACTACCTAACTGAAAAACGTTCTTAATTTGAATTTTTGACATTTGACACAGAGACGTATTCTTGCCATGATAAAAAAAAACATTAAAAAAGTGATCTGTCAAATGTCATTATGATACCATAGATAATACAGACTTAATTTAACTCGCTTAATAAACGTAGAATATGTAAATTTTTTTTAAAAATATGACCTTCATACTTCCTTCAAGTTCAAACAACGATTGTAGAAGAAATAAAGTAATAAAACGATGTGTGTAAGGATGTTTATTTATTAATACCTACACTAATAAACGTATGAATTACTCATCTTTTTTTCATAAATATAGACTTAAATACGTCATTATCTTGTAATGCTGATAAAACAAAGCCTGCATTAACAATGTTTACTAATGGACCAGATACATCATACAATTAAACAATTTTACAACTAAGTAAATGTAAAAAGTTGGTTGTTTTATCCTACCGCACCGTCCGCGTCGCTCGCGTCGAGTTGCGCTTAGTCAGGTTTATAATTATTATTGTTATCCGCGAATTGTTGTGATCTATTGGCAAAAGAATTAAAAAAGACGTAAAGTAGTATCGATTTAATCGTTGTTAGACAAACAAGAAATCAAATAGAAGATTTTTATTGAGAACTATTCCTTCTACATTACAAATTCTTCACACTCTAAACACTTCAACAACACTTAAAATATTTTTTTAGCGGTTTTGAAGCATATCCAAGTTTAATATAAATTTATAAAGAATAGAAAAAATTCGATCACGAGGCGGGACTCGAACCCGAAAATTATATTTATATTTATAAAGCATTTGAATGCCATAAAACCAAAAATATAAATTCAACATATCCAAGTTATTTTTTGTGTGATCGACTATAAAAAAAGAAACCCAATAAAAGTTATAGGTGGTCTAGACTCTAGACGTATAAGGAAAAGAAATTTTTCACTAGCCCCGGTTTCAAAAAATATTGGTTATGTCACTCAGTAATTGACTAGGTACCTACCTAGTTTTCCATGGCTAAAATTAACAGGCTAAGTAATTTCTGAGTTTAGACCCAAAATAGTACAATCTATTATCTTTATAATGTTTTTCTACAATTATATTATACGTACTTGATATATTTATTTAGATATAACAAATAAATGAAGTAAAATCTCTGTATAGTTAACATCATGGTACCTAGACGTAACTAGCGAAACGAGTTTCAAAGAAAGTGATGTCATGGAACCATGTCAATATCGATAAATTGCATCATTTCTGATAAATATTTTATTGTATAACTAATTTGAAAATTTTATTAAACTGGTTTTAAATTAATACTTAAATGGGTATAAACTATAAACTTAGCAAAACGATGTATCGTAACGGATTTTAGGAAAGCTTCCATAAAAATTACTTTATTATTTTTACGATAAAAACATGGAGTTATGTGAATGTGTGAATATACATATATGTGAATATGTCACCTTCTCACTCAAAATAAAAGTAATTTAAGTAGGTATTTAATATTTTATCTACTGCATATTTATTTATCTAGACAAGTGGTAAAACAATAATATAATATAAAGAATAACGCGATATATTATACGTAAATAATATAAAATTGTATGCATATTTTAATATTTTAAAGGAATAAACACTTGTTTAATATACTCTGAGCAAATTAGAAATGCGTAATAAACTCTCAAAGACTTTCAAAATGTAATTAGTTGGTATAAAAAATATGAAAGTTAATAGCGTGCACTAAATGTTAATATGCAAATTACTTAATTTTTAAATAACAAAGAGATATAGATTATAAAAAAGAGCGTGTGTGCCGAGCACACGTGTCAGAAGTGAAACTTTTTGGCAAGATTCAAAGATACCAAAATCGTCGCCTTACTCCATGACGTGAAGGTATTGCCTAGAAGGATTTGAAATTTAACTCTCAACGCGTAAGTTCTCTTAGGAGAGAATAGTTTTATAACTTGTTTTTCTACTAGTTTTAATATACTAGTTCGAATTAATATCATATTTATGTTGTTTGTTCATATATGAAGAATACATAACATTACAACCAACATGTCTATGAAAATCGGTTTCAGAATTCTAAAAAAGAAACATTTTCAAAGTAAACGAAGTTGTACGGGTCAGCTAGTGCATAATAGCGTTTTAAATTTATAATTATAGTAAGTAGTCATCACCAGTTATTGTGAATGTTTTCGTTGAACTTGGCTTCTGCGTAATATCTTTAATTAATCAATTTGTATACCACGTGTCTAAGAAATTATTTAACTACCTAATTGATTGGAATTGCATTTTAGAATATTATAATGGAACTTTAAATGGACTAATAATTACCTACCCACGAGAAAGGATGAGACTATTTGTGAGTTCGTTTGTTACGAATAGGTATACTTAAAAATTATTTATGTGATTTTGAAAATTCCTTCATCGATAGAAAGTTACATTATTCCGGCATGACATAGTCTATACCTATAGCCTTGTTTTTATCTCATAAAAGCTGACGTAAAGTCTGGCAAAAACGTATTGTTTAATAAATTGTGTCCTCAATTCACAATACAAAACTACACATTTAAATAACAAATATAACCTTGATCGCACACCGTTTACGAGATTCAAAATAACTGTTCATCCTTTACATTAAAAGCTGTAAATCAGCGAGGTCGTTCACATAAAGATCATGCCTTGAATAACATTCGGTTTTGAAATCTTAACCGCTTATCACTAGTTTGGACATGTCAAAGGATAACTCGGAAACCAACAGGCCAATTATGCGTGTACGCAGGTGAATATAAAATATCGACACTCGATAAAATTTCATTTTGTTATGAAATTCAACTACTAGTATATTACTATGTGTTGTTGTGTTGATATACTTTTCAATAATTAAATTATTATGATGTTAAGTATATTGTCTAGGAAATTTTTAATAACAATGCTAGGAGAAAGCGTTTACGAAGCGTGAGTAACTTATATAAAAATGTTATAACTTCATCAAATAAGTAAACCGTAATTTATAACTACGTATTAAAATAAACTTCATCAATGTCTACAATAACCACAAAAACATAATTCACAATCTATCGGAATTGACACAGATTGCAAAACTAGGTAATTCATGCAGTGAACTTGATAAGCATATACATTTTTGTTGAATATTAACTAGAACATCCTCGAAAAATAATACAGGACTATAATTGCTTAAACAATATTAAGATCTCATAATTACCAAGTTGCGCTTAACATTGACAGGTGTAAGACAAGTCATCTTCACGGTCCACGGGCCAGAGAACATGTTCACATCCGACTTCAGAACTGGAAAATACATTGTAATTATACACCTTTACATCATTATTAAATAGCTAAAAACTAATTGCTTACTTGATTTTCCCCAAATTCTAATTTTAGGATAATAATCCATTCTCGCGTCATTATTAAGAAGCTGATTGCGTAGTTTTTCCAAAATTTAATTCGAATTTCAGCATTATAAATCATACTGTGTTGAACTTTAATTTGAAAATTCTAGGTATTAAATAACAGGATGTGACTAAAATACTATAATTTCTAATCTTATTCTCATATCAAACTTCCTGGATCGAAATCGTGTTTCACAACACGAAATTGCTCGTAATATATCACTTTAATTGAATCGACATGTTTTTGTTGCGGTATTACAATAAATAGATTGATAGAATACCATTCAACTTAACAATAAGTTTACATTGATTAAATGTGTGGCCTGCTTTTAATTACATAGTAAAAGAACTTAATTAACTCAATAAAAATAATTATAATTTAAATCAATAACCATGTTACACACTATAATATAAGTTACAATAAAAAATACACAATCCCCAATATCAATAAAAGAATTAAATATGTCAAAAAACATCGACATCGACAACACAGCCCTATGGTCGAGTGAATGAACGAACATGCATCAGTGTGCTCACCGCCGCCGTATCAGCCCGTACTTAGTACGGAACTGGGCGCGCTCCGATCAACAAACGACGTAACTCGCGCGCGTTACACGCCATTATATAACCTGTTTCTACGTAGTAAGGTCACATTTGCAATACAAGATGGTCGCGGATGAACTGCGCTCAGAAATAGTGCAAAGGTAAGCTTCGTTCGCTTTATGTTGCCCTGGTACATTCCTGTTATTTCGTTTGATGACAATGACGCCATTTTTATTTATAAACCACCTGAAGCGCGTTGTATCACTCGCTTTGTTAACAAAAAGTAGCACGTGTGCTAAATAAAGCTATAATCTACCTTTATACTTAATTTCACCCAGATCGATTCAGCCGTTTTAACGTGAAAGAATAATAAACTTCCATCCATCTATGTTCTATAATCAAAAACTCGCGTTTTGTCATGGCAGGACGAAAGTTGTTAAACGCCGTTGTTAACTGTTTATCTACTATAAAATAATGTGTTGGTTATTAGATAATTCTCTATTTATACAGAATTTCATTTAAGTACTTACGTAGATTCTACGTACTTAATTCGTGTTAAATTTTCGAATCAGTTATCTAATTCAATAATTTTCAACTACCCTCATTATTGTAACAGCTTAAGACCGTTATTCTATCTTAGAATTAAAATTATATTCAACTACCTACCTAAAGTTAGATTTAAAAGTTAAAACATATTCTATTTACCTACTTAAAAAATATTAAGTAGGTAACGAAAACACTCTAATCTATGTTCATATTTAGAAAGTTCATCAAATATCAATCAAAATCAGAAATGCAAATGACTTTATTTTTATGTGAATAGGCCGTAAACTAATATGTACTTAGTTACTAATAACTGGGAGTACAAAATCATTAATTAGTGATCCTTAAATAACATACATAATACACATTGTGTTTCTTATATATAGATATAGTATATAGGTAGGTATGTATGATTTTATTACAATAAAATCAATCAAAGGTTATGAATTATTATTCTAACATATTATTTTGTTCATATTTACCTCAATTAGCACCAACGACGTCATAAGTTAACACATATTACTCATGGGTATTGATAATAATAAACGACATTCGGTGAACTGAACAATATTTCTAACGGATGTTAAAATCATTTTGTTTTCATAGGTAGTTTCTATTCTCTTTATAGTGCTTAGACTTAACTAAATTAAAGAAACATTAAAAAAATACAATAAAATAACACATAGGTATAACTTGATGTTCCGTTCACGTTCAACCTCAAATGTATTGTTTTTGATTTATAATTAGTCATTTCCTTTCCATGGTTTGATAAAATATTTATTTTTAATCCATACATAATGGCGCCAAGACCAGCTGTCAATATGTCATTGACGCGCAAAAACCATAGACTATAGAGAGAGAAAAAATGTTTGTAAACATTAGCGGCTCTGTGGCCTGTGCGACCTTGAAATTTGATTGTCTGTTGGAGAATAGCCACCGGTTGTCATTCGACCGTGTCTGTATTTGATTACATTCATCTCTTTCGCTTTTCCGTATATCTGTAAAGAATGGCATTTAATTTTTTTTTTGTAGGGAATGCTTTATGGGTAAACGAAAAACTAACATCCTTGAGAGTTAGCACTAAATTATTTTGGTTCTTTGAATTAGCATCATAGGTCAAAAATAATGGTATAATAAGTCATCCTGGAACTTGGATATTAATAAATATTTCTTTTAAGAAAAATTGTGCACTCTTCCGTAATAATCTCCTGACATTTTTGCAAACATTTTCGCACAGGGCAACTTCACAGAGCACAGAAAAAAACACAACATATATTACTGTAACTTTACGGTCACTGATCTCCATTGTATGGGCTACATACCTCGCTAATTACCCATTATATTGATCTTCATGTATTTACATAATATGCATTATGTACTGTCACTCGTGATTCCGTATGTGGATGTTTAAAAAAAATTGAAATTTAGGATTCCGTTAAGTATTCTTTTCCACAGCAAATGCACCTAGTTATAACTGATCAATTATTTTATTATTTTTAACTAAGTTTTTTGGAGTGAAGGTAAACAATGAATATTTTTTTAAACCTAACTAGGACACCGTTTATGCTTTCAGATATCTTTAATGAAAACTTTTATTTTCACTTTACAAATATACAATTTATTTTATTACTTATGTCATAAATATGGCATAAATATTAATATTACAAAAAAATTAAACATTTTTAATAGGTAATAACTAATAAATTATTATTACTACCTGATAAATTATATTATATAATATATAGAGCACACTTTTCATCAAAGAAAACGTGATATTTACTGAGAAAAATCCCACCAATTAAAAAATACCTCATCTCAATTTTCCTCATCGCATAGCTTTGGGAAATTTTTATTCTGGCAACCCTTGTTTATAATCTGTGAGGAATGGAAAAAATAAATAATAATCATTAGTGCGATAATTATTTATATAAACGCCGCGTACCATATCACTTCCTTTGTAAATAATTAATAATAACTTATTACGCGGATTCTTCACAGAAAAGTATTTGTTAAGAAACATACCGTGATTTATTTATAATTCCATTATATCAGACATCAGACGTATAAATATTATACTTAAATGGTAATTACGATTGTCTATATATAATTAATGGAGTTGAATAAAACGAAAAAATAACTTTGCCACGTCTTGTAAGTATTTTTAAATATTTTTACAAAGACGAAAAAAGGGTCAGAACGAATAAAACCCTCAGAATTGTACACCCAAATAGATAAGGTTTTGAATAAATAAGAATTAATTATAAATAAACTAATAATGCTGTGTTTCATATAAATATTTTTAAGTATTTATACATTCATATTATAAAATGACAGGCAGGCATTTCGTTTTTTTTTTTCTTTTTTGTCTATGGCCCTTCTATTTCGAAATTTAAAAATTAAAATGCCGGTGTTAGCACAGTATTACTTCATACTTCTTAGTTCTTTCTTTCAAAATGTGCAAAGAAATACAAACTATAGTTAATTTCATTAAAAAAATTGTTGCTACCTTGCTGCTACCTTTTCGGGAATAGTAAGTAATAAGTATTCTTTGTTTTTTCAATGTTACTAGTGTATAGGTATATTATCACAGATTAAGTATTAGTTACTACGTTTATTATAAATTCCACGTGTCTTCAAATAGTCAAACGTGTCGATTGACTATAATTATAATATAATTGCCATTTATTTGATTAACACCAAGATACGCAGCCTTATTTAGATATAAGTTAACATTGTTGATTAAGGAAATTGCTTGTTAATGGGAAAATTTAATCTAATAATATTTTATCATCGCTAGTTGAATTTAATGATGGCATTACGTATAGTATAGAAAACTAGCTTACCGCCCGCGGCTTCGCCCACTTTGTCTAAAACCGAATAAATTATATACTAAAACCTTCCTCTTGAATCACTCTATCTATTAAAAAAACCGTATCAAAATCCGATGCTTAGTTTTAAAGATTTAAGCATACAAAGGGACATAGGGACAGAGATAGCCACTTTGTTTTATACTATGTAGTGATAGCTTCTTCTGTATGTTTGATTTAACGGACAGATTTACTTAATTAATGATTTTAATGTAATGTTGTGTTGTTGTGTGTTGATTTTGTCTATATTTCCACGCATACATACGTAGTTGCCTTGTTTTGTGTATAATTCCACGCATACATTAGGTACATACGTAATTGTCTATGTGTGTGTTGATTTTTTTTTTATGTTTTCACATATTTACGTGCTTGTGTTAGACGCGTGTGTTTGTGTGAGTTTATGTCTTTGTTTGTGTCGATTTTTTTTTAAATATTCTTTCTATTTGTTGTAGAATGTCCACCCTGCTGTTCTGGCAGGGCAAGGGGAAGGCGAACGGGGCACCAAACGGCAGGAATTGGATACATGCCCCCGACGCGCTCGTGAAGGGCCATGTCGCGTATTTGGTTAAGGTAGGTTACACTTTCGATGTAAAAAATATTGAATTCATCCTAATCCAAAATTATATTTATGAATAAGCTAGCCAATAATAATTTTAAATGTTATATTGGGATAATCGGCATGACTTGTGATCGATCGAATGTATCACAATAATTGAAGATTAATGCTAAACTGGGGCTAAACCTAGACAGAAATTTCAGCCATTAACAGACTTCAAAAAAAAGGTTACAGCACAGATTACCTACTCGATTTGGGTAGTTGAACGCTGTAAAATCTTACTAGAACAAGCTGTTTTTAGAAACTACCTACCAGTACAAATTATAATAAATATTTCACCATTTATTTACATTAAGTACCCACTCCAAATTGTCATGGTCATCATTTTATTTTACTTCTAGTAAACCCGGGGTAAATACCTAGTATAGTTATATAAAGTATTAGTGTAAATAATGCTATGGCCTTATGAGGTGAAGGCAAATCTCCGACAACCTTCATACAAGCTGATTCTGAAAGTCATTGAACGTCTATTCAAGATTATCTGAATACATCTATTGTTTGAATTAGTATTTACTAGCTTACCGCCCGCGGCTTCGCCCGCTTTGTCTAAAACCTAATAAATTATATACTAATACCTTCCTCTTGAATCACTCTATCTATTAAAAAAAACCGCATCAAAATCCGTTGCGTAGTTTTAAAGATTTAATCATACAAAGGGACATAGGGACAGAGAAAGATGAGAGAAAGCGACTTTGTTTTATAATATGTAGTGATGTATTGATTATTATTAGTTATTACATATTATTTCGTTTGCTTTAGCTATGACGTTACAACATGGCGCCGAATCCTATATGTACTTGCATAGTACCATAGTATAAAGAGATAGTACATAAACTGTTTGCATTGTTTTGTAATTTGATAACACTCCGCCCACTTTTTACAGTTACACGTGTAGTATCGATTACTATCTATGTGTTAAATAAACATAATGCAATTAATTGTAGTGTACGCATTTCCTTATAAAGTATTGTTTTTGATTTTGATGTAATTTTCCTTTAGTGTACGCGTGCCTTTAAACGCCACGTGTTTTAGAGAGTTTTTAAGTACCTAGTGTTTGTTCATTGCTGATGATTTAATTTAATATTACCTACATTGTTTTACGCGAGTAGCTACATCATAAGCATCATTTATTTATTTACACGAACGATATTTTTCATTTTTATTTAAGAAAAAACACAACCATGTGAAGTATTAGGATACTGTGGTTTTATGCGTTCTAAAGCTGTTATTCTTGTAAATAAGCTACAACACTGCCAAGTATCATCAAAATCTATTCATTAGTTTTTGTGTGATTGATTAACAAACATCCATCCGAACAAATTTTGGCTGAAAGCCTTCTGATAGCTAGTAGCCTATTTAGTATCAAGCCGATTTACGACTCACAAAAAATATGTTTATAAAATTAAAACAAATCCCGATTACTCGTATGTAAATAATTGTAAATTCAATGAACAAAAGTGTTTATTTGTAAACGTTTTTGTTACCTACATAAGTATTATCTATCTAATATTCTAATATATATGTATATTATAAAGGCGAAAGTATGGATGTATGGATGTTTGTTACTCTTTCACGTAAAAACTACTGAACCGATTACAATGAAATTTAGCACACATATAGAGGGTAACTTGGATTAACACATAGGATAGTTTTTATTCCGGAAATCCCATGGGAACGGGAACTATGCGGGTTTTCCTTTGCAAACGCGGGCGAAGCCGCGGGCGGAAATCTAGTATTGTATGTATGTAGAACTTGAATTAATTTCGCGCTCATCGATTGTATGGAATTTACGATAAATCATGATTCTAGATTATTAGCGTAATCCAACCAGTATTAATGACCAATATTATCCTACTAATATTATAAATGCGAAAGTTTGTGAGGATGTGTATGTCCTGGGTTCGATTCCCGGTGGAGACGAAGAAAAAAAAATGTCTCGGTCTGGTAGGACACAGACGGCTGATCACCTACTTGTCCCTAAAGAAAATCGATCAGTGAGACAGATGTATGCATAATGCATCTGCCCCTTACCCCACTTCGGGGACACGGGACTTCACTTTTTTTATTTAATTCCTAGCTTACTTTAATACAATAAATCAAATAGGTACTAAAAATCACAGACCAATAAAAAAGTATTTTTATTCGTCTGTTCTAAGAAGTAAGAATTATACTTTCCACGCTTTTGATGAAAACAGAATCAACATAATATTATGTGCAAATAGTTTTTGAGTTAATTTCGAACAGACAGACACAGAGGACTTTGTTTTATAATACGTAGTGAAGTCGGGCAACCTAATTGCAAAGGCCATAACTGCATGTGTTTATATTGTAATCATGTATGTATGTATGGTAATGAGTAGGTAATGGTCTATGGGGACTATTGAACCTCGACTAGAATTATTATTTGAAAATAGTGGGGCAAAGTAAATCGTCTTTAGCTATTGTTATTTCGTTACATAGAAGGAACGCTAATAAATATACAAATAGGAAAAGCTGCTTAAAAGCGAAATAAAAGAGATACAATAAATTCTATATACTTAATATGTATTTTATTTACCTGTTTTATACCAATACATATTTACTTACCTACTCGCGAGAAACTGGATAAGATTTACTTATACTAAGTTACTAAAATAGGCCCTATAGATATAAGAATAGTACCTAAAGTTATGTTATGGTGCATTTACACTTTCGTGCGAATAGCGAGGCGAGTAACGAACACGCATACGTGTAAACAATGCCCTCGATATTTCATTTTTCCCCTTGAGATTCAGGTATTTATGTTAAGAGCAGGTGGATTACCATGGTATAAGTTACAGACTACAGTATGGAAAAGTGGCAAAAATACTGCTTTGAGAGTTGTAGTTTATAATGTGATAAGGCCGCCATTTGAACATTCTTGTCTCTGTTTGTTTGACTATATCTATATTTTATGTTAATTTATGTGTGTGGCGTGTGCAATAAAGAATTATCTATCTACCTTTAAATAACTAAAATATGAGCAGTGGTTCGCTTCGATACTCGTATACGATTGTTTCGTCGAGTTACAAGACACTTTGAACACGAATGTGTAAACGCACCATTAGTGACGTCATGACGTTTTGCACATATTGTATTGCATGGTAAAAAAACATCAATATCGAAGTAGGATTAGGGTCACTACACATAACCCAGATACATTATGTAATGTAAACATTGCATGATCAGAGATATTTAGCGCGATGACCGTGACATCGAATAGTCGAATGAGTTAATAGTATTGTTAAAAGTACTGAATTTTAATAATAATAGTACTAGGTATGACCTGCGGTGTTACTCGTGAACAGAAAATGCTCAAAACTTCCTTTCCCTATGATGTTTTTTTAAAGAAAAGACAAAATTTTAAATTTAAAAAGACAAACAGATGGGGATCAAATCCGCGTCTTTTTACCATATTTTTATATCAAATTCCTTTCCCTATTCCAACTTTTCTTTTGGCTTTGAAAAAATGAGATATCTGTTAGGTAATTAAAAACTTATAAAAACTAGCTTACCGCCTGCGGCTTCGCCCGCTTTGTCTAGAACCTAATAAATTATATACTAAAACCTTCCTCTTGAATCACTTTCTATTAAAAAACGCATCAAATTCCGTTGCGTAGTTTTAAAGATTTAAGCATACAAAGGGACATAGAGTCAGAGAAAGCGACTTTGTTTTATACTAGGTATGTAGTGATTAATGATTACATATAATAATTTGCATGCTGTTAATAACGGCTAAACATGCTGGAAAACTAAATTGTAATCATCTTTGTATACCTACCATGTTTATTGGCAAATAAATGAGTTTGAATTTAAAAGTTGTGAAAAGTTACGTTTATCTCTCAGAATCTTCCAATATTTACATTCAAATCTGTATTTTAGCTATGAAAGTGTAACAAATTACAGATAGTCTCGCATTTGTATTAGTATCAATTAAATGGCTCTACTTAAAATTTGCTGTCGATTTTATTTTTCAAAATATTTTTATTATTTCAATGTATTTTTATCAATTGTTCAAATTACAAAATGCCTTGAACAATTCGAACATCACTGTACCTATTACCATTTTAATATGTACGATATATCTAAAAATAATCAAAATCCAAAACAATTTTCAGTTCCTCGGCTGCACACAAGTTGATCAACCAAAAGGCATCGAGGTAGTGAAAGATGCGATTAAGAAACTGCAGTTCACACAACAATTGAAGAAGTCAGAAACCAAGGATGCTGCTAAATGCAAGAAGGTCGAAATCACCGTGTCTGTTGACGGTGTGGCTATACAGGTAAAATTCATTCGGTCTTTCGTTCATTCATTCATTCATATGATTTCAGTTATTTATGACGTTTGGAACAATAGTAGCAATAGTACTTTGTCTTTGCTTGTTTTTTGTTTTGTTGTATGTTAGTGACATAATATTTTGTCGTAATGCAATTTAATTATTATTAATAAATTTATATGTTTAATCTATACTAATATTATAAAGCTGAAGAGTTTGTTTGTTTGTTTGTTTGTTTGTTTGTTTGTTTGAACGCACTAATCTCGGGAACTACTGGTCCGATTTGAAAAATTCTTTCGGTGTTAGATAGCCCATTTATCGAGGAAGGTTATAGGCTATATTTCATCACGTACGGGTAACAGGAGGGGAGCCACGGGGGTGAAACCGCGCGGAGCAGCTAGTTAGTTTATATGGGGAATACGAAGCATAGGTAGATACTATAAATTTATACAATGTTTATAAAGATCACATTATTGATTCAATGTTACCATTTAATGGTATTATGAATAGATTTGAAATAGGATATTACAATACAGATGATTCCATTCTTCAACTAAATTTATTTAAATATTTATTTCCATCTCTTTGTAGATAAATAGGAATCTCGTAAGAAGCAGTCTTCTTTGTTGCACAAAAACAAACAAAAATACTATAGAACCTCCACAACAAAGAATCAATCAAACCATTCACCAGCATTAAACAATAAAATAAATTTTAAACACACTTTCGAAAAGAAACCAACAATGTTCTTTGTAACAATTTCTATTCAGAGATTTATTTCAATCACGTTCGCGCCATTTTGAACCCGTAACGGCTACAGATTTCACTTTTAATTCGTTTGGCCCGTTTTGGCCATGACGGAAAGCGAACGTAGAAATCCTTATGCCTAATAAGTCCCTAACAGTTGTAGGTAACTTTGAGGGGCAAAAAATTTAAATTTATAGCTATATATATTCGATTCATACGAAAAAAATCCTGAGTAGTATCTGATATAATTATGTCTTACAGAATTGGCATATAGGCATAATGCACTTGTTCCATTTTTATCTATACAAATATTATTAAGCTGATGAGTTTGTTTTTTTGAAAGCGCTAATCTCAGGAACTACTGGTTCGGCCCATTTATCGAGGAAGGCTATAAATTCATCACGCTAAGACCAACAGAGAGCGTGAGCACGCGGGTGAAACCGCGTGCGCAGTTATTTACTTATATAAATTATTATAAGTATCAAAAAAATTCACACACACCACTACCTGAAAAGGCATAGATTCCTGTAAAAGAGCATACTATGTGTATCTAATTAATATTCCCATTTACTATTATCTATCACATTTTATTTTTACTAGCTCATCACCAATGCACAACAGAGAAGCTAACAATAAATCCATGTCAGAAACTAAGTCAATAGATTACATAAATGTAAAACATCGTAACTGAACCGATTACGTAATGTTTGGGTGTCGATTGAGAAATTTAACATGCATTGGTTGTACATAATATGTAATAGCTTTTTTTTGTGTAATCTATACTCTGGTTTGAAAATTAATTCAGTATTGGATAGTCTATTTATCGAGGAAGGCTATAAGCTGTTTACCAATAGGAGCTGAGCAAAGCGGGTAAAACTGCGGGGAGATATTAGTTCCAGACATTATGTTTGCAAACTTGGAAATCAATTATAAAGTTAATTGTATGTGTTTGTGTGTTGTTGTATGTGTGCATTGGATTGACGTTACATCTAATAGGTATCGTTTTTTTTTGTATTGGTTTGATTTAGTACATGATGGTAGACGAAGGGTTAGAAATTAATTGTGTTATAAGGTTAATATTGTGTGCGTGTGTGTTCTTTAAAAGAATAACTATCGAATTTCCGAAACCGAAACCGATTCTTCTCGATAGAAGTGACTTTCAATAAGTGGTTTTAAAAGAAATACTATTCATAAATACCTGTAAAAGTTTACATGGATAGAAAAAAATTAGTTTTAGTTTGTTTACCTTTGTATAATATACATAGCATCTAATAGCTAAGTTTGTTTTCTTAAAGTACTTATTTATGGTAGTTCGTAAAACATATACTTTATAGTAACGGCAATTAAATCAAACAATGCAATCTATATTTATTTCTATTGCATCAGAAAAATGTTACATACCTAAGCTTTATGTATTTAATAAAATATGTAAGAAACTATGATTATTATTGATTCAACATCACATTTATATTACATAAGAAGAATTTAATAATTCTTCATATTAGCCATATTAGGATATAAACCATTCAATCGTTCACTCATTCATGAAAATAAAACTAGTTTATTGAGTTTAAAACTGTCCCTGATTTGGCACGAAATATTAAATTGAAGTGAGACTTCTTTAGGCGCGTTGAGTAAAACTTCAGGGTCGCGTCATGGCAATACCGTCACGTCATGAGTAGGGTGACGATTTTGGTATCTTTGAATCGTGTGAAAGTTTCACTCCTGACACGTGTGCTCAGCACACACACTCGTATTTTTCCTTTATTTTCTTATGATGTTCTAAATTAAAAAAAATATAAATTTTTTATATCTTTCAGGAGCCGCGGTCAAACAACGTGTTATACCAGTTCCCATTGCACAGGATATCCTACTGTGCTGATGATAAGGGCGCTAAGAAATACTTCTCTTTTATTGCTAAGGGTGAGTTCAATTCAAATTCACATGTAAAATAATAATTGAATTAGTACATGGACATTTACACACGAAGTTTAAAAAAGATTTATTGGAATTCATCCCAATAGTAGAGTAACCATAAAAATTATTTGACAATTACATTATATTTCTATGAGTTCAGGAACACTGCAAGTTTTTTTTTAATCCTTATTTATAGAGATTAATCACAAAATGATTATGTCGCTCCGGTACACACATACTTATAATTCTTATAAACAGACATATTCTCTCACTTACAATCAAAGAAGAGTGAATCCATAAATACCCTCAAAATAATAAAAAAATACCACAGAATTTTTCACCAAACATTCTGGGGTAATTTTAAAGCTATTGCATAGCTTCTATCGCGGGCCTTGAGCGCGGGGACCGAATCGAGAAATTCCGTAACGAAAAAACCTCACGCTCCCCACGGGGACGGGCGGAGGTGTGGCTTGAAGGCATAGCATGCAATAGCGCAACCGCCCCAGTCCCCGAGTGACACACGGCGTTTTTTTATTCATTAACACTCAATCTCTTAACTTATACATAATATTTATTTAATTATCTTTTCATTTACTTATTAATAAACAATTTTATGCATCAATCTTACAGGTGGCAGTACAGTGAACGGTATGAACGGCCATGACAGTGGTAACATGGAGAAACACGAATGTTTCGTGTTCATATCAACCAAATTGGCCTCAGAGATCACGTTGACTATTGGACAGGCGTTTGATCTTGCATATAGGTATGTAATAATAGTATACTAAGTTTCCGCCCGCGGTTTCGTCCGCGCAAAAAGCCGCATAGTTCCCGTTCCTGTGGGACTTCCGGGATAAAACCTATCCTATGTCCTTTCTCGGGTATCAAAATATCTCCATACCAAATTTCATGCAAATTGGTTCAGTAGTTAAGGCGTGATTGAGTAACAGACAGACAGAGAGAGTTACTTTCAAATTTATAATATTAAGTATATATAGTATATAGTAGCAAAATGTGTTAACTAATGAAAAAATATATTAGTCGAATCTGTCATAGAAAATGTTAGAGAAGACTTTGTAAATGAAACTTCATGAAATGAAATTTCATGTCTTGAAAATGATAACTTGAAGTTACACATGAGGTAGCTTTAAAAACAGGAATAAATATTTAAAAACACATGTCATAGACAAAAACGATGTTAAAAAATCCAACAACAAACAACATTATTCCATTTCACCGCTCAAATTGTTAATTTGAAGACTTTTTTTTAGAAAATAATATTTTGTACTGTATTGGTTTATTTTCACATTTTCCAGGCGGTTCCTGAACGACAACGGCAAATACATTGAGCTACAGAAACTAACCCTGCAGAACAAGAAACTCGAATTACAAATGAACGCGTACAAAAATCGGCTGCAGGTAAATTCTATTCGAAAATTCAGCAATCAGTGTTTTATTATTAACCGACTTCTTTATTGTATTATAAATGTTAATGCAACTCTGCCTGCTTTAACTTTATTAAGCAGATTTTGTAGAAATTCGGAACAGAGATAGATCGTACATAGACACAAAAAAGCCATTTTTCAATACACAAACTCATTCTATGTCACATTTTGGTATTTACTTATTTATTTATTTGGAGAGCCAAAAATAGCACAAAAATGACGAAATATTTATACTTTCTAAGAACTATGTAATTACCATGTTTTAACATGGTTTTATCAGCTTTAACTACATTTAATTATAAATAAATAAATAAATAAATGAAACCCGTTTCGCGTTATCACGGCATCACGTGTGAACGGCTGAACCGATTTCGATAATTTTTTTTATTATATTCCTTGAAGTATGAGTATGGTTCTTATGTAGAGAAAATGTAAATATGTACCACGGGCGAACCGTTTTATATATTATTAATTATAATATATAAAACAAAATTCAATTAATTTCCAGGAACTCTCCCGTATAACATACAAGGACGATCTCTCAGCATATCTATCCCGGAACAATATAACCGACATTACCGAATACAAGCCGCCGCCAGAATTAGAGAAACAGATCTCCTCTCTCACTCTAGCGAACGGCTTCGCTATGAACGGGAATAAGACGCCTGATAATGGTGAGTGAATGAATGAATGAATGAATTTTTATTCATGGAACCAAAAAAAACACACAATCTTAAAAAAAAGTGTGGAAACATTTGGCTAATGGTTTCGCTATGAAAAAGATGCTCGATATTGGTGAGTGAATTAAGGAATAAATGATTGATTATTTTACTCGTAATTGCTTTGCTATGAACGGAAACACGACGCCAAAAATATTGGTATGTGAATGAATGAATAAAATGAGTGATTTATTTATGGAAACATCTGGCTAGAGAGTTAAAATTATATAAATAGTAAACAAATGAATGAGTGAATGAAATAAAATGATGTCATTCATTTTATTTTTTATGTAAATTAAACATAATATTTTTGATAACTAATATGGCACTTGTCATTTGCACTAATTTTCCTGTGTAAAAACACTTCCACCTAGAATGTTAAAACTTGGTTAAAATATTAATTTCCAGACATAAAATATGATAATTGTTGTAATATGCCTCTTAGATTTTCTTAGGAATTAAGCAGCCTATATTATACCAGGTTATATATCTATATCATGTTAAATAAATTAACTTATTGTTTTATAAGCTTAAATAAATAACCTTTTTATTTCTAATTCCAGGAATGGACGCAATGTCCAACAACTCAACAGACACGTACAATTCGAGTAACGATAACAATTTGTTGTTGTCGACGCCTCCACCAACGCACAATAATAGAACTGGGTATGTATTTGTATCACTACATATTATTATACTCATCTTTATAAAATAAAAATGAATCGCCAAATCGTAATCGAGAACGGCTGAACCGATTTCGTTAATTCTTTTTGAAGTGAAACTTCTATATCGGGGTTAGAAAAAAAATTAGTGTAACATTTTTCCGTTACGCGCCATCTTTTTCTTACCCCTACCACGCGTGATTCGACGTATTTCTGTAAAGTTGCTTACAGTAAATTATTATTTTTTTAATAAGGTCGTAAAGAAGTTTCACTTCTTACGTGTGTATACTAGTACACGCATACATTTTTTGTTTATATCATACTAGCTGTGCTCCGCGGTTATACCCGCAGTGCTCCGCCCCTGTTGGTCTAAGCGAGATGATATATTATAGCCTTCCTCGATAAATGGGCTATCTAACACCAAAAGAATTTTTCAAATCGGACCAGTAGTTCCCGAGATTAGCGCGTTCAAACAAACAAACTCTTCAGCTTTATAATATTAGTATAGATTCCTATTCGATATACGATAATATTAGTTATTTTTGTATTGCATGTAATTAAGCGTACTATAAACTATTATTGATAATTGTTTGTCATAAATATACTGCTTACAGCAGCCCCAGAGTAGTATTTTATGTGATAGTTACGTAATATACTAAATTTATAATGTTTTATTTATTATAATTTTCCAGAAAACTCCTGGGTGACTTGTCCACGAACAAGAACCCAGCGGTAGGCACCAAACTAGAGGGATTGCTGATGAACTCAGATTCTGATAGCGGTATGTATCTACTAATATTAAAACAAATATAATCTTAATATATATAAATCTCGTGTCAAAATGTTTGTCCTCAATGGACTCCTAAACCACTTAACCGATTATAATAAAATTCGCACACCATGTGCAGTTCGATCCAACTTGAGAGATAGGATAGTTTAAATCTCAAATCGTTTTAGAGAAAGCGGGCGAAGCCGCGGGCGGTATGCTAGTATTAGTAATAAAATAGAAATAGATAAGCGTTTCATTTGCCACCATGTAAAAAAATCTTAATAACACACAGAACAGAAAAAAAATAGCAAAAGTTTATGTTTGCAAAAACTGCGGAAACCTTCACGCATAAAATGCGAAACTAATTTTGATGAAATTTAGCAGACACATATAGGGTAATTTCCATTTGATAGCTCAATAATTCCACATTTTAATGCACATAATAGATCAAAATTGTGTTTCAATAACTGAACAAATAAAATATCGGCTTGCAATACTAAAGACAAATAGACCAACTGACCGGTTGGCTTGGTTGGTAGTGACCCTGCCTTCCAAGCCAGAGATCGTGGGTTCGATTCCCACCCGGGGCAAATTTTTGTGTGATGAACATAGATGTTTGCTCTGAGTCTGGGTGTTAATTATCTATATAAGTCTTTATTTAAAATTATATATGTATGTTTATCAGCCATCTGGTTTCTATGACACAAGCGAAAGCTTAGTATGATCGTGCCGTGTGTGAAAATTGTCCTGTAATATTTATTACTTATTTGATTTCGATCTTTCTAGAATTCGATCCAAGAGCGTTCGAGTCGGAGCCTGTGAGTCGCTTCAACTCTTCAGTTGATAGTCCTTCAACACCAGCACCTCCGCTATGTAAGTGTAAATGTGAAACATATATTAGACTTTTATTCTAATACTAGCTTACCGCCCGCGGCTTCGCCCGCTTTGTCTAAAACCTAATCCATACAAATATTATTATAAATGCGAAAGTAACTCTGTCTGTCTGTCTGTTACTCAATCACGCTTTAACTACTGAACCAATTTGCATGAAATTTGGTATAGAGATATTTTGATACTCGAGAAAGGACATAGGCTACTTTTTGCCCCGGGACATAGGATAGGTTTTATCCCGGAAATCTCACGGGAACGGGAACTATGCGGGTTTTTCTTTTACTGCGCGGGCGAAGCCGCGGGTGGAAAGCTAGTAAATTATATACCAAAACCTTCCTCTTGAATCACTATCTATTAAAAAAACCGCAACAAAGATTTTAGATAAAGCGGGTGAAGCTGCGGGTGGTAAGCTAGTACTATATAAAATATAATCTAATCTAAAAAAATAAAATTATTTCCAGTGGCCCCCCCACCAAAAGCATCGAAACGTCAGAACCAACCAACACAAAATGTGAACGGGAACGATTTATTCGGTTCAACTCCATTCTCGGTCCCGAGTCAAATACAAACGAATCAGTCATTCCCGAACCAATCTGTCAAACCGAACTATGACATACGAGATTTTAACCTACAAACATCTGTTTTTAATTCAAACACGTCGTTTACAAATGGTTTGAGCGGTTATGATCCGTTTGAAACGAAGGGAAACATATTTGGAAATGGATTTGGGAATAATTTCAATGGTTTCGGCAATTTGAGCGAAAAACCTGCGGTCGAGTTGGATAGCAGCTTCAATGGGTTCTTGGATAAAACTATTTCGGAGATGAAGGTTAGTAAATCTATACTAATACTAGCGGTCCGCCCCGGCTTCGCCCGTGGTACATATTAACGTTTTCTCTACATAAGAACCATCCTCGTACTTCAAGGAATATAATAAAAAAAGAATTATGGAAATCGGTTCAGCCGTTCTCGAGTTATGGAATTACAACGAAAAGTGGCATTGATTTTTATATATTAGATTATAAAGCTGAAGAGTTTGTTTGTTTGAACGCGCTAATCTCAGGAACTACTGGCCCGATTTGAAAAATTCTTTCGATGTTAGATAGCCCATTAATCGAGGAAGGTTATAGGCTATAATATATCATCACGCTACGACCAACAGGGGTGGAGCCAGGAGTATGATTTTACAATGTAAAATCATACTATATTATTACAAAAAAAATAGACCTCTTTTAAACGAGAACTAAAGTCATGGTTTAACTTTAGTACTGGGCTTAAACTTTTCCCTATCTATTGTCTATGGTTTAACGCTAAATTAATAGTTTTACTTAGACTATGGTTTTGATACATAAAAGACCCGAAAAATATTAGTTAGTCCGTGTTTTATAATAAAACAGATAGTGGTTTAAACCACTATCTGTTTTATTATAAAATTCATTTAATTTTTGAAATACTAGTACTATCAGACATTTGGACTTAGTGTATTTGCGATAAACCACCGAGTTTCGATTATAAAATACCATTACACCTTCTAATTTTTTTATCTGTACAGTTGTATTCAATTCCACTTTTGTATTTTAACAGCTAGTTACTTGGTGAGTTATATTATTACAATGATCCTAATATTGACCGTTTTATTATTTATTTTTAATATATTATTTTCATATTCCAGGACGGATTCAGCAGAGGGATCAGCTTTGGAAACGACGATTTTTCAATAGACAACCTCGATCCCATCAAGAAAAACTAAAATTAAATAAATAATATAGTTAAAATTATTAAAACATCCTTGTAACAATTCACACAAAATAGTTTAATGCAATAATATAAGACATTATGAATTATCGAAGTAGTTGTAAGTATTGTGTAGATTGTGACGACGATATTAAATGTTGCCATGTTATTGGTTACAAATTTTCCGTGATAATAGGTAATTTTTTCGAAACGTAGAAAATATAATAAAATTGTATTCCTAGAATCTCTAACCAGTAATGTGTTGAACGCTATTTATAAATAGATGGATTATGAATACAAAGCGCGCAAACATTCCAACGTGCCTTAAGACAATAATATCTTTATCTCTCCAGTAGGTTTTTAAGTAAAAATGTATTTTGGTAGATTATTGTTATTTAGGGACCAAAATTTTTAACCATTGAGGATTTGAAGTTCGTCGTAACATTCTGTGATAATTCTTTGCAAGTTGAGGAACTTCAAGTCAATTTACTAACGTTTATATACAATATGGAATAAACTCCTATTTTTTATATTATATTATGGAGTTAATCGGAATTTCTACAAAAAAAATTGTCATTTAAGCTCTGGCTGCAAGTACATGACAACGATACCAAAAAAAAACAAAATTAACAAACATTATTTTTACTAATATTGACTTTGTGTCCTGATATTTTTTCCTATATTATTTAAATTATTAAGCTAAGAATATCGTGAAAAAAACGTTGTCATAAAAAAAACTTGTAAATAAACTGTCATTTTTTGATGACATTGCAGCCTCTTTCGTTCATTCGTTCATTCATCGATCTATGCTTTTTTAAATGTTTTTAAACAATGATATTATTTGTATATTGGTTTTTAACTGTTGTATCCCTGTCACAATAGTTAATTATTATAGTATTGTACACTAATTTCGTATTAAGGCCAAAAGATATACATAAATGTGTATTTTGGATAATAAAATTTATGTTTATAGCTTTGTGTTTTATTTCACCTTTAGATAATGAAAAATTTAGTAGTAATTGAATAACATGTTCAGGTGCGAAGTATAGCATTATTAACAAAAAAGTCAGTATTATAATATTGGTATACAGGTATATTATAATACTGACTTTTTTGTTAATATAATCGTGCTTATCTCAGGAACTACTTTAACCATTTCAAAAATTCTGTCACAGTTGAATATGTATGTAGGTAATCCCTGAGTGCCATAGGCGTATAGTTTAGTAGTAGTTTTAGTATTATTATGTGTATAGTTTATCATGAGCAAAGCCGGCGCGGCCCACTAGTTACTAGTGGGCCGCGCCGGCTTTGACTAGTATATATAATAAAACTATTATTATTTTCACCAGATCGGATCATTGCTATAATTTAACTTGAAAACCGTAGAAACTGATGGAAGAAAGTAATATGAATTTTGTATGATATTTTATGAATTCATTCCTATATAAATGGGTAATGAGCAACACAAGGTTATAAAACCTAGTTACAAATTATGTTTTAAACTACTGCATGTAAATAATCGTTACCTACATAAAATTATATATTTATGCATAAAAAAGTAAAAGGACAATCACTACATAACATAAAACCTTAAACAGTTTTGTGATTGTCGAGGAACGTTTTTGTATATAATTTACCTATTAGGTTTTAGACAGCAGGCGCAGCCGCGGGCTGGAAGCTAGCGAGAAATAATAGAAGATGACAACCACAATGTCAACACGCCGCACTAACGTTCTAAAAGCCTCGTATCCAATGCCCATAAAGCCGCGATTGGCAGCAAAAAATGTCTGTTTTCAATTTTCGCGAAACGTCAAAATCGTGCTATGCGAAGCAACAGATTTTCCGCTATTTTCCAGTGGAAAACATTTTAAATTGAAACAAACGATCTCTGAAATGATCTGAATTAGTAATTATATTGAACTCAATCAGTATTTAGTGTAACTGTGCAGTATTATTTAAATATGGTGGACTTGAGCGGCGGTCAAGATGGCCCGTTGGAACACGCATTTTCCAACTCGGTTTTTATCATTCCAGGCATTGTTGTTGTGGGGTTATCAGGTAAATACCATAAATAATTTAATAAGGCTTTAGCGAAAATAGGTTTTCAGTACGCTGCGATATTCCTCGAAGTAACATACGGAAAAAATTTAAGCGCTGGCTGTCCCTTTGTGAAGAACGAAATTATTTTTTTTCAATAATTTTAATGTATTTTTTATTATAAAATCTTGTGAATTCCAATTATGGTATTTATCTTAATTTTTTGCAAATTTTGCTTTTTAAATATCTAGTTACATAAATGCATGCTAAGCATATGAAATATGTGTCCTTGTCGAAAACAAAAGATGGTTTACCATCCGAGTAATCGTTACAATTGATGGAATGGTTAAGAAGTACTAAGCTAAATACATAAATTAAACTTTTTTTATCTTGACAACACTATTTTCTTGCATACAATTATATATAATAGATAAAAAATACATATTCTGTAAGTAGGTAACTATATGCTTTTCTCCTTTTAACTCAAAATTATTTAGCTTTAGTAATGATTCAAAACAAATGTTTCATTTTTCTATAAAAAAATATCTTGATATTAGAAAAATATGTTGATCCAGCCTCTTATTACAATGGAAAATTTATGTTCGCACATAGCATAGCATAATATGCTTCATACACACAGCCTTTGCTGTCTGTCTGTCTCCAGGCTGTACCTCATAAACCATGATAGCTAGAAAGCTGAAATTTTCCCAAATGATGTATTTCCGTTACTGCTATACCAACAAATACTAAAAATTAAAAAAAATAAAACATTAAGGGTCCATACAACAAATGATTTTCAATTATAAATGATAGTACGGAACGCTTCGTTCGCAAGTCCGACTCGCTATTGGCCGGTTTTAATTCTTCATCACCACTGGGACTCGGAGCCATGACGCCTCGGTTATATGGTATGAGTCTAACTTAGATTCGTGATTCATTAGAATTAATAGGTGTAACTACACAATAAGTCAATCCTATTCTTATTTGGATCACATACTACTGCAATTAAGTTATATCTTTCATACCTTTTTAGCCAAAAATACATTGAAGAGATGCTTATATTAAAACTTACTCTATTTACTCCCGATTTTTCAATCCTTAGTTAAAACTTACCCGTCCAATAAAGTATTACACAATAATATTAAAATATCACCTATAAACTGTCAAATAAAGGTAAGAAGAAAATATTTTTGAAATGGTAGTTTAATATGTTATTCAACGAATAAGTTTTAACCAATTATTGAAAACTCAGCCCTTTATATAAAATAAATTATATTTTTATCCTGTATGTACCTGTTAATGCTGTACCTATAATTAATAGCCAATTTAGAATAAGATGCAATGTACAAATTCAAATAACATGTAACAAATTGAGCTACTGCCTACTGTTGGTATGTCTTCAAATAAATATATATTGGATTTCTTAGAAGCGTTACATTATATATTATGATACAATATATTGCTTCCAATAAATCAAAGCGTGAAAAGAATATTAACTACTAGCTGTGCCCTGCGGTTTTCCCGCAGTGATCTGATCCTGTTGGTCTTAGCGTGATGATATATAGCACATATATAGCTTTCCTCAATAAATGGGCTATATAACACCGGTATAATTTTTAAAATGTTCCTGCGATTAGCGCGTTCAAACAAACTCTTCAGCTTTATAATATTATCCATACTAATATTATAAATGCAAAAGTAACTCGGTCTGTCTGTCTGTTACTCAATCACGCCTAAACTACTGAACCAATTTGCATGAAATTTGGTATGGAGATATTTTGATACCCGAGAAAGGACATAGGCTACCTTTTATTGCGAAATATGTACCGAGGCGAAGCCGGGGCGGACCTCTAGTTATATTATAACTATTGACTATTTTATTTTGTACAAGAGGTCCGCCCCGGCTTCGCCCGTGGTACATATTTCGCAATAAAAGGTAGCCTATGTCCTTTCTCGGGTATCAAAATATCTCCATACCAAATTTCATGCAAATTGGTTCAGTAGTTTAGGCGTGATTGAGTAACAGACAGACAGACAGAGTTACTTCCGCATTTATAATATTAGTATGGATTGGATAATATTTCTGTTTGTAAAAGTATACAGAAAACTGTATCAGAATTAATATTGAAGGTCGCCTTGAAAATGAAATTCCTAAAATGCAAATAATGTATTTAATTGATCAGTTGGCATATTTAAAAAGTGGTTTAAAATATAAGCAAGAGCGATTATACTACTTACTATTATTAAAGTTTTTGATAGTTAATTCATGCATGACTTGCTTTCTATAAAATGGGACGTCTTTTTAACTATTACAATTTACATATCAGTCTTTTATTTACTTTATTTTGTAATCTAAGATATCAGTATTATTAACCAAATTATATCAGATAAATTGGTATGAATATTATTAAGTAATGAACACTTTGTGTTATTTATTAGTATTTTCTTATTATAATATTTCTACAGGTGTATATTTTTGGTCTGCTCTAGTTATAAGCACTAAGTCATCTTTTTATTTAATCTGTGGAATCCATTATCTATTTGATGTCAAACGTCAATAACAAGCAAAATAAGTTGTTAATATAAATAATAAATAACAATTTATTAATCGCGATATCTTATAAACTACACTCAACACCAAGCCAACTACATTATCTACGTATCATTACGACATCAACCTTTTTACGCTGTGGACTCCTTTTTAAAATAAAAATTTAAAAAAGAAAATAAAAAAAACTAAAATTCAAAAATGGAAGGCGAAGTGGTCAATGAAGATTTGCAAAGAATAAGCGACATGCTGGATTCAGATACGCCACCGTCAAAGAAAGAATTGTTAGATATGTTGAGTTCTGCTGAAATTGACGAAGAAGTGCGCGAGAGTCTGCGCAGTATGCTAACTGGGGACGTGCCACAGGTTTTTGGTGCTTATGGGACGGTGTTAGGGGTGGTTTTCGTGTTCCTCATATTCTTTGTGATGCGTAAGTCGAGTTTTGTATTATCGCCTATAATATGAGTTGAGTGAGTAATTTCTGCTTGATTTTTAAAGCGTGTTAATATATTCGTTTGACGCACTTCATGAATTAAAATAATTGAAACTAGGTCGCGGTTTCTGCTGTACAAACAAAAAATAATTTATTTTAATTTGTTCTTTCTGATACTTCAAACTATTATACTTTTTTAAAAGAATTATATTGGCTTACATAATTTTCTAAACATACATTATTTCATTTGTTTACAAAATTGTGTAAATTGTTATTTTAATCTGTAAACCATTATTTAATGTCCCGGAATACTAAAAATATTTCCATATGTAGGTACTAACCAATTGACCCCATTTTCTGGAATATTCGAAAACATAAACTTTGTTTTTGTGTAAGATTGCATATTCGCCTTCAACAAAAAATAAGTTGTTTATAACGTGTTTAGGTATATTTTTTGCATACATAGAACTTATAATGCCTTCGTATACATAATTAACTAGATGAGATTTTTATCATTTAATAGTCATTAACGACATGTTGATAGGTATAATACCTATAAGCGCTTGTCATTTTTTTATCATTTTCCTGCAGTTATTTATAAAATTGATAAAACAATAATATACTTAGTTTTCATAACTGCAAATGATAAAAAATAGTGTGAGTACCGAGCATACGTGTCAGAAGTGAAATTCCATGACGCGACTGTATTCCCATTATGCTACCTTGAAATTTTACTCTCAACGCACCCAAAGAAGTTTCACTTCAAAATATTTTTATGGAAGCTTGCAATAATATTATTAGCTCGAATAATACCTACCTACTGGCTACTATAGAACAAAAATACGTGCTCCAAATGCAATTCATTATAATTTTGAACAAATGCTCACATTATGAAGTTGCTTAAAATGTAACATATATTTGATAAGATATACGACAAAATTGCATTATGCCCTAGACCTTGTGACCCACAATTTCTAGATAAATTTTGTCGTAAACAATAATATTTTATCTTTATCTCATATAATATTAATATGTAAAATTCTCATGTCACAGTGTTGCTATGCTCCTCGGACTCCGCTTACCCGATTACTATGAAATTTCATTAATTCTGTAAGTCTGAATTCGCTCTTTATCTACTTTTTAAATAACTAAATGATAACGGTATACTGACGGTGCATTTACATCAAACGAGCAAATGCTCATTCTAACTTTACTATGTCAAATTCTTTTAGTGTTAGGCGTAGAGCATTCTTTCGTTGTTCTTAGTGCGTTCGAAAAGATTCTATGCAATGTTCTAATACTGAACAATATTGAATACGAGTTTTCGTTTACACTAAAAGCGTATGCGCTAGCTCTAGCTCATATCTAAAGGTATTAAAGGTACAATCTACTGAAATTTTGACATTTATTTTTAAAACTTGTATAGTACTCCAAAGGTAATAATGCGCATAGAAATCTTCGTCACTGTTCGGCAACTGTCATATTCTCGGAGCGTCCGAAGATGATATCTATATAGAGCGGTTAAATGCATTTTCTTCATGCATTATTTAGTCATATTATATGTTTTCTGCTAAAAGAGATTAATATGTATTTGTAGGTAAGTAACGATTTTGTTTCGATAATTCCTTGTAAGTAAATAGCGAGTATAACCCCACGATTGCGAATATATTATCTTTGTTGGATTGTTTTACTTGGAAAATTTTATAGTACCTACTTTTAAAGTGTCTTACTGAAGCTGGTGTAATGATGGAAGAAAAGAAGGTTAAAATAACACAAAATTTATATTGTATAAAGTATGGTTTTTAAATTAATAAAAAAAAGTTTTCAAACACAGGTTTATATTTAAACCATATATGTAAATCTTATCATTAAAATCTCAGTTCAAAAGTATTTAAAGAACTGATCATTCTTCAATATTATGACAATTACAAAAAAAATAAAAACAATCAAAATCAGGGATTATCTTTATTTCTGACATTTTAGATACATCGGAACTCTTCTTCATTTTCACTTTCCCTAAACTGCCATCACCTGTGTAAATCATTTCATCGATTAATTCAATTCACCTTTAAAAACAAAACCAAGAAGGGTACGTAATAGCAGCTCTATATAATTCCACACACGTGCAGCACCACCAATATTTAAAGACAACTGACGGATTTTTGAGTTTTTTGACTGACAGACTACCGTCACCTACCGCCCTATTTGTTTTTGATTGTGTATGACCGTGAATTGACTTCTATTTCTTTTGAACAAAGTGTAAAATGCAAGTTCGTTGTTTAGGGCTCTTACGATTCAATGATTCGAGTGTCTTCGGAAATACGACAATTAGCGAAGATTTGCATGCGCATTATTAATTTTGTATTACTGTACGTGTTACTTTTTAATTTTTCAGAACAATTTAACTGTCTTATTATAATGTGTCTGTCGTCGCCCATAGATTTGCTCATTTCATTAAAATGGTTGAATGTCTATGTTCTGTAGTGAAACTTCTTTAGACGCGTTGAGAGTGAAATTTCAAGGTCGCGTCATAGCGATACCGTCACGTCATGGAGTAAAGCGAAGATTTTGGTATCTTTGTCTATATTATGCAATCTTGCGTGTAACTTCTTTAGTTTCACTTCTGACACGTGTGCTCGGCACACACGCTCAAATTGCGTACTCTAATTGTTTACTTACCTGCGCATAAAGATATATTATTTTGTAAGTAATATTGAGGTTATACAATTGAATTATCAATGAATTGTTTCATAAGCGAGATAAGCCCAAATCGAATTATCTTCGCGAACACCGAATTCTTTTATAATATCGATAAGGATTGTATTACGTGTCTCATAGAGATTGGTTAACTTGTTATTTACTGCTCAATATATGTTTCAGTTTTGATGTTATTTAAAAACTAGCTGCTCCGCGCGGTTTCTCCCCCGTGGCTCCACTCCTGTTGGTCGTAGCGTGATGATATATACCCTTATAGCCTTCCTCGATAAATGAGCTATCTAACACCGAAAGAATTTTTCAAATCGGACCAGTAGTTCCCGAGATTAGCGCGTTCAAACAAACAAACAAACTCTTCAGCTTTATAATATTAGTATAGATTTTTCCAAGTTTGGTTTTGTAATCTTATTAGGATCTAAGTTAGTAAGGTTTATATCTTTTGTTGGCAGGACAGGCCTCTAAACCTCAGAGCTTTGATCAAGTGCCCTGTTAAAATATTGCTTCGTCGATTTGTCGTGTCATACGTATAGTCTAAGCGTATAGTGAAAAAATCAAAATGAACAGCCTTTTTTGGTACTTATTTCAACTAGGTAGTTATAAGAGAATCTGAAACGTTCCAGTATGTGTAAAATATATTTTTTGTGCCTGCAAAATCAATATTATCACATGTTATCTTCAAGCAACAATTAAACGATTAATTTAATCATTGATTAGGTTTTGATTGTAACGAATGTGTTTGAGTATTGTGAATATGTAAGTATTAATAAAATTGTAATCAATATTATTTTTCCTAGTACCTAGTTTCAAAATCAACATTCAGTGCCTTTAAGGAGCTCTTTGTTTCCGTAAAATATTAAATAGTGTATAAAATGTGTAACTTATATATAAATTAACCAAGATAACTATAACTAAATACTTTTGTTCTACTCTATAACCCAATCTATCAATTCTTCTCTTGCCTTCTATTGAGCAAGCACAGATAATTCAATATATTGTGTCGATCTGTGGAGTAAACCAAAATCTACATAACAACTAGTGGTCCGCCCCGGCTTCGCCCGTGGTACCTACATGTTTAAACTATCCTATCTCTCAAGTTGGATCGAACTGCACATGGTGTGCGAATTTTATTATAATCGGTTGAGTGGTTTAGGAGTCCATTGAGGACAAACATTGTGACACGAGATTTATATATATTAAGATTATAGGAGACAATACTGACTTATTCGCTTCTTCAGTAGATACAAAACATGGCGGACGATCCTCTGAACATCAAGAACTTTGTATCAGAGAAGCTATCGGAGTCCATGCAGAATGTAGACGTAATGTCATTGCTACAGAACTTAGCGGCATCAGACAATGCCAAGGGCGAAATTAAAGATAGATTGACCAGCGTCATGACGCAATTAAGCTCTATGTCAGCTGGAGAGAAGGAAGTCTTTATGGCATATGTGAAGCAATTGCTGACGAAGAAACTGGAGACCCATTTCAAGAATAATCCACCAGATTTGAGCAATTTGGAAGAGGCTTTGACGGGGGCTGTGAAAGAACAGCTGATGTATGCAGCGGTGATTGTATTCGTGGTCGTCGTTTTAGTTGGTATGGATTTGTTGTACGTTTTGTGGCGTCTTTCTATGGTTTTAGGTTGCGTATCTGATGTATTTTAAGCTTCACGTTAGGCTATCTGTCTTGTAGCTGATCTCTCATAGGTCGTGTGTGTCTTCTGGTCCATCTGAGTATGTAATTTAGTCATGAGATTACTGCCTTTTAATAGAGAGTGCATATTGCACCCATGACCACCCAACCTTGAGCAGTTAAATTATTTCCTTCGCTGATGATTTGGCTCAATGTACTCGTAGATTAGCCGGCATAGCAGATAGTTAGCATATAATTTAGATTTATTAGTTTTAATATTTAATAGCTATTTGAATAGGAGCATTATATGTGAAGCTGTGTAAATAAAAATTGTGACGTCAATCTGCAGAACGGGTAAAACATAAGTTATATTATACTTAGTTTTTGTTCGGATCCATCGCGAAACTAAAGGCGAGAGAGTCGAAAAAAATAAATATTTTATAAATTGAAATTTGAAACTTTAAATAATCTTTAGTAAAACTGTGAAGTAAAACAAAATCTACATAACAATAGGATGGTTTCTTGTTTCTTAGAGCTAGCGCGCAAGAGCAACTTTTGTCTCCGCAACTTTTTTGTCTCTCCCATCAACTCCATGGGCTAGTAAGAAAGTGCGCACACGTAGTGACGCAACTCCCCATAGAGTTGATGGGAGAGACAAAATAGTTGCGGAGACAAAAGTTGCTCTTGCGCGCTAGCTCTTATTTTAGTAAAGTTATCCAAAATTAGGTAACCTTACGTATCAACTATCAATATTATCAATGTTTCGATATCAACAAGGATAACGACGCGATGTTCCCATTTAGCTATCTACTTACTTATCTATTATTTAATTTCGCAACCTATAAAAATTGGAAAGCCGCTAATTTTTACATATTTTTGCCCAACTTCCTCCAACACAATGTATATGTTACATACACCTTCTCCTAACAAAAACGAACACAAAAAAAATCAAGCATAATACCATGATCAAGGGAAATTGGAATTCATGTACAAACATACATAATAAACAATAATAAGTAGGTAGATTAACATAAATAAGTAGGTAGATTTTTTATGCGGGTATCCTGTTAAATATATCCTACAAGATCATATCACACAATTAAGTATGTTTTTATAGTTACTGATATAAAAAAGTCACTATAGCGTGATGCAGGATTTCTGATAATCTATTTAGAGAAGATTTTCAGGAAATTATTTCTGTAAATAGAACACTAGGCGCCGCAGATTCTATACATAAGTATATTCCTTCGGTTTCGTTATATCAAAAGGGCACAGCTAGTAGATGTTTATAAACTGTTCTGTGAAATTAGTGTTATTTGTTTGTCATAGTTTATTGAGCTGACAAAGAGCTGACATAAATTATTTCTATAGAATTTCGTTACGTAAATATGTATAAACGATTAATCTATAATTTTGTGGTTTTAAACAAAACTTCAAGTATTTCAACTTGAAACAGTCACATGAAATTATTTGCCTTCTATCCTTAATTTCCTACGGTTAATAACTTATGTTATTACCACTATACTATAAACTAGCTGCTCCGCGCGGTTTCACCCCCGTGGCTTCACTCCTGTTGACCGTAGCGTGATGATATATAGCCTATAACCTTCCTCGATAAATGGGCTATCTAACACCGAAAGAATTTTTCAAATCGGACCAGTAGTTCCCGAGATTAGCGCGTTCAAACAAACAAACAAACTCTTCAGCTTTATAATATTAGTATAGATATATTTTACCGTTGTAGGCTTTCTGATGTAGGACACAACGATTTAGATTAATAATGCAATAATAATGTCATTTGATAAATCAACGATTATTAATTAAGAAACTCTTAACAACTAAAATTAAAATATATCAGTTCATTTTATATAATATAAATAATGTCAAATCAGTTACCTCATTTCAATAATTCCTAACTATACCCAGTTTCAAACTAGATGGCGCTGATTTAAAATTGTACAATTCTTAAAAACACATTGATATAACGAAATAGCTTTTAATATAACACAAACATTATAATTATTGATTTGTTAATAATAATTAATAACAAATGAAGCTTAATAATAATTTTTAATAAATTTCTCATTTGACATTGTCCGCTATCAACATACGTAATCGAGTCTATATTATAGTTGCAATACATATCTTAGTTTATTATTATTCAGTTATCTAAAGGTGTAGGTGTCGTGGCGTGATAAAGTTATTAAATACGTCGATAATATTTTGTTTTGATATACTTTTTTTTATAAGATAAAGCCCAATTTACATTGGAACAGTTTTGTGCGATAATCCATGTGGCGATAGTGTAAAATTTTAGTTTTTATTTATAGTGTTAAGTGTTGCCAGTTAAGGAATAGATAAAAAAAAATAAATAAATTTGTCGGTTTAATAAATAAATTATCAGGTAAAACGAAATTTATTTTGGGAATATATTATTTGAATAATTTTATTTATTACTCGATGTAAATCAGTATTTATTATTTAAAATGTATCATCATATATTCATATCCTTATTTAAAAACTGAATTAATTAAATGACGGTAGTTACATACGTACATTCTAAAACAGCGCCATCTAACGTATTTGTTGTGGTATTAAAATGTTTTTCTTACTTCAATTATGATTACATATATGTTTTTAAATTGGTAAAGTAGATATTTTCAACAAAAAACACTTATTATAAGAAATATAAATAACCCAATGAATTTTCCAAATCCGAATTTCTAGTATTTGATAACTAAACTAATATTTTTAAGAGATAAAGTCACAAATATAGAATTTGCACTTCAAAATTTTAAAGATCACAGTTTCCCAATCACCTCGCTTTACAAAGGTTAAAAACTTGCTACCTTCTTAGAATTAGGGTTAAAAATAAACGGTCCTAAGAGATAAATACAATGTTGCAGATTGCAATGTTATTGAAGAAAAGCCAAATGCAATATAAACACCTATGATTTCATGTAATCATAATCAAAGAAACATCAGTTTTGAGACAAGTTTCGTACAGGAAAGTGTGAATTTAAATGATAAAGAATTGTAAATGGTTGTTGTCAAATTAATGAAAATATCAAAGTAGTTTTTAATCTAAATTGTTATAGGTAACGGTGCATTTACATCAAACGAACATAGAGCTAGAGCATTATTTCGTGATCTTTTAGTGTAAACGAAGACTCGTATTCAGTGTTGTTCAGTAACTATTACTATTAGAACATTACATAGAATCTTTTCGAACGCACTAAGAACAACAAAAGAATGCTCTGCGCCTGTTTACACTAAAATAATTAATTTTACATAGTAGGGTTAGAATGAATATTCGCTCACATTATCGAATCAATATAACAATATTCATAGTAACTCTCGATTATTTTTCTTCTTTTCTATATTAAATATTAGCTACATATTATTTAAAAACTGTCAAAAGTTTTTTCTTAAAAATAATACCACATATTATGCTGCGCATGCAATTACCGTCATATGAATTAACTTTTAATAAAAAATACAAAAAAACCATTAAAAAAAATATATTTTTCCAAGACAATGGACACAGAGCAGAAAATAGGCGAGGTAGTGACAGAGGCTGTGAAAAATTCTGACGTAGTGTCGATGCTACAGCAAATAGTAGCCACGTCCCCTAGCGATGGAGAATCAGAGGAGATTAGAGAAAAAATCCAGAATGTTCTAGAAAGATATAACAATATGGACGAAGTAGATAAGGAGGTATTCGTCAATCAGCTTAAAGAAGCTCTAGCTATGAAATTATCTATGAAATTGAGAGACAATGTATATGAAGACGGACCGTCCTATGTCCCCGTTTTGATCGCTGCCCTGTTGATATTTTTGGTCGTTGGTATGGTTGTTTTAATGTTGGTTTATACCTTACGTACCTACATCGTTCAAACTCAAACATTAATTATTTATTCAATTAGTCTTCTCTAGAAGAACTTTAGAATCGTCATAACAGTTTTAATATTTACCATCGATTCGAAATAATTCGTTGCGTTAAATCCTATGAAGTATACTGTGTGGGAAAGGGTTGATGCTAGACTGTCGTTTTTACACTGGAAATATTACTGCTCTAATACCCCCGCCACACTATGCTCCACGTCCTGCTCCTCGTCCTGCTCATCGCGCTGCCGTTATTCGCCTCGATATTGCCGTCTGGCCACACACTGCTCTACTCGCGCGATTAATTGCGACGCTCTTCATTTCGCACTCGTATTGTCGGTCCTTTGACTCGCGCGCAAAAGCCGACAAAATAGGGAGCAATGAGCAGGACGATGAGCACGACGACTGACATGACGAGTAACGTGGCCACACTACGTCCCTGCCTACTTTCCTCATTACTTCCCATACCACTCGTCGAGTCGTGTGGCTGGGGTATAAGACATCATGGTATATCACCAGTAATAGTATTTGAAAACCAGTAAAATGACGTTTATCACAATTTATTCACAATCTAAAAAAGCATTTATTACCTACCTCCTACTTTATATTTATTAATTGAATTACCTAAGCCCTTATTTAGCCTTAGCTAAGTACTTCTTAACTACCTATATCGCTATTTTATCCTTTATCTATTTTACATAAACACTCCTCTTAGATATAAAAACGTACTAAGAACGTACGTAAACGTATATAATATATGAAAAGTTTTCACAAAAAATCACGCTTGATGAATTTTTAATGTAACATATTACATAATATCATATCACAGTATTACAATAAAGGTCTGTACAAAAATATCGCAATATAAGTGAGTAATATAAGAGCTAGCGCGCAAGAGCAACTTTTGTCTCCGCAACTATTTTGTCTCTCCCATCAACTCTATGGGTTAGTAAAAAAGTGCGCGCACGTAGCGACGCAACTCCCCATAGAGTTGGTGGGAGAGACAAAATAGTTGTGGAGACAACAGTTGCTCTTGCGCGCTAGCTCTTACAATAGTACCTACCAAAAACATTCACCCTATGGGCTAGGACGATTAACAATTGTGTAAACATTAGGTATATTTTTCGATTCTATTTATATCCTTCATAATTAAGTTACTAAATAAATGTTTCTAAGACTCCTTAATTATCCTTAATTAGATTAAATCTCCTTAATTAGATTAAATCTATCAGATAAAAATTATTAGTTATTCACCAGATTTTAAATAAGTAACTACTTAAAAAATCGAAGTTCATTATTATTATTTTTTACACGCTTTATATTAGCTTCACCTGTATGTTTGTATGTTTGTAACTGACTTCTTTGGGCGCGATTTTGACCCACTTTAAACGGCCAGATTTCGTTCAAACTTTGTAGATTTATTGAGGATCGATGACAATACACTAATTTGATAAAATTTTCTATTTTTTAGTTGGGTTTTCTATAAAAAGCGTGTTTTTTAGTTTTTTAAAACTATTATTATTAAACAATGATATTGGAATAAGTACATACATAATTGGTTACTCTGTATATTTTTTGAACAAAAAATGCTATTGCCTAGTTTCCCAAGTATCTGTGATCCCCTAGATTGCTAAAAACGGGGCAGCCATTAAAAAAATAAATGAACACGTTTTTGTTATTTTTATTAATCAAAAATTGTATTATTTTCAGTATTCTTCGGCTACAAACTATACAAATCGATAAAGGAAAAAGAGAAGAAGCGGGAAGAAAAGAAAAAACAGAAACAAATGAAAAAGAAGAAGTAAACTATTTATTTTTGAACGTTAGTTCAATGGAAATTGTAATGTCTGAGGTATTGTTATGTTTAGAAATATTAAAATATTATTATTGTATGTAAAATCAAGGTATTTATTGTATGTGAAACTATTTGTATAGAATAAATAATCTGTAAAATGTCTTCAATGTATTTAAAATTATCTGTGTAGCAGAAATTTTCGAATTTTTTTTGTGAATTACAAAAATTTGTCTATTGCTCCTTAAATGTATTAAAATTGTATAATTTCGTATACGAAATAAATATATCTCCAATAGCACATTGTATACAAATATAGCTACAACAAGATGCATTTATTTTAATTTTAAAATTTTAATATAGTTTTGGGTACTTTTATAAAATCCTATGCAACATATTGCACTTTTCATGGAATTTTGACAATAAATAATAAAATATTGCCAACTTTTTTTAACTGTTATGCCATTGTCCTTCTATTATCTATTTTTTTAAACTTCATATCTATCCAGTAACTATTTTAGAGGAAAATAATATATTTTTGTGTTGTACAAATTTTATAATGTATCTCAAACATTATAATAAAACGACTGATGTAATTGTTTAATAAGTTAAATATATTTTTTATTTATGATTTTCGTTTTTTTATTTTTATTTTAGTAATTTACTAGCTTCCGCCCGCGACTCCGTCCGCGCGGATGTCGGTCTTTGCGTGGATGGTTTATTTCTCCATTTTGAGTAACTCGGACAATGACATCTTATAAATATCTATGGACCCAAATACGGCTAGGTCTATAATAATACGCAACGTGTGTTCACGGTACCTACTACAGAACAACGTCTATGGATAACTTTTTTTCTACGTATTTTTCCAGGATAAAAAGTATCCTATTTTACGCCCAGGATAATAAGGTATAATTATACCAAGTTTCATCGAAATCGAACCGGTAGTTTTCACGTGATGTCTTCACATACAGACAGACAGACAGACAGACAAAAATTTTTTTAATCACATATTTGGGTTTGGTATCGATCCAGTAACACCCCCTGCTAGTTATTTTTTCAATATTTTCAATGTACAGAATTGACCCTTCTACAGATCTTCTCTAATATATAAAAATCAATGCCACTTTTCGTTGTAATTCCATAACTCGAGAACGGCTGAACCGATTTCGATAATTCTTTTTTTATTATATTCCTTGAAGTACGAGGATGGTTCTTATGTAGAGAAAACGTTAATATGTACCACGGGCGAAGCCGGGGCGGACCGCTAGTTTATTATATGTATAGATTCTGACTCGACAATTTTCCCAAGTTAGGTATGTAATATTATGTGCTTAAAAATATTGGAAATGCCATTTTTTGTTAAAATTTCTATTTGAAAACTGATATTTGGCATTTAATTTCAAAAGAAATACTTAGGTACTATAAAATATACTTATAAAAATTCCTGTGAACGAAGGGGGCATAATATAATATGGCCACTGCATTCGCTTAATTATTTTAAATACATTATAATCTGGATGTATTTAAATATTTTTATCTTCTAATATCATTTATAAAATGGTAAATTCCAAAGTATAGTAAGTACTTTATTTATGTCCAACATATATCCATAGTTTAATTCTAATCCAAATTAGCATTATTATTTTTTACGTAAATGTCTAAAATATTCGCTCAATGCATTAAAATCCAATAAAAAAAATATTAATGTAAATACTTAGCAAGTATTGAAAATGTTAGATTAATTACTATTTATTTACTGGCAATTTAATTCCTTAATATTTTTTTAATGTCCGCAGTTTTATTAAAAACATTGATCATTCCAATAGAATTTTGATGTAATTGTAAAACTAAAATAATTGTTCAATGAAACTTAGTTTCTTAATTTTTTATACATGTATTAAAGTATTTATAGATTTAAGTTTACCGAATTATTTTTTGTAAACATTAAAAACTAGTATTAGAGTAAATTATTATGGATTAAATAAATGTGGTTATTTTAATGAATTTAATGTGTTTTAATTATTTATTTACCCTTAATTATTTAGCTAACAAGCTCGAAGACTCATTGAGCGAAATTACAAGGAAATTTAGGGTTTCATAATAGCTTAAGAATGGCTGAATTGACATTAATAATTTTTGTCTTGTTGGATTTGTATCTGTTTGGTTTGGGATAACTTTTTAAATTTTGCAAAAGCTTCCTTTGAAAAATCCAGGCAGAGCCGGGACGATCTAGTTAACCTGTTGTCTATTTTTGTGTTTTGTGTACATGCGTAGGTATATGATATATCGATTCTAACTAAAACACAGAATAGGTACTTAATAGTAGCTAACGCTGGTATAGCGTATAGCATGCACTATGCAGCTATACAGTATACACTTGAGCAATTTTAAGAACGTTTGTTACATATACGTATGATTCCTATTTATTATTATAAGTACAATATGTAAACAACGTAATATTCCCTTTCTTACGAATGCAATGGTACCACACCATACCTATGTAATGTAACGTTCCAACGAATGCACAATGCACAGGTACAGTTCTAAAATTCGAAAAGAAAATGCACACAGCGAGTGTGTTTTTTTTTTTTTATGAAAGAGGAGGCAACAGAGCAGACGCGACGCCTGATGGTAAGCGTTCAGCGTCGCCCATAAGCACCCACAACGCCAGGGACATTGGGAGTGTGTTGCCGGCCTTTTAAGAAAGAATACGCTCTCTTCTTAAAGGTCCCCAGATTGTAACCATTCGGGAATACCGTACTAGGAAGCTGGTTCCATAAGACTGTTGTTCGCGGAAAGAAGCTCCGTTTAAAGCGCACAGTTGTCGACCGCCAGCAGTCAAGGTGGTGAGGGTGGTATTTCTGTTTATGGCGGGCTGTGCGGTAATGGAACTTTGGTGTGTGTGTAACTTAGTGTTAGGCCTGCGTACGTGTTTTGCTAAAAAATTTTGGTCCCCGAGCCATTATGATCAAGTAATCTGAAGCTGGTTGGAACATCAATCGCTCGTTAGTTTGAAATAAGGTTAGGAATCCTTTTCGCAGAGGGGTTCGATAAAATTGAAAGCGAATGATAGACGCTTTTTACAAGTGGTTTCTGGTCGAGTGTCCATAATACTTACTAATATTACAAAAGCGTTAGTCCTTCATTCATTGTGTCTGGAGATAGTCAGGTAGTGATTTCCCCACTTTAAAAAAAAAGGTAGCTAGAGTGACATAGAAGAAACATCATTTTCATGAAAGTTCCAATTTGAATTGTACCTACTCCGAAATTTATGATTACCCATAGATGGCGCTGTATTAAAAATGCGACTTATTGACTACGGTCCATACGGGCGAAGCCAAAAGCAGAAAGCTAGTTATATAATTATTATATAGACATTACGCTTGTGCGTTTGAAAGCACTTTGTAAATTGAAGGTGATGATTTATTGCATTTTTAATTACAATTTTTTTTGGGCGCAGATTGCAGATTTCCTAATGCTTATGAATGGTGAATTGATGAACCTCAAATCCTTCTACTTGATCCCAATGACCGATTTTGCAGATATCTGTTTTATGATAAAATTAAATTTAAAATGTATGTTGAGCAAGTATGCATTTGATTTGTCGTAGGTAGTCTTTAAAAGAATTGCCGAAAGTGATAATATCGACTACCAAGTAGGATCTTAAACTATTTGGGATATTTAATAAAAAGAAAAGGTATTTTTCAGATCTTTTATTTAACACAATACAACAATACTTTGGTAAGTGAATGAGAAATAATTACAGTCATAATATTATTACCCTAGGGCCAATCGATTTGTTTGTACTTGCACAATACATTAAACTTTAAAATATGCAACTTTACCAACTTTTTTTAATAATTACAATTTCGTAAAAAATTTCTATCGAAACGAAGGTTGTTACGAATGAATATGAGCAGTTGTTTAACATATTTTGGCTGTACATACATTGATTTGTGCAAAAGCCATTCAAAATATACAATAATAAAACTATTTATTATTCTTTATACTTAATTTATTTACATTTTCACATGACAATATACATTATTGTAATTTGCATTTAATTTTGTATACAATTATAGATCTTATTAGAGAATTAACACCAGTACATTTTAAGCTTTTTGAGAATTAAAAAAACACACTTATACAAATAAAATTACTTTATTGTCACCCATGTCTGATTACAAAATTTTAATTACATGGTTCAAAATCCAGTAAGGAGTCAGTTACATACAAACATACAGGTAGCTAATAAAAGTGTGTTAAAAACAAAGGTAAATGAAATTTCACTACAAATAGCATATGCAGTTATAAGATACATATTTAATTGTGGTTAATCCTATGAATGCTATTAACTACATATTTCAACTGTTTTTTACATTGATTATCCATACTAATATTATAAATGCGAAAGTAATTAACTCTGTCTGTCTGTCTGTTACTCAATCACGCCTAAACTACTGAACCAATTTTCATGAAATTTGGTATGGAGATATTTTGATACCCAAGAAAAAACATAGGCCACTTTTTATCCCGGGGAAATGACGCAATCCCCGAAATCCCACAGGAACGAGAACTATGCGGGTTTTTCTTCGGGCAACAGCTAGTTTATTATATATTTATTTATTACTAGCTTTTCGCCAGCGGGTTCACCCGCTTTGTCTTAAACTGAATAAATTATATCACTCTATCTATTAAAAAAACCGCATCAAAATCCGCTGCGTCGTTTTAAACATACAAGCATACATAGGGACAGAGAAATTGTCTTTGTTTTATACTATGTAGTGATCAAACAATGCTTTGATGTGGTTTTTAGTGAGAATCAATGAAAAAACAAGAATTCTCACTTAGTATACCTTAATACTTAAGTCAAATCTATGAAATTTAGCATTACTTTTAATCACAGATCTACTACACATTTTCAACAGAAATTTCGGTGATTATGGAATAACAATCAACAATCTTAATACAGTCAAAATCTGTTATAACGACATCGAAGGGACTACTCATATTGAGTCGTAAAAACCGATAGTTGTAACAACTGGATTTTAATTTTGATACACCATATTCTTTGGCCAGGTTTTCGTTTGGAATTCCTTTCTCTAGCTTTGAAATAATACGCGATTTTTCTTCGATATTGATTTGTTGTCTTTTTTGCGACATGTTACAATTTTCACAGTTAACTCAACAATATGTTTCGGTGCACCTTGTGTAACGATAAGTAACAAACTGAGGCTACGGCCAAGCTACGGCATGCATGTGCTTTGTTTCTAAGAATGACAAAAGACCCTAAACTTTGATTACTTTTAAGATAATAGCCATTGACTATTAAACCGTGCCAGATGTGGATACAGTTACCTATTCAATAATTGTTTACAATACAGCCGGTCGTTCTACAGATATAATTCTCCGAAAATATTAACCAAATGTGGTCGCTTAATGCGGTATGTCGTATTAAACAATGTTGTAAAAACCAATGTTTTCGATAAGGCGGTCATATAACATTCAGCCAGGACCTTTGATTTTGGTCAATTTAACCGTAATGTTGTTCTAAACGATGTCGCCATAAACGGTTTTGACTGTATATATAAATCTCATGTCACAATGTTTGTCCTCAATGGACTCCTAAACCACATAACCGATTATAATAAAATTCGCACACCATGTGCAGTTCGATCCAACTTGAGAGATAGGATAGTTTAAATCTCAAATCGTTTTAGAGAAAGCGGGCGAAGCCGCGGGCGGTAAGCTAGTATTTTAAATGTTTACAATGCCAAATATTGTAATTAAATAAAAATTCATATGAATTGAACATTTTAAACTGATTCCACTCTTATTATACAATAAACTAATATTACCCGTCATTTTAAATGCAATACTTTTAACACATTTCATTATAATATGTACCTAATACTTATATTCAATATTCATACTGTTCACTATTTTAAACAATTTTTTTGTGTTTTTGAAGTGAAACTTCTTTATCGGGGAAGAATTTTTGGAAAAAAAATTAGTTTAACATTTCTTTGTTACGCGTGACATTTTTTCGTTACGCGCCATCTCTTTCTTATCCCTACCATGCGTGATTCGACGTTTTTCTGTAAAGTTGCATATAGTAAATTATTTTTTGAAAAATAAGGTCAGAAGTTTCACTTCACTTCTTATTTGTGTACACTAGTACACAAACACTTTTTTTTTTCACTAATATTGACGTTTTTTCCAAATTCCCTATCATCAATTGCTTTACTCAAAGCTTCACTGTTTTTTACAATTTGACACAGTTTTTTACAAATTAACACTGTTTTTAATAATATTGGTCACTGTTTTTTTACAATTTGACACAGTTTTTTTTTACAAATTTTCACTGAATTTTACACTGCTTTCAGTGATTTTTACACTGTCTTTTAGAGACTTCTCACTGTTTTTCACTATTAACTAACTAGTATTCACCATTTTTCCCTGTTATTCACGATTAGTCACTATTTTTCACCATATTTCATCATTTTTCCTACTGTTTGTCCCTACTTATCACTGTTTTTCCCTACTTTTCCATGTCCTTCACAGTTTTTCACCACTTTTCACAGTTTTTCACTACATTTCAGTGATCAAAGTTCCATATATCATATGGATAGTCCATGTGTCACTCGAACGCTGGCAAGATGGTCGGTTCCACCTTCTCCGGAGACATATCATCGGCTTCCGTGTCTGATGATGAGTGGGAGTCTTCATCGCTGGTGGATTCGTCTTTCTGTAATAAAGAGATGTGTTTTAGATTGATTTAAAAATATTTAAAAGATGATAGTGTTAGTATATGCACTTATAACTCATGGTTAAACAGGTTTTACTGATTTTCAATTTGGTCTATTTTTGTCCACTAACACTTGAATAGTTTATAACAATGAAAAAATTTTAAAAATTTTAATGACAAAATAACTAACACAGAGTGTGCAATTAGTATTTTATAGAATTGAATAATCTATAATATAAAAATGAGACGCTACATTTGTTTCTAAGCTCAAATCTCGCGAACGGCTGAACCGATTTCTTTAATTCTTTTTTTATAATATTCCTTGGAGTATCAGGATGGCTCTTATGGAGGGAAAATATAAACATGTACCACGGGCGAAGCCGGAGCGGACCGCTAGTAACTTATGAAATTAAATTTAATCTTATTAAAAACTAGCTGCGCTTCGCGGTTTCACCTGCATTGCTCCGCTCCTGTTGGTCTTAGCGTGATGATAATATATAGCCTATAGCCTTCCTCGATAAATGGGCTATCTAACACAGAAATAATTTTTCCTGAGATTAGCGCGTTCAAACAAACAAACTCTTCAGCATTATAATATTAGTATATATAGATATATATTAGTATAGTACATCCATGACTTATATTGATAAATAATCTACCTTCAATGTAAAAGCAGTGTAAGCCGGAGGTCCAGTATGGTATCTACAAGTGTTTGACGGCAATGGTAGTTTGGCCACCGGTTCTCTGCATGGTACACCACCACGGAGGTCACCGCATTGCTTGAAAAGCACCTGAAATTGAGGAAAAAGATAAAATTAATAATTTTAAACTGTATATGAACTTATGTATTTGTTTAAGTGCACTTGGAAATTAAATAAAAACAAGTCAATAACTGCGTTAAAAACAACCGACTTCAAACTTGCACTTGCAACATTTGCAAATACAGACAAAAATGCTCATAAAATAAAAACTACTGGGCCTATCCAAATAAAATTTTTATGGGACCAATTCGACACCATCCCGCATCGAACAAAAAAAGAATCACGTAAATCGGTCCAGAAACCTCGGAGTAATCGGTGTACATACAAAAAAAAAAAAAACATACCGGCCGAATTGATAGCCTCCTCCTTTTTTTGAAGTCGGTTAATAAAGTATAAATAAAACACTATTCACATGTAGATATTATATGAATAGAAAGCGATATATTTGCCATCGCTTAAAAGATTATATAAATAGATTATATTACTAGCTGTCCCAGCCATTTTGGACGAGTATGGAAACTAACACTGTGACACAAGAATCGATACTAATATTATAGAGCTGAAGAGTTTGTTTTGTTTGAACGCGCTAATCTCAAGAACTACTGGTCCGATTTGAAAAATTCTTTCGGTGTTAGATAGCCCATTTATCGAGGAAGGTGCGTGCGGGTGGCAATGCGGGTGAAACTGCGGGGCACAGCTAGTTTTATATACATAAAGAAAAGATTAAAATACTTAACAACATGATAAAAGGATTGCCACTTAAGATAAACACAGTACCACAGAATTTATTTGTTACTGTATGTTTCTTTTACTAAAACTCGAAAACGTCTGAACCAATTTCTATATCTGTTATCTAAATTTGATATTGAAATAATTGTGAAAGTAAATGGAATGTTTGGGAATGTAATAGATTTAGGAATGAAAGAAACACATTTAAAATCATCATCACTTGAATTAATCAATTTTTAATATTTAATTTTAACATTCAATTATACTGAACTGGAGACGAAGAAAAAAAATGTCTTGGTCTGGCAGTACACAGAAGGCTGATCACCTACTTGTCCCTAAATAAAATCGATCAGTGAAACAGATGTATAATGCATCTGCCCCTTACCCCACTTGGGGACATGGGACTTCACTTATACTAAACTAGTGGCCCATTTTAATTATAAATAAATAAATATTTCGGGACAATTTTCACACACGGCACGATCTGATCCCATACTAAGCTTTTCGCTTGTGTTATGGAAACCAGATGGCTGATAAACATACATATATAATTTTAAATAAATACTTATATAGATAATTAACATCCAGACACGGAGCAAACATCTTTGTTCATCACACAAATATTTGCCCCGGGTGGGAATCGAACCCACGACCTCTGGCTTGGAAGGCAGGGCCACTACCAACCAAGCCAACCGGTCAGTCAATCATCCGGTCAATTGAAAGAAAGAAAGAAAAGAAAGAAAAAACATTTATTTCAAGGACATTAAAATAAACACATTTACATAAAAAACAACAACAAAAAACTTAAAACATAAAAAACAAATATAAATTACAATTTAACTACAACTTAGAAAAGAGAAAAAAAAAATAATAATAATAAAAAATAAGGAGACAAAAAATTACACTAAGTTAGTACGGTAGGGTGTCCTTGAAAAAGGGTTACCAACTCAGCTAAATACTGTACGGCAGTAATGCACGCACAGCGCTGGTTTTCAGTGGCCCCTTATCGTTGTTGAAATTAGAGTGACAATTGGTGAAATAAATATATTTTCACAGCATACCTGTTGTCTATCATTCAATATATGCTTCAAGCAGTGCTTAGCAGCGGGTAATGTATGCACCGAGCATCGAACCCCGCCCTCCGTGAATGTGCACTTCCCTTGCGATGGGTTCCCACGGTTCGACGGGATTTCGTTCACCTGAAATTTAATAGACATTTTGTTATTTATATTTACATAAAATAATATATTACAACAAGTAATTCTTGTATATTGGTCGCCGAATTGTCGAAATGCGACCATAGTCATAAACTCTTTTTCATCAAAATCGGTCCCGGTCCCGGTCATCAAAGATTGTCTGTGCCAAATTTCATCAAAATCGGTCCAGTAGTTTATGAGCCTAATAGGCTCATTTCATCAAAATCGGTCCAGTAGTTTATGAGCCTAATAGGCATTTGGCACAGACAATCTTTAGATCCTGAGAAAGAACATAGGCTACCTTTTATTGCGAAATATGTACCACGGGCGAAGCCGGGGCGGACCGCTAGTATACTATACATAAAAAATATAAATAAACTAGCTTCCGCCCACGTCTTTGTACGTGTATCCCCGTTTTTCCCCGTTCCCGTAAGAATATCGGAAAATCCAAGGGGACGCATACGTTATGACATCTACCTGCATGCCAAATTTCAGCCCGATACGTCCAGTGGTTTGGGCTGTGCGTTGATAGATCACTATATCAGTCACCTTTGAGTTTTATATATATAGATTATCAACAAATACTCACTTTAGCCCGTTTTTTATGCAGTTTTCTTGCCAACACAGCGTCCACACCATGTTTCTTATGATATCCGGCAAATGCCTTCAATTTGCGCAGTTGCCGTCTCTCTCGCACTGTTAGCGGACCACTCCGGGCCTGTGTGTTTATGCTGCCTGAAAATATAAGATTAATAAGATGTTAATTTTGATATTAAGTTTTATAGCTTTAGAGATCCTTGGTTAAAATTTATCCGTCCAATAAAGTATTACACGAACATTTTAAAATGTCACCTGTAAACTGTATAATACGGACAATTACAATATATTTTTGAAATGGTAGTTTAATACGTTATTTGATGAATAAGTTTTAACCAAGGATTGAAAAATCAGCCCTTAAAAAAATATACTAGCTTTTCGCCCACAGTTTACCCGCGTAGTTAAAGGAAAAACCCGCATAGTTCCCGTTCCCGGTGGATTTTTGAGATAAAATCTATCCTATGTTTTAATCGGGAACTTTATTTTCTATCACCAAAATTTATATTTGTCATCAAGTTGTATCACCTAATAAATAGATCTATCACCACGAAATATTTTCGTTCTCAGATAAACAAAAATTGTTCCCAGGTGTAAATTATCAAATTAATGTTAATATGTGTGTAAAATAAGAGATCGATAACCAATAAAATAATATTGCATTACATGAATATAAACCTCGTTCTTATAATAACAGTTTTAATAGTTAAATAATAGCTCTGTGCTCAGAATGGTAGATCTGTCACCAAATAAATCGATTATCGATCCCTGACTGCGACTCCTTTTTATTTGATATTTTGTCACCAATACAGTAGTAACATTTTATTTCGTTCAGATATTAAATTAATAGTATACGTTACCAATTTAATACATCAATTTATAATTTAAATGAAAAAATGATCAAAGGGGCGGAGACAAATTGGCGCGCTTTAAAAATTGACATGTGCAAACATATTATCGGATTAGCCATACGCTTAAAGCTGGCTAACCCCCCACCAGAAGCAAAAAATGTGCTTATCGGCCAGAAAATAAAAAGGGGGCGCCCTTCGAAATCCAAACCAGCGCTGATTATTCAGTGATTATTGTTTTTTAACATTAAATATTGATTATTTTAACTTTTAGTAACATAATATGATTTATTGGTGATCTCTTTAAATTAGTTTGCTTAAATACTTATTAGGACACACCTATTATAATACATACAAAAACATTTATTTGGTACTAGACCTTATATCTCAGGATTTTAAGTGATTTAATGTGGAACTGATTTTGCATTGTTTGGTGACTACATTTTGGTGACAGATCTACTATTTTGAGGACAAACCCTATTATTTAAGAAACACAAAACTAATTAGATTGGTGATAGCTTAAATGATACCCGTTTTAATCCAAGTTACATCCTTTGTGTTTGCCAAATTTCAAGATAGTCGATTCAGCAGTTTTTACGTGAAGGAGTAACAAACAAACATACAAACTTTTGCATTTATAATATTAGTAGGATGCGCAGGATGATGAGTAACAATGTAAAAAAAAAAATAACTTTAAAGCTAATTAGTACAATTTGGCGGCTTTATTATTATACATTTTCGATGTAAACTGATACTTTATTCAAAAAGTTCTCACAGCATTGAAATTGTTTAAGTAATTAAAATGTTTAAAACTAGTAAAGTTATTATGAAAATGAGTCGCCAAATGTGATGCTAAGCATAAAACTAAAGGGTCCACCAATTCGGACAAAAACGAAACAAAATATAGTTATTATTAAGACAAAGCAAGTATTAGAACCTGCTTTCATGAAGGAGAACATGAAAAACGGCATAAGGCAAGACAAGGCGGTAATAAGGCAGAATGTCTGCCAGTGCAGCTAGTTTTTAACAGACTTCCAAAAAAAGGAGGTTATCAATTCGGCCGGTATGTTTTTTTTTTAATGTATGTACACCGATTACTCCGAGGTTTCTGAACCGATTTACGTGATTCTTTTTTTGTTCGATGCGGGATGGTGTCGAATTGGTCCCATAAAAATTTTATTCGGATAGGCCCAGTAAGTGTTAATTATTAATAGATAGGGCTTCAAGATGATTTAGTAAACCATTTTAAGTTTTTACAAAGCGGACAAAGCCGCGAGCAATAAGCTATGCATAATTTAAAACTACTTACAATACAATTCCTTCTCCGACCTCAGTCCCTTAACATACTGCAACCTAGCCATTTGCAGGCACACCCTTAGCCGTCCCATTTGACTTATATATGCGGTTTGCAACGATTTCAATACATCTCTAGCTTCGCACACTGCTTCTTCCGCTGTGAATACGCCGGCACGCCTGAAATAATTAAATAAATGAAAAAAATACATCATATTATGTATAGAAAATGCTTCTAAAATTAAAACAAGGGCCATCAATAAATGGTTTAATAATAATTTTGAGACGTTTTGCAAGCAAATTTAACTTGAAATTCAATAACCACAGTCGCTAATCCTAAATAATAGCAATCTTCCATACAATATTCTCTAAACCATTAATCACAATTCTTCCACAATAACTACAGCTCTTTCTGTCTCTACACTGTTACCCTTTTACTACCACTTCACAAAAAACTTTTTGTTGCCTTAATATTTTTTAAAGCTTTATTTTAACACAAGATAAAATAGATGTGCCAAATTTAGTTTCAATGCTCGTGTAAAGGATACAAATAATGCTAGTTAAGTCTTATAGATGGGAAAGCATTGATTGTCTATACCACAGGTCTAGTATCTCATTTTATTGACCATCATATATTTTTCTTGAACTTTATATTCATATCCCTAACTTTGACCAACACTTTCACATATACCATTCACTATGAAACCCACACTTTGACCACTAATACACACAGCTGTCTATTCTCACACGAAGCCGGTCCATTTTCATCCACATCCAGAATATCATCCTTAACTTCAACACTAGCGCTATCAGTGTCGCATCCCCAAAAACTAGCCATTTTCCTTACAATACATACCAATATTATAAATGCGAAAGTAACTCTGTATGTCTGTCTGTTACTCAATCACGCCTAAACTACTGAACCAACTAGCATGAAATTTGGTATAGAGATATTTTTATACCCGAGAAAGGATGCTACTTTTTACCTCGGTAAATAGGATAAGTTTTATCCCGGAAATCCCACGGGAACGGGAACTATGCGGGTTTTTCTTTGACTGCGCGGGCGAAGCTGCGGGGGGAAAGCTAGTACTATCTAAACCATTGTCTACAAACTAACATAATTATACAACACTTTCTTTCCCTTCACTTTTCCACTTTTATCAACAATTAGCTAACACTCACTTATAACTCTAACTCAGACCACATCTTTCACATATGGCCCTTAATTTCATCATAATTTCACTTATGCTCCTCGGTTTTACCACCACTTTTACTTTTACTATACCGCACACTTTGACCACCACTTTCACTTTTACCCATCACTTTTGACCACCACTTTCACATACCCTTCACTTTGACCACTAATACTGACCATAGCGGTCTATTCTCGCACGGAGCCGGTTCATTTTCGTCCAAATCCAGAATATCATCTGTAACTTCGACGCTATCGGCATCACTGTCGCTACAAGCTGCGCTCTCCATTATATTGCGACATACTGTAGTGTTCACGGCTGTTGCTTCTATTTCCTCTGAAAATTTAATAAACACATCACTTTTAGTATCACTAAATAGTATAAAACAAAGTCGCTTTCTCTGTCCCTATGTCCCTTTGTATGCTTAAATCTTTAAAACTACGCAACGGATTTTGATGCGTTTTTTTTTTTATAGATAGAGCGATTCAAGAGGAAGGTTTTAGTATATAATTTATAAGGTTTTAGACAAAGCGGGCGAAGCCGCGGGCGGTAAGCTAGTAAATTATAAAATAAATAAAAATTTAATAACTAGTAGTATGTAGTTAGTAGTAATTAGCCTGGAAGATATTGCTGATAAGCGATAAGGTTGCCTTATGTGTTATGCATGTTTTCCATTTCTATTAATATTATGTATTGTAACTTGTAATGGTACATAAAATTATTAAATAAATAAATAATTACATATTGCAATTCAGAAGATTGTCATCCCAATTGTTTAATTCATATGTGAAGACATCTTATTTACTCTTGTATTTTAATTACTATGGTTAATTATGAAAGATGAACTTATTAAAAATATTTTTAAAGCTTTTAAAACCCTGCATAAAACCTATCCTGTCAGCCTAAGCCTAAACTAAGCTGTTTTCAACAGTTGCGCCTATTTTTTTCATTTATTTACTATGACATAATACTTAATATGAAAAGTTGATTAAATGTAGTTTTAAAACTTCTATATTTTGTCTTGTTTTAGTTAAATCTTCGAGCCATAAGGCCGCCATTTGTACATTTTAAATGGTTTTGTTTTACTTTTATTTTAGTACATATGTTGTACAATAAAGAGTAAATAAATAAATAATAAATATAAATAACTCAAAAATACTCACTAAAGGGATCGACAGCATGTGTAATAGGCTCGTGGTCAGCTGGATCGCTCACTACTGAAACGGATGACGCGCAAGATGTTGTACGCGTACGTTCCGGCCTGAAAGTCAAAGTGGAGGTCGAAGGTAAAGTGAAAGTGGAGGTCAAAGTCAAAGTTAAAGTGAAATTGAAGAAAGTTAAAAGACAAAGCCCTCCAAGCCACAAAGGCCCCATATTCAAGATAGAGGCCATTTGTTTAACAACTAAGTTGAACAAACATATTGAGAATTTTCACAGCACAGCCCATGTTGAGAATTTGCACAGTCTTACATATTGTATAAAGTATTGGTAAATATGATGTGTACATAATATTACTAATACTTTATAGTCTAAGCTAATTAATAGACAGAAATTATAATTAATACAATATAAAAATAATTAAAAATCAATCCCAATATCTACACTAATATTATAAAACTAAAGAGTTTGTTTGTTTGAACCGTAAAACCGTAGGGCACAGCTAGTATATACATATAAAACTCAAAGGTGACTGATATAGTGATCTATCAACGCACAGCCCAAATCACTGGACGGATCGGGCTGAATTTGGCATGCAGGTAGATGTTAGAACGGAGGCGTCCCGAAGGATTTTGATCAATTCTTCCCCCAAGGGGATAAAATAGGGGATGAAAATTTTTATCACGTTTATTTATCTTTTCCACGCAGGCGAAGTTGCGGGCAACAGCTAGTATAGCTATATAGCTCTTTTACTCACCGTATATAATGTTGCAATTGATTCAACAATGTCTCTGTAGTTGTAACGGGCGGTGGAGGGGCCGCACTGCGTTGTCTGTTTTGTAGCGCCGCGTGTGCGTGCTCGAAACATAACCTGAAATTGATAAATAAAATGTTATTAGTATGCAAAAACAATTATTAAACAGGTGATTAACGGAAGAAAGATATTAATCCTACTATAATCCTACTAATATTATAAATGCGGAAGTTTGTATGGATGAATGGATGTTTGTTACTCTTTCACGTAAAAACTACTGAACCGATTACAATGAAATTTAGCACACATAATATAGAAGGTAACTTGGATTAACACATAGGATAGTTTTTATCCCGGAAATCCCACGGGGACGGGAACTATGCGGGTTTTCCTTTGCAAACGCGGGCGAAGCCGCGGGCGGAAATCTAATACTACATATATACTAATAAAGTCCAAATTGATAAAAAAATGTGTGCGTGTACTAGTGTACACACGTAAGAAGTGAAACTTCTTTCTGACCTTATTTTTCAAAAAATAATTTACTATATGCAACTTTACAGAAATACGTCGAATCACGCGTGGTAGGGATAAGAAAAAGATGGCGCGTAACGGAAAAATGTCACGCGTAACGAAAAAATTTTACACTAAATTTTTTCCAACACCGATAAAGAAGTTTCACTTCAATAAAATGTTACTAGTTTGCAAAAAACAGATGTTAAACAAATATAGATATTCGTACTACATTACTACAACTATACTAATATTATAAATTCGAAGAGTTTGTGTTTGTTTTTATGCTTGAACAGGCTAATCCCAAGAACTACTGGGTCAATTTGAAAAATTCTATGTTAGATAGTCCATTTATTGAGGACTATAATATATCATCACATTACATAATATAGGAGAAATGAGAGTAAAACTGCTGGGCACAGCCAGTAAACTTGTGCATGTGTCTGTCTCTTCTTCTTCACGCCTAAACTACTGAGCCGAAATAAAAGGACATTGAATAGCAGAAATTACATGTGAATGGCAACTATGTGGGTCGTCCTTTGACATATTATTATTTTCATTTTTTTGACGTGACAACGTCTTATAATTCGATAGAGCCGGCTGCACGCACGAAAAAACATGACTCATGCGGCGTTACCTCGCTCTGAGGCGTTCCATGTAAAGGCTTGAAGTGCAAGCGAGAGCACGCAACGAGCGACAAAGAAGCACAATCGGCCTTAAGACGTTGTCACGTTCAAATATCGTCAGTAAACCGACTTTACAGACAATCAATTTTTTTTATTAAAACTAGCTTCCGCCCGCGACTCCGTCCGCGCGAATGTCGGTCTTCGAGTGGATGGTTTATTTCACCATTTTGAGTAACTCTGACAATGACATCTTGTTAATATCTATTGGACCCAAATACGGCTAGGCCTATAATAATACGCAACGTGCGTTCGCGGTTCTACAGAACAACGTCTATGGATAACTGAAAAATTATTAAGATTATTTTTTTTCTACGTATTTTTCCAGGATAAAAAGTATCCTATTTTACGCCCAGGATAATAAGGTATAATTATACCAAGTTTCATCGAAATCGGACCGGTAGTTTTCACGTGATGTCTTCACATACAGACAGACAGACAGACAGACAGACAAAAATTTTTTTAATCACATATTTGGGTTTGGTATCGATCCAGTAACACCCCCTGCTATTTATTTTTTCAATATTTTCAATGTACAGAATTGACCCTTCTATAGATTTATTATATGTATAGATAGCAACTGGTTGCCCCTAGCAACCGCTACTCGTTGCACCTAACAAATGACTCACCCGTGCTCCCTATCAGCAGGCGCGGGCAAGTTGCACCGCTTCCCCGCCACAGTCATATGGCTGCACTGCCTGTTCGTAGCCCCGTTGCCCCTAGCAACCATTACCCGTTGCCCCTAGCAAATGACTTACCCCTGCTCCCTATCAGCTGGTGCGGGCAAGTTACACCTCTTGCCCGTCGCAGTCACATGGCTGCACTGTCTATAAGGCGCTGTGGTATCATCCAATATGTGCCGAGCGCAATATGCCCTTCCGGAGACCACTGGTAAGGGACATTCGTAGGTACGGTGCCCGCAAGTACGGTGGCGGGAGGCTATTTCCTTTTGGAGCTGGAAATTGGGAATTTAAAGGTTTATAGTGCGTAATTATTACCATAAGTGTTTATAGTACTTTTGGGCAAAAAATTGGCCAGTTAGTCATCTTGAGGATAATGTGTATTTTCTTTAATTTCACTAAATACGTCATGTTTATAACAATCTAGCGGTCCGCCCCGGCTTCGCCCGTGGTACATATTCACGTTTTCTCTACATAAGAACCATCCTCGAACTTCAAGGAATATTATAAAAAAAGAATTAACGAAATCGGTTAAGCCGTTCTCAAGTTATGCGCTTACCAACACATTTTGGGATTCATTTTTATATAACAAAATATGCTGTACATAAGGAAATATAAAAAATGGTAATTATCAGGTAACATTTGATGAATAGATTCAGAAATTAAAATATTAACGAGTAATGACCTATTAAGCTGATTATTGTACAAATTTAAACATATAAATGAGGTAAACTCTAAAAGCCAGAGTAAGGTGGCAAAAACAGCAGGGCATAGCTAGTTTATAATAAAAGTAAAGACTAATAAGATCTTTAATAAGATCTACCTCAGCTCTCAACCTCTCCTCCTCCTGTTTCTTCACCAGCTCAGGGTTGGGCGGCTTTATCGACTTCACATTTGTTATTCTGATAGCCGACCTGCCCCCTCGGCTGAGCATCCTGACTTTTGGTAGGTGTATCGCTTTCCTTGGCTCTGACATGTCACTTGGTGATGTATTAACTGCAATTATTTGTTTTTTGATTAATATAATGAAAACTCTTTATTATATAATAGACTTTGTAGTATTAATGGATAGGATGATAAACAACAAGGTAATTAAATTGACTAATGTTAAAATTGGAGAGATCATACCATATGCAAAAGAAAATATGTAAACTAGGTACATACATATTAATCACTAATAATTAAATGCCTACTTACGATCCGAAATCCGTATGTTATGAGATTCTAAGTTATTTTTATTTTCTCTTTTTATTAAAAACATGTTTAAATATTTAAAAGAATATTATATAAACAAAGTAGATTAATCAAATTTTACACCGTTAATCAAAGAAACTGTGTAATTAATCTATTTTTGGCTAGTTATGAGTATTCTAACTTCGACGAATATGCACACGTAGTTCATAAATTGAAGATTGAATTAAAAATTTGAAATCGGAATTGATAAAAATATTTATTTCATTCATTTTCATTTTTCATTCTCTGTGACCGCCAAAATTACAAAAACGTATCAAGTTGTGTACTAATTATTTGTTAATTATCTTCTGCAACATATTTATTCCATTCAGATAACAAAAAATGACACAAAAAATTAATTAACTAATTTACATAAAATTATTAGGGCTTCAAGTCATTAGTTAATGGATTTCTTAAAAAATAATCACGAAACATATTGTAAACAGTGGCGGTCGGCCATTTGCACCGTGTGACAGTGAATCAAGGTGCGTTTAATTAAAGTTCAATTTTCTCTTTAATAATTAAGCAATTCATTATAAAAATATGCATAAAACATAGAGAAACGTTTACACTTTAAAATAAAATATAGTGGTGTAGTGTAACATACCTGTGCTTGTTGCAGAACATCATTCAGTCACCGGAGACCTTGCTTCGAAATCACTGAAATTTTACAATGGCGGCCGTGTAACTATACATGTATAGATAGATAGTTCAAACAAAATTTTTACGTAACATTTATGTGAAAAAGAAGTGTGTTTTAAGTTTGATATATTATTTAATTTATATTTAGTGGACAATTCATTGATTTTCATTCAAAAAATGGTTAATTCTATTTTATAAATCACTCAAATGTTAACGTGTTCTACATCCGTTTGTCGCTGTCATAGCGCTATCCCTTTCCCACTCACGCACATAGACGGAGAACAACTCTCCGTCGTGCTTCTTCGTACACAGTCATTGGAACATCCGTTCAATGGCTGGTGCCCAAGAAAAATGGTATTTTACAAAAGAGCAACTACAGAATTCACCAAGCAGAAAATGCGGTTTAGATGCAGATAAAGAATTAGCATATCGGCAGCAGGCCGCAAATTTAATCCAGGATATGGGCCAGCGGCTTCAAGTGTATCCTTTTTCAATAAGTGAAGTTCAATGTTTTTGTCGAGTCATGTGGGCTAAAACGTGCTTAAGTGTGTCCAAACAGTGTTTTATTTATGAAAACAACGTTGTTTCGCGTTAAAATCGCGCTGTGATCGATAAAAAAGTGTAGTGATATAGTTTTTGTGAAAAAAGCCATGACGAAATTATAACATGGGTTGACGCCGTCAGGCAGGTCACTTTCGCTTTAATGCTTGGGATTTCCCGTGAGTATTCTCGATTTCTAAGAATAACAATTAGTGCATTGATTTTCCTCAACAATAAATGTGTTTATAAAATATCGATGAAATAAGGTTAGAACGCGTGATGCGTGTTATTTTTTTTTAGGTCAGTGCACCTTGATTGACAAACGTAGGACGCTCAACGCCTGCGTGGTGACGTAGAGTTCATCCGTCTGACTCCAAAATTAACCGCCTTTACGGTATTTGCGCGGTAAAATGAATCATACGTACGATTTCTCAGAACTGGCACGTGTAGGTAATTTGTGATAAGAATGTTTTGCTAAACACTTACTACGCAAATTGCTAGGAATATTGCAGTATGAAAATATTGCGTATCGATATTCGTCGTAGATGTAGCGGATAACAAATGTTTTGTAGTTGTTATCATCTGCCCACCTTAACCTATGAATTATTTACGTTAGAGATTATCTTACTCCGCACGTAAAATGTCGATGCATAACATGATGTTTTTAAACATATAAACATCAATATCATTATTCTATTGACACAAAAGTTTACAGAAAATAACAGACCAGACATTTCTTAAAAATGTTTTTTGCGAGTCTTTCAAACGGTAGGATTTTATACAACAGTATCAAATGCTATTTTTCTACCTGCCTGACCTATGTCACATAACAAAGGTAAATTCCTGTCTACACGAATTTTGCTGCAAGTGTACCACCTGTACATGCCTTTACAATAAAAAAGGTTTACTACCTGCGCTGAGTATCCTACTAATATAGTTGAACCTGTGTAGATTTTTTTTCATAGTGTTTTTGCAAGCTGCTACATTTGACTTTTACACAACTTTAAATTTAATACAAAACATCTTTATTTTCATTAATAACAGGGCAATTAACGCATGATATAACAGATTTTACAATTAAAAGTCATGAGTGTTAATTGCGATATAATTGATGTGAGTAATTAACGAATAATTTTTTAATGCTTCACCGAGGAAATTAATAAAACATGCACACTGTCAAGGTTAAACAAAGTAGACGAACCAACGTGACCTTCCAAATGATTAGAATTATCATAATGTCAATGACCAAAGATTATTTTTGTGGCCGTCTCATACAAAATGTATTCTATGATTAACATGTTTGGTTTTGATAGAAAAACTTCTTAGTTATGTTCTTTATTATATTCTGTTTTATAGTTTTCAACAGAATAAACATTCAACATTATTACTGTTTATTCAATTCAATTAAATTTTTCGAAGGGTGGCAATTTTGTTACGTTTGAACTTATTTATACTTTCTTCTCAGCTTGTTGTCTTGATACTTGCCAATGAACTATATCTAGACAATTAGCCATAATTTTACATAGTTTTGTTTTTCCAGTAGTTGTAGAAATATCCTGTAGAGAGAAAAATTATATAGTTACTATCAGTGCCCCGCGGTTTCACCCGCATTGCTCCGCTCCTGTTGGTCTTAGCATGATGATATATAGCCTATAAATTTCCTTGATAAATATGCTATCTAACATCGAAATAATTTTTCAAATCGGACCAGTAGTTCCTCAGATTAGCGTGTTCAAACAAACAAACTCTTCAGCTTTATAATATTAGTATAGATTTCAGTATAGTGTTTCATAAAATATTAGTCACTTGTGCTATAGCTTTTTGCTATAATGTTTTCCTGTATCTTATCACAAGGATGCGGTAGAATTAGATTATACTACAAAATAATGCAATAATAACATTGTTATCTACCCTTGCAGTATTTAGCCTTCATGTTGTGTTGAAAATTTCATATTTCTCGCTATTTTGAATTGTTGGAAGGCCAAATTTAAAAGGCCTATATAATTTAGGTTGCTGATTTTAGATGAAGAATTTATTTTATATAATTAGAAGAATGTCGAATGTCGTACCATGACGTGACGATATTCCCATGACGCGACCTTAAAATTTTACTCGTGACGCGCCTAAAGAAGTTTAACTTCATACAAAATTTAATTTTAATATAATTCTCACAAATTTTTATTGTTTTATAATCAATCATACTAATTCGAAATATCTAGGAAGAATGCATGACTCAAGTTATAAAGTTTAAATAAATAAAAACATTGTTCAAAATAATATGAGTCAACAATGTTGCACCACATTTACTTTACTTATTATTAAACAAACGGTGATTAATGAAATTGTATAGTAGATGCTATTTAACATAACTAGTTACATATCCTGGTTTTGCTCTTGTATATGTAATTGTCATAGAAGATATCTTTGTATTTTTTTTAGTTTCTGATATAGAAAAACTGCTTATAACTTGAGTGTTTTAATAATTGATAGGCATAAAATGATTAAGCATCTTGCATCTAACTTACTCTATATTAGATCGTCAAACTAAAACACATGCAAAATTTAATTACAGTGAGTTCATAAGTTCACTAAAGTCAATTAATTGACATAAGGGAAGTGCCCTTGTAGCTCTACAGGGGCCTTAGACAAACGTACGTAACGCCATGGAATAGAAACTGCTAACGCTAATTATTGACATAAGCTCATGACATTTTGGTAATGGTTCGATCACACTACCAACGACGCAGACGACCACGACCAAAGTTCCAATCTTGCCGAAATTTGTTCAAAATCAATATTAAAATCTCCCGTCATTCTGGTACTCAGGAATAAAAAAATTCGAGGTCAATTAATAAAAAGAAATAGGGTTTTTTGCGATTTTCGCCGAGACGGTAAGTTTATCATACAATCACCTGAACCAAAATTGTATATAATCTAATTATCTATAAAAAAGGTTAAATACATTTTTTTCTAGGAGCCACCGTTTCTATGAAAAACCTGTTTGTTTATCCATTGATCTCAAAAATTTTTTTCCAAACACCAATACGACAGGAAATTCTTAAATTTCATTTTTAATTGTGTTTTGCACAATTTTATTTAATTGCGACTGGATGAAAATTTTGTTCGTGGTCGTCGTTGTCGTTGGTAGGGTGACCGAATCCTTATGCAAAACATCATACGCTTATGTCAATTTCTATCGATAGCGTATTCTATTCCTTGGCGTTTTGCCGTTTGGCTAAGGCCCCAGGGCAGAAAGATGCATTTACTATCTATCTATTCCACATATTAAATTTTTTTACCGAAAAATAGGTGTTCTGTCAAAATGAGACCTTTTTTTAAGTGTCTCAGTATCAAATCCTGCACCCGTCAGTTATTTGCTTCCATAATATTACATATTATTTAACATATTTCATTGGCAAGTCAAATAATAATATATAATAGTGTTTCTAGAATTTATTCTTCTTATATAATAAACTGGTTTATAATAATAGTCTATCTTATGTAAGTGTTATCAGACTATACAACAAAACATTGATAATTTTAAATTTATATCTTTAAAATCACAAATTATCATTTGATTGTGCATAAAATAATTTTATCTAAATAAACAGTAAAAATTATTTAAATTTTAAGAATATAAGAGAAGGCCTTGGCCAAATTTTAATGTTATGATTTACTCTTTTTTATTGATTTTGTTTGGGTTGAGAAAAACATAATATATGTACAAACACACACATAAAATAAAATTTTGATTATGTATTGAAAAGACTTCATAAATAATATGGATATGAAACAATGCCAAAAATCTAGGTTTCACTACATTTTGAGATGTTTTTACAGTTGCTCTTTTTTTAAAGTTGGTTAATAAAACATTAGCAATGAACCAATTTTATTTAACTGTGACCTCAAATGCTTGTATGAATAAGCACATCCAAATATTCTCATGGAAACAACGCTTTAACTTTTTGACCCAATTTTTTGCATGTACTTTCACTTTTAAAACCACTGTATAAAGCCTATGCTTGTATGAATTTTTTGCTGAAGATTTCTCTTTTGGACGAATATTTCGTCATACGTTATTTTTATGTTACGGTTTAATATTCTGTACTGAGGTATTTTGTGTAGAAATTATAATAAATGAAAAAAAAAATTCTTATTTTTATGGAAATAAAATTTATTTTAATATTGATATGATAGAGCATGGCTCTTTGAAACTATGTTTTATAAAGAACGTTATTTTTTGCATTGCTTTCTATATTAAAAATCTTAGAAAAATATTTTTTTGGGTATTTTTGAATTCAAAACTAATGGAATTACTTTTAAAATATTTTTGATACAATGAATTCAATATTTTTAGAATATTATACTTACAGTAGCTGTGCCACATCGTTTCACCTATGTTGTAAATTGTGCTATACCCTAAAACGAAAATTATTTTTGAATTCGTACGAACAAACAAACTCTTTAGCTCTATGTTAAAAATTGTGACACACTTAAGCTATAGTTTGGAGATGAGATGATAGTATCATAGAAACCTTTTTAAGCTATTGCATAGCTTCTATCGCGGGCCTTGAGCGCGGGGACCGAATCGAGAAATTCCGTAACGAAAAAACCTCACGCTCCCCACTCCGACGGGCTCGGAGTGCTTGAAGGCATGCTATGCAATAGCTTTACCGCGGCAGTCACCGAGTGCCACACGTCTTTTTAATTTTATATACTGTATATTGTGTGCCAAAAATTTCCTCAACGCTACCATACAGATCGCAACTATGTATAAACACGGGTATCGTGTACATGCACCGCTTCTACGCGTTCCACTCGTTTACGCAGTTCCACAGGAACGCTATAGCTGCCGCTGCGTTGTTCCTTGCCGCGAAGGTGAGAAATATTTTAATAGTTAATTACTAGTTAACTGTCTTACAACAAAAAACTTTAGACAGGGTTTAACGTTAAACGCGGGTTCTCTTTAATCTGGTTTTGTCGTATTTCACATCCCTGGTTTAAAGTTAGACAGTGTTTAAATTGTTTTGTGGTAAGACCATAAGAAACTTAAGTACTTACTAAGAACCTGAACAAGGCATGTGTACCTGAACCTGGTTGGCATGCCTTGTTCACGTCTAATATTGATTGCTTTGGTATACTAATTTTTGAAATATAAATGAGAAATTTTCAATCCTATTTTGATCTGTGGGCAAAAAAAAAGATGTTATTATAATGTGAAAATAATTCTTCAATCGATATTAACTTAATTCAAAGCCAATATTGTAAATTCTGAAAGAGTTACCACAGGAATCTTTTTTAATATTCTTTCAAACTTTCAATAGCCTTTCTTCCCTTCAATAGCCTTTCTTCCCTTCAATAGCCTTCTAATCTTCATGTTTAATAAAGATGTTATTAAACACCTTAATGTTTTACATATAAGCTCCTTTTCTATGATTTAAATCTATATTAAATGATTTCAGGTGGAGGAACAGCCAAGGAAATTAGAATATGTAATAAAGGTAGCGCACGTCTGCCTCCACAGAGGTGAGGGTGTTAACGCACTCACATCGGAACAGTATCAAGAACAGGTGAGCTTTTTTATGTACTAAATTTATGACATATTGGTCGAGCTTTACCATGTACTAAATGTATTACATAGATTATAAATACAATTTGGTCTATTTCTGAGTCGAGTTGCTTATAGATTTAAATATTCAGGTGTGAGTAACAAACATTAAAAATTGCAAATATTGCATGTTTGATTTAGGTGCACTTATAAATTGTGGAAATATAAACAAGTTTGCAAAAATAATTGTTATGGTCATTTAAAATGTGAAATTAGAGATTTAAAATAGTTAGAAATGATGATTTTTCTGTAATTTTTAATGAAAGTATCTTATTAAGTAGTTTTTAGGTTAAATATCAGATTGCACTTTGATATTACCGCCATCTATTAGATGTCAAGAGAACTAATAATAAAAAGCAACATTGTTGATGCATAAACAAAATAATGTTTATATCGTTTGAATATTAATGATTGTGTCATGTTTATAATTTATCTGTTTAAACTATTGTGACATCGCCATTTTGGAGCGTGATCTTTTCAATAACACGTATTTGTAGACGATGCATTGATTAGGTATTTAAATTATTATCATTAACACGTACATAATAAGATCAATGAATTTAAATGATCATTTAGACCATGTTTATAATGTTTTTACCTCGCATGTGATAATTATCAATTTATATGACCATAAACAATTTCTCAGTTTTCTAAACTATGATAATTTTATACAGGAGAAAGATTTTTAGTTATTCATTTGTTACAATTTTACTTAATAACGACTCGATCGATTTGTAGTTCGTTTACCATTAGAAACAATGATATTATAAGCAAAAAAGGTGTAGATAGGTTATAAGCGCTCCATAAGTCTATTTTTTTCTCTTTTTCGCTCACGATATTGCCAATCATGCCATCTCGCTTTGTCTTAATTCTGTGTGCATTCGTAAACCATTTTTAAGTTCGAATGTTGTGTTGGTAACCTATCTACACTTTTTACTTGTAACATCATTGATTAGAACGCTACATCTTTTGAAGTGAAATTTCTTAAGGCACGTTGAAAGTAGTTTCAAAGGTCGCGTCATGACAATACCGTCACGTCTTGGAGTAAGGCGACGATTTTGGTATCTTTGAATCAAATGTAGCTGAAAAACTTCCATTGCAGGCTCAGGACCTGGTATTCAACGAGAATGTACTGCTACAGACGTTAGGTTTCGATGTGGCTATCGACCACCCGCACACGCATGTCGTACGGACATGTCACCTTGTAAAAGGTGAGACGTGCTCCCGTACGGTATCGAAAGTAGCGTAACGCGGCGCGGCAACACCGCACACCGCGTGTTGGCAACTCCGCGCCGTACCTGTAGCCGTACTGGCAACGTCGCAATGTTGTGCGGGCGGGAAAACGATGTGGTCCGCCATGTTTTTTTTATAATGACACACGTGACTTCCATTTTTTTGAATGCATGTGCTTTTTAAATTTGGGCGGGATTTTGGTGTTTATTTTTTCTACATTTGAAGTCGGATGTGTAATTTTTTCGTTTTATCTTTTGATTTGTCTGCCCGTTGTGGCATTTTTTCAAAATAAATAAATAAAAACTTAGTAAATATTTATGTATTTCAATTGACGGTATGTCTTTGATCCTATAGTTTTTCGTGATTTTATATCTTAAGTATTTTCCATACATTTCGTTAATGAAGAAATTTTGAATAATTCGATTCGTAAACAAATTCATATTTATTTCAATAAATATTCAAGTGATTTTATTATCATAGACTTCATAGAGTATAACTGTAGAAAGCTATCCTATAATATATTATTAAGTTAAAACATCTAGAATAAGGTTGTTCCCGAAATACCGAGAGTTTCGCACAGGTTTGTTCCTCAGTTCCTCAATAAAACAAAAAATGGAAGTCACACACCAAATCGTTTTGCCCAGTCCCGATAAAAAAGCCAAGCCAGTGCGGTCAAAAGTATTTATGTGACTAAGGTATGTACAATATTATGTTATGTAATATAGCATTTTTCACACCTGTCCTATCATTCAATCATTTTTAGTGCTTGTAATTATAGGTATCCTATAATAAATATATTATAAATGAATTAGGCTTCATGACGTCACATAGAAGATTTAAATTCGCTATATACTTAGTCAAACCTTAGTTAAAAGTAATAATTGTCTTGACCGTTGAGTCAAATTTCATACTAAATCGAAAAAAAGCAGTCAATTAAACAAATTTATAAGCAGTTTGTGTTGTATTACTTTTAATGCATGTTGCTTTTACAACAAATTAAGTACTTCGTCAGTTATAGACAACAAAAAATAATAATAAATAAGCTATCAATTTCAATATATCCCCACATCACTTCATTGTAAGCATGTATCCCATACTTTGCAAATACTTTGCATTTTTCTTCCTAATTTATGTAGTAATTGTGCAAATTTCTCTTTACAGCGCCAAAGGATTTGGCTCAAACGTCTTACTTCATGGCGTCGAATAGTTTACATTTGACGACAATGTGCTTGCAGTATAGGCCGACGGTGGTCGCTTGTTTTTGCATACATTTAGCATCGAAATGGAGTAATTGGCAGGTTAGTTGAATTTTTCCAGGATAAAAAGTATCCTATTTTACGCCCAGGATAATAAGGTATAATTATACCAAGTTTCATCGAAATCGAACCGCTAGTTTTCACGTGATGCCTTCACATACAGACAGACAGACAGACAGACAGACAGACAAAAATTTTTTTAATCACATATTTGGGTTTGGTATCGATCCAGTAACACCCCCTGCTATTTATTTTTTCAATATTTTCAATGTACAGAATTGACCCTTCTACAGATTTATTATATGTATAGATTCTTTGTTGTACATCTATACTAAGTTTTTACTCTTATCAAGTATCGGTGCCAACACAATAATTTTATGAGTGTAAGTGTGATTTATATCTATATATGTATATCTATAATATTATAAAGCTGAAGAGTTTGTTTGTTTGAACACGCTAATCTCAGGAACGACTGGTCCGATTTGAAAAATTCTTTCAGTGTTAGATAGCCCATTTATCGAGGAAGGCAATAATATATCAATACGCTAAGACCAACAGGAGCGGAGTCAAGCGGGTGAAACCGCGGAGCACAGATAGTTAATTATAAAGTTGTTATATCACAGATACCACAATCGCACGAAGGCCGACACTGGTTCTCGTATGTGGACCGGACGGTGACAACGGACCAGTTGGAACGATTGACTGCCGAGTTTCTGCATATATTCGACAAGTGCCCGTCGAGGCTTAAGAAGAAGATGATGACTATGTCTAATACGAGTGAGTTTTGTTTCAATAAGTTTGATTTATGTTAATCCTATATTATGTTAGAAATAAGTGAAGAAAAAAAAATGTAATTAATAAGTAGTTGGTTTGTTTAAGAGGTTAATAACTAATAAGTTTCAATTTTAAAGTTAAACTAACTTTAGAAATAATGTACAATTCCTCACAAAATGAAAATATTTATTTTAGACTAGCCCAAGGTTATAAATTTTAATTGAAAAATAATTTTCGTGTTAACACTACATTAATAACACACACTGTGATGATTCAATTGAATACATTGCAAAAAATTACAAGTGTGTGGACAAACTAAGTAACTAATAACTTATTTCATTATTGCTTTTATAATTCTTATCTAGATCTATTCTAGATATTTCTTATAATTTTCATTGATCAAATAATGTCTACATTACATAAATATGTATATTATATGTATATAAAAATAAATATGTTATTATTTATTATTATTTATTTATTTTATTGGATATTACTTGTTCTCACGACACAGGTATTCGTACTAGCTTTCCGCCCGCGGCTTTGTCCGCTTTGTCTAAAACCTAATAAATAATATACTAACCCCTTCCTCTTGAATCACTCTATCTAATAAAAAAAAACCGCAACAAAATCGGTTGCGTAGTTTTCAAGATTTAAGCATACAAAGGGACATAGAGACAGAGTAAGCGACTTTGTTTTATAATATGTAGTGATGATATCTATTTTTTATACAATTTGGATTATTTATTAATTATTTAAATTCCCACGACACAGGGAATTCTAATCTTCTTAATATCAGCTATATTTTATACAGTTTAGGATAAAGGAAAATAAAATAATTAATTATTATAAAGGCGGCAGTTCACCAAGCGCACCGCACCCGTCCAACTCGATGGCGTCTCCCTTCGACAGGAAGAAACAAGAGCACACGCTTGCCAATAGCGATGAGATTGATAAGAGTTTTGATAAGGGTGAGTTTTTTTTAAAGTTGTTATGTTAGTGTTACTTGTGTTAATGGGCAGTCGTGACAACTTAACATCAGGTGAAACGAATGCCTTTTCTTGCCATGCCTTTGTATAATAGTGTTTTTTTTTATATAAATTAATATAGGTTTATAGTTGTTGTTTTATGTTTGATTTTCAATTGTTACTTGATATATTTTACATTTCTTCAATTACATAATATAAGTTATATTTTTTAACAGAATACGAACGCGAGAGGCGTCGCCAACAACCGCCCGGCGGTTACGTACCGGCCACATCACAACCGAACCAACCTCCACCGCAGAAAATAGACTTCAACCTATACAGAGAGAAGCGAGAGAGAGAGGAGAGAGAGAGACGGCAACAGGCGATGCAACGGCAACCCGGCAACCCCCAACCCTCCCGGCCTAACCCACCCCCTCCTCACCACAGACCCTCGGGTCAACATAAGACCCACCACACGTGGCCGCACAAACCCCCTCACCACAAACCGCCCGACAGACACAGACCTCCCACAGCCACCAACCAACCCCCACAACAACCCCCTCAACCCCTTCAGCCGACAGAAATTCCGCAAAGAACGCGACCCCCATCCCTGTTCTCTCCAGAGAATGTAACCCCCGCATCCACAGCAGCACAACCTAGACGACCCCAACCTCCCAATCCAACCCCCATCCCCAAGCCGAAACCAGAAACACGGCCTCCCATCCCCCAGGAAAAGCCCCCAAGTCCCAAAAAGAGACCGGATCCCGTAACAGCGGTGAGGGAAATGCAACCGCCGGCCATTTTATCGCCTTTCACGTCGCCAAAAGAACAAAAAAGACAAAGGTTGCCGTCAAACTCCGAGCCAGAATTAGTACCTGTAGTTAAAAAGATCGATGAAACGCCCGGATACGAAAATGTAGTCCGGGATTCGCAGAGGGGAAACGCAATAAAAACAAGAATGGACCAGCCGAGATTGGAACAGCGGAAACCGGAGAATAGACCGCTAAACGGCATAGAAACAGATCCTACCCTAGTGTCTAATCTACTCAAAGAAAGTCTAGCGAAACCGGCGCCGATTTCGGTAGTAACCGAAAAAAGATCGCCGGTGGAAATTAAAAAAGATCCGCCAATAGAAATACCTCAATTGCAAAATGAGCAAAACAACCAATCGAATCCAAGTGCGCCGACAGACGATTCGCACAAACACAAGAAAGACAAAAAGAAGAAGGAGAAACACAAACATAAGGACCGCGACAAATCGAAGGACGAGCGGAAGAAACACAAGAAGGATAAAGATAAGAAGAAAGAACCTAGCCCGGTAGCGGAAGATGGGATAAAGATAACTATACCCAGGGAAAAGTTGTCCAGTCCGGGGCTAAAGATAAAGATACCGAAAGAAAGATTGGCAGCCCCGCCCCCGCCGCCCGGGAACGCATCAGGACTCAAGATCAAGATATCGAAGGACGTTCTGGAAGCTTCCAGAAAGCGGTCGAACGTTGAGCACGTGGGGCCCGCGAACAAGATGGCGCGTCACGAACCACCAAAGGTAGGCAATTGGAATGTACCACCCCCTTACAGGCCGCCATTACCGTACTATATGGTCCAACCGCCGCCGCCATTGTACTACGGCATCATGGACGGGTATTACTTCAGCCCGATGTTCCAGAATCCGCCATTGCCGTCGATGCCTCCGCCTGCTGTTCCACCGCCACCGCCGGAATAAATGTTAATGGTGTTATAAGTAAAAAGGTGTAATTCATAACGAAATTAAGGAAATATGCTTTTTTTCGCCTGAAAGAAAAACCCGCATAGTTCCCGTTCCCGTGGGATTTCCGGGATAAAACCCATCCTATGTGTTAATCCAAGTTACCCTCTATATGTGTGCTAAATTTCATTGTAATCGATTCAGTATTATTTGCGCGAAAGAGTGACAAACAAACACACACAAACCCATCCTCACAAACTTTCGCATTTATAACATTAGTAGAAAGTAGGACTGCCATCAACTTAAAACTACCTATGCAAACATTACTTTTATCGTGTAGAGGTATGAAAAATAATGTTGTCCGATTCTCAGCCTTCATATAAACCCGCAAATTTCGTGAAAATCGATCAGATCAGACGTTTCAAAGGAAATAAATTCTCAATTTACTGTTCACCAGTTCCACTTTTATTTACTTTTAAAACTACAAGCGGTTTCGTAAATAAAAGGATGTTAAAAAAAAGTGGAATTCATTAGGAATTATGTGCTACATTTGAATAATCAAAACGTAAAGTTAGGTAACCATGGTGTCTAGCAGTATTATTTCCGGTTTGGAAAAGAGATGGCAATATACCACCTATATAGCGCTATCCTCTTTTCACACTAGAAATAATACTGCTTTAAAACATCATAGAGGCAGTTATTTTATTATTTTTTCTTCGCTTGTTAAATAACATATCATTTTGACGTCTAAACGTGTGTGCGTTAGTGTGCCGTGTTTAAAGATTCAATGTGTTGGTAACCTATATACACCTTTTTACTTATAATATTATTTAATAGGTACAAGGGAAAAGGAATTGTCGAATGTTCCAGAACTTATAGTTACTATTTCAAATTGGTAGTTGTATACTAAAATTGGCTTCAATACATTTTCTTTTCTTTTTAATATTATTTTTCTAAAATATGTTCCTTTTTCACAAGAGTAAGAAGACACAAGTTATTACAGTACTTAATAATTTAATTATAATATACTGTCTTGATTTTGTATTCTTTTTATGTGAATAAAAAATAATAGACCAATTTGAACTAGTGATTATGAAGATGGGCCATAATATATACTCTTATAGTCCGAATTTATTAAATTATCAACGATGTAGCTAAATGGATTTTCCTCAAATTTAAGTTAAAAAAAAATCTATAAAAACATTTTTTTTTCGTGTTCAAGAGAAATTTTGTTGATGAAAATTCATATTTTAATATAGTTCAACTAATCAAAATTTACATATTTAATAATAAGACAAATAATTAACAAAAAACAATATTAATTATTAAAAAATATAGTTTTTATTTTTAGTTGAACTATAAACGTAATAGTTGATGTATTTGACGTGAAGGCATATTTTTGTGTCGGCCGATTGTGACCTGTTTATAATATCATTTTAGAAACTAGAATTTGCTAGATTTTTTTAGATTTTTTGTTAAAAAAAAAACTTTTAACTATCATGTTATAACTACTGTTTCTTTTATAATTGTTATCTATATAGATATTTATTTTATCGAGTAGTTTATAATAATATGTCTATTGGCTAGTATTTACTATTGCTTATTGTAAATTTAAAAATCATACAAATAATACAGGGTCAAAAAATCACTTTTAAAATTGAGTTATTTCTATCATAAATCAAAACTTTTCGTTCTTTTTCTAACCTAAATCTAAAATCGAATTTTAACAAATTTTCAAAAAATTGTATTTATTCTATTCTGTGCTAAAATTTTACACTATCCATATATTATGATAAAGATAGCGCTTTTTGAAAAATATTTACAAAAATATCGAAGTTTTCCTATAATCGAATTACAATATTTATTTATATACCATATTCTTATTACTCTAAATGTATGAATGTTGCTTGTTGTCTTTTAAAAGCTATTTTAATAATATATTATAGTTATTTAAATGTCTATTGGTCTAAGATCCGAACTTAAGTCGACCTTTACCAGGGTTATATTAAAATACTAGCTTACCGCCCGCGGCTTCGCCCGCTTTGTCTAAAACCTAATTAATTATATACTAAAACCTTCCTCTTGAATCACTCAATCTATTAATAAAAGCCGCATCAAAATCTGTTGCGTAGTTTTAAAGATTTAAGCATACAAAGGGACATAGGGACAGAGAAAGCGGCTTTGTTTTATACTATGTAGGTAGTGAAGACCCATATAATAAATTTAGTCTATTAAAAATATTTATTGGCTTGCTGGAAAAATCCTGGGAAGGATGTTTTTAAATTAATTAAAAAAAAAATGCAGTATTGAAATAATAAAAAAAAATATAATAAAACAGCGGTCATGTTGATACACATTTTTGGTCGTTGGTCGACTTAGGTTCGAATCTTCTACATTATAATCATTCTTTATTATATTATTATTATCTATATATTAAATATTTGATGTCTATTTACACTAGGATATTTAATATATTATCTATTTAGCATATTTATTATAAATATATCTAAGAATTTATTCCAATTATTTACTATTTAAAAATTTAAAAATTATTAATATTTTCGACTAATCATTAGTTTGTGTTATTTTTACTTAGTTCAAAAAAAATCTAATTATTTTCTTGAAAAAATAAACTTAATAATTTAATGAATCGACACGTTGGTGCTTTTTTAATAGTTTAGTTAAAAATAGTTTTTGTATTTAAATACATATATAAAAAACGATCTGTTTATATGTTTATCTTATTATATAGTTAGTTGCTAGCTAGATACATTTTATTGTTACGAAGCTCATACTGCCATTACTAAATGTAAATATGAAACTATATTTTTCTATGTGTGTACATTTTTATGTAAATATTAGGTTAGTTTTATTTATATATAAAGTAATATAATATAGAACACATTACCATGTAAGCTTTAAGTAATTTTTAATTGTGGTTTTATTACTTGCTCAAGAAATAGGGGTTTTTCTGAGTGAGTGCTCAAACTATTTCGAACTAAGTTAAATTTTCTATAGTGCTATCTCTTTCTCTCACCTAATAATTACCTTTGCTAGAGTGAGATGGATGTACAAGCGTTCGCGCATTATCTGTTTCTTTCTATTGTATGGTATTTTTATGTAAAAGAAAGAGATAGTTATAGTTACAGAAAGTAGATAAGTATCGGTCAAAAACGTTAAGTTTCATATTATCATATTATGACTTACATCACGTATATTTTAGAGAAAAACTTTTAGTTAAAAAGTATGTTGTTCAATATTATAATTTTTTACTTGCGGTTATAATTATTTACGATACTTCAATTTACCTTCAGTAAGATATAATAGGAAAAAATAATAGTCCATTTTCATGTAATTTTGAAATTAAATGTCCGTAAATTAAGGAATAGTAATGATGGTACCATACGATCAACAAGCATGACGCAAGCGGTTTGATCAAATCTATATTGTTAAACACTGAGCGTATCAAATGTTATCTTTTTTATAGCATTTTCTATACTTAATATAACTATTGAAGTTTTTTCATAATTTAGTTTGATACCTCGGTGATCACCTAAATAATAGTGTAAAGTTTATTTAATGTTACATTTTTTATGTGAATTTATAAATAATTAATTTGACCATTGAAAAATTTTACAATAAGTATCAATTTTATAATAAACAACAAATCAAGTTTAAATTTTGGTCAAATAAACTTATACAGAGAAATATATTATTTTTGTACAGAATTTACGGAAACAATTAATGATAATGATTCATTTAGACGAAAATATTTGCTGGTCGGATTAAATTTATACATTTTATATTAAGGGTAAAAAATTACAACGATTGTTGTCTGGATGGAGCATTAGCATAATGTTTTTAAATTCATTTTTATTGTTATATTGGGCCATGGTCACTATAAATTTATATACTTTATATAATAAAAATAAAAAAATGCATACGTTACAAAGAGAAATAATATTTGGGAATATAATGAGGCTAAATTTTGTCAGTTTAAATCAATTTCTGTTAAAAAAAATAAAATTTAATCAATAATCCTAGAATCTTGTAAAAACGTCATAAGTTCAATAATGTTATAATACTATTCTCAAATGCTGTTTCATTATTGATCTAGAAAATAAACACTTTTTAAAGGATTTTGTACGTCGGGTTCAATTTTAATATCATGAAAAAATCAAATCTTTCAAATCCGTTAAAAAGTATTTATTTTTTAAATTATTTTATTTTTAAAATCAGAGTGGTTTAGATATCTGTTATTCGTACAATGAACGCCATTGTTGTTACCATTTACTTTAAAATCTCTATTTATAGTTATTTTTGACAAATTTAACCTAAAGTACTTAATGTTTGTATTTTCGGTTAGGTGAAAAAATGTTTTATGTTTTGTTAATGAGATTATCATTCCATTACTTAGTTTTATAATGACATGTAAATAAATTACTTCTAAGGTTTTTTTATTAAGTATTTTTTCTAGCTGATATTATAGTTTCAAAATTAAATATCACTGGGACCTTTTGAATTTTATTTTTGTTTAATTTACCTTGTGTCGTAGTTTTAATTGGGGAGAGTACAATACGTGTAAGATTTTTTTGATAGTTTGTGGTCATTTATCTTGACCATTACTTGAACATCCTATTTATGGTGACCGTGATAGATAAACTGTCACGGTCACTTTTATAAATTTATGACATATTTTCTTTATATTTGACACTGTTTGCATGTGTGAATTGTTGCTTTTTTTACACTTTTTTTTTAATACACGGTTCTAAAGCACCGGTTGGCATTACATTTTCTTTATTTGGCTGTTATGTTTATTTGTTTATTATTTTCTATACTAGATATTATTATTTTAATATATGAATTTCTTGATCCCCCTTTTTATAAATGTGTTTTAAAATGTAACAGCTAAATGTAAGCTTGCGCGCAGCTGTGTATTTCGTGACCTATGGGGCTAGAAAACTATCGTTCCAACATTACTAATAACATTTAACGGTAAATGGTGTTCGGAACGTAGTTTTCAAATTGGGATTTCACAACATCAACTCCCAGGTATCCCTTGCTTTACAAAACTCTGGTGGCGGGTGTTTATTCTCAGTTCTAATTGCGTTTTTTTTTCACATTTTTTAGTTATTATCTCGGCAATTAGAACTTTGAATTTGCTAACACGTGCGGCGGTGGTTTTTTTGTCTATAGCATACGAAATAACCGCCGCGCGTTAGCCCTTGCAGCCTCGTTAGGAACGACGACACACGGCTGTGCGCTCACAACGGCTCGTATTCCGCAGGTCGCCGAAACACTCGGAAACGGACAACCGGGCAAGTGACACCAACGCTACGTGTGTCGACGTTCCTCAACAACAAATGGACCTCACTAGTGTAGTGTAACGGTTTTTTTTTTTAATTTTTTCGTCGGAAATTGACGGTTTTCGATGTCGCTTTAAAAGTGGATCGCTTTGGGCATTTCTATTTTTTTATTCGTTTGGACGATTCATCGCTCGCATTTATGCTCGTGTTCAGTGTACAGTCTGTATTGTACTGTTTTTTGTTGTTTACTCATTGTATATTAAATATTTTTGTAATAGATCCATCGTGAATACCTCTCAATATGATAGTTTTCAAGTGATGAATTATGTCCGAAACGCAAATCTGTGTAAATATGATGTGGAAATTGAATGTATTAAAAAATTAATTAAATTTGTATATAAAATAATTACTCGTTCATGTAACAGCCATTCGCTTGGAACTTTATTATTTAATGTTATTTTAACTAATTACAGGACATTACTAGTAATATTATTATATACTTTTTTTTCATATTTATACTTAATTACAAACAGGTATTAGTTTTCGATGTTTGTGGTATAACAAATTATGAAATAATATTAAATAATAAAAGAAGACATTTATTGCTAGAGCCCGTGTTTGGCTGTAAAATTTATCTTTAAGTAGTCCAATATTGACTGATTATTTACGGACCCGCTGTGCTCTTTATATAGGTATTAAATTGAATTAGATTAAAACTAAAATTAGAAGAGATTCGTGTGTGAGCAATAAGTATGTTGTACAAGTTCCTTAACTTTAGTGTATCGATTTCAAAATAACACCATTTTTAAACTAGATTTAAGAGTTTATAATGTTAATATTAATATAAGCGCGCTTTGCGTTATACTTTTCTATTTTAGTAGAAATGGGAAGATGGAGTGTTAACATTGCCCTGATAATGCCTTTTCCCCTTTTTTCAAGTTAATAAATTGCAAATGATTTTTCGTTACATTTATCGCCTGTCTGAAAAGATGCGTTGAGGCTTGAAATTATAATAGTGTTTATCGGTCAACATATTATAAAAGTGTATAAATTGTATTAAAATATGTATAAAAAAAAGCTTTGGATAAAATTCGTCAGAATGTTTATATGACAGAAAAACAGCGTTAAATTTAAATTTTGTTTAGGTGTAGAACAATTTATTTTCTAAAAATTCTATAAAATGTCACAATATTACATAGGGCCATTACGGTTTACAAGCTTCGAGCGATGTTGTTAATCAAATGAATAAGCTTGCTTACCTTAATTTAAATACTGTTAGAAATAATCTCCTATTTTATCTTATTTAAATAGGAAAACACGTGAAATTACTAAAAATTTGCAGACGGGCGATTATGTAGAATTTGTTTTTTTTACCTATACTAATACAACCTCTTTAGACTGATAGAAATATATTAGTAAAATTCAATTATAAAGTAAACATTGATTTTCTAAATACTCCCTAGTTAATAGTTTAAATACATGTAGGTGTTACAAGACATACGATCCGACGATATTCACATTATCTTTTAATAAATATATAATAATATCAAACCATACATCCAAGCTTTTGATTAGCTTAAAAAAAGCTTCGTCTTGACTATCAAATCAAATTTAATTATCTACCTCTAATTCGTGTAGTTCTTGTAATGGTTTCTTCGGCAGGTCCAAGGAGAATTTTACTTAAAAACTACGTTAAAATTCTTTCCCTTATACTTATTTATAGAATATTTTTAAACACGTAAAATGTACGAAAACGTTTGCATACTGAAAATAAATAATTTCTACGTTCACGTACTGTTTTAACAAGTACAAAGTATGTTGAAACTACACGGTTGCAAGAGTCAAGATTTTTGTATAAGTGACTATTCTTATGATAAATTAGCTAGGTTATAAGTAAATAAATGAAAAATGAAATAAAAATATTAATTTAAGACGACTGTTGCGAACAAAGAATAGCTGAATAGTATGTTAAATCGCTTCACTTAGCTAACTTTTATTTATGTATAGTTTTAATTTAGCTAGGAACAGATTAAATATGCCCAAAGAGAAATAGAAATTTGTGTGTTGTTTTTTTTTTGTTTGTTATTTCGCAAAATCGTTAATAAATATGACAAAGTTATATTTAATCAAATGAAAAAATCCATATAACAGCTTACTAGGACACAATATGTATGAAAACAACTTCTAAACTTGTTAAGAATTTAGATAATTATTCGTATAAGATTTAAACGTAAGAATGTATATTTTGTAAAATCGAAAAAAAAATGAATTGTCCGTAAATTTTGTAGCGTAAGGTCTTCACTGAAATGGTCACGATATTTAGTTCAAAAGTAACCATTTTGGGATTATCAAAGAGCAAAGTGGGTCTGTTTCGCTAATACATATTTACTGCAAGTTCGTATAATACATATAGATTTGTGTATACCTCTATAAGGTTTTGGAAACAGCCAATTTTAATTTCCGCTACATTAAAAAAAAAACACTGATTGTCTGATCAGAAAAGTCTGAATCATTTACTAAATAGTAACATATCACTCGCAAAGAAAACTCCATCGTTTACATTCAACTAATTTTCTGATCAGATAATGGGAAAGAGACTATATATTTTTCAGTATTATTCTTTAACAAGAAGACGACGCAAATTCTTTAATTTTAGACTCTATAGAGGTACACATAAAGTATCGTTTTGAGCATTATAGGATAATAAATCGGCCGCATTCTTAAAACATGTGATATGACAGATTTACTCAGGTGTATCAAGGTTGTACTCTAATATTGTTATTGTATACGTAATCGTTGGTATTCTGTCTGGGTTATATTATAGGAGGCAAATATATAGTACAGAATAGAAGTTAGCCAATACTCGCCCGGCCCTTTCGTTATTTTTGGTATTTCAATACCTTTATAAGTTATCAAATTGCGCCATGTAATATAACTCAGACGTCGCAAAATGCGTTCGGGGAGCCCTGAATATATTATTTTTGCTTAAATCGTGGTCGCGATCGTACGGGTGACCCATTAATGTTGACCAAAAATTGTTCAATACAAAAAAGTATTAAAAAATAAAAAAAACAAGAACAACATCGACGTTTTCTTTTAAACTCAATTCCTTTACCCAGTGTTTTTTATACTGACCGTGACGTGGTTACTATAAATTTTGTCACGGTCAAAATTCTCTTGGGAATTCGATTATTTTCCCTGTAAAAGGGTTCCCTCAACGAATTTTGCAATTGGTAGACTAACTTGAAAAATTCTAAATAAATCTTTAACACCAAAAGTTTAATGCAATAATTATTCGAATAATCATGGAAAGTTTAATAATATATCTAGTAGCTTTCGAGCAGAAGTAGTTGAAATTTGATATTTTATTAAATTACTGCATTAAAATTCACATTTTTCATTTGGGTGTGAAATACATAATATGAAGGTTTCTTTATCAAATTATATACTAATCTTACGACTCGTCATATAAAAATTTCGACGCAACGATGTTTCAATAAATATAAGTATGTTCAAATAATTTGATTTCATCCATAATAATTTTCAAGGGATAGTCGAAAATTTTCTCTTTTACAAAATGTCTATCAATTCATAGAAAAATACAGCCGTCTAAAAAAACTGCCATTAGTTTTAAGAATATTATAAATGAACGCAGCGTTTCAAAATTTAGTAAAAGGCGGCAAAATATCAGGAATCAGTCATTTAGAGATTAATTGAAAAATACAATAGACCTTAATATTCAACAACTTTTTTATGTAGATACCTACATTTGTAAATTTGAAATTATTTTTATACATAAAATATCTACTAATATTGACGTATTTCAATTTCTTGTAATCCTTAACTGCATGCTTTCCACTATCTTCTTTATTACTATCCTGTACAAAAATCGCTATACATACTAATTTTAAACTTGGGAAATTAAATGATCATACTCTCATTTTATACAAATTAACATTAACAAGAAAGTCCGAAATTGAAAATGAAAATATTTAAAAGTTATATCCAATTATAGCTACTCTCCTAAGCTACTCTCATACAAGAAAATTTTGAAATACATTCAAACAATAGCAACTCGGCAGACAGTCAGTGCCGGATTAGCCACGTAGCAAGAGTAGCAAATGCTACGGGCCCCGCGGCTCGGGGGGCCCCGCGGTCTAATATCTGTCTGACCGTAAAAAAATATCAATTTAGGTATAATACACGTACCGTAAAAAAAATACACGTACCTACCACGAGAAACGTTGGTATCAAAATCTACAACAATAATTTAAAATTTTACCACGTTTCTACAATTGAGCGCTGGCTACACCAAAAGTTGTGTTGTACTGCTTGCACTGCGCTACACGCAAGTTGGTAGCACGGCAAAACTAACAGGGGAATCCCCTGATATTGTCATCGAACGAGCTAGTCGTAACAACCCGATCAAATAAAATAGGATTCTATCGACTATCAAACCTTAGATTACAAAATAAAAGGCAGATGGAGCATGACAATCATCCATCGCCCTTGTCAAAAAAATACGAAATCAAAAACGAATACGAACCTCCGCCAGTGCTATAGCGTTTAAATAGTGTCATGCAATACGTCAAAAGGGGTTTGCTATTTTAGTAAAAAAATGCTGTCTTGTGATATTAAAACGCTGTAAAATTTGTTCCCGAAAACAAACAAAAAGATAAAACATCGTTTTACAGGTTCTCTGTAGATTATTTGGCTTATTTAATTTTGTATACAAATAATAATTAACCGACTTCAAAAAAAACGAGGAGGTTATGAATTCGGCCGGTATAATTTTTTTTTTTTGGATGTATGTACGCCGATTTCTCCGAGGTTTCTGAACCGATTTACGTGATTCTTTTTTTGTTTGATGCGGGATGGTGTCGAATTGGTCCCATAAAAATTTTATTTGGATAGGCCCAGTAGTTTTTATTTTATGAGCATTTTTGTCTGTACTCGATGACTAAATTGAAATGTAGCAAGTAACTTTGATTCACTTCCCGGTAACCGATTGAGCTGAATAGATAGCTATGAAATATTATCACAACATAGAGCTGATTTGATGATAGAATCGGAAGGTGGCCATAGGAACTCAGTTATATATTGAGTCAACTTTATCGAATTCGGGCTGGTTTGATTCGTGTTGAAAAATACACTAAAAAGTATTAGTAGTAAATACACTAAGCACTCAGCATTAAGCCCGTGCACCGACATCAAACCTTTTTAGTAAATATAGCACATCTAAATAATATGTAGTAATTAATAATATCAAATCTATTTTATTTTTTACTTTTGCGTTTTTGAAGTCGGTTGTTTTTAACGCAGTTTTTATTTTACATATACGAATAACGAAGGAATACAAAACTTCAACGTATGCTGCCAGTATTTTGAAAATGAATTTGCCATTTTGATGGGTAAAACGGTAAAATGGTTAAAAGATCTTCGAGGTAGTGCTGTTGGATTTTTCGATCGTGAATGTGATTATTTGTATAGTGCAATAAAGGTTCATGATCATTATAAGATAATTTTAATAACCATAATACTTTTTTTTTGATACAAAAACGTCAGAGACGTTTTCGCCCGCGATTTAATTAATTTGAACTCCGTGATGGATATGACAAAATTATTATTATTCAGGAATTATATTTATTTATAATCCAGTAAAGCAGCTGACAATGTGGATGTCGTAAGGTGTCACTGAAAATCAGTGTTAAGGTATTATGCCTCAGGTATCCTGAGTGGCTTCCTTTTTTAGCGCAAGCAACCATACATAAATTTATGTTTACTATTACCTATTATTCATAATTTACAATGCTATTGTTGTGTGTTTGTACACACAAATACACATTGGAATAAATGGTTTCTTCCTTCTTTCTTTCTAAAAATAAAATGTCCCGTGTTCTAGACTAAAAAGTACCGCTATCCGCATTCATATATTTTGAAAATAAAAAATAATATAGGTAATCATTGTAATTTTGAAACATTTTTTTATGTAATTTATTTAATTAAAAATTTATCGTTTATGTAACAAAAGAATTTTTACAATATTATAAAAATTATCATATACAAATATTTATATTAAAATTAAAATTAAACCCTGACAGCTAATTTATGTAGAACGTCACTAACACCACTACCATAATAATTCAGATGATTGCAATGTCACCTCATAAATCAAAATCGGTTCAGCGGTTTATACTGCAGGGCGTACCAAAGAAATATTATACATAGATACACTCGAAAAACATAACACTCTTTCTTCCGTAGTCGGGGAAAAATTTGGGAAAATTTTCAATATCTGGTAACATAACACCCACACAGAAGCACCGTGTACGTACAGTTTTATTTAATACCCCTTAACTTGAGAAACTATAGCAAACGAAGGGCCTCTTGACAGAATTTGCTACAGGCCCCGCGCTGGCTTAATCCGGCACTGCAGACAGTGTCAAATATTCAAAGAATAATAGGTACATTTTGTAGAAATTACAACCTGCATATTTTTTTACAATAAACTAAAACCCACTTGAAATTGTCACAACTCAGCCTTAGTTTAAATGGGACCACATGGCAGGCACCAGCTTTCATATTAAAAAATAATATCGAATCCGTTCACCCAGTCAAAAGTTCTGAGGTAACAAAACCAAAAAAAAAACAGTCTAATTGAGAATCTGCTCCTCTATTTGAAGTCGTTTAAAAAAATTGTACAATATCAAAATCAAATCGAGGCCAGCAGTATCAGAAATTCCAATAGAGGAAAACTTAATTTTATTTGGTTTTCTAGGATTACAATCAATAGAAAATGCCTTTTTGAGGTAAAAAAAAATATTTTGTAGGCGCTCACAATTGACGCCTTATATTCGACCATTTTATTGAAATATCGTTAGCAGTCGCTACATTCATGAAGACAGGAACCTATAAATGTTTAAAACACCAATAATATATAAATAAACAGTGTTTTATGTGCCTTCTCAATTATTTTGAGTTTCTGAAATGTTTGACCATCAAAAGCAAGTTATCGAACATTTAATATAAATACAAATGGTTGATGCTATACATATACATATATACATTTAAAATAAATATGTCATTTTCATGGTTTTTGGGGTAGCTATTAGCGAATATGAGGTCAAAACTATAATCCAAGATGGCGCCGTCGAAAATTTTACATGTTTTCGTCATGGGTGTCATTTTCATGGTTATTGGGGTACCTATTAACCAATATGAGGTCAAAACTATAATCCAAGATGGCGCCGTCGAAAATTATTCGAAACTGATTTTCCTTAAAGCCAATATACTCGCTAATTTTGATTTTGAATATATTTTGTGTGTGCTCAACCATTTCTTTGATTTTAATTATATGAATGTTCTCCAGATGGTTATCTTTATTTTTTTATAAAAATTAAATAGGGAATGCTGATCGCCGTGCAGTCTGTATATATAATTTTAATTAAAAGCGTTCTTTCAAAATGTTGTTTTTATTTACCTCCTACTTTATGTATAATAGTTAAAACTTACCTCAACGAAAAATATGAAATGGTATGATAATTAACAGCTAAAATAGAAAAAACTACCATAATGTATACCTACTGGCTAAACGCAATATTTTCCTATTTCATCAAAATCTGTTGAGCCGTTTCAGTTATTTTACAACTAGCTTTCCGCCCGCGTTGTCTAAAAACCAATAAATTATATACTAAAACCTTCTTGAATCACTATATATTAAAAAAAACCGCTTCAAAATAGGTAAGTACATTGCGTACCTAGTTTTAAAGATTTTTAAAGATATATATATCTGTAACATTTTGAATTCAACGCCATCTGTAGGAATTTATTTCATTTTGAGTTATTTGAATGATCAATATGATGATGATGGGAATGAGATGTTTCACAGCGCGAGCGTTAGAATAGCCTATTTTACTGTCTAGACCACAGAGCGTCTAGACTCCTAATTATCTGTAGCAGTTAACAGTAGACACAAAAATCATACCACAAAACCACCAACTAACTATTGGCTATTAAGCTAAGATCTTGGCTCTTGCTCATTACATAGGGCCTTTAAAATAAGGACGACGAAAATGTTTTACTCGAAATTTACATAAATAGCAACTAAGTTTTAAACCACATTATAAAAAAGTAGGAATTTCCAATAAACAAGGGCCACAGTTCCTGGCGGTGCGGCTGACGGCGCGGTGTGGTTTGCAGTGGTAGGTATGCCGCAACTCGAATATTTGTCTAAACTCTAAAGTAAATGAGTCGAGGTAAATTAAATTGCTATGTTCAAATTAACTACGTACTTATGAAAAATAGGCGAAAAGAACCATGCTACTATAGAATGCTTTGGCATCGATATTGCTGAAATAAATTCATTCGTAAACTAATGCGCGTTTAAAAATGTAAAGTTAAAGTTAAAATTATTGTGAAACAAAATTTTTGGTTTCTAATGCGTAAATGCGCAATTTTCGAAAGCTTCAACCACTTTCAACTGTGCTTTCAACTGACGATTGTAAATTGCGGTGGCCCAATCCGCCTACGTCTTTCGCCGCCTCTGCAGAAAGCTTTATATTTGTAGTTAATTTCTACGGATAATAAATGTTTTCTCTTTTGTTGAATTTAAATTCATTGGTAATTTGTGTCGTAACGCAATGAAATTTATGATTCGTTATGCTTTTTACTCGTTGTGTGCAGATATGGTGCAGATGAATTTGATAAAAAGTACAGAATTCCTCGAGTAGCTGTAGGCTCGAGAATTCCTGTAGCTTTGATTTTTATTGTTTTATACATTATCATTGTATCTACAAGTAACTTCTATGCCGTTTTGCGGCAATTTAGTCGTCCAATGGGAATCGAACCCATGTCCACGTCATTGAAATACTTAAGTAGGTAATATTACTTTCTAGTGTATATGAATGAATATTATTTCAGAATCGACGTTGATGAATTAATGTGGGAGGTATAAATTCATATTATGACTATGGTAAGTATATTGCAATTTGATAGCATTTTTTATCACAAACTTAGGTGTGATTTCAGTGAAAAAAGAAAGTTATTTTTATGTTTCTGTTCGATTCGTAAGTACTTACATATTTGAATTTAGTGTCATATAAAAGTTATTCATGACAATCGGCATGACATTCTATTATTATTAATAGTTCAGGATACATCGCCCATTTTTGCAAGTGACTACTATCAAGCTGATTTTCCGTTTGTAGCTTTATTTTGATGAGACACCGAATAATTTCGTGTACGAAACTCTCGATTGTGGTAGCTAACAGAGATAACGAGGATAAAATTTTTTGATTTGATGGTTCTCAAATATTTATTACGCAATTTGTAGGACAATATGTCTGTTGAATTATATAAACATTAACTAAGTGAAAACAAAAAAATCAGCTTGTTAGTAATCATTTATGATGACCTCGTTATCGATACACTTTGGAAAGGGGGACTCTTTGAGCAAACCATAGATTTTGTAGGACAAATATTTTTTCGAATAATTTAGGTAATTATCTTGAGATTGAACAAAAAAAAAATTCAGTTAGTAATAAATATTTGAGAACCATTAAATCAAAAATTTTTATCCTTGTTATCTCTGTTAGCTACCACAATCGAGACTTTCGTACACGAAATTATTGGGCGTCTCATCAAAATAAAGCTACAAACGGAAAATTAGCTTGATAGTAGTCACTTGCAAAAATGGGCGATGTATCCTGAACTATTATTATAAATTTATATTCTATTATGTAAAAATGTGTACTTAGTACTTAAGGATAATAAGGAAATGAATAAAACAAGGTATTGAAACAGAATCTTCGCTTTATTTCAGCAATTTCTGGTTGAAAAAAATAATCAACAAAACTACACTGAAATTCTGAACATGACTATTTTTACAAACAATTTACAGCAATTTTTTATTATAACCGCTCGCACTTTGAACGCGCCCCGCGGCTCTCGCGGACAAACTTTAAAAAAAAACTAATAATTAAAAAATAATATTAATAGTAATATTTACAAGAAAGTAAAGTGCAACACGCGGCTGCGCTTGCGTCTAGCCCAAGGGAAAGGAAAAAAAACACCCCGCCCTTATGGGCAACGTTCAAAGTGCAAACGATAGCCTAATACTAAAATCAGAAACTTATGAGGTAAACGTCTTCCTATCCACTTTACTAAGCGTATGTTAACGGCCCCAAAAATGAGGCCAATTTTTTTTTTACATTTTTTCCCAAATTTGCAGCCTTTTGTACAGTATATGATACTTACTAATTATACATGTATAGACATAGTTAAAACCGTTAAATTTTTTTGGTCGCGAGTGTTTTTCCCTATCAGCTGCTACGGGCTGATACGAAAAATTCGCTCGCGAGATTTTTTTTAAATGTAGCAACAACAGGACAATTGCGTAAACACGACTCGCATAGCTAGATTTATATCCCCAATGTTTTAATTACATTAAATTACATACAACGATATTTTTTTTTTAATATTTTCATCGACTCCTAGAGAGAATTATTTGAACGGACAAAACATTTTTAGGTGTTGTGCATCGAGTTATTATTTACGCGAAAAAATGGCGCTAAAGATTCATGTATTTATGTCAATTAGAGACACAAATTAATGAAATTTTGACAGATTAAAATTGCAAGATTTAGCTTTAATATACTCAAATAAATAATAACTCGATACAAAACCGAAGTAAACACATAGTGAGGTTGCAGTGGTAGGTATCAATTCATTCCATCACTATCTACGCGTGTGAAATGTCTTCTAAGACACATTCCACTAATCTACAGATAATATATAAATTACACAGATTATACATTTTTTGGTACCGTCAATTCGTTATCGGTTTTTTTTGTTTTCTAAAAAAAATCAAGCTGTCGACGTAAATTAAAAAAAAAAAGTTCAAGATCGTAAGCGGGAATCAAATAGATTATTTCGATAAACATATTATTACAAAATGTTTCTAAAAATACAAGTTATCTGTATTCTCACTTTAGCGTCATAGTCAACAGATTATATTTGAAATTTTACATAGTTTTTTTTTTAAATGGAAGATAGAATAATATAGATAAAATATTTCGATTGAAATTACGAAACCGCATTTTCACTAAATCCGTACAGTTCTCATATTTAATGTAGTAATAAGAAGCTAATAATAATATGAGTACACCTTACACATAGACGCTACTGCGATTTAGGTAAAATACGATTTATCGAAAACATTTACTTATTTTTATTTCGATATTGAGAGAAATTCCATTATTATAATGCCTAGACGAACTATCATTTTGAACTAACTGGTGCCATATTATGACGTCATTTCCAGACAGTTTACGCCGCGAATTGAACTGACTGGCAAATTCATATTATACCAAAAACCATGGCTGGCTATTGCGATCATAATATGAATTTGCCAGTCAGTTCAATTCACGGCGTAAACTGTCTGGAAATGAAATCATAATACGGCCCGTGTAGACATAATTATCATTATTTGCAGTACATTCCTATTTAAAATTACCTTCATTATCATTAGTGCAACATAATACATATTCCATAAAAATGATTCGTTTAACTTAATTAAAAAAACAATGTGAACCAGCTGCAAATGTTAAAAAATCGAATCGCGAAATATTTTAAATCGATTTTAATTAAAACATCGATACTTTTAAATTGTTTACATTAAGAACTAACGGACAGGGGTATACACTAATTCCTTCTGGACCGGCCAGTACATATATACATAGACTTACAATTATTTTACATATTACACAGTAGTTACATACGCTCACATATATAATATTAGCGCAAATGTAAACTACATAATGTTTTTCGCTAAGAACCTAGAGGCATATGCCAGCCATGTACGATTAACTATTAGGTGCATATTCAAAGTCTTTAAAAAATCAACTTTTGATACAATATTATTTATTACCAAAATTCTATATTAAAAAAATGTGTGCGTGTACTAGTGTACACACGTAAGAAGTGAAACTTCTTTATGACCTTATTTTTCAAAAAATAATTTACTATATTCAACTTTATAGAAATACGTAGAATCGCGTGGTAGGGATAAGAAAAAGATGGCGCGTAACGGAAAAATGTCACGCGTAACAAAAAAAATGTTACACTAAATTTGTTTCCAACACTGATAAAGAAGTTTCACTTCAAAAACATTAACAACTTGAAAAAGTAATTGACATTGCTTTGAAAAGATCTACTTTTAGTTGTTTCTTGATATTATTGAACCAATAATGTGTCCTAAATTTTTAACATGATAAAGAAAATCCAACACAATGTTCTACTAAAAATTTTCAAATCTAACAATGTACTGACATTTTTAAAGTATGACAGATTCATTAAAAAACCAAAAAACATCTAAACAAAAAAAAAAATTCTGAATTGCACCTATATATTGTCGATTAAACATTAACTACACAGTATGTGCATCCATATACAAACGGACATACAATACATTTAGGGCTGATTTTTCAATCGTTGGTTAAAACTTATTCATCGAATAACATATTAAACTACCATTTCAAAAATGTATTCTAATTGTCCGTATTTGACAGTTTACAGGTGACATTTTAAAATGTTCGTGTAATACTTTATTGGATGGATAAATTTTAACCAAGGATTGAAAAATTGGCCCTTAATTAAATACGTATTACAAATATATACTACACATTCTCTAACACGACTTATAAACTATAATAATATTATTATACATTTATAAGTAGTATTACGGCTGGCATTGCAAACTCCACGTATTAACTATCTCACAGCCACTTAAACTTTACGAAGCGTGCATTTACATAAATATGGACAAGTTTTAAAACCAATTTAACCGTTTAAAATCTATTTTTATGACCGTTTTAAATCTTAGCTTAGGATAATGATGACATTATTTAGGTTGAATACATGTATTTTAGTTTTAGAGAAGCCAATAAATTGCCTATTTTTAATCAATTATTTTTTACTCTATAATAGACATTGGATAACTATGATTTTATAAGTAAAATTAGTTTATATGCATTTACAATAGTGCGTTATTTTAAGCTAAGATGCGATTTTAGCACTCAAAGAATGAGAAACATATGTTAGTTTCTTTTAAGACGTTCAAATAGCATTTTTTCGTACACATATTTTTCAATAATCACTTTTTGCACATATTTGATTTAGATGTCTAATCTTTTGATAATTAATATAGCGATTTACAATTTAGCCATTCCTTTTTACTTATACAATCATAGTTCACGCTATGGCTCGACCAATTCATCAATCAATTCTTAAAAATCCCAGATTTTACTCCGGAATTTTATACTCCTGCTAAAAAACCAAAAGTGGCATCGTCTCCTCGCTATTGTCATCATTATCCTTTGCTACCGTTTCATTATTATTTGTCTTCTGTTCCGCTAAATCAGTTTTATCTTGCAACGTCACTGTAAGGTTTATATTGTCCAAGTCGAGGTTTTGACTGACCTCCGAATCACATATAGACACGTTGGTACCAACATCTATACTTTGATCCATGTGTATGTCTAGTGTTTCAATGTTGGCAGTACCGTCTACACTCGTATTATATGTACTTTCATTTGATTCAATTTTGGATTGATCGATCAAAATTTCATTGGGGTTTCTAGTATTCTCTATGATGTTATTGTCTGGGCGTGTACCGCCATCTATCGAGTCATTTTTACTGCAAACGTCACTAGCTTTTAGTGTATCTGTAATAGGCATAGACAATAAACTGACATTATCAGTGACCTTGTTGCAAATAGTAATGAATCGCCCAACATTTGTGTCGCACAACACAAGATTCCCCGCACTATCGCAGACAAGTTGCGCCACATTATTTGCCACAACAAGTTGGCCAACTTCCTCCACTTTTGGCAGAGCAACTTTTTCACTTGTCACAACTAAATCTGCAATATTCTTGCATTTTAGCATTGGTTGTCCGCTACCCTCACTTTTAACATGTGCTTTCTCACTAGTAACAACTAGATTCGGTACATTCTTGGATTTAACCGTCTGCCCATCGCTCCGCACACTCCTTTCACTTGTTACAAGCAACTCCGCTATATTCTTACACTTAAACACTGGCTGTGGCTCCGTCTTCGCGACCTTCTCACTTGTGACCATCAGTTCCGCGATGTTTTTACACTTTATCATGGGCCCTGCACTTTCACTATTTACACTTTGGTGCCGGGCACTATCACTTGCAATTTGGTGCCGGGCACTATCATTTCCACTATTTGCACTTATGTGCCGGGCACTTTCACTATTTACACTTTTTCGACGGGCACTATCACTGTCCGTTTGTGTGTTTATGCACTTTGCCGCACTATCGTCGCTGGCAGTCGTTCGTCACGTGACCTCCATGGGCAGGTTGTCTGCGGGTCGCCTGCGGACAGCCCCGTTGGTTGTGTTGTCTCCGGGCTCGGTGGATAATGGTGTCTCTGCTATGTTAGACGCGTTGGATGACGTGGCTACGGGCGCTGTCGATGCTTCCACGATTTCACTGGAATAAAATTATGTTATTATGATGGGGATAGAATAAAATAGGTTTATGAATTGTAAATTTATTGAAAAATGATGATGTTTCTTTTATTCTTATTTAATAATTAGTTTTTTTATGACATAAACATATTAACATGAAACAAGGGAAATTCAGAAGCTTCAATTTTATATTCGACTGTAACTTTTATTCAATAAACTGATATTGTCACTTCATACACTATTTTCAACCCATTTCTTTTTTTTTAATATTAAGATATTTACATATTTCTCAAGTATTATATTCAAATATCCGTAATATACAATTTTGAAAAAGTAAAATTGTTTTACAACAATCCATTTGTAATTACTCTTATAACTCCACCAAAATAATATCTCAAAACATAAAAACAAAAACTACTTACGCAACAGGCGTAGGCCGTGGCTGAGCGATCAATCTCCCCTGCCTAGCCTTCAACTGCGCCGTTGTAAACGCAATCGCTTGCACATTAGCCGACAACGCTTGTCCCCCAGGCCCAGAAATCGCTATTTTCTGCCCCTTTGGCAATACATTCTTCTGTATCAAATTAGCCACTACCGACGAGGGAATAGAGGCGGTTTTCGTCTGCGCTATCGTGATGCTCGTCGACGGCTCTGTAGCGCGGAGCGGCGTTGCCACTTGTACGCGGTGGTTTTTTATTTGAATCTGATGACGTACGTGCGGTGTGCGGACCGGCAACGCCGCGCGAACTATTTGCCTCCCATCTAAACTAATACGTTGAGGTCGTGTCGCTGTCGTCACATTGCCTTTCAACGTCCCATCGAAGACCACTTGCCGTTTTTTATCTATATCCAGTCTGGCTACACTAGTCTTGACTTGCGGCTGCGGTTGGCGCAGTACGTTGACCAAATGCGGCCCCTTTGCTAATTGGCCACCTTTGATCTCGAAGAATTGCGCTACAGAACCCGGAGCAGCTTTTAGAGACACTACAGCGGCTGGTAGAGGCGATAAATGCCTGTTCTGCGCTAGTAATTGCGTTCTCTGCGTATGCGTGAGCGGATGGGCGTGTAATACTTTCAATTTGCTTTGGGTCACGTGGTGTTGGGGCGTCACCACTACCGTGGGATGGTGTATTTGCAGTGGTTTGTGTAACGAGGCTGGCGCAAGTTGGACCAACGGTGCGGACACGCGGCGCGCGTTGGCCACGCTCACGTTGGCGACGTTGGCCACGCTCACGCTGGCCATGTTGGCCATGTTGGCCATGCTGACGTTGGCCATGTTGGCGACGTTGGCCACTTTGCCGGCGGCGCCAGCTGTGACAACGTTCGCGACGCTCGCTACGCTCGTTGCGCCTGTAATTAGATAAAACGAATTAATACATTTATATTATAATTAAACTTAATATAGTAATATAAAAATAAATAATCAAATCAGATAGATTCACGTCTACTTAAGTGCTAGTAACAGTGAAGTATTTTATTAAACAGACACTGTAAATAATAGAATAGGGTCTCCAATCTATCAAATTAACAACAGCATTTGACTACTACAGAACTCAGAAGTAGAAAGTCGTAGTAATTTTAAAGAATTTAAAAACAGTTTCCATTAAACATAACTAAAACTGTTTATTTATTAATCATTAAATAAATTCTACAGATTACAATTAAATTCCTTACAAACTGATATAATATTACTATCTAATAATACAATACTGACCGAGATCTCTCTGCAGAGGTAGTGTGACAGCAAACGGTCCATTTTGCAGCAGTCCGACCACATTGCCTGTAGCCGGCGATCCCAAACGCACTTGCTGGAAATTGTAGAAAAGAACATTTATTATAATACTAGCGGTCCACCCCGGCTTCGCCCGTGGTACATGTTTACGTTTTCTCTCCATAAGAACCATCCTCGTACTTCAAGAAATGTAATAAAAAAATAATAATTAACGAAATCGGTTCAGTTGTTCTCGAGTTATGCGCTTACCAACACATTTTGCGATTCATTTTTATAGTATATATTAACTATTCTTTATTAATTTGCAAATCTATGCAAATAGAAATAATTTAGTATGTATTTATAAACAAGCACAACCATCTATTATATTTTCTTTATAAATTATTTGTTATTTATTTATTACTAGCTTACCGCCCGCGGCTTCGCCCGCTTTGTCTAAAACCAAATAAATAATTATTCCTAAATAAATTAATAAATTATTCCTTCCTCTTAAATCACTCTATCTATTAAAAAACCGCATCAAAATCCGTTGCGTAGTTTTAAAGATTTAAGCATACAAAGGGACATAGGGAAATAGGGACAGAGAAAGCGACTTTGTTTTATACTATGTAGTGATTAAGTATGCACTAAACTAGATTTTTTTTTTCTAAAATGCTAAATAACCTATCATTGACTTACAACAAACAATAAAACTTACAATCACATTCAAAAATTGTCCAAAGCAAAACAATGCCTACGTTTATCGGGCAGACTAATGAGCGTTATAATTTTGCGACTATTAACATTTCTACCAGGAAATAAGGTGTTAATTTCAATGAAATTATACAACATTTTGGCGACCTGATATTTTGGCTTTATGACATTCAAAATGCTTTAATAAAACAAAAAAAAAATATTTTGACGAACTTTTAATGAGGTGTGATTATTAATTTAGCTGTTTATAAGTAACTAGCTGCGCTCCGCGGTTTCACCCGCGTGGCTCCGCTCCTGTTTGTTTTAGCGTGATGATATATAGGCTATAGCCTTCCTCGATGAATGGGCTATCCAACACCGAAAGAATTTTTCAAATCGGACCATCCTGAAATTAGCGCGTCCAAACAAACAAACTCTTCAGCTTTATAATATTAGTATAGATTAATAAAAAAAACGCACCTTCAAACTATCCGACACGGCCACCGTCACCAACTGCGAATGCGTCGCGTCCGATGTGACGATCGTCACATCGCGTCTGTGCGCCGCGACCACGTGCTTCTTCAGCGGACTCTTCGCCGCCTTCACTTGCACTATTTCCTCCTCCTTCTTTTCAATTTTAACGGGTACTTCGTTCACTTCCTCGACTATAATCTTCGATGTTGGTACTTTTTCCTGTTTATTTATTTATTTATGAATATATAATAAATATTTCAGGACAATTTTCACACACGGCACGATCTGATCCCATACTAAGCTTTAGCTTGTGTAATGGAAACCAGATTCCAAACGCGATTTATTTATTTATTTTCCCGACGTTTCGAACACTTTGCAGCGAGCGTGGTCACGGGGAGACTGACCACTGCCTTCAATAATATAATGAATAAATCGCGATTAGAGTCCGTTAAAAAATCTTTAATTTCCACATATAAGATACTGCTTTCCGTATCGGTTCGGTTTGACCGCCTCCTTGGTACAGTGGTCGACGCGTGAGCGTAACACCGAGGGGTCCTGGGTTCGATTCCCGGTGCAGACGAAGAAAAAAAAATTCTCGGTCTGACAGGACACAGAAGGCTGATCACCTACTTGTCCCTAAAGAAAATCGATCAGTGAAACAGATGTATAATGCATCTGCCCCTTACCCCACTTACATGGGACTTCACTTTCACTTCCGAATCGGTGGTAAATGTAAAAATATGTAATGACCATAGAAATCTAAATAACAAGACACATAGAAGTGCTATAATGTCATAATTCGTATGAAAACCGTTATCGCCAAAATCAACACATTTAAACCGATAGCTAAACAGTACACACAAGTAAACTATGCCTTTTATTGGACAGCTTGATTTTAGTGAAAACTAACTTAAATATTAAATTAAGCTTTTGAATATGTATCCTAACGCACGAATTTACGGTTTATTTTAGAATAACACCCCTAAGTATATGAGACGTTTTGTTTCTTTTTGCTCCAATACGAAAAAATTCGGGTTTTCTACAACAGAGGTTGTCAATTTTCAATAGATATAACTTTGAACATAAACTCATAGAAATAAGGTTGAAATTTGTGTTAAACGTGATAATAAGAATGGTCGGCTGTGTCATTCATTGTTATTTCGATTACTATGGTGACACTCGTAATACTTGTAAATATTCTTTAATTTTAAGGAAAAACGGAATTATTTCTAAAAAAAAAGATTCACCGATGAAATGTTATTCCTTTATCAGTATAATTACAACTTGTGGAAGTATTTCCGCAATGGGAAATGCTGAAACACACCATGTTTACACACGCACGTCTCTAGAGCAACTGAACAGCGACGAACGCACTGTGGTATGGTTACCACCTGAGCGGCGACAATGTCACGCGCGCTTACGACTTCTAGTGTCTTGTTATTTAGATTTCTATGGTAATGACGATACAAAAGTTATTCTAGAAGAAGTCTAATTGAATAAATAAATGTTTGAGTTTGAGTTTAAATATAAGACTAAACAAATTACCTGCGTAAATTTATTTACTTATTTATTGGTTTACCAACGTTTGTTTACATTTTTACATACAAAAGTTTAGATACACAAAAAAATAAACACGGTTTATGTAACAAACATTTACTGGCAAACACAGCATGCAAAAACGTTAAACCAGTTTTTTTGAATTACATAAAAAAAGAGATATTAAAGCAATTACCTTTTTAACAACATTAGCGGTGTCTTTTTTAATTTCGGGCGTCGGTATCGTGTCCACATATATCGGCTCCCTACCCGCGGCCGCCACGCGCACGCACGTCGAACCGAACGCTTCGGCCCTCGTGCGTTTGCCAGAGACGATCCGCCCGTATACGCTCTGGCCTTGAAAGAAAGAAAAATAAAATAAAATGTGTGCGTGTACTAGTTAGTGTACACACGTAAGAAGTGAAACTTCTTTGTGACTTTATTTTTCAAAAAATAATTTACTATACGCAACTTTACAGAAATACGTCGAATCACGCGTGGTAGGCATAAGAAGATGGTGCGTAACGAAAAAATGTTACACAATTTTTTTTTCATCCCCGTAAAGAAGTTTCACTTCAATAAATAAAATAAATATTTTGGGACAATTTTCACACACGGCACGATCTGATCCCATACTAAGCTTTCGCTTGTGTTATGGAAACCAGATGGCTGATAAACAAACATATATAATATTAAATAAATACTTATATAGATAATTAACACCCAGACACAGAGCAAACATCTATGTTCATCACACAAATATTTGCCCCGGTTGGGGATCGAACCCACGACCTCTGGCTTGGAAGGCAGGGCCACTACCGACCAAGCCAACCGGCCAGTCAATAAATTTAATAAATAAAGAAGAAAGAAATAATAATTTATTTTTCCAAAAGCCAACAACAGATATAATTAATAAAAGAAAGTAAACATACAAAACAAAGAAAAAGACAAAAGTGTGGCAGCACCTTTAGCAAAAAGGGGACCAACTAATTAAGCTGTGCCATCAACAGCACAGCACTGATTTTCAGTGGCCCCCATTGTTTCAAGTACAGCTACAGACCGAAATATAGAAGAATAGAAATAATATTAATAAAATAAACAAATATTACACCTTATAAATATCATACATATAAATAAAAAACATAGGAATGTACGTGGAACCAGAACATTAAGAAAATTGTATAATAACAAATATAATAAAAATTAATAAACATACATATAGATAAATAGACACAAAAAAAAATACCTTGACATAAAAAAGAATCCTTCCCGTCCTCATCTTTAACCAACTCCTCCAACAAATCATCAGTGATAGCCATTTTCTTGTCGTCTTTAGTCAAATCGACGTCGGCTAGCGCTTTGAGATCCGTCTCGGATAGAATGCTCTCGACTTGGGCTTCCGTTAGTCCTAAGTTTTCGGTTAGTAGGTCTTCATTGCTGATGTCTAGACTTCCGCTGTTGTCTATATCTGGATTTATATCTCCATATAGGTCGCCTAGAGTGAATTCTGAGGTGGTGAATGTATCTAGACCGCCTGTAGGTGGTTCTAACGTTAGTTCGACAGATATAGGCGTGTCTAGAGCTATGGGAAATAGATCGTCCGTTTTTTCTGTGGCGGGCGGTGAGGGGGGCGGTGTTTTCGGTCGGAAATGAAGCCTGGAAAGAATAATTTAAAATATATTGTAGACTAAAAATATAAATTAATTATCTATTACTTTACTACTGTTTATAAAATATTAAAATAATATCGGATAGTTAATAAGAACATTATTTTAAACTATCAATAATTTGCTATTTCGTAAATAAATGCATATTGCTAGTTCTTTTTTTGCATTCTTTCGACTGCAATATTGACAAATACATTTGAAAATAATATTGAGTTAATTTTTCTTATAAGTTTGTGTATTCTTTTATCAATCAAAATTTATGATTATTTAAGAATAATGGTGCACCAAACACGTTCAATTCAAAATTTATCAAATGCACCTGTCTATCTTCAAAATTACAATTGATTTAATAATCTTACATACTTAAAGGGTTCCACTATGTATATTTTTGCCATATATCCATTACAAATAAAGAAAAAACTCACCATTTCTCCTGCACCTCGCTGATGAAACTCTCAAACTCCTTCTCGACGGGATGCAAACTTTCATCCGAGTCGTAGTCCGTACTACAACTCCACGCCCGTTTCCTCATCACCCGTTTGAGATTGTCCTGCACAACACTATCTATCGTCCGTGCGCTCACACTGCGCACATCACTATTCGCACTGTCGATATCGACTTTAGCACTGTCATCATACACTTTAAAATTGTCATCATACACTTTAGCAGTGTCATCATACACTTTAACACCATCATCATACACTTTAACACCGTCATCATCCATTTTGACACTGTCAACATCAATTTTGACACTGTCCACGTCCATTTTGACGCTGTCACAGTCCACTTTGACGCTGTCAACTTCGACTTTGACGCTGTCAACGTCCATTTTGACACTGTCGGCGTCGTCGACGTCGATTTTCACGTCTTGCAGGTCTATTTTCATGTCGTCGAACGTTTCTCTAGGGACGTCGGTCCACAGGTGGGGGTTTGCGGCGAGGTGTTTTCGGAACGCGTGTCTCCACGGGTGCTTTCCGCCCGTGTGGTAGTCACGACTTATCACCTTTGGACTTCGCAGCCTTTGATTCTCGAGGTCCTCCTGGAAATTGAAAAATATTGTAGTTAGATATTATGTAAAATAAATTAAATTATATGTATCAATTGTTGACTGTCAATAAGATCTTGTATATATGTTTATTTAATAGAATAAACGTTTATATCAATCTGTATTTTATTTATGTACCTTCAGTAAAAAATACATTTATAATACGCGGTAATCATTCTGATAAGATAAGATGGTTTTACGTTAGATGGTAAAGGGTTCAATATTTTCAATATTTATCCTAATTAACTACCTAATACGTTAATTAATATATTATATACCTCAACCCTCGTCTCTGGCACGGGGAGGTCGGGCCACAGCGAGTCGAGCGGTGTTTTAACCCGGTCCAATATCACCCGGCCGCCCCTGCCGATGCGGCGACGGGCGAAGCCCACGTAGCGGGGGTACGGGTGTCGGACCGATGTTAGCGTGAACCTGTGGAGATATTAATACAATTTATGAATGTAATCAAGAAAGATTTAACGTTAAGAATACTCTTAATAGATTACACAGATAGCATATAAATTCTAAAAACAAGACAACCTATTTTGTTCGTAGTCTATATAAATAAAAGAAAGTCATATTAGTTACACTATTTCTAAGGCTTAGAACCAGGAGACGGACATTTTTTTTTTTTTTTTTTTTTTTTTTTTTTTTTTTTTTTTTTTTTTTGTATAAATGCAATCTGTTCAAGAACATTCAGCACTTGGTTATGAATGGATTGAGACTTGTAGGGCAGGCGATCCAGTGATGCCAGCCGTATTATTATTATTTTTTTTTTTTTTTTTTTTTTTTTTTTTTTTTTTTTTTTTATAAATCTATGGGAGCTTTTCTTTTTAGTCTTTGGAATTTTGTGTCGTTTTTCATTAAATCCATGGCCAAAGAATTCGGATGTTCATCAAGTCTTTTTCTGTAGGAGCTCATAGAGTGCTTGATTTCGTCTTTCACTGTTCGAATTTTAAGATCGTGGTGTAACTGTTGGTTTGTAACATACCAAGGAGCGTTTGTGACTAGTCTAAGCATTTTCGATTGAAATCTTTGCAGGATTTCGATATTGGAGTTGGAAGCAGTTCCCCATAACTGGATTCCATAGGTCCAGATTGGTTTAATGATGCTTTTGTACAAAAGTAATTTATTTTCCAACGAGAGTTTGGATTTTTTGTTGAGGAGCCAGTACATTTTTCTCAGTTGAATGCCAAGGGCTTTACGTTTAGTAAAAATATGTGTTCTCCATGTGAGTCTGCGATCCAGATAGACGCCAAGGTATTTCGCGCCATCAGCCTGAGGAATAGGTACTCCATTGAGAGACACTTGTGAGCACGAGCCGTAACGAGTCGCAAATGTTACCTGTACAGACTTCTTTTCATTGGCTTTAATTCGCCAGGTTGATAACCATTCAGTAATTTTATCAAGACAGACTTGGAGGTTTGCACTAGCTTGTACTGGATTTTCGTGGATTGCTAGGGCTGCAGTGTCGTCAGCAAAAGTTCCAATTACCACGCCATCTGTCATGGGCAAGTCAGCTGTAAATAGCAGGTACAGTGTAGGACCGAGTACACTTCCTTGGGGAACTCCGGCATGAGCTTTGTGAAGGGTCGTTACGTATTCTCCTTGCCTTACTTGGAAGTGTCTGTCCTCTAGATAGGACTTGAGAAATATGAAGTGATTAGTTGGTAATTTAGTTTTTATTTTATATAGCAGGCCCTGATGCCAAACTCTATCAAAAGCCTGTGATATATCAAGAAACACTGCACTGCAGTATTTTTTGGCCTCGTAAGCTTCGTGAATTTTTTCTACCAGTCGGTGGATTTGTTCTGTGGTTCCATGTTTTTGTCTGAATCCGAATTGGTGGTCCGGTATGATTTTGTTTTCTTCTATTACGAAGTTCAACCTTTTCAAGTAAAGAATCTCGATTACTTTGGAAAGAATAGGAAGCAAGCTTATCGGCCTGTAAGAAGACACTTCTTCTGGGGCCTTACCAGGTTTCAGGATCATTATGACCTGTGCCACTTTCCATTGCCGTGGGAAAATGCCTCTCGATATTATACAGTTGAACAACTGAGTCAAAAATATTAAAGCTGAGTCTGGTAGTTCTTTCAGCATTTTTACAGTTATAAGGTCATATCCAGGAGCTTTATTCTGTTTCAGAGTTTTTATAACCGCTATAAGTTCACCTTTTTTTATTTTCTTTAATGGGAGATCAAGCTGGTAGGGATCATCAATGCTTTTAAGGCGATTCTTCATATCGGTTGACATAATTTTTTGGCAAGGATTTGGAACAAAGACTTCCTTTAGATGAGACGCAAAGGTTTCTCCCTTCTCTGGATCACTCTTTGCCCATGTGCCGTCTTTTTTCCGAATAGGGTGCTTGTGACTGATGGGTCTTTTTATCTTCTTTACGGTTTTCCAGAGCGAATAGTCACTTGAAGCCTTGGCGTCCAGATTACGCAAGCGGCTTTCGATATCGTCGTCTCGTGCAGTTTGAAGAAGTTTTTTGAGCTTGGCTGATATGTTATTAAGACGTGTTTTGTCATTTGGGTATCTGGTTTGCTGCCACAGTTTACGCGCTCTTCGCTTCTCCGCTAACAGCTCGCGAATGGGCATTGGACAGTCCACTTTGTCACACCTTTTGGAAGCAGGAGTGCTGCTCCAGGCTGCATTCTGAACACAGTAATTAAAATGTTCTACACCTTGTTCTATGTCTTCTTGGGTTTTCAGCGATAGCTTGAGGTTTATGCAGGACTCTACACTTCTGCGAAACATATCCCAATCAGTATTTTTACCATGCAGACGTGTCGCAGGTTCAGTTCTAATAATTTTTTCAGATATTTCTACTAGTACTACACTGTGGTCTGATGACAGATCTAGAGAGGATTTGCATTTACAGTTATTTAATGGGATGCCCTTTATAACACAGAAGTCTACCAGATCTGGAATTTTTCTTGGGTCTGTTGGCCAGTAAGTTGGTTCACCGGTAGACACCGTTTCTAATTGAAGATCATTTAAGGCTGCCTGGAGCTGTCTTCCTTTCGGAGTGGTTAAGCGTGATCCCCAGAGAGTATTCTTGGAGTTGTAGTCCCCACCTGCAATGAATCTGGGTCCTAATGATCTGAAGAAGCGGATATAATCTTCTTTTTTTAAATTATGTTTTGGTGGAGAGTACAGTGCAGTGACAGTGAGATTACCACGCCAGTCTTCAACAACTACACTTGTCCCTTGTATTTCAGGAGTGCTATATTTATGTGTCTCGTAGTGTCTGATGTTATTTTTTATTAGGATTGCGGAACCACCATGAGCTGTGCCATCTGGGTGCATTGTTTGGTAGTAAATATAGTTTGGTATATTAATGTAGTTTTTATTAGTGAAGTGTGTCTCAGATAATAGGAAGATATCAATTTTGTTTATTTTTAGAAACATCTCAACTTCGAGGATGTGGTGTGGGAGCCCATTAGCGTTCCATATCGCAATTTTTAGGGCATTGAATGTGATAATTTTGTCATAATTTCCATTAAAAGGTGTGTCATAGAAGTCAATTGCTGCATGAGCTGTGTCATAGTATTCATCATTTCCTTCATGTCTGTGGTTTTCTCTGATGTCATTTGCTTTTCATTATTTTGTTGTGAATGAGAACCCTCATTTTTGGATGTTAGTGCTTAGTTAGGAGACGGACATAAGATACTTTTTATCCCCTGAAATTATGAAGAAAACTACAAACGGAAAAAAATGATATAACTAAATTGCTTTTATAGGCAAGTATACATGTATTCGTTTGTAAAACCTTTTATTCATTTTTAAAAGCGCGAAGAAGTCAGTAGAAAATAGTGTAGTGTACAATTCACTGTATCTTGCTTGCTTTATTAGCACACGTACATTGTACATCTCTATTTAAATTTGTATATACATATTATAATATATTTAAAAACAATGAAAATTACCTCGTCCGTTCGTCTATTTCATGTTGGAACAGTCCCTCTTTCGACGGACTGTCAGGGTCCACGGGGTCACCGCACAGGGTTGATGTTGGCTGAAATTAAACAAAAAATAAATATATAAATTAATTCTATTAAAAAAAATTCCCTTTTTAAGTCAGATATGGTTGCACGTATATTCTGAAACCGTTTTCAAATCGACTGTTTTTGAAGTGAAACTTCTTTATCGGGGTTGGAAAAAAATTTAGTGTAACATTTTTTCGTTAGGCTTGACACTTTTCCGGTACGCGCCATCTTTTTCTTAAAAATTCATAAAGAAGTTTCACTTCTTACGTGTGTACACTAGTACACGCACACATTTTTTATTTATTTTTTTTAGAAATTTCCAAATACTATTTCTTTATACAAAAAAAGTCGATTAAGAGGCGGGAAATTCGCCCACTTTTTTCGCCTTCATTTTTTGTATTCGTCTTACAAGGAGACGAATACAAAAAATATGAGTATATTGTTTTTTTTTTTTTACTTTTAATCTACCCTCGAATAATGTGTGGGTATGTTATTTTTCTATTACCCTTAAAAATGAGGGTAGATTGATTATTTTTTTCAATCGACCGTCGAAAAATATGGGTAGATTGATTTATTTTCAATCAACATTCGAAAGAATGTGGGTAGATGGATTTTTTTACCATCGACACTCGAAAAATTTGGGTATATTATTTTTACATTTTCCCTTAAAAATGTGGGTAAATCGAATTTCTTTTCCATCTACCCTCAAAAAAATGTACCTAGAATATTTTTTTTCAATCTTCCCTCAATTAAATAAACACATAATTAACACTAACCATTTCATAGAAGCATCCCGGCTTACGTCGAAACGCGAACGGACCGTCGTCGACGGGCGATACGCTCTCCTCTTCTGATGAAGTGCACTCTGAAATTGGGGAAAAAATATGATTTTTCGGATTTATTTAATGGAAAAATGTATCTTGTTTTAAATAAAAAAGTTCGTGATACATGTTAGATAATATAATTCAATAGACATATATGGTATTATCACAAAACAATTTAAACACAGTCTAATTTTAAACCAGGGATCTGTCACTTTAATAGTTGCCTATGTGAAATACGACAAAACCAGATTAAAGAGAAACCGCACTTAAAGATAAACCCTGTCTAAAGTTTATTTTGTGGTAAGACACGAGAATGTTAATTAGAATGAAAGCTATTTAAACTAGCATTAAAAAAAAACAAAAAAATATTTCTATAAGATTTCTACATCTTATAATTGTCTGTAGCTTTGACTAGATCAAAATTAGCTAATTAGCGATCACGACACGGCATCACACGTGAACGGGAGGACCGATTTCGATAATTCTTTTTTTATTATATTCCTTGATGTACGAGGATAGTTCTTATGTAGAGAAAACGTAAATATGTACCACGGGCTAAGCCGGGGCGGACCGCTAGTATAAATACATATTCTTTAGTTGGTAAATAATACAATGCAATATTACCTCGCACACCCTGCACGGAGCTGGGTGTGTGATGCCTGTGTTTCCTTCTTTTGTACGGTCGCTTTTCACGCTGAAATTATTACATAAAACAAAATTAGCTATTTGTACACAGAATTGTTAAAATGTACACACACACACACACATACGCACGTTTAATGATCTATGCGCGTGAGTGAGAATGTGTTTGCAGTTAATACAATATATTGTATGTATGTTAGGCATGTACGTCATCTATGTATGAATGTACGTTTGTATTTTTTTTATTTTATGAAGGGGAGAAAATACTGTTAAGTATCCTCAGGTCTGGATGTGCACCCTGGTATGTGGATCTCCACCATTCATGGTCCATACCGACTAAAATTAATGTATGTATGTATGCATGTATGCATGTATGTATGTATGTATGTTTGTATGTATGTATGTATGTATGTATGTATGCATGTATGCATGTATGTATGTATGCATGTATGTATTTATGTATGTATGTATGTATGTATATTGTATATACACACCTGCCGCTGGTGCGCGTCGTGCGGTGCGGGCGCGGGCACGCGCGGCGCGAACGCCGTATGCGAAAAATCGCGACGCACCGGTGTTAGCGGCACCGCTGGGATAGCGGCCCTATAATATAATCATACATGTTTATTTATAACAATATTATTCATGTGAACTTATAAAATAAAATAAAAAAAATCGTCATTCGTCACAGAGATACGATGCATTAAGCATACTAAAAAACGGGTAGTTTAAAATAAAATGAGACCAAGATAAATCTAGTTTTAATCATTATCACGAGCCACATAGAATCTTATAGTCTAGTATGTCATTCAAACACTATATCTTAATCAAGTTAATCATTCACGCCGTATCTTTTAGTCAAGTCTCTCATTCGCGCCGTATCTTTTAGTCAAGTCTGTCATTCACTACGTATCGTTTAGTCAAGTCTGTCATTCACTACGCATCGTTTAGTCAAGTCTATCATTCACTACGTATCTTTTAGTCAAGTCTGTCATTTACGTCCTATTTTGTAGTCAAGTCTGTCATTCATACCATATCTGTCAGTCATTTACGCAACATATCTTTCGGAGAATTCTCAACAGATCTCAGTCAGTCCGACATTACTCACCGGACAGGCGGCTCAGGTAATTGGCTCGCAAAGTCGCCAGCCGCGTATCGCCTCTCTGCAAGCAGTGCCGTGAGTTTAACTAGCTCTCGCTTCGCTCGCTCGCGGCGCGCTACCATCTCGAGCAGGCTTAAAGCAGTGGCTAACTCACGACGCAGTTTGAGCATCTTCTCGTATGAGCTCTCGTCGTTTTTCCTGTGGAGATGCGATTATTTACATTACTTAAAGAAGGTTAAATTATCTAGAATGTAATGTACTAGGTAACAATTAGTGATAACTGCGTTAAAAACAACCGACTTCAAACTTGCACTTGCAAAATTTACAAATACCTACAGACAAAAATGCTCATAAAATAAAAACTACTGGGCCTATCCGAATAAAATTTTTATGGGACCAATTCGACACCATCCCGCATCGAACAAAAAAAGAATCACGTAAATCGGTTCAGAAACCTCGGAGTAATCGGTGTACATACATAAAAAAATATACCGGCCGAATTGATAACCTCCTCCTTTTTTTTGAAGTCGGTTAAAAAGTAGTATGTAGCTTTGAATTCTAAACGTATATTAATGAAATGAAAATAAGTTTATTATGGACATATTATGAAAAAAGAAAGATACAATTTAGTAGAAAAAAAAAGGGAACCTACAAAATATACATATGCCATAATTATCACTGATTTTCAGCGGCCGCCTTAGGATGACTTTTTGACATATTACATATTTTAATGTTATCAAGAAAGATTTTTTGGAAAAATTGAAACATTGTCTGAGCTGCCAATTCTTTCATAGTGATAGTAATAAGAATACTTAATTCAATGATATAGAATAAATCTCGTACAATTACCTATGTTATTTGTTTTGATTGGGTTCGTTGTACTGTTGTACTTGTAGAAAGCAATAATAGGCTAGAGCAAAATTTTCCTAGATGATTGTATATTTTTCGCAACGTTCCTTTATACAATTCCTTTGCCAAATGTGCGTTTCTATATTTTGGCACGCTCTATAATTTGTATCTTTCTTTTTCACAAACAAGTTATACGGCATAGAACCATAAATAACGTCTACCTACCTATTTTTCCTCGTCTGCATCTTCTCCGTTCGTCTCCTGAACGCAAGGTAGGGGTTATTCGACGACTGTCCGGGCCTGCTCTCCGTTTTAACGGACAATACGAGTGGATGTTGCTGTAACAAATAGTTTACATTTCAACCCCACATTCCAATCCTGACCATTTATATTGGCCTGTAGATACTGTTAAGTTCTTTGTTTATAACCCCGCATACCAATATCCAGGGTTATAATCGTTTAATATGAGCAGCAATGTTTAATCTGTCTATTCTAGCACATATAACAAATGCGTCACTAAAAAGAGTTACGAGAAAATGTAATACTACGTTGCGAAGTAGAGCTTTCAACGAGCGCTTCTCTAAAGCCTCCCTTGGCAGGCATTCAGACCTCGTATATGGCTTGTGATAAATATTGGCCCTAACTATATAGTATAAAACGTGAAGCAACTTTAAGTTATAAATATGTGATCTAAAGCTGAAACAGTGATTGCTATTGCACCACAAACATTTCAATCAAGGTAGGAGAATCTGGCACAAGTTAGGTAGGTCACTAAATGCAATCAGTTAAACTACAACAAACGTTAGGTGATTATTTAGGGCTTTATCGCACAGCCCGCGCCTAGTGACCGCCTACAACTCACCGTGGTCAGCCGCTTATTAAGCCAGTAATCATACACGGCGATCACGAGGTCATCCTGCCGCTCCAGGAGAAGCTTGGCCTCGTTGAGCGTGACCACCGTTTGGCCAGAGCTCTTCTCCAGTTTGTCCATCATTTGCTCGAACTTTAGCTCTGAAATGTAACTCTTGTACAGTCCGCGGCATGACTTCTGTTTATGCATTCATTCAAACATCGAACTCGAACACAAGAAGATCGGAAAGCGGGACACATTACAAAAAGTTTGGTGCCTTACATTGTATCTAAACTTGAAACATTATGTAGAATAACTTAATTTTTTTGAGATACCGCGATACTTATAAATTCCTTACAGTAAAACATTTTTAACGATATTCGTTCTCGTATACCTACGTTACCGACAGGTGACCGTATTTGTCAAGGATTACTTCTCCTAAGCTTTGACCTACTTAGGACGAGAGTTTTTCAGATGATTGCGCCTCATTCGAACATGATTAGAATCGTAAGATATTTTGAAAACCAATATCTTTGTAGGGATTGAGGTATAACCGCTCCGTCCAGAGAATTATTAATGATAAATTGCCATTTAAACATAATTTACTTTTACATTTATAACCAAATAAATATCTAACACCAGCTCATGTTTGCTTATATCCTTATACAGTTACGTGATACTTTAGTATCTAGCTATAGCATATCTATATTACTGAGAATACAATCAAATTGCGGATGTACCCACATATCTTGGTACAAAGTTCCAACCAAGTTTATGTTGAATCAGCTGTACTATACAAGTTAATTATAGACGCTCATTGTTTAACGCCATTTCTAAAACAAATCCACTCTCCTTCTTAGTACATTTACCATACTAATATTATAAAGCTGAAGAGTTTATTTGTTTGTTTGAACGCGATAATCTCAGGAACTACTGGTCCAATTAGAAAAATTATTTCGGTGTTAGATAGCCCATTCATCGAGGAAGGCTATAGGCTATATATCATCACGCTAAGACCAACAGGAGCGGAGTCACGCGGGTGAAACCGCGGAGCGCAGCTAGTTACTAATATAGCAATAAACATAATGAATTACGTTTGTTAAATCCTCGGTTCTGAGTTATCCTTGTGAGCTTATGGGCAAAGTTTGCGTACAATATCGTATGATTAATATACGTGCTTCACTGAATGGCTGGATCAACGTATTTTGCATGGAATAATTTCGTCTCTGCCTTAATGTTTATTTGCTCCATATTACTCGAAACGGTTCAGCGAGTAATGAGTGCTATTATTTGTATTCCGTGACAGTTATTATTCTATGTTGAAGTGTATTTGGATACATTATGATAAAAGGTAGTTTTAAATAATTTCTAGACTGTTCTAATTAAAGTTCGACTGATACAAAAGGAAGCCACTAGTAGGTGGATTCGTGTTAGACCTCCGATCCTTTTAAACTTTAAACAGCGGGTGTCGAGCATCAGAAAGTTTGCTTTATGAAGCTCTTTCCAGAAAAGTATTAACGCTATTGTTCTTTATTATCTAACGTAGAAGCAGATTGCAAAAGGCAAATTTTTAATATGCTTATGACAGTCCTATTTACCTAATCAGATCTCTGCTGTGTCAAGAATTTCGTTGTTGTCCTAATGTTCATTTGGTGCAATCATTCTCACCGATACAAATACTTTTTTGCCCTTGAGGTACACAAATATGCATATTTTATAACTTTAAAGTGTTTGTATTATAGTCTTTTATGTGCATTTTGTTTTAAAACCAAAAAAAGTGGATGTTTTCAAACCCACGTAATTTTTTTTTGTGTTTGCTACCTCATAACATTCGTATGGGGACTGATTTTGATGATTCTTTTTTTAATCATTAATATTTGGTCTACCTAGTTTTGATAAATTTAATGCTTTGAATTTGGAAATATCTTAGATAAAATTATTTTGCTTTTACTCTATTCTTTATTCGTATTCTATGATATTCTTTGCAACTTCTCCATCTCTTTTCCTATCGTGTCCTCATGTATCCAATAATCCTCTAACTAACAACTCACTAAACTTACTGTAATAATAACCTCCCCGGAGAGGTCACCTCAATCCCCTCTCTACCCACCTACCTGTTACCAGCTCGCTACAACCTAGCCTATAGGTGCGGTATCTCACCTGTCAGCTCTGGATGCCGCTGCTGCTTGAGCCACCGCTCGTCCTCCGAGTCGATGTCGTACTCCGGCGTCTCTTGTTCCTCCCATAGCGCTGTAATAGACACATTCTCATAAGTAATTTTGTACACGATTTTATAAGCTTCAATTACTTAAATTAATCCAACGAATCAAATCTATACATATAATAAATCTGTAGAAGGGTCAATTCTGTACATTGAAAATATTGAAAAAATAAATAGCAGGGGGTATTACTGGATCGATACCAAACTCAAATATGTGATTAAAAAATTTTTTGTCTGTCTGTCTGTCTGTCTGTATGTTCAGGCATCACGTGAAAAGTAACGGTTCAATTTCGATGAAACTTGGTATAATTATACCTTATTATCCTGGGCATAAAATAGGATACTTTTTATACCGGAAAAATACGTAGAAAAAAATAAATCTTAATTTTTCCGCGCGGACGGAGTCGCGGGCGGAAGCTAGTAGCATTTAAATCTGTTCTAACACGACATCCTATAATATAATACACATATGCAATATGCATACATCGAGAGAGACTGAAGAAAAGTTATGCCAGCTAATACGGAAAGGGAAATCCCCTTAAGTTTATCAGGATTCCCCGTCTAGATTCCTTTATACAAACTTTTGCTTGGATTTAAATTAGATGGCGTTGAGTGAATTGTTTATAAGTCCATATTGTCTTAATAAAACACAACTGATATTAATAGCTATGTGAATTTACAATTTAGTTTAAATAATCACGGTTTTACAATTCAGAATAAATAATCATCTCTAAACTCTATCTAAAATGTTAGGATAAAATCAATGAAAATTCAGAGCTCCAATGACTTTCATTACCAACTTGTAACCTTTTATCACCACATATTCTGCAGATACCCATTGCCAAACCACCCAAGACGCACCTACGATGCATCGTGATACAACTATCCTCTTACAAACGACCTCTTATACAATAAAATACAATAACCGACGAAGGCCGTACGTAATCAAATAACGAGACGCGTACAAACTGCTTCAGTTCGAAGAAACACTTAGATATGTATCTATTCTGTCTGGAGATAGATAGTATTGGGGATGCGGTGTGCATCAGCTGTTCTAATTAGAATTTAAGTCTCTGAAATAAGATCTTTTATACTTATTTTATTGATGTAAATTGTACGTGCTGGTTACCAAGTCTTTTGAACTTTTGATATGGCATTGATATGGTAATTTTTAAGCCTGGAGCTTGGTACCACCGCGATTTAAAACTGCTTTATCACTACATAGTATAAAACAAAGTCGCTTTCGCTGTCATTATATCCCAATGTCTCTATGTATGCTTAAATCTTTAAAACTACTTAACGGATTTTGATGCGGTCTTTTTTATTAGATAGAGTGATTCAAGAGGAAGGTTTTAGTATATAATTTATTAGGTTTTAGACAAAGCGGGCGAAGCCGCGGGCGGAAAGCTAGTCTATAGATAATAATAACGAAGCAATATATTCTTCTAGCCAATGTTTTCTGTTTTATAATTTATAGTAATGATAACGTTTATCCATATTGTAATATATAAAATATTAATCCACAATATATAAATTAAATAGTCTCTACATTAAAATTTTCCCTGTACACATATAATTCCAAACATAAATAATTTCCCATAGGTCTGATTTTTCAATCCATTTGTTAAAACTTCATCGAATAACGTATTAAACTACCATTTCAAAAATGTATTCTAATGGTCCGTATATGACAGTTTACATTTTAAAATGTTCGTGTAATACTTTATTGGACGGATAATTTTATGCAAGGATTGAAAAATCGGCCCAAGTAAAGTAAAATCTAACAAATAAATAAATTACATCTAATCTCCTTTCATCCGCACGCAGCCAAAACCGCTGGCTCTAACGTGTTACGTGACAATTTGACAGCCAATGGATTACGGTCAAAGAAGATGGAGAATTTTCACAAGTTCCCTTAAATAACATAAGTGAAAATAACGACAGGATATTTCTTCTTATAAAGGAGGCATATTCTATATAGATTTACATACCTTTATATTATAAACCAACAAGCACCTATACCTACATATATCTTGTTCATCAAATAATTTTAGCTTTTTAACCGACTTCAAAAAAAAGGAGGAGGTTATCAATTCGGCCGGTATATTTTTTTTTTTTTTTTTTTTTTTTTATGTATGTACACCGATTACTCCGAGGTTTCTGAACCGATTTACGTGATTCTTTTTTTGTTCGATGCGGGATGGTGTCGAATTGGTCCCATAAAAATTTTATTCGGCTAGGCCCAGTAGTTTTTATTTTATGAGCATTTTTGTCTGTACTCGATGACTTAATTGGAATGTAGCAAGTAACTTTGAGTTCACTTCCCGGTAACCGATTGAGCTGAAATTTTGTATACGTATGTAAATTGGATAGCGATGAAACATTATCATGACATAGAGCTGATTTGATGATGGAATCGGAAGGTGGCCATAGGAACTCAGTAATATATTGACTCAACTTTATCGAGTTTGGGCTCGTTTGATTCCACAGTTTGATTCGTGTTGAAAATTACACTAAAAAGTATTAAATAAAATTAACTGCGTTAAAAACAACCGACTTCAAAAACGGAAAAGTAAAAAATAAAAAAGATTTGATATTATTAATTACTACATATTATTTAGATGTGCTATTTATTAAATAGGTTTGAAGTCGGTGCCAAACACTAAGCACTTAGTATTAAGCCCGTGCACCGACATCAAACCTATTTAATAAATAGCACATCTAAATAATATGTAGTAATTTATAATATCAAATCTTTTTTATTTTTTACTTTTCCGTTTTTGAAGTCGGTTGTTTTTAACGCAGTTAATTTTATTATAGACGTATAATATCTTATTAATAATGTCATTATGGACATTAGATCTTCCGCCTACAGCCCTACAGCTACGGATATAACAAATGTGCTTGTGTTTTAGTTCTAACTTTTAACGTGCTAATCTTGAAAAACTGGATAGATTTAAAAAGTAGTGGAGGATAACATCGTAGACGCTTAAAAACTGCTGCAAATAAATACAAAACTACGTTTATCCCACGCGGACCAAGTAATCTTAACAAGAAGACGAAAGTTTATTATATTATTTATTACTAGTGTAACGCCGCGGCTTCGCCCGCTTTGTCTAAAACCTAATAAATTATATGTGTACTAAAACCTTCCTCTTGAATCACTCTATCTATTAAAAAAAACCGCATCAAAATCCGTTGCGTAGTTTTAAAGATTTAAGCATACAAAGGGACATAAGGACAGAAAAAGCGACTTTGTTTTATACTATACAGTGATTCCCTACTAAACCTGATTCGACACTAATTACGACATAATACTGTAGCGTATTATAAAAGCATCGATCAAACCGTCCTGTAATAGGGCTTTTATTCAATGCCAACGTGGATTCAATGCCTCCAACCTCCCGTGGCGAGAGGATCGAGGGGGAGTTAGTAGGGGGAGGGGGAAGGTTCGAACAAATTGTACGCTAATCTTTTGAGTTTATTGAGCGATGTAGTAAATGTACAGATATTAGATACGTTTATACAATGTTGATCCTGCTTACGTGAACTTTAATGAATACGGTTACGGATATTAGGTATGTGGAGGAATAGTTTAGGTTAATCTTTCAAACTACCGATTTGATATTGAATATTTTAGAATGTCATTGAGTTATTTAGTTAATATAGTGCAGTTAATTTTCAAAATAACGTTTCTATGTAAATTATAATAGCAAAGAACAATTCTCTTATTTTATCATGATTATCAATTTCCAAAATAATATTTAAAGCCACATCCAACATAACACAAAACATCATCAACAAATTCTACATTCATTCATATAAACAATAAAAAGTCTTAGTATTAACCAAACTCCTTTAAAACCAACTCCGCTCTTTTATGCACCATTTATCTTATAGTTCAGGATACATCGCCCATTTTTGCAAGTGACTACTATCAAGCTAATTTCCCGTTTGTAGCTTTATTTTGATGAGACGCCCAATAATTTCGTGTATGAAAGTCTCGATTGTGGTAGCTAACAGAGATAACAAGGATAAAAATTTTTGATTTGATGGTTCTCAAATATTTATTACTAACTGAATGAATTTTTTTTGTTCAATCTCAAGATAATTACCTAAATTATTCGAAAAAATATTTGTCCTACAAAATCAATGGTTTGTTCAAAGAGTCCCCCTTTCCAAAGTGTTTTTGTTCAATCTCAAGATAATTACCTAAATTATTCGAAAAAATATTTGTCCTACAAAATCTATGGTTTGTTCAAAGAGTCCCCCTTTCCAAAGTGTATCGATAACGAGGTCATCATAAATAAAATAAAAAATAAATAAACAACAACAGACATATTGTCCTACAAATTGCGTAATAAATATTTGAGAACCATCAAATCAAAAAATTTTATCCTTGTTATCTCTGTTAGCTACCACAATCGAGAGTTTCGTACACGAAATTATTCGGTGTCTCATCAAAATAAAGCTACAAACGGAAAATCAGCTTGATAGTAGTCACTTGCAAAAATGGGCGATGTATCCTGAACTATTACGCGCACAGCTATTATAGGTAGGTATAGCGAGCAGTCAGCGGCCGATATTGATAAAGTGCGAACACGAGGTAAACTCGACACAAATACTACTAATAGTTTCATAACAATGCGCGCTTGTGGCGCACGTGTTTATCGAACAGCGGCGTGCTCAACCTTTTCAAATTATTTTTGTCGTGGTCGAACGAACATTTGATGAAAATATTATTGCAGTCAATCAGGATTAATGATACCTAGGTACATGCGTACATGAAGGAATCAATTTCAGTACTTACACTAGTAATCACAACGCAGTTTGCGATGTTTTGAGTTTCAGATAGCTAGCGCCTAGTGTAGTTTTTTTTTGCATTGTATTCTATTTTCGGTATAGGTTAATGCCACATTTTACAAAACATTAAAAGTTCCAAATAAAAAAGGTAATTTACTTCGATCACAGGCACAGGTTATGCATTCAAATTACATTTATTTCCAAGAATGTAGTTACAAATTATAGATGTTAAGATTACAATATTATATGGCTACTACATTCTACCCATTGATTGACACATAAAATTGAAATAACAATAGTAGATAACCACTAGCATCAAATACACACAATACATCTCCAACTATCGATTCCTACATTCTATGACGCAAACAAATCTCCAACTAGACAGGGGATGAAACTTATCACTGAATACATGTATAGCAATATCGTGAAACCCACGCAAGCAGAACCGCAGGCGGAAAGTATTACCTGCCCACACATACCTTAGTTCAAAGCATATTACGACACGAGGCATTGCGATACGAGAAGCGAGAACTCACATAGTAGTTTTAAACGATCTGAATAATGTGTTCAAACAAAAATGTGAAGCCCAAAAACGGATTGAAATTTTAATTAACGTATGAATGAAATCGCTGAGGCCACTTGCCGTGTGTACTTTTGAAGGAGTCTTTGTTACTTTTGAGCTATCTTTTCACTTATTTATATTGTACTTTTATTACTTTTTACGTTCTCTCTGCTAATGAAAGTAGCCAACAATTTTGTTTCAAAAATTTAATTAAACGAGAATACATAATAGCAACTGCTACTAGTGAAACTTTTAAACATCAACAGTTATTCATAAATACGAAAACATCGCGCTTTTAAAAGTTAACACAAAGAATTTAATATTAGTCCGTAACTCCGTAGTAGAGTTGAACCGAAGGTTGTGCATGCCTTAAAACATCTTAAATTCATCAGACACTTAAATAAGTTAATCGAACATGAGAATAGCAATAATACTTTTAGTTTTGAGGAGTTAATAATAATAATGGAGGTACACAATTATCTCTCGGTCATATTATACATGCGAAGTGTTATCATTTTGTTAGTATCGTTTTATAACGCTTTTTATAAGTAAAAAAATTCACTCAATAGCTTTTGAAAAGTTCAACGACCCTTCCAGATTGAAATGCATTTATTCGCAAATGTAAGTAGTAACTAGTAGGTACAATGTACATAGTACATACATTACTTTAGATTGGAATGGTTATAGTAGATAAAAAATACCTACAAACATCCAACAATATTATAAATCTATACTTAACATTATAAAGCTCAGTAACTACTGGTCCGATTTGAAAAATTCTTTCGGTGCTAGATAGCCCATTTATCGAGGAAGGCTATAGGCTATATATCATCATGCTAAGACTAACAGGAGCGGAGCACTGTGGGTAAAACCGCGGGGCACAGCTATTTATTAATACATTGCAACTTTATTGATTCCTCATAATTAATCTTTCCACCAATACACAATATACCTAAGACACAATAACATAATAAATAATACCACAGACTAATAATAATATACTAGATAATACGAATAAAAATGTATTCCGCCGTAGAAATCCCTGAAAAAGTAAAAACATTGAAAGAAGCCAAAGCAAGCGAGATTCAACTTTGGTAATTTAGCGTTTATGAATTTAAATTTGTTTTGTTTGTTGGCTCTTTTGTATGGGCTCATTGTTAAAGAGATAGTATTCTTTAAATAGATCGAATGTATAATGTTAGTAATTAACTTAATAAACTACATTAAGACTCAAGCCAACTATTTTATAAATAACTAGCTTCCGCCCACGACTTTGTATGCACGTTTTTCCCCGTTCCCGCAAGAATTTCGGGAAATCCTTTCTTAGCGGATGCCTACGTCCTAACATCTACCTGCATGCCAAATTTCAGCCCGATACGTCCAGTGGTTTGGGCTGTGCGTTGATAGATCACTATATCAGTCACCTTTGAGTTTTATATATATAGATATTACTTCTTCAGACGAACATAGAAGCTCTCAAACTCAAACATTCATTTATTCAATTAGGCTACTATTTAGTAGCACTTTCGAATCGTCATTACATAAGTATTTTAACATTTACCACCTCTATAACATATTAAGGGCTGATTTTTCAATCCTTAGTTAAAACTTATTCATCTAATAATGTATTATACTACCATTTCAAAAATGTATTCTAATTATCCGTATTTGACAGTTTACAGGTGACATTTTAAAATGTTCGTGTAATACTTTATTGGACGGATAAATTTTAAACAAGGATTGAAAAATCGGCCCTTAGACTATTAAAAGATTCAAACAATTTAATCCTACACTTGATATTATATCCCATAGATCTCTCATTTATGCATCGGTCGTCAAACGTGACCAATCCACCTCCTAGACCGTTGTGAACCACGACCGGTCCAGCAGGATTCGTATAAAAACATTTTACCGGCGTCTTGCGGTTCCCGGTTCGCACGGTGCTATTGTTTCTATTCAATATTAAATATTACGGGCAATCTTCACAATGGGCAGCATTGGGCGAGTAGATGCAATCACGATAGTGTAGAGCCTAAAATATGTCTATGATCGCGCATCATTGTAGATGTTTATTCATAATCGCCGTAACGGCAGCAGCTAGTAATCTATTGGCCTGGCTTGGGGATTTTAATTTTATTAGTGACTAGCTGTTCCTCCAACTAGCCTACGGACAGTATGCGGATAAAAAAAAAAACTTTTAACGGATAGCACGATTTACAATTCATTATTTAATATTTTATTAATGTGTGCCGTTAATAAAATATTAAAGACCGTTCGTTATAGTGCTCCAAACCGCGCCGGGATAAATAAAATAATGAATAAAACGTAAAAAATTATGTTGTTGTGGATTCAAGAGGGTCAACATTTAACCGTATGATCATCAGGTAGTGAGAATATATCTCAAACGTGCTGTTAAATCTATACTAATATTATAAAGCTCAAGAGTTTGTTTGTTTGAACGCGCGAATCTCAGGAACTACTGGTCCGATTTGAAAAATTCTTTCGGTGTTGGATAGCCCATTTATCGAGGAAGGCTATATATTATCATCACGGTAAGACCAACAGGAGCAGAGAAATGCGAGTGAAACCGCGGGAAACAGCTAATTTACTATAACAACGAAATAAACGCACCATGTCACTATCACACTCAACTAAAACAACTGAATCATCTCCATCGAATCTCAAGTGAAACCCATTCATTATATTGCAGATGCATTTCACATCTGTTTCACTGATAGCTTTAACTTAAGTGGCAACACGGTAATGAGCCTTCTGTTACGTGCCAAGAGATTTAATTTCATTTTGCTCAGGTTCACCTAATTCTATAGTCTATCATTTGTTGAAAATAATTATAGCTTTCCGCGCGCGTCGTTACAACGCTCTCGAGAAACACGCTAAACCCATTTATGAAAGCAGAATGAAAATCAGTGCAGCATTTTTTGAGTTTATCGCGAACAGACAGAAAGACATATGCGAAGGAGGACTGTTTTATAATAATAAATTAGTGATTGAATTTATTAAGAAATAATCGTGATTATATGAATAACGAAAATATAATTTCTAGATATATATTTTACGGCGATTTATTACCAGCAATGGAAGAAAATTGATCAAATAGCATATACTTAACATTCTTCTTGCTTTTCTGAACATTACACACAAAAATCCCTGAAACAAAACAAAACTTAGTTTCCGTAATAATTTTCCAGCCTCGGCCTTAATTAGATCCCATATACCATTTAGCCGAACGTCTATAATATGTATCATTCTATATTCCCTTTGGGTGGAACCGTCCAACTAGAGCGCAATCAACATTTTGCCCTGGTTTTCTTTCTCTTTATTTTCTCTCTAGTTCATTAATTTTATAATTGCTGTTTTGAAATTAATTTGCTCGCTTCTTTTATTTGTCTAGTTCGTTTTGTTTTATTCCATTTAATTTGTGTAATATCCTTTTGTCCCCATAACCTAACTGTTTATTTTGTTTTTAATAGGCCCTAAAAATAAATAAAATTACATTTTGTGATCATCGTACCGCTTTCTGAAGTATTTTCCAGTAAGTAAGTTTGGGGTGTCATGGCCATATAACACCTTTTGGCCAAAGCCAACCTCACCTGCTCGTGGTGCACCCTGCTGGTCTACAAACGAGGCTCTGGCGATTAGTTTAGAGTGGTAGAACTACAGCTGCATACAGTCTCTGTATGTAGCACGAACGGGCTGTAGTTCGTCCGGGGCAGGACCACTACCTCACAGGAAACCGGCGTGAAGCATAAATTTGCGTTTCGCATTAGGTAAGTGAGGCATCCGGAAGCCCATCCCCCCCCCTCCCTTTAAGCATCATGGCAGCGGTTTTAAACAGAAATTTACCCCAGGAGGGTACCAGCTCTTTTGATGCTGGAGAATCCCTCCCTGAGCAATCTTGTTCAGGCCGCCCTACGTATTCTGGGGAGGGCAAAATACCGCTCATTACTTCCCTACCAGGCAAAAAGAGCAGAAAGACCTGCGCACCCCTTTCCACGCTCCGCGTTAACTTCTGCAATATCAGGGGTATTCACTCTAATATCAACGCCGTGCATTACCACCTCGAAACGGCGAAGCCGGCCTTACTGTTTCTAACCGAAACTCAGATATCTTCACCGTCTGATGCATCATACCTTAGTTACCCTGGCTTCAGCCTGGAGCACAATTTTTTACCCCGCGCTGGTGTATGCGCATATATCCGGGAAGATATCTGCTTTCGTCGCCTTGGTCATCTTGAAGGTAGGGACCTTTCCATCCTTTGGCTACGTGTAGAATGCGACGACCACCCGCGCATCTATGCGTGCCTTTATAGGTCCCATAGCGGAAATGACGAATCGGACCGACTCTTTGAGCACATTCAGTCATCGGTTGACACCGTGCTTAATCAGACTCCTGCTGCAGAAATCGTTGTCCTTGGTGACTTCAATGCTCATCATCCGAATTTCTCAAGTCACGAACAACCGACCATGCGGGTAGATCTGTACACGACTTCGCTCTTGCCTATAGCCTCACGCAATTGGTATCATCGCCCACGCGAATTCCAGACATTGAGGATCATACGCCTTCTTTGTTGGACCTTCTGCTGACTTCCCACCCGGAAGGCTACCAGGTAAATGTCGATGCCCCTATGGGCTCTTCCGACCACTGCCTAGTCCGGAGTTCAGTGCCAATCTTGCGCTTACCTCGGCCTCCACGTGCAGGCCACCGCCGCGTTTGGCACTATAAGTCGGCAGATTGGGATGGGATGCGTACTTTCTTCTCATCGTATCCCTGGAGCCGAGTTTGTTTCTCCGCGAATGATCCTAGTGCGTGTGCTGACTCTGTCGCCGATGTGGTGCTTCAGGGAATGGAGCTCTTTGTTCCAAACTCTGTTGTTCCCGTGGGTGGCAAGTCCCAGCCTTGGTTTGGTCGCTCTTGCAAATCGGCATCGCGCCGTAAACAAGATTGCTTCCAGGCCTGGGCCAATGCACTCGCATCTAGTGATCCAAACGCCCGTACATTGAAAAGAGAATTGAACTCGGCCTCTAGGTCCTTCAAGAAGGCTATTGCAAGAGCGAAAGCAGAGCACATTGCTAAGCTTGGCGAAAAACTTGCCCTACTTCCTTCTGGAACTCGAGCCTTTTGGGCCCTCGCTAAAGCTGTGCAAGGGAATTTTTGTCAGCCGTCCCTACCATCTCTGCGCATGGAGAATGACTCGTTGGCCCACACAGCAAAAGAGAAAGCCGACCTTCTTGGCTCTCTTTTTGCTGCTAATTCGACGTTGGACGACACAGGGTTCTTGCCACCTACCATCCCACGATGTGAAGCATCCATGCCTGACATTCGTTTTAGTCAGCGAGCAGTGCGTAAAGCACTCCTTTCCCTGGACGTCCATAAGTCAAGTGGCCCTGACGGTATTCCTCCTATTGTGCTTAAGATGTGCGCACCTGAGTTGGCTCCGGTTCTGACGCGACTTTACGACCGGTACTCCTACTCTACAGGCGTTGTCCCGAACTCATGGAAGACGGCTTTAGTGCATCCGATCCCGAAAAAGGGCGATCGCTCGGACCCGTCCAATTATCGACCCATAGCTATCACTTCTTTGCTCTCCAAGATAATGGAAACCATTATCAATCGCCAGTTGCTGAAATATCTGGAGGAGCACCAGCTGATCTGTGACCGTCAGTATGGATTCCGTCACGGACGATCGGCTGGTGATCTTCTAGTATATTTAACACATCGTTGGGCGGAGGCGATAGAGAGCAAGGGTGAAGCATTGGCGGTCAGTTTGGACATAGCGAAAGCCTTTGATCGGGTCTGGCACAAAGCGCTTCTTTCGAAGCTTTCTTCCTATGGGCTTCCCGAGAACTTTTGCCGATGGGTCGCCAGTTTTCTCACTGAGCGTAGTATGAAAGTCGTGGTCGACGGTTCATGCTCCGAACCCAAGCTCGTGAACGCTGGTGTACCTCAAGGCTGCGTTCTGTCTCCCACACTGTTTCTTCTGCATATCAATGATTTGCTGCGCGTTAGCAGCATTCATTGCTATGCAGATGACAGTACGTGTGATGCAGTTTATGCCGGCCGAAGCAATATTTCTCGGGATCGCGTCATTGAGTGCCGGAACGATCTTGTGTCCGAAATCGAAACTTCCTTAGATGAAGTCTCGAATTGGGGTCGAATTAACCTGGTCCAATTTAACCCCAATAAGACACAAGTCTGCGCATTTACCGCTAAGAAGAATCCCTTTATCGCGACTCCCATTTTTCAAAGTACTCCCCTAAAAGCCACAGCCAGTATCGGAATTCTTGGTCTCGAAATCACGAGTGATGTGCAGTTCTCTTGTCATCTGGAAGGAAAAGCTAAGTTAGCTTCCCAGAAATTAGGTGTACTCTGTAGAGCGGGGCAGTATTTCACTCCGAGCCATCGCCTTAACCTTTATAAGGCGCAAGTCAGGCCGCATATGGAATACTGCTCCCATCTCTGGGCCGGTGCACCTCAACAGTATCTCCTTCCATTTGACCGAATCCAACGGAGAGCTGTACGCCTCGTTGGCGAGCCAAGTCTAACCGATCAGCTTGATTCTTTAGCACTGCGTAGAGAAGTCGCCTCCTTGTGCGTCTTCTACCGCATTTATCATGGGGAGTGCTCTGAAGAACTGTTTGGAACACTGCCTGCGGCTGAATTCCACCACCGTACAGCACGTCACAAGCTCAAATTCCATCCATACCATCTGGACAGCTGGCGATCAACAACAGTTCGCTTTAAAAGAAGCTTTTTGCCTCGTGCTACGGAAATTTGGAATCTGCTCCCGCCGGCAGTGTTTCCAATGAGTTACGATTTGGGGACCTTTAAGAAAAGAGCGTACACCCACCTTAAAGGCCGGCAACACACTCGCCATACCCCTGGTATTGTGGGTGCAAGTGGGCGACGATGTTCACTTAACATCAGGTGACCCGTCTGCTCGTTTGCCTGCTATTAACATAAAAAAAAAAAAAAAAAAAAAAAAAGAAGGGGTTTGTCGGAAAATAGGAAATGAATATAAAGTAGTACTAGACATAATACAGGGTTAGCTTTCAATGACCGGCCAAATTTTCAGAAATGGTTCAGAATCGATAACATTTTCGATCTAATGAAAAAAAAAAAGTTTTTTTTTTAAATTATTATTTGATCTTAATTTTAAAATTTTGGCTGGTCATTGAAAACTATAGTACCAACGAATTCTTGAGCTATTTAACCCTAAAATAATCTATATAATCAAACAATTACTGTACGCATAATTTCCCCTACCAACCTGCCGTTTCGTCTGCGGTTAAAGGGAATTCTAGTTCCGCGAAATTTCATTTAATATAAGCGTTGGAGGTTTATAAAATTTCATCTAGATTCTAGACGCTTCCACTCTGGGTGGAATTGAAAGTTTGGTTTATAAAATAACTAGAGCGAGCCTCGTGTTAGCCCTTGGATTTTTTGAGTACATATAGGTATATATTTAGTTTACATAACCTACGATTTATCTATAATACTAAATAATATAAAGCTGAAGAGTTTGTTTGAACGCTCTTATATCAGGAAATATTAGATCGATTTCAAAAATTATTTCTACTTTGGATATATTATGTTGTGTACGTGAGCTCTATAGACTAAAGTAATGTACCACTAGTAGCTAGTTTTAAATACGTATAATACAGTTCGTAAACCCGTCGTCTTTAACATCTCTTGTATATATAGGCTAAGCTTTCAGTACTACTTTCAGTAGGCTTTCCGCCCGCGGCTTCGCCTGCGTTTTGAAAGAAAAACCCGCATAGTTCCCGTTCCCGTGGGATTTCCGGGACTATGTGTTTATCCAAGTTACCCTCTATATGTGTGCTAAATTTTATTGCTCAGTAGTAGTAGCTAGTTCAGTAGTATTCGCGTGAAAGAGTAACAAACACACACACACACATCCTCACAAACTTTCCCATTTATAATATTAATATTAGTAGGACGATTCAATAAGCATACAAGAACTCTATGAATAAACTATTCAGAGTCATCCTGCAGAGTCTATTTCATATCCAACTTTACTCCAGAATAATTGAATACATCATAAATTATGGAACGGAGAAGCCTCAACTATTTCTATAGAAAAACTTAACTTGCCAACGTTTTTCTTTAGGCAAAGTTATTCATCTTTATCAGCACCTTTCAGTTATTTACGCTCAGGAAGGGACCAAATTCAGGTCGTTCTCACATATATATATATTTAGTCCTAGTTTACTGCTAATTTACTGCATTATAATATAGACGTGATAAAAAGATCTACCTCCATCTTGCATACATATTAAACATAAACACTAGCTGTGCCTGTTTCACCCGCGTGGCTCCCCTTCTGTTGGTCTTAGCGTGGTGATATATAGCCTATAGCCTTCCTCGATGAATGGGCTATCTTATACCGAAATAATTTTTGAAAACAAACAAACTCTTCAGCTTTATAATATTAAATATAGATTCCAATTCGTCCAGTCTTAAAGTCTCTTAAAACTGTGAATGGGTATATATATCTGTAGCTAATATTAATAACTTCACAAAAAAATACCAAAGGTTATACATTTAAATGGTCTCCAGTCTCCACGCTTATTTCTATATTTGGAAACATTCCAGGACCGTTATGGATAGAGTATTTCCCAGACGGTAGGTACTAAAGCTTTCTGTAGATACTCGAGAAGAAAAAACACCAAGTTGAAGCTACAGCTTTCTATACTTTACACAAAAATACTAACTACTCGACTGCACTTCACTCGAGGTTAGATAAGGCAGAAAAAATTAAGATATTTGGTCATTTTAACTGTCTCGCTTTAACTGAGACCAGTCAGTATTGCAGCCACAAAATGTATGTTGTTGAAAGGAATAAAAATTACTAAAAATATTTACCGATACGGAAGACACGGTTTAGATTTCTGAGACACACACTATAGCGAGATTAACATATGAATAAACTAGCTTCGCCCGATTTGTCTAAAACCCAATAAATGATATACTAAAACATTTCTCGATCATTCCTCTATCTATTAAAAAAACCGCATCAAAATCGGTTGCGTAGTTTCTAGATTAAAACAGACAGAGGAAGCGACTTTGTTTCATACTATGTAGTGATAGTGAAGCCAAAACATCAATCAAATCAAGAATGACACACGTGTTGAAGAACTCGAGAGGCTCGTCGCATAATCTGATAACAGTTAAGTGTATTGGGATGACAAGGGGGCTTTATGGCACATTACCATTAGATTAAAAATGAATACGAATCGTGTGTCCACTTTGACTGCTTTTCTTGGAAATATTTTCGTTCGATTCTAAAGAACAGTCCAAAGTTTGGCGCAAACAAAAAGGCCAACGTGAATTAAATATGATTTGCACATACATAATAGCAGGAATGAAATAGCTTTATCAGCCATTTCATTCAGAGCCTAGGCTGTTTATTAAACTGCGCCGTTTGATATCAAGCAGTATAACATTGGTTGCGAATTATACACATCACTTCATATTGCTTTATCATATCACCAAAAATCCCAAGTCTTCTATTAACACCAACTGTTTTAAATCAGAATAATATGCCGAGCCTTATCTTATTATTCCAGTTGTAATTCTGCTACTGTTACAGTACTACTGTAATACATTCTCTAAAGGTCTCTAAATATCTATACTTATATTATAAAGCTGAAGTTTGTTTGTTTGTTTGAACGCGCTAATCTCAGGAACTGGTCCGATTTGAAAAATTGTTTCGGTGTTAGCTCATTTATCGAGAAAGGCTATAGGCTATATATATATCATCAGGCAGAAGTAGGCAAAACCGCGGGGCACAGCTAGTATTATATAAAACCGTCATTATCTCTCACCGATCCCCACAAGGGGTCTCCGGACTCCGCGATTAAGTGTCAAAACAATTGTACTCTGAGTCACGGGCGGACGCGTGCACTCATACCTACCGTGTAGTATAATTTGATAATATAATCAATTTATGTACATACAATATGACCTGAATGATCTTTGTAAATTGAGATATGTCTGAAATTTCAATTATTGGGATGAGTATGCGTCGGTGTATATCGATTGGCCGTAATTGTCATACTTATGTTAAGTCGAAATATTAGAGCGTAGGCTTATTGCGTTTACATTATCAATGCTTTCTTGATTCAGAACTGAATCCATAAGCTTTATGAATTCGAAATATATAAGGTTCTCCCATTGTCAAAACTTTCACGTGACACGTGATCAGTAAAGAAAAGTGCATATGGTTAAAATTACAGTAATTCTTACAATCAGACACAAGGATCATGTAATTCCACTGCTGCTGTACTAATTATAACCAATAACTGCGATAGTGTGCATGTCTGTATGTTTGTCTTTCTTTCAACTCGCATCAGAAAAATTTTATACCATGATTTTAATGTCTGGAAATAGTTAGAGGGCTAAAGATCGATATAGGCTTATATTATTATTTACGGTAAGACTTAAGACACCTCATTCCTATTAGAATTTCCTTTACCCACGCGAACGAAGCCGCGGTTAAAAGCTAGTTATACAAACGAGCCAGCCTTATTTGCATCACAGCCAAGTTTACATAATATTCCCAACCTTCGAGTTTGAACTCGCTTAATGCCATTGAAACATATATATAGAATTTGTGACTTCTTATGAAATCGTCCACGTGTCGTCGTCGCAGAGATTCCGCAGTCGTCACGGATCCGTCGCGTCTCTCGACGCATGTAAATATAGCATACATATAAATGTATCACTTCATGTTAGGCGAAGATTTGCTATATCTCATATGCGCCTTGTATAATTGATTATTAAGATCATTGTTTCTCAAGTATTTGCGTCGCAACTTTAGGCACTAATAAAACGTAACCTTTCTGTAATAATATACCAATATTTTGGTTGTGAAAGTAATTTTTCTTGTTTGTCGTTTTATAGCATTTAACAGCCCCCACCTCCAAGTAAACGGGAAACCTCAAATAGTAAATGTGACATAAACTTATTCAATTAAAAAATTCAAACCTACATCAGCTCCTACACTACATCACAAATAAGTCTTCAAGCAGATGGTAGGTACCTACAACATGTGCGTTTGCACCCCGTGTTGTAATTACACTTTACATTGCACATGCGCTTCCTGCATGTTGTTTAGTTTGCGCACGCGGCTTCACTTGCTTAGTAGGTACCCGGAAGAAAAGCCATGTGCTTGGCAGACTGTTACTTTTTTGGTCTAAATTCCACGTACATCTATTTTGTTTTTGACGTATAGAAGAAAAAAAACGTTCATTCATATTACATTCTCAGTTCTCACGAACACATAGGTAAATTTAATTAGAAGGAAGGGCTTTTAAATAAATTATTCCCTGTGTATAATTTGTCTTCATCCATCATCTCATAAAATGCATACGAAGTAACAATACAATATACGCTTTATATTTAATCGAATACGTACTTTATGTACATATGTACTTAAAAATAAATAAACATTACTTAAAATGAACAAAATATATATTTTTTGTTTTAATTTTTAATACATTTGAAAACTGCCACCTAATTTCGTCACCGGCCCTTTAATAATGTACTCATAAAATATTAAATACATCGCAAATGAACTCAATTAAGAATTTAATTTACTTCGTAAAATATTAACATGCGTTACAAGAAATTATATTTATTTTTAATACATTTCGCAAGTACTTTTACATCGTTCGTCGAGTTCATAAAACGTGTTTTCAGTGAAAACAGTTATTCCGTTAATAAGTGCAAAGTGGATGTGATAATTATTTTCCAAGTTAAATTCTACTTTAGTAGGTAATGAAAACGTGAAATGCGGTAATAAAGTATGTTTGTAAGACTTTCACGCGAAAATCACTGAACATATTTTGATGATACTCGTCAGTGATGTAGCTTATGTACCAGAATAGCTCATAGTAACAAATAGGCAGTTACGTAATTTATGTGCCGGAAATTTGCCCGTGACTTCGTAAGCGGGTGAAACCGCGCGACACAGCTAGCAATAAACACTTGTGGGAATGGTAGAAGAATGTATGTTTGTTAGTTGTAATTTTTTCACACAAAAACTACAATATACGTGTCTATCTATAACAATAACACGTTTATTATATTCTATAATAAATTAAATTTGAAAATGAATTTGAATTCGCTGAAATACGCCGAAGGTTGTTGAAAATATCGGAACATAATCAAGCCAAGCGAAGCGTTACTAACGAATAACGAGCGCGAGCGCCGGTAAAACCATTAACCAATATAGTTTTAATAAAATTATGAAGTGGGAAAAAATCCTAGAATTATCTTTTTTACAGTTTACCTACTTGCTGACCCGACGAGCGTTGTTGTGCCTTGCTCTTATCTAATAGGGGTATGAAAAAGATATAGTTCGATTTACAGGCCTACCCAATATACACAAAACATTTCATGGGAATCGGTCGAGCCATTTTTATCCGGTATTGTACCGGACACCGGTTTTTTCGAATTATCATACACATAATATTGATGCTAATCAAAAAAAAATTATAAAGCTGAAGAGTTTGTTTGTTTGTTTGTTTGAACGCGCTAATCTCAGGAACAACTGGTCCGATTTGAAAAATTCTTTCGGTGTTAGATAGCCCATTTATCGAGGAAGGCTATAGGCTATATATCATCACGCTAAGATCAACAGGAGTGGAGCCACGGGGGTGAAACCGCGGGGAGCAGCTAGTAATAAATATAATAATAATAAATAATAATAAATAAATATTATAAGACATTATTACACAAATCGACCTAGTCCCACAGTAAGCTCAATTAAGACTTGCGTTGTGGGTACTAGGCGACGATAAATATAATATTTAATAAATACATATATAGATAATAACACCCAGACCCAAGAACAAATAATTGAGTTCATCACACAAATATTTGCCCTGACCGGGGATCGAACCCGGGACCGTCGGCTCAGTAGGCAGTTACTTTACCACTGCGCCAACCGCGTCGTCAAAAAACAAAGTTCTCCGCCGTGTCTGCCTGTTCGAAATTACCTATTAATAATTCTCAAAAACATCAGCACCGATTTTCATACTGTTTTCCAACAATGGATAGAGTGGTTCTTGAGGAAGGTAAGTATCAATAAGTTAAAGTTTAAGACAACGCAGGCGAAGCTACGGGAGGAAAGCATTATAACAATTACAAATACGTAACACATAAGGGTATACTAATCCTGATAAGGCATAAGAATCACCACCAACTTCACTTCCTTATTATTCCATACACGTTAATTCACAAACGCAAACGAAAATCTTCCCTACACCACTTACTTATAAGGTCCCAAATTGCATACATTTATCGTAATAGCTTTTTCAATCACCTGAAAATCGACCCTACGCTACAAATTAATAAGGCCTCAAATCGTATACTTCTATCGTAAGAGCTGTATCAATCAGTTGAAAATCGACTCTATACTGCATAGCAATAAGGCCTAAATTGTATACTTTTTTTACTATACCCATGTTCCAATAATTTGAAAATCGACTCTACCCTACATAGTAATAAAGTCCCAAATTGCACACTTCTACATAAACAGCTGTTTCAATCAGCTGTAGGGTCACAGTGGAGACTGTACGTTGACTCATGCCCACACAATTAGATTGAGTAAGGTTAAATGAAGCGTAATTTCTTGACTCAACAATTACTGTCCTGTGAGATAAGCCAACTTATATGTTAGAGTAATTTTAGTATTTCGAACTTAAAGATGTATTATTAAACTAGCGGCCCGCCCCGGCTTCGCCCGTGGTACATGTTTACGTTTTCTCTCCATAAGAACCATCCTCGTACTTCAAGAAATGTAATGAAAAAAGAATTAACGAAATCGGTTCAGCTGTTCTCGAGTTATGCGCTTACCAACACATTTTGGGATTCATTTTTATATTATAGATTATGTAGTTTTTAAACTGTATATATTTCAATTGCTTATCTATATTTAACAAAAAAAAAACCCCAAAAAGTAAAACTTATGCTTGCTATATTATCAGAGCAAAAACTGTGCACTTATGTAATACACTACATGTAATTTTTATTCATATTCACATAATAAGGTCGAAAACCTTTATCACAAAAAGCGCTGTATTACAAAATAATGAGCGACGGCTGGTGAACGGTAATTTAATTTCGTCGAATTAACGATCGAATAAATAAACTACATTTTTTATTTATTTGGAACTTGAAATACGATGTTGAGAAAATTTTGAAGTATATATGTTTCATTTTGTAAGGTTTTATATTTTAGGTTAATAATTATTATCATTGTAAAGAAAATATCTTTAACTGTAGCTAGCCCAATAATTTTCAATAAAAATCATGATGAAATTAACTATTAAACTATCTCTATAGATAGATATTTGCCTATACACACTGTAATTAAAATCGATGGAATAAGATAAATCTGGATTTCTCCAATGTATCTAATACCAATCAACCACCAATCCGACATATCTTAGTCTGCAGTAAGTTAGTTAGTCATTCTTCCAAAAATATGAATTATTTTGGTGAACTGTACAGTGTACTACACACATCACACATGCAAGCTTACAACGGAAAAAAATCCACGTTCTGCCGCGAAGATAAGACTTGGAGAAAGATAAGCAGCTCTCACGGAATAAGACCGCGAGCGGAAAGCTTCAGGCGTATCCAAAATAATCTTACAAATGTGAAAAATATACTGTTTGTCTCAGGAGATTTAAATATGTACTTTATATTAAAACTTCAATTTAAATGATACAAACAGAATTTAAAGCTAATAAGCAAATTCGTCAAAGCTCTTTTATCGTAGGTATAAATGACCTTAATTATCGATACAATAAAATTACAGGGATTAATTTTAACATTTTTTAATCGTTCGATTCCCGGGTGTAGCAATAAATTTTGCGGAAATATTTGAATGCAGTTTTCTTCCTTATCAAAATGAATGGAATGTTTTCTTTGAATAGAATTTTCTTTTCTCAGTAACAAGAATACTTTTCCTCTAGGTTGCATAACAAAGTCCACCCTGTATATACAGGGTGTACCTACCTATCCACATATTTTGATCTTTAACTAACAACTAGATATCTATAGACTATACTACATGCTATCGTATATACCTATCTATAGATCAATTACTAACAACTGTGTATACTTATTATATTACCATACATCATAATTACAATACAACACAAAAAATCCAAACTCACGTTGCATATGTATGTGTTGTTTCGGCATCTTGTAGTCCGGCGGGTAGCATCGCTCGTAGAACTCTATATCGGACACGGGACATACTTCCGGCGTTGGTATGATCAGTCCCGTGCCAGATATCGCCCGCTGCAGGTGGTGCTCCTGTGGACGGAAATGGTACATGTTGTAGTACAAGTAGGTAGTAATGTACCAGATTTGGCCCATTGCAAGAAGTGCTCTTGTGGACAGAAATGGTACACTTTGTAGGATTTTTTGGACAGTAGCAAACAATTGATTGAAGGAAATCGACGTGGTGACTACAAGTTATATTATAGTAGAACACTTTCAAAACCTATACTAGAATGACGAATATTTATTGTAAATAATTAAATAAGAACATAAATTATACTACGTAAGCAATTGATATTTTCACTACTTGAATTTAAATGAAGATACGGAAAGTAATTAATCTTAAATTTCTTCATACTTTAGATAATGACAGTAAAAACATTTACGATATTAAAAATAAACTTATTATGTTACGTAGTTTTATATAAACACACTTAAATATATATTAGTCATCAAAACCACTAATGTGCCATAATGTTTATCACCATTAATAATACATTTTACTGTTAAATAATGAATTAAAGTTTTCAAAATACCTACTACTTGAATTACTAAACTGTTCTATTTGAAATGTTCAACTTTTACCATAATCTCAAAATTAATTGCTCCATTAAACCATTACGAAAATTATATCTCAATTACAACACTTTTGATTTGATTAACAACCTTATTCTCAACTTAATAAGACACAAAATTGTTTACAACAATTATAATACCACCTACGAATCCTCACCAAACAGAAGTTGCTATTATACAATTAAACAAAATTCAACATAAAACAAATCCCTATCCCTAAAATTATAGCTCAATAAAAACTATGTAAAATTAGAATTGCTATTGGACTTACAACGTTAATACCAACAAAATTCGATTAAAAATTGTTTCCACCATTTACGATATGACTGATCCCCCACAGAGGGAGGCTGTGTAGTTCTTCAATGTTCTAATGTGTACAACATTGGGCAGCGTTGGCCGAGTAGAAGCAATCACGATAATATGATAGTGTAGAGGAGCTAAATGTCGGCCGTCATTGTAGATGTTTATTCATAATGGCGGCAAACGTCGACAAACATTTGTTGGGCCAACACTGCCAATTGTAAAGAGGGCCCAATATATTGCGTTTTAAACTATCAAATTCCAAACTAGATTGCCAGACATCGTACCTATATACAAACATAAAACATGTTTAATGAAAAATCCAGGCATCGACCGCGTTCCCATCCCAGAATTGGATTTTATTTACTTTATCGGAGCTGATATGACTTCTTTTTAAAATTTATACAGAACGTACGTGTACACTGAAATTGTTTCGGCGTTTATGAATATAAATTTTAAAATGAAAGGTTATTTTCTCGTTTGAGATAAAATTTATTTGAGAAAAGATGATTGAACGAACAATATTTTGTTATTGAATATGGCGTACTTTTTCATTTATTTATTTTAACTTTAAGGCATTTTTTATTTATACTTAAGTAGATATTCAAAATAGTTCTACTAAACGTAAACATCATTTACACACTAAGTAGTAAACAGTAAACACCATTTAACTTCCTAATCTGCACTCATACGATTTAAATCCTCCCCATTGACAGAATTTTGAAAACTTTCTAATTACTTTCGTCACGTTCAGACTCATTTAACAATTATAATACTTAAAACTAGCTAAAAGCTATAATATGGTGTCAATTACACAACCATCCAAGAACCTACCTACCTACATTAATGCTGTTCCCACGATACAAAGTACGATAAATATTCCGTAACGTTACGTCACTATCAGCCATAAGCTTAGCAGGGAATTGAAATGACGCAATAGATTTGAATAAAAATATAAACGCTATCGGTCAAGTATATTGATTTAATAAATCTGTAACATTAACAAAGTATCAAGTACTTCCCTAACATGTGCAGATGCAGTCATCAAATTCTAACATTTATTTGTAACTTTCCGCCAGCGGCTTCACCCGCGTTTGTAAAGAAAAACCCGCATGGTTCCCGTTCCTGTGGGATTTCCGGGATAAATCCTTCATATGTGTTAATCCATTTTACCCTCTATATGTGTGCTAAATTTCATTGTAATCTGTTCAGTATTATTTGCGTGAAAGAGTAACAAACATACACATACATACATACATCGTCACAAACTTTCGCATTTATAATATTAGTAGGAAGTAAGTAGGATAAGAAGAGGGACCCAGAAATCGAATAGAACCATAAATTCTCGCGGCCGGAATACTCCTAGTCGTGTACAGTCAACACATAATTTAAACATTTTATACCATAAAATAGTAAAGTATCACTTTATCCAACTGTATCTTAACAAATAAATAAATCGGGTCGCACAGTTCAGTAGCCCTGCGGTCAGTACTGGAAACTAGGTCATAGCCACCTAGGCTTCAATAACGCTCTCTTAATCATTTTCGTTAATATCCAAGAGTGCATTTAATGCACTCTTGGACTAATTTAGTGGTCTTAATTTATCCTAGAAACCAGGTTTTATAAAAATCCATACTTAATATTATAAATGCGAAAGTAACTCTCTCTGTCTGTCTGTCTGTTACTCAATCACGCCTAAACTACTGAACCAATTTTCATGAAATTTGGTATACATATATTTTGATACTCGAGAAAGGACATAGGCTACTTTTTATCCCGGGAAAATGACGCAATCCCGGAAATCCCACGGGAACGGGAACTATGCGGGTTTTTCTTTGACTGCGCGGGCGAAGCCGCGGGCGGAAACCTAGTATATTTCATAAATCAACAAAATATATTTTTTTGTGTATCCTAAATGTGTGTATTCTTTCCCATTCTACTTTCTACTAACTGCTATCATAAACGCAAAGTTTATTAGGATTTAATTTAGTATAGCTAACAGTTATACATACTTATTTAAACGTATGAGCAATGCCGCTTTAATCACATCAATATTTAACCTAATTTCTAATTCATAATCGAATTAACTTTTCATAATCGCATACGAACATGTTCCCAAAATTATTTTGCAACGAAATCGGTAAGAATAATTTCTGGCACAGCAGTAGCATTCACAATAACTGCCAGGTACTACACAAAGCTCCTCATACATAACAAAAATCACTACATAGTATAAAACAAAATCGCTTTCTCTGTCGCTATGTCCCTTTGTATGCTTAAATCTTTAAAACTACGCAACGGATTTTGATGCGGTTTTTTTAATAGATAGAGTGATTCAAGAGGAAGGTTTTAGTATATAATTTATTAGGTTTTAGACAAAGCGGGCGAAGCCGCGGGCGGTAAGCTAGTATTGTATATTCTAATACCACATTTCACTGGAAAGCCAAGTAAAATGTATATTCCTTGCATACCCTCATAACTTGTGACCTGAAAGACACCTCACGCCCACTGCTATATCTGGTTACAGCTATTTAATAACCAACGACCTATAAAAATACTGTGTAGGTTGAATTCCTACCATAATATCCTCTTCTTTTTCTACCCTTATTACTAACATTAAGTATGTTATTAAATATTAAATCAACTATTTTTATTTGATCGTATTGAATTTAGCACACAAACGCGAATTGATTAAAATTGTAACATTAGGTCTTTTGCTTTGATCGACAAGATAGTTAAAAACTCTCGAACTTAATGGAGATAATAGAAGTTAAAACGCATATTACTTTACGTTTTAAAACATGCAATCCATTTTTTTACCATAAAAGCAAGTACACTTTTCCGAATGTTAATTAACGTTTAACTGTAAAACATATGCAACACATTTACACCATGTTAACGAGAAAATAAACGAATGACAATTATTATAAAGGGCTTTACAAAAAAGGGATCAATTTAAACATTATAAATACTCCAAGGATGTTCAATAAATAGAACACAATGGCAAACCTACAGCTACCCACATAGTCCTATAAAACCAACATTTATTCTCACACGGGTCGACGTCACACGTCCCAAAATACCGGGATTAAGTCCCAACCTACGATCCGTATTTTTAATCACCCCTTTTTACCCTACCCTTGTTTTTCCCCGCCGTACACGCTTCGAATCGTTGTAAATTAGTAATTACTACCTTTTACATACGGCTTCACCCGTGTAGCCAGAGGAAATTCCCAAGGGAATGTCTCACCGCGTTAGAAAATAACCTCTAGCTTCCTAACCATCACATTATTTATTTTGGTTTTCTCAACATATTTTTTACCTTCAGCTTTTTTACCTTTCCTGGCCGAGATCATTTCAGAGTGATTAGGCAAACCCTTTGTGCTTTTATTGTGTTACATTTTATTATGTACTTACTTATTTTCATGCACAATAAAGTTTTAAATAAATAAATACATACAAAAATTATAGCGACGTGAAAGAAAAACAAACAAACAAACATTTTCGCATTTACAAGGATTCACATCGCCGTTGTACTTTTGCCTCGTTTACAATTTTAACGAGGCAAAAGCGTGAAGTTGTGCCGTAATGGAAAATACCTCCAACTCTACACGAGTATGTTGGCAATTATGTTACGATATCGTTATAAAAAATCGATATTTTAATGCTGTCACATATGTTGCATTGCATCTATTTTTAGAGGTCGTTTGAGATACGTGCAGTATTATTTATTATTGCCTTTTAGATTTCAATGAGAACCGTGAGCAAAAACAAGACAAGCTTAGGTTTAACTTGTTGATAATACAGTTCCATGTAGAAATGTAAAATTTAAAGAATATGTAAAATCGTTTCATCTGAACAAATTTCGATAAATTGTAAGTAAAATCTAAATAAGTAAATTCTATACAATGCTATATATAAAGCAAAACTCACCTCATAAAAGTACCTTCAAATAACAGAGATATGAAATGTAAACACAAAAGAACGTAAATGGAAAATAACATTAACCCCAAAATAAATGTGAAAATTTAAATGCGATTTTCCAATATTTATTTATTTATTTATTTATTTATACTTATATCCAATATTTATTTATTTATCTAAGATTTAGATCGTGATACATTTTACGTAGAAAACTTAATGTAAATTTAACGAAGCCCTTCTACAGATATCTCATTATCGTTTACGAGGAATTTCAAAGGCTAGACAAAGCAAACTTAGTTAAAATTTCCAGTAATTCTCCGAACAAAATTTAGTAAAATTCTCTTTTAAATCTGCTTAATCATTATAATATGAACTAGATGATAAATGCGTAGACGACAACATTGTCTACACAACTTCGTAATATAATTTGCGAAGTTTAAAATAGACGCGACTGTCTATGGGAGAAGATAAATCTTCTAAAATTAATTAACCTGCAATAAAATTAATTAACCCACAATTCATCTATACTATCTATACTAATATTATAAGCTGAAGAGTTTGTTTGAACACGCTAATCTCAGAAACTACTGGTTCGATTTGAAAAATTCTTTCCATGTTAGATAGCCAATCTATCGAGGAAGGCTATAGGCTATAATCATCACAGACCATCAGGAGATGAGCACTGAGGGTAAAACTGCGAGGTACAGCTAGCTTAGGAATAAATTGAAAAATTTGCATTGCGAGCATACTTCGGCATACCTAAATTATGTTATATTCATGCCAGGATAAAAGCCTCACAAATTTTGATCACAGTGCAAGTGGTACTAGAACATTACGAATTAACATGAATGACGTCACTATAGTAAGTAGTATCGCAGTTAAAGCGTATTACATAACGCAGTATATAATATTTTATTTATATATTTTTAAATGCTTTTCATTCGTGGTCAGTTCAATACACGGCGTAAACTGACTGGGAATAAGAGGTATAAGGAAATAAGGCCCCTTATGTTATAAATTAAATATGTTTATAAATGAAAGAACTAACAAGTAAATAATTTGAATTTCATTTCCCTGCAGCAACATTATTTAAAACTGTACTTTGTTTATTCAAAACTCGGCGCTTTGGGCTGGCTTGTTATTGAAAGATCTTTTCCTATTTATAAGTTCATGATATAATATTTAATGTATAATTTGTAAACTGTTGAATGGATGTAAGATTGTAAATGCATTAATTGCATTAATAAACAGTTCCTAACCATATCTCCACCCCTCTTTAAAACATCTTTACCTATTAAAAATACAAAACACTTCACATCATAAACATTTTCATGCGATACAATTACTAAATGGAACACAAATAATTAATTCAAGCTCGGCGTCGGATTAGCATAATTAATATCGACGTGGCTGTACCAAAAGCGAACGTTGCTGTATTTCGCATTGTGGTTTTATTTAGGCGATGGATAGACTATCGGATGTTTTAGTTGAGAAATAATGCTCGTAAGTCGTAAGCTTTATAGAGACGCTCTATTATGTATTTGTTAACAAGTACCTATATTAAACATTTTCCTTTCTACCTAATTCTTAGGTACTTTTCTACATATTATTAAAAACATCATCATCACTAGATAACATCACCAGTACCTACAGCAAACAATTGATGCTTACAAAATATTAAGCCAAGAACCTTTACAAAATATGCTTTAATATGACAGCTGTTTCGTTGTGCTTTAAACATATGCGCCTCATAGTTAATTGAATACTTAATAATGTACTCCATTAATCAAATTCAGGCTGTTGCATTATTAATCAAAATATGACCAAATTATATTGAATAGTATTCGTAGCGTATGAAATATGCGGGTTCCTTAAAATATCCTAGTCAAATCGGAAGCTATTGTTTTATAATCACACTAGCTGAGCCATACTATGTGAAAATTTTACTGTTATATAGTCCATTTATCGAGGAAGACTATAGGCTATATATCATCACGCTAAGACGATAGGTAATAGAATAATTGTTAATTAAAAAACATATAGTCCAAGATCCTAGAGCCGTAAGACACAACTTATTTTCTAAAGCATATAAGTTTCGGTTCATAGTAGTTCTGAAACGCATTTTACAATGTGACCTTTTCGAATCGTTATGATACTATATATATAAAGTTGATATCCTGTTACAATGCTTTGTCGAGTGTATGTTTCATCGCGACACGTGTAGGGGAACATAGGTATCATATTAATATGTAGTTACAATAGGAATTACGAATTCCGGCTAGTTCTAATTCTTTTAATAAAGATTATGACAAATTATTTCTCTTGCAACTCGTTGTTTATGCAAAACATATATATATATACAGGGTGGCCCGTTTTCAGTGGTCCAAAAATTTTTTTCAGCTTGAGAGCATCATGAGTAATCATTTAAAACAAACTTTAGTTAAGCGAAAACTTATGGTTTAGAAATTATGAATTTTTTTTTAAATAATCCGAAGTTTCAATGTTTTTGACACAAAACTACTCTGTTATGAAAACTACTGGACCGAATTGAATGAAATTTGGTGTAGGTATAGCGCAATAACCTACCTATCGCGCTATAGGCTCATCTTGTGTAAATAATTACACTGAATTTTTTTAATTTAACTTTTTCTGTAGTTTTTTGAATTTCTCGGCAAAATGTCGATTTTTCGAAAAAATCCTGTGAAAAAAAAATGTACCACCAAGGTTTTGCTGGTATTGCTAAAAACTTCCTTAACATAAGGTTATTCTTTACACAAAAAATCATAGTTGTCCTTCGATTGTAACATCTTCAAAAACAATATCTTGTGCATTAACACATGAAAATCGAAAAATTACGAAATTTACCATAATTCAATTTTAATCATTTGGAACGGCCAATTTTTGGTTAAAGAACCATTTATTGCCATAAAAGTAATTGCCATCAGTATTCACATGGCTATAAAAGTTAAAATGAATGAAATAAATTTTTTACCTACTAGCCAAGATAACTTTACTTTATTCTAATGTCAATTTATAGAGTTTTTTTTTGTTATTTAGTTTTTAGGTTTAAATCTTAATAAAAGGTTTGGAGAATCAATAAAACAACATAAATATTAATCAACATATTGTTTATTTTTTACAAAAGGTTTTCGAAATGCCGTCCGCCTTTCGCTAAACATAATCTGCATCTGCGTAAGAAATTTCTTCGCAGCCTATTAAATGGCTGCCGGCTTTCTTTAATGGCTGTTATAGCCATTTGAATTTATGCCTATAAATAACCATAAATTCATTATACATAGGTACATTTGTATACCAGTTTATGGTATTATACCATTAAATACCATAGGTTCATACCTATCCGGAGAGGAGGATCGGTCGCGGTGGCACCATCCACTGGCCACCCTGTTCACCCGACTTGAACCCCGTTGATTTTTTCATTTGGGGATACATTAAGGAGATTGTGTACGCACGGGAGAGCACATCGGAGCAAGAATTGGAGGAAAATTCAAGTGGCTATAACAGCCATTAAAGAAAGCCGGCAGCCATTTAATAGGCTGCGAATAAATTTTCTTACGCAGATGCAGATTATGTTTAGCGAAAGGCGGACGGCATTTCGAAAACCTTTTGTAAAAAATAAACAATATGTTAATTAATATTTATGTTGTTTTATTGATTCTACAAACCTTTTATTAAGATTTAAACCTAATAACTAAATAACAAAAAAAAACTCTATAAATTGACATTAGAATAAAGTAAAGTTATCTTGGCTAGTAGGTAAAAAATTTATTTCATTCATTTTAACTTTTATAGCCATGTGAATACTGATTTGTAACGACTTTTATGGCAATAAATGGTTCTTTAACCAAAAATTGGCCGTTCCAAATGATTAAAATTGAATTTTGGTAAATTTCGTAATTTTTCGATTTTCATGTGTTGAATGCACATGATATTGTTTTTGAAGATGTTACAATCGAAGGACAACTATGATTTTTTGTGTAAAGAATAACCTTATGTTAAGGAAGTTTTTAGCAGTACCAGCAAAACCTTGGTGGTACATTTTTTTTTCACAGGATTTTTTCGAAAAATCGACATTTTGCTGAGAAATTCAAAAAACTACAGAAAAAGTTAAATTAAAAAAATTCAGTGTAATTATTTACACAAGATGAGCCTATAGCGCGATAGGTAGGTTATTGCGCTATACCTACACCAAATTTCATTCAATTCGGTCCAGTAGTTTTCATAACAGAGTAGTTTTGTGTCAAAAACATTGAAACTTCGGATTATTTAAAAAAAAATTCATAATTTCTAAACCATAAGTTTTCGCTTAACTAAAGTTTGTTTTAAATGATTACTCATGATGCTCTCAAGCTGAAAAAAATTTTTGGACCACTGTAAACGGGCCACCCTGTATATGTAATGAAATGCCATTTCATCAATATTCAAATTTGCCGCGCTTCGCGCGTTCACGTTATCTGTGGCACGGATTGACGTAGCGGTAAGAAAAAATGGCGAGAAAGGATTAAAGTATTGTGTGCTGGTGTGCAACGCAATTTATAATAAAACTGAAAGATAGAAGGGATATAATTGGGGATTTATTGTAAGTGGACTTTAAATGTTGTTTCTTTGAATTTACAGGTGAGATTACATATGTTAAGTTGTTGTAGTAACAAACTATTTGTATGTTAAACTATTGTGAAAACTATTAAAATAAAACTTTGAATTTACAGAGAAACTGGAATTGGTTTCCTTGAAAATCCTCAATAATATATCTTATATATACATAACATACTGAATTATTTTTATCAGGTAGTAGTGGTGTAGGACTATATTGTGATACCATAATGATAGAATAACTATATTTCAACTAGAACAAGCCATCTAATTTCGCAAATACTTAAAAACAAAGAAAAGGTATTAATACCTATTGCAAACGTGAAGCACAGGCCGCGAAAAATTATTATTAGTGGTTAATGTGTAGAAAAAAACATAAAAGAAATTTTAAAAAATATGTATTTTACCATTAAACAAATCCCTAGAGTTTATAAACTACTAGCTTTCGGCCCGCGGCTTCGCTCGCGTTTTCAAAGAAATAGCCGCATAGGTCCCGTTCCCGTGGGATTTCTAGGATAAAACCTATCGTATGTGTTAATCCAAGTTACCCTCTAGATGTGTGCTAAATTTCATTGTAATCGGTTCGGTAGTATTTGCGTGTAACAAACACACACATATCCTCACAAACTTTTGCATTTATATTAGTAGGATAGGATAGGGTAATGTTATACCAATATACAATTTCCTAGTATCCACATTTATCTATCAAACATCAATACAAAAAATGAAATATTTAATCACGGATTAAAAGCTCAGTTTGTTATTGAACCCATCGATGCGTGCATTTTATAATGAGCGTGGGTACCGCCACTCGATATCTGCTCAATACCTACCTCCTGTGTTTTATCTTTACTTTTATTAATATTTCGAATGTACATTGTACCTACGATTGTATTAAGTGTGTAACAATATGCAATTTGTTACTATCTATTTATTATAATCTATTTTCATCGTCCTTTTATATACTATATTACTTGCAATACCTATAAAATCTATAACCTATAATTATAAACATTATGAGTTTATGATTTAATCGGCGTACATACATACGTTATCCACAGGTACCTATAGGTATTTGTTTTCTACCTCTTTTTTATCGATTATAATTATCTATATTCTATACTAATATTATAAAGCTGAAGAGTTTGTTTGTTTGAACGCGATAATCTTGGGAACTACTGGTCCGATTAGAAAAATTATTTCGGTGTTAGATATAGCCCATTTATCGAGGAAGGCTATAGGCTATATAGGTATCATCTCGCTGAGACCAACAGGAGCGGAGCAATGCGGGTAAAACCGCGGATCACAGCTAGTATTTAATATTTATGTAACTTATTAGTATTTTCTATATGAAAATCAAACGTAGGCGGGCCGCTGTTATGGAATGACAAAAATTGATTAATGAAGAGGCGTCGACCCTGTCTGATGCACGAAGGGACGTGGGTTCTATTAAAAAACGTAAATAAATAATTATATTTTCAAGAATTTACGAAGGAGAAGAAGCATTTTACGAAGCAATATATTGAAAACTTTAAATTGATAAATTATAAATGAAAATATAAAATTAACGGCTACTTTTACGGCTTTCTAATAAGAGAGCAACTATAGATATTCTTGTTGGGTTTCTCTGTAGAAACTGCTTTCCGAACGGTGGTAAATGGTAAAACTATGCCATGACGATTCAAATGTGCTTCTAGAAAAAGCTTTATTTATAAAGTACGTACCTAAATAACTGATAGCATATTCAACACATTTTGACTTTGATTTAACATTTTAACGAACAGATAAGCTACACAGAAGACATCCAGAAGCTATAAAACTGACTATTTACTTTCCTTAATATTAATTCATCAATTTTCATTTATGTGATATTTGCTTACCCCTGCCCATACCCCACTACGGGACAAATCAGACATGTACATATTACCTACAGATATTATTAATACCTCGTAAACGTATTTCTGATAAATATAAAAATAAATCAACGTAGAGCGTAATGGAATACTATGTTAAGCGTCGTTTAGACTAGCAATATTATCGTGTAATTAACCGACTTCAAAAAAAAGGAGGAGGTTTTTTTTTTTATGTATGTACACCCGATTACTCCGAGGTTTCTGAACCGATTTAAGTGATTCTTTTTTTGTTCGATGCGGGATGGTGTCGAATTGGTCCCATAAAAATTTTATTCGGATAGGCCCAGTAGTTTTTATTTTATGAGCATTTTTGTCTGTAGGTATTTGTAAATTTTGCAAGTGCAAGATTGAAGTCGGTTGTTTTTAACGCAGTTATCACTTGTTTTAAAAGATATAACGAGCAAAAGGAACTTAATAAATATTGAATCATGTTATATTAATTGAAAATCAATCTGATGTTGATTATAATTAACAGGAGCGATTTAAAATTATATTTTACCGAAAATAATAAGTATAGTCGAAAAGTAATATTGTATAAGTTTTCCCAAGCAAATTAATTTAACTTCTATATTATAGGCTCTTCTAGACACGCTTCAAACATAATATAAACAAATAAAAATTATGTTATCGTTACTTAACAATTATATTTTTAAGAAGTGTCAAACTTAATACACTACAGCTTATGCAATATGATTCTATAACAATAAAATTTCGTAAACACTCCACATTCATATAGCATCCCTTAAAACTGCAAGTGTATAACTCCCCTTACATGGCATCCCGGCTTGCAGGGGTAGCTTTGAAAAATGTAAGCAATTAGCAACCCCCGGGATAACATAGCCCTGAAGTGGACTTATGAATTATTGTCAGCCATTTGTTTCTATTTTTAATGGTGTTAGTTTGACCTGGTTGTGTTTAGACTGTATTGATTTTTCAGGGCCATACCTATATGTACCTATTGTATTATTTATAAAAAAATAAATTCTTAGCAATACAAATTTTTCTTTGTTAATTTTAAAAATCAATAAATTTCCAACATAAGCAATTTTAAATCGATAGATCTACGAGTACTACATATTATTTACAACAAAAACATTTTATCTTCACATTACTAACCATAAAATCATACCTATCGAAAAAAAGCGTGTGTACCGAGCACACTTGTCAGAAGTGAAACTTCTTAATTAATATTCAAAGATACCAAAATCGTCGCCTTACTCCATGACGCGACGGTATTGCTATGACGCGACCTTGAAATTTTACTCTCAACGCGCCTAAAGAAGTTTCACTTACTTATTCCTTAAATCATACATTAGGTATGTATGTTTTTTCCAGCAAACGAAGAAAAACCTTCATATAGGGAGCGAATTTATTCTGTAGGTACTAGGTATGTAGCTGTAGTGAAGAGGCTGTATGAATCACACGACTGAGTATCTTAGCAACGTGTTGTGTCGCGACAAATCGTTACGGGCCACGTCAGTGAGCTCGTATCCGTTTCAATTGCTCACAATTTGCCAGCGACGTGATAATTTATACCTATATATCGTTTAAGGTTATTTTATTATAGCACGTGTTGAAAATGGTTATTGTACCATATAATTTACCAAGTTAGTCCTGTCCTATCGTATCCTACTAATATTATAAATGCGAAAGTTTGTAAGGATGTATGTACTATGTACTGATGTTTGTTACTCGTTTACGCAAATGCTACTGAACCGTGTGCCTAGTGCGAGTTTTCATCGAGTACGAAACGTTACTATCGCGTCTACGTCCGCGTCACAGCGAAATTTGTATGGGGAATCAAAGCTTCCCCATACGTCCGCTAGGGGCGCTGTTCGATTTCCCATACTAATTCGGCTGTGACGCAAACGCGATAGTAACGTTTCGTACTCGATGAAAACTCGCACTAGGCACACCGATTACATTGAAATTTAGCAGACATATAGAGGGTAACTTGGATTAACATATAGGATAGGTTTTATCGCAGAAATCCCACGGGAACGGGCGCTATGCGGGTTTTTCTATGAAAACGCAGGCGGAAAGCTAGTCTAAAATAAAATCTGATGTAATTCGAACTAAAATTCTTAAAGAACACACAAGTCACAAACCTACCCAATCTTACATATAAAAATGAATCGCAAAATATGTTGGTAAGCGCTTAACTCGAGAACGGCTGAACCGATTTCGATAATTCTTTTTTTATTATATTTCTTGAAGTACGAGGATGGATCTTATGTAGAGAAAACGTAAACGTGTACCACAGGCGAAGCCGGGGCGGACCGCTAGTAAATGAATAAATATATTTGACTAAACAAACAACGTGATTAACAGAACAATACAATACAATTATATCGTCCTAATAAGGAGTAATAGAAAAAATATAATTACATACTCAGCTAATTGAATACACGATTACATATATCCAGTGCGGGAAAGTGATGGCGCTAGACGACCTATATAGGGCTGTCATTTTTCCACATTCGAATTAATACCGCTTTGTGACATAATGGTAAAACCCTGGTTGCGGATAAAATAACACTTTTATATCGCTTTGACTATAAAACATGTTGAAAGTAGAGTTATTGGTCTATAAATATAAATGTGGAATAATAATCTCAATAAAGATGAAATTCCGCAATACATAATATTATGTATCCTTAATTATATGTTTTCTTGTTTGTTTTAAGCGAGTATTATGCATAAAAAATTCAGAACTTTTAGGGGCTTGCGAGTTTTAATGAGCTTCGGGATTTGGAGAATTAATAAATGTTTGAAATTTAATAATTTCATACGATTTTACAAAGGAAACTGATGAGTTAGATACATTTTTGTGACTCATTATAAGTTTTAACTTTATCTTATCATTCACCTCTTTAGGCAGGTGAAGTGAATCTTTCTCGTGAATGTATACATTTTTTTAAGTAGGGTACACATTATGGGATTAGTCCTCAGCTCTGCAGTCTGCTAAATTAATTTTCTAGGATTCGAAACGAGGTGATATATAGTAAAAAAATCTGTTAAAATCTTTGTATTTTCTACTTATAGATAATATTTTTTTCAAAACACCGTCTATAGGTATCTATCGTATCCCGCCATAATACTATGCAGGAGAGATTTCTTAAAGCGTCAATGTAAATAATTTAATATACAACCTTTTTAATCCATTATAATTAATAAAACCAGAGCGCTATCACGTCGAGTCATCGCGTAAATGATAAGACATTTGAGCCGGCGCCCGGAGTCGTTTTAGTATCCCGCAATTTGAATACCTTCATGATAATATGCAAAACGCGTAATGAAACCTTATACGGTATTAGAACGTACCTACCTAAGGGTGGAAGAACAAATAATAGTTTGAATCTGTTGTAATACACAAATATGTATAATTAAGTAAATGTCAACTGTTGTAGTCTGTGTGATATCTACAGTAAAAACGAATTGTTTTTGCCCTTCTCCTGTCCCTTTGTAAGCTCTGTCCCTAGTCCCTAATGTAGCTTTCTATTTAAAGTATGATAAAATAAAGTTTATTTATCAGCATCCTCAAGTTGTGCAATGTGTTTCAATATGCAATTATTTCAACAGAATCAGTGTTAAATTCGTACTTCTTACAAAGAATATTTTATCCGTCTTTATTTTAAAAATAGCTGAGGCAAATATTATTTTTGTTTCAAGTTATCAGCCCTTACGCTACTAAACTAAACAAAATGTATAGTGAGTGTTTACCTAGTATATTATAAGAGGCAGGTATATAAATTATAAACGTTTTGGTTATAATTAAATATCAGATGAAAATAACAGCGTCAAAGAATATTCAATATAAAATTGTTAGTATATTATTATACAAACACGCAAAAAGCTTGCTTGAATTTTGATATTCAAACTTTATACCCGCACAGGCAGTGAACTGAAAATATGTACATATTTGGGTATAGTATACTTTTTATCGAAAATATACAGGCAGAGTTAAATTAATAAACGGACACGTGCAAAATAAAATTCATGAAGCCAACACGTTCAAAATATAAAATTCACATAGAAATATTCTTCAGCTAAAGATGTCGAATGTCATCACATGAATTCATCGCACGAATTTTATATTCTGCAGTGTGCACTTTTAAAATATACCAACTTCAATATCTAGTTATAATATAAAGAAAAATTTAGTTTGTTTGGTTGAGCGCGCTAAACTCAGTAACTACGGGTCCGATTTGAAAAAACAAAAAATGTACGATTCAGTCCATTGATCGAGAAAGGTAGGCTATTTATCATCACGATTTAGCCCAATAGGAGCGGAGCTATGTTGGTAAAACTGCGGGGCACAGCTAGTATATGAAATATATACGTAGCTTTTCATGTTTTGTCATCGTTTCTTTATCAAAACAAGTTTAATATCCATCTAGATTTAATTAATTCTAGACAGGATTAATGTCTTTTAAAAATTGGTAAGACAGGAAATCCACACTACATGCAGCATTAACTTACTAATAGCACCATAATAGTTTTTTTAACCCTACAAATGTAGTAAGCTTTTATGTGTGTGTGTGTGTGTGTGTGAAATTACTATGTAATTACTAATTATAAATATTTATTAACTAGATAAGTACATTTATGAGATTGTGTGTGTGCGTGTTGTGTATAGCAGTGGCCACATAGTTTATTCAAAATCGTATGCATAGCAAAACTCCATCAAAGTAAATATCACCAAGGACCTTAACCCACCAAAAATTAAAAAAAGTCCCCCAAAAACCACTGCAAATATTCGCACAGCACATTCGCAACAGCACACGAGATATGAGATAAGGTCGACGACCTCTGCGCCTTCGCGACGGTTAGCTTGCGTACCTAACGGCCGAAATATGTTTTTTCGCCCAGAATTCCGCAGGCGACGCGCGAAAAACCCAACGCCAAATTGTAACACATCTTGATGATGATGTCTTCAGTAAGACATTTGGAATAAGTTAAGATACAGAACACAATACGTATTTTAACATAATATTACACCCACGCTGAATAATAGAATATACTGTCGCTATTTTACCCTGTCATAAATCCTACTTAAATTATGAATGCGAAAGTTTGTGAAGATGTATGTTCGTTACTTTTTCACGAAAAAACTACTAGAATGTTTATTAAACTTTACATAAACATAGATAGGTACATCAGTGTAATAAATGACTAGATTTTGCGGGTGAAACCGCGCAGCAAAGCTAGTCAGCAATAAAGACATCGTGTAATTTAATTAATATTAATTATTACGTGTTGTTAATATGAGAACACACTTGACCATTTTGTGTAAATTTTTATTAGCTCATTTGTATGTTAATGTTGAATAAATGCATATGAATGCGACAGAAAAACGATTCGGGTGCTTAAACAAATATAATTCAACAATAATCATTTTCTTATTTAACGGACTACCTATGTCTATCTATAACTATGGTAATATTAATAAAGTATTAAGAAAAATAACTTAAAATACTTTTACATTGTCGTAGATAACGATATTTTTTATCAAATATAATTGATCATAGGTAGGTGTTCCTACATAGTATAAAGCAAAGTCACTATTTACGTCTCTATGTCCTTTTGTATGCTCAAATCTTTAAAACTACGCAACGTAATTTGATGCGTTTTTTTTATAGATAGAGTGATCCTGAAGGAAGGTTTATAATAGTATAATTTATAAGATTATTAGATTTTAGACAAAGCTGGCGAAGTCGCGGGCGGTAAGCTAGTAATATTATATAACCTATGGCACTCAGAAGGCACTCAGGGATCATAAACATATTATCTTAATGGCGAAAGAATTTTAAAAACGGTCCAGTTGTTCCCGAGAAGAGTGCGTGCCAACCATGTGCCAACAAACAAGCTCTTCAGCTTTATATTATTAGCTAGATATTCTTGCATAGGTTCTAAAATCTACTTCATTCAGTACAAAGTCCATCTCCTTACAAGTTACAACCACAAATATACCGAAACAATAACACGTTACACGCACACACACATACCTATACCTACACACGTGATGCGTGCGAGTGCTTTTGGCGCCAAAACTTTTTATCGTTGCCACTTCGATAATTTGCACTTCAACATGTATATTTTATAACATAACTAGCTGTTCCCCGCGGTTTCACCCGCATTGCTCCGCCTCTGTTGGTCTTAGCGTGATGATATAATATAGCCTTCCTCGATAAATGGGCTTTCTAACACTGAAAGAATTTTTCAAATCGAACCAGTACCTAGTTTCTGAGATTAGCGCGTTCAAACAAACAAACAAACAAACTCTTCAGCTTTATAATATTAGTATAGATAGATAATAAGTTCAAACGTACTTATATTTCATACAAAGTTTTACAGCTTTGAAATAAAACAAACCGCTTTGTTATTTTAACTAGATAATAAACATGAACATTATTCACGATTTTAGCCGAGTATTTTTCTCGGAAAAATGAAAATGGTAGGTATATTCATTATATAAAATAATAACGTAGACTAATTAATATACCTACGTACTAATATAAAACACAACCAATTATTTAGTACTCATTCGTTAATTTATTTCGGTAATAAACGCAAATAAAAAAGGAAAGTAATTGTTAGTAGCTATCCATATGTATAAAGAAAGGTCACACTGTATATAAAGGTAGGTTCCCACATAAAGAAAACTTAACATCTATATGTTAAACAACTTATTAAAATAAACCTTGTAACTATGCACACTGAGTATCTTAACATAAGCCCATAGGTATAAATTTGAATAATTCCACAAATTTTCATAATAAACCTTAATTTATGCGGTCATATAGAAGAGGTCAATGAGGTCAACTTGTAAAAAAAAATATACATTTATTTCGTTAATGTAAAATTTTTTCAAAACAGTTCAAATAGAAAGTAATTTGACTGGAAGTGGCCCTGCCTTCCAAGTCAGAGGTCGTGGGTTCGATTTCCACCCGGGGCAAATATTTGTGTGATGAACATAGATGTTTGCTCTGTGTCTGGGTGTTTATTATCTATATAAGTTGCATTTATTTAAAATTATATATGTAAGTTTATCAACCATCTGGTTTCCATAACACAACCGAAAGCTTAGTATGGGATCAGATCGTGCCGTGTGTGAAAAATGTCCTGAAATATTTATTTATTCAATATCCAATATTCGTATTAAAACCTATTCATTCTTTCATTGTTCACTTTACTTTACATTACTTTTATAGACAAGTGTATAATATTTTATTCACTCACTTTTCACGTAGGATCGATCAAACGAAAGAGAGATGGCAAGTACCTTTCCCTTTGATCTGATTTCATTACTACAATTACATAAGAGGATTAAATAAATTGTTATAAATTAGGATATATCGAGTATATCATAAAGTTTTCAACATAAAGTTCACACGACACCAAATAACAAAAAATTAGCTCCTTTCTGAAAAAGACACAGTATACAGAAATTACAGTAGGTATATTTATTTATCACTAAATTGCATAGTATAAAACAAAGTCTCTTTCTTTGTCCCTATGTATGCTAAAATCTAAAACTACGATTTTGATGCGGTTTTTCAAATAGATTTAGTAATTCATGTGGAAGGTTTTAGTATATAATTTATTAGGTTATAGACAAAACGGGCGAAGCCGCGGGCGTCAAGCTAATTCAGGTGTAAAAATGTTATAAAAATTCAGAACTCAACATCGTCTTCTTGAAAGTCGGTTAACAAATAAGTCTGTCACAGATAATGAAACCAAATGAAAAATTAATATAGACCATTTCACATTATGAAACTGAGATAACCGCGCCTGGCGAAGATGCAACATTTCAACACACCGGTCCGCATGCCCTAGTTGCGATCTTCAGTTGCCAGACATCGCTTGATTATAGACATCCTACTAATATTATAAACGAAGTCTGTATGTACGTTTGATACTCTCTCTCGCAAAAACCATTGAACGAATTCTGATGATACTCAGCATTGATGTAGTTTTTGTACTGGAACAAAAATTTTAGCTATAGTTGACATGTATAGTATATAGTTATAGTAGTGTACGCGTCACGCAAAAGGGGCAAAATTTGTGAAACAAATAAGTTTAGTACAAAATTTTCACATCGCTTTTTTTGTTACCAGGGTTATATCTACAATAAATTAAACGAAATTCTCTCAATTTTTTCACTAACAACTGACAAATGTAAACGTGTGGTAAAGGAATGGATTCAAAAATTGGATTATGCTGCTTTCGGTAGCATTTGCTTTAAATTGTGATGTTGGTAAATATGAAATTAATATTAATAATATAATAATAAATTATTTATTAGTTACAGTAGGTAAAAAGATGAAATTGCTTTCAGTGTAAATTATTTATTTAAAATATAAATAAACATATGGATGAATTGGAAAATATGTATGACACACAAACATAAACGCGCGCACCCCACACTCACAACACACACACATACACACACACAACACACACACACACACAACACCCAAACACATACTATATTTAAAAAAAATATGCTTATAAATAAACTTATGTCGTTCTCACTACCTAACCACAAACTTTTGAGTTATGTGAAACATATTTTTGTAATTGTATTTTGGTTCCGAGGGCCCCTCCCGCCCGCCGCCCGGAAATAATTCAAATATTATTTACGTGAATTAGTAGAAAAAGCGATAGATACAATTAAAATTACAAATACTAATACAATTAAATGTTAATTCAAAATTCTCATTCACTCTCCGTCACCACACATTACTGTCAAAAATTATTTATTACAATTTATTGGCAACCATTACATGTCCACTAGCACTTAGTTGATCTATTACACGATTTAACTGGTTATTCTATTGTTAATTAGAACTAACATATTATATATATCTTCACAATCGACAGCGTTGGCCCAACAAATGATTGTCAAGGTTTGCCGCCATTACGGCGTTTACGAATAAGGGTCTCAGCACACATATGGGATCGGAAAGGGATCGTAACCGTATCGCCTCGAGCCGTTCAGAATGGTTTGTATCAAACTCCCTACTGCAACGCACACTAATCGGAATAGTAACGTAATCGCCTCCCCTCGGAACAGGCTCCGAACTTGCAATTCCAGCGCTGTCGGCTCATCGTCCCCGCGCTTACGTCTCTCCGTCCCCGCGCTTACGTCTCTCCGTCCACGCGCTTACGTGTCTGCCTGCTACGACTTGCCGTACTTACCGTTTTTAGGCGTAACGCCGGTGTCGCCTAGCCGTAGCCGAGTTGACGTACAGGCGCTGCTGATACGCTTTCGTCACGTGCATACGGTAGGTTGACGCCTGGTTGACAGCGAGGCGAAAGGCGTTACGGTTACGATCCCTTTCCGATCCCATATGTGTGCTGAGACCTTAAACATCTACAATGACGGCCGATCATAGACATTTAGGCCCTCTACAGTCTACACTATTGTGATTGTCTCTACTCGCCCCACATTGTGAAAATGGCCCATTAAATTAATAAAAATAGCTTTGAATTCAATTTCTATAATTACATAGTTTGTCGTGTCGTTATTGTGATTATCTGTGTTAATCGCGTGTCCCTTGACAAATGTTCCATACAGTATCATTGTTATAAAAATTATTGTTATTAGTTAATGGATAAATTTAATAACTCAAGTTACAGGGTGCACAGAATTAAGACGATATTCACTGCACGTTGATTGAATTAAAGCTTTAATCAGCTTAATATGGAGTTGATGAAGACTGCATACAGATACCTAGTACCTACGTACCTAGATTATAGAATTATTTGCTAGAAAAATTGTAAGTATATCATGAGAATATGTATCTTTTTTTTTGTTTTTATACAATGTTTTTAAGATGATCAAACGAGATATTATCATAGTTAATCATGGCTAGGTACAGACACAAAGACCTCGATGGATATGAAGTTAAGCGAAGCGAAGGCGAGTCGGCAGCCAGCTGCAGCGTTGCGAATAAATCGTGAAAATAAATAAAATAATAAAAATAAAAAATAATTTACCTTTAAATAATTTAATAATTTCGCTCTAAAAATTAAACAATTGTAAACAAACACATCCACTAAATAACGCTATAATAATATTGAAATATTCGCACACAAAACGTGAAACCAATACACCTTTGCGCGCACTCAATTATAACGTTCCGTATTAAATTCACGAAATTCCCGTTCGTTTTAATAACACCCTGTATAATATACACAACGTTGAATAACGCACACACACGTGCAATGCGATTCAATTACAAAGGGGTTCTGTGAAATTCTGTATGCCGCGGCCGCGGCCGGCAAAACGCATTGTCATATACAGCGTGTTCAAATTGTACTTACTTGTTCAAACAGTATGCAATTTTCGACTGTTATGAATAGCTGCGACGGGTTTTAATTAAAATACAGATGACGAGATAAAATAATCTTTATTGCAATATGATTTTATACCTTAACTAGCTGAGCCCCGCGGTTTCACCCGCATGGCTCAGCTCCTGTTGGTCTTAGCGTGATGATATATAGAATTTTTCAAATCGGACCAGTAGTTCTCGAGATTAGCGCGTTCAAACAAACAACAAACATACAAACAAACCTTTCAGCTTTATAATATTAGTATAGATTATTGATTCAAAGTAAAATACACTAATGTCGAAAAATACATAATTAGAAAAAAAATTTAAGTTACCTTCGTCAAAATAGAAGATTCTCTAGTACGAATGTATAACTCAAATTGTCATAAAAACATTCATAGGTATCATCCACAGAACCAAGCAAAGTACAGGTCGAGCCGGTTAAAGTGCCATTTCACGGGATTGAGATAAAATGCACTTTTGATTTTATCTGAAGCTTTAAGTATTATTTTATAACCCTTTTGGTTTGCTTTCATCATGTTTATAATGGACACACATGTTCCATTTAAAACGAGTTTTTTCTTCATCTTAGAACTTACTGGAAGGTGTTAGAAGTTGATAAAAAATAAAAGAAATAAGAGGGAAATGATACAACAGTATAAGAGTATATCAGCAGATATACTCTTAAGATATACTCTTAAGTGTAACGCTCTACATCTCAATCTACTAAAGATGACTCGCCATAATAATTTAAACATTGATTAAAAAAGTCCAGTCATTGTTACATTTAATTTAGATATCAAAGGCGATTGAACGGATTAAAAACTCCGTTCATTAATTGAGTTATAAATCCGTTGAATTTAATTAAATTATCTGCCGTTTCGAACCCTTCACAACGAGGGCGATTTCGGACATAATCACATTTAAATCTATTAAAGTCTCTTATTTTCTAACAAATTTTGCTTAGTAATTGGTAACTTCGGGTACCAATTACTAAGCGAAAGCTATTCACTATACAGGTAGTAGGTACTATCTAGGTAGTATCTTGCTACTTCCAAAAATGTATGCACTAAGTATAAAACAACAATTTCCTTGAACATAATAATATTTAACCTCCACACCTTTCTCGAAATTACATCAAAACGGTTCCCACTATATTCATTTATAGAGAATTAATTTCATGGATCTCATTAATGAATATAATCCGCTATTCTGCGTAAAAACTGTCACTCCTCCGCCTACACACCGTCCCCAACACTCCTGTAATACACGTATTACTAACGCTCCCCCCGCCCTCCCGATTGGCTTGAATTAACGCACACAAGCGGAAATTAACGCAAACAGACGTAAACGAATAAAATATTATAATAAGTCTTTCTGATCCTCCTGAGGATCCCCTGGTACCTACCATATCATTCCATTACAGAAATACAGATAACAAAAAGCACATCCTAACCATTCATTATAATCTCACATTTGTCACACACTGGATCGCTTTCAGGAAATCCCGTACGCGTGATTGGAATACCATCGCCATAGCGCGCAAAGCTCGTAGAATATAATAACAGTTACCTAGTATCCAAGATAAAACTGTTATAAGGCTGTAAATTACTATAAGAGAGACAATTATAGAGCCGACTGACTGATTGAAAGTGAAATGGACTTAGAGCCATGTTCAAAGTTTTGCCAAGTCTGTTATCTACGCTAGTTATTGAAGCAATTAGACAAATGATAAAGTAATATATTAATATAATAGCTATTGTAAAAATGTGTTGATATTGTAATTTTATACAAAAATCACAATTAAGAATAATCATACACATCACAAATAAGAACTTAATACTAATTGATTAGTTATAAGTCTACAAAAAGGTCACAATTGCAAATGCTGCACATTTCATAAATCTTGCAAAGACCTAGAAAAAGCTTAACCTTTTATAAAAAAAAATATATAAAAAACTACGTTTCTCTACAACAGTGAGATTTACATCTATTAATTTATTTTTCTCTGCGAAACGCGGGTTGCTAGTTTTACATAATTCCCAGGTAATTCTGAGAATGTCCATTTTATAAGCTTTAAAAAAAGATTAGCTGGAAAATGTTAGAAACGTGTTGAGAGATACGATCGATAAGATGAATACAAACAAGTGATAATTCTGCGTTAAAAACAACCGACTTCAAACTTACACTTGCAACATTTACAAATACAGACAAAAATGCTCATGAATAAAATAAAAACTTCTGGGCCTATCCGAATAAAATTTTTATGGGACCAATTCGACACCATCCCGCATCGAACAAAAAAAGAATCATCACGTAAATCGGTTCAGAAACCTCGCAGTAATCGGTGTACATACATAACAAAAAAACATACCGGCCGAATTGATAACCTCCTCCTTTTTTTTGAAGTCGGTTAATAAATAAATAGGTTTTGACACAGAGTTTGCATAAAAATACATATCAAATAATACGCCATTGGCGTTCTGAGAAAGACTGAAACTTGAAGTAAGTACATAATATAGATGCAAATTGAAGGAATATGTATAGGTACATATGTAGTCACAAAACGATTAGTTACTATTTTTTTACATACATATTGATTTAAGCATGTAGCATCTTCGTACATTACATTATCTTGTTAGTTATATATTTTGTTAGTAATTAAACCAACCAAAGTATGGCTTATAGCAACAATTAAACATAGTAATGCAAATTCAATACGCATTACCCACCCAACGCACTACATAAATACATATCATAGTACCTATATATTATCGTGGAATTTACTCAAATACCCGATTCGAGCGTTACGAATCGGCCGTCTGATAACCGAACGATATTTTAAATACCACGCTGCATGCCTATCGTAGGTAGGTAATAACTTATCATCGTTGTTTTGTTTTAAAACGGAAAAATATTTCCATGAAACGCTGTGTATAATATGCATATTTAGCACACCTTATTCGCTTGTTATTTATACATATATTGGATTAGTTATAGGTATCGCATAGTATTCGCGGAAAAAACGCCCTATACATTTATTATTGAATAGATTTTTTGCGACAGAAAATTTACATTCACAACAACACAGGGAGTCTTTATAGCATGTTACATAATCTTATGGTCATTGAAACAAAAATATGCATAACAAGATTTAGTAATTACATATATTAAACTTAAAGTACTTGTAAACGAAATTATATTGAAAATTCCGCAGTTATGAAATACCCAACTTAATTTTTCTAACAAACTTAATTATTATTTTAAAGTAATAAAATGACAACAGCTTTTACTACCTACTTTCTAGTGAATATGAAATTTTTCTTTTATGTTATTCAAAATCGATAGGTACCACTACCGACTTTGCGCTTTAGTTAAAAGTTATTGAGTTTCAACATCATTAAAATTTTGGTGGGTCACGGAAAATACTAAAAAAATTATATGGATACAATATATCGTAAACAAGTAGGTATTTAAAATGTTTTTGTCCCATCGCGATGACGTCACTAGTCACTACGGCATTTTTAGATAGCCAACGGAAATATACGTTGGAGGAAAACATAAATTAATTACTATCAACTGAACACACATTTGAAAATACATAAGTACCTACTACGCTGCCGTAGATAGGGTATTATTACTGCTAATAACACAGAGTACCAACATATTATGTAAGTACATACATGACGTATCTAAGAAATTAAATATAAATTGTATTAACTATAAACCTTAGTATAACATATTCATCATCATTATTGCCTCACATAGATTTTAACAACATCACTTAAAATATAGTGTCCCAGTTTAAAAATAAATTGTTAATTAGTTACAAAAAAAAATTTTTTTACCAAACCACAACGACGCACAGACTTAAATTTACTCGCGGATTCGTAAACTGAAACATTATTATTATTTACCTACAGATCGTCTGCGAGTTACGTAAAACGGTAATTTTTCTTCATTGTATCTACCTACAGAAAAATCTCGAGTGTGTCGCATTTTGTTAATATGGCTAATTTGTTTTTATCTGACAAACAACTGAGCAATTTTTTTTGTACGTATTAAATGATGATTATTTGAAGATGATCATATTATAATATGACCTTACGCAACCTAAACAGTGTTGTTTGAAACATAGAACATTATTAAAACTCTTAAAACTACGGGCGAAACGAATCGAACTTTTCAATACAGCATCTAATCCAGATTCCAGACAGTGCCACGGGCTAAACCTACTTCGTTATTAAAGCAGTGATTTATGAGTTATTTAGTTACGTACCACAAATGCGTACGCTAATATTAAGTTGTCGGCATTATAATAGATATCCGTTCACAATGACGTATTATATTAGGCCAACGTTATCGGTCATCGATTAGATTTAGAATGATTGTGTTGTTTATTTTATAGGCTTACAGATAGATACTAATTCAAAGAATCGCCGCAAAGAAACCTACCATTGCAATGATTGCAAGAATATTGATAGGTACATATGTTTTCTACACTTTCATACAAAAACTACTTACTATTAGAAAAACAGTGCATTAGATGTAGCACACTGTCACATAAGTATTTTTAAGAAGAAATGCAAACCCCATACCTAATTCTTACGAAATAAAAACACAAACAGGTATCAAACAAATTTACATTTACATTTTAATAAATATTAACCCTTAGCTGGTATCGCCTTTTTTGGCAACACTACCGGTATCGTGGGTCAAATTCTACCCATACCTAACAATCTGTTGTAGATAGTAGATTTTTTATTATTTGTATAAAATATGGTTAGATAAGAAATAAAAAAATATTTTTTTTACAAAATTAACTTTATTTAATTTTAGAATATAAAAAAATATCATGTTTTACACGCATTTGTAAATAACCTTATTTTTTGGCACTTTTTGGTTAGTGTGAACTTAAAACATAAAAAAAAAATATAAATATTAGAAAAACTGTAACTGTAATATATTTATGGCACTTCTCATATCTTTATTATAACAAAAAAATAAATTGCTTCTGAAATCATCATAAAATAAAAAAAATGACAACCAAAACCAAAATGACTTTTACCATCAACTATCATCCTCATCTTCTTCACTCTCATCTCTCGTATTTTCGTTTCTCGTATATTTTCTATTATTCTCGTATCTCCTCTTCGTTTTCACTGTCGTCAGAACTTACTCCAAATACACTGTCTTCTGAGCAACTAACATATTAGGGATAGTCTCGATCGCTGATGATTTCGTCGTCACAAAGTTGGTTTACATTTGGTATTCTTTCATTTTTCAATTCCAAATCGTCACTTCAGTCGTTCATCAACTCCTCGATTTGTCTGTCGTTCAAAAAGCCCTCCAATGTAGTACAAATAAACAATAAAACAAAAAAAGTAAGTAATTACACTCAGTGAAAAAAGTTACTTATTTGGTGTCGTGGGTCGAACGTGACCCAGAAAGCTACTTACCTCCGCTCCTAAGATAGTCACAGTTCTGCACATCCACCCCCCGCTGCAGCTAGCGACGCACTGAGAATACTTAGAAGCGCACAGTCGTTGCATAAATATTTAAAGAATTATAACCGAAAATGTTCGCTTCTGGGTCAAATTTGACCCACGATACCTGCTAAGGGTTAACATAACCTTGGAGATAGTGACAAATATTTCGTATCATTACGTAATAAGTATTTCATTTACGAATATATTACATACATTCCCTTGCCAACTCGACTCAGCTATAATAACGTAAGTACTAAATAGCTCTAGACACAATAAAACCTATACAAGCCTACTACTATCTCCGAACCTCATTCAATACATGCAGATATTCTGCGTCAAATAAAACAAAAAAAAAACCATGCACAAGGCAATGTCAACTTTAACACAAGTAAATAGAGTCTACATTGTATTTGATCGGTATATTACACAACCGTCTGAAAACAGTGTGGGGTGACTCAGCAGTCACGTGGCGAGTGGCGTGGTTACTGGTTACGATACCGGCCGAGAATATACTATGGCCGGTGATTAGAAAAACTAGGGCTATTTTTATTGAAGCGGTTCAATTCTACACAATAACCGAGATTCCGTCATGAGACGGAACACAATGTGACATAATTATATTTGGGCCCTTTTTCCAAAGGACTTGTTTATGCGTAAAAACATTCTATAGGTACTTTAAAAGAAGTTTATTTTTATTGGCGTACTGGGTTTATTAATGAATGAGTGATTTAATTAGCTGTTCTATCGCCTGATGGTAAGTTAACAGTAACACCACTGCACCGCCCGCGCCGGCTGTGAACATTTCCTGAATTCTCCGCCTTTCTAAGAGTAAAGGAAAGTTGTGTCAACAAGAATAAAGGAAACGACCTTGGAACATAATATCTATGTACCTATATAACTAATTCATGTTTGTTAGGAAAGTTTTTATGAGATAAAACAATACATCGTCACAACTCACAACTAAATTTTCTTAAAAAATGCGTCTATAATTTCAGTAGGTATAAAAATAAAGTATTCTGTATTTCTGTTTAAAATAAACCTAACCTAACAATAAGCGCAACATAATGTTCAACTAAGAGTTATTGCAACAATATTTGTACTCGTTCAATTGCATTAAATGCGATCAAATCGATATCGATGCAATACAATTGAATAAACATTAAAACCATTTAAACCTGATTCATACGACTCAATTCTCTATCCAATAAACAAATCAGCTGTTTGCTTGACCTTGAGTGAATAAAAGACTTGAAACAGAGTTATAAATAACATATTTATCGATTCTTCCAATATATACTGTGGTGAATCGTCTCTAATGGTGGTATTATTGTAAACAACAGTCCCTAAAAATAACATGTTTTATAGCATTTACGAAATAAGTGAATTTTAATTATTAAATGTTTATTTCATACGAAAATGAAAGGTTGTTTTAAGAATATATCATTATCTTTAAAATATTATATTATGTATGAACTACGAGTACATATTGTATAATAATATCTACTACTAGATTTCCGCCTGCGGCTTCGCCCGCGTTTTCAAAGGAAAACCCGCATAGTTCCCATTCCCGTGGGATTTCCGGGATACAACCTATTCTATGTGTTAATCCAAGATACCCTCCATATGTGTGCTAAATTTCATTGTAATCGGTTCAGTAGTTTATGCGTGAAAACCATACATACATACATACATACATACAAACCTTTCCTCTTCATAATATTAGTAGAGATTAGCTCTTTTAAATATCTTAGTATTTAAAATCAAAATAAATACCTTTATATTTATTTCCTGCCTGGTATTGGCCCGTACATACCTAATTGAAAAATACTTAATACATACTTTTTAGTAAACTGTATGTATTAAACTATTAAGTATTCTTCATTTATTATATTTTCATAATAACATATTTTATTATATTATGGAATTGTTTTGCGCTAACGACATTGCTATCGACCTCTGCCCCCCTAGCCAAGTAAGTGGCTTTCTGTTAGCGTAGCGTTCAATAGAATAGACTACGAATGTATGAGATTGACGTAAGCTGTAGATAATTTATCTTTATTAACTTGGCTAGGGGGGCTGATAATAACTAATTAGGTTTTTCATGTACAAACCAAATGAGCGTCTGTTACAATCACTAACAGTTTATATTATTCTTCACTTTCTATTAATTTAACCAAATAGATGTACTATATATAATATACATAAAATTCTCTGGTCACAATTTTAGATAACATACTCCTCCGAAACGGCTGGACCGATAACCATAAAATTTTTTGTGGCTAGTGGGTAGAGATCCGGGAATCGGCCAACATCTATTTATCATACCCCTTAGTGTTAAGAGTAAACCAGAACAACGTTTGCCGAGACATATTATTGCAAATTTACGATATGGGGGGTTCCCCTCCTTCGTAAGTACCTATAGGTAATAAGAAAAATGTTATATCTACAATTAGCTCACTACAAAAGTACCTACTACATGTATCAGAAATAATATGCGGAATAATCTCGAGATAAAAGCAATCTCTCTGATAAACTCCTTATTGAAAAAATTATTTCAAAGTACCAGACCTATTTCGGTACTCCTACAGTAGGACGTTTGTTAAATCAACGTTCGGCCTAGTCATTCAATTGAATGACGTCATTCCATGAAGGCGCTAGTCATTCAATCAAATAGCAGATTCAACCAGATGACGGCGACAGGTAAACTTTGTTATCTATTAAGTTTCACCGGACGACAGCAGTTAATCGATTGGATCAGGATAAAAAATTACTTCTAACACAAACAAAGCCGCGTACATCAACCAGTATCATACACGTTTCGCACACAGACGCAACTATAATAATTTGCAACAAATATACGCCAAGATATAAATAGTTACACGCATCAGCTGTTCGGCATAACCTCGAAATGAGCGACATAAAGGTGACGCCCATATGAATTCGTACGCAACTAATAAATTGCGAGCGCATCAGTCGCGCCGAATGTGATGACGACATTAGGCAGGATTCTGGGGTTCTTACCGATTCTAACGCAACAACTCAGGTAAGAGTATGAGGTTTCAAATGCTTCATATTCACGTTTATAATTCGTTCGTCTCGGATAAGTCTGCGCACACCTTTACACTGCAATGTACTCACCTACATTACTACTTACCTAGGTACCTATTTCGTTTTCGTAACGCAATACGCGTCTCAAGGCAGGCGTAGGCTACCTGTCTTTGCTCTTTTCTTTAGTACAAGCTTGTACCGTTCACGTTGGGGAAATCTTAGTACGGTTTGAAACAATGTTGCTTGTATATTCAAATACATAGAAATCTATATGTTATTGTATTTGCAGATACGCTGTATGTCGTCGAGCACGTATTTTAGTATTTCCTGAGCGTAACGCGATGTCAACATGTGAAAATTTCGACCAATTCAAAATACGGTAGAGGTGTTGTTTACCTTTTTACAACAATTTTTACAAAGTATAATTTATGCATCATAATCATATTAAAAAACAATAATGATACTTTATTTACCTTCACATTACCGTATTAAGATTTATCCCATTATTTTGATTTCACCGATACCTACTTGACATTAATAGTTTTTATGGTATTAGTCGTTAGCTTGCAGAACCTTCATGTTGAACCTTAATAGTTATTATTAAATTTGTATACCAACCTACTTTTAATTTAACATCAGAAACGAGTTTAGATTTTGAAATTCAATTACGAAGTCGAATTTCAACATCTCCGCTCATTTTTTAATCTTTATGACCTCCCCGAATAACGAGATATTTTGGACATCTTTCACACGTAAGTATATCTATACCTACTATAATAATATCCTGCAGCTGAAGAGTTTGTATAAACGCACTTATCTCAAGAACTGCTGGTCCGATTTTAAAAATACTTTCAACGTTTTACGTGTACGTAATCCCTGTGTGCTATTGGCTATATTATGTACCAAGGGTAAACCTGAAGCACACAGCTAGTTCAATTTCAATTCTATATCTTAATGTAATAACATACTAAATAAGTGGTGAACACAATATTCATTAGCCCATTCACTGTAGGTTTCAGACAATGGCAGCAATTACGTCCCTTGCAACGAGTAAGTATGCGTGGGAGCCCAAGCGAATCCCGGAAAGGTACACGTGCCTTCTATTTTAGTACTACCCACACTTTATAAAAAATCTTAGTGTAACAATGAATTAATTCAAAGAACCTACTACAATAAGTATGGCATAAATCAATATCACTACGTAGTATAAAACGAAGTAGCTTTCCGCCGCCTGTGTGTTATAATAAGGTCTTAAAAATTACGATTTTGATGGAGGTTTTTTTATAGATTTCTCGAGGAAGGTTTTAGTAAGTACATATATAATTTGTTAAGTTTTAGACCAAGGGCGGAAAGCTAGCAAAGGCAATCCATGAAATGTCGGGACAGTTTTTAGGCGTCACTTCTATTTTATATAAAAAAAACTTTTTACCATTGATATGATGTATAAAGAGCGTCTACAGTTTCTTGGCTCTTCTCTATAGATAGGCAGTGCTTGCGTAAGCGGTGGCATAAGATTTCTATACATTATGACGATTCAAAAGCTTGAGTTTAGTATTCAGAAACCTCTACTACACGTGGCATTTTAATACCGTCTATACGTTTATCATATTCTCCATTCAGTGTGTTTGTTCAAAGAGTTCAAACTTAAAGCATTAGTCTATAATATTATATCTTTTATATGATATAGCTAGGAGGAATATGTTTTTAGGATATCTATGTGTAAATATATGTCTGGTACATACAATGTAGATTTATATTAGAATATTTAAAATGTATGAAACCAATAATTATCGAGTTAAATTAACAATATGCGTTACAAACACTATCTAAATTCCACATCTATTCAAATATCCATAAAAAAGCCTTGTAGAGAACAAAAATGTATTATAGTACCGATATTATCCTCTGAAAAGTTTCCATGATGAATACGAGTATACGAAGCTTTAATAAAAGCTGTTAAACTACAATGAATAGCATTTATGCCCGCATACGCTATAATAACTTCTCCCAATCACGACCTTCATGTATTAACATTAAGTACAAGCGGTCCGCCCCGGCTTCGCCCGTGGTACATCCGTGGTACTCTCCATAAGAACCATCCTCGTACTTCTAGGAATATTATAAAAAAAGAATTAACGAAATCGGTTCAGCCGTTCTCGAGTTATGCGCTTACCAACAAACACATTTTGCGATTCATTTTTATAGTATAAGATAATAGGAATAGAGGTTCAAAGAGCTAATCCAATTAATATAACAATATCATGAATAAGAATTATCTTTTACGTACAAATTCCCTCAACGAAGTTTAAGAGGTAACTACATATTTGTCCTACTAATATTATAAATGCGAAAGATTGTGAGGATGTGTGTGTTTGTTACTATTTCACGCAAATACAACTGACCCGATTGCAATGAAATTTAGCACACACATAGAGGGTAACTTGGATTAACACATAGGATAAGTTTCATCCCGGAAATCCCACGGGAACGGGAACTATGCGGGTTTTTCTTTCAAAACGCGGGCGAAGCCGCGGGCGGAAAGCTAGTATTTTATAACGAGAATATTTAACAAAGCATCCATAATATAACATATAGATATTACAATAAAAATACGTTCGTTTTAGAGGTAGCGCGCACGAGCAACTTTGTCTCCGCAACTATTTTGTCCCTCCCACCTATGGGCTAGTAAGAAAGTGCGCGCACGTAGCGACGCAACTCCCCATAGAGTTGATGGGAGAGACAAAATAGTTGCGGAGACAAAAGTTGCTCTTGTGCGCTAGCTCTTATTGTTCTTTCACATCGTAACGTAACGATTTTATGGTAAGATTTTTGTGTTAGGAGATACTTAGTGGACTAAGCTTTGTAAAGCGATGATCTTCCATTCAAATGGGAATTTCCTTTGACCACGCGGTCTAAAGCCGCGGGTAAAAGCTAGTTAGTACTTAGTACAGAATTACAAAAATACGTTAGACTAGTTTATCGTGCAGAGTAAATGTGTTAAATATAATAAACATAACATATGCACATAATTTCAAACTTTCATAACGACGTCGACGAAAGTTCGTGAACTTCCTTCATGAGTTAAAACTTAAAACACCATTTTGTATTTTAAAATTTGATGAAATAATTAACTTTGGTATTTTCTGCGTTCAATTTTTCATTTTTACATTCAAAAGAAACCCATGACGATGACGGTAACTTCTTCAACAACTAAAGTGCTTCATAGTGTTGATTTTTACTAGTTAATCATGTTCTTTTTTCATTACGACAATAATTTTGGTAAAAAACTATAGTTTTTCATCCATTGATTTTACGAACAAATCATGTCTTTTTTTGTCACCTTACAAACGGTGAAGATGACGCAATATCATCGCTGATTACATATAAATTTTGTTCACCAATATCAAGTATACTTCAACCAAGGCGAGATAATTAATCCCGCACTGCTATGGCTGCACTCACGTGTTCGTTAATAATTACCTCTACAATGAAGATGTCAGCTACAATGTTGTTATCAATTCTAGTAGCCTTTTAATTAAGTTTTTTTACGATTACTTAGTAACATTGTATTGTAATAGGCCCACTCCACATTTGGCAGCATTGGCCCATCAAATGATCGTTGATGTTGGCCATCATTTAATTACGTTTACGAATAAACATACACAATGACGGGCAATAACAGACATTTAGGCCTTCTACAGTGTAGAGACTAGAGACTAGAGACTACACTATCGTGAACGTGATTGCCTCTACTCGCCCGATGCTGTCCTTTGTGAAGAGGGTACATAATATCGGTATTCGTTAACCATTAGTATGATAAATATTAAATTCTTGAGTTATGGAATGCAACTATTCCTATCTACTTATCTAGTAACTACTCTTTGCCAACTGAGCGAAGCCAAAATTTCATTGCTCAAATTACTGAGCCATTTGAGTTGCTTAATGTTAGAAATTTATTTTAAGATTTTGAATTCTCTTATTTTTTAAACATTATACGTTCTACACATATGTATTGTTAAAACTGGCTAAGAATTAAGACAAGTATAAAGTATAGGCTCACGTAAAAATCTCACGAAATAATCATATATTTTCCATAACATGATACAATAATTATTTATCTCTGCGAAATGAATAAGAGAATGTTCTTACAAACAAATCTAAGATAAGATATATAAATCGTAACATTTATATTAAAATCAGACCCTATCATAAGTCGTAAAATACCATGGCAATGCCTTCTAAATACGTTTACGATTATTTCAAGGTCGAGTTATGTACACATTCATCTATAAATCAATAATCAACCCTATTACTATACAAATACGTACGGAAATAGAATGACGCATGTTGCTTTTGATTTGTTAGTCAAATTTGTTTTGTTAGGGGCCATCCATTAATCACGTGATGTTGTTTTTGGTATTTTTTGATCCCCCCTCCCCCTTGGTGATACTTGGTGAGGTTTAAGACTACCCCTCCCCCCTCCCCCCTATATCACGTGTATTTTTTCGTACCTGCAAAGTATCAATTTTTTATTTATAAAAAAATACTGGTATAAGTATCATCTAATTTTATTATAGTAAATTAAAGACTACTAAGGTAGCCAGAAAGATTGCAGTTTGTTTTTGAATGACATAAAAATAATGAAAGATATGCGAAAAAGTTGAACGCGTTTGACTAAAAATAAATACACGTGATATATTACTTTACCCCCCCTCCCCCTTGTGATATTTCGTGATGTTTTGATGGACCCCTCCCCCCCCTTTCGAGCCTCACGTGATTAATGGACAGCCCCTTACGAAAGTAAAGATAGCGAGATCATTTTTGAAACTTGAAAGGGTCGAGTTAAAAAAAAAAACACGTGGACAGAGGGAAATACATACATTAATATTAATGGTATAAGCTTCCCATTTCCCCTACAATTCGTAGTAGGTATCTAAGGAACTTTTTTCGCACAAACATACATATATGTACATATACTTCAAGGTTCATTGACTCCAAGCGTGTATGTAGTACGAAACACCAATTAAATTTGAACATATATTTTCACTTCAGAATATGGAATTATATTTGATAAATTCATACATTCATTCATTCCGTCATAAACGGTCCACCAACTACCTACTAAGAATGCCCAAATATGTAAAAATAGTATTTTACCATTTTTTTGGAGGTAGAGGTCATTGACCGCTTGTTATTAAGGAATTCTACATACTTGAATGTAGGCATAAAGATAATCACATCGATGTTTTATCAAATAGGTAGATTTGTTTTTTCTATCTAACTATTTTATCTATTTAGCATGTCTACAACAAAACTATAATACTGTTCATTAAAATTAAAAACGATAGCACTGAATTAAAAATAAATAAGTGCACACATGATTGATAACTATAACTATACGAGAGACTTGACCTTACTTTTAAACCCATACAAGCCACTAGTTACTTATCAACAAACCCAAAGCTATACACATTCGTTCCAGATCCCTCAAGCCTTCCAAAACAACCTGACGCATCCACGATTGTATAATACACTGTCCTCTATATTTATATCGATGATTCATGTCCATACACCTGCGAGACACGTGCGTAAAACAAGGTGCATGTTTCCCGTATGCCTTTCGTATGTTAATTTGAAAACATGAATCGACTCCGTACATCCCTTGTGTCTTATTAGTTATTTGTAAGATGTTCGTGTTCGTATATCCGTACTAATATTATAAATGCGAAAGTAACTCTGTCTGTCTATCTGTTACTCAATCACGCCTAAACTACTGAACCAATTTTCATGAAATTTGGCATAGAGATATTTTGATACCCGAGAAAGGACATAGGATAGGTTTTATCCCGGAAATCCCACGGGAACAGGAACTGTGCGGGTTTTTCTTTGACTGCGCGGGCGATGCCGCGGGTGGGAAGCTTGTTAACTAACATTTTAATCGTTTGAAGACTACATCAGTATATTATACCTACTTATGTATTATAGATAGAGATAGTTTTACAATAAAGCTATACATACAAACATCGATTTAACAAAATAGACTTGAATAAAATCACAAAAGCAGTACGTACTTCAATTAATCGCATTACTCTTAAAAGGTACCTACTGCAAGAGATTCGATAATTCATAGCAAACTAGTCTTTACTGCCTTACGAGAAGGTACTAAATTCGTATAGACAACTTTAATACCTTTAGCAATGATACTTAGTCCTATCTAAAACACAACGTTAGTCATACTGTGCCTAACCTTACTTATATTGAACTAATAAATACCTAACCGTAGCAATACGTCTGAATCATTTGCTATTTCCTTATACAGTATTATATACGGCAATGGGAAAGCGGCGCCAATCTCCTTAAAGAAATGTGAACTCCATACGTTAGATACATAAGGATGTATAATATAAACTATACATTCCTTTAGCTGATTTAAAAACTAACTGTCTTGTAAGTGTTAACTGTTTCTAGTCAATATACATACATACATAAGGAAATAGTCTATGCTATAAGTATTAATTTAAAAACTTAAAAAAATCTATTGTTATTTGTTACTGACTGACAACCGAAGAAAAATGTATGTTCGCGCAATCGTCATGAAAAATAGTTACTAATCGTAATCAGTAATCAGTGTGGTAATATTTTATGTGTAGATTGTATCTTGATTGTGATTTTCGATTAGATAAAGATAGCTTAAATTTTTACATCTAACTAACCTTACACAATGACAATCAAGATTATTCAAGCATAGTTACATTAGGTATCTTCGTGTAAATTTTCAATGTTCCTTTCAGACAATCATCATACTACATAGTATAAAACAAAGTCGCTTTCTCTTTCCCTATTTCCCTATGTCCCTTTGTATGCTTAAATCTTTAAAACTACGCAACGGATTTTGATGCGGTTTTTTTAATAGATAGAGTGATTCAAGAGGAAGGTTTTAGTATATTATAATTTATTAGGTTTTAGACAAAGGCGAAGCCGCGGGCGGAAACCTAGTATTGTATTTTAAACTGATCAATTTACTTTACTAGCATTCAAATTTTAATTATTCACCTTCATAAAATACACGTAAAAATCCAACCTACAAGCGTGTGTTGCTTAAAAGCCTGTAAAACTGCTGAAGACATAAGAACATTCATAAATTGCACGAAATCAGAATTCCCATGTCAAATTTTATACAACGTACAGCGTACTGCTTTAAACAAAAGTTACATAACCTGAGGTTATCAGCCGATTCGTTGCATACAAATAGTCCGAAAAACGTATTTACTATACGTAATTCTGTCTGCAGGGACAACGCGTGATAATTTTTAATAAGCGAAGCTCCCACCATGTTTGGAATAATAATTAATTGTGCATGACTTTCGTTCCTACGTCACTTTTAAAAGTATCGTGCTTTACAGTTTATTATTAGCGATAAATAACTACTGTACAGCAAGTGAATGAATGTTTCATAGTAAGAGCAGTTTATTGTGGAAAGTTTATGGACGTGTAATAGTTTAGAGTAGGTCCTGTTGTCTATGTATGTGTAATAAAAATAATAATAATTAAAAACTTTATGAAACGCATCAGACGCATTATAGGTACGTCCCCCACGCATAATATTTTGCCAACTACGACAAAACATATGTACCTACTATATCGGATATACTATTGCAATTTGCAATGCAATTAAATTATGTCCCTACTTAATAATAGGTATAAACAACAATGAATTTAATCACCACGTCCCAACCCCCAGGCGATGCGAATACGTCGAACTTTATGTAGTTACTTGAAACCTGCCTATAATTGTGTTGTTTCAATATTAATTTTCGTTACTGTAGACTTTGATGAAACTGAAATGTCCTTAATTAAAATTAAAACAATGAACTACCCGACCAGACAAAAGTTGTTCTGTCAGAACATCTTTTCACATAGGGCTATTAGGAATACTTTACGACTTTTTTCTACAATTTATACAACAGATGATTTTACGTAAAGGCAGGCTACAGATTATTGTAAATAAAGTAATCATACACATATTAAAGAACACATCGATATTCACCAAGGTTTTATGCAGCCATAATAAAAATTCAAAATAGCGAAATTCTCACAACGCAAAGTACCAGTAAGTATGTATCAAACAAAAAATATACACTGGCTCTCCTTGTTTCCTACATACAGCTAGATAAGGACAAAACATCTTGATTGGACTGCATTCACGAGAAAAAGAATATTTTTAATCGATTGACGGCCGACCGGGAGTAGCTAGTCCGCACAATGACAAATGGTCTCATGGAGAAATATCTACACAGTTGTTGGATGTCGTTGCTTTCTATTGTACAACGAGTATTGATAGAGGAAAACTTTACTAGCTATAATGGAGTGACATATTGTGTCGTGTCTTTATGAGAAAATAAGAAGAAGAATTGATTCACAATATAATAAACTAGCTGCTCCGCGCTGTTTCACCCCCGTGACTCCTCTCCCGTGATGATATAAAGCCTATAAACCTTCCTCGATAAATTAGCTATCTAACACCGAAATAATTTTTTAAATTGGACCAGTAGTTCTCGAGATTAGCGCGTTCAAACAAACAAACAAACTCTTCAGCTTTATAATATTAGTATAGAAACTTTATACAGTAGCTTGCAAAACTAAAAAGGTTTTATCAGATTTATTTCAAACTATACGTTCGCACTATGTATTTAGAAAGAAAGAAAGAAATACTTTAATAATATTAATTTACAAAAAATGCCTTTGTCTATCCAGCTAATATAATTTGTATACACTTTCTGCATATAAAATACATCGTAAAAAGATGCAAATCATGAATCTTTTATAGCACTTAATTTTATTAGCCACAATTTAACTGTATCGGATATTGGATAAAGGCCAACTGCACATGTTGTTGTAAATCTAAACTAGAATAACGACAGAAGACTGCACGAGTGTTATAACTTAAATTAAACCGAGATTAGGGTATAATCATGATTCATTGTGCACCAACCCTAATACTACTAAGTTAAACCATTTCAATTTTTCGAAATTACACCTTCCCAGTACACAAATTAGGTTTAAATTTTAAACAGAAACAACAGCAATTTGCGGAAAATTATACGCTTCATTTAGTAGAAACAACGTAAAGTAGTTCTATATATTTCATCACTAAACAATTTACCCGCAAATTTAGATTAGAATCAGTCCATTAGGCAAGTAAAAAAAACTTAAAAATCTAAAGTGCCTCCAAATGTTAGCGCTCGAAATTCCACTTGTGGGAAACTGAGACAAAACACAACATTAGCAATATTAAATCATGTGCTAGAGCGAGATAAAAATACTCATGAAAAAGCGTTTTAATTAAAGTACTGTTTTGAAAAATTACTCGTGTTTTCATTTAATTTAATAGCGAACACATCCACTTTTTAATATCAAGCTCACGACAAAATTCAGTTCCGTGAGCTTCCCATATAATTAAATTTTAGAAATTCTATTTTTCGAGAATTTTGCTTTCGAGAAAATGTTTCTTTAGACCCAACAGATTAAATGTACTTTGCTACAACACTTAAGCATTATTTCAAGCTTTCGAAAGTTCTTTGTTTGGGCAGATACATTAGTAAAATTGAATTTATTTGAATACATTTTCATACAGATAACCTTTGTAGAAAATATACAAAATATTGAATAAATATTATAAAGGCGAAAGTTTGTAAGTATGGATGTTTGTTACTCTTTCACGTAAAAACTACTGAACCGATTACAATGAAATTTAGCACACATATAGAGGGTAACTTGGATTAACACATAGGATAGTTTTTATCCCGGAAATCCCACGGGAACGGGAACTACGCGGGTTTTCCTTTGCAAACGCGGGCGAAGCCGCGGGCGAAAATCTAGTATTGAATAAATGAGGATGATGGTGTTTTGCTTGTTTCCTCATATTACATAATAAATAGTAGGTATTTATTGAAACGTTTTCGTGACTCCCGAAGTCCAACATAAACCAAACCAACAATTATTCAGATTAACTATTAGGTTTTCCTCAACGTGTAATGATATTCGACCTTTGGACTTTCCTCATAAAATAGCAGGTCACTCGAAACCCAAATTGTTAGAATAAACGAAAGGGTAGTGTTATTGATAGGTCTGCACTAGACAGGATGTTATTAAAACTTAAAAACGCACGCACAGTCCGAATTAAAACTCTATGCCAATGTATTCAAAGTTTAAACTCGTGTAACATGCAATTTCACCCTTCCAATTCCGTTCCCTTGCACCCCTTATTGACGTCATAGCATAATACAATTTTATAGACACTAAAAGCACACGATTGTGATAAATTTAACGTGAAATTGAACTCTAAACTGGTGCAATAAAGGCGGTATTGGTTCGGATAGACCACACACTAATTACATGTTTATGAGTTGTTTTTTGTAGGAAGGTTTAGGTCTATCGAATCATTTTAAAAATTCATAATAACATCGTGTAACAAAAGAACATAGTGTTTTTAATAGAGTACATTATGGAAGGTGAAAGTTAAGGGTGATTCAACGGGGGTAAACCCAAATATTACCCAAATATTAGGTGGATAACGAACGCTAGAGTCTCAAAACTTTTCAGGGAGTTTTGTTTGAATTTGATATTTCATGTTTTCGTTTTAAATCAGTTCCGAATTTAGAGCTAAAACTCTTAATTAATGTATATAATATCTCGCTACTAATTACATAACTATGTTTGATTAATATAACATGTTTGTTTGTTTTGTTTTAGATCAATGGATGATCCGATTTTGTTCATGCTTATAATATCAATATATCTTCGAGGCTTCTTTATTCTGAAAATTAAAGTTCAATACCTTTAATGTGAGTTTTATTTCGTCCCTTGCTCTAATCCAAAACTCAACTTTTCTAAACAGAATAATTATTTTATCTTTTCAATAAGTAACATAATTTGTATACAAAATAGAGTACCTATAGACATATTATTGAAATGATCAGAGATTTAACGTATCAATAATTAAACGAACAATATAGCAGTAATGGAAAATTAAATATAGATATCAAGAAGCTTATATCTAATACACTGGAGATTGCACTATGGACGTTGACTTGTCACGGGAAGGTATGACCTTGAATGACGCCTGGTTGTTTTTTGTCCCTTTCACACCTAACTTGGCAAGTTCCAGTGTATTAGATATAAGCTTCTTGATAGATATAGACTGTTTAGTTAACACGTTCACTGCGCCATCATTATCAAAGAACTTTCAGCTGGTGCTTTGGAGACCTAAAAGATCTCGAAACTTACCAACCCATTGGTGCGTTTGAGACCTAATCAGTCTCCTAAAGATACAGTTTTGAAAATAATTTATATCTTCCAGAAAACAATGGCATATACTTTGAAGTTTTTGTGGATGAAAGATAGTCTATTGTTTTATATTTTGCTAGGTTCGCACGCAGTTATGACATTTGAATAAACTACAAATACAAAAAAAAAATTAGATATCGATTGTATCTCGTACCGCAACCGAAGATAGTTCAATGTGTGTAGTAAGTAGAGATGGGAATGTCAGTTGTCGATTGAAATAGTTTTATTAATTATGAAAAGTGTTTTTCATTAAAACATGGTAAGCACATTGATTGCTTGCATTGCGCGCATATGGTAACAATTCGTTTTCCGAACACTTTCCAAAATTTTTATTATACTGGACGATGCAGCAGTATAATCCGGCTTTGATTTTTTGTTCTTCTCTGTAGATACTGCTTTCCAAATCGGTGGTAAATGTTAAAAATATGTAATGACGTTTCAAAAGTGCTTGTAGAAGAAGTCTAATTGAATAAATAAATGTTTGATTTTGAGTTTGTTAGAAATCTCACCAAAATAAATAGATTTTTTACACTTTTTTTCTTTTAAAAAAACTCATTGTTTATAAAAAAATTATCAACACCTAGATACGCGAGTATTATTTCCAAAACGAGCGAGCTCCCACATCGATGCTAGGACAACACTAAACCGAAGCACGCAGCGCCCGCGCCGACTACTCTCTTGCGTCTACGAGGCCTACGATTCCACGAGTACCGACATATCTCCTAACGCAAGGAATGAATATAATTGCAGTACTGTGCGTTAGGGACCTAATCCATCTCTAATTTATTTTTTAATGTTATTGAACTCAGCTTTAAGTAGAAAGCAAATATGTATATTTGTCCTACTCATACTTAAATAACTTTACAAGTTAGATCTTCCCGCAAGGAGTGAAAAAACACGATTATATTCAACGCACAAAACAAAAGTCCTGCAAGGGATCTGATAGATCTCGTAATGCAGCGAACGTGTTAAACTGTTTAAATTGTTCGCCTACGCAAATCCGGGGATTGTATTTAATCAAACGTTGGTAGGCAATTTGTGAAATATATTTTAGATCGAAATATGATTTTCCATACTCATAATGTCTATTTTCGCTCATATAACGAATGGAAAACGAAATTGGAGTCAAATATTGACGTCATTTCTTGGCGTTGGAAATAACATTTTTGAAATTATTTATAATATCGATATGGATTATACTACCCCCATATCGCTTAAAACATATCTAAGGCATTATAATATCTAAACCTAGCAAACATGTATATTATGTACACATCGCTCGAAAAATAAAATTTTCCTGTCTCAATACATATTACAAAAGCACCAGATTATATGCAAGCACATCATAAGTATAAAATGACAAATCACGAGAGAGGTCATAGATACAACATGTTACTTTACGCAACCCATAACCGCCTGATATAATTAATCGTGGGTACCGTACAGTATTAAATGTGTCGTTTAATTACGTTTGATGTACAACGCTATATTTCCCTTTGTATTATAATGTAAATACAATGGAATTTAGGTATTGTTACGATTTTAGTTTTGTCACAATAGAGTTATGAATTACAACCGTACTGTGATCCGATTCACAGAGGAGTAAAAGCTCATACCATAAGGCATAATAGATAAATGATTGAGTCGAATCTTAATACATAATTATCAACAAGTTTCGTTTAGTTAAAGTAAATAAAAAATTATCTATTATATTATAAATTAGGATGTTTATAATTATTTATAGCTAAATTTCATACAATAGTATCAAATTTTAATTATACTGCAGGTTACAGAGTAAAAATAAATACTACCGTAAATAAGTTCACGTTTATTTCAGAAACGAGTTATCGTTGACCTTCTCTATAAGGTCAAGAAGTCGATAGTAAATTAATCGCAAAAAGTTTAGTGAGGTTGATCACCTTGTGTCTAAAACAAAAAGAACTAAATATGGTATGAGGGTTTTATCAACCTACGCCAGAAATTAATGATATCCAGTACCTAGGTACATCTCATATCAAGGATTAACATCAATCTTCGATTATTCTGTGTCTAAGATCGATCTGCGTGTCATGGACTATGTTTCTAGCTTTTCTCAGAAAATTGATTGCTATGATGACGGCTTTTGGATTAGGATCTAAGGTTATTATTATTATTAAAATCTATACAATTTTAAATGATATACCTATCTAGTACATATCATGTAAAATTTTATAAAATTTATAAATGTTTTAAGTACTTTCTTCAATGCTTTCCTAAACGGCTTATAATAATATACGACAAAATCAAGTAAAACCATTCTGCACTCGTAAGTTTTTTTGATAAAAAGTAACAAAACTAGTGCCACTCATATGTCAAAATTAATGATATACACACATATTGGTAATAAACAGCTGATCCATTAATCGTCCAATCATGCGTGCATGTTACGATTTGTAAGGAATACAACTTCCAAATTATATGTGTCTAATTATAGATTAATTGCATCTATACACGAATACTAACCGATTTGTCGTTTCGCTCCCGTGAAAAACAACGCTCGTTATGTGAAACACGCCACGACATCATGATTGGTTTTCATTTGACCTATTTCATTTGACCGCTCCGTTTAAAAACACACTTATAAAGTGGAGTAAAAGCCACTCAAATCTCAACACAATACAGCATTTAAATATGTTTTATGAGATTACATGAATAAAAAGGTATAACTAGTTTGAAAAATGATAAATTCAATAAAGGTTAGTGCTTAAAATATAGGTCAACAATGATTGCCCATTTTAATTTTGTAGGGCGCGGTTACCTGACCGCCGTTATTGTAAATATTTATTACTTGTCTATAAGAATAGTGGTGTATATTGTGTGGTCTAAGTTACTCACCTAGTAAGTTAACTATACAAAACGAACTTACGTTATCGAAAACGAAATAAATATCCAAATTTAATTAGTTATGTTAATCTCGTAATGTCTAAGGTCTATGTAATAAAATCCCATGTACATCTTATATATAAAAATGAATCGCAAAATGTGTTGGTAAGCGCATAACTCGAGAACGGCTGAACCGATTTCGATAATTCTTTTTTTATTATATTTCTTGAAGTACGAGGATGGATCTTATGTAGAGAAAACGTAAACATGTACCACGGGCGAAGCCGGGGCGGACCGCTAGTTCATAATATAATCTTAATCCAATTAAATGTATAAAGCCTACTACCTATGAACTATATAATACATAATATAATACGGATAAATTCCCGGAACGTCGAACACCTATTTTACGAGAATGTCGATAGAAACAGCTCAAATCATTCCAACTCAAAATGATGAATCGATAAATTAAAAAAAAAATCTCCATCATTTCAACTTAATATTACAATATGCAAACCTCAATTAAAGTAATGCTAACTTGGTAATGCACACAAATTCATTACTATGCTTAATTGTCATAATTTAGCTGAACAACGTAATTCACTTGAACAATACTATAATTGGGTAATATTTTTAATTATTCAGAATTGACATTAGATGCAATCAATTATTTTAATTAGCAAGAAAATTAGCAAATAATAGAGCTAATCATCATTTTATAATTTAAAACTATGTACTTTAAAATTCATTTATTAAAGTGAAACTTTTATTACATCGTCTCAAACTTTTTGGTCTGTGTAGCGCATGTCGCGCGACGCACGATACGTACGATAATTATCGTACAAATACGATGATTTTTAGTTAAATGTCTATAGTATGAAAAAAAGTTTCACTTTTACCGTGGTTTCATGAAACCACACAACATTTTTATACTGTATATTCGCATAAGGCCCATACAAAAATAATCTGTCATCAATTATTTTAGTCTGTGTTCTTTTAAAAAGGAGTGAAAGGTGAGAGAATTCTTGTGTATTGAAAACTACTATGATAAATTGAGTCAGCTGCTTGATGTGGCATCCAAAACAACATAGTACCTATCATTAAAATCCATTTAGCCGTTTTTGAGTTATCAACTTCGGCAGAGTAAATTGTTATCTTACAAGTTCAAAAATCGTAGAGTCAACAGGTACCTTCTAGGGAAGCGCGTACCATTTTAGACCACATCTCAGCTTAACATCAGGCGAGATTGTGGTCAAGCGCTTCCCTATTCACAATTAAAAAAAATAACTAGCGGTCCATATAGAATAGACTGTACATCTTGAAGTATGAGGTACGTGCCTATAGCAGTCAGGGATCACATAACCTTTGTCCCAGTGTAAGAATTTTTAAATCAACTCAGTAGTTTCTGAGAGAAGAATGTTTAAACAAACTCTTTTTTATGTTATACACATACATATTCTGTTTAAATACCTATAATCATCTGTTTCCATTTACGATATCATGATGTCATTGCTTAGAACAAGGCATCCACTATGTGTAAGCAAGTCAAAATTCACTATTTCCTTATATAGCAATGTGAGTCATTGATCAGTTGTTAATAATATATACTAATATTATAATTTATAATCTATACTAATATGTATTATAAAGCTGAAGAGTTTGTTTGTTTGTTTGAACTCGCTAATCTCGGCAACTACTGGTCCAATTTGAACAATTCTTTCGGTGTTAGATAGCCCATTTATCGATGAAGGCTATAGGCTATATATCATCACGCTAAGACCAACAGGAGCGGATTACTGCGGGTGAAACCGCGGGGAACAGCTAGTTGAAATAATAAAGTTGTAAGTAACATATAAATGCTAATTTTTAAGGCAAAAACCTTTAAACGATGGTTTATACTTTAAAAATATGCTAATTGTTATAGTAAAACATTATAACCGATAGGTTTGTTGATTTCTAAATATTAGTTCCCGCAAATATAGAATTTTTGGTATTTCCATATAATTAAAAACTTGCAAACGCTAAATATAATTATACTAGCTGCTCCACACGGTTTCACCCCCGTGGTCCCATTCCTGTTGGTCGTAGCGTGATGATATATAGCCTATAACCTTCCTCAATAAATGGGCTATCTAATACCGAAAGAATTTTTCAAATCGGACCAGTAGATCCCGAGATTAGCGCTTTCAAACAAACAAACAAACAAATTCTTCAGCTTTATAATATTAGTATAGATATGATAAAAACTACTTTATCCAATATTTGTTGAAGAATATACTAATAATATACCTAGTTGACGTTTTTACTTAGAACTTATGTAAAGTGAAAATGTATAGTTAGTCTGTTATTATTAATTGATAAAGGATAAAGAAGATATGCTAACCACCAGTATTACAAAAGCAAAACTTAAATAATCTTAATTGAGAGTAATATGTATGTATATGTAGTTGGTATTAACTATAATATTATATAGGTCCTCAAACTAGATACAAGAAAGAAATAAAACCTTAAATAACTAAGGCATAATATGTCATGTAATATATTATAGAACTACTTTTTAATTACGAATAATCAAATAAAAGTAAGTACTGATGATTAACATGATCCTAAATTAGTAATTATCTTGGAAAATACCTAATAATAGTAACAAAATTGTCCTAAGTGTGTAAATTACAACGTGCGTACCGGCATACGCTGTGTTTGTAAACAATAACATATGTTTAACGAGCCGGCACCTCGATGTAAATTTTTTATATTTTCTACATACATTCACCTAAATTCTCCCAAAATTACAACCCCGTGCTATTTAGAACCTCCGAGATATTAAATATCAAACATAGTAGACTGGGAACAGTACTAAACAACACATGTTATAATGCGCCAAAAATTGACATAAGGCAGTCAAACATAATTTTGACGGGGGACTATGAAAATATAAGTAAACGAAATATTTTCACAGGAAAAAGTGTGGTTTTCAGTAATAATCGTTGATAAAATGTAGAAATACAAGCTAAAATATAATTTCCTAAATAAATATACAACGCCTCTGGCGGTAAGAACACGAAACCAAAACATGATGGCCGACACACAGTAGTTTTGATGACTGAACACCTAAATGCGTAGAATACTCACACTTTCTTCCTCTTTTTCCATACCAGAAGGCATTTGAGGTACTGCACGGTTAATCGCCGAGTAGTCCGGTAAATCCGGAAGCTCCTCGGCGAGATATATCGGCATTGGTTTGGACGCATCCAGGGCCCTCGCCCTAAACGAGAGCTTCGACATTTTGTTGACAGAACAAAACACGCTAGCGTCGACACAAAAATGCACTAATAAATCACTTTTTAGCTCCTCCAGGAGGTCCTAAAGGACCTTAAACAGCACTTTGCACACTCTAGTTCGTTCCCATGGTTAATTTTTGCACGCACTCAGTCACAATTAATGAAAAACAATATCGAAACTTTACATATTGAGCGTACTTTACAGAAAGCCATCATGGCGGCTTTCCGTTTGGCGGACGACCATGACCAACTTCCACGAGCGCGACGTGCGCGGGAAGGAAACACGCGGGAACTGCTTGGATATTTTTAGAACTTTTTCATATTTTACACTATTATAACACACAAATCAAATTTAAAAATTTTATTTAAATATTTAATTATTAAATTAGGGTTATATTATTTTATTTAAAGTAAAATTTTAATATAATTTAAGAAAGAGTACTGAAATGACATCGGACGTTTGTTGTCAAACCATAGACACTGTAAATGTTTAACGTTTCATTATACGATGATATTGAAATTATAATATTTATATCTCTAGCTATTTTTATTGTTGTTTATTTTATTTTTTCCAAAAATAATTTGATAAAAATTAAAAACATTTTTAAAAATAATTATTTACTTTTTCCTTGTGTTCAGTTACATGTGCATTTACTCTATGGTTTTTTATACCTAGCAATACCATTATTTCTTCAAAAAGTGAATTCGAATTGTAATTTTTTAGTAAATAGTACCTAATCAATTTATATTTGCGTAAACCATACGTTAAAATATTTATATATAGAATTTTTTAATAGAAGAAATTTATACTGTTGATGTTGCCGTTTATTACAGGACATTTTACTTTAAAGTTCAAAGTTACTTCACATGGTAATTGGTAGCTGCCCAAGAGCAGACAGAATCAAGTTTTATGTTTCGCGGTCTTTTTATATTTTTTCAAAAAACTGTGTCTGCTTAATGCTGATGGCAATCAAGGTGAGCGTGTGTTTATTCTTTCTTTATATTTTCGTTATATACAACAAAAATAACTACTATTTTTTAGAATAAGTTACAGAAATCTCCAGTCAATATCGACATTCGAAATCAAAAGTTTTCAAACTTCAACTTCGGTCAAGTACATTGGGACGACAATAAATCTCATTTTGCAACCTTGTCCGCAGTCCGGAACATTGTTAAAATTGCAATTAAATTATTTTTTGTTGTATGGTCGTAAAAAAATTCCAAAAGTTCTGCAAACTTGGGGAAGTTTTCGATATAATATTTCATATCACGTATTAATTAATATGCAACCAATCTATGTGTACGGAACATTTTTTGTTAATTTTTTTTTTATTAAACTGAATGAAAACGATCCAAAAGTTCTGCAGACTTGACACAGATATCGGAAATATATACCAAACGGTTGTATAAATTTGAAACCTTTTTTGTTAACCGGAACATGTTTATTTATAATTCTTTTCGTATCATCATTTGTGTCGTCAGTTTTTCGAGTAAGTTGGTCTCGAAATAATTACAAAAGTTTTGGAACATGGCTGCAAACTTCGAAAACATCTATTCTGATGCATTTACAAATTTGCAACCTCATACGCGATCCGGAACTTTATTCTATTTGCAAAAGTGTAGTTTTTTTTGACATTAATCCCAAAATTAAACAGTCCCCTCGATTGATCGAACTTGAAATTTTCTTGAAGGTGAAAAAAATCATTTCAAACCGTGTTATTTAAAATTTAAACATTTGAAAATTTCAGAGACTATAAGATACTATAGATAACTATGTACATATTTTTTTTGAGACTAAGTCTTAGATCATTATTACTTAATGATCTAAGGACTAAGTATATTTTTTTGTTGATTTGATATTAATAACGGCAATAGGTACGTAAACGCTTGAAATATTCTCAGAAAAAACGTGATTTTATCATTGAGCTATAATTAAGAACCAGTTACGATTTTATGCATCTTATAAAAAGATTTTTTTTTCAATGAAAAAAATTATAAATATAAACTAGAAAGCAACTATCACAGGAATAAAACAAGACGGAAGGTGAACCGTGGCGAATGTGACTATCAATTTTTAAATTTAAAATTTACCTTTTGCCATAGCTGACCATCAGCTTAAACCTTGCAACAGTAAAGCCCGCGTTTTAAAAAAAGAACCCGTATAGTTTCCGCTCTCATGGGATTTCCGGGATAAAACCTATCCTATGTGTTAATTCAAGTAACCCTCTATATGTGTGCTAAATTTCATTGTAATCGGTTCAGTAGTATTTGCGTGAAAGAGTAAAATAAATATATACATAGGTACACGTCCATCTTCGCATTTATAATACAGTAGGTTAAAGGATAGGATAGCATAACATTCTCATAAACATATCACATTAATGATTAAATAAATATTTTCAATTAAATTGTAAAATTAATGTAAAATCTATATCTATACTAGCTTTCCGCCCGCAGCTTCGCTCGCGTTTTCAGAGAAAACCCCGCATAGTTCCCTTTCCCGTGGGATTTCCGGGATAAAACCTATCCTATCTCTCAAGTTGGATCGAACTGCACATGGTGTGCGAATTTTATTGTAATCGGTTAAGTGGTTTAGGAGTCCATTGAGGACAAACATTGTGAAACGAGATTTATATATATTAAGATATATTATATAAAAATGCAACCCGTTTCGCGTTGTCACTGCATCACGTATGAACGGCTGAACCGATTTCGATAATTCTTTTTTTATTATATTCCATGAAGTAGGTACGAAGATGGTTCTTATGTAGAGAAAACGTAAATATGTACCACGGGCGAAGCCGGACGGTTCGATAGTTATCAATATAATCGCTTTGAAAACTTAATACATAGATATTAGATAGTTACATTCTCCCCACATGGGGGTGAAATGTGAATATGACTATTTAATAATAACGTGTTTACTGTTTATGCTTATTGATTTAAAGCTAAATGCCATAGCATTTACCTCTATTTGGGACTTTAACAGGGTGTAATCGTTAAGTGTGCACAGGTGATTATTCCGTAACTATTACAGATATCAAAAAACTACTGATATCGTAAGTCCCTACAGGATATAAAAAACTGGATATTTCTGGTTTTATTTTGATAAAGTTAACTATATAAATTTATAAAGAATAGAAAAAATTCGATCACGAGGCGGGACTCGAACCCGCATCCTTCGCGCCATTCCGGGGCGGATGCCTAACCAACTCAGCCACTCGTGACCCGCCCGAGTAATCGAATTTATTCTATCCTTAAGACACATAAAACTGAAAGGATAGAATAAATTCGATTACTCGGGCGGGTCACGAGTGGCTGAGTTGGTTAGGCATCCGCCCCGGAATGGCGCGAAGGATGCGGGTTCGAGTCCCGCCTCGTGATCGAATTTTTTCTATTCTTTATAAATTTATATTTATAAAGCATTTGAATGCCATAAAAACCAAAAAATATAAATTCAAAGTTAACTATGTCATTTTACACATTTGGATAAGTCATTAAGATATGTATATCGTAATTTTCGATATCATTTTAAAGTTTTTTGATATATTTTGTCATAGTAACGGAATAATCGCCTGTGCACACTTAACGAATAAATTCTGTATATAGGCATAGATGATTTCAAACAGGTCTAAAATACATAACATCCATACTAATATTATAAATGCGAAAGTAACTCTGTCTGTCTGTCTGTCTGTTACTCAATCACGACTAAACTACTGAACCAATTTGCATGAAATTTGGTATGGAGATATTTTGATACCCGAGAAAGGACATAGGCTACCTTTTATTGCGAAATATGTACCACGGGCGAAGCCGGGGCGGACCACTAGTATTTACATATGTATTAAAAGATGTGTTGCTTTTTTTTTCAGATGTGAATGCAACTTGAACTACCTATGATGCTCCATAGTGTTATTCGCCGATATATTCTCGTTTCTGGACCGACACTGATGGGTGTAGAAGATAAAACATGGAAAGATGCCACTTAATTTATAAATTTGATTAAAATATTAAAATTCAAAATCCATTACCATAGCCGCTTCAAATAAAAAAAGAAACTTATGAGTTCAATATAAATCAGGTAATCTCAGTTCTCACAATTTGTTTCAAATTTATCCACATCCGAAATCCCCCCAATACACTATCACTACATAGCTATTAGCTAGTATGAAATAAAGTCGCTTGCTCTGTCCCTATATCCCTATGTACCTATGCTTAAATCTTTAAAACTACGCAAATGATTTTGATGCAGTTTTTTTAATAGATAGAGTGATCAAGGAAGGTTTATCTATATATAATTTATTAGATTTTAGACAAAGCAGGCTAAGGTCGGAAAGCTAGTGATACATACTCGAAAATTTAGTATAGCAAAACCTTTGTATATATTTCTCGTTTTATTTTAAAAAATGTATTCTGGCCATTTTACTCATTAGGTTAAGTACTTTCGATATCAGTTTAAAGTCCTTTGATATCTGCAATAGTTACGGAATAATCGCCTGTGCACACTTAACGATTACACCCTGTATATCCCTAGACTTGGTTGATATGTGTATTAACCCTACAGTAGTCGCGTATCTTAAAGTGACGTGTGAGGTCGCGTGGTCTACAAAGGTATACCATTTTTAAAACAAGAAAAAGTACACAAATTAAAAAGTATGTTTTTATTAATAAATCTTCGTTACTATATATTTTATATTTTAAATAATCAACAAAACATACATAACCATACCTTTTATGATTAGAAAAAACAACTACAACAAAAAATACCTCCTTTTCAGTCGTAATATCACATAATTAACATTATATGAGATCAAAAAAAATTATACATAAAAAAGCCTAGTCTAATCAGTATTAAAAAAATAAGCATACAATTTCAAAATGGTCAGAACATAATATAAACTTTTTGCATGTACATACGGCAAACCGTATACATACTGCACTGTGTTTCAATCACGGGCTCTAACGCAGTCATGATACCAAATAATTTCTTCGAATTGTTCCTGCTGTCGATGGCCGGGTTACTTGTGGAAGAACCAATAAATCTTTTATTTTGAGGGAAAGGATGCATCCATACATGCCGCCGGGTTTCAGACCGCCTTGCCGCTGAATGCAGGTCACCGGCTTTATACAATGGTTCATTTTCTTGATACTTTTCTTTTAATAAAAGTACTGCAGTATCATCCCAGTTAAATGCTGTCATTTCGTTATTTACTTATATTAAATTTTGTTATATATAAATACGACAACACTACCACTTCTTATCGAAACCGCAATCAAACTGCCGCGCGTGCTGCAGGTAAAAGATTCAAATGCCGTGCCGCCGGCATTTGCATGGCATCTGCTTGGAATTTTCAAATTTCAAAGCATTTGCATGGCATTTTCATGGCATTTGCATGGCACTTGCATTTGAATGGCATTTCCATGAAATTTGCAGACCATTTGCATGACATGTGAGGATGCGCCATAAGGCGTGCCAGGGGTTTCATCCAATAGCCTATAACCATCCTCGATAAATGGGCTATCTTACACCGAAAGAATTTATCAAATCGGACCAGTAGTTCCTGAGATTAGCGCGTTCAAACAAACAAACAAACTCTTCAGCTTTAAAATTTTAGCTGTATAATTTAAAGAATATTTGTATAGATTGTATCCATGACGTATATTCAATGTATATCAATAAACGATTAATCATTTTTATTGTTTTTTATTTATTTAAAAATGAATCCTACTAAATAATTGCCGCTTCCCTTCTTTACATTTCATAATAGGAAGGAAGAAATTTAAGAACTTGTAATGCCTGTAGTTTTGTCATATTGAATCTAGTATGTTTTAATGTGTATTCAATGTATCATATTGTATGAGAACAAATAAACGATTCCATATTTTATACTGTTTTTTATTTACTTTAAAACGAAACCTGCTAAATAATTGCTACTTTCATACTGGAAATCTGAAATTTATTAGTTAATTTAATATCAATATGTAATCATGTGGATATTATTACAAAAATCAACTATATTATTCAAATGAGAAACGATACTACCTAGTTTTAGTGAAAGGATTACATTTCCAACGGTGAAATAATTTTTGAAATAGGTTCAGTAGTTCCTGAGATTAGCGCGTTCAAACAAGGCTACATCGCTGCTAAGTATCATCAAAATCCGTTCAGTGGTTTTCGTGTGAACAAGCAACAAACATACATAATATTATATCCATATATCCTCAGTCCTCACAAACTTTTACTTTCACAAAATTCACAGATGATTTTGTGATACAACTATTTATGTAGAAAGAGCACCCCACGCCATCTATTGAGATAATGAACAACCAAATTGAAAAATAATTCGAATAGGTTTAATAAAAATTTTGTACATAACGTTGAAACGCAGTTTTTGTTGAAACTTTAATTTGTACAAATTAAATGTAATAATTTAATTATTTGTATGTAATTTTTAAATGTACATTTGTACTAACAGTAAAATGCTAATAGATATTTTAAAAAATACGTATAGTCAGGCGTCGTAATAGTACGCTGAAACACAAAATGCAGGTTCGAATCCAGCTTCATCACATTTAATATTATAAAAAAAATCAAACACTTATAAGCATTTTAATAATAAATAGTAGTAGAATCAGCAATTGGGGGCTCGTCACGATCGGCTCTAAATAAATAGATGCAATAGAAGTAGGGCTCTATGATATAAATTCTAAAAGTTTAATGAAAATTTTAACAGTGTGTCTATGTTTTAAAAAATGGGCTGCGTTATGAATGTGATCGATGGCATTTTTTTAAACCAGCTAAAGCATTTGTGGAAGAGCAGGCATGCGGCAGTCATCAAGCCGAATGCAGTTCGTTGATTCTTTAATCGCCCCGTCTCATATTTAAACATAGCAAAGTTATGGGCATATTGCAAATATGAACACATGTAGTATGAATTCAAAAATGTCGAATACAATAATTATTATTAATGAAAACACAAATTGATGATTCTCTAAACAAAATTAGCTGTGCTTTGTTTACTGGTTATCTAGCTAATAACTTACCTACTAATGAAATTTGCTACATGAATAGAATATACATAGTAGGTATTAGTACAAATGCGGGCTATTTTTTACCAGGTACACCATACACAAGTAGACCGTAACTGTAGTTCCCGTTCTTGACTAGGGCATTTCTGGCCGCTAGATGGCGCTCAATAAATCTACATAGGGCGATGGAAATTGCATCGCTCATGCTGCAGCTTGCAATCTTTGCAATACATAATTAATGTTTCATATTATGTTCTAATGGCACCGAACAAGTGGTAAATAATCTATTTCTCTATTTTGACGATTGTAAATGAAGTCAAGTCATGAATGAATATGAGTTGGGAAATGTAATTTATGTTTTTGCCTAATTCCGATCATATAATTTCTAAGTATAATAATTTATATGTAGTCTTATAACGTAGGTATATTTTTTATGAAGTGGTAAGGTTGAGATTAAGAGTAAGAAATGAAACACGTCAATTTTAAGTATTATAAGATTTATTTCAGACTAATAATAAATACTTATCATAGTAAATCTCCATAATGCGTCCTTATTTTGTGTGTACTTATACAAAATTTTCCGTTCACCATACTTTAAACGGTAGGACCAATTTGTGTAAATTTTAGTAGATTTAGGCTTCCCTAAAAAGTAAAAACAAAATTGAATATGTATGAGGATATATTTTTACAAATTTGGATGGATTTAGAGATGATTTGAAATTACATTTGGACACGGTAGGTGGTGATGCTAATGATATCAAGTTTTGATTTTATATTACTAATAGCGGTTCGTACATATTATGTAGATCTATAGTACGCAGGTACCCGTTCACAGAATTTTTGAAATCGGTCCTGTAGTTCCCGATATTAACGCGTTCAAACAAACTCTACAGCTTTTTATTAGTACTAAGTAAAGATTTAATATGACGTTAACGTAGCAAGTTTTATATAAATTAGTATGGACATGTCGCAGGCAAATTGTATAATCTCACCGTTCACAAATGCTCGACATTTTGTAACATGTTGAGAATTTGTTATCAGAAATTTTTCGTTTGGATAAGGGGGTGGGTTAGGTTAGCTTTGTTTTTTTAAATACACAGAAATAGGAGCCCCGCGAAGTGGGGCTCCGTCGGCTCGCGACCGTCTTTTTGTAGAATTTTGGAAAGAGTAAATCCTCAGCATTTTACAAAATGCCGAGCATTTGTAAAATAATACAATTTGCCTGCGACAGACATAAATCTATTCTACTGCTTTTATTACAGTTTTGGGATATTAGAAATAAAAACACAAAAAGATCATTTAAACAATAATTTATTAAGATAATTCATTAGCAATTTAAACAAGTATATTATTAATAAATTCATAGTGTTTGAGTATATTACAGTAATTTGTTTGAATCGTAACAATCACAACATAATTTACAATAGGGAAATTCAAAAACAAATTCAGTCGAAAAACACTTTAAAAATTACATAAAACTTAAACACAATTTAGGAAACCTGTCCATTTAAAATGCATTTGTAACTAACAATGTAGTAATTAGTAAAATATAGATTAAAAATCCATAGAGTGTTTTAAAATGCAACTTTTCTGGCCAATTTCACAACTTTAAGTTCCGTTTAGCTAACTGTCAGTTACAATGACAATGTATGAAAATATATAGTTTCGATTAGGCTATCCATGACTTTATCAGTAAGTTGTGAAACTGGCAGTTACAAATTAATAAGGGCCGATTTTTCAATCCTTAGTTAAAACTTATTCATCGAATATCGTATTAAACAACCATTTTAAAAATGTGTTACTTGCCCACTTTTTGACAGTTTTTAGGTGACATCTGTATATTATTGTGTAGTGATTGTGTAATACTTTATTGGACGGATAAGATTTAACCAAGTATTGAAAAATCAGCCCTAACGTTCACAAACCATGTCTAATTAATAAAATATCTTGAAACACTTGACAATTTTTTTTGTAAACAAAAATGCATTCCATGTGTCACAGATAAAGGAAACTTAATATTAATACAAAAATGGACAATTTCGTGATACCAAAACGAATAATTTAACATTTCATAGAAAAAACCTTAGCTCATTTATATAATACATTTGAAGCCTTAAAATATCCTAAATTAGCCGAAATTGAGATTATTATGCTGTTTTGTGCTACTTATATAGTTAAAACTGTTACAAATATAATAAAACATTGAATTTGTATATATATTTTGGCATCTATTTGATGAAAATAAATTTAACTTGTATATTATTTTGAATTTATAAAAGAAATTGATTATTTTTCACATTATCAGAGATCAGATTGTCATGTTATTTAAAAAAAAACTCATATATATGTGAATTAAGTAATAATTATAAACACCAATAGATATTTTTAAACTTCATACTCATTGTGTACAGATTATTTATGTATTACGAATAAAAAGAGAACACTTATAACAATTTTTCATACAAATGTAGTTTTAAAACAAATATGCATAACTACATCTATATAAAAAAATACTTATAAGGAATTAGTGTTTAAAAATTTACTTAATTAAAAAAAATACAAATCTATTGAAACATGATTTCTATGTATAAAAAAAATCGATATATTGTACAAAATTTTAATTTTATATTGAATATTAATGTATTTTAGAAACCATCGGCCAAAATGTTATTAATATAATATAAATAATTGTCATTATCGTGAATACAGTTTGACTCTAGTTGCGTGTTATAACATAATAAATATGAGATTGTCATGTTTGTTTGTTTGTATGTCAATTACTTGAAAACAGATAGAAAAACAATGAATTTAAGAAATAATTCAATTATATTTACTTTTTGTCATAGAAATAACTCATAGGTGGCGATAGGACTAACATAAGCATGACTTTATTATAAAATAAGCATAACTGAAATAAATACCAAAAACATAACTAAATAATTTGTGTGAAAGGACTGATCTTTTGTCCAAAACAAAAAATTTAACTTTCCATACTGTTTTTCTATTTCTTTATACGTAATTGACATACACATACACTTTTAATAGTTTACACAAATAATTTAACTTAAAATGTCACTCAATCAAGCAATTTTACTTAAAAACTTCATGTAACTTTATTTCCAACACAACTAAAGTGTAACTTTTAAGTTATCTCCACAACTAAAGTGAAACTGTGTCCACTTCCACTTTACATATTATATACCATTCTCGAATTTCACTTCACACTAACACATTACACTAAAATGTCACTTTACTGTCACTGAAGCACATTAGATACACTATTAATATATATATAACGAAATTATATATATGGCTTTTAATAATTATTATATTATACATAATGACACTGATAATTTTAAATGAATTTTTTTTTGAATAATTTTAATAGTTTAAAAGTAAATTAATTATGTAGTATTATAAAAATTATTAGTTTTGTACATATTTATATTATTACATAAAATAAATAACATATTAAACTTTAAGTAGACAGAATTACAATTTTAAGTAATATTAATTTCTCAGGCTATATTTTCCAATATTTTACCTCTAACATTGAATATTGCATCTAAAGGATACTAACAACTATAATACTTGATTTTAATCATAATTAGACCATATTTGTTCCCATTACAAGGACAGACCTACAAACGTTAATTTTTTAAACACATATCTTCAATACATTTTTAAATTAAGGGTGCTTTTTCACCAATAATGTGCGAAGATGTGTAACGAGAAATGTATTTGTCCACCAATCATATTGCTTCATTTAGTTTTAAGTTTGAAGCGATACTATTGGTTATTTACAAACACATTCCTCCACACATTCTCGCATATCATTTGTGTAAAAGCACCTTTATTCCAATATCAACTATGAAGCTATATACTGTTGGTTACATTTTAATATTTACTTATTCCATCCAAATGCTAATTAAAAATTTCTCATATATTGTTTTATTCATATTAATAATTAGTAAAAGCCATAAAATATATATTAATTTCGCGTTAAGATCAGCTCTGTTCCAAAGACGCGTCCGATTGGTTGGCGCTCAACGAATCTCCTTTCGGCATCACTTTTGGCGCGCTTTTGCCGACGAATATTTCCACCTCCTGAAAAAGAAAAAGAAAATAGATTAACTATACATAATCTGTATTAATGTAATAAATAGAAAAAAAAATGTTTGTTGGTACTAAATAAAAGTAGGGAATTTTCTACTGATTTTCGATAATCAAACGGAAATATCTGAAATGTATAAAATTAAGGGCGTGTATTAAATATTCTGTATTCCTTTCTATCTAACTAATTTTCTAAGGGCCGATGTTTCATCCTTGGTTTAAATTTATCCGTCCAATAAAGTATTACACGAACATTTTAAAATGTCACCTGTAAACTGTCAAATATGGACAATTACAATACATTTTTGAAATGGTAGTTTAATATGTTAATCGATGAATAAGTTTAACCAAGGATTGAAAAATCAGCCCTAAGTCTAATTTAAACAGTTTCATTATAATATAGTTTAATGAGTATTTAGTATTCACATTTCACATATATAAAAGTTTAAATTACATAAATCTTGTAAAGCTACATTTTTGTTAATTACATAAAAATCTCGTACATCTGAAATTGATATTTTTGACTTTATGGCATTCAAATGCTTTATAAATATAAATTTATAAAGAATAGAAAAAATTCGATCACGAGGTGGGACTCGAACCCGCATCCTTTCGCGCCATTCCGGGGCGGATGCCTGACCAATTCAGCCACGGTTCGAGTCCCGCCCCGTGATCGAATTTTTTCTATTCTTTATAAATTTATATCTCGTACATCTATTTTTTATTTATAAAACTAAAAATAAATAAATACAATACACACCTGACTCCCTTCAACTCCCATATCGTTGTCTCTCTCTTGGCTCTGACCGGCGACGGTTGCACGCGCGGCCAGTTGTCTCTCTCTGGCTACACGCCTGCAAAGTGTAAAGTTAAAGTGTAAAGTGTAAGTGTAAAGTGAAATTTTCGGTGCGGGGGTAGTTAAAGTGTAATTTTGGGGAGAGGTAAAGTAAAAGTGGAATATTGCTCGACATGTCTGCAATTGTATTTCACTTATATTCTGTTATGTTATGGTATTTTTTATGGATATTGCAAAAATAGAATGATTAACATGTTGGATTACATAATATTGAGGTGTTCCGACATAATGAATAATAGAATATAATTATAAAGAATAGAAGTAATAACAATCATTACTTATGATAATTTTTGGCTCATAATTTTAAGGACAGGACATGACAAATATTTTTATTTAAAGTTATTTTGAAATTGCATTCTTTGCCCATTTTACCATATTATATTATGTCAATCGAGTGCAAAGAGGGTACACATACACTGGGTTATCTTTCTTACTATTCAAATCCAACTCAAGTGAGCTATTGACATAGAAATAAATTAACATTTAAAATAGACAAATCCTTAACGATAAACATATTTGGTTAAAATTTACTGGTATGACTTTTTCATTGCTATAAGAACCTTCCTTGTGCCTTAGTGAAAACGTTAAAAATCTTATTATATTATATAGATCATCATATTTAAGCTATTTTTATTTGTGTTTAAATTGCTAACTAGCTGCCCGGCATATGTTGTTCACCTTTTTTTTATTTTTCTTCGCTATTAAGAACCTTCCTTGTGCCTTAACAAAAACGTTAAACAAAAATATACACACAACACATTCTGTGATTCATTTTTATTATATAGCTGTGGCCCGCAGTTTTACCCGCCTTACTCCGCTCCTGTTTGTCTAAGCGTGATGATATGAAGCCTAAAGCCTTCCTTGATAAATGGGCTATCTAAAACCGAAATAATTTTTCAAATCGGACCAGTAGTTCCCGAGATTAGCGCGTTCAAACAAACAAACGAACTTTTCAGCTTTGTAATCTATACTATGATATAAAAAATTATTTTGGTGTTAGAGAGCCCATTTATCTAGGAAAGCTATAGGCTATATATCATCACCAACAGGAGCGAAGCTACATCTAAAGCCACTGGGCACAATTATTTTTTATTATATAGATAATTTAAAATACCTGCGGTGCTCCAACATAGCTTTCCTATCGGCTTCTCTCTTCTCCGCAGCGAGCCTTGCCTTTTCATTTTTCACTTGTGGAGTGCGAACAACTTTGCCTCTTGCTGGAGAAGCCGTGGGTTTCGCTATTGGTGCCGCTATCTGAAATATTACAGTAATAATCACTACATAGTATAAAACAAAGTCGCTTTCTCTGTCCCTATTTCCTTATATCCCTTTGTATGCTTAAATCTTTAAAACTACGCAACGGATTTTGATGCGGTTTTTTTTTAATAGATAGAGTAATTGAAGAGGAAGGTTTTAGTATATCATTTATTAGGTTCTAGACAAAGCGGGCGAAGCCGCGGGCGGTAAGCTAGTTTCTTAATAAAATTAATAAATAAAAATATATTAACACAAAAAATTACAAACTTCAAGAAGTGAAACAGACGCAAAAAATAATAATAAAAATCGGTTAAGTCGTTTAGGAAATAATAATAATAATAATAATAAGGGCGTAGGGATGTGACGACCCCATCGCCCACGGTTGGGATATCTATTGTTTACGTGATAATAGATATTCCACCCGTGCAATCAGTCACCCGCAGGACACCTTGTGGCGGGGTGTCGGGGAGTAGCGACCCCGCGGGAACCGAGTGCTCCCGGGGGAGGCCCCTGTCTTCATCTCCAGCTTGCCTTCACCGGCCGGTCGGAGTGAAGCCTGACGAGGACAGGACCCCCACCTCTGGCTTGCCTTAACCGGCCGGCCAGAGTGGAGTCGCGAGAGCTTTTAGCTCGAAGGGTGGATGCGAAGCGTAAGTGGCGAGTGGGCACGTGATGCTGGACCCTCAGGGAGCGCGTGATCGTCGTTTAAAGTCCAGGGACGCCTCTCCACCCTTAGCTGCTCACAATATGTTGCCCCCTTGTCGCACTATTGCAGCGGCTTATTTCGGGGGCCCATACAGTGAGAGGGCGAGTCACCACCTGCCAACATATTTTTACTTTCTTTTAGTAGAAAGGCAGGTGCCATAGTTTCCAATAGTCCCCAAATACCGGCCCATTTAACATCCCTCTCCATAGCCCAGTTTATTTTGTTTTCCATATCTCGAAATAGTCCTACATCGGCCGCGGACTGCCTAGGATTGTATCTCTATAGTGCAGTCATGGGCAGGCTGCGGCTGGTGTCCCACAACACAGTAAAGTTCTCTAAAGGGCCTCTGCGTGTTGGATCCGTGTCCCCACGTAAGCCTTCCAAAGGACCGGGTACCTTCCTTATGATGGTACCCGAGTATTATAGAATGAGATACACATAATAATAATAAATCTTTATTAGCAAGCAGGCCAGTTACATTAAAAATTAACAATCTATGTACTTACAAACTAATTAATAAAACCTACTAGCTAAAAGGAATGCCGCTCAGCATTTTACAGTGAAAGCATAGACTTTCACTGCAGAGCTGATTTTCAGCGACACCTTATTTATACTTATGTCTAATTACCTACTTATAAAAAGATTTACTTAATGTTAATATTCAATATAAGTAATAAATAAATAATTAATATAAATATAATAAAAAAAAAAAAATAAATAAAAAAAACATAATAAATAAAATCATAAATAGTAGTACTTATAAATAAACAATTTATATTTTGTTAAGTGAATAAATACAATACATTACATACAATTATACACATTACAATACAAGCCAAAACCAGACAAGTGCGTAGAATTACAAACGAGCAATGAAATGTTTAAACATGTTTCTGTTTGATTAAAAGGTACGCTGTTAAATGTTTATTAAATGAGAATTTTGATTTCTTATCCCTAATAGGAGGAGGTAAATCATTCCAACAATGGGTTGCTGCCCATTTGTAACTACCTCGAAAAGCGCTTGTACGATACTTAGGAACTATAAGAGGATTCGTTGTTGTTCTTGTAGGATACATATTTGATTGCTCTCTCCATTCAATCTTATCATAAAGATATTTCGGTGATTCCTTTTTGATTATTGAAAATATCATATTAGCCAGATGCAATCTCCTTCTTGCAGCCATTTTTAAAATATTATTTTTATTGAGATAAGGAGTGATGTGACTTCTTTTAGGTATTCCAAAGCAGTATCGTGCACATGCGAAGGAAGAGTTCAGATACAAAGATAGGCACAGAAGAATTATATATTATGTACAGATTATAGATAAGTAGCATACCTCTTGCCAATTATTGATTTCCGGCCGCGGCTTCGACCGCGTTTTCAAAGAAAAACCCGCATAGTTCCCGTTCCCGTGGGATTTCAGGGATAAAACCTATGCTATGTGTTAATCCAAGATACCCTCTATATGTGTGCTAAATTTCATTGTAATCGGTTCAGTAGTATTTGCGTGAAAGAGTAACAAACACACACATACACATTACAAACTTTCGCATGTATAATATTAGTAGGACGATTCAAAAGTGCTTCTAGAAGAAGTCTTATTGAATAAATAAATGTTTGAGTATGAGTTTAGATAAATAAATGAATAAAATAGACTATTACTTCCAAAGTTTCATACCTCTTGCCAATTATTAGCTTTCAACGCATCAATGTGTGCATACAGTGCGTCCACATTCCTGACTTGCAAGCAGACCATGTCCCAGAAGCCCTGTAGATCTTCCAATGTTGTAGGGAACTGCTCGTCGCCACGCTCGTTTATATTGTTGTAGCAGAGGCCTGGAACGTTTTTAGGGGTTTTTGTGAGAAAAAGACAATTTTTGTAGCAAATGCAATAGTTTTCAAATTCAAATTCAAATAATTTATTTGTTAGAATTGTGGTAATACAGAAGATCACTTCATTTAAATAAAGTAGTCCACACAATTCACCAAACAATTGGCATATTATAAAAATATACACACATTGAATAAGATTAAAATTAATTTAGTTTTAATCTAATATATAAAAATGAATCGCAAAATGTGTTGGTAAGCGCATAACTCGAGAACGGCTGAAACGTTTCGATAATTCTTTTTTTATTATATTTCTTGAAGTATGAGGATGGATCTTATGTAGAGAAAACGTAAACATGTACCACGGGCGAAGTCGGGGCGGACCGCTAGTTACTAATAAAGTGTAGTTTCTACTGTGTAGATTAGAAATTTGATTAAAAGTCGTAGTCGTAGTTCATATTGCTAGTTGCTACTTAAATGTCATCGCTCAAATAAAAAAATTACAAATTTATTTGATATTATTTGAAAATGGATTACGGTCTGAATTTATTAAAATAATGTAAATATAACATGATTATTATAAAATCATTGATCTCTATACTTATATTGTACCAAAATGATTCTTATTTTCATGTCAAGTAACACATTCTGTTATTAATTCAGTTTTACCCTGCCTGCTTCACTATAGCACATCATGGTTATTTTTAAAAGAAAAATAGATAAAAGGCAATGTATACTGTGTAAAATTATTTAAAAGACTTTTGAGTTATTAAAGCATTCACTAAATTAATAAATAAGAAAAATATTCCGCCGAATCGAGAACCTCCTGCTTTTTTTAAGTTGGTTACAAACTAACCTTCAAACTGTTGCATTTTCTGCGTAGCTAGCAGTCTGGCTTTGCCTGACGCCGCTCGGAGCAATCCCAACACTTCTTCACTAACATTCTCTTGGTTCTGGAATTTATTACATCATAAAATTAATACAAATAAAAAAGGAATTTATATGAAATAAATAAAATATCGCATGACTCATAATACAAAGCTTTAGAGAGTCCTCATGTGTTTTAAATCATTTTAGATCAATTTGTCATTGACGATTTCAATGGCAAATTAATACAAGAATTATAAGGTGTATTTTAAATGTTTCTATAAAAACAGTCTATATCAATTGTATTAAATTAATAAGAATCATATAATAATTGGGACCTATCTGCAAAGGAGGATCATGTTTTTCGAGTGTATGAGTTTTTGTTACTATTTCAAAGAACCATTACACATAATATAGTATGTACAAAAAAGTTGTGAAATTTTGAAAAAACCATGTATCATCACGCTAAGACCAACAGAAGCGGAGCAACGCGGGTAAAACCGCGGGGCACAGCTAGTTAAGTATATTCAAGTTAAACTATGTATTTAAGATTCTATAAATAAATAAATATTTGTAATCACAGTAAAAATATAAGTAACAACTCACCTGTAAGCTTTCCAATTCCTTCTCAGCTCCAACGGCGAGCGCAATCAGCCGCTCCGTTTCCTTCTTCTCCAAATCGATGAAATAATATGCGTCTTTAACTACCTCCCCATTACTCGTCCCCACACCGTTCACACCATTCGTTTTCACACCGTCTATTATCACAGTATCACCATTCGCTACTTCACTAACTTTCTCATCAGTCTTTTCTTGCGGAATATCCGATTTCTGAGGCGACAAATCCGCCTTACTCTTCCTGGGGGATAAAACTGGTAATTGCGCACGGAATTCCGGCCGCAAATGCCTCATAACCGGTAGGACAGACGAGTCTTCTTTTGTAGGACTGCTGTTTTCACTGTCGAAGCTGTCGTCTGATCTGCGCGGAGATACGAACCTATCGCTCTGGCAGTTCAGAGATTTCTCTGTTAGGACTTTGGCCTCATCGTCCTCGCTCGAACTCTTCAATTTGTGCCGCTTCTGATTGAAAAAGCCTTGCGCCAACGCGCCTGGTCCGTACAGACGCTCGACGCGCTGCTGTATAAAACTTTTCATGGGGCTCGTCAATTGCTCCCCATTTTCCTTAGTTATCTCTACCCTCTTCGAAACTTCGTTGGACGAAATAGTATAGGATTCAGCACTAAACCTACTCTCCTTGCCATTCGTTGTTACCGTTTGCCTAAAATTTGATTCCGAATAACTAGACTTAAAGGCTACTTCTTTAGCATTATCCACTTCATCCTTCTGAAGCATTGAGGACGCAAAGTTTTTGCTCTCAGTCGATATGTAAGAACGACTGGTGGTCGTCATCGTTGGTCCCAGGAAGTCGTTCTTCAACTGCTTATTCTCAGCAGCCATATAAGCATGGGAGGGCGTAGCTATATATGGATCCGTGTGCGCCTTTGAAGGCGCTTTTGGTGTCAAATTCGTCCGAGTATCATGAGGAACGAACGTCGGCACCAGCAGTTTGTTAGCGCTGACGGGCACTGGCACGAGAAGCGAGTTATTTTCGCTCCTGTATTGGTAAGTGTGTGTTATCGGCCTTATGGGTGATGCTTCGCGGCTTTTATTGATGTCCTGGCGTAATTTGGAATCGTATGTCGTGAGATTTGTGTAACCATTGACGGAGCATGCCAAATTTAAATAGCTGGGCTTCTTTTGCGGTGGATCGTCGCGTTTTTTGTGATGACTTCGCGATCTGTGGCTGGATGAGTCTACGAGGATCTTTGGAGGTGGTTTTAGGAGGTTTTCTGACTTTTGAGTATGTTTTGGTGTTGGTGTTGAATCTTCAGGAGTTCTTGGTGGTGAAAGTGGAGTCGGAGTGATATTTGGTTGTAGGGAACCAGCCCTTTCTTGTATTCGCGATGTGAATTCCTTTATCCGACTAGTTGTTGACGATGGTGTTAAGAGATTCAAACTTCCTGATGTGGTATCTGTAAGAAAAACATACTCATTAGCTTGATATTTACTATGATAATCATAACATTAAATAAAACGATTGTTAATTTTGGATAATACTTTAAGACGTGGTTATTGAATAATGAAATATTAAAATTAATTCGATTCGATTTTATGCACAGAAGCGGCTTTAACACATTTAGTTATCAACAGTGGTATTCTTTAATACGAAAAGACCAAATAATAAATTAAAAAGGATATACACACATTTTTAATACATACTACACTTAATCATTTAAATACAAACATACATCTTCAGCTAAATCTCAAACCACATCTATAATTAAAAATTACATAAGCATTACAACATCACAAAACAAACATGACACCGTGACTGAACAATGCAAAAAATCTACAAAGAAAATGTCAAAGCACTTATTTAGCATATTTTATACAAATACGGCGCTAATATTACGCAAATTCTAAGCATTGAGCAACTCACAAGTAAACATTGGGAAATAATCACACATAATCACTACACAGTATATAACGAAGTCGCTATGTATGCTTAAATCTTTAAAACGACGCGTTTTTGTTGGGATTTTTTAAATAGATAGAGTGATTCAGAAGTTTTTAGTATATAATTTATTTATTAGGTTTTTAACAAAGCGGGCGAATCCGCGGACGGAAAGCTAGTTTTATTACAAAGCACATTTGCCACTGGTGTTTGTGCAATGAGCGAGCATACCATTTTTACTCTATAGATTATTTTATCAACAAGGTCGCGATTGATAAGTTGTTAATCGAGATATTATGTTTTATAAGAATTAAATTTGACGTAATTTTTTAAACAGCTGTTTTATAATATGCACAAATTTGCAAAACGGCAAGACTTTTTACTTTGTAATGGGATGAGACGGCTAGATCAGTCATATTTATTATTAGTTAGATTATTTCTATGAATTTATGAATGAAAATAATAAATTAGACAAACTGTTTTATGGATGAAATAATGGAATTACCTTTTTTTCAACACTGTAGTTTGCTCACTATAAATAAATTTATTTATAATCTGTTTAAAGTGTCAAAATGTATCTAATATATATTATAAAGGCGAAAGTTAGTAAGTTTGTATGGATGTATGGATGTTTGTTACTCTTTCACGTAAAAACTACTGAACCGATTACAATGAAATTTAGCACACATATAGAGGGTAACTTGGATTAACACATAGGATAGTTTTTATCCCGGAAATCCCACGGGAACGGGAACTATGCGGGTTTTCCTTTGCAAACGCGGGCGAAGCCGCGGGCGAAAATCTGGTATTTTATATAGCTAATAAATTAGAGATATGTTCACTCATTTGTGCAATTTTGAAGTTATTAAATAGGCTGTAAGGTTTAATTTGTAATGGATGAAATGGTAGGACAGTGTTCGCTGAATCACTATATGATATAGTGATATTCTTATTATATCATAGTGATATTATTATCATAGAGTATATTAATGAGCATTTGTTACTTTTACCCATCACAACTGTATTGATTTTGACACAAAAATATATAAAAACCTTTCTTGGATATACCATCTATAAATCACTACATAGTATAAAACAAAGTCGCTTTCTCTGTCCCTTTTAAATCTTTAAAACTACGCAACAAATTTTGATGCAGTTTTTTTTTAAAGATAGAGTGATTGAAGAGGAAGCTTTAAGTATATAATTTATTAGGTTTTTAACAAAGCAGGCGAAGTCGCGGGCAGTGAGCTAGTATACTATCGTTCATTTCTTACACCTTAATATGTAGAAACGGGATGTATATGACTCAATGAAGTTTGCATGATGCATATAAATAGTGTAATTTTAATACAAGTGTTATACCAACATATATGGTTAAGGTATTCAGTAAATTGTATCTACGGTTGTGTTATTCACAACAAAGAGAACATATAATTATAATACAAAAGAGGTTATAACATAAAATATATTGAAACGTAAAAGTATGTTTAATGTTAAAATTATTTATTAGTTGTCTTGTTTAATAATTACCTTTTTTAATAGTTAGATAGATTTCTCTACATAAAAAATATAATTAGATTGTAGAAATATCTTTTTCCTTAAATAGATATTAAGTTTCAACTATCACGTATTTTAGTACTTTGGGTTTGATAAAACATGCCAACTATTATTAGATTGATGATTATTAACTTGATGTAGGTCATAAAACTGCATTGTTTAGCGAAATCAAATATTGCTTACCTACATTAGGATTTGTTTATGCAGACAAATTTACCCTATGCGGATTAACACGACACTACGGCATATACCTACTTCTTAAATAAATCAACAATATTTTTCCGATAACTTACTAATAAATTAACTATGTCCGTTTATAACAGTATTACTCATGTTAGGAGCAAAGCTAAATAAAGAAAACATGAGTATTCTGCAACTAGCCAAACGAATGAGTAACACAGTGTACGCATGAAAAAAAATAAAACTTACGAAATCACATATTGTGCAGAGGTCAAAAATACACTTTTTCATATTATAAAAACATTGTTCAACTTACCTCTAACGGGCTAACCGCAAAAATTAAACGTTGTTTGCAACAGTTTTTTCACTTCACAAAACTTTAAACTTTACATAGAATTTCAATTTTTGATTCGCACGAGTCAAATCACAGACGTCAAAGTGTCAAACTTTTTTTCAACTTTTTTTTCGAAACGTCACCGGCTGCGGCTTGCGCAGTAGCGGCCGGTCTATGTCGTTCCGTTTCACGGTCTGTGGCGCCTGTGTTTAATCTGTCATTATTTTTCTTCCTCATTAGTCTTGGAAACGACGATTAGAGTTTGTTTTATGACTAATATACACGATATATGCATGTAACTGGGGCTTATATGAAATAAATTGTTCAATGAAATATTCTGAACAATGTTACATACTTTACGCGAGCGTATTAGTCGACAAGTTATAAGACAATGACCGAGTGGCGAGTATACCAAGTGCGTAGGCCGCACGAAGGTCAACCGATGACTTGTAGCATACATCTTTGTTTGTATGCATTTTGCAATTTAAATTGTAAATGTCCACATGACCTAGTTATTAATTTTTTTTTTTGCAAGCTAAGGTCAGTTACGTAGGAGGCTATTTTTTGTTATGACTAAGTATCGCCTATTCTCTGATTTTCACTTTGATATATGTATTTATAAAATCCTGGACACATTAAGCCTATTGTGGTAGATTTTATAGGCACTGAGTAATATTTTTCTATAATAAATGAAGAACAATACCTTTTCAAAATATGAACAGTGTTGCTATAAAACTATTAAGAGCCACTTAGACTGCAGACATCTTTTGTTTATATGCACCTGGAGTTTTTTAGCGAAAAAGTATTTGTAAACTGTTGCTGTTGTTCACATTGTTTAAATTCTGTTATGTCCCAAAATATAATATGTTGGTATATGTATTTATAAACTTAACGAAAAAGATAAAAGTACGTAAGCATTTATTTTGAAACATATTTAACGTTCTCAAATTTACACTGTAATTATAAAATCTAACACTCAATCTGTTTATTTGTAACGAAGCATCTGGTTTTAAAAATAAACTCGTAGCGTCGAAAATTTATGGTTAGAAATGCCAAGATGTGATTGACCTAATGTTTTGATGTGTTTAGGCGATCGTAAAAAGGAACGTAATAATTAAAGGGGAACATAAAAAGTTAAAAAAAATATAACGAAAATAAAATAGTTTACCTTTTATTACTGCTTACTATTGTTGTATTAACGAAGCATATGAGACTAAATTAGATTGTTGTTTCTAAGTACCTAAATATCAATATGTACAATTTTTTTTCTCCGTCTTATAAACAGTTAATCATATACAGTTGAACCGAATTTATAGAAAACAAAATTAGAAAATTTTATACTTCTGAATGAACAAAATGTAAGTAACTATAAACTACTTAAACAGATTTCTAGGAAATTATTGAAAAACCAGCCTTGCAAATTCTGCATTCATTCTAATGAATAGGATTAAGGAATATAACAATAAAACTATTTCCCGAAATAATGACTATGGTTTTCTGTGTGGTAAATGGAGATACTTACGTTTATGTAGCACGTAACACATTGCATATAGTAATTGGGTTAGTATTTTTTCATTTATGATAAGTATTTTTAATGCCAACATGTACTAACAAAAGGAGAGTTAAATTCTACGGATTTACTCGTGCCTTTGGACCAATTCGATTTTGTAGATTAGACAGTAAAATAACAATTTCTAAGTTATAATGAATTTCCTTTAGTATTTGGCAAGAAAGCACGCGTATTCTGATGTTCTTTACAAATCTGACGTGCTCCTCTGGTCTTTAGCTTGGTTTAAGTGGCTTATAAAATTAGCTAATTAGGTCCTGAACAGGATGCAAGAGATATCTTGCTTATCTGCCGCTTAATTCCAAATTCCCTGTTGTAATCTCCTACTGTATGAAATGCTAAGTGGTCAAAAAAAAACATCTTATCCATACTATAATATTATAAATGCGAAAGTAACTCTGTCTGTCTGTCTGTTACTCAATCACGCCTAAACTACTGAACCAATTTGCATGAAATTTGGTATGGAGATATTTTGATACCCGAGAAAGGACATAGGATAGGTTTTATCCCGGAAATACCACGGGAACTGCGCGGGCGAAGCCGCGGCTGGAAAGCTAGTACACTATAATATAAGATATAACTTTGTTTCTGATCCTATTGGCTACATTTTAGACAATTTTAGATCGTTTTTAGTTATTGTCTAATCTTATTTGAATACAATGATTTTGGCATTAGAAAATTTACGTTCATCACGCCGTCATTCTACAAAATTTTATATCTTTATCTTTATCTTTATAATATATATAAATCTCGTGTCACAATGTTTGTCCTCAATGGACTCCTAAACAACTTAACCGATTATAATAAAATTAGCACACCATGTGCAGTTCGATCCAACTTGAGAGATAGGATAGGTTTTATCCCGGAAATCCCACGGGAAAGGGAACTATGCGGGGTTTTTTCTGAAAACGCGGGCGAAGCCGCGGACGGAATGCTAGTATGCCTATATGTATCCCTGTTTAACATTCCCTTTGAGCGACGAATACACTTTTCTTTTTTGTTAATAACAAATTAAAAAGGTAAGCAAAAGTAACAATTATCATTAGGGTTATCGAAGGTAAGCGTAATCCTACGCCTGTGCAATTAAAAAGAATGCCTGATGGAATACGTCTTTTGCTTCTAATCAACGAACAGATAAGCATTATATTAATTAATAATGATAAGAGTGAAGCGTTATTAAAACTATTATCGTTCAAAGTTTGATAAAATATAAGCTTTTGCCGCTCAAATTAATATTGTATCATATAACTATTTGACGTCAAAGGCAAATTGCGAATTGATGAAAATAGTTTATAAATGAGAGGCTCTTAGATTTTGAAACATATTCTTATTTAAAGTTTAGCTTGTTTCTTTTTAACTAATTTTGATAATAACTAGTTCAACACAGCACATATCTTACCTACTAGCTTTCCGCCCGCGGCTTCGCCCGCGCAGTCAAAGAAAAACCCGCATAGTTCCCGTTCCCGTGGGATTTCCGGGATTGCATTATTTTCCCGGGATAAAAAGTAGCCTATGTCCTTTCTCGAGTATCAAAGTATCTACATACCAAATTTCGTGAAAATTAGTTCAGTAGTTTAGGCGTGATTGAGTAACAGACAGACAGACAGAGTTACTTTCGCATTTATAATATTAATATGGATTACTACTTGCAGGGAAATGTATTTTAGAATGTACTATTAAAACATTTATAAAGATTATAAAATAGAACTTTAAATGTGACTGGAATGAAATTATAGGATGTATAATAGTGAACGATATTCGATATTGTGTAAGGTGATATCAAATCTATTAATAATGTACGAAATAATAAACTTACATCTAACTAAAAAGCGAAACATTCACAATAAAAGAAAACACATGAAAACAGAAATGAAATGTTTATTAATAAATAAATAACACATCGAAAAGTAAAAGCTTACACTAGCGTACATGATAACAATAACAAAAAAGCTAGATAATAAAAAGAGATAACTTATAGCAATAAAAAGATCGATACATAACAATAAACATGCTTACAGCTAAGCGACACACGACAAACATCAAAACGTGTTTGTGAAGATGAAATAGATGATTAATATTAAATACTATCAGCAGAATTTGCTTCATCTAACACCTTCATTCACACGTATTCTATATATCTAAATTTACCTGAAAAATCGGTGCTGGCGTCGACGTCCAGCGAGCAACTGCCGATAGAGTCCACAGACTTATCCATTACTTTCACAACCAATTTCTTTGAGCTATTCTTCAAAAGATCGGCCGGTTTAACCTCTATCTCATACGGACCTATGCTATCTAGATCGTGTTCTATACGCACTTCGTTGGACTTTGGCGAAACAGTAGAACTTGGTAGTCTTATATCAGTCTCATCAGTGTTAATAGTTAGTATGGAATCAGGTTTCAGTGTATCGCCAGTCTTGTCCAATATCAATGTGCTCTGACTTGTAAAATTGCTTCGTATAGGCTCAATGTATTCAACTTCATCGTCATATACGAATAGGTGATTGGAATGTCCGTTTAAACCATGTTCGTCAGTCGCGTCCGCCGGTACAGCGTCTATAACTGTCTGTGGTTTAGTAAGACTTTTGTAATAATGATTCTCTAGCTTCTCTAATTGGCGACGAGTGTCTGATTGCTTTTTTCTCACCGAATCTATTATAAGTGGCAAATTCAATAGATCCGGTGTCTTCTCTCTGTCCCGTTTGAATAACGGAGAATCATCGCTTTCAAGTTCAAATCTTTTATATTTGGACGAACAGTAGTCGTCTATAGATGACGTATCCGATTTCTTGGAATCGAAAAAAGTATCCAAAGAGAAGAAAGACTTCCGTTTTTTCTTTGGCCGGCTGGATTTATCAAAATTCGACGCGACAAAGGGATCTCTAGAGCTGTATTGCTGAACACAGATGTTACTTGTGTTGACTAATGACTTTGGTCTAGATTCCTTAGGTAGACTTAACGGTACGCGGTTCGTTTCAATTTTCCGCGAATCCAAGCTGAGAGTTTTACGAAATCTCTCATTGAGATTGGAGAGCAAAACGCTTCTTCGTTCTGTGGATTTAGGCGTGACGTTGTAGGAATTTTGCTTGCTGCTAGACGGTTGATTTTCTGGAATGTGCTCTGTATATTTAAACTCTATATCTTGCTCTGAATGATCTGGATCTCTGTCATCAGGTTTCCTGTACGCTTCTGAAGGGCATAGAGAGGATTGGCGATTGTCTGGTCGATGGAAAGAGAAGGAGCCTCGATTGGAGGAAGATTGTTTTCTGTCGCAGATGCAATTGCCTATGCAGCTGAGTTTAACGCATGGCCTCTTAGTATCGGCCTCCACGTGAATTTTATGACTTGTAGTTGGAATGTACGTGTCAGGTTTGTGTTTGTGGACGAGGAGGTCCTGTCGTATCTTCTCCAGCCGTTCGTCGCCATTTAAGCCCCGCGTGTACTTCGACTTCGGTGGTCGGAAGAATCTAATCGAGCCGGTGGCATGAGGATCATTTGCTCTTCTCCTTACGAAAGACGGCGAATCCGATATTTTGTTAACACCTAGAAGAAGAACCGGCGACTTTTTGTCCTCCTCATCAGGTAAATCGCTGTGAACAAAAATGAAACAATTAGTCAACAGCTTGAAGCACATATTTTCTATTATTGCAATTGAAATTGCCATACAAAAGTAACTTTATTTTTATCAACTTTAACGATAAAACTTTTTCATAAAAATCTCAATTTAAAATTAACAACATAAACAAATAAATTGAAAGAAAGAATTGGGTTAAAACACAAGAAACACACACAAGCAAAATTAAAGCAAAACATAAAAATAACAAATACTTACCAACACACACACATGGATTAAAATAAGTTAAACACTCAAAGGGAAATGATAAAGAAAGAAAGATAATAAAAGAACTAGCATGTATCAAATGTTACTATGTAAATGCATGGTAATTTAAAGATCTGTGAAACATTTATAATGAAGTTAAAGATATTATGAAGATGTACTGAAATAGTATCACAATCTTAGAAAACATGTATATAGGTGATATATTGTTACTTGGTATCATAAACGTTTTTTGAATAGTCATGGCTAAATATGTATTGACAATATGATACCTATTTCATGACCATTTTAGTATCAGAAATATTTTAACTGAGTTTTAAAATGGTCATACTCGTATTTCACTCCTAACATAATTTACATGATTACATCCCATTTTATCTCAGTAAAGAAATTTTACCAAATTGTATTCATCTCTACTTTCACGTTTCAAACTTATTTGCCATTTTCTTTAAACCAGTAAAGAACCCCAGGTATTTTAAGTTTTACTAAATATCATCTACTACAAAAAACTGCACAAATTGCAATGATAAATACCCGTTTATCATCAACACAAACAAAGTTCTAATTAACTCATTATTTGTACTGTATCGTATATCCAAGGACGGAATCTTGTGTTACATTTAGTTTAATTACGTCGCAAATAATTATACATACTTATTCCTTACTTCATAAAATAATAATGCGATTTTATCACGATAATTATGAAAAAAAAAATGCTCGCGTGTTTAGAGATCTGTCTGTATTGTCTGATGTTAAAATATTTTTATGTAATACATTCATAACCTTAATTTAATCTGTATAATCCATAAAAAAACTCGTATTATGAGCAGGAATATGCTCCAAATCTATTAAATCGATTTTGCTTTATTCCCCAAAAGAAATAGTTCGTATTTTATATTTGCTTCTATCCCACTAAAACCCGCGCGAAGCTGGTACGAGGAGCTTGTATGTTTATAAATTCATCTTCAAAACGTTTCAAAATTCAAGCACTTCCTGGCTCTGAATTTAGCTGGAACGTTGTCTTAGACCACATCTCATCTTAACATCAGGCGAGATTGTGGTCAAGGTCTTCCCTATTGCCAATAAAAAGCATAAAGTTTGTAAAATAAACAGTAAATAAAGGTTAACAAACATTTACTGTTTGTTTTACAAAGAATTTTTAAAACCCAATCGATCCAAGCAGGTTTAAAAAACAAAAACATTGCGTGATTCGTGCTAATCATTTAGCTTTATCGAGTCAGGGAGTGCCAGGACACGTGGGGTTCCAACCTGGTACATTTGAGGGGAAATACGATATAAATGATCAATATGTATGTATAAAACAAAGTAAAAATTGTGAGACTATCGAGTTTCACCATTTTTAATCGAGATAGTTGAGATTGCTATATCGAAAAATGCAATAGAATGGCTAACCTGATGCAGAATAAATGAACGTAGAAAACTTTGGGTAATTTCATGTCAAGGACAGTCTATAATCTAGAAATTAAAGAGAAACGGCTTTTCACAAGATGTAGACCAGTACGGACTGGAAAATACACAGGCTATCTTTTTCATTGATTTTAAACTTATTTATTACCTCCGGATTAGTATTTGACCTGTCGTATAAAAAGCCAAGTGTCGAAGTGTGTTTGTTAAAAATGAGCCTAGATGTTAGACATTAGCTATCTGTATATAACCATTGAGATATACATATGGAGACGACACCGCCTACATCACTTATGTTCCGCTCAACATACGCCATATGGCGTAACTGCACGCTCATTTTTTATTTGTTTTAAAGTGAAACGTATCAAATAAGCCTTCGTGTGTGTTTAGGTAAGTACCTAACTAGATAATAATTTTTAAAACTTAGTTAGAGCAAAAAAATGGCGCACAGATTTTGTTCGTGGTGTCTCCGCCATACGTAGTATTATTATCTCAATGTATATAACACATTTTGTGGGACCTCAACTTGGTTAAATTTTACAATCAATTGACTTACTTTTTTGTCTTTTTAAGCTAGAACGTTTTCCCATATCTCTCTCCTATTCATATTTCTACCATTTAACTGAATTGTCTCTTAGCTCGTATTTGAGATAACACAGAACAGGTTCCATACATGTGAATATTCTATTAACGTTTGCGTACATAATACCATTATGGGAAACGAGTTTCTGACCTCAGATCTTTTTAGAATTCCGCGAGTGGAAGGTCATAGTAAATGTCTTTGTTGTGCAATTATTTGATTTCATAATAAACAAAACAAATCATCGGATATAGAATTTAAAGTGGGTGTAACTCTTCTTCAGAACAGACAGTATTTGAACGAATAAGTTGACTTACTTTTCCAAGTTTGTCATCTTTGGATACGGAAACTTTTATCTTGGACAAGGCATTTTTGACAAAAGGCAACACAGTTACAGTAAATAATACATTTATAGCAGAGACTATATTGCTGTGCTAAAGAAGTGGTAGCGGCTAGATCATTGAAGGCTCAATTGATATTTATATTGGGTTAAAGAAGCTACTTCTTCATCAGTCTTGTATACCATTGAACATAAGGATATTAGCACGGATGTTACTAAGCCAGTCAGAAAATCAGGTGTTTTTTTCACATATTATGTATAAGTATATACATAATAGTTCAGGATACATCGCCCATTTTTGCAAGTGACTACTATCAAGCTAATTTTCCGTTTGTAGCTTTATTTTGATGAGACGCCCATTATTTTCGTGTACGAAAGTCTCGATTGTGGTAGCTAACAGAGATAACAAGGATAAAATTTTTTGATTTGATGGTTCTCAAATATTTATTACTAACTGAATTTTTTTTTGTTCAATATCAAGATAATTACCTAAATTATTCAAAAAAAAAAATTTGTCCTACAAAATCTATGCTTGGTTCAAAGAGTCCCCCTTTCCAAAGTGTATCGATAACGAGGTCATCATAAATGATTACTAACAAGCTGATTTTTTTGTTTTCACTTAGTTAATGTTTATATAATTCAACAGACATATTGTCCTACAAATTGCGTAATAAATATTTGAGAACCATCAAATCAAAAAAATTTATCCTTGTTATCTCTGTTAGCTACCACAATCGAGAGATTCGTTTACGAAATTATTCGGTGTCTCATCAAAATAAAGCTACAAACGGAAAATCAGCTTGATAGTAGTCACTTGCAAAAATGGGCGATGTATCCTGAACTATAATATACTATGTGAAGTTTGTATGTATTTTAAACAGGAGCTTTAGCTTTTTTAAGCTGTTGTGGTATAAGGTAGTTATTGCGTACTTAAACTTATTATTGTTTGCTATTAAAATATTACGAATAAAATACACGCCTAATCGGTAATTCGATCCCGAGTCGGTACTAAAAAATGTCGGTTTAGTAGGAAATAAAAGGCTTATGGCTTTATTTTCATGGTGAAGTAAACATAATATCAGCTCTGAGACAGGGAATTCACTTTTACACAATTATTTACATTATTTTACCTATCCGAATTCATTTTGTTGATTAATAATTCTTAATTTCAGGAACGTCCCTAGTTTATCGTTTTACGACTGTCGCGTCGTTTATATATTCTGCTGTGTACTTATAAAAGCATATTGATTCAATATGGAAATTATTGATTTTATAACCATCACAATGAAACATACTTTTTCCTGGGAATAAAGACCTTGAAATTTATAAAGAGAGTGAAATTTTATTGCCTTAATTCAATAGAACTGAACATTAACAATGTACCAAGTCTTACAGTAAAGGCAACACACTATTAATTCCAACAACCAAACCATGCATTCAATTATGGTCTGTAATATCTAGATGAAAGAGTGCATATTCCACAATAATGCTGTACATCATCAGAACCATTTGTAATCCACTTTTGCGTGAGATAGAGCAATTTACGCTTTGTCTGGCGAATTGCGAGTGGTGTGAACGTGTCGATATAATTTAGTAATTACTTATATGAAAAAATGCAATCAAATGGCAATATCGATTTCATTTTTATCTGTTACAGCCTTGCCGTGCATGATACAAATGATTACCGTTAATTTTTATAGCGTTGAATTTATTTTATTTGAACGATTAGGGTTTTTTTATGAAACCGGTTATTTTTAAAAGTATTGCACACGTAATACATGTTCACTTGGGATTTTTTTTTTGAAAATGCGAAGCCTTTTGCTGTATACATTTAGTTCTTGAACAAATGGGTAAGTGGTAGTAGTATACATGTTCTTTACTATTAAAGAAGTTTTATATACATTATATCGTCATATTCAATCAATTCGTCCATCACTACAACTACCGCTTTATGATCTTCTGTTGTCACACCTTTACTTTGAAACTATATACTTCATAATAAAAGAAAATCGATACATTATCGACAAATACATTATGGACAAATCCTATCGATACTAGCACATCACTACACAATCACAGGCCATTGGAACTGCTCGCTCCATCGAGTCGCAAATTATCTGCGCTCTTCGCTGATCTATAATATGTGATAACGGGATGTTATTCAAGCCAACTGTATGTATTAAATATAAAAAAATATTTTTATACAGATAACAGATTTACACATAAAAAAGTGCGAGTCGGACTCGCACATCGAGGGCTCCGAATAAACCGATTATATCGCACACTTAAAACATAAGTGGCACTATACAAAAAAATTCATTTTTGAGTTAAGTATGCAGTCAAAAGGCATAAAACGAAACGCGCCTAACGCAAAGATCCCGGTAGCTCTAATGCGTCAAATTTTTGCTAGATGTCGCTAGTGTCACTTATGAATTTGTCACAATTTGTCCGGTCGGTAATTGATAAACCGGCACTATGCCATTTCGCGTCAAGTCTCCGGTGGAAATCCTTGTCGAGGTGAGTCAAAAACTGGCACTTTGTGTAAAGTGCCACTTATTTAATTAATTTGCTTTCGAATATTTACAGTGAGTAAATGCATAAGTGGCAGTTTGAATATAATGCCAGTTATTTAATAAGTTTAGTGTGGATTTTGTTTTTATACGAAATTCAATAACGGGCATTTTCTTTAAAGAGCCATTTAATCAATAAATATGCTTTTAAATTTTCGCTGTGCGTAATAACATTAGTGTCAGTTATATTATGTTAACTTTAATTAGGACTTTGTTTTTATTCGAATTTAATAATAAAAAAAGGCATTTTGTTTAAGGCTTTTTGTATTATACTATCATGGATCCGAAAAGAAGTAGATGTAGAAGTATAATAGAATTATCAACTCAGAACAATCAAAGAAAAAAAGAAAATGATGACGATGATGGATCTCAAATTACTAAGCCTGCTTCTAAAAGAAATTCCGATATTGTTGAACCGCTTTCAACAATGAGTGCGTCCGATTTGAACATCATGAGAAGTTCATCCTTTAAGCTCTTATCACAACCAAACTAACACTGACGATGGTAACTTTTTTCTCGCCTCAGACGATGACAGAACAAACTTTCCATCAAATAAAAAATGCAGGAGATCAAACTCAAACTCGTCGTCATCGTCTTCGTCGTCCAGCTCGTTCTCATCTTCGTCCTCAAGCACATCATCCAGTTCAGCTTCAGCTTTGTCTATACAAAGGCCATAACCTAACCCAACAAATTACTCAAAGTAGGTACTATAGACACACGTAATAATTTCGACCCTTCTAATCCGGATGACGAAACAGAGAACCCAAAATGTAAAGTAAAAGGAATGACCAAATGCAAAAATTGATGACATTTCCTTCACTCAGATTGTTGAAGTTTCTAATAATCATCAAATAAGTGATCATCTTCCTGCTGATTCGAATCTTAAAAATAGTCTTGCTCCGAATGATGGTTATCTTGTCGCCTCTTCCAACCCTGCTGATAACGTCGAAATCATACATTTTAATACAAATGACACAGGAACGATGAACGATACTGCAAAAGAAGCTCCAACTCAGCCAGTTGATGCAATTACAAGAAAACGAAAAAGAATAAGATCGTTACATACTACAAAATAATATTGTGAAGATACTAATAAATACAGGCAAAAATATGTTTCAAACTCAAAACGTTTTTCCAGCTAAAATGATTAAGCAACCTTGTGGAAGTACATGTCGTCTGAAAATCGCAGATAGAATTTCTGAAGAGTCACGAAAACTTATTTTTAACTTAACAGAGATAAAGCCCAGATATAAAATATATAAAAAGATTAACTCTAATAGAAAACCGAAGAAGGTTAACGAAGTTACTGCAAGATTTTTACTGACCCGTGATAATTAAACCTTTGATACGCTGATTTTTACGTAACTTTAACAGTTCCTACTTGGAAAGAATTTGACCTTAGCAAATTAATTGAAATACCTCTAATAACTGTACTGATTAGTAAGTAGTAAGAACAAGATTTTAATGTTAATGTTATTTATGACAATACTTTTATCTAGATTCAAACAGACTTGTTAATTATGAATATGTGTGGTAATTTTGACCGAAAACTATGAGCATGTGCCAAATAAATATAATTCTTTATTATTTTAGTAATTCTACTGTTTTATTTCTCTCTTTGTTATTATTACAATGTAGGGAAAATAACATTTTAGAGGTCATTAAGCAAAAAGTTTTGAATAACTAGAAAACTATAACCGACACAATACTAAACATTTTTTTAAAATGCTTCTCCATTAATAAATAATCAATAATTTTATTGTTTGCCACTGGATACTGAAACAGCGTTAGTCAAACTGTTATTTTAATCCGATCACAAGTCTATATTTATATTTTTTTAGTTCCATATCACCAATTCAATTTTTAAAAAATCTTAAAACGGCCGTACTGTAAAATTAACATTTTCGTTTAGTGCCATTTATGTTTTAAGGGTGCGATATTATGTTGTACAGACGGACAACAAAGTGAACCTATAAAATATTGCGTTACGAGTATCAAGGTTTGGCAAGCAATACCGTCACGTCATGGAGTATGGCGACGACTTTGGTATCTTTAAATCTCGCCAAAGAAATTTCACTTCTGACACGTGTGCTCGGCGCATGCTCTTTTTTATGTGACTTGTGTTTCTGGCAGATGTAACCACTTTTAAAATGAAATTAAAACAATTAAAAGCACGATACCTCGATACGTTTAATTCGATTAATTGTAACAATCGTTTATGTTGCACTATCGATTAACTTTATATACCAAAACAATTCTTTATTTAGAGCGCCACTAATCGATTAATATGAATTTTTGTGCATTTTCGATAGGTTAATCTTAATTCTTATCTAATATATATTATACCTAAAGGCGAAAGTTTGTAAGTATGGATGTATGGATGTATGGATATTTGTTACTCTTTCACGTAAAAACTACTGAACCGATTACAATGAAATTTAGCACACATATAGAGGGTAACTTGGATTAACACATAGGATAGTTTTTATCCCGGAAATCCCACGGGAACGGGAACTATGCGGGTTTTTCTTTGAAAACGCGGGCGAAGCCGCGGGCGGAAAGCTAGTTGATAATAATATTAATATAAAGTGTGTGAGGACTGAGGGGTGAGGATGTATGTTTGTTTCCTTTTCACTCGAAAACAACTGAACTGATTTCGATGATACTAAGCGTTGATTTAGCGTACACCAAAAACACGTGAGGTATATATAATATTATATATGTACTTCCTATAACACGCGAATTTGTCCGCGGGTATAACGGATAACCGCGTGGCACAGCCTCTAGGTACAATAACCATTTTTATCCCTTTAATCCATATATATAATAAACAATATCCTGGCAAAATAACGTTTGTCGATTCATCTAGTATGCTATAATAAACTCATAAAACTGTAACGTTACAAAAATTATGCCATAAAATTATCAAAACAACGGTAACCGAGCCAGCGTCCGCCATGTTGGGGTCAATGAACTCTAATTCGCTTTCCTTGAAATACAGGTGATTTACCGTCTTTTCACGAGTTTTTAAGGTTAATCTACAATCTACCATAATTATGATATGATTAAGAATAATTTTTCTTATGTAACCTCAAAAAAACCAAACAGATTATGAAAATTGTTGTACCTCTTTTTTTTTTTTTTTTTTTTTTTTTTTGGTGTTTCTCAATGTTAGCCAGAAGGGCTTCTACATTTTAACGCGGACGCGGGGGTGAACTGAAGGTTCACCCTGGTAGCGACATGCACAAGGGCGTCCCCCCTTGACGGGGACCACGAACCTCGGCTTGAGCTGTCGCTTGAGTGGAGGAGGCCAGAAGGGCCCTAATCGGACGGGTGTTGTACCTCGTACCTACTATTTTAGAAGTCGATAGGATTTCTCAGTAAGATACGCTATATTTTTTATCGACTTTTAAGTTTTACAAGTGAAGCTGGGGCGAGCGAATATACTTAGGATGGACAGGTGGTCGAAATCAGACCGTGTTATGCAAATGATTTGCACCTGTGTTCCGATGCAAGTATTGCAATGAATCATTTAACATGCCTTTGTCAATTATTTAATTTGCATTGCAATAAGAACAATGATACATTATGTAGGTACAATTCCGATAAATGAATGGCACAAAGTCAAATATGTATGAAATATATAAAAAAAGACGTGTGGCACTCGGGGACTGCCGCGGCCGCGGTAAAGCTATTGCATAGCATGCCTTCAAGCCACACCTCCGTGCCCGTCGGATTGGGGAGCGTGAGGTTTTTTCGTTACGGAATTTCTGGATTCGGTCCCCGCGCTCAAGGCCCGCGATAGAAGCTATGTAATAGCTTAAAAATAACTAAAAAATACGCTTATATAGACAGAGCTGTGCCTTATAATAATGTAATGTGCCTGTAATAATTGGTTTGTAGATGAATATTATTTGCTAAGAATGCATTGCGAGACTTTTTACGAGTGTTTGATGGTACGTTTACATTCCTATTTTACATAACCTAGCCTTCCTAGCTTACCTTTACCACTAGTAAAACCATAGACAACATGATGCACCAGCCATTCTAGCAATAGACAATTCCCTGTAGAGAGCAATAAATCACAAACGTTACTGTCAATTGGATAAATAGTTCGCAATTCTTCATAAAATTGAATCAGAGGTCGTACAATCAATTTGGTTCACTAATTCAATAGATGTAATTGCTTGTACCTAGTTTAGTTATTGCTATGTGCGTTTTATTTTTGCACATGTTTCTTAAAACTCGGCGATAATCACTGTGTTTTTGAGGTACATATTGAACTATCAGACATCGGTAGAGTAGTAAGGATAATGTATCCTGAGTGGCATACTTTTTATGTTTGTGTTACTTTTTATAATTTACCTTGTATTAATTTACTAGCTGTGCTCCGCGGTTTCACCCGCATTGCTCCGCTTTTCTTGTTGTTAGCGGGATGATATATAGCCTATAGCCTTCCTCGATAAATGGGCTATCTAACACAGAAAGAACTTTTCAAATAGGACCAGTAGTTCCTGAGATTAGCGCGTTCAAACAAACTCTTCAGCTTTATAATATTAGTATAGATAATGTCTAGCTGCCAGACCTAGTGATTTAAAATCTAAATATAACATCATACATTCACACCACAGACAATAAAGAGCCACGTAACATAACACTAGAAAGCCGCTCCCACGAGACAGCAGTCACCATGATTGTATTTCATTGCCACGAATACCAGATTGAAAGCTAATGGTGAAACGTCGTGCTTTATTGACTGATAAGAACGGTTGTTTATCTCGTTTTTATGTTGTAAAAAACTACGAAAGTTCGGAGACATTTAAATCATTTAATCAATCAGCTGACAGCTGCAGACTTTGGTAGTATGTATAAATGTTAATTAGCTCTTCAGTCTGCGTGTGGGACCTAACAGGATAAAAATCGGTGTTATCCAGAGTTATCTACGTGATAGAAAGAAATTAACAAAATATTCGATTAGTGATATATTAGAATGCGTGATATAGTAACAACATCTTTATGTATAAATTCTCATATACTTTCGTGTTTACCATCGTAAGATTCATGTATACAATTTGAGTCACAATTAAATAACTCTCCATAGATATACATTTCAAAAGAATCTTCAAACTCTGTATAACGAGCTTCACCTACAAAGATTACGAAATACCCTCAAAATTATAAAAAAAAAAATTCTCTCATGAGAAAAACAATCGTCTGGCTGTTACACTAAATCTTGCTCAACGTAAATCGACATAGAGCATCACGTTTCCATTGTTTCACTAATAACGTGAAATGTTGGGACTTGGGAATGACAATAGTGAGAGTGGATATTTTCACAATGCTCTACGCTGGGCAAATAAATGTGCAACTGTGTGAATTCGTTGCCTTGTTTCATTTAAATTACTTCATAATGTTCAATTTTAATCTACTGTAACAGCAGACCAAAAACTATAAAATACTGAGAGCGTGAATTCCTTATGGAAAGATATAGTAGACAAAAAATGTATATAGTAACTGAACTAAAAGATATATTAGCATGATGATTACTTTAATGAGGTTTCAGGAATTCGTTTCTCTAAATTTATTTAATTTCTCGTGTCATCAATAGTAATAAAAGTAATAAATAAGTGCTGATTTACACAGGGTCAGTAACTGACTACAAATTCGAGGCAAATCATTGCTGACCCGAAAAAAAACCCTGTGTAAACAGATTTGAAGTCAGTACAGAGGCTTGAAGTCTATGTAAACAGTTAAAATCAGTCGCGGCGCCGAATTTCGGCGCCGCGACTGACTTGTCTACTGACCCTGTGTAAATCAGCACTAACTCACTATGCCTTTAATACTGTATAGGACAGATGATCTTCACATCTGTTGCACCTCCATACAACATTGTGGATATGCGCTATCAAGGCAAGACGTTATCTTTTATCTTACGCAAGGATTATTGTCTTAACCTAGGACTAGGTCATACTAATATATTAACCAGTCAACCTGTAGATAACGTGTAACAAAATCCAGTAAAGAACATCACAATCTCTGTATATTTTAGGTCCATTGCGAACAGAAGAATACAATTTTTCGTCTGAATCCAGAATTAAATTTTCTCTTATTTCAGATAAGGTGAATAGAATTTTTCGTCTGCAAATGTATCCAGAATTTCATTTTCTCTGAATTCGGATAAGGTCGATTCTACTAATCACAATTATTCATGCTCAATTTCATAACAATTATCTTTTGAATATAATTTATTTCCTTTCGTCACGGCAACACTTCAATTATACAACACATTAGTAACAGCACATTCACGATTGCTTTAAGCTTAATCTTTTAGCTAAAATAGCTTGGAACATGCTATAAAATGTTCGATTCCCTTCTAATGACGTTATAGAAGATTTACCGGGCAGTAATTGCTTGAAATGCGCGTGCAAAGAGGATGGAGGTTTAACACGAAGAGACATCATTGTAGTCCACATTGAAGTGCTTTTGGTCTCAACTTTCTATACATATTATGTTCTGGTAGATTGTCAAAAAACCGCAGTTGCATAGATGTTAAATTCACAATTCACGTCGTATTATTTTAATTACTCTTGAAACCTAAACGTGCCTAAACTGCTATTAATTTTGTGAAATTGTTACTTGTCAAAGTAAAGTTGTTAACTTGATTAAAATTAAGAAAATTCATGCAGCAGTACATAGTTCGTGGAGCACGCTAGTTTTAAATTTTAAATGTTGTTGTCATTGTAGAAAGTCGGAAATTGTAACTTTTCCTTCAACATATTTAGCCTCATAACAAATACAGCAAAAATGGAAACAACAAAAATTTACGTCTACACGTTTTTCCTACATAGAAAATGCCAACATAGCATTCAAATATTATATTCATTTGTTTTTTGGTAAACTAAGATGTAGCCTAAGAGCTCTCTTGCGCGCTAGCTCTAAGATGGTGCATGTTTCCTTGGAAGGTATCTATTTACTCCTCTTGAACGAAACTTCTGAATTAATGAATACCTTAAACACTAGAAAACAAGTCTCTCAGTACTAGAACCCTCTGGTCATATATCCAATAGTCACTAATCACTCTACGGGTTAACAACGATTACATAGAAATATATGTATCCGGAACCATACAAACGCCGCAAGAACATGTCGTAATCAATATCGGCTTCATAGGAACCGCAGTTTCCTGTTCGATAGATAGGATTACGGAGAGTGTATAATTGTAAAGAATATCTATTGCCGCATCTGAATTTATATAACTTGTGTTATCGGGTAACAACTCAGCCGTTCTTAAGCGAGATTGTTTAGAAACCAAAAAAGATTATGTAAATTCAATCGATATATGTAGTTCTAAAACGTAAATGAAAAAGTCCCAACATACTGCATTTTAATGCAACTTTCTCCTGACATAGCAAAGCATAAAGTGATAAAAGTATAGTTAACAATGAAGTTACATAATTTTCAGTTGAACATTTTATACTGTGACGTGTTCAGCTAGAGAAGATAAAATTAATCATTATTGAATACCAAATCAAGTTGATGGATGCACGTAAAAAATAAAAATATATAAACTCTAAAAATAGAATAATAAAAAAAAATTAATAAACAAATTGTCTGTATGAAAATATAATGTTTGTAAATACCACTTCATTTATATTCATAATCCATTCAAACAGAAAAGAACAATCAATAACATTGCTAACACAATAGACTTGTTTTATAAACATGAAGAGACTTGTAAATTTTTAGATCCCCAGACACTCAAACATTTATTTATTCAATTAGATTTCTTCTAGAAGTACTTTTGAATCGTCATAACATATTATATTTAACATAGTTTTACCGTTCACCACCGATTCGGAAATCAGTATCTACAGAGAAGAACAGCAAGAAACTCCGTAGTTGTTCTTTTAAAATCTTACCACCACTCGTGTACCTTGTTTAATATGCTCTATAAAAAAGTGGAAATATGTCCGTCATATTCGAAGCAAAAACAGAATCTTTTTATGATTATAATAATGTGGTACATAATACCGTTGCTATTGGGTTCGACGCACTAGACTATGATGTCAATGGAAACCTAGATGCTTTGAATTCTAGCAAATAGATGGCACATTTTAAATTTCACGAAAACTATTAGATCAATTATTGAGGTCAAAATAGATAATGCTTTAATAGTTTTTGAATTTATTGTATCATTTATAGTATCTTTATTTAGTTACTAGGTTTGATAATCATCAATTAAGAAATTTTATATTATGCACCATAAAATTTCGCATCTGTAGTAACAATAAATATCAGTGAGATTATAAACTTTATCATGCTCGTCAAATTTACAACCATTTAAAAAACAAACGTAAAATATTCAAGACTGATGTTACGCGCTACTTGTATTTGATAAAGCTGATACAAACGTTGTTACCTACTCACTGATGGATATGTTAAAAAGTATTGCAAGTGAAGCACTTACGAAAGAGTAAAAACGTTTAAACAGTTACTGCCGGTAAATAATTTTGCGTGACTTTCGATAATTTGCCTACATTTAAAAACCGTAAATCATGTTCATAATTGTTTTACGAAATTAGCATAGATAATTTAGCACGTCATTTTTTCTAAAATTTGCGTTTTTTACTTTGATCTTACTTGAACACGGAAGAGATGAAGTTACACATCTCTCCGGTTATTTCTGACGGCTTTTAACTTCTCTTCATTAATAAAACACGATTTTTAAAATTTCCTCGTTTAATATGGCAAGCGGAAGAAAAGCGAAGAAATTTTTAAAGGCATCGATTGCGTTCACCATCTACGTGCGGTGATTCATGACTAGTTATATTGGTTGGTATAGAAAAACGAACCTTAATGATTATACCTTAAGATATTGTTTATCTAAGTCACAAACGACCCACTTCTTAAATATTGCGCCTTAGTCATGCATTTTTAGATATTTTACCATAATATTTACTAACAAGTGCATACAGTATGCCGATATTAGGATTAATATGCATCATTAATTTGTACTTACACATGTCATGCATTTTTCCGCTTACACCAATTAAATTTTCATAACATGTTTCACAAAATATTAGAGCGAGAAACTGGAACTATCTAATTTTCAAATCATAAGAATATATTAGTACATAATTTCACTCCGAGTTCAACGACACAACACAATCACCAGCGCCTAATTGCAGTAATCACACGATAAAAAGAACAACCGGGTCCAAAACGGTACCTAGCGTTACACCTAACAATTTCACTTCGTAAATACAATTTTTCGACTCGCGCGCACGTCCTACGACCCGTGGGCGGTTCAACAGTATGACGTGCACTCAGTACGATTGAAATTAACTATCAAAGAACAATTTCCGAGACGGAACTGACGGCCGCATCGAGTTGCACGCTATCCATTGCGGCTTGAATGTCGTCAGTCTGCACGCGACAAAGTTTGTGAATAGCAATGTATGCATTAACAGACCGGTTGTCATCGCATGTTTTATGGAAAGTCGACTTTGTTGGATCGAGTAAGAGGGGGACATGGGCCAGACGTATTGACTATAGCTACGCTCTGCATATGGTGGCACGTGCTATTGTGTGATGATTACTTCACGCCAGATGCTTTCTTCAGCTTGTATTTTTTTCTGTTAACGCGTCGTTCGTTACTTTTATGACTGCGTGAATGATTGCTCCAATTAGACTCGGAGATAATGATTTTAAGAGAATCTAAATCTAGATAGCCGTGTGACCGGATGGCTATGTTAACTTTAACGGATGTCTTCGTCATTTTGATATTAATGATTTATTTTATAATTAAGCATGGCGGTTTCATCCGTAAGGAATTTTAATATTATATTGCGGAATGGATTGTGTAACTATCGAATAAGACATGCATAAAATTTATCTAATCCTAATCGGAGCCTATTAATCTTGCTAACGAAGTATTATCAAATATCGAGGTCGTCACACCCATTTTTTAAATGAATTGTCTATTTAATCTTGCTAATAGGGATGTCGAACGAATAAAAAATAACACCTACATCAATGAAAAAAGTTACGAGTTTTGTAATCGATTTGTTACTATAGTAACGCCATAACTTGTTTTGATATAAATAGCTGATAAGCAAGCGGTAACATCGACGTGAAGAAACTATTAGATTATTTTTTTTTGGGTATATTTCTCCAATAGCTTCATTTTAGTATGTAGCATTTAAATTTGTTAAATATATAGGTCGCTTGGCGTAGATTTTCACGATATAATAAATAATAAGTGAACTTCTATACTGCAGAGTGCCGCAAAATAACTTGGCAAGCATCTGAAGTAGCCTTATTATTCCCCTGGACAATAGCTATAAGCAAAAATCTATTTGCAATAATATCTATTGTATGCACCGTTATTAACTTTATACATTACTCGCTCTTACATACATAGAAAGAAGCCTAAATTATAGAGCAGGACCTACAGAATTTATCTTCAAATACACCCATAAAATTTCATAACTACTTAATTATCTATGTCCTATACAATTCAGCTTATTGCCATTCTAATTCTGAAATGAAATATATATATAATATCATGAGTGTACTATGACTGACCTAGAGAAAATCCTTAACTTTGGTCATGCCATTTGTCCACCATCTCTATACAATTCCTTAGTTGTATTCGCCATTTAGGATTGATGATGCAGGCCCTTGGGATGTAACCATCAAGCTAATTACGTTGTGAATGGGCGGATACATTACAATAGTCAATTACCAGCTTATGTCATAGTCATTGTTTCATTTATGTTAATGTAACTTCTGTTAAACGGACGTTCAGTGGACTGTATGAAGAGGTATGAAAGAGTGTTTTGAATATAATTGTCTGGATGTAAAAGGACAACTTTAATGTGGTAAATGCAACGCTGTTTTGTTATATTTGCCTAGGCCTAGGGGATTTTAGATCGACAGAATTATGAGCATGTGCTTTAGAAATAACTACTTGGTTTTACCCACAGGTTCGATCGTACATGCTAATAAGACATACTTATTTCTAAAATTTCGTTCATGTTTATCGTATATTATTTTCCACAATATGTAAATTCTTCTAGAAGTAATAGGTATCACCGAAGCCTATCAGAGGTCTATTTAGGTGAGCTAATCTCCCTCAAAAGAAAGTTATATGGGCTCACTATAAGTGGTTTTATTGGTTTATAATAATGATATTCTATTTATAAAACTTGTGCGTATTAGAAAGGAAGAAAGAAACATTAATTTCAAGACACTCGACAAAAGATAAAGGGCATACAAGCACGTAAAAATCCTTTATTCAACGATTTGTCCGGAATTGTTTCTTTAAGTCATAAGACTGCTTAGTTTAATTCAGGTGTTTATAACAATTAACATATTGTTACAAATCATAAGAACTGTAATCTATAATTACTTTTTACCAAAAAATTTTCATTACCCAGTCGAAAGTTCTGAGGTAACAAACCCAAAAAAGCAGACCAGTTGAAAACCTCCTCCTTTTTTAAAGTCGATTGAGAATAAAATAAATTCATTCATCACTATGTAGAACGGAACTTAAAAAATGCGTTAACATTATTAGAGACAATAAGAGACAATTTGTCGACGAAGGTCAAGAAATAATTTAGCCTCATTAATCAATTGAAACTGTGAAAAAGCTCAACGCTCCATTTAGAAAGAGATTACTCGAGGATACTACTTAAATGAAGCTGTCTACAGATTCAATACTTAAATTGATGTTTAGGATGCATTAAGACGATCGGCTAAATAAGAGTTTTGGGCTCAAGACAGAATTATATGCTTGAAAATTATAATGGAATGAATTTGGTTTTTTTCAAGATTGACGGTTTTTATCCTTATCAAAATTATTATTAGTTGCCAGTGCTATATTATAAACAGGCTTGCTTTGGGTAAGATGACTAGGTTAGCCTTGAGCAAAAGATTCAGGTTGCATTTTATAAGTAAGATGTAATGGCATTGGAGATTAATTATTATGAATAAAACTATACTGTTACACTACATGACGTCAGTATAAAATGCGAACAAGAATCTGTTGGATAATCGACTGGTTAAATAAGAGGCACCGAATAGTCGAGCCAATATAAAATACATGCATCGGTGCAATCAACTCTTTCTAGGACGAACAACTATGATAAAAACAATGTATGCATAAGTGTCCAAGCCAATTTATTAACATCAGATAATAGGAAGGGAATAGCACATAATCAACAAATTATCAGGATGAATCCTAATAATATTATGAACGGATGGATGAATATTAATGATTATTCTTTCACGTAAAACTACTGAACCGAGTACAATGAAAATCGGTACGTAGGTAGCTGAAGATCCAGAATAAGACATAGGTTACTTTTTATCCCGGAAATCCCGCAGGAACGGGAAATATGCGGGTTTTTCTTTGAAAGCCGCGGAGTTCCGCGGTCAAATCCGCGGGCGGAAATCTAGTAATAATTATAATAAGCGCAATATTCAACTTGCTTTGCAGTTACCAGAAAAATTACAGCTATCATCACAGACAATATAATACTATTAGCATATCGCCCGCGGCTTCGCCCGCATTGTCTAAAACCTATTAATTTATGTATTAAATTTTAATATTAAAATATATAATAATTAAAACCTTCCTCTTGAATCAATCTATCTGTTGAAAAAAAGCGCATCAAAATCCGATGCGTAGTTTTAAAGATATAAGCATACAAAGGGACATAGGGACAGAGAAAACGACTTTGTTTTATACCATCTGCAAACTGAGAGACGAGATTTCTACCTTGTACCATAGTGTCTAGTATCAAATCTGTGTTTGTACCATCGCATCGTACAAAATACAGTTCATTATAAAATCCCAGTTTAACAGTATCTTCATTCTATTGATAAAGGGCCATACCTAACATTACCCAACTTTCACCACGACCCAGCTGTATAATTTCACTATTCACTGAAGATTCCACTTTTCCCTACTTCCTATGGTCCAATAATTAGCTGTTAGTGGAAAGTACACAATGGGCGTGTATTGTGAAAATTAACATGCTCCTTCATCCATGCATTAGTAAATAAATAAATATAAATAATATAATAATTGTTTTTTATGTAAATGTGTTTATTTTTAATGTCCTTGAAATAAATGTTTTTTCTTTCTTACTTTCTTTTTAAATATATCGCGCAATTTTTACATACGGCACGATCTGATCCCATACTAAGCTTTCGCTTGACTGATGGAACTTGGAAGCCAGGTGGCTGATTAACATACACAAATAATTTTAAATAAATACTTATAAAAATAATTAACATCCAGACACAGAGCAAACATATATGTTCATCATACAAATATTTGCCCCCGGTGGGAATCGAACCAACGACCAGTGGAAGCTTGGAAGGCAGGGTCACTACCAACCAAGCCAACCGCCAACCGGTCAGTTAAAAGGTTGTTGAGGTACTAACAGGTTCCGTTCAATTGATATGCGAATGGTATGCTTTATATATGAATGTAGATCGATGAAGATATGGAGTCGCAACGATTGGAGAATTACAATAGATATGCTCAGTAGAAATTGTTTTTCTTTATAATCTTTTTTTGTTTGTTTGAACGCACTAATCTCAAGAACTACTTGTCCGATTTGAAATATTCTTTCGGTGTTAGATGGCCCATTTATCGAGGAAGGCTATAGGCTATATATCATCACGCTAAGACTAACAGGAGCGGAGCACTGCGGGTAAAAACGCGGATCACAGTTAGTTTGTTAATAATATGACATCAGATTTGCTATGAAGGCCGTAGAAACAATCTTCATCGTAAATATTAAATAAGAAATTGGTCAACCGCGTGGGACGCGTACTTGCCACTTGCTATAACGAAATTGCGAAACGGTCACATTTTGACAGCCTACGCTAAATTAAAATGTATTCAGTTCATGACTTTTAAATATTGTATCTACTGACTATACAACAGCAAGGAATTAATAAAAATATGACTATTATTATGGACATTTATTTAAGACAACAAAATTAAGCAAAAAGTTTGTACATAAATCAATATTTTTAAATACATTAAACATGATTAATCATTATAAAAACTAAAAAATTTCTAGAAAATAAATTTCAAAGATATTTGCGATTTTCTTGTATATATGCAATATTCATCTAAACATTTTTTGTTTCAGCTAAAAGATCGTTAATCAAGAAAGGGTAATTATTTATCAAAGTTATAAATAACAGGATACGAGGACGTTCGCACCACACTACAATATTATGTTTACTGGTCGCACAAAAGCGCGCGAAAAAAAAGTTATTATTAACACACAACGTGCATGATTATACACAACAAAAACGTTAATAAAACACACAATATTTATAAAAAAAAAAATACCTCTTTATCCACCGAAAGAATCTGTTCCCGCCTTTTCTTCCGTTTTGTTTCTTCTTTTTCCCCATTGTCATACAACACTAATAAAAAACAAATTACCGTCTATGGTCCATATAATTCCTAATTCGAATGATACGCACATTCGAAAGTACAGTCGTCTACTAACTTCTAATTCGATTTTAGTACCAGTTTAAATTTGGAACGCTTGTCTTTGGCCGGCACGGGACTCTGTTAGGGCTCTTAATTAAAAAGTTATAGCTATCTATGGATCTAACTGTAACACGCTTTATAAATAGGCACCGAGCACACTGTTATTTACAAAAAGGGGTGAACCCAAAAAGTGTCACACCAAAACCATCACTATATTAGTTTATAAGAGTGCAAAGTTTACACTAACGAGCAAAAAGCATAGACAATATATTATTTAACGTACATAATTCGGATTTTAGTATCAAAAAGGAGTATCGTTTGAATAATGCGCGTTTGGGAGCGCACGCGGCGAGACTGGCGCGTGGCCACGTACAAAATTAGAATCCCAAAACGAAAATGGCTGGATGCACATCGCGAGAAATGCACCCGTCCTCTTGGTTATTTTATTCTCGTTCGCCGTCTACGAATCTTAGATATTAGTAATAATTTATTTGCTAACACTTGTCGCTTAGGGTACGTGCACAAGCTGTACGCAAAATCCATATGATTTTGCGTACAGCTTGTTTTAAATTATTACGCGTTTTGTAAACAAAACATAATATTTAATATAGTGCCTTGTTTTCTATTGCCAGTAAATACATAGGTTCAATTGAATGTTACTTTGATGATGTTATAATATGTAAACTGCAGATGCGTTTGTCAATATGAATATTGTAATATGCGCGTAGGTGTTTAATTTACAAAAAAGATAACAAATATTTGAAACGATCGCGATGTATCATGGCGCGCCACGTCTTAAAAATACATATGAGAGAATTATCCACTATTTATTAATTCCGACATACATAACATTTCAAAATGACGTTAAAAATGTCCACCATGTGTCCACCGCCTTGTTGCCAATGAAAAAAGGTAAAGTTGTTAATAAATTTAGATCTAAGAAGTTGAGTCATGAGTCGAGTTCTATATTTCGCTTATACGCGCTGTCTTGTCACTTGTGTTTGTGGATATTTATCCGACTGCGACAGAAAGATGGATATTGTTTTCAAGTGTCTGTATGTATGTATATGTTTTTCTTTATAAGGGGTGTACGTGGTTCTTGCTTGGGACTTGGGAGGTGTCGAATATTCGTTTTGTAAGTGTAGAACTGGGTTTCTAATAAATCTATACTAATATTATAAAGCTGAAGAGTTTGTTTGAACGCGCTAATCTCGGGAACTACTGGTCCGATTTGAAAAATTATGTCGGTGTTAGATAGCCCATTAATTATCGAGGAAGGCTATAGGGTATAGGCATATTATATCATCACGCTAAGATCAACAGGACTCAGGAGCGAACTGCGAAGCAATGCGGGTGTAACTGCGGGGAACAGCTAGTAGATAATAATATGTCGAAGTGAAAATTATTTACTGACAGAAAATGACCAGCCTTGTAAAGGAGACAGGATAATTTGGAATACTCTCAATCTAGATTCATGACAATTTAATTACTCATTTTACTTTAATTTTGTTACTTAAATGATTAACATTTAATAATAATGCGGTAACAGTAAAAAGAGTTCAATGTTAACAATAAATTAGGAACGAGAACCTCAAAACAATGCAAAACCGGTCATAATAGCCTATAATTAGCGCAATTAAAACATTTATCAAACTATAACGACTTATCAATTAAAATTACGCGGCAAAAACTGCAAATTGCAATCAAATAAACAAATATTACGGCCATCATATCATCATATCTCCCATCGGCCATGATGTAACGCCTGGCTTCCCGCCAAAACCCGAATGCGACACAGATAACACAAGAATGAGGAAACTTCAAAATGTTGCCAGCCACAATTTTTGGCGTGACGTTTAAATTCTACGTCATAAAATATTACCATCATCTCGTGTGTTTTACGTTTGTCATTTGACCTCATTTATTTTGCTATAAATTAAGACTGGCCATTCTATATTATAATTTATGACTGTAATAAATCCTTTTAAACATGGAATAACCCTGTGTTTCCTGAGATTAAATCGCGGACATAAGAATTTCTATTCCCACGTGTTACGTGTACAATAATTTTATTAATTCCTCACTTTTCTTGTACCTATAATTGCTCATAAAAGAAGCTAAACGGGTCAGCATCGACACGACGCGACAGTAAAAAAAAAGTTTAGCTACACATTGAACCAGAAAAGATGCACTAAATAAAAAGCTTCCTTACTTTTTCTTCCATAAACAATCTTCTATCATTACCGGTTGTTTCTATTCCTATCCAAGTATTTAATACGACTCCACAAAAGTGCTGTATAAAGAAGTTAGTTGCATGTATAAAATGTAGGTACATTTAACATTATACGATGAGAATATTATTCATATTCAATTATAATCAATCATGTGGTAATCTTCTACTGAAATAAATTTAAAAATAATTGCGACTATCAACGCTAACATATCAATTTATGAATCAACCATTCAATATAAAAAAAAGGTAAACATACAAACTTGTATCCTCACAACACGCACTCTGCCACTCTTGCTACACTCCATCTTTAAATTATTATCAGTACACTTAAAAACAACTTTACAGATTAGAAACAATTAAACTTTGGACGTATCTTTGCTATGGTACATGCGTTACTGATTTACCGACGTACGAACATGGAAAAAATCTAATTTCCAAACTCATTAAGAATTCATTTAAAGTCGAACAAAAAAGATAATTTGGTATCGTTTTTAAATTCTTCGCTAGTATTAGATATGCTACGGCTCTTTTGGCTAACTTTTAACTTATAACAAGGTATTTTTCTTATATAGTTATCCTTGGAGACTACTCTCATAAGGCATTACCGAACTAAAATCGGCTGTAAAAGAATATTATGCATAAAGGGAGAATATTTATTTATTTATATACATAGAATAAAAAAATCGCATTGTAATGCGATGTTTTTTATTTTTAACGATATCTGTAGATATCGTTATATTATACTCTCGTCTCATTTCAAAACCACCATCAACACCGTTTCTTTTTTAATAAATTCAAATTTTGAAATACATAGACAAAAAAAAAGTGTCTATGAAACAACCAGCCTGCATTTTTTCACAACGCATTTTTTTCACAACAGGGCTACAGATAACAAAAGGCTTTTAAAAATGGAATATTTTTCACCGTAAAATCGACGATCACTTATTTTAGAGTCCCGTATAACCGAACGTCGCGTTATGCGACCGCTGACATACTGTCGACGGATTTTGGGAATAAGTGGTTAATTATAGCTATTTAATTTTGATTATGTATATGAAAGAAATGAAGATAAAACAACTTATTAGTGTATAAAATTGAAATATTACTTTTGTATTAGATAATCCATTTAAATAGACTCAAACATCATAAATGAGGAAATTTTGTTGGAAAAATGCTAAATAATTTCCTACATAATATTCCTTTTGAGAGCAGACGATGTCGTTTGGATCGGCAAGTACCTATGTACTAATATGATGAGGATTTAAAATGAAATGAAATAATTAAAATAATATTCAAACGAATAAATTCATGGTAACGTGATTAAATAACTTGTTAAATATAGATATAACAATTTCGACTAACTAGTTATTTTAGAATTTCACACTGACAACATTATTTAGTAGGTACCCTACAGGCCTACAACACAAATAAAACATACATAAATAATATGTAACTGATATTTCCGCATCCAATAGAGATATTATAAGAATCGGTCGTGAATCATAAACAAAACCACGTGAATAAACAGAGTCTTCCGCGATATACAGAATAAACACGGTACTTAGAAATGAAAGATCGTTCAGACGCTCTGTCTACAACCGCTCAAGTTTTTAAAATATCCGTTAATTTTATATTTATTTTTTAACTGGTCACATTATACTTGAAAATTGAATAGATGGATGTTGCTTACTCATTCACACATACATACATAATATACTACATATTCGGATCTCTTTAAAATTTGATACAGAAATACATGCAAAAGCTTCCGAATCCGATTGAAATGTATACAAATTGATATATAGATAGATTTTAGAATGAGGAAACTTCAAAATGTTGCCAGCCACAATTTTTGGCGTGACGTTTAAATTCTACGTCATAAAATATTACCATCATCTCGTGTGTTTTACGTTTGTCATTTGACCTCATTTATTTTGCTATAAATTAAGACTGGCCATTCTATATTATAATTTATGACTGTAATAAATCCTTTTAAACATGGAATAACCCTGTGTTTCCTGAGATTAAATCGCGGACATAAGAATTTCTATTCCCACGTGTTACGTGTACAATAATTTTATTAATTCCTCACTTTTCTTGTACCTATAATTGCTCATAAAAGAAGCTAAACGGGTCAGCATCGACACGACGCGACAGTAAAAAAAAAGTTTAGCTACACATTGAACCAGAAAAGATGCACTAAATAAAAAGCTTCCTTACTTTTTCTTCCATAAACAATCTTCTATCATTACCGGTTGTTTCTATTCCTATCCAAGTATTTAATACGACTCCACAAAAGTGCTGTATAAAGAAGTTAGTTGCATGTATAAAATGTAGGTACATTTAACATTATACGATGAGAATATTATTCATATTCAATTATAATCAATCATGTGGTAATCTTCTACTGAAATAAATTTAAAAATAATTGCGACTATCAACGCTAACATATCAATTTATGAATCAACCATTCAATATAAAAAAAAGGTAAACATACAAACTTGTATCCTCACAACACGCACTCTGCCACTCTTGCTACACTCCATCTTTAAATTATTATCAGTACACTTAAAAACAACTTTACAGATTAGAAACAATTAAACTTTGGACGTATCTTTGCTATGGTACATGCGTTACTGATTTACCGACGTACGAACATGGAAAAAATCTAATTTCCAAACTCATTAAGAATTCATTTAAAGTCGAACAAAAAAGATAATTTGGTATCGTTTTTAAATTCTTCGCTAGTATTAGATATGCTACGGCTCTTTTGGCTAACTTTTAACTTATAACAAGGTATTTTTCTTATATAGTTATCCTTGGAGACTACTCTCATAAGGCATTACCGAACTAAAATCGGCTGTAAAAGAATATTATGCATAAAGGGAGAATATTTATTTATTTATATACATAGAATAAAAAAATCGCATTGTAATGCGATGTTTTTTATTTTTAACGATATCTGTAGATATCGTTATATTATACTCTCGTCTCATTTCAAAACCACCATCAACACCGTTTCTTTTTTAATAAATTCAAATTTTGAAATACATAGACAAAAAAAAAGTGTCTATGAAACAACCAGCCTGCATTTTTTCACAACGCATTTTTTTCACAACAGGGCTACAGATAACAAAAGGCTTTTAAAAATGGAATATTTTTCACCGTAAAATCGACGATCACTTATTTTAGAGTCCCGTATAACCGAACGTCGCGTTATGCGACCGCTGACATACTGTCGACGGATTTTGGGAATAAGTGGTTAATTATAGCTATTTAATTTTGATTATGTATATGAAAGAAATGAAGATAAAACAACTTATTAGTGTATAAAATTGAAATATTACTTTTGTATTAGATAATCCATTTAAATAGACTCAAACATCATAAATGAGGAAATTTTGTTGGAAAAATGCTAAATAATTTCCTACATAATATTCCTTTTGAGAGCAGACGATGTCGTTTGGATCGGCAAGTACCTATGTACTAATATGATGAGGATTTAAAATGAAATGAAATAATTAAAATAATATTCAAACGAATAAATTCATGGTAACGTGATTAAATAACTTGTTAAATATAGATATAACAATTTCGACTAACTAGTTATTTTAGAATTTCACACTGACAACATTATTTAGTAGGTACCCTACAGGCCTACAACACAAATAAAACATACATAAATAATATGTAACTGATATTTCCGCATCCAATAGAGATATTATAAGAATCGGTCGTGAATCATAAACAAAACCACGTGAATAAACAGAGTCTTCCGCGATATACAGAATAAACACGGTACTTAGAAATGAAAGATCGTTCAGACGCTCTGTCTACAACCGCTCAAGTTTTTAAAATATCCGTTAATTTTATATTTATTTTTTAACTGGTCACATTATACTTGAAAATTGAATAGATGGATGTTGCTTACTCATTCACACATACATACATAATATACTACATATTCGGATCTCTTTAAAATTTGATACAGAAATACATGCAAAAGCTTCCGAATCCGATTGAAATGTATACAAATTGATATATAGATAGATTTTAGTCTGACATTGCAAAAAAATAGTTTTCACATTAATTCGCAAACTACTAAACTAGTTGAAGAACGATTTTAGGGAAAAATTTCTTCACTTTTCCATCAAGCTGGAATGTGCTAATTAATACATTATTAACACTCAAACAACATAGCCCTCCTTTTAACTCACAGTCGGTTAAATAATTTTATATAAATACAAATGTGAACGCAGCTTTGTATTATTTTAGTTGAGGACAGCATCAAACGGACGAGGAGATTATCATCCTTAATTTATTCGATACCGCTTGCAGTTCAACGTTGGACTGTAATAATATACTTATTTTATTGTTTTTAAAGCTAATAAAATTTTATGTTTTAATATGTAAAGTAAGCTATGTATAAATAAACTCCAGGTAGTAGCGATAATAGCTACCGAAATGAAAAATATTAAAGTAGTTCTTACTGTATAAAAAATAGTTAGATATATAATTTACCTCATTTCACGTTATAGGCTGCACTTATTTATGTTGTCGAGTGCGTAATTTTTGTATCTATTTCATGATTTTCATGATACCCTTATTAACTAATTTTATTTATGGGAAATTTTATGACGTTATAGACAGAAGAGAATTTTTATTTTCAGATCTTACAAATACCAGCTTCAATAATTTTAAATGAAATATCACATAAATTTGCACTAAATTTTCGTATTAGGCACACACCTACTGTAAACACTGTATTTTATCTGTAAATCTTGCGTATACACCGCTCTGACAACTGCAGAATGAGTTCGTTGGAATTGAGCCAGATTCAAAATGTTTGAATCACTTTTCTCTTGTAATAAGGAACGCAAACAAAGCCGCGCTCCTTCGCTAGTCGTTTTGCAATTCTAGATTTAAACGCGACTGTATTTTTTTTCTTTCACATATTCTCTTGTAGTCTGTTGTGTGTCTGCATCGGACGATGTAACTTCAATTGAATAATTTAATTGCAAAACTATTGCCTTTATTTCAAAGATACAAAAGGCAGAACAAAAATAATAGTGTATGGAGAATAAAACCTAAACTATAAAAAACGGAAGATATTTAAACTATTCTTTTTTCCGGTATAAATCTTTAAAAATCACTACTTTTTGGGTTCACACTTTTAAAATAAGTCGACTCACATACACAATTTCCAAAAAAAAAAAGAAAATAGAACGCTGGCCAAAAACGAAGGTTCCAAAATGTTTTCATAACATTTTAAATTTCGAACACACGATCGCGCGCGCTGCTTCGCGTCTGTCACTGTTAAAACTCATGGCGGGAAACCGATGTCATCCAAAAAAGGGAGTGTAAAATAATTTTTCTATTGGAATGCAACGGTTGATAAGGCTGTCTGTATGTTATTACTTAATACCTATTATTACTATTAGAATAAACTAAAGATTTATGAAAAACGTTCAAGATTTATGAGTTTAGTTATCCTACAAAATTACCTAAGAGTGATTGAAAGTACATATATATCAATTATTTTATAACAGCTTATTTTCTTTCAGAATAATACGTATCTTCCTACCGCTGAATATCTAGGGGTGAGAAATCCAAAATTCTATCCTATGGAATATATTTATTTCTTATCTTTATAAGGCCCAAGATAAACCACAAACAAAATAAAACGACAAGAGAAACCCAACACCACAGCTAGTATGTACACGAATTAGGATGCAAGTGACGTATACACATCCAAACGCGGACCACTTGTAAGGCGTTCAGAACGCTTTCAAACGACCAATGGATAAATAATTAACGCTTTGTTGAATAATAATTCAATTATTTTATATAACCTAACTTCCTTGGAACAGTATCGCCTAGAAACTGTGACTAGAAAAGTGAGGCAATTCAAACTAGCCACTTTGGCTCAATCCGCCCGTACGCGGTACGTACAATCAGTTCTATTGAACATTTTTGTAGGTATGTGTGTTTGTCAACGTACATAAGCACGTAAAGGCGCATTAACACATTCGTGCGAACAACGAACATGCACATGCAAACAATGCACTCTATTCGGTTTGAAATACGCGATTTAATCGAAGAAAAAGACGTATATACGTGAACAGTGGTTCGCAACGATATTCGTAAACGAATATTTTTGTCGAGTGATGAGTCGAATGGTCAACACGAATGTGTGAACATGTTGCTCAGACGTACACATAAATCTGTATTTACCTCACTGAATTAATGATACTAGTTAAAGCCTATGTATGAAGACTAGCTATCGAACAAGGCGTTAGATTATCTAACTTATCGAGTTAGAAGCGGACTTCCTCTATGGTGTGTATAAAATGTTGTTATGTAAAAAAACTATTTACCTATAACAGGTAGGAAACTCGTATTATTTGTTTAGAGCGTGAGATTTAATTCAATAAAACTAAATGCTAGTGTAAAACGCGATCAAACTAAGAAAAATAACGCAAATGTACTTGTGTCAAATGTGATTTGAAAAACTATGTTTTATAACATTTGGCCTGACTCATACATCAAATTTAAATAAAATTATTATTGCTTAACTTTTAGGTTTCCATAATTTTGAATAAACTGCTATGACGTCACAAAATGGCGCTGATTCTAGCTATTCTTAGTTGGAAAGGAACTCTAGTCAAAATCTACCCTATTAAAAGACATGGAACTTCACTCACAGAGGAAGTACCTAATTTACTTGATATCGCTTTAAATTTATTTATATAAGGACAAAAATTAAGTCTTATTAATGTACCAATAATCTGGATAAATCTATACTAAAATTATAAAGCTGAATAGTTTGTTTGTTTGAACGCGCTTATCTCAAGAACTACTGGTCCGATTTGAAAAATTATTTCGGTGTTAGATAGCCCATTTATTGAGGAAGGCTATAGATAAAGCTGAATAGTTTGTTTGTTTGAACACGCTAATCTCAAGAAGTACTGGTCCGATTTGAAAAATTATTTTGGTGTTAGATAGCCCGTTTATTGAGGAAGGCTATAGGTTATATATCATCATGCTAAGACCAATAGGAGCGGAGCAATGCGGGTGAAACCGGGGGGTACAGCATTAATAAATATTGTTCCACAACTGTAAACGTTCCCACAAAAAAAAATATATAAAGATCCCTAGATACTACAATCTTATTCTACATGTTAATGAGAACAACATAAAGATTATCTATGTGTAATCTTAATAGGTTTAGTGGAATGTAGGAGCGTTGCATGATTATTTATCTGTGAACAAATTCCGTACAAGAGTTCACTTAAGAGTTTATCGGTATAATAGCTCTAGTTTTCCATTTAGAAATAGACATTACCTCATATGAATAGAATTTCATTGATATATGTTGTCATAATGGACATCTTACTATTGAAGGTTTCATAGCAAAATATTAGTAGGTATAAGTTAGTTTTTAGATTTCTTTTTTTAATTTGTGGGTGCTTAAAAAACTTTAAACAGAATTAAAAATGATTTATTTTAAAGTAACAAAGTTTGGGGAAAATCTTATATATAAAAATGAATCGCAAAATGTGTTGGTAAGCGCATAACTCGAGAACGGCTGAACCGATTTCGATAATTCTTTTTTTATAATATTCCTTGAAGTACAAGGATAGATCTTATGTAGAGAAAACGTAAACATGTACCACGGGCGAAGCCGGGGCGGACCGCTAGTAGTTAATATAATAGATCATGTTGAAAGTAAATAACAATATCAAATTTATAATGAAAACTAACATCCTTAGATGTTATTTAATTTCAAGTCAATCAATGACATTTTGCATGTTTTGGACAAGGGTGTCAGCAGATAGGGTACAATGGAAAGAGTTGGAGGAGGCCTTTGCCGTGAGGCATACCGAAATTAGGGATATTTTATAGTGAAATTTTGTTTTTGTTTTTAAGTAATCTCTAAATTTTATGTTTATATAATATGTCTACTTTTTCGGCTTTATATAATAAAGGCTTTATTATAACAGATTTAATGCGGTTTTTTTTAATAGATAGAGTGATTCAAGAGGAAGGTTTTAGTATGTATATAATTTATTAGGTTTTAGACAAAGCGGGCAAAGCCGCAGGCGGTAAGCTCATCTCTCTCTCTTTCATATAATACGTACTTGATTCAATAAAAAATTTCTGTAAGTACCTATCTCTTATGCAATTAGGTTAATTTCTCATTATGCCAAACCAAATTGGATATTTTAGATGTCATGTGATATAATCTTATCATCTGTTTATATATAACTTGGAATATTTAATATTTTAAAACTAATTATCATACTATAAACTTTTATGTTCCTTAAAAATAGCTACTTTATACTAGGCACTCCTCATATGATACCAAAACGACATTCCCAATGTAATTCGGAAATGAATTGTATTTTATTTTTAGCAAATTTACGATTGTATGAAGATTGAAGAATACTCACAAGGATAATTATTAGGATTACGATTAACTTTAGAAATAATTAACTTGTTTTAACAATTTTTTAAATGTTATTATCAGGTGTTTAGGGGAATTTTCGCGACTTCTATCTGTATCAAACTGGTTTTAAACCGTTGTTTTGGATGATTAATTTCTAATCAAAATTATTAGACTTCTGAGGGTAAATCAATTTCTTTTGCCACGATTATATATTTCTAGAATGAATCGAATTGTGCTCTTTACAAATACTGAATTGTGAGAAGGAAAATAATATCAGCAGCGAAATAAAATAGGAACATAAAATAAATGTTCTAAAGAACAATGATAATGAACATACCTGTCGGCACTGAGCTACCATCCGTATTTTACAGCGTGAAAATCACTAAACAAATAAACGTCCGATTATGATCACTCTTTGTTTTATATTAAGATTTTTCGCTAACGATTTAAAAAAACAAACAATCACAATCACTCAATAAACAATTTCGAACGCGATTGATTGATTCATTTTTTTTAAATAGATATTGCAGGCGGGCTATGGTTTTGACAGCCACGCCGCTTGACGTGATGTATGTACAACATGGATGCTGGTCTTTTGGAAAATATCGATTTTTTAAATACTATTGAAAGCAAATTAATTTTATGTTATTATAATAAATCTAGTAATTACTGCGTAGTGCGTAGTAAAATAGAGAAACAACCAACTTTTCTTGAACAATTTTTATTCAACGAATTCTAAAAAATAAAGACGTTGAGAATCATATTATTGCAAAACTTTTAACTTTAAACGTTGCCTATACGTTTGTTTTAATAAGTGTTAATTACTTAATGTAAAAAATTTATTTGTACACTTACTATGTTGCAATTTTTATCCTTTTTTTTGACGATTTTGATTTTGTGATGCTGATTAAATCGAGTTTTATTTTAGCGTTTTATGAATAAATTAAATCAATATCCATTCAGTCGTTTTATCTTAATTATATGAGGTAAAGTATTAATACATAACTAGCTTCCGCCCGCGACTCCGTCCGCGCAGAAAAATGAAGATTTATTTTTTTCTACGTAATTTTCCGGGATAAAAAGTATCCTATTTTATGCCCAGGATAATAAGGTATAATTATTATACCAAGTTTCATCGAAATCGAACCGTTAGTTTTCACGTGATGCCTGAACATACAGACAGACAGACAGACAAAAATTTTTTTAATCACATATTTGGGTTTGGTATCGATCCAGTAACACCCCCTGCTATTTATTTTTTCAATATTTTCAATGTACAGAATTGACCCTTCTACAGATTTATTATATATGTATAGATAGACCATTATTATGCTTAATTTTTTGGTATTTTTTTAAAGAAATGCTTCAAAGTGTTTGTCTTTGTAACGTAGTAATAGTATCTCAATTGGTTTGGAAAAAGTGGTGTAAAGCTATGTAGGTGTAAAGAGGCGCGATAAGATAATTCTCACTTTGAGGATAGTATTGAACTCTATTTTTATTGTAGGAAGTTCTATCAGATCTAAAGAAGAAAGTGAAATGAAAAACAATAGTAGGTAAATATTATTTAATTTATTGTAATTTATATTACATTTTTTATATTACATGACACTAAAATACTATGCAAAATAAGAGCCTAATAAAACCCATACATTTTTGTTTACAGATAAAAAACCAAATTTTAATAAAAAAAATTAAACCATAGACCATAGACTAATAACATATAGACAAGTTTTTGAATAGAGTTTAAAATGAATATAGACGTGAAAAGCATACCGCGTTTTTATTATAATAATAATTACAAATAATATTGCAATGGTTACCTATTATATAATATATTTCTAAAACTAGTTGAAGACTAAATTGTATTAACAATGAATAAATTACATATAGCTTATGAGTAAATTAATATATTATATATTTTAAGATAAATTCAGTGAAAAAAATAAATATGCATTTACATAATATATTAATGTAAACTTTGTCGAAGAATCAAAAGTGCGACGACATGTGACATACGCCAACCCACGCTTGGCCAGCGTGGTGGATTATGGCCAGATCCCATAAGGGAGCCCAGGCCAGGGTATATGATGATGATGATGAATAATTGAAACTTAGGCAACACACAAATGATATTTTAAGGAAAACATTCTACTCATTTGCTTCAACAAATTCAAATTCTAAATAAAAATAATGTTTTATTTTTCTAATTTCGCGTAATAAAATCAATTATGATATACATTTCGTATTATGATACAATTTAATATATACACATTTTTATATTTACCCCATACAAACCTTTTTTTATATATTTAACCATCATATTGAATGCATACCCTATATTCCAGAAGTAATTCAAATCTATTTAAATTAGCTACATAGTCAAACAAACATACTTCCTACTAATATTATAAATGCGAAAGTTTATGAGGATGTATGTGTGTGTTTGCTACTCTTTCACGCAAATACTACTGAACCGATTACAATGAAATTTAGCACACATAGAGGGTAACTTGGATTAACACATAGGATAGGTTTTATCCCGGAAATCCCACGGGAACGGGAACTATGCGGGTTTTCCTTTGAAAACGGGAGCGAAGCCACGGGCAGAAATCTAGTAATACATCAAAACAAAATCTTTCTTAAAAGCTATTATTATTAGGGGCTATTTATTAGGAGAAAAGCTTAATTTTGTAATGGCATTGAAACATTATAAATACGAAAAAACGTTACAGTGACAGTTAAAAAAATTTTATTTACATAATAATATGTGCAATCCTATTATAGATAACTACATTATTTAGCAGCAAGAAGGAAGATTATTGCAGCGAAACTTCTTTAGGCGCGTTGAGAGTAAAATTTCAAGGTCGCGTCATGACAATACCGTCACGTCATGGAGTAAGGCAACGATTTTGGTATCTTTAATCTTGCCAAAAAAATTTCACTTCTGACACGTGTGCTCAGCATACACGGTCTTTTTTTAATTATTACCACTAGATTATATTATTTTATTACTATTGTACATAAAAAATCATAATATATCCAACTTTTGGTCCTTATCAATTTCTATAATTCTTTATACTTTAGTTCAATCATAATAAAACATTTAAATATATAAATAAAATTAATTACTAAATGCAAATTAAAAACATTTTATTTTGGAGGTAGAAACAAAAATAGGTTTCAGAAGACACATATAGGTAGTTATTATTTGCTTTTCCAACATTTAATACATTGTCAAGTATCATAAAATAATAAAAAATCACAATTATATTATGCGGGTAGTTAAAAAATTCATCACTCACACATCTACATAATATGGTATATGCATACAATGGTTATAAAATGATGAAAAAAAAAACGCCGGTAGTTACAAAATTCCTCACACGTATCTATACCTTGTGTTTTTAACATGAACCGTTCCATCTACTTTATATTCTATGGTCATGCAGGTGTCGTGGTCATATCGTAGATTTGATCATTTCATGATATGAGTGGCCATTTCACGAAATGGTCGCATATCGTGAAATGGCCAACATAGTTTGATCAGATCGTTAAATCGTCAACGTTTCACGATTTGGTCATCCACATTTGGCCAGATCGTATAAAATATAAAGAGTCCATAAAATATTAAAAAATTTCAGAATAACTATATTCTAAAAACTTGTTTAATGTCATTTATGTAGTGCCGCGGCAGCGGCCGGCGAATGCCAGAAGCGAATCGTTTTTGCAATAGAAAACAGTTAGGTTAGGTTAGGTTAGACTTTGATAAACAACGCCAGAAGCGGATCGCTTTTTAAAAAAAACAAACAATTATTATAATATAGTAGTAGTTTCTTAAATTATTTTATTTAAGTCGCATTTTTTCTTAAATACATATAAGATATCCACATTTTCCATAGTACTCGTACCTCTTCGTCGTAAATTCTTTGCTATGACTTTCTTCATAATATTGTTATTAAACGAATTATGAAGTTTTTAACTGTAATAATTTAATTTTCGCCAGCGGCCGCTATCTTATCACATAAACACAGAGCTTGCAGCGCCTCTACCAACGATTAATGTAACTATTTTACGATATGATCAAATAATTTTGATCATTTCATGAAAAAACCGTGCGTTAATTGGCCATATCGTGAAACGATTTCTTATCATTGATCTGCCCAAACCACATCATGATGTGGCCAAACTAAATTGGCCATTTCACGATATGCGACCATTTCGTGAAATGGCCACTCATATCATGAAATGATCAAATCTACGATATGACTACGACACAGGCATAAAAAATCCTGATATTCGATAACAACAAAATTTGAATGAAAAATTATGCGGGTAGTTATCAAATCTCATGGCTAATACCTGTAGCTTCATCTTAGATTGATGACATATTAGATCCATACAGTGTTCAGTGACTGTGATGCAAAAATGACGTACATTCCAACTCTTAAAGTCTTAAATCGTACGGGTAGTTACAAAATTCGGCTATCACAAATCTATACATACAATTTCTGTAATATCCGTAGTAGGCCAAAAACCGACAACAGACCACCTCAAAAATTATGCAGGTAATCAAAAAATAATTAAATATTTTATTTATATGTAATGTACATATACACCATCCCACGTACTGCAGTTGTGGCATTAAATGTGAGCATTTATCAAAAAAATCCAGTTTAAAATTTTTACGGGTAGTAATAAAATCCACCCATTCCTCGCTATATAAAGATTAAAGACTATGGCAGATATTTCGTTGAAAATATTACCACATGACTTTATTAGCAAGTGAAAAATTCCTCTGGTTATAAATTTGTGAGCTATCATATCATACAATGTGTCCAAAACAATTTAAAAAAAATCTTCAAATTATGCGGGTAGTTACAATATTGCTCATACATTACATCTACACCGTCTCACACACTATATAATCCCACATTCGTCAATAAATCCACTTTTTTTTATATCTCACACAAAAAAATCGTCTTCAAAATTTTTGCGGGTAGTTATATAATCCACCCATTCCTCGCCATATAAATACCCGTGTATCGCCACTATGCCAGCAGTTCTGTGGAAGCTCTCGTCGCGCACTCACTTGCCCAGTAAATGTTCCCGCATGAACTAATTAGTGACCATACGTAGGGAGTGAAGAATTCCTCTGGCCGTTCCTCCTCTACGTAACGGAATTTCAGGTCGGGGAATTTCTGTGGAGTTAATAAATAATTAATTTATATTGTAAATAAACCTTTGCGATTGCCTGCGAACTGCGATTTCATACGCATTAACTTCAGTCAGAAGATATAACAGTCTGTCTGTATATTAAGGGCTGATTTTTCAATCCTTGGTTAAAACTTATTCATCGAATAACGTATTAAACTACCATTTCAAAAATATATTATATTTGTCCGTATTTGACAGTTTACAGGTGACATTTTAAAATGTTCGTTTAATACTTTATTGGACGGATAAATTTTAACCAACGATTGAAAAATCGGCCCTTAGACAACAAAGTATATTCTATAAAAAATTAAAGAAAGCTATATATGTATATACACTTTACGTACATACTTTGGTAGATTGAACTTTACAAAAATATGACTAAGGAAATGTAAGCTTGACGTTTACAGTTTATGTTATACATAGTTTCAAACAAGAAGCTTATATCTAATACACTGGAGATTTCAGTATGAACATTTAACTTGTAACAAGAAAATATGACATTGAATGACGCCTGTATGTTTTTTATCCCTTTCACACCTAACTTGGTCACCCCCACAGAAAGAGATAAAAAACATACAGGCGTCATTCAAGGTCATATTTTCTTGTTACAAGTTAATGTTCATACTGAAATCTCCAGTGTATTAGATATAAGCTTCTTGGTTTCAAATCAACACCTTATACACACTCTACACAATCATAAAATATGCCTAAATGTCTATGATTGGACGTCAATGTAGATATTTATTCACATCGCCGTAATGGCGGCAAACATGGACGATCATTTGTTGGGCCAACGCTCTCGATTGTCAAGGGGGCCCAGTAAAACGATTTTATCACTAAATTTACCTTAAGTCTATCACTAGACCATTGTTCCGCTCCCTTTTTAATACATTGCAATACTTCTGTTACACCTAGCTCCCCTCCCGCACCTTCTTGCACCCTTTGGAGGCGGGTTGAGAAATATCCTATTACCTGAAAATGACAATAAATACTTTTAGATATTAATTTTTAAATTTAAAAGTACAGGGAAGTGTATTTAATAGAAAACATTAATAAGAAAAAAATAAAATATGTTACAAATTGAAATAACGAAATCTATAAAACTACTATAGAGTCATTTTAATAGGCAACATTTTACAGTTCAACAATATTCAACAATGTTCATTTTGTTAGAACTGAACATTTGCTTAACTTTTTTTCAATTACGATTACATATTTATAATAATATAGACCGATACAAGTAATTTTAATTTTGATTTGTTTTTACTAACAAACCATTCTTGACAATAATATTTTTTTTTAAGAAGTGACGTTGCTACAATTTTGTGTCAATTAACCTTTTTTTCTTTTTAAATACCAGAGACGCTACCACAGAATACATAATAGTAGCTAAACGCTACAGAACGGACACTCTCCGCCTCCCGCCAAAATTAAACACTTACCTCACCCCGCACGATCAGCCATAAAATGGTCCATATTTTTCGGCAAGGACGATACGCAACGAAGATTGACAACATTAATCAAATTGACTTATAGTAATTTTATTAATTTGGATTTGTGATTATCGTTTTTCGTAGAAAATGGTTAGATATTGTGCTGTTTACGGATGTATTTCATCAGAAAAACGCGAATTTTTTTTACGCTAGTCACAAATGTGCCAACCATAAAGCGTTAACACACACATTTACAGTCTCTACAGTGTGACTGTCAAAACGATAATTTTGTATGGAGTGTCCGGGGTGTGACGCTACTCTAAAAATCGAAATCTGACATATCGAATCGAATGCAATGATTACTTATGAATAAATATCACCATAAATTAATAAACGCGTTGTGTTTATAATAAGCCAGAATATTATTTATTGTTCTTTTAATTATCTATAAAGTACACCTGAATATAGGTACTTACGCATTTTTTTTAATCATGTAGATACTTATCTTATTTCGCTCCTTAAATTTACGAAAGAAAACATATTACTGGGACAGGGATTTGCCTGATGAATTTTAAAATTGACATAATATGTTTCAAGTTCGATTGACAACTGTTTCAAGTCCGTATCGATTAATTCACTTTAATCGATGTTTTTAAGCAAGTCACCACTCTACGAAGATAAAATTGACAGACGTCAAATGTTGCCTATTAAATTGGCTCGACTATCACACTCACCATTTCGACGTTCTGCGCGATACTGTGGTGCGAGTGCTGCTGGAACAACTGCTTCTTGTGAAGCAGCGCATACACGAGGTTCAAATTGTTTGATAGTTGGTGTGTGAGACAGGAGTTTATTATTTCTAGTAACATTCGCAGTACTTCATCCAGTACTGCTATGTGTTCCATCTGTAAATAAAAAGTGAATTAAAATGAAACTATATGCGTTATATATTATAAAAGAGTAACTATGGACTTTCTTCCCGGTGCTTCTCCATAGATACTTGTTGTTTTTAATCTATGGACATCAAATGAAACCTACGTCATCTAGTGAATAAGAGAGTGAAGAATGTAATTCGTTTTGTGACTGTATGAATTGTATCAATGTATCGGTTCATTCGTTCTTGCTTATTAGTCATTAATATACTTGCCTCTCGTTCGCAATCAGATACACGTTGTTTTATTTTATTAATAGGTTATGGGCCCAGATCCATAGAATTAGTTATCAAAAGTTGTAAAGTTATAGTTTTTTAGTTTATCAGTGATTAGAAAGTGATTGCGTCATATATCACGGTGAAAAAATTTTTTCATCCCTGTTGCACGTGGCGCGGCGTTGTGGTGTGATCAACAGATATGGCTTCAAGTACAAATTCCTTTATTGCAAATGTGCCAAAACTAAAAGGCCGAGAAAATTATAGCGAGTGGGCGTTTGCCGCTGAAAACCTATTAGTACTTGAAGGAAAGTCAAAATTTGTCAAGCTTGAGGGAACCGGCGACGCCATTACGGAAGACGCTATGACGAAAGCCAAGTTGATTCTAACCATAGATCCTTCGTTATATGTACATATTAAAGATGCTAAGACTACTAAACAACTATGGCAGAAATTACAGCAGATGTTTGATGACGCGGGTTTTTCGAGAAGAATCATGTTATTAAGGAATTTAATTTCAATACGTCTCGAAACATCGGATTCAATGACAAGTTATATTACTCAAATAATAGAAACCGGGCAGAAATTATCTAGAACGGGTTTTGTGGTGAATGATGAGTGGATTGGTTGTTTAATGTTGGCAGGATTGCCTGAAAAATATTTTCCAATGCTCATGGCCATTGAACATTCAGGGATCGCCATTACGGCGGATGTTGTAAAATCCAAATTATTAGATTTGACCGGGACTGATGATTCGGCGGAAACTACAGCGTTGTACACTAGAGGGCGTCGACATATCGATCAAAGATCAAAATCATTCAGTAAGATTGGAAACACGTTCAACAAAGATGGCGATACGTCAAATGTTAACAATAGCAAAAAGAAAGTCATCAAGTGTTATCGTTGTAAACAGATTGGGCACTACAAAAATCAGTGTACACAAGTGAAAAGTGCGATGACAAACAACTTAAATTGTTTTTCTGCATTATTTTTACGGGAAAACTTCAAGAAAGATGATTGGTACTTAGACTCAGGTGCAAGTGTGCATATAACCTCGAACGTGAACAATATTCGGAATCCATCAGAAAACACGAGTATAAAGGAAATTACAGCGGCTAACAATGGAGTGATGGCTGTATTATGCTCGGGTGATGTTGATATTGTTACGATTACGTCGAAAAGCAGATATAATATCACAGTGAAAGATGTGTTATGCGTGCCAAGTATTGCAACGAATTTATTATCTGTTAGTAAATTAATTGAAAATGGAAACAGAGTGGATTTCAAAAAAAATCATTGCTATATCTACAACAGTAAAAATCAGATGATAGGAGAGGCAAGGTTAGTCGACGGTGTCTATAAACTTATTGTAGAAAATAAACACAGCTGTTGGCTCTCAACGACTGTCAGTGGAAAAAGTGAGTTGTGGCATCGAAGGATGGGCCACTTGAACAGCAAAGACCTCACCAAAATGAAAGATGGTGCAGTTGTGGGCATTGACTTTAATGACAAAGCTGTTGTTGATAAAAGTTCGTGCGTTGTGTGTTGCCAAGGGAAGCAGTCACGATTACCGTTTAACCATGTTGGTACCAGAAGTAGTGAAGTACTTAACATCATTCATGCGGATGTGTGTGGACCTATGGAGGTGAATTCAATTGGAGGCTGCAGGTATTTTTTAATCTTTGTTGATGATTACACACGCATGACTTTTGTCTATTTCTTGAAAGCGAAGAATGAAGCACTTAAATATTTTAAAGAGTTTAAAGCTTTAGTTGAAAATCAACAGAATAAGCGGATTAAAATATTTAGAACTGATAACGGTCTGGAATTTTGTAATACATTGTTTGATAGTTACTTGGCAGACGCTGGTATACTTCATCAGAAAACTAATATCTATACTCCAGAACAGAATGCTATCAGTGAGCGTATGAACAGAACTCTAGTAGAAAGGGCTCGTTGCATGTTGTTTGATGCCAAACTAGACAAAAAGTTCTGGGCTGAAGCGGTAAACACAGCCGTGTACCTTAGAAATAGGTCACCAGCTTCGGGCTTACAAGACTTGACACCAATTGAACTTTGGACTAATAAGAAACCTAATCTTAGTCACATTCGTATTTTCGGGAGCCAGGCCATGGTGCACATTCCAAAAGAAAAGCGATTAAAGTGGGATATTAAATCTAAACCACATATACTGGTTGGTTACTCTGAAAATGTGAAAGGGTATAGGATTTATGACCCAGTTAAGAAATGTGTGACAGTAAGCAGGGATGTCATAATTCAAGAAAACTTAAAAAGTAACATGAATGAAACAATATCAGTTTCAGTGGGGGAAATCTCAGAAATAAAAGAAGAAAAGAAAGACATAGATGAATTTGCTGACAAAGAAGCTAAACAGGATATTAACCAGATGAATAATAAAAACGCTATATTGCAGGATGTGTCTGAGATTCAACCACCAGATGAACCAAAGAGGGTGAGGAGACCACCACAGCGTTATGGTTATTCAAACCTGTGCATGCAGTCGAATGCTGAGAATCAAAGTGATCCAGTCAGTATCCACCATGCTCTTCAAAGTCCTGATAAAGATAAGTGGATTTCTGCTATGGAAGAGGAACTTCAAGCATTCAAAGAGAATGATGCATGGACAATAGTGAGTGAAGTGCCTCAAGGTAAAAAAAACATTAGTGCAGTGTAAATGGGTCTTTAAAAGAAAGTTTGATAGTGATAACAGTGTTAGATATCGTGCTCGTCTGGTAGCGAAGGGCTTCACCCAAAAACCAGGTATTGACTATGATGAGACATTTTCACCTGTTGTGCGTCACTGTACTTTGCGATTGTTATTTGCACTTTCTGTACAATTAGATTTAAAAGTTACTCATTTGGATGTTAAAACTGCTTTTTTGAATGGTATTTTAAAGGAAGATATTTATATGGCTCATCCACAAGTTAATTTAGATAGTAATAATGATAAAATAATTGTAAAATTAAATAAAGCTATCTATGGCTTAAAGCAGTCGTCAAGGTCATGGTATGATAAAGTTGATCAATGTTTGACAGAATTAGGCTTTAAGAGAAGTTATATAGAACCATGTGTATTTACTAAATTTCATGACAATGTAAAAGTTATTGTTGCTCTTTATGTGGATGATTTTTTTGTATACTCTAACAGTAAAGTAGAGACAAATAGTTTAATCTCAGTTTTGAATACTAAATTTAAAATTAAAGATCTTGGAAATGTAAAACAATGCTTAGGAATGAGAGTAAATATTGATTATAAAAATAATGTATGTACTTTAGACCAAGAACAATACATTGAAGAATTATTAGTTAAATTTAACATGCTAAATTGTAAAGAGGCCAGTACACCTATGGAATTAAAACTAAATATAGATAAAAATAACAATGTTAATGATACTAATATTCCATATCAGCAATTGATTGGTAGTCTCATGTATTTGTCTGTATTAACGAGGCCCGACATAACTTTTAGTGTGAGTTTCTTAAGTCAATTTAATTCTTGTCATAATAGCACTCATTGGAATTATGCTAAACGCATTCTTAGGTATTTAAAAAGGACTAAAAATTATTGTATAAGGTATGTCAAAGGTAGCTCTGAATTGTTAGGTTTTGCTGATGCTGATTGGGCCAATGATTGTGTTGATCGAAAATCATATACAGGGTATTGTTTTATGATGTCAGGGGGAGTAATATCATGGGAAAGTAGAAAACAAAAAACGGTAGCTTTGTCCAGTATGGAAGCTGAGTATATGTCTATGTCAGAAGCTTGTAAAGAGTCTATGTATTTAAGAGTATTGTTGTCTGAAGTCACTAATCAACCAGCATATACTATTACCTTGTACAATGATAGCCAGAGCGCCCAAAAACTTGTTATTAATCATGTCTTACACAGAAAAAGCAAACACATTGATATCAAATATCATTTTTTGAGGGAGTCTGTTGAAAATAAGATTATAAGTATTAAATATATGTGTACTAGCGATATGCCAGCTGATATTTTTACAAAATCACTTTGTGCAAGCAAGCATTATAAATGTATTAAAGCTCTGGGAATTAATGATTGTTTATAATTGTATTGTATATGTGTTGTATTTGGTTTCATGTGATGTAGTGGGGGTGTTGTTTTTAATCTATGGACATCAAATGAAACCTACGTCATCTAGTGAATAAGAGAGTGAAGAATGTAATTCGTTTTGTGACTGTATGAATTGTATCAATGTATCGGTTCATTCGTTCTTGCTTATTAGTCATTAATATACTTGCCTCTCGTTCGCAATCAGATACACGTTGTTTTATTTTATTAATAATACTGCTTTCCGAACCGGTGGTAAATGTTAAAAAATGTTAAGACGTTCAAAAGTGATTTTATAAGAAGTCTAATAGCATAAATAAATGTTTGAGGTTGTTTGACTTTATTTTCACAAATGTACGTTTTTTATTATAACCTCTTAGTTTTTAAACTTGGTTTCTAGACGTATACATAATTAGAAAGTGCCAAATAGTGAACTTACAATTTCTTCAGTCTTTTCTTCCGCGTGATGCGGCAGTTCTATGCTATTAATATCACCACCTGTAAAAGATTTTAGTGTATTTTTAACCGACTTTAAAAAAAGGAGGAGGTTATCAATTCGGCCGGTATGTTTTTTTTATGTAATTGTACACCGATTACTCCGAGGTTTCTGAACCGATTTACGTGATTCTTTTTTTGTTCGATGCGGGATTGTGTCGAATTGGTCCCATATAAATTTTATTCGGATAGGCCCAGTAGTTTTTATTTTATGAGCATTTTTGTCTGTATATGTAAATGTTGCAAGTGCAAGTTTGAAGTCGGTTGTTTTTAACGCAGTTTTCACTTGTTGAGTTACTGAGTATTATCATATTTTTCCAAATTCAGAAAAAAAACAACATAATATAATTATTATCATGACTCCATGATAGACTTATCGTCAAAAAAGATAGAAATATTATTTGTCTGTTTGTCTGTTCATACCTTCAATCTCACTGCACAACCTAGCTCTTCGTTTTGTCAAAGTTTCAAATAACGATATCAACCGCTGCGCCACGTATGGATGAAGATTTCGGAATTCACCTGAAAATAATTATTTATTAAAAAAAAAAACTGAATATTAGTACCTAATTATTTCATGTTAGATTCATAATCAAGTTGAAAAAATGTCCGAAGCAAAACTCTGCCTAACCGTGTATTAGGCAGAGTTTTCTAATGAGAGATACAACGGACTTTGAACATTACTGCCATGATATAAGGTGTGTATTTCAATCTATGTTTTATATATAGCCCCTAGGACACTTTGATAGGCTATTTTTAGATAAGATTTTTTTAAGTGAAACTTCTTTAGGCGCGTCGAGTGTAAAATTTCAAGCTCGTATCATGGCAATACCGTCACGTCATGGAGTAATGCAATTTTGGTATCTTTGAATGTTGCCAAAGAAGTTTCAGTTCTGACACGTGTGCTCGGCACACACGCTATTTTTTAACTATATTTTTTTTGTACAGTGATGATAGTACTCACAGCTCATGTTAGCGATCGCCGCTAAACAATTCGTATGCAGATATTTGTCTCTAACCCGCGCCATGTTGTATTGTAACGCTCGAACAACGACCAAAACCATCAGACCACCTAGAGATATTTCAGATATTGATCTCTCACCGTACCAGGTTAGGTTTTTTAACATCTGCGAAGGAAAAACTTGTAAACAATGAACAAGTACTTCATTAAAAAAAAGGTTTTTAAACATATGTGAAGGAAATATTGCAAAAAATTAACAAGTAAATATTTAATTTTTTCAAAAACTTTTTTTATCAGTTTAATAGGGAATTATATTCAAATTAAAAATAGTATTATATGAAGTAAGAGTAGACGCGTAAAATGAAGATATGAAAATCTCTATTGTATTGTTATAGTCGTAATCTATCATTTATTTGCAATTTTTTTTTCAGATACTTAATTTTTTAGAAAAAATCGAACCAATATTTTTAATCCGCGTTAGAATACAAACAAATGTTTGGACAGAATTTTTAAAGCTACAAAAGAACACTAAACAATATTCAAGCAAGATATAAACATCACATTAAAAAATCTAAAAAACAAAATACTCACAATTTGATGTACATTCCTAATAAGGGCCTCGTCTTCAGTCAATATCAACAACACTATAAGGGACATGTATATGTGGTGCGAGTTACTGTCCGGCGCGTTGTATAGCACTTGAAGTATTGGTACTATCTGTTAAAAAAACATTTATTTTATTAATGAAAAGATCAAGCAAAAAATACAAAAAATATGTTTTTTTTAGACAAGTTTCATAGTACTTCGCACTATTGACACTATTTGTATTAATAAATTGAGTTCAAAGGGAGAGAAAAATACCGAAAAACGGATCGAGCATTCATTGTAATAATATGTCGCATTTAGAGCTGTTTGTTTTAATTTTTTTTTTCAGAATTAACAAACACGTATCTTATAAATACTTAAAAAAAAAATATTTTCACCAACATTATTTTAAATCACGTGCGTATGCAATAAATTATTCATTCATAAATCACAAAAAATACAAATATTTATATAAAAAACTTACCAAATTCTCAATATGTGTTTCATTTGCAACATGACGTTTGTACGCTTTGCACGAATGTAGCATCAAGTATAATAGTAGTGTCGAATGTTCGCAGCCGGCAGTTGCACATAGCGCCTTATGCAGCTAGAAATAGGGTGTATATTTGTTTGAAAAGTCTTTGGAGAACGTATAAATAATAATAGACTTATGAAGCTGGGAATAAGGTGCAATTTTGTTTGACAGATATATAGAGTCAATTGAAGCAAACATGTGAATTATGGTGATGAAAATAAGGTGAAATTTTGCTTGACAAATATTTAAATAAGGAGTAATTTCGTTTGACAGATGTATGGAGTTTGATGGAGTGAATGTGTCAATTATTACACACATAGCGCCTTGTGTAACTAGATATAAGGTATAAATTTGTTTGAAAACTCTTTGGAATACTTATAATAATAGACTTATGAAGCTGGGAATAAGGTGCAATTTTGTTTGACCGATACATGGAGTTAATTGAAGTAAATATGTGAATTATGATGCTGAAAATAAGGTGCAATTTTGCTAGACAAGTATTTAAATAAGGAGTAATTTAGTTTCGACAGATGTATGGAGTTTGATGGAGTGAATGTGTCAATAATTACACACATAGCGCCTTGTGTAACTAGATATAAGGTATAAATTTCTTTGATAAGTCTTTGGAGAGAGTATATTGTAGTATGTATAAGATAGACTCATGAAGCTGGGAAATAAGGTGCAATTTTGTTTGACAAATATATGGAGTCAATTGAAGCAAATATGTGAATTATGATGCTGAAAATAAGGTCCAATTTGGCTTGGCAAGTCTTTCTGATTTGGACTAATGTATATGACACATTTAAATCGATATAAGGTGCAATTTTAAGTAACATGTTTACGGAGTTTTGCGCTAATATGTAGAACTTATTCAGTTGGAAATAAGGTGCATATTAGCTTGGCAAGTCTTTGAAGATTATGAGATGAGTGTTTGCAGCCAGCCGTTGCACATATCCGTCTTGTGGAGTTAGGGAAAATATGCAATTTTGTTTAATAAATTTATGCAATTTATTTGGGTAAATCTGTGACTTATGACGCTCAAAATATGATACAATTTGGCTTGGCAAGTCGAGATATTCATGATTTATAATAGTAGCGCCTTGTAGAGCTGGGAATAAGGTGTAATTTTGTTTTGTGACGTCTTTCAAAGAGAAATTTTATTAAACAAGTGTATGGAGCTTGTTGAAGCAATTGTATGCACTATGACGATAGAAATAAGGTGTAATTTTGTTTGAAAAGTTTTCCGACTCCGACCGAGTAATATAAATTAAATATGTTCATATCGACTTTTAGAGTTCAATTCTTGTTGATAGTTCTTTGAAGTTTTAACTAATATAAATTCCTCTTGTCTTATGATGCTTGTATTGGTAAGAATAAGGAAGAAATAGACAATTAATATTACTTACAGCGACCATGTCTATTCGTGGCGGTGTAATCTGTCCTGGAAGATTGGTATCTTTTTGTGGTGTGGTTGCTGAGGTTTCTAGAAAAAATAATTAACAGTTAAATATTTATTTATATATCTTGTTTGTTAGAAGAGTTACAAGAGAGTGTGAGTCAAGAGTCATTATACTTTTATTGATAAAAGAGATAGTTGTCGAGTAATTTACTCAATTAGTTAGTCAGCGTAAGTCACAGTCATTTGCCATCACTTTTTTGGTCATTATTTTGTGATTTTTTTTTGTGTTTTTACGCATATTTCTAGTCACTTAACAACAGCATTTTCACATTTCAACAACGCACATCTATACAAATTGTCGTCGTCTATCGAGTGATTAGTTAGCGCCAGTAGCAGTAAACACGACTGGTTAGCTAGAGGGTGTTCACTTTTTACTTTTTTGCACTATTTTGTTGAGATAGTGGTCTAGTTTCGTGGTCAATTACTTAGCGCTCGTCATAGTCATTTGCATGATTATTTTTGTCATAGACCATACATTTTTTGTTATTTTTTTTTTTGGTTATGTATTGCATTTTTTGTGTTTGTTTAGTCACATCTACTTACCAGCTGCATCTTCACACTTCAACAACGCACATCTATACAGATTATCGTCGTCTATCGAGTGATTGGCTAGCGCCAGTAGCAGTAAACACGACTGGTTAGCTAGAGGGTGTTCTCTAGCCAGTCGTTCGGCTAGTTCTCGTCTGTGGGCCGGTGGAGCGCTGTATATTGTTGTGGGTGTTGGGGAACTGAGTGAAAGCATGCTCCAGAGGGATGCTGCAATACAAGATAGATCTCATCAAACATTCAAGTAGTTTAGTATCTAGTTAAATCATGTATACTATTATAAAGCTGAAGAGTTTGTTTGTTTGAACGCGCTAATCTCAGGAACTACTGGTCCGATTTAAAAAATTTTTCGGTGTTAGATAGCCCATTTATCGAGGTAGGCTATAGGCTATATATATATATCATCACGCTACGATCAACAGGAGCGGAGCAATGCGGGTGAAACCGCGCGGCACAGCTAGTATAATATATATTGTTTCGGTTAGGAAAGCAGAGAAACTAAGAAGAGACGTGTAAGTGGAAAAAAAATAATTAGAAAACCATAAGTTGAAGACTCGGAAAAATCGCCTCATATACATGGGGTATATTCTGATAGCCCACGATGTGAGGCATCTAAAAAAAATATTGACGTCAAAGTTTGGGCCACCCTGTATAGTGAAGATGATTTTTTTTTAGGATTATGTGGTAGGATTACGCGATTTGTAGGAGTTAATATAATTAATTAATAAATATATAATTAAAGAGTTAATATAATTAGTATAAGTAGGTCGTTATTATAATTAGAATATAATACTCACAAGCAATATTAATCAGCATACTGCCGGGTCCTTGTGACCCAAATTGTGGCGGTGCGGGCGCCATGTTGGATAAATTATTTAATAAAGTCTTCACTAATAATGGTGCGTGCATACTGTATCGACCTTGAAATAGCGTCCTGTGGGCAATAATAAATAATTCTGTTCAAGTATTATGTATTAAAAAAGAGCGTGTGTGCCGAGCACACGTGTCAAAAGTGAAACTTCTTTGGCAAGATTCAAAGATACCAAAATCCTCGCCTTACTCCATTCCGTGACGCTACCTTGGCATTTTACTCTCAACGCGCCTAAAGAAGTTTCCTTTCAAAAATTACTATAAGATTTAGGGGGTCAGTCACAAACATACATACAAACATAAGTTAATACTCTTACCTATATATAAGAGAAGTTTCCACCAATCTAGTACTTCCGTGCACACCAGCAAACATATAGACAGACATAAGAACTAGTAGCGTGTTGATACACTCTAAATGTAGGTGGTATGTGTTGTCGCTGAAAATAGAGTTATTAGTGGGAGGAGTTTTATCAAAATTGGTTTAGCGGTTTAGCTGTATAGCTATAATTATGGAAACCAATATACAGGGTGGAAATATTCTATGGGCCCTGGACTCCTGGAGGGATAGTACTCGTAATATTTCTATTTGTAATGGCTAGTATTTTTTCGGCAGATTAACAATTAATTATATTTAACACTAGCGGTCCGCCCCGGCTTAGCCCGTGGTACATATTCACGTTTTCTTTACATAAGAACCATCCTCGTACTTCAAGGAATATAATAAAAAAAGAATTAAAGAAATCGGTTCAGCCGTTCTAAAGTTATGCGCTTACCAACATTTTGGGATTCATTTTTATATTATAGACTAGCTTCCGCCCGCGACTCCGTCCGCGCGGAAAAATTAAGATTAATTTTTTTTCTACGTATTTTTCCGGGATAAAAAGTATCCTATTTTATGCCCAGGATAATAAGGTATAATTATACTAAGTTTCATCGAAATCGAACCGTTAGTTTTCACGTGATGCCTTCACATACAGACAGACAGACAAAAAATTTTTAAATCACATATTTGGGTTTGGTATCGATCCAGGAACACTCCCTGCTATTTATTTTTTCAATATTTTCAATGTACAGAATTGACCCTTCTACAGATTTATTATATGTATAGATTATATGTACAATGTACATCTATTTCACTAATAAAAAAATCAAGGTTTTATTTTTTCTTTCAATTTAGCTAGTTCAATCACGGGCAAGTAAGAAAAATGTCAATGTTTTTTTTATATTGAGTTCATTTTTTTTTAATAAAGGAATGTTACCTTTAAGAATTTTTTTTTATCTCCAGTATTTAAAGTACTTTCCCGCCAGGGCCCATAGAAAATTTCCACCCTGTATAACAAAATTAATCAAATTCCCATACTTACGTAATCGGGACATCAATGATAAGGCTTATCAGTGCATCTATTAACATTTCAACTCTACTCTCTCCAGTGACTATTTTAGGCGGCTCCACTGTACTATCTAAGTTTGGATCTTGTTGTGGTGGCTGTAATGAACATAAGTATTTATTACTATATTTATTAATCTACACTAATATAATAAAGAGGAAAACTTTGTTTGTTTGATTGTAACGAATAGGCTCATAAACTACTGGACCGATTTTAAAAATTCTTTAACCATTCGAAAGCTACATTATCTACGAGTAATATAGGCTATATATTATCACGCTAAGACCAACAGGAGCGGAGCCACGCGGGTGAAACTGCGCGGCACAGCTAGTTAACAATATTAATAAGAAATAAACTCAGTTTGCATATTTTAATTATATAGCAGCTATAGTCGTAAAATGAGCAACAAACGCTCAAATTGGTATAATTAAATTTAATGTTTAAAAATTGAAACACATGATTTTTTTTTCCGTCAACATTCCAAAGAAAAAAAAATTAACAAAAAGATGAAAAAAAAGTGTTTCTTATCTGTCCCTTAATTTTGCCGGTGTGTGTATTATTGCAGGTGAATTATTGTTTATTTGTTAATAATTATTAATGAATATTATTTAAAAAAAAAAAACAGATTTTATCCCCATACAATAATACTAGTCTACACAACATAACCATATCGCAAGTTTTTCACATATAAACTAAACTCACCGCAACAACTTTCGCCTGTACATCTAAATGTTTGCACAACTCATATTCAGGGACCATCTCTACTAGATATTTGGTTACCGATCTGATGAAGAATATTGCGTTGTAGCTTTGCCATGCCAACATAACACTGAAAGAAAAATATGATATGATATTGTTTTACATAAATTTTGATTTAATAATTTTGTTGAATAGTTTATTATACATGTTTAGCTGTTGAATACTATAAATTGCCGCTTTCCTTTGACTCGTGGCGCATTCGTACGAATCGTGCCTAGGAGCTCGGACGTTGTTTATACGACGTTCGACCCAACTACCCTCACTTTGCTAATAGTCGTTGACTTGTTGCGATTTGTTATCAACTACCTACATCTATTAGGCAGTTGTGTCGCAGTACATTCGCACATTCTTATTACATTCAAACTAATATTTAACACGGCCTCGCGTGTTATTTCTTATAATAATATAATGGTTACGTTAGTTTCAACTCTAATTTCAGCCTGAAACTGTTGATTTTTAAACAAAAAGTAGTTTGGTATAAGACAATGCAAATAGGAATTAACTTTTATAATATATAATCACTTATATAATCACTTCTTTATTGAGTTAAATTACGTAAATTGTAATTACGTAAGACTTCTACAATGCATGGTTAAGTGTACAAATCTTCCTTTTCAAAAAAATAATCTCTTGTTTGTAGCTACATTTTAATAGGAAAGATTAAATTATATTATTTTTTAATCTTTATATTAAAGAATCGTCTACCTTGTCACATAATTTTAATTTTCCATTCCATTCCATGAGAATTCAACTCAACTTTCAAATAAAACTCATTATGAATGCTGTTTAAGTTACTAGTTAAAATTAAATAATCATATGTATTCTTATTAACTGTTACTTATCAGTATTAAATATTAATTACTAGCTTTCCGACCGCGGCTTCACCCGCGTTTTCAAAGAAAAACCCGCGTAGTTCCCGTTTCCGTGGGATTTCCAGGATAAAACCTATCCTATGTGTTAATTCAAGTTACCCTCTATATGTGTGCTAAATTTCATTGTAATCGGTTCAGTAGTATTTGCGTGAAAGAGTAACAAAGATACACATACACATCCATCTTCACAAACTTTCGCATTTATAATATTAGTAGGATGTATATTCTTAACAACTTACTTATCTGTATTCGGTGCAGCCAGCAACTCCGTAGCTCTCGTAATAAATACTTGCACTAAGGAACCAAGGTTGCCTGTCTGCGGATTATTCTGCAGGAACTTTTGTAGCAACGTTTCTGTGCTTGCATCGAACATTAGCTGTTCGTCACTGAAATATTAGATTGTTATTTAATTTGTGTTTTTAAGTTGATGGAAAAGTATAATATTGGTTTAACGGTTGTTGATTTAGCAAGAGATGGTATACAAGGCTTAGAGAGGAAAATAATGTCTGCTTTAAATGAACAAACACTTGTTTACATTATTTTTCATAGAATAACTAAATATATAATTTTAATTTTAATGTTTAAATACAATTTAGAATGTCGAAACAGGAGATTTATATTAATTATATCAGAAATCCAAAGAAGAATTTCATAAAAAAAATTTTCAAGAAGTAATAAGTTAAAATTATTCCACACAATTGTTTTCATCAACAAAAACAATATGTTGAATTTAGACAAAGGTAAGATTGTAATAATACAAGTGATAACTGCGTTAAAAACAACTGACTTCAAACTTGCACTTGCAACATTTACAAATACAGACAAAAATGTTCATAAAATAAAAACTACTGACTGGGCCTATCCGAATAAAATTTTTATGGGACCAATTCGACACCATCCCGCATCGAACAAAAAAAGAATCACGTAAATCGGTTCAGAAACCTCGGAGTAATCAGTGTACATACATAAAAAAAACATACGGGCCGAATTGATAACCTCCTCCTTTTTTTGAAGTTGGTTAAAAAATAAAATATGTAACTATTTAAGATATACATTAATACTTACGCATTAGTCGGTAGCTGTATATTGAAGGCCAATAGCTGATTCCAAAATGGATCATTTGGACATATAACTTCGTTAGAACAAAACTTGGCGACCACCTCGTTGGTAGATATATCTGAATATCTACTCACTGATATTCCCATTGTTGATACTGTAATATATATTTGTGTTAATCTATACTAATATTATAAAGCTGAAGAGTTTGTTTGTTTGAACGCGTTAATCTGAGGAACTACTGGACGATTTGAAAAATTATTTCAGTGTTAGATAGCCCATTTATGGAGGAAGGCTATAGGCTTATAATATATCATCACGCTTAGACCAACAGGAGCAGAGTACTGCGGGTGAAAACGCGCAACTACAACGTAAAAGAGATGATAAACAAAAAACACGTAATTCACATAGGTATATACCTATTTTGTTAATTATGATATGTAATATGAATTCAAAGTGTCTTAAAATATATTTGTAAACAATAGATAAAATGACACTATCACAGATCGTAAGATAATATAACTAGGTGTGTTATTTTCCTAATTAGAGTCGGTATAGACGATGCAATATTGATTATTGTTTTAAGTGCGGAAAATTGGTTCATGCTTGGGTTTAGCTTTTTATAAAAATTGTTGCAAAACACTATCACTCCGCAGTTTTTAAAATCTTACCTTAATGTAAATATTCTGATATTTATGCAAGGAAATTAATCGACAATTTTCATCAACAAACCATCGAATTAAATACTTCTACGCCACGAATTCATTGACAATTTAGTTGACAATAGGTATGTCACTGTATGTCAATTGTCGGTGTCATCGTGAAGTCATAAAAATGCATTAATTTGTACTAGATACAGAACTTTTAGACGCAGGATGGAAACCTTTCTGTGGTTCCCCTAAGTTAATTCAAACGACATCAATAAACTCACAGGACAGTAAAAACCGTTATATAAGAAGTTTATAATATCTATTGGTTATAAGCATCCGCGCCTTGTATACCAAGCCAATCCCTTCCAATAATAAAAATTGAAAAATAAGAAATTTGCGGGGCCAACTGCCAAGTTTGGTGAGCTGCGGGATTCGCTTTCCAAGTTAAGTACTTGACACATTCCGAGTTACAGCTGTTGTTTTCATTGATGTTGTTGTTTTTGTTGAGTATGATCTGTGAGTTGATTGTTATATTGTTTGCATTACATATTATTTTCATTGTTATTTATTTTAGTAACAAACTTTAAAAAAAAATGGATGAACTAAAAAAGCTATGTTAGAGAACTAAGTAAAAAAGTAAAAAACTCCAATTTCAATTTTTTTAAATGAAAATTATATTTTATGCCATTATATTAAATGCCAAATTATGCTCATCGCCAAGAAGCTTATATCTAATACACTGGAGATTTCGGTATGAACATTGACGTGTAACAAGAAAATATTGCCCAGTTCATGTTTTTTATCACTTTCACACCTAACTTGGTATTGCCACTGTTAATACGAAGTTTTCCCAAGGCTACTATGTATGCTGTAATATTCTGTGCAAAAGGTTAGTTTTTGTACATGAGTTTGTTGATAAATTGCCAACAACGTCATTCAGAAGCATTGTTGGATGAGACAATTATTATTTATGCTAAATAAACTAAGTATCTGAACCAATTATTAAAAAGCGATACTCCCTGATTATGGGTAGTCACCATAATAAAATTGTAGCAACTCTCACTTTGTCAATATGGCATGTGTGTCAAAAAAATTGCGTCGCTTCGAATATTTAAGTTAATATTGTTGCTTATTTAATGAATATTTTCCGAATATAAAGAATGCATTGTATTGTGCAAAATTGCAGAAGTGTTTGGACACCAAATTCTGGCATAGAATTTCACAGGCAAGTGTATATTTACGTTATTTACAATATTCCTCAATACTCCTGCATTTACCTGTTTAGAATCATTTCAATGGCAAAAATTTTAAAATTTTGCATCATTTTAGAAAGCATTCATGTTAAATTTGTTATTTTCCTAATACTTTATCATTTTTCAACAAGTTTTCAATAAACAAAATTAACAAGTAAGGTAACCATGATGACGAGTTTTTATGGATACCTAGTGAAGAGAATATATTGTAATAACAATATTATGATGAAATTTAGAACACCATTTTCAAGATTTTTACTAGTAATGAAACAACACTCGACATCGGTATTGCACTCACATGTAGTTACCTATAAGATTGTTCGTTTTTACATTGAAATTTATACTTTTTTAACTTACCTCATATTTTTTGTTTTAGGTATTTCAGCTTTCCAAAAAGTAAAATAAAAAGAAATATATGTGCCCATCAAGGGTAAAATTACTGAGGATTACGACCCAGAAAAAAATACCTTTTGAAAAATAAACTTTGTAAAGAAAATTTGTGCAAGGCTGCTATAAACAGTTTTTCTTTGATGATTCTGGCTTGAAATTGACCCGTCGAAGCAACGCGTTTAAAAAGAAGATCTGAGTAGCTAACAATTTGGTAAACAGCATCTGATGCAAAACACAACTTTCCTCTATTTACAAAGGATGTTAATGCTATATATCGGTTCATATCCAAGCTTTGTAGCCAAAATTTATTTATAACTATCATTCTATACCAATTAAAATTGTATGTACCTACCTATAAAGTATGACCATAATATTATAATATAAATACTGTTAAAAATATATGTCGTTATTATTTATAGACCATGATTTTTAGTTTTTTCTATTTTGAAAAATCCTGAATTTACAAACCAGCGTGGTCACTCGACAGAAAGAGACAAAAAACATGACTGACGTCATTGAATGTCATAGTTTCTTGTTTCAAGTTAATGGTCATAGTGCAATCTCCAGTGTATTAGAGGATATAAGCTTCTTGCTCATCGCCTTGCTCATCGCCAACCATCGCCAACTCATCGCATTGCTTGTCGCTTGACGATAATCAAGAAGCTTATATCTAATACCAAGAAGTCTAATACACTGGAGATTGCACTATGAACGTTGACTTGTCACGGGAAGGTATGACCTTGAATGACGCCTGGTTGTTCCTTCATCCCTTTCTCACCAACTTGCCAAGTTAGGTGTGAAAGGGACAAAAAGACAACCAGGCGTCATTCAAGGTTATACCTTCCCGTGACAAGTCAACGTTCATAGTGCAATCTCCAGTGTATTAGATATAAGCTTCTTGACGATAATAATTATTTTAGGGCGACTGTTCATAGTTCTCGATTCGTTTCGTTTTATTTAAAGTGTTCTAGGTATGTCGTAAAAAATATTTGTCAAAGTAAAGTACATATTTGACAAATGACAATCAAAAATTTAGCCGCTCTATTTGAATTTTGAAGTCGTACGTACCTACTGCACTGTCTGGCGTGGTCTGGCGTCTGCACATTTTTCAACTTTCAACTTTTCAATTGGATTTAGAATTCTCATCATCAGACCGTTTGGAGAATATCCACAGAATATTCCTCGAACGTTTCTTATTGTGACGTATGTTTATAACAAATTGCGACAATGCCATCGGATATTTACAAAATTGATGTTATCCACTTCCTAAATCCCTACTTTATATGGGTCGAAGTATTTGACTCAGAAGAGGAGAAGAAAGCGTTAGAACAAATCGGTATATACGGCCTTCAAGCGCATGAAATTACCATTGATTTAGAGAGAAATGAACTGGTAGACATGCCCTGCCGGGAATGGGCGCCGGCGACAGCAAACTTGATGCATGAATTCTTTCTGAGTGCTAGAGAGACGTGGTTTAGCCCAACTTATATTGATAGAAGGTAGGATTTAATTTCTTTTTTCTTTGAAATCAATGAAAATCGCTCTCTTATTTGTTAGCTCTTTAAATATCAAGGTACATTGAGCACTAAATTAAATATTTTTGTTTTGAATATTGTTTTTATGTATTTATTCACTTTTCATTCATGCGAGAAAAGCACATAGTAAAGAAAGTTGTTACTATTTTACCCAACAGCCATGGTGTGGATAATAGTAATGCAAAACTAGTAGGTACATAAGAATTTTCGTTTCATTTCTCTTTAGAACACTTTGATTAATTTAAGGTTTACAAATATTACAATTATTTCTTACAGGACCTCGATTTTCAAGGACAACATCCACAAATATGGTGAAGTAGTAATCAAAACCCATGAAGGGGAATTGAAAAAGCTGTCCGAATGGTTAGTAACAACAGGTTTCGCTCAATTAAATGACTCTGATTTTCACAAACAACTAGCAGCTGGAAAAATACAGTTAAATCTCAATGAAAATCAGATAGAAAACATTTATTCCTTCATCGAATCGCACTATTCCAAAGAGGGACAGCATATATGTAGAAAGAAAAGTATCTCGTCATGCCATGATTCTATAATTGAAGATGCCTTGTCAGAAATGAGCAATAATAAATACCAAAAAGTTCTTAGTTTCATGAAGAATAAAAAAACCATAGAGGCTATAGACAACGAAGAAGAGTCTATGGGTAGAGCGTGTCGCAGATTAAAAATTAATGATGATAATAAGCCTCCATATAACGCTATTAAGAATTATTTCGATAAACTGTCTAGTTCTAAAAGTTCTGGGTCGGATGTCTCGTTTTGTAGCGAAAAAAATAAATCTAAGAAAGATGTGGTGGGCTTACCAGAAAAACAAGAGAAAAAGCAAGGTATTTGATTATTAATATTAAATACTGCAGTTTAACATTATTTTATTGTTTTTTTTTTTTGGTCATGCAATTTGATCATAGTGTAATGCATGTTCTTTCCTATTTAATCTTATAAGTTTTAAGTGTATTTTTTACATGTTTTTTCTTGTATTTGATTTTACATATTTACTTTCTTTTGAAGTGAAACTTCTTTATCGGGTTTGCAAAAACATTAAGGCTGGTTGCAGAGCTTGACCGACCATCAGTGCGTACCGTCGGTCCTGACGATACGTATCAACAATGTGTATGAATATGACAGTAATACGCATGACAATTGTATGACTATGACACTAATGCGCATACGCGTGCGTATGGTCGGTCTAGCTATGAACGATTTTATGAATTTCCATACATATGACAAGCGCGACTGACGTACGCACTCATGGTCGGTCAAGTTCTGCAACCAGCCTAAGTGTAACATTTTTTCGTTACGCGCCTTCTTTTTCTTATCCCTAGTCACTACCACGCGTGATTTGACGTATTTCTGTAAAGTTGCATATAGCAAATTATTTTTTTTTTTTTGAAAAATAAGGTCATAAAGAAGTTTCACTTCTTACGTGTGTACACTAGTACACGCAAACATTTTTTTATATACTATAACACTTTGTAAGAGTAGCAATTTAGTATTTTTAAACATTCATATTTCACTGTGACTTAATAATTTGATTACATATTTCTTTAATAATATTATAAGTACTTAACAAAAATATGGAAATTCCGTTTAAATTTTTCAGAAGAAGTCACAAAAGAAATGAAAAACCAGCCAATGACAGCTATGCAAAAAAGATTTCATATTTTGAAAAACCTTTCACATAAAACAGCAATTAAAAACGAGACTGGAAATTTGGCTCTGGCTGATATAAACAAAAATATAAATGCATCTTCAGATATTCTGAATAATGTTACTTCAGCTGAGAATGAAGTAATAACAAAATCAGGAGACATGGAGAAATCTAATGAGGAAGCTTCTGCCAGTGGCAAAATTATGAATGAAGACAATTTAAATAAAGGTAAATATTGATAGATGTTCTTAGTAAATAACTAAAAAGTAAAACAAACAAAAAAATGTTGCCCCTTATCCCAGGATTCGTATATTTTATAGCAAATATTTGATTTCATAGAATGATGTACAATATTTAAATTTATAAAGAATACTGAAAATTCAGTCAGACATCCAACCTGGATTGGCGTGAAAGGATGCGGGTTCGAGTCCCGCCCCGTGATTGCAATTTTAATATTTATAAATTTATATGATATTTAAAGCATTTGAATGTCATAAAACCTAAAATATCAAACGGAGAATGCCCATTTTTGGTACTGGTTTTTCTCATGCATCAAGACAACAATACTATTAAAAAAATCTCGGCAATTTAGAGGCCTTCTTACCATCGGAAAATATATTTTGAACAGGGAATGATTTGTAAAATCTAATAAGACATGTAATTGTTTAGATCCGTTATTATAGATTTAGTGTCCATTACCGTTTACATTTTTGGTACAGGTTTTTCTCATCCATCAAGATAACAATACTATTTAAAAAAATCTCGGCAATTTAGAGGCCTTCTTACTATCGGAAAATATATTTTGATCAGGGAATGTTTTGTAAAATGTAATAAGACATGTAATTGTTTAGATCCGTTACCATAGGTTTAGTATCCATTACCGGTTACCACGGTAACCAAGCGGTAATTACATTTACTATGGTAAGACCCGATTTCACCAATATTTTCTAAATCAGAGATTTATTAATCGAGCTTCAAAATAAACATGTATTTTAACATCGTTGTCAACTCTTCAGGTCCCACGAAGGAAATCTAAGAGCCGATTATCAAATCGACCTTTAACTGAGCGACTCACGAATCATTCATTCGTATTTTAAACCGCCCGAAACAAAATGTCATAGTTGACAATGCCATAGTTTCGCACATTAGGGCTTTTTGTTCTAGTTGTATAATAACTGTCATGTTTGGTAATTCGACTAAATTGAGATGTTCTAATACAGTATAAAATTTAATAATCATGTAGTAACTTTTACGTTTCCTGGTTTATATGTCAAACGATTTGATCGTTACCATGGTTACAAATGTTTGATGTTATTTGGAGATTGTTTTGTTGTGATTTTTCTTGTGTTATTTTAATTTTATTTTGAGTTGAATAAATATAATAATGTTGAAGAAAAATCGCGGTTCAATTTCACTTGCTAGAAGGTAAACTGGATCTGGTTGAAATTACGAAAAAAAATTCGGAGTCCGAAGGAAAGTGGAGAGATCTCATACTAGAAGAAAAATAGAGACAAAGATAAAAGAAAGCAGTAAATTAATAGTAAATTCTTGTTCGTAATAACCTAGTATCTAGTTGTTATAACCAATTTATTGAATGATGTTGATAGGTACAATCTAAGGGTATCTACAATAAAAATGTTTTATAAAAACACAAGTTTTATTTATTTATTTAGGTAACATGAAAAATAACATATTTCTATAACAATGTCACATTTAAATTAAATTAGGATCATCATCATCATCAGCCCATATACGTTCTCACTGCAGGGACATGGGATTGGTAGTGCTAACTTAAACTTAAACACGGTAAGGGATCAGGTCATTATCCACCACGCTATCTTATGATATGTCGGTTAACGGTTTCCTCACAATGTTTTTCACCACTGAGCCATCACTGCGACACTGCACTGCACTACAATAAGCAGTTGGTCTGTAGGTGAAACTGATTGATTCCTAAAACAGAATTTAAAATTAAGATAAATACATTTCATAATCATGAGGAGGCCTGAGCCTTACCTGAGTAGTGGTGAAGTTTACATTTTAAGTACCTATATTGGTATTCAATACTAGATTTCACATGACTCACAGGATTATTATGGTTTAATTGAAAATAATACAGTATGTAGGAAGGAACCTTTTATGCACATAAATATAAATATTACCTCACGAGATAGTTATACTTCCAGATCCGACGGTTATTCGAGTTTATCTTCAATTAATTGCAATACTTCCAAAACCGATTGTTTTGATAAACGAAATCTTGTACTAAAATCAACATCATCATATTCTACGAAACAATGACGACGTCTTTATAAATTCTGGGCCGTCGCGGTCGCACTATATAATCCAAATTATACAAATCATCCAACACATCTTCATTTTCAAAAATAAAATAGTATGCAGAGTCCATCTTGACAGCAAGAAAACATCAAATCATTTTTTCTAATCGCTTGTTAAAAATTTAAAGAGCCTCTATGCCAGTAATTAAATATGATGCCGTGTTAAGGAAACTAAACCTCGATTAGGTCATGGTGGGACACTCCCTTACATTGATGTCCCGTTAAAAGAGTTAACAGCGTGTTAAACTAACTAACAGAGCTTGGTGAAACTGGGCCTAAATAGCTAAAAGTATTAATATCGATTATTGTTTTCATTGAATTACAAAAAAAACAATTAACATAAAATCACTCTTTAAGGTATTGTTTATCCACTGTAGGTTGTTTTAACATAGATAGTGAAGTAAAATAATATAAATATATATAAAACAAATATTATTATGACATAGCTTGGTAGGTAACCAGTTATTTCTTATTTGTTTCTTTCTTCGAATATGTAGTGAAAAAATGATTCAAACAACAACAACAACATGTAAACCGAATAAAAACTCTATTGGCATTTTTTAAATATATATTTAGGTTTTCTTGAAATCCGTCCCGGAAGATTTCTGGTGCCGACATACACTAGCCGATGAACAGATAGACTTTGTCTGAAAACATAAGCTCTACGCATAGATTAAATATGTTAATCGAAAAATAACCTTCGGACGATAAAATGCTACCTAAATCACACATAAACCTAACTAAATCGGGGTAATTTCAGTTTTGAGGTTATTTCACATTTTTCTCAATATCTTGAAAACCCCTGTTTTTATCACAAAAAAATCAATTGGTAAAAATCTTTTGAATATCGAAGAACCCTCCAAAACCACTCTCGCATTGACGCAACACTGTACTGTGGTCCATACTTTCATGGGCGTTCTCCTTTGATACGATATGTTAAATTATTGAGCACTTATCATAATCACACATACAAAGTTCACTCACAACATAATTGCATTTGATTTTTCATTTTATTTTGCGAAATAATCATTGCAATACACCCATGCAAGTATTCAATACTATGTATTACTTTCCGCCCACGGCTTTGCTCGCGTTTTCATAGAAAAACCCGCATAGTTCCCATTCCCGTGGGATTTCCGGGATAAAACCTATATACAGGTTTTAATCTAAGTTACCCTCTATATGTGTGCTAAATTTCATTCTAAAGCGTGATTTACGCTACACCGTTTCGCGACCGGACCGTGCCCCGACCGGGGCTCGATCAAACATTATTGTATTCTTTTTGTATGAATGTGACCGTGGCTCGACCGTGCACGGACAGGGCACGGCATTAAAATGTCGATGGATATTGTTTCATTTGTATCCCGGCCCCGGCACGGTGTAGCGTGAATCATGCTTTATCGGTTCAGTCTTATTTGCGTGAAAGAGTAACAAACATACACATCTACACATGCATATAAAATTATACATCCATCCTCACAAAATTTCGCATTTAATATTAGTATTATAATTTGTATCACTTTTTCCAGACTTACTTTCAAATAAAGAAGATAAGAACATTGAGAAGAAACAAGCACCTATAACAGCGTTACAAAGGAAACAAATTTATATGAAGCTTGTTAAAACTGCAGCAAATAACGATTCTTCAAACAAAGGTACATTATCCGATGATGAATTCAATGATATTATAGAAAAAATAAACACTGCATATCCAAAAAACGATAACAAGAAACTAGTCAAAGAAATAAACAATGACACAAATAATTTAGAATTAGATAATAGTAATGAAAACATAGGCACTTATATGTGTAATTTTGTTGAAAAATTAGTCACACCTGTAGTTATGGTTCATACGAAATTTAATAAAATTATAAAACCAGTTTATACAATGCGAGATATACCATTCAATCAACATATTCATATTGTTCTTAAAAATATGTCGGTAAAACTTCCTATGGACTTGCAATCTATTTCTTGGTATACCATTTTAAGGGGTCATAGTATTTTCATGATTAGTCCCAAAAATAGTGGAAAGACTATGGGATATTTGCCTAGTATTTGCCGTTTGGTTAGCGATGGTACTCCAGAAATGGATAGTTGTGGTCCTATATGTATAATTGTTTGTGCTACAGCAGAATCTGTGTCTGTAGTTGAGAGAATTGCTAAAATGTTGCTTGGTTTACATGAAAAAGTGTTAGCTTGCTACGCTGGGGTCGATGAACTATTCATAACGACTTCACTTTTAAATAGATGCGATTTGCTTATATGTACTCCACCCGCGTTAGTACGAATTCTACAAGACAGGGATTGTGGGGTGGATTTAAGACGTCTCAGGGCTTTTGTGCTTGACGATTGTGAACGTCTCGATCAAGTTTATAGACAGGAAGTGAAATTTTTCCACTACAAAATTAGGGAACTCGAAAAAACGAGGGCTAATAAGGAATTGAAAGTTCAGTATATCGTAGCTTCGAGAATATGGTGTGATTTTATGGAGTCGTTAGCGAAAAAAGCTCCCGATTCTGTTATAAGCATTGGATCGTTCTCGGAATGTGTTCTGTATTCAAAAGCGAATATGTCGGTCAGTTTTGTCGGTAAAGATAAAAAAGCTAATTCAGTTATTGAGTTCTTAAATGACACAGATAGTTCCAAAAAGGTTGTTATAGTGTGTCGGTATAACGATGATGTTGCGATTCTGGAAAAGGAATTGAAATTCCTCGATCGATACATTTTTGTCGGTCATAATGATTTAACTGTGACCGAAATGTATAACTTAAGTTCTGCATGGAGAGATTACAAAGTTCCAATACTAGGTCCTATTCTTATTTGCACGGACGATAGTTTGTCACATTTAAACTTAACAGACGCTAATTATCTCGTACACTATTCGTTACCAAATTCGTTTTCCTCGTTCCGGAAACGGTTTGCCGTATTGAATGATAATTACCCATCGATATTTTCTACTGAACGTAAACCTATAAAGATAAAAATACTTCTCGAAGATGTCGACACAGAAAAACTTCCCAAGATTTTAAACTTTATAAAACGATGCACAGATAACATTCCACCTTATTTGGATGAATTGAGTAATAAGATTTTGGCAAAACGTGACGTATCTAAAGCCAAAAAGCTTGTTCCAATATGTGGAGCGCTTCTATCGTTAGGCTACTGTCCCGATTTCTATGATTGTCTGAATCGACATAAAGTTTTGAAAGAGTACGATCAACCGACTAATTGGATACCAAAAATCGGTACAGTTACATTCAAAATCCTTCATTATCACACAGCAACATCATATTCCGTAAGACTTTTGTCTCATGTTGAGAAAAATGAAGAAATAAAGTTCCCAAAAACATACAATACTCTGTCTTTAAAACTAGGCATGTATTATGGAAAAGCATCAAACAGGAAACTTCACGGTATACCAAAAGTGGGTGATATATGCGCTGTAGCCGTGAAATATAATTTATTTGCGAGATGTCAAGTTGTTAAAATTTTAAATACATATCAAAGAGGCAATCCGAATTATGTATTGATTAATTTATTAGACGAAGAAAAATATGAACGCTCTAGGGATATACATCTGTATCATTTACCAAAAGATTTCAGAGAAATCAATACGTATGTAGTACAAGTTCGTTTAGCAAATGTGCAACCTAAAGACAAAGATGTGACGTTCTCGAATCTCGCAAAAGATCATGTAAAAAGTGTAGTTAATGCTGAAGAGGATATCTATGTAAGAAGTAATATTGTAGGTGTAATTGGCAATTGTATATTTGTTGATACATTAGAAGCGTGTCAAGAATTATCGTCTCTCGATGAAATTGTTGTTAAGCACAATTTAAAACGCGAATTACTGGAAAAACATGCAGAGGATAATCCCGATCATATAACTAAGCTGAAAGAATTATGCCCCGAAAATGATTTGACAATGACTCCGGAGAAGGAAGTAGTTGTTGAAATAAAGAAATCTAAGAAAAAAGTTGCCGTAGATTGGGCCCATTTAGATAAAGATGAAGTAACAGGGGTCTATGTGTCTTATATAATCAGTCCAGATCAATTCTTTGTGCGATTGGCCAAATTCGAACCTTGCATGAAACTTTTATTAATGGATATTAAAAAACATATCGAAAGCAGACTTGAGCCGTTAGAAAATATAGAAGTAGGTGATATAGTTATTGCGAAATTCCCAGAAGACGATACTCACGAGAGAGCCAGAGTTGATGGCATTGAAAAAGACTCAATAAACTGCTTCTTTGTTGATCAAGGCGATTGGGGAATGGTTGCTTCGAAAGACGTGTTTCCTATAACAAATAAACTCATTAGTCAATTGCCTTTCCAATCCATTGAGTGTCGTCTTATAGGTGTCAAGCCTCCAGGAAATTCATGGACTGATTTCTGTATCAATTGGCTATCCAATTACTCTGAGGAGGGAACAAAACATTTATATGCTAAATATTTCCTCAAAGAACCAGCTGAAATTACGGGCGCAAATAAGTACGCTATTGCTCTTATTGATACGAACACAGACAATGACGTCATTGTTAACCAATTAATGATGGATCTGAATCTTGCTCAGAAAGTTGAGGAAGAAATAACGTACTTGAATAGTGTTATAGCTACGAAACCAGAAGAAACCGAAGTTAATAATGAAGAAGAATGGACAAATTTATCGCAAAGTGTAGGTAGTAGTGTAAAAAGTGAGGACTTTCAAAAAGTTTCACTATCAAAGGTTTTCCTACCTCAACCAAAGCGCTCCGTACCTTTAGTTGACTCTGACTGTGAATCAGATACTTCAGACAAGTGGGAAGTATTTAATCCTAAAGATTTATTGGCTACTTTTGTGCCACAAATAAAAGCTATGACTAAAACAAATGAGATACCAGCTATTTCTGCTAATAATGTAAAACCTAATCCAGTAGAAAGTTTTGGTGAACGTTCACAAGCGAAAGAAAAGGATTTGGATTCTGACGATACAATGACGGACACACCTGTAAATTCATCATTAAATGAGAACAATTTGACAATCATCGACCAAACTCGAAAACCGAAATTGACTTGGCGACAAAATAAAACAACTGTAAGCGTTAAAATACAATTAATAGGCGTTGAGGATTATGAACTGGTTATCGAAGATAGAGCTTTGAAATTCAAGACCATTATTCACGATACAAACTACTGTTTCAATTTTGAATTATACGCGGTGGTTGAAAAGAAGAAATGTTCTCATTCGAACAAGGGGCAGTATATTTTGGTGAAACTGACGAAAGTTTTGCAGAAAAACTGGATGACGCTAACCAAAGACCCTGAAATTAAGAAATGGATTGTGTATGATGTTGATGGTCTGGAGGCGTCGTCTGATGAAGAAGTATTAGATGATTCTCTGGTCAAAATTGCGAAGGAAATGCATTATAAACATGAGTCTGAGAGTGACGATGATGATTTCGTTGATGATGTTAATCTATACTAATATTATAAAGCTGAAGAGTTTGTTTGTTTGTTTGAACGCGCTAATCTCGGGAACTACTGGTCCGATTTAAAAAATTCTTTCGGTGTTAGATAGCCCATTTATCGAGGAAGGTTATAGACTATATATCATCACGCTACGACCAACAGGAGTGGAGCCACGGGTGTGAAACCGCGCGGAGCAGCTAGTTATAGGTATAAGTAATGCCTTCACACGTAATCTACTTCCAAACTCAAACATATATTTATTCAACTATCGATCCGCCCCGGCTTCGCCCGTGTTTTCATAAGAACCATCCTCGTACTTCAAGGGATATTATATTAAAATAATTATCGAAATCGGTCCAGCTGTTCACGCGGATGCCGTGACCAAGGAAAATAGGGATACATTTTTATAGAGATTAATTAGACTTCTAGAAGCACTTTGAAACGTCATAACATTAACTATCGGCTCAGAAAGTAGTTTCTATAGAGAAAAGCCGTCAGGAAACTGATGATGATCTTAAATTCTTAATCTATTGTAAAAGCATATTATACTACTATTGACCGATGAATTTTTTTTTTTTTTTTACTTTGGGAGCCCAGAATACTGGCATTTTAATTTTCTGTTCCTGCTATATAACATTGTCTGTGACTTATTATTTTGTGTAAGTCGGTGTTATTGTATATGTAAAATTTTATTAAAAATATACGGAGATGGTACAGTGAGAATAACAGTATTCTTAAAACCAAAGTACAACCCTGTGGAACACCAATATTAATTGATGTACATTGATGGAGGTATCAATTCGTTGGCTTTTATTTCAACGATTGCTCTATTTTACAAATTTTCTTCTTGATGAAATGAATAAAATGTCGATTTTTTGTGTAGTGTCTCTCGGTGTTAGTAGGGCTTCTACATTTAGAAATAAAAGATTTTAACGGATTTTAAACGCGATTTATTCATTATATTAATTTCCCGACGTTTCGCATACTTTGCAGCAAGCGCGGACACGGGGAGACATATGAGAGGGTTAAAATCTTTAATATTAATATTTTAATGTATAATACTTGCGTAAAATCAAACACTAGAAAATACTACGGCTTCTACATCTTAACGCAAACGCGTGGGTGAACGCAAGGTTCCTTGACGGGAAGGACTTGAAGGGCCTTAGTCGGTCGGGAAAAGTTGATGTCGATGTCAGTAGTGGCTCAATGGTTCTCCTCGTCATTGAACTTCCAATCGTTAATGGAGCGTCTAAGATTTTTGAATCCCCCCCCCCCCTCTCCCTTGCAACACACTAACGTATCGTAACGTTTTACGAGCCCCCTCCCCTGCCCCCAAATTGAATTACGTAATACTTGAACGCCCCCGCTCGCCTAGTCTTGAGACTCAGAAAATAAAATGGTTTTTGCGCATATGGATAACATCACAATACCGAATTAGAGATTTTAATGCGATAAAAACTAGCCTCTTGAGTCCTAACTATCCCCCAACACAATATCATAATCATAAAATCACTTCGTTGCGGTGTGAAAGAAAGACAAACAAAAAAACACTTTCTCATTTGTAATATAGTATTACCATAAGATATAAATAAGCATTTGTTTTACTTATTTTTGAGGGTACTTTTAAAATAATTATTTTAAAAGTACCCTCCTTACCTTTTTTACGTACCTTTTTTTCAACCAAAGTTCTTTATTAATTTTTTTTCTTTGTTTTTGTAATAATTACAATTGAATAAAGTAAAATACTTGTGTGTTCAATTAGTATATTTTAAATTTTAGAGAAAATAATATATCTATGTTGTTTGGATTTGCAGTCGAATCGCGATATGGTTAAACGACGTTAGCTGTTTCAACATCGGAAAATGTATGTCTTTTATTTTATTTTTGTGTGTGTTGTTCTAATCTAATTTTTAAGGGTTTTTTCATATATTTGTTATCTTCTGTCGCTTAGAAACGTACTATGCTAGAGCGGGACAAATAGCGATTTAACATTGCCTTTTCTAAAACGAGTTTAAATCTTTCTCGCTCTAGCTATAAGAGTATTTCTAAGAGACAGAAAGAGATGGCAATATGTCTGTGTGTTTATCCAGTCATAGGTCCATTTCATTATTTTTTTCTTTTTTTCAATAACGTATTCAGTTTTGTATACCTACTAATCAGGTTATTAGTTTATTAAAAGTAAACTGTAAGTATTAGAGTGACATTCACATATCTCCCATATTTTTACTTTATTTCAAGAAACATTTTTTGTTGTTGTTTAGAATTAATATCATATGAAATAATTCTCACTTGGGACACGCTATAGTTTATTAACACAGTAAGCATTCAAAAATGACTCCACTTTTAACGTAAAATCTGGATTGTATTGCCAATTGTATGCCAAAAGTTTTTATTTTTTTTAATTTTATAAGAAATTACATTAGGTTAAAGTAATACGGGAATTTTTGGCCGTTGGATGGCTGATCTTGTAAACCTAATTTTTTATGTCAGAGCAACCAAAGGGGCAGATGTTAAGTGGTCACCACCGCCCATAAACACCTGTAACACTTCAAGTGTTACAGGTGCTTTGCCGGCCTTTTATGGACAAATAAGCCCTTTTCATGAAGGCCCCAATGTCGTAGTTGTTCGGGAACACCGATCATTTTTTCCCAATTGACAATAACTTGTGTACTTGTAAATTCGAATTTGAAGGTATATTATGGTAATTGCCTTGATTAATTGAACTCTTTTCTTATACACTGGCGAATACATTGACTCATTAATTGTAGTAAAAGATTATTTCGTGTAGGTAGATTACTGCCAAATTGTGTTATGTCGCGGCCACACTATGCTCCTCGTGCTGCTCATCGCTCTGCTCATCGCGCTGCCGTTAGGGCGCCAACTGACTTTAAAATATTCGTGTCCGAATATTCAACTCAGCGCTGAGTTCAAGCCTCTGTACTGACTTCAAATCTGTTTACACAGGGTTTTTTTCGGGTCAGCACTGATTTGCCTGGAATTTGTAGTCAGTTACTGACCCTGTGTAAATCAGCACTTATTCGCCGCGACATTGCCCTCTCTAGCCACACACTGCTCTACTCGCGCGATTAATCGCGACCCTCCTCACTTGTCATTAATTGCCTTGTCTCACGAAATGGACGTTGAAAATGTGGCCGCGTGCGCGCTATGCATTTTTAGTATAGCTAATTATTTAAATGTAGTAAAAAGAAATATACATCGTCGTCGTCGTCCTCAGACATAAAAACATTAACAATTTTTCATTTGACCATTCCATGCTTGGCGACGACATAATTTCCAATTTTGCATACGTGTGCGTCTTGATTTTGTGGGAATCCAATCTTTTCTCCCAGTTGCTTCGATCCATTTATTACGTAGGTCTGGATCATCTGGGAACTTATCGATAAATATAGGTTAATAATTAATACTCGCGGGTAGTTCAGTTATCTAAAATTATAAGTGTAATTTTGCTTTATTTTTATTTATTTATTTTTTTTTTTTTTTTTTTTTATTTCTTTATTTCAGGCAACAAATGTAGTTACAGTTAAAGGTCTTAATATAACTTAAAAACTACGGCCCATATGAACTTAAAACTACTTAAATACTAAATTAATACACGCTATGCCTTCGGCGTGTGACGCGATTCCGGGGGGCCGGGTATCCGTCCGCGGAAGCGGCGAAACACAACTCCCTGCGGCCAAAACCCTTCGTCCATGTAGACGCTCAGCTTGGCGGTCGGTACTCTCACCACGAAGGAGTTGAAGCTCACTTTATGGCGAGACTCCAGCCGTTCCACTCGCAGACTCAAACCTGTCTTCGCATGCAAGTACTCGACAACATCTTCAGTCTTGGTACAGTAGTGCACACGAGACACGTAGAGCGGCGTCGTCGGCACCTCTGCGCGCATCCGCAGGTTTGGATCTTTCGTTGCGGTGCCGCACTTGTTCTGACGATTCAACTTCTTCTTCTTCTGGACTTTTGTGAAGCCATCCTCGTCAACGTCCTTCGTTTTTGAAGGCAAACTTTTCCGCACGGGTGCGTTTACTCCTTTTGATGATTTTGGGGTCGCAGTCATTTTTGAGGCTGCGGCGGCGTAGTCACATTGAGGAGCAGCTGGCAACGTGACATGCGATGTCTTCTCCGGGGGAGAGGTAACGGGAGTGGGGCGCGGGGCATCACTCGGGTCATCGGCGGTCGGCGACACATCAACATCAGCAGTTAAAATGCCGACGCATGCATTTTGAGCTCCGCGACGTGCATTCACATATGACGGCACGGGTGACCTACATATTGCATGCGCATCGCGATATGACGCTAACTCGACTCGTAAATCGGAGATGGTCTTCTCTGAAGCCTCCAACTTGGTGTGTACCTCGGCCAGACTCGCCTTAAGGAATGTGATGTCCTTAAGGAGCCTCGTAACATCGACGTGGTCAAATCCCACCGGAGGAAGTTTATGCAACTCCTTTGCGACGAAATCGGGCACGTCATCGGGATCAGTCACCTTCAATAGGCTGATGATATCCTGTATGCATTTTTCACCCCCGTTCCTGCGGCGGGACGGCATCGTGGCAATCTTGTCCAGCGTTTGGTAGAGTAGCACCTTGCCACTGCTAATTTCCTCCTCCTTAAAGTTAGTTTTGCAGATTTGCATGATGCTAACCTCGTCCATTGTATCGATGGCATTTTGAATGAACGCCAACAGCTCATTTACAATGAGTGTTTTACAACTCATTATAAAAAGTTCATGCAGCGGCAAAGCCGCGCGTGACGCGAATTGTTATTCCTTACTGTGCTAGCACTAATCACGTCCGAGTCCGAACGCGTCTAGCGCACGCACGCTTTAACATGTTTGTGAATTACTAAAGTAATATGGTGCAACCCAGCCTTAGTGTTGTCTCTTTCTCTCTCATTTTATTAGACATAAGCATAAAAGGAACAAAGAAATGATTAGTTTATAAGATATCAATCTATAGATTGATTTAAAATTTTATAAATAAGGTGCTTCGTAACTTGTTTTTGGTTGTAATATTGGCAAAGTTATTCCTTAATTTTTTATACTTGTTTAAGTGTTTTTTCGAATATTGTTTAAGTTTATAGGAAAACATATATGTTTTTCTCTTTATTTTTATGATAAGCTGTTTATCCCGGCTTCGCCTGGATTGATACTAGATTAAAAATCGTATGTTACTCGGTAAAGATGTAGCTTTCTAATGGTAAAAGAATTGGTAAAGTCGGTAGAGTAGTTATTTTTCCTATATTATACGTTAGTTTTAAAATGTACTACTGAAAAGAAAATAAGGGTCATTGTGTTTGTTTTTTTTTTTTTGCTTTTAAAGTACTGCAGTATGTCAACAATTATTAATGTAAAACTTTAAAAATCATACTCTTTTTGGGTAAAATATAATAACGTTTCTAAATACACAAAAAATTAAAACGTAAGCCAATTTTGGAATACAGAATTGGCCCTTATTTTCTTTTGAGTAATCAACCCAAAAATATGTAGTTACTTACTTAAAATGTAACAACTGTTGTATGTTACGTACATTGTGCCATAAATATTAGTACTGTTAGACGTAACTTTTGATTTAATATTTTTGTGGATGAATAGTTGTCAATGTAGTTATCATTATTTCACGTCTGAACATGCTTAGCTGTCGAATACTATTAAAAAGCCGTGGAATACTATTAAAAATACTATTAAAAATCCTTTGACTCGTGGCGCATTCGTACTAATCGTGCCTAGGGGCTCGGACGTTGTTTATACGACGTTCGACCCAACTACCCTCACTTTGCTAATAGTAGTTGACTTGCTGCGTTTTGTTATCAACTACCTACATCAATTAGGTGTGTACAGTACATTCTTATTACATTCAAACCAATATTTAACCCGGTCTCGCATGTAATTTCTTATAGTAAATTAATTGTATTTTTTATATAATGTAACTATTTTTTTACAATTTTGTATTCCAAGGACAAAAAGTATACCGATTTATGTAGAAAATTTGTTTAAGAAAATTGTTTTCATCCCTAAATAACTAAATTTACATACCTTCAGTATTTGTAATGTTTGAAATCTTTTGAGACTGTGATGTTTTAGTATTTAAAACTAGAATAGTTTTATAGTTATAGTTTTTCATGGCATGTAATGAGACTGAGAAACTTCTCAAAGCTAGATTGTAAGAAAGAACGGTTTAATAAACAGCTTATCGATTTTTTTCATGTTTTATTTAACCCCTAATACCTTGTCTAATTTATTTTATTTATTTATTTATTTATATTTGGGAGACAATACAACATCACTACATAGTATTAAACAAAGTCGCTTTGTCCCTATGTCCCTTTGTATGCTTAAATCTGTAAAATTCGCAACGGATTTTGATGCGGTTTTTTTAAGAGTGAATCAAGAGGAAGGTTTTAGTATATAATTTATTAGGTTTTAGACAAAGTTTCTTATAAAATATAAGAGATAGAAAACCATACACATATCAGCAAAGTTTCCACTAAAAATTGTAAAAAACAATCGACAAAAAGATCTTTAAATAAACACACATTCAGTCACATACAGTCTACATATATAAACATAGAAATAACAAGCATGAATACAATTTAAATAACACAGTTACATGTTGCAATAATTTCGAACTATGGTAAGATCACAGAACAGGAAAAACTAATAGAAGTGCTATAATGTCATAATTAGTATGAAAACCAGTGTCGCCAAATCCACACATTTAAACCGATAGTTATACAGTACACTACAAGTAAACTATGCCTTTGATTGGACAGCTTATTATGAGTAAAAACTGACTTAGGTTATAAATTCAGCATTACAATATGTACCCTAACGCACCAGGTTATGGTTTATTTTAGTATAACATCCCTAGGTATAATAGCTGTTTTGTTTCTCTTTGCTCAGAAATTCCAAATTCGAAAACATTCAGCTATTCCACAACAGAGGGCGTTAGTTTTCAATACATATAACTTTGAACCTCAACACATAAAGATAAGGTTGAAATTTGTGTCACTCTAAATTAATGACATTAACTTGACATTAACCTGATGCTATGCTCTAAGGGATGTCAGCCTTGTTATCGATAATTCACAAATAAATATAATATTTTTGTGCATTTTTTTTTCTTTCTATTATAAGAGTATAGTATGATGTGTTACATTTTGGAGTATGTTTATTACTACTAAGTATGCCTTTTCATATTATTATATTTTAATAAAATACAGAATAGTGTATAAATCTATATTTACAAAATACAAACAGAAATTATGCATTATTTTAAATCTTGGAACTGCCGTAGGTTTGATGTATCGGTGGCCTTTGTTAGACTGCTTAGTGCTGTTCGGCATCCAGTTAACTCGTCACGTTGCTTTTATCCATTTCTCTTTTAAATTAGCCTCTTTGGAAAATCTATAAATAAATAGGACTAATGAAAACAAAGGAAAAATAAAATAAAATTTAATATTTTATAGTGATTGTCTTTTCTAAAGTATCGATACTGTCGATATGCGCCACATGCATCACTAATCCGACATTCGTTTGTTTATTGCAATAATATTCCAGAAAGTCTTGTTTGCTTTTCAATCTATAATAGTACTAATTTCTCATGGATTAAGGTTCATTTTGACTTATTATTTTTATAAATTTTTGACAAATTACTACAAGCGAAGCTATAACATAAAATATATTTAAAATAAATTAAAATAAGACTTACCGATGGTATATAATGTCTCTATTGCTGATATTATTGTGTCTGCTATCATTTTTGGTCTCTAATACAAAACAACACGTCCTTATTAATGAATAAATATGGAAAAAAGGTTTGACAGCTGACAACCGACTCGAATATTTTTCTGCGCACAACTGAGAGCAAGTTAGGTGATCTTACCTTACTAGTGACACGTGGGCCACGCCCACATCACACTTCTATTAGTTTTTCCTGTTCTGTGGGTAAGATTAATTATATATTATACTAGCGGTCCGCCCCGGCTTCGCCCGTGGTACATATTTACGTTTTCTCTACATAAGAACCATCCTCGTACTTCAAGGAATATAATTAAAAAAGAATTATCGAAATCGGTTCAGCCGTTCTCGAGTTATGCGCTTACCAACACATTTTGCGATTCATTTTTATATATAAAAGAAGATTCTGTGGTAAGATTACTGTAAAGCGCCATCTATCGGAATTTGGATGGTTCAATTGATAATGGACCTTTTTTTTTATAGTGGGGAAATCTTCCAAAGATACCCACGGCCCCCGGGGAAGGGGCCGTGGGTTATGTCGGATTCTTACCGACTAAAACCCCACTGTGTTCCGTCGAGCCGTGATAATGGACCCTACAATGGAATTATGCTGTTTTATAGTGGTAAAAAGTAGTTGATATATCTCTGAAACCTCTATTTCACAACAAAAAATCATATTATACAATGGCTCAGATGCGACGTGAAAAAAAAGAAAACAAAAACACACTCGCTTCTATAATATTATAAAAATATAGTTACATTAATATCATCATCGGTCAAGTAGCTTTGACGTGAGAGTGTATCAAATAGTACAAAATTTAAACGAATGTTAATTGGATCAATAAAGAATCGAACTTTTTTGTCTCGTATATAGCTGCTATATGTGTATTGTATAGCCTCATAACTCAATAAATATTGAAAAATATAAAAAACCCTGATTTTTGAATATTTTCGCTTATAACTTTTTTATTTATAGTTCTACGGCAAAAAGTTACTGATCCAATGTTGTAGCGAGAATTTAATTTGCAACAAATAATGTTAACATTGCTTTATTATTTTTTCTTTGAACGATAATTTTATGTCAGACTGCTTAATTTTATTTTCTGCGTTTCTATCGGGAATCGAACCCAGTACCCCTTGGTCATAAGTTCACGCGTTAAAACTGTACCAAGGAGGTAGTCAAGGATTGTATTATGTATAGGTGTGTATGTAGTATTTTGTTGTTTTGTATCACAACCAAAGTATAGAACTAATTTTGATGTAATTTAGTATGGAGAGATAATGTATTATAGTCGTATTCAATGACGTACAATAAACAACTAGTTAGAACAACAATCAAGCACACAAATTGTCCGAAACAAAACTCTACCTATGCGTTTAATTGGCAGAGTTTTTTATTGAGTTTGTCCAATATATTTTGAACATTACTGTCACGCAATAAGGTGTTAATTTTAATGAATACTACCACGCTGATCAGACTTTATTTGACGACCTTCTTATTGCTATGTTACTAGGATAGGATGCGAGTAAAGCCACGCTTAATAAGTATAAGAGAGTAAATAAAACACCAAATTACTAACATGCTGTATTGATCTGCATTTCACAATAAATATAATTCAACTATTATTACGGAATGTTACACTCACAGCACACAAGGAATATTTTTATATTATCTATAATAACTAACAAAATACAGTTATTTATACAATAAGTAAAACGGTGACTTGAAAGTAAAGTGAGCATATACTAAGGTACAAGTCAGAATCGATGTATAATTAATAATACGAAACTATTTACCAATTAAAGATAATTCGCCTTATTACATACACTAACTACAAACCGGGTTTAAATCGTAAAACCATGGTTTAAGTTAAAGTCTTATTACAAAACATGTTTTACGTTAAACCATAGACAATGACAATAGTTTAAACCTTTGTACTAAATTTAAACCATGACTTTATAGTCTGAGTTTAAACAATAGTTTATTTAAGTATTTGTAACAAGGCATATTCTTGAAATAGGTATGTTTTTTCTCGCACTATTAAAGTAGGCAAAATCGTGAAAACTATTGGTTTTAAATACAAGGTTCTTCACTATTATAGTATGATAACATTATAATGTAATGAATTCTAATTCTTTTTTTTAAATACAATGGCTAATACTAACTATAAAATGAAATAATCAATAGAGAAAATGCACAGGAAAAATGCGTGTTCAATATAGTTTATAATAATACAATTTTCACGAATAACAGTAGTATATAAAATAAAAATGACATTACAAAATAGAACAAAATGAAGTACATAGTTTAATTGCAAACCAACATATAAGTTAAAATTTAGAAAGAAAAACATGTACTTTCTATAGTTCATGCTGTAATAACATATTGGAAATAAATTCTCATTGTTATATCGTAATTCATCTTTATGTAATTCTGCAACTTTCCTTTTATAGATTATTTAAGTTTAATAATAAAAATATAACGATTATAATCGAAACAGAATAGAATTAAATATGTATATCATATTTTTTAATTGTCCCGCCATCAACAATTGATCAAAACTTCCAATTAATAGAATATACTAGAAATAACGTTTGTAAAAATTTGGAAGAACTATTTCTACGATGGTAACTTAATACAAAACACAATACAATTTTATTGAAACAAATTACCTCCGAAAAATCAAACTATACTTTTTAAGTTATTTCTTTGTGTTATTTTACAATTTAATTAGTAAGTTGCTTTTATAAAATGTAATAACGGATGTAATTTTTAAGATAAAACTTAAAATAAGTATAGTTTAAGTACGTAGTATATTATTATTAGTCTGTGGTTTAAGTATTCGGAGATTTAAAAAAAAATAATATTGCATTAGCTGCTTATTTATAAGTTTCAACAATGATTACACATATAAGTATCAATTTAATTGATTATAATATTTTTAAGGATAGCAACGATAAATAATTTTGTCAAACAACAACTATGTTTTGATATATTTTTAATTGCTCTATATTGTCTTTTTCTATTAAGAAAACCTTATTGAGTATAAAATAATTGTCACATAATATGTATAATATAATATTTTATATTACTCATGTATTTCAGAAACATATACATAATAAGTAATAACCATCTATTTTCTAGGTCGGTTAAAAACTTAAATTTCCCACCATATGTATATCACGGACTTTAAAAACTAAATAAATTTGAGACGGAATACATATATATATCGGCATTTCATTCGCACTCATGAAAAATCAATGCACATCTTGCATGAATAAGCGAGATGGCTAGATTTTAGAAAAACTATTTTCAACACAGTAAATTAAAAATACAATGAGCAATATAAAATATTTATATTTACGAAGATAAGATTTAATATGAGAAAATTTTCATTCACCCTTGATAATTATAATCTATATATTTTTTTATACATCTTGAGCACCTAATGTATTTCAATAACATAGCTTTCATATATTTTATCTATTATTCTAATAAACAAATTTAGAATAAATTGCATAAATGCAAGTATTGCAGTTTCAAGACTTGCTGATAAGTCACTGATAGCCTATCTAAGGGCGTATTCAGAAAGAGAGCTTGAAACTTATAAGCGCTTATCGGCGCTTGTCATGTTCATATATTTTCCTGCGCGGGTTACCAGCGCTGACAAGCGCCGATAAGCGCTTATAAGCGCTTATAAGTTTCAAGCTGTCTTTCTGAATACGCCCTATCACTTTTTAAGTATGTTTTATTATATTACTTGTCATTTTAACTGACAGATAAGCTAAACAGAACTTAACTAGAAGTCGTGAAACTGGCTGTTAACGTTGCTTAACTTAGAACAAATAGGTACATTAGCACCTATATTATATTTATAATTTATATTATGGTAACATTTCTACTAAAATAACAAGAAATTATTTATATATTTATTAATACGCAATGAGCCAATTTTCTAACAAAGTTTATTTATTTATAAGTTTTTCAATAATTGAACCACATTAATATTTGATTTCAATTAAATTCAAATCAATAATCAAATAACGAATTTTCGACCCAATTTAGCGTTTCTTAATACATTTATTTATATTATATATTCAAATCTTTTATTAATACTTCTAGTTATAACAAACAGATAATATATATTTTCATTTTTTAAGTACATTTGTACTGAATACATCTTTATTATTTAAATAATATAGAGACATGAACTACATTTTCATTCCTTTTTAATAGGAATTCTCAAAGGCAACCAGCAACAATATTTTTATTAATAATATATTAGGATTGATTTCAAACAACTGTATATAGAATAATAATAAACCGCATCAATATTGAATAAAACAACACTCTTAGACTATAAGAGTGAATGAAAAAGCATGATCTATCTCTAATGTGTAAAAGAGATAGTGATACATGTATTTTAAATTCATTCGATTATTGACACAGGTTATACATATTATGCCTGTTATATCATATTTTATATAAATTGTATAATAATTTCGCCTGTTTTAATAAATATGTGCAATAATGTTTAAATGCGTACCATAAACTCTTATCTATTTCTATTAATTGTCTATGACTATGTTCTATAATTATTGGTCTACGTTTCATTGTTTATGGTTAGGTCCTATATAATTCTGATTAGTATTTTTTTAGATTAGCATAAACAAATGCATAAAATATATGGCAAGTAAGTTGTACATGATGAAAATCTTCAGGGCCTGTTTTACTATAGATTATTTGAAAATAATAATATGTGAAAATAGTAAACTAGCTTTTTCTAATTATAAATCAAAATAATATATTTAAATACCTTATACATATGGCCGAAGATGATTTCATTGAAATTATTAGTGTATATTATGCAGTAACATGAATCAAAATTATTTATAACAATAGTAAAATACTAAACAATTATTTGAAGAGAGATGTCCGAAAAATATTTTTCGTTATTTTTTGATAAAGACATTTTTCAATAATAATCTATGGCAAAAAAGTACCCATTTATAATTATGACAGTAGTCAGTAGATGTTGAATATTAAAAAAAATAGAAAGAAAAAAAGGTTTTTTTTTTTTAATATTGAAAATAATCAATAATACAGACAGTATTTAATGGACATCCCCTTTCTAATATTAAACTACTTAAATTATAAATTTATTTTTATTTATATAAATAATACAATATATATACTTAAGAAAAACATCAAATATAATTGCAATAAAGTTGGAATGATATGATTTTAATAAATAATTAATATCACCTACAAATATTATGAAAACAAACAATATCAAATAATTCACTTATTAAACTACTTATTGCTAAAAAAACAAACTTATATATTTTTATGTTATAGGAATTAAGTACAAAAAACGTAAAAATTAGTTTTTAAATAGTTCGTTGATAAAATAGGTAAGTCAAACATAATTTTAACACATTATAAGTTATGGCAAAAAATCGTTTTCAAAGGAAAAATCAACAAATAAAGTTTTTCCATTTTGAAATACATTTGTTATATGTCCCATTAATATAAAACAATTTCTTTTCTTTTGTTGGGTTGTTTTTGACGATTTTCTCAAACAAGAAAATATGTCAAAATTCAATCTTCCGTAAAGACCGAAACTAAATTATTTAATAGGACATAAGCAAAATCAAATTCAGTTTTAAAACCTGTCAAATTTTTGAAGATTTTTCGATAAATCACAGAAAACAATATTATTTTAAAGTTTGCGTCAATCTATTTAGTATTATTAGATAAGGAAGTATGGAAAATACAATAAAATGAAATTATTCGTTTGAAAGTGAAGAGAATAGAGAAAAAAAGTTATACCTCAGAAATACTAATATATTGGATATTTTAACACGTGTAAATTATTGAAAGAGGCAACACACATCTATACTAATATTATAAAGCTGAAGAGTTTGTTTGTTTGAACGCACTAATCTCGGGAACTACTGGTCCGATTTGAAAAATTCTTTCGGTATTAGATAGCCTATTTATCGAGGAAGGTTATAGGCTATATTTCATCACGCTACGGGCAACAGGAGTGGAGCCACGGGGGTGAAACCGCGCGGAGCAGCTAGTATTATAATATATATCGAGAAATGTATGACGCAAACTTTTAAGATTAAATGCAAGTATTTTTCTTTGTAAATATGTTTTTTTAATAAAAATGCATTTAACTATATGGAATGTATTCTCAGTCCATATTTAAAGTTATTTCTAAATAAAATTGCCTTTTCTAGCACTCTATAGTCTATCTATAAAATGATACTTAATAACAAAATGGCCGCCGAGTCAGCCTAAACTTCAAATCTTATGTAATAATTCTAAATACATAAAGAATATTCTCGAACGTTCTTAACTATTGTATAATTATTTTAAATATTTAAAGAAAATTATAGAATTAATATTAATAAGAAATTAATAAGAATTAAATATTAATAGAATAGAACAATGTATAATTAACTAATTTTTAATTAAAATCTAAAAAATTAAGTACCATTTAAATCGTAGTATTGATAAGAACTATAATAATTATTAATAATGGCACCATTTAACAATAACAAATGTGTCAAATCAAAAATATAGGAACGGAATGATTCATGAGTAAAAAAGGACATGTTTCACTATTTTATATATTTCAAATAAAAATTGACTTATATGTAAGTACATCCATATTTGATTATCTGTGAAACAGGCCCTCATGTATGAAAATATTTCCGAACGAATAAACGAAACATCTCATAGTGCAACATTATTTAGCGATTAACAGTGTAAAGAGAAAACAAAATGGCGCGTTTTTCATTCATTACATAATCGTGTTGCACCATTTATTTAAAATAGGATGTGGAATTTCACGGAGTTTTAAAAATATCACATATTAAAACTTAACGGAACATAGGTTAACTTTTATTTAAACAATAAACACAAATCTACATTTTCAAACAGTAAACGAAAACCGCCAAAAATTTGACATCTGTCACTTGACATTTGACAGCTGACAGTTGATTTTTTTCTCAATGATGGCCTTGAGCAAGAAGCTTATATCTAATACACTGGAGATTGCACTATGACCATTAACTTGTAACAAGAAAATATGACCTAGAATGACGTCAGTCATGTTTTTTGTCTCTTTCTGTTGAGTGACCACGCTGGTTTGTAAATTCAGGATTTTTCAAAATAGAAAAAACTAAAAATCATGGTCTATAAATAATAACGACATAGGTATATTTTTAACAGTATTTATATTATAATATCATGGTCATACTTTATAGGTACATACAATTTTAATTGGTATAGAATGATAGTTTTATATAACTTTTGGCTACAAAGCTTGGATATGAACCGATATATAGCATTAAAATCCTTTGTAAACAGAGGAAAGTTGTGTTTTGCATCAGATGCTGTTTACCAAATTGTAAGCTACTCAGATCTTCTTTTTAAACGCGTTGCTTCGACGGGTCAATTTCAAGGCAAAATCATCAAAGAAAAACTGTTTATAGCGGCCTTGCACAAATTTCAGCTAACTTTACAAAGTTTATTTTTCAAAAGGTATTTTTTTCTGGGTCGTAATCCTCAGTAATCTTGATAGGCACATATATTTCTTTTTATTTTACTTTTTGGAAAGCTGAAATACGTAAAACAAAAAATATAAGGTAAGTTAAAAAAGTATAAATTTCAATGTAAAAACGAACAATCTTATATCTACATGTGAGTGCAATACCGATGTCGTGTGTTGTTTCATTACTAGTAACAATCTTTAAAATGGTGTTCTAAATTTTCATCATAATATTGTTATTACATTATATTCTCCTCGCTATCCATAAAAACTCGTCATCATGGTTACCTTACTTGTTAAATTTTTTTATTGAAAACTTGTTGAAAAATGATAAAGTATTGGGGAAATAACAAATTTAACATGACTGCTTACTAAAATGATGCTAAATTAGAAAATTTTTTGCCATTGAAATGATTCTAAACAGGTAAATGCATGAGTATTGAGGAATATTGTAAATAACGTAAATATACACTTGCCTGTGAAATTTTATGCCAGAATTTGATGTCCAAACACTTCTGCAATTTTGCACAATATAATGCATTCTTTATATTCGGAAAATATTTATTGTAAAAGCAACAATATTAACTTAAATATTCGAAGCGACGCAATTTTTTTGACACACATGCCATATTGTCAAAGTGAGAGTTGCTACAATTTTATTATGGTAACTACCCATAATCAGGGAGTATCGCTTTTTAATAATTGGTTCAGATACTTATTTTATTTAGCATAAATAATAATTGTCTCATCCAACAATGCTTCTGAATGACGTTGTTGGCAATTTATCAACAAACTCATGTACAAAAACTAACCTTTTGCACAGAATATTACAGCATACATAGTAGCCTTGGGAAAACTTCGTATTAACAGTGGCAATACCAAGTTAGGTGTGAAAGTGATAAAAAACATGAACTGGGAAATATTTTCTTGTTACACGTCAAATGTTCATACCGAAATCTCCAGTGTATTAGATATAAGCTTCTTGGCCTTGAGCGAAGACTTTTTGCCAGTGTCAGACACATGACAGTTGACGTTTAAATTTGACATTGACATTCCGTGAAAACCACAGACACCACACCAGCACAGATAACGAATTAATAGACTATTTTTTCTATATTTCCACTTATATCTTAGTGAGTAATCCGTCGAGTTCCAGAACGTCGGGCACTTCTATATCTTCCAGTCGTATGGCAGACGGGCTGTAATGGAATGTCACGGCGAATATCTTTTTCGTGTCCATCAGGAGATTTTGCTAGAATTATGAAAAATATAGGTTATAATAATATGTATAATTAGCTATTACTTCTTTGTTTTAAAATGCAACTAAATGGCTTTTTGAACCAGCTTGATGTGAAGATAAAAAACTATAGGTAACTATATTGCGCGTTGAGAGTAAAATTTCAAAATTTTATGCCAATACCGTCACGTCATGGAATAAGGCGAAGGTTTTGGTATCTTTGAATCTTTCCAAAGAAGTTTCACTTCTGACACGCTCTATTTATTTCTTTTTACTTATATTTATAACTTACCGGTTCCCGCTCTTTATTAGCACTGGGAGCTCTCTCTTGCATAAGTTTCTGTATTTCGTGGATGAAGTCTTTCGTCACTTTGACTTCATATTCTTCAGCCGGTGTATACATGTTTAGTATCTAGAAAAGGGAAAAATTTGTTAAATAAGAAATTATATTATTTATTGAAGTGAAACTTCTATATCGGGGTTGGAAAAAAAATTAATGTAACATTTTTTCGTTACGCGTGACATTTTTCCGTTACACGCCATCTTTTTCTTATACCTACCATGTGATTCGACGTATTACTGTAAAGTTGCATATAGTAAATTATTTTTTGAAAAATAAGGTCATAAAGAAGTTTCACTTCTTACGTGTGTACACTAGTACACGCACACATTTTTTGCATGCATAAAGTTTTACAAAAGCAGGATATAAGACACAATTGACGGCTTTATGTCTGAATACCAATTTCTTCCAAGCAACTAGTTCCCAGCGTCTAACAGTTGCAAATTTGGAGACATAGTGTACAAAAACATATAAATGATAAAAAAAGCGAAAAAAATATATGTTATTATTATTTTAATAGGCCTTTAGAAGGGGTGAAATAGGCAGTGAAAATAATGAACCAATACACAACAAATACAATATGGCTTACGTTCTCGAGCTATTGCAAATTTTGTAAATAAATAAATAAAATAAATATAAATAAATATTTCGGGACAATTTTCACACACGGCACGATCCGATCCCATACTAAGCTTTCGCTTGTGTTATGGAAACCAGATGGCTGATAAACATACATATATAATTTTAAATAAATACTTATATAGATAATTAACATCCAGACACAGAGCAAACACCTACATCACACAAATATTTGCCCCGGGTGGGGATCGAACCCACGATCTCTGGCTTGGACAGCAGGGCCACTACCAACCAAGCCAACCGGCCAGTCGAATTATTTGTCGAAAATCATTATTTTCTTGCTGAAGTTTTTTATACATGATGACTATCAAGTGCAGATCTTATGGTCGAGTTTGGGTGATCTTTAAGGCCGGTTGCAGAGCTTGACCGACCATCAGTGCGTACGTCAGTCGTGCTTGTCATATGTATGGAAATACGTATGGTAATACGAAGTGCGTATGGTCGGTCTAGCTATGAACGGTTTTATGAATTTCCATACATATGACAAGCGCGACCGACGTACGCACTGACGGTCAGTCAAGCTCTGCAACCGGCCTTAGGTTTTAGATACGGGACGCTTGGGAAGAAGGGTAAAATCTTCCACCAAATTTTTTATTAATAATATAATAAAATTTTTTATAAATAAATATAATTTCTTTCTTTTCTTTCTCTCTTACTTAATTTATCATTACCTTGCAAACTTGCATAGCAGACAAATCCGCGCACATTTCAACCGTGCTAGCGACGTCCGCCATTGACTTCCGCGCCTGTAGCAGTTGTACCGCTTGAGTTATCGGCTTTAGTACTGATAGTGTTTCTTCAACCTGCGAATAGTTTGAATGAATGAAAATTGTGAATCTACACTAATATTATAAAGAGGAAAACGTTGTTTGTTTGTTTGTAATGAATAGGCTCATAAACTACTGGACCGATTTTAAAACTTCTTTCACCATTCGAAAGCTACATTATCCACGAGTAATATAGGCTATATATTATCACGCTAAGACCAACAGGTGTGGAGCCACGCGGGTGAAACCGCGCGGCACAACTAGTAAATATATAAATACATAAAATAAAAATGACTTTATTGACGCAGCGGGTTTGTCAGCGGGTGAAACCACGCAACACAGCTAGTTAATCTAATCATTATCGATTATCATAATATATAAGAAAACCTTGCGCTTATCAGCGATCTCTTCCAGTAACTTTATATATATACTAGCTTTCCACCCGCAGCTTCGCCCGCGCTTTCAAAGAAAAACCCGCATAGTTCCCGTTTCCGTGGGATTTCCGGGATAAAACCTATCCTATTTCCCGGGGTAAAGTAGCCTATGTCCTTTCTCGGGTATCAAAATATCTCCATACCAAATTTCATGCAAATTGGTTCAGTAGTTTAAGCGTGATTGAGTTAACAGACAGACAGAGTTACTTTCGCATTTATAATATTAGTATGGATTTTCTTTCTCAAAATTACCTACAAATTGTATCACTTCAATTTGGAACCTTACCACAAAAACCTAACTAACTAACTAAGAAACTTTAATTTTTTTTAAATACCCTCTTTTTTGTCCAAATAAATTTTTTCTCCTTTTAAACATTATGATGTTCTTTGGCATAGTATGATAATATACAGTTACTTACATAATTTGTAAAATCAAATTGTAATACTGAAATGATTTAAAAGAGCAACTATGGAGTTTCTTGCCGATTCTTCTCCATAGATACTGCTTTCCGAATCGGTGGTAAATGTTAAAAATATGTATTGACGTTTCAAAGTGCTTCTCGAAGAAGTCTAATTGAATAAATAAATGTTTGAGTTTGAACATCCTTTAAAATTAAAAAAAAAATCTCCATTTAATTATACTCACGCTCTTCTGCCCATACTCCGCCAAGTGTTCCTTAATCCAAGTTTCCAGGTGAGATATATTGTATCTTATTTGTAGACCCTTGGCCCAACAACACAGGTCCTTGCGTAGGAGAAGATGGTTAAGACTGTACGCGCAAATGTAGTAAAATAGCTGCGAATGGAGAAAATAAGAATTAAAAAAGGAAAAAGCAGGGAAAATTTAAAAAATACTGGGTAGGGTAGAATTATAATATTTCTATGAATAGTAAAAATTAAAAACTACACGCTAAAATATGTAATTTCTATGTTAAAAATTTGTATTGATAGCCTTTATAGGCCAACATGGCACCTAATATCAGTACTTAATAATATAAAATAGTAGTTTAATTGACGGTGTTTATCTCAGGAACTAGTGGACCGATTGCAAAAATTATTTCACCGTTGCATACGTACATTATCCCTGAATGCTATGGACTATATATTTACCACGGGGAAAGCCGGGGCGAAATCTTTTACTTACCTTTATTTAAAGCTACGCAGCTATTTTTAAGCTATTGCAGCTTCTATAGCGGGCCTTGAGCGCGAGGACCGAATCGAGAAATTCCGTAACGAAAAAACCTCACGCTCCCCACGGGGACGGGCGGAGGTGTGGCTTGAAGGCATAGCATGCAATAGCGCAACCGCCCCACTCCCCGAGTGACACACGCCGTTTTTTTTTCCACTCACCTGTTTAAATATAGTGACCCTCAACCCAGCATCCACATCATGCATCTTCAGATGATCATGTGTGGCCGCCAGTTCGTGTTTGAGCCTTGCGGGCCCTGCAGAGGGCGGTGGGGCCACAGGGGCCACGGGGGCCCCGCCCCGGGGCCCTGAGAGCCCACTGATCTCCTCGTACTCGAGGATTGCAGGGACTATTAGGCGGTCCAGTTGGCCTTCCAGGAGGTTTATGAGGCCTGCGGAAGATTGGAGATTTTTAGTGTGTTGTAAAGTACAGAGTGGACATTATCAATTTTATAGCATACAGTTAATTTGTTAAAATGTATATTGGTATAAATAAATAAATTTTATATTTTATTTCTTAATTTGAAAGTAAAGAATGTATACATTCTTTTAACACAAATAGTTTCTATTGCAAATAGAAAGTTAACTTTAATAATGGTTAGCGTAAAAATCTTCTCTAAAAATTTTGAGTAGAACTATCCTTGTGGTAAGCAAAAAAAATGATGAGTGTAATTGATATAATATGTAGAATTTACGTCATACCCATACTAGGTATACTGTTAAATGACTTGAGAAAATTCCTTCTTATTTCAATAACTTTTTTTTATTAAAAATTCTTCTTTACTTAATTTTTACAGCATTTTTTTCATCTACTCACCCTGATATATCCAAATAGCTATATCACTTAACACTTGTCGATATTCAGATAAGTCGAAAATCCTCAAACATTGCTGGTTCTGACGCGGCGTGTTACTCGCTTGGTAGACAGCATCGCCGCTGTATTGTCGCAGGTTGTTTAGTAATCTGTAATGTGTTTTTATAAATATAAAATAGGAATAGAACTACTTTTTTATCTTCCACCGTGTAAAAATACATCTACACTAATATTATAAGGATGAAAACTTTGTTTGTTTGTTTGATTGTAATGAATAGGCTCATAAACTCATTGAGATATACATATGGAGACGACACCGCCTACATCACTTATGTTCCGCTCAACATACGCCATATGGCGTAACTGCACGCTCATTTTTTATTTGTTTTAAAGTGAAACGCATCAAATAAGCCTTCGTGTCTGTTACGATATTGCACAAATAATACAAATAATACGGAAAAGTGCAAAAGAATAACTTTCATCGGTAAGTACCTAACTAGATAATAATTTTTAAAACTTAGAGCAAAAAAATGGCGCACAGATTTTGTTAGTGGTGTCTCCTCCAACGTAGTATTATTATCTCAATGCATAAACTACTGGACCGATTTTAAAAATTCTTTCACCATTCGAAAGCTACATTATCCACGAGTAATATAGGCTATATATTATCACGCTAAGACCAACAGGAGCGAAGCCACGCGGGTGAAACCGCGCGGCACAGCTAGTATCTTATAATAAAAAAAGGTAATATAGTGCCAAAAGTCCCCATCTGGAATGCAGCATTCATTTAAATGCACTGATAATGGATTTAATGTGGATAATATTATGTATTTTTATTACTTCTCAAATAATGAAGACCAGACACAGCAGGTTTTTTATAGAATAAAGCTACTTTTAGTAATGGAAGAAATTTTCAAAGGATTAAATAAAATTGTACCTATTAACATGTGGAATTCTATTGTTCTATAAATAAGCGTACTTAGCGTTATGATATATAGCCTATGTGTTAATCCGAGTTACCATCTATGCGTGTGCTAAATTTCATGAAAATCGGTTTAACAGTTTTTGCGTGAAGGAGTAATAAATATCCCATCAAAAACATCCTGTAAAAAACCCAAGTCTCGCAGCTCAGTCTTTCTACCGTCAAAAGTTGTGAGATCCATGTAATACCAAGTCGGTTAATCTATTTAGTGTCTACTAGAAGGACCTTCTGTCTTAAGTTATTACATAAGTTATTATCATGCCAATATTAAAAATATTTAACGTTTTAAACAAATAGATCGACTTGGACATCGCTTGATTTGATTATTAGTATGTATCACACTACACAGCACGACGGGCCAGCGACCAACAGGAACGAGAGTTTCAATCGCGTGAGGCGCGAGAGACTAAAGAATCTAATATAATATTGTAATATTCATTTTGTTTTCATGCGATGTCCAAGTCGATCTATTTGTTTAAAACGTTAATTATTTTTAATATTGGCATGATAATAACTTATGTAATAACTTAAGACAGAAGGTCCTTCTAGTAGACACTAAATAGATTAACCGACTTGGTATTACATGGATCTCACAACTTTTGACGGTAGAAAGACTGAGCTGCGAGACTTGGGTTTTTTACAGGATGTTTTTGATGGGATCTCACTTCTTTTTGTAGAGCCTTTCTTTTTGATACCATCTACTTCTAACGAATTTTGTTAAAGGTCTTATGATATTTTCTTATTTTTATATGTAGTCTTCCTCTTTTTCTTTTCCGGTACTACTTCTTGAGCTTCAGCCACAGTTTTTCTCAAAGCCCACTCCCTGTCTCTATGGGCTTTTCTCGGAGGCTTTGATGTCTCAATTTTTGACAAGTACAAGCAATTTTTATGTATCTCTTATGTGTTTAATTATTATGTTTTATGTTATAAATACTTTAATATTGTTTCATATGCCTATTTAATATTTATTTAATTAATAAAAGCAGTATACATTGAGATGCTCTTTTATTTTTTTCTTCCTACATATTTTTATAAGATGTTGTACAAGTACTCTGTACTCTATATATAATCACATATACAGGGTGTAATACAAGCGATTATTCCGTAACTATTGCAGATATATTGGTATTACATAAACTGATTACGTGAAAGATTCTCATGAAATCTTACCAAACCGGCCCAATAGCTAGTTAGTTGCATAATAATTATTCTAATAATACATTTAATTCTTAACAATACAAAATACGCGCGGTGTGTCCCTTAGACACATAAAACTGAAAGAATAGAATAAATTCGATTGCTCTGGCGGGTCACGAGTGGCTGAGTTGGTCAGGTATCCGCCCCGGAATGGCGTGAAAGGATGCGGGTGTGCAGTTTTTCTCAAAGCCCACTCCCTGTCTCTATGGGCTTTTCTCGGAGGCTTTGATGTCTCAATTTTTGACAAGACTAAGGTATTTATGTAAGTTCCTTAAAATTAACCAAACAACATCCCAATCGTAAGCAAATAATATCAGTAAACTAATGAGCAAGCCTTTTAGTCGTAAATGTAATTTATCAATCGAAATTATAAATGAAAATCGCAAACTTATCCCTTAGCAGGTATCGTGGGTCAAATTTGACCCAGAAGCGCACATTTTCGGTTATAATTCTTTAAATATTTATGCAACGACTGTGCGCTTCTAAGTATTCTCAGTGCGTCACTAGCTGCAGCGGGGGGTGGATGTGCAGCACCGTGACTATCTTAGGAGCGGAGGTATGTAGCTTTCTGGGTCACGTTCGACCCACGACACCAAATAAGTAACTTTTTTCACTGAGTGTAATTACTTACTTTTTTGTTTTATTGTTTATTTGTACTACATTGGAGGGCTTTTTGAACGACAGACAAATCGAGGAGTTGATGGACGACTTAAGTGATGATTTGGAATTGAAAAATGAAAGAATACCAAATGTAAACCAACTTTGTGACGACAAAATCATCAGCGATCGAGACAATCCCTAATCTGTTAGTTGCTCAGAAGACAGTGTATTTGGAGTAAGTTCTGACGACAGTGAAAACGAAGAGGAAATACGAGAATAATAGAAAATATACGAGGAACGAAAATACGAGAGATGAGAGTGAAGATGATGAGGATGATATTTGATGGTAGAAGTCATTTTGGATTTGGTTGTCATTTTTTTTATTTTATGCTGATTTCAGAAGCAATTTATTTTTTTGTTATAATAAAGATATGAGAAGTGCCATAAATATATTTTAGTTAAAGTTTTTCTAAAATTTCTATTTTTTTTTTATGTTTTAAGTGCACACTAACCAAAAAGTGCCATAAAATAAGGTTAATTACAAATCCGTGTAAAACATGATATTTTTTATATATTCTAAAATTAAATAAAGTTAATTTTGTAAAAAAATATTTTTTTATTTCTTATCTAACCATATTTTATACAAATAATAAAAAATCTACGTTCTACAACAGATTGTTTGGTATGGGTAGAATTTGACCCACGATACCGGTAGTGTTGCCAAAAAAGGCGATACCAGCTAAGGGTTATAGGTTAGGTTTCGAGGCACATCCGAACAGCATGAGGGCGCTCGCACGTATGCGTGCGGCTGCCGCTCGCTCGAAGGCATTCACATTTCATTGTTCTGTCATTTTGGCGTATATTTTGCTTGTCAGTCATAGAGTAAAATAGAGGCCAGTCTGTCTGTAAGGAGGCTAGTCGCGCCAACAATTTATATATAACAGATTTAAATTATAATATAATTATGGTTTTATTAGATTTTCGTACTTCAAGACATGTCCAATCATGTGTTTTTCATTACGTCGACCATTTTACAAGTAATAATGTTGTTCAGTTTCATGGGCTAAACACACCCTTACCCACCCTATACCCCCTCCCTTGCCTTATATGGTAGGTACCTATCTACACCACTAGGGGACATGGGACTTCACTTCTTTTTTTTTTAATGGGACTTCTACTACACCCATTGAGCCCCAAGCGGCCCGATCGGTCCATGACTATTGTGTCTGTCGTTCCGGCGCCTGAGTTACTATGATTAAAAATTATTAAAATACCGACCTTAACATATTAGCCAACCACAGCGCGCTATACTCGACACTATCAGCCCGTCTCTTCAAGGTCTTCTTGACCCCAGTCCGGATGCCCTTCATCAAGGAGTGCATCTTGGGCTCGTCGTCTACATGGTCCGTGTGACGCAGCATCATGAACAGGATGTAGGCTGGTAGACCCGGGAGTAAAGTGGATGCAATGTGGGGTTTTAGGTCTGGAAAGACGGGTATTAATTTTCTAGGTGTAATTGTAAAATTGTCCGATAGATATGTTAAATGTAGTTCATAGGAATAAAATAAATAATTTATTGTTATTGTTGTTGTCAGTCATTGTAAACTTGTTCAATGGATTTTTCTCTCAAATTAGCATCTTTTATTTAAAGGCCATTTACGATTTTGACGAATAAACAAAAACAAAGGATTCCTCGAAGGACCAACTCTACAATGTTCGATATAGTTGCATTTATGTATATCCTAACCTTATCATTCGTCATTAGATCAAATTTTTTTATTTATTTATTTAAAATTATATACAGGGTTACTTGAAAAACACCAGCAACCTCGCAGGACAAGATAGCTAACATCATAAGTAACAACATTTGTTCTACGACTTTTGGCATAACGCAATAAATTATTTTTAAATTATTTTTTAAACTTTTATTGTACTCTCCTAACATTTGTAAGTCTATGTTCTATTCATTATCGGATGGACGACGCGGTGCCCCCTTCCCCCTCTCGTTCGCTTCTTGTTTACAGAATTTTTGTGAGGCGTAGAGTTTATAATATTCAAACGGAAAATTAAATGAATATTTATTTTTGTATGAAAATAAAATCTAACAAATTATCAAAAGTCGTAGAACAAATGTTGTTACTTATGATGTTAGCTATCTTGTCCTGTGAGGTTGCCGGTGTTTTACAAGTAACCCTGTATATTATTATACATTTTATAATTCTTTATTGTACAAAATGTGAGAAAACAATAGTTTCCAAAAATAAATAGTATTAAAATACCTAGCATAATTTGTACAAAAGGCTAAACAGTAAAATGTTTATTGATAAAAACATTCTTATGAGGAACTGCAGAAATATAATTATCTAACATGGACTTAGTATGAATATTTATGTCTATAGGTATACTACTAACTACATGTAAAACGTTTAACAATATTTCATTATATTCTATCAAACAGACATACAAACTTACCAGGAATAAGTTTCTTTATAATCATCGGCTCATCTTGTATCTTATATTCGAACATTCCGAGGTATTCCCTCTCCTTCTTGCGAGTTACAGTCGCCATTTCTAGGGGTAGTGATGTGTTTTGGGTTACCATTGAATCTGTAAAAAATAGGGTTAGTTAGAAAATAAGGTTAAATTAAAATTATCTATACATATAGATAATAAATCTGTAGAAGGGTCAATTCTGTACATTGAAAATATTGAAAAAATAAATAGAAGGGGTGTTACTGGATCGATACCAAACCCAAATATGTGATTAAAAAAATTTTTGTCTATCTGTCTGTATATGCTGACATCACGTGAAAACTAATGGTTCGATTTCGATGAAACTTGGTATAATTATACTTTATTATCCTGGGCAAAAAATAGGATACTTTTTATCCCGGAAAAATACGTAGAAAAAAAAATTAATCTTAATTTTTCCGCGCGGACGGAGTCGCGGGCGGAAGCTAGTTAATAATAAGTTTAAATTAAACATCAGGCGAGATACATCATCATAAATATCTTTAAATCTCTATTTTTCTATGAAATTTCTGTGAAAAAAAAAACACCTAGTTACTATCCTAAATTAAAAAGGAACTATGCCAAACACACGTGTCAGAAGTGAAACTTCTTTGGCAAGATTCAAAGCCAAAATCGTCACCTTACTCCATGACGTGAAGGTAATGCCATGACACGACCTTGAAATTTTACTCTCGACGCGCCCAAAGAAGTTTCACTTTAAAAATTACGATAACTATACATACCGTTGCCCTCCAAAATATCTTGAACATCTTCAATACCCGCTTCCTTCAATTTGTTAACAAGCAATCTAATTTGGTTCTTGTAACGGCGGCAGCTTTCCGATAGTTTGTCGACTCTTTCCTGTAAAAATTAAAAGAAAAATAATTAATCGTAGGGCTATGAGTTGTTATTGAAAAAATCTTTGAAAAACGTTTGAAAAAATTTTTGAAAAGAGTTTTTGAAAAATCGATTTGCTTGCATAAAATGTAATCTTATAAGTTAGTTACCTATAATTTCTGGTATCTGTGGAGACGACAATACTATGAATGAAAACACTACCACAACAAGTTAGTTCATACCAATATTATTAACTATAAAATATTGTACCCTCAAAATAAAAAATGAAAAAATTTATACAAATTATATTATATTATATGAATATCGAAAAAATATAACACCATTTATGATAAAAAAAAAATGTGTGCGTGTACTAGTGTACACACGTAAGAAGTGAAACTTCTTTATGACCTTTTTTTTTTCAAAAAATAATTTACTATATGCAACTTTACAGAAATACGTCGAATCGCGTGGTAGGGATAAGAAAAAGATTGCGCGCAACGGAAAAATGTCACGCGTAACGAAAAAATGTTACACAAAAATTTTTTCTAACCCCGATAAAGAAGTTTCACTTCAAAAATATACCTGTGAGAGAGAAGTAACGCAACGGCGTATATACAGCGCCATGTCGGTAAGAGTTAGTACAAACTTACTATATATACAGAATGATTTTTTTAACATAACAAGGTCCCCGTCAAGGGGGGACGCCCTTGTGCATGTCGCTACCAGGGTGAACCTTCAGTTCACCCCCGCGTCCGCGTTAAAATGTAGTAGCCCTTCTGGCTAACATTGAGAAACACCATACAAAAAAAAAAAAAAAAAACATAACAAACACAAAATAAAAATTATATTTTCTGGCTATTGGATATATTTATTTTTTAGTATGTAGACTAGGAACGTCTTTGTGTATACGTAGTTTTATGTATTGTTATATCCACCTAGTATTGTAAAAACTTGAATCAAGGGGATAAAACAGAATATTAATTACTAATCGATATTTATTTGTTAATACGATTTTAATTATATATTAATATCCGATATATTAATAGTCACACCGGCACTATCAAATTACTAGTAGGCATATGTGATTTTTTGGTTTACGGAAACTAAAACGATATTTTTGGACACTTAATTTAAACTCACAAAGTATCTTTCATAACGCCAAAAACCTGATTATTTTAGGAACATCTGCGTCTACAAGAAATAGCTAATAACATCCTACATAAAAAATACTTTCGATTTCAAACCAACTTCAGATTTCCAAGACCAGTTGGTTTAGGAACTACGATTGGAGAATAAAAATATTTTTCCAATAATTTTGTCAATTGCTTTTTATATAATGTTAATATACATAATATTTTAATCTTAATGTCGAAGAAGTAATTTACAATTGAATAAATAAATTACCTGAATCGCCATACTTTCAGCGGCCAATCGTATGATTTCATTCTGCGCGTACTCTTGACTCTTATTTTTGGGCTCTTGACTAAGATCTGTGCTGAGTAGTCTAAAAGAAAACATTGCAATTATTAAATGTAAATAAATGATCTTTTCAATGTGTGTAATTCTATGTTTTGATATAAGTATACTGTGTGTAGTGTATAACAATATTATACTAATAAAAAGTATATTATACATTATTAAAGTGTATATATTATACTAATATCAAGCTTGTGTAAAAAGCTATATATTTTTATGAATTATTATTGACTTTTAAATGAATTCGATCGTCAAGTGAAAGTTTTGTCATGTTATTTCCGTCTGTCTGTTTTGTTTCAGGGTTCTCCTATTCAGGATTTGATTTCAACAAGCCGTTATTTTGAGTGACCTATGATTAGAGCTGTTGTTAACATTGTTGTTGTTGTTGTTGTTTATTCGTAAATGCTTTTAATACACTGTTGTTGCCCTGAAGAGAGCTTTTAGAAACACTGTTGTTAGGTCCTGAAAAGAGCTGTTGAACACACTGCTTTAAATTTGCAAAAAATAGTTTTTTGATACATTTTTGTTTAGCCCTAATAAGAGCTGTTGTTTAAACTTTTGTAGAGCCCTGAAAAGAGCTTTTGGATACACTGTTGGTTATTTTTAAACGAACATTTTGATACACTATTGTTTAGCCCTAAGAAGAGCTGTTGTTTAAACTGTTGTTGAACCCAGAAAGCTTTTGTGTACAATGTTGTTAATTTGTAATAGTTTTTAGGTAATCTGTTGTTGAGCCCTGAAAATGGCTGTTGTTTACACTGTTGTAAAGCCCTGAAAAGAGCTTTTAGGTACACTGTTGTTCATGCCTGATAAATCTTTTTGGCACACTACTGTAGAGCTCTGAAAAGAGCTTTTAGATACACTGTTGTTTATTCCTGATAAATATTTTTGATACACTATTGTAGAGTCCTGCTAAGAGCTTTTGGATACACTGGTGTGGAGCCCTGAAAAGAGCTGTTGTTTATTTGTGATAGAGTTTTTGGATACACTGTTGTTTAGCCCTGAAAAGGGCTGTTATTTACACTGCTGTTAGTTGGATGTAAGAGTTTTTGAATGCACTGTTGACTAGCCCTGAAATGAGCTGTTGTTTACACTATTGTTCAGTTATAATAGAGTTTTTGCATAAACTGTTGTTTAGCCCTGAGAAAAGCTTTTGTTTACACTGTTGTAAAGCTTTGAAAAAAGCTTTTAGATACACTGTCGTTTAGCCCTGAAAAGAGCTGTTGTTTACACTATTGTTAATTTATAATAGAGTTTTTGGATACACTGTTCTGGAGCCCTGAAAAGAGCTGTTGTTTATTTGTGATAGAGCTTTTAGAAAAACTGTTGTTTAGCCCTGAAAAGGGCTGTTGTTTACACTGTTGCTCATTTATAATAGAGTTTTTGGATACACTGTTGTGGAGCTCTGAAAAGAGCTGTTGTTTACACTTGCACTATTGTTAATTATAGTTTTTAGATACACTGTAGTTTAGCCCTGAAAAGAACTATTGTTTACACTGTTCTTCAGTTATAATAAAGTTTTTGAATATACTGTTGTTAAGCCCTGAAAAAATCTTTTAGATACACTGTCGTTTAGACCTGAAAAGAGCTGTTGTTTACACTATTGTTCAGTTATAATAGAGTTTTTGGATACACTGCTGTGGAGCTCTGAAAAGAGCTGTTGTTTATTTGATGTTTTTAAGATGCATTGTTTGTATAGCCCACAAAGGCGCTTTTGGAATCACTTTTGTTTAGCTCTGAAAAGAGCGGTTGTTTACACTTGCACTCTTGTTTAGCCCTGAAAAGAGCTGTTGTTTACACTGTTGTTAAAGCCTAATAAATCTTTTTGATACATTATTGTGTAGCCCTGAAAAGAGCTTTTAGATACACAATCGTTTAAAACTAATACACACATTTTTGTTAATGTTTTAATAGAACTATTGAATACAATGTTGTTGAGCCCTGAAAAGAGCTGTTATCTAGCCCTGAAAAGGGCTGTTCGATACACTGTTGTTTATTTGTAATTGTACTTTTGTATAAAAATTGTTAATTTTTAATTAGAAGAATTCATGTCTCATCGTCGTTATGGCTATAGAACCAACGTCAAAGGTCAAGTAATACCTAGTAAATTTTTGGCAACCAATAACACAACAATTTTGCGTCTGAACAAAATGACCAACAGTCTCTATATATAAAATAGGCATACATACGTACTATCAATATAATTATTTAATCAATTGTGCTTTATATAACACTAGCTTACCGCCCGCGGCTTCGCCCGCTTTTTCTAAAACGATTTGAGATTTAAACTATCCTATCTCTCAAGTTGGATTGAACTGCACATGGTGTGCGAATTTAATTATAATCGGTTAAAGTGGTTTAGTAGTCCATTGAGGACAAACATTGTGACACGAGATTTATATATATATTATAAGATAGAGCTGCAATATATGTTTGAAATCCCTGTCTATTGCTCTACTATCTAAGTACCCTCTCAAATTAAAAAAAAACATCTAGAAAAAGATTTTTATAAGATTTTTATCCATAAGATATGGTCATTTGGGTCAAATGTCACCGAGCATTCGATTCGAATTTGTCACAGTCACAACGCGTTTTATTTCCAGTCGTTTATTAAAACAAAATAAATACAGTCACTAAATAACATTCGTAAACTATTTGTACCGTATAAGAGATAGTGAGAAATTCATTAATAAATTATCTGGATAAAAGATTGTTTTTATAGAGCTGCAAGATCTATGAATTCCATGCCAATATCTTCGTACTTTCGACGTTATTGTGTCTTCGTCACTGTCGCTGTAAATATTTAACGTGTTCTGTTGTTATATAGAACATTCTACATGTTTAACCGTTTATGTTATTACGTTTTTTCAACAAATTATCTAATCTTTAGTGGAATATAGGTTAAATAAATATGCACTATATCAGTTTAAAAGTGTTAGTAATATTTAGCTTTTTTATAGAATAAATAGAACTTATTAGAACTTTTAACTTATAGAAGAAATTGCAATAAATAATACAGAAAATCGAGCCCATATAAACTGTGACAAAAGTATAAACTGTAACTTAACTGTATAAACTGTAACTTAACTGTATACTTTATTAACAAGAAAAGGAGCAGAGTTTTTCGTTTTATTTTTTATTTTTTATCTGTTGCATATTTCTCAATGAATTTGATATCGGTATTTGTTTTCTTATTTCTAAGTGTGATCACTAGTGTATAACCTTGTTATGTCTCTATTACACTAAAAATACTTATTAAACGGTGAACCTTATTTGAATGTATCTTGATGAAGCATATATATGTATATGATTGTGAGTAAACTGAAATATTTTGATTGTGTGTTTGTGTATGTTAGATAAATAAATGATTGTACATACTTCTGGTACTTTTCATTTTCCTCCCTGAGGCGTTCGATTTCAGCTTTAGTTTTGGAAATGTGTTCCAAATAGAATCTCTTTTCGGATGTTAATTCTTCTTGCAGTTGCCTGAAAATAATGTTCGAATTTACAGTAATGTCAAACTTAGAATTACAATTATAAATATAAAAAAGAGCGTGTGTACCGAGCACACGTTTCAGAAGTGAAACTTCTTTGGCAAGATTCAAAAATACCAAAATCGTCGCCTTACTCCATTACGTGACGGTATTGCCATGACGCGACCTTGAAATGTTACTCTCAACGCGCCTAAAGAAGTTTCACTTCAAAAACCTCAGAATTAATCCAATTATTTATGTATAAAATAAATCCCACCAAAAATATTTTCACGTAAAATGTTGCCAAGACGAGCCCATATGACTCGCACAGTCAAAAAGTTATCAGATCTCATGTAGAGCCAAGCTTCTAACACTACACGCCCTAACTCTACAAGGCCTAACTTCACAAACTCTACACCTTAGTAAAAATATGTGGCTTGGCCATTTCGCTACATTCTCATCGGCGTAAGGTGAAAAATTAATTCACTGTTCATTACTTTTGTATTATAGTAGTTCTTGTAGTAACGAACAGATAAAACTATAAGCCATTTCAATTCTTTCCATTATTAACTATTGCTCAAAGGTTATTTTTAATACTTACCTATTAATGCCTTTCTGAGCTTCATAAGCCGAAGCCAATTCCCCATCTTCATTTATGATGTCAACATCCGATCCGTAGTTGGATGCAATCGACTTTAGATTCGCCGTCTGTTGGCAGAAGGGCTATTTTTTAATAAAACTATTTTCAGGCTTAGCATTTCTTCGAAAAATAAATTTGTTAAGTTAAATTTACTTTTATTTAGGTCCTTCAATATAATACTGAATAGAATTTTAAGTATTATTTATTTTTTGATTATTTATGAATGATAAATTAAAAAAAAAAATATCCTTTTTCGTATATGTAAAACACGACCGGAAAAACTACAAAGACCGAAAATAAATATTTTATTACAGAAGATATTTAAATATTTTATTGCATTTAATTTATTTGAAAATATTGTAAGAATTAATTTGTTAGATTAAAGCACCTTATATTTATTTGTATATTACTATAAGTCTAAACACAATTAAAAAAAATAAAATAAATAAAATAAAAATATACCATGCGATTACAGCAAAACGAAAGCACAAAAGAAAATAATATTTTATTAATAGAATTGTAAAAACAAAACCGAAGCAATATCATTACGCTTAAAACTAAAAAAAATAACACGGATTCTATACATCACTATATTATATTTAAGATAAAAAAGTCACCGTGCGTCTGGATGTTCGTCCCTATGTATGTTCTTCAAAACTACGCAACGAATTATGATGCGGTTTTTTAATAGATGGAGTGATTCTCGAGAAAGTTTTAGTACATAATTTATTAGGTTTTAGACAAGGCAATAATAAAGTTTAAATTACAATATAAGTACAAACATTTAAAATACAATATTTTCTAAAAAAAATACATATTTTGTAGATTTCTTTGATTGAATTATTACTGCTATTACGTCACTGTAAAATATAAGATTTTTTATGTGTTATTTATTTAGTAATATGTATTTATTACGTTAAATAAAACCTCATGATTTTTATCGAACATACCCTAATATAGAGGTACCTCTTATAGGAGGTTTTTGAACTACACGTTTTACTATAAGGATAAAAATAAAATTCGGCATTACACTAAGGCTGGTTGCAGAGCTTGACCGACCGTCAGTGCGTACCGTCGGTCCTGACGATACGCATCAACAATTGTATGACTATGACACTAATGCGCATGACAATACGCGTGCGTATGGTCGGTCTAGCTATGAACGGTTTTATGAATTTCCATACATATGACAAGCGCGACTGACGTACGCACTGACGGTCGGTCAAGCTCTGCAACCGGCCTAAGCATTTCATAAAAAAGTTCTTATATCTAAATTATTATCAATATAACAACGCAAATTAAAAAAAAAAAAAATACTAAAAAATAACACAGCAAAATAAAATTATAAGCATTTCCTACACTTATTTACTTACGACACTCTTCAACGTTTGGAACCAGGGTTTCTGAACAATTCAATTTTTGGTTAAATTCTATTATCTATACCTATATCTATTTTAATTAATGAATATTAGTTAATATATGAAAATGAATTATTTACACGTGTAATTATGTTGTTTATATGTATTTTGTACGATTTGGAGACTCCTACAAAGAATTAATTTAAATATAAAAGGGGCTAAAATTATTATTTTCTTAAGATAATATAAAGTATATTGAAGGAATATTGTTTTATAGAAGAAGAACAATAGCAACTAATCATTAAGTACGATGTTAGAGCTATCAATATATTAAAAACTTTTAAAAATGGATATTATGATACACTACCAGTGTCAATAATAAAAAGAGTGTGTGTACTTATGTACACGCGTTAGAAGTTATACTTATTTGGAAAAAAAATACTAGAATATACAACTTGAACATAGTTATCAATTTTCATACCACCTAGAACTAACTTCATGCTGTTAAATTTATGTGTCGGTGTGCGCGCGCATCGTAACAATTCACTCTCATCATTTTTCTCCATCGCGCCAAAAGAAGTATAACTTATTCTTATTCAAATATATTTTATTTTAACAAACAACATATTGTATTAATACAAAAAGTACCTTCTTATGTTTGTCAAAAACCGTTACATTTGGTAAATCGACGAGAAATTTCTTAACAAAAACACCATCAAACACTTTCGACATTTTGTCACATTTTTTTTGCATTTTTATTTTTTCATTTTTTATTAATAACACATTATTTATATATTTTTATGATAATCACATATAACACGTTCGTGTACAAAGAACATAATTTTCAACTGATAATGTGTTTCGCAAATATTTTGAGTGTAAATAATGCTTAATTTGTACATTTACGTAAATAGAGAAAGTGACATTTTGTAACAGTTTTTTTTATCTATGTACTAACATACTGATAAAACTGATTGCTTGATAAAATTAGGTAATTTAACTATGCAATGTGATTAGCAATTATGAAGGTTTTAAAATGAAAATTGTAACACTGAAAAAAAAAAACTGTATTTTTTATGTAACTGAGTCTTTTAGATTGGATTTTGACCCACTTTTAACGGACAGATTTAATTCAAACTTTGTACACTTATCAAGGATCGGTGACAATGCAATAATTTTATGAGTTTAAGCGTGTTTTTTTAGTTTTATTTAACAATATTAATTATTTATTAAACATTTTGATTTTGTAAGACATAATATATTGTATTATGTAGATTGTTCTACAATGGCTTGGTAGTAAGAAAAATGTTTGGTAAGTAATTTGAAGTTATCGTTTTTTGTTGTTTGTTTTGGCTAGGTTTATAAATATAATAGTCAATGCTATTGCAATAATAAACGTTTGTAGAAGTGTTAAATTTAAAAATGATTATTTTTCATGTAAGTTTTAACTATAAATCTATTATATATCTCTTAAACTATAAATGTACCCTCATAGGAGGCCCGTGTCCCAGCAGTGGGAACGTATATGGGTTGATAATGATGATGATGATGATGATGATGATGATGATAACTATAAATTAATTTATTAGACACAACATACTTTCTATCTATTGGCCCGGACTTATCTCAGGAATTTCTTAACCAATTTTAGTGATACTTTTTCCTCAGAAAATACAAGATTATAGCTCAAAATAGAGTAATTTGTAAACAGTTTTTCATTGTACTTTTACTCACAACAGTCTCAAAATATATATTTTTAGTATTTACCTCAAATTCACCGTTCTAATATTTTAATATTATTTACTATACATCTAGACTAATATTATAAAGCTGAAGAGTTTGTTTGTTTGTTTGTTTGTTTGAACGCGCTAATCTCGGGAACTACTGGTCCGATTTGAAAAATTCTTTCGGTGTTAGATAGCCCATTTATCGAGGAAGGTTATAGGCTATATATCATCACGCTATCGCTACGGCCAACAGGAGTGGAGCTACGGGAGTGAAACCGCGCGGAGCAGCTAGTATATAATAAATGTGAAAATTACCTGATGAGTGAGCACACTCTTGAGTTGGACGCATTCGTCGCGGCGTCTGTCCAACTCATTTTGCATTTTATCCATTTGATCTGATAAATAAAAATATTATTATTAGAAATACACATGATATTAGCGTGTGTACCGAGCACACGTGTCAGAAGTGAAACTTCTTTGGCAAGTAAAAAAAGAACGTGTTTGCAGAGCACACGTGTCAAAGGTGAAACTTCTTTGGCAAGATTCAAATCAAAAATCGCCGCTTTACTCCATGACGTGACGGTATTGCCATGGCGCGACCTTGAAATTTTACTCTCAACGCGCCTAAAGTTTCATTTCAAAAAATTGCGAGTAGGAGTAACACATTTTTTCTTTATTATGGAATTATTTTCTGTATTTGTTTGTTAGAAATTTATTTAATTCGTACTAGTAATTTCACAGACAAGCGAGTTCTTATAAAGGAAAAAAAATCAGATTTACCAAGTTAGGTATATACTTACTAGCTCCTAAAAACGTAAGTATTATCGAAATCTGTTCAGCTTTTCCTTATATTAAAACAAACAAACTTACCAATAACTTCCTTAGACAGTATAATGCTGTCACCAGCAGCTCTCAGTCTGTCAATTTGTTCCCGAAGTTTCTTATTTTCTATTTCCAATTCCTCCACTTTGAATCGATCCGTGTTTGGATTGGATGGTGGTAGCATCAGACGATCTAAAATATATAATAATTATTATCCTACTTATATTATAAATGCGAAAGTTTGTGAGGATGTTTGTTACAATTTCACACAAATACTACTGAACCGATTACAATGTTTAGTATTTAGGTAGCTGAAGACCCAGTATAAGACATAGGCATATGCATACTTTTTATCCCGGAAATCCCAAAGGAAATGCGGGTTTTTCTTTGAAAACGTGGGCGAAGTCACGGGCGGAAATCTAGTAAACAATAAAAGTATTTTTATGCAAAACAAGCTGCCCCAGCAGACGTGGTTCTCCCCTATTGTCTCTTTTTCGTGTTTTCTAGAAGAACCTTCCTTGTGCCTTGACAAAAACGTTAAAAAAATAGCCGAATTGGTTGAGTTCTCGAGTTCTCGAGTCTTTTGCTTAGCGATATATTTGGCGATTCATTTTTATTATACAGGTAAAAATAAATCATGAACTATACTAGCTTCTTGTCCCGGGTTGGACCGGGATAAAAAATAATTTGGACTAAGCCAATAATATTTATTTCATGGTAAAAATACGGGTAAGTAAATTTGCCTGTCAAGGTGAAATTAAATTTGTATTGTAATAAAGTTTGTATGTTAGAATTAAAGAAATAAATGTTGATGTTTATTCTCGTCACGCCGAAATTGCTAATCGGAACTGGATAAAATATGGTACAGCGATAGATAATAGTCTGGATTTGTATATGCGATATTATTTACTCGCGAACCATAAGAATGAAGCCTTTCAAGACAGTAAAAAATAACTCATAATTATTATAAATAGGATTATGCAGTATTATAAAATGAGAGACGTATGTTTTTTTATTAAATAATTTCTTATTGTTACCGCTGTTTTCGCAAAGACAAAACCATAGACATTATATAGAAGCTATTTGTTATTATGGAATAAAGATGATATTATGTATAATAATTATATTTAATAAATGTAACACTGGCTGTGCCCCGCGGTTTTACTCGCATTGCTCCGCTCCTGTTGGTCTTAGCGTGATGATATATAGCCTATATGTTGACCCGACCTGTTCGTAATATTGATGCAAATTTTGAAGTAAATCCATCCAGTACTTTTTGAGATTAGCCCGGACACAGAAACAGACAAAAATTCTAAAAACTATATTTTTGGCTTCGATATCGAAGGCCCCAAGGCGAAGATTGGCCCCAAGTATTCTTTAAAAAAATATTCAATGTACAGTTTTGACTTTCCTACAATTTTATTATATGTGCAGACTAGCTTCCGCCCACGACTTTGTACGTGCATCCCCGCTTTTCCCCGTTCCCGCAAGAATTTCGGGAAATCCTTTCTTAGGGGACGCCTACGTTATGACATCTACCTGCATGCCAAATTTCAGCCCGATACGTCCAGTGGTTTGGGCTGTGCGTTGATAGATCACTATATCAGTCACCTTTGAGTTTTATATATATAGATAATAAAGAATAAATAAAATAGGTAAATAACAAGTCAATAACTGCGTTAAAAACAACCGACTTCAAACTTGCACAGACAAAAATGCTCATAAAATAAAAACTACTGGGCCTATCCGAATAAAAATTTTATGGGACCAATTCGACACCATTCCGCATCGAACAAAAAAAGAATCACGTAAATCGGTTCAGAAACCTCGGAGTAATCGGTGTACATACATAAAAAAAAAAATATATACCGGCCGAATTGATAACCTCCTCCTTTTTTTTTGAAGTCGGTTAATAAATATTACTAAAACTTACTCATCAACCGATCTTCCAAGTCCGTAGCACGTTTGGCAGTTCTAGATAGTTCTCCTTGAAGTATTGAAATTCTGTTTTGCATTCGTAGTACTAGGCCAGCGTCGGCGATCTGAAATATTTGGGTATATAACCGATTGTGAATAGGTGGGTTAGGTTTTTGTGTGTATGTATGTTTGGTATGGTATTTAGCTTAAGAGAAGTTTTTGTTAATTGTGAGGGTAGTTCAAAATTAATGAAAAATGACAGTTTTGGAGTCAAGTTATAGGTAGTTGTAACTATTTAGTCAACAAACTTATTTTCAGCTATTGCATGGCTTCTATCGCGGGCCTTGAGAACGAGGACCGAATCGAGAAATTCCGTAACGAAAAAACCTCACGCTCCCCACGGGGACGGGCGGAGGTGTGGCTTGAAGGCATAGCATGCAATAGCGCAACCGCCCCACTCCCCGAGTGACGTTTTTTTAAATGACTTTAACACACTCAATTTTTTTTTACTAGATACTTCTCTTTCAAAAGTACAGAAATAGTCAAGTCGATAACATTCGTGACACTTTACAAGTTAATTAGAAATTTTATCAATTCCAAATAATTATTAACATTAGCTGATCCACTCAATTTCGTCTGTTCTCAAAATAAATATTTTTATTTTTCCAATATTTGTAATGTTTTTCATATGTCTCCTACAACCGTTATTAATTATCATTACACATTTTTTATTCTAAGTATAGAAGTTAATATAAATAAAAACAAACCGGCGAAGGTCCATTGTGAGTTCCCGCGGACCAGTTGACCGCTTCCAGCGCTGGTCTGGTCGTCTCCACTGAACGGACTGAACCGTAGCCGAAATCCTATCAAAATAGGTTTAGTAATTATTTAAATATAAAAAAATAACATGATTTCTAGCTGTTAACTATGCGTATGTCATTATTATAAACAACTGGACTAACAATCACGCTCAAAATTGTCCAAAGCAAAACTCTGCCTGCGCTTGTATAGGCAGAGTTTAGTTATGAGCGATACAATCGACTTTGAATACTACTGCATCGAAATAAGGTGTTAATTTTATAGAAAGCCGCTAGGAAATTTTTCACGACCATTTTAAAAAGGGATAATGAGTCTCCTTGTTTATAGTACGTTATGGACATACACACAATTAACTGCAAGAATTAATATACTTTTTTGTGTTGAATATACAGGGTGTCCCACTATTGGTATACTAAGCGCGAAGTGACTTGTAGTTTTGCTTACACTAGTCACGTAAAAAATACTTAAACAACAAAATTACGTCAAAAATTCATCTATTTGAAAAAAAATGCGTCTGGAATTTTATAAGTATTTTTACGTACTCAGCGTATGCAAAATTATAACCTCCTTTGAGCTTAGTATACCAACAGTGTGACACCCTGTAGATTAGCAGGAATTGTATCATGTATTTACGTATAAAATATTGTTAATACGAAAATTTTAAAATAATATCTGCTGTGAATAAAAACATAATTCAGGAGATAGAGCAGTGATAGTAACACTAGTAAAATGAATTATAAAAAAATTGTGTTTTGGAATATCTAGAAAATAACATAATGAATTTGTGATAAATATGAGCCTATTGTTAATTAACCTTGCACTGTATCTATATAATTTAAATCTATTTTTATAAAATAAAAGGTGGGTACTTGAGACAATACTTACATCTTCAACAGTAGTCTCCTGTTGAGAATTATTGCTGGCATCCGACAAAGAGCGTCTGTGTTCCTTTGGTGCTGGCGCTCTGTTGTAAACAAATAATTACATATAAATAAATTATATTTATGATATGTCTATAGCATAAATTTATTAAAAACTAGCTTTCCGCCCGCGGCTTCACCCGCGATTTTAAATAACAACCCGTTCCCGTAGGATTTCCGGGATAAAACCTATCCTATGTCCTTTCTCGGGTATCAAAATATCTCCATACCAAATTTCATGAAAATTGGTTCAGTAGTTTAGGCGTGATTGAGTAACAGACAGACAGACAGAGTTACTTTCACATTTATAATATTAGTATGGATTGATCACTAATTTAATAAATGGTCAATTTCGGATGCAAAATGCCTCAATATCTTTTCAGTGAGACTAGAAAAACCATGATATCACTACATAGTCTATAGTAAAGTCGGTCTGTATGTATGTATGCTTAGATCTCTAAAACTATGCAATGAATATTTTTTTTTAATAGATATAGTGGTTCTTGATTTTTGAATTTTTTAGTACTTATATAATTTGTAAAGCGGACGAAAAGCTAGTCCTACTAATCCTACTAATATTATAAATGCGAAAGTTTGTGAGGATGTATGTTTCTTACTATTTCACGCAAATACTACTGAGCCGATTACAATAAAAAATGGTATGTAGGTAGCTGAAGACCCAGAATAAGACATGGGCTACCTTTTTTCCCGGAAATCCCACAGTAACGGGAACTATGCGGGTTTTTCTTTGAAAACGCGGGCGGAAATCTAGTGGATAAATAAATACAAGAATATATACCTCTGCAAAGAGTCAATTTTCTCTTGCAAGTCATATTGAGAAGACAGCAGTTTCTGCCTACTTTGTCGTTCATTTTCTAATTCTTGACACAGCGCTTTTTTCTCCGCTTCGTGTTGTTTGTCACGTTCTGAAATTATTAATTATTGTTATATATTATTTACTTATATTTAGGTGTTAATTTGTATACTGCAAATAGCATTTGCCTTTGGTAAATGTAAAAAATATGTAATGACGATTCAAAAGGCCAAAAGTTTGAGTTTGAGTTTTGTTTTTAATTTGGACCCTCCTAGCTAATTACTGGGATCTAGGAATGGTATAAATTAAATTATTTACATACTTCATTCTAAACAGTATCACAGTATCATAGTATTATTAGAAATGCCTACTTTTGTATTTTTGGTTTGTGTTATGAAAACCAGATGGCTGATAAATATACATATACAATTTTAAATAACAGATAATTAACATCCAGACACAGAGCAAACATCTATGTTTATTGTTCATCACACAAATATTTGCCCTGGGTGGGAATCGAACCCACGACCTCTGGCTTGGAAGGCAGGGCCACTACCAACCAAGCCAACCAGTCATTCAATTAGTAAAGGTTTTGAAGAGAACGAGCGTTATAATTTTAAAATATTTTGCAATATACACATTACACACAATTACTACCCATATATGCACATTTTACTACCATATGTAATTACCTTTCCAAAACTTAGCACGCTGTTCAAACTCTTTCGGCCAATAAGGTTTAGTGTCAAAGTGCTCTATATCTTCACTTGTCATTGTTTCCATTGTAGTTACCATTTTTATAAGTATTTTCTTGTGTTTAAACTATGTTAAAGTCTTTAATTTTTAAAATATTTAAGTTTAAACTATGTTATGACCATTCATATATAAAAAGCACTAAACAGATGCCCATATTAAACGATGTATTTAGTATATTAAAACATTATCAGACCATAAGAAATTAAGAATATTTGCCCATAACACTAAACCGTTAGAATTTAGAATCCACTTGTATTTTCAAAGTCATCGTTATATTTTTAAAGCCATTAATATTATAAGAGTTAGTCATATCAAAAACGTATAATTATATTCGTATAATAAACGTAGATATTTAAGTCTTCGATTATAAAGCAATGAATAGCATATTTCACTTTAGTGTATATGTTTCACGTAAAAATATTTAAATCTTTGAAACTTTTCACTACAGTGCACTTTAAGCTAGTTTTAAACACTTTAACACATAAATTATAGTGTTATTTTTAATTAATTTCACTACAGATACACTTCAGCTAGTTTTAAACACTCAAACACAAAAATTATAGTGTTATTTTTAATTATTTTCACTACACATATACTTTAAGCTAGTTTTTAACACTTTAACACATTAATTATAGTTTTTTTTTAATAATTTTATTATCTGTCTCTTTGGTTAATGTAAGTTTGATATTACATCGCGAATTACAATGTTATCAATCATTTAATATTATCTATAATTATCGACCGCTATCTCAAAAACACTATTAAGTTGATTTTTCGATAAACCAACATCAGGTCAAGGGTATATTTTTAATTAAATTTGCGTGTTTAGGAAAATTTGCTTTTTTGTACCTATAAAATAAATAAACACAATAACAAACACAATCCCATAATTACGACATAGGAGAACATGAAAATTAACTTGTTTTTAACTAATGGCAGTTAAAACATGAACTCGATTCAATATATTTTATTTTATTTTTTATAAATTTGGAATTTCTGATCTATCTGGGCAAAATTGCCTGTAAAACTAACTATTTAATGACCTAATATCGCCTGTAAAACTTATCTACCTGTATATTTTCAAGTTTTACCAAAATAAGTTTAACCGTTTCAATTAAAAAAGCAATACAAATGATAACAATACATCTCAGAAAACACAGTTGTTCTGAATTCATATATAAATCAACTTATTTTTAACTTCAAAAAACTATTAGATCCTGTAAAAAAATACATAAATTTAATATGTTCCAATTACAGTTATGCAAAAACCAACCTTCAATAAGTAGTTCATAGTGTTCTTTATTGCTTCTCAATTCCTTCGCTAGTTTCTCACTCTCTCCTAACATTTCTTCTTTCTCCTTCTTATATTTGCTCTCTATCTGTCTCTTTTCCTCTGCAAGACGTTTGCATGTTTCCTTCTCTTTCGCTAATTGTTCCCGGAGTAATGTTAGGAAGTTGTCTTTGTCTTGAATGTCTATTTTCAGTGTACGGGCTTCCATTTCCACTTGTTTTAGGTGTTCGAGTTTCGACCTAGAATGTATGGGGATAAGGTATATTTTTGTATGTTACAAGGTTAATAAGAAGATAGTCATAGATATTTTCTGACGGTTGAAGTATGAATTACATAGAAAAGTTAAAGGAGAATGCCCATTTTTGGTACTGGTTTTTCTCATGCATCAAGACAACAATATATTTAAAAAAATCTCGGCAATTTAGAGGCCTTCTTACCATCGGAAAATATATTTTGAACAGGGAATGTTTTGTAAAATCTAATAAGACATGTAATTGCTTAGATCCGTTATTATAGATTTAGTGTCCATTACCGTTTACATTTTTGGTACAGGTTTTTCTCATGCATCAAGATAAAAATACTATTAAAAAAATCTCGGCAATTTAGAGGCCTTCTTACTATCGGAAAATATAATTATTTTGATCAGGGAATGTTTTGTAAAATCTAATAAGACATGTAATTGTTTAGATCCGTTACCATAGATTTAGTATCCATTACTGGTTACCACGGTAACCAAGCGGTAACTATTATGACATTTACTATGGTAAATAGCTAATATTGTTTTCATTGAATTACAAAAAAATCAATTAACATAAAATCACTCTGTAAGGTATTGTTTATACACTGTAGGTTGTATAATATAAATACATATATATAAAAAAAATATTATTATGACATAGCTTGTAAGATAGCTTGGAAGGTAACCAGTTATTTCTTATTTGTTTCTTTCTTCGAATATGTAGTGAAAAAATGATTCAAACAACAACAACAATATGTAAACCGAATAAAAACTCTATTGGCATTTTTTAAATATATATTTAGGTTTTCTTGAAATCCGTCCCGGAAGATTTCTGGTGCCTACCTACACTAGCCGATGAACAAATAGACTTTGTCTGAAAGCATAAGCTGTACACATAGATTAAATATTATGTTAAACGAAAAATAGCCTTCAGACTATTAAATACTACCTAAATCACACATAAACTTAACTAAATCGGGTTTATTTAAGTTTTGAGGTTAATTCACATTTTTCTCAATATCTTGAAAACCCCTGTTTTTATCACAAAAAAATGTATTGGTAAAAATCTTTTGAATATCGAAGAACCCTCCAAAACCACTCTTGCATTGACGCAACACTATACTGTGGTCCATACTTTCATGGGCATTCTCCTTTAATGAGCTTTATAGAGTCCTGAATGTAGTATTTTATTTTATTACTATTATGACAGAAGCTAAAGCTCTGTTATATTAATTAAAAAAAATAATTTATGACACTATTTTTTAACATTGTAGAAACTGTACATATTTAAAAAAAAAACTATCCTGTATTGAAAATCATCTTAAGATGTTCCTCATTTGAAATACCAACATCCTAAGCATATTCACAAAAAAAAATGTCCCTATACACATCCCTATATTTTCCCAAAAACATCACCTATATAAACTAACCTCAACTCAGCAATCTGCGCTTGCAACGGCTCAATCATTTTGGCCCTTTCTTGTGAATATTCCAATCTCTGTTGCAGTGAAATTATCTTATTTTCAAGACCCTTATTAAGAGATTTAACATGGTCCAGACTTCTAGCTTCGATACGTAATTTCTTGTATTGCCTGCGGGCCAGGAAACGACGGATCTGCGAAAAAGTAATAAAAACATTAATTATAAGGTATACACTATACAGGGTGTCCCACTATTGGTATACTAAGCGCGAAGTGACTTGTAGTTTTTGCATACACTGATACACTGTAAAAAATACTTAAACAACAAAATTACGTCAAAATTTTTTTGCAAAATTTTTCCTGAAAATCCATGTTTTCTTCTCTAGTTTCGCGCAGCCGGCATATACCGCTTCTCTAATGTGAGCATTTTGTCTATGAAAACATAATCTTAAACGATAGCTCACGTGCTGGTGGCAAAGTTGGGCGGGTTGCTTGTTATGGGTGTTCACATAGAGTTTTAAGAATTCATCTATTTGAAAAAAAAAATGCGTCTTTAATTTTATAAGTATTTTTTACGTACTCAGCGTATGCAAAACTATAACCTCCTTTGAGCTTAGCTTAGATTACAAAATAAAGTACAGATGGAGCATGACAACCGCCCGTCGCCCTTGTCAAAGAAAATACGAAATCAAAAACAAATACGTCGCTGCACCAGTGCTATAGCGCATATAGTGTCATGCAATACGTCAAAAAGGGTTTGCAGTTTCAGTAAAAAAATGCCGTCTTGTGATAATAAAACGCTGTAAAATTTGTTCCCGAAAACAAAAAAAAAGATGAAACATCGTTTCACAGGTTTTCTGTAGATAATTTGGCTGATTTATTTCTTTAATACGAATAATAATTTTACAGATATGAAGGAATACAAAACTTCAACGTATGTTGCCAGTATTTTGAAAATGAATTTGCCATTTTTATTGGTAAAACGGTAAAATGTTTAAAAGATCTTCAGGGTAATGCTGTTGGATTTTTCGATCGTGAATGTGATTATTTGTATAGTGCATTAAAGGTTCATGATAATTATTAGATTATTTTAATAAGCATAATACATTATTTTGTTACTTTTATAAAGCTTAAAAACGTCATAGTCGTTTTCGCTAGCGATTTAATTTATGTGAACTCCATGATGGATATGATGAAAATAAAATGTCCCGTATTCTCGACTAAAAACTACCGCTATTCGTATTTATATATTATGAAAAATAAAAAATAATATAATTATTATAGTTAATATTGAAACTTTTTTTATGTAATTTATTTAATAAAAAATTGAATACAATTATTTTGTCCATATATTACTTTAGTAGGCAGGTACGTCTTTATGTAATAAAAGAATTTAAATAAAAATTAAAACTTGACTTCTCATTTATGTATATAGCCTACGTCACTACCGCCACTAACATAATAATTCAGATCATTGCAATGAAACCTCACAACTCAAAATCGGTCCAACGGTTTATACTGCAGGGCGTGTCAAAGAAATATTATACATACATACATAAACTCGAAAAACATAACCCTCTTTTTTCCGTAGTCGGGGAAAAATTTGGGAAATTTTTCAATATCTGGCAACATTACACGCACACAGAAGCACCGTGTACGTACAGTGCAGCGGCCAAATGACAGCACACATAGCTTTATTGAAAATGACGATAAATTATTCGGTTTAGTTCGGCAACGCTCCATCTGTCTTTTATTTTGTAATCTAAGGAGCTTAGTATACCAACAGTGGGACACCCTGTATATACCAAGAGAAGAGCGATATATCTGTGAAGATAAATAAATAAAAATAAATATGAAGCGACTATAAAAGAAACGTCAGCGTTTCTTGTAGATTCTTCTCGGTAGAAGCAATATTTAGAATGTGTGCAGGTGTTAATTTTTTAAAGTAATTGACGAATTCAAAAATATTTGTAAGTTTGAGCGACCAAGACTCAATTTTGAAAGTGTGTAGGCGATAATTTACTCTTTTTAACCGACTTCAAAAAAAAGGAGGAGGTTATCAATTCGGCCGGTATATTTTTTTTTTTTTTATGTATGTACACCGATTACTCCGAGGTTTCTGAACCGATTTACGTGATTCTTTTTTTGTTCGATGCGGGATGGTGTCGAATTGGTCCCATAAAAATTTTATTCGGCTAGGCCTAGTAGTTTTTATTTTATGAGCATTTTTGTCTGTACTCGATGACTTAATTTCAATGTAGCAAGTAACTTTGATTCACTTCCCGGTAACCGATTGAGCTGAAATTTTGTATACGAATGTAAATTGGATAGCGATGAAACATTATCATGACATGGAGCTGATCTGATGATGGAATCGGAAGGTGGCCATAGGAACTCAGTAATATATTGACTCAACTTTATCGAGTTTGGGCTCGTTTGATTCGTGTTGAAAAATACACTAAAAAGTATTAAATAAAAATAACTGCGTTAAAAACAACCGACTTCAAAAACGGAAAAGTAAGAAATAAAAAAGATTTGATATTATTAATTACTACATATTATTTTTATGTGCTATTTATTAAATAGGTTTGAAGTCGGTGCCAAACACTAAGCACTTAGTATTAAGCCCGTGCACCGACATCAAACCTTTTTAGTAAATAGCACATAAAAATAATATGTAGTAATTAATAATATCAAATCTTTTTTATTTCTTACTTTTCCGTTTTTGAAGTCGGTTGTTTTTAACGCAGTTATTTTTATCTTAGTTTGAAATTAGTTGGAAGTTATGTATGTATGTTTTATAAATTTTTTATGTGATGTTTCAAATAATAGATTTTGTTCTATACATTAATATAAATATAAAGTTTAACGTTATACATTTACATTCATATAAATGATAACCAAGGTTTTTTTAACAACAAAAATGACCAACTTTGTAAATATAAATAAATAAAAGTACTTACAGCAGCCTGAGCAATGACAATCTGTCGTTTCATGTACCTCGCCTTCTTTCTGGCAAGGTAGCCGCGGGCGTAGCGTTGTATTGTGATCGTCTGGTAACATTGGTATTATATAAATACTATATTTTTATGAATCAAAAAAATTCAAAATCAAAATTGTTTATTTGGAACACACAAACACGAATATTAAGCACAACTATAAGAATTAATAAGTATAAAAAATGTTGTCCCGTTGATTTTATGAGGGTAGATATAAAGGCGTTTTTTTAACTTGCAATTTAAGAGCAAGTTGAACAAATATAAAATTAAGAATTGCCAGTGTTTGAGATTAACAGTTTTATGTCTAGCATTAATTTCTAGACTAAATACTAAATTACATCACAGTTCATCATTCCTGTAACATTTCAAACATTTATTGGTCCTTCGAGCCGGATCTTTTTTGCTTGTTGCTCTTACACAAAAAATGTTGCACAGATTTAAGTGAAATTTTAAGACAGAAATGTTAAGTACCATACATAAATAGTAAAACAAACTTTTTAATAAATAGTGAAGTACCCGCAAAATTACCAACGTTACAAAATTTCTCTACTTTTTAGTACTTGAATAAAAATATTATTAATTTTAACTCACAGCATTCAGGAACTTCTTCTCCTTATAATACTTCCTAGCTAGGAAGCCCCTAGCTCTCGCCTGCAGACCTATCGCGAGGTGACGCAGCTTGTTGTATCGCTTTCGGGCGAGCCAGCCACGCACGTGTTTCTGGATTTTAATGGCAGCCCGGTTGCGCCGGATTTCTTGGGCGCGTCTGTTATAATTATTACAGATTAAGGTTATGTTTTTAAGATTATTTAAAAACATAATCAATTTATTAATCATTGATGTGATTCCAAATACTTTTCTCGTGGGATACGGGACGGAGTATTTAAAATGTACGAATAAAAAAACATGTCGTGAAAGTGGGCATCCACAACAATTATTTATTGATGTATTTGAAAAAGAAAAGCATGATGATGATGGTGATGTAAATGATGATGATGATATAAATATAATTTAAATCTATATATATAAAACTCAAAGGTGACTGATATAGTGATCTATCAACGCACAGCCCAAACCGCTGGACGTATCGGGCTGAAATTTGGCATGCAGGTAGATGTCATAACTTAGGCGTCCCCTAAGAAAGGATTTCCCGAAATTCTTGCGGGAACGGGGAAAAACGGGGATGCACGTACAAAGTCGTGGGCGGAAGCTAGTTGTGATAATAAGATAAATAATGATGACGCTGGTGATAATGATGTAAATGATTATATTAGTATTCATGATAATCATGATATCGGAAATGTGCGTGTGAAAGTGTTTTTAGTGAATCTATACTAATATTATAAAGCTGAAGAGTTTGTTTGAACGCGCTTATCTCAGGCACTACTGGTCCGATTTGAAAAATTCTTTCGGTGTTAGATAGCCCATTTATCGAGGAAGGCTATAGGCTATACAGTGAAACTTGGTTAAGTGGGACCTGGATAAGTGAGAAACCTCCATAACTGGAACTCATGCTGAGGTCCCAACACTTTGGCACTGAATTGCCTCTGTTAGTGGGACGATGTTAACCTCTATATCTGGGATTTGTTCTTTCGATTTATCATCATAGTTACCTCTATAACTGAGACAACGAGTAAATTTTATATGCATAAACCTCTGTAACTGAGATAACATTGTTTGTTTACTCATTCTTATTCTACCCACAAATTCCACACACGTAATTCCAAGTACGTAAGTACAAATTTTGAGCTTCAATTACCTTCAGTTTTAGTTTCGCTTTACTATCATACAGATGTTTATTTGAAAAATGTCCTCTATGAATGGAACCCTCTGTGAATGAGACAGATATTGATTTATAACTGTATATCTGAGACACTGGGTAAGTGGAATACCTCTATAAGTGAAACGACATTGCAGGTCCCTTGATGTTTCACTTAACCAGGTTTCACTGTATATCATCACGCTAAGACCGCTAGAAGTAATTACATACCGTCGTGCAAGATATCCCCGTGCGCGCGCCTGTATCCCCCGCAGGGCTCGCACGAAGCGTATTGCGCCGTGCAACTAGTGTTATGATAATGATGGTGATAATAATGATGATGTAGAAGGTCGCGTCATGGCAATACCGTCACGTCATTGAGTAAGGCGACGCGATCTTTGTAGAAATGAAACTTCTTTTGCGATTTTTGAAATTTGCCAAAGTAATTTCACTTTTGACACGTGTGCTATATACCGTCTAGCGAGAAATCCCCGTGCGCGCGTCTGTATGCCTTGAGTAAGGCGACGATTTGGTATCTTGGTGGAAATGAAACTTCTTTGGTAAGATTTTTGAGATTAGCCAAAGAAGTTTCACTTCTGCCACGTGTGCTACACACCGCCTAGCGAGGTATCCCCGTGCGCGCGCCTGTATCCCCCGCAGCGCGGTGACGAGGCGCGTGTAGCGGCGCCGCGCGAGGAAGCCGCGCACGCAGCTCTGCACGCGCACGCAGTACGCGCGCTGCAGCTCCGCGCGCACTTTCTCTAGGTACGCCACCTATAGAAGGAAAGAAAAATTGGTTGTTTGTAAAGTAGGTTTACGATCGAGATGTTTACGTGATAACGTCTTATGATGAGATGAGACGCTCGAGATGAGACGGGAGATCGGTCCGTCTCTCTCTCGTTATACCTGCGATCGCGCTCGTGAGGTTTTGGTGTGACACAAGTTTCTGAACATTTCACCCGACTAAAACGATTTTAAAGACGTTATCACGTCAAAAAGACCACCTACAGAATGGATTCTATAGCACGTGACAGTCATAGATAACTAGACTAACAAACGCCCATTAAAACAACAATCTTTTTCTGTAGTAGTAAATTAAGTATGGTAATTTAGAAGCCGCGTACGCAGCTCTACACGCGCACACAGTACGAGCGCTGCAGGTCTGCACTTTCTCTAGGTACGCCACCTATACAGACGATTCTTATATACAGGGTGTAATCGTTAAGTGTGCACAAGCAATTATTTCGTAACAATTGCAGATATCAAAAAAATATATATAATAATTTATTATGACCATTCTTCTTCCTTCCTTATCTTCTCATTCCATCAGGTTAAGTACTTTCGATATCAGTTTAAAGTTTTTTGATATCTGCAATAGTTACGGAATAATCGCTTGTGCACACCTAACGATTACATCCTGTATATAGCACGTCATAGATAGGCAAGTACACTTCTAATAATATTTTAAAAGAAGGTACTTTAACTATAGCATAGTAATGAACAGATTATAGCTGCAATTCTGCATGCACTTTCTCTTGATACGCCACCTATACAGACAATTCTATAGGGCTTGCTTATGAAAGATAGTTAAATAGACACACAATCGTCTATTAAAAGGTCGTCTATATTGACGTACATAATAAAAAGTCATCAAAAAATGTCTGAGTAGCTTTGTACACAACATTTGCTATTATAAAATGTTCATATATTATTAATTTAAACTGCTTCAGTTAAAAATGTATCGTGTCGCTCATTAGAAAGTTGTCCTATACAGGGTTACTTGTAAAACACCAGCAACCTCGCAGGACAAGATAGCTAACATCATAAGTAACAACATTTGTTCTACGACTTTTGATAATTTGTTAGATTTTATTTTCATACAAAAATAAATATTCATTTAATTTTCCGTTTGAATATTATAAACTCTACGCGCATTCCGAAACTTACGTAAACAAGAAGCGAACGGGAGGGGAAAGGGGGCGTCGCGTCGTCCTTTCGATAATGAATAGAACATAGACTTACAAATGTTAGGAGAGTACAATAAAAGCTTAAAAAATCATTTAAAAATAATTTATTGCGTTATGCCAAAAGTCGTAGAACAAATGTTGTTACTTATGATGTTAGCTACCTTGTCCTGCGAGGTTGCCGGTGTTTTACAAATAACCCTGTATACGTGTAGACAGAGTTTTGCTTTAAAAACAATTTGTGCGTTATTCAGTGCAGTAGTTTAATGTGATATTTGTCATGAAATATTATATTCCATTTGCGATTAATCACTTAAACGAAAAGCTATCAATTTACCTGATATTGTTAAACAACCTTTTTTACAAATATTGAATATACAGACTTTTCTCGAGCATTTGATCTCCTCAATCATTATGAATGAATTCATAAACTTCCCAAACATGGATTTTATACGTATTTCCAGATATCAGGAATTGTTTTTAAGAGGACGTTGTTTAATTCGAAACGATTCGGAGGCACTAAAAGAAAATGCATAGTTCTGTACCTTCAGGGGTACCACAGGGTTCACATTTAAGTCCACTACTATTAGTATTCGAAATTCGAAAATCTTATCTTATTAAGTGAAAAGTTACTACTATTAATATCATTTTTCTCCCAGTATCAATTAATGAAAAATCATGTTTCTTACCTATAGTTGAATAGAAATGGCTGTTATTGACGATGACAAATTACTAAATATTTCGACTGTAAAATCACTACATCCTAAAAATACATAGCTCGTACCAATAATGTTTGTAAAAAAAAATAAAAATATATCTCAATAACTGGAGATTGAAAAGGTGGTATTTTCTTCTCTTTGCCGCAGTAAAATATTGTTCCCATGGGATTTTGTTTTACACGCGGGTGAAATTTAAATGAAAAAATAACATACCTGTCCAGCTCTAAAGAATATCTTGGTAGCACCAAACTGATATTTATCAGGCTCAGTGACGTATCTCTCGAGCACACGGGAGCATGTCTTCTTAATGTCACTACGATCTATTTCCTTGTACTTGCATAGAAGACGGTATCTAGAATAAAATGGAATAAAATAGAAAATTGATTAAGGGTTTAATATAATTCTTATGGGTGTGTTTTGATGCCAAAGTTCAAATTATTCATAGAAATGATTTGATTGTTTTGAGACTATTAAAAATACTCGATAGTAGAACTATTACAAATAGGAGGAATTCATTTATCAATAGCACATTGTAGATCATTCAAGAATATTCATTGTTCACTTTAATAGTTATTTTTAGGGATGATTTTTCAATCCTTGGTTAAAACTTATTCATTGAATAACGTATTAAACTTCCATTTCAAAAATGTATTCTAATTGTCCGTATTTGACAGATTACAGGTGACATTTTAAAATGTTCGTGTAATAAAAAAAAATTAAGATCATAATTACCTATTGAAGAAATCTTGATAAAGCCATCTAGACGGAAAGCCAGCTGCTGATATTCTTATAGTTTCCAACACACCACAAGCTCTGCAAAAAAACAACTAATATTTAATTTTGAACATGTACAAAAAAATTCGATCGTACTTTAAAAATTTTTGTCATACATCCATAACCATCTATTAAATTGTTTATTGTTCTAGAACATTCTACAGTACAGGGGAGATGATTACTAAATGCGTGTCGTCATACATTTTGAAAAATTCGAAGCGAAGTAACTTTTTTCAGCCGATACATTGCCGTGAAGATTCTAAAACATGCCAGAACGTTCTATTTACCGGAGAGCGCACAGGAACGTTTATTATTGACCACGCGATGTGATCGGAGTTCTAGAACATTCCAGAACCTTCTAGAGTATTCTAGTACGACTTATCGATGCGATCAGAGTTCTATGATATAATCTAGAACCTTCCAGAACCTTCTAGTAGACTACAGGCCCGTGTTGAAAAAAATATGGGTCATTTGACCAACCAGGTGACCTATCTAGAACGATATTTTTTTATATTATTTATATTTATATATAGATATAAGAGCATACATCTACCTGAACTTTCGAATTCTCATCTGCACTCAGGTGGACAGCTTACAAGTGACGTCATAGTGCTGAATCTTATTATTTTATGCTTTTATATCTTTCTAGATAGGTAGGTCACCTGGTGGGTCAAGTGACCCATAATTTTTTCAACACGGGCCGCAGCTTTTTCGTATCATTCGGTTTGATACAACGGACATAGTGCAGTTTCTACAACATTCTCGAACCTTCTAGAACGTTCTAGAACATTCTACTTACCGCAGCTGGTTAACCGCTCGTGCTGCGTCGAACTGCAAGCCTTAGCACCGTTTAGCTGTATGAGACGTACACAGTAAAGCTTCTAGAACCTTCTAGAATGTTCTAGAACATTCTACTCACCGCAGCTGGTTAACCGCTCGTGCCGCGTCGAACTGGAAGGCCTGTTTCGTATCATTCGGCTTGATACAACGCACATAGTGCGGTGTTGTCGCTGATAAAGTGGCCATTAAAGCTGATAGAGATGCTCTGAATTGAGCGCCTACAGTTTGTTTCTGACCAGAGGCACGGCGGGGAGGTTGCTGCAAATAATAGTTGGAATTATTTTGAATGTTTTTAACTGCAGGCGGTTGCAGAAAAAAATGGAAATTAATATATAAATTGTTACAAATATTATTAATGAGGCGATTCGTTTGTAAAGAAGAAGAAAGAAGTGGCTTTAGTAAATAGAAATTATAAGTATGATGGTGGGGTTAATAGTTAAAATAGTTTGTAGTGTAGTTTCATTGATTACAGGCAAATTTTTAAAAATCATCAGATTTTCTTAAAATATTGTTTCTTTTTGAGTTTTTATTCAATTAAATCCAATTTAACGTAATATCCTAACATTATTACCAAATAATCTAAACGTGGGAAAAAAAAAAAAAAAAAACACGCACCCAACAACTCCTAACCATTTTTCTATTTTTACGTAAATTACAACAAATTAAAGCGCTATTGATAAGATTTTTAAAACTGCACAACCCTCACCGTAAGACTGCCCACAGGTAACGACGGAGTAGTCCGTCTTTTCGACGGCGGCGGCAACGTAGCAGAATGGTCTACTGGGCTCTCAGCGAACATGCAGTGTATGAGACGACAATTCGTAGCGCCCTTTATACACTCCAACTGTTCTTCTAGAACTGTATCTCTGTTCTTTTCGAGGAAACCCCCGCATTGGTACTCTACGTTGTCTGCGAAGTGCTTTATGATGAAAGCTGGAAGTTTACAAAGTTTGGTTTAGGAGGGTAGATTACAATTATATATTTTTTTTTAAAAATTATATAATTTTATTTAGTTACTGTTTTAAATATACATATAATTGATAATAATTGTAAAACTCGTAATTGGCGTATTGTATCATAGATGTAAGTAGATTAAGTCAAACTGTAAGCTGTGTAGTTTTCGAATAAATAAATAAATAAATAAATTTATTTATCCATACTTAATATTATAAAAGCGAAAGTAACTCTGTCTGTCTGTCTGTTACTCAATCACGCCGAAATTACTGAACCAATTTGCATGAAATTTGGTATGAAGATATTTTGATACCCGAGAAAGGACATAGGCTCCCTTTTATTGCGAAATATGTATCATGGGCGAAGCCGGGGCGGACCACTAGTAATCTATATGTTACACGTTGTTATCTATAACTTTTACCGCTTGAATATTTTATGTCATAACTAGGTGCTCCGCGCGGTTTCACCCGCGTGGCTCCACTCCTGTTGGTCGTAGCGTGATGATAATATATAGCCTATAACCTTCCTCGATAAATGAGCTATCTAACAGCGAAAGAATTTTTCAAATCGGTCCAGTCGTTTCCGATATTAGCGCGTTCAAACAAACAAACTCTTCAGCTTTATAATATTAGTATAGATTTATTTAACAATTTTATGCACCATTACAATACATACATCATACAATAATAAAATTGTAAAAAGTGATGTCTGTACAATAAGTGTTATTATTAAATCGATCCCGAACCCGAAGCTGTAGTCAAAATTTTTTTGTCTGTTTGCCAGTTTGTATGTTTACAAGTGCACTAGTTATACAAGTTCACTAGTTTTACAAGTGCACTAGTTTAAAAAAATCACTAGTTTTACAAATGCACTAGTTTAAAAAAATCACTAGTTATACAAGTTCACTAGTTTTACAAGTGCACTAGTTTAAAAAAATCACTAGTTTTACAAATGCACTAGTTTAAAAAAATCACTAGTTTTACAAGTGCACTAGTTTTACAAGTGCACTAGTTTTACAAATGCACTAGTTTTACTAACACCGAAAGAATTTTTCAAATCGGAAAAGTTGTTCCTGAGATTAGCTCGTTCAAATAAACAAACTCTTCAGCTTTATAATATTATAGTATAGATAAGTATAGATACAACAATGTAATCTCTCTCAAATAACAAAATATCAATCACTAAACTCACCAGCGTTCCCAAACCTCGGCTTCAAGAAATGCGGGTACTTCACGCACTTATCATGTAATTTCCCAACAAAGCCCATATCCGAGCCTTGTGGGACTCTGCATTCTTCGTCCAAAAGCGCTAGAATACCGAGTCTATCTTCTATGAGGTCTATACAAGGCTGGTTGTCGTAGAAATCTATCATTTGCCAGGATATTTCTTCCTGTTGGATAAAATTATACATAAATTAATGAATGCTATAAATAAAATAATGTAAAATAGTTATAAAATAATTGAAAATGGTGCATTTAATGCAATAAAATAACATTACTTACGGTGGCCTGGAAGAGATCGCTACCTAGCGATAAGGCCACCGTTTGTACACATTATTTTCCTCTTATCTGTACTGTATGTGTCTGTCTCTATTTCTTTTGTGTGTGCAATAAATAATAATAAAATAAATAAATAATAAAATATGAAATAATCATTCATCGTTAAAATCTGTGTTAGCAATGTAGTACAAAACATTCATTGAATTTAGCAACTTATTTCGTGGAAATAAAGTTCAAAGTCCATTGTATCGTTCAATAGAAAACTCTGAGCAGAGTTATACACGTGTAGGCAGAGTTTTGTCTCGGACACTTTTTGAATGAGTGAGTGAATGAATGAGTAAATCTAGATGTGTAGTATCATCACTACATAGTATAAAACAAAGTCGGGTTTTCTGTCCTTATGTCCCTTTGTACGCTTAAATCTTTAAAACTACGCAACGGATTTTGATGTGGTATTTTTTATAGATAGAGTGATTCAAGAGGAACGTTTTAGTATATAATTTATTAGGTTTTAGACAAAGCGGGCGAAGCCGCGGGCGGTAAGCTAGTGTATGTATATACGTAATTATGTTTAATACAAACACAAATATAGGCTTAAAAAGTCAGTATCAATACAATTTTAATCTTTATTCTATTACATCAATTTGACATGACTTTCGTAGAAGAATAACATGACTCTTTTACGTTATAAGACCTTAGAAAACGTTCAAAAAACAAATAAAAACTAACCTTAATATATTCATCTTGTTCCAGCTTGAATACGTGCGAATTGAACTGTTGCTGCAGTTTTTCGTTTGCGTAATTGATACAAAACTGTTCGAACGAGTTTATTTCGAACGTCTCGAATCCGTAGATATCAAGGACACCTGTGAATTGTATAAATGTATGAAAAAACTATGATTTTTTCTGCACAGAGTAATAATTTTTGGGATTATTGTAAATAATTACTACTTATGCTATTAAAAAAATCGTTTCATTAGTATTTGACCGCCTCCTTGGTATAGTGGTTGACGCGTGAGCGTAGAACCGAGGGGTCCTGGGTTCGATTCCCGGTGGAGACTAAGAAAAAAAAATGTCTCGGTCTGGAAGGACACAGAAGGCTGATCACCTACTTGCCCCTAAAGAAAATCGATCAGTGAAACAGATGTATGCATAATGCATCTGCCCCTTACCCCACTACGGGGACACGGGACTTCACTTATTAAAAAAATCGTTTCATTAGTATAAGAAACTTAACTTTTTTTAAATTGCACTATTGGTACTTGAAAACAGTATTTTTAACATGTCATTTTAAAAGAGAATACGCAATATGACAATAGAACCGAAAGTTCCAATTCCACTATACGTTTAAACATTCTCACAACGATTGCAATATCTCGATTAAATCAAGATAACAACGGGTTAAATTTTTTTTTTGGTTTTATAGATTCACGCAAAGCAAAAGTACGGAACCTTTTCGTACATTTGATTCTCTTTCCTCGCGATAAAGTGTCTCCAACTCACTGAAAAGTGTCTAAACTGTCCCCACTCACCAATAAAGTGTCTCTTGGTATTGCCAGTGTCCAGCGCCCTATTAACCGCCCGCACCAACCACGCGAACAGCTCGCCGTACATTCGCTTCGCCTTCGTTCGCGATAAAGTGTTTCTTCTTGATAAAGTGTCCAAAGTGTCACTCACCAATAAAGTGTCTCTTGGTATTGCCAGTGTCCAACGCCCGATTAACCGCCCGTACCAGCCAGGCAAACAGCTCGCCGTACATTCGCTTCGCCTTCGTTCGCGATAAAGTGTTTCTTCTTGATAAAGTGTCCAAAGTGTCACTCACCAATAAAGTGTCTCTTCGTGTTGCCAGTGTCCAGCGCCCTATTAACCGCCCGCACCAACCACGCGAACAGCTCGCCGTACATTCGCTTCGCCTTCGTTCGCGATAAAGTGTTTCTTCTTGATAAAGTGTCCAAAGTGTCACTCACCAATAAAGTGTCTCTTCGTGTTGCCAGTGTCCAGCGCCCTATTAACCGCCCGCACGAGCCAGGCGAACAGCTCGCCGTACATTCGCTTCGCCTTCGTTCGCGATAAAGTGTTTCTTCTTGATAAAGTGTCCAAAGTGTCACTCACCAATAAAGTGTCTCTTCGTGTTGCCAGTGTCCAGCGCCCTATTAACCGCCCGCACCAACCACGCGAACAGCTCGCCGTACATTCGCTTCGCCTTCGTTCGCGATAAAGTGTTTCTTCTTGATAAAGTGTCCAAAGTGTCACTCACCAATAAAGTGTCTCTTGGTATTGCCAGTGTCCAACGCCCGATTAACCGCCCGTACCAGCCAGGCAAACAGCTCGCCGTACATTCGCTTCGCCTTCGTTCGCGATAAAGTGTTTCTTCTTGATAAAGTGTCCAAAGTGTCACTCACCAATAAAGTGTCTCTTCGTGTTGCCAGTGTCCAGCGCCCTATTAACCGCCCGCACCAACCACGCGAACAGCTCGCCGTACATTCGCTTCGCCTTCGTTCGCGATAAAGTGTTTCTTCTTGATAAAGTGTCCAAAGTGTCACTCACCAATAAAGTGTCTCTTCGTGTTGCCAGTGTCCAGCGCCCTATTAACCGCCCGCACGAGCCAGGCGAACAGCTCGCCGTACATTCGCTTCGCCTTCGTTCGCGATAAAGTGTTTCTTCTTGATAAAGTGTCCAAAGTGTCACTCACCAATAAAGTGTCTCTTCGTGTTGCCAGTGTCCAGCGCCCTATTAACCGCCCGCACCAACCACGCGAACAGCTCGCCGTACATTCGCTTCGCCTTCGTTCGCGATAAAGTGTTTCTTCTTGATAAAGTGTCCAAAGTGTCACTCACCAATAAAGTGTCTCTTCGTGTTGCCAGTGTCCAGCGCCCTATTAACCGCCCGCACCAACCACGCGAACAGCTCGCCGTACATTCGCTTCGCCTTCGTTCGCGATAAAGTGTTTCTTCTTGATAAAGTGTCCAAAGTGTCACTCACCAATAAAGTGTCTCTTGGTGTTGCCAGTGTCCAGCGCCCTATTAACCGCCCGCACCAACCACGCGAACAGCTCGCCGTACATTCGCTTCGCCTTCGTTCGCGATAAAGTGTTTCTTCTTGATAAAGTGTCCAAAGTGTCACTCACCAATAAAGTGTCTCTTGGTATTGCCAGTGTCCAACGCCCGATTAACCGCCCGTACCAGCCAGGCAAACAGCTCGCCGTACATTCGCTTCGCCTTCGTTCGCGATAAAGTGTTTCTTCTTGATAAAGTGTCCAAAGTGTCACTCACCAATAAAGTGTCTCTTCGTGTTGCCAGTGTCCAGCGCCCTATTAACCGCCCGCACCAACCACGCGAACAGCTCGCCGTACATTCGCTTCGCCTTCGTTCGCGATAAAGTGTTTCTTCTTGATAAAGTGTCCAAAGTGTCACTCACCAATAAAGTGTCTCTTCGTGTTGCCAGTGTCCAGCGCCCTATTAACCGCCCGCACCAACCACGCGAACAGCTCGCCGTACATTCGCTTCGCCTTCGTTCGCGATAAAGTGTTTCTTCTTGATAAAGTGTCCAAAGTGTCACTCACCAATAAAGTGTCTCTTCGTGTTGCCAGTGTCCAGCGCCCTATTAACCGCCCGCACCAACCACGCGAACAGCTCGCCGTACATTCGCTTCGCCTTCGTTCGCGATAAAGTGTTTCTTCTTGATAAAGTGTCCAAAGTGTCACTCACCAATAAAGTGTCTCTTCGTGTTGCCAGTGTCCAGCGCCCTATTAACCGCCCGCACCAACCACGCGAACAGCTCGCCGTACATTCGCTTCGCCTTCGTTCGCGATAAAGTGTTTCTTCTTGATAAAGTGTCCAAAGTGTCACTCACCAAAAAAGTGTCTCTTGGTATTGCCAGTGTCCAACGCCCGATTAACCGCCCGTACCAGCCAGGCAAACAGCTCGCCGTACATTCGCTTCGCCTTCGTTCGCGATAAAGTGTTTCTTCTTGATAAAGTGTCCAAAGTGTCACTCACCAATAAAGTGTCTCTTCGTGTTGCCAGTGTCCAGCGCCCTATTAACCGCCCGCACCAACCACGCGAACAGCTCGCCGTACATTCGCTTCGCCTTCGTTCGCGATAAAGTGTTTCTTCTTGATAAAGTGTCCAAAGTGTCACTCACCAATAAAGTGTCTCTTCGTGTTGCCAGTGTCCAGCGCCCTATTAACCGCCCGCACCAACCACGCGAACAGCTCGCCGTACATTCGCTTCGCCTTCGTTCGCGATAAAGTGTTTCTTCTTGATAAAGTGTCCAAAGTGTCACTCACCAATAAAGTGTCTCTTCGTGTTGCCAGTGTCCAGCGCCCTATTAACCGCCCGCACCAACCACGCGAACAGCTCGCCGTACATTCGCTTCGCCTTCGTTCGCGATAAAGTGTTTCTTCTTGATAAAGTGTCCAAAGTGTCACTCACCAATAAAGTGTCTCTTGGTATTGCCAGTGTCCAACGCCCGATTAACCGCCCGTACCAGCCAGGCAAACAGCTCGCCGTACATTCGCTTCGCCTTCGTTCGCGATAAAGTGTTTCTTCTTGATAAAGTGTCCAAAGTGTCACTCACCAATAAAGTGTCTCTTCGTGTTGCCAGTGTCCAGCGCCCTATTAACCGCCCGCACCAACCACGCGAACAGCTCGCCGTACATTCGCTTCGCCTTCGTTCGCGATAAAGTGTTTCTTCTTGATAAAGTGTCCAAAGTGTCACTCACCAATAAAGTGTCTCTTCGTGTTGCCAGTGTCCAGCGCCCTATTAACCGCCCGCACCAACCACGCGAACAGCTCGCCGTACATTCGCTTCGCCTTCGTTCGCGATAAAGTGTTTCTTCTTGATAAAGTGTCCAAAGTGTCACTCACCAATAAAGTGTCTCTTCGTGTTGCCAGTGTCCAGCGCCCTATTAACCGCCCGCACCAACCACGCGAACAGCTCGCCGTACATTCGCTTCGCCTTCGTTCGCGATAAAGTGTTTCTTCTTGATAAAGTGTCCAAAGTGTCACTCACCAATAAAGTGTCTCTTCGTGTTGCCAGTGTCCAGCGCCCTATTAACCGCCCGCACCAACCACGCGAACAGCTCGCCGTACATTCGCTTCGCCTTCGTTCGCGATAAAGTGTTTCTTCTTGATAAAGTGTCCAAAGTGTCACTCACCAATAAAGTGTCTCTTCGTGTTGCCAGTGTCCAGCGCCCTATTAACCGCCCGCACCAACCACGCGAACAGCTCGCCGTACATTCGCTTCGCCTTCGTTCGCGATAAAGTGTTTCTTCTTGATAAAGTGTCCAAAGTGTCACTCACCAATAAAGTGTCTCTTCGTGTTGCCAGTGTCCAGCGCCCTATTAACCGCCCGCACCAACCACGCGAACAGCTCGCCGTACATTCGCTTCGCTAGCGCGTCGCGAGCGAAGGCGGCGCGAAGGCGGTCCATGCGGGACACGATCACTTCGTGCGCTGATGCTATGCGCCGGTGGGTCAGCCAGCGGGATAGTTCCGCTCGGGACACGCCCAGGAGCGAACAAGCGGCTGTTAAGTGCTTGTCTTGTGGCTATAAATAAATAAATAAATATTTCAGGACAATTTTCACACACGGCCGGATCTGATCCCAAACTAAGCTTTTGCTTGTGTTATGGAAACCAGATGGCTGATAAACATACATATATAATTTTAAATAAATACTTATATAGATAATTAACACCGAGACACAGAGCAAACATCTATGTTCATCACACAAATATTTGCCCCGGGTGGGAATCGAACCCACGACCTAGTAATAACGAAATAAAATTTAAATCGGTCATTCGAAACATAATACATAAAAAATAAGCACCAATAAGAACCAATAAGAACCAATAAATACAACACAATATAATTTTTTCACATTTTAACACAAAAAATAAAACATTAAACGTAACATATATACATTTTATTATAATAAAATCCTCCTTCACAAAATATAAAATAAGTAACCTACATGTATATAGGCGCCATCTTGGTTATTCGGATCGCCGTCATCTGGCTCTGACGTCAGTTGCACATTACCCAAATGCAAGATGGCCGCTAACACTGTGAACATGTTCTGTTGCTCGGATTCTGTTACACCTGTAGAAAATATTAATTTTATATTAATAAATAGTTAAATATATATTTAAGAAAAATAAGTAAAGTATAATAACTCAGGCATTTATAATTTATATGTAAAATAACAAAAAGGATATAAGATTAATTTTAAAATGTGTAAAAATACATTTTAGATAAAAAAATTAACTGTATAAGTGAATACAATATTTTTTCTATAAGAAATCAAAGCTACAAAATATAAAAGTTTAGAGCGAGATCAAAACGATATCCTGTTAAATAAAAAGTACAAAAAGCCTATTTTTCTTTTATTTCTGAAAAGTTGCCTTATTTCCAAGATGTACATTTTGATCACTAAATAGTAAGAGTCTTAGCTAAGTAAAGAGTTATATCAATCCAAATTTATTATTTACGTCATCCATACTATATAATATCCATACTTAATATAATAAATGCGAAAGTAACTCTGTCTGTTACTCAATCACGCCTTAACTACTGAACCAATTTGCATGAAATTTGGTATAGAGATATTTTGATACCCGAGAAAGGACATAGGCTACTTTTTACCCCGGGAAAGAGGATAGGTTTTATCCCGGAAATCGCACGGGAACGGGAACTATGCGGGTTTTTCTTTGACTGCGCGGGCGAAGCTGCGGGCAGAAACCTAGTTATTATATATGTAGTTAAATTATAACTTACCCAAAGTGGTTAAAGCATTTTTAGTTTCTTTGAATGTCTTGTAATCATCCACACCATCAATGTCAGGACTACCGCCTTGATTCAAATAATGGAATGCGTCTTGGTGATCTGTGAAACATTATTTTATATTAATTTACACTTTACAAATACAGTTAGGAAAAAGGCTGAAATAATATTTCAGCCTTTTTCCTAACTGTATTTGTAAATTATATTATATAATTATTATATAATATATTATATTCACGACTACGTCCATATGCTGTGTTATATGTACTTAATTTTTGACCAATAATTACACCAAGATCTTTTACCCAGTTGACTTCTTTTATTGGATCATCATTTATTGTATATGATAATGAAATGGGTACCTTTTTTCTAGTAATTGATATTTTTTGACATTTTTTAATATTGGTAAGGTCGCTTTGAATATTTTTACAATCATTAATAGATTCAACAGCAAGATAGATTTTTTTTATCATCCGCATACATTAGATATTTAGAGTGGATAAAACAGCTGAAAATATCAAACAGATAAGCGTTGTATAAAAGAGGTCCAAGTATTGAGCCCTGCGGAACTCCAGATATGATATTTACGAAGTTTCTTTTAGCCCCTCCAATCACTACAGCCTGCATACTTTTACTGATATAGGAACAGATGTGAAGAAAATTACCACGTAAAAATTTCTACCAAAACCTACCTAATTGCAAATCCGGCAGTTGATCCATAGCCGCCGCTGCACACAATTGGTAGAAAATATGATAGTTCCTTTCCCCACTACTTTGATAGACAACTCTAGATTTTTCCAGAAGATATGTCCGCATACTGGCCCCGGATATCCGGTATTGGGAATCGAAGTGGATCTCTATGAACTTGCCGAAACGGGAGGAATTGTCATTGCGTGTTGTTTTCGCGTTTCCTATCGCCTGGGGAAAGTGGACTTTATTAATAGGAGGTTAGGGTGCGTTTTGCAATGTGTGATTCAGTTTTGGGAATTAAGGTGAAGGTGAAATATTTTTTTAAAAGACGAAATATTATTTAAGAAACATTGATATACATTTTATGATAAATCCCTACTAATATAATATATCTTATCTTATATATAAAATTCTCGTGTCACAGTTTTCGTTGCCATACTCCTCCGAAAGGGCTGGACCGATTCTCATGAAATTTTCTGTGCATATCGGGTAAGTCTGAGCATCGGCCAACATCTATTTTTCATATGTACCACGGGCGAAGCCGGGACGGACCGGAATTATAAAAATATAATTTAAACTAATATTATAAATGCGAAAGTAACTCTGTCTGTCTGTTTGTCTGTCTGTTACTCAATCACGACTAAACTACTGAACCAATTTGCATGAAATTTGGTATGGAGATATTTTGATACCCGAGAAAGGACATAGGCTACCTTTTATTGCGAAATATGTACCACGGGCGAAGCCGGGGCGGACCACTAGTAAAAATATAATTTAAATATTATTCTATACACCCATTAGAAAACTCTGCCTTATACACTCGTAGGCAGAGTTCACTTCAGACAGATTTGGAACATGATTGCGAATCGTGTATTGCTCGTTAATGAAAACATGCAGATTTTTTTTACTTGCTAGTATTTTACTAAAAAAAATTGTAAACCTAATTTTTGGTTTTATAATGATGATGATGATGGTGATGATGGTGATGGTGATGATGGTGATGATGGTGATGATGATGATGATGATAGTGATGATGATGGTGATGACTTACCTCCATAATAGGACTGCTAGCAAGTACTTTCCTCTCCACTTGAGTCTCGCTGGCATTACCTCCGACGGCTGCGAAATATCGCATCGCATACTTTGCTGATACTGTCTTGCCAGCGCCGGACTCGCCGCTTACTGAGAATTTGTAAAAATAATATAAATAGCTCAAATAATATGTTACAACGAAATTTAGGGCTGATTTTTCAATCGTTGGTTAAAACTTATTCATCGAATAATGTAAAAATAACTAAATAACTATGTAACTACCATTTCAAAAATGTGTTCTAATTGTCCGTATTTGACAGTTTACAGGTGACATTTTAAAATGTTCGTGTAATACTTTATTGGACGGATAAATTTTAACCAAGGATTGAAAAATCGGCCCTTATAGTACGGGAGCTAGCAACGTTTAAAAAAAAGTCATTTTAGTATAGTTGGGTTTTTGATATACTGTTTCTCTTGCTATTTCGGTTAGAGTCCGGGCTGTCTGGCTGGCCGCAGTGGTTGCGTTTATTAGTGCGCATCTTATCTGCACAGGAAAATATCCCTAATTTAAAGTCATTTTTTAACGCGTAATTTTTAATCCTTTGCCTTTAGATAGATCCATCAGACATAATTTTTTTATTGCAAGACGTTTTTTTCGTTGTAAAATAGGTGCCATACGCAATTTTTATTTCAAAATAACTAAAATGTCATCGAAATAAGTGAAATAACATCAACATGAGTCCGCTTAAAAGGTAAGTAATAACTTTATTATTTATGTTATATTATCCTTTTTTAATACTTATATTGAATAATTAGTAAACTAATATTTTTAATAGATGGTTTCATATTTATTACACTTTTGGGTATAAATATGAATTTGATGATATTTGTATTTTCTAGTGTTTGATTTTACGCGAGTATTATACATTTTGAAATTAAAGACTTGGGAAAATAATACAATGAATAAATCGCGTTTAAAATCCGTTAAAAAGTCTTTAATTTCTTGATGATATTTGGTTTTTATCAAGTTTACATTAACGTCCTATTTGAGGTTCGTTGGGAAAAAGGAGGCGATATGGTAGATTGTTGCAAAAAAACTGTAAATAGTAAAATGAATATTATATATAGTATAAGTAACACAGTGATTACTTATCCTTCACTGGGACTCATGTTGATGGAATTTCACTTATTTTGATGATATTTTAATTATTTTGAAATAAAAATTGCGTCTGGCACCTATTTAACAACGAAAAACGTGTCTTGCAATAAAAAATGTATGTCTAATGGATCTATCTAAAGGCAAACGATTAAAAATTACGCGTTAAAAAATGACTTTAAATTAAGGATATTTTCCTGTGCAGATAAGATGCGCACTAATAAACGCAACCACTGCGGCCAGCCAGACAGCCCGGACTGTAACCGAAATAGCAAGAGGTACAGCATATCAAAGAACCAACTATACTAAAATGCTCACTTGTCAACGTTGCTACCTCCTAGAATATTAATACAAAAGATTTTTTTATTAAACCACTTCACATCGGTATTTTTTCCGCTTTCAAAAAGAGTGGTCCTCAATATTATTATTCACCCGTTGTTTTTTTTTTTTTGTTTATTAAACCTAAACAATTTTTTACTGGGTAATTCGAATTTGATGATTTTTTATTTTAAAGTTAGTGCCTTTCGTGTGATCCTTTTTTAAATTTGATCTAGTTCTGACGATTTAAAGATATTAGTAGTTATTTCATAGTACGTTTTGTCATCATAAATCAATTATTTTTACAAAACTTCTATTCCATCATGGGTTATTTCCATATTTAACAATATCAATTACCTATATACATAAAAAACGACGTGTGTCACTCGGGGACTGCCGCGGTAAAGCTATTGCCCGTCGGAGTGGGGAGCGTGAGGTTTTTTCGTTACGGAATTTCTCGATTCGATCCCCGCGCTCAAAGCCCGCGATAGAAGCTATGCAATAGCTTAATAAACATTAAAAACATACCTATGATACTCTGGTCTCGCCTCTCCCTTTCCAACTTCGTATAGGCCTCTTCTGAAACGGCGAATATGTGGGGATCCAGATCCCCCATGGACTGGCCACGGTAAGCCATAATAGTTTCGTCTCCTATAAATACGTTAAAATATTATTGTTGGTAATCATTATATTATATTAAAGACACAAGAAAAATCATTTAAGGAACTAATTAGGTTCTCTATTGTGTTTTGTGATTAGTTTTACATCTATCTTTTTACATCTTTATTATACAGGGTTACTTGTAAAACAACAGCAACCTCGTAGGACAAGATAGCTAACATCATAAGTAACAACATTTGTTCTACGACTTTTGATAATTTGTTAGATTTTATTTTCATACAAAAATAAATATTCATTTAATTTTCCGTTTGAATATTATAAACTCTACGCGCATTCCGAAAATTACGTAAACAAGAAGCGAACGGGAGGGGAAAGGGGGCGTCGCGTCTTCCTTTCGATAATGAATAGAACATAGACTTACAAATGTTAGGAGAGTACAATAAAAGCTTAAAAAATCATTCAAAAATATTTTATTGCGTTATGCCAAAAGTCGTAGATCAAATGTTGTTGTTAGCTATCTTGTCCTGCGAGGTTGCCGGTTGCCGGTTACAAATAACCCTGTATATAATTCAATAATGATCAAGGGATGCTCTAAGTAGACTTTTGTTTGGTGCTTTCGTATTTTACATCAAAAAAAAAATGTTAATTGAGTGTTACAATTTTCTCAGTCAAAATCATGCAATTTCTGTTTCTATCGACTAATGCTCAGTTAAGTTTTACAAAATGATCCTTTGAGGATCAAACGTCCATATAAACTTTTACAAGTTAGCATTGTCTCTTTATTGATATTCAATACACTACAATGTTTGATCTAACAAGAAACATGGGCAAAAATACTCAATAGTTTTTTAATTTTAAAAATTAGGTTAGAAATCTTACCATAAATAGGTAGATCATAATAAGGGTTGATAGCCACGAGGACAATCCCGCAGTATGTGTAGATGGCATTGCGATCACAGAATCTGGATAAAAATATGTTTTTAATAAAGTTAGAAGAAGTCTTTGGTGAAGTACATGCTTATAAGTTTAAACTTTTGTACAACAAAGTACGGGGATATGGGTAAAGAAACAATTTAGGTGTATTTTTTTAAACGAACTTACAAGACTAATTTTAATTATCAAACTAGAAAGTTATAATACACTAAGTGCTCGAGTCGACTCAGCTTTGGTTTGATCGATTGGCTCGGAATATAACAAAAAATTGCCCATGACCCAAAGCTTATTCGTGAAAGAATTTTTAAAATGGATTAACTTGTTATAGAGATAATTCAATACAAACATACATAACAAGAAACTTTATAGATAACAGATATAAATATTGCAGCATACATATACATAGCTATTAATTATTATTGATTATGCCAACCAGATAAAAACTAGATAGTTTTATAATCTCTCTTTTAAGCATACGTTACTTTCGACACGTACGAGAAACATACATTTTAACATTTATCTAATATTCACATTACAGATATTTCAAATACCGGTTATTTTATTTATCAAGGTTCTAATTATCGAATTTGGTACCGAAGTATCGAGGTCAAGGACTGAACAGTTTTGAAATTAAAAGGGGTTTTATTTAAATGCGTTTAAAAATATTCGTTACTAGCTGTTCCCCGCGGTTTCACCCGCATTGCTCCGCTCCTGTTGGTCTTCGCGTGATGATATATAGCCTATAGCCTTCTTCGATAAATGGGCTAACTAACACCGAAAGAATTTTTCAAATCAGACCAGTAGTTCCAGAGATCAGCGCGTTTAAACAAACAAACTCTTCAGCTTTATAATATTAGTATAGATATCTTTAGGCTATACCTACGCAGTTGTAAAGAATGTTTGTACAAGTGGTTTTATAGTTTTATCATATAATGTATTCAAATTTATTAATTTAAAGCAGGTGTGAAGAAAATATGAATCTTGGACCGAATTTTGGACAATTGATAAACGAACTTTTTATATTTTTGGTTTTAAATTATCTTATTTGAATGAAATTTCTAACAATAAAGGCTTAATTTGAAACTTAACTTAGAGGATTTTAAGTTATGTAGGTATATGTTAATATTGTGTCTTGTGGTTTTACTCGCATTGCCCGCTCCCATTGATCTAAACGTGATGATATATGATATACCTCAATAAATGGGCTATCGAACTCTAAAATAATTTTTCAAATCAGCCCACTCGTTCCCGAGATTAGCGCGTTCAAGCAAACAGACAAACACTTCAATTTTATGTATTAGGAAAGATTTTGTATTGTTTATGGCATCGTTACATTAATTGTATTTCAATCATTATTAGCATTGATTTTAACTAAACAACTACATAATGCATTTAATTGAAATTGGATAAAAATTTCATCAAAAGAGAGGCCAAGTTATAACTTGGCCTCTCTTTTGACTTGTCTGTTAAAGAAGTTATAGGTCTACTTAGAGTGGTTAATAATATAAAGTTAATTGCTATTATAATGTAATATTGTCTCTATTAAAGACTTAGGGCCGATTTTTCAATGCTTGGATAAAACTTATTCGTCGAATAATGTATAAAACTACCATTTTAAAAACGTATTCTAATTGCCCGTATTTGACAGTTTACGTGACATTTTAATATTATCGTGTAAGTTATCGTGTAATACTTTATTGGACGGATAAGTTTTATCCAAGCATTGAAAATGTAATAAGAAGTGGCGATACAATCGAAATTGAACCTTAATACATTGTGTTAAACTCTTAAATTCGATTGTTATAACACCTTAATGATTTATAGTAATTATGTTTGTGCACTGTGAACTTTAATATAAAAACAAAGTATTGGTTTAATTTGTTTTTTCTTATAAGAGATTATGTATATATATTTACTTAGTTTCAAATAACTTTTTGTTAAGGTGTTTCTCAATGTTAGCCAGAAGGGCTTTTACATTTTAACGCGGACGCGGGGGTGAACTGAAGGTTCACCCTGGTAGCGACATGCACAAGGGCGTCCCCCCGCCACGGGGATCTCGAACCTCGGCTTGGGCTGTCGCTTGAGTGGTGGAGGCCGGAAGGGCCTTAATCGGACGGGGGGCCCTAATCGGACGGGTTCAAATAACTGTGATGAAAGAATACTTCTTATGAGTGGACACATATTACGTAGAAACAACTTACTTTACTAAAAACACTATAATAAATGGACTCTTATTTATCTTCAGTTCACAGTTTTACCATAATTTATTTTCAGCTAAAAATATTTTAACATTATTTAGGCGGTAAAACTCTCCGGAGTTTCCACATACAAAAATATACCTAATTTATAAAATAAAATAAATAATTTGTTACTTACCTAACTTTAAGGTTATGCAGCACCGCAGGCTCATGCAGGTAAGAAAGAGAAGTGAGATCATTTTGACCAATCAGGAGCGACGGATTCCGCAACGGCGGCATGCGTCTTTCATCTGTGATCTGCAACGTTTTAATTAAAATATATTATTACTATAATAAATTTAAAATGTTTTTGTAAAACATAAATATTTGATATAATGCTTCTTTTGTCTCCGTTTTTTTATCACATAATTTTATTTTATTTTTCGATCTTAATCGTAGTAAACGTTCTCCGAAATTAACATTCCTGGTATAATGAACCAAATTCTACAAAAATTTTAAATAGTTTTAAAAACTTTTGGCGCGAAATCAGTGACTTGGCGAAGCCTCTTTACTTTTACTATTCCCTTAATAATTTATTTTCCGACTGGCTGTATTATTAAAGTATCTAACTAATAAAGGATAAAAATTTCATCAAAAGAGAGGCCAAGTTATAACTTGGCCTCTCTTTTTATATAATTTATAAAGAAATTTTGTTTTCTATTAGAGCATTTTTTATCTATGTTTTTGATTATCAAAGTTCTAATGTCTCTATTTACATCGAAAAAAAAACATAATATTTTACATACATATAGCCTAGTAAAGCGGTTAACATTTTAAAAATATTATATGTCATTTGTTTATAAATGACATCAGCGCATTATCATTGCCAGGATATAGATAATGAATTTTAATTCCGATTACGCAATTGAAATATCCATATATATTAGTTCAGGATACATCGCCCATTTTTGCAAGTGACTACTATCAACCTGATTTTCCGTTTGTAGCTTTATTTTGATGAGACACCGAATAATTTCGTGTACGAAACTCTCGATTGTGGTAGCTAACAGAGATAACAAGGATAAAAAATTTTGATTTGATGGTTCTCAAATATTTATTTCGCAATTTGTAGGACAATATGTCTGTTGAATTATATAAACATTAACTAAGTGAAAACAAAAAAATCAGCTTGTTAGTAATCATTTATGATGACCTCGTTATCGATACACTTTGGAAAGGGGGACTCTTTGAACCAACCATAGATTTTGTAGGACAAATATTTTTTCGAATAATTTAGGTAATTCTCAATCATAATTAAATCTTGAGATTGAACAAAAAAAAATTCAGTTAGTAATAAATATTTGAGAACCATCAAATCAAAAATTTTTATCCTTGTTATCTCTGTTAGCTACCACAATCGAGACTTTCGTACACGAAATTATTGGGCGTCTCATCAAAATAAAGCTACAAACGGAAAATTAGCTTGATAGTAGTCACTTGCAAAAATGGGCGATGTATCCTGAACTATATGCTATTTATTTATCTTTATTGTATGGAATATTCGTATAATGCAAAAGGTAGTTTATTGGTCTTACAAGCAATCTATAAGAAAAGATTAAGAGCCGATTTTCCAATCCTTGGTTAAAATTTATCCGTCCAATAAGTATTACACGAACATTTTAGCATTTGATATATCGTAGAGGAACTTTGAAGCATACCAAAACCTAGTTTTTGCCTTGATAAAACTTCAAGCAAAACTTGTATACATTTGTTTGACGAGTAATACCGTGACATGCACGCGAGTAATGCCAGGGGCGAAAAGCTAGTAATTATTATAGCAGTATGGACGTATAGCAGGTTTTATTATATTTAAACTATGACAATATACTGCAACTATGTGCACTGACTGACATTTAAAATGTTTAAATGGCAAAAACCTTTCATAATATGACGAAAAACAATTATCTCGTATAAAAACATGCTTTTTTAGTTATTTTGTTATTAAATATTTTTGTTTATTGTATATTAAGTTGTAAACGGGATCACTACAGTAGGTATATTATATTCTATGTTCACGAGTAGCCGAGAGGTCAAGTGTCGCCCCGGTGGCGAATAACGCAGGTTCGAATCTCGCCCCGTGATCGAATTTTACCTATTTTTAAATAATCTCATCTTTAAAGGTTGCAGGAAAGTTGCAGTACATTCCTATGTATGTACCTAATGCAACTTGCCTGCAACCTGTGTATGTACTGCAACCTGCCGGTTGATCAGTGATCACATTTTTGCCCTTAAGAAAATCTATCAATGAAACAGATGTTATATATCTGCCCCATAACTAATCTGTGCTCATACCCCACAATGGGAAACATCACACACACACACAGCACACAGACACATAATAGAACAAGATAATATAAACTGTTGTTAAATCAAAGAAAATGTGGGTGGTGACGACATTCTAGTATTTTAAAATCATATAAGCTTTTATTTTATTTAGTTTATTTATTTTACTGATGATAATAGATACATATTTTAATATTAGTTTCACTAGTGACCTTTACATTTTTTAAATTTATACTTTATATGCGTATGCTTCATAAAAATATGAGAAACAATTATAACGAAAAATCTGGGATTCGAACCCGCGTCTTTCACTGTAACGTAGCAACGCCTATGTCCAATATTTCTCATTTATAAGCATTTGAATTAAAATTTTATTCATAAAAATACTTTAATCACCATACGAATAAATACAATTTTACCTCGCGTTTCCACTTAACAAGAATAGTACAATATAACTCGGTCAATTGGTTAGAGTATATTTTAAGTTGCAAGTAGTCAAGAATATATTATAAGAACACAACAAATTTCATAAACTCTTTAGATAAACTTCTCTCAAAACTACATTCGTATAAAAATATTATATTATGCGGTGATATTAATATTGATATTTCAACAAACACATCGGATAAACGGGCTTATGACTACCTTAATTTGCTAGCAAGCCATCGCATTCTACCCGCTCACACTGAGCCTACTCACGGAAGGACATGCCTTGATCATGCTATGATCAGAACGAACCTAAACGCTACTTGCTTTATAATCGAATCGTCTATCACGGACCATGAGTGCGTTGCTGTTAACCTTAAGCAAGATAAATCATCCTTCAAAAAACCTAATATATCGTATCGCGTTGACTTTTCTGGTCTCGACTCAGAATTATCTAATACCAATTTCCATTATATCTCTGAATATAATGACGCTAACATAGCGACTGATAAATTTGTAAGTCATCTAACTAATATTATAATCAATAATACTCGCTCAATTAAAACTCCGTTGAGGCAGAGAGTACGTAAACCGTGGATCACTAAGACACTTTTGCGCATTATGCGAAATCGTGACAATTTATATAAAAAACTAAAGCGAAACCCAACCAACGAAATTCTAAAAATAACTTATAATCGCTACAGAAACTTCTGTAATTCTCAACTAAAGAAAGCAAAGCGTAATTTTGAAAGGCAGGAGTTACAGAGATATAAAGGTAATAATAAAAAAATATGGGATTCAATTAAACAAATTAGTAACTGTAAAAAAGGTTCTGGAAATAACTTAAATTTTTCGTCCACAATTCACACGATCCAAAATGCCAACGATTTTAATAGTTTTTTCACTAACGTTGGTACAAAATTAGCTGAGGAGATTATCAGATCGAATCAAAATTCAAAGCTAGAAGTTGATTCATTTTTCCAGTTCAGTCCATCCTCTCTTGACTCTTTCGTCATGCTTCCTACTGATAAAGATGAAATTCAAGCTCTTATAAATAGTTTGAACAATGATTCACTATCCGGCGTAGACTTAATTTCGGGTAAAATTATAAAGAAATATAGTAACTTGTTAATTCCACCAATATTACATATCTGCAATTTGAGTATGGAAACCGGTATATTTCCGAAAGCTTTTAAAATAGCTCTGATAACACCAATACATAAGGGAGGGGATAGAGACTGTGTGAATAATTATCGGCCCATATCTATATTGCCAACATTATCCAAAATCTTGGAACGGATAGTTAACAAAAGATTAATCAGATTTCTGGAGACCAACAATCAACTTTCTGTTAATCAATATGGGTTTAGACGTGGTAAATCTACGAGTGATGCTGTCCATGAACTTATCAACTTAATTATCACCAATTTGGATACTCATAAAAAATGCTTGACAATCTTTCTCGATTTAGCCAAAGCATTTGATACAGTCTCTATCCCTCACCTATTATATAAACTAGAGCGTAGTGGTGTGCGTGGTATCCCACTAAAACTAATGAGTGACTATTTGACTGATAGAAGACAACGTGTCAGGCTTAATAATGATGTAATCAGTGGCGAACTATCAGTAAAATATGGCATTCCTCAAGGAAGTATCCTCGGGCCAACGCTCTTCTTGACTTATATCAATGGGCTGTGCAACCTCAATCTATCCAAGGGCAAAGTCATCACCTTTGCCGATGACACTGCCCTTTTCTTTTTTGGTAATTCATGGGAGGAGGTATTCGAATATGCTCAACGGGGATTTAACAGTGTCTGTAAATGGCTTCAATACAATATTCTTACGTTAAACGTCACAAAAACCAAATATATGGCCTTTGCTCATAGATCTAAACTACTTCCATCGTCATCTTTTACTATTACAGCCCACTCATGTTCTTCAACTCTCTTAAATTGTCAATGTCCATCACTCGAGAGGGCTGAAACAGTTAAGTATCTTGGCATAACCGTTGATCAGATACTATCATTCAAACCACATATAAACATACTCGTGAGCCGATTGCGTAAGTTAATTTTCATTTTTAAGGGTATAAGGCACATTGGTGATCAACAAGTGATCAAAATGGTATACTTCGCTTTAGGTAGTTCTATAATAAATTATTGCATCACATCTTGGGGCGGTAGTGCAAAGACTTACCTTTTAGAAATTGAGCGAGCCCATCGCTCAATTCTCAAAGTTGGGGCTGGTCTTCCATACCGATTCCCTACTACCGAGTTGTACAAAACGTGGGACGTATTGACTGTTAGGCAATCGTTTATCCTTCAAACTATAATAAAACAGCATACTCAACTAGATTTTGACGAAAACCTGCAATTTAGCCAACGCCGTAAAGATAAAGTATGCCCGACGTCACAATTTAAAAGTTTTCATTCGCACAAATTTTTCTGTTTCATGGGTCCATTTCTTTACAACCAATTAAATAAAACCTTAAATATATATTCCCAAAATAAATATAAATGTAAATCAGCTGTAACTAATTATTTAAAATCCCTAGACTACCAACAAACTGAAGATCTTTTAATTACCAAAACCTAATTTTTCTCTTCCAGACTGTATCCTTCTGTACATGACGAACAAAAACACACATGAAAATATCTACGCTCAGACACACACACACACACACACACACACACACACGCAGACACTTAAACACACACGCTGACACACACAAGCACACACAAATACAAACTTACATATTATACACGCGCACAAGTACATGCAAACACACACACAGATTTCACTAACACATTGGTCACGCATATTAGTATTAAGTTTCTATTGTTTTGTTTTTCTGTTCTTATTTTTTTAGTAAGTTATCACTTATCAGTAGTGTTATCCGCGAGGGGGGCTAGTGATCTGTACTACAGGTCTTTCACAGACCTATTTCAGACACTAGTCCTTCACAACGAACATGCTACATTTAAATACAGTTAGTTTGTAATAGTTTTTAAGCTGTTGTGAAGGCAATAAATGAACTTTTTATTATTTATTATTAATATTTAAAATATACATACAAAGTATTCATTCCCTAAGCGTGACTTTAAGTGAGATAAAAAAGAAGAAAATGGTTTCAAACGAAAAAAAAAATGTTGTATAATTTCACCCAAATCGATATGTAAGTATATCGTTTTTTAGCGCCTTAAAATACTAGACTTCACTTCACAGACAAATGGGTGAAAATTTTAAAATTATATCGCTGTGTATGCCTGTACATTTATAATTTTTACCGAAAAATGTAAATATAATTGGAGGTATTTGCGTAAGTACTTGAATACGTATTCTTCGAAACAGTTTGATCGGTTTTGATGCAAATATTTTGCCAATACGTATTCTGTAGAGCAGCGAATGGGTCGTAAACAATTTTTCTAAGTAACTGGGTGATATAACAAAACAATATTCGCCTAGTTAATAAAAAAAAAAGAAGAACTTCAAAATATATAACAACATTCATTCACATCCATTAACAATTGACATAAGAAAAATAACTACATATTATAGTAATAAATAAACACGCGTTCTGATATAAGGCTTCCTTTTTCGATAATGACGCATTTCTCTGATTGCTCCTTGAAGTAATTTATAATCACAATGTCATGTCTTTGTTTTCTTATTGCGTGCAAATATCTCTAACTACACCCTACTCTATGGCTAAAACTCATGTATTTTAAACATACAATTAAAAAAACGACGAAATGTTCTGAATACTTATCTTTCTTAATGGTTTGCACTCTGTGGTTTATTTCTAATACTGTAAAATAGATAACGGCGCAAAACTCAAGTATTTATAAACCGACGTTCAAAAAACGGCAGAAAGTTTCCAATCTTTACCTTTTTTAAATGTTTGTACTCTATGTTATCTTACTTCTAGTAGTAGAGTAGTAACTCAATGGCAGTTAACGGAAAAATGTAATGCATTTTTAAACCGACGTTCCAAAAAACGGCAGGAATTTAGCAATCCTTAACTTTTTTGAATTTTTGTACTCTATGGTGTCTTACGACTAGTAGTAGAGTAGTAACTCTATGACATATAACCGAAAAATAACATGCATTTTTAAACCGACGTTCCAAAAAACGGCAGGAATTTAGCAATCCTTAACTTTTTTGAATTTTTGTACTCTATGGTGTCTTACGACTAGTAGTAGAGTATAAACTCTATGACTGATAATGGCAAAATATCATGCATTTTTAAACTGATGTTCCAAAAACGATTGAAAGTTTGCAATCCTTAACCTTTTTTAAATATTTGTACTCTATGATATCTTACTACTCTTACTACTAGAGATCATTTTTTTAAACCCATCTGCCAAAAAAGACCTCAATCCTTAACTTTTTCGTACTCTATGGTTAAATCGCTTGTCTATTATTTTGTTAAGGCATATTTCACACTCACCGGGTAAAACAAAACACCAGGATACAAGTGATTAACGGCGAAATTCTGTGGGAAAGTCGAACTCCCCCACAGAAGCCGTCCCATACCACATCCAATTTTGGCTGATGTCACTATCACACTTTCTTAAAAGAAAACAATTTCAATAACACATGCATACGACTAACTAAATGATTTCTATACGACTGCCGACACGTGCGCGGTAAGACAGCAATGGAAATTAATCTAATAACTGATTACTTAAGTAACGTATAACCCTATTAATATGATTTAAATAAATAAGATCAATGCTACAAATGATGTATTGTTTAGAAATAACATTGAATTGTGTATTTCGCTATATTTTAAAGTAGAGACTATAATATTAGGTAAGATAAGTCATCCTACAACTACACGAAATAACACGTAAATTGTTTTAACAAGGATAGATGTTTGTTCTTTCAAGTAAAAAAGTTAATCGGTTTTCAAAGTAATTTTATAGGAGATTAGTGTGGATAAGTACATAGGCTACTTTTCACGCGATATAGTAAAACATATTGATATTATGTAGTCGATTAAAACAAGCTTGATTACCTACATCATCTTGTTATTACAACATAATCGAATCAGGTATATCACACCATTGATGTAGTTATTAAGGGAACTATAGGCTACTATACTACTATGCTACGTGGCTACTGTGCTATAGGTCATAGATACGTAGTATATTATTATTAGTCTGTGGTCATAGGCTATGGTCATTTAGAATCAAGCGTAATGTATATATTGACGATATTCCATTAGAATTGGAAAGTTTTTTTTATAAATTGTAGCGTTTTTTAGATATTTTATCACATTCGCATAAACGCACAATACTCGAAATTTTCTTACAGTTAATTTTATTATGTAACTACTTACTTTTATCTCTTTAAAATCAATAACAATTCGAACCATTTAAATATTTCCCGCGTAAAGTCAGTCCACACTACCACAGATAATGAAAAATTAAAATATACTATTGTTAAAAAGGATATAATTACGACTTACGAGCATTCACACCTAAGGCTAGAAAACCACGATGGCACACCGCAAAGGCCTTTGAAATAACCTTGTTCAAGGTGTGGTTTAAAAATTAATACAGGGAATGTATACTTTACAAGTTACAATCAGGATATGCGTTTGCTAGATGGCTAGATGTTTATGCAAGCCGTATTCTATACCCGAAATAAATTACAAATATTATTAATTATTTACCAGGGAAAGTACTGGAAAAGATAACATTATTGTGTAAGTCCCGTGTACACCAATTCATGGGGCAGATGCATTATTCATACATCACCTGTTTCACTGAATTTATTTGTGAAACATCTTCCATATTATTATACTGCTGTATGATAGGCAAAAGTTCAAATTACCACATCTGTTTTTTTTGTATTACCATTTTATTTTACAGAACTTAAAATTGTGAATTAACATGTTCTTTGATAGATGGATTAATATAATTATGTTTACACAAAAATCAAATTAACTAAAAAGTAAAAATCTTATCTTGAATTCGTAAAAGAGTAAAAATTGCGTCAGTCCTCTGGCAAAAAAATCGAGTCAATTGCATGTCTTTTAAAAAATAACATCATATTCCTATAACTTAACTGCCCTGCCTTCCAAGCCAGAGGTCGTGGGTTCGATTCCTACCCGTGGCAAATATTTGTGTGATGAACATAGATGTTTGATGGCTCTGTGCCTGGGTGTTAATTATCTATATATAAGTATTTATTTAAAATTATATATATATGTATGTTTATCAGCCATCTGGTTTCCATAACACAAGCGAAAGCTTAGTATGGGATCTTGAAATATAACATTACTAATATACTAATATGTAATTCTCTTACCTTTATCTGCCGTATTTCATTGATATCATCTATCTGGACTATGACAACTCCAGACCGGTAATCGCTGGTGACAGTGGCGCCCTCCCACACCTTTATCGGGTGCTCCACCCATACTCGGGCGCCCTGGAACATAGAATATATTGGTTAAAAATCTTTATTATTATAAAGTGCTAGCTTTCCGCCCGCGGCTTCGCCCGCTTTGTCTAAAACCTAATAAATTATTTACTAAAACCTTCCTCTTGAATCACTCTGTATCTATTAAAAAACCGCATCAAAATCCGTTGCGTAGTTTTAAAGATTTAAGCATACATAGGGACATAGGGACCGAGAAAGCGACTTTGTTTTATACTATGAAATGATTAGAAAAACATATCGAGGCAACTGACTCTTAAAAAAATCAAAAGTTCGACGACATGTAATCTGCCAACCCGCACTTGGCCAGTTACCAGGATTTAATCTCAAAAAATAATTGATCAAATTGAATAAATATTGTTGTGTTGCATGGTTCATGCATCCAGAAATATATATTATGATACCACTAATAGAATCAATAATAAATAAGCGGGAAAATATTCCTTTTGAAAGTAGACAACAATGAATTTTTAAGTCGGAAAATTCATAGTATGGTTTAATTTAGAACAATGCTTAAATAATTTTGCATACTAATATCAAGTTTTAGATAATGACTTGTTTAAGTTTAAGACGTGCATGTATAATTGACGAAATTTACAGTTATTTAACACATTATTGTGCCTACAAATATTTAAGTGAGTATTTTTTACAATTTACGGATAATTATCATTCTAATGTTGATGATAATATATTTTATTATTCTTATTAGAATATATTATTTAGGGCTGATTTTTCAATCCTTGATTAATACTTATTCGTCGAATAAAGTATTATACTACTATTTCAAAAATGTATTCTTTGCCCGTTTTTGACAGTATACGGGTGACATTTTAATATTATCTTGTTACTGTATACTTTATTGGGCGGATAAGTTTTAACCAGTTTTAACCATGGATTGAAAAATCGGCCCGTAACCAACACTCTTAAAACAAATGAGGCTATGAATTTGTTATTTTAATTTAATTGTTGGATTTAAATTCTTTCAAGTTGTCTAATATAAGCATGACAGTTAATATAAAGGTTAATAATACTTGTTATTTACTTTGTATTTTACTATTGTTTATATTTCTATAGTTCAATCACATTAAAATGTACCTATTTAATGTTTTATTTATCTTTATTAATTTTCTTTATTTATATTATCTTCCTTTGTATATGTTATGGCCTGGCCTTACAGCAAACTGCTGACTACGCGGTTTGCATGGGAACGGAATGTAGGAGTGGTCTTGCTGTATTCATTTTTAAGATTACTTACGAATAATTATTAAAATTGTATAATGATTCTGCATCAAGCAGACATGGGTGTAAAAGTTTAATTTTAATTAAAATGTAGTTTTAAAGTACTTAAATCTGGTTTTATTTTTTGGACTCCTGTGGGGTTTGTAATTAAATACATACTTGTTAAATACTACTTTACAAAAACACAATTACCACTTTGAATTAAAAAACAATAGTAGTAACATTTTGTACGATTGTTGACTATCATAGAATTCGAATCTTCATAAAAATAATTTCAGAATGCTTTTCAGCATGTAACAAATATCTATGTAAATTTCATTTGACACTATCAAGGAAAATTTATAAAAAACGTAAACCACACAATCATTTCACATATCAATATGAATATAACTAAGTAAGTAGTTTATAAATTAAAAATGAGCAGGAGACCCATGATCATGTTCGCTGAAACATCGGGATAATAATATACTTAATTAATAAATCAATAAATCTGTTAAAATATTGAATTTATAAATGTATAATAATCACATACATACTGTGAATATAGTTGTTTGAAACAAGTGGGATATTATACCCATAATAAACCCACATCAAGCACATAAGATATAAAAATTTAAATAGGGCTGGCAATTTGAATAAATTTTAACTGTTAAGTGGTTTAAGGTATTAAAAACTACACATAAAGGTTATTTGAATACCATTATTTTGTTTTGTGGTTAATAAATACTTAATATTATAAAGCTGAAGAGTTTGTTTGTGTGAATGCACTAATCTCAGGAACTACTGGTCCGATTTGAAAAATTCTTTCGGTGTTAGATAGCCCATTTATCGAGGAAGGCTATAGGCTACATATCATCACGCTAAGACCAACAGGAAGGGAGCCACTCAGTGTATCATTTGATCCTAACTTTGAATTCAAAAGAGATTATGGAATGTAGTTTATGGAAACAGTAATTGATCATTAAAAATAAATAAAATGTCTTCTACAGCACAAAGGGATACACATCTACACAATTAAAAATGTATCAACAAACTTTGTGTTTTTGTTTGTAGATAGTTCAACTAGCTGGACAGTTGTCGATAGATTTTAATGAATAACGTCTTGATGTTGAAGAGAGGACTTGAAGTAATAATGTTCTAGAGAAGATGTGTTCTTACATCCTGGATATATCTTAAACTATCAAAACAATGTTGGTTTGTATAATGGTTAGTATTCGGATAATTTATAAATCAAAACATTGTCTTTTAAGCAATAAGGATGAGGAAAAAAAAACTAAGTGGATTCTAATTAGCATATTATTTTAGAGTTCTTTTTATAAGTATTATGTAACATTTTGTTATTATCACTTGAAGTATCATATTACTATTCTTATTAAATTAAATTAGATTTATTACATACCTATTTGTGCAAAAATATATTTCGGTTATTTTTTATATTTAATTAGGATAGTAGGAAGCCATGAAAAAAAAATATTTTTTGAAATCAAGTGTCAATGAGGAACTACCAATAACATTCTACATTTGAAATAAAAAAATAAAACAATCAATAGAAATTAAATGAAATCCAATGACACAATTTATTTTCAAGCGACTCAAGCTCATGTCACTAAGAATCTAATTGGATTATTTATAAAAGAACCAGTTTAAAGAAATTACACGAGAATGAAGAGAAACGTGTAATTATCGCTTTTATTACTTATCTAATACCATTTAAAAATTTAAAACATTACAATAATACTCAATTATTCGAATTATTTTTTTTATAACCGGGTATAAACAAAAACAATTATTTTATTGGAGAGTAATCATGGCTATTACCAGATTTCATTGCATTTTTTTACAGAGAATAAAACGTATGAATTATTCATAATCATAACATGCTAACAATATGATTTCATACTTTTGACATAGATAGTGAGAGTGATTACATCTTTTTTGTAGCTTATGCATTCTTTTGTATAAGGAAACTTGCGATGTTGTTACTCAATTAACGTATTCTAAATTCAATTGATTTTTTTTTTTCGAAAACATTTACCAAAACAAAATTTTAAAGATAGAACAAAATGAAAAAAAGTGATTTTACCTTCGTGTATAATTCCTTAGTCGTCATTGTGGTTTTTCTTAATTGATATTTTTTTCTTACAGTTAATTAACTTTCACATTATTTCACCACGAGGTCGGAACTTATTAAATCCATTTTAAAAAATAAGGTAGATTCGAAATTTGCTAATTTTTCGATGTAAATTGCGAAACGTCACTGCGTTGTTGACATCTGTCAAATGATTTTATCAATACTTCAAGAGTGGACACCTACGCTCTTCCAACAATCGAGGTAAATAATTATGCGGTAGGAAATACAGAGAAATCGTCATCGCGTGAGAATCGTTCGTCTAAGGAAATGTAAGCTGCTTATAATACTCAGAAAACATACTCATATCGAATACGTAATACATCTGAGATTCACAATCTTTATTCTTTCTATCTAATTATTCCCACGGTGTTGCTAGATCTATAAAAAATAATTAGGTCAAATGGGGAAGGAGATTGTAGAGCATAGGTATTTAATTAAAGAGAATGAAAAAACTGCCATCTATCGGAATATTGATATAATATGAAGTTATTTTATTAGAACGTACCTTCACTGGTTCAAGGTTTTATGAGCGAGCGTATTTTTAATAATTAAAGAATTTCTATGAATTAAACCGGTTTCATTAGTAGTAAAACAAGGAACTTATAGTTTGTGTTCAGAATTTCTGGTTGTAAAATGTCGTAAGCGTAGTAACAAACATCTAAATTGTCGGACACAGATTCAGACTAACTTTGTGAAAAAATTATCGATTAAAGAATAATAAGTCATTTAATTTTAATACAAAACGGCATGTGGGCAATAACTTAATATATTGTTACGCAAGAATTTATGAACAATGAAAATAATATCAATGAAACATAATATATTAGGTAGATGGTTACTGAAATTAACAACCTGAAATCCATTATTATCATAATTACACCTGACATCACCAGTAAAGCCTGGATAACAAGTAAAGCTTAGTTTGTTACGTAGGTTGGATAATTAATTTAATGAAACAATAATACAAGTTGTTTTCAGTCCATAATTCTTTATTTTATTGATAAAACATTGCTGAATAAATAACTACAGTCTATAAAGGCGTATATTCGCTAGTTTTCATAGTGAAAGCGTAAACTAAATCATAATTATGTTGTAAACTTATTTGTTTTCCGGAGATGGGAACCAAGTCTGGCAAGCTTCTGTAGCGATCTCACAGAGGGCAGTAAATGCTTTGCCTCGGTTTTCGTAATCTAGAATTTAAAAAAAAAAATATATATTAAACAAAAAATATGGTAGACGACATTAGGTAACGGTAAGGACGACATGAATAGATAACACCAAGTTAATTGCCAAAATCAACAAAAAATCCACTACATAGGTAGGTAGATTTACAATAACATTTTGCTTTGAATTTCATTCTATGACTTGCTTTAACTTTTTTTTTTTTTCAATTTATTATAACAATACGAGTAATATCACGGCCTGTTAGGCGTGTACTTTCGTATTTGCTTGTTTACTATTCAAAGATTGATCATGTTTTTTCTTACACCTTCATACTACGATTTATATAGTAGAGTTAAACGTGTTTTTAAACGTTTTGATATGCGATCTTTATATGCATACATATAATATAGGAAATAAGGTAATGATGTACTCATACTAATGACTGAGAAAGTCATATAAATATTATACAATTCACGCTTTGTGAATTATTTGTGTCGTATGTTAATTCCAAGCCAAGTTAGCGAAGACCTACGAATACATATCAATGCTACCCTCGCATATTTGATACACAAGTAGTGATTTACGTAAATTCTTACTTGTTAACTGTCTTACGTTGGGTTTATGTGGACATTTCCGTATTTACAACTAACTAATGATTTAATCTCTATTTACGTACACGTAACATAAAAGATAGTTTTCAGCTCAGAACTTAAAACGTACGATGATGTGTGATTATTGTCAATTTATCAAACTTTTCATTAATAGGTATTTATAGAATAACAGATGATATTGCACATATTTTCCTATGCTTAAAGTCTCCAATAAACGACATGATAAACTTTTGTCGGTCTGTATTTGTATCTTAAATAGATATTTCAGTAATATAACTAGGATAAATAAAAAAGACTCACCAGATGGTCCTCTCTTGCCAAACATGATTCCATTCATAGGTGCATTTTTGTAATTGGCTTCGCTCATTTCGATGAGGCAAAGTAGAGCCAAAATAACTAACAATACGGTGCATTGAACTGTTGATGCGGCCATCTGAAATGAAATAAAACTATCGAAAAATCAAAAAGAGATTTCTTTCGCTGCCTTATTGATACGAAATATACCTATTACCTATATACTGTAGCTAGGTTAAGATCGTAATTTTAATATATTCAATACCTATCGGTGCATGAAATATCATCGCGCCGCGGCCGGTCAGTTTTTATAGTAGGTAAACTGCTTATCAACTCAAATTTAAAAAAATAATATTAAAAAAAAACTCTATACAAGAAAATGCATGAAAAAATAATTGTAGGTAGTTAACAATTATAGCAATCGTATACGATTACGATATTTATAACTTAGGCAGTTATCGCGTATGAGAGCACTGAGCGGAAATAAAATGAACTTGAATGTTATGTTAAATGGATTGAATGTAAGTATAAACGTACGTAATAACTTAAAACCATCAAGAATCAAGATTAAAACAAAACGTAAGCATTTATAAAATTATAATTTTACCTTAAAACTTTTAGTTAGCTTTTGTATCTGGTAACACTGAAAGTGCTTTGTCAACTGATGTTGAGGGAGGGTTTTCCCGCCGTTTTATACCTTCAAAATGGAACATGGCGGCTGTCCACTCAATTAAAGGATTATTGGATACTAACCGCATATTCTGTATGATCAACGAAAATCTCCGGGGATTAGTTCTCTATTAGTGCATGATGGGATGGATAAATGTTAGAGGATGCCATTTGCAATATCGCATCGTATCAAATATGTAGGTACCTATATGGAAATGTTAGATTATGTAAGAAATTTAATATATCTACATCTATGTATATGAAAATATGAATATCACTACTTCATGATATCCTCAAAAGATTTTATTACAGTCACTAGCTTCCGCCCGCGACTCCGTCCGCGCGGATTTTCTCCATTTTGAGTAGGTACCTCTGACAATAAAATCTTATAAATATCTATTGGACCCAATTCCCAAATACGGCTAGGCCTATAATAATACGCAACTTGTGTTCGCGGTTCTACGGAACAACGTCTATGGATAAAACTGAAAAATTAAGATTAATTTTTTTCTACGTATTTTTCCAGGATAAAAAGTATCCTATTTTACGCCCAGGATAATAAGGTATAATTATACCAAGTTTCATCGAAATCGAACCGCTAGTTTTCACGTGATGCCTTCACATACAGACAGACAGACAGACAGACAAAAATTTTTTTAATCACATATTTGGGTTTGGTCCAGTAACACCCCCTGCTGTTTATTTTTTCAATATTTTCAATGTACAGAATTGACCTTTCTACAGATTAATTATATGTATAGATTACAGAATCCTACCTTCGAAACAGATGATCCCTTTTGTTGTTTATTTTTTTAAGGACAGTGTAGGTAGTTTGTTAATCTTTCTTAGCTCTATGGTAAAAATGAAAATATAAAAAGATGTGTACGATTTCGCAGAAGCAGTAGATATCAAGAATTCTAGATTTAGGAGTCAAATATAACACAACTTTAAATTAACGAATACTTTATACTTAATGTGCGAAAATCAATTTACAAATACATTTTTACAAATCATGTAAATCAAAATCCTACGCGGTGTCTGTCCGTCTTTTCACTGTAAATTCAAAAATTATTGCACCGATTTTCGAATGGTCTCGAGGAAGATTTTAGTACATATCTAAATATGGTTTTAGAGAGAAAAATCTACGTATACTTTATTACTCAAGTATATCATTATTCGCCCATTAAAGTGAAGTCTATTTCATTAAGGTTTTCACGCTAACAATATAGTTGACTCGATTTTCTAGCAAAATGTAGTTATAGCAGAATTAAGCCATAATCAAGTTCTTGATGCAATATCAATCGAATTATAGAGTATTCCTGCAAGATGTTTTTCAAGTATAAATACTGGGGGATGATAGAAATTTGTATCACATCTATTCCTGGCTTCAACAAAGCAGTTTCTACATCATAACTTCATCTTCATAAATCCAAAAGGTAATATTTCTAGTATTAATTATCTGTGGTAATATAGTACAATAGTTTTTCACTCGTAGTAAATTAATAGTGATTTTACTTTTAAATCGACTTAAAAAGAAAGAGGAGGTTCTGAATTCTACTGTTTTTTTTGTGTAAAAATTATTAACCGACCCTTCCTTCTGTCTTTTAAGTAGTTAATTGTTATTTAGTTATTAGGATTACACATTATTTACGTAAGAAAAATCGAATGTGTTAATAATTCTTTAGCTCTTGAACTAAGTGTATTATATAACTACCCTCATTTTTTTTTCAGCAACATGATGCGTACCATCGTCTTCTTTGGCCTTATTGCTCTTGTATGCTTCATTAACTACAGCGATGCTACATACAAGAAACTACCTTTTAACGGCTCTATTTTTGGCAAAAGAACATCGTATGTTGGTATGTGTTTTGACGTGACAACGTGTATTAGATATAACTATAAGCTTCTTGCAGACAACCAATTTTTTGTGTATAAGTAGTCAATGGCAGATTTAACTTTTTTACATGTTGTTATCGAATCTCACAAATATAATATTATAAGTTTTCACAAAAGTCTTCGATTTAACGTGATAAAGTTATATTTTCAATACATTATTTACTAAAGGAATTGAAGATTGCCAATATTTTGTATAAATTCAGTTATAACTTATAATGCGTTAAAAATCGAATTCTCTTAGCTGCCTACCAAAGCGTATTAAATTAAATGAATTTAACAGCCCAAATTAACAGTAATAACATGAATATTTTTTTTTTTCAGAATACGATACCAATGAACGCGCTGTATTTGCTCTCTGCGAAATCGCTTCAGAAACTTGCAGAGCGTTGTATCAAACTATGGAAAACAAGTAATTTAAATCATTATCAATATCTACGCAAGCATGTATCAGTACTAATTTGATAATCTTCATAATGTGTCGTTAACCTTTATTACAATAATTCCCTAAAATGTTGAACTGCTCTCTGACAATAAAATTGAATTCGAATGTAAGACGATGAAATAAATAATCAGACATCTATAACTTCATTGTTTTCTTCACTAATTATTTCCATATGTGCAATATATTTGTTGTTATTCAAAGCCCGATAGTACAATCAAAATTATTACAATGAAAACAAACGAAGACAGTCTCACGTGACAAGTCTTATCAATTAGTACCTACCTCATTAAAAACTGTTTTATTACCTACGATTAAGAAAATATAAATATCGAACATAATCTTGCATTGCAGATATTATTTTGAAGAATAATGTTCCCACCAATACCTACTTTGTATATCGTATTTAATATTACGTTCTCAAATCCATAAAACAATATGTATTCAGATTACAGCTGCTTCTTATAGAAAAAAATCATATTGAAACTATTATTAAACAATTATTAATTCAACTATATCTATTTAATACAACATCTCTTTGTCTATAATCATAGAGTAAGTAATATGTGGTAATATTAAATCATGCAGAGAAGACATTTTTATTTTCATGACACAGGTTTCTCCATAAAATAAATAAATAAATATATCGACTATGATGTTATTAGCTTATCCAATTTCAATATTTGTTGAACTCCATGAAGAGGCAAATCTGTTATTATCACAAATCGGAGATAAGATTAAATCACTTCAGTTTAAAAAGATGTTTTGATAAATCAAGACTGATAGATGGAGATTTCAACAGTTTAGTTAACTTACTTATTTATTTATTTATAACACTTTATTGTACAAAACAATTTAAGAAATGTAGTAAAAACTAATAAGTATAACAATTTTTCACAATAGGCGGCCTTGTAACTTGTTGCTACTTCAGCAATCTCTTCCAGGCAACCTGGAACTTAAGCGCTGTTAAATAAATAAGCGTGTACTTAGCTAAAATAGCTTACTATGATAAAATATCATTTACTTGTATAACTTAAGCTGTGTTTCCACTAGACAACATAATATTTTACACGACATGTTTGTGGACGTACAGTACAGAGAACAACCAACACTGTCGCGCGTTGTTGTGCAAAGTTGCCGTACCTACATGTCGAGCGTCACAATTCACGTAAATTTTACCCAGTAGAAACGTGGCTTAACGTTACTATACGTATCTACATATTTAATTCCTTGTGGGAGTGTGCCCTACATATCGTTAATCGACTTGCAAATTCTGTAAACTTCAGAAATTGCGGTTATTGGTAATTGGCAAGTTTATGTTCAAGTGAACTTACCCTGTAAACTCTTCATTGCAACTAAATATAATATATCTAATAATATCTACATTAATAATTATTATACCTTATTTTATTATCTTTAATGGAAATTTGAAACTAAGTATATTTGATATTTTTTTTAATAAGTATATGAGTATTCCGTTGTTATAGTCGAGCCAATTTAATAGGCAACATTTGACGTCTATCAATTTTATCTTCATAGGGTGGTAACCTGCTTAAAAACATCGATTAAAGTGAATTAATCGATACGGACTTAAAACATTTGTCAATCGAACTTGAAACACATGTCAATAATTTATGATAATTTTTATTCCCAAGTAATCAATGCATTCGATTCTAGATGACAGATTTCGATTTTTAGAGTAACGTCTCTGGTATTTAAAAAGAAAAAAGGTTAATTGACACAAAATTGTGGCGACGTCAGTTCTTTAAATCAGAAATTGTTTACTATGTTTAGAATGGTTTATCAGTAAAATCAAATCCTAAAATTACTTGAATCGGTCATTATTATTATAAATATGTAATCGTAATTGGAAAAAAGTTAAGCAAATGTGCAGTTCTAACAAAACGAAATATCATGTTATTCTATGTCGTCGTTACTAGATTACGTTGTTGAATTTTGTTGAACTGTCAAATGTTGCCTATTAAAATGGCTCTACTATAAGAATTATAATTTATTCTTACAAATTATTAAGTTATGTATTGAAAGGCAACAGATCTATTATTTTATGTAAATGGATAGCCGATGACTTGCACCCAGGGCCAATTTTACTATACTAAGCAAAGAATGATCAACATCTTATCAATGATTAAAGGAGGTTTGCATATTATTTTACATAATAATATGTTGTATACAAGTTCATTTAACAAATTAAATATTCTAGGTTCCACTTTTTCTCGAAATATTAATAAAATCTTAAGATAATAAATAGCAGCTCTCCGCATAAACTTTACAAGTTATCATACCAATTTCTTTGAATTTTCAATACCAATACCATAGCATCCGATGAGTTTAAACTAAAATAAAAAAGCAAAAATGTTAATGCCAATGTCAAATTCCTTGTCAACTGTCAATTATTCAACGTCATTTATACAGAGGCAATTTTAATGGCTGCTCGTCGCTGTATTTTCTTAATTTCAACGTGTGAGAAATAAATAATATTCTATTGAGATAAAGATTAAGTCATAATTCCATTCAGTGCTTCAAGATTGAACTCGAAACAAGTGAGATATCAGAAATATCGCGACTCTGTTATTAGCAAATCAAGTGGAATTTTTAGTAAGGTAAAGTTATCAATAATTTATTTATATTGTCGTTATTTATCAATGAGACGAATTGGAAATGTGTGACTACGTGCCATAAGACATATTCTGAGAGTTCATTTCCACTACGTAATACAAGCTTGAGGGATGTGTAGGTATTAATTTTGTTCACGAATAACTTCACGTTGAAGGTGATAATTAAAACGCCGAAAACGAGACATTATATTATATAATTATCATAAATGTATATATATGCTTAAATACTCGTTCGAGATAAATATCTTGCATATTCAATCTTAATTTATTAATTGATAAAACAATATTATGTACTATTGTCATAAGCGGGAATATTATCGTCATGGCTCGTAATAGTCTAAACAAATAGTGATTTACACATTTAGATAAAGATCATGTACATTAGATATAGTTAAACATGTTCTGTTATTGCAATAGTATTGTATTAGGTATTATAATTCTAATAAGACTTCATTTGAATCTAATAAGAAAGTAAATGGTAGGTAGTTATCTAAGAATTATCGTAATTAATGCATGCAATTAGTAAAATTAACTATTCAAAAAATATCAATGCCTCTGCCTCATAATTGAAACAAAAAAACAACCACTTGTTTTCTGTAGCACACAATGTTATTGTAGTAGTATAGTTATTTTATAATACACTAGCCGCTCCGCGCGGTTTCACCCCCGTGGCTCCTCTCCTGTTGGTCGTAGCGTGATGGTATATAGCCTATAGCCTTCCTCGATAAATGAGCTATCTAACACCGAAAGATTTTTTCAAATCGGACCAGTAGTTCCCGAGATTAGCGCGTTCAAACAAACAAACAAACAAACTCTTCAGCTTTATACATTATATAGTATAGATTACTATAGTTGTATATTCATTACTATTATGAAGAAACTTACATTTCATATAAGAAAATTAGTCTCTTCATCTAAAAAAAAGTCATTCATTTGTATTGATAAAAGAAAAATAAATTATTTTATTTGTTTTTAATGTGAAAAATAAAATCATAAAAATAATAAAGACTTGATACTTATCGCATAAAAATAACGTACTATCTATCCAATTAGAATTATTTATACTTGTAATTAATAATTGTTCAAGCTGATACTTTATGCATTAATTAATATCTCATAATCGTTCCAATAATTGCTATTCATTTTGATGAATTTTATATTTGCTATATAATATTATGTCACTGTAAGATCTAGCACGCATGAGCAACTTTTGTCTCAGCAACTATTTTGTCTCTCCCATCAACTCTATGGGGAGTTGTGTCGCTATGTGCGCGCACTTTCTTACTAGCCCATAGAGTTGATGGGAGAGACTAAATAGTTGCGGAGACTAAAGTTGCTCTTGCACGCTAGCTCTAACATTCATTTCAATACCATTATTAAGTAACAAAAATAAAGTCTTAAATTGTTAATGGTTCCGAATACAATTTGATGAGACAATTTGGAGAGAAAACATGGCCGGGGCGGACCGCTAGAAGTAAATACCTATAGTTATTTGAATTTAAACCTTTTCATGACATTGAATGAAATGATTTTATATATTGAATAACAATGTCTGTGAAATATTTTAAAGTGAACAGGATATGTGATCATGTATAATTTTAGTTTCTCAACATATAGAAAAAAATGCAGCAGTTTTTTTTTCGTGATTCAATAGAGAATAACGTCAAAAAATTGTTATTAAAACTTATATTGTTATGTTTAAGTATTAAAAGTGTTATTTTTATAAAAATACCATTAGTGACAAGTTCAAATAAATCCAATTAGTGATGCTTATTTTAACTTGAAGGTAAATGTGACGTCAATACTATGTGTACCAACTTTATGCTTTAAGTGTGATGTGTGAATAGCAATTATGCTTTGTTTTCAGCAACTCGATAATGAATGAAAATACAGATTCGCAGCAACCACCTATAAAGAAAGCCAAATTGGACGAAGCTGATATGTTTTTAACTATTGATAAGTATATTAATCTTATAGAAACTACAGAAAAGCCGCTCAAGGTTGTTCTCAATGAGGAAGTATCAGCACCTCTGCCTATAACTAAAGTGTATGTTGGACATATCAAAGATGTTAAGGCTATATCGAAAACAGTCTTGTTACTAAACGAAAAGATGCCTTTAAAAGAATTACAGCACTTGAAGAGAGTGAAGAAACAAGAAATCGTGCTCTGTCCAAGTATTTATTTAAAAGATATTAGTATTGAGCAGTATCTGGTAGACTGTGATGAAAAACTAACAGATACTTTTGATTCTTTCAAAGAAGTAGATGTACCATTGTTACCACCAAAGTTGAAATCGCAATTTGAAGATACTAGAAAGTATTGGCCGTGCAATTTTCATCCAGATAAGTATTTGGAAAAATTGTTCAGTGATAGTGTGTTTTCTGCTGAGGAAAATGAACTGCATAGGCTGTATATGCGTTTAGTGTTTGTAGTGACGAAATGGTTTTGTGAAAAGGAGGGTATTTCTATAAATGACGTGATTTCTAAATCTACAGATTTAAATGTGACAGTTATCGTTGATCCAAGTATAAACAGTGTTGTTGCGATAGCCACAGATAACAGAATAAAGCATCCCATTCAACATTCAGCCATGTTGGCCATAGACAATGTTGCGCGAACGCAAAAAGGAGGAGCGTGGGAAATCGACCATAAACAAGACGATGACGCGTTCATAGATTTGGAATTGTTGACATTTTTGAAAATGGAATTTCGAAATGTCAAATTTGGGCACAGAAAGTTTGTAAGCAAACGGGATTGTAAGGACGGTATAGAGGTATCGGAAGAAGGGCCGTATTTATGTACGGGTTATTATGTATACATGTTAAGAGAGCCTTGCGTTATGTGTTCCATGGGTTTGGTTCATGCTAGAGCGAAGCGTATATTCTTTTGTTTCGACAATGAAGAAGACGGAGCGTTGAAGTCAAAAGCTAAATTGCAAACTGTAGCATCGCTGAATCATCACTTTGAAGTGTTTACCGGTTTTTTATAGCATAGGTATTAATTGTCTATGAAATAAGATTAATAATGTTTAATATTTTTTACAATATTTAATGTTTGTATTTTTGACTAAACTTGAAGTGATATTCTTTTACAATAAACAATTAAAATAACAGTAGAATTTTATTATCTTAAAAGCAATTATTTTAAGTTTGAACTATGCACGAAAGTAATTCATATGCATTTCGTTAATTTCTGAAGCATTATATTATCACAATATTATTAAACAATAACGCAAAAAGTATTGAAACAGTAACTATAATATAATAATATGGTCCATAGACAAAATTATGGTGTATACTTTTCTATTGCAAAACTAATGTGTACAAAAACCAATAGAGCATCGTGTTAATGTGATAGAATAACACATTAATCCTAAGCTAATCAATCCAACTTTACTAACCAAAACGAGGGTGTAGTCACTTATGTTCGAGTTGGACTAAAATGCAAAGTAACATTACCTACGCTCAATGATGCAAACTGTGTTATTCTTGAATTTCCTTATTCTCTGGCTGTAGTCGCGTTATATCGATCGCCATCTTTCAAGAACCTTGAACCGTTCCTTTCTAGCTTAGAAAGCGTACTTCTTTCTATTAAGTTAAACAAGAGTGTTGTGGTTATAGGAGATCTCAATATCAATATAATCTCAAACAACACAAATTCTTCAACCGATGACTATCTTAATCTGTTAGCATCACATGCATTGCTACCTGCTCATCTTTTTCCAACACGTGAAGGCAATTGTCTTGATCATGTGATGCTTCGCACACTTTTCAAAGCCACTACGTTGGTACTCGATACGATGTTTACTGACCATAACCCCGTCCTATGTTTTATTCATACTAAAATTGCACAACCGAATGAAAATGCTATTTTAAATTCTCGTATTGACATTCCCTCAGTTGTAAATGCCCTTGAAAATACCGATTTTTCCTCTGTTCTAGTTTCCTCAGATCCAGAAGAGTCTGCATCCCAGTTAGTAAACATCCTATCCTCCACAATAAGCTCTCATAGACGTACTGTGCATGTCCCCTCTAGAAAACGTATTATAAAGCCTTGGATTACACCTGGTCTTCTGAAATGTATTCGCCATAGAGATAAACTGTACCGTAAACATAAGAAAAACCCAGAAGATAATCAGGACAAATTAATCTTCCAACGCTACAGAACCTTCTGTAATAAGCTCTTAAAGAGAACTAAACGGGAATACGAACATACCAAACTTCAGAAGATCAGGAATAATCCAAGGGCCGCGTGGAATGTTATCAAGGAGCTGTCAGGAATTAAAACAAGGGAGTCTTATGCAAGTAATTTACTGAATCGGTTCACCTGTAAAAAGTCATCTGTCAATGTCGTCAATAATTATTTTGCTAATGTGGGTAAAGATATGGCTTATAAAATTATTCACAGTACTCGGAGTGCTTCCTCAAATTATTGTAATACCCCTGAGGCTTTTCCACAAAACTCTTCTCAATCTTCTATAAATTCGATGGTACTACTGAGTATCGACAATGATGAAATCCATAAAATTATTTGCAATCTTAAAGACAAATGTGCTGTTGGCTGGGATGGGATACCCACATCTGTCCTTAAATCGGCGAGGCATATACTCGTTCCTATTCTCTGTTACGTTTTTAACCTTTCCATCTCAAAAGGCATTTTTCCTACTGTATTTAAGAGAGCTGTTGTCCACCCGATCTTCAAGAGTGGAGATAGAGATGGTGTCTCTAATTACCGCCCAATATCTGTGCTTTCAGCTATTTCTAAAATCTTCGAAAAAGTGTTAAATAATAGGCTCCTTACTTTTCTTAACACCAATAATTTACTATCAAAAAATCAATTCGGTTTTAGACGTGGCCTATCCACGGAAGATGCTCTGTTGTCTTTGACCAATAGCATAATAAATAATTTTGAAGAACAAACGAAATCTGTTACTCTTTTTTTAGACCTCTCTAAAGCATTCGACACTGTCTCTATCTCTATTCTTATATCTAAATTGGAACGCTGTGGTATTCGTGGCTCTGTTCTGGATATTTTTGGTAGTTATCTTTCTGAACGTACGCAGTGTGTAGTTATTGATGATATTGTTAGTGAGCTTGAACCAGTTACTTTTGGCGTACCACAGGGCAGCGTCTTAGGACCTACCCTGTTTCTAATTTACATAAATGATCTGTGTAATTTGTCTCTTAACAACTGTAAAATAATTTCTTATGCCGATGATACTGCTTTGATTATCCATGCCCGAACTTGGGAGGAGGTTCGTAATGTTGCTGAAAATGCTCTAAAGATTGTTCAAGACTGGCTTCGACAAAACCTCCTCACGCTTAATATTGTTAAAAGTAAATACATAACTTTTGCCCCCAAATATTCTTCCCTGCCTCCCTCAAGTTTCAACATATCCGTACATGATTGTCTCAAGAGCGACCCTAGTGATCAATGCAATTGTATAAGTCTTGAAAGAGCCACTAGCTTGAGATATCTGGGCGTCACAATCGATCAAATGTTCTCGTGGAAGCAGCAGATCGATACTGTATGCTCTAAAATCAGAAAATTAACATTTGTGTTTAAACGCCTCAGAGGAGTCCTTGATATCTGTTACCTAAAAACTGTTTACTATGCATTGATTCAGTCTGTTACCTCTTACTGTATAACATCCTGGGGAGGCTGTGTCAAATCTTTGATGATAAGACTGGAACGAGCCCAACGGGCTGTCCTCAAAGTTCTCGTTAACAAACCTCTCCGCTATCCGACCAGCGAATTATATGCTCTTTGCCAAGTTCCCACCGTAAGACAATTGTTTATTCTCAAAGTTGTTCTGAGGAAGCACTCAGACACTGTGTATGACTTGGACTTTATAAATACTAGGCGCAGAAACGACAGAGTATGCGTTATTAAATATCGCAGAACAGCAATAGCTAGTCGCCACTATCTTTTCATAAGTTCGTTAATCTACAATAAAATTAATCAAGTCCTCAATATTTACCCACTCTGTCATTATAAGCTAAAAACCATACTCCTAAATTGGCTTCTATCCCTCTCGTATGATGAAACTGAACTAATTATTAAAACCACCATCTAAACTTCTACATTTCTCACTCAACCTCACAAACTCACATAATCTCACTCTCGCATACTCACACACATAACATTCACACACTCTCTCACAAACACATACCTGCACATTTTTGTCTTTTTAATTTTGTATAAGTAAATCGTCTTACTTACTTTTATCATTACTTTGTGTTTCTGTTTTGGAGATATGAATGTTAAAATTTGATTAGTGGAACTACTAATGTTTGGAGGCGGGCGTTGGCACCTGTGCCGCAGCTTATTTAAGCTTTTATGGGTGCCATCGTGCATAAAGTTTTTGTAATGTGTTGTTGTGTTCCAAATAAACAATTTTGATTTTGATTTGAAAATATTCAAGAATAACTTGATTGTTTATGAAATTAGCGCACATGGCAGTTCTTGCACCAAGTGCGGCATTGCCTCACATATTATTTACTATAGAATTTTCATAATATGTAGTTACATTCATAACTCTATGTCGCTAAACAAAAAAAATTACCTGTAGTACCTTTTAATCATATCATCACACATCAACATAACAATTAAAATATTAAATCTACATTTCTAATAGTAGACAGTAGGTAGTAGAAAAGAGAGAGGATAATCGTAGAGGATAAACTACATAATATAGGGTGTCCCAATAAGAACGCAAGATTTAAATTTGACATAAAACGCAGATATTTAAAAAAAATTGTGAAAACTTTATTATATCATAAAGTAGACAAGATGAGGTTATGTTTGGAACAACACATCAGGTAATGGCCGCCGCGGCTTTGCTGGCACATACGCGATCTTTTCATGAAATTTTCAATGACCGTTTTACATAAATGCTGTGGTATTTCATTAATACAGCGTCCAATTTCGTCTTTTAAGGCTTGAGTCGTCGTCGGCTTAATCGCATAAACCATCGATTTCAAAAAACCCCTAAATCGCATGATCTAGGTGGCCAATTATGGTCCCCAAAGCGTGAAATAACACGACCGAGAAATGACTGATACAGCAATTGTATTGTTTCTCTGGCTGTATGACAGGTGGCGCCGTCTTGTTGAAACCACATCCCCTCCAGCATGCAAGACGCAAATCTTTCGTCAAAATTCGCTGCATAGTGGATTCGGAAACACCAATTTTTGGAGCTCGTTGTTGAATTGAGATGGATGGAGTTTGAGCGATATCATCACGTACAGCTGCGATATTTTCGGTTGATCGACCTGGTCGAAGGCGCATTGTTGTCTTTACATCACTAACAGACCCAGTTTCAGCAAATTTTTCCATTAATCTCTTTACTGATCGCAATTTCTTTGATCGCAATTTGCGTATTGTATAGCCGCAAAACTTTCACTATTTTGGTAAAACAAATTTTACAATGAGAATGCGTTGATCCTTCGTTTAGCGTTCCATTTTTACTAACCTTATACCTTCTACTAAAAAAAAAATAACACTTGTTGATATGTCAAACAATGACACTTCGAATGGCGCCAAATTTAAATCTTGCGTTCTTGTTGGGACACCCTATATTATAAATTTGTTGTCGCCTTTAAGTTGTAAACACCGCGAGATTGCAAAATAAGCTATCGAAAAATTGTAATTGGGCTTACAATTTAACGCATTATTTTTCTAAAGATTATAATCTATTAACTTGAAACCTTTAAATTGTGAATTCATGTGTCTAATTCCACCTTTCCATCTGCAAGATAACTTCCGCGAGAAATGTCCGACAGCCTGTCTGACAGCAGCATGCAAGTCTACTTGCAGGTGGAAACGCGGAATTAGTCTTGCAAGCTACTGTCAGATGATAACACGGCCTTATTCTGTAAAATTGTTGAAGTCAGAGTGACAAAGGGATTGAATTGCTACGTGATTTCCGCAGATTGACTTTCGCATTTATTACATCAGACGACCAGATGTTATCTTTGCTCCAATATTTCACAATAATTAATCAAATTATTTAATATGAATAGCTACAAACGTTTTCACATGTTCTAGCTCTAAATTTTATAGATCATATAGATGCATATATTATGAGCTATGTTTGTATTTATAGATTGGTAACAATATTATATACGAATCGGTTAATCTGAATGAATAGACGACCTTGCCATTCATTGAATAATTTGTTTGATTGAACTTTACGGGGCGTGTACACTGTACATACGTGATTATATATTTATAGTCTATTAAAGATTCCTAGATTGTTAGGGTTCCGAACGACAAGAGGAAAAACGGAACTTTTATAGGATCAGTTTGTAGTCCGTCTTTCTGTATGTCTGTCACAACCCTTTTTCTCAGGAAGGCGTAGAGGTATCAAGCTGAAATTTATTAAAAAAAATTATTATACTTTATAGTATCTACAGATACTAAAGGAATATTAATTGCTAAAGGTATACATTTAAACTTACAACATAATTAAAATTGGTTCGTTCGGAGCCCTCGGTGCACAAGTCCAACTCGCACTTGGCCGGTTTTGTTCATGCATTAAATATATCACTGATTTGATTGTTATTAAAATAAATCTGTATCAAAATTTGTTGCGTAATTTTCAAGATTTAAGCATACATAGAGGCGGGCTGACGATGGCAGCTTTGTTTTATACTATGTAGTGATGTATAATTTGTATAAACATGTTTTCCTATCGTTTCTGTGCGCTTAAAATGTCTCACATGATGTTATTCGTAATTGTATAATTATTTTTCCAATTATTTAAGTATTGGGCTTTCATTTATTATTCGTACCTATTGTGTCTTTTGTCAAAAAATTCGTTAACATTCTAGAACTTATCAGAAAAATGCATTACACTGTTCGTAAATTGAAATGATGTTTCAAAATATTGTTTTCGTGCTTTTTCGATAGCACGTGTTTTTCATGATATGATATCATTTAATATACTTAGTTGTTAACTGTTTTTATAATTTAACAGGTTTTAAATATAATAAAGAAACTCATAATAATGTGTTGTATGAACATTTTTCACCAATTTTTACCAATTACAAAATATCTATGGATAGATTTACTATAAGCATTATGGCCATAGGCTGTTCTATGACGATTTTTAATCTGTCCTAAAACATTCCGTTGCACCAATTGTAGTGGTCCCCTCATTGTTACAATTTAACTGCAATCCAGAGTCGAGTCGGATTTCTGGCGGTACGCATGCGTCCGATTTGAATTTAAAAAAAAAATTAAGCTCATAGTGACAGAATGGAATCGAGATGCGTTCGCGCTATTGACACGTTTTGGTGAGTTTGTTGTCTGTGGTTGCTTTTTTTGTAGATTATAAATTTGTTATGAGTTTGTGTTATAAATGGTCTGGTCTGATCTTCGATAATTAATTGAATTGAAGCATAGTATTGTATAGTACATTGCAATGCATTGAGATACTCCTATTGGAAACATTTCAATTAAAGACGAATTACTTTAATTAACAAAATAGATTTTTTATAACTTTATGAATCAATCTTAGGATTATACAGTACAATACAATACATTATACATTATGATAATAAAGTCCTTTTGCTTTCCTAACTAAGTTTTACCATTATATAAGAAGCATAATAATTAAATATTTACTATCAATACATTTCAAAACGTTTTTATACGTTTTTTTAGTTTTCCAATAATATTTAATCTTAACTTAGCATGTTCTTACTTCTTCCCTAATTTATTCGAAGCAATATTGAATTGATTTTATAAATAAAATATTATCTTTTTATGCAAACCCATAGACAACGCAAAAAAATCATTTAAATTTCGAACGAAGTCTAGAATGCAAAACCGCGACAAACCCACGGCTACTAGTTTGAACCCAATACAATCAATCCCACTTATTATGTTGACAAGCTCTTATACGATGTTTCCTTATTACCTCCATATAAGGTTGATATTCCATAGCGTTGTATAATTGGCTGGTCAATTGTTAAATAAGGTCCTTCCCTTGACGTTTGACAGAGGTGAAATTGAAGGAATGAGCTGCGTCGTGAAAAAGTGTTGTCATGTTTATATTTGTCTATGTATGTTGTTTAATTGGTATTCAACGACAATTTTAATTAATTAATAGAAGCTATAATAGCGATGAATTAGAAGGATATAGGCAGATACAGTGGTTGCAGAATTCATGAGACCAATGCCTATGGGCAGAAAAACTATCATACTTATCTCATTATTATGATTATAGTCTCAAAAACGTGCATACCACAATAATTTCTTGAGAAATAAATGTCTGAAAGTTCAGTAGATAATCCTGAAATTTATTTAATTCTAGCTTTACCCTTGCATCCAATTCTCTTGCGAGAACTTCGCGTAAAAGCTGTACCTTTTTCCATCCCTTATTTCACTCGTATAAGTTACTATCTGTGCTCTGCGGTTTTAGCCGCATTGCTCCGCTTCTTTTGGTCTTAGCGTGATGATATGTAGCCTATAGCCCTCCTTGATAAGTGTATTGAAACAAATGTGCCATTCCGATGCAGCTGATAAAATTCAAAGGACGTAATTCTAGATGTTTCAGTCATGTGAGACCGTGGTGAATTGACTTGCAGCTAATTGCGTCGTACTTAACAAACTTCGTACGAATGTACTTAGCTAGATTGCTTGATAAACTTCGTACAAATCTACTTTTAGAACTACTGGGCTGCTTCGAATTAAGATGTAGGGAATCTGGTTAAAAAATTGGTGCAGAAAAGACAAATGTTTCCTTGATACTGTGGTTACCCTCTAAATATTAGAATCTACCTTTTGTGGATACTTACTATAAGAACTTTAGTTTGTCTGGGCAAAGAAAGTCTATCAAGATTACCCATATAGTAAATCGATCAGGCATAAGATGCGAAATGCTTTCTCACACTTTCCAAAGAGTTACTAAATCATCTCTGTAAATTATATGCCCATTTCCAATTTGTTCAAGGGATTGAAATAAAGCGCATTGCGCATATTTTAAATACATTTGCTCCAAGTTTAAGGACCTAATAATATGACATATCATGTACCAATTGCGTGATTAAAGCAACCCAATTTTCGTTACAGATCACGTGTTTGAGCGAGAGATACAAGATCCAATTTGTGCGACAGGGACGGGTATATTTCAATCGGCTGGTCCGTCGAATTCATTAATGGGAATATTTGATGTTGTAATGAAGACATTTCCCCAGGAGCTGCGGCTTGTTGATTGACTAATTCTTTTGGGCTTCCATTAATGGTGAGGGAATTGGTATTTACGTGTTTATGTTTTATGTATAAAAAATATAATACATTCTACATAATATTATGTACCTACATGTAGGACAGCACACACAGATATTAAGAAGTATAAATTATATAATGTTTCTGCTTAAAGATCACGTGCAGTTTACTTTAAAATAGTCATTCTTAAATTCTGCTTATTCCGATGAAAAATGAACTATATGATATGCATTAAATACATAGACCATACGAATATCCAATGACTAATTCCAAATAGTTTTCATGTTTTAAGCGAAACGTGAACACGAATAAAGTGCATCAACATTCAATAGGAAAATGTAAATATTGAAAAGTAGTTTGAAAGGGTAGGATTATGTGCTTTACCAAAAAAGGTTTCAGTTTAGTTTAAAGTTTAAACATCTACACGTGGAGTTTTAAAACAAATATTCGCCACCAGGTTTTGATACATTTTTGCTAAGGTTTTATTTAAATCTTATTCGATTACAAGAGCAATTAATTTGACCACTTGTGGGCTTATAACTGATACCCTATTATCCTGTCAGTTTAAATAATTAGGGTAGACATATTATAATGTAGGTCCCGCAAAACATCCGCTTATTATATATTTAGGTTAACAATCTGAATATGATATGAATAAGACTATAATAAATATAATATAAATTAATCTATAATATAAAAATGAATCGCAAAATGTGTTGGTAAGCGCATAACTCGAGAACGGCTGAACCGATTTCGATAATTCTTTTTTTATTATATTCCTTGAAGTACGAAGATGGTTCTTGTGGAGAGAAACCGTAAACATGTACCACGGGCGAAGCCGGGGCGGACCGCTAGTTAATATATAAAAAATATAATAAATTACTCTTCTTGTAATTGTAATTGTTCTTGTATTTCTTATCCTAATTACATACTCTATATAACTGTGGAGTAAATATGTGCCTTTTTGAAAATGTTAAAACATCGATAAGCAAGTACTATATAGAATAAACAATATATTAATTCCTACAAACGGCTACATCAAGGAAGACGTGCGATATTAATACGTATCTATATTTTAGGACCTGATTCCCGAAGAAGTAATTCATATCTATGCAAAATAAATGGTCATATGAATACCAAACATGAGTCAATTCGATCTTATTTCCAAGATCACATCACAATTATTAGGAACTAGCTTTCCGCCCGCGGATTCGCCCGCGCAGTCAAAGAAAAACCCGCATAGTTCCCGTTCCCGTGGGATTTCCGGGATAAAACATATCCTATGTCCCGGGGTAAAAAGTAACCTATGTCCTTTCTCGGGTATCGAAATATCTCTAGACCAAATTTCATGCAAATTGGTTCAGTAGTTAAGGCGTGATTGAGTAACAGACAGACAAACAGAGTTACTTTCGCATTTATAATATTAGTATGGATTCCACCAGTTTCCGATGATTCGCACAAAACAATCGGATGACAATGAAAATTAAAACCATTCCATGGAAACATGGCGTCACTGAATTCGCCACAACGACTCCGCGAAGCAGCCTCTTAATTGTCCCAATAAATATCAATTATAAAGCAACGACGAACAAAATGATTGCCTTAAATTGTGCTCCTGGAAGCGAACCTTATCTTGGGACGTATCTTAAGATGCTGAGAAGGTAAAATATGTATGAAAAATGGTTCGATTTTAGCGACAGATGTTGAAAGAGATAGTAGCTAGTGTGTTTGATAAACGTGCTTTTTAATTTACAAAAAGAAAAAATCTTATTTCCTCTGAAAAGTAAAATGTACTACAAATTGAAACAATAGAAGATACGACACATAACAAGTAATTATATCCTGCCACTTGGTGAATACTTATACTTATACACTGACATACAATACATATAATATATAGAATTTCTGACGATTTCGGCCGATTTAAATCACGCTTGAAGATCTTAAAACTAAATTTTTGAAGACAAAAAAAAAACAGATAATCCGGTTTTCTCAATATCATGATGATGATTGAACACGGGTTCATCATGTTCCGTCCTTCCAAGTTAAACGATTCCTGGTCGACGCGGCACTAATTCTAGAATCATGCAAATTATAATATTTACTTTTAGATGTTCGTTTGCTTGCTTGGATATCAAAATATTAATTTGGGATGGCAAGAAAATTGAACCTATGTTACCATTTTCAAATTGGTTAAACTGTTCAGCAATTGTCATTTTGTGTCCATAGATTTTTCAGCAGGTAATGGGATGATTTCATTATTCGTTCTAATCGAGCCTTTTGTAATATTTTCCATTTAGACCTATTTAAATCTTAGGAAGTATTATGTTAGTTGATAAATTTGGAGAAACGGAATATATACTTCGTTTCCTTAATTTGCTAACAATTGCAGTTTGATACATGTCCTTAAAGAATTAAATATCTCAGAACATACAGAACCAAAGACCAGACAAAAGGTACCCAACGCGTTGACCCGTCGTTGCATGACCCTGCCAAGTGATCCCAATACTCCGATGCTCGTGCGCCATTGGCCAAGGAATTAACGACACTTATTCGTATGCCCGCTACCAATTTAGCAATAGAAGTACTCCATACGCCGTCCACGAAATTAACGTTCGCACCGGAAAGCGGCATTTTCATGGCACGACGAGGATCGCGTACAAAATGGTAGACTAACATGCGAAGACGGTAGTGGTGAGGCGCATGCGAGATAGATTTTCGCCAATATGGCCGGTGAGGTGTGAAACGTGCGAGCACTGGACTCGATCCTTGTGGATGCATTGTGTTTGGACTAGGACGGTTTAAGGTGAGGGTTCTGTGTTCAGTTCTGGGTGGAATGGTAATGTAGATTGTGGATTTTCTATTTGATCCAGGTGGCTTTGATACTTGGATGTTCTGCTGGGTAAGACTCGGAAGAATTGCTCTAGAGGTTTTGAAATTATAGACAACAATTTAAAAACAAAAAGGAAACAAATTTTGTTATCTCAGGTTTAATATTTTTTTAGTATGATCATCGATCATGAAAAAATAAACCTTGTCTGTGTTTTCAGTCGTAAGTTACACGTTCCTCATTTCATTTTTTTGGTTATTTTGACGGTTTTTTAATTATGACAGTAATTGTTATTCACATATTTTAATTTGGAATTAGATCGTTATTTCCGTTATTGAGGTTTTTTCACCATTCCGAAGTACTTTTATTGATTTAATACGAAAAATAATTAAACAGCATAGTCAAAAAATTGCCCAGGAGTAATAATTCTTATAGATACATGGATATATAATGATCGCACTTTTTCTATCATGCGCATGCGGCTAATTTCCTCTATAATTAAGTTAACTTTGACCAAAATGAATAATTTCTGCTATTTTTCTATATGTATTCCCATATCATATTCTACGTTAGTTATTTCCTGACCAATATCACTGGAAGGCCTTAGAGATTCGCCAATTTGATTGAGTTATTCATATTTGATGGCAATTTCGGAGACACGATTCGATTTCAGAAGATATTTTCATATTCTCTATTTCAGCGTCTATTTTAGTTGTTTCTCTATTCGATTTTGTTTATAAACTGGCCTAAAATTGAAGATTTTGGTGTGCAATAGGCTTTTTATTTTTCACTGTATCTGCGTATTGTGATGATATTGTTTTTGCACAATGAAGACTTGTTCAATGTATGAACATTGTTGAGAATTGTTAGAATAGAAACTCTAAAAAGAACTAATTTTAAGTTTGAAATTGAGTTTTCAATTTTTAATAATGCAATGGGACTATACGGTAGTTCAGCTACCCGTGCAAAAAATGTATTGGGTACGTCAAAATCCTACTGATTTTAAACCATGGTAGTATTTCGTCCTGCCATTTCATGAAGTAGTATTTCTTCTCTCCAAGTTATGAATAAATCACGTATGCTTAATGTGAATTCATGTTAATAATTTATTTTGTTTTTCTTTTGTTCTACTCCTAATTCCATCTAAACGGCTTGACCGATTTTTGTGAAATTGTTCCTGTATATTGCGATTTAATTATTCTAACCTAGACTTCTTATTTTGTTTAGCGTATCTAGAAAATGTATGCTGTGCACAAATTTAAACATTAAATTATTTATTAAGTTTGGCTCATCAAAATTACCACGAAAAATTAGAAAAATGTTTTTATATTCTCTTGATAACACTCTGTAGGTTGTAGCTATACATTCTTGAGTAGCTCCTGAACAACTGCGTTCATAGAGTCTAATAGAATAAAAGTCTGAATTGAACAAGGAAATTGTTTCCTTCTCGCTCTATTAATTTATTGGCGTGGAGCCTTGACAGTTCGTTAAGTGGTCCATTGTGTGGGAAAGAGACGACGGTATTCGCTCAGCTTCTAAGAGATGGATAATTGCTTTTAAATTTGCGAGAATTGTATCGTTGACTTTGTTAATGATTTGCGTGTGTTACAATTATTCCAGCGATGTTTGTGTGTTTGAACATTTTAAATATGAAACGCATGAAAAAAATATTGATGCAATATAACTGAAAGGAAAATAATTCCTATTGAACATTTAGCGATTCAAAATAGGCACAATGCTTTTTTGATACGAAAAAACTAAAATATGAAAAATAATTTGACTAAGGTGGTCCCTACTATTTACCATGTAATTTTTAAAAATTTCATAGTCCTTTTAGTTATCAGAGTCAAAAATTATTCAAATAACGGATGAGGTATAAATTTTACTATGTCAAATCTCTTACGCAAATTTTGATAGCAATAAACACTGCCCAGAATTACATAAATTTTATTTGTAGGCCGCAAAACTGCTGATCTATATTATTACATAATATTTATTACTTTTCAAAGTGTGATATTATTACAACTCACATTTATATGTATTTGATTTTGATAAGCATTCTTTGATGTATTTTTCTATATAAATTATTACCAAGAATAATTAAAATGATGATTAGGGAACTTTTATTTATAAGTACTAATAGTCCCTTAATCCTGTATATTGCTAAGTTAATTTCTTAATGTTAAAATTTAATTACTGTTTAGAAGTCAGAGCTATCAAATATTTAGTTCTATCTGTGATTAGACAGATTTCGCTTAAATTTGAAAATACCTACCATTCATATTATGTACTAGAAATCAAGCCTACGTTACATTTAACATTGTTACAAAACAATGAACTATAGAATACGTTACTTCTGTTTGTGCCCAGTGAAATTTCTCTTTAATTTGGAAATTCCTACCTTTCCTCGCCTCCAAAAAAATATAGCTTCGTACGTAACCTATTTTACATATGTACCTACTTCTAAATGCAGTTTCTTGCCAGTTCTTCTCCATAGATACTGCTCTCTGAATAAATGTTAAAATTATGTTATGACGATTCAAAAGTGCTTATAGAAGAAGTCTAATTAAATAAATAAATTTTCGAGTTTGATTTTAAGTGAAAATTGACCATGTCCCCGTTAATTCCAGGAGCCGTAGCATCCGCCTGAAACCGCAAAGCTTCTTGCACACGCCACGAACCTGCGTGCCCCATGGAGGCCATTCCCACGCTGCGAACGTATCTAATCGGCAACCGCTTCACGAAGAAAACGTTCCCCGGCCTACTGCACCACATACAGTACCACCTCTGCAGGTCCAGCACCAACATGCTGTTGAAGATCGAGAACCAGCTGCTCCAGAGACACCGGCAGCGAGAGACCACCGGCATCAAGAAGCTGTACAATTCGTTCTTCGTGCTGTTCTAACCGAATCGTTGCTACATTAAAGTTATCGTTCGTTCGTTAAGTGACTATAGTGCGCGGGCGATGGCCCGTTTGTGATGGAATATTTTGGTACAGACAGGGACTGTATTATGCATGAGGGTGGTAGGAAGGAGGACTTGGCTTGGGAGTCGAGCGTGAGGCTCTCGCTGGTCGGCACGGAGGACTTCGGCATGTTCCTCGAGGAGCGGGAGGGGAGGAAGAGGAAGTGGGGCGAGGGGAGGGGTAGGCGCGAGGAGGGGGACGACAGGGAGCAGAGGAAGGTGCCGCCCAAGAAAATTATGGGTGAGTGACTACGTACATACAGTAAAAATTGACATATACCTTCATGTACAACGTATATGTCAATTTTTTTATGAAATTGTCTTGAGTTGAGAGCAATTTTTGTTTTTTCATTTACCTACTGCAAACAACTAGGCTCATTGTCAACTATTAGAAGGACGTCAAAAATGCAATAGTTGCGTTGTGTAAAACATTGAAATTAACACCTTATTTCGTGGCGGTAATGTTCAAAGTCGCATCGCTAATGGAAAACTCTGTCTTATAGACGCGTAGGCAGGGTTTTGCTTTGGACAATATTTGAACGTGAGTCTAGTTGTTTATTGTATGACGCGGACGTACGTGTGTGGTTTAAGTAGTATAATAATATAGAAAATAAAAATGTTAAACATACTCAACTTCTATGTCTAGTATTAATAAATTATTTGTATATTAAGTTTTTGAAAAAAATATTAACAGTGGAAATCTCCAATCATGATAATCGAATGAAACAAACTATCACATGTCATGTGATATTTTATATATTTTGTAAAACTATAACAATATGAAGATGAAAACTCTTCTTTAATAAAAGCAATTAAAATCTATTTAAAATCAAACCAAATGATGCGTTTATGATAACCGCTCGTGTGATATAAAGCTCGTCACACACTGAACAAAGCTGATTTAATTTTCTTTTTCTTCAATGTTTTTATTAATCTTACTAATTTATTTAAAAAGCTTGATGCAAAATGGACAAGTTCTTATGCTAAATATTTTCACGATATTTACTATAAAAGCAATGAAATCCACATACATAGTAGAGCTAATCTCTCACCACATACTAATGCCACTACGATACACTTTGAATTTCGTCTTCACAATTCAGGCGTTAACTGAGCGATGACCTTTTGTATTTATATTAACTGCTTGTAGATACAATTTGTTGTAAACGTGACAATCGTCGTGTCAAAGAGTTGATACGCAGATGCGACATTTTTGATGCGTGAAGTTATTGTGTGTTGAATTTTGTCACGTGTGTGTAAAGTATTTATGGTATAATATATGGTAGATATTTATTGAATCAACATGTTGTGGAGTTGCTGGCCATATGTTTGTAGCAAAATTTTGTGTTGTGTTATGGCTCGCTGGAACTAAGTGGCCAGCAACTTTGGTGATCGACTGTTCCAAAAAACAAATGTTAACCGTGAATATGAGGCTTTAGAATATTGATTAACTTAGTAGTATTGTAATAATGATGATTGAAGTAATCTAGTATACTCTGTGAAGCGAATGGAGCAAAAGTAGTTAAAATTAGACAAGGATTTCAAAAAATTTATACTAAACACCAAGTTTTTAACGACATAATATGACACGATTTTTTACAATTTAAACGTTTAATTAAGCAACTTTAGCAAAATGCTCCCAGAGAATCCTATCGAGTTTATTTTTCTCTATCAAAGTTAACATTATTTCGCACTATTATCTATTATGTCGTAACACAGCTCACAGAGGCGGTTAGTTTGCGGCACAACACTTGACCCGTGTCACATCTACACGTACATACAATTAAACAAACTGATAATATATCTAAATACAAACTTTCGTCAAACTAGTGTAGTGCGGTGCGTACCGACATCGAGACGTTGACGTTAAAATGGGATATACTATGTAGTATGTTGAGATATTGTGACCGTTTTAAATCGAGGTTTATTTGTGCAGTTTTCGCATTATGTTATCATATTTTGTGAGAGTGCTTTTTATTATGTAGTATGTTGAGATTTTGTGACGGTTTTAAATCGGGTTTTATTTTTTATAGTTGTGGCAGTGTTGAAGGATATTAAATGCTATTTATTTTGTTCATTTGTGAGGGTGTGTTCCTTTTAATTTATGACTAAACGTGGGATATACTATGACCTATGTAGTATGTTGAGATGTGTGTTTGTCGGATTTAAATTGAGATTTATTCGTGATATTAGTGAAAGTGTGCTTTTAAATCGCGTTTTTCGCATTGTTTTGTTCATTGTGTTTTTTTTCATGACAGTGATTATTGGAAATTGAGATTTTAACGGACTTTAAACATGAATTGTACATATTAAAACAAATGGCGTTTTACTTTATCTTATCCATTTATTTTTAATAGTTTCGGAGTATGTAATATGTATTGTGATTTTTCGTAATGTTTCAAGTTTTGGTGCAGTTTGTATGTGATGATTATTAGGTGCAACTTACGCAATACCTAAGATGATGATTTGTATTGTACGCATAGAATAGGCAGGATATTATAGCTAACTAGCTTGCCGCAGCTTCGCCCGCGTTTTCAAAGAAAAACAAGCATAGTTCCCGTTCCCTATGTTGTTCAGTGAAGATGCAGCTTTCTGATGGTGAAAGAATTTTGAAATCGGTCCAGTAGTTTATGCGTGAAAACCAAACATACATACGTATACATAATTACAAACCTTTCCTTTTTTTAATATTATTAGTATAAATTAATCTCTTGATACGTCTACATCTATTCTATACTGACTTTATATTCTAAAGCTGAAAAGTTTGTTTGATTGCGCTCATTTCAGGAATTACTCGACAGATTTAAAAAAAAATCTTTCACCCTCGGCAATGTACGTAACCCCTATACGTTATACGTGTACCACGGGAAAAACCGGGGCGGAGAGCTACTTATTATTATCAGTAGCATTATCATGACACGCGTGCGCTCATAAAATAATCTGTCTGTTCAAATAAATCATAATTACCGTTGACGCTAGTCGATAGCTTATTGAAATAGGTTTTAATATATACTAATATTATAAAGCTGAAGAGTTTGTTTGTTTGAACGCGCTAATCTCAGGAACTACTGGTCCGATTTGAAAAATTATTTCGGTGTTAGATAGAACATTTATCGAGGAAGGCTATATATCATCACCCTAAGGCCAACAGGACCGGAGCAATGCGGATGAAACCGCAGGGCACAGCTAGTATTTTATAATTGTACTAGTTTCAACCCGACTCCGTCTGGGTTAGAAATAAATTTCATATGAAATTGTGGAGTAATTTAGTTTGCTGCTAGTGAAAGAATTGTCAAAATCGATTGAGTAGTTTCTGAGATAAACGCGAAAGAAATAAACTTTTCATCTTTATGATAGTTCTTTGGGATTAACCTACAGATTTTGCTCTTATGGGTAGAAATTGCTTTTTGAAAGTGTTGTAGCTAATTTCTATGTAAATACGGCGATATATATTGTTTTATCTGTAGGTCTCATAACACATTTAAGTGTATTTTAATACATCACAGTTATAAGGGTGTCCTAGCTGTGTGTGTGTGTGTTTGTTACTCTTTCACGCAAATTCTACTGAACCGATTACAATGAAATTTAGCACACATATAGAGGGTAACTTGGATTAACACATAGGTTTTATCCCGGAAATCCCACGGGATCGGGAACTATGCGGGTTTTTCTTTGAAAACTTGGGCGAAGCCGCGGGCGGAAGCTAGTATTTTATAATATTCATATATGTTGCGCTGCCAATCCTGTTATGTAAATGTATGTATATGAAATAAAATAAAACACGATTTTATACCGGATCATTCCGGACATATAGCTTTTTAATTCGGTAAGGTCAATGTTTAAATAATTTGCTATTAATAACTTGCTAAACCCTTTTTTCTGTGACGTCATATTTAAAGTTAATATTATACATAGAGCGTTGTTGTGCCCTTTTCAAGTGAGTTATTAATTTGAGTGAAATATAGTATAATTAATAGGTAACCTGACAGAGATTACGTTACAAAATCGTTTAAGATCACTGAATTGAAGGAATCAATCTAATAATAACACAAATAATCATCGTTTGTTTCTATAATGGTATTTTTTCAATAAGCACTAGGTATGTCCAACTTGGAAATCGATAATCGTAATGCACTTGCAATTTAACACCATGAGAATTAAAAAAAGTATATATTACACCCTCTCTATGTCTTCTCATACTTTCATTTTTCAACACGAACGAAAAACAGTTCTAAAAATACGATAACAAACAGACACGCCAATAATGCACTTTGTAAATACGCCAACCTACGTAACAATTCACACACCTTCAAATATAAGTGGATTTGGTCAGCAATTAGCGTACATAATATACAGTAAGTTTAAGGCAGTGCTAGTATGGAAACACGTCAAAGATTAGACTAGGACGCAGATGTGCTATGTGAAATTTATCTTAGAACATGTTTCATTGATTTCTGATGTTTGAATCAAATATAATCTAAATGAAAGCTAGATGTAACGTAATAAGCGGTTATTTTTATTTAGATGGCATATTTAATAATTATTCTATGAAATTGATGTCAAATCAATCAATGTTAAATCTTTATTCTGAGTAAAGTTTACAAATAAATATGTAGATTCTGTTGTTTGTTTGTTGATTCTTGCTTGTTTGTTGGAATAAGTCATGAATGGATAAAACAAGTCGTTTTTTATTATTCCTTTCTTTCTCCCATTTTCACAAGGATGAAAGTTAATTAAAAGCCATCTTAAACGCCGTGATATTCGGTTACTCTAAACTTTCGGGTCTTAATCCATACTAATATGCGAAAGTAACTCTGTCTGTCTATCTGTTACTCAATCACGCCTTAACTACTGAACCAATTTGCATGAAATATGGTATAGAGATATTTTGATACCCGAGAAAGGACATAGGCTACTTTTTACCCCGGGAAATAGGATAGGTTTTATCCCGGAAATCCCACGGGAACGGGAACTATGCGGGTTTTTCTTTGACTGCGCGGGCGCAGCTGCAGGTGGAAAGCTAGTTCTAAATAATGCAGAGGTGATTTTTATCACACAAACATAGGTAATTAAATATTACAACAGTCAACCAAAATGATTACCCGTTTAAATACGCGGGTAATAAAGGTATTTATTATGTTTGTCATCGCAGACGCTATGTCTCGATTTATGTTTACATGCATTACGATTTTACTGCAAGCTTGTGTCTTGTGTTAACAAATTTAATCTAGTTATATTGTTTTGCAACGAATTTCACGGAATTTTCGCATGATTATAATATTGTGGCGTGTTTGATTTAAGTGGATTTTGTGGAAATTATCAACGAGGGATTTGTTAGTTCATTTCTTTATATAAAACGAAAATGTAATCGTGATTATTATTTTTATTGTTTCTTCCATCGAATCACATATCTCAAACTGTAATTCAATTTCAAATTAACTAGAATTATTTTTGATTAGTGATTTAACGCAGCAATAAGATACCGTAAGGGTCAAAACAGTTTGTAGCAGAAAAAACGGCATCAAATAGTTAAGCATTTAACACAGAAATAATAAACACAAACATTAATATTCAAGTTGAGTTATTTTAATAGGATTTACATTTTCTATTAGAATTAGGCGAAGAATTACGCCAAAAAAGTAGCACATCTGATTCTTGTTTAATCATTTCGTGACAAATAACATATTAACGAGTTTGACGTCAAAATCAATATTATGCAATAAAATAAAGCATTGTCATTTTTTCAAGAACTATGATATAATATGGAGTACTATTATGGATTAATTTCTGTAGTGATTATGAAGTTAGAGGTATTGACTATTAATATAACCACAGTTCTTATTATATCTCTAATCTATCCCTATTAGATAGTACTAAGACCTCATCTTTATAGTAATTACTAATTAGTTTGCTGTACATACTTTAAACGTATATTTTATCTGTGACTTTCGATTTTTAACATATGGGGACTTATTTTCGTATGTATGTTTGTAGGTATTAGTATGTGTGTAAAGGTATATATACTATTATGTGGTCGTATGCGTATGTCGGAATGTGGATGCCAATTTTATCTGTGTGTGTGTGTGTTAGGGCAGATTTGTCTCTGAAAAAAATATTATCTATATCTCAACATATTACATAGTGTGTCATACAGCAGGTTGTCCGGTTAATTCGTGAATAAGTGACAAACATACATAAAATGACAATAAAGCTAAACGTGCTACTTCTAAAGCCGTACAGTGTTATGTCAAAAAGAACCTACAGGTGGACGATAAAATGCTGTAGTGTGTTCTGACAGTGAATATAGAAATATATACTGGTGAAATTATATCGCGTTTGAGAATAGCGCCATCTATTGGTGGGAAGCAGCAGCTTGAACTGACTAAGAAGAGTGTATCAAAGAGAAGAAGAGAATATTGTAAAACGGTATACGGAGAAGTTAACTATTACCCCAACGTGGAAATAAGAAACTGCTATATCTATTGGTGGCATTTACAAGTACATTTTAGGATCATCGCCATCTGTTGACCAAAACTTGAACTTTTGAAATCAGCGCCATCTATTGTTAAAAAACAAGAACTTATTGATATCAGTGCATCTATCGATCAAAACTTGATACGGTATGGTGGAAGACACGGCGCAGACCGCGGACCGCGTGTCCGCGGCGGCGGTGCTGCAGTTTGCTGCGCGGGAAGCGCGAGAGGGGCGGCGGTTCGCTGAGTTTGGTGCGCATGCGTTCGCGAGCATCACTTATAATGCATATGGTACTTGTTTTTTTTTTGTTTATATATACATGTGTGTGTATGGAATAAGTGTAAGTAGAGATAATATGATGCTTATAAAATGTTTTCGTAAGTCAATTCAAGTAGAAATACGATACTATTTATATTTTTTGATTGGTAAAAGCCCCGTATTCGTGGTAAACATTTGTTGCGCAGTTAAGTTGATTAATATTATTTTATTGCTTTGTTTAGCTGTTGCTCATAGGGCGAATATATTTCAACATGACATTTTTAATATAAGAGCAGGCAAACGAGTATGTGGATCGCCTAGGAAGCGATTCCACAGTTCATAGGCATCTATAGACGTGTCCGAAATGTGTCTTTCGTGACTTCGTCTTGAATTCGTGTCCGAATACTAAACCAAGCAGTTTTGCCGGCAACATGTTGACAGCAACATTTCAACGTGTTGAATAAACTTTTTCTTTCCTGTCCTGTTTTACTTAATTATGGTTAAATAATAATTCAACGTAGCAACAGTTATCTTCCATCTCAATGCAACATAAGAGCAATGGTCGAAATTTGGGGCATGGTAGATTATTATTAAAGAAATAATTAGATCGATAACGCTTTATTTAAATTAAGTTACTGCTTAAATTAAAACGTCTTATGAATTTAATTCATCAGTATAATGAAAGATGTAGGTATACAAAGTTTTAGTAATTCACTTATAAGATCATCTAATTACAATGGATGAATAGGCAGATAAACTGCCAATTCAATGAAATTATGCACCTATGTTTAATGTCTCTCGAATATTGTAGAGTTTTTGGTTATTCTTCTCCATAGATACTGCTTTCCGAATCGGTGGTAAATGTTAAAAATACTTATGTTATGACGATTCGAAAGTGCTACTAAATAGTAGTCTAATTGAATAAATGAATGTTTGAGTTTGAGTTTTGGGTTTTCTTATTCTTCTTTGGCATAGCTCTTAGGAATTTGCCCCTAAGAGCTATGCCAAAGAAGAATAAGAAATTATTCACATAAAAGTTTATAACTTTAAATGCCACTTCTTCCAATATGGCCACTAGCACATTGCATGCTTTGGCACGTGTCTACAAATAGAATTATATAAAACAATCGGTTATATCCAGTTAACAAACAGCATCGGGCAAAGTGCCTAGATAACAGTGTAACTGGTTCATTATTTGCGAAACCGTAGATAAGGGGGCATAGGTGATGCCAAGATGGCCGCCTGTTACTGTACAAACGAGATTGGAAGAAATAGATCAGCAATTAATGAGTCATTAATTTGACATGGTGCAATTATTGGTTATGCACAAGTTGATGGGAAATAATGAAATGTGATGACTTTAGTATAGCCAAAATCTGTCTCTGTGGTAAAACTAGCGATCTAATTCGAAAAGTTGTCAGCAATTTGTAACGATACTTGGTTATAATTTTGGGCATATTTTCACGTACAATCTGATTATCTTCAGTTTCAAGCAATTAGTAGAGAAATTTTATTTTATTCGTGAACAGAAGTGCGTAGGGAATGTATTATGTCTATCTTATGTTGGTAACACTCCGCACTACTTCCTTCATCCTTTAAAATAGTATTCGTCTGCATTATTGCGGATTCTTACATCCACGTTCCACACAGAGTAGCCTATTATCTACCTCTAGATATCTACTTGAACATAATGTACTGCATCAAGACTTGCAGAATACACCAAAATTTTCCACATTTATAATCGTTAAGTTTAACGGTTGTTATCAATCACCTATGCCCTAATAATGTATGTTTTGATATACATATTTGGCATGACTTGAAGATATTTTTTTATGGTTTAATCAGAATTTGCACAATAAATGTTAAAATTATAATAGTAGAATATGGACTGACCCAGAATTACGTAACCGTAAAAGTATAAGGATTGTTTGTGTTAGTTTCAAAGAAAAATTTCAAAGTCTCGTCATGGCAATACCCTCACGTCATCTAGCAAGGCGACGAATTTGGTATATTTGAATATTGCCAAAGAAGTTTCACTTCTGACACGCGTGCTCATTATGACAATACATGGTGACCTTCCAGCCTCCCTCGGCGAGATGGGTGGCAGCGCTACGAGCTCGTCCTCGTCACACATGTCGCCGGGATGGCAGGTCAACGACCTCGACTTGGATCTACCTGGAGAGCTGTCTATGAAGTGAGTCAAATCAAATCATTTATCTATATTCTATACTAATACTAGTTTTACGCCCGCGGCTTCGCCCGCGTTTTGAAAGAAAATCGATGAAACCTATCCTATGTGTTAATCCAAGTTACCCTTTTTATGTGTGCTAAATTTCATTGTAATCGATTCAGTAGTATTTGCGTGAAAGAGTAACAAACACACACACACATCCTCACAAACTTTCGCATTTATAATATTAGTAGGAGTAGGATTATAAAGAGGAAAGATTTGACTGGTTGTTTGTTTAATTTGAATAGGAAACGAAACTACTGGACCGATTTAAAAAAATATTTTATCATTAAAATCCTACATTATCCCTGATGAACGTGATTCACAATAATGCCTTTGAAAAGGTAATACATATTTTCGAGCGGTGTTGTATGAAATATTGATTTCAATTAACACCTTATTTCGTAGCGGTAATGTTCAAAGTTGACAAAATAGACTCAGCCTATAATTTTTAATGGCTTCATGCTTCACAGACTACACACTTCAATTTCTATTTTTTATACCATGTAAGTACTGTTTTCTAATTGTAACTGTAATTGAATACCATAATAATATCAGTTTGTATGTGCCATAAAATAAACGTTTTTTCTTTCTTCTTTAATACATGCAAGCAGTTTTGCTTCCGATACTTTTGAGCGTAATTGTTAGTCTAGTTGTTTATTGTACAGCAGTACCTAAATGTCGAAGATTTTATAGGAATTTCCTGTAACGTTAGTGGTTTCAAATGGAAGGACCAATGTTCAGTTGAGTATGTAAAAAATATGTTGTTGAATTTTACTTGTATCAATTTTCCATACCAATACTGTCCGTGCATTTGCATACATTTTTCTTACCTCAAGTTTCCTGAGATAGCTGATAAGCGATAAGGCCGCCCTTTGTACTTTAACTCTCCTCTATCTTATATATGATAAATGGTTCAAATAGTTAAACCAAACAAATATTCTATAGTCTGTTGCACCATAAACTAGATTTTGGTCATTTTTCTCCTATATGATATATATTTGTGAACGTACTGCCACTTCAGAGAAGGGTCACTGAAAATGAGTGTTGATCAACTGTGTTACAACTTTTGCTGAGCGGCTACCTGATTTGGCTCCACTTTTTTGCCTTCTTTTTATTTTATTGTTACTTAGTGCATTTACTGTGTTGTTTATAATTGTATTGTCTTGATTTTAATTTGTTTAATTTGTGTTGTGCTTATTGTAATATTGTCGAGTCAAATTAATGCTATCTCTTTCTGGTGTGTCGTTCGCTCTGGATTTTGAATCTTCCACCTTCCTTGTTTGAGTAAAAGTGTTAGTTATATTGTTTATAATTTTTTCATTTAATCATTCTAGTGTTTTTTTCGGATTTTAATTCCGCTACCTTTATCGTTTATTTATTGTATTGTTTGTTATAAACAATACAATAAATAAACTTAATAACAAATTGTAGCTCTGAACTTTTCTCCTTGTCTTTCCAGTGTGTCTTTCTCTATGGATTCTTCTACCTTCTTTGTTTGACCAAAAGCGTTTGTATATAATATTGTTTATAACAAAAGCGTTAGTATATTGTCTATTTATTAAGCTATTGCATAGCTTCTAAACAACCTGACGCTCCCCACTCCGACGGGCGGAGGTGTGGCTTGAAGGCATAGCATGCAATAGCGCAACCGCGGCAGTCCCCGAGTGCCACACGTCTTTTTTATTCTATTTACATATTATTATAATGTTTTACAAAAACAGTGATGCTCTCCTATCGTTGCCGTCTCTGGCGGTGTTCAAACAAGAGGCGCCGTCCCCCACGGGGACCGTGCTCTCGCCGCCGCGGAGGGCGTGGCCTCGCAGACCGGATGATAGACAGGTTGGTACTGTACGTTTAATCTTTACCAATATTATAAAGCTGAAGAGCTTGTTTGTTTGAACGCGCTAATCTCGGGAACTATTGTCCCGATTGTACGGTCCGATTTGAAAAATTCTTACGGTGTTAGATAGCCCATTTATCGAGGCTATAGGCTATATATTATCACGCTAAGATCAACAGGAGCGGAGCACTGCGGGTAACACCGCGGGGCACAGCTACTATGTCATAAACTGAGCCACACTGCGCTATATATTTTTCTATGTACGTATTTATTATTCTCTCATAATTATTATGGTAACTCCACAGATAACAAACATGGCGATCGACAACCGTGAGCCGATGGACGAGGGCTGCCAACCGTCGCCGCCACACAACAATATGATGAGCCAGCATTGTAAGTATTTACTATTTACTATACAGTTAGCATCGACCCGTCTTCGCTCGCGAAGGGAAGGAAATTCCTGTGGGATATTTTATCAGATCACTCTATAAATTGGCTTCGTTACGATGTGAAATAAAGACGAAAATTAAATTACAAATGAACACGCTTTCGTATTTATAATATTATTTAGTGATTTAATAAGGGTAGACCTTTGATAAAAACATAATAAAATATTATGTAACTCAGGAATAGGTAATGTAAGGTTTCCGTTTGTGAAATAATTTTTTCGATAAAACAAAAAAAAACGAACAAAAATCTTTCTCCTATCTCTATCCTATCTGAACCTCTTGATAATTTTACTAATTTCCCGCTCGCGTATACAAAGGAAATTCCTTTTGGAATAAGATGTTTCACCGCGGTAAAAAATAGCCTGTCACTCTCTAGTCTCCTAGCTATCTCAAGACATAAAAATTATTGCATAAAATCGCTCCGTTACGACGTAAAAGACAAATAAATAAAATAATTTACTTTCGCATTTATAATTAACTAGCTTACCACCCGCGGCTTCGCCCGCTTTGTCTAAAACCTAATAAATTATATACTAAAACCTTCCTCTTGAATCACTCTATCTATTTTAAAAAAACCGCATCAAAATCCGTTGCGTAGTTTTAAAGATTTAAGCATACAAAGGGACATAGGGACAGAGAAAGCGACTTTGTTTTATACTATGTAGTGAAGGCATGATTATTTTTAGTCTAGACGGATAATAATAGCACAGGAATAAATTTAAACTGACCCTGACTTTTTTCCTGATATTTATTTTTAATTTAAATTTTATTTTTTAAATGAACCGGTATTTAAAGATGTGTTTTTACTTTTTAGTTTATATTTTTAGAACTAGATAATATTTTAATTGAAACAGGTTGTATGCCTACATAACGATTGAAGAGTGCATACATAAAAAAAAAATGTATTTTTTCCTGTGTATTTTTAGTATATAACTAGCGGTCCGCCCCGGCTTCGCCCGTGGAACATATGAAAAATAGATGTTGGCCGATTCTCAGACTTACCCGATATGCACAGAAAATTTCATGAGAATTGGTCCAGCCGTTTCGGAGGAGTATGGCAACGAAAACTGTGACACGAGAATTTTATATATTAGATATTATGTTTCTAAGCAATTTGCGTCATAGAGTGACAGTGTGAGGATCTAAATTGACTAAAGAACTTTATTTAAAGAAGTAAAAAATCGTATACAAAATAAGTAAAAATTCGTATCTTCCAACCTCATAATTTTTCTAATATATAAAATTCTCGTGTCGCAGTGTTTGAAGTTAAACTCCTCCGAAACGGCTTGACCGATTCGCATGAAGTTTTGCGTGCATGTCGGGTAGGTCTGGGAATCGAACATCTATTTCGTGTGTATATTTTTTTTTGCTACAAAACAAATTAAATACGTAAAAATTCTTGTATTTTCTTACAGCTAGCAGCCCGGAAAATATGCAGTGTCAGCCGTCAATGCCGGCGGCCATGATGAATACGAACGGCTATCATTCGCCCAATGAAAATGATAATAAAAGTAAGTGTAATTCCCTGTTTTATTTACTTTACTAGTAAAATTATAAAAAAAAAATCCAGTCTCATTTTTTTTTGTAAAAAAAAAATCTATTTTCGATGATAAATAATTTCGCGTCAGATTTTTTTTTTTATTACTTATTTACGGCAAAAAGTTGAATTCATTGCTCTGCTTTATATAAAAAATAAATATTTCAGGACTAAATTATATATATTTTTTTAATATCGTAACTAAGTATTGAACGCCATCTAGTGGAAAAAATCTCTGCTTTGAAATTTAAAAAAATATAAATGTAATAAAAATATTATTTATTTGTTATTGTTTTTAGACGCAGGTCTGCTAATGTGTTCGCCGTCAGCGTTCGATGGATTTTTACAATCGCCAATACAACGCTCTGAGACCAGCTATAAAGATGATTCGAGGTAAATTCAATTCAAATAAATGATAATTTCAAATCAAAATTCAAACAAGTGTTAATTTTAAATGAAAATTCAAATTCAAATACATTTGATTATATTATTTTGAAAATTCATGATTTGAAAATTCACTATTTAAAGAATATAATAACTTCTAGACAGGCTATTTAAAAAAGGCAAATTTTATAATTGAAAAAAAGAATAAATACATAAAAATCAACAATCGCCTATTAAAAGCTCGTCAAAAATATCCCAGTACTGTAATTCTATCTAATACTAGCTGTTCCCCGCGGTTTCACCCGCATTTCTCCGCTCCTGTTGGTCTTAGCGTGATGATATATAGCCTATAATAGCCTTCCTCGATAAATGGGCTATCTAACACCGAAAGAATTTTTCAAATCGGACCAGTAGTTCCCGAGATTAGCGCGTTCAAACAAATAAACAAACTCTTCAGCTTTATAATATTAGTATAGATTCATTGAAATTAACACCTTATTTCGTGGCAGTAATGTTCAAATTCTATTGTAACGCGTATGAGAAAACTGCCTAATACACGCATAGGCAGAGTTTAGCATCGGACCCGTAGTTCCCGAGATTAGCGCGTTCAAACAAACACCTAAAAAATAGCGTGTGTGCCGTGCGCACGTGTCAGAAGTGAAACTTCTTTGGCAAGATTCAGAGATACCAAAGTCGCCTTATTCCACGACGTAACGGTATTGTCATGACGCGACCTTGAAATTTTACTCTCAACGCGCCTAAAGTTTCACTTCAAAAACTGTTCAGCTATATAATATTACACGAATAAAAAAGAGTGTGTGTACTTATGTACACGCGTTAGAAGTTATACTTCTTTGGCGTATGGGAAAAAATACTAGAATATACAACTTGAACATAGTTACATACCACCTAGAACTAACTTCATGCTGTTAAATTTAGGTGTCGGTGTGCGCGCGCATCGTAAAAATTCACTCTCATCATTTTTCTCCATCGCGCCAAAAGAAGTATAACTTCTAAAGTATAACTTCAATAACATATTGTATGTTTGTTTGTCACAGATTTCAATATGTGCTAGCGGCCGCTACATCTATAGCGACAAAACAAAATGAAGAAACATTGACATATTTGAATCAAGGACAGCCTTATGAGATAAAATTGAAGAAATTGGGCGATCTCTCGCACTCCAAGGGGAAGATATTGAAGGTGAGTTTTTAATTTTATTTATATTGTTTATTTTCAATTACAGTAGACTTATGTATAAAATCTGTAAGATTCGCTATAAATGTGCTGTCTAGTTAAAAATGAATATTATGATACCCTATTTGAAATAGAGTAATATTTTTTCTATAAAACTTTTTTTTTTAATTCGTTTATTCTCGATTTTATGATTTTCGAATGTTTCTCGTTTCTAGTTAGCAAAAATACTTAAAATCGATTAAGTACAGAATTACGTGATATTCTTCAGACGAGAAAATTAATTGCTTACGCTTATTGTATTATCAGAATCTATATTCAAATCTATCTTAAAATCAAATAAACGATTTTTATTTTATTTATTTATTTTTTTTTTATATTTGGTATTTCATCAATTATTAATATCTAAATATAGTTTTGGGATATACCGATAATATAATGAAATAATTGTATTTTAGGCTGGTTGCAGAGCTTGACCGACCGTCAGTGCGTACGTCAGTCGCGCTTGTCATATGTATGGAAATTCATAAAACCGTTCATAGCTAGACCGACCATACGCACGCGTATTGTCATGCGCATTAGTGTCATAGTCATACACATTGTTGATGCGTATCGTCAGGACCGACGGTACGCACTGACGGTCGGTCAAGCTCTGCAACCAGCCTTAAGGTCCTTATAACATTACAATAAAAATAAATAAATAAAATAAAAAAGCCTTTTATTTCCACACACTTTGGATGGTTTTACAATATTAATTTGTGTTAGTTACAATTTGGAAAAAATTTAAATAAAATTTTAAAAAATTTAAATTTATATTTGACAGTTATACAATAAAAAATGTTAAATTTTATCGGTTTTCATTTAATACGAATTATTCAACAGAGTGTTATAAAAATATGTTTCCACGAGCGTCGGTTACAATACATGGAGAGGGAACAGATAGCGCAGTGGCACGCGCAGCGACCCGGCGAGAGAATAATTGAGGTAATCATGTTTATACCCGTGGTTTTGCTCGCTTTGTATAAAACCTATGATATATAAAAAAGCTAGATACGTTACCCGCTCTCTATTTTGGCAAGAAAAAACTCAGCTAAGTGCCCGAGTTTCACTTAGTCACGCACCATTCAGCGTCGTGGCTGGACGTTCTTTTTGTATTTAAATCGGCAGTTGTTATTACGAAGTACATGAGTGAGACATGTATTATGTCTCGTGCGTGAGAGTGAAAGAGAGAACAACTGTATTGGTGATAATGCGTTAGTAAGTAGGTATGTATTAATTACGCTGTTTTTTAGTGCAATGATGTTGGCGTATGCCGCGTCTACTAGTATAATAGGTCATTGTATAAAACTGTATTTTTTATATGCCAAAATATACCTCGATAATCGTGCTATGTGTTAAAAAAAACTGCATCAAAATTTGTTGCGTAGTTATAAAGATATAAGTACATAGAGGGAACAGATAGCGCAGTGGCACGCGCAGCATCCCAGAGAGAGGATAATCTGACCGGTTTATAGCCGGATTTTCCTGCGATTTATTTTAAATTCAATTGTTTGGTGCACCAAATTACAATAAAATCGATACGATAGAAAATAACCCCAAAGATACCTATAATCTTTCACTCGTTCGATTCCCGGACGTAGACGGGAACATGGAAAACATTTAAATGCTGTTTCTCCAACTCAAAAATATATTTATACAATTAGACTTCTTCTTAAAGCACTTTTGAATCGTCATGTCATAGTTTTATAATTTACCACCGATTGGGAAAGAAGTTTCTACAAGCAATATGTACATAATATATCGTGATAATTCAATGAAAAAACAAAGAAATTTTTCCAATCTGTGATAATATTCTATCTCTAGTATTTTAAATAATATAAGATGTAATTTCTTATAATAATGTATTTTCTAGGGCCTATTTTTTTATTCTTACTGTATTGTAAAATTTTCTATCTCTAATATTTTAAGTAATGTCCTTTCTAGGGCCTTTTTTTCTTACTGCACACTAATAGAATGAATATTATAACATTTCCCTCACAGGTAGACGTACCGCTATCGTACGGAGTGACTCGCGTCGAACAACCGGCGGCTCTAAACGCACTGCACGTGTATTGGGACCCCACTAAAGATGTCGGCGTTTATATAAAGGTAAGATAAAGAAAGAAGATTGAATGATTGTGTTAACTATGTAATATGATAAAGAAGAAATATTTGTGTTTTCACACATTATACTACTGGACCGATTTAAGTTGTAAAAAAAAATATTTATCGTGAATACAGTTAAATTGTACGCTAAAACTATAATACATATGTATATGAATGACAATAACATTTAATATTATATGAACATATTAATCATTTGTTAATTTTGTTATTATTTTTTGTTCAGTTGCATCTATATAATTGATATGTATATCCTTATGTTTTACACCAGGTGAACTGTATTTCCACGGAGTTCACAGCGAAGAAACATGGCGGTGAAAAAGGCGTACCTTTTCGTATACAAGTAGAAACATATCTAGCGAGCGAGGAGTTAATTCGCTTGCATGCAGCCGCTTGCCAGATTAAAGTGAGTTTTTTTGTTATTTTTTGTGATTTTTTTGAGATTTTTACTTATTAGCAATCCGCTCTGACTTCGCTCGAGCGTACTACTATCTTTGTTAGATTGAAGAATATATTTTTTATATTTTTTGTTGTTTTTTTCTTACTATATATAATATAACAACGATAAGATACATATAAACCTGTCTCTTTGATAGATTTTATAAATAGATTTTAATTGAAAACTCAGGAAATAAACCTATAAATTACATAAATATAAATATTATACATCATAGGAATGAAATTCTTTACCTTACATATTTTCTTACGTCTCCCTTTTTTCATATTATTTATACTAATTAATTCAAAGTTTTCATTCATTCAGGGAAAAAATAAATCCATACTAATATTATAAATGCGAAAGTAACTCTGTCTGTCTGTCTGTCTGTTACTCAATCACGCCTAAACTATTGAACCAATTTGCATGAAATTTGGTATGGAGATATTTTGATACCCGAGAAAGGACATAGGCTACCTTTTATTGCGAAATATGTACCACGGGCGAAGCCGGTGCGGACCACTAGTATACAATAAACTTAATTTTTTTATACGAAAAATTGTAAAAAAATGTGTATTTTTTTTGTCACCAGGTGTTCAAATTAAAAGGCGCAGATAGGAAGCACAAGCAAGACAGAGAGAAGGTCATGAGACGACCGCCGGCCGATTTGGACAAATACCAACCCGGGTGTGAAGCCACTGTGCTAACTACGGTAAGTTTTAGGAAATATTGAACGATAAACCTTAACAATAAAACAAGTGATAACTGCGTTAAAAACAACCGACTTCAAACTTGCACTTGCAACATTTACAAATACAGACAAAAATGCTCATAAAATAAAAACTACTGGGCCTATCCGAATAAATTTTTTATGGGACCAATTCGACACCATCCCGCATCGAACAAAAAAAATCACGTAAATCGGTTCAGAAACCTCGGAGTAATCGTTGTACATACATTAAAAAAAAAAACATACCGGCCGAATTGATAACCTCCTCCTTTTTTTTGAAGTCGGTTAATAAAATTTTAAATCATAACATTTATAATTTGTAACTAGATTCTTGTAAATAAATGTAATTTGAATTTCCATTCAAAAAGGACGGTGAGTGATAAAATAATTATCAAAACCCGTTTACCCATTCTAAAGTTTTGAGGAAATAAACAAAAAAAAATATACGTCGGCACGTCGCTTTTTTCAGTCGATCGAAAAAATCAAAATTTGTTTTATGTTTTATTCATTTTTATTTTTGTTTTTGAAGTGAAACTTCTTAAGTCGCTTTGAGAGTAAAATTTCAAGTTCCCGTCATGGCAATACAGTCACGCTATGGAGTAAGGCGAATATTTTGGTATCTTTGAATCTTATCAAAGAAGTTTCACTTCTGACACGTGTGCTCGGCACACACGCTCTTTTTTATTATACTTTATTATGCATACATTATAAAAGAATGGTGTTGATGTAGCTCAATTGGCGGTCTTATCACTAAGCGGAGATCTCTGCCAGGCAACCTTAGTAATATTGCTACATATTGTAATATTAATATTTTTGTCACCAGCTATCGAGTGACGCTTTGATGCCACCGCCATCGCTGGTGACCACTTCACCACCTTATTCGCCAGAAATGTGGTAAGTTTATATAATTTTAAAAATTAAACCATGTGCGTACAATAAAAAATAATCACGTTCAAAAATAGTCTGAAGCAAAACTCTGCCTATACCTATATTAGGGCAGAGTTTTCTTTTGAGTAATATAATGGATTTTGAACATAATTGTCAAGGAATAAGGTGTTAATTTGAATGAATGTTTTGTACAACGCCGCTCGGACATTTGTAACGAAGTTTTTAATAGCCCTGTATACATGGTAAAAATTAGTTTAGCAATGTAAAATCATCATTATATTGTGCAGTTGCTACTTCCTGTTAAAAAATGTGTGCGTGTACTAGTGTACACACGTAAGAAGTGAAACTTCTTTATGACCTTATTTTTCAGACAGTAATTTACTATATGTCTAATTAATTTTTCAGACAGTAATTTACTATATGTATAATACGTCGAATCATGCGTGGTAGGGATAAGACAAAGATGGCGCGTAACGGAAAAATGTCACACGTAACGAAAAAATGTTACACTAAATTTTTTTCCAACCCCGATAAAGAAGTTTCACTTCAAAAATATTCTGGCAACACTATTACAAAGTTGATAACAAAGTTGTCGCCCGAGGAAGCGACAACATTGAAAAGTTTCTAGCAACATTGTTGATCAACTGTTGCCCAACAAATGTGTAGCAATAAACATCATTGTGTGTATCAAATGAATTGATGAAATGATGAGATGCAGTCAGCAATCTAAAAATAACAAGAAAAATTCACCAAATTGTCATCAAAATTCCCAACAATAATTTACTCATTATTAAATGAGTTACCAGCCGTGATATTTCACAATTCATTCATGTAATGTGACATGACAATATGATATTCAAAATGGCCGCGGTCAAATAGAATCACATACGAAAATAGAGTGGTAAATTGCATCAATTGAACGACACTTGAGACGGTAATTTATGCGGAGCACAAATGATGTATGGAATGTTCTAGAGGTTACGATTCGAACGGTTTTGACGTTTAACGATTCGAATTTTGAATTATAAATAGCTTTGAAGCAGAGACATTAGAGTATGGTGGGTGAAAGTTGGGCGGAGGGAAAATGGAATATATTTGAATAGGGTTTCGATTTTCGTGCGAATGACTATTTGAACACCGAATTATAATTTTGTAAACATGGTGTTGAAAGATTCTGGCGATTAAATACTAGTCAAATACTACTACTACTCAAATATTTTAAGTTTTATATCAGTTGACCAATAAAATAAAATAATTAATGAACCTCACATCATGCTATAACTCCGATCTATGTCCTTAATGTCCTAATGCGTGGAAATTCTAATAAGAAATTCATATAACTATATTCTACAACGTACAATGCTCGTCATGGGAATCAAGCCTGCAGCCACGCGTTTCATTTTGTTCTAAACCACTAGTGCAGAGTACGCAAGCTTTCTTATTTTTATTTGTGTCTTCTTGGGACCGTGCGTGACCGTTTTTCTACAAAAAATATCGGTCCAGTATAAATTTTGCCTAAAACGCATTACTCGAGTAGTATACGATATATTAGTGTACATTTACTGTAGAAAATGCATTAAAATTAACATCAATTTTGTCAGATTCTCGTACTATATTCATAGCACAAACATAGAATAACAATAGTTGTCACCGAGTAGTTCATACTGGTCTCTCAACTTGTTAATTACCAGTTTTAACTTTTAACTGTGCGTTAATTTAAATAAACTACTTTAACGACACCGTTAATTGTATACCAAGCTTCTACTAGCGTTGAAAATTATGCATTTAGCCGTAATACATTTCTCGGTTATGGTTTGTTATAAAATAATAAAATTATTTTTATTTCTCCTTCTTTATTTTAAATAAATTTTCGTTTTCAACTTGAAATAACCAATTTACAGAATAATCAAATCGATTAAAAGGTAATCGATGAATTTTTAGCCCGTAGACAAAAACCGGTAATTATCGATTAAACACATCACATCCCTGGCATAATTTTAAAAATAGAACAACGATAATTGCGTAGTGGGTTTCAGCGTAATTGCATTAAAGAGGCCCTAGGGAATTAACATACGGATGTGAACTCAATTGATACTTTATAAATACAGCTACAGCGTTATAGAACGGTTTGTTTGTTTACAATTATACACAAGGCCGTTCATTAAATACTACTCTACTTACCTACGTATATTTTGATGAAATTGATTCGATAGACTTTTTTACATGTAAACACTATTGTATTTGTATTATGAATATAATAATATAATGCGAATAATAAAATGCGAATTAAATGTAGATTTGCATATATAAATATAACATGACAACACAATTTCGTTAAATTCTAAAATAAAGTGTGTGGTAATACGGTGTTATACATCTAATAAATATAATTTATAAGTACGTAAAAAAAGAACTTAATTTATTTCAACTCTTTATTATATTGTTAAATTTTTATTTTTTGTTAATTTTGCTATATATGTATAAGTAATTAAAATATAAAAAAGCCATATTTAATGATGTTATACCTTGTTTTAAGGTTTATAAAAATAATAGTCAGTGACTTGATGTTTAAAGTTATTCTTCCAAATCCCAAGTTCTGATATAAAGGATGTTTTACATCAAATTCAATAGTCATTTGAATAATGGAGATTGAAATAAAAATTTCCGCTGTTATGTTTACGACAAAATGTAGGCAGTGTGGTTGCATAAAAATATCGAGATGTTTAACCTAATTTTTTTTCCTGCTTTACTGGGGAGTGGGGACGTCATTTTTGTTGTTTTTTTTTCTCTCATTAGTTCGAAAATCCCAAGTACAATTCATTGTGAAAACAATTAATAAGTCTCCATATTGAGTATAGGCTGTTTATTAGTGCATCAGATCATTCCTCTTTTATTCGTCGCTACTCAATATGTTATAGTTTTTGTCTCAAGCGTCTCTAAAAATGATTGTCCTGTACTTATATTTCGTTGCCTGTACTTATTTTTCCTTTCAAAAATTGATTAACAAGTAGTATAAGTTTTTTGTCGGCCATAACCTGCCCCATTTAGCTATCCCCATTTACACACAATCGAGTTGTTATCTTCGCATCAGATTTGCACAGCAGATGAACTCGTATCGCCCCCGTTTGTAACGCGCGCTATATTTAGCCCGCATCCGCCGGTGTTGGCAACTAAACCCGTTTAAAGGGGTAATAGCTGGTGGTATTGTTGAAACTGCCAATTGCAATACGTTTGTGTCGGTTGCAACATTTTATTGCGGCTTTTGCTAATGACTATAGAATTGTTAGGCACTGATTTTGATGGCGTTGCATACTTGTTGAGGCTGCTAGTTTTTTGTTGATAATACATACGATATTCACGTGGTTTAAATGTATTTATTAGATGCAGACGTGGTGTGTCCAACTTTTTGGTTATATAAGGATAGCTATCGGCCAAAGGAATAATTTAAACTCGAATAGGCTGAGTGAACCAAACTTGCTTTATTCTGATTAAATATTTACATGAAATTTTAGCTACGTCCAAGTTTATCTGTGAATTGAGTTACGGCTGTCTGTGGGCAGGTTTCATGTTCATTTAAAGGATATTTTAATGTAAATATTACTAAAGGATAAGCAAGATAAAATACGCATATAACTCAATATCTTCATATGGGATCGTACGGGATTTTGCTATCTGATATTGATTGATTCTGCCAGTATGAAGTATACAATTTATGTTAACTATTGTAAGCCTGGTTTTGTCGCTTGCAAATTTGTAAAGGTTTTTCTTCACTTTGAACGTTAAGGCAGCAAAACAATGTACCATGTGTGGCATAATTGTTGTATTGTGTGCAATAAGATACAATTTTGAAAATGTCGAAAATATAGTTCTTCTTTAATGTATCTTGACTCTAGATCAAGGTTAGGAATAATTTCTTCGACAAAAAATGGGTGCGCGTGACATTGATTTCGATGTAGATTTATTTCATTTGCCAGGGTTCTGAGCAGAGTACCAGTTACCACGTGCATTGAATAGCTAATGTAATACCCGCTATGTAAGACTCGACCATGGAAATATTATACGGTTTCCACAAGAGCATTGACTTTATTATGACTAGGGTCTTTCTAATATAATATCTGAAACGTTTACGGATAAGTTTATAAGTATAGAGTGTGGTATCGTTATGAATAAATGTCAGATGTTAGAAATGGTGACCTTATGGTGCCAGTAATGCGGCTAGGAACTCTTACATTAGAAAACTCACCCAAGTTATTTCTTGTCTTCTATGTAACTAAGCTTCGTTCTGAATATTTTTTAAATATTAAAATTTTATTACATTTTGAACAACAAAAGTTATCATAAAAAACCAACCTTGAATTTAGCGAAAATAAGTAAATTCTAGAGTCTAGTCGTGCCAATTCTTTATCTAAGTTTGAAGATCTATTAAATTGTGAACACGTATACGCAAGATACGTATAAAGATTACACACGATGTTTTTCACAGCACCTTAGCTATGTTTGCTGGTACATTTCCACTAATCCAATTGACGTCGGATTGAACCGACTAAAACCGTGAACACGGCTAACACCCTTATCCATCGTTAATTTGTATTGTAGTTGACACAAATCGAATTGGTAACAAGCCGTCATTGCAATAATTATCACCTGTCAAAGACAAATTAATACCAAACAAAACCAGATTTGTGTAAATAATTAATTTATTATGTACGACAATTGGTAGAACTTGTTACATTAATGTAATTTTTCTGTAATAAGCACTTTACTTGATATTCTCTCATAAATTAGGTGTAAGGTTGTTCATAAATGAGCGCACGATATATTTAAGGATTTTTAGTGGAGAGTATTTAAAAAAGTAATTAGAATCTTTATTGAAATGCTATTACCATTTAAGATAAGTCAGTTACGTTTTTGCAATAGGTACATATAAACATTAAACACCTAAATTTACCACATTTGCGCCCAATTTTAAGTGGCCTAGACTAGAAGTAGTACCTTCATATTTCCAATACTAAAACAACATTATCTTCATAATCAATGTTCTACATAATTGTAGCATATGTTTGAGCATGATGAATGGGCGCCCCATTTTATTATAGTTGAATTACATGTTTTACACGTAATTCATCTTTTAAGTACATATTGTATTGTATAAAAACTTCATACCAATCTTATCTAATGCAATTTATTATTATCCAAGAGATTTAAGTGACTCAACAGTCCGCTACGATGTAAGAATGACGGTTACAGTAGTTTACAATGTTGTCGGAGGTCATGCCTCAAAGTTTGTTACGCAGTACACTACAGAAGTGATTTACAGTGATACTAACCCGTTGGCAAGTAGTAACCGGTAACGTCAATTTTAATACAAAAACTAGTTCATGTCGGTTACCAACAAATTGGTTCTCAATTGGCCGAAAGTGCATGACGGCGATCATTACGTACAATTTGTATCCGGTCCTTTGCCGATTCGTCTGTACAATTTTAAGAAGCGGTATCAAGCACTTACATCTTAAAATAATAATCAATTATCTGTGTATTTTCTATTAGTTAAATATGATTCATCGAAACGACAGTGAAACCGAATCGATAAAATGCAACACAGTTCCTCACTAGTCGCGTGACGTTCAATGCACTAACAAAAGCCGGCCGCGGCCTCCGCGAACCGATTCGAACCGGTTTTGATCCAATCGACTAGCGCGCCTCACTCGCGGCCAATCAGCGCCCATGCTATTCAGTCGTTCTCGTTCCGTCATATGTCACGTACTCCTTTGTTTTTATTTCCCGATATTTCTCTGCACAATCGCAAGCTTTCGAAAACTTGCATCGAAGCAATTAGATAATTGTAACAGTGTATTTTGTCGTAATATCGCTACGCGAAGTGACATTCAGTGCGAGGCGGTCGTTGAATAATGTTGGACAAGTGAAAAATCGGTGGTGTACTTTTGTTCAGTGTTCGTACCGTATAGGATAACCAATGGTTGTTGAAGTGGTGAGCGGTCCAGCTATGGTGGTATCTAGCGGCGCAGCATATCGCATCGGTTCCGGCGCGTTTATCTTCTTCAATTTGACCAGACAGGACTACAGCTGACGAGTATTATGCTCGTTTTCGAGCAAAGACTTAGTGCCAGGCATGTGAGCCGGGGGGTAGTGCTCCGCGCGCGGCTTGTTCACGGCGTCGAAGCGAGGGGCTGGCGCATGAAGTTCTCGCTGCTCAAGGCTGAGGTAGAAGTCGAGGCCGAGCCCGAAACGTACATCGAGATCGCGAGACGTCTGAAGGCGGCCAACATAAGCGTTAGACCGTCCCGACTGCGCTTACCGTAAATATCCAGTTTTTACTGAATTTTTGTTGATGTTTTACGTCGTTGTGGCTTTGATTTGTTGCGAAACGATCAAATTGAATAAACACAGATGTTTTGAGTTCACAACACAAACACATTGAACGTATAATTTAAGAATAGACGATGATAACATGTATGATGTACTCACATAGGATGTATTGAATTGTGGAGCCATAGTGATCGGGGTCACTATAATTAGTAGCTAAGTGGATGATTATAGTCTATAGGTACCTTGGACAGCTTCATATGCATTCAATTCAAAAATATAGTCTATGAGGAAACTGTTTAAATTACTAGCTTACTAAACGGCACAACATTGGTAACTTATTTAATATCACAAAATGGTTTATTTCTTACTAGCTAGGAAACTGTAGTTTCACCCGTGGCCATGGTCATACTATGAATTTATATCACATCATATAGCTTTACTCAATAAGATTATAGAACACAAAAATAAGTTTTCTCATAGATTAACTCATTCATACAGACACACATTATACATTAAAACATTTAAAGTATTTATTAAGATTTTAGCACATTAAAATATGTTTGCCACCATGAAGATTTTAGTAGAATGTAGTATAGGTTTCAACTTTCGACTAAAGATTTTTTATCAAAAGACTAGTTTTAACACAAAAAACATCCTATGATTAATAATATAATATAATTTTGGAAAAATACAATCTTTGTTTCTTAAAAATACTCAAAAACAACTGATCAGATCTGTATTAAATTTGTACACAGATAGATTATAGTCTGTTTTAGCATATAGGATATACTTTGATAACATTTGAATGCTTCAAAATGATACATTTTTAATGAAAAAAGCCGATCACTCAACGGCATTCGAACCCGCGTCTTTTACCATGCCGCGGCGACGCCTGACCACACAGCTACCCATGATCCCACCTGAACAATTTCTATGCTTTAAAAATTTCTAAGGCTATTAATTATTACGCAGGTACCATACAAGTAAATCCACAGGCTACAGCTAGTGCTTTAAATGCAGCATCTAATAAATGATATTTTGTTTCAGCACCGCACCAAAAGTGACTAGCCCGGTGCTAGTCAATAAGCCTGCGTTGTCACAACCATGTAAGTATATTATATCTTCTCTATTATATATTATACTAGCAACCCGCATAATATATATACTAAAACCTTCCTCGAGAATCACTCTATAGTCTATCTAATAAAAAAACAGCATCATAATATGTTGCGTAGTTTTAAGCATAAAAAGGGATAACTATAGGGACAGAGAAAGCGACTTTGTTTCATACTATGTAGTGATAAAATTCTCGTATATGAATAAAATTCTCGTGTCACAATGTTAGTTACCATACTCCTCCGAAACGGCTGGACCGATTCACAGGAATTTTTGTATGCCTTTTCGGTAGATCTGAGAATCGGCCAACATCTATTTTTTACCCCTAAGTGATAAGAGTATGACAGAACATTTGCAGGGACAGCTAGTACATATAACAGAAAAAGGATATTTTTTAACATTTATGAGTTTTCATCACCATTTTATCAAGAATGGCTGAACAGATTTTGGTGTGATAAAAAAAATATTTGAGGTCACTTTTTGTTTGTTTTTCTATATTTAAACAAGAAACTAAATTTAGTACAACAATTGGATAATATTTAATGCTTTTAATTTGTAAGGTGATGAATGTTAGTTTTAATGAATAAGGTGACTTTTACATTTTTTAAATTTAAGTTATATTTCCTTATTCTAAGACGCTTTTATTAGATTCATCTGTAAGGGTTCATTTACACTCGATTTTGTCGCAGTTTTAACATACTAATTTCATCCAAACTTTGTACACTTATCTATACTAATATTATAAAGCTGAAGAGTTTGTTTGTTTGTTTGAACGCGCTAATCTTGGGAACTACTGGTCCCATTTGAAAAATTCTTTCGGTGTTAGATAGCCCATTTATCGAGGAAGGCTATATATCATCACGCTAAGACCAACAGGAGCGGAGCAATGCGGATGAAATCGCGGGGAACAGCTAGTCAAGGATGTATAAAAAGAAAAATTTCACGAATTTATCTTACTTGAATAATTGTTTTTTATTTTTTTTATTGTATTTTATTTTTATTACAGCTCTCATCACATCAACCAACCGGATGAAACCTCTATACTGCCAAGAGTGAGTATAAAGAACTCTTCTTTGTATGGTTTTTAAGCATCAAACGTTTTTTTATAGAGGTAGCGCGCACGAGCAACTTTGTCTCCGCAACTATTTTGTCTCTCCCATCAACTCTATGGGCTAGTAAGAAAGTGCGCGCACGTAGCGACGCAACTCCCCATAGAGTTGATGGGAGAGACTAAATAGTTGCGGAGACAAAAGTTGCTCTTGTGCGCTAGCTCTTAGGGGTACCTTTGTGATATTTTTCTATCGAGTAAAATAAGTTGTATTATTTTTTCAATACACTATCTAGCTAGTATATCTCCTGAAGAATATAATATATTTGTCTGAGATTTTTTATTGCAGTTAATCATATACTTTAAAGCATTATAAAAATCGCCTTTAGCTCTTCCAGTCCCCTTAAGTACTTCTTTGCTTGTCATGGTCGGCTTCCTACTTGCTATTATTAACACTGTGTGATAAGATATTTACGAAATGATAACAATAACAAAAAATGTGTAACCTGAATAGATAAGGAGTTGTTTTGTTTAAGTTTTATAGGAAGTGTTTTATGCCTAAAAATATGGGATGATAATGGCTCAAACATTCTTATTATTAGAACAAATCTATGATTAAAATCTAAAAAAAGATTCTCCGTTTTGTGTATTGTTTGTTTGAATTTTATAACTTTTCCATCTATACTAATATAATATTATAAAGAGGAAAAAGGTTTGTAATTATGTATGTATGGTTTTCACACAAACTACTGAACCGATTTCAAAAATTCTTTCACCATTAGAAAGCTACATCTTCACTGAGCAACATAGGCTAGGTTTTATCCAGGAAATCCCACGGGAACGGGAACTGTGCGGGTTTTTCTTTGAAAACGCGAGCGAAGCCGCAGGCGGAAAGCTAGTAAACAATAAATGGCTTATTATTAAAATTGCTGTGTTATAAGCTATTAAACAATCTTTTAATTAATCCTAAGTTCTGCATCACATCACAGAGTACTAAATAGTAATTCTATGATCTTAAACACGTTTCTATCTGAATTTTTCAAAAAATGTTTGAAGTGAAACTTCTTGCGCGTTGAGAGTACAATTTCAAGGTCGCGTTATGGCGATACCGTCAGTTTTGGTATCTTTGAATCTTGTCAAAGAAGTTTCACTTCTGACACACGCTCTTTTTTGTAGGTATTTGTTTATTTATTAGGTATTTTATTTATTTATTTTTTCGTCACAGTGGTGGTGAGGTAAAGGTAGCGGCGCCGGCTTGCCACTCGCCCGACGCCATTTTGCCAGATTTGCCAAACGCACCGGAAGATGCTGACAAGGTTTGTTGTTTCATACATACATATAGTCGAACATACATAATAAATAATAAAAATAATAAGCTATATTTAATTCCATACATTACAGTTTAGTTTTTTTTTCTCATTTCACTCACACGCACACTCACATACACATACTTTTATATATGTACCTGTAGGAAAAAAATTTATATTAATTTTATTTTTTATTTTTTATTTTTTTTTTTGATTAGGAAGCAAATAATATGTAAACAACACATTATTTTCGGTTCAGTTTCATCGAGTTGCGTGTTAAAAACGTTTATATAGGTCACCGACTTCGTTATTGAGATGTAAATATCTTTTCTATTTTTAACTTTATACTAATCTTGTGTACCTATTAAAAGACTAATTTGTTAACCGACTTCAAAAAAAGGAGGAGGTTATCAATTCGGCCGGTATTTGTTTTTTTTTATGTATGTACACCGATTACTCCGAGGTTTCTGAACCGATTTACGTGACTTTTTTTTGGTTCGATGCGGGATGGTGTGGTGATGGTGTCCCATAAAAATTTTATTCGGATAGGCCCAGTAGTTTTTATTTTATGAGCATTTTTTTCTGTATTTGTAAATGTTGCTAGTGCAAGTTTGAAGTCGGTTGTTTTTAACGCAGTTATTTGTATTTATATTATACTAGCTTTCCGACCGCGGCTTCGCCCGCGTTTTCAAAGAAAGCCCCGTTCCCGTAGGATTTTCGGGATAAAACCTATCCTATGTCCTTTCTCGGGTATCAAAATATATCTATACCAAATTTCATGCAAATTGGTTCAGTAGTTAAGGCGTGATTGGGTAACAGACAGACAGAGTTACTTTCGCATTTATAATATTAGATACTAGATTTCCGCCCGCGGCTTCGCCCGCGTTTGCAAAGGAAAACCCGCATAGTTCCCGTTCCCGTGGGATTTCCGGGATAAAAACTATCCTATGTGTTAATCCAAGTTACCCTCTATATGTGTGTTAAATTTCATTGTAATCGGTTCAGTAGTTTTTACGTGAAAGAGTAACAAACATCCATACATCCATACAAACTTTCGCCTTTAAAATATATATTAGATATTAGATTAGTATGGATTTACAGTTTATCTACAAAAAACATGATATATATATATTTATATACTAGTGGTCCGCCCCGGCTTCGCCCGTGGTACCTACATGTTTAAACTATCCTATCTCTCAAGTTGGATCGAACTGCACATGGTGTGCGAATTTTATTATAATCGGTTGAGTGGTTTAGGAGTCCATTGAGGACAAACATTGTGACACGAGATTTATATATATTAAGATGTATTATCTTGCAGAACAACGGTCTGTGCAAGGACGCATCGTCGTCTGACACGCAGGCGTGGCTCGCGCGGCACCGCTTCGCTCAGCACGCGGCCACGTTTGCCAACTTCTCCGGTGCCGATTTGTTGAGGTATTTATTATATTATTATGTTTATTTATTGTGATTGTGCAAATTATTTTCGTCGGTCCCTTTATTTTTATGTTTGTTTCAATCGTCTTCATCATCAATCTCTCTTCTTCTAAATGTCTTCTAATGTGTTGATAATTTATGTGTTCTTTAATGTCATATCATAATTTATTCACATCAATTTTAATAAGGACTGCTCCTTATTATTTATTGATTCCTCTGCTGCTATTTTTCAGTCACTTTTTCAGCGCTGACTTGCTGATTTAACGTTCATTATCACCTTCATTTTCATAATCATCAACACTGTCATCATTGAAATGTCTGACATTTTCTTATAGTAACTTTTCAAGCACTTGTTATTCTTATATCTTTCTTCATCATCATCATCATCATGTTTTATCGTCATCACCATTATAAACTATAAAAGCATTTATGGAGATAGATGAAGACAGTGATATTATTATTTTATGAAATTTTCTATATATGATTTCATTTTCTCTTACAGATTGTCCCGAGATGATATAATACAGATCTGCGGATTGGCGGACGGCATTCGTCTGTACAACGCTTTGCATGCCAAGTGAGTAAATACATAATATTATGCACTTGCAAATTATACTTCATGTGGAAACTGCTCATTGGATTTAATAGTTCTTTATACGCTATTTTTTAACCTGCGCATATTTTTTTTCTAAGAAATGTATTTGCCTAGAAAATGTATATTTTGTACACCCCTGACTGATAAATAATCCGCCGATTTTTGCCACCTGCACGTTTGCTCACTTTTGAGATTGTTGTCAACACATTGCACGCATAAGCGGAGCGGTATATATGCCGCTGCGTGAAACTAGGGATGTAAACATTCACTATAAGAAAAAATCCAATAAAGCTTTCTTAAGTTGTTTAATTATCTGTAACGTAATTATAGTTCATACAAAATTATAAGTTCCATTGAGAATAGCGTATCACATGCGGGACATCCGATAATATGTTTCGTCTCTAAACGATAAACTTATACAACCAACCTATAATTGTAACTTTCTAATTGATAATGTCTCATGTACAGGCGCATCGAGCCACGCCTCACTGTGTACGTGTGCGCAGGCGGTACCGGTACAGGTACAGGTGCAACAGGTACAGGTGCAACAGGTACAGGTACAGGTGGCGTGTACAGCGCTCTGTACCTGCACGCGTGCCGTGCGGCCGAACTGCTGGCGAAACTGCGCGCACTGCCACATGCCGCCGCTAAGGTATACAGACAGATATACATATTGTTAGACGTAACTTTTGATTTAATATTTTTATGGATGAATAGTTGTCAATGTTGCTGTCACTATTTCCTGTTAGAACATGCTTAGCTGTTGAATACTATAAAATTCTGCCTTCCTTTGAATCGTGGCGCATTCATACGAATAGTGCCTAGGGGCTCGGACGTTGTTTATACGACGTTTGACCCAACTACCCTCACTTTGCTAATAGTCACTTGTGATATGTTATCAACTGGCTACATTAATTAAGCAGTTGTGAAAAATCGAAGTACAATCTTATCCCAAACCAAATACCGTATATTCATGGTATTAAAAAGCAGTTATTTCAACACTATTTTTTATATTGTAATGATTTACTCATATATATAAATGTTTTATTTTTGCAGGATTGTGACACGGTCCTGGTATCCGGGCCGAACGGGGCCAGAGTTCGTCTGACGGACGAACTAGTTCGACACTTGCCAGACAGTTCGACGTACCGGCTCGAACTTATCGAAGATAACGCTCTGTTGCTTAGCCCTACTGGTAATTAGTGCTATCAGTCGGGTGTAATTGGCCGGGAATTGTTCAGCCGTTGTGGATATGTGGGAGGAGGTTTTTTTTGGGAGATTTTTTAATTGATGATTAATGGAGATTTCTTAAGTTTGACATCTACCAGACAGTTCGAAACCTATCAAACAGTTCGACACTTGCCAGACAGCTTGAGACTTGCCAGACAGTTCGACGTACCGGCTCGAACTTATCGAAGATAACGCTCTGTTGCTTAGGCCTACTAGTAATTAATGTAGTGGGGTGGAATTGGTCGGGAATGGTTTAGCCGTTTATGCGGTAGGTGGAGGAATGTAGGAGTTTGTGAATAATAAAGCGTGTTAAACGCATCAGAATTTGTTCTTTCAATGTTGATATACCAGAATCATGTAAAATAACAATGTATGATCGATTTTTGTTGATTTGAAATTGTAAAATTCGTCAAATTTAAGACAAATATTGAAATGCGAATTATAAAATGAGAATGAGAGTAGAGGTTTTGGAACTTGTGTCATTACGTAACATTATAGTGATAAAAATATCAGTATCTGTTTTGTATTTAAGTGATAGAAATATCACTTACACTATTAAGACAGAATATCACTAATAGTGATAATTTATCTAAATCACTTACCTAATACTCGAGAGATACTTGACTTTAAGTTACTAAGTGATAAGGTGTCTTTGAGTTATACTCAAGTTAAGTATGGTTTGAGTTGAGTTCAGAACTCAAAGTTGAGTATAGTTTCATTGGACACATTTTACAAATGGAAGTGACCTTAAATATGTGCCTTGCAGTATATAACTCAGCAAAAAATCTAAATTTTTATCATCACTGAATAAATGACCATAAAATTTGTTTTATCTGTATAAAAATATCGGAAAGTTATTTTGTCTGAGTATTGATGATCATAATGATTTTAAGACAAGCCAAATATTTCTAATATTGTGATCAGATAGATAATTTTATTTTAATATACAAAAATAGGTGTTATTTTATTTAAAATTCTAAATGAGTGAAAATCTTTTAGAGTTAGCGCGCAAGAGCAACTTTTGTCTTGGCAACTATAGTCTCTCCCATCAACTGTATGAGGAGTTGCGTCGCTACGTGCGCGCACTTTCTTACTAGCCCATAGAGTTGAATATGAAGCCAAAATAGTTGCGGAGACAAAAGTTGCTCTTGCGCGCTAGCTCTTAATTTGATGGACTCGTTAGAGACAAAATATTATGTAAGTACAAGGCGAAATAGTGATTGTTTTAAGATAGTGTCAATTTTATTATTAGCCTTTTTATATTAATCCCAGATATGTTACTTTTTCTATACTAACGTTCATCTCATTTTCATACAACTAATGTTAATTAAGAAATATTGTTTAAAAAGAAAAATGTAGTAGATGAAGTTTGCGGACCAATGTCATGTCTTCAAATGTAGTTTTAGATTTAAACTCGGCTTTGACCGAATTATGATTTCCTACGGAATATTTTACGTGTGTTTTTAAGACATCGTCTATTGAAATGGTGAAACGAATGTTTATTGAAAGCAGGTTAATTGATAAGTATAAAACTTTAGTTTATTAGATTTATCTGCAATATGAGTGCAATTTTCTTTTATTTGCATATATTTTTATGAATTTATACGCCCTAGGCGTTGTTGTTTAGTTTTTAATGTTAATAATTATAAGTGGTTTCGTAATTCCCGATAGTGCTATCTCTTTCTTACAAATTGGTTTACTCTTTGTTAGAGTGAGAGAGAACGGTGTGGTATCTATCTCGCTCTAACATTGGAAACTTGTATGTGACAGAAAGATATAGAAGATAGCGGATTATGAAACCAACAGGTAGGTTTATTGTGTCAAAGAATTTAGGATAAAAACGCTTACGCTTTGTTTCCTTTAGTGTTTTAAGTATTGACGTACAATAAACAACTAGAATCATAATGTTCAACAATTGTCTGAAAACTCTGCCCACGCGTGTTAGGCAGAGTTTTATAATGAGCGATACAATCGACTTTGATCATTACTGCCACGAAATAAAGTGGTAATTTCTGTGAATCTTTTGTACGCTGCTCGGACATTTTTGATGACCTTTAATAGACAATTGTGACTCTAGTTGCTTATAGTACTTTAGCGATTATTTACAAGAATAGTACATTTGTGTAAACAACCATTAAAATTATTTGCAATTATTTTCAAAGTGATATTTCAATGTTAAATATAGGTGCCTTAACAGTGCCTAAACATGTTCCAAGCGCGTTGCTATAATGGAGTATTATGTTAGTTGTTAATTAAGTTGGTAATTAGGCTAGCCATGTATTCTGTGTTGTATCAATAAACGGATATTAGTTATATATTGTTTTATTTCATAGAACCTAAGTGCCTAAAGAAATACTTTTAATTATGAAATTTGCTCTGGCCAACTTTGTTTTGTCAGTTACCTATGTACAGGAGTTAATAATAACATTTCTCTCATTGGCGTGAAAAAATGCGGGTTCGAATCCCGCCTCATGATCGAATTTTGCTATTCCTTATTCATTTATATTTATAGCATAACATTTCAAGTAGGTAATAATAGAATACCACGTAAAGTATCAATATAAAAATGCAACTTGTACCTATACAAAGCTGACGGACTCGTAAACGATTGAAGCGATTGACAAACGATCACAAGATGGGCGCCGATTATATGATTTTCCAACTCTATAATTTTTCAACGTTCCATTTCATATACACGAATTGAATTGCGTAGGCATTATTTTTTGTGTTATTTTATTTTATTTTTCGTTATATTAAACTAAACAATACCTACTGTTTTTGTTTTAGTAGCTTAAGATGTTTCATTTTTATATTTTTGGTGATAATGCCGCCTTAAAATAAAAATATTATGTATTAAAATTATTTTTGCTTTTTAAACATAAAATACGTAATTCGGAACACAATGTGTCACAGGAATCGTCATAGGTGAAAAGGACCAATGCAAATTTAGCACCTCATCAATGGAATTTTGGGTCGAAAATGACCTTAATCGATAGGTCTCCGTTAGGTCCTTTAAGGTCCCACAATTTCTTTGTTAGGTCCCCTTTAGTTGTTTTATAATATTTTTTTTTAATTTTGGGTATAATGAAGCTAATAAAAAGCGTGTAAAAAAAGTACACTTTAGCACCTCATCCATAGCAAAATTGGCGAATTTTATCAAAATCGTATTCTTTATCGTTAGGTCCGTAATAAGTACTAAGTGTACTTGGTACTTGACACTTGGTACTTAGTACACGCCAAACAACACGTGACATTCGACACACGTGAAATAACACTTATATAGAGGTACTATAGCGGTAAGTACTTGATACATAGTGGTAAGTACTTGGTACATAGTGGTAAGTACTTGGTACATAGTGGTAAGTACTTGGTACATAATGGTAAGTACTTGGTACATGGTAGTAAGTACTTGGTACATAGTGGTAAGTACTTGGTACATAGTGGTAAGTAATTGGTACATAATGGTAAGTACAAGGTACATGGTGGTAAGTACTTGGTACATGGTAGTAAGTACTTGGTACATCGTGGTAATTACTTGGTACATAGTGGTAAGTACTTGGTACATAGTGGTAAGGAATTGGTACATAATGGTAAGTACTTGGTACATGGTGGTAAGTACTTGGTACATAGTGGTAAGTACTTATTACATAATGGTAAGTACTTGGTACATGGTAGTAAGTACTTGATACATAGTGGTAAGTACTTGGTACATAGTGGTAAGTACTTGGTACATAGTGGTAAGTACTTGGTACATGGTAGTAACTAGTAAGTACTTGGTACATAGTGGTAAGTATTTGGTACATAGTGGTGAGTACTTGGTACATGGTAGTAACTAGTAAGTACTTGGTACATAGTGGTAAGTACTTAGTACATAATGGTAAGTACTTGGTACATGGTAGTAAGTACTTGATACATAGTGGTAAGTACTTGGTACATAGTGGTAAGTACTTGATACATAATGGTAAGTACTTGGTACATAGTGGTAAGTACTTGGTACATAGTGGTAAGTACTTGGTACATAGTGGTAAGTACTTGGTGCATAGTGGTAAGTACTTGGTACATGGTAGTAAGTACTTGGTACATAGTGGTAAGTACTTGGTACATAGTGGTAAGTACTTGGTACATAGTGGTAAGTACTTATTACATAATGGTAAGTACTTGGTACATAGTGGTAAGTACTTGGTGCATAGTGGTAAGTACTTGGTACATAGTGGTAAGTACTTGATACATAGTGGTAAGTACTTGGTACATAGTGGTAAGTACTTGGTACATAATGGTAAGTACTTGGTACATGGTAGTAAGTACTTGGTACATAGTGGTAAGTACTTGGTACATAGTGGTAAGTACTTGGTACATAGTGGTAAGTACTTGGTACATGGTAGTAAGTACTTGGTACATGGTAGTAACTAGTAAGTACTTGTTACATAGTGGTAAGTACTTGGTACATAGTGGTAAGTACTTGGAACATAGTGGTAAGTACTTATTACATAATGGTAAGTACTTGGTACATGGTAGTAAGTACTTGATACATAGTGGTAAGTACTTGGTACATAGTGGTAAGTACTTAGTACATAATGGTAAGTACTTGGTACATGGTAGTAAGTACTTGATACATAGTGGTAAGTACTTGGTACATAGTGGTAAGTACTTGATACATAATGGTAAGTACTTGGTACATAGTGGTAAGTACTTGGTACATAGTGGTAAGTACTTGATACATAGTGGTAAGTACTTGGTACATAGTGGTAAGTACTTGATACATAATGGTAAGTACTTGGTACATAGTGGTAAGAACTTGGTACATAGTGGTAAGTACTTGGTACATAGTGGTAAGTACTTGGTACATAGTGGTAAGTACTTGGTGCATAGTGGTAAGTACTTGGTACATGGTAGTAAGTACTTGGTACATAGTGGTAAGTACTTGGTACATAGTGGTAAGTACTTGGTACATAGTGGTAAGTACTTATTACATAATGGTAAGTACTTGGTACATAGTGGTAAGTACTTGGTGCATAGTGGTAAGTACTTGGTACATAGTGGTAAGTACTTGATACATAGTGGTAAGTACTTGGTACATAGTGGTAAGTACTTGGTACATAATGGTAAGTACTTGGTACATGGTAGTAAGTACTTGGTACATAGTGGTAAGTACTTGGTACATAGTGGTAAGTAATTGGTACATAGTGGTAAGTACTTGGTACATGGTAGTAAGTACTTGGTACATGGTAGTAACTAGTAAGTACTTGTTACATAGTGGTAAGTACTTGGTACATAGTGGTAAGTACTTGGAACATAGTGGTAAGTACTTATTACATAATGGTAAGTACTTGGTACATGGTAGTAAGTACTTGATACATAGTGGTAAGTACTTGGTACATGGTAGTAAGTACTTGGTACATGGTAGTTAGTACTTGATACATAGTGGTAAGTACTTGGTACATAGTGGTAAGTACTTGGTACATAGTGGTAAGTACTTGGTACATAGTGGTAAGTACTTGGTACATGGTAGTAAGTACTTGGTACATGGTAGTAACTAGTAAGTACTTGGTACATAGTGGTAAGTACTTGGTACATAGTGGTAAGTACTTGGAACACAGTGGTAAGTACTTATTACATAATGGTAAGTACTTGGTACATAGTGGTAAGTACTTGGTACATAGTGGTAAGTACTTGGTACATAGTGGTAAGTACTTGGTACATAGTGGTACGTACTTGGTACATGGTAGTAACTAGTAAGTACTTGGAACACAGTGGTAAGTACTTATTACATAATGGTAAGTACTTGGTACATAGTGGTAAGTACTTGGTACATAGTGGTAAGTACTTGGTACATAGTGGTAAGTACTTGGTACATAGTGGTAAGTACTTGGTACATAGTGGTAAGTACTTGGTACATAGTGGTAAGTACTTGGTGCATAGTGGTAAGTACTTGGTACATGGTAGTAAGTACTTGGTACATAGTGGTAAGTACTTGGTACATAGTGGTAAGTACTTGGTACATAGTGGTAAGTACTTATTACATAATGGTAAGTACTTGGTACATGGAAGTAAGTACTTGATACATAGTGGTAAGTACTTGGTACATGGTAGTAAGTACTTGGTACATAGTGGTAAGTACTTGGTACATAGTGGTAAGTACTTGGTACATAGTGGTAAGTACTTGGTACATAGTGGTAAGTACTTGGTGCATAGTGGTAAGTACTTGATACATAATGGTAAGTACTTGGTACATAGTGGTAAGTACTTGGTACATAGTGGTAAGTACTTGGTACATAGTGGTAAGTACTTGGTGCATAGTGGTAAGTACTTGGTACATGGTAGTAAGTACTTGGTACATGGTAGTAAGTACTTGATACATAGAAGTAAGTACTTGGTACATAGTGGTAAGTACTTATTACATAATGGTAAGTACTTGGTACATGGTAGTAAGTACTTGATACATAGTGGTAAGTACTTGGTACATGGTAGTAAGTACTTGGTACATAGTGGTAAGTACTTGGTACATAGTGGTAAGTACTTGGTACATAGTGGTAAGTACTTGGTGCATAGTGGTAAGTACTTGATACATAATGGTAAGTACTTGGTACATAGTGGTAAGTACTTGGTACATAGTGGTAAGTACTTGGTACATAGTGGTAAGTACTTGGTACATAGTGGTAAGTATTTGGTACATAGTGGTGAGTACTTGGTACATGGTAGTAACTAGTAAGTACTTGGTATATAGTGGTAAGTACTTGGTACATAGTGGTAAGTACTTAGTACATAATGGTAAGTACTTGGTACATGGTAGTAAGTACTTGATACATAATGGTAAGTACTTGGTACATAGTGGTAAGTACTTGGTACATAGTGGTAAGTACTTGGTACATAGTGGTAAGTACTTGGTGCATAGTGGTAAGTACTTGGTACATGGTAGTAAGTACTTGGTACATAGTGGTAAGTACTTGGTACATAGTGGTAAGTACTTGGTACATAGTGGTAAGTACTTGGTACATAGTGGTAAGTACTTGATACATAATGGTAAGTACTTGGTACATAGTGGTAAGTACTTGGTACATAGTGGTAAGTACTTGGTACATAGTGGTAAGTACTTGGTGCATAGTGGTAAGTACTTGGTACATGGTAGTAAGTACTTGGTACATAGTGGTAAGTACTTGGTACATAGTGGTAAGTACTTGGTACATAGTGGTAAGTACTTATTACATAATGGTAAGTACTTGGTACATGGTAGTAAGTACTTGGTACATAGTGGTAAGTACTTGGTACATAGTGGTAAGTACTTGGTACATAGTGGTAAGTACTTGGTACATGGTAGTAAGTACTTGGTACATGGTAGTAAGTACTTGGTACATAGTGGTAAGTACTTGGTACATAGTGGTAAGTACTTGGTACATAGTGGTAAGTACTTAGTACATAGTGGTAACTGGTAAGTACTTGGTACATGGTAGTAAGTACTTGGTACATGGAAGTAAGTACTTGGTACATAGTGGTAAGTACTTGGTACATGGTAGTAAGTACTTGGTACATGGTAGTAACTAGTAAGTACTTGGTACATAGTGGTAAGTACTTGGTACATAGTGGTAAGTACTCGGAACATAGTGGTAAGTACTTATTACATAATGGTAAGTACTTGGTACATGGTAGTAAGTACTTGATACATAGTGGTAAGTACTTGGTACATGGTAGTAAGTACTTGTTACATGGTAGTAAGTACTTGGTACATAGTGGTAAGTACTTGGTACATAGTGGTAAGTACTTGGTACATAGTGGTAAGTACTTGGTACATAGTGGTAAGTACTTGGTACATGGTAGTAAGTACTTGGTACATGGTAGTAACTAGTAAGTACTTGGTACATAGTGGTAAGTACTTGGTACATAGTGGTAAGTACTTGGAACATAGTGGTGAGTACTTATTACATAATGGTAAGTACTTGGTACATGGTAGTAAGTACTTGATACATAGTGGTAAGTATTAACATACTATACATGGTAGTAAGTACTTGGTACATAGTGTTAAGTACTTGGTACATAGTGGTAAGTACTTGGTACATAGTGGTAAGTACTTGGTACATAGTGGTAAGTACTTGGTACATGGTAGTAAGTACTTGGTACATGGTAGTAAGTACTTGGTACATAGTGGTAAGTACTTGGTACATAGTGGTAAGTATTGACATACTATACATGGTAGTAAGTACTTGGTACATAGTGTTAAGTACTTGGTACATAGTGGTAAGTACTTGGTACATAGTGGTAAGTACTTGGTACATAGTGGTAAGTACTTGGTACATGGTAGTAAGTACTTGGTACATGGTAGTAAGTACTTGGTACATAGTGGTAAGTACTTGGTACATAGTGGTAAGTACTTGGTACATAGTGGTAAGTACTTGGTACATAGTGGTTAGTACTTAGTACATGGTAGTAAGTACTTGGTACATAGTGGTAAGTACTTGGTACATAGTGGTTAGTACTTGGTACATAGTGGTAAGTACTTAGTCTTGGAGATGAGACTGATAACTTAAACTTTGCTAAAAAAATACGATGGTGCAACCCATTTCGCTGTCACTGTAAAAGTCACCGTTACTGTTTGTTAAATATGACATTAACGTTAACTATAACTTAAACATAACTAAATCATAATCAATGCTTTATTTTTATGTAAAAATATAAAATTTTTCGGTGCCTGAGCAGAGGAATATAGTAAAAAATGGCAGATTATAAGAATGCCTAGATAGATAATAAAAACATTTGAAAATGAAAATGAAAATACGTTTATTATGGATACATACCAAAAATACAAAAAAAAGAAACAAGAAACTTAAATCTAACTTAAATATAATGTATTCCACAATAGGCCTGCCACTCAGTGCAATACACTGATTTTCAGTGGTTGCCTTAGGATGCCTTGCTGACAGTGGATGTATTATTGCTCAAACTGCAGTGAAAAGTTATTAAAAAAAAAATATATATATATATATATATATATATTTAATTAAATATTGTAATAAATACTTGATTATAATTATACTTACTTAGTGAATAGATAATATTACACATTGACTTAAAGTAGCAGAGAGGTTATTGGATAAATACTTAAATAATCTATAAACAAATAAGAACAATATTGGGGATGCAATATTTTATAAAAAAATAAATAAAAATAAAATAAAAAAATATATATAAATAAACAAACAATTAAATAAATATTTATATAAATATTTATATAAATATTGGGGATGCTAATTTTTTCTTGTTAACGTTTTTGTAAATCGAGAAGATATGACTTTAACTTTTTTTTGAAAGACGATAAGCTTTACACACTGACACTTGGTACAGAAACCTAAAAAAATGCCTGATTAGCAACCCCACGCAATCTATTGAAACATATTATTTTAACATCTGAACTACTATGAAATATTGTTTCGGTAATTACATTAATTTATCTACCTACTGTATCTAGTATCAATGAAACGGCCTTTATTGAATTTTATCTACCTTTAAAATGTTTTGAAAAGTTTTAGGGAATGAAAATAGTAAATATTCGTTTCATTCTTCAAGATAGACCCAGCACACGTAGCCTAAAAAGCTTTCTAAAATGTAGTCGGAGACCGGAGTGGTCCACATTTCAATCACTAAGACACAGAAATACATTTATTTGTAAAGACGTAAAATTTCACAGAAATACTCGAGAAAATGTAAGCCTATAGTGTACATAAACGGCGCCTATCGCCAGTCGCCACAGTAACTATAAAGAAATAGTCTAAATTTTAATTCGAGATTCGGAATTTATTTCCACAATAATATATTAGAGCAAAAGTTGTTTAGTCTGATTAATTATTTTCTATTGGCTTAAATCTTAGACGTGGAAGACTAAACAAAACTATTAAGTAATCTGTCCTAAACGTCCAAATAGTTTTCAAGAATTAAACTTTTTCAATAGGCGTAGGTACCTACGTCCTACACAGTTAGTTGTGGACGTAGCTCGGCCGTGGAAAGCGCGTGTGCTGCCGCGAGCGAACGGCTGAGCCATGGTAAAGCCAAAGGTAACTTCTTCGCGACGACTTACGACGACGACGACAACTTACGCCTGAACTGATTGATTATTAGGGAACTTTGGCATTTATTTTTATGAAATAAACTAGCGGTCCGCCCCGGCTTCGCCCGTGGTACATATTAACGTTTTCTCTACATAAGAACCATCCTCGTACTTCAAGGAATATAATAAAAAAAGAATTATCGAAATCGGTTCAGCCGTTCTCGAGTTATGGAATTACAACGAAAAGTGGCATTGATTTTTATATATTAGATGTAGGTGGTGATTGGTGAAATACATGTATGCAATGAAGCCTTAGTGATAGGTAGGTAATTAAAAATGGTCGATAGTTGAGACTGATAACATAACTATAAAGGTAAAAATTATTTTTATTACCTTACAGAAGTGTTTTATATTTTGAACTAAAAAATTTTTTATTGTAACTAAATGTTTACCTTACTGGTAATAATAAAATCATCTTTCTTTTTTCTTTGTGTGTGTTTTGTTTTTAGAGATAAAATTTAGTTTTGATATACATCTTTTGTAAATTACAATGGTCCAGAGTTTTATTTGTCAGTCTTTCTCTGAATATTCATTCAAATATTTACTGATGGAGTTTCGTAGCTTTTGCTTACAAATATAATATTACGTTTACAGACACAACTTTAATTCTTTTTGTTACTATGTACCCAAAATAATAATGTATAGAGATAGTAGTCGGTCTTTAAGATAATCGGGTTTTCATATCAAAATAGAAATAAAACAAAAACTGCTTATGAAATATATATATTTAAAACTTTACAAGGCACTGTTACATCGGCGTTTCTTATAATACTGTTACCATATTATATAAATTAACAAAATGTGACACTGATTATTAAACTTTTATTTTTGTTCCTATATATTACTGATACTTTGACTGCATAATGAATATATGAGACACAAGCATTTTGTCTTCATAAAATATTAAATTTTCATGCTCTAAAAAATAACAGTAATTTTATCGATATATTTTATTCATTTTAAATTCAAATTAAAATATGAGTAACAACATATCAGTGTTAAATAAAACTATAAATTGTGATGAATTAAAATAATTAAAAATAACTGCTCTTAAAATAAAATAAATACTAGGTACCTAACACAAGTGTTACCAACATGATTGTGCAGAGAAAAAATAAATAAAACCTTACCATACTAAAATTTAAAAAGCATAAAATAATCAACATAAGAACTAATTGGCATTGAAACTAAAATCGTGAAAAACGGAATGTATTTTTAATCTCAAAATATTATGCAGTAATTTACAATTTTTGCAAAAATTCTTAAAGTGAAACTCCTTTAGGCGCGTTGAGAGTAAAATTTCAAGGTCACGACATGGCAATATCGTCACGTCATGGAGTAAGGCGACGATTTTAGTATGTATCGTTGAATCTTGCCAAAGAAATTTCACTTCTGACGTGTGCACAGCACACGCTATTTTTAAAACGCTTTATTATGTGTTGAAAATTTATCGGAAAAATTATGACAATAAATAACATTTCTAAGAACAGATCTCAAAAGGGTCTTTCATAAATAACGTCAAAAAGGGGAAGGGATGGGAAAGTATGATAATATAGATAAGGGTTGTTTTTATATTTAATTTTATAACATTACATGCACAGATTACATGCAATTTACAAAAAAATATACATTTAAATCTATGACTTCACCTCAAACGAGTGTTTTTCATACATCTTTTAAAATACATATTGGAGGGAGGAAAGCGTGACGTAATTCAAAGATGACCCCTAACTAACAATTGACAAAAGTTTATTCAAATATTGTACAGTAAATTATAAGAACCAATAAAATCTCAAAGTATCACATAACTTAGACATAAGAAGTATATGTATTAAAAAACATAAGATACGATTTGTAATTATTAAGTCAAAAGCAAGTATATACAGTCCTGATAAAAAAACAGGTAAAAAATATAAGCTCAAATATAGTAGCATATTTAAAAATAAGTAGGATTAATACGAAATATATATATGCTACAGTCAAACCCCTGAACCAGTCAATAACCTTATTGACCGGTAAAATTGGTCAAGTAAGGTTATTGACTGGTTAAGGGTTTTGACTGTAACATATATAATTTAAATAAATAAATACTTTTATTGGAATGAAGAAACCGGTCAAGCGTGAGTCGGTCTCGGACAGTGGAACTTCCGTACAAAATTTTAAAACATTTAAAATGAACTTGTATAAAATTTTATTTATTATTGTAAGTCTTATAATATTCAGACTTTTATAGTTTATCAATTCTGTATCAAAAGATAGCCAGACATACAAAAAGCTCAGCTTAATTACAATATTTTAAAATTATTGCTATTTTAGTCAATAGGTACGGAAGAATAAAATGCAAAATATTGGTCAATTAAATTACCCTTAGGTAATAAAATATATAAATACGATATAAAAATACTTATATATTCTCATACAAATAGATTATATTCAAGTAGAGCATTATATTGTGCAAAACCGTAATATATTTTATTATTATTTAATAATATACATTGAAAGATCAGTCGAATTTTCTATTTTATAACTAAATGGAATATGAAAATAGAAATGACTGAACTAATTTGCTATCAGCAAATTCTTTTCGTTTTTTAGAAAAATAGAACAAAAAAAAGAATTACAAATTGTTATATTATAAAGCATGATTTTGTATTAGTAATTATTGTAACAGTGGCCTAACAATGTGGCAAAGTTACATGGCATGGCGTAGTGGCATATCAACAAATGAAATTCAACTATTACAACAAATGGCATTAGTGGCATTAATAACAAGTTAATAATTAACATGGGAAGGAGTAAGACAACAGAATTAAATTGCGTAACTAAATAATGGTACAAGTGTTTAAAACTCATTCAAAAATTGACATAAATAAATGAGTATGACAATCTAAATTACAATACAAATGATTTTTATAATTACAAAAATGTGGCATGAATTATTATTAGTAAAAGAATGTGGCATGTTATAACAATGTTAATGTAACAATTTGTGGCATTACCACAATAGCCATATTACAAGTGGCATAGCCACATAAATAGTGAGATTGCCATATTTAATAGCGGGTTTATGGAGTATATAATGCATCTCAAAGAATATGTAACATAAGCCGATTATACGTACATAATTGTATATTTTATAATTACACGATAAATCCAGCTATTCGTGGTAAAACTACAATTTCAAAATTTTTGTGACCTAAGTTTTTCCGTATTTAATTATGAATATGTAATTTAATGTGTCTTAACCAGCTATAACCACAAGTAATCATAACCACGCATAAACCGCAATTAAACATGGCATAACCACCCATAACCACAACTAAACGTGACATAACCATTAATTAGGGGTTTCATTGGTCAGTTCCACGTAATTAGCGGGCAACATCCCAGCACGACCTGTTCGCAACACTTTGCCGGTCATCCAGCCCTCGTAGATAGACGTCACGTTAGATACTATAAGGTCACCTTCGCGGAATGATACCTAAAAATAATGGTTATAGGTTATTTATTATTTCTTTGTATTTATTAATTGTCATGTAATACTTATTGTGCGAGAGATAGCCATCTCGTAGTGAAATTAAAGTGATATAAGTGATATTTAAAACTAGCGGTCCGCCCCGGCTTCGCCCGTGGTATATGTTTACGTTTTCTCTCCAATAATAACTATCTTCGTACTTCAAGGAATAAAAAAAGAATTAAAGAAATCGGTTCAGTCGTTCTCGAGATTTGCGCTGCATATTTAGCGATTCAATTTTATTATATAGATTAAATCGATTACATTTACAAGGTCTTCTAAGGTTTTCAGTTACGAATTTTAAATTTGCTTAAATATACGATTATGCTCATAACTTAGCTAAGTATACTTATACTTACTTCATCGCTGTCGTTCGCTTCATAGTCGTACATAGCAACGTAGACTCGCTGAAATAGAAATAATTTTACTATTAATAATAAAATAAATAAAAGCTTTTTTTTGTTTTATGTAAACCAGATGGCTGATAAACATCTATGTTCATCACACAAATATTTTCCCTGGGTGGGAATCAAACCCACAACTTCGATTGGGCTATTTAGCCATATTTTTAAAGGTATCAACTTTAGTAAATAAGGCATAATATTATATGCTATAAATATGACAAAGATTTTATGTACCTGATTGGGATGATTAGCAGCGGGTCTTGGCTGTTGCTGCTGTTGATGCTGCTGTTGCTGTAAATGTTGTTGCTGCAGATGTTGTTGCTGTTGTTGTTGCTGCAAATGTTGTTGCTGCTGTTGCTGTAAATGTTGTTGCTGCTGTTGCTGTAAATGTTGCTGTTGCTGTTGTTGTTGCTGTTGATGTAAATGTTGTTGCTGTTGTTGATGTAAATGTTGTTGCTGTTGATGTAAATGTTGTTGCTGTTGTTGTTGCTGGGGATGTGAGTGATATTGTTGCGGCTCGTTGGCCAACGGATCGAGGTCCGTCACTCGGCCGATGTGGCGCGACTGTTGCAGTTGTTGTTGAGCGCCTGCTTGAGATTTAGAGGAAAATGTTAATCCAGTAAAAATAGACAATAATAAATAATGATTTATTTATTTTTTAATTACTGATTTTTTTCTTGAATTCAATGAATTTTTAATTTCTTCTACTGACATCAATCTTGAAATTATATAGTAAGATCACAATTTTAATATTATGAGTTTTGTCTGATGAAATGAAAATGAAACGTGACATACATTGTATACCACACATAGGTGCGCCATAACCGTAAAAAAATATTAACAGATTTACATACAAACATTTAAACACAAAATAGCCAAACATAAGAACAGGTGCTATGAAATATCGAAAATGTTATTGACAAAAATAGAATGTCTTTCAATATTTTAAAGAGCAGTGTGTATCGTATTGTATAAACTTAATAGGTGTAGTCCATAAAACAATATTAAAGGCCTATTCAGATTAGAGCGGTATCCGCTACCGCCGTGGGTAGCGGTATCTCGATGGCACGCGATTAAATCTCTTAGTAGTATATTATAGATACTCTAATCGCGTACCTATTTGTGTATACCTATCGGTTTTTTTTCATTTTCTTTGTTATTTGTTATATTATTTTTATTACGGTTAATAAAAATAAGATAACAAATAACAAAGAAAATGATGACTAATGAGCATATAAAATATTTTTTCCAACTACCCTAAATTTTTAATATACCGTGCATTATTGAATATTTTATTCTGTTTCTCTTGTTTGAGTTGCCTTGTTTTGCTCAACTACATTTTGTTTTATTTATTTCCTTTACTGTCAAGGTTGCCTGGTAGAGATCGCTACCTAGCGATATTTGGCCGTCTTTTGCTTTTTTAAATTTATTGTCTATTACTTTTTGTTTTTATGTCTATAGCAATAAAGGATTTGTTTTATGGACTACCCTACAAACAAAAACTTACCTCGTTTCTCATTCGCGCTCGTATATATCAACGTGGATGACGCCCTTTGCGTATTCGGCGGAGCTCTAGGCCCATCGCTCAAGGGGTCATAGTCTTGAATCCTACCAATCTTTTGGTTCTGCATCGATTGTGTCGCATAATCATCGTATTTCGGATAATTGTAATAGTCCTCCTGTCTGGTTGTGTATTGCTGGGTCTGTACGGGCGTCTGGTAGTGGTTTTTGGGCGGTAGATTTGGTGCGTTGAGCATTTCTGTTGCGTATGTGTCGATTTGGTGTTGGTAATTGTCGTTCGTCGCAACGTCTGGATGTGGATGTGATGTGATTACGGTGTGAACGTCGAGATTTTAGTGAGTTTTAAGTAAATATACAGGGTGTCCCACTATCGGTATTATAACCGCGAAGGGACTTGTAGTCCCTTCACTGACCACGTAAAAAATACCTAAAGAGTTTTAAGAATTCATCTATTTGAAAAAAAATGCGTCTGGAATTTTATAAGCATTTTTTACGTACTCAGCGTATGCAAAACTATAACCTCCTTTGAGCTTAGTATACCGACGATGGGACACTCTGTATAATAAATTTTTGTTGGGATTGTAAGTCATACATCAAATGATCAATAGACAAGGTTGTTTCAAGAAAGTTTTTTATGAATTCTTTGTTCTCACACGCATGTTACCATCAGTAAATTATAGATAGTTAAACTGTTGTTTTTGTAACATAGTTGCACTACTGAGTTTGGGTAAAACTGAAAGAATGCATTTTGCCCATCAAGTATCAAGAAATATTTATGCGTACTAGCTTCTTATAAACACCTTAATCTCGACGTTTTCCCCAACAAGTACATTGCAATAGTAATAACATTGACCAATTTCATAAAGGCAAATTATTTCATTAATCTAAATTTAAAAAATAAACAAAAAGTACTTCACAGCCCAGCTTTACTTAATATACATGTCTTATTACTGTGATGAATGAAAGAAAGAAACACTAACTATTTTACTCGTATCTACTTAGTGCCATGGAATTGATCAAGTTTATGATATAGTTACAGGGTAAAAGTGAATAGGCTCTTTCTAGGCAGGCATGCTCATTCATAGACTGCATCACTACTTACCATCAGGTAGGATGCAGTCAAATGCCTGGCTATCTTTAATAAAAAAAAAAATATAGTTACAAAAATTTTTCAAGAGAAAACTTTACATTGAATATTTCATATAAAAAATATATAATTTCTGATTGAATAGTGATTTTGGTCTCTATATCATGTGCAATTATCATTAAACAAACATAGCTATGACAATAACAGTAGTCCGTGATTTAATGTTTTGAATATAAAAACTTGTAATCTAATTAGATATAGTATTTAATTTAATTATCGCAAAACAATAGGTATATTTTCATACAAAAAAAGAGTGTGTGTACTTATGTACACGCGTTAGAAGTTATACTTCTTTGGCGTATGGAAAAAAATACTAGAATATATAACTTGAACATAGTTATCAATTTTCATACCACCTAGAACTAACTTCATGCTGTTAAATTTAGGTGTCGGTGTGCGCGCGCATCGTAAAAATTCACTCTCATCATTTTTCTCCATCGCGCCAAAAGAAGTATAAATTCAAAAAGTTTTTTTTAAATTGTCTGAATAAAAAAAGAATGTTTTTTTTTTAATTATGACATATTCTTATGTAAGTATGTTTCTTAGATTTTAGAATTGGACCATCAAAGCATCAGCCTTATTAAAATGTTATTGAGATTACTAGCGGAATGATAAGAGAATGCTTACATAAGTTATGAGGGAATATTAGATATGGAATAAAAAGAACTAATTTAATAAATGAAAATATCCTCTAAACACCATAACAATGAGTTTAACAACAACTGTTCTCCGTAATAAAAGAAAGTATCTAGTTAGATTAAAGATTTGAATTTCAAAACATCGTCCCACGGCCATTTTATGAAATGTCCGACACCACACACAATGATGTGAAAATAGTGCTAACATGAGACTGTGCAATTTGAATTTTTATTAGCACATCTGTGAAATGATGAGTACATAATATTTGTCTTTTTTTTTGAAACTTCTATTTTTTACTAGCATTTTTTTATGATACTACTCTATACTATTTAATATTATCGAGCTGCAGAGTTTGTTTGTTTGAACGTGCTAATCTCAGGAACTACTGGTCCGATTTGAAAAATTCTTTCGGTGTTAGATACCTTATCCCGATTATGCCACGTAAATATGTGACTTATCCCCAGAATTTTATAATATAGATGTGACCTATCCTCAAATTAACATGTGACCTATCCCCAAATTAACATGTGACCTATCCCCAAATTAACATGTGACTTATCCCCAGATTTACGTGTCATCCTGACTCACCAACAATCTCGCCATTCTCGTTGATCTGTCTCTGTCTCTCCATCTGTGCTTTCTTCTCTAGATCCCCGTGATATAAGAAGTTGCTTATAATTTTCGAGTTTGCTTTAATTCTTAGCGTTTCGGGGTCGTCTGCTACCTGGAAATGTGGATATTTTTCGTTACTATTAGGCCAAATAGCATGGAAATGTTTGAGAGACCAGTATAATATGTACGTCTTCAATATTATGGAAGAAGAATAGATCAATGTGCTACTTCAGTGTATCTTGTATGATGATATTGTATGGTCGTAGACTTTTGTTTGTTTAAATTAATCAAAAGACAGTATTTGTATTGAACCTGAATAAACTTTTTTATTACTTTTTACTCACGACAACTATTAAGGTATCCGTTGTAGGTACAACTATAACAATAAAGGTATACTCAAACATAAACTAACCTGTGTAAACTTGCCCTTGCTCTTCTCGAAGTCGGCGTGATATTTGACATTGCTTTGTAATTTCGTGTTCTCAGCTATCCTCTTGAGCTCCGGTGTCTCCGCCATTGCGGTCGGCTTTGTTTTTACCACGTGTCTGCAATTTTTTATTATTCTTGTTAAAAAATAAGCACATAAAAGCAAAAGAGTAGACGATTCCTTAGGCTGGATGACTAAAAGCCTTGCTATGGTAAAGCGAAAATACAGGGTCGAATCGCACTCCACGAAAAAAAATTTAAAGATAATAATAATTTAACAATAATTAATATTTCACAATAAACATACAATAAAAAACCTAAACTAAAAAAGCTTTTAAAATTGCCCGAAGAAAAACTCTGCCTACGTATGTATTAGGCAGAGTTATCTAATGAACAATACAATAGAGTTTGAACATTACTGCCCAGAAATAAGGTGTTAATTTCCATGAATATTCAAACAATGTGACTCGGATGTTTTTGATGATCTTTTAATGTTCGATTATGAGTCTGGATGTTTACTATTATCAATACGTCAAATACTTATAATTATTGTTATTAAACTGTTTTAAGTACTTCTACATTCACAAGAATTCACTGCAGTGGCGTGTTTTACCTTTGGAGGAAATTCACTCATGCTCACATTATGACTATTTGTGCGTTATTACGGAACCTTGAACTAATTAAGCCATAGACGTCAATTAGAAGGGAAACAAATATAGTACTGACTGCATATGCTCATGATAAAAGAAGATCGCAGACAAAACTAGTACAACTAATGTTAATAAATGCGATAATTAGGAAGGGTGTATGTAAATAAATAAATAATAAATAAATACAATTGTTTTATTTCAGGACATGTGTTCCCATATGGAAGTTACAGTTTATAATGGAAGTATACAAAATCAAGATAAAAAATTAAAGACAATTAGAGCATCATTTATATTCCCTTGACTTCATCGATCTATACCCTAACATAACGTGATGCGTGCGTATGTGTAAGGGTGTATGTTTGTTACTATTTCACGAAATACCTACTGGACCGATTTGGATGAAACTTTAGAGTAATATAGGTTATTATATCACACACATACTAGCGGCTAGCGGGCTCGTCTGCGAGAGAAACCGCGGGACACAGGTAGTTTGTTATTAAAGCTAGAAATACTTTCACAAATAGTCTTTCTATCTATTATGAATATCTCTATATATCGCAATTGTTATAGTACATAGTACTTCTTTTCGACGTTAAAGATCTGACGAGCGGAAGAGGCAGGGCGGGGCCGCTCCTTAACATAGAAAACCCACGGATAACGCATTATTAGAGCTGATCGACTGACCGATTTTTCAGTGTATTCTTGTAATACTTTTGGTTTTAAGAGGTATATGTTAGATAAGTAAATGCATTCATAGGATTATCATCCATTTTTAAGTTCTTTAAGTTAATCTGTGTTTATCACAATTTATTAATAAATATTGAGAGAATATAACAGTTATCAGTAGACATTGAGACTTTTTCGCTTGGCTTACTCGTTCTCGACGGTTTTGTAAAAAACTTAATTTATTAGAAAACGTAATTTATTAGTATTGATGATATATTCGAATCTCAGCTCGTGATCGATTTATTTCTATTCTTTAAAAATTTATATTTCCAATTTAGTTCAGTGATAATTCAAGTTTAATTTTTAGAGATTTGTTTATGTTTTTTTTAGTACCTAGTGCATAGAAAACAGCTGTATCAACTTATTCATTCACAATAATATTTGCTCAAAACACCATATACAACATAAACATAGCAATTAACCGTCTAGTTGGTGAGAAAGTGGATAAAAAGTAACAGTAAAAGTGTGCAAAATTGTTGGCTTTCATTTGACGCTTCAGTGACGTTATGCGTTCAGTGATTGATCGGATTGTGGCATGAGAGAAGATATAAAGCTGAAGAATTTGTTTGTTTGAAATTTGAATGCGCTAAACTTAGGAACTAGTTACTGGACCGATTTGAAAATTTTTTTCGGTGTTAGATAGCCCATTTATCGAGGAAGGCTATAGGCTATATATCATCATGCTCAGACCAACAGGAGCCGAGCAATGCAGGTTAAACGGCGTGGCACATCTAGTTTACTACAATGACCTGCAGTTTTTGCCACTGTCACATACATTGTATTATTTATATACAGTTAGCGTACGTGTTATAACGAAACTGTCACGTACAAATATATCATAAAATTCACTATCTAAGACGTGCTTGGCTAACAAAGAGTTTTGTAATTTCACTTTTAAAGACCTACGACCTTATTTTCTATAGGTATTTGTTGTATTTGTATTTTGAAATAATAATATGTGAAATTTGTATATTGTAAAATATTTTCTAACATTAACAGTTGCCCCCTATTGGTCTTAGCGTGATAGCGTGATAGCGCCTATGCCCTATAGCCTACCTCTAGAACTTTTCAAATCGGACCAGTATTTCCTGAGATTAGCGCGTTCAAACAAACAAAATTTTCGGCTTTATAATATTAAAAATATAGTATAGATGACATCAAAATGAATGAAACCATCTTTCTTCTATCAAAATAAGCAGCCGACTGCTGAGGATATGAAATAGATTTCTATTTCCATTTTAAGCTTTATTTAATTTGATATTAAAGCCTACACATTTATAGCTATTTTATAGTTCCAAACTGGTGTAATATCCATCGTCCGATGGGACGGATGTCCGACAAGACCGGAGAGAAATCAAGCATTAGTTGCTCAGCAATTCGCGAGAGACAGTAAACTATTTCTGGTATTTCATTTATTGTTAACTAGCTCTCCACCCGCGGCTTCGCCCGCGTTTGCAAAGAAAAACCCGCATAGTTCCCGTTCCCGTGTTATTTCCGGGATATAAGCTATCCTATGTGCTAATTCAAGCTACCCTCTATATGTGTGCTAAATTTCATTGTAATCGGTTCAATAGCATTTGCGTGAAAGAGTAACAAACATACATACACATACATCCAACCTCACAAACTTTCGCATTTATAATATTAGTAGGATTGTTATCAATTATTAATAACTCAGCCCCCGGAATCACAGACACAATAGAAAATCTATTGTGTCGTGGACCGATCGGGCCGCTGCACGCGCTGGGGGCTCGATGGGTTAAAGCTGGCTTAACATATAGGACTACTGATATAATATGTATTTCATACCGAACAGTGATGAAATGTAAAAATAATGGGTAGGTATTATATGATCTTCTGTTGTCAATGAGAGGATGTTTATCGTTATTTTAAACCAAAACAACAGAACGGATTTGGCTGAGGTATGCATACTTATGTATGTTCAACAATAATAAATCAAATAAGTTTTTAGACCAAATTATAATTACCCCATTATTAAAGACCGTGTTTTGAGGTTTTTCCTAATTTATTTATATTCAATGTAAGCTTTATGTATAACTATAAATCATCATTTGCAAAGTCGGTTAACAATGGTTAACGAGTGTGTTATGTAAGAACTTTCGTTTTTACCGTAGCGTGTATACTGTATACGTACCATTGAGCGTTAACTAAATGGTTTTCTTACACGATCTATTTCTTATGTACAAACTAATATTATAAAGATGAAGAGTTTGTTTGTTTGTTTGAACGCGCGAAACTCAGGAAGTGTGGGCTCGAATTGAAAAATTATTTCGATGTTAGATAGCCGATTTATCGAGGAACGCTATAGGCTATATCTATACATATAATAAATCTGTAGAAGGGTCAATTCTGTACATTGAAAATATTGAAAAAATAAATAGCAGGGGGTGTTACTGGATCGATACCAAACCCAAATATGTGATTTAAAAAATTTTTGTCTGTCTGTCTGTCTGTCTGTCTGTGAAGGCATCACGTGAAAACTAACGGTTCGATTTCGATGAAACTTGGTATAATTATACCTTATTATCCTGGGCGTAAAATAGGATACTTTTTATCCTGGAAAAATACGTAGAAAAAAATTAATCTTAATTTTTCAGTTTTATCCATAGACGTTGTTCTGTAGAACCGCGAACACACGTTGTGTATTATTATAGGCCTAGCCGTATTTGGGTCCAATAGATATTTATAAGATGTCATTGTCAGAGTTACTCAAAATGGAGAAATAAGGCATCCACGCGAAGACCGACATCCGCGCGGACGGAGTCGCGGGCGGAAGCTAGTTATATAATATATCCTCAGTCCTCACGCTAAGACCAATAGGAGCGGATGCGGGTAAAACCGCGGGGCACAGCTTTATAGTATTTGTAAGTGTAAAGTTAAATTATATTTGGTAGTCATATGGTTTATCCAATAAGAGAATTCTTATGGATTCCTTCACGTGTTGGTTGTGAACTTTGAACTTGGATAGTTAAGCTTTTTATGTGTATTGTGTAGATTATTATTTTAGGAATGGTAAGATATTGATTTCTTTATGGACAGATATACATTATTTTCTAATATTTATTTGTAGGATTTAGTAGAGTATAATTAAAAATTATATGTATAAAATTGGTATGTGGACCGGGTAATACATATTGCCTTATGACAAATGCTCCTATTTATTGGTTACTATAAGCATAACGCAGTCATCTAGGTACTGAAAATCATTAGCAAAAGAATTTTAAAGGAAACAATTATGCATAAACTATCTATACAATAGACCGATTATGAGTTATTTCATTTTAGTAAGACTTCTTTCCATACTCTTCCATATATGTACCTATAACTAGCTTTCCGCCCGCGGCTTCGCTCTAAGTATATGTGCGCTAAATTTCATTGTAATAGGTTCAGTAGTATTTGCGTGAAAGAGTAACAAACATACATACATACACATACGCATCCATCCTCACAAACTTTCCCCTTTTCTAATATTAGTAGGAAGTAGGGTAGTAGGATAGGATTAATAGGACAATCAACTCTATAATCAAAATAGAAGTAAGTACTTACGCTTCGCAGTAAGGCTGTTTCCCGTAACCTTTGTACGTCCTCATGTTGAGCGTCATCCCGCACTCCTGACATTTGAAACAGCCTTTGTGCCACACCTGGAAATAACATATTTAAGATATATAAATTATAGAGAGGAATAATTTAAGTTTGCAGTATGTACCATCTAAATGTGACAAATGAGTCTTCTTATGGGCTCTATTCACAATACCTACGTATACAGGGTATACCAATAGTGGGACACTTTTCTTCTCTGGCTTCGCGCAGTCGGCATATACCGCTGCTCTAACGTGAGCATTTTGTCTATGAAAACATAATCTTGAACGATAGGTCACGTGCTGGTAGCAAATTTGGGCGGGTTGCTTGTTATGGGTGTAACACATAGAGTTTTACGAATTCATCAATTTGAAAAAAAAAATGCGTCTGGAATTTTATAAGTATTTTTTACGTACTCAGCGTACGCAAAACTATAACCTCCTTTGAGCTTAGTATACCAACAGTGGGACACTCTATAAAGAAAGTAAAAGTTTTAATTTATCCTGTCCGTTTAAAGTGGATCAAAGTTCGGAAGGAAAAAAGATCGAGTGGGTTACACACAAACATACATGCGAAGCGTGTTTATAATACATAAATCTAAAATTTATTCAAAAAAACTTAATTACGTACGTTTATATATCTCATGTAAATTTCAAAATGAATCGCATCATTGCATGTGTTAAAAAGTATTTGAATGCAACATTATGCAACTTTTTCGTCAGTTATAATGTAACTACTAAGAATTTGACATCAATACCTGCTTATAACAAGGTATTATCACAATTATTATTGGATTACTTGTTGTATCCAATAATTGTGAGACTGAAAGAATGTACAAAATTAATAACTCTGAACCGAGATATGAAAATTTAAGACGTCTAACTTAGAAAAGGTTAGCCCAAAAATTCTATTTAACCCAATCCCAACATAATTTTACTTAGCTTTACTGTAGCAAAACCTAAAAATTGAGTTCAAGACTATAATAATTAGATCGGAGTATATTCAAGATAGCAATCAGCTCAGAGGCGTAGCTTCCACCATATCAATGAAACGGGGCCCCTAAACCCAACTATTTTTTGCAAAACAATTTATTCATTTATTTTAACAAAAAGGTTGACGAATGTTTCTTATTTAAAGTGTTTGTAAATCATGCGCCAGCTGCAGCGCTTTAAAGATAAGCTCATGAAATTAAAGTATTGTGATTTTTACACCATTTTCGTATTTGTTATTGATGCTCGGGGGGCCCACAAAAAATGTTGATAACTACAGAGCCCCCTACATTACTGTGCTAGCTTTTAGACCGTTATTTGGTTTACTTTAATATATTACCAAATTGCTAATTTATTAAAACTCAATAAATGTAAATTTCGATAACTTTGTGTAGTAATTAATCTTTTGGGGCCAAACATGTTTTATACAGGGCCCCCTTAAATCACGCTACGTCACTGTTAGCTCTTAGCTCGTTATCAGATAACTTCGATAACCTATGTAGTATGTGTACTAATGAATAATGTGCCATGATAAGATTAGATGGAGGCTGTATAAAATCACATATTTCATACACAAAGGTGAAGTAAGATTATGTTATTAGATTTTCCTAAAGATAGTAGTTACATCATATGATTATGTCAGCGATAAAAAACGTTTTAGATTACTAAAATTATATTTATAAATATATATTTCTTAGGTTGATTAGTTACGAGCAAAAACAAAGAACGAATCAATAAACACAGGTAACTAATTCAGATATGTTTGAAAGCAGCAATTATAATTGGAAGATAAATAATGCTGGTGTTCCACAGGGTTTCGCGGAAGAATTCTAACCAATACCCGCGGCCCCATCATTAAAGCGGCTCGACGGAACACAGTGGGGTTTAGTCGGTAAGAATCCGACATAACCCACGGCTCCTTCACCGGGGGCCGTGGGTATCTTTGGAAGATTTCCCCACTATAAAAAAAAATGGTGTTCCACAGGGTGCAGTATTGAGCCCTCTACTTTTTCATATTTTCATAATAATTTATGCTGTAATACTACATATACAGAGATATTCTATCAATTTCCCAATTTTATCAACCATGCACGATTTTTACGAAATACAAACGTTAGTAACTTCCCGGAAAATTGAGTGTACATCAACAAAAATATTGTAACAGTAGCATTCTTAAAACTAAAATTGATATCGATTACATTGCATAAATAACTTATTTGCATAAATAAATTATTTACAATTTAATTTCAATTCAAGAACTTATTTGCTTTACTTTAGTTCGTTATTAAAATTAACTAAAATAATATAACAATACCATCTGAATCCTCCGTTTCGCCCATTAGATGAAAGTGTTCTATCATATTATGCTTATGTCCTTACGATCTTACAGTATGCAATCACTACATAGTATAAAACAAAGTCGCTTTCTCTGTTCCTATGTCCCTTTGTATGCTTAAGGACGCTATAACGTATTTTTACAAAAACACGCTGTTTTTCGGTACCATTTTAACTTAAAGCAATTACACGTGAGAACATAGTAATATCTTAATTTAAAGATAATATATTCAGCTCTACGTTCATCTTATAAAAATTGTACGACGTCATACAAAATTGTCGCTGAAATACGTTTTTTCCATCACAATAAACGCATAAAATGCAAAAAAATGGGGTCTAAACCGGTACCATTTTAGGAAAATTAAGAGCCTAATCTATCTTCTTAACTATATCTTATTGAGGGATATATAGTCCTTTATATATGGTGTAATTTTTATGAATCTAAATCAAAATTTTATTTCAATAATGAGCTAAATTAAAAATACTTGTCGATTTCTTCATACATTTTGTTCTCGCGGTTCGTCAGACCGCGCTCAGAAGCGCTCTTGGAAGGACGGGTGTATCGCTCCTCGTGCCAAAAATAAAAACGAAATAAAAAAGATTATTGTGCGTGCACTGTCTTTTTCGTGATTTGAAATATTTGATACTTTATATGAGTAAAGTTCTGTATAAGTTTCATATTCCAATTATTTGTAATTTAAAATTATGTTTTTAAAATTACCTTGCCTGAGATCCTCTTTTTTATGGGTTGTTGAATAGATTGGTGGGGTAAAACAATTCAAGATGGCGTCGACGAAAATTTGGCTTTTTTTCGTGATGGGTGTCATTTTCATAGTTTTTGGGGTAGCTATTACCGAATATGAGGTCAAAACTGAAATCCAAGATGGCGCCGACGAAAATTTTACATCTTTTCGTCATAGGTGTCATTTTCATGGTTTTTGGGGTAGCTATTAACGAATATGAGGTCAAAACTATAATCCAAGATGGCGCCGACAAAAATTTTACATCTTTTCGTCATGGGTGTCATTTTCATGGTTTTTGGGGTAGCTATTAACCAATATGAGGTCAAAACTGAAATCCAAGATGGCGCCGACGAAAATTTTACATCTTTTCGTCATGGGTGTCATTTTCATGGTTTTTGGGGTAGCTATTAACGAATATGAGGTCAAAACTATAATCCAAGATGGCGCCGACGAAAATTTTACATCTTTTCGTCATAGGTGTCATTTTCATGGTTTTTGGGGTAGCTATTAACGAATATGAGGTCAAAACTATAATCCAAGATGGCGCCGACAAAAATTTTACATCTTTTCGTCATGGGTGTCATTTTCATGGTTTTTGGGGTAGCTATTAACCAATATGAGGTCAAAACTGAAATCCAAGATGGCGCCGACGAAAATTTTACATCTTTTCGTCATGGGTGTCATTTTCATGGTTTTTGGGGTAGCTATTAACGAATATGAGGTCAACACTATAATCCAAGATGGCGCCGACAAACATTTTACATCTTTTCGTCATGGGTGTCATTTTCATGGTTTTTGGGGTAGCTATTAACCAATTTGAAGTCAAAACTAAAATCCAAGATGGCGCCGACGAAAAATTTGACATCTTTTCATCATGGGTGTCATTTTCATGGTTTTTGGGATAGCTATTAACGAATATGAGGTCAAAACTATAATCCAAGATGGCGCTGACGAAAATTTGACATTTTTCGTGATGGGTGTCATTTTCATGGTTTTTGGGGTAGCTATTAACGAATATGAGGTCAAAACTAAAATCCAAGATGGTCGTCGAATTTCAAGATGGCGTCATGGTAATACTGTCGCGTTATGGAGCAAGGCGGCGATTTTGGTATCTATGAATCTCGCCCAAGAAGTTTCACTCCTGACACGTTTTCTCGGCACACACGTTCTTTTTTATTTTATTCTCTTTGTTTAAATGTTTTAGATAAACTTTTTTTTAAATAAAGTTTAGCGAATATATTTAAAGTTAATAATATCTGTCAGAATATTAACATTATTGCCACAGAGTTGCGTTTTATATTAAATTTCTAAATATGCATTTCAATGTTCTTTAAAATTGTTTTTTTTTTAAGACTTTCTACAAAACTGTGGTTGTTAACGTTTTTGTTATTTTATTTAAGTTTACTTTAAAGGAGTAAGAAAAATATACCTAATTATCGACGGTTACATTGGGGATTTGGTAATAGCTGTCTCAAAAACTTTGAAAATGACACCCATGCCGAAAAGATGTAAAGTTTCGTCGACACCATCTTCGATTTTAGTTTTGACCTCATGTTGGTTAATAGCTACCCCAAAAACCATGAAAATGACACCAGTGTCGAAAAGATGTAAAATTTTCGTCGGCGCCATCTTGGATTTTAGTTTTGACCTCATATTGGTTAATAGATACCCCAATAACCATGAAAATGACACCCATGACGAAAATATGTAAAATTTTCGTCGGCGCCATCTTGGATTTTAGTTTTGACCTCATATTGGTTAATAGCTACCCCAATAACCATGAAAATGACATCCATGAAGAAAATATATAAAATTTTTGTCGGCGCCATCTTGGATTTTAGTTTTGACCTCATATTCGTTAATAGTTACCCCAATAACCATAAAAATGACACCCATGAAAAAAATATATAAAATTTTTGTCGGCGCCATCTTGGATTTTAGTTTTGACCTCATATTGGTTAATAGCTACCCCAAAAACCATGAAAATGACACCCGTGACGAAATGATGTCAAATTGTCGTCGGCGCCATTTTGGATTTTAGATTTGACCTCATATTGATTAATAGCGACTCCAACTCCTTGAAAATGACACCCATGACGAAAAGATTTCAAATTTTCGTCGGCGCCATCTTGGATTTTAGTTTTGACCTCATATTGGTTAATAGCTACCCAAAAAACCACCCACATTTGCAAATGTGTTTGCTACTTAGGAAAAGTTCAGATTTAAAGATATAGGTAATGTGAATGTGTGGTAACGAATTTAATTTATTTCATTCCGACTGTTTCTCGAAATAACATACATTTACTAAGAATTGCATACAATGCCGGGTTTAATATATTGCCGGTAACATAATATTATGTATGATAATAATTCTTAAAAAAGTATTTTATACATTTCTTAAAAAGCTTCGATATTGTCTCAGGATATTGTATACAATAATACAATTCATATTCAAATTGTTGTAAAATAGTCACACTTTTTTAAGTTGGTTGAATACACTAAAATACTTATAAGGATCGTACCTACTAATAATAGTAACAAAATGAATTTTTAAAGTTCCCAGTAATCTTCTGGAATCAATTTCAATAAAAATATAAAAATAATAATAATATCAAGTATGAAGATGGTCTATAAAATGGAATGCGCTATGTTTACGTCTTTTACGTGAGCGTGATGTTCCCGCGAACCACGTGGCGACGTTAGATACCTAAATTTGAGTAACGCAGATTTGTGACAGCGTCCTTAAATCTTTAAAACTACGCAACGGATTTTGAAGCGGTTTTTTTCAACAGATAGAGTGATTCAAGGGGAAGGTTTTAGTATATAATTTATTAGGTTTTAGACAAAGCGGGCGAAGCCGCGGGCGGTAGGCTAGTAACAAATAAATTTGCAATTACCACAGCTTTCTTTGCGTTTCTGAAAAACTTTTGGTCTCTGCACTTAATCTTAATTTGGTTTATCCGTTTAGGTACAAACACGAACATTTCAAACTACCCGTCTTTCTTGACCTTAGTGACAAAACAGGTCAATTCTTTAAGGTCTAAAAACAAACATATTTCATAATATTTCAAGTATATAAATATAATTGAGCAACTAAGTCAGCGATAAAGCATGTCCTTTTACAGACTTTACTGAATCTAGGTCACCAGTGTTATTATTAACTCACGCATCTGTTGTACTAAATATTGCTTATTCATCCACACTAATAATATAAAGAGGAAACATTTGGTTTTGTATGTTTGTAATGGTTTAACTCCAAAACTGTTTAAGGGTTTTTTATAAGTCTTTCAATCAATAGACGATGTAGTTACATACATTGACGTTCTATGAACAGCTGTTCAATAAATGGTAACAAAAGGTTATTAATTTAACTCAAACTCAAACATTTTATTTATTAAATTAGACTTCTTTTAGAAGTACTTTTGAATCGTCATAACATATTTTAACATTTACCACCGATTCGAAAAGCAGTATCTATGGAGAAGAACTGGCAAGAAACTCCATAATTGCTCTTTTAAAATCATGTCAGTATTACATTTTAATTTTACATAGGTAATATGTAACTACATACCTAATCTATACTAATATTATAAAGCTGATGAGTTTGTTTGAACACGCTAATCTCAGGAACTACTGGTCTGATTTGCAAAATTCTTTCGGTGTTAGATAGCCCATTTATCGAGGAAGGCTATATATCATTACGCTAAGACCATGCAGGAGCGGAACCATGCGGGTGAAACCGCGAAGTGCAGCTGTTAAATATAGTTTAAATATGCACATAGGTATAATATGCCGATTCTTATAAACTTATTAAAACTTAATCAAATAATCAATACTATTAATAATAAATTAACCGACATTACCCCAATATAAGGGGTTTTTACAGTAATTAATGTTCAAATAGGTTAATATGAATTTAATTTATTTACCTTAAATTTTATATCCGTGATAGAGTCAGCTCTTTATAGGTACCTAAGGATGTACATTATGTTAATAAAATATTATTTGTACTGCATGTAGGTTATTCCATTTTCCTTAAAAAATCTAAATACAAATAAGAATATGTATTTTGTAGACATATAGTTAGGTAAATGATACATCTGTTTTATTGAAATTTTTAAACAGCTACTTTACGATACAATTTAATAAAAAATACAAATTTCCTATAAAATATTTCAACCAAAACTAGACCAATTCGCGTCTCAAATTACTACCTAAATAAATTAGCGTATCCTTAATCCTATTACAATACGTACAATCGAGATAATTCAAAGATAAGAATAATTATCATACGTCTAATTACTTGGAATTTAGACCAACTTCTCTCTGACCAAATTTCCCTTAGAGTTAGAGCCAGCGCGCACGAGCAACTTTGTTTCCGCAACTATTTTGTCTCTCCTATCAATTTTTAGAGCTAGCGCGCACGAGCAACTTTGTCTCCGCAACTATTTTGTCTCCGCAACTATTTTGTCTCTCCAGCCATGGGCTAGTATGAAAGTGCGCGTACGTAGCGACGCAACTCCCGGGAGACTTTTTTGTCCGCGGGTTCGGAGACAAGCCCGCGACGCAACTGTCGCCCTATCTATTGGTTTCAATGCAAGTGCGCGCACGGCGACAAAAATGTTGCCTGTCGGCGGCCGCCGGCCAGTTGCCGCGTAACCGGCGTAGCGATAATACGTATTTATGTCAACGTATTTATTCTCGTACACAGTAGTTTTAACCGACTTCAAAAAAAGGAGGAGGTTATCAATTCGGCCGGTATATTTTTTTTATGTATGTACACCGATTACTCCGAGGTTTCTGAACCGATTTACGAGACTCTTTTTTTGTTTGATGCAGAATGGTGTGGGATTGGTCCCATAAAATTTATTCGGATAAGCCCAGTAGTTTTTATTTTGTGAGCATTTTAGTCTGATCTCGATGACTTAATTGAAATGTAGCAAGTAACTTTGATTCATTTCCAGGTAACCGATTGAACTGAAATTTTGTATACATATGTAAATTGGATAGCGATGAAACATTATCATGACATAGAGCTGATTTGATGATGGAATCGGAAGGTGGCCATAGGAACTTAGTAATATATTGACTCAACTTTATCGAGTTTGGGCTCGTTTGATTCGTGTTGAAAAATACACTAAAAAGTATTAAATAAAAATAACTTCTTTAAAAACAACCGACTTCAAAAACGGAAAAGTAAAAAATAAAAAAGATTGATATTGATATTATTAATTACTAAAAAAATTTTTTTGGAAATGTTCTCAATTTTAAAAACATTGTATGGAATTTCCCCAATGTCAGTCTCTCACTCCATAATGGGTGCACCCAATATTGCCTTTTTCGCTGCCGTCTTCGGTTTCTAAGGACAAGAGCACAGACCACAACCGTCTCTTCGAAATCCATGTTGATAAATGCAGAAAATTTTAAAGAAAAAGTTGCGTTGCTGTCGCTTTCATGTGCGCATCGTTCAAAACTTTGCGAGGAGACAGCGACAGAGACAAAATAGTTGCCGGGCAACTAAGTTGCTCGTGCGCGCCCGCTCTTATGGGGAGTTGCGTCGCTACGTGCGCGCACTTTCATACTAGCCCATGGGTGGGAGAGACAAAATAGTTGCGGAGACAAAATAGTTGCGGAGACAAAGTTGCTCGTGCGCGCTGGCTCTTAGCGCGCAAGAGCAACTTTAGTCTCCGCAACTATTTTGTCTCTCCCATCAACTCTATGAGGAGTTGCGTCGCTACGTGCGCGCACTTTCTTACTAGCCCATAGAGTTGATGGGAGAGACAAAATAGTTGCGGAGACAAAAGTTGCTCTTGCGCGCTAGCTCTTACTCTAAACTTTCAATTTTCACACGTACTATGCGATTTTACTTAGAATAGGATCGACCTAGCGCCATGTTGTGACGTCATAGCTGTTAATTCAAACCAATTAATAATCGTTACTAGGTATATAAAATTATTAAGACGAAACAATTGTGTTATTGCATGTATGTTTTTATTGAAATGTTATCACACGAAATCGAATGCTAAGTACATATGTACCGAGTACATACTAACTATAACAAGATTCATAAAAATATACGTAGGTACATAATATTCACATCTAAAAGTACAAGCTCCTTTCGGAAAGTCGTTATTGTATAAATCTTTCAAGGAAAAACATTAATATTACCTAAGTCTCATACTGCTTACAAATCTCAACCATAATCATGCGTAGTCGAATAGACAACCCAACGATCCTCAGTCGTATTTAATAAGGGTTTAAAAAACATTATACATATTTATATAATTAAGAAAACGATTCATAAAAAACCCGATAACTATAACCCAATGACAGATAATCCAACATAAATTGTGCAGATCAATTAAACAGTGCGATTAACGGACCTTGAAAGAAACAATGGTTCAAGTCAATGACACTGGCTGATAATGTAGGTTAGGTCGGCTACAATCATGGGAATACTTTTTGTCGTTAATTATTATTCCATTCCGTTGCACTTTTTGCCTCTGTATAAAATTACTCTGTACTTAGGGATTGTTTTTTTATTTCCTGTGAAGTTAGCTAGGCAAAGGCCCTCTTATTGACGTAATTCATAAATTTTCTAAGTTTATCGAGTGTCGGTTATTTTATGCTTAAACAAAATACAATATTGAACGATGGAATTTGTATAACTGATATAAATACCTCTTTCATATAAAAACAAGAAATATGTTGAAATACGCTGTCTCATCTATTCGAAAATCGTCCATTGAGTTCAACCTACACTCAATAAACTATATTTTTATACCCCAAAAATAGTTTTTACTATTTCCCAGTAACTTAACATCTGAGAACATTGAGTAAACCGAAGCGACCCAAATCGACATTAGGTGGTCGTAAAACGAATTATGCGATTCTGTATGGTTTTGGAGCTTTGTGAAACTTTTGTTGAACTAATGTTACGACATACCTATTGTATGGTATGTATAGGGTCATTGCGCCTGTTCGCGTCCACATAGTGTAGTTGGAAAGTTTGAAGGAGAAAATAAAAATGTTTCAGAACAAATTTCAACGCAAAATTTATGTAACATGTTCGTTACATAGTCTATTTTAAGATTTACTTTCATTTGTGTTGGAAATATCATGTGGTTTTTATTTATCTAGACAAATAGCAGAATTAGGCGTTTTACCCAGTTCGCGTCCAAAAATTCCAGTTTGCGTCCACCCGTGGACCAGTTCGCGTCCACCAGCTTAGAAAAGGAATTAAGAGTGTATTGGGTGATATTTTATCAGATAAATGCAAATAAAAATTAGATTTTAATAAATTATTTATTTACAAATATAGTTAGTTATTTAATAAAAACCGGCCAAATACGAGTGGGACTCGCACACTGAGGGTTCCGTATTATCCTGTTTTTTTCTTATGTTTTAACTGTAAATGATTATTTTTTCAATGTTTCCCTTATTTGTGCCCTTATTTATAAGACGTTGCTTCGTACCAAACTTCAAGTGGCTGTATTCACGTTAAGTACCCTATAGGTTTTGATTCCCTTGCAAATGTCGAAATTAGCGAAAATTTTCAGCATAAACGGCTGTATCTTTTGATTGCTTTGGCTTCTAAGTTTGATTTTTTCACTGCTTCAAGGAACCGTAGATTTGAGTATTCAATATAAATTTCAGCTTTATACCTCCACGCGTTACTGAGAAAAAGGGTTTTGACAGAAAGACAGACCAGCAGACGGACATACAGACGGACGGATATCAAAGTAAAAAATAGCATAAAAATTTGCTAATTTGAATGTGGTCTTAGTCAAAAATTTACAATCTATTTTAAATTACATATTTTAACAAACAATTCATTGCTACGTAATGGAAAACAATGTGGACGCAATATGTTCTATTGTTATGCACTAAGGGTTATAGTTTGCGCCCACCGTGGACGCAAAATGGAAGTTGTACAAATTCGGTGTAGTAATTCGCGTCCACCTTATTTTTGCTATTAATTGTAAAAGAAATAAGTTGATTTATAATCCATACTATTCCATGTTTTGTTAGCAAAGTAAAGAAACAGTTACATATTCAAAAATTCACATTTATCAATAAGATACTTACCGTCAAGCGCGACGCTGCGCCCTATTCTTTTTCTCAAAATCCCGCGCGTTTTAGCTCTCTCGTTTAATAGCCAAAATTAAATAATTTTTTTTAATAGGATAGGCGGTCCGCAGGCATATTTTGAATATGTGTGCATGTCTCTTATACATTGAGGTATTATCGAAAATTTTTCTTATTACAATTTTACTTAAAGTATACTTATTTTCGTGAATTTTCTAAAATATGTCCGCAAAATGGACGCGAATAGGCAGGTGGACGCGAACAGGCGCAATTACCCTACTTCTTTTATAGCTTATCTGTACCCGTAAATTCGTCTGCGATGTTATGAAATGTATAAGAGAATTGTATTGAATCGATAGGTCTTTAAAATAATTTTCAAAATGTGTCCATATTAGCGGTTATTAATTATTATGTAAAAATATTAGCTGAGATGAAAAAAAAAAATATTTATATGGTTTAGGTACCTATGGAGGTGTTTTTCAATTGCTTTAATTTGTACATACCTAAATGGTATGTAATTAAAATTGCGAAGAAAATAATACTGATAAGCACATTTTAATCGAAAAAGAAGAAGATCAATATTATTAGTTTATTTAACAATTGAGAAAATAGTAAGTAAGTACATTCATTCGTGTCATAGCAGCAATTCTCAGGCTATTTATAGAATAAAAGAAAACGTTTAGCACGTAAGATCGCTAATATAAGAATGTAACTTGTACAAGGAAAAATGTAACATACAATTTTACTTTTTAATTTTGCTTTTAATTGTGTGCATTAGGCATAAATTTCGTGTGAATTAAAAAGTAAAATTGTAGGTACTAACTTTTATTATTTAAACGCTAATGTAGAATATGTTAGAAATTTAACAACCTAACCCATTCTTTGTAATTAAATATGAGATTTGAGGCTTTTTTTTTATAGATAGAGTATTGGATCTAGAGTGATTCAAGAGGAAGGTTTTAGTGGGTATATAATTTTTTAGGTTTTAGACAATCAATCCTCAAATCAATTTCTCTGTCTCATTATATTTATGTAGGGTCGTAAGAAAGTACGATGTCCGAAATTCGACTCCACGTATACCGGGTTCCGTGGTGTAGTGGTTATCACATCTGCTTTACACGCAGAAGGCCGCCAGTTCGATCCTGGCCGGAATCATATCTTTTGTTATTTTTTATTTTTACGTTATATATAAAGTGATTTTTTAATTTATTTCTATTACTATCTGAATTCTGAAATTTATAATTTTTTTTTAAGAAAAATATTTATTTCCAAATTGCTGCCAAAAAGAAGAAAAGAAATTTGATGAAGTTTAAATAAGCAATTGAATAGAAATATTTTTTATAATAATTTAATTTTAGATATTCATTTCATAAATATCAAAACAGGTTGAAATATATATTTTGCTCACAGATTTAGAAAAGAAGTTTGTACTTATGTATATTTTATGCAGATTTATATTATAATTTATGTTTTTATTTTAACCTAACACTGAAGTGTGTGACCAAATTTAAAACTATAACCTGTAATGTATATTTAGAACCAACCAGCCATAGGAATGTAACAAAAAATGTAATAAGATATTGTTGTAATAAGCCTCGAAATTATACCATTGCAAAATTAGAATTATCAACTACACAAACTATAATGATTAGAAAATTTTAAACAGAAGAGAATGTCTAGATTGCTAAGTCTTTAAAGAAGACAAATTGAATTTTCAAACAAGAAACATATAATATTATATCTACTGCATGATCAAACAATCACTAAAATACTCCAGGAAAATATTTTTACCACACAAAATCGTACACAATACGCAGAGCATTAGACAATTGCTATTTCCTCATTAGATACCTAATTGGCCTACAAAATCCCTATTCGCAACATCTATAGATGAATTAGTCATACAGTTCTAGCATATTGCATCACTAATAACTATTATAAACCTGAAGAGTTTGTTTGTTTGAATGCGCTAATCTAAGGAACTACTGGTCAGATTTGAAAACTTCTTTCGGTGTTAGATAGCCCATTTATCGAGGAAGTCTACATAGAATTTTTTGAGTGAAATGTAAAGTTTTAAAATATAACAAATGTATGTCACTTCATATGCATCAATTGTTGTATGGATAAGGCTTATGTGTCCTTAAATAATTCACCATGATAAGGACCGGTTATGTCATATTACATGTCATCATAATTTGATTTCTAGGCCATGGTAGTTTCATAATTTATCCTTCATTGGTTTGAAGTGTTAAATATAGGATGATGATTATAACATTTCTGTACAGTTGTTTACTCTGCCCTTTTTAGAGTACAGTACCCAAAGGGTAAAACATGACCCTATTATTAAGGCTCTGCTGTATGTCTGTCTGTCTCCAAGCTGATATGTATCTCATAAGCCGTGATAGCTAGAAAGCTGAAATTTTCACAAATGACGTATTTCTGTGACCGCTATAACAAGAAATACAAAAAATTATAAAAAAATTAAATATAAATGAGGCTCACTACGGAACCCTACGTGCACGAGTCCGACTCGCACTTGGCGGGTTTTTAACAGAATTTTAATTATAATTAAGTTTTTAATAATTGTAATAATAAAGTGTTATGATTCTTCTAGTTTCACATAATATAGTATACCTCCAAATGAAGGCGAAACATATCAATGGCTGCATTTACGATGCAAAAAAAACACATTTTCACTTTCACTGTATATAATAGTTCTTTCAATGTATAAATTTCCATCCAATTTAGCATCAATCATGTGTAATCATATAACGATTAATGAATAAATATAGACTTAAATAGACTTACAGGTTTTATGCATATGTAGGGTTTCAATGATATATTTTTATCAAAATATAGGTTTAACTATCTGTGCTCCGAGGTTTCACCCGCATTGCTCCGCTCCTGTTGGTCTTAGCGTGATGAGATATTATAGCCCATAGCCTTCCTCGATAAATGGGCTATCTAACACCGAAAGAATTTCCCAAAGCGGACCAGTAGTTCCTGACATTAGCGTGTTTAAACAAACAAACTCTTCAGCTTTATAATATTAGTAAAGATATTTATACCTGCTGTTCTTTCTGAATTTGCGTTTCTTCAAGAAAATTATATAATAGACATAAAATTGGGTTGAAACTGGTTAATCTGATATTGATTATCACTCTTTTGAATGTCAAGGTCATTTCCTGATATTGTAGCCATCATTTTAAATATTAGATAGTTACATTTTTTTTTTTATTATATTGTGAATGTGAAGTGAATAATTTAAGATACATATATGGATACTTTTGCAACATTTTTTTGTTTATATGGTAGGTACATAATATAATAGTGTATTTGGGGACGTTCAAGTATTTCGTTATGCAATTTGGCGGGAGGGGGGGTCTTGTAAAACGTTACAATGTGTTACTGGGGTACAAAATAAATATTACAGTGCATTACAAGGGTGGAGTGGGAGTCAAAAATCTTCAAAAATTGCTTTATGTAATACTTGAACGCCCCATTAGCTGGTGTTTTAATATTTATTTGAAAGAATGCAGACATTTAACATCATCTTATGAAGTCAGTAAGCTTGTTATCCTATAGATATTAAGTTCTGATTAACTGTAAGGTAATTTGCAATTAAATGATTCAATGTCTAAATCAGATGTATGAGTAACAATGTTACAGTAATTTTCTAACAGGAAAACTAAAGTGAATATTGGGCATTCCTTTCTATAAATAAATTTTAATAATCAATTTCAATATTATACATGTAAAAAACCGGCCAAGTGGGAGTCATACTCGCGCACAAATGGTTCTGTACTATGGGGAACCCCCTTAGTATTTTTTTTTAGTATTTGTTGATATAGCGGCAACGGAAATACATCATTTGTGAAAAATTTTAGCTTTCTAGCCATCACAGTTTATGAGATTCAGCCAGGAGACAGACAACAAGTCTTGTTTTACTCTTTCGGTATGGAACCCTAAAATCTAAAGGTATTTAAAATTTATCAGAAAAATTACTTTTATGTAATTTGTCTAGAGTAATATCAAAATTGAGCCAGTATCACTTCTATGATCTATAAGACTATTAAATTCAGCCAATAAAATATCTACACCACTCAAATTTTGTTGTAATTATAATTTAGATCAAATTGCAATAAATTACTCTTTTTTCTTAAATAAATTATTATCTTATCAAAGTCAATAATATTTTAAAGTAAATAATTTTTTTCTTATCTCTGATTAGATAGAACACCTTCCATCGAGTTAGCGTGTGTTATAAATAACTTTTTTTATATCGTGAAAGAAGTTTTAGTGTAGGCGAAAACACACACCCCTGCTGTAACTGCAGCATGTACAGGCTGTGGCTCTTAGCACGATCCGTCGACAACGACCTTAATTCTGCGTTCCTTGACTAACCTGGAGATCCAACTGCAAAGTTTCAGGGAGCCCGCACAGAAATTCAAATTTCGAATTACTAAACTTTTTCGTCATTGAACTAGGTATGGCATAACTGCATTCAGCCGAGACATCGGGACAATACATTCAATATGTTGTAACAAGGTCGGTTGTATTTTTGCCTAATAAAGAGTATACGGGATAAGTTATAAGGTAATAAATTGACCTCACAATATCAGCATTAATTTATATAATTTCATGAGTCACCCGTCCGGTTTAATTCGGACCGCCCAAATGTAAATGCGTTCATGATAACACACAAGAAAATAATATTCTCGCAATAAAACAAGTGTCGTGTCGCGTTTAATACTTTCCATAGGAATGTGAAAGATTACCTTGTCCAAACAGTTCAATTCCTCTGTAGGATAAACTGTTTTTTCGCACCTTGCACAAGTTTTATTCATCTTGACGTTTTTAAAACACAAATCACTTGAAATTTGTTAACTTTAAAAAATCGCAAACGATAAACAAAAAGTTTCACAAAACTTTTGGCACTGCACTGTATTTAACAAAAACACTCATGAGCACGATTTCAATAGCATCCCCGAACGCGCATGCCAAAGAATGACAAATGGCGGCGGTATCGAATCATTATTACCTGTATTGAAAAATATTTTATAGTAGAAACTTGGTAGGATAGTTTATGGCAACATTGCTGTCAAAAACAAGCACAGAGTACCTATATATTATACATAAATATTACAAGTTTTGAAATTATTTTTATAATCAACCGTTTGAGTCGTGTTTAAGTCAAAATATAATATTTGTAGTATTGTTTTTTGTAAAATCTATAATATAAAAATGAATCGCAAAATGTGTTGGTAAGCGCATAACTCGAGAACGGCTGAACCGATTTCGATAATTCTTTTTTTATTATATTCCTAGAAGTACGACGATTGTTTTTATGTAGAGTCTAGAGAAAACGTAAATATGTACCACGGGCGGACCGCTAGTTGTTTATAAAAATAATTATCCATATCATAAGAAGATTTTAATAATAATTAAGACATACATTGGCATTTATCTGTTTTCAAAACCGCTAAAGCTTCATTAAACAATTGTTTAGAAGTTTGTATCATATCCGTTAAATGATTATAATCATCGTGCTTTTCTTCTTCAATCATTTTTAATTTGTCCTCCATAATTTTTAATTTTTCCTCCGCGAGTTCTAATTTATATTTGAGCTCGTCTTTGTCAAGAATATCGTAAGCTTCACTTTGAGGTGTTTCCGAGGATGTTGTCTCACTCGGTTTCACAGCGATAGCTGCTATAGAAGATTGTTTCTTACTTAAAGACGCAGCATGTGCAAAAGAATCAATCATTTGATCCTTTACTAGCGCAGTTTTTGATGTCCGAGAACCTCTCCTCGATTCCCTTAAATTCTTAATTTCTTCTTCAAGCATTGACAGTTTCCTTTCCAGTTTTCTTTTCTTCTCTTTAGTTTTTCTATGCAATGTATCAAGCTCTTCCCATTTGTGCCTTTCTGTATCTAGCCTTTCATTTAATTTTACAACTAAATCAGACAACTTCTTTATTTCGTTGTCTGTAGCTGTTTTCATGGGAGTAAAGAATACGCTTTGTAAGGAACATTCCTCGTATCTAAGCAATTGAGCTCTTAGTTCCTCAATTTTTGTGGCCTTTTCAGAAGCTTGCTCGCGTAAAGCATCAATTTTAGCGTCAGTATTTTTTATAAGCTTCTGATATTCGGCAATTTCGCTGTGCATTTTGTTCATTTTCACCGTGTTTTCTTTTAAAATTTCTTGATAATACAATTCAAGGCTTTTGATTTGATTCTGAAAAGAATTTTAAATAAAAATGGTGAACAAAAACTACATAGAGTTCTTTGAAATAAAACTGTAAATGTGGTAAATAAACACTAACCCGTTGTTCATTTATAAGAAGATCATCGTGGTTACTTTTTTCAACAAGGGTTTGCATTTTTTGTCTTATTAGTGTAGCATCGCATTCAAGATTTCTAATCCTACATTTTGCTCCATCTAATTTTTTCTTCAGCTCGCAATTGTCCGCTTTTAACGATTCCAAACCAGCCATTGCTCTGTCTATTTCTTTCTTCCTTTTCGCCTCTATTTCCCGTATAATCTTGAATGTGTTAATATAATAATTAGTAAATTATATTTATGTGTAAAAGTATTATTAGCTTATGACTAGATTCGCAAGTCGTGAAGTAATTTTCAACGGTCATAGAAAAATTATTTAACTTACCTGTGCTTGATCATGTTTTTTAATCTCAATAAGATCTTTTTGTTTTCCATTTAATTTTTCTTCCAATACATTAATTCTAGATTGCAATAAAACGATTTGTTGGGCTCTACCCTTCCATCCCGCTAATTCATTTTGCAGATCTTTAATACTCGTAAATTTGTCTCCTAGTTCTTGTTGTAGTATTTTAGTCGCTATCAGTATATCATTTTTCAGTTCAAGATTTCTGTTTTTGCTATCGTATAACTTTTTATTCACAACAGCAAGTTTATTATTCAACTCTTTCAGTTCATCAGGATTCGCATCAATGGGTTCTTCTTTACAAAGACAGCTATCTAGTTTAGCATTTTCTTTATTTATAATATCTAACTGTACAAGTTTTCTCTCCAATGTGGAATTCTTAGTTTTATAGCTTTCAACTTCGGCTACTAGATGTCGATTTTGTTTACATAGTTCTGCTATTTTTGCACTAATAATACCCGCTGACTTTGAAGATATCGCCGGCCCGGAACCGGATATGATATCACGTATGCGTTGATTAAGATCAGAAATTGTTCTGTTTAGTTGTTTTATTTCTTCATCTTTAGTGAAGACGCATTTACGTAATTCATTGTTTTCCCCAGTCATTACCTTGAGAATCAGAATGAAATTAAAGTCTGAGATATACTAATGCCAATTTCGTTATTTTAAAAATATTTCTTACTACTTTGTGTTGCTTTGGCTTATGAGAATTGAAAATAGCATCAATAACAGTCTTTATTGTTCTACATTTAAGCATGTTCCATAATATTATAATAAGTTGATAATCTGAATACCTATTTAATAAGTTACCTTCAGTTGTTCAATTAGATGTGCATTAAGTTCCGGTGGATATAAAATATCATCAGGATCCGGTTTATCCAGTCCAGCCAACATTTTAAGTTTCATTTCATCAGTTTCATCAATTTTGGCTGCCATTTCCGCTATTTTCTCATTCTTTATATTTATTTTAGATGTTTCTTTCCCAGTTGAACCAAGTTTTTTATCCATTGTATTTATCGCATGACAATAATTATAAAAATAGGTCCACATTTACATGATTTGTCAAACTCATGAGACTAATTCATTCTATATTCGAATATTAAAAGATTAAAATATGAGTTATTATATTTATGCTTTGAATTTACCTGTGAATTTACCTTCCCGAATGGTTCAATTATATTTCAATACAGTTTAAACAATTAAATAATAACTATTAAAAGGACGATTGTATCGTGCATCGAAACAACTACAAAACTTCTACAAATTAAACAAACAATTAGTTTTAATCGTGTAGACATCGTATTATATTTTTGGGGTTGTCAAATATGATGGTGAATAATTGTCAAGTTGACACTTGACAAAGGTTGTCAGTGTCATCATATTATGATCGATTATTTGTGAATTTTGCGCAAATTAATAAAATTCCTACAAAAATCTCGTTGCTTTATAACTTACTGCTTCTCATTGCGAGAAGCAGCTCTTTACATTCTTCTAATAGAGTTACCCGTCCGTGTGTATCTTAAGGTGTGGTATATTATATTCGTCCTTGTATTAATATTACTGTTTTTATTGGTTTTGTTATGCAAACAAATCGCTTTCATGCCCTATTACTTGTATAATACAACATTGTTGTGAACTGAATATATTGTACCTAATATTGTACATGTACATGACGTATAGAATTATAAATGTTACATCGTTTTTTTCGCAGACATGCCAGGTACCAACTTGATAGTTCCCGTGGTGTTATGGGGGAAACACGCTCCGACTCATTGTATATCTTCAGTATATCTCTCGAGAGACCAGAAGACCTTGGTAACAGGGTGTTATGATGGTCAAATATGTATTTGGCATGTGAATCCTGATTCACTTAAAATGACCCCCCGCTGCTTGCTTGTGGGTCATACAGCCCCTGTAACATGTCTATCGCGAGCATCTATTATACAGGTAAGTTCCTTATACTTTGTATATTATGTTAGTTTATAGAATTGATTCAAAAGGAAAAAATATATCTTCATATTATCTAATTGGAATCTGTTTTACTGATCTTTATTACATAAGTACTACTATTGATAAAAGTGTCATTGAGTTAATGCTTTTAGCGTTAGCGTTTAATGCTTTATTCTTTTATATTGATTGTGAATATTCTTCAATGTTAACAATGTAATAAATAAGTAAAATATTAAACAATTTCAACTAATTATTATAATGAAATATCCTCTAAGTATTGTAGAAACTTCCTCTGTATCATAATTATTATTATTATGTTGATATGAGAACTATATTGGCATTTTACGTTTCCATTCTATATTTTATTCAATATATCATTTGCTTTTTGTTTGTCTTTCTGTAACTCATGAAAAGCTGGGCCAATGTGTTTTATTTTGATCTTGAACTGTTTGTTTGTCGATAATCTTAATGTTTAAACAGAGAAATGAAAATTATGCAATATTATTTTTCCCAAATATATTATGTAGCTGATACAAGTTTCTCTGTTAATCTAGATAATAGAGTGTAAAGTTCATATGAAATTTGCCAAAAAACAACTACCTTAAACATTACATTACATATACCAAATTAAAAATATGTCTTCTAAAAGAATATTCTTGCCGTTTTCAGGACAACAACTACATAGTAAGTTCGTCGGAAGCCGGCGAGATGTGCACATGGGATCTTGTTGATGGAAAATGTAGAGAGAGTGTTAAATTGACACAAGTTCATACTAATATACAGGTTTGTTTTTATTTGTGATTTATTTGGAAATTATAGGTTGTAATAAATAGAGAATGAACGAACATGTTTTGAAAAGAAATCCCTTTTATTCTTATTTTATTGAGTTTTAAACATGATTTTTTAAAGGTATAATCTATACTTACTAATATTGTAAGGCTGAAGAGTTTGCTTGTTTGTTTGAACGTGCTAATCTCAGGAACTACTGGTCCGATTTGAAAAAATTCTTTCAGTGTAAGATAGCCCATTTATCGAGGCTATAGGATATATATCATCACGCTAAGACTAACAAGAGCGGAGCACTGCGGGTAAAGCCACGGAGCACAGCTAGTTATATATATGTGTAGGTAGATTTCTGTATATTACAATAACAATGGTATTCTTATTTGAATTACAGGCATACCACATGTGTAACAGTGAAGATTTACGATTATTCTGCAACGGTTATTACGCTGAGATTTTGATCATGGATCCGTTCTCATTGGAGATATTGTTCTGTTTGAGCTCTAAGATGAACCCTGATTGGATATCTGCACTTCATGTGAGTTTATTTGAATTTATTTTGGTTATACAAATAAAATATGTAAATAATTAAAGTATAAATTTATAAAGAATAGAAAAAATTCGATCACGAGGCGGGACTTGAACCCGCATCCTTCGCGCCATTTCGGGGCGGATGCCTAACCAACTCAGCCACTCGTGACCCGCCTGAGCAATCGAATTTATTCTATCCCTTCAGTTTTATGTGTCTTAAGGGACACACAGGGCAATTTATAAAGCATTTGAATGCCATAAAAACCAAAAAAATATAAATTCAATAATTAAAGTGTTTGTTAATGCAGTTTTGTTGGCAAACACGTGTATAAATTTCCTGGAAATCTAAACAAAGTATTATGAAATATAATTGGAATAAAATACTTCATAATGTATTCTTGAACTGTTTTTTATTAAGTGTTGCTTTACATAAATATTTATTAATATTTCTATAAATAACTATTAATTATAGGTGTTAAGACCGTCTTCGCGAAAAGATGATGTTGTGCTTGCTATCTCTATAACGGGAACTGTTAAGGTAAGGAGTTTATTGGGATTTTAAACATAAGACTTTGACACAATTGTTTGAAGTGAAACTTCTTTAAGGGAAGTAATTTGTTAGTAAAATTTCAAGGTCGCGGCATGGCAATGCCGTTACGTTAAGCAAACGCGACAATTTTGATATTTTTAAATCTTGCCAAAGAAGTTTCACTTCTGACACGTGTGCTCGGCACACATGTTTTAGTTACATTTCGTTTATATTGAAGCAGCATCTCTTTAAATTTTTTTAGCATTAAAATATGTGTTAAAAAAAGACTAAATATATAATTTTAAAATGTAAATAAAACTTAAACATAATTATTTCCAGGTATGGTCCCTCCTCGGTCACGAGAATAAGCAATCGGAACCCATATACGAAAATGAGTCTAAACAAATACGTTGCTTGAACGCACTGTCCTTGAACTGCTGTGCGTATAACCAACGCACCGTGTTGATCGTGTGCGCTAAGTATTGCCAGATATATGATGCGGGTGAGTTATTTAGCACATTTTCTTTTTCGATAATTTTCAAAATTTTAACAGTTAACACTAAATATTGAATACCTACTTAATACTAAACACTAAGAACTACACACTATACACTTAAACTGTAAATACTTAACACTTAACACTAAACACTTGGCAGATGTCACTTAACACTTCAAATTCGTATATTATATTATGACGAAAGTGAAGTCTCACTGCACAGTGCACATCTATAACATACTTCATATAGAAGTTTATTTGAATCGTCAAATAAATAACGAACTTAACATGGCTCTGAAAAGCAATTTCTATGGGTTAAAAGAGCCGGAAAGAAACTCTATCTTTGCTCTTTTAAATCATATCAATTTTACAAAATTTCAAATATAAAATAATAATGATGCCAGAGACCTGTCTTGTAATTATTTTTTATATTAGTTTATACAGCTTTTTTAAATAAATGAAAGGTATAATGTTACATTCAAGTTTGTAAAGGTTCAAATTAGTTAATTGGAATTTTGCAACCTTAATTGTATGAAGAAAAAAGGTTTCAAAATTCCGATCATTTAAAAGAGGATGTTATTGAAGTGAAACTTCTTAATCGGGGTTGGAAAAAAATTTAGTGTAACATTCTTTCGTTACGCGTGACATTTTTCCGTTACGCGCCTTCTTTTGCTTATCCCTACCACGCGTGATTCGACGTATTTCTGTACAGTTGCATATAGTGAATTATTTTTTGAAAAATAAGGTCATAAAGAAGTTTCACTTCTTACGTGTGTACGCTAGTACACGCACACATTTTTTTATGTATGTATTCATAATTTTCAGGCGATTTCTCAGTCCTTTGCTCTATACAAGCGCCGTCCGGTGAACGTTGGATGTCCGGGGACTTCCTTGCCCCGGATCGAGTACTCGTCTGGTCCACGGAGGGCAAGGGTTACTTGTATAAGTTACCAGCCAAGTGAGTGTTTGTCTGTTTGTATGTGGGCTTTGGAACTGAATTTATTTAGTGCGAAATTGGTGTTGGGTAATAATGTTAAAAATAAACAGTCAATTTAAAAATATAGTGGTGTTATGAAAAATTATTTGAAATATTTTTTGTGCTTTTTTGTGGATGAAGGTGTTGGTGGTGGTTTATCTTATTTTGGAAATGTAAATAATGCTATTTATAAATTATTTCTCACAAGAAAAGCGTGAAAAATAGGTAATAGTACTTTTGTCTGTATTTTACCTGTCTCATAATGTTAAAATGCATATAATTATATTATCACTATTAACAATATTGATTTTCATTTTGTATAAAGTCAAATGATTACGAATAGTTTTAAGCAAGAAAATGAAGTATATACTGCATTATTTACTTTTTAATGATATAAAAAAAAATAACTTTTTATATAAATTCAGTTCCAAAAAATAAAAAATGGGAGACTCAGAAAAATCATTCACAACTCAATGTTTTAGATATTGTGTTTAGCATTAGATTATCATCAGAGCACTTGCCTCTGTCATTTTTGTTAATACACAGATTATTAATACGAAAAAATATGTTTAATATGGCAATTATTTCAAATATTTTAATAATAATTTCTAATAAGAGAAGTTATTTACCTATCGTCCTGATTGGACGATATATTCCATATTTAAATCGTCTTACTGCTTCATTAATTTAAAATTATGACCAAAAAATTGCCAGCAGTAAAAAAATCGATTTACAAAATTTGAAAATCGAATGTTTCCAACGCTAAGCTGTATTGCCAGTTATGCTAAACATATCTATTTTTTATAGCAAACTGCGTGGACGAGCTATCAGTAGGTCAGCACTGTTTTATATATGTATTTTGTTTACTAGCAACATTATTAGTTTCGCTTTCATGCCTTGTCATCCATTTTGTTAAGACGTCATTGTTTATAATGTACGATGTTTATTTATTTCATTTTTGGTATTGGTGTGATTTTTCATTCGGTTGTGTATATATTGATTTCTAGTATAGAAAATATTTAGAGACCTGCATCTCAGAAACTAAGAAATGTGACCTCTAATGTCTTGTATATGAGATACAGATTACAATAGTAAACCATCACGTAATGTAGGTATTGATATTTGTTTTATGAACAACATTGTACAAATTAAAGTGATTTTGAACCTTATCCTGACCGAGATAGGTCTCAGTTTCCTCTAGCAATTTTATATCCATGGACCTTTATAAATAAAACTAATTTAAAACCTTATTTCGTTATGAATAGATGTTAATTTTGTACATCAATAAAATGTATACCCATATCATATCCATGTATGATGCTATCATTATCAGTTATCATTAGAATTTTCTAGAATAGATATTTTGTTGCGTTTAGCACACCATTTATGTCATCTTTTATTTTATGTTCGACACAAACTGATGTGATTGGCTAAATATGGTTAAAATTCGAAGTTAATAAAGTCAAGTTGGAATTCTTTATAAAAAGACACGTTTATTAAAATAATAGGTGCAATGCAATGCTCTTTATATTTTGCGAGACTTTCTGAATCTAAAGATCTTGATGATTTAGGAAATCCTTAGATGGAGAAAACAAAAAAACAAATAAATTACAAAACTTTCAACGACTTTGTGGCCGACGGTTTATAGGCATTTTAAATTTTGATGTACCACTTGAAGAGAATTAATAATAATAATTCGTTGTAATATATTAGAGCCTGATAAAAATGTCAGTTGAGCGCTATGCATTTTGTCAAAAGACATTGATTTTTGACTTGACTTTTCTACTTTGATATAACCGTGCCATATTTGGTCAAATTTACCCTATTCAAATACACGTGTGCGAAGTTTTTACAGTTTTTCTATAGGGTTGAATTTATTAACAGCTCCGTACCAGATCACAAGGGATTCCATGGACCAACCGTGGACCATGATAGTCCAGTGTTGTATGGCATTATGGCTCATCCTGATAATAAGGTAGGATTTACTATTATGAAGAGTTATTTATTGATGAATTTATTTATTCTGGTTGTGTTTTTCGTTATTAATGTGCTGGGCAGTTGGACAGATTTAAACGAAATTTTTGTTGTGTTTGAATGATTTTATCATTGGTTCTTGAAGCACTGATTTTTTGTACACATTTTATAAGATTTAGTATATTACTCTTTATAGTACAAGTTTATACTATGAATATTAATGATGTGTGTTAAAATTTGTTTAACAAAATGACAAGTTGTATACATCTTTAAAGACTCTTTAATACACGGTCACTATTTATAGTTTACTAGCTATCCACCCGCGGCAAAGTTCGCGCAGTAAAGAAAAACCCGCATAGTTCCCGTTCCCGTGGGATTTCTCGGATAAAATCTATCCTATGGCCTTTCTCGGGTATCAAAATATCTCTATACCAAATTTCATGCAAATTGGTTCAGTAGTTAAGGCGTGATTGAGTAACAGACAGACAGACAGAGTTACTTTCGCATTTATAATATTGTATGGATAACCAATTATAGTTGTTTACCCACGAATTTATTGTTAACTAATTTTACTTTTATTCCAACTCTATGTCAAATATTTAACCCATTGAGCCCCAAGCGGCCCGATCGGTCCCAGACACAATAGATTTTCTATTGTGTCTGTGGTTCCGAGACCTGAGGTATTTTAATACGATTTTTTTATATTATTATCATTTTCAGCTCCTCTCCTGTCCGCCAGCCATGCGTTTCATACTAACCTCCGTGGGGGGGAAACAGAGAAGGCTCCTATTAAGGGGGGATTCCGCGGGTGTAGTGTTGCTATGGAACGTTGATGACGCAGCCCTGCCTGTGCCTAATAAGGTTATGTGTAAGTATGAGTTATTTAAGGAGGGTAGTTTTAATTGTTTAGTTTTTTGTTAAGTATGTGCTTATTAGATAAGGAGAATTTGAAGTGATATGAATGTATTATATTCTATTTGTTCTTGTTTGTAACACTTGTGAGTATAATATGTATAATGCATCATTCAAAAAAGGGAAACAAAATAAGGTACAGGTATTTTAAAATTTATTAAAAATTTGCATATTCAAATAAAATATTTTACATCAGTAAACAACCCAAAGATAATGAACTGGTTAATTTATATTTTATTAAACAAAACAACAGATATAAACATGTATTTATCTTAAAACAAATACATATTCAAAAATAACACTTTTCCTATTCAATTAATTTTATGCAAAATACGTTAAGAGAAGTGAAGGTTTTTTTATCTTCTTATTGAAAATAAATAATTTAGTACCTTAATGTATTGTAGCTCGAGCACCAATAGTCACTACGAGCTTGGATATGGCGTGGGCAGATATGAATCCTAGTCCCGTCGGTGTTTTGGATCAGTTCAGCCATCCTGAGGATAATGGTATGTAAATGTATTTATTCAGGTATAGATATCTATTAACAATAACGGCCTTACCAATAAAAAGTTAAACAATGGATAAATTTCTACCATTTTCTACCATAGCTGTGTCCTGCTCTTGCTCACATGAAACGTCAATCATAAAAACAAGACAGGTTATTGCAATAACTAATCCATTGCATAGCGAATGGGTAACATTTTATTAGTAAGACCGTAAGTATACAAAAAAATTGTTTTACTTTAACATAATTTGGTGTATTTTATCCCAAATTATTTCAAACGTCCATTTTGCTATTGTTAACTGTTATAAGAATATCTATATTATCTGTAAAATTAAATACTTCAGTTCTACACTAGGTACTTTTAACTTTCAAAGTATGGAAAAATAATTGTTGATAACTGTAAAATTAAATATTTTCTCTTACAATACCAGTATAGCTTATTTTTCCGTTTTTAAACGAAGTTCTTTATTTTAATTTTATCTTTTTATTCTTGTATGTCTTTGGACTTTGGCAAAATAAACAATTATTAACTAGTTTCTTTCTCATGAAAAAATTATCGTTTCAGAAATAAAGCTAACAGCATCTATCTACCTCCTGGCTGCGAATCGTCTTGTAGTTGGTCGAGAAGACGGTTCCATAGTTATTGTGAACGCGACACATACAGTACAGTTGCAATTGTTGCATGGAAACCACCAGCAGTTGGATGGTGAGTTTGTTTGTTTGTTTGAACGCGCTAATCTCAGGAACTACTGGTCCGATTTGAAAAATTATTTCGGTGTTAGATAGCCCATTTATCGGGGAAGGATAAAGGCTATGAACGCAACACATACAGTACAGTTGCAATTGCTGCATGGAAACCATCAGTAGTTGGATGGTTAGTGACATCCAGACAAATAATCTATACTAAAATAATAAATACAAAAGTTTGTTTGTATGAATGGATGTATGGATGTTTGTTGCCGTGCAGTTTTACCTGCGGACGAACCTGCGGGAAAAAGACAGTATTTCTTATAAGCAAGTGTTATTCTTATAAAAAAAAATATAACTATTTATTGAAAAATTTATAATGATCAAATAATATATATAATTGGAGAAACTGAAGCCTAAATAATATTGGTAATTTGGATATCGCTTATGATATATTTTGACCGAATATACCTACTTTTATAACTTGTAATAAAATAATATTATTGTTTTTCAGATTGGCCACCACACCAATTATTGTTGGGCCACAACGGTAGAGTGAATTGTCTGCTGTATCCACATCATGTACATCAAAGGTAAAATTTATTTAAAAAAAGGCTATTTAAAGTTTACAAAATTTGGTTTTAAAATATTTTCTTTTGAATAATTAGAAATCTACATCCCTACTTTATTTTATTACTCGGTTTAGATATTTGCGTTTGATACCCAAGTCTCTGAGTTTTTTATTACCTTGTGTACTCAAAAATGTCACCGCTAAGTTTTTTTATTACTTCTGATTAAGTAAAGTTTTCGAAAGCTATTTATGTAGGAAAGTTTTCGAAAGCTCTGTAATAAGGAAAGTTTCCCAATCCTCTAATTTTCCATTTTTGCTCTTATTTATTTAGAAAAGGTTTTGAAGTGAAACTTGTTTAGGCGCTTGATGATACGGATAAAATGATAAATAGTAATAATAATAATGTTACCGTTACGAAAATATGCAGCGCTTTTTCGAATAGGGTGAGAGCGATAGTGACATAAGGTGAACGTAGCATAGCAAAGAAGTTTCACTCCTGACATGTGTACTTTGTAAGCACGAATTTTTTTTCGGGTTAGCAGTTCAGTGCCGATTTTTTCTTTCTTTCTTTATATTTATCTTTCTTTCTACAGATACGACAAATCCCACCTAGTTTCAGGTGGGATAGACTTCGCTGTGTGTCTATGGGATCTGTTCAGTGGTGCGCTCTTGCATCGATTCTGCGTACACGCGGGCGAAATAACACAACTCATAGTGCCTCCGCAGAATTGTAGTGTGAGTATTAAATAAAATTGATAAAATATAGTAAATATATATTTATTACATTGAGATAATAATACTACGTATGGAGGAGACACCACGAACAAAATCTGTGCGCCATTTTTTTGCTCTAACTAAGTTTTAAAAATTAATATCTAGTTAGGTACTTACAGATGAAAGTTATTCCTTTGCACTTTTCCGTATTATTTGTGCAATATCGTAACACACACGAAGGCTTATTTGATGCGTTTCACTTTAAAACAAATAAAAAATGAGCGTGCAGTTACGCCATATGGCGTATGTTGAGCGGAACATAAGTGATATAGGCGGTGTCGTCTCCATATGTATATCTCAATGATTTATTACTAGCTGCGCTTCGCGGTTTCACCCGCATTTCTTCGCGACTATTGGTCTTAGTGGGATTCCCGTGGGATTTCCGAGATAAAAACTATTCTATGTCCTTCCTCAGGTCTCTAACTATATACGTACCGAATTTCATGAGACAGAAAATTATTTTTGTATATTCAGTAGGTTTGATTTGCTTTGTTAAAAATTATGTTATACTTAGGAAATATCTTTCTGTTACAATAATCGATCTTAATACAAACGTTTTAAGATGTGTATTTCCTAAATGGTAATATTTTATTATTTTATTCACAGCCTCGCATTCAAAAGTGTATCTGCTCAGTCGCATCGGATCATAGCGTTACTTTATTGAGTGAGTATTCATTTATAACTTTATTATTTTAAAAATCTTCCCTACTACATAAAAATAAGTCGGGTTTTCCTTCCTGACGCTATAACTCCAGAACGCACGAACCGATTTCCACGGTTTTGCATTCGCTGGAAAGTTCTCTGGCTCCGTGAGGTTTGTAGCAAAGAAAATTCAGGAAACATTTCAACAGAAAAGCGGGAAAACCGGGAAAATCGTTTTTCACATACAGCGCCTTATGTAACATTTCGTTTGGTATTTATACATAAGGTGGCGAAACGGAGTTCGCCGGTATAGTTATGATTTTAAAAATATTTATTAAAATTTCTTATTTTTACATGATTTATTTGTCAATAGATCTTTCAAATGCAAATTGAAATAGGCCAAAAATATTTATTTAGAGTACAATTTATTGGTGGCCTTTTCACTTAGAAGTGATCATTTCTAGGCAACCAGGGCAGAAGATAATAGTCATAAAGATAAACTTTTGGCGGGACGAGATAAATATAACGAGTTTAAATACAAATGTATTTGTTTTATACTACAAATACTATGTCCACAATTTTCTAGGTCTAGCAGAACGGAAGTGCGTAACGCTAGCGTCCCGGCACCTATTTCCGGTGGTGACTATAAAATGGCGGCCGGCTGACGATTTCATGGTGGTCGGGTGTAGCGATGGTACGGTTTACGTGTGGCAAATGGAGACTGGCCATTTGGATAGGGTTTTACATGGTGAGTATATTTATATGTATAAAAGAAATGTGTGCGTGCACTAGTGTACACACGTAAGAAGTGAAACTTCTTTATGACCTTATTTTTCAAAAAATAATTTATATGCAACTTTACAGAAATACGTCGAATCACGCGTGGTAGGGATAAGAAAAAGATGGCGCGTAACGGAAAACTGTCACGTGTAACGAAAAAATGTTACACTAAATTTTTGTCCAACCCCGATAAAGAAGTTTCACTTCAAAAACACGCTTTTATTACGCTTCATCTGTATGTTTTTATGTAACCGACTCTTTTAGACTTTAATTTGAGCCGCTTTTAACGGACAGATTTAATTCAAACTTGGTACGCTTATCAAAGATTAGACAGATGAGCCAACAAGATCAATTTGGCTGATTTGATATATTTTTTATTTGTTGATATTTTCAAATAAAACAATTTTATTTTATTAAAAATTATTTCCGAACTTTCACTCGTAATTTTATAAATTCCAGTTGATATTTCCTATAGATATGCATCAATAATATGATTGGTGGATATCATACGCATCCGAAGTAACGTAGCATGGCACATATCTGGTGGAAAAGCACCTTTAGAGTTGTTAAACAACTGTTCCCTTCCAGGTATGATAGCGGAAGAAGTATTAGCAGCGTGCGATGAAGCCCTAGCCGATGAATTGGGCGGGTCTCTATCTAGTGGTACCGATTTGCAGGGCTTGGCCAATCCTGCTGTACATTTCTTTAGGTAAGTAAGCTTGTTAATATACACTAATATTTTAAAATCGAATTGATCATTCATTCATTCATTCATTCATTCATTCATTCATTCATTGATTCATTCATTCATTGATTCATTCATTCATTGATTCATTCATTCATTGATTCATTCATTGATTCATTCATTCATTGATTCATTCATTCATTCATCATTTATTTATTACAAAGTTTGACTTATTGTTTTGTTTTAGTTTTTAATTAATTTAAATTGATATTAAAATAGAGAATAATTATTTAAACTTATGAAATAGTAGAAGGAAATACATTTTATAAGCTTCTCTTCTAAACATTATTTGGGGAAAATCGTTTCTTATGGACCATCAGTAACCTGCCATCATGTGACGATTTCATCTACCCTGATACCTTTGTTACATAATTTTTAGTTCGTTTTTGATGCGTTCGTCCTGTGTCTCACAGAAATTTCCCAAATTTATTGTAAATCTATCCAGGAGACTGTGGGGAAAGTGTAGGTTTATGTTCGTATTTGCTCATATAATACGTATATAGAGTTTTTCAACATCTTTTGCGCAATTTCTATATAATTTGGTGCGCGCTCATCTCAGGAACTACTGGTCCGATTTGAAAAATTATTTCAGTGTTAGATAGCCAATTTATCGAGTAAGACTAATCTATATATCATTACGTTAAGACCAACAGGGGCGGAGCAATGCGGGTGAAATCGCGGGGCACGTATATTACGTATATCACGTATAATCTAATCTAATTCATACTAATATTATAAATGCGAAAGTAACTCTGTTTGTCTGTCTGTTACTCAATCACGCCTAAACTACCGAACCAATTTTCATGAAATTTGGTATGGAGATATTTTCATACCCGAGAAAGGACATAGGCTACTTTTTACCCCGGGACATAAGATAGGTTTTATCCCGGAAATCCCACGGGAACTATGCGGGTTTTAAAGTGAAACTTTTATTACATCGTCTCAAACTTTTTGGTCTGTGTAGCGCATGTCGCGTGACGCACGATACGTACGATAATTATCGTACAAATACGATAATTTTTAGTTGAATGTCTATAGTGTGAAAAAAAGTTTCACTTTTACCGTGGTTTCATAAAACCACACAACATTATTTTTTTCTTAGACTGTGTGGGCGAAGCCGGGGGCGGAAAGTTAGTCACGTATATAACGTATAATCTACGGTACAGGGGTCTCCGTCACCGCAACCTGACCGCTATGCGTGCGGCCACGCAGCGCGGGCTCGCAGCTCTACACGCAGCGGAGCGCGGCGGCGGCGCGGGCCCGCTCGCGGAGCCGCCGCGCGCCCGCCCGCCGCCGCTCACCGTGCAGGGCTTCAGATCTAACCCCGCGGGTGAGATGTACACACATACAGACATATGCACATACACACAAATATACACTTGCGTACAATCTAACCGCTATGCGTACGGCAACGCAGCGTGGGCTCGCAGCTCTGCATGCTGTGGAGCGCGACGGCGCACATACAGCACATACAGTACACATGCAGTACGTATACACATACGGTACGTATACACATACAGTATGTATTCACATACAGTACGTATACACATACAGTACGTATACACATACAGTACGTATACGCAGACAGTATGTATTCACATACAGTACGTATGCACATACAGTTCGTATGCACGTACAGTACATATACACATACAATACGTATACACATATAGTACGTACACACATACAGTACGTACGCACAAACAGTACGTACGCACACACATTACGTTCGCACATACAGTACGTATACACATACAGTACGTACACACATACAGTACGTACACACATACAGTACGTACAAACAGTACGCACGCACATACAGTACGTACGCACATACAGTACGCACGCGCATACAGTACGTACACACATACAGTAGTACGCACATACAGTACGTGTACATATAAAGTACGTATGCACATACAGTACATATGCACATACGTGTGGGGAGCACACACACACACACACACGCGCGCGTGCATACAGATAGATGCAACGAGCATGCTATACACACAGCACATATTTATTTATTTATTTAATACTTTATTGTACAAGAAACAAAATATACATAGAGGTTACAATAATAAATTAAATAAAAGCACAAAGTGCACATATAGTATACAAGATCCCAGGGCCGCCAGATCTCACCTATTTTCTAACGGATGAAATGTGGACGATTGGGTAGTGTCAGTATTTATTTATTTATACATTTATTCAGGAAAACATTTAAGTACAATTATTAAATACTAAACAATAAAATAAAACAAAAAGCATTTAAAATCTGAAATCACATTAAAGAAAAATTTATAAAAACATTGTTTCCTGAAAAGGTCTTGGCTCAGCACATTGTCATGGTTCTAAGAACCATAACGCTGATATTCTGCCAAGACCCATACGAGGAAGTTCATCGTACCAAACATAAAATATAAATACTATAGATATTAGCATATATAAAAGAAATAAAGTAAGTATATAGTTATTATTAAATAAAAAATTAAAAAAACCAATAGTTACATAAAAGTAATTTGAATAAATAAAAATAATACATAAAATACAGATCGGATAGTATAGAAGTAAAATGTAATGAGAAAAAGAAATGATTATTAGTGGCAGTCCTAAGTCAGTATGTGCTACCTTCGTACGCCTACCCGCTAGCTTGGTCAATGGGCCAATTTTCAGATATCAGGTGATCAAGGTTCATAAAAACAATACTTCACGTATTTTCTCATAGCTGATTTTCACATGTTTCAGAATATACAGTTAAAAATAAGATGACAGTACTCCCAGACACTTCCCGTGGGCCATATTGCTTAACAGACGCATTAGAGCTCACAAAATAATCAAAAAGTCATCACACATACGTAAAGAACACATACACAAACACGAGAGAAACACGAACACAGACTTTTAACTTGGCGGGTCAAACACAAGCACACTAAAACACGTGTAGTACAGACATCACAATTATTTTAAACAGACACATACAATAAACAACTAGGACTAGGCAGAGTTTTGTCATGAGCGATACAATGAATTTTGAACTTTACTGCCACGAAATAAAGTGTTAATTTCAATGAATGTTTTCGACAACGCCGCTTGGACCTTTTTTGTCGAATTTTAATTAATGATTGTAAGCCTAGTTGTTCATACTACGTCAAAGCATAGACAACAAACACAAAGACTTTTCTCAGTTTATAACATGTATTTAATTTATTTATTTATTTAAAAAACAGATCCCGAGAGCCACATCCTGTTCTTCGACATCGAGGGTCTGATCGTTGAATTGCTGAGTGAAGAATACTCGGCTATGAGTCCAGCTAGTTTGGAGGTAAACACGATCATACATACACATGTCGAAATTGGGATATTGTAGATAAGGGTTGTTTAGAACAGAAATTAATATTATTTTGATTAAGAAACAGCTAGTGTATCGAAACCTTTATTTTTGTAGCATTTGTAAAATTTTATCACCGCACCTCTACTATAGCATTCAAATGCTTTATAATTAAGACATTTTTCATGAAAAGGAAAAAAAATTGATCACGAGGGAAAAATTTGATTCGAACCCGCGTCTTTTGCCTTAAATTTCTCAACTGTGAAATTTATTAATTCCAATAGAGGGCGCTATATTTAAATGTGACATTACAATTTTGGTGAATTTTCAATTTTACCTAGTAGATTATATTATAATAAAAGAATTAACAGTATTTATAATTGTGAATTATTTTGCAGGCGGCCGGTCTAATAACGAGCGAGTACATGAAGGTTGCAGCGCTGACGCAGTCCGCGAGTCCGGATGCCGCGAAACGGATATCAGGTAATTAATTAAGTGCCTAGGCTATTGATTAAACGGCTGATTTGAGGTAGACAGCGACGGTGGTTAAATACAGGTTTAAATATATTTTTAGTGCATTAAAATGTGTTAAAATATAATTATTTGCAATGCATTAAAATGTATTGCCTGGCAGGGATCGCTTAAAAGTGATAAGGCAGCCTAATTAACATGTTATATATGTTTCCTTCTTTTTATCTTTTCTCCTGTATGTACGTATTAAATGAAGGTTATTGTATTGTATTGTACTTTGTAAGTAAAAGTTGGGAGAAATACATGTAGTTCACTTATAAATATCTGTATATTTAATAAATAAGCTAGGCTCTTAATTAAACGTGAGTTATGTTGTGTAATTTAAATACCGTTAATATGTAATCAAATAATGAGAGAAGTCGTTTATAAACAAAATATTGGTAGTATGAGAATAACTTTGTGAGCTACCCTCATTTTCGTAAATAGTATTTTTTTGTTTATTACTGACTAGTTTCCGCCCGCGTCTTCGCCCGCTTTGTCTAAGACCTAATAAATTATATAAGTACTAAAACCTTCCTGTTGAATCACTCTATCTATTAAAAAAAAACACATCACAATACATTGCGTACTTTTAAAGATTTAAGCATACATAGGGACATAGGGACAGAGAAAGCGACTTTGTTTTATACTATGTAGTGATATTTGTCTACAAATTTATTTATATATATAAAAATATGTATATGTACGTTTGTATCGCACGCTAACACGGATAGATTTCTTTGGCCGCGTGAAAGACAAGGCCGGAGATATGGAACGGCTGTTGAAAGAGAAGGACAAGCACGGTTTGTATTTAGATTGACTGTAGATGTTATTATTTAATTTTTAACCGACTTCAAAAAAAAAGGAGGAGGTTATCAATTCGGCCGGTATTTTTTTTTTTTTTTTTTTATGTATGTACGCCGATTACTCCGAGGTTTCTGAACCGATTTACGTGATTCTTTTTTTGTTCGATGCGGGATGGTGTCGAATTGGTCCCATAAAAATTTTATTCGGATAGGCTTAGTAGTTTTTATTTTATGAGCATTTTTGTCTGTAGGTATTTGTAAATTTTGCAAGTGCAAGTTTGAAGTCGGTTGTTTTTAACGCAGTTATCACGTCTTGTATATGTTTATTGAATACCTTATAGTTTATGCAGTCACACTCTTTATTTTTTTTTTCCTATTTATTTAAAGTACTTGATAAAATTTTGACGACTTTGGTATCTTGCCAAAGAAGTTTCACTTCTGACACGTGTGCTCGGCACACACGCTCTTTTTTATATTGAATTTTTTGTTATATAGATTTTATTATAGTTTTATACTTTCGTCATTTTCATTTTTTACTTTCATTAATGTCGTAGTAGGTACTTGATAGATCTGTCTTTATTTTTTAAAGTTTTTAATTTGTAATAGATGTATTCGTATGAAATAACAAGACTATAATAATACAGCCTTTATCGGTTTAAAAAAATTACGATTTATAACAGACATACTTAGTTATAGAGAAACTGACGCAACATTTACTTAAAAATGTATTTTTATTCACAGGTATTTTAGCAAAAATGAAAGAGGGTGCTGAAAACATGCAAACAAAATTGCAGGCAAAAGCTGAGCAGTTAAAAAGCCACCTCGATGCTAAAGGTAAGAGAAGGATGCAAGATAGAAGGTACGTGTGGTGTGAAAGAGACGGGTATAGGTAGGTAGGGGATTTAAAAAATGGTAGGTACTTTGTAATGTTAGTTATTGCTTGTAGGATGATGGTTTATTTAGTTTTTTGTATGTTGAGTTGTAAAATGACAATGAAACTTGATAAAAATGTTTTTTTGATCAATATTCATATTCAATGTAAAATTTTAATATCTCTGTAACTATTTTGTCTGTGACATTGACGCTCCTAAACGGATGAATCGATTTCGATATTTTCATCAGACTTTCTCAAGTTTTACGAAGGATCTCAATTACATATTAATTTATTTTTTAATAGATCCTTTATTGTAATAGAGTCTCGCTTTATCTGAAAATAAAAATTATTTATTATTATTTATTTATTATTATAATTTAATTAAGAAGCTACATATAAAATATTTTTTAAATGATAAGTCGCGAATGTATTTGAATGCAAGGTATTTATTTATAAATAATTATAAGTATAGTTAGGAGCTGAGTCACCATACTTTATTGTCATCGAATGAAATGCGTTACAAGGTAAGTGGAAATTATTATAAATAACTAATACATATTTATATATTTATTCATGATTACCTTTGTCTAAAACCTAATAAATTATATACTTAAACCTTCCTCTTGAATTATAAGTATATTAAGAAGAGCTGGAACGTCAACACATTTACACATTGCACATGTTAGGCCGGGAGATACTGACACAAAATTTCGGGTCATTTGTAACAGGATGGCGGTCTAGAGGGGTCTTACTTATCCGGCGAGTGTGACTTACGCCCACGCGACTAGTCCGCCGGTACCAGCTTTCTGACCATCATTTTTCTTTTTGTCATTGCGTAATAAGACCTCTTTAGAACCGCCATTCTGTTACAAATGACCCGAAATTTTGTGTCAGTATCTCCCGGCCTATGTATGTGTCATATTTTGCAATTGTTTATAAATACAGGGTGATGTAATTGGTGTAGTACGAATATCTAAAAATCTATGAAGAATTTTGTGATACAGTAAATGGAAGAATTATATACTATTTTACAGTATTTAATAAAATCATTTAATTTTTTGTTCATTTTCATTAGAAATGTCAATTTTTCTCACCAAGGTGGAAATTTGGATGATAAGGATCTTGTTAGAAAAATATAAATTTTGACTAAAATCGACATTTTTTTTTTCAAAAATCAAATTACTAATTAATAATCAGAGTTATCACCATTTACATTAATTTACAAACGATATCGGTTGTTCTTACTTAAAATTGAATACCAATGTCTTATTGCGGTATGTGTTCTTTGGAAGTGTTCGTAAAGTTGTTGATCCGTAATTAAATTTTGCGGAAAATCTTTTAGAGCGCTTAGTTGTGACATATCCTAAGCATATTCAATAGAATTAAAAGACGAGCGAATATGCAAGCCAGTCTAAAATATTTTCTAAAATGAAACTAGAGTCGCATTTATTTTTGAACATACTGTAAGTGAAATTGCATAAGTGTGAGTACTGTGAACATGCCAGCTTTGCTTAATTGACCGATACTCTATCTATTAAAAAAACCGCATCAAAATCCGTTGCGTAGTTTTAAAGATTTAAGCATACAAAGGTACATAGGGACAGAGAAAACGACTTTGTTTTATACTATGTAGTGATTTATTGCAACATAAAGCAGCAGTCTTATCGCTAAGTAGGGATTTCTTCCAGACAACATTACAACAAGAAATAATTTTTAATTTATTTAGCATAAAAGTGGGTATAATTTTCTACAAAGTTTTATGCTAATTTGATAAGTTTTATCGTGCTCGATCTATAAATAAATTCGGTTGAATAATTTGAAACTAGATGGCGCTGTATGTTTCATGTTTTATATTATAATAAATGAATTCTGTAATATATTTTTACGTGTCTAAAATGGAATTATGTACTTCGAAATATTTTGCTATAATTTGCTTTTTATACATAAGCCGTTTCACTCGTTACAAGTTACAACATTTTTTTAAAGATAATGAACCGATTGTTTATAATTGTTATAACTAGCGGTGTGATATTTTAAAATTTACAAACAATTATTATGCATATAAATTTTGAAAATATCGTCATTTTAATATGCAAACAATCGAGTGTTCATTGCACATATGAAATTCTACTAATATTTATAAATGCGACAGTTTGCATGTTTGTTTGTTACTACTTCATGCAAAAAACTGTTGATCCGAATTTCATGAAATTTGTCACACACATGGCATGACATGGTAATTTGAATAAACACATTCCCGAACATCAGATCGGGATCGGGAACTACTACTAATCCGAAATTCACAAAATTTCTCACATACATGGCATGACATGACATGGTAATTTGAATAAACACATTCCCGAACATCAGATCGGGATCGGGAACTATGCGGGTTTTCCTTTGACTACACGGGCGAAGCTGCGGGCGAAAAGCTAGTCGTATCATAAGTTTCAATTAAATGCACTTTCGATAGTATGCGGAAGATAATACGTACAGTATAACAATATAATTATTATTAGCGAACGGGAGGGGCTATAATTGATGTATTTTGCGCCCAAGGTGATCTACATTCATAAATAATTTGTCCAATTGATATGTCTGTGTACGTACGGTCGCGTGGTTTGTTGCATAAAGAGTGAAAAACGCCGCGTTTTTGTTCAAACTGAAACTTTATTCATTCATAAAGACTTCCTATGAATGAAATTTTCAGTACATATTTTATATGTACTGAAAATGTATAAACTTATTTATGTAACTGGTGTGAGAAAATAAACTCTTTTTTATTTATCCTTCTTTTTGAATCGTCAATATGTGTATACATTGAATATTTATCATTACATTCGTACCAGTTCTTGTATTATGTTGTTATGGTTTAGAATAGGAAAACTATGTTCTGTTGCATGAATCTTATCTTATAATGTTTATTTAGATTGATATACGAAGCTTTTGTGTGGTAAAGAAAATTGGCACACATACATATAAATTAAGGTTGGAATACCAGCTTCCATTGGTAAATTTCATAATATAATTAGTTACACATTATAGAAAAACGTAAATTTTCAGAACAAACGTTTAAAAACACAATATTTTCTGTATGTTTTCAAAAGTAAGCCTACGCCCTCTTCAAGGTAGTCTAGGTTTAATAAATATAACGTCAGTATTTACGCAAATTCAGACCTAATTATGGGGTCATTAAAACTATAATAGTGTGGCAAAGTGTAACACATAATTTACTTATCTGGATAGTTGTTGTTTTGACATTTCTGGAGCGTTATTTCTTTGTTTTAGCGATTTGCGAAATGGTCACTTTGTGTCCTGAATACTTGATGCGAGAAAGTAGTATTGTTTATCATTATTTGATAATGTTTAAGGTAATATTTGTGCTATTGTGTAGAACTTAGATTTACTAAGTTTGATCCTTGGTGGATAATAAGGAGAAAAACTCTGTTCTTTGCTGAAGAAAGATTATTTATTTATTTATTTAATAGTTTTATGTACCATTACAAATTTTACAAACTATAATATTAAAAGAAAAGGAAACATTCACAGCACATAAGGCAACGTTATCGCTTATCAGCGATCTCTTCCAGGCTGCCCAAGGTAAAGGATAAAGATTAATATTAAATGGGTACACGGGTGGCAATGAAAATAAAGATAAAAGAGAGAAAATAAAATACATATTATATGAAAAATAAAAGAGGATATAATACATACCTTTTTCTGTTTTGATTACCTGTTTCTTGTTAAGAAAATAAATGAAATATTAAGAATTATACAAGAAACAGAAACATATACAGGGTGTCCCACCGTCAGTATTCTAAACTCAAAGGACGTTATAGTTTTGCATACGCTGAGTACGTTAAAAAATAAATAAAAATTATAATAAATAAAATTCATTTATTTCAGGCCACATTATCCATATTGTATTAGTAAAATCTTATCCTATATTATCTAATCTTATATTATAAAAAAAGAATTATCGAAATCGGTCCACCCGTTTACGCGTTATGCCGTGACCAAGGGAAATAGGGATTCATTTTTATATATAGAGAAAATCTCATGCTTGTCATTAGTTACCTTATATGTTGAACATTATCGGAATTCATTTAAAATTTTATATATAGCGTAATATAAAATCGTGAACGACTTAACCGACTTAAATTACGCATACAATATATAAAATGCGATGGTTGACCTACTTGTGTTCGAAACAGTATCGTTTTTTGTTATTATATTTTACGAGATCGATTTATTACAAGTAATTATCTTTGAATGTCTCTTTGGTGTAGAGGCGTGTGACGATTTTATACGTGAGGGTCGGGGTTCGATTCTTGTAAATATGAAAATATCTTTGTCTTGTTAAAGACTGGTTCAACTTGTAAGATAAGAAAGTTTATTAGAATATTGGATGTGAAACGCGTGTAATTTTTGTCCGTTTTCTTCATAAATAAAAGATAATTTCAACTATTTTTGAAGTGTGCGTTGATAGTAAAATTTCAACGTCACGTCATTGTTCATATATTGCAATATTTAAAAAATTCAGTTGACCAGTATAACAATAAAGGCAACAAAGTAAAAAAAAAGTATCCATCACCAAGCACCAACTGCCAAAAATTTTACCTTTCCTCTCTTTCATATTTTCGTAGAAATATGAATCTACATAGAAAAACACTAAAATCTGCAAAACCTATTAGCTAATGAAATTATGAATTCAATAGCACAACTGGTAGTGTTTTACATTATTAATTTAATGCTCAGTTAATATCTACATAAATATAGTTACCAATTAAGTGATTTTCAATTTTCATCTATTAGATATGGTAAATTAACGACTAGGGTATATTAGGGACGTCATTTATTGCATATTGATTAGTTATTATGAGGATGAAGGTTCTCGTACTTCTAGCTTTGTGTAAGGTTTATTTATATTATTTTTAATTCATTATTATAACTAGCTGTCGCACGCAGCTGCAATCGCGTAGAAAAAAAATTGTACAAACGTTCACCCCCTAATTTATCCCTTTAGGGGGTAGATTTATCAAAGTCCTTTCTGAGCTAATGTCTTCATAATAGTGGCTATCTATTTGCCGATTGGTCCAGTAGTTTGGGCTATTCGTTGATAGATCAGTCAGTCAGTATCAGGCCTTTGAATTTGAGCCGTAGAAAGCACTCATATTCTGTGATAATTTGTGATCATTAAACTAGTTATTTCTAGCTTCTACAGCATGGTATTTCCAGTTGTTTGAATATTTCCATATTTTAATTGTATTATCTTCGATGACAACATTCTACAATTAGTTTTGCGGTATTCTTTACTATAACATCGTTTAGACTTAATATTACGATGCCATTTCAAGATGTAATTACTACTTATTAAGAACCGAGTTCAAGATTATATCTGTACTGTATTTTAACTTAAACTTATATTAATTAAACGTACAACATTCTAAACATTGCAGTGTGCATAACAGTCGAAAGCAAAACAAATGACGCCTCCCAAACCAATGTGCGCAAAGGGATAAGAATAACTCCGAATTCAGTAGAAATTTTCGAAGAACCAGACGACTTTTTGATATATAAAAATGTGAAACATCATCCTCATCACTCACACCATAAACATAAAGAGCCAGATTACTATGTGAGGGAAGAAAGGTTGAGAGTACTAGCTGATCATTTGACGGAACTATGGAACAAGTTACTGAAAGAGCAGGCACGGCTTGAGAAACAGTAAAAATAAATGTGTATGGTACTAATGATAGTGGTGTTTGTTTATTTGATCCCTGTGAAAATTATAGTATAAAGGAGAACAATGCAGGCTTAGACGAAGTCTTTTTTTGTCTAGACGGAATTTTGATGCCTAGAGATTTAATCTATATACATATATAAAACTCAAAGGTGACTGATATAGTGATCTATCAACGATAGATCAACCACTGGACGTATCGGGCTGAAATTTGGCATGCAGGTAGATGTTAGGACGTAGGCATCCGCTAAGAAAGGATTTCCCGAAATTCTTGCGGGAACGGGGAAAAACGGGGATGCACGTACAAAGTCGTGGGCGGAAGCTAGTTTATTATAAAGAAGTAAATACAGACTAATAAAATTCAGCTGATACTCGCAATTAATAAAAGTTATATTAAACTTATAATTAACAAATCAAATATTTAAAAAATAACCTTTGACAAAATCCTTTCCCAAATACATGTCTCATATGAAATTACATTAGATATGCTAAAATTAAAATATTGCACTTCTACCACCATAAGGCAAACTTAACAACGTTTAAAATAAATATATTATGTACTGCATAAAGGAAACTTTGTGAAAAATTGTATGGAAAGGTATTTTCAATCTTCCTGGTTTTGCTATACATTCTACTGATATTCTCTCACGTTGAAACTTGTTTACAATTGTACAATAATGTAATAAAGATGGAAGAGTTGAATTTTAATATGATGAAGTAAATAGAAAAAGTTAAAACGATTTCAACGATTTTTTTGTTTGTAGAAAATGAAATTATTCATTTGTACTTTAGGGTGCTTATAGGTTATATTGGGGTGGGCTAATTACATAGGGCTAGATGCTAATTAGCTGTTGGGAATGAAATTATATTGATTTGTGACAAAAAAAGTTCATTTCATTTTATTTTAAAATTAATATCACACAAATTTACAGGAAAATAAAGGACTAAGTAATATGATCGTTCTTCGTTCTGTAGGTACGAACATTTTAAGTTAAGACTAGAATGCAGATACCACATAATATCTATGAAAAAAAAAAAACATTCAAGAATATTACAGGAATTTATTTCCTAGTTATATAGGAGCAATAATAATCATAACAAACTGTATTGATGAACATACAACGGCTAGTAGCTATATAATCCGGCAAACGTTGATCACTTAAGAAACTCTTATTTGGCAGTCCGCACATAGGCACAGAAATATACAGTTTCATTGTTCCCCGTACCGATGTGTTCAGATTCTTAATTTTTCAGATCGATCTGACAAAATATTTCTGAAGTGTGTTTAATATTATGAATCGTCTCAGATTAACTGCAAAATGGATAGCTGGATGATATATCTGTTTCTGAATTGTAAGATATGTTTAAACATTTAGGTATAGGACGGTACAGGAATTCAGAATCTGAATCCACAGGCATTCAGGAAATGTGACGCCAACCGTAACGGTATTAAAAATAAAATTGACTACCTATTCTCCGACCTTATTGAACATACTTAACAAAACAAAAAAAAAGTCGTAAAAAATAGTCAAGCCATTTCGGAGGACTTTGGTCACAAATACTGCGACACGAGATTTTTATATAATATTTAAATTTAGAGCTAATTTCTAAATGTATAATACTCGCGTAAAATCAAACACTAGAAAATACTAAGGTAAAGGAAATTGCCATTTATAAGAAAAATGGATAAATTACATAGTATAAGAACAAACTAAGAGCTCAAAACAAGATTCTGGGAAAGATCATAGCTAGATAGCTGGAGCAGATACTATAGATTTGATTAGGAAGTACATGACGATTTTCCTATAGGTCATCAGAAAAAAGAAAATATTCAGATTGAAGAAAAATACAGTCAATCGATCAATCAATCAATCGTATATGTCGAGAAATAAAAAATGACGAACTTAAACCACCTAATCGTTCATAACGTGAATTACTGGACACGAAAATTAATTTCAATTACATCGAATCAAATGTAAGAGTACAAGTAATTATTCGCCATATAATTGATTAAACAATATTTCGATTTATGTCTATTAGTCACACCTAATTATTGATATCCTGGGGGTTGCTATAAAAGGTGACAATACCTCTGCTGAATGCATTAGGAATCATGAAGCTGATCTGTCCTCTTCTTCTGTTGTGTAAGCATTTCCCTTTATTTGTTTACTTATGTGATATTCTAGTGGGATATATAGTCCCTTCAAATATTTGTTTTGGTATATGTATAGCTATATCAAGTACACCATGCAAAACCCATCCAAATACGCTTAAAAATTTAAGCTTATTTACTATTTAGTAATTTAATGATGATTATTCTATTTGACGAAAAAGATACACAAAACTTATTGTATCTACCGGTTATTTACTTGAATTAGAATCTTCTAGTATCGTTAAATGTCTAATAGAAGAATAAGTTCATTAGCATTATTTGTTAGTAGACATAAAATAGGCAAAGATCAGTCTTTTAAATTAATTTTTATATGGTAACCTAAATACATCAATATAATATTATAATTGTCACATAATTCCAGCAATCATACTCTTAATTGATGTCGCCAAAGCAAAACCAGAAGATGGTCATCCCTTAAACATTAGAGTAACATCGGGCTCAGTGGAAATTCTTGACACACCAGATGATCCTGAATTAAACAATCTACATGAAATACCGTTGATCTATCCACTGAATGGTAAAGATGATAAACATAGAGTTGGTCTAAGAAGGAAGCCCTTTTTCTCCGGCTCTCGGTATAAAAGGCCTGCACCTACGTCACCATCTTATACAGAGGATGATAGTGTGAACTGGGCAATCGTGAAGGCATTGATGCCTAAACTGAAGAACTTGCCATGGGAATGGATCTTGTCCAAAATTCGTATTGCGCTCGAAAGGAGGATGAGCGGTTGATTTAAGAAGTTAATAAATAACACTGTGCCAATTTTTTTTTTTATATTTGCATCGAATTGTCTTTCAGCACTAGTTTAAGTTCATTTGAAAATTGATAGTATGAATCAGATGGTTAGTTTTATAGCATTCAAATGCTTTGCCTCGTCATCGATGTTTTTATTATTAAACATTCCCTCAATAGGAATCAGGATCCATTTTATTGTTCATTTAAAAACGTTAAATAGAATGCTGTTGTTAAATTTATTTTATTACATTAAAACTAGATTTTTAAAGGTAGGTATATAAAACAGACCATAAGATTTAGTAGGTAATTATTTTATCACACAAATCATTTTATATCCTTCTGATAATTACAAACAACAAGAAAAAAATTAGCAACATTGATCCAGGTTGACACATGATGCTGAGATCGTGAAAAAAATAAAGTCACTGTTAGTTTATGTAAAAGGAGTATCTTTTATTCTACTAGAACTTAAGTAGAATCCATACGGACCAACGAAGTCATATACGGACAGTTTATCTACAGACAAACAACAACAATATTTTAACTATATAACAATAGGAACTATTGTTATAGTTATGAAAATAATAACCAAAAAGGTGTTAAGCAAATTAGTATATACTAGCTTTCCACCCGCAGCTTCGCCCGCGCATTCAGAGAAAAACCCGCATAGTTCCCGATCCCGTGGTATTTCCGGGATAAAACCTATCCTATTTCCTGGGGTAAAAAGTAGCCTATGTCCTTTCTCGGGTATTCAAATTTCATGCAAATTGGTTCAGTAGTTCGTAGTAGTAGAAAGTAACTCTGTCTGTCTGTCTGTCTGTTACTCAATCATGCCTAAACTACTGAACTAATTTTCATGAAATTTGGTATGGAGATATTTTAATGCCCGAGAAAGGACATAGGCTACTTTTTACCCCGGGAAATAGGATAGGTTTTATCCCGGAAATCCCACGAGAACGGGAACTATGCGGGTTTTTCTTTGACTGCGCGGGCGAAGCTGCGGGTGAAAAGCTAGTAAAAGTATATACCATTTTATCAATGGCTAGCAATTTAAGTAGAAGTTTGTGAATTCCTAATAAATGAAAACATTGTAGTAGTTAATTAGATTATCGCGTATATAAAGACGTTTTCGCGCCCGTGACGGTCATATCGACATGATAATTTCAATTGCGGTTTTTATTGGTAAGAATTTGAAAATTTGAAACGTAGATAATTACAATATTAACGTAGGAATTTCAATTCAGATCTAGTTATGTAATTAATTATATTTATACAGGGTCTCCCACTATAGGTATACTAAGCGCGAAGGGACTTGTAGTTTTGCATACACTGATCACGAAAAAAATACATAAACAACAAAATTACGTCGAATATTTGGTCGATATATTCAAGGCACCATATAAATAATCTGAATCTGTTAATATTATCTGTTAAACGTCATACACGAGCCGGAATATAAGCCAGAGCTTAAGAGCTAGCGCGCAAGAGCAACTTTTGTCTCCGCTACTATTTTGTCTCTCCCATCAACTCTATGGGCTAATAAGAAAGTTCGCGCACGTAGCGACGCAACTCCCCATAGAGTTGATGGGAGAGACAAAATTGTAGTTGCGGAGACAAAAGTTGCTCTTGCGCGCTAGCTCTAACATTACTTAAACTCAGAAACTCAACCTAGGTTGAACCCTGAATAAAAAATACCCATGTTACTCGGTCTAAAAGAATTATAAATATCAAAATATTATTGAGTCGAAAGTGTTATTGTAAAAAGAAACTAACAGTATTTCCTATTTATAATTACAATTTCAGCTTTTGTACTAGCAACAACCCAAGACATAGAATGTAAAACACGTGACGAAGATGATATGAAAGAAGTGGATATATTTTTGGACACGGTTGACACAAGCTTCGATACAAAACGTGCTATAACAAACGGAGCTCGATTCGCTCGTAGCAGAAAGAAAGATAGACATAAAAATAATACGAATATGAATAGACAGGAGAAATTGGTCGCTGGTCTTGTTGTACGTGTACTTTTTAAGGCTTTTAAAGAAATGGCGAAACGTGTGGACTGGTAAATGACTTGCCGGGCGATTAATTCGTGATCGAAATAAATGTTTTGATTTTTCATATCTAACTTTTTTTTGGACTTTATGCTAAGGTGAAATAAAAAATTCGACGACATGTGTCATCCGCCAACCCGCCCTAGGCCAGCGTGGTGGATTATGGCCTGTACCCTCATAGGAGGCCCGTGTCCCAGCATTGGGAACGTATATGGGCTGATGATGATGGTGAAGGTCAAAACGCGAGTCTTATCATTTTCAAATCGTTAATGCACACAAAAATTATATGCCCTGAACATCGAGAATGAAAACTAAAGTTAATTAAACAAGAGAGTTCTAAAAAATAATCACACAGTTAATTAAGTTAATTAAAAACTGCGAATAAAAAGTCGACTCCTAAGGAGAGGCAATCATATCGACATGATTGCCGCCCATTTGATATTTGCTCTTGGTAAGGTGCTTTAAAATAATCCAGGAAAAATTTAAACTGACTCTATTTATATTTCCCATTTACATTTACTTTCCTGTTCGAGATAAATTTGCACAAAGATGAGTAGATGCAATTAATATTCAATTTAGTATTGGAAAAACAAACATATTGAAGAACAATAAAATTTCTGGATAGATCAGTAAGGATAGAAAATTGGCGAGAATGTTTAGGTTATCCGTTGATAGAAGATCGACGTTGTCTTTGATTGATTGCAGTATTGTTTGAAATATACTATATAAAAATAAGTCGGGTTTTCAGAATGTACGAACCGATTTCCACGGTTTTACATTCGTTGGAAAGGTCTCGGGCTCCGTGAGGTTTATAGCAAAGAAAAGGTGTCTCTGGTGGCGAAACGGAGTTCGCCCGGTTTGCTAGTATCTGATAAATAAATCAACGACTAATGAATATTTTATTTTTAAAACAGTGATAATAAATTGTGTCATCGCAACCAATCACAACGATGTAGATGAAGAAGACGTAGAAATCGTTATAAGCCTGAAAGAATTGTTAGGTCCTAAAGATGATTCGAACAATCCAGATCATGGGAATCTTCGAAATAGGAGACCAGGAAAGATACAAACAAGACCATATATTATACCAAATGAATACCAACGAGAGAAGTTAAGGATAAAATTTCGAGATGCATGGAACATTTTCCAAGATATTTATGGAATTTTTAGTTTTTAACAAATAAACTTTAAAATTGATTGATTATTTTTTTGCATTCTCATAATGACAATCTTACTCTTGATGCACGCTTGGATAACAAAAACATTTTTTACTACAATTTTTTTTTATATTAATGTGATTCATGATTATATTTAAAGTATGAGTTCTAGGTCCTAGTCAATTTATATGACTTGTATGCTATAGTTAAGTTAAGACTATGGTGTATGATATAGTTGCCACCTTACGGGCTTGGGTGAGCCGCCAATTCGCGGCACTCTCCACGTACGCGGTGGGTATAAGGCCTGGCTGTTAAACCCCTGCCGCCGACGGTGAACTAAAAAACTGCAGAGGAGGATGCGTAAATGCATTTCCCAACGTTAAAAAAAGACGTGTGGCACTAAACTAAACACTGCCGCGTTAAAGTTATTGCATAGCATGCCTTCAAGCCACACCTCCGTGCCCGTCGGAGTGGGGAGCGTGAGGTTTTTCATTACGGAATTTCTGGATTCAGTCCCCGCGCTCAAGGCCCGCGATAGAAGCTAGCTTAAAAATGGTCTATGATTTAGTTTATAAGTGTTTAGAATCGTGAGGTGTAAAATATACTCGACCATATAACTGACCGCGATAGCAAAAAAAAAGTACCTATAGGACGTTTTTTTTCTGGTGACCTAAATTAGCTATTGAAATAAATATTTCGGTTTATCGTCTTGTAATTTATATAGGTTTCCTTAAAGGAAAAAGCTAAAGCTCAAAGTAGCCTATTTTTTTATGCTCAGTTTTACAAATAATAATGCTGTTGTTTGGTTTATGGTTTATTTACAGACAAATTTGAAGAAAGAAAGAAAATACGTTTAATCACAAATAATTTTACAAATTTTTGACTTATAACTAAACACTTTACATGGAAAGAAATTAAATCTTAAAATACATTAAATACATTCAAATATCTTATTATCGTATTCGTGATTAGGTGGACTACTCAGCATTTGCCTCTCCGTATTAGAGGAGAGGCGCCGGTTTTCAGTAGTCCCCTCGACTTGCTACGCTTGAAGCACCAGAACGGTCTTCTGGGTGGTTAAATTAGGAGCTAATACATAATTTAAAAAGTAAAAAAAAAGAAACAATAGGTGATTAAATGTTATATAGGTAGTTAAAGTTGACAATCCATAATAAGTAGATAATTATAAACTTACTTGTACATACATAATATTTAAATATAAAAGGGTTACTGAGATTAAAATAAATAATAATATATATTATATTGGAAAATGAAAAATATACGTAATAATATAGATATATAATAACATACGTAATAATATAAGGCTATACATTTAGCGCTATTAGGGCTGGTTAAGAAATTGTGCAAGAACAACTTTTTTGTACTTACATTTAAAATTCTGCAGTGTTTTACAATTTCTCATTGGTGGAGGCAAATTATTCCAGCACCTAGTAGCGCTGTATGTGAAGCTTCCCCTGAAAGCCGCTGTGTAATTTCTGGGAACTGAGAGCTTATACATAGACGCCCGTGTTTCATATAAGTTTGTTGTAGAGGTAGGCGGGAGCTTTTGTCAGGATCACGTTAAAAAGTAGGGAAGCTAGGTGCAGTCGCCGCCTACTCTCCATATTTAAGATTTTATTGGACTTTAGGATTGGTGTTATATGGGTCCGAGCTGGTATGTCCCAATAAAAACGAGCGCAGGCATTTTGTATACGCTGTATTGAGTTTTTAGTGCGTACCAGCAATTTATAATTTCTCTCTCATCGGTAAAAATAACTGTTCTTTCAAGTATTGTCAAATCCAATGCAATTTTTTTTTTCATATAAGTACAATGTTACACTTGCTGTTATAAGGTAAAACCGCGAGTCTTATAAATTTCATATCTTTATAATTATCATAAAAAAAAAACAAAATGACGAGAATGAAAACTGAAAGTTAATTAAACAAGAATGTTCTAAAAAATAATCACACAGTTAACTGAGTTTTAATTATAAACTGCGAATAAAAAGTTGCCTCCTAAAGAGAGGTAATCATACCGACATGATCGTCGTTCATTTAATTATCGCTTTTGGTAAGTTAAAGAAAAGAGCGTGAGTGCCGAGCGTTCGTATCAGAAGTTAAACTTCTTTGGCAAGATTCAAAGATACAAAAAAATATTCGTCTTATTGACGGTATTGCCATGACGTGACCTTGAAATTTTACTCTCAACGCGCCTAAAGAAGCTTCACTTCAAAATCCATATTTTTTTCAGTCCATTTGTGAGATATTTTATGTGACTCAATGATCTAGATTCTCCGATTATTTTAAGGCCCTTTGGATCACACATGACAACCCTTCTTAGCAAAAAAAAAAAATGTGCGCGTTTTGATATAAATGTGAAGTAAAATCGTATTTTCTCGCAAACATTCAATACAAAATGTACATTGACAAGAACTAAAAAAGAAAAGAAGATTTTGGGCTACCTATAGTTAAATAATGCGTTTTTAATTGATTGCTGGAAGGGATGGCAATGTTTAAAATATAAGTGAATCAATGAGTAATGAAAAATTTTCCTTTATAGTGGTGATAATAAATTGTGTGAACGCGACCAATAGCAATGATGTTCATAAAGAATTAGAAATCGATATAAGCATGAAAGAGTTGGTTGGTAAGAATATTTCCCACTATCCTGAAATGGGGAGGATTCTGCGATGGCGTAGACAAACCTTGAAACCGAAACCATATCCAAATATACACAGACGAAAGAAATTAAGAGTATTAAAATGGAAGTTCATGCCGGGCGTGTATCCTGACTACATGTATCGAGAGAAGTTAACGAAAAAACATAATGGTATTATGGTGAATACTGATTGGCAAGATCCCCTAGAGTATATGTTGCTGTCCGGACAAGTTTTTGATTTTTAATAAATTACTTTTTGAGGTGTGACGGTTGATTAATTTTAAGTTACTTATCCTTACGCTTAACGATACTACGTAAACACCTATGATGAGGGTTGTCTGGGAAGCTAGGATTGGTATATTATTTTGGCGCAGATGTCCATTGTAGTATAGTTCGGTCTAACCAAAATTTACTCGACCGATTTTGAAAAATCATTCACCTGTCGACAACCTAGTTGATTCATATTTCTAAAATTAGTTTTTCTGAATATAGCTCCGAAAGTTGCATGTTGATAGAACGCAAAACATTACAAACGTTCTCCAAACATAAGTTAATGTTTATTTCTACTAAAAAATATCTTAGTTATTGGTTTAGTTTCGTTTGAGTTGAATGTTTGTTATCCCACTGAAACGAAAACTTACCGTGAAGCTAGTCTGATAAATGATTTTCTGTTTATAAATTACTAGCTTTCCACCCGCAGCTTCGCCCGCGCAGTCAAAGAAAAACCCGCATAGTTCCCGTTCCCATGGGATTTCCGGGATAAAACCTATCCTATTTCCCGGGGTAAAAAGTAGCCTATGTCCTTTCTCGGGTATCAAAATATCTCTATACCAAATTTCATACTAATTGGTTCAGTAGTTAAGGAGTGATTGAGTAACAGACAGACAGACAGAGTTACATTCGCATTTATAATATTATAGTATGGATAAGCATTTATCTGCGTAGCTCCGCTCCTGTTTGACTGATCTTTGTCTTGGTCTTAGCGTGATAATATATAGCCTATATACTTCCTCCATAAATGTGCTATCTAAATCTGAAAGAACTTTGCAAACTGGACCTGTAGTTTCTCAAATTAGCGTGTACAACTAACCAAAAAAACAACTCTTCATATTATTTATCACCTTTTGTATAATAATTGTAGCTTGGCAAGACACAAGCCTACTTTTTTTTAAAGATATAAACATTACAAGAAGGTACAATAAAAACAGAACTTGCATTCATTGACTGCTAAAACGGTTCTGCCCCCCTAGTCAAGTGGCTTTCTGTTAGCGTAGCGTTCAATAGAATAGACTACGAGTGTATGAGAATGACGTAAGCTGTAGATAACGTATCTACAGCTTACGTCATTCTCATACATTCGTAGTGAAAATGCCTGGAAAATTCCCGGGAAATATCCGGAAAATGTGTGAAAATGTCCGGAAAATGCCTGGAAGGCCAGGAAAATGCCTGGGAAATGACCGGAAAATTCCCGGAAAATGCGTGAAAATGTCCGGTAAAAGCGTGGGAAAATGCCTGGGAAATTCCCGGAAAATATCCGGAAAATGCGTAAAAATGTCCGGGAAAAGCGTGGAAAATCCCCGGAAAATTCCCGGAAAATGAGTGAAAATGTCCGGGAAATGTCCGGAAAATGCCTGGAAAATTCCCGGAAAATGCCAGGGAAATGTCCGGAAAATTCCCGGGAAAAACCGGAAAATGAGTGAAAATGTCCGGGAAAAGCGTGGAAAATGCCTGGAAAATATCCGGAAAATGCCTGGGAAAACCCTGGAAAATCTCCGGAAATGTCAGGGCAATGTCCGGAAAATGCCTGGAAAATTCCCGGGAAATATCCGGAAAATGTGTGAAAATGTCCGGAAAATGCCTGGAAGGCCTGGAAAATGCCTGGAAAATATCTGGAAAATATCCGGAAAGTGCGTGAAAATGTCCGGAAAAAGCGTGGAAAATGCCACTTCAAATTTGCGAAGTAATTAAAGCAGAAAACCAAAAAAGAAAAAGAAAGCTAAAATCTTTCATATTAAATGTATAAGGGATATGATATTATATATTGATATTCATATTTCATACTTAATGTATGGGAGGGTTTAAATATATTTTTTTTTATATTTATATATACCAAAATTTTAAATGTATTAATTTAAACTTTTTCAATAAAGATTTTTATACTTTTATACTTTTTATACTTTTATTTCTCGATTTATTTTTAAAAATTTACTACTATGAATTTATTAATTATAATTTATTAATTTATTATACTTTTCTAATTAATTATTTAACGTTAAGATAACTTATAAGTTATAATGTATGGTCTAAACAGATTTCTATAAAGATCTATATTTTATAGAAGATAGAAGCGAATTGTTGTGGTCGTGTTGTGTAAAAAGGACCCGAAGGCATAGGCAATTTTCATTTACGAGTTACAAAAACGTCATTTTGTTGCATTGTACAGTTTATATAAGTTTTTGGATGCCATATAACCAAATATTCAAATTATACAGTTTATAATTAAATGATTGGAGTTAATCAATCATATGAGAAAGAAGAAATTAATCGATTAGATTGACGCAATTCAAAATTTGATCACTTCGTAAGCTATGCTTAGCTTGGCCTGGTGTGTTTTGGGTAAGGATAACTTTTCTTACAATATTTTTCCCGTATTGGTTCAATTGGATAAATAATTTTTAACTATAATTTATAACATGCAACTAAGCAATCTGCTTCAATTGTAATTTAAAGCTATTCAGTAGAAATCAGATGCTTACCATCAGTATTGTGTTTCAGTGATATTAATTCCAAAGTCGCTACAACAAATAAGCGACAATGATGAGCAGCGTCCAGTACTTATTGATTCCAATGAAAATGTTGATGCTTCGCGTACAGATCACATTGAAACTGTTACACCGTATCCAATTTATCTAGATGATGATGTAATACACGAAAAAGCGTTACTTACAGGAAATAAGCACCAGAGTTCCGTAAGAAAAAACATACCGTACATATATCCAAATTTTTTGAGCGCGGGTTATTATAACGATGGAAGGCAGTTGCTACGTCGTAGGCCAAAGAAGAGGGGGAAATATCGGCCTAAACCCTATCCAAAACCAACCAAACCCACAAGGCAAAGACCCCGGCCTCATCCTGATTTAGACGGAGATTACGATGAAGATACAGAATTACTAAACGCTTTGATAAAACTCAATGGCCAATTTATATTTCGAAGCAGTTAATATGACAGAATATTTGTCCCACACAGATTTAACAGATTGAATTAAACATGGCATACATCAGTCTCGTTAACCAGACCGTATTATAAAATATATGCAAGCAGTTGAAAATTTAGCATACTTCAATCAGATCTCGATTGGCTTCCCAGTAACTTCTTGAGTGGATGTAGATTTTAATTTACATTGTGGTGATTAAATATTATGGGTCAGATGAAATTGTAGCTACTTAGACATTTTATGAATTGCCAATTGTGCTTCATCTTATTCAAAACTGTGGTCTGTGTACGTTTAGTCGTTTCTGTCATATTCATATTTTCGCAAATTTTGTTGTTTCTTGTTTTTAGTTTCTGATACTTTGTTCGAAAATTACGGAATTAAATTTCAATTATAATTAATCAATGTTTCAATCAAATGTTTTATTGTAAGCTTCTTATTTGGAATATTGTCTTTTAAATTGAATATAGTATTTTCAACCAGTGTATTCTTATTTTATTATCTGTTTTTCTTTTATGAAGTTATTACTGAAATCAATGAATAAACGTTATTGATTCTTTGTTTAATACAGTCTGTCTCAAAACTTTGATATTGTCCAGTAATATCATGACTTGATAGGGTTAAAGATAATTAAATTGTTTTCCTTATGAACTTTGTGACTGTCTTAGGAAAATTTTGCTTAGCAGTTACTTTGTTTTATTCATGTAAATATTTTTATTGAGTAGGAATTTATATAATTCATTTCTTCAATGAAGTTTAGTAGCTTTTCTGCACAAGTGGTTTTATATCCCGTGTTGAATGGCTTCAGTGAAAGTAAAAATATCATAAACCACAACGTTTAATTAAATATTTAAGAAATACTACAATTTGTACAATATTCCGGGAAATTAGAATTGTATATATTGAATAAATAGATCATACTCAAAATATGGATACTGTATATACAGGGTGTACACATTGAGTTTTAAGAATTCATCTATTTGAAAAATAAAAATGTGTCTGGAATTTTATAAGTATTTTTTACGTGTTCAGTGCATGCAAAACTACAAGTCCCTTCGTGCTTAGTATACCAATAGTGGGACACCCTATGTAATTGCTACAAAAAACAAACTTACGTTTTTAGTACAAAATATATGAGAGTAGTTGTACAATTGTTCAAGTTGAACCTAATTTGAACCATGATATAGCATTAAAGTAACAAATCCTAAAAACGTTAATTCGTGTTTATGTTGTCTGTACCTAAATGAACAAAACAAATTAATAGCTCACTTGAGCAGTGAGCTCTTATTTGTCTCATTCCGTTGATTGACGGCATCGTTATACTATTAGTGAAATGTTTAAAATTAAATTAAGTGAATAAATTACTGAAATAGGAAAAAATAGGAAATTCTATTATATCATTATGTTATGACCGATTATTATCTCAATAGTAAATTTTAAATAATTTTACATATTGATCTATTTTATCTGATATCGACGGATACAAGTGGCGCTTCGGGGTTGTGGGATATACTAAAATTTATTTATTATCAAATTAATTTTAAATTTCATTCAATTGTAGAAAAAATTAACGTAATCTGGTTGAATTTTACAGTTTATAATTAAAAGATTACAGTTAATCGAGTAAATTAATCAATTAGATTGACCCAATTCGAAATTTGATCACTTTGGAGCTATGCTTTCGTTGGGTTGGTGTGTTTTGGGTAAGGGGATTTTTGTTCTAAGATTTTCTCCATATTGCTTATTATCATATGACTATTCGAGAAATAATTTTTTATTATATTTGATTTATTCCATCAAACTAAAGTAAAACTTAGTTTAAAGCAATGCAGCAGAAACCAGTTCCTTACTCTCAGTATTATGTTTTCAGTGATTTTAATTCCGAAGTCGCTTCAACAAATAAGCGATGAAGGTGATCAGCGTTCAGTTATTATTGATTCCAATGATAATGTTGATATTTCGAGTATAGATAACATTCAACCCGTTACACCTTATCCCATTTATCTAGTAAATGATGGTATGCTACACGAAAAAGCGTTGCTTAGAGGTAATAAGTACCACAGACCCGCGCCGGGCATACGATACATACCAGACGATGACTATTCAACTATCTATGAGGCAATCTATTACGATGACAAGCAGTTCCCAAATCGTAAGCTTAAGAAAAGAAGGCGAAAACCACCGAAGCCCTCTGGAAGACCCAAGCCCACTACAAAACGAACCAAGCGTACTACAAGACGACCAAAAACCACAACAGAAGAACCTCGTAAAACTTATGTTGTAAATAATAGTATTGGTGCTGAATTTAATTTGAAAATTGAAGGTGAAAACAAGGATGATGTTGATAATGAAAATAGTGAAGATAGAGAATTATTGATGGCTTTGTTACAGCAAAACGGGGAGTTTATATTTTAAGAGCCGATTTTTCAATCCTTGGTTAAAATTCTTCTTCTTCTTCTTCTTTTTTTCAACAACTGGCACTACTTTTGGCCAATCCCGATCCTAGTGAGGACGGATTCTGCCAATGTCAGGTTTTGAACGGATGGTCAGTTTAAGTTAATGCTCATGTTAAGCGTGCTCTGTGCTGAGGAAAAATCACGGTTGAGATGATTTACTTTTTATTTACTCATAGACTTCTTACATGGAGCTGTATAATGGTTAAAATTTATCCGTTCAATAAAGTATTACACGAGCATATTAAAATGTCACCTGTAAACTGTCAAATACGGACAATTACAATACATGTATATTTTTGAAATGGTAGTTTAATACGTTACTCGATGAATAAGTTTTAACCAAGGATTGAAAAATTAGCCCTAAATCAAATAGGATGTACCACATATTGTAGATTGAACATGACATGCAAGTCGAAAATTTTGCACACTACAATTACTACATAAGTTACTATTTGAAATTGCAATGTAATGAAAAGTTCTGTTTAACATAAACATAAACATAAATATAAACTTACAACCAATGTAAACGTATTTTATTATCTTTAGGACCGATTTTTCAATCCTTGGTTAAAATTTATCCGTCCAATAAAGTATTACACGAACATTTTAAAATGTCACCTGTAAACTGTCTGCGGACAATTAGAATACATTTTTGAAATGGTAGTTAGAAACGTTATTCGATGAATAAGTTTTAACCAAGGATTGAAAAATCAGCCCTTATTGAAATAATTACTTTTGATCAAAGTTCAACATATTAAGTATCTATATATAGCTGAGTAGGTTTTATATTGAGTACTAGCAGTTTTTATAATATGTAACTTTCTTAAGTGTAAGCGAAATCATGAACCAAACATTTTAGTCACCGAATTTTTCATTTTAGTTAAGAAATTACCATTTTATCGGATATTTTGGGAAATTAATATAGTTCAAATAATTATATGAAGATAAACTTGGAAAATATACATTCAATTTAATAATTTAGTTACTTCTAACATTGTGAAAATACACAGTTGCTGTAAATGGTCATCTTTCAGAAGTAGTGAGCGATAAAGATAAATGATTTAAATGGAATGATTTTGAAGAGAATATGGCAACTTTAGGTTAAGTTGTAATAACTTGAGTGAACAACAGAATCAGATGACTTTCAATCATTTGTAAGTTCTGAAAAGTAAAATATAAATAGAAAAAAGGAATATAATAAGGAAAGGAGAAGGAAATTCTGCAATTCTATAATTTAAATAAAATCAAGCCAATCATTATATATATAGCTTCTATCGCGGGCCTTGAGCGCGGGGACCGAATCGAGAAATTCCGTAACGAAAAAACCTCACGCCCCTCATTCCGACGGGCTCGGAGGTGTGGCTTGAAGGCATGCTATGCAATAGCTTTACCGCGTCAGTCCCCGAGTGCCACACGTCTTTTTTTTACATTATATGTAATCATATGCCCATAATGTTTACTTATAATTTGATAGCAACCCAAAAAGTAATGCCAGAAACTGTGGTCATTCTACCAAGTAACGTACCCCAAAAATACGCTTATTAATTCTTTGGATGAATAATTAAAGCCTCGTTAAACATACAATTCGAACTCCAATTTAATATAGTAATCACATAACACGTGAAAAATAAATTTGCCACAATAATTTTACATGTGTAGTTGATAGTAGTGTGTTTGATATTGAAAGGTGGAACAGAATTCATAATAACATTGAAGATCAGGCCGTTATGTATCGCCTTCTCATTTACGGTATTTTTAGATTTTTTTCCTTGCAATATTGTTTTAACTCCTTCAGTTGTGTGGTGTTAATTAGGGCATATTAGTAACAAAATCTCGTTCAGCAATAAGTTCTGATAATATTATACTAAGGGCCGATTTTTCAATGCTTGGTTAAAACTAATTCGTCGAATAATGTATAAAACTATCATTTTAAAAACGTATTCTAATTGTCCGTATTTGACAGTTTACGTGACATTTTAATATCATCGTACTGTAATACTTTATTGGACAGATAAGTTTTAACCAAGCATTGAAAAATCGGCCCTTAGTTCTACATACGTAAATTGATTGATGGAATAAAATATCACGAATCTGATTTTAGTCCCTTAAATAATTTTCCTGATTTTGTTGTGATGATATAATAGGGATTTAACAGAGTTATCATCAGTGTTGGGTAAAAATTACAACTTTTTTTTGTTTTAATTTCTTTTAAAATAATTGTTTCAGTAATTCTCATAGTATATTCAGAACAGAGACATGTACGAACTGACGATTCACTTGAAATTCAAAACAATGACGAAGATAACATAAATGTGGATATAACACCAGTAAATGACGAAGAAAGAGCGCTAGTTCAACCACTGGCTGTTAAGTTGAGAGAAAAGTTTACAAATCTATATGCAATTGACGAAGAAATTTTTACAAAGAAGAAAGATAATACAAAGAAACAAGCGCCGAAGAAAAAGAAACAAGTAAAAAAACCAAAAGATGATAAAAATAAAAAGAAATCAAAGGTGATTGAACCTAAACAAGGATCTAATAGAATAAAAGTAACAATAGATGGGAATGTTATTAATATTAAATCAGGGATGAAAATGGACACACCGCGTGTTGTGATTGATTATGATGAGGATAGTAGTGAAGAAAAAGATAGTAATTCGAAGCCAATGTGTAAAGTTTGTGGCTTTATTCCGGGTGTGAAATGGCCACCTTTCAACCCGCCTTCATGGCCTTTTCTATAATTTTTTAACAGGATTTTGACATTGGAAATTTTATCTTTGCTCTTTGATTGTTTTAAGTAAAATTTTTTCTATGGAACTATTAAATTTTAGTTTCTATTGATGAGGAATTTTACTGCTTTATTGACGTGTTTAAAATTTTTATCTATTCATTTGATAACGTTAATCAAATTATGCACATGTTTATGTTATATTTCATTTCACATCCAATAAATTCTGCTATACAGTTTTTTTTAAGAATATGTATATTGTTTCAAATTGGAAAATTGAATATTTCAAATATTTTTCACTTTATAAACATCTGTTATAATTCTATGTATGTATTAAAGTTATCGTGAATATAAAGAATTTTTACTTTTAATCAAATTACGACTTGCTAAAGTATGGAAATAATTGATTAGAAAGATTAACGATTTAATGAAGCTGATAATTTTGCAAAACCCAACGCGTATGTGTGCTTAATCAATTTTGACTGATTTGCCAGTTAATTTAACATGCGTGTGAACTAATTGGCAGCGCCTGTAGTTTGCACTTTGTTCAGGATACCGTGAAAATTTGAGGTGACATTATTATTGAAGATATTTGTGCTGGAGTGACAGTCATGTTTTTGTTTCTCTTCCACATAATCCAAAATTAATTAAATTAAAAATAGCCATGAGCACTTTTTGATAGGTAAGTTATCTTAGGCATATTTGTTCATAAATTGTATTCGACAAAAATATGTCTCACCTGCCCCCCTAGCCAAGTGGCTTTCTGTTAGCGTAGAGAAGATATCAATAGAATAGACTACGAATGTATGAGATTGACGTAAACTGTAGATAAACGTATCTAAATAAGAAAAATCGTGTGAGTTATTAAAAACTAAGTGAATGAAATTACAGGTATAATCTCCATAAAATGTCGCTGCAGTATAATCTAGAATATAAAAACGAATCGCAAAATGTGTTGGTAAGCGCATAACTCGAGAACAACTGAACCTAGTGTTGCCCAAATTCAGTCTTGGTCTTGCAGTCTTGGTCTTGCGTCTTGCGTTTTTGCAAGACCAAGACCAAGAACAAGACCGCGTATTTTTAGCAAGACCAAGACCAAGACTGACCGTGCAAGACTTGAGCAAGAACAAGACTTAGCCTGCAAGACTCTTGCGTCTTGCAGCTAGGACTTAGCGCTATTTCACTGAGTAGTTAGGTGTAACAGTTCGGTGTATAACTAGGTAGGTACGCGTAGGAATTCTATGAGACGCAAAAAACTATATCAAAGAATATGAAAAACTGGACCTATGCGCATTACTACCATAAACATAGCGAATAAAAAAAATATCTATTAAAATCAAACTGAGTGCATGCATAGTTATGTTTTAACCATCGCATCGGCACTTTGATAATGCGACATCAAAGGTTTTGTACTTACTTCTCAAAGAAATTTGCCGCTTTTCGGAAGTACATGGTTATGATACATGTACTTCCGAAAAACTTGGCGGCTTCTTTTGAAATCTAAAACAACTGTGGCCGCCACGCCGAAATCATAACATTTGACACTATTTGATTGCCGCCATAGGGCGTAGGTATACTCATGCAAAATAATTTCGAATTTTTTTAAGAGTACCTACAGGTGTCCCATAGAATAAATAAGTTTCAGAGTGCTTAGAATGAAAATGAATACATTATACTGATCACGCAAGTAGTATTATGATTAGAATAAAATGGTAAGGATAGGTAGTAGATGTCATATTAATTCATTCTAGTAAGTATATATTATAATATTGATTACTTATATGTTTTTTTTTTATTCAAATAAATGATAAATCGTAAAACTCTTTTATTAAATTTCTTATAAGTTGAGGGTTCAATCTCTATCTAAACAGATAAGTATTGTTCTTTAAAATACAGTCAAGTTATTGTAGGTAATTAATTTGTTTTTTTCATGTTTTAGCAAATGTAAGCTTAAATGAAAAAAAACCTTTAAAAAAACGTTTAAATCATAAATGTTTATTAAGAAACAGTTAATTCCATGGAAAACGACATATAGGTCAGTTGATTTTTCGAATTTCTTATCAAATCTTCAGTTATTTATTAATCTGCTTGATCTTTACTATGGCTATGTTAATTCAAGCTCACAATGTTCCAATTCTAATACGTTTTTCTAAGATTTAAAGTAAACTTTAATAAATAGTAATAGACTAATAGGTAATTGCAAAACTTGCAAGACTCTTGCTGCAAGACCAAGACCAAGACCAAGACTGGGAGCGCAAGACCAAGACCAAGACCAAGACCAGATGTATTGGCGCAAGACCAAGACCAAGACTGGCTAAGTCTCGTCTTGTTCTTGCATTTGGGCAACACTAACTGAACCGATTTCGTTAATTCTTTTTTTATTACATTTCTTGAAGTACGAGGATGGTTCTTATGGAGAGAAAACGTAAAAATGTACCACGGGCGAAGCCGGGGCGGACCGCTAGTTTTATATAAATACATGATTCTTTCTCATGGTGTGTTTGTCACACAGTAAAAATATTTTTAGCGGCTTTATTGTATTTGTACCTATGGCATGTAGTAACTTAACATGCATAAGTATTATATGTCATGTTAGCGTGATGTGACTGAAGAAAGCAAGATGGAAATATTTAATAAGTAACATGCACAATGCACATAATCGACTGCAATTCTTCAGCCATGATGCAGTAATTTCCAGCCATGTTTTTAATTAATCTCGAATTACTCAATTTATTGTTCCTCATAAATATGTGATTATAAACTAAGTTGCATGAATAAGTTTACCATTAATTAATTTTATCAGCTTTATATTAAGTTTCATCGAATCAGGTATTTGCTGCTGCGTTGTGTATACATATTTATATCATACTTGTCAACAAATCGCAAACTGTTTGCGATTTAATAAAATGCTTCATATAAAAACCAATTCTACTTTATTCATGGAAAGGTTCACAAGAAAAACATCAAACGATTTTTTTATAAATTGTGTGTTTATTTACACTTTGGCAGTGATGGCATTAGATTTACTTATTTACAAAGAGAGTTACGTATTTATTGAGACCTTTGTTTTGTTCGTTGAGCAAATCATTTTTCCGTGTAATTTGAGACCGACCGTTGGAAACGTCCTTAAAGCTGTTACATGTGCCGATAACGCGTGATGACTTGATGTACGGCGTTACCAGCGTCGAGGTGGTGGTTGTGGTTTACCAGTGACGGAGACCGAGACCGTAGGCACCGTACGCGCCGTAGGCGGCGTAGGGGGCAGCTACGTAGGGAGCGGCGACACCGGCGTAGGCAAGAGGGGCAGCAGCTACGATGGGGGCAGCGGCATGAGCGGCACGGACAGCGGCAGCGGCTCCATCGATAGCGGCAGCCTGGGACTGGGCAGCGGCGACGTAGTTCTGGGAAGCGGCAACACTGCCCCAGTAGGCGTTCTCGTGGAGGTTGCGGTTGGTCTCAGCGACTTGACGGACTGCCTCAGTGTTGTGTTGGATGACGGCTTCAGCGGCACGCGCTTGGCCTTCGCCGATAGCGCGCACGGTATCCCGCGCGGCGACGGTGGCGTCAATGGCGGCGGCCTGGACGTCACCGGCGTTCGCGCCGTAAACGTACGGGGCTAGGATGGCGCTAGCCGAAGCATAGCCGAGGAGGGCGACGAAAGCAAACTGCAAGAGGAAATTATAATGTTATAGAAGGAATAAAATGTGCTTTCAACGAATACAAGATACAAGTTATTTGTATGGTGCAAAAATGGGCTCAATGTTACGTCGTTTAAAAAAAAAATATGTCAAATAGGATTAGTGTTTATGCAGCAGGGTATAAAATATAAGTTGACAGATTGTACACAGGGTATAAAATATAAGACATTGTAGATTGTAGACAGTAGACAGATTGTAGACAGGGTATAAAATATAAGACGACGACGCGGTTGGCGCAGTGGTAAAGTAACTGCCTACTGAGCCGACGGTCCCGGGTTCGATCCCCGGTCAGGGCAAATATTTGTGTGATGAACTCATTTATTTGTTCTTGGGTCTGGGTGTTATTATCTATATATGTATTTATTAAATATTATATTTATCGTCGCCTAGTACCCACAACACAAGCCTTAATATTGAGCTTACTGTGGGACTAGGTCGATTTGTGTAATAATGTCCTATAATATTTATTTATTTATTTATTTATTTATTGTTATGCAATAAAGCGACAAAAAATGATCAGGAATAAGCCAAATAGTACAAACGCGGATGTGAACACTGGTAGCTGTACGCACAAAAAAGTTGTCACCGAGGAATGTACGTGGTCGTCAGTAGGCCGGTAATAATGTAATTAATGTAACAATATGTCGTCCTTGAATCTGACCTTGCCTGTTACAGCGTAATTACAAAATCAGAATGGAATGGACTTCCTTTTGGGGCGCGCAAATTGATTTGCATAGCAATAACTAATAACAGAGATATTTAAGGCTCGAATAATGGCGCCTTATTTGTGGGTGTCTAGAGAATTTTGTGTGTGAACAAACTGCTTAATCATTGATTACAAATTTACAAGTCTATAGGATAAGTAAGTTTTGCGATTGAATAGACTAATCTTAAGTTGGAGACCAATAAATACTTCGACCTGTGAAGGTATGCGATATAGCTTGTTCAATACTTGTCACAAGATAAGACATGTTAAAATTAAACGCGGCGCTATAATAATAATTCCAACAACAGCTTGCGTAATATTGCAAATACAAGCAGACAATCATAACAGTATTATAAATTCGCATGACCAATTCGTTATTATAAAATAAACAATATTCGATGCGTATGAAGGGCGTTGCGTTGTATTGCGTAAATAGAAAATTTTATATATGAATGCAGTAATGCACATACCAGATAGTGCAACTGATTTAAAATTTAAAGCAGATAGTTATTGAGTAAACACAGTTTTGGCAAGGACGTGAGTAAAGGAAATGTTGCCCAATGATCTGGTAAATAGTTATTGTTTCAAGTGAAACTTGGCTAGGTTTTCGACACTGATATGAATCATATGATCATGTATTTAGCACGCATAGCGACCTTGACTTGAACGTACGCGTAACGAATGACCAATATAAGTTGGCCTTTGGTACTGTTATAGTTATTGCATACAGTTATATACTTATGAAATGGATGGGTTTTGGTGGTATTGAGATTGTGGCTCATTACGGTAATAAGCGCGGAAAGTTGGTAGTGTGAAAGAATGTTTATAAGTTCATGAAATTACTGATAGGATTGAAGTGAAATTTAGAATATAGAGATAATTATTATTATCGGAATAATTATTAGGTATAAATTTGAGATTTAGCTTAGACACGATATTATAGATTTTTCTTAAACTGTTTATCTATCTTTGAATGCAATTTTAATTCAATAATTTATGAAGCTAGTTTAGTTTCCAATGGTGTTTGTTTATAGGTAAGCTTTATTTTTAACTGTTGTTAATAATATTTGATGTGTTTTTATAGGAAGTCTAATTGAATAAATATGACTGTTTCTGAGTTGGATTTTATAATAATTGAGGGATACAATTAACATATTTCTTATTAGTAGAAATGAGATCAACAATGTCACCAGGCTATAAAAGTATTTATCGTTTATTAATAATTAGATTTACATTATTAATATAATATTTCACAAATATGGCTGTTTTAATAACGTTTATTTAGAAACGTTGTTAAATACTTAAAAGGAGATGCTTGATATGTTATGATACAGCAGATAATCAACTTATTGCCATATAAGAAGAAAAAATAATCACTGATCGAAATACATAATTTATTGATTTGATTTAATTTTCTATACATTTTAAGTTGTTATTAATTGACACAATTACAAAATACGCAATAATTACCGAACTACTAATAATAATCAATGAATTGGTAAATTTTGTAAGAGAAATGATCACGTTTTGTTTGATTTTTTTTTAATTTTGACAATATTTTTGATAAACGCGCGAAATATACTAAAATTACGTATACAGTACAAAAACTGTATTGGGTTAGGTCATGGTTTAACAAATTGTATTTAATCAATATACGATTTTTTACAGCATACATAAATAACTTGATCGTTCATAATTCTTATAGCCTTGTTATATGAATTGATTTTATGTGATTGATGGTAGATTTCAATCGACGTGGTATGAAATTAAATGTCTTATTAGTACTTATATGGTTACTATGCCTAGGTCTTGTTTTTTGTTAGGTATTGGGAAGAATTATCAGTATATTTTATGATGGGTCTTTTGGGTTGAGCAGGCAAAGGTTTCATGTTCAATTATTAGGGCAAATATATTTTGAAATACTGTTTAGATAGTTTTGTATAATGGCATATTTGGAGAAGTTAGTTAGTCACTCGAAAGTGTGCGAAACGTCTGGAAAATAATATAATGAATAAATCGCACTTAGAAACATCTTTTATTTCTTAAAGTTATGTTTTGTTATTTATTTGATAGTTAAAGGATAGACACTAGACAGTCAATGTTTGAAAAGGAGTCGAGGTTTAAAACAGGATGGTTTTCACTTCTCTTGAATTTTATCAATATGCCTATTGCTTTGGGATTTAGATATATACAAGAGGTCATTTTGAGAATGAGAAATAGGATCGTATGAAGAAAGACAATAGCGTTTTAATATATGCAAGTTAATACAATAGATGTTAACTATGAATAATTAAGTTCTGTGACAAAGTTAGTTAATTTGAGACGGTTATGATAGTAAAATATATTATGCATTTTAAAACGTTAAAGCAAATTGGACTAAATTAATTAGATTTTAGTATAAAAGCAATTAATAATTAGTAAGTGACAGCCCTTATTTATTGTGTTCTTCGACGAAAAAAACGTTTCGCGCCCTTTTCAACTGTCAACGTCAAAGCCACAGATAAATAAAGGTTGTGATGGATGGTGCCTCACCAGAAATCTCATCGTGCACTTCTTGTAGACTGCTCGAGAGCTACTGAATACTGTTTCGCAGCACACCAGCTCTTTTATATGGTTGACGAGCCGGGTGCGAGTACATGAAAGTTCTGGCGTTATCATTGATGCGGCGTTGTAGAACAGCGCGAATGCGTGAAAACGTTTGCGCGCGCTTTTGTTTTTTCTTTTTCGGATTTTGAAAATGGAATGCTGGGTTTTGCTGGGTTTGTTTTTAATTTGGAGATGTTTTCTTTTTAATTTGGAGATGATTTCTTTTTAATTTGAATGTTTAGGCGGGAATGAGGTTTGATAAATCATAAGATGTGTAGGTTTTAAGTATGTGGTAATATGTTGGTGGAAAGTTATGTTTTTCGATGCATAATTGATTGAATTTGTTTTTGATATATTTGTATAGGTTCTTATTAATTTTGGCTTTGATTTTATAAATTTAATTTAATTAAAATAATTAACTTAATAAGGAAATGTTATTGAATCGTATGTACTAATGTACACGCAACCGTTATATGTTACAAAAATTGAAGGTTGTTTGTTATTTTATGGTGACATTAAATTATTTAAGCGTATTAAAAATTGATTGCTCTACTAACTACTTAGGTAATATAAAAGTCGCAGATTTGTTCCTTTTGTAGACGCTATTTTCTACACGTAGAAGAGTCTCGTGTCATTTTATGACCTAAATTTATTTTATTTTTTTCCGCCTATTTATAGTACAATAACTTAATCATTCAACAGCTACCATCGCGCGGTTTCGCTCGCTTTGTTTATAACTTAAAAAATTACATAGTAAAACCTTCCTATAGAACTCAAACTCAAATCATTTATTGCATAAAAAGACATACATAACCACTCTATCTATTAAAAATAAACCGTATTACAATCGGTTGCGTAGTTTTAGAGATTTAAGCATAGGTACGGAAATACAGCGAAAGCGACTTTGTTTTATACTATGTAGTACACCTAATACAAAGCACCTAGAATTTCATTAAAGCATATTTGCATAACTGATAATAATTTCATCCGACATGTCTAAAAGTTGTTAACTCTACACGATGATTTAAGGCTGATCCATTGGGCGGAGCAGGAAGCATTTACTAAAAGAACTATCACAATATGTGACATTTGTGGTGACGGGGAGATAAAGTGATGGAAGGACGAATGGTCGTTGAGACGAATGTATAGGCATAATGAAGGGTTTAAAATGTTGTAGACGCGGCGTATTCAATCCTTTATCTTATCCTAATATTATAAATGCGAAAGTTTGTGAGGATGGATGTGTATGTGTATGTTTTTAACACTTTCACTCAAATACTATTGAACCGATTACAATGGAATTTAGCACACATATAGAGGGTAACTTGGATTAACACATAGGATAGGTTTTGTCCCGGAAATCCCACGGGAACGGGAACTATGCGGGTTTTTCTTGGAAAATGCGGGCGAAGCCGCGGGCGGAAAGCTAATTGCTAATTGGTTAAGAGGATTAAAAAAGCTCGCTTAGGAGGACTAAAAAAGCTCGCTTAAGGGGATAAAAAAGCTCGCTTAAGAGGATTAAAAAAAGCTCGCTTATGAGGATAACAAAGCTCGCTTAAGAGGATAAAAAAAAGCTCGCTTAGAATGATTAAAAAAGCTCGCTTAGGAGGATTAAAAAAGCTCGCTTAAAGAGGATTAAAAAAGCTCGCTTATGAGGATTAAAAAGCTCGCTTAAAGGGGATTAAAAAAAGCTCGCTTAGGAGGATTAAAAAAGCTCGCTTAAGGGGATAAAAGAAGCTCGCTTAGGAGGATTAAAAAAGCTCGCTTAAGGGGATTAAAAAGCTCGCTTAAGGGGATAAAAAAAGCTCGCTTAAGGGGATTAAAAAGCTTGCTTAAGGGGATTAAAAAAGCTCGCTTAAGAGGATAAAAAAAAATGTTCGTTGTCTTTTGTCGATGGTATTCAGTTTTCGCTAAACTTATTTGTCATCCTACCTAAATATTTCAGTTTATCGTTCCGTATTTTTATTTTTAGTCTAATATTTGATAATTTTTTGAAAATTAAGTTAAAAATTATCATTATTTCTTTAGCTAAAAGGAGAGTATTGTATATTTATTATTAAGTTTACGGAATTAAAAGAAATACGTTTTACAGTATTTTCTATTAATTAAAAAAAAATTAAGATGGATTGATAATTGTATACCTAATAAATTCCCACTATCTCGCTATCGATCTGTTTTAATTCTTTTTCTATAATAAACATTATTAAGAATAACTTCCATAACGGTGCATTTACATCAAACGAACATAGCAAGAGCATACACTAGTGATCTTTTAGTGTAAACGAAAACTGGTATTCAGTGCTGTTCATGTATAAGAACATTGCATAGATTCTTTTCGAACGCACTAAGAACAACGAAAGCTCTACGCCTGTTACACTAAGTGCCGATTTTTCAATGCTTGGATAAAACTTATCCGTCCAATAAAGTATTACACGATAATATTAAAATGTTACGTAAACTGTCAAATACGGGCAATTAGAATACGTTTTTAAAATGGTAGTTTTATACATTATTCGACGAATAATTTTTATCCAAGCATTGAAAAATCGGCCCTAAAATAATATGACATAGTGGGGTTAGAATGAGCGTTCGCTCGTTTGATCTAAATGCACCTTTATTAATAAATACCTACGCAATGTACATTTCCGTACATAGTTTTTCATATTTCTAGCATTAAATTATTTCCCTCCAATCAGTCTATAAGACACATAATTAATCAACTTTATAGTTCATAGCATTGGTTGTTATCATAAGTGTTTAGGCCACACCTAGGCGATATAGCTAGATCGATAATTAGAATGTGGTTTCTTCCTTAATTTGTCTATCTTTACTAATCTTAATATATATAAATCTCGTGTCACAATGTTTGTCCTCAATGGACTCCTAAACCACTTAACCGATTATAATAAAATTCGCACACCATGTGCAGTTCGATCCAACTTGAGAGATAGGATAGGTTTTATCCCGGAATTCCCTCGGGAACGGGAACTATTCGGGTTTTTCTTTGAAAACGCGGGCGAAGCCGCTGGCGGAAAGCTAGTAATATTATAAAGCTGAAGAGTTTGTTTGAACGCGCTAAGAACTGCTTGTCCGATTTGTAAAATTCTTTCGGTGTTGGATAGCTCATTTATCGAGCAAGGCTTATAGGCTAATATATCATCACGCTAAGACCTACAGGAGCGGGGCCACGCGGGTGAAACCGCGGGGCGCAGCTAGTGTGAGATATGTGTGAACTTGATCCTGTATTCTTGTTATTTAAACAATAACACGAGAAAAAATTTGTGCAGCTTTTTTACGAAAGTTGCACGAACTGAGGGAGGAGAGCAGATTATCGTATACGTTAATATTTTATTTGAAAACTAGCTTTCCGTCCGTGGCTTCGCCCGCGTTTTCAAAGAAAAACCTATTCCCGTAGGATTTCCGGGATAAAACCTATCCTATGTCCTTTCTCGGGTATCAAAATATCTCTATACCAAATTTCATGCAAATTGGTTGGTTGGTGAATGAGTAACAGACAGACAGACAGAGTTACTTTCGCATTTATAATATTAGTATGGATACATTAAATTAATAAAAGGAAACACACTACCATGTATTTGACACATACGTGGTATACGGACGTACATACGTATTATGGTTACAGTATCTGATTGTAGTGACTTATTTCTAAGCTATAGAATTTGCTTTTATTCTATGTATTTAATCGTTTTATTGATACAAATCAATGATCTTAAAAAGACGTCAAGTTTTCAGTTATATTTATAGTTTAATCAACTCGACGAATTATATAGAAACCAGCTGCTCACCTACCTGCAGCAGGGGCAATATTGAAATTGGACCCTAAATTAGCTCCTTAATTGCGAAGTGTATAAGCATGCGGGGGCAATTTAGAGAACATCTGAAATTGCTCCGACCGCCGTGTAACCGAGATTGTTCCAATATTGCCCCTGCGGCTGGTACGTGAGTAGCCGGCTTTATGCTTAAAACATTGATATAATTATAAAGAAACAATTAGGTTAATTAAGTGTGTGAAAATAATTAACTTTATTGAAATACTATCTAGTGTTTTGAAATTTCAAAATTTATAATCTTAATAGTTTTTACGCATATATGGCAAAAATATCGTATTTATTAATTGGATTTTTTAAGTTAAGAGCATTCGACCAGTGTATATTATACCTATTAAAATAGAAGCAATTACATCATTTTTAAGTGGATACCTAAAATATTCATAAACATAATTGAAAATATGCGTAAATTATAAGATATTAAAATGTAAAAGTCTATTTAATTGCACATATTTTGCGCGTGTTTAATTAAGGTTATTTTTCATTGAAAGTAATTTATTTTTCTAAGTAACCTTCTTGTACGTATACGCCAGTGTCAATTGTAAATCCATACTAATATTATAAAGCTGAAGAGTTTGTTTGTTTGAACGCGCATATCTCGGGAACTACTGGTCCGATTTGAAAAATTATTTCGGTGTTATATAGCTCATTCATCGAGGAAGGCTATGTATCATCTTGCTAAGAGCAACAGTAGACTGATAAAACCGCGGAGCACAGCTAGTAAATCATAATCTATATACTTTACTAGATGTGCCACGTGACATCGTCTGCTCTTTAAAGGAATATTCTTGCAATATTTTTGAGTGCCCCTATTTGTCGTAACGTGATGTTATATATATAGCCTCCCTCAATAAAAGGACTATAAAACACAAAAATAATTCTATTCGCACTTATAGTTTCTGAGATTAATGCATTCTGTCAAACAGATAAACGAACTCTTCAGCAGTATCATATTACTAAAAAGTTTCGAGGGATATTGAGCTCTATGACCTTAGAAAAAGCACGTAAACTCAGTGCAAATTCAAATGAGTGTTTTTGAGGAATGTGTGAGTCTGTACTTTTGGAGATACAGATATTGCTGGTGGCATTGTCAAGGAATTTTGTAACGAGATGTCGTAGAAAGAGCACGTTAATTCTGTGCAGATTCCAACCAACTTTTTGATTGATGTTGAATGTCAAGTGAAACGAGCTTCCCCTTTCGTTCTTCATGGACAGTGGTCATGTGAAATATAGACATGGGATTTTGCACCCTATCGTCGTAGGAATAGCCTTGTCAATTAAGTGCAAATTCCAATGAGCTTTGTTGCGTGGTGTTGAACTACATGTAAACTTTATAGTCAAGGGACGTTGCGCCCAATGTTCGTAGAAAAAGCACGCAAAAGAGATCAAAGTCCAATGAGCTTTTTTAAATAATTGTATGTCAAATTGTCAAGTGAAATAAGCTTCCCCTTTCCTTGACATTGGTCCCGTGAACTATATACCTACATGGGATTTTTCGCTCTATAATCGTAGATATATCACGTAATTCTGTGCAAAATCCAATGAGCTTTTTTAAGAAATGTATCTACTTGAATGTCAAGTGAAACAAGCTTCCCCTTTCGTTGACATTGGTCTATATACCTACACGGGATTTTGCGCTCTATCATCGTAGTAATATTACGTTATTTCTGTGCAAATTCCAATGAAGTTTTTTTGGCTAATTGAATGTCAAGTGAAACAAGCTGCCCCTTTCGTCGGTGACAGCGGTAACACCGGTGCCGCGCCCCGGCGCAACTGTTGATCTTATTTCATCAGCTGTTTTCGTTCTTGACGACCTTTGTTTGGTGGCCAGGGGACGAGCGGTTTACGTATTTTATAAATGTATTATAATAAGGGCGTATGAATAGGGAGTTCGTTTTTAAATTGCGTTTGGAATGTCGTAGAAATTCGGCTAGAAATCCTATAGTTTGTTTTATAACTAAAATATTTATTTATTCAACAAAACTTCTTTAATGGCTTTTGTAACATCATAATGCACAATTAATGTTATTTATTATATACTAGCTAATCCAGTCCATCACATTTTCGTGTACTTTACGTCCTCGTACGTATCTTAACCATCCATTTGCCCCTTAAATATTTCAAACAATTCATATACATAATTATTTTTCTCTCGTATACAGTGTGTTCTAATGTTAAAATAGTTTAAAATCAATCTAGTTAATTAGGTACATAAGTTTAACCGTTACAAACAGATAACTTCTCTAACATTTTTATAACTACGTATGTTTTTCGAATCGCTCGCGCCCTGGCCCGACCTAGCGGCCGTGCTCGCCGTCCTTTCTCATATTAGTAATATATTATATTTATTAATTGTTCATTATTATCATTTAATTATGACATGTCCTATACCGTGTACGTGATAGTACAGGTAATGTTACTATATGTGTGGTGGTTAGGTGTAGAGGTGCAGGTTCGATACATGTAGTGTTTATTGAGAAAATATTTTAACTTGCGAGAGTAGAAAATAAATATTCAAAGTATAATAAATTGTATTTTATAATATACAAATATATTATGATTCAATTTGTAAAGACCTTTTTGTAGAGCTGTTGCATTCTAACCTTGGCTTGACAAATTTTTATAAAATTCTTTGAGTGTATTCGGTTGTTCTGAGTGTGGTTGTAAAGTATATTTTTCATTTTGCTAGAATGATTAAGGTCTAGACTCTAGGCAGTACAATGTCTGTCAGGTCTGCTATTTTAGAGCTAGCGAGCAAGAGCAACTTTTGGCTCCGCAACTATTTTGTCTCTCCCATCAACTCCATGGGGAGTTGCGTCGCTACGTGCAAGCACTTTCTTACTAGCCCATAGAGTTGATGGGAGAGACAAAATAGTTGCGGAGATAAAAGTTGCTCTTGCGCGCTAGCTCTTAAATAGAAAATGCGAGTAATTTATGCCAAGCATATTTACAATTTATTATGATAAAACTTATGTTATAAGTCGTAATAATATATTATCCGCTTGTGATACATTTCAATTTGTAGACACTAAGAACAATAATTTTATTACTCGATATTGTACTATCACAAAAACTGGTCAATATAAATATGTATCCATACTACTATTATAAATGCGAAAGTAACTCTATCTGTCTGTCTGTTACTCAAGCACGCTTTAACTACTGAACATTGGTTCAGCATAATTGGTTGCATGAAATTTGGTATAGAGATATTTTGATACCCGAGAAAGGACATAGGCTACTTTTTACCCCGGGACATAGGATAGGTTTTATTCCGGAAATCCCACGGGAACGGGAACTATGCGGGTTTCTCTTTGACTGCGCGGGCGATGCCGGGGGTGGAAAGCTAGTTATGTAATGAGAATTAAATTATGATTATCCTTAAATACACTTTAAAGGTAACTTAGCTAAGTATAGATTGGAATGTTGTATTTATAATGCAATGTTTATGGTATTATTTCTTATGTTCTTTTATATTATATGGGTAGTAATTGGGTTATGTATCTATAATTATAACAATATTTATTTTATTTGTGTCTTTTTTTCATTTATTAACATTAAACTCATTTGTAAATGGGAAATATTCAAGAATCTATACTAATATTATGTGGCTGAAGAATTTGTTTGTTTGTTTGCTTGAACGCGCTAATCTTAAGAACCACTGGTCCGATTTGAAAAATTATTTCACTGTTAGATACTTCGTCCGTCGAAGGAGGTTATAGGCGAAATATCCTCACGCTAAGACCAGGAGCGGAGGAATGCGGGTAAAGCCGTAGAGCATAGTTAGTATCAAATAAAATAATATAAATAGAGTTGTGTTGTTCTGTCTTTAATGTATATTTTATTTTTTTGTTGCAAATAAGTCATTTCAAGACAAATTACATTACCCGTTTTTGCTTAGAACAGTACGATTAATACAAAATAATATTAACAAAGTGTCTGACCTTATTTCTACCATACATTGGCATAATTCGACTTAAAGGAACTTACTTGTTCAGGAATTGCCAAATAATAAGAGGAAGTAATACGGCTATCAAAATGGGGCTATAAAATCCCCGTATGGCGCTTCAATAGGTTTCAGAAATATGTTATAATACGAAGAAAAAGAAGTATTAAATAATTTTATGATATCTTTAAGGAACAGTCACTTAAGATGAAGCATTTAAAACATCTCATATGGACATTATGAGTAAAAGTAAAAGTGACTATAGTTTATTATTCCATACGCACGTTACTATCGGGGTGACTCGGTTAAGTAACGAACATGAGCTGAATGGCACAGGGTATATTATAATTACCTAATATTATATGCTGCCAAGTCGGCCAAGTGCGGAATTTGTCGCTATTGCTGTTTTAGTGTTTTATTATCCTTACTAAACCTTATCCCGCCTAATATTATAATTGTTTTTCCTTCTTTCATGTCGCAATGGAGCGATTTAATGGTACCATTATACCCATATGTAAAAGTACGATGTAGCTACTGTAATCTCGTATAAAGTTAATAAAGAACGCTATTTTCACAAATTACACAAATGGCAGAAATTTGCTACAATCAAAATCACTGAAAAAAAAATCGCGTACCCTTAAATGGCTACAAATCCATTTAAGGGTAATTTAATTTGAAATTACGAAGGAAGATTTTAACTTTAAACATTTATACGGATGTGTAACCTAGAAACAAGTTTTAGTATGTCTTTTTTAAAAATAAAACATTTTTAAATATTTCAGGACATTTTTCACACACTATACTAAGTATTTCGCTAAGCAAGTATTTTTTGTTATGGAAACCAAATAAACATACATAATTTAAATATATACTTATATATAGATAATTAACACCCAGACACAGAGCAAACATCGATGTTTATAACATAAATTCTTGCCCTGGGTGGGAATCGAACCCACGACCTCTGGCTTCAATGCAGGGTCGCTACCAACTAAGCCAACCGGTCAGCTGAAAGAATTTATTATCATCGATCGAGAAAACCGTGTCAACTGACTTTCTGTGGTATTAAAACAGCGTGAAATACATTTTTTATTATTATTGTATTTATCTAGTAAGTTAAATGATAATTGATTAGCTACTTATATTAAAATTCCTTCATGATGTTCTTAATATGGTAGTATAGCTCATGTACTTTACCAATCATGAGTACAGTTTTTTAATACTTTAAGTAATAAATAATGGATATACATTGTCGCATTATGAGATACTTGTCCTTATAACACGGGGTATGTGAGCATAAAAAAGTATTGTAAAGTAATATCTGCGCGTGCGCCGGTTTGTTCCGCTTGGGACTTTATTATTTTAGCACAAGAAAATATCTTGATCTATACTAATATTATAAAGAGGAAAGGTTTGTAATTATGTAAGTATGTATGTATGTATCTATGGTTTTCACGCATAAACCTCTCAACGGATTTTGATGAAATTTGGCAGAGACAATCTTTAGACCCTGAGAAAGAACATAGGCCTTTTATTGCGAAATATGTACCACGGGCGAAGCCGGGGCGGACCGCTAGTTTATTATATTCAGATTATTCTTAAACGAGTAATTTAGATAAAGTAAAACTACTTTGGTATGGTTTACAGTTTACATCCAGTTGTATTACAGCTTAGTAGAGGTATATTTGAAAATAACTTTGTGCTAACGTATTTCACGTTTAAAATATACATTAAGCTCATTGAAAAGTTATCAACACATTTTTATGGTTAAGTATTCCATCACTATTAAATTTGCTTATATGTTCAACGTTTAATATTTCTCTGTAGCATAATTTATTAATTACTGCATAGCGGTTCCAGAGTGAGAAACTGAGAACATAAAATTAATTTTGTTGCATTCTTTCCCGTGGCTCTCGAAGTAATCTCATAAACTCTCATATCATTTTATTAAACTTATTTTAAGAGCGTTTTTGAAGTGCAAAAATACATGGGATGGTAGAGCTCTGTCCTGTGGTATCATGGTAAGTTATATAAATTAAAATATGTTATTTTTCTCACTAATATTTATACAATATCAAAATATCATGCAGACCTACAAATCAATTTTTTTTTCATTTATAAAAGCATTTAAATTCCCAAAAACTAAATATTAAAATCATTCAGATATGCTTCAATAATTTTGTTGTAAGAATGTAAATAAACGTTTAACTTTCGCCTCTATAATTTTAGTAGGATTTAGTAGAATTATTTTTACTTACTATACTGTAGCATTACTGTAAGTTACCAAGTGGAATGTACAACTCTAACTAGTGCATTAAGATCATAATGCGTGCGCGCAGATACAATCTTGTTAGGTGTTGGCGAGCAACGTATTGAATTTGTGGAACTTGAGACTTATGTTAGGTATCCTAAAATTAGTTTAGATAGCCTATTTAGAGCCTATTTTCATTTTATAGCTTTATATTCGAAATTATATTAATGTTTGTTTGTGAACAATTTGTTTAAAACCTAATGAATTATATACTAAAACCTTCCTCTTGAATCACTGTTACAAAAGCTGCATCAAAATCAGTTGCGTAGTTTTAAATATTGAACCATACAGGGACATAGAAACGGACAGAGAAAGCGACTTTGTTTTATACTATGTAGTGATAACCCATTTTCATTTTACATCTTAACATTCGGAATTGTTTATTTTATTTTCTAGTTAAATGATTGCTCTATTAGATAGAAAATTATGCTAATTATTTTAATGTGTTTTGTTGATTAGAAAAGTTGATATTTAAACGCATTATTAAGATTATTTTCAAAATATAAGCAGTTGAAGGGAATTAAAGATACAACACGATTATCCACGCCTGTACGTTTGCACGAGCAATAATGTTGAATTGAATAATTATTAAGTTATTATTTGTTTGTGAAATACTGCAGTATTATTAAAAATATGTCTTTCTTTATTACTAATTAAATTTAAATAGTTTTAGTGTATGGTAATGATCAAATTAGTGACTGATATTTAGGAAATTGCGTTCATAATCATGATACTATATATTATACTAGCTTTCCGCCCGCGGCTTCGCCCGCGTTTTCAAAAAAAACCCGCATAGTTCCCGTTACCGAGGGATTTCCGGGATAAAACCTATCCTATCTCTCAAGTTGGATCGAACTGCACATGGTGTGCGAATTTTATTATAATCGGTTTAGTGGTTTAGGAGTCCATTGAGGACAAACATTGTGACACGAGATTTATATATATTAAGATAATAGGGAATTATGGAGTTTCTTGCCGGTTCTTCGCCATAGATACAGCTTTCCGAATCGGTGGTAAATGTTAAAACTGTTATGACTATTCTAAAGTGCTTCTAGAAGAAGTCTCATTGAATAAATAAATGTTTGATTTTGAATATAATTTCCTACTAAAACGTACGTTGACTAGCCTTTTTTGTTTTGTGTGAAGTTAGTGCTTGGTTTACAAAATAAACATGTTTTATATTACACGCTAAATTTAGAAGTAAGATGTTGAAATATTTTTTTTATCGGTCGAATAGTTTTGGACTAGTTATCAACAAGCATATAAAAAATGTTATTTTTTCGGTTCATAATAATATTATGTTTAGATTAATTTAAATATTTAAGTAGGTAACCATTACAATGGTAAAGCAATATAATGTAATTCATCTTAACGAAATATTATAATTGATGATGAAGATGAAGATGCGTAATTAATTAATTGTTGTTGTTAAATTATTAGTGTAAATAGAAAAGTCAATACTGATACCCATATTATAAGTGGTTTAAAAATTAGAAATGATAAACACTTTGAAACATTACATCTACACTAATATTATAAAGAGGAAAACTTTGTTTGTTTGTTTGATTGTAATGAATAGGCTCATAAACTACTGGACCGATTTTGATGAAATTTGGCACAGACAATCTTTACACCCTGAGAAAGAACATAGGCTACCTTTTATTGCGAAATATGTACCACGGGTGAAGCCGGGGCGGACCGCTAGTAAATGATAAAGCTTTGAGTTACAGTGTAAAATTAAGTGCGAACGATGAATAACTCGACATTAGGCAAAATAAAACACAAGAGAAATCTAACTAGCATTTATTAGCATGTTTAGTAGATAGTTTTGAAGACGGTTGGTGTGTAGAAGGGGGTTTGGTAGTGCGGGAATGCGGCCACGGCGCCCACGGGGAGGGACCGCAGACCGATCTGCGCGTACGCAGCATTGGGAACGATTGACTGGTAGCTGAATGGAGCCACGCCAACCGGCACGGGGTGGACCACAGAGTTGAAAGCTTGGAATTCTACCTTCTTAGCCTCGGGCGATTCTTGGGCAACCTGGTCAGCTGGCTGCGCCTGAACTTCGGCGGATTCAGCGACAACGGATTTCACTTCAGCGGATTTCATGTCAGCGGATTTCACGCTAGGGGCATTAATGTCATCGGATCCCTTATTATCTACAGGGGCGGCTTCCTGTGGTTTCCCGGCGTAATCCGATTCAGCGACTGCGGATTTTACACCTGATTCGCTGTTAGCTTCTGTTGGTTGTGCATTTGCGCTAGCATCGTTGGTTTTATAGCTTGCTACAGCGGCTTGAGGTGCGGCGACCGCTTCGAGGTTAGCGACACCAGGTGCTACACCAGGCGTGTAGGCGGCGAGGTTAGCGACACCAGGTGCTACACCAGGCGTGGATTCGACGAGGTTAGCGACACCAGGTGCTACACGAGGCGTGTAGCCGGCGAGGTTAGCGACACCAGGTGCTACACCAGGCGTGTAGGCGGCGAGGTTAGCGACACCAGGTGCTACACCAGGCGTGTAGGCGGCGAGGTTAGCGACACCAGGTGCTACACCAGGCGTGTAGGCGGCGAGGTTAGCGACACCAGGTGCTACACCAGGCGTGGATTCGACGAGGTTAGCGACACCAGGTGCTACACGAGGCGTGTAGCCGGCGAGGTTAGCGACACCAGGTGCTACACCAGGCGTGTAGGCGGCGAGGTTAGCGACACCAGGTGCTACACCAGGCGTGTAGGCGAATCCGGCCCTAAGTGCATCGTTGCTAGCAAGAGCTCCACCGATGGCTGCCTGAGCGGTTTGCGCGGCGTCTATCGCTTGCCATTTTTGGTCTTCAGCGGCCCAGAAAGCTTCCTCGCTCCTCTCCTTGGCGAGATCTGTGCCTTCGATGATGCCCTCTTGTTGGTTCTCGACGGCTTGCTCGGCTAGTTCTCTGGCTTTGTCGGCGATCGAGCGGGCGTGGTCTTCGGCTTTTACCTAAGGAATAGAATAGAATGTTGTTACGTTCATGGATTCTGTTAGAGTTGACGTAGTGTATTTTACTACTATTGAATGGGCGGAGATAAAATTTTAAACATAATTATTGAGTAAAATATATCAATAGATTACTGTTAAATGAAGGACTTATCGGTAAGTTACTTATCGGTTTTGTCACTTGTTTTACGCATCGATCTTTGGTAAGATTTTACCAAAGATCAAATTGACCTGTACAATTCGATATACTTGTGTTAAAATTATTGTAGTATATACTACTAATTCGTAGTTATCTTAATTTAGAATTTCATTGAAAGAGCAAAGTAACTAAAGTAAATAGTACAATATTTATTGTGTGTTGCGCCCACGTTTCAAATAGTAATGAATGATGCAATATACAAGTAAAGTGATAATATCTATGAATGCAAAGTAAAATGTAAATTGTTCGTATTTAAATTAAGTAAGTAATAATATTAATACATATGTAATTAAATTATTGAATATGTATATTAAATATTATGTTACAACTATCAACGCTTATTTTTAAAATTACTTCAAAATGTATGCTGCGTCATTCAAAATACCTGTTCTTTTACAAATAGTTCTAAAGCACGCTTTAATATTAAATGACTACTATACAATGGGTAATACGTGGTATTATAGAACTGAGAATTAAGTTCGACTTTCTTTGCTGACTTATTAAAATAAGGTTTCGTCAATCGTGAGATGACCACAACCAACCAATGAAACAGTACTCTATCAATCTATCTAGTATCAAAATATATCTAGTGTACTATGTAGTACCAAAATACCTGAGCGTTAATAGCAGCCGCCTGCAGATCGTCAGCTGATACCGGTACAGCCGGTACAGCTGAAATAGCCGGTACATGTACCGCCTGAGCCACTAGTGGTTGGAGCGGCACTTGGGCCAAGTAGGAGGGGGCTGCGGCCGCGCAGGCGAAGATGGCTGATAGAACCTGTTGAATTTAATATTATTTAATGTTATTTAGGATCAATTTATACAAGCATGGAGTCAAAGAGTATCGAAGCATCTATGAGGATGATGTTTGTTGTGGTTTCTGCTTGATTAAATTATATTTAGAGGATAGGTATTTGATGTGGTTTAATTGAGCCTGCTATATCGGCTTTCAATTTGTTTTGATTAGGTTTTTTTGGTATGTGTGCTGAAGTAAGAATGTTGAAAAACAAGTCATTTATGCATAAAAGTAAATTATTTGACTTTTTTGTTCGTGTTTTTCAGAACTCATGAAATTTTTGTATTGTAACCGATCCAGGATAAGTAAGAATTTTGAATTAAATCTGTACGTTTAAAGGTCAAAATCGAACCTTAAAGAGTTACAAACATACATGTAAATTGTAAATCTAATAAAAGCGCGTTAAAAAGAGAATACAATGCGGAATTAATATCATTATTAATACTTATAGTATTCTAATAACTTTTATAAGTCTCTGTTTAATAATTTGACATTTAGTCATACATAGTAATTAGTGATATTAGCAATTACAATACACTGGTTTGCTTGAAGGCTGGACACTCAATTAGAATTGTTATAACCACTCTATATTAAATTTATTTCGTAAATTCGCATTTGCATTAAATAAAGTTATTTTAATTTTGTTGCCCAATTTATTATGTAGAAGTTAATTGGGAATTAGACTGATGATAAAATTCGCAGTATTTCGACATTTGGTTAACAATTTTTGTTAAACTATAGTTAACTTTTATGATTTTTGAATATAATACGGAAGTATAAGTATAAGATTTTGTAGAAGAAACTGTCCTTAATGCAATTCAAAAGAATTTAAAAAGTATGACGTTGAAGGTATTAATAATTATTTTGAAAAATGATGTGGATACTTTTTTACAAAAACCGGAGCGCGGAAGTGATAACTTTAATAAATAGGTATTTTGTCTTTTAATACAAAAATAACATATGTCGTTCAAGATAAGCAAAACAAAAAGCATAAAAGAGGAATAGAAATTCTATCACGACAAAGATGTGTCCTTGTCAAATGATATTCGATCTATCGAAGAAAGAAAAACTGTCGAAGTTTTTTGTACCGCAGCACACACACAACACATTTTCACCAAATAGGTCACTGGCACTACACTAGAACTCGATTCCAAAAACAAAACAACCAATGTTTAAAATATTAAATTAATCTATTTTTAATCTGTATCAATCATGTCAAATTAAACTTCAAATTTCATATTTAATCTGTGAGAAAATTAAACAAGGCTTTAAATTTAACCACCGGTTATTTTGTTGGTAAAACTGTATTTTAATACCAACCAGAACTCTCATCGTGGATGCTGGATGGCTACTGATTGATCTCATCACGCATCACACGGCTTTTATAATCGTCATTGTGAATATAGAACAGGCTGAATACTGGAGTCTCGTTTAATTAAAAAAAAAAAGTAAAACGTCAACGCCCGAAGGCGGGAAGAATGCAGGAAGCGCGCGCTTTTTGACAGTCGAGTCGCGTCGGCCATTTTGGCGGCTTCAGGTTTGGCGCCATAAAGAGCGTATACAGACTATATCATGTGGATTCTCTTTTGATTTTTAATTTTCGAATGTGATACTTTTTGTATGTGTAAATTTTGAGAACGTTTTTTTTTGGAAATAAGCTTGGTTTAAAGTAAAGATGTTGTCAGTGATCAGGAGCAATACATTATCGACAATAAGTCAATAAACAACTAAACTAATGAGCTAATGAATATTTGGTAATTCAATTGACGTAATTTAAATTCAATTTGTTTATGTACACGTTGGAAAATTCTCGATTTTTCTCTTAAAACTGGTTATATTATTTTATTTTTTTTAATTAAATCAAACAATGTTGCCACAATTTACATAAAAGTATCTGTACTAGGGCGTGGATATGAATAATAAATAAAATTCCATATTAGCTGTGAACAAAGACACCTTAGCTGTATAATATTATAACTAATTCGTATATTTCGTTACATTTCCTTAGTTTTTCTTTTATAAAAAAGGCAATTGTTTGAGTTATTTATGATGTTATAAAACCTTTTTTGACAATGTCATATTGTAACTGGCAGTTTATAAAAGAAAAAAGAAAAAAATCAGTAGCTATGGAATAAGCATAGACAATGTTCCAATTCTGAATATAAATAGCTCAAAAAAGGCTCAAAAGAAATGCACGCCTTTAACATAAAAGGCGTCAATGAGCAAACGTACAAGCACTTTTTAGTAACATATGTAGGTATCGATTAAGGACGTGTACACACAGACATAATTTACCGCCATCTCTATAAAGATTAAATTGATATTGTCGTATAGAAATGTCCGTATAAATTTATAAATGTCACGGGAGTGTTTCAGTGGGGTTTTTTTGGTTATAGTTTTTCGAAAATGTCAGTAAGGGTGCGTGCATATGATGTGAAAGGGATAGTGGGAGACGTCATATTCCCAGATGTCAAATGCTTTTTGGGAATGTAGATTAAAATACTTATAGTATAAATTTTGTAAGAAATGAATGACTTATTTTTGTATGCATTTCCTGTTCGACAAGGGAAATTGAAAAATTGTATCTCAAAAATGATTTAAAATTTTCTGAAGATCATGAATTGCGCGTTTCGTTTCAGTATTGTGAAATAAGTTTATTAAGCCCAATTATTATATTGAATGCATATAAAATGTGTTGAATAAAGTTATATAAAAATGTCTACGTGACAAGAGCAGTGTATATAGAATTATAATGAATCAGCGTAATTATAATAATTGATACATTTGCGGTGGCCTTTGTATAGAGAAAGGTTTGCATTTTCTATAGATACAATTTTGTGGTTAACATTTAAAGTTCTAAGTAGAGTTAATTCTGTGAATAAATGCGAAATACCGAAATGGTATTGCGAAATATTGCAAACAAGTAGTGCCCTGTGGATTAACCCGCAGTGCTCCGCTCTTGTTGGCCTTAGCGTGATGATATATAGGCTATAGTCTTCCTCGATAAATGGGGTATCTAACGCCGAAATATTTTTTAAAATCGGACCAGTAGTTCCTGAGGTTAGCGCATTCAAACAAACAAACCCTTCAGCTTTATAATATTAGTGTAGATTTGAATTTTAATGATATTTGTTTTTCAAAGCAGACAAAATTGTATTTGTGAGTACATGAATAAAACGAATTTAAAATCATTTACGACGTTTACACAAGGTAACAAGAAAAACTAGGTCTATTAATGTATTATTCGAGTGAGCAATAAAAATTAAATGTCACGCACCAGTGTGAACGCGCCCTAAGGATGACAGGACGAGTTTTAACATATGGTACGATCCTTAGTAGCTAAGTGATCGAAACGGTGAAGACACGTTCGCGCAGGTACAATAATTAGTGAAGGGTAAGAGTGATTATTATTTTACAGTAGATTAATTTTTAGTGCAAGCATTACTAGTAGGTACCAGAACCCAGAACTAGTCTAAAGGGGGTTTGGGTACTTTTGTATGGGCTACTGGCGTCGTGATGACATTTCGCGGCCAGTGATGAAACTTGTCAGAAAAATCTTATAATAAAATCATCTAGATTCTAGGTAAATGAATAATACAAACCTATCTCTGTTCCTAATACGTTTCGAGATTTGTGTCGATGATAACTTTTGCTTACAATATATGTATTGTATGTTATTGCTCTTTAACCGACTTCAAAAAAAGGAGGAGGTTATCAATTCGGCCGGTATGTTTTTTTTTGTATGTACACCGATTACTCTGAGGTTTCTGAACCGATTTACGTGATTCTTTTTTTGTTCGATGCGGGATGGTGTCGAATTGGTCCCATAAAAATTTTATTCGGATAGGCCCAGTAGTTTTTATTTTATGAGCATTTTTGTCTGTATTTGTAAATGTTGCAAGTGCAAGTTTGAAGTCGGTTGTTTTTAACGCAGTTATCACTTGTTTAAAATATCCAAGTTTCATCATTTGCCGCGAAAGTTCATCATGACGCCAACTTTACCCAAACCCCTTTGTATAGTCGAGCTTTTTACAAGCTTTTAGTTTTCATTCCCTGTAGGTATAGATAAAATTCTCGCTAATCTGCAAGAAAAAAGACATAGAATTCTGATCTTCCAATACAAATATTTTCTAGTGTTTGATTTTACGCGAGTATTATACATTTAGAAATTAAAGACTTTTTAACGGATTTCAAACGCGATTTATTCATTATATTATTTACGCTCGTTGTAAAGTGTTCGAAACGTCGGGAAAATAATGTAATTAATAAATCGCGTTTAAAATCCGTTAAAAAGTCTTTAATTTCTTCCAATACTATAGTTTGTCAATCAGTCAGTGAACGATTTCTATTGTAGATGAGCTGAATATTTATTTTATCTAATCATGTGTGATTTTCCGTTTTTATTAGGCTTCATGAACCTTTATCTTTTCAGTGATGAACCAATTCACGCTAACTACTACGCTAATGATTGTACCGTATACTTACTATAAAAGATAAGCATCATTTTATTTTTAACTAGCGGTCCGCCCCGGCTTCGCCCGTGGTACATATTAACGTTTTCTCTACATAAGAACCATCCTCGTACTTCAAGGAATATAATAAAAAAAGAATTATCGAAATCGTTTCAGCCGTTCTCGAGTTATGCGCTTACCAATACATTTTGCGATTCATTTTTATATATAAGATTTTATTACAAAATAAAATTTGCCTGTTTATCGTTATTTTTTGGACATTTTCTAGTTATCGTTGTTTTTGATCATGAAATTGAGAGTTTTGTTCTATCGAGAAGATGTTATAGATTCTGTTTTATATTTTTATTCGAAAAAGTTGTATGACAGAGTTAAAAATATTGAATTTCACAATATTATCCAGACGCATAAATTGGAAGATAAAAAATCCGCGGAAGGAATCGGCGCTGAATTGACGTTGATTATTTTTGTTATTTATAGAGTTATATTTTTATAAATTAAATTTTTAATAATTAACCACATTCTTGTTCATTCGCAGCAGATTTAATAATAATTTCATTAATGATCAGTTAATTATAGTTTTACATGAATTTGCCAGTCAGTTCAATTCACGGCGTAAACTGACTAGGAATAAGAGGTCATAATACGGCCCCTGACCGAATTTTCCTTACCTATGTTACCTTATACAATTTAGGATAGTAACCTTCTTCTCATCCATTAATAAGCTATTAATAAAAATAAGCACGTTGTCTGTCTGTCAAGATATAAATAGAGTACTAGATTTTCGCCCGCGTTTTCAAACGAAAACCCGCATAGTTCCCGTTCCCGTGGGATTTCCGGGATATTACCTATCCTATGTGTTAATCCAAGTTACCCTCTATATGTGTGCTAAATTTCATTGTAATCGGTTCAGAAGTATTTGCGTGAAAGAGTAACAAACACACACACATCCTCACAAACTTTCGCATTCATAATATTAGTAGGATTTTACCTTCCCGTTCTATAAAGGTACAATTACAAGGTCCAAAAATAGTCACGTTAATGATTTACATATTTTAATATTAAGTTTTTATTAATATATAATTTTTGAGTTAACTCATGTAAGATTTTTTTTATTACATGTAAAAATAACTTTCACTTACTAAAGTAATATATATATTTAGACTACTTGTGCTGTTTTCATTATGTTATTGATAGTGTACATTTTTTTTCAGATATATAGTACATGAGAATGATTTATGTGCTATTTATAGTGCTAAGTAACCTTGATTTGTTCGCAGAAAAATAGAGTTCAATGTCGATACAAAATTTAGCAAAATAACTTTAATTCAGTCATTTTAATTTTAATCCTTCGTAAACTCTGTCCGTACATCAACACATACCTACGAAACGCGGTCAAATAATTTTCAAATCAGTCAATCATTTTTCTGCAACAAACTTACAAACATACAACGTTTAAACGTTATTTCCAAGCAAATTCCCCAAAAAATATTATCATCTGTCGTCATATTATGTCGATATCAAAAATGCAGTCGAATTGTGAACCTCCTCCTTTTTTTGAAGTCGGTTGAATACGTAATAAATAATAACTATAAACTCACAAACGAACTATTTGTCCTACCTCTTCATTACGTAAATCCTAAAAAAAAGAACCACATAGCGCAAAAAATCGATATCAAACGCGTGATTTCATCGAGACATTGAAAAAATTCGATTTTCCCTTTCATTCGAACTTGACCCGTGATGCGCGGTCGTTGACCGCACGGAGATGCGTCAGCCATTGATACACACATACATGCATATATGTAGATCTATGTGAGTGTGTTAGCGGTTTTGTTTTGTCGTCACTTGATAGATGACGTTGCGTCATTGTGTTGTTAGATGTGACGTAGTGATAGATAAAAATGTGTGTTTGTCTGTTTTGGTCTATAAAATGGCGGATGAGGTTTTGATGAGAATTTGACTGGCTCTGTTATTGTTTATTTATTTTGATGTACAAAATAACGGATTCGATAGTGATGGGACTTTAACTGGTGTGTAGCTCCTATCATGAGCCAGTTTTAGTGCTGTTTTTAGAAAACGAATTGTTTATAATGCAATTTTATAGACACACACAGATACACACATGTTTAAATTACAACTTGAACTTGAAAGAACGGTATAGCAAATACGAAACATATACACTCGAAATATGTAAATCAAAATCAAAATTTATTATCATAATATATGATGATCATGATTCATGGTGATGACATTTGGTAAATACTACACTTGATGAAAGACATGTTATAAACATATCATCAGCTAATAAATTAATAGATATTCGAAAAAGGGAATTTCGATGATACTGATCAACAATTATTTATTTTTATAATCTAAGGAAATTAAAATAAAATTCAAATGAAAATAACTCAATTATATCTATACAAAGGCTATTTAGAACATCAATTGATCGGAACGGTAGATAATAAAAGCCACGAAAAGAAAGACTTATGTAATACTTTTTTTAGCAGTGCTAGACAGTTGGTACATAATTCAATTTGTTAAACGTTTGATGTCATTCGGAAGGTGAATGTTAAACAGTTGGCAAATAAACTGTAACAATTGTTTTTGTGTATTGTGTATTGATTTCGAGTGAGGTTTTCAATTACTTAACTTATAAAGAGGAATAATTTATGTGTTATATAGTAAGATGACACAACTATTTTTAAATCATATGTGATGGGAATTCACTAAAATAAGTAGAGCAAGATGACCTATGTCCTATAACTAAAAATATTTAATATAATTTTTTAAATAAATATTGGATAAAAAATCATGTATATTATATCACAAATTATTAATTGTTGAATTAGATGTAGGTACCCTAAATGAGTAAGAGAATATTTTTTTGTAGAGAAACTTAACCACAGAAATCACATAGTGATACATGACCTAACTATGAATTTATTTCCCTAAAAGTTCTATAAAATTCCCTTGTACTTTTTTAGATATTCATTAGCTGTTATATAGGATCTTTTATCTCCAAGAGTCCTATGAAATTCCCGTTAATAGTTTTTACATACAAAACACACTCATTCACATCTCTAAAGTCTAAACTCACAATGCGCACTAAAAACTGGCGAATTGCACAACGCATTGCGCAAACGCATCATTGTTATGAACAAACGTATTGTATGTATGTTTGTTACGTGACATGTGTGTTGTATAAGTCTATATATATACAACACATATTATATCTATATATATACTAGTTTGTTACGTGTGTTTGTATTTTAGACTAATGATAGTGCGTACGTTTATTGGAATTAACTCTATGGCCGCAGTTCAAACATTTATTTAGTCAATTAGACTTCTTCTAGAAGCACTTTTTAATCGTCATAATATAGTTTTACCAGTTAGGTTTTGCTTGTACTCAGTTTATGGGATATTTATTTATCTAAACTATTAATAAATATAGATGATAATATATAACATGTACATAATATTTTAATATTGTAATTGCAGAGAATGTTTTGCGTAGTTTGATAAAAAAAACTGTTTTCGTTTAGATATGAGGAAAAATGTATTCGGGAGGAGTGAAAAATATAAATTGTTATGTCAGACAGTTGTGTGGGTCTGCCAACTAGGTATGAACTATCTCTTAGCCAAATTTTATATTGTCCACTTCAGCCGTTACCAGTGGTCGCGAAACAATCATATGTTCATTTTCACATTAATTTAAATCTATACTAATATTATAAAGCTGAAGAGTTTGTTTGTATGTTTGTTTGAAGTTTGAACGCGCTAATCTCGGGATCTACTGGTCCGATTTGAAAAATTCTTTCGGTGTTAGATAGCTCATTTATCGAGGAAGGCTATAGGCTATATATCATCACGCTACAACCAACATGTGTAGAGCCACGGGGATGAAACCGCGTGGAGCAGCTAGTTAAACGATACAAATGTACAATTCAAATATTTCAACTACAATTTAAAATGTTATCTTTCTTTCTTATTTCATACGGTACGATCGCTTTAAAAGATAAAAGATTAAGTCAACGATTGAACGATTTGCCGTGATATTGTAACAGGCACTCAACTTTCGCATTAAACCGACTTACGAATAAGAGGTTCATTAATAAACTAAATAGGTTTATATAAATTTATATAAATACTATAAAAATTTGAGTGTGCTTTGTTTAATACAATATAGATTTTCAATGAGATTTGTAGAGAAAGGCAGGTGGCAGAGCTTTGAAAATATATATGACTAGCTTACCGCCCGCGGTTTCGCCCGCTTTGTCTAAAACCTAATAAATTATATACTAAAACCTTCCTCTTGAATCACTTCATCTATTTAAAAAAAACCGGATCAAAATCCATTGCGTAGTTTTAAAGATTTAAGCATACAAAGGGACATATACATATATTATAAACAGAACACAGCCTTGTTTATAACGTTAAATTATCAAATATTTCTATGCATTTTTCTGAGCTGTTAATCAAAAAGGAAACAACAAATTAACATTGACTATTAATTTATATCAAATTTGTTTCTATTCACAATTAATTAAATATTTAAGACGTTTATTTATATTTGAACGTCTATACTGCGATGAATAATTTTAATTTTAATTTATATTTATGCCAAAAAAGCGTATTTTTCGATCAGTTATAGGTTATACAATAATTAGTGTCTATAATTTTGCCTAAAGTTTCTAAAAATTCAAATTTTTATTGAATAGATACTAAATTGTCTCATAAAAAATTAAAACGTTTCCCGTATCATTAAAAATATCAATTACAAGCGAGTAGTAATAAAATTGCCAACATTTCAAGTATCAAAATTATTAATAAAATTGCAAACATTTCAAGTATCAAAATTATTAATTAAATTCCAATAGACTGGATCTATAATACCTTAATTGTACTTGCAATATTAACGACGAGGTTCAATCAACTCTATGAAACTATGTAGTACCTAATTTTAGATCCTGCTCATGGTCAATAAAAAATGTATGAAAACACACTTCCTAGTAGCTTTTTTTGTATGTTTGTTTGTTTTTTAGTTAATGTATGTTTAAGTAGCTTTCCGCCCACGGCTTCGTCCGCGTTTTCAAAGAAAAACCCGCATTGTTCCCGTTCCCGTGGGATGTCTGGGATAAAACCTATCCTATGTGTTAATCTATGTTACGCTGTATATGTGTGCTAATTTTCATTGTAAACGGTTCAGTAGTATTTACGTGAAAGAGTAACAAATATACATACACATACATCCATCCTCATAAACATTTTTTATATTTTATTATATGTATTAGTAGAATTAGTAGGATAGGATATGAGCGATTGGAAATTTATTGTGGTAATTCAAGTAACTTTTAAAGTTCATTTTAATATCTTTGTAAGGAGTATTGCGAATTGTAATAATAATTAAGTATGAGAAATGGAATGCTGTGGGTTATCAAAGTAATTTATGTCTTTCTTACACTATGATCTTTCAATAAAAGTATTAATGTAATTTAATGTTAAGTGTAATATTTCCTGATACAATTCTCATATATTTTTATACGATTTTGTATCAATAAAGTTGTCCGTACAGCGAACAAAGAAACAATTTCTTAGAATTATTGCGCTGTTAATAATTTCAATCGGCTTTTTATAGGCTTTTTCATAGTCCAATTCAAGGTGAGACGTTTTATGTACTATATACTTCCGTTTATATTCGTAAGTAATGGCCAATTATTTTTGTAATTACTCTATTTATATAGATTTGGTTGCAAATGTCAGGTTGGCATTTATAATAATTTATTTATGCAAGTAGAATGACATTTGCGCGTAATTGCGACAGGATGTAGGGCTGATATTAATTATTATGTCGATAGTGTTTGAAGGTTTTTTGTTGGCCTCAGTTTTTGTTGATTGATTGTTTGTTTTATTTAATCGATCGAGATAAGTGAGTCACTTGGGTGTTTTTAATGTACAGATATATTATTTGATTTGTGTTTGAAATTATGAATGTTTATGGAAATGTATTGTTGTAGAGCAAACAAAGTTATTCGACGTTTGGAAAATAGGGAAATTGAAAGAGAACATGTATAAATTACTATTTCATTTATTCACACATCCTCGCCTCTGTATATCTGTACAAAAATTTACATTTAAATAAAAACATTCCGAAGTTGAGTATTAGGAAAAAAATTTTTTGGCTAGAAGTTTATCACAGTTTACCATGCGTGCGCGAGACCGTGGGGGAGACCGTGGGCGAGACCGTGCGCCGCGTACGCGACTTGAGCGTGGACCACTGGGGCGGGGTGGGTCTGGGAGAGGGACTGGCTAGCTACGGAGTGAGAGCCACCGTACGCAGCGAGGGCGGGGGCAGCGTAAGCTCCGTGCGCGAGCGCAGGTGCGGCGTACGCGGCGTGGCCGTAGGCGGGCGCGGAGTAAGCGGCCACGGGTGCGGCAGCGATGACGGGCGCGGCGTGGCCGACCAGCTGGCGGGCTACGTTGGGAGCTACTCCGGCGGCGGCACCGTCAATCTGGGCCTGGGCGGTCTGGGCGGCGTCGACCGCTTGCCATGCGTGGTCTTCGGCGGCGTTCACGGCCTGTCCTTGCACTTCGGAAGCCTGGTCGTGGTATTCGCGGGCGGCGTCGACGGCGGCGCGGGCGTGGTCGGTCGCCTCGACGTGAGCGTCGATGGCGGCGCCTTGCAGGTCACCGGGGGGGATGGTGGGGGCGACGGCGTGGGCGACGGCCACGGGAGCAGCGTGAGCTACAGCCAAGGGCGCAGCGTGGGCCACTGCGTAGGGCGCGGCATGGCCGTAGGCCAAGCCGTGGGCGTAGGGTGCGGCCAGCAGGGCGCCGGATGGCGCGGCTGCGGCGCAGGCGAGGACGGCGGCGGCAACAATCTGCGGAAAGAAAGAATCCGGTTATCGATAATCCGTTTGCACAACACTAGATCACAACCACTGTTCACGTCACGATTTGAAACTAACCAGAAATCTCATCGTGCACTTCTGTTGTAGACTGCTCGATAGCTACTGATTGCTCTCATTTCGTTAGCGCGGCTTTTTATACTCGTACACCGCGTGGTGTGAAACGGAACGCGCTTGAAAAAAGTAAGTGGTCGCTCTCAAGGGCGGGAAGGGTGCAGGAAGCGTGGTCATTTTGACATACGCGTGTACGAATTTTGAATTTGACCGCGGGCGTAGACGGCCAGTGTCGTTTACTTTTTTTAAAAGCTAGACTCTAGAGCAACAACGCATACAGTCAAATTTGACAGAAAACAACCGGGAAAGGTTTCATGTATCCCTTTTATTAAATTATACAATCTGTGACACATATTACGCGGTAGGTCTATAAGATATAATGATTAGCGATACGTCAAAGATTACATTAGCATCGCATTAGTCGATATCTCAACGATGGGAAATTAAAAACGAGATTTTATTTGCATTTGTTATATTGTGTAGTGATTACATCCTGTGACCTAAATACGTTTTGCAATAAATTCCTAACTAGTTTTAGCTGGGCGTAACAAGTATGTACCAACTCGGATAAAATAATATAACAGCAAATGGTTTATTTAGAACTGCTAAATTGTATATTAGCACGAACAGTTTGATTGTTTTAATTTACGGTGTACGAATTAAATAACTGTATAGTTTATTATTAATAAACTATGTGTTACTCGCGATATCGTCTGCGTAAATCTGGTATAAAGTTTATAATTTTTATTCAACCTTACACCTATCTGCATACGACTTATCCAATATTGTTCATCTGTTTTGAAGTAATTGAATCTTATAGACTTCATTATTTTAATTTTTTAAGGAGTATGATTAAGTAAACATGTTTGAAAAGGGGAAAATGTTGTATGTCAACCTCCTTTGTGATATAACATAGTATTTAAAAGATTTTCCCTACATATACTAACTTATGTAATAGCATGGATAACTAGAAGCATTGTTTTGTCATGATAGGTACCTAAGTTTGTGTGAAAATATTCGGAATTATCTATTTTTATACAAAAGCGATTCGACACAATATATAATTTATTGGAAACTGCGGGAATTATTTTTAATATGACAAAGAAGTATGTGTTTAAACCCATTTTTTTCTTTATAGAGAGCATTTTGAATGTGTCTATTTTTGAATGAATAGAAATATACAATAGGCTATGTATATAGGTATGTATGGTATGTATCTTTGGTGTAGTATATGATATTCTTGAATTGTATTTGAAAAAATAAACCAAGTTTATACTAGGTGTATACTTAATAAAATTAGAAAAATTCTTTCGCTGTTAGATAGCCCATTTATCGAGGAAGGCTATAGGCTATATATAATCACGCTAAGACAAACAGGAGCGGAGCACTGCGGGTAAAACCGCGGGGCACAGCTAGTATAAACAGTAGATACATTGAATGTAGATATAAAACCATACAATTTATAGAAATGAGAGATAGGTATGTTTTAATGAAATATATTATGGTGTCGACAAGTGGTAATATCCTTTCATGTCATTATATGTAACTATAATTATTAAGTAACAAACATACAAACACATATCGGAGTATATATATAGCTTAGTTATGTACTAGATATTATTATTATATCTATAATTGACTATTTATTTGTATCTTCAGGTATTAAAATTATATATTCAACTAGGTTTCCGCCCGCGGCTTCGCCCGCGCAGTCAAAGAAAAACCCGCAGAGTTCCCGCTCCCGTGTGTTTCCGGGATAGCGTCATTTTCCCGGGATAAAAAGTAGCCTATGTCCTTTCTCAGGTATCAAAATATCTCCATACCAAATTTCATTAAAATTGGTTCAGTAGTTTAGGCGTGATTGAGTAACAGACAGACAGACAGACAGAGTTACTTTCGCATTTATAATATTAGTAAGGATTAATATTATTATATGTGGGTTTGTATGTGTATATCATATCACACAAAAACTACTGAACCGATTTGGTTGCTATTAACGTGCAGATGAAGTTGCCCTAAATAACTTTGAAGCTTCTATTAGGTAGGTATATGTAATAAATACATAACTACAATTTAATAAAATACAACTATGTATACTATATAAAAATGCGGAATTGAGAAAAATAGCTGTTTTTCGATATTTAAAAAAAATATACATATTCATATTTTATACAAAAAAAAAAATACTTACCTATATACATAATATGAATATAAAATGATTATTTAATTGTTTGAACGCATAACGATTTGATTCTGAAATAATATGAACAGACAAGTTTAGAAAGCGTAGGTGGTGCAAAGTAAATTACATTTGTTCTTTGTTATAACTTTTCTTAAAAGGAAATAGTGATTAAATCAGTCGTGAGTTTTTTTAAATACAACAAAAAACTTCATGAAATTCCCTAAAGTATTTGGTCAGTATTTGTGATAAGGTAGACTACTCAGCATTTGCCTCTCCTTCTTATCGTAATGTGTGTTTAAGTGTCTGTTCGACAATGAAATAAAAACGGCTAGACAGTTAATCATATATGAATTAACACACATAGAGCATTTAATAATATGTAGTTTACATAAATTTATTGCAATCTAATGAAAAATTTCATAAATAATTGGAATTTTATGTATTTTATACGGCTATCTTTACCCATAACAAATTATTATTATTAATAAACAATAAAAATATTGAAATCGAGCACTCAAAAGCTCACACAAAACATTATATTGACCTTCAATTATGTACTCAGTGTATTTACACATCGTATCCCATACTCTAAATGTAGGTTAGTAAAGAACAAAGGATAGTGTGCTGTATTAATAGGGTAATATGAGCGAGAATTGCGTAACAATATTGGCTTGATGGTGACCAGCGTGTCGTGACCCCATAGGCTTTGTATGTGTGCGTGAGGTGAAGATAGTTTTGGTTGAATGAAATTGAGTTAAGAGCTTTTATATGTAGGTAAAACTAGCTGTGCTGTGTGTCTTGGCCTTCTTCGATAAATGGGCTATCTAACACAAAAAGAATTTTTCACACAAACTCTTCGGTTTTATAATATTAAGTACATTATAATGCTGAAGGAAGGAAATGGATGATTGTAAACCTTATGTAGGAAATGTTTTTTATTAATGAAGGTATTTTTTAATTAGATTTATTAATATCTCCTTTTTTTAAAGTTGGTTAAGGAAAATGGAATTATGTATGGTCTAAATTTTCATTTTTATAGTTATGTAGAGATTATTGCAGTTGTAAAATAATACTTCAAAATCTATACTAATATTATAAAACTGAAGAGTTTGTTTGTTTGAACGCGCTAATCTCAAGATCTACTGATCCGATTTGAAAAATTCTTTCAGTGTTGTATAGCCCATTTATCAAGGAAGGCTATAGGCTATATATCATCACGCCAAGACCAACAGAAGCGGAGCCACGCGGGTAAAACAGCGGATCGCAGCTAGTATAGTTAATAAATAACAATTTAAGGTAATACACGCGTAACGAAACGTGGTTTATTTTATTACATGCGTAGTTTGTAACTCGTTATTTTGTAAAAAAACGCTATAAAAATTATTTATTTATTTATTTATTTATTCAGGGCCACTTACAAAACATACACCAATAAAATAAAAGATATACAAGTTACAAATATATATAGCTAAGTGTTGTTTTACTTAAAAGTTGCCACGGCTTGTTAACGGACAAAAATAGAAGAAAAATATACAATTTATTCAAATGACTAAATGACTATTTTGATAATTAACAAAATAAATCTTAGTTAAAAAAAATACATATTTAATTTTAATACAACTGCAGACTACATTAAAAATAAAATTCATTAAAATATAAACATTTAAATTCATAAAAATCAGTAGGGAATATAAAATATAACTTAATCCACATTTAAAAAATTAATATCACAGCAAAATAAATAGGCACATTTAATACAATAAGCAGGTAGGTAATTAATTATAATCTGACTAATATGTACATTAATCCATTAGTCTAAACAATAAAACGTAAATTTCAACTACAATTAAAAACTAATTATTAACAGTTATTAACAGTGTAAATAATGTATAATATGAGAATGTAAATAGAGTAAACCAATAAAAATAAAATCAATAGTAAACACAAGGCAAACACACAAAACTTAACCGAGACCAATGATGTTAATCATGAAACAAATGAAGCAACAACATTATTTTTGAATTTTGGAAGACTGTCTGAGAATATGTCTATGTTATATCGATATTAGTATTAGTATTATATAGATTACTTTAAAAATCAATACTAAAATGATATATCGATACCGTAATTCATATGTCCTCCATAATAAACTGGCGTTTTAATAAGGAAATAGTCTTAATAATAACTATGTTTAGAATTTTTTTTATTTATTACTTGTTATGTTTTGACAAAAGCATAGAAAGAAACACTGGGTTTCAGTTTTTCCTGTAAATATTCCTTAAACTGTGTTAAACGTTCTTTCGTCGAATTTATTGATTTCTTTGTTAGCAGCTCCTTTTCATAATAATTCATTCACCATCACATTACTTTACATTTTTTGTTGTTTAGCTTTATTGTTTAAAGTTAAAACTGTACTTATTTATTAATTTCAAGAACATTCCAGATCAAATCAAAATTAACAAAACAATGGAAATTCAATTCAACACGATAATATTTTTCTGATTACAATTTCGTAGCAAAATTCCCATATTCATATACTTTTCTTTTACAAAATTATGTACATATCAATAAACAATTAATATAATTAACCTTTCTGATGATTAACCTAAAAATTATATTGTAACTTATATATAACAAATTTAGACTGACCAACACCCTAGATTACGTCTAGAAACCACCAGACAGGTCGAAATATCATCTTACAGTGTATGTGTGTCGAAACGAACCTACACTCGTGAGAATAGCGTGTCGTGACAAGCTGATGCTGATAAAATACAGTCCTTCTACCTAATATTATGAATGCGAAAGTTTGTGAGGATGGATGTATGTGTATGTTTGTATGCATGACGTTACTCTTTCACGCAAATACTACTTAACCGATTACAATGTTTAGCACACATATTGAGGGCATAGGTTTTATCCTGGAAATCCCACGGGAACAGGAACTTTTCTTGTTTTTCTTTGAAAACGCGGGCCAAGCCGCGGGCGGAATGCTAGTGTTTCTACACGGTTATTTCTTTACTAATATTATAAACCTGAAGAGTTTGTTTGCAACTCGCTAAACCCAGGAACCACGGTCCAATTTGAAAAATTGCCCATTTATAGAGGACTAGCTGCGCTTCGTGGTTTCACCCGCGTGGCTCCGCTCCTGTTGGTCTTAGCGTAACGATGTATAGTCTATAGCCTTCCTCGATAAATGGACTGTCTAACTACCGAAATAATTTTTCAAATCGGACCAGTAGTTCCTGAGATTAGCGCGTTCAAACAAATAAGCAAACTCTTCAGCTTCATAAATTCATAATACATATTAGAATAGATTTCGCTTTCAAACAAACAAACTCTTCCGCTTCATAATCTTAATATATATATAAATCTCGTGTCACAATGTTTGTCCTCAATGGACTCCTAAACCACTTAACCGATTATAATAAAATTCGCACACTATGTGCAGTTCGATCCAACTTGAGAGATAGGATAGTTTAAACATGTAGGTACCACGGGCGAAGCCGGGGCGGACCGCTAGTATTAGTATAGATTTGCTTGTTACGAGACGACATAAAAATATTATTAAAATAGCAGGAAACATCTTGTTACAAATATCTTATGGTCTAAGCCTTTCTAAGTCAGATCATTATAACTATACCGCCAAATATTTGCGTAATTTTAAAATGTTCTATTTTACGTAATTACCGTATAATTATCACCTTCACGCGTAACCTTAATAATTAAATTACGTTTACACAGAGACTAAATTGTAGAGGTTTTATTAAGTGACCTCAACTGTTTAAGAAATATTTTGACACACTGTAAAATTTATGATTATTTCAAAAACTTATTAGTTAAAATATTCCTATTTTTTATATTTTTGAACAATATATTTTTGGGGTAATATTTAGAACAGATTGAAGTAGCTTATATAAATAATAATAAATAAATATTTTTTCAGGACAATTTTCACACACGGCACGATCTGATCCCATACTAAGCTTTCGCTCGTGTTATGGAAACCTCACTGAAACCTGCTGATAAACATACATATATATAATTTTAAATAAATACTTAATATAGATAATTAACACCCAGACACAGAGCAAACATCTAAGTTCATCACATAAATATTTGCCCCGGGTGGGAATCGAACCCACGACCTCTGTCTTGGAAGGCAGGGCTACTATCAACCAAGCCAACCGGTCAGTCAAAAATCAAAATTACTCTCAAGCTTCCTAACTAACTCCAGACACAACAATCATAATATCATATTATAAAATTTAATGCTCTGTTGCTACGTGAAGAAAACCAAAAAAGCAATCATACTTTCCCATTTACATAATATTAGAATATATAATATAATACTATCCTATATCGATAGGTACTTAATATTATATAGCTGAAGAATTTGTTTGTTTGAACGCGCTAATCTCAGGAACTACTGGTCCGATTTGAAAAATTCATTCGGTGTTGATAGCCTATTTATCTAGGAAGGCTTATATAGGCTTAGGCTGTATATCATCACGCTAAGACCAACAGGAGCGGATTTAAGGGCGTAGCTAGTATTCAGATAAGGATATTATAATAAAGAAATATATATTACTAGTGGTTCGCCCCGGCTTCGCCCGTGGTACCTACATGTTTACGTTTTTTTTCATAAAAACTATCCTATCTCTCAAGTTGGATCGAACTGCACATAGTGTGCGAATTTTATTATAATCGGTTAAGTGGTTTAGGAGTCCATTGAGGACAAACATTGTGACACGAGATTTATATATATTATAAGAAAGATATATCTGTTACATTAAGACCGGTTATATTCAAATATCTCTTTAATTCATTATATTAGTATCATTTAAAAAAGCGAGAGTGAACGGTACAGTAATTCTGATCTGCTAAAATCGAAAGTTACTTGTGGTGTAATGTTATGTTTATTTTAATTATATTATAATTTGTATAAATATAATATAAATTATATAGTTAGGAACGTATGGGTTTATAACTTTTTTATGTTCATAGAAAGTAAGTTTTTTTTTTGTTTCATGTAAAATTTATACGTTGCTCTTTTTCTAAAGTTTCTGAATGAATTATGAAACCTTAGCTGTTATATTGGTTTTAATTTGTTTGTATTTATAACTAATACATTAAAATGTGATACATATTTCAAAGTTTTCTGCTAAGCCGCAAGGTGTAAGGAAATATTTTTCTAAACTTGAAACGTTATTGTTTCCGGGAAAAGTACAAGTTCCTTAACCAATTTATAAGTTCATATTATATTGAAAAACACTTTGTAGTAACCGTGTATGAACATGCTTTTAAGTTATTTAATAATTAATGTTATATTTAGTAGCGAAGTGTCTTTCTTAGTAATCGTTTGAACAAGTGACATCACCAATGTTGATCTAAAATACGTGAATTTTTTATCTCAGTGAAAGCTGATCCTTATAAAATCACGTCGCGTTTTTTAGTGCAATGCGCGTGCGCAGTTACGTCACAAATTAGCTCTAATGAGATTGTCATGTGCTGGGACGAATCTTTGATTCGGTTTTATGAGTTTTTATAGTAAAATAAAAGAACTGCTGTTCTTTTTTGTTAGATGGTTCAGCAATATATGTATAAACAGGTATATTTTAGTGTTTGTTCATTGTCTTAGGCTGTCAATTAGTATAGTATGTATTTTGTAGGCACCTATTAGATTTATTAGATAATAATGTTACAGGTTTTTTAAAAGATTTTTTGTTCAAGATAGATTTTACTGCGTTTTCCATCAGTTGATGTATGGATGTTTGTTATTCAATCAACCCAAAAGTATTAGATGGATATTGATGAAACTTGGCAGTTTTGTAGCTTATTTACAAGATAAGCACAAGCTTCAATAATAACACATACTGTAGAAATATGCCGTTGCGTTTGTCTGAGGTAAAACCGCAGAGCACTACTAGTAAGTAACATTTTAAGATGGATTGATTTTCCAACGCATTTAAAAGTATTCAATCCACGTTTTGCGATGATAAATATATCGTTGTTTTTGTATCGTAATGCGGATTTGTCGAATGTATGTTTCATCGCGATACGTGCAATGGAACGCAAGTGAAAGCTGTAAGACTCGACCTTCCCATAGGTTTCATTTTAAGTGTCTGGTTTTCCTCGTGTGAGTAATAATAGAAAAGAAAAACCCATCTTAATATATAGAAAAACCCATCTTAATATCTTAATATAAAGGCGAAAGTTTGTAATTATGGATGTATGGATGTATGGATGTTTGTTACTCTTTCACGTAAAAACTACTGAACCGATTACAATGAAATTTAGCACACATATAGAGGGTAACTTGGATTAACACATAGGATAGTTTTTATCCCGGAAATCCCACGGGAACGGGAACTATGCGGGTTTTCCTTTGCAAACGCGGGCGAAGCCGCGGGCGGAAATCTAGTATAGTAATAAAAGACTTTATAACGTGTATGCAACAGTATATTTAAACAATTTATACAGGGTTACTTGTAAAACACCAGCAACCTCGCAGGACAAGATAGCTAACATCTTAAGTAACAACATTTGTTCTACGACTTTTGGCATAACGCAATAAATTATTTTTAAAAGATTTTTTAAGCCTTTATTGTACTCTCCTAAAATTTGTAAGTCTATGTTCTATTCATTATCGAAAGGACGACGCGATGCCCCCTTCCCCCTCTCCTTCGCTTCTTGTTTACTATTTTTTGGGATGCGCGTAGAGTTTATAATATTTAAACGGAAAATTAAATGAATATTTATTTTTGTATGAAAATAAAATCTAACAAATTATCAAAAGTCGTAGAACAAATGTTGTTACTTATGATGTTACCTATCTTGTCCTACGAGGTTGCTGGTGTTTTACAAGTAACTCTGTATACGTAAAGACGACTTAACAACCTAAATGCTATAAGGAATAGCATTTCACTGTAGAACTGATTAAAAAAAAATAGTCAGGGATTCGTTTAGTATATTCTTTGTCAATAGCCTTCCTCGCTCAATGGGCTATCTAACACCGAGAGAATTTTTCAAATCGGACCAGTACCTAGTTCCTTAGATTACCGCGTTCAAACAAACAAACTCTTCAGTTTTATAATATTAGTATAGATAATGTAATTTATAGAACTATACTGTGCTCTAATACAGTTTAATTTCTTGGAGTGCCTTTCTAGCAATAGTATCTCGGTATCAATATTACGTTCCTAGTAATTTACGCCTGTTATTCGATATATATAGCAAATGGATATTCATGTCTCGATAGTTCATTGGCTTATGTTTCCACTCGTTAATACATTTTCAAAATTATTGGCATTTAAAATCGTTAAAAGTGCAAAATCAATTAGCATCTATTACTCTTAGCTCTTAGCTCTTAGCTTTCCTCTCGCCGATTCGCCCGCATTGTCTAAAACGTAATAAGGTATATATTAAAACCTTCCTCTAAAATCACTCTATCTATTGAAAAAACCGCATCAATATCCGTAGTTTTAAAGATTTAATCTTACATGCACACAGACGGCAGAAAGCGACTTTGTTTTATACTATGTAGTGACAAATGAACAACAAACAAAAAATGATAAGTCTCCAAATATCGTAGTTTAATTAAAGCAATTGTTGGTTATTATAATTATTATTGCATATAAATGTACGTTAAAAAGCAGTAAATTTGATAATAATTGTACATTATAGTCATAAAAAATCATAATGCTAATAAATCAAACCCTCTATGGCTAGAATGTCGTTGATGTCTTTTATATGGCGCGCATTAAATGTCGCTGAGGTTTGTTAGATATGACATTTGTAAGGTAAATAACTTTGTTATGACTAATGTTACTCTATATATTTTACATTACGAAACTGCTTTATCGGTTTTGATGTGATTTTACACATTAAAGAATTGAAAACTTTGTTTCCATTATATTAAAATAACGATCTCTACTTAAGCCAGTAGAGATAAAACTCCATTTATAAGAAAATATCCTCATAAGAGGCATACGTCCTTGTATAATAAATGTGATAAAATAAAATTAGTTAAGAAAAAAAAGAGTATGTGTGCCGAGCACACGTGTCAGAAGTGAAACTCCTTTGGCAAGATTCAAAGATACCAAAATCGTCGCCTTAATCCATGACGTGACGGTATTGCCATGACGCAACATTGAAATTTTACTCTCAACGCGAAAAGTCTCCCTAAAGAAGGCTTCACTTAAAAAAATATGCCAAATAAGCAATACACCATGGTTCATAAACTTGCTCTGATAGTTCCCTGCACTGCGCAAATACCAGGGTTCAAGTTATGCTGGTCGCTCGCTCGGTAGCCGGCGAATGACCTTTCGTATAACTACGCTCGCACTATTAGATATAACGGGTGCGGTGGTAGTTGTAGCGTTATTTTATTTTTATTTATTTGAGTTGTTTATTTTATTTTATTGAAGGAGACTAGCTGATCTACGTAATTTTGTGTGCCTTCAATAGGTTTTTTTTTTACTGATTCTTCATTGCTGCTCATAATCCATCCATCCCTTCGGCTTTTGGTGCGTAGATTAGTTGAATATTATAGCCTATGGTCTTACACGATATATGGACTATTCGACACAACATATTTTATCAGTTCGATAGTAGGTGATAATATAAATTAACAAAAGAAAACATCTCATCAGCTTTTGCTCATGGCAGAATGTGTGAACCGGTACATTGATGATAATATTTAGTTCTTTATTTAAAAAAAAGTTTAATTGTTTTGTTAGTGAAATCTCCAAGCTGTTTTGAAATGTTTTGTTGTAGCTTGTCGACCAATTCTGAAATTCTCTTTAAAACTAAGCGTCCAACAATTTGATAAACAAAATCGCTCACACTCACACCTACACGAAAATCAAACACAATCACATTGGACACGGTTGTTTTGTGTATATTACTGGTATTATAGAGCCGACAATAATTCGATCGCCTCAGCCAGAAGGATACGTTGGGTAACTGTTGCTGAAGGTGTTTATGTATACCTATCTATATACATGTATAATCTATATATCTTATAACTATATATGAAGCAAAAACTATGTCCTTCTCTTTTCAAAACGTATGAGATTTAATAGAAATGGAGTGCAGAATATTAAAATAATAGTCTAAACATACATTTAATGAAAAAAAAGATACATTACACACACTTACATGCGTTTTACACGTGCAGTGTGTACACGAACACACACACGTAGGTATATAGTCTTTTGTAAATGGTTTCAAGTAATAGTAAAGCAGTGTTCACAAACAATTATAATAATAGGTCCTTCATAAAGGAGCTCATTTGCTTGAAAGAAAGGAAAAACAAAGCAAATGTGCTCTTTTTATTTTAAAAAAGAATAAACAAATGAGCCTATTAGAAGCTGCTATGTTCATAGTTATTTGTAACCATCAACAAATATCTAACAACTGTATTTTTTTTTAATAATAAAAAAAAATCGATCACGAGGCGGGATATATTTATAAACCACTAGCTTTCCACCCGCAGCTTCGCCCGCGCAGTCAAAGAAAAACCCGCATAGTTCCCGTTCCGTATTTCCGGCATAACACCTATCCTATTTCCCGGTGTAAATAGTAGCCTATGTCTTTTCTCGGGTATCAAAATATCTCTATACCAAATTTCATGCAAATTGGCTCAGTATTTGAGGCGTGATTGAGTAACAGAGTTACTTTCGCATTTATAATATTAGTATGGATTTGGATGCTGTATCACTTAAATAACAAACTGTATTTTACTCCTGATAAAGAGAGCTTTAATATTGTTGGTTTATTTTTTAATTTATTTGAAATTACCTTTTTTTTTGCTTCATATAAAGTGAGTTTAATATGACCATGATCTTAACAACCTCTAGTCTCAGTGGTAATTGCGTCTAGCCTCAGATCGCAGGGTCGCGGGTTGCACAATATATTGTTCTTTAAGTTTTGTTTCGATTAATTCTTGTAGTAGTATTTTTGTTTTTGAAATTATTTCAAACTAGCTGTGCCGCGCGGTTTTACCCGCGTGGCTCCGCTCCTGTTGGTCTTAGCGTGATATATATATAGACTACTACTATACTATATAGCCTATATTACTCGTGGATAATGTAGCTTTCGAATGGTGAAAGAATTTTTAAAATCGGTCCAGTAGTTTATGAGCCTATGCATTACAATCAAACAAACAAAATTTTCCTCTTTATAATATTAGTGTAGATAATGGCTGAGGATTGAGGAACTGACTTATGATCGGCAGGATTCTTTGTCTTGTTTCGGAACAGTAAAAAGAACGAAAATGTGGAAAAGATTTCTTCTGTATGAGGATCAATAATTTCAAGACTTATTGCTAACTAGCTTCCGCCCGCGACTCCGTCCGCGCGGATGTCGGTTTTCGCGTGCATGGTTATTTCTCCATTTTGAGTACCTCTGTCAATAACATCTTATAAATATCTATTGGACCCAATTCCCAAATACGGCTAGGCCTATAATAATACGCAACGTGTGTTCGCGGTTCTACGGAACAACGTCTATGGATAAAACTGAAAAATTAAGATTAATTTTTTTCTACGTATTTTTCCAGGATAAAAAGTATCCTATTTTACGCCCAGGATAATAAGGTATAATTATACCAAGTTTCATCGAAATCGAACCGCTAGTTTTCACGTGATGCCTTCACATACAGACAGACAGACAGACAGACAGACAGACAAAAAATTTTTTAATCACATATTTGGGTTTGGTATCAATCCAGTAACACCCCCTGCTATTTATTTTTTCAATATTTTCAATGTACAGAATTGACCCTTCTACAGATTTATTATATGTATAGATGAGACAAGAAATAATGAATTAAACATGTTACTATATACTGGATCGATTCATTTTACTGGTAATCATTGGTAGACGAGAAACATAGGCGACATATGTAAGAGATGATATATGTATAGAACATTAATAAAGGTTATGATGTTATCAGATTAAAGAAGACTAATTAGTACATAAACAATGTACAGAATACACGCTATTGTCTCAAGTCTAAACTAAATCTAGATTCTAAACTTTATGTATGGAAGCTGTTTCTTCATTCTAGATTTTTTTAAAGATATTTTTTGCAATGCAATGTCTATTTATATAGAGTTGCATTTCTCACATAATTACGTGTTTTGTAATTAGCCAAAATAATTTTTGTAATATTTGTCACGTTTGTGTATAATTTTAGAAGCTTATTTGTAGTTTGTTGATGATGCATATAGCTTACTAGCTGCTCCGCGCGGTTTCACCCCCGTGGCCCCACCCCTGTTGGTCGTAGCGTGATGATATATAGCCTATAACCTTCCTCGATAAATGGGCTATCCAACACCGAAAGAATTTTTCAAATCGCACCAGTAGTTACCGAGATTAGCGCGTTCAAACAAACAAACTCTTCAGCTTTATAATATTAGTATAGATGATATAGTATAGAGCCTACCTAAAAAAGGCTTTGACTTAACATCAGCTGAGCGTTATTTTGTTTGTGCTTTCCGATATACGAAGTAGCATTCAGTTCAAATGCCAATAAGGTGCTTATCATTCTAAACTTTATTATCCTGTTTCTTACGCAGTGGTAAAGGCAAACTTACTTGAAGAAAAAGAGTGTGTGTACTTATGTACACGCGTTAGAAGTTATACTTCTTTGGCGTATGGAAAAAAAATCTAGAATATACAACTTGAACATAGTTATCAATTTTCATACCACCTAGAACTAATTTCATGCTGTTAAATTTAGGTGTCGGTGTGCGCGCGCATCGTAAAAATTCACTCTCATCATTTTTCTCCATCGCGCCAAAAGAAGTATTACTTCAAAAAGTTGAGGGTTCAAGCTATGTGCATGCAAAAAATTAAGACATTTCAATATAAGAAAATATCTTGATGAAACCGACTTGCCTAGAATCGAAATCTTTGAAAAAAATCACAAACACAATTTTTGCGAAACATGGTTGTTAAAAAATATTCTTGAAAAAGTATTCTGCAAATTTAATTATAAAAATAAAAATACATTTTTGTTGCGTATATAAAAATTGCATTTATTCACGAGATAGTTATGTCCATTGTCTAATGTACGGACAGACGTAGATACTATCTATGCGTCACGCCTTGCGCCATTCACTTGTGCGTGGTGCGGTGTGTGGCATGAGCGGTAGCGATTTTTTAACCATTTGGAAAAAAAAATTTTTTTTTGAGTGTTAATTTTTTTCCAATAGATTGTATTTCATAATGTAGAAGTGGAAGTTACAAAACGTTTTTACCTGATATTTAATATAAAAGTATGTAATATAACCAAATTGTTATTCCGAACCATTCGAAAGTGTATAATTAAAAAAAAATGATATGATAAAAAATGCTTTACTGTACACACATAAAATAAATGAATGTAAAAAAGCACTAGGAAAAATTGTACGTAGGGCGATCGTAGAGCTTAAACTTGCTAGCGCTGCTAGTTGCTACGCAATGGAATTCGTAGTTGGATGCTATTAAAAATGGTATTGAAATTATTATTAAACTCCTGTTATACGTACCTATATGTTTTATACTTTGGTCAGAAGCGTAGCGTGCCTTTGCGGGGCCCCGTATAAAAATTTGTTTGGGGGCCCTTAGGAAGGGTAAAGATTTTTCACAAAAGCGCACGTTGGGGGCCCGCTTGGCGCGGGGGCCCCGTATAATTGATACGGCAGATACGGCGGTAGCTACGCCCCTGACTTTGGTACAATCATGATATTGCTATGTATGTAATATAAATTGCAAAACATACGAGTATGTTAAAAACTAAAAATATTTAAGACCTGAATTTTGCTCTATCGTGGGAGAGTCGATGTAAAGTTTTTTAGATTATACTTTTAGATACAATCATATCATACAAAGGTGAATCAATCATAAGGCATAACAATGGAAAGTTCTAGAACATTCTAGAAGATAAATATGTATTATAATTATCTTCTAGAACATTACCAAACACTCATAACTTGAGCGCCACCTTTCACCAGCATTCCTTCAATCACGGTCGACCGGACTCATGATATAAGACACTGCGACCCCGCAAGGGACAACAGGCTTAAAACCAATATAACAGAACATTTAAAAACCCAAAAACACGCATTTTAAACCCTAAAACATTGTAATAAGGACTATGTTGTTTGAGCAAGGTGCACACATAAGTTGGTCGATAAATCGATTTTTTTAATAAGGACCTTGTTCAATTGTAATAAGGTGCACAGTTCTTTTAATTATAATTTATATCGACGTTATGACGTGTAATATTTTGTTCCGGACGTTGTGGTATTGAAGGAAATTGGTTCGAGCGGTTTTTTTGTTGGATTGACATTCCGATCGTATTAATTTGCTAGGAATTGTTGTACGGCTTTCCGTGATATTTGTTATTGTTTTTTGTTGTATATATAACGAGTAATAAATGGTTTATATGTATTATATGTAAACTAGCTGTTTGTCCCGGATTCGCCCGAGCTGATCAAGGATAAAAAAAATAAAATATAAGTAGGCTATGTAACTTCCTAATGAGCTTTCTATTAGTGAAATAAATATTAAAATCGATCCAGTACTTTTTGAGCTTATTCAATACAAACAAACAAAGGGATAAACAACTTATAATAATTGACAGATGTAAGATGTCATCATTATAATATGACGCTGTAAAAGGTTTTAAATTATTTTTTAAACTTTATTGTAAACTGAAATGCTTGTTAGATAGATGGATAAAGAGCAAGCATTTAAGTCGTGAGGTCCAAGGTTCGACAAATCTTGGATATGTCGACAGGAGACTGATGACCTACTAAGTAAAATTACTTATATGACCTACTTACTAACGTCTAAAACAATAAGTTGTGAAATATTTAATACTAGCTGCTCGCCCCTGGTCCGTTCAGATAGTCCTATTTTGAGTATTAATCTATACTAATATTATAAAGCTGAAGAATTTGTTTGTTTGTTTGAACGCGCTAATCTCAGGAACTACTGGTCCGATTTGAAAAATTCTTTCGGTATTAGATAGCCCATTTATCGAGGAAGGTTATAGGTTATATATCATCAGCCTAAGACCAACAGCAGCAGAGCAATGCGGGTGAAAACGGCACAGCTAGTGATATATAAACTATCTTGATGATGAGTAAAACTGCACACATTGCAATTTTATCAAATTCAATTCAGTTATTTTGGATTCCATTGTTAACAAACAACGTCTTTGTTAACACAGGATTTTTTTGCATTTATTTTAGGCTCTTTGAACAGGATTAACAAGGTAGTTATTTAGACACTAAATAGCCAATACAGATTTCAAAATGCCCTAGATGAAGTCTATTTACGCCTTAAGGAGGGCAAATTATTATGCCGGTAGTGGACCAGTATCCATTATATTAATATTCGATTAGTTTTATAGTCTAGTATTTAGGTACTTTTGTGAGTGAGTGAAAAAAAGAGCGTGTGTGCCGAGCACACTTGTCAGAAGTGAAAGATTTAGATTCAAAGATACCAAAAACGTCGCCTTTACTGCATGACGTGATAGTAATTAAAGTTTTATCTCGAAAAGAAGTTTCACTTCAAAATTAAATTAGGTAATTAATTTAAAAGTTTGCATTTACTATTAAAAATTTAAGTTTTCATATACTATTAAAAATTAGTAATCCTTTTCATGTCTCTTTCATACCAACTAACAATGGTAACAAACTTTCATATCCCACTAATATTATAAATGCAAAAGTTTGTAAGGATGTGTGTGTGTGTTTGTTACTCTTTCACGCAAATACTACAGAACAGATTGCAATGAAATTTAGCTCACATATACTTGGTAACTTGGATAAACACATAGGATAGGTTCTATCCCGGAAATCACACGGGAACGGGAACTATGCGGGTTTTTCTTTGATAACGCGGGCGAAGCCGCGGGCGGAAAGCTAGTTCGTATCATAATTGCGCCATTAAAATACCTTTCTCCAGGCTTTCAATGCTAAGTAATGCTTTAGGTTTTAACATTCTACTTATACCTAACTTGAACTTACGTCACGTCGCGATAAGTGCCCCAAATACGGGGTTTATAGTTTTTAAACGTTTTATATTGTCTGATGGATATCAGCGGTCGGAAAAGGTTGCGTGATTCGTGTGTAAGTGGCCTTTAAGTTCGTATAATTAGGTATCTCTAAATGTCTAGATGTTGTGTAGCTTTTACTGAGTGAGATAGCCTTTTTAAGCCTTGACTGGTTTCTTTTCACGAACTTTAGTTTGTATGTATCAATAAAAATATAATTTACTAATTTTTGAAGTGAAACTGCTTTTGGTGCGTTGAGAGTAAAATTTCAAAATCACGTCATCGAGTAAGGTGACGATTTTGGTATCGTTGAATCTTGCCAAAGAAGTTTCACTTCTGACACGTGTGCTCAGCACACACGCTCTTTGTTTGACTCTACATTAAGTTTTATCGGTTTTAAATAACTTTAATTATCTCTGACTTTTATTAAAGTGCAATTAGTCTCTGAGCTTTTTATCGTATTCAATTTATTTCAATAACGTCATTACGTAATGTTAATTAGGATCGATATCGATATCGATAAACGCATTACATCACTAATGCCATTGACACTGGTATTAAAAAGCCAAGTATACCTACTTACTGTAATGTCGCATTAACATTTGGTTTTTACCTTCATTAATGATTTATTCATGTACTTAATTGTACTATTTTTTACGTGTGTTTGAATTAGCGCGTTAATGCGGTAGCATTATTGTGTATGAATAATATGCTTAATATTAGGAATTTATTCTTATTTTAATTAATGTTTTATGCTTAAATTTATTTACCGACTATCATACTTCGGATAGGTACATATTTAACTCTTAGCTGTCTCGTTTTTTTTTTATTTTTAATAAGGTCAAATTAAGCTTGAATTTGTGATTTATTTATATTATTACGTATGTTATAATAAATTAATAAATAAAACGAGATATGTCACAAAACAGTGAATTAAGCGCGACTGACCTATATTATTTTGTGGTTATACGTGCATAAATAGAACATGACTCCACAAACAAACGATTTTTTGTAAAAATATGAATCGGTCCTATAGACTCTGATACAAAAGAAATGATTAACTAAAGAGTCAATACCATAGACCACGAAAAGACGCAACAAAAAAAAAAACAAAACTATGAATTCCAATGTTCACAGAACCGTTACTTGTAGGTCAAAGCTAAATATTATGGCGGCAAAAAGCAAGGAAAAAACGTGTTCGCGTGTGTTTTACTCTAATCGTATCTGATTTTTAATTACCGTTATTAAAATATTTTTATTTGAAAGGCCAAAGTCTATTAGTATCTATGGATTTTTATTTTTTATCTGTATTCCTTCCGTGTTTGTTTTATCTGTGTTTTTTAATATAGTGACGTCGATCTTTCCCGCCTTTTTGTATTTTTATTATTAACTAGCTGCTCCGCGCGGTTCCACCCTTTAGCTCCACTTCTGTTGGTCTTAGCGTGATGATAGCCTTCCTTGATAAATGCGCTATCTAACACCAAAAGAATTGTTCAAATCGAACCAGTAGTTCCCGAGATTAGCGCGTTTAAACAAACAAACAAACTCTTCAGCTTTATAATCTATAATATAAAAATGAATCGCAAAATGTGTTGGTAAGCGCATAACTCGAGAACGGCTGAACCGATTTCGATAATTCTTTTTTTATTATATTCCTTGAAGTACGAGGATGGTTCTTATGTAGAGAAAACGTAAATATGTACCACGGGCGAAGCCGGGGCGGACCGCTAGTATTAGTATAGATTTTAATATAGTGAGGTCCTTCTTTCCCGCCTTTTTATATATATTTTTTTAATTTAATAGATGCAATAATGAATATTGATTTTGTATGAACAAAATTAATGTTTACGGAATAAGAATTAGCATATTTTTAGATTGTGGTTCTTTCAATGAAGGTTGTTTTACATCCGGATTAGATTTTAAGTTATGTACAGTTTATTCAATTCGGATATGTTATATTTGATTTAAATTCAAAAATATACAATGTATTCAGATAAAGGATTAGACTTGCATCTATTTAAATAACAAGATAATATAAGAAGGAAACTACTTTTATCTATATTTTATCTATTTATGACTTTTCTTGAATGGTCGTTTCTCATAATATAAATTGAGTGTCTTTTGTAGTAGTTGATGAAATTTTTTCATATTTGTTTTCACTACATTAGCAAAATAATCCTATCATTTTGCAAGATCTCATCTATAGGTATATGGTATATTTAATTCCAATCAGTCATGATCTAAAGAAACAGACCGGACACTATATTTACAATTTATATATTTATTAAGTGCGTGTGGTTGTCACTGCTAAACGACTTTACTAATTTTAATGAAATTTGTTGTGTCTTCAGGTGGATTTGAAAATGGTTTAGTTTGACAATTCGAACGCGAGCGAATTCGGACTAAAGCTAAAATAATAATTAAAAAAGAGTCCGTGTCATGTCAAAAGTGAAACTTCTGAAAAAATTCAAAGATCCAAGACCAAAATCGTCGCCCTATTCCATGACGTGACGGTATTACCATGAAATTTTACTCTCGACGCGCCTTAAGAAGTTTCAGTTCAAAATTAATATAGACTGTACATTCGAATCAAATGGCCACTGATGGTCAAGTGACTAACAAGTAACAATGCTATATAATGCAAGTTTCACAACGCTTGCCGGGTGTGGCTCAGCCTTGAGGTCTATTCCAGTTTGCGGGGTAAATGTCTCGCTGTCAGGAAATGATTTTAAAACTCGGTTAATTGTGATTATGAGATTGTTATATTTATAAGAATATCAGATGAGACAGATAGTCTGCTAAGACACTATTATTATAAGTTAGGGGTATAAACAATAGTTGACCTATTTTCAGATCTACCGACTACCGACTATGTTCACTTTGACGATACTAGTATATCGCGATTTTTATTTTATCATTATAATTACAGAAAACCTGGACAATTTCACGACTTTCGAAGGGCATTAATATAAGTTAATAGTTCTTTCTCTTCTCTAGCCAAATCACTGTAAATATTTGTAAGTTCATAACACATTTGAGAAGGTATAAAAAAATTTTATGAGGAACGACTGCCATGTAATAAAATTAAAAAATAATTAAGTACTCGATATTTAATGAGAAAGGCGTATAACAACTCTTCAACCAATAGGATCAAAACATCAAATCGAACATGAAAAATGCTCCTAATGAAAGATCCCGTCTAACCAACTCCCAACATAGTCGCTTGTAATGAATAAATATACAAGTATACTTATATTTTAAATGCGAAAGTAACTCTGTCTGTCTGTCTGTTACTCAATCACGCCTTAACTACCTACTGAACCAATTTGCATGAAATTTGGTATAGAGATATTTTGTTACCCGAGAAAGGACATAGGCCAATTTTTACCCCGGGACATAGGATAGGTTTTATTCCGGAAATCCCACGGGAACGGGAACTATTTCTTTGACTGCGCGGGCGAAGCCGCGGGTGGAAAGCTAGTAATAAATAAATATACAAGTACAAATAATTGTTTCTAATCTCGTAATACGAGTTTATCTACCGTTTCGCCATTTAACAAGCAAGGTCACACAGGACAGGGGTCTCACAATTATTTTAATTATTTACGTCTGTATGTACACGCTTTGATTGTCCAATCGTCTGTCATAACTGTGGGAACGTTTTGCAATGTGACGATAATGTTGCTTTTTAATTTGATTGCGTTTTACGCAAAACTAGAAATGGTTAAAAGAAATTATATATAAAGTTTTTTGCACGCCTCATAAGCGAAGCGTTGAGGTGGGTACTACTGTCACTTCGCGCAAAACATCTGATTTTTCTATTCCGTACTTAAAGCATGAAATTTAACTCATTATGATCGCAATTCCAATTGAAAATTCCCATAGAAATGAAAAGTGCGATGAACCGCCGTAAAAAATAGGGGAACACTCTAGGCGCCTAACCAACATAAGCCACAATAATCACTCCGTTGTGACGTGAAAGAGAGAAAAACGAACACACTTACGCATCTATAATAATATTAGTTAGTATTTGAAGATAAACTAAAAATTTCAACTATAACGTAAGTGCAGAAGAAAACACAATCTAGACAGAAAATGGCGTTAATGCTAAACATTTAGAATAAAATGTTATAAGTTAATTAAAACAAATATTGAATTCTTCAGCATGCATGCAAATTGATTACTATAATATTGAATAAAGATTTCATAAATAATTCATTCAATTAATAAAGTAATGATTTATCATATGTTTCAATTCTGCATCTTTTATGAAGGTTTGGTTTGTAATTCTGCCAAGTGCCACAGCCCATAGATAATTATTATAAGACTAATGCATCATATAGAATCATAGATATTAAATGCTATCATCTTGTTACAGAGGAACAAAATGAGCAGAAGAGGCGACGCCCACGGGACATGTCGCTGGCAGAACCACCGCACACGATGGAGATTGCGCAGATCCTCATGTCTCTTTTGCACGCGTGGGGCCTGGACCCGGACCTCGATAGGGTGTGCGAGTCGAAGTTGGGACTCTTGAGACCTATGGTAAGTTTAGTGGAGATGTTAATTGAATAGATTGTTGTGCAAATGTCGCTGTAAATGATGGAGAATGTGGCAGATCTTCATATTGCTGTTGTACTCGTGGGGGCTGGACCCGGACCTCGATAGAAATGTGAAGAAGTACTTAATCTTTCTTCTTTTCCACAACCTACTTCATAATCTCGACATTAAAAGTGTTTCAATGTTACATTTATTAAGCGACGATCAAAGAGTAACATGAAGAAGCACCTCTAATACGTGATATCGATATTATTATTCGACAGTAATATGAAGAAGTACCTAATCTTCCTCTTCCTCTACATAATCTCGACTTTAAAAGTTGTTTATACTCCCACAATGGTAAATATAAATAGTATCTAAAATGAAAATAGTACTTAATCTTCCTTCTCTTCCTGTATGATCTAGCCTTTAAAAATGTTTCAATGCCTTGTAGGTGCCAGTCTGTTTCGGCGTGGTATCCCGCCACGGGCACATGTCGGTCCAACTGCCGACGTGGCTCGGCGGCTGGCTGGACACGTTCGGCCCGGTACCGGAGGACGCGGCGTTACTTGCGTCCAACCTGCCTCCGGAGTTGGTGCGACAGGAGAAGTTTACTCGGTGAGTGTGGGTAGACGGACATACAAATAAATGTCATACACAAGATCATGCATAGCAACTAACCAATGACATCGAAAAAAGGGAGATTAGAAGGAAAGAATAGGAAAACATAAACACGATACAGATATTAACTAACGAAATTGCAACAAAAGTCGAAGATAAGGAAATAATGGGAAAAAAGGAATACAATACAGATTACAATTATTAATAGACACATGCCATACTACATATTGTTAAATGATAAACTTGTTAATTTATCCTATGGCTGCGAAGGTTCAGCATGTGCTATGAGTTTGTTGTTTGTGTTTACACTAGCCATTATTGCGCTTTTGACTACATTCCTTGTAATGTGACAATTCCAAAGCGCTTCTAAAAGAAGTTTACCTGAATAAATATAAGTTTCAGTTGGACATTGCCATGCCCTACTAAAATCAATTTTTTAACCATACCCAATTCAAAATTTCAGGCTATTCACATCGAAACTGCACTGGGAGCTAAGCACAACTCTTACCACCAATCACTTACTCTCCATAGTGGCACTAGCAAATACGCTAATGTCAATGAGCAACGCTAGCTTCGTGCCGGAACAAGAGGTTAATAGACGGATGCATCGGTAAGTTTGGTCAGAAATTATCCGCAAAAAAACATGGTTTAGGAGTTAAACATTAATGACCTCAAGAATCTATTTAGCCAGAAAATAGATTCGCAAAACACTCCATGTTTTCAGTTGCTGCAAATAGCATTTTATAATATTAGCCACCTAAAGAAGGTCATCTTACCATCTTTTGAGTTTTGGCCAGTATTTGAACCCTAAACTGCGTTTATATCAGTCTTTACAAGTGATCCTTCTTGAAATTACACTGTTTCGCTTGTTTTGTACAGACAAATAGATAGATCTTGATCCCTATGATTTCCAAAGATGCATCTATGCATATAAAATTCTCGTGTTTCGAACTAAACGTTAAATGGCTTTTCAAACAGCTTCAACATTTTTATATGTATGTTTTAAAGAGAAACTGCTTTTATTTAGGCGAGTTGAGAGTAAAATTTCAATAGCAATACCATAATGGAGTGGCGACGATTTTGTTATCTCTGAATCTTGCCAAAGAAGTTTCACTTCTGACCCGTGTGCTCGTTACACACGCTCTTTTTTGTGTATTTTGGGTAGATCTGCGAACAGGTTGTAAAGGATATTTCAATTAGGTGTCTAAGATATGTAAATTCTTTTATTTTTAGTCCTACAACTCGCACATCATCATGGGGTGGTGATGAAGAAAGGGAGGAACAGTTGGCAGCGCAGCAGGCGCACATCAAACAAGGCTGGTCCTTACTAGCTACGTTGCATTGCGTGTTGCTGCCCGATAAAGTGGTGGCGGCTGGTAAGTTTTGGGTTATTGAAAGGGGTTGAATTTTGTAGTAATAAGGAATTGTATAGGTGCAGAGTAACCATATAAGATGCTGTGTAAGATCAAAAATTCATTATTTTTATTACTATGCTTAATTTCGATTTAAAGAGCTCGAAATTGATGTAGAACCAATTAATTTAATTTCACAGAAAACCTACTTAGATTACTTTATAGCCTACATAGATGGAACTTACAATTGAACTAAACTAAATTTTCACACCACTCTTTTATACTATGCGTATCAATTGATTTTCAACTACCTACTCGGATTAAAATATAATATCTAAAAAAAAACAAAATCAAAGTCGCCGTAAAAACAGTTCTAAAAACTTTCAGGAGCCAAAAACTTCAAACGGCCCCAAGTTGAAATGTTGGCTCGTAGATGGCAGCACCACTGTCTCGAAGTGCGAGACGCTGCTCAGGCGCTGTTGCTCGCTGAACTTGCCAGGTGAGAAAATTCTAAAGTCCCATATTTTTGAATGGGGTATGGAGTAGATGTATTTTATGTCTGTTTCACAATTTAGCCTTTACGGAAAGATCATAAAAGATAAGTATTTTTTTTGACGATAAGATTCTTCCATTCTAATAGTATAAAAACTTGAGAGGCGTCAAGTTTATAAACGAAGTTTATAAAATGGCTTATTTTCTATGAGAGGGAAGCAAACATAGCAAAAAGTGTCGTTACAACTTTGCGTCTTAAAGAAAATGAAGTCCTGATTTTATTCTACTGTTTATATGCTTTCCAGGCTAGGACCAAAAGGGCGCAAGTCCTTAGTGGATAATTGGGCGCAATACTTGCCCCTATACACGCACACGGAAAGTATCAACCCGCAGGCCGCGGCTAAAGAACCTGCGGAAAAATTGGCGAGAGATGTAAGTACATATATGTGACTATAAAAATATAGAGAAATATGGTTGACTTTATTGTAAAAAAATTGATTGATTTTGTGTTTGATTATGACGTGATCAAAGCATTTTTATTTATTGAAATAAAAAATTTATGATTGATTTTATAAGTGACCAAAAATTGGATTAATTTTATATGTGAGTGTGACCATAGACCATGCTGAACTACTATTTTAATAATAAAAAAATGTCTCTGAAAATAAAAGAAATAAAACGGCTCATGACATCCTCGCACCGTTTGCCAAGTGAGTTATATTTATTTACTGATTTATTTTAAATATAGGCACATAAAAGTAAATTAGCTCCATAATACATATAAATTTTATCTCTATCTAGAATAACCAACTCTTACAGCAAGACGAAGAGTTCGAAGAGGAGGAAGAAGAGATTGTACGGAAGCCATCTTCTATCGCAGAGCTAAAGAGGAAACAGACTACAGCCGTAGTGTTGTTGGGAGTTATTGGCGCGGAGTTCGGACAGGACATCACTAGTGAAAGTAAATACCTATTATTATATACTAATATTATAAAGCTGAAGAGTTTGTTTGTTTGAATGCGTTAATCTCAGAAACTACTGGTCCGATTTGAAAAATTCTTTCGGTGTTACATAGCCTATTTATCGAGGAAGGCTATTGGCTATATATCATCACGCTAAGACTGTCATTAAATAGTATAAGAAGTAATTTTAATTAAATATATGAATAATCTAATAAACAACAATTAACTATAGGCGGTGGTAACAAGAGACGCAAAGATGGCGACAGTAGAAAAGGCTCTATTGTTGAAGGTATGTTTCTAATAGAAATTATTATTGAAAATTACGTCAAAGCTACAGTATTTTTCACTTTACGGATACAATAAGCTCTCAATATGAAGCAATGTTATAAATAAATAAATAAATAAAAATATGTACTAGCTTACCGCCCGCGGCTTCGCCCGCTTTGTCTAAAACCTAATAAATTATATACTAAAACTTTCCTTATGAGTCACTCTATCTATTAAAAAAATCGCATCAAAATCCGTTGCGTAGTTAAAAGATTTAAGCATACAAAGGGACATAGGGACAGAGAAAGCGACTTTGTTTTATACTATGTAGTGATTTAGTACTTTTTTGGTAAATATAAACATTTTTTTAGTAATTTGCGCTTTAAGTAATATACTGGATTTTCTAAACAGTTAGAATAACAACAAGCGTTTGACTACCTTACACTTCAAAAAACTTATAGCAGTACAGATTTATTTCAAGAAATACCAAAAAGTCTTACCCTTGCTTTCTCCTTGCTTTTAATAAAAATACCGTTGTCTGTGTGTTATAATATGATATATGTGGCTTCTGTTTTTTTTTTTTTTTTTTTGTATATAATTGGCTGCCTAAAAATGAAACCCGTTTCGCGTTGTCACGGCATCACGTGTGAACCGATTTCGATAATTCTTTTTTTATTATATTCTTTGAAGTACGAGGATGGTTCTTATGTAGAGAAAACGTAAATATGTACCACGGGCGAAGCCGGGGCGGACCGCTAGTAATTAATAAAATAATTGGCCATATTTTTTTGTAATTCACTATGTTCATGTTGCACATTATTTTTGTTTATTTTCAGGTTTCACGCTAAGCTCCTCGAACAACTTAGCGCGTCTAACTGCGCTAGCGCTAACACACCTACTGCTAGCGCCCGGGTCTCCTCGCCTCCCAGCGCACACACCACTGCGCCGTGCGGCTGTAGATCTGCTGGGTCGCGGGTTCGCGGTTTGGGAACCGTATCTGGATGTTAGCCATGTGCTATTGGGTAAGTAGAAAAAAAAAACAAAAAAAAAATTGGCAAAAAACGATTAAGTACTAGGAAATTAGTGGACCAAGAATAGGTCCCTGTGGAACTCCTCGTGTGTATTTAATTTGACTAAATATAGGTCCTTGTGGAACCCAGTAATTTGACTAGACGATTTGTTAAAAAAATTGACCCAGTACAGGTCCTAGTGGAACTCCGAAACTAAAAGATAAGCAGTTAGTAACAATTACCTGTTAAATATTATAGTTATTATGGGAAATACTAAAATATATTTTTGTAGATATTTACAAAACGATGCTATTTTTAAATTTTCAATTAATTTTCTCTTTTATGAAAATATATCGTATAAAATAGATGTGATCGAAAAACTGTAAACAAAGTGTAATAAAATTTAATGAACAAAAAATGTGTTATTACCTAGATTCTAATTATAATTATTAAATTCCAGGTCTGCTAGAGATGTGTTCAGACGCGGACAAGTTAGTGCCGTCCATGACATATGGTCTGCCGTTGACAGCACAAGCCGATTCGTGCAGGACAGCAAGGCATGCCCTCACGCTGATCGCTACGGCTAGGTTATATTTATTTTTATCACTTTAATACTTTTTATATACTTTTTATATACTTTTTATATACTTTTTATATACTTTAATACTTTTTATATTACTTAAAATGGGGTAAAAACAATTAAATAATATATAGCCTATTAGCACGAAATCCGAATTAAGAGCGACCATCACACGTCTGATAACCAGTTGATGTAATTTATATGAAATATAATTTATAAACAAACTAGCTTTCCGCCAGCTGCTTCGCCTATGCAGTTAAAGGAAAACTCGCAGAGTTCCTGTTTCTGTGGGATTTCTTGAATAAAATCTATCCTATGTCCCTCCATAGATCTCAAGCTATCTCTGTATCAAATTTGAAGTAAATCTATGCAGTACTTTTTGAGATTAGCCCGGACATACATATAGATAAATAGACAAAAATTCTAAGAATTATATTTTTGGCTTCGGTATCTATTGTAGATCACGCCCCAAGTATTCTTTTAAAAAAATATTCAATGTACAGGTTTGATTTTCCAACGATTTTATTATATGTAAACAAATATACCTTTAAGATCACTTGCCTATTTAAAAGTGCTCTTGATATCGGTCCAGTAGTTTTTGTGTAAACATTATTGCAACATAACAATAGTTCTTGTGTAAAAATTATAAAAAAAATTGCAGTATAATTACACCCTTGTAAATGAGTTTATCTCTTTGACCGTGCACTCAAACGGCTAGCATACGTTAGTTTTTGCTCTGTGAAGAATTACTATTTCTTAAAGTTATTTACGTTTAAATTGCAACAAGTACTTTCATAACTTGACAATAAACCAGTGCTGCAGTGAATTACATCAAAAATATCAATAAACAGTGTGTATTTTAAGCGAACTTATATCATTCCGTTCAAAAGTTATATTACAATCGATGTACTGACGTCTGCATGACTTGTGATTTCTACGCGTAGTGCGTGCAATTTGCACGGTTCCGCTCCACGCATAAGCATCAGAACTGCTTGCCTGCCGCGTTGAAGCATAGTCCCCGCCCATTACGTCAAAGAATAAGCGACGGAACGTAAGTTACTTAGTGCCTTGCCCTTGTGTGCCGCTGTGAGAATCTTTATATAGGGAAAATTCGGAAATATAAGTTAAAGTTTTTGGATTACACTTTTTAAATATATACTATGGCTACTGTATCCGCATTATGGGGATGTTGCACAAATGACGATGATACTGGTGGAAACCAAAAGTGCATTATATGTTCATCGTGTGGAAAGTCATTTCATTATGCCTGCTTATCTATGAAGGTTTCCCCCTACAAATCTAAGGAGGAAAAATCCTGGAACTGCCCTATATGCCTAAGCAAGAACCCAAAAACTTTGAAGAAGGATTCGACTCCTATCCGTAATGTAACCTTGAATAGAGGCAATAAAAGGCAAGCCTCAGGATCCCCACCACCAACTTCTCCGATATCTAATAATGAAGATTTACGTTTAATGATACAGAATATTATAAAAACGGAATTTAGCGAGATGTTAGGTCAATTTAATGTTAGTATTGTCTCCACTATCAATAAAGAACTAATACCAGTCCGTGAGGAAATGAAGGAGCTCGTAAGATCGATGCAGTTTATGAATGCAAGATTTGATGAAATTGAGAAATTACAGCAATCGGCCACTGAAATAACAAAAAAATTAGAAAAAGAAAATACCGAACTTAGAAATTCAATTGATGATTTACTTTTACGAATTAATAACCTGGAGCAACATTCTCGTTCGAATAATCTGGAAATACAATGCATGCCTGAAAAAAGAAATGAGAATCTATACAACATCGTTACTCAACTAGGCAACGTTGTTAATTGCAACATCGGAGAAAAAGATATTTTGCATTGTACTCGCGTTGCTAAGTCCAATAAATCGAATTCTCGCCCACGGTCTATAGTGGTTCAGTTAACGTCAACAAAGATGCGCGATCAGCTGCTTGCCTCGATTCTGAAGTATAACCAAAACAACCCTCACGATAAACTAAACTCTACTCATCTGGGCTGTGAGACACAGAGGTCTCCTGTTTACATAATGGAACACTTTTCGCCAGCCAACAAGGCTCTTCATGCAGCGACCAGAATTAAAGCTAAAGAAATGGGTTACAAATACGTCTGGGTTAGAAATGGTAAAATATTTGTACGTAAAACTGATGGTGCTGAATATATATTGATCAAGAATAGTGTTAGTCTTAGCAAATTAATTTAGCTGAACCTAGATCGTAAGTTTTTCTTTTATTATAACCATGATTGAGACTTAACCTCTACAAAATTCAATAATTTAAAAATCTATTACCAAAATTGCAGGGGCCTTAGAACTAAAACCAACACTTTTTACAATAATATTTCCTGTACCGATTATGATATAATAATCCTAACCGAAACCTGGCTAAATAGCAATATACTTAGTTCTGAACTGGTTGATGATAGGTACGTGATCTATAGGCGGGATAGGGAGACGTCAGGTTTTCACCCAAATAAAGATGGCGGTGGAGTCTTAATTGCTGTTCTAAGGAAATTTAACTCCTACCGTATCGATAGATGGGAAAGTAGATGTGAGGATCTCTGGGTGACTGTTGATGTGCCTTCTAATCACGTCTCAAATCAAGTTATCTTCTGTGCAGTGTACCATCCTCCACCTGTTTCTCTGTCCTCCATCGAACATTTTATTGAGCACTGCAATATAGTCATTGAGTCGACAAAAATGCCAATATGCATAATAGGAGATTTCAATCTAGGTAAAATAAACTGGACCTCTAGATCCCTTAATATATCTCTTCCTAATGTGTGTAAAACATTTCTGGAATTTGTTGATGTTAGTAAACTGTCCCAATTCAACTGTGTAAAAAATATTTCTGGTCGAACTTTGGATCTTGTCCTTTCTTCCTTATCTTCATGCTCAGTAAGTGAACCCTTATTCACTTTGACATCCATTGACGTACTTCACCCTCCGCTTGACATTACACTTATATTTTTAAAGGAACTAAATCTACCTTACAACAAACACAACTTGAAACGTAATTTCTACAAAGCAAATTATAAGAAAATTATAGAGTACCTGAATAGTCTTAATTGGAGTGAAGTTCTTGGTGGGTCTAATGATGTTGATAGCATGGTTCAAATTCTATATGATTTGCTAAATGAGATCATAGCTAAGCATGTTCCAACCAATAAAACCTCATCGACTCGTTATCCACCATGGTTTAATAAAGGAATGATACGTTCATTAAAAGAAAAGAATAAGTTGAGATTGCGTTATAAGATGTACAAAAATCCAATGGATGAAATTGAATTCAAATTAATAACAAAGAGATGTCAATTACTAGCAAAGGACTTATACAAAAAATATATGGACTCATTAGAATCTAATCTATCGAAGAATCCAAAGCTCTTATGGTCTTATATCAAGTTAAAGCGCGGTGGAACCAGTTCCTATCCCCTGACTATGAGCGATAGCGAGACTTCTTCATCAGATGCTACAACAATATGTAATCTTTTTGCTTCGTATTTTTTATCATCATACACAACTGCTCATGACAGTGTCTCTCGTGTTCCTTATCATCTAGATGCAATTGAAACTAATAGCCAATGCTTAATAATACCGTCACTTGATAGGGACTGCATTCTTAAAAAGTTACAGTCGCTGAATGTCGAAAAAGGTGCTGGTCCTGATGGGATTCCGCCTATTTTTATATCTACTTGTGCGACAGCCCTCGTTGACCCCCTGGTAATAATTTTTAATAAGTCGCTGAAGTCTGGAACTTTCCCAATTCAATGGAAGAAAGCTAAAGTCGTCGTCAAATTATAGGCCTATTTCAATTATCTCAACATTTGCGAAAGTCTTCGAGTCATTAATTTGTCCTTACATCCAACAACATTTCAAGCTCTATGTAAGTGATCACCAGCATGGTTTCATTCCATCAAGATCAACAACCACAAACTTGGTGACGTTTACAGAGTCTCTTATCCGAAATATTGACGCAAATAAACAATTTGACGTCATCTATACAGATTTTAGCAAAGCCTTTGATAGAATCTCTCATCCTATACTAGTCTATAAACTTTCTGCATATGGCATCACAGGGTCACTATTAAATTGGATCCAGTCTTATGTTACGAACCGCGAGTTCTTTGTCGTCATGAATGGGTACAGATCCAATAGTCACCACATTTCATCGGGTGCTCCCCAGGGTTCGCACTTAGCACCCATCCTTTTCAACATCTATATCAACGACCTGCCCCGATGTTTTCAATTTTCTGAATGTTTTATGTATGCCGATGACTTAAAATTTGCTAGAGCTATTGATGAACCGAATGACATTGCGCTACTTCAGGACGATTTAAATAGGCTTACTCAATGGTGTTATCAAAACAAAATGCAACTAAATCCAAAAAAATGCTACCATGTAAGTTTTTCCCGTAAAAATTTAACCTTTCGATCGCAGTATCTAATTGGTAATGAACTAATTCAAAATGTTGACACAATCCGAGATTTGGGAGTAATTTTTGATAAGAAAGTAACCTTTGTACCTCATATTGATCATGTCATTAAGAAGTCATCCCGAATGTTAGGCTTCCTAATCCGAAACACTAAGGACTTTATCCGTGAGCGTACAAATATTATGCTATACAATAGCTTAGTACGAAGTATTATGGAATACTGTAGTATCGTTTGGAGGCCGCACTTTGCCACTCACATGTTGAGATTGGAAAGGGTCCAGAAACGTTTTTTATGGCACTTAGCTTTTTTAAAAGGGAAAGCTAAGCAGCTGTCCTCTTATAAGGAGCGTCTCGGCTTTTTCGGAATGATCTCTCTATCGACCCGCTATAATGTCAGCGATGTGTTGTTTCTCTTTAAAATTCTTAGAAATAAAATTAACTGTCCAGGCATATTGCATCTGATAAATTTTCGCGTTCCATCCAAGTACCCACGTAAATGTATTACTCCGTTGTGTCCGCCACTACGAAGAACGGTTCTAGGGGCAATTTCCCCCATCGGCAGATTAACTAAATCTCTAAACGAATACAGTGATCTAATAGATATAAATGCAGACAGTGTGGTTAAGTTTTATAATGCTTCTCTCAAATATTTCAAGGAAAAATAATTGTACCAAATAATGTATTTATTTAATTGTAGCTTTTTTATTGTTATTGTTATTTTATTTTTTTTTCTTTAATTTTAATATTGTAATGTAATTAATTGAATGACGATTTTATCTTAATATTAATATGAATGTTTAAATTATTTATAAATGGATATTTTTCTTATGTTTGTTCTATAAACTATATTTTTGTGTAGATATTATAAAAAAAAATTGAATTTTTGTGTTGGTTTTTTTTAAGCTTTTTAATATTATATTTGAAAATTGTAAATTAAATTCCGATTTTATCTTAACTTGAATATTTACATTGTTTAAATAGATATTTTGTCTGTCGAACTTTATTTTTATGTAGATATTATATTATATTATTAATATTATAAAAAATGAATTTTTATGTTGGTTTTTAAATTTTTATGTACTTTAATTTAATATTTTAAAATTGTAATTTTTGTATGCCGATTTTATTTTAATATGACTTACATTAGTTTTTAAATAGATATTCTGTTGATAATTTGTTAAACGTTATCTTGTGTATTTATCAGTTTTTTTTTTTAATGTTCATAAGTCATAACCGTTTTCAAAAGCATGTAGTGTTAGCCTGTAAGTAATTGTTACACTTGATACGTTAAATTGTATTTTTCCTTTTATGCCATATATAGTGCAAACAATTGTTGGCTATCCTTGGTAAATAAATAAATAAATAAATAAATCCTTTTAATCCTAATCTTTATGAAACATCACGACAAAAGTAGCCTTAATCACTGCTTACTATATCGTCTATCTCCCAGTGAAAGTCCCGTCAAAATCGGTCAAGCAGTTCCAGAGATTATCCGGAGCAAATAAATAAATAAATAAATAATAAATAAATATTATAGGACATTATTACACAAATCGACCTAGTCCCACAGTAAGCTCAATTAAGGCTTGTGTTGTGGGTACTAGGCGACGATAAATATAATAATTAATAAATACATATATAGATAATAACACCCAGACCCAAGAACAAATAATTGAGTTCATCACACAAATATTTGCCCTGACCGGGGATCGAACCCGGGACCGTCGGCTCAGTAGGCAGTTACTTTACCACTGCGCCAACCGCGTCGTCAAATAGATTATATAAACGTGTTGTGACATACAGACCGGCGGCGTTCATAACAACAATGGCTCGTGAAGTGGCCCGTTGTGCAGCAGCAGCCGCCGGGGCTGCTCCAGCGCCTGCTGCTCTCGCGCTGCAGCGGGGCCGAGCAGAGGTGCTGCGTGGTATCGAGCTGCTTATTGATAGGATGCACGCGGAGGTCGCTGAGCTGCTCGTGGAGGTGAGCGGGGGGGGAGATAGAGTAAAGGTTTAGGGAAAGTAACAGCAGCGTCATTGTTGTGAATGAATGAATGAATGAATGAATGAATGAAAATACTTTATTTGCACCAAAACAAGGAAACAATACGAAAAAAACACATACAAACAAACACGTACAAAAAGGGTGGGTCGTTTGAGGCTGGTGGTAGTGAGCGGGGAGTGTTTGTGTGAGCGCAGGGGGGATACATAGCGCAGTTTGTAATATGCGCTGCAGCGGTCCAGGGCGCAGGGGGATACATAAGACATTTTCAGGGCAATTTTCACACACGGCACGATCTATTTCCATACTAAGATTTCGCTTGTGTTATGGAAACCAGATGGCTGATAAAAATACATATATATAATTTTAAATAAATACATATATATAGATAAATTAACACCCAGACACAGAGCAAACATCTATGTTCATCACACAAATATTTGCCCCGTTGGGAATCGAACCCGCGACCTCAGGCTTGAAAGGCAGGGTCACTACCAACCAAGCCAACCGTTCAGTCTAAGGAGTTAATATGAATTAATTTAGAAGATTTGAAACATCCTACACTACACTGTGGACCTACAAGTTCGTTTTATTCCTTGAAATGGTTAGTTATAGGTTAGGTTAGGCGCGTAACTCGCGCCACCGTCACACGTCTAAGTAGTTCATAAATTAGTGTAGTGTATTTTATGTAACTTAGAAGATTCGTTTGGCTGAGATCTTTAATTAATCTCCTTACACACCGCTACACTAAAAAGGTCGTCCTATAGCTACAGAAACCACTATGGGATTACCATTCGCTACTAATTAAGTCAATAAAATAATATGTATATTGTATAGTTTGCGTGGTTCAATGACCATTTACATAGGCATGAAGTAAACTATACAAGTAGCTAGTTATCTTTTTATATTCTTAGAGAAATCACTGCTACAAGGAAGATGCTATGAAGTTATACTTCTTTTGGCGCGATGGAGAAAAATGATGAGAGTGAATGTTTACGATGCGCGCGCACACCGACACCTAAATTTAACAGCATGAAGTTAGTTCTAGGTGGTATGAAAATTGATAACTATGTTCAAGTTGTATATTCTAGTATTTTTTTTCCCATACGCCAAAGAAGTATAACTTCTAACGCGTGTACATAAGTACACACACTCATTTTTTTTAAATTCATTGTATCCACTAGTTATAAAAATAAATACATAATCTAACCATATTTTATCTCCAGGTGATGGACATAATACTGCACTGTGTGGACCAATCTCATCTCAAGAGCAAGGGACTGAACGAAGTGTTCCCGGCGATATGCAGATACAACCAAGTGTCGCACTGCCCGGCTACTAGGAGGATCGCAGGTTCGATGATTTTAGAATGTATTAATTAATTATTGTGCTGTTTTAGCTGATGGTTTTTGCAAGTATGTTTGTTTATTTTTAGTTGCATTGGAGCAATTTTATTGAATAATTTTTGTGGGTACTTTTACACTTTATTCTCATGATCGTTTTGAAATTGTAAAAAACTAAAATGATGAATTGTAATAAAAATCCTATCTGTAGATTGTTTAGCAATCGCTTATTTGCGGTAAACCCATATTTCTGACAATAAATAGCTTATTTTTCAAGTAAGTGTTAAAACTGTGTTTTGATTGTTGCATAATTATGGGTGTTCGCGGATAGCTTCGCTGTTTATGAACCTATTTTTGTTTTTTTTTTCAGTCTAACTAAAATGTTACTGTTCTCCAATTTTATTATTATTATTCCAGTGGGCAGTCACACAGGCCAGTTGGCTATCTACGAGTTGCGAGCCGGTCGATGCCAGTCGCTAACTGTCGCTGTTTATGAACCTATTTTTGTTTTTTTTTCAGTCTAACTAAAATGTTACTGTTCTCCAATTTTATTATTATTATTCCAGTGGGCAGTCACACGGGCCAGTTGGCTATCTACGAGTTGCGAGCAGGTCGATGCCAGTCGCTAACTATCGCTGTTTATGAACCTATTTTTGTTTTTTTTTCAGTCTAACTAAAATGTTACTGTTCTTCATTTTTATTATTATTGTTATTGTCCCCCAGTGGGCAGTCACACAGGCCAGTTGGCTATCTACGAGTTGCGAGCCGGTCGATGCCAGTCGCTAACTGTCGCTGTTTATGAACCTATTTTTGTTTTTTTTTTTCAGTCTAACTAAAATGTTGATGCCAGTCGCTAACTGTCGCTGTTTATGAACCTATTTTTGTTTTTTTTTCAGTCTAACTAAAATGTTACTGTTCTCCAATTTTATTATTATTATTCCAGTGGGCAGTCACACAGGCCAGTTGGCTATCTACGAGCTACGAGCCGGTAGATGCCAGTCACTAACTGCACACGCCGGGCCAGTAACTGCGTGCGCGTTCAGTCCGGACGGGCGATACCTCGTGTCGTACGCTACTGCTGATAATCGACTGTCCTTCTGGCAGACTAGTGCCGGTTAGTAATAATAATTAATAATAGTTTAAAAAAAACTAAAAAACACGCTTTTTATAGCAAAACCGAACTAAAAAATATAAAATTTTATCAAATTAGTGTATTGTCATCGGTCCTCAATAAATCTACAAAGTTTGAACGAAATCTGGCCGTTTAAAGTGGGTCAAAATCGCGCCCAAAGAAGTCGGTTACAAACATACAAACATACAGGTGAAGCTAATATAAAGCGTGTAAAAACGACATGTGTCACTCGGGGACTGCTGCGGTAAAGCTATTGCATACTATGCCTTCAAGCCACACCTGTTGGAGTGGGGAGCGTGAGGTTTTTCGTTACGCAATTTCTGGATTCGGCCCCCGCGCTCAAGGCCTGCGATAGAAGCTATGCAATGGCTTAATAACCTTAAGGCCGGTTGCAGAGCTTGACCGACCGTCAGTGCGTACGTCAGTCGCGCTTGTCATATGTATGGAAATTCATAAAACCGTTCATAGCTAGACCGACCATACGCACGCGTATTGTCATGCGCATTAGTGTCATAGTCATACACATTGTTGATGCGTATCGTCAGGACCGACGCGGACGGTACGCACTGACGGTCGGTCAAGCTCTGCAACCAGCCTAATTTCTTATTAGCGAGGAGAAGATTATCTTACAGAAGTGCCAATGAGTGTTAAACTTTACAGTCTTACAGACACAAATAATTTTGACAGACCCGTTGGCTTAGTTGGTAGTGACCCTGCCTTCTAAGCCAGTGGTCGTGGGTTCGATTTCCACGCGAGCAAATATTTGTGTGATAAACAATTGATTTCTCTGTGTCTGGGTGTTGATTATCTATATATATTATATTAATTTAGTGTAACATTTATTCGTTATGCGTGACATTTTTCCGTTACGCGCCATCTTTTTCTTATCTCTACCACGTGTGATTCGACGTGTTTCTGTAAAGTTGCATACAGTAAATTATTTTTTGAAAAATAAAGAAGTTTCACTTCTTACGTGTGTACACTAGTACACGCACACATTTTTCTATATAATATTTTATTCAAAATTATATATGTATGTTTATCAGCCATCTGGTTTCCATAACACAAGCGAAAGCTTAGTGTGGGATCAGATCGTGCCGTGTGTGAAAATTTATTTATACTTTATTGCTCCTTGAATTATATTAAAATAATACATAACCTACATTAAACAATTGGCAAAGTGAAAGACGCGGCTTCAAATCACGCCTAGTGATCCAATTTTATCCACTTTTTAAAATTTCTGATTTCATTACTTCTTAATAATCAAGTGACTGACTTATTTCAACAAATTAAAGTATTCATTTAAAATAATCGTTAATCAATATTAATTATATTCATTTTGCAGGCATGTTCGGTCTCGGAGCTGCGCAAACGCGTTGCGTAAAATGCTACAGTACAGCACCAATGGCGGACGTAGCGAGATTGAACCCGGCACGACTTGCAAGACTCGTGTGGAGTTCTTCCCGTTCCGTTACACTCATGCTGGCTGATGGTTCGGAAACGAGGTTCAATATATAAATGACTAGATTTTCCTTGAAGAAAAGGCCGCATAGTTCCCGTTTCCGTGGAATTTCCGGGATCAAACCTATGTGTTAATCCAAGATACCCTCTATATGTGAAGAAAATGCCGCATAGTTCCCGTTCCCGTGGAATTTCTGGGATAAAACCTATGTGTTAATCCAAGATACCCTCTATTTGTGTGTTAAATTTCATTGTAATCGGTTCTGTAGTATTTGCGTGAAAGAGTAACAAACATACACATCTATCCTCACAAACTTCCGCATTTATAATATTAGTAGGACAGAGTAGCCTGAAATCTTAAATGTCGGAAAAGTGTACTAAATGTACCCTAACTATATGATCCTAAAAATATATCGCGCCTGGCCTGTAGAGAAGGTTCAATATATAAGTGTATTGAAATATCAAAAGATGAATGTTACAGAATGTACCCTAAAAGAACGGAAGTATAGTTCAATATATAAATAAATTACCCGAAAAGAAAGATGAGTGTTGATAAATGTACCCTATGTATGTGTACCCTAAAAATTATCGTTGTCCTGTAGTGTAATATGTATATTCAATATGATATAAATGTAATAAATTACTCTAAAATCTAGAAAACAGTCTCCGTAATGTGTGTTACAAAATGTACCCTATAGTAGAGCCATTTTAATAGGCAACATTTGACAGTTCAACAAAATTCAACAACGTAACCTAGTAACGACGACATAGAATAACATGATATTTCGTTTTGTTAGAACTGCATATTTGTTTAACTTTTTTAAATTATGATTACATATTTATAATAATAATGACCGATACAAGTAATTTTAAGATTTCATTTTACTGATAAACCATTCTAAACATAATAAACAATTTCTGAATTGAAGAACTGACGTCGCTACAATTTTGTGTCAATAAACCTTTTTTCTTTTTAAATACCAGAGATGTTACTCTAAAAATCGAAATCTGACATCTAGAATCGAATGCATTGATTACTTGTGAATAAAAATCATCATAAATTAATAAATTCGATTGACAAATGTTTCAAATCCGTATCGATTAATTCACTTTAATCGATGTTTTTATACAAGTTACACCTCTTCGAAGATAAAATTGATAGACGTCAAATGTTGCCTATTAAATTGGCTCGACTATAAGTATGTGTACTCTAAAAATGTATTTATGGAGATGAGGTTTAATGTATAAATAAATTAAAATATCATAATCAAAGTGTTAGAAATTTGTATGTTAGTAAATGTACCCTAAGTATTGATCCAAGTATATAAAAATTATATGCGTAAAATGCTCTAAATTGTTAATTTTTTCCCGTATCGGTTAAAACTTTTATATTTGCATAGAAATTTATTTAGACCTCCAAATTTCTATTCTATGGTGACAACTTGCGTCCCTAAAAATTATGTGGACTCTTTTTCTATTAAATAAAGGGAACTCTTAAATAGATATTTATGTAAATACTAGCGGACCGCCCCGGCTTCGCCCGTGGTACATGTTTACAATTTCTCTCCATAAGAACCATCCTCGTTCTTCAAGGAATATTATGAAAAAAGAATTATCGAAATCGGTATACCCGTTCACGCGTGATTCCGTGACCATGAGAAATAGGGATTCATTTTTATATATAGAGATACTATGTTCTTGACTACAGCTTTGCTTGCATTAAATATAGTTACTTCGCTATATTAATCTTGTATCTTTTTTTATCTTATAGCCGTCTTTCTTTTCCTGTCTTTTCATTCCAATTATTGTGAATAAGTGATAATTACTACTTATTATGTAGCTTATATAAAAATATATTTTTGTTATAACCTATTTTAATTATTTGTTGTCTGTATATGTAAAAAAATAACTAAATTAAGTATGATATTATATTATGTTACATTGTTACGCGTTTTCGTTGTTTTTAACAGTATTATAATATGAAATACGAGTTTGGGTGTATTTTGATTAAAAAATATATAGATGTAAAAAAAAATCTTCTATTTTAGGCGTTTTGTTTATAAATTGGTTATGTTTAATTGAAATAAATTCTTGATTATTGCTTTTTGTTATAACTTTGACTGCCTTGCTTAAAAAGCTTACTCAATTTTAAGTTTGACTTTTTCTTGTCACAGAGATATTTTATTAATATTTTTCAAATTAACTTCGATTACATGTATTTATAAGCAAATTTATTATATAATGTACCTGTATCAAGTAATTTTACCAGTTGGCAAATCGTTTAGAAATAATTGTATTGTAATTTGTATTTGAAATTGTAATCATTCTTTATTGTTATAAGTATGTTAAATCATATATTATATTGATGTTAAATAAAGTATTCTTCGGAAATGTTGTTTTATTTTGTCACCCAATGTCTGAACTGACTAAAATCACATACACACACACACACAGAGAGAGAGAGACACACACACATACGTATTATAATTAATATACTGAATTTTGCCATATTTTATTCTAAGTCTAGTCTTTTTATATTATTTCATCTATTTAACTAAACTACATATTCAGTAGAAGTATTAATAGATATAATTATATAACATAATATAAGAATGGCTACAGGATTTATTCCATTTCAATTTTTAAATTTTTGTAGTTTTTATAACAGCGCCATCTATTGATTATTGTTTATACTACGTCAATCAAAAGCTTTAGGTTGGTGCAAAGGTTTGACTTTTATTTAGTTCTTATACTTCATAAGAGATGGCGCTATAATAAAAACTAAGGCGAATGGAGAGAGTGCTACTTTTTTCAATAGTTCCTAAATATTGTTGAAGATGTCGCTGTAAAATGTTTTTAATTCAATAGTGGCATGGACGAATATGTGGACAGTTTTTCATGATAGCCTACGCGCGAGGGCTTTATCATAATCTAAGTAGTTAAATCCTGAGCGAGATTTAAAAATGACAAATTTAATTAATTTGCAATAATTATTTTCAACATAAACCTATACTTAATGTTTTCAAATTGTCGAAACTGTCTCTCTGTCGGATAAATTTTATATAGGACCAAAATATGGAAGGCATTCAAATAAAAAAAAATCAAGATCGGTTCATCCAGTCGAAAACTCTGACAAGTTGACAACTGACAAGCCAAAATATTCGGATTGAAAACCTCCTAACATAGCATTACCAAGCCTTTAGGTACCAATATTTTCATAGGTTTTGCGCGAAAAACAATTTTCAGACTTTATGTTTGTATGTTACTTTTTGCGATAAAACCAATAATAATGTAATAAATATAGCCTCTATTTAACACTAGCTGTTCCCGGCGGTTTCATCCGCATTGCTCCGCTCCTGTTGGTCTTAGCGTGATGATATATAGCCATCCTCGATAATTGGGCTATCCAACACCGAAAGAATTTTTCAAATCGGACCAGTACCTAGTTCCTGAGATAAGCGCGTTCAAACAAACAAACAAACTTTAGCTTTATAATATTAGCACAGACTAATAATAATATACTACGTATACATATTAGTATAGATTCAATAGAACTTTTCACCTACCATATTATGAAGTAGGTAATGAGCAGTAGCTTCTATACTACCTAAACGTTAAAAGCCAAAAGGTTATTTAAACGTAAAGTGTATATTATAAGTTATAAGTATATTATGTACTAGCTTCCGCCCGCGACTCCGTCCGCGCGGATGTCGGTCTTTGCGTGGATGGTTTATTTCTCCATTTTGAGTAACTCGGACAATGACATCTTATAAATATCTATTGGACCCAAATACGGCTAGGTCTATAATAATACGCAACGTGTGTTCGCGGTACCTACTACAGAACAATGTCTATGGATAACTGAAAAATTGAGATTAATTTTTTTTCTACGTATTTTTCCAGGATAAAAAGTATCCTATTTTACGCCCAGGATAATCAGGTATAATTATACCAAGTTTCATCGAAATCGAACCGGTAGTTTTCACGTGATGTCTTCACATACAGACAGACAGACAGACAGACAGACAAAAATTTTTTTAATCACATATTTGGGTTTGGTATCGATCCAGTAACACCCCCTGCTAGTTATTTTTTCAATATTTTCAATGTACAGAATTGACCCTTCTACAGATTTATTATATGTATAGATATAGATATAGTTCATTGTTTAAAATAAATCTTTTAAGTTCCCGATTGACTTTGAAAAATATGTTTGTTGCCACCAACAATTAAGCTGAACCTCTGAGATACGTACGCATCTAATGACTGTAATTATACTTATTTTATTAAAACAAAATCTAACCTCAAAGTCGGACCCTCAGGCAGAACGCTGTAAGTTGGCGCCACTGTAACTTTGACAGGAAATATCGTCATCGGTATAGATAATTAATAGTTGTGATTTTTGGCGGGCTTTTTGACGTGAGCAATTCGGTTTAGAAACCATATTATAGATGGTAATTATGTAGGTAATTTTTTAATGATTTTGTGTTTGTAATAGAAAGGTCTATAGTGTATTTAAAAAGTGATTAGGTACTAACATGTAGGTATTATTGGTATTATGCACAGGTATTATGTAATTGGATTTGCTATTATTCAAACATAATTCAAGGTATATAATCAGAATGATGAAACTATACTAGGTACCTATTTTATGAATACTTTGCTGACTTGAATGCTTTGCTGTATTTTTAGACATTTTCTCAAACTGGAAACCTAGCTGGATCGCACTCGCATGATAAATTTCATGAAAATAATTGAAGCTTAGGTATCTTGTTCTTATAACTGTGAAGGTAAATTATATTTCGATTCTTACAACTTCCCGTTCAAATATCCACTCACGTATACTTTTTCGTTTGTTGTCAATAAATGTTTCATTCATTCATTCATTCATTCATTCATGAAAACACTTCATTAGTTTTTCGGGATATGATAAAATCTTCTAGAATTCTATTGAAGTAGGTACGTAAGATCAAGAGATTATTCGATTATTTGCCGGTTTTTGTGTCAAAATATATCAATATATGTAATACTAGCGGTCCGCCCCGGCTTCGCCCGTGGTACATATTTCGCAATAAAAAGTAGCCTATGTCCTTTCTCGGGTATCAAAATATCTCCATACCAAATTTCATGCAAATTGGTTCAGTAGTTTAGGCGTGATTGAGTAACAGACAGACAGACAGAGTTACTTTCGCATTTATAATATCAATGGATTATTATTTGAGAACACAATATTATGATAATGATATCATGTGATAACTTTACATCAGCCAAGTATTGTATTTACTTGATCATTTTTATATGACTTAAACTTACTGAAATTATAAATATGTACATATTTACATCTAAATTACATACAGAAATAGGTACTACATGAATGAACGAAAATTTCGCGATCAATAAAAATAATAACAGGCCCAAATCTCCAATACCATTTCTCCTTTGTTTACGCCGACTCAACAGGTAAAAGTTATTTTTTGAGCTCTACAGCACGCGAGCGTCGGGCGCCAACACCATCTCTGTTATTTTTTTTTATTCCGCGGTTAGGTTTAGGCTGTGGTGACCATAGATTAGAATATACATAAACTGTTCTTAGATGCCTATTTATGTGTAAACTCTTTTTTGTGAGTATTCACGTGTTAGAGAGAAAGTTGGGAAAAATGTTTTAAGGATACTGCAATTAAGGAATCATAATAAATTTAGTAGGGACATTAGAATCAAGTTGATTGTAGGTGTGAAGTAGGAATATAATAGTGCAGTGAACTTATCATCAAACCTAGGTTTAAAAAATATTTACAATTTAATGTAAGTACCTGATACTTACTCAGAGTGTAATAAGGGCAATAAAACACATTTTTAGCAATCATATTTATATTCTTCACATAAAATCTTGAAATTATCATCTCCGTCCTAATTTTACAAAAAGTTTGGTCATAACAGCTAAGCATAGGATAAGCCGCGGGCGAAAGAAGTCAGTCAAAAGTCACGCGCCCAATGTTGGATGTAAAATAAAAAAAATATACAATAAAAAATAAAAAAATAAAAGGGTCGTGAATGATATAGTTTTTTCGGTAAATTAGAGATTTGGGGCAAAGTTTTTTAAAAAGAAATTGCGTGTCGGACATTTTGTAATGATACGTCTGGTTTGATTTTCGGAACTTTTCGTGTGTATGTTTCTTTTTTTTTCTAGCCCCGGCTTAGGTTCAGTTATTAAGTCAATTATAGATTATTTTGGATTCGAGTTAGCGTTTGATTCTGTGAATGCAGTTTATAGGGAGGATTAGGAAAATGTCGGTTGGATATTGATTCATTTATTTCTCATATGCTTGTTCACATATTATGCTTGTTATAGAAATAAATTCTAAACTGAAGCTGCAATCGAGGAATAGATTTTCTTTGATTGAATACTTCATACCTATTTATTTTTATACTGAAATATATAGGTAACTTAAATTTCATTTGGCGTTGAAACATCACATTTTAAGTAACAGGTATTTTATTAACTTTACCTTCAATTTCAGTTGTGAGTTGTGACGCATTCCTGAAAGAATTATTCCACAATTATTCTTTGCGAAAAACTATTAGGCCCTTGTTAGCTCTACTTTTTATATTAATTAGGTATGAATATTTATAATTTGTATTATAGTTATTTGCGCAGTTACTGTGTATAAATTGATCAATGATCTAATAGTTTTCTCTACTGTCATAGAGCTTATATAGCTACGAAACATTTGGACTTTTTATTGATTTATTATGATATTATTAGACCATCAACTTTAAATTAAATTAGTTTATTATTACATCTTACCTTCGCTGCCTTCGCTATTATTTTTATTAATTATTAGTGTAATTAGGTACTAGATTTGGTGATTGCTTCTTGTAAAATACGATTTCACTTACGTATGGAAAAAGAGTCAATTTTAGATACTTTACCTCAAAATTATTTCCAAACGATCTTTTTACAATTCCACATCAATAATTCATGAATTAGTGTTGCCATTAATTAAATTATTACCTATACACTAACGCCTTGGCCGCGGGCGCTTTGTTCGAAATAAAAAAAAAGTTAAATCGTCAAAGCGTATAGCTTTGGCGCCACTGACACTCCATTCGTAGATCGACCACGCCTTTGGCGCCAAACCCTATTAGATGTCCATCTAAAACATTGAATACATTGCTTGTTTTGTATGAACATTTGTGTATGGAAGCTGGGAGCAGCCAGCATTGTATAATTGCCTATATTCGCTATTTGCGCTTATAAGTAGAGATTAATTTTCTTGTTTGTATTATAATATAAGAAACCGCTCCTGTTTGCCTTAGCGTGATGATATAGCCTTCGTCAATAAATGGCCTACCTAACACCGAAAGAATTTTTCAAATCGCACCAGTAGTTCCTGAGATTAGTGCGTTCAAACAAACAAACTCTTCAGCTTTATAGGTACTCTTAATTAAAGATAACTAGGTGCAAATGTAAAAAGATGTAGGGTTTGTTTGTTTGAATGCACTCATCTCGGGAACTAGAGGTCCCATTTGAAATAATATTTCAGTTTTAGAGACCCCATTTACCGAGTTAGGCTATAGTCTACACTAAGATCAATAGGAGTAGCGATGCGGGTAAAACCGCGGGGCACAGCTAGTACGTAATAAACTTTGATTGCTTTTTTGAACGCGCGATTCTGGAAGTCGGATTCTTGAAATTTCTTTTTGCATTTGATAGCCCTATTCTCAGGAACACTTATTCCTTTATTTTAATGATGTTGATAAAACATGCTCATTAAAAACTAAAATGCATTTGAACAGGTGGTTAGTTTACTACATCTATAAGAAAAGGATTATATATGTAGTTTGAATAATAAATATGACAAAGGTCAATTTTTATACGGCCACCAATGGAGTGAATTCATGGCCCATGGGATGGTAACTACTATAGAGAAATGAGTGAAAATTTTTATGCCATCATCAAAAATTAAGTAACTAAAACTCCAGCTAGATAGAGCTACAATTTCACATATTATAATTTCATGTAGAGGTAAATTAATTTGCTTTTAATTTGCATATTTTTACAAAATTACAACAGCCAACCATTTTTTTTCTCGAGAAATCAGTTTTTAATATTGTAATACAATTCTTTACATAGTATAACTTTACAAACAGTAACAGAGAAACCCTATAACTTAAGTTACAACTGTATCATTAAACATTAAATAATCAATCATGGAAATCTAATTAAAATGAAGTTGTAAATCTTACTTCTAATGTGTATCATAAAATAACAATTATTTCTTGTTACATTAAGAACGGACGTTTTTCTGACATCCATTGTTCATTGTTCGATTGAAATGTTTCCTTGTCTGATTGAATTCACATAATAATTAATAAATTGTAACAAACGGATCTTTAATAAAACAATTTTTCAAAGAAATATTTAATTATTGAAAAAAAAAATTGTAACTACATTGGGGTACCTAATTATAATGAGCTATTCCCCAAAGTTTCACCCGCATTGCTCCGCTCCTATTGGTCTTAGCGTGATGATATATTATAGCCTATAGCTTTCCTCGATAAATGGGCTATCCAACACCGAAAGAATTTTTCAAATCGGACTAGTAGTTCCCGAGATTAGCGCGTTCAAACAAACGAACAAACATAATAATATATATTATAATATAAATGAATAGATATGCTTAATGCAGTATGTTTTCAGAATATGTAACAATTAACAAAAATTTTCAATATTTAGACGTTAACAAAACACACAATATTTTTAACAAAATGGTTTTAATCACATATCCGTTGCGTAGTTTAAAATATTTAAGCATAAAAGGCTTATAAAAGGGGATATAGAGATAGAGAAAGCGACTTTGTTTGATAACATGCAGTGATTTTTGCGACTTCTTCTATAACAAATTCTGTGTAGGTATCATCTCTGCTGCATAGTAATGAGTAATGATTTCTAATAACAAGTACCAACACAAAAGTTGCCTCAATTTTCTTACAATTCATTCTCACAATTTTCTCAATGTCCCAAAATTACGTGACATTTGAAATCTGTCAAACCATTGTTATAGTCAAATGTGCACGGTCATTGACATGTCCCATACGATCGCAAAAAGCGCGCCACGCGTTCCCGCGTAAACGTCACTATTATGACGCAACCAAAATGGCGTATTACTTAAAAAGTAATTAATACGCTTCCGACGAAAACTTTTTGCTGCGTACGAATAAATATCAAATAAATCATTTTTATTGGAATCTCACTGATATTGCTTTTATTATGCTGATATTGATTTGCTTTGTGTTTGATTTATTTTACATTGTTTTTCGTTGTGACAACAATCTTAATGATGTCCACAAATGTTTTTAAGGTTAAGCCGATATTAAATGATTTATTATAAGGTTTTATTGATGAATTGATATGAAATCATTTTAATTGAAGCCAATACTTTTGACAACTTATCGTATGGTATGTAGGTCAGTAGGTTTTTCTTTATATTATTTTATAATTACCTAACTTGACGATGACAGAAACACAGGCTCTACAAACACAACTCACGTTTTAATGTCTTCAAATTATATTATAGTAAAGACTATAGAGTCTTTAATCTAGATACTTATCTGAGAACAAGTAAATAGAAATTAAAACAACTAAAGTTTGATGATTGAGGCCTAATGCGATTTTCAAATGAACTTGATAGTTTCATAGTTCTTATCAGAAATAGGATTTAATATTAGAGCTAGTGCGCAAGAGCAACTTTTGTCTCCGCAACTATTAATATTTGTCTCTCCCATCAACTCTATGGGGAGTTGCGTCGCTACGTGCGCGCACTTTCTTACTAGCCCATAGAGTTGATGGGAGAGACAAAATAGTTGCGGGGACAAAAGTTGCTCTTGCGCGCTAGCTTTTAATAAAATTAATATTCTGCGTAAAATGTGTCCATTTTTCTAGTCTATTTACTGTTCCTAAAAAATATGTGACTGAATCAACGATCATGCTCATGTATGTATGCTCATGCATGTATGATGTATCTATTGGGTACTTACATATATTTTTCTTAAAAAGTTTATTGTGTTGTAGTGTCATCAAAAAACAACCTTAAACCTTGTTCTCAAACTAAAAACTCAAAAATGAAAATACGACACCGTCTGTCGTGAAAATCGTCACACAAAAACGATACCATTAGGTGACCATAATATTAATGCAAAAATTCACAATATGAATGATTCATGAATTTATCCAGAGCCTGTCGACATAACCCATTAAGATATTAAGACTTACAAAAGAAATGAACACCATCAGGTAGCAGAGGCCTAATTAAAGCTTTTTAATGAATCTCAAAATAACCTTTTCCAATGATTTTAAGCCATATTGATCGGGAATAAGGTTGTTATTTGATTGAGTTAAAAGTGTGTTTAAAACGCAGAGTCAGCACGCTTAGTTGGTACGCGGGAAGGTGAGAGTACATATTATATTCTGCTGGTTTTTATGAATCATTTAGGATATCGATATTTGTTGGTTTTAGTTGGAAGGATCGGGGAAATCCTGCAGATAAATTGGTATGTATAGTAAGCTAGCTGTGCCCCGCGGTTTCAGTCGCAGACAAAACCATGACAATTACTACCTAAGCTGTGAACATATTTTAGGGAATGATTTTGAAAAAGTGGCCTATATTTGACCGTGGTTTTTAAACAGTTTTAAAGTAAAAATTTTATTCGTAACAGTGTTCGTGTGGCATTGCCATGGAAGCGTTGGTAACAGACAAACAGACTATTTATAATATTTACAGTATAAATTGTACACAGTCCTTACTAACTAAGTATTTCAATGAATAGCGCAGCAAAACTGTAGTTTATCAAATATCAAAGTATTTTTCATAAATCGTAAATTCATTTACTGACTATTATTCCAGATTGAATATATCAATCAAGAAAGCTTCAGAATGTCTAGACTCTAGGGCAAAGGATTCGTAATTTAAGTAGACAGCCTTTATTATAATTTAGCTTTACCTAAGTTCTACACTGCCTCCTTGGTACAGTGGTTGACGCGTGAGCGTAGAACCGAGAGTTCGATTCCCGGTGGAGACGAAGAAAAAAAAATGTCTCGTTCTGGTAGGACACAGAAGGCTGATCACCTACTTGTCCCTAAAGAAAATCGATCAGTGAAACAGATGTATGCATAATGCATCTGCGGTCTGCCCCTTACCCCACTACGGGGACACTGGACTTCACTTTAAGTTCTACAACCTGTAAACATAAATGTATACCTACCTAAGTTTAATTTAGCGGTAGTTGCTCTTATTATTTTTTAACCATTTGATATAAAATAGTTTGTGTTCACATGTTTATTGCTTAAACACACACTTACCGCCCGCGGCTTCGCCCGATTTGTCTAAAACCTAATAAATTATATACTAAAACCTTTCTCTTGAATCACCCTATCTCTTAAAAAAAACCGCATCAAAATCCGTTGCGTAGTTTTAAAGATACTTAAGCATACAAAGGGACATAGGGACAGAGAAAGCGACTTTGTTTTATACTATGTACTGATATTGAGTATTACGATAGTTTGTACCATTGAAATTTCTTAATAAACTTATTTTTTTTACAACTTTGATGCAAAACCGCGGGCAAAGCCCTAGCAAAATATAATATATCAATTAAGCCCAATAACTATAGATAAATTGATACAGCTGTCATTCACATCTTCATTATTAAGACGCACCTTCGGTAGAACAAGGGCATAATTGTCAAAAATTGCCAAAATGACTTAAATATGCAGAAATGCTTTAAAAAGGCCCTTTCAACTGGAGGGACAAAGACATTCGTTTAATTCCTACAAAAAACAGCCAGATTGAAATAGTGGCGTTGTCATTTTGGCGCTATTTTGTTTCTCTCTTGGCGAGACAAAGTCTCATTGGTTAGTTGTGCCATCGGCGGGGACTGAGCTAGCTGTCACTTGGAGCGCTAACGTCGTTTATGTAAATATGCCCTATAATGTTTTTGATTTCTGGAACGACAAGGCCATATCTGTCACACTTATGCCTAGTTTACGATTTAAAAATTGGGAGGACAAAGTCGTTCAGACAATTGTGCCCTTGTCTGTCCAAGATTTGTTATACTCCATGGTCTTAAAAGTAACATTTTATTCCGATAATTGCTGTAGAGAGCAAAAAAACAAGTTAGTTTTTTAGAAATTTAAACGATAGGACTGCCAATCAAAATACAACAAACACCCACAAATCTATCCTCAAAAACTTTCGAGTTTACATAATAAATAATAATATTAGTAAGATATTTATTCGTAAATAATTATTTTTCTTTTTCAAATTTGTTTTTGGAATGTATTATTTTGCTGTGAACACATTGCCTATAAAATCGATCATACATAAATTAGGGGACCCAGCATAAAGCCGATGCCGTCCATTCTGGAATGTAAAACGTGCAAAAAAAGCTGGCCCAATATCAATATGCACTCCGGCAGAATACATAAGCCTTATAAAAAATGCCTCGAAAAAGGAGGAATTATTTAATGTCAAGGAATTGAATTATGATTCTTTCTTGTTCTGTTATCTTAATATAATATTATTCCAATTTTTAAAGCGATTCCAAAGAATTTTGCTAGGAAACATAATAGTTTCAGATTGTTGAAGATGTGTAATGGCTGATTAGTAAGTTTTGATCTCTATTTTTGTGATAAAGTACTGCGGCTTTCTAAAGTGTTTAAGAAATTAAAACATTTATACAAAAAAACACGTTATTATCATTCCAAAATTATTAACTTAAAGCTTTAGATATGGCCATATTTACAAATTAATTTTCTTGTTGGTGGAACAAGGGCACAAATGTACACCTACTTAAGAAAAAAATATCATTAAAAAAAAACTAGCAGTTTTTAATATTTGTAAACGATACACCTAAAAGAATATAGTATATAGTTTATGTCATACAAAGCAGAACAACCATAAAAAAATTATTATCATAGCTAGACCACATTAAGTACTACAAATATCTTAAAATGGCTCTCCTGTAAAATTGCAAAAACTGTAATTGTGCCCTTGTTCTACCGAAGGTGCGAAGATGTTCTTATAAAACCGCATGACTGTATTTCTGAGTCATTTTTAATTCTCAGAGTTACTTTAAAACGTCATGGTATATTAATTTATATTATTTACAACAATAGCTTATGTTCTAGAATGTAGATACTTAAATCCAGGAGAAAACTATTTACTTTTAAATTACATCATAAAGCTAATGTTCTAAAGAAATCACATTCAGGAGTAAATTGTTTACTTTTAAGTTTAAAATAATTAGAGCTATTTTATTGAATCGATTCATGTTTTATGCGATATTGTCAGTTTATTTTACAACTAGCTTACCGCCCGCGGCTTCGCCCGCTTGTCTAAAACCTAATTAATTATATATCTTCTAAAAAACCTTCCTCTTGAATAACTCTATCTATTAATAAAAACCACATCAAAATCCGTTGCGTAGTTTTAAAGATTTAAGCATACAAAGGGACATAGGGAAATAGGGACAGAGAAAGCGACTTTGTTTTATACTAGTGATGATACAGTTTTAAATGCAAAACAATGACGTATTTTTCCTTCACTGTATTTCGATCTATGGATCTAGTTATTTAGATTCAATATACAAATCACCTCCATAATGAAGTAGTATCCAAAAGATTAAAAAAAAAATCTTAAAAAACGAACAGTGCTGTGGTGTTACCTAAATGTATCTAGTAGGTATAATATTTTTATCATAGTCTTAAACTGACTTGGCAATCTCTTTCAAAAGTAGGTTTTTACGTTTTACCCGGCAAGTGCATTTTTCTCTAAATAAGAGCCTTTCTCGACTCTCGTCGAATAAATAAAATGCGCGAATCGATCCAGTCGTTTTCCAGATTTGCCCTTAGCAACATATTGTATAGATTTAGTTTTATTGGAAACATATAAACTACATAAACTGTATTAGTTATGCATACTAGTATCGCCTCACTCGTCCTTCCATTATTTTTAAACTATAATATATAAAATTAACAGCAAATCTCATTCATGTATTCTATCTTCAAGCTACTTTTGCAGTATTATAACTGATTTACGCAAAATTACTCGTTACTTTAAAAACGTTACTTTTTAAAAACTTCTTTTTATGACATTCAATCTATGACTTGAATTATAACCGACTTCTGAAAAAGGCATATTAATGCCTTTTTTTATTAATCAAATGAGGAATCAATGTAATGCATATACATAATATGTAAGTCATAACACTCATGTATACACGCATATTACCTACTAACATTTCATTAATTACCAATAATCCAGACCCCACGCTCGAACCAGGGCCTGAAAACAAATAAAAAAAATAAAAAAAAATATTAGAAAATATGTTTTTGTGCGCAGCTGCAGTATCGTAGACTTCAATCACGTCGCATTGAAGGAAACACGTCGGTTTTTACCTCTTCGATACTGTTGGAACACACTAGGTGATTTCATATTTATTTGTCTTTTTTTTGCTGAAAAAAAATTAAAATGATATTTTAGTCAGTAGTGATAGATTTGAAGACAATTAAATTTAAAGACCATTTTGTAAGTAGTGATGAAATATTATAGAGACAATTAAATATTTATTATTTCTTAATTAAACTAGAACATATTATATTGCATTGCATTAGATAATGGGAAAGGAATCGAGTCCAAAAAACCTTACAAGTTGAATAATGTACCAAGACTCGATTTGAGTAAGGAAACTACATGAACATGTGTACATATCAGCTTAGGTAGGTACAAAGTAATAATAATAACAAACAACAGACAAGTAATAATTATAACAAATAAAAGATTTTTTACACCATGGAAAGTTATTACCATATCTTAATGTAAGTTACCTTACAGTGAAAATTTTACCTACATAATATTTTTGTTTACATTTCTCTCGTTCTTACATTTTTGTCAAAATCTCTATTGTTTGTTGTTTAGTGACTCTTTATGATGTTTTTTATTAATAAAAAGGCCTCCTAACTTAAGGAATCATGTGATCCTTTCAATCAAGGATTTAAACTATTTCGTTAGCATATTCCTTCCATAAAAATTAGTCCATGTAATATTTCAATATTAATGTAAAACCACATCTTAAAACCACCCCGTGTGAGTTCCATGCGTGAGCCCTATCATTACAGCCTGCGCGGACGCAGCATTATCTTCAGTACATAGATATTATATACAATTATATCCTACATAGCGCTTATTTACCGCACAAGCGACACGCAAGCATTTTTATATAGTGAAAACGTGTTTGTACCATTGTTTCTGCATTCGGATTGTTGTGTTTGTTTGTAGATTTGTTTCTTATGTAATAAATCTATACAATATTATAAAGCTGAAGAGTTTGTTTGTTTGAACGCGCTAATCTCGGGAACTACTAATCTGATTTGAAAAATTCTTTCGGTTTTAGATAGCCCATTTATCGAGGAAGATTATAGGCTATATATAATGCTACGACCAACAGGAGTGGAGAGCTACGGGGGTGAAATCGCGCGGAGCAGATAGTCTTATTATATAGGACAATCGTTTAATTAGCTTTACCTGTATGTTTGTATGACTTCTTGAGACTCGATTTTGACTTTAAACAGATAGACTTAATTCAAACTTTGTACACTTATCATGGATCGGTGACAATATAATAATTTCGAGTTCAAGCATGTTTTTATTTTTATTTTTATAACTAGGTCCTTTTATTTTGTAATCTAAGAACTAGGTATATTTATGGTAAGTTCTAGGTATATATATTGAATTATACGAAGACTTTTTTCCTTCTATTTCTCAAAAACTATTGAAAATATGCCGAAATTTAGATGCCTAGATGTTTTATGGTTTTGAATAATAATGATATTATACGTATATAATATAATAGCGGGAAATAAAACACGTCTTTTTATTATTTTTACAAATTTATTTTCAAGTAGATACATATTATAATAATTAGGAATTAGGAATAATCAGTTTTGTTCAGAAGAATCTTGACTCTACAAAATATTGATTTCATTGAGAAAAAGAAATAAAAGGCTACACAGGTAAAGGGTAGTATATAAGTAAGACTTAAGTAACTAAGTTATATAAGTGTATCTAACTTAGTTGTTAACATGATGTTACGCAACTTAAGAAGTTATACGTAACTCTATATTCTCTATCTATAGGTACTAATATTATAAAGCTGAACAGTTTGTTTGTTTGAACGCGTTAATCTCGGGAACTACTAGTCCGATTTGAAAAATTATTTCGGTGTTACATAGCCCATCTATCGAGGCTATATATATATATATATATATATATATCATCACACTAAGACCAGTAGGAGCGGAGCAATGCGGGTATAACCGCGGAGCACAGCTAAAGTCTTTGGTATAAAGTAACTTTGTACGTTATCATCTGAAAAGTTCTTTTAATATTAATACCAAAGTATTAATGCAAACTATTTCACATTTATTACTACTTACAAGCAATTTTTAAAAGGTTTTTACCAGTAGTTAAATTACTGTATGTAAAATATTCTGTAGAATATAATATGGTCTATATTCTTCTTTGTTTTTACACACGAGTTAATAAATGAATCAGTACCTACTACCTTTTTTTTAAAGTGAAACTTTTATTACATCGTCTCAAACTTTTTGGTCTGTGTAGCGCATGTCGCGTGACGCACGATACGTACGATAATTATCGTACAAATACGATATTTTTTAGTTAAATGTGAAAAAAAGTTTCACTTTTGCCGTGGTTTCATAAAACCACTCAACATTTTTTTTTATAGTGGGGAAATCTTCCAAAGATACCCACGGCCCCCGGGGAAGGAGCCGTGGGTTATGTCGGATTCTTACCGACTAAAACCCCACTGTTTTCCGTCGAGCCGCTTTAATGATGGGGCCGCGGGTATTGGTTAGAATTCTTCCGCGACAGTACCTACTACCTACGCTTGTACGGCTAGGATATAATAATATTACAAAGAAAGTATGATTTTTATTCATTTCGTATTCAACAAATTGTAAATTATTACCATCGTAAAGCTACTTATTTTCCAACGATATTAATTTGTATAAGCAGGGCGAAGCCGGGACAACACTAAAATAGGGTAAATATTAGAGATTTTTGGTTTTGGACAACATCACGAGAGAAGCCGCGTGCAGCTATTATACTATAAACTCCGTTAATTCATCCTTCATTTAGCGACTAAGAAATACAGTAGCTGTAACAATGGAGGTTTTTTTGGTCCCGTTCATGACCACTGGAGCATTGCAATGTTCATTCAGCTATGTGATGCGATGTGTATAGGATTAAGTAGTAAAGGAACCGATCTGATACTGACGACTGACGGCTCTATGTTGTCGTTGTGTCTATGGTAATCGTACTAATGTTAATTTGGTTTATGATACTACTTTTGTTTTTTTTTTTAAACCTTTATTTTATACTATAATCTCGTCACTTTATAAGAACTGAATTTAAATCTCTAGCCTCTATCACTGCATAGAATGAAGACAAACGCAGGCTTGGACTAATACTCTGAAAAAAAAATTACACTTATTATTTTTATTTAATTAGATCAGAATTTTAAACATGCTAGTATTACACATTATATTATTTGAGATAATTTACATTTGTGTGCATTCTAAATTCCAGTTAATTTACATGATGACAATTTATCAACTATTATACAAATAAATCAATATTATAGTTGATAAATTGTCATTGAAAAATTCTAGTTTTCACATGGTTTTCACATTAAAAACAGATTGTGCTTATTTTTTTATCTGACACTGGTTACTTATTTTTTTGCCGAAAATTTAAAAAAAAACTCGTTGCAAAGTGACGTTTAATTAGCGACAGTACCTGCGAAATCCCGTGTTTAACATTTGTCACATCCATCATATTTCATTGTCGGCAATGTCGGCGAACTACAGGTGGTCATTTCTTTTGGTGAAAGTTTCGCCGACAAAGTGTCGGTGTTTTTAAAAATGTTCCTTTCTTTTTGCGTTTTTAATTTCGTTATGGATTGGTGCAACTTTAATTACATTATTTTATGATGAAAGTGGATCAGTTTTATGAGTTATTGATTTGAAGTTATTCAATATTTATTACGATCTAAACTACAAATGTACCTGAAAATAAAAATATTATCTCATTTTTACATAAATGTGTGTTTATTGACATTATAATTCATTCATTCTAAAATATTTATTGTCTACGCTTATTGATTCATTGCTTTCTTCTAAGTTATTTCAATAAAAACTTAATAAAGATGATTAATGTGAAAACGGTGCCGTTGCCTATTCTGCATTAAAAAAAAAAAAAAAACTTGGCGCCAAATAATACGTCAAACTATTCACAGATAATAAAGTCATTGCCAAAATATAGTAGCAACATGTCAATCACAGATATGCAATGTCATGTACTAATGCTTTAAAATCCATGGCCGACTTGAATTTTGTCTCGTCATCACTTTTATAAATGGACCGGCTCTTGAGAATAATAAAAAATAATAGAAATCGCACGGAACTGTCAAAATATTTAGTTTCAATTTATTGTTCATTAATTTACTTTGCTAGGGTTAGTGGCCGTTCCCTAGAGATGTGGAAGATCTTATTTTGCAGTTTGCACGAACCATTTCTTTCTATGGTGTATCAAATTAAATATGCTAAGATTGGAAGTTTAATTAAAAGACTAGTCAAATCAAACATTAACTTAATACGTATGTGATATTATGTTAAAATATCAGACTTTCTCCATCCAATAATGCAAGATTTTGTTAGGGGACGTAGATCGTAGCAACGTAGATCTTGCTACTTATACAAGATGTTTCCTCCGGTTTCTTCTTATGGTCATAGCGTGATGTTATCAGTGCCGGCGTAAGGGCCACTGACACCCCGGGCGAAAATATTGTAGCGCCCACTTGAGGGAAGCGATGTCAAGTGTTAGGTTAACCAAATTCAGAACTTGGCGCCCCCCCCAGAATTTGTCGCCCTGGGCCATTGCCCCCTCAAGCCCCCCCTAACGCCGACACTGGATGTTATGCTTTCCTCAATACATGGACATTGAACACTCCAAGATGAAAATCGAACAAAATAGTTCCTGACATAAGCTCGTCAATCAACTTACAGCTCTATACTTTTAGTGTAGAGAAGCTCGCTGTAAAATAATTATCTACATAATAAGTATGTTTTCTTTTAGGAATAGGTATGTTTTCGTATGTCGACATAGGCTAAGCCCAATTTGTCGTAAATAATATTTGATAAATTTTACTAATACAGATGGACGGACGACCTGGTCCGAGTGGCAGGGAGCCGCTGGATGCAGGCCGCCGGTGACCGGTCGTACTGGAAATCCTTGAGGGAGGCCTTTGTCCAGCAGTGGACGTCCCACGGCTGAAACGAACGAACGAACGAACGAACTAATACAGACAAAGTTGTGAAAGCTAAAAGATAAAACAGAATTAAGTAAGTTTTATGTTTTATTTTGAAATCTAATAAAACAAAATACAATCAAAAGTCTGACCGTAAAATGGAGAAATTAATCGAAAGATAAATATTTTACATCATAACATAAAGGTTCATTCAGAAACAGGTATACGTGACCATAGACAAGCCGGGCTAACAAGGCAGATTTTAATTATCTTAAAACCAGAGATTTCTTTTTTTTTTGGCGCGGCGTCTTTATGCCGCGGTGCCTTTAATTTTTTTGATTGTGTAATTTGTGAAAATGGGATGTTAGCGCCATTTTAGTGTTGGACTGATCTTTTTTAAATTATTATTGATATTCGTTTGTTTCCGGTTGTTTGACCGGCCACCCAGATTGGAGTTTAATTGATGTGTACTTTGTAGAACATTTGGTATACATAATATTTAGTTTATAGATAACTAACTAATATACCTATAGAAAATTATGACGGAAAAGTATTTGAGAAAGCGGAAAATGTCATTATATGCTTTAATAATTAATTCCATTCGCCATTTTATATAGTTTTTATTTCAGGATATGATCCGGCTTTAATCCAAGATACTGTAAGACTTTTACGGGAAACGAATTTACTAATATAGGTAATATTACTTACAAGCTTACCATAAAACATGACTTCCTTCTCATCGTCATTTAAAAATAATTGGTTGTCTGTAAAGTCGCTTTACTGACGATAATAGAACGTGACAACGCGCTCTCGCTTGCACTTCACATGGAACGCCTCAGAGCGAGGTAACGCCGCATGAGTCATGTTTTTTCGTGCGTGCATCCGGCTCTATCGAATTATAAGACGTCACGTCAAAAACATAGGTACAATATAATTATTTATCATTTACAAAAGGCTGAAATATTTGAAGTATTAGGTACTACATTACTTAACTTTGCGTAGAAGAGTTATTATTTTAATACAAAACCTATGAGTAAAGCTAATGATTCATAATATCTCAAGTTAAGTAAGTGAAGTCCCGTGTCCCCGTAGTGGGGTAAGGGGCAGATGCATTATGCATACATCTGTTGCACTGATCGATTTTCTTTAGGGACAAGTAGGTGATCAGCCTTCTGTGTCCTACCAGACCGAGACATTTTTTTTTCTTCGTCTCCACCGGGAATCGAACCCAGGACCCCTCGGTTCTACGCTCACGCGTCAACCACTGTACCAAGGAGGCGGTCAGTTCATTATATCTAGTTGGTAAATATTTCTAGTGTTTGAATATAATAATGTTTTATATATTTCTTTAAAATATTAAAAGATCTATTAATAAGGACTTCTTTTATCACTTCCTATACCTAAATTTTAGGCTAAAATAAAATCCCTTTGTCTGTTATTTGACTTTGATTTTGCAAACATACATATCTACTTACATATATTCAGAAATTTTCATGTTTATACTAGTCGCTCGTCCCGGCTCCACCCGACTGCCTGTATAAACTAAATAGTAAAAACTAAGAAATAAGAAGTAAAAGCCAATGCGATTCAAATAGATGTAGATTTCAGCTGTAAGGTAGGTACCTGGTGAAATTATGTTTGAAATCGGTCCAGTAGTTTTTGTAAAAACCTTACAAACATACCTACATACGAATGTCCCTCTTTATACCTAATATTTTCAGATAGTAAAATAATCATTGAAATCGATAGAGCAGTTTTTATAAAAACCTTACAAACATATTATACACAAATTATAATATTAGTTTATAAGTTTAATAGGACTTAATACTAACATCAAAATAGCGTGAATCCAGGCATTATAAGTCTATCTATTGCCATAATTTACATCAATTTCAATTCATCTATTCACAATGATATTCATTATGTCAATTTGTATGCACTTATGCGCATGCGCACAAAATCGGTGGCTTAATTTGTTAATATGCTAGTTTAGTATCGTTATGTTTGGAATTTAATCGTAGGTATTTTAAAACAAAGTATGAATAACAACTGGTAAATAGCTAAATGGTTTGTAGAACTGCATTTGAAAAAATATTATAAAACTGTCCTAGTAAAAATCGCAGTAACAATTATTTATAAGTTCATTCAAATCATAAATATATACATGCCAATATAAAAAAAAATAGAAAAAGGCATCCAGTTTTTAAAAATAAGTTTTCTATGAAGTATCAATTACATTTGAAATCACTACATAGTATAAAACAGTCGCTTTCTTTGTCCCTATGTCCCTTTGTATGCTTAAATCTTTAAAACAACGCAACGGATTTTGATGCGGTTTTTTTTAATACATAGAGTGATTCAATAGGAAGGTTTTAGTGTATAATTTATTAGGTGTTAGACAAAGCGGGCGAAGCCGCGGGCGGTTAGCTAGTGGTTATATAATATGAGAACAAATGTAATATGTACTTACTTACTTTTAAATACATATTTACAATTGAAAATGTAGTCAAATCTATCTCTGTGTGATTTCATCAAGATCGCATCAGCAGCTTTTTCATGAACTCACATACTTTTATATCTTATTTATGTGATGATATAAAGCCGATAACCTTTCTGGATATTTGTTCATGTAACACTGGAAGATTTTGTCAAATCGGACTCGATTAGCGCGTTCAAACTAACTCTTCAGCTTTATAATATATTGGTATAGCCACAGTATTACAATATTTTAGATTAATCCTATCCTACTTATCCTTCTTTAATAGGTATTACCTATACATATTATATGCGAAAGTTTGTGAGGATGGATGGATGTGTATCATGTATGTGTACCTCTGTATGTTACTCTTCCACGCAAATACTACTGAACCGATTACAATGAAATTTAGCACACATATGGATAGGTTTTATCCCGTAATCCCACGAGAACGGGAACGTTTGTCTTTAAAAACGCGGTCGTAGCCGCGGAAAGCTAGTAGAATATACCTAATGCATGAATATACAATGCAAATAATATTATGCGTTAATAGTGAACAACTGATGATTAATGTTGATTTAATTAATATACAGGCAAAGAGATAATTGCTGTCTGTCACTTAGGATTAATAAATTGACTGAATGAATTAAGACATTAGCCAACATTAGCCTAACAAGATTGCAATAGTAAATATGTAGGTACTTAAATACAATTTTTATAACCATTTGTTACGGTGCGGTGTTGAGATTTGTTAAATATTTTTAGATTATTTACAATTAAAATAAATGACAATTTTGGTCGTGGTCGTCGTCGTCGTTGGTAGTGTAACCGAACCATTACTAAAATATGAGCTTATGTCAAAAATTAGCGATAGCAGTTTCTATTTCATAGTGTTATTCTATTCTCTGACATTAGTCTCGGCCTGCAGTAGTTTCTGAGATTAGCGTGTTCAATCAAACAAACTGTTCAGCTTTATATTATTAGTATAGTGGGTATAAAATTAAATTTAAGTAAGTGTTTCTAAATAGTAAAACAGTAGGCTATTTATTAACGTTAGTATAAGGAAAGAACTGACTCGAATAGACGTTTATTATCATAATTAAAACCAAATAGAAATAAAATATCCCACCAAAAACATTTTCATGTAAAATGTTGCCAAGACGAACCCATATGACTCGCACGGTCAAAAAGTTATCAGATCTCATGTAGAGCCAAGCTTCTAACACTACACGCCCTAACTCTACAAGGTCTAACTTCACAAACTCTACACCTTAGTCAAAATATGTGGCTTGGCCATTTCGCTACATTCACATCGGCGTAAGGTGAAAAATTAATTAATTCACTGTTCATTACTTTTGTGTTATACAATAGTTCTTGTAGTAACGAACGGCCAAGCCACATATTTTGACTAAGGTGTAGAGTTTGTGAAGTTAGACCTTGTAGAGTTAGGGCGTGTAGTGTTAGAAGCTTGGCTCTACATGAGATCTGATAACTTTTTGACCGTGCGAGTCATATGGGTTCGTCTTGGCAACATTTTACATGAAAATGTTTTTGGTGGGATTTCATTTCTTTTTGTAAGTTGTTTGTAACAAAATTTTAAATGTCGATTAAATTTTTTTTTAACAAGGAGTACATATACGGGAGTACATGTACGTAGATCTATAGGGGAACCAAGTTTTAGATTATTAGATTAGACCTCTAGCGTCATCAAAATTTAATTTAAAATTACAGGTCTCATACAAACTCCCATCCCCTAGTTTAAGGAGTTGGGGGATGAAAGTTACAAGTTTTATAATTTTTTTGTTGTTTGTGTGCTAATACTAGCTTACATACAAAATTTCAGCTTTCTAGGACATTAGGAAATACCTTAAGAATTTTGATGATCATCAGTGAGTCAGTGACGAAATTAGCGTTTTTTAGATATAAATAAAATCTGAAGTATAAAAGCTAATGTAATTAAAACTTAATATGTTCAATAAGTCCGCTATTGACAATATATCCCGAAAATTTTGTTGATCTAGCATAATCCAAACCCAAGTTATGAGGGTTCAAAAAAACGTCGAAGCGCTTCGAGAAAAGGTAGGTAGTGCCCGTGCGCTTCGCTTGTTCGCTTGGCTCGTCTTGGCGGGGGCACTACCGTGCCCCCAGATACACTGTTAATTGATAGTTTAACGTGTCTTTTTCTATCTTCGTTTACTGTGTCAGTTTATTTATAAGAAATATGCTGATTGTCTTGTTAATAACGTTTGATATATGGACTTTTAGACGGTTAGTTGCGTAATGTTAACAGGTGATTCTTCTTTTCTTTCGGGCTCTAGATTATCGAACTATTAGGTTTACTTATCCTTTATAGTTTATACTAGCTTTAAACCCGCGGTTTCGCTCGTGTAACTTAGAAGATTATTATTATTATAAGATAAGTTTATTAATTAAAAGAAGCATAAGCTTCTTGGACCAAAACTTGGAAGAGGACATAAGTTTTACGTAAAAATCATTACAGATTTTTGGGCTTGAAAATGGCACAGAAAAACATATTTTTATGAACGTTTATTACAATAGATATACCTATTGATACAAAAGGAAGGAAGGCAAGTGAAACATTTCTAGTATAGCTTTAAGCTTAATATATTTAGCTGTAAAAATAACATTACTCTTTGAACTGGAGACCCACCAATAGACTGACTGCTTAGTAGCGCTACCTTTAAACTAGGCAGAAGTGTTTTATAAATATAGAGTCAAAGTTTGTTCAAAACGCATTAAAATCTCTACATAAATACTTATACATTTCTCTAGATTTTATTTAAGTAACTCTAGTATTAATTGTAGTTACAAGAAGATCTAATTGATAAAATATCTTATTAAATATTAAAAACTAGCTTTTCGCCCGCGTCTTCGCCCGCGTTTTCAAAGGAAAACCCGTATAGTTCCCGTTCCCGTGGGATTTCCGGGATAAAACCTATCCTATGTGTTAATCCATGTTATCCTCTATATGCGTGCTAAATTTCATTATAATCGGTTCAGTAGCTTATGCGTGAAAACCATACATACATACATGCAAACCTTTCCTCTTTATAATATTAGTATAGATGTAGAGTTGTAGAGATGATTGTTGTCTTTTCGTGTAGGTACGTGCAAAAACTATTGTATCGATTTGGTTGGAATTTGGTTTTTAGCACATACATTACATTACCCCCTTATTGCATGAATTATTAAGGAGATGAAATAAAAATTATTTTTTTGCAAAAAAGTGTTTATTAGACCTTACATTATGAGATCAAATTGAGAAAAAAAATTATTTACTTATATTATAGAAAATATATAACGGCGCCATATATGGACTCGTATGCAGTGTTTGTTGTATTTTTTCTGTCATATATGGCTTCGTATGCAATTAGAAAAAAGTAACTAATTAATAAAATAAAAACATATTCCGGATTAATTTCACACACACGGTTGCTAAGCCCCAAACTAAACTTAAGCTTGTATCCTGAATGCTTAGTCAACTGATATGCTACATATACTTTACATAAATCCTATCCTACTTATATTATAAATTCGAAAGTTTGTGAGGGTGCACTGAGAAAAATTTTCTTTAGCAAAGTACCAATTTAGCTCGGTTAAAAATTATTCTGCTGCATTCAATTAAGACATATTTAAAATATGCATTAAAGCTTTGCTAGTATTATACAAGCAAGTATTGCTAAATATTCTTGGCTATTATTAAAAAAGTACTTATTTATTTCAAAATTACCGACTCGGTCAATATTACCTTTACCGAATTAGGTTCAAAATAGACAAGCTTACGTTATTATTTAATGATAAGCAAGTTATTTAATTTTAGACTTAACCATAGTTGGCTACTATTTACACAGAGTTCGGTTAAAAATAAACAAGCTTACATAATGATTGAATGACAAGTAAATCATTTAAATTTAGACATAATATTATTTGGCTAAAATTAAATAACTTTCTATGATGCATATAACCGTGTTTCTTACTTAAAAACAAACAAGTAACTTATCTATTGGGAGATAAGCACAGCTCGGCAATTAACAATGGAGCGAATACTATTTTTGACCGAGTAACTTGATAAGAATGAAACAAGGAATTGGCTGCGTAGCCCGCAAAGTCAGCCATTTCTATCAAATCATAGTCGAGTGACGAACGTGTCTGTTTAAGCGCCGCCTCAGCACCTACAAGGCAGATTCAAATTTACATTAAAAACTTTTCATCATCATTTTAATTCAAACTATTATAGAAGAGCAAGATGCAGAAGACAAACTATTAGGGCTCAAAAACAGCTATGGACAGCCGTAGAACTAAAGTGGCAAGACTCTACAGAGACGAAGCTAATTGCTGCAAAATAGTTAACTATAGCTCCAATACCTCAATACAATGAATATGCGGCTCTTAAAAAACCCAAAGGATATCTTCTGGTGAGTTCAATTTTTTTGAATTTTTTGTCTGCTTTAGTTTAATTACTTTTGTATAATATTTACTTAGGTTTTTTTATTTTTTACAGCTAGAAAAAGATTGTGAAAACCAAAGGACAATATATCACTGAAAGCTTCCCCACAATCAAGCCAAAAATATTTGAATTAGTAAGTTACTTCTGATCAAGCCAGATATTGTCAAATTCTTATTACTTTATTAAATACCTATTACTTTAGTAAATTACATTAGGTAGGATATAGTTCCCATATAATATGTAAAGAGCTTATTGTACTTTAATTTTTTTTTTTGGTGCAAAAAATGTTTAAGTTTTAGCATTTATGATCATTTTCCCGACGACGAATGTGAATTATGTTTCAATGAGAATAAATTCAAATGTTTAAAATAACGGTTTTACTTGTTGGGTTGTAATAAAATTATTAGATCAAAAAGATTACTTATTCTCCTAACTTATTCTATAGTTTTTGCCTAAACTTTTGACTTATCAAATACATATAAGTACAATATTTAGATGTAGTAACTTGCTTACATTACCATAATGGTTGTTTGTTTTTATGTAAACAAACCTAAACCACTTTCATTATAGAACAAACTCCAACATCGCGAAATAAAATCAGCTGTTCCGTAGATTTTGGCAGAGTAGATAATTCCACTTTTGTATATGAAACAGCTGATATTTCTTTTACGATGTTGGATTTGGCTTTGGATTAGGTATAGACCTAATTAAAGTTGTTCAGGTTCGTAGTGCGAGTCATTCCTTAAAAGTTTACTCATGATTTATATTTAACCCTGTTATTGTGAAAATTAAAACACAAAATAGTTATTGTTTCTTGACATTGTGAATTGTGTACTATTTTTAAAAGTAGTAGTATCTAAGTGTAAGTAGTATGTTACTTGAAATGATTGTATCGTGTACTGAATAAAGCTAATTTCATTAATGTGCATAATTTTCTTTCAGTTTCTTATAAGTTTTTGGTGTGTCGGTAAAATGAGTGTTATTTTCCTACATGAACGTTTCATTGGCTTTTTTTCCGACATGCCAAAATTTTGCCCCCTGCACTAATGACAAATGACAACATATCGAACTAGGTAAATATTTTCAGTATGAGCTGACTTCACATTGCATACAGGGTGTAACAGAAAGGGGTTACACATCTAAGCAGGGCGTGATGTACCTACTGATGAAACTGAACAATTTTCCCAAAGAACATAATGTCAAAAGATGAAAATAATGGAGAGGTTTAATTTTTTTTTTCATCTTTCGACCCATTTTCCTTGGGAAACGTTGTTCAGTTTCATCAGTGCATCACGCCCTGTTCGGATGTGTATATCCCCTTTCTGTTACACCTTGTATAGGTTTTACAAACATTCACAGGTCAGCTTATACTGAAAATATATAGCTTAATATGTGTCGTTTGAATTAGTATTTGCAACAAAGTATTTTAGCTATGGTTACCTAATAAACCCGCCTAAGAATACAAAGTAACTTGGCTAAATATACCAATCTTAATTGACTAGAAAGAACAGAGTATATTTAGTTATAGTTAACCAATGAACACGATTGACAGTACCCAGTAACTTGGCTACGTATACAAATTTTCAATTGAGTAGAAGTAACAAAGTAGATTGGCTGTCCCTACCCAATAAATATGATTAACATTATCGTGTTACTTAGCTAGTTTTACGCAACAACTTTGCTAAAAACAACAGAGCACGTTGGGTATTGTTAACAGAGTAACGCGATTCACTATAGTAAGTAGGTAAGTTATATTTACTGAGTGAATAGTTTAAAAGCAACAAACCTTTAATACGTATTTTTTGACCAGCTTAGTGGGTTTATATTACCAACATACGTTAACAAAGTTGACTTGTATAATTTTAGCAACAAACTTTGCAGGCTCCCTCCGAAGCAAGTTACTCGGTTGTAAATAGCAGCAACTTGTTTATTTATAGCCGTCACGTTTTTTCAGTGTGGATGTATGTGTATGTGTTTGTTTGTTACTGTTTCACGCAAATACTACTGAACCGACTTCTATGAAATTTAGCACACATAATATAGAGGGTAACTTGGACTAACACATAGGATAGGTTTTATCCCGAAAATCCCACGGGAACGGGAACTATGCGGGGTTTTCTTTGAAAACGCGGGCGAGGCCGCGGGCGAAATGTTAGTACTTTATATGGATACCTAAATAACACCCAGAATCACAGCCAACTTATACTTCGTGAAATTGCTTAAAACAATTACGTTTGTCATTATAACATAAAAACACGTTATATTTTTCACATAACGTGAAGGAACGAAATTGGAACAATATAGGCATAGCTGACGGGCGTTCTTCTTCCAAATTCGGTAATGACTAATCCCATCAGACCGTACAGAATCAAAGTGAAAATCTAGATGTCCTGCAGGAGTTTTTCGTAGCTTTTTTGCGGTAATTGGCGAGTCAGAAATACTGAGGAGACTCCAGAGATGCCGATGTTTCTAAGTTTTTGAGAGACGACCACGTCTTTTGGTAATAAGAGCTTTCCCTGACTTTCGCATTTGCTCTGAAACGGCTAATTAAAAATCATACAGTGGCATATAGCATGAGTCTGTATTTATTGATGATGATATAATATTTACATGCTTAGCATAGTGAGATAAAAGTATCTAGGATTGATACTGGAACAATCAGTGAAAGTATCCTTGAATGCTGTGCTTGAATGCATACCCAGCCACATATGACATAATATATTTTGGACGGAATGCATACGAAGCCAAATATGACAGATTTGGAAAAGTACAAAAAAACATGATTAAAGCAAAAAAACAACCTAACCAAATGTTTTACCTTATTTTAGAAAGACTAAAGAATGAAGAAATATTTTTTTTCATGGCTTTACTCACCTTTTTGATATTGAAATCTTAATTTGAAAATCACGGTTTTTTCCGCGCACCCAAACCGTCGCACGCGCTAGACTAAATCTATAATATATCTGATGGATAATATTTACACTGTATAAATTAATTACATTCCAATTCTCGATGAAATGCTGTTTAAGATGTAAGGTAGTTTTTTTAGATATTGTTTATAGTTAGCCTATAAAAAATTCATAAACTTCGTCGTCCATATATGGCTCTGTATGCGGTAAGGGGTTAAGGTAAGAAAATCAGTTCAATATCAATCTAAGTAGGTATGTAGGAAGCTAGGAATATAGGTAGGTAGTCGTTTCAGCTGTGACACGTCCACTGCTGGACAAAGGCCTCAAAGTTTTCCTCGACGACCGGTCACCTGCATCCAGGAACACCTATATAGGTAGAAAAATTTGCGTGTTTTGTAGTTTGTGATTCATTAAATTTTTCGTACAATTCTCTCTTATTTTAAAGTGAATATTTAAAGACCTTAGGTACCTTATTTTGGAACATTAGGGCAGGGAGAAATAATAAAACAAATTTAAAATAAATCGTTTATTCATTAAAACTTATTCATATTAGGTATTGTTATAGGTTTATACAATAAAGTTTGTAAAAATAATAAATGAAATATTTAAAAAGCATTTAAAACATTTCATTAGATCTAGTTTTACGAATGTTATATGGTACATAATTATTACTAATAAGGGGTAAGTCTTTATTTGGTTCATTAAAATAATTTACAAATAAATTATTTTATTAATGTTATGTAACATTACAATTTTAAAATAAGTATTGTTTTACTTTTATACACTTTTATAAAGTTCATTTTCTTCAAACTTTTCCTATAACTTGGAGGTTGCCTGGAAGATATCGCTTCTTAGCGATAAGGCCGCCTATTTATACCGCTCCAGTGTGTATCTACTATTATTATTTGATTTTGTATTGTTTTGTGTGTGCAAATAAAGTGTTTTTTATTTTTATTTTTTTATTGTATACTTGAAAACGAGCAGGAATGCTTACCTTCAAGAAAAGTCTCTTTTTAAACGATCCTAGAAGCGTCTTTTACCTATATACCTACGTATATTACCAACCTATGTTTAAGTCGTCGTCAAATTTAATCAGGCGTTAAATAACGTAACTTTTTAGTTCAACGTTTTTTACTAGCTAGGTATAGCTGATTGTCATTCAGCTAATCAATCGAAAAGCTAGGCCAATGACTTACATAGTATATTTTAACATTCTACTTCACACAAATCAATAAAACTCTAACATCACCAACCAACCATTAATTTATTGTCATTCTAATTACACAAACAAACTGCAACTATAATAAATGCACTTGGCACACCCCATTCTTTTGTACGAAAAGATTATCGAATACAAGAATATAGGTAGATACCGTAATACCTACAGACTTATTTCGAACAATGCCCACGAACCCTTCAAGTGGGGCAAAAAATTCGCATATTACCCGCACAAAGGATGAATAGGTAACCAATTGTGAAAAAATACTGCCGCTATGTCATTTTTAAATTTGAAATGGCACAAAAGATACCGCGTCTAATGCAATTTTTTGCACGTGGCGCTTGAGTTATAAACGAATGATTATTTTTATTGTTGGCAATACTTAAATTGTGTAAGTTGTTATGTTGGCTGTTGTTTTTGGAGGTTGTTGGATATACATATTGTTAAGAAATTATCAGTAGCAACAACAAGAACAAGAAGTTATCGAAACCTGCAATTTTATTGAGATAAAGTAAACAAATTGTTTACTAATATTTATAATACTTATAATAAATATAATAAAACGTTTAGCACAAGATCAAATCTAATCATAATTAACATTTTAACAAAATACACAATATTACATAGTTAAAACTACGAACTCCAAATATTTAATCTCTTTACCTTAACAAATCTCTAACTAGGTGTAAAACAATTTTATTATCTATAATTAATCGCAAAAGGTTACCTGCCAACCGACGTCAATTAATATTCCTATTTAATCTGTCTCGAACAGTAGTTAATGAAGTTCCTCCATAGTTTATGGTCGTTTTATTTATAATCTGTGACATTTATCGTTTGTTGCTCATTGTATGAATAGGCCTTATCTGTTTTATGAGGCGTGAACATTTTCTTTGTCGTAAATTTACAAAAAAATACCATTGTGTCTCTGACCGTCGTGGTAGGTAGATTTGCGAATTTAGAATTGCGACAGGTTATGTTAAATTTATAAATTAGATTTTTATTTATCTGTAGAAAGTATTTAAAAATTTTGAAGTTTGACAGGTACACTTCGAAATTTTATTATGTAGTTTTTTATCTGTGTGATTTTTATTAATTCTACTAATTAAAATCGATCGCTTATTAAGGCTTTTCTAAAGATTTAACGAACCCATTGATGTAACAAACTAATACACCCCTTTTATTGTTCATTTATATTCTATCCAAGTTTGCATTAATTAATCTAATTCCTTGTTTTATAACAGCCGTCACAATCAAACGCCGGCACAGACAATAAAAAGTTTTGTATTTTTAATTGCGTATTACAATCATGGCTTTGAATATACCACAGTTCCACGTAAAATAAACAAACAATAAAAACATAAAACCATGCCTATTAATGTTTCTAAGAAAATCGTTTGGTAGGGAATCGACTTTACGACCATTTTACTGTTAAATTACTATTACAGATTATGACGTAAAAAAAACGTAAATGGCGCGCGATTTTGAATTTGGTCTGTGGTTTGAACTCGGTAGCCATCTTGAAATTTTATGACCCGATTATGCTATAAATATTGCATGTAATAATATTATATTTTACGATTGAACGCGCCGGGTTTGATGTTAAAAGAAAATTTAAAGTTTATTGACTTTTGGTTCCTTTATTTGGACTTTTACTCCTTTGTTTGATTAAAGAAATATAACTATTTAGATACAACACTATGCTTTTATTAGGTACGTTAGTAGGTTGTCTACTTTGTCCAAAGAGAAATACTTATAACCTATATTATCATCCATTCTGTAGGTAATTATACTAATTAATATAATTTATTATGAATTTTCATACGAAAACCGTATTAGATTCGAAAGGTCAGTAACAATTTTAAATAAAGTTAAGATGCTTTGATTCTAAAGGACTAAAATAAACATAAATAATATCTCCCTACATATAAAAAATAAAATAAATAAAATAAAAATCATTTATTGAACAAGCTTCCTTACATCAGAATATAGACCCCAGACTTCCAATACAGCTTTCGCTGTGTTTCAGGAGTCTGTGCCTTCCCGATAGGTACATTACATCGAATAGTTCAATAGTAATTAGTTACATAAAATAGACCGGGTATTAAAAAAGCCATAAGTGTCTTATGGCAAATATATAAGACTTAGTCCGATCGTATTTCAATTTAATCATAATAATAAATAAATATTTCAGGACAATTTTCACACACGACACGATCATCCCATACTAAGCTTTCGCTTGTGTTATGGAAACCAGATAGCTGATAAACATACATATATACATATATTATAATTTTAAATAAAAAATTGCTAATGTATTTGTTATGTATCTTCTTGTAACAGTTACATAAGTTATTTCATAAGGGCCGATTTTTCAATGCTTGGATAAAACTTATTCGTCGAATAATGTATAAAACTACCATTTTAAAAACGTATTCTAATTGCCCGTATTTGACAGTTTACGTGACATTTTTATACTATCGTGTAATACTTTATTGGACGGATAAGTTTTATCCAAGCATTGAAAAATCGGCCCTTATGGTAAAAACTAAAAGTATTTGAATATTTGAAACATTTTACTAAAATTTTAACTAGATGGCGCTACGTGTAGTTACGAACTGTTGCAAGTTTATATTTTCTTGAAATTGGTGTAAGTATTTAATTTAACTACCTACATTTTAGATAGAAAAATGTTATAAACTATTTAAAGATACAGTAATTCTGAAGGTTTGTTTTAGTATGTTGATAAATTTACTTAGGTAGGTATTTTCTTGGATTTATTTGATTAGGTATATTATTAATTAGCTGTTCCCCACGGTTTCACCCGCATTGCTCCGCTCTTTTTGATCTTAGCGTGATGATATACAGCCTATAGCCTTACTCGATAAATGGGCTATCTAACACCGACAGAATTTTTCAAATCGGACCAGTAAGTAGTTGCTGAGATTAGCGCGTTCAAACAAACAAACTCTTCAGCTTTATAATATTAGTATACCTAGATTATTTCTGACAGGTTTCTTATTGATTGACTATAGACCTTGCCCCGGCTTTGCACGGGTAGATAATTTTCAAACTTTCATCAGAAGCATATTCAAACTTAAAATCTACCTAATAGAATAGCAAAACACATTATAATTTGTTCATCCGTTATTGAGTTGTCTAACTCAACTCACACGGACTAGATTATATATAGATAAACACCTACAAATCAATAGATAGGTATAGTTACCTATTGTAATTGTTTTGATAACAATTCCCTACAGTTAATACAGATAATCACTTAGGTAGTTTGTAGTTAAGTTTCGGTTTTTAGTTAATTTCGCGGCAGAGGTTAAAACAATTAAAAATAGTGTGAATATGAATACTCCAAATATTTTTAAATCAACATACAGATACAGATGTCTAGGTACCTAAGTGGAAAAGTTATAATTAACTAGCGGTCCGCCCCGGCTTCGCCCGTGGTACATATTCACGTTTTCTCTACATCAGAACCATCCTCGTACTTCAAGGAATATAATAAAAAAAGAATTATGGAAATCGGTTCAGCCGTTCTCGAGTTATGCGCTTACCAACACATTTTGCGATTCATTTTTAAAAAGATGAGGCACCGTTTCACCACTTGCTGATAATGTCTCTGATATTATTCATTCTTTTATCTGATAGATAAGTTAACTGTTAAACGGAACCTTATAAGAAAGATATGAAACTGGGAATTTGGGTAGGTACTTAAAATATCAAAGCAACTAAAAGTTAAATTTGTTTAGACGACATAATTTTATTTGAAAAACCTTGATGTTATTAAATGTTATCATTTTAATTTACCTACCTAGTTGAGTTAAGTCTTTGATGTTATTACTCAATTATAAATCATAATTATAACGATCAAATTAAATTTAAATTTAATTGTTGATGTATTTTGATAATTTTATCAATTTAATATTTTAAGTAGCGTTAGGAACAATTTTTATTTCTAACCTTTTTAAGCACTTATAGATACATATAACCTAATGCAAAAAGGGCTCTATCAAGGTAGAGTTAAATTACAATTTTATTTCTAGATAACATTTTAAGCACTTAACGCAAAAAGGGCTCCATTAAGGTAGAGCTATTAAAATTTAAAATATTTAGCAAATTATAAATATATTTTTAATAATAGGATTTTGCTATTTCATTTAGATCATAATAAGCATGTATGCAAATCAAAGTTTGTAACAGCATCAAATTGCCAAAGTACCTACCTACCTAACATTTAATAAAATGTTAAATTGCAAAAATATCGCATGCAAAATACCTACCTACATAATATTATCTATTCAATTAATTTCATCTAAGTAGATACCTAAACAGAATATAATTAAAAGTTAACGACATAAATATCGTAACGATAAGTACCTACAGATTTTCAATTAATGATTGATATTTACATTAATTCACCTGAAGTTCTATACTAAACAACCACTTTATTTTCAAAATAGCTAAGATAAAAATCTACACATACCTAGTTTTTACGACACAAAATATACCAATATCTAACCTTTTTTCTAATCAGTAACTTTCCTTTGGGACTTTTAACTATAAAACTCTACATAGAGTTGTATTAACACAAATTATTACCTTCTTATAGTCAACCTAGCATTCTATTTCGTACAACACTATCAAAAAACATCACCTAATCAACACATACGAGATTCATTCAACTCCCTATCTGTCACCACAACATATTTACAATGCCCTTATCTCATATCTTATCTACTTACAGATTATACAAAAAAAATGCCGCACAAACGGGGATCTCATAAAAAACCTCGTAACTGACACCACACAAAATCAAAGCAACCGTCACGCGAACAAAAAACTCAAAAAAAAAACTACACTTCGACGAAAAAAAAATCGAAACTACGTTCGGAGTCTGTATTGATAGTCCATGGTCTCAACACGTTCCTGCGTCCCGCTGGGCGTGGCCTCCATAACAGGTTAGTAAAACACGGAGCCGCCAAAAAATACCCATAAAAAAAATTAATGGCAACCTAGGCGCCAACGATCGATGCGGCGTTACCAACCCGCGCGCACTGCACGTACAAACGAAAAAAATCGCGCCATTTACATCTACCAATCAGAGAAAAGCTCCACCTCGTGTACGTTACACCTCAAAGTACGATCCGCCCCCCACAGCACACTAGCGCCACAGGCCTCATACAAGCGGCGTAGATCCGTACTAATTAGAGCGAGACGCAGCTACATTGGGCCGTTCGTTTCTCGGACAATTTCCTCCAACCGATCATTAAGTGTTTAAATTCAACGGGAGTTGGTTGTGTCGGATTTCTTCGGAGGGGAACGCTATTAAAATTTCCACAAACATTATCTTTAATTGGACAGAATTTTGTGCTTGTGTGCGGTTCTGTTTTTTTTTAGCCATCCGTCAGTGACGATTCCGATTTTTTCAAACTCGATGACTGTTATCGCGTATAGTGTATACGGTGATTGTGTTAGAAATGACTATTGAATAAACTGCGTGCGTGATTTTGCAAAGCCAACAAAAATGACATCTGTGACGTGAAGAAAAAGGTTTCCAGTGACTCTGGTCGGTTTTGTTTTTGGAGTATGTCGGCACGTGTATTCTGATTGAGCAATTTTAATCCGTGGATATAATTGGTTTGTAATTATCCACCTATTGTATCTGTAGTCCGATCACGGTTCTCCAAATACCTGGTAATTCTTGTAACTGTGTTCCACTCTCGATTTCTCAATATCTGAAGTATTCTTCAGCTCTGTGAAGTGCTAATCTATAACACTAGTGTGACTATTTGTGTGTGAAGTGATGCTGTGAAAGCAACGTTGATTTCCATTTCAACCGTAAGTAATTGATACGATTTAGATTATAAAATGACTGGTCATGAAAATTCTAACTTTGGTATAGAATTTGAAATGACTCTATCAAATTTTAGATGATGTTTGGTAATTTTGTTGGAAATCTAAAGAAAACTTCTAATGTCTCATACGCTCTACCTAATTGATTTAATTTAATGTTCTACGACAGTTAGTTGTCCTTAGAAACGCAATATAAAGTTTAATTTTCAATTGAACAAAGTAAGGGGCTGTTATTAATGACTTCTATGTCAGATCCAATAAGTAAGAATAGACCAACAAGACCAATGGGACACAATGTCTGAAAATGAGCAACAAATTTCAATGTAACATTTGTCAGAAACAAAAATCCGGTTCAAAGGACCAAAAATGAATAAAATTTAGACATAGCAAGATAAAGTTGAAGCAATAGATGCAAATTTTGAGAAAATTAAACTAGATAATAAAATTTTAATGTATAAGTTTCTTATTAATGGATTCTCTATTCCCTGGCAATATAATGGGATAGCTGTTGAACGTCTCTTTATTTGACTGCACCAAGGATCTGCCCTTGGTCCTTAATTTACAATTTTTTATTTTTTCATTTTTATCAGGCAGCATTGCCCATTATATTGTTATTAATACTTAGGTATTCTAGAGTAAGTATAGGTAAATACTACATATTATACTTACAAAAATGTTAAAACATGTTTTATAGTTAGAAAAAGTTAGTGGTTGTCTTATAAATAGTTCAACACTTGTCTCCTATAAAGTAAAGATCTTCTTGTAATTATGCAACTCAAAAAGTACTAAACCGATCTTCAAAATTATTTCACCAGCAGAAAGCTACATAGTAGAGCATAGATTTTTTGGTATCCCAGGACAACCTGGGCGGAGCCGGGATGACTGGCTAGTCAGTAAAAAATGATAGCAATCGTTGAAAATATTCCACCACTATCAAATATATTGGCATATCCTTCTCCAGTATTATCTACTAATACGTTATAATGAACGTTTTTTCTTTCTGTCTTTCCTTCATCAAATGATTATCTGTTTGTTTGTTTGTCTGTCTGTACTGTTGTTTTAATTATAAATTTCGTCGTATTCTATTAGTCTTTACAAAGTAACTATCGAATTATTAGCACGCACTCTGCTTTCTAGAAAAATATTGCCTGTAATGTAATTTTGTTTGCGCGTGATGAAATCATGTAATACAACTTACTGTACGTGTTATATTGCCAAAATACATTACTATGATATTTGGGAATAAAAAAAATTACGGATTTAAATCAAGATTTATTTTTGGGGTACCTAAATAATTCAGTCAATCGTAAGAAAGCACTCTGGTAGGTAGGTACCTACCTACCTTCTAGCGGCTACACTCATCATCGTATGCGAAAATAAAGAGTGCTATTCTAGACTTAGGTATATAGGTAGGTACCTACCTACCAAACTTTGATATCAGCCATTGGAAGTATCATTAGATTTTAAGACTTTATTTTTAATTTAAAAATAATTCAAAACCATCTTTGCATGAATAGTTTTTGAACAAGCATTTGATAATGTTAGTACCTACCTATCTAGGCGATTGAAAAATAAACTTAAATATTTTTTTTCGCAATTTAATGTCGTATCATAATTATTATTAATAGAGAATTTAGTACCTACATAATAAAATATAAAAAAACAAAGATTTTGTATTGATGATGTCAAAAAGGAATCATTGAATGATGACGGGATAAAATATATGGCATTTATAATGCAGAAGAAGTGAATCAATGTAGCGTGAAATATCAATTTGATAAGCTATGTCAGACTTATATTTGGATTTTAGATATCTATGAGTAAACTTGAAAAATTCCATATTATTATACTTAGCTTAAAATAAATGTAGTTTAGAAAACTAAAAAACACACTACCATGTATATAAATAAAAACCTATAAAATCCATGTTCTGATTTCTGATTTCTGAAAAAATACAGTTTTAATACTAAAAACACGCTTTAATAGCGTAAAATCATGAAATTATTGTACCTATTGTCACAGATCCTTGATAAGTGTACGAAGTTTGAATGAAATCTGTCCGTTTAAAGAGTCAAAAACGAGTCTAGGAGTCGGTTACATACAAACATACAGGTGAATCTAATAAAAATAATATTTAATTATTAATAATTAAAAATACGTGGTTACTCTACTCGCTAAGATTAAATAAAGGGTAAAAGAGAGCCGACATAATGCGATTTTTTTGTATAAAAAAAAAATCTAAGCACAAACTTAGACCAATTACTTTTTGTTGTACTTTCATTAGTCTATTTTTAAAACTACCTTGAAACGAATAGACTAGTCTTAAACAAAAAATTAAGTAGGTACATTTAGATTTTAGATAGGTAAAGCTAGTTACCTATTCACAAAAAAGATTATTTTTTGCAATTAATGTAAGCTCATACCTTGCTACCTACCTTCAATACTGTTTTGAAGAATCTATGGATAAAAAATCTATAAGAGATCGTCTTTTGTCATAAAAAATAGGCAAGTGTAGTTTAGATACCTACCGTCCGATTGTTACAAAAACAAAATGCTTACTTTTCGATGATAATATTGATATAAAAGGTATATTAAAAGGGACATAAATTATAGATTTTTAACAGTAGGTATAACTATTTGAATATCTGCATATTAAAAAAAAACTTTTTAATCGACAAAACAAATAAATTGCTCTATGTAGAGCATAAAAATATTAAATCCCTTAATTTTCATAAAAAGCAAGTGTCCCCATAAAATCTTAATGATAAAAAATTGACAATGCCTAATCACTACTAATATTACAAATGCGAAAGTAACTCTGTCTGTCTGTCTGTAACGCTTTCCCGCTTAAACCTCTCAACCGATTTTGATGAAATTTGGCACCTAGACAATCTTTACACCCTGAGAAAGAACATAGGCTACCTTATTGCGAAAAAAACCACGCGGGCGAAGCCTCGGGCGGAAGCTAGTATTAAATATATTATCAAAACGTACACAATAAATAAATAATTTACCAATAAACCAAAATATATTTACGCATTTAAATACATTAGTCAAAAAGTTAAATGACACATAATAAACTGATTTTATAGCAATAATTATTTAAAACACCGGTTTGACAAAGTTCATACGAATCGATATTAATTATATATTTATAACTCGGGTCGGCATTTCTGTTACCCTTCCTAACCCTTGAATATAGTACTTGGACGAAAATACCAATTACAATCATGTAATGCTTTGGATTGAGAAATTTGTTACTATTTGAATGGTTTTGTCTTCTATAAGTATAAAACTAACCAATGTCTTATAATTAATTTAACTATTGATTTTTCTAATACGCCATCTATTTACGGGAATACATTGCATAGAATATATACGAATTAAATAAATTCTGAATGTTTCTTAAGGATAGAAAAGGAATAGTCTTATATCTGACCCAAATAAAAAGGTAAGTAAGTTTCTCAGCAATAATGTGAAAGCAATATGTTTATCAGAGAACATGGTAATCATTTATTATGAAGACTTCTAAAACTTTTTTATTTCTGAAAATTTGGTCTTTTACATATTGTAGTTTGGTCTTTTACAATACCTCCAGTATTTTCTATATGTGTTGTTAACAAAGGCGGCTTGCAATAAGTTATCCAGAAATTGTTATATTCAGTAGAATTGAATTTAAAATCGCAAAAGTTCTCATTAGTATTGCTACTGTATGATTTCTAATAAGATATTTAAAATATTACAGAAATTATATACAAAGTTATTATACGAACTAACACTGTGCAACGCATCGCTTCAAACCCAAATTTGTCTATATTTAATTCTCTTACACAGTGTCTTATTATTGTTTAAAAAATTGAAGCTTAATGTATTACAAACGCAAAAATGAGGTAAAAGGGTAAAAAGGAGCCTATGTCCTTTCTCGGGTATCCAAATAACTTTATACCAAATTTCATGCAAATTGGTTCAGTAGTTAAGGCGTGATTGAGTAACAGACAGACAGACAGAGTTACTTTCGCATTTATAATATTAGTACGGATAATTGGTTCAGTAGTTAAGGCGTGATTGAGTAACAGACAGACAGACAGAGTTACTTTCGCATTTATAATATTAGTACGGATAACTACTATTTATATCGAATTATTTTTTCAGGGATTTCTACCAACAAAAATTAAAAATGCATATTATGCTCTACTTTATGGTAACACAATAATTATTAGAGGTAGGTACACGTTGATTACAGGATGGTAATTAAAATCAAAGGAAAACGGATATATATAATTCTATGAGCTACATTACCTAAAAATCCTGACTATTCCAATCTATTAATTTCCTGTACTGCCTATTTAACAATCAAAGTCAAATTTTTTATGTATCTAGTTTCTCCAAAGAAGAGTTGTTGCTGTTTTTAAATCACATCTACTAGATAAATACATAGGTCAATTTTTTATTAAATTACCTACTACCTACTGCTCCGAAACCGTCTGACCAATTGTCATGATGTTGTGTGCTATTTTTCATAAGTAATATAAGTTAGGCAGAACAACGTATGCTGGGACAGCTAGTGGTCTATAAATATAAAATACTAGCTTTCCGCCCACAGCTTCGCCCACGTTTTCAAAGAAAAACCCGCATAGTTTCTGTGGGATTACCGGGATACAACCTATTCTATGTGTTAATCCAAGTTACCCTCTATATGTGTGCTAAATTTCATTGTAATCGGTTCAGTAGTATTTGCGTGAAAGAGTAACAAACACACACATACACATCCACCCTCACAAACTTCGCATTAATAATATTAGTAGGATAGTTGGATTAAAATATTAATTGTAGAGATTAATCTATTGTAATATAATAAAGCTGAAGAATTTGTTTGTTTGTTTGAACGCGCTAATCTCAGGAACTACTGGTCCGATTTGAAAAATTATTTCGGTGTTAGATAGCCCATTTATCGAGGAAGGCTACAGGCTATATATCACCATGCTTAGATCAACAGAAGCGTAGCAATGTTATAGGCTATAATATATCATCACGCTACGACCAACAGGAGCGGAGCAATGCGGGTGAAACCGCGCGGAACAGCTAGTCTATACATATAATAAATCTGTAGAAGGGTCAATTCTGTACATTGAAAATATTGAAAAAATAAATAGCAGGGGGTGTTACTGGATCGATACCAAACCCAAATATGTGATTAAAAAATTTTTTGTCTGTCTGTCTGTCTGTCTGTCTGTCTGTCTGTCTGTCTATATGTGAAGGCATCACGTGAAAACTAGCGGTTCGATTTCGATGAAACTTGGTATAATTATACCTTATTATCCTGGGCGTAAAATAGGATACTTTTTATCCTGGAAAAATACGTAGAAAAAAATTAATCTTAATTTTTCAGTTTTATCCATAGACGTTGTTCTGTAGAACCGCGAACACACGTTGCGTATTATTATAGGCCTAGCCGTATTTGGGAATTGGGTCCAATAGATATTTATAAGATGTTATTGACAGAGGTACTCAAAATGGAGAAATAACCATCCACGCGAAGACCGACATCCGCGCGGACGGAGTCGCGGGCGGAAGCTAGAGTCTAATATAAACTTTACAGTTGCTTTAATTGAACAAGCCCTAACGCTTCCTATAATCTAATATCTAGACTTTCCCGCTCAATAGATTAGTCTTGTTGATCATAACTTTCGATTTCCTATGCGTATTATGGACATTTAAGTATTTATATTTAACCTTTGGATATCACTACATAGTATAAAACAAAGTCACTTTCTCTGTCCCTATGTCCCTTTGTATGCTTAAATCTTTAAAACTACGCATCTGATTTCGATGCGGTTTTTTTAATAGATAGAGTGATTCAAGAGGAAGGTTTTAATATATCGTTTATTAGGTTTAAGTCAAAGCGGGCGAAGCCGCGGGCGGTAAGCTAGTAAGTTTAATAAATGTTGGTAGTTTTTTTTATCTATGATGCTATGCAAGCAACGCAAATTTTTAGCGAAAAGGGTTTTTATTTTAATAAAAACATGATTTTAATTTTTAATCAACATTATATTAGGTACCTATATCTTTGCATTTTATTATTATATTTATTAATAGCAGTATTTAAATAAGTAATAAGTATACATTCTTAATAATATAATATCATTAGGTAATAACTCTGTTTAAAATTATCGGAAATATGTGTGAGTGAAAAAATTTTATTCGATTCCAACCCCAAAATGGGTAGGTACTAAAACTTTAGTAGTATGACTTAATAGTACAATAGGAATAACTACCTACTTACGTGTACTTACAATACCTATAAGAAAGCTTATTTTGAAATAACACAGAAAGCTACTTACAAAAAGCAAACTATGTAATAAATCAATGTCATGTTATAAGGGTAACTACTTCGCTTATACTGAAAATTCGATTATTTTAGTTTAATAATACATTTTTTGGTAACTAAACTATACTATATACTTAATAATATCCTACTAATATTATAAATGCGAAAGTTTGTGAGGATGTGTGTGTTTGTTACTCTTTCACGCAAATACTACTGAACCGATTACAATGAAATTTAGCACACATATAGAGGGTAAATTGGATTAACACATAGCATAGGTTTTATCCAGGAAATCCCACGGGTACGGGAACTATGCGAGTTTTTCTTTGAAAACGCAGACGAAGCCGCGGGCGGAAATCTAGTACATACCTATATATTATGAGTGGTAGTATAAAAATTTATGATTGTCTGTAAGTGCTTTTATAGATTCGTAAATTATGCATTTGATCATAATACGATGATCTTCAGCAAAGTGCATGAGACCACGAATGTTTCTGAGTTGGTACGACTAATCTTCGACAATGTATCTCAGGCGAAGCCGGGGGTATACAGCTAGTATAAATGATAACAATTAAATAAAATACTTGACTTGACAAACACATTTGCCTGTTTGTTGAAATTAGTTACATTTTTTTCAAGATATAGTACAGGATCACATAGTTAATTTCTTTGAGTAAAAACTTGTTAATGATAGTTACGTATTTTTGGATCACAATGAGATCTAAATATGTAGGTACATTAAAGTACTGCTATTTAGTACTTAATTGTTTCAATTCAAACTTTCGATCAATAATATGTATTGTATTGTCAAAGGTTAAAAAGCGTCGATAAATGATGCTCGTAAAGGCTTGAATACTTTTTCTTAATGACAGCGTTATCTATCCAAATAAGCTGGTGAATAATTTAACGAAAAAACAAAGCATTTTAACTGATACTGATACTGGTAATACTGTGAAAAGTAACAGTAGGCACAACATTTCATACAATTCGACATCTGTCATTTGTCAGCCGCTGTTTTGCGGTTTTTTTATTTTTTAACGTGTACATGGCAACCTATTGTTGTAGAATCGTTAACTTCATTCCATGTTTAAAAACGTATATGTTTTGACATTACGGAAAGTTATAGACAACATTTTTACATATAGGTATTTCAACGTACCTGACATACGGTAGAAGGTTCGATACCCATTTTTTGGATAGACTGAATTCCCTGTACCTACTTTTGTCGGGTTTTTCATCGATACAAGAGTGCGTGTCTAGTTTTTCATTCATCGCAAATAACGCGTGAAATAATTACGCACCAGCCACAATTACATTAAATTTTATTATACACGCGTTTTATCGTTTGTATGATGAATGGTGAATGCCTACTCTACGTTCTAGCTGCCATGTTAGGCTAATGACAAAATGGCCGACAGGATTGACATATGACGAATGGCGGGAAATAGTAAATGTCAAAACGTGAGAAATTCTTGAACGGACCCTTTCGTCGGTGTTTTAAATAAATAGAGACTTGTTTATTCATGTACAGAGCCTATGATTATATATTTCCATATATGTATAGGGTCATTTAAAAATGACAGTATATTAATGGGAATGAAAACAATACCTAATGTTATTTATTTATGCAAATTAGAACATATTTCTTTCACCATCTATAGTTATATTGAATAACCAATTAATTATCTACTTTCGAGATAGGCTGAAAAAAAAACAAGTTTTTCAAAATTTTTAATCTGTTGAGGTTATTCGCACCATAGACAATTCAACTTTTATTCCGTATCAAAACGCATTCTAACGAATCGTAAAATCAATTAAATTTAGCATCGGCTTATATTAGTGGCGTAAAATTTATAAATATTAGTTAATTTGCGAAATAACTTGTTTGCTCGGCGCTTTCTTTGTTGACCCACAAATTGATAATTATGTCAAATAAATAAAAGCAATTTTTTTGCGGCACAACACATAAATGTCATGGGTAAGTCGTGAATGATTTCGATCGGTTATCGATTGACGTGTGGCTTGGAGTTATTGCGTGTATGTTGGTATCATACATATTCCCCGTCTATAGGAGTCATGTCATAATAATAAAGAAGTCGGAGCGAAAATAAATTGTTGCATTGGCTATATGTGACAACAAATTTGCAGCGGCACGCGACACCGCCAATAAAACCCTTTGAGTGGAGGCGGTAGATATTTTAATGTCAATTCAAATTATGTATATAGATAAGTGAGGAATTTCCTCATACTTCGATGTTAATTGTTACAAAGAGAAGTGCAAATACATACCGCTATAGATTTGGGTAAGCGAGCGATACTTGCTAAGATTTAGTCAAGGGCTGAATAGGTATCTATATAGGTATGCGTCGTCATTTCGTCATCATTTTTTTGATTTCGTCGCCACTTATTATATACAGAGGCAAAGGTCTTAATGCATACAGCCAAATATTATAATGTCACAAATGTCAAGTTGACACATGAAAACGATTTGGCACCGTTTTTCCGAATGCATAAACGTTTTCTCATTGCACAGATAGCTGTCCGTTATTCACTTTCATTAATACCCAGGCTACTAGTGTAACTGTTTAATTTCTTAGATTTTCGTTGCGTGAGATAGCAATCACTTTGCCAGACAGGCAAAAACTGTTGCTATACTCATTAAGTTTTTATCGTCGGCGAATGTCACTAAAAAAATGTTAAAATATTATATTAATTTCAAATTGCTCAGGTCAGGTGTTTCAGATGTCACGATTAAAGGATAATTATTGCTTAAAGGTTGGAATTTGGAAACTTGAAATAATTTTTGCTAATTGTAATTTCGTTATCTGTGCGTTGAATTACGGGGAATGTTTGTCAGAAAAGCAGATATTTTGATGGGAGATTGATATCGAATCATAAGCCTTTAATATGTTTGGACTAAAACACAATACAAATAAATAAAATTCTGAAATTGTTAAAAGAAATGTTCCTTGGATTTATTTTTTATGTTTATTTTTTTATTGACGAATATTGATTTTGAATTAAGAGCAGTATAATAATCTACATACCTACAATTTCTTGATTTATGTAAATTATCTAAATGTAATTAGGTAGGTACTTGAGCCGATATTAAAAATACACATTTGTATCCACAACTGTTTAAGCTATCACAAGAAAAAGTCACTATTCACAAATACTAATTTAAAACAATAAACAACAATACCTACAACCTAAATAAAAATTCTAATTTGTTACATTACAACTTTTAATTGATTCGACTAAACTTTTTTATTTCAAACCAAACGTCAAACGAAAGATGTGTCAACTGTCAACTGAATGGTTAAAAAAGGCGCACAAATTAACAATCAAAACAAATTGCAACTGCTGTTTTATGTCAACACTAAAAACGAAATAAAACACAAATGTGTCCTTTGCTTTATAAAAAGTTCGCTTGTCATAATGTTGTGCCGTCGTATAATCTAAAATTACCTTTTGATGGCGATTTTTTGCGTCAAAATATCGTAAATTATCGATTTTCGAAATACCGATGTTTTTCAAGATGCACCTGCGCAACAAAGAAGGCAATATCTGCCTTCACATACATTGTAATTTAATTATTAATCTATGCTTTTAACTCATACTTTGATAATCTTATTTTTATAGTTTAATTGCATTAATATGCTTATGATTGATACCATAATTAAGATATAAATAAGATCTACCTATATTATACTGCATACTTACTGAGTAATCTGCCAAATACGGCAAATTTTATAGCCTAGAAGATGTTACAGTATTAAAACGGTATTGAGTGTACTTATTGCAAAGCAAAAAAGTGGATAATAGAAAAATGTCTGTGGACGTCTTTATTTTTATTGTGTCACCTTTAACAATAATAGTATTGTATTCATAGTCTGAAAAAGTTTATTAAGTTGTATTTACATAAAAGATGATATTTCTTTATACCTAGTAATTAAATAGGATATCAAATGAATTATTGATTGGTACTTTATTGTAGGTAGATAAGTCTCATAACTCATAAAATAATCTAAATTTTGGTTAAATTTGTAATAACAAGGCTAAAACTTACCTACCTCTTCATAAATTGCACTAAAATGATGTTCCATTTTATTATCAATTCAATTATTCTTCACCGTTACATAACTGACAATGGTTAAAAGAAACAAAAAATAAAACTTTGTTGTAATAGACATTGTTTTGACTTCGCGCCAAGTAGTCGCCATTACAATAGACCTGTCAATCATAGATTCGATAGAAATTCAAAATGGCCGCCAGTGACATGCGACACCGACATGCCAGTGTTTACTAATATTAGCTATAGATTATAATTAACCCATTCAAATTATATGTTTGTAATGTAACGGCGGAGAAATTATTAAGTATAGTTGGTAAATATGTAGACGTATTTATGTAAATTATCTGTATTCATTAATACTTATGTATATACACTGTAAAAAAATTATAAATGTCACATTAAATAAATGTTGCAAAATCTATCTAAACTATCTTTAAGACGTTCGCATTTTATTTTAAAGACTGTTAATTATTGTAAAGTTTGATTTTATTTTTTTTATAAATCAAGTTGGTAGTTTTTTTTTATATTATGAACTAAAACATTCATCTTGTCAATGGCACACAGAAACATCTTGTCCTAAATAAAGAAAAAAAAACGCACAACATCGCGCCCTTTTCGAATTTCGAATAAAAACCATAGATAGTAAATCGAACACAACTAATGAATATGTGTAATCAAATTAAATTTTTCTAAAAGATCAAACATCCCGCCTAGCGGTACTCTCACAGATTAGTAATAGCGTATCAAATTCTATATATTCGATCGTAAAGTGAATAGCACGCGAACGTTTTGGAAAAAATATTAATTTGTATTTTTATTATCTTTGTTAATTAATGCGGGAATTAAGAAACATGCGATCATATTTTAATGACACGCTTTTTACGTTTGCGATATTGACAGAATTGTTTGTGGTTTGGTAATGATTTTTTGACTATAAACAAAATACGCATGAATCAAAATAATGTATGTATCTGAATAGCATTTTCAAAAGTTACAATGTCGAGTCTATTTTATTATTTACTAGCTGCGCCCCGCGGTTTCATCCGCGTGGCTCCGCTCCTGTTGTTCTTAACGTGATGATATAATATAGCCTTCCTCGGTAAATGGGCTATCTATAACACCGAAATAATTTTACAAATCGGCCCAGTAGTTCAAACAAAGAAACTTTTCAGCTTCATAAAATTAGGTAGTAGGTAGGTATAGCCGTATAGATAAGAAGATAGGATACTAGAAAGATACGTAATCTAATAAAAAAGGTAAGATTGTTTGACATTGCAAAACCGAAATATTAAATTAATAAAATGTCAAAGTTTTATGCACTGACGATATTCTCTTTGTTAAAATTATCTACTTACAAATTATGCACCTTCTAATAACTTTCTTGTGTATCAAGAAATTTCTTTGTGAATATAAAAATTGTCACAACATGCATTAGAAAAAATAACCAAAGGTACTAATAATCTAAAATGTCACTGCATACGTAATTATACCCGCACGTTTGAACCTTTTATAAGCTTGCTATTATATTTCTTCAGTGCTTTGTAATAAGAATTTTTTTATTGATTAACTAGAAAGTAATGAAGACACCGAAGTTTTTAAATATTTTAACTTACGTTACGTCTTAAAGTTTCGTTATAGTATTCAACCATCAACCAAGATGCATAAAATTTTCACCATTTTTACATAATGCACGCTTTTATTACGTTCACCTGTATATTTGTAATTTTGTATATATGTATCATGTAACCGACTCCTTTAGGTTCGATTTTGACGGATTATCAAGGATTGGCCACAATACAATAATTTTATGAGTTTAGAGTATTTTTTTTAAATACATATTTTATTACTACAAATTTTTTGTCGGCTCTTCAACAACAGCAACTTACTTTTATGTAGTTCGATTTTTCAAATTGATGTTTGAATTTCATTGTATCACAACTGATCCCTCATTTTTCGAGAACAAAATAGAAATACATACACAAACTTTCACGTTACTAGCGAATCAATTCTTAGTCAGATAGGAACTGGGAACTGCATTTAATTTTCTATAATAGAATAGAAGGTCGCCTTTTTATATTTCAACAATTCTGCAGCGAAATATTATCTTGTCGAAACTTAGTCAACTTGTAACAGTTAAGTAAAATTTATAACAATCGTAAATACTATTGAATCAGGTGCAATCATCCGAATCCTGAGCCCATGGGAACAAGTGCCCCAAGCAAATGTAATGAGGTTCAAATATTTATAGTCAAGGACCATTTAACATAGGCATTTAGAAAGGAAAGGCATAACTGGACTATACATTGTGAACAAATTTTGAAAGATGACCATAAAAATTGAATTACACAAAAATATTTTTTACAAAAAGTAAGGTGGAACACAAAAAATTATTGACTGTCCCTTGGAAAATCGTTTTTTTTTCTTTGAAGCGAAAGATAATATAGGTAATTAATAGTAAAATGTGGACAGATTTATGCAGCAAAGGTATAAAGAAGTAGAAATAGTATTAGTATTCAGGATGACAGCAGAAGACATGTAAGATAGATATTAGAGTATTATTAGCTTACCATTGTAAATGGTTATTCCACATTTTCATATCTGCTCCATTTATATCCTGATATTCGTCGCTTAGTAGAAATTAAACGTTATTCAATATAATATTATACTTATAGTTTGTTGAAAAACGATTTGAAGTCAAAAATTCTTATAATAATCAAGTTGCGATCAAAAATGCTCAACCCTATTCGTTATTCAAATTACAACCAAAGACAATTCAAGAATACTAGGTAACACCAAAAAAGGTCACCATATTCTATATTCAAGATTGTCTATGGCTAAAGACAATGTTTCAAGAATAAAGCCCACATAGATTATGATGCGTCACCTTGTGCTATTTGGTTATCTTTGCATGACCATCGACAAACACGCGAATCTCAGACGTTGATTCTTATTTCGAATTACTTGGTAGGTACTATGCTTAGAGTATATATACTATCTATAGAGTGCGAACAACCAAGTGGGAACAGTAGGCACAGGTGGGAACAACACGACGCTCCAGCCGCGAGCGCTCGCAGTCGTGGTTGAGTGCTCACGAAGTGCGTTGCTCTGGATTTTTTTCATATTTACGAATAAACGTGGTGAAATGTGCAGTTCTATCTTGCAAAAACGATACTAGAGAATACACAAAATTGAAATCCACTATCACATTTCATCAGTCAGTCGATTGTTATACATCATTTTATGAAAATAAATCTAGCATCGCGGGGGTGAAGAGTAGGTGGGAGGCGGACACGCGCAGGCTCGCTCGCGCGCCTCACTGCCGCCACGTGATCGTAGTGATGTGACCTGACCAACGCTGTACTCGATATAAAGTTTACTAGAAGAACTATATTTTAACAAATTATTTATTTAACTTTAAAATTAAAACTCTCTGTGGTGTGTTTTGTATGATACACTTTCTAAATTATGAATGCGAATGTATTATAGTGTAAATGTAAAGTATGTAATGTTACGATATATTTTCTGAACCGCTAAATTGATATTGAAGATTTTGATAGTAGAATGGATAAAATTAAATAAAAAAAATTATTAATATTATTTATTATATTATAATTTAAAATTATTAATTATTCCTTAATATTTTTTACCATTTTTAAAACATTATTATTATTGTTTGATTTATTATTAAATAAATAGCACTAAACCCGATCTTTTATTTTATTAACTTTATTATTTAAAAAGTACTCACGTTTTTCTGATATTCCAATCAAACATATTTTTTTAAAGTACTTATAATTAATACAAGAAAATTTCTTATATAATATTTAATATTCAAATGGAATAAACAAACGTTATTCAGTTGGTAAACAAATTTAAAATTACATATTTATACTTTATTCATATATTTTTCCTTTAATAACTTATTGAACATAAAATTTACTTATGATACATATTTATCATTCATATCATATCATTCATCGATAGTTCAACACGCAATTGATATCTACCCATCCCTATTTGTCACACACACATCTATATAGTATCTATATCTCATCTGCCTACGATGCGCACTATGCAATTTGTGCAATACACTCGCTCTATACTATTGTAATATATACTCTAAGGTACTATGGTTTTGTTTTTTATTTCTCTACGCCCTACGGCATGGAATACATTGCCAGATTAAAAATAAATGTCAATTCAGTAGGTATTTTACATGAAAATGATTTATACATTCTTGATTATCATAATTGCTTCAAACCAGTTATCATATAATCATTTTAACACCAAAGCTATGTTAAACAAACAACATATCAAACAAATTACAATAATAAATTGATTCACAAATAACGGCAGTGATAATTTTCAATAAAAATTTACACCAATTAGCTGTTCCTAAACATTGTTATTACTACATGAGTAATCAACGGACAGATAAAAAAAAAATTGACCCGACCTAGGCGCCGGCAAGAACAAACGAAGTGAGATGGATGTATGTGATTTATGCGTGTTAGACAAGGATGGAAGGTGTAATTAAAACTTGCCGAAAATAGGGATACCATGATGTGGATTTAACGGGATTTGTTTCTATACGTCAGATGTAAATTAAGATAGGTATATATATAGGAAAATTTTGCGATCTCTCAAAAAATATTTTTTTAATCAAACTATGCAATCTATTTTGTTATGGCTCCTGATAGGATAAAAGCAACTCGTCTCATGTGCTTTGCAGTCAGATAAATAATTAACAAAGATGAAAATTTAATACTCTGGAATAACATTGTATTTGGCATAAGAATATATAGTTTCAGAAGTCGATTACTGTTGATATAAAAAGATCAGTGCCTATTATGTAGTGGAAAGAGGAAACATAGTCTTTTACTTTTTCACGTACCTACGATAACATAACTATTATTATATTTATATGATTTCATATAAAATAGTATTTTCACACATATTATAATTATTTATTAATAAGCTGTCTATAATATATCGCACCTTCGGTAGAACAAGGGCATAATTGTCATAAATTGCCAAAATGACTTAAATATGCAGAAATGCTTTAAAAAGGCCGTTTCAACTGGAGGGACAAAGACATTCGTTTAATTCCTACAAAAAACAGCCAGATTGAAATAGTGGCGTTGTCATTTTGGCGCTATTTTGTTTCTCTCTTGGCGAGACAAAGTCTCATTGGTTAGTTGTGCCATCGGCGGGGACTGAGCTAGCTGTCACTTGGAGCGCTAACGTCGTTTATGTAAATATGCCCTATAATGTTTTTGATTTCTGGAACGACAAGGCCATATCTGTCTCACTTATGCCTAGTTTACGATTTAAAAATTGGGAGGACAAAGTCGTTCAGACAATTGTGCCCTTGTCTGTCCAAGATTTGTTATACTCCATGGTCTTAAAAGTAACATTTTATTCCGATAATTGCTGTAGAGAGCAAAAAAACAAGTTAGTTTTTTAGAAATTTAAACGATAGGACTGCCAATCAAAATACAACAAACATACCCTCACACCCACAAATCTATCCTCAAAAACTTTCGAGTTTACATAATAAATAATAATATTAGTAAGATATTTATTCGTAAATAATTATTTTTCTTTTTCAAATTTGTTTTTGGAATGTATTATTTTGCTGTGAACACATTGCCTATAAAATCGATCATACATAAATTAGTGGACCCAGCATAAAGCCGATGCCGTCCATTCTGGAATGTAAAACGTGCAAAAAAAGCTGGCCCAATATCAATATGCACTCCGGCAGAATACATAAGCCTTATAAAAAATGCCACGAAAAAGGAGGAAATATTTAATGTCAAGGAATTGAATTATGATTCTTTCTTGTTCTGTTATCTTAATATAATATTATTCCAATTTTTAAAGCGATTCCAAAGAATTTTGCTAGGAAACATAATAGTTTCAGATTGTTGAAGATGTGTAATGGCTGATTAGTAAGTTTTGATCTCTATTTTTGTGATAAAGTACTGCGGCTTTCTAAAGTGTTTAAGAAAATAAAACATTTATACAAAAAAACACGTTATTATCATTCCAAAATTATTAACTTAAAGCTTTAGATATGGCCATATTTACAAATTAATTTTCTTGTTGGTGGAACAAGGGCACAAATGTACACCTACTTAAGAAAAAAATATTATATAAAAAAAACTAGCAGTTTTTAATATTTGTAAACGATACACCTAAAAGAATATAGTATATAGTTTATGTCATACAAAGCAGAACAACCATAAAAAAATTATTATCATAGCTAGACCACATTAAGTACTACAAATATCTTAAAATGGCTCTCCTGTAAAATTGCAAAAACTGTAATTGTGCCCTTGTTCTACCGAAGGTGCGATATATGTATGTGTATGTATATGTGATATCTCAAATCAAGTTATAGTCTGAATAGGGTTACCCTATTTGAAAGGGTTTTTATACCAATTCTTCGGGTCATTTGTTTTGAGGTTTTCTCGCTTTATGAGAAATGTTGTTTTGAAAGTTTTGTTTCGAACCAATTAGTTTTAATGGTTTCAAAGATAACTAGATGATGACTATATTGTAGTGGTGATGAAATTAATATAAATTAAAGTATGCATTTCTGTTTGCAATAAGATGATGATAGTACTCAATAGTCAATTAGTTTATTTCTGAATTTAAATCAGTTTTGTTTCTTTAGGTCTTCATAGTCAAGATATTAGGTCGTAAGGAGATTTAGAATTTGATAATAGATTTTATCTAATGCTTATTTATTACTGTCACATTTTAAAGAAATGAATTACCATTGAGGTAAAAGTTACTTAGCTTACCATCTGTATCGAAAATAGTCTCATAGGCAGAAACAAATTATTTCTTCTTTTGATTTCTCAATCACTTGAAGTGCACTAAACTTTAAAAGGCCTAAGTAGGTATGTATGTTCTACCAAGGAGGCCACCACACACAATTCCACATAGACAACTTTTTTTTTAATTTATCAAAAGACAAAGACCGGTTCAGCCGATGCATCAATTGACCGTGTCGGCGTCTAAATTGTTTTCCAGAAAGCTCGAACCCCTGACCCGTGGGCGGTTCGTATTTCTATAATTTCTTAACCGATTCGCTTGAGTGGTGTGTGAATGTAGCTTAAATACGTTCCAATTTTGAATTGTGACGTCATGACCATAGACTGCACAAATTAACGAGAATTATTAAGAAAATGTAAATTTAAAAACTTCTAAAAATATGTAGGTTAGAAATAAAGAACGTGTCATGAAATTAAACCTTTTGAATTACCTAAGTATAGCGAAAATAACATTCACCTTCACCTCCCATATCTAATTATTTTTATTAGTTATACTTTAATGATATTAAAAATAAACCCGTTAGAACTCTATTCATTTGCTGTAAATGTAATTTTTAACGAATATTTTCTTTCTTTCCAGGCTAACCCAGCGGCAAAATAACCAGCGAGCATCGGAAATCCATCAAAATTACCCGAATTCAATCCCCGAACACAAAAACCAACACCCTGAGTTTCTCAGATCCGTTCGGGCCTCCTCAGTCCACGGACGGGGGGGGCCCATCCACACCCCAGCCGGCCATGACCACCCAGGAACTAGACCATCACCACCATTTGGGGGGTACGCAGACACCCCACGATATATCGAACTCGAATAACTCTACACCAACTAATGTATCTTCTAAATCCGCGTTCATAGAGTTACAGCAACACGGGTACGGTTTCAAAGGCGGATATCAGCATCCGCACCATTTTGGTAGTCCGGGTGGTCAGCAGAACCCTCACGAGGCGTCTGGCTTCCCGAGTCCTAGGTCGTTAGGGTATCCCTTCCCCCCAATGCACCAAAATACCTATGGTTATCATTTAGGTTCCTATGCACCGCAGTGCGCCAGTCCGCCTAAAGATGGTAAGTTTTTTTTTTATTTACAGCATTATTTTTAATTGGGTCACTAAAAAAGCTTAAGCACACTGGCTGGTTATAATATAACTTTTTTAATAATTAAAGTAAATTCAAATTTGGAATTCTTAACACAAACTACACGACATTAAATAAATCGAGAACGAAGTCAGTATTAGTATAAATAAAAATATAGAAGCAAAAAAATTAAAACAATAGTAAGAATAAAATACCTATATCTCCAAAGTCCAAAGGTAAGTAACAAAAAATTACACCTCAAATATCTAAAAGTGTCACTTATAATAACAGCCTACACTTACTACGGTCTATATATTCATATTACATACAATTTAAATTACGTCACCTCTATAATTTCGTTAAGTACTACTATTTTTATTTTACTTTATTAGAGGTGTTGGATAAGTTAAAATTGTGGTAATATTAAATGTATTTAAAACAATGATTCTTATGGCGGCGAGGCCGGCTAAAAGGACGGTTTTTTCCTTATAAAATATTACTATGAAAGTGACTTTATAGCTGACGATTCGACGTTACGATTATAAAAACTTTGCCATCTTACCAAATGGTCAGTTATTGTATGCAAAGAAAGTCACAAACAAGACATAACTAATAAAAAAAATAAAAATATAAATGATAATGTGTGTAAATTACATTTTTTATAAAATACTTATGTGACATTTATAATTAGTAAATAAACAACAACAAAGGAAAGTTTATTTATATATTTATAGAATTCAGTATAATTTTACTACAATACTACCGTGGGCCGCGGCTTTTCGTTAGTTATTCAGTTATGTCACACATTACTGACTAACTAGTACATTTAAGAGACAATCGAGTATGATAACCGTATTTGTATATTCCTCATATGCTTATATCGTACCTACTCTGTTTGTTTATTATCTCCGTATAAAAAGCGCAAGACGACCACATAAGGCAATAATCATTTATTGCTTGACCGTCTCTTACATCTGTTTAATTCAATTTAAATTAATTTCCCCATAAATATGACTTCTTTCTTATTGATGCATTGTCTCGGAAACAATCGTTAATACATTGTATTATTCATAAGCTAATGGTTAGGTCATGATACCGTTAACGACATATCGTAGTCGTATCGTATAAACGGTCAATCAAACGTCAAAATAATGTCACCAAGGCGGTTTACCGCCGAATGAATATTTAATAATCTGTGCCACGATTAAATTGGCTTTCTGAGGCTTTCTGTTAATTTTATAAATCGTTTCCCGCCACTGTTCGATGTCACATTGAGTTTGACATTTATGGTGACATTTGATATAGATAATAAATTATAGATTAATTAATGTGTGAGTGATTGAGTAATTATTCTGATCTTATAAATCACTATTTGCTTGATAAGTCACATTATATTCTATACATAAATTAATCGTGTTTGATATTATCTATTAATAATACGGTAATAATAACTGTTGCTGTTTGAATAGATTTTTAGATTGTTAGTGTATTCTTTGAAACTACATAAATGATTTTTATAGACATACCTAAATGCTTTTTTCTAAACAGTGCAAATTTTTACTCAAGTAGGTAGTAGTCAAGTAGTAGCAGCTACCTGAAATTCTTAATATTCGCTACATATTATCTATTATAATTGTAAACATAACAATTCTGTATAAAAATATACCAAACAATTTTTCATTATAATATTTATAATTATAACTTCAACAACAAAGGTATCACGGTTACATAATGTATTTTTCCACAGATAAAAAACACCAAAGGATATTGATCCGTAATTGATATTTTCCGACGTACATTTTCTAAGCGACCGGTTGTACTATCAAGGTCGATTTTCCATTACAACAGTTTTCATATTTCGTGATTTCTATTCACCTTCCTATTTTCAAGGTGAGGATTATCCGGTATTAGTATCTAAGTTTTTTATTGCATAATATAGATTTGCAACACAAAATGACTCAACTGTAATGCAATGTGTTGTTTTTTTATTCTTTTGTTTCATTATATAACAGAAGCAAGACTCAGATGTTATTTCAAGTAAGATAAATAACTGTTATTAGTTTTACTTGACGCTGGCAAATATGTGCCTACTTACTTATTATACCAGCTTTCCGCCCGCGGCTTCGCCCGCGTTTAAAAAAACCCGCACAGTTCCTGATCCCGTGGGATTTCTGAGAAAAAACCTATCCAAGTTACCCTCTATATGTGTGCTAAATTTCATTGTAATCGGCTCAATAGTATTTGCGTGAAAGAGTAACAAACATACATACCTACACACGCATACAATAGGTATACATCCATCCTCACAAACTTTCGCATTTATAATATTAGTAGGATAGGTCATAGGATATAGAGTCGTACTCAGTAAGTCCCTAATTGTAACAATAACCTCATTTCTTAAAGTCAATAATCAATAATATCGTCAATTAATGTGAGATGACAAAAAGAAAATAAATTTAAGTTTTATTAATTTAAAATAGCAATTCTTTTATAAAGTTGTTTCACACTAATTAAGGCTTAATAACGGCAATTATCCAACAAATTGTGAATTAAGATATCAATCAATCGAGTTTATTGTTTTTAAATTATTGTTTAATTTTTTATTTATTTACATTTCTGTGTGGTATATTTTATTTAACGTCTTTTATTTTTCTTGATATCAAAACTTATTACTGTTTAGTCAGTCGTGATTGATAGACAGACATGCAAACTCAACCACTTATTAACGTAAAGCATTGTTTCCTATTCGGTTCCCGATAAATTAAGTTAGTCTGTCCGTCTCTATGTAAGTATTCTTAGATCTTTTAAAGTACTACTAAAAGATGGAGTGTTCCTAGAGGAAGGTTTGAGTACCTATGGTTGAAGCCTCGAGCGGATAGCTAGTAAGCTATAAACATCTAATCACTTTCTTATAAAGAAAATCGATCTGGGAAATATGTATTAATAGTCTTATTAATAAAATGTTACCCATTCGCTATGCAATGAATTAGTTATTGCAATATGCCTGTCTTGTTTTTATGATTGACGTTTCATGTGAGCAAGAGCAGGACACATGGTAGAAAATGGTAGAAATTTATCCATTGTTTATCTTTTTATTAGTAAGGCCGTAATTGTATATTGCTACCCCATTCCCCTCTAGGGGACATGGGACATTAAATCAGACACTAGGATATTATACACTTATGGTAGTAATGTCGGTCAAATTTCGACCCAATTTGCCAAACTATTAATTGATATAAATCTTAATTAAATATTGTTGATTTATTACATTAAGGGCAGATTTTTCAATCCTTGGTTAAAATTTATCCGTCCAATAAAGTATTAAACGAACATTTTAAAATGTCACCTGTAAACTGTCAAATACGGACAATTAGAATACATTTTTGAAATGGTAGTTTAATAAGTTATTCGATGAATATCTTAACCAAGGATTGAAAAATCAGCCTTAATTTAATTAAAATATTAGCCATCTAATTATATTAATAGTTAATACTGAACTTAAGTAGACATAGTATTAAAAATGGAACCTTTATAATCAAATTTGCATGTACTTAAATAGACTTAAGTCTATGCTATTTTTTGCCAAGAGCAAAGGCAAATGTTAATTATTTAGTAGTGAGTTAGTTAGTAGTTTCTTTAGGTATTTACTTCGTCTTGATTATTTTTTAGATTTAAGTCTATTTCGTATTCCTTCTGATATATAGTAGGAATTTGCTATGATTTACTACATATTTATTAAAATATCTATAGTACCGTAGGTAAAAATCAACTAAATCAATTTTTACATCGCACTACTTCTCAATAAAAAACTTTGTCGCGAATCAAAAAAGCTTACATAGGAAAATACACAAAAATATAAAATATCTAATATTTAAAATAGGGAACTGTGACACGTCATAATTAGAGAGTCCAACCCGGAACCCTCGCGTCATACATCTGCTGGCCCGAAGCATTGCCGATAAAAAATATTCTAATATTTCTAATAACACAGCGAATGCCATCATTATAGATATTTTTAATTGTTACTTACAGTTTTTGAGGTTTTTCGAAGAAGCTACGCACGCGTGTTGGTAGAGACTGTCGTGTACGAAAGTGTTTAATATTTAATTTAAAACTATTTTTTCGTTATTGTACTTGATGATTTGATGAGTTTGACTTGAATGTACTTGATTTAAAATCATAGTCACATAATACAATAGTTAAAGTAGGTAGTAGTTAGTGAGAACTTGTGTTTCTAGTACATTTTGTTTATAATTGCTAAGTGTTTATAGTTTCATTCGATTTCACTTAATTTGATCATATCAAACTTTCTATATTTCCTCTTATACTTTCTGTAAATATTTCTTTTTAATGCTATTATTACCATAGAAATATGCGAAGAAAAAGGCCAGAAGATTTTGACAAAAATATTGCTCAGATACTTTGTTATTCATAAAGATATTAGGTACAATAATATCCTATTTGGGTTATAGTTTCAAAAAGTACAAAGTATTATTTCCTAACGACTTTTGTCTCTAACTGTACATGGTCCTACTGCCTTAGCCCAGTTTAGCCCCAGGTTATCCTTACTACGAATCTTTATCTTTTATCTTTTTAAACCTGTCTTAGTTTTAGATGTGTCGTGTGATATAGTTTTTACCTCAGTATGTAGACGCAGTTATAAATTCTTAATCTATCTTGAATCTAGATAAAGGAATGGTAATTAATATAATTAAATCAATATTTTTAATAGCATAGTTCGTAGATAAATATTAAACTGTGTTTGTGTGTCACGTTTTGACGACTATATTTATTAACCGACTTCAAAAAAAGGAGGAGGTTATCAATTCGGCCGGTATTTTTTTTTTTTTATGTATGTACACCGATTACTCCGAGGTTTCTGAACCGATTTACGTGATTCTTTTTTTGTTCGATGCGGGATGGTGTCGAATTGGTCCCATAAAAATTTTATTCGGATAGGCCCAGTAGTTTTTATTTTATGAGCATTTTTGTCTGTAGGTATTTGTAAATTTTGCAAGTGCAAGTTTGAAGTCGGTTGTTTTTAACGCAGTTATCACGTCTTGTTTTAATAAAATTTTGACATATACAGTGGTGGTCACATAATTAAAGACACTAAGAGCATTTTATACTACCCAAGACACTTCTATCAACATTTTTTTTACACTACCATTGGAACTTGTTAAATAATTTTAAAATATTCAGGTATGTGTTGTCTAATGCTAAACTAAATTTTATCAACAGAACTTGTCGGTTTGTTAGATTTTAATCGGTTCATCCTTACTACTAGCAGTTTTAACCTAGCAAAGGTCTGGCCATATAATTAAAGACATTAGACTCGCTTATAAGAAATATAAAAAAAATATTATTTTAATGAGATTATTTTTACAACACAAAATACCTGACGTATTTACAAAACATTTGTACACTTTTCAATATTTGGTTGCATGTCCTTTGGCAGTAATGACGGTTTACATCTCTTGGGCATGGAAGCAACTAATTTTGTTCAAGTTGCATCACTAAATTGGTTCCATTCTTCGAAAATGTTTTGCAAAGTTAGTCGACGTTTGATGATCGCTTTGCCGCGACTTCTTTCTTTCTTGATATCATAAGTTTTCGATCGGATTTGAATCCGGACTGTGAGGAGGCAAATCCGAAACAGTTACAGATTGGTTCCTTAACAAGCACTTCACTACTTTTGCTGTGTGCTTGGGATCATTATCGTGTTGAAAAGTTCAAACAACAAGTAAATTTTCCTCTGCTTAGGGCAGCATGGATTGCTTTAAAGTATACTTGTACTGGAATTTATCCATGTTGCCTTCTGTCTTTTTGACAGGTCCAACACCAAGTCCAGAAAAACAGCGCCACACTTTGATATTTCCACCCCCATGTATGACTACTTTTTAGAGTATTTTGGATCCATTTCCTTATTGAGATGGCGTCTTACATATTGTTTTCTGACAGAATTAATAATATTAATCTTAGTTTCATGCAGAAACAGCACATGTTTCCACTCTCGTTCAGTCCAGTGTTCGTATTTTGTAGTAAAGTGAAATCTTGCCTTCACATTTTGTTTTTTCAAAAGTGGTTACTTTCCGAGATACTCTTCAGTGCAAGTTTTCCTCACATAGTATCCGTCTAATTGTTCTTGCAGACACCCCCTTCAAGCCTGCTGCACCATACAAGTCTGAACTGTATCAGTTCCGACCCTTTAAATGGATCTTTTTTAGCCAACAACACCATTTTTTAATCTTTCGGCCGAGTAGTTTCACTTGGTTTTGCTTTTCTGAGTAAATTTTCGATCGTGTGAAACATCTTGACATGTTTTATAGCATTCATAACCATATCCTTTGAACATTTAAATTATCAAGGAAGTTAAAATTAATTTTTCTTATGGACGAGTCGCAACTCTTGTTTTTAACCATAATAATTGATATTAAAACAATTAAACATATGAATTTTAATTTTAAAAGTTAAAAATGCTCAAAAAAATTATGGAGTGTAAACGATTTATGAAATTATGCGCAAAACGAAGAAAAGCTCAATGCTGTTTCTTTTTATTTATAAAAAATTATAACTCATTTCTTGTTGTCTTTAATTAAGTGGCCAGCTACACGTACGTACACAAAGTTTGTGTTACATTCCCACAGAGAGCAAGTGTCGAAACTAACAAGGAATATAACTATTTTTTGTCACTCATTTTAAAGAACACATTGTCTTGTATGGTTTAATAAAAATAATACTAGATTCAATACATTTTTCAGATAATTGTAGTTCCTAATGTAAATCTTTTATGGTCAATTAGGGGGTGTCTTTAATTATGTGACCACCACTGTATATAGATAGATGAAGGCTTAGATAGGTGCCTATAGTAAAGTATAGCATTCGTTTTAACTGGAATTGGCTTATAAGTTATGACGTCATACATATCAAATATTGCAATTGATAGAGGTTTTAGGCAAATAATGTACATATTACTAAAACTTACCCATCCAAGTGCTGACCGCGCGTAACTTCGCTTAACCGTAATCGCGAACAGAGATCACATTAAAGTGTTTTTGTTTAGGGTTAAATGTTTTTGGGTTAGGGTTTTATTATTTTTAAAGGCCCGTTTTATCTTAACATTTTCGGTAGGCGGGCGAGTGGGCGGTACTATTTCGACGCAAGCTAGTGATGTGCTGTGTTGTCGATGTTTTTTAATTTTGATTAATGGTGTTTGGGAAATCGTTGAGGTATTTGGAGAGGAAAATGTGATGTTGCAGAAATATAGATTAGTATGACAAGAACGGGTAAAACGCATTGAAGGTAAATTCTTTAAGTCTATATTTAGATCCTTGGTTCCCCTCCTATCAATTAAATACATTAACAGAATTAAGAAATGTTCAAGATTAAGTTTATTTTACAAATGGGTCGATCAACTTTTATTGGTCCGACGTGTACGGATCATGTCCCTGAAGGATAATTAATAAACATGAAATCATAAAGAGTTAAATTCGTTTTAATTATATTCCTTTTAATATTTTCTAGCATTATTGCGAACAATATTTTACTTGTTTTATTAATTTGTGCGTTGTTTCATGGTTGTCGAGGGACTAAATGCAATTTTCCAGTACTATCACATTTGTCCCCATGCCACAATGCATTAACAAACTTCGCATCACGAACACATACTATCACGACCATAAATACCAAATACACTCCTTGTTTCAGTACATAATTATTGACATCCAAACATACAAACCATTTGTTTTTTATTGGATATAATACGATTTTCAGGCATTTTACTTTTGTCCCCATAAATCACCTACATGACACAGGTCTCACAGACAACCGTAATTTAGTTATGAAACCAAAACACCTATGGCGCGGTAGATTCCTAAAAAACAAGCTAAACACAATAATTAACTGTCGGGCTCAAACGCCACTTTGATTTGTATAAAATCACGGCAACAGTCGTCCGAGCGTTGTTGGTGAGTGTGGGGTGGCTTTTTTGTCAGTCCGTCAGACAACTTTGATTAAAACGTAAGTACTTGATGCATTGTTATCAATTATACTACACGAGATGCGCTTTCGTCTATATTTTAGTGTGAGCTGAGATTAATATATAAAATAACAATAGTATTTGCTTGGCGGCTCAAAATTTAAAAAATGTCCCGCGGACAACCAGTCACTTGGTCAACCAAAGTGGTTGTACCATGGACAATTTGGTTGTCCCTGGGACAATAATTATATAAAACTTATACTTTAACAGTTAAATAGTTCATGTTTTGTTTATTACTCGGCTGTTTCGGGAACACATTTTTATTACGCGATTTTATGTCTAGTTTAATTGTAATTTTAACATTTCAAAAATCAAGACGCTACTACTACAACTAAGATGTCCCCATATGAAAATCACATTATACTTCATTCATTCAGTTTTATCGAGAATCAGTTCATTTTAATTAAGTAAAATCAATAATACGATACGTAACAACCTCGCCTTAATAGTTTTTTTGTAAAAAATATCACTATTTCCGCTTTACTGAAACTTTTTTATATATGAAACATTATTTGGTTGTTCAAAAGACATCATTCGTTTCAATTTTAATAAAAATATTTCGTATTTTCGGTGTAAATAGAACAAATATCAAAATATTATTTATTATTTAATATAAGAAGAATTTGTTTTAATTCTTAAGGGAATTTAACATTTAAAAAAGTACTATTGTGTAAGTTGTCCAAAGGACATTATTTCCCGTGAATAGATCGGTTCGTGAAGTTAAATCCACAAATGTATTTAATCAACATCACTGCTGCTTATATAATCATAATCTACGAAGAATTATCTTCTAAATGAAATAGTAAAATGCTGAAAATTAAGTAAAAAAAAAAAATACGTGAAAATTATGATCGGGACCTTTAAAAATTGATTGACCCAAATATATATCTGAGAAGATTTGTTGAATTTGCGATGTAAATGTCTAGGGAAATCGGAATAGTGATAGGTTTTATAGGTATGATTATGAATTCTTTAAACGCTTTGAATAAAAATATGTATACGTTTATAATAACAAGCAATATAATTTAATCTCAGTTACCAATATAATTATACATTTTACTACTATTCAATGATTTACTCATAAATATTTTTATAAAGGTCACCATTTGAATGGTTACAAACAAACACATTGAATAATTTATCTTCTTTATAATGAATTGCATTTTGAATGAATAATTCATTAAAATTTACTACATAATTTCAACTAATTAGATTTATAACATACGTTTTTATAACCGGTTGACACTTGAATGGATATAAATGTTTTATATACACGCGTTTTATTGTTAAGTGAAAAAAACATCACGATTTTGTAATCGAATCTCATTAAACGAAGAATAGATTTTAAATAGCTTGGATGTTTTTTTCCTGGGTGTAAATAAAAGTTCACATAATGGTAATATGTCTGTCACTAAAGTTGTAATGTTTAGCAAACAATTCACTTTATAACTTCCTTTCAAAAACTTTATGATAACTTCGAAGCCAGACCTTTTTTAAAATAATTAAAATATAGTCCAGCCTTCACCCGCCTTGAATCTTGATCGTCTATGTTTTTCTGCAAGTGTACATCTAATGTAATTTTATTTTGTGATCGAGTAGTAAATAGAATAACCTTTTGCATTCAGCAGTGACGTATTTTTCGATATTTTTAATAAATATTAACTAGAGACAATCATCATACCTTCAATCTACTTATGAACATATAAAAGTACATTATCAATGTCTAAGATAAGTACTTACTATTAAAAATATCGACAATTTGTACATCACTAGTGCAGGGGTGTGTCCGTACCTCAGGCCTCGCATTGTTTTGTCCGTCCGTCTGTCCGAGCGTCTTGATATGTATGTATGCATGGGAAACCATTTGGAAGTCTTAGATTGATTTATGTTCCATCCTCGTTTGATTAAAAATATCGATATATTTTATCGATAAAACTACATTACTTTGCGTAAAGCCGAATATGAAAAAAATTAAAATTTTTAACCTGACGAAAATTTAATATCTAATTTTTCGTTGTAGTACCATTAAATACAGTAGACATATTATAACTGTTAGAAAAATCTTACATAACATGGTATTGACATTTTATAGACCGAGAATCGAGATGTACCCACAAAAAATTGAGGTAAGCTACCTACAAACTCGGTTCATGTATTGAAATCAAAAATGTCCCGTCAAAAAGATTATAGCTCTTTATTTCAGAACTATTTCTTATAGGGTAAATACCACAAACAACGCTCACTTGGTAATAAATTAAATTTTGTTTAAAGACGATACATCACTGTATACTGGTAGCGGATAAACACAGTTTTAGAGGGTGCAATTAATTGACTAAATTTATGACTTGACTCGTATTTCAGATGATATCATGATATTTATTGATAGTCATAGATGTTTGTTTGTATTGTAGTAGTTAGTACAAAACTGATGGTCAGTTTGTATATTCTTATAGAAGAGAATCTAAAATAAGTCAATTAATATTATAAGTATGAAACTTAACTTAAATAAATAGAAAATATAAAAAATAAGTAATAAATGATGAAATGGTAAAAAATTCCACAAAGGTGTAGACAGAAATTGAAGTCCTTCATAATTTCTATCTTAAATTATTCGCAATCAATAAATTGCCTCACTGAATGTATTAAAACCCTTATTCATAAAACACATTACAATTGTAAATAAAAATAAAACAATGTACCCTTGGATGTAAAACCCGTCACCTGTCAAATTGATTAGAAATACGCGCGTATTTGCCAATAAAGAACAAATACGGATGTAATAAAATTGAACTTTTAACGACTGTTTATTTCACGCACATTAAAACAATACTTTAAATATAAATGTTTACGTTATAAACATTCTAAATGTCAATTTAAAACATATTATACAACCTCCTTTAGTAAAAAAAAACTCAATGATCTGTGAAAGCCCTCCAAAATTTGAATATGGAATTGACCGTATTCCATATTCAAATTTTGGAGGGCGTCCTTCAACTTTCAAGTTATCGATATATTAATGTGCGTTAGTGTCGGTCTCTCGGGCGATCTGATATCGATAATTACTACTTACCACTGACTATTATCAAGTAGCGAGCGCCTTTCATATATTTTACGGTGCATTCGTATTTATATTGTGAATTTATTGCATCGTTTCGCTTGCACTGATTTATGGCGGATTCGTTTACATTACACATTTTGAGTTTCAATTCGTGTATTAGGGCCAATTGGATGTTTATGAATATTCGCAAAACATAAAAACAATAAATACAGTCATTTATTTTTACATGAACGCATACGATTTTAGTTTATTACAATATTATTATGAAGTTTTAATAGTAAATACTTACTTATACATAAAACAGCTTTATAGTTTGATATTTAACAATCTATAAATTAAAATTATTTTGCATTTAAATTCGCAATAAACATTAGCAATTTTTATTGGCCGGATGCTCGTCAATTTACCCTTATTTACAATGTTGCCTTATTAAAAATATTTACTATCTATAGAATTCAAATTTGTCGTAATAACTTTTCATGTATTCCATATATCAAAATTTAAGTAATAAATACTTTCCAAGACTTATGTTTTCATGTTTTCAATGTTATTATTCATTTAAATGTATGTGTTGACAGAAAAATGTGGTCTCTCCGACGACCCGGGTCTCCGAGTGAACGGGAAAGGCAAAAAGATGAGGAAACCAAGGACGATATATTCTAGCCTACAACTGCAGCAGCTAAATAGAAGGTTCCAGAGAACTCAGTACCTCGCGCTGCCGGAGCGAGCCGAGTTGGCGGCAAGCTTGGGATTGACGCAGACACAGGTGAGTGGTAGATTTTGGTAGAATGCTGATACATTTTTGTAGAATCGTGGTAGTTCTTAGTTGAATAGTAGAAAATTTTCTACTATCACTTGATTAACTAACATAAGACAGGAGGTTTTTTTAACGCGACAAGAACGATGAAGACGTCTTAAAGCAGTGTTATATCCAGTATGTGCAAATGATGGCGCTAGACGACCTATAGCGCTGTGATTTTTTTCACGGTAGATGAAATGTTTCATTTATTAACGTATTGAAATGAATAGTAATATTATGTTACTGAATAAAATACGTAACGTCGGTTATAAGTTATGTAATAATTCATATAAATTTATGCATCCGTACATTTTATTCGCATACAGAATGACTGTTCATTTTATTTAACACTAACAATAAGTAAGCTTTCTTTTATCAACGTGACCAGATATTTCAAACGTAAAAAAACATAGACAACGCGGCTACATAGTAATTATGTCACAAAACTAATAATTAACTCTATGTAGCGTTCACTTGTTTATTATCTGTGCTAACGTGGAAAATATAACCTTATTTGCTTGTAATAAGATTTAAAATCGATTGTAGATGTTGCTTACATGCAGTAGTAAAGATTAGAGAGGTATAATTACAAGTTTTTGTTATCTGTGACAGTGCGGTTTCGTAGAGTCGTAGTAGCTATTTACTTTTTTGTTGCTGCAATACTTTTGCGTTTTGGCGGGAATATTGTTTGATGATGATAAATCCTTTTATTTTGTTTTAATAATTATATTAAATGTGTGGCTTTAACGCGAAAAAATGAGTAGAAGTACCTATGTTTAATGTCAGTTCTAGATCACGTCAATATTTAGGAATATCTTCATGGTTGTGAAAATAAGAGCTGACATTTATTGACCACTAGAAAATGTAGGTAGCTACACCTACATTATTATAAGAATTCGTTGTCTTACTCAAATATTTAATAGGCCAGTAATTACGTATCAAATTTACTTTTGTATAGATTATAGACACAGTACCTACACACATTTCCATAGATACATCGAAAAAATGAATCAAAGACAATAAAAACATATCACCAGCCAGTACCAATCCAAATCCTTAAAAAAAAACAAAAAACTCATCTTCCCATAGACCACATTCCAATTTGTTATGACATCCATAGACAAGACATATAGAGTAGTTTTCAGCAGAGAGCGCGGCCGATCGTGGCCGATTGATTCGTCATGTGTCGCCGTGTAGAATGAATAATTCGTGTGATTCTTGTAGACTTTGTGACTTGTAGAGCGGACCTGTTATAAATATACGAACTTCATTTTTACTTTGTTTTACTTTAACATCTATGGATTTTTATACTAATTAATATTTTATTAAAATAGTTTTGTTTTAAAATTAATATGCCTACTTAAATTAGCGCTAATATGACCTACCTATAAATGAGTATAAAGTCGAGATAAAATACTACCTATAGGTATATTTTCTTATTGTGCTTTTAAAAAAAAGCTTTAATTAGCTTTATTACATTAAGTTCACTGCTTACTAAAATTACACAAGTAGGCTTTAAATATATCTCTCAAAATAGAGTACCTAATGTTTTATGTTCGTTTGTATTACCTATCTTAAGTTATTGATCATTATAGTAAACAGTTTGAAATATTATTAGTAATCAATAATAATGTTTAATTATAAAGTATAAAATATAATACCTACTTAAATCGATAGTACTTACTAAGCTTGTTACAATGTACATAAATATTTGCATAAAATTTAATTGTAGGTAATACATAAACTAGGTTATTATCCGTTTTATTATGAAAGTATGATTTACCAATACTAAAAAATAAACAATGATTTTCCTACTGTCCTGTCTATTTCTTTATACTTCAATCTTGAAGCATAAAAAGTAATCTCAAGATAATTTTATTATAATTTAATATTTCTCAGTTATTGTCTGAAGTTGTACGCCGCACTTTGATGAGCCCGCGTCGATATGATAGTGATGTATGTCGTAGAGAATAGTATCGATAAAATATATAAACAATTTTTTTTATCAATGTGATTTTACATCAGTGTTTGGATATTACATACCTACTTTTGGTTACATAAATGAAAAAAATATTTAATACTATCTTAATAAAGTAGCTACCTAATATCAAAATTTATAATAATATATTTAAATATCCGATATTATTTTATAACATAATTTATCGTAAATGTCAACAATTATACAAACTGCAAGAATTTATTTTGTAATATCGTCTAATCTACATTATAATTAAATAAGTAACCAATACAAGATGCCATACATTAATCACCTGTAAATAACTTTCACCACAAATCAAATGTATAAAAACAATCGACATCAAAAACAACACTAACACCATTTCCTATTCCTCGATTCGATTCCTCATTAAACAAAAAATGGGATACACATCACCCCATCTCTTTCCCACATCCATCAATCCCATAACTATAAAACAGACTTTATACCATTGGCAATATGGATATAATATTTCATAGAGTTTGTCTCTGGTACTGTTTATGATCTATTGTTCAAATGCAAACAGTTCTTAGTAATCTGTGGCAATAATGCAAAGGTCAAGCCGTTTGCAACATTTTTTATTTTAAATTGTAACATTACAAAATAATGTTCTATTTCCCGGTTCTTTTTTCATATATCCTATTTGAAACTTTTTATCGTGTGAAGATTTAATAAAATTCATAGGAACTTCACTTTTTTAATGACTTTCAAACACAACAAAACAACAATATTCATTTAATTGATCGCTCCATATTATATTTAAAAATATAACAAGTAGCTATATTATTATCTACTTAGTTCACAAAAAATGATTATAGTCAGGGGGGGAGGTCTATTGACTATATAAATAACAAATAATTAATTTAATATTTACATATAAATACGCTCCTTGCTAAGTAATAAAATGTAATAAATCAACTTTAACTATTAAGCATTTTAATTTTTAACAATATTTAAAAGAAATATTTCTTCGATAAACTAATAATAATATAATTGTTTTATTAGAGACTAGCTTCCGCCCGCGACTCCGTCCGCGCGGATGTCGGTCTTCGCGTGGATGGTTTATACTTTATTTCTCCATTTTGAGTAACTAACTCTGACAATTATATCTTATAAATATCTATTGGACCCAAATACGGCTAGGCCTATATTAATACGCAACGTGTGTTCGCGGTTCTACAGAACAACGTCTATGAATAATACTGAAAAATTAAGATTAATTTTTTTCTACGTAGGTATTTTTTCAGGATAAAAAGTATCCTATTTTACGCCCAGGATAATAAGGTATAATTATACCAAGTTTCATCGAAATCGAACCGTTAGTTTTCACGTGATGCCTGAACATACAGGTTGACAGACAAAAATTTTTTTAAACACATATTTGGGTTTGGTATTGATCCAGTAACACCACCTGGTATTTATTTTTTCAATATTTTCAATGTACAGAATTGACCCTTCTACAGATTTATTATATGTAGGTATCTATAGATATGTTATCTTATTTCCAATCCTTTGTTATGAATTCCCATTCAACAATATGTAACAAACTCATTGTTTTTGTTACTATAATAAATGTGTCATTTTGTATTGTTGTTATGATAAAATGGTCGATCTATTTGCGTAGTGAATAAATCTATAGTACCTAATATTATACAGCTGAAGAGTTTGTTTGTTTGAACGCGCTAATACCAGGAACTGCTGGTCCGATTTGAAAAATTATTTCGGTGTTAGATAGCCCATTTATCGAGGAAGGCTATAGGCTATGTATCATCACGCTACGACCAACAGGAGTGGAGCCACGGGGGTAGCTCCCGCGGGGAGCAGCTAGTAAGAAATAAGTACGTTTTAAAACATAACATAAAGGTTTCATCCGTGGTCAAAAGCAATAGTTATATAACTTATGTGTTATTCAGTACATAAGCTACATCACTGAGAAGATTATTATCAATAACCGTTCAGTGGTTTTCCTGTAAAAGAGTAAACTTACATATCTAAATCTTCACAAACTTTTACGCGTATAACTTCGGATGTGTGTAATGCCATATACACAGGGTGCGTTACTAGAAATAAGTTAAGGCTCTCGGATTCGTCACAGAACCTCATTCCAATACGAATTAAGGAACGGTAGCTGTGTTCATCCATCATCATTTCGTTCTGACGTCCACCGATCAAATGAGCTTTTTTTTTGTTGACACTTGACTTCGCGGGCCGCTTTGTTGTTGCTTTTTCTTTTTTACTCTATGGCTTCGACGTTCCATTTTCGAAATGAGCGCGTCTTTTGACATTTCGATGTAGTACGCTAGAGGTATATGGGAAAACATACAATTACAATGCGTTAAAAGAGAATAAAAAAGATACGTTTTCACGAACAAAGGCTGTAAAAAATACGTAGAGCACTGTCAGTGAGTCACAAAGCCGGACAAAAAGCATGCCACTTTAACAGAAGCCGATATTTTTTGTCTTAATTTTTTCAACAATTGTCTTTGAAGTGCTTCGTCATTCATTTTGACGAGCTGCCATTGGTCGAACGGTTGGTATTGACGGCCAATCAGGGACTCGATTTTGAAATTGGAAAGTCATCTTTCCTAACAGTGAAGATGACTTTGCACTATCTTTGCACCTTATGTATAAATGTACTTGTATTTTATATGTGAAATATCCATTCGTTTTGTAGCTACCGCCTTATAAGTAGAGCTATTATATGCTTCTTTTATGCATTAAACATTTTTCTGTATCATATTTTATTCAATACTAGATAAATTTTATTAATACATATTCCAAAAAGATAGAGTTTTTTAGTCATAACACCTTATAATATTATAAATAGATACATAAGTAGGTAGCAGTAGTATGAGCATAAAGAAAAACGCGTGACGCAATATTCTCACTGAGATTACACAATAATAATTAAATACAAAGCCCTTTATCAACAAATAAAAAATTAAAACGTCAAACAACCCGCCATTCCTAATTCGAATTTGTTTTTAACAAAACGTTCTATTTAATTTGTAACCCACTTCGACAGACAATAAACAAAAGGCGGCAAATTGGAAAATTGTTTTCAATTGTAAACAATTAACAACAAATTGGCGTAATTGTTATAAATACGATGCACGTTGACAGACAATTAGGATTTTGAAAATGGGTTACAGTTTTGGCCGAAAAGGAAAAAAGCATTTGATCATATATTTCCATGATGTTTCAAAATATTTATTTCATGCTCAAAAGCTTTTTAAACCAACAATGCTTTACATATTATTAATTTTAAACATAATTAAAAACACAATTTCTCTTAGATAATGCATATTATTTACATAAAACATGAATAAGTTTATATCATACAAAAAAAACAATAACACATAGTTCCATAGTTCATATCACGCACATAAAAACCCGCCAAAACATTGACAGTTACTTTTTTAATCATCTATGTCATAGACAATAAAAAAAAAGTATTTAATGGAAAGTTTTTATTGCGTAATTATTTCCAAGGAGAACGTTACTCACGGCATATAGCGAAGAGAAAAAACCAAATGAAACACATGTATACTGAATATATGCAAATGTAATGCATAAATGTAAGAAATGCGCTGTTTCTATGAATCGCAAGGAATTCAAGAGATTTAATATTGATTATGAGATAAGTTGCACGAGTATGTTTTTTGTTGTCTATGGAAATGAAAAGTTGTATGTTATTAGTGGGGTACGGGGTGTAGGTATTGTGAAGGATTAGGTTTTGGGACAGATTTTCTTCGCTTTGTGATAAAAAGTTATAATGTATGTATGTTTAAATTTTAACTGTAGTTTAATGACTTTTAGTAAGTATAGTAAATTATAGTCAACTTAAATATGCGTAGATTATTAGAAAAAAAAAATCAGTTAGTAATAGATAATGAGATAGATAGGTATTTTTACAATAGGTATATGTTATTGTTTCCAATTTAAATTCAAATATTTATTTATTCAACTATACTTTTTAAGCTCTTTTAATTCGCTATTTGTCATTATAATTAAGTAGATACATATTTTAATACCAATGTTTTTATTTTTACCTATAATTATTAAATTCCGAATAAATTAAATATAAACTATTCAATGTAATAGAAATACATATTTAAGTACACACACTATTGAAGTTACGAGTAACTTAGATGTAACTTTAAAACTTTACCTAACTTAGCTCGAAGTGCATTATAACTTTAACTATGTAACTTATTAACTATAGTTAATTGGTGTTAATTACTTTACAAAGTAGGTTTATAAATTTTAACCGAGTTTATGAAGTTTTGTGAAAGAACCTGAAAATTATTATTTTGAATATACGACTGTTTCAACTAATTTTAGGCTAGTTTTTACTAGCGTTTTCCTTCACTATGTTAGTCAGTTACTATGAGTTTTCTTACTACGATTTATGTTTAAAATATTTATTTGGCATACGTTTTGTTACTTCTTTTAGCATTTTCAATAAGCTTTTTCGTCACGGTTCGACTTTGTCGCTACGAGCAATTTCTTCCAGGCAACTATATACGCATGAAGTAGCTCTAGCCATAACATCTTTCACCATTTAAACGGGTTAAATAACGAGAAGATCGCGTTTTAGAGCCGTTATTAATACGATACAATCTATTGACCTTTATTTTAATAGCTAGGCTCGCCCCCCGGCTCCGCCCGCATGTTTTCATATCAAGCCCTTATTATGAGGAATACGTTGATTACATTTTACGCGTGACTTCTCTTTGGAATTGTTAGTCAAAGTTTGATAGGAAATATTGCTTTTTAATACTTTCTAGGTTATGGTTATTATTATGGATAAAATATAAAATTTCTAGAAATTAGGTACATAATTTAAGAGTGTGCGGTACTATTTATTATAGATATACTTAAACTTATCCCTTAAGGGTACAAGTAATATATGTATTTACAACCTTTTTTATTTTTCAGACCTATTGAATGTACATATCTACAATAAAACATAAATATCGGTCAATCTGTTTGGAAGAAGTTACAAGCACTATAACACGAGAATTCTATCCATCTAATGCCTCATTTACTTAGATCCTTTTTGTTTTAACATAAAAATAACTAATTCTAATCTTAATCTTCCGTATCTTCTTATCTACGGAACCCTAAATGTTCACCACTTGTAAGAGGAAGGTGGAGAGCCAAGGACACAGTCCATTGTATGGTAATATCTAGATAACGTAGGGTGACCACACTAGTGTAGTAATGGGACTAATCGCGAATCGGTGACCGTTTTTTTGTGTTGTTGGTGGATAATTTTGATTTTGACGTTTGGTTTATTTCTATGTTGTTATGGTATTGGTATTGATTTGTTTATTGTTTTCAAAATTACGTAAAAAGTAGGTCAAAAGTATGATAATAGTCAACAGATAAAATGATTAACATTATCTATAATATAAAAATGAACCCCAAAATGTGTTGGTAAGCGCATAACTTTAGATCAGCTGAACCGATTTCTTTAATTTTTTTTTTATTATATTCCTTGAAGAGTTGAAGTACGAGGATGGTTCTTATGTAGAGAAAACGTGAATATGTACCACGGGCGAAGCCGGGGCGGACCGCTAGTAATATATAAACAAATGAAACCCGTTTTGCGTTGTCACGGCATCACGTGCGAACGGCTGAACCGATTTCGATAATTCTTTTTTTAATGTATTCCTTGAAGTACGAGGATGGTTCTTATGTAGAGAAAACGTAAATATGTATCACGGGTGAAGCCGGGGCGGACCACTAGTACTTACTAAAATTATCCGAACTACGTCAATTTTTTAACACTTCGATTAAAAATAGCTTTTTTCATAATGGACCCATGGTACTATTTATGCAAAAGGGTCTAATACACAACTAACCCCTACTTTCTGAACCGATTCGAGATTATTCCAAACCTCGTTACACAAAGCAATTTATAATTTAATCAGTCCATATTTACATGAACGTTGATGCAACCTACACGTTTCGCTGCATGATTTAGTAGGTAGATACATTGTAAAAAATGGCTGACTCGGTGCCAAGGGAAAACTTTAGTTCTACTACAATCGTTGGATTATACGAATTTTTCTTAGTAATAAAACATTAATACTTCAATTCTGCAAAACCTAAAAATATTTTAGAATGCACGTTTGTTACCTACTATTTCACAAAAACGGTGGAGTCTCTGGATGATAGTCATCCATGACAAAATATTGTTTAACTATCCATCCCTGTAATGTATATGCAAAGCTGCGGGAAACTTATAAAACGATTTAACTAAAGACGAATTAATTATCAAGTCTTTTTAAAAGATTTTCATCAAATACTTCTATGACAGTCAAGACATCTCCCGCAGTGACCACATCTTTTGAAAATGGTCGAAACAACTGGATGAATCACGCTTAAAACCCGTCAAAAGTCTTTTCTAAATTATAAGACATTGAACTAACATTACAATCATCTAACTGCACAATTTCTCAAATTCCGCACCTGATGCGATGCCACGAATTGATAGCAACTGTTTTGACGCGTTTGCAGCGGAGCGTTTCGAGTTTTTTGTTAACATTTCCTGCTGTCACAATTATGACGTGCTTGCAACAAAGACATTGTCTTGCTTCTGTTCGTGCCCTTGAAGGTACTGTTAGTGACCCGATCTCTTATAATCTAGAAATATCTACCCTTGAAGTTAGAGAAGTGACCCTTGTACCTCTGCTTTCTGATGTGTTGCATTGTGTGTGTGCATCTTCTGCATTAGATTTTGACAATACTACGGCACTAAGACCAAGGGAATTTATAATGGACTGCTCGATTTTATAATCTGCGTTATCTGTCCATAGACGTTAAAAAACTGTTAAGAAACTCCTAACCTCTAAACTCTGTATCTGAAAGTACCATGAGATCATGTATATTGGAATTGGGCTGGATTGGGATAATATCCAAGCTTAACACGCGTTCATAGTACAGTATAGTGCAGTTATTTCCATTTTCTTTTTAATATTTTTATAATAATATTAGTAGGTATTGTACCCGCAGTAATGACTGCCTTCAACTATATCTATCTTTCCACCAATATTCATAAAAATCTGTTCAGCAACTTTGACGGTTTTGGCAGAACTGACGAATAATTTTTTACATGATCGGTAATTGAATTTACGTTTTTACTTCTTTAAAAACAAGATCTGCACTCAATTTTATATTTATGAGTCACTTACTAACAAGTGCATTGATTAAATCGTAATAACTTTAAATTTATTCCACTTTATAATACAACAAATAACTCAGAATCTATGATTTATCTATTGTACATGTATTATAATATTTTATGTGTGTATCACGCGGCTCAGCGTATCTTGTAAGTCAAGTTGGATCTAGATGCATGTCATTATTTAAACGGGGTAAGGTCAGCAGAGAGATAGCGATTTTTACGTTTATTTATGTGTCATTTTTGACAGTATACAGTCTTAGGGATTTTAAATTCAACCTAAGGTTTATTCCTTACAAAATGATTTTATATGTCTACCTTCAACAATAAAATAATAATCGACTAAAAATAATAATAAACACGACTAAACACAACCAAAACGAACGTTACATCCGAGAGCCAAATGCAAAGTGTCAACTGTCAAATCCGCTGTTCAACTCATTTTTATAACTACCTCCTCGGTTTGGGTTGCCAGTTGGGGATTTGTTTCTAACAATAGTATATTTGTATGAAGTTATTACGCTTATGTTTAAAAGGTAAATACTGGAATTATTTGTTTCATTGAGAGATATTGAACTGTTTATATCGAACAATCAGTTATTATGTGACAGAGTAGAGTGTATTTCCAGAATGATTAATTATCATAATAGTTCCATAATATAGTAATATCCATAGTATAATATTACCTACCCCAGTATTTTATAAGGTATTCATTTAGTACACATAATCTGTATTAGAATATTTCGTAAATAGCCTAGAAAAGTAGGTAATATATAAAAAAATAGTTCACAATCTAAGTAAAGGACCTTTCTCGACCCTCTGAGTATTTCAACCTCTTAAAACGGCATAAAATGATTTATCTTCTTTGTATAAATGATGTCTATTTTGCCTAGTTAATTTAATTTATATCGTTGAACTTATACGTAATAAAAACGGAAATTAATCAACAAATGACATATTTGCCATCCGTACCCGTGATTTCATAGTGTGCGTAAGCCGCTCTATGTGTGCTTCCTGCAATTAAAACTGCTTATAATATCGAACCTGTTATATATGTATTAATATAAAAGATATATAGGTCAGTGTGACGTCACTTCCTCTCTGTTTTCCTATAACTTGACTAAAGTACATTTATTTATTACTTTATTATGATTGTATTGTATTAAGTCAAAAGGAATTCTTTTTGTATTGAATTCACGTTAATAATGTTAAGGTTTTTACGTAGATAATATAAATCTAAATATATATATTAATATACCTCAAAGGTGACTGACTGACTAACATAGTGATCTATCAACGCACAGCCCAAACCAATGGACGGATAGGGCTGAAATTTGGTATGCAGGTAAATGTTAAGACGTAGGCAATTCTACCCCCAACGGGATAAAATAGGGGATGAAAGTTTGTACCATGAAAATTTATATTTTCTGGCCAAGTGCGGGTTGCCGGATGTCACATGTCGTCGAACTTTTGATTCGACATGTCGGTTTCCTCACGATGTTTTCCTTCACCGTTCGAGCAGTGATTAACATCACTCTCTGTCAGATGAATCCAATATTCATCTGACAGAGAGATTAACATCACTGCTCTTAAGCTTTTAAATTTAAAAAGTTACTATAAATTCACATTACCTACTATAGAGAGTAGAAGAAAAATAAAAGAAAAATATTGTCTATGATTTTCACAGGAAAGTAGCGGGAAAAACTTAGATGAAAATTAATTAATATTGACAAGGAAATAAATTTAAAAAATCATAGTTTACTTTGACATTTTCCTAGTGCCATAGCATTGTAGAGCTTCCTATATTATGTAGTTATTTCTATACTATGTATTATATTAGATCACTCTGCAAGTTTTTTTTCTTCGAAAATTCCTGTATCATTTACTAATTTATTAGAACTCCTGAATTTACACAAAATTCCATCAAAATCGGTCAAGCCATTTCGTACTTCAGTTTTATTATGAAAAAAAAATAGGTATAAACTATAGTATTTAAGAGGAAAAACCTTTCAGAATCAAAATGTATTTTTATTCCTTTGTAAAAACAAAATATAGGAAAATGTTAGTGCTCAAATAAATCTGAGCTAAAATCTGGGTCAGCCATGATTCACGTTTTACTGTAGGCTGTTGAATACAAATTTATATGTTTAACCGACTGTGCGGAAATGAGGGTAATGTTTTGTTTCATTTCGATAAAAGAATGTGGGTAGTTGGAAAATTAAAAGAGACAGCGAAAGTTTCAAGATTATTATTTTCATTTTTCAAAATTTTATGACAAACGCAGCCGTCACAATGGGTCAAGGAACTTTATAGGATTTATTATATTTTTTTTTTTGTGTACCTAGTAGTTATTTAGACTAGCCCTTACTTAATAGGTATTTGCATTTCGAGGATTCAAACTCGTGGACTCATATCTCATCGGAGGACATCGTCTCTATGCAACACTAACCACTAAGATGTACAAACATTGAAAAAAAAACAAAACCTTTGTACAGTCAGCACACAGTGAATATTCATAAAATGTCATCGCAAAAAATTCAATGTTACTAAAAATATATTATTTCCATAAGAATTTTTAATTATACGATAAAATATATTTTTTTAAACAGCCATCAATCTACAAACACGTTCCAGCATTCTTTATAATGCCTTGTTTTGCGTAACAGATGGTAGACAGAGATCGAGATACGATATACAGTGTGTTGGAGCAAGACAGGTTTATCACCTTAGTGCTTCAAGGCAATCAACGTTTACTTGCCGCAGGTTTTCCAACAAGAGCACTGTGCCGATATCTCTTTACAAATCTCCATAGTAGTATGCACTGTGTTTGCACACGGTGACTCTGTGTCGAGTGTTGAGAACAGTTTTGTTTTCTTGATTTCCAAGTATATGAGGTTATTCTTTTCGTTTATGCTAGCCTAGTACTTCGTTTTAATAAAATCCTTTAAGAGGAGAATTTATCCTTGTTTTTTTTTTATTTCTATTTATTAAAAACAAATAAAAATAATGTTAATCAATTATGTAAATTAACAATAGATATAGATAGAACAATAAAATATGGCTGTCCTTATATTTTGATCCCCTTTAATTTAAAATAGACCTTTTTTTAATTATTTCACTTTAAATTCGAAAATTACACCGCTACTAATTGTTATGTTTATTTTATTAATTTTATTTTAATTTAAAAACTACTCAATTCAACATAAAAGAACTTAATACTAATTAATACAATATAAAACGTTCCTATTAACTTTATACGACACAAAATAACATAAAGCACCTTTCTTCATACGAAACCTAATTATATTTAGATAATTAGTTTTTAACATCTCATAATCGAAGACGCATTGCATTTATACACACCCTCTGTCCTCATTCACACCGTAACGAACTTTGATATTATAAATTTAAAATAAAAAATAATATTTTTGACTCTAAAACGACTCTAAAAATATTTTTAAGCAGACCTAGTTATGCTAAACATAACATACATAATATAAATCATTGGATCGGCTACCGAATATATGAAGATTTGTAAAAAAAAACAATAGGTACATACTACTTTAAATTATTTTAGCTGTAGAGCTCATAAATATAGAGCGTTCAAATATTATTAATAAAATTTTCGCATTCTATTTACTTTCAGATTAAATAAATAAATATAAATAAATATTATAGGACATTATTACACAAATCGACCTAGTCCCACAGTACCTAAGCTCAATTACCTAAGGCTTGTGTTGTGGGTACTAGGCGACGATAAATATAATATTTAATAAATACATACATATATAGATAACTAGCGGTCCGCCCCGGCTTCGCCCGTGGTACATATTAACGTTTTCTCTACATAAGAACCATCCTCGTACTTCAAGGAATATAATAAAAAAAGAATTATCGAAATCGGTTCAGCCGTTCTCGAGTTATGGAATTACAACGAAAAGTGGCATTGATTTTTATATATTAGATAACACCCAGACCCAAGAACAAATAATTGAGTTCATCACATAAATATTTGCCCTGACCGGGGATCGAACCCGGGACCGTCGGCTCAGTAGGCAGTTAGGTACTTTACCACTGCGCCAACCGCGTCGTCAAGATTTCATAGAGAATAAAAATAAATACAATTATCATATTTTTCAAATATTCGGTGTGAATCTGACATAAACGCAATTTTAATGGAGGTGTGCTCGACGACTTCATTGTGAAAATAAAAATAAACCCACGATAATGTTAATAACCGACTGCCCTGATATCGCATTTCTACCAAAAAACTGAATGCAATCAATATCAATCCATCAGTTTTAACATGATAACGGTACAGAGTAAAGCTGGCTACACACGTTCCAGCCGCAGGGGCAATATTGGAACAATCTCGGTTGCACGGCGCGGCGGTTGGAGCAATTTCAGTTGTTCTCTGAATTGCCCCCTGCTTGCCTATACACCTCACAATTAAGGAGGCATTTAAGGGTGCAATTCCAATATTGCCCCTTTGCAGGTACGTGAGTAGCCGTCTTTAAGTATGTCAACAAAATAAAATAACTTTATAGAACACAAAATTCTTGAAATAAGAACATATTCGTAATATAGCTATAAATAAAATTTCACTGGCCGGTAAAAAATCGGCCTCGCTTTATGAGCAAGTAAGGAACGGCGCTCATTTATAATTAATTCGTAAATTTAATGTTATTTTTATGACTAAGACTCAAAAATATGTGCACTTATATGAAAAGGTATGTAATAGGTCAAAAGAGCTTTTATACGCATACACTTCAAACATAAGAACAATTAAATGTGCCTCTCCATTGATATATTTGTTCCACCTTATTAAGGAAAAAAATATATTTGCATATGAAATTTCAAATCGGTACAGTAATTAACTGCATAAACATAACACATAACATGTCTCCACATAACAAGAGCTTGATGAAGTCAACTTTTATGTCAAATTATTTTCATAAATAAGAAGCGTTTTGACTTAAGGGCCCTTAGTAGGTGAACACGGAAAAATGGACTGTTTTCTATGAGCTATAATTGAAAATATTGAGGTTTTTTCGCACTGAAATTTCTAATATGTATTACAGAACGTATGTGTGATGGGATGACTGTTTCCAAAACACGATTGGAAAAATTTTGCTGGATAAAAAAAAATCCTGAAGTTACCTCTAAAATATCATATAAATGCTCATTACAACCGTATTTTACGATAATAATTCGTATTAAATCACAAGTACATAGGCATTTACCTTCTCGATTTCGTGACTGTTTTAGATTTAGAAAATACTAAATATTTTCATTCACTTTTTGATAAAAATGTGAATGGCGCTTACGATTTTTAGTTTCGAGCACGTTGATTCCATACTAAACGCGGACCCCCTCACCGCTTACCTCAGGCCCGAATAGCTGAATTTTCGCTGACCGCCTAACCCCCCTTAAAATGGAGTCCGATAGATACTAAAAATAAAGTGACATAAATTTTAAATTACCGAATCTAATCTGAAGCTACCTACAGTGATACCTACCTAATTCATAAATTAAATACTTATACGATATATTTTAATACAGCAGCATAAAGCAATGAATAAACCACGTTTTAAACCCGTTAAATCCACATACAATATCTATAACAGTAACAACGCAATGAGTGCTACGCCTTAAACCGATTGAGTAGATATGAAGGAACCAGAGAATTGTACAACGTATGAAATATTGCTGCGATTCGATGAAAGGTCAGTACCGTGTTGTGTAAAATTGTTTAAATATATTTTATTTATTTTTTGTTTTTTTGTCTCTGTTGCTAGGCGCGAAAATGATTGAATAGAGCTAGAGAATAGGTACATGGATATTTGTTTCTGTCTAGTTACGCTGAAATGGCTGATCAGTTTAAGAGGAGTTCATTGCACATAGATAACTCAAAATAAATAAATAAATAAATAAACGTTTATTGTCAACATAACACAAATACACCAGAGCATGAGATTTTACACAATAATATAAATATGTACACACACACATATACACACATTAAATTTATCATCAATAAGTAATTTACTATCATCGAAATATGTATTCATATAATGTGGGAAGGTAGGTACTGCGCATTTTCATGTTGATAAAAGGGACCAACTCAGTATTCGGCACGAATGATAATAAAACCATTCGTGCCACTGATTTTCAGTGGCCCTTAATGACAAAAATCTAGATATTATTAAATATCCGTCTTATTAAAGCATGTACTGCAAATACCATTAGACTTAATTAGATATGATATTTTAATAACAAAATTATACTTATTTATAAACAAATATGTCATAATAGTTTTAGGTTCCTTATAAATTCAAATAATTTATTTAAACTTTGCTTCACTATAATTATGTATTATATAAACTCATTTATTGATCAATTCATTTGTTTTTAAATCATTAAAGTTCATTTAGGTACTTTCATTTTATTATAACATATTTTACAAGTTCGCGATAAAATTTCGCAACTTCAAGAGAAAGTTATGTAGGTGACCAGTGACCACCTGACATTGACTTCTTAATTGACATATTATTATAAAGGTAAAGGTTTTTAGGGATCCATAATTCAATAAACAAATCTATACTAATATTATAAAGCTGAAGAGTTTGTTTGTTTGTTTGATTGTTTGTTTATACTCGTACAATATTATATTAGTAGGATAAGTAGGATAGGATAGGATAGGGCTAGCTGTGCTCCGCGGTTATACCTGCTTGCTACGGTCCTATTGGTCTTAACGTGATGATAGCCTTATAGCCTTCCTCGATAAATTTGCTATCTATGTGAAATAATTTTTCAAATCGGACCCGTGGTTCCTGAGATTATCGCGTTCAAACAAACAAACAGCTAAGCTTTACGCTAAAGAACAGATAACAGATACAGTTCTTTAATTAATAAGATACTGATTTAGTTGTGTATTTATTACTTTTATAATGTTTTAATTTGTTAGATTAAGTTATTTCAGTTTTTAGCATTTCTTTTATGATAGAGCGATGATTTTAATTGCATAATTTTATAGTTTATATTATTTTTATATAAAAGTCTTCGTTTGTATATTATATTTCTTTTGATTTTGCATTTTATTGCGCTTAATTATGCTTGTCGTCAAATTAAACTATTGTCTGTGCTATTGTGGAACCAAGGAATGCAAAATTATTTCAATTTTGTTCGTTATGGTCGACTTTTACACATATTTATTTTAAATAATACAATACTAAAATTGTGAAGTGATTTAATTTTTGTAAGTTTGTTTCTTACGGGCAAACTCGCGAACTGCGAAACCGATTTTGAAAATTCTTTCATCAGTGGAAAGCTGCATTATTCCTGAGTGCCATCAGCTATTTTTTCTATTTTCCAGTATTTAGTATTATTATAACGCAGATGTTTTATAGAGTTTTGAAAAGTAACTTCAATTAGTGATCGATGCACCAAAGGCCTCAATAAACTATATATTAATTTTATAACATTTTAACTTGCAGCCAGAGCGTGTTTACAGCTGTGTTTAAGGGTTGTCATATCTAATAATTATTTAATTATTTACTTGTGTTAGTAATTTATCTGTATTTAATTTACAGATATTATATGGCAATACATGACATATCTAATATGTAGAAAAGTGTTAATAGTGCTAGGTATTAATACCTAGGTACTTTACGCTTGCAAATACATAGTTCCGTCTTTTTGTTATATATGTTTGTTTTATTTTGTAAATAAAGACTTAACAATAAATTTATTAGGTAGTTATGAAATATCTATTTGAATTGAAATATATTCATTATTTATTAACGTTTATGGGTCAATCAATTTTTAAAGGTCCCGATCATAATTTTCTCGTATTTTTTTTTTTTACTTAATTTTCAGCATTTTACTATTTCATTTAGAAGATAATTCTTCGTAGATTAAGATTATATAAGCAGCAGTGATGTTGATTAAATACATTTGTGGATTTAACTTCACGAATCGATCTATTCACGGGAAATAATGTCCTTTGGACAACTTACACAATAGTACTTTTTTAAATGTTAAATTCCCTTAAGAATTAAAACAAATTCTTCTAATATTAAATAATAAATAATATTTTGATATTTGTTCTATTTACACCCAAAATACGAAATATTTTTATTAAAATTGAAACGAATGATGTCTTTTGAACAACCAAATAATGTTTCATATATAAAAAAGTTTCAGTAAAGCGGAAATAGTGATATTTTTTACAAAAAAACTATTAAGGCGAGGTTGTTACGTATCGTATTGATTTTACTTAATTAAAATGAACTGATTCTCGATAAAACTGAATGAAAGAAGTTTAATGTGATTTTCATATGGGGACATCTTAGTTGTAGTAGTAGCGTCTTGATTTTTGAAATGTTAAAATTACAATTAAACTAGACATAAAAACGCGTAATAAAAATGTGTTCCCGAAACAGCCGAGTAATAAACAAAACATGAACTGTTAAAGTATAAGTTTTATATAATAATTGTCCTAGGGACAACCAAATTGTCCATGGTACAACCACTTTGGTTGACCAAGTGACTGGTTGTCCGCGGGACATTTTTAAAATTTTGAGCCGCCAAGCAAATACTATTGTTATTTTATATAATTTTATATATTAATCTCAGCTCACACTAAAATATAGATGAAAGCGCATCCCGTGTAGTATAATTGATAACAATGCATCAAGTTCTTACGTTTTAATCACAGTTGTCTGACGGACTGACAAAAAAGCCACCCCACACTCACCAACGTCGCTCGGATGACTGTTGCCGTGATTTTATACAAATCAAAATGGCGTTTGAGCCCGACAGTTAATTATAGTGTTAAGCTTGTTGTTTAGGAATCTACCGTGCCATCTGTGTTTTGGTTTCATAACTAAATTATGGTTGTCTGTGAGACCTGTGCCATGTAGATGATTTATAGGGACAAAAGTAAAATGCCTGAAAATCGTATTATATCCAATAAAAAAAAATTGTTTGTATGTTTTTATGTCAATAATTATGTACTGAAACAAGGAGTGTATTTGGTATTTATGGTCGTGATAGTATGTGTTTGTGATGCGAAGTTTGTTAATGCATAGTGGCTTGGGGACAAATGTGTTAGTACTGGAAAATTGCATTTAGTCTCTGGACAACCATGAAACTACGCACAAATTAATAAAACAAGTAAAATATTGTTCGCAATAATGTTAGAAAATATTAAAAGGAATATAATTAAAACCAATTTAACTCTTTATGATTTCATGTTTATTAATTATCGTTCAGGGACATGATGCGTGTACCGTCGGACCAATAAAAGTTGATCGACCCTTATATTCAAAAATTAATTCACATTCATTCTACCATAACGTCAATGAAAATAACTAATCACAGACTAATCATATAGCACAAGCTAGGGGTGTGTAAAGGAAAAATCAGGGGTGTCAAAGCTCTAAATGCCCGAATAAATTAGGGAGTGACAGCCCTAGCTAACGGGGACAAAGGACCCGCCTCCGTCATTCTCTTGCGTTCCAAAGTAATGAATAAAGTTCGCTGTTCTTAGGTTTATGATGTGAAGAATCTTTGCTATAAGATATACACAAGTATTGGAATACGAAAAATGCGTAGATTTTTCTGTAAGACTTGTATACGTAGTAGGTACATTATTATTAGTCTGTGGTAAGAGTTAAGACTAATTAAAAGGGACTAGACGTAGCATAATGTAAGCGCGAAAATAGATTTTACAAAAACATTTTAGGTTATTATGCTATAGATACACGTCTTTAAATTCTTATTAATTAACATAATTTAATAATAGATAAGAAAATATACAATCATTAAATAGGTACTTCGCGAATAAACAAAAATTACATAATTACATCCTTTTTATAAATCTTTATGAAACTAACACACCTCTTATAAAGACAGCGAAGCAGGGAATCAAAAGCTAACAATACACCAAATGACAAATCCCATGTTATGACGTCATAATCCCTCTGTCACAACAACCCCATAATATAATGTAACAATTGCTTAACAATTTCCCATCTATCGGGATGGAATGAGCTCTTTATTGACACGTGACCTTAATAATAGTAAGGGGATTATGCAGTAAGCTAATTATTCGATTGTAATAGTTTAAAGAGGAATTTGCGCATTGTAGCGCTGTGTTCGATATAACCCACAGCTTCTTCCCCGGGGGTCGTATTTAAGCAAAATTTGTCAAAAAAAAAGTTTAAGAGGCTGTGCTTTATTGTAGTTGTTATGTCACTGCGTTATTGTAGCGCTGTGTTAGCGGCTCGACGGGAGCGGGGTTTTCTGTAGGATTCTAACATAACCCACGGCCTTTTCCCCGGGGGTGGTATTTATGCAAAATTTGTCTAATAAAAATGGTTAAAGAGGAATTTTCTTTATGGTAGTGGTGGTGTCACTGTTGTTTATTGCTTTTATTTTTGTAAGTTTGAGTTTGTGATGTTCGTTAGTGTGAGTTTTGATTTATTAGTGTGTGTGTGTGTCTTCGCAATCAATAAATTACGATATTCTTACAAATAATGACCTGCAAAGTGCAAGTTAATTTCGTGATTTCGTCGAAAAAGAACAGTTTTACGCATAAAAAATACACTACAATAAACAATAAATCCGCGTTGTAAAATATTAACTTAATAAAACAGCAATTACTTAAAACAACGAATAGCAGTGAAAAGATATTTCTTCAAATAAAAAATGGAACCCACCATGTGTAACACGAAGTAAAACATAGCGAGTGTACAAACTTGTTTTTATATAAAAAGCATTGCATAAAAATTACTGAGAAACCAGCATAGCTTCGTTTTAATTTTTGCACCGATTCTTAGAAAACGTTTTTGTGTATAACTACAACTTTATTTAGGAGGTTCTGTTGGCGCCAAATTTGGGATTGGTACCTATGAATGGAAACCCGTTGTCGGATAGTATGGAGTATTGTTCAAATAATCGATGATATATCTAATATATATTATAAAGGCGAAAGTTTGTAAGTATGGATGTATGGATGTTTGTTACTCTTTCACGTAAAAACTACGGAACCGATTACAATGAAATTTAGCACACATATAGAGGGTAACTTGGATAGGATAGTTTTTATCCCGGAAATCCCACGGGAACGGGAACTATGCGGGTTTTCCTTTGCAAACGCGGGCGAAGCCGCGGGCGGAAATCTAGTTACCTATATATCATTTGATTTAACTAGGTACTTTAAGTCTTTAACCCTTAATAAGGCAAAGGGATAATATTTCCCACATGGTTCTTTTTTCGAAAAATATTTTTTATTCCTTACCAAAAAACGATATGATAAATGCAGCCACGCATTATTATTTTACGGAACATTTTTTACTTTTTCTACTGATAACATTTACGATGTACGACAAATCCTACGAAATCTCATCGTCAAAGTGAAGTCTTGATTATAGTTATAGTGTAAAAGACTGTCATGGAGCTTATAATAGGAGGTAAATATATTTATGATGCAGTAAGAACTAAGAATACGCACACAAATATTTAGTACCCAGTCAAAAATTTCCATACATTTTCAGCCCCCCTAGACAAGTGGCTTTCTATTAGCGTAAAGTTCAATAGAATAGACTACGAATGTATGAGATTGACGTAAGCTGTAGATAAACGTATCTCCAGCTTACGTCAATCTCATACATTCACAATCTATTCTACCAAACTTTATGCTAACAGAAAGCCACTTGTCTAGGGGGGCAGGTTATGCTTATTTTCACAAACAAAAAGTGTGTTAAGATTGAATGGTATTAAACAAAATCAGGAATTTTCATATTGAAAACGCATTGTTTATCAAACATTTTTTGTATTCGGGAATTTTCGTTGAAAATGCATTTTTACATCCTTTAATAAAATGCCACACTCGCAAACCGCGTCGGTTTCCTCGGAAAAATTCGTACGTTTCATAAAAATAACATTATTAAAAAAAAACATACTTAATATATTTACGTTCAAATAAATTCATCATAATGAATCAAACCTGACATAACTTCTCGGTAAGAATTTAACACTATTTTCATTTTTAATCACGCGATTATAGTTCTAAATTCTTAATAAGATAACGTGGTTTGATATCTATTTTTGGAGTAAATCTTATATATAAAATTCTCGTGTCACAATGTTAGTCTGCATACTCCTCCGAAACGGCTGGACCGATTCTCATGAAATTTTCTGTGCATATCGGGTAAGTCTGAGAATCGGCCAACATCTATTTTTCATATGTACCACGGGCGAAGCCGGGGCGGACCGCTAGTAATAAATATTATTTTAACAGACTGCAAATATAATTGTATCTAAGTACTTAGATGTTAGAGCTTTTAGTAGGTTATATTTTTAGGAACTAAGAAGCCAATTTTTTTAAGATTAAAACATATTAATATGGGTTTTAGAACGCATACCAAGCCTAAGATGAATATTTATTTGAATAAAATGTATTAAATGTGTTACTATTTCTAAATATTATGAAATTCTTTACAATGTTACTATGTTATTGTAAAAAAAAAACAATCAACATAAACATAGTGCGTAATAGATCAGGTTCCCTGTCATAAGTAATATTAATTAGTTTAATAATTATTATGCATTGTTAGTCATACTTCACTTTTATATAAAAAATATAAATAAGATCTTTTACGAGAGAATCATGCTAATATTTCATATAAGAAATCAGGTTATACAAGGAACTAGGTTAAGCCTGTGGTTTTACTCGTGTGTTACATGTATAAAGTAGCCAATGTGCTCTCCAAAGTATAATCTATCTCTATGTCAAATTTCATTAAGATCTGTGAAAGGGAAACAAACGCATACATTTTTATTAAAAAAAATATATGTAGGTACATAATATTATTATAAATGTTATCTATTACCTAGTATCTAGAGTAGGATTAAGGAACTCAAACTGTTGCAAGTTGGTATTCAACTCAAACCTATATAGGTATCACAGTTGACAGATATATACTACGTACATACCTATATGTTATTTTTGGTAGTTATTTCCGGAAAGCTATAAGGTGTGAAAAATAAACATACACTCAAAATACATAATCCTTTTATCCGACTTTTCTATTATGTCTACTTAAGCCAACTTAAGTAACTAGTACCTATAACCTTTTCTCTATGGCAACATTATAACCATACGATATGATAAATTACTTATCTGTAATATAATCCGCGTAAAACGTATAAAAACAAGATTTCCTAAATGAAATTGTCGCAAAATAAAAAAGAGAAGCGGTCTAGTATAAGTTTTATATTAAAAACCTATTTTTTAACCCGAAGCTTAATAGAAAACAAGATAGCATCTTGAAAACGCATCTGTCGTACTACTTTAACTGCATTATTAATAGTCTATCACATTTTTTCCGTACCCAATATGCGCATGGCAAATTGAAACCAACACCCATAGTTTTAAAGGACACTTCCCCGTGTAACAATTTAATAAACGTCGGGGTAGGGTGTATATCTTAATGTAGTTTTTGTTAACTTCAATAATGTCATTATAGGATTATAATCAACTATATGTGGGGGCCTATACTGTAATTGTAAGTCAGTTACAACATGGCTTGTGACTTTTTGCCGCCGTAAGTGACCTTTTAAGTTTTTCGTTTCAGAAATGTCACTTTGACATAATGCAATGACAGTTTCGCGAAATATGACGGAAGAAATTATGTTATATAACGTGGGTAATTTAACCCTTAGCTGGTATCGCCTTTTTTGGCAACACTACCGGTATCGTGGGTCAAATTCTACCCATACCAAACAATCTGTTGTAGAACGTAGATTTTTTATTATTTGTATAAAATATGGTAAGATAAGAAATAAAAAAATATTTTTTTACAAAATTAACTTTATTTAATTTTAGAATATATAAAAAATATCATGTTTTACACGGATTTGTAATTAACCTTATTTTATGGCACTTTTTGGTTAGTGTGAACTTAAAACATAAAAAAAAAATATAAATATTAGAAAAACTTTAACTAAAATATATTTATGGCACTTCTCATATCTTTATTATAACAAAAAAATAAATTGCTTCTGAAATCAGCATAAAATAAAAAAAATGACAACCAAAACCAAAATGACTTCTACCATCAAATATCATCCTCATCTTCATCACTCTCATCTCTCGTATTTTCGTTCCACGTATATTTTCTATTATTCTCGTATCTCTTCTTCGTTTTCACTGTCGTCAGAACTTACTCCAAGTACACTGTCTTCTGAGCAACTAACAGATTAGGGATTGTCTCGATCGCTGATGATTTCGTCGTCACAAAGTTGGTTTACATTTGGTATTCTTTCATTTTTCAATTCCAAATCATCACTTAAGTCGTCCATCAACTCCTCGATTTGTCTGTCGTTCAAAAAGCCCTCCAATGTAGTACAAATAAACAATAAAACAAAAAAGTAAGTAATTACACTCAGTGAAAAAAGTTACTTATTTGGTGTCGTGGGTCGAACGTGACCCAGAAAGCTACATACCTCCACTCCTAAGATAGTCACGGTCCTGCACATCCACCCCCCGCTGCAGCTAGCGACGCACTGAGAATACTTAGAAGCGCACAGTCGTTGCATAAATATTTAAAGAATTATAACCCAAAATGTGCGCTTCTGGGTCAAATTTGACCCACGATACCTGCTAAGGGTTAATCGAAGTGATGTAAATATAATAAAGTTTCGTAATCGGAGTTTATTATTTGTTTATAGATGAGGATGGGAGATTAAATGATAGTTTTGCCTAGGGTTTAGATGAGTGTGTTAAGTGCATGAAGGTAAGGACCAAATTGGATAACAGCTCTAAAGGCGGTTTAACTTTTAAACGTATGTATTAAGTACATTTAAAACCAAGGATCTGTCATTATAAATTATGTCGGTACTCTCATAAGTTAATATTTGGACAGATTTTTATTAATAATAGTTCTATTGTTGATTAAGTACTTCCTATTTTAACTTAGTTCAAAAATCAACGAACTACAATACTTATACGTCGGTAATTCATATTTCTCAAATTACAAATATTATATAAACAATAACATTTTATCGCATTCGTAGAAATAGATTAAACATGTCACAATGCATGCACCATTAATTTTCTCATGCATAATGTCTTTATCTTTCATTAAAAACTTCACAATTTATAAAACAATGCATCCAACAGCGGAAAAGAAAGAACGCGCCAATCGCATTCTCAAGCACAGATAAAAAATAGAACTCAATTCTCCATAGACAATAAATTAATATGCTTCATATTTATAATCTATGAACTCTTGCATCGAATAAATTTTATTAACTTTTCGATTTCTTCTCGCAATAACGGCTACGTATCATTCAAAACCCGGTAGTTTTAATTGCTTTTATAACTTTAATGTCATGACTACATAAATATGCGTTGCATAAACATAAATACCTTTTTATAGACACATCTGAATTATTCGTTTTGTCTTTGCATTGTTAGAGTGGAAACAATGAGTTGTTTTTCTGTTACTTTTTTACCTTCATTAGTCAATAATCTTCGTTTAATCTTATTATAAGTGCGTTCGAACCGGCTTAAATCGAATAAACAAATGTGAAATTGGAACAAATCTCAGTGCGACGCGCTCGGGGCATAAGTAGGAAGTCCCGATTAAACCCATAATGTGCTCAAGTGACGTTCTCTCGTTGTTAAACAAGTGCTAGTATAGTTTGACCCTCACCTCCCCGCTGTCACCTTCAGAGTTGGACGTTAGAGGGACAGCTCGGTACTATAGCAGGGGTCATCTTAGACCGGTCGGTAGATTCGTTTGATACGAACAGTTAACTGAACCAGCTTATGTTGGGCTGTACCTCCCCGCGTTTCTGTATGCCTGGTGGATGTGTTCGGGGTATGACGCTGTTGTAGGAGAGGTCAAGCTAATCTAGCCGGTATATTGGCTCGATTGATACACCGGATGCTTGCCCAAGACGGTTGCCGTGTTCTGGTGTTTGTAGGTTAGGTTATAGACTTTGTCGGTGTTGTAACTTTGCGTCAAAATCGTGACCTCGACTGCTCATCCGAATATTTTCTCTTTGATTTGTTATGTAATGGAATGATTTGCACTGATGCGTGTCTGTTGGCTTTTCAATGCGAGGGAATTATCTTTAGCTAGTTTATAATAAAATACGCCCTTCATTGGTTTCACTCGTACCTATAGGGGTATAGGGATAGGACGCTTATAAGCGAAAGAAAACATTGCTATTGGCATTGCTCGATGAAGGTAGTTTGAATTTTCCCAATTTTCTGATACAAATGTAAAAATAAAATAGTATATCGGTCGTATAAAATCTTTTAACAAAAGAGTCTATTAAATTTCGTATACATAGAAACTGTTGTCTCTGTATTCTTGTTAGGAAATTCTCTTTTGTATTTTATCGTCATAGGGCATTATTTTACCTCCTTACAAACATGCATCGTCTTACATCTGAAGTTAAGTATAAAATTGCCATCAAAAAACATAGTAACTAATCAACCTACACAATGCCACAGATAATAAATAGCTACTCAATGATTAGAACGCTAACAAAAATCTTAGTCTTCAGTTCATGAGTTCATGGTTACTAAGTACCTAAACTATATTACGAATATTACGAAATACTTTTTCAAATACTTACCAGTAATAAATCAAATAGCAAGGGCACTGATATCTGGATTAACTTGTTGGTTATTCGCTGTTACCATTCACATGAAGTAAACCATTAATCAAACTCAAGTAGAAGTTAATTGTGGCAATCTGTGTGGACGGCGCATTATTTTTTGCATTTTTTTTACATTTTTCAATTATATTTTTACAATGTTAAGGTTAAATTGTTTTGTGAATAAAATACAGTTAATATTAAGGGGTTCAAATTAAAAATTGAGTTTGTAGAAGGCGGTTTTGCGAAACTGTAATAATTATATAATAATTTTACGTTTAAACAATATATTATTAAAATTGCAACGACTCATTTTTTCTATCTATTGCTACCGTTATTTCAACAGCCAATTTCACGTCAAAGCCTTAACGATAAAAAACACCCGCATTGACATAAAAACGTTCCCTTTCCTAGCTTCCGACAAACAAAGATTACAAATGATCTAGTCCATATCTAATTAACTACTAATGACATTACAAAAAAGCCACGGGCTATCAATCATTCTCTATTAAAAAAGAATTGGATAAAAAATGGCTGACCATTCATAATTCGAAATTTGAATATCGCGCCTTTTGTTACGGGCACAGATAAGATTAACACGTAATATATTTAAATAAATTAGACTTGTAATAATTCGTATTAACTATTTTAATGTGTGTTTTAAGTTTTAATGATGGTTTATGTCATGATAATTTGTTTCTCTATGAATTCATTTGGAATGGTTCTTATTAGCGTATTATTTGTTTTAAACTAATAATATCTTCGTAATTGGATAAAATAAAGTTGTCATCAAACGTTTTCAAGGCTCTAGTTTTATCTAAAAATTACCATAACATATTATTTTCTTCTTTCATTTATTTCATTTTAATATCTTACGAAATACTATGGAAATAAATTTGGTCTAGCAGAATAGAGTTAAAATTATTGTAGATGCTTAAAAAATAGCCCTACCTATGCTCTAGAATAGAGTTTAAATTTATCTATCAGTACATTTATAATTCCATTAAAATTGAAATTAATATAAATCAAGTTACCTACAAATCCAAAATAACAATCCAAAGCAAAAAACTAATTTCCTTAGTCCCGTTCTTAAGCAATAAAATTGTAAAACAGTCTGTCTGTCTGTCCATACTCCATAGGAACCGGATGTGTCAAAAACGTCATTTTGAGATCCCGTCATGCGCCAAGGCGTTACTTATTTTTAATGAATGTTTTGAATCAAAATACAGTTTTTTTTTTCGTGTTTAACGGTGCTCGTTCTGTTACCGAATTATTTAATTCTACGTTCAAATTTTTAAGACATAATCTGTGGTAAAAGAAGCGGGAATAAATGATGTCATAATGGATTCAATACCTACTTTGTGTAAAGTCTAAGTGCAAGTATCTTTAAATAGATAATGTCTTAATCATTTTTTATTAAAAAAGGCAAGGAATTGTCGTTTGATCTTGTTTCCATAAATGCGAGTACTTATAGAAGATATATTGGCGCGATTTGCATTCGGAAATAACACCTTACTGACACTCAATTACGTTATCTGTATATAAATTGACGTGCGGCCATAGCCACGATTAATTAGTGACTTTAAAAAACAAAATATGTCATTGGTCAAAATGTCATGGTTGATACTTTTTACGTATGCTCTATATTTTACTTTCATATTTTATTAATTCGAAGAAAGGTTAATATTTGAGTTTAAAAGTTTAGTTGGTAACAATAGTTGAGTACCTATATAAAGTCTATTTCTATAGCAGACCAATTCTAAACGAATTATGTATATAAAAGTAGAGTCACGTTAACGCACAAAATGTACCTATATTACTTTTTCCTATATAATCTGTCAGTTACAATGGAAATGAGTAAAGCATAAATAAAAGTTTTATGCGAAATAAAAGTACAGTTTATCGATAATCTCGTGATAGTAAAGTTATAACGCTTGTGCATCCAGCGTGGTTACCGAGCAATGACGTCACGCTTGCCTGGCCATGCGTCCATTTTAACACGACCCGCGTTTTCCCGAACTAACCTCTATTCCTTACGTAATAAAGTCACGTTTCCCTCAACCAGAGTCTAAGAAAAGCTGGCCGAATAAAATAGTTCTCGAATTTGAATGTTTTTTAAATTGCTTTTTTATTAGACTAGAATTTATGACGGCCCGCGTCTGTTTTGCCGCCAAATGTCAGTTCAGTAACTTAATTAGATTTTTTATTTGTTCTGTTGGATTGATTGCATAATGCTCATCGTGTTTTCAATTTGTTACAGGTATGTGGTTTTTGAGGAGTCCCCAAAAAGGTTTGTTTGGATTTAGTCTACTAATAATTATACCTGAAAAGCCAAATGACATACATTAAGAAATGGTAGTGACGCAATCTGAAATTAATTTCGGCGGCTTTATAATAAATCTGACAACGAAGAATAAAAATGTGAATCCAATTTTTCTGTTTCGCCATATTTTCCCACTATTACGCTGTATACCATAGATAATAGACAAAATGGCGGCGTCACGGGTGACAAACACAGTAATGGTAGTTTTATCTTAAGTATGGCATCGGCCTTATGTGCATCCGCGCTGTTGCGAACTTGGCCTTAGGTTGGACGTCAACAGATTTAAAATAGAAATATAAATTCCATAGACAAAGTTAACAATAATTACTGTGTACATGTCATACATTTTTCTTACTTAAATATATGATATAAAAGACGAAGCCGTAATTCCTAAGAAAAATAAAACTATAATGATTTTCCTCATCACATTTGCAATTTTCAAGTTCTTTCAACACTCCCTATGCGATTCCAATGCACTTTCGATTATATAATATTATCAATGCTCCAATTATTGTTTTTAAAAATAAAACCTTTCCCTGACATAACATAAATGTCAAACGATCTTGTCTGTATGCCACATAGCCCTTTGCCTCGAAACGTTGAGTTTCACAAAAATGTTCTCATTTTTTTAAGAAACTTGTTCACTTTCGTTATGAAATCGCTTATGAATCACTTATTTCTTAGTGAGAGGGGGAATTGTTCACATGTTACCCGAAGCGTGGCTTGATTAATGTATAAAACTTTATTTAGTTTTTAAAACTGTTCATAAATTACCCGTTGTAATTGAAGTGTCATTCTAAAACCAAAGAATTCGTGTTCGCTGTTACATTGTAATATTTTTGTTAGTTAATAGTGTAAATCTTAGAATAATGTACTTACATATTTTATTTTCAATACAATAATAAATAATAATTACTACGCCATTTCTCTAGGGCTCTATGTATCAAAAATTTTACTCGTAAGAGTTTTGATGTTTGACACCTACAAAGCATTTTCGTGAACTGGCAACAAGAAAAAACTAAACACAAAAAAGAAAAAAATCGCGCTAAAAATAACATTTTCAAATTTAGAATACCAAAATAGAAATTCTAGAACGTAGCTACAATCGCATGACATGTGGACTCAATTCATATGCTTTTTGTAATACATATTGGATACAATTAATTTCCGAATCATGTTCTTGTATAAACACGTGTGTTATTTTATTCTGGACCCTGATCAACACCTTGCAATAACATGAAATAACATATATAGATATAACAAGTTTTAGACAGGTGTTAATTTTTCCTTCGGTACATTGGTTTGCTCAAAAGGCAGGCAGACCGTAGAAATGATATTGAATAACTGAAAATAAAAAATCGTGATCTAAGTAGCTATTTATTAATTACTACGTTGTTTTCTAGCAATTTTAGGTATTCTTTTTAAAGTTTAGTACAGTTATAACTTTGTATTCGTCCTTACCTACTTAATACACGTTACTCAAGTAAATAACTATTACTTGCATTCGCAAAGATATTTGTGATAACAATCACATGCTATTTCATAATTATAAACAACATGTATGTTCCAATAATACAATCATCACATTGCAAACAATTTAAAATATATTATTTTATTACAAGTGGCATGTCTAAATTTGCTAAACTCTACGATTAAAGGGAACATCGAACAGATGTATCATGTTATTTATTTATGCGTTTTTAATGAGACTAACATATTGGTTGTACTTAATTCAATAACGAAAATATTATGTTATATTAACAGCTAGACAAGTGGAGGTTTTTGTGAAATTTTGTAATTTTTAATGAACTTGTAGAACTACAAGATAACTTTATCGTATGGAATATCTTATTTAGTATGCTTGTTTGTAGTTTTTATTCTATTGACGTACTACAAAAGAAAACGTCTTTTTTAATTGAATTATTGTAGACATCTTTATTGAAAAAACATGGTTAGGTATTATGAAACTTTCATTATATTAATTTAATTTGCGTTTTTGATATTTTCTTAACAAATTTGTACCCTTAAAAAGTCTTCCGGAACGCCTCTGTTTAAATGTCGATCAATTCAAATTTACGACAAATTAATGTCTTACTTTCCAGTCAGTATCGTAATACGAATAAAGTCATAATAAAAATTAAGATGCAATTTGTTTTTAAACTCGCTATTAATACTCCATTTCCATTTTAATATTTTTAAAAGACGCCGTAAGAATTACAAATATCCACATAAAAGGTTAAATAGTTATAAAATACAAAGTGTGCATGCATTAAAGTTTTATATGCAAAGTGCAAACGTGTTTATGCTTTTAAAATTCGCACAGATGCTCAATGGAATTAACATATTTTTAAAAACACATTACGCAAACCATAATGCAATTATTGGAATCGTCAGTACGAGGCAAAGGTCGCGCCGCATACAGCCAAATCGCAAACGTCAAATCATAGACTCAAAAACAATGATAAATAGCGTGCGGTTGTCTATGCCAGCAGCGAGCATAGATAATATTCTTGCTTGGAATGACATGTAATAATAATATATGTGAGAACATCATTGTGCTGCAGGCCTTGGGGTGGAGAACGGAAAATAATTTTCCCCTGCATTCAAGCTATAATAACGTTTACCACAAAAGCAAAAAAATGACAATACAGATCCGGACGAACACAATGTGACTACACATCAATTATTATTTTAAAATAACAGTTTTGTCCGTACAAAATTTATTTACGCACTGCTGAGTTCACTGTCAGTGTGCATATATAGGATGATGGGATATTGCTTTTGGGCTTTCTAAATTTCGATGTTTCCAGAAAACTGATAAAAAATATCTTTGATATATAAAGAGTATATGAAAATAAGGCTTTAAATTAAATCAGTCATATATTTATAAATTGCATTGAATACGATTCAAAACTTGAAATTGAAACTTTAAAGCTCTTGGAGAAATTAATGGACTTTTAAACTTATGACATAATATAGTTAATAGCTAAGGAGCTATAGATTACTTAGACATGCATTTTCAAACACTAAATTAATGGCAAATTTCGTCGACAAACATCAATCAGACAGACCAATCGCGTAGGTATATTATAATTAAATAGAAAAAGCAAAGGCGTATATAAGCATGGAACTATGCAAATACACATTTAATAAAAGTGGTCAAGGTTAAAAATAAAACAAAATCACATTGCATCACAACTTAATTTAAAAAAAAAAACAACACCCTGTACACAACGGCATGTATATGAACATCAATTAAAAAAGCACCGCGCGGAACCGACTCTGTCTGAGGGCGATTCGGAGGTCAAGTATCGTGAGGATAACGAGACTTTAAAGGTTATTTACAAAAATCACACGTTTATAAAATGTGGTAGCGAGAAATTTTGCGAAAAAAAACATCCTGTATATTGGAAATGACATTCCTGAATATTGTACGTGTAGTGATCTTTTTTTTGTTTTTAAGTGTAGTGTAAATCTTTGTACATAATATATTTGAATGACTTCTTGGTACATTGATTAAAGAGGTCTTGGATTTTAGTCTCTATACCGAGAAAATATCCAAGTGGTAATTATAAAAAAAAAAAAACTTGTAAGTTACCGAAAAAACTACTGAACTTTTCATAAGGCACGCAGCTAGTTATAGTCATTGTTAGTTATAATTTGTATTTGGATAGCTAAGCCTTTGTTATAGCTAAAATCATCAATCATATAATCATTTTAACCAGGTTGAACTTAACCTAAACCTAAATAAATGTGAAATACAACAGTTGGGAACCCTTTTACTAACCTACAAATTCAACACCAAAGAGTGGGTCACTGACATACACAAAATTCATGCATTCACGATTTTTAGATACTGTTATATCTTAAATCTTAAGAACACTCTTAAATGTTAATTCGTTGCACAACTTGGTGTGCATTTTTAACCGACATTGCCAAAACGACGGAGTTTTGTAGCGTTTTTTTATGATTTTTCAAATGAGTTATTTTTAATGTCGGAAGTTTGTGAGAATGGAAGGAACATTGTTAATTTTTAGGAAAAAACACGTGCTCAAGTATGTATGGAATGGAAACAGATTGATTCTGAATGCTAGATACTCTTCAAAGGTATCATACGAGAGAATACTCTGCTCGTACCTACCTACTTTATATCTAAAAACATTAATTATACTGTAATATAAAAATTACAAAGTTTTGACGTATTCTGCTCATGTGACTACATGAATTATCTCCATATATAGGTATATTTAATTACGACACTAAGCGAAACATTAGTTACTTTATAATATTTAATTGAATGTCTAATATACAATAAAATACTAGAGAGTACGTAAGTAACGAAAATAATCGAATTTTAATTACTTACATAGTGTCCATGAAAATATAACAGATCACATGTCAAACTTGCCAAAAATGGTTTCCGAAAAGCAAACAAAAAAACTATTACATGGGCCGTTAGTTATGCAAAGTTTGCTAAACGCATAAAAACAGTAATTTAACACAATTACACTAAAAGCTGATTAAAATCTGATACACAATAATCGCGGCCATTAAATTGTTAAAGTCTTTCATTTGTTTCGCAACTGGCAACTCTTGTTATTATTTTTTTATTGTCTATGATATCCGCGCTGTGTTCTGTCACTTTCGATTAATTTTCCCGCCATTTTTATGAATTGCACGCTTATTTCTTGATTTTAGGTTACCTCTGTGCATATTGTTGTATATTTATTTAGCTGATTAGAGCTATTGAGTAAAGAAATATATTAAACAAACTTTTAAAACACTTAAAACAATTTTTGCATGTAGTAATACTAATATGTATGGTTACAATCATAAAGCTCTATATTAACGGAAAAGCAAGGATACATCTATAACGTAATCGAATTGTTATTTGCCTCTACCAAAATACTATCTCACGTCTCCAAAACTATCGCATATTTACGCAACAAATTTTAAAATCATTAATAAACATAAATATTGTAAAACAATAAACAAATTAATTAAATAAACATGCTAAGCTGTGTGGTCGGCAAAATTAAACCATGCTACAATCACTCATATTCTCGCAGAACTAGTTTCTCACACATACACGTTAACACACACATGCAAACAACGTAATCACAAACGCACACATAAAAAAATGATATGCATCAACTTACCAAGTAATTATATGTTTACAAACACATTGTACCTTTACCGTAGTGAGTAGGGATGTGCTGTTGATCGATGTTTGTAATTATCGATGAGAAATTTGGCGGTTAATTTGGTTGTGTTAAATCAGCATCGATTTATAGATACATAGAAAGTATATATGGTTGTATTTTGGTAGTCTTGCACTAGGCTTGCACTAGGGTTGCACTTGCAAATAAAAATTTGTTTGAATTAACCTATAATACAACTAATTCTAATGTATTCATTTAATAATTAAATAAATGACAATTAATAAAATATGCAGCAAAAAACAAACGAGTGCGGCTAATAAATATACTGTTAAAAAAACATCGCTATGAAATGAACTTTAAACAGATAACAGCCTTAAACTTAACCTCTACAATCTACATTTCCATTTACTCAAAACTGAAAAAAAAAATAATCACGAAAAAATCGATTCGAATTTTTTTATCGATTCACCATTACCGATAACCACAACACTACCAGCTCTCACGTAGACAGACTGTTATCACTGTAATGACAGATCGGGTACGTGCATACTTTATCTGTGCTTGTAAATGGCGCGAAAATCGACCTTATAACCATATAGCATTTAAAAACTATACATAATATGTATAGGGTTTCAAAATGTATGGGATGTGAATCGTCATAACAAATCCAAGATGTCTAGGAGCTTCGAGAGAAATGTCAGCGATTTTTTATCAAATACTAGCTGCGCTTCGCGGTTTCACCCGCTCCTGTTGGTCTCAGCGTAATGATTTTATAGTCTATAAGCCTTCCTCGATAAATGGGCTACCTAACACCGAAAGTATTTTTCAAATCGGTCCCTACTGGTCCGATTTGAAAAAATATTTCCTGAGATTAGCGCGTTCAAACAAACAAACAAACTCTTCAGCTTTATAATATTAGTATAGATTTTAAGAAGAAGTAGTCTGATTATTATTAATTCATATTGCATACAGCCTGCTAGTGACATGGCATGAAAGTATAAGTGATCAGAATTTAACAATACACAAAGCTTTTAATTAAAATAAGTTTAAATGAGCTTTAAGCTATGTCAGATCACTCAAAATCTAATATGGCGACCTCTAGTATAGAAACCTACTATTCAATTACCTAGACTCAATCACAATTTCAATATACGAACGAATTTTTCAATGCCGTTTATCATATAAAAACAAAAAGGAGCGTAAAAGCTTTCATTGCTCTATTTTATTTGTTTTAGGTTAATATATTTGGAAATTAAAAGTTTTAAATCACGATTTAACGTCGTAACAAACATAAATATATTCCATAACACAAATCAAACCCGTTTTAAATCCGTTAAAACCCAAGATTCAATACAAGATACACATATCACACATATCTAACTAACGAGATTATGAACTAGGAAAGCAATTACGCAAACGGTAAAGAAACATTACTTTGAACAAAATAATTACATTCTTATCTAAACCATCTATGCAAGACTTTCGTTTTCAAAATCTATTTTTTGTTGATACATCGTTATGAAATAAGCGGACTATTTAATTAATTTATATGTAAGACTAGCCGCTTTTCCCAGCTCCGTCTACTTTTGAAGGCAAAATATGCCTAATAAAGCATATTGTTAAAAACTCAGAAATAGGTAAAACTCAAACTCAAACATTTATTTATTCAATTAGACTTCTTTTAGAAGCACTTTCGAATCGTCATTACATATTTTTAACATTTACCATCGGTAACCATCGTTACGAAATAGGCATGACATGTCCAAGAACCCGCACTTGGCGAGCGTCCTAGATGGTTGCCATATAGGTACCATCTCTGATGTAAAATTTTTCCATGCTGGAAATAATACTGCTTTAAGCCATCATGGTAACCTCCTGAAACCTCATACGAAGCCTGTGTCACTGAAGAAAATATATAGGATATTTAATGTTTGAAACAGACAGAAACTATTTTATTTGTTATACATTATGTCTAATATAATTACATAAAAATAATAACTTGACGCATACATCATAATAATTCAAGGAAAAGATAAGAATCGGTAATAAATTACAAAAATTTAAATATTATCTCGCATCTGACGAAGTACCAGGCGCGCATAAGGTATTGGAGATGGACCGGCCGTTTTCCGCGATCTATAAAAAATAAAACCAGTCAAGTGCGAGTCGGAATACTGCAATAAATTCTACCAAAATAGATAATTAAAATGGATAGAAAGAAGACTAGCTTCTTACAACAAGCCCTATTTCATGTGCCAAATATAGAGGTTATATTATTATACTTAGTTAATATTCTTGTAATACATCGGCAAATACTTCATCAAATTCGTTTCAGTAGTTTTTGCGTGATACGTGTACAAACATACAAATTGCTGAGGTATATAATAATAGGTTAAAGTGCCTACAAAATTGTTATAGCTAGGTACCTAGATTATTGTCCTTTTATTAAGTTAAATAGTGACAATTTAAATTGTTCCATCCCTATATTTATTTGGCATAATGTCACAGAATACATAATAGTAGCTAAACGCTACAGAACGGACACTCTCCGCCTCCCGCCAAAATTAAACACTTACCTCACCCCGCACGATCAGACATGTTTTGGTACCCATTTCCCCGCAAAGACGATACCAACGACGTCTTAGACGAAACGCAACGAAGATTGACAACATTAATCAAATTGACTTAAAGTAATTTTATTATTTTGGATTTGTGATTATCGTTTTTCGTAGAAAATGGTTAAATATTGTGCTGTTTACGGATGTATTTCATCAGAAAAAACGCGAATTTTTTTTTACGCTAGTCACAAATGTGCCAACCATAAAGCGTTAACACACACATTTGCAGTCTCTACAGTGTGACTGTCAAAACAATAATTTTGTATGGAGTGTCCGGGGTGTGATAATGTGTAAGATAAAAATAAGTACCTGATTATTATTTTTTTATTTCATAGCGCCCATACTGTGCGTTAGGTACCTACTATACCTAAAGCCTTTGGAAGACGAATCATTTAAACTACATACTTTGAAAAGAGGTAGCCGATAGTATGTTGATAAATTGAAAATCAACATACTTTTCACAGAACATGAATTATTATTTCAATCTATTTAATCAATAGCCATCTTAATCCATCAGATAACTTAACTATTAGGATATACAGGACTATTATTACAAAGAATTATTGCATTGTAAGTAGGTACACTGTAAACTCAAGGTCCCGTTTATTAGATCACAACATTTTCTCACGTTATTATGCGCAAATACTACGTACCTAAGTTTACGATTAAAGTTTATAACGTATCTATTAAATACTAGCGTTTATTTTACAGTTTTGTAATCGAAAAAGGATTAAGTTACATTTAAAAATTGATTATTTCAACTTAGGACATCGTTTTATTATAATGATCCTATACCTAAAAAATGAACTTGATCCAATAATTGACTCGAAAAACGTTATTCTAGCGAATACACATATTTCATAGAAATCGTTCAAGCCATTTTATAGGCGTATTTACGAACCCTATGACATATAATAAGATCTTTAATACCATAATTTATAAGCTGGTTTCCTATCTGCGACTTCGCTTGAGTATTTCTTGTCAAAGAGAGCTTTCCGTTTTTTCCTACATGAAATATCTTCAAGTTTTATTTCCACTAAAAAAAATCTTCAATCTACAAATAGGTACAATAGAATTCTTTCAAATACATATATTCAGATAGTTCTACATTTAACATGCCTATAGTATGATTTATAATATACAAGGACTAACTTATCATTACATAGTATAAAACAAAGTCGCTTTTTCTGTCCCTATGTATGCTTAAATCTTTAAAACTACGCAACGGATTTTGATGCGCTTTTTGTAATAGATAGAGTGATTCAAGAGGAAGGTTTTAGTATATAATTTATTAGGATTTAGACAAAGCGGACGAAACCGCGGGCGGAAAGCTAGTTGACTAATATTTTAAAGATAACTAAATATGTACCATCTCACACCGTACTTTATAAAAGAAAGATACAGAATATATATTATTGAGATAATATTAATGAGTGATAAGGAATCGACCTCGAGTTTATTAAAGATGGTCAATTAATTATTTGAATCCACTTTAATCTTAATTATGTAAGATAGAACAAGCTATCTATTTAAAGTTTTTATCATAGAGCTTTGACTTCAATAAAAGACGCAGGTTGGATTGTGCAAAAACTGAACTAAAATTGTAATTTACTTGCATATTATTCACATCAGCTCTTGCCTCTTCTGCAATAAGGCTCTAGAAAAATATCGTTGCACAAACACAAGTAAAAGAAAGTAATAAAAATGTCTCAAAAAAATTGTTACTTTTCAATTTCTAACCTACTTCCTAATGCAATTTAGACAAAAAAAAAACCTAATGCACCCCAATTTTCCAGCACGATGAGTTTCACACGACACAACTAAGTACAGACAGCAACGAAATCTTAGAATTGTGACTAATTCGAATATAATTGTGGCTAGCCACTTCCGCCATGAAAAAAAACACAATCGTCCGCTTGCGTGTTTCATAGAAACAATGCCGAAAAAATATAAGTAGCTTGCACACACAATTTTCGACCTTATCCACACCAAAAATCCAACAAAGCAAAGTACCATTTCACACGCGATTTATTTTAAATATTTCAAATTGTGTTTAAGATTGAAAATCGCTTGGGAAATACCGTTTCTCTCCGTGTGAACTTGTTTTTGAATCGATCGCGTGACTCTTGTGTCCAAATAAAAAATTGCTGTCATTCTCAGTTTTGGATATCGTAATGCTGAGGTTATGTTGGATTTATTAAACGAACTTGTATATAACAATCTAATACATAATCCCGCAAATTTTCCATTCAAATAGTGAAATGGACATGAAATAAATTTTTTTTCAACGAAATAAAAAATGAAAAATAAACAGAAAATGATTTGTCTTACTATATAAAAGTACGAACTTGGAATAGAGATCTCCCAGAAATAAAAAGTGATCATAATATAGTTTGCATAAACAATTATATTATATAGGTAGGTACAGGTTATAAAGTTATACTTAGGTACTTATTGCAACTCATTTGTTAATTGTTATACACATAAGCAAAAATTATCCTGAATTCGCCGAGTAGATAGGTAGGTATAGAAAAAAAATATAGCCTGTTTGTGTTTCTTTCACGTCGATCCAGAAAGATTTAATAGTATGATTTTTGTATTTAAAGACAGGAGGCGGAGGCTAGAGAATATTATAGGCTATATAATTTTACCGGGGTGTAACATCTCATTTCCACAAGAAATTTCCTTTACAGGCGGAAAGCAAGTTTATAAAGTCACCCACCCCGGGAGCAATTATGCATTTTATATACATATATACTTTCCTGAATTACTCTATCTATTAAAAAACCTGCTTCGAAACCGTTATGTAGTTTTAAAATTCTAAGACATTGTAAAGCTACTTTGCTTCATACAATCCTACTAATAATATTATTATAAATGCGAAAGTTTGTGAGGATTAATGTATTTTACTATATCACGCAAATACTACTGAACCGACTACAATAAATAGATATGTGTAGCTATTAGTATTATATTCACTCATTGTAATTTAACCCTTTTAAATAAATGTGTCTATTTATTTATTATGAATGAAATTTGGTATGTAGGTAGCTGAAGACACAGAATAAGACATAGGCTAATTTTTATCCCGGTAATTCCACAGGAACAGGAACTATGCGTCTTTGAAAACGCGAGCGAAGCTTCGGGCGGAAATCGACACTAGTCTCTAATTTTAATATAATGTCGCTCCATTGCAGCGTGAAAGAAAGACAAACAAACACATAATATTACAAAATTATCTAAAACAATTTAGTCAATAATGTTAATAAGCTGATGAAGGTCTCATATTGTATACAATTAACCCGAGCGAGATCAAGTGGCCTCGTTATTTTGCGATCCGATCCCTTGGGGTGGGTTACCTATATCGGGTGAACCGTTCGTTCGTTTAATGTTTAACGTATGTTTTTTGGTAAAGAAAATATTTACAATAAATGTTTTGTCAATTATCTATGCAGTACATAATATGTAGATATTTATCTATTATTTTTGCTCTAGTTTTGGAAACATTACTTTCATTGGGCGCGGATTACGGTACCTAATAGTAATTTCTTTAAATTTTATAGCATTAATATTATTTCTGACACTAAAAAGAGCTTAGATACATATTAAGCATATAAATGAATCTGTATTTAAATTCTGTACAATTAATTTTATAATAAATTTACATACTCTGTAATATAGAGTCTATATCTATAAGTTCTCTGTATGTCTTAACTAAATATCTCTATTGTTCAATTTCACTCTAAAATCTATTCCATCTAATATTAATTTATCATACAATTCATTTTCCCGGGATAAAAAGTAGCCTATGTCCTTTCTCGGGTATCAAAATATCTCCATACCAAATTTCATGAAAATTAGTTCATAGTTTAGGCGTGATTGAGTAACAGACAGACAGACAGAGTTACTTTCGCATTTATAATATTAGTATACATACTTAGTATGGATTATTCACTTTAACCTTTTTATATAAATCTTCCATATCCAAAGCCACTTATTCAATATCCTTCAATAATTAAAGAAAGCAGTCTAAAGTTAAATCAAACGCGAAACGTAAAATCTAACCCCATAATTTGTACAGATAAAATTGAGTCCAATTAGGCCCTTTCAAATTTCAACCATATGTCTAAATTATCTGGTCTCTAACTACGCTAGGGTTGCGAAAACTCCCTTTATAATTACAATTAGCTGATAGCATTATTCGCGACAGCCCTTGGGGCTAATCAAATCATCATTGTCTGGTTTGAGATGATTTTAATGGGGTGAGGATATCTACCTCTAAAGTTTGAGTAAAATAACAGATTAGGTATTTATTATTTCAAAATAATTTTATTTAGAAACCAAAAGAAAAGTCACAACACGAAATAGATGAGAGGAAAGGGCAAAGGCATATCTTTTTAAAATATATCAAAAACTGCTATAGCGAACCTATATAAAACTTTAAAAACAGAGACTTAGGGACTCAAAACCAAAATTTGAATGAAGGTACTAAATACGCAATCATTTCGAATTTGAATTTCCTCATTCCTCCTTAAATGCTCTGACGAGCGGCACGTGCCCATAATTATATTTATTCTTATATTAATTTTAACCGTGACGGGAATGATATATATATCGCAGTAAAAAGTTCAATTACTGTCCTAAAATGGTAAGGATCCTGGAACGCTTACGCACTGGGCAAACGTCGGTCGATACCAATGAAAGTCATCGAGATCTTGTTTCGAAACTGATTGTTGTGTGGATGTGTGTATTTATTAAATGTTCATAGAGAAAGGTTTAAACTTATAAGAAGAATGAGGTAGATATTGTAAAAGGGTCATCTAGTTTCTTGTGTAATACGTACATTATTCTGCCTTCATTTATAGTTAAGCATTTTGTATTTATTGAAAAATTCAATTTGAATTGTTATATAATAGCCTATCTTGATTAAAATGAAAAATAAAATACACAAAAACCTCAATAAATACCATAATAATATGTCACATGATTTACTCATTATTTTAAAACCTTCACAAGCCGCGTGTCGTCGCACAGTGCGTAAACATAATACATTGAATAATTCATGAAATCGGTTTTGCTCATCTTTAGTGTCAATACGAGATAGCTGCAAAAAATTATTTACTCTTCAATTTGGCTGTGGTATTGCTCTGTACATATTCATTGACTAATTAAATTTATCTGATGGTGGGTTGTTCGGGTAAGTTCGGTTGTAAGAATGAAATGCACTATTAATAATTATTAATATACGTAACTTTGGAAGCTCTATTAGAGTACAGCTTACTATTAATAATGAATTATTATTGATTTTCGAGACTTTAAATGCGATATATATTAGAGTAAGTACAACAAACTTTTGCGTGTGGTTATATTGCAACTTAGGAATATCGATTTTGATGTGACTTTCCTGTTTTGGTAGTGCTTTTTATTCTGAGTGGGTGGTTGTGCTATAAATGAGGCTCTAGAAGCGATTTTTCCGGAGTTTGTAATGAACTTTCAATATATCCGTTTTACCAAATTGTTTACTACTTTTCTCTCGATCGACATCCAAAGAACATTCTAGTCGAGCTTTACAAGAAAATTTTCTTCATTTTTTCCAAAGAGCACGAAATAAGACACGTTTTAAACTGGTCAAAAAAGCCCGACCTATCAACGCGATAAATATTAATAACCAAGCTAACAGGCAGGGCAGGTGTCAAAACGCAACGAAATCTAGTGATGTGCGAGCCCCGAGCGCTTTTTATCGATAAAACGGGGTGCCGGAAAAAGTGACATGCCCGCGCATCGCAAATAAACCGGCGTCGGCGAATATAAAGACATTGCGGGAGATGCGAGCGGGCTTTCACCGGCCGCAAAAAGGCGGTTCGTTTTTGTTGGGAACTGCGATTCTTACAGCGGGATTTGTGAAATTCTAAATGAGCGCGTGTAGCGATTTGAGCGCTCGGTGCGCGTGTGATGTTGTCGACTGTCGATGTTTTATGACTGCACTGTTTGTAAGTGTATGAATTTCTTTCTGAATCAGATAAAACATTGCTTCTCTTATAATACGTCAGAGTAAATATAGGTAATGTGAACGATGATTAGAATTTTACGTTTCCTGTATAAGCAAGAGCAAGAATATACATATTATAGAAGACATTATTATTTATAATTGCACCAAATACTGAGTTTAATAGTGCCGGTAGAAGCTCGAAGAAATAAAAATAAAATTGTATTGAAGGTAATCTACCAATAAAAGAATTCAACACAAATTTGTAAAACAATACATCCTCAATAAAGGCAAATAGAAGCCATGCCCTTGACAAAAAGTCTAGGTCGTTTACAACGATATACGCAGGTCAAATACCTCAACAAAAATAGTATCCCATTCGAATCCATCCCATCTAAAGTCCTATACAAAAGAACTAACAGATCACCATTCATTTGATCCATTAGTGACGCGCGTTAGAAAAACATCGACATCGATATACCTACCGAGTTATTAGCAATGAATGAATGATCCATTTTACACTATTGAGTCGTTAATGAATAATTTATGTTATCTGTGACACTGTGGTGTGTATGTTTGACAAGTGACGTTGCAAAAAATATTTTACGATGCGTTTTATTAATTGTTGTGTGCGTCGAGCAATAATTGTGAAAAGTCTAGTGAGATAAAAACGGTAATAGAATAAAGTTGACTTCACTTCGGTTGGATAAGAATAAGAATACTTAGCCCATAACTATGTGGTATTATATTAAGTGATAAATTATGAACTTGACCACTATAAATTTCCTTACCGACTCTACTCAACTTAGTCCTGAATAAAAATTAAAAACTGTCAAAAAATCACCTGTGATATTTTATAGTAATTTAGCTTACTAATGGTGAATGAATAGTCAAAAACGGTTCAGTATCTCCAGAGATTCTTTCAAACAACTAGCATATTTTTTGAAATAGAGTTATTTCTACACTATTTAAAAAATTACAACTATTGCTGCAGTTTTCAAATAGCCTTCAGTTATAGATAACGTTATCAGTGAATGCATTCTTCATTTTCTTTTGATTATGAAAAATTATTTTTTAATACGAACTGCGGGCATAACCAGTCTGTATTTTAACAAATAAATACATTAAAATTAACCAATGTATTCTGTTAAATCGTACTTAAATTGCTATAACGAATGCAATAATTATTTTATTAATAAATTATATTATTATTGAAGACAAATTCAAGTAGAGTCGAGCCAGTGTGACCGTCGTAGGCCACTTGACGTATTTGTGCCAAATGGACACAGAAATACTTGGAGTTTCCTGCTAATTATAATTATTATTTGTTGGATTATGTTTCCATAATATTTGCGAGATTTTTTTTAAATAGAGAAGTATTTGCGATAGAGCGATTATATTTGAGTCAATTTTTTAATTTTAAATGTTGTTAAACAAGGTATATATTATATAACTATATACCTATTGAATAAGAAAAGAAATGTTAGCAAATGTATAATGTACCCTTATTTAGTCATTCATTTCATGCTACTTATATTATACACTGAATCATTATTTTGTTTAGTCTAATGATTTTCAAATAAAACATCTTTGTAGCAATCCAAAGACAACTCTACCTCCTTTCAAATGAAGCAATCCCTTTAGCAAAACATTAATCCATCCGTAATTATAAATGAAAATATATAATGACAAACGTGCCGCGTTATCTTAACCGCAAGTTAGTACTAATTCATGCATATTTATATTATTATATCAATGTTTACATCGCGCATAAAACTGACGGCTCGTTATCTAGTTTACTGGCTAGTGTCAAGTTGCTTTATCGACATGCTAATTTTACCTCTGTGACATACTTATTTTTTGCGACTCCATGACTTTTTGTGTTGGGAATTTTACTTTTTTAAGAAGTGTTGTGAGACATAGTGAATTGGTATTGCAATTGTAGTTTCTTGAGTTTGATTTAAGTAATTTGGTGCTAAATATTTTAATATGCAATAATGTATTTAGATTTCAAGGGATGACTATTGATTTAGAAATTATGGCGTTATGGGAAAATGATAAGAGTTGTTGTTATTTTCATGCTTGTGTATTACATATTTTAGTGACAATAAAAATATCCTTTTCATTAAATTTAGCGTATCCAGAACCTTTCTTCCTAACATGTCGTAGAAATATAGATTGGTACATATCTAACCTTTTCATACACCTATAACGCCATCTCTTGGTGTGTATACGAAACAAATCAATCTATCACATAAACCATCGTTTACAATTTAAAAAACTATAAATAAATACACAGTTTTACATATCAAGCTATCTTCGTGAGAAGTCGAATCATGCTAATTCGTTTCTTGCGCAGCATTTTTTTATTTGCATTTATTATAAAACTGGGAAACTAAAAACAGTAGTTCTTGTCAGAACATACTATTAGACATTGTATTACATTTAGTCACGGGATGTATTAGCATAAACAATTGTAGGTTGTCTATGAATGGTTAGCATGTAAATGCCCCGTGTCTATGGTCGGAAAAAATTGAACGAGATTATCTTTTTTCGTATTATGTAAGTTACACTAATTTGACAGCTGTTATGTAAATAAAAACGTTTATGGTTTTCAACGGTAGTGTTTTGAAGTGCTTTGTTTTATGTGCAATTAATTTTTGCAATTGTTTATTGTATAATTAAACTGTGAATAGATTGTGTGTTTAATTAAAAACATTTATATATCGCCGAAAAGTTTTCCTAAATAAATTAATAACGTAGGAAACACCGCCAATAAAAACTGACTTAAAATTTAAAATGGTTTCATACAATGTATATTCCAATCATCATTAAAACTATAATAATTTATGTAATTCCACAAATAGTGCGTAAGCAACTCCATTGTTTGTTTTCATTGCAAATTTAATTTTAAGCATAAATCCACTCCATGCCACTCAACGTCCATGGCATGCAGTTTTGTAGCTACTGTTTTTTTCTACAAAAAACTAAAGAACCGCGTTATGCACGATCGAGCACGCATTAATATTAATATATTATTAATTATTTATTCCGCTGCCATTCACAAATTGAGTTGTGATAGACTGATAGATTTATTCATATGTTTGTTTGTATGGTAGTGTGTAGGTACGCAATGGATGTACAATTTGAGATAGTAACTAGCAACGAATACTATGGATAAAATGGCTGATTGCACTAAATGATTGATAAGTAATTTACAGGTTAAGCAACAGCACTGTTAGTTTAACGATGGGTAACCATTAAGGTCATTTAACTTCGTGTTTTTATGTCTTATGCATAACTTGTTCATACAACAGTTTGTTATCCAAAGTTTAATTAAACCACCATTAACAGTTAGTTGAACCAAAAAATACTAGGCAAATTGTTTTTTGTTCATTTGTATTACATACCTATTTATAATAAAAATTTTATACTTATCATTGTGGTAGATTCTAACAAAATTGGCTAAATGTTTGCGTAGAATCGATTACCAAAGCTTATTTTCGTAAAACTACGTTACAAGGCTTGTTCTGAGTAATATTTTGACAGGATATAAAAATACATTCCGAAACTGTATCTATATTATCTCAAAATTAAATATATAACCAACAATTCGAAATCGAACACAACTAAAGAAATGAACATTACTTTGGTTTGGTTGCTAATTTACCGCAAACACAATTTGACACTCCTCTAAAACAGATAACATAAATTTACATTTTAACCATCACTACAGTCGAGTATATAACAAAGTCGCTTTCCGCCGTCTGTGTGTCTGTAAGCTTAGATCTTTAAAAATACACAACGAATTTTGATGCAGTTTTTCTTTTTAATGGATAGAGAGATTTTCGATCAAGTACTATACCATTGGTTTATAATTTGTTAGGTTTTAGGCAAAGCGAGCGAAACTGCGCGCGGAAAGCTAGTTCTAACTAAATTAAACAACTAATTCAATCAACATTACTATATGTAGTGACAAATACATTTTACCACGATTTAAATTCCCTCTCGCATAACCACATCCCGAGTGTTCGAATAGCTGTATCCGAAGTTCTGAGTGCTATGCGGTCTATGTCGGTGCCGCTTTATACTCGCCGACTGTAGGTATGCTGCCGCGGATTGCATACCGTCGTCCAGTGACGAAATGTGGGAAGACTTAGTGCTTGAATGTGCTGGCTTTTTAGTAGCGGTGTATACGTGTAGTTAGAGCACAGATAATATAATACTATACTTGGTAAGAGTCAAGAAGCTTTTATCACTGGAGATTTCAGTATGAACATTAACTTGTAACAAGAAAATGTGACCTTGAATGACGCCTGTATGTTTTTTTATCTCTTTCTGTGGGGGTGACCAAGTTAGGTGTGAAAGGGATAAAAAACATACAGGCGTCATTCAATGTCATATTTTCTTGTTACAAGTTAAATGTTCATACTGAAATCTCCAGTGTATTAGATATAAGCTTCTTATATCTAATATGGTAAACAACTAACGAGAGTTGTATTAAATAGGTATTATGGGTAGTAATGAGAGAAAAGTTTTGTTTGTACGAAATAAGCTCTAAAAGATTGATTTGAAAAATACTTGTAAAAAGTACAAAGCCTAGGTTTGATACAAAATTGGGAACTTTATCTTATAGGAAAATTCAATTCCTCGCTCTCTTATGTCTGCTCGTTTATTTGAACGAAATAAGACCCAAAAGTAGTGGAACGGTGTTAAAAATTATTGCAAAAGTACAGAGCCCACAGTTTTCTTATGACATTTGGTACCCGAAAATTAAATATGTCGCTCCATGATATAATTTTATTGTTGCCAAATAGGACAGTATGTACGAATTCACGAATATTTGCAGACCCTTTTTTGGTATGACTATTTTTTCTCAATGACGAATATCCCTCTTACGCTAAATTAAAGGTGACCGACCACTACACTAATAAATATTTTAAATTAGTTGCTAATGTGTTGTATCCCTTAATAAAAAGCTTACGTAATAAAAGCTATAACCAATAGAATAAGATAGGTATCGAGGTTAACGCGTAGATTGACCTGCGTAATAGGGGTGGGGTCACGCGTAGGGATGTGTCATTTATATCGATAAATGTTTGATAAAATATTATTGTCGATATAATTTGCTTTACTAACTATTTGGTGACTGGTATAGTTTACGTATATTAATAAGTAACTTTACTTAGATTAATTTACTTAGATTTAGCATTTACATTAATAAATTTTAATTACGTATACGTTATTCGTACATAACTTAGTAAAAGGGAAATTTGATATATTTGATTTGTTTTTTATTCATAAATGACTCTATAGGTAGGTATTTATATCTCCAAACTTAAAGGGTAAAATTTAAAAAAAATATATGATACTTAATAACAATATAAATAAACATAAAGAGCAATCTGGTAATATTCCAAATAGCAACAACTATATTTGGCGTCATTTAAAAAGCCATTAAATATTATGACTAAAGCCATAAGTTCAATAATCAATTTGACACCAATTGGTATGTAACATTGAATAGAATCAATTGATTTTCAAATGGACTTCATAAATCTAATAAATGTTTATTTCATACAGCTAATGTAACATGTATACAGTGTCTTAATCATGTACTTGATACTTGATTATCGAAAATTTATTAATTACACTTGAGGTAAATGGCATACAACTGAAATATTTTTACTACATATAGTGAAATTTAATTAACAACCCTCTTATGTCTTTGTTTTTTACTTCGAAACGTGCATAAAAATTGAATAGAATTATGTAGAATGAAATTTAAGAAAAACACCATCAATAATATTTTGACAGGTAATGAAGTGATTATAAGAAAACCCGTCATAATACTTTAAAAATAACCTTGACAGAAAAAATAATATATAATTATCACAAAAAACTGTCACTGCGAACCAAATACTAAATAAGCTTCTAGATTCTATCGATACGATACAAGCCTTGACTTTTTTAAGAATGAATCGTCAATAAAGATATATAAGCCAATATTTACTACGTGAAATTTATATCCATTGATTAAAATACCTCAATACTAGTTTCAGGTTACGTAATACATAATTATAACCACGAATCTTGGTTGAATTGTTATTTTTATCACGTTTTTGCGTACCGTTAATAAGATTTCATTTTATAATGACTGTCATCGCGCCTTACGAGCGAATGAATGTTTTTGATGGTGCACTTAATTAAGATAATTATTATTTTTAAATACGGTTAAAGTGTTTATTTTAACGTGTCGCGACTTTTGAAGTAAACCGGTTATGGTGGGTAATTAAAGGTATACAAATAGTGTTTTTTCGTTCTTTGATTGGGAAAAGGTCTTATTTAAGTTTTATTAAATATATTATGCTGATCATTGGTTATTAATTATGATTGAAGGGTTATTAAGAAAGTTATTACTGTCTCCTCGGATCTTTTGACTATAAGGATCGTTTTAGTATGTAAAATTTTAATACTGTGGTTTATTATATAAAAGAACGGGACTGCATATTAATTTTTATAAGTAAAATCATTAAAATTATTATAACTAATATAGTAAGAATATAATAAATGATTAAATGTATTCAAAACATAAAATATTGTATATATGCTCAATTAAGAACAAATACCAGTTTCTATGTTAAAGAAAACGTTCACTTTTAATAAATTAATATTTTATCTCTCCATCAATGATTATAATCGATACCATAATACTAATTGAATCGTGTTCTCACTAATAGAATACACAAATTAATCAACTAATTTGTTTTACATCGATAAAATTAATTATCGACAAATAATATCGACACAGTCACGTCACTAACGGTGTAACGACTGCCAAGCTCCGCCCTCGTACATGACATCTATAAATATAGTACATCACTATGCGTAGGGGTGGTTCGGAGAATTTAGAGCCATTGTAAGTTTGGTTAGCTTATGTTAAGCACGCGACTTCGCTTGTGTGTGAATATACTAGATTTAATTCTTGGTAACTTTTAATATTTTCAGTACTGTACGTAAAAGCAATGTACTTATATATTTTTTAATTACTTAATAGTCCATCCTTCCAAATCCTTTATTCAATCATTCTGGATATGTTCTTTCTAGCTTATTTGTGAGTTAAAATAAAAATTCTTATGATTTATAAATATTATAGTTGGTTGACTGACTGGTTGGCTTGGTTGGTAGTGGCCCTGCCTTCCAAGCCAGAGGTCGTGGGTTCGATTCCCACCCGGGGCAAATCTGTGTCTGGGTGTTAATTATATATATAAGTATTTATTTAAAATTATATATGTATGTTTATCTGGTTTCCATAACACAAGCGAAAGCTTAGTATGGGATCAGATCGTGCCGTGTATGAAAAATTGTCCCGAAATATTTATTTATTATTATTATTTATAGTAGAAAAGGTTATAAGATATGTCTGATGATATCCTACTGCTATTATAGACGCGATGTAAAATTTATAAGGGAAAAATACAATATTTATCATTTGGTTTCACGAATCTTGTTTGTTACTCTTTTATGAAAAAAGGCCTATCTGAATTAAATAGGCTCTTAAGATTTTAAATCTGGTTGTCATCAAACCACGATTGTAGTTTGTACTTCAAGATAGTTAAGCATGTTTTATCTAATACAATTTTCTTGACGGAATAAAATATTACATTATGTATCTAAAATAATAATCACCCGGATGCATTTGCCGCCATTGAAAAATATATTATTATTTCACATTCTATGAAGCAGAAGTATCAATATAATTACTAGCACGGTACATCGGCTATGATTATTTTTTCCTCAAACAATTATACACGCAAAAACGGGCGAGGTCGCGGTAATAACACTGTATTATGTAATACGGAAAGTTGTTTTTGTTGGATAGAGAAAATTTTACTATATGTAAACTATAGAACCTCTGAATAGATAGAAATTAGGATATGAAGGTTTTCGGTTGATAAAAGGGGTATAGTTTTTTAATTTATTGGCTTTCTCGAGCTTAATTTTAAACTATATCTTATTCTACTAAATCTATATATAAATATATAAAACTCAAAGGTGACTGATATAGTGATCTATCAACGCACAGCCCAAACCACTGGACGTATCGGGCTTAAATTTGGCATGCAGGTAGATGTTATAACGTAGGCGTCCCCTAAGAAAGGATTTCCCGAAATTCTTGCGGGAACGGGGAAAAACGGGGATGCACGTACAAAGTCGTGGGCGGAAGCTAGTTTTCTAATATAGAAGCTACATAAATTAATATAAACAGGACATTGTATACAAACTGAATTATAAATTCCATTCCCTAGTTCTTAAATCATCATCGTATCTGCAGCCATCATTTACCAACCAATACAAATCTTTGCATATTCCCTAGCGTCTTTAATCTTTTTAGTAAAGTTTTACGCAACGACTGCTGTATTTACTATTTAAAATGTATCCTCTTTGTAAATACTACATAATAACATATAATAATCAATATCTAACAAACAATTTACTCCACAGGTGAAGATCTGGTTCCAAAACCGTAGAAGCAAATACAAGAAGATGATGAAAGCCGCCCAAGTGGGCGCGCCGCCCCCCAGCTTAGGCCTCCCCCCTGGAAGTCCGCCGAATAATAATCAATTGTTACATGGTAAGTTATTGAATTAGTACTTTTGCTTGTAATTTCCAGAAAAGAAACGGTATTAAGATATCTCCATATCAAATTTCATGAAAATTGGTTCAGTAGTTTAGGCGTGATTGAGTAACAGACAGACAGACAGAGTTACTTTCGCATTTATAATAATATTAGTATGGATTTTGTATGTTTTTATGAAACTGACTCCTTTAAGCTCTATACATAGTTAACAATTAATTCATACTTTGACTCATATAAAGGTGACAATAGGTACAATAATAATTTCGAGAGTTTATCAAAAGCGTGTTCTTTAGTTATAGTATATTTATTTATTCCCAAACACAAAGATGGATAGAGATATTTAATAAACCGACGTTCAAAAAATGAACAAGCTCCTGAATTTCTCGCACTTATTTTCATTTCATTTTTGAAGTGAAACTTTTTTATTCGCGTAGTCCGTAGTCCGTATACGTCCTAGCGTAGCGGAAAGTGACGATTTTGGTATCTTTGAATCTTGCCAAAGAAGTTTCACTTCTGCCACGTGCACTCGGCACACACGCTTGTTTTTGATTACATAAGGAGAAATAATTTCAATTCCTAATGAATTTTTCAGATCATTTTTTGTTTAAAATGTGTAGTTACATATAGCTCTTTGCTCCCAGGTGGTGGCGGAAGCTCTAGCGGGTCCCAGCACTCCCCCTCCGCGTACCAGAGTGGGCCCACACAAGCCCACAGTCCCACGCCCAGCTCCACGCCCGTATCAGAACTGTCCCCGGGCCTGTCCCCCACGGGGACACCCTGGGATGTGAAGCAGCCGCCCCAACAGTCTTGGGATGTGAAGGTTGGATATGTAAGAGGATATTTTGAAGATTTAAACAATATATTTAGAGAAAATTGAGTTTAATATAGAACCTAATAAGACCTATTGTTATCGATTCTTTAAGGACTACCTATCCTTCTTAGTTAAATCGCATGATCGATAAATTGTTTAGTGAAAATTGCCGTCATAAGTAGGTACCTAAATAGGATGTTTTTGAATAATTCGATTAGATTTAGATTTCACTTTAACTTTAAAATAATGCAATGACTCTATTAAAAACATAAAATTTTTTGTTAGTAACTAATTAAACAATGCATAAATAAAAAAATCTTATAAATATGTTTGTTACAGCCAAACGCAGGACGATCGCCTGACGGTACCTCATGTGATGTTAAACCTCATCAGCAGTCGTGGGATCCCAGGGTTGGATACGTAAGTATTTATAAAATTGTTATATAAGATTGTATATGTAAGATGTTATTTATTTTAATATACAATATTAACTTTGCAATAATAAAAACAGTCCCTTTTTGCGTCTATTTTGCATTATACACAAGACAATTAATTTTTATGGAGCTTTTTCGAAAGATAAATAATGTAATAGGACGTCTTTTCAAATATTAATTTGAAAAGACTTTGTATGATTTCGTGACAATATACCTTCACCAAAACGCTGCTTCAATAGATTGTCTTTTGTAGTTGTATAACTTTAGAAAATGGCATTTCTAAAAAATACTATAACATTATAAAATTATTACCATGAATATGACATCTATCTGCATACAAAATCTTTCGAAAATTCACCTAAAAGTGAAACAACTTCACAAATATTTCAAACTAGAGTTTTAACTTTAAATTCGTGTAAAATCAAATAAGTATTCGAAATGTCAAAAATTTTACCAACTACCGTATATTACATCACTCAAATGTGGTAAAGTGGTAGAATTCAACAATGTAAGAGAAAGGGCTCTCCAAGATCTAGGACGTCGAGGGCGGTGTTACTATTTTAGCATGAGAACTTTTTCTTTTTAGTGGTTAACACCTTTTTTTCTTTTGTGTAAGAATTGAAGCAGGGTTGACGTTTATACTTTTAAACACAATTTAAATTTTATAAGAATTAGAAGGTTCATTTTGACTTATCATAAAACTAGCTTACCGGGGCTTCGCCCGCTTTGTCTAAAACCTAATAAATTATATACCTACTAAAACCTTCCTCTTGAATCACTCTGTCTATTAAAAAAACCGCATCAAAATCCGTTGCGTAGTTTTAAAGATTTAAGCATACAAAGGGAAATAGGGACTTAGGGACAGAGAAAGCGACTTTGTTTTATACTATGTAGTGATGATGATGATGTAAACTATGATTTTGAAAATTTTAAGACTGAACCGATTTTCATAATTCTTTCATTATATTTCCTGGGGAATATAATTAACATACTATTATTGTTTTGTTTTCATAAACAAAATTTTGCTCCTGCTAAATATATCTTATAAATTATTCTACAATCTATATAATACAAGCTTTATCTATGAATCACTACACAGTATAAAATAAAGTCGCTTATTTCTCTGTCCCATGTCCCTTTGTATGCTTAAACCTTTAAAACTACGCAACGGATTTTGATGCGGTTTTTTTTAATAGATAGAGTGATTCAAGAGGAAGGTTTTAGTATACAATTTATTAGGTTTTATACAAAGCGGGCGAAGCCGTAGGTGGAAAGCTAGTATTGTATAAAACGCTTTTTCAATAGAAATAAATATACTTACATAACTAATTTTACGTTAATATAATATTTATTTCACTAACATCGTCATATGAAGATGTGTTTGTAGAGAAAAACTTTCCTATATTATATGCGTATAATGAATTAACACAATAACAATTACCACTAGATAAAAGTTATTAAACAGAGTAGCAATAGAGGTGCGGTTCCACACCTAGCATGGTAAATTGTACGTAGATCACGCAATACGCGTTGTTTATATAGATAATTACATAGCACTATGTTTTATTAGGGAGAGTGGATCAGTGGTTTGATTGTTTCTGGGAAAGTCGGGGGTCTGAGATAGTTAATATTAGTTAGTGAGAATGATTATGACGAATGTGTAAGGATGATTTTCTATGTTATTTGCTCTTTATCAATAATGTTTCTGATATTAAATTTGTAGAGCATCGAAAAAATATGATGAAAAATCAAATACAAATTATTTGTACACAGTCTGTATAATAAGTACCTACATATCAGCAAAACTAATTTTGAAAGTTACAAGCCGACTTTAAGCTTAGGTATACTATTAGCGTAGGTATTGTAATTAATCTTTTTATTAGTATGTCTTTCTTACACGTCCTCAAGTAAGATTATAAATAAAACACTTATTCTTATAATGTGTAGGTGATTAATTTTTAATTCAACAATATGTATATAACAACAGAATAAGACACGTATATAACACATATCCTTTTACATTTTACTTTCAAAATTATTCTATAACATAAACTGTATAGTCTGTATATCATAGAACACATGTATATAACAAACTAGCGGTCCGCCCCGGCTTCGCCCCTGGTACATATTCACGTTTTCTCTACATAAGAACCATCCTCGTACTTCCAGGAATATAATAAAAAAAGAATAAAAGAAATCGGTTCAGCTGTTCTAAAGTTATGCGCTTACCAACACATTTTGGGATTCATTTTTATATTATAGACTAGCTTACCGCCCGCGGCTTCGCCCGCTTTCTCTAAAACGATTTGAGATTTAAACTATCCTATCTCTCAAGTTGGATCGAACTGCACATGGTGTGCGAATTTTATTATAATCGGTTAAGTGGTTTAGGTGTCCATTGAGGACAAACATTGTGACACAAGATTTATATATATTAAGATAAAGTATTTTTTATATATTTAGTTTCTCTTATTTATAAGGAATATTGTATTGTTTCCCAAAGATAAATAAGTAAATAACACATTTCTCTCTCAGGGCGCGCCCCCCGGGCCATGGGACATGAAGGGCGCACACGCGCACGCGCTGCACCACCAGGGCGCGCCACAGCCGCACCCGCCCTACGTGCCGCAGTACTCGTGGTATCAGACGGAGGCCAACCCTGGATTGCTAACGTGAGTATCTAAAAGGAGCTATAAAAGTGGGGGAAGGTGGGGGGAGCGCGAGAAATAGGGAAAAATATAGATGGTTAAAAGCTGAGGTGACCACGGGCCTGTTGACGTAAGTATCTGTATGGGGAAATTAAGAGAATAAAAGGGGGGACAAAAAAGGGCTAGTGGCTCCGCTGCTGTGACTAACTTAGTTGTAGCAGTAATTGGAGCTTTTGATGTGAGTATTTTGGACAAAATAAATGGTAAACAGGAAATACTATCGTAAGTATAGATGGAGAAGGAAAAGAGGGAAAAAGGAAGGGAAAGCAATAAAAATGGAGGCTTGGCAAAATGACGGAACGTTCTACTATAGAATTGCTTTTGGGTGTTGCATTACATTTTGGACTTATGGAATCGAACTCACATTAGGTACCTTATGCATTTGTCATTCAGCAATCGGTCAATTAATGAAATAATACCTACATCATATTATGTACATATTTATATCATGTATTAGTGCCACTTCAACTGCCTCTACAAGGACTCTACATAAAGCTTCTACTACTAAGTTTATTATAAATATAATTTTTTAAGATTTATGTGTTTCTAACAACAAGCATTTTATTATATCTTTGTTTTATGTACTTTATAGCTTATAAAAATAAATACTTATCAATTTTTATTTATTATTTGCAGTGAAAACGGCCTAGCCTTGTTCCATCGAATGGGTTTACGGAGTCAATTTTTAGGACCAAATGAACAAAATTACGATAGCTGAAGATCTGCTTAGTTTTAATGTATTTTTCACAATTTTTTTTGTAAAAAAACAGCAATTTTTCAATATTACATGCACACGCGCGTTTTATGATATTTCATCTTTGTTTTTTTTTATATGTACATTCGCTTAATTTTACAATGGCACACATAATCATGAATGGGGGTTTATTTTTCAGTATTTAAAAGGCCAGACTTTCAAGTTAAAACTTAACTGTTTTATTCAAAATTCAAATGAAATTTGTTTTTGTTATTGACCATTTACAAAAAAGTCTCTTATTTTTATTTTTAATACAGTCAATTTAAAAAAAAAATTCAATAAATATTACCTAGATAACAAGGTGTTGGCCGTCGTCACATTCAATATAAATGAATTAAAATCATTAAGTTTTTACATTCATTTCACATCTAATTATTTAAATTTTCCCAAAAATACATTTTATTGTATCTGGCCGGATGTTTTATATATGAATACCATCAAATTACTTCCTATTTTATTGTTAAAAAATCATTAATACAAAAAATTATTTGTCAACAGGGTCTGGCCGGCCGTGTAACACCGTTGGGTTTACAGAAAATAATAAAAGGAAGTAAATTTATATAATAATATTAAAAAATAATCCCCTCTCGCGTTTGTGGAAAACACGACACAACCAACTTTAATATTAAGATATATTTAACAATTAAAAAATGTAAATTTTTAGCTATTTTATAGGTTATTTTAATGTACACGCGTTAAAGTTGCCACAGATAATTTCGCTGTCGCCATCTTGGCATTGAGTTGTGTATGCCATTGTAATCTTATGCGTATACAAATTTGGCAATGTCTTAATATTTGTATAGATATTTTATTTTTTATTAGGCGTGCAATAATGTACATAATATTATATCAAGTCCCAGTGTTCAACTTATGTAAAAATGGATAAATGATTTCCAAATTTTATTTTATTGTACTGTATAACATTGCCACTTTCTAATAAAAAAAGCAAACTGTCAACGTCAAACAGTTTTATAATCTGTGGCGTATACGCTATAGATAATTTATTTTTAAAACGTTAACCTTACTATATGAAAATTAATAATTTAAGCTTTAAAACCATTATCTATTTATTTAGTAAAACGGGAAAACAAACCTTTCTGTTGTGATAAATAATTTTAAGATTTTTTTTTTTGTTTTTTATGTAGAAAATACTTCGAGTAACGTGGCATGTGCAAAAATGGACGCATAAATTTGTATTTATAACGAATGTACTTTCATATTTCTATCTATTTTAATTCTTTAATCAATTTAACGGATTTTGAACCGTTTAAATTTTAAATTTTTGACCTATTAGTTGTGAATTACTTAGTATAAATAATTGATATAATATAATTATTTTGGTTGAAAGTCCGTTAAATTGATTTCAGAATATAAGGGTCTTTACGGGATGATTTGTACATATGTTTTGTAAAATATAGAAAATAATATACATATAAATATAGATAGATTAATTACTTCATAATTTCAATGTATAATAAGGAAAGTGGAACTAAGAGGAAAGTGAATTAATTCTTTTGTCAAATAAAAATGGAAAAGATTATGCTGTGTTTTCATTTTATTACCCTTGTATTTTATTTACACTATCTTCCAATAGATATAATATATCGATGAATATTAAAATATAAAAAATATTTTTATTTAGAGGTTTCATTATACTTAGTACGTAGTTATTCAACTCATTTCAAACTCAAGAAAGACTGAACTAATTTTGATTATTCTACGGTGCATTTAAATCAAACGAGCGAATGCTCATTCTAACCCCACTAAGTCAAATTATTTTACTTAGTGTAAACAGGCGTAGAGCATTCTTTTATGTTCTTTATAGTGCGTTCGAAAAGATTCTATGCAATGTTCTAATACTGAACAACACTGAATACGAGTTTTCGTTTACACTAAAAAACACGAAGGAATGCTCTTGCACTTGCTCTAGCTCTGTTCGTTTGATCTAAATGCACCTACCTATTATGGTTACTTATTTCAGCGAACTGTCTCTTTATAATTGTATATGTACATAATATTGCAAACATATGGCAGTAAAATGTACAGTCAATTTTGAACAATATTTATTATAAAATGAATACTAAGCAATTGCGAAATAAAACACATTTTCATCGAAGAAATAAAACACATTTTGTTTTTTATTTACATTTTATTATGTTGGCACACAGAAACAAGTCTAAAAAGATATCTTAAAACGAGACCCAGAGGCATTTTATTACCGTATCATAGTATGTATAGAGATTAATTTCAGCTAATGAGTTCAATACAACTAATAGGCACAGAACATATTATAGGTACATTTTATACATTATACATACATAGGTAGGTATATTGATTTTCTGAAGAACATTCCAAGGAAGTTTGCATGCAGAGAGCTAGAAGAAGGCTAGAAAAGTCTATTTGGATAAGAAAATAACAGTAAGTAAAGTAAGGTAAGAAGAAAATAACAAGATTTTGTAACTTAATAGAGAAGTAAGTACATATGTGGTAAAAATACGAACCTAGGTACCTATCGAACTTTATTTTTCTTCAATTATAATCGTTAAAACTTAATGTTTGACCTATTAGTAATAAAATATTGTATTTCCTTGTCTTAAAAGCGGAGAGTAACCTAGTTAGGTGCCTTAATTAGTAAAACATGAAAAAAGGAACTACATAGATTCTGATACTACTTATGTACAGCAATGGTAAACTAAGCATTTATTTTAATAATTTTATCATACATACCTACCTACATTATGTATAACAATATTTTACCAAATACATAAGTACGTTATACCTGAGGCAAATATGTCGACTCTACATTTTTAGAATCCCGCTTTTCATAGAAATTTATGTATATAATTCGACGTTTACAATACATCGCAATAGATGAAAATCGAATACATTCACTAGGCTTAAGGGCCGATTTTTCAATCCATGGATAAAACCTACCCGTCCAATAAAGTATTACTCGATAATATTAAAATGTCACCCGTAAACTGTCAAATACTGGCAATTAGAATACATTTCATAAATGGTAGTTTAATACGTTATTTTACGAATAAGTTTTACACAAGGATTGAAAAATCATCCCATAATGAAATTAAAACATTCGGTTTCATTTTATTTATAAAAAGACAGACAAAAATGAAACAAGGTTATCAAAGTTGCAATTCACAGTAGTTACCTACACTAGTTATCAAATTATTGGTCGAAAAATATTACTTTCATTATCATGTGAGCTAGTTGTAACAATTTTTTTAAAACAACAGAGTAAGCGGTAGCGTACCTAATCACTACATCACTACATATAGGTAGTACAAAACAAAGTCGCTTTCTCAGTCCCTATTTCCCTATGTCCCTTTGTATGCTTAAATCTTTAAAAATACGCAACGGATTTTGATGCGGTTTTTTTTTTAATAGATAGAGTGATTCAAGGGGAAGGTTTTAGTGTATAATTTATTAGGTTTTAGACAAAATGGGCGAAGCCGCGGGCGGTAAGCTAGTATAATATAAAGTAAAATCCATACTAATATTATAAATGCGAAAGTAACTCTTTCTGTCTGTTACTCACCACGCCATAACTACAGAACCAATTTGGTATAGAGATATCTTGATACCCGAGAAAGGAACTAGGCCCGGGAAATAGGATAGGTTTTATCCTGGAAATCCCACGGGAACGGGAACTATGCGGGTTTTTCTTTGACTGCGCGGGCGAAGCTGCGGTTGGAAAGCTAGTATCGTATTATGTAGGAGAGAGTTCTTTTCTAGGAGAGATTACCAATCGAATACCTACATATTATATAACTGAAAGTTTGTTTGTATGTTTCAAAATGAAGAAGTGCAGTGGAGCTAGTCTGTTATAAAATCGGGTGAAATAATTAAATAAAATCATAGTTACGAAAGGTACCTAGTTTAGAAATGATTTACTTTTAGAATGAGCAGAAATAAATATTACCATCATTATATTATATTCTCAAAAAGATAAAACACATATGTCTAGCTTTCTCGATAATTGAAGACCAATTATTTTAATGTAATTTACGGCCGTTAAAGTAACCGTCGATGACATTTGAAAATTTTCATACTTTCCCGCCAAATGTGACGTTTCTTTTTTTTCAGACAGCTGCAGCACAGACCATAGACGCAAAGAAATTCAAAGGCTAGTTGCATATTACAGGGAATTACATAAGATATGTGAAAAAAAAAAGTTTTGTATCCTGTCAATTGCTACTTTGCATACTACGTGCCTAAGTGTTGTCATATCCATTTAAGTTTTAAATGCAAATTACGAGAAGCACATCAATGCTGTATGATTAAAATAGTTGTTTTTAAGCATGACAATTACTTGACTTTATTGTTATGGCACACTTATAATTGCAAATAATTAAATAATAGATAGATCAAAAGAAATTTCTTCAAGCTGGTAATTTTTATTGGTTGGGACTTGGAAGCTGTTTACAGTAATGCACTTTATTTTATTAGACACAGACTATAATAAATAAAAAAGAGTTTGTTTTTTTTTCTTTATTAGTCTAATATTGTATTTTTTTAAATTGTTATTAAGTACCTACTTTCACACGAAAGAGAAGAAATCTGTAATGCTTAATGTTGCCGAAGAATTTGTCAAAAATTGGATAACATTCGTCTTGCAACAAGACATGTAGCATAAATGAGAAAATTTATCTTTTTAGAACAGATGAAGTTGCGTGTGACATATCATAATTATTGTTTTAAGACGTCAACTTAATCCGAATCAATTAATCTCAATTAGTGATTTCATTTATCATCAATCATAAATAATATACTTAGTTACAAACATAAAAAAACACGCTTAAACTCATGAAATTATTGTCACCGATTGTATATATACCGATAAGTGTGCAGAGTTTGAATTAAATCTCTCCGTTTAAAGTGGGTCAAAAACAAAAAAAGGCTGTTTAATTGTAATTGTAAAACATATAATTAGTAGGTAATTGTTGTTAAATAATCAATCAAGCGGTCGGTAAATAATAATTTGATATACAGTAAACAAACTTGTAACGAGCTAGTAATCCTTCGAACAATCAACCAGCTAGTTTTAATTTCATGCAATTAATTTTCGTAGTACATAATATAAACAACTAAATTAAATAAAATTGCGTGATTTCTTTTATCCTTTAAGAGTACCTATGGATGGATAACTCTTTCACATAAATATGTCCCTATGTCCCTTTGTATGCATCTTTAAAACTACGCAACGGATTTTGATGCGTTTTTTTAATAGAGTGATTCAAGAGGAAGGTTTTAGTAGGTATATAATTTATTAGGTTTAAGACAAAGCGGGCGAAGCCGCGGGCGGTAAGCTAGTATACCTACGTAGTATAAAAGTTAAAACAAACTCGATGTCACTGTCTCTTCGTCCCCATGTAGGTTTGAATCTTTAAAACTGCGCAACGGATTTTGATGAGGTTTTTTATAGATAGAGTGGTTCTTGAGGAAGATTTTAGTTAACAATTTGTTTGGTGGACACTCTTACACGAAAAACCACTGTACGGATTATGATGACACTTGGCAAATATGAGGCTTTTGTAGCTTAGAATAACACAAGCTATAAAAATAGGTACTTGCTATTGTGTCGTGACTCGGCTAGAAAGTAAAAATTAGCTGTTATAACTGCGTAGAATTAGATAAATATAATAAGCTGACCCGACTACCGTTGTTCTGTTCACGCAAACCGACGAACACGCGAACTTTGTAGAATTGTAGAGTCCTAGAGTTTTCTTATTCTCTCTGCAACTATCTTAATGTAAGGTCCCATCTAGAAATTTTACATCTTATTACCTAATATAATGTGCCTCAGCTTTTTAATGGTGGTGATAATTACTTCTAATGAACCTGGAATAGGAAAGATACAAATTTCATTAAGAGAAACAATTTCATTATACATGATTACTGAGTAACATATTTGTTGTCATTGTTTTCCCGGGTAAATTACCAGGCTTAGGTATGTATTCCCAATAGTTAGCGTAAAATTAACAAACAATTAATTGTACCTAATATGTAGGTATTCACTGTTCGAACTTTAAATTTCAATTCTTCACACATAAACATTTCAAAGTTTCAGGCGATTAAGAAAAAAACAAAGATATTTATTTGATATCTGTGCACAGATATATAAAAAGAGAGATCCTTCAAGTTAATGGCTCACCGACACCTTCCATTCTTTGTGTTGATATCTGCAACATTGTAACTGAAGTAACTTGACTGATTTATACGTATTTAAACAATCATTTTTATTTAATATATCATTTTGTAGTTAAAAGCTTATTTTTTAAATATAATGTGCAAAATTTGTTTATAGAGATTATATTTTACAAAATTTTACTTACTAGCATTTGATAACCCCAAAAGTTACCTACTATTTAAAATATTAATATCATGTCTCATCTATAATTTAGATTATTTATCTGCAAATATTAGAGTGTATAGTCGGCCTTTGCATTCTAGGGTACCTATTACCTCTATATGTCATATGCTTTGCATTGCTACTTGCATTTTTCCAGTTACTTTTATACTAAAGTCTAAGTAACTTATAGCAGTGTCGGAATTCAAATAAAACACACCAGTAAAAGTATTTATTTAAAAACCACAAAGTAATAGTTTAATGCCAAGAAGTAACGCAAACATTAATTAAGTACATAATATTTTGATTGTTCGCTATTTTTCAATTATCAAAAAGAATGTTCAACTCGCCTGGTGTTTGTTGTAATGTGTGCTAAATATCATGTCTTAAATGGTAACATAACAATTATAGAAAATATTCATTGGTAAACAAACAGACAGACTGGGAATCTTCGTTTTGTTGTGAATAAATATTTAGCAATATAACTGCTAATGATCCTTGTAATGCGTTTAGCGCGCTGCATTTGTCGCTTTATGACCAATAAATAGACGACGATGCTTACCATTTTTACATGCAAATAATCTTTTTTTTATAACGATTAAAAGATATGTCACATGTCGTTACAGCCAGTATGACTTAGTGCCTCAGCCGTGCCTTAGCCCACATTTGGATTTAAAAAAAATATGACATTGACAGAAAGATGTCCGCCATTGCGGTGCGTCCCGCGCAAAATGTAGTGTAATTAAAATGTCGATCAGCAGCCAATTATAATGTGCCTTTATTGAAACGTCCCGCAGATGTTGGAGGTTTTTTACATCGCGGCGTAGTGCAAAGGGATTTTTGTTTTTGCCGCGTTGTAGGCTGGTTGGCTTAGTTTGTCAAATGACATACGTGACTCCGGAGTTGGTACTCGCTAGCGCTTGGAAATTGTTTAGTCGCTTTTTAAACGCAATTAAAATATATGGGGGCTATAATTAAGCGCGAATTATTATTGTTTTAAATTTAGAATATAATGTTGACATATAGTTGTTCTAATATATTTAGATACTAGTTTTCTGTTAGATACAAGCAGATCAAAAGTATAGGTAAGATAGAGAGCTTCAAATATAAGCATATTCTATCACCAATGTTTAGATTAAATTGTTATTATAACTGAAGCACTAAATTGAAAAAATCAAGAGCAAATTTAACCACGTACTACGTAGAGTTATGACAATTATAAAATAACAAAATGCCAAAAATTTCACCACGTCAAAAGTTTATGTAGATATTAAGTGGTAATTACATACAACTCGTTTCATAAAGGTCGATAAGTAATAAATATGTGTTGGCTGATCAAAAAAATGACACATTGACGATCAAATTAGGCCGTTCCGTTAATAGGGGTTAAATATATCATAAACATTAGGTACATAATAATACATATATTGTATTGTCGAAATCTTGCCGCTTTTATTGAAGTGAAACTTCTTTAGACGCGTTGAGAGTAAAATATCAAGATCGCGTCATGGTAATGCCGTCACGTCATTTTTCACGATTTTAGTATCTTTGAATATTGCCAAAGAAGTTTCACTTCTGACACGTGTGCTCAGCACACTCGCTCTTTTTTATTTATTTGGCTGAACTAGGATAGTAGTATTAGTTTTATGACTATGAGAGACAATGTAATTCTTATTGTAACTTTAAAGATATATTGTAGACTAGCTTCCGCCCGCGACTCCGTCCGCGCGGATGTCGGTCTTCGCGTGGATGGTTTATTTCTCCATTTTGAGTAACTCTGAAAATGACATCTTATAAATCTATTGGCCCAAATACGGCTATGGCTATAATCCTATAATAATACGCAACGTGTGTTCGCGGTTCTACGGAACAACGTCTATGGATAAAACTGAAAAATTAAGATTAATTTTTTTCTACGTATTTTTCCAGGATAAAAAGTATCCTATTTTACGCCCAGGATAATAAGGTATAATTATACCAAGTTTCATCGAAATCGAACCGTTAGTTTTCACGTGATGCCTTCACATACAGACAGACAGACAGACAGACAGACAGACAAAAATTTTTTTAATCACATATTTGGGTTTGGTATCGATCCAGTAACACCCCCTGGTATTTATTTTTTCAATATTTTCAATGTACAGAATTGACCCTTCTACAGATTTATTATATGTATAGATATGAAATTTTATTAAACAGAATATGAGTCCAGCTTTTCTTTTACATTTTCTTAACCTTAGTTTCAACTTTAAATAGTGGAAATGAAGATGAAAATGAATAAACAAATAATTGTTCTAGTGTAGGCCTCTAGCTATAACCTTTTCATCCATTTCCTATTAATTTACTTTTTTTGTCGTTGACAATAATTTTTTACCGAAGCCCTATCTTGGCAAATGTTTATGGATAGTGGTGGTTGTTCTCCTTTCTAAATCAAAAATGGAAAATGAACATTGCTGAAAATATTTTTTTAATCAGAATTTGTAAAAATAGTTATGCATTTAAGATTCAGTATTTTCGGATTATTGTCTGGTATTTTTAAGAAATAAGATAAACTGTATGTTTAGGTGATTTTTTTGTAGGCTTTATGAAATTGAAGTAGTTATTTCATTCGGATAGAAAAAGCGCTGATGTTCGTATGTTTTAACAGGGTTCATGAATATTTCATACGTGATGCATATTTATATATAGATACAACAAATTTGCTTTAAATTTCTCAGACTTCAAATCACTTTTTGCATAAAAACCATTGTTAAAAATCTTTTTATTAACCACGTCAAAAAGCATAGCATATGCTAAGCACGCCCCCGTCGCCTAAAGTGTCACATTCTAATAAAAAAATTAAAAAAGGGAATCGAAACCCCAATCTATGGAAACGCAGGAAGTATACGCCCACGGAACCCTTTAAAAAATAATAAAATAGTCCCTTCCGAAGGGCTCGTACAAAAGAAAAAAAACGTATTTGGACATCTGCTCTCCAAGTTAAGATATTTTACCTTTAATTTTTAATTTAATAGCAACATTAATTCGATTGCTATGCTGAAAATTTTTAAATTGATACGTGTAAAAATCATCACCGTCAAAACTGGATTATTGACTAGTGTGTGCCCGACGCTGTCTGAAAGGAATTTCTAATAAGATCGATGTAGTGATAATTTCTCGATAAGTCTCTATTATGCGCTAGGTATTTGAAGTTAATATAAATCGAATAACGTTTAAGGTGAAATGAGACCCAAAACAGACGTTTCGAGCTCACGGAGAATTAATTAATTAATTTTTTCTACCATTTCAAAAATGTATTGTAATCGTCCGTATTTGCCAGTTTACAGGTGACATTTTAATATGTTCGTGTAACACTTTATTGGACGGATAAATTTTAACCAAGGATTGAAAAATCGGCCCTTAAACAAACGGAATCGATCACAAGAATCTCCATTGACAAGGTCACTTACTACTAACATAAATTACAACATTTCACTTATTTTGTAATAATACACGGACTATATACTACTAAAATACCTTGTGCACCTTATAAAATTAAATTCAGTTTCACCTGTGTTTTTAAAAACGAATTCGAAAAAAACAGTAAAATAAAAACCTCCAAGAAATGAAAATAGTCTCTGTTTTTTTTTAAAACCAAGAAATATTAATTATTAAATAAATATTTACAATTAAGATGTACCTATATTCAGATAGTTTGCATCCACGCTGCTTTCATAATAGTGCTTATTTGGCCGTAGATAACCAAAAAGGATCCAACCCACAAAATGTTACTTTTGAGTTATTGAAGTTTGAAGTTTAACCTGTGTTTGTTCATATAAAGACTTGCTTGTGTTAATTGCTTCCTAAGGAAAAGTGTGTGTGTCAATGTATATTTTATTCTTACAAACAAATTTTATTGAATTTAGTTTTATTTCTTGAAATATTCAGCTAAATGTGTGTTAGGATCCTTTTTGATAAAACCTATTTTCAATTATGATAAGTGAATTTTCATTTCGCAAAAACGATTCAAAGTAGCTAATTGCTACTAAGATCCTTATTTTTTTTTAATTTCATAAATAAAACAACTAACTTTCAATTTTTTTTTTTCATTATTTATATAAAACATATTAATTCTATCCGATTTACTATTCTTCTTCGTGTGCGAAGTCCGGTTCATCGCCATATCTACATCGTCATGAAGTCTTGGATTGCCCCCTTGGATTGATTTATAGAAATCCAGGTAGTATTTAGATAAATAGTCAAAGATTGACTCCAAATCGTCTAATTGGGCTTTTCTTTAACATTTGGCCATAGTCATTGAAAATCATTATCAACTTTTGCAGCGACTAAACTGATGTGTCGAGCTGTATTCTCCTCTTGAATTCAACATGACTAAACTGTTTAGTCGATGGAGGTGCGCATACAATCGATTTCAATCGATTTCAGTCTTAATAATTTATATCCCCAACAAACCTTACAGTCTTCTATAGGCAATTCTTGAATGAAGGTAATAAAGATCACATGAGAGCGTGATTGATAGTTGTGTGAGTAATTTTTTTTTAACCGACTTCAAAAAAAAGGAGGAGGTTATCAATTCGGCCGGTATATATTTTTTTTTTTTTTATGTATGTACACCGATTACTCCGAGGTTTCTGAACCGATTTACGTGATTCTTTTTTTGTTCGATGCGGGATAGTGTCGAATTGGTCCCATAAAAATTTTATTCGGATAGGCCCAGTAGTTTTTATTTTATGAGCATTTTTGTCTGTAGGTATTTGTAAATTTTGCAAGTGCAAGTTTGAAGTCGGTTGTTTTTAACGCAGTTATCACTTGTTGTTACTTCGACATATTCGTCAGCTTCGTAAATTTTTTCAGGTATTTTCAAAGTGCCTCTATTTTAGAAAAATCGGTATAAAAAAGGCAAAGATGTGTGACCCGATCAAGATACTTGGAGTGTGAACTTAATGCATGCCTAACGCCTCAAGCTTTAAATACATAATATTCAGTCTATCCAAATGTTCTGAATCGTTTTTGTTATTAAACCAGTATACATTTCTACAAAATTCAGTTTAACAAAAGAGATCCATGCTTTCTGAATCTTTTTAGTGATTTATCTATTGCATCATAATATCATAAAAATTAAATATCTAAAAGGATCCACATGCTTTGGATTTTTTTAAACATTTTAGTTTTGTGTTAGTTTCTTAGACTGAGCGTTTTACAATATGATCCAAGAAGAATGGATCGTTTTTACGAAACTAAAATATGGCTTCTCCATACATGTGGGTTGGTACCCAGTGTCAATTTAACGTCAAAATATTCATATTTTACTTGGATTGTTTTTGCTAATCGAAAATATAGACCTAGACGAGCAGTTTGGTATATTTAACTCATTTTCGGTCATGTTGTGGGTTGGATCCTTTTTGCTTATCTACGGCCATTTGTTCTCAAACTCTCTGTAACTCAAACTCAAACATTTATTTATTCAATTAGACTTCTTCTAGAAGCACTTTTGAAACGTCATTACATATTTTTAACATTTACCACCGATTCGGAAAGCAGTATCTACGGAGAAGAACCGGCAAGAAACTCCATAGTTGCTCGTTCAGTGAATAAAACTAGTAGCCTGTACCAAATAATTTTATATTAATTAAATTTTATGTCTGACAACCCACACTTGGCGTAATGGATTATATCCTACTAATATTATAAATGCGAAGTTTGTATATTTGTTTATTACTTTCTTTATACAAAAACTGCAAAACCGATTTTCATGAAATTTGGTAGGTACACACAGGGGTAAATTGGTTTAACAATTAGGATACAGTTTTTATCCCGGAAATCCTAAGGGTTACGGTATCGCGGGATTTTTCTTTGAAAACGCGGAAAGCTAGTACAATCTATAAATACGTAAGTTTGTTTGTTACTCCTTCACGTAAAAACTGCTAAACCGATTTTCATGAAATTTGGCCCACACATGGTTGTTTGGTTTAAGGCATAGGATAGCTTTTATCCCGAAAATCCAATGATAACGAAAATAATGCGGGTTTTCCTTTGACTTAGTAAGTAGGTATGCCTGTGTCCGTTTGATGGTAATAAAAGATGCTGATATATTTTCTTTCTGTTTATGTACAGATAGCGTTAGCCACTATTAAGTATTCTGTGGTACAGATTATTAAGCTATTGCATAGCTTCTATCGCGGGCCTTGAGCGCGGGGACCGAATCGAGAAATTCCGTAACGAAAAAACCTCACGCCCCCCCACTCCGTCGGGTGGAGGTGTGGCTTGAAGGCATAGCATGCAATAGCTAATATACTAATATAATAGCTAATAAACACATCGTTTTTTATTAAAATTTAATTGTATTGTATAAAAAATTCCGAATCGTTTTAAATGTTAAAAGTATATTATGACAATACAAAAGTGCTCTTGAATAAGTCTAACTGTATAATTAAGTGTTTGAATTTGAGTTTAAATGTTTCTACCCTAAAACAAATATTCAAAATAAGTACATATTCATAATAATGAACCTCAGGATTTAAATCAAATTTTTATTACAAAGAACACTACAAATTAGGGAATAATTTAACTAATAGTATTAATTTATCCTTGACAGCATTTAAAATAGTAAAAATCATTTAAATAGTAGAAAACAGTTAATCTAGATTTAATCGGTATGTGCTCTGAAACAAAAAGAGCATTTTATTATTGTCCTATTTTTATGATAGGTTATGAGGAAGATAAAAAAGTAGAGTTTTCTGTTATAGAAAAGAAATAGATCATACTTCATAAGTGTTCACTTATAAATTATAATTTATTATTTATATGTATTTCATGTCACTTATATATTATTTATTCTTCGAACACAAGACTACGATTTTACGCTAGGTAACCAACATAGCAGTTGTGCAGAATCGCAGTACATTCTTATTACATTCAAACTAATATTTAACCCGGCCTCCCGTGTAATTTCTAATATAATATTATCATATTACAAAATTAAATATCATGAAAACCAGTGCAGTCGTTTGTGATTTATGATTTGTGTTACTAAAGCAAAATTTTATCTATAACTTTTCGAACATAACACGAGCTGTTATTAAAATACATATTAACAAAAGGGCGTGTGTGAACACGCGTGTCAGAAATGAAACTTCTTTGGCAAGATTCAAAGATACTATAATCGTCGCCTTACTCCACGGTATTGCCATGACGCGACCTTGAAATTTAATCTCAACGCGTTTAAAGAAGGTTCACTCCAATAATTTGCAATTAGAAACCGTTAAAAAAAACTGTTTTAAGGCTTTCCCTCACTCTCCGACGGATCTCTAAAAGCCAGCATGCCTGTCCGGGCGACGTAAGAAAGAATTATTTTAGTGTAAAAAACCAGAGAAATACTGAGACTTGCGCGGCGACCTCAAAGCGTGCTCGAACAGGATGCAAGAGCTGATAATGCGAGAGTGTGGATGTGGCAAATTGTATAAGATTTGGAAAAGCTTAGTATGGAAACACAGTTGAAAAGTAAAATATAGTTTAGTTTATTAATGCTATAAACAAATATAATCCTTCGATTTATAAGAGAGAGATAATAAGAGAGCCTCCTGTTATTTACGTTTATAATAAATTATCTGGGTGTAATGTAAGGTTACGAATATATTTTTTCAGGCTCAACTGTTTTCTTAATTTAATTAGAATGTATTATTATTATTTTAATTTTGTAATTAGTAATATCAAAATATCCATTCGTAATGTTTCTTATATACTTACCGACAAAACAGTGTTCTATTATATAATTTAAGTGTCTATAGTGTATAGTAAAATATGTATATTACACCATCAATATTGTAAATATATATTTTTGAATTAATTATTTGATGTATTTATTTGTTTTATTTTCTTTCTACAAACCTTTACGTCTACTTACCGACATAGACCAAAGGAAAGCTTATTTTCTCTGTAAGAAAAGATCATCATCATCAGTCAATATAGGTAATATTATGTTCCAGTGATACGGGCCTCCTATGAGGGTTAAGGCCATTATCCACTACGCTTATAAGTACGGGTTGGCAGATGTCACATGTAGATTTTTGTAAGGGCCGATTTTTCAATGCCCAGATAAACAGCTAGATAGACTTTATTCTTCAATTAACAAAATATTCAATTTTTCAATAGACGAATAGGACTTATCTATCGAATAACTACGTTATTTGAGGAATAAATCTATCTGCTGCTCCAACGGCCAGATAGCGTGCTATTCGACGATTAGACGTTTGAGTTGACAACTGACGCGTCAAATTTGGGATATTTTCGTATGTAATAACATAGAGCGTAGAATTTTTACAATAAAGCCTCTTTCTATAAAATAATTATCAATTAAAATCATATTGAAATTGATGTTTTTGATAGTACCTACTGATGATCATGCCATTGAAAATTTGCCGGACGCTGCCTTTATGTCGTTTCCATCGTAAAATATATAAATTTTAACACAAATTTAATCAAAACTCTTTACTCGAATCAAAACAATAATCAACAATCATAGAACACAAGATAAACTTAAAATGCACTCCTGACGTGAGTCATAATGACGGTTGTTGACATATTGCAAGTTGACTCTATCCCGCTCTAACCTGACTAATTTAATATGTTTGTTTCGCCACTCCAAGAGCAGAGCTGCCAATATGGAAATATTTGGTCAGATAGTTATTCATCAAATAAATCACGATTGAAAAATAGGCGAGCCGTTATGAGTTAGATAAGCAATTGAATAAATCTATTCGAGGGGTAGTTATTAGACTGTTTATCTGGGCATTGAAAAATCGGCCCTAAAACAACTTGCTGGTTTCTTTTTGACATTTTCCTGCACTCGTTGAAGCAGTTTCTTGTGGTTATCAGCAATAAACATGAGCCATTGTTAAAATAATATGTATCAATATATGCAATCTACTATGGTCGAGCAAATAAGCAAATGGATAAAGAAACTGGTGTAGAAATGAGCAACTCTTAAATCATCGTAATATTATTAATAAACACCGTATTACTAATAAATACACATTTCACATAAAATATTAGTTTATTCAATAAAAATGGCACATCCAAGTTTCACACATTCTCACCACCTCTCTGCTTGATATTTACGTCACAATAAATTTTATACCTCTGCTCATGGCCTAAAATTAAGTACTAGAACTTAGTAACCCTGTACTTACCGAGCTATGACATGCCTTGTGAGATATGGAACCTTCTATTATTATTAATAGAAAGAGAACCGATACATAGTAAAACTAAGTTTATTGGAAAATGTTTTGTGTCTTTTATGACACGCAGATATAGAATAAGGCATAGGTATTATAGTTTTAGTTTTATCACTACATAGTATAAAGCAAATTTCTCGCGTCTGTCTGTCTGTATGTATGCTTAGATCTTTAAAACTACTCAATGGATTTTGATGGAGTTTTTTTTTAATAGATAGAGTGATTCAAGAGGTATGTTTAAGTATATAATTCATGATGTCTAAGTTGCACGTACTCCAGTTTAAATACAAATCAATGTACATCAATCAATAAAATATTTTATTGATGTATCAAATATTAAGATGGTAGCTATTATAATATTAAATTATATGAAGTCGAGTCTCTATAACATCTTTCAATCACACACAATATATTATCATATAAAACCCAGATTTAAATTAAATCAATTCCAAACAAACTTATGAAATTAGCTTATTTGCAGAACCACGGGAGGGTAGCCAGGGTTGAAAATGATTGTAATTTACCAATCAGGCCCAGCATGATGCACTTGCAACCCTGATTGTCCAATTTAAAAAAACATATTTATTATTTTTCGCTCGTGGCAACTCGTGTCTAATTTGTTGGGGGTCTGTTTATTTATTTCAATGAGAATTAAATGAATCGATATCAAATATTTTCGGGGTCAAATCATAATTTAAATGTAGTTAGATGTCATTAGTTTTATGTTTTTTCATTCTTTGTAGAAGAATGTTCTTGGACAGTAATTTTTTTTGGAAATCATCTAGTAAGAAGATATTATTTTATATTTTTATTAATAGATGTACATAATAGATGTTACATCCAAAACCTCTTCAGCACTCATTTAAAAAATAAATTGTCTTTTAGATCGAAAGCTTGCAATTAAAATATGTATTTATATTTTGTTAGTTTAGGGTATTATAATTTGAAGTCATGATTGATTAGATTACCATTTTACGTAAATAAAAATATATCGTAGATTATAATGTGCCAACTGAAAATACTGTTACAATAGAATTCAAAAATAAAAAATATAACAAATTCTATGATTCAAAACACAAGGTACGCAATTACCCAAAACAAAATGGCGCCCAATTTTAGTGTCGTGTTCTGACGCGTGTTTTGTGAGTGCGTTTAATTTTATGGTATTGAGTTACAAATAATGATGGAAGCTTTGGCTCGTGCTTTGACGATTTATATATTGTAGGGAGATTAATATTGCTATTTTATTGAAGGACTAACGGTACTTTATAAGGAAACATCTGCAGAAAATTTCAAACCTACTAATATTTTCAATCTTATTAAAGCTTATGTGAAAACTGCTCTTTGAGTTTAAAGGAGGTTTCGCTCTTATGTAAAAATGTGCATAACATCTGGAATGTGTAAAATTTTAGTTTTATAGAACTTAAAAAATATATTTTTACTTGAAACTAGCGGTGCGCTCCTGCTTCGCCCGTGGTAGGTACATTTTTACGTTTCCTCTCTATAAGATCCTCGTACTTCAAGGAATATTATAAATCGAAATCGGTTGGAGTTATGCGCTTAGCAATACATTTTGCGATTCATTTTTATATTACAAGATTGCATATAACCAAAATTCAGAACTCTAGGTACAAATATATTGCAATACTGTGACTCTACTATCTATATTTTATAAGATTAACAAACTTCTAACGTCAAACAACTATTTGCAAGTGCAACAGACCTAAATAAGTTCGTTTTGTTATACCGAAGAGTATTCGAGACACTTGAATCTTGGAATATCTTTAGTTAAACTTTAAAGATACATAGTTAGCTAAATATTTTTTATTAGTAATTTTTCATCTAGTCTTTTATAACGTAATAGATTAACCGGTACGATCGCCTTTGGAGATGGATTATAAAGTTTTTCGTCTGCGAAAGAGTAGAAGGTTGATCCTTGTAAAAAATTCCTAAATCTTGCTTTAAGCTTGTTTATCAAAATCATAGTTATGGAACACTAGGTTTCCGCCCGCGGCTTCGCCCGCGCAGTCAAAGAAAAATCCGCATAGTTCCCGTTCCCGTAGTATTTCCGAGATTGCGTCATTTTCCCGGGATAAAAAGTAGCCTTTCCCAGGTATCAAAATATCTCCATAACAAATTTCATGAAAATTGGTTCAGTCGTTTAAGCCTGTTTGAGTAACAGCCGGACAGACAGAGTTACTTTCGCATTTATAATATTAAAAGTATGGATTAAACAGAGCATTCACAAGACATTTTAATTTAACAATTACAAATACTGTTTCACAACAAGTATTCATTTCGGATATCCCACATATTCCAAACGGCAAAAAACTTCTTACGAATGAAGTACAATGCGTAATACGAACCTCTGTTTCCTGGGTGTGGCTGGTTTGTATGGCTATGGAATCGCGATCTGTTGCTACCTGGCTTTTAATGAATTATTTTATATGGCAATGTTTGCAGATTTAGTTTAAATAAACTTTAGAAAAACATTTTAAAGTGTAAATTAAGCTAATTCACATGATGTTCAGAATTATATTGTATTCTAGGTATTTCTTTATAATATACATAACCTATTCAGGTCCGTTTCTTCTTGTAGGCATCTTTATTTAGGTTCCAACTTAAAAAAATCACATAATCATGACAAAAGTCAGGATGATGTGATGGTTTTTCATTCTTTAAATTCTGAAGAGCACTATAAATACATACTTAAGAACTATCTATCAGGCATTGATCTCTTTTTAATCTTTCATCTATTATAATATAAAAATAAGTCGGGTTTTCCTTCCTGACGCTATAACTCCAGAATGCACGAACCGATTTCCACGGTTTTGCATTCGTTGGAAAGGTCTCGGGCTCCGTGAGGTTTATAGCAAAGAAAAGGAGTCTCTGGTGGCGAAACGGAGTTCGCCCGGTTTGCTAGTTCATTATAAAAGAAACGTTTCCTACTATATTCTTTATTGTACAGGACATAGAACCACGTGTTGCAAATAACAATACGTCCTTTTAAAAATGCTTTTTACTGACCACGCCTTTGAAATTTTTTACCATATTATTCCGGATAGGAAGTGAGATGTTTTATCGATCTTTTATATTGTAATACTAGAAATAATCGGCGGTTTTTACTTGTTAAAATTTATTGTGGTAGCTTGTAATATTTGTACAGGTCTTATGAAATAGTTATACAGGGGCCGTATTATGACCTCTTATTTCCAGACAGTTTACGCCGTAAATTGAACTGACTGGCAAATTCATTTTTTGTTTGTTTGTTTGTTTGCACTCGCTAGTCTCAGGAATCAGGTCCGATTTGAAAAATTATTTCGGTGTTAGATAGCCCATTTATCGAGGAAGGCTAAAGGCTTTATATAATAATAAGACCAAGGAGCAATGCGGGTGAAACCGCGGGGAACAGCTAGTTAAATATTTTGCCAGTCAGTTCAATTTACGGCGTAAACTGTCTGGAAATAAGACGTCATAATATGGCCCAGGTAGAGCTATACTTATCAACAAATGAGAAAGGAATAAAATGACTGACTGAGAATTATTGCAATCCTTATGTAATTTATCCATACTATAATATTATAAATGCGAAAGTCTGTCTGTCTGTCTGTTACTCAATCACGCCTAAACTGCGGAAACAATTTGCATGAAATTTGGTATAGACATATTTTGATACCCATAGGATAGGTTTTATCCCGGAAATCCCAAGGGAACGGGAACTGTGCGGGTTTTTCTTTGACTGCGCGGGCGATGCCGCGGGTGGAAAGCTAGTATTTTATAAAATGATAAACACAATATTGATATTACTATAGCTCATCATTTGAATGGATAAACTTAAACTGAGATCACTCATAAGAAAAATCAAAATATTAAAATCGTACGATCAGTGACCTTTTCCTTAATTATTTTGATACTTTAAAGCTTAAAGCTTATGCCTTTACAAAAGTTAACAATAATTTATTCTTCTCAATATATTTACTAACAATGCTATCCTATCCTATTAATCAAGGGTACCTACTCTACTCATATTATAAATGCGAAAGTTTATGAGGATGGATGTATGTATGTGTATATGTTTGTTACTCTTTCACGCTAAAACTACTGAACCGATAACAATGAAATTTAGCACACATATAGAGGGTAACTTGGATTATCACATAGGATAGGTTTTATCCCGGTAATCCCACGGGAACCGGAACTATGCGGGTTTTTCTTTGAGAACGCGGACGAAGCCGCGGGCGGGAAGCTAGTCTTATAAAGATCGAATCTCTGTTTACTTCATACAAACATGTTACTCGATGACAAAAACATAAAGCCGCGTTCACACTACCGGATTAGCAGGATGATGTGCACCTTTACACAGTAGGACATTAGGGACACTGCATTATACTCACAAAAAGACTAACGGTAAGCGTTTAAGGTATAGGCTGTAGCGGTTTGAAGGTTATAATGTGAAAATTTATTTATTAGGCGTTTGGAAATGTATAGTTTAGTTTTAATGACATATAGTATAGTAAAATGATACTAAGTATATGTTGGTTATATATTTTTAGAGGATAAAATTATTATTTTTTTGTTTCTTTTCGAAGTTTTCTAATATAATTGCGCAATTAAATAAAAAATAGGATATTTTTGGTTAGTTTAAGCAACCTCATGGGATATTACATACCATTTGCGCCAATTTTGATCACAATGCCGGATTTGACATGATAGCTGTAGGTATAACAACAACAAAATTTTTTATTAAAAAATACACAATATAGACTCAAACTCAAAAATTTTTTTATTCAATTAGGCTTCTTTTAGAAGCACTTTCGATTCAACATTACATATTTTTAACATTTTACCACCGATAGATAGATTTCAAATACTTACCAAATAAACCTTCAAAAACAAAAATTATTTAGCAATAAATCTGCACTTACAACCAACACTCACCTCCACTTCCGCTATCCACCATCAAAACTCAATCAAAATCGGTTCATCCGTTCCCTTGGTACATAAGCCCCTGTTCACACGTCACCCGCTGAGCGCATTAGCAGTAAGCTGGCGCCCCGCTGTCTCTTTGTGAACTGTGTGTATGGGGCCTTATGGGATCCGTATGTTATGGGGTTTTAATTAATCTGTATTTATTAAGCTACTATATTATATTAAGATGTGATAGTGTTAACAAGTTATCTTAAGTGATAAATATTGTTAATCCTAGATGCTCTAATAAAAAAAATATATCCGGTAATAAAGCTGTTTATTTTCTGACGCATTGCTATGAAACAAACAAGTAAATATGAAGGCTTTTTACATTAAAATAAATAGCTCGATTTGATACCTAGAGGACAAGTTTAATAAAATAAAATCTGTTAACTCTATATTATATCTGTGAATAAAATCACGTGTGAAATGCAGAAGATATTTAAAAACTGTTAATTTATAGATAACTATCGGTCCGCCCCGGCTTCGCCCGTGGTACATATTTCGCAATAAAAGGTAGCCTATGTCCTTTCTCGGGTATCAAAATATCTCCATACCAAATTTCATGCAAATTGGTTCAGTAGTTTAGGCGTGATTGAGTAACAGACAGACAGACAGAGTTACTTTCGCATTTATAATATTATTAAAACTTACATCTCCGCGAAAGCAAACCAATTGGAAAGGTATTTATCACTAATATCTGAAACCTTAAAATTCAATAGGTACCCGATACAGGTGTCAATCCCATCATGAACACTGTAAAACAATCAATGGCAAATATTAGCCACAGAGTACAAAATCCGAAAAATAAAAAGCCGCTATCCTTTCCGCTTGTGTATGGCCACATTAATTTACTTTTGATGGGTCTTTTGATATAGAAATGTCTTTTTTATCAGCGCCCAATGTTGCCGAAACGAAGCGAAGGTCGTGTTCCACTTGGGTCTTCAATATTTTTAAACACTTGACGATCGAGGTTCAACACGTTGTTTGGCAATAATTCCTGTAAGCAAAATTATTTTTAATAGAAATAGACGGTTTATGAATGAATATATATATATATTTTTGTTTATACTTTACCCATGATAGTAATTTAAGACGTTAACTAAATTGAGATTAATTATTATTTTATACTTATTACAAAAATATATAGAGCGAAAATGTACTATTTTTGGAAGCGGTAAGACTGAATCTACAAATTGGCTACAAATTGCTGAAATTTAGTTTTATTATTATTTCTTTGTTGTATCCGTATTATCGAAATGTAATTTCGCATACGATAATTAGGAGATATAAAGGTACTGAAATAAATTATGAATCCATCTTTAGTCTTCCAGCATCTACCTTATCAACGAATACAAATTCAAACAAAAATATAAAAAACGACGTGTGTCACTCGGGCACTGCCGCGGTAAAGCTAATTTTACATGCTATGCCTTCAAGCCACACCTTTGCCCGTCGGAGTGGGGAGCGTGAGGTTTTTTCGTTACGGAATTTCTCGATTTGGTCCCCGCGCTCAAGGCCCGCGATAGAAGCTTTGCAATAGCTTAATACAAAACATATTATGAAACATCAATTAAACATGCCTCAAGGCCGAGCCACGGTACCAAGTGGAACACACCACGGTAAGGTCGCTTTTTATCAAAATTCAATATAAACGAATCGTAAGCGACAAGAAACAATGGATTTGCGCGTGTTTCTGTAACATTTTAATGGATCCAGTGATTTTTGATTTGATGTGTGATTCCGGTCGACGTTTTTGATGTTTCGCATTTTAATTATAAAGTGTCGTTTGTTTATATTTTGCGAATTTGCTTCATCGGAAATGAACTAACGTTTCTTGTCTATCAAAGGTTCAAAAATTTGATAAAAAGTTATTAGATAATGAATGGGGTTTCCTGCTTGGAAGACAGACAAGATTATGAAGAGGGATAAGGAGCTAGTGAATATTATTGAAGTGAAACTTCTTTATCGGGGTTGGAAAAACATTTAGTGTAACATTTTTTCGTTACGCGTGACATTTTTCCATTACACGTCATTGTTTTCTTATCCTTACCACGCGTGATTCGACGTATTTCTGTAAAGTTGCATATAGTAAATTATTTTTTGAAAAATAAGGTCATAAAGAAGTTTCACTTCTTACGTGTGTACACTAATACACGCACACATTTTTTTTTTACATGTCAGGATATAATATTGTGCAGCCTATAAAATTCTACAAGGTCAAAATAATGATGAAAAAAATGCATATAAAGACTCTTCTTCTCCACCCTTACTTACAAATACGTTAATAGTTAAATTATTAATAAATACAATCTTAATATATATAAATCTCGTGCCACAATGTTTGTCCTCAATGGACTCCTAAACCACTTAACCGATTATAATAAAATTCGCACACCATGTGCAGTTCGATCCAACTTGAGAGATAGGATAGTTTAAATCTCAAATCGTTTTAGAGAAAGCGGGCGAAGTCGCGGGCGGTAAGCTAGTATTACTATATTATAAGGATATATATTTTGTTCTAGCATACATCCTCGTTTCACACCATATAATTTACAGGGATACAAAATCTCAAAGATTTACCCCATGAGTGCATTTACCAAAATACATCAAAATAGTTCTATCAGGAGAGGCGGGACAATTAAACAGTTTTATTTCATATTCTAAGTTTTGATAATATATAGGTACATTGGGTCGGAACTATAAAGGGTTAAATAACAATAGATGTCCACACGATTATATTTATTTTACGAAATCCGTCATAATCTGTTCATACTTTATAACTCTGTACTGTCGTGTACGGAAGTTTTATCTGAAAAGGACAAAAATAAATTACTTACAAGGTCATATAATAATAATTCAATTCTTAAAAGAGCAATCGATTGTTACAATTACAGTACCTTTTTCTTAATAAACATAATATCATGTCGTAATAAAGAAAATATAAAGGATCGCTGTTGAGGATCGCTGTTCAGAATATGTTCATATAACAGTATATGGTATGTTTTCATATAATTTAAATTGATATTTTTCATTGTTTTTTAAGGAAATAAATAAATTTTTTTCCAAACAAGTCTCAAATTCTCAATAATACCCAAAGCCTAAAACGTTTCAAATGGACGAATTTAAAAATAAAAAAGAGCGTGTGTGCCGAGCACTCGTGTCAGAAGTGAAACTTCCTTGGCAATATTCAAATTTACCATAATCGTCATCTTACTCCTTGATATGATGGTAGTGCCATGATGACCTTGAAATTTTACTATCAACGCGCCTAAAGAAGTTTGACTTCAAAGTAAAATATAAAAAAAAATAATCAAACCACTTCTGCACCCAACTGTACAATGAACTAGGCCGTGTACTAACCAGTAACCATAGCATTATACTCAACAATAGGTTTATACCGCGCCGCTGAGCGCTGCTCGCTTCGACTGTACTTGCTACCTGTGTTTATTGTACACACTACGTGATTTTTGATAGAACTTACCTACTAATAGCATGAAGATTGGAAAAGCAAAAAATATAAAAAGAAATACTTACAGAAACGGGCACTATGCGGGACTTTTCTTTGAAAACGCAGAAAGCCGTAGAAATCTAATTACAAACAATTATTTATGAAATCATACGTTCAAAGAGTTAAAAAAAAAGACATCCCTGTCCCTGATGCTTAATTAGCAAGAAGTGAAACTGGTCCTTTATCTTTAAAATTCACGAAGTTACTATTATCCATACAGTAAGTAACGTATTTGTAGGTAAGTATTCCTAATAATTAATCTATACTAATATTATAAAGCTGAAGAGTTTGTTTGTTTGTTTGAACGCGCTAATCTCGGAAACTACTAGTCCGATTTGAAAAATTCTTTCGGTGTTAGATAGCCCATTTATCGAGAAAGGCTATAGGCTAAATATTTCATCACGCTAAGACCAACAGGGGCGGAGCAATGCGGGTGAAACTTCGGGGAACAGCTAGTTTAACATAATAACAATCAGGTAGTTTGTCTTTGCTAATTTGTCTAAAACGAAGAATTATTTCCGAAAGAGTGAGAGAGAGTTATCATTTTAATGATAACTGAGCGAAAATTATCAGGATGATAATCAAGAAGATCAGATAGTTAACATAAACTTTTAAAAATGTTCTTAAATAGATTTCCTATAAAAATAAATAAAAAAGCGCCCCGTGTGAATCAAACACATCGACAAAGGCAAACAACAATGTATAACAAATATTTTGTAAATATCGTTTGAAAAGACCACGTCGCATTTCATTTTACGCGAATGGGCTGTGCATAATAAAGATGGCCTCTACTTTTATTTACAACGAATCCTATTGGAGGAAGAATGTTTATTGTAGTGACGAATTTGTATGCTTGAAATTTCGATTTTGGTAGATTTATTAATGAAATGGGGGAATGAAGTATTACAGATAGTTAAAAGTAAAATAATAAAATTCAGTAATTATAGAAGCAATATAAATATAATTCTACCTTTAGATAGTGTAGTTTCAATATCCAAGGAAACATGGAAAAATTACATAGATTATGAAATGTAAAAAAATTATATACGTCTAAGTATACAATTATAAACAATCATACATATTACAATGTAACAATGTAACAAACAAATAGGAAACAATTAACAAGGATAGAGCCTAAGTACCTACTACCTACCTACGAATAAGGACCGATTTTTTAATCCTGGGTCAAACTTGTTCGTCGAATAACGTAGGTATAGGTCTACCAGAATCTGATGGCATATTTATATTTAAGAAATAAAAGATTTTCATGTGGCAACTTATTTGACAACTATCAAATTGATTGTCAAATTATTTGTCTTTTTTGCAGTTGATAAATAATTTTTAGGATTTTGTCTAAAAAATCTTCGAAAATGTCGAAAAATCCGCTGTGATCACAAGCAAGAGGTGTTGTTTATAATGTGTATAGAAAAATATTTGATGAAGAAGGGTCAAACACATCACAATTTTCAATTTAGAAGATTTTATTGGTAAATTGGACTTACCTGCTTTGATACTTTTAATTAAAAAATATGATATGTAGGTAACTATAATATTGTTTGTTGATTGGAATATAATTTTATGAAAACTTATTACAGGAGTTTCCAATACGGCTATTCGTCAAGTCCAAGCTGTCCAAGTCAATTTTATAATGTGTGTATCTGTTAATACTTACGAAAATAAACATACCTAGTTTTATTTTACTTTTATTTTATTTTATAAAAAATTATAAGCAGTCTAGTTTTCTATCGATAAAACATCGATATTTTCACATGGCATAATGATAATGAACATACAAATATAGGTATATGTAAATAATAATATGTATCACCTGTGTAAAAGTCATATGTATATTATACATGTAAGTATGTACCTACATAATATTAAGTGGATATCTCATTATTAAGTAGGTACAGTATTGTCCACTTATGTAATGTGACTAATGATATTGAGAACAAACTAAAAATAAGCAGTATCAAGATCGTTCAGTCCATTTTCCCTAGGGTTGCACACTCAAAATTTTGATTTCCCAAATTGCCATCAGATTCTGGTTTACCTATAATAAACTGCCATTACAAAACGTATTTCAAATGCCCGTATTTGACAGTTTAAAGGTGACATTTTAATATTATTCTGTAATACTTTAACGGATGGTTAAATTTTAACTAAGGATTGAAAAATCGGCCCTTAGTTAAACAGCACACTGAAAGACAATACAAGAATTAATATTACCGATAGAAACTCAAAAATCGATACTTCTACTAATTAATCTAGTGTTCATAAGACAGACAAAGATACAGAATATTACCTAAACAATAGTATAATATGAGATTATTTTTTCCAGATAATTAAAGTAAGCGTCCAAGAAAATCACAGATAAAGAAAAATATCAAAGATAACAAGTACACAATATACCTACCTACCTATATTATAATCGTCAACTACTGAAGAACCTAAAATTAGACACAAACTGGCAAAAGAAACATTAAAATGGTCAGGCATCAATTTAATGTTGGTATCAGAAAGCTATGCTCATATTCAGTTACGGCAATTGTAAAAGAAGTAATATTCCAGTCTCCTTATAGTAGACAGAATGAATAAATGAATGAATGAAAAATACTTACACCTTATAGGCTTATAGAATATATTTGACAAACTTAACAATAGGCGGCCTTATCGCTGGCAGCGATCTCTACCAAGCAACCCAGAAAAAGACGAGGAAAATATAAATGAGTCAATAACATGGTGGTGCAAAATAAATAAAAGTGCCAGAACAATAATTTTATTGTATATATACTATACAAAAATATATGCAGCTTAGATACATTATAATATACACAGATAATAAACATAGACAGAAATGGTAGTAAAAATGTTATATCTTAAGGAAAAGAGAATAAAGAATATCCTTACAAACACGACAAAACTGACAATGAAAATATTAAATCCAGTAGCACATAATTCACCAAAACAACGCAAACCCACAATATAATACTTGTATTGTTTAATTTCGAGAGCTCTTAATATTACTGTCACAGATGTGAAACTACTTTTAAGAGCACTCAAACCTGCCAAGATTACACCCTTATTACAATCGGAATAAGAGCTATTTTGAGTTTGATTTTTAAGTGGGCTGACTCCGATTGAAAGACTCTAAGAGCACTTGATGGTTGTATTGTTACATTACCCTCTTTTTCATCGCTGGTTAGAGAATTAGTTCGTTTATTGATGGGTTTTGAGGTTGGAAGTATACCCCGGTTGATTGAACTGGTTTATTCTTTTATTGGTGACGTAAATAGAAGTGAAGTTAATGCAAAACTAATCTATACTAATATTATAAGGCTGAAGAGTTTGTTTGTTTGAACGCGCTATTCTCAGGAACTACTGGTCCGATTTGAAAAATTATTTCGGTGTTTGAAAGCCCATCGAGAAAAACTATCCTACTTTTCCTACTTAATATTACAAATGCGAAAGTAACTCTGTCTGTCTGTCTGTTACGCTTTCCCGCTTAAACCTCTCAACCGATTTTGATGAAATTTGGCACAGACAATCTTTAGACCCTGAGGAAGAACATAGGCTACCTTTTATTGCGAAAAAGGCGATGAAAATATTTACCACGGGCGAAGCCGGGGCGGACCGCTAGTAGGCTATATATCAATACGCTAAGACCAATAGTGTTAATGTTAATTGTTAGTAACACTTTAGCTTGAGCAAATATTTCTATTATGTTTTTCTTTACTATTAAATCTACATATTTATTAAATCTACATCTAGTATTTTATAAAATCCTATGTTTTGCATAATAGATAATCCATTTTGAACTTAGTAACTTATTCAGAGCTTCAATCATTACCTACTTGGTTCACACTTTTCTAGATCGTCATTTAAATAAATCTAGACAGTTTCCTCTGTACAAAATCTTATAAATTATCTTTCTTACACATACATTGTGACCTAAGACCTAAGGCCTACTGAGCCGACGGTCCCGGGTTCGATCCCCGGTCAGGGCAAATATTTGTGTGATGAACTCAATTATTTGTTCTTGGGTCTGGGTGTTATTATCTATATATGTATTTATTAAATATTATGTTTATCGTCGCCTAGTACCCACAACACAAGCCTTAATTGAGCTTACTGTGGGACTAGTTCGATTTGTGTAATAATGTCCTATAATATTTATTTATTTATATTTATTTAAGGTTCGACCATTCCAGTGAAAACCAGTAAAAAGTAACTAGTAGTCATCTATTCTCCCATTAGAATATCTGCGGGCATAAAACGACATACATAGGTACTAATGTTTTTTATCAATTTGTCCCCATGCCCCAGTAGGTCCATCGTCCTTGATAGCCAAGAGTCCCAAAAATCCCACTCCTTGTCTAAATCGCCTGAATTGACAGTAATTGGATCTTCCTCTCAATTCCATTGCACTTGATACACTGTCTTTTAAATCTCAACCTTATAACCAAAAACATAAAATTCCTTTTCGCAGACATAACAACTGGTGGATGTTACTTTTCAATTCCGTCTAACCAGTTATCAAAGTCAGTTTTGGTAAGGGAATTTGAACTCTATTTCATACTGCTAGGGTTAATTTTCTTTTGTGTTTCTCGCTGTCCTATTTGACTTAGATACGGAACAGGGGTGCACCAAATCAAATTAATTCGATTAAGATGTTCTGTTTGTCAACTGTTGTAAATAGATCTGTAAATCAAATTTAAACGGTCCCGGGTTGGAATACCGCTGACATTAGGTTACAAATTCAGGTTAATTTCTTTATAGAATTTATTACGTAAGTTTGGAGGTTTGGTATTGTAATCTGAGTCTTATTTGTTTTACTAGCTTTCCACCCGCAGCTTCACCCGCGCAGTCAAAGAAAAACCCGCATAGTGCCCGTTCGGAACGTTCCCGTGGGATTTCCGGGATAAAACCTATCCTATTTCCCGGGGTAAAAAGTAGCCTACGTCCTTTCTCGGGTATCAAAATATCTCTGTACCAAATTTCATGCAAATTGGTTCAGTGAAGTTAAGGCGTGATTGAGTAACGGACAGACAGACAGAGTTACTTTCGCATTTATAATATTAGTATGGATTCTAAGGCCAGATGTAGGATAGAGTTTGGCAAGATTTCGTTTAATAATAAGTTTCTTACTACGCATGTGTTATAAATATTAAGTAATTTAATCCCAAAATGGCTGATCAGATCTAGACGGAATGTGGCAGAGAGATAGATTATAGTCTGGATGAGTATCCTGGTGTAAGGCAATTGAAGCCATGATAATATATGGTACTTATGGCTATCTCTTCAGTCAATTATTTTTCTTGTCCTTTATGGCGAATTTGTAACATTCCAGTTGGGTCTAAATTAGAGGATTTAAAAATTGAATATAACACGATATTATTGTTGTTTGACCTGACTTAAAAGCAAATTTTTAAACAATACTTAGTGTCAATGAAAACACTTACCTAGCTGTTTCCGTTTTCGTTTTTAAGATATTTCAATTTCAAGAAGCACAGCTAGCTAATTTATCAAATAACTTTTTAACAACAATATAATGTTGCATCAAGAAGTAATTCTTATAAAACCCTGGTGTTAAAAATATATATATATTTGTCTTACACGGGTAAATACAAATCTTAATTTGAAACCGGGCGGGCCGCTACAATCGCAAAATGAGCAAGAACTTACTTTTGTAAACTACAACTAGCGCCATCTATTGGTGAATACTTGAACTAATTTAATTAACTAAGGATTACTAATTATTATCCGAATTATTTATTTATTTATAGTTACAGACAAATAATGTACTCTCTCCAATAATCTTAATATCTTAATATTTATACATATTATAAAGGCGAAAATTTGTAAGTATGGATGTATGGATGTTTGTTACTCTTTCACGTAAAAACTACTGAACCGATTACAATGAAATTTAGCACACATATAGAGGGTAACTTGGATTAACACATAGGATAGTTTTTATCCCGGAAATCCCACGGGAACGGGAACTATGCGGGTTTTCCTTTGCAAACGCGGGCGAAGCCGCGGGCGGAAATCTAGTATAAATATAAACAAACCTATCGCTATTATATGCAATTTCTTTTAGACAACTTTTATAATAAACTAGCTGTGTCGCGCGGTTTCACCCGCGTGGCTCTGCTCCTGTAATTCGTCTTAGCGTGATGATATAATATAGACTTCCTCGATAAATGGGCTATCCGAAAGAATTTTTCAAATCGGACCCTACTGGTCCGATTTGAAAAATTCTTTCGGTATTCCCGACATTAGCGCGTTCAAACAAACAAACAAACTCTTCAGCGTTATAATATAAGTATAGATAAGTTTTTTGGTTACATAATAATTATAGCTATCATGGTTTAAAATTTTAATGTTTAAAAAACTAGAATATGTATAGGTCAATTTTTATTACTAAGTACCTGTGGGTTAATAATAAAAATGATATCAAAAGAAGATGATTTCAATGACCTATGCACTAAAATAGTAAGAAAAAAGGTCCTATCTTTTATCTTTGTGCATTCGCCCCAGTTGCACTTTGCACATTGTCTTATCGATAAAAAGAAATTACCTACCCTCACTTTATATTCTTAGTAATATCTGTCTAACTAAATAATAATTTAGAAACTTGTAACATGGTATATGCTATTTCTATAACGTTCATAATATTTTTTTCTATCTGTAATTATGTACCTATGTTTAGGTATGTTATCTACATAACCAGTATTATAATTATATTTATCTTCATTTTATAACGTCATGTAGGGGGTCGGGAGGGGTATGTAGTTTTATATAATGAAGTGAATTTAATAAACAATACTATTTATAATGTTCAGGTAACTTTTTATAATTTTTTGGTAAATTATACGATAGGTACCTACATAGGTAGTTCTACAAACATTAGAAACTACATAGGTACAATTACCTAAGCTTTATTATTTTTATCTACTTAGATATTATGTATTTTTATTTTACCTACCTCCATGAATGAGAATGTAAATACTAAGTACAAATTAGAAAACACAAAGAACAATAGTTTTAACGAACACATATTTAAACCGAACTGTTTCATAAAAAAATCTTAATAAAGTATACAATTTTATAGCATTCTTTTCACATAGCAGATAATACTTCAAAGAGGTGGTTACCATACGTCAAAATAATTAAAAAACACCATTATTCTTAATGTTTTCAATGCGACAGACCGCGCCGAATACCGACCAATTACCGCGAAATAGCATTTTAATGATAATTAAAACTTACCATAAAATAATTAAAAAACTATAACGAATGAAATTTCGCTTTTAAAAAATTCTCAAGTTTTTCCAATTTATTAACACGTAAAGTGAGAGAGACGGATGTATGTGCTGTCTCTGTCGCGGCGGCATGGCGTGTGTCAAATGGCAGATCCCACGGCATCGAGACAGATACGTACTGGCATAAAATGCTAAGTAAATTAATTGAATTAAGGGCCGATTTTTTTATCATTGGTTAAAAGTTACCCGTCCAATAAAGTATTGCACGATAATATTAAAATGTCACTTGTAAACTGTCAATTGTATGCAATAAGAATACATTTTGAAATGGTGGTTTAATACGTTATTAGACGAATTAACCGAGGTGTGAAAAATCAGCCCTTAGTAGATAGTAATAAACGGCTTACTGCTAAATTTACATAATATAAACTATGACGCTCGCAATTTCGTTTTCACAGCAATACGCTCCATGGTCCAGGGAAATTTTTAAAACAAATTCCAACAGTCCAAAAATTTATTCATCTATGTATGTAGTAATAAACAACATAATATAATACGCGTTAAAATTAAGTTATGAATTGTTCAACTGCATTATTTTCCAAATTCAATATGACCATTGTAATGCACATTTGGATAGATTTTTTAAATTTACATTAACACATTTGTAATTGACACAGCGTAAACCTTTTTAACAATCAAGAAGATCTTACCTCCTCTCAAATTATAAAAATACGATTTAGTTAAGTAGTATGGAGTTACTAAGGAGTAACTATGGAGTTTCTTGCCGGTTCTTCTCCGTAGATACCTACTGCTTTCCGAATCGGTGGTAAATGTTAAAAATATGTTATGACGTTTCAAAAGTGCTTCTAGAAGAAGTCTAATTGAATAAATAAATGTTTGAGTTTGAGTTTTAGTTTAGTACCTTCATTTGAATAGCTTATTATAATTTAGCTTTTGTAGTATTACATTACAGTAGCTTAATTAATTAATACTGTTCGAATATTCTATTATATTAGAAAAAAAATATTTCTTATTTACAATAGAGAGTGCATCAAAGCCTTCTATCCCATATGAAAAGAGATCATTCCAAGGCTGTCCGTAGTACAACATAAACAATCGATTTGGATTTTCAATTAGATTATATTAATTAATAAATTAAATAATTCCGAATCCGTCTCTGACAAGCGTCCGCACGACATTTCGTTCTTCGACATTCTTTAAGCAACTTCACTATGTTTGCCCGCTGGCGTCGCTCATGTCGTGACAAAGTTATATATTAAATGTGATATTTTGTTTTTATAACATTCAAATACTTTATAAATCGAATTTTTTTTAAGAATAGAAACAATCCCGGTAAGGCGAAAGACGCAGGTTCAAATCCCACCTCGATATTGACTCAATATTATGATTATGAAACTAAAGACGAAGTACTTGGTTGAAAAATAAAATATATATGTAGTGTAGGAACATAATAAATATAGGTAGGTATATTATATGACAAGCCAACTGTTTGTCTGTTCACGCATTTACCACGAACAATTTATCGTACCTACTTCTGTGATGAATTTTAATAGCATATTTTATTTTAAAATCATTTTTGAGATATATTCACTCAGAACACAAGAACTTACCACTAAAGCTCCGGTAAAAAGGTAGTATTGTGTTTTATTTGTTAATTAATAAATATAATTATATTACATTTTTGTATATTTATTAAAATAAACTTTCACTAAATAAAACTGATAATGATATTTTTCACTTAAATTAGGAATCTATAACATTTTTATAATAAGAATGGTGTTAATAAACTAAAGGCATGTTCTTTTAGTATATTACTTTTTTCAAACGCATGATATTTTATTTTTAATTTTGTAGGATTCGAAAATGGTTCTTGTTTGGATATACCCAAATTTACATCAATTATGTTATGGATTTAGATATACATAAGCTTCTTTCACGTGAGTGAAGCGACCGCACGGCCAGACCCATATTTGTTAAAAATGTAGGTATTTATTTGTTTCTATAAAAAATTCAGCTGTTACAGCCGCTTAAAATCTTAATTTTTCTAGTAGCATCTATCTATTATTTTCCAATTTATTATTACTTATCTAGTAAGAAAAATTGTTCCCACTAGACTCATTCCAATAGGAACTCGTGTCAGTATTTGTAACGATACTCCTCCGTAATGGCTTGACCGATTTTCGTGAAGTTTCTGTTTTTGGTAAATCATTTTTGTCCTTCATAATATTAGGTATATCGTACAATCTTATAGATGGTATAAAGCTGAAACGTTTGTATTTGTTTGAACACGTTGATCTTTATAGTAACTGCTGAACCGATTTCAAAAATTCTTACACTGTTGGATATTTACGTAATGTCTGAGGCTATACATGTACCACAGGCAAAGCCGAGGCGAACCGCTAGTTATTTTATTAACACATGTGAGAGTTTGAGACTTTGAACAAAGTTAGCCGTGTCAGTGATAGATAATAAATACTCAATAATATTATACATATCTATTATAACAAACTTACATTTAGATAATAAGAATCATTTATTACCAAATATTGCATTATTCATTCATACTAGGTACAATATAGGTAACTAGGTTTCCGCCCGCGGCTTCGCCCGCGTCAAAGAAAAACCCGCATAGTTCCCGTTCCCGTGGGATTTCCGGGATTGCGTCATTTTCCCGGGATAAAAAGCCTATGTCCTTTCTCGGGTATCAAAATATCTCCATACCAAATTTCATGCAAATTGGTTCAGTAGTTTAAGCGTGATTGAGTAACAGACAGACAGACAGACAGAGTTACTTTCGCAATTATAATATTAGTATGGATTATATGAAGCAATAAATATTTAAATACAAATAAATAATATTGCAATAGATACAGATTCAATAATGCTTCTAATAGAGTATTTAATATATTTATTATTGCAAATTGGTGTTGAACAGTACAGCAAACATCCAAACTATGTAATAATCGCTATTTAATAAACATATTATCTTCAATTCACGGACAGTTTGAATAAATAATCACGGAAAAAATGTTTTACATAACAATTTAGACGAAAACCTATGCAATAAATCTTCTTATTTCAACTATTACACTTAAAAAGAATTATTACAGTGATTATAAGCAATTACTGAATTTAGTTAAGTGCCGTTTAGCTTTAGTGACCAATAAATTTTGTTAATTTGGAGCGAATTACTAATTACGATGGCGCGTGGCTGAATAGTTCCAGAAACTACCGTAGCGTGTCGTGGCGCTAGTGTAGTGTTCCGCTATTCGCCGCTAGATGGCGGGGTTTCGTATTGATTAGGGTTTGTATCTAAGTGCATATCGATTTTGTATCGATTCGATTCTATTCGAGTTGACAATTTTGTATGTGTTATATTTCATAACAAGTGTAAATGATGTGTGAACTATTTTAAATTGTGATTTTAATTGAACAAATACTGAGAACTATTGGTTTATCAATATTGAGAACTATTGGTTTATTTCCAAGTGAATATTTTTTAATTTTTAAAAACGGAAAATTGAAAATGCGAAAGCAAGTCGTTATTTATTTTGTGTTTTGAAATATTGATAATTTTAAATATACGATACAGAATAAAACATTTCGACGCCTTTTATAGTTTCTTACGAGACGTTAATAGCAGTAAAAGCAATAAAATACCTAGTAATTGATAATTTATATACCCTTATACCTATATATATACAGTTTATAAGATAAAATGTTGCACAATTATTCGAAAAGGGTCTCACGTCCCTTGCTATTCTGAGACTATTATTTATTCGTATTTAGTAATAAATATGGTACCACGCTCTACCATGGATAAAATTCTTATTAAAACACTTTTCGTGCTAAAATGACCAATAAAAGAAAAATTCACTCAACACATTTCAACTATGATTAAAACTTAAAACGACAACTCAGCCCTTTCATTATAAAACATATTTGAAAATACGTCAAAATATATTAAAAACCACATCTCTGAGTTCCCATACAATATCGGAAATATTGTAATTTTAAATCGAAATTTTATATTCACCCCTTGCTACCAGTAAAAGCTATACTTTATTTTATTTCAAAATAAATAATCAATAAAAAAACAAATAATTGTATAAACGATACACCGGTAGATCATTTGTTTTACATTCCACAAATTATTGTAGAAATTCAACCTCAATTTCCTTTTTATTAGGTACCACAGTCAAAGTGATAAGTACTATCATAAAATATATATTTTATAATGTATTTTTAAGCAAAATGGTTGGATATGTGTCCTGAAAGAAGAGCAATGTTAACACTATAAACAACTAACTATATAAACAACTAGCGGTCCCACCCGGCTTCGCCCGTGGTACATATTTCGCAAAGGTAGCCTATGTTTTTCTCCGGGTCTAAAGATTGTCTGTGCCAAATTTCATCAAAATCGGTTGAGAGGTTTAAGCGGGAAAGCGTAACAGACAGACAGACAGAGTTACTTTCGCATTTATTATAGGTATAGTAGTAGGGATACCATATCTATTTTATAAATCTAATGACATAGTTATTGTATTATCCATTTGTTAGTCGTATTTGTTGTTGTTATATGAAATACTGAAAACGATAACATAAAAATTATTAATAATCTTTCAGAGGGCAGTTTCATTAAACACATAGTCGACTGTGACTCGTGGGCTATTTTCCTAACATAGCTTTTAATAGCTTACAGCACTACACTACAAGCTTTATCCAAAATATTATAAAATCCAATACATTATTAAAACAAGATTCGTCTTGTACCGGCGAGTTAATATTCATAATTTTGTATCAAACGTGATTATCTTGTGATGTTTGAACATATTCATATTATATACATTATGTGTACTTTGACATTGATAGTATAGAGTAATAAATATATAGAGAGTTCGCAATACAAACAATGTTTATTTTATCAATAGATAAGAGGCACTTTTTAACTTTAATTTGTTCTATCCTACGACTATTAAATGATAAATTGTAATAATGTATTATCTACTCAGTTATTTTATAAACTAAAATAACATGTACCTAATATATTAGTTATCCTTTTAAGGCAATGCCGAAAGTATAGATATCAAATCTAGATTTTAATAGAGTATTATAATAAGCTTGCTTTTATGACAAGTGTATCGAAATGAAATCCACTTATGGCCATTTTATTTATTATTTCAATCATCTTATGTCTTGTCCTATCAATTAAAAAGTAAAAACCTAGTACATACTTAAATAATTTCTCTAGGAGCTTAATTATTAAAAAACACACACGTATTTTGAAAACATGAATGACATACCTTTTCAGATAGGTACTTAAAATACATACAATTGTCAGTATTCTAATATAATCCACATAAATCAGACATTACCTATACACACATGACACACTATATAAATCACACATTCCACTATAATATAATTTATTAAATAATGCGTCTATACCCACATTACTCTGTGCAACTTAAGTTATCATTATGTTAATACGGCTAAGCTAGATTTCGGCTTATTCGGGCTAATGATAGCCATCTGTCCACCAGACATGGTTTATCCTTTTAAATTAAAATTCCCAAAAAGGCTCTGGGAAGGAATTTTTAGGATACTTTAATTTTAATGTATGGAAAATTACTTTGAGGTCGTACACTTGATTAAAAATGAAAACATTATGACACAAACAAGATGGTTCGTCCTTATTAATATGAATAATATCCGAAAAATACTCAGAAACACGTTGACCGAATTTTCTAAATTTTTATTTTAGTAAGAACCTATATCCGCTGAAATCATAATCAAAGAGAGCTTCGGAACATTCCGCATATATAGGCTATAATATAACAAAGACTTTGCTAAAGTATCATAATCGAACTTTATCCTATCTACCTTTAAACGCGAAAATATATAAAAATGTATGAGTATGTTTGTTACTCTTTCAGGCAAAAACTATTGAACGTATTTTCATGATATTTAGCAATGAAATAGGATGTTTACTAAGATAATACATAAGCTATAGAATATATACTTGTTTTTAAAGCTTCGATCGCGGCTGAAACCGCGCGGCATAGCTAGTTAAGTCAACAGTTATAGCACAGAAAAGCGTGCAGGACTTCATGGGTTTTTCAGTCTATCTGTGCGTGTTGATAACATCACCACTGCTCCAACGGTGAAGGAAAACATCGTGAGGAAACCGACATGTCGAAGAATTAAAAATTTCGACGACATGTGACATCCGCCAACCTGCACTTGGCCAGCGTGGTGGATGATGGCCAGTTCTTTGGCGTGTTATGATTATATTATATTATTATGCTGTTACATATTCTGTAAAATTGTAATTCTGACATATGGAGTTTCTTGCCAGTTCTTCTACTAGGTACCTACTGCTTTTCGAATCGATGGTAAATGTTAAAAATATGTAATGACGATTCAAACTTCAAAGTGCTTCTAGAAGAAGTCTCATTGAATAAATAAATGTTTGAGTTTGAGTTTAACCTCATAAGAGGCCCGCGTCCCAGGAGTTGGAACGTATATGGGCTGATGATGATGATGATAATATATTTAACTATTGTTTAATTATCGTTGTCTCGCCTAAGTATATTGATCATTATATCAATCTACATGTATGTGTCGTGGTCATATCGTAGATTTGATCATTTCATGATATGAGTGGCCATTTCACGAAATGGTCGCATATCGTGAAATGGCCAACATAGTTTGATCAGATCGTTAAATCGTCAACGTTTCACGATTTGGTCATCCAGATTTGGCCAGATCGTATAAAATATGAAGAGTCCATAAAATATTAAAAAATTTCAGGATAACTATATTCTAAAAACTTGTTTAATGTCATTTAAGTTAGTGCCGCGGCAGCGGCCGGCGAATGCCAGAAGCGAATAGTTTTTGCAATAGAAAACAGTTAGGTTAGGTTAGGTTAGACTTTGATAAACAACGCACGAGCCGAGCGAGCAAAGCGAGCGTGCCGCGGCAGCGGCCGGCGAGTGCCAGAAGCGGATCGCTTTTTAAAAAACAAACAATTATAATAATATAGTAGTAGTTTCTTAAATTATTTTATTTAAGTCGCATTTTTTCTTAAATACATATAAGATATCCAAATTTTCCATAGTACTCGTACCTCTTCGTCGTAAATTCTTTGCTATGACTTTCTTCATAATATTGTTATCAAACGAATTATGAAGTTTTTAACTGCGAATAATTTAATTTTTGTCAGCGGCCGCCATCTTATCACATAAACACAGATCTTGCAGCGCCTCTACCAACGATTAATGTAACTATTTTACGATATGATCAAATAATTTTGATCATTTCATGAAAAAACCGTGCGTTAATTGGCCATATCGTGAAACGATTTCTTATCATTGATCTGCCCAAACCACATCATGATGTGGCCAAACTAAATTGGCCATTTCACGATATGCGACCATTTCGTGAAATGGCCACTCATATCATGAAATGATCAAATCTACGATATGACCACGACATATGTACAATTACACCTCCCCAACCAATAACAAATAAAAATAATCATGATCATAATAACCGCAAATTGTGAAACCAATTTAGTGTAATCGTCGCACAATGTAGTTCTATACAGCCCTTCGAATATGACGGTCATGTTCGATTTTAACCGGTTTATTTGTAATTTAACGGGAATTTTACGGGGATTTTGTACAAGTGTGTTTCGGGAAATTGGTGTGTAAAAAAAGTAGAGAAACATGTGATTTTTGATCTGTGTATTTCCAATGACGGTAGAAGTGAAAATATCGTGATTTAAATCCGTTAAGTTAAAGTGGATTTTATTAATTATAATATTCTCCAATAGCGTAGGTATATACCTAAGAGCGTACTACAGTATTCAGGAATATATGGACGATAAAAACCCATGGAGGGTTGTCGCGTAAAAACCACAAGACAGTTCATTGGCATATTATGATATATTATGTAGTTAGATATAAGTTTCATATATTGTAATATTTACATGATGTTAAAAGAGCAACTATGGAGTTTCTTGCCGATTCTTCTCCATAGATACTGCTTTCCGAATCGGTGGTAAATGTTAAAAATACTTACCTATGTAATGACGATTCGAAAGTGCTACTAAATAGTACTCTAATTGAATAAATGAATGTTTGAGTTTGAGTTTAATAGGTAATTTCACGTAGGTACCTACTTTTAATTTTAATTTGAATATAGCAACAATAATATACTATAGTTACTTGCTTTATATATTAGGTAATAATGTACTCGCTTAGGAACTGGATAAAAGTAACTTCTGAATTCTGATATCATCTATCTCCGTAGCTAAATTTATCATGATTCGATCAGCCGTTCTTACAAGAGTAGCAAACATTCATCCATCCTTACCTACTTTCACATTCATTACGTATGGAGGAAGTAGAATATTAGTAGGAAGTGCTTAAAATAGAAAAAGTAAATTTTATTTAAATGTTTCTCCGTATATACGGAACAGGTAAACTCATGAATACCAAATTGACCTATTATAGAGTCCTAGTTTTATTTTATCCTAATTTTGATACATTATGCTAATAGGTTTAACGTTTAATAATATACCTTTGTCACTAGTCAAGGGTCCCGACTTTGTCTGAGTTGATCTGTGATGAAAACAGATAAAAAATATAACCTGTGTTACCACAGATTACCTCATCCACACTAATATTATAAATGCGAAAGTAACTCTGTCTGTCTGTCTGTTACTCAATCACGCCTAAACTACTGAACCAATTAGCATCAAATTTGGTATGGAGATATTTTGATACGCGAGAAAGGACATAGGCTACCTTTTATTGCGAAATATGTACCACGGGCGAAGCCGGCGCGGACCTCTAGTACTAAATAAATACTACGTTTTACTTGGTATACTTAGATGTTGTTTTTCTAATTGTAAAATAAATAAATAAATACATACTTATAATATTATAAAGCTAAAGAGTTTTTTGTTTGTTTGTTTGAACGCGCTAATCTCAGGTTCGATTTAAAAAATTCTTTGGATATTAGATTTAGATAGCCCATTTATCGAGGAAGGCTATATACTATATATCATCATGCTAAGACCATCACGAGCGGAGCTACGTGGGTGAAACCGTGGGGCGCAGCTAGTCATTTATAGCCTATAACACAATTATATTATATTACCTACATAGGTATCTACATTTATTGACCAAAAGATATTATTTTTCCGATCGAGTAGGTTATAAAATAAATTGTGACAAACAAACAATCGAAAAATCTAATCTTTCCGCTTAATAACATTACGGTACTAGGTAGGTATAGGTTGGTTTTTGATGCAGTTTAGAAATTTAAGAACGAATATTCTGCATTTTCTGTGAAAATTTACCATGGTTATGTAAGAAACTAATATTTTCTAACTTACAATTTCAATAAAAAAAACTCATCATTAATTTGATTTGAAAGAAATGCATTATAATCGAAAATCCAATAGCAACAACAATACAAATATACATATTATACCTATAAATAGATATTGGATAAAATCGATAATACAGCAAGCAAATCGATTCCCACATTTGATTGACACCGTTCATTATGTAACCACAAACAACCCCATACAGAATACAACCCCTATTTATTTATTTATTTACACACAAATAAATGACTTCAACCGCCGTCGCGACAGACGTGCGGCGCCTACGCGTTTTCCAAAAATTTAAAGCCGGCTACTCACGTACCTCGACCGCCTCCTTGGTACAGTGGTTGACGCGTGAGCGTATAACCGAGGGGTCCTGGGTTCGATTCCCGGTGGAGACGAAGAAAAAAAAATGTCTAGGTGTGGAAGGACACAGAAGGCTGATCACCTACATCACACATGTCCCTAAAAAAATCGATCAGTGAAACAGATGTACGCATAATGCATCTGCCCCTTACCCCACTTGGGGACATGGGACTTACACTTACACTCACGTTACACGTACCTGCCGCAGGGGCAATATTGGAACAATCTCGGTTGGTCGGCGGTCGGGGCAATTTCAGTTGTTCTCTATATTGCCCCTGCTTACTTATACACGTCACAATTAAGGGTCCAAGGAGCCAATAAAGGGTCAAATTGCCCCTGCTGCAGGTACGTGAGTAGCCGACTTTAAGGTGATCCTGGCAGCCATTAAAAACGTATCATAGACTGTCTGATCTTTGGATAATTTAAAAACGTTTTACGCTTAATTTTATTATAATAAGGATCAAACATTATACGTTGTTATATTCGTCTTATTTGGGATGAGTAATAAGTACTTTAAATATTTTTGTTTTATGTTTAAAAATAAGCTATAGGTAATTTGTCTCTTCGAAGCAGGCAATACTAAGCACCCACCGGCCACCATCGAAACTCATTAAAATTATTATTGTCATTACATTACAATAAATTACTGTGTAAAATTCATTATTTGATACCCCCCTCTATATTATATTACAGGTGGAATTTTGAAATGCCACCCGAAGGGAAAGTACTCTTAATAGGTACTCCAGAAAATTTTAATCAAAGAAACATTGCTTTAATATATAAAAGCAAGAAAACTGATATTAAAATTTTCCGAAAAATCGCTTACCTTCGCGAGTATCGAATCGAATCTGTTGAAAATATGACCTGTCAAACTTGATAATGAACTGAGAGGGTTACTAAATTTTCATCGAAAATAAGAATTGTTTAAATGGACATATTATTTTGTATCTAAAGGATTTTTAAACAACTTTATATTTTAATAGAAAAGAATATAAAGTGCTAACGAGTACAAAGCTTATAATAAATTATTGTTAGGAATAAAAAGGAGGGCGTAGAATATACCTAAGTTTGAAGGTAGAATGCACTGCGATTCTATACAACTGCCTAATTGGTGTATTCAGTTGATAACAAATGACAGCCAGTCACAGACTATTAACAAAGTGATGGTAGTTGGGTCAAACTAGTGTTGCCGCTCGATAGTCCACTATCGATAGTCTATCGATTAACTATCGATAGTTGGGGAAAAGCAATAGTATCGATAGCACTATCGATACTATCGATAGTGTCGATACTATCGATAGTATCGATAGTTCTATAAGCGTAAATACTATCGACACATAGCAATACCATCGATAGTATCGATACTATCGAAGCTCAATATCGAACGAACTATCGATACTATCGATAGTGTCGATACTATCGAAGCTCAATATCGAACGAACTTTCGATACTATCGATAGTGTCGATACTATCGATAATATCGTCCCATCGATAGTGACCTTTTTCTCGATAGTATTGCTTTATCAATAATATTATAGTGGATGACAGAGAACTAGTTAGATGTTTGGTTATAATACTTTTCAAGTTATCTATTGGAGCTTTGTACAATCCATTTTTTTAGTTCGTTAATTCGTAATCTAATAAGCCACGTACATTTGTGCATAGTTAGTGTCTTCTAATTTAAATTGACCCATTATACCAAGAAATCGTGAACAATACTATTGCACAATTTACTACTATCGATAGCTCAAAACTATCGATAGTATCAGTACTATCGATAGTATCGATTGTAGTTGCAATATTCAGTAGCAATAGTATCGATACTATCGACAGTATCGATAGTATAGCAACTATTGGCAATCAATACTATCGATTTTATCGATACTATTGCAGTTCATCAATAGTATTCCATGATTAACGCTATCGATAGTATCGATAGTATCGATAATATCGATACTATCGATAGTGCTATCGATATTCTGACTTATTTTCAAGGTCAACTATCGATAGTCAAACTATCGATAGTTCGGCAACACTAGGTCAAACTGTGAATAACAACAGCACAGAATCCTACTAATATTATAAATGCGAAAGTTTGTGAGGATGGATGTATGTTTGTTACTCTTTCACGCAAATACTACTGAACCGATTACAATGAAATTAGCACATATAGAGGGAACTTCACTGAAGTCCCACGGGAACGAGAACTATGCGGGTTTTTCTTTGAAAAGTTTTTCTTTGTGGTCGAAGCCGCGGTCGGAAAGCTAGTATAATATTATGTTCGAGCATCAAGTTACAATTCCTACGAATTCGACCCCATTTCTCAGCAAGGCGACATTTTATAGAATTCGACAGCTTATCACGTTTAACGGGAAAAGTGACCACTATATTGTTATAATATAGCGGTTACCGTTAAAACTTTCAATTCTCATCATCATCACCAGCCTTTGTTTGTCTACTCCTGGAGAAAGGCCTCTCCTTGTCCACGCTAAGATGACAATAATTATTCCTCTGAACAAAATTTAAGAAGTTGTATCTAAATATGCATGTATATATGTACAGAACATACATAACACAAAGAGCTTATCGCAATAATATTCGCAACAAATTCGAGTGGCTCACAAAAGAGGCAAGGAGCGAATTTTCCGCAAGTTTGAATCGTAAAATTGACCCATCGTCCAATTTGGTTATTATTGTTCGGAATGCGAGGGTAGTCGCGAATCAGTTGTATTGTGCGCGCTCAGTCGCTCGGAAGCGGCCGCGGGGTGCGGACGTGGGGCTGTATTTTTAACTGAACTTCTTTACAAATAGAAACAAATCTCATAGTTGTAGGCTAATGAGTTTATTGTAAAAATATACATATTGTGGTTTGCTGTAGGAAAATTTTAATTTAGCTGAATAAAAAGGTACCTGCATATAAAATAATTAAAACTAGATACTATATCATAGAAAATATACTCTAACGTCCCCATATCGAATTTATCTAGGTGTATTTATTTAACTTACAAGATGAAGGAGAAATTACATCTAAAAACTATTTACCTAACCAATTTTGTAAAAACTTTCACCTGTAAAAACAAACATTATTGCAGCGGAGTATCATGCATATTTCATTTCATTCTTATATATTTTTAACTATGTGACAATTTATATCTACCTACATGCAGTTTTATTATAAAATATAAATATAGAATTAAGAAAATTTGCTGTGGTTGATCCAAATATAACCTAGGTCACTAAAGAATAAGTATCTAGCTTTCAGAGGTGAAAACCAAAAGTAACTTAAATGAATGACAATCACATAAAATAGGATGCTATTTATTTTATTTAATCGTATAACCATGAAAACAAGTATGTACTAAAATTTTAGGAAACCGAATTCAGAACCTTGTTTGTAGGCTTTGAATAGTCCTCCTTATACCCTGAATAATTTTCCAGTACCTAGGTACTTCGGAGACAAAACTAAGTATAATATTGAAAGTGTAATAGGTACGTAACTTATAAGCATAAAGAAAGTCAATTCATCTATATTCTATAAAATACGTCTTCTAAACCTTTTTAAGAATGTTTTACAGCTACGTGTCGAATATATATGACCCTATTTTAGTTTATTAAACACGAAATTAATTTAGCTATATTAATTAATATTAATATTTTTCTTAAAATGTGTTCCTAAAATACGCACTACCCCTGTAAAAAAAAGCTCTCTGCGCTAATGAACGAACAATAGATATTATAAAGAACATAATTCTAATAAAAAACATAAGAAACTCAATGCCGTAACATTCGATTGAAGTCAAATGGCGATAATAAATCACATTCAGAGTGACGCCATTAAAACAACATTTACAAGAATTCCCTGTCAACTCAACGTAAATAATATTCGAGCGATTAGTAGCAGTCATGAAAAATTATTCAAGAACAGAAAACCATTATTTTTTGAACCACGCGTCCCCTTTAGCTCTATAAAAGTTTAATAAAAAAAACAAACAAAATTTCTCGACAAGAGCTCAAAATAATATGGTCGGTATTGCTTTAATGCGATTCTACTGTACACTCATAAATGTATATCTGTCTCGCTTTAATCAATATTATAATATGTGTTAGAGCGTGAAAGGCGATTTTCTGTTGCATATGATTATCAGATGTGGCGGGAAATGATGGAATAATGTTGTCTCGTTTTTAAGTATTTTCGAATATTATGTAAGAAAAGGACGGTTAGTTAATTTGAAATATGAGACTTCATTATGTGAATTTTTGTTGCATTACTACGAGCATGAAAGGGTTAAAAATTAAAATGCGTTCGCGTTTTTTTCACTTTAACTCGCATTGAGAAAACTTCATTTGAAAATCGTATGTACAGAACTTTTTACTTTCTAAACAATTGAAATTTTTAATTTAAGAGATTATCAATTAACTAGGTATTTACAATCTAGATACATATACCTAGTAATAAAAAAAACGCAACGCGTCTTGTATAATATCGTTAAAATAATATTACAAGAGGACATATTGCTACATATTTATTGTTATCTTATTTTTTAATACCAATATGTAACATAAATGTAAATAATTAAGCGATTTTGAGAAGTTAATTCACTGGCAGAAACTCAGAAAGCTATATTTTTCCCTTGATCATACTAAAGAAAGAATTTACCGATTTCATTTCCCTTTTCATCTTCTTTGATGATTCTTGTTTAGGTTAAAATTGCGCGAGTTTTGCATGAAATTAGAATTTCACGATTAAGTTTTTTATCATTTATTTATGGGCTTTTAATCTGAACTATTGTAAAACAGAATAACATCAGTAATTGGATCAGCAAGTAAGGACCTATCTAGTATCTAGTATGTAGGTATCAGTTGGATCAGCAAGTAAGGGCCTATCTATGAAAAATGCGAAAAAACACTGTTTATATTATATGTCAAAATGCCTGAAACGCTGAATAATTTTGGATGAATTATTGATAGATAGAATGCAAAATAAAACAATATATTTATTCAAAAACATATCTAGCTTGTGTTCGAAGATAACTTACTATAAAATCCATATATAAATTATTAAAAAGAATAACCTAATGAATATTACAATTGTTTATGTAAAAAGGACATAATATTTTTGTGTATAATTGATAAGAAATTTGAATTAAACAATAGATACCTGCTACGAAATAGACAAGACGTTTGAATACCTATAATATTTTAAATGCATCATTCTTTTTTCATACAGACCATAGAGCAAACTGATCTTTTTTTTTTGAAGTGAAACTTCTTTATCGGGGTTGGAAAAAAATTTAGTGTAACATTTTTTCGTTACGCGTGACATTTTTCCGTTACGCGCCATCTTTTTCTTATCCCTACCACGCGTGATTCTACGTATTTCTGTAAAGTTGCATATAGTAAATTATTTTTTGAAAAATAAGGTCATAAAGAAGTTTCACTTCTTACGTGTGTACACTAGTACACGCACACATTTTTATTTTAGGTACTAAATCTTATTCTTAAAACAAAAAGTTTAAACCAATTCTTTTTGCAATGAAAAAAACTGCAAACACGAAACAAACTAAAACAATGTAGGATCGAAAATTATAAAAATGGAAACGCGTTTATTCCACTTTTGAATGTACCCATTTACACACGCTTGTTGTGTATGGGGTTGAAACTGGGAACGTTAACCGACTTTGAAAAATGATAAATTCATTTTACTGAAAAACTTCAATATGGTAGATATCTATTACCTGTACCTAAAAGTATATATGTAGTACGGTACGATACGGTACTTACATCAATACCTACTTAATATAGGTACTTAATGATATTATAAAGCTGAAGAGTTTGTTTGTTTGATCGCGCTAATCTCAGGAACTACTGGATTTGAAAAATTATTTCTGTGTTAGATAGCCCATTTATCGAGGAAGGCTAGGCTATATTATATCATTATGCTAAGACCAACATGAGCTGAGCCACGCGGGTGAAACCACAAAACGCAGGTAGTCTAAAATATTCAGATTTCAGTCTTTTGAACGGTTCAAATTTTTCTAGTTGACCTAACAGACGTTGCCCTGCAGTCCTCATGCAAATTGTCAAATCCTTGAAGTTTATAGGTACCTAACTATATGCCATATGGCCGTTGTTTTCGCATTTTCTTAATTTATTGTAGCCAATTTCTTGAGTTTTTCTTACATAAGATTCCCTGACGGCTGACAATAACGAACACATAAAAATAAGAATTATCGGAATCGGTCCAGCCGTTCATGCGTGATGCCGTGATCAAGAGAAATAGGGATTCACTTTTATATATAATAACTAGCTTACCGCCCGCGGCTTCGCCCGCTTTCTCTAGAACGATTTTAGATTTAAACTATCCTATCTCTCAAGTTGGGTCGGACTGCACACGGTGTGCGAATTTTATTATAATCGGTTAAGTGGTTTAGAAGTCCATTAAGGACAAACATTGTGACACGAGATTTATATATATTAAGATATATAGAGATTAAAAAGTAGGTAATATCTACCTAAATATGATGAAGATTGTTTCTTTGGTTGATATTGTTTCCAGAATAACTATCTTAATTAGATCATAACAATATTTATTTGATGAACTGACTCACTTTTTGAGATGAACATGTCCACGATGAATTATTGAGGTGAAATTTTTGTACTAATTGATATATTGTGATTTCGTTAGTCAAGCACAACGATAGATTACCTATAGCACGTTGGCTCTTTTTCACGAATTTACACAATATTTTTCGTTGTTATTTATACATAAACTAGATTACCGCCCACGGCTTCGCCCGCTTTGTCTCAAACCTAATCAATTATATACTAACACCTTCCTATTGAATCACTCTATCTATTTAAATGCATCCGCATCGAAAACTGTTGCGTAGTTTTAAAGATTTAAGTATAGAAAGGGACATAGGGACAGAGAAAACGACTTTGTTTTATAATATGTATCTAGTGATGAAGAAGTGCATATCTAAACTTATTAGAAAAACTCACTAAAATTGAACATAAAATTCTAGTTTCCCTCTCACCCCCATTGGTGGTTTCCACCCTGTCGGTTGCCATAGCAACGCCTACTAGGGGCCGACGACGCCTTAATATAACGAATATATTTGAGGGAGGCTCTAAATTTACTTACTTATGTATTTAAATAGATGTTTGTTTGTACTGCTTTATGTGTAAAACGTATAGGTACATAAGTAAGAAATATTATGAAATTGTTGAGTGGTTATAAAATTTATGTGTGTAAACTGTAAAATAAGGTTTGATTTGAGAGTTAAAAATGAAATTTCCCGCCTTACGTATCTACCTATGTATAATTTTCTTTCTATTGCTATTTTACTGGCGTTCTTATTTAATAAATAAATGCTCGAAATACACACAAATTGCTTAAATTTAATGATCTCGTAGGAAATTATTTAGATAAAGTATACAACTGGAAAATTATTTAATTCGCATAAAACAAAGTTCAATGATTGATCGTTCAATTTATTAGCAAGTAGGTAGGTAGTTTCTGCGTTTATGGCGGTCAGACCGATTTACTTTAAAAAAACGTGATGAGGAAAGAAAATATAAGAAATACATACCTGCTCTTCTTCTGCACAGGAACTGCTTTATGTACAAATAATTCAAAACATGTAGGTACGTAGGTATCTAACTATCTATCGAATATGTATGACGATTCAAAATTGCTTCTAAAAGAAGTAAGTAGTTTAAATGTAGAATACAGAAATGTTTTTAAGTGAAAACATTCATAGACCATTTCATAATGGAAAATAAATGTTTCGATCAATATTTTTTTTTTATTTTAGCTCAATATTGTCTAGATAAAAAAAAACCAGCTTAATAAAGCTTAAATAGCACTTTTTGACTATATTTTTCTGTGATTTAGAAGGCGACACACAACATTTTTTAATTTATATTTTATAATCTGTATCACATTCTTAAAAAAAGAAAAATTCAATTCAATATTTAAATTTGTAGAAAAAAGAAAAAACAAAACTCCCGCCAAAATATTACGTCACATGACAGATGGCGTAATTAACCCGCGCTGTGGAATGGCGGTTGAATTTAAAAACAATGGCCACAATGGCTCTTGCTGTGTTGAGTGTGCTCGAACAATTTGCTACGTCTATTCGATACTGTGTTTTATTTTGTGGTATTAAATGAAAGAAGAAAAGATTTAAAATGCAGTCGAAAATAGTGATTGAAAGTAAGTTCTTTTTTACTGTTGTATAACATAAACCTAATTCAAATTTACAGAAATACAAATTAAAATATTGACTACCTAAAATGAATAAATCTGTCTTATCATCACGCTAAATTATAATTAAATGAAACATAAAGAAAATCCCGATTAGAATTTCCTTTTTATACTATTCGTTCAGGGAACGGGTTGTAAAATGAGGCAAGTTGAAAATAAAGGTTTTCCTGACAATTTGCTTCTTATATGATGTTAGAATCAATGGCATTTTTTAAATAATTTTCAACATCTTAGATGCATAGTGCACACATAATTTATTAATTGAATTGGTTTGAAAGCCTAAAAAAATTGAAAATGTAGGGACGTGTTGCGTGTAAAAGTGTACCTAGGTATAGTTGATGTAAAAAATACCGACAAATGGAAATATCTTTTCAGTGGCACTATTATTGTTAAAACAAATAATACACGATGAAAAAATATAAGGATATTTACGTTCTTTTTTTACTATACCTAACACAAATACGAATAAACAATAGGTAGGTACAGATATATTATCACTAGTCACTACTTACATAGTATAAAACAAAGTCGCTTTCTATTATATAGGTACCCTATGTCCCCATGCATGAACCTATGCTTAAATCTTTTTAAACTACCTACGCAACGCAAATTTTGATGCGTTTTTTTTTAAATAGATTGATTGGTTCTCGAGGAAGGCTTTAGTATATAATTTATTAGATTTTAGACAAAGCGGTCGAAGCCGCGGGTGGAAAGCTAGTTAATAAAAGAATACCTGAAATTTGTAAGTTAAATTTTGACAAATCTATCTCAATGTTACTCTCATCATCACTATAAAATATAACAACCAATAATCCACACACCTCTTTACTGAAAATTACAAAAAAAGAACTGTCAACCGAAAAAAGAAAACCAAACGTCACTCGAATCGCACAGATTAAAAAAGAACTCCGACTTGGCAACATTTTCCCTCCAATCAATACGAATCGCAAATTGCTCGAGCGTACTCCACTCCGTGGAGTGCTATTGTGGTCTCACTATTGTTTACATCAATTGGGGTTCAATCGTTTCGTATTTATAGATACACATGTAGCGTAGCGTAAGATAACTATGTAAATATCTTTTAATTGCTCATTGTTCATTGCAAGGAATTTTGTAATAATTGTATCAATAAAAAATAATCTCGATAAAATAATTAAACCGCTATAACATAATTAAATAACATAAATAATAGGTATGTGCCTACTTAACAACTTTTAGATTTTAATTGGATTATGATGAAAATATTCTTTGAGATGTTTCATTTGATAAAATAATAAACTGTAACTACTTCAACGTAATGGTCACAAAAGTAAAATACCTATATAAAATAGGTAGGTACCTACTTACAAACTAAAATATTGGTAATAGATAAAACTAAAATATTTAATTTCATATTGATTATTAAATGTTTGAAATAGGATACAATAATGTAGGTAATATTTTTACTTTAGATTTAATAATCTTTACTTTACATAAAACTAATAAATTAACCAGTACACACTGCACAAAGAAAACTTACTGTACCTAACCATACCAAACATAAAAACTTTTTCACAAAAAAAGCACTGCGACACAAAAAAAAGCAACACACATTCATTGATAAAAAATACTGGCCGTTCATAATTACGTATCCGCAAACAAAAAAAAAGTGGAATTATAGAAAATTATAGTGAACGTGTATTTTGTTCCCGTATCCGTGTCATTTAGACAAAAAAATACGCTTCGAGAAACGTCATTTTTCGGAACGGATAAAAATTTTACGACTGTGATTAGGCGGTATCCTCTGATCCTATTTGCGTTTTGAGAAAGGAAGCAAGGATGGATTGATGTGGTTAGTTTTGCTGATTTAAAAACTTCAAGGGGACAGAAAAAGGTGAGGTTCCAGTTCCTTCCGGTATATTATGTCGAATGTATGTAACTTGGTTTGCCAGCAATAAAGTGTAAATAAATAAATAAATCACTGGCCAATAAGATGGAATGTAAAAACTTATCAGAAAAATTTCAATGAATTAAAATATTTTTGTGGATAAATTTACTAGATACCTACGACAATGTGGATTACTAGCTTTCCGTCCGCGGCTTCGCCCGCGTTTTCAAAGAAAAACCCGCATAGTTTCCGTTCCCGTGGGATTTCCGGAATACATACATATAATAAAACCTATCCTATGTGTTAATGCAAGTTACCATCTAGGTATATGTGTGCTAAATTTCATTGTAATCGGTTCTGTAGTATTCTAGTTCTGTAGTTAAAAGTAGTTTGAATTTACGATAGGATTAAATTGTTAAGTACGTCCTTAATTGTACAAATAACCCATTTAAAAGAAAAGAACTTTTAATCCAAAATACACTCAAATCAATTTTTCTCCAATTCAACCCCTTAATATAATTTCGAAATTAAAGTACAGATAATTATTTTTTCCTATTATTAAACAATTATTTGACAGCCTATATTTAAGTAACATTTAGGGAAGTTATCCACTTTACAAGTTAGATATATAATATTTATAAGCTAATTGAAACAAAGACTTTAAACTGCGAATAAATGAGGGTTCGTAATAAGGTTTGAAATTATAGACTGAAGTAGTGTAGTATCTACGATTTTACGACAAATAATTTCGATAGGTAAGATACAGTCGATTTTATTAATATTTTTAATATGGTTTCTAAATAGTGTTGCCCAAATGCAAGAACAAGACGAGACTTAGCCAGTCTTGGTCTTGGTCTTGCGCCAATACATCTGGTCTTGGTCTTGGTCTTGGTCTTGCGCCAATACACCTGGTCTTGGTCTTGGTCTTGGTCTTGCGCTCCCAGTCTTGGTCTTGGTCTTGGTCTTGCAGCAAGAGTCTTGCAAGTCTTGCAAGTCTTGCAATTACCTATTAGTCTATTACTATTTATTAAAGTTTACTTTAAATCTTAGAAAAACGTATTAGAATTGGAACATTGTGAGCTTGAATTAACATAGCCATAGTAAAGATCAAGCAGATTAATAAATAACTAGTAATGCGCATAGGTCCAGTTTTTCATATTCTTTGATAAATTTTTGCGTCTCATAGAATTCCTAAGCGTACCTACCTAGTTATACACCGAACTGTTACACCTAACTACTCAGTGAAATAGCGCTAAGTCCTAGCTGCAAGACGCAAGAGTCTTGCAGGCTATGTCTTGTTCTTGCTCAAGTATTGCACGGTCAGTCTTGGTCTTGGTCTTGCTAAAAATACGCGGTCTTGTTCTTGGTCTTGGTCTTGCAAAAACGCAAGACGCAAGACCAAGACTGCAAGACCAAGACTGAATTTGGGCAACACTATTTCTAAAGGAAAACCCTATTAGAGGAAAACTCTACAAAACTATGTTACAAGTTTCTGCTTCCTAATAACAAATAATAACATTTAAATACATGACAAATGCCACGCCAAATCTAATGTAGGTACACTATTTTTATCTAATTTAAAAAAGAAACGAAACGAAATGAAGATCTTCATTGATTTTAAGAACAGTGGTTAAAATCAATCTTAATATATATATAAATCTCGTGTCACAATGTTTGTCCTCAATGGACTCCTAAGCCACTTAACCAATTATAATATAATATTCGCACACCATGTGCAGTTCGATCCAACTTGAGAGATAGGATAGTTTAAATCTCAAATCTTTTTAGAGAAAGCGGGCGAAGCCGCGGGCGTTAAGCTAGTATACTATGTATTTACATTTTCCAGAATAAGAATGAAGAATGAAAACTGCATTTTAATTAATATAGTTCAATATTTCCAAAAGATTATAATGTAGGTACCTACCTACCGAATACATAATTCTTTAAAAAATAATTAAAATAACAACTTCTTGTACTTAATATCAAGACTTTTCCCAATCTCCTTAAAAGAAATCAACGCGAATTTTTGAAGTGATATTTTTTATGCGCGTTGAGAGTAAAATTTCAAGGTCGCGTTATTACAATAACTTCCCTAATCCCTTCATGGAGTGAGGCGACGATTTTGTTACCTTTGAATGTTGCCAAAGAAGTTTCACTTCTGACACGTGACACGCTCTTATTTTATATAGTACCTATTCTAATAGCAAAATAAACGCAACCATAATAGACCCCCGTTTCCCACCTAACCAATTGGAATGATCCTATTATAAGCACGTGTCGTCTAATTGTCTATTCGGAACCATTGACACTTTATATTTTGATTAACCAATCTTTCTTTAATAATGCAATTGTTATAGGGTTTTTGATGTTAATGGTTCTCATTGTTGCGATTTTTTTTGTAGGTTAGGGAAAAATTCAAACTTACTAACCCGTAATGTACTTACAATTTATTACAAACAAACGCAAAATAAAATTTTTGTATTGTATGTACCTATAATTAAAATTTTATTTTGTATATTTTTGTATAAAAATAGCTAAATTACCTAAATCATTATTTAATTTAATATTATGCTATAGTTCTGTTATTAGGTATTGTGTCATTAAGGAAGTTGGACCCCAAAATACAGGCTGTCCTAGTTTGGGGTCCATATTATGTTACATGTTTGTACCTAACCCACAAATTGTTCAATAAATGTTTTTTTTATTTATTTTATTATTATACATATATATAGTGTATACTGTTGTAGAATGTCAATATAGCTTAGCACGCGGTTTCACTCGTGTTTCACAGTATATAAATTAGTCTAGCCATGTGAAATACATTGTAATCCGTCCTAAAGTCTTACCTACGTCATTTAAAAAAGTTTAAGATACATTACAGAATACAATTATATAATTGATTTTAAACCAATTTTTGTTACATAATTTGTAAATAAATTAAAGATTTTCTTTCTTCATCTTTCAAGTGGATTTTCTTTAATACCGCTAAAATTACTAAACAATTTGATATCGCATGCGATAAAATACGTGAAATTGAATGAAAAAAGCTTTTAAATTCAATAATTTATTCATCAAGTAGACTTTTTCTTGAAGCGATAATAAATCGTTAAAAAACTATTTGATATTTACCACCGATTCAGAAAGCAGTCTCTACAAAGAGCCTGGCTTTGTAGTTTTAGTAAACCACAAAGCAGTAAGTAGTTGCTTAGTAGCAAGACATGTAATACTAGCTGTGCCGCGCGGTTTCACCCGCATTGCTCCGCTCCTGTTGATCTTAGGGTGATGATATAGAGCCTATAAACTTCCTCGATAAATGGGCTATCTAACACCGAAAGAATTTTGCAAATCGGACCAGTAGTTCCTGAGATTAGCACGTTCAAACAAACAAACTCTTTGGCTTTATAATATTAGTATAGATTAGTAGGTATAGATATTAACATTTCATACATTACTATTTTTTCAGTTTAAAATTTTGGGCGTATTTCAACATATCAGCAATAAGAATATTCCCCAAATCACCCCATTGGGAACACTAGACACCCCTGCATCGACTATCGGGGCAATTGGCCAATCAAAACGCTCGCCCGTCTGTGACGTCACGTGTGACGTCACGCTGTAATTACGCCTTAAAATTAGGCAAAAATGGGTACCTAATTAATTTATTTCAGCGGACTTCAAGAGCAGCTTTGGTATTATTTATATTACTCCGGTATTCATATTTATGTTGAGTTCGTAGGAGATATTTTTAGATATTATGTGGACAGTATTTTAAAGAAGAAAACTCAAAATATAATTTACTAGCTTTCCGCCTGCGGCTTCGCCCGCGTTTTCAAAGAAAATCCCGCATAGTTCCCGTTCCCGTGGGATTTCCGGGATAAAACCTAGCCTATGTTACTCGTAGATAATGTAGCTTTCGAATGGTGAAAGAATTTTTAAAATCGGTCCAGTAGTTTATGAGCCTATTCATTACAATCAAACAAACAAACAAAGTTTTCCTCTTTATAATATTAGTGTAGACTAGACAATTAATTATGTCCGTCTAAATGATGTTTATGATATTATAAATTAATGACAGTAAAATACAACATCTTTATCATTTATATGACGATATTTTCGAGCTTTTAAAGGTTTTTTATGTAAAAATAGGATAATAAAATGCATAAACTGTCACCGTGTAAGCCTTTATAATAACACTTGCCTGTTTTACTTAATTTTATTTATCTTTACTTTTATAAAGAAGTCAAGTTTGTAAATATACGACTTACTTAATATGTAAAATTGATCTCTCGAAGTACAAAATCGATTTTCAAATGATTTTCGCCAATGAAAAGCTACATCTTCGTATTTTCCATCATAAGCTGTATTTATTTACAATATTTAATTAATACGATACTACCGTACTTGCCTACATAATAAACTAGCTGTGCCCCGCGGTTTTACCTGCATTGCTCTCTCCTGTTGGTCTTAGCGGGATATATCATCCCGCTAAGACCAACAGACCAAGCCTATAGCCTTCCTCGATAAATGGGCTATCTAACACTGAAATAATTTTTCAAATCGGATCAGTAGTTCCTGAAATTAGCGCGTTAAAACAAACAAACTCTACAACTTTATAAAATTAAAAGTATCTTTATAGATGTGCAACTTTATAAGATCCGCAATAAATTTAGAAGCAGGATAGATTATAAGTCGTGATTAGCACATAGGCTACTTTTACGGCGTACGTCATGAAATCACGAGTTTCAGATAGGTAGGTACCTACTAAGGTACTAACCGAAAGAAATTATTCTTTCAGGTCCAGAATTTTCATCTCGCAGAGACTTTTGGGAAGTGGAATATGCTTAGAAGCGTTATACAAAATAATTATTTATGTTTTGCTTTAATATATTTTATATTTCTGTACGATTATTATAAAGAGGTAAAGTTTCTAATTTTGTATGTTTGTAGCTGGTTACCTTCTGAAGTAATGATCCAATGCTGACAATTCATTTATCAATAGACAGCTAATAGTTTTGGAAGTGTCATAGGAATTTGTGCAAGAACCCAAAAAATAAAGTAAGTAGGTAGGTATTTCTTTAGCTCATGTATTATTCTGATATAAGCTACATCTACTAAGTAAGTAAGTACTACTGTTTAGTTCAATCCGTTCAGTAATTTCCCATAAAAGATTAACAAACATACGTCCTCACAAAACATATCTATAATATTAAAAGGCTCATATTAACCCTCGGTTTCGCCCGCGTTTTTAATGAAAAACCCGCATTGTTCCCGTTCCTGTGTGATTTCCGGGATAAAAAGTATATAGCCCGCATATATCTTATACCTACATACGAAATTTCACTGTAGTATGTAAGTTAGTTTTATTGTAAGTTCAGTAGTATTTGCATGAAAGAGTAACAAACATCCATTCATGCATCCTCACAAAACTGTCGCATTTATAATGCCAGCTTTCCGCCCGCAGCTTCGCCCGCGTTTTCCAAGAAAAACCCACATAATTCCCGTTCCCGTAGGATTTCCGGGAAAAAACCTATCCTATGTTATCCAAGTTACCCTCTATATGTGTGCTAAGTTTCATTGTAATCAGTTCAGTAGTATTTGCGTGAAAGAGTAACAAACATCCATCCTCACAAACTTTCGCATTTATAATATTAGTAGGTAGGATTCGGATCAACAGCTTCTCAAAGTAGCACAGATCTACGCAAGTACAATCGAACAGTAATGACAATGAACTGTGCAAAAAGCGCGGCGCGTCTGGTGCGAGTGAGAGGCAAGAGAGCGGGATAGCGAGATATGCGGACAGCGCGCCGGGCATTGCTTGGTGGGCAAAGATTATTAAATAGATGTGTTATTTATAATGATTCAGTATTTAGTAAATATGTACAAAGGAAAATGGCTCGAAATTAGTTGTAGTTCCATCATGTATCGTAGTATCGTAGTGTATTAAAATGTTATAAATAAGTATCTATTAATCATATCTAAAAGTTTATCATTTAAAATATTATTTATCATTTATATGTATAAAGACATTTAGAAATTAAAGACTTTTTAACGGATTTTAAACGCGATTTAATCATTATATTATTTTCCCGACGTTTCGAACACTTTACAGCGAGCGTGGTCACGCTTAAAAAGTCTTTAATTTCTAAATGTATAATACTCGCGTAAAATCAAACCCTAGAAAATACTATGTATAAAGACATTTTTCCTCACATTGAAATCGAATGTCATCGATTTATTTGAGAAAAGCTCTATCAAAAACCTTAAGATTTTTGAACTTGTAATTTCAATTTATATTAGTAATTAGATATACCAATTCATCTGACAAGGATCGGTGCACTGTTGTACAATTATGTATAATTATTTTTACACCACTAAATGTTTACAAATTGGTACCTACTAATTTTGTTTTCGATTGCTGTCCTCATAGAGCATCTACAATAAAGAAACATCAAATGGTGTTGGATAAAAGTAACAAGTTTTATTACCTACTTTGTTTTTGCGTAGTTTAAAGTAGGTAAGTAACATCGCTAATTAAGATGCTATCATAATATTGATTGAATAATGGACTTGTGTTTAAATCATAAGGAAAATTATAAAATAAAAAATACATTCAACTAGTTGTACCTATGTAAAAAAAACACACGAAAAACCCAATTTCATATTGGTCTTAGTTTTTTAAAAACATAATAATACATTTAAATGATAACACAACAATTCCGATAATGTTCACACCATAACCTATCGCATCTATCCTATAATCTATGATCTACATACTAGATCTTCCAGACTCTAGACCTTTGATACACCGTCACAAAAACACATCCTCGCCATTACTAGCACTGTCTAGATTTAATTACAATAAATATCATTGATTTAACCGTTTTATGGCCTATTCATTAGTGTACTGTAAAAATTTCATTTATAATTAATGATTCTTAGAAAACTCTTTGGTACTGTAGTTAACACGTGAGTATTAATTACATTACAGGTATGAAAAAATTATGGCTTATGAAAAAAAATGTCGCGGTTTGGCTGGACGCAGAAGAATAACAGGCTTGTAAGAAAAATTGATCATCTGCCCTATACCCCATTAGGGGACGTGGGGCTTCACTTTTAATACTTTTCAGAGGTCTATTGTAGGATGATTTTAAAGAATCATAAATTATCATAAATTAATTGCTTCGCATAGTGTTAAAACCTATACGATCTAATGTTTTTCATTTGAAATTGTTCATTTTCAGATAAAGAGCAATCTTATTTTTTTTTTGGACGTAAGTATTTTGGATGATAGGGCATGGAAATAGAATTAAGTTCAATTTAATCTAGCAATTAATCTAGCAAAAAAGGAAACAACTTTGATCTGAAGCTAATAAAATAAATATGTATAATTGTATAGATATATTGCTCCTACGACTCGCCAACTTACACGAATACAAACTTAAAAGTAAATAACTTTACACAATATGGTATAACTAGGTATAATAATTTTGTAACATTAAATTGTAAAACTGACATGATTTAAAAGAGCAACTATGGAGTTTCTTGCCGATTCTTCTCCGTAGATGCTTTCCGAATCGGTAGTAAATGTTAAAAATATGTAATGACGTTTCTAAAGTGCTTCTAGAAGAAGTCTAATTGAATAAATAAATGTTTCAGTTTGAGTTTGAATAATAATTTGTATTCTTTTTGATTTGAATCCTGAATAATAAAAGTTGTTTCATACCCATTTAGACCTTAAATGGCTGAAAACAAAATAAGTAGGTAGAGTCTTACTTTCCACTGGTATAGCACCCGGCAAACTTCTTGGCCAAAAAGTAGCGCGGTGGAGGAAGCTTGCGCCTAAAAATGTGCTAAAACTTGATGCGCTAACTTCCCCCACCACGCTACGAAGAAGAAGAAAAATGCCAAGAAGTTTGCCGGGCGTACTCTTTGATAATAAAAATAAATAGTGCAACAGTTTATGACCGATACTTATAATATAATAATAATCGAATCGTAATTGTAAAACTTATATGAATACCTACGATTTATATATTTTTGGTATGGATATACAAATTGATTTCAAACCTAAGGTCGTCTGAAAATTATACCAGTTTGTACTACCTATAATATGATACAAGATGATTTATTTTGCATATAAATTGTAGATTTCATTAAGAAAAATACAACAATCCACTCATATGAATAAGTGAGAAAAACATAAAATGATTATTAACTAGGTATTACAATTAAAACGCAATCACTTCACGCAATAAAAAGATATGCCATACTGATGTGTTAATTTGCTCACGATTATTTAATTTCTGAACGTTTCTCGGTATAATTTTAATAACATAATAACAATACGAATCGCGGTGGCAAAAAATTAATTCGCATTTGTCAATTTGTTCGCTGTACTGAGTAATTAAAATGATTTAGTGCGTTTTCATTAACGCGTTGTATGACTCGTGGCGCCATCTCTTGGGGAGTAGGGAGAACTACATTTGCTTGTACATTTTAAATATTTCGCTTTGCTATGTTCCTATAAAATAATTTAATTAATAGATATGTATAAAACAGTATTTGACTTAACCTTCTTACTATACAAAATTTACATATTTTACTCGTCATCATTTACAAAATCCTATCAAGAAAACCAAATTATCTATTAAAAACTTTAGAATAGGTATTATTGAAACCAAATAAAACAAAGCTATAATAATTAGATAAACGTATACTTTTTTTAGCCAAAAAAATCACTTCTATTCCTTTTTATTAGAGAATAGCATTAGGATAATAAAGACATCAACACTGTGTTTTCAATTATCAAATTAATTAACATTTAAACGATCAAGTAATATTATGTATGGACGTAAATATATTAGGAGATCTTCATTACTTCCCCTAATTTTCAAAATTTGAAAGTCATGAGGTGTGACTGGCGCCATCTTGTTTTTTTACCATAGAACATGTTTACAAATTAATTAAATTTACTGATTCAAAGCAAAATATCGTGTGTTTATTGTTGTAATGTATTATTACTATACTAATGTAAAAGTATATATGTAGCAGTTCAATATATATAATATGAAAGAATTCCCAAGCTTAACTCACAACACATAATATGTTCCTACGGCAAAAAAGAGGATAACAATATCTAAAATAATGATATTTATTACAATGTTCAAATGTTTTGATGTCAAATGCTAAAAAACGGTTAACAAAATGTAATGAATCTTAAAATAATATAGTACCAAAACACTAAAATAAGTATCTATTTGATTATTTATGTAGGTACCTACCTATGACTTTTCCGTATAAATAACTCATACACTTAAATATCAAAGTTCGTGTGTTTCTGCATATGAATAATAATATAATCTAATATTTAATAAATTTAAATAAATAAATTCTTCCTGTTTAATCATTCTATCAATTAAAAAAACCGTAACAAAATCCGTTGTGTAGTTTTATAGATTTAAAAATACATATGGATATAGGGACATAGGGACAGAGAAAGCAATTTTGTTTTATACTATGTAGTGATAGGTATGTAATATGTTACGTACATAAGTTAGTTATTGTTTACACAAAGGTAAAATCTCTAACTCCGTATAAGTTAAATAAAAACCCAACCCAATTTCCACAAACGAAAATGTAACATCCATTCTATGACATAACACACGTAGATACCTAACTGGGCTCGCGTGTCCATTTTGTTTACATCAAATATTTGGCGAGGTTAGGTGTTGGTAAATTGATGCAAAATTCACTTCATAGAAGAATTTACTTGAGAATTAATCACAGTAAAACTATTTATTTCTTGTTATATACAATCAATCTACAGACTACAGTTAAATACAAGATATATATATGGCCAATAAATTTATTTTTACGCATTTCATTTGTTTTTTCATGTATGGTGTGAAAAATGTACCATTTGTAATTACTATAAAATTAGTTTATATCTCATATAAAAAATGTGTGCGTGTACTAGTGTGGTATACACGTAAGAAGTGAAACTTCTTTATGACCTTATTTTTCATAAAATAATTTACTATTTGCAACTTTACAGAAATACGTCAAATCACGCGTGGTAGGGATAAGAAAAAGATGGCGCGTAACGGAAAAATGTCACGCGTAACGAAAAAATGTTACACAAAATTTTTTTCCAACCTCGAAGATAAAGAAGTTTCACTTCAAAAAATAGTTGATTCGTATAAGCATAAGCAGTTTATGTAGATTATAGGTATCATATAACATATTATGTACATCTAAAGTATTTCAAAGTGAATGTGTTCTGCATGTTCGTTTCAATAGAGAGAAAAAGGTCGAATTTCGACTACACACTATTGAACTAGATTTCCGCCCGCGGCTTCGCCAGCGTTTGCAATGGAAAACCCGCATAGTTCCCGTTCCCGTGGGATTTCCGGGATAAAAACTATCCTATGTGTTAATCCAAGTTACCCTCTATATGTGTGCTAAATTTCATTGTAATCGGTTCAGTAGTTTTTACGTGAAAGAGTAACAAACATCCATACATCCATACTTACAAAATTTCGCCTTTATAATATATATACTTATTAGATACCTATATTAAATATTATAACAGTTATACGATTTTGTAGAAGGCACATGTGCCTAACAATATGTGCATCAGCAAAGGTTATTATGCATTACGAATTATAATAGTATAGCACTTCTTAAACCAAATTAAATACCATTAACTAACTATAAACATCAATTAAGTTGTAAAAACAATAAGCTAATTTAAAAGTTTGTTAACACCTGCAGTGTTGATAATAAAATGGTAATAAATGAATTAAAATCAAATTATTGTTTATTTTAACTCCGTTTAAACTATATATTATTGACACTGCACGTTAATGCGTTTTAAGTTGAAGAAATTGATGTAGAACATCAAAGATAATTGATATAATCGTTTCTGAGAAATGCGTGAAGAAACACACGAAGCTGCAGGACGGCAACTAGGTACATTGATTTCATATTTGTTACCTATATACTACTAACATTTTTCTGTACTATTATGCACCAAAGGTTGTACAATAGATTCCAGAGATTAAGATTTTAAAATATTTACAATTTTTATTATTTTATAAACATTAATTATAATTTATACAATGTAAAATTGATTTACCTATTAATTCCGATTCTACTAATAAGTACACATTTTTTGTAAAATAGTATGTTTAAATGTATATAAATGGTATATGAGAATTATAATTACAATAACATAAAAGTTGTGTTGAAGCTGTAGATTGTGAATAGGTAAAAGAAAACTCCGTTGATCTGTTTCACGTTTATTTTATAAAAGAGGAGGAAACAATAAACTGAGACATACGACTTATATACAAGTAACTAATTTTTTACAATACTTTTTACTATCCGATACATTCCAGATAAATTACAGATTCCTTTCTTATTTCAGAATTCGAGCCGCACTTGGCCAGCTTGCTGCACTATTTCTCATAGGAGGCCTGTGTACCTGCAATGGAAACAATCTATATTCTTTACTAATATTATAAAGCTGAAGAGTTTGTCTGTTTGAACGCACTAATCTCAGGAAATACTTGTTCCGATTTGAAAAATTCATTCGGTGTTAGAAAGCCCATTTATCGAGGAAGGCTATATGTATATCATCACGCTAAGACCAACAGGAGCTGAACAATGCGGGTAAAACCGCGAGGCACAGCTAGTTACTGATATTATAAATGCAATAGTGTATTTTAGCTTCTTTCACGTAGTAAAAGAGCGATTTTTATTGCGTCTGACGATATATTTTAAGAGATTAAAGAGTAACTTAGGCTAATTTGAACCGCGATAAAACATCATTCTCATGGGGAATTCATTTTGTCTACGCGAGCAGCAAGCGAATGGAACTAAAATTTGTATATTCTAGTCATCTAGTGGCTTAATATATGATTATTTCGGAATTTCACTTTCAAAATCGGTCAAACAGCTCATAGCTCAAACATAAACACATTTAAGATATTCAACATGGATGTTTCCAAGAAATATCGCAAGATCTAAGGTAGTAAGGTCGGTAGCTGTGACCAGCTTCCCCGAAAGGTCTGATAATTATACAGTGCGCACTGAGCCTGCGGGTAACTGCTTATGGGGTATACAGGGAGCTCTATAGGAAAAATATTGAAAAAGTATCATAAATGTATTGCATGTTTATGAATTTCTAGCGGTCCGCCCCGGCTTGGCCTGTGGTACATGTTAGCGTTTTCTCTCCATACGAACCATCCTCGTACTTCAAGGAATACGTATTATACAAAAACAATTCACGAAATCGATTCAGCTGTTCTCGAGATTTGCATTTTTTATATTATAGATGAGCAGTCATGGTCGTCATTTGTTTGAACGCGCTAATCTCGGGAACTACTGGTCCGATTTGAAAAATTATTTCGGTGTTAGTTAGCCCATTTATCGACGAAGGCTAATGAAAAGGAAGGATAATAAATAAAAAGGCTATATATCATCACGCTAAGACCAACTGCAGGAGCGGAGCAATGCGGGTGAAACCGCCCCGCGGTTTCACCCGCATTGCTAGTGTGTGATATAGCTGATAAACTACATAGAACTGCATCAGCTAGTGTGTGATAAACTACATAGAGCTGCATCAGCTAGTGTGTGATATAGCTGATAAACTACATAGAACTGTTCGTAGGTAATGTATGTAGTACGTAATACCTTTGTCTGAAATGTACAAAGGTAAGGTTTAATTATTCTTATAATTAGGTACTCCGTACTATGTGTATATTGAACTTGAGTTGAGTAATTTTCTTTTCTTTATCCGAACCGCGAGGGACTGGAACATGCTTCCTGAGTCTGTGTTCCCCGACGAGTACAATATGGGGGTCTTCAAGCGTAGAGTGAACAGGTACCTTCTAGGGAAGCGCGTTCCATCTTAGACCGCATCTCAGCTTAACATCAGGCGAGATTGTGGTCAAGCGCTTCCCTATTACCAATAAAAAAAAAAAAAAAAGTATATTGAACATCTTGGTTCTTCTGGTGGCAATTTGAATGTTTTAATAATACAGATAATTTTAGAAGCTTTTTAATTATTTAAGAATAGACACCATTTGCAAAAGATTAAAGACAAGACATTAAAACAAATGTTGTTGTTGTTGTTGTTAACTAAAAATAGTGGCTAGGCTAGTATCCGTTCATTCTAAAACGGCTCACTAATTTAGTACAGATTTCGAGTAGGACATAGCTATTGTTAAAAACAGTAACTTTGATGATTTTGTATTAATACAACTACAACTTCTACCTATTTTCACTGGATATTTATAGGTAGTGACCTTCTTGCCTTGGTTGCCTGAAAGACATCACCAATAAGTGATAAGACCGCCAATTAAATTGTACTGTGGCTTTTTCCGTGAATAGGTGTAAGATCCCCTGTTTGTACAACCTTATTAGTGTTAAAGTGTTATGTAAATAGTTACAAAAATACAAAATTCTGAACACCCTGTACCACAAACTCCCGGAGTTACAGTAAAACCACGCCTGCCGTTTGGGCAATGGAATATTATAATGATATTTTTGCTCTAAGCGATACCTTATTATGAATAAAAAGGGTAAACCAGACTTGGATTTTGTAACTGCTTCCTATGAATCTATTAAAATGTATTCTATTTAAAATTTTCTTGTTTCAAGATATAAGTACAGCGTGTTCTTAATTATAATACTTACCTCTTCTATTATTATCTTAGTGTCTGTTTCTGTATTTCCAATTAATGGATTTTTTTATTGTATCTACCTATAGATTCCTAGAACCATGGAGATAACTATTTCAAGTAGGTACCTATAAGTAACTGTTTCATTTACTTAAATATTTTCGTTTTTGGATAAACGTACATATTATATCAGCTAGGTTAACTATGTAAGTAGGACGTAGGTATATTTTCCTAGAAGAGTCACTTGAATTAAGAATTTAAAAAGAATGAAGTAAATATACTGTTTAAAAGGGAAATGCTTTGTATATGAGGAGCAAAACACAAAAATCTTTTTCTGAATATTTAGATTCTGGATATATATGGGCCATATAACTCAATAGGTATATACTGTTAATTTTAATTGAGGAAGGTCTTCATGAATTACCATGTTTGATAATATACCATTAGTTAATACCATTTATTACCATTAGTTTTCTTCCAAAAGCTACCACATTTCTTATGCAACAACAAATTGACATGATTTTAACACAAAATATAAGAATTTGAAAATAGGAAAAGTTACTTTATCTGTTAATATAAGATCGAAGCCGCAGGCTGCAACTAGTGGTAGTAATTACACTTCAATTATGGTGTCGTTACTGACAGCGATCTACCAAGTTAAGTAATTTCTAAGACCAAGATATAGATTGTACCTGCAGGAATGAAGAATCAAGAGTTCGTAAATTCAAATTTATTTTATTTTATTTATTTATTTATTCTTCATTGGAAAAACAAAATGAAGACAACACAAAATAAAATATACAATCGGCATACAATGGGCAGCCTTATGGCTATAAGCCATTTCTTCCAGGCAACCGTCGGGTAGAGGATAAAAATATACCTAATAACTTCGGCAGTGTGAGCCAATCTATACTAATATTATAAAGCTGAAGAGTTTGTTTGTTTGTTTGTTTGTTTGTTTGAACGCGCTAATTTCGGGAACTACTGGTGCGATTTGAAAAATTCTTTCGGTGTTAGATAGGTAGCTCATTTATCGAGGAAGGCTATAGGCTATATATCATCACGCTACGACCAACGGGACGGGAGCCACGGGGGTGAAACCGCGCGGAGCAGCTAGTAATTAATATAGTTTTATTATAATTAATATAGTTTAAAACATGAAAAACATGCTTAAACTCATGAAATTATTGTAATATCATCGACTCTTAATAATGTACAAATATCGAATTAAATCTGTCCGTTTAAAGTGGGTCAGAATCGAGTCTGCACGAGTCGGTTACATACAAACATACAGGTGTATCTAATAAAAGTGTGATTAAACTATCGTGCTTATGTCAACGATCGAACTAAATTGTATTTTTATTTTTTCTATAATATGTAATTAAGGGATTAATTTACTGTCCACTAAAAATAGTAGGTATATGTTGCTGTAATGTGTGTGAGCTGCGTTTTTTTTGGGAGAGACGTAGGTATGTGAATAAAGTATAAAAATTATGAATTAAGCAGTTATAAAAATCTGTGATGATTTTTTATTAATCATGCTCATTAATTTATATTAGGTACTTGTATGAATGTGATAAATAGGTACATATTATGTACTTACCTTTATCAAAACTTTCAATAAAATTATAAATTACTTACAATTGATTGTTTTATTTTACCCTAACCTTTTTACCTATCCTTCCATCCCATCTTTTATTAGATCATGTCACTTAAAGAACTAGGTAACAAAATTCATTGAACAACCGCAAACTAATTTTATAACTACATTTTACATTACATCGTGTTGTTCGTTCCCATAAAATTACGCATGACTTAGAAAACCACATAATTATATTTTTTCTTCTATAAAAACTGATAAAAAATTTAACACGCAAAGTCCCTGCAATAACTCCTTACTCCGTACATAACGCCTTAGGCGTACGAACCTAACCTCACTTTTTTAAGTAAAAATCTAAAACTAACCTTATTCCATTAGAATAAAGTTGAAAATTAAGTAGAAAAATCCTACTTACACCTTTTCAGGAGTGAACAAGATGACACGACTCGAAATATGATAAGGGAATCCAATGAAATATATTAATCGCTAATTTCAAACTATTTTTAACTCTATATCTAGAGTGTAGAGTCGATTTTGCTGTAAATTTGCTTTGAAATATCGACAGCGAAGCAATAATTTATTCTCTTTGACCGCAAAGTCGCGCCGAATGAAAATGTAAAGTTAAATGTTGTTGAAAAAATTATACAAAATAAAATTATTTCCTCTACATTCAAGACTTCAAAAAGAATACTTAATTAACTATGACCGTCGTAGCCTTTCTATACTTTTTGAAGTGAAACTTCTTTATCGGGGTTGGAAAAAAATTTAGTGCAACATTTTTTCTTTACGCGTGACATTTTTCCGTTACGCGCCATCTTTTTCTGATGCCTAACACGCGTGATTCGATTATTTCTGTAAAGTTGCATATAGTAAATTATTTTTTGAAAAATAAGGTCATAAAGAAGTTTCTCTTCTAACGTGTGTACTCACTAGCACTTTTTCATCTTTATATCTATGTAACATACCTACTACTGATCTTAAATCTGTATTTTTGATAAATCATATTCATTAAAAGAAATACTGCTTTTTCTACACAAAAAATACAAAACCAATTTTTGTAAAATTTTCTAACAATGAAAATGAAAAGCTATATTAGTATTGACACCTTATTTTACGGGATTTAATTTAACATGCTATTATCTTATGTTAATACCTAATAGATAAATTAGATGACAGCATGCAGATTTATTTAGTTTTTCTAAAATAAAATGATACTTACAGTCTAGTTACAACAGCAAATCACCATAGGTACTTCTGAATTTTTCAAGCAGTTGCAGGCTTCCTACTATTCCGTAACCAACCAACATGTGCACTATTCACCAATTTATTTCTTATAGTACGACATTCCTGTTATAATCTAAACTAATATTATAAAGAGGAAAGGTTTGTATGTATGAGCCTATGTATGGTTTTCACGCATAAACTACTGGACCGATTATGATGAAATTTGGCCCAGATAATCTTTAGACCCTGTGAGAAAGAACATAGGCTACCTTTAATTGCGAAATATGTACCACGGGCGAGGCCGGGGCGGACCGCTAGTAAAAAATTATGTGCGTGTACTAGTGTACACACGTAAGAAGTGAAACTTCTTTATGACCTTATTTTTCAAAAAATAATTTACTATATATGCAACTTTACAGAAATACGTCAAATCACACGTGGTCGGGATAAGAAAAAGATGGCGCGTAACGGAAAAATGTCACGCGTAAAGAAAAAATGTTACACTAAATTTTTTTCTAACCCCGATAAAGAAGTTTCACTTCAATAATAAAATAACCTATACTTATACAGGTAATATATTGTATAAAAAAGCTAAAACATTCGATCGGAAGCCAACGCACGTCGATTCCACAAAAGTCGATAGATTAATTTGATAAATGTACGGTATAACCGACAATTATGAGTTTATCGTGAATATATCTCGACGGGATGTTTTTTGGAAATTAGATACTGCCTTTTGCTGTTTTTATTGAGAATCCCGGGATTTGATACGATGAGTAATGCTAAGATGCCATTAGTAGTTCAAGGAAATGCAACAATAGAGAGAAAATCATAAGAAAGCAATGAAGGAAAAGAAAATAAGCTTACATTCGTTTTGTAATGCATTGAGACATCAACATAAATATAAATCAATAAATTTACTAAAGAAATAATTAAATTTATGTAGATCAAAGACTATTTTCTATACTTGCTCATGGATAGTTAGGTATCCTATGTATTTTCCAGTTTACAATTACTGTAAAAGGTATAGTTCAGGATACATCGCCCATTTTTGCAAGTGACTACTATCAAGCTAATTTTCCGTTTGTAGCTTTATTTTGATGAGACGCCCAATAATTTCGTGTACGAAAGTTTCGATTGTGGTAGCTAACAGAGATAACAAGGATAAAAAATTTTGATTTGATGGTTCTCAAATATTTATTACCAACTGAATGAATTTTTTTTGTTCAATCTCAAGATAATTACCTAAATTATTCGAAAAAATATTTGTCCTACAAAATCTATGGTTTGTTCAAAGAGTCCCCCTTTCCAAAGTGTATCGATAACGAGGTCATCATACATGATTACTAACAAGCTGATTTTTTTGTTTTCACTTAGTTAATGTTTATATAATTCAACAGACATATTGTCCTACAAATTGCGTAATAAATATTTGAGAACCATCAAATCAAAAAAAATTATCCTTGTTATCTCTGTTAGCTACCACAATCGAGAGTTTCGTACACGAAATTATTCGGTGTCTCATCAAAATAAAGCTACAAACGGAAAATCAGCTTGATAGTAGTCACTTGCAAAAATGGGCGATGTATCCTGAACTAGTATAGATGGCTTACTAATTGGATGTAGAGCTTTTACATATTAAGATAATAATTCGATTTCGATCTTTATGTGTATCGGTGCATTTACATCAAACGAGCGAATTCTCATTCTTACCCCACTATGTCAATATACGGGCGTAGAGCATTATTTCGTTGCTCTTAGTGCGTTCGAAAAGATTCTATGCAATGTTCTTATACTGAAAAACACTGAATACGAGTTTTCGTTTTCACTAAAACATTTCTCAGCTCTAGCTCTATGTTCGTTTGATGTAAATGCACAGTATGAGTATATTTTTACACTGAAACGATAGTTTCAATGTAAAGTAATGATATGAATATAAAAACATTATGAACTATTTGCAAATTTTCGAATGTTTTTAACAGCAATTTTGAAGCAATAATAATTTTGATTCCAAACGTTCCAAAGGTTAGTAGTGAGAACTAAGTAGGTATCGAGAATTTGAGACTTTACTACTTTGAATACATAGATAGCTACATTTTCCAAGTAACTATATTTTATCAAATTCCTTTACCAAATGCATATGCATCAAATATGATCGAATACAAAATGTATCCATAACTCATAGCCGATAACGTCATATGCTTGAGGCATTAAATCAAAAGGCATTCAGAAATTTTATTCGAAACATTAATATGTCGAAAAATAAGAATGAAGGAAACGATGCGTCAATTAAACTTTGTTCTGGAGGTGCTGTGGAGTCGCTGTTATAACTTTATATTTTACTAGCTGTGCCTCGCGGTTTTACCCGCGTGGCTCCGCTCCTGTTGATCTTAGCGTGATGATATATAGCCTATATAGCCTTCCACGATAAATGGGTTATCTAACACCGAAATAATTTTTCAAATCAGATCAGTAGTTCCCGATATTAGTGCGTTCAAACAAACAAACAAACAAACTCTTCAGCTTTATAATATTAGAATAGATGAGAAAATAAGTTGCAGAATGCAGTTTACCAGCGAGCGAGTAAATAGGCTAAAAGGTTGTATTGATAACATTTTTGAGACATTATTTTTAAGTTTTAAAGAAATTACAATGTTAGGTAGGTACTGCAGCAAATGAGCATGCTTTTATTTCTTTCATTGAGGCTTATTTTCGTCTGTTAAAAAACGATACCATGATTAACATTAAAATTGATTGATATGATTATCAAATTTCGAATCGTCGTCGTTTCAGCCGTGGGACGTCCACTGCTGGACAAAGGCCTCCCTCAGGGTTTTCCACCACGACCGGTCACCGGCGGCCTGCATCCAGCGGCTCCCTGCCACTCGGACCAGGTCGTCTGTCCATCTTGTGGGTGGTCGTCCCACGCTTCGTCGTCCAGTACGTGGTCTCCATTCGAGAACCTTTCTGCCCCAACGGCCATCGGTTCTGCGGGCTATGTGCCCAGCCCATTGCCACTTTCGAAATTTCGAAATTTCGAAATTTCGAATGTCGACCACCAAATATCAAATTCATACTTAGATCTTGCATCGAAAGCCGAGAAAAACAACATCCTAAGAGCATTAAATCCTACTAATATTATAAATGTAAAATTTTGTCAGTATGGATGTATGTATGTTTTACTCTTTTCATTGAACTTATTTTGATTATACTTTGTGTGTTAATATATGAGCTAAAGTAATAATACAAGATAGTACCTATGCAATGTTTAAAAACACTCGACATAACAGTTGTTTAGTTATAGATTGTCAATTTTTTATATTAGTTATTGGACTATATTATATTCAATGAAAACTACTAACTTGAATCAGTAGCATAATATAAAAAATAATATAAGAATATGTTACTAAAATGAACGAATCCAATTTTATTTTCTAAACACAATAGCGACTCTACAGTTTTCGTACTATCGATTCATCACCGATCAATCAAGCTGATTCGGGTAATAAATTAAATTTTTTTCTTGATAAATATAACGTATTATTAAACCCAATATATTGGTGCTAACGTATAATTATCAACAATACATCTATTGATCTAGCTTCGTGTTATTTTTTCATAATTTTAACAATGTTTTTAAATGCAATATCGATGAGGTTAGATACATTGATGCTTATTGATGATGCAACTTGCAGCAACTTTGAAGTATGTAAATAATGTCAATATTATAGCATTTAAATACAAAGCATAAAAATACCTAATTGAATAAAAATTCATGATTTCATTCTTTTCTTTACGAGTGTCTCTCTATTATCACACAGCTGCTTGCTGCTTTAACGAAATAAATAAAAGAACAACAAATCGATAAATAAATATTTATTTGAAATCTGAGCTTAAAATTTTAAAAGTTTACATGATTAAAAGTTTAACTTTTAAACAATAGCAAAAGTTATGATATCCTGCCAAAAATTATGCATTCTAATCCCTTACGAATATATTTTTTTACAATTTACTCTAAGGAATACATATAAAAATGTGCTTTTACTTCAACACACGAGTGACCCGAGTGACAACGAAGCCTTGTTGCGTGCGGCTTTAGCGTGTATCCAACCAATTACGTATTTCTCTGTTTTATTTATTCTTTGTTTTATCTGTACTCGCGTGACGGTCTGGGAAATGGGATTTTTTTCGCAATACTCTGTTAATCTCGGCTTTGATTATCTGATTTGTAGATTGTTTAGTCTGTGGTTAGAATACTGTGGTTTTCGTAGTAAAAATCTGGTAAAATTATTATCATGTTAAAATGATGATTAGGTATACATATAAAATTGGATAGGATGTATTTGATATTTAGATAATAAATGGACTTAGTAGTGATAATTGAATGAAGCTATCGGAAATTTTTAATGAAAAGTAAATGTGTTAATCTATAAGTACTTATCAAAAATTATTTATAATATGAATCGGAAGAATTTGTTTGTTAGTTTGTATGCGGAAATCTCAGGAACTAGAGGAACTATAACTCGTAGGTAATTAATCCATGTAGGTAAAGTGTGTTTTCACGTAAAAATGGTAATACATCCTATCCGAAATAAAACTGTGATTATATCACAGATAGCCGATAGGATAGTAAAATACAAAAAATCAATTAAGAAAAAACATCATCATATTATAAAGCTGAAGAGTTTGTTTGTTTGTTTGAACGCGCTAATCTCAGGAACTACTGGTCCGATTTGAAAAATTCTTTCGGTGTTAGATAGCCCATTCATCGAGAAAGGCTATAATAGGCTTTAATATATCATCACGCTAAGACAAACAGTAGCGGAGCCACGCGGGTGAAACCGCGGAGCGCAGCTAGTAAATAATATAATAAATATATATTTTTTAATAGATTCTACGTGAATACAATATAATAGATACTAAACAATATATTTTTATTCAGGACTGCCATAGTTAGTTTTTACAAATGAATTATGCAAGTAATTTTAAATTTAATTTTTTACTTGTATCAGCGCCATCTATTATTGGATAGACAGAACTTTTACTTTCACAGTGCAGAATTTTCACAAAATGTTTTTAATTTTAGTTATCAATTCAATTCAATGAAGGATCATAATAAATATAATAATATCTCTTATTTTTGCTCATACATCATAATATTATACTTAGGTAGTTAGGTGTTTTTTTATTTTTTTTTATTAGGAAATTTTTAGTTACTGGTCTTCGGTAAGGTCTGGTAAGGTACTGAAAGTTTGAGTCTAAATAAAATGATGAATGATGATTAAAATGACGTTAATAATTTGTATTAGATACTTTTAATTTTATTGCGGTTTAGAATAATCATAAAATCCTTTTGATATTAAAATTAAAAACTAAATTAAATTAAATTTAACTAGATATCAAAACTCCCGCCATTATTTAAAAACTGACATTTAAAATTTTTCACCGATTAAACACCGATTTTCTAACCGATAAATCACAGACGATTCTGATTTACAGAAGAATGATTATGATACGGGTCGTGCGTTCTATTCTCGTGTAATCGTTACCGCAGGCCCTGAATTAGCCGCAATTAAATGTACATTCCGAAAACCCTTGGCCTTTTTGTTTTTTTTTATGTGAATCTTTCTACGTTTGGAAATTGATCTGCCTTTTTGACAGGGCAAGGAGGTTTATGTTTTTCGGAGGTTTTTAAATAGTGGGGAACCGTTTTAGTAGGTATAATATTATCTTAATTGTGATATTGACAGTGTTTTTTTATGATAATAGTTATAGTTATAAAAAAAACATATCACTTAATTTTCTTCCAAAATATTAGATCGTCTAATAACTTGTTCTGTCTTCAATAAAAAATGCGTGTTTATAATCCTGTTGGTATTGGTATTTTTACTTAATTTTATACAAACCAAACCTGGCTATTTTCGCAGGATAAAGTTTAAACTTACGATATCTATTTTCATTTCACTAAACCTTGATTTTATTACAAAACGTAGTCAAATTCATTTGGGTAGGTTACCTACTTCTTGTAATAAAATCAAGGTAGGGAAATTGGGTATTTTTTGTTTAGTTTTTATGATAATCTGTAACAATTACCTATTATAAAAATCGGCTCAGTAGCTTAGGCGTGATAAGGCTATACTTTTGCATTTATAATATTGAGAGGGAATTAGAAATTTCAAATAATGTGCCTTAACTAGTTTTAATTCTAATATTAGGTGGTTATTGGTTGATATAATACGTTATGTCAATTCAAAAGTGCTTCTATAAGAAGTCTTATTGAATAAATAAATATTTGAGTTTGAGAATAGGTATTTACCTAAGGCTTTCCTCGTCTGCACCGATCATTCCTTTCTTTCGCTGTATCTAACACTAGATGAACCGCGCGGTTTCACCCGCGTGGCTCCACTCCTGTTGGTCTTAGAGTCATGTTATATAGCCTATAGCCTTCCTCGATATATGATCTATCTAACACCAAAAGAATTTTTCAAATCAGACCAAAAGTTCCTGAGATTAGCGCGTTCAAACAAACAAACTCTTCAGCTTTATTATATTAGTATAGATGAGACTCTATCACTCTACAGTCTAGGATTATGAGTAAAAATGTGATCCTATTTCCTACCTACTCAGATAAATTACTATAGAACTGATGTTGCATATTTATATCATAGAAATATTTTTTTTGTCATGAATCAACCCTTTATAAGTTGAAGAAAATGTTGCGGAAAATAATTTTTAAGATAAAAATATGAAACGACGGAGCGAAGCCGCGGTCGGAACACTAGTCGCATACCTATAGTTTTCAATCTAAGTTCCCATATACCAAAATTCATACATTACACCCATATATCAGACACCCGTGAGAACTCGAGAACCCAGCAATCAACCAATCGGTGCTTCGCAATTAGCGTACAGACGGACTGGTTTATATATTACGCGTGTAATCAAATACTACGCTTTGAACCGCTTGATTTTATACTCTGTGTCAATAAAATTGTCTATGCCCGTTCCCGCCAAGAGAAAATTTAATTATAGTGACAGCTGACATAATTGTGTTTGACAGTCTGTGGTTTCGAAAATTGAAAACGTATGATTTTTGTTATACCTATTCATTTAATTACACACTTATTGTCTGATTTTTCAGTGGATTTTATTTATTTATTTCTTCTTGTATAAGTCATACTCAAAATATAATAAATATTCATAATGGTATGACAAACAGGTAGCCATAAAATTTGCATAGTTATTGAACTGTAGCGATAATATCGTACTCATCACATTTCTCATTTATTGGAGAAGGTGTTTTATATATGTGTGACATTTATCGTTTCATTAGTCTTTGTTATACAGAATTGTATTATATTATTCGTGGTAATATACCTACTATCCTATGTTTGAAAATGACCTCTACCTAAACTTCATTTGCTAATTATATGCGTAGGTACCTAAACTCGAGCAGTTGTTGTTGGAATATTATTGAATTAGTAGGTGATGATAGATATCAAGTGTTAATAGTAAAAGCATTTTTATAGAATCCAATGAAAGAAAATATTTTTAATTTTGTTTTTTTTATGAAGCTGGAGCTGCTGGGGCATTTGATGTTAGGTGATCACTGCTGTCCATAAGCAATTGCAACGTCCGGGAACATTGCGATTATGTATTTTGCCAGCCTTTCAATGATGCGTAGGCACTTTTTTTGAAGGATTATTGACCCATATCGTATAAAGAAGGAATTATTAGATAACTAAGTAATTATTAGCTAATAATTACCAAGTAGTACCTACTTAGGTTAGTTCTCATGATCGTACACAAATAATATAATTATTTAGAATTTAGCTTTTTACTAAGGACCTAATTAATGATCCCTTTCCACGCATTATCGTCATGTTATCGTATCATGCACGAATAGGCAGAATAAGATTTTTTCAGTGTTTCTTTTTTATTGTAGGGTGACAACCACTAAGCTTGTTTTCTTGACTTTTTTATTAGTAGATAGGGAGGCGAAGAGGGGAATTTTCTGTAATACTCGAGCGTGGCAGTTTAAGATATGAGAGATACCTTAGACCTAATAGAACTACCTTGTTAACTATTTAGCTCTATATGTAGTGACGCGCGCCTAGGATAGACGATCAGATTAGTAAAAAAAAATCGATAGTCTGAAATACTCGAGCGCGTCAGATTAAGATATTGGGGGTTGATTTTAGTGTTTTAAGACTAAATTTAACTAATCTGACCATAAGTCCTTGACGCCGCCGAGTTATAGGGTCGCGAACTTGTAAAAAAAAACGTTAATCCGGCATTCTCGAGCGCGATTGTTTTTATTTTTATTTTGAAGAATATAATCTAAAACTTACTAAAAATACAAAATCTGCCGGTTTCCGCATGACCGGAAGTCTGGAGGAGCCATTTCATCTTCCGAAAAACGCGTTGCAGCATATAAGTCGCGAACTTTACTTTTTCCAAAAAAAAAGTTTAAATAAACAAAAAAGGTAATTTTATTTTACAAAAAAAGGTCTCTTTTCATTTTTGTCCAAAGTTAAAACTTTTTTTACTTGAAGCATCGTAAAAAGTCAAACTCCCGGTTTTTTGTGTATATCTCGAAAACTGAGGGAGTTAAGAAAAATTGATATGAAATAACGATGATTAAAAAAAAGAAACCCACAAACCTTTTTCGGTCAGATTAAGAGAACCCACCAACATTTTTGTCAGATTAAGAAAATATGCTTTCAGGATACCGAGATAAACCTCCCCTATGAAAATCTGACGCGCTCGAGTATTTCAAAAGGACTCTTTTTTTCTGCATTTTCAAAAATTCATCATAACTTATCGTCATGTCGTAATCGTCAGTTTTTTTAAGGGGAGCTTCCTTGGGGCCTACTTAACACCCCTTCCGAAAATCTGACGCGCTCGAGTAAATTTTTTTTTTGTGCATTTTTGACGAATTTATATGCCTAGCCCCACCACGCAAACCGGCAGATTAGTATACCGTTGTTATCAGAGGGACTTGGGGCATACGTAGTATGAATATCTGACGCGCTCGAGAATGCCCAAGTAACTGTTTTTTTTACATTTTTGAAAATCCGTACTCGCCAAACCCACCGCTAAAATGATTTTACCATAGAAGCTTTTCTTTTCGAAATTATTTTCTCTTTCGATTTTGATAAGTCTCGACGACGCCGTTGAATTACGTCATTTAGCTACCTCGCCTTCCTATCTATAGAGGAAGCAAAAACATGAATCACATGATGCGTGTGTGATGATGACATAGGCCTTACATAGGCATAGATATTAGATATCTCGCTCTATTGTTACAGATGCTAGTGTCATAATATGGAAATACCCAGATATCCACTAGGTACATGTATCATGTACCTATGTTTATTCAAAAATCACAATCGCTCTGTAGGTATTCAGGAAGAGTCTATAAGCTTCCACATTTATAACACGCTATGCCGTTCATACCTCTAGATAAATAACATAAGGTTATCCGATATTCCCATATATTATTATTTATATAAAACCTCAAACTACAATAGAAACCCTACACCATCTGTGGTGCATGTCACATTCGACCAATGAGAAGCAAGCGCGCCGCCGGCGGGTCACGATTGGTATCCATATTTGAAAATTATTCATGCGTTCGATTTGTCATTGTTACAATGGCCTTGGCGGTTGGACTTAAATATATTCAAATACTTAAATGTTTAGCTTGTGTTTAGCCAATACAAAGATGTTTTGGTACCTAAATACCTAACCACAGAATACATAATAGTAGCTAAACGCTAACCTAACTAACCGCTTATTTATATCTCTGAGTTGTCTATGGTTTTTCTTTTTAACAAGCGATAGAAAAATATTAATGAAATTAAACTCAAACTCAAACTAGACAAGGAAGGTTCAGTAAGAACTTAAACAATGACTTATCTAACTAGGTCAACCTTTATTTTATTTGCATGATTCATACTCATAGAGACTATATTATCAATTATTCAATACTTAGCCTTTATCCAATTCAATTAACACCTTCATCTACAATTAGGTAGCTAAAATGACCATTAAAAATACCTACAACAAGCCACACACGCTTTTTACACGCTATTTTCAATACACGGCTTTTCACGTAAACCATAAAGCATTATTATCTGAACTATCAAACAATTTTCAGTGAAATTAAAGTAAAAAATTGGTAATATCTTATCAATTCGTGTAAAATATGTTACATACAATATGTACCTAGTTAGGTATATTGTGTAATGTATAATGTACATCGGTACCACAGTACCGATGTAGCCTTGTAATAACTAATATAGGTACCTAGTACCTACTACGGAAGGTACCTAGCTGTACCTTCACAATGTTACTGGCTAAAATATTCGACCATTAGTAGAGTACCTATTCCCTAATCTGTAGTAGAGCTAGCTAAATATAATATTCTACATTACCTTATAATTTTATAAACATTTTTACGCTTACACATGCATAGGCAGTGCCCAGTAAATCAATCAATGCTAGCTAGTGATTACGCCCGACGTCGCCCGCGGCTCCTCATCGGCATCAATCACGATTTTATTTGGTTTTGCGGCGAGTTATTTCTTAGAAATCGTTTTATTGCGTGTGCCGAGTGTTTTGTGTATCAGTACTTAATGTATAGATATTAACGTGTTTTTGTATCTGGATACGTGTTGGAACTGTAGGTAGGTACCTACTATATATTATGTATATGTCATCTGGTTTCCATAACACAAGCGAAAGCTTAGTATGGGATCAAATCGTGCCGTGTGTGAAAATTGTCCTGAAATATTTATTTATTTATTTATTTATTTTATATATGTTTTAGATATAAGCTTCTTGTTTGATCCGAATAAAAAATAGGAACGCCTTTCTATGACCTTAATGTGTCAAAACACGTCAAAGCTCATTTGATAATACGATTTACATTTTTTCACAGATCTAGCACATCTAGATCTGTGACATTTTTCATAGAATGATAGATATCTTTTTTTTAAATTTTATAACGCTTTTTGCCTGAATCTTACATCAAATTTAATTACGTTATAATTGTATTAACACAACGTAGCGCTGGATGTTTCATAATCTTAGTGCTAGCCGCTAGGTACATGGTGCTACTTTGTTATAGAGCTGAATTGTGCGCGTACGCATAGGTATACCTACCTCGTTGTAATGCGTATGAATTGAAAAATAAATTTCAATTTTTTGGGGGACAACCATTTTAATTAGAACAAATTTACCGCAAATCAGAATAATCCAAAGATAAATCTAAACTGAACTTATAATTCCAAAATACTTCCATAACGAAAACCAAAAATTTTTGTCATACCAAGTGTTACCTACAAAAACTGCACATAATTATCTTCAGTGACATTTGCACAGCATATGCAAGTCGGTACACCGCAGGCTTTTGTTTCGTTCGACCGCTAATTATTATGTTTTTAATTGAACTCAAAAAAACACGCACGCATCTGTGTTTTTTGTTTTTGCAATAAATATACTCGTTTTGAAAACTGAATATAGACGTCAGTTGGGTATTATAAAATAATATAGTTAGTGTATTCTGTATGCACTAGGCTAGGCATTAGTCTTCTACCAATTGCAAAGATTGCGAATTTTTGATCTGTAATATGTACCTATATAGTATATCTATATTACAACTGCTTACCTGCGTAGACCGTCCTTCAATATAGAATTACTGATGTACATACTTAACTAGCCTTATAGTAAAAACTACAAAATAAAATAAAAACAACATGGAGACTTTCAAAAAGAGTGCCTTTAAGGCTTTAAGCACCTGAAAAACCGGCAGTAATGTAAATAACATCAGGCGACGCGCCTGCTCGTTTGCTTTCCTACTACTACTGTGCCTAGCCTTATCCCAGTTCACTTGGGGTCGGCTCTCCTCGTCATTCTTCTCCAGAGACATCGGTTCCGGGTCGTCGAATCATTTACTTGAGCCTTCTTCAGGTCTTTGTTGATAACAGACATCCAAGTTTGTTGAGGTCTTCCTCGCTTTTTTGGGCCAGAGTTTATGGCCAAGACTCGCTTGGTCATGTGCTCTTCAGGTCTTCTCATCACGTGGCCATACCATTGGAGGCGTCTTTCCGAAAGCTTCTCTTCAATTGATCTGACTTTGAAGCTTCCTCGGATATAAGTGTTTCTCACTCTGTCGGCAAGGGTAACGCCTCCAGCCCATCTGAGCATCCTCATTTCCGCTGTGTGTATTTTTTGTGTATGGGCCTGCTTTATGGGCCAGCATTCACTACCGTAGATGAGAGCTGGGCGGATCGCTGTTTTATATGCTTTTCCCTTCACACGCACCGGCATCCTGTTGTCACAGAGTACACCTGAAAGTTCCCTCCACTTCATCCATCCAGTGTTGATGCGGTTGGTCACGTCTGCGTCGATGGTACCGTTGTTAGATATAACAGAGCCTAGGTATTTAAAATGGTCAACGGTGTTAAGTGGGTGGTTCTGAATTTTTATAGTCCGATCTTGATCAATTGACCCATAGCAGCAATGCATATATTCCGTCTTTTGGCGATTGATCTTAAGACCCGCATTCTCTAAGGCGTATCTCCAGTCCTCCAGTGCTTTTTCAAGATCTTCGGCACTGTCTCTGATCAGTACAATATCGTCTGCGTATAACAAATCCCAGGGAGGTTCTCTTTGCAGGTTTGCGGTCAGATAATGCATGATGACATTAAAAAGCAGTGGACTTAACGCCGACCCTTGATGGACACCCACTGCCACCTCAAATTCCTTGCTTAACCCTGCTGGACTTCTCACCCTAGTAGTAGCCTTATGGTACATATTAGCAACAACATTGATATAGTACTCGGGAACGTTCTGTGAACGCAAAGACTCCCAAATCAAATATCGTGGTACTCGGTCAAAAGCCTTTTCCAGATCTATAAATGCGAGGTGAATGTCTTTCTTCATTTCTCTGTGCTTTTCTAGTAAAATTCTCACACAGTGCAGGGCATCAGTGGTTGATTTCTGCGCTGTGAAGCCGCATTGATTTTCTGTGATATTTACCAGCTGCAGGAGTCGGTTGTAAATGACTCTCTCCCATATCTTTAGTGTGTGTGACATGAGTTTTATAGCACGGTAATTTTCACATCGCCTTATGTCACCTTTGTTTTTATAAAAAGGGACTATGAAGCTTTTCCTCCATTCAGTGGGGATTCCATCGCGTAGGATTTTATTAAAAAGCTGTGTAAGGAAAAGAACACCTCTCTCACCCAACTTTTTCCATAGATCAGCGGGTATTTCGTCAGGCCCCATGGCTTTACTGTTAGACATTTTTCCAATGGATATTTTAACTTCATTTGGGCTAATTTCTTGTATTGGTCCCTCGACAGCTGGTAAGTGTGGTGGTTCTTCATATGGATACGTCTGATTCAGAAGTTGTGAGTAATATTCATGCCATCTTGCGTTTATAAGAGCGTTAGTGGTCAATAGTTGATCGTTCTTATTTTTGATGTATCTCGTATTACGAATGTCCATATTATTGGCTCTTCTTTGTCTAGCTATTCTAAAAAGTTCCCTGTCGTCTTTAGCTCTTTCTAATTTTTCATAGAACTCTTCGTCGTGATAAGCTCTTGCGCAGGCGACTTCTCGTTTAGCTGCTTTCTTCGCAATGCAATAATTACTACGATCTTCTTCACTTCCACTTAGTTGCCAGATCTTAAATAATTTCTTCTTCGTCTTGACTTTTTCTTCTACTTCTGCTTTCCACCACCGCGCTTGCTTGTTATTCTTTAGAGGGCCCTTTGAAATTCCGAATATTTCTGAGGCTTTCTGCAAGCAGTGATTTTGGAAGCTGCTCCACATAATATCAGCTGTTCGATTGTTACTCTCCAGTTCCTTGTCTACATAGTATACCATTTCTTTTATAAGGTTATCTCCTTCTACTTCATATAGCTTATGCCATCGGATTTTAGGCGTGCATTGTTTGAAGACTTTTGTGGCTTTTGGCATTAAAAGATCGGCGATTAGCAGACGGTGCTGTGAAGTGAGAGGCTCCCCTAGAATCACCTTGCAGTCTCTAAAAATATGTAACCTAGAACGGTCAGCTAGGATATAATCAATTTGGGTGCTTGCTCCTCCACTTTGATACGTAATTTTATGCTTGTCTGGTTTCTTAAAGAATGTATTAATTATGGCCATATCGTGCGTGATTGCGAAATCTAAGATATCGATACCCTGAGTATTCTGGTTTCCATAGCCCTGACCGCCATGTACTCTTTGGTGGGGAAGCGAGATGGTTCCGACGTGACCGTTTAAGTCTCCTCCAATGTATTTGCTTTCGCCTAGAGGGAAGGATTGCATCAGGTCATTTAAGTCATTCCAGAATACTTGTTTTTCCATTTCACCACAAGCTGTTTGTGGTGCGTACGCTGATACAATATTCATGCAGGGCTGTTTGTCTAATGCGAATTTTATTGAGATAATACGGTCGTTCACGCGCTTGACTTCTACTATACGCTCTTGCAAGTCACAATCAATTACGATGCCTACGCCATTTTGTTTAGAAGTACTGCCATGGTAGATGAGTTTATATCCATTTCCTATATTTCGCGCCTTCGACCCCTTCCACTTGGTTTCCTGTATACAACAAATATTAACCTTGCGTCTGAGAAGTACTTCGCTCAGTTCTGCGCTGCGTCCAGTCATGGAGCCTACGTTCCAAGTTGCTATACGCATCTTTTTGCTCTGTCTGTGAACATCCATGACTGTGCCGTCGCTTTGGGGGTACGCCCTAGCATTTTCATCGCCCATAATTCTATCGTCGCTTCGGGGGTACGCCCTAGCATTTTGTCTCGACTTAATTTTAACTTTACTTTTCATGATGAGGAGAAGTTTAAAATGGCTTTTTGTTTTACGGCCGGTTGCCACCTGACGCCAAGACAGTAACCCCCCTTGCTAACTGGGGCTTAGGACGCCGCCGTTGACCTCCATAGGTTCATCCGCCGCCGACCTCTACACAACACCCTGCCTAGTGCTGCTGCTCTCCACTAACCCTTAATCCGAATATGTCAGATCGGCCTAGCAGAGAATACATTTGTGCCTGTTGGTCCGCGGGAGGTATTTCCCTCCTACCCTGCATATCTACAGAGCATTCCCCTATCCGCCACCTGGGGACGCGTTCTCTAGGGGTCAGGCTCCCCCGAGAAGTTGCTCCCGAGAAGTTGCTGCTCGTTTGCTTTCCTATTGCATAAAAAAAAATATAACTATATATAAATATAAGATATACTTACTTTTATTTCTTGATCAAGTACCTACCTAATATCCTAAAGATTGTAGCAGTTGCAGTGCAAAGATAAATTTAAATAAAAATAAAAATTTCATATTGATCTTATGACAAGTCTCCGAACACCGCATGAACATCTGCTCTATCTGATTTTCGAATTTAGGTAATATAGATAATGAAAACCTAGGATATCTTTTTACTTATTATATTAGGAAAAACGATTCATACGTAGCACTACTAGGTAGGTACGATAGGCACATTTTTTTGTAACGGTCATTCCTTAAAAAAAATATAATATATATATAATAGTTAACTCTAAGTACTTAGGTAGTTAAACGAAAAATAGATTTAATTGAAAATATACGTTGGGCAGATACACATTACACTCATAACCACTCATAACCTACTATATAATATTACCTCTAATCAAGTCAATACATACCTATTACCACAGCCTATTACATGCCTTAATAAATAATTCTAAATTAAAAAATCGAACTACAAAATGTCGCTTTAAAATCACAATATGGCGGCGGGCAATTTATTAATTTATTATTCAAACCCCAGCTCATTTCGCGGCTAGTACACGACAAATTTCACAATTATGTAACAGTAAGTAATCTATCTTGTTAGTGTATTATTCAAGGCATGTATAAGTGTCGTTATGTTTTATAATTATGAGGTAATCAGTAGGTAATGTAACTGCATGAGGGTTTTAGCTACACGGAGTTAAGGTGCTGACATAGGTATTGTAACTGCAGTCTGCATGAGAGTTTAGCTACGTGGAGTTTAGGTTCTGACATATTGTTTACTGTGGAATAATAATAATTTATTGCTTTTCTTTGAAAATATAGATATAACTACCTAAATGTATACCTATTAATTGAATCAGCTTCTAATACCTATAAATCCTTTCTACTAAAACCTATTTATAATAATGTGAGAACGAGAATTTGTTGAATATGGCCATGGACCAACATACTCTTATTGGGTCCATGATATGGCGCCATGGCGGTAAAATCGAAATTCATTTTTTTTTGGACTACGGAATCAACAGAGAAAGTACCTACATAAAGATAAGAGTATTTTTTTTATTCGGTCTACACTACAGTAAGCGGAGAAATCGGAAATCATCCGTAAAGGATATGTAGTAGTGTAAGAGTATAAGTAGAAAATTAACCTTCTCTTATTTTAAGGCGCTAGGTATGTTACTTTAAAACACCTGACGGACGTTTACTTTTTCATACATATAAATGTTAGGATACTTAAATGATGGCCTGTAATAATATAATTTAAATTTTTTGTTATCGAAGTAGGTATTCGATCTAAGTCTAAGCTAGGTAGGTACCTTAGTATATAAACTTGACAAGTGAAGGAACGACCCTTAGAAATACAACCAATACATTGGTAAGGAATTACGAACGCCCATATAATTGTATGCTATTTAACAATTGCCTGTCGGTAGATATGCATAGGAACTTATGTTAATTCACACGATTTGTTCGTATGTAGGGGAAAATTGTAGAGATATGTAAGAATCTTTTTAATTTTAGGGTAGTTAACTATATTATAGACAAATGAATAGTTGTGTGATAATTATTTTAGTACAATTATAGTACTACTAGCTGCACCGCGCGGTTTCACCCCCGTGGCTCCACTCCTGTTGGCCGTAGCGTAAAGATATATATAGCCTATAACTTTCCTCGATAAATGGGCTATCTAACACCGAAAGAATTTTTCAAATCGGACCAGTAGTTCCCGAGATTAGCGCGTTCAAACAAACAAGCAAACAAACTCTTCAGCTTTATTAGTATAAAGTATAGTTATTTTCTGCTTCGTGAAATATTTAAGCCATACCTGATTTACCTATGTGGTTTGATTAGTAGTCTATAAGAAGTACCTACCTAAACTAAGAAGTTTTATTAATATTTTGACTGATTAGGTTAAGTAGTAGGTAGTTGGTATTATTATTTAACCCTTTGACGGTATGAAGCTACATTTGAAATGTTTTATGTATCTTACATGATCTTACTAACTATAGCTTGACCGCAACCGCTGTACCGCGCCCTAGGTACAGTACAGTACTCCCAAACTAATAATGCACATAGAAAAATTCGTCACTGTTCGGCAACTGTCATATTCCGCGAGCCTCCGAAGATGATATGTTTAAAGAGTGGTTAAATGTATTTTCTTCATGCATAGTTTATTAGAATTATGAGTTTTATTGTGATTTTATGGTAAAAGAGATAAGTAGGTATCGAAATTTGTTTCGATAATTCAATGTAAGTTAATAGCGATGATAAGCCACACGATTGCGAATAGGTATATATTTGTTGTATTGATTTACTTGGAAAATTCTATAGGTACTAATATTATAAAGCTGAAGAGTTTATTTGTTTGAACGCGCTAATCTCAAGAACTAGGTACTGGTCCGATTTGAAAAATTCTTTCGGTGTTAGATAGCCCATATTTTATCGAGGAAGGCTAAAGGCTACATATCATCACGCTAAGACCAACAGGAGCTGAGCACAGCTAGTATCTGGTAAAGTCTAACCTTAACTTAGGGTTCAAAATAAAACAAGAAATCAGTTTGAAAAGTATATTTCTTTATAAACACTAGTGTATAAGTTGTATATCTTGTAAAACAGTCGCAAAATACATCAATATTATGTAAAAGTATATAAACTTAACCTAGATATATAAACATTGTGATTAATAAATGCAATAACTAAAAATAATTGTTTTTTTTTTCATGATACAATCCTTGTTATTTTGTGTACATTAAAAAAAATTGTCTATGGCCACAACAGGCAACACAAAATAAAGGAACCTGTGTTGATTAAAAAAATATGACACTGACATAATAATTGAAGTGAATCTTCTTTATGCGCATGCGCTTTCTCCGTCATGTCATGGAGTAAGGCGACGATTTTGGTATCATTGAATCTTTCCAAAGAAGTTTCACTTGTGCCACCTGTGCTCGGCACATATGGTTTTTTTACATATAGCAGAAGATAAAATCTACTATTATTAAGCTTTTGAATAAAAATAACAGGAAATATATTGTTTAGTATGTCATATTGTTATTTATTGAAATTACAAAAATTTTAATCCGAGCTTTAGCAGAATTTGTCAGTGTATTAATAGCAAAAAAAAAAACATATTTCATGTTAAAATAAATCAAAAGTTACAGGTTACACTATTCGATTAGTAATTTTCTTAATTAAGCATTACTATTTTGTATCTGTATCCAACTTTCACAGACTATAAATGCACACTTATTATTTTACATTTTTGCAACACCATAGAATCATACGGCCACAAAATAAATTTCAATACATTCTTAAAACTATATTCGATAATTTAAACACCGAATTTTATCAACCAAAAGATAATACTGTCAAATTAAAAATACACACTTTTTTTTATTTCTACGTAACAAAGCACAGACCATATAAATATCTAAATGTCATTTATTATGTCAAAATCACTCGTAAAGTTAGTCCATTATAAAAAATTAAATCAAACGCTTTCATTTTTCGTATCTATCCTTTTTTATAATTAATATAAAAATAGGTGTAGAAAATTGAAAAATACAATCTGTCGATAAATTTCATAGTATCTTTTTCCACTAAGTTATAAAAATACACTCACTGTGTGTTATCCAACTCTAAAATATCATAATATTATGTATGTAAGTGCTGATTTACACAGGGTCAGTAGACAAGTCAGTCGCGGCGCCGAATTTCGGCGCCGCGACTGACTTTAACTGTTTACATAGACTATTAGCCTCTGTACTGACTTCAAATCTGTTTACACAGGGTTTTTTTTTCGGGTCAGCACTGATTTGCCTCGAATTTGTAGTCAGTTACTGACCCTGTGTAAATCAGCACTTATAGTTTTAATTTTTCATCTTAGTTAGTAAAATATATAAAGATATTTAAAGGCACCTTTTCAAATGTATTTAATAATAAATAATAAACTAAAATAAATGGCACAGATTATAAAAGAGTTAATCTTAATATATTACTTGTGTTTGATTTTACGCGAGTATTATACAGGGTGCCTTGTATTTCCCGAAAAAATTGGCAAATTTTAAAATGTCAAATATTTATGAAACTAGTAAATTTTTGGCTGGGTAATGTATACGTTTTTTACTCCAAATGAACTGTACTTTCACCCCTTTAAAACTGTTACACCTATTGTTATAGGTCACCCTGTATAATATTAAGATACTTTTTTACGGAGTTTAAACTAATAAAAAATGAGTAATCCCGTTTTTTATCAAATAGGTTTAAAATTCCACGTCAAGATAGATAATAAATAAAATGAGTAAATCACGTTTAAAATCCGTTAAAAATTCGTATATAAATGAAAATTGTATTTATTAATTAAATACATATAAGGCGGATTATCACTGTTACTGTAAGTAAATATTGAAATCATTTACATTTTTTAACCGACTTCAAAAAAAAGGAGGAGGTTATCAATTCGGCCGGTATGTTTTTTTTTATGTATGTACACCGATTACTCTGAGGTTTCTGAACCGATTTACGTGATTCTTTTTTTGTTCGATGCGGGATGGTGTCGAATTGGTCCCATAAAAATTTTATTCGGATAGGCCCTGTAGTTTTTATTTTATGAGCATTTTTGTCTGTAGGTATTTGTAAATTTTGCAAGTGCAAGTTTGAAGTCGGTTGTTTTTAACGCAGTTATCACTTGTTCCAACAATATGAATCTATTTAATATGCTAGATTATTATTTTTTATATCGGGAATCAAAACACTGAGACAATAAACCTATTTACTTATAGAGTATAATATAAAAAAATTATATCAAGTAAATATTGTATAAATTAGTATCTTATATTTAAAGTTCACTGACATAAAACATGAGTATTATCATATTAAATCTTAAATATTTAGTACAAAACTATTACATTAGTTTTATTTTATATAAAAAAAATATATATTGTAAATGCACAAAATATCAAAATGGAAGCCTGTTTCAGTCTATTTCATTGTTTATTTAGTATAGCTGTATCTATTCACAAACACTACACGATTTTTACACGCTTTATATTAGCTTCACCTGTATGTTTGTATGTTTGTAACCGACTTCTTTGGGCGCGATTTTGACCCACTTTAAATGGCCAGATTTCGTTCAAACTTTGTAGATTTATTGAGGACCGATGACAATACACTAATTTGATAAAATTTTCTATTTTTTAGTTCGGTTTTCTATAAAAAGCGTGTTTTTTAGTTTTTTAAAACTATTATTATTCCTTAGAAATATACTAGTGAGGAAGTAAGAATCTCCCTGATTTAAGAATAAAATTAAATACATGGTATTTTTAACGAGATTCTTAAATTAGAAAAAATTTTCGAAGACACCTTATTCTTTCTCACTCTATTGTTCATTTTCAAACTAAATTCTCAAAATACAGGACATATTTTATATTGAACCTCATGGACACTTACAAAAAATCTAGTCAGATCTAATTAAAATTGTAAAAAATCAGTCCACAAAAATTACACTGATAAAAACTAAATCATTTCGTAAAAAAACCTATTTGTTTATCAAAAGCACATACCACTAATTACCAAACTCTCTACGCAAGGCATATAAGTTGTTTCCCTTCGTCCATTTGGAATTGTACCTTATCAGAGTTGGCTGCTTTATCCGCTGTTTTTGAGAGAGCACTTGCCAAGAATACGAGGGCCACACCCATTGATGTGACATAGAGAGCCCAACCTGAAAAAAAAAGAAAAAATATTTTAATCAGTGATTTCCTACTAATATTATAAATGCGAAAGTTTGTGAGGATGGATGTGTATGTAATATGCATGTATGTTTGTTACTCTTTCACGCAAATACTACAGAACCGGTTACAATTAAATTTAGCACACATATAGTGGGTAACTTGGATTAACACATACGATAGTTTTTCTCCCGGAAATCCCACGGGAACGGGAACTATGCGGGGTTTCTTCAAAAACGCGGAAAGCCGCGGGCGGAAAGCTAGTATTATTATAACCACAAAAAATAATGTAGGATATGTGAACTTGGCACCCGACTTTTAAAAAAATTCACATTTTTTGTATTCATTTGAAAGACTTCTATATATGTAGTAAGTAGTGAAACCTATTTTGTGTGTGTTTGATTGTTTCTATAGATTGCTATAAAGTTTACACGTTAATATGACTGATATAATAATCGAAAAAATCGATTTTTGTGTCATTTTATCTCAAAATTTCCGATTCCAAGATTTTACATTTACTACTAACGATAACGTAAAAAATGACTGATAAATGGTCATAGAGGTTAGTAGTGAAAAAATATACGTTTTTAGTACTTAATCGTTAGTTAAATCTACAAATCGGAAGTTATTGAGATAAAATCTTTCAAAAATCAATTGTCAAGAATTTTTTTAACTGTATTTATTTAATGGAATGGCGAAAGACGCGGATTCGAATCTCGCAGTTTAAAATAATTTTTACTATTCTTTTAAGCGAAGTTCCATGTCCCCTAGTGGGGTAAGGAGCAGATGCATACATCTGTTTCACTGATCGATTTCCTTTAGGGGCAAGTAGGTGATCACTGATCAGCCTTCTGTGTCCTACCAGTCCAATACATTTTTTTTTTCGTCTCCACCGAAAATCGAACCCAGGACCCTTCGGTGTTGCGCTCACGCGTCAACCACTGTACCAAGGAGCCGGTCACTATTATTGCACGCCTCATAAGCGAAGCGTTGAGGTGGGTACTACTGTCACTTCGCGCAAAACATCTGATTTTTTAAACTTAAAATGTCTTTATGTATCATACATTGCACTTATAAGATAATACATACACACACATATTAAGAAAAAACACTATTTTTAACATTCATGATATTTTGGATGTCATTTTTGTTATTTAAACTAGTTAAAAAACAGTTTAAAAAAGTTCTGTCTTGGACGTCCGTGTGTCTGTATGTGCGGAGGATTTTCTTGTTAACACGATAGCGACCGAAATACTTTACTAATCGAGTCTTTTTTTTTCTCTTACGCTTGAGTATGCTCAGGAATAGAACCCTTTCATTTTTCAGGGTCTGATTCGATGTGGTTTAATTGTTATTAAATAAACAAAAAAAAATATCGACTGTTCTCCATAATTTTAGTATATATATTCTTTATTTACACCATATACATAAATATCTACATACTTATATTATATACACCTTTATAAATAATCAATTTTATTGTAAAGGATGAGATTATGAGGCGTGCACTTTTGGATTTTCCAAACTTTTTTACTCTTAACTTTTTTAACTGTATTTATTTAAATAACTTACCAATAGAACAATCTCCAGGTATATACGGTTCAGAGTATTCTCCACAAAGCCTTTTCACGCGAGGAGCACCCCAGCCCCATGGGTATAGTAGCAGCCCTAGGACTCCAAATAGACCTGGAATTATTTTAAATAGTGATAGAATCAGAAATATTATAATGTTGTTTTTGACCTAGGTATATCTATACTAATATTATAAAGAAGAAAGGTTTGTATGTATGTATGTATGGTTTTTACGCATAAACTACTGGACCGATTTTGATGAAATTTGGCACAGATAATATTTAGAGCCTGAGAAAGAACATAGGCTACCTTTTATTGCGAAATATGTACCACGGGCGAAGCCGGGGCGGACCGCTAGTGTATGAATAATGTTGTTAACTTTGAACACAAACAATACATAATTATATCTACAACCAACAAACAAATTATTTTTCTTCAAATGCTCTATCACTGGATTTCAAAAAGTAAATCAAATAAAACTGTTTATTCACAACCTAGGTTATTCATGAAATGGCTGATTTTATCAGTTATCTGTGGCATATACATAATATATGTGGGAATAGGATTAATTATCTAAATTAAGATTTAAGATTAGTAATATAAGATAAATATTTCATAACTAGTTTATTTTTAGTCTGTATTTTTCTATTAAGAATCTATGAATATGTTGTCTGTAGATCATCTATGGTAGATTACTGTGTGTTTTGGTTGTAAAAGTACAGGTACAAGTCCAAGACGGGCCGCAGACCGTATTGGAACAACTGAGACACGGTTCTGTGCATTGTGCAGCCACGGCATGCAGCCACAGATGGAATAGCGACCGCAGGCAGCATTGCGGTAACTGCAGCCGGTAGCCACAGTGTCGCCTGCGGTTGCAGTCTGCGGCCTGTCTCGGAATTGTACCTTTATGGACGATTGTATTTTTTCACCAGTATATGGATAATAAACAAAATTTGGCTAATTTGGCGTTTTTATTTACACCATCCCCACATAACAAGATTCTTGTAATCTATTACCTCTAAACATGCATAGCTAAATAAAATGTTTGGATTGAATAATTTCCATTTTTATACCGGGTGTAATCGTTAAGTTTGCACAGGCGATTATTCCGTAATTTTTCCTTATATTTTAAATAGTTTTTATTGTTATTTTACTCATTAGGTAAGGTACTTTCGATATCAGTTTAGTTTTTTGATACCTGTAATAGTTACGGAATAATCGCCTTTGCAGTGTGCACAATTAACAATTACGTACCCTGTACACAAATTTTAACAAGTCACTATCCAAAAAGTTACGTTATCATCTTTGTGTTTACAATGTTACAGTAAAAATACACATAATATTATAATAAATTACCTCCAAGAGCCTGTGTAGCGCCAGCCAGTGATATAACACTCTTCTTAAACACAGATTGAACGCAACATGCAAGCACACCGGCTAGCACTGTGGAAAATTGTGTGGCGGAACCTAGAAAAGACATGAATACACTATGCTAAACATAAATATATTCTAAGTACACAATATTATAATGAGGAAAGATTTGAAAGTGTGTCTGTTTGTATTGAATAGGCTCCAAAACTGGGCCAATTAAAAAAAATATTTTATCAGCAGCAAGCTTCTAGCTATGTTAACTTTAGAATAACTGTGTGGCATAGACTTTCTTTTAACTATTCTGTGTAACATGTTTGAGATAACATAAGTATAAAATATTGTTTATTATTATTATTTTATATAGTCATATCACAGAATAATTAATACATTTGTAATAAACTTTAAAAACTAGTATCTTCCTATATCTTAAGATAATTTAAGCTTTTCAATAAATATAGCTATATAAATATAATAAATATAACTATAGGTACTTCAATAAAACTTACATAAAGATAAGAAAAACATAGCTGCCTTCCATGGTGTTGGATATACATTGGAATCTGTTGCCAGACCATAAAATGAGAACGGAGCACAGTTATTTGGGTCGTGTGCCATACGAATACATCTGAAAAAAAAGAAATCAATAATTTAAAAATAGAACTTTTATTCATAGTGCATTTAAATCACATAGGTAGTCACGAATATCTTTTATTGAAGTCCCAGGATGAAAGTTATACATTAATAATAACCTTATTATCATGAATTGATTTAATAAGGATGTAGGACGGGAAGTAGTTTCAAATAGGGCACAACGGGTACGTAACGAAATAGCAAAAACTGCACTCACCGATTGTATATCCCTACGCTAGGGACATAGAAGCTTGTTATGTTGTTTTCATTCACCACAATAGGCTGACCCATTAACCACTTGGGCGTCATAATACCGGTTAAAATTAGCATAAATGCAACCAAACTTATAAGTAGCCATGCTAGACTGCGGCCGGTTATAATCACGTAACACATTGTTTAGTTATTATTATTATACTTAGATTTGGGTCAGCGACTCTATTATTATTATATGCATTAACTAAGATGTGAAATTTTTTATTACCTACTTGTTGCACTTGCAATGCACATAATTTCAAAACATCAGCTGTCAAATCTGTCATAATAACAATCAACAATAGCCCCGCTTTGTTATCTATGTATCAGCCAGACTATAATATTTTCTGTAAAGATGCAGATCTAAATTAATAAGTTAATTATAAGATTTAAAAAGAAATTAAATATTCTCAGTCTCTACTTCCATTCATTTTTCATAATCTTTATAGTATTATACAAGAAGCTTATATCTAATACACTGGAGATTTCGGTATGAACATTGACGTGTAACAAGAAAATATTGCCCAGTTCATGTTTTTTATCACTTTCACACCTAACTTGGTATTGCCACTGTTAATACGAAGTTTTCCCAAGGCTACTATGTATGCTGTAATATTCTGTGCAAAAGGTTAGTTTTTGTACATGAGTTTGTTGATAAATTGCCAACAACGTCATTCAGAAGAATTGTTGGATGAGGCAATTATTATTTATGCTAAATAAACTAAGTATCTGGACCAATTATTAAAAAGCGATACTCCCTGATTATGGGTAGTCACCATAATAAAATTGTAGCAACTCTCACTTTGTCAATATGGCATGTGTGTCAAAAAAATTGCGTCGCTTCGAATATTTAAGTTAATATTGTTGCTTATTTAATGAATATTTTCCGAATATAAAGAATGCATTGTATTGTGCAAAATTGCAGAAGTGTTTGGACACCAAATTCTGGCATAGAATTTCACAGGCAAGTGTATATTTACGTTATTTACAATATTCCTCAATACTCCTGCATTTACCTGTTTAGAATCATTTCAATGGCAAAAATTGTCTAATTTAGCATCATTTTAGTAAGCAGTCATGTTAAATTTGTTATTTCCCTAATACTTTATCATTTTTCAACAAGTTTTCAATAAACAGATTTAACAAGTAAGGTAACCATGATGACGAGTTTTTATGGATAGCGAAGAGAATATATTGTAATAACAATATTATGATGAAAATTTAGAACACCATTTTAAAGATTGTTACTAGTAATGAAACAACAGATGACATCGGTATTGCACTCACATGTAGTTATAAGATTGTTCGTTTTTACATTGAAATTTTTACTTTTTTAACTTACCTCATATTTTTTTGTTTTACGTATTTCAGCTTTCCAAAAAGTAAAATAAAAAGAAATATATGTGCCCATCAAGGTTACTGAGGATTACGACCCAGAAAAAAATACCTTTTGAAAAATAAACTTTGTAAAGTTAGCTGAAATTGGTGCAAGGCTGCTATAAACAGTTTTTCTTTGTTGATTCTGGCTTGAAATTGACCCGTCGAAGCAACGCGTTTAAAAAGAAGATCTGAGTAGTTAACAATTTGGTAAACAGCATCTGATGCAAAACACAACTTTCCTCTATTTACAAAGGATGTTAATGCTATATATCGGTTCATATCCAAGCTTTGTAGCCAAAAGTTATTTATAACTATCATTCTATACCAATTAAAATTGTATGTACCTACCTATAAAGTATGACCATAATATTATAATATAAATACTGTTAAAAATATATGTCGTTGTTATTTATAGACCATGATTTTTAGTTTTTTCTATTTTGAAAAATCCTGAATTTACAAACCAGCGTGGTCACTCGACAGAAAGAGACAAATAACATGACTGACGTCATTGAATGTCATAGTTTCTTGTTTCAAGTTAATGGTCATAGTGCAATCTCCAGTGTATTATATGTTTATCACACCGATTGAAAAAAATATCTAAAAAATTAAAGGACGTTTATTATTTATTTATAATATTATATTAACTTTTGCGTTACCAAATAAATTAATAATTTAAAAACACATTTAGACAAAATTTATTTTATAAATAAGGACATATTATGAAATATTGAATGCAGCCTTAAATGTACTCGTCAATAGCGCCACCTATCGTTGATATGCATAATCAATATATTCTTCTCTCAACATTGGCATTTTCTTGCTCTTTCATGTATTTTTCTTTTCATTTGTGGTGATTTGACTACGTGAAATGGTTTAACTGAAACAAGGCCTATTTATTAACATTTCACAGTAATGCAAATTTATTCTTCACAAGAAGATATTGCAACATAACGTAGAGTAATCTAAATAAATTACTTTTGTACTTGGTGTTATATTATCCTAAAGTGAAATGTGGTCGATGACAGTGTAAAACGGGTGCTTGATACGTAAGTATAATCTAAACAAATTGAGATTTACGTGAAATATACATGCAGGCTGTAGCTTTGGAGTCGTATTTTATTCTGTTGTATTATATCAAACTGACAATTGACAGAAGGTAAATTCAGGTGATGCACAAGTCTACAGTGTACCTATCTACAGAAAAAGTTGAGAGATCGAAATCTGTTGATAAAATATGAAATTGTTCTAATAAATTGTACGTTGTCAGTGTATATTTTGTGTCCAAAACAGTGCCATATAGAGTGATCTATCTTTATACAATAGAGGTATGTCTAGACGGGTAAGGAATAAAAAAAAAACATGTTTTGATTTGCCCTTGTTGATTGCAAAATCTCTTCCTTTGTCGAATGTTATACACTTTTACTTTTTCAACGTTCATTGTTCGTGATACTGTGACGTTATTTTCCCGCTAGTTTGCAATTATATTTTCGCGGGTAGATAGAATAAGTTAGGTGTGTGATTCGAGTATTTGACTGTCGCAGAATTAACTTTCTTGCGTAGTTGTTAACAATATGGTAATATGACACAGTTTACGCTTGAGTGAAGACTTTAACTGTTGTTTGATGAGTTACAAATGCAGTTATACCTGATTGCTATCTTGACGAGTTTTTTCACTTGCATCCAGCCGTATTATGTCTTTTATTTGGTAGAAATCGATATTTCTTATGTAAGTAATGTGAATGTATTGTGTGAAAATATCAAACTATACTTTTAGTGTCACAATCTTTATTAAATTAATATTCCACTTCCTTTTTTTTAGAAAGATGTGTGAGGGTCTTCTTTTTAAAAATATGATGTACCTATTTAATACCTTAGTACATATAATATATTCCTTTGTATATGTTTTATTTTTTATCTGAGTAGCTGATAATTATAGATCTGTATCTGTTATCAGTCAGATAGTGTCTTTGTCTTTACTGTAAACACTGAGAAGGCATAGTTTTTTTGTTATACATACATAAATAATAACAAACAAATCAAAATATATATTGTGCTTATTAAATAATATAACTGACCTTATTTCAAAGAATTAAATGTCCCTTCAATTACTTGATACTAGCTGGTCCGCCCCTGCTTCGCCCGTGGTACATACTTCGCAATAAAAGGTAGCCTATGTTCTTTCTCAGAATCTAAAGATTGTCTGTGCCAAATATCATCAAAATCGGTTGAGAGGTTTATGCGTGAAAACCATACATACATAATTACAAACCTTTCCTCTTTATAATATTAGTATAGATATAGATTTAAAGATGTACCATTTGTAATGCTAAAATGATGTTAAACATTGATAATTGATATTCCTTGTAGTTTTTGAGTTGAATTGTAAGAAACACAAATTGATAACAATATTATAGCATATAGAGCTATCTCTTTATAATACAGCTTAGTCTAGATAAATAAATTTCATCCATCTCTAAAAGTCAGCAACGCATCTGCAGAACCCTCTGTAGATGAATATGGTTGTGGGACAAGCTAATAATCAGGCGCTCCACAAGCCCATTCTATTATATATATAAAAAAAGATAGTGTCCCAATTGTATGCAGCCCTTCTAGAGTTGGGAGACATAAATAAAAGTTAGTTCCACAAAATCTTAATTCTTAATATATATTATAAAGGCGAAAGTTTGTAAGTATGGATGTATGGATGTTTGTTACTCTTTCACGTAAAAACTACTGAACCGATTACAATGAAATTTAGCACACATATAGAGGGTAACTTGGATTAACACATAGGATAGTTTTATCCCGGAAATCTCACGGGAACGGGAACTATGCGGGTTTTCATTTGCAAACGCGGGAGAAGCCGCGGGCGGAAATCTAGTTATTTATATTTTAGGAGAATCATCAGCTAATTTAAAAATACCCATAGCATGTCAAAATTATAACCATCTTCAGTGTCATACATAAAAAAATTAAAATCATTAATTTCAACAATATTATAAATTTATTCTCATAGTTTTAAGCCTTGTTTCCACTTGAGCATGCTCAGGCGAATGAGCGGCTCATCGGTGAGCACGCGCGGCCCGAGCATGCTCAGGCGTCTCCACTTGAGCAGCTCGGCCAAATGAGCCGCTCATTCGCCTGAGCATGCTCAAGTGGAAACAAGGCTTTAGAGACATAGTTAGCCTAGCCTAGGTACATAGTTATACCAATATAGATGCTTTATAGGTCTTCTGTGTTTGGGTAATATAATGGGTTCATATAATGAAGCCTAGTAACTTACAGATTATGTCTACAGATTAACTAGTTTTATGATGTCTATAAAAACACATTTCCTTAGTGCATCCAGTCAAAATTATATACAAGTACTAGCTTTCCCGGCAAACATTGTTCTGCCTTACTCCTACATCAACAATCAACACCCCCATCACTTAGGGGTATGAAAAATAGATGTTGGCCGATTCTCAGACCTACCCGATATGCACAGAAAATTTCATGAGAATTGGTCCACCCGTTTTGGAGGAGTACTAACATTGTGACATGGGAATTTTATATATTAGATGTATACATATATGTATCCAACAACAGTTATTAATATATTCCATTACTCCAAATACAGCATTTTCTAAGAAATTATATAATGCTCGCTGTTGCAATTAATTTCTAATCCATAAGTAGAAGCATTTGTGTTTATTTTTCTGTTTATCATTATTTTAAGTACATTATAATAACCACCTCAATGGTACAAAAGTTGACACATGAGTGTAAAAGTGATAGGTCCTGGGTTCAATTACTGGGCAAGAAAAAAAAAACAAGTCTCAGTCTTGCAGGACACTTGTCCACTTGTCCCTTAAGAAAATTAATCAATGAAACAGATGTATGCATAATGCATCTGCCCCCTACCCCACTTGTGGACATGGGACTTCACTACTTAAAATTATAATACAGAGAGGAATTTACATTTTCAATATGAACACTACTTTACCATTTTGTTTATTCCTTGATTTCATTGGTTACATTAAAATTGCAATATTAAGGTTGTAGTTTGTGTTTTTAGCATATTTTTTATTCAACGAGAGCAGAGCCTAATAATAGGCACAAAATTGTTTCTTTCAACATTTTATCAATTTATCCATTGATATTATTTAACTATGCTACAAGCATAATAAGATTCTTAATATAAAAGAAAAAAGACTAATGATTCAACTTTCACTTTGGAACTTGGTCTATTCAAACACAATATAACTATTTTAAAATTGTCAATTATCAGACTTTTAACATAGAATTAAATTCAAATTGAATATTCATTATGTTGTTCATGATTATCTCAGGTATGAGGTCCACATTCTTTTATAAATAGAAATACCTACATGTTAATCTATCTGTTAAACAGCTGATAAGAAAAAAAAATAAGTAATGACAATATAAAAAAATTAGTCTGTTTTAGAACTGTATTGTGTATTTATAAAAAAAAAATGTGATTTCAACTGTATTTATCACAAAACAATGTACGGATTTTTATATGTACACAAGATTGGTCCAGCTTATTTTTTCAAATGTAACATTTAGTATCAACGGCAGTAGGTAGTAATCTTCAATTATGCAATGTTTCAATGGTGATGTGATACCAACTCCACAGAATATGCGAAAAAAAATCAAAAAATCTCACAAAAAAAATTTTCTTGTTTCAGAATCTCCAAGCACGACCCAGCTGACAGGCGTTGAATGACCCAAAATTATGCTACTGTAAATATATATAGTGATCGTGATCTCGTATTAGTGTAATATAATCGCATGATAATAATAATCGAGTTGTGATTTGTGAAATTGGTGCAATCGTGTGTATGATAATATAGCGATGAGCTCGAACGTTAGGATGTCGGTGCCGCCGCCGCCCTTGCGGCAAATCGATTTGGACCAGGTGAGTGCCGTTTTTTTAATATTTAAATATTTTTTTGCTAACTGGTACATAAGAGAGCTTATTGATGAAAAAGAAAAATAATAAAAAATGCGATATATTGCATCTGATTTAACGGATTGTAAAAGTGATTGGTAAATTGATTATATATTATTATATATCTTATATATATTTAAGTATAGACATAGAGTGCAAGAATTAAAGGAAAACGCAAAAAATAACGACAAAAAGATTGCCATTTTTTTTGACAATTTTGTAATATAAAATGTGGAACAGTGAAAGTGTGGTATCTGTTTTTTATTAAATCACGCAAAACGACAAAACTTTATTTATTGTTATTACCTACATCGCTATATAAGGAGTTTCGTATCGTGCAGATTTTATTTATTATAGGTAAAAACAATAACTATGGTTCTAATAAAAATAGTTAAGTATCGATTTAATTTTATAAACTGAAATGGACGTGTACATGTTTCTGTTATAACATGAAAGTAACAAATATGATATGGGTCACATAACACATTAGAGCTAGCGCGCAAGAGCAACTTTTGTCTCCGCCACTATTTTGTCTCTCCCATCAATTCTATAGGAAGTTGCGTCGCTACGTGCGCGCACTTTCTTACTAGCCCATAGAGTTGATGGGAGGGACAAAATAGTTGCGGAGACAAAAGTTGCTCTTGTGCGCTAGCCCTTACATGTACAACATTACATAGATAGGTGAAAGAAGGAAATCAGCAAGCCATAGGCACTGAATACTTAATAGTAGCTAACGCTATCGTAGGCAGACCAAAAAAATGACAAAATGTAACAATTGCCAAGCCCATATGCGTTATGGTGGATTTTGTCCGGAATATCGCTTCTACCGAAAATAATCGGCAACAAACTTTATGTCCCTGTAGTGGCCTGTTCATGATGAACTAATTTCCAAAAAAATCCTTTGCCTACGCGAGCGAAGCTGCTGTACTATAGTAGTACCTAGTAGATACTTCTTGATTCTTAACTCGATATGTTATCAAACCCCACTATCGAACATACATACTTAGTAAGAAGAATAACAGTTAACAACATTTTAATTAAAGGGATGAATAATAAGTTGCCATAATTGATTCGCTTTATAAAAAGACTCGGGTTAATACACTGCTTGTGGGCGGTGGCCGTGTCACATTTATTTGTGTATCTCTTGAGCTCGTTTGTATGGTTTAATGTACGTATTCTTCTATGTTCATTAATACGTAGGATTGGTACTTAACATTAAATAAGTACCTTAAAAATGAGTTAGTGAGCGTGGTTATGGACAAAATAACTAATATAAATAACTTAATTTCAACAAGTCGGCATAAATGGCTAATAAATTAAAATTTTACAATAAAGTATTTTCAACATTTAGTATTTTCTAAATCTAAAACAGTCACGAAATCGAGAAGGTAAATACCTATTGTGATTTTATACGAATTATTTTCGTAAAATACGGTTGTAATGAGCATATTATATAATTATTAATTATAGATATTTGCTATTTTAGAGGTAACTTCAGGATTTTTTTTATCGAGCAAAATTTTTCCAATCGTGTTTTGGAAACAATCATCCCAATTTCCATGACACATACATTTTACAGTTTACAGAAGGTCTTATGTTTAGTTACACATACAACTACCTACATCAGACATATATTTTTAAATCCTAATATTAATGTGTAATATGCTCAGAGATTTAAATAATGCAGACGTACGTATATCTGACGGTATGAAATGACGCATTATTACGCCAAATGTTCCGTTATGAAGTCATTATACTTTTAAAAAACTTCGTATATAAAAGTACTAGCTGCGCCCCGCGATTTCACCCGCGTGGCTCCGCTCCTGATGGTCATAGCGTGATGATATAAACCCTATAACCTTCCTCGATAAATGGGCTATCTAACACCGAAAGAATTTTTCAAATCGGACGTCTAGTTCCTGAGATTAGCGCCTCCAAACAAACAAACTCCTCAGCTTTATAATATTAACATAGATTAGTTGAATCGAAATTACTTCGGTCAAAATTCAAAAATCTAAATTATTTACAAAATAGTAACTTATTATGTCACTGCTATTCAAAACATTGTCATTTTGCGAATTTTATTAAAGTTTTTCATACAATATTACTCTAATAATTAAAAGCAGAAACAGAAGCCGTCTAATTATGCAATATTAATTGCATCATAAAATGAAAGTATTCGAGTTACTCAATGTTAAATATTGAATCAATTTTTAGTCGCTTCTACAAATTGATAATTACGTGCATGTCTTTATATTTTCATACTATTTCATCATTATCATACGACTTATAAAAAGGAGTTCAAAAAGCAGATACCTAGTTTAGATTTAAAGAGAACTGTATATCAAAGTACCTATAGTCTATGAAAATATTAACAAAATTTTGGTTATGACATTAATTAGTTTCTTCTAAAACTAGTGAAAATTCAACTTTAGTTTCCCATGTAGTATTTTGTAATTCATCTATGTGTACATATTTTGTTACACCTATGTTTTATATGTATTTTAGTGAGATATAGGATAAATGCATTTCATTTTATAAATATTTCACTATTGCATCATCTAGTTATCGATTTTCTTTACGAATAACTAGGTGATCAGCCTTCCGTGCCAGACCTACATTTCTCCCCTCTATCTCCCTCAGGAATCGAAATCTAGATCTTTATTTACACATTTATTTATTCCCTGTAACTAGTTGGTTCATTTTATTAAGTATGGTGTTTTCTTTTTTTATTGGAAATTGAAGCAGTCATCTCTAGAGTAGATAAGCTTTTAAGTAGTAATACGATATCGGTAAATAATCAAACTGGAAAAGTGTTTATAAATATTTATTTATGTGTATCCTTATTATTAGTAGCAAGTCCGATAGACTCCAAAAAAGGAGTTGTAGGTATTTTGGTATGCTACAATAGTACAATATGTCTTCTTCTAGCCATTTTTTTTTTTGTTTCGTTTAAATAATAATTATGTAAAATATTAATGCGGTGTAAAAAAAGTAATGACCCAACATAAATAACATTAATTATAATTTGAATTTGCATATTGTTATTACCATAAATTTCCCGTCTAGAAGAAAGAGAATATAATAAAATTGTCACGCTAAGACCAACAGGAGCGGAGCCACGCGGGAGAAACCGCGGAGCGCAGCTAGTTGTAGTAAAAATCCATACGAATCTTCTCAAGATACCTGTCTCAGACACCTGGTCACGTGCCATGCCTTGCGACTAAACAGGGACCCGCGTAGCTCGCTACCTGGCTGTGAATTATAATGGACCTTGATCGATATAGAATGTCTGTAATAGAAGATCTGTAATGTTTTCAACTGACTTTAAAAAATGAGGAGGTGCGCAAGTCGACTGTATTTTTTGGTTTGTTACGTCAGAACAGCTGTCGAAACGGGTGAACCGATCTTGATAAAAGTAGGTTCTTCCCGTGTGGTTCCACTTCGTTCACTTGGATCTTGTTCTGAGACTGTGCTGTTATTACAGTAAAGCCAAACATATTTACAAATACATATATATGTTTAGAAAATATAAATGCTATATAATATAATCAATAAAAAAAAATTTAATGCACATTTGTAGCTTTCTCTAACTGTATACATATTCAATTACGCAATTTTTAAAAGTGCACCTAAAGTCAAAACATAGGAGTATAAATTGTCCAAAAAAATAATAACAAATATTATTTTAGTACCAAACAATTCAATTCATCTTAAAATAATCTCTACTGTAAAACCAATTTCGACATTAATCCAATAAATCAGTTTTAATTTGCATTCGAAAAACAATGAAAACCGCGCTAACAGCTTGTTAACAATGTTTCATTGTTTCAAACAAAAAGTTACAGTTACGACCATTAACGGTGTTCAGTAACAAATTTGGGATAAATGAACCGTTGTGTGAATTTGTATGTTCGTGTCGTGAAACGAAATAATTATAATACTTATTACTATAGGAATTCTAAATTATGTAGATTTGGTAACTAGCTTCGAGATGAGTTTATCCGGCATGCACGGACGTTATAATTAACTAGCTGCGCTCCGCGGTTTCACACGCGTGGCTCCGCTCCTATTGGTCTTAGCGAAATGATATTATAGCCTATAGCCTTCCTCGATAAATGGGCTATCTAACACCGAAAGAAATTTTCAAATCGGACCAGTAGTTCCTGAGATTAGCGCGTTCAAACAAAGAAACTCTTCAGCTTTATAATATTAGTATAGATTACTGTTGGAGTTCTGAATTACGTAGATTTGGTAACTAGCTTCGAGATGAGTTTATCCGGCATGACGTTATATTAATTATTCTGAAGAAAAATTTATTATTGAAAATACGAAAATTACAATTTCCATCGTATCAGCCTTTTAAATTATGTCTGATAGTGCAGTTAGGTAATAAATTATAAAAAATAGTAAGTATTTACCTTGTTATGTTTCGTAAATAGTTAAGCCTCACGGTACGGTGTTAATCGAGGACCGTGAAATACTTTGAAACCATGAAATAGAATCTTATTAAAATAATGAAATATCCAGATCGTTCCCAATTAAGCTGAATAATTACTAATCTTTAGCAATACATTACACATTTATACGTATACTAGTGGTCCGCCCCGGCTTCGCCCGTGGTACATATTTCGCAATAAAAGGTAGCCTATGTCCTTTCTCGGGTATCAAAATATCTCTATACCAAATTTCATGCAAATTGGTTCAGTAGTTAAGGCGTGATTGAGTAACAGACAGACAGACAGAGTTACTTTCGCATTTATAATATTAATATGGATTTTATGTTTCTTGATTTCGAAACATATAAAATATCATTAGCAAATCGCAATCAGGAAGTAGCATCAATTACATTCTCGCGCAGAAGAGCACGTAAATCTATCGGTCTTGTGCGTGATTTCTTTCCGGTGGTATTGGATTTCTCAACAGAAGACTATATAATATCAGATGTACATAATATGTGCATAATACATATATATACCACTAGCTTTCCGCACGCGGCTCCGCCCGCGTTTTCAAAGAAAAACCCGCATAGTTCCCTAGCTATATAATACTAGATGACCCATTTTTCATTGTTGCTCCTTGCTGCACCAATTGTTCGTAGCGTGATGTTATAACATAGCCTTTTTCGGTAAATTTACTATCCTCCACAACAACTTTTGAATTTTAATACAGTTCCTGAGATAAGCTCGTTCACTTATTTTAAGCAAGTAATAAAATATCGATTTTTCCTACACGAAAATTCTAAAATTAACTATAGGTCATGAATGTCATGGTTTGCAATCAATACGACTGATGGCCCACATGTTTGGTATAATTTTTCTTTGAACATTTTACTTCAGTTCAAAGTCCCACCTTCACTTTCGTCAAAGGCTGAAGGCAGAAGAGGGTTATTCTTTACGCAAAAGATTCAGTGGGATAAATCATATTTCTTGCCAAAGAAATGAAGAATTAAAAAAAAATTAAATTTGCAAAAGAATTAATTTTTGTGACATTTTGATAGGATCAATCGTGAGACCAATACACACATATACATAACAATTAACAAGTAATTGGTTCTGACAAAAAAACGAATTTACATAGTCATCAAACATAAATTAAAATTTACGTCTATTTCGTAAGAACACAGAAGTCCACAGAAGAGCTGGGAAGAATTTATATAGGCTCTTGAATACTCGTGTTGGCCTGGAGACGGGCAGCTGCTGATGGGGTCACGGACGAAATCTACCTATACCCGTGGCCCCGTCGTTGATGCGGCTTGACAGAATACAGTGGGGTTTTGGTCGGTAGGAATCCGACATAACCCACGGCCCTATCCCCGGAAGCCGTGGGTATCTATGCAAGATTTCCCCACTTAAAAAAAAAAAAGGCTCTTGAATACTCAAGCTTGTCTATTCATACTATTCATATACTGGACAAACAAAACAGAACTGTTAAATTACTATGCACTTTGATAAATCTGTCGATTTTTCTTCATTCAGTCGCTTTCATTCAGAACAGAACCATTATGTGAATACAATGTGGGCACAATTCAATTTCTAGCAATTTCCAACTGATGCGTCCGCGATGGATCCCGTTGTGTGACCGAGCCGTGTCACTCGTTTGATGTATTACGTATGGTTTGTCGGTTTGATGGAGATGTATTGTGGCTCTATAATCAGGCTTTAGTATGTTTAGTATATAGTATACTAGCTTTCCGCCCACGGCTTCGCCCGCGCTTTCAAAGAAAAACCAGCATAGTTCCCGTTCCCGTGGAATTTCTTGGATAAAACCTATCCTAAGTGTTAATCTAAGTTACCCTCTATATGTGTGCTAAATTTTATTGTAATCGGTTCCGTAGTATTTGCGTGAAAGAGTTACAAACATACACACACATACATCCATCCACACAAACTTTCGCATTTATAATATTAGTAGGATTTAGTAGGATACCATGAAAGCAATTGATGTGTCGATAGTAACTAGGTAAGGGCTGGCGCAGATATGGCGGAGCGCAGTTTTCATTGTCAAACTATTATCGACATTGTCCTCTTTAAAATATGTAATATTGCCGAGGAGCAGCGAAACGTCACATGCGAAAAAGGTAGCGCGCTGCGCTTTTGACAATGAAAAATTCTCAGCGCTGCGCTCCGCCATATCTATAGGATAGGAATTAGGATCATAGGAAGAATAGTTAGTTGTTACATCCTCGTGAAATGTAGACATGTGCTTGTAGCGATAGTACCACCTTATCTGTTTTTTCGTGAAATAGTTTTATTTCTGTTAAGCTATTGCATAGCTTCTATCGCGGGCCTTGAGCGCGGAGACCGAATCGAGAAATTCCGTAACGAAAAAACCTCACGCTCCCCACTCCGACGGGCTTGGAGGTGTGGCTTGAAGGCATGCTATGCAATAGCTTTACCGCGGCAGTCCCCGAGTGCCACACGTCTTTTTTTTATTATAAGCTATACCCCGCGGTGTTACGCAATGATGTTATAAGTAAAAAGGTGTACATAGGTAGCATTGCATGTCCTATTTCAATGCTTATAGTTTGACCCTGAATCTTCAACTATTTTCATACCAAATACCATCACAAATAGTTACTGTGACATTTATTATTAATCGAATAATTGTAATTCTTTCCATAAATCTTTTCCTCTAAACGCTTTTCTATAGGTATGTATCTGAATATTAAATAACACATTTAAGTGAACGTTGAGAGTAAAATTTCAAGGTCGCGTCATGGCAATACCGTCACGTCATGGAGTAAGGCGATAAATTTGGTATCTTTGAATCTTACCAAGAAGGTTTCACTTCTGACACGTGTGCTCGGCACACACGCTCTTTTTAGAAGAACATTTGCTTTCTTTGTTGTCGGGTACACACAATTGAATGGGGGTGAAATAGGGGATGGAATTTGTATGGGGAATAAGTGGCTTGAGATAACGAGGTGTGTACGCTAGTTAGACTGCGGGTGGAAAGTGCCCTAAGTACTACGAAGGGCTTGATGATTTTCAAATGTCTCGCCGCAAAAAAACACGCTACGCATGGAAACATGTCTGTACCAATAATATAAACGATATAAATGTACCACGAACGAAGCCAGGGCGAACATTCGTTTTGATTATAACTTATTTAACTACAGTCATGACACTTCGGACCATTCGATTGGTATTTTTTTTTATTACAATAATATTCTGTAGTTCTGAAGGAATCAAAATAATATAATTGTAAAAATCAAGTAACTATACAAATAAAAGTTAAGTCGTATCGAACGTATTGTATAGAGTTTCCATACTGTTCTATATGTATACTGTGTCGATAAGCTCTAAGCTTACTGCATTGCATCGGGAGTAGCTTTTATAGCGCTCTTTTGTTTATCTCATGTCGATACACATGACTGCACACGTTTATGCGATAAAGTACCTTAATACTTTAATATTAGGATGTAATTTGCAATGATTTCGTTTAAATGTTATTCGTATTTGAGATTTGATACAAATTAATTCAAAAACTTTTATATTCACAACGTTATGTTATGTAATCTAATCCATATTCATAAGTATTTAACACAGCTACTCGTTAAATACTGCAATGTCAGAAAATTACAATTTATAATTAGTATTCGATTGTTTCATGTTTTTGAAGATTATTAAATATCCTTTTCATACTTCACTACATAGTTAGTATAAAACAAAGTCGCTTTCTCTGTCCCTATGTCCCTTTGTATGATTAAATATTTAAAACTACGCAACAGTTTTTGGTGCGTTTTTTTAATAGATAGAGTGCTTCAATAGGAAGGTTTTAGTATATTATAATTTATTAGGTTTGAGACAAAGCGGGAAAACCTGCGGGCGGTAAGCTAGTACTAAAGTTAAAATTGCAATACGATTTCGATAATACAATTTTTTTTAATAAAACGATCAATCATTCGATACTAGTAACTCGGCAAACGGTTAAAGTACTTAAAAAGTATGAGAAAGTACCTACCTATAATTTTGTTTGAAATTTGTTTACGTGTGGATTGCTTTAACCCGGTTACGGGTTTGATGCATAGCAGATATGTAATTAATAAATGCTTACTCATATTATAGACAATATTAGCGTATTCGTAGATTGATTATATGAATGATCTGATTTTGACTGGCTAGTTGGCTTGGTTGGTAGTGACCCTGCCTTCCAAGCCACTGGTCGTGGGTTCGCTACCCACCCGGGACAAATATTTGTGTCATGTGTGATGAACATAGATGTTTGTTCTGTGTCTGGGTGTTAATTATCTATATAAGTATTTATTTAAAATTGTATATGTATGTTTATCAGCCATCTGGTTTCCATAACACAAGCGAAAGCTTAGTATGGGATCAGATCGTGCCGTGTGTGAATATTGTCCCGAAAATATTATTAAAAATATCTATTTGTCTCTCACGAAACTTCTTGATTCGAACCGAAATCTACGTCTTACTACAAAGTCTACATTTATTTAAAATGTCTATTCCTACATCCTTAGGAATGAAGGAATTTTGTAGCAATCGAAATTTAATTAAATAAATCAAGCCGCTACTCTAATATTATATTGTTTGATATAATATAATCAATTGTTATACTAGCTTCAACCTAGCACTTTTTGTAGATACCAAGATAAACAGCGTTTCAGCAGCATTTCTTTCAAATAACAGTCGTATTTGCGTATAAATACAAAAATAAACCATAATAAACTTCGCGTTCATAACGGTAGTAGGATTTTTACTCTGTAGAACGTTAAATCTCTTTGTCTCGTAGAACACCTGTCGTTTGAACGCCAGGGATCAAGCCTCCAATCGTGTCGGATTTCTGAAGCAACGAACTGGTGACCTGTGGTACCGGTTAAATCTGTATAGTCGCTTAATATAGGAGGATAGAAGATATTCGATGCTTTAGAGTAGTAGTCTTAAATATGTCTATTATAAAAATGATTAAATGTAGTAAAAAAAACTCACTGAATATTGTATTGTTACCGATCCTTGATAAGTATACAAAGTTCGAATTAAATCTGTCTGTTTAGATTTATTTGGTTCAAAATCGAGTCTAAAGAAGGCTGGCTGTTACCTACATAACATATAGGTGAAACAAAAAAGCATGTTCAAAGACGCGGATCCAAACAATGCAGCAGGAAATTATTTTTAGTGTTTTAAAAATATTTTGTTAGCTGCTGTTTGGAACAATACCTGCCGCTGAGTTCCATCATCGTACCGCACGCCACAAACTAAAATATCACCCACACCACCTTGACTCCTGGCGATCGACGACTGCGCGCTTCAAAAGAAGCTTCTTTCCGCGCACAACGAGTTTATGGAACGAACTTCCTCATGCGGTGTTTCTAAACGGTTACGACTTAGGGACCTTCAAGAAAAGAGCGTACTCCTACCTTAAAGGCCGGCAACGCACTAATAATGTCCCCGGCATTGCTGGTGCCTATGGGCGACGCAGTGCACTTAACATCAGGTGACGCGTCTGCTCTGTTGCCTCCTCTTGTATAAAAGAAAAAAAAAATTAATTTTAATCGAAGTTCCCGAAAAATATTTTCATGTGGTACAATTTGAAGTGGTACCTCCTCCCAGGAGAGTCAATGACCATCTAGGTAGAAAAAAGTACTCTAACTTACGAAGGAAAATAACAATAGTATTTTTTATTGAAGATTCGCTATTAAAATAGTTCAACTATTCAAGCAATAACTGCATTTGAATTTATCCAAGGCGAAATCGTTAAAGACGCAGCGTAGGCAATCGTGATCGTCTCGCAGTCGGAGGTTGGTAAATTGCGTCGCTACGAGCGTGACCTATATACACTGAAGACTAGACTGCGAAGTAAATAAAGCCTAGATATAGTATGGGATAAAGAAAGAAAATAACACGTATTTACATTTTACATTTTTATTGAAGTGAAACAAAACTTCAAACTTTAGGAGAGTTTAGAGTAAAATTACAAGGTAGCGTCATGGCAATACAGTCACGTCAAGGAGTAAGGTGACGATTTTGGTATACCATATATTTGAATCTTACCAAAGAAGTTTCACTTCAGACAATGTACTCGGCGCACACGCAACGAAATAACGTTAATATATATATATATATTCGTATATATACGAATACGAAATATATTTCGTAACAGAATCGTTTTAAAAGTGTCCGATTTTTACTATTGTTATAATACTTTATTCGATGGATGTTTTAACGAAGGATTAAAATATCGGGCGTCAAACAATCAAAACGTTATTGTGAAATTTTCATAATTGCATACAGTCTACAGAACTGCTTATTAATTGAAGCAGTATTGTTTGTGTTAGTGATTTTATTAATTAGACAACATACTACCACAAAAAGAAAGTAGCTATTTAACTATGTAATTAACTAATAGATACCTAATTCCACATAGGTATTCTAATGGAATTTTGATCTTTGGGATATCATTAAATGGTTCTGAGTTGAGTAATTTCACTTAATGCTTTACAATCTATACTAAATTACTAATATTATAAAGAGGGAAGGTTTGTAATTATGTATGTAGGTATGTATGGTTTTCACGCATAAACTACTGGACCGATTTTGATGAAATTGTGCACAGACAGTCTTTAGACCCTGAGAAAGAACATAGGATACCTTTTATTGCGAAGTATGTACCACGGGTGAAGCCGGGGCGGACCGCTAGTATAATATAATTACATATTATGTATTTATGTACATATTTTTATGTGGTCTTAGTGCCATGCTCGATAAATGCCCATTTATCGAGCATGGCCGATATCTAACACCGAAATATTTTTTCAAAGCGGACCATACGTTCCTTAGATTAGCGCGTGTAAACAAACAAACAAACTCTTCAGCTTTATAATATTAGTATAGATTAACAAACAAATCTTTTCTCTTTACAGTGTTATAGTTACTTGGCTTATCTAGGTTATCATTTCGACACAGCCCAGTGTATACATAACATATAACACTAAAGTGAACTAGAATTCGGGGTCAATGTCATCGGTATAGGTGGAAATCGATTTATTTGAGTTTAATTAATTCTACGCTAGCCGTGTGTCGATAACGTCTAGACTTCAGACTATGCTTCAATATTACACGCAGGTGTTTTGATTGAGATATTGAATACCTTTTAACGCGCTTTATTGATTACTATGTTTCCGCCCGCGGCTTCGCACACGCAGTCAAAGAAGAACCCGCATAGTTCCCGTTCCCGTGGGATTTCCGGGTTTGCATAATTTTTCCCGGGATAAAAAGTAGCCTATGTCCTTTCTCGGGTATCAAAATATCTCCATACCCAATTTTATGAAAATTGGTTCAGTAGTTTAGGCGTGATTGAGTAACAGACAGACAGACAGACAGAGTTACTTTCGCATTTATAATATTAGTATGGATTTATCACTAGCTTACCGCCCGCAGCTTTGCACGCTTTGTATAAAACTTAACGAATTATAAGTACACTAAAATCTCCTTAGAGTAGGTATAAGAATTTTAGACATTTTAACGCGATTTATTCATAACTAGCTTCACCAACTTGTTCTAAAACTTATAATGATTTGTTCATTGTTCTACGCCTTCCTCGAGAATAACTTTCTCTAACTAAAATCATTTACAAAAACAGCATCTAAATCCGTTGCGTAGTTTTGAAGATCTAGCATACCTACTGACAGACAGCTTGAAGCGATTTTGTTTTATACTTTATTATACCAGTCTGCCCATGAACACTATTGCTGTAAAGTATTCGAAACGTCGGGATAAATAACATGAATGTATCGTGTTTTAAATCCGTTAAAAGTCTTTTAACTTACTACAGGTGTTTAAGTATTTTTCTAGTGTTTAAGTGCTAGAAATAGCGGTAAAGTTAAGTAAACCTATAGGTTGGAATATAACGGACTTACTTTCTACGTTAATAAATTTCGCTTACGAATGACGAGAATATGTATGTCTAGTTTATGATTAACAGGATGTTCGTTATAATATATTGTAGTTGATATTGTGTGGGTAGTCTTAAATTTTGCGTTTGTTTTTAGAGAAAATGGGACAGATTTTCTATTGAATTGGTAGACATGTTAGTTTTCTAAAATCTAAACGATTTTTTATTAGATTACTAGTGCAATGTAACTAATTGTATGTGCATTGTAATTTCTATGTGAAATATCGTCAAACGTCTAACAAGACATCATCATCATACATAGTAAAAAACAAAGTCGCTTTCTCTGTCCCTATGTCCCTTTGTATGCTTAAATCTTTAAAACTACGCAATGGATTTTTAATAGATAGAATGATTCAAGAGGAAGGTTTTTTGTATATTATTTATTGGAACAGCGGGCGAAGCCGCGAACGGAAAGCTAGTTGTTAATAAGGGAGTACTATTTTTTCGACGTGCTAATATATTAAATTGTGAGCAAAATAAATTTTAGATATAAAACACATACAATTTTATGTCTTCCGGAAGTTTTTACCAGAAATTGACCGGAACGAAACGCAAAGTTGTTGACCTCGGCCATGGTTAACTATGGTAAATGAGATTTTGTACGTACATACTAGCCAAATTTAATCATAATAATTTGGTAATGAAGATATTATTTAGGTACTTACTTATAAATTTATTAATTTAAATTTTAAATCAAAGCTCAGACAACAAACAACAGGGCACAACAGTCGTATCGCGCGTTTAATTAACTGACTTCAAAAAAAAAGGAGAAGGTTCTCAATTCGGCCGGTATATTTTTTTATATGTAAATTTTAAATACTGAAGAATTTGTAAATAGTCTGTGAAAGTTTCATAAAAATAGGTTTAGCCGTTACAGTAATTTCCCGGAATATTTCCACAGATTCTTTTTTACTACAATTTAAAAAAATAATTATTTTGTATTTCCAAACATTATATTATTTTTATTTGTATAGTTTCCTATTGTCTACATAATATGTATGATATTTATCGAATAAAGATTAGTCAGACCCTGCAGCGTACGAAATTTCAGCCAAATCCGTTCAGCAATTTCGGATTTCCGCTTAAAAGAGCAACCAACATACTTACTTCTTCACACCACACAAATAAACTATCAGATAATATTAGTATATATTATCTGATGTAATATCTCACATACATTGGATAAGTGCGTACATTGAATATATGCGTCATTCATGCGTTTTTATAACTCCATTCAAAATATTATTTTTGTCCGTCGTGAAGCAAGTTTGCAACGAAGCTGAAGCTATTAAATCTATACTAAAATCATAAATGTAAGGTAGGCCTTGAATGCAATGAATTGAATGAAGTCGTTTCTAATTTATAATTTTTTGAAGAACAATAATTGGTAGAATCATTACGAATGTTAAATTTTGTTCGTTTTGATAAATAGGCTTAAAGGCTGGGGATTTTGTGGTAATAAAATCATCATGCAACGAACACAAATCCAGAAAAAAAATCGTTCGGCCTTTCTTCAGTTATAAATTGTGCGACTAAGCTGAGCTTTTCGTATAGATACATTATAAGTTTACAATATTCGTACATACTTAACTACTGACGTACGCTAACCGCATCCTTGGCACAAGAACCGAGAGGTCCTGGGTTTGATTCCCGCTGAAGACGAAGAAAAGTAATGGTCTGGAAGGGCACAGAAGGCCGATCTACTTGTCCCTGAAGAAAATCGATCAGTGAAACAGATGTATGCATAATGCATCCGCCCCAAACCCCACTAGGGAACACGGGACCACAGAATACATAATAGTAGCTAAACGCTACAGAACGGACACTCTCCGCCTCCCGCCAAAATTAAACACTTACCTCACCCCGCACGATCAGCCATGTTATGGTACCCATTTCCCGCAAGGACGATACCAACGACGTCTTAGACGAAACGCAACGAAGATTGACAACATTAATCAAATTGACTTAAAGTAATTTTATTATTTTGGATTTGTGATTATCGTTTTTCGTAGAAAATGGTTAAATATTGTGCTGTTTACGGATGCATTTCATCAGAAAAACGCGAATTTTTTTTTACACTAGTCACAAATGTGCCAACCATAAAGCGTTAACACACACATTTGCAGTCTCTACAGTGTGACTGTCAAAACGATAATTTTGTATGGAGTGTCCGGGGTGTGACGGGACTTCACTTTTTATGACATACAGCTACTATAACCTGTAAAGACTCATCAAACAACAACCATTGTTGATCATCGGTCGTTAGCTTCGCGAGCGTGTGTTGATCTTGATCGTTGCCTTAAAGGGACTGGCTTGACGTGTTTGAAAACGTATCTACTATCTATATATATGGATATGTATCTATATGGATATGTAGGTTTTTTTTTTAAATATGTATGTGGGTATTAGGTATTGCAATAAAATCTACTGTATGGTGAACAAAGATGAGGTTAATCGTGCAAATTATTATTCAAACAGCTGTTTGTTGGATGTTGGGATCGTTTGTTTGTTTTGTAAGGATAAATTATTAAATTTATTATCATAATATTGAAAATAATAATGCACATCATTCTCATCATTTTCACATGTTAATAAAAGTAAATTTTAAAACTAAAAGTAGATTTTTAACGTTATTACAAGTCGGACATAACGTCTTAGGTATTGTGATTAATTTTAAATCAACCGACATAAAAATATATCGTAATATACCGTACCACCATCGATGTCTAAATTATACCACTCAGTGGCAATGGCAGTTGGTACTTATCATCAACACTTTATTCTAAAACTACTTACGATTAACATTAGTAACACGTATATCGTAGCAGAAGAAACGAAAAACGCAAAATAACATAAAAACTGCAGTCATTATAATATTATATCAATGCGATGTTATTATTAATGCATCGCTGGAATATTGCCAAGTGAAACTTAACGGATTATGATTAAAAATTCTACATATATCGGTCGACTTCTTATTTTTAGATAATAAACCCACTATTGCGCGTCGTTTACACGATGTCGTAACGATAAACCGCAAGCGATATGTGCACTCGTGTAAACACGACTTAGTGAAACGTATACGATAAGTTAGGAATAATACCCACTGGATGTACTATTTAATAAATGAATAGATAGTTGTGTATAAGTGAATATAGATAATAGAACAGTGTTATAATCACTGTACACGTATGATTAATCCTATATTTTAGAAAATATAAAATAGTTAATGTTTTTTTGATAATAATATTCAATCAATTACAAGGTAATAAACTGATTAACGAAAACATGTTTTAACGTTACAATGGTTATTAATAAAGCTATGAACTAAGATGATTTGTAGAAAAAATAATACATAATAAAGAAACGTGTTACTATCTATACTAATATTGAGGCTGAAGAGTTTGTTTGTTTGAACGCGCTAATCTCTGGAACTACTGGTCCGATTTGAAAAATTATTTCGATGTTGGATAGCTCATTTATAGAGGAAGGCTATAGGCTATATATCATCACGCTACGACCAACAGGAGTGGAGCAATGCGGGTGAAACCGCGCGGAGCAGCTAGTTACAATATAAAACCTTCGCCAATACTTCATATGGAATTCATTATATTCTAATCTACTGTAACAACGGATACTTAACACGCATATAAAGATAAAAGCCAATTTAATAAATCGCCATAGATACTATTAATTGGTTTATTATTATAAACGTCATTACGATATCGTTTAAACGGCATTCAGATCACTTATATGTCTTCCTTGCATAAAATATATCGGCAATAATACGTATTTTAATGCTTTATGCACATAAAAATCAATTAGCCAAGACAATATTAGTTAACCCAGATTGAAGTGTTGCGTAGAAAACTTATTTCTCAAGAAATACAATAATTATTCTATTGAAGAAAACAATGGATAATTAATTAGTTAGTTGATTCTGCGTTGTGTTATTTTGATAAGTCTGCTTTGTTTAATACTGAATGTCATATAGCAAATTAGCAATAAGCATACTTTGACTGAAATAGTTCTGTCTAAGGAGTAGCCTCTATAAGATCTCTACGAATTAATAATCCTTACGAGAATTATAATGCATCAATTGAGCGGTGAGCCTCGACCAAAATTTCGACCTTGGTGAAATAAAGTCTTAAAATCAAAGATACGAAGAATCTCTTACAAGAGACCAAAACAATTAAAAATGAATGAAGAATAAAGATAAACAATTTAGGATCCTCTTTGCTCTAGGCAAAATTAAACTCTATCGTCCTTCGCACCTCTCTATTCTTACCTATGTATTATAACGACAAAATAACTTGCAATAATAATAACACAGGTAAATCATAGTTACTTTCAACGCTTAAATTGTAGCTCTGATTCATCCAAATACATAAATAGAAAGATATTTCTAAAATTTACTTTAAAATGTGCTATTTATAATTATTATTAATAATCATTTATATATATTGTTACAGATATGGGGCGACCTGCGAGAGGGCATCGAACAAGTATACAAGAGGCAACACATGTCAAAGTTGAGATATATGGAATTATATACGTATCCTTTTTAATATAAATATACGCCATATGGTATAGCATTGGCCTAAATACAATAGGGATTTAGGGTACCTAAAATATGTACTTTATCTACTTTAAGAATTATGTCAACTAATAATATGTTTTCCTATTTAAAAGAAGATTGGAGAGAAAGATTTCGAATATCATACAAATACAATTTACATACCGATCATACATTCTGAACTAATATCTGAACTAATAAATGCACTGAAATTTGGCAGTGCAGAAAGTACACAGGCAATTATAATTTTATAAAAGAAAATTCCGGTTTTAACTGTAAACCTTAGTGAAAATTTTGGCCATTTTGTCTTCACGTAGAAATAAAAAAACAATGAAATTTCCTATACACACAAAAACAGGCACGTATACAACTACTGTACGTCCGTACATCAGCAGAGCGGTGGGCCCGTGAGTAGGGGTAGCAACACCTCGAGCAGACTTCCGTTTGGGAGTGGCAAGAAAATGGTAACAAATCACAGTCACTACATAGTATTAAACAAAGTCGCTTTCTCTGTCCCTGTATTCATTTGTATGCTAAAATCTTTAAAACTACGCAACGGATTTCAATTCTTTTTTTTTTTTTAATAAATAGAATGATTCAAGAGGAAGGTTGAAGTATATAATTTATTAGGTTTCAGACAAAGAGGGCGAAGCCGCGGGCGGAAAGCAAGTATAAAGCACGAAAAGAGCTCACTGTGCATAGTATTCCTGTGCTTCACTAAGTATTAATGTAGCATACCACTGTATGCTACATTAATAGGGTAATTCCGAATGTCAGGGTCAATTAATAATGTTAAATAAATACGTAACCAGTGATTGATTGAACAAATATTCGAATATGAATGCCATTATTGCCAAACTCCTTCATTTTCATACGATACCTTAACGATACCCACAATAATATGATGCTCTGAATTCACAATTTTCCGAATTGTGGGGTACATTTGGAATTCCTCGATTGCACTTTATGCAAGTTTTATAGAATTAAAGAAAAACTGAAAACGTGTTTGTGAAATGGTTTCATTTAACCTGACTTCGAACACTAAAGCAAGAGCACTTAGGGCCTAGGCCATAGACGAAACATAATGATTTGATTTAAAATTGTAATACAAAGAAAATATACATGATATCGGCATAAGTATGTTAGTTGATTCTGCGTTGTGTCGTTTTGATAAGTCTGCTTTGTTTAATACTGAATTTTGTTTAAGCATACATACTTTGACTGAAAAAGTTCCGTCTTAGGAGCCTTTTTAACATCTCGACGAATTCATCGATATATTTAAAAGTTTTTTTTTTATATAAAAAGCAGAAACAAATTTCTTTGTTGCAATAATGCACTATGCATGAAACAAAACGAAGTTTATAAGATCTCACAACAAATTAATTCTTATTGTAATAACGTTAAGGTCTATTTTACTTACAGACGGGTCAAGTGCCAGGCGGCGCGCAATTGGTTGGACTGGAACTCTACAAGAGGCTGAGGGAATTCCTAAGAATGTATCTTATAAATTTGTTGAAGGTATGTTAATATTCATTTTGAATATTCGTCTAGTTTACTATTCGAATAGTTTACTAATTCGAGAATCAATTAATTATGTAACATTGTGTTATTTTAAAACACTTTTTTTGTTCAGTTTTTATTTCATAGATTTTCCGATATTTGCGTCTATTATTTGCATTATTAAATACTGTAATTGAAATAAACAATAGAATGGCGCAGTTACGCAGACTCACCATCGGGCTTAAAAAATGTCCTTTGCAAAACTCTGCTAACGCGTCCTTTAGGCAGAGTTTTAAAATGAGTGATACAATATACTTTGAACATTACAGCCACGAAATAAGGTGTTAATTTCTATGTATAAATCTTTGTTATATACAATACATACTTGACGATCTTTCAATAGGCGACTAGATGTTTATATTACGTTATTGTATACAACAGAACGGCGCAGACCTCATGGGCGAAGATGTGCTAGCCTTCTACACTAAACAGTGGGAGGAGTATCAGTTCTCGTCTCGCGTACTGAACGGCGTGTGCTCCTACCTTAACAGGCATTGGGTCAAGCGGGAGTGTGAAGAAGGCAGGAAGGTATGCTTAAAGAACTTGTTGCCTATATATTCGAATAAAATTTGACATTTTCCACATATGCTATATTCAGATAAAATATTTAGTACAAATTACATAAAGGCAACACCATAAATACAATAAAAACCTGAAATTTAAAGATAGTTTTTTAAATTACTTTTTTCATCAATTTTGTTGACTATTTACAGACAATCAAACCTACCACATTCAATTGATAACCATTTGAAAGGCTTTTAAAACCCAATTTTAAATTCTTGTTTCAAGTTACCAAACGCAATCAGACTTAAATTTATATCTAAAAAAAAATTGACACGGACATCTATGGTATTAAACAATGGAAAAAATATTCTTCAATAACCAGACTTAGATAAAAACTCGTTTCACCTAACCTCTATTCATTTAAAACCATTAAAAAGTTATTTTTTTATTTTTCGCAGGGTATATACGAAATATATCAACTTGCGTTGGTGACGTGGCGCGACAATCTGTTCAAGTGCCTAAACAAACAGGTGACGAATGCTGTGCTGAAATTGATTGAACGCGAGCGGAACGGAGAGACGATCAACACTCGGCTCGTTTCTGGGGTGAGTTTTATATGTTTCTAGCTGCTCCGCGAGGTTTCAACCCCGTGGCTTCACTAGTTCACTCCTGTTGGTCGTAGCGTGATGATATATAGCCTATAGCCTTCCTCGATAAATGAGCTATCTAACACCCAAAGAATTTTTCAAATCGGACCAGTAGTTCCCGAGATTAGCGCGTTCAAACAAACAAACAAACTCTTCAGCTTTATAATATAAGTATAGATTTGTTCAAAGATAAATTGTCCCTCATTATACTTTGATACATGTGAAGGCTTATAAAATAGTTCACACTACACATTTCTCATCATAACTGTAAGAAATAGCATTATAATAAAAGATAAACATTATGCAGCTTGATATAAAAAGTTTACATCAATTTTTTTGGTTCCTTTGTTGTTGTTTTTTTATGTATTTTTTTTTCATAATTTAGTATGATCTATTGGTATGGTCTTTCCATCAGTTTGTATCCAGAACTCCTTCCCATTTAACATTTCTCGTGTTATAAATTTATAATTGTAAAATCTTGCATTGTATAACTCAATAAAGGTATTGTAAATGGCGTCGCTCAATTGTCTAACTGTGATATTTCGTTGGATTATTGACAGAAATCTTAAGTAAGCGAGAGACAAACAGAACACATATTTTCAATCCCTTACATTAGCTGTCCATGTAGTAAATGTATTTGAAAAATGATTTTTATATAATCAATACCTTTCTTCCATACAATTTAGTGTCTACTAAATAGTACTTGGTCATTAATAATTTATTCTATACATATATTTTAGTGCTATAACTTTCTCTTGACCGCCTCCTTGGTACAGTGGTTGACGCGTGAGCGTAGAACCGAGGGGTCCTGGGTTCGATTCCCGGTGGAGACGAAGAAAAAAAAATGACTCGGTCTGGCAGGACACAGAAGGCTGATCACCTACTTGTCCCTAAAGAAAATCGATCAGTGAAACAGATGTATAATGCATCTGCCCCTTACCCCACTACGGGGACACGGGACTTCACTTTTATAACTTTCTCATTATCAATTTCAGGTAATCAACTGCTATGTAGCCCTTGGCCTCAACGAAGAGGAACCATCAGCTCGAGGCCAGAACCTCGCCGTGTATAAGGAGACATTCGAAGCCATCTTCCTTGAGGACACGGAGAGATTCTATACAAGAGAAAGTACGGATTTCCTGAGGAACAATCCGGTCACTGAATATATGATTAAGGTGGGAATTTATTGATAATATGATTAAAGTGTGTAATAAAAAAAAATAATAAAAATAAAATAAATCTTTATTTGACCTCTACACATGCATTACACAAGTAATAGTGATAACTTGTAAAAGCGAAAGATCGGATGTGAAATGGAGCAATAACAAAGAAATTTCTCTTTTTTCATATATATCTACATAACGTCATTAGTTTTTACATACAAAGGCAATAAAGTCTGCAGCAACTCAAACACAATCTTAAAATACATAGAAGTCGATCTCAAACATCACGTAATAAACTAAATTACCTAACTAAAACAAAAATCCCAGGCGGGAAACACGGAAAAGCAATTAACTCAACAAGGAATCAAACAAAATCATGTTCTTAAAAAAAATTGTATAATAAATGCCTAACTAAAACACATTGTCATACAAAACAAACACTACTTCAAACATTGAGATAATAATACTACGTATGGAGGAGACACCACGAACAAAATCTGTGCGCCATTTTTTTGTTCTAAGTTTTAAAAAATATTATCTAGTAAGGTACTTACCGATGAAAGTTATTCCTTTGCACTTTTCCGTATTATTTGTGCAATATCGTAACACACACTGCGTATACAAACATTTGATGCGTTTCACTTTAAAACAAATAAAAAATGAGCGTGCAGTTACGCCATATGGCGTATGTTGAGCGGAACATAAGTGATGTAGGCGGTGTCGTCTCCATATGTATATCTCAATGACTTCAAACAAAAAAGCCATACAAAAAAAACTAACCCCTTTCTCACATTGCAGGCGGAACAAAGGTTACAAGAGGAACAGAGGCGTGTGCAAGTGTATCTCCACGAAACGACCATGGAAAGACTGGCCAAGACCTGCGACAGAGTTCTCATCGAGAAACACCTGGAGATATTCCACGCTGAGTTCCAGGTGAGATATAAATCTCGTGTCACAATGTTTGTCCTCAATGGACTCCTAAACCACTTAACCGATTATAATAAAATTCGCACACCATGTGCAGTTCGATCCAACTTGAGAGATAGGATAGTTTAAATCTCAAATCGTTTAAGAGAAAGCGGGCGAAGCCGCAGGCGGTAAGCTAGTCAAATATAAGAAAGTTTGTAAAAAACCAATACCTAGTATCGCTGGTAACGCTAAACGAACGCTACGCATCGCACATCTCTGGTGGAAACCCAGCCTAATACCGAGTGAAGATTTTAACAACTACGTTTGGCCGGGTCGTCTTCGTTCAATAATCTTAACTTATGAAACACGTTTTTAATCGTACTATTATCGGTTCGAATTTTGATTCTTATCTATATATTTTCTTCCAGAAACTCCTAGACGCTGACAAGAACGCGGACCTAGGTCGTATGTACAGCCTGGTGGCTCGTATACCGGACGGTCTGTGTGAGTTGCGGCGTTTGCTCGAGCAGCACATACACGCGCAGGGGCTGCAGGCGATCGACAAGTGCGGGGAGAGCGCTCATACGGTATGTACGGTACAACAACTCCGAAAAATACATCTTGTATACACATGTAAAAACATTATAAAACATGCCATAAACACGCAAAAGCACCAAAACAAATACATCAAATCATACCGGAACTCGCCATAAACTCATCAGCACACTCCGGACACTCCATACAAAATTATCGTTTTGACAGTCACACTGTAGAAACTGCAAATGTGTGTGTTAACGCTTTATGGTTGGCACATTTGTGACTAGCGTAAAAAAAATTCGCGTTTTCTGATGAAATACATCCGTAAACAGCACAATATCTAACCATTTTCTACGAAAAACGATAATCGCAAATCCAAAATAATAAAATTACTTTAAGTCAATTTGATTAATGTTGTCAATCTTCGTTGCGTATCGTCCTTGCAGAAAAATACGGACCATTTTTAGGCTGATCGTGCGGGGTGAGGTAAGTGTTTAATTTTGGCGGGAGGCGGAGAGTGTCCGTTCTGTAGCGTTTAGCTACTATTATGTATTCTGTGCCATCAGTATACGCCATGAACACCAAAATCACTCCATAAACACCAAACACATCAAAAACTCACCAAAATACACCATAAATATACTAAAACATGCGATAAACATACATAAACAAACCAGCCGTTCGGCGAGAGCGTGCACACGGTACGACACTAGTATAACACAGTAGAATAACACAGAATACACATTAAAACATAGAATACACAGTACAACACAGAATACTGCAGTACAATACAGAATACACAGTACAACATAGAATACACAGTACAACACAGAATACACATTACAACACAGAATACTGCAGTACAATACAGAATACACAGTACAACATAGAATACACAGTACAACACAGAATACTGCAGTACAACATAGAATACACAGTACAACACAGAATACTGCAGTACAACATAGAATACTGCAGTACAACATAGAATACACAGTACAACACAGAATACTGCAGTACAACATAGAATACACAGTTCAACACAGAATACACAGTACAACACAGAATACTGCAGTACAACATAGAATACACAGTACAACACAAAATGCCACAATGCAACAATAACATTACAATACAACAGGGTACATTACAAAATATATGAAAAAAATAAAAATACATGAAGTAAACCATGTTTTAAATCCATTTTAAAAATACAATAAAAATTAATAATAATTTCCCGTTCCAGGATCCCAAAGTATACGTGTCCACTATACTGGAAGTGCACAAGAAATATAACGCGCTAGTGTTGGTAGCGTTCAACAATGACTCTGGTTTCGTAGCTGCTTTGGACAAGGCTTGCGGACGGTTTATTAACAGTGAGTATTGTGTATATATACTATACTAGCTTTCCACTCGCAGCTTCGCCCGCGCTGTCAAAGAAAAACCCGCATAGTTCCCGTTCCCGTGGGATTTCCGGAATAAAACCTATCCTATGTCCCGGGGTAAAAAGTAGCCTATGTCCTTTCTCGGGTATCAAATTATCTCTATACCAAATTTCATGCAAATTGGTTCAGTAGTTAAGGTGTGATTGAGTAACAGACAGACAGAGTTACTTTCGCATTTATAATATTAGTATGGATTATACTAGATTTATAATGAGGAATGTTTTGTTTGTTACGAATAAACTGAAAAGCTGCTCAACTTTTATTACTGCTTTTGACAATGATTGCCATACCGACTTATCTTTCCAAGCTTGTATTTTAGGAGATATAGAAAGAAATTTAAATCATGGGAGCTATAAAAAATGTTCGTTGGATTTCATTGATTGATGATCCGTGCAATATTTTTAAAACCTCTAGTATTTTAATAAAAATAATAAACAATTTTGCGTATGTTTAGTTCTGACGATTCCATGAATATAAGCTTATTTTAATGACTGATTAGTTATTTCCGTTGCTGCTACAAAAATATTCATTACTAGCTTTCCACCCGCGGCATCGCCCGCGCAGTCAAAGAAAAACCCGCATAGTTCCCGTTCCCGTGGGATTTCCGGAATAAAACCTATCCTTATGTCCCGCGGTAAAAAGTAGCCTATGTCCTTTCTCGGGTATCAAATTATCTCTATACCAAATTTCATGTAAATTGGTTCAGTAGTTAAGGCGTGATTGAGTAACAGACAGACAGAGTGACTTTCGCATTTATAATATTAGTATGGATATTATATTAATTATTATTTCAACACGTCACCATTAAAAATGCAAAATAAAAATTTAAAAATAAATATTTACTGTAATTACTAAAAAAAATCCCACAGGCAACGCAGTGACTAAAGCGGCGAATTCGTCGTCCAAAAGCCCGGAGCTATTGGCCAAATATTGCGATCTGTTGTTGAAGAAATCTAGCAAGAATCCAGAGGAAGCAGAATTGGAAGATACGCTGAATCAAGTGGTTAGTAATTAGTGTATTTATTTATTAATTTATTGAAAATTAAGTTTAAAAATGAGCTTACAATTAGTGAGTAATTCTCTTATTTGACCTATAAATGTTTTGAAGTTGTAAAATATGTATGGAATTTCACATTACTTAAAGTCGGTTTTCTATTTATAATAAACTAGCTTACCGCCCGCGGCTTCGCCCGCTTTGTATAAAATCTAATAAATTAAATACTAAAACCTTCTTCTCTCTCTTTCTTGAATCACTCTATCTATCAAAGAAACCGCATCAAAATCCGTTGCATAGTTTGAAAGATTTAAGCATACAAAGGGACACAGGGACGGAAATAGCGGCCTTGCTTTTTACTATGTAGTGATATTGTGATAAATCTGCCTCAGCAAAAAAATAGATATCCACAAAATGTTTATAACTGTTTCTTATAATATTTATTTAAAATATCAAATTATTTTAAATTTCATATTGTATTGTTTATGCCAGTCACTTACATAAGATACTTGATAATAAATACAAGTAAAAGTTAAATTTTTGAACAAGATTTTTACATTAGGTTATTTTTAAATAGTAGTCATTCTATTCTACATACAAATATAAATTAAATTTCTTCTTTCCAGATGGTTGTATTCAAATACATAGAGGACAAGGACGTTTTCCAAAAGTTCTACAGTAAAATGCTGGCCAAGAGACTTGTGCAGCATATGTCTGCTAGCGATGACGCTGAGGTAAATAAATAATAAATATACATATTTATATATAAGTATGTAGATCGCACACTTAAAACATAAGTGGCACTATACAAAAAAATTCATTTTTGAGTTAAGTATGCAGTCAAAAGGCATAAAACGAAACGCGCCTAACGCAAAGATCCCGGTAGCTCTAATGCGTCAAATTTTTGCTAGATGTCGCTAGTGTCACTTATGAATTTGTCACAATTTGTCCGGTCGGTAATTGATAAACCGGCACTATGCCATTTCGCGTCAAGTCTCCGGTGGAAATCCTTGTCGAGGTGAGTCAAAAACTGGCACTTTGTGTAAAGTGCCACTTATTTAATTAATTTGCTTTCGAATATTTACAGCAAAGAGTATAGTAACTATGATTTACAGTGAGTAAATGCATAAGTGGCAGTTTGAATATAATGCCAGTTATTTAATAAGTTTAGTGTGGATTTTGTTTTTATACGAAATTCAATAACGGGCATTTTCTTTAAAGAGCCATTTAATCAATAAATATGCTTTTAAATTTTCGCTGTGCGTAATTACATTAGTGTCAGTTATATTATGTTAACTTTAATTAGGACTTTGTTTTTATTCGAATTTAATAATAAAAAAGGCATTTTGTTTAAGGCTTTTTGTATTATACTATCATGGATCCGAAAAGAAGTAGATGTAGAAGTATAATAGAATTATCAACTCAGAACAATCAAAGAAAAAAAGAAAATGATGACGATGATGGATCTCAAATTACTAAGCCTGCTTCTAAAAGAAATTCCGATATTGTTGAACCGCTTTCAACAATGAGTGCGTCCGATTTGAACATCATGAGAAGTTCATCCTTTAAGCTCTTATCACAACCAAACTAACACTGACGATGGTAACTTTTTTCTCGCCTGAGACGATGACAGAACAAACTTTCCATCAAATAAAAAATGCAGGAGATCAAACTCAAACTCGTCGTCATCGTCTTCGTCGTCCAGCTCGTTCTCATCTTCGTCCTCAAGCACATCATCCAGTTCAGCTTCAGCTTTGTCTATACAAAGGCCATAACCTAACCCAACAAATTACTCAAAGTAGGTACTATAGACACACGTAATAATTTCGACCCTTCTAATCCGGATGACGAAACAGAGAACCCAAAATGTAAAGTAAAAGGAATGACCAAATGCAAAAATTGATGACATTTCCTTCACTCAGATTGTTGAAGTTTCTAATAATCATCAAATAAGTGATCATCTTCCTGCTGATTCGAATCTTAAAAATAGTCTTGCTCCGAATGATGGTTATCTTGTCGCCTCTTCCAACCCTGCTGATAACGTCGAAATCATACATTTTAATACAAATGACACAGGAACGATGAACGATACTGCAAAAGAAGCTCCAACTCAGCCAGTTGATGCAATTACAAGAAAACGAAAAAGAATAAGATCGTTACATACTACAAATATTGTGAAGATACTAATAAATACAGGCAAAAATATGTTTCAAACTCAAAACGTTTTTCCAGCTAAAATGATTAAGCAACCTTGTGGAAGTACATGTCGTCTGAAAATCGCAGATAGAATTTCTGAAGAGTCACGAAAACTTATTTTTAACTTAACAGAGATAAAGTCCAGATATAAAATATATAAAAAGATTAACTCTAATAGAAAACCGAAGAAGGTTAACGAAGTTACTGCAAGATTTTTACTGACCCGTGATAATTAAACCTTTGATACGCTGATTTTTACGTAACTTTAACAGTTCCTACTTGGAAAGAATTTGATCTTAGCAAATTAATTGAAATACCTCTAATAACTGTACTGATTAGTAAGTAGTAAGAACAAGATTTTAATGTTAATGTTATTTATGACAATACTTTTATCTAGATTCAAACAGACTTGTTAATTATGAATATGTGTGGTAATTTTGACCGAAAACTATGAGCATGTGCCAAATAAATATAATTCTTTATTATTTTAGTAATTCTACTGTTTTATTTCTCTATTTGTTATTATTACAATGTAGGGAAAATAACATTTTAGAGGTCATTAAGCAAAAAGTTTTGAATAACTAGAAAACTATAACTGACACAATACTAAACATTTTTTTAAAATGCTTCTCCATTAATAAATAATCAATAATTTTATTGTTTGCCACTGGATACTGAAACAGCGTTAGTCAAACTGTTATTTTAATCCGATCACAAGTCTATATTTATATTTTTTTAGTTCCATATCACCAATTCAATTTTTAAAAAATCTTAAAACGGCCGTACTGTAAAATTAACATTTTCGTTTAGTGCCATTTATGTTTTAAGGGTGCGAGATGTTCAATAAAATATGTTTGTTTTTTATAACGTTCGCGTTAGATGCAATATATAAATATTTGGAAATTTTAAAGACTATAAAATCATATTCGATCCGCATCAATACTGAATGTTTTTCCATTCATTAAATTGTAAATTAAATATATCAGGAATACTGTAGCTTCCCACTAGTAAAAAAATATAATGTCCTGAATACTTTTATTTATTTATTACAGTAATTCTAAAATAATAAATGTTTTATTTACAGGCTTCAATGATCTCAAAGTTAAAACAGGCGTGCGGTTTCGAATACACAAGCAAATTGCAAAGAATGTTCCAGGTAAGTTACGTTTTAAATGTTTTATTTTTCATTAATGGATATTTTTCAATCAATAAAGTTTTCCAAATGTATCGACCACTTTCCCTTTTTTTTGTGCACTTAGTAGTTAAACTAATCAAACATATTTCGGCTAATTATTATTATTTGCATCGATGACGAGCATTCAGAACTAACGCCGCCATCTTAGAAAACGCTATCTTATGTTAAATCGTTGAGTACGCGCCACGAAAGAAGTCCCGAAGACGCGTGCCACGAAAGAAGTCCCGTAGACATTGCGCTCTATGCGCAAAAAAAAACTGACTTGTCAAATTTAGTACATACCTTCGCCGTGGGACTTTTTTCGTGGCGCGCACTCTTGTACTTATTTTAACAGACTTCGAACATTTCAATTCGACTTGCAAGGTTTTTTTTAAATATAATTTTTAATGTATAACAGGACATAGGCGTATCGAAGGATCTGAACGAGAACTTCCGCAAGCACATAGCGAACAGCAGCGAAGCGCCGCTGCACATTGACTTCAGCATACAAGTGCTCTCCTCCGGCTCGTGGCCCTTCCAGCAGTCCACCTCCTTCCAGCTGCCCACCGAGGTATACGATGGACAAACATATAAACACGTTGTTGGAAAATCACATACGCAAACACACACACACAGATAGATAGTCAAACAGATAGTATCTCATTCGAAACATTAAAAGCGTAGTTTATGGACCTTCTATTATATTTAAAAAAAAAAAAATTATTTATTTATTATCAATGTCCACATTTAAGTTCATCTAATCGAAAATTTCATAAATATTATATCAAAAGAAGAAATAACTAGATGAAACACAAAAACTTCTAGTATACTAGTAATAATACATAAGTACCCTATACTAATATGTCCTCACTTTATAAAATTAAAAAAACGATATAATATATCTGAAATGTATATTTTGGTTTTTATGGCATTCAATGCTTTATACATATAAAATTTTAAGGAATATAAAAAAAATCAATCACGAGGCGTGATTGTCGTTCCGGATTGGCGGAAGACGCGGGTTCGATTCTCGCTTCGTGATCAATTTTTTTCTATTCTTTAATAATTTATACATAATATATCTGCATATATTTAATTAATTTTTGTAACATATTCCAGTTGGAGCGTTCAGTGCACCGTTTCACAACGTTCTACTCGTCTCAGCACTCGGGCAGAAAGCTCAACTGGCTCTATAACATGAGCAAGGGCGAGCTTGTCACCAATTGTTTTAAGAACAGGTGTGTTTTTCTTTTGTGACAACCCTAACAAAATATCAAAAATAGGTATGAAAGGGCTAATATAATAAATACCAAAAAAATAGACTAATTAAAATAGGTATGAAATTGCACTAAGTGTTTTGTGGAATGTACTTTGTGTAAAAGTTCTATCACAAATAGATACTTTTTATATCTTTATTGTGTTTGGTTTTTTCAGTAAAAATTAATTTTTGTTGATTTTGGAAAGCGCCTTCATCGATAGAAATCTGTTGTGTTGCTGAGCTTAGCTTAGTTCTGAGATGCGTAAGATATATTTATTTTTGTTTATATCCCGTTTCATAGGGACGAATGGGTAGGTAGATAGCCAAAATCAAATAAAACATTTTGAAATTATTAAGAGAAAACTAGATTGACGTCGTTTTGTATTGTACTGTATTGCCACAATTCGAACAAATAAACGATTTGAATTTGAAATTTGAAGATTTATTTCACAGATCTATTGGTAAGAAGGTCAATCTCATTCTCCCCTGCCATAATAATGTTTCGCGTTCTTTTTAATATAATAAATAGATTAATTATTCAAGCGAAGAGTGAACCGGTACCTACTAGGGAAGCGGGTACCATCTTAGACCGCATCTTAGCTTTCCATCAGGCGAGATTGTGGTCAAGCGCTTCCCTATCTAGAGTAAAAACAAAATAACTTAATAGATTGTTAATTATTATGACTTACTAGCGGTCCGCCCCGGCTTCGCCCGTGGTACATATTCACGTTTTCTCTAAATAAGAACCATCCTCGAACTTCAAGGAATATTATTTTAAAAAAAACTAGAAATCGGTTAAGCCGTTCTCAAGTTATGCGCTTACCAACACATTTTGGGATTCATTTTTATATTATAGATTACTTACTAATCACACAGATACACACTACAAGCGAGCACGTTCCAAATGGCTGTACTCCTGCAGTACAACGACAACACGTCGTGGAGTGTCCGTCAGTTGGAGCATCATACTGGTATCAAGGGGGACTTTTTGATACAGGTTCGTATGGAAATATGTACTTATTATGTAGAAAATATTATGTTCTTTTGATTCAGGTTCGTTTGGAAATGTATTGAAAATGTGTTTAGTAACATTATAAATATAAGATATATTTTTATTATAACATATTTGATAATGTATGTAAAGATGGAACAAAGGGGATTATCTGATACAGGTTAGATTGGGAATATAGTGTACAAAATGGAAAGAAAGAAGAAAAAATCATTTATTTTGTCAAAGGCCAAAAATTTTCATGTACATTTTTTTTTTGTCTTTTTATATTAAATATACAAAAACGTATTTTGTTTAGAAATTAAATATTTTAACGGATTTTAAAAGCGATTTATTTATATTATACTAGCTTTCTTCCCGCGGCATCGCCTGCGCAGTCAAAGTAAAACCCGCATAGTTCCCGTTCCCGTGGGATTTCCGGGATAAAACCTATCCTATGTCCTTTCTCGGGTATCAAAATATATCTATACCAAATTTCATGCAAATTGGTTCAGTAGTTTAGGCGTGATTGAGTAACAGACAGACAGACAGACAGAGTTACTTTCGCATTTATAATATTAGTATGGATTCCCGGCATTTCGCACACTTTGCAGCTAACGTGGTCACGGGGAGACTAATATGTTATACGTCTTGACCCTCATTCAAAAATTGCTATTCGTGAACTACATCCACCTATTTCTCTGTAGTTATTAATTGGAGTATTTTTCTGGATGTTGGCAGTATTGGCTTATTGTTGCCAACATCCAGACAAAATACCAAAAACGTATTTAATTTATTTATTTATATAATAATTGCAGGTGTTACAAATCCTTCTAAAAGCGAAACTGCTGGTGTGCGCGGATGATGAGTCGGAGCTAACCGAGTCGTCGGTTGTTGAACTGTATTTAGGATATAAGAAGTGAGTATATTATTGAAGTGAAACCTCTTTATCGGAGTTGGAAAAAAATGTAGTTTATAAACTTACTAGCTTTCCACCCGCGGCTTCGCCCGCGCAGTCAAAGAAAACCCGCATAGTTCCCGTTCCCGTGGGATTTCCGGGATAAAACCTATCCTATCCTATTTCCCGGGGTATTTCTTTGTTACGCGTGACATTTTCCCGTTACGCGCCATCTTTTTGTTATCCCTACCACGCGTGATTGACGTATTTCTGTACAGTTGCATATAGCAAATTATTTTTTGAAAAATAAGGTCATAAAGAAGTTTCACTTCTTACGTGTGTACACACACATTTTTTTATTACTTACTAGCTGTCCGCCCCGGCTTCGCCCGTGGTACATGTTTACGTTTTCTCTCCATAAGATCCATACTAATTGCAGGAATATTATAAAAAAAGAATTAACGAAATCGCTTCAACCGTTATCGAGTTATGCGCTTACCAACATATTTTGCGATTCATTTTTATATTATAGATTTAATTTAAAAAATCGCGTGTGCCGAGCACAAGTGTCAGATGTGAAACTTCTTTGGCAAGATTCAAAGGTGACAAAATTTGTATTGCCATGACGCGACTTTGAAATTTTGCTCTCAACGCGCCTAAGGAAGTTTCACTTCAAAATAAATTATGGATTATAATTTACCGACGGGCCTATGTAAGAAAAGTTTCATAAATATCCGACTAATTTGCGTGAAACCCAGATAGCAAACTGTTTTTACATATTATATCTTAAGTGTTTAGAGTATAGAAAATAATAATTCTTATTTATTTGGTTGTTTATTGATATATTGTATGTATTATGGGTTTTATAGTTTCTATCCATAACATCCAATCCTAAATAATTCAAAACTGTGATCTTTAGACTGATCTTTAATTGTGTAAATAAATATAAACTTTAAAACGGTATATTATAATCAGATTTAATATTTATTCATATAAATAAAATATAATTATGAATTTCAGCAAAAAACTGCGCGTGAACATAAACATACCGCTAAAAACGGAACTGAAGGTGGAACAAGAGGCGACACACAAACACATTGAGGAGGACAGGAAGATGCTCATACAGGTATTTATATACTTATTTACTAATATTATAAATGCGAAAGTTTGTATGTTTGTTTGTTAATCCTTCACGCAATAACAGCTGAACCGAATTTCATGTTTGTAACACATATAAAAGGTAACTTGGATCCCAGAAATCTCAACACAGGTATTATACTACTTATTATATTACTAATATTATTAATGCGAAAGTTTGTATGTTTGTTTGATATTCCTTCATGTAAAAACTGCTGAACCGATTTTCATGAAATTTGTAACGCATATGAATGTGAACTTGGATCCCAGAAATCTCACCGGAACGGGTACTATTTTTTGAAAAAGCGGGTGAAGCTGCAGTCGAAAAGCTAGCGGGATAAAAACTATCCTATGTGTTAATCTAAGTTATCCTCTATGCATATGCCAAATTTAATGACTAATCAGTTCAGTAGTTTTTTGCGTGGAGTAACAAACAGACATACAAACTTTCGCATTTATATTATTAGTGGGATTGAATTGATTTTTTAATATATTTTTTTATTTCATATATAATTAGATTTTTTGTTCTATTCTAAGTAACTACGTTTTTACCTACATTTTATAATTATTAATAATAAATAATAATATATTTGTCAACAGGCCGCCATAGTCCGTATAATGAAGACGCGGAAGACGCTAAAGCACCAGCACTTGGTGGTGGAAGTGTTGAACCAACTGTCGTCGCGGTTTAAACCGCGCGTGCCCGTTATAAAGGTAAAGTTTCACTATATAGTATAAAACAAAGTCGCTTTCTCTGTCCCTATGTATGCTTATCTTTAAGAAAAAAAGGAAGAATAATTTATTTTCCCAAAAGCCAACAACAGATATAATAAAAAGAAGGAGTAAAAATACAAAACAGAGAAAAGACAAAAGTGTGGCAGACCTTTAGCAAAAAGGGTAGCAGTATTTAGCTGTGCCATCAACAGCACAGCACTGATTTTCAGTGGCCCCCATTGTTTGAAGTACATTGCTTAAAATTACGACACGGATTTTGATGCTGTTTTTTTGGTATAAAAGGGAGGGTTCAAGAGGAAGGTTCTAGTATATAATTTATTAGGTTTTAGACAAAGCGTGCAAAGCCGCGGTCGGAAAGCTAGTATTTTTTATAAAATTACTTGACATGAGAAAAAGTTATTCAGAAAATCTGTAGGCGCACGTAAAACCGATTACAATAGTCAATATGCATAGAAAAGAACTCAATATTTGGATTATAAGCATGTTTTGTATTGAATAATACAGAATTTATTTTCTTTTATAAAATAAAAAATGAAAATTTTATTTATTTATTTTATTTTTACATACATAGATTCCTTACAGCTTATCCCTTTTTTACATCCATTCTGACATATTATGTATTGTCTATACTAATATTATAAAGAGGAAAGGTTTGTAATTATGTATGTATGTATGTATGGTTTTCACGCATAAACTACTGGACCGATTTCAAAAATTCTTTCACCATTAGAAAGCTGCATCTTCACTGAGCAACATAGGCTAGGTTTTATCCCGGAAATCCCACGGGAACGGGAACTATGCGGGATTTTCTTTGAAAACGCGGGCGAAGCCGCAGGCGGAAAGCTAGTATATAATAAATACATTTTATAATTTGTGTCTAGTATAATTGATAAAATAATGGTTTTGTTCCAGAAATGTATCGACATACTAATCGAGAAGGAGTACCTAGAGCGCACGGAGGGCGAGAAGGACACGTACAGCTATCTCGCGTGATCACTCGTTGTAACAGAATAAATGTAACAATATTATCATTTTGCGTTTTATTTGTTACCTACTACAACCTTTTTTAAAGCTATCGCAAGTTTTAAACTGCGTTTAATTTTGTTACCTACCACATCTCTTTGTTTATGGCTGTAGAAATAGTACTAAGTTGCACAAAATATTTAATTTGTTACCTATCGCATCTTTAATAGGGGCTATTGCGAGTTTTAAACTGCGTTTAATTGTGTTACCTATCCTAACTTTGTTTATGGCTAAAGAACTAGTCCTTACTTATACAAGAGATCTAATTTGATACCTACCGCATTTTTGTTTATAACTATCGCAAATTTTAAACTGTGTTTAATTTTGTTACCACACCTTTATGGCTGTAGAAACAGTATTTACAAGAGATTTAATTTGTTACCTACCGCTATTTAGTTTATAAAGATAGCTCATTTTTTTTAAATAACTTTTTATTCAAAAATTGTTAAAAAATAAATATTACACACATTAAAAATCTGGCTCTTTTTCTATAAAATTTACTGTTGCTAAAAGGCATTGACTAATAACAAGTTTTGGTAAACTAATGTAGTAAATCTTACATAAGTATTATGAATTGAAACAAAATAATATTTAGATCAAAAACTCCAACTAGGTACTCCAATTAAAAAAATTAAAAAGTATGGATTGAGCCTTGGTACCTTAGTACTTTTTATAAAGCGCCATCTATTGAGGATATTTTATATAGTTGACGAAGGTTTTGTATCGTATGCAACCACGCAGAAATTGTGTGAAATAACCTAACAGCGCCATCTATCGGAATTAATAAAATATTGAGAGTAAATTGGTAAATTTAAAATCCAATACAATCTCCCCATTAAGGTGTTTTATCGGCTACAACAAAACACGAAAATCATACCATACATTTGCTAAGACAAGACGTGAAAAAGAAATGAACAACTATCACACTCAGGTTTAAGATGTAAGAATAATGTAGTTACTAAATCAGTCTTTCAAAATGGCACAAATTTAAAATATTAAGAAAGCGGTTTCAAAGATTTCAGGATTCTCTTCCGCTCGGATTGTGTTAGTGTTCAGACGTGTATTTTGCTGCGCCGCTTCTATAAAACCGGTTTACCTTGACTACTTAAACTACGGACTTTTGTCAAAAATGTCTAAAGTACAAAGATCTCCACCCGGAAACAAAGTGCACCATGTCTCGTCTGAAAATGATATTACTAGACTTGATCCCGAAAATACCTTAATTGGAAGAAGGCAAAAGAGGCTTCGTACCGATGTTCACTCCTCCGAGGAGAAATCTTTGAAAGAAGAACTACTTGCTATGCTTACTACTTGGAAAAAGGATCAAGATACGACATTCCAAGCTATGAGAACTGAAATTGCTGAGTTGAAACAACAGTTAACTGGAATACAAAACCAAAATATAGAATTAGAAAAGTCTATCAATTTTTTGTCACAACAGTATGAAGATATCAAAGAAAAACTCTCTTGTATGGATAAAGAAAGGCGTGAACAATTGCTACACATTTCTACTTTAGATAATAGAATTGATGATATGCAAAAAAAGGCGAAGTTCACAGTTTTGGAGTTTCGTAACTTACCTCAAGCACAACAAATAAAGTCTGAGACACAACAAGATTTATTTGATATTGTTCAAAGAATGAGTAATGCATTAAATATCGAATTACAAAAATATGACATAAAGGATATCTTTCGAATTAAGGGAAAATCTGGTAATTCAACAATTATTGCAGACTTTACATCCGTGTTAACTAGAAATAACATTCTAAGTGCAGTGAAACAGTATAACAAAGATAACTCACAAAAATTAACCTCCTCGTCTATAGGACTACCTGGTCCAAGCTCACCAATATTTGTATCTGAGAGTTTAACAGACAAAGACAGAAGGCTATTTGCTGTAGCGCGTAACAAAAGTAAAGAATTAGGTTTCAAATTCTGTTGGACTAATAAGGGAAGAATTTTTGTGCGTAAATCTGAAGGTAACCCTCGCTATGAAATTAAAACGGACTCTGATTTGTTAAAGTTAAAGTCAACCTGACTATATCACTTGTGCCAATTTACATTTGTAGTGTTTAGTTTTCCAATAATGTATTTTAAAGTCTTTGATATATTTTTAATGTACTTTTCTCAGTGTATCCAAATCCTTACCACAATCTTTCAACATTGTAAAAGTATTTTACGTCTACCCGCACTAACTCACATAGTTACTTATTACATTCCGTACCCTATTGCAATTACAGAAGATACAATTACCATGTTTAACTACACAAATCGTAAAATTATAAATTTCTTCATCATTCAAAACAAGCGTTTAACATTACAGTTTGAGTGCATTATAATATTATTTGTAGCCTTTATAGCCTTCAATAGTTTTGTGGTGACATTACATATATATTACACTAAAGTCTTATTAAATCATTTATTTGAATTGCAGTTTGTTAAACATCTAAAACAGATTTCGGTCTCTTCACTAATACTGTGGTATAATATGTTTGGCAAAAAATCAACGAAGTTAATTATGGATTTTTATTTGATACTAAATACAATAATTATAGATTTTTCAATTGCTTTGTGTTTGGTGGAAATTAAAATTCAGTCATCTTCATCATGTGTGTTCGACGGTTACGGGGCCTTGAGATTTAATTTTATAAATCATGATATTTCTGGTAAGTCAAGTTATAACCTCATTTATCATTTTTTATTCAAAGCTCAGTTACATAAAGATAAATGTCGTTTCACTAGATTTTTGGTACCAGAAAATGACTTAAACTATACTTATAACTTGAAACAGTTTATGTTAAAAATCTATCGATCTAAGTTATTGGACCTGTTTGTGAGTATTTATTCATCTTACTCGAATAACTTAATTTTATGTCCAAATTATTTATTTGACACACAAATTGCATTTTACCAAATTTCCGTCATAAACTCACTAAGGATTAATTATTGTTTTCTGGTGACAAATTTTTATTCCGGCCTAATGCTCATCTGCTTTTTTACTGTGTTTGACACTTATGTAACGTATATAGTATTATTTTTTAAGGATCGTAAAATTAAAACCATTTATAATACACCGCTAACTAAAACTTATATTGTATATCGATTTACATTATTTATTTTGATTAAAATTATTGCGTCTTGGCTTGAGGTTTTTGTTGTAGATACATTGTGTATATTTTTATTTCAAATTCGCGGCGATTAATGACTACATAAATAATTTGGACGACACCTCCTTTTGTGAAGCTATATCTTGCTCCCCTGAGGATTGCTCCCACTTACTATCTTCTGATAATAATCATCTTAACCTTACAATATTATCACAAAATATACGTAGCATCAAGGCGAATTTTTTGGGACTTGTAACCTTACTAGAACGAGTAAAAGTATCGTGTGATCTTATTATTTTATCTGAATGTTGGCTATCTTGTAATCCTATTATTCCAAATCTGGATGGCTACTGCTCCCATTCAACTTCGTGTAACTTTAATCAAAACGACGGGGTTATAGTTTATTATAAAAACACAATAAAAGATGTAAAAATCGTTGAATTTCATATTGACGAAGCAAACTGTTTGCTTATATATATTGGCTGTGATTTAGTTATATTAGCTTTATACAGACCCTATGCTTTTCTAGATCCCTCAAATTTTCTAGTCTCGTTGGATAAAGTTTTATCTGACCTAAAATCTTATCGGAATATTGTGTTGATTGGTGATATTAACATTGATATTAGGCCTAATAATACATCCAATCACACATCGTCTTACCTCGAAATTCTTGGACACCACGGTCTTATTCCGGGCCACTCTTTTCCTACTCACGGACTAACGTGCCTCGACCATGCCAACATTAAGACCCGTTCTCCGGCGAAGATCTTTGTTTTGGAATCAACGGTTACCGACCACTTTGCTATTGTATTATGCTTATCACAAAAAAAACGGAAAGTAGCGAATGACTCTCTTTGCACCAAAATAAATGAAGATAAAATAACTTCTGCTCTAAACTCAATTGACTTTCACCCTGTTCTTTCTACCTTAGATGCCAATCAGGCGGCAGACGTATTTATAGAAATTATCACCTCTGTTATTTTATCCTGCTCTATTGTCCTTTCATTACCCCGTAGACGTAGGCCTCTCAAACCGTGGGTAACTCCAGGATTATTGAGATGCATGCGTCATAGAGATAATCTTTTCAAAAAACATAAAAAATCCCCAAATGATGATTTATTAAAGCTGACCTATAAGAGATATCGCAACTTTTGTAACGCGTTATTACGTAAAGCTAAGATAGATTATGAGAAACTTGAATTTGCTAAGGCAGGCAAAAACTGTAAACAATTGTGGAAGGTCATTAAATCTGTTATTGATTCTAATAAACCGCAACCTACAGCTCACAATCTAATATCTAAAAATGAATATACCTCTATCTGCGCCATTAATAATTATTTTGCCAATGTTGGAAAAAACTTAGCGGAAGCAATCCCGTCTTCTCAACATAGCTACGTTGCTCCTGCTCACCACTCTGAATCTTTTGTTCTCTTAGCGACGGATGACAATGAAGTCCAGAATATCATAAATTGTATCAAGAGTGACTCCTGCCCTGGATGGGATGGTATCTCGTCTGCTTTTTTAAAAAAACATGTTAAGGTTCTTCTTGCCCCACTTACCCATATTTTCAATCTATGCCTTACTACCGGTACTTTCCCTAACGCTTTCAAAAAAGCCCTTGTGCTTCCGATTTTCAAGTCTGGGGACCGGAACTGTGTCGAAAATTATAGACCTATTTCCATTCTTCCAGCTATGTCCAAAATTTTAGAAAAGATTATAAACAATAGACTCGTAAATTATTTAGAATGTCGCAAACTTCTTTCGCCTAATCAATATGGTTTTCGTAAAAATCGGTCTTCCACAGACGCCGTTCACAACTTAGTTAATCACCTTGTTTCACAAATGGACAAAAATAATAAATGTATGGTTTTGTTTTTGGATCTTGCTAAAGCTTCGACACAGTTTCGATCCCAATCTTACTGACGAAATTGGAGGCCCTTGGAATAAGAGATCTTCAATTATCGCTGTTTGAGTCGTATCTCACTAACAGAACTCAATGTGTTAAAATTGGATCTCTTACAAGCTCCGAGCACCCTATTTCTTATGGCGTGCCACAAGGCAGCATCCTCGGCCCGAGTCTATTTTTAATTTATGTGAACGATTTGTGTGATATTAAATTGCAAAATGGTGCTATATTCTCTTATGCAGATGATACGGCATTGGCTTTCTCGTCTAAAACCTGGCTCGAAACTTATAATCTTGCACAGCAAGGCTTCAATTCTGTTTTACATTGGTTAGATAAAAATGTGCTGACCTTAAATGTCAAAAAGACAAAATTAGTAAATTTTGCAATACGCAATGACAAATCTGATATTAATCACCTCCAAATTTTAGTTCCTTCTATCATGAATCCATCGAGTCCAGCTGTTATCGAAAGAGTATCATCTATCAAATATCTCGGCATCATTGTTGACTCTTCGCTAGCTTTTAAGGAGCATATAGAAACTGTTGGTAATAGGATACGAAAACTTATGTACATTTTTAAGCAACTACGCTCATCAGCTGACATTTCAATTATGAAAATGGTATATATAGCGCTGTGCCAGTCTGTTATATTGTATGGAATTGAATCTTGGGGTGGTACATATAAATCTTATCTAATTCAGCTTGAACGTGCCCAAAGGGCAGCTTTAAAGGTTTGCTTTCATAAGCCTCGATTATATCCAACAGCAGAATTATACAAACTATCTCAAGTACTAACAGTTCGCCAATTATTTATTCTTAAAATCGCGTTAAAACAACACAGTTCTACTCCTTACAATCCCCTTACTGAGCGTCGCAATTATTTATTAGCTCCGACAATTAGACTAAATACTTCTTTCAGTCACAGATTCTTTTTATTTCTTGGCCCTTACATTTATAATAAACTCCAAAATATTCTATCTGTACATTCTTTAAACTATCACAAACTGAAAATTTTACTTGATAACTGGCTACAGGGACTTTCATACGCTGAGACTGAGACCTTTTTAGACTCATTTATCTAATTCGTTCAAATTAAGATTTCAGATGTTTACCACACGCATTCAAACTCACTCACACTTACTCACACTACACACTCACTCACTCGTCACAATCACTCACACTTCATCCGGGTAGACTTTTGCATGTTTAATTTTATTATTATTATTTTTTTTTTGTATTATTTTTTTTATATTTTTTTGCTAATGTAACTAAAGTAATTTAATTTTTAAGCTACATAGTTTCTTTCTTTGGCTTAATTTTAATGTTCTGTTCATCCGAGTGGTGGAGACCTGGTGACCTGTATTACAGGTTTTACACCTACCACAGGCACCAGCTTTCTACACCTTGTATATGTTGCCTGTATGTATAATATGTATTGTAAAAGGAAGAAATAAATAAAGATTATATTATATATTATATTATTATTATATTACAGGCAAATTAAGTACATATTTTAAAATACTTTATACTTTTAGTGATCCTCAGTAGTTTGATTAAGCATATGCAACGAATATGTTATACGCACATGCTGTTTAAAAAATCTACTTCTTGTAAATTTGTGTTTGCACGGTAGTGACCGTTTTTTTAAAAATTATTTGTTTGTGGGGTTTCACAATAGGTAGTAATGCATATTTCTAACCGCCAGGTTACTAGAATAAGTATAGATATCACTACATAGTATAAAACAAAGTCGCTTTTTCTGTCCCTATGTCCCTTTGTATGCTTAATTAAATCTTTCAAACTACGCAACGGATTTTGATGCGGTTTTTTTTAATAGATTGAGAGAGAGAGAGAGTGATTCAAGAGGAAGGTTTTAGTATACAATTAATTAGGTTTAAGTCAAAGCGGGCGAAGCCGCGGGCGGTAAGCTAGTTTAAAATATACCCATGTTTGTGTGTAGAGGTGTAGGGTAAAGGTGGACTTCCGACCAGCGCGGCTCTATCGCAACGGCCGCAGCGTCTAAGCCGCTGCGTCACTGTCGCAGCGGCTTAGACGCAGATTGGCTTCCGAGCAGCGCGACTCCGGCGTCAGTCACAGTTATTAGTCCATACCTGACGGTTGTGCGGTACAGTAGGAATGAACCGAAAAATTAAAAAAATATTATTAGAATCATATAGATAGAATAAATAATATAGATATATAGAAAAAAAATAATATAGAATCATTTTTAGGCTGGTTTTTGTAGCCCGTTTCACTTAAATCGTACAAAATTGCATGTAATGTGCGTAATGTGCGTAAATATGTTACTAACGTCCATTTTTTAGATATTCTTTCGAAAATAACTCGATAATAACCTAAATCAACGTGCTTTTGCAGCCTGCCACGCGACAGTGCTTGCGCGAGCATAGCACGGCCGCTACGGCCGCGCGACACTGACGCAGCGTTACTGTCGCTGCGACAGTGACGCTGCGCTCGAACGTTCCATCATACATTTCCGTACTGTATAATACTATCGCTCTGTCGCCGCGTCACTGTCGCTGCGTTAGTGACGCCGGAGCCGCGGTGGTCGGAAGTCCACCTTAAAGGTAAAAAAGAAACACAAAAAAGTTAAATACATAATTTATTTCTATGGTACATGTTCTGAATGATTTGCCGACAAGTTTATAAACATTTTTACTGTTCAACATACAGAGGTAGCCAACCAAACTATTTCATAATAATATATCGGATTTTCAATCTTTCTATCAAACAATTTCCGCGCAGTCGACCCACGCTTTAACACTAAAAATCCGCCATTTTATAATTCATCGAAATTCCCTCATCCACGCAACAATCATGACACTGTATTAATTACTTTTTAAATATAAACATAAAAAAGTAACAAACTTAAAGGCACACTTCCGTTTTCGGGTTTTTCGATTTTTTTTGACAGTCGCCATTTTTATTAATATTTTAGCTAGCAACACTGAATATGGAATATTTATTGTCTATGACTGGAACATAGGTACTGGCCGATTTTTGCACAGATAATATATGAGCAATAATGAGGCGTAGCCCACACTGACTTTCGTGTATTTTTTCTTTTTTTTTTGTGACAAAACTGTCGCACGGTGGAAATGAGGTCAGCAACCGTCGAGGATATATATTTAACAGAGTTGATAACACTGGAAGTGCGCAGTTTGTATGCTATGTATAATGTGGGAATCGCTATGCCAGGCTTGCTTAAAGTCCATAATGACACTTCACTTTAATATTTATCGTTGCGGAACTGCCTTCTGTGACCTGCGGAAGAAAAATATTTGATTATTTTGTTTTATGCTAATAATAAACTAGTTTCGTATTGTTACATGGTTTATGCTTCGAGAAAGTTATCCGGGGAATTTTTTAACAATACACTTTGATTAAAAAATACAAAATTAGTCATGAATTACACAATGTGTAGGGCGATAAACCCAGTGGTGGGCTGCGTAGCTATTGTTGGAGGGATTTGTTATAAAATCATACAAAATTAGACAAATACATGAATTACACAATGCACAAGTATTTTTGTTTGTTTGTAAGAGGCATATTATAAATATGATTGGCTAGCTACGCTCCTGGTCCAAATCTATTATCTGTCGTTGTCTTTTGCAACATGCCGTGTATGTGTGTTTTTTTATTAATGGAAAAATAAAATGTTAATGTTTGTGTGTGTGTGTATGTCACCTGGCTAGCTGTCGTCCTGCAGCGAGGTGAAGCGGTTGGTGTGTGTGTCACCTTTTTTTTTAAGTGGGGAAATCTTGCATAGATACCCACGGCCTCCAGGGAAAGGGCCGTGGGTTATGTCGGATTCCTACCGACCAAAACCCCACTGTGTTCCGTCAAGCCTGTAGAATTCGTCCGTGACGTGTGTGTGTCACCTGGCTAGCTGTCGTCCTGCAGCGAGGTGAAGCGGTTGCCGAGCGCGAGGGGCTGCGCGTGCGCTGCGGGGCGCGTGTGCGTGCCGCCGGCGCCGCCCGTGCCCGCGGTGCTCCAGCCGCCGCCGCGCTTCGCCCCCGCGCCGAGCACCGGGAAGTAGTCCTCGTTGTGGATGTCCAGCGGGTTCTTCTGCAATTGCATTATGGAATTAATGAATTAATTAACATTAATTAACACCGATCGTGTTGTGTACATAAGTTAATCGTGTTGTGTAATAAGTTTTGAAAAGCGACTATTTATTGGAAATTTGTAAGGAATAAACTCAAAAGAAAAACCGATTGCTTTTATAAAAAAAATACAATATTATGAAAGACTACATTAGTACTAAGTAACATGAAATTTTTTACAACCAAAGATATAGAACACAATTCATATGCTTCTGTGGTAAGTGTACCGCTTCTATTCAGAAAGCGAACAAAAACTATAAACTGTAATAATCTGTACCAGTATAATAAAGCTGAAGAGTTTGTTTATTTGAACATGCTAATCTCGGGTACTACTGGTCTAATTTGAAAAATAATTTCGGTGTTAGATAGTCCATTTATCAAGGAAGACTATAGGTTATATATCATCTCGCTAAGACCAACAGGACTGCGGGTAAAACCGCGGAACACAGCTAGTAATCTATATAAAGTTGAAAAGTTTATTTGTTTCTTGAACACACTAGTATTAGGATCTACTGAAGTCTGGCCAAACAACTAGTGTTAATAAAATACTCACGTTCTGCGTCCTACGCACGGGCCCGTCGCAGGGCCGGTTGCGCGCCACGGGCGGCACGTACGCGGTGGGCGCGCGGGGCTTCACCTCCTCCACCGGCGGGGGCGGAGGCCTAGCGGCCGGCGCTTGTTCCGTTTCCACTTGCTGGAGCGAGGAATGGTGAAAATTTATAATGTGTTGTTTAGGCAAAAAAGTGAAGTCCCATGTCCCCTAGTGGGGTAAGGGGCAGATACATTATATATCTGTTTCACTGATCGATTTTCTTGAGGGACAAGTAGGTGATCAGCCTTCTGTGTCCTTCCAGACCGAGACATTTTTTTTTTCTTCGTCTCCACCGGGAATCGAACCCAGGACCCCTCGGTGCTACGCTCACGCGTCAACCACTGTACCAAGGAGGTTGTTTAGGCAGCGGAATACAAACTGTGTGTTTATATATTGTTGCTTCAAAACGTAATATTAGCCTAAGATTATAAGCCATAATATGTTAATTAAAATATACCCTCATAATATGTTAATTAGATGAAAAAAAAATTATACACTGATTTCAATGTTGTGAATTTATAAAAACTGTTTCATTTAATTAACAGATGAGGCTATATATTTCTTATCCCAGATCTTAGACCATATTGAGTTCAATGTCGCCATTGAACGACAATTACGGAAATTAATATTTAGTAGTTACTATTTAATAAATATATTGAATAAATAAATATACCTATGTTATTAACAAAAATGCAACAATTAAATATAATATTTGTTAATAATTCATGTAAAACTAGCTCAGTAATAGAATATTCATAAATTACATAAGCCTCAATTAACACAGATTTTTTTACATTTAAAGTTAATAAGAACCTATTTAAAAAGGTTATTTACATAATTCATCATAACTTACAGGTTTATTCCATGGTCCCTTGTTCTTAGGGTTATCGGGCATTGAGTCCTCTGCGGAGGAGTCCCTTCCCGACTCTTGCACACCCGCGCTGCCCTGCAGCACTTGGATCTTGAGCCCTGTGTAGTCCTTGACTGGCTCCTCGTACTCCTTCCATTCTTCCTCTTCCTGCGTTTTGAATAGAGAAATTTTTTTATTGAGATTCTCATTATATGAATCTAGTATTGATGCTATGATAATATGCTGTGCTGCGCAGTTTCACCTGCAGACAAACCCACAAGCAAAATCCACTATTTCTATAGCTCATGTGTTATACTGATGTTACCGTTATTACTTAGTTTCATGAAATCCATCCATAGTCCATTTTTTAGTGAAAGAGCAACATATTTACAAACTTTCACATTTATATAAGTAGCATATAGTGAGCTATATTGTACAGGATGAAATTTTATAGCACCAGTTGAAGGGAAAGTACTCTTAACTTAATACCTACTTTAGATAGAAATGAAAATTAAATTCTTAAAAATGTATTATATCAGCCTCAAAATATGTCCAGTAGTTTTTTTTGCACAAAACACTGACAACAGACCATCTCCTACAGTTTAATTATAATTTACTAGCTTTTCACCCGCGTCTTCGCCCACGTTTTCAAAGGAAAACCCGCATAGTTCCCGTTCCCGTGGGATTTCCGAGATATAACCTATGTGTTAATCCAAGTTACCCTCTATGTGTGCTAAATTTCATTATAATCGGTTCCGTAGTTTATGCGTGTAAACCATACATACATACATACAAACCTTTCCTCTTTATAGTATAGATATGTATAGATAATTGACGTAATTAATACCTATCATATAATGATATGATAGGATTATATAATACCTATTATTAAGATAAATACATCACAATATTATTATTTGAAACACTAAAATAACTTATGTGATGTCATATTAACTAAAAAAAAGGTGTATTACAAATTTTGTTCCACCCTGGACACATATCTTGAGACCCTAGTTTGAAATCACTGCTAAATGCATTTATAAGCTACTTCTGTGTAATAAATAAAAAATATACAATCAAATAAAATAAAATTACAATGTTACTAAGCACTTAACATCTGAGTCATATTATTAACGAATGTCATTTTATTACTACCGAGCATTAAGATAATTTTTAACACAAACATTTAATTTAATTTATTTATTTACTACATTCTACATCTTTACATTAAACAACTGTCTTCGACCACAAATTCATTTTATGATATATTTTTTTAGCGTTATTGGTTTATCTATCACTTAATAGGTAATTTGAAAAAAATTCATAGAAAATTAGTTCAAAAATAGTTGTGTAGGTTTTTACCGTCCCAGATATTTGGAGTGGGATAACACATGACTCATGTATTTGTTATTATACATACACACATCATTTATATATAAGCTATTATAAATGTAAATTGTAAACATATATACATGTTCTTTACATAGCTTCTATAATAACAAAGAAGTATCTGATGGTAAGTCAAGCTTTGTATTGAATATGTATATTACTGATAGTATCAGATATTTCGTGACTTTGAAATTTCAGTTACGAGCGCACAATGAAAGCGTATGTAGGTCAAAATTATCTTTAATATATTTTACGATTTTCTATAGTAAGATGAATTTCCTATACACTTTACTGCCTGCAAGTTTTCGTTGTTTGTACACTGTTAGAAGTAAGGTGTGAGACTTAATAATACTAAATAATATATTATTATGTAGAAGGAAACAAAAGCAATTTACGTGATCACTTGTTAACCTTTAATTTAGGCCAAAGGAGTGTCAGTGTCGTGTCACTGCGAGAAGCTGGTCGAAAAGTATTGAGTCACCGTCGACATTCAGAATGCTTGCTTTTGTATGAAAATAATCCGAGCTTTTATAGTCAGGCAGAAGATAAGTTACAAGTAAGCACTAAGCACCTGCATTTGACGTATCACATTTTACACTTAGACTTAATTTTTACGACTACTAACCGGTCCTCGTCCAGTCTCTTCGCCTTCTTGTGCCGGTCGTTCCTTCTTAGGTCTCACATCCGTTTTCTGTTTGCCGTCGTCCAATTTTTTCGTAAGTTCATCTGCCGTCGCAAACTTTTTGACCGACTTTGACTTCTTGCGATCTTTTTTCGCGAAGAAATCGTCCAAATCAGCCATATTTAATTTTGAATCGCTACGTGTATGTTTGTGTATAACGTAAAAAACAGCAATATTAGAATAAAATAAATGGGGGAAATATGTGATTAATCCCCCGGAATGATTTTTGTGGCAAGCGTGGCCGACTGTTTCTTTTTTTTTAATTAAATGGCAGGATGATAAGTTGCCATCTTTAATGGCATAGACAACTGTAATAAACAAATTTCTACCACATTCTACTATCCACACCACCCACACAATATTATTTTCTCAATTAAAATAACATTTCATATTAAAAAATAAAATCAATATTTAGTTAATACATGATAGCATTATGTGGTTAGGTAATATCCTTTTTTTGTGACCAGTGCAAACTTAGCACCCCATCTATGGAATTTTGGGTCGAAAATGACCTTGATCGTTAGGTCCCCGTTAGGTCCTTTAAGGTCCCACAATTTTTTCGTTAGGTCCCCTTTAGTTTTTTTTTTAATAATTTTTTAAATTTTAGGTATAAAAAAATGCAACTTTAGCACCCCATCCATAGAATTTTGGGTCAAAAATGACCTTAATCGATAGGTCTCCGTTAGGTCCTATAAGGTCCCACAATTATTTCGTTAGGTCCCCTTTAGTTTTTTTTTTAATATTTTTTTTAAATTTTAGGTATAAAAAAGTTACACTTTAGCACCCCATCCATAGCAAAATTGGCGAATTTTATCAAAATCGTATTCTTTACCGTTAGGTCCGTAGAGGCCCATCATTGAAATTGTTAAATTATTTATGTTATTAAAATCTATATATTAAATAAAAGAAAGTCGTGTTAGTTACTCCACTTATAACTCAAGAACGGCTGAACCAATTTAGCTGAAAATTGGCAGGGAGGTAGTTTAGAGCCAGGAGAAGGATATAGGATACTAAATATGTACCACGGGCGAAAACGGGGCGGACCACTAGTTATAAAATAATTGAAACCTGCGCATGCGCCTTAGAGCATTAAGACATGCGCACATCATACATAAACAATGCGAAATTTAAATTGGTATCGTTTCATTTATTAAATTTAAATCAATAAATAAATCTTGTGTCTATACTAGTCACGTCTGGTTCGAAAGATGAAACTGGCTTTTTATTTCGAAAATTTATTTGGCAACACTTGACAGTTATCTGTCATTAAAACCTGAGTTGTTGATGTGTCAAAGCTTGTCAAAGTGATTTTTTTTTTCTGCGATTTTAGCTTAGGATTTTAGTGATTTCTAAAAAAAAAAATTAAAAAAAAAATATTTTTGAAAACTGAGTTGAAAACATGACGAAAACTTTAAACTATGATTAATAAATTTAAAATGAAACAATTTGAAAGAGATGTAGTTTTCAAGGAAAAACAAGAGTGTTTATGAGAAATATCTCAATGCATTGTTAAGTGTGACTTGATATTTTGATGCTTTTCATCTTGATTGCATTGCACATTATTATAAGTAGGTATGATTTGTTTAATATTATTATTATTATTTTGCATGGATGATACCAGTAATCCAGTTAAAAACTATTCAAGCAACAATATGAAATTGAACGATCTGTCCGTTCAAAATGTTTAAAGACACAAAATCAGTATCTCGACGAGATTTATTCTATGACCAAACGGTTATTCATGTTGAAGAGCAGTACAAAAAAAAACAAGATGGAATAACTGCAGACATGGAAGAGTTAATGATGTCAGAGATAATGATAGTGATTCTTATTCTTTATTCGCGGCTGAACGCGGCTTTTAGATTTAATATGATTATATTGATTAAACAAAATTTAATTGTATTTTATTATGTTTTTTCTTACTTTCACTAGCTGTTCTTTTTTTATCTGTATCAGATAACTGTACCAGATTACATATATATAATATTATATAGATGAAGATGTTGTTAATCTCTCAAAAAAACAAAGCTCGTAATAATAAATTAAAGTATCAAAACTTTATTTCCAACTATAACCTAAGTTACCATATGATGATTTTTTGAATTTGCCGCCTTTTCATTCGTTAGCCGGACTCTATCAGTATCACTACATAGTATAAAACAAAGTCGCTTTCTCTGTCCCTATGTCACTTTGACCTTTGTACGCTTAAATCTTTGAAACTACGCAACGGATTTTGATGCGGTTTTTTAATAGATAGAGTGATTCAAGAGGAAGGTTTATATGTATAATAACATCCATTAAATAGTGGAGAAGTACTGTTATTTTTGAGGTTTCTAATGTGATGTCGTAAAAAATTACATGTTTTCCGCTTACATTGCAAACGCAGGCTGAACCCTACGAGTTTTATCAAAATAATGTACTAAGTATTATGTAAAACCTACTTTTCAACCTAGAATTAAAATAACTATTAGTGTATTAAGTAGTGTCAATCTATGGTGTATATATTAATAAATAAGCACTCTCAGAACAATAGATTTATTTAATAAATGAAACGATACCATTTTAAATTTCGCGCTGTTTATGTATGATGTGCGCATGCCTTAATGCTCTAAGGCGCATGCGCAGGTTTTTATTATTTTATAATTTTAATAAAATAAATAATTCAACAATTTCAATGATGAGCCTATACGGACCTAACGGTAAAGAATACGATTTTGATAAAATTAGCCAATTTTGCTATGGATGAGGTGCTAAAGTGTAACTTTTTTATACCTAAAATTAAAAAAAAAATTATTAAAAAAAAACCAAAGGGGACCTAACGAGAAAATTGTGGGACCTTATAGGACCTAACGGAGACCTATCGATTAAGGTCATTTTTGACCCAAAATTCTATGGATGGGGTGCTAAAGTTGCATTTTTTTATACCTAAAATTTAAAAAATTATTAAAAAAAAAAACTAAAGGGGACCTAACGAAAAAATTGTGGGACCTTAAAGGACCTAACGGGGACCTAACGATCAAGGTCATTTTCGACCCAAAATTCCATAGATGGGGTGCTAAGTTTGCACTGGTTTTTTTGTGCTCAATTTTTAAATGTCCTAAGTCACTGATACAGCAAACTATAAACATAAAATAAATCTTGTTTTAAATCCGTTTAATATCATAATTATAACAAGTATTTATAAAAAAAATTGAATAAAATATATTATTTTAGGGGAGGCAAAATATGTTTTATTGGATCTTCTTGAGCTATTACTCACACAAATTTGAAAATGTACATAAAACAATATAAGAAATATTAATAAAGAAGTATGAAACTTAAAATCAAATCAATGGAAACAGTATATTATTATTGAAATAGAATGATCAGCATGTATTATTTAGAATGGTTCATGATATTGATTGAACATAAATAGATAAACAGTAACTAATAAATAAAAAGATAAATATTCCATCCATTGACGATGGACAGGAAAAATAATCCAACTATACAGGAAGGCAACTAAGGAAAAAGCGTAAACAGGCTTCACATTTCAGTATGAAATCACCTATTGAATTCAAACGGATTATAGTTACTTTATCAGTCACCACACCTCGGGCCGCTCGTATCGACACCCGTCGATAGTCAATATCCTTATCTAATCTACCTGGTAAAGGTCTCATTTTTAATAAAAATTTGAAGCTAAAATGTTGGGTACCGTGGCAAGAACGACGCTCCTTGGCAGGAATGTTATGAGGAATTTCATCAGAAATGGATCCCATGGGGGTGTTCCTGGAGAGGTAAGTTTGTTACGTAATTTTCAGTGATATGTGAAATTAAGGGGGGTTATGATAGACGGTAACGATAACTACCTACCTATTCTTTTTACTCACACTCTTGTTATATAATAATTTTGATTTATAATTTAGAGTTAACTGTTATGGACTATTAATAATGAAATAATATATTCATAAATTAAATAAAGTAGACTGGATTCTTATCCAATCTTCAACTTGAATACCAATTATTTTATGTACTTTAGTATTATAATATTATTTTAAATTATTTTAAAATTCAACCAACTCGCACGTGTCTATACTAATATTATAAAGAAGAAGGTTTGTAATTATGTATGTATGGTTTTCACGCATAAACTACTGGACCGATTTTGATGAAATTTGGCACAGATAATCTTTAGACCCTGAGATTTGAGAAAGAACATAGGCTACCTTTTATTGCGAAATATGTATTTATTTGCGGACCGCTAGTTATATATAATTATGATTAATAATTTTGAGTTATTAGGACTATCATGAAATAGTTACTTTATTCACGATTTAAAATAAAATAGCATTAAATAATTGTAGGTACTGCGATTTCTTTTTTTCAGGTAGGTACTTCAGTTCACACTAAACAGTACAGTTTTTAGTATGTATTTTCATTTAATTTTCAACAATTTTGTTATCTTCTCCTACTTATCAATCGATTTAAGTTACTACATAAATCAGTGTCCCAGATTGGAATACCAACAAAGCTATCACGCAACAAGCAAACCCTCAAACTCACGCTTTTTTCACCTTTTTTTAAATATTTTTTTCTCATTTCAGAATCTGCCATTCGATATTAACAACAAATACCGCTTAACTGCAAACTTTTTCCTCTACATGCTGACTGGTATTTCTGCTCCTTTCATCATCGTCGCATACCAAATGAACAAGAATAAATAAGAGTAAGTTATTACTTTTTTTTATAGCATTCATGTTCTTTTCAAACCAAAAACAGCTACAGAGAAGTGCGGCAACCCCTAATTAATATTAATATCGCGAAAGTAATTCGATCTAGGTATCGCTCTGTCGGTCTTTTCTTCACGCCTTAACTACCGAACTGATTTCGGTTAAATTTGCTACAAAGATAGTTTTATTAAGAACTGGTTTTATACCCGAAATCCCACATGAATGGGAACTAAGCAGAGTTTCATTTGTTTATGCGTACGAAGCCGTGGGCGGAAAGCTCAATAAACAAATATTCAACACAATAACTCAATAACAATGTTTGGACACAAAAAACATTTGAAAACAATAATATACCAAATAAAAGCAGACACGGGAAAAAGCTAGGTTCATACAAGTCTCACTCAATAGGCATAAAACTGAAATACCCAAGCTTTATTTGATGACTCAATATGATGCTCAATTATAAGGAAAATGTATTTTTATCCTTGTTGACATGTTTGCGTCTAACTATAGGTATTCACTTCCATTACGTTAATTGGTTGACATAGTAATAACTTCATCGTATATTGGGTCGTTATGTTTTATTGTATCATAGCTTTTAATTGTATCCTAACTTACTTTGCCGAATTCAGAAACTTCAAAAATAGATTTAATTTTACCGCAAAATCCATTCTCTAAATTTACTATCTAGTCGCTAATCCTGGTGAATCAGGATGAAGACTAGGTTGAACCGCGATAAAACTAAAAAAGAACGCACGAGTATACGTGTCAGAAGTAAAATTTCTTTGGCTAGATTCAAAGATACAAACATCGTTGCCACTCCACAAGAGTTATTATAATCAAGCAGACTCGGTTGAACGGACTGACCTACCTAAATATTATACTTGCCAATAATAGGTACTTTATCGTATAAAGTATAAACATAGCAATTACATACTCTAATAGCTGTACTGTAATTAATTAATACTACGATACAAACGTTATGGCGTGTATAAATGCAATCTTTAGGCAGTCTGACCTTTTTGTCCTCTAAGAAAAATCGATATAGTTCGTACTCTATTCAATTCGGATCCAACACGTATAAGGAAACAATAATTAAGTTTTCTAACCGTTTTTTTTAGCACCTTTTATCATTACCTATTTATTCTACTTTTTACACTAAGACTTTGACTTGAGAAATACTTAGTAAAAATCGGTTATTTCAATATTAAAAACAGACAGTCCGTAGTAAATTGATACGATAATACTTAAATTCTTTCTCATCACGCTATAATTCTACAATCAAGTTGAGATTGATTATTTGATCACAATAAACCGGCTGAACGGATTGTGATGAATTTTTTTTACCTACTATCTTGGTCCATGTAAACAAAGTCGCAACTTATGGGTTGTGTATTTTTAGTTATTATTTCCAACTTTTATTTTATCTGGTTTTAAAATTACATAGAACAAACCCAATATGCTGTTGGAGATAAACCTTGAGCTAGCATACAATTTAATGTATGAATTTTATGATCCATTGTTCATAGGATGTTGTAGTAGTTAGATAGTAAATGTTGCCTGTTTTATGTTTACAGTTTATCACACCTTTATCTTTTATTATTAATTATATTACTAAAAACGACGTGTGGCACTCGGGGACTGCCGCGGCAAAACTATTGCATGGCGCATGCTATGCCTTCAAGCCACACCTCCGCCCGTCGGAGTGGGGAGCGTGAGGTTTTTTCGTTACGGAATTTCTTGATTCGGTCCCCGCGCTCAAGGCCCACGATAGAAGCTATGCAATAGCTTAAAAAAATAAGTGTGGTAAACATGTTATAAAGACTACAACATGTGACGTCATTAAAGACTATATTAACGGGGACGGGGGATTCACGGGGGTTTTGGAATCGCTCGACATAGTCAAAGTTTCTTTTTATTTAGCTAAGAATACTGTTGGTTAATATTATTTTATTTGATAGGTTTACTTACTAGTAAATAACTGCAATATTAACATAAAATTCATAGTTTTACCTATTTCATGTAATTTTCCGATCGCCAATTTTGATTTTAAATATTAAAACTGATGTGATTGCCGTTTCTTCTTCGCAGTAATTATTCTTTTGATGATTTTTATTCACTTTCTTTCCAGGTACCTGTGCAGCACACTTACATATATTAGAAATCCTTATTTAGTATTATGTATATAATTTCTCAAAGTAAATAAAAAGTAAAAATTAAATTGTTTAGTTTCATTTGTTTGTCCACGCGGCTTCTTTTACATTTGGATGCGTTCAAGTTTTTAATAGAAACCAAAACTACCATGAGTTAAAGAATTTTGAACGCAATGGTAGTTTCTCAGAAAAAAAGTTCTTGTCCAGAACGCAGATAGAAAATTTGATTTCGATCCAAGTTGTGTGTTAAACCTTCACGGCAGTAAATCTATAAAAATGCAGGCTCCATTATCTCGTGTTGCTAACCGTCTTGGTAGGAATGTAATGACCAACTTTGTCCGCAACCATTCTCATGGAGGTGTCCCTGGCGAGGTAAGTTCTAAATTCAAAATATTACATAATCGTCATTTGTCTTGTTTATTTTTTGTTTTATACAGTCTAATAATTAATTAGACAATCAATTAAATGCCATTCATTAGACCTATCGTTAAATATATTTCATATTTCGAACCAATTTTGTCAGTCAACTTTTTAATAACCTAAAATTTTTACTTTTTATTTTTGTCTTAGAATCTGCCATTCGACATTAACAACCGATACAAGCTGACCGCTTTGTTCACCGTCTTCATTGGATCCGGTCTTGGAGCTCCCTTCCTCATCACCCGCCACCAACTGCTTAAGAAGGCTTAATTTGTAAGTATAATGCATCAATGTCTCAAATTGATTTTTGAATGAGAATAAACGAAATTAGTATGTTTGTTTGACTTATTAAATATAATATTTTATATAATATCACCGTAGCAGACAATGCTGACTCTTTACCTCTTTAAATGTATCTTTGGATACCCCAGCACTTGCTAGTAATTATTTATTTTAAAAATTTACAAAGCTTTTTTTAAAAATAAAGTTTAAGTAATTGATAATATGCTTGTTCACAAGATAATTTTGGATAATTCAGTAAGAAAATGTGGGCACAAAACTAAGTCTTTTACACTTTTTGAGAAATAAACCATAAATATTAGAAAACAGCACATTAACGCACATACAATTAGATGTCAAATTGAAGTGTAGTCCTATGTCCCCAAGTGGAGTTAGAGGCAGATGTATTATGCATACATCTGTTTCACTGATCAATAATTTTCTTAGGGACAAGGAGGTTCTAGACCGTCAACCACTGCACCGAGGAGGCAGTCAAATTAACCCATTGAGCCCCAAGGGACCGATCGGACCACGACACAATAGATTTTCTATTGTGTCTATGATTCCGGGGGCTGAGTTATTAAGTTGGCACAGTTCAACTATTCTGTGGGAAAACAAGACAAATTGCATTCAATTGTGGCCATATCCACTCCCCAGCCACTCCCCAAAAATCTAATCAAATAAAAACCAATTTGTTAAGATAGGTACTATTATTGATTTATTTTTTGTTTCCTTTCAGATTGATGCAGCTACATTTCCTGTTGTATTTAGGTTAAGCTAGAACAATGTATATTATGTTTAATAAATTATGATTTAGAAGATCATGTATGTGTTTTATTTATTCACCTAGTAGAAAATAAGTGTTTCTACATGAATAAACCAAATCCTATAGATATCATTCTTATCGATAAAAAATTTAATATATTATAATAGCAACAAAACCCTTATTAGTTCACACTACATAAATAAGAATGGTTTCAAATTTGAAAGTATGGTATTAACTACCAAAACATGCAATATTATGGATTCAGAAGGCTACCACAGAGCAAGTAATATAGGAAGGCTACCAAGTACCTATTGCAGGTAGTTTATTCTTCGACCTTGCGGCCATGTGACGTTTTACGTTTGGTGAAACTAAAAACGATGAAATGCTGTTGAATGATTAAATTTGTAATGGTTAAAATTGTGTGTAATCCTTAATAATTATTATTATCTATTTATTTGACATATAATGTGCTTATATCCACGGAACTATATACATACTGGAACCCACACTCCCAAAGAAAAAGTGCAGTCAAGAAATTTGACCTTGAAAATTATCGTTTCCCCTCCGTCTCTTTCTAGCTAGGATGAGTCATGGAAATATATATAGTATAGCTATATTTCCGTGGGGTGAGTATAAAGATAAAAAATTCAGGATATTAAGGAAAAGATTATGGATACATCAATTTTATTCGTATTAAAATTTTACTGTAATACTAGATTTAAGAATTAATGAAGTAAAAGATCAATGTAATTTAATAATATTTATTTATCATTACAATGCCAACTGCCTTTACAAATTTGCAAATTATAAGATACAATAACAATAAAAAATAACGAAATCGGTTCACTGAAAATATTTTTATTATTCCATACCCTTTAGGGCCTTTAGTATTTAAATAGTTTTAAGAGTACTTGAAATATGAGATCGTGGTCTTGCGCTTCCCTATCATACAATAAAAAACAAAATATATGCTATATTCAGGGTGTAATCGTTAAGTGCACACTTAACGATTACACAGGTGATTATTCCGTAACTATTGCAGGTATCAAAAAACTTTAAACTGATATCGATATGAAACTTTACGTACCTAATGAGTAAAATAACAATAATAACTTTTTTTAATATAACAAGAAATATCTTAAAATGTAACTTTAAACCCTCCCATACATTTTATTTCCCGTGACGTATATATTACGTTCCCACTGCTGGGACATGGCCTCCTATGAGGTTACAGGCCACATCCACCGCACTGTCCAAGTGCGGGTTTAAAATGAATGTTGTATAATATCTTCGCTTTTTCAAAACAGGATATTTTTAATTCTACTATATTTAGCTATTTAGCCATGTATTACGTTCCGCTAGATTGGACGGAAACCTGTAAAGAGAAAAGAAGATTATTTGCAAAATATAAAAAAATGTCATTTAGATACAGAAAACACAAAATTTGTGCTGTTGTCTAGTGCTTCTATTTCAGTAGGTAGGTACTATATATTATGTACTTTGAGTTTTTGATTTTACAATATATCATTATATAAAAGTAGTAAACAACGTTTTTATACCATTAACTGTCACGCCAATTAAGACGTAGCCAGTGGAGAAAGACTTCTCCTTTTATTTTACCTCATTTAAAATACCGTACCGAAATATATTATATACACAATTTTATAAAGTATGGACACCCTAGTCTAATATTTACTACAATCATGAAACATTTAATAATAAGCAAATAACGATGTTAAATGGAAAAAACCTAATCGAAATTAACATTATAATCACAACTTCGATCTATTATTCCAGATTTAACAACAATTAAAGTAGAAATATTACTAAACTACAATTTTACATGAAGCGTAGTTTATGGATGGTTTTTTGTACTTACGAATGAAATATAATATCACATCCTGGCTGCCACTCACTTTTGCAACCGCGCATAATATATTTACAATCATTTCTATTAATTTTGGCTCAGAATAATTCCAAAATACAAGAACAAACTCACGAAATGAATATAAACATCCGCCATTTTGCAGTTAACATTATTTGACACCTAGAATTGGGGCTGCCGCGCAACGATTTTCATAACATAATTCAAAATATGGGAAAAAAATTATGAGCGTGCTCGATAAGCAATCCATTTTAAAAGTTGTAAACCTTTGTTATTTCAATGGAAAAGCAAACTTGCATGAATCTCGTTTAAATTTCATTTTTTTAGTGGATTTTATTAATGATTTTTGTCATATAGACCTATTATACTGACAGTCGATTTTTAATGCACGTCAATAGGGGAAAAATTTACAATCACACTGGCTACCCTATGGGGAAAACAGGGGTTACTTGCGGTCATTCTATCAGTTTTTTATTTATTCTTAGGAGTTTGGGTTCCAGTATGACTATAGTTCCATGGCTTATATCATATTACTTGCTCTGTAGCTGTAGTCTGTGCTTATGTCATTCATCATTGTAATTTCTAGTTGCAATACTCTATGGTTGCAATTGCAAAGTTTGACTTTCACAGAGCAAGTATTATATTATAGGTTGACTTTGACATTATGCTTTTATTTATTTTGTGTTTTGTGATTTCTAGCAGTGAATAAGATTAGAGAAAATCTCTTTAGAGTGGATTACTTATTATTAAGAATATTATATATCGCATAACGCATTGACTAAAAAGTATGTGAATGTAATTACGACCTATCTAATACAGAAAAACAAACCACATTCATAATAATCACATAGGTACCTACTGTTTGTGCCGGTAACCAAAAAGATGAGTGAAGCGTGTTACATCTTGGACAATGGAGCTTACACAGCTAAGGTTGGTCTGTCTTCGATGGAACCAAAAATCGTACCTAACTGTATCATGAAAGCAAAGTCTGAACGACGGAGACCCTTTATCGGATCACAAATCGAGGAATGTCGTGATGCCTCTGGACTATTTTACATTCTTCCATTTCAAAAAGGCTTCCTCATCAATTGGGACACGCAAAAAAACGTTTGGGATTACATGTTCAGTAAAGAATGCTGTCCAGTTAATTTTAGTGAAACACCTCTCATACTTACAGAACCTTTATTCAATTTCTATTCTATACAAGAGGCAATGACTGAAATATTTTTCGAGGAGTATGAATGCCAGTCGCTATTGCGTATAAATTCGACTGATTTAGCTGAATATCATTACAGAAAGTTTCATAATAATGAAAGTACAGTTGTTGTTGATTCTGGCTATAGTAATACATATATAGTTCCTTATATAAAAGGCAAGAAGTGTAAGGAAGGTATAAGACGCATAGATGTTGGTGGTAAAGTTCTTACAAATCATCTAAAAGAGATTTTGTCATATCGTCAGTTGAATGTAATGGAAGAAGGGTTTGTTATAAACCAAGTTAAAGAAGACTCATGTTTTGTGTCACAGGATTTCATGGGAGATATGGAGATAGCAAGAAAGAAAGGTAAATATGTAGGTAATAGTGTATGTACTGTGTAACAAGTGAATGTTATGACAGTAAATTTAGTTTAAACTGTTTTGTAATTTTCTTCTCTCATTTTTTAAGTCTTAATATTGATATTTATCATGGACCCTACACCTGAACAACTTTAATTTTTCAGTACCTTACATCTAAAATGTTCATAGTATCATGTAAAGCTAAGCTTAGTAGTAGTAAAGCTGTGATATATTAAAAACTATTAATTGTTTCAGCTCCAGAAAATACAATAGTAAGAGATTATGTACTTCCTGATTATACAACTCTACGGAGGGGTTATCTCCGAGATGTCGTAAAACCTGACGAGGACTTAGAACAACAAACATTACGGCTAAACAATGAACGATTCAGTATTCCTGAACTGTTATTTCATCCTTCAGATGTTGGTATACCTCAAATGGGAATATCAGAAGCTATTATGCACTCTATAGATGCATGTCCAGAAGAAAATAAGGAAAGTTTGCTCGAAAATATAATTCTGTTTGGAGGCAATACGTTATTCCCTGGTTTTAGAGATAGGGTGTATAATGAAGTGCGTGCATTTGCGTTGGACCATTTTAACGTAAATGTTCGTATTGGGGAGAATCCTGTTACTTACGCGTGGGAGGGGGGAAAGTTATTGTTCCGAGATCCCGATTTCTATTCATTTTGTATGACGAAAGAGGAATATGAGGAGGAAGGGAAGTCGTTGGCGTTTGAAAGATTCGATATATAACGAAGGAAACGAGCGAGGAAGTCTTCAGAATGAAGGCTGTCGCTCGTTAAACATGGTGTTTGAATATATTGTATTGTTGGATTCGGGAAAACATTGTGAAGAAGAAAGAATGCTGTAAATGGCTCAAGTTCTATTGATTGCAGTGAAAGTGGAATGTATGTTTTATCTGAACTATAAAAACTGTGAGAAATTAAAAATTTCAGTACTAGTAAAATAGATAATTTAAAAATATTAACCATTTAGCAATTTTTTGTTCTACCGCTTTTGCCGATCTTTACTTTTTTTGTGACTAGTATGCATTCAGCATTACATTTAAATTTTACAGTTGTCATCAAATATCTAAACTTAAAATAGATAACTAATTATATGTATCTAGTTAGTTGTTCTATAATAATTCATAAGTAATAAAAATGATATGACATATTTTTACAAGACTGTTTTTATTTACGACAACCAAGCACATACCAAAACCCTATACACATGTCACAAATTATTTCGGTGTTGGATAGCCCATTTATCGAGGAAAGCTATACATAATCACGATAAGACCAACAGGCGCAGCTAGTAGATTATAATTTATAACAATTCAAAATTTGAATTCAAGAACAGCAGTATTAGTTGCATATCTAGTAGTGTAAAGAAATAAAACACAGGCGAGTATTTAATTAATTTATTAAGACAATAAAGCATTCACTTCAAGGCTTTGTTCAAATCGCACCATTCATTGCATAAATGCACAAACTTAATATAAAAATGCAAGCAGTCATAAAAAATTTAAATGGTGCCAAGTACCACAAAATATTATTATATTGCATTTTACGAATTTAACATTCCTATACTGTCTTATGCGGGTATTTAGTTTTGTGCAAAAATTGTTTAAAAATTATTTGTTTTTTTTAAAGCACTGATATTTCGATGACCAATGAAAAATCTGCCATTAGTCAGGTTAAATTGCAAAACAATACTTGGTTTAAAATATTTTTATTATAATTAAATTAAACATAAAATAATACGCAGTACATCTAAGTATGTGACATAACATGTTAAGTAAAACTAGAAATACAACATTTTAGTCATTTTGAAGATATTATTACCGATTTTATTGAATAACAAACACCTTGGACATTCATAAAAAAAAATTACCCCTTGCATTCAGAATTTAAATTCAGAACGTTTGAATCCAGGCATAGACAATTCCATAAAGCCAGTTACATCTTCCAAAAAAAACCATAGTTGTATCAAAAGAGGTTATATTTTATTATAAATAAAAAAATAACCTTTCCCCTTCATCAGTGTTACTAGCGCCAGCTATTGGAACCTTACATACTTCCCACGAATATTAAACCAATCGAGTTTTTCTTAAAAACACCATACTATAAGAAAATTATACAATGAAAAATCCTTCTTCTTATATGAAATGAGAAATTTTCGCCCCGATACGGCGAAAGACACGGGTTCGATTTTTTTAAATTTCTCGTTTACAAAGCATTTGATTGCTAAAAACTAATTATCAAAAGTTTTATACAACCATTTTTCAACATAAAAGACAGCATTTACATGCCTTTCTTATTCATAATCACAAATCTATTGTGTCGTGGCCCGAGCGGGTCGCTCGGGGCTCAATGGGTTAGTGTTAAAAATGGTCACAATTCCATACAACCGAGCCAATCCAAAGTATAATTATTCATACGTCTGATATTTAAACAACTCTTTAGGTTATAAAATAATTATTTATTCCATATTATCCGTGGGCGAGCGTACATCGTCAATCTTAAGTATCATCTTGACGAGTTGCGTCGCTAAGGCGATCTGCTGCTTCTTTGAGTGTAAAGATTCGATCACGTTCAGTGCTTTCATGTCATTGGAATCTGTGGAGAGATAATATATAAATAACAAAAAAAAAATGTGTGCGTGTACTAGTGTACACACGTAAGAAGTGAAACTTCTTTATGACCTTATTTAAAAAAAAATAATTTACTTTATGCAACTTTACAGAAATACGTAGAATCACGCGTGGTAGGGAAAGAAAAAGATGGCGCGTAACGAAAAAATGTTACACTAAATTTTTTTCCAACCCCGATAAAGAAGTTTCACTTCAAATATACCACTAGCTACAATACGATTCAAACTTAATGGCGGCTCGGAACATCTTAATTCCCAATTAGAATTTTTATTAGAAGCAAATTCTTTTAATATTCCGAATTTTTTAAATATTTTATCGACTCCCTATATTTTATACGATCTGGCCAAATGTGGATGACAAAATCCTAAAACATTGACGATTTAACGATCTGGTCGAACTGTGTTGCCCACATCAATGCGATCATTTCATGAAGTGAGCAAATCTACTATATGGCCACGACATATACATATACAAGGCGATATTATTTAAACAAAAACCTATACAATCTATAAAAAAAACAATAATATTTACCCAATCCCATACAGTCGACACCTAGATTGCTGTTGTTCTCAGCCGCTTGGCGCGCTTTCACGTGCGACAGCGTGTCGATGGGCGATAGACCGCTAGAATAGAATACATTTTATTTATTATGTAATTTCTCTATATAACATTAAATGCAAGAGTTAATCTACACTAAACAAAAGATTTATGTTTTATAAAATTCTAAGACGGGATAAAACGGCGACTTTTACTTTCTATTGCTTCAAATAAAAAAAATATAACGGCCTTACTAATAAAAAGTTAAACAATGGATAAATTTCTACCATTTTATACAATAGCTGTGTCCTGCTCTTGCTCACGTGAAACGTCAATCATAAAAACAAGACAGGTTATTGCAATGACTAATCCATTGCATAGCGAATGGGTAACATTTTATTAGTAAGGCCATAAGTATTTAATTTAAAGTCTAATAAATTGATTATTGCTCTTTATTATAAAGATTGTTAATTGCTCTTTATAATACAGTGATGTTTCGTATGTTTGGCTATCTTATGCTCAAACCACAAAAATGTTTCAACACACAACCACATATACGCAATAAATATATTTTACACAATAAAACTCACCTATTCTCAGCGAGAGCCATCGGAATAGCCTCTAGGGCATCAGCAAATGCTCTATACGCGTATTGGTCCAGGGAAGACAGCTTGTCAGCAGCTCGGCCCACTGCCAACGAGCAGGACACCTCCGCAGCACCCCCACCGTACACTACGCGGGAGTCCTGCAATATTTATAGATATTATTAGCCATATTCTTGTAACACATAGCTATAAATGTTTCTGTAAACACATATCTATAAAATTTTACCAGTACAGAGCAGCATTATCACCTAAATAACTATTATTAAAGGCCCCCCACATTGGGCGTTGGCCGAGCGTACGTGTTTTCTCTTATACCTACACTAAAACTGTGTTTTACTTGCTTAGTCGAAACAAAATCACATGGAAATGAGACGTCTGCTCTTCACGATTTTATTAAAGCTCAATAGAGCAATTTTATAAAAGCTCAACAGGGCAATTTTATAAAAGCTCAATAGAGCAATTTTATAAAAGTTCAATAGAGTAATTTTATAAAAGCTTAACAGAGCAATTTTATAAAAGCTTAACAGGGCAATTTTATAAAAGTTCAATAGAGCAATTTTATAAAAGCTCAACAGGGCAATTTTATAAAAGCTCAACAGGGCAATTTTATAAAAGCTCAATAGAGCAATTTTATAAAAGCTCAACAGGGCAATTTTATTAAAGCTCAAAAGAGTAATTTTATAAAAGCTCAACAGAGCGATTTTATTAAAGCTCAAAAGAGTAATTTTATAAAAGCTCAACAGAGCGATTTTATGGCAGGATTTTTGTGTCCAGACACAGTTGGTAAGGTAGAGTGTGATATAGGCTTCTTTTATCTGATCAAAATATCTAATTTTTTCCTGAAAAATTAATTTGTCTACAGCTAGTAGACCACAATCCTATAGCTATAGGCTGTACATTAGTCGTTATATATTGTCTGTCAGCTGAATTAAATGTAATAAATATACAAATATAAATAAACTAGCTTTCCGCTCGCGTTTTCAAAGAAAAACTCGTTCCCGTGGGATTTCCGGGATAAAACATATCCTATGTTTTAATCCAAGTTACCCTCTATATGTGTGCTAAAATTCATTGTAATCGTTTCAGTAGTATTTGCGTGAAAGAGTAACAAACACACACACACACATCCTCAAAAACTTTCGCATTTATTTCCTTTCCCATCAGGTTGCCTGGTAGAGATTGCTGTTCAGCAATAATGCCGCCTCTTGTACAAACTATGCCTTTCTTTTGTATTTTAATGTTATTCTGTCCTAATTTTTGTTTGGACAATAAAGTGTTATAAATAAATAAAAAAAAAACGACGTGTGGCACTCAGGGACTGCCGCGGTAAAGCTATTGCATGCTATGTCTTCAAGCCACACCTCCACCCGTCGGAGTGGGGAGCGTGAGGTTTTTTTCGTTACGGAATTTCTCCGATTCGGTCCCCGCGCTAAAGGCCCGCGATAGAAGCTATGCAATAGCTTAATAAATTTATAATATTAGTAGGATATGAATACAGCACCTGCACCAAACTGCGCACGATACACAGCGCGTCGTGCACGCTCCGCTTGGCTTCTTCCACAATCATTCTGTTCCCGCCGCGAACGAGCACGGTCACTGCACGTGAGTTGGAGCACTCTTCTATGACAAGCATCTCGTCTTTGGACGTGCCGAATGCTGTAATAAAAAAATAATATAATTTATAATCTCTATACATAAAAAATAATCTCTATTTCCGTTAGTCATAGCATCATCAAGTAAGATTTATTTTAATGTGTTCATTATTGTCAGCGGCTACAATCTTCTGAAATAAAATTTCAAGAAATTTGCTGGTAAAAATTGAGAACATGCGATAACTTAGAGCCGAAAAATAAACTTCACAAACAGGTTTAAGAATTTTCACGAAGACAGGACAACGTCTGTCGGGTCAGCTAGTGGCATAAATGTTTTCTATACATTTCTGCTCATCATCAGTTCCATTTACACAATAACAGTAAATCAAATAAGCAAAAACTCACTCAGTTCCCGCACCAGACCGCAGCTGCCCAGCTTGTCAGCGGACAGCTCTTCGAACCTTGGCACAATCCTGCCTCCAGTTGCGATAGCAATGAGCTCCATTTCTGGTCCACCGACCCATCTTACTGCGGGAAGCTGTTCAGCTAGGAGAAGATGATTCGCTTCGTCGTCAAAGCCCCATTGACAAATAGCCAGGGTCGCTCCTGTGTCCTGTAAGAAATTTTTATTTTTCATGGTAATTTTGCCGCATTTACTTATTATTACAAACAAAGTATTACATGTAGGAAAATGTTAATTTAGTTAACATATTTTTCAAAACGAACTTTCACATGAATCAAACACTTGTGGCAATATTTTTTATTATCTTAGATTTGTTTAAAAACAATTGATCCTTCGAGTCGGATTTCTAAACGTACTAATAAAATTCTTCAAAGAAAATACTCTTTAATTGTTAAACGTGCACACACCTCAGACACAGCCAAGGAAAATATCATTATGTATCAATAATATAACATAAAGTTTGAATCATCATTGATGTGTGCAAGCTTTTGTAATAACACGTTAATAATCATATTTTGTATCCAAATTCTTGCATTGTGTCCTTGAATTAAAAAATTTTAAACATTAGAGGAAGGATTACAGAATTTGAGATTACTAATTTCACAATAATGTACACGCGAGAATTTAAACTCGTTTTAATTTTATCGAGTAATATAAGTCGAAACCTTGCGCTGAAGAATCTTACAAAGTTAAGTAGAATTTTTTATTTCATCTAACAATAAAACTTCAAATAAAAATATTTATTTAACTTTAAAATTTAATTCTATCATTTAATTCAATAATGAAAAAACAATGTATATTCACCTTAACACGTCGCACCATCTCAATGAACTTCTCGTGTTCATACTGCCGCAGCTCCCTGTACTCTTCCACGGAGCCAACTTGCAGCTTATGCTTGGTCTTGGGCTTCGGTGGCTCGAACGGGCAGGTGAGGATCGCTAGTTTCGCGTTCTGGAAATGATAGAGTAGTTAAGCTATTGCATAGCTTCTATCGAGGGCCTTGAGCGCGGGGACCGAATCGAGAAATTCCGTAACGAAAAAACCTCACGCTCCCCACTCCGACGGGCGGAGGTGTGGCTTGAAGGCATAGCATGCAATAGCGCAACCGCGGCAGTCCCCGAGTGACACACGTGTTTTTATTTTTATTTAAATTTTATTTCAGTTTTTTTTATTCAATAAAAATTAATTGGAAGAAAAGATATTTGTTGTAAGGTTGTGTCACATAAAAAAATATGTTTAATATTACTAGATTTTTTTTGTTAATGTAATTTCAAATGTCCTTATTTCAAATGAAACAAACACCTCAGACACAGCCAAGGAAGATATCATTATTTATCAACAAACTATAATAAATTGAAGTCATCATCGGTGTTTTGTTTCGCCTCATCATTCATCATCAGCCCATATACGTTCCCACTGCTGGGACACGGGCCTCCTATGAGGGTACAGGCCATAATCCACCACGCTGGCCAAGTGCGGGTTGGCGGATGACACATGTCGTCGAACTTTTTAATTCTTCGACATGTCGGTTTCCTCACGATGTTTTCCTTCACCGTTCGAGCAGTGGTGATGTTACAACATGCGCAGATAAATTGAAAAATCAATTTATTTCCTGCGCGCTCGCCTGGTCTCGAACCACGGACTTATCGATTCGAAGTCCGAGGTCTCACCACTGAGCCACCACTGCTCTACTTGTTTCGCCTATTTGTCGTATAATTCGTCGTATAACAAGGGATGTTTTTAGCACTCTTTCATACTATAATATTAGTATGAAAGAGTGCTAAAAACATCCCTTGTTGCCAATCTCTGCTTGAATTATTGCACAGCTAAATAATGCACAGTAAATAATATTTTTCATAATATACAATTAATCACCTTCAAAACTTTAGGCATCTGCGGGTGGCTCATCGTCTTGTCAATAACAACTCCTCGCACGAGCATAGAGTCTTCCATGCGACCGCCGACTTTGCCTTCCACCTTGATCAGCTCAAAGTTAACGTCACGCTTCTCCAAGTCAGCTACGGAGAGGACCGCCTGAAAGGTACAAATTACGTAAGAAAAATGGCAAAAATGACTATAAAAATAATATAATCTCTATAGGTATATAAAAATTAATCCCTATCAATGCCTAAAAAATGAACAACTTAACTGATTTCAACAATTCTTTTTTTAATGATTTCTTAATTGTCAGGAAGAAGAAAAACTAATTAATTTGCGCTAAAATAAAACAAATTGCGAAAATTTAGGTACAATTTAAATGACATTCACTATTTTATCATGTTGTTTCTGTAAATTGATCATAACTACTAACATAATACAAGCGTCTTTTTACGTAACTATTACTTTTACGAATTTTTATACTAATTTGTAAAATAATGATTCCATATGCTTCTAATAATGATTGATCGTTACTTTTCTACTCAACATTTCTGCAATAATTACAGTACAATAGAATAATCAAAACTTATTTCTGTTTAGTATTTACCACTAAAAACTTACATCAACAGCAATCTCCGCCATCAGCCTGTGGCACTTGACAACCACCTTGCTGCCGAGCGTCGTCATGGCAACCTTAATCAGATGCTCCCTCGTATCCTTATTCACGGGGAACGCTTCGCTGATGCCGTCCAAGTGTTCTAGCGCTGCTGCGGCGGCCATTTCGAAGCCGTCGGCTATGCGGATCGGATGGATGCCCTTGTCGAGAAGGTTGGAGGCCTGCTCCAGGAGGGCACCTGGAATTTTGAATGTTTATTAGTTATTTTGAAAAAAAAATATAGAATAGTAAAAAGTCAATCAAGAGGCACGATTTGATACTATAGCTATTGCGGCGTAGTGTAACGATGTCTGTAAATATGTTTTCGATAATTTTTAATTATATGTATACTAATAACAGAACTAAAAACTAAAATAAAGAGAAAGGGCATTGAAACTTTCTGGCATATCAAACCCGCCGCCATTTTGATTTTTTTTTCGAAATCGCGGCGCACGATTAAAGTGGTATGTATGGATAGAGGATACATAGACAAACAAAAAATGTCTAATAACATAGTACCCTAAAGCGTCACATTACCGAGATATTTGGAGGTAAATATCAGTTTATTGGAAGAAAGTAGGTAGATTCATTACATAAAAACATACATACATTACATAAAAATGTAAGTAATGTAATGAATACCTACTTTCTTCCTGTAATAATAATAATCTACCTGGGAGTTATTATTTGGAGATAATATTATGCATATAGACACGTAATAAGTCTATTTTTAGTGTTTGTCATACTCATAAGTGAATATTTACCTCCAAATATCTCGGTAATGTGACGCTTTAGGGTACTATGTTATGAGACATTTTTTGTTCGTCTATGTGTCCTCTATCCATACATACCACTTTAATCGTGCGCAGCGATTTTGAAAAAAAATAAAAATGGCGGCGGGTCGATATGCCAGCGTCCATACAAAAAGTTTCAAACCCCTTTGTATACATATTGTTACATCCACAAATTTATTGTTGTACAAATTATCGTTAACAAAATTCATACAAATATGAAGTTGTTTACAAATATGATAGACATTTTATTTATTGATACAGCATTATTAATATTTGCATGCCAATAAATTGATGATTTGGACTGAAAAATTAAATATATCATAACAGGATATCTAATAACATATTCTGTTTATATGTGTAACCACATTTTTAGCAAATAAATTGTACAAAACATGAAATAATCATTGAATAATCACCAGCAAGCACCACAACACCAGTGGTACCGTCACCAATCTCGTCATCTTGACTCTGGGCCAGTTGCACCATCAGCTTGCCAATCTGATGATCAACATCCATCAGCTTCAGGATGGTCGCACCATCGTTGGTGACTGTCACCTCACCATCAGATGATACCATCATCTTGTCCAAGCCTCGTGGACCGAGGGAGGTACGGAGGATGGTGGCGATCTGCCGAGAGGCTTGGATGTGCGACTGGAACATTGGAATAATTTAATATTGCTACAAGAATGTATACTTAAATGTTATGTAGCATTGAAATTAAAATAATAAAACTTACTGCATTTTTAGAACAAAGAACAATGAAATGTACATGGCATTATAATAATGGCATAATATATATTTTAAATAACATTTTTATATTTCACATTGTTTCTTTTAGGGTAAATTAGAAATATTCAATTAAAACTATACCTAAGATACCTCCCAGCAAGCACATAACTTGTATATTAACCAAAAATATATACAGAATTATGACTTGAAGTTATATTAATTATTTAAATCGTCACTATCCAAATATAAGTACTTTATAAAGGCATTTGCTTCATCAAATAATGCTAACTGTTATATAATGGTTACCAAAAAATTGTTACAATGTCAAAAATCTTAAATAAACGTAGGATAATTCTAAATTACAGCTTCTAAAACAGCTTTCAAACTTATAGTAAGACTATTATCTTATATTGGTAATTTTAATAACGTTACGCTCTAAATAAGCATAAATAAATTATTTTATAGTGCCTTTGAACGTATGTTGGTTTTTTAAAGAATAAAAGCTTTATAATAGTCCATTATTGTGTTAATTTATTGCTAATCCTATATTAACATTGACTTTATAACAATTAATGCGTTTGCTCCGTTTTCTTTCAAATTTATTCATCTCTACAGTATATAGCTATATATTGATCGAAATAAAAGTATTGTTAGAACTATGAGTATTAATAACATCGTAATTTGAATTTGGTTAATGGATAAAAAGGCTTTGAATAAAACTAAACAACAGGCGGATTCAAATGAAAACTTAAAAAGGAGTATACTAATTTTATTAATAATAATTGTAGTAAACAAAAAAAGCTTCTTCATCGGCATCTTCATATTATGTTGGGAAACGCTTTACTTTGCAGGGCATGTTGGTTCTGAAAAGAACAAGCAAGTTGGTTTTTTAAATGGCTTAATTAAAAATCTTGGCTTATTTATTTTATACCAAGTAATTACGGTTCCCTGATAAGCTCGATAAAATCAGTCACTATAGTAGAGCCATTTTAATAGGCAACATCTGACAGTTCAACAAAATTCAACAACGTAACCTAGTAACGACGACATAGAATAACATGATATTTCGTTTTGTTAGAACTGCACATTTGCTTAACTTTTTTCAATTACAATTACATATTTATAATAATAATGACCGATACAAGTAATTTTAAGATTTCATTTTACTGATAAACCATCCTAAACATAATAAACAATTTCTGAATTAAAAAACTGACGTCGCTACAATTTTGTGTCAATAAACCTTTTTTTCTTTTTAAATACTAGAGACGTTACTCTAAAAATCGAAATCTGACATCTAGAATCGAATGCATTGATTAATTGTGAATAAAAATCATCATAAATTAATAAATTCGATTGACAAATGTTTCAAATCCGTATCGATTAATACACTTTAATCGATGTTTTTAAGCAGGTTACCTCTCTTCGAAGATAAAATTGATAGACGTCAAATGTTGCCTATTAAATTGGCTCGACTATAATTATAACATATTTCCGAAGTGCTGTCATATGGCTGAACATAATAAGTGTCTTGTATTACACTATTATACGAGCTCTAATTTTTGTGACGAGCCATATTAAAATTAACAGCACTATTATGCTATCGTCAAATGCCTAAAGCTTTAATTTCATTTGTCGCCATTTGCTTTCCTTTTCCTATCTTACAAAAATAATACAAGTTACTAAGATCTGACTAGAAAGGGAATGAAATCATTTGTATTTTGTACCAATACCTTTATAAGGTACTTTAATTGTTAAAACTATTGCTATAATCTAAATTTTGTGATATTTGTTTAAAATAGGTTATATTATATAAAAAAAATATATACTAATAAAGTATATTAGCGAGGGCGCGTGTATTCTTTCTCAATAACATGTATATTTCACCCGACAAACTGATGCGCGCAGCTAATTTCACTCAAAACATTCAGAAATACAGGCGGTACTTACCCATCATTCAATATTAATTTTCACATTTAAATATTTCAAGTCCACATAACGTTGCACGATCAAAAACAGATCAATATATTTTTAAAATCATAAGATTTTCTTTTTTACAAAGGAATTACAACAGTTAGCATTGTTATGAAATTTTAATAACAGATTGTAATTTTAAAAGCTATATAATAACTGTAATGAAGTCGCAAAAAATGCCATTTGTTTATTCATGTGCTCATAACTGACTTAATTAATGATTTAATACGATGATTATAATGCTATTAAATTGCCTTTGTATAGCTCAACGCTGTCTAAAGGGGGGGCCCAAATTTTACTTATAAGAGTCGTATAAAAGAAATACAGCCGATATACGATTTGGTTATAATGCTTTGTACATGAACTCGTGCTATCATAAGTTTGTTATAATGGTGTTTTGTGCTTGCTGGGCTCAGAATAAAATATGGATAATATCAATGAAATTCATCACATTATGTAGGAATTATTATAAACATCATTGGTATCTTTGTTTTTGTGCTAATTTTATTTAAGTTAAGTGTTCTGAGCATAGTTTCCTGATTGCTTAGTTAGACCATTGTTTTTACATGAACCAAATAATACCTATATAACCTAACTCATAAGAAAATATTATTATGATACAAATTAGTTGTACGTGTTATGTGTCTTCTATTTTTCGTCATTATTCTATCAAGAAAATAAAGGAAACTTCATCATAAATTTGACATTTCTTCACCATCATGTGACTCATTTCATAAACACCTGAATCTTTTTTATCGTTTTTTGTTAGTTTTTTATGGGATAGTAGCTGTTTTTTGGGTTTATCCGAATGAGTTATAAGGTAAATAATAAATTAAGGACAAATTATAGCGATAGAAATAAGAAATTCTGTGTAAAAAGACGAAATATTCGATTTTATTTAAGGTTACTATTATTTATGTGATTTCATGAGACAAAATATGTGTAATTATGTATGCATATGTAAAATTTTTAGTATATACTTTAGTTTAAATACGAATTATAGGAGTTTATATCAATTTATTAAAATTATCGCTACCTTCAGTGCATCGATACCGGTTATCCTTTTCTGCCTATCTTGATCCCTTAAAATAATAAATGGACGGCCGAACTCGTCAAACGCCACAGTTCCTGGGAACATGGACATTTTGGTGGAGTTTCAATAACACAAACTCAAGATTAAATCGGATTCAGTTTCAGGATTCACTTTATTTCACAAACATCAGAGAAGAGAAACGAGAAAACAAACGAACCACAGACAAAACTTCAATATTGACAGATATCATATGAGACAATGACATTCTAAAAAATTCTCTTTGATAACAACAGAGTAAATAATATTGGTCATCGTGTTGGTCATGGTTGTGGTCATGGTCTATCAGCTGTGCCGCGGGATTTCACCCGGCCTTGAGCAAAATTAAGTATGTATTCCTTGGTATTCCTACACTCTACAGGCTATAGCATAATGTTTTCTGGTACATAAGCTACATCACTGTATCACCATCAAAATTTGTTATTTTACAGGTTTATTACCTTCTCACAAACCTTTTGTTTACATTTTAAAGAGTTTTATGCGAACATAATTAAGTATTGTCATGAAATACATTCTTAGAATAGGGTCAATGTACCACTAGCTGACCAAGCACCAATACATGACCAAAATTCAAATATACGCGCCAATTAAGAAAATACGGCAGCCCCAGATGATAGTTTATTGTTTTTTCTATAAAGCAACATCATCTATAAAATAAAAACAAACCTTGGTGCCATTGGTCAGAAATATTGACATTTTTTCAACACGAAGATGTTATTAAGTAGGTGCCCCGTAAGTAATCACATTTTTTACTAAGAGTTTTTTATCGGGAGTTGATTGGGAAATCTTAATTTATCTTGAATGCAATCGATTACTCTTTATATGTCTTGTTATAGGCATAATGTTGAACCATTCTGTTATAGACTTTCGGCTTCATTTTTGGCATGAACAGTTTATCATGATTTTTAGCGGCCTGGTTATCTTTTGGAGCAACGAAACCAATTTTTCGCCTATTGTTGACCAGTATGGTCAGCTCTTGGTTCTTTATATTTTGCTAAGAAAGATTTGCTTTGTTTTGTGCTTATACCTAATTTAACAAACCATATAAGCCGTCTAGGTCCTATTCCAACACCAACAATGCATCTCGAATCAACATCAACTTCAGTCAGCCATTTCCTTGAACCTCCTTCGCCCAAATTAGTAGATTTAATAACTAAAAAGCAACAGCAAATAAGCCCAGCTTTTGGCAAACATTTAATATGGCCTTCTGATTCTCCGTTAAAAAAGAAGACTGAACGCTTGCGGTTGCCCTTTGCTACAACTTCCAAGAAATGGCAAGACTACTGGGTGTCGAAGGAAAAAGAGAAAGAAGAAAAGATTGTATGGTACGTAGGTATAGTCATTAAGGATTAATAACAGTATTGTAAGAATGATTTATAACATTTAATAAAAAAAACTTATTTAAATACAGACTTTTTTTATTTATTAAACAAAACTAATGTTCGAAGGACATTTTGTCCATTTTGAAAATGGTCAACTTTTAGAGCAATGATGGTCAGATATTGGTGATCAGTGGTCAGGTAATGGTATTTTTAGCAGAAGTAACTTTCAGAGTAGTTTTCATAAAACCTTTAAAGGTTATCAAATTGATACTAAGAACAATAGTTGCAGTGACTATTCAATTATCTGTGTCCCAAAAATAACATTGAACGTAAAACAAATAACCCGTTTTTTATATATAGCTAAAGATAAAACCGCTTAAATGGTCAACTAGTGGTACATCAACCCTACATTATAAATAACAATAATAATTATTATAGCTCAGTCCCTCTCAGGCCTCAGACTCAACCAATGATTTTACTTGTGTGGTTTCTGTATGAACACGGGCTTAACTTTAACGTAGGTACCATTGTGGTAGGTACCTATTGAATGTTAACCGAAGACGATAATTTTTTGTGATAACAATAATCAGCATATCAGATATCCATTCTTGAAACTTTTGTATAATACCACGCGATGCTTTTAAGCGAAAGTAAGTTTTCTTTAAATGTAGTAACTTCTATCTTGCTAGGTATGTTATTTTCAATTTTCGTTTCGATACCATCTCATGCCATAACTACAACCTTCAGATTTGCGTTTATCTGAAAAAAAACAAGGCATTTTTAAGCTATTGCATAGCTTCTATCGCGGGCCTTGAGCCCGCAGACAAATTTGCCCCTTGAGCGCGGGGACCGAATCCAGAAATTCCGTGACGAAAAAAACCTCACTCTCCCCTCTCCGCCGGGCACGGAGGTGTGGCTTGAAGGCATGCTATGCAATAGCTTTACCGCGGCAGTCCTTGAGTGCCACCATCTTTTTTTATTTTTTCGCCAAATCTTATGGCTGGTTCACATTTACCCAATACTTTATTTTTACCAGTTTTATCTAGGTACACTACTATACAATAAGATACATGGGTTATAAAAGAAAACACAAAATACAGTTGTTAATTTTAATTTATTTCAATGTATGCTATGTACATTTCCGTTACCTTTCTAAACGAGGCATAAAGCCTAAACTGGGTGGCGCCATAGATATTGAATGACCAGAGACAATTCTGTTGATAATAGACATCGAGATTAAGGATGATAATATTATCCTTATTTGGTTATTATTATGAGACTTAAAGCTAGGAACATATAAAATAACGCTTGTGACTATCCGGCACTCCTTTACATTGTCAGCTCCTGTAACAGAAAAAAATAATGATAAGACGTAATGATCTTCCAAGTTTATTTAAAGGGGTCTTTAGTCGTACATATAACAGTTTAGTGAAACTATGTTAATCAAATAATATTAAAAGCATACATAAAAAAATGCTTTTTTAACATTGTTGACATATGTATTGGCAAAAATTAAGAAAACTTATTACTGGAAATTTATGGAAAACTTTTGCCCAAAATTTAGCATGACACAAACAAGGAATTCTATTAAAATGATCTATTATTTCTGGTTCTATATTGCTGATGTTACCATAGACAAATGCACAAACTCACCATTATAGCGTTTACGATATCCGACTGGTTGTTCCGCAGCGCCCGCACCGCTCTCGCTCGAGACACGTTCGCTTGGGACATCACAATCTCCACGTCCTTTTCGTCTACGCCCGTCTCGTCCACACCTTCCTCGTCTTCCTCTTCAGCGATCGGTGCTACCGTCTGAAATGGTTAAATAAATGTTGAGAAAATGGAAAGGCTCAAAATGACTATTTTATAGATGCTACTCAAATTTACGATACTTTAATTAGTCTCTGTATAATTAGTCAATAGAGATAGCATATTTGATAACATAACTTAAAATTTACACAGAATGTTTCACTCATTTCAAATGCATCCCTAATTATTTATAAGTTGTACCAACTTATTTTAGCTATTGAATAGTGTATCTGCATTTTTGTTGTTGTTTCTCAATTGGTTTTCTTCTAATATGGACAGACAATTTTGCTTACATAAATAACAGAGGCAAATGTTGATTTTTATGTTAAGTTGTTTATTTTATGTATTTTAAACCAATAAAGAATTTTAATTTGTTCAAAGTTAGCAATGCATTAACATAATAAAACTTACCGTGCCAGCAGTAGTAGTGTCATTACCGGCCGCCGCGCTCTCCGGTGCCTTGAACCTTTCAGCCGCCGCCATAGTGGCTTGCTGCGACAGATCCTCAATCTTGGCCTCGCCGAACACAATGTACGTGTCCGAGTGCGGGTTCTTGTATACGTCTGGCGAGTTGATGACAAAGAGGATGTTCTTTGACTTCCTGATTGTCACTCGGTTCACACCTTGTACCTGAAAGGGAGCATGGTACATTTGTAGAGTATGCTTTATCATTTTTATATTTATTTATTATAGCACTAAACTCCAAAGCACCATCGTCAGTTCTGCCACTACTGCTTCACCACATAGTATAAAACAAAGTCACTTTCTCTGTCCCTATGTCCCTTTGTATGCTTTAATCCTTAAAACTACGCAATGGATTTTGATGTGATTTTTAAAAAAAAAAGAGTGATTCAAGAGGAAGGCTTTAGTAAATAATTTATTAGGTTTACGACAAAGCGGGCAATGCCGCGGGCGGTAAGCTAGTTGTTCTATATTATAATGTTCATACATATAAATGATAAACTTAATCATCTATTCCAATATTGAAGATAACAAATTATGTATCATCAGATTTTAAGAATTTATCTTCAATAATTAATTGAATCATTATTTAATGGAAAATGTATGATTTCCAAAACCTACAATAGCTAAAGTTTGTTTACTTGAATGCGCTAATCTCAGGAACCATGGGTCTGTTTTGAAAAATCATTTCAGTGGCTGACAAGATGGTCCATTTATTTAGAAAGCTATGACTAATAGGAGCAGAGCAATACGGGTAAACTGCAAGAAACTGCTAATACAATATAATATTCATACTCAAAACTCAATTATTTATTCTATTAGACTTCTTTGAGAAGCACTTTTGAAACATCAATACATATTTTAACATTTACCACCGATTCAGAAAGCAGTATCTATGGAGAAGAATCGGCAAGAAACTCCATAGTTGCTCTTTTAAATCATTTCAGTATTACAATTTAATTTTACAAAATATGTAACAGTATATTATCTATCATAATATGCCCAAGAACTGTCCTGTGGTTTTTACGCGACAACCCTCCATGGTTTTTAATCTTCCATATATTCTTTAATGCTGTAATAGGCTCTCTATTTTAATAATTAGTATAGATTTTAAGACTTATAACTTACAGGTTTAAGTCCGAGCTTGCTCATGATTTTGCGGGCTTTCTTCTCACCACGAGACTGCTTTGCCTTTGATACAATGTCAATGCCAGCGATGGGGTTGGTGATACCACCAGCGCCGGGTGCACCTGAAATATGGAAATGACATATTTAATTAAAATTGCATATTGTAGTAAATTATTGAAACAAAATATACAAGAAAAAAAAATCAACAAATTTTGTAAATTTAATATCACTACATAGTATAAAACAAAGTCGCTTTCCCTGTCCCTATGTCCCTTTGTATGCTTAAATCTTTAAAACTACGCATCGAATTTTGATGTGTTTTTTTTAATAGATAGAGTGATTTAAGAGCAAGGTTTTAGTATATAATTTATTAGGTTTTAGACCAAGCGGGCGAAGCCGCGGGTGGTAAGATAGTGAAATGAAATGAAATAAATGAAATGAAATAAATTTATTTGTCCATTTTATGTTTTACAATTAAAGTACGACAGTGGATCCCAAACTAAGTGAAATACTTGTGTCTTGGGATCCTGAGTTGCGCTTCTTGCGTTATATATACATATGTTATGGACAGTAGAGAGTTAACAAGTAGGTAAATAATCTAATGTAGGTAATGGAAGTTAATACAATTAATAAAAAAAAATAAAAGAAAAACACAAAGTACATTATTTATTTAGTATTTAATATTTTAATTATTCCAGCAGTTGCAGCAGCATGAAATGTTTGAATTAGTACAGTTATATTTTTTTCAGTTGTTCAGACTGGTCATGAATAGCTTAGTATTGCTGAAATATTATTGGATTTTCCTAATTTTTTTTTTGTTGTAATGTAATCCTTCTTAAAATTTTTAATGTTGTGGAGTGCCTGCTCTTTTCTTTAACAGTATATTAGTTTTTCACTTTACAGGACTTTCGTTTTAAACAAATTCTGTGTAAAATAACAAGAACTACACAATCACCTGCATCCTCCAATTCTGGGATGGTGTCATCAGAGTCACTGTCTGAAGACGCGGTTTCCTCCTTCCTCTTCTCAGTCATGGATGCTGTGGCCTTATCCAATTCTGTGAGTTCTGGCATTTTGGTGCTGATTGTGGTTTCTATGGTCCTGTAATATTAAAAAAAAAGTAAAATAAAATTATCTGTGATCACTATTTTAGTGTGTGTATGTAAAAATGTAAATAATAAACAGTGGTATAGCCCTGATAATAAGCCAAATTTTTTGTACTACCTGATTGTTTCGATATATTTTACACTATACTCATTAAAATTGTTTAAACAAAAAATATTGTTAGGTATGTGACTTCTTCGAATAATATATTTTTATGATAAATATAAACCACATTTAATATTATCACAGGAAAACCGCGAACTTAAAACAAAGATAGACCAATTTATTATGATAACCTGGGTATTATGAAGGCAAAAATTATTTAGTGCAAGAGATCAAGGTAACTTCGAAATATTATGATAACTACATAATACGTATTTGTTAACTTCATATACTATTATACTTTATAAAAATTAGTTCTACCTACTACCTATTTTGAGCTATCGGAATTAGGTAGTATTCATGCAGTACTTTCGGTGTTTATTGAATATATATAGGTATAATATTTTTTCCAACTCTTGTTTATAACCTGGTTTCAACATGAACGGTTGTAATGTAACTCTAGTGCATCTTTATCATACGTAATTAGTTAAATTTGAAACCATTTGCCATGCTTTTGAAATCGACTGCAGGTGCAAGATATTATTTTAGTTTATATGTACAGTACAGTTGTATGGAAGGCAAGACTTGTATATGTATTTTTTCGCAACGAGAATTTTCACAAATACTTGTGTATTTTTTGGTAAAACAAAAGGATATCGATTCTATCTAATACGGTATAGCCGCGGTATACCGCTAATTGGGCGGGGGATATAATGTTTCATTAGACAATATTCTCAGAAATAAACCACCATTTATAGCACTCATTCACAAATAATCACTTATGCATTAAATAAATTCACATTTTTCACGCGATTTTTTAAATAAAATCAGATTATTTACCTTCACAAAAATTAATATATCGCAAAAGGAGCCTAAACTTCAATTTGACTTTGACAAGAAAGAATAAAAAACCTCCTGCGTATAGACTATAGACCGTTTTAAATAGTAGATTATTAATTATTAATATCACAATAAAAAACAAATTTAAATCCTGAATTTATCAAGACTACATTAAGTAACTTAAAGAATTGATAAAAATTGAACTCGTTATAAGAAAATCGTGTTTTGAACTTCTATTAAAAATCATTTGCGATTATTTTATTTAAATGATTTATAATTCATTTAAAAGCTTTCAATTAAACATCTGGTCAAGCTTTATTAATTATTTAACAAGCAAGAGAATATTTGTTGTTAAAATACCAATAGTCACCCAATACCTAGTCAATAAAATTATTGAATATATTATTAATATAGTAGAACATCACTACATACTTTTACCTATCTGTCAAGTGTCTATTGGCATTTGGCAATGACAATAGACATTACCCAATCGGCAATCAATCAAAATTATCAATTTATGTACGACCCCGTGCCTACATACTGCAGCCTGTTTATTTAAAATACAAAAAAAATAATAAATAAGTTCTGCGATTAGAGTTTAAATTTCTAAATTTAACGTTTTCACCATAGAATATTAGCAATCGATCGGTCAAGATAAATACTAGACGATTTTCGTATGGTGACTACTGCCTATTATTATGGATGTGTCTCTAGTGTTGAATTAATAAACAGTTTATTTTTCAAGTCCAAAGTACGTTAGTGTCGTTGAGTTCAGTGATTGTGCAAAAATGTCTTTAGAAGAGAAGTTCCATGCAGCTGTTAATGTGATAAGGAGTCTGCCCAAAACTGGTATGTTATGAAAATAATTTAAAAACAACAAAAGCTCCACTTACTTATTGTGTAATAAGTACTGTGGTTCTATTCGATTTCGTATTTGGAACGTTCTAAATGTTCTGGCTTGAAATTTGAATAGGTACCTAAAGGTACCTAAATACATTTTAATGATTTGTTTTTTCACAAACTTTGATTATTTATAATTTAATGTTCCTTTGAAATTTGAATTATGAATTAATTAATGTTCTGATAGATTTGGAATAATTACTGATGAATAAATACTGTATAATAATTTTGCTCAATTAAATAATATTATAAATGTGTTTGAACTCTGAGTAGGTCTATCAACTCTTATGTAAATTAGGCATTTAGATATTACATATTTGCTCTTTATAGTAAGTAGATTAAGATTATGGTAAATAAATTAATGATAATAAAACTTCACTTAGATTTTATTAATCAAGTGCTTAGGAACACAATTTTCCTTAAAGGAACTTGTTTAAGTTAGTTAATTTATAATCTAATTAAAAAAAATGACTTCTCAGACCTTCTTGCATTTGCATGAACAAAAAAAATGTGAGAATTTTATGATCAACAAATATACAGATTTTAAATAGGTATATACACATACCTAGGTATTTGTAATGTGTTTAAATTATTTAAATCTTCTAGTTGTAATGTGGGGGGCAAGTATCTCGCCTCGCGGCGGTGTTTTAAACAACTCCGGCTGAGTGGCCAGACGGCCGGAGCCTAGGGCGATTGAGTGAGAAACCTGCGGACTATCCGAGCGTTGTCCAGCAGGACTGCCCGCTGTATCCCCACTGTCATGGGCTTTACCGGTAAATCCAACCTCCTTAAATATTGTTTTAAGGAGGAAGGAATCAGCCCATTGGTGGACACAACTATGGGGATTATCTCGGCAGACACACCGCCCCACATCTCGACAACCTCATGCGCCAGATCCAGATATTTGAGCCGTTTATCTGAATCGGCCTTAACAAGATTGTCGTCATGTGGGATAGTGATGTCTACCAAGAAAATCCTGGAAGTTGCTAGGTCCATCACCACAATATCAGGTCTATTCGCTAGAATAGTCCTGTCTGTGATGATGGGCTGATCCCAGTACAATTTGGCACGGTTATTTTCCAGGACCGGCTCCGGCGCGTACTTGTAATAAGGCACTTTTCCGACAAGAAGGCCATACTTCAGAGCGAGCTCTTGGTGGATAATCCTAGATGCTAGGTTATGCCTGTGCAAGTACTCAGTGTTGGCAAGCATGGAACAACCGGAAGTAACATGTCGGAGAGTTTCTCCAGGACGGTGACACATACGACATAAGTCCTGGGTCCCGTCCTTTATGATGTACCTCCGATAATTGTTCGTCTTAACCACCTGATCCTGTATCGCACAGACAAAACCCTCGGTTTCCCCAAAGAGGTCACCGAAACGCAGCCAGTGCACGGAGGACAAGAAATCTACATGAGGTTCATGCAGAATCCTGTGAAACCTACCGTGTAGCTCTTTCTCTTTCCATATGGCCTCTCTGTCGGAAATGCTGAGCACCGCCGGCTTTTGCCAGTCCTGTTTGGCCAGGGATAGGGGAGTGAGTCCTTTGTCACATTCTATGACTTCAGCATGGATTGCATGACTAACCTTTGCAAGGAAATAGTCTCTGAGTTTGCATATCTCCCGATTGTGCAGCGATTGGGCACTTAACATGCCACGACCACCGCACCTTCTAGGGATATACAGCCTCATCACTGACGATTTCGGGTGATGCAACCGATGCAGAGTCATAGTTGTGCGGACTTTCCGGTCCAGGGCGTTCAGTTCGGTCTGAGTCCACTTGAGTACGCCAAATGTGTACAGGAGAACGGGCATGACCCAGGTATTGAACGCTCGTATTTTGTTCACGCCCGACAAATAGCTGTTGAAAACTTTTGTCATGCGTTCACAAAACACCTCGGCAACATCCTGTTTCACGCTCACCCCCTCCACACATATATTCTGTGACATACCCAAGTATCGGTAAGTTTCAGCCTCTGTAAGTACCCTAAGATGGGCCGCGCCAGATGGTGTTATGTCATCAGACGCGGTTACTTTACCCCGCTCCACATGTATAACCGCACACTTATCCACCCCAAGTTCCATGCCAATGGAGCTGCTAAAATCACACGTGATTTTTAGCAGCTCCGTTAACCTAGACCTATTAGGCGCAAATAATTTGAGATCATCCATGTAGAGCAGATGGTTAAGTCTTAGGCCACCCCTGCGAAGCTGAAATCCGGATCCTAATCTCTCAAGCAAATAGCTTAGAGGGTTTAGTGCCAGGCAAAACCATAGAGGACTCAGGCAATCGCCCTGGAAAATACCCCGCCGTATCTTTATTCGGTCCTCCGCGTCAGACAGCCGCTTACCTTGGAGACAAAGCATTGTACTCCATTGCCCCATACATGTTCCGAGAAGCCCTCGGATCGAAGGATCGATCTTATAAAGTTCCAGGACTCTCGTTAACCATGTATGGGGGACCGAGTCAAATGCTTTTTTATAGTCAATCCAGGCAGCGGATAAGTTGCGTCTGTTACGCTTGACCTGCTGACCAATAACCGTGTCGATCAGGAGAAGCTCCTTAGTTCCGCGACCACCCGCCCGACATCCATTCTGTGTATCTGCCAAAATTCTATTGCCATCTATATGCTTGGCAATTTTGGCCGCCAGTACAGATGTCAATGCCTTGTAGATGGTAGGTTTTTTTTTTTTTTTTTTTTTTTTTTAACGGGGAGGAAATCTTCTAAAGATACTCTCTTTTGGGGAAAAAAGAGAGCATGTGGGATTCTTACCCACTAAAACCTCTTCGATGGCCAAACCCAAAGCATGGTAGCGGGGACTCCGGGATCTCTCGTAGAACGCACCAGAGCTCCCGCAGCTATATGCCAGACTATGTGGCTTCCCTGCCTCATTATCAACTACCCAGAGTGGGTAGGACAGTCACAGGACCGGGAAGATGTTATAAGCGGCTCAATACCCCCTTGAACCGCCCTCGGTCCTAAACTACCAGTGTAGTTAAGTGTATAGCGCAAAATCGGAGAAGGAAAGCACCTTTTCCGGTTATTCAATCCAAACTTATCAACGATAGTGGTCGTGATATATCACCTGGAACGTCGTCCAGCATTAGCTCGTTCTCTAGCTCTCTCCGCTGACTCTTTTTGAATCATAATGCATTCACAGAAATTTTGAACGCTTTGCCATGCAGATCTACTGCTTAGCATAGCATTAATTACTGCTGACAAAGATAGATCAGATCCAATTTTTTGGATTAGTACCATTCTTTGCATATCCCAAGCAGGACATACCTCGAGTGTATGTTGAGCCGAGTCACAGATCGCATCGCAATGATGACAATTTTCCTGCGAAGACCGTCCAATTCTATGTAAATATTCACCAAAACATCCATGTCCTGTGAATATTTGGGTCATCCTAAAAGTAATTGTCCCCCAGCGTCTTTTAATCCATAAATGGAAATTCGGTAAGATTGCCGCCACCACCCGCTGTCTAGCGCTTTTTGGCTGTGTAAGGCGGTAGTGCCAGGTCTCTTACGCATCAGCATGAGCCTGTCTTCGAAGATCCGTTATATCAACAGAAATGTTGGAGTCAGATCTAATCTCACAGAAGATTCTTGCGTCCATTAATGCTAGGATATCCAGTGGAGGATATCGAGCAAGAAGCGTAGATGCATCATAAGAGATTGTACGGTAGCCCCTTACTACTCTTATGGAGATTATGCGCTGTACACTATAGACTTTTCGCCTTATACGTTGTAGCAAAAGTCTGTTCGCCCAAACAGGTGCACCGTAGATGGTCATTGACCTGATAATACCTGCATAGAGGCGACGAACTTCCTCGCTAGGCCCCCCTAAGTTAGGCAGCAACCTTTGCAAGTAGCCTGCAAATCTTTTTAATTTTGGGACCAGTCTATTAAAATGTTCCCCGAAGTCCCAGCGCCCGTCTAGAGTGAGACCGAGATATTTGACAAATAGGCCTATATTGACGTTGGTATTACCCACTCTAAGACTTGAACTTGGAGGCTCTATTCTTCTCGGTAACTTATGGAACCACAGCGCCTCAGTTTTATGAGGTGCTATTTTAAGGCCAAGATCTTGAATTTTGTTTACAACCCGTGAAATACCAAGTTCTGCAAAATTAGTGGCTTCTCGGTAACTTTCACCATCAGCAATGAGCAAAGTGTCGTCTGCATAACAAATTACAGAGACGCTTCTCGGCAGATCCACTCGTAACACAGCATCATACGCAAAGTTCCACAACATTGGGCCCAGTACCGACCCTTGAGGAACCCCGCAGCTTGTTCTTCTTTTGTGATTCTGTCCGCCTCTCGTCACGTAGCAGATAAACCGGTCCTGAAGATAAGCGTCAACAATTCTACGTAGATAAGTGGGCACGTTATGGTGTGCAAGGCCGTCCTTTATCGTATCCCAGGGGAGCGAGTTAAAAGCATTTACAATATCTAGGCTTACAGCCAAAGCAACTCTCCCACTGTTAGTTGCGCGTTCTGCGATGCTGCGTACGTGTAAAATTGCATCTACAGTTGAGCGTCGTCTGCGGAAACCAAATTGTTTATCCGAAATATCAGGGCCAGAGCCGCATAAATGTTCATAGAGACGGGCGGCAATTATTCTTTCAAACAATTTACCTACTTCGTCTAACAAACATATAGGGCGGTATGCAGAGGGGGAATCCTCAGGCCTATCAGGTTTTTTAATAAGAACCAATTTAGATTCCTTCCAACTCAATGGAAAAATACCAGCTTTAAGACATTTACTAAAGAAATTCCTTAATCTATGTTTTAGTTCCGGCACCGTTAATGCTAGAGCCCAAGCTCGACCAGGAATTCCATCAGGCCCTGGTACACAATTCCTGGCACTTAGTCGTCTAATCGCCATGTCCATCTCGCTTTCTGTTACATCCAATTCATGAGTCCATGGTACGTCGTTTTGGTCTGGGATAGACATTAAGTTTATTGAATTATGGTTATCTGGAAAAAGAACATCAACTACATTTCTAGTGAACTCAGGACGTAAAGTTTCCGTAAGTGGGGGAACCCAAGGCCTTAGTTTCCCCAGGACCATTTTGTAAGGACGGCCCCATGGATTCTGGTTGAGTCCATCTAGAAGTTCATTCCAAGCTTTTTCCTTAGCTTCTGCAATAGCAGATTGAAGATTCATTGTGGCAGTTCTATAAGAAGCGTACGCTGATGCTAATTTTTCAGCCGTTGCTCGTCTGCGTCTACGTGTCCTTGTATACTGACGCCGGAATCTTAAACAAACTTCGCGCTTCTTCGCTATATCTTCACTCCACCAATACACACTTCGATTGATGATTTTTTTGGCTCTGGGCATTGACATATCACAGATCTTCGTCATAACGTTTTTCCAGTTCATTGCTTCTTCGTCAGGGTTATCATTCTCTTGCCAGTCAGACCAACATATAATATTGGCTGCTGCGACGAGAAGATCACGGTTTAGTCGCTTAAGAGACCAACGTGCTGGAGATTGCTCTCTATGCCTGTGATCAACCTGTTTGGTGATCTCAATGAAAATGTGTCTGTGGTCAGATAGCGAGACCACTTCCTCAGCCACACGCCATCCCGAAATCAGCGGTGCTGCTGGATAAGAGGCCCACGAGAGATCCACAATTGATTCACCTTGCCATCGCACGCAGGTGCTTACAGATCCTCTGTTAAGCAATTGCAGATTTAGCTCAGCAGCCCACGATTCCACCGCTGCTCCCCTCAGATTGTCAACTGTATCACCCCACGAACGAGAACGAGCGTTAAAATCACCTAAAATCAGAATGGGGCGATTGGGATATCTGCGAATGCTGATAGCAAGTTCACCTAGGTAAACCTCATAATCTGCAAGGCTGCAGTTCGGGGACACATAACATCCTATGATTACAAACGAATCCCATTCAACTGTTATGAAGCCTCGGCCCCTCTCCAAGCATGAGCACACAGAATTGACTGAGGTAGTATTCCAGTATACAGCTACAGTATTAGTTGTATCTCCAAACCACCGAGGGTCGTTTGGAATATTGTATGGCTCTGCTATTATTGCCAACGATATGGACCACTCCGCAACTGACTGTAAAAATAAGTCTTGTGCCCTTCGACAATGGTTCAGATTAGTTTGAAGAATTTTTTCTTTGTAATCCATTGTTAATTCTCCATACATTCAACTCCGTCAATTTTCTCGGCGTCACGCAGATTTATGATAATGGCGTCACGCAGATGGTAGGTAGGCACGTAATTGGGCGGTATTGTGACGGGTCAGCGGAGCGGTTGGATTTAGGAGCTAGATAAGTGACCCCAGTAGTGAGGAAGTTTGGAAGCAAGCGGTGCTCAATCGCTTCTCCAAATTGGCGGGCTAAGGTAGCATGGCATGCGTTGAACCCTTTCAGCCAGTAAGTCTGAAGTCCGTCTACCCCTGGAGTTTTCCAGTTCGGGCATTTTCGGACTGCTGCGCTGATGTCGTCTCTTGTGACAACAACAGGGTCCATGGGTGGTAAGGCTACACACGCTTCCTCCAGCTCCACTAGTTGTAATATTATTAATTTTTCTGATGTGATTAATGTCTTTTTATATATAATTACAGTTTCATGGGAACTATATAATAGATAGTGAAACATATGAACTAATGATTATAGCAATAGCCAATATATCTTCTCTTCTAAAAAATCCTAAAATTAACAGATTTCCTTACTTTATTGGGTCAAAATCGCTCGCTTATCACAATAAATGGATTTATTTATTTCAAAAAACTAATTAACCGACTACAAAAAAAGGAGGAGGTTATCAATTCGGCCAGTATGTTTTTTTATTTTTTATTTTTATGTATGTACACCGATTACTCAGAGGTTTCTGAACTGATTTACGTGATTCTTTTTTTGTTCGATGCGGGATGGTGTCGAATTGGTCCCATAAAAATGTTATTCGGATAGGCCCAGTAGTTTTTATTTTATGAGCATTTTTGTCTGTGTTTGTAAATGTTGCAAGTGCAAGTTTGAAGTTGGTTGTTTTTAACACAGTTATCACTTGTTACCGTGGTAAAATCTGTCATTCCCGTGGAAATTTCCTTTGACAACACGGGTGAAGTTGCGGGCGGAAAGCTACGTTTTACGTAATTTTGAAAGCTTTCGTTCCACTACTGACTAAAAAATTTCTATTTCTAACACTTAAACCGCGGAATATTTTTTCGAATGGATGGGCAGTGCAATTACCTTTCCTAACTGTTAGTAAATACTCATAATTGTACTATGCGCTTAGTTGTGAACTCTCCTCGATTCGCTTAATATCGAGGTCGTAGAGATCACAAAAACTAGCCGAGAATATTGGTCAGATGCTCTTATGTGTTCCAATAGTGTAACAGTCTTATGTAACTGCTGTTCACATAAAATATAAGATATATTAAAGTTAGGAAGTCATTATGGTTATGTGAATATATAGTGTATGATAATGACCAATGCCTTTCTTTTATTTGACTCAAGACTTCTTTGAATGATATTTATTTAATTAATTATTATTTTTACCGAAATACTAAACTGTCTTGATGTGCCCTCTACACAATGGGCAGCTGAGTAGAGGCAATAACCCATTGAGCCCCAAGCGGCTGATCGGTCCCAGACAATAGATTTTCTATTGTGTCTGTGGTTCCGGGGCCTGAGTTATTAAGGATAGTGTAGAGGGCCTAGTGGCCTAAATATCTATGATCGGCCGTCATTTTAGATCGCATATTGATTTCACAAGATCGCCGCAATAGCGGCAAACATCGATGATTATTTGTTGGGCCCACGCTGCCCATTGTGTGAGTAGAGGGCCCATCAAATTGTCAGAAATAGACGAAATTGTAATGCCGGAAGGCTGGCCAACAAGTTTCAAAATAAAAAATGAATCATCAAAATCGATTTCGAGCAACTATTCTTGCAGATTGCATCGTAGATACTGCTTTCCGAATCGGTGGTAAATGTTAAAAATATGTAATGACGATTCAATAGTGCTTCTAGAAGAAGTCTAATTGAAGAAATAAATGTTTGAGTTTGAGTTTGATTCACCCAAAGAAAGTTCTGACCTTCTGAGGTAACAAATCCAAAAAAATAAGTACAGGCGAATTAAGAACCTTTTATTGAAGTGGGTTGAAAATAATAATTATACAACCTTTTCTACTATTGTTATGATTTATTAGTCGATTACAGTTCGATGTGAAGTTATTGTGTAGCAATTTATTGTTGTGATTTGCGCAAAAGCATTTGATTCAAAAATATTAATGTAAGAAAACATGTTTGGCACAAAAAATAGCAGCAAGGTAAGTCTATAGTGGTTATAGAAAAAACCTTGAGCTCTTTGAGTTTTTTGAACCCTATGTATGAATAAAACCACAAACGTCTTGACCGATCAACCAAAAACTATAAAAAATCTTTTTTGGTTAAGGCTCACGCTCATTAGTTATAATTTTTTTTTATTTACAAAGTAGGTACGTAATTAGAGAAAGATGAACAGTGTAAACTTTCGATCGAATTATTTATGTAGGTAAATAGTTAAATACAATATAAAGGTTTTAGTGCCTATTTTGCGATGCATCGAGTTCGAAAATCAGTTAAATTATATTATTTTTAATGCAAAAAATTGTGATAAATCTTTCATGAGCTTCGATCCCGACATAACAAGGAAGTTTATTTAATATTGCCTAGGTATGGAAATTATTTTTTTAATGATATTTGTTGTTTAAAGTTTTTTTTTAAGGCTTTTAAATTTTAAACTTAACAAAAGATTGTACGACCAATTTGAATTTTTAATAACGTGGCTATAAAAACAAGGAAAATCCCAAAGAAACGATACACACGGAAAATATGAAACAAGATATAAATAAAAGTGAAGGGCTAGGTAACAGATTTTATAATGAATATAATTATAAATATGTGAATACAAGAAGTATGAAAAACAAAGAGATTGTGGGTAATTTAATAATATTGCATTTTATTATTATAGTCGAGATATGTCCGGAGTACAGGCTAATTATTATCGTATTTATTGATAAGAGGACATTAATGTGTTTATCATAATTAGTGCAATTTATTGTAGTTGAATAACACACAGACGAGACAAAATCCATATAATTGAAGTGGTAATTTGGTAAATAAACTGTATTTGAAGCTATCCCAAAATACATAGATATCGAATAATAATAAAGTGGCATCCACACGCTGGCTGTTTGTCACAAACACCGCAAACAGCAAACGAAGTCCCAAACACCAACCACAATCACCCAACACAAACAGCCATCCACATGCTTGGCGAACGTTCATAACATTCCGAATCGGCAAACATGCATCCTTTGATCTGGCAAGATAAACCGACACCGATGCCGAACACTGCCCAACACAGACACAAACAGGCAAACAATGACAAACACCCAACGTCGTGTTTGCTGTTGGCTGTTTGCCATTGTTTGTCAAGCGTGTGGATGGGGCTTAAGACCTTTTCTTTTTTGCAATCGTTAACTAATAAAAATCTTTGTAAGGTACCCACATAGGTTACTGTGTGAGCAGTTCTAGGTTCATTTTCCTAGAGATGCCCTGGGATTGACTTTCTATGTAAATCTTTCTGACAGACTACGTGTTTGGATAGTGTATTGAAAAACATTTGTATGCCAATTTGCTGGCAAATTGTGCGGCGTGATATAAATATTAAATTTTATAAAAACTTTTTAACCATAATTCTGACAAATTCATTACATTTCCATTCGATTGATACAGATGTGAAATAAATTTGTCTATAGTAGTTGACGAAGCTCTATCAATACATCATTTAATCTTAATGATTGCTCCGTTAGAAAATAATATACCTAGTTAGGTTAGGAAAAAAAAGAGTGTGAGCCGAGCACACGTGTCAGACGTGAAACTTCTTTGGCAAGATTCAAAGATACCAAAATTGTCGTCTTACTCCATGACCTGGCGGTATTACCATGACGCGACCTTGAAATTTTACTCTCAAAGTTTCACTTCAAAAATGAGTGTCGGAAAATCTAGCCAATAATCTAAACATGTTTACCACTAAATATATAGTTACTGAATTAGAATCAAGTACTTACCTAAGTAGATCTAAGCACGCTCCCTAATCATTTAACCTCGTTCTAGTAAATTAGAGTCGTCGATCGCACACAACCTTCGTTAGAATTAAAGCTGTATTATGTGTGAATATTTAATAGGGCCGTAATAATTTGTTTTGGGAAATTAACTAATTTAGCTAAGAGCTGGTCATCCTTACTAATTAATAATTATTATTATACATACTAGTTACTAAGTACTATATGCTATACTAGATTTCCGCCCGCGGCTACGCACGCCTTTTCAAAGAAAACCCCGCATAGTTCCCGTTCCTCTGGGATTTCCGGGATAAAAATTGGCCTACGTCTTCAGCTACCTACATACCAAATTTCATTGTAATCGGTTCAGTAGTTTTTACGTGAAAGAATAACAAGCACACACCCATCCATCCATCCTCACAAACTTTCCCATTTATATTATTAGTAGGATAATAGGATACTAGTAATTGTACCCTGTGGTTTTACCCGCATTGCGCCGTTTCTATATGTCGTAGCCCAATGATAAATAGTGTATTGCCTTCCGGGACAGATTTCAATCTAACATTGAATTTTTCATATCGAGCTAGGTAGGTACCTAGTATCATCACGCTAAGACCAATAGGAGAGGAGCAATGCGGGTAAAACCGCGGGGCACAGCTAGTTAGAATACAAATTCATATTAACCCATTGACCACCGAGCGGCCCAATGAGACCACGACACAATAGATTTTCTATTGTGTCTGTGATTCCGGGGGCTGAGGGATCGAGATGCGTGTAGAATAACGCGTGAGAGTCGATAGATTAAGGTCAAACTTCAACATATTATATAATTCTACACAAGTATGTTAATAATATTATGTTAATACTATGTTGTATAATACATTAGAAAAATGATTTATTTGTCACGAAAACTAGGTAGTAGGTATGTAGTTAGCATAAAAGCAAAACATAAATAAAAAATTAATTATATTATGAAGTTTGTGTGGTAAAAACGTGATAATGATTTGTTTAAGTAACTTGTAATTAATTATGACGGATAATTCATTTAGTACCTAGTTATTACTTATTGTATTTTTAGTAGAATAGTAATGAAAACATGCAACTTTCGGGACACAGATAAACAATTTCCCTTATAGTTTTGTTGATATTTATGAATAATAATTTATGTATTTAAGTATAAGTGTAAACACACACGTAGACAAATAAAATCTAAATTTTGTTTTGAAGTTTTCGGACTGTTAACGGTCTCTGTCTAGACTCTAGACTCTAGTGGATGATAGAAATCTGTAAATCGGTAAACAAGAATTATTGTACATACTAACACTATTTAGAAATTAAGTAAATTATATGCCCTTATATTTACAAACTATAAAAACATAGTAAAAAGAGAGAAGTAGGCGAACTCCCGGCGTTTAGGAGCGCACGGTACCAAAACTCGCGAGGCGCCAGATAAAGGGTTGTCACTTGTCACATTGATATTTTAAATAATTGTTTATACATTTAATACTCTCCTTTTACTATGCTAGAAATAACTTTTTGAAATAAAAACAACTTCATGACGCAAATTACACGCATTGACGTAGGTATTTACATTCTTTAATTTACATTTCCTTATTAATAACTAGGTTTCCGCCCGCGGCTTCGCCCGCGCAGTCAAAGAAAAACCAGTATAGTTCCCGTTCCCGTGGGATTTCCGGGATTGCGTCATTTTCCCGGGATAAAAAGTAGCCTATGTCCTTTCTTGGGTATCAAAATATCTCTATACCAAATTTCATGCAAATTGGTTCAGTAGTTAAGGCGTGATTGAGTAACAGACAGACAGACAGACAGAGTTACTTTCGCATTTATAATATTAGTATGGATTTAAAGAGGATTTTTTGTTAATTTGTGTATTATAATTTAGCTCAAAAACTAATTGATCGATATCAAAAATTCTAGTTAGCATTAGAAAGCTTCGTTTTAAAGCATTAGCGAGTAAAAAAAGCTATTTCGCAAATCCCGGACGATACCTACTAGACTGCACGACACACAAAAAATATGTTATCGTGTGAGCATTCATATGCTTTTAACAAAACCTTCGAGTGTTATAATATGGTTATAATCTCTCTATTTGCATTTTAATCATACAAATATATAGGTCAGGAACATACAGATATTATTAATTTCTAAATTCTACGATAGATGTCATATATGTTTAAGACGCCTAGGGCTTTATTAGCGTGGCTTCACCTGTATGTTTGTATCGATTTTGATTTTTGACCCATCTATACTAATTATACTAATTATAAAGCTGAAGAGTTTGTTTGTTTGTTTGAATGCGTTAATCTCGGGAACTACTGGTCCGATTTGAAAAATTCTTTCGGTGTTAGATAGCCCATTTATCGAGGAAGGTTATAGGCTATATATGATCACGCTACGACCAACAGGGGTGGAGCCACGGGGGTGAAACCGCGCGGAGCAGCTAGTTATATTATTAGTGTACAATGTACATACCATCTAAAGTTACTATCTAATCACAGAAACAGTGGATACAAATGATACAATACGGTATGTGCCGAAATAGCCGAATGTTGACATAGTCTACCACATCTTGTTTCTGGGTTGTGTGAAAGGAATGGTCGCCCTGTACGAAATGTTTGGACGGTGAAAGTACCGTCATAGATTGTATGCTTCTATCGGTTTTTGGTCTTTTTGTTAAATCTTTCCATTGGGACGCGTTTGTAGGCTGTATCTTCGAGGTGAATGAAATATCCATACTAATATTATAAATGCGAAAGTAACTCTGTCTGTCTGTCGGTTACTCACCTATGTGAAGTTGGCAACTAACTGAATAAAAATGAGTGTTTCTCAATTCTATACGATTGTACTAGGTTTGTACCGGATTGTACCGCTTTTTATTTCGTTTGTACCCCAAAGAGGTGGGGAGAAACATAGGGTCGTAGTTATATAGTTCGCTGCTAACTGAATAAAAATGAGTGTTTCTCAATTCTATTCGATTGTACTAGGTTTGTACCAGAACGTACCGCTTTTTATTTCGTTTGTACCCCAAAGAGGTGGGGGGGAACATAGGATCGTAGTTATATAGTTTGCTGCCGACCTAGAAATACAGCATTTTTTTAATGCTAACTCAAAGCATTTCGTTTGTACCGGATTGTACCGTTATCAGAACCGAAAAAAATATATAAAAAAACTAATATTCACGTTTATATAAATATACATGAAGATACTAAAGAAAATTCGACTAACTGAATAAAAATGGGTGTTTCTCAATTCTATTCGATTGTACTAGGTTTGTACCGGATTGTACCGCTTTTTATTTCGTTTGTACCCCAAAGAGGTGGGGAGAAACATAGGGTCGTAGTTATATAGTTCGCTGCCGACCTAGAAATACAGCATTTTTTTAAATGCTAACTCAAAGCATTTCGTTTGTACCGGATTGTACCGTTATCAGAACCGAAAAAAATATATAAAAAAACTAATATTCACGTTTATATAAATATACATGAAGATACTAAAGAAAATTCGACTAACTGAATAAAAATGAGTGTTTCTCAATTCTATTTGATTGTACTAGGTTTGTATCGGATTGTACCGCTTTTTATTTCGTTTGTACCCCAAAAAAGTGGGGAGAAACATAGGGTCGTAGTTATATAGTTCGCTGCCGACCTAGAAATACAGCATTTTTTTAAATGCTAACTCAGAGCATTTCGTTTGTACCGGATTGAACCGTTATCAGAACCGAAAAAAAAAATATATTAAAAAACTAATATTCACGTTTATACATATATTTATGAAGATACTAAAGAAAATTCGACTAACTGAATAAAAATGAGTGTTTCTCAATTCTATTCGATTGTACTAGGTTTGTACCAGAACGTACCGTTTTTTATTTCGTTTGTACCCCAAAGAGGTGGGGGGAAACATAGGGTCGTAGTTATATAGTTTGCTGCCGACCTAGAAATACAGCATTTTTTTATGCTAACTCAAAGCATTTCGTTTGTACCGAATTGTACCGTTATCAGAACCGAAAAAAATATATAAAAAAACTAATATTCACGTTTATATAAATATACATGAAGATACTAAAGAAAATTCGACTAACTGAATAAAAATGAGTGTTTCTCAATTCTATTCGATTGTACTAGGTTTGTACCAGAACGTACCGCTTTTTATTTCGTTTGTACCCCAAAGAGGTGGGGAGAAACATAGGGTCGTAGTTATATAGTTCGCTGCTAACTGAATAAAAATGAGTGTTTCTCAATTCTATTCGATTGTACTAGGTTTGTACCAGAATGTACCGCTTTTTATTTCGTTTGTACCCCAAAGAGGTGGGGAGAAACATAGGGTCGTAGTTATATAGTTCGCTGCTAACTGAATAAAAATGAGTGTTTCTCAATTCTATTCGATTGTACTAGGTTTGTACCAGAACGTACCGCTTTTTATTTCGTTTGTACTCCAAAGAGGTGGGGGGAAACATAGGGTCGTAGTTATATAGTTCGCTGCCGACCTAGAAATACAGCATTTTTTTAATGCTAACTCAAAGCATATCGTTTGTACCGGATTGTGCCGTTATCAGAACCGAAAAAGATATATTAAAAAACTAATATTCACGTTTATATAAATATACATGAAGAAACTAAAGAAAATTTGCCTAACTGAATAAAAATGAGTGTTTCTCAATTCTATTCGATTGTACTAGGTTTGTACCAGAATGTACCGCTTTTTATTTCGTTTGTACCCCAAAGAGGTGGGGAGAAACATAGGGTCGTAGTTATATAGTTCGCTGCTAACTGAATAAAAATGAGTGTTTCTCAATTCTATTCGATTTTACTAGGTTTGTACCAGAACGTACCGCTTTTTATTTCGTTTGTACTCCAAAGAGGTGGGGAGAAACATAGGGTCGTAGTTATATAGTTCTGTAAAAAAACATTGTCGCTAATTCTTTGCTGATTCACATAATATTTTTGAATCATCATTGAGCACTCAAGAGCACCACTTCCACAATTCATTTTCGACCTACTTCGACTATATTACGTGATAATTGAATATTACGATAAGTGTTCCGTTTCTCATCGTTTGTACCGCTGGGCAAACCTTCCATACCTTCTTCCAATAGAGAAAACCACCGATTACGAATGTATTCTTGGGAAACTTTCGTAATTCCACAAGATTACAACCACAGTTGACAGATATACAGGGTGTAATCGTTAAGTGTGCACAGGCGATTATTCTGTAACTATTACAGATATCAAAAAAACTTTAAACTGATATCGAAAGTACTTAACCTAATGAGAAAATGGCCATAATAAATTTTTACACAGTTAGTCGAATTTTCATTTTTATTCAGTTAGTCGAATTTTCTTTAGTATCTTCATGTATATTTATATAAACGTGAATATTAGTTTTTTAATATATTTTTTTTCGGTTCTGATAACGGTACAATCCGGTACAAACGAAATGCTTTGAGCATCGACCACACAACCACTTTGAGTTAGCATTTAAAAAAAATCTGTATTTCTAGGTCGGCAGCGAACTTATAGTAGTTATACTACGACCCTATGTTTCCCCCCACCTCTTTGGGGTAAAAACGAAATAAAAAGCGGTACGTTCTGGTACAAACCTAGTACAATCGAATAGAATTGAGAAACACTCATTTTTATTCAGTTAGCAGCGAACTATATAACTACGACCCTATGTTTCTCCCCACCTCTTTGGGGTACAAACGAAATAAAAAGCGGTACAATCCGGTACAAACCTAGTACAATCGAATAGAATTGAGAAACACTCATTTTTATTCAGTTAGCAGCGAACTATATAACTACGACCCTATGTTTCTCCCCACCTCTTTGGGGTACAAACGAAATAAAAAGCGGTACAATCCGGTACAAACCTAGTACAATCGAATAGAATTGAGAAACACTCATTTTTATTCAGTTAGCAGCGAACTATATAACTACGACCCTATGTTTCTCCCCACCTCTTTGGGGTACAAACAAAATAAAAAGCGGTACAATCCGGTACAAACCTAGTACAATCGTATAGAATTGAGAAACACTCATTTTTATTCAGTTAGTTGCCAACTTCACATAGGTCGGTTACTCAATCAATCAATCAATCACCTTATCTACTGAACCAATTTGCATGAAATTTGGTATAGGGATATTTTGATACCCGAGAAAGGACATAGGCTACTTTTTACCCCAGGACATAGGCTAGCTTTTATCCCGGAAATCCCACGGGAACGGGGACTATGTGGGTTTTTCTTTGACTGCGCGGGTGAAGCCGCGGGTGGAAAGCTAGTATACAATAAACTATAAAGAAGAAGCATTATAAATGTATATAGCATTATAGATTTCTGTATCCATGACACAAAATGCTGAAGTTGGTTGTTCGGATGGATGTATTAATGTTTATAACTTACGAATGCCTAAATATTCAAAGGGCTTAACATGGGCTTAACGATATTTTGAAGTGTAATTACATTATATTATTACGAACACTTACAAAGAAACAAAAAATATTTTCGATTTTTTCCTACATTATTAACCTACCACCTACCTTCAAATCCAGTTGAAAACAATCACCCATTAGAAATGGAATAAAATTTTACATAATTACTTTTGTATACAAGGCTGTGACTTATTGAAGTAGGTACTTACCTAAATTAGGTATTGAAAAAAAAAAGTTTGGAAAATCCAAAAGTGCACGCCACATAATCTCATCCTTTACAATAAAATTGATTATTTATAAAGGTGTATATAATATAAGTATGTAGATACACTTGTTCTCATGTGCCAATGCTCTTGTACTGTCTCAAAACAGTTGGAAAAGTAAAGAAAGCGGTACCGTAATAATTGAGCTATTTTTCTTGTGGCCCCACCTAGATGTGAAACTGCGCAGGTTTAAGGGACTGACTACCAACTTATTTTTTTAAACCTTGGCTTATAGTATAAAGAATCGAGTTTATAATGGTGAATTTTGAGTACACTATAAATATATATAAAAAAGAAAAGACTCGATTAGTAAAGTATTTCGGTCGCTATCGTGTTAACAAGAAAATCCTCCGCACATACAGAGTACAGACACACGGACGTCCAAGACAGAACTTTTTAAAACTGTTTTTTACTAGTTTAAATAACAAAAATGACATCAAAAATATCATGAATGTTAAAAATAGTGTTTTTTCTTAATATGTGTGTGTATGTATTATCTTACAAGTGCAATGTATGATACATAAAGACATTTTAAGTTTGAAAAATCAGATGTTTTGCGCGAAGTGACAGTAGTACCCACCTCAACGCTTCGCTTATGAGGCGTGCAATAAACGGAGATTTTAAATTTTCATGAAAATAAAAATTTTAAATGCACATATTTATGTTACAATGACCCCAGAGTATTTAATTATGCTTCCTCGTTAATATTTTTTCAGTTTAACATTTTTATTTTATTTCTTCAAGGTTAATTTGTTTCACTTTTTTGTTAATATAAATCCTTTGAGAGTTAAAGGTTTTCTTTTATATTGTTGATATGAAATATATATCTGTTTTGTATCTATAACTATTTAGACGTATAAGTAATAAATTTTATTTATCATGTGATACTGGGAACTACTGGTCCGATTTGAAAAATTCTTTCGGATGTTAGATAGCCCATTTATCGAGGAAGACTATAGGCTATATATTATCACGCTAAGTCCAACAGGAGCGGATCAATGCGGGTAAAACCGCGGCGCACAGATGGTAGTAAATTCGAGCATGTTTCCGCACACAGATCTAGCACAACTAGATCTGTGTTTCCGCAACTCTTTGAGTGACCTATATTTAAAAAAAATGTTCCTTTTCTTGAAGCCGTTTGAAAATCTGTGTTTCCGCAACTCTTTGAGTGACCTATATTTAAAAAAAATGTTCCTTTTCTTGAAGCCGTTTGAAAATTTTCCTTTCTTATACATGGATAAGCAAAGACAAGGGAACTAATAAAACTGCGCCTCTGGCAAACTTTGCATAACTAGTCATTAAAGTTGACATTTGAGTACCCCCGACGTGTTGATATTGACCGAGTTTCGGTGAGACGGTGGTGTTTTTCCGAAACTACCAACACTAGGGAAAAACAAAAATTGTATGTTGGTAGTTAGAAATATACTCGTATGTACTTGTACCTATGATATGAAACTTGCACAGTGAAAGGAAGTTGAGGATGTTGTTTTCGAAGTACATAATATAATATGATATGACTTTTAAGTTTTAAGTGTTGTTTGATTAATAAGTAGGTATTAATAAGTTAGGTATTTATGGTCGATGGCTGATGCATATTTTAAATAGTAACGGAAATATTTATATAAGATACTAGCTTTCCGCCCGCGGCTTCGCCCGCGTTTTCAAAGAAAAATCCACATAGTTCCCGTTCCCAAGGGATTTCCGGGATAAAACCTATCCTATCTCTCAAGTTGGATCGAACTGCACATGGTGTGCGAATTTTATTACAATCGGTTAAGTGGTTTAGGAGTCCATTGAGGACAAACATTGTGACACGAGATTTATAATATATATTAAGATAAGATAAGATATCATTGAGGATTTTCAAGAAAACCAATTTGTTTCTCTGTAAATTCAAAGAAACGACATTTAAAGTCCACATATAATAAATCCCCAATTATATCCCTTCTATCTTTAAATTTTACTAAAAATGCGTTGCACACCAGCACACAATACTTTAATCCTCTCTCGCCATTTTTTCTTACCGCTACGTCAATCCGTGCCACAGATATGAGATAACAAGAACGCGCGAAGCGCGGCAAATTTGAATATTGATGAAATGTTATTTCCTTAGATTAAGGATTGGTCTCCGCGCGCCCGCTACGACTAGATACCGCCGGCGTACTCGAAAAATGCGGCAACTAAAAGTACGCCGAAATCGGCGTACCCGAGCCAGTCGTGTCACAAGCATTGTGTGGAGAGGGCGTACCGATAGTTTCTAAAGATTTTGGACAAAACCTGAAGTAAAATGCCTGTTTGTGCCATAAAACTGTTAAAAAAAATACAACAAATAATAAGAAAGACACTGGGATCACGTACCATCAGGAATAATCGTATTATTCGATATTTCACCTGTACTTTGAAAATGTTGTTTACGAAAATACGACGCCATTCAGTGTTGCCGTACTGCATATCCCAAAAACACACTTTAATTTGAACTTATTTTATTCATAATGTTTTTTTTTTCAATACTATTACTAACGCACATTATAAAAAAATGATAATAACAATAATTTATTTCTGTTTAACCTTGTTTAACTGACTCATATATATGTTATTTATTTATTTATTACCGCTTTTTTACTTTTAAACAACCTTTGTGATAGTATAGTGGCATCGCAAGTGGATTTGAGTCGCATGTTCATGGGACCTAGCTAACATCTTTAAACCAAATGAACCTAATACACCCGAGGATTCCGAAATAGACACCATCCTTAAGCAAGATGTTCAACTTTGTCCACCCCTGCGCCTAACAACGCCACGTGAGCTATCCAGATTTATCTCTATAATGGACTCCAAAAAAGCTCCAGGCTTCGACTTGATTAACGCTAAGATCCTAAAAGAACTCCCACGAAAAGCAATCGTCTTCCTCACTATTCTCATAAATAGCTCTCTTAAAATATCGTACGTTCCTGCTCTTTGGAAAATATCGCAAATTGTAATGGTTCCCAAACCTGGGAAACCAGCTAATGAAGCACAATCTTATCGTCCTATCAGCCTTACTCCGATCTTATCCAAGCTATGGGAAAGAGTAGTTCTGCATAGATTGAAAACAGATCTACAGCAAGTTCAGTTGATTCCAGACCATCAATACGGATTCCGAGACCAGCACTCCACGGTAGAACAGGTTCATCGCGTTTACCAAATTATTAGGGAATGTCTTGAAAATAAGGAATACTGTTCGGCCGCCTTCCTCGATGTCCAGCAAGCTTTTGATCGAGTGTGGCACAGGGGTCTACTATGCAAGATCAAACTGTTTTTACCTCACTCCTATTACTTACTTCTTGAATCTTACCTCAGCGAAAGGATGTTCCAGGTTAAGGTTCATGATGCCAGATCATCTCTCTTCGCTTGCTTAGCTGGTGTCCCTCAAGGATCTGTACTAGGCCCGGTCTTATATAATATTTTCACTAGCGACCTTCCCCAACACCCAGGGGTATCTATAGCAACATTTGCCGATGACGCCGCATTTCTAGTATGCAATCCAGATCGAGAGAAAGCTAGCTATATTCTTCAAAATCAGCTAAATAAAACCCAAGATTGGCTAGATAAGTGGCGCATAAGAGCAAGTGCGCCTAAATCACATCACATCACATTTGCACTTAGACATGGTCTCTGCCCGCCTGTCCATTTGGGCCAAGAAACTCTACCACAGTCTAATTGCGTGAAGTACCTCGGCTTCTACTTGGATCGTAGGCTCACCTGGAAAGATCATATAAAGAAGAAGAAGACAGAAGTTAACTTCCGCTTCAAAAACTTACTTTGGCTCTTAGGTAGACAATCCACACTTTCTCTAAGCAATAAACTTAGAGTGTACTGCGCAGTAATAAAACCTATTTGGACATATGGTATTCAACTCTGGGCCTCCGCTAGCGAATCCAACCTAATGTGCATGCAAAGGGTGCAAAACAAAATCTTAAGAGTGCTCACAGCAGCTCCATGGTTCACTCGCAACTCTGAAATTCATGAGTACTTAGAAATGCCTACAATTAAGGAAGAAGCTACTAAATACCTCAAGAAGCATAAGCAAAGACTTGTAATGCATCCAAATCCACTCTCCCAGCAATTGCTTAAACTAAACCCCAGGAAACGTCTGAAAAGAGCTAATGTTGATGTTGAGCTACATTAGAAAGGGGAATTAGGGCACTGGTTCTAGTTCTCAAATCGCCAAATTATTCTGTCCAAATATCTGCTCATAGTCCGTTGACTGATCGCAGATGTCAATTAATAAAAAAAAAAAAAAAAAATGTTCATGGGTTCGATTCCCGGCAAGGCCAAAATGAAATAAAAATATTTTTCAAACTTCTTTCCAAGATAGCCCATTTCCCATTTATGGGGTAAAATTTATGTAGCTGGCAGTACAATTCTTCACACACACTAGCGTCCTTACAAATCGCCTTACACACACTACAGAACTGAGTTGCCGCACTCACGGAGCTATTGTTTTTGTGGAGCGGTATCTAGTCGTAGCGCGCGCGCGGAGACCAATTCATAATCTAAGGTTATTTCATTAGGTACATCGAATCGAATATGTTATATGGTTTGTTTTCGACATACGATCAAGTAAATAATAAACGAATTTATTACCGTTGTGGTTTGATGCATTGTTTGCAATAAAGAGTAAAGAGAATAACAAGGTGTTTTATTTATTTATTTAAAAATAAATATTTGTTGATTGTTATTCAAGGTAATGTAATGTAATTTTAAAATACATATAACAATACTTAGTTAAATTGTGTGTATAAACATCATTAGGCGGATCCACACAGAGAGCAGCCTCGCGAAGGATTTTCCTCGCGAGGCCGCGCCGCCGGATCTATGTGAACGTGCCTATTGTTTATACATACATCCGCATTCACATAACATTAAACATTTCTAGAAACTTCGTTACAGTTCTAAATAATAATGAACAGGAGCCGTATTATGACCTCTTACTTCCAGACAGTTTACGCCGTGAATTGAACTGATTGGCAAAATCATATTGTGATCGCAATAACCAGCCATGGTTAATTATATTATAGGTAATATGAATTTACCAGTCAGTTCAATTCACGGCGTAAACTGTCTGGAAATAAGAGGTCATAATACGGCCCCAGCTTTTTACGCGCCAGAGTATATTATACCCGTACTCTTTCTATTATATATATCCTTATATCCCCCCTATAACATTGTTCGAAAAGTCGATCAATTAAGGAATGAATGAATAACTTGCTACTGGAGTTTACCAATAGTCTGCCAATAGTTGCATTTATAAGGCAGTCATGTGACTTCCATTCCAATATAAATCATTTCGCAGTTGTTTATTATTCATTGGACGCAAGATTGGACGTAATTCGTAAAGGCTAACGTTTAAGGGTTGTCACTTTTGATTTTTAATCGAACAAAATAATAAATTCATCAGAGATTAATCCGTAACATTTTAACTGTTCAGAGAGAATATGGAATAGATAAATGCATAATTTAAGATTTGTAATTATTGTACACTATGTTTATTTACATCTACACTAATATTATAAAGAGGAAAACTTTGTTTGTTTGTTTGATTGTAATGAATAGGCTCATAAACTACTGGACCGATTTTAAAAATTCTTTCACCATACGAAAGCTACATTATCCACGAGTAATATAGGCTAGTTTTTATCCATTTTCTTTGAAAACGCGGGCGAAGCCGCAGGCGGAAATCTAGTTATATTATAAAGATGAAATTAAACAAATAAACTTCTTCGTATAAATACAAAGATAAGAGAGTTTGTTTATATTTTCTAGTTCAACGATCTTGTTAGGTAAATAAATATTTCTTGTTCGAGAGATCTTTTCTTGTTTATTCAAATTATTTTATTGATCTGATATTTTAATGTTCAAGTTATCTACACTAATATTATAAAGAGGAAAACTTTATTTGTTTGTTTGTTTGATTGTAATGAATAGGCTCATAAACTACTGGACCGATTTTGATGAAATTTGGCACAGACAATCTCTAGACACTGAGAAAGAACATAGGCTACGTTTTATAGCGAAATATGTACCACGGGCGAAGCCGGGGCGGACCGCTAGTTTTTTAATAAATTGCTTGTGTTTTTTGGAACAAAGACGTTATAAGTGACACATGTTTCGAAACGAATAGATTAAAAGATATTGTGTCCATACTTTTAATCACACTTTTATATTGACTTGGTAAATCAGGTGATAACCCTTGATCGATTGCACTCCTGTATCGATTGCCGTCTGACCTTTGATGTTGTTAAAACTCAAAAATATTATTGATGCAATTGTACTTACTACATCATAACAATGTTTGCAATGATCTTATCAATACATAACACGTATATAAAATATAAATTACTATCTCGCTGTGGCATTAAATTATAATGTATCCCACGTGTCATGATTTTTGTACCTATTTATTTGATGCAGGATTTCAAATAAATAGGTAAAAATAATCTGATTCATAGAAATATTACCACACATTAAAATAAGAAAGTTACTAATAATATGATTAACTATGTTATCACATAATCATGTCATGAAAAAGTTAAGCAAAGTGAAGGTAGGAAAGAAAATCTCATCGTTACTTTTGAGTTTTATTAAGGAACAGAAATTAAAATATTTTTTTGAATAGGTACTATAAATTATTTTTCTGTAATCAAATTCCTAGATTATTATGTGGCCAATGCTCAGCTGATTGAGACAGCTGCAATATAGATCTAAGATACTTTTAATTAAGATTGTCATTTTTATGGAAATTGCTTGTATGATGAGTGAAAAACGCCTTCGTCACTTAGTATAAAACAAAGTCGCTTTCTCTGTCCCTATGTCCCTTTGTATAATCAAGAATTCAATCAAATAGCAGATTCAATCAGATGACGGCTACATCTACATTTATTCCATTTTATTATATTCTAGACCCTCATTTTACATCTAGAAAGTTCCATACCGCCTTCACCTAAAACATTAGAACACGTAATTCGACCTTGGTGGCACATTTCACATACACATTAAAACGCTATTGCTCCACTAATAGGATACATACTATATTTACATTGCAAGTAAATTTGGCGCCTAATTTATTGAGTAAAATAAAAAAACCCGAGAGTATGGACGTCAATTAGAAGTAGTTAAAACATGTTTAGGATAATCACCTACCTCAATAGGGTATTCAACTTTTTGTAATCTTAATTTATTAACTTTTGCTATAATAATTGAATCAGAGCTGGTATTTTTGACCAACCGTTTAGGGTGCTTTTTCACCAATAATGTGCGAGGATGTGTAGCGAGGAATGTGTTTATAAATAACCAATAGTATCGCTTCAAACCGTTGCTTTAGAGCTATTGTCTCGGCAACTATTTTGTCTCTCTCCTCAACTCTATGGGGAGTTGCGTCGCTACGTGCGCGCGCTTTCTTACTAGCCCATACGAGTTGATGGGCGAGACAAAATAGTTGCGGAGACAAAAGTTGCTCTTGCGCGCTAGCTCTTAAACGCTAGTAAATTAATCGGTTAATTGAAATATAACGTCAAAACAGACGGGAAACTAATAATTTTACTTATATCTGGAGTCTACGTAAAGCTTCGACCATGAATTCCAAAAACGGCCTGTGAAAAAACTTATAATGGGCAAACTATACACAAAATGTAGAATGTTTTTCAGCCAAAAAATAAATTATGAAGTGGCAAATAATAATTTGTATATGTATACTACAAACTTGTCATGTTTTTTTCGTACTTCTGAAATCAGCATTTCCGACTATAATCAGATTCTAGGGCATGACTCTGAAGATCAAACATAACAAAAGTCGTTTCTATTTTCAGGGTCGTACCAGCCCAGCAATGAGATGATGCTAAAGTTCTACAGCTACTTCAAACAGGGCACAGAGGGCACATGCACGAAGCCCAAGCCAGGTTTTTGGGATGTCATAAACAGGTATGTATATAAACTGGATGGCTGTGGGGAGTGGGGAGGATGGGAGTGGGGAGGTTGACTATGGGGATGATGGGAGTGGGGATCCCCAATCTTGTTTGTTTATTTATTATAAAAAATACTAAGTTAAGGTGTAATATTATTTATTCACTAAGTAAGTATAAATTTTATTATTAAGTATACATATATATTATAATATTTTTTTTTAATAACCGTATACTGCAGTTGAGCAAAAAATACATCCACTGTCAGCAAGGCATCCTAAGGCAACCACTGAAAATCAGTGTATTACACTGAGTGGCAGGCCTTTTGTGACATATGTACATATATTTAAGTTAGATTAAAGTTTCCTGTTTCATTTTATTTGTATCTTTTTACGTATCCATAATAAACGTAATTCATTTCATTTCAAACTAGCTTTCCGCCTGCGGCTTCGCCCGCGTTTTCAAAGAAAAACCCACATAGTTCCCATTCCCGTGGGATTTCCTGGATAAAACCTATATCACTCGTGGATAATGTAGCTTTCGAATGTTGAAAGAATTTTTAAAATCGGTCCATTAGTTTATGAGCCTATTCATTACAATCAAACAAACAAAGTTTTCCTCTTTATAATATTATATTATTACTAGCGGTCCGCCCCGGCTTCGCCCGTGGTACATATTCACGTTTTCTCTACATAAGAACCATCCTCGAACTTTAAGGAATATTATAAAAAAGTTATGCGCTTACCAACACATTTTGGGATTCATTTTTATATTATAGAAGATAAAAGTGACGTCCGATGTTCCCTATAGTAGGGGAGCCCAGGATGCTAAATGTGGATTTACTCGAGCGTCACGGGAACTTATTAGAATTGGTAGATTAGACCATAGCGAGAAAAAAAGGTCCTATAATGTTTTCACTTTTAGCGGTGGGGAAGGGTTTTTTGATTTTTTTTAATTTAAAAAAGAAAAAAAATGGCTTGGAAATACTCAAGCGCGTTAGATATTGATATTTTGCATGCTCCAGGACGTCACTGAAAAAAAGTATACGTTAATCTGACGATTAAAGTGGCGATTTAATCGCTATGAAGAAAGGGTAAAAAATTAAAGTAATATTATTCGAGCGCGTCAGATTAATATCTGGGGGGGTTAATTACAATATAAGAAGTCCCCATTTCGCTAATCTGACGATTCGAGCTCAACCTTAGGGAATTATGGATTATTCAAATTTTCCAGCGGGGCCCCTGAGCGCACCCACCAACCATAACTGCTCATATTGACTAGAGGTACTAATGAATAGCTAAGGTACCGTCCCTAATAGTAATCTGACGCGCTCGAGTAAATCCCAAAATCCCTACTACTAGTAGGGTAATGGGCAGATGTATTATGAATACATCAGTTTCAAAGATTTTCTTTAAGGAAATAGGTGGCTAGGATAATCTTATTGAATTACTAGCTGTGCTCCGCGGTTTCACCCGCATTGCTCCGCTCCTGTTGGTCTTAGCGTGATGATATATAGCCTATAGCCTTCCTCGATAAATGGGCTATCTAACACCGAAAGAATTTTTCAAATCGGGCCGTATTTCCTGAGATTAGCGCGTTCAAACAAAGAAACAAACTCTTCAGCTTTGTAATATTATACCTATGGTAAAGAATGTATTTATAAACAGTGGTTTTGAATTATAAACGCTTAGAATCGAATTATCAGAAATATATTATAGGTATATTTCTCAGTATATTTATTGTAAACTAAAAATATCGTCTGTTTTATAAATGAATATGAGGGAATACCATGTATTTTTACTTTAACAGATAACGATATTCTAAATATACATTGACATTCTCAAAATATGATAATGTAATGGCATTGTGATATTTGTTGATAATAACTCATTAGTCAAGATAATAAGATGATATTATAAGGTAAAATTAACATTTGTAGCGACTTTGTAACAATAAAACGAATAAACACACTGTTATTATATTTGTATAGCTAATGCGATTATACAAGTTTTGTATTTAAATGCATAAAGTATATGATTGTTGACATGGTTTATATGTCACAGCTATCTAGTTAAATCAGCCGTTTTATTCGAGCCTATCCTCTTATGAAATGCCCGCAGGATTCAAATAGCAGGCAGATACGCTTTAAGGCAATTTTGAACGATACGGTTTACATAGATTTGAATTTAGAATTATGCATGGAGATATTTTGGAAGCTAGAGAGTGCTATAGGCTTTTTTTAACGCTATGAAAAATCACATTCTCGATCAAATTTCCTTTGACGACGAGCTTTTATAGAAAAATTACGAGCGAAGTCGCTGCTAACAGCTAGTGGATAATACAATATTGTATATATTGATATATTATATATATTTTTACAGGGCAAAATGGGAGGCGTGGATGAAACTGGGTAACATGTCAAAGGAAGACGCAATGAAGGCTTATGTGGAAGAATTACACAAGGTGCGTTTTGTCGAGTTTTTCTGTTATACTGTAACATAGTTGTAATTGATAAAACCTGTTTTAAAAGATTTGAAAGGCTAAACAAAAACTATGGCATCGCGAACAAGGAAATTTCCTATACATATTTAAGAGCAGTTTGAACCTTTGTCACCTATTAAAAAAAAAATTTAACTGAAATTTTTTCATAACAACCACAATTATTGTAGTTTTTCGTATTCAAGAAACAATTTTGATCATTTTATAATGCATTTTTTTCATAATAACACCAATTCCGTCTACTTTTTCACGTGTGAGGAACAATCTTGATACTTTCTTCACGTGTGAGGAACAATCTTGATACTTTCCATAATTTTTTACTTCGTCATCATCATCATCATCATGGAGCGTTTTTCGCATTCAAGAAGAAGTATTTTTTTATAATAACAACAATTCTGTTCATCTCTTCACGTGTGAAACAATCATTAATTTCCACAATCAAACAATTATTTAACCGTTTTACTTATTACAACAGATAATCGAAACGATGTCATACAACTCTGACGTAGCGTCGTTCCTCACGATAAACGAAGATGGCGACGGCTTTCCCAGCGCTGATTTGCAGTTGGTAGCCGGTGATGTGCTGGCTAGATGTAGATCCGAGTCACAACACAATTCGCCTATGTGTGAGTTCCTTTTTGTTTATGGGAGATTTAAATTTGATATTTTTGGTTTTATGGCATTCAAATGATTTATAAAAGCCGCGTTCCTACCAATCTACAAAACAATATCAACAACATATATTTACAATAATAAAATAATGTAAAACACGAAAACGTGTACAAAATTAAAAAACCTCCCATATAAATTTATAAAGAATAGTAAAAATTCGATCACGAGGCGGGACTCGAACCCGCATTCTTTCACGCCAATCCGGGGCGTATGCTTGACCATCTTAGCCACACGTGACCCGCCAGAGCGAATTTATTCTATTCTTTCAGTTTTATGTTAATTTTATGTGTTTATGCATCCGCCCCGGATTGGCGTGAAAGGATGTGGGTTCGAGTCCCGCCTCGTGATCGAAATATTTCTATTCTTTATAAATTTATAAGGATATAGGTAAATTAAAAAAAAAATGAAAATTTTCTGTCAGAGTAACCTAATCGTTTGGAATTTAAATCCCACAAGGAAAAAATTGACGCCTACATAACAAAATATTCATAATATCCCATTGAGATAATATTACTACGTATGGAGGAGACACCACGAAGAAAATCTGTGCGCCATTTTTTTGCTCTAACTAAGTTTTAAAAATTATTATCTAGGTAGGTACTTACCGATGAAAGTTATTCCTTTGCACTTTTCCGTATTATTTTTATTATTTGTGCAATATCGTAACACACACGAAGGCATATTTGATGCGTTTCACTTTAAAACAAATAAAAAATGAGCGTGCAGTTACGCTATATGACGTATGTTGAGCGGAACATAAGTGATGTAGGCGGTGTCGTCTCCATATGTATATCCAATGACCTATTATACTAGTAGACGCGGCATACGCCAACATCATTGCACTAAAAAACAGCGTAATTAATACATACCTACTTACTAACGCATTATCACCAATACAGTTGTTCTCTCTTTCACTCTCACGCACGAGACATAATACATGTCTCACTCATGTACTTCGTAATAACAACTGCCGATTAAAATACAAAAAGAACGTCCAGCCACGACGCTGAATGGTGCGTGACTAAGTGAAACTCGGGCACTTACCTGAGTTTTTTCTTGCCAAAATAGAGAGCGGGTAACGTATCTAGCTCTTTTATATATCATAGTGTATATCTCAATGTAATATCGTAATTTATTCCAGATTCCCGTTCAGTGAGCGGCGCGTCGTCCCCCGTCCCGGAGGAGACGGCGTCGCGGACACGACACGACTCGGAGGACGAGTACATTGACACCGTCGATGTTGGTGTGCCGCACGCTGTACGTGTCCGTGTCGTATACGTTGCGTGTGTGTGTGTGTGTGGGAGAGAGTGTGTGTGTGTGAATAATTTATTAATTTATTTAGCATACAATTCGGAAATCGGAGATGCATTTGCACTTCAAGCCTTACATGGAACGCCTCAGAGCGAGGTAACGCCGCATGAGTCATGTTTTTTCGTGCGTGCAGCCGGCTCTATCGAATTATAAAACGTTGTCACGTCAAAAAAATACTAATAATAAATAGTTAGAAATACACACATCAACAAAGTCTAGGGATATATTTTGGTATTGCATCGAATATCTCAAAATCTATGGAGAACGTCGATGGACGAGTACATTGACACCGTCGATGTTAGTGTGCCGCACGCTGTGTCCGTGTCGTATGTGTTACGTGTGCGTATGTGGGAGGGACAGTGTGTATGTAATAAGAGAGTGTGTGTGTGTGAATGGTTGTAAATATAAATTTATGTATATAATATATATATATGCATGTCACATGTTACACACCTTTAGTATTTTATTGTGTGTGTGTGAGTGTATGTGTGTGTTATTGTATACTAGCTTTCCGCCTGCGGCATCGTCCGCGTTTTCAAAGAAAAACCCACATAGTTTCCGTTCTCATAGGTTTTCCGGGATAAAACCAATTTGTTAATCCAAATTACCTGCTCTATATGTGTGCTAAATTTCATTGAAGTCGATTCAGTATTTGCGTGATAGAGTAACAAACATACAAACACATACATATTCATATACATCCATCTTCACAAACATTCGCATAATATTATAGTAGGATGTAAATTGATGTCTGTGCGACACTTATTAATGATTTTTTAATACATTCTCATACAAATGATTTTATGGAGAGAAATCACACACTAAAAATATCTGTATATCACTTGCACTAAACTGTATGTCTATGTTGCAAAAAAAAAAACTGAAATACCTACTATTTTAACTGCATCAGCATAATAAAATTAATATATTTTTCCCTCAGGTGGAACCCGAACCAGCGATACAAACGCACAGCGCGCCGAGACTCAGCAACGGACACGCTTACCAAATCACTTCGCAATTAACACGTATGTATTTATTTTATTATTTTTGGTTATGATATCATGATCAAATGTCATAATTTATCAGGAAAGACCGAATAACGAATAATAATAACGAATTGCACGAATGTATTATGTAAAAATAAAAATAATGTAAATAATGTACTTGTAGTAGAAGAATGAGTTAAAATTATTTCTTATTAATTAACCGACTTTAAAAAAGGGAAGGTTCTCAATTCGGCCGGTATATTTTTTTTATCATAATAAGATTGCAAGTATAAGTCTTAAAAATTATACACACTTAAACAAAATACATACCCCACATATAACCTGTTGATAATGCGATTATACTTCAAATTTAGCAGACAAACTATAAAATGTCATGTACAAAATAATATATTTACACATAATTCTTAAATATTTCTCGATTTGCAGATCTAAAAGTGCTAGAACAACTACCGGGTACACTCGCTCGGTTGGAGGCTGATGTAGCTGCGTTGAGAAAAGCTGTGGAAGGCGATAGGCGGATATTGGATGTAAGTATATACAAAAGTAATACAAAAAGCCGCATATAAGGATAAATATTAAATAAAATATCTAAGCATCACTATATAGTATACTAGCTTTCCGCCTGCGGCTTCGCCCGCGTTTTCAAAGATAAACCCGCATAGTTCCCGTTCCCATGGGATTTCCTGGATAAAACCTAGCCTATGTTGTTCAGTGAAGATACAGCTTTCTAATGGTGAAAGAATTTTTGAAATCGGTCCAGTAGTTTATGCGTGAAAACCATACATACATACATAATTACAAACCTTTCCTCTTTATAATATTCAAAACAAAATCGCTTTCTCTGTCCCTATTTCCCTATGTCCCTTTGTATGCTTAAATCTTTGAAACTACGCAACGGTGGTTTTTTAAATAGACAGAGTGATTCAAGAGGAAGGTTTATATGTATAATGACATCCATTAAATAGTGGAGTTTATCATACTAATATTACTTTTTATTAAATTTACAGCAAGTATCAAGCAGCTGGCGTTGGCCGTGGCAAGAGCTGAGCCCACCTACATTGTTTTTGGTCGTCGTTTGGCCGTTTATCGCATATCGCTTTATGGCGAGGAAGAATCGCTCTTAGTGGGTATGTAATAAGGTTCAAAATTGTATGAAAATGTTTAGGTTTGTGTGGAGCAAAATCGCTCTTAATTACTATGCAACAGGGTTTAAAAGTGTGGAGTATATTCGATCTTAGTGAGCAAGTAATAAGAGTCAGAATTGAATGAAAATCTTTTGGTTTGTGTAGAGCAAAGTCGCTCTTAGTTGTTATGTATTAAGGTTCAAAATTGTGTAGAAATGTTTTGTAGAGGATAATAGCTCTTAGTGAGTATGTAATAAGGTTTAAAATTGTATGAAAATGTTTTGGTTTGTGTGGACGATAATCGCTCTTAATGTTTATGTGATAAGAGTCAGAATTGAATAGTAATATTTTCTCCTATTTTTGTTGAAAATATATAATTTTTTTAATTATAATCAATTTCCCTTTACAGGTGTCAACGGATTCCATAATGTGATTCATACGTGCTAAACTCATTGTTTGGATTATCAAAAATATCATTATTTAGGCCCTTATACTATTTTAACTAATATACTTGTGTTAGGGCTATTAGTAGCAACATTCCGTTTTTATCCAACTTGTCAAAAAGACGTACCTCATTATTCATTATTATCGTATAAAAGTCAATTGGAAATAAGTAAATTTTGAAGTAGTGGCTATTAATTATTTTTTTTAATCACTTCCCTATATTTTGCTCTATGTAGCATATAAAATAAGAGATCTTATGCGTGAACTGTCATTTTGACAGTAGCTATGACATAAAAAAATGAAAAAAAAAATGAATGAAAAATCGCACCAATTGTGCCTTTTTTCTTCAGAGTAAATTATTGCGTTTCTGTTCTGTACCTAACCTTTTATTTTTCCGTCTATCCGTAGGAAAATTGTATCTGTTTTTATTCTTTCAATCACTTAATAAGTACAAATATGCCTTAAATTATAAGTGTTCACTGTTAATGTATTTATGTAATACGAGTCGATTCTTTACTGTAACACTTCAAAATATTCTTTACATTGATAGTAACCATGTTGTGGAGCTTTAGTGTGCTTTTTTTGTAAAATAAATAAGCATTTGTATGTAGGTTACATAATTTGTGATTATAATATGAAAATATCTTATAACAACGGTGAAATGTTGCTACCCGTTGTGATGAAATTGCATTTTTTTTGTGAAAGGGATTTTATTGGGCTTACGGTTTAAAATTAATTATAAAAATCTCGCATTAATTTGGGACAAATAAATTGTAAAACTTTTATTTTATTTTTATTTACTCTTATAAATAATATATTATGTATAATTGTTTCATTTCGTACCTTTTTGCAAGCATAGTGATGAGTTTATCTGTTACCTGTTATAATATAGTTTTCAAATTTTAAATAAGTGTTTTTAGGTTATGATAATTTTATATTTTTGTGATATATAGGTTATAAAGTGACGTTTCGTTTCCCGCCCTTTATTGACAGTAACGGCACGGGCTGCAGCTATACATCTCCATTTATTCCCAAAATAAATAAAAAACAATAAATTTCGTTTTTCATTTCTCTTCCTATACTTTAAATACAAAAAATTAAACAAATACAAAAATAACAAAAATGTTATGTAGGTATTTGATCTGATCCGATTTTCACGTTTAATTGCCTCTGTTGTGCATAGACAACATATACGCAATTGATTAAAAATAAATTGACTTACATACTTGATACTGGCAAATTTATACATTCTTCTTGCCATGAAGAAAAAAAATCGTAAAAACTTCGTAAAACACGAAAAATGTTATGTTGGTTCTGTTTTTAAATGTAGTAATGTACTTTTTCCCTTATGATAATAAACAATAATAATTAATTAAGAACGAATTGATCAGAAATGCCAAAATGTGGAAACGAAGTACCTTACCATTTTAATTTAACATTTTATTACAAACTTAAAATGTGTGAATCTAGAGAACTGCAATTACTTATAAGAATTGTTGTACTTGGTTATATTATCTGTAGAAGTTATTGCATCTCGATTTTTGAAACCAAATGTGTTGTACAGTGCCACAAACTTAACTGTACCGGTGACGGTGTCAGTGCCACTGTTTCACAAACTTAACTGTACCGGTGACCATCTCATTGATGTCGATTTTAGTGCCGCTAAATAGTATTTATCCGGATGCAAGGGTAAAAATAATGTCATTGCCAATAATTAACATTAATAAGTAACTTTTTATTTATACAAAATATTCCGTATGAAAGTGTGTGAAAATGGGACATTTCAAAAACGCGGCACGTAGTTCCAGTTTTTGCCACCGGGTCAGTTAAGTTTGTGGCACTGTAACTATGTAATTTAATTATTATAAATGAATTAGGGTTTGAACTATTCTAGGCTGGGAAAATTCTGTTAAAAAAATCGTATTGTATTTCTGGCTTATTTTAAATGTATGGAACAACGATATAGGTATGTGAAATTAAGGCAAACTGCGTTTGTTTTGCAATCATTTCTCTATTTAGCTTTAGTTTTTTGATTATACAGGCGCTTTTTGCATAAATTTACATACCAGCAACGAAAATGTAATTTTACCTTATTTATAAGACGGTGTTACGAATCAGTCAACAGTAGATTTGTATTGAATTGTTACTGTAAATTGTAATAAATATTTGGGGGTTTTACAAGTTGTTGTTTTATTTTACCGCAAAGTATCAAGAAGCTTTATTGTTGGATACATTATTACCTATTCACACCTTATCATTGCCTTTATTAAATATTTTATAAATAAGTATGAAATATGGCATATATCGTATTTTCTACATAATAAAAATGTCGCCATATGTGTTGCTGCTAAGCTCAAAACTCGAGAACGGCCGAACCGATTTCGTCAATTCTTTTTTTAAAATATTCCTTGAAGTACGAGGATGGTTCTTATGGGGAGATGTACTAAGGCCCACGGGCGAAGTGCACAGCTATTTATGAATATAATTGTGTGATTGTCTCACAACGGAGCGATTTTATGATTGTAAAGTTTGATGATTTGTGTCTGGAGATAGGTAGTAGGTAACTAAAGTAACTGAGATTAGAGAGTGAAATAGGCTACTTTGAAAGCAGTAAAACAGCGCATTCCCATGCATTTGAATCACACCGATATTTAAAAATTCTGATAGGTGGCGCTATATTTTAAATGTGACATCTCTTGATTTCTTTTATCACACATTCCAAGCCGTGGAAAGCAGGTACTGTGTAGTAGTTAATATTAAAAAGGAATGCGAAATATATGATAATAAAACATTAAACTGTGTTGTACCAGGTTACTTTAGCAAAAACATGTTTAAGTAACGGTAGAGAAAATATGCGTTGCACCATGTGACAATTTTGTAGAGGACGTTATAATTTTAAACACTAACTATAACCGCTCGTAATACACTGGTTAGCTATTGTTAACGTTAAATAAGTGCCAGAAGCGCCAAATACAACGTGATATATTATTTGATTTAAGACTATTATGACTTTTACTTTGCGAAAAAAATACGCTGGCATTTTGAAGTGACTGTTAAAAAGTCGTTATTACTGATAAATTTGACATTAATCTTAACTTTAACTGCAACAGAGCCTATATGACAAAAACAAACGACGTGTGGCACTCGGGGACTGCCGCGGTAAAGCTATTGCATGCTATGCCTTCAAACCACACCTCCGCCCGTCGGAGTGGGGAGCGTGAGGTTTTTTCGTTACGGAATTTCTCGATTCGGTCCCCGCGCTCAAGGCCCGCGATAGAAGCTATGCAATAGCTTAAAAATACTTTGTTTATGGTTATTGGCGAACGTCAATCACTGGTTGACCAGTAAATGTAAGTAGGTGATGAATAAAACACACATTTTTCTCTGTCCCTTTATTAGAAACAAACATCTTACCTAAAATCACTGTCTCAAAATAAAACGTACGTAATATATCGAATTTAAAATAAACTTAACGAAAATCTAACATGGCCCGTAATCAACTTAACTATATACAAATTAAATCACATTTAACTAAATTAAATAACATAAAACAATAAAAAAAGGATACAAAACAAATTCTTGTACTTCAAAATGGATTTGCATTGGGGTACAAATAACTAGGGATATTAAAAAATATATATTTAATAGCGTTTTATCTGTCTGTCTCTAACATTCTTAGTTATTTGAGAAATACATATATCAGTAAATATTAATTTTCAAATTGGCAGCTTTTTATTTCGTTTACTCATCGGAAGCCACCTGCATGTTATCTTTCTCATTCTTTAGGTCGTATTGGTGCAGATAGTAACCAAACAATTAAAATATGAACTAAATACATATTATAGGACGCGTTGTAAAAAAAAATGAATTGATGTTATACAAAGATATTAAATTATTATAAAAACAAAACTTGGAATGTTGTAATAAATACAGTTTGTAATAACAACACAAAAATACAGTTTGAAATTCTTTCAGATTTTGAATGTTCTATTTTAAATCGATGTTATTTCAAATACAAAATAATAATTATTATTTGGACCCCAAAGCATCAACACAAAAACAAAAGAAAAAACAATAATGGAAGGCTAAATTAACTTAAATATAATAATTTAAAGCAAAACCATTTCTGTTTTAAGATCACAACAATGTTAGACGCACTTCTTATAGATCGTAATCAAAGAATTCTCAATCTTATTTCTCAGAGAATAAGATGCATTATTCTGTGATGTTATCTTAAAACAGAAACGCAGACAGCATAAACTTCATGTCATTACAAAATACTACACTTAAAGACAATACAATACACTTTAGGTACAACTTTGTAGAGAGAAATTAATATTTTTGAGATTTTAACGCCAAATATTATATTAAATGCGATAGAAGCGAGTCGTCTACAGCGCCCCTAGTGGCCAATTTCGGAATCAACTTTAAATTTAACATATTAATATATGGCATAACCTTTTTACGAGTGCAAAAGAGACAGCCTTCTATGTTTTATACACAGAGCGAGGGAGACAAATATACTTCTAAACACTTGGTCCTTAAAATCGTCATAGCAGACAATTGTTTTATAAGTGCAAGTGAGATACCGGATATAGGTAGCAGATATCCATTCAATGTTGTATACAATGAGTGAAATAGACAAATATATCTTTCCTTTTTATTGGTAGTTTTTAGTAACAACATTTGCCGCTAGAGGCGCTCGCGACGCTAAAATATTAAACTTTTAACACTAATGTAAATTCTTAATGTAAATGTGAGGTAATAATTCATAATAATTATAATACGAATGGAATAGGGATTCAACTCACATCATAGGATAGGTTCTATGGAATTATATTGTTTTATAGTGCTTATAACATTATTACTAAAGATCTGGTTTGTACTATTTTCTACCTACGGCTACGTTCAATCTAAGAGTATTTTATGATAAAATATATTTTTTCACGGCGAACATTTTTTTTTCTTTTTTTTCATCTGTATGGACACAATTTTGAAATGCTTTATCCAAAATCTATATTTTTTGTAATAATGTGTCAGCCAATTTTTAAACGACGATTGACATAAGATAGATTATAAATAAAATATTAAAATAAGAGAGTTATAATAATTGTATACAATTTTAAGACGTTAGACGCGTTATACTTTTTGACACTCAATTTAAGTAATAACCTTTTTATTAATAAAATCATGAAAGTTTATTTCGCCTTCAAATAAAAATACAATAATGTTTTTTCATGTGTTGATCTCATAAGACATAAAAAAAATTAATGCTATCTCTCTCTTAAACAACAAATACATCAGTGTAAGAGAGAGACAGCATCATTAGCAACATTGTAACGAACTTTAAGAATATTTTTTATTATTTTAAACTCGATTTTATTGAAAATATTTGCAAATAAAAAACAAATAAAAAATTATACAACAATATGTGTTTTCTATGATTGCTAATATAAGTGTAAATGCAATAGAACATAATAATATCTATGCAACGATTTTTTTAATTTTGTTTTATACGATATATTTATTATCTATGTTTCTGTGTTGAAAAAAATATGTGCGTAAAATAAAATATTGTTTGTTTGAATAGAACTTCAACATATTTACCAGCATTTAGCAACATTTTAAACGGCAGTTTTGATAAAAAAAATACTCCATGACTTGTTAAAAAAACTAAATTTTGTCGAAATCTTTAAAAACATTTTTTTCTTATTTTTTATAATTTTACACGAATTATTGATGTAATTATTTTTTACGATTTTTTTGAAATCAATTAGTGTTAGCAAAAAAAGTTCTTAAATACAAAAACCTGTAAATAAGTGGTAATATATTCAATAAGTCATATAATAAAAATTACATAACATTTATAAATTAAGAAACGTGTTTAAAAAAGTAATAGTGCAAGTAAAAAACTTTTAAATGTGTATAAAATTCTCAGACCGCTTTAAAAGAAAGCAAAGTCAAAAAAACTACACTTATACAGTAACACACTATATAATAATTATAATATAAAAAAGCCAAAAAACCCGCCATTTTTAAACTTGCAAGTGCAATGTGGTATTTTTTATTATGGAATGCCTGTAAACTTAACTATTTATTTAGATAAAGCCCCATATTCATAGTTAACATTTGTTAAGCAACATAATGTTGCGGAGTTGTTGTCAACATGTTGCTAACAACACTGCTTGTTGCAGACTTGATAAAGCATTTTGAAAAGTTGTATAGCAACAAAATTAAATTGAAATATGTTGCATAATTGTTGGCAACATGTTGCTTACAACACTGCTCGTGCAGAGTTGATAACACGCGTTGAAAAGTAGTTTAACAACGATGTTGAATGTTACTGATTTGTTGTTAACATGTTGCTCACAGTACTGCGTGTTGCAGACTTGATAATGCATGTTGAAAAGTCATTTAGCAACACAGTTGAATCAATATGTTGTAAAGTTGCTATTAACATGTTACGTATTAACTTAAGCAACATTAATCAACTGTTGCTTAACAAAGTCAACACAAATACGTGACTTTACACCAATATTTTTTCTGAAAAACGCATAAAAATTAAAGACTGTTTCCGAACATCATTCTGTCGTCATACAAGCTCAACCTGTTGCATTCACTGGCCCTGCCCTTTTGCAGGGCCCTGTCCCTTCTGGCCCTGCGTATAGCGACTGGCAAGTCCCCTGGCGTTTTTACCCTTCCAGCAGGATTCTGCAAGTTTAAATCACCAGAGGAGGAAAATATCTCGTTAACTTGCTCTAAAGAGTGTTGCCGTTTGATTGCTAGAGATTTTAAAGACGGTTTCTTTTGCTCTTCCAAGATTTTTAGTTCACTCGTGTCTATTTCCCCGTTCAGAGCCGCTATGTACACGGGATTATCGCCGCTATAACCATTGACTAAGTTCTCTTTATCGTTTGAATCGCTGAATTCATTGTCGAAATTCGTGTATTTATTTTGGAATTTATTGAACGTGAAGTCAGTTTTTGTGTGACTCGCTTCTTTTAGGACGTCATTTTGGTGTTTTTTCTTATCGTTTTCACTTGGTTTTGTTACAGTTTGTATTGTTATTTTCGCGCCATTGTTTTCTGACAAAAGCATTAGGTGTTCGTCCTCACTGCTTGAACAGTCTGAGTTCATATCGAACGGACTGTCGTTGTTAAAATTGTCTGTTTGGTTGGGTAGATATTGGAGCTCTAAGTTAATACTCGCTCGCGACGATCCTGCGCTATTTATGATAGGATTGTCACAGCTTAGACGCTTTTTCAGAGTCGAATCTTCAGATTCTGAATGCCCAGCCTTCATACTCTGTGAAGACATGGACGTTCTGACCGATCTCTTATTCAGACTTTCAGAACTGCCTTTAATTTTGTTTTGGTTCAATTCCTGCTTCACTTTAGGCACTATGACGGCGAATATTTGGTTCCTATCATTGTTATCTCTAGCGGGAAGTTCTCTGAATACTGTATTCATGTCTGACTCCATTAGCATTGTTGGAGAAAGCGTTTTATTTGGCGGCGATAATGTACACGGTGCTTCGAAGTTATAGGGTCTGTCTTGTATACCGAGATTGGTAGGTCTATCAAAGTCAATGTTGCTAGGCTTATCCACAACTGACGTTTTAGTTCTGCCATTTTGCGTAACATTTTCCGCGACCAATTTAACTTCTGTCTCTTTTGGTGTTTTGTTCAATTTCTTCTCGAAGAACTTTCTTATACCCCACTTTTTGTCTTTTTGCTCTTGCAATAGGTTAGTTTGTTTCGGGCCTCTTTCTTCGGGGGCGCTTACGTCGTTTTGCACGTAATCTAGTGGCCTTTGGTACGATCGAATTTCGTTCAATCTGTCCGAATTTTCTTGTGTATGCATTCTATTATGGCTGATCCTCGCTACGGATAGACAATTTTCGGTGACCGATGGAGGTTTTGGTTCCGTAGGAGCTGTTATGTCTTTGAGGCTCTTATGTATGAGTTCGACTGTGTGTGTCTGTGTGTTTGTGTTGGTGTTACGTTCTATACACGTGTTCCTGCCGATGTGTGCGTGCGGGTATAGGAGGGGGGTTGTGACGTCACCGTGTTGGAGCGGCACGCAGTTGGAGTTCTTGTCAACTTCGTTTGGTGTTATTTGCGTGTTTGTCTCTGTGGAAAAAAGTATTGTTAGTTATAATAAGAATTTAAGGCAACATCTTGTTATCTATACTTAATATTATAAAGCTGATTTGTTTGTTTGTTTGAACGCGCTAATCTCAGGAAGTACGGGTCCGATTTGAAAAATTCTTTCGGTGTTAGATAGCCCATTTATCGAGGAAGGCTATAGGCTATATATCATCACGCTAAGACCTACAGAAGCGGAGTCACGCGAGAGAAACCGCGAAGTGCAGCTAGTCCTAGATATTTTCGAACGTAAATAGATAATCTCAAAGATATAAAATACACATTTATTTAAAGTCTACATTGTCTGTAACATTTTAAATGTCTTATAAAAAATATTGATATTGACCTGGTTGATTTGGATGTAAATTGTTATCATGAATAACTGGCCCTTGCACGAGCAGCATCAGTTTCAGTTCAGCCATGCGCTCTTCCACGCATACAGCGGTTAATCTGTAAACAGGAGAGTGGTTATTTTTTTATCTGTGGAATGTCAACTCTGCAAGGTAGACACAATAAGTTCATAACATATTAAAACCATGCTTAATGTAATAATAATTTTATTATTATTTACTAGCTTTCCACCCGCAGCTTCGCCCGCGCAGTCAAAGAAAAACCCGCGTAGTTCCCGTTCCCGTGGGATTTCCGGGATAAAACCTATCCTATTTCCCGGGGTAAAAAGTAGCCTATGTCCTTTCTCGGGTATGAAAATATCTCTATACCAAATTGGTTCAGTAGTTAAGGCGTGATTGAGTAACAGACAGACAGACAGAGTTACTTTCGCATTTATAATATTAGTATAGATATGGACCTTTTTATACAGGGTGTCCCACCGTCGGTATTCAATGGAGGTTATAGTTTTGCATACGCTGAGTTCGTAAAAAATACTTAAAAAAATCCAGACGCATTTTTTTTTCAAATAGATGAATTCTTAAAACTCTTTGTGTACACCCCTAACAAGCAACCCACCCAAATTTGCCACCAGCACGTGAGCTATCGTTTAAGATTATGTTTTCATACCTAGACAAAATGCTCACATTCGCGAAGCGTTATAATATGTCGGCTGCGCGAAGCTAGAGAAGAAAACATGAATTTTAAGGAAAAATTTAGCAAACATTTTTTGGCACAATTTTGTTGTTTAAGTATTTTTTAAGTGATCATTGTATGCAAAACTACAAGTTTCTTCGCGCTTAGTATACTCATAGTGGGACTGTATAAATAAACTTTTCCTTATTATTTATTTATTGCAATTTCAATCAGAAATCATTTTTGACGTGATAACGTCTTTAAAATCGTTTTAGTCGGGTGACATGTTCAGAAACTTGTGTCACACCAAAACCTCACGAGCGCGATCGCAGGTATAACGAGAGAGAGACGGACCGATCTCCCGTCTCATCTCGAGCGCTGCCACTGCTTATGTTATCACGTAAATATCTCGATCGAAAACCTACTTTACAAACAACCAATTTTTTTCTTAATAAAATTAATATGATTATATTCACCTAGCCTCCGCATCATGATCCCAGCACTCCTCACAAGTATCCGCTGCTATCTTCAAAGCTCTCGCCTCCGATACGGGGCCACGTGGTAATGGCGGTCTTGCTTTGTTACGGCACACTAGCGTCTGTAATCATGTTAATATTTATTTTATTATGTATAATGTAGAATTTGATATTTTTCTTTTTATGGCATTCAAATGCTTTGTAAATATAAATCTATTCTATAAAATTGGTGGATGGCAATACCGTAATTCAGCGTGATCATGTTGTAGTGTGTTACAACACAACGCTACAGCGTTTTGTAGCGTGTTTAAGCGTATTATGGCGTGTTGTATCGTAATAGTAAAAAACTTACGTATATGACTTAGTATTTGACAAGTATTATGTTTTGTTTTGGTTGTAGAAGACGGTATTTTTTGTAGCTAGTTCTACGTTCTTGAGTGGTCAGTTTCCACCTATATTTTTATTAACAGTTGTTAGTGGTTAGGGGTTAGCTCCACTCCAACCTCCTTTTTTCCTGTAAATTTTACCATTTTACCTTCCTGCGGGGAAGTAACTTTTTTTCTGTATGTTTATGTCTTTCGACGTTTCTTCTTCTGGCTCTTACATATCAACGCCTTTCTGCGATGTAAATATCGCAGGTAGAAGATGTAAATGTCGCAGGTAGAAGATGTTAATGCCGCAGGTAGAAGATGTAAATGCTGCAGGTAGAAGATGTAAATGTCGCAGGTAGAAGATGTTAATGTCGCAGGTAGAAGATGTTAATGCCGCAGGTAGAAGATGTAAATGTCGCAGGTAGAAGATGTTAATGCCGCAGGTAGAAGATGTAAATGTCGCAGGTAGAAGATGTTAATGCCGCAGGTAGAAGATGTAAATGTCGCAGGTAGAAGATGTTTATGCCGCAGGTAGAAGATGTTAATGCCGCAGGTAGAAGATGTTAATGCCGTAGGTAGAAGATGTAAATGCCGCGGGTAAAAGATGTTAATGTCGCAGGTAGGGGGGGGGGGGGGGCAGTTCCTACCTATTTTATTATTGTTGTTAGTCTTCTACAATATTTCTTCTTGGGGGTTGGGTTGAAGTGTCTTTCTGGGGGCGGGGGGCATATGTTGTTGGCTTATCTATGAAGTGTCTTTCTGGTGGCTTATCTATAAAATTTCTCCTTTGTGTGGGGGGGGTTATCCCATCTACTGTACCTTTTTTTTTAAGTGGGGAAATCTTGCATAGATACCCATGGTCTCCGGGGAAATGGCCGCGGGTTATGTCGGATTCCTACCGACCAAAACCCCACTGTGTTCCGTCAAGCCACATAAACGACGGGGCCACGGGTATAGGTAGAATTCGTCCGTGACCCCATCAGCAGCTGCCCGTCTCCAGGCCAACGCAAACTATGAGCCCGCCAGCTCTAACCTCATGGGGCGGCGTGAGCGGAACACGTCTCACGCCGCCTTATCTCGCCGGACGATGGACTAAATCCCCGCTCCATCGCCCGGCGCCCCTCGATCCCATCTACTGCACCTGCATCTGCGCGAGCGTGGGCCGGTGCGGCAGGCCGTGCGCGTGGTACAGCAGCTCCCACAGCACCAGCCCCAGTGCGTATACATTCACCGCGCATAGAGCACATGTTGCTGGCTTATCTATGAAGTTTCTTTGGGGGAGGGGGGGGGGGGAATTTTTGTGGCTTTTTTTATAATAATTTGTCTTGGGGTGAGTGGAGTGTGGGGGGGTGCGTTTTGTGGCTTTTCTAAAATATTTTTCTTGGGGGAGGGGGGGGGATAATAATTGCGGCTTTTTTATAATATTTCTTCTTGGGAGGGGGCGGGGGGATGTAGTGTCTTTTGAGGGGGGGCACATGTTGGTAAGATTTCTATAAAAAAGCACGTGTGTCACTCGGGGACTGGGGCGGTTGCGCTATTGCATGCTATGCCTTCAAGCCACACCTCCGCCCGTCGGAGTGGGGAGCGTGAGGTTTTTTCGTTACGGAATTTCTCGATTCGGTCCCCGCGCTCAAGGCCCGCTAAGCTATGCAATAGCTTAAAAATCTTGTGTGGGGGGGGGTGTTATCCCATCTACTGTACCTGCATCTGCGCGAGCGTGGGCCGGTGCGGCAGGCCGTGCGCGTGGTACAGCAGCTCCCACAGCACCAGCCCCAGTGCGTATACATTCACCGCGCACACATGTTGCTGGCTTATCTATGAAGTCTCTTTGGGGGAGGAGGGGGGGGGGGGGAATTTTTGTGGCTTTTCTAAAATATTTTTTCTTGGGGGAGGGGGGGGGGATAATTATTGCGGCATTTTTATAATATTTCTTCTGAGGGAGGGGGCGGGGGGATGAAGTGTCTTTGGGGGGGGGGCACATGGTGAGTTTTCTATAAACAAACTTGTGTGTGTGGGGGGGGGGGGGTTATCTCATCTCTCACCTGCATCTGCGCGAGCGTGGGCCTGTGCGGCAGGCCGTGCGCGTGGTACAGCAGCTCCCACAGCACCAGCCCCAGTGCGTATACATTCACCGCGCACACATGTTGCTGGCTTATCTATGAAGTCTCTTTGGGGGAGGAGGGGGGGGGGAATTTTTGTGGCTTTTCTAAAATATTTTTTCTTGGGGGAGGGGGGGGGGATAATTATTGCGGCATTTTTATAATATTTCTTCTGAGGGAGGGGGCGGGGGGATGAAGTGTCTTTGGGGGGGGGGGGCACATGGTGAGTTTTCTATAAACAAACTTGTGTGTGGGGGGGGGGGGTTATCTCATCTCTCACCTGCATCTGCGCGAGCGTGGGCCTGTGCGGCAGGCCGTGCGCGTGGTACAGCAGCTCCCACAGCACCAGCCCCAGTGCGTATACATTCACCGCGCACACATGTTGCTGGCTTATCTATGAAGTCTCTTTGGGGGAGGAGGGGGGGGGGAATTTTTGTGGCTTTTCTAAAATATTTTTTCTTGGGGGAGGGGGGGGGATAATTATTGCGGCATTTTTATAATATTTCTTCTGAGGGAGGGGGCGGGGGGATGAAGTGTCTTTGGGGGGGGGGCACATGGTGAGTTTTCTATAAACAAACTTGTGTGTGTGGGGGGGGGGTTATCTCATCTCTCACCTGCATCTGCGCGAGCGTGGGCCTGTGCGGCAGGCCGTGCGCGTGGTACAGCAGCTCCCACAGCACCAGCCCCAGTGCGTATACATTCACCGCGCACACATGTTGCTGGCTTATCTATGAAGTCTCTTTGGGGGAGGAGGGGGGGGGGGAATTTTTGTGGCTTTTCTAAAATATTTTTTCTTGGGGGAGGGGGGGGGATAATTATTGCGGCATTTTTATAATATTTCTTCTGAGGGAGGGGGCGGGGGGATGAAGTGTCTTTGGGGGGGGGGGGGGCACATGGTGAGTTTTCTATAAACAAACTTGTGTGTGTGGGGGGGGGTTATCTCATCTCTCACCTGCATCTGCGCGAGCGTGGGCCTGTGCGGCAGGCCGTGCGCGTGGTACAGCAGCTCCCACAGCACCAGCCCCAGTGCGTATACATTCACCGCGCACACATGTTGCTGGCTTATCTATGAAGTCTCTTTGGGGGAGGAGGGGGGGGGGAATTTTTGTGGCTTTTCTAAAATATTTTTTCTTGGGGGAGGGGGGGGGATAATTATTGCGGCATTTTTATAATATTTCTTCTGAGGGAGGGGGCGGGGGGATGAAGTGTCTTTGGGGGGGGGGCACATGGTGAGTTTTCTATAAACAAACTTGTGTGTGGGGGGGGGGGGTTATCTCATCTCTCACCTGCATCTGCGCGAGCGTGGGCCTGTGCGGCAGGCCGTGCGCGTGGTAGGGCGGCGCGTACGCGGGCCCGGCGCGCCGCCACAGCAGCTCCCACAGCACCAGCCCCAGCGCGTACACGTCCACCGCGCATAGAGCGCACCGGGCTCCGGTCAGGTCTAGGGCTCCTTCGAGCGCCTCGGGGGATAGGTAGCGGAGCGTGCCCGCCTGGATAGAACGATTAAAAAATTACTTCATATTCATAAAATAAACACAATCTTCTTAATATATATAAATCTCGTGTCACAATGTTTGTCCTCAATAGACTCCTAAACCACTTAACCGATTATAATAAAATTCGCACACCATGTGCAGTTCGATCCAACTTGAGAGATAGGATAGTTTAAACATGTAGATACCACGGGCGAAGCCGGGGCGAACCACTAGTATTATGTATTTATTAATTATGGGTGTACACACTTCACAGCATATACAAAAATTCTCGAAATGATATAGAATGTATGTACAATATATATAACAAATAGTGACTACGGCACACAGGACGCAACGGGCTTCGGTTAGATCTAGGGCACCTTAGGGCTTCGGGGGATAGGTAGCGAAACGTAACTGCCTGGATAGAACAATGAAAAAAAATACGTTTCACATTTGTCATGTAAATCAAAATATTACTTATGTAACAAAAAAACTGAACGTTCGTCGTTAGTTTAAACTTTAAACTCTATAAAGCATTTTTTGACGCGTCGAATAAAACTATTGTTTTATTTTTATTGTAGTAAACTGCGGCTTATTTACACAAAAACTTTAATCATATCTAAAAATACTAACTAGTTTTATAGCTATATTTCATCTTGACACAATAAGTTTGATAGCGATACAAAGTGCCATAGTCACTCAGAGCAATCTTTGTAAAAAATTTTTACTAATTTGTGATTGCCTATATAGTTACTCTACTTATTACTGGTATTGTTTACTGTCGTATTGTTATTCGATATCAAGACTAACTTTATTGAAGTGAAACTTCTTTATCGGGGTTGGAAAAAAATTTAGTGTAACATTTTTTCGTTACGCGTGACATTTTTCCGTTACGCGCCATCTTTTTCTTATCCCTACCACGCGTGATTCGACGTATTTCTGTAAAGTTGCGTATAGTCAATTATTTTTTGAAAAATAAGGTCATAAAGAAGTTTCACTTCTTACGTGTGACACGTTTTTTTTTTCATTAAATTTAAGTTGTCTAATGTTTTTTAAGCAATTTCATGAACTGAATTATCTTTTTAAAGTGAAATAAGGACGATTGGTATAATAAATTTATTTATATTTATAAATTTATTTATATTTATTAAGAAGATTTTGGTATTTTCGAATCTCGCTAAAGAAGTTTCACTTCTGATACATGCGCCCGGCACACACGCTCTTTTTTATTCTATACATTTACAATTTAAAGATATGCCATCCAGATCCAGTTTATATTCATAATTTTACTCCAAAATTAGGTTTACCTGCAAATTTCAAAAGTATGACTTTAAAAGAATGTAGAGTGCAAGGCGCTTGTCGAAATTGAGTTACCAATATAATTATTATTATTACCTCAGTAATCCGACTCGGCGCTGTATTATCCCGGCGTGGGGTCAAAGCTTGGGCCAATCCTAAATCGGCCAACCTTGCTGTGCCATCGCTGGCCACTAACACATTACCACTGTTCACGTCGCGATGTACTATACAGGGCTTGCTGCCAGCTGAAAGAGATATTTTTTTTATTTGTATATTTTACGAATGATAACGTTTGGAATGGGGAAAAAATAAAGAAGCGTACGTGAGCACGAGATAACGTAAATTCTTTTGAAGAAAGCAATGACTTGAAAAACAATGTTGGTTGTAAAATATACATTGGTTAGAGAATCGAGACTGTCTAGTCATAATTATTGTCGTGTTGAAAATTTTGTATTATTATTTTTTTCAATAAAGAAGAAACTTGCACTATGTATTTCCTAAGTTGAAGTAAATGCCGGAATACAATAAAACAATACACAATTTGATAGCTATCGAGAAATTTATAAACACACATGTTGTCAATTTTCACATGCAACTAAGCTACTAAAAATTAATTTACACAGTACTTATTTTAAAAAAATGTTAACTAAATTCAGTCATCACTACTATTGATTTTTACATGTATTAACCTCTAAATACATATATATATATAAAAATACATTTCCAATTCTTACTCACATGGCGTATGCAAATGCGCCAACGCGGACGCCAACCCATGGGCCAACGTGGCGAACTCCAACCACGTTATTGGCGCCTGTATCAACCGCTCCCTCAGGGACATGGGGCATAGCTCCAGCACTAGTAGGTGGGACCGTCCCCCGGCGTCCGTTAATGAGGGACGACTGTCGCTGCCTGTTGAGAAATAATAAATATAGATGGTAGAATTATTTGGCAGCATATTGGACAGCGTTGGCCGAACAAATGATGGCCGATGTTTGCCATTACAGCGACTACTCTAAATATCGTATTGGCATACTGACGTAAACAAGTAAATAGATCTGACTCAAAGCACTATTCTATCCGTCATGTAATGTGTAAATACATAAGTGAAAAAGTTAGTACATGCGACTCGATGGACTATTCTTACCATCATATTGAAATGAATAAGTGAAAAAGTTATTAGATGCGACTCGAAGTACTATTCTAACCATAATATAGACATAAATAAGTGAAAAAGTAAGTAGATCCGACTCGAAGGACCATTATAACCATAATATAGACATAAATAAGTGAAAAAGTAAGTAGATCCGACTCGAAGGACCATTATAACCATAATATAGACATAAATAAGTGAAAAAGTAAGTAGATCCGACTCGAAGTACCATTATAACCATCATATTGTTATACATACATGAAAAAGTTAGTAGATCCGACTCGAAGGACCATTCTAACCATCATATTGAAATACATAAGTGAAAAAGTAATTAGATCCGACTCAAAGCACTATTCTAACCGTCATATTATTATACATATATGAAAAAGTTAGTAGATCCGACTCGAAGGATCAATTATTCATCTTGTTAATACATTAGTTTGATACACCAAATTTATCTTGAACTAGCGGTCCGCCCCGGCTTCGCCCTTGGTACATATTCACGTTTTCTCTACATAAGAACCATCCTCGAACTTCAAGGAATATTATAAAAAAAGAATTAACGAAATCGGTTAAGCCGTTCTCAAGTTATGCCAACCAACACATTTTGGGATTCATTTTGATATTATAAGATTAATATAAATAAAAATAAATAAATTACTGAAATGTATTTTTGTATTGCTATTGCTACACTGTGATATGAAACAAATAAATGATTTTTATTATTTATTATTATTATTTAACAAATAAATTGTATGTATTCTATGTTTGACAATCGACCCGTTAAAACAGGACTTATGATTTTCTTCCAAACTTTTCTTTTGGTGACCTCGATATTTTATTTTTCTGATTGAAATTTTTCTGCAGTGTGTAAAAATAACGTTTTTTTTGTATACTTTAGAGTTTAGACTCATTAATTCTCTTAACAGTTTTTACTATCTTAGGAGGCTGGGTCACTTTAATTTGTAAAATTTCTATGTGAAATAAATAATTAAAAGAAACTCACCATAATATCTCAATATATTCGGATGCGCTAAATGCGGTATCGCATATATCGCCGCCTCCTTCTGCCACGCGCTCGGATTGGTGTACAGTTTCACGGCGACGGGAGTCGAACCTAGACTCCCGCGCCACACTGAACCGAATTTACCTTGGCCTGGTGGAAAAAATGATAAAATAGTATTTGATAAAAAAAATTGATCGAATTTAACGTTATTTGGTACAAAAAAAAGTCCTCTTTTTTGTATAATAAATTAGATGTTCTATAATTTATGACCAATTTTTTTATTTTAAATTTTAAATATAATAAAAAAAATTTTTTTATAATATTTTTTTTTTTTATGACCAATATTAAGCATAACAATGTATGTTTGTAGTTATTACGATAGTGAAGTAAATGAACATAATAAGTTTTAGGAATTGGTATTAGTAGTTTATTTTAAGCAATTAAAAATTTTTCAATTTGCCTTGACATTACAAACACAGGCCAGGCCACTTGAAAAAGTTATATTTAAAAATTAAACTCACCTATATGTTCAATAAGCGTAAGATTATCAACGCACGACAGACCAGTTGCTAACGCATCAGGACCACTGCCCATGACGTCACCTGAGAAAAAGATTACCATAAAAAAGTCATCACATCTTACGACTGCAACAAGTAAATTTTCATTCATCATGATAAAAATCATCACATAAGCCTAAACCATATACTTCACTTACATAAATATTCTAAGGGGTAATATACTTTCACATTTTTACAAAAAAAAAAAAAAAAAATTGATGCTACAAATTGACTAGGTATCCAACCAAAAAGGTAAAAATGTTCAAAGCGATCCAATAGTTCCTGAGTTGTACGTCACACATCCTAGCCACACATAAAGAAAATACAACGCCTAAAAATAAATAAATAGATAATATAGCCCATAAAATAAAAAAAACATACCTTTCTCCAAATCCACACCATCGCTCATTTCATCCTTATCCAATTCGATCCTATTGCAGTACACTTTTCTAAACACGATAGCCATCAACAAGATGGCGACTAACGCCAAGATGGCCGCCGCGACCGCGCTAGAATAGTTCGGGTGTGTTGCCGCGCTTTCCATTGTTGATTCCGCTTTTATTGTCACCGTTTCTTCGCGTAGGGATGCTGCAATGTATAGAAATTTGCATTTTTGATATTTACATTTCAAATTAGTGATCACAGAGTAATTAAATATTGTGAAACGAAATCATATATATTCATATTACAATTATATAGTTTGCGAAACATGAATTAAGAACCGTGTACTTCTTAATTTTCTGAGCATCGACATTGAAACTAAATTTAAACTTCTTTTCTGTCAACTCTCGGTAAAAACCTCTTATTGGGAATGTCACTTCGTAAATCGCAATTAAATATATAATCACAGTTATTTATAAAAATTGTGTACATGTTTGACAAAATATTAAAATTCAGTTAGCACATGAATGTCTACATAATATAGCATATCATTTAGCACAATAAAAATACAGAAACTCACTAAAATCAGCATTACAGTAGCTCTTTGTACAGCAACAGAACTTGCTGCCGGGCAGGCGGGCGGTCACCCGCGTGCATTTATCGCAGCTATTCCCACCGTGCGAGGAACGCCAGCAACCTGTGTATAAAATAAAATATTATTCTTCGTCTTTGACAGAAATAGTTTGGATCTACTTCTTTTTTTTCAGTGGCAACTCCCGATCCCAGTGAGGACGGGTTCTGCCAATGACAAGTTTTGAACTGATGATCACTTTAAGTTAATGTTCATGTTAAGTGTACTCTGTGCTGAGAAAAAATCAAATTATAAACAACAAAGTTCCCAAAATAACAACAAACTTCACAAACACACATTAATAAATTGCATCTGTAACGTTTGAACTTGTTAAAACATTATAAACATACCCTGTCCAAGTACAGTGATGTTTCCCTCATTATCTTGATGCCACAGCGTGTAGCAATACGCGCGAGGGTCCGTGCATTGTTCGACTTGCACCACCTCCCCATCAGGGAGCGTCATCTCCGATAGTGTACCGGTGTCTGTTGATAAATATAAGAAATATACAGTGTAAATTCTATATAACGTCACTTAAGGGACCGTGCATTTTTCGACGTTATAGAGAGTGGTCGTTAAATGGAAAGAAAGGGAAAATTGCATGATTGGTCCCGAGACAGGAATATTATTTTGACATTGCCTATGAAACCATGTTATCAACACTTGATCAAGGTCTTCATATTGAGGTTTCTTCAATTTTTTGGCAGATCGTCCATCTTCTTCGGCATGCAGAATTTTTTATTTAACGTGTAACTAACGAAAGCCAAGTAGTTGAGGTGAACATGTGTAAGTTCATTCACACAAAAAACAAACGACTGCATTTCTTAGAATCTTCGGTATGTCAGTAAAAAAGAATGTACACAACTACATTTTCATTGATTTCGGCAACTTAGTCAGTACTTCCTAGTAATTGGTAATGTCTTATTGTGGTCGTTAATTAGAGTGAGCGTGATGCTATATGGAGTGTATTATTGTATAGACTATAGACAACAATATAAACCAACCAAAGTCGAGAAATCTTGATGTTATACGGACTTTGACGTTAAATGGAGTGTCGTTATATAGAGTTTACACTGTATACAAAACTAGCTGTGTCCCGTGGTTGTACAAGCATTGCTCTGCTCCTGTTGGTCTTAGCGTGATGATATAATATAGCCTATACTCATAGCCTTCCTCGATAAATGGGCTATCTAACACCCAAAAGAATTTTTCAAATCAGACCAGTAGTTCATGAGATTAGTGCATTCAAACAAACAAACTCTTCAGCTTTATAATATAAGTATAGATGTATAGATGTGCCAGGAGATAAGTTTATTCACAATATAATGTATGGAGATTAGAACCAGAATAATTTAACCTTGGGTGTATAATGTATATGTTGAATATTTACAATGCAACAACAATGCTTGGAATCAGACATAGTTACATCTCAAATGTAATTCTTCTAAAATAAACTTACTTAAGCTAAACTGCTTCTAAATTAAAAAAAAGGGATAATGATAGCATTGATTAAATTCTGTGATTCTTTTTTTCAAGTAGGTAACAAATATAGTTGAATTGAGAACCTCATTTTTTTGAAGTTGGTTTAAAAGGATGATAAATAATATTGTTTTTCTAGGCCAAGCACCAATTACTGATTCATAGTTTTTATAGAACAAGGACCTAACATTTTGAAGATCTTATCATTATTTAGCATCCATACTAATATTATAAATGCGAAAGTAACTCTGTCTGTCTGTTACTCAATCACGCCTTAACTACTGAACCAATTTGCATGAAATTTGGTATAGAGATAATTTGATACCCGAGAAAGGACATAGGATAGGTTTTATCCCGGAAATCCCACGGGAACGGGAACTATGCGGGTTTTTCTTTGACTGAGCGGGTGATGCCGCGAGTGGAAAGCTAAAGGATAGGTAATGGTAAACAGATAGTAAGAAACTAACAAGAATTTTATTTCTATAATCATTCAGATGAATTTCCAACCGTTTAAAAACTGGAATTGGTTCTATAAATTAAATATTATTTACAATTGTAAAAGAATAATACTTGTAATAAGTATTAAAAGTATAAGTGGAGTTGTTTCCAATCACCCCTTCTCAATTACCCAGATTGACTGTAAAGCTAATAAAAAACTGTATTTTTTATCTACTCACCAAATATGACATTTTCCACCATAAGCTGTGCATTTTTGTCTTCATTGTAGGATGGAGTAACACTCAAAGCCACATTATGAATCTTATACAGACATGTTATATTGGTCTGAGTTGTTGGAACTGCAGTAGTAACCTTGGGCTTATATTTCTTAACCTCATTGGTTATTTCCTCTTTAACTACTGTTTTATCAGACACTCCAATGATGTTGCCTCTAACAGAGTCAGAGACCAACTGATTCAAGTCTTTATCAGGTGTATTTAGCTCATTTGAATTTGGAACACTTCTTTTTCCTATATGTTTGGGGTGATCATATACTGGCCAGTATCCAGTATCATGCATGTTATTCCATTGATTTGTCCTTCGGTGGTGGTATTTGGTGAAAGTTCTAACATAATGCGAAGGTTTTACGTGATGAATGCTATTCCTGGTATCCGTAGATTCTTGAGGACGAGACGTGAGCACTTTCGCCGTGAAAATAAATAGGAATAAAATTATACATTTCAAAAGTGGTGACATTCTCTGAGAAAGTACACCTTCCATGTTTTTTCTTATAAATTCGGTATGATAAACGTATTCTTGAGGCACATCGTTATTGTTGATTAAGTTTTAGTTAATTTTCTTTAACAGAATGCGGCGTAGATGTAAGAACGGAACTGCATTATTGATTTTTCTTCCGCAATTGAAGTAAGGGTCTACGATAACAATCTGAGTGCACGCTCTATAATTAATACACTTCGAACAATAAATATTTATAACAATTCATACATTATAACACTGATAGTTCACACAAATTCATTAAATCTAAGTAGAATAGCTAAATGCGTTGTTTTCTTATGCTAAACGTTTTAAAATTTAAGGGCGAGAACTTTATGGTAACAAATGTATTAAAAACTTGCTTTTTCGTTTAAATTTTCGATTGATTCACGTTATAAAACAGATTTCATAAAATTAATTAATAAAACAAGATCGATAGAATGTTGACAAACACATTTCATCACCACCATTGAAAATTGATTTAGTATTTGTCAATTTATTTGATTTATGGCGACATTTGCCATCTTTTCTTACAAAAATTATTAACTCTCTATAAACCAATTTTACTAAAATAAATCAAAACATAATTAATAATCGTGAAAGTAAAAACATTAATCAATTTAAAATATTTTTTTTATTAATTTTGTATTCAACTATGGCAATAGTACTAAAATCTCAAAAATAGGTAGGTAGGCGAATGACGATGTCTGTTTGACAATTGACAAACATAAATGGTAGGTAAATGATTGGTAAATGACAATTAATGTCAAATGACAAAAGATTATGAATTTGACTGATCGGTGTTCGAATTAAATTGGTACCTACAGAATTAATGTTCTGGGTCAATTTATTTTGTGTAATACGCTTATTTTAGTTACATATTAGTTATATTATCCTCGTGATATCTCAATCAACTTTGAATCGTCTTTCGGCTGCTGTAAAAAATGTCTTCTCTGCCGGCAGCTGATGAAATTGATGAAGCGAAAGAGCGCGCCCATTTTCAAGCTGTAGTTAATGCTTTTAAATACTACAAGTAAGTAATACTCTCTTTAAAGTATACAGAACCAGTCGCCTTACTCATAGACTTCCAATTTCACTAATTTGTTATTTTTTGTACCGTCAAAAAGTACATAGCAACAAGCCTTTGTTTCGGAGTATGTAATTAACCTATTTACATGTAACAATGAGATTTGTTTACGTCCTATACACGTGCGGAACTCTGACCCTAACGTCCTTGTGCAATAGAGTTGCATTTAGCACCTTTTTCAAGGTTATAATTGTTTGTCTTATAAAGATATAAGTACATAATAATATTATAGATAGATGTTATTGTGTGATTAGCATTAAAAACATAATAGGTTGTTATTTTATAGCTACTTGTTTATGTGTAATGCATACAATGATGTAACAAGACTATTTTGTACAAATTTTTATGGTAATAATTCTTTACTGCGAATTGATTTTTAAATTAAAGAGCACAACAGCTTATTTGTATTTGTTAAACATGATGATGCTTTGTTTACACACTATTACTTATTCGCTAGCTGGGTAGTTGTCTTTCAAATAATTTTTGAGTAAATTTTTATTGAAAACATTGCATAATATTTTTCAAATGCTTAATTGACATAATGTTTATTTGGGATAGTTATACTATATCCTTCTTGCATTTAAGCTTTTGTAGAATTTAATCTAATGAACATGATATCCAGTGCATCATATTTTTAACACCTATGGTAGTTGCTCAAAACAAAACAGTTTAATTTGATTGTCTATGTATTGAAAAAACATAAGAAAAAAAAAAACAATCAGAAGAAGAATTAGAATCTTTCTTTCAGTTTTGTTCACAAATTTTATATGAGGCTCTGGCTCTCTTGCTAGGATGCTAGGTGTTAAGACAGGCAGTCCCCTGCCTTGGTTTACATTTAGGTTTCAGGTATGAAAAAAAGTTTTTTAAATACCGGAAACCTAAATTTTTACAAAGACAAAAAAAGGAAATAGCCAACCTCATCAATGTGTGAGTGTTTGTGTATGAAGATTTGCAGTCAAAATTTTAGGTAGTTTAAAAATTTAAGATTTTAAGGTACCTAATTATTTAGTCATTTAGTAGGTAGCAACTTCTTCACATCTGTTTTAAGATCTTATCTTAATGCCTTTATCATAATAGATTAAAATTAATAAGTGTAGTTCATTTATTTATTTTATTTATTTATTGCAGTTGCTATATGCTTTTTAAGATATAAAAATTATTTTTCGTACGTTTGAGGTATCAAAATATAATATCTTATATTATTTATCTAGTTAATTAAAAAATACTCTGCAGTTTTCTTAATCTCCTCTATAATAATACGTAAGGAACATTTTTCATATCAGAAATATTTCGTCCACAGATTATGCTGCCTGGACAGGATACACAAATCAGAGAAAATCATCTCCATGTTACCAAAGACGCATCAACATCGCCTAGAGAAATACAAAGCTTACCTCACTAAGTTTAAAAACTGTCTAGACGTTAATAATAATGTAGTGCACATGATAATAAAGCATGTGGATACAATGTTCGAAAATGTAGACCATAGTCAGGACGGAGAGACAAACGGTACAGAATCGTTTGGTTGTAATTATAATAATTGCGAGATTAGTTCGCAGAAACAACATAAGATGCAGCATGATGTTGAAAAGGTAACTATCGATATAATATATTAGAAATTTTAGGACAATTCATTACTCTATGTAACTTAAACTGTAAGATAATAATTTTGTGCTAAATATGTAAAATGTGAATTGACATTTAAGTTTAATAGCATTCAAATGCTTTTTGAAAAAAATATTTTCTTATAAGTGCTGATTTACACAGGGTCAGTAGACAAGTCAGTCGCGGCGCCGAAATTCGGCGCCGCGACTGACTTTAACTGTTTCATAAACTGTGTATTTTTTATCTACTCACCAAATATGACCTCAAGCCTCTGTACTGATTTCAAATCTGTTTACACAGGGTTTTTTTTCGGGTCAGCACTGATTTGCCTCGAATTTGTAGTCAGTTACTGACCCTGTGTAAATCAGCACTAATAGAATCAGAAAATTGTATATGTATAGTGTATACCTATTATGTTACAATTTTTGGAAAATATGGAAAAGATTCAGCTCTTTTCATTTATTTTTAAATAGAATAACATATTTTTTGTAAAAGTTATAATATTTATATTTGTACAACTAGCCCTATAAATTGCTTTTAATTTTGGAATTGGTCATTGTTATCTATCTTATTCTTAATAATTTAAACATTTATGAAATTTCCTCCAAATATTGTAAAATTATTTGTAATAAAAATAAACATTATTTCAGGTACAATCAGTTATAAAGAATATAGTCAGAGATTGGAGTTCAGCTGGCGCAGTGGAACGAGAGCAGTGCTATAAACCTATACTGGACGAGTTAGAAGCTAGGTTTCCGGTTGATACCTTAAAGTAAGTAAATTCTATCAAGGAATAAGATAATGTATACTTATTTATATTGTGTTAATTGAGTACTGGACAATTTTTACATCTTTTTGGTGAAATTTTGAATATAATCAGAAAATCTTCCAAACAAATTTAGAGCTAGAGTAGTTATTGCATTCTTTCGTGATCTTTTAGTGTAAACGATAACTCGTATTCAGTGTAGTTCAGTATTAGAATGTTGCATAGAATCTTTTCGAACGCACTAAGAACAACGAAAGCATGTTTTCGCTACGAATTTTTATTTATAGCAGGCGAAAAGTCTTAACTACGTTATTTTCTTTCCAGTGATCGATCTCACATAAAAGTATTAGTGCCCGGCGCGGGGCTCGGCCGGCTCGCGTGGGAGATAGCGGCGCGTGGCTTTACGTGCCAGGGGAATGAGTTCTCGCTGTTCATGCTGTTCGCGAGCAATTTTATACTGAACAAGTGTCCTGAGGTGAGCGGTTTGATGTATTACTAAATATATTGTTCCCAAATAAAAGGGGAACTATATTTTCTATCACCAAAATTTATATTTGTCATCAAGTTGTATCACCTAATAAATAGATCTATCACCACGAAATATTTCCGTTCTCAGATAAACAAAAATTGTTCCCAGGTGTGAATTATCAAATTAATGTTAATATGTGTGTAAAATAAGAGATCGATAACCAATTAAATAATATTGCATTACATGAATATAAACCTCGTTCTTATAATAACAGTTTTATTACTTAAATAATAGCTCTGTGCTCAGAATGGTAGATCTGTCACCAAATAAATCGATTATCGATCCCTGACTGCGACTCCTTTTTATTTGATATTTTGTCACCAATACAGTAGTAACATTTTATTTCGTTCAGATATTAAATTAATAGTATTCGTTACCAATTTAATACATCAATTTATAATTTAAATGAAAAAATGATCAAAGGGGCGGAGACAAATTGGCGCTCTTTAAAAATTGACATGTGCAAACATATTATCGGATTAGCCATACAGCTTAAAGCTGACCAACCCCCCACCAGAAGCAAAAAATGTGCTTATCGGCCAGAAAAGAAAAAGGGGGCGCCCTTCGAAATCCAAACCAGCGCTGATTATTCAGTGATTATTGTTTTTTAACAATAAATATTGATTATTTTAACTTTAATTAAGTGTTTTATATACAATTATGCTAACCATTAGCCAGCTATTAAACCAGAGCTGATTATTCAGTGGTTATTATTTTTAAGAATAAATATTGATTATTTTAACTTTTAGTAACATAATATGATTTATTGGTGATCTCTTTAAATTAGTTTGCTTAAATACTTATTAGAACACACCTATTATAATACATACAAATAAAAGTATAAGTGGTCTCGCGTGCGGGATAGCGGCGTGCAGTTTGACGAGCCAGGGGAATAAGTTGTCGCGGTTCATGCTGTTTGCATTTTATGTTGAACAGGTGTCCAGAGGTTGCTTGGTGGGTTGGAAATTTTAATGATTTTATAAAAAAAATAATGTTTATTTTTATTGTGTAATATGAGAAAGTTATTTTGTTCATTATGTCAGATACAATAAAAAATAACATACCTAATGTAATTTTACTTGATGGAATTACTACTCGTACTTTTTTGTGATTTAGGTATGTGTACAATGGTAATTTTAATTTGAACTAGCTATGCTCCGCGGTTTTACCCGCAGTGCTCCGCTCCTGTTGGTCTTAGCGAGATGATATAATTATAGTCTATAGCCTTCCTCGTTAAATGGGCTATCTAACACCGAAAGAATTTTTCTAATCGAACCGGTAGTTCCCGAGATTCGCGCGTGCAAACAAACAAACTCTTCAGCTTTATAATATTAGTATAGATTTGTAAATTTTTGTGACGAACACAATGTTAAATATGAATGAGCAACATCATCATAGGAATATTTATTTTTTATTTTATAACATTTATTTCAGGTAACAGACAATAAATTGTACAGACCCATAGAATAAATACCTTACAGACTAACATACATATAATAAGATTGTTTGTCACCAGGCGAACAAGCACACGGTGTACCCGTGGCTGCACCAATACGTGAACCACATGACGAGCGAGCACCAGGCGACCGCCGCCACGTTCCCCGACGTGCCGCCCGCCTGCCACCACTCGCACTTCTCCATCGCCGCGGGGGACTTCCTCAAGGTGAGCGGCGTGACACGTGACACGTGGCACGTGACACGTGTGACACGTGACACATTTTATTTTATTTATTTATTTTTTTTACTAAGGTCATCCAACACCTGTCGCAACAATACTTATAGCTAAGGTACATGTTACAATTAAAAATTTAAATAAATGTGACAAACAATTATAGGATAACACAACATGATAAATAATTAACTTGACTCAAATTTAATTATTTATTAATAAATATATTATATTATTTATAGAGAGAGACAAAAGAAAGAGAAAATTCATTACGGATTTTATGACAATTGTCGTGAAAAATATCAATAACAAGCGACAGGCGAACACCACGTGACTCCGTGATGCGGGTAACAAAAGATAACAACTAGATTGGGGATATAGTGGCAGGGGACTGATGTTATAGCGTGTTACGTGACTCGTGTGGCACAACAATATACGGGACGAGCGAGTAACCAAAACAACTAGTTGCGTGAACAACAAGATTGATGAGACGGTGGCAGGGGACTGATGTTATAGTGTGTCATATACTGTATTTACTCGGGTCTTTGGGCTCTTGGTGAAATTCTTAAATCATCACGCGTGTCGGTCTAACACCAGGAGGTAGTATAACTGATGACAAGCTACATCGGCAGGGATCAATAGTTGCGTGAACAACGACATTGGGGATATTGTGGCAGGGGAAATTCTCTCACATTCAGATCTGTAAAAAATCTATCAATACTCAAGCCATATTTAGTTTCCCGATCTTCTAAAATGTGTCAAATCAAGCAAAAAATATAGAAATTAATAATTTGATATTTAGTTTTATAGCATTCAAATGCTTTATAAATGAGCAATTTTTAAAGATCAGAAAATTTTGATCGCGAGATGAAATACGCGGGTTCGAATCCCGTATCTTGATCTACTTTTTCTATTCTTTAAAAGTTTCTCAATTAAATAATTATTATGTTATTCCAGGTGTACACAGAGACGGACGAATGGGATTGCGTCGCGACGTGTTTCTTCATAGATTGCGCGCCGAACGTGATAGAATTTATCGAGAGGATATACGCCATATTGCAACCGGGGGGCATTTGGATCAATTTGGGACCGCTATTGTATCATTATAGGTGAGCTTCCTGTTTGTAAAACTTTATTTAAGTGTTAAATAAATAAGAATTTTTTAAAGTGTAACTTTTATTACATCGTCTCAAACTTTTTGGTCTGTTTAGCGCATGTCGCGTGTATCGCGGCTGCCGAGTAGGTATACCTACTCGGCACGCGACATGCGCTACACAAAGCAGTGTTCGGAACCGTTCGAACAGTTTCACTTTTACCGTGGTTTCATAAAACCACACAACATTTTTTTATTTGTTTGATATGTTGTTAAAGTTCACACAAATTGTTTTTATAAGGATAAAAACAATAACTAATAAATAATTAACAACTTTTTATTAAAATATCGTCATGGTATTTAATCTATACTTACATATAATAATATGTTTGTTTGTTTGAACGCCAATCTCAGGAGCTACTGGTCCGATTCGAAAAAATTCTTCCGTTGTTAGATAGCCCATTTATCGAGGAAGGCTATAGGCGACCAACAGGAGGGCAGACACGCGGGTGAATCCACGAAGCGCAGCTAGTGTATTCTATTGTTGTTCGTAATATTGTTTATAAAAGTAGTACGACTACTACTAGGTGGTAAATCAATGTGAAAAATATATTTTGGTACTCATAGTTGAGAGTTAAATGTTTCATACACACAGATATACTTATGGCCACATAATATATTTTAAACTAAGAAAAAATATAATAAAACAAGAAATGTATTAACAAAATATTATTATTTTCAGCGACATGCCGAACGAGATTAGCATCGAGCCGCCATATGACATTCTAGTTGATATAATAAAGGACGTTGGGTTTGATATTGTGGTAAGTTATATTCTATTTTTATTTTAATCATAAACCATGTTTTTTTTTACACTTATATTAACTGTTATTAAAAAAATAGCTTGGGTCTGTTAGACATTAGTTTTACTGTGAACAAAATTACATTATACAGGGTGTCCCACTATTGGTATACTAAGCGCGAAGGAACTTGTAGTTTTGCATACAATGATCACGTAAAAAATACTTAAACAACAAAATTGCGCCAAAAATTTTTTGCTAAATTTTTCCTTAAAATTCATGTTTTCTTCTCTAGCTTCGCGCAGCCGACATATAACGCTTCGCGAATGTGAGCATTTTGTCTATGAAAACATAATCTTCAACGATAGCTCACGTGCTGGTGGCAAAGTTGGGCGGGTTGCTTGTTATGGGTTGACACATAGAGTTTTAAGAATTCATCTATTTGAAAAAAAATGCATCTAAATTTTTTTAAGTATTTTTTACGAACTCGGCGTATGCAAACCTATAACCTCCATTGACCATTGAGCTTAGAATACCGACGGTGGAACACCCTGTATAGATATGAGCAATTTAGAGCTAGCGCGCAAGAGCAACTTTTGTCTCGGCAACTATTTAGTCTCTCGCATCAACTCTATGGGCTAGTAAGAAAGTGCGCGCACGTAGCGACGCAACTCCCCATACAGTTGATGGGAGAGACTAAATAGTTGCCGAGACAAAAGTTGCTCTTGCGCGCTAGCTCTTACATTCAGTAATAAAGATGGAAAGAAACCTAGATTGTTTTCTTTTTAATTTTACTATTCACTTTAAGGCCGTGTACGCGGTCCGTGTGCTGTTTGGCTCAAATATGTGATTTTTCAAACCAGATTGTCCATCAACCACTTATCTTACAAATATATGAATTACTAATAATTTTAGGAAATTTTATTGTCTATATAGTTAGTTAAGAGTTTTTTTCAATTAATACAGTATTTGTGAATACCATCAAGATAACTGAGCCGATGATTACTTGATTTCACTTTTAGTGTCAATTTCGAAGCTAAAAATATCTGAAATTGCTGACAGATCTAACACACATTTTTTTTTAACTAACTGCAAAAATCCTTATTAAAATAGTTAGTTAAAAGATTTTTTTATTTTGGACTCCTAACTTACGAAATTAAAACCCGAACAATGTGAATTTTTTTAGAAATTATAGTCGACAAAATGATTATTTTCACCATGATATTTGACTTAGTTGAATATAATTTATACATATTGCAATAAAAGAACGTCTTACTTATAAGATAAAATTTAAAAAATCAACTAAGGTACCTCTATTATTTTTCTACATTTTTTTTTAACGTACTATAAAACACTGCGCGTGACCCGATTAAAATCAGTCGGCAGCGAGCCTTTCCAAAGAGAGGACATGTTGCTCGGCGCTCTCCTGTGGACCTATGCTGTTCATAGTAAAAGGATAGCGCAAGCCGCGATCTATCGTAATAGATCGCGGAGATTTTGACTTGCGTTAAATTGAATAAGCCCTCTTAACATTGTGTTTATATTCATGTTTCTTTAATGTTTAATTTTGTTTTTTCGATTTTAATGACGGATAATGCAGACTAAATAGATTTACTGACATTATATTATTATGCCTTTTAGATTTCAAAAGCACACAAATAAACGTCAAATAGTAAAAAAAAAGCGTGCCAAAGAAACATAAAAAATGTCCTAAAAATATTTTTCATAAACCGTCACATGATGAACCTTAACCTATTTTCTCTTAAAATTTTTATTTGTATTTTTACAGAAGGAACGCACAGGCGTTAAAACGAAATACGCACAGAACCCAAATTCTATGCTACAGCACGAATACAATTCCGTTTTCTTCGTGTGCAGAAAGCCTAACCTGTAGTTATTAATACTCGATAGAACAAAGTATTATAATTAAGAATAATTTATGTTATGGGCTGTATGTGTATGTTTTAATGTTGCTAGTTAAAAAAATATTTCTTAAATGATGTTATAATAGGAAAAAAGAGCGTGTGTACCGAGCACACGTGTCAGAAGTGAAACTTCTTTGGTAAAATTCAAAGATAACAAAATCGTCGTCTTTCTCCAAGACGTGACGGTATTGCCATGACGCGTACTTGAAGTTTTACTCTCAACGCGCCTAGAGAAGTTTCTCTTCAAAAACCTTTTGAATTGTAAATGGTAAGTATGCCATATTATATGCGTATTAAAAATTATTAGTTTGTCAATATGAAGATGTAAACGCATAGTGTAATAAAATTTATTTAAATTTAACGTAAAATATAATGTTAAAGCAGGATTTATGTTTTAAATATTATGTCATTCATCAACCTCATATATTTTTCTTCATTGCCATATTATCATTTTTGGAACAATTACAATTCTCTTACAATTTACAATTACCGCCTCTTTGGTACAGTGGTTAACGCGTAAGCGTAGAACTTGGGGTCCTGGGTTCGATTCCCGGTGAAGACGAATAAAAAAAAATGTCTCGGTCTACCAGGACACAGAAGGCTGATCACCTACTTGTCCCTAAAGAAAATCGATCAGTGAAACAGATGTATAATGCATCTGCCCCTTACCCCACTAGAGGACACGGGTAATCACATTATGCTTTAAAATTTATAAATATGTACATACAGTGCCACAAACTTAACTGACCCGGTGACGGTCGCGGTGTCACTGATGTCGATTTTAGTGCCGCTAAATAGTATTTCCCCGGATGCAAGGGTAAAAATAATGTCATTGCTAATGGTGTAAATTAACATTAATAAGGAACTTTTTATTTATACAAAATATTTCGTATGAAAAGTCTGTGAAGATGTGACATTTCAAAATAGCGACACGTAGCTCCAGTTTTTGCCACCGGGTCACTTAAGTTTGTGGCACTGTAATCATTCGAATTTCGATTGTGTTGTATTTTGATTTATTTCTTGTCTCAATTATCTTATATTTTCTTTTATGAATATAAATTTTATTGTTTGAAGTATGCATGGCTTTAAAATACAGATTATAATCCAATATGGATACAGATTATAATCCAACTAGCTTCCGCCCACGACTTTGTACGTGCATCTCCGTTTTTCCCCGTTCCCGCAAGAATTTCGGGAAATCCTTTCTTAGCGGATGCCTACGTCCTAACATCTACCTGCATGCCAAATTTCAGCCCGATATGTCCAGTGGTTTGGGCTGTGCGTTGATAGATCACTATATCAGTCACCTTTGAGTTTTATATATATGGATACAGATTATAATCCATAGCATATTTGCAATCAAACAAAATTACATACACATCAATCGCCCAATTGTTTTGTGAGATTTATCTATGTATAAATATTTGTAAGAAAAACAGAAAAATATTACATAAAGTGATAAACCGCAAAGTGATATAGAAAATTTACTATTTACAACTGTAGTACATACGAATTAACTTGAGACCTGAGCCGATGACGTTATCCATACTAATATTATAAATGCGGAAGTAAATCTGTCTGTCTGTCTGTTACTCAATCACGCCTTAACTACTGAACCAATTTGCATGAAATTTGGTATAGAGATATTTTGATACCCGAGAAAGGACATGTTTTATCCCGGAAATCCCACGGGAACGGGAACGATGCGGGTTTTTCTTTGACTGCGCGGGCGATGCCGCGGGTGGAAAGCTAGTTTTAAATATAATATAGGCACGTTTCCAAAATAAATAAAATAATGGAATGTAAATCAAACTAAGTACCAGTTTTACTTTGGGTAGTAATATTTTTAAGGAAAAACTAATATTATAAAGCTGAAGAGTTTGTTTGAACGCGCCAATCTCAGTTACTAATGGTCCGATTTGAAAAGTTCATTCAGTGTTAGATAGCCCATTTGTCGAAGAAGGCTATAGGCTATATATATCATCACGTTAAGACCAACAGGTGCGGAGCAATGCGGGTAAAACCGCAGGGCACACACAGCCCCCCTTGTCTCAAGTTAACTCGCACGGGTTATATATTTTTTACTTTACCCTCCATTGTTCAAGAACTGGCAACACAATTGACGCAAGTTTTTTTGTTATTTAGTATTTTCAAATACTAGTGAGATATCTTATTACAATTATTTTACATGTTATGTATTTAACTTTTAATTTCATAAATTATACAAATTACGTCTAAAATTAAAATACATATTTTAATTGAAATACATGAAACCATCATTTATATCTGCCCGCACATTTTTTTATACATTGAAGTACTACTAAACAAGATTCACAAATGCTTATTTAAAGTTCTTCAAGATATACCCGAGCGTCGGGTTATATAAAAATTCATTAAAATTAACATCTTATGTCATGGCAGTACTGTTCAAAGTCTATTGTTCAGCTCATTAGAAAGATTTTGACGCACGCATGAGTGAGATTGGGAGTCTAGTTTATGGTTTGTCTATGCCGCCAAACCATAGATAATAAATTTAACATAGACAAAAATTATATATCATTAATTCTGCTTGCATGCTTCATCCTACACATCAAGTCTCGTACTAGCTTTCCGCCCGCGTTATCAAAGAAAAACCCACATAGTTTCCGTTCCCGTGGAATTTCTGGGATAAAACCTATGTGTTAATCTATGTTACCCTCTATATGTGTGCTAAATATCATTGTAGTAATCGGTCCAGTAGTATTTGCGTGAAAGAGTAACAAACATACATACATACACATGCATCCATCCTCACAAACTTTCGCATTTATAATATAAGTAGGATCAATGTAATGAAAAAGAAAAAAATGTGTTGCCATTACTTGAGCTTTAAAAAGGGAAATAGACAGGACAATTATCACATAAGTTTAGTAATAGCATACAACTGTATATTGGTGTTAAAAACTTTATGAACTGTTATATCTAGATATTAATAAAACGTAAATAATAAACATGGCCTCTTCCAAGTATTATATTTTTACATGTGGCATTACAATATCCAAAGTTTTATTGTTAATTTGGAGTACATTATATTGAACAGAGAAATTAATAGAAGTGAATTTGTGTTTTATTTTAATCCCAATTTTTATGTCTGTTAGAGCCAGCGCGCACGAGAAACTTTGTCTCCGCAACTATTTTGTCTCTCCCACCTATGGGGCTAGTATGAAAGTGCGCGCACGTAGCGACGCAACTCCCCATACAATTGATGGGAGAGACAAAATAGTTGCGAAGACAAAGTTGCTCGTGCGCGCTGGCTCTTAATGTGATAGAAATATTATACATATACTTATATTATGATACAAAGAAAAAAAATGTTTTAGTAGGTATTTGAATTGACATTTTCTTTAGAACTACAAAGGCAAGGTAAAAAATAATATAAAATGTACATAACAGAATCTATTAATCTTTATAATTTATATTTATTATTTAAATTAAATAATGAGTATACATGCAACTACATTGTGTTTTTCTTTCAAATATATTACAAGAAAAATAGGATTTCACATGAAAAAAGGATTTAATGAATAATTTTTAAGGCTGTATCATGACGTCGTTGGTTGTATCAAATAAAAAAACCAATCTCAATCCGTATAAGTTTTATTCAAATACTGTATATAAAACCTGCCCAATTTATTAGCGTTTTCGTTCGAATGGTTCATTTTAGCGTACGTCAAGAACTGTCGTCTCAAGCGTAACAAGTTTTGTGGGTTCACGGAATGCATGAAACCTGATTCTATCACACATCCAGGATAGTCTGGGAACTTCACTTCGAACGCGTCAAATTCTTTAGCTTCTAATATCCGTTTTGATATGGCTTGCGTTATGTTGTCTAATTCATAGAGGAAGTTTGTTGATGTCAGCGGCGGCTGTGAAAATAATTGTTAATGATGTAACAATCTCTGTAGAGGTCTGTTTTAACAGTTGTTAATATCTCTTGTTGGTTACTTTTTGATGTACATTTAAACTGACAGGTAACAGAATATATCCAAAACTTGTATTATCTACCATAGTACATAAAAAATGTTTGTTAATTTAACATTATTGTAGTATTTTTTTGATTATAGCAGTTTAATAACAAATATTAATCAGAGCTTTCTAAAACAAATGAAGTTTATAATATTCACTATTTCTGGATATTTTAAGCATAATAATTGCACAGTAAACCTAAAATTATAGATAATATTTAAAAATATGAGGCAAAAAGTTGTTAAATTAGCCACTAGTTAACTGAATTAGCAGAAACTGGTCTGTTTATTTGAATCGAAGTAACAGTGTTTATATCTGTTAAATTTTTTTTTTTTATATCAACTTACATTCTGTGTACTCATGTTAGGAGGCGGTGGTTTCCGTTTAAACAACACATCGTAAATCGCATCAACATCCAATGTGTCTGTCGGCTGCACTGAGAATAGCGGACTGTCCCATCTGTTGTTTCTATTTGGTTCTTCAAATCTGTAAATAATTATTTTATTTAAACTGACGTTCCAAAAAATGAGGTTCACAATGCATAGTGTATTCTTAAAATAGTATATTACAATTTTGCAATAAATTCTACATAATATTATGTTGATTATGACAACTATGCAAAGGTAAGGTAGGATACATTGATACTTTTTTTGAATTACAATTAGATTTTTGAGCACATTATTTGCGTTTTCAGTTAAAATTGTATTGAATTCATCTATAGATGCAAGAAGTGTTAGAAGAAGAAATTTAAAAAGCTGATGTTTACCATGGATCCTCTTATTTGCATTACTAACATATCTAAGTACAGTAGATGTAAATATTTAAAAAATAATAATAGTAATGTTTTAACATAAATTATTGTCTTTAATCACTACATAGTATAAAACAAAGTCGCTTTCTCTGTCCCATGTCCCTATGTATGCTTAAATTTTTACGCAAAGGATTTTGATGCAGTTTTTTTAATAAATAGAGTGATTGATGAGAAAGGTTTATATGTATAATTTATTAGGTTTATGACACAGCGAGTGAAGCCATGTGCGAAAAGCTAATAAAATAAAAAGTGTACATTTATCTATTTACATACCTCATCTTTGTCAATGCATTGAACACTTCTTCTGTATATGGTTCAGTAAATACATCATCATTACCATTCTCCTCTCTCTGTTTGATTCTTGACAAATTATCTGCCCAGGCGTCTGGGTGATATCTTATTGTGTAGATTGTACATTGAGTGGACTTTGAAGCTTTGGACGCACAGTACAATTCGTATCTGTATCCTGATAAATAAAATTATATTAAGAAAGATTTCATTTAAAATTACTTATGGCTAAATAGTAATTGTTATGACAATTCAAAATTACTTCTAGAATAATTCTTATTGAATAAATAAATGTTTGATGTTGCTGAAAGGAACTGCATTTGTAGCGTCATTACTAAGGTTTTTTACAAGTTTTGCGATCAATATATCAGTAAAGGGCATAACAGACTTCAAAATATTATAAAATAAGATGATGAAGTTAAGCATGTTAATTAGAACAAATTTGTTTCTTGGAATTAGTTATATTTATATAACTATATTATATTATAGTCTGTAAAGGACATATGTTAATCGTAGAAGATACCTATATGGTTAGTTCATGTAGAATTTAAGAAAGTTTACCTTTGATATAATTGCTTCCATCCAGAATAACGACATTGTCTTTGCCGATTAGTCTAATTGCCTCAGATTTAAGATAACCACGAACTCTTTTCTCCTTTTGTGAGTCTAAATACGTCGATTCCTTATTATAACCTAACTTTTGTATTGCCTCTTCCTCAGATATGAGTTCCACTTGTTTATTGTGTGTTTTCTCGAAATATTCTTTTAGTTCTCTCGCTCTTGTTGTTTTTCCACTTACTGGTGTTCCACAAAGTATTATTAAAGGCATTTTTATTCAAAACTTCCAAACCATGAAATCAATATTTATAAATGTCATATGTTAGTGACATATCGTGACATGCGTCATAAACGTCAGCTTCTCAGTTTAGAAATCATGAAATGTAATTTCACAATTTATATGTAGTTATTTCCGAACGGAGCCTCTGTTCAATAATTATTATTTGAATTGGAATCTATACACGCGCCTTAACGATATCGTAGGCACAGCTAAAATAAATAAACGATAACTATACTGTAACCTGTAGAGTTTGTTTGAACTTGCTAATCTTAGGAATCATTCGACCGCTTATCGAGGAAGGCGAATTGCGATCAACAGGAACTGAGAAGCAAATAGCACTGCTCAGATGCAAAGGCGAAATGTGCATAAATGTTGCAAAAACGGGAAAAGTAGAGCTTCTGAATGTACTATAACTACTGATAGTTATTTTCCTCAATGCGGGTGAAACTCATATTCTAATTATTTAATATAGTAGGTAGGTACATATTTTAATTACGAAATGGTATGCCTACGATATACAGTACTAGGTTTCCGCCCGCGGCTTCGCCCGCGCAGTCAAAGTTCCCGTTCTCGTGGGATTTCCGGGATTGAGGCATTTTCCCGGGATAAAAAGGAGCCTATGTCCTTTCTCGGGTATCAAAATATCTCCATACCAAAGTTCATGAAAATTGGTTCTGTACCTAGTTTAGGCTTGATTGAGTAACAGACAGACAGACAGAGTTACTTTCGCATTTATAGGTAACTAGCGGTCAGCCCCGGCTTCGCCCGTGGTACATATTTCGCAATAAAAAGTAGGTAGCCTATGTCCTTTATCGGGTATCAAAATATCTCCATACCAAATTTCATGCAAATTGGTTCAGTAGTTTAGGCGTGATTGAGTAACAGACAGACAGACAGACAGAGTTACTTTCGCATTTATAATATTATAGTATGGATAATAATATATATTAGTATGGATAAACACTATCATCAACAGATTAATCTAAAAAACTACAGTGGTAAGACTAGATTATTCGTCTCATTGTACTTACAAAATATAGGTTTTCAAAAGTGAAAAATCATCCTTGTAGGTGTAGGTAGGTTTATTTATTTATTTAGGTTTAGTGACTAATAGTCTAGAATTCAGAAATATTTCACTCTGTGTGGGTGTTTTCGTAGTAATTGTGTCTATGATTTTTGATTTATGTATTTTGCACTGCAACTCTGCATATTAGGTATTTTGTAGAAAAATATATGCTTTCAGAATTCATACTTTCTCGCTTTATCATTTGAACGGTTTTTAATCATATATTTAATTAATAAAGATAAACGTGAATAAAAAGAAAGTGATAATGTAAAATAAACTGTTCATAAAATAAACGCATACAAGAAAAAAACTAGAAGGGCTGAAAACATTACATTGAATTTTATATGGACACAGTTGATTAAAAAAATAAAAGTAACGATCAAACGGCAAACCTGCAACTAGAATTGTAGTATTTATTGTACATTCGCCAAGTACTTATCACTAAATACTACATAGTATAAAACAAAGTCGCTTTCTCTGTCCCTATTTCCCTATGCCCCTTTGTATGCTTAAATCTTTAAAACTACGCAACGGATTTTGATGCGGTTTTTTTAAATAGATAGAGTGATTCAAGAGGAAGGTTTTAGTGTGTATAATTTATTAGGTTTTAGGCAAAGCGGGCGAAGCCGCAGGCGCTAAGCTATTGACTATTAAAACTAGAATAAATTTGTATTTGAAATTATGGATTGAAAAAAAAATTGAATTGGCCTTTAACTACAGTTCTCATTTTTTCTCAGTACGAAACTTTATTAGCAATGTTTATACATATTACCAGAGATCTCAGTTGTTATATTATAAGTACCCATTATGATAATATTTAATTTCTGTTGTATCTAAATAAAATGGCGCGATAAAAATAAACGAATAGAAAACAAAAGAAAATGAATCGAAGCGTTGATTTGTTTGAATTAAGACGGACTGCTATTGTTCTAGGGAAGATTTGCCGGGCTTATCTGTTTAGGTGTTTATTCACTACATGATATGCTATTGGAAGCTATACAAAGCGATATAATTATTTTTTTCGTAGTTTTATTAAAGTAAGTAGCTACATCTACATACTTAATATTACTTTTAAGTTATACATAACTTTTAAGTTATAAAAGTAAACCATTATTTATAGCTTTGGTTTCATCGAAATGAAGAAATCATAATTATATAGAAGACAAAACAATTATAAAACGATAATAGGTAATGTATTTCCAAGTTAGCTATATAATAGCAAATAGCATACATCGACGTTTTTATGATAAGCAACAATCCAATAATAAGCATTCCTAACAAGAAAAGGTACATTGAGAATCTACATAATGGAGTGCAGATAACTTTCTTACTTCCTGATATATCTATGTATACCTACAAAATAGAACAAGGATATAATTCATGCCATGACAGTTAATTAGTGTATGCTGAAATAAGTCACACATTTTCATAAAGTCATTTTCCTCTTTGGAGTGCAGTAACTCTTATTACGAAAAAGAAGAATAAGTAGTTAACTTATTATTTTATAGATTCTTCTATAAACTGAGTAATAAATATAATATAAATAAATAAATCATTTATTTGCCAGGAGCCTTCCTAAGATATTAAAAACTAATTTTCAGCAGCCTGTTTGAATTAGGAAAGCCTCTTAAATTATTGTTAATAGAGATTAATAAAGTAACCTCAATGATGGCTATGTTCTGTAAAAGTTGTGAAAGCAAATAAAAAAATATATATCATTGGCATGAGTTTTGACCGGAATTTATAAGCAATTTTATAAATCCTTTCACCCACAAACCCATTTACTTAACGACCCTGACATTTGACTCCCATAAGACCAAAACACGCCTGCTATAATATATTATCGCCTACACTGTGTGCAAGCATAAGGGCGCAGTTATTTTGTACTCTTGTCAGTTTCTATCTGCTGTCCCTGTGCTAACCACGGCGCGGTAAGTTTTTTTTTATATCATCCTATTGGTTTATTTAATTTTAAATTAAAATTAATTTATGATATGGAAAATTAATTTTATTGATAGAATCCACAAAAGTGTGGAATAATTTTTAATATTTTATATCAATTGATTTTGAACATTTTATTGCTTATTTAAAATAAAATTTTTTGAAACATTGTTTTTTTTAAATTATAAATTCCATTTTTGAAATTTGAATAGGTTGTTTTTTTCGAATTAATTCGTGTAACGTTAACAGAGATGTACAAAATTAGGACATCATTTGGAAATTATTTATTGAAACAAACTCAAATAGTGCGTGCAATCTATCGATTTTTATTTACAATTCGTTAATGAGCAAGGATAAATAAATAACGGCATTTGACAAGTCTTAATATTGCTAAATAAATATTAATCACGATCTATTTATATCACATTTATATGGTTATGTACGTATAAAATTGGCATTTATTTATTAGATTTTTTACATTTTTCCTTTTGGTAACTATCAATTTATTATTATATTGATTGAAATCTTATTATGCCTTGAAATTATTATGAGGGAACGAACGATTCATCTTGTGAAAGCTATTTTTAAATTACTAGCTTTACGCCCGCGGCTTCGTCCGCTTTGTCTAAAACCCAATAAATTATATATTAAAACCTACTTCTTGAATGTCTTCTATTTATAAAAAAAACCGCATCAAATTCCGTTGCGTAGTTTTAAAGATTTAAGCATACATAGGGGCATAGAAAGCGACTTTGTTTTATACTATGTAGTGATTCTCTATAATAAAATCAATTGCTGTTCGTTAGAGCTGCAAAAAAAATATCGGGAAAGTCTGAGCCGATTTAGCTGATTTTGGTTTTGTAATGTTTGTCACAGTCCAGAGAAACAGAGTTTCAAACGGTGAAAAACATAAAAAAGTAACGATACGTAGTTCACTAGGACTAGGATCCATAACTAGCTGCGCTCCGCGGTTTCACCCGCGTGGCTCCGTTCCTGTTGGTCTTAGCGTGATGATATTTAGCCTATAGCCTTCCTCGATGATTGGGCTATCTAACACCGAAAGAACTTTTCAAATCGGACCAGTAGTTTCTGAGATTAGCGCATTCAAACTAACAAACTCTTCAGCTCTATAATATGTATTACCTAGTATATAAAAATAATTAAGTAGGTATTTTCACAAAGCAATGATATGACAGGAAACCACGTAAGTATAAAGTTCGATATAATATCCTTTGATGTCGCCTAAAATAATTAGTAAGTTCAGTAAAGCATAATCGAAAGCTAATCACAATTAAGTGTAATGTCAGGTCGTGATAACGTGAGTGGTAAATCACGGAACTGATAATGGTCAAGTGGTAGATAGTGTATTTAACACGCTTTTAGGTTTTTTTATTATTATTAAGCTATTGCATAGCTTCTATCGCGGGCCTTGAGCGCGGGGACCGAATCGAGAAAATTCCGTAACGAAAAAACCTCACGCTCCCCACTCGGACGGGCGGAGGTGTGGCTTGAAGGCATAGCATGCAATAGCTTTACCGCGGCAGTCCCCGAGTGCCACACGTCGTTTTTTTTTCTAAAGCATGGCAATTATTAGCAGGTACTCAAATATCACAAACATCCTACTTAATATTTTAAACGGGAAATTTGTGAGGATGTGTGTGTGTTTGTTACTCTTTCACGCAAATACTACAGAACCGATTATAATGAAATTAAGCCCACATAAAGAGGGTAACTTGGATTAACACATAGGATAGGTTTTATCCCGGAAATCCCACGGGAACCGGAACTATGCGAGTTTTTCTTTGAAAACGTGGGCGAAGCCGCGGGCGGAAAGCTAGTTTGTTCATATTTCTAGACTTTTGAGGCTCTTTTGAATACCTACTTAGTTATAGATTATAATTTTTTTTGTTGGCATTAAAATAAAGTATTTAAATAAATAAATATAAAAAATGTGTGCGTGTACTAGTGTACACACGTAAGAAGTGAAACTTCTTTATGTCCTTATTTTACAAAAAAATAATTTACTATATGCAACTTTACAGAAATTCGTCGAATCACGCGTGGTACGGATAAGAACAAGATGGCGCGTAACGCAAAAGTGTTACACTAAATTTTTTTCCAACCCCGATAAAGAAGTTTCACTTCAATAAATTATATTCTATCAAAGAATACATAATAATCGTATTAACTATCAATTTAGTATTATGAAGATCGAAGGATTGCAGTAAAAACAAAAATAACTCAGGCATTTTTATAAGCCTATGATGATAAACTTTTTTATAGTCGCCGTAATTTATTTTTTGAACAGTCCTGTACAAAACCTATTTATTGTTACAGAACCATTTAAATTGTGATCAGGACATGAGGAAATGATGTACAAAATATTTTTTATTATTATTTTCACACTTACACACACCGGTTCTTGCGATGACGTCAATAATTTATTCGAAAAAATAAATAGAGAAACAGTAAAATTAAATGCAATTGGCGCCAACATAGGCTGGCAATCTCTGATCAATCCTAGCAGTCCGGAGTTGCCAGGTAGAGCGGGGAAATTTCAGAAAAGTCGAATCATTTGGCAACTGAACAACTGTAATAGACTGGCAACATTATATTTCGCGAATCAGCTGAATTCTACGCAAAAGCGGCAAACCTATTTGTTGTGTAGAGGTTTGAAATATTCGTATAAAGAAACAAGGTAAGTTATCCTTTAAAAATAATGAAATTTAAAAAATTATAAACTACAAAATCTGTTAAATTGTTACGAGTTATTAGTTTTCATTTGCATGTATGCAATACGTTGAAATTTATTTAAAAAATAATCTTATAATCTTATAATGTGGCTTTTTCGGTGTCATTCGAACGAAGCAAATCATTTTCTTGTCAGAATAATAGAGCAAAGAAGGTATATAATTTTTACCTTTTATTAACGTAGTCTTATTTTATATAGTGTAGTTTCTAATGCATACAAATGCTTGATTAACATAATTATAATGTATATCTAGATTAATATAAAACAACCTACAAATCTACTTATATCATCGTTAAAGCATGTGATGAATTTTGCCTAACGTTTTTGAAAGTCAGCTTCTATATTTATATATCTTTCAGAAAAACAAGCAATTTATATGAAGAAATTCAAGCTATCTATAACGATGCACAAGTATGCATACCCAACGTACATAGCAATAGTAGTTTGGCGCAATTCGAGGAAGCCATTTTGAATTATCTGTCAACGGTCAATCCAAATTCGGAACGCTTCAAAAATTTAAATACAGAATGGGAAGGGAATCAAATGTGTCTCAAAGGGGAAAAAGAATTTGATAGTATGATGAAATATTCGAAAAATGAAACAGTATTGCGTTGGGTTTGGTTGGAATGGCGGGAAAAAATGGTGCAAATGAAGACGCCATATTTGCAAATGATGAAAATTGAAAATAGAGCAGCAAAACGAAATGGTAAGTATATAATGTTACTAAATTATAAATAGGATGCATTATTTACATTAAATGAATGAATGAAAATGCTTTATTACTTTGAAAATAAATACATAAAACAAAGACAAGACTTAACAGAAACAGGAAAGTGCGGCCTTATCGCTAGATAGCGATCTCTACCACTCAACCCTAACAAACCGAGGAAATATAATACATTGTTACCTACTTCAGATTAGACATACCTAGAATCAACATAATACAGATAATAATAATTAATTAATGATTTTGTAAAAGTAACAATCTTCACTGAAAGGTACAGGAAAACCTCGTTCTAAACCGAGAAACTAAAAATATTTTAGTACCTAATTAAAAATAAATTTATTTTATCAGATAACGAGGTTGTAAATGCACCTTCGTGTGTATAATATTTTTGTGTATAGAAACATTTTTGAGCGGCAGTTTAATTAAAATTTTTTTTTAAGGTTACAAAGACATCGGCGCAGCTTGGCGGGATGAAATCGAACTCCCAGATCTACGAAAACTGTGTTACCAGCTATATGAAAGCATTCTCCCGCTATACAAATTATTGCACGGTGTTGTCAGGTTTCAATTAAGGAAACATTACGGGGAAATTGTGCCAGAGAAAGGGCCGATTCCCGCACATTTACTGGGTACATTTTCTTTTGATTAAATGAAGGGAGGTTTTTTAGTTTAATAAATAATTTGTTGTTTATGAAGTGGTTTGGAATTGTTTTGATGAAAGGTATTTTCTGTGAGGGAAAATTTTAGTTGGTTGATAGTTATGTTGAAAAGGCTGTAATAGAATGAAATATCTTTTGTTAACTAGAAATGAATAAATATGTGAAATAGCTGGCTTAGTTGGCTGAAATACATTGAAAAATGTTATAAATAATCTAAAGAAACTCATAACATAATATAAACTCACACATAAATTCTTAAACTTCATATTAGAATATTAGATATAAATATAGTACCTACACATAAAACTATAATATATTTTATACTAGCTATCCACCCGCGGTTTCACCCGCGCTGTCAAAGAAAAAACCCCGTTCCCGTGGGATTTCCGGGATAAAACCTATCCTATATCCCGGGGTTAAAAGTAGCCTATGTCCTTTCTCGGGTATCAAAATATCTCTATACCAAATTTCATGCAAATTGGTTCAGTTATCAGTAGTTAAGGCGTGATTGAGTAACAGACAGACAGACAGAGTTACTTTCGCATTTATAATATTAGTATGGATTATATCGTTGGTTACCTACTTAAAAATATTTTTGAACAGAATGACTGAATATTTTTAATATCGACTTTATGCAAATACCAATCCCGATACCTCATACCTTTGACTGCGTTAAAGGCATTTTAACATGAAATTTTATCCAGCGCTATTTATAGAAAGGTTTTTGAATTACCTATATGTCTACAGAACTATTTTATAAAATTCAGTAAACCAAATGAAGTTATTTTATGTTTTAAATTAGGTTACTGAAGTAATTATATATTTATTTATTTAACACTTTATTGTGCAAGAAACGAAATATACATAAAGGTTACAAGAATAAGTTTACAAAGGCACAAAGGGCGGCCTTATCACTATGCAGTGATCTCTGCCAGGCAACCACGGGGAGAAAGGCAAAGAAGCGCAATATGTTGTAAAACAAAATAAAAACATATTTTTAGATAGAGTGGAAATAATAAAATATATACACAATACAATCAAATAAACAACAATACAGTCGTATATCTAGAATCGAGATAGATAACTAGATGATGCTCATCACTTTGAGCATAATAAATTACATATTTTGTATTTTGAAATCATTTTTGGTTATATAAAACAGCCTTGCCAAGATAATGTCGTATAAATCCCTGAAAAATCTGATAAAATGGTCCTAATAAATTGCTGTAAGTTTCGTCATTTGTCTAGCCTTTCTATGAACCCACATGACAGACGTACAAAATAAAAATAGATAATACTTAAATACAACACCAAAATGAACTGTGTAATAATAATGAAGTTAATAATATATATTTCAGGTGATCTTTGGTCCCAAAATTGGGAACATTTGATAGACATGATCCTGACGCAAAATATTAATTTAGATGATCGGATTCAAAAGTTAAATTGGACCGTTGATCATATGGTAAGTTATTTCTATTAAAAAGAAAAATATATTTAACAATTTTTGTACCCAAAAATCACGAACACGTGTGCCAGATTTAATTTGAAAATTAATATTTTAAGTTTAAGTAATAACACACGATTAAATTCGTCTCACGGTGCATTTAGATTAAATGAGCGAATGCTCCACATAACCCCACTATGTCAAATTATTTTAGTGTAAACAGGCGTAAAGAATTCTTTAATAGGTTCTACGCAATGTTCTAATACTGAACAACACTGAATACGAGTTTTCGTTTACACTACAGATTACGAAAGAATGCTCTAGCTCTAGCTCCGTTCGTTTGATGTAAATGCACCGTTACTGTATAAATATTATAATGTGTTAAATAATGGTTAAATACTAAAATCAATTTTTAACCGACTTCAAAAAAAGGAGGAGGATTATCAATTCGGCCGGTATGTTTTTTTTTATGTATGTACACCGATTACTCCGAGGATTCTGAACCGATTTACGTGATTTTTTTTTGTTCGATGCGGGATGGTGTCGAATTGGTCCCATAAAAATTTTATTCGGATAGGCCCAGTAGTTTTTATTTTATGAGCATTTTTGTCTGTATTTGTAAATGTTGCAAGTGCAAGTTTGAAGTCGGTTGTTTTTAACGCAGTTATAATAATTAATATTCGTCGTTTAGGTAAGACGTGCTGAAGATTTTTACACATCCCTTGGTTTACCCGCCATGACGCAAACATTTTGGCGCGAATCTATATTTACACAGAAAAATAATTCAATACGCTGTCATGGGACTGCTGCTGATATGTTTAAAAGTGGCGATTATCGGTATGTTCTATTTTTTATTTTAATACTAGCTGTGCTGCGCGGTTTCACCCGCATTGCTCATCTCCTGTTGGGTCTTACCGTGAATTAATATATCCTCGATAAATGGGCTATCTAACACCGAAAGAATTTTTCAAATCGGACCAGTAGTTCCTGAGATTAGCGCGTTCAAATAAACAAACAAACTCTTCAGCTTTATTATATTACTATAGATTTAAAAGCAAAAACTGAGTAAATGACTTTTTGACAAAACAACATAATGACTTTTTGACAAAACAACAATCTAATTTTAATACATTTATTTTTTCCTAAATAAAGTTAATTCTTTATTGTATTTTACAGGCTCTTATACTGTTCTAACACGTCATTTGAAGATTTCTATGTACTGCATCATGAAATGGGTCACATACAATACTATATGGCTTATGAAAAGCAACCTGGATTGTTTCGGGTAAGTTGTGTTTGAACACTGCATAATTATTATGTTTTCTGCGGTATAGGTAAATTGTAAGGCATTTGCAAAAATATGTTATCATTGCCTTTTTTTGGTTTTTCTTTTTGTTACATGGAGAGGACAAGAAAAAAAATATCTATAAGTATATATCTATATTGTCGAGGTTGGTAAACTAGTCGCTTATCCCGGCGTCGTTTGCTCTACCCGGGATGTTATGTTATTCGATCTTCTTATGTTATTCGATGAATTTCTAATGGTAATCGTTTTTTTTTTCAAATAGGTTGGATAAATAAATAAAAAAAAACCCTTTATAATTTTATTTTAGTATAGATATAATAAAACATAAATACTACAACTTTCTTCCAGCAAGCTAACACAGCCCTCCACGAAACAATTGGCGACACAATAATGCTCGGAGCTATAACACCGCAACACTTACATCGTCTAGGTCTCATAAACGATACAGAATTATTTTCAAACGACAGTGATTATGAAAATATATCTATCAAAGATATAGAAAATGACTCTACCAAATATTTAGATAACACAATAAGTGTAATAGATATTGGGAAAACGTTCAAACTAGTCATTAATGCTAAAAAGAGTAATTTAGGAAATTTAAAAGAGAACGTTATTTTTAAAAACAAAGATAGAAAAGGAGGTATTAATAAAAAAGGACAGATAGCACCAAATGTTATAAGTGCAGACGATATACTTATTCTAAAACAGGCTTTAAACAAACTACCTCAAATACCATTTTCCCTTGTACTAGATGAATATAGATGGAGGCTTTTTGAAGGTAGTTTAGATATGAGATATATGAATAAAGAGTTTTGGAATTTAGTAAGAGAATTGCAAGGAATAGCACCTTTGGGAACTAGAGGAGAAAATTATTTTGATGTTGGTGCTAAGTATCATGTTGCTGATAATGTGCCGTATGTTAGGTAAGTGGGTAGATGTGACATTTTTAGTGAACTAGCTACGCTCCGCGGTTTTACCCGCTCCGCTCCTGTTGGTCTTAGCGTGAAGATATACAGGGTCTAATCGTTAAGTGTGCACAGGCGATTATTCCGTAACTATTTCAGATATCAAAAAAACTTTATACTGATATCAAAAGCCCTTTACCTAATGAGTAAAATGACAATAATAACTTTTAAAAAATAAAACGGGAAATATCCAATAGCCTTAGCCAATAGCTCCTATAGCCTTCCTCGATATATGGACTAACACCGAAATAATTTTTCAAATCGGACCAGTAGTTCCTGAGATAAGTGCGTTCAAACAAACAAACTCTTCAGCTTTATAAAATTAGAGGTAGTATAGATTAATAATACTAACTTTAGTCAGAAGTCATTGAATAGTAACAAGTAGCACGCTTTGTAGCAAAGCGAAGCTATCTTTGAATCTTGCTAAAGAAGTTTCACTTCTGACACGTGTGCTCGGCACACACGCTCTTTTTTATATTTTGTTCTACTTATTCTATATACTAATATAATGTTTTGAATTTTAATTTCGATTTTAGAATCAAGCTACAGTTTAAATTAACGTTCACACACTTCCTATCTTTCCTCTCAATTTTTTTTATCGTATAATATTATGTAAATAAATAAAAGTATCTTATTTTTTTAACTTTCTGTAAGAATAAAAAATCTAGTGTACTAGTGTACACACGTAAAAAGTGAAACTTCTTTATGACCTTATTTTTCAAAAAATAATTTACTATTAGCAACTTTATAGAAATACGTGTCGAATCACGCGTGGTAGGGATAAGAAAAAGATGGCGCGTAACGGAAAAATGTCATGCGTAACGAAAAAATGTGCACTAAATTTTTTACAACCCCGATAAAGAAGTTTCACTTCAATTAATTAAATGTATTTCAGGTACTTTTTAAGCAGTTTCGTTCAACACCAACTATTCGAGCGTCTCTGTAAAGCGGCTGTATTCGGTCGGAAGAACGTAGATGAGTCTATGCCCAGCTCTATAGCTCTACATCGTTGTGATATCTATGGTTCGAAAGTGGCGGGAAAGATTCTGAAGTAAGTATGTGTGAGTGTACAATTTTCGCAAATTTCGACATTCGCAAGGAAATCAAAAACTTTTTCCCTTGAACACAATCTTGAAACTTGGTAAGAAAAACGTTTTATAGTACAGATATAGGAAAAATGGTGAAAAGTATAAAAAACATAAAAAACGGTTTATATATGGAACACTAGCGCGGAAGCCCGACTCACACTTAGCCGGTTTTCTATTTCAGATTTATTAAAAACTAGCTTTCCGCCTGCGGCTTCGCCCGCGTTTTCAAAGAAAAACCCGCATAGTTCCCGTTCCCGTGGAATTTCCGGGATAAAACCTAGCCTATGTTACTCGTGGATAATGTAGCCTTCGAATGGTGAAATAAGTTTTAAAATCGGTCCAGTAGTTTTTGAGCCTATTCATTACAAACAAACAAACAAACAAACAAAGTTTTCCTCTTTATAATATTAGTGTAGATTTATAATGAAGTTACAAGTGAAATACAACATAACATTATGCACGATAAAAAACAGTTCTCTATGAGATACTAATGAACGGGTGAACGAATTTTAATGGGTTTTGCGTTTATAATTTGTCTGCGTTTGGATTGGGATAAGAACTTTTATAGAATTTGAAAATATACAAAATCAGCCTACAGCTAAAGTGTCATATGAATTAAATTATTTTGCTATCTATAAATTAATAACTATCTTTACAGGGACCTAATGTCACGAGGAAGCTCTCAACATTGGATGGAGGTACTACAAGAATCGGCGGATATCGAAACTATTTCGTCCTCATCATTAATTAATTATTACCGTCCTGTTTATAACATGCTAACTAAATTTGTAAAGAAATATAATATACCGATTGGCTGGTAGATAGGTTATATAACGGTGCATTTACATCAAACGAACATAGAGATAGAGCAAGAGCATTCTTTCGTGATCTTTTAGTGTAAACGAACACTCGTATTCAGTGTTGTTCAGTATTAGAATATTACATAGAATCTTTTCGAACGCACTAAGAACAACGAAAGAATGCTCTACGCCTATTTACACTAAAATAATTTAACATAGTGGGGTTAGAATGAGCATTCGCCCGTTTGATGTAAATGCAACGTAATAGAAGTGCAGTTTATTTAGTATTAAGTATTATCTATTGGAAATATATTTATTATGGCAAATATTTTTGTGTTTTATTTATTACCTTTTACCTATTTTATCTGGAGACAGAATATTCATAGTTTACACAAAAACTCTACTCAAAAGAATCGTTCGATTAATTTTGTAAAAAACAGAAAGCTACATAGAAGTTTTACGAGAAATTGCTTGGGTATTGAAAAAATTAAAATCTGATAAAAATACAACGTTTTATCGTTTTATTGGTAGGGTCAAGGATCTCTCTAACAAATTAAAACCTAAACCTTATTTTGCTCACTCACAACTTGCGAAAATTAAATTCTCTACACGTAAATCAATACATAATGTTAGGTTAGGTTAGGTATGGGAGTGTTTAATATAACATTTTTGAATATTTCTCGTTTTATTTAAAGAAAGTAATTATTGCCATTTTACTCCTTAGGTTAAGTACTTTCGATATCTAATATCTAACCTAACCTAACCTACCAACCTAACCTAACTGTCGAAAAATCCATAACATATCATCCATACCATATCCATAACATTTGCAAACTTAACAAAGAAATTTAACAAAGAAATAAGATAAAATAATTAACGTTATGTATCATGATTTACATTAGGGTTGTAACGGAGGCCTACTTAGCGGAGGCGGAGGCGGATGCGTAGGTGAAGAGGTTCGCCTCCGCGGATGCGGAGGTTAACGGAGGCGGAGGCGGAGGTGAAATTTGTTGGGAAAATATAAATAAATTTATGATTAATAGAGTCAGCAACATTTATTTATATCCATACAAATATTATAAATGCGAAAGTAACTCTGTCTGTCTGTCTGTTACTCAATCACGCCTAAACTTCTGATTACTGAACCAATTTGCATGGAATTTGGCATGGAGATATTTTGATACAAGATGCAAATTATATTTAACGAACAAAAGCTTTGCGGCTTTTTCGCCTTCTAAGCGGTTTCTCAAGGGTTCGTGAATTAAACCAGCAGCACTAAGTAACTGTTCGCTTGGCACTGAACTTGGTGGCGCCGATAAGTAAATGTAGTTTACTATGTAATGTAGGTGGTTTACTATGTGAGCAAAAAAGTTATTTAATGTTATATCTCCACCACAATAAGGGCTCCTCCTTGATGAACGAACGCTTTGACAAGTTGATTCCTGTTATTCATTCACTCACACTCCCACCACCCGCTTGGCCGTGTTCCCGCGGCTGAAGCAAACTCTCTACCATTTAACTTGAAAACACGCAGCCGAGCGGCCGCATCGCCTAGCGTCGCTCCTTGCGCGTTGTTTGTGATCGTATATGAACTTCCGATATGACTCCGCATAAATTTTGCGGAGGCGGAGGTTAAATTCTTTGCGGAAGTTCCGCAGTAACGGAGGCGGAGGCGGAGTTCCGTTACAACCCTAATTTACATATAGAGAAATTAATTTTCGTAAACGTCCGTCAATTTACTCATTAGGTCATGTACTTTCGATATCAGTTCAAAGTTTTTCTATATCTGCAATAGTTACGGAATAATCGCCTGTGCACACTTAACGATTACACCCTGTACATAATATATAATGTATTATTGTAGAATTATATACAATTGCACTGTATTTTCTAGTGTTTGATTTTACGCGAGTATTATACATTTAGAAATTAAACAGGTTTTAATGGATTTTAAACTTGATTTATTCATTATATGACACGAGGAGTCTCCCCGTGACCACGCTCGCTGTAAAGTGTTCGGAACGTCGAGAAAATAATATAATGAATAAATCGCGTTTAAAATCCGTTAAGACATCTTTAATTCCTAAAAATACAATAATTGCACTGTAACTTATCATTAAGCATAAAAATTGGCCTAAAATCGATTCTGTTCATATTTCACTAAAACAGGAATAAATAAAACAACAACATAAATTAACAATAAATACACTTTATTAACTTAATTAAATAGTGCGTCTTAACCAATTTGTTCTTATACATTTAATTATAAATAACAGATAAAAAAATCCATCAAAAAATAATTTATTAAAGCACATCCTTATTTACATTATATGTAATGTTTGTATATCCCGTACGAGTTAATTTGAGACTCCGCTGAAAAGTGGCCTCGTTTAAAAATATTACTACCCAAAGTAAGTACCTAAAACTTACTCAGTTTGAATTACATTCCATTATATTATTTATTGTAGTGAAACTTCTTTATTGGCGTTGGAAAAAAATTTAGTGTAACATTTTTTCGTTACGGGTTACATTTTTCCGTTACGCGCCATCTTTTTCTTATCCCTACCACGCGTGATTCCACGTATTTCTGTAATGTTGCATATAGTAAATTATTTTTTTGAAAAATAAGGTCATAAAGAAGTTTCACTTCTTGCGTGTGTACACTAGTACACGCACACATTTTGGAAAGGTACCTATAATATTAAATTGAAAATACGTCATCGGCTCAGGTCTCAAGTTAATTCATACGGGTTGTAAAGGTTAATCTTTTAAAAAAAATATTTACATCTATATATAGATATATTTACAAATGCTAGAGCACTTAATTTATTTAATATTATTGCCTTTCATTGTAACATTCTTTATCACATATTAAAAACACTACACACATTAAAATAATAGAGTATTTCGTAAAATGTATTATGCATTTATTTATTAAAAAACTGCGTTTGGCAATTGAATAAAAGAAAATTGTCTATGGTACAAAAAAGGTCATAGACAAATGATGTATTAAAAAAATTACCACATATTTACAGAGGAAAAAAATCTATAAAATTACTGTTATTCAACTTAAAAATTGCAATGTTATTTCAAACTTTGCAATTATAAAAATGCAAGAGGGTTTTTATTTATCAGGCGCTTCTTCATGACAAGTGTTAATGGTAACCAGAAGATAGCCTAATTCTAACTTATACTGTGAATAAGATATTTAAATATGACAAAATACACGGGACAGTATAAAGGGGCATATTATGAAAATAACATTTCATGCGCGCTGGTAGAATTAAGGGCCGTGTGTTTCTTAAAAACTTGCAACTAAAGCAGATTTCTTATTCGAAATCAAATTCAAATCAGTCAGTATGTACTGAATTATTGAGCAAACTCATTAGGGTTGCTGTGTGTAAAAATATTGAGCACATTCGTAACGTTCTTGGTAGGAAAAGTAGTACCTATAGATAAGTCGATAGGGTGATATCTTTATCCTGATCGAGATTTTCTTTGAGCTGTTGGAAACTTGTCTATGGTTCACCATATTACGACTTCTTGTCGACATTTATTAATGTCCATCTCCATGCTTTATCCAGTGTTGGTTGTTCGAGTGGTTTGATGGATTACACTATTAGTTGGTTATTATCGACGATTTCGTGTCGAAAAATATTATCTTTCGTCGTAAAATATTTAGTAGGGTAAAGCCGGGCGGAACGTCCGGATGGTGTTGTCAAATCAAAATGGCAACGTGCCTAACGCACTGGTAGAGCTGGACAAAATAGCTTATCAGCGCTACTCATAGAGCGCTACGGGTAGAGTACGCGTCACGTAAAAAGAACGCTGGATGAAAGTGATGGGGTGTGTTTGCGCATGGATCGAGTTTTGCACGTAAGCTATGTGCCGATTATTTTATTTTTGAACTAGGCTCGCGAATCGTGGCTTCTCAACTACCTATTTGTTATTCTTATACCACCTCATAACACCAAATAGACCGATAAATCGCCAATGCGCAGCTTAACCGTCAGCGTTCTTTTTACTTGACGCGACTTATAGAGTAATACGGCAGAGCCACTGTAGAGCGCTATGGTAGAGTCGTGGCATGTGAGATCCAATCAATGCTGTTAGCGGTGTGGTGGTAGAGCTATATCCCACGATAGCGTTGCTTGTAGAGTTAGGTAGAGCGCTACGGTAGAGTCGTAGCATGGGACATCCAATCGATATTAAACGATCATTTCCTGTTAGCGGTGGTAAAGTCCGGTCGCGGAGCAGGAAGAATTTCGTACAATGACCTCTTTACCTACTGACAGTGGTCACAAACATTTTTGAATGAAGTGCAGTTTACATGAAATATTTGGAGGAGAAATTGTTTTTACTAACTTATTAAATAAATGTCCTTTATTCATTTACAATACTTTATTAGTAACATTTTAATTTTTTCAATAACCACAATATATTATACGATACATTTTGTCGTGACTCAAGATCAATAAAAAACCATATGCAATCAAGAACAAACATTACGCTCTCAGGTTAAAGGTTTACAATCCCTGAGGACGGCGGTCATTGCATCTGTGCGAGCAATACGCATTATTATATTTACGCGAGAGTGACAGCGACAGGTAATAACAGGTTAATGTACGAAATTCTTCCTAGTTCGCGTCCGGACTTTAGAGCCGGTTATACAGCTCTACTGGTAGACCACTAGAGTTCTAGAGTCACTGGTGGGGTGCTAGGGTAGCGTAGTGGCATGCGAGATCCAATCCACCGTATGCGCGACTCTATGATATATACCCGGTTGGCCGCGACTAGCGCACGAGTACCCAGCAGATACGACACCAATAAGGTACCAACGACCTGCACGTTCCAACATAAGTGGCCCACCGCTATCGCCTTGACAACTGTCCTTACCACCGCCCCGGTAGCCCGCGCATAACATCTCTGGGTAGATCACCACGTTTATACCTGAGGATATAGAGATATCAGGTTGTTAAAATTATTTGTTTCGTTTAGATCACAGTTTATAGATATGAATTACATTAGGTTCAATTCTTTGGATTACATTATAAGACTAAAGTAGGTACAATTAATTGTTTAGTTAAAATATCATACTAGTAAACTATAATTAGCTCATTTGTTGCGCTATGAGACTATTCAAGTAAAGTATAAGTATTTTTGGATAAAAGATTATATGATTAAATTACAATTCGTACACTTCCTTATATACTAGTAAACTACAATTAACTCTAGTTTAGTTTAAATAAATTATTGTACCTTCAGCACACTCAATCGCCCTTACTACATGTCAATTTGTTAAATAAATTCTTACGTGCTAAATCTGAAGTGGACCTATTTAATGTTAATATTGTATCGTTTGCCTCTTAATTGTACCTTATTTTTAAGGCAGACTTTGTAATAATTGTCATCTTTGTTGTGTTATTTTTTGTGATGTATGTCAAAGATGAATAAATAAATAAAAATTACGTGTGGCACTCGAGGACTGCCGCGGTAAAGCTATTGCATAGCATCGCATCACTGTGCCGGTTGAAGTGGGGGGTGTTAGGTTTTTTCGTTACGGAATTTTTACATTCGGTCGCCGCTCTCAAAGTCTGTGATAATGCAATAGCTTAAAAATAAATAAATAGCACTAATGCTGCATGCACACACTCACCGTTGGCGCGGTGCCAGCGCTCGCACACGCGGTTGTCCAACACGGGCACGTCCACCGCCTGCAGCGTGCGCGGGCGCAGCCGCGAGCCCGGGCTCAGCGCGCCCCACCCGGCTGCCCAGCCGTACTGCCCGAGGAAGTCCGACCCGCGCTCGGGCAGGCAGATTGGCGCTGGAATAAGTCAATTTGAATGAATGAATGAATGAAAAATACTTTATTGTACACCTTATAGAATACATTTTACAAATTTAAAAATATAATATAGCCTTATCGCTGGCAGCGATCTCTACCAGGCAACCCAGAAATTTGGTATTGTAATTTGAATTAAATTATCGTAATAAGTTGGAGCTAGAATAAGTGAATTTGAATAAAATATGTATATCATATGTCAAACAAGGTAAGTATAGCGCGTGACGTAAAAAAAACACGCATTGAATTTCATTTGTAATAAACGTGGCCTAAATGATAAAAATGTAAATAATAAATAAAATTGTGAACGTACGTTCGTTCCCGTCGGATTTCCGGGATAAAACCTATCCTATGTGTTAATCCAAGTTACCCTCTATATGTGTGCTAAATATCATTGTAATCGGTTCAGTAGTATTTGCGTGAAAGAGTAACAAACATACACGCACACACATCCATCCTCACAAACTTTCGCATTTATAATATTAAGTAGGATAGGACTGGTGGTAGGATTCCATGTAATACTTACCAATATGTGGCATATAGTGAACATTCCTATCTAAAGTGAGAACAGCTACATCAAACCGATCAGCTTGTGGCGTGAATTTGAAGAGTGGGTGAACCTGCAATTGTTAAACAATAATTTTAACTACTTACGTATTAAAAAATAATTATACAGATAATGAAAAAGTACATGATTAGAAAATTCATTATATAAAAGTGTGTTCTTTTAAAATTAATTAAAAGGAAAATAAATGTAATTTTTCACCTACTTCAAAACTATAAAATAAAAATATATTTGATTGAAATTATTCACCTTCGAAACTTTGTAAAATTTTCTATAATTAAGTACAGGGATAAATTACAAATAAAAAAAATTAAAGTACAAATAGGTTATGTATGACAGCGGATAATTAAACTTTTAAGTTGGGCTCTACACGGCTCTCTACGCTACAGTGCCTTTTTAAATCTACTTTGACGTGATTATTTACATAATATACTAAAACTACTTCACTAACAATGTTAAAACTGTAACCAATATCTACAGCAGCTTACACATACCTTAATAGTCCTAACTCCAAACGTATACGCAGGCAGGGGTTCTGCAGCCGAGTTGATGACGTAATCGCCCAACGTCACGCGCACGTGACGTGGTTGTGCCCGTGCTACACAGTGTCCCGCCGTGACCACGTGGCGGCGGGATATAAGGGAACCCCCACATCTGGAATGTTCGTTTGTGTAGTGTTAGGTAATGTGTGAAATGTAGATTGTGGATTATAATATTTCATGCAGGAATAAAGCACAATATACAGATACAGCCAGTAGGCAAACTTCATACAAACGTTCAGATTGGCTCACGCACACAAGCAAGCGTGTTTACGTGATTTTTATATCTGTCAATTGTTATTATACCCTTAGGGCGGCCGTACACGGATCGCTTCAAGCAGTTGAGACCGACGGCTTGAAGCCGCGACCGCACTGTGAACTATAGACATTCATTCACTGCCGTACACCGCGACCGTTTCAAGCCGTCAACTGCGTGGTTTGTAGCGACAGCTCGAGCAGTCACCAACTGACCGCTCGAGCAGTCCGTTTCCGTCGCTCAGTCGTTAACTGCTCGAGCTGCCCGTGTACGGCCGCTCTTACGATTCTCGTTAACACGCTTGCTTGTGTGCGTGAGCCACTTCGAACGTTTGTATGAAGTTTTCCTACTGTTTGTATCTGTATATTGTGAATAAAGGGATGTATTGAAGAATAATTAAGAAGTAGATAGTTTTAGGGAAGTAAGTTCATGTAGTAAGCCTTAGGCTAAGCGCGCACCACGATTTTAATTTTAAGAAGAAAAAAAAAAAGAAAATTCGTCTATATTTGACTCATTCTTTTACAGCAGATAGAATTGTCAAAAGTTTCTTTTATCCATACTAATATTATAAATGCGAAAGTAACTCTGTCTGTCTGTAAATTTGGTACAGAGATATTTTGATACCCGAGAAAGGACATAGGATCGGTTTTATCCCGGAAATCCCACGGGAACGAGAACTATGCGGGTTTTTCTTAGACTGCGCGGGCGATGCCGCGGGTGGAAAGCTAGTCAGAAATATAATGAACTTCGGATGTATCCCAAAAAATTCTTTGGCTATTATAGAATGAAAATTCCGCCAAAGGGCTGCCCTTTGTGCTTTTTTATTTTTTTTATTATTGTAACCTTTATGTATATTTTGTTTCTTGTACAATAAAGTGTTAAATAAATAAATAAATTTAAACCTTTGACAGATTACTGAGTTTATGTTTACCAAACAGTACCTACCTATACCACTACGATGTTTACTGTTGGACAGACGAAACACAAGTGAAGTGCCGGCCGGGCCCGAGTGTGCGATTTTATTATCGCAGTGCGCGCGGTACCATACAATTTCATTTTCTGCATTTCATTTTCGCGACAATCGCGTCGCGAGCAGTCGCAGCAAAATGTGACAAATCACAATTTTAAAATCGCTGCGATTATTCAATCGCATGTGCGCGCATTGTCATAGTAACTCATACGTTGTATTTCTGCGATAAAATAATCACGCTGCATAAAATCGTGGTGCGCGCTTAGCCCATTTAATTTAGGCACGCTAATAAGTTACGTGTTGAATTTGTTTTTGATATGCGTTTGTTTACATACATTATTTTAATAACGAGTGGGTTTTTACAGGATGTGCTGATTTATTTCTATGATACAAAAATGTACATTAGTAGTATATTAACAATTTATATATAATACACGCAATACGCCAAAAATGTGTTACCAGCTATTGACTACTAATCTCCGTATATTCACATATTAAATACTAATCTCCCTATATTAATAAGTTAATAACAGTTCGTTGCACTCCAAATCGTGATCATTTCGCGGTTATTATGAGTAATTAAGTAATGTGCCATCTTGCGTTACGATGCGTGTTAAACGCAATACTTCTAAGAACTAATTCTCATTTTACGCATCCTTGCTAATGCGGTTCGTAGTGTTGACATATAAATGGGGAAATCTTAGATAAGCTGGCTATTAGCACTAGAGTTAATCTATACTAATATTATAAAGAGGAAAATTTTGTATGTATGTATGGTTTTCACGCATAAACTACTGGACCGATTTTGATGAAATTTGGCACAGACAATCTTTAGACCCTAAGAAAGAACATAGGCTACCTTTTATTGCGAAATATGTACCACGGGCGAAGCCGGGGCGGACCACTAGTATAGTATACAGGGACAAAGTTTTATACAACCACGCAAATCGGTTCCACTACTACAAGCACTATAGAATCATCTACACACTATTTTTTTAGCCATTGTATCGTAATTGTCGTATTGTATTTATTATCCAATTTATCGTACGATAAAATAAGTAGGTAGGACAATAGGTACGGAATTTTGATTTGATTTATAAAATTCGGACAGTATTTATATTCGGGTAACACAAATATAAAATAAATATAAAGAAAGAAAGGGATAGATTTTGAGCTTCAAGAATATTTATTGTAAACTTTAGTTTATAAATGAAAGCTTTACCAGTCTTACCTGACATTATAACCTAAATGAAAAGTAAAAGAAACATGCATCGAATACCTTATGAACATCGAATTATATACTTATTATTATCATGCACGACAATTATTAATATTAAATAACTATTTACCAGTAAATATCTGTACAAAATAGAAGAGAAATGTGCGAAAGAATATGAAAGCTAACATGCGAATATACCTAACTACATGCTTGGGGTAAGATCGAACAATAACCATTCATACAAAAACAAAAAAAAAACAACATAGTCATCAGAAATTAAAACCAAATTTAAAAAATGCAAATTGTAATTTGGCGCGCAATTCAACTATTTACTATCAATTACAATTATTTAAAGAATTTGAAATATACTATATATTAGTTATATACTACCTAATTAAAATAAAGTTTTTTGTGTACGAAAATAATGTAATATATTCACGTTATTTGTTTTAAAACATCTAAATCTTGTTATAGAAATATCAGGATTTTATTGCAATAAGCAATTTGATTTGCATGGCGAAAATCCGAACTAACTGTCAGTGCTGCCATATATAATTATTGGATTAATTAGGGTAAATATAACGATGTCTGATCTTACCCCAATAACAATTATAATTATTTTTACAATTGTAATTGTATATTGTACATAATAAGAACATTAAACCATTTTAACGAAAATAAATCTACATTATACAAATCTGTTTCTATATGATCAACTATGGAAGACACCATGCACTACTAAATTTTCTAGAACTTTTTACGTAAACAAACTTAATTTTGGCTCTACTTATTTTTACTTCTAAATTATACAGAATATCCCACTATTGATATACTAAGCGCGAAGGGACTTATAGTTTTGCATACACTGATCACGTAAAAAATACTTAAACAACAAAATTACGTCAAAAAATGTTTGCTAAATTTTTCCTGAAAACTCATGTTTTCTTCTCTAGCTTCGCGCAGCCGGCATATACCGCTTCTCTAATGTGAGCACGAGGCAAAGTTGGGCGGGTTGCTTGTTAGTGGTGTACACATAGAGTTTTAAGAATTCATCTTTTTGAAAAAAAAATGCGTCTGGAATTTTATAAGTATTTTCTACGTACTCAGCGTATGCAAAACTATAACCTTCTTTGAACTTAGTATACCAACAGTGGGACACTCTGTATTCATAAATGTACTGCATTTCGTTTGAGTTTATATGAATGAAATTCTAAAATTATAGAGACCAAAAATTATTGCCATACAAAAAAGTTCGTTTACATTCAAAAAAGTTCCATTAACGTTCGAACGTTTAGTGTCTCTTTCGCACATTTACCTCTCTATCCAACACTGTTTCCAACCGATTAGCTCGAATATCGACATAAGCATGTTGCATCTGTAAAATTAATGGTTTAGTAAGTTAGTAATTGTATAGACATGAAGTGTGGACTGAGAATAACCTCAAATTATTATAATGGAAATAATTCTGCTTTCAGACATCACGATACGGAGGCTGTTTACCAGTTGAGAAATAAAATTTGGATAGGTTTGACCTACTACTATGTGAATCTCCTATTTCCTTGGTATGAATATGCCTACAATAATGTGCTGAAAATCCAACAGTATGCTTGTAATATAGGGTAGTTTTAATATTGCTCAGTGCAAAGTATGAATACAATGTGAAAATTTTGAAAATATGCAATAAATATGAATAAATGTTTTGTTAATTAAGTGCAATTTTTCTAAGTGTTGTATATTATTGTACGTAATTTTGTCAACTTTTTTTTTTATAAAGTGCCAATTTGTCTCATCTATGTAATATGCTTGGTAATATGTGAAAATTTGACGGTTATTATCAGTCCATTTTGTGTCTATGGTTAGTGATATTTTCTCTCAAATAATGTTGCCAGATGAAAAATTGAGAGACAGTAAGGGCGGCCGTACACGGACCGCTTCAAGCAGTTGAGACCGACCGCTTGAAGCCGCGACCGCGCGGTGAACTATAGGCATTCATGCACCGCCGTACACGTGACGGCTCGAGCCGTCGCGACCGCTTCAAGCCGTCAACTGCATGACGAAATTCCACTGTGCCGTTGACGGCTCGCGAGCGGTCGTGAGGCATACACTGACTGCTCGAGCCGTTGACTGCGCTAGAGCCGTCGACGGCTCCCTATACCCCTGAAAATCAATGACTTGACTAGTCAAAAAAATCAACGGCTCGAGCGGTTGGTAGCGACGGCTCGAGCGGTCAACAACCGACGGCTCGAGCAGTTGACGCCGACCGCTCGAGCCGTCCGTGTACGTCGCTCAGCCGTTAACTGCTCGAGCGGTCCGTGTACGGCCGCCCTAAGAAGCAAAACATAACGTATTGGGTTCATAGTAAATTGAAGATTGCAATTTCGAAACTAATGTAATGGTTTATAATTCATATTTTAATAATACAACGAACGAAAAAAATAATAAAAAATTTTCTATAAGAGTGTGAAACTTTATAAACAGCCATGTGCTGCAATTACGAAAGATAATTTTTTTGTAATTTGATCACCAATTTAAAATTAGGTCAATGAATACTTTCTATGGTCGAATAACAGAGTGAAAACCCAATACTTTTATGTTTTGCTTTTACTTTGTAACGCCAAAACAAGAAACTTTTAAGGCTTCTTATCCTAATTAATTATGATTAATTCTTGTTTTGACGGTACAGATTCTGTTCAATATGATTTTTTTACATTTATTAACAAAATGTTAAATTGTGCGCTTTCCTGAAAAACTTAAATATAATTAATTATATTATTTAATGTGTTAGTTATTGTTACTGTGACATTTACATTAGTTACAACTTATTAAATGACATGATAATAAAGAATTTATTTATTTTATAATAGTAATCCTCGATCCTAAATAATATAGAGGTTTTTAAATCTCTTACCTATTTTGATTAAGTAGTTAAATTAATATAGCAGACATGATTTGATAATATAAAGTAATTATCGACAACCAATAAGTTTTGTATATTCTTCGAAAAAGGAATAGGCTATATTTTTAAAGGTCCTATTAATTGGTACTAAAATGTTGCCAACCTTTCCAGATTACGTTCTTTTCTTAAACGCTATTTTTACAATTTGTGTAATACAAAATCATTTAGTCTCGTATGCACAATATATTATACTAAAGTGTTGCCAGCATTTAAAAAAAAATATATTTTATTCTCTTAAAAGCTAGGAAACTATATCTACAATTTGCGTAATACAAAATAACCTGGATGATCCTATCCTGATGTACGCCTGCCACGGGAAGGTCCCGAAGCCCGCGTCATCGCCGCCGACGATACGTCGTTGAGCTGTCTGCTTGCCCACTGCTACGCCGCAACCTGGAATAAGAAATAGATATATGAATTTAGAGAAAAATAACTGACTTAATTGGGAAATATTATAAAAATGATATAAAAAATAACTAACAAAGAAATTAATGCTTAATATGATATGTTATAGGTAGTAAGTACACACGTGGTGAAGTTGGCACGATACAGTAAATTAAAAGATTAGAGTATAATTAATACATAAGTATAGAATTTGGTTATAAATTTAAGTACCTATTAGCTATATCTCTCGCCTCTCTTTATCCTTTGTATCTATGGACTTAATACATCTACTGTCTCTACATCTCGATTTATCGATCTTTATATTGTAATTTAAATTAATTCAAATTCGATAATCGTTATCATATTTTAAGGCAAAATATGATAACGATTATTGACAGAAATTGTAAGTTTAATGGATAATCCCATAAACAAGGAAGTAATAACTTCATACATAGTGTGTGTGTTCTTTTTCTTATACCAAATGATAATTTTCTTATATAAAGTAATAGACAGCGATAGCAAAATAGACAGTAATGGCATCTGTGTTCAATTCTGAGTTCCAAATTTACTTAAATTTATTTTACAATTTTTTATTTTAATGGGTGATTTTTTTTACTAATTAAATATCTTGTTCCGTGATTGAATCTAGAAAATGAGAGCTGTGACAAATATATATTAACTCTGTCATTACCTTTAAATTCAAACTTTGGCATTTTTGGAGAGGTTGCCTCTAAATCTGGCAACAAATTCGAAAAAAGCCACTCCAAAATACCTTGCGATTTAACACCGTGACATATCAACAGTATGAAATAAATATGTTTCAGATTTATGAAACGTTGAAACCGAAAAAATCTCATATCTTTAAAGTTCTATAACTTTTACTATAACACCCGTAAAACAATTTCAATTAAATTATTTACTAATCACTTCATTGATATATTGTAATTTAGAACACTTTCACACTTTAACAACACAATTAGTTTCAAAATATTCACTTTATCACACATTTAAAAACAAAAATTATAATTTCAATATGGGAACACTTCGAAAAAAAAAATGCACTGGACTATTAAAAAAAAATGTCTATAGCTGTCAAAATTTCGCGCCTTTTTGCACAGATTAAAATACCTTTAATACGTCCGTTATTTAAAACGTTGTAAAAGATACTGAAAGTGTTCATGACATAATGAACTTTACATAATTGCATGTGTAACTCTTATGTACTGGTTTAGTAAAAACTAATCGGCCTAGCGTTAAATATATAAACGGGTCTGGTTGAGTCTATCCGTAGTTCCTGAATTGCCTATTGGTTAATAAGAAAACTGTAGATTATTATATGATAACAGCTATGTAATGAGATAAATTTAGGCAAAGGATTTTATATTATACTGACTAATTAGACTGTCTGTCTAGACATATTAACTTCTTTCTTACTTACGGAGATACGATTTTAAAATAGCAACCTTTGGAAAATTTCTAGTCATCTTTTCATTTGTTTCTCAATAATGAAATAACTAAATTAAAAACGTAATCTTCTTTTAGTAGATACTAAAGAAAACAGAATGTAGAGCTGCAAATTCATCGTTATGCCAAATCTCAAATGGTTTCGTGAGATTTTAACATTGGATTTTAGTGGCATTTTAATTAAGTGGCTAGTCTATAACTATATTTATTTATTGCAATTAAATACATACACATAACAGGTCACGATCTTGCCGGGTCCATAGGCGCCACATCAATTTCACGAGCAACCCAACAAAATGTGTACAATTACTACTACAATGGGATACAGCTTACAGTTATCTAAAGCGTATTACAATAAATTCATATTTAAAAATTCGATAATTTAATATTAGATATAAATATATAGCCACATATTATCAAACGGTAAAAGACAACTTCAAAATACAATTAATAAAAATGTAACATTTATTTATCTCTTAACGATCTATGTTGTATCTGCCTTGCATCTATGATGGTTTTGTAATCCTCCGAAATCATGGCACTATTTTTTAAACTTAACCTTCACACACAATTACGATATATCTGTATGCATTTTGCAATAGAATATAGGATAATAATCGAATAGAAAGCGCAAAAAATATATTGTAATTAATTTAACACAGCTCAATCTGGAGCGTGAAACAGTTTCCTCATTTTTGACATAGTTTTGAGTAAAACAATTATATTTTATTAGTCTTTGTTTCTTTTTATGTGGGCATTTAATATCATAATGGAGTGAAAAAGAATGCATAACTCTTTTGGGCAAAACAATGAAACGTTTATTAGAAACTAGGTTTCCGCCCGCGGCTTCGCCCGCGCAGTCAAAGAAAAACCCGCATAGTTCCCGTTCCCGTGGGATTTCCGGGATTGCGTCATTTTAGCGGGATAAAAAGTAGCCTATGTTCTTTCTCAGGCATCAAAATATCTCCATACCAAATTTCATGAAAATTGGTTCAGTAGTTTAGGCGTGATTGAGTAACAGACAGACAGACAGTTACTTTCGCATTTATAATAATAGAATGGATTAAGATGACATTGTAGCCTATTAAGCCATTATTTTAAACACTTCCTATACATTTTATATAATAAACTAGCTTACCACCCGCTGCTTCGCCCGCTTTGTCTAAAACCTAATAAACTATATACTAAAATCTCCCTCTTGAATCACTCTATCTAAGTATTAAAAAAACCGCATACATACGACGTATAAATTTTGGACGGATAAATTTTAACCAAGGATTGAAAAGAGAGTAAGAGTTGATAGTAATAGCGAAAGAGGAAATAGTTGCGGAGTCAAAAGTTGCTCTTGCGCGCTAGCTCTATAGATATTAGGTATTTATAGAAAATAATTATGCCATATGATCTATTGAATTATTGACCTACAAGTGAACCATCGAAAGACATTCAATACATTCACCGCAAGTTGAAAGTTTAACTCGTTTATGCCCTATCTAGTAATGAATGATTCGATTTCTCCTAATTTTCTATTTCAAACATACTTTTGTTATCAATTGGTACTCATTTGATATGAACAATTTGTCAACTTGTTTTGGACTGATCGTAGGAGGCTTGAAGAAGATTTATGAACCATGTTACTAAGTCTCAGGAGCAAGATATTTTTATTATGTAGGTATATCAAGCTACCAGAAATATGTAAATAATTAAAAATGAAATAGATATTGCAATTAAGGTTTTGTAGAATCTACTTTGATCAATCTCTATTAATTAAAAGTCACCTACATCTATAATTCATATAAATCGTTCTAATCGTTCGTTACTACAAGAACTATTGTATAACACAAAAGTAATGAACAGTGAATTAATTTTTCACCTTACACCGATGTGAATGTAGCAAAATGGCCAAGCCACATATTTTGACAAAGGTGTAGAGTTTGTGAAGTTAGGCCTTGTAGAGTTAGGGCGTGTAGTGTTAGAAGCTCGGCTCTACATGAGATCTGATAACTTTTTGACAGTGCGAGTCATATGGGCTCGTCTTGGCAACATTTTACATGAAAATGTTTTTGGTGAGATCCATTTTTTAGCAAGCACAATAAAGTTTAATAAATAAATAATTAAATCAAAAGCAAATACCTAAATTAGTTTTCTTATTACTACTTATGCAGTTTTTCCAAATGTTGTCAATACGTCGCGAAACAAGTAACATTCGTTGGAATAAGAAGGTCGTATTGCTAGTTGGTGGTGGTGGCTCAGTGGTGAGACCTCGGACTTCGAATCGATAAGTCCGGGGTTCGAGACCAGGCGAGCGCGCAGGAATTGAATTGATTTTTCAATTTATCTGCGCATGTTGTAACATCACCACTGCTCGAACGGTGAAGGAAAACATCGTGAGGAAACCGACATGTCGAAGAATTAAAAAGTTCGACGACATGTGTCATCCGCCAACACGCACTTGGCCAGCGTGGTGGATTATGGCCTGTACCCTCATAGGAGGCCCGTGTCCCAGCAGTGGGAACGTATATGGGCTGATGATGATGATTGCTAGTTAGTTTCTTCCAAATATTATTTAACTAGTAGTTTTCAATCAAAAGTACAGTATAATAAGGTATGCATTAAAAACGCATAATGTCAAACGGATGGAGTTATGTAAGAGCCACTTAAAATTGCGAAATGGCATGATTTCATGGTATCTTGATATTTGGCACAATGGTAGAATGTTGCGTGTTTGAAGATCCCATTGTTTAGAGTAATTGAAAGTTATATGAATAAATTATATATCAATGATTGACACTGATTGATATTTATCGTATAACTAGCTGTACACCCCGGCTACGCTTGTGGTGCACAGTCGAAGATTGGTCGTAGCTAAACAGAAACCTTCGTGGGCTCATGCACAATTCTTTGCACATCATCACATGAGCTATTTATTTATTTTATTTATTTATTGACACTTTATTGTGCTGGCAAAAAATGTCCAGTACAGAAGGCGGTCGTATAGCTAAAAACGACTAATAGGTGATGATCGAGGTACATTATGGATCGACTATAAACTGTATTGCTATAAAAATGTCGAAATCAATTTAGTTTCTATAACTTATAGGATACAAATCATTTCACACCTACGTTTGATAATTTTCGAAAACGTAGAAGTCATGTTATACCTATAATCCTTTTTAGTATATTGTTATTGTGTAAATCAGCGCTGTTGCACTCTTTCGAGTCAATCAGCATAGCTGAGTCTGGACCTTTTGCCACAAAACTATTTCTTTTTTCTTTTCTCATTGTTTTATTTATTATTATTTTATTGTGTTGAAATGTATGTATCAAACTTGTTGTGGCAATAAACGTTTCATTCATTCATTCATTCAAATGACATACATGGTTTTATTTCGCAAAAATATTTTGGTTTATCATTTTTATGGCGCAAATTTTTTCTAGACCAAATTTTATAGTGAAAGGAAATTTATAATGATCTTAATGGAAATTTTATAATGAAAAGCCTTCAAAAGGTCATAACTGAGTAAAATTTAAATGGGACCAATGGGAAGACACCAGCTTTCAAATAAAAAAAGAATCATCAAAATCGGTTCACCCAGTCGAAAGTTCTGAGCTAACGAACCCAAAACATGCAGTCGAATTTAGAACCTCTTTTATTAAGTCGCTTAAAAATCATACCAAAATCGCACCGTTACTTGCAACGTGAAAGAAAGACAAATACACTTTCGCCTTTATAATATTAGTAAGGATTCCTAAAGAAAAAGGAAGAAGATAATATGAACATAATATAATATATAATAACATAATATGTCCTATAACATATTACTCAATCCTACATTGCAATAAGTCAAACATGGAGTGACCACACATTAAGGAATCTAAAAATGTAAGCATGTCACTTACATAACATAGAGAGTTGTATGCATTCTAATGACACAGAACTATGTCAAATAATCTATATTTATTTATTCTAGACGACTAGTGTCCTTGAAACGACCTTGATTATTGTTATCATAATTAGATAATTGATGTAATATTGTTTGTATTGGAAGGCTTTATTTGTGTCAGTTCAATGTGTGGTAATTAGAACAATTTTCATGAATAATTTTATATGAACAATCATACAATAAAACTAACCTAAATAAATAATATGATGTTGTCACATGCAAAATTACTAATTGGCTAGGTACCTAAAGTTTTGATTTGTCCTTTGCCTGAAGGTTGCCTGGCAGAGATGGCTTTGAGCCATAAGGCCGCCATTTGTACATTTTGAATGGTTTTGTTGTATTTTTATTTTATAAGACTTTTGTAAGTACAATAAAGAGTAAATAAATAAATAAATAAATAAATAAGTTTTCTAAATAACACTTTTGAAATAAATTGGTTTGAATCTACTGAATAATTATCTTGACTAGTAAAGATATATAACTCATTAATAAATTATTTCCTTGGTCGTATCTGGTGCTGAATTTCTAATAATCTTTAAATTCATGATGAAGGGTGATTCCATTCATCGTATGTGTAATAAAATAGATTAATTACATTGATGAATAAGGATAAAGATCGCTTATTATTAGGTGAGATGCTTACGACAAAAATTATTTGATCATAGGCAAACATGTTAACAGGGACAGCCTATCTACCTACGTTGAGTAACACAATACATATGCGTAGAACTTGACAAAAAGACCCCATAATCTACAAGATAGCAAATAACTTGCTCTAAAAGTTTACAAATCAAACATGCACCTCAGCTAAAACATATCTCTCTAGAAAACGTTTGATCACACATTCCTAGTAAATTTCCTATAATCGTAAACTATTAGCCCCTTTCCAAAACCTCTATCGGTCACCAATCACACAATAACAATAATAAACTCATTCCACTTCATTGCTATTCAGAGACAGCGATCGGCACACTTAAACGCATGTGATCATCTGTAAGGTAATGTAACATTATGTCATGGGTGAAAGCTGGCCAACATTTTGTTTGTTACGTGTTGTGGCGCCGCTGTATCGGAAATATTGTGGATTTATCTTAGAACTAGCTGCTCCGCGCGGTTTCACCCCCGTGGCCCCACTCCTGTTGGTCGTAGCGTGATGACATACAGCCTATAGCCTTCCTCGATAAATGAGCAATCTAACACCGAAATAATTTTTTAAATCGGACCAGTAGTTCCCGAGATTAGCGCGTTCAAACAAACAAACTCTTGAGCTTTATAATATTAGTATAGATTATAGTTTTTATTAATAGCTTTTGTCGGCTTAACTCAGGCAAAAATTTTCATGGTACCTTTTATCTCCTATTTTACTTTTGCTTTTATGCTTCGCCCGCGTTGAAATAAAATTTCATGGTGCTTTTCATCCCTTTTTTTTATCCTTTCGGAGACAGAATTTATCAAAATCCTTTACGTGATAGTGGCTATCTGCATGACTGATTTAACCCGATCGGTCCAGCAGTTTGGGCTGTGCGTAGAAGTAAAAAAAATAGTGAAAAAATATAATGCATAATTGCAAATGACAAATTACGAGCAGTTAATTGTTAATTTCATTTTAGTGTACAGGTGAAATGTGTGTCACTAAATAGTTGTTACATATACCTACTTAAGTTAAAAGATAACGTGAAAATCAACGCCCTTTCACACGCGCAAAGCCAGGAACATAAGCGAGTATTACGTAGAACATTTAATCATATTTTAGTCATAATTACTCGCTGAACTTCCGAGGCAGGTTTTTTATTTCCTCGTATCCGTTTCTAGGTTAGTGTGCTGTGTAATTTGTTATTGTGTGCGTAATATTTATGTAGTGACTATTTATGTAGTTAATAATAAACATGATATTATGTGTGTCCTACTTTATAGAAAACCCTATAAACTTCTTATGTTAAGTTATTACATTTTTAATTTAAATATTGAATTTGAGTATGTATGTGGTATGTATTTACTTTTTCAGGCTATTTTATAGGTACCTACTCAATATTTATTACTCCTTGTTAGTTACCTACATAAATTAAAAAATAAATATTACAAAATAAACTAAATAACTTTAAAGATGAAAGTAAAATTAACTTGAATGATAATAAAAATTCCACACAAAAGAAATTGATCTTAAATCCTCATCTTAAATTCCTTAAAGCCATAAAAATTGACACACATTGTAAAAATTCGTTCACAACTTTGTAATGCGTCCACACGGATCCAAACTTTCATTTTTTCTTATTGAAAAATTCATACCTATTGTTCCAAATATACAATGGATGCGTAAATGTATCATTATGTGGGTGAAATTATAGTGAGATGAAGATTGTTTTTACGGAATGAAGTTATTCTTTTTATTTTCTAGCTGTACCTCGCATTGCTCTGCTCTTGTTGGTCTTAGCGTGATGATACAAGCCTATAGCCTTCCTTGATAAATGGACTATCTAATATTGAAATAATTTTTGAAATCGGACACGTGGTTCCTGCGATTAGCGCGTAACAAACATACAAACTCTTCAGCTTTAAATATTAGTGTAGATTTATGTGTTTTATGCGTTGGTTGTTTGCGTGTTTATTGTTATAGCAATGAGTCACTTCCTGTAAGGATATGTCAATTAGTTGGACAAGTAAACGACTGATGGACTGACTGGATGTATGGAAAATTTATACTTTTTTTTTTAATTAATTTAGCCACATACTCGACCAGCGTTGTGGATTAGGGTGCACCTATAATGTACGAGGATGTGTAGCAAGGAATGTGTTTGTAAATAACCATACAAATCACTTCATGTAGTGTGAAATTTTAAGCGTTTAACGTTTGAAGCGATACTATCGGTTAGGTATTTCCAAACACATTCCTCGCTTCACATCCTCGCATAGGTGGAAAAGCACCCTTATGGTCTAACAAGTGCTTTGCCTCGGCAGTGGAATTAAAAACCTTTTTAAAGGCTATTTCTATTTCAGTTTGAAACCTCAAAGCAGCGAAAAACTATACCAATATAACTGTGATTTTATTATAAGGCAAATACGCAAGTAAAATTTCAGTTGTGTATTTTCTTTTTTAATAGTCATTATGTTTTACTAGGTTTCCGCCCGCGGCTTCGCCCGCGCAGTCAAATAAAAACCCGCATATTTCCCGTTCCTGTGGGATTTCCGGGATTGCGTCATTTTCCCGGGATAAAAGTAGTCTATGTCCTTTCTCGGTTGTCAAAATATCTCCATACCAAATTTCATGAAAATTGGTTCAGTAGTTTAGGCGTGATTGAGTAACAGACAGACAGACAGAGTTACTTTCGCATTTATAATATTAGTATGGATTTAAATTGCTTATTTTGTTTAAAAAAATGACTTTACCGCCAAAAGCGTTCAAGCAAAACAGCTAGTAAAAGTCACATTATAGAAACTATGTAATGATGAGTTATTAATGATAGTATAATGTGCCCTTGGTTCGCTCGTCATTTCGTAAAGCGGATGTAAAGACATCGTCTGCATTATTGTGGTTCAAGATATAAGAGTTTAGAGAGCGATTTACTAAGTTATGGAAAAAATATTATTAAAATTATGCGAGAGTAATATAGATATGTTTTGCAATTTGGATTATATTTTACATACTAGCTTCCGCCCGCGACTCCGTCCGCGCAGATGTCGGTCTCCGCGTGGATGGTTATTTCTCCATTTTGAGTACCTCTGTCAATAACATCTTATAAATATCTATTGGACCCAATTTCCAAATACGGCTAGGCCTATAATAATACGCAACGTGTGTTCGCGGTTCTACGGAACAACGTCTATAGATAAAACTGAAAAATTAAGATTAATTTTTTTCTACGTATTTTTCCAGGATAAAAAGTATCCTATTTTACGCCCAGGATAATAAGGTATAATTATACCAAGTTTCATCGAAATCGAACCGCTAGTTTTCACGTGATGCCTTCACATACAGACAGACAGACAGACAGACAGACAGACAGACAGACAGACAAAAATTTTTTTAATCACATATTTGGGTTTGGTATCGATCCAGTATATATGGTATCCCCCTGCTATTTATTTTTTCAATATTTTCAATGTACAGAATTGACCCTTCTACAGATTTATTATATGTATAGATAAGAGTAAGTACCTATAGTAATTTTCTCCCGCTTTAGACCAAATAAAATATAAAATTTTGCATAGATGGATACTAATCAATATTTTTACATTTATTACATGCATAAAAATAACACATTACAGTTTAGTCTTTGTGGGCTTACTGCATATTTTTAAACATAATTTTTCGCCTTAAGGCGACTACACCACCGAAACTAGCGCCCCCCCAACATTTTATTTTTTTACTCCTAAACCAGATCAAATTTAAAAAATCTAGCTCGGTACTTTGCTAGTATATTACTTGTAGTATTTTTGGTATTACTTTTCATTATTTTGCATTCGGTAAATTAGGAGAACTTTTGATTACCGCCAAAAGTGGCCACTTTTGGCGGTAATCAAAAGTTCTCTAGAATAATGAACAGTTAGAATAGTGAAAAGTAATACCAAAAATACTACAAGTAATATACTAGCAAAGTACCGAGCTAGATTTTTTAAATTTGATCTGGTTAAGGAGTAAAAAAATAAAATGTTGGGGGGGCGCTAGTTTCGGTGGTGTAGGCCTCTTGAGCCTTAATATTAAATTTTTTAATTTTTCTCAAAATTCCAATCTTTAATAGACAAGTGTACTTGTTAGGGTAAGGGTAATATTTTCGAGAAGTTAAAATATTTTCTTTCGAATATTAATATTATTTTAAACTACCCGCTATTTCTTCTAACTTGTACCACACACCAATCGCGTGGTTTCCGCGATCGTCTTCCGCTGATCCTTTCACTATTTACTTATGCATTAACTTAACATAGTCGATCGCTTTAAATCACTTTAATGCTTAGTAACTTAGTTATTACTTGGCTAACTTAGTTATTGGACGTCATTAGTTTCGCTTGATAACTGTTATTTGGAACTACTTGATGAAGAAATTTGCGAGGTTTTATTAAAGTTTTATTAATTGAAAAGTTAGTTTGTATGTTATGGTTTCCATGTAAAATGTTAAATCGATATTGATGTATTTAAGTGTAGAGATAGATAGGACTTTATAAGTAAACTATGTGTGAAAGGAGTTGATAATATTAACTTAGATTATAAATAAGATACGTAGATAAGCCGTGAAAATTATAAAATGTACCTTATATATTTATGTGTTTTTCTATTCACAATTTAACATATTCCAATAAACAAACTATGTATGGTAGATATGCAAATAGACTACTGAAACCTACATGATACTTAATAGCAATTATATTAAGTGACGTCCCAACTCCCATGCCCCAACAGTGGGGTAAGGGGCAAGCTGCATTATACATCTGTTTCACTGATCGATTTCTTTAGGGACAAGTAGGTGATCAGCCTTCTGTGTCCTGCCAGACCGAGACATTTTTTTTTCTTCGTCTCCACCGGGAATCGAACCCAGGACCCCTCGGTGCTACGCTCACGCGTCAATCACTGTACCATGGAGGTCAAATAGAAATAAAATTATATACCACAGATTAAAAACATCATACAATATTAAAAGTAAATCGATACATTGAAAGTGGATGCATCAGGCTTGCGCAATCTGCTTTATCAATGTTAACACTGTTACATTATCTGTGCTGTTACCTAACGAGATAATGTTGCCAGCACTTCCGTATTTCGCAATGTTCTGCAATTATTATTATTAAAATACGCCTATTCATTTTATGTTTATGTTTTTGATTGCCATTTTGTTAAGGAATTTTAGGAGTACCATTTTTATTTTACTCTAATATAATTAAGGGCTGATTTTTCAATCCTTGGTTAAAATTTATCCGTCCAATAAAGTATTACACGAACATTTTAAAATGTCTCCTGTAAACTGTCAAATACGGACATACATTTTTGAAATAAGTAGTTTAATACGTTATTCGATGAATAAGTTTTAACCAACGATTGAAAAATCAGCATGCATTTTAATTGTCCGGATATTTTGACAGTTTACAGGTGACATTTTAATATTATCGAGTACCTGATAGGTACTTACTTTATTAGACGGATAAATTTTATTATATTAGATAACCAAGGATTGAAAAATCGTGCCTAAGAGGAAAGATTGTTTCTTTGATGATTCAAATCGGTAACATTTAATAAGATTTTAATCCAATTTAAACCAGATAGAGTAGGGCGATCAATTAGTTTAATATAAAGAAGACTAAAATACGACATAAAAGTTTATTGTTATTATTTTACAGACAGAAGAGAGATTTTATATATAAATACGAATATATTTTACGTATTATTGCAAGAATGGTATAAAACTTGACAAATCATAAAAAATTACGCACTTCTTTATCAAAGGGGATAATGAGGTAGTACTTTTCTACATGGTTTTGACAACCACTTAGCATTTGAAAGATTCTATAGATTATGATTAGATATTAATTATTATCTTGTTGAAGTACGATTTAATATGCCTGCGTGTTTTTAATGCCTAGGTACATAATATTAGTCATTTATTTTTAAATCCATTTTTTAAAATATAAAATGGATATATCCGTTTATTTGGGATGTATATTGCATTGATCGTTTTCTCTAGTTAAACAAAATGAAATATGATGGATAATTAATCTATGCATTAAATTATACATAGTCGTCCCTAACCATCGCTAATTCAATGTACCGTTGCCAATCGGAAAATTTCTCCCGCCAAAATGCGTGACGTATCAATGACATATGTCACTGTCAAATTGACAGCGACAATTCGTCACGGGTTTAGGTGATGTCAGTGTGTGCACTTTTTCATTTTTGTTTATGCTTTTTCATTATTTAAGAGAGGAAAGTTTATTTAGAATGTAAGATGCACAAATATGTGTGTTATAAGGTATTTTTCCGTAGTGTTATTGAACTAACATGATAAGTATGATTTATTAAACAAAGTAAAATTGCTTCGTTAATATGTACCTATGAAAAAAAAAGGAAGAGACAAATAAACAAAAAATAAACATTCGCATTTTAAATAAGACGATGATTAATATATCACAAATGAATTTCCTATCATTTCAACTGTGAATTCAACTTATCTAATTTTACGTCTATTGTCTATGCTTATAACGGACGTCGAATGATACTTTTAAAGCTATTAAGCACTATGCTTGTAATACTATTGTTTGACAAAACTAGGCTTACGATGAGTCAAACTCCGGTATTGCAAAAACTTTGGAAAATACATACAATCTATTTAATTAAACATTACACCATAGTTTACGCTGACCTAGATATTTTGGGAATACCTACGCGTATTTTTTTTGCAATAACTATGAATAATTCTTTAAAAAATATGAATAAGTAATGCGTTTGGGGAATTTTAATTGATGTTGTTATAAGATTTAGTTCAAGGTCCTGAGAACTGTGACCCATGTAGGTATTAAATTGAATTGTAAATCTTCATTGACTTTTTGTTTATAGCTAAGCTCCTCCGAAACGGCTTAAACTTAAGAAATTAAATTAATTAAATACCCAAACTGTCTTACCACAAAATACTTTAGACAGGGTTTAAATTTAAGCGCGGGTTCTCTTTAATCTGGTTTTGTCGTATTTCACATAGACAACTATTAAAGTGACAGATCACTGGTTTAAAGTTAGACTGTGTTTAAATCGTTTTGTGGTAAGACTATTATTTTATTTTATTTTTTTGTTTAGGTTAATCTGAAAAAGGTCGTCAGATTATGCAGCTAACAATAATTATGAAATAAACACAGGACCCGTGTCTCCTGGTAGAATTTAGTATACCTATACATTAGGTTATTTTATTTTATTTACAGGCAATCAGGCCGCTGAACAGCTTTGCTATGCTTAATCGACACGTCATGTTCTCCACCTTGGATCTAATCAGGGGATTACCATAGTATCTCAAAGCACTGCTGCTATGTCAGCAGTATGGTAACTACCTGGATCTACTAGTTTTTGAATTGCAATAGACACGCGTAAAGAGTCATTAAAGATAATTTAAATTTTGAAAGCGTATCACTTTACATGCGTCATAAATACGAAATTGATTTTTTTGTGAAGGTCGTTTACGGTCTTTGAAATGTATAGTTTTTGGATCATTTCTCAACATATAAATTATTTGTATTACAAATTGTATCCATATTCAAAATTTCATGTAAAATCATCACGGCTAGTGGCTCATAGCTTTTAGAAGCAACAGTCGTATTTTCGATATTATGTTATGGAATTAATATTTTTCGGTGAATCATGAACTCGAACGGTAATATATAATTAAAGCATGAATAGCTTTTAGAATTATTATTAGTGCAGCCTTGAGTTGTTCCTTTTCTATGTATTTCTTTGTAACAATAATCACATAAGTTATAATTTCTTCCGCATTCATAACTACTCAGCAATGTGTTAACACATAAGAGTTAAGCTTTTACAAGATGCTTTAAAAACAATTTAAGTAGGCTTGGGATGCAGTTAGACGTGACGGATTAAGGATGGTTATAAACTTGCGATTTGTATATTAAAACTGATTTTTTCGTACTTAAATGTGTAAAATTTATTCACACGATTTATTATAATTACAGAGGTCGGATTGTATGTAAAGGGTGTTCCTAAACAGTACGTATTATATAAGTCGTTAAGTGTTTTTAGGGATCCAAACCACTAAAGGAAGCACTGATGAAGGAAAAATTGCGAAAAGTTAAACGGAACCGGTCGCGGTCGTCGGTCCGCGAGTACGACTCGCACTTAGCCGATTTTTTAACACGGTAATTGTTCTCGCATTTTGTAAGTTAGCATAAAAATTAAATTTAGATTCGATATTTAGTTCATTTATGCTTTGACCAGAATATGTATATATGTATTAACTACATGGACATTTGACTAGATTTTTATAAGTTACATAATTAATTATTAGGGATAAGCGATAAAATATGTTTTGTCTAAGCCTAAAATTATTTTTATAATAATATATTAATCAGTAAGTAGTTGTTTATCTATACACTTACTGTGTATAATCTTTGCGGTAGCAGCTCTTTTAGAAAAAAAAAAATTTTTTCATAAATTAAATTTAAATAACCAGATTGGTTGCGATCAATAAACAAGTTTTTGCATTTTGAATATCTAATATTAAAATCACGTGGTTAGATGACCTAAATTATTTTTAAAAATTTGACTCACTGATCTTATAGGTTATCAAAGAATTTGATAGTTAAGTTCTGGTAATAGATAATATTCTTTACATGTAATTTTTACTACTACTTTTTGTAGAGATATTCACATACATAAATCCATGTCTGTCTGTCTGTCTCTTCTTCACGCTTCAACCACTGAACCAATTTGGATGCAGATACAGGCTAGTTTTTATCCCATAAATCCCACGGAAACGGGAACTATGCGAGTTTTCCTTTATTACGCGGGCGAAACCGCGAGCGGAAAGCTAGTTTTATACAAACTTACTAACAGTCAATTGTTTGTAATTTCTTCGTAGCCTAACCAACGTATTTTTTACATACACACAAATGCTACAACCCAACGTGCGACTTTTTAGTCGCAGCGACGAAAAATCGCACGTGTTCACTACCGCCTACCACACGTCACGCACTGGCGCCAGTGAAAGTGCAGTTACACAATCATGTAAATGAATCACCTTGAAGATTTTGGGATAAAATGTGCCTTTTTATACAATTAAGATTAACACTAATTTCTTGCGAATAAAGTTTACAGATGTGTTGATGTTATTAAAATCGTAAATGTTTGTTATGATAGAAGTGTTTTTTTATTATAAATGTTTTTGTATTAAAGTAACACCTATTTCATAATTAATAAACTATTAGAAATCTTATTTTTGGTCTTATTCGGAACGAATTATAAATATTGAACTCATTATAAAGAGCCATTGGTATTAAAGAGTTAGCTATTTATTGTCTGTTTAAAACGAATAGATTAAAATGAGCAATAATTTCTATAATAACAATTTACTAAATGAATTTAATTTGCTACGTACATTTTATAGGATAGTAAGTAGTTCAATGATCCTTCATTTTCTCCTAGTATAATAATTTAATATAAATTATTTACTTAAAGATTTACTGGTAATGAAGAAACAATTTTATGTACTTATGCTCATGTTTATAGTATTTAGGTAATGATGATTATGACACGGAAGTCTGAGATTATAGACAAGAAAAATAAAAATAACAAATAGTTCTCAAACATATTGTAAAACGTATCTACCGTAAAACTAACATAAACTGTCAATTTTTGAATTGGTGAAGGAAGATATCGTGATGAAACCGACATGTCTTAGTTCGACGAAGTGACCACAAGCAACTCGTACTTGGCCAGCGTGGTGAATTATGGCCTGTAGCCTCATAGGAGGCTCGTGTCCCAGCAGTGGGAACATAATATTATAAGCTGATGATGATGATGATGTTTATTTGTATCTACATGATATTAAAAGAAGGTTAAAATTATGATGATCATATTAATTATTATTTTAATAATATGTTAATTATCCAAAACCTACTTTTTTTTAAATTTTAGCACCTAATTAATACTAAAATAAATAATATGTAAAAAAAGCATTACACAATAACAACACACACAATATGAATAAAAATTACCTAAAATAAAAAGGCATGAAAAAATATATGGGAAAAGAGCATAATATAATAAATATAAATAAATCCACTTACCTTCAACCTGTAGAAGCATGCAAAGAAAAGCATATTTATTAGTACTGTAAGTAAATATAATAAATAAATAGATGTGAGGAAGCAAGACATAGTTAGAAGAGCTAGAAAGATATACATACATATTTACATTTGTACCTGAATTATAAAATACCTGAAAAATTATTCTGGAACTTTCCTACCTATGTCTTGCCGCACGACCACATCTGAGCTCTGTTAGTCCGTTAGGTCCAATATCTAGGACCTGGTCACACCGTTGCGTAATTCAGCATACATTTTCAAAATAATCGTATTGTTTCAACATGTTTATTAAGTAGGTATAGTCTCTTTTTTGGATATAAATGAAACGTGACTTTAACATTTAAAAGTGAATCTTATCTCATTAACAATAGGTCACATTTTAAATGAACCATTAGATAACACAAGAGAAATTCGTTAAGTGCACAAATGTCAGCTAGGAAGCAATTTAGGTCCCTAACAAGAATCATAAACGCTGAGATTACTTTGACATCCTCAGAAGCAGGAACTTAAATATTAAATTCATATTAATTGCATTTCTCGGTAAACTTTTACTTTCACACGTAATAAAATATATTTACAAAATAAATATGTATTGACTCATACCATTTATACGTCTTTGTATTGTATAGATAACATTATTTGATAAATTATTCATGATACCTATAATGATTAAGAGCTTTTGAATTGGTTCAAAACAAACTCGTTTCTATTTATATAATTGAGTTTAAATTATCATATTGATGAATATCTGTGAATTAAAAAAAGAAACATTGATTATGTTATTGGTGTTACGCTTGGTGTTACGCAACGGTGTGACATACATCCAACTGAATTAATTGTTGACTTACTCTCGTCATTTATAACGGGACCATAACTGAATCCTTCGAAAGGCGATTCGATACTATTCGAGTCTTGCACTCCAAGGAGACCAGATTTTGCTACTCTGTGGCAACAACTCTTAAGCAAACCACCACAAGAACCTTCTAGAAGCCCGCCCTTCATCCAACAGGCTAGGAAGAATTCACAAGTCCCTCCTTGCGGACAAGCGTCCTCATATTTTCTGTCTTTCTCGGGTAGATCGGTCACGGATTCTAATATTTTACTATCACTTGGTATACTATCTAAATTCCTCCCTTGTCTATAACTATTTGTACTCTGTGGCACGTTTTTTGTACTAGCAACATCCTTGATTAACTGATTTATTTTCGTTATCTGTGCATCGGATATTGGCTTGAACTCTGGCACTTCTTGCGTCGAGTTCGGATACTCGTAAGAATTTCTTTTTATATATGGCAGCTTCGTTTCTGTTTGTACGAACATTGGTTTTTGTAGCTTATAGGGCATTTTTTGTACGTAAAATGTTCTCGTTTTAAACTCCATTCGTTTGTAAATTTTCTGAGCTCGATGTGGGTCGTTGGCATCTGTTTGAATTAAGAAAAAAAGATGATTGAATTTTATGTTTGATATTAGACATGAAAGTGATTAAGGATGAAACCAACACCGAATGAAACCAATTGAATATATACAACATCTTAAGCTTAATGGAAAAACTTTAAATTTTATATACATAAATTAAATAATGTATTTTTGTAGATTATGTTGACTTATATTTTTTCTCAAATGAAACCGCAGAGAAATAAAATATGAAAACTAAAAAACTAAGTACGTCAAGCGACATCGTTTTATTATCTTTTACTATTTTATTTAGTTTAATTTTGAACAAAAAAGTGACGTTATTGGGATTTTTTCGATGCTTTACTGAATATTTCCTATACATACTTTAATTGTACTTGATTTAATGCCTCACCTGTATTAGGTACTAGTGTGGAAAAATGATAGCGCACTTGGAAATAATTCAGGTATAAGACATCATGTTATGTGCCCTCTTTACAATGGGAAGCGTCGGGCGAGTAGAGGCAATCACGATAGTGTAGAGGGCCTAAATGTCTCGGCCGTCATTGTACAGTTTTTTTTTCATAATCGCCGTAGCGGCAACATCGACCATCATTTGTTGGGCTAGCGCTGCCCATTGTAAGGAAGGCCCTCATAAACACGTCTGTGTTTTTGAGGGTAATTAAAATACATAACGCATGTGTTGCCGTCCCCAAGACTAAAAGTTTCCAGAGACAAGCACGTAAGACCTTCACCAATAGACTAGACGGTGTTGTGCATAATAGGACGAAATTATCGATAGTAGAGACGAACGCTAAACGGATTGTGCAATCGTTAGTACTTTTCTCGGCCGGTAAGTGGGCCTGTAGCGTCAGCAAAAAACGATTAAAATAAAATACAATAAGTTTTTTTTTGCTTTTTATTGGCTTATATGTATCTATGTATTTTGGACACGGAAGATTAAATGATGATTGTAGATAATATAATACAATGTACAAGGACGTGTAAGTCCTTATTGCTTAAAAGTTATGACTTTCACGCGAATCGGTATGTGTATAATGACATAAAACTAAGTGATGAATTTAATGTTTTTCGATATTATTAATACAAGCAAAAGTAGAAAAACATCTTACTGGCATGATTATTATATTATTTTTGGCTGATGTTTTACGCTTTTCATTCAATAACTAAAAAACTATTTATCATAAACAGCCATATTGATTGATGTCAATAGAGCATGAACTATTGTGTTCAATCTCTTGATCGAGAATTATGACAAATAAATAAAGCACACTAAGATAATAAATGCGACTTATTATCATCATTTATATTTTATTCACAATAAACTTTTTCCTAATATTATCGCTAAATGAATAAGACGCTTACGGTCTTGAGCTTGATTATACTTAGGGCCTAACTTACAAAATATATCTGCACTAGATTACCACCTGTACCATACACTAAGTAACACAGGTTGTCACACAACACCACAGCAATACGACACCGCTGCAGCTGTCGCCTTCACGTAAACGAAACAAAATCAATTTTGCCGACCGTACCATCCGCGTTTCACTTTCACGATCGCGTAATGTTATACAATTACTTGCTATTGTAATATTCTGACTGTATATAGTTTTCGTATGAAGTATCTGGTTAGGTTCTTTCAACCGTAAACACCTACATGTATATATTGTATATAATATATTATGTATCGTGTCGTCAAAAACTTAAAAGTTCAACTGAAATAATGGACATTAGTGGAGCTGTTAACACCACCTTTCTAGAGCGGATAATACCACTACAATCTAGCCAGATCCAAGATTAACTAAAAGCGAAGAAATAAGAGGAAGCTTCGGTAAACATTGAATATAACAATATCTCTATTAAATTGTGGAGGATTCTCTTTTTGACACAATTTTCTAAACGAAATAAGTACTTATTTAGCTCATACATAATTACGACATGTAATCAGTTTCTACTCTATTTTACATAGTAGATTATAGAAGAAGAAAAAAATGTTTATTTCTTTTCACAATAATATCATGTGAGAATAATGAACAAGAAAACACGTTAGATGACGGAAAACAACAGTTGAGAAGTTCAAAGACTTTCAAAGGAATGCGTCTCTAAAGGAAAGAATGAAAGAAAAACCTAGAGAGCGATGTAATCATTGTTAAATCCGTTCATTATAGTGTGTTCGTTTTGATTTTAATTTTTGTTAACGTATTATAACTAATTATATATAGGTAACCATTCAATGTATGCTTTGGTATTTTAACTGTAAGTACAATTAATGTTTCAATAAATGAATAAATAAATAAATAAATAAAACGAGAAATTGTATCTAAGTATAATATTTTGAGGAGACAAAAGTAATATAATGTGGACTTTGAGAACTATTTTTATTATTATGTATTGAAATTCAGGAAGTTTATAAAATTGTATAGGTATGAGAATAGTCGTTCATTGAGTTACAAACCTACCAAGTTTTGTCAAAAATAGTCTCCTAGGTAGGAAAATCGTCTTCCGAATAAAGAAAATTGATTATTGAAACAAATGTAGGTATGTACGTATTGCATCGTACACTTGTCTCCGTTTTACTGTTCCGTTTTATCGTATACGTTTTTTTTTCGTCGATGGCGTATGTAGTTGTATGAGCGTCTTCACACATGGCACAGTATACTGTATACAGTAAAAAATATCGTTCCGTAAAAAAATTTCGTAAAAATATACGGATACGTAGAATTTTAAAGGATAGGTCCTGTGTGCGTGAAGAGCGGTGTGTGCGGGGTGTAGAAGGGGGAGCCGAAGAGTGACTGACTGATCTAAAAACGCACAGCCCAAACTACTGGACTGATCGGGTTGAAACTTGGCATGTAGATAGCCTGATAGCCACTACAATGTTAGCAGTAAGCATCCGCTACCCTCAAGGGGATAAAATAGGGCATGAAAGTTTGTATTATAATTTTGTCGGCCACGCGGGCGAAGCTATGTAACAGATAGTTAAGGATTACGAGCGTAGTCACTGGCTAAGATTTGTTTTACACCCAAAACAAAACACAATCGAAAGTCATACATATTCCATAGTAGAAAGTAAAAGAGATTAACAAGTGAATGAAATAGTTATAAATTATCGGGAAATTAAAAATCTCTCGATCAGCAAAGCGCTAGACATGTGTAGATCACAATGTCACACTTGACTGGTCGTCGAAAACCGGCTATTATAAACCATTTTATCACTGTTACCGTCGTATAACGCTTTTATTAACCGACTTCAAAAAAAAAGGAGGAGGTTATCAATTCGGCCGGTATGTTTTTTTTTTGTGTATGTACACCGATTACTCCGAGGTTTCTGAACCGATTTACGTGATTCTTTTTTTGTTCGATGCAGGATGGTGTCGAATTGGTCCCATAAAAATTTTATTCGGATAGGCCCGGTAGTTTATAAAGCTAAAGAGTTTGAAACAAACAAATTGTTTGATTGATGCCGGACGCGCTTATCTCCGGAACTAAGCACAGAATAGTTAATAGTACAGTTATTAGTCCGATTTAAAAAAGTGTTACATAGAGTGTGTATGTGTGTTGTTCGATCGATTATAAGGCTGCGCCTGTTTTGTGTCAATCGAGTTTAAAAAAAAAAGAAGGAAGAGGTTCGCAATTCGACTGTATTTTCTGTGGTATTTTCTTATAGTTTTTTGAAGAAAATTCTTCGAGTGTGTTTGTGTGTGTCTGTAGCGTTAAGATTTTAAATTTAGAACGTTAGAATTTAAAATGTAAATAAGCATTTACAATTATGTACAGTTTACAATTTAATGAAAGAGGAAAAGAAAATATTTTTGAAATAAATCTGGAAAATCATGTTCATATAAATAAAAGCGAAAGTGTAGGATTTTCCTTTTATCGTAACACATAAGCTACTTATTACGGGTTACAAGAATATTATATTGGATCAATAGATGACGATGAAATGGCTGAACATATTCGGATGTAATTTTACACACTGATACATAAGTGATTACATACAGGAATTCTAAGCTTTTCAATCAGAAAGTTTGCATTATTTTTAATGCATATGTAGTGCACTATTTTAACATATTGTAGTATAATATGGTTTGGATAAAAAATGATAAATGATATAAAAATCCTTACATGGAATATTATAATTGAATCTTTGTTCTATTCTTGAAGTGAAATTCACCAAGATGTACGTGCTTGATACTGTCTCTTATTTATTCACTAGTTTCTCCCCCTGACTTGGATCGAGATAAAAACTTACACAATTTATATTACGGAAAGTTCCTGGAATTAATGCTCGAACTAAAAACGTTTATACTTCCGAAGATTGTGTTTTAATTCCGAATCGAGAAATTCCGTATCGGAAAAAACCTCACGCTCACCACTCCGACGGGCACGGAGGTGTGGCTTGAAGGCATGATTTTTACCGCGGCAGTCCTCGAGTGCCACACGTCTTTTTTAAGCTATTGCATAGCTTCTATCGCGGGCCTTGAGAGCGGGGACCGAATCCAGAAATTCCGTAACGAAAAAACCTCACGCTCCCCACTCCGACGGGCACGGAGGTGTGAGGCTTGAAGGCATGCTATGCAATAGCTTTACCGCGGCAGTCCCCGAGTGCCACACGTATTTTTTTATATAAGAGGAGGCAACAGAGCAGACGCGTCACCTGATGATAAGTGTACTGCGTCGCCCATACGCACCAGCAATGCCGGGGACATTGTCAGTGCGTTGCTAGTAGGACGCTCTTTTCTTGAAGGTCCCTTAGTCGTTACCGTAAATACATACGTCTAAAAAGCAAACATAGGTACCTATATACTTTGTCTTTATATGAAACATGATTAAAACAAAAATTTGAAATGCATCTTTTCTATTATAGCTCTTTGTTATAACGGTTTAACAATTAAAATGGTAATTAGGTTAGTACCACGTACTCAGAATATATCTTATTTTTTACGTTCAGTTAAGATACTTTGCAACACAGACAGACATAATATACCTAGTTTGGATACAGAAGAATTAAAAGAAAATCCCTACCTAGAGTCGAAAGTAGAACCACTTTTTGTTGAAGCTGGTTAATAACATCAAAGTTTAACCATTTAAATAATAAACTAAAACGAATAAAACATATTTTGATTACTTCAATTATACTCGTATATAAATTTAATTTTCTTCGAAAAATAAACGGAGGCGAGTAAAAACTAGCTAAACGCAACAGAATAATGCACCCGTGTCAATGACATTGCAGGAAAGAGATAGAGCATACAGGAAATAGGTAAATGAACGGGACGAATACACGTTTGTGTGTGCGTGCTTACAAGCGACAGTGAAATCTTTCTTTTAAGGGGAAGTGGTGTGGAATATTGTTAACCAAATAAATCATTTATTGCTTAAAAACATGTTAACCAAAACAACAAAAAGTGCATTTGTATTTCGTGTTATTATTATTTAGAAAACATTTAGACGTGACAAGGTCTAAATTTAATGTAACAAGCATAACTCTTATATGTATTTTAAATTTGAGTTTTCCATGATTTTTCTTCTACCTACTAGTCAAGTTTTTATGAATTAAGTAGACATTTTAAACCAACATTGATTTGCTAATTTTTAAGGACTATCTTAGTGTAAATATTTATAATATATCTAAGTTTAAATATATAGAAAAAACTACTACGATGCCAAATTAATATTAAAACATATAGGTACCTAATTAAAAATTTTATCAGAATGTTTACCTCACTTTCTATAGTCTCAATATTTTCACTTAAAAAATAAATAAATAATATATTTAATATAATGTATCCTCCCCTTAACACTCGCCGCGTTTAACCGAGTTGCACTGACTTTATAACGGTGAAGTAAATTTATGTACAAACACAACTAATTTGTATAAAAAATACATTATTTTAGATAAAAAATCACACATTAAAATAGTTACGAGAAACACTTTTATTACCTCAGACCTTTTTAAATAAAGATAAAATTTTGATTAGGGATAAGGAAGCATAGACTATAAAAATAACTACAAATAAAAAATATTTCAACCATAGACAAAAAATATTTTACGGGACAAATGTCGAATTGAAAAACAGGTACCTGATGATGAAGATAACATAAAGTTCTTAAAAAACGAGATTAATCGTTTTCTTACTTTACCCGCATTTGGATAAAACTCGCATTTGGATAAAAATCTAAAATCTAAATAATCGCAATATTAATTATTTCTCGTGTTAGTTCTCATTTTACAGCTTTGCTGTTGAAACTTTTATATTATCTATATTAAAATCGTCTAATAGGCATCGTAAACTATGAAAATGAAGGGAAACAATTAATTTATTTCCTCATTTGTTTTTAATTAGAATATTTCTAAATAATAAATGGTCTTCACCGTTCGCTTCGAAAGTAAATGTAGGACAATTTAAAAATATACAAAAAATTGTTGTTACTTCGATGACTTATTTTTATGAATAAAGAATTATCAAAATACATACCTAAGTAATTTATTTTTAGAATTCAAATGGTTTAGCAATTACTCGAAATAAATAAAGTTGCGTAATTGGGCAGAGCTCTTAAGGCGCGAAATAGAGCGTCCTTTGCTTGGGGCAGGGCCTTAAGACAACACCGAAAATGCAATGCAATACAAAATAATTTTCTTATTGGAAATTCGTTAAACATAGTTTAATGTGAACTATGAAATGAAATGAAAATACTTCAAGACCCAGCTAGAGTCAAAGAGCGATTGATTTTATTAAAAAAATATATACAGTCTAACATAGAACCTCTTCCTTTTTTTGGAATTGGGAATAACTAAAATACTATAAAATCAATCTATAAAGCTGTTTGAATATAAAACATTTGCCTGTGGTTTTTCAGCTTTTACCGCTATCTCAACTACTATTTCTCCATAATATAATTCATATTTATTACCATAAAATTTATAAAGTTCACATACAAAACAAAGCAGAGAAATCCCTCCTAGGAAGTCGTCACACAGGTCACCGATACTGAACCTACCCATACTTATATAATATATTACGTGAATATATCAAATGTCACTGAAACTGGTCATTCGGAAGTTGAAACCGACTTTGAAAGGAGGTCGTTTGTGTTATATTTCCGTAAATTGGTTGTTTTGTTTTGGTCGGGTTATATTTTGGAGCTTACATATTATGAACTAGCTTCCGCCCACGACTTTGTACGTGCATCCCTGTTTTCCCCGTTCCCGCAAGAATTTCGGGAAATCCTTTCTTAGGGGACGCCTACGTTATGACATCTACCTGCATACCAAATTTCAATTTTCAGCCCGATATGTCCAGTGGTTTGGGCTGTGCGTTGATAGATCACTATGTCAGTCACCTTTGAGTTTTATATATTATACTAGCGGTCCGCCCCGGCTTCGCCCGTGGTACCTACATGTTTACGTTTTTTTTTCATAAAAACTATCCTATCTCTCAAGTTGGATCGAACTGCACATGGTGTGCGAATTTTATTATAATCGGTTAAGTGGTTTAAGAGTCCATTGAGGACAAACATTGTGACACGAGATTTATATATATTAAGATAGATTTTAACGATAGCTTGAGCTTTAGAATCCTATATTATATAGACTAATAAACTGCACTGTTTCTTTAAATATCATGCCAGTAAGGTGAAATTTTATCTTTTAGAAATACTTAAAAGTAGTTTACCTAATAGGTAGTCTAAGAAGATTTGTTTTGGAATAAATCCGAATATACAATGCTGCATCTGCAAGTTATATTTTCTCTATTTTTATCTCTAATGTATTTTAAAATGTATTTACTCATCTATACTCTGTACAAAACGTCAAAAAGCGGCACAGATAAATAAAGAGGGTGTGTACTTATGTACACGCGTTAGAAGTTATACTTCTTTTGCGCAAGGAAAAAAATACTAGAATATACAACTTGAACATAGTTATCAATTTTCATACCACCTAGAACTAAGTTCATGCTGTTAAATTTAGGTGTCGATGTGCGCGCGCATCGTAAAAATTCACTCTCATCATTGTTCTCCATCGCGCCAAAAGAAGTGTAACTCCAAAAATAGTATTAATACATACCATATCGAGTCTACACACTATGCTAATATTTACCTTTTACTTTCACCGTCAAATTGCATATTTAACCAAAATGTTTGCTATAATGGGCTGTTATTCGCAATTTATTCGTGTCATGACATTATGGCACCAATTATGAAGAAAAAAATGTTTGACATACGTAATACACTCGTATTTATCAGAGCCATGCTAATAGTAAAGAAAAGATAACAATTGTGACATAGTATTACAACTTTTATCAGATACCTAGCTTTTATTTTTCAAAGTCGCTTTCTTTGTCCCTATGCCCCTTTGTATGCTTCAATCTTTAAAGTACGCAACGGATTTTGATGCGGATTTTTTTAATAGATAGATTGATTCAAGAGGAAGGTTTTAGTATATAATGTATTAGGTTTTAGGCAAAGCGGGCGAAGCCGCGGGCGGTTAGCTAGTTTATTAATAAATTCCATATTTACTTTTAGGAATGTTTTCCAAACTATTATTATTATTTCCACATGAAATTGAGCCTAGAGCAGTAAACGACTTTCTTTGGCCAAAGAATTCATAGGTAATCTGTTTACAATAATTTACATTAAACCTAAGATTTAAAAGTGATATAAAAATCCATCTTTAAAAATTATTTTTGTAGTGTCGAATCTAACACTGAATGGCAGATATAGTTAAAAATAGATCATTTAAATGAATCTATCTTAATCATAATAAAAATGAATCGCCAAATGTGTTGGTAAGCGCAAATCTAGAGAACGGCTAAACCGATATCGTTAATTAAATCTTTATAATTCTTGAAGTATGAGGATGGTTCTTAGGGAGAGAAAACGTAAACATATACCAATAAATAGTACCCAATTTAGTTATAGTACTGTTATAAATGGGAGACTAAACTACATACCGTCAATATTATAATTTATGTTACGGTCTGTGGTACCGTTACGATAATATATCGTACGACAGCTGTATGAACGGTGTGGAAATATTTCGGTTACGCAACTTGAACGAAATATACCGTTAGCGATAACTTGTCTCATGTCTTTAGCTGTAAGCTTCAATAATGTGTTCCTGGGGCCGTTTTAGACTTCTGATTCCCAGACAGATTACGCCGTGAATTGAACTGTCTGGCAAATTAGAACAAAATATTTTAATCATGTAAATATCTCTTAACGAGTTAAATTTTATAGTTTTCATTTCAATTTTAACTCTTGAAAGATAAATAGAAGAAGAATTCCCTAATAAGCCAAGAATTTAAAAATTATCTTATAGAAGATCTTGAAGGAAAATTATCTTGTTCTAATCTTTATAAACTCTGTATTGTATATTTTACATTTCTTTTTCACGACAAAAACCCCACATTTTTCTGTATGTTCTAGTTAATTTCTTTGATATAAAATCAAGGTCACATTATATTTAATTTACATTAAATTGAGTAAAAACTAAAAATTCACTTTCTCCAATGTTTGCGGTAGAAATTATTTTTAAATTCGTTTTTAAAATTTCTTAAAACTGCTTCACATTGCCCCCTTTCTATTTCAAATTATCTTTTATCAAATAAATAAATATTCCTTAAGTATACTTTATCACTATTTTATTTAATTTTTTGGAGACTGGAGTGAAACTTCAATACCATGACGTCATGGAGTAAGACGACGATTTTGATATCTTTGAATCTTGCCAAAGAAGTTGCACTTCTGACACGTGTGCTTGGCACACACGCTCTTTTTTATCCTAGTTTTATAATAATATTGTATTCTAAAGAGGTAATATACTTCAAGTAAAACTATTATTAATAGTATGGCTTATCAATAAAAGTTACAATAGTAATAATACATGAAAGTTAATAATAGATTGGCTACAGACGTAGATATATAAAGAGGGAACTAATCATTAGATAGATATCTATAATAGTAGTAGCAACTTATTCCATTTACACTATATTTTATAGCAAGCTTCTCTGAAAGCTCAAACGGTGAAATATTGAAGCAACTCTCTTTAACTTTATACGTAGATTCGCAATTATTATAATAATTAATTATAAAACAGCATTTGCGAAAATTCATTCATTCATCTTGGTGTTACTTCTTACTATGTATATTGAACTAGCGGCCCGCCCCGGCTTCGCTCGTGGTACATATTTCGCAATAAGAGGTAGCTTATGTTCTTTATCAGGGTCTAAAGATTATCTGTGCCAAATTTCATCAAAAACGATCCAGTACTTTATGCGTGAAAACCATACATACATACATACAAACTTTTACTCTTTATAATATTATTAAAGTACAGATTATTTCTGCTCTAGGCATTAATCAGAGCAGAATACATGTCTGACTTTCATTAACAAATAAACAAACAAAATACAACCAGTACTTTCAAAATCACTAACAACCGGAGCATTCTAATTCATCTTAAACCTATCTACCTTCAAGGGTTCTACCACGGTGTATTATCTCAAAGTTTGAGAAGAACAGACTATCATACATTACAAAAAAAAAACATTAAAACAAGCGTGTGTGCCGAGCACACGTTTCAGAAGTAAAACTTCTATGGCAAGATTCAAAGATACAAAAATCGTCGGCTTACTTAATGATGTGACGGTATTGCCATGACACGACCTTGAAATTTTACTCTAAACGCGCCTATAGAAGTATCACTTCAAAATCTTTTAACTTCCATCTAAATCCCACCAGAGTGCATCGCATAGTTTAGAGAACAGGGGCTGTATGACAACCGTATTACGACCTCTTATTTCCAGACAGTTTACGCCGTGAATTGAACTGACTGGCAAATTCATATTATATACCATAACTAAACATTTTTTTTTTTATTGTCGATAGGGAAGAGCTTGACTACAATCTCGCCTGATGTTAAGCTGAGATGTGGTCTAAGATGGAACGCGCTTCCCTAGAAGGAACCTGTTCACTCTATACGCTTGCATAGCTTACATAGCTGCATATTGCGATCATGATATGAATTTGCCAGTCAGTTACGGCGTAAACTGTCTGGAAATAAGAGGTACATAATACGGACCCAGACCACACCAAACTCGGAAGTAACAGTCACATTAGAAACCGCTCCAAATCGCATTACAATCGTAAACATTCAAAATATAAACTTACTTTCGTATCGCACAATGTCTTCGATGCTATCTTTTTGTGAGCCAGTGAAACTAAACATTTCACCCGTCTTCCCACGGGCTAGAAATGTTATTGTCATCTGTTACATTAATGTTAGAGAATAAATTATGTTCGAACCTTGAGCGTCACACGTTTATGTTCTATGCTGACAGATTATAATATAAAAACATAGGAAAGTGAACGTCAACACTGTTATTAGGTACATCCATAAGGCTGGTTGCAGAGCTTGACCGACCACCATTGCGTACGTCAGTCGCGCTTGTCATAATATATGTATGGAAATTAATAAAACCGTTCATAGCTAGACCGACCATACGCACGCGTATTGTCATGCGCATTAGTGTCATAGTCATACAATTGTTGATGCGTATCGTCAGGACCGACGGTACGCACTGACGCGACGGTCGGTCAAGCTCTGCAACCAGCCTAAGCATACAAGAGAATTAATTGCAAATTGTCTGTAAAAATTGTCACGTCTCGCTATTTGCTACTAAAGTCCTCCGATACGATTTTTACAAAATTTTGACAGATCTGAGAATCGGCTAGATGTTAACCGTTTAGACTTTTCATATCCTATGTCACACGGCTAAATCAGAACAACAAATACCGGGTCAGTTAATAGCTTAGAATGATTAATAGGTATTAAATAAAAATCTTATCCTAAACTATGCGAAACACTTATGAAGTATTTTCTTGTCTAAATACGTATTTTACATTTATGCCATCGTAAAAAGACAATTATTGAGTGTATTTCGCAATACCTTTGCGAAACGTTTGAAATTAATTATTTTTTTTAATTCATTCGCAAATCTAAAAATTATATTTAAAATTCAACTTTAACGTACTTACGTAGTACATATTAACTCAATGACTTTAACCTAAACCTTTGACCAACTTCATCAATAATTGAGAAATATTTTAAACCATCTAAATGTGTAATAAGAAAAAACATACGTCTTAACTTTTAACATTGTTAAACGCTAATTAAAACACATGCCACACACATGCTGTATGTAAACACACAATCTATATAGGTAAGAAATAATAAACATCTACTGCTAACGTAACTTTTCCATACAATAACTTACAATAATACATCGCCACCATAATAAAATAATACTACATCGCCACAAAAAAAAAAATAAAAAAAAAAACAAAACATCATCGCGCTTTTTGCTGCGTCACGTAAAAGTACAGTGAAGGCTCAAGTTATAAGGAAAAGCCTATAAGCGCAAAACCAAAACATAGCATAGCTCTCGTATTCTGTTACATCATAATTTTGACATGAAACATCTTTGTTATGCAATAACGTGTAGAAAGTTTAACATGTGGTACCACTAGCCTTAATAATGGACCTATTTTTTTATTTAGAATAATATTTAGAATCTTAATTCGTTCAAAGACAAAATCCTTAAGATCTATAATAGGTACAATAAAAAGAAAGAGCAGCGAGCAGCTTACTAGGCAGCTTATTGCATGGATGCGGTCAAATTTAAAATTAATTATCAAACCGATATTGTACCGTACCCATAGCTCTATTTGTAAGAAACGAAACGTTATTAATACAAAAACTTAGAGAAGATTTCATTGCCACAGAATTGAATTAAAAAATTCGCGAACATTAACGAATCGTAAAGAATTTTTCAAATCGGACCAGTAGTTCCCGAAATAAGCGCGTTCAAACAAACAAACAAACTCTTCAGCTTTATAATGTCAGTATTGATGTCACATTCTATGATATAGTTTTTGAATATGACTATGTTCGAGACTGAAAATTACAAATATAATTTATATTTTCGAATAATAATCAAAAAATAATTAAAAGAACACAACCTACGCATCGCTCTAAAGAAAAGTTTCGATTATGCAATGCACGATCTTCCGGCTTTTAGGCGCCACAAGGACGTTGAACATTTAATTACAAGACAAATGTATTAAAATTTACATACCGTATTATTGAAATACTTTCACTGTTTCTTGCTTTCGTATTATTTTGAATGTAAAAAGGTTTATTGTTAGATGACGGTTAATTGTAGAGATTCTGGATTGTCTATGGTGAATCGTTGTTCGATCATTAGTTACCTATCTAAATCAACAAAATCAATACAAAAAAATATCAATCTATAATAATATTATAAAGAGGAAAGGTTTGTATGTATGGTTTTCACGCATAAACTACTGAACCGAACATAATGAAATTTAGCACACATATAGAGGGTAACTCAATAATCCAACACATAGGATAGGTTTTATCCCGAAAATTCCACGGGAACGGGAACTATGCGGGTTTTCCTTTGAAAACGCGGGCGAAGACGCGGGCGAAAAGCTAGTTATAAATATTACGGTGTGGATAATAGGTGAAAATTCAATGATAATTAAAGTCACTGAAAATGAAATCAGCTACCATGTACATATTAAATTTAATTTAGTTTTTGCAACGGGATGATGTTTATGTGTACCTATGCAATTTTGGTTAAGCCCCTTAGGAAGAATTATTTTTTAAAGCCCCCTTTTTTTAAATTTGAAATGGAACTTAACTTTAGAAATAACAGGAAATCCATTTTTAAAGAGTTAAAGGAAATAAAACAGACATGAATTAAGTAACTGCAGGTCCACCCTTGCTACTTGAAAATTCTTTCACAGCGGGAAAATAAGAAAAGCTATAGACTAGGACTCTATAGGTAAAAGAAAAGTATACACTTTTCGAAATCGAGCCAATGATTCATGTTGAATGTGCATTCTTGGATTCGTTTACTTTTATTTGAAACCTAGGAAGCATTTGTTTATTGTTTAATAATGTTTTAAATATCAACGAATCGATTAAAAACGAAAACATATTTAATGAAATGAAATTGACACGTCATTATAATTAAAAATGACACCTCATTCCATTTTCGCGCGCCTATCAATCGGCTAGATTAAACAGATTAAAAATAGCGAAACTCAACCTTCTTTCAAACCGCCCGCGCCACAGATAATTATAATCGCAAGTTCCCTACATTTGAATACACGCCACATTTTGTCACGCAAGTAACAAAAATGAGAGTGTAATATTACGCAAAGCAATTGCAATCCTATCTAAGTGAAATTAAAGAAAAAAGTCGCTTGTGATCGCTATCAAAATAACATATTTACAACCGTCCATTCTTTTCCCGTTTTAACCAATTTCTATTTAAAAACGTGGAATGGATAAGTCTTCGCATATATGGAATTATTATTTACAATAATTGAATGTCATAATTATAATTATGTTGTTATCGTAATGAGACATAATTATATGCATTTCACATGTGTTTGGTATCGATTTATTGTGTTCGGAATACACAATAAGTTTGTCGTATAATATTATAGTTATCAAGCTTACTTTGATGGAAACTTAACCGAAAGTTTTCTCAAAAGTAGAGCAAATTTTAGCGACTTTAAATTACTATTACTTTTGAAAATTTACTTTTCCTACATTTTTCCTAATATATTCATGTGCAAGTTTTTCTTTTTCAGACATATCGACGTCTTCATAAATGCAAATTACTTAATCTAATATCTAATATACATATATTATAAAGGCGAAAGTTTGTATGGATGTATGGATGTATGGATGTTTGTTACTCTTTCACGTAAAAACTATTACAATGAAATTTAGCACACATATAGAGGGTAACTTGGATTAACACATAGGATAGTTTTTATCCCGGAAATCCCACGGGAACGGGAACTAACTATGCGGGTTTTCCTTTGCAAACGCGGGCGAAGTCGCGGGCGGAAATCTAGTTTCAAATATTTTATTAAATAAAACTAATTATTAATATTATTTAATTACGATGGAATGATGGTTACCGCACAGTCAAGAACAGCTGTGGATTGACAACACGGAAAATTTATATGAAAGTAAATAAATAATAATGTCACTATTTAATTAATCAATAATTAAATCACAAATAGATTTAAATAATTATGATTTGTATTATTATAGAGGGATACATTTGATAATCGTTTTTATGTAAAATCGTTCTTTTTAAACTATTTTTTTGCTCTGTTTATTTTGAAATATACCTAACTATAGTCTAATAATAAATGATATCAAAATGCAACAATTTAAACACACCGATACATAAACAAGTTCAACGAGTAATGAAATGACAATGAAATAATAATTTATATGTGGGAAATGCGTGCACACAAATGTCACTACACAATTGGTAAAAGTTCCATTGTATTTGCGGTTAACACGGCGCAAAGTTTTCCTTTTACCTCTGTGTTGTGACTGTCAAAAATGCGGCTCGTGCCTATTTGTTTACGAATTTAAAAAAAAAACAAACGCGGGAACTGTTCATGTCATTTTTGAATTTCGAATTATTTGCAAACGAAGATTTTTAAGCGCATTATGTAAGTGCCAACGCAATTCGAGATATAATATTTGTAAAATACATTGCATAACGTACCTCTCTCGGTGAAAGCGTCCCCGGCGATGTCCTGCAGCTGATCCTCGGGAGCTACATCGTTCGTGCCAATACTCTGTTCACGGAACACAACATTGTCATTCAAACTGGGCCCTGAATGGGAGTTTGTGTGTATTGAGTTCCCGGTTTCTGGAGCGTAAGGGAACACTACGCGTGGCGATCTCGCCCGCCAACCGCTCGTTGGCGCGTAAAAACTATTCCTCGGTGGTGCGTATGGCTGTACATACGGTTCGAAAGAAAAACTCGGCGCGTAAGTCCTCCCGTACCGCCCCTGATACAACTTCGGGTATAAGCCCCTAAAACGCGGCTCATAGAACCGTTCGTTGTGCGACAGACCGTCTATGACTTTCAGTTTATCATCGTCAGATGTGAATTCGTAATCTGGCGTCTCGTCGAATTTGATCCGCTCTGTTTTTCTCTTGTCAGTTAAGTCTATCTCGCCGCGACCGAACTCGTCCTCGTCGAGGAATAAAACGCGGGAATGGTACCGCTTTGGGACAAACATTGGGACATTGCGAGAAGGATAGACTAGGCTCAGCGCGCGACTCCGCTCGGCGCTCGTGAACGCCGCTATCATGAGGAGAAACACTTTCAAACAATTCGCTAACATGTTGTCGGCCACTATTGGAATTTCACTTTCATCTTCCACTGTCTGTGTTTGTTTAAATCCGATTAGTCGATTAATCGATATTGCATGATATACTCGATTGTTTTGTTGGCTAGTCGATTTTCATTTTTTAACGGATTGCGCGCGTGGTTCGCGGTGGAAAGTTGATCGCGGACTGGTTGGGTGGTGATCCCCACTGTGGGAGCTGGGTTATGTAAATGCATTGGTGACGTTCGCTTGTTACGTAATGGGGGCGATGATAGCGTTGCTTGGCAACCGCGTTTTGTGACTCGTGACGTCATGCCCCAATGTGAGCTCTCGCTTATGTAAACAGGGTTGTTTATGGTTGAAAGGAGGTTAAAAAAGTAAAAGTGGGTCACGTGGTTTTTATAATAAAAGATCTTAAAATAAAATTGTTTTGGTTCCGGCTAGTTTTGGTCTGTGTTAGCAGCTAGACTATTATGTTGTTTATATAGTATCGTTCGATATAGGAATTCTCAAGTTATATTTCAGTAAATACATTACAATATAATTTACTTAATATGATTCTAAGGAATATTATTCTAATTTCTAAGAATTTTTTTCCTACCGAAGAATCTATATTTAATATATAAAACTCAAGGGTGACTGATATAGTGATCTATCAACGCACAGCCTAAACCACTGGACGGATCGGGCTGAAATTTGGCATGCAGGTAGATGTCATAACGTAGGCGTCCCCTAAGAAAGGATTTCCCGAAATTCTTGCGGGAACGGGAAAAAACGGGGATGCACGTACAAAGTCGTGGGCGGAAGCTAGTTTTAAATAAATTCTTCGGTAGGAAATTTACTCGTTTTGATCTAAAGACAATCCAATACAGCTCTATCTAAAGCGAAATAGAGAATATACATATATTTGATGTGGGTACGTTTATTCTGAATTATATAAAATAATAATAATATTTCTTTAAGATATTAGCTTTAAGCTATGTGAAATCGTAAATAATACGATAGTTACAGTAATTTTAAATTGAAAATTATTATTGTGACAAATATTTAAAAATATCGAAATATCAAAATATACTATTTCTAAATCCATACTTAATATTATAAATGCGAAAGTAACTCTGTCTGTCTGTCTGTTACTCAATCACGCCTTAACTACTGAACCAATTTGCATGAAATTTGGTATAGAGATATTTTGATACCCGAGAAAGGACATAGGATAGGTTTTATCCCGGAAATCCTACGGGAACGGGTTTTTCTTTGAAAACGCGGGCGAAGCCGCGGGCGGAAAGCTAGTAGAGAAATATTTATATAATGTATTTTTACCTACTTGTAAATAACAAATTGTTTATGTAAAGCTTTTCTACACTAATATTATAAAGAGGAAAACTTTGTTAGTTTGATTGTAATGAATAGGCTCATAAACTACTGGACCGATTTTGATGAAATTTGGCACAGACAATCTTTAGACCCTGAGAAAGAACATAGGCTACTTTTTATTGCAAAATATGTACCACGGGCGAAGCCGGGGCGGACCGCTAGTTGGTTATAAAAATTATATACATACTTAGGTAGGTACACTACAATACTTAGGGTTTTTGTTTTATATACCATCGTAGCAATTTGCCTACGTTCGTAGCACTGTTTTTTTTTAAAGGAATAAGAAAAATATAATTGAATTGGTTGAGTTTTATTCTTTATGCAAAGAGTAGAAGAGTATAAGACACTTTTGTCATTGTCTGTTATTCGTAGTGTAGGAACGGATGAACAAATTTTGGTAAGTTTTAAAGAAATTCTTATCTATCTAAATTAATTGTTCTTATTATTATTTGGGGATGATAGTAGCTAATATTGTACTAAGTGTATTATTTATGTAATCATTTAAATTTTCAACATAAATGTTACTTAAAACTATATTATGTTTCGTAAATAAAGTATCTTTAATATTTCTTATTTTGATACAGCGCCATCTAGTTTTGCTATAGAAAGAATAAGCTAATACAGCCTTCGGAGGCTTTCTGAAGTGTACACATTTACACAAACTTTCATAAAATAACGATTTTTCTGCATATTTAAAGTAGATGGCGCTTTTAATTTAACCTAAAACGTAATTCTAATTTAAATTTAATTTATTTATTTGAAATAAATACGGTTAGGTACAAAGATTTATAGATGTTAATATACAAATTTGATTTTCCAGAAAAAATCGCTAATTGATTGGCATGCAGATATTTATATAACAACAAAGAAAGTAAGTTTGTTGTTTGGTCGTTAAGCTTGCAATTAATACAATTGAGATTAATTTCAAATCACAATAATTATATAATGTCACTGTTTTGATTTTTTAAAAGTGCATGGTAATTATGAGACATGTCCTGTGTAAAAGTATTTGTTCGACATATGTTTTATCGTTAAATTTGATTTTATAAAAAATTAGAATTTATAGTTACATTAACTTGGATTAATCTTTATTTTTTGAACTCTACTTCAATTAACAATTGGCTTAATAATTTTCGAATATTTTATTAATTTTAGACGTAGCTACGTTTGATATTAAATGACTTGTAGGACACACTATCTACTTCACGCAAGTAATATAATCCTCGTGGTAATAGACCTATTCTACTAATATTATAAATGCGAAAGTTTGTATGTTTGTTTGGCTTCTTCAGGCAAAAGCTGCTGAATCGTCTTTCATGAAATTTGACACACACTTAGAGGGTAACTTGGATTAGCACATCTCACGGGAACGGGAACGGTTTTCCCTGTGGGTTTTCCTTTGACTACGCGGGCGAAGCTGCGTAAAATATACAAATTCCTCCTATGTACTTATCTTTGACGTTTGATTTTATATTTGGAGCGAAACCCAGGTCTTAAGTTAGTTTATAAATCAAAGACTCTTAGTAAGGAAAAGTTCCTGATGCATTGAAGAGTAATTCAATATTGTTCGATTAAATAGTGTGTTATATATCAAAACTACTCAACCAATTTTTAATAATTACTAGCTTCCGCCCGCGACTCCGTCCGCGCGGATGTCGGTCTTCGCGTGGATGGTTTATTTCTCCATTTTGAGTACGTACCTCTGACAATAAAATCTTATAAATATCTATTGGACCCAATTCCCAAATACGGCTAGGCCTATAATAATACGCAACGTGTGTTCGCGGTTCTACGGAACAACGTCTATGGATAAAACTGAAAAATTAAGATTAATTTTTTCTACGTATTTTTCCAGGATAAAAAGTATCCTATTTTACGCCCAGGATAATAAGGTATAATTATACCAAGTTTCATCGAAATCGAACCGGTAGATTTCACGTGATGCCTTCACATACAGACAGACAGACAGACAGACAGACAGACAGACAGACATACAGACAAAAATTTTTTTAATCACATATTTGGGTTTGGTATCGATCCAGTAACACCTCCTGCTATTTATTTTTTCAATATTTTCAATGTACAGAATTGACTCTTCTACAGATTTATTATATGTATAGATTTACCGTTAGAAAGGTACATATTTACGCAGAAATATAGGATTATATATTAGATAATATGATTATGCTTAGATAAGCCTATCGCTCTATTTCATGCTTTCGATAAAATTTATTCAAAATTTGTCCCGTGATTTATAGAAAAAAGAAATAAATTTACCTGCATATTATATACGTATGGAAACTAACCAAAAGAATGAGTCATCTTCAGAACAATCAAATACCCCTCATTATTTACATAAATACATATCACACTTTTTATATGAAACGTAAACATTAAAACAATATTACCTACGATTCTCTACTGTCCTATCCACTATCATTACACCCAAGCTTATTATCAGGCCGGAGAAATTAAATCAACGGCATTTATTTTGAAATACTTTTACATCGATAGCTTATCATTAAACCTCAATCGCATACTTTCTTCGTGTAGCTATAATAATCGTGACAGCTCGAACGTGTAGAACCGGCTTTACCGGCCAGATTTCAAAACGTTAGTCTCTTTACCATCGTCGCGCGCGGCAGACGAAAAAAAATTTAAATTTTGACGTGCGTTTTGGCGGCAATATAATTTATTACCTGTGCTGTGTCGAATGCAGTGAAAGGGTGTGAAAGTGAGTGAGGCTATCTTTGTTGTTGAGTTGTTTTGCGGCCTACATTTCGTTCTAAATATGTTTTCGTATTTATACGATTTTAATGGAAATATTGCTGTATGGTAAACTCTCTCTGTACTAAAGCGGGATGCGTTTTCGTTTGTTTAGCTTTACATTTAAAACTTTTATTGGCGAAATATTTAAGCAAACAATAATTATTGTGCTTTTAAAATACCTAATTTTTTTCCTTGGCTTTGCTTTAGTAGGATGAAAATTATAATAGCGAATTTTTTTGACAGAAAAATACGTTTTTTACGGTTAACGTGTTTTTTTACTGATTTTCCTTATCGCTTCAGACATATCACATAACCATACTTAAACAATGTTTATTCACATTTTTTTACGTAAATACACATTATATTTACATAATGCTATTTTTATACGAAATCTAATTTCGTTCATTACATCATAACATTAATAATACCTAGATGATCTAAATTGGATCTATGTTGTCTGAATAAATAAAATAAATTAACATATTATTATAATACAATAAGATATTTTACATTGTTATTACCTATAGATAAAAACATGCATAGGACTGTCATTAAAGATAACTAAGTTTATATATATTATAGCTTTCTAATATAAATTTTCATACTTAAAGTACCTAAATAAAATAGATTTCGTGCTAAATATTTGCAATTGAGAATTAATTCAAGGTCACGAACTCGAAACTCACTAGAGCAGATAGCTTTCTCTCTGCAATTTTATGGGAAATTATAATTTCTTTGTATTATATTCACTTGACAATTAAATATATAAATTATTTTTTATGAATATAAATAATCCATTACTTTCACGTACCTATGTTATAAAACCGATGAATAAAGACGTGCATTGAGATGTAGATATAAATTTCGATTAAAACTCTGTTTTTTTTATGTCTACAACTTTAAATAGTATCAAATTTAAAAGACGTCTATAAATTCACATAATGTTATTACTTATTAGTATTGTGATAGTTGGTGTATATTCAGTAAAATACGCTGCAATTTATTTTTTATTTTTTGTAAGGTGACATACAAAAATTCAACAATTTTTCTATAAGTAGATAATTATTATCAATACGGCGATAATAATTGATGATTACTATTAGGTATAAGAATTTAAAATCTTCACCTCTTGAAAATTGAAAATTACGATATTAAAAATTTAAAAATGTATTCTATAGAATCTATTGTCCATTCTAAGGCGAAATAATATTTATCTATATATTTATTTATCTGTGAGAAATTTATAAAAATTATACTACGTTATTAAATTATTTTATTTACTGCATAATTTTCACACTATCGCGTAATTAAAACATATGATAATATATTTTCTTTACAGAATTGAATTACCAGTAAAAAACACAATAGCTATGTGTAATTATAACAAAAAAATAAAATCAGTATGCAACCGGTGAAGGATTCTCTATGGATATCAGGAATAAAACATAGAGAAAATAGAACATGTCAAAATAAAGGCGGGAAAAGAAAAAAACATCGAAAACCATCATGGCGGACGAAATGGCGGGAGTTTGGAATGGTGCTGCCGTTGTTAATTTTAAATGTTGGACAAGCGAATGCTGTGGAAAGTAAGTTTAGATATTATAATAATTTTAAATAAGTATTTAATTTAAAATGAGGTAAATTAATGTGTTTTATAATTTGTATTTATCGGACTATTTTTATTGTTGGTTTATTTTTCGTATTCGTCGTTATATAGAATAGGTACATATTTTATTTCTAAGACATAATTCTTACAAAAATCTTTTAAAATGCTGTATATATACTAAAATAACTATTAAGATTAAGAAAAATTTTATATTTACATAGTCATTGGTCACATTATAATATTATTATTTATACATACTCAGTATACTAATATTAATATTCTATATCAGTGTTCAAAGGATTTGTTATAACTTTAATAATTTTATTAAACAATGCGTATTATTTTAATTAGCTCAATCATCATACCTTATCATGCATAGTATAATACTTTCGAATTAATAAAAAAATTGTTAGGTACTTGTAATGCTATTCACTATATTTATTTCATTAAGAATAAAGAAAAAAAGGTTTATATCAGGGGACACCCGGGTTTGAACCGGGGACCTCTCGATCTGCAGTCGAATGCTCTACCACTGAGCTATATCCCCGATGACAAAAGATGCGAAATTATCAATACAGATTCGCATATGTTACATACTATAATATTATCAATGTAAATCGCTACATAGTATAAAACAAAGTCGCTTTCTCTGTCCCTATGTCCCTTTGTATGCTTAAATCTTTAAAACTACGCAACGGCTTTTTGATGCGGGTTTTTTTTAATAGATAGAGTGATTCAAGAGGAAGGTTTTAGTATATAATTTATTAGGTTTTAGACAAAGCGGGCGAAGCCGCGGGTGGTAAGCTAGTACGCGTATAAAAAACTAACTTTCGACACGCAGCTTCGCACGTGTTTTCTATAATTTAACAAATTATATACTCCTACGAGAACAACACTATTAACCACGCATTTAATGAAAACAAACATACATCAGATAAACTAAGATAAGGCATCCGCGATGAAAAGGATTCTTTTCTGTACTATCAAAATAGAATTAAGTTGTAAGACCTATAATTAAAATATGGCGGCTTCCAAAATCGAATTTGTAAGCAACTGTGCAATATATTAAGCGAAATAACATTATGATGTGTCGGTTACATGTGTTTGAAAGAGCTGTTTATCAAATAAATATATTTTTAATTCCAGGTCTAACCTCCCGCGTGCTAGCCTCTTTTCTCGGCTACCCTACAACTTGCAGTCTTGGCAATGAGGTTATTCCTTGCACATTGTCAATATCCTGCTGGTTACGTGGCGGGGTAAAGACGAAGGGTTGTGGTGAGAGCTGGTTGTTCTCTTGCTGTGTGAGCGAACATAATGATTTGGATAATAGGTGAGTTCATGCAATCATACCCTGTACTTTGTCCATACCCTGCTAGTTACGCGTAGGGTAAAGACTAATAGTTTTTGTGAAGGCTGGCTCTTGCTGTGTTAGCGAATAGAATGATTTGGATGATAGGTGTGTAGCATAAATTACATTTATTTTGTGTCAATCTGCAACGATTTTTTGTTACCTACTTAACTATCTATTCATAATTATCATTAATTAATTTATTCGATGGTTGCAGATAACAGACAAAAATTTTGCAAAAATAAATTTATATTCTCTGCAGACTTTTGTTATAAGAATTATTTTTCTAAAATGAATCTGATATCATCATTTGTTTTTTCAGTATACCGTCATCAGATTGGCAATACAAAGTACCGCCAAAACTGAGGGTAGTTCCGCAGAGAAATGTCATACCACCAAACGTCTTTCGACGAAGAGTCGACGAAGATGTTAATCAGGTAATATTATGATTTATTATAAAGAAGGTATAAGCAATTAGTTTGCATGTATTTTTATAGATTATTTATGTATTTCATCATAACTAAATGAATTATTAACATTTGATGCCCGGTTGTAATTTATTTTGTCAAAATTTTTATATTTTCATGTAATTATACAATTGTGAGCAATTTTTTTCGTACAAAATAATGTTCATACAAAACTAGGTTATATTTTAATTATAGGTAAATCATTTTTATTAATTACAATGTTTCTCATTCCAGGTAGACTGTGGTGTCCCTTTAACCAGGGTACTTCAAAAACGTATTATTGGCGGTCGTGAAGCCCGGTTCGCTGAATTCCCCTGGCAGGCACACGTCAGGATATCTGAGTTTCAATGTGGTGGTGTGCTAAGTAAGTATTAAGTATATACATGTCCTTTTTATTAAAGTTGGATTAAAACATATAGTACAAGTAAACATGATAATCATTTGCCGATAATTTTCTGTAAACACGGTTTTCAATGACAATTATTATTTATTAACAATAATTAGAGTCCCTGTACTGAATTTATCTATTTATTTTACATTCATCCTTGTTAATTTAAGGTATTGAAAGTAAACGAGCATGATGCGACTCACAAAAATTAGTGCCTTTTACGCACGACAGGGGCGCTATTCCAATGACGATCAGAGGCGGCTCGTGACAAAATTTTATGGGTGTTCACTTGAAATAAAACACTGAAAATACTTACATGATGTAAAGCAGTACAATTTAATTAAAAAATTACTTATAAAGGAAATGCATACATCTTTCTTTTTGGTGTGCAAAAATATCTATAACTTGACACAATCTATTAACCTTCGTAAATTATGTCTGTTTTCATCGACACGGTCATTGAACTCGCGTATTGACTTTCGGTACGCGGAATCTAATGCTTTACGAATGTCTTGTCGTTCGATAGACGCCAATTGCAGTTCATTCAACAAATGGTACCTACCGAGATTGTGAATGTTTTTTCATCTTGATTGAAAGATGAGCTAAGTCGTCAACGCCCGTTTCAGTCCAAGCACTCTCACCTCTGACCTCCGTCGGCCGCACCCGCTTCAAATAAAAGACACGGAAAACAAAATATTTTGTTGCTTTCATGTTCATCACAACCACACAACCGCGGTGTTTTCACATACCTATTGTTCGGATTTAAACACACGCGTATATGTTTTCGTTTTTGTCGTACATTTTTGCGTAAGGTCAAGTTCAGGCCGTGGCGGTCCCTTAGCTTTCAATTCAAGCCGAATTTGTAACGTTTTAACACACTTTTTAATGAACGCCACATTATAATTGTCCATTTTAACACTCACAAGTAATACTGATAACTACAGGCTATTTCAACAGTCAACACGTAGGTATCTTATGATTTTAATTCGAAAATTCCCGATTATAGGTACATTCGCGCGCGTGCAAGTTGACTAGAGGTAGAGTGTTTGTTTATATTTGAGTGAGTGGCAACGTCGCGCAATCGCTGTCTTGTGTACGGGCGCGCGGTAAAAACGAACCGGCAACGTTTGCGGGAGCGGCGCTCCGAATTTTGCTATTTTTTCATAGAAAATCTTCTGTTTCACGCGCAGGACTCTGACAAAACTATCTCTTTCACTCCTATTGGATTTCGTATTAGAAAATGTACTGAATATTTTTTTCATTGGAGCGCAATCGTGAGCGCTCCGCTACGCGCGTTTTATAATACAGTATTATACCTACAGGTGTATGGAATGATGGAATGATGGATATATTCATTGGTATTGCCAGTAGTTTTTTACGATTACGATTGATTTTAAATAGTAATAATTAATATTAATAATTAAATTAGGAGTATGATTTTATTATAATTATTTATGGGAGTTCACTGCACCAGCGCTCCTTAGGGCGAGCCGCCTCTGATGACGATATGAATATTTTTACGATAGTTTTCATGCTCACGCTTTTATTCGTATTCTGTTAATCGTGGTGATAATGAGAAAATGTCGTCAGTATCCTGCTGGATGATGATGATAATTATTTATGTGCTGACATCCTGATAACAAGCTATATATGATGGATTTTGATTACGATAATAAATACTTTTGGCATGGCAATGGTAATGAATGACGATAAGATAAATTGGATTCGTTTTGAATTCTATTTAACTCAATATTTCGGCGTCAGTTTAGCGCTCTGACGCGTCCTAAATACAAATTCTATTTGACAAATTAATATAATTTTTTTAAATAATAATAAAAAATCGATCACGAAGCGGAATTCGCACCCGAAAATTTCGTCAGATTTTTTTTATTTAAAAGTGTGTATTTATTCATATGCTATAAGAATAAATATCAAATTCAAAGCTATTATTTATAGCTTGGAATTTGATATTTATTTATAGTTTATTTGACATAAACGTTGTCGGCAGTATCCCGCTGGTACATAGCCACAGCGGCGCACTGCGTGTCGCGCGCGCGGCTCCGTGACGTGGCGGTGTGGCTCGGCGCGCTGGACACTAGCGAGTCGCGCACTGCTAGACGATTGGGGTTTGTGTATAACTATACTTAATATTATAACGCTGAAGAGTTTGTTTGTTTTTAAACTATTGCATAGCTTCTATCGCGGGCCTTGAGCGCGGGGACCGAATCGAGAAATTCCGTAACGAAAATCCTCACGCTCTCCACTCCAACCGGCTCGGAGGTGTGGCTTGAAGGCATGCTATGCAATAGCTTTACCGCGGCAGTCCCCGAGTGCCACACGTCTTTTTTTTGTTTGAACACACTAATCTCGGGAAGTACGGGTCCGATTTGAAAAATTCTTTCGCAGTTAGCCCATTTATCGAGGAAGTATAGGCTATATATCATAACGCTAAGACCAACAGGAGTGGAGCACTGCGGGTAAAACTGCGGAGCACAGCTAGTCATATTATAAAAATACACACATTTAGCCTCAAATTCTTCATTACTTTACTAAGATTAAGCCAAATGGCGTTCCTGTATAATCAATCATTCGATATAGTTGCAAGCAAAAAAATCAGGATAAAATGTTAATCAGTAAAGATATAGGTAGCATTTTAATGGCAAAATAATGTTTAAATTCGTATATCAGTTGTTTTTTTTATGTTAAACTGTAACAAACAAGAACAAAAAATTTAATCATTTCTCTATCTAGATGATCCATCGAACGCTTTTATATACATAGCGTAAAAACAGTATTCAAACCTACATAATATAAACGCTTATTGAATGCTTAAAAAGACATTTAAGAAGAATAAAGATTAACAAAAGATTTTTTTTTTGCAGGGTAGTCCAAAAAATTCTTCATCCGTTATTTCAATTTCGAACAACCCAGCCAGACCGTTACGATATAGCCTTATTACGGCTTTCTCGACCAATCGTCTATACTAGTAACATCCTGCCGATCTGCTTGCCTGAAATGGACTTGCAGTTAGGGGGCAAGTCGGGGGTAATAGCTGGGTGGGGCAAGACAGATACGAGCTTGGGGCACACGGGGACAAATTGGTTGAGGTCTGCTACTGTGCCTATATTGAGTAAGTTCTTCATATTTCTAATATCAGTATTTTGTTTTTTTATGTCTTAAACAAGAAAAAATGTTTCTGTGATAAATACCAAAAAGTAAAATGGTGGTATGGTGGTGGTGCTATGTTATTATATTATCTGTGATAAAAATTAATGTTTTTTTTTGGTAAAATAGACTAAAATGATTTTAATTAACTGAATTAAACTAATGAATTATTTACTGAGTTCATTTTGAGTGTCAGTTTTAGAAAAATCATGTTCTACGGGTTAATCGCGAGCACTAGTTTTACATCTTACCTACGAAAATTTATGAATATTTATACGAAAAATTGTATCATTCCTCTGTGTCTGATTATAACAAAAGTTTAAAATTATCGTTTCAGGTACAGAGCAATGTATAAAATGGCATCAGAGCAAACAGATCTCAGTGGAAATACACCCTGAAATGATCTGTGCAGGACATTCGGATGGACACCAAGATGCCTGCCTAGGTACGTTAATACACCTAACTTTACAATTGACACTTTAACACAAACATTAATTCAAATTTACCATGTTAAATTAGCCGTTTTGCAGTCGACTAATAGTTCTTATCTGAATGCGAAATTTTGTGCTGATGTATGTTAACTGTTATGCAAAAAACGGCTCAACAATTTTTGAACATCGGTACTGAGTTACTGCAGTCGCGGATGTAAGCTGGTTGTATTTGTCATTATTTAATGCATATTCTTTATACATTATCTGTAATTTTAACTGATTTTGTGTGTCGCTAAACTCCTCATAAATAACTGGACCGATATTAATACAAAAATTTGTGTTTACGCGAATTCAAGAATTTTTTAATGTCTTTTACAACACGAGCGAAGCCACGGACAAAAGCTAGTATTATACATATACATATTTCTACATAGACATATTTCAATACAGGCGATTCAGGTGGCCCCCTTATAGTAAAGGACAATGGCCGGTACTACCTCGCCGGCATTACGTCCGCGGGCTTCGGCTGCGGCGTGGACCATCAGCCCGGCATCTACCACAATGTGCTCACTACAGCCAGCTGGATACGCGATATTGTGCACCCGACCGCTAATTATATTGACTTTTGAGGAATTAAAAGTCCCCAATTAAGTGGTCTTGAAAAGTCCCTAATTAAGCGGGCTTTTAGGGATTGAAAAGTCCCTAATTAAGCGGGCTTTTGGGGATTGTAATGTCTCTAATTAAGTGGGCTTTTGGGGATTGTAATGTCTCTAATTAAGTGGGCTTATCAAGAAAATAATGATAGGGAACTGACAAAGAAAAACATGACAGGGGACTGACAAAGAAAAAATGGCAGGGTACTGTCAAAGAAAAAAATGGCAGGGAGCTGACAAAATGACTAAAAATTACAAACTGACTTACCAAATTGAAAAGTCCCTAATAAAGTAGTCTTTTGAGGAAATGAAAAGTCCCTAATTATGTGGGATTTTCAAGAAAATAATGACAGGGAACTGACAAAATCTCTACACATATTACATACTGACTTCTTCGCGATTCATGATACGAGACAACTAATTGTATATTCACTTTTTAAATGTGCGGGTTTTTTGCGGAATTATGATGTATACGTTGATTTATGAAACCTAAAGAAAATGTCTTACTTATATTATAAGGGGTTTTTGTGAAAAGACGATGAAATGCATCGATTTTTAATGATATTAGAATTAAAAGTCTTAATTATTTAGAATTATGTGCCCTAATTTATAACTTTGTTCACTTTTAATGATGTAGAAAGTAATACATTAATTAATTATGTTCACTTCTAGCTAAATAGTACAATTAATTGATGTCGATGTAATTATGGACGTATCATATTATCTTACTAGCTTTCCACCCGCGGCATCGCCCGCGCAGTCAAAGAAAAACCCGCATAGTTCCCGTTCCCGTGGGATTTCCGGAATAAAACCTATCCTATGTCCCGGGGTAAAAAGAAGCCTATGTCCTTTCTCGTTATCAAAATATCTCTATACCAAATTTCATGCAAATTGGTTCAGTAGTTAAGGCGTGATTGAGTAACAGACAGACAGAGTTACTTTTGCATTTATAATATTAAGTATGGATGTGTTACGGATTAAACATTTTACTCATTAAATGCTGTATCAATAAATTCTGGAAGGGATGTTTAAAAAGGAAGATTGCCTATTTATTTATTTATTATGTAGATAAAACAAAAATATACAAATGCTTAACATAGCATAAGTCTAAAACGTACAAAATAAGGATAGTACAATATTAGACGAAATTATGTTTATATTTATATGTAACTAGCGGGCCTTCCCCGGCTTTGCCCGTGGTACATATTTACGTTTTCTCTACATAAGAACCATCCTCGTACTTCAAGGAATATAATAAAAAAAGAATTAACGAAATCGGTTCAGCCGTTCTCAAGTTATGCGCTTACCAACACATTTTGGGATTCATTTTTATTTTTTATATTATATGTATATGTATATGATAGGCATTCAATTTTTTTCTGCATTTCGAATTCTTTCCTTTTATTAATTTTGATATAAGAAAATATTTAACGTTAGGGTAAACGCAGGTATTAACGACCCCTCTAAGGCAATTTCAAAATCAACCATATTTTTTAAGTATACTGGTTCTTCTAAAGATTTATAATTTCATTTTATATGCTAGTGTTATGTATAAAAAATGTATTTATTGAAGCAAATACATTCTAATAAAGGATTATCTTGTAAAAAATAATTTACAATGTGACTTAGTCGATTGTTGCTATTACCGACCCATAAAAACGGCTGTGAAGCTATTAACGATTTTTATGCAGCTATTCCCGATCGTATGTGAGAGGAAGCCTTTTTCCAGCAATGGAATGTATAGAAGCTAGTGATGATGATGATTACCGATCTTAATAAAATGAAATAAAAATGCAAATATATTCGTATTTTTTTATTGTAGTTATTTTTAATAAAACAAATGAGTACTTTTTAGTAATGAACTAAATAATTACAAACTTTTAAATTAATCAACATAATACTATTAATATATGTACATATATTAAATTAAGGATTTCAAACTCTAGGATATTTCGTTATGCTATTTGATTGATTGCTTCGGCGAGTTGTGTTTTACTGAATACTTTTCGCCGCTTTCGTGGCTCCATATTTCTGGAAAAAATATACCTAATTATATGTTTTATGTTAATTGAACCTAAAAAAAATATAATTTTTAATAGGCACCTATTATGTCATAAAAGTAATAAAAATATATTTGCACGCTCAATTACGAGCGGAATGTTTAAGGATCAATATTATCTGTATATACAAACATCTTTATTCTACATTCTGCAAATAAAGCAATTTGAATTTGAATTTGTAGATGAGAAACTAAACAATCTATATTCGATCGGTAATAGCTTCCTATAGTTGCTATTGCCGACCCACATGGGTCGGTATTAAAGTATGTAAGTATAAACCTAAATTGTATTACCGACCCATAAAAAAATGGTTATTTTAATTCATTTGACCATCAGACTATAAAATAGATTATAATTGATTAATGTCATACAAAATATGAACAAATGCATATTGTTTAAACAAAAAAAAAACAATGATTTACTACTGTAACTATTCGATAGGGATCCTCGAAAATATCATAACTTTGTATAAATTGACAACGCTAAAAGACACAACACTAGACAAAAAAGTTTAGTCGCTAATAGATTTTTATGAAGACTCATAGCTTAGATTTAAACTGGTCCATAAGACCACTTGTGTTAGTGTGATATAATAACATAAAAGAAAATAAAACAAAAAGTCACGTTGCTGCCATTGCCGACTTACGGGTCGTTGATACCTGCCACGACTTAAACTGGTGAAGCTAACACCGTCCCATTTTAATTTTAAGTTTTATCGTTTCAAATTACTTTTTATTAATAAAATGTTGTAAGAAATGAAAAGTTGACACTTAAATGCATTGACATTTAGTAATATAAATTAAAGTATAGATGTCATTTGTTTGTAAATGTCTTAAAAAGATACTCAGAGTACTTACCCGAAGGAACAACGGAACAGTACGACACGTCCTGCTTCCACGCTACCCCGCAGCAACTTACGCATTTTAACTCTTTTCTGCTCAGTTACTCACTCTAACGTTAAAGTATACGATGCTCAATTAATACATTCGTGTATAACTTTGCCTACCTATAGCTAGAATAGTTCTGGAAACGTTTAAATTTCGAATTACTTTTATAGGTCGGTAATACCTTCAGATTTTCGATGGGTCGTTGATAGCTGCGTTTACCTTAATTCATAAAACAGTTTATTTTTCATCTCAGAAGCATTAATTTTGTTAATTCATAAAATAGTTTATGGATAATCGTTAAAGATAATAATATACTTTCCATAAGGAAATGATTTTATACTGGACTAGCTGTGCCCGGTGCCCCGCAATGACCTATTATACTAGTAGACGCGGCATACGCCAACATCATTGCACTAAAAACAGCGTAATTAATACATACCTACTTACTAACGCTCTCTAACTCTCACGCACGAGACATAATACATGTCTCACTCATGTACTTCGTAATAACAACTGCCGATTAAAATACAAAAAGAACGTCCAGCCACGACGCTGAATGGTGCGTGACTAAATGAAACTCGGGCACTTAGCTGAGTTTTTTCTTGCCAAAATAGAGAGCGGGTAACGTATCTAGCTTTTTTATATATCATAGGTGCCCCGTGGTTTTACCCGCATTGCTCCGCTGCTGTTGGTTCTATCGTGATGATATTATATAGCCTAAGTAATTTCGGAGAGTAAACGCGTCAAACAAACAAACTCTTCAGCTTTATTATATTAGTATAGATTACAGCTTTTATCAATGTCGTGGTTTGAATAGCTGTGACATAAAGCTGGCCACTAACCGCACGACAAACTTTTACGATATTTTAATTTTTATATCGTTTATTCTTAATTGTATTTTAATTACTGCTTTTCATTATACACCGCATTTTATCGTAGATTACTGTTATGATAAATTAGCTTTAAAATGTTTTAGTGAGGTTAGGTTAGATTAATAAAATTATTTATTTATTTGTGAATTTATAAAGGAATTGAGTTATGTGAATTACGTTTTTATAGGATTTTCCGAAATTTAAAATTTCACATATTAAAAAAGAGCGTGTGTGTGCATACGTATCAGGAGTGAAACTTCTTTAGCAAGATTTAAAGATATTAAAATCGTCGCCTTACTCTATGACGTGACGGTATTGCCATGACGTTGAAATTTACTCTCCGCGGCCTAAAGAAGTTTTATTTCAAAAATATCTCAAAGAATTTATAAAAGTATTGGAATCTCATTGTAACTGTATGCTTGCCATTGTTTCCATTTGATCTCCTTTGTCGTTGTTGTGCAATTTATTTGGAAATAAATAAAAATTGTTGTTTATTTTGATGTATTTTATTTTGCCCCCTAGTGTGTATTGTATTTAAAATATAATGAAAATTATACCAATAAATATAAGAATTAAAGTTAAATATTATTTTTATCTATTATAATTTTTAAATTAAATAAAAATAATAAATATTTCAGGACAATTTTCACACACGGCACGATCTAATCCCATACTAAGCTTTCGCTTGTTTTATGGAAACCAGATGGCTGATAAACATACATACATATATAATTTTAAATAAATACTTATATAGATAATTAACACCCAGACACAGAGCAAACGTTCATTACACAAATATTTCCCCCGGGTGCAGGGAATCGAACCCACGACCTGTGGCTTGGAAGGCAGGGCCCCTACCAACCAAGCCAACCGGTCAGCCAAGAAGAATTATTATAAGAATATTAAGTATTGATACATATTAATAAAAATTTACAGGATTGACTAAAGCATTCATATTGATTACAAAAATCCTTAATTTTATATCTACCACGCGAAGTAGCTTAAATCAGGAAAAAAAATTGTTTTGCAAATTGTAGTTCTAAAAATATCATCACTAATTCCCGTATCAAACTTCAGTTATGAAAGTAAACTTTAATTCTATTGTGAAGTATTTTTGATAACTATTTTAGCACCTATTTATACCTACCTAATTATTTAAACCTAACTTTTGGTATTACTACAAAAATTTATCATAAAGATTACCATGAATCCGAGCGATTTCCTTGAAAATTAAATAATTAACATCATGTAAACTCCAATATTACAAGTCTTTGAAACTGGTAAAGTCACTTTCAATAACGACCATACTTCTATAAGGAAACACCAATTTACAATTTCAAACTAAAATTGACCTTAACTACATCGCACTAAAGTACAAAATGTTGTAAGACACACTATGATTAATCAAGTTGGCAATTGTATGGACCAATACGATTTAGAACGTAATTACTTTGATATAAAGTTCATTTTTGCTTGTACATAGTATAGAACGGTAACCACAAGTCTTGTAAATGTCAAACAACACAGTCGGCAAGAATGTCGCGGAACCGCGACGACGTATTCGAAATTTGAATTTAAACTGGCCAGTAAAATTAAAAAATGGTGGGAAATCTGTGGTTATCTTTTTTTATTGTGATAGTTTTGGCGGCAGTCCTCGATGGCCAGACCTTGGGAGGTAAGTGAAAGGAGATTTGACACAAAGAGGTTTTAGTTAGCTATTGCTACAGTCTATTACAAAACGTGCGTCATGTAATTTTTATAAAGAGAAAGTACAGTCGGACGCCCGGCATAAACGATGATGTAGAGTGATTGAAGGTCGTGCAAGCGTGATATTGGCACAATAAGGTTTAAAAACTAGAATTTGCATGGTATTCCAATAAGTTTGAAGCAATATAGTAATATACTAATACGCTAGTCTACATATTATCAATATTCTTAAAAGTTAATCAAAAAACGCTTAAACTCATAAAATTATTGTCACCGATCCTGTCCGTTCAGGTGGTCGGTTACATACAAACATGTGTATATACATAGAAGCGTGTAAGAGAATAGTAAAATTTTCAATTCGCAAAGTGTAACTGGCAGAGAATGCCTCTAGTATCAAGTTCGCCCTTGACTTTATATTTACATTTCAATATGCTTAAATGAATTCTGTTTTTTAGACTTATTTGTCTTGAAAATTTTCCAACAGTTGTCAATCTATAATAATCTTAAAAACACAAATTCTTGACTTTGACAGTTTTTCTTGAAAAATTTCCAATAAAATTGGAAAATTTTCAAGAAAAACTTAAACCTACAGGATAAATTACTGATGTTGTATAAATTCTCAAGTCTATCTGTAAGGCATGATATTCCTTATTAATATATGGAATATCAACCTACTTATCCTACCAAATGGGCGATTTTTCAAAATACGGTTTAAACTTTGTATTATAAACAAACAACCATTTAACAAGTGATAACTGCGTTAAAAACAACCGACTTCAAACCATGGACGAATATAATGTTCAAACTTAACAAAATTTACAAATACCTACAGACAAAAATGCTTATAAAATAAAAACTACTGGGCCTATCCGAATAAAATTTTTATGGGACCAATTCGACACCATCCCGCATCGAACTAAAAAAGAATCACGTAAATCGGTTCAGAAACCTCGGAGTAATCGGTGTACATACATAAAAAAAAAAACATACCGGCCGAATTGATAACCTCCTCCTTTTTTTGAAGTCGGTTAAAAAATCAGGTCAATTGGTATTTTACAGATTAAATTTTTAACTAAAGATTGAAAAATAATAACTAATAGTCAGTTTTGAGTAAGTTTGTGTGATGTCATGTTACAAAACAGTTCTTTCCTTTTCGATTGTAATGAATCAAAATCAATTCAGACATATTTTTATATAACAACTTATTCAATAAAATGAATCAGATGTTAAGACTTCAATCAAAAGTCCGGGTTCGAAAATGACGAGCACACACAAAAAATAATTTAAATATTCAGTTTATCTATATCTGTTCGCCTTTTTCAATCGGTGAAGGAAATCATCGTGATAAAACCGGCATTTTATAAAGTCAATCTATACTAATATTATTTTTTTTATTTTTATTTATTTTGGTAGGTAATCCAACAGCTTTACATTTTATAAGATTTTACTATTTTGTTGATTAATTGAACAAATTGCCAATAAGGATTACAACATATTATTCTTAAGAATAGACCATAAACTAGAAAGGTATACAATAATATTAATAAAAAACACAAAAATAACTACAATACAAACTTAGTTACTTAATGTGTGTGAGCGCATGTATGTGTGTGTGTGTGTCTGTGTGTGTGTGTGTGTGTGTGTGCGTGTAGGTGTTGCGTGTGTGCTAGTGCTTGTTTAAATAACCATTTATTTTAGATATTTCATTAGCAAAGCGTTGTTTAGAGAGTAGGAAAATGTCAGCACTTGCGTACTCTGCGTTGTATACACGCATAATGCGGTTTAACACACCGTTTCGTGCATAATTAGTGTTAACTTTAGGGATGGAAAATAAGTTAGTCTGACGCGTACGAAAATCGGGTACATTCAATTGCATCGATTCAAGCAAGTCTGAGCAGTCAATGTGGTTATTCCATAATGCGTGAAGCATCATTAGATCACTTCGTTTACGTCGTATTTCTCTATTTCGTAGCGGACACAAGCTTCATCATAGTTGTCAAAATAAGTAAAGTTTTTAAAACTTAAAAACCTGAGAAACCTTTTTTGTATTGATTCTATTCTATCTATGTATACGGCGTAGCTGGGAGACCAAATACTCGACGCGTAGTCGAGTATGCTTCGAATATAGGCCGAATATAGTGATTTTATACAATTTATGCTATTAAAATCTTTACATGATCGCTTTATGAAACCAAGTTGTTTATATGCTTTATTTACAATGATATCAATATGTTCCGACATAATCAATTTTGAATCCAGCGTTACGCCTAGATCACGTACACAGTTCACTTCTTTTATCAAAACATCGTTTATTTTATATTCAAAGTGTATTGGATATTTTTTTCTACTAAAAGTGATTTTTTGGCATTTATTAACATTTACACTTATACGATTCTTAATATAATATGCTGCTAGTCTATCTAAGTCACTTTGAATTAGGCGGCAGTGTTCGACGGATTCAATTCCGTAGTAAATTTTTTTATCATCAGCGTACATTAAGTAGCGTACGTGTTGTATGCAGGTAAATATATCAAATAAGTAGGCATTGTACAGCAATGGCCCGAGAATAGATCCTTGGGGTACCCCAGATACTATGCCCACAAAGTCACTCTTAGCAGAACCCAAAACTACCGCCTGTGTTCTGTTTACTATGTAAGAACAAATCCATCTGTGTAGGTCACCTCTTATACCAAGTGCGTAAAGTTTATTTTGAAGAATAATGTGATCGACACGATCGAAAGCTTTTTCAAAGTCCGTGTAGATTACGTCTACTTGCCGTCCATTGTTCATTTCATCAAAAGTATAATTGATTAAAACGGATAGGTTAGTGACAGTGGAACGTTTTTTCATAAAGCCATGCTGTTGAGGTGGTATAAATTTATAGACAAGTGGTGAGATGCGTTTATGAATAACGATCTCGAAAATTTTACTAAACGAATTCAGGATAGATATTGGCCTATAGTTTACAATCTGGTTTCTTGGTCCACTCTTATGTATTGGAACTATAAGTGCCTCTTTCCACTTGGCAGGAAACTCTCCATAACGGTTGACTGACAAATTAAAAATAATAGACAAGGGAAAGCTTAAAGAATCAGCACATTTTTTTAAGAACACTGGGGGTATTCCATCACTACCAGCGCCTTTATTTGTTTTGAGACTTTTTAAAATATGTTTAATTTCAATTGCATCTATTTCAATTTGAGAAATCAATTCATTGTTCAAGCAAGACGATGGAAGGAGGTAATTTTCATATGAGTTAGCAGGGCTTTTAAAAACGCTTTCGAAATGCTGGCTAAAAGCAGAACATACTTCAGTCGCGTCGTTGTAGCTGCTATTCATATAGGTCATAGTATTGGGGTAACCTTTATTATTCTGTCTAAGTGATTTTATGTGCGTCCAGAAGCTTTTTGGGTCTTTACGTATATACTCTTGAATGCGATCTACATAATGTTTGTAGCATTTCTTTTGCAACATTTTTTGCCTAGAACGAAGCAAACAAAATTCATCAAAATCTAAAGGGTTCCCGTACTGTTTCCATTTTTTGTGAGCCTTTAGTTTATCCCGCACAACATGAATAAGTGGCTTACTGTACCAGTTAGGGAATTTAAGTGCTGTTTTTCCCTTGGTCTTAGGTGTAAAAAGGGTGATTTGAGCATAAAGTCTCTGATAAAATACATCTACTAATTCGTTTATATTATTACCAACCAAAATTGTAGACCAGTCAGTTTTAGACAAATTATCGTTTATCACAGTAAAATTAGACCGATGGAAGTTGTACCGCGGCTTGCAGGCTTTTTTCATGCATTTTAATGTTAAATCTCTAGTGTCGATTTCTAAGCACGGATGATATGAGTCCTCAGGTACGAGTGGTTGTGAAGCTCTAAGGACCTCGACTTGAAAATTGCAAAATATTAGATCAAGAGTATTGTGCGCGATATTGGTAAAAAAAATTAAACTGTTCCAGTCCAGATAGGTTACATAAGTCTAAAAAATCGCTACAAGCCATTTGTAAGTCCACTGAACCCCTTTTCAATTGAGTACAGCCGTGTTCAGACCATTTTACATGCGGAAAGTTAAAATCCCCAAGTAATAATATGTTATCATTCGGGTTATCAAGTAAGAAGTTGGAGAGTAATGAGGTGAAAGCCGCGACAGTTCTAGCTTGATTTTTATCAGGAGGTATGTAAACGGCACCAATATGAAGGCATCGACGATTTTCAGATCCCAAAGTGTTTGAGGGTATAGTAACCCATAGCGATTCACAATCGTCGGTAGACTTCACAGGCTTTTCTTGAGCGAACATAGATTTTTTACAGCAGATCATAACGCCACCTCCAGTTTTCTTGCCAGAAAGATTCAGGTCACGATCGTATCTAAAAATGTCATAGCGATCATCACATAACTCTCCATTATAGAAACTGTCAGTTAGCCAGGTTTCGATTGCAATAATCACGTCATAATCATGTAATAGAACATTCAATTTAAAGTCCTCAATCTTCGTACGCAGACCACGAACATTTTGGTAAAATACTTTTGGAGCATTAGCCATTGATATATTGTACTATAAAATTCAGAAATATCGCAATACATAATAGAATCCTATCCCATATACATATTATATTATTCAACGCTATGTATAAAAGCACTATATCAAGTGTAATTATGATGTGTAGTGTAATGAGTAAAGTGTGAGTTTGTTTACAATGCATATTCAAAAAACAAGAAAAATCAACATTTAAATTATACGTAGAGATTAATATATTAGAACAGAAAATAGCAAAAGTAAATTCTAAGCAATTTTCGACAAGTCCTTTTTTGACGCTATAGATAAAGCTGGTGATTCCTCGTTTTTTCTTAAAAAAATATGGCAGTTCCTCACCCAGACAAATTTGTAAGACTTTTTTGCAGCAATATCCTTAGTTTCTTTTAGAAGGACTTTGTTATTGGGGGTCAAGTGATCGAAGACGTAGAACCTGGTTGGCTTGCCGGCAAAACCAATATCCTTCGTTGTAATACCCTTAGTTTTCCGTAAGCCTGATAGAATCCTGTCTTTTACGTTACGGTCTTTTAATTTGATGACAAGTGATCTTATAAAGCTGAAGAGTTTGTTTGTTTGTTTGAACGCGCTAATCTCGGGAACTCCTGGTCCGATTTGAAAAATTCTTTCGGTGTTAGATAGCCCATTTATCGAGGAAGGCTATAGGCTATATTATATCATCACGCTAAGACCAACAGGAGCGGAGCGCTGCGGCTGCGGGTAAAACCCCGGAGAACAGATAGTTTAATATAATTAATATAATATTATGTACATCTTTACATACTGCGATTTTTTTATTAGAGAAGTAAAAGGATAAGTTTCACCTTGTGGGGTTGTAAAGCAAATGTATTCACATAATATTAGGTATTGTTTATTTTTTACGGGCCAATATATAAGACAATAGTTATATTGAATAGTTAGATTTTTTTATTCGTTTCCAATCGTGAGTTCTATCAAAATTCAACGGTTTTATCAAAATCTATTTAGCAGTTTTCAGAGAGTACTTAAAACAATAGATAACTAAGTATGTAACTTTGAATTCAGAATGAATATTACCTTAAGTATGTTTATGTACGTCAGACGTAAAGTAATAATAATAGAATTCTTTTAAAAGGAAATTAATTATTTTTATAATTACGTTAGTGGTCTCGTGCGGTCATTTTATATGGTCACAGATAATAAATAGTATAGGCTTATTAAATGCCACTATCATTAGTTACAATTATTTTAAATATGCTCATATTATATTCACTTACTTTATTTTTTAATACATACATATGTAGTAACTATATATTTCCTCTTCACGATATTTATATTTATGACAAAGCCACGTTTGAATTCTAAATCTAAACCAGTCTCGAAGCCAGCTGAAAACTCACAAAAATTTCGTTAATATCAGTCTAACCATTTTACTGATGTATCATGACACACTTGTGACACACACAAGCACAGAAGAAAGATAGATACAGATAGAAAAAAAAGTATAAAGTATTGATAAGCACTCTATACTATTTAATATTATAAAGCTTTTGTTTACTCGTTTGGTTGTTTGGAAGCGCTGATCTAAGGAACTATGAGCCGATTTTAAAAATTCTTGTTAATTAATTCAGTGTCATTCATTTATCAAGGAAGGCTATAAACTATATGTATATCGTCATAATAAGACCAATAGGAGCGCAGCAATGCGGCTAAAACTACGGGGCACAGTATAAACATACAGTCAACGCTATAAGTATAGTATATTCATTTATCGAGGAAGGCTATAGACTATTTATCGTCATAATAAGACAAATAGGAGCGGAGCAATGCGGGTAATACCGCGGGACACAGTGTAAACATGCAGTCAACGCTATAAGTATAGTACCTATATTAGCTTACCCAGCTGTTCCATAACAATTAAAAAAATCATGCGTAATACAAGAATAAATTACTTAAAAAACGTTACAAACGTGCACACAAGTTATATAATTTCGCTTGCCATGGGCAGATGGACAACCCGTCAGGGTTTCAAGGTGAACAAGGTATTAATATTCTGGCCAGCACCGTGGCCACTGCCCGCTTGACGTTACAAAATGATCCACATTTGTGTGACTTAACAGACTTTTAAAAGGATTATGTGATTTGAAAATCGATAAGTAGGACTATAATAAAATGCACAATACTATATACTTAGTTACGAATTTACTACATACATCATACGTCTTATCCCAAGTAAAGAAACATTTAAAATTAAGAAAAATATATTATGTGAACCTATTTACTATCGAAAAGTGAAATAATTATTACGTTTTAACTTTATATTTAATTAAAAGTAAATAAAATGCCTATGCGTTCAAATATAAACTTGCATTTTTCCATAATAATCAAAAAACATTGAACAGATCTTGAATCAACTTATGTTCATATTATGTCAAGTTCAAAAGAAGTTTATACGAGTTATTTTAGCATGTGTGTGTGTGTGACCACTACCAAAGTAAGCGTAATAATCATAAAATATGTATGTTACCTAGTAAAACAAGGCACTTTTCTAAAAGTATTTTTGGAATGGGTCCAATATTGTATAATAAATTGCCTAAGGCAATGGCAGAAATAGGAAATACAGCTCTATTTAAATCTAAATTAAAAGAACTTTTAGTACAGAAATGTTATTATTGTGTAAGGGACTACATTAATGATAAATCACTTGACATTTAATATGTATAATAACTATTGACTTATTGATGTGTATTTTTTTATTATTAATGAATTTGATAATTTAATAATAATATTGAAATTTAGGATAAAATTATTAATTGTAATTCCATATGCCTTGACGGGTAGAATATGGCTGGATCTCATATTTGTATAACACCTTGTATTGTACCCATGTTCATGGAATAAAATATTTGAATTTGAATTTGAATTTGAATATATGAATGACTGTGTTATAAATGGGGTATCATAAAGAGTCTTACATTAAAACATATTTAAAGCCGAAAACAGCTTTCAAGGGCATATTTTAAAGGTTTTTAGAGCGCGAATTTTCACTGCGGATATGAGAATTTAGATTAATTAATCTCGCTAAATTATGAGAAGGAAATAAAATACAGTTTACAAATCACATGTACCTTTTTTTTTATAGTGGGGAAATCTTCCAAAGATACCCACGGCCCCCGGGGAAGGAGCCGTGGGTTATGTCGGATTCTTACCGACTAAAACCCCACTGTGTTCCGTCGAGCCGCTTTAATGATGGGGCCGCGGGTATTGGTTAGAATTATTCCGCTACAAATCACATGTACCTGCGACAATTTGTAAATACAAAATCAGGTTCCACGTTGATATGTTTGATATGTGACATATTTTACGTAAAATACGCATTTATAAAAATATTAAACTTTGACATAAATTAAAACGAATAAATAGGATAAACAACGGCTAACCTTCATTATATTTTTTGGTTATTTTACGTTCAATATAATATGTATAAATCCATAATAATATTATAAATGCGAAAGTAACTCTGTCTGTCTGTCTGTTACTCATTCACGCCTAAACTACTGAACCAATTTGCATGAAATTTGGTATGGAGATATTTTGATACCCGAAAAAGGACATAGGCTACCTTTTCTAGCGAAATATGTACCACGCGCGAAGCCGGAGCGGACCTCTAGTAAATAATACACCTACGACGATTTAAATTTGACCTATAGGTATATTATAGTTACGCAATATTGTTTGTCAAGTTAACCAAGTTAAATTCATGCTTATTTATATTGCAACTTTGTCTGTTACTTTTGCGAATTGCATCCGTTGTTCTATTAATTATTATTATATTAGCTTTCCGCCCGCTTCTTCGCCCGCTTCGTCTGAAACCTAATAAATCATATACTTTTAAATAAAAGAATAATTATCAAAATCGGTTCGACCTATCGAAACTCAAAAAATACAGTCGAATAGTTGAACTCCTTCTTTTTTGAAGTCGGTTGAAAATATATTATATATTAATAAATACATAGATTTTGATGCGATGTGGTTAGTCAGCGCTATAGTAATCTTATCGTGAAAAATTAGATGGAAACTTCCATTATTTATAAAGATAAGTGCATGTTTTTCACACGATTTCACAAGAATTACGCAGTTTTTATTGAGAACTAGCGGTCTGCCCCGGCTTCGCCCGTGGTACATGTTTACGTTTTCTCTACATAAGATCCATCCTCGAACTTCAAGGTATATTATAAAAAAAGAATTAACGAAATCGGTTAAGCCGTTCTCGAGTTATGCGCTTACCAACACATTTTGGGATTCATTTTTATATTATAGATTAATTTTGTTTTCAGATGATCAGCACTTTTTATTTTTGTTGACTTTTTCTCGTATAGCTACCAGTTCCCAAAATTTCGTTTATATCGGTTCAGTGGTTTTTTGGATCCTTAACTTAATAGCGAAGTTAACTTTCGCATTTACGTCAGTAGGTTAGAAACAGATGGTTTATTGCACGATACAAAAGAGTTAAACGGGCGCCAAGCTTATATGTTACTAGCACAAACTACTAACGACAGATGAGTAGGTAATTAATTAGTAATTACTTTATACGTTAAACTTAACTTATATATACGTATTAATAAAATTTAAATGTCATTTTATATGTGAAAGCATATTTTTTTACATTCCATAAAACACTTTTTTGTCCGTCTCATTTCGCTTCGGAACGGCTACATTCAATACATCAGTTTTACACGTCAAGTCGTATTTATTTAAATAAACAAACAACCAAAACGAAATAGATTAAAAGATAATGACTCTAAAATTGAAACATCTTGTTATTTATTGAGCAAATAAAAAATAATAGAAATTCGTCATTATTATTTTAACCGAGGTCATTTTCGCTCATTGCAATAACTTTGCAACTTGCAACTGAATAGCTATGTTTTTGTTAATTATTTAGTGAATCTGTTTTATCTTGATGAAATCTATATTTTTTGATGTATATAATAAGTATATAATATATAAAAATCTTTTAAATTTTTATATATTATATACTAGCTTTCCACCCGCGGCATCGCCCGCGCTGTCAAAGAAAACTCGCATAGTTCCCATTCCCGTGGGATTTCCGGGATAAAACCTATCCTATGTCCTTTCTCGGGTATCAAAATATCTCTATACAAAATTTCATGCAAATTGGTTCAGTAGTTAAGGCGTGATTGAGTAACAGACAGACAGACAGACAGAGTTACTTTCGTATAAGTATCGTACAAATACGATAATTTTTAGTTAAATGTCTATAGTGTGAAAAAAAGTTTCACTTTTACCGTGGTTTCATAAAACCACACAACATTTTTCTTTCTACGTTTTTATACTGATCCTATATCAATATTACTTAAAAATTAAAATCAATATCGAAAGGAGAAAACACACTGTATATCCTACTACATAAATATTAACGAAAGTATGTTTGTTTATTTGTTACTCCTCACATAAAAACTGCTGAATCGATTTTCATGAAATTTTGCACACACATAGAGGATAACTTAGACTGACACAAAGGATAGTTTTTATCCCGAAAATACCACGGGATCGGGAACTATACAGCTTTTCCTTTGACTACACGGGCGAAAAGTTACAAGTCATCTTAATAGTCGAAAAATGTATAATTTAAATAAGCCAGTTGAAAAGCTGGTCGGGTATAATATATTATCATATCTAGGACAGTATATGAAAACAGCGAGGCTTTACGCATGCCAGTGAAAAGTGTCGTAGAGCATAAAATTATAGACTAAATAACTGTAATCAAAGGAAATTGTATAAAAATTACATGGACGCTTGTGCGTACTATCTAATCGTTGTTTTGAAGATAATGAGACTTAAATTGTTTTTATTTTGGTATACATGTATTTTGGTGTAATGACTGATAAGAAAGTATATTTAACTTTAAAATGTTTAATGAGATATTTCCATATATGTACTCAAACATTTATTTATTCAATTAGACTTCTTCTAGAACCACTTTTGAATCGTCATTACACATTTTTAACATTTACCACCGACTCGGAAAGCAGTATCTATGGAGAAGAACCGGCAAGAGAATCCATAGTTGTTTTATAATCATGTCAATATTACAATTTAATTCTACATGGTAATATGTAACTACATATGACATAATATGCCAAAAAACTATATAACATTTTAATCATGTTGAATTTCATTTTAAAATTAAATGAATGTTTTCGAAATAAATTTAGAACGTAAATATTAAGCCTACATTCAATTTAATAATATACCATAACAAAATAAAAATATATCATCAGCCTATAGGCTACAACAGGCTATGGCTGAAAAACAGCGGTGAAAGCACTGGCCTTTTAGTCATTGTTTCCACCATATGCTGAGTCCATAGCCTTTTCGTAGTAAACTGTTATTTTTCTTGTGTATTTTTTTTGTTTATGCGTTTGATTTTTACTGCGAATAAATTCTTATTCTATTCTTCTTCTATTCTATTCAGCCTTATTTAAGGATTTTTTATTTACCTACGGTCAGCCCCGGCTTCGCTCGTGGTACATGTTTACGTTTTCTCTCCATAAGAACTATACTCGTACTTCAATAAATATTATTAAAAAAATTTTGAAAATGTGTGCGTGTACTAGAGTACACACGTATGAAGTGAAACTTCTTCATGACCTTATTTTTCAAAAAATAATTTACTATATGCAACTTTACAGAAATACGTCGAATCACGCGTGGTAGGGACAAGAAAAAGATGGCGCGTAACGGAAAAATGTCAAGCGTAACGAAAAAATGTTACACTAATTTTTATCCAACCCCGATAAAGAAGTTACACTTCAATAATGAAATCGGTTCGGCTGTTCTCGAGTTTTGCGCTTAACAACACATTTAGCGATTTATTTTTATTGTATAGATTATTTAATATGATTTAATTTTACTTTCCAGGTCCCATGCATGGCAAGGTGGTAGTATGCTACGTAGCCACCTGGGCGGTATACCGGCCTGGTGCGGGCAAGTTCGAGCAGAGCGATCTGGAGCCCTCCCTGTGTACACACTTGGTGTACTCCTTCGCGGGGTTGGACGAACATACTAATAGCATTAAGAGTCTCGGTGAGGGTTATTCTGAATTCATTTATTGTGGTTTGTAAAAAGATAGTCATGCTTAACGTCTAACATGACGTCGTAACTGAATATTAATTTAGTGGAATAAAAAACCCAAATGGTCGCCTTACTCCATGACGTGACCGTAGTGCAATGACTCGACTTTGAAATTTTACTCTCAACGCGCCTAAAGAAGCGACTTCAAAAATAAAAAAAACGACATGAAAATAGTCATATATTATGCTTAAAGCTATTTTTTGAAATTGATCTATCTGTAAAAATTTCTCTTATGTACGTCGTCACTATTTTATCAAGAAAACTAGTCCCCATTAATGAATAGTCTTGAATTCCTAATGATATTCTAATTCGTTAATATTTTTACAAAGAAATACGATAAATGCTTTCCTCGTTGATAAACAATGGTCATAAATTTAAGCAGTAAACATAAAATTCACAAAAGATGCTTTTTAAATGGTTTTTTTTTATCAAAACACTAGCCTTCTGCCCGCGGCTTCGCCCGCTTTGTCTAACACCTAATAAATAATATATTAAACCTTCTTCTTGAATCGCTCTATCTTATAAAAAAACCGCATCAAAATCGGTTGCGTAGTTTTCAAGATTTAAGCATACAAAGTCACATAGGGACAGAGTAAGCGACTTTGTTTTGTAATATGTAGTGATATCATATCCATAGAATTTTATACAATTTACTATATATATAACATTTATTACAAAATTCCAGACCCTTGGCAAGATTTAGAAAAGGACTATGGCAGAGCTGGTTACAAACGACTTGTAGCCCTTAAAGAGAGGTACCCTCACCTCAAAGTGACAGTTGCTATTGGTGGATGGAACGAAGGATCTGCTAAATATTCCAAGATGGCCGCCAGCCCGGAGTCCAGAGCGAAGTTTATACAGAGTGTCATGACGTTCTTAGAGTATGTATTTTTATATATCAATTTAGGTAATTGATATATAAAAATACTTTAATATTATAAAGCTGAAGAGTTTGTTTGTTTGAACGCGCTAATCTCAGGAACTTCTGGTCTGATTTTAAAAATTATCTCTATGTTAGATAGCCCATTTATCGAGGAGGGCTATAGGCTATATATCATCACGCTAAGACCAACAGGAGCGGAGCAATGCGGGTGTAACCGCGGAGCACAGCTAATGTTTCATATAATTAAAGCTTATAAAGCATGCAAGCTTTTTAAAGCATTCAGTTAAATTTATTAATGTACTTATGTAAAATATATATTTTGATATTAATAATTAATTAATAAACATTCAGAAATGACAAAAATTTTCCTTACTGTTATATCAATATTGTTACCTACAATATTGTATTAAGTACGTACTTAAATTTAATTTAACAGCACTTACAAGTTCGACGGTCTTGACTTGGATTGGGAATATCCGACCAGACGAGATGGAAACCCAGAGGACAAAGTTAACTACGTGTCTATGGTGAAGGTATGATTGTATATTTTATATTATATTCGAGATATAGCAAAAGAAGACTTTTTATTTTGTGTTTTAAATATAAATAATATGAAGATCTTAATCCAATATATGTAGTAATATATATTCCGACTGTACATTATCTATAGTAATTAAACAATTAGAAATCAATAGTTTTTAAAAACCCTCTATTTTTATTCAGTTGCTAGGAAAAAATACTTCTTTTAAGCGATAAAATAATTACCTATTGTTTGTTCTCTCGTAAACTCGGGATCTAATGCACCGATTTCAATAATCTTTTACCGATAGAAAGCTAAGCTATCTGTGAATATCATAGACTGTATTTTATTGTGTTTTGCCAGCTAGTTATTAATAATTTTCTCCCATCTCCAGGAACTAAAAGACGCCTTCGAGTCGCGCGGCTACATCCTCACAGCCGCGCTCGGCGCCGGCAAGGAGACCATGGACGCTGCTTACGATTTGGCCAAGCTCAGCCGATACCTGGACTTCATACACATGATGTGTTATGATTACCACGGGACTTGGGATGGGGTTGTGGGGGCTAATGCTCCGTTGAGAGGCACCAATGATCAAGATGTGTTGAGCGTGGTATGTTTCTCTATTGTTTAAGAATAATATTTTGTATATTAGGACAATTTTTTTTTGTAATAGATTATAATATGTTAGATCATGACTATTCTGTTTACTTTTACTAATTTTATAATTTTTGATAGTAGTTATAGATTTTAGGTTAGAATTTAGGTAAAGATTAGCGTATCTTCCGGTTTTTTTTTAAATAAGATAATTCTATTTTATTATGAGGTATATTAGTTACCTATGTACCTATATTGATTGTTGCTATCTCGTATATGAATTAATGAATCTTATTTAATCCCTATTACTCTTTTGTGCTTTTCTATAATAATTCTCACTCAAAGTGAAAATTCTTAACTAAATCCAATTCCATTTTTAATACCATACAATTATAAATATATATGGTTTTATGAAACCACGGTAAAAGTGAAACTTTTTTTCACACTATAGACATTTAACTAAAAATTATCGTATTTGTACTTTAATTATCGTACGTATCGTGCGTCACGCGACATGCGCTACACAGACCAAAAAGTTTGAGACGATGTAATAAAAGTTTCACTTTAATATAATATAATACAATACTTCAATTTCCAGGAATACACAATAAAATACATGCTAGCGCACGGTGTGAGCCCGTACAAGATGGTGCTCGGTCTGCCGATGTACGGCCGCAGCTTCTACCTCGAGAATCCCGGAGTAAAGAAGATACTGTTCGGAGTGACAGCTGTCAAGAGTACGGGCTTCCCCGGACCGTTTACTAAGGAGGCTGGGTTCTTGGGTTATAATGAGGTGCGGAACTTATTGAGTTTTACATCATAATCATTTATCCATACTAATATTATAAATCCGAAAGTAACTCTGTCTGTCTGTTATTCAATCACGCCTTAACTACTGAACCAATTTGCATGAAATTTGGTATAGAGATATTTTGATACCCGAGAAAGGACATAGGATAGGTTTTATCCCGGAAATCCCACGGGAACGGGAACTATGCGGGTTTTTCTTTGACTGCGCGGGCGATGCCGCGGGTGGAAAGCTAGTTCACCATAAATAAAAAATTAAATACATAGAAATCATTATCTTAAATAATTAAACATATAAAATACAAAGACATTATAATAGGACCTAATGATTAAAAAGATAGTAATATGACCTGCAGGCCTCTAAGACAGCCTATTGTTATGGTGTGATAGCACAGACTAATAATAATATACTACGTACGTACTACAATTAGTGATAGTTTAAAGTTGAAAATATACAGTTCAATTAGGTATTGTCTAGAAAAAATCGAGATGAGAAATTTTAAGGACCTGCATAGTTAATAGTGTTAATACCGTGTCAAATTTACATAAAGTGACTTCGTTATTTTAATATCCACAAATAATATTTTTTCCCATTAGCTAAGACAAAACTCGTAAAACGTACTTGTAAAATGTATAATATAAGTAAATATTGTGTACTATAAGTAAATAATTATATTAATTTTCATGTTTTCGTCAGCCTAAAACTACTTATCTAAGTAAAATCGATTTAATTTTCCATACAATTCCATAGATATGCATGGAAACAACAAACAAATCGACAGAATGGACACACCACTGGCACGAGCAGACCGCCACACCGTACTTACGAGATGGAGCTAGAGTTATCACGTATGATAACGCGAGGTCTATTGCTATTAAAGTCAAGTAAGTATTCATGATTGTTTTAATCGGTTTGCGTTGATCATACCGTGATAAAACTAGCTTTCCGCCCGCAGCTTCGCCCGCTTTGTCTAAAACCTAATCTAAGTATAATAATATTATAAAGCTGAAGAGTTTGTTTGAAAGCGCTATTCTCAGGAACTAATGGTCCGATTTGAAAAATTCTTTCGGCCCATTCATCGAGGAAGGCTATAGGCTATCATCTCTCTAAGATCAACAGGAGCGAAGCAAGCGAATGGCGAAGCAAGGTGAAACCGCGGAGCGCAGCTAGTAACTTTTATACTAAAACATTCCTCTTGAATCACTCTATGAATAGTATCAAAAAATCGCTCCGTTGCAATGCAATGCAAGGACAAAATATTATATACTTTCGCATATACGTAATAGGTATTATATAGGAAAGGATAAATAAATAAATCGATGTAGGTATTTTATTGAACATAGTAGGTACATATGTTTAATTTTTATATGTGTTAACAAATAATAAAACATGGACATACAAAGTCCCAACTAAGTATTCCTTTTTACTTTATTAAATCTGTCTATCAATTTTTCGAATCACGGCCAATCCAATCCAATCCATAAACGCAGACAACGAATCTATTCTAATTCTAAATTCAAACCAATACAAAAATTTTAAATTCAAAATCCCGCTCAAGGTAATATTTCTTTTTTTCTGAATGGCCATAGACTACAAGAAACAATGACATTAAAACATTTTTCAAAATCGCCGTTAAACTACATTGACTACCTTGTTGACTACAAAATATAACAATGACATTTAACTTTTTTCAGAATGGCAATTAACTTTTTTTTCAATGGCCATAGGCTACAAATAATAATGACATTTTATTCCAGAATGGCCATCGACTACGGTCTCGGAGGGCTGATGGTGTGGAGTATAGACACGGACGACTTCCGCGGCGCGTGCGAGAGCGAGACGGATGCGTATGTTGACTTCGTAGAGCGGTACGATAAGATTGTTGATGAACCGATCTTGCAAGAGGCGCTGAAAACATTGAAGTTGCCTGATGGTATGTATACTATAATACTAAAAGAGAGAAATACTTATTATTCCTCACAAAATAAAAGGAGCAGCGTGAATGTTAAATTATTAAATAAAACACTTATATTTACAGATAATATTTAATATATTGTCAATAGTTAATTTATTGTCTCAGTTCATAAGACTAAAACGTAATGAAACGTAACCTCTCTATGAAGCTATTTACGCAATGATCTAAGATTTACGCTATTAACTAAGCCAATAACACTTCTAAAGTCATAACTTTCCTTCTTACACAGTTAAGAATTAAGTAACGTGGCCGTATTTTCGTTTATTAATAAATTACGAAATAATATCTCTCATATATTTATTACAACTTCTATGAACAATATGCATTAGATTTCAATATTTTCCGCCGTTGAAAAAATTCAAATTTATTCTATTAATTGAAAACTGTTTTCCAGCAAACCGCATAGAAAACCTCAGCAGGCGCACAGCTTACGTGGTCTCCAACAACCGCCTCCACTTACGTTTACCAGAAGAAACTTATTCCAATTACAATCTCATGAGAACCATAAACGAAGCGACACTAATGGCTTTGGAGGAAAAGAGAATTCTAGACGAAATAGAACTGGTCAATAAGAAGAACGAGATAGAAGAAAGAGGCGAGAAAAGCGCAGCAAATGTGACAGCTGTCAGTGTCATTTGCATAGTGTTGAGTTTGCTCGCAATGAGGTTTTAGTTTATAACAATTTTTTTATTTTTTTTGAATGTCGCAAGTCATAAAATATTGAATAATATTTCTATTATAATTCCAAATCAAATTTATATGAAATAACTTATTTGGAAGTTACAGGCGTTACGGTTTTAAAACACGATTAATTATTTTAGATTTAATTTAGCATTGAAAAATGTATGCAATACTTGATTTGTGTTTGATCACTAGTGCCTTTAATTTCAAAAAAGGAATTACTCAAAGCATGAAAAACTAAGAAGCGAAATTTTTTAAAAGTAGGGCCATTACCATTGACGTAAAATTGAACCATTCACATGTTACATAATTATTATTATATTGTATTGTATTATGGACGCACTTATTACCTAATGTAATTTTTTTTTACATTGTAATTAGTATTATTTTAACATCACTAAAGATTTAAAAGCCAATAAGATTGACATTTACTTATTTGGTATCGATTTTTTTTTAAATATGTATATGTGTTTTTTTTATATACAATAATTAGAATTTAGGTGTTAGTGTAAATATTAAGGAAAAAACCACTAAACTGCCAAATCTGTGTATATTAGAGCTAGCTTTCGTCACCCTTCTTCACTTATAAGTTTGCTTTTTACAACATTATTATTAGAATTAAGAAAAATTCATCAAAATCTGTTCAGCAGTTTATATGATAAACTTTAACAACCCGTTGCTTTCTTATGTACATAATAAATAATTAAAATACCTAATGGTTATTTGAATAAGAATTAATTTTCAAAAAAATACGATTACTATTCAATAGGTATTTTTTTTAATTTCCTCATCGCGTACAATAATAATAAGGAACCATAACTTAACATTTTAATCTTAAAACTAAAAAATGTTGTGTGGTTTTATGAAACCACGGTAAAAGTGAAACTTTTTTTCACACTATAGACATTTAACTAAAAATTATCGTATTTGTACGATAATTATCGTACGTATCGTGCGTCACGCGTGGTCACGCGACATGCGCTACACAGACCAAAAAGTTTGAGACGATGTAATAAAAGTTTCACTTTAATTCTTAATGTTAATTAACACAATGTTACTGAATATATTACTATTACTCGAAAAAAAACACTGCCATTTTGAATACTCAGCAATTTTACATTGTAATGACAACAAACTTATTGTTTTATACAATTTGACAGTTTTATACTTTGTTAACTTTCTGTATAAGAAACTGAAATGTGATAATTTTTGATGTCTTTTTGTAATAAATATCTTTGATAAATTTGTATTTTTTTATTTAACCCTTAGTCCTACGCATATACCATTAAATAAATAAATATTTCGGGACAATTTTCACACACGGCACAATCTGATCCCATACTAAGCTTTCGCTTGTGTTATGGAAACCAGATGGCTGATAAACATACAATTTTTAAATAAATACTTATGTAGATAATTAACACCCTGACACAGAGCAAACATTTACGTTCATCACACAAATATTTGCCCCGGGTGGGAATGGAACCCACGACCTCTGGCGTGGAAGGCAGGGCCACTACCAACCAAGCCAACCGGTCAATTTTATAGTGTTCGTTATTTTTACAGATTACCTCAATAAAAAATGTAAAAGTATGTGTTAATATGTTACTAAGTTGTTAGGAATTAACATGAACTAATATGTGTATCTGCTTCTATTTCGGAAAATCCATATATAAAAAACAATATTACTTTTGACCGAAATAAGCTTTTACTAATCTATACTAGTAATATAAATAAAAATAAATAAATACTATATCTATAAAGCTGAAGAGTTTGTTTGTTTTAACGCGCTAATCTCAGGAACTACTGGTCCGATTTGAAAAATTCTTTCAGTATTAGATAGCCTATTTATCGAGGAAGGCTACATGCTATATACCATCACCGGAGCAATCAAATCTATACTACTATTATTATCAAGGAGAAAGATTTGATTAAAATATCAAACTAATAGACCGCTTTCAAAAATTATTTCACCAGTAGAAAAGCCTCATTTTGTATTGTTTTTAACGAGGTAACATTGGAGGAGTATCAAAATAATAGAACAGATAAATAATAAATATATATTTTATTACAATAAATAGTTAACTTGATAATACTACAGATCTTCATAGGGTGAGCCGCATCTCACGTTGTAGAAGTGATCACAGACCTGACATGAAAATAATGATAGTTATAGCACATATAAAATAATAATATACGTTTTAGGAGCTTATTAAAATTAATGTAAACTTTCACAATGACAAGAAATTTAACACTAGTCTATTTTAAAATATACAGAAGTCATATTATATACATAGTTTAGTTTTAGGTAGGTATCTAGAACTAAAATGGGTTGACTGAAAGAAAATGCTTACGCACGAATGAGGCAAATATTAAATATGCGATTTTTATGCACTTAAATATTATATAATATTATCATGAACAAATTAATATATTAAAAAATCTAAATTACGTCATTTATTTACCTGAAATTGTTCATTAAATAAAGTTCCATTGGTGCACAAATCCGTGCTAACTAAATGTTGTCGCCAACAGAAATGGTACGCCTGAAAAAGAGTCGAGTATAAATCAAATGACGATTGACTACGTTAGTATAATATTGTAACAACCGTAAAATTAGACAGTCGTTTCCTAAAATTCTCTTCATCACACTTTAGAACATTTAATTTACAAGATGGTATATATTATGTAAAACTATTAAAGTAGCTTTCTGCCCGTTCCTCCATTTGCATATATATACACAACTTTTGTGCGTCAGAGTGTCATAATATGAACATTTTGTCACTAAATTCGAAAAATACTACAAATAAAGAAGCATGGTGCTCAATTCCTATTCCTAATCCTTGTAGTTTGTTGTGTGTGTGTTAATTTTTGTTGATTTCGTCTATTATTTTTTTAGTTTATCATCTGTTGTAATATACTCCGAATTAGTTTATCGATTTCAGCTTCACTAGTCTGGTATTTAGTATACGCTTAGAGTATAGGTACGTTAGTAGCGTTTAAATTGGGCTATGCGCTTGTCCAGGCCATAATCTCTCTGCATCAATCCACACAAACTTTCGCATTTATAATATTAGTACTTAGGACTAAAAATATTATAGTTTATACCTGACAACCACTCTGTACATCAGCATAGTACCCCCTAGGGCGGCCAGCACAACTAAACTGTGTGGGGGGAGGCTTGTCAAACACAGGGTAAAGGGGAGGGTCGTGGGGTAGATGTAACGCGTGGTAATAGTCGTAGGGTGCCTGGCTTATGGCTGTCGATAGCGCTGTAATAAGTAAAGATTTTATTATTACCGCCCGTGACTTCGCCCGCTTTGTCTAGAACCTAATAAATTATATACTAGAACCTTCCTCTTGAATCACTCTATCTATTAAAAAAAACCGCATCAAAATCCGTTGCGTAGTTTTAAAGATTTAAGCATACAAAGGGACATAGGGACAGAGAAAGCGACTTTGTTTTATACTATGTAGTGATAGAGTAAAATGAGACTTTAATTTGTTTTTGGATATTTTAATGATGAATTATTTCAGGATGACCGATTATAATCGTCATTATCATGAATTATTTCAAAATGACATTACGAACAATAAAACTAATTTCTCATTCTCGTACGGGAGCTAGCAACGTTTAAAAAAAAGTCATTTTAGTATAGTTGGGTTTTTGATATACTGTTTCTCTTGCTATTTCGGTTAGATTCCGGGCTGTCTGGCTGGCCGCAGTGGTTGCGTTTATTAGTGCGCATCTTATCTGCACAGGAAAATATCCTTAATTTAAAGTCATTTTTTAACGCATAATTTTTAATCTCTTGCCTTTAGATAGATCCATCAGACATAATTTTTTTATTGCAAGACGTTTTTTTCGTTGTAAAATAGGTGCCATACGCAATTTTTATTTCAAAATAACTAAAATGTCATCGAAATAAGTGAAATTACATCAACATGAGTCCGCTTAAAAGGTAAGTAATAACTTTATTATTTATATTATATTATCCTTTTTTAATACTTATATTGAATAATTAGTAAACTAATATTTTTAATAGATGGTTTCATATTTATTACACTTTTGGGTATAAATATGAATTTGATGATATTTGTATTTTCTAGTGTTTGATTTTACGCGAGTATTATACATTTTGAAATTAAAGACTTGGGAAAATAATACAATGAATAAATCGCGTTTAAAATCCGTTAAAAAGTCTTTAATTTCTTGATGATATTTGGTTTTTATCAAGTTTACATTAACGTCCTATTTGAGGTTCGTTGGGAAAAGGAGGCGATATGGTAGATTGTTGCAAAAAAACTGTAAATAGTAAAATGAATATTATACATAGTATAAGTAACATAGTGATTACTTATCCTTCACGTGGACTCATGTTGATGGAATTTCACTTATTTCGATGATATTTTAATTATTTTAAAATAAAAATTGCGTCTGGCACCTATTTTACAACGAAAAAAACGTCTTGCAATAAAAAATGTATGTCTAATGGATCTATCTAAAGGCAAAAGATTAAAAATTACGCGTTAAAAAATGACTTTAAATTAAGGATATTTTCCTGTGCAGATAAGATGCTCACTATTAAACGCAACCACTGCGGCCAGCCAGACAGCCCGGACTGTAACCGAAATAGCAAGAGGAACAGTATATCAAAGAACCAACTATACTAAAATGCTCACTTGTCAACGTTGCTACCTCCTATACCATTCGTTTTTTGACTGTTGTATATTATTTCAAATCTAATCAAAAATAATTTTCTACGGATAGTGACAATCAATTAAATCGAATACCTACAATATTAACAATATATATCACCAGATTTCAATAAATCTACAAATTATGTTTTTAAAAAGTATCTAACATTTATAATTAGATACATAACTAATTAAAAGTTAAAATTAATTATTTTAATTACTAATAAATAAATTCAAAAGTTCAAAAAAATTTTTCTCATAACTTACCCAAAAGGAACATTACAACAATTTTAAACATTTTTATAAATTAAAAATAACTAGATATGCTACGTACACCACGTTCAACACTAATGAATGGCTTGTCATATGTGCACTTACTACATTTAATTTAGAATGTTAGTACTGATATGGGTATGTGGATGTCGTTATGCAATAGGGCGAAACTTTAAAATTATTAGTCTTACTAGAATCTATTAAAAGAGACATTTTAAATGTATAACATATGCCTTAGCACTGGGAATATTATAGTATTTTTTGGGTAAAATAGAATTTTCAAAAATATTAATACACTAGCTGTAGCCTACTTGCTCCTAAGCTTACATATGGCGCATTATGGTTACAGGAAAAAATTATAGTTATAGACCATATATGACGTGTTTTGTGTACTTATCGTTGGATATCGAAAAAATATGCTCTACATAATAAATGCAGTCTAATTTCGCTAGAAACGTTGTGTACTCTACCATTAAATTATACCATTTTTATGTAGTAGTTATAAGTTATATAGGACATCAGAGTAAGCTAAATAATATTTAAATAATGCTCGTTAATACTCTTAATTTCGTAGAAAGAAAGGAGTTTTTATATAATTGTTCAAATAGCTTACACTATTGCATAATACCATTCAAAGGATCTCGTATCATTTTCGCATGACCCGAAGGCTGTATTAGATACTCGACCTTGTATGTCATCCAATACTGACCATATTCAATTAAAACTATGCTCATACCTTGGTGTTACTTCCTGAAATTTTTCTCTTTAAGAAAACATAGATATTATGTTTTATATATATTACGTGAAAATTATTAAGTATAACTTTATATTATATTAAACTTTTTTTGCCTCGGTACTAGTACGTACCAATTAGCCTTATAAAGTTACACTATTGCAAATTTAATATTATTTATAAAGGTAATATTATGACGAATCTACAAAATGCAAAAAATGTTGTTAATTTATGTCCTTTTTTTGTTACACATTGCACCTCGAACTATAGGCGTTATGTTTTCTGAAGATCGTTGTTGATTGAATAATATGATCTAAAAACTAGGCTGATAATAATATAAAGTATGTACCTATATTGTAAATTATTATTTGTAGCTACATAAATGTAGATTATAATTTGATAAATTTATTTATGTAAATTATTTGATAAATATAATTGTATTAAAGTTTACAGTATAATATAATTGGATGCTATAAGCATTATACTTCGATATCTTAGATAACGTTGGTTAATACATTTTCAGACAGGCTTATTTCAAATTTTATTTGAGACATCCGTTCCATTTTGTTGACAATATATTGAATTATTAGGATAAGTATAAAGTATCAGTTTGATTGATTATTAATAACTAATTGTACTTACTAGGCGTTTAATTGAAAAGCTGATTTAGCTAAAAGGCTGTGAATCGATAATCAAATTCTGATACTCCTAATAAATAATAGAATATCTAAGCTTTAAGCTTGTGTTGGATTGTTTGGTTCCAAAAGCACCAAACTCATAACAGAAATTATTAAAATTTTTGTTTGTCTATACCTCATATTCTTGTTTAGAAACTTAAGTCTACTACAGAGTCGTAGAATAAACTCTAGTCATTAAAATATCAAAAATCTAGTACTGTACGTATGTAAAAAACATTAATAGTGACCTTTAATCGACATTCTAATTTCTAAACTTTGACAGTTGGTGAATAAACGAAATTTGAGATTCGGTTGACCTCAGAAGTCACTTTGTGTGGAATGCGCGGGCACAACTATGTTCGGTCCTGCATACTATTTATTTACCGCGGCTTATGATCAAAGCTATGAATATTATAATAATCTTAAATTAGAATGTAGATATTATTTAATCTGTATTAGAATGTAGGTTTTAATTTAGTCTAAGTACTGCGGCGTTCGATAAATGAAAACTAGACGATCCGACAAACGTTGTTCTGTTATTCTTATAACTTAGGGATATAAAAAAATTAGGGCCTATTATCAGATATACCAAATACCTATTTATAAATTATAAAATTCAGGTATGCTGTTTAGGAGGAGTTTGATTACTTATGCACTATGAAACGAGAATTTATAAAGCAGATAGCAGGTTTAACAACTAAAATTGTAATGTTAAGAACATTTTAATAAAAAGCGATGGAAGTTCTTCATCTTATAAATTTAATTACTAGGTACGTAGGTACCTAAAGGTTACTACAGATAAAAATGTAATACTTTGAAGATCATGATCGCTTGAGTCTTTTAAAAATATGATAAAGAATCATTATTTGCAAACCTGCTAATTTTCTGTGCTGTTTTTCTTTGTTGTGTTTTATTTTTAATGTTTTGATATTGTTTGTGTTTTTTTTTTCGTTTATTTTGATTTGTATGTTTTTAGTATTAATTTATATGCTTTTTATGTGTACACTATCTTCCCATATTTGCAACTGTATATTTCATGCTTGGTACTGGTTGCTTGGAAGAAATTGCTATTTAGCAATAAAGCCGCCAATTGCTTCTAATGTCCTTGTATTGTAAAATTAAAAATTGTGTGCAATAAAGAATATATAAGTATAACTATAACTATAAAATCAATGACCCTAAAGTGAAGGAAATAAGCAACTGCATTGTCAAAACAAGTATAGGTACATAATAATATATTCATTTGTATTGTTATTCCGATACATATTTATCAAGAGATCAAGACGATGTATTGCTATTGTTATTCCGATATATATTTATCAAGAGTATGTAAATGTAAATTTGGTCTTGTATCCGATGAAGGAGACTATCGATTTTTTTTGCATTATTGTGTAGGTACATATATTCAGTAGATAAGTATTAAAATAGATCGCAAAGTATTCGAAAAGTGAATGTATCTTGACAGAAAAATGTTTGACAATTCAGCAGAAATTATTGAAAATAGGAGATTCATCCGCTTCTGTGAATACATTATATACCTTCAGGCTTCATGTAAATTGCACGCGGATTCGAATTTAGTTACTACAGTAGCCTATAGCTGTGAACTATAGATTCGAACCTCACAATTAAGCTCACAATAATAAATTATATGTGTCTTATATTATATAACTTTTAATACAACCACAATAAAACTTTCTTTCTTAATTTCTTTCAAATATACATATAGTGAAAATCAATACAGCCGTAATACGGTAATACCTAGTATGAGATCCCACCGCAATATAAGGCCAAATTTTGACTGGCAACGCAGTCGATATAATATATAATATTTTATATTCTCCTAATTTAAATATATACATACAATTTTAGTTTTAGTAAGAAAACTATTAACGCACTAATCCTGCGGTGGCATCTTAGGCCGGTTGCAGAGCTTCACCGACAGTCAGTGGGTACCATCGGTCCTGACGATACGCATCAACAATGTGTATGACTATGACACTACGTATGACAATACGCGTGCGCATGGTCGGTCTAGCTATGAACGGTTTTATGAATTTCCATACATAATATGACGAGCGCGACTTACGTACGCACTGATGGTCGGTGAAGCTCTGCAACCGCCCTTATACTATAAGCAAATCCAATCCTTTCATGCATTAGGCAATATATAAAACCATCGACCACTTGTCAAATATAAACATGATTAATACCCAGGTTTTATCTATACTTTAATTGCTGTGCGCAGACGCAATTAATCACTTAACGAATAGATAGCGGTTATCTATTAGAGAAAAAACAAAAAGTCGATTATGATCGATTAACCTAACCTCTATATGACGGTTCAATGCCGGGTACCTTAACTGGTATTTGACCTTTGACAAATAATTATGTATCGAAACTGATAGGTATGTACGCAAATATTTATTCAAATAAGTAGATTTATTTTTTAATCTTATGTCTTTTAATATGAATTAAGTACTAGCTTCTTCTTCTTTTTTGTTTATGGCGAATAACTAGCTTTGCCAACGACAAACAAAAACTGGCAAGCCCTTTAGACGTTAATTTTAAAAGAGTTAACAAATTTTTTAATCTGGCATTTCAAAAATTTTCATTACATACAGACAGACATTCATTTATATTAATTTGTGAGGATTATATGTAATTCAAACGCAAACTCAAGTATAAATTAATTTCTCTAATCCATATCGAATATAGATTATAATAAGACTGGTTGCAACTAGGTATGAATTGTCTGCATAAAAATTTAAATCTCAATTTTATTGTTATCAGAACATTTTTAAACAGAGATGAATGTCTAAACAAGCACTACCCATGGCACTACGTGGCACTACTGAACTTTTTTTATATACACACCCTAAAAACATTTATTTGTAAACTTGCAATAAACTTTTGCTGCCTTCAAAAATGGATATCACCTCGAGTCCACATCCCACACTTTTAAAACAAGCCCTAACTATGTTCACAAACAAAATTTAAATCATTATCAGTAGATCAAGTTTCTTGCATTCCACCTTGTGACCCTAAGGTTATGCCGCATAAGTCGATGTGTGGACTAGTTTATTCATTCTTGTTTGACTCTCGTTTTTTATTTACATGACTAGTACATTCAGATAAACTTATTATAAGTATACTAGCTAACTGGAACACTGCGTCTTTAAAGTGCGTCGCGTCTGCGTCGGTCGCTGGGGCCGTGAAAAATTTGACTATGTAGGTATAGTACCAAACTATGTTGAACTTATCCCTTTATCAAGTTTTGTACAGATGTGACCAGCTATTTCTGACTGAAAGAATAACAAAGATACATCAATACATACTTACAAACTTTCTCTTAGTTGCAATATCTCCAAAATTAAACGAAGTTTTATATTATAAATGACTAGCTGCTCCGCGCGGTTTCACCCCCGTGGCTCCACCCCTGTTGGTCGTAGCGTGATGATATATATATCATCACGCTACTTAATACGCCTACTAGATTTCCGCCCGCGGCTTCGCCGCGTTTGCAAAGGTAAACCCGCATAGATCCCGTTCCCGTGGGATTTCCGGGATAAAAACTATCCTATGTGTTAATCCAAGTTACCCTCTATATGTGTGCTAAATTTCATTGAAATCGGTTCAGTAGTTTTTACGTGAAAGAGTAACAAACATCCATACATCCATACATCCATACAAACTACGCCATTTAATATTTATTAAGATAACCTTCCTCGATAAATGGGCTATCTAACACTGAAAGAATTTTTCAAATCGGACCAGTAGTTCCCGAGATTAGCGCGTTCAAACAAACAAACAAACTCTTCAGCTTTATAATACATATAAGCACAGACTAATAATAATATACTACGTATATATAAGTATAAAGAATTTCCAAATTCGGTTATCTAATGAAAGCAAAAAAAAAGTAGTGGTCGTTTCTATTTTAAATATGGACATAACTATTTTTGTTTTAAAATAGTTAACTATGTTTTTACCGAAATTTTTCGCAGAAGGGATATTTCCTTGCCTTTTCTCTTCATTCTTTAAAATTTTACACAGAATCAAATGTAACAAACACCCAATCAGTTGAAATACTGGACTCTTACTAGACTATAAAAATATTCTAAAGGAATTGCCTGGCTTATTTACGTTTTTTTACACAGGCCGTGATAATTTCAATAGATTAATTAAAAATAAGAGACCAAACTAGAGTAGGGTAGATATAATTATTATATAATAAAATACAAATGACCAGTCTTTTATTTTAGTAACTTAATTACAACTTTTGAATACCATAAAATATTTATATATCTAAGAATCACATTATTTTGTACACAGATTTTGTATTATTTTCAAATCTATGTAGGCCGCGTTTCCACCTGCAAGAAAACTTCCGCGAGAAATGTCCGACAGTCTGTCTGACAGCAACTTGCAAGTCTACTTGCAGGTGGAAACGCGGAATTAGACTTGCAAGTTGCTGTCGGACAGACTGTCGGACATTTCTCGCGGAAGTTTTCTTGCAGGTAGACAGGCGGCCTTAGACAATATCGTTACATGCAGTACAGTATATTTTCTAATAGGATAAAACGCCATCTCGTTTTAGATGACATTAACACATATTAAAATAACGCCATCTGTATATTTATTACGGCACTATCAGTAAATCACAACTAAACACACGTCAACGTCAATAGTCAACACTCATTTTATTCACTGTTTACAAACGAATACGCACAAACATTATCGTAAACAAGAAATGAAAAGAGGTCATATGTAGAAAGTTAGTCAGTAGTCTCATTAACCGTTTTATGCCTAAGTATTTATACGCATTACGCAATTCATACCTGCGCTGTTTTCGTCGACTAGCATTAAAGATCATTTCCATTTTTTCCATTCATTCAAACAACTCTTCTAATTTCTTTTTGTCTTCACACATAACATCCCAATACGAAGGAGGGGCATCATTATCTTCGATTACTTCCTCTCGTTTCATGATAATTTCAAATGGTATCAATAATTGTAGATTTATATGCGGCATCGGTAACACTGCTGTGATACTAACACCGTAATTTCTAGTCGCTAATTCACAAGTACCTATAGTTAGAGTATCTTCAGGAATTTTAATATCTACAAAGAGTTGTTGTGTAGCCGCCACATCAATACTTCTTGTCTTAGAATCTGTGCCAGGAACATCATGTTTAAAGGTAACATACTTTCTTCTCTTCTTTGGAGTTATCATTTCAACTATTTTCGTTTCCACAGCCGAAATTGCTACGTGACTTTTATTTGAGACTTCATATTCGAAATGCAGATTATCGCCTGCTTTCACAACGGAATCCAAAATCGTAGATTTGATATTGACTATAGATTCTGAGCTAGAAAATGGATGGAATAATTTCTTCTGTTCTCCGTACGTTAAAGGTTCCCGGGATAACGTTGGCGTCGTGTCCGAGGTTACTTGAATTTCTTTCCTGAAGCGTTTTGGGAACGCCATAAATCCGGGTCTCTCGAACTTCATTGAAACGAAATATGCTACTTTATATTTTAAACTGTATTGTCCTTCTCGTCTGTATACATTGGTTGAAGGAGGCACTCTTTCAGGTAATATAAATTTAAAGGGAGTGTTGTAAGATCCAGCATTTAGTGTTGTTCCATTTTGATCATTTTTATCAAGGATAACTTCATTGCTATCTACGTACCTTTCTTTGTTAAATGACGTACTTTGTCTTCTGGATGAGGACTTAACAACACGGACAGTTCCCATACCTTTTAGCGACATAGTTATTCGTTTAAACACTGTATTTTCATTGACTGCATATTTTATTTCTCCTGTGACCACACTGCCAGCTAAAAACACTCCTCGAGGGGGTGTTTTTAAGTTTATTTCACAAGTTACACCCATGTTGGATCTGTCTGTTGTTTATTATCTTTTGTCCAAGGTGAATTTAGAATAACACTTATTATTATACGTACGGAATCGTTTATCAGATTTTATGAACACTATGCATTTATTATCTGCGAGTCACTATCAGTTGATAACTGGAATAAGAATAAAGAAATATTTATAATTCAAGAGAATTAAATGATGACGCAACAGCCCCGTCTGACGGAGTTCCTGCAACTAAATACGAAATACGAATTACGAAACGCGTTTCTCGTTTATGAACACATCATTTTATATTCTTGTTGAATGCTGATGACTTCCTATATATAATTAAGTATTGCTCTTAAACCTTATTCAGATATGTAGTGTACAGTAAGTAGCTTTAAATCTACACTTATATCATAAAGCTGAAGAGTTTGTTTTGTTTGTTTATTTATCGAGGAAGGCTATAGGAATGCTGTACCAGGCATTGGCTATATCATCACGCTAAGACCAATAGGAGCAGAGGAGTGCGGGTAAAACCGCGGTATAAATAATAAAATAAACCTATATCTAACTCAACAATTTTTACTTGTCATTAGTGCGTAGTTCTAACATAAGAATCCACTTTATGATTTAAGAGAGATTTTGAGATTAACTAGATAATACTCGTAATTAATACCGTAATTAAAATTTTAATTGAATGCATAATTTACCTATTTAGGCATATTATTTAATTACTCGATGACGTCACGCCATTTATGTATCGTTATTGTGATAAGTAAATAATTACGTTTCCTGCTTTTAAATTAATTTAATATTGCTGATGACATGACACATTTTATCTTTACTCAATGCAACTAACTATAGTTTATACCACGTTGTATTAATTATTTATGCCAAATTTTCATGCTAATTAGATTTGATGAGTTGGCTTCCTATATCTAGGGGAAAGATACCTATTTTTGAAGTGAAAACTTCTTCAGCGGCGTTGGGTATAAAATCTCAAACTCGCGTCAGGACACATGGCCTGATCGAAAAAGCGTAAGACGGATTTTTTTTTTTTAGCCCTTATATTCCATGCGTAAGACGGATATCATTCCAAAATATCAAACATGCAGAACGTTAATAATCAAGTTTTCACTTCTGCCGGCACTCCCGGAGTGCAACCCGTCTTTTTTTGTTATGATTTCTCATAGGTATGTATAATCATTGTATCATAGTATCAGAGTTCGATTTCTTCTAGCTAGCTCACTATTTTATTTATATTAATTATACAGATTGATTCCCACATACGAACTAAATAAACGGCGAGACAGTCAATTAGGTAAGAATGGGTAAGAACAACGATTCGCTCATTGACACATACCTAATTCTGCATGATTATTAATAACTAGCTGTTCCCCGCGGTTTCATCCGCATTGCTCCGCTCTTATTGGTCTTAGCATGATGATGTATAGCATATAGCCTTCCTAGATAAATAGGCTATCTAACAACGAAAGAATTTTTCAAATCGGACCAGTAGTTCCCGAGATTAGCGCGTTCAAACAAACATCAATCAAACAAACAAACTCTTCAGCTTTTTATTATTAGTATAGATTAATAATCATGCAGGAGGGGGTCAGCTTTGCAATTATTGCAAAATTTTTTCGCTTTTCTATGCCGAATAATAAGTAGACCTAGACTGCGTATTAAAGTCAAATGCGCAATGTCAGCTTAATTTTGTTTATTTCAAAATTAATCATCATCATGTTCTTTATCTTCGCACATAACATCCCAATACGAAGGTGGATCTTCCGATGGAACATTTTCGGATCTGGGCATCACTTGGATTGGCATTCTGAGGTCAAAATTTATATGTGGCAAAGGTAATGCTACTGTTATATAAACGTAATAATCTCTAGAAGCAAGTTTACAACTGTCTATTGTTAATGCATTGTCAGGTATATTGATTTCGACCGTCATTTCTTGCGTGTTCCCGATTTGTATACTGCCCGTTTTAGTTTCTGTGACGTCCAAATCACGATAGAAAACAACGGATCGTCTCGATTTCTTCAATTCAATCAATTCCACTATTTTCATCATTACATACTTAATTTTAACATTACTGTGATTCGCCAATTCGTAACAAAATTGAACCTTATCTCCCGCTTTTACGACAGAATTCAAAATAGTTGCCTTCAAATTTATAACGGAATCTCTCCTTGAAAATATGTGAAATAACTTCTTTTTTTCACCGACTGTTATTGGCGTTTGTGGTAACGTCGGTATAATGTTCGAAATTATTTGAATATCTTTTTTATAACGCTTCGGAAAACTTATTAAGCCTGACCGTTGAAATTTTATTGTTATATAATAAATCACTTTATATCTAACTGTATGATTTTTATCGCTTCTATAAATATTCACAGATGGCGGTATTCTATTAGGAATATTGAACTGAAATAAAGCCGTATAAGATCCAATTTTCAATGTCGTCCCATCTTCATCCTTTGCTTTGTCTAAAAGTATTTGCTCTATATTAACATATCTCTCAGTATAGTGATCGGTAGAATTATTTTCATTTTTATTGGAATTATTATATTCAATAGACGTAGTTCCAATACCTTTTAATGATACAGTGATCTTTTTAAAAGCAGTATTTTTATCTACGGCGTACTTTATTTCTCCTGATAATACACTGCCCGTTAAAAACTTTCCACTCTCGGGGGTATTTAGATTAATTTCACAGGAACTGCCCATTACTTCACTTTTAAATCGTAAAGGTATATCATAAAAATAATATGAAAATTTATAAAACAATAAAACGTATTCTAAATCATTGTATTTATCAGTGATCACAATTTATTAAAGATTGATCAAAGACCAGTGACAGAGATAAAAAAAAGATAAAATTCTTGACACAAAATAAGTGACTACAGTGCGACATAAAAGAGATGAAATTAATTAATTTGGAACTATTTTTTTTTTCATTATCTGGCAACCCTGAATTATCAATGCAGCTGTCAAGTTGAATAAAAATTTGTTGTTTATTTGGTGAAGTTGAGATAAAATTGTTATTTTAAACAAGAAATTTACTCAAAAAAGGAGAAATCATGAAAAAGGTTAAACGTAGCGGTGTCCGTGATGCCATATATAAAGTTTTCATTCGGTGTTTCTCATAATTTCAAGCTGAAAAACGAGAAAAATATTTGGAAAACGTTTACAGACGTACAGCAGATTATACCGGTGAGATTCCATTTATTTTTGCTCAGTACTACGTAAAATAGAATATTCCATTAGTGACGAGTGTTTAATGTACGTATCTATGGCGATTATTACGTTTTTGAAATTTAATTTGAGGTTATTTGTATGTAAACAAAAACTAGTTTTTATAGTGCGACCAGCACAATTTGAGTCAAGAAGTTATATCCAATCAAACCAGCCTTAAATAGTATAGTGATAACTATTTTCATACAGATAACTATGAATCCTTACTTGCTACTTACTAGAGTGGACGCAGGGATCCCAAGTGAGTCTTGGCCTCCGACATAAAAAAAAATAGTTTTAAGCTACTAAATAAATATGTTAAATGTACTATTTGATTTTATTCATCTTAATTCGTTTGTTATAGGGGTTTCTGAAAGCACAGTACGCAGGATAGTGGAGCAAGGGAGTAAAAATGAAGGAGAATATCTACAAAAAATAAATAAAAATATGTAGTTTTCAAATCACCTTGTTTTTTTTACCTGACGGACCCAGAAGGAGCGTAATGTGTTTGAGCCTTAGGTTTGAGCTGTATGTATGTATGTTTGTTTGTTCGTATGTTTGATTCTATGTGCGCCTCTGCTGTCTAAATGGCTTGACCGATTTCTATAAACTAATTCCAAATACATTTAAGTAAAATTTGACCTAGGTAGGTCATTTAAAATACTAATGTATTTTTGTCTTAAATTTACACGTTGATGAATGAAACAACTTTAAATCGCGGTATTTATTACTTTTTATTTTTTTGATTTTTATTCTATAGTATCAAGATTGCTTGCGTCGCAGTATCAGTGTTGCTATATGAGCGACGGTGGCGCCCTCATTTTTTGTCATCTCTTTTGTGTCGCACTGTAAAACCAAGAAGATCTGTGAAGAAGATAAATAAAGATGAAAGTTAAATTTGAGGTTCTATAAGTCATCTGTGACTTGTATATTTATGAATTATTATTTATTAATAAGTCGTATTGAATATACTGGAATATAGGTACATAAAAATCACAATAAAAATCTTTGTTATTTGCGAATTTTCAAATTTAAAGTCCCAAATTGTGAGTAGGTATGTCATATGTCATATTTCAAGAAAAAAGCTAAATTCAAATGCTGTCACTTGTCAGTTCCTCAGATGTCACTTCCCTTTTCTGTTGATTGGTGGTTGATTGTAATTATTGTTTTTTTGTGTAGTAAGTTAAAATTTTGTTAACTTTGGCATTTTGTTAAGATATGATAAAATAATATTCGTATATTTCCTAAGTTAAGAGAGAACCATGAGTAACATTTATATTCAAGAACCACCCGCGCTTGGGAAGGTAACTCTAGCGTACAAAATTATTCCGATGTCTACTTTTTAACAGTATCGATAGTATAAAATAATTCTCCTCTGCCTTATCTCTCCTATTTCTTACATTTATTTTTAATCTTTGTTCTGTACGCTGGCCTATCCTAAAGAAAGAAAATTCATTTGTTGTTTTTTTCTAGGTGCTCATAAAAACAACCGCCGGAGATATCGACATTGAGTTATGGACGAAAGAAACCCCTAAAGCGTGTCGAAATTTCATACAATTGTGTATGGAAGGATATTATAATGGTAAATGTTTAATTGTCCATTTGTAACGTTGTGTGAAAGTTACTTACTGAGTATAATATAATATAGTATTTATTTAAGATTTGTTAAATATTATAAATGTACTTATTTCCACTTAAATTGTGTATAATATGTTGTTATTATCTTCTCATAATGCAGTAAACTATAATCAAACCAAGTTACACAGAAAAAGAGACAATTCAAATTTTGACCTGTCCTTAATTCGTTATCAATATAAAGCCTTGTTTGTATTTTATGTTATTTATTTCCTTTGGTGCGTGCAATAAAGCTTTCATTCATTCAAACCTATTGTAAAAAAATATTCTTATATCTTGTTAAGAATATATCAAAATTTGTTTATTAAAGTGTATAAATTAACTAATATATCTTTTAATTTTCCAGGCACAATCTTTCATCGCGTTGTTCCTGGTTTTATTGTGCAAGGTGGAGATCCAAATGGAGATGGTACTGGCGGAGAATCTATTTATGGTGGCACTTTTAAGGTACATTTATTCTTATTGTTAACTAGCCTGCGGTTTTACCCCCATTTCTCCTCTCCTGTTGGTCTTAACATGATGATATACCTATAGCCTTCCTCGACAAATGGGCTATTTAGCACCGAAAGAATTTTTCAAATCGGACCAGTAGTTCCCGAGATTAGTGTGTTCAAACAACAACAACAAACTCTTCAGCTTTATAATATTACTAGCTTACCGCCCGCGGCTTCGCCCGCTTTGTCTAAAACCTAATAAATTATATACTAAAACCTTCCTCTTGAATCACTCTATCTATTAAAAAAAACCGCATCAAAATCCGTTGCGTAGTTTTGAAGATTTAAGCATACAAAGGAACATAGGGACAGAGAAAGCGACTTTGTTTTATACTATGTAGTGAAGTATAGATTTATTTAATGAGTTAATTCCCAGGATGAGTTCCACTCTCGTCTCCGCTTCAACCGTCGCGGTCTGGTCGCGATGGCGAATGCGGGGAAGGATGACAATGGTTCACAGTTCTTCTTTACGCTCGCTCCAACACCGGAACTGCAGAATAAGCACACTATATTCGGGAAGGTTATTGGTGAATATTACTTTTTATATTTAACATTGTCATACAAAACTGACACAATATAAAACTGCCTATATATCTGCCTTATTGCTTAGAATTAAAGAAAACTAGCTTTCCGCCTGCGGCTTCGCCCGCGCAGTCAAAGAAAAACCCGTATAGTTCCCGTTCATTGCGTCATTTTCCCGGGACAAAAAGTAGCCTATGTCCTTTCTCAAGTATCAAAATATCTCCATACCAAATTTCATGAAAATTGGTTCAGTAGTTTGGGCGTGATTGAGTAACAGACAGACAGACAGAGTTACTTTCGCATTTATAATATTAGTATGGATGGATTATCAAGAAAACCAGTCAGCCAAGAAATATGGCAGTTCTGGCAGAAATATCCAGTTGATTAGACTTGAGCGCATGCAAAATTTTTGCATTTGTTTAATTTTTGGTTTACGCAATACATTACATCCTAATCAAACTTTTTGTAAAATAAAATTAAAATTAAAAGAATTGTTATCAGTCTTATATTTTATCTTTATTTTAGATGTAATTCATGTCTATGATCAGTTTTGATGGCTTCTATAAAGTTATGGTGTGTGTGGTGATTTTTTCATAAAACAATAGGCATGACGACAGTATCCATAAATGATCGTATAAGTGTTTTTAAGGGAAAATGTATAATAAATTAATTAAGTATAGTGACTTAAAAATCTTAAAAACATTAAGATTAATGAGATTATCAATAAAATAAAACATTGAAATTCTGCAGTTGGCCATTTTGACTAAAACACGCGTGATGTCACGCTTAAGTAAACAACTCACGTCAGATGTATTTTGTTGTTATGAATATGTTGAGAATACGCATTTTTATTTATTTTCTATTGTTTCACGTATGCTTTATCGACTCAGAACAGAAATATAATTGCGAATTCACGAATACGTGGTTTCGGGGTTCTTCGCGCCAACTTTTACAATCATTTCTTATTATTTTCTCGCTTGAAATAATTACTTACACATTTTTGAGAATTATTTTTATGTGGATTCACACTGCAATACTGCACACCACATATAAACTTTGAAATTCGTTTCTATAACACATATTAAATAAATATTTTTTTAATTTTCTTCGCAATGCGTACAAATAATTACGTATTTACTAAATCGTGACGTCACGTCTACGCCATGACACCTGCGAGCTGTTTTGGCACAGTTAATAAATATTTTTTGAAAAATGGCTTTTATCTCCGTTAAATTTAAGTATATTACCGAAATATAGGGTTTTTCTTGTATAGTAAACGTTTACACACATTATGAAAGAGGATTTCAAAATCTTTCGTCATGCCTATTGTAATACAAATTTCCTCCAAGATTCCGTTGATATCTTACTAAAATTCCTTCACCTATTTGCACGTATCAAAAACACTAAATTTCCCATTTACACTACTAATTTTAAAATTCCAGGGGACTCAATATACAACATACTCAAGTTAGAAGACGGTCTGATAGGCCCCGACGATCGGCCCGAACACCCACACAAAATAACCGCCACGGAAGTGTTAATTAACCCTTTCACTGATATTGTGCCGAGAATAATAGAAAAGGGGGATGTTGAAGTACCAAAAAAGAAGAAAAAGAAGGAGCGGCAGGGGGTTAAGTATGTTAAATGTTAAAAAATAATGTTATCGTGATTATTTTTTGTGGTATATGTCATGGTATATGTCATTAGTTTTTTTTTTTTTGGTATTAAATATTTTTTAATATTTAGTAAAAGTACTAATGCTCAAAATGATAATTATTCTTCAGATTTTTTCAAAACATTTTTTGTTGTTGCTCTGCTTATATTGGTCGTATTTTAACATCATAAAATAGACTACCTCATACTTTCCTCAATATAATATGGACTAACTAGCAATTATACATTTTTCAAATTTGAACCAATACCTTGCTACCAATACTACTTCCTGACATAAATTCGATCTAAAATACATACTATCAAACTGTCCAAAGTAGGTTAGCTAATATATACATATATATATCATTTATTTTTTTATTTTTTAATTGAATACACATAACAGATCACGATCTTGTTGGGCCTATTAATAGGCGTTACATAAAATTTCAGGAGCAGATCGCAACCCAACAGAATGTGTACAATTATTATTACAATGCGATACAGTTTACAGTTATCAGTTATAAAAGATTATAATAATTCTAGAAACTTCGGTCTCCTTTCGTTCGGGGAAGAAGCGGAGGAGGAGGAGGGGGAGGCGCAGGAGTACAGAGGAAAACCGAAATCCACGCACGATTTGCTTGAAGACCCCAAACTTAGCAAGAAAACCGCTGCTGGTAGGTATTTATTTAGGTTTATTGTTTAGTTTAAATGCTGCTGGAAAAACTGCTTTTAAAAGAATTTATACAGGTGAACATAGCTCCTTTTTTGGAGGTTGGTTAAAAAATAATAAATGTTTAGTTCAGTAGTAACACAATTTTTTAATAAACACAATAACGATGGGAACACTAAGTTCTAAAAACTACTGGATCAACTTCGTTTTATTTAATTTTATCAATAAATAACACAATTTCAGAATTAGATCTCGAACAAGGAACAGTAAAGGAATTGTCAACACTCGAACAAGAGAAGAAAAAAGAAGAAACAGCAGCCGCAGTAACAAATATAAGAGATAAGTTGAGTAAGAGAGATCGCAGTCCCGAAGAAAGAGATAGTAAGAGAAAGAGAGAGGATAGTGGGAGTGAAGGGGAGTATTATCTGGGAAAGGAGAGGGATATGGAGAGGAGGAAGGAAAGGTAATTTTTTTTGTTTGTTTGTAAAGCCTCATATTTGTTGTATTTATTTGTTGAGCAAGAATCAATCAACAATGTTGCTTGATACTTAGTTTTTTGTTGTTCTGAAATATTTTTAAGATACGGTAGCATGTACTGTCAATTCTGTAGCATATTGATTTAAATCTTTTTTGATAAACAAAAACTTGTAATGTAACTAACACTAGACTCATTACATTAATAAACAAGCTGCGCTCCGCGATTTAACCCGCGTGACTCCGCTACTGTTGGTCTTAGCGTAATGATATATAGCCTATAGCCTTCCTCGATAAATGGGCTATCCTACACTGAAAGAACTTTCAAATCGGACCAGTAGTTCTTGAGATTAGCGCGTTCAAACAAACAAACAAACTCTTTAGCTTTATAATATTATTATAGATGTGTGATTTTATTTAGAACTAAACATAATTTATCTTTACTAAAACTCTTTACAGAGACAGAATACGCGACGAAATAAAACAGCTCAAAAAAGAGATGAGAGGAGCCAAAGAGGAGAAGATAGAGACTCAACAAGAGAAAGAAGAGATAAAAGTGATTGAGTCCAACGAAATGTACCAGCAGTTTGTGGAAGAACAAGAGAAGTATAAGAAGATGAAAGAAGCTATACCGAAGAAGGGAGCGGCCAGGTAATTTTGTTTTTACTAGCTGTGGTTTTGCTTGATTTTTTTAAAGATGGGTGAAGAATTCCGGGTTAAAAAGTATACTTAAAGCTAATTAAAGTGAAACTTTTATTACATCGTCTCAAACTTTTTGGTCTGTGTAGCGCATGGCGCGTGACGCACGATACGTACGATAATTGTTGTACAAATACGATATTTTTTTGTTAAATGTCTATAGTGTGAAAAAAAGTTTCACTTTTACCGTGGTTTCATAAAACCACACAACATTTTTTATTTATTTTTTTAGGATTTTTTGTAATTTCCGCGATATTTTTATGAAATGCTCTGGTCGTATTTATAACGATAGTTTTAAAATAATTTGCGCATAAAAATGAACGAAGATAAATAGACGAACAATGCGAAATATTCTATAAGTCAAATATTAGGAAAAGATCGTTCCGAAAAGAATAAACAAATCGGTTTAGCTATTTAATATTCTAATTCAAAAATAAGTGAACACTGAAACAACCGACGTCGTATGAAATTCCATCAATTTTACTCCTAAGAAGATCAAGATTATTATATACTCAAGAAGAAATACGTCTTTTCAGAAGCAGACGTTCAAAGCTAACCCGAGATTCGATACCAAAGAAACCATGGGTCAAGAATTTGTATGAAAATCGAGATTATCCCGACAACTATACGGACTCGAAATTTCTAGAACATTTAAGAAAAAATCTCTACGTAGAAAAAGTGACTTTAAAAGAAGCGGTGCAAGGCTCATTTCGCGTTGTACTACGATTGTGTCTATGTGTGCTATACGGAGTTTTATACACGTATATGTATAATAAATGGATTCACACACACACGGTTATTTATTCGTCCATTATTGTTACAATAGTGTGTTTCAGTTTGTATGTGTGCGTGGAAAAAGCTGTTTTCGTACATTGTAAGGTTGTGTTAGTGTATTTAGTTATAGGTTATATTCTATCGCCAATTTTACACACATTGACAGATACAGTGAGCACAGATACAATATACGCGTGGGCGGTTATAATGATGCTGATACACTTGATGTTTTTCGACTACAATGTGCCCGCGGCTTTCGTTTCTAAGTCACTATCGATAAATGCCGCCATTTTTGCATCCGTTTGTCTAGTTTCTAGATTGAGCACGCCGTTTGATGCGTTCGTTTTGTTGACTATATCTGTGCAATTCTTTGTGCTCAGCCCTAGATTATTTCAAGTATATTTGGGCACTAAATTATTTTTAATTTTGTTTTTTATAATTTTGACATTGACAGTTGTGTCACTGGCCAGCGTGTCAAATATATTGATGTTTTATTTTGTTTTATCTGTGCTAGTTTTGAGCGCGTACTGTCCAGTAATGTTTGTAAGGTGGCAAAAATATAAAGATAATAAATACGGGCCGTGGGATGAAGCGATTTTGAACAATTCAGACGAGTTGGATAGCAGTATTTTTGATTAATCTAATGTCTATGTTTAAATAATATAAAGTTTAAGTTATGGACTGATTATTTAATTGCATTTAAGCGCTTATTTATTAGGAAAATTATTAATTACTTTGTAAAATGTGCTCAAATTACCAAATTATATATCTGTAATGTTCTTATTAAAAATGTAAATAAGTATTGGAAATTGTCGTATCCATACCAATATTATAAATGCGAAAGTAACTCTGTCTGTTACTCAATCACGCTTAAACTACTGAACCAATTTGCATGAAATTTGGTATGGAGATATTTTGATACCCGAGAAAGGACATAGGCTACCTTTTATTGCGAAATATGTACCACGGGCGAAGCCGGGGCGGACCACGTAGTAGGTAATATACCAAAGGTGATCATATATAAATTACTATAGAAAAACGGTTTGGTCTACTTAGGCATTTTTATTTTAAGTAGAACAATATTAAATCATGACAAATAACAGTATTTTTGTATTAAAAAAAACTTTATTATGTCTAATGTTGTAATTCCATTCAATTAACGGGTAACCTAATTATTTAAACTATATGTTATTATGTTTTGACGTGATAACGTCTTTAAAATCGTTTTAGTCGGGTGACATGTTCAGAAACTTGTGTCACACCAAAACCTCACGAGCGCGATCGCAGGTATAACGAGAGAGAGACGGACGGATCTCCCGTCTCATCTCGAGCGCTGCCACTGCATTATGTTATCACGTAAACATCTCGGTCGTAAACCTACTTTACAAACAACCAATTTTTTTTATATTAAATTATTGTAACTGAAATGAAGCTTGTATATTATAAGTTCATAATATATTAAAACGATATATGTAACAGATAGTATTTAAAATTAAATTGTATGTATAAAATCCAATAAAAATGCTCTTTGTTGAAGTTATTTTTCATTTATTTTCAATGGTGGTGACAGAGGGAGACGATAATATGTATAATTAATTATTAAATAAATAGGATTTATTGCATTTGTAATAAGGTTTAAAATGCATTAATTAATTTTTAGGCATTTAGGCATTGTGGAGTCGATGTATATAGGTTGCCATTATTATTTTATTTAATTGTTAAATGAAATATATTCAAAAGTGTATGTGAAAATAAATATTTTTTATCAAAAGTCTACCCTTTCATTAACCATCTTTGCTACTATTTTTAACGTTATTGGGCATTTTATTATTTTAGAAACGCTTTTCGAAACATGTCCTAGATTCCTTAAAAAAAGATGTCAAGGACTTTTAAAATGTAAAGAAAATGTGACATCAAAACAACATTTCTTCACAATCCATTCTAATTAAAAAGCACATTTAGCAGCAAACCTATTTTTTAAAAGAATAATATACAGCTGAAATTTTGGCCCATGTGATTTATTTTAGTGAAATATTCTCAAATACCTAATATTAAACCAAAATAATTAAAAGTTATTATATTTTGTAGGCATCAGTGTGGCTAGTGTGAGTTTTCATCGAGTACGAAACGTTACTATCGCGTCTGCGTCACAGCGAAATTTGTATGGGGAGTCAAAGCTTCCCCATACGTCCGCTAGGGGCGCTGTTCGATTTCCCATACTAATTCGGCTTTGACGCAGACGCGATAGTAACGTTTCGTACTCGATCAAACTCACACTAGGGGTACTGATATCAGTCAAACTAATTTAATTATTAATAGTAGCTTACAGCCCACGGCTTTGCCCGCTTTGTCTAAAACCTAATAAATTATATACTAAAACCTTCCTCTTGAATCACTCTATCTATTAAAATACTGCATCAAAATCCGTTGCGTAGTTTTAAAGATTTAAGCATACAAAGGGACAGAAAAAGCGACTTTGTTTTATACTATGTAGTGATAATACACATAAATGAAATTACAATTTATTTTCAGGGAAGACTTTACACTAAAGCTGCTGGCAAAGTTTAAAGATAAACTTCACGCTATCAAAGAAAAAAGCCAAGAGAAAACTACAGAAGAAGCTGCTGATGATGAAGATATTAATAATGGGGATTGGTAAGAATTATTTAATACTTTTTATTCAGAATTTATTTTTTATGCATTCCATAAAAGTAAAAGCTTAGATATTATAAAATAAGGCTCTATTTCTATTTACTTTAAAAGAATAATAGTAAAGGTATATAAGAAAGAAAATTTACACATACAAATCGGTAATCACACTATGAAAATACAAAACCTAAGTACCATCGGAAATTATATTAATACGCGAAAATGTAAGAATGTATGTTTGTACTTATCGAGAGAACCACTAAACGGATTTTGATAATACTTAGCAGTAATGTAGCATGTACCATAACAAGATAAAGCTATAGAAATATTTGCATGGTATTGCTTAGTTCTAAATATTTCACACAACTATTTATGAAGAGTATTGTATAAATTATATTATTTTTAATAAATTTAAATCTTTTTGTTTAGGATGGGACACACTCTACGTTTTGAAGACAAAGGCGCAGTGCTAGCGAAGGACGCGTCGACGAAAAGCGATGACTGGTTCGATATATACGATCCCAGGAATCCTATTAATAAGAGAAAAAGAGAGAAATCTGATAAAAAGACTAAGAAATAAATATATTTTTGATATTCTGTGTTTTTTGTCTAACTAACGTCGATGTAATAGCACAATCTAGAAACTTTAAAATATTGCAAATTACTCAAGGATTACCAATAATTATGTAATTGGTAGAATATTAACTCTCAGGTGACTTAACGATCTTTTTAATAAAAGTAAAAAGCATAATTTCGATAACTTCAACCAAAAAAGTACTAATTATCATTTATTGGCATCGTATTGAAATAGGATAGTTAGCATTCTAAGGACCGACGCAGATATGATATGGCTAAGCGCATTTTTCATTGCTAAACTATTATCGACATTGTTATCATTAAAATAAAATCAAATAACAACAATCTGTTCGGCGTCACACGCGAAATGTGGCGCGCTGCGCTTTTTTGAATGTTATTTCAATGTTTTAATAATAATAGTTGGACAATGAAAAATGCGCTTCGCCATATCTGCGCCGGGCCTAAGGTCAGATGTGTCTTGTTATTTAGATTTCTATGGTCAGAATGCACATAGGAATCGTTGCCAAACTAGTAAAACTTCGGATTCTTGTTCATTGAGATAATAGTACTATGTACTTGTATACGTAGTATATTATTATTAGTCTATGGTACTACGTATGAAAGAGACACCACGAACAAAATCTGTGCGCCATTTTTTTGCTCTAAGTTTTAAAAATTATTATCTAGTTAGGTACTTACCGATGAAAGTTATTCCTTTGCACTTTTCCGTATTATTTGTATTATTTATGCAATATCGTAACACACACGAAGGCATATTTGATGCGTTTCACTTTAAATAAATAAAAAATGAGCGTGCAGTTACGCCATATGGCGTATGTTGAGCGGAACATAAGTGAAGTAGGCGGTGTCGTCTCCATATTATGTATATCTCAATGTTCTTGTTCGGTATTTTTAATTTGATTATAGAGTGTAGTAGCATAGAGTAACTTATACATACTGTAGTCTAGTTTTTAACCTTTTGACCGCCAGAGCAAAAACGCATCGCCGTGCCCTCCACGCCAAGCCACAAATTCAATGAGATAACCTTGAAAATAGTAGGGAGTCCAAAATGTTATCGATAAACATAATAATTCACGTCTGAATATTTGAATAAACAGCTTATAACACAAAAATAATATTCATTTAACCTCATCTCCTACTGTAAAAACTTAAGACCACATTTATAGCAACTATCAACAAAAAAAATCAACCTTTTGAGATACAAAAATACATATAAAATTGCAGCAAGTTACAGCACTATTCTCTATCAGTTACGCCCCATTGGCATGTATACATGCCAATGGCGCGGGCAACCATCCTTTTTTTTATAATCTCTCGCTTCTGATTAGGGATGTGTAGCTGTATATTATTATAACTTATCGAGTTTATTTATTAAGTTTATATGAACTATAGGTATTATTGTGGAGTGTTTATTTGTAAATATCAAAACAACTATTACCTTTAAATAAAGGGAATTGCATTAAAACTACATATTTATTTTCCAATCATTTGGTTTAATACTTGAGTTATTACAAATACTAATTATATGTAGGTACCTATTTAGGTCAATTACCATATTTTGATATGACATAGCGACAATTTGTATCATAAGAATATTCTAATAAAGGCACTGATTAGACTTATTAGGTAATAAATTTTGAAAACTGCTAAATAGGTAAGTACCTACAGATTTTTAGAGATATTTATACATTTTGGACCTAAGCGAATTTTTATCATTACATGGACAATAAATATTATGCTAGAACGCATACATTGTGTTTGTGACGATAAAATAAAAAATAATAAAAAATCAACAATTGTATATAATCATTATGTTCATTAACAGCCTTGTATTTACCTACCTATCTATATAATTATTATGCTCATTAATAGCCTTGTACTTATTTGATTATAATATTGGTAGATACCTTCTCGATAAAATATTTTTACAACTTTCCGCACTTAACAACACGGCACGCGCTTACGACGTCACCAGTCCGACATCTATTCATGTCAATGGCGCAGAAGGGATTGCATATCGATACTGTGCTAGGGATGCGCATGATTGGCGAAAAGGAAAATATTCAAATCAACAATATCCACAATATAGACAATATGGTATTATACCAAAGAATGTAGTATTTACCTTTTTTCTCAGTGACTAAGCTTATATATTTTTTTTGTAGTTATTACAAAAATTAAGCGAATTAGAGTAATTTCGCTGAAATTTTAATGAAGTTACTTGAATATTACACTACATCACTAGTAGGCACGTATACATGTCATTGGCGCGAGAGAACATGCTGTTTTAGCCATTAATTAAGTTATTTTTTGTCATCAAATATTTGAATAACTACTTGGCAATTTTGTTTACTGTGTATATTTATGTAATAACTGGGGATTCAGTTCATAAACTGTATAAATAAAACACGTAAAAGTAAAGGTTTAATATGTTTATTTTGTATTTATCTATGATCTGTTTCTTGGCATGTATAGGTGTCGTTGGCGCACAGGGCACGATTGCGCATGACATCTATAGATGTCATTGGCGTTCAAAAGGTTAATGAACAACAATGCAATATTGCCAAAAGTTTGGTGGAACTAGCCGTGTTGTACAATTTGTACCAGACAACACAAAAACTATAGTAATATTATTTAGCTGTCGAGCTTTTATCCACGGGAAAAAGACACAAATGCCCATTCGCACAAAATTAATTGTGTATATTATATAGCGAGCAAAGCTATCCTACTTATATTAAAAATGCGAAAGTTTGTGAGGATGGATGGATGTAAATGATGTTTATTATTCTTTCACGTAAAAACTACTGATCTGATTACAATGAAATTTTGTATGTAGCTTGAAGACCCAGAGAATCCCACCGGAACGGGAATTATGCGGGTTTTTATTTTAAAATGCGGGAGATGCGGTTTTATATTTATTAAAAAGTAATAAATGAATAAATTGATGAATTTACATTTTATTTTCGGTCTATTCTACATAAGTATTCAATGTCTATGGTCAGTCCTTTGATTTGTCTATTATACTCGAGTCTATGGAAGTGTAGTCATATAATTTATAATGTAAAAGTTGGTTTATAAGAAATAAAACAACAATTATTATTTATTTTTTATTCATCACACAGATTTTATGCTATGCACATTCTTATACTATATTAATTGTAATGGCAGTAACTGGAATACAGACATGTTTCTTTTTCATTCTTATCATATTGGTATAGGCACAGATAATATAATATACTACTACACTAGTATTATCAAGTATATTTTGTAGATTAAGAAGTCTTTTAAAACGCCTTTAAAATTTTACACAACCAGATTTGAGCAATTTTTAATTCAATCGAATATGGACAGTGTTTTCATGATAGCAAATACAATATATTTATGTATGTAGGAACTAGGAATGTTAGAGACCGACTAAACCCATCCTACTAATATTATAAACTAGCTTCCGCCCGCGACTCCGTCCGCGCGGATGTCGGTCTCCGCGTGGATGGTTATTTCTCCATTTTGAGTACCTCTGTCAATAACATCTTATAAATATCTATTGGACCCAATTCCCAAATACGGCTAGGTCTATAATAATACGCAACGTGTGTTCGCGGTTCTACGGAACAACGTCTATAGATAAAACTGAAAAATTAAGATTGATTTTTTTCTACGTATTTTTCCAGGATAAAAAGTATCCTATTTTACGCCCAGGATAATAAGGTATAATTATACCAAGTTTCATCGAAATCGAACCGCTAGTTTTCACGTGATGCCTTCACATACAGACAGACAGACAGACAGACAGACAGACAAAAATTTTTTTAATCACATATTTGGGTTTGGTATCTATCCAGTAACACCCCCTGCTATTTATTTTTTCAATATTTTCAATGTACAGAATTGACCCTTCTACAGATTTATTATATGTATAGATGCGAAAGTTTGTGAGGATGTGTGTGTGTTTGTTATGTACTCTTTCACGCAAATACTACTGAACCGATTTCAAATAAACAACAAACTAACAAACTTAACTTACTTGGGTAACTTGGATTAACACATAGGATAGGTTTTATCCCCAAAATCCCACGGGAACGGGAACTATGCGGTTTTTTCTTTGAAAAGGCGGGCGAAGCCGCGGCCGAAAAGCTAGTTTACGAATATTTTTAATTTTTATTTTCTATAAGAAATATTTTATATTCTTTAACACATTACTAATAAAGACTGTTTATTTATAATACATACTATAATAAGAGGAAGAAGTAAGTAGAGTATCTGTATTCTAAACTGTAAAGGAATGTTTTTAAAGTATAGATAAAATTTATTTTACATAAAAATGAATATTAATATTAAATGAATATACATATTTATACATATTATTTCTTCTTCTTGGTACAAATTAATTTTAATACAATCTGCAAGAATTATACTCAATTAGATTGCTTACCATTTTAATTTCAAATAATTCTTAGCCAAATTGTGATTTTTATGTCAATGCAAAAAAATAGCAGAAAACATTAGGATGAATAATTTATTTTTAACAACTCATATAAAATAACAATTTCACACATCTTACAATGCAATACTTCACATTTATATGTGATTCAACTAAGAATAGGATTGAATTTGCGCCTTTTTATAACATTACTAGCGGTCCGCCCCGGCTTCGCCCGTGGTACATGTTTATGTTTTCTTTCCATAAGAAACATCCTCGTACTTCAAGGAATATATTAAAAAAAGAATTATCAAAATCGGTCCATTCGTGCATGCGTGATGCCGTGACCAAAGAAAACGGGTTTCATTTTTATATATATAGAAGATAAGAATTTAGTCAGAAAAATCTATATACCTTTTATTGCGAAATATGTACCACGGGCGAAGCCGAGGCGGACCGCTAGTTTATTATATTGAAAAGACCATAAAGATTGCTTTTTGAATTTTTTAACAACATATTTTAATAATTTTTAATTGACATTTGACCTAAATTGTCACATAGGTCACCTACCTATACCTTATCCCAGTTGAATCACACTACACTACACTTCACTACAACATTACACTTCACAAATCTTCCCGTTGCTCATCATCATCGGTGTCATCATAACCGTCATCATCGCTGACGTCACGGGTGATGGACTGTTGGGGTAGACCACCACCGAAACCGTACGGGTCTGCGCCGTGAACCTGTAAAATAACAATTTCAATCATCAACAAGTGATAACTGCGTTAAAAACAACCGACTTCAAACTTGCACTTGCAAAATTTACAAATACCTACAGACAAAAATGCTCATAAAATAAAAACTACTGGGCCTATCCGAATAAAATTTTTATGGGACCAATTCGACACCATTCCGCATCGAACAAAAAAAGAATCACGTAAATCGGTTCAGAAACCTCGGAGTAATAACGTACATACATAAAAAAAAACATACCGGCCGAATTGATAACCTCCTCCTTTTTTTTGAAGTCGGTTAACAAACAAGGAAGCGTCATGGCAATACCGTCACGTCATAGAATACGGCGACGATAAAGTATGCCATGTGTGTGTCTATATGCTTAAGAGTCCGGCGGAGGCCGCTGCCAACTGCAATTCGAAGTGAAGGCAAAATACGCTCGAATATTGTTGTCTCTGTTGCACAATTCCCGCCGAAGCCGCGCGTGAATTTGTGTGAATAGTGTGTAGTTGTGTGAGTGTACCATTCATTCATATTGACAAACGCATTTCTTTTTATTTAGGAATATAATGTTTCTTATTTACTTTATTTTTGCAGCAAACTTTGGGCAATCGTAAGTGTATGTGCAGAATAGCAATGCGTTTTAAGGAAATTTCTCTACAACACTTATATCCTACTAGTAATATTATAAATGCGAAAGTTTGTATGGATGTATGGATGTTTGTTACTCTTTCACGTAAAAACTACTGAACCGATTACAATGAAATTTAGCACACATATAGAGGGTAACTTAGATTAACACATAGGATTTTTATCCCGAAAATCCCACGGGAACGGGAACTATGCGGGTTTTCCTTTGCAAACGCGGGCGAAGCCGCGGGCGAAAATCTAGTCTTCAATAATATCTCAACATCTAGGCTTTGTAGAAAAAAAATGTATCTATACTCTATAGGTACATATATAATAAAAAAATCTGTAGAAGGGTCAATTCTGTACATTGAAAATATCGAAAAAGTAAATAGCAGGGGGTGTTACTGGATCGATACCAAACCCAAATATGTGATTAAAAAAATTTTTGTCTGTCCGTCTGTCTGTCTGTCTGTATGCTGACATCACGTGAAAACTAACAGTTCGATTTCGATGAAACTTGGCATAATAATTATACTTTATTATCCTGGGCATACAATATATACTTTTAGATACTTTTTATCCTGGAATAACACGTGGAAAAAAATAATCTTAATTTTTCAGTTTTATCCGTAGACGTTGTTCTGTAGAACCGCGAACACACGTTGCGTTACCCGCAGTGGATTCTTTTTTTTATAAGATGTCATTGTCAGAGTAACTCAAAATGGAGAAATAAACCATCCACGCGAAGACCGACATCCGCGCGGATGGAGACGCGGGTGGAAGCTAGTCAGAAATATTACAATACAATTGGCAAAAAATACGCACGCACAATGCACTATAATATGTTTTTACTTTTAGGCGCAAAAAAGTGACATCCTTTGGAGCTTCTCTTTACACGAGTAGAACACCCAGAGTTTTATTTTATAAACACGATTTTTAAAAAAATATTTAAAATATTGGGATTTTCGCGGCCGACTGAGCTACCTAAATAAATTCGTAGAAAAAAAAATTGATACACTAGAAAATTTATTATGTTGCTAATATATGTAGGGCGCAAATTATTTTAATTAAAATAATTATTAAAGTAATTATTTTAAACCAGAATTAACAATACTTGTATTTAGGTATACCTACTTAATTATATTTAAAACGATAAATTAAATTAAACTTAAAAACCTAAGTTAAAAACACAAAATATGCAAAAATAAATTAAAATTATTATTATACGAGCATAGAACCTCCCACCTTTTTGTTTTAGGATGAAAAAGAAAATAGTTTGACAGGCTTGTGCTTGACAAAGTGGTGACGTGGTTTTCATACATCGAAAATATTACCAACACATACAAACTTTTTTCTATACTATGAAGTTTACTGTATGTATCTGTATATTGTGCTTGATGCGACAGCACGACGACCGATGAAAATTTGTGATTAATTTGAACGTGTGCCGTAATACCAAAAACGATGAATGAAAACTCAATGCTTTTCCAATTTTATTTGCATATTGTGTAACTTAACAATGTAAACTATGTTTCGAATTACATTACATTAAGAATATTGCCGTTTTTATTACAGAATGGATGAGTAGAAAACATATCATTTATACTTTAAAAATGTGAGAAATACAAATCGTTTACAATTCGTTGTATTTAAGTATTTTGCAATAAAAATAATATGGGAACCTAGATAAATACTGTCTTATTCCGAATAACAGCACAATAAAGTGGAAATATGCTCAAACTGAAAATTATTTTGGTATTACGTTTGTATGGAAATCGGCGCTTAATCTTTTAAACTATGCAATGGATTTTGATGCGGTGTTTTTTTAAATATTTTTTTTTTTGATCGAGTGATTTATGAGGAAGGTTTTAGCAAATAATTTATTTACCTTACCTTACTCTTGAATCACTCTATCTACTAAAAAACCGCGTCAAAATAGGTTGCGTAGTTTTAAAGATTTAGGGCCGATTTTTCAATGCCCAGATAAACAGCTAGATAGACTTTATTCTTCAGTTAACAAAATATTCAATTTTTCAATAGACGAATAGGGCTTATCTATCGAATAACTACGTTATTTGAGGAATAAATCTATCTGCTGCTCCAACGGCCAGATAGCGTGCTATTCGACGATTAGACGTTTGAGTTGACAACTGACGCGTCAAATTTGGGATATTTTCGTATTAATAACATAGAGCGTAGAATTTTTACAATAAAGCCTCTTTCTATAAAATAATTATCAATTAAAATCATATTGAAATTGATGTTTTTGATAGTACTGATGATCATGCCATTGAAAATTTGCCGGACGCTGCCTTTATGTCGTTTCCATCGTAAAATATATAAATTTTAACACAAATTTAATCAAAACTCTTTACTCGAATCAAAACAATAATCAACAATCATAGAACACAAGATAAACTTAAAATGCACTCCTGACGTGAGTCATAATGACGGTTGTTGACATATTGCAAGTTGACTCTATCCCGCTCTAACCTGACTAATTTAATATGTTTGTTTCGCCACTCCAAGAGCAGAGCTGCCAATATGGAAATATTTGGTCAGATAGTTATTCATCAAATAAATCACGATTGAAAAATAGGCGAGCCGTTATGAGTTAGATAAGCAATTGAATAAATCTATTCGAGGGGTAGTTATTAGACTGTTTATCTGGGCATTGAAAAATCGGCCCTAAAGCATACATAGAGACATGGGACAGATAAAGCTACTTTTTTATACTATGTAGTGATTTATATATTCTACTATAGCTTACCACCCGCGGCTTCGCCCGGTTTGTCTTAAACCTAAACTTTCCTCTTGAATCACTCTTTCTATGTAAAAAAACCGCATCACAATCCGTTGTGTAGTTTAAAAGATTTAAGCATACAAAGGGACAGGGACAGAGAAAGCGACTTTGTTTTATACTATGTAGTGATTACCTTAGTATACTCAGCCTCCATTTCAGCGGTCCACGTGGTGTCTTCTTCGTTTGGCAACATCCAGTCTTCACAGTAGTTCGTGTGTTTGAAGCAGATCTATGAAAATATAATTAACAAATTATTTTATATATCATGTAAAAGAAAGTCATGTTAAATAAACGAAAAAATGTACCTCAAGAATGGCTGAATTAATTTTGATTATTTTTAGGTTTTTTGAATTAATATCCGCTTGAATTAATAATTTGGATAACCATTTAAAAAACTAGATTTCCGCCCGCGGAAAAAGTTTTTTCCACCTACCTCCTTTTCTGCGTCCGGCATGACGTCATCTTCCGGCCTGTTCTTGTACAAGTCAGTTATTTCATCTTCGTTTTCTTCAAACATACGTTCACACTGCAAAAAACATTAATTGAATTATTTATTTATATTTATAATAGTTAAACTTACAAATAAATAAAATTTAACGTTTTTAAATTAAACAGTATTTATCTACATGTAAAAACAAGGAGATTGTATATATATTTGAATCTTGTGTCTATTTTATCCAAAATATATTTAAAACCTATTATGAGAACATTGACCACCTCCTTGGTACAGTGGTTGACGCGTGAGCGTAGAACCGAGGGGTCCTGGGTTCGATTCCCGGTGGAGACGAAGAAAAAAAAATGTCTCTGTCTGGTAGGACACAGAAGGCTGATCACCTACTTGTCCCTAAAGAAAAATCGATCAGTGAAACAGATGTATGCATAATGCATCTGCCCCTTACCCCACTACGGGGACATGGGACTTCACTTACTTACTTACTTATGAGAACATTAATTGCCACGTACATATTAATAATTACGGTTACATTAACTTATGCACCTGTTATAAAAATAAACTAATCTTTTTGTCAACAAGTATCTAGCCTATGAAAAACAAGATTAGGATATAATAGTTCAGGATACATCGCCCATTTTTGCAAGTGACTACTATCAAGCTAATTTTCCGTTTGTAGCTTTATTTTGATGAGACGCCCAATAATTTCGTGTACGAAAGTCTCGATTGTGGTAGCTAACAGAGATAACAAGGATAAAAAATTTTAATTTGATGGTTTTCAAATATTTATTACTAAATGAATTTTTTTTTGTTCAATCTCAAGATAATTACCTAAATATTATTCGAAAAAATATTTGTCCTACAAAATCTATGGTTTGTTCAAAGAGTCCCCCTTTCCAAAGTGTATCGATAACGAGGTCATCATAAATGATTACTAACAAGCTGATTTTTTTGTTTTCACTTAGTTAATGTTTATATAATTCAACAGACATATTGTCCTACAAATTGCGTAATAAATATTTGAGAACCATCAAATCAAAAAATTTTATCCTTGTTATCTCTGTTAGCTACCACAATCGAGACTTTCGTACACGAAATTATTGGGCGTCTCATCAAAATAAAGCTACAAACGGAAAATTAGCTTGATAGTAGTCACTTGCAAAAATGGGCGATGTATCCTGAACTATAATGATTTATCTTTACAATAATTAAACATTTAATAATCCCACAATCGATTATAATCTTATCTTTAAATCTTCACCTGATCATCACTTCTACATAATCAAACACACACTATAATAATTATAATTTAAAAAAATCTTAATCGCCTTCAAATTGTCAGTAACTAGATTTATATGGAACCAACCAATTTCGTTTGAATCGTCATAATATAGTTTTACCACCAATTCGAAGGTAAATTCTGAGGTAACAACTAACAACCCCAAAAAAATATCAAAACCATTATTTTTTTGTGAAGTTGGTTGGATAGTTACATACTTATTAAAACTAGCTTTTCGCACGCGTAGTCAAAGGAAAACCAGCATAGTTCCCGTTCTCGTGAGATTTTCGGGATAAAAACTATCCTATTTGTTAATTCAATTCTATGTGTATACCAAATCTCATGAAAATCGGTTCAGCATTTCAGCGTTTAGACAAACATACACACTTTCACATTTATTACAATAGTAGGATAAACTCACATAGTACTCCAAGCTCTTGTTCAAATCGTCGTCCGTGACGAACCTCGTCTTCGAAAAGTCTGGATTCATGCCGCCATTTTCCACCATCAGTTGCATGATGGCCAGCTTGCCGGTCGCCTTGTAGTATACGCGCACGTAGTCGTCCATACGCTTGCCTGAAATATCATCATCAATAAATATGAAAAACTAGCTTTCTGCGCGTGGCTTCGCCCGCTTTGTAAAAAAGTTAACCAATCCATACTAATATTATAAATGCGAAAGTTACTCTGTCTGTCTGTTACTCAATCACGCCTTAATTTGATATAGAGATATTTTGATACCCGAGAAAGGACATAGGCTACTTTTTACCCTGGGACATAGGACGGGTTTTATCCCGGAAATCCCACGGGAACGGGAACTATGCGGGTTTTTCTTTGACTGCGCGGGCGATGCCGCGGGTAGAAAGCTGGTCATCAATTAATATAAACAAACTAGCTTTCTGTGCGTGGCTTCGCCCGCTTTGTAGAAAAGTACACCAATTACATATATACTAAAACATTCATGAAGACCACTCTATCACTTAAAAAAAGTTATGGTTGTCCAAAAAACCCCTAAAGATAAAGATGACAGACATGAGAATAATAAGAGAGAAAAGAAATTTATTGCCAAAAACACATTATATACAAAATTTATGTTAAAATTAAATGAGGCAAATGGACAAAGCCTCAGCAAAATGCTGCACAAAAACAGCGCTGATTTACAGGCTGTACGAGTGATTGAGGTTTCTCGATGATGTCTATAATAGCATTATTGCCAGTGTGAGAAAAAGATGGCGCTAGACGATCTATATAGCGCTGTCTTTTTTCGATACTGGAAATAATACTGCTTTAAGACAACATGGTACAGGGTCTGGCTGTAAAAATGTTTACTAGATCAACTATTTACGTAAAACTTTTATACTAAAATCTATTTCTATTAGCTATACTATTTGTGCCTGAAATTAGAATGTTACCCAGTATACATAATGACCTCTTATTTCCAGACAGATTACGCGCTGAATTGACTGTCTGGCAAATTCATATTATGATCGCTATAAGTAGCCATGGTTAATTATGGTATTATATAAATCTCGTGTCACAATGTTTGTCCTCAATGAACTCCTAAACCATTTAACCGATTATAATAAAATTCGCACACCATGTGTAGTTCGATCCAACTTGAGAGATAGGATAGTTTAAACATGTACCACGGGCGAAGCCGGGGCGGACCGCTAGTGGTATTATATGAATTTGCCAGTCAGTTCAATTCACGGCGTAAACTGACTGGAAATAAGAGGTCATAGTACAGCCCTAGATATATTAAACAGCACAGACGATAAAGATAGATTATAGGTACTTACAAATTCCATCAATCATTTCAGAAATGTACACAGCTGATCGGTGTGCCGGCACCTTTTGTTGCATGGTGTTGCCAGCTGCATCCATTCTGAAGTTGCCAACCTGAAAAAATTAATATTTTTACTAAGCTATTGCATAGCTTTATTGCGGCCTTGAGCGCGGGGACCGTATTGAGAAATTCCTTAAGGAAAAAACCTCACGCTCCCCACTCCGACGGGCGGAGGTGTGGCTTGAAGGCATAGCATGCAATAGCGGCAGTCCCCGAGTGCCACACGTCGTTTTTTTTTATATACATAATATAATAATTACCATAGTGCTGTTTGTGCCAAAAACTAATCTAATTAATCAAGAATTAATTAAATTTATAAATCTGATAGTTAAGTACTTAATATAGAAAAATGGAACATTATCATAAAAGTAATTAGTTTGTTTTTATAGAGTAAAAAATTACACTATAAAGATATTTGTAATTTGGGGAATAATTACTTTTGTTTGTCTGTGTTAAATTGCTTGAAAAAAAAACAATTATATTTTTTTATAACACAATCTATATTGTGTTGATTACTTACAAATAAAACATTATACGTCAGCCCCTCCACCCATTGGTGAAATAGAATTAACATTGTTGCATACTATTTTTTTATATGTACTGATAAGAGTACATTTTATAGTTTTCCTTTAATATCAAAACTTCATCTATTTATTACAATAAACCAAAAAATTAAAAAAACATTAACAAAAGTGTTATCATTATATCATATTGGTCCTGTTCACAATAGGCAGCGTTGGGCAAGTACAGGTAATCATTATAGTGTAAAGGACATAAAATATGTCTATGAAGTATGATGAGTCTATGAAAAGTGCAAGGCCTTGATTATATTCAGACGGAAGAGATTTTGAAGTTGGAAGTATAGAGACCTATCTAAATTACTCACACACACCCAAACACACACACATACACACACACACATACACACACGCGCACACCCACACACACAAACACACATACACACGCATGTTTAACAGTGATTTATATAATTTGTATTGTATAATTATTAAAAAAATTGTTTTTTTGTAAAAATTTTATGCAAATGGAAGAAACTTGTTCCCACGACACAGGGAATCCTAGTGTGGGAACAAGGGTTCTTCTAATGTATGTATCATATTATTTTGGATAATAAAATTATTGATTGATTGATTGATTGATTGGCTGTCATTGAAGGTGTGTGTTCATAATCATTGCCGAAACATAGTAAGAGTACAATAATTACAAAAAAAAAATGTGTGCGTGTACTAGGGTACACACGAAAGAAGTGCAACTTCTTTATGACCTTATTTTTTCAAAAATAATTTACTATAATTATGCAACTTTACAGAAATACGTCGAATCTGTGCGTCGGATCAGGCGTGGTAGGGATGAGAAAAAGATGGCGCGTAACGGAAAAATGTTACACTAAATTTTTATCCAACCCCCATAACCCCTCGTATGTGTAATGACATTTTCCCGATTATCCCTATCTGTGTAACCGGGAGCCGGTTGGTCAACAGACAGCGAAATTTTGAGATAGACTTTTACTGTAACTCGATTTTCTCCGTATCTAGTACGAAATAAGTTAATTCAAGTTATAAATCTTATTGTAAATTGAATAATCTTTATTCACTTTCAACCATTTCTATATAAATACTCAATCAAAGCTAACATAGAACTTTCAACAGAGGGTAGTGTGATATTTAGATAAGTTTCGGTTATAATTTGAATTAAAACAACATTTGGAAGTAACTAAAACATTTTATCTACAACTTATCACATTAGGTTTAAAATACAATACAAAATTCAAGTGCCACCATACAAATTTTTTACACAACACACGATCTTAATATCGTCACAAAAAAACCGCCACTTAACGAGTCATCAAAAGTGGGTATCGTATTTCAACCTAATTTTAAATGACGCATGCCGATTTGGACACGATGTTTTGTTTATTAGAAACTTAAGCTTATAAACTATGTATTACGAAAGTATCGCAGCACTATATTATATATATCTTGAGTAGGAGTTAAACAAAAATGGGTCAAAAATTTGGGTCAAAAATTACGTACATTTAAAAACATAGTTTTTGGAAAAAATATTGCAACTAAGGGAACTTTTAGACATTTTCTAAGATTTAGATAGATTCCAGCATCAAAACAAATCAACAGAACAGTACAGTTCTAGGAAATATTTCAAGATATAAGTTGTTAAAAGTAGCAAAAAATTTTTCATTTTGGTACCTGGATGCTATAAAAAAATGGATACGGCTTTTCGTAAAACATAATATTTTCAAGGTATGGCTCTTATGAGATGTGTTTGTTTTTTACTATCGTACATTCAAAACATCTATTCTGGTCATATTTCGGTAATGTAGCAGTCAGCAATCAATTAAAATTTTAATGAATACAAAAATATTCCTGTGGCATATCCATTCTTATTCTTCATCCCAAAAATACGCAAGCTGTTGACTCACCGGCTCCCGGCGTGATACTACGTAGTATCGTATTTCACTACATATTTTCATGTTATTGAAACAAATATAATGCTATTCTATGAAATATACCAAAACTAAGTAGTTTTACGTTTTAGATCTAACATCAACTTACCTTTTTATCCATTTCTGGCTGAAATATAACGACAATAAAATCGCCATCACGCGTTCGACCTTGCACATGCTGATAGTTACAGACCGATTTTTAGTGAAAATTAACAGAACTATTATATAATTAGTATTTATAATCAATATTTAATAACCCATCCATCGTTGCTTTTAATATTCAGCGAATCACTTTAAGATTAGAACAAGTTTTCACCAAAACAAAAATACGTAGTCACCACATGCGATGACGTAATTTTGAATGACGCGTGTTTAAATTTTGTTCTCTAGCGCTGCTCGTGTTTTGGCGTCACTAGCCGGCCTGTTTCTTCTTTAAGCATTTGTAATGTGTTAGAAAGGAAAGGTAGATATACAATGAGGTTGTTTATAGTAAAAACAAAACACTCGAACCCTCACCGGCTCCCGGTGTTTCAACGGACAGGGGTAAAAAGTGTTATGCCGGGAGCCGGTGGTTTCACATACGAGGGGAAAGAAGTTTCACTTCAATAGGTTGTTTTTCATGGGTATAGTATTATCACTATACCCATGAACTAAATCATGACTAGTATGGAGGTAGTTTACCATAAAATTTATAATAATTGTAACTAAGAATTGTAATATTCAATTTGTATGAACTAAAATTTATTTTATCAATGCCTACTTAACTATTTTAAGTATTATATTCTCAAGAACCTAAATCGAGGGACTTAACAGTTCTCCTAATTAATCTAATCACAAATGATTACCACACAATAACTTATCATAAATATATTGAGAATTACGTGACATCTTACAATATACTTACATCTACTTTTTTCCATTTATCCACCTTTTTTATCGCATTGTTAAGCTCATCAAAAGTCGTCCGGCAGACTGAAAATATATTATGGAATTGAATAAATAATTTACCTTCCTTAGCACAATGAAAACATATAGTTATTTGAGATCAAAGAATTTATAACAAACCTAAACATTTTAAATTTCGCGGATCAATTGCCGCAGAAACTAGTGTTAAAATAAAAGGCAATACTATTATAGAACTAGCTAAACGCATTTTAGATAAATTAATACAAAAATGGTGCTTTTTCAATCCAACTTTACACTAAAATGCCGCTAAAACTTTATTCTACGTGTATAAAATGTTTATCATTTTCATATTGCTCGTAAATACACGAACTCTTTTCTGATTGGCCAAAAAGACGTTTATGCTAAGAGCAATTAACCTATAGAGTTCTTATATTGAGACAGAACAAAATACATATTTTCTAATCTACTTACTCTTAGTCAATAACAGCATAAGCCAGATTGAGATAGCGATAGACCCCGTTTTCCAATTACAGCACTAGAGCGCATTATGCGGCATAATGCTTAACGTTGAGTGTTCCAACTACAGCAACGCTTCGCACAATCGAGCACTCTTAAAATTAATGCGCGTGAATTGATGCGTGCAATCGATTTATCATTAATTGTTGGAAAAAAATTTAAAGCTTTCGTTTCATTGTAGTTTTTTCGATATAATCAAAGTTAATTCAAATTGTGTTAAAAAAATAAATATAAGTATGGATGAAGGTAAAAACATTGAAAAAAATGTTAATGAAATAATCAAAATCCAAATTACTTAAAATAACCGTAAATAGTTTTCAACCAATTATTATGTATACCACTTTATTTACACATTAATGAGGTTGTTGCTAACTCTATGAATATTTTTTTTTCAACACTGAACTTAGCGCAACCTGCTGTTGCGTTTCACGTTCCAATTAAGCATCAGCATAATTCGGCATTGTGCGCCACTGAGTCGCATTATGCTCTGTAATTGGAAAACAGCCAGAGTATCTGCACTGTCTTCAAACGTAGCGCGCCGGCAGTCAGTTTGTTTTCCAACCAGCTGGTGGGCTCAGTGCGTCAAGTGTTTTTAACGAAATATTTAGAAAATATAAAGTGTACAGTGTTTCTTTTTATTTGTCAGTGTGCTAAAATAACTATTATATGTTTAGCAACCGGCTATCACTAGTCGAATGGGAGTTTTGGATAAAAACAATGTAAAAATATCTTTCCATCGGTAAGTGATTTTCAGCAAATTGATAAATATTTATGTTTTAAACCTATTTGAAAGTTTTATCAAGCGCTTTTTTGTAATTTTATGTTGTAACTGTAACATTTACCCACTTTATGGGGTTGTGGAATATAAAATAATGAAATAATTTTTAAAAAACGTCACAATAATATCACGTTTGGCATTTTGTTTACCACCGTAGTGTTGTAACACATCTAGCGTATATTATCGATTTATGACAAAAAATCTATTTCATATTAACGTTGATTTATTTATTTTGTTTCATAAATCAGATTTATATGTAGTTGTTGTTGCAAATAATAGATGTAAATTTTTTACCGCAGGAAAATAAAACATACCACGTGGTTGTTTTATTTGCCCTATGTGTTTTAGTTTTCGTTTGTTGTTTATTAATTTCTCTTTCAGATTATTAATAAATTAATTTTGTTTTAGATTTCCAGAGCTAAATAAAAAATGGGTATAAAACGTGAGACATGAGTTGATTGGACGCCGCCACAATTTGCAATATTGTGTTCACTGCATTTCGAGCCTACGTGTTATCAAGATGGATACTCTAGAAGAATTGTGCAATCTTACGCTTACGTTTTTTTTTTGTTCCTGTAGATAATAAATACATTTGATTAAAGAGAGTGAATTTTTATTTTGAAATTTTTTACACATAAGTTACCTACTTTAAATGTGTAACTATGTGAAAATTAAACGGTTGATTAAATGACAGTTCTCATAGATGAGAAACTACTATTGAAATACATACTTAATATACATGCGTTTTCAAAGAAAAACCCGCATAGTTCCCATTCCTGTTGGATTTACGGGATCAAAAGTAATTTTTCCAAATTTCATTGTAATCGGTTTAGTAGTATTCGCGTGAAAGAGTAACAAACATCCATCCTCACAAACTTTCGATTTATTAGTAGGATGTTAGGAAAATGTTTTCATTAAGACTGTCCTTTTATTAACTTGTTAAAATGCTGCATGATTCCTTCATGCTGACTGTGCCTTTCTCCTCACTCCTTTAACTTTATCATCAATTCCTTCTTTATTTTAAATTACATTTCAAGTTTTAAAATTTCTTTTATAATGTACTAACTTTCCGCCCGCGTTTTTAAAGAAAATCCTGCACAGTTCCCGTTCACGTGGGATTTCCGGGATAAAACCTAACCTATGTGTGTATGTACAAAATTTCATTGTAATCGGTTCCGCAGTGAAAGAGTAACATCCCTTCTCACATAATTTCGCATTTATTATATACGTAGGATTAAACAAATAATGTATTCAACTGAAATTAATTATAAGTTTTGTTTTTTTATTATTTATTATTTCACGAAACCGTAAATGCAAAATACATTCACGATTTTATCGATTGAAGCACATCCCATCACTATCACCTTCTATCTATCTAAATACGTACCTATAGTAAAAATGGTGCCATGACTATGTTGAAACGTAGCTTGTTGTCTATAGCTGTCTCATTCTTTCATACGACGTTTTCTTTAGATAGAGAGAAACAAATATATGTAAATTGTATACGCTCGATACAAGTACTCTATAGGTTAATTGCTCTTAGCGTTTATGATTAATGTCAATAATGACAATGCAATGTTGCCATTTTTTACGCAAACTATTATGACAGGTAGTGACGTAAAGTCTAAAATTTCTATTCAGTATAAATTGGTTTATAAATTATTATTTAATTATTTTTATTCATATAAATGTATCAATGGTTATAACAAAAACAGTAGAATGATATTATCAAATTTAAGTAAAATTTAATTCGTAAAGATAAAAATGACTTAAAAAAACACACTAAGCATGACTTCATAGTTAGTACGTGGTTTGTACAAACCTCAGTACAAATATATTGAAATAAATATTTTAACGATGGGCAAGATGGACATGCATCAACCCAACTCACATCAACCTATGCATCAACATTAACATGCTTGTAGCTGTGCACGAATCACAAAGTGTGAACTGTGAATGTGAAACTCTAAGGTGAAACTATACAAAACAAGGCAACCATCAATCAAATACAAAACGGATGTCAAAATAAAAACTAGCAATTACAATTTCGCAATTCTATAGCAAAAGGAAAAGAACTTAATTTAACGTAAACTTTAATAATATAATTCGATTTTATTCTCTGTATAGTAACAGATTTTATGAAAATAGGCAAGCGATAATAATTATTGTCCGTATTCAATAGCTCCCTAGTTCACCCGTTCTCCGGTTTTCCGCCCGCCTCCCTCCACCATCAACCGACCCAAACTAAACCAACAGAACAGTTCGCATTCGGTCTCTATGCGCGGAAGACGTACGTTTGACGGAATGCATATATTTTTTGTGCACTTTAAATCTTCTCAGAACCTTAAAATACCATAATACATTTGTTAAATACATCAAGAAGTGAAGTTCCTGTGAAATTTGTAAAGAAAATAATCGATTTCGATTAAAAATACAGGTAAGTGGTCAATTGACAGGCTGCATCTTTCACTATTATCTGCTTTTAGTTACTTAAAAAATACATTTCCATTGCTGTTTTAGTTGTATTTAGTCGTATTATGTAGGAAAAACATGATTTTAGGACCATATTGTTCTAAATTGATATCTACCATATTTGCATATAACATACGTTGATAAATTTAAAACATATTTCGTATCATAATTCATATGAATATCATATTATGGATACGTTCAAGATACAGTTCGCGTTACGAGTTTAGTAAAAAACGTAATTTCATAATGATAGACCGCGCGCTCTCGTCGACAACTTGGCAACGCGATGTCTAATTAAATTGTGTAAAAAAGTTCAATCATCGTAAACAAGCAAGTGTCTAATCCGACCGGCGTTTCCCTTTGTTTTTTGTGTGAAATCGGCCCTTTGTCCTTCGTCGAAGAGCGTTGGGTGCGCCGGGGTATAGGAATTTCGACTCTAGAAAAGTGCCATAATACATAATGATATACATTCGTCGCTCGGGCCGCTCGCTGCCGTTCCCCGCGTCGTTTTCATATAGCTGTGTTCGTGTGTATCTACAAAGAATACGTCAGTGTGGTCGTGCGGTAGTTTGTTTATAGTGCGCGCCGACGTAATCCAGCCTTTATGCCTAGTGGCGCAAGGCGCGGTATGCTATGTAGGTCGGCGTCCTCGTCGCTGTTTGTCTATCGATCTCTGCGGTGGCCAATGGCATATGTCCTGCGCGGCCGTGCCTCACCCCGCTCTGGTGAAAGCCGGCGCGATGTATCACGCTCAGAACTAGCATCTATCTATATTTTACATTATATGTACTATCTTATCATATAAGACGCAACAGCGTCGCTCGCTTTGTTCGTTTGCGGCCGACTAGATTTTGTATTTATACATCGTATAGGTGGCTCGGAGTAGGCGATGGTTATGAATGTTTTGTCGACTTGTCGGTTCTGTTTGCGGAGCGTCACGGCTGCGCGGGGGGGAGGCGTAAACCCGAAATAGAAGCGCGGATTGGAAACGCAGCGACGTGGCAACAGCGCCACTGTGCGTTCAGTGTAGGTTCAAAATGGCGCCTGTGCGTGATCGATACCGTGGTATTCTTGTTAAAATGTCCGTATTTGTGAATTATCTGGTTGTTGGTCGGCCCGAATGGTGCTCTGGAAACGCGGGGTGTGTGCCTCGCAAGCCGGTGCCCGACCTCAATGTACGTATCTTGGAGAATATTGCGCCGGCACTTGTCTAGGTATGGATATGTCTAGCGATCGTAAATCTATGGCCAGTACATATCGCTTGCATATCCATATCTAGTATCAGGACATTGTTCTATGCAGTATAAACCTACGGTAAATGAAACATCGTATGCGAAATAGCTTTCTTTTCAGGTGTTACGTAATACGTCATACATTAGATGAATGTTTTCAAAAAGAAAGATACCGAAAATGATTAAAACTGTACTATAGGGGTCAGTTAGCATAATTGATGCAATTTAGAACGGAACATAGTAAATTATATAAATCATCATGATCATGAGGTTGCAGCTGATAATGAAAACAAGATGGCGGCCGCGATCGTAAAATTAAGACGCAGTAGCAAACACGTAAGAGCGTTTTCACATTGTCCGGTCCGATATCGGATATCGGACGCCGATAGCCGATATCCGATATCGGAGGCTAAGTAAAATGTATGATTTACGTACCTGTCTTTCACATTGTCCAGTCCGATATCGGATATCGGAGCCAACACCGATATTCCCGTGAACTATCGGACGATAATGTTCAGTGTTACCAGCTCAATTTTCGAAAAGGTAGTATACCAACAGCAAAAAAAGCACTAGTTTGTGTATTTTCAGTCATTTCTAGGCGCTAAATGTAAAAAAAAAATCCTTTCATTTACTTTAAACCTTTTTATTAAGAAAACATTCATTTAAGTATTTAAAGGCATTAAAAATACGATTTATACGGGAGCTATTTTAATATCGTCCTATAATATACGGCAATTGGCTGAACTGAAGTAAACAAAAATATATTGTGTTCTTAAATTCAACCGTATCTTCGAAATATTAGTATCTTTTATCTTTATTTACTCATTCTGCCTCGCTCCTCCTCCTACTCGGACTACTGTTGTGCTGTAAGCTGTTTATTGTATTGTTGTCATTGAGTCACAGATTTAGTGCTTTGTTTTAGCGCCGATATCAAACCTGTATAATAAATAGCACATCTAAATAATATTAAGTAATTAATAATATCAAATCTTTTTTATATTTTACTTTTCCAGCTGTTTTTGAAGTCGGTTTCTTTATTGTAGTTATTTTTACTGTATGTACAACTACGATCTATCAGTTGATTTTTTTTAAATCAAACCCTTTTTATTGAAAAGAAAATTTACAATACGGCAATTTTGTTTAGTTTTCTCTAAAATTTCAGAATTAGAATGCGGCAACCCTTAGACTAAGGATTGGTCTCCGCGCGCGCGCTACGACTAGATACCGCTCCACCTAAAAACAATAGCTCCGTGAGTGCGGCAACTCAGTTCTGTAGTGTGTGTAAGGCAATTTGTAAGGACGCTAGTGTGTGTGAAGAATTGTACTGCCAGCTACATAAATTTTACCCCATAAATGGGAAATGGGCTATCTTGGAAAGAAGTTTGAAAAATATTTTCATTTCATTTTGGCCTTGCCGGGAATCGAACCCATGAACATGTGACTCAAATCCACTTGCGATGCCACTATACTATCACAAAGGTTTTTTAAAAGTAAAAAAGCAGTAATAAAAAAATAACATATGAGTCAGTTAAACAAGGTTAAACAGAAATAAATTATTGTTATTATCATTTTTTTTATAATATGCGTTAGTACCTAATAGTATTGAAAAAAAAAAAAACATTATGAATAAAATAAGTTCAAATTAAAAGTGTGTTTTTGGGATATGCAGTACGGCAACACTAAATGGCGTCGTATTTTCGTAAACAACATTTTCAAAGTACAGGTGAAATATCGAATAATACGATTATTCCTGATGTTACGTGATCCCAGTGTCTTTCTTATTATTTGTTGTATTTTTTTTAAACAGTTTTATGGCACAAACAGGCATTTTACTTCAGGTTTTGTCCAAAATCTTTAGAAACTATCGGTACACCCTCTCCACACAATGCTCGTGACACGACTGGCTCGGGTACGCCGATTTCGGCGTACTTTTAGTTGCCGCATTTTTCGAGTACGCCGGCGGTATCTAGTCGTAGCGTGCGCGGAGACCAATCCATAATCTAAGGCGGCGACCCTAAATTTTGTCAAGAACGCGCGGCGACTATTGAGCTTGTTTACTATTTTGGTTGTCATGGCTATATTATTATTAGTCTGTGGTACTATGTACATTGCGGAATCTGTGACTGTGAATTAGTTTAGTTTAATTTATTTCTGTTTAAATATTTGCACCCCCAGATATTAGGTAGAATGTACATATTAGCACTATAAAATTGTAATAACAGCACCTACATTTGTAAATGTAATTTGAATTTGTATTTGCTAGTTTCGTCGCTTTAATACTGAGTTGAATTTTTTTTTTATTTTATTTGTATAAGAACATAACAGTCATACATGATTTAATATAAAAAAGTTCTAAAATTCACTACGACCACACAACATGTTCTAATAATAAAAAAAGAAAAACAGCATATAAAAAAACAAGCCTCACAATGAAATTGAATATTGAAACTAGATTCTGACTCTGCAGAGGGTACAAATCCATACTCCGCAGTCAGCAGATTAAACCGGTTTGAAAAACATCAGTTTATTTATTACTATTTATTTCATTTAAAATAAAGTTTATTTTTTGTAACACAAATGCATCCACTGTTTATTTTAATTCCCAATATATCTACTTTTCCAGTTTCTGGCAACACTCATGTTATCGGGACGATATTATCGGATAATGTGAAAGGGCAAATTGTGTCCGATATCGGATATCGGCTATCGGCTTCCGATATCCGATATCGGATCGGATAATGTGAAAACGCTCTAACGCTGGCAACGTCGCGCTGATGTAAACCCAATCACTTGTTCCATCCGATAAGAATTTTCAAGGCTGACCGATTCGTTCGTATCGTACAGTACAGTACATTAATTTACGCGTGAATCGTGATAATTCCATTCCAAAATCGAAATACGATTTTCAAAATTAGTACAATCATTCATTCAATCCTATCTTTCAAAGTACATATCGTTGTGTTATTCCACACAATAACAACCAAATAGCGTAGTTTTATTTGTACACAGTAATCAGTATGCTACATTGTTGAAAGTATGACTACCTATAGATGTAACCAAATCACACACACATGCATATGATACACAAACAAGAATTTAATTGCACTACTGCGTATGTTTGGTATGTTACAACGAAATTAATTCAAGTTTTTTTTATTAATTAGATTACTTCTTCGAAACAATGAAGTATTGAGTTCTGACGTACCTATCTGGATATTGTTTTGGATGGGTTAAAGTACTGATAATTAGTAAATAAAATAAAAAGATGCGTCTCATTCTCAATTTTGATTATTTGTCTTTGTAAAGATTACATAAGCCTTAAAATTGAATTTTCCAATTCACTTTTAGAACATTTCAAATGGGCTCATTCGTCCTCATAAGGACCGTGGATTCCATTTTATGACATACATATAAATTTTCTTAAAATTATACGAATGTTTAGTAGATGACGTAGTATAGACAATGTATGTAGTTTAGTCTGTAGTTAAATAATTGCTTTGACAAATTGTTGCTTTTGTTTAAGATTTTTTCTTTAATTAATGGTAGCAATATTCTGTATCCTTGTACTTTGAGGATAGATTATTCAAGACTACCATATTTAGATAATAAAAATATATATTCGATATTGTTTTTTTTTCTAATTAAAATGTTTTATAATACCTTCTATAAGAATTAATAAAATTTTTACATTTGTCATGTACACAATATCTTTTATTACCCGTGGTGCTATTAGCATTGACTCATGACTGCCTACTCAATAACAAAAAAAGGAAAAAAAAAAAGAAGCTGCACCAACTACCTAGTCCCGTAGCCATAGTCTGCAATATCCTTGAAGCTAGTGATATTTATTTACCCATATTAATAAATTAATTTCCTCGACTATTTCTTTTATTTTCCTCAAACTGTTACGCTGTTATGGAAATTGATTGACCGAGTTTGTACCGACCTTCATTTGCAAGGTTCTTATTTGCAGATTCGACTTATCTTAATCTGAAACTGTGACCTTAATATATTTAACTGCCTGTAAACAAAATTTCCCACTATGTCACAAATTGGCCAAAATTGGTTGCAGAATTACATTCTGCATGCTAACAACGTTGATAAAGCATCTCATTTAGTATATAAAAATGGATAGAAATTTCATTGCTCTTCACTATTTTGCCAAAAAATTATCCAATTATGGTGCGGTGTTTCAAGAATTAAGTTGACTGTTATCTTGGTACTTGTGATTTGATTGATTGTAGTTCATTGTAAGAGGTTTTTTTAACCACGCTACTATTTTCTCATTATTCCCCTTGATAACTTTCTGTTGTCAAGGCAACCTCTCCTGAGCTCAATAACTGTAGCCCGCTAGCCAACTGCATACTTTAATCACAAGCTCACAAATCACTGTATCTGAATAATATTATTTGTTTGTCTTTAAGACGTTTTGGCGGGAAACCTAAAATGTACCGCCTCTATTCAATACTGTATAATTTTGGTTAAGGAGAAAGGAGATTTGTTTTGGTCTACCAACTTCGTGGTGAATCGTCGGTCGTGGCATTTCGTATCACGTCCGTTCGTTTCGCTCGTTATTATTTTGAGCGACGTTGCCGCATCGTCCTGCGCTCCAGGTTCGATTACTCGGTTGTAGGCAGGCCACCACTGGGTTGCGTGGAGGCGCTGAGCCACAAGTCAGTCGGGCGCGCAGCTTGGTGCGCGACGTTCGTGCGCGGAGGGCTCCGCTCGCTTCCCTGGTTATCTGGTCCACTTTTTGTGCGAGTGTGAGCGAGACAGCTTATCGTTGAAGAGAGGAAGTGGAGCACGAGTGAGATAGCATTATGGCAGTGTCGCAACCTCGCCCACCTGACCGTGTTGACGCCGCGCTCGAAAAAGTTGCGCCGTTGCGCTATTTGGAGGCGCACGAATGTGCTCGCACGGAGCGTGTCGTGACGCGTTATTATCACAAATCATTGTCATACAAGAGTTTTTTGAGTTATAAGAAAATACTGAAAGCCTATATTCAAGATTTCATCTCTGGTTCGAGTTATATTCAACGGTATGTGAAATAAGTTATTTTTCGAAACAGCTTTAAATACAACCTTATCTATTATGTTCAGATAAGTACCTACTTATGTGCTCACATCTCATTAATATCGATATGCATCGTGTCTTAAATTCCATAAATATGCTATATTGCGTTTATGCGCGCTATGTAATTGTTGGTATTTAATCGCCATTTTCTACATCGGTGACGAATACTGCCGCGCCGTCCCCGTTTCCTTCGACCCAATGGAAACCGGACCTTACCGCTTTATTCTGTAAGACAATTATTAACACAAAATCAAATTCAACTTCCAATGACTATGATTCATTGTGGAAATAATAATATTTTCTTGTGAGACTTGTACCGTGAAAAAAACTTAAAACGTGAACGTCGCGATATCAAGACAGAACGCGTCCGTAAAAAAGGCGGGATATGTCATTACTCATTATTGTTGTGTCATTTGTTTTGTGGCTGTGTGCTCGCCAAGTGCTCGCTGAACAGTTTTCTGTTTTTTCGTGGCGATAAAAGTTACGTGAGCTATCGCATTTTGCTTTTCTTTCAGTTGTGATTGTGCATATAGTCGGTCTGATATCGATTTGTATACGTTTTCCGCTATAAATAAGTGTGAGTTTGTGTCATCGTCTTTATTTGAGACCGGTTTTCGAATAAACCTGTGCGAGTGGAGCGAGCTAGCCATTTGGAATTTCGAAGCAGCTTGACTTTCGAGTACACGCCTTCATAGATTTCGATATTTCGTTGCGTAATTTGTTTGTAAGCTACTGAGCTTCTTTTTGTACCATGCGTTGATAAACGTCACGTTTTCATACTTTATATAGACCGTCCCACGCATTACAAAGTGCGATGACGTCACCGCGAGGGATATTCAATAAATAAGTTGTGGCAGTGTTTAGAATTTGTTGAGAAAATATTAAATAAAGTAAGTGTTATGGTTACGTAATCTTGATGCTGTTCTTAGTATACTGATTGCTTGTGTATTGATGACGCGAAACTATCTCATTGGTCTAAATAACATTTATTTAAATGCTCTACGTTAATTAAAATTAAATAACATGACATATTATAATCTTTTCTTTCTAATATATAAAAATCAATGCCACTTTTCGTTGTAATTCCATAACTCGAGAACGGCTGAACCGATTTCGATAATTCTTTTTTTATTATATTCCTTGAAGTACGAGGATGGTTCTTATGTAGAGAAAACGTTAATATGTACCACGGGCGAAGCCGGGGCGGACCGCTAGTATTCATTTAAAACAAATAGCATCGAACAAACAAAGGAACTTAACCTGATAACCTAAAAACATAAGTGTCACATGGACACTTCACACGTCTTTGTAATGTTTTAACCTTATTAACAAAAAATACCGTTAATCGTCAGCTGTTAGTTTAACATTTTGTGTTAAATTTAAACATACTACATAATTTTATTAGAAACATGTAATGTACAACTGTACATTGGATTTGGATTGTGGATGCCTCTTGCTAACTAGCAAGAGGCATCCACATGGTTATCAGACTGATGTTTTATTATTTTCTAGCTGCTCCGCGCGGTTTCACCCCCGTGGCTCCTCTCCTGTTGGTCTAGCCTATAGCCTTCTTGATAAATGAACTATCTAACACCGAAAGAATTTTCAAATCGGACCAGTAGTTCCCGAGATTAGGGTGTTCAAACAAACAAACTCTTCAGCTTTATAATATTAGTATAGATTGAAAACTTTAAATTTCGAAATCAATCTCCTCATGGTTTGCTATTATTCCACTGACTTAAATCAATAAGATAGAAAACCATTTTTAGTAGCAAGTAAAAACAAATAATTATTAGAATAGGAAGGCATGTAATGAACACTGCATCATAACCTTTCTTTTGGTACTTGACACTGTAACAAATTCGTTAATCAGCACTTGATTGTGTAAACTCATGCTCATACTAAGCAATTGTAACATATCAAGTTTAATGCTTATTTAGTTTTTCTAACATAGGTAATATTATCTTTCATTCTGTGAAATATTTATAAATTATAAATTTTTCTTTATAAACCCTTTGGAGTTATTAAATTGTCTCAATAATTTAAGCCCCCAGTGGCCCGATCGGTCCATGACACAAATCACAATAGATTTTCTATTGTGTCTGTGATTCCGGGGGCTGAGTTATTACATTAAAATTCGAAAAAATATATTTCACAGAACCTACTTATCATCATTTAGTAATTTTATTATACTTAACATTTACTAAAAACGATATCTTAATGATGCCTATGTTAAAATATCTAGCTATAGCTGAAATTCTAAAACAAATCACTGTCAATATTAAAATATAAAGGTTAAGGCATAATTGGTGGTTTAAAAAAGTGATTTTAATTGTTTTTAAGGATACTTTTAAAGATTCCCTCAATCCCGTTGCTCACTTACAATAAGTGTGACAACTGCGTACAGAGGGATATAGCAAGTTAGCATTGGAAGCGTCACACTCTAGTGGGCTATGGCGTGCCGAAAATGTTAAAACACCCAATTGTAACTGCAGAATATAATATTTTTAATTATTCACACAAAATGTTCATGTTATTGTTAACGTTATGTCTTCTGACACAGTATTATTTATTTAAGAGTGCCTTTGTACTTACAATAGGGCTCTTTATTCTTAAACCAATTGCATTCATTAAAATTTGTAAACTATTAAATATGAAATGCAAAATATACCTACACAATTTGTTTAATTGCATGCATTTCTAAAGGCTAAATTGTATAATTAGTGATGTTAATTTTACTGAAAATAAATAAGAATGGCAGTTTAATAATGAATAACTATTGTACTCATTTTCTTTTCATCTATTCATATTATGACAAACAAAACATTATTATTTCAACATAACAATTTTTCATAATAATCCGTTGAAATAAAATGTCATCATAATAATTAATTATTAGTTTACTAGGGGTCCGCCCCGGCTTCGCCCGTGGTACATATTTCGCAATAAAAGGTAGCCAATGTCCTTTCTCGGGTATCAAAATATCTCCATACAAAATTTCATGCAAATTAGTTCAGTAGTTTAGGCGTGATTGAGTAACAGACAGACAGACAGGGTTACTTTCGCATTTATAATATTAGTATGGATTTGATGAAAATCTTGACAACATGAAACACTTTTTATATCATGTTAGTAGTTATGTATTTGTTGATATTATTAACAGGTCTATTTAGATATCAAAATAATCAGATAGGCAGAATGATATAAAGTATAAATTAAAGATAAGTTTGGGAAATTAAGTAATATTATTGTACAGTTGTCAGAAAAATGTTTATTATAATATTTTTTTATTAGATGCCGATTTTGTGTGCGTTAATCAATTTAACAAAGTCTAATTCAAATAATACTTGCTCTTACAACATTTCTAGTATTGAATATTCAAGATATTCTTACTGTAAAAATTTCTAAGACGTTTTATTCTCCCTTTTTAAAATCTTAATATGATATCCTGAGAAAATAAAAGAAGTTAAAGCAATTTTCTTCTTATACAACAGCAGAAATACAGTATACCTTACTTATGCTGTCCGAAACATACACAACAATATTTTCCTATCAATGATCATATTGAACTATCTGTGCTCTGCGTTTTTACCTGCAGTACTACGCTCCTGTTAGTCTTAGCTAGATGATATATAGCCTATAGCCTTCCTCGATGAGTGAACTATCTAACACCTAAAGAATTTTTGCAAATCGTACCAGTAGTTCCCGAGATTAGCGCGTTCAAACAAACAAACTCTTCAGCTCTATAATATTAGTGTATAGATTAGAAGAACAATATTTTAATCACAAAAACAAACTAATAATACAATAACATATTCCAGGTGAACGTGTGATGGTGTGATCGTCGCGATGATGAAACGCACGGGTCCCAGGCTCGGGCCTGATGAGCCGACGCCGATGTCGCAGAGTCCCGCACAGGTGAGAATATAATCTGATCTTGTTGTATTTTTGAAGTTATACTTCTTTGGATATAGAAGTTATACTTCTTTGGTTATTGAATATTGAAGTTATACTTCTTTGGTTATACTTCGATGGAGAAAAATGATGAGTGAATTTTTACGATGCGCGCGCACACCAACACCTAAATTTAACAGCATGAAGTTAGTTCTAGGTGGTATGTAACTATGTTCAAGTTGTATATTCTAGTATTTTTTTTAGTATAGTAGTAGCCAAAGAACAAGAAGTATAACTTCTAACGCGTGTACATAACACACACTCTTTTTTTAATTATACTAGGTATGTGCCCCACGTTTTTAACTGCATTCCTCCGGTCCTATTGGTCTTATTGTGATGATGTGTAAAAATAAATAAATTCTTTATTTGTATTTAAACATAAAATACTTATTACCTTAAAAAATAACAAGAAAATAAAGCATCAGAGATTTTCAATTTCTAACTGCATAGGTGATAAAAAACTGAAATCATTATTAACATAAGCATGGAATATCCAAGATAAGGATTGTGATATCCATTCCCCTGAAAGATAAGTCATTTCCTGTTAATGACAAAATGCTTTCATGTACCTATTACTTATTTCTCTTTTGGTTAATAAGAAGAGGGAAACAAAATGCACTTTAAAATTGTAAACGAATAGTCATATTTAAGTTTTTTTGACTTATGTAAATTACATTTTTCGTACTGACTTTCACAAATATGCAGCATTCTCGTTAGCAGAATTTTTGGCATCTATATTAATGTATGTTGGTTGTAGACCTTTGGTATAATTAAAATGTATGGTTAGGGATGATCTGAATAAAAAAATAAATGTAATACTGCTTCAAGACATCATAGTACGGGGGCTGAACTCACATAGAATGTAACTGTGGAAACAATATTTGATGTTTACGATGAATAAAGAATGCTAACGGCTGACGGTCATTACACAATAGAAAATACTGATTCTGTAAGTCTTGGAATAGATGGATGGATTTATAATTTTTTGTTACTCTTTCACAAAAAAAACTACTCGACGGATTTGGAAACTTTACAGCAATATAGGTTATACCAGGCGCGGTCCCAGGGGGGTGGTCACGGGGGACATGACCCCCCCCAAAATCGTACTCGATAAAATAGAAAAAAATTCTTATACTGTACAATATATAAAAAACTGGTGCAAATCGGAGTCACTCGCACATCTAAAGTTCTGTTTAAACCTGTTTTTAATCCCTTGCAAATGTTGAAATTTGCGAAAATTTGCAGCTAACGGCTTCCGACTCGCACTTGGCCGGTTTTTTTATAATATAGGTATTGTATAAGAATTTTTTTTCTATTTTATCGAGTACGATTTTCTCAAGTTTTTGCTTATCACTTCTTCTTCACGTGAATACGATATTTGGCGAGTACGGTTGGGGAGGGGATTCCATACCTTTCCAGCTGCGTGTCCCCCCCCAAAATGTCAGGCTGGGACCGCGCCTAGGTTATACGTATATTACATGAGCTAAAGAAATACGTATGAAACCGCACTGCACAGCTAGTACACGACGTCGAAATCTATACTAATATTATAAAGCTGAAGAGTTTGTTTGAACGCGTTAATCTCAGGAACTACTGGTCCGATTTGAAAAATTATTTCGCTGCTAGATAGCTCATTCGTCGAGGAAGGCTATATATCATCACGCTAAGACCAACAGGAGCGGACCCCGCGGGTGAAACCGCGTAGCGCAGCTAGTTTTTAATAATACAGATGCTACGATCGTGATCTCGCCTTATAATAAGCGCTACCGGATAATTTATATTGTTACGAAAGGATCCTTGCCTCTGCGGTGTCATTCAACTGGCTTGATTGCGTGCCAAAGGATGCGAATCATTATCCAAGTGTAGTATATTTCAAATTTCAATAGCTATCTTATACAGCCGGTTTGGTTAATATATAGGTTTCATATCTTATTTGTATCGTCTTAAAATAGCATATAATTTCATGTTAGGAGATTCAACTGAAGAGGTAGGCTACATAGAGACATGTCAATAATAACTACTTAGTTATAATTATTTATCATAATATGCAAATATGCAAGAACAAAGAACATTTCCATTAATCGTCTCAAACTATTTTAAAGTTAAGAATTTGTTAACTGAAAATACAGTTTTACAATTTAATAAAATATCAAAGCACACATATCTAGCTGAAATATAGTTTTCTACCTGATACAGTAACAACCAAAAATACCAGACGAGTCAAAGACAATCAGAAGTATAAGCGTTCTAAAAGGTTCAATCTTCAATATCAGTGCATTATGCATATGCATTACCACAGAAACTAGCTAACTGTCAAGCAGTCCATAATTACCTATGAACTTATCACGACGATAAGACCAGTAAACACTAGGTTATCGCCCGTTATCACATTCGCTCCGTCTACTCATGTAAACAGCGGCATAAACAAAATATATAGCCTACAATGTTACTGGGATCATCATTGACTCAAATATAGCTTTTTTTAAAGTAAATAAAGACGTATGGTTATTGTGTGGCTATGGCAGAGCTGCCGCTACTAATAGGTATACCTAATGAACGAAATGACCTACTTATAAAAATTTCCACTAATTTTTTATCACAACCTTCATAAATTTAACATTATTGTAAACACTTAAATATCGAAGTAGAATTTAAAGTAGAAAATATGATATTTATAACGAGTCAAATTCTAGAGAGTCCTACGACCTAACTTATAAAAATCAATACTGCTCAGAGTGACATATACGACTACATATTACGCATATTATATTCAAGATCCGGCCCTACCCCAATAATGTCGATTGCTAAACACATATATGTACACTGGTTGAACTCAAGACCTCTGCTACTGCGTCTTTAAAAGCGCGGTAACTGCAAATACACGGAAGGTATATTTATAAAAATCCTATTCAGTCGGTCTATTTCTAAACGAGAGCTGAATCACAGTTGGCACGCGGTGTTCTAGCTATTCTTTATAGTTTATGGTTTACGATCGCGCATCAAAAGATCTGCGAAGGGTTTTTGTTTATTATTTTTGTTTATAATGTCTTAGATTTTTTTTACGATAGTCGTAACTGTCTACTATTTAGGCTGTTTCATTGTCTACATTTTTATACTGATTTTGAAACAATAATTCAGTTCGTATAACGGATTTTATCATAAACGTAATACGGAGAAATTCGACTTTCTTTATTAGATACGTTACTGATTTAAAATGCAGCAGCTGTACTGCTAATTTACCGCTCCGTTATGAATAATCATATCATAGAGTACTAAGAGGCAATCTAAATAATCACTACAGATGCCGTGATCAATAACAAAGATTTAACCTTTGCATCAAACGTCGGTTTTACCTTGTTTGTTTACAACTCGCGCGGCGTCAGGCGTGATCGTTGTAGCGACGCGACTACAAGGTCGCTGCGAAGTGCGTTTTAAATTCTCGAAACTGAGGTATATGTGTACATACATACAGTTTATCGATTCGCTGGGTGACTTGTCTGCGTAATGGGCAATAAATGCGTATAAAGCTTTTGGTAGGTGATATAGCGAGGTCAATCGTTTTTGTATACATATTAATGTACATGTAAAGGTGTTGTAGGGCATTAGTGCCTTTATTTAAAGCTGAAGAGTTTGTTTGTTTGAACGCGCTAATCTCAGGAACTACTGGTCCGATTTGAAAAATTCTTTTGGTGTTAGATAGCTCAATTATCGAGGAAGGCTATAGGCTATATATCATCACGCTACGACCAACAGGAGTGGAGCCACGGCGGGGAAACCGCGCGGAGCAGCTAGTAAAGTTACATAGCCGTTGTAATGTGAAAGATATTTAGCATAGATTTGTTATTTAAGATCACAATGTAATAATAAAATGATAATAATAAATTGCCCAAGGTGCATCTACATATATTTGTACGCGCTAAATATACTGCCAAGGTTTGGTTTCATTTGTAAAATTATTCAAATTGTTTTTTTTTTTTAAATCTATAACAAGAGTTAAAAGACGAGAAGGAATTTTGTTAAACTATGATCATGCGGATGTAAAATGTGGAAGAAAACATGTATTTTCCATCTATTCCCTCAATCCCGTTGCTCACTTAACAATAAGTGTGACAACTGCGTACAGAGGGATATAGCAAGTTAGCATTGGAAGCGTCACACTCTAGTGGGCTATGGCGTGCCGAAAATGTTAAAACATCTTACTTCTCTTCTTATGAATGTTATAAACGAAAGTATGAATGGAAGTTTGTTTGATAATTGTTTATTTATTTCGTGAAAACTACTTAACAGATCTTGATAATACTTGACCGTGATGTAGATTATGTTCCGAACAACATATAGGATAATAAGATAAAGAGCACTTACTTTTATCCGAGTGGAAACGCGTGACACAGCTAGTATACATATATATACACACTAGTATATCTACCAACTACATATTTAGAAATTTGGATATTAATTCACAATTTTCTTTTTGTTATAGATACAACAGGCGGGTGCAAGTAACATGCATACTTTGGCCCAATCGGCCCAACCTCAGATTTTAGGTAAGTTCATTTGTATTATATTGTTTTAGGTTAAAACTTATTCATAGAATAACGTATTAAACTACCATTTCATAAATATATTCTAATTGTCCGTATTTGACAGTTTACAGGTGACATTTTTAAATGTTCGTGTTATACGTTATTGGACGGATAAATTTATACCAAGGATTGAAAAATCGGCCCTTAGATTAATAATTAAGAATTTTTAATGAGACTTGAACTAGACGTAGGTAATAATCTATAATATAAAAATTAAACGCAAAATGTGTTGGTAAGCGCATAACTCGGGAACAACTGAACCGATTTCGTTAATTCTTTTTTTATTACATTTCTTGAAGTACGAGGATGGTTCTTATGGAGAGAAAACGTAAAAATGTACCACGGGCGAAGCCGGGGCGGACCGCTAGTAGTGGAATAAATTTGAAGAATACAATCTTTTTTATATATTCTTATTGGAATATTTCGAAAGAAAGAAGCCACTTATAATCTGATTTCTATTGACAAATTTTCTTGAAAGCATTTACGGCAACAAGTTTTCTTGCTTAGTAATGAAAAGAGATTAGGTACAGCATAAATTATTACCGTGGTTGTGCTTTCTTATTCATCTAAGTATAAGAGCTGTTTCAATGGTTATTTTGTAGCTTTGGAGCAAGTAGTTAAATTTTATCGATCTAAATCATTTGCCTAGCTGTTTTATTGAATGGCTGAATATAAATCTTGCAATTTCTTTAACAAGGCCTTTTTTGAAAAGGTTAGGATATTAAATTATCGATTAATTTTCTGTCTGTTTCACTGAGCGAAATAACTGGCATAAAATCATCCATTCACGTACAATAAACAACTAGACACACAACAAACCTGGTTGCCTGGTAGAGATTGCTGTTTAGCAATAAGGCCGCCTTTTGGGCAAATTGTGCTTTTGTATTACTACTTCCTTTTGCATACTATTGTTTTCACATATTTTGCACAATAAAGAATTATAAATAAATAAATAAACAAACCTCCAAAATTGTCCGAAGAAAAACTCTACCTAAGCGGCATACTAGGCAGAGTTTTGTAATGGTCCATACTCGAGACATTACTGAAACGAAATAAGGTGTTAATTTTTATTAAAGTTTTTACGTCACTCGTACATATTTTGAAGATCTTATAATACGTGATTCAAATTCAAATACATTTATTTATCGCTTGAACACGTACACGTACATAAGATGTCGTCTTAGGCCGGTTGCAGAGCTTCACCGACCATCAGTGCGTATGTCAGTCGCGCTAGTCAAATGTATGGAAATTCATAAAACCGTTCATAGCTAGACCGACCATACGCACGCGTATTTCCATACATATGACAAGCGCGACTGACGTACGCACTGATGGTCGGTGAAGCTCTGCAACTGCAACTTTTGACTGCGCGGGCGAAGCTGCGTTAGTTTTTAACCGACTTCAAAAAAAAGGAGGTTATCAATTCGGCTGGAATGTTTTTTTTTTATGTATGTACACCGATTACTCCGAGGTTTCTGAACCGAATGGTGTCGAATGGAGGGAAAAATGGAGGGATGGTGTCGAATTGGTCCCATAAAAATTTTATTCGGATAGGCCCAGTAGTTTTTATTTTATGAGCATTTTTGTCTGTAGGTATTTGTGAATTTTGCAAGTGCAAGTTTGAAGTCGGTTGTTTTTAACGCAGTTATTACTTGTTTATATAAGTTTTAAATCTAAACTCTTTAATATGATGTTAGTATTATAATTACATACTATGTATGTATAGGTGCAACAGCAATGCTCTCAGTGGGCGGCGGTTTCGGCCGCGGGCCGCCGCGCGCTGGCGCGCCGCAAGTCATCAACTATCTCAAGGCGAACGCGGTGCAGTACGCGCCGCCGAAGCAACCGCAAGTGCCGCCGAGGGTTAAGGTGAGTTAAAATTAAAAAAAAATAACAAAAATTAAAAAAAAATGTGTTTTTAGGTGATTTTTCAGGGGGGAGGGGATAGTGTGTGATATTGGAAGGGTAGGTGGGTTACTTTAAATTTAGATAGCGTTCGAGTCAAGGCGCAGAATTATGTAAGACTTGGTAAATTTTGTATTGTTATATTTATTGTGTAATTTGAAAATTAATGAGGTATGTTGGCTGAGAAATATTTAACGAGTAAAGTATTAAAATAATAAATAGTATAAGTAAATAACGTATGAATTCTTCTTTCTATATAAACAAGTGCAAAATACAAAACATTCTATAAAACAGACTCACAGAGAAACTAAAAATATCATCACAATACGCATGTAATTCTCGAGAATTTTATAGTCACAATTATTTATAATAAGTTACTACATTAAAAATAAAATCCTCTTATATCTCCCACAATACGCAAGCTACGCGTGCCGTACTATAGTAAACAAGGCAACGTGGCTACATATAGTCACTAGCTACCGGCGTTCATACGATAGACGTAAGAGGAGACTGTACATGCGCAGTGAAAATACATAATAAGAGGAAAATATCGTCTCTTATTGTGATAATAATGTCTGAGAAACGAGTGTTTGCAACTTGGAAAGCACATATTTTTGAATGGTACTTTTTTAAGCATAATGTTGTTCGAAATTTTAATACATAATATAATTTTGCGAATACAAATGACATGACTTTAATCTTAATATATATAAATCTCGTGTCACAATGTTTGTCCTCAATGGACTCCTAAACCACTTAACCGATTATAATAAAATTCACACACCATGTGCAGTTTGATCCAACTTGAGAGATAGGATAGGTTTTATCCCGGAAATCCCACGGGAAAGGGAACTATGTGGGGTTTTCTATGAAAACGCGGGCGAAGCCGCGGGCGGAAAGCTAGTATAACCAGTGCCGTCTTTACCATAGGGGCACAGGGGGCCAGTGCCCAGGGCCCCCCATCGTCAGGGGGCCCCCCTGGAGGAGATGTAGGACTGACAATTTTTCTCACATAAATCTCAAAATATTTTATTAAAAAGCAATACAGCTTTTTATTGCCAGAACGTCAGATCATTTTCAGATTTATTCGAATCAAAACATCTATGTTATTACAAGGTTATTACATGGAATAATTCGAGTGATTCGAACACCATTATAATTAACTTATCAGACATTTACTCGAATTATTTATTTACTTATTAACGTAATATAATATATTTTTACTTGAATTATTTTGAGATTTATGAAAATTACTAACAAGTCTAAGTTTACAGAATAGCATACAAGGGCGTTGTGACAAAACTTTAATCTCTGGGCCTCTAGACAAGTGGCAGAAACGCTAGAGAATAGAATCCACTATTGATACTAATTGATATAAGCTTATGACGTTTTGCTAATGTTTCGGTCACACTACCGAGGACGACGACGACCACGACCAAAATTCCCATCCAGTCGAAATTTGGTGAAATTATTAAAAACACAATCTATACTTAATATAATAAAGCTGAAGAGTTTGTTTTTTTGTTTGAACGCGCTAATCTCGGGAACTACTGGTCCGATTTGAAAAATTATTTCGGTGCTAAATAGCCCACTTCTTTGGCAAGATTATAAGATACCAAAATCGTTGAATTACTCCATGACGTTACGGTATTGTTATGATGCGACCTTGAAATTTTACTCTCAACGCGCCTAAAGAAGTTTCACTTCAAAAATATATTAAAATTTCCCGACCTTCTGTTACTACGAAAAAATTTTTTCCTAAAAGTCAACAGATATAGGTTTTTCGTGATTTTTACCGAAACGGTAAGTTTTATCATATAACCACTTTTACCCAAATTGTAGATCATAAAATTATCTATACAAAAGAATCAATACATTATTTTCCTAAGATATAGCTTCCTACCATTTTCTAAGATATAACGATTTATAAACTCATCCCATCCTTATAATATGCACACGTTTCTTAAATCACTTCACACCTAAATGATTTTATGATAAAACTTATCGTTTCAGTATAAATCGCGAAATCACCTATTTTTTTATTTATTTATAACCTGGAATATGTTTTTTAATTCACGTACCGGAATGACAGTTAATTTTGAATTTTATTTTTAGTTATCCTTATTCCTTTGAACAATTTTACTAATTTTCTGCTGGATATGAAATTTTGTAGTTTTGAAGGTCCTAGAATTTAGTGAACTCTGTTCACACCGGACCATTTCTATACGAATAGATGACAAGCGTTTTGACTTTTGCCATTTGCCTAGGCTTTGAATAAATTATGTTAATAACGCACGCAATAATTTTGATCAATATGAAACGGCTACGAAAGAAAAAATCCAGATGCAAATTAAAAAGATAAATTTGAAAAAGAGAAAGTTATAAATTTATAAAAAATAGAAAAAATTCGATCACGAGGCGGGACTCGAACCCGCATCCTTCGCGCCATTCCGGGGCGGATGCTTGACCAACTCAGCCACTCGTGACCCGCCGGAGCAACCGAATTTATTCTATTCCTTCAGTTTTATGTGTCTTAAGGGACACACCGCACGCCATCTATTGAGATGATTTAACAACCATCTCAACCAATATGAAGCACTTTTCAGTGAATACAATATTGTAACGATGGAACACGACCTTTTTTGTTGAATTTATATTTTATTTATAAAGCATTTGACTGCCATAAAACCTAAAATATAAATTCAAAGAGAAAGGTAATTTGAAAAAGTAATTCTTAAAATATTTCTTAATTAAATTTAATTAAAGTCAACTTTGGAGCGCCATTACAGCAGCAGCGTTTCAAATGAATTAAGTATATAAAAAAAATAAGGAAAAAAGTTTCCTCAAAAGACCATATTATAATACAAGATTGGTCAGAAGTAACTTTTTTGTAAAATATGTATAAAAAAATGGTGCAAAAATTTTACATAGAAATTTTCTTTAAGTTTTCTTATTACTTCTTTAAGTTTCAATTTAGGGCAAAAACATATATAATTGTGGGAAAAAATTTGCGTACCTAGTTTGATTTCTTTATATTTCAAAGGGGCCCCCAATTCTTGTGTGCCCAAGGGCCCCGGCATAGTCTAAGACGGCCCTGACTGTATAACTATAGATATTTTAACCCTGGATTTTATTATCGTAGGCCTCAATTACACTTAAGATTGCGAATGTGTACCCGCATCCCGTCTAAAGCAGCGCGTTGGTACACGGCGGGGTTTTGGTCGGTAGGAATCCGACATAACCCACACCTTCCCCGGGAGCCGTGGGTATTTTAGGCAAGATTTCCCCACTTGAAAAAAAAAAAAAAAAGGCCTCAATTACACTTGTATACAAGTAGTAATGTATGATAGAAGTGAACTTATGACTTAAACTTAAGTAATAAAATTTGAAATGTTATAACATGTCGAGAACACATAACATGTTCCTTTACCTATAGTGCTCATCGATCAATGTGCTTAAGAAAATTTTTGGAAAACTATTGTATTAAATATTTCCCTTTTAGCTGGTATCCCAGCAAACTGGACTGCCCCTTGGCGGAAGACAATCCCCAAACCCACCGCCAGCAGGTGGGGCTTCCTTCCAAAGGCTCAAAGTGGAAGACGCACTATCTTACCTCGACCAAGTGAAATACAAGTTCAACACGCAGCCGCAGGTGTATAACGACTTTCTGGACATCATGAAGGAGTTTAAGAGTCAGACGTGAGTATTTATTGATAGACTGATGACAATGAGTGTTAACATACAAACAAAAATTCTTTATTGTGCACCATAGACAAATGAGAATAAACAATAAATAAAAGAGCACAACAGACGGTCTTATCGCTCAAACAGCGATCTCTTCCAGACAACCTGGTGGACAAGAGAATTATAATACTTTATTGTACAAAAGAATGTAGGTAAATCTAGTACAAACTAATAAGGTACTAATATTTTGCACAATAGGCGGTCTTATTGCTTCACAGCAATCTCTGATTAATTTTTCTTTTCTTAAACATAAATAAGATTGAAATAACTTATACAAAATTTCATCAACACAGTCAAGCTCTTTTTTAGTTAAATAGTAACTGTCTACGTGTGTAGATGGCTTTATACTTTTACATTTTTACCATTTACATTTTTACCTGCCGCAGGGGCAATATTGGAAAAATATCGGCGGTCGAGGCAATTTCAGTTGTTCTCTAAATTGCCCCTGCTCGCCTATACAAATCACAATTAAGGAGCCAATTAAATAAATATCAAAATAAAAACATTTATTTATCTCTCTCACAAGGGTTAAAAACTTTTAGGGTGCAATTCCAATATTGCCCCTGCCGCAGGTACGTGTATAGGTACAGGTTTAAGAGATAAGTTGTACATGATGAAACAAATTACCGTTTGAAACAAATGAAAACCATTATGGCTGCATTATTCTATCCCTGAAGTACGCTAAACTCGAAAAAGTAAACGGTAATATTAAAACGTTGTATGTAAAATAGTTCACCTTACAGTATAGACACGCCGGGCGTGATCACGCGGGTGTCGAACCTGTTCAAGGGCCATCCCGAGCTGATTGTGGGCTTCAATACTTTCCTGCCACCGGGGTACAAGATTGAGGTGCAGAGTAACGGACAGGTGAGATTTATTTATTTACTTATTTATGACACTTCATTGTATGTACAATGAAGTGTCATAAATAAGTAAGAGAAATTTAAAATAAATGAATACATAAAATTGAAAAGTGTACAATAGGCGGCCTTATTGCTTTAAAGCAATCTCTTCCAGGCAACCATAAAAATAAAGGACATGTAAGACATTGTTAAAGCGAGGGCGCATCAAAAAGATAAAAAAAAGATAATTCAAATAATTAATTAATTAATTAAAGAATAGGCAAAGAGATTATTTTATATATATATAGTTGGTGTCGAAACGTTTTGTAGTTTCCAAATTGGGATAGGGAAATATAAAATAAATTAAATTATTGGTGATATGTGGCGATGTTATTGATTGTTTTGTATGTCATTTAGTCGAGTGTATGTATAAAATAAATAAATAACTTTATTGTCATAAAAAATAGGTACAGCTTATATATGAATCCATAGGCTCCTGAATTAGTTAAATACTGTGTCTCAGGAGCCAGTGGCTGTAGTTTATAAAGTATGTAGTTTATAAAGTTTAATAAAATGTTGGGTAAATTATCATAGTTCCACCATGTATTATAGGAATGGATTGTCTCCTGAATAAGAATAATCGAGCAGAACCAGGATGAAGTGCTAGCATTAATTTATATGTAAATTTTTGTATTTTTATGTGTTTGTATTTTATGTATGGCTTAATGAGAGCTATCGTTTAATAAAAACACTTCTAATTATTATGTAATTAAGGTATAAAATATAATAAACAATTTGTTTTATAGCATTCTCTAGTCTAGTTGCATAATCAAAACCACAAACATGCCATGTCTTGACCTGCCTCTATAAAATCAATAATATTACGAAACAATGTTTTGCTACAACCATTAGCTTATTTGTATATTCAAAATCTAATAAAAATTAGTAGTATATTTAAATTTTTGTTATGAATCATTCATAATAGCTTTTTTTGCAGAAGATAAACATTAAATTTGATGCACCTTATCAGAGATTACTATCTCTGATTACGCTATCTAAATATAAAATGATAATAAGCATATTTTTCTCAAATAAAACAATAAATTTTAAATTATAATTTTAATTTGAATCACATAACTTCTTATTTAGTAGTGGCATAGTGTCTAAAGAATGATGGAACCTCAATGCGAATCTACAATAATTAATAGTGAAAATAATACAATGTGTAATAAGAATAAAAAAGAGAGCAGATTAAGCAAAGATTAAAAATTAGAATGATAACTCATGAATCTATTACTAACTTATTGATATATCCATACTAATATTATAAATGCGAAAGTAACTCTGTCTGTCTATCTGTTACTCAATCACGCCTAAACTATGAACTAATTTGCATGAAATTTGGTATGGAGATATTTTGATACCCTAGAAAGGACATAGGCTACCCTTTATTGCGAAATATTATGTACCACGGGCGAAGCCGGGGCGGACCACTAGTATTGATATAAATTAATAATCACCATCATATTATGTTTAAAATTTCTCTATGAAATATACGAAAGAAGTGTAAAAAGCAAAATTTGATACGAATGATATGTCTACAATCTACATTCTACATGATGAAAACAATTACCGATTGATCGCAATGATAATACTAATGGCTGCTTTTTAAGTTCTGACCAACCAACCAAACCACCATACATACAATCTTTCCCAAACCCCATATAACAGCAAGATCCTGCTTCCAGGTGTCAGTATCGATGCCGTCGCCGAGCGGTCTGGGCGCGGGCGTGGGCGGCGTGGGCGTGGGCGTGGTGGGCGGAGTTGTGGGCGTGGGCGTGGCGCACGCTCAGCACGCGCCCGCACCGCCCGGCGCGAGTGGGGTACTGTTGGGAGTGCACCATGCGCCTGCGCAGCCGCAACTGCTGCATCTGCTGCCGGTGCAACAGTGAGTTTACATATTATTATGACGTGTTCTAGATTTTTAGGGCTTCGAACCTCAAAAGGGTAATTATAGGATCACTTTTTTGTACGTGTCTGTATATATTTATAAATTACAAATATTAATAATTAAAAAAAATACAATTAATATTAATATATTTTTTTGTAAGCTGAAGAGTTTGTTTGAACGAGCTTATCTCAGGAACTACTGGTCCGATTTGAAAAATTATTTCGGTGTTAGATAGCTCAACCATCGAGGAAGGCTTATAGGCTATATATTGTAATGGTATTTTAGTATGTTTATCAATCCAAATGAAATAGGATAAACTATTTTCGTGCCTTTGAATTTTTTGACTTCAATAAATGATTTATATTTGAGTTATCTTAAAAACTACTTATTAATAAGCTCCTGTTTATACTGTAATCACTGTTTATTTAGATTTTCATATATCTATTTCCAAAATGATGAAATTAATTACCGATTGACAGCAATGATAAAAACTTGCGGCTGCTCGAAAGAGTTCTGACTAAATCCTCCCAAAAAGCAATGAATAGTCCATAACATCCATACAAGTACTATATACATATAAAATGTACAGGTCCGTCAGTCAAGTGGTGCACAATCTGTCTGTGAATCCGAGCCCAGCGAATACACTGCATCATATCTCGCAAGCTCATCAGCAGATTGAGGCAGCCGCTATACAGCATCATACTAGCGGTGAGAATTATATTACTTTGTGTGTAATAAATATCTATACATATAATAAATCTGTAGAAGGGTAAATTCTGTACATAGAAAATATTGAAAAAATAAATACCAGGGGGTGTTACTGGATCGATACCAAACCCAAATATGTGATTAAAAAAATTTTTGTCTGTCTGTCTGTCTGTCTGTCTGTCTGTCTGTATGTGAAGGCATCACGTGAAAACTAACGGTTCGATTTCGATGAAACTTGGTATAATTATACCTTATTATCCTGGGCGTAAAATAGGATACTTTTTATCCTGGAAAAATACGTAGAAAAAAAATAATCTTAATTTTTCAGTTTTATCCGTAGACGTTGCTCTGTAGAACCGCGAACACACGTTGCGTATTATTATAGGCCTAGCCGTATTTGGGTCCAATATATATTTATAAGATGTCATTGTCAGAGTTACTCAAAATGAAGAAATAAACCATCCACGCGAAGACCGACATCCGCGCGGACGGAGTCGCGGGCGGAAGCTAGTTATTACATAAGAGTGTTGTCAATTTAATTTCTCTAATCTTCTATAATATAAAAATGAATCCCAAAATGTGTTGGTAAGCGTATAACTTTAGAACAGCTGAACCGATTTCTTGTAATTCTTTTTTTATTATATTCCTTGAAGGACGAGGATGGTTCTTATGTAGAGAAAACGTGAATATGTACCTCGGGCGAAGCCGGGGCGGACGGCTAGTTATGTATAAAATAGTTTATACTTAATATCTAATATATAAAAATCAATGCCACTTTTCGTTGTAATTCCATAACTCGAGAACGGCTGAACCGATTTCGATAATTCTTTTTTTATTATATTCCTTGAAGTACGAGGATGGTTCTTATGTAGAGAAAACGTTAATATGTACCACGGGCGAAGCCGGGGCGGACCGCTAGTAATATTATAAAGAGGAAAGGTTTGTATGTATGTATGTATGTATGGTTTTCACGCATAAACTACTGGACTGATTTTGATGAAATTTGGCACAGACAATCTTTACACCCTGAGAAAGAACATAGGCTACCTTTTATTGCGAAATATGTACCACGGGCGAAGCCGGGGCGGACCGGTAGTACTAAAATAAATAAATACATAATACTTATACAATAATATTCAAACAGGTGGTCCACCAAGTACAGGCAGTCACGCAACCGCGGCGGGCCAACCGGTAGAGTTTAACCACGCTATCGAATATGTTAATAAGATTAAGGTGAGTGTCTGTTTGTTTGTTGAAACAATAATTGCAAGTTCATTGTTTAAAAAGTTTGTAATTTCATTATTTTGAGTTAAATGCCACCCTTTTTTTATTACGTATTATAGAACAAAAAATGTTAGACATGAGTTTTTAACCAACTTTCAAAAAAGGGTAAAATCAAGTTATTAATACTAGAAATTGATGTACATATTCTACTAAATCTATTCTTTAAAAAAATAATACACTTACTTGGTTACTATTTTAACGTCGAATATTATTTATTAATAATTTATTTAAATATATTAACACAAAACATTCCCCGCAGTCCCGTTTCTCCCGGCAACCGGACAAGTACAAGCGTTTCCTGGAGATATTGCACGCGTACCAACGCGGCCATCGCGATGTCAAAGAGCCACAGGCTAAACAGCAGACGGAACAAGAGGTTTATTCTCAAGTGAGTATCTGTGCTATAAAAATTAAAAAAAAGCGTGTATACCGGGCACACGTGTCTGAAGTGAAACTTCTTTGCTAAGCCTTAAAATGTAATTATTATGGAATGATATTTGTCAATTAATTGTAAAGTGATTTAATCTCAATATTGTATTTAATTTAAATTGAGACAGTATTTGCATGCTTTAGACAGCAAAACATGATGGACAATCGAAATATTTTGATATCTCTCTGTACCATGTTTTAAGCAAATAAATTTTATTTTATTTATTTATTTAAGATTCAAAGGTACGAAAATCGTCGCCTTACTTCATGATATTGCCACACGCGACTTTGGAATTTTACTCTCAACGCACCTAAAGAAGTTCCACTTCAATAAATATTATCTTTGGTTTCATTGAGTGCAGTAAAAAAAAGTCGAGATTAAAAAAAAAAATACGTGTTAGTAATATTAATGCAAACAATAAGCTGATTTTATTATCCATATAATTTCATAAAACTTCCAAAATAAATAGTGTCTACAAATAACTAATAACAATTTAACAGGTGGCAAAACTATTCGAGAACCAAGAAGACTTACTAGCGGAGTTTGGTCAGTTTCTGCCGGATGCTAAAGCGGTGACGAAACCACCGCACATACCGACGCACGCTAGATCGCCTCCACCGCCGGTATGTATTATATTATTAATGAATTTAAAATATTTGGGAAAAGTGATATAGGAATATTATTTTAACAGGACACACCAAGAAATAAGATTAGAACAAACAAACAATAATTATGGTTAAAAGAGTGTGTGTACTTATGTACACGCGTTAGAAGTTATACGTCTTTGGCGTATGGAAAAAAATACTAGAATATACAACTTGAACATAGTTATCAATTTTCATACCACCTAGAACTAACTTCATGCTGTTAAATTTAGGTGTCGGTGTGCGCGCGCATCGTAACAATTCCCTCTCATCATTTTTCTCCATCGCGCCAAAAGAAGTATAACTTCAAAAAAAGACGGAAAGAAATTTTTATTTCACAGCTAAAACTTACTAAACATGGAATATTGTTACAATATTTGTAACAATTGTTTGCTGTAAATTGTGCACATTTTAATTTATTTTATTTATTTATTTCATAAAGTTCAAATCCATGTGGGTTATCCACTCTACCATTTAGCATCTGATATACATGCACTAGTAGAATGTAATGTTTAATGTTTAATATGATTAAGAGTCTTCTTTATTTTTAAGTACACAAGACCATAATAAAGTCCTTAATCCACCTAAGATGATTTCTGTGACACATCGATTTTTGACACGTGTAGAGACTAGAGATGTCTTTACTCTTTACTGAAATCGTATCAATTTTTTCCGATAATCGATAATATTTTATATGGAAATGAAATCGATTTGAATAAAGTACCAAAATTAGTTTTTTTGGCATTTCGCCAACAATTAAGTAAGGAAACTTAGCAAACAACAGCAACAAAAAGTCAACAATAACAATTAGTAACAATAACAGAATACCACGTAAAGTATCAATATAAAAATGCAACTTGTATACAAGGCAGACGATTGACGCAAACGATCACAAGATGGGCGCCCATTATATGATTTTCCAACTCTATGATATTTCAACGATCCATTTCATGTACACGAATTGCGTAGGTATTATATTTTTGTGTTATTTTATTTTATTTTTCATTATATTAAACTAAACAATACTGTTTTTGATTTATAAGATTAATTAATATGTTTCATTTTTATATTTTTGGTAATAATGCCGCCATAAAATAAAAATATTATGCATTTAAATTATTTCGTTTTAAACATAAAATACGTAATTTGGAACACGATGAAGTGTCACAGGAATCATCATAGGTGAAAAGGACTATAAATTATGTAATAAATACATACATACATACATTAAACATCAATAATTAATAATATTTGTAATGTGTGCAGGCGCGAGTGGAGCCCGAACCGGAGAGATTCACAAGCGCTGCGTCTGCGTCGCCGCCATTGCCGCAACATCCTATACACCATCCACAGGTACATACATACATCTACTGTACTAAATAAATAATTAGAGCTAGCGCACAAGAGCAACTTTTGTCTCCGCAACTATTTAGTCTCTCCCATCAACTCTATGTGCTAGTAAGAAAGTGCGCGCACGTAGCGACGCAACTCCCCATAGAGTTGATGGGAGAGACAAAATAGTTGCCGAGACAAAAGTTGCTCTTGCGCGCTAGCTTTTAAAGTCGAAAATATGAGTCAATGTCAAAAAATAACTTGTAAGACCCTGTTTTTATTACAAATTGCAACTCATTTAATTATTAATGATGTCTGTAAATTTTAATTTTTGAGTCAGAGTTATGACTTTATGAATAGGTAACGTTTTGAGTATTTTCCAGTTTTTATCATGTCATGGTTACTATATAAAGTTACTATGGTGTGGAGATATTAAGTATTAACGTGTTTTACAAAAATTGTCTTTTATTAATGAATGAAATTATTGTTCTTAGATATTGCTGATTTTGTAAATATGTATGTATAATAAATATTTAATTTGTTCAGGTCCCAAAACACACGAGCGCAAGTAACGTGAGCGCTCCGCCGCCGCAGCATCATCATCTCAAGAGATCGCCCAGCTTCTCGTCTTCTACACCAATATGTAAGTTTTTATTTTATAGGTCCATATACAAATATAAAAGATGTTTGTTAGTACTTGGATTTGATGGGGTAAGTCGTAAAGTTCTGCTGTATCAGCAGTTTACAATATTGTTAGTGTGTGAGTTTACCTTCCTAGATTAAAAAAAAACTCATAAGTGATGATAAAAAGCTTATCTTTTAAAAAAACACCTTCAATAAATGTTATTTTGCTCACGCTTATATTAATCGTAGTTCTATAAAGTACATCACTACATAGTATAAAACAAAGTCGCTTTCTCTGTCCCTATGTCTATGTATTGCTTAGTATAATATCCTGATTTTGTCAAACTTTGTGTGTGCAATAAAGAGTATATAAATATAATATAAATATGTCCCTTTGCATGCTTAAATCTTTAAAACTACGCAACGGATTTTGATCCGTTTTTTTTAAATAGATAGTGATTCAAGAGGAAGGTTTTAGTATATAATCTATTAGGTTTTAGACAAAGCTAGTTATTTTTAAATATGAAATGTAATGTATCATGTAAATATGAAAAATAATTAACAATACCGTTCTTTCATACAGCATCGGGCGCGCCGCCCGCCAAGAAGTAGTATATAATTTATTAGGTTTTAGACAAAGCGGTCGAAGCCGCGGGCGGTAAGCTAGTTATTTTTAAATCTGAAATGGAAAGTAAATAAATTAATATAAATATGAAAAAATAATTAACAATACCGTTCTTTCATGTAGCATCGGGCGCGCCGCCCGCCAAGAAGTAGTATATAATTTATTAGGTTTTAGACAAAGCGGTCGAAGCCGCGGGCGGTAAGCTAGTTATTTTTAAATCTGAAATGGAAAGTAAATAAATTAATATAAATATGAAAAATAATTAACAATACCGTTCTTTCATATAGCATCGGGCGCGCCTCCCGCCAAGAAGTCCCGCGGGTGCGCTGTTGCCGCTGTGGGCGCGCTGCGTGACGTGTCGTACGCGGAGGCCGCCAAACTGGCAACCGCGCACGAGTACAACTTCTTTGATAGGGCGCGACAAGCGCTGCGGTCGCCGCATGTGTATGAGAACTTTTTGAGGTGGGTTGAAAGTTGTGGAAAATTAATTGTTTGAATATAAAATTGTTTATTTGGAACAATAAAAACACATTAAAAAACGTAATGAACGAGGGCACCCATAAAAGCTTAAATAAGCCGTGGCACAGGTGCCCTATGGAGGCGGGTTCCACTAATCAACATTTTCAAAATTCATATTATGTATTTTTTTGAATAAAAAATTGTATTTGTGGGTTCAATTGTTAAGTAGGGTACTATAGTAAAAATGAAGTCATAAGTGTTTCTATTCTAGTAATTAGCTTGAGTGAAATAATAGCTGCCTATAAAAATACATGTAGGTTTGTTCATACTGAAGTAATGGTTTGCATTGCAGTGCTTAAGACAAGTGATTTATTTGATTTCTTGCATTTACACAATTACAACTATTTATTTCTGTTATGTATAAATTCATTGTTTACTTTTGCGTTTTTGATCGTATATTTTTTACACTAATGAATAAATAATTTTTAAAATAGACTAGATTTTGATGTAAACGTTGTAATAGGTACTATAGAAAAACAAATTAACCTCCCTTCTCCATACAGATGCCTGCTACTCTTCACGAACGAGATAATATCGTCTTCAGAACTGCTATGTGTGGTGTCACCGTTCTTATGCAGACATCCTGAACTACAAAAGTGGTTGCAAGACTTTCTAGGTCCGGTATCACCACCGCACACTCCAACGGCACCTAATTCAGGTAATTAGTACTTTTGGTATATTATATTTCGGTTTGAGGTCGTAAGAAGTACAGGAACAATATAAGTAGGAACCAAAGTTTATTCAAAATTCATTTGGATAGTTAAAAATCTAGAAATTTGCATGTATTATACATGCAATTTCAATCTTCTGCCTGCCCAATGGTACAAATATGTTTGGTAGATTTTATTGGTGAATAGAAGAATAACTAGATTGTATGCGGACAATGATGATAAGAATGCGATGTGTGCTACAGATTGTCAGTGTTGATACACGCATGCTGCCTTCCTTCTGATGTCTTTTATTTCATCTACACTAATATTATAAAGAAGAAAATTTTGTTTGTTTGATTGTAATGAATAGGCTCATAAACTACTGGACCGATTTTAAAAATTCTTTCACCATTCGAAAGCTACATTATCCATGAGTAATACAGGAGCGGTACAACGTGGGTGAAACCGCGCGGCACAGCTAGTCTTTTATAAATCTTCATCATGTTAAAGTCAATTTAAAATAAAAGTTACATCTTCACTATATTATCTACTTTGAACTTTTGTACAACACATAAACATTTCTCAACTTGTAATACAACAAATAATTTTTTCACAACAATTTAACAAAATAAAAATAGATTATTTATTGTTTAACGCAGGTTACAACAACACGAGCGGTTCATCCACACTGCTCGGCTATGAGAGATCTCGTCTAGGCTCTGAGAGCAAATCTCGAGAGCCGTTAGGGCTTCCATCTGCGCTTGCTCTGTCCACACCACTGCGGCATGATAGACCGCAGACGGAGACTAATTTGGATCTGGGTAAGTTGGAAATTATTTCAATGTAAAACGTTTTTTAATATGTTTTTCATGGTATGGTGGGATGGGTTATGCCAGATTTAGTAACTAATAGTTCCAGTTTGTTTTCGCTTTTAATAGATTGTTATCCTCAGTGTTCTAAGCCCATTTATTTATAAGAAAATGTTAAATATGTTTCAATATAGAGACAGTAGTTTCTACTGCAGAATTTCTACACTTAATTCATAATCTTCTAAACTGTATAATATAGGAATCATTCTATTCAGTTAAAAAAAATTGTTTCTACTTTTCTATGAGTTTTATTCTTTAATCTTAAATTTGAAAACAATGTCGTATAAGAAAATAAAAACCTTTATGTCTAATACCCCATTTTCATACAGACCTATCCACATGCAAGCGTCTCGGCACATCATATTGCGCTTTGCCAAAAGAAGCGGCTTCCAGACGTTGTTCCGGTCGCACCGCGTTGTGTAAAGAGGTTAGTATTTATTTTTCTGTGCAAAAAAAACAAATTTATGATGTTTCTCTAGAAATAAAACATTGATGATAAAATAATCAGATAAAAAATTAAAACAATTCAATGTAATTCTATGCATAATTTTCTTACCTTGAACTATAATAATTGCAAATTTACATCATTATAAAAGTAATGATATAGTTTTACATTTATTTGTATTTGTGTATATTAAAAATGTTATAATTAATTATTTGCATCAGGTACTAAACGACACATGGGTGTCAATACCGACGTGGAGCGAGGATTCCACATTTGTGACGTCACGTAAGACGCAATATGAGGAATACATCTATCGTTGTGAAGATGAGAGATTTGAGGTAAAAAATAAGTTTATTTATACTTGCATATTGTTTAGATCAAGCGTAAAAAAAACTGTTCAAAGTAGAGTTAAAAAACATAATAATATGTCTAATTGTATGATGCAAATAATAATAATTTTTTAATTATGATTATAATGATATTTTATTGTACAATACTAGATCGTATAAAGTCTGATTTATGCTACCATGGCTTGATCAAACATTATTGGTATAATTTTTGTATGGAGTGACTCATGCAGTGCAGTCGTCTATGTAACGGCGTTGAAATTTGTATGGATATTGTTTATTTGATTCCCGGCTTCGCCTCAGCCAATTATGCTTAGTACTGTTTTCTTTTCATGTAAATGAATAAAATAAAATAACTCATTTGCCAAAAGAGGTTATTAAAAACATGTACAAATAAGTTTCTAAGCATTATTTATTTAACACACCCCCACAATTCCAGCTGGACGTGGTGATAGAAACGAACGCGGCCACCATACGCGTGCTAGAAGGGGTACAGAAGAAACTGGCCCGTATGCCCGCAGATGATGCGGCCAAGTATCGCCTGGATGATTGTTTGGGCGGCCACTCGCCGACCATACACCAGCGGGCACTGCGCCGGATATACGGTGATAAGGTGGTACGAACTGCGCCCCGACTGTTGGCATGCGCTAGCACTGACTGACGTGGGGGTACAGGGTGACGGACAGACTGGGTATAGGGGGTAGGGTACAGGGTGCAAAGTGACGTGGGGTAGGGTACAAGGTACAGTGACGTGGGGTAGGGTGCAAAATGACGTAGGGTAGTTTACAGGGTGACGTGGAGTAGGGTATAGGGTGCAGGGTACAAGTGACGTGTTAGTAGGGTGCAGGATGACGTGTGTAGGGGGTAGGGTACAGGTTACAAAGTGACGTGGGCTTGGGTACAGGATACAAAGTGACGTGTTGGTAGGGTGCAGGATGACGTGTGTAGAGGGTAGGGTACAAAGTGACGTGTTGGTAGGATGCAGGATGACGTGTGTAGAGGGTAGGGTACAAAGTGACGTGTTGGTAGGATGCAGGATGACGTGCGTAGAGGGTAGGGTACAAAGTGACGTGGGATAGGGTACACGCTGACGTGAAACGTTGTGGAGGCCCTACGCCACTAATATCACGTCCCTAACGTACAGACAGATTTTATAAGAAACTTGGAATGTAGCCAGATGACAGTGCCGAGTAGCAACGTGACATGGAATAGATACAGGCTGACGTGACGCGTACATTACGACCTTGGCAATACTTTGTGTTGCAGAGTGAATATGTAGAAGAATTCACACATTTAAATCAACAATGTTGACATGTCATTTCGAACCACACATAAAAAAGAACTATGTTGCTTGAAATGTCATTAAAATGTAGTAAAGATAATAGGGTACAGACTTATACTAGAAAATGACTGAATGGTGACGTGTTAAGTTACTAAGATCTGAAAGTAGGGTACAGACTGACTTGATATATGTTATACGTACGGTTACTTACATATTTTGTAAAATTAAATTGTAATACTGAAATGATTTAAAAGAGCAACTATGGAGTTTCTTGCCGATTCTTCTCCATAGATACTGCTTTCCGAATCGGTGGTAAATGATAAAAATATGTATTGACGTTTCAAAAGTGCTTCTCGAAGAAGTCTAATTGAATAAATAAATGTTTGAGTTTGAGTTTGAAGGCGGAGTTGTAAGAACTTAAAGCACAAAGACGACGCAGTTTTATTCTGACGATAACTACTTTTTAGACAAAATAGAGGTAACGTATTTATTTATCGGGAGCATAGGGCACAAAGACTAATTGACTCGACAAGCATGTATAGATTGACGAATCCACATAGTAATTAATAGCCTAGATTTTGCAGTTGTTTGCCAACCAACTATAAAGTAGAAGCATAGATTTGATTAGTTTCTTTTAGTATTAAATATTAATAAATGGTATTGTTTTTGATTTTCCTCTTTTTGTATTTGTTATTTTATTATTATAATGACTATTATTTTAATTTATGTTATAATAGAAAGTTAAAAGTGAAATTTCTTCGGTAAGATTCAAAGATACCAAAATCGTCGCCTTACTCCGTGACGTGACGGCATTGCCATGACGCGATCTATAAATTTCACTCTCAACACACGTATATGATTTTAAAATATTGGAGGAAAGAGGAACCAAAAATAGACCATTTTATTATGTTATATATTTATTTGAATATATAATTATATATCAGAAATATAAATATCTATTAAGGCGACTACAGCACCGAAACTAGCGCCCCCCCAACATTTTATTTTTTTACTCCTAAACCAGATCAAATTTAAAAAATCTAGCTCGGTACTTTGCTAGTATATTACTTGTAGTATTTTTGGTATTACTTTTCATTATTTTGCATTCGGTAAATTAGGAGAACTTTTGATTACCGCCAAAAGTGGCCACTTTTGGCGGTAATCAAAAGTTCTCTCGAATAATGAACAGTTAGAATAGTGAAAAGTAATACCAAAAATACTACAAGTAATATTCTAGCAAAGTACCGAGCTAGATTTTTTAAATTTGATCTGGTTAAGGAGTAAAAAAATAAAATGTTCGGTGGCGCTAGTTTCGGTGGTGTAGGCCTCTTAATTTGATATTCCTATTTGCATTTTATTGTATAAGTAGTTTTAGAAGCTAGTAGATGATTTTGTTTGCATGAATGCATCCAATAAATTATATATGTATCATTATCTTTTATAGTATAATTATTAAAACAAATGACCGCCTCCTTGGTACAGTGGTTGACGCGTGAGCGTAGAACCGAGGGGTCCTGGGTTCGATTCCCGGTGGAGACGAAGAAAAAAAAAAGTCTCGGTCTGGTAGGACACAGAAGGCTGATCACCTACTTGTCCCTAAAGAAAAATCGATCAGTGAAACAGATGTATGCATAATGCATCTGCCCCTTACCCCACTACGGGGACATGGGACTTCACAAAACACATTAAAACAAATAATTTTATGACAAACGACTTGTATATATGTATATATATTTAAAAAAGTGTGCTAAAAGAGACACTTATAAATAACATCATACATATTATTTCTCAAATATAAATATTTATATACAACCCTTATCGTAGTTGCCATATAGCTTAAGGTGTTGGGCCCAAAACATATAAATAACAAAATATATTAACCCTTCATATTGTTTACAGGCGGTGGACATTATCGCTGGTTTGAAGAAAAACCCGGTAGTGGCCGTGCCCGTTGTGCTGAGGAGGCTCAAAGCGAAGGAGGAGGAATGGCGGGAGGCTCAGAAGGTTTGTTTCTATTGAATATACTAGCTTCAGAAAAATTAAGACTTATTTTCTTCGTATTTTTCCGGGATAAAAAGTATCCTATTTTATGCAGAGGATAATAGGGTATAATTATACCAAGTTTCATTGAAATCGCACCGTTAGTTTTCACGTGATGCCTTCACATACAGACAGACAAAAAAAATGTTTAATCACATATTTGTGTTTGGTATCGATCCTGTAATACCCCCTGCTATTTATTTTTTCAATATTTTCAATGTACAGAATTGACCCTTCTACAGATTTATTATATTATGTATATTATAATACTAGCTGTGCCCCGCGGTTGCACCCGCATTGCTCCGCTCCTGTTGGTCTTAGCGTGATGATATATAGCTTATCGATAAATGGGCTATCTAACACTGAAAGAATTTTTCAAATCGGACCAGTAGTACTTGAGATTAGTGTGTTCAATGAAATAAAGTCTTCAGCTTTATAATATTAAGTATAGATATAAATAAGAAAGTGTGTTGGTCTGTCTTTCTTGAGCACCGCAACGGAGCAAGTTTATGGTACGATTTTTTATCGGGAGATAGGAAGCTAGAGAAAGATGTAAGGCTAGTTTTTAGCGTGAAACTTCTAATAATAATATAAATCTAATAGGAATTTCCTTTAATATAGATATGCAGATAACTTGCATTATTTAAAATTATGGAAGGAAGATTAAGCTGTAAAAGCAAAAACTCATTTTTTTTAATGTATATCATAGTAAAATTATAAAACACAGTGTAGTTGATTTAGATTTCACTTTATAGAAATTAATTAAAATTTTTACCTAAGAGACAATGATGACAAGAATGCGATGTGTGCTACAGATTGTTAGTGTTGATACACGCATGCTGCCTTCCTTCTGATGTCTCTATCACTTTCTATGTTTATTATAATATAAAAAATTACATTTAAAAAATAAAATATTATTGTCAAATAAATTACCTTTTCTCAAATTATTTATTACTTATAATAAAAAAAATGCGTATGTATGTAATGTGTGAAAATTATTACGGCTTCGCCCGCGTTATCACAGATAATCCCGTATAGTTCCCGTACGCCTACGTCTTATTCTGGGTCTTCAGCTACCTACATACAAAATTTCATTGTAATCGAGTCAGAAGTATTTGCGCGAAAGAGTAAAGAACATCCATCCATCCTCACAAACTTTCGCATTTATAATACTAGTTCACCTCCCGCGGCTTGGCCTTTGTCTCAAACCTAATAAATTATACATACACTAAAACCTTCCTATTGAATCTATGTATTAAAAAAAACCGCATCAAAATCCGTTGCGTAGTTTGAAAGATTTAAGCATACAAAGGGACATAGGGACAGAAAAAGCGACTTTGTTTTATACTATGTAGTGATTAGGATTAACACTTTTAAATAAATGCAGGGCTTCAACAAACAGTGGCGGGAACAGAACGAGAAGTACTACCTCAAGTCACTCGACCACCAGGGCATTAACTTCAAGCAGAATGATCTCAAAGCAATGCGATCAAAATCTCTATTCAATGAGGTGGAAAGTGCATATGCAGCGAGGAGACCCGGGCCGCATTATATAGCCGATTATAATATGACTAGTCGGCAAGAAGGTGGGTTTTCTGTTATTTTTATGTATTATATGTTTATTAACCGACTTTAAAAAAAAAACGAGGAGGTTATCAATTCGGCCGGTATATTTATTTATTTTTTTGCTGAATCGGCTAAAGTTATTCTGTTAGTATGAATCAATATAAAATTCTCATGTCACGGTATTGTTACTTAAACTGCACCTAATCGATTTGACTAATAATAAAGAAAATGTGTACTTGTAAAAAAAACGTAGCCTAAAATATGTGCATTGTAAATAAATATAGCCTGTAATACACGAAAATGAAGCTTTATAATAGTAAATTTTATTGTAAATTCATCCTAGTCTATGTTCCATAGTAACTTATAAGCATAGATTACTATTTTGTTATTCCATAAAGATTTTATCTACTAGCTCACCGCTCGCGGCTTCGCCCGCTTTTTCTAAAACGATTTGAGATTTAAACTATCCTATTTCTCAAGTTGGATCGAACTGCACATGGTGTGCGAATTTTATTATAATCGGTTAAGGACAAACATTGTGACACGAGATTTATATATATTATATATATTTTATTGTAAATTCATCTTAGTCTATGAGTCTCTTCCATAGTAATTTATAAGCATAGATATTTTCTTATCCCATAAAGATTTTATCTTAAGAAAATATAAATCTATATTAAATAGAAACAATTACTTCAATTTTACGATATTACAAGCATTTGTAGCATACTAATAACGACTAGCTATTTTTGTTTTATACAGCTTTAAAAAATTCTTTTTTTTTTTTTCAATATGTATTGTTTTATACAGCCTTAAAAAATTCTTTTTTTTTTCAATATGTATTGTTTTATACAGCCTTAAAAAATTCTTTTTTTTTTTTTTCATTATGTATTGTTTTATACAGCCTTAAAAAATTCTTTTTTTTTTTCAATATGTATTGTTTTATACAGCCTTAAAAAATTCTTTTTTTTTTTCAATATGTATTATTAGAATATGTAGCGTAATCATAACATTTTTTTTTGTTTCGTCCAGCTATAAAGATAGTCCGCGACGCCGCCGAGCTGCTGATACACCACGCGCGGCGGCAGACGGCCATACAGAAGGCGGAGAAACGACGCATTAAGCACTTGTTGCGACATTTCCTGCCCGATCTGTTCAGTCATCCGCGGCAACCGCTCTCCGATGATGAACGGGATGACGGTGAGTGGATTTAGGACTTTATTTAGTAACTAGCTGCTCCCCGCGGTTTCACCCGCATTACTCCGCTCCTGATGGTCGTAGCGTGATGATATATAGCCTATAGCCTTCCTCGATAAATGAGCTATCTAACACCGAAAGAATTTTTCAAATCGGACCAGTAGTACCTGAGATTAGCGCGTTCAAACAAACAAACTCTTCAGCTTTATAATATTAGTATAGATATAGTAGTTAATTTCCACACACGGCACGATCAGATCCCATACTAAGCTTTCGCTTGTGTTATTTATTTTTAAGCTTCCTTGCACACAAACAGAAAATAAAAATTTTACTTAATAGGAGGACATATTTAGTCAAAAGGCGGCTTTATTGCTAAAAGCAATTTCTTCCAAGCAACCCATTCGATCAGCGACATAGTTAAAAGTACTAGGGATGATTATGTACACAATAAAATAGAACAAAAAAAAGGGAGGTGTTATGGAAACCTCCATAGTCCAGCCAGCTCCAGCAGTCCGTGTACAGCCGCTCTAAGAAGTTAACTAGAAACATTTGATGATAAACTACATAATATTCTATTGTTAAACTCAAACATTTATTTATTCAATTAGACTTCTTCCAGAAGCACCTTTGAAACGTCATTAGGTACATATTTTTAACATTTACCACCGATTCGGAAAGAAGTATCTACGGAGAAGAACCGGCGAGAAACTCCATGCGCGTTAGTTTACACAAAATTTAATATGATGAAATAAATGCGATGTGTGCTACAGAACAACCCTGTTGATACTCGCATGCTGCCTTCCTTCTGATACTAATAAGAACTTAACATATTTAACACACAAAAAGCAATTTGTATATAAATACATTCGTTTCAGAAGACAAGGAAGAAGCGACGAGTCCCGGCAGTCCGACGGCCGGACAGAACGATGAGAAGAGTAGCGTCAAACAAGAGAAGCAAGAGGTAATTGTTGTATAAATTAGATTTTATGTAAATATGTAACTACTATTTAGTTAGGTTTTTTCGTTACAGAATTATTATATTCGGTCGCCGCACTCAAAGTTATATCAAAACTATGCAATAGCTTAAAAAGATGGACAGACATACAAAAATTTTGCATTATAAATATTAGAATGTAAACAAATCGCTTATTTCACTGTGATAATGCTTTTGATGATCATTTTAATTTTCTTTCCGTGACAAAAATGTAATTACATTTCATTCTTTACTAATAAGTAAATTGTTGAACTCATTGTTTTCCTTAGAGCTAGGGCGCAAGAGCAACTTTTGTCTCCGCAACTATATTTTAGTCTCTCCCATCAACTCTATGGGCTAGTAAGAAAGTGCGCGCACGTAGCGACGCAACTCCCCATACAGTTGATGGGAGAGACTAAATAGTTGCCGAGACAAAAGTCGCTCGTGCGCGCTGGCTCTTAGACGACTAGGTACCAAACAACTTGAACGTCTATGTATTATTTTCGTAAATATATAGATTTTAATATGAATATTTTTATCAACAGTCGTCCGAGTCTGACAACGCGTCGGACAAGAGCACGCGCAACAATAAGATTGACAAGGAGAATAAACCGAAAAATAATAATAACACGGACACTAAAGGTAAATTAATAATCTTTGTTGTATTATTACAGAAATGAATAAATCCATAATATAAGTATATAGCTGAATTGTTAAAATCTATTGTATACGTAATTAAATGTCTCTATTTTGTCCGTTATATCAACAAACAAACACATATTTTATATTAAAAGTTCAGTGAACTTTTTTTTTTTGGAATAAGACAATGATGATAAGAATGCGATGTGTGCTACAGATTGTCAGTGTTGATACACGCATGCTGCCTTCCTTCTGATGTCTAAAATAATATATTTATGTTAAATTATTTAAAGAATTCATTGTAAAAAAAATATAGAAATATAATTAAGAACTCAATGTACATTTGTCAAATAAAAATGTGTGAAATAAATATATTAGATCATTCTTTGATCAGTGAAAATATAAATACTAATAAAATATGATTATTTGCAGATAGCACAAACCCAAGCATAAAACGCAGTAGCAGTAATGAAGATAATGTTAAGTCTGAGATGAAGAATGATATGGACATTGAAGACGATTATAGAGATTATCCGCCTAATGTAAGTTGTTTTTCAATTTTATTACTAATTATTTTTTTGCGCATTGCAATAACGATAAGAATTTGAATGGTTCAATAGAAATTTTAATATTATAATGGAAGAATTCCTACAAATGTATTACAATAATTTGGTAGGTAAGTTACTAATTGGAATTCGCTTAAAAGTTAACTTATTTAATCTTTTACGGGTGCCATCATTTATAAAGTTTTTGTATTGTATGTTTTAATGTTCCAAATTAATAATTTGAAACTTTGTTTTGCAGAAAAACTCGAATCACATAACAAAAGACTAATAATATTTTTAACAATTGTTTATATAAATTGTATTTTCCCCCACAGGAGGGCAGATTCGTGTGCACATCGTCCTGGTACCTGTTCCTCAGGCTACACGCTATACTATGCGCGAGGTTAGCTGGTGCAAGACGGGCGGCATTAGCGCTGGCTGAAGCTGAAGCGGGAGCACATCGACCGCCCAGCGTGGCGGCCGCGCTGCGACTGAAGCCGAACAGTGAGTGACGTTGCTTATATAGTACACGCAACTACCCGCATTTATAACGTGCTTTTATTAGCACCTGTATGTTTATACAGTGTGGAAATTTTCGATGGACCCTGGAGAGAAAGAACTTGAACTATTCGAGATAGCAAATTTTACTGAAAGGAAATCTTTTATTTTTAAAAACCACTGTTTCAAACCGCCGTTTGTAAAAGTGTAGCACATGCTTAATTGAAAAGTTTGCTGTTACATGCGGGTGGAACTGTTTTAGATGGACATTAGAGACAATGATGACAAGAATGCGATGTGTGCTACAGATTGTCAGTGTTGATACACGCTATGCTGCCTTCCTTCTGATGTCTCTTAAATTTCATTTTCATGGCCTTAATGTTTTATAATTAAGATGTCGAGCACTCAACTTGCCGCGTGAGAAATCCGTGAATCAGATTCTAAATTCCTATGATACGATATATTATAATGGTTTATAAGAATAAATGTCCATTAATCCATGAATGAAATGAACATCTTGAAAACACTATCGTTTTACAATTACTTTTAAATCCTAAAAAATCTATGTCTTTGAAAAAAAAAAACAATCGTGTAACAATTATTTTTACATGATTACAACTCGTAAAACACACAAATATCATATAAAAAACCACTTTTACCCCCATAGATCTACCAACCGAAGTATCATCCCCGGCGGAGTACTACAACACCCTGCTAGAACTGGTCAAGGGTGTGTTGGACGGCAACACGGAAGCGTCCGCGTACGAGGACGCGGCGAGAGAGATGTTTGGCATCAAGGCGTATCCCGCCTACACGTTGGACAAAGTCGTATCCACGGCGGTTAGACAGGTTAGTTTGTTAATCACTACATAGTATAAAACAAAGTCGCTTTCTCTGTCCCTATGTCCGTTTGTATGCTTAAATCTTTAAAACTACGCAACGGATTTGGATGCGGTTTTTTTTTTAATAGATAGTGATTCAAGAGGAAGGTTTTAGTATATAATTGATTAGGTTTTAGACAAAGCGGGCGACGCCGCGGGCGGTAAGCTAGTAAATTTATAAAGAATAGAAAAAATTTGATCACGAGGCGGGACTCGAACCTTCCTTTCACGCCAATCCGGGGCAGATGATAGACCAACTCGGCAACCCGTGACCCGCCAGAGCGATCGGATTTCGTCGTTGACTTGCTGCGATTTATTATCAACTACCTACATCAATTAGGTAGCTGTGTAGAATCGCAGTACATTCTTATTACATTCAAACTAATATTTAACCCGGCCTCGCGGGTAATCTATACTAATATTATAAAACTGAAGAGTTTGTTTGTTTGAACGCGATAATCTCGGGAACTACTGGTCCGATTTGAAAAATTCTTTTGGTGTTAGATAGCTCATTTATAGAGAAAGGCTATAGGCTATATATCATCACGCTAAGACCAACAGGAGCGGAGCAATGCGGTTGAAACCGCGGGAAACAGCTAGTCCATACTATATAATATACTATATATACTATATTAATATTATAAATGCGAAAGTAACTCTGTCTGTCTGTCTGTCTGTTACTCAATCACACCTAAACTACTGAAACAATTTTCATAAAATTTGGTATGGAGGTATTTTGATACACGAGAAAGGACATAGGCTACTTTTTAACCCGGGAAAATGACACAATCCCGGAAATCCCACGGGAACGGGAACTACGCGGGTTTTTCTTTGACTGCGCGGGCGAAGCCGCGGGCGGAAACCTAGTTTCTAATACTAATGTATTTGTTTTTCTATTGTTTAGCTGCAACACTGCGTATCGGAAAGCTGGTCGGTTCGAGCTGCAGAAATGGCGGCCCGTGGTGGTATGCGCGGTCCGTTGGCGTATGTTCACAAGGCGGCCAGATATCTGCGAGCCGATCATACCACCTTCCTCGTACGCGTGGTGAGTAAAGTCACAATATTATGTAGTCTTGGGGATTTTAAATTCAACCTAGAAAGGTTTTATTCCTTGCAAAATGATTTTATATGTCTACCTTCAACAATAAAAAACTAGGGGATCCTAAATGACTCATTTATGATCCCCTAGTTCGTATAAATGGTACTGGATATCACGAGTCAAATTCTACAACATTAAAAACGTGTCCGCAGATTGAAGTGTTACAAAAATTGCAAAAAAAAGCTCTACGCGACTAGTTGCAACGAATTTTGTCCTAGTTACGCGTTCAGCTAGATAAAAATTAATTAAACCACATCATGTTCCTCATCTGCGTGGTAAATTTGTTAATGTAATAAAAAGACGTGTGGCACTCAGGGACTGCGGCGGTAAAGCTATTGCACACTGAGCAAGTAATATAGTACTATTGTATTGCATGCTATGCCTTCAAGCCACACCTCCGTGCCCGTCGGAGTGGGGAGCGTGAGGTTTTTGACGTGACAACGTCTTATAATTCGATAGAGCTCCGGCTGCACGCACGAAAAAACATAACTCATGCGGCGTTACCTCGCTCTGAGGCGTTCCATGTAAGGCTTGAAGTGCAAGCGAGAGCGCGGAACGAGCGACAAAAAAGCACAATCGGCCTTAATTATATGGATGCAATTATCTGAAATAAATAAAATAAATAAATTAAGACGCTGTCACGTTCAACTATCGTCAGTAAACCGACTTTAGAGACAACCAATTTTTTCGTTACGGAATTTCTCGATTCGGTCCCTGCTCTCAAGGCCCGCGATAGAAGCTATGCAATAGCTTTAAAACATTTTTATTAATTACTATTTTTCCAACAGTACGGTGGTGATGAGTGCAAAGTGACATTCGAGTTGCTGGAGCCGGCCGGTGAAGGTCGAACTTCGCCGCAGTTGAATAATGAAAACTCGAGGCTATCGCCTACCAATCAGGTATGTATTGATAATATATTATAGAATAAATGAATTAAATATAATAAATTCGGTCAAACACTAGCGTGAATATATTGTAAATTTAACATAATTAAAATTTATCAAGAGATATATTTTCGCTTGAAATATCCTAGTCTAAATATATGAGTATAAGTAACAGGATTATTATGCACTTTTAATCCTAATTTTAAGCTATGTAAAAAATATATACAAATAAACATATAAATACGTACGTATTTATCAAGGCTTGTCTTTATAGGCTATAATACAAATCGGTATTATCGGTATTTACGCTACAAACTTAATGTTAAAATCAAGTAGACTCACTTCAGAAGCGCCTTCGAATCTTCAAAATGCACAATTCAATATTAATCAAACATAATCCACAGTGCGGCCGCGAGAACGGAACCACGGGCGCGATAATGACAGCCGCAGCATGGTCACGCTACACAGAGCGTTACGCACGTCCCGACATAACAACGCGCTGCCACAAGCCGGTGTTTCTCCGCCGCAACGCGCGCCGCACCGGCGGCGACTCGCTCACCGCGCGCGCTGCGTGCGCCGCACCCGCTGCGGTGCACGCTGCGGTGGGCGGTGGGACTGGTGCAGGAGTAGCGGCCAGGCGACGCAAACCACCGAGGTTGCATGATCACTCGGAGTGTACTATTGCGAATCCGATACGGTTAGTTCAGTTTATTGTATTGATATAGTAGGTATTATAACATAGAATATTTATTATATAAAAGTATAGTAGGTATAAATAATTTGTCGAGTAACAAGCGACGTATGTAGCTATAAGCACTGGCAGCTCAGCTGGCAACAAGTGTTTGTGGCTCGAGTGACTCGCGTGGCATCAGGATCAGGTTATAGTGTATAGTAGTAAGTCACATTGGTCGGTGCGGTGGGGAGCGGTGTGGCGGCGAGACGACGCAAACCGCCCAGGCTGCATGATCACTCGGAGTGTACTATTGCTAATCCTATACGGTGAGTTGGAGGAAAAAATTACTAAATATTCAAGCTTATAATAATATGATATTTAAGATAATAAACAAGAAGTACTTCTGGTAGTAATGACTCAGGTGGCATCGGGGACAGGTTATATTATAGTATATATAGTAGTAAGAAGTCGTGCTCGCTGCGTGCGCCGCACCCGCTGCGGTACACGCAGCTGGTGCGGTGGGGGGTGGTAGTGGGGTAGCGGCCAGACGACGCAAACCGCCCAGGCTGCATGATCACTCGGAGTGTACCATTGCTAATCCTATACGGTGAGCCTAATGATACGAGCAAAAAGTTAACGTAATAAATTAAATGTATTGGTAATTAACGTAATATCAACAATCACATCAACCAACGTAAGTAATTTGGAACCAGGGGAATAGCACCAGAAGTAGACATGTAATACTATGTATTACAGTTGGTCGGTTAGTTGGATTCGCTTATAAAGTAGTTAAGAATCTCGCTGGTTGTGTGCCGCACCCGCTACGGCATAGACTACGAGTGTGACGTATTGCATCGGAATTCTCACACGAACAATTTTTTAAATTTCATCCCAAACAAAAAAACGCTATCGACCTTTTTTATCAAAAATCTAATTAATTATCGTTACAAGCGCCAATTACCGAATGAAAATAGTATAACGTATTCTAATATTTATTTATGAGAAATAATAGAATATCTGGCTAATTTATATAATTTTTACAGGTTCGTAGCATGCCGTCCGCACCAACTGTACCGCGCGGGTTGTCTCTCAAGCGCCCGCGCATCCCATCCAAGACTATCAGCGTTACGTAGAGAGAGATTCCGCGCCTGGCTAGCTTCTACACAACGACCGACTTAGTTATCCCATATCCCATGCACGGTGATGGGATTCGACCACCGAAGAACCAGTGGTGGGATGCCACGCGAGTGGTGATAGCAACGGTGGGGCTGCGAGGATGGTATTACCACAATACCATCAGTTGTTATGAAAAGCAATGGTGAACACCACCGGATCTTGCAAAGTGGCGAAGAGCTGCTAAGTTATGGTGTATACCACCAGATTATATACCACTAGATTATGTGGTAGTGATTCATTTGAAAATGGAGCGTCCGTCAGCAAGTTTCTGTCATCACCACTTTTAGAGGAGCTTTCACCATCAACTTACAGATGTGGTATGATCACCATCAGGTTGTGGTGATAAACAACAAAGTGACTGGCATTCATCACCATGAACCGCAGGATTCCTGAATCTACTGCTGGAGTTAAATAACCTACTGTTTGTGAACTATAAGTGCGTAAATTAACTACTGTGATAATATGTGATCAGCCTGCTGCTTGAATGTTGTATGGAAATTTAGATCTGCTAGAAGCGAGAAATCGAAAAATTACATATGCGTTAGTGTAAATTTCTCAATACACCGGCTGTAAGATGCAAATCAAGATAAAAAACGACGTGTGTCACTCGGGGACTGGGGCGGTTGCGCTATTGCATGCTATGCCTTCAAGCCACACCTCCGCCCGTCCCCGTGGGGAGCGTGAGGTTTTTTCGTTACGGAATTTCTCGATTCGGTCCCGCGCTCAAGGCCCAAGATAGAAGCTATGCAATAGCTTAAAAATGTCATTAATAAACAGATACTAATATCTTGTATGGTCACTTATAATGCAATAGTAGGTCGTTTTAGAGATAAAGTGGTAGATGTGAACGGTGGTCAAGTGAAACTAAGCAGGCTTCCATCTCTTAACTTAAGTGGTCACTGCCTTTCAAAGTTAATGTCAAACACCAAGTTATAGTAAAAAAAGAGTGTGTGTACTTATGTACACGCGTTAGAAGTTATACTTCTTTGGCGTATGGAAAAATACTAGATACAACTTGAACATAGTTATCAATTTTCATACAACCTAGAACTAACTTCATGCTGTTAAGTTTATGTGTCGGTGTGCGCGCGCATCAAAAATTCCCTCTCATCATTTTTCTCCATCGCGCCAAAAGAAGTATAACTTCAAAAAGTATCACCATAGCACACGGAACTGTCCTACAGATGTAATAATAATTATAAAACATATTTACATGTAAATTGTAAATGTCTTGATCATTACATAATTAACTCACTCACCGCAGTGATCACTGTTGTCTCAAATGTATATAGTTAAGGTCCCATTGGGGTAATTGCCCATTCTGCCCCATGGGTTGCCAGAGGCAATTTATTGCCCCCAGGGCAAATATAAGCACACATACGCTCCGTCGTTTATTTTGTACAGCAATGCTACATTCCTCTATGCTTGCTTTTTATTGTATTCGAAAGCGAAAACCCTCGGCGATTCTGTTTTGGCTGTAATATGAACTAAGTATTGAAATATGATGTGAATAAAATTTATTATTTATTAAATTGTTTGAGTTTTCGTTGGACGGGGCGTGGAAATTGATCCGAACTATACAGGGTACTCACTCGAATAATCATTTGGATCGGTTTCATACAATCTCTGAGTCGCGTTTTAGCGGCTTTGTTAGTTTAAGTGAGAATTTAGAGCGAACTGTAAATATGTTCTAAATTTCTTATGTACAGATCTCCAAGTACATTGTAAATAGAGTGATTTGTTGAAGAACCAATCTTGTTAATTTGTAATGACGAAGATGAATAAATATTATTATATTTATAGTTTGGTGTTTTATTTCTTGTTACCCCTTATACCATAACATTTGAGTAAGAATTTACAGTACACATACATTTACAATTTATTTGCAAAAAATTTGTTTTATTCTTTTCAAAAACAGAATTCTTACACATTATTATAGAATTTTCGATTGTACTTTATTCCGATCATCTTAAATTTTGTGAGTAAATGAGTCAGATAGATGATAAATGATAATATTTTCACACAGAGAATCGGTTAGTTTTCAGTTAGGTATCTCTATCATTTATGTAATATCTATTTAGTCATAAAAAATACAAAAAAGTACCCAGAGTTTAATAATACTAGATGAATAAGCTCGTTCTACACTTTCAAATGAACAAAATATACCTAGTTAGATAGATGTAATCTACACAGAAATTAAATGATGAGTTCTTGATTTAGTTACATAGTAGGATAATATTCCATTTTTGCATGTAGGTATCGCTTATCACTGACTTGTTCTTAAAATTATAAGTTAGGTACATCTACATTTCAAGGGCTTGATTGCAATCACGTGTAAATGCGTATATGTATAAATGCAGTACCTAATAGAGAACTCCTTTGCTAGGCTTCTTTTTCTGTGTCGAACCCATTTAAATGTATCAACCTAATCTTACCCATTATATCGAATGCCCATAATTACTTGCTCTGTGATGCTCATAGCACAATGTTGAATGTAACTGCAAGATAAATTAGATATTTTAGTCTACCCAAACATAATGCGCCAACACGCACTTGGCCAGCGTGGTGGATTATGGCCTGTACCCTCATAGGAGGCCCGTGTCCCAGCAGTGGGAACGTATATGGGCTGATGATGATGATGATGATGATGAAACATAATGCGTTCAATTGTAAGCAGTACAGTTAGGATCACAATTACCCATAAGCATCAAAAATCAAAATGTTTAATCACACTATGCCGTATTCGGCCTGAGCAAGTAATAGTTCATTCTCCCTCTACGCATATAGATAATGTGTGCGTAATACTTACACCCGACCGAAGTCCGGCTGTACGCTATAAGGCAACGTAATTTCGGCATTATGTATCGTCCGAAATTCAAATATCATGTTACGTATTGCGTACCTAATAATGCTAAACTTCAGTCGCGTGACTTCGGCCTAATGTATTTAGAAACTAAGGACTAGATGAAACAAGAAACACGCCTGTGCAAAACGCGCCAAACTTGTTGAGTTGGTAAATCGGAATACACTGCTTTTCGCTGGTTTTGTACGAAAACGAGATAAGAACTATTTTTTAATTGTAGGTTACGTTGTTCATTTCGTTCATCATAAAATAGAATTTACTCATGTTTATTGTGTACTAACAAAAATTGTATTCAATTTTAATGTAATTTTTATCAATAAAGTTTTATGGAAATAAAAGGCTCTTTTATTACTATCATTTAACATGCATTTGATAGTTTTTAAAATATCAACCGAGACGGAAATCTAAGTATACAAAAAATTTCTGAATTAGCACGATGCTTTTAAAGTGTAGATACTCAAAAAGATCCTATTCTCATGAATCTATTTATCAGTTTAGAACTGTATTATTTATAAGGGTTAGTGTAGATCTTGTAAATAGAGTGCAGACTGAAAGTTAGTTTTGAAATAAAACAATGAATTTTTTGTAAAGCTTTATTACTTAAACTTTATATTATAAAAAATAAGGTCACTTAAATTTTATTGTCCTATAGTTTTGACAAAAATAACATTATAAATAGTAAGGCAAGAGATTTGTTAAATATACTTCTATTTTTTTTTGTTATTTATAATGGAAAAAGTCCATAAAGATCGTAGTCAAATTCAAAATTTATAAAAAAAAATCTAACATTAAAAATATGAGTATAAAATGGAAAAAACTTAATTTATGAAATTCGTTAACTAAGGGCCGATTTTTCGATCCTTGGTTAAAATTTATCCGTCTAATAAAGTATACACGATCATTTTAAAATGTCACCTGTAAACTATCATAATATACCTAAGTAATATACGGACAATTAGAATACATTTTTGAAAAGGTAGTTTTCGACGAACAAGTTTTAACCAAGGATTGAAAAATCAGCCCTAAGTTGTAAGTAGTAAAAATAAAAAGGTCAAAAACCAAACATAAAGGTTTATCTCAGTCATAAATATTGTTAATAATATTTTATTATTCAAGGAATGTTTCGTATTGCACTATGTACGCTATAAAACTAAAAAATCCATAAAAATAATAGTATTTTTTAATATTAATTCAGAGAATATTTTATATTTTTGGAGGGTGTTAAGATTTTTTTATACCAATTCTACTGTATTAAAAAGCTTTTGTTTATGAATGTATATCTGTTACAGCAGATCTCAAAAACGTAAGGTTTTTTACCATTTAATAACAAAATAATGTCAAAAACAGTATTAATTAATTAAAATAGTATGATTAAAATTTTTATAGAGTACATAGCACATTTTTTTAATTTATTTTAAAACACCTCAACAATAGTATACAAAAATACATATTTTACGGAATGTAATACACAGGCAAAAATACATTTTCCCAATACGTTCAACAAATTGTCTTTAAAATTATTTAATGCTAGCAACACATAGTTTTCTGCATTTCTCCGTGGGCAACCCTGTCGTCGTTCCATGCTGGCAACTCCACTTTGCCCGTGTGTGTTGCCGTCTCTTCTGTGGGGTTACCTATATAAAAAATACGAATTAAAATCACTACATAGTATAAAACAAAGTCGCTTTCTCTGTCCCTATATCCCTTTGTATGCTTAAATCTTTAAAACTACGCAACGGATTTTGATGCGGTTTTTTTAATAGATAGAGTGATTCAAGGGGAAGGTTTCAGTATATAATTTATTAAGTTTTAGACAAAGCGGGCGAAGCCGCGGGCGGTAAGCTAGTAAATAATAAAAAAACAGTGTTCCTGTTATGATAATATTATGTTTTTTGAATTCTTTGAAAATTAATACTGAAACTTAGCAGCGAATAAATTATTAACTAGATTACTAGACTATTATTTTGCTTATATTATTTATTACAAGCCACATTTGTTTGTATTTTTTTTTAATCAGTTGTAAATGCACAAATTATTTTATTCTACTGTGTAAGAAGCGTCAATATAGAGACAAATCTAAAATGGCGGTACTAATAATTCCGTCTTACTCACACACTATATTTGTCTTTTTCACACTTACGGATTAGAATTACTGTCATTTTAAGTATGGACCACAATTTTAGATTCGTTTATTTATTGGAGTGGCTTATAATATATTCGAAACATTGTATAACGAAAACACCGATTTTAGACCGATAAATTACAAAAAAGTCTCGTTTTAATTCCGGCAAAAACGTGATAATTTCTAAAAAATAAACAATATTTCTTACCAAAAGGTAATCTCTCTTCCCCGTCCACGGAATCATAAGACCGTAGAGATGAAACCAAACTTGTAGCCGATAATTGCAATAGCGATGTCGCCGTATTTAGAAACACTTGATCAATGCCCTGGAAAACAAAAATGTATAAAAATATTAATGTCATTGTAAATTTACTATAGCGCCATCTAGTATCAAACTGAGTAATGTTACTAAATGTCGGATATTTTGGCTTACTGTTATATAAATACGTATTCCTTTTTTCCAATATAAATATTTTTATTCATGAATATGGGGTACAATTATTTTTATTATATGTCTTAGTCTTTGTGTTAAGTTAAGAACAAAGGTGGCTAAATGTTTAATTTTATTGACTATAAATGGGAAAAAATCATTGTAAAAATTGTCTATTATAATATTAGACTAGAAGATGAACTGTGTTTTTGTATTAGGAACAAGTATGCAGATGATGGTTTGGCGATGATGATGAACGGTATCTTATGATCGAAGTGGTGGTGATGATGGTGAAAATGTTGAAGGTGATTGCAAATGGGCATGTTAACTTGTTATACTTATAATGATGGAGGTGAAGATAATTATGACTGTGAATACGTATTATACGTACGCCTTTGTTTCGCTTCGCGAGAAGGTGAGATTCGCTTTTAATTGCTTAGTGATGGTATTAATGATGAATGTGTGATTAGGTAGGTGGTGATGATGATGAATGTGGTGATGTTGATGAGGATGAAGACAACGATGATGGAGATGATGATGACGATAAAATAAGTGATGATGAAGAAATTGAAAACAATGATGATCATGATTGGTGTATATGAAGATGATGACGAATGTGTGATAATGTCGGTGGTGTAGGTGATGATTAATGTGGAGGTGGTGATGATGATGATGATGAAGTTGCTGATTATGATGATGATCAAAATCCTATAATTACCTGATCATGCAAAGCGGATGTTTCACAGTACTGCGCGCCGATGTCGGCCGCGTACGCGCTCGCCTCGCCGCGCGACACGGCGCGACACGCGTCCAGGTCGCACTTGTTGCCCACTAGCGCTAGTACCATTGCTTCTGGCACGTTGCTGTCATATCATATTAATTAATTATTATTTTAAGCAAAACCCTAATAGTGTAGATCAGACTTTCCAAACCTTATTCACAGTACTCATAAAGGTAAACCTATTGCAACATAAATTGTATGAAATATAGTTTTTGTATCAAATAGTCAAATAGCCACTTGATAGATTATTCAATGAATTTGATATTTTTGGTTTTACGGCATTCAAATATGCTTAAAGGGTAATATGTAACTTATATAAATAATAATTAGTGTACTGTGGTTCTTACGCGACAACCCTCCGTGGATTTTCATCTTCCATGTCCAAACATTGACATTCACATTATAGCTATCCATATATTTTATAATATACAAATATGTGAAGTGAAGTCCCATGTCCCCTAGTGGGGTAAGGGGCAGATGCGTTATACATCTGTTTTACTGATCCATTTTCTTTAGGGACAAGTAGGTGATCAGCCTTCTGTGTCCTGCCAGACCGAGTCCAGGAATCGAACCCAGGACCCCTCGGTGGTACGCTCACGCGTCAACCAATGTACCAAGGAGGCGGTCATACAAATACATACAAACATACAAATATGTGATGTGATATAAATGTTGTGTTTTGTTATTCCAGTTGACAATAATTGTGTTATATTTTTATAATAATCAAAGTAATCACCTCTGCAATTCCTTCACCCATCCCTTGATAGCTGCAAAACTGCCAGCGCTGGTTATATCATACACCAATAGTGCTGCATTGGCATTCCTGTAGTACATCGGCGCCATGGAACGGAATCTCTCTTGGCCGGCTGTGTCCCAAACCTGGAAGGAAGAAAAAATAATAATAGATAAAATTCCTTGCTATAATTTTTTTCATAAAGATGTAGGTAAGTTTACATAATAATGGTGAATTTTAGGTTTTTTTTTTAATTTAAAAAAAATTTATTGCTAAAACAAAATGTTTAATATAAAAATATTTTTTTTAAGTATACAGAAATAGCTCATAAACTTCTTTGATCAATTATTGTTAACTAGCTTCCGCCCGCGACTCCGTCCGCGCGGAAAAATTAAGATTTTTTTTTTCTACGTATTTTTCCGGGATAAAAAGTATCCTATTTTATGCCCAGGATAATAAGGTATAATTATACCAAGTTTCATCGAAATCGAACCGTTAGTTTTCACGTGATGCCTGAACATACAGACAGACAGACAGACAGACAAAAATTTTTTTAATAACATATTTGGGCTTGGTATCGATCCAGTAACACCCCCTGCTATTTATTTTTTCAATATTTTCAATGTACAGAATTGACCCTTCTACAGATTTATTATATGTATAGATTAAAATAACTGTTTTGATTCAGTTCTAATAATCTAATACTTAGCAGTACCCAGACCCACTGACAAAATGACAATTTTTTTTTTTTATATTTATTATTGTTTTTTAACTCTTCAATGAACACAATTATAAAAAGAGCGTGTGTGCCGAGCACACGTGTCAGAAGAGAAACTTCTTGGGCAAAATTTTTCATAAATCTATACTAATATTATAAAGCTGATGAGTTTGTTTGTTTGTTTGAACGCGCTAATCTCGGGAACTACTGGTCCGATTTGAAAAATTCTTTCGGTGTTAGATAGCCCATTTATCGAGGAAGATTATAGGCTATATTATATCATCACGCTACGACCAACAGGAGTGGAGCCACGGGGGTGAAACCGCGCGGAGCAGCTAGTATTAGATAGGTACAACCACAGTACAACGGATTTCTTACCTGTAATTTAACTCTAGCATCGTCCACATTGATGTTACAAGTGAAGAAAGAGGCGCCTATAGTTGGAGATATGTGTTTTGAGAACATCTTGCCTATATACCTCACTACCAGGCTTGTCTTGCCTACACCTGGAATGAAAAAGGACAGAAATTAGTAGAAATCTATACTAATATTATAAAGAGGAAAAATTTGTTTGTTTGTTTGATTGTAATGAATAGGCTCATAAACTAATGGACCGATTTTAAAAATTCTTTCACCGTTCGAAAGCTACATTATCCACGAGTAATATAGGCTATATAATATTATTATCACGCTAAGACTAACAGGAGCGGAGCCACGCGGGTGAAACCGCGCGGCACAGCTAGTAAATAATATAAATACAAGTCTATATTGTTCGTTGTAGAAAATTAAAAATAAATAGGTAAGTATACGTGTATCGGATTCTTTTTGGTCAAAGTTCATTGTAAAAACTATAGTATTGCCATGAACAAAAAGGACATTTTTGGAATAGAATGTATTTATAAAAAACATCAAAGGTCGATTTCTTCCTTTTTGTTCTAAGTATTTTTCTAAGAAATCGCAAGCGAAGTCAGGTTATGAATCTAGTATTAAATAATTTTATTTATTCAAAATTCCTTTTAACCAATCTAACAGTATTAGAACATAAACCCACTGACCGAGTCAAGTGAAACAATTTTTTACGTAATAACTTGTTTAGCCGGTTTTGATTTTATCGACTTTAATAGCATTGCTTATAAATCAGTAACAATATAATAAAGACGAAAGAATTTTATTTCTGTACGTTTGTAAGACAAACTCGAAATTACTGGACCGATTTTAAACTATTTTCACTAGTGGAAAGCTTATACATATAGGTATATATTAAAAAAATAATACACAATACACATATTATAAATGCGAAAGATAGTTTGCCTGTCTGTTATAAATAACAGCAACAATTATTAATGAAGTAGGTAAAGTCCGGGGGCTAAATACAAGTTCTTTTCAAAATTCCAATTAAGTAAAAATGAATTATTTATTTTTTTATTTTATTTATTTATTATTATAGATGATTAAGTGTTCTGTGTTTGCGAGTACCGCAAACAACGTCGTGGCACTTTATTATATTGTTGTTTATTTCAGATCAAGCCAGGCGGAACCGGGACGAGCTGCTAGTGAATAAAATGAATAGAGCTACATAGTTTATTGCTTATGAGTCATATTACGCAATAATTTTTCAATGTTAGATAAAAACGAACTACAATATAGTCGATATTTCTATATGATGTCACGTCTAAGTATGCACCTACTAATCCTAATCTACTAGATATCCGCTCGCGGCTTTCAAAGAAAATCCCGCATAGTTCCCGTGTCTGTGGGATTTGCGGGCTAAAAAGTAGCCTATGTCTTATTCTGGGTCTTCAGCTACCTACATACCAAATATCAATGTAATCGGTTCTGTAGTATTTGCTTGAAAGAGAAACAAACTCCATCCTCACAAACTTTCACATTTACAATATTTAATACATTTTAGCATTCTAGACTAACTAGCTCTAGTTACAATTAGTTACAATTTAATTGTTTTTGTTCTTATCATCGAAGCGGCTGAAATGTTTGTATGTAACCGACTACTTTTATACTGGATTTTAACCCAATTTAAAACAGACAGATTTAATGCATACTTTGTACACTTATCAATACAAGTATTTCATGAGATTTAAGGGCTGATTTTTTAATCCTTTGTTAAAACTTATTCATCGAATAAGGGTGTATTCAGAAAGAAAGCTTGAAACTTATAAGCGCTTATCGGTGCTTGTCAATGCTGGTTTTGACAAGCTTGTCAATGCTGGTTTTGACAAGCTTGTCAATGCTGGTTTTGACAAGCTGGTTTGAGCATTGACAAGCGCCGATAAGCGCTTATAAGTTTCAAGCTTTCTTTCTGAATACGCCCTAACGTATTAAACTGTCATTTCAAAAATGTATTCTAATTGTCCGTATTTGACAGTTTACAGGTGACATTTTAATATGTTCGTGTTTAATGGAATCCTTTATTGGAAGGATAGGTACATTTTAACCAAGGATGGAAAAATCGGCTCTAAGCGTGTTTTATTTTATTTTTTACATTATAAAATATTATACAGTAGTATTTAGTAATCTGTGACCGAACTTCTTCCAAATAAATATAGTTCACAATGAATGACAATTGATTCTTTTATACCATCGTAAATCTCTGAAGGCCAAATATATACACGGCACTTATCTTTAATTATAGCAGTATAGTAGGGTCATTGCGCTGGTTTTCGTCCAATTATAGGAGTTGCCAACTTTGTGATACGAAATAAATATTTTGGAGCACCCTTCCTTAAACATATAATTTTTTTTTTAAGTCCTTATATAGTCTTCTTTAAGATAATATTAAGGGAAAATAAATCATTTTGATGTATCTTTTTATTTAAATTATTTTCTGCAAAAGTAGGGTAAATGCTAGTTTTCGTCCAAAAAAACTGGTTTTCGTCCTAGTGTAAGCTAGTTTTCGACCACCGTGTAGAAAAAGGAGGGTAGGTCAACTATTAAGTTAAAAATCAATTACAGGTAAATATATACGTTTATTTAATTAACATTACAATTTCTCACTACCTTACAGGTTTAGTTTTACTTGTGGTTTTACTAATAATAATCAATATAACTAGTCAACACTGAGATCTATGTAGCACTTGGCAGTCCTTATAGGCGTTAGTGATGACTGTATAATCATTCGTAATAAAGAAAGGAATGCGTTCCTTACAATGTAAATGAAACAAGTAATAATTACAGGACTAAGAAATAACATCAAAAAACAGAAATATTCATTCTAACAACAAAAATTTTCATTCTAATACTTTGTTTATCAAATGAAACGTACTATAAACACACAGCCATAATAATAAGTTTTAGCCACAGAATCTTCAGTGTACGCAGCGTCTTTTTTTTCTAGATTTCTTAGACTCCTTCGAGGCCATCTAAAAACAATAAGATCTTTCTGAGGATACGTTGAGTAAGTATAATAAAAAAATACTGCATTGGCAAAACAGACCTAGAATAAAAGATGATACTCAAGTGAATGATAATCAAGAAAAATACAGTGTATTATGTCTGACCTACCCCCATTTATGCTACGAATAATTGACTCTACTTCACATAAGGAGAATGATACATGACTGAATGAATGACAATATTAGGTACCTACAACACTCTGGCCCTCACCAATTATTTATAAGGAAGATACTGAATAGAAAACTTTTCAATACGTAAAAATAGACGAAAAGTAATGCAAAAGAATGGCTATATTTAATTTTTGGATACTCCAATACTCATTCATGGACGAAAACTAAAACATTTAAAGCTAAATTTAGTTTTCGTCCACTTCTTTAAATATTTTTTTATTTTGGCAGCACTGACATAGCAGTGGACGGAAACCAAAAAAACTAAACTAATAGCAATAAAGATCACTTCGGGAGAAACTAACACTAGTTATTCAGTATTTTAAAGGTCCGATAAAGTAAAATGACCCTAACAAATATTCACGTAGCTGTTTGAGTTTCCGTCCACTTGGACGAAAACCAAATATTTTGAGAATTTGGTAACCTAGTATCCGTCCGCTTAATATTTCGAAGAGTATTATAAAAATGTATGATAAACACTTATAATTGCGTTTATTATGCTTATAAATAAACATACGTACCAAAAACATTACGTAAACTAGCTAAAACAGTGATTTACCTTACCATGAACTTTTCTCGCCGGCAAATTTTTCTCTCGCGCGATGACATCTGCAAGGCACGTATGCGAAGCGGCCACATTTACGTTAATTTTTTGAACTCTCTTCTTGTCAAATCAAATTTTAATGTTGATAGTACTGTTGCTTAAACATTATGGACCGTAAAAAGTGCAAACTTGCGCGGGAAGGTAGGTTTGTATTCAAGTTTTACGCACGTGATTGTAACAGGTCAGTCAAATGGACGAAAACAGAAGCTGGACGGCAAACCAGCGCAATTACCCTATTATATTATCATCTATAGCTTAGCCATTGATGACACATAAACCGGTTACATTTTATACATTGATAGGCAACTAATTGTAAGGTCAGAATACTGCAACATTATTAAAAAACTAAATTCCGCCCGCGACTCCGTCCGCGCGGAAAAATTAAGAAAAATTACGATTTATTTTTTTTCTACGTATTTTTCCGGGATAAAAAGTATCCTATTTTATGACCAGGATAATAAGGTATAATTATACCAAGTTTCATCGAAATCGAACCGTTAGTTTTCACGTGATGCCTGAACATACAGACAGACAGACACACAGACAACAATTTTTTTAATCATATATTTGGGCTTGGTATCGATCCAGTAACGCCCCCTGCTATTTATTTTTTCAATATTTTCAATGTACAGAATTGACCCTTCTACAGATTTATTATATGTATAGATGTGGACATATAAATACTACTATTAATAAAATTATAAATGCTTGTATGTTGCACTTTCAAAAATAAACAACAGCACCAATTTTCTTGATTCACCGCACTAGCGGACTCACGCGGGCAAAATCAAGATATTTTTATCGCTAACTAGCAGTCCGCCCCGGCTTCGCCCGTGGTACATATTTACGTTTTCTCTACATAAGAACCATACTCGTACTTCAAGGAATATAATAAAAAAGAATTAACGAAATCGGTTCAGCCGTTCTCAAGTTATGCGCTTACCAACACATTTTGGGATTCATTTTTATATTATAGATTTGTTATTCTGATTTATAACCTATAATATTGCAAAAATCCATCCGAATTTGTCCAGTAATTTTTTCGCGAGAGAACAACAAATATTCATCCATCCTCACAGACTTTTACTTTAAGTTAAAAGGATTAGGATGTACATAGACACCTCATTATGTAGTTAGTTCAAAAATTATCTTTAATATCAATTAATTCATCCGTCTCAAATATTATTACGAAAATTTTAATTTTAATCAAATATGTACGTTATTCAACCTTTTATGAAAAAAAAAACGACTAACTACTAACTAACTATGTCTAGTTATTTTGTGCTAATATTTCCTGCTATTTTTTACCCGATGCCAGGCCAGGGTCATTCTTCATCTTTATCGATTGTATGAATGTAGTAATTTATAATATTTCTTGTGCACGTTCTATCTCTCTTCTTAACGGTCCTATAAGGGGGTGTATTTTAATAGAGGTGTATCATTAGATCAAGGATGGAATTTAATAAAAAAATTCTGCACTACAATTTATTTTTTGTTAATTCTATGGGTTATTGTTAATTTGATCATCCGTCCCTAGATTTTTTTACTCGAATGACAGTCGCATAATAAAAAAATATAGAATTCAGCTGATGTGTTAAGCATTGGATACTAAGACCCAGGTAAGTAGGTACTTTTAAATTTTTTATTTTTGTAAAAACGAATTATTACCTAGGTAGTTCATCACAGAACAGATTTAGATTTAGCCAACGATCACAGCCAATAGTGACCAGCGACAGCCACTTGACAATTTTTTTCTTCAGTAGCGAGTGGTGGCTGTGGTTGGTGGCCTGTTTGCGCCGTCCCTAGTACAAAGAGGATCGATGACAATCCTACTACCTATCCTACTTCCTACCTAAATGCGAAAGTTTGTGAGGATGTGTATGTGTGTGTTTGTTACGATTACAATGAAATTTAGCACACATATAGAAGGTAACTTGGATTAACACATAGGATATATTTTATCCCGGAAATCCCACGGGAACGGGAACTATGCGGGTTTTTCTTTAAAAAGGCGGGCGAAGCCGCGGGCGGCAAGGTAGTACAATATAATTTCATGAGCTTGCTTTTTAGTTATATAACTTGATATTAGGTATACTTATTTTGTCACTAACTACGCTACTATAAGTCGCGTCAAGTAAAAAGAACGCTGACGGATGGCTGACGGAAGCTGCGCATTGGCGATTTATCGGTCTATTTGGTGTTATAAAGAATAACAAATAGGTAGTTGCGAAGCCACGATTCGCGAGCCTAGTTCAAAAATAAAATAATCGACGCATAGCTTTCGTGCAAAACTCGATCCATGCGCAAACACACCCCATCACTTTCATCCAGCGTTCTTTTTACGTGACGCGTACTATACTATGCGTTCAGTAAATATTTCGTTAACACTTGATCTGTTATCAATATTGGAATAACAGAGGATTAGTGTAATCTCAATAGCTGATAATATTATGGCTACTGTTTGAGACAGGAAATGTATGTCTCTAAGCGGATAGTATGGGGAAAACCTTTCTTTTCAATTTTATTAATTTCTCTATACAAAATGTGGTAATTAATCTATACTAATATTATAAAGCTGAAGAGTTTGTTTGTTTGTTTGAACGCGCTAATCTCGGGAACTGCTGGTCCCATTGGAAAAATTTTTTCGGTGTTAGATAGCCCATTTATCAAGGAAGGCTATAGGTATATCATCACGCTACGACCAACAGGAGTGGAGCCACGGGGGTGAAACCGAGCGAGCAGCTATAAGTATTGCATACGCATGTAATTTAAAATTTTTGATTTGGTATCGGTCGTACAAATAACTAATCAAGTATCGTATCAAAGTCTAAAAAGATAATTAGTTAAAAAAAGAGCGTGCCCTTTGCTTTTAGTCAAAAACGCTTTTAACTAAGGTCGTCATTGTCTGAATGATTTAGCTTATTTGACGTCACACAAAAGAAAGACAATTAACTACACTTTCGCATTTATAATATTATTAGCAGACTTGTAAGGTTTCCCCAATAAACCAAACCTACCCCAAACACTATCTCATGTTTACGTAAATTCACTAATCATTTGTTTACTTACATTTTTATGAAACCAGCACAGCATGATCTACGGTTTCATGTGTTTATGGTAATCGTTGATATTATAGTATACTAGCTGTGCTCTGCGGTTTTACCCGCAATGCTCCGCTCCTATTGGTCTTAGCGTGATAATATATAGCCTACAAGCCTTCCTCGATACATAGGCATTCTAACACCGAAATTATTTTTCAAATCAGCCCAGTAGTTTCTGAGATTAGCTCCTTCAAACAAACAAACAAACTTATAATATTAAAATAATCCTACTTATATGTGTTATAAATGCGAAAATTTGTGAGGATGTGTGTTTGTGTGTGTCATTCACGCAACTACTGAACTACTGAACCGATTACAATGAAATTTAGCACACATATAGAAGGTAACTACTAACTTGGATTAACACATAGGTTAGGTTTCATCCCGGAAATCCCACGGGAACGGGAAATACACGGGTTTTTTTTTCAAAACGCGGGCGAAGCCGCGGGCGGAAAGCTAGTAATAGTATAGATATAAGCATGTTCCGAATACAAACAAACAAACTCTTCAGCTTTATACCAATATGGATAAAACCAGTACAGCATGACCTACGCTTGTAGCTGTCAGATGTAATACGATACTTTACGCTAGCTAGGGTTACGAATAATTTTAGACTTGGCTTAGTGGTTAGGGTGCCTATGTGGTATACGTGTCGCACAGGAAATTCTGAGGTAATCGATAAATAGGCATTGCCAGAATCTGGGAAAATTTGTCGCCACTTTATGGCTCAAAAATCAAATACTTCATTACATAAATTCTATACACATACTATAAAGTATAAGTGGTTGTTTCAATGAGCTAATCTCAGGAACGCATTGAAAATTTATTTTTGTGTTGGATTGTTAAGCTATTGCATAGCTTCTATCGCGGTTCGCGGGCCTTGAGAGCGGGGACCCAATCGAGAAATTCCGTAACGAAAAAAACCTCACGCTCCCCACTCCGACGGGCAGAGGTGTGGCTTGAGGGCATAGCATGCAATAGCTTTACCGCGGCAGTCCCCGAGTGTCACACGTCGTTTTCTTTATTTATTCAGGAGATATACTTTGCTATAGACATCACAATATGACCAATAGAAGTGGAACACCCATTAAGTGTTGCAAACAATAAGAATAATATTCATTTTTCTTAGGGCCGATTTTTCAATGCCCAGATAAACAGTCTAATAACTACCCCTCGAATAGATTTATTCAATTGCTTATCTAACTCATAACGGCTCGCCTATTTTTCAATCGTGATTTATTTGATGAATAACTATCTGACCAAATATTTCCATATTGGCAGCTCTGCTCTTGGAGTGGCGAAACAAACATATTAAATTAGTCAGGTTAGAGCGGGATAGAGTCAACTTGCAATATGTCAACAACCGTCATTATGACTCACGTCAGGAGTGCATTTTAAGTTTATCTTGTGTTCTATGATTGTTGATTATTGTTTTGATTCAAGTAAAGAGTTTTGATTAAATTTGTGTTAAAATTTATATATTTTACGATGGAAACGACATAAAGGCAGCGTCTGGCAAATTTTCAATGGCATGATCATCAGTAGGTACTATCAAAAACATCAATTTCAATATGATTTTAATTGATAATTATTTTATAGAAAGAGGCTTTATTGTAAAAATTCTACGCTCTATGTTATTACATACGAAAATATCCCAAATTTGACGCGTCAGTTGTCAACTCAAACGTCTAATCGTCGAATAGCACGCTATCTGGCCGTTGGAGCAGCAGATAGATTTATTCCTCAAATAACGTAGTTATTCGATAGATAAGTCCTATTCGTCTATTGAAAAATTGAATATTTTGTTAACTGAAGAATAAAGTCTATATAGCTGTTTATCTGGGCATTGAAAAATCGGCCCTTAAACAGACAAATTAATGATTTTGTACAGCAATTAGCGATTGAATCGACTTGAAGGCTTTGTTAAAAGTTAAAATATAACTCAAAACAGACTACCTATCACATCAAGTTCATTCAATGTACCAAACAATAATATTTGAAACATCTCTTATATCAAACAGTAGTCATTATTATCAGCAATTAAGATTACAATAATCCCTGAGTTTATTTTCTTATTGATAACAGATCTGACACACATTCCAAACATTATCCTATTAATATAATAAATGCAGTATGTGAGGATGATTTTGATAATACTTAGCAGTGATGTAGCTGATATTTTCCTGAACCTTTTGGAAAATTATGTCACTCTATGAGTCTGTTTGGTTTGAAATAAAAAACTTTTTCAGTCTTAAAAGAAACATAATAAATAACTTTTTGAATTATTTCTTTAAAAAACATGCATGATAACATGACATCATGAAATACAATACTCGTTTTCCTAAATAACTACTTTTTATAAACCTGATAATTATAACAATACATAAAAAAAAATGTAAACGGCCTGTAACCTGTCACGGTATGATAATTATATACCAGTTTTACAGTTACATTTCGGTTGCAGTTACATCATTTAATAGTATGATAACAAATATGTTACAATACCACTACAAAATTTAGTGTACTTGTTAACTGAATAACAGCAAATACTGAGCAGCTGTTTTCAAGTGATACTGACATTAATTATATTAAACAAATGAAATATAATACTTAGAGAAATGTTTGAATAGGTAGTAATTAAATATTTACTTATTGCTTGTATTTGTATATCTTCTTATAATATAAAAATGAATCGCAAAATGTGTTGGTAAGCGCATAACTCGAGAACAACTGAACCGATTTCGTTAATTCTTTTTTTATTATATTCCTTGAAGTACGAGGATGGTTCTTATGTAGAGAAAACGTAAATATGTACCACAGGCGAAGCCGGGGCGGACCGCTAGTCTATATAATATAAAAATGAATCGCAAAAAGTGTTGGTAAGCGCATAACTCGAAAACGACTGAACCGATTTTGTTAATTCTTTTTTTTAAATATTCCTTGAAATACGAGGATGGTTTTTATGAAAAAAAAAAACGTAAACATGTAGGTACCAAGGGCGAAGCCGGGGCGATTATTCTTCGAAACATCATTGGCTTGTTAGTAATCAAAGGAAACAAAACAGGTGGATATACCTACCTATAGTTAATACTAAATTAGAATGTCTATGAATCTATAATATTACTCCCACTTTAAAAACAAAAAGGTAAGTTAATACTTAAATTAAAAAACAAATTTTATTACTCGCTAATGGATTATTTTCCAAACAAAAATTTGCATTCACTTAACTTATACAATAGATTGGTTCATTAATTTGTTAATAAATTTTAATTGTTATTTTATTAAAAAATATTAGTAAATGGGGTCAAATTTATAATAAATTGTCATAATATCTGAATTTGTATGTAAAACATCCAAACAGCATGAAGTTTTAAGTAAATAACACAAATATTTTTCTTAAGCCGGCTACTCACGTACCTGCCATAGGGGCAATTTGGGTTGCACGGCCGGTTGGAGCAATTTCAGCTGTTCTCTAAATTGCCCCTGCTTGCCTATACAGTATACACATCACAATTAAGGAGCGAATTAAGTGTGCAATTAATTCACTCCTTAATACTTGTTATCTTGCCCCTACTGCAGGTAGGTACATGAGAGTTTATTTTGCACATAAAATTTTTGATTTCCCCTGTAGGTCATTGAATAACATTTCTACAAAATGTATTCAAAATGCAAATCTTTAGCTTTTCCTTTTTTTACAAGGAGATTGCTTTTAAGAGTTCAAGGATAATAGTTTTATTTTGCTAGCGCTAAAATAAATTAAATATTATTTTATGACTAGCTGTGTCCCACAGTTTTACCCGCATTACTTCGCTCCTTACTGTCATGATATATTATAGCCTTTAGCCTTTCTCAATAAATGGGCTATCAAACACTGAAAGAATTTTTCAAATCTGACCTGATAATTGATATTGTTTGACCTGATTGATCCTGAGATTAGCGTGTTCAAACAAACAAACAAACTCTTCAACTTTATAATATTAGTATAGTATAGATAGCAGCTCGTTCTGGCTTTGCCCTTGGTACATATTGCTTATACTCAGAGATCATGTAAATATTATACAACAACAAAAGATGTTTATATTGGTCCAGTTACTCCTGAGATTAGCACATACACACAAACAAACTCTTCAGCTTTTTGTTATTCATATACAATGGTATGTGGGTGTTGCCCTTTATTAGTAGCATAAACATTAACAGCATTGAGCAAAAAACTAATAAAACATAGCCACATAGAAACAATAAAGGTCAGGGTTGAATGTAACACGACTCATAATTATTATTTTTCTATATCTTGTAGTGAAAATTTTATCTATGACAAGTATTTATTGTTTACAGATAAAAAAAGAATGCACATTCTTTAATATAAAACCAAAGAGAATACAAAATATTATAAAACGTTTAACATTATTTACCTCTATAAAATGTTGCTAAATATTTATTAGTTATAAATAATTGTTATAAATAATTGTTAGTTGAAGAATTTAATCTATTGCAATCAGACAACAATAGCATGAAACTAGATTATTTAGCAATATATTTAATCAGATTTTATTCACGAAAACTTTACGAAATTACTGAGGGGTTAATTAAGTTATACACAAGTTATCAATGAAGTTGAATTGGTTTATCGCTTTCTTTATATTGTTACTCATTTTATTATCATGTATTTTTCAATTCTAAATTCAGATTAATTATCAGTGTTATCGGGAGGAACCTAATTATAAGTACATACTCTAGTTTTCAACAAAGATAGTTTTGAAAGAAACGTGTATGTAATCAAACGATGAATATTTCCACAATAATCTGTTTGTTTCGTAATTTCTGGTATGCTTACATTCCAACGCTCAAACTGCGATCAAGACACAAGGAACCTGTGTAGCATGTGTAGATGATCACATTTTTTCACTATTATATTAATTCTATACAATAATATGTACATATTTACCTTGCGATCCTAAAACAACAATTTTTGCTTCCACCACTTTCATTTTATACACAATCACTACACTAAAGGTAACAGAATAATTTCTATCTACACACTATTTAATTTACATTTTTACATCGAACTAAAATTATAAAATTTAAACAAGTTTGTAAACTAAATTGACGTCCATCCCTTGCAACGCAAATAACATCTCTGAAGTTAGGCGCAGTGTTGCCAACTTTTTTTTTCGAGCCCACATTTTGGAGCCTCGTACCGTAAAAATAATGTACTCTGTGCCTCGTAGCCCACCAGTAAGCCACTAAAGTAATCCGTCTTTAAAACCACCAGAAAAAACACTAAAAAATATCCAGAGACGAGTAAATATTGAGTGCCCGTTGGCGAATTTTTTGCGAGTTATTTGTAATTAACAACAATTTTGAACAGTGAAACTTTTATTACATCGTCTCAAACTTTTTGGTATATGTAACGCATATCGCGTGACGTACGATAATTATCGTACAAATACGATAATAAATTATCGTAAGTTTCACTTTTACCGTGGTTTCATAAAACCACACAACGTTTTTTTTATTTTTGTTACATATTTAAAGATCATCTTCAGAAGAATCTGCTTCTTCTAGAGTTTCAATATGTGAAGAATAACTGTAAAATAAATTTTTGTGTGTACAATACACACAAAAATTTATTTTACAGGTTTGGCCATATATTTTAATGTAAAACCATATTACTTCACAAAATTAATTAAAATACGACAAGGTAAAAGCTACCGGCCGCGGTGTTGCCAATACCGACTGACAATGTTTTTGTACACAAATACAGAATAAACATATAACCTTTTGAATCAAATCATACTTTATATCAATAGTAATATGTAGTCTATAATCAAAAAAATTCATGATACAAAATCATACCCTTGTTTCACATAGTTCAAGTCGTTCTTTTTGAGTATTTATGTAAATCTTACTAGTGGTTGAATGTTGTACCTTACCACTAATTGAACTCATTTAAACCACTAGGAAAATCCACTAGCGACTAAAACCAATTTTTGTCCGCTAAATGGGGGAGCTAAACCACCAGATCTGGTGGAAATTCCACTGAGTTGGCAACACTGGTTAGGCGCATAAATTGAAATGTTAAATATGTCCATAGAAATTGTCTTAGTTGTAGCATATTCAATTTGTTAGGGTTTTAGAGACAAATTTTTGTAGCGACATCTGTTGATCTATTCATGTATTAATATAGACAAACATTCAAGGATATTACTACCGGATATGGCCTAGCAAGTAATAACGTTACAACTTACAATAATTTACAGTTAAGTTAATATAGATGGCTCTAGGATTGTGATTTGTAAAACATTTCACTCGAACAGTTGAAATCCGCATTTCTTGAAAATAAAATGTAGATACATTTCGCTGAATTAAGATTTTCTCGAAAAAAAATTATCCGAGAGTACTATATTTTACATACAATAATATTTTTGATTATCGGCTACAGCATGACGTATAAACATAATAATTACAGTTATTCAGAAGGTGTATTAGTTCCTATCCCATACTGTGTTAGTACTTGGTAATAAGTAATCTTAACTAATATCTAAGAAGTTCCTATAGAAATATCAAACAATTTGTAACGTTATAGCCTATCAGCCTAGCATCATTAATCTTCAAGTTTACGATATAACTCATAACGATTTGTCAATCAATCGGCAATCACTATAAAGTGCAGTTATAAAATAAGGTTTATTATCACATAAAGTAGGTAACCAATAAATGGTTTATGGTGAAACCATCGCATCTCGCGAATAATCCTATCATTTTTGAACTAAGTAATATTATGATGAGGTTATGATTTGATCTCATGTATCATAAAAAAATATTACCATTATATCAAGGTATTTTTATTACACGCTTTTTATTAGCTTCACCTGTATGTTTGTTTGTAACCGACTTCTTTGGGCGCGATTTTGACCCACTTTAAACGGCCAGATATCGTACAAACTTTGTAGATTTATTGAGGACCGATGACAATAGGTACACTAATTTGATAAAGTAATATTCTATTTTTTAGTTCGATTTTCTATAATAATAATAATTTATTTATTAATAGAACAACATAGGTCCACTTGTTAGTAATTTCTTAATTACTATGTTAGTACATTACATTAATTATTTAAATATTATCATTTTACAATTTACCATTTATATGTCATTTTATTTTTATTGATATAGGATGTGTGTACTTGCTCGCAATGGTGCAAGTACACACAATCAAATCTGTCTGCGATCATTTTAAGAGCGCTATTGGTACTGCCCCGCACCCGGCGCACCAGAGATGTACATCTCTTCCGTATTATACTATAAAAGCAATCTACTCGAGCTTCAGCAAACATCCCTGATGCGCTACAGTGGCGAGGCAGCCCCATCAGCGCTCTGAATGCGTTGTTATATTGAATACGTAGAGCATTGTATGCCCGACGACCATAGTTATACCAGAGGCTGCACGTGTAGAAATTAGAGCAATATGCTCTGAATAGTGTTATTTTCACCTCAGTGGAACAACGAGCAAACCTCCTGGCCACCATGTTCGCACGGACCGACAACGCTCTACGCTCCCTCTCTATGTCAGCATTATCCTTCAAGTCAGATGTCAGTATATGGCCAAGATATTTATATTCATTGACTCTTTTTAAAACAAGCCCATTCAGGGTGATTGGAGGCATTGACCGGAGTGATTTCCGGCCTGCCTCGAAAACCATAACCTCACTTTTACATGCGTTATAGAGCAAGCCATGACCATCGGCATACCTTTCACATATAGTAATCAACTTACGGAGCCCACATGCTGACGCGCTCAATAAGACCATGTCATCTGCATAGCTAATATTATTGACACAAGTGTCATCAATATGACACCCAATATGAGTGTTGCTAAGTTCAACAATAAGTGCATTAATGTACAAGTTAAAGAGTGTTGGAGAAGTCAACCCTCCTTGTCTTACCCCACATTCAAGTTTAAATGTGTCCGAATGAACACCAGCCCAACGAACTGTATTGGCCTGGTTACCATAGATACCAAAACTGTAAAATCCTGATTAATTCAGGAGACAAGTGGTAATCTCTAAGCTTCCTCCATAAGATTCCTCTATAAAATGCGTGTTTTTTAGTTTTTTTAAACTATTATTATTTATGTAGTTAGTTCGACCAAGCTAAGTTTGCACCTTGTTGGAATGCGTTTTTGTGTATATTTTAATGTACTTATAATACAATGTTAAAAACAATATATGCAAAGCAATATCTAACAAACATTTGTTTACTTTTTTTAAGTCATAGCGAATCCTTTTTTGCAGACCGTACGTAAGCGTCAGTGTCACGTAATCGACGCGAGTTAAGAAGCCTTTTTTTGCACGCCTCATAAGCGAAGCGTTGAGGTGGGTACTACTGTCACTTCGCGCAAAACATCTGATTTTTCAAACTTAAAATGTCTTTATGTATCATATATTGCACTTGTAAGATAATACATACACACACATATTAAGAAAAAACACTATTTTTAACATTCATGATATTTTTGATGTCATTTTTGTTATTTAAACTAGTTAAAAAACAGTTTAAAAAAGTTCTGTCTTGGACGTCCGTGTGTCTGTATGTGCGGAGGATTTTCTTGTTAACACGATAGCGACCGAAATACTTTACTAATCGAGTCTTTTTTTTCTCTTACGCTTGAGTATGCTCAGGAATAGAACCCTTTCATTTTTCAGGGTCTGATTCAATGTGGTTTAATTGTTATTAAATAAACAAAAAAAAATATCGACTGTTCTCCATAATTTTAGTATATCTATATATTATATTCTTTTTTTTATATTTATAGTGTACTCAAAATTCACCATTATAAACTCGATTCTTTATAGGTACTATAAGCCAAGGTTTATAAAAAAATAAGTTGGTAGTCAGTCCCTTAAACCTGCGCAGTTTCACATCTAGGTGGGGCCACAAGAAAAATAGCTCAATTATTACGGTACCGCTTTCTTTACTTTTCCAACTGTTTTATTTTATTTCTTTTTTATATTTATAGTGTACTCTTTATAAATAATCAATTTTATTGTAAAGGATGAGATTATGAGGCGTGCACTTTTGGATTTTTTTTTTTTTGTGGTGTCTCTCAATGTTAGCCAGAAGGGCTTCTACATTTTAACGCGGACGCGGGGGTGAACTGAAGGTTCACCCTGGTAGCGACGTGCACAAGGGCGTCCCCCCTTGACGGGGACCACGAACCTCGGCTTGAGCTGTCGCTTGAGTGGAGGAGGCCAGAAGGGCCCTAATCGGACGGGACGAGTCACGAGATAAGCCTGTGAACTTAGCTTGTTCGAGTTGTACTTAGGTATGTAATCTGAATGAATTCGGGTGTACAAAAGGTCTAAAGCGCTTCTATTAGCTTTCAGGGGTAACCTGGAGGCTAGAAATTATTAATATTACATGTTTTAAAAATTAAAGGTTCACACAGACCAATAAAAGTTCATACATTTTTGAATTTAATTACAATTAATTGAGGCTTCAATTTAGATACCATAGGTTATTTATTTTACAAACCTACATGGAATTTAAATTTATATTTAGATAAATGAATTCGATAGAATATAGAAATTAAATTAGTAGGTACCTAGCTTCGTCTTTTCACGATCTATTAATATTACTAATAATTGTTCTGTGTTCAACTGTTCACGCTTTTAGGGCGAATATCAAATGAATTTTAATTTAGAATTGATGGATATTTTTAATTGAAATATTAAAAACTAAAAAAAATAAAGAGACCGTTAATTATGATATGGTGACGGTTTAATGCATTGTTATAAATATCGAGATCGGCAATCAGTTCTTTAGTAGATATCAATAGGAAAGGCGGGAAAGTAATCAAGATGGCCGATTTTCCCTCGTTTTGGCAAGGATGTCGGGCGCCATTACAATATTTAAAAATCGAACTTGATTTATATGTAATGTCAGATAAAAATAGACTTTTTCTGGTTACAATAAGGTTCAAGTTATATTTTTCGCTTCTTCGGAATTTAAGAGGATATCAGCCACAAGTCAAGGAGCAAATAGAAAACATTATACAGATTAAACTTTGTGGGATTCATATCGAGTAGGTATATTGAGGTATATGCTATTTTTTTTCTATGCTTTTATCAGAGGGATAATACTAATTTTAGTATTATATTATAATTCATTTGAATGGGGTGAAATTTTGGTATGATTTTGTTGATATTTGAAAGGAACCTACGTTACGTTTACGTTTACGTAGAAGCTAGTAAAAATTAATCATAAAATATGTACTTGCTGACCGTATAGTATTACCTATATTATGTGCTTCAGGTTATAAATTGTATGTAGGTACATCAAAATAAACACACATCCGTAGAACCGTTTACGAAGAATCAACTTAAAACGTGTGTGTCGTTATATTCTTATTATATTTTTATAATATACCTAAATTTAGTTCTAACAACTCCATATAGATCTTGATCCCCGAAAAGGCCACTAACAAATCCACAAAGAAATCTTGTATTTCCAACATACATATATGCGTGAAATTTACATATTATACCGATTCGACTAACATATTACTGTTTCGAATGAGGAAAATCGGTTGGGAACGTAAATTAACCGGGAATTTAGGGTGATTTCCGATTATGGTGTAGCCATTTATAATAATTAATGTAATTTCGTTCATTCGTTTGTAAAGTGAAATAAATATTTTTTAAATATTTGTACGATACTAAAGTCTATACATAGACTATATGTGTATATATGTACATGTACCTATATGTGATAAATTCGTTAATACAAAAAAAAACATGCATTCATTGTTAGTTTAGAATTAAGTAACTACTGTAGTAATCTAAATATCAATATACATAAGTACTTATATATTTTTGCTATTTTATTTTATAATATGAAGATTTAATAAATTTTATTTCTCTTAGCGTGCGTATTTTTTAATGCCGATATAATAAAATAGTATAGTGTAGGTATATGTATTAACAAATATATCTGTATATAATGTTAAAGAATAAAATTTAACGTTAGTATTAGTATCATTTCACTCTTATGGTTTATTATTATGTGAATATTTTCTAGGCATTTCAAATGTACAACGCTCAAGCAAACTATAACCACAGACTAATAATAATATACTACGTATACAACTATAACATTTTGTCACAACAAATCCTTATTTATACTATCATAAAACAAATCGACCAAAAATCTCTATGTTACATTAAGCAAATTACAATCGTAAATGTAATTCCTACGAATATGTTTCCACCAACAATGAAATGAGATTAATTTAGATAAAAGCTTCAGAAATGGGGGCAAAGTGGTCGTAATGTTAGGAGTGGCCATAAATTGTAGAGCGCCATCTATACGCCGCGGCCATGTTGTTTCATTCATGAGATGTGCTAATAGGTGGCGTTAGTAGTGATTTAATTCTGAATTTTTATGTGTTTGACTCGCTTGGGTTGCATTTGGCATTTATTAGCTGGTTATTTTGGAGTCATCGCATTTATGTTGTATACATTTAGCGAAGCAATTGCAATTTTGTTAATGTTTATATGAGCATCACGATTTTGAATATTAGTATCATAGAAATACAGACTGGAGGGTAGAAGGAAAACTACTTACCTACCTTATTCGCAGTAACTTTCAGAACTCGGCCTGCTCGAAAATTTTTCACTAGATACTGTCAGAAATAATCTAGAAACATAATAATATGTTTACAAATATTAAATTAATAGTTAATATTATCTTAAAAAATAGGTTCTATTATTCTATACCGTCATCTAAAGATAAGAATTAAAGGGTGTTCGGTGTTCCTCTTGTAAACAAAAGGAACACCGAACACCCTTTAAATTTTTAAAAAGTGTAGGTATCTATTTATTATGTTCATATTATGCATAGGTAACTTCATGTTCTTGTAATGATGGATGAGCAATTTTTAAACAAGTCCTGAAAAACATGTGTTTTTGGACTAGACGAAATTAAGACCAAAAGTGATAACGATACTTTTTGCTATACATAAGTACTATGTAGTTGTTATTCTCATAAATAAAAGCATCTACAGACGCTCCGATTTGGTTGGTGCCAACCATATTGGAACCGACATGGCAACCATTCCGACATTGCTACAGATTGTCCGACGGTTGGCCTTCCAGCTGTCAGTTGACCATAGAGTTAATATAATATATGCAGTTGACTTTGTTATGAAGTAGTGAACGGACGTCTTGCCTCATGCCACCGGTATTATCGAAAAATGCTAAAATAGCGTTGGTTGCAGCAACCATTGTTGCTACAGCACCGCTGCAAAAGGAACAAAGGAAAAAACGAAGAGAATGGGCTAAATTCTACTATAGAAATAGAGAAAATTACAGTCATATGCGGCTCCTTAAGGAATTGGATGATGAAGATTTCCGAACATATCTTCGAATGACTCCAGAATCATTCGATGAAATATTAAATCTTTTGAAAAGATATATAGCGAAAACCGATACAGTTATGAGGCAAGCTGTAACTGCCGAAGAAAGATTAGTGGCAACTTTAAAATATCTCGCGTCAGGAAGAGAATATAATGATCTTAAATTAAGCACATGTATATCACCACAACTACTGTCTGAGATAATACCAGAGACCTGCGAAGCTATCATTAGAGTACTCAAAGATTACCTAAAGGTATGTATTCAATAAAACAACTTTAATATATAAAAAATAGTTTATTTATTTTTCTAAAGTAATAGTATACATAGTATAAAACAAAGTGTCTTTCTCTGTCCCTATGTCCCTTTGTATGCTTATATATTTAAAACTACGCAACGGATTTTGACGTGGTTTTTTTTCAAACTCAAATTCTTCTTCTTCTTCTTCTCTTAAATAATGGCTCCTAAAACTCAAACTCAAACATTTATTTATTCAATTAGACTTCTTCGAGAAGCACTTTTGAAACGTCATATTTTTAACATTTACTACCGATTCGGAAAGCAGCATCTATGGAGAAGAACCGGCAAGAAACTCCATAGTTGCTCTTTTTATAGATAGAGCGATTCAGGGGAAGGTTTTAGTACATAATTTATTAGGTTTTAGACAAAGGCGGGCGGAAAGCTAGTAAAAATTAAAATGGAAAAGTACGAATATCACTGAAAAATTACTTTTTAAAAATCAAATATTTTTTTAACTCCTTCCCCTTTCCTCTGACTACCTGTTGTTGATTGCTGCTTATGTAATTAATTAATGAATTGGAATCTAATTGTTGCTGGTATGATGATGGTGGAAGCTGAGGTAATGTTGATGACGTTGATGGCTGACTGAGTTGAAGTGATTGTGATGTATGTGAGTACTTATGTGATGGTGATGGCTGACGATGCTGTGGGGATGGTGATGGTGATGGTGCAAATGGTGACGGCTGGTGATGCTGAGGTGATGGTGATGGTGATGGTGCAAATGGTGACGGCTGGTGATGCTGAGGTGATGGTGATGGTGATGGTGCATATGGTGACGGCTGGTGATGCTGTGGTGATGGTGTTGGTGATGGTGCAAATGGTGACGGCTGGTGATGCTGTGGTGATGGTGTTGGTGATGGTGCAAATGGTGTCGGTTGGTGATGCTGTGGTGATGGTGATGGTGATGGTGCATATGGTGACGGCTGGTGATGCTGAGGTGATGGTGTTGGTGATGGTGCATATGTTTGTGGCACCTGCTGCTGGTACGCGTACCCCTGACCTAAATATTGTACTGATCTTCTTTTAATATTTATTGAGGTTTCAAAAGTAAGCACTCCTAGTTTTGCATAGAACAATGTTTCTCCTATTATTTTTTCGGCGAGGCATCTTTGTACTTTTGGGAGCTCCTTGAGCTGAGAACTCACGGAGTTCCCGAAAGCATCAGCTGATGTGCCGTCACCAGATATTAATATTTTAGCAGACTCTAGTAATTCCGACTGTTTCTTTAAAATGTCATTTTGCTTTCTTCTCGTAACGCGTTCTCTTTTTGTTGCAGGTTCCTGAAACAGAAAATGACTGGTTACAAATAGCTAAAGACTTTGAAATAAAATGGCAATTTAATCATTGCTTGGGTGCTATTGACGGCAAACATGTTATTATCGAGAAGCCGCCAAAATCGGGTACACTGTACTATAATTATAAGGGAACTTTTAGCATAGTCCTGCTTGGTATTGTGAATGCAAATTACGAGTTTATTTATGTAAATATAGGTTCTAATGGCAGTATTTCTGATGGTGGAGTATTCAAACATACAACTTTTCATGAAAAAATGAAATCGAACCAACTAAATTTACCATCACCTTCTATTTTACCGCAATCAAATGTTATCGCCCCATATTGTTTTGTGGCAGATAATGCATTTGCCATTAATGAAAATCTTTTAAAACCATATCCAAGAAGAAATTTGACACATGATCAAAGAATTTTCAATTATAGACTCTCCAGAGCAAGAAGAATTGTAGAAAATGCATTTGGTATTTTAGCTGAACGTTTTAGAGTATTAAAAAGACCAATTCAAATTAATGTTCATAATGTACCCAAAGTTGTAATGGCTTCATGCACACTGCACAATTATTTAAGAAAAAAGTCATCAAACTATATAACAAGAAATTGTGTTGATACCGAGGATACTGAAACATGTACTTTTCGGCCAGGAGACTGGAGATTAAATGACAACTTAGTAGGCCTTAACAGAACAGAAAGGCAACGTACTGCAGATGGTAATTCTGTTAGACAAATATTCACTGAATATTTTAACAATCAGGGCCGGGTACATTTTCAAGAAAGAATGATTAATACTATGAATATTTAAAGCTTACCTCATCATTATGTGACTGGGAAGAATCCGTCTCCATATTATCAATAACCTCTGTCGTCGGCGTGATTTTTTCATCCAAGAATAAGAGGTGTTCATAGTACCATAGTGATGGCGTATGCACCTCATCGTTTCCAGCGCCACTAGTCTTGCTAGCTTCCACCTAAAATATGTAAAATATCCAAATTTATTGTTTACTGAAACCCATAGTTGTTTTATTTCTTCAATAAAGTACTTAGAATATATTATAATGATTTTTTTACTTGTTAAGTATTGTCAAAACATGTTTTGATTTACCACTATGTATACTTGCTAGTCTTGCTACATCAAGACATGTTTTGATATTGCGCAGCCGTATATCACTTCATATTTCTCTTGTTATTTAGACTGTAGAAGCCAGTCTAGGGAATGGGCGAAATCCTTTAGCAATCATGTCATCCATACTAATATTATAAATGCTAAAGTAACTCTGTCTGTCTGCCTATTACTCAATCACGCCTAAACTACTGAACCAATTTTCATGAAATTTGGTATGGAGATATTTTGATACCCGAGAAAGGACATAGGCTACTTTTTACCCCGGGAAATAGGATAGATTTTATCCCGGAAATCCCACGGGAACGGGAACTATGCGGGTTTTTCTTTGACTGAAGAGTTCTTTCTTGAAGAGTTTGTTTGTTTGTTTGTTTGAACGCGCTAATCTCGGGAACTACTGGTCCGATTTGAAAAATTCTTTCGGTGTTAGAAAGTTCATTTATCGAGGAAGGCTATAGGCTATATATCATCACGCTAAGACCAACAGGAGCTGAGCCACGCGGGTGAAACCGCGGGGCTCAGCTAGTTCATAATAAAACGCAATAAAAATAACTACGTTAAAAACAACCGACTTGAAAAACGGAGAAGTAAAAAATAAAAAAGATTTGATATTATTAATTACCTACTACATATTATTTAGATGTGCTATTTATTAAATAGGTTTGATATTTATTAAATACTTTTTAGTGAATCAAAGTTTCTACATTTCATTTATATGTCATCGAGATCAGACAAAAATGCTCATAAATTAAAAACATATAAAACACATTATTTATTTATATACATAACAGGATATTTGACTTGAATTTGCTTACCTTTTTTCGCTCCCTCCTATAGGATGTACGCATATTATCTAACTTATTTTTTAATGTTTTTAATGTAGCCCCACTGTCAATTTTTTTTAATAGTTCTAACATAATAATATATGCTTGATTTCGGGCATCTCTGTTTGCGTAATCTTTATTAGTTAAATCCCATAAACAGGGAAAGTCTTTATATACTTCCAGTAATTTTATTATAATATCACGTTCGGTGACTGTAACTCCCTCGGCGTTCATGTTGACACACCGGCGGCGTTGCGAATGCGAATGAGTCAATTACCTATATTACTCTATGGAATGAGCCGATTTGGTCGGAACAAAGCTTACAAACGTTCCAATTTGGTTGGGTCGGATAGGAAGTTGGTTTGGTTGGTATCGCTGGCGCATCCGACCACGTCAAACCAATATTAATAATAATTATGTCGGACCGACCGCTCTCTACACTTTCCGATTTGGTCGTGGTCGGATGGTTGGCACCAACCAAATCGGAGCGTCTGTAGATGCTATAATATGCTAACCACATAAAGCAGATTATAGGAAGGAAAATATATACTGCAAGTACTTATACTGATACTAGGTTTCCGCCCGCGGCTTCGCCCGCGCAGTCAAAGAAAAACCCGCATAGTTCCCGTTCCCGTGGGATTTCCGGGATTGCGTCATTTTCCCAAGATAAAAAGTAGCCTATGTCCTTTCTCGGGTATCAAAATATATGTATACCAAATTTCATGAAAATTGGTTCAGTAGTTTAGGCGTGATTGAGTAACAGACAGACAGACAGACAGAGTTACTTTCGAATTTATAATATTAGTATGGCTGATAAGTGAAGCCTCTTTATGTGTAGGACGGATGCTTATTACCTACATACCTACATTACTAGGCCTGAATCGGGTAGAATTCCCTTTTAATACCGAAAATTAACTCTAGTTATAACCGTTTTTCTTCTTAGATTCTTAATGTACATATCTAAAAAAAATGTATATTAAAGTTTCGAAAATGATAGAGGGCGCATGGTTGTTTTAGTTAATTTGTTTATTTTACAATCAGGTTTTTTGGATAAAAATCAAGAACTGAGGTCGATTTTTGGTCAATATAACGTCAATTATTGTAGTGTTTTTACAGTGTGTTTATGAAATTAAAACACAGGGCATGGTTGTTTTAAATTTTGATTCCATATCTTTTTAATAATTTTCTTTTTTATAGATACGTACTTTTACTACGGTAGATTCGCGCCGCGGCCGGTCCCGCCTTGTAAATCACCTAGCAAGGTCGCTAGCAGTATGGCCCCTATTAAGGCCTTAAAATTTTCGCATTTAAAATATGTCAGTATTTGATCGATTTTATGGAAAGAATTTTGACCTTTATAGCCGCTTTTCCTGGCTACGCTTGGGAAAATTCACGATATAAAAACGAAAGAAAATAAATATACGTATATAGTACTATGTTAAATACTTGCATCCTAATAATGTAGCTTTCTATTGTTGAAAAAGTTCATTAGAATTGGTCCAGTATTTTTGGAACCTATTCAATACAAACAAACAAAATAATATTTTCTCTTTATATAATCTTAGAGTAGAAAGATTTGTAGATGCGATTTCGTTCCATCAGGACCAGTGTACTCTTAGCTGATTCTACTTAGATACAATACTACATAATAATCTAAAAATTAATCATCAAATACATACTTTATCCCCAAAAATAGCTCGTCTAGTAAATAAACAGCATATAGAATAGGTATCCATTGTACAAACGGCTGTCTAAACGATATACTTTGTCAAACAAAGCTCGTCGTAACTTGGTAGAGTGGCTAAATCGTGTTATCGTATGTTGGAATGGTGTGGATATGCCTTTTTGTTTTTATAGAATGGATTGTAGTTTATGTTATAATTATTAAGGGTTTCTGATTCAAATAATTTGTTGTGTATCTATACAAGGTATTATCCATACTTAATATTATAAAGCTGAAGAGTGTGTTTGTTTGTTTGAACGCGCTAACCTCAGGAACTACTGGTCCAATTTGAAAAATTCTTTCGATGTTAGATAGCTCATTTATCGAGGAAGGCTATAGGCTATATATCATTACAATAAGACCAACAGGAGCAGAGCAATGCGGGTGAAACCGCGGAGCACAGATTTAATAATATTTGTATGAACTCGTAAGGGAAGGCACTGTTTTCTCAGCAAAATTGTGAGCTGAAAATGTAAAATTTGCTAAGATATATATTAATTTAATTTTTTATGTGTGGTTCTGAACAATGCGAACAATGTGAACTGCAAAATATATGAGATCTTTCAAAGGAAGTTGGGTACTTACTTATTTCTTGCATTTTTTCTGTGGGTTTATCTCTAGATAGAATTAGATATTCATTTTTGCTTCTTTCCATAGGGATGTAGTTGTTTTGTATAGCTGTAAGGAAGATAACGCCTTGCAGACATTCTCTTTAGACTAATATATTTAAACAACTTCGTTATGGAGGTCGTTTCAAATTTCTCTGATAAAAACTTTTTCTATATTATTCTATACATAACACGTTTCATTTAAATTAACAAAGACAAAAACCACAGAGTTTTATAAAATTTTAAATTCAAATTCCAAATTACCAAATTACCATTCAATTCAAAATTACTTACCTTGAACAACTTCATAGTTAAACATATTCATGATAGCTAATATTGTTGATGTTATTATTAAAAATATATAGATGTTAATAGTAGTTAATTCCCTTTTTTTGTAATAAAAAATATTGAAGCATCACTTGAGTTCACATCACAGAACTTTCGTAAAAAGGTTTCTATTCAATAATGTATTGGTACTTAATTCGTGTATAATTCACCTCTAAAGCAGCAATAGATTCAAGGGAAACACATTTCGCATTGCTCCTATGTTGACCTTTTCTCCTGTCAAAGCTTCAGTATAAATATATAGCCTTGCTATAATATTTTTTAGGATAGTATCAAAAAATATTCAGCATCATATCCACGTTATGCATTTGCGCCACAAACGAGCAATCAGCGAGCAATCGACACGACAATACCCCTCTTCGCGCCAAATTCAATTTGCACCAATCAACAGCCGTCTTCCCGCCTCCGGGCGCGCTACCGCACTGCCTGGACGTGAGCAAGTTGTTCGATTTTTGAACGCAATTCCGTGACTGTTTTCTTTTAAAGATAAAAAAATAAAAAAATGGGCGATGGAAATCCGATGGACGGACGTGCTGGCTGTTTGTTGTTTTTTTTATTGACCGATGGGAATAAAACTGTGGAATAAAGGGACAATCGTAAATATTTTTGTATTTCACTGTATTTATTTTAATCATTTACAAGCATCAAATATTTTAATGTTTAGTACCTATCTAAATTCTGCATTAATACGGCATAAATAATAATATATAATTTTCGTATGAATTATGGGAGCCAATTATGAGATGAATATCATAATGTTTTCATAAATAGAAGATATTAGGCATGCTAATGCACGCCCTACCGCAGGGAATTATTCTGAGCTTTTCCTAAGGGATTTGAACCCAGAGTGTTAGTTAGATAAAACGCTAACGTTGCAGTTAATTATCATAATAAATTCATTCATTGCAACAAAATAATTAAGTATATGGGATATATTTATCTCAAACCTGATGGTTTACCTACTGTATATTTAATTAATATGTAGGTAAGTACCATACGGCCATCTCTGTCATTACATTTGAGTATACCTTTTTTTTATACGTCCATGCCTTTATTAATACGTACTTATAAAAAATTCAACATATTATGTACTTGTTTTTTTTTTGATAAAATCAATTGTTTGTTTCGAAGTTCAAACGTCGCATATTAAATTGTTATCTGATAAAATAATAGCTGTCAACCGATACCTAATAAATTTTAAACGTCAAAAAAGCGCGGCAATATGGCCGTTCGCTGTCACGAAGTCAAATATCAAATATTGATATTCGCGTCTCAATTCTGTATTCTGTTTGAGGTGCCGGATTCTGTTTGCGCTCAGAGCGATCCGGGACATGACACCATTCTGTTATATTTTTGCAAAACTATTTGCATACGCAAATGATACATACTTAGAGTATTACAATAGTATAGAGCGAGTGTATTGCACAAATTGCCTAGTGCGGATCGTAGGCAGATGAGCTATAGATACTATATAGATGTGTGTGTGACAAATAGGGATGGGTAGGTATCAATTGCGTGTTGAACTATCGATAATTTATGTAAATAAATATGTATCATAAGTAAATTTTATGTTCAATAAGTTATTAAAGGAAAAATATATGAATAAAGTATAAATATGTAATTTTTTTATTTGTTTACCAACTGAATAAAGTTTGTTTATTCCATTTGAATATTAAATATTATATAAGAAATTTTCTTGTATTAATTATAAGTACTTTAAAAAAATATGTTTAATTGGAATATCAGAAAAACGTGAGTACTTTTTAAATAATAAAGTTAATAAAATAAAAGATCGGGTTTAGTGCTATTTCTTTAATAATAAATCAAACAATAATAATAATGTTTTAAAAATGGTAAAAAATATTAAGGAATAATCAATAATTTAAAATGATAATATAATAAATAATATTAATAATTTTTTTATTTAATTTTATCCATTCTACTATCAAAATCTTCAAAATCAATTTAGCGGTTCAGAAAATATATCGTAACATTACATACTTTACATTTACACTATAATACATTCGCATTCATAATATTAGAAAGTGTATCATACAAAACACACCACAAATTTATTTATAATACATTTTTAAAAGAGTTTTAATTTTAAAGTTAAATAAATAATTTGTTAAAATATAGTTCTTCTAGTAAACTTTATATCGAGTACAGCGTTGGTCAGGTCACATCACTACGATCACGTGACGGCAGTGAGGCGCGCGAGCGAGCCTGCGCGTGTCCGCCTCCCACCTACCCTTCACCCCCGCGATGCTAGATTTATTTTCATAAAAATAAGTATAACAATCGACTTACTGATGAAATGTGATAGTGGATTTCAATTTTGTGTATTTTCTAGTATCGTTTTTGCAAGAGAGAACTGCACATTTCACCATGTTTATTCGTAAATATAAAAAAAATCCAGAGCAACGCACTTCGTGAGCACTCAACCACGACTGCGAGCGCTCGCGGCGGGAGCGTCGTGTTGTTCCCACCTGTGCCTACTGTTCCCACTTGGTTGTTCGCACTCTATAGATAGTATATATACTCTAAGGATACATATTTTATGACAAAGGAAAGAGGGATAACAAAAATCTCTCTACTTATATTTTAATATTTTATACAGATACTCTTCATATAATATGATGGTCAGTAATAAATAATCTATTTAAATTTTTTGACAAATGTTTTTTTTTCAATTATTGCTGATTTTAATTATAACATAATTATTAATGTTTTTAAAAGTATTTCAATTGATACGATAAGTCCAAGATGGCCGACATATTATCTTTGGTAGGCGTGTTTGACATTTCTTTTGACTTTTTGTTTTTGGTGAAGTATTTTTTCTACGGAAAGTGGAAACTTTATGATAGAATTAATTACCTAAAACTTTTATAATATAAACAAAGCACATTTACAATGGAACGTTGGCAAAATTGTGGAATCTCACTACTGCAACTGATATTACTAATATCAAGAATATTATAACTAAGTTAATTCAAGTTAAAAAGTTCATTGAGGCAATAATAGATAATCAAAATGGGAAGAAGAAAATACATGAATGAGTGAGTAGGTATAATTGTTTTAATATTCGCTAAATTTGTAATCCAAACATGCATTTAAAATACATTTTGAGTGTTTTTATGTAGTATTATGTTTGCATTGTTTCTTTCATTTTAACATAAAAAATTTTTTCACGACGATACCGTATACCTTTCATATACTTACTTACTAATTATCTAAAGAAAGTTGGTTTTTAACGGCAAAGTTAAGTGACAATAATTGTTTAAATCACGCGTACCTAAGTACAAGATAATTATTATTCTCTAATTAGGGCCGTAGACATAAGTCTTATCATCAGGCTGTCTTATTTTAAACCAATAACAAATTATCCAAACAGCAACACAGAATACCAAAGTTTGAATACCAATTCAAGTTTTGTGCATTTAGAAGTTGTATATATAGTTGTAGGTACAATCCGTCGATACGGCGTCCGTAACGAAGCGGCGTAAGTTGTTTAAACAAAGGGCATCAATCACGGCTATACACGCCCTCTTGCGTATTTATAGGATTGACGTCAGTTTGGGATAAAAATGTAAGAAAAATTTTAACGAATTCGGTAAGTAAAGTAAGTAGTTAAGTTTTGTTATTGAAAAGAAGTTTCACTTCAAATAACGTATATTACATTTGGTCAATTGATAATTATTGATTGGTTATGAAAATTAGTGTAATTTTGACAGAAATGACACTGACAGATTCATTTTGTTGCTTTTTATTCCGTGTTAATTTACAAATGTTTTTAGCCCTCTGAACTGTGGCATGTATAAATAGGTGCATTTTGTGTCGTGTCACACCCCGGACACTCCATACAAAATTATCGTTTTGACAGTCACACTGTAGAGACTGCAAATGTGTGTGTTAACGCTTTATGGTTGGCACATTTGTGACTAGCGTAAAAAAAATTCGCGTTTTTCTGATGAAATACATCCGTAAACAGCACAATATCTAACCATTTTCTACTAAAAACGATAATTACAAATCCAAAATAATAAAATTACTTTAAGTCAATTTGATTAATGTTGTCAATCTTCGTTGCGTATCGTCCTTGCAGAAAAATGCGGACCATTTTCAGGCTGATCGTGCGGGGTGAGGTAAGTGTTTAATTTTGGCGGGAGGTGGAGAGTGTCCGTTCTGTAGCGTTTAGCTACTATTATACAGTATTCTGTGGTCGTGTCACTGATTTATTAGAGATTTTTTTGTTTATTTTCCATCGAAAATATTTATAAGTTTCATTAAACACGAAGTTATAACTATCTTGTTTTTCGTGATTTAGCTTATCGGGTACCAAAATATCTCTATACCAAATTTCATGCAAATTGGTACAGTAGTTAAGGCGTGATTGAGTAACAGACAGACAGACAGAGTTACTTTCGCATTTATAATATTAGTATGGATAACAGTACAATCTTCAGCAAAGAATGTTAAAGAATTAAATGCTAAATTAAATTCCTTTTCATACGTATCTTCGTACGTAATACGTATTTAGTAATTTACTAATAGTACCTAAATAAAATTTTAACACAAATAATTTCTATACTTACATTTATTACATTAAAATCCACAATACCGTCCCATGTTAAATAAAAACTTCACACAGAAACAGTACACTCTTTAATTGTAGGATTGTATATTTTATTTTTGAATACAAATTAACTTACATTAAATAAGAAACCCTGAAAATTCGAATTTCAGAGTATATGTATCACTTTATCCTCGTATACACGTTTAAAAACCTTGAAATTTTACCTAAAAATTTTAACTGAAAAATAATTTAATCAAAACAAGGTCTTGAGTCTTGACTATAAATACGCGGCATAACAAGATGTAGACGAAGACAGTAAATATCGCCGTCTCGTTTCGACGAACGCGCGGCGAATGTTAAGAGGCGCAGTTTTTCCTACGTAATTTATACCGCTTGCGTGTAGGGTGGCCACAGATAATTAATATTATTTATATTTATTGTGCAAATACAGAAAGTGAATGTCAGTAATTAGGTTTATGTGTATGATAATTATGTCATAACGAAATCATATCACAAGATTGTATTATTAAAGTGAAACTTCTTTAGGCGAGTTGAGAGTAAAATGTCACTGTCGCGTCATGGCAACACTGTCACATCATTCAGTAAGGCGACGATTTCGGTATCTTTGAATCTTGTCAAAGAATTTTCACTTACGACACGTGTGCTCGACACACATGCTCTATTTTATTAAATAAAGGATTAAAGTGTTCTTAGGTTATCGTAAGAGGCATAATTTAATTATTCAATCACTCGAACTAACTCTTTGAAGTTGATTGACTTATTAATATCTTAATTTCACCATTCATAAATATGAAATATTTTAATCTGATACATTCATACGACTTATTTTAAAACTAGGCTACTAACAAAGCTGATGACTTTCCCAAAAGGAACATTTCATCCGCTTTCGCAATAGTTTTTATTTCTACTCCGCTCCTATTGGATAAAGCGTGGTGTTTGTCTGAACTCTAAAGCACTCTCTTACAAAAAGATATCTTCAATTCAAACAAGTTGTTCCTAAAATTAACGCGATCAACTACGAATTAACGTCTAAGAGTCAATGAGTAGCTAAATGTAGGTAAACGTGTTACAGTTAACTTGGTTTTAGATTTTCGAAAATACGTAATAGGTACTACGTAATTGTATCTAAGTGTTTTTGTTTAAACCAGAAGTAACTAATGCACAAAATTGAATATTAAACCAGCAAGCAGTAGGTAGGTACTTAAAAAGTTTTACGATAATGTTGTATACTATATAGGTATGTATTTGAATGGACTTGGGTTAACAAAAATACTGCTTTATAATTTTTTAATCTGTAAAGATTTTTTTTAATCCCACAAAATCTAAACGCATACACACCCGACAATCCGCCGGCAAGCCCCTCTCCTTAATTCAGTGTAAGCGATCTGTTACCAACAGTGCTCCAACTAATATCGTCTGCTATTTGTACTTATTTGTATGTACTGAGTGTATAGAGTAGTATATATTTGTATGTAATTATAAGTTTAAGTAATAATTAAAAAAAAAAATTCCCCTGTAATGCTCATATCTTCTAAACTGCGCAATTTTGATGGGGTCTTTTAACTTGAAAGAGTGTTTCTCGAAAAGGTTTTAGTATACAATTTATTAGGTTTTGAACAAAGCGGACGAAGCCATGCACCGAAAGCTAGTATGCTGCGCTCCGCGGTTTCACCGGCGTGGCTCCGCTCCTGTTGGTCTTAGCGTGATGATATATAGCCTATAGCCTTCCTCGATGAATGGCCTATCTAACACCGAAAGAATTTTTTAAAATCGGACCAGTAGTTCCTGAGATTAGCGCGTTCAAACAAACAAACAAACAAACTCTTCAGCTTTATAATATTAGTATAGATAGATTAACAATGAAAATAGCGTCGCATCTGACCCACTTTTAACGGACAGATTAATTCAAACTATTTGAACTTATCAAGTATCGGTGATAATACAATAATGTTCATTCAGATTATTATAGAACATAATATAATATAGAGATGTATGGTATGACACTAATTTACTAAACAAATTTAAATATTATTTGGTTTAATATTGATATTACATTTTGATGATAATTATGTATCTACTTAATGTATATCGTAATAGAAAGTCGTGTCAAGGACGTATAAGCCAATCAGTGGTTTGATTTCATTAGGAATAGATTACCTTCGCTATGTTCTGTGTTCTAAGCTATGTATCTTATCATTTTATTTATTTTTAACTAGCTTTTCGCCCGCTCTGACTAAAATCTAATAAATTATACGCTATAAAAAGCTTCATCTTGAATAACTCTATCTTTAAAAAAAACTCCATCAAAATCGATTGCGTGATTTTATAGATCTATGCATTCAGACACAGCGGAAAGCGACTTTGTTTTATACTAGGTATGTAGGTACCTTAGTGATAAAAGAAAGGCAGGAAGGCGTGAATAATAAACAGCATGTATAGTTCAATATTTTATTATAACTAAATATACACAATAATTTATATTATTATTAAGATCTTGTACATGTTCACCTAAATTTACAATTATGTACTCTACAAAATAATACTGATCAAAGATGTCTTATAAAAATACAGTAAATACACAAAAAAAGATTACAAGAAGAATGTTTTTTCACAATTATAAGTTAACTTAGCTTCTTGGCACTGGTTTCATTTTCTATTTTTATGCAGTAAAAATTATGACACATCAAGTATCAGGTATATTAATCTACGTAATAATATTATCAATTTGTAGCCATTAATACGTATAAGAAAGAGATAAGGACGCAGGACGTATCCTTGCGGAACACCGAATATTATTTTAAATCATGGGATGAGTTTAACATGGGTTTTTTATGATATTTCATCATACAATATGTTGAAATCGACAAAATGAAGTTCGAGACAATATTGATTTTGTTTTTTTAGTATTATAAAGGTGTTCTAACACCACAATTGTTGTGTGTATAGGCTATAAAAAGTTCAATAAAAATCCAAATAATATTTCATGTGTGATATACATAACCAATGTTAGAGACAAACAAGCTGTCAAACAAAATACAATACTCTAGTATTTTTATTCTAAGTTTTAACTAAAGGTTTATATTTTCCATATTTCACATCAACTTGAAACTTCCGAATTGTGATATTCAAGTTAAATAAATCAAATTAATACATAATTTTAATAGACTAGATTTTTAAGCACTTTCAACTTTAATTGTAACTTATATGTAAAAAAAGAAATAATAGCAACACTATCTTACACTTACAATACATATATCTTTATAATTAAACTTAACTATATTTGGCCTGTATCAGTTCATATAATATACTTATAAATAATATTTTGTTCGTTAAATTAATTCATTTAAAGTTTTTGTTGTGAAAAGAGGGTAGATACATATTTGTCTAACAAATATAAGGTTCTAAGAGAAGTCAGTCAAAAATTATATGTTAAACTAGCTGTGCAACGCGATTTTACCCGCATTGCTCCGCTCCTATTGGTCTTAGCGTGATATAGCCTTCCTCGATAAATGCACTATCGAACAGTGAAGTAGTTTTTAAAATCGGACCCGTGGTTCCTGAGATAAGCGCGTTCAAGCAGACAAACAAACTCTTGAGCTTTATTATATTAGTATAGATTATACTTGTACTTATTATTCGTCGTTATTTATACATATGCACCCTTTGCATGGATGATACAAAGAAAGATACTTAATTAACTTAAATAATACATTTTAATGTCAACACTTTATAGGAATATTGAACAATTATTAGGTATCTACAATTAATTATTAAAGTTATTTAAACACATATTTGTACCTTATACTTATTATAATATTGAAAGGACGTCGATATACCTATTACTTTATACATAGTGAGCCGTTAAAATAAAAAGCATAAACTTATGGTTTAAAATAAATATAAAAATTGCACTAATCACGACCTTTACTTATTATGTACAAAATGATACCCAACTTAGTAATAAAATAAAAATACATTTAATTTCATACTACATACGGCTTGAACATATTTATACCCGGTCGGCCATCTTGGTTCATAACGAGTCCGCGTCTATTGTTTTCCAAATTCGAATTAAAGTTCGCCGCCGCCATCGCTCTTTCTCGCTCTAGCGCGATCATTCTGTCTCTGTCGAGCAGGGGAGGAGGTTTGACAGGTGTCAAATCTCCCGCCATTTGTGGGGGCTGTTTGTCATGGTCGTGTAGGACCTCCTTGTTTTTATTTTTTTCCTCGCTCGGGTGGTCTTTGCTTTTGCTGTCTTGTTGCGCCTTTTTCGAGCGTTTCCACTTCATTCTGCGGTTTTGGAACCATATTTTTACCTGTGGGCAAATGAATTGATGTTAAATAACAATAAGTCCGGCAATTCATTAAAGGAAACAGTTTTGAGTATGTTCGAAACGATAATTAGAAGTGCAGCAAATCTGTATTCATGCAATTTGTTGTTGTTTGTTAGTTTTATTTTAATGTAAACATACGTTTTGTAATTATTAGCGGCCTTTATGATTCTCTTCATTGTAAATGTGCACAGTGTGCTGTAATCTGTATCTATGTTACCGGAAAGGTATGTAATCCGTCATTGTATACAATTCCTAGGAAATGTATACAATGCCTAAAATCGTACGGAAATGTGTGAAATAAATTATTTTATACACATTTCCTAGGAAATCTATACATTTCCTAAATAGCTATCGGAAATGTAAAACATTTAAGATATTGATATGTCGCGGGCAAATTGTACATAATCTGGCCGTTTACAAACGGTCGGCATTTTGTAGTAACTATGCCGATAATTCGTAATCAGAAATTTTTGGTTTGGATAAGGGGGTGGGTTAGGTTAGGTTCGTGTTTTTTAAAACTACACAGAAATAGGAGCCCCACGAAGTGGGGCTCCGTCGGCTCGCGACCGTCTTTTTGTAGAATTTTGGAAAAAGACGAATTTTTGGCATATTAAAACAGCTAGCCGTAATGTAATACGGCGGATTGTACAATCCGACTGCGCCAAATATTCGCGAGGACAGCGGGACGAGGGGACTGATTACTTGCAAAATGAAAATTTGATTTTATAAGAATGAATATAAGTTGATTTTGTGATATTTACGTTAAAAGTTAGATAGTTAGATGATTTTTAAAATGTTAATTAGTAAGATAATAATATGAACATAATATTATTACAATTTTACGGTATGACTGTTACCCGATTGTATCAATAAGAGCTATAATAAAAAAATAACAACGTGTTTTATTACAGAAAGCATTTACTTTACACATTTCCTAATACGATATTGGAATTGTATACAATTCCTAGGAAGATTATACATTTCCTAGGATATGCATGCATTAAATAGTTTTTTAAACAATATTTTATACATTTCCTAAATGGTATCGGAATTGTACACATTTCCTAGGAATTGTATACAATTCCTTGATTTCATACATTTCCGGTAACATCTATAATACATACGTGAATTTTTTTAGATTTTCGAACAACTGTATTATTATTACATACTTCAAGTATTTATTACATAGCTTAGGTACTTGACAAATGAATTATTAATGAGATATAATTTTAACTATAGTTGTTACTAAGGAAACTATATTTTATCTTATTTTTATAAAGTTAGTAAAACTACACTTTAGAATTATTTTCCACCCTGTATTTACAATCAATTTATTATCTACGGGCTCCAGTTTACTAATCATATTTTATATCCAAACTTTTTCAATCTACGATCATATATCACGTCTACCGTAGCCGAGATTAATCTTTAAACCCACATAAAACGCCCGGAACAATAACCTTTATGGCAACAATCCACCCCTGTAATCTTGTAAGCATTTGTATCTACCAAATCCGCGCTTGACATGACTGGTTGCCGCCATTTTGTAAACGTCAAAATGACGTCGTTTTTGGCGGGACAAGTGTTATCTGTGGTCTATGGGGATGTAAGGGTTAGCTGATGCTTTGATAGTTTTACACGGATAGTAAAATTTTAAGAAGGTACATAAGGGTCTCTTTTTAAGGATAGGGATTGCTATGATTGCATGATGAGTTATTACTTATTATTGACCATTTTATTATTTTAGTACCCTTTTACGAAAGCATTAAGTAAGGAAGTAATAAAAGAAAGTAGGTACATCAATTCCTTTAGTAAAAAAGAGATTAAATTGTTGCAGGTTGACTCGGGCAATAAAATAGCCTGTGTTACTCCCAAATAGCGTACCTATCTAGCCTTCTGTTACTGATTAGTGATTTATTGTATCATATCATATTCCACTAATTTTATAAACGCAAAAGTTTGTGAGGATGGAAGTACTTATTTGCAGTGAAAAGCTTATGTACCAGAATAACACACGAGCTACAAAAATACGTGCTCTTGCCTGCGGTTTCGTCCGCAAGGAATATAAAAGAAACATACCTGAGTTTCAGTAAGCATCAAGCTAGTAGCCACTTCGAACCGCTTCGGCCTGGACAGGTACTTGTTCATTCGGAACTGCTTCTCCAGCTCCAATAGTTGCTGTGATGTGAAGGCGGTGCGGGGGCGCCGCGTCTTGCCGAGCAGCGCGTGGGGGGCACCTAGGAAATATTGGTGAATTAGTTATATTATAAGCGATCTGAACTCGAGAACAGCTGAACCTTTTCACTGAAAATTGGTGGGGAGGTAGCTTAGAGGACATATGATACTTTTTATTCCAAAAATTTTGAAAAAATACATTGGGGCAGAGCACAGCTAGCCGGTTTACCTATACAAATTACACAACATACTGTGAGGAGATACATACATTACATACATTTTGAAATGGTTATGTTTATTAGTAAAACTTATTATTCGCTTCGCTCGCGTTCACGGTGTAGTTTTTCTCTGTAGTAGATAAAAGAGAACACAGCAAAAGTTGTGCGTTGATCTTAAAGAACGGCAGTCTTATTACCGATCTTGCGGACGATCAGCAACAACTAAAAATCACGCAATAGTTACCGTCAATCGCCTGTTAGTTATTATGTAAAAAAAGCGGACAACTAGCAGATAACCATCCGTCAGCAGTGCTGCATCTGCAAAATCTACTGAAATTTTCGCTAATGTAAAGTCAAAGGTAGTTTGAATGTTTACTAGTTTTTTCGCTAGCTTTCCGCGTTTTTGTTTTGTTGCTAATGCTATTATACCTACAGGTACGTTCTTTAAAACATACTCGATTGTAGATTTGACGAATATTCCGTGTCACTTGGTATCCGCTTATGTAAGGATTGCTAAAACGTAAGATATTCAGTAGACCTTGAAATAAGTTTTAAAACAAATGCGTCTTTCTATTAGAGACTAAAAAAACAAATTAAGACTTATATGATTATACTCCACAATAATGTAGTAAAAAATAGGTACTAATTTGTATTTCAAAAGAGGCCGCATATAGTTAACAAAAAATTACCACCTCTAATTAATTCCACTATCAACACTGATTTGTCATCTAATTACTTTTGATAACATTTTATCAACTCAATTATGTTGTATTGCCCAATTCGTGACTACACACAATCGATGACGACAATTCTGATTGGTTTGTTTCGGCTGTTTAGGGTACCGTACATACATATAAAAATATAAAATTCTCGTGTCACAATGTTAGTCTGTATACTCCTCCGAAACGGCTGGACCGATTCTCATGAAATTTTCTGTGCATATCGGGTAAGTCTGAGAATCGGCCAACATCTATTTTTCATATGTACCACGGGCGAAGCCGGGGCGGACCGCTAGTAAAAATATATAATAGAACAGATTTCTTCTTCTTACGAAAGTATTTTTATAGCATTACTAGCTGCCCGCCCGAGGCTGCATCCGCGTAGTCATAGGAAGGATATTTCACCCCGGTAAAATGTAGCCCATACCTACCCCAAGGCTTCTAACTATCTCCAGACACAAAAATCATATCATAAAATCGCTTCATTGCGAAGTAAAACAGAAAGAAACAGACAAAAGAAGAAACCCACTTTTCATCATCACATAAAATATCTATAGGTACTTAGGTAGTGGCTTTCTGACAAAGTGGCTTTTAGACAAAGTGGGCGAAGCCGCAGGCGGATAACTAGTAGTTTATAATTTTATATTAGTACTAAGGATAAGTAACTATAAAAAAACAGTTTGGAGAGAAGATAAATTATTGAATTTTTATGAATGCAGCAGATACTTCGTGCACGGATTTTAATAAAAAACATAATTTCTTAAATGTAATTGAATTATGTACCTTGTACATTATATTGTACATTAATAGACGGAACCGAAACAGTTTTGCCGCAACCAATATTTACGCATACAATTACCCAAAATGAAATTACTAAACGCATTTATCACAAACGCCGCCAGCACTAAGCCCATAAAAATGATAATTATCAATTAGCCTAACAGGATTGCTTGAACGCGACATTTGGCCGTGTTTGCACAAGCCGATAAATTCCCGCCTAAATCCACGACGCATCTGTCATTGAACATTTCGATTTCGGCGGAATGTCATTGTGACGTTTTGTTTTTTTTTCGCGGGAAATGCTATGGAAGTATGTTAGATATTATGGATTATGGTTTAGTAATTGCTCATCTTTTTATTGGTATAAGTAATTACCTTGGCAATTACCTAATTGCTTAGTTTATTTATGTACAAATAGGCTTGAAATAAATTGTATAGTTTATACTGTTTCTGACAGATTTCTACCAATTAGAACCTATAAATGTAGGTTTACAAATATCTAAATTTAAATAAATTTTATGAATATCTGAACAAATACATATTCTTTGCATTCCAACCTTTTTTCTCCCGTAAAACGTGCTCAAACTTCCAACTCCTTTTCAATGCACTTTTAAAAACGTTTAAAACTCAATAACAATAAGTAAGAACGATACCATCGAGTACAAATTAAACATTTGGAAATTAAAAATATATTACGATGGCGCGCGTTCAAAAATCAATACACAGTCGTGCTCAAGAGGTGAATTTAAAAATCAATATTAATGTGTACTGAACGTGACTTTTCGTATTCATATGATTCCTTTATTTAATTTGGGCCTATTGATATGTTATTGATTATTTTGTTCGTGATTTATAAATCATATAGCATTATATATTATCCTGTTTGTTGAGGAAGCAATTAACTATAGAATTAATAGATCGAGCGATTAATTGCCTGAATAATTTTTGGCAAATAATTCAAGTGTTTGAAGATGTTTTATTTGCATATGTAGATACCTACCTATTGATTTTTAAGTTTTAGAATGATGTAATAAGGATGTAATTTTTGGCATGGCTCATAGAGAAAAAAAACATGATTGATATTTGATACATGACATTGACATGATATTTATTTTTATAGCAATTAAATGCTTCATAGCCGCTTTTTACCCACCCGAACGACGCGGGTTTGAATCCCACCTTGAGATCGAATTATTCTATTCTTTAAAAAACTCACAACGTTCTTTTGGATTCACATAAGTATTTTTTCTATCAACATTCAAAATTGTGATCAAAAGCTGTATGTTACTCCTTACCCGCCAAGAATATGTTAGAATAAGTAATCTGACTGTACAGTGTAGACTATACACAATGTCTTATATAGGGAGCAGAGACAAATTGAATAAGGTTGATTGCAGACTCGCGCTTGGCAGAGCGTTATAACTCTATTGTCTATTGTTAAATAAATGATATTCGACACGATGTACTGTTTGAATTAAGGCGGGTTTATTCGAGTAGAATTAAGACTTAATTTAAAAAAAATTATATTTACTTACTACCTATATCAAATACTTGTAGATAGATATTAGATAGGTAAGTAGTATTATTGTGTACACAAGTAAATACCTACTGCTGGTCCAAATTATAATAATGGTGATAAGTATCTACCTACTACTTCACTACATACCTACTATAAAACAAAGTCGCTTCCCGCTGTCTGTCCGTCCCTAATTCTTTAAAACGACGCAACGGATTTTGATGCAGTTTTTCTAGAAAGAGTGGTTCCAGAAAGGTATACAATATAACTTATTAGTTAGTATTTATTAAATTTTAGACAAAGCATAGTAGATATTATTACGTATATTATTTATTTATTTATTTAAATTGAATTCACATAACAGATCTCGATCTTGTTGGGCCTATAGGCGTGACATTAAATTTCAGGAGCAGATCGCAACCTGTGTCGCAACCCAACAAAACGAAGGCGCCGCGGGCAAAACTTTTTAAAAGTCACGTCAGCTACTACCTATTAAGTATTCTGTGACGGTACTTAAAAGTTGTAATTGTATTTGTTATATAAATAGAATTATATATTCATTACTTTAAGGGCTGATTTTTCAATCCTTGGTAAGAACTTATTCATCGAATAATGTATAAAACTATATGACACTTTACAGTTGACATTTTAAAATGTTCATGTAATACTTTATTGGATGGATAAATTTTAACCAAGGATTGAAAAATCGGACCTTAGTTGATAATATTTAATCTTCGGTTACGTAGTATAAGTAGGAAGACAATTTTTAATTTTTGTTTGAATAACAACTACAAATAGGTATGTTAAATGATAATGTCGGTGTATTTGACAGTAAATTAAAATCACATCAAACGTTATCATTGATGTGATTGATAAAATATATTTCGATTCGCGGAATTTCCTTCCGTCTCTTTTTTATACTCGCAGCTGCAAAATCGAATGTTGCAACAAAACATATAACTTATACTTAGACTAGCTTCCCGCCCGCGGCTTCGCCCGCTTTGTCTAAAACCTAATAAATTATATACTAAAACATTCCTCTTGAATCACTCTATCTATTAAAAAAAACCGCCTCAAAATCCGTTGCGTAGTTTTAAAGATTTAAGCATACAAAGGGACATAGTGACATAGGAACAGAGAAAGCGAGTTTGTTTTATACTATGTACCTACACCTAGTGATATAACATATATAACTTTTAAGTATAAATACAACAGGAAGCCGTGACTTCGTTCGTTAAACCTTAACAAAAAGACAGTTTATTCACTTCCAAATTATTATAGACTAATGTTCGATACGAGAGTGAAAACCTTTAAATAATTTGTTGATTGGTTTAGGAGTTAGTCTAACCACGCTGACCGTCGGCGTTGACAGTCGAAACTCGAAACGTATGAACTTCTTTGAAGCAACTACGATTTATTCTAAAACGCATCATATAGAGGTTCTTCTATAAACATTTTGGCTGCACCGACGCGCGACGTGACCGGTCAGCGCCGACGCGGACGGTCAGCATGGCACTTAAACCAGACGACATAGTATTCCTAGTTTATTTATTTGAGCAATGGAATAATGAAGGTATGTACTATTTTTATATCCTAGAAGATTTGAAACGACATTTACACTCGCTAGTTTAAAAAAATATGATTTCGAAATTCGACTTAATATTATACCTATCCTTAAATCATAAAAGTATTTAAAATATAAATATAATGACATACTAATTTAAAATAAAAATCGGCCATATGCACAGATCATACAATTAAATGAATTATAATAATGGGGCCCTAAGATTAATCTAATAGACCATAAAATTGGAGCCCCGCCAATAAAATTAGTACAACCTCATCGTATGTCCGCACTTATTGCAATAATGGTAAGTGTGATATTAAATAATGGATGGGTTCCGTAGAATATAATTTACAATTTTCATTTTTAAAGGGTATGTAGGGACTAGGGAATTAGGGAAGCGTAAGAAATTATTTTTGGTAAGAATATTGTTTTAGAGTATTTTATTAATTATATAATAAGTTGGTGTTAGGTGCCTTTTAACTTTCAAACAAAGTTGAAAGAGCAGTTGTTATCTAAGTACCTATACTAATATTATTAAGCTGAAGAATTTGCTTGTTTGTTTGTTTTAACGCGCTAATATCAGGAACTACTGGTCCGATTTGAAAAATAATTTCGGTGTTGGATAGCCCATTTAACGAGGATGGCTATAAGCTATACATAATATATCATCACGCTAAGACCGACAGGAGCGGAGCGATGCGGGTGAAACCGCAAAGCAAAGCAAATTTATTTTAAACTTATGTTCACACAAATTTAAATACCTATGTATCATGAACTAAATAATCATTATTGCAAATAAATGATCATCGCAATATAGCGATTTTTCAAATGAATTACGGAACCCTAAAAACTTAGACCCCTCAATATAAATCGTTGGGGTGTCTAATGGTCGACAATTTAACTATTGTTCAGTTTGTTTGTTTATTGCAAGTGTGAAATTAAATTAATTATTTGTTTTTCGCGCCCTTTAAATTATAGCACTTAAATATGAGGGTATTATAAATTATTGTGATTATTTGCTATGAATAGTTAATAGTTATTTAGATATGAAATTTAGTTTTCTTATAGGTACCAGTTGTATACGTATATTATTATTAGTCTCTGGTACTAGATTATACACGGACTTTTATTTATTTATTTTATTTATTGATACTTTATTGCGCTCACAAATTACAAATTGAGACTTAAACTAGGATACATTGTAACAAACGGCGGCCTTATCGCTAAATAGCGATTTCTTCCAGACAACCGGTTGTACAGAGAGAAATTAAGTAAGGGATAGGAGTAGGGCAGAGCATAAATAAATATATGAACAAAAATAAAAACAAGAAGAGTTATAAAAAATGAAATAAAATAACAACATAATATACAAGCCACAAAATTAATTAATTAATATACATACATTCATAAATAGATTACATGCATATGAGAAGAGATAAAAATAATATAATATAATTATATACTAATATTTTTCTATACAAGACTTTTCTATACAAGAAGAATTGTTTTAGCTAAGGTTTAAGCTGACGTAGAAATGACTGACATTTTATAAAATAAAAATAAAATGGAAGGTAATTATAGTCGAGCCAATATTTGACGTCTATCAATTTTATCTTCGAAGAGAGGTAACCTGCTTAAAAACATCGATTAAAGTGTATTAATCGATACGGATTTGAAACATTTGTCAATCGAATTTATTAATTTATGATGATTTTTATTCACAAGTAATCAATACATTCGATTCTAGATGTCAGATTTCGATTTTTAGAGTAACGTCTCTAGCATTTAAAAAGAAAAAAGGTTTATTGACACAAAATTGTAGCGACGTCAGTTCTTCAATTCAGAAATTGTTTATTATGTTTAGGATGGTTTATCAGTAAAATGAAATCTTAAAATAACTTGTATCGGTCATTATTATTATAAATATGTAATCGTAATTGAAAAAAGTTAAGCAAATGTGCAGTTCTAACAAAACGAAATATCATGTTATTCTATGTCGTCGTTACTAGGTTACGTTGTTGAATTTTGTTGAACTGTCAAATGTTGCCTATTAAAATGGCTCTACTATAGTGTATCCTATCCACAATCTAAACACGCATTTATTTGTTTCATAGATCTATTTAAAACTAGTTTTTTCACTTCTCCTGCCATGTCTAAATCTTAACAAATTATACCTATACCACTGAAAATAATCCTTTATTTATTGTATTTATTTATAATACTTATTAATACTAAAACCTTGTTCGAAGACTGTCTATTTATACAGACTTCAAACTTGCACTTGCAAAATTTACAAATACCTACAGACAAAAATGCTCATAAAATAAAAACTACTGGGCCTATCCGAATAAAATTTTTATGGGACCAATTCGACACCATCCCGCATCGAACAAAAAAAGAATCACGTAAATCGGTTCAGAAACCTCGGAGTAATCGGTGTACATACATAAAAAAAAAAAAATATACCGGCCGAATTGATAACCTCCTCCTTTTTTTTGAAGTCGGTTAAAAATAAAACCGATCAGAATCCGTTGCGTAGTTTTAAAGATCTAAATTGTAAAGCAAACATACGTCGGACAGACAGACAGCGAAAAGCGACTTTGTTTCACAATTTACATTATGAATGTATTATGTTATATCATTTTAATTAGTATAAAATACCTACTATATCTAATAAGCACGAATATAAGAATACAACATTCGATCTATATTCTTCTATCTGATCTATCTCATACATCCCTAACAAAAACATTTAAACCGTGATTTTTTACCGTTAAAGTACCCAAGCAATAAAGATAATAAATTTCCACCATACATCACCCTTGGCCACTGGAGCAGCTACATGTTGCCAAAAATACACCCTTTTGGGACAAATAGAGTAGTGATGTGCGTATTTTTTATGGTATCGATTCTTTACCGTTTTTATAAGTAGAAAGTTAATATTAGGGTAGATAGGACGAGGAATTACTAAATTTAAGAAATAGTAATGAATGGAAGGACTGTGTATGAATTGTAGTAAATAATATTGAAAACAGCAATTATAAATAGGACAAGGTGGTAAATAAAATAACAGACTTTAGTTACGTACAGTAAATAGCGAAGAAATAAGAATTTTAACATTACTTTTCCGTATACGTTGCCTTTAACAATTTCATTCTCTTTATTACATTGGGATAAGGTTATTATTACAATTTAAATAATACTACTTTATTCTTTTGTAACTATTTATTTTAATGAATCCGTAACGATAAAAATCAAGTAAACACTAAACAGATGTAAAATTCCTCAAAAATATTTTATGTTTAATAGGCAAAGAAATATGTAATTGTAATGTTTATTAAGTGTTTAGTAGTGTTATTCAATAAATAATTCAAGCCTATATTATGTTGAAACATTGGTAAAATTTAATGAAAATTCATATAACGCTAGAGGCGTCAACATGATTTAAGATTAAAATATTTTATTCATACCTATTAAGTCCATAATTATATGCATTATAAAATTCTAATATCTATTCAATCGCTATCTAAATACTGTTCTATTTAAATCTCTATTACAACGCTATAACAAACCTGTATACAAGTACATTCCCTAACAGTGACATTTAGCAAACATTCATAAAAGTAACATTTAATTAAAAACCATAGACAACACAAAACTATCGACATCACCCCATCACTAGCCCCTGGATCTAATTTGTCAAGGCTTTGTTTGTGCCAGCAAATTGGTGCTCGCTAATTGGCTTAGAGCCGGCGTGTATGGTGCCACTATGGACGGTATACTAGCTTTTATTCACGGCCTCACTCGTGGTATATATGTCGCAGTTTAATTTGCTTTTTGATTAAATGTCTAGCGCCTTCATTGAAAGACGATATTTAATAGTGATAAATTTCTTATTGTATGAAGAACAATATAAAGTTTGGGACTTTTTAAACGTACCTAAGCTACATGAAAATTGTGACTCTACAGCAGAAAAATGCATGTATGCAGTGCGCATTGTTTATGTTTTCTATTTTAAGACAGGCAACATTAAAATTTTGTTTACACTGCAATATTCACAAATATTCATAATTTTATAATATGAAATTGATGTAATAAATATATTTATTGACTACTAGCTGTGCTCCGCGGTTTTACTCATATATCATCTCGCCGTTGGTCTCAGCAAGCATAGCCTTCCTCGTTATATGGGCTATCTATCACCGAAAGATTTTTCAAATCGGATCAGTAATTCCTGAGATTAGCGCGTTCAAACAAACAAACAAACTCTTCAGCTTCATAATATTATAACTTATAAGTATAGATATGTAGTGATAGTGATTGTATTAAGTAATATAATTTTATTGTGATAAATGATATTGAAGGATTTCTAAATTTCAGAAATATAAGGTCCGCATACAGACCACGTTTTTTCCGTGTGATTTTAAGACATTCCCGTTATATTTCTGTTTTAACTGCTATATATTCATAAAAATTAATATGTAATACTCATTTTTTATTATTTTATATAAGTATAAATATATTTATTGACTATTAGTTATTACTTATTACCCTCGATCAAACGCACCACACCATTGCAACGGAATTAAGTCCCGTCCCGTGGATAATTTTTAAATCGAGTTTGCAAAAGACTAATTATTTAATTGGAAAGTTAATTAAACGTTTTGTTTATGTGTTTATTACTGTATTACATAGTAACGCAATTATTTAGTTCTACTTGGCTATCTATAACAAACTAGCTTCCAATATAGGTTCATAAGAATTTCCCGACAAAAAAGTAATCGAATTTATTCATTTCGCTAATTCTTTGCTGTTATAAGTATTTGATAAACAGGTACCTATAGTTGTTGTGCGTAAATAAGAAAATTTAAAGGTCAGCTGAAGAAAAAATCCACATGATTCCCGAAAGATATATTTTTTTCTTTATTATTATTATTTTTTAATCTATGGTCCGGCGGATGTTTGTAAAAGGAATTTAATTAACTTATTAAATTCTAAAGACGAAATTCAATTAATAAATATTGTCATAGAAATGCTCACAAGAATTCGCTAAAATGGCAACAATGCAGCTTTTTATGAATTGTTCACAATCAGTTTTGTTTTATTTCCAACTAGCTTTCTGCCCGCATCTTCGCTCGCTTTGTCTAAAACCCAATAAATTATATACTAAAACCTTCCTCTTGAATCACTCTATCTATTAAAAAAACCGCTTCAAAATCCTTTACGTAATTTTAAAGATTTAAACATACATAGGGACAGAGAAAGCGACAATTTGTTTTATACCACGTAGTGATATACTTTCTAGTATTGTTAATTTTTTTCTTTTTAATTCCAATAATAGGTCTAATTTATGTCATTTATAATTGAGGGGCGATGTCGCGACTAATAACTAGTCATTCTATAAGCTTTTTGACCTTTCTATACAAATAAAAGACCAGAGTTTTTATCAAAAGATTAAACAAGTTAAACAGATGACAATTATATGTTTATCCCTTTCTAACATAGCTGAGGGAGAGGGACAGACTGCTAGTTGAGCCAATTATTCAATTTGTAACAGATGGTGGAAATTGTTGACGATAATTTTTATTTGAGTTTTGCATGGGTAGATTCGGTGGGTGCAGTAAGTGTGGAAAGGGCTTTTTATTTTATTAATTTTATTTATTTTTTAATAATAGATATTATAATTCTACTTTTTAAGCTTAAAGTTAGTTTTAACGCTTAAATTTGTAATAGAAATCTAATACATAATAAAGAATCATAGGAAATACCTGTCGTAGAGAATTTTAGTAATCTCCAGATACAAATATTGCTGTTTAAAAATCGCACCATTGCGACGTGAAAGAAAGACACACGAACAAACAAATATACTTTCGTTTTGATAATATTCGTGAGAATAGATGTTTAGATGACGATGATGAATCTTAGTAATTGGAATTTCTTGTTCAAAAACGCCTACAAGCTATTTCACAAATATTACACATTTAAAAATAACATGTCGAATACGGATTTAAATGATCGATCATTTACCAAAATATTTGACATTGATTGATTGTTTATAACCTATTTATTGTAAGATTGAAGTAAATGGCTTTAGATACTGCGATAAGCCTGGTTTAAGTTCAATGATAATCTTAACAACAGTTGAAAGTTGATGTATCATGAGTTATGATATGATACGAAATTTTGACTGTCATTGATGTTGGAAGGGGAAAACTCTAAGTTATGTTTTTCATGGAAAATACTGAAATCTAATTTGGAAAGAACAGGATGTATACAAAAGATCATATTAATGTGTTGAAGTGAAATAAGAATGACAAAAAAAAAATCGATTTTTTACGCATATTACAATTAGTTTAGTAAAAGCAAGTAATACCTAATCTATATTGTCCATTGTACCATATTATGTATAGGTATTATCTAATAATTACTTACGTATTAAAGCAAGAAAAATAGACAGTGTAGTATTTTCTATATTCGCTGTTATAAAAGACCCTGTCTGTATAAAATTTCGCATCACCACTTTATTTTAAAGTCAATCAATTTATAAATATTAAAAAAGTCGACTCCATACTTATTCAACGAATAGTTGGGGTCGTTAAGTATGGTGAATTCGCGACTTTATATTTATTTGAGGGGTGTTAATGCATTTTATTTATAATGTCTAATGTGAGCTAATCACTCGGACGCACATGTTATTTGCGTTACAATTATCCTGTTTGCGCCAGCCCTGAGGATTATGATTATGTTTATAGGGCTGGTACTAAACGGAAATTAGGCAAGTGCATTTGAAAGTCGAATTTAAAAGTTAATTTGTGCGTTATCTAAAGGTTATCTAGGTACTTATAACAAAACTTGTTCGCACAAAACTAGCAAAGGAGCGCGGGTTGGTTTCTATGTAACTTGTAAGCCGTATGAATAAAAGCATAAATAATGTTATTATTATAATGAGAAAGGTGTAGATAGACTCCGAGAGTGGCACGTTGAAATGTGGCTTATTAGCCATATTCATATAGTTAAATGTTACCATCATAGGCTATGATATATAAAAGAGCTAGATACGTTACCCGCTCTCTATTTTGGCAAGAAAAAACTCAGGTAAGTGCCCGAGTTTCACTTAGTCACGCACCATTCAGCGTCGTGGCTGGACGTTCTTTTTGTATTTTAATCGGCAGTTGTTATTACGAAGTACATGAGTGAGACATGTATTATGTCTCGTGCGTGAGAGTGAAAGAGAGAACAACTGTATTGGTGATAATGCGTTAGTAAGTAGGTATGTATTAATTACGCTGTTTTTTAGTGCAATGATGTTGGCGTATGCCGCGTCTACTAGTATAATAGGTCAATGATCATAGGTACTTTGTTATCTAATCGTGTGCGTTAGCGTGCATTTTTGAAAATCGAATGTCGTATAAGATTTTTTTTAAATATCACTGAGTTTGGTCGTCAAAAAATAAAGTCAGGTCGAAGGTACATTTTACATATTTTAATTATTTGTAGCTACCTACTTACTTTAATCATATTTTGTAAACTTTTGTTTCAATTTAACAGTAAACTATCCATACGTGTATTATGTTGCCTACAACAATAAAAACAAACCAGCATTGAATAAAACACGCTTCACTGTTTACCGTGACAATAAACAAGCCACAGGGCTCTATGAAGGGTTGCAAGCCGGAGGGTGCACATAATCTGTGCAAATGTGACACCTGTCACTGTTGACATTGACATTGAACACTTTTTTTTATTGGCGACATAAGCGCGGGATGATGGCGCGACAAAATTACGTCAGGTGATTTTTTTTTTAATTTTGTATTGGTTATAAGATTGCGATTTTGCTAGATTTCGTTTCATTTTGTCTTATTTGAACCACCACGTTTTATGTTTGCTGTTGTTAAGAATTGATCTTTCCACGGAACCAACGGACCAATCCATCCTATTCCAGACATATAGGTATGCATGGAGAGGTTAGTTGTAACTTGTAAGGTACTTATTGTAATATAAGTACGATAAGCCTTTCATTAATATAATTTGTACTTACATTACTTAGGTTTTTACACCTGTAGGAACATGCTGCATTAAATCCTGTAGGAACTTACCTCCCAACTCTGGTATCCTATGGTAGAACATGCCTGTCCGAGCCAGCCACTCCAACTGCATATGATGCAGCACCCTGTCGCCCGGGTGATGGAAGGCGGAGGGCATCGGACCGCTGGGCATGCCCATTTGCGGGTAGTTGAATAGAGATGACTGTGCTACGAGCGCCGGGTTTTGTGGAAGGAGACCCGGCTTTGGGACTATACCTGTGAATAATGTAATACGTTATAGTTTTGGTTTAAATTAGTTTAGTGATGTAAAATGCAAGTTATGTTATTTGAAAGAAAAATCGTCCAATACGCTTCCTTCGAGTTTGTTTAGGTACTGAATAATTTTATAAAGTTAAAGTAGTGACAAAATTAATGCAAAGTACGTTCTGTAATGGTATATTTGTTCGGATGAGAACTTTGACCATGCATGCGCACATTTTTTATAATAATAACTGTAATAATATATTTTACAATACAAATTCCTTTTCGTTACCTTGGCCTTTAGACAAACGTACGTAACGCCATGGAATAGAAACTGCTAACGCTAATTATTGACATAAGCTCATGACATTTTGGTAATGGTTCGATCACACTACCAACGACGCAGACGACCACGACCAAAGTTCCAATCTTGCCGAAATTTGTTCAAAATCAATATTAAAATCTCCCGTCATTCTGGTACTCAGAAATAAAAAAATTCGAGGTCAATTAATAAAAAGAAATAGGGTTTTTTGCGATTTTCGCCGAGACGGTAAGTTTATCATACAGTCACCTGAACCAAAATTGTATATATTCTAATTATCTATAAAAAAGGTTAAATACATTTTTTTCTAGGAGCCACCGTTTCTATGAAAAACCTGTTTGTTTATCCATTGATCTCAAAATTTTTTTTTTCCAAACACCAATACGACAGGAAATTCTTAAATTTCATTTTTAATTGTATTTTGCACAATTTTATTTAATTGCGACTGGGTGAAAATTTTGTTCGTGGTCGTCGTTGTCGTTGGTAGGGTGACCGAATCCTTAGGCAAAACATCATACGCTTATGTCAATTTCTATCGATAGCGTATTCTATTCCTTGGCGTTTTGACGTTTGGCTAAAGGGGCTTATATAGCTGTACCTATAATACAGTCAATCACGAAAATCAGATTAATAGTTTCGGACTTCACTTCGAATAAAGCTATGAATTACACGGCTTATTTAGTAAAAAGTTCACTACCTATCGATTCAATAAATAATGAGAAGCATCAATTGTTTTACCGACAAAATTAAAATACTATTAGGCCGGTTGCAGAGCTTCACCGACCATCAGTGCGTGCGTCCGCGTCAGTCGCACTTGTCATATTTATGGAAATTCATAAAACCGTTCATAGCTATAGACCGACCCTTGGACCGACCATACGCACGCGTATTTCCATACATATGACAAGCGCGACTGACGTACGCACTGATGGTCGGTGAAGCTCTGCAACCGGCCTTAGGCTCTACTTTCTATAAGAAATAATATGTAAAACCTTACCAGGTCTATAGCTTTCATATTCTTCATTCCCACCCTCAACGCCTGGCGAAATCGGAGGACTATAGGACTCCGATCTATTCCCATCTTCCGACCCTGGTGACACACTCCTACTACTCCCACTTTTAGGACTCTCACTGACCCTCTCCCTCTCTATTCCTTCTGTTTGCTGTTCCACTCTTTCATAATCATTCTGGTATCTTGCTATGTAATTCTTATTCATCAAAGCTACGTAATTCTGCGTTTTCTCAGCGTCGGAATCTATATGTTTTGATAGCAAGGCATCTATGCAAAACGACTTCTTCTGGTTGATCACTGTTTTCTCTTCTTTGTAGAACATTTTGGGAGTGTTTGATCTGCTGTGGTTTGAGTCTTGGTCGATGTCAATCTGTTCTGTCTCGTGGTACATGGTTAGTTAAGTTGCTGTTTCATTGTTGGTCTGTAAAGAGATGTGTGGTTAGTTTGGTATTGCGTAGTTCTTACTTCTTGTACTAGTAGTACTAATTAATTAGATATAACGGTACCTAAAATATAAATCTTAATGTATATAAATCTCGTGTCACAATGTTTGTCCTCAATGGACTCCTAAACCACTTAACCGATTATAATAAAATTCGCACACCATGTGCAGTTCGATCCAACTTGAGAGATAGGATAGTTTAAATCTCAAATCGTTTTAGAGAAAGCGAGCGAAGCCGCGGGCGGTAAGCTAGTCAATACATATAATTTAAAAACTACTATTTCGCTTATTACTATGGTAGGTAAATTTAAAATCGTTAATAAGTGTTTAGTTTCTAAAAACAAAGTTCAATATATCCAGAGTATAAACTAAATATTTCACTATGAAATTTCATACATATCTTATTCAGCACTTTATCGTAATATTATAGCGTTAACTTTACGCAATACCTATATGTTTTAATTATCCTTTACGATATAAACAATTATTATAAGCCGCTATTTACTGCAATCTAATTAATTCCTTGAAATCCTCTCTCGCATAGTTCGAAAATATAATCGGATGGAAACTTTTCATGAATGCAAGTATTCATTGATAAAATAAGTTATCGATTTATCATCTCAAGTAACGCCAAGCCCCTTTTTAATCTAAGATTTGACATTTGATATATTTTATATTATAAGTAGGTATTTATTTCAAAATGTGTTATGTGAGTAAAGCAGCGGAATAAAACTAATACGTGATCTTTAGGATTAATTTTTTTAAATTTCATCAATTACGATTAATTTTTTTAATATTAATTAATATTAATATAAAGTTTGTCAGGATGTGTGTGTGTGTTTGTTATTCTATCACGCAAATACTATTGAACCGATTACAATGAATTTTAGCACACATACATGTATAGAGGGTAACTTGGATTAACACATAGGATAGGTTTCATCCCGGAAATCTCACGGGAACGGGAACAATGCGGGTTTTTCTTTCAAAACGCGGGCGGAAAGCTAGTATATTATATATTGGACTGCCCGTCTTCGCCTCTGAGTGATTTCATTCACATAAATAAAGCATAAATAGGGTACGTTACATATCCAAAGCTAAAAGAATTTTGAAACGGTAATAGTTCTTGAGATTAGCACGTTCAAAAACATACAGTATTATATTATTAGTTATACACTTATTTTATGTAGGTACAAATGACTAAGTACCTAATAAGCATACCACAAGTACCAATTATTATAATATATGATGTTACATAGGTATGTATATTGTATAATTTAATTGTATAACTGACATGATTTAAAAGAGCAACTATGGAGTTTCTTGCCGGTTCTTCTCCGTAGATACTGCAGCTTTCCGAATCGGTGGTAAATGTTAAAATATGTAATGACATTTCAAATGTGCTTATATAATAAGTCTAATCGAATAAATAAATGTTTGAGTTTATATTATTATATTATCACTACTACCGCCTGTCTGTCACGCGTCGTATATTAAATTGATAATAATAACTTTATTATTAACCGATTTGAGCTTATCAAATTCATTAAGTATATTATGCAGTGTTTTTATCGATATTTTATCTGTTTCCATTCATTAAGTGGATTTCGGTTATTAAAATTAGGGATAATAAATTTTTTGTATTATATTTATTGTATATTTAACTAGCGGTCCGCCCCGGCTTCGCCCGTGGTAGAACCATCCTCGTACTTCAAGGAATATAATAAAAAAAGAATTAAAGAAATCGGTTCAGCTGTTCTAAAGTTATGCGCTTACCAACACATTTTGGGATTCATTTTTATAATATAGATTAAGTTTACTACGGATAAAAATTAGAGACGGTGTCTTGTCAAATGAAATAGTACAATAAAGCTTACAATTCAAGTTTCAATTACAAGGCTCATGCATGCATGATTATATTTAAAACAACAATAAAGAACTGTTTAGAAGATGTTACAGGCAGAAATAATCCGGGGTAGGTACCTACTAATATTATAAGTTTGTTACGCTTTCACGGCTAAATTGCAACGTACGTTTTTAATGAGATTTTGAACGAAAATAGTTGAAAATCAGTCGAACACAATTTTCTTAATTATTTCCTAAAGCTGAGTGACCACGCTCGCTCAACGATTCCATCACTTCAAAGTGCAGTGATGGAATCGTTGAGTTATTAATTAGTAATAAATTATAAAATTAAATCAAGAAAACACTCACAATTTTTAGTTTCGCAACAACAATTTCCTTCGGGTCTATAAAATAGGTACCCTTACAATTCTACTTTTACAAGCGTATAGTAAAAAATTATTAATTTATTAAAACTGTTTATACAGTAACGAAACGGCCTAGTAAGTTAAATAGTGTAGAGTTAATACGTAGTACGTACGTAGAGTTAGACGCTTGGCTCTACATTAGATCTGTTACCATGATGTTTTATAGTGTATATGTTACCGGAAATGTATGTAATCCGTCATTGTATACAATTCCTAGGAAATGTATGTAATTCCTAAAATCGCACGGAAATGTGTGAAATAAATTATTTTATACACATTGCCTAGGAAATCTATACATTTCCTAAATAGCAACCGGAAATGTAAAACATCTAAGATATTGGAAGGTACGCGGGTCGATGGGGGGAGGGCCGAAAATTCGGGTTAGGTTAGGTTCGTGTTTTTTAAAACTAGATAGAAATAGGAGCCCCACTTCGTGGGGCTCCGTCGGCTCACGACCTCTTTTTGTAGAATTTTGGAAAAAGACGAATTTCGGCATATTACAAAATGCCGGCCGTTTGTAATACGGCGGATTATACAATCCGACTGGGACGTGTACAAGGCGACAGCGGGACGAGGGGACTGATTACTAACCAAATGAAAATTTGATTTGATTGAATATAAGTTGATTTAAGAAATGTTAATTAAGTAGTAAGATAATATGAACATATTATTATTATTTTACGGTAAGACTGTTACCCAATGCAGTGTTTTATTACAGAAAGACATTTATTTTATACATTTCCTAATACGATATTGGAATTGTATACAATTCCTAGGAAGATTATACATTTCCTAGGATATCTATGCATTAAATAGTTTATTAAACAATATTTTATACATTTCGTAAATGGTATCGGAATTGTAAACATTTCCTAGGATTTGTATACAATTCCTTGATTTCACACATTTCCGGTAACATATAAGTATATATAATAAGTGATGGCGCTAGACAACCTATATACCTAGTAGAGATCATAGTAACCCCCCTGATAACTTTTTCGGAGTGCTATAGAAGAAATTTCAAATGAAAATGTTTTTGGTGAAATTCTATATACGCAATAAGATTGCCTTTAGTCAGTCAGCCTACGTGAAAATTCATTAAAATCGGTTCTGCGTTTCACGCGCTTTAAAAAGTCCGACGGAGTTTTTTTTATATGTGTACATATGCACCTAACCAACTTTACTATATGTACCTAAGTATAAATTTAAAGAGAAGGAATTATTCAATATTTAATATTTTATATGGAATAAGATAGATAATTTATTATGATGGAAAAATAAAATTTATCTTCAGTTGATATGATTTAAGAAGAGCAATTATCCTACCTATACAGAGTTTCTTGTCGGCTCTTCTAAGTAGTAACTTATTTTCGAAAACGCTTCTAAAGTAAGTCTAGAAGTCTATTTGAATGAATACCTAAATGTTATTTTAATGTAATCCAAATTGCATGCTAACAATTTTCTTTCCACTGTTATTGTAATAAAACTCCTTCAAAACGGCTTGATCGATTTTCATGTTTTTTCCAAATCAAAGGTTGTAAATAAAATATACAGTACTTAGGTACTTACTTTATTATATTCTTCGTAGGAAAATAGTAGGTATAATTATTATAATTATAATATTATTGATCTATACAAATAAATAAATGAAAAAAAGCATTAGGTAGATAATTAATAAGGCCTTTTTATGAATTGTATAAAGTTGATTGTTTCCTAGGAAGAGGCTCTAGAACTCATGGCTCGAACAGGGGCCGTATTATGACATCTTATTTCCAGACAGATTACGCCGTGAATTGAACTGACTGGCAAATTCATATTATGATCGTAACAATCAGCCGTGGTCATTACTTATTACAATCATAATATGAATTTGCCAGCCAGTTCAATTCAGGGCGTAAACTGTCTGGAAATAAGAGGTCATAATACGGCCCCAGACTAAATTAGGTATAGTAGTGTGACTTTTACTGATAATTAATCTTTTTATTTAGCCGATTAGTTGCACATGGTTCTCATTTAACATACAGTCGCGGCAAGTGCTATTTTTTTTAATAGGGTTAGTAGGTATTTTATGTTTTAAAAATGTCCGGTGGGTCTGTAAGCGCGTCGAAATCTTTTCAGTTGAATGCTTGTAAGCTCTTTTGTGTATGTATTACATAAAATAGGTAACTATTACAATAATATTTATTACCTATCATTTGTGCATCAGCTATTCTTTATTCAAAAAAAAAAAAAAATAGATTCCAGTTAAAATTGATTATTTAATTCTACAGATTTCTTATATAAGTAGGGTAAAACCGGGATAGATGCCCCACTTTTTGAAATAGCCTCATAATTTTAAATATATGAAACTTATACGAACACTTTTTATGAATATAGCTAGGTTAGTTATCTGTTTTGAATTACTATATATATTTTTTATCCTATCATTTATAGATAATGTGTAATAAACATTTTTGTAGAACACCTTTTTGGAGGATAGATGCCTACCTATATGGATAGTTGCCCCACCATGAAAATACTAAGGAGGATAGATGCCTGCAGAGTGGGATAGATGCCTTACATACTCTATAAACGCGAAATATAATAAAATTTGTATGATAAACCAGCAAATGTCATGTTAACTTAACTAACTCTAGTTGTTCTATTGTCCAAAAATATACTTGCGCTCGTACTCTTTCTTTTCTTTTGTATTTTCGTGGTGTGGTTCTGTTACAATCAGTCTATGGTCAAATCATTAATAAGTAAGTATACATAAAAATTTAACAAGTAAAATCGGTTAACATAGCGAAAACCTCTGACGCAATCAGGTAAAAATATAAACTGCATGTGTGTTTGTCGATAATTACATGTATATATGTATTGAGAGATAGATGCCCTTAGGGCATAGACTGATTGTAACTAAGGGCAACTATCCCTTGAAAAAACGGGGCAACTATACTTTTTGATAAGGATAGTTGCCCCCGTATTTTTTTTATTAAATAAAAACAAAAGAGCGATTATTCATACTTAAATATGTAGGTACTTAATGAACCAGTGTATAGACATAATAAGAAATATAGTGAAATTTATTAATACTTATAAAGTTATGCAATGGCAAATATTAACCTTTCAAAATTTGACGTATTCGTGAAGTTCGCCGCGGATATAATAACACGCACTAGCGAAACACGTCATCACCAAACAACAGCTCATGCGTACCCGAAGTGCGGGATGATAGGAGCTCCTATTTAAATTATTAATTCATAGTCACGACTTTGGGAAGTTAGGTTTTTTGAAAATGAGGCATCTATCCCAGTGCGGCATCTATCCCGCTTTTACCCTATGTACTGACCAAAATTATCTGGATAAAGGGAAAATAAGTTTTTGCCAAGCCTAGTGAGTTTTACCCTTTGCTTAGGTATTTGGTAGGGAAATTTTTTTATCTTTGAAATGAGAAAAATTAGGAAAGCTTCTTAAACAATCATATAAATAAATAAAATAAACTTGTTATATTATTTTGCACATAAAATCCTATATTTATTACACTTAAAGTTATTTGAACATCAATTTATTATCTAGGTAATAAAACCTATAAATCTCAATTATCTTACCGGAAGCTAAGTAAAGAAAATAAAAGCACCATAAAAACAATAACACTAAAACCTTCACGGTCCAAAATCACAGCCACTGCGTCAAAACGCGATTAAAAAAAAGCGAAACGTCAAATTTTCCCGCGCGCGTTCGGATACCTACTCCGACTAACCGTCGGTAACAACTGGATTATTTCATTATGCCCGGTATCACCCATTATCTGCCCATATCTTATCGTATGTGGACATGGGCGGTACAGACCGTTATTATCTGATACCAGCCATAATCTAGCTCAGTTGGAGCAGAGGTTCAATAAACGCTGGTTCGGGACGCCCCACCCGCCATTGTCTGTCTCGCTTCCACATTGTCTATTCTTTTCGCGCGCGCAGCGATGAAATTTACGCATGAGACGACCAAATTTACTGCTTAACCGCGGCTTGATTTCATATTATTTGTATCTACAATAGAGCTTTGTTCTTTGATTTCGGGAACATTAACTTTTTTGTACAGATAAAATAGAACGAAAAAAATATGTACAGATTATATTAGAGAGTTAAAATAAATTGCTTTGGCTATTGGCGGGGATTTTTGCAATTCATCTTGTTTTCTTTTGAGACAAAATTGGTGATGTCATAGAAATGAGATGTTGTTTTATCGATTGATAAGTTGATGATAAATGATATTGTTTTATTGATATAAAATTTACTTTACACGATAGTTTCCTTACTTGTTATAGGTACTTACCTAGGTTTGTGATAGGTTAATAAAGATAGGTACATACTTACGAAATTACGAATAGAAATAGAAAGGGTGGCCCAGTAGGGGCAGTAGGTACTAGGTAGCGAGTAGCGACAAATGCCAGGGTGAAGCCAAAACACATGTAGGTACTTAGTTTATTTATTTCTCTTTGAAGGGTTAATTATGATTTAAGTAGTAGGTAAGGCCAGGATAACTTGCCAGTCCTATTTTTTGTATACCTACACAGGTACTTATAATTTATATATATTTATCAGTGCAGGTACTGGAGAGATGAAATCAAAAAGATCGACATTTTTCAAGGAGAAGACCTTAAAAGATGTTAAGGTGTGATTTCTGGAGATCATTGGGCCAAGATATACCATGGGTGATGGCAGCGTTGAAGTAATCATCTAAGTAAATAGTAACTACAGAATACTTACCATATTATCGACCAGTAAATTACGTCTGTTCTTAACCCCAAGGAAAGTAAACTTCATTAAGTCCTACTAATATTATAAATGCGAAAGTTTATGTGTGTGTTTGTTACTCTTTCACGCAAATTCTACCGAACCGATTATAGTGAAATTGAGCACACATATAGAGGGTAACTTGGATTAACACATAGGATAGGTTTTTTCCCGGAAATCCCACGGGAACGGGAACTATACGGGTTTTCCTTTGAAAACGCGGGCGAAGCCGCGGGCTCAAATCTAGTATCATTATAAATTAACAACGAAAAGTTCTAAATAGCTCCTAGGTTCTGTTATGAAAAGCCAATTGTCAATGGTCTGTTATCTGTAAATGAAATTGGTATTGCGGGAAAGCCCCTGAACTAGAAAACCACTTTCAGTGACACTATCATCATCTTCGTTTGATCACTTCGTTTGATAATGCAGCCTACTCTTATACAACAATGTAAAAGTAAGCTCGTTATACCCATTAGGTACCCAATACCCAGTGTTTAATAATTATTAGCAATGATTTTGTAGTGGTATTATTTTAACTGGTGTTTTTTTTTTCAGGACATGACAGAAAGATGGACTGACGTGCTGTGTGAAAACTTGTGGAGAGAGAGAGACTTCTCTAGATGATGACTATCTAGGTTTTTCCGGAAGCATATATTTACCTAACCTAGCTTATAACATACTGAGGACCTATTAATAGATCATATGAATAACAATAATAGTGTTGTTTTTGCAGGTTGCAGACAAAGCCGCGGGTAGCAGTTAGTGTTCTAGGTAGGTGTCTTAAATATTAAAAGCTCCATTCGTAGAGGAAAAAAATTATAATTAAGTCATTTTTTTCGTGAAACTCTAATATGAATAATTTTTCAGTGATAAATACTCGCAAAATAACTCGAGGAAAAATTTGTGAATAAATTACATAAGTAGGTATTATCTCAATCTGAAATGTGTGTATTTTATTGAGCGTGTAACATTTTTCAAAATATGTCAACTTGTGGGCTACATTTAAAAAAATAACAAAAGGCACACGACTTAAATTCACAATCAATAAAAACAAACCAAATGTAAAGTGAACAACAAGCGCTGCTGTGTTGCGTTAAAAATCGCCAATTCCAACTAAATCGAATTGCTAAAACTTGCAATCGGCGAAATTTCATTACGCCAAGAATTTCTACTTAAAACAACGTTTGCCCACGTCTCGGAGCGCGCCAAAACGAGATGGCCATGTTTTTTCTTTTTTCAACTCTATTGTCTATTAATGAGGGGCGGAGTGGAAACTTTTTGGACCTATCAGGGCTGTGTGCGAGCGAGACGGTGGATAATTTTGTATGGGTTGGACAGAGAGGACGATAGGGTGTTACGTTTGACATATTTATAGGTTAGCCCGGGAACTTGGACTGTAGTTCGTATTAGCTCAAATTAGATAGATTAGTAGCCGGTTTGCGCTTCAATTACGGTATTAAAGATGGAAGTCTGTTTTATATCGTTTTTAGATTTATTTTATTAAAAGAAGTCTGAATAAATATAAAAAAATCTTTATTTTTTTTTTATTGAACACTGATGTTGTAAAGCTCTACTCTGATAGAGATCTTTAAGTTCGTTTCTCAGAGCTTCAACATTTGATCTTTCTATAGCAATTTTACCAAGATTGCATTATTGATAATAATTAAAATAAAGGAAAGGATGCTGACTATGAAAAATTTCAGCCAATGTCCGAATGTCCTTAAGTATCTACACTGTACCAGAAGGAGTTTGAGTTATTAAATATTACAGGAAGACTCATAGGATTTAATAATAACTTATGGATAAGAATAAATAACTTAACAGAGGTCGGATTTAAAAAAAAATATTACACTGTTCGATTATCGATAGTCCATTTACCGAAAAAGGCTATACAGGGTGTCCCACTGTTGGTATACTAAGATCAATGGAGGTTATAATTTTGCATAGGTACGCTGAGTACGTAAAAATACTTATAAAATTCCTGACTCAGTTTTTTTTTTTCAAATAGATTACTTCTTATAACTCTATGTACGTACGTACACCCATAACAATAAACCCGCCCAGCTTTGCTACCAGCACGTGACCTATTGTTTAAGATTATGTTTTCATAGACAAAAGGCTCACATTAGCGAAGCGGTATATGTCGGCTGCGCGAAGCTAGAGAAGAAAACATGGATTTTCAGGAAAAATTCTGCAAAAATTTTTTGATGTAATTTTGTTGCTTTAGTATTTTTTACGTGATCAGTGTATGCAAAACTACACGTCCCTTCGCGCTTAGTATATCTACCAATAATATAATGGGTCACCCTACCTATTTATATTATGGTATATCATCACGCAAAGACCAATAGGGGGCAATGCGGGTAAAAACGGGGCACAGGCACAGCTAGTTCTAAATACGACGTGTAGACAATTTCGAAGCGCGATATCTCAGGAATGGTAATTCTAAGAAAAAAGTAGTGGGACCACTTTTGTAGATAATTTTAAGATGATATTTATCTAAAGTATTTTTTGATAAAACCTAAGCACATCAGATAAAAATGTTTTACCAAATATTTTTCCTTAAATACCTTTGACCCCTATAACATTTTTTGCGCAATCAAATTTATTAGGTCCTTACCTATAAGGTCTGATAGTCTTATTAGGTCAGCTAAGATCTCCAACAAAATTTATCTGCTTTGAACAAAATGTAAAAAAATGTGGGTAGGTAGGTAGTAGGTACCTACTTAAATGAAAAAAAATATAAGAATGTTTAAGAAAATGATCATCCTCACCATCTTGTGTTTTTTCCACTATGATATAGAAATTAATTTATTTTATAGATTTTAAATTAATAAAAATTCAATATTGAAAAGTTTTTAAAACTTCTCAAAACACAAAGAATGATTTACCTTTCATAATTAATCGAATTTGAATGCGTTAAAAAGTTTCTTATTCCTGAAGAAACTAACCTTGGTAAAACGCCTAAACTACGCATATACCTAGGTAGGTAGTATTAAGATCAAAGGCCATTTTCCCTCAAATCAAGCAAGCAAAGTCACAGTAAAAACATAGCTACCATATAATAAACAGACAGAATGTGAAATGATCTAAATGTATTGATTTATTTTGCCAACCTGTTACCAATGTGTTTGCATACTACTGTGGTGACTATAAATTATGAATTTTGAGGATAAAATATATCAAAATTAACAAAATTTTGAATATTCTTATATAAAGTAGATACATAATACACAATATAATACAGTAGACAATAAATAAATTAAATATATACTTAAAATAAAAATCATAAAAATTTTGTCCATATTTTTCATCCATGCCACCAAAATTTAAAATTATGACAGGTCACATACAGTATTCAATGATTTTTTTTATTTAAAATCAACCATAGCAAATAAAATTATAAAAAAATCATAACGCATAGCCACACCACTCCGCCCGTGTGAACGAGTACGGCCGCAGTTATCGCCAAAACACACAAACAAACCGTATTGCCGATAACGCTGTGGGAACCCTCTAATTGCTACACTCATATTTCATCTAGTTTCCAAATTTACGATTAATTTTGTATCTGTGGTTGGGCATAATCTGTGCAAATTGGTTGTGACTCATTTTGTTTTGCGGAGTCATTTTTTTGCAGTACCTATCTAAGACAATGAAGTTTGAACTAGGTGTTTGCCTGCCGCTTTACTCGCGGAAATTCGTAAAAATAAATACTTATAAGGATATTCCATGCTTTTAAACAAAGCTTACTAAAAAAGCCCGTTAATATAGGTATTATGATTAAAAATTTAAAGTTCCATGTCATTGATTTAGAGGAGTAAGTATATTTTTTTCAAATTCGTTTTTAAGTTCAAATAAGAATTAGTATCAGACGGATTAATTTTGCCTTCTTTCAGGAATAAATCAGAATACTTATGCAGGAGAAGTGATGGACCGGGACGTTGCTATTCTTTCGGATAGATGTACACTAGTAGGTACGTAAAGGTTTCGCCCTTAGATGTTTCGCTTATTACGGTACCTACACTAGTAGGTACGTAAAAATTTTTCGCCTATTACAATTTTAATTATTTTATTGTTAATTTTTCACTGGGCATGTGCTGATCTAGAAACATAAAATAATATGAAAATACGTAATATGCTTTAATATGGTGTGGTATGAAATTGAAACTAATGTAGGTACTTGAATAAAAAAGGGTCAATCGTATTTGTCTAGATAAGTACGTGATTCGTACAAGTTAAATAATGTTGAAATCACAAGATTAACTTATCAAACGATAAGAACATCTCAAAAATACCAATCCATCCCAAAGTGAATCACAACGTAATTTCCTACCCATTTGGCGCGCTGTCATCTGTCAGTTTGACACATTGACACCTGTCACAGATAACGTCAGCTAAGTATGAATTATTTGGCTTTTATAGCGCGTTTATCTTTTTGATTTGTTGTTTATTACGACGTACGACATATTTAGATAAGATTCAATGATCTGGGCGCGTTATCTTGCGTGAGAATGAGTGCTTACCTGGTACCGGAACAAAATATGTACGCGTGTAATAATTGAAGGAAATTTCCTGCTACAATCTGAGGTCACAAAAACCATCTGATTGGAATAAGAAATTATAGGTATCAGAAAGCCATAGACAAGAAGAATATACCACCAATGACTTTCTTAAAAGCTAAAAAGCTCTGAATCATATGTTATTCGTGTTAATCGCTTTCATTAGTTTTCATTTGAGTATCTAAACACGTGCAATTGAAGGATTTAGAATTTAATGTCTATATCATCTTTTACTATCTAACTGTTTGTATAGGATTCTGTCTAACTAATTATAACGAGAAGCAAGATGTTAAAAGTGAGCTTTAAAGCTACATTGAAAACTTTTAGCTCATTCATAAAGGTTTCAAATTTCAATCAATAATTAAAAATATTATTATAATTTTGTTTTCTTTTCGCAGAATGCCTACAAACTTGAAATTGATAAAAATCATCTAGGTAGGTATACTTAGTTGGTAGGTAGGTACCTATAGGTAGCCTGAAGAATCTCGACGATCATGTTGACGGTGAAGCCTTGCTGTCAGTTGTTAGATTCCATTGCCAGTTGTACCTAAGTAGTTAGGTACTTAGGAATGGAAATTCATAAATTCGCTAACATTTATACATTTTATCAAACTCAATCTTATCTTATTCTTCCTATCTCATTATTCGTTTGTCTATGACATCGATAGATTCCTAAAGCGTTAATGTAAAAATAGAAATAAAGTGTATAAGATATTAATATTTTTCCATATACAAAGAAAACAAAAGAGACAATTCAAATGTACGATAAAATAATATAAGAATAAGATCTTAACGTTTAATGTGTGAGAGAATTAAAATCGAGTCCTTAGTTCGATTCCCTGTGACTGATAAAATATTTGCTCTGCTTTGGCAGGACAAAAGCTTATCGTTGTCTTTACCTAAAAGTAAACATGAGAAAAGTATAATAATGAAATAAGTTCTAAAAAGAAAAATATTAGAAAATTATCTCATTTTAACCTGATCCTTGATAAATGTACAAAGTCTGAATTAAATTTGTTCATTTAAATTTGGTTCAAATCGAGTCTAAACATACTATTTCTATTTTATCTTATTTTTTTCGATAAAAGAAAAATATTAAATATTATATATAAAATTTATCGAGGAAGGTTAGAGGTTAAACCGCGCGGAGCAGCTATAGTCCTTTTCAGCTATGATGATTCCTGTGACACTTCATCGTGTTCCGGATTACGTATTTTATGTTTAAAACGCCAAAATAATTTTAGTGCATAATATTTTTATTTTATGGGGGCATTATTACCAAAAATATGAAAATGAAACATCTTAAGCTTATAAATCAAAAACAGTATTGTTTAGTTTAATATAATGAAAAATAAAATAAAATAACACAAAAATATAATACCTACGCAATTCGTGTACATGAAATGGATCGTTGAAAAATCATAGAGTTGGAAAATCATATAATCGGCGCCCATCTTGTGATCGTTTGTCAATCGAGTCAATCGTCTGTACGAGTGCGTCATCCTTGTATACAAGTTGCATTTTTATATTGATACTTTACGTGGTATTCTGTTATTTATTTATTTATTTATTTTAATTAGGCACACCAACAATAAATACATTTGACATTGATATAATTAACATTATTAATTAATTAATATTATGTACTTATCAATAAAAAAAATTTACTTCATGACGGAGTTAAAATATACAATAGCCTACCTACAGATATAAAACAAGTAAAATCATTAGGATTGTTCAAAAAGAAATTAAAACTTCATATACTACAAAATGAAAATATTTCCTGTAATAACTATCGTGTATAAAACTTAAAAATGTAAATAAATAAAATAAAATCAGCAATATAAAGAAAAATAACAACGATCACAAAATACTCTTATCACAGTCACTAGTTAAAAAAAAAAAAATTCAAAAATAAATTATTATAGTATAAAGTGTTAATTATAACATAAAAAGTATATACAGGGTTACTTATAAAACACCGGCAACCTCGCAGGACAAGATAGCCAACATCATAAGTAACAACATTTGTTCTACGACTTTTGATAATTTGTTAGATTTTATTTTCATACAAAAATAAATATTCACTTAATTTTCCGTTTGAATATTATAAACTCTACGCGCATTCCAAACATTACGTAAACAAGAAGCGAACGGGAGGGGAAAGGGGGCGTCTCGTCGTCCTTTCGATAATGAATAGAACATAGACTTACAAATGTTAGGAGAGTACAATAAAAGCTTAAAAAATCATTTAAAAATAATTTATTGCGTTATGCCAAAAGTCGTAGAACAAATGTTGTTACTTATGATGTTAGCTATCTTGTCCTGCGAGGTTGCCGGTGTTTTACAAATAACCCTGTATACAAAAATAATCAAAAGAGTAAAAACCATTATAACATAATATTATGAATTAGATAATATTATATAAAGTAAAAAAAAAAAAAAAAAAAAAAAAAAAAAAAAAAAAAAAAAAAACAAGATTGTATATATTCAAGATTGTAAAATTACTTTAAATAGTTAAGTCATTTACACTAATAGTTCCCGAAATTAAATAGAATTATTTATGAACATAACAGATAATTAATTAATTACATTACAATATAAATATTTTATTTTTTATTAGTGTTATCTATAATTAAGTATTTATAAAATTATTATTAATCGTTTTACAAATTATTATTAATCAAGCAATTAATAATTTTATGTTTGTATTGTGCAAGAGATCCAAAGAATATATCAAGGTCCGGTATAGAAGTGACAAATTGGTTATATGCTGCACACATTCGAGGCAAATAATTATTGTTAAGTAAAAATAGTTATTGTTACTAATTGTTATTGTTGACTTTTTGTTGCTGTTGTTTGCTAAGTTTCCTTAGTTAATTGTTGGCGAAATGCCGAAAAAATTAACTAAGGAAAAAAATTTTGGTACTTTATTCAAATCGATTTCATTTCCATATAAAATATTATCGATTATCGGAAACAATTGATATGATTTCAGTAAAGACATCTCTACACGTGTCAAAAATCGATGTGTCACAGAAATCATCTTAGGTGGAAAGGACTATAGTTTGACTATAAAAGTAACGGGGACTTTTTAAGTGACAGGGAAATCGGTTGCTCCAGCGTATTTTTTAGCATAATTATTCAGTTATCAAAGTCTCAAGTCAAATGACATCTCATTTTGTATTTGACGCTTCTGACGGTTATTTAACGTTATCAGGCACTTATCAGGTGAATCACAAGTGGTTTTAGAATTACGCCGTCTTCTATAAAATTTGACAATTTTTTTTATTATAGCTCTTATTGATGTATCAATACCCGATTGTAATCGGGTAGATAACAGTCATACAGTAAAATTATAATAATATTATGTTAATATTATTATCTTACTAATTAACATTTTAAAAATCAACTATCTAACTTTTAACGTAAATATCACAAAATCAACTTACATTTATTCTTATAAAATCAAATTTTCATTTTGCAAGTAATCAGTCCCCGCGTCCCGCTGTCCTCGCGTACCTATATTTGGCGCAGTCAGATTGTACAATCCGCCGTATTACATTACGGCTAGCTGTTTTAATATGCCGAAAATTCATCTTTTTCCAAAATTCTACAAAAAGACGGTCGCGAGCCGACGGAGCCCCACTTCGTGGGGCTCCTATTTCTGTGTAGTTTTAAAAAACACGAACCTAACCTAACCCACCCCCTTATCCAAACCAAAAATTTCTGATTACGAATTATCGGCATAGTTACTACAAAATGCCGACCGGCATGTAAACGACCAGATTATATACAACTTGCCTTCGACATATCAACATCTTAAATATTTTACATTTCCGATAGCTATTTAGGAAATGTATAGATTTCCTAGGAAATGTGTATAAAATAATTTATTTCACACATTTCCGTACGATTTTAGGAATTGTATACATTTCCTAGGAATTGTATACAATGACGGATTACATACATTTCCGGTAACATATAAGTACAAAGTTTAAATTAAATCTGTCCGTTTAAAGTGGGTCAAAATCTAAGAGAGTCGGTTACACACAAGCTTACATGAAGCTAATAAAAGCGTGTAAAAAGCCGGGCATATCATGCAAACAATTATCAGAATTATCAGTAATGGACATTAAGTGCTACCGTATAAGGTAGATAAATGATTTATTGACTCCACTCGCGTTTAGGGGTCCGCAGAACCCATAGATATTTTAAAGTGGAATAGACAATAGATGTTTAAGATGTGTTTAAGTTGACAATTATTGTCATAGAGAATGCATATAAACCCTACGAAGAACTTTATAAAAATGATAATGCTCTTATATTCATTTCATACTTATTTTTGACCAAATCCTACCGCCAGGAAGTGACTTGCTCATAGGTTTATCTGTAGTTTACGAATTTGGCAGAAATTTAAAAACATATCAAATATAAAATAAATAGGTATCTACTTATTATGAATTTACGATGTATACCATTAAAAATCTCCAATAATCCCATTCCACTGGCCACTGTTTGTTTTCACTCAGCGTCACTTACTGTCAATTATCAGCCGCTGATAAACTGATACCGTGTGTCCGAGGGTTTATTATTAATTGCTTGACCACTGCTAGATAGCGTTTCAATGGCTTTTCAAATAATATTATGGTTAGACCAGTAGTTGTCGACCGTGACCATAAACAAAAGAGTAGGTAATATATAGATTGTATGTACATGTGTATGTAAAATGATTTTATGTTTTTTACGCATTATTAACATCTGCACACCAACTTTATGTAATTTATTAGCTGTGCCCCGCGGTTTTAGCCGAATGGCTCCGCTCCTGTTGATCTTAGCGTAATTATTATATTATTATATGATTATTATAGCCTTCCTCGATAAATGGGCTTTCTAACACAGAAATAATTTTTCAAATCGGTTCAGTAGGTGCCAGTAGTTCCTGAGATTAGCGCGTTCAAATAAACAAACTTCAGTTTTATAACGTTATATTATACGTATGCCAGTGGCATGCCATGCTGATGCACACAATTTTCGCACAAACACCACAATAAATGTACGATTCTTTGATACGACTTCCAAATCATACATTTTGGAGGTGGTGGGTATATGATATCTATGACGGGCCGGGGCGGCCGCGGGGCGGACCAAATCCCATTTATTTCATTTCAATCATATTTATTTCCATCTCCAAATACACCATACTATGATACTAAGCACCATACACTTGTCAAAAAGCTCATCATCTATAGGTCGTCACAATTACTCGTGATGTCATTAAAATAGGGGTTGTTTTTTACCGGAAAAACTGAGGAAATGCGGGCAAAGCCGCGAGCCAAAGACAAGTAGTACTCATTGGTTGGTACACATTATGAAAATTCTCTTGGTTGTTGGTTGCTTAGTTGTAGACTTGAAATGATTTCCGACGAGAAATCTCTTACGATAAGTAATAAAATTAAGTTGCATTGTTTCTAAAATTAATAATTGAATAAATACAAGAAAGAGATAGCAAACCGCAAGACGGGGTACATAATAAGTACATAAGCAACAATATATAACGGGTAAGTAGGCGCGATTAAAGCAATTAACTTTGGCGCTGACGGGAGTTGTTGTGTGGGATATGGGATAAGCGGTGGGATTTTAAGATTTTATTTGTACCTAACTAGCTTCCACTCGCGACTCCGACCGCGCGGAAAAATTAAGAGAAATTAAGTTTTTTTTTTCTACGTATTTTTCGGGATAAAATAATTTTTATCCCGAAAAATAATTTTGATCCTGGGCATAAAAAAGGATAATTCCTATTTTATGCCCAGGATCATATATAGGTATATTTATACCAAGTTTCATCGAAATCGAACCGTTAGTTTTCACGTGATGCCTTCACATACAGACAGACAGACAAAAATTTTTATCACATAGGATTTGGGTTTAGTATCGATCCAGGAACACAAGGGGTGTTACTGGATTTATTATTTCAATATTTTCAATGTACAGAATTGACCCTTCTACAGATTTCTTATAGTGAGTTTTTTGTAGTGAGTTTTAAATTCTACTATAGCAGATATTGTATTTGCGAAAATGTGTTGTTCATTGGTTGGATAGGATATCATTTAAGTCTATGTTAAGTGTTATAATGTGATTTTTAAATCTTATTCTTCTTGAAATGAATATCTTTATTTGCTCAAATGTGGTTTACAAGTTATACAATAAGGAAAATGAATGAATGAATACTCGTTCGCATTCTTTAATACATATTATTATGTTAAAATAGAGTGACTGGTAAAATAAAGGTATAAATAAAAATCATTATGCTTTGTAATATATATTTATAATTCCAGCAAAAGCTTAATTAACATATTATGTATTTCTTTTTCTAGGTACTTCACACAAACTCTAGTAGATGAAATTCAATGCAGACTTCCTCGTCGTCTTGTTTAGTGCTTAATACGTTGACGGTTTTGCTTCTCTTGATATTTTTTAGTGTGAGTTAGTCTTGACCATAATTCACGCTACACCGGGCCGAGTTGGAAACAAAAATGAAAAACAAAAAAATTATACAATAATGAAGGACAGTGCGGGGCACAGTCCCATCGCCACATGATATAGCGTAAATAATTCTTAATTTTTTTTTTTTTTTTATGGAAAGAGCAGGCAAACGAGCAGACGAGTCATCTGATGGTAAATGATCATCGTCGCCCACTTGCACCCACAATACCAGGGGTATGGCGAGTGTGTTGCCGGCCTTTAAGATAATTGATTATTGTATGTCTATAAAATTACAACCCGCTACCGCTTGTGACCTATTCCCCACACGGCGCACGAGCGGAGCGGAGCGGTAATTTGTTCAGTAATGGCTCCCCCGGTATATCTTTAATCTGTTCGCTAATTGGATGGCCGACAGGGACGGACTGATCTGTGCTTTGTTTTTAAAATAATATACAGAAAATATTTTTATAGGTTTAAGCTTTGAAGATATGAAGGAGTGAGAAGCTGATTTACTCGATTAATATTGTATAACATACGCAATGGCAGAATACATATAAATAGGCGGTCTATGTATTTTTAGTTTATACTCTAAAGGTCATCGATTTTATTGTAGATATTTAAATAATTAATACCTAGTATGTAAGTCGGAAAGTAGGATTCGGCGTCAAGAAAATAAGTTTTATTCATAAACTAGCTGTTGCCCGCGACTTCGTCCGCGATTAGGTCGTTTTTCGTCATTCGACGTTTAAAAAAAATACGTGACACTTTATTTTAAAATTTTCTTAATTACCTATTGTCTCTTATAAAATTTAACTACATTAAAATTGAACACTCTGATAAGAAAATCTTAAAATCTGAAGAAAACATGAATGTGGTTTAAATTCTACATTACTTAGTATCAAATAATAATCTAAATTAAATGTAGATTAACAGTTTGAGCACACCATTATAGAATATGTACCTAAGTATTAAATTACGTTAGTTTACATAGTAACTTTACTAAAAACACGATGACTATCTTTCGCGCTCGATACCACAAACTAAGCATGTTTGTGGTACGTGGCCCGCGTCACTTGACCCCCCGCGAGTTCCCCTCCGTTGCTATGCGAAAATACATTCGTCGCCCTACTGTAGGAAAAATTGTAATACTGTGGCCTGGGCGTTATAACACGTCCAGGGAGTTCCTGAGTGCCGATATCACCATCTTGAGGAAAAGCTTCTAATGTCGATTTAAAACTGCATACATACGAATTAACCTGTTCTAAAATTGTGAAATGAGTTCAGTTTTAAATTTGAGAAATATTGATTTCTTGTATTCCACTATTCGTTGTAGTCGAATACAAAATATATTTAAACAAACTTAGGTTGGCCTTCAGGCAAAAGGGATCCTATCAAATGGTAAACTTGACCTTGGTCTTAAAAGTAAGCATGAACGGATCTTCTGATAATTATTGAGCACCAAAGGATCATTTGAAACGCACTACTATAAGAGCGAATATTGTCTAATAACAGTTTACATTGCACCACAGAATACATAATAGTAGCTAAACGCTAATTGCACAGTATGTTCCTCTAAAAGTAGTGATTTCAAAGGTTCCGGTGTATCTTCAAACGAAAGCCGACTCGCCTTACTACACTTTAAACTTTAAAGCATTACAAAAAGAACATACTACGTTAATATCGTCTATACAGAAGATGATCTGTAATCAATTGTGAGGTTATAAGCAAACCCACTTTTATATTTGTCAGACCACACCACCGAATTCGTAGATTGTTTACCTCAAGACATTAAGACTATGACGAAATCTGTCTGCAGTAAGACGGGCCTCTCGCTATTCGTACGTTTCCAGAGACCGAATAGTTTCAATTCTTAATCTTTCATTAAACAAACTTATTAATCGTTCAATCTACTCTAGTCATTGCTTATGCTCATGTTCATCTTATTATGATGCACCCTATCATTTGTCAAACGGTCTTCATATTGAGTAAGTAAAGTTTTTAATTGTGAAAAAATGTATTATGATTTACACTACATATTAACACTCTTTTATCATTTAACATAAAATATAAGTCTGTGAGTGTGTAAAAATAAATCCAGCTAATTACACATTAAACTTATGTTTATAATTTGGTATACGACATGAATTGTCAAGCAATAATAATACAGATAAATACTGAACATAAGTATAATAGATATTAAGTAGTATTAGTTAAAATATACTTTGACTACTTTGACTGTAAGTTAAAGTTTATTTTTACTAACAACATGTAAATGAAGAAGAAATAATAATTACCAACGTACTAACCTTTTCTATAATACTTAACACGGCACATTTTTCAAATTATCTTGCTCAACTCTACTAAAAAATTTGAGGGTTTTGTTGGAACTTTAATATGTAAAAACTATGATATATCTAAACTACGATACAACTTGCATGCGGAAATGCTCATTACAATTGTGAATCTAAAGAATAACTAACAACATACTGTTCAATTTTATTGAGCTGATGAATATCTTTTGCCTGGAAGAAATCACCGTCGCCTAAAAAATATAATGTGTTTTCTTATAAAACCGTTACATAATTTATTTTATCTACTTAAATAATGAAAATGATATATTTATAAAATATAAAACATATTATGTAAAATGATTAAAAATAAATAAATGAAGCAACTACGATTCAAAGAAAACATCTTTTTCAGTGTGAAAATGCTCTAAGCAATCCTGGATGATGAACTGTATATCATGTACCTACTCTGATCCCAGTACGGTCGGTACGTCGATAGCCATAACGATAAATATTATAATCAGATAACCGCAAAGTCAAAATAAAAATAAAATTTTGACTTTGCGGTTATCTGATAACTTAAAACATTACTTGTAAAGTTGTGAGTGCAAAATTTACGTTTCATTTGGCAATAACATTTTTTTCGGTACTAAAACGTAGTAGTTTGATATGTGGTTCCTCTCCTTCCTGAAAAATATCCTCCAAAATTTCCCGAGATACTTCCAATGATTGAACCATTGGACGTTGGACATTAACTTCAGTCAAAAATTGACGAAGCGGATGATTACTAATTTCCACTTAATCCTCGCTGCTACTGTCTTTATCATCAAATCATCAATTTTCAAGTGGTGTAGTAAAAATATCAGCAGAAATCGTCTTCCAAAGGCGATATAATTTTATTAGCATTGAATCTGTAAATAAAAAAATCAAAAGTTAACTGTAAATCTATAAAAAAAGCTACTTACAAATAAAATTTTATCAAAAACTTCTGTTCCCAATGCACCTCAAAATAATAAAAGAATCATTCATTTCATTTCATTTAACAACTTACCAACAAACAACAACAACTTTCCTTTTGTAGGAACGCATGATGGTGAAAATTCACAAAACACGAAGATTGCATTTGTTATTTTTTGTTTTATGGCATTCAATTGCTTTATAAATATCACTACATAGTATAAAAAAAGTCGCTTTCTGTGTCCCTATGTCCCTATGTCCCTTTGTATGCTTAAATCTTTAAAACTTCGCAACAGATTTTGATGCGGTTTTTTTAATAGATAGACTAATTCAAGAGGAAGGTTTTAGACAAAGCGGACGAAGCCGCGGGCGGTAAGCTAGTAAATTTATAAAACACGAAGATTTTTAAAATTGTAACTAATGAACACAACAATATATTATTATACTCTTTGGAACACAATCATTAGATTAACTGTAGATAATGGTGTCTATTTTTACTTAAAATAATAAACATCTACCCTCACTTTAAAAAAAATGTAGTTTATTATTTACACGAAATATATCTTATAGGGAACGGAAGATATGGGTTAAAGAGTTAAATAAATAAATTACATAATTATATTTAAATTATTAATTTTTAACATTGTGTTCAGTAGTGTTAACATGTAAATTGATTTGATTTTTACGAAATCTCATAGATGGCGCTGTTACAAAATTAACATTATACAACTTACATTCTTTAAGCTATGTTTTTCTTCCCAAGTTACTTAAATGGCATAATTTTTTATAGTGTCAATCTAGATATTGTCAAACAACATTTATATATGCGTCATTTGATTATTAATTTCCAATAGTTAACGTGTAAATTGATTTGATTTTTATAACATTTAATAGATGGCGCTGTTTCTAATTTGTCTTTATACTACTAAATTCATTAAACTGTTTCTCTGCCCAAATTACGTAAATGACATAGTTTTTATTTTGTAAAGCTAGATAATAGCATGGCTTACTCGAAACCAACATTTAAACATGAGTCTTTAGATTGTACGCTGTCGTAATACACGGAATACGTAAGAAAAATAAAGGTTCACAGCTCCTCCCCCGTAGGTGATAGCTTAATAATATGTAGCCTATAGCCTCACCCGTCCTGTTAGTAATATTCATGCAAAATTTGAAGTAAATCTATGCAGTACTTTTCGAGATTAGCTCGGACAAACATACAGACAAACAGACAAACAGACAAACAGACAAACAGACAAACAGACAAACAGACAAAAATTCTAAAAACTATGTTTTTGGCTTCTATATCGATTATAGATCACGGCCCAGGTATTCTTTAAAAAAAATATTCAATGTACAGTTTTGAATTTCCTACGATTTTATTATATGTATAGACTTATTTTTTTGATACTTAAGTGTATCTAAAATAAAAATTACTAAATACTTATGCTTATATACTGTAATTATACAGTACCTTCTGTGAGTTTTATTTATTAATAAAAAACTTTAAAATAATAGTTGTTTTATTTTTAATTCCATTCCTATATTCCTACTGTTTAGATCGTGAACTAGTTTCTTAGGACTACTTCTATTCATCTAAGTAAATTAATTATAAACTTCTATTCATGTCATTTTAAAAGTTTGTACTTTAATAATCTTATAATATAAAAATGAACCCCAAAATGTGTTGGTAAGCGCATCACTTGAGAACGGCTTAACCGATCTCGTTAATTCTTTTTTTATAATATTCCTTGAAGTTCGAGGATGGTTCTTATGTAGAGAAAACGTGAATATGTACCACGCGTGAAGCCGGGGCGGACCGCTAGTATACAATAAAAATCCATTCATGCATATATATTAACTGCATATTATTTATTAACTTGTTTTTACACCTGACTATCGAACGCATACTTTATCTACATACTTCAATTTGAGTTAACCTAAGTTCTAGAATATCCTCACGGAAGTTTAAAAAAATTCTTTCAAATTATGATCGAAACTTATTTTTTTTATTTGTAACACGCCATGATTTGGTCTGGTCAAAATTCTGATAACATCTTTTTATCTGTAATTGGATATTTTAGTCTGTGGTCAAAAATTTGGCGCGAAAATTTGAATTCAATTTTATAAAATTGAACGTCGCATTCCGGCGCTGGCGGCAGTGGCTGGTGCAATAAATGGCAATTTTCAGTAATCATTGCAATTAGCACGCTGAATGTTTGCGAGTATAGTACGAGTGCTGCTAACATTTCTATGGTCACGAGCTTATATTAGAAAAAAAAATTGAACATTGCAGTTTTTAAAGTGTACTACTGTCGTTTTGATAACAATAAAGTTTATCAGGTTTTTAATATATCATAGAATATAAATCAAAATCTCGTATTTTATCACTAAAGCATTGTTTATAAGAACTATGTACATCTACGTCATTACCAACTCATTTGTTACGAACGGATTGGATGGCTTATATTGAAATAGCATTTTTTCTATACTGATATTAATAAAAAATAGCTTAACTGAGTGTGTACCTACATACCTAGATATGGAATAATAATTTATATATAATTAGTATATCTATTATATTCATAAACAATCATTATTAATAACTATCCACTGCCTCTTGTGCTATACGAGGGGAGACAGTAGGTTCAAATTAAAACATTAAGGTGCTATGAAGTGAACCTGATTGCCAGCGAGTGCCGGGGGGCTACATAAGTCTTAAAATATTTAGTCTACATTCACCACAAATTCATATTTTTCTTTAAATCAAAGTTTATCATAAATCGAAATTCATATGTTTCATATCATTAAATAGTTCCTTTGAGATCGACATCATTGAGTGACGAGTGTTTGAACTCGACCAATTTAAAAAATATTTTATCTCTTAAAATCTGCATCCACTTTATTAGAGAAATCGTGGGATTTTTTCATGGGTTTCATGGGACAGAAATGATAAGTGGCTAATATTTTATTTATTTATATCTATAGTGAGTTGTAAGACGTTAATATCTATAATTGATTTCAAAAAATTGAAAATGGAAATTCAAACATTTTGAGGTTTTTTATTCGTGACATATTTAATCTACCTACTTCCTATCCTATATCCTCTTATCCTTACTGATTATTCGCAGTAAATTCATATACAAAACAATTAAAACACAATTTTATAACTTTACACTAGTCTTGCCTATTTTTGGTTCTACGTGCGAATGAAATGAAAAATAAAACTCATACGAATGAACGAGATAACTGCTACGCTAATCAACTCTGTTGTTTTCAACGGACGCTATGGGACGGATTGTCGACTTTTTATTTCGAATTTTATGCGGAAATTGTTCCGTTTTAACTTTTTTATTTTGTTCTATACTTATGCTATGTGTTTCTATTTTAATAATTGTGGTTTATTTTTCGGCATATAACTATATTATAATATACGTGGAGTACCTAGTTAGGTAATTTAACTTTAAGAATACAGCAGTTAGAAAGATTTTTTCGAAAATGTATAATATTAAGTGTATCGATTAAGTAGTTTATACGAAAACCATTTATGAACCAACTCATCTATTTGGCTCTAGAAACAATACATCTGAACCACAGCCCATGGGAAAGGGCTGTTGAAAAGTATTCGTACTAATTATTTCTTATTCCGAGTAAAAATATTTTGGAAGGTGAAACAACGGTTTCTATGTGAAAAAACCTGTGTGTCTAATTTTCACAATTAATCCAATAATCTATTATTTAAATTTTGAACATTGGTATGTTCCGTCTAGTCCTTGGGAAAATAATATAACTCGGCGTTTTTTTGATAAAAGATGCGATAACTTGGGCAGAAATCTAGTTTTCAAAAAAAATAAATACAGCGCCATCTATTGCTAAGTAGAAGAACTAAGCTTGCACGTTTTTTACGACTAAGCGACATCTAGTGTCGAATAAGAAAATCATGTTTTTTTTAGTGTTGAATAGGCTATCCGTGACTTAACCAGCAATTTTAGAAAATTGCCGTTAGATAAATAGTACTTCAGTACATGAATTCGTGATAATTTAGGCTTGTAATATATACCATAAACAATATGTAATTAGGAGTGATACAAAAGGACATAGAGTAGTAAATAAAACACACAATATTTACGCTAAAATCTTTAATATTAACAATAATATACTCTACACGTCACAATAAACTTTCTTAAAAATAATACAATCTACGGGACATTGCCTTAACGTCAGACGAGAACTGTCAATGTCATTTTTGGTATTTGACAGATGACGTTGACGGCCATAGACAACTTCAAACTTTCGCAAACTATTTTGTTACGGCGCTAAAATATTTATTATCTATACAAATAGGACACAGTATTCTTTAACTTAACGAGAAAATATTTCTTTCTTCTTATTTACCTAAAAAAATACGCAGTGTTTTTGAAAAGGAACTCACTCATATAGTTTGGATTTGTCTATGACCGTCAACGTAGTTTTATTAAATATAAATTAAAACTAAAATAAATATAGACACATCTGTACACTATATTTTGAATCGAGTTAGCTGTTTTTCTACTTTTTAATAACAATAGTTATAATTTATGTGTAGTAATTATTGCTGTGTTATTCTTATGATTAAAGACGAAACTATGGCATCGCTCTATCTCACTCTCACATATGTGCGACGTATGGTTAAGAGCGAGAGGCACGTATTCTAGTTCCTATCTTTAATTACAAAAAATATTTCTAATATAGTACGAGATTCAGATTAGAGAAAATATTTTTTTCTACTAGAATAACTATTACTTACTGCGATATCTACTTAAAATATAATCTATCACAACAAAATGGATAATTATTATTTTCTATTTTATTTGAAAAAAAAAACAATAAACTCTGAAAAACATATTTTTTGAATACTTCCTCTAATCCAAATTCCCCAATGTTACTTATTAAGACAAATTTAAATTAAAATCAATCGAATCATAGATTAGTAAACTTTGGAAATTTATTCTTTTTTAATAAATCACAAAATCATAATCTTATTGTTTATTAGGGGGTAAAAATTATAATTGAACTATTTCATATCAACAAATCAAACAAAAGCAAAAAATTTTTTTTTGGATTTTATGAAAAAAAAATCTTTATTTAATGGTATTTTTATGTGTGTAAGTGAAAAAAATACAGACACTTATGGTGTACAGTGTGTTTTAAATTCTCTGCATATAAGTATTTTTATAACTTAAGTAAGTACTTAGATCTTTTTATAATATTTTTTTGAATAAATAAATAAGAAACATATTATTCTGTTTTTTTTTATTTTTTGCGACCCAAAATCGTTTAAGTGTATTATTTTAATCAAAGTTTTATTTTCCCATATTTTAAGATATAATATCTCTTTTAATTTTTTCCCCATTATGTGACTAAAATGTTTTTATATAAATTCATGCATAATATATAAACAATTTTTTTTTATTTTTAAATAAATAGATACCAAATGACTATGATATGTAATAGTCTTCTTTTTTTATTTGACATCCTATTTCTGTGCATTTTGTTAACAATATTTTAAATAAAAAAACAGACAAACGCTAATGCTTTTTGGATAAATAGTATTTTTAAGTGGAAATAAATTTAATTAAAGTACGTTAAACAGAAAAAAAACAAGTTTTTTTTTCTTTTATGCAGAGAATTTATTAAGAAACAAAACCTAAATTATAAATATGTAACTTTAAATGACTAGGTCGCTTCCATCATGAGATCTTCGTATGAATATTTTTTTATAACCGAGCGTTCTGAACGCCGCGTTTCAAACGTAACGTTTATTTTTCATATAATATAACAACCCATGTGTGTATGCCATCCCATCGGATACGGTTTAGCAATTTTGCTGGTTTGTGTGCGTGTATGTTAAAACCTCTAGTGAAACTATACAGCGTGTTCTTTTTGAAGAATCTATTTTTATTATGGCATTTTTTTATTATTATTTTGTCTCTATTTAATAAAAAAGAACATACTGTATACAAAAAAAATTTTTTTCGATATATAACTTTACATAAAGGGTGCTCCAAACGCGGCGTGTGTTTCCCTATTTCTATACATTTATTAACTGTTCAAACATTTTTTTTAATAAGTCGAAACATGTTTTTTTCGACTATAGATTAGAGGTCCGCGCCACGCCGGCGTGCCGCCGCCGAGAGACCCCGGCGCGCCGCCGCCGCCGCCGGGTCACAGAAAAATTGGCGCCGAGTTCAAATTTTGCGCGCGAACACAGCACGCGTTGTTGTCTACAACACGGCAACGATAATAGACAATGTCTACTATATCGATGCCAGATGTTTTACTCCAAAAGCTAGCCAAAAACACTCCAATAGATTTATTGATGGGGATGACGACGTCGCTCAAGAGTGTTGGAGATATTTGGCTACGGCTAACCCTTCAGATTTAGGAGATGTAAAGGGCAACATTCTTAAGTTCTGGGAACAAAAAAAAAGTTGTTTTTCCTGGGCTTGCCGAATTAGCGCGATCGCTTCTATCTATCCCAGCTTCAAGCACGCCAAGTAAAAGGGTTTTTTCTGTAGCTGGGCTAGTCTTAACTGCGAAGAGATCGCGTCTAAATCCTGCAAAAGTTAACAAAATTATTTTTATCCATGATAATTATGAACATTCATTGCTATGCAGACGACAGTAGGGGGGATGCTCTTTATCTCGGCCGTGCAAACACCTCAAAGGAAAGCCTCAATGAGAGTCGAAACAAACTTGTGCCTGAAGTCGAGTCTTCTCTCCAAGAAGTCTCGGATTGGGGCGAACTTAATCGAGTTCAATCCCCTAAAGACACAGGTTTGCGCGTTCACCGCTAAAAAGACCCCATTTGTCGTAGAACCTCGGTTTAAGAGTACTCCCCTTAGTATATCGCCGAAAATCGGAATCCTCGGAGTTGAAATCTCGAGTGACGTTCAATTCCGCAGTCATTTGGAAGCGAAGGCTAAATTAGCCTCGAAAAAACTTGGTGTGCTCAGTAGATCGAGATAGTACTTCAAGCCGGCCCACCGACTTCAGCTGTATAAGGCTCAGGTGCGACCGCATATGGGGTACTGTTCTCATCTCTGGGCCGGAGCCCCACAGTATCAACTCCTTCCTCTTGACAGCATCCAACGTCGAGCAGCTCGAATTGTCGATGACCGTAGGATTTCCGATAGGCTCGACCCACTGTCAGGGCGGAGAGACGTTGCGTCTCTCTGTATACTGTATAGAATCTACTATGGGGAGTGCTCTGAGGAATTGTTCCACCTTTTACCAGCCGCACAGTTCCACCACCGGACCACACGCCGTAAAAACCAGTTCCATCCGCACCATCTGGATGGTTGGCGCTCCACCACTGTCCGCTTCACCCGCAACTTCCTTCCGCGTACGGTGAAACTATGGAACGATTTGCCACCTGCGGTGTTCCCGAACAACTACGACATTGGGGCCTTCAAGAAAAAAGCTTATTTGTCCATAAAAGGCCGGCAAAGCACCTGTAACACTCCTAGTGTTACAAGTGTTTATGGACGGTGATGACCACTTAACATCAGGTGGCCCACCTGCTCCTTTGCTTGCTCTGACATAAAAAAAACATTGCCAATAAAATTATTGGCAATGTTTATAATTATCATGTTCATCACTAAATAGTTAAGCTACTTGATTTTAATAAAAATATTTTTTTTATTAAACTTAAAGAGAGATTTTTCTACTGCCCGCCCACCCCCTAATAACTTTAAAAATAACTAGCCCACGCCGGCGACGCCGCGGCGCGCCGGGTGCCGCACCCGGCGCGCCGCCGCTGGGCTTTTGGACTGCGGCGCGGACCTCTACTATAGATACAGGGTGTTTTTTAAATATTGATCAATTTAATTTTATTACCAATAAATTTAAGGAAAAATAAGGAAATTATTGTCAATTTTGTTTCATGACTTTACAAACACCCATAGATATTAAATCTCATAATATTTTTAAGGTCCTCCTTTGTTAAAAGTCGGTTAAAAACACATTCCAACGCAATCAAAAATATATAAACACAGGCAGCCCCGATCGAAACCAAAATATTTTTCTTTGACAGAAAAAATACTAAAAACCTACCATCTACTTTTATTTACATGAAAAAAACTAAATAAGTGACAGACACTAATATAATAATAATTTCTATACAAAAAAAAAAAAAAACAATCGAAATAGAAAACAAATAAAAAACGTCACTTACTCAATTCTCTCTAGCGAACGCAAATATAAAGGTTTTTACACATTGAGCGATTGTCGCGCGACTTTTTTGTCTTTGTTTATTTTTTATACAAAAAGTGCTATTTTCCGTAATTTGACAAAAATTAGGGGAATTATAATTAGTGTCATCTAAGTATTATAAGTTGTAATAAGTTCCTACACATGAATTTGAATTTTCATCTATTTTTACGGTCCAGCCGTTTAGTAATAAATACAACAATTACTTATAGATTTAAGAAGTACTATTTCTTCAATAAAAATAAATATTATTTTATTGAAATGAAACTGCTACGTACAGACAATAATTAAACTTTTGTGAATTATTTACTTATTGAGTCTACAACATTCAGATCACTGCTATTAAAAATCATTGGAATTTACGTGTGTTACAAACTGTTTTTATTAATTCAAAACTGAAACTTTTGTGAATTATTTACTTATTTCGTCTACAACATTCAGATCACTACTATAAAAAATTGTGGGAACTTTGGTGTGTTACAAACTGCTTAATCTATTAATATTTCCTTCAAAACCATTTATTGACCCATTAATCAATTCCCGTGCAAAAAAAATCCGCTTGCGACTAAAAGTCGTGCGACAAAAAAGTCGCGCGACAGTCGCCGCGACTACAAGCTGCGACTATCGCGTCGATATGTGTGTGTTGCGCCGTCTAGCGTCGGGCGTTTCGATCTGGATGCGGCCGTCGGGGCGGGTTTAGTACTGGGAAAAGATAATAATTTTATTTTTATTTTCAACTAGCGGCCCGCCCTGGCTTCGCCCGTGGTACATATTTCGAAATAAAAGGTAGCAGGTAGCCTATGTTCTTTCTCAGGGTCTAAAGATTGTCTGTGCCAAATTTCATTAAAATCGGTCCAGTAGTTTATGCGTGAAAACCATACATACATACATAATTACAAACCTTTCCTCTTTATAATATTAGTATAGAAGAAACAGGTCAAAACTAAATAAAGTAACAGGTAGAATGTAATATGAAGGCAATGGTTTTCGAAACCCGGTTAGCTACTGTAATTTATGCACATTGCAAGAAAGTACTAATTTAATATTAGGTTTGATTATATCAAAATCGGTTCAGTGGTTTAGGCGTGAACGCAAACAATTTGTCATAAAATATTTAACTAGGTTTATTTATTTTCAGTTTTATTGCATTCAAACGCTTTTCAAGTCAGATATTTTTAAATAGAAAATATCAAACGCCTAGGCGTTGCTCCGGCATGGCAAAAAGACGCGGTTTCGAAACCCGCCTCGTGAGCGAACTTTTTCTATTCTTAAAGAAAATATTATTTTTAATTATATTAATTACTAGCTTCCGCCCGCGACACCGTCCGCGCGGAACAATTAAGAAAAATTAAGAATTTTTTTTCTACGTATTATCGTATTAAAAGTATCCTATTTTACGCCTAGGATAATAAGGTATAATTATACCAAGTTTCATCGAAATCGAACCGTTAGTGTTACGTGATGCCTTCACATACAGACAGATAGACAAAAATTTTTTTACTCACATATTTGGGCTTGGTATCGATCCAGTAACACCCCCTGCTATTTATATTTTCAATATTTTCAATGTACAGAATTGACCCTTCTACAGATTTATTATACAGGGTGTCCCAAAAAGTAGTGATGAACGGAAGCTGGGAGGTAGAGGACCTAGAGGGCTATCCGAATCACCCCCATGTATGTTATGCGATTTTTCGTATTTTCGGAGTTATGACGTTTTTTTCAATTTTTCACCTATCGCCGAGTACGATGATATTTTCACTCATGGTGACGTCAATTATTGCGCTAAATGCTTGATTTTTTTTGTGTGCTAAGCATAAAGGTAGGCCAATTCAGTATGGTAACATTTACTATCGTTAGATCTTCGAATGGAGTAAAAAAAAAGAATTAAATGCCAAGAAAGGTAAAATTACCCAGTATGTCTACAACTTCAAGGGCCCATAAAAAAATAAAATCACATAAAAAAAGTTTTCCATTTGGCTTTTACAAACTTGCTCTATCTATCAGGTAGCTACCCTGAAAATTTCATTTTATTATTCAGAAGGCTTCAATCGAAAAATTGAAATCTAAGTGTGGTAAGTGCAAAAATTTTATTTACGTGATGATCATTAAAACCAATAAATAGGTGTCTAATTACCAGAAATTTTTAAAATAACCCCGCTGTTGCTCAATGAAAGTGCGACATCACCATAAAAAGTTGTCTTTTAAATGTTTGAATGCCCTTTTATCATTTTTAATGGTTTCTTCTGCTACTATGAATTTCCGGGTTATTTCGTCCAAATTGTGGCATTCTCTCAAGTAGCCGAGGTCTTCTTAGTATCACCATTGAAACAAATCAATGGGGTTTTAGGTCGAGGGACCGTGGAGGCCAGGCTTTAAGGCAGGCGTCACCGGCGCATGCGCAGGCTGCAACGACCAATCCATCTTTCAGGGTATCTTTGCCCTTTAACCTGGCCTCCACGGTCCCCGGACATAAACCCTATTGATTTTTTCCGTGGGGATACTACAAAGACGAGAGATTGCCACAATTTGGACGAAATAACCCGGAAATTCATAGTAGCAAAAGAAACCATAAAAAATGATAAAAGGCATTCAGAAATTTAAAAGACAATTTTTTACGGTGATGTAGCACTTGCATTGAGCAACAGGGGGGTCATTTTAAAAATTTCTGGTAATTTAACACCTTGTTATTGGTTTTAATTTGTTTTTATTATTCATCATGTTAATTCAATTTTTGCACTTACCACATTTAGATTTCAATTTTTCGATTGAAGCTTTCTGAATAATAAAATGAAATTTTCAGGGTAGCTACCTGATAGATAGAGCAAGTTTTTAAAAGCCAAACGGAAAACTTTTTTTATGTGATTTTATTTTTTTACGGGCCCTTGAAGTTGTGAACATACTGGATAATTTTATCTTTCTTAGCATTTAATTCTATTTTTTATTCCATTCAAACATCTAACGATAGTAAATGTTACCATACTGAATTGGCCTATCTTTCAGCTTAGCAAACAATAAAAAATCAAGCATTTAGCGCAATAATTGACGTCACCATGAGTGAAAATATCATCGTACTCGGCGATAGGTGAAAAATTGAAAAAAAAACGTCATAACTCCGAAAATACGAAAAATCGCATAACATACATGGGGGTGATTCGGATAGCCCTCTAGGTCCTCTACCTCCCAGCTTCCGTTCATCACTACTTTTTGGGACACCCTGTATGTATAGATTAATTATATTTAATTATTATTTGTAAGTAGAAAGAATAATTCTGTTTCAATAAATAAATTAATTAATAATTACCTGGATGGACTGGTCCCGGTGAACGCCTGCACCACGTACCGGGAGACATCTGTACAAAAAAAATATTAATACATACAAAAAACATAGAGATATTTCTTTTAGCCTAAATTTTACTGTAATATTTCAATTTGAATCACATACGTAAATATTAAGTATAGCACGAAAAACTAAAAAAAGGGGAAAATTTGAAAAAATTGGATAGAACTTAGATATTATATCGCACTAATTAATCGAACTTTATAATGCACTAGCGGTCCGCCCCGGTTTCGCCCGTGGTATTTCGCAATAAAAAGTAGTAGTAGTTCTTTCTCAGGGTCTAAAGATTGTCTGTGCCAAATTTCATCATTATCGGTTGAGAGGTTTAAGCGGGAAAGCGTTACAGACAGACAGACAGAGTTACTTTCGCATTTATAATATTAGTAGGGATTAAAAAAAATTGTCGTAGTACATAGATGTAAAGTTTGTAATTTTTTACAGTACTTATTTTGTTCTATATCTATATTGATGTTTCCATACACGTATTTAAATCAATCACTAACCTGTCAATGTGTAAATAATAGTACCGTAAAGAAAGTGCGCGTCCCGAGCATACGTGTCAGAAGTGAAACTTCTTTGACAGATTTAAAGATACCAAAATCGTCGCCGTAATCCGTGACGTGACGGTGTGTGCCGAGCACACGTCTCAGAAGTGAAACTTATTTTACAAGATTCACAAAATCGTCACGGTACTTCATGACGTGACGGCGTTGCCATGACGCTTCCTTGTTTAACTCTCAATATTAAACACTAACCTACGGCGGTCTATACTGCACAGCGAACGGTGGTCCTTACTCCATGACGTGACGCGACTTTGAAATTTTACTCTCAACGCGCCTAAAGAACGTAAATAACAGTACCATAAAGAAAGTGCGTGTGTTCCGAGCACAGGTGTCAGTAGTGAAACTTCTTTGACAGATTCAAAGATACCAAAATCATCGTTTGCCGTGACGTGACGGTGTGTGTCAGAAGAGAAACTTCTTTGACGGATTAAAAGATACCAAAATCGTCGCCGTAATCCTTGCCGTGACGGTGTGTGCCAAGCACACGTGTCAGAAGTGAAACTTCTTTTAAAAGATTCACCAAATCGTCACCGTACTCCATGACGTGACGGTATTGCCACGACGCGACCTTGAAATTTTACTCTCAACGCGTCTAAAGATATTAAACTAGCTTCCGCCCACGACTTTGTACGTGCATCCCCGTTTTTCCCCGTTCCCGCAAGAATTTCGGGAAATCCTTTCTTAGGGGACGCCTAACATCTACCTGCATGCCTGCATAATTTCAGCCCGATATGTCCAGTGGTTTGGGCTGTGCGTTGATAGATCACTATATCAGTCACCTTTGCGTTTTATATATATAGATACTGACCTGTCGCAACAAATACGGCGGTCTATACTGCACAGCGAACGGGTTATCCCTGTACCCGGCCCGCCGGTCACCGTCACGACGTTCGATCCGATCGTTCCGATCCGACCGGTCGGATCGGAACCGGTCGTCCGGACGCCGGTACGACGGCCGGTCGGTGCGTGTGTAGTCGTACTTGCGTGTTTCTGGGTCTGTTGGGAATTGTTATTAGATGAATGTTTGACACAAAATTAGAACTGACACAAAACAAGACAATAATAAACATTTAAAACATACATTAACATAAACATACATACATTTAATGGAAAAAAAAGTAAAAAAGAAACCAATAAAAGGAGAGCCTAATTACGTAACTCAGTCTAGGTTGCACATTAAATTCAGACCACTGCCTGTAATCCGGAATGTTATTATAATAAGGGCTGATTTTTCAATCCTTGGTTAATACTTATTCGTCGAATAACGTATTAAACTACCATTTCAAAAATGTATTCTTTGCCCATCTTTGACAGTTTACGGGTGACATTTTAATATTATCGTGTAATACTTTATTGGACGGATAAGTCTTAACCATGGATTGAAAAATCAGCCCTAAGATTATTTAATTTGATTTATATGAGAAACAAACAGTCATTTGAAAAACAAAAAATCATAATATAATATTCAATGTTTAAAGTCAAATTACTCATAAGAAAGGTCTGCCTAACACACGCGTAGGCAGAGTTTTGAATAGGACAAAAAATTCTGTAAAGTTTCGATTAGTTCTTCTTTTTTTGGTTGTTGGTTTTTCTAAAGGAAATTAAACTTTATTTAAATAAATACGTCATAACGTTATTACACAATTAATTGAACTATGACATAGAAATAAATCATGAATTTACAAAAAACATTGTACTAAATGCAAACATTTATGACCTGTTAAAACTTTATTACAAAGAAGATTTGTAATGTGAGTTTAAATTAATAATAACAATATACTTACAATTATTCTTCGCCTGTATATTTCTAATGGAATTGACTATCGCACGTGCAGCCGAACTCAGCTGGGCCTCTTCGTTGGGCCGACTTGAACAAAATAATAATTAAATTAGAAATAAATAAATAAATCCTTTATTTAACAAGACAGGATTATTACAGTATGGTGTAATTAAACAAAAACATACATACATATTTTCAGGATAATTTTTCACACATGGCACGATCTGTTCCCATACTAAGCTTTCGCTTGTGTTATGGAAACCAGATGACTGATAAACATACATACATAATTTTAAATAAATACTTATAGATATTCAACACCCAGACACAGAGCAAATCTACGTTCATCACAAAAATATTTTCCCAGGGTGGGAATCGAACCCACAACCTCTGGCTGAGCCACTACCAACTAAGCCAACCGGTCAGTCAATTCTTACATTATAATTGGTCGAGCTTTTTTTACCAAGTTTTGTGAGTCGAATGGATAAAATTATTATTGTTATACAGTTAATTCTTATTGGCCAAGGATTGATTAAAAATGAGAAATAGAAATTATAAGAAATAATTAAATATTATAAAACAAATTCTTCCGTCACTCATATCTGTCTAACTGCGTTAAACTGAAAAATTATGGCATATTTTTATGCTATTTTCACAAATAGTAGACACATTTTTTAGTAACGTTTTTTCTTAAATATTACTTATTATGTATTATTTTATTTAATTTTAATACACAAGTTTATTTATTTTACCCGTTAACTCTGGCACTGTACGCGTTGACGGGATAACTGCCCAGGATGCCGCTCCCACTGTTCCCCCCCCACTCCTCTCTTCTCTTCTCCTTCGTGTTTATCGTCGCCATTTGCTCCTGAACAACAAAAGAGTCATTATAATTAAACTAGCTTTCCACCCGCGTTTTCGAAGAAAAACCCGCATAGTTCCCGTTCCCGTGGGATTTCCGGGATAAAACCTATTCTATGTGTTAATCCAAGTTACCTTCTATATGTGCGCTGAATTTTATTGTAACTGTACTGTTGCGTCTTATTCACTATCTCCGCTAGACTAGTGAAGACTAGCGAACGCTGGTGAACACTAGCGAATGCTGATGAACACTAGCGAATGCTGGTGAACACTAGCGAATGCTGGTGAACACTAGCGAATGCTGGTGAACACTAGCGAATGCTGGTGAACACTAGCGAATGCTGGTGAACACTAGCGAATGCTGGTGAACGAAAGCGAATGCTGGTGAACGAAAGCGAATGCTGGTGAACACTAGCGAATGCTGGTGAACACTAGCGAATGCTGGTGAACACTAGCGAATGCTGGTGAACGAAAGCGAATGCTGGTGAACGAAAGCGAATGCTGGTGAACACTAGCGAATGCTGGTGAACGAAAGCGAATGCTGGTGAACGAAAGCGAATGCTGGTGAACACTAGCGAATGCTGGTGAACGAAAGCGAACGCTGGTGAACACTATTGAAGAATAGTGAAGACTAGTAAACACTAGTTAAACCTATTAAATACCCAAGGAAACAGGTTTTTCACTTCTGGTGTTTTATGTAGTGACAAATAGTGAAGAGTAGTGGAGGCTAGTGTAGTGAACACTAGTGAAGAATGTTGAAGGGTAGTGAAGTATAGCAAATACTAGTAAAGTGTAATAAACACTAGTGAAGTGTAATAAACACTAGTGAAGTGTAGTAAACACTATAGTCCTTTTCACGTAGGATGATTCCTGTGACACTTCGTCGTGTTCCGAATTACGTATTTTATGTTTAAAACGCAAAAATAATTTTAGTGCATAATATTTTTATTTTATGGCGGCATTATTACCAAAAATATAAAAATGAAACATCTTAAGCTTATAATTAAAAAACAGTATTGTTTTAGTTGAATATAATGAAAAATAAAATAAAATAACACAAAAATATAATACCTACGCAATTCGTGTACATGAAATGGATCGTTGACAAATCATAGAGTTGGAAAACATATAATCGGCGCCCATCTTGTGATCGTTTGTCAATCGAGTCAATCGTCTGTACGAGTGCGTCAGCCTTGTATACAAGTTGCATTTTTATATTGATACTTTACGTGGTATTATTCTGTTATTGTTACTAATTGTTATTGTTGACTTTTTTTTTGCTGTTGTTTGCTAAGTTTCCTTAGTTAATTGTTGGCGAAATGCCGAAAAAACTAATTTTGGTACTTTATTCTAATCGATTTCATTTCCATATAAAATATTATCGATTATCGGAAACAATTGATACGATTTCAGTAAAGACATCTCTACACGTGTCAAAAATCGATGTGTCACAGAAATCATCTTAGGTGGAAAGGACTATAGTGCAGTGTAGTGAACGCTAGTGAAGTGTAGTAAACACTAGTGAAGTGTAGTAAACACTAGTGAAGTGTAATAAACATTAGTGAAGTGTAGTGAACGCTAGTGAAGTGTAGTAAACACTAGTGTAGTGAAGTGTAGTAAACACTAGTGAAGTGTAGTGAACGCTAGTGAAGTGTAGTAAACACTAGTGAAGTGCAATTAACACTAGTGAAGAATAGTAAACACTAGTGAAAGCTAGTGCAACCTAGTATATACCCTAGGAATTTTTTTTTCACTTATTATTTATTCTTACCTTAATTTGCTGTATCTTGTTAACAATGTCGGGCCCCCCCTCCCCCCTTTCGTGCGGCGTGTCTCTAGCGGAGCCGATGGAGTTGCGCTTGCGCATCTGTGGCGTTGTGCGCTGGTGCTGCACTTCCGGTGTCTTGTCGATTAGCGGGTAGACGGGTTGGCATACCGGATACGGTTGTGGGAGCATCTGGGAATAAGTAAATTATAAGCAGCTTCAAGTAAATTATAAACAGCTTCAAGAAAGTAACGAATCTAAAATGGCGGCACTAATCATTCCGTCTTACTCACACACTATTTAAGTTTTTAGTCACATTTATATATGTTCGAACTGTGGAATTTTAAATATGGACCGCCATTTTCAAGTATTGGTGACAATACAATTTTAAAGCGTGTTGATTAGTTATTTAAAAATTGCAACTTAAAAATTCTTTCTTACAACTTAAAAAAGGTAGGTCAAAAATTTTTACGGCTGCAAATTTATATTGAAAAAAAAAAAAAAAGAAAATGTTGGTACATAATTTTTTTCTACAAACCTGCGGATAAACAACATTATATGGTTGGTACACATTCGGGCAGACTATCGGATACACGTCGTGCAGCATCAGTTTCGGCGCAGCCGTTGCCATGGCGACCGGCTGTTGTACGTTCTGCCACTGGATCGGTTCTTGATACTGGAATCGAGATTTTTACATTATTGTAGAAAAACTATAAAATATTTTTTTTGTTCTAATAGTCTTTTGCTTAAGCTTTATTTAGTACTAGCGGTCCGCCCCGGCTTCGCCCGTGGTACATATTTCGCAATAAAAGGTAGCCTATGTTCTTTCTCAGGGTCTAAAGATTGTCTGTGCCAAATTTCATCAAAATCGGTTGAGAGGTTTATGCGTGAAAACAATACATACATAATAACAAACTTTTCCTCTTTATAATAATTATTAGTATAGAAGTACATGGCACTGCACGGCGTATGAAAACTTGTAAAATATCATATTTTTCTACTTTTACATAATAAAATAGTATAGAAGTTTCAATTTACTTCAATTAACTGGTTTCGGCTTACTATTTATTTTACTTTTTTTAAGCTATTGCATAGCTTCTATCGCGGGCCTTGAGCGCGGGGACCGAATCGAGAAATTCCGTAACGAAAAAACCTCACGCTCCCCACGGGGACGGGCGGAGGTGTGGCTTGAAGGCATAGCATGCAATAGCTTTACCGCAGTCCCCGAGTGACACACGGCGTTTTATTTTTTCCACTATAATAAAAATATACATAAAAATCAAATAAAATGTCACCGGATAATGTTGCATAGGCGGTTGCAGTATAACATTAGGTACGGGATACGAAGGCACCATGGCGGGCACTTCAACTTGACCGTAGCCCATGTTGTACCTATAAATATATACTTTTAAATAACACAGAATTAAATGACAGAGAAATAAATTTGACTGGCCGGTTGGCTTGGTAGCAAGTATAGATTTTTAGCTTGTAAATGAGAAAATATTAAAGAACGAACTGCTAGGCGTTGCCCTGCAGGGCGGCTAGGCGTTGCCCCGGTTTGGCAAAAAGACGCGGGTTCGTATCCCGCCTCGTGATCGATTTCTTGTATTTTTTTAATTTCTCATATACAAAGCATTTGAATGCTATAAAACTGTATTTAAAAACATACTTATTATATTCATTATTCTGATGCGATAGGAAATAAAAAAAATACGATTTTAAATTATAATATGCTCAAAAAAGTGTTTCTCTAAAATTAATCTTGCTAAAAGTATTATATTTAGGAGCATATAAAATAAATAAATAAATCACTTTATATACATACCCCCTTTGTTGTAACATCGGTTCTGAACATCCGCTGTACGCGTTGAATTCTGTAGCGTATGGATAACTTGGATCTATGTAAAAAAATATTTTAATAAATATTTTTTTTAATCGTATGTAAAAACCCTTTTTACGTTATATTGATACAATTGTTTTTTATAAAAACTGAATGAAAGAATATAATAAATTGATAGTAAAGAATTATACATTTTTCGTATGGTTAAAATTTATCCAAATAAGTTATGAATGACATTATATTTGTATGTTTTAAAATACTAACAAAATGACAAACGCTTTTACGAATTACGAATTTATAATATTACTAGCTTTCCACCCGCGGCTTCGCCCGCGCAGTCAAAGAAAAACCCGCATAGTTCCCGTTCCCGTGGGATTTCCGGGATAAAACCTATCCTATGTCCCGGGGTAAAAAGTAGCCTATGTCCTTTCTCGGGTATCAAAATACCAAATTTCATGCAAATTGGTTCAGTAGTTGGGGCGTGATTGAGTAACAGACAGACAGACAGAGTTACTTTCGCATTTATAATATTAGTATGGATTAATTCTACTCTTAGTAAACTGAGAAAGTTTGTGAGGATGGATAAAATATGTTCAACATATGATTTTATTACAGGAAAATCACTGAACGAATTTTGAGAATACTTTGCAGTGATGTAGCTCATGTATCAGAATTACTTATTAAAATGTTAATATTATAAATAAATAACTTACCTATCCTAAAAGTGTTATCTGTATGCGGTGAAGGCGGCAAATGTTTCGGTTCTTCCACCATGGGCTGATATATTGGTTGCATGCCTTGATCCTGAAAATTAATGTTAATTGAAGTGAAACTTCTTTATCGGGGTTGGAAAAAAATTTAGTGTAACATTTTTTCGTTACGCGTGACATTTTTCAGTTACGCGCCATCTTTTTCTTATCCCTGCCACGCGTGATTCGACGTATTTCTGTAAAGTTGCATATAGTAAATTATTTTTTGAAAAATCAGGTCATAAAGAATTTTCACTTCTTACGTGTGTAGGTACACTAGTACACGCACACATTTTTTTTATATTAATATTATTTAGATGTAGAATAGATATTTTAATTTGATGCCGTACTTATTTTATTTTTTCATGTTTCTTTTTAACCATAACTACTTAGTTAATTTAATAAATTTTCAGCTGGCTTGCTAAAATAGAATGACTGAAATGTATGCATATCATCTAATTATAAATAAATAAAAAAATATATCTAGAAACAATTGGCGTTTTGTTAACAAATTAATTTTGTGTTTTTGACAAAAACTTTTATATATAAACAAGAGTTACAAAACTTTCATAATTATTATTAATTAATAATAAATATTTCAGGACAATTTGCACACACGGCACGATCTGATCCCATACTAAGCTTTCGCTTGTGTCATGGAAACCAGATGGCTGATAAACATACATATATATCATTTTAAATAAATACTTATATAGATAATTAACACCCAGACACAGAGCAAACATCCATCCATTTTTCCCCTTTTTTAATTCAAAATCCTACCCATAGGTTGCCTGGTAGAAATCGCTGAGTAGCGATAAGGCCGCCTTTTTGGCATAAATTGTAATATTGTCTTTTTTTTGTTTTATTGTCTGCTTTTTTTTTATCTGGTGCTAAATAAAGTGTATTTATTTATTTATTATGTTCATCACACAAATATTTGCCCCGGGTGGGAATCGAACCCACAACCTCTGGCTTGAAGGCAGGGCCACTACCAACCAAGCCAACCGGTCAGTCATATTCATGTAATTATTTGTGCTGTGTCGAAAGACAAACCGAAAATCGTAAATTAGAATCCGACCACATTATTATTTCTTATTTTTTATTTATACACAACTAGCTTACCGCCCGCGGCTTCGCCCGCTATGTCTAAAACCTAATAAATTATATACTAAAACCTTCCTCTTGAATCACTCTATCTATTAAAAAAACCGAATCAAAATCCGTTGCGTAGTTTTAAAGATTTAAGCATACATAGGGACAGAGAAAGCGACTTTGTTTTATACTATGTAGTGAAATTATAATATTTAAACCAATAATAGAATAAATGTAAATAAAAAAAAACTCACGAGTCTACAATGATTGACGAACGGATACCCTTGAGGTATACCAGGATACATCATGTTGGCTATTGAAACAGGCCCTGAAATGGAGAAAGGAATTTTAAACAAATTTTAATCCATACTAATATTATAAATGCGAAAGTAACTCTGTCTGTCTGTCTGTTACTCAATCACGCCTAAACTACTGAACCAATATGCATGAAATTTGGTACAGAGATATTTTGATACCCGAGAAAGGACATAGGATAGGTTTTATCCCGGAAATCCTACGGGAACGGGTTTTTCTTTGAAAACTAGTATGTTATATAATACTTTGCGATGATAATTTTATTACTCTAGTGACTGTGCCTTATAAAAAGATTTTATTTGTACGATTCCCATTATCATACGTTGTACACTAAAGAAATAGACTCAGATAGGAAGGATTACTCATATTAACAATACTCACGTATATTAGGATCCTGTATGGGCACCGGTGTGATTTTAGCTTGCGCCATCATATTTTGTATTTCAGCCACATCCGGTTGGTATGTGACCATCGCTTGCGATGGTGACGTCAACTGGAACAAACAAATAAACAATCAATCGATCGAACAATAAATCAATCGATCGAACAATCAGTTCATCGATCGAACAATCAATCGAACAATTAATCAAACAATAGACCAATTGATCGAACAATTAATCAATCTACTTATTCGAAAAGTAAGTACCTAAATTGTGATATAGCTTATTTTTTTAAATAGATGTCGTGGTCATATCGTAGATTTGATCATTTCATGATACGAGTGGCCATTTCACGGAATGGTCGCATATCGTGAAATGGCCAATTTAGTTTGGCCACATCATGATGTGGTTTGGGCAGATCAATGATAAGAAATCGTTTCACGATATGGCCAATTAACGCATGGTTTTTTCATGAAATGATCAAAATTATTTGATCATATCGTAAAATATTTACATTAATCGTTGGTAGAGGCGCTGCAAGCTCTGTGTTTAGGTATGTGATAAGATGGCGGCCGCTGGCGAAAATTAAATTATTCGCAGTTAAAAACTTCATAATTCGTTTAATAACAATATTATGAAGAAAGTCATAGCAAAGAATTTACGACGAAGAGGTACGAGTACTATGGAAAATGTGGATATCTTATATGTATTTAAGAAAAAATGCGACTTAAATAAAATAATATAAGAAAATACTACTATATTATCATAATTGTTTGTTTTTTAAAAAGCGATCCGCTTCTGGCACTCGCCGGCCGCTGCCGCGGCACTAACTTAAATGACACTAAATAAGTTTTTAGAATATAGTTATTCTGAAATTTTTTAATATTTTATGGACTCTTTATATTTTATACGATCTGGCCAAATGTGGATGACCAAATCGTGAAACGTTGACGATTTAACGATCTGATCAAACTATGTTGGCCATTTCACGATATGCGACCATTTCGTGAAATGGCCACTCATATCATGAAATGATCAATTCTACGATATGACCACGACATAGACATAATATTTATAAAAAATTGTAAAAACAATAAAGTAAGGAACATTTTCACTTCCTCCATTATTTATTATGTTTACGCTAGTAAATATTAATCAGATTTATTTTTTGAGCGAAGTCAGGCTGCTATACTAGTTTTATTTATCCATTATAATATTATAACATACCTCATTTCTATATCCCTGGCAATAACTCTGATAAGCCACATCTTGGTGCTCTTGCGAATACGTTCTATTCAACCGTTGATTCTCGAACGTTCGATGTTCAACCGGCCTCTGATTGGTCGAATCTCCTTGCCTCTGATTAGCTGAATTTGAATAACGTTGATTCGGCGAATCTTGCCTCTGATTGGTCGAATTTGAAAAACGTTGATTCGGCGAATCTTGCCTCTGATTGGTCGAATTTGAAAAACGTTGATTCGGCGATTCCTGCCTCTGATTGGCTGGCGATGCCGGCAAATTATTTTCAAATTGCGAATTGTCGAACGACTTTTGCGTTTCTAGCCTTTTGTTCTCCGGCTTTTGAATTTCGACCGTTTTGTTTTCAAATTTCTGTTCGGAATTTGAATTTTCTCTAATCTCTATTCTCTGTGGTTGCACTTCGATCACGGGTTTGGTTTCTTCTTTATGGTTCGGTTCTGGTGTTTGTGTATCTTTTGTGTCTGTGTTTGCGAGCGTTTTTATCGGACTATTTTGTACCGAGTTGTTTTTAGAGCATTGCGGCGTTGTCTGTAACAGAAGTGAGATAAAAAGTTATTTTTTGGATGCAATCTTGATATTAGATTTGTAAATATTTAGAAAGCTGTTTTCGTTTATAACTTGAGTTTAAAATTTAGTATTTCATGATAATATTATATCCTACTAATATTATAAAGGCGAAAGTTTGTAAGTTTGGATGTATGGATGTTTGTTACTCTTTCACGTAAAAACTACTGAATGGATTTGAATGAAACTTTATAGCTTATACATCAGAATGACACTTAGGATAGGTTTTATCCCGGAAATCCCACGGGAACGGGAACTATGCGGGTTTTCCTTTGAAAACGCGGGCGAAGCCGCGGGCGGAAATCTAGTTATTTATATTTCATTTCAGAGATTATCTAATACATTTTACATTGTCATTTAGTTAGTGGTTGAACCAAGAAGCTTATATCTAATACACTGGAGATTGCACTATGAACGTTGACTTGTCACGGGAAGGTATGACCTTGAATGACGCCTGGTTGTTTTTTGTCCCTTTCACACCTAACTTGGCAAGTTATACCTTCCCGTGACAAGTCAACGTTCATAGTGCAATCTCCAGTGTATTAGATATAAGCATCTTGGGTTGAACAAGGTACAGCATCAGTAAATGTATTCTATAATAGCATTTCCAACAAAGTAACCTTTTACTTTTCCCAAAAATGCTGCATTTTTATCTACCCCATAAAAACCAAACACATTATGGGGTATAATGTGATTGGTTTTATGGGATTTTTCTATATTACAAACATCACTACATAGTATAAAACAAAGTCGCTTTCTCTGTCCCTATGTCCCTTTGTATGCTTAAATATTTAAAACTACGCAACGGATTTTGATGCGGTTTTTTTAAATAGAACGAGCGATTCAAGAGGAAGGTTTTAGTATATAATTTATTAGGTTTTAGACAAAGCGGGCGAAGCCGCGGGCAGTAAGCTAGTCTTAAATAAAACTATTACCTTATCCGCCGACTTCTGTCCATTTTGCCTGCATTCACAGCAACACTTCCTGCATTCGCTTGTGGGGCATTCGCACTCTGAAAATATAAAAAAATAAAATGTTAATTTATAAGTTTTGAGGGTATTTTTAAACGGTCCTTCGAGCCGGATCTCATGTAGAAATTAATGGCGAACAATTAGAGCAAGTTCAGATAGCAAGAAACCTCGGCTTACTAATGGACTCGTCACTAAATTTTGAAGACCACATAGCTGAAGTAGCACGTAACTGTTTCTACCGTCTAAAAATTATATATAAGATCAGAAATTACATAAACGAGCCGTTGCGTATTCAGCTTTGTAACTCACTCGTGCTATCAAAGCTTAATTACTGCGATGTTGTTTATGATGGCTGTTGTTTGGCAAGAAGTAGGCGTCTCATTCAAAGGATCCAGAATGCTTGTGCGCGCTACTGTTTCCAGATCCCACCTCGCACGCATGTTACGCCTTTCTTAAATAAAGCAGGAATACTAAAGATGTCAGCATGTAGACAGCTCCATCTTTGTAATCTTTTGCATGGTGTAGTCAATAACCATTCACCGCCTTACCTCTATGAGAAATTAACTTGGTCACGAAGCCAAAAGCTCAACAAATCAAGGCCTTTCTCTTGTGTTTTTCGAATACCTAAGTATAAAACAGCTGCATTTAGAGGTAGTTTTAAATATCGGGCTAGTAAATGCTGGAACGACCTGCCTCCTCCTATACGCGAATCAAGGTGTCTTGGTACCTTCAAAGCAAAACTAAAGAACTATTTATTAATAAAACAAAAGGAGCAGTGCCCTTTAGTTTAGTTTTTGCCCATTAGTTGATTAATGGTTAATTTTTTTTTATATAATATACAATATACTATATTTTTTTATATTGTTTTTTTTACATATTTAAATACTTAAATAGTAATCATTTCACCCGGTGTATGAAAGAACTGGCTATAGATATAATTGTGTGGCTGATTATTATTAATATAAGATGTATCGATGTATCCCACCATTTTCCTTTTAAGGTTGTTTATTTTTTATTGTTTTACCTGTTTTCTTATAATGTATTTTTGCATGTTTGTTTTATAAGAAATGCTGTTAGTTTGTATACTTTAATTATAATTACACAATTTTTGTTGTATCAGCTCGTGTGACATTTGTGGCTACAACAGGCTATGGCTGAAAAACAGCGGTGAAAGCACTGGCCTTTTAGTCATTGTTTCCACCATATGCTGAGTTCATAGCCTTTTCGTAGTAAACTGTTATTTTTTCTTGTGTATTTTTTTGTTTATGTGTTTGATTTTTACTGCGAATAAATACTTATTCTATTCTATTCTATTCTATGTGAATTTCATGAAATGTATTTTTTTAAATACAAACTAGTGTCTCCTTTTAAATATTAAAAATAGATAAGGGGGGTATTATAATATCATAAATATATAATTATTTTCAACGAACATTTTTCATATATTAAGTCTGATCATTAGTTTCGGGGTTTAAATAACAAAGAATATTAATCCATACTAATATTATAAATGCGAAAGTAACTCTGTCTGTCTGTCTGTTACTCAATCACGCCTTAACTACTGAACCAATTTGCATGAAATTTGGTAAATAGTTATTTTGATACCCGAGAAAGGACACAGACATACTTTTTACCCCGGGACATAGGATAGGTTTTATCCCGGAAATCCCACAGGAACGGGAACTATGCGGGTGTTTCTTTGACTGCGCGGGCGAAGCCGCGGGTGGAAAGCTAGTTAATAAAAACAAAAACTCACCTGTATCCATAAACGAATGTTGTTTTTCCAACTTGCCTCTTCGTTTTTCATTTGCATCATTCTGAAAGGGGGAAAAGACATCATACGGATAAAATAACAATGCAAATTGATTTATAGATATGAGTAAAAATATGTTCTAATTCAAATAAGCATTTACATTGGCCTGATGAAGAGTTATAAAAATACTCTGTTTATTTAAATCCGGATTTATCATTTGCTGATAAACTATAACAGTTTTTACGTATATTGGCAATTAAAGTGACGAATAAGTTGAATATATTGTTAGACGTAACTTTTGATTTAATATTTTTGTGGATAAATAGTTGTCAATGTAGTTGTCACTGTTTCTTGTCCGAACATGCTTATCTGTTGAATACTATAAAATGCCGCCTTCCTTTGACTCATAGCGTTCGTACGAATCGTGGGGGGGGGGGGGGGCTCGGACGTTGTTTATACGACGTTCGACCCAACTACCCTCACTTTGCTATTAGTCGTTGACTTGCTGCGTTTTGTTACCTACATGCTACCTACATCAATTACATAGCTGTGTAGAATCTCAGTACATTCTTATTACATCCAAAATAATATTTAAACCGGTCTCGCTTTTTATTTCTTACAATATAATATCCAGAAATTGTGAAACCGACTAATAATATAATAATAAAAAAAAAAAAAAACTTTATTGACATAATTACACAGGTCTAAATAATGAATCCTTTGGCTCCCGAACTAGTTTTAAACTGTGTCTCAGGAGCCAGAGGCTTCTCCCAATATTGATCATAATATTATGTCTATAAACTAAACTAAAAGCTCTAAAATAAAAAAAAATTAATGAAGAGGTAAGTTAAATTATTACGTAAGCGCATTTGTGTATCTAGATGAAAATGAGTGATTGTGTGTGTGTGTGTGTGTGTGTGTGTGTCTGGGTGTGTGTGTGTGTGTGTGTGTGTGTGGGTGTTTGTGTGTGAGTGTGTGTGCATGTGTGTATGTGTGGGTGTAGTTGTGCATATATTATGTTGCAATTTATAAACATTTTTTGTTGATGTGATTTATTATATCTATATATATATATATTTTATCCATATTATGTTGTTAAGAATTATAAAAGATCCCTTATATATAGTATTTATTTATATTTTTACCTTATCATTATGAACGTTATTGCAGAAAGCGGGCGGGTTCGCGGGATCGAAGTGGTATATGGAGCCGTCGGGATTCGTTAGCGGTCTGCCTGTCTGGAGATACAAACACACAAACTCAATATTTATATACTAGCCGCTAAGAACGCGTGGTAATAGGTCTTGTTCGATAAATCGATTATCCAACTCATAAAAAAATGCTCATAAAATAAAACTACTGGGCCTATCCGAATAAAATTTTTATGGGACCAATTCGACACCATCCCGCATCGAACAAAAAAAGAATCACGTAAATCGGTTCAGAAACCTCGGAGTAATCGGTGTACATACATAAAAAAAAACATACCGGCCGAATTGATAACCTCCTCCTTTGTTTGAAGTCGGTTAACAACCGAAATTATAAGAATTTTAGTCTTGTGCCAATGTCTGTTGCCTAATCTATACTAATATTATAAAGCTGAAGAGTTTGTTTGTCCGCAGTCCGGAACATTGTTAAAATTGCAATTAAATTATTTTTTAACCGACTTCGAAAAAAAGGAGGAGGTTATCAATTCGGCCGGTATATTTTTTTTTTTTTTTATGTATGTACACCGATTACTCCGAGGTTTCTGAACCGATTTACGTGATTCTTTTTTTGTTCGATGCGGGATGGTGTCGAATTGGTCCCATAAAAATTTTATTCGGATAGGCCCAGTAGATTTTATTTTATGAGTATTTTTGTCTGTAGGTATTTGTAAATTTTGCAAGTGCAAGTTTGAAGTCGGTTGTTTTTAACGCAGTTATCACTTGTTTGTTGTATGGTCGTGAAAAAAATTCCAAAAGTTCTGCAAACATGGTGAAGTTTTCGATATAATATTTCATATCGCGTATTAAATTTGCAACCAATATTAGTGTACTCATACACCTACACATAGGTAGCCATTCACTTGACCGAAGTTTGAAAACTTTTGGAATTATTGTTAAATTTTCGATTTCAAATGTCGATACTGACTGATGTATCGGACAAATGATTGTTCGTGATTGTGAGTCTAGTTGTCTGTTATACGTCAATATAGATTACCTGTGGGTGTATAACAATAGCCCCCGGTGGTACAGCGGATAAATCCGTGACCGCCCACACGAGGGTCGCCGATTCGCTTCCCGGTTCGGGACTGGCACCGCCTAAAAAGAAAACATTTTGAAGTTTGTAAACAACATTTTCTTAAAGGAAAAATAGATAAGTGAAACGGATATAGAATTGAAATCGTGTCAAAGTAAAATGAGCCGATTTTCTATCTTATATCTGAACATTGTGCAGAACATAAAGAAAAATCTAAAGTGGTGAATTCATAAAAAAAAGATGAAGATTATGATTTTTAGTTTGTTGGTTTTTTCTCAACTTGGTTAAAGACAGTAACTATTAAACATTTGAAAAACTGAAAAAAATAACAAAAAGCCGGGGCGAACTGCTAGTTACTCATAATTATATAAAAATCTCGTGTCACAATTTTGGTCCTCAATGGACTCCTAAACCACTTAACCGATTATAATAAAATTTGATCGATCCAACTTGAGAGATAGGATAGTTTAAACATGTAGGTACCACGGGCAAAGCCGGGGCGGTCCACTAGTAATTATATAAAAAATCTACAAAAAATAAATTTACCAGTAGGCGAAGGCGTAACAGAGTCAGTGCTTCTCAAACTCAACGTTTTATATCCAGAACTGGAGGGCGATAAACGCCAACTGCTCGACGCTAGATCACCTGAAAAATAAATCAAATTCATATGTATTTTTTTTTAGTTTTATACATCGAAGTACTATAAACAATTTATATGTAATGCTTTTTGACTACAATGTACATGTGTATGTATTCGAGCTGTGTTTATTTGTATGCGTAAACGTACGTTTCATGTGCGTTTGCTTGCATGTACCCAATGACCTATTATACTAGTAGACGCGGCATACGCCAACATCATTGCACTAAAAAACAGCGTAATTATTACATACCTACTTACTAACGCATTATCACCAATACAGTTGTTCTCTCTTTCACTCTCACGCACGAGACATAATACATGTCTCACTCATGTACTTCGTAATAACAACTGCCGATTAAAATACAAAAAGAACGTCCAGCCACGACGCTGAATGGTGCGTGACTAAGTGAAACTCGGGCACTTAGCTGAGTTTTTTCTTGCCAAAATAGAGAGCGGGTAACGTATCTAGCTTTTTTATATATCATAGCATGTACCTGTTTATATGCGTTTACATATCCGTGTATGTGCTTGCGTATGAGTTATCATACGTAAATATGTAAATATTTTCGTGCGTGTATATTTCTGTGTGTGTTTTATATGTTTGTATGAGTGCGTGTCTATCTTTCTGTGTCAGTGTATATGCCCTTATACATACGCAAATCTGTGTGTGTGTGTGTGTGTGTGTGTGAATCCTAATGCGTATGTGTGTATATTATTTTGTGTGTATGTGTTACCCTGTCTGCTGAGCAATCTCGGCTGTGTAGGCTCGTAGCCGCCAAAGCTGTGACTCTTGGCCACCGCTCCTCGTGATGTACCTTCGTCGCGAGACTCGAGTGATTGTACCTGTAATTAGAAAAATAATATTTTCTGAAAACAACATAAAATACTAATAATTAGTTTGATCTAAAAGTCGTGGTTTGAATAAAAGTTTACATATGTAAGGTTCTTAATTAGATATCCTACATTTAATCAAAATAAAAAAAATTACTTTGATTTCGTATCAAATAAATCCTACTAGTATAAATGCGAAAGTTTGTATGGATGTTTGTTACTCTTTCACGTAAAAACTAGGGTAACTTGGATTAACACATAGGATAGTTTTTATCCCGGAAATCCCACGGGAACGGGAACTATGCGGGTTTTCCTTTGCAAACGCGGGCGAAGCCGCGGGCGGAAATCTAGTCTTATAATAATTGAACCTAAAAAAATTTAACAGAGTTACCGAAAAGGAAAGCCCTCAGTTAGGTATGGCAGCGGTATGTTATGTTTTGTACAGAAGTAAATTTGATTATTGACGCAAAAAAAGAAATCTAAATTGAGAATTATCAAAAAAAATACTATTTTACCTTTGCAAGTTTATTCCGTCCACCGTCAGGAGTGAGTAATTTAACTGGACCCGTCGATAACCAAGGCCATTGATTTTCATCCTGTGTGCAGTTGTCCTATAAGAGAGAAAGAGATATAGAAGAGAAGAGATGAATAATAAATAAACAATTGTACAACAATTTTATGTTATATTTTTTTGTGATTTGTAAAAGTGTGTAAAAGTAGTGAATAAAAGTTTTACTACAACTTTGTCATATTTTTTTTGATATGTGAGCGCGTGCCTTGAAAATAATTAAACAAAAATAGAAAGTATATTTTCTTAATACAAATTGCTTTGAAAATGCAAAAAAAAGGAAATATTTAAAGCTTTAAGAATGATTTATTTATGACCTATCTCAAGTTAATCTATATAAGTTTATTAAAGAAATGGAGGTGGACTACTACGCCGTAGGCGGCTACGACGTTCTACCCACGCTGAATGAACATTTTATAAAAATGATTTGTTTGTTTATAAAAGTTTATTAAAAAAGCTGTGGGCAGCGAGATAGTACACAAAGTTTCTTGAACGACTACGAGTTCAAGGCTACGTCCAAGATATGCGCTACGGCGTAGAGAGTCTCGATACAGCGGTTACGCGATACAATGCGGCGTAGAGTTACAAAGTATCGGCTACGTTTAAAAGGGCTGATAGACGTACGAACTTTAAAGTCGCGGTTTTAAAGTTCGCGTACTTACTCGGCTCGCGGCGGTGACAGACGTGCGAGCCAAGGCGGGCTTCGAGTAAAATTTCAAACATGTTGGATCGTCAACGAACTTACTCGACGGTTTTTAAGTACGCGTACTTGGGGTGACACACGAGCGAAAAAGGTCGTCGAGCCACAAGTTCGCGTACTTACTCGTACGTCTGTCACCCCTTTAACGCTTTGGTGTAGACCAACATAGGCTATGCGACTTACTACGGCGTAGAACTACTCCATATCAGCCACATTACCGAGCTGAATATCCTCGCTCGTAGTGCCGTTCACGTTGCTCCATCAACTTTAAACGTACAAGTTATGCGCTACAGTATAGACGACTCGACACGCAATACACTACGGCGTAGATTCATAATTCATAATTCACATAATTCATAATTAGATCTACACTGTATCAGCTACGCGCGCATAACGGCCGCGGCGTAGAGCTACGCGTTACTGCGTTACCGTTTTGGAGATTAACTACACTCAGCAAATGTATCGGCTACGCTAAACACTATCAGCTACGTTACCGAGCTAAATATCCGCCGCCGCACACGCTCGTAGTCCCGTTCGCGTTGTTCCAGCGACTTGCTACGCGGCGCGTCTACACCACTACCACCCGCTTCTAACGCACCGGCGCCGCAGCGTTTTAATATCGACCTGAAATTGTATATAAATAAATAATAATGTTTAGTATCGACTTGAGATGTATAAATAATAATGTTTAGTATCGACGAAATTCCACTAGAATAGAACACAAACATAATCATCAATAATTCAATCGAACCGTGTTCCCTTTGCAGTGAAACAATATTTTATCAATTTAGCTAGACATAGAGATTTAAAACTAGAGATTCGTGCACACATCAAACTACTTTATTTCCGCGACATTACCAATTTCATAGCCCGGTAAAGATTGACATTTTTTTTTTAATTTTAAGGTTTATCGGAGTACACATTTAGATACTAAGCAAAAAAACTCACTTAGCAAGGGTATCGTCATGTCTCCTAGGAGGTGATTTCGGGAAGGCTCTAGTGCACCACTGCTTGAAACTCGTGCACGGTATCCTGCCTCCACTTGTGCCTGAAAGATAAATAATGAAAAAATGTGTATATTTAATTGTCAATGATGTGTATGGGCTGATGATTATTATATTTAATTAGCGAATAAAATGTGTATGTAAGATATATGGGTAAATTTTATGAGTCATATTTTTCAATTTATTATATATGTATAGATTATATTCGCATTATTAAAAATGATATTATACATAATATGACACTTTTGTCATATGTGGCACTGTAAGTATTATTAATATTTATTTTTTATCGCGAGTCAAACCGGGACAAGTGTACAGGTAATGTAGCAGGGGGAATGTGGTATGAGGGATTTGGTATGGGGAATGTGGCATGGGGAATGCGGCATGGGGAATGTGGCTTGGATAATGTGGCATGGCTAATGTGGCAAGCGGAGTGTGGCTAGCATGGGGAATGTGGCATGGGAACAGTGGCAAGGGGAATGTCAGATGGGGAATCTGGCATTGGGAATGTCGCATGAGGAATGTGGCGTGGCGAATGTGGCATGGGATATATGGCATGGCGGATGTGGCAAGGGGAATGTGGCATGGGGAAAGTGGCATTGTTAATGTGGCATGGGGTAACCGTGATTGGGGAATAATTTAGGTTTAGACACATTTATTTTTCAAAAGAATTTTACATTCACTTATTCTAATTCAATAGTGTAATTTCTCACCGCTCTTAGACACGATAACACAATTCTTGTTCGTGTGGTCTATGTGATGGGCGAGATGGAACAGCGCGGCACAACGATGCACTAGCATGCGGCCGTATGACGTCATCACCGGGAAACGGACTATGCAGCGGCTGAAATATAGAGTACAGATATAATTAAGGTGAATATTATTTAAAGTTTATGATAGTTTTAGTATTGAACTGATAACTTTAAATTCAAATTTTATTCAAAAATTGCTAGTTTTAAATTGATTGTAATTACTCATGTTAAATACTAAACAAGCACACAAAGGCTTGCGCAATCACTGTTAATAAAAAATTATAAGTAGGAACGTGGTAGCAACAGCTAAATACCGGTAAGGTCAATCGTTCAAATGTCTTTGTTGAATTTCATATTCAGTTTTATAGCTTTAGAATTTATTAATGAGAAAATTTAAAAGAGAAAAAAGCAATTATTTGGTAAACTTGAATTTTAACATTTTCAGGGCAATCCATACTAATATTATAAATGCGAAAGTAACTCTGTCTGTCTGTCTGTTACTCAATCACGCCTTAACTACTGAACCAATTTGCATGAAATTTGGTATAGAAATATTTTGATACCCGAGAAAGGACACAGGCTACTTTTTACCCAGGGACATAGGATAGGTTTTATCCGGAAATCCCACGGGAACGGGAACTATGCGGGTTTTTTTCTTTGACTGCGCGGACGAAGCCGCGGGTGGAAAGCTAGTAAAATATATGTATGTATGTTAATATAAATATAGCTCACCCAACATCATTGACGAGCGCATGCAGATCCCTCTCGATCTTTAACAGCGTGATCCTGTCTTTTGGGTTCTTATTTAAAGTATCTCGTATGAAATTGACCAATTCGTGATCTGATAACTCGGCTTTTTCGTCTGGAATTACAATAAATATATGTAGTTTTAAAAAAATTAAAAAGAAAAAACGTGTGTCACTCGGGGACTGGGGCGGTTGCGCTATTGCATGCTATGCCTTCAAGCCACACCTCCGCCCGTCCCCGTGGGGAGCGTGAGGTTTTTTCGTTACGGAATTTCTCGATTCGGTCCCCACGCTCAAGCCCGCGATAGAAGCTATGCAATAGCTTAATATACCTTATAATATGTCGCTGTCATCTAGTTGAATCTGCTTTTTGATTGAATGACTAGCGCGTTCATTAAATTAATTGAATGCCATGTTCAAAGTCATAATCCATTGTTTCGTACAATAGAAAACTCTGCCTGTTATGTACGTAGGCAGAGTTTTGATTCGTACAACTTTTTAACGTGACAATATCTATCTTTAAAGCAATATTTCTATACTATAAAATATAATCAAATATTATTTTTAATAATATTTATATACCTGTATCATTTCCACTTAAAGATATACTTTTTGGCTTCTCTTTTCGGTCTGGGCACCTGTAAAGGAAAAAAAATAGTCATTATTTATGAAGTTTTATTTCATATGGACACATAAATAACATTACATTAAAAAATATATTTTTTATTAGATAACATGAAAAGTCATAAGATTTAATAAGAAAAAAATATATCTTACCTACAATAAAATATATTATTCTCATCGATATCAACGCTCTCCGTTTTGCCATTTGTACCTGAAAACATAAATATAATATATTTTTGTAATAGACAAATATTTTAATCTGTATTTTAGTAATAGTTAACTGTTGTATAGTCTGTGTAGTATCTGTAGTAAAAACGAATTGTCTTTGACCTCCTCCTGTCTCTTTGGTTCGTAGTGTAATGTCGTATACGCACAATGTAGCTTGCTATAAATTATATAAACCTTATTTTATAATACTGTTAGACGAAACTTGATTTAAGTAATATTTTTGTGGATGAATAGTTGTCAATGTAGTTGTCATTATTTCATGTCTGAACATGCTTAGCTGTCGAATATAGTCTATAAAATGCCGCTTTCCTTTGACTCGTGGGTCATTCGTACGAATCGTGCCTGGGAGGGGGGGGGGGGGGCTCGAACGTTGTTTATACGACGTTCGACCCAACTACCCTCACTTTGCTAATAGTCGTTGACTTGCTGCGATTTGTTATCAACTACCTACATCAATTAGGTAGCTGTGTAGAATCGCAGTACATACTTATTACGTTTCAATACGTTTCAAACTAATATTTACCTCGGCCTCGCGTGTTATTTCTTATAATACTTTATATAAAATAAAGTTTATATATCGGCATCCACAAGTTGTGTTTCAATATACAATTATTACAACATTTATTATAGAATTTAACGTTTAATTTTTGATTAAATTTCAAGATATATGCTTTTGCTGTAAAATGCTGCCCTTTACCATGTTGTTTAATAATTTCTTAAGAGTTTTTTATTTAAATTTCTGAAATAGTTTTTTTAATTTTATTTACCTATGTTTTCACAGTCTGAACACTCCGGACAGTCCACTGAACACACGATGCCCGAGTCTTGCTTCATCGCACATATATGTTTCCTTTTGCCCCTAGAAAAGACAAGATATAGGTGTATTGTAATTAAAAATTTTAAACAATAGCATTCAATTTGTACATTTTTTTTTGTTTGTGTGTTTTATCGTGTTCACAACTCATATTTATAATTTTACTCACATTATTTAGGTACAAAGGATATTTACTTCTATTCATTTGGATAGTAAATAAAAAAAAAAAACTACTCAAACATCACACATATCGTAATTCAATCATCAAAAAGGTTAATAAATAAATTTTATTTAATTTTTAACGAACCTCCCAAAAAAGGTAAAGAAGCTTCTCTGTAATATTTATTTATTTAATCATGGGACAGATTATCAAAATCATTTATTTTTGAACATACTGTATAGTGAAATTGCATAAGTGTGAGTACTGTGAACGCGCCAGGTTACGTTAATCGGCCTATACGCTAAGAGCTAGCGCGCAAGAGCAACTTTTGTCTCCGCAACTATTTTGTCTCTCCCATCAACTCTATGGGGAGTTGCGTCGCTACGTGCGCGCACTTTCATACTACCCCATAGGTGGGAGAGACAAAATAGTTGCGGAGACAAAGTTGCTCTTGCAAGCTAGCTCTAAGTAAGGACTCACCTGCAGTGCGGACAAGCGCACTTCCCACACACGCACATAACGCGCGGGTTGTACGACAGGAAATCGCGCGATGAGTCCGAGTGCGGCCGCTGTCCGAGCCAACGACGCGTGCGTAAACGCTGCTCAGTGTAAGTGTCCACCTCCCAACCGCCTGATGTTATCTGCGAATTGGAAGTGATTTTTACTGATAAATAAATAAAAATAAATAAATAAAATCTTTGTTTGAATTCATACATTAATATGTTACAATAGATTGGGGTGATAAAACTTCGAGTTGCAATATGTAATTAAATTTTCAAGTCTAAATAATTGTTGATATTTTCGAACAGGTATAAGTTATTGTTGAAATGTTCGAACAGGTATAAGTAATTGTTGAAATTTTCGAACAGGTATAAGTAATTGTTTAAATTTTCGAACAGGTATAAGTAATTGTTAAAATTTTCGAACAGGTATAAGTAATTGTTGAAATTTTCGAATAGGCGTAAGTAATTTTTGAAATAGTCTTCAAGCAAATATAATTAAACGGTGGAAAGTTCGTGCAGGTATCAAGTCTAAAGGAGTCGATTAGAAACGAACATACCGGTGAAATTAATAAAATCGTGTTAAAAATCGATGTAAACGAACGTGACACGTAGTTAGAACTGACCTGTATCTGCACAGGCAGCTTCTCTTCATCACACATTACGCTCGTGACGCATCTCGTGCTGGTCTCCCCCTCCGCCTCAGGACTGGGCGGGTAGGGGGAGACCGTGCGCGGCGGTGACGTGGCTTCGCGTATCGCTTGGCTGCGCACGAGCTGTTTCGATTTGAAACTCTGGAATTAAAATTTGTTATGTTTGAACAGTAATAATTATCTAAATCTTATCTACATGGAGTCGTATCTAATAAACCAAAAATCGTTGAAATCTGATCATCTGGTCTTTAGTTATAGTTTTTAACTGCTATTTTTTAAATTGTCCTTGACTGCTTCTGTTTTACTCTGAAGAAAATAATTATTTAGTTGCCTGGGAATAATATAGATTCAGTTCAATAAGAATACTGTTTACTGTGCCATGAGTCATAAGCAAATCTTAATTAATGACGACCGAGAAGCCAAACAATACCTACTTATTTATGATAAAAGTACATATAAAATAAGAGCGTGTGTGCCGAGCACACGTATCAGAAGTGAAACTTATTTTCAAAGATACCAAAGTCATCGTCTTTCTCCATGACGTGACGGTATTGCCATGACGAGACCTTGAAATTTTACTCTCAACGCGTCTAAAGAAGTTTCACTTAAAAATATAAACTTACCCTATTTCTAGTGAGCTGTCCATCTTCACTGGAACAGTTCTTTTCCACTTCTGTATTCTCCATTATAACAATATTTCACTGAAAAAGAGAAGTCTATACTGCAATCTACAAATAGCATATTTATGAAATGAGCCACTATTTTACATTTCAAATATGAACAAATTATTTCAAATCGATCAGCAATGTAAAAATAAATCTGCACTCTGCCCTTATTCCAAAATGGGTCACTGGAACGTGTTATATTTAGCACACTACCCTCACTTATCTCTAAAAGCATATTCTTAGCATTATGCTACTAATTTTGGTATTACTGCTTCCAGAAAATATGTAAATCGATTAAAATTAAAACAAATGGATATCTCTTGCAACGAAACAATCAAAGCATCAAAAGTAAGATTTGTAATAAAGAATGAAATCTTTTGAGATGCCAATATGCTCCTCATATCACCATTTTTTATTGCAGTGTCTTCTATGTTGATTACCTAAGAAATATTTGTGTTCAGGGTTCCTAGTTAAAAACTATGTTTGTCTAGATGTATCTCTAGCAATCTACTCCAAATCGGCACACACATCATCTAACTATCCAGCAAAATCAAAAGCCAACTCACCTCTCCGAAAAAAAGGTTCACTACCGAAATAATCACTATTTACAAAGAGATTGGACCTAATTGAAGGCAACTATGAACGTCTAATTAAAGCTGTCGTCCCCCCTATCGCTAAGCTCGACACGACAATCTTGGTTGGACGGTAAAGGGAACATGTTTCGGTTGTCAAGCGGTCTTCAGTCTGTGCTTCTTGACGATGGTAGACGCCATCAATCTGGAAAAGAGGAAAGGTTTTTTAGTTTTTCATGCAGATATATTTGTTAGCTTTAAAATATATTACTATACCACGAGGACCATGATGACTTAAAGCAATTTTTATTCCAGTATGATGATATTATAAGAAAAGGGTGTAAGATAAGTTACCAACACTACATTCAATCTTCCCAAACAATACACAAACGCACACACTGTTTAGTCGTCAAAGTGAAATGGCACCATTCAACTATCGTGAGTGAAAAAGAGAACTAAAGATAAAATTAGTCACATTTTGACGTGCCACTCATGTAGTACTAATAAATAAAATAAAAGATTTTACGAATACTATATATTAGGAGCTATGTTGTCTAAAATAAACCAATTTTAACGTAATAAATGTTGATTTGCAAAATAATGCATTTTATAAAAAAAATGAAATAAATTTTATTGTCTGTATTTTTTTACGAAATTGAGTGGAGTTTGCCGAATGTGGTCTTACAACTAATCATTAGATATATAAAATGTGTTATAGACTACAAAAAATCTGTTTTAGAAAAACAATCTACACCTGATTAAACATTTATTTTAATTACTTACCTATAATTTGGAGCGCAAATAAAAATCTACAAACTTATTTCAATACTGTTATCCTTTATTGTACAAAATATAAAACCAAAAGGAAATATCAAGCCTTTCTAATTTCTAATTTTCTATCAACATTCACCCTTTACCCACATAAATAGAAAAAAAAATCAAAACGAACCGCTCACGACCTCGGGCTAGTCTAACTACAAGATACCTATATATTCTAGCATTTCTATATTCCTAGACCATAGTAACTGCAGTGTGTTTCGTCGCATACATTATGTGCGATATGAACACATAAACAAAAGTTGAGGAAACAATATATTATAGTTATCACTGTTCACACGACATCGCGAAATTTGCACGTTTCCATTGTGCGGGTAGTTACGTTTTATTTGTTTCATTATTGTATGAGGCAACATTGTTGCCATTTTTAAATGTACTACTATTCATGTACTACTATTTACCTCAATAATATTTAAACTTAACACAATTTAATTTAGTAATGAAGAGAGAAATAGGGATAGTTAAGATGGATGAAGTAGATCGGCCTGGTTTTTTTTATTTACACGGTACCTAGATAATAAAAAATCTAGAAAGAAGCAAAATTTCCTATAAATTTATTAATTATTATGACGTGTTTTATGGACTTGCATATAATAATATGCAATGCCTTTTTATCAATTGATTTCAATTGCAATGTAGCCGAAATATTGCGAAGCAACTAGAACGTCTTAATTATTTTACAATAACCATTTTATATCACAGGTGTTCAACGCTACGATACGTCTTTTATCGTATCGTGACGAATGTAAAAGGAAACAAACTTAACCTTGACCTAACGCCAAGGCCTCGCTGTCAAGTGTGATGGCATACATTAACACTTTTCATTTCACATTTTAATAAATTACATAAGGGAAAGATACCAATTGGAATTACCCAATTATAATTACAATTTAGTACTACAATTAATATCTTTTATACGGTGAATTTTTTTCATCTTGTTTAATCCATTTAGAAATTTAAGTTTTAACACTACAACGAATTAAACAAAAATATACAATCTTAATTATTCTTCAATTGAAAGCAAAAATGTATACAGACAAGCAACGTTTTGGAACAGGAATTATAAAATTTGAATATCATTTTCCGACGTTATAATTTTCAAGATTATTTTTAATTGATTTCATTTACATTGTATACGTAAACGAATCAATAGCAAAATATTTCCCAACAAAAAAGGCGCACACAATTACACACGACACGTGTTCAGATACAAAAGCTTTTATCGTATCGTATAACAATGGGCACGGACACAGCCCTGACCCCATCCCTGTCCCACTGTCAAGTTCGCAGCTGCTATGCGTCACCATTGAATCGCTTTCCGATTCCAATACCTCGTGGGCCCTCTTCACAATGGGCAGTGTTGGACGAGTAGAAGCAATCATGATATGTAGAGGGCCTAAATGTATATGATCGGCCGTTAGCGTAGGTGTATGGCGACAAACATAGCAATCATTTGTTGGACCAACGCCGCCCATTGTGTAGAAGGCCTATCACACACTTGAGGAAACCGGTAATCGCTATCTACACGCGCGAACCGGAAAACCGGAAAATTTCTTAATAATTGGATTTGGACAGATAAGTTTGTTAAAGAAAAGTTGCCACTTTTTCACATTGCAGATTAACTAGAGCATCGCTGGAGGTATTCATATTTTATTCCGCTGATTATTTGTTTCGAGAACTACTGGTTCCAAGTGAAAAAGTATTTATATTTATCCAGGAAAGCGTTAGGCCTATATAAAATCAGGCTACAACAAATAGTAGCTTCAATGATAAAATATGTATAAAAAATGAAAAAAAGATGTGTGGCACTCGGGGACTGCCGCGGTAAAGCTATTGCATAGCATGCCTTCAAGCCACACCTCCGTGCCCGTCGGAGTGGGGAGCGTGAGGTTTTTTCGTTACGGAATTTCTGGATTCGGTCCCCGCGCTCAAGGCCCGGGATAGAAGCTATGCAATAGCTTAAATAAACAAGTAATAACTGCGTTAAAAACAACCGACTTCAAACTTGCACTTGCAAAATTCACAAATACCTACAGACAAAAATGCTCATAAAATAAAAACTACTGGGCCTATCCGAATAAAATTTTTATGGGACCAATTCGACACCATCCCGCATCGAACAAAAAAAGAATCACGTAAATCGGTTCAGAAACCTCGGAGTAATCGGTTTACATACATAAAAAAAAAACATACCGGCCGAATTGATAACCTCCTCCTTTTTTTGAAGTCGGTTAAAAAAATCAAGAAGCGTTGCTTAGGTAAGCTAGTTCAGTTAAATTTATTGAAGGTATAGGTGAGGTTATCGAACAAAAAGTTTTGCATTTAAACGCCTTCACACACGATATTAATGGTAATATCTGTAGATATTATGCACATCATCTTGTGCCGCAAAAACAAATCACAGTCGCTAGATTCCCGAAGTATTCCTTAACAAACAAACTGCACTGCATCTAACCATCTTTGTAGTTTGTACTATAGCATTTACAGAGATTCCATTTAAAATCCGTCAAAGAAACCCACCCTACAGATCGTATACAATAAACCAAAGAGGATTTGCCTAACAAAGGACACACGTACACAATAAGATGCCCTAAGAAATCCCGCTTCATGATCCAATCTGTTCTTTTCTGTAAACCCCTACGAGGGCTAGGTTAGTTAGGGCATCAGGACCGTTACCATGGCAACGTGCCGACATTGAACCTATAAAACTCAACCTTGGACACGGCATATGGTTATGGCTCTTTCTTGGCATGTGCTCAATGTTTCTCACCATAGTGACATGAGACATAATTATCTGTAGGTATCGGGTTGCTGGAATTACTTCGACCAACTTTTATTTGGGATAGGAGACAATTTGTGAATGGGTTGCTATATAACTTGAAATATATTTCGCAAACTTTTAATAAAACGTTGAAGTTGTAGGAAATATATTTCGAGCTACTTTGAAGCTTTTGTTCGCTTCTTTATTTTTCAATGATATCAGGTACCTACTAACTTCCTTAATCATACAAATTGTAGGACTGATGATGAAACTAGTCTGTATCGTTAGTAGTTAGTACCACATCAAAATCAAAATGCTCTTCGTAATTCCATGACCATCAAGATTTCAACTTAAAATGAGGGTAGACAAAACTGGTACTATATCCTGTACAATTCAGGTTAACGGTCGCCTTCCACGACACCTGATTACTGACCCTTAGGGCTAATAATAGAACGCTAAATACGACCCTATAAGAATGGTAAAGTTCATAATGTTGCATGATTTCGGCTGAGATGCTAATATAAACTTTATGTCAAATGGATATATATCTATAAGTATCAAAACCGTTTGCTGGTTTAGTTGAAGGGAGAAGCGGTTAAACTGGTAAATATTGTCTGATGATTTGATACATACATCGCGTATTGTTAGACCTCATTTTGAACACTATTTTTTGTCTCGATAACGTTTTAAAACAGCTGTGCCAAAAAATGAACACTAGATACATATGATGAATACACAGAATGATTATGATTTAAAATTATGAATAAATTTAATTCATCAATATTTATCAAATATCAATAGAATCATAATATTTATCAAAATATTAAACAAATCTGAACATTTTTAACAGATCTATACCTAGTCGATCTAACTTAGAAATTCAAAATTAATTCACACTGAAAGAAACAAAGAAACATTCATCAGTGGTAACTTAAATCCAATTGTCCCTAATGCATCTGACTAAGATTATGAACCTAAGATCATTTACTTATAGGATAGATGGAATAAGGGCAGACTACACATATTTCTACATAATTCTGCCCCTCAGCAGAACTGACTCACCATATTCCTATACTACTAAAGTACATAAAGGTATACGTCCCTCACGCCACCGCCTTGCACCAATCACGGTGATTCACTGGCCTCGACCTTCCCACTATCGCGATCTATGCCACAATTAATCTTACCGCCTTGCGTTTGTCTAAATCCTACTTCATTTCCTACCTATTAATATTGTAAACGTCTTACTAACGATACTTGCTACAAATCCTTCAAATAAAATAATCCATACTAATATTATAAATGCGTTAAGTAACTCTGTCTGTCTGTCTGTTACTCAACCACGCCTTAACTACTGAACCAATTTGCATGAAATTTGGTATAGAGATATTTTGATACCCGAGAAAGGACATAGGCTACTTTTTACCCAGGGTCATAGGATAGGTTTTATTCCGGAAATCCCATGGGAACGGGAACTATGCGGGAATTTCTTTTGACTGCGATGCCGCGGATGGAAAGCTAGTATAAAATAAAAACGTGAAAGTTTGTGAAGATGTATGTTTGTTATTCTTACAAAACTTAGCAGTGATGTAGCTTATGTATTAGGATAACACATAAGCTATAGCAATACATATTGCTTTTGTCAGTGGCTTCATCCTCAGAGAAAACCGCGCAGCACAGTTAGTATTATAAAAGCAACAATTTGCAAGAATGTATCGAATTCGGATACGTATTTGTTTCTCTTCGCAAAAGAACTGATCAGATCTTTACGAAATCTGGTATACGAATATATTCTATTTTTCATCCAGGTACCACGGCACGTGAGTGACGCCGAGGGTTTCAGCTAGTAAAGTAAATATTGCATTATGGGTTTCAATTTTACGCCCTGCGGCTCGCGAGGACTAATACAGCTACACTGATGATAAATGGCTTTATCGATTGGAGAATATATGTTAAATTCTATTGTAATCAATTGTTCTGTTATGTTGATGCTTATCAGTATGTATTTCTAGAAGTTTAATTTCTTTTTGAAGTGAAACTTCTTTAGGCGCGTTGAGAGTAAAATTTCATGGTGGCGTCATGGCAATACCATCACGTCATGGAGTAAGGCGACGATTTTGATATCTTTGAATTTTGGCAATGAAGCTTCACTTCTGACATATGTGTTTTGCATACCTACACACCTATTTTAGTTAAAGTTAGGAATTTGAATATGCGATTATTTATTCCGAAAAACACTATCACATAGCAAATGCTATGCTAAAACTAAGCTTAAAAACAATTTCCCATAATTTTTGCAATCTTCGTTTAGCGTTTATACCTAAGAATCTTCGTTTAGTGTGTTAATTATACAGCCGAGTCATTGTTCTTTAGTTTCTAGTTTAGGTTAAGTACACTATGATGAATCAGTGGCCAGTTACGATATTAATAAACTTTAAAATCTTTTATGCTACAAAGAAAAAATAATATAATCTATACTAATATTATAAAGCTGAAGAGTTAGTTAGTTTGTTTGTTTGTTTTTTTGAACGCGCTAATCTCAGGTCCGATTTGAAAAATTATTTCGTTATTAGATAGTCCATTTATCGAGGAAGGCTATAGGCTATATATCATCACGCTAAGACCAACAGGAGCGGAGCCACGCCGGTGAAACCGCGGGGCGCAGCTAGTACAAAATGTAACACAAACGTACGTACCTTTCTGTCCATACCGTTTCACAGACGAACAAAAAACATTCTTAATTTCAATATAGAATCCACACTACAACCACATTACTCAGTTACCTATCCTGGATCGATGAACGGCTAGTTTCTGAACTTGAGAATTAATGTGTTCACATACATTAAAATATTTAAGAAGTATTTAAGAATGGTTTGAGACATTCTTAACATCAAATATACTCATACTAAAACAATTATTTATTCAATCTATTCTAGAAGCACTTTTAATCGTCATGACATAGTTTTACCATTTACCACCCGGAAAGCAATTTCTACGGAGAAGACCCGGCCAGAAACTGCGAAGTTGCACTATTAAAATCATGTCTATTTTACATAATACGTACATATATATAAAAATACTCAATTCATAAACTGCCAGTTATAGTTCAAACTATGTTACCTAGCTAGCTATCCTGGATCGATGATAAGCCTAGGTGAGCCCAGTTCAGTGGGTCGACCGGGATGGCCGCGGGACTCTGACCCGATATAGTATGTAGGTCACCCCCACCGATCATTACCTAGTACGTTTGTTGCCGTTTTACATGTGCTGCATATTGTTAAAATGATAACGATATACGTTTTAGATAATTGTGTCTGTAGGTACGTAGAGATAGTAATAATGTGATAGACAGGATAATTTTGTTTGCTGTATTTGTTTGTTGCGATATTACTCAAAAAAACGACGTGTGTCCCTCGGGGACTGCCGCGGTAAAGCTATTGCATGCTATGCCTTCAAGCGACACCTCCGCCCGTCGGAGTGGGGAGCGTGAGGTTTTTTCGTTACGGAATTTCTCGATTCGGTCCCCGCGCTCAAGGCCCGCGATAGAAGCTATGCAATAGCTTAAAATTACTCGATGTAGAAACTCTTCGAACATTACAAGTTTAGTTATCAGAGTATATTTATGGCCTGCAGTTAAAGGTACTGCAGAAGAATTAATTCCTCCTATGGTTGAAACGAAAAATAGTATTCTCTTTAATTGAATTAATTGCTAAAGAGTTAGTTAGACCTTTAAAATATTCAGCATAGTGACATTGCATTTCTAATTCAGGATTGGCACGTCCATGCCGTGAAAATAACACTATTATAAAATATTTCTGATAAATTAAACAAATATCAGACAACAGACTCGAAAAATTCGTCAGACCCGGGGACTAAAAAGACCAAGAAGCTTATATCTAATACACTGGAGATTGCACTATGACCAATAACTTGTAACAAGAAAATATGATCTAGAATGACGTCAGTCATGTTTTTTGTCTCTTTCTGTTGAGTGACCACGCTGGTTTGTAAATTCAGGATTTTTCAAAATAGAAAAAACTAAAAATCATGGTCTATAAATAATAACGACAAAGGTATATTTTTAACAGTATTTATATTATAATATTATGGTCATACTTTATAGGTACATACAATTTTAATTGGTATAGAATGATAGTTTTAAACAACTTTTGGCTACAAAGCTTGGATATGAACCGATATATAGCATTAGCATCCTTTGTAAATAGAGGAAAGTTGTGATTTGCATCAGATGCTGTTTACCAAATTGTAAGCTACTCAGATCTTCTTTTGAAACGCGTTGCTTCAACTGGTCAATTTCCAGCCAAAATCATCAAAGAAAAACTGTTTAGCGGCCTTGCACAAATTTCAGCTAACTTTACAAAGTTCATTTTTCAAAAGGTATTTTTTTCTGGGTCGTAATCCTCAGTAACCTTGATGGGCACATATATTTCTTTTTATTTTACTTTTTGGAAAGCTGAAATACGTAAAACAAAAAAATATAAGGTAAGTTAAAAAAGTATAAATTTCAATGTAAAAACGAACAATCTTATAACTACATGTGAGTGCAATACCGATGTCGTGTGTTGTTTCATTACTAGTAACAATCTTTAAAATGGTGTTCTAAATTTTCATCATAATATTGTTATTACAATATATTCTCCTCGCTATCCATAAAAACTCGTCATCATGGTTACCTTACTTGTTAAATTTGTTTATTGAAAACTTGTTGAAAAATGATAAAGTATTGGGGAAATAAAAAAATTTAACATGACTGCTTACTAAAATGATGCTAAATTAGACAATTTTTGCCATTGAAATGATTCTAAACAGGTAAATGCAGGAGTATTGAGGAATATTGTAAATAACGTAAATATACACTTGCCTGTGAAATTCTATGCCAGAATTCGGTGTCCAAACGCTTCTGCAATTTTGCACAATACAATGCATTCTTTATATTCGGAAAATATTCATTAAATAAGCAACAATATTAACTTAAATATTCGAAGCGACGCAATTTTTTTGACACACATGCCATATTGACAAAGTGAGAGTTGCTACAATTTTATTATGGTGACTACCCATAATCAGGGAGTATCGCTTTTTAATAATTGGTTCAGATACTTATTTTATTTAGCATAAATAATAATTGTTTCATCCAACAATGCTTCTGAATGACGTTTTCGGCAATTTATCAACAAACTCATGTACAAAAACTAACCTTTTGCACAGAATATTACAGCATACATAGTAGCCTTGGGAAAACTTCGTATTAACAGTGGCAATACCAAGTTAGGTGTGAAAGTGATAAAAAACATGAACTGGGCAATATTTTCTTGTTACACGTCAATGTTCATACCGAAATCTCCAGTGTATTAGATATAAGCTTCTTGAAAAAGACCATAGAAAATCATCAACATTGGCAATTGCTTTGACAGTGAGTAGTGACAGAGTCGAAGCAATTAGGCATCCTTTGTTCGATTGGGCACCGAGCGGAGAGGCTTGATTGCGAACATGGAAGACTGATAATCAACTGGGAATAGGCTAAATTGAAAAGTAACACATCTGGTCTAGCTTTAAAGTTGTTAGTAATATGCTTTCCCTTAAAAATAAAAGGTGTTGTATACTACTGATGGAATAATTGTTTGAAATGAATACGAAAAAGTTGTGGATAAAAAGTTTTATAATTTTGAACATGTTTATAAATTTTGAAGTTACAGTGATGTATGTAGTCCAAGAGCAATTAACTGACAAGCAGTTGTAATAAAATCTCTATCCATATCTATAATTATTTTTAAAACTTTAGCAACCAAGTTTTGTGAACTTTTAAACTTTGTGAAGCACGGCTTGTAGTACAACAATATGTGTTTCCGATTCCACGGCATGACATCCACTAACAAGTTGGCTAAAAGGTACTAATATAAAATTGACACAAATTTACAAGTACCCGCATTTATTACCTTATCGCATTTTACTATAATATATCGCGCATATAAAAAAATCTTGACCCTAAGATCGACAATAGACCAACGAAGCAGGTTACGCAATATTTAGATATACCCACCTAATTGTACCAGATGGCCACTAAAGATACAAGAATTAGACGATAAAACGTCACACAAATTTACACCCTAAACAGCAGAACTAAAGACCTATTTCTCATAAAATATGCTGAACAAATTCAAGGACGCACAGTATCAAGGTCAAACCGGTTTACAGGAAAATAATACCTAACATTAAGAACATAAGATCGTTAATGATCAAGCAAATGCAGGGCGAGTGGCGTTGAATGGTGCTCATTTAGGTATATTAGTGAGAAATACATGAAAATTACAACTGTGAAACTCTACTAGCTTGTATAATGACTCATTATTAATGAGGGTGTGAATTTAGAAAATAAAATTGCCAAGGAACATTTTAATACTGATGAAAAATAAAATATTCTTACTAATTTTACAAACGCCTAAAGCTTTGAGAATGTTTACGAATGTAGGTTTGCTCCCTTACGCAAATTCAGCTGATCACATCTAAATGAAATTTGGTACAGTACTCCAAAATTAATAATGCACATGCAAATCTTCGCTAATTGTCGTATTTCCAAAATGTAATTCATTTTACTAAACAAATTTTACTAAATTATGCATGAAGAAAATGATAATGCATTTAACCACTCTATATACATATCGTCTTCGGACGCTCCGGGAATATGACAGTTGTCGAACTGTGACTAAGATTTCTATGCGCATTATCACTTTTGGAGTACTGTACATAGATTATAGTATGAATCCGCGAAAAAGTTATTCTATCTGATAAGAATTAGGTCACAACGCGAGTGAAGCCGCGCTGTCTCCAGATAGTATGAAATATATATTAATAAAATGATCTGATGCTTGCTAACAACTCTCGAGAATATTACCTAGAGTTGATGCAATTATTTTCATCAATATGTATAGAATATAATGTAAACGTCCTAGCTTGTTACCCAAGTTATTTAGGAAACTGCAATAGTTGGGAGATTTTGGTTCCATTACTGGAAATATTCAAACTTGTTCTCGAGGAAAACTTATAATGGGAAAGTACAATATGAACTCGTATCCTACATAATAATATGTTTAGAAGTGCATTTTGCTATGAAGTTTGCTATGAGGTTTGTTCAATGCCTTGTTGGTATTACTATAGTAGAGCCATTTTAATAGGCAACATTTGACAGTTTAACAAAATTCAACAACGTAACCTAGTAACGACGACATAGAATAACATGATATTTCGTTTTGTTAGAACTGCACATTTACTTAACTTTTTTCAATAACGATTACATATTTTTAATAATAATGACCGATACAAGTAATTTTAAGATTTCATTTTACTGATAAACCATCCTAAACATAATAAACAATTTCTGAATTGAAGAACTGACGTCGCTACAATTTTGTGTCAATAAACCTTTTTTCTTTTTAAATACTAGAGACGTTACTCTAAAAATCGAAATCAGACATCTAGAATCGAATGCATTGATTACTTGTGAATAAAAATCATCATAAATTAATAAATTCGATTGACAAATGTTTCAAATCCGTATCGATTAATACACTTTAATCGATGTTTTTAAGCAGGTTACCTCTCTTCGAAGATAAAATTGATAGACGTCAAATGTTGCCTATTAAATTGGCTCGACTATAGTTGGTACAATTCAGGCGTAACTCAATTTCAAAACATATTTATTTGCATATTGACTTTTATCTACACTAATATTATAAAGAGGAAAACTTTGTTTGTTTGTTTGATTGTAACGAATAGGCTCATAAACTACTGGACCGATTTTAAAAATTCTTTCACCATTCGAAAACTACATTATCCACGAGTAACATAGGCTAGGTTTTATCCCGGAAATCCCACGGGAACGGGAACTATGCGGGTTTTTCTTTGAAAACGCGGGCGAAGCCGCAGGCGGAAAGCTAGTATATTATATTCCTTGTATTTTTATTGGAATTAAATTAATGTTATAATATAGGAATCGCCAAATCACGTGCGCGTGGATTAGAAAAACGTTTACTACTGTAAAGTGGGTGCGAACTTTAATCCGGTAAAATAGATACTTTTCATGCACTCATATAAGTTAAATTCAAACATCACCCTCAAAACTACCACTATAGGTACTTAAAGAACATCAAACTACCCACATTTTGATTATTCTCGTTGAGATCATTATTGTAAAAAAAAAAATTGTGTTTAAATGGTAATCTATTAAAATCTTTTCTATACGATATTTAAACGGCTGGGCTGATTTTGCTTTTGGTATTTTTGTCGTAATCTATGGAAGCATTTTAACTGCGAGAAACACATCATCTAGTCTAGTGTTTTATAAAATTGCGAATCTGTAGCTTTCATTCATATAATATATCCCAGGACTACTTATATTAATTCATTCATACATTTCCCAGGACTATTGCATCCAACAACCGACTGTAGGAGGCGCCGGGTGCGCGTGTGCGGTGTCCCGTTGACCCGATAAACGGAGTTATACCTACCTACCTATCTAGCACTATAGTATTTGTCGCTGAATGAATTTAGTGGCTAGCTATGAAAATGGTTATTGTTTTGCATGATAAATATTATGTCTTTTTAAGACTGATATAAGGTGCTCTTATAGGTGAGATTACACGCGTTACACAAGAACTAAACTTGCAACAGTAATATCGTAATTAATAAATCGCGTTTCAAATCCGTAAAATGGCTTAAATTTCTGAATTGATTGAAAAGCAATGTTGTAAACTTACGAAAAAATTGATTTTCGCATGCAAACGTGTGAATAAGAAAAGTATTTCAGTAAGGATTTACTGCTACCATTTTTAATGTTTTAAATCTCTCTTCTATGTCAATCAATTGAATTCTAAGGAATAAGTTCTCTCGTATTATTAAAATAAACTCCAGCTAGATAAAGTAGATAAACGTATCTACAGCTTACGTCAATCTCATACATTCGTAGTCTATTCTATTGAACGCTACGCTAACAGAAAGCCACTTGGCTAGGGGGGCAGTTATTACAAGCAACATTGCTCCCATTTAAATTCACGATTTCAAGAAATAATTATTTCCACAATCAAATCTCTCGGAGTTGTTGTAGACTGTTATTTTTCGTTTAATATCTTGGTTAAAATAAACTAAAAGTTGTAAATATATTTTTAAGGGCAGATATTTTAGCATAGCAACGAAGGGGAAATAATTAACAGATAGTGCCTGTATCAAGTTGATTAGAACTTAGATGAAATGTTTGTGATTAACTTTAGTAGATTACAAATAGTATAACATAATAGATAACGATTTTTACTATAGCAAATGATACGGTAGATGAAACCCAGGTATGGTTTTCGCTTTAGAAACATAGGACAGTTCTGTATCATGATGTATTAAAAATCTAATATAAAAATAATATGATCTGAATAGGGCAACTACAGATATTCGTCTCTGTAGAAACTACTTAACGAACTGCGTGGTTAATCTCAATGACGATTCAAAAAGCCTGCAGTAGGTACATAAATATTACATGTAGTTTAATTTCTTTATCTAGAAGGATAAACCATTTAGTTCAGTAGCTTAGGTACCTAAGTTCTTCAACAATAGAAATATAGACTAATAAAAAACTTTGATCTGATAAGATCTTTTAAATAGGTGCTAAACGCATCCACCACATACCTAGTACCACAACCAACATTGCACATAAAAATTACACCAATCAAAATCAATCGTTTCCAAAGCCCATAAACACGCACTTAACATTACCCGCCCACCCCTTTCCTGCAATACGAAAATATTCACCACCTCCAAGGTCAGATGTTTCACCGTTCACGGCTCAGATGAATGAAAGCACGCGGTACATAACATAACATATAATATGTACTTCCGCCTGTTTAGCCGATGTAAGAGCGCTTTTCCACCAGAGATGTACGAGGATGCGTAGCGAGGGATGTGTGTGTATTGTGTAAAGAACCAATAGTATCACTTCAAGCGCTAAATGAATGGCGGCTGCACATTCGTGCCGTGAAGACTGAAGCTCCGTGAACGGATTTCGCTCGCATTCGCGCACGTTGCCTGACCAGATTTTGTCCCACAACAAAAAAATTCGCGCCTCCATCACGCCATCTCTAGTTACATCATAGTAACATTGTGATTTTGACAGCAGCCATGTCCCTTTCACGGCTGGATTTACGAACGACTACGAGCCCTATGCATGTGGAGGACACTATCCACGCCACGAATTCGTGCGTGAATTCACGGCGCTAATGTGGAGCCACCATAAGATTAGCAAGAGGAATGCTGCGCGCGCGTCATCAGTGATCACTGACGTCACGAGAAACGCGTGTTAAACTGCGACTGATTTGTGAATGTTTCCGCAATTTGGCTAATGTGGACCATTTCCATGGAACGAATTGGTAAATTATAATATTATGAAAGTTATGTCATAATTCGACAAAGCAATATCAAGCTTAAACTTCCAAAAAAGATTTGAAAGTCCTAATCTACACATGTTTATTGGATTATCATCATCAGGAGCAGGATATTGCAAACAAATATTTTAAATATTTTACATTTACTTACTTATTATATCTTTACGTTTTCTTCACACAGTTAACAAATTACACAGTTATTATTAGAATGCTAATAAAACACGAGTTTTAAAAATTCAAACACCTCGATGTAACGGCAGGTCATAGAAATGTTTTGCTATTTAGTAAACGATCCTTTGGATTTTTTTATAATAGGTACAAGTCTATAAAATCTAAAGAAGTCGAAGCCACCCAAAGATCCATTAGCAACCAATTCTGAACTGACATTTTCTCAGACCAATTATTACTTTATTTTTTTATTTATTTATTACATTTAATTCAGGTGACAGACAATAAATTGTACAGACCCATAGGATAAATACCTTACATACTAACATACATATAAATTACTAACGATCCCCAAAAAATTTTCCCCAGTGATGTGTCTCCTAAGCTGTCAATTCTACCATCACCACCCCATACCACGTCCTTGAAACCCAACATGTGTTAGAACGTGCGAACACACGTCCGCGTCATTCAGAGCGATCTTTACAGTTGCTATTTTTGCACCTGACTCGTTCGCGTCACTGACGGATTCCTGCAGCGTAAAAAAACACATGTGGGCATATTTATATACACCCAGTTTGATTTAGCTCGCCGTTTATTGAGGAAAATCTTACTACTTATATTATTAATGCGATAGTTTATGAGGATAAATGGATGGATGTTTGTTACTCTTTTACGCAAATACTATCTACTTAACCGATAACAATAGAATTTGAAGACCCAGTATAGGACATAGGCTAATTATTATCCCGGAAATGCTTGTCAGCTCAAGACCCATAATTAGACATATAAGCTACTATGTATCCCGTAAATCCCACAGGAACAGGAACTATGCGGGTTTTTCTTTCCGTGTGCGATCGCCTTGATTTAGACGGTAGACTTCAAAAATCGCTTGCGTAAGCTCATCTTTTTTAATCGAGACGGCGTACGTTGCTTGTTTTGTAACGGTGTTTTTATGTGAACGTTCTACCCACGAGCAGTGTATTTCGAAACGAATAGTTCCTGTTAGAAGTTTTATATTCCCAGTCTTGTATCGTCTGTTTATTTTATAACTTCCCTAAACCATTTTTTACTAAAGTAACCATATTTTTTGGAAAGTTTACCAAGTTTAATAAAATGTAAGCATCTGTCCCTGTTTATGGAACATCTAATTATTCCTACACAGTATATTCAACGATTCAAGATGTCTAAAATGACTAATCCAATTCCCATGAAGAATAACAAAAGCTAGTCCAATAGAAATTCAGTCAGTGAATATGAAAAACGTCCTAACGATTACATCGCTTCAATTCACTTGATATATTTGAACCGTGAATATTCCAACACAAGTGACGCATCCGACTGCCCTACTGACATATTGAATACAATGTGTTACAGAAACAGAGTTCTTCTGGATCAGAGACAATATGGAGTATCTTTAGTACTAACCTATATAATAATGTATGATCAGAGATCGAAAGCTTTATAAAATTTTGAAATGAGTAAGTATATCAAACTACCGCCAATATAAAATTGATGTTATAGAAGTTAGGACGATATTTTCTTCTTTCATAATATGACATACTCTGTACTAAGTACGATCTGCTAGGGAAATATTTGCTAGACAAAATGTATAAACTATAAATAAAAAATATTAATGGCATAGGAAAGCTTTCCGCTACGAAAATACGCAATAACGAAAAACTCCATTCAAATATCGCAAATTGAATTTACTCTATAGTTCAAAATTATCTTTCTACTAGGTTTCCGCCCGCGGCTTCGCCCGCGTTTTCAAACGAAAACCCGCATAGTTCCCGCATAGTTTTAGTGGATTTCTGGGATAAATCCTATCCTATGTGTTAATCCAAGTTACCCTCTATATGTGTGCTAAATTTCGTTGTTATCGATTCAGTAGAATTTGCGTAAAAGAGTAACAAACACACACAGGCACATCCTCACAAATTTTCGCATTTATAATATGAGTAGGACATGTTTTATAACGATGTGGCAATTTATTGGTGGTATAGAATATTCATCATAGAAATACTTATACATATTGTATAAGTTTTCTCTCTTCAAAGCGTTTTAAAACTTCAATACGAAATTTGCAACAGATTGAAAAATGGGTTACAATTTAAACCGCTCAAAAACACGACGAACATTGTACATGCAAACGAAGCAAGTAAAAAATAAAAGTTAGCGAATAATCGATGGCACGTGTAAACTCTTATTCGATATTCTATAGTCCATATAGGTGATAAATTAAATCTATAGACATTTCATAATTAAAATGCAGCGCTGATTACTTTATCTTGATGAAAAATTAATAGACCTGAGTTAAAACTCTTCACTGCAATATTAATTAAATGAGTAATAATTTTTTATCCGTGTTGGTTAGGATCTCTGCTATCGACTAATTTTATGGTTTGTATCATTTTATTAATTTTTAGGACAGTGGTAAACCAACTAACAGCCTATTTAAATTCGTTTTCCACCCATACTTTCATACAATATTTGCCACTTTAATTGTTAAACAGAAAATATCCAGAAGTGATCTACTACTAGATTTTAATCATAACCAATTAGATTTTCAAAATTGTTTTTTTTTAATAAACGTTCGTCATTGCCATTATGCCTACTTGAATACGAAAAAAGAAAACAAAAATAAATGCCCGTATTGAGGAGGAAACTGTATCCGCACAAAGTTAAGGATATCAGCTTCATTAACGCAGTTATTAAGATTAGGTACAACCAATTGCCCAAAAGCGTACTTACACAGTAACATCGACACTGCAACTCACTCAAACACCATGTATCAGACATCAGCCAAATCATCGAGCAAACGTTCACCGCCCACCACCTTGTCGATAGATAGCATTTCACTCATTAGTTTCCATATTTACACAGTGATGAGATCAGCTTATCGATATTTGCTATAGATAGGGAGAGCATTAGCAAATATGTCCATCGTATCTGCTCACTTATGCAAAATTACGCGTAACGTGATCAAAAGCCTGACCGACTATAGTCGGTAAGTTTATAAACGGAACATCGTCAAACGTCACATACCTACCGTTCAAATTTCATTTATTTTTACACAATAAAATTAATTATGAGTATGATTTCCAAATCAAGTATACATTCATCACTTATAAATTGCTTTGTTCATATATAAAACCGGTAATCCATCGACATACCAGGCTATCAACGCCCATCCCTAACGGCATTGACTTTGACGCGCCGGTGACGTCACGCGCTAATATGCCGGCTAATATTCGCTAGTGACGTCCACACTATTAGCGGTAATACAAAACATCGATGTGCCAAATGACACAACGCTTTGTGAAAACATAAATAAACAAGTGTAATAATACGCCTCGGGGCGGGTTCGTCGTACGTTTGGCGGAATCTTTGTCTCTCCGTGTTCAGAAATTCACGGTAATGCCTTTTGCAATGATCCAAAATCTACGTGAAAAATCAGAACCTTTAAATGTTATAATGATTTCCAATGTATTCGGATTTTTAAATTGAATTTTCAGGAGCTTGACGAGAATCGTAAAAATTTCGACCTGAAAAGGTGAAGGTAGTGTCTTAAAAATTGGTTTCCCTTTTCACATTATAGGAAGTTTAGATGGGAACAGTTAAATACTGTAAAATAACATGTCTTAAACCGTATTTTCACGTTCGCAGTTATAAAAAGCGAACAGTCATCGATCGGACGCGGTGGCTTGCCAAAAAATGGTTACCGAGCTGAAACCATACAGGCCAAAAAACTTCGATAAACAACAATTTTAAATAAACCATGTCAATCTAGATGCAGAGTAAGATGGACAAGTTCTATGACAGATGTTTGACGCACATACGAATAAGCTTTGTTATTTCGCATTCATTTTATCGTTTTCACGTCGTTATTTTCTCATTTTATCTTTTCTATGCTTTATTACTTACAAACAATTTGAATATTTTCAAATTGTTTTACTTCACCGAGTAGGTAAGTACCTACCTACAATCATGTAGTAGGTAACGTTTTCTTTGTATTTTTTTATTTTTATATCGAGGTAAGTTACACATTGTTAACACACTGTTAAATTATCGTACCTGTAAGTACCTATTAAATTATGTCTAGCTCGATACACTCACATTTGTAAGCCATGAATGGCTTATGTGATTATTGACTTATTTAATTATCATTATTATATTTTTCTTTACCTGAAGTATGTACATATTAACCTCTAAAATCCACGAAACAAATCAATATACACCTATTATTATGTACATTTCATTGATGAGTTTTAAAAATAAAGTTCGATCTAGACTATCGACCCGATTATATTATTAGCGCTTACAAGTCTAGATCGACTAAGCGCCAGTTATCTTGATATATTGGCAATTGAACTATAAAGCTTCTATTGTCAGCTCAAAAACTTCCTCCTGACGTATCTGCAGATAAAACACCATGATTTAGAATCAACTGTAAAATTAACATTTACGAGTAAAGTTGGAGATGTACAGGGCTCTGATTATAACAATGTTTTCATTTCAAACTCTTACACATTTCTTTATTAGTATTCCGCTTAAATAAGCGTGATTGTATTGTCAATTTAAATAGACAATTATGTTTGAGTAGTAAACGCAATTCAGATTCTTAACTGAAAGCTAGGGTATTATAATAATTTAATACACTAGGTTTCTCCCAATTTGTTGATATTATGTTGTACAACAAATAATAATTATTTGAACTATTTATTGACTGCGCAATGTCCCAATTTAATCAATGCAAAAGGAAAGCAAGAATAGATTATCGACTGAATATGGATGGATGACAATTATATACCGATTCCGATACCAACTGCGTTATTAAATCCACGGGCTGCAGCTTACTTTTCCAAGCAAACCCACACAAAAAGATTAACCAAAACACCGCCCAGTGCACCACCAGCCTAACTAAAACGATTTATAATTAATGCCAGGCTAGAAGCGGCTATTTCCAGTTAATGTACCATTCGCTAAACACCGACGCTGATGCATTATGTCGTAAACAGGGAGACGTCTGATCTCCAAGTGTTAGAGAAATAATAATCAATGTTTACGTGAAAGAAATACAAACGAACTTACGATCAAACAAACATTGTTTTAATAATAGCGAAGTGCTTTTGATTCGTCAATATTGAGACTGACCAGAATATTGATCTAAATGAGGAAGATGGACGTTAACCATAAGACGATATATTATGTAGTATGTTCGCTAATAGTACTTTAGACTCAAAATCCGTTCTGTTACCCAGGAAGTCGATTTTGACTCCAACTTCCAAGGTAATTTTAATTCCATAATACCGTATTATGCTGACTTTAATACTATATATTGCAGACTATTTAATTTTTCCAATGTCTTTCTACCCCTATGTATGCTTATAGATAGATCTTTAGAATTACGCAACGGATATTGACACAGTTTTTTAAATAGAAACAGTGCTTAAAAGGAAGGTTTTAGAATAGGTACAGTTTCCAGAGAACCTCTCTTTACGGCATAATTTACCTCTAATACATTATACAAGGTCGCGAAGGGTGAAAACAACAACCTAGGCATAAGGCATTAATGTCATGGCCACTTGATTCAGTGTGATTCATCCAATCCAATCCAACCCTTACCAGAAACTGCTTACTGCTACGTAACTATACAGTCATCGGAATATATATTTTTTACACAGTGCCCTATTTATCGTTCTGAAGAATCTGCGATGGTCACGATATGGTAGCAGGGTCATTTGAATGTGGGCGTATTTCGGAGAAAATTTCGATGTTTATAAGGTGCTAGTTACCTGGTATTAGGTCATCGATGAATTCACATTTATATAGAAAAAAAGGCGCTCATGATTTACTTGTGAGGGGATTCTAAAGCCTGTAACACAGTTTTGAACTAAGACAGGCTTTAATTTCCCCAAATTGTAGTGTATTATTTTAAAACTTTTTCAATAAAGATTTTTTCTATTTCTATTTAAAACCACAGTGCCATACTTTTAATTAATATGTTGTCTTTTTTTATGCTTTATGCTCATATAATTTTATAAATATCTAAATATTTTTATACCAGAATCGAATCATCTGCACTAATATGAGACTTTATCACTATCACTAACATAGTATAAAACAAAGTCGTTTTCTCTGTCCCTATGTCCCTTCGTATGCTTAAATCTTTAAAACTACACAACGGATTTTGATTTGATTTTTTTTAACAGATAGAGTGATTCAAGAGGAAGGTTTTAGTCATTGAGTTATAGTACATATTAACTCAATGGTTTTAGTACCTATATAATTTATTATGTTTTAGACAAAGCGGGCGAAGCCGCAGGCGGAAAGCTAGTATTCGATATATAGGTATTTAAATATCGATTTATCGTAGTACAAATGAATCTACCTACCGTAACCATTAATTTGATAGCAAAATAATAAAAAACAAACATGCTAATGGCAGTAATGGCTCTAATGAGATCACGTGGTCCATTATCAAATGGTAAATATAATTAAACTAGTAACTATTTGTTATTTTAATCGAACTTTTTGAATCAATATTAATCAGTCATTTTTATGAAAAAGTCAATCATTATTGAAATTTGAAAAAAAATCCACCCTATGTGTTTGAAAAAAGGGTGGTTACAGTTTCAGTTCCTTCTACGGTTTATTTTTTTAAGTTTTATTTGTTATTCATGTTATTGCCAGTTTCATCACAATGTTTCATTTCATTGTTCCTAGCAATCATAGACAAAACAAACAAAAAACAAAACACAGTTGAATTTGGAACCTCCTATATTTTTGGTGGCGTCTGCGTCTGTTGAAAACATAATCTATACTAATATTATAAAGCTGAAGAGTTTGTTTGTTTATTTGTTTGAACGCGCTAATCTCGGGAACTACTGGTCCGATTTGAAAAATTCTATCGGTGTTAGATAGCCCATTTATCGAGGAAGGTTATGGGCTATATATCATCACGCTACGACCAACAGGAGTTGAGCCACGGGGGTGAAACCGCGCGGAGCAGCTAGTAAATTATAAAATGTACATCTTATCGCACTATAAGCATCACTATGGAAAACCTCTATTATAATAAAGTAGGAAAATACATTATTTTTAACGACATAACAACTGGAAAATTGACACTTAGGCAACGGAATAAACATGTAGTTTCTTATGAATCATTATGTAATTATTACACAATTCAATAACATAATATATTACACAATACCTACATATTATATACCAAGATAATACCTACAGACGTATCTAATAATAACTTTAATAATTAACATATAGCTTGCTAGAGAATATAAAGTACATTATACCTATGTACCTACATAGATTAAAAACCCATACTAATATTATAAACTAGCTTCCGCCCGCGACTCCGTCCGCGCGGATGTCGGTCTTCGCGTGGATGGTTTATTTCGCCATTTTGAGTAACTCTAACAATGACATCTTATAAATATCTATTGGACCCAAATACGGCTAGGTCTATAATAATACGCCACGTGTGTTCGCGGTTCTACAGAACAACGTCTATGGATAAAACTGAAAAATTTAGATTAATTTTTTTCTACGTATTTTTCCAGGATAAAAAGTATCCTATTTTACGCCCAGGATAATAAGGTATAATTATACCAAGTTTCATCGAAATCGAACCGTTAGTTTTCACGTGATGCCTTCACATACAGACAGACAGACAGACAGACAGACAGACAGACAGACAGACAGACAGACAAAATTTTTTTTAATCACATATTTGGGTTTGGTATCGATCCAGTAACACCCCCTGCTATTTATTTTTTCAATATTTTCAATGTACAGAATTGACCCTTCTACAGATTTATTATATGTATAGATGCGTAGTGTTTGTTTGTCTTTCTTTTACGTCGTAACGCAGTTATTTTATTGGAACGAAGTTGCGGGGCTAGAGGGAAAAAATTGGAGTAACATTGCAGTTGAGTATAGTAACTAAAAATTAAATATGTGAGGGTAGTTGATAATATAAGCACTAAACAACATCTTTCTAGAAATATTGAAATACCTACCTGTACCTACACAGTTATTTGCGGCTACAAGGTAAGGTTTGATGATTTTTCATAATCCATACTAATATTATAAATGCGAAAGTAACTCTGTCTGTCTGTCTGTTACTCAATCACGCCTAAGCTACTGAACCAATTTGCATGAAATTTGGTATGGAGATATTTTGATACCCGAGAAAGGACATAGGCTACTTTTACCCCGGGAAATAGGATAGGTTTTATCCCGGAAATCCCACGGGAACGGGAACTATGCGGGTTTTTCTTTGACTGCGCGGGCGAAGCTGCGGGTGGAAAGCTAGTATTTATATATAAATGATAATAGTCAATAGACCACGATTTTGGTATGTGTATTATATTTATAAATTAAAACACTTTCCTATTGTAACATCGCTATAGTGCAATTCAAGTTTTTTTTTTAATAACTAACTATATGTATATTTATTGATTAAAAATATCAAAAGTTTATTATGATGTAATACAATAAATAATAATAAGGGATTATTTTACAGGTCATTGAGTATCTAGCTGTATTATTTTCAACACTTTGGCAAGACTGCATGAAAATAAAAAGGTAAGTCTTGTGTTCGAAATCGCAATTTGCGTAACGTAACGGCACCGGTTTCCGACTAGCCTCCTCTATCCGACCATTTTGATTTTTATTTGATAAAACGTTTAAAATACGCGTGACACTCGTGAAACTGAAGGCTTTCGATTCAATCACTTATCGTACGTCATCTGTCCAAAATTGGGTTTCAAATTTTAACCGACATTTCGTCAATCCAAGAAAAGCTAGGCGAGGGTGTAGTTTGTATTGAATTGAATGCGAAAAAAACATAAAACGGTGAAAATAAACATTTGGATTTTTACGCTAAATACTCTGGTAAGTTTGTGGTTAATTTACTTTGAACGTTTTATTGGTGTTTTAAATTATTAATTTTAAAATATACATGCAAAGATAGCGTGTTTTTATAGGTTTTTTTGGACAAATAATTATGGACGGAATGAGGAGCTTTTCAAAATAACAACATTCCGAAATCCGACCGAATCGGTCGGTAAACGGAATTTCGCACTTTGTAAAAGAAGGTAATTATCTATTATGCATGTTGTTTTGTGGAGGTTTCGTATTAAGTTATTTATTCTAAACGCTATGCTTATATACTACACCTGTATGCGACCAATGCTAACTTTAATGGATTATTTGTAATATACGTTTTAACTGACACTCTTGTTTGATTTTTTCGTTATTCATTTACAAAGACCGGTCTGGTTTAAAACCCCTATATTTTACGTTTATGACACATAATTGCATAACTACGAAATTGTGAGATCTTTATAAGTGTACATATGAAATAGAAATGAACTAAAAATGAATATCAATTTCGGTTTAGAGGCTTTATTACGCAAATTTAGGTTTGGTCGGAATCTAGGTGCGATATATTTCCCTGTTTCCGTCCAACTGGGTTGCTTTTGCTTGCGCTGTGCTTGAGTGAAATTGCATGCGTTTATTTCAGGTCATCATCATGAGTGATAAAAAAGAGGCTGAAGTAGATACCTACTTCAGCCTTGAAGATAATGAGATGATAATGAGAGAATGAGAATACTCTCATTAGCTGAAATAATACTTTTGGTGAAATGGATTTTAGAATTGGGCAAAGTAGTCAATGGGACATTCTAATTTAGTGTGGATGTGCCAGTGAGGCATATTATGAGTTTGCGTTTGAGTAAATGTAATTTTAAACTACTAAAGTCTAACATAGAGTTAGTTTTTGTTATTATAATAAATGCTTAAATATTATTTAAAACTAGCGGTCCGCCCCGGCTTCGCCCGTGGTATATATTTAAAATATCTCTCCATAAGAACCATCCTCGTACTTCAAGTAATATAATAAAAAAAGAATTATCGAAATCGGTCCACGCGTTATGCAGTGAAAAGTCGAAACGGGTTTTTACGAATTTCCATTGTATTTCTATTACCATAAAGTTGATTTTAGTAGAAAATATTTGACTGGTCGGAATCTAGCTACTCAGTGGTCGGAAACACGTGTATTTGTACTCAGTCGGTCGGAAAATGGTGCTTTCAGTTAATTTCCAGTTGTGACAGTTAAAATCCAAATTTAGGTAATAAAAAGCCATTATGAAATACAATTATGTGCATATTTTAAAATATAAGTTCGTAATCTTTCATAATATCATTTTTTCTTATGACCTCTAGAGTATTTAATTTATCTTTTAAAGGATTCATTTAGCCGTATCAATCAGTGGTCGGTATTCGGTGCCATTACGTTATTGAATGTATGAACATCAATCTTGAAACAGATGCATCATATAACTGTTACTTTATATGTATACTAAATTTTCGCCTGCGGCCTCGCCTGCGTTTTCAAAGAAAAACCCGCATAGTTCCCGTTCCCGTGGGATTTCCGGGATAAAACCTAGCCTATGTTGCTCAGTGAAGATGCAGCTTTCTAATTGTGAAAGAATTTTTGAAATCGGTCCAGTAGTTCCTGAGATTAGCGCATTCAAACAAACAAACTCGAATAGATTATCTGATAGCTATACTTTTTCATTTCATTTCTTTTACCAATAGTAAACATATTTACTAATAAACACATGCCAAATTTTTTATCTAGGGTCAACAAAAGCAAGGACAAGCAGCTAGCTAATAATATGAATTTTTTTATACATAGGTACTATGTCTCTTATTTACAATTTTAAACATAATATTTTATACTTGTTGTTTATGAAATAAAATTAAATAAACATTCATGTTTATTTAATGTTTTTTTAATAACAATCTAGTAGGAATTTGTTTCAATGCGGGTAAAAACAATTACCTATTTTATATTATGTACAAATATTTTTAATCTTGATGTCGCTGTCTGTTTGTCATATATAGATGCATGCTTAAATCTTTAAAACTATGTAATGATGATGTTTTTAATAGATACAGCAGTTCTTGAGATTTAAGTATATAATTTGTAAAGTTTTCTTCAAATGGCAAAGCAGCATTAACCCCTTGACTACCGAGCGGCCCAATGAGACCACGATACAATAAAATAATTTTCTATTGTGTCTGTGATTCTGGGGGCTGATGGATTAATATATATTTTCTTACAATAATCATCGGCTTAATCATCTTCAATGAATATTATACCTATAAGTACCTTATTGTAAATATATTTTATATAATTTGTTTCCTAATGATATTTTAATGAATAAAATCTATATATATAAAACTCAAAGGTGACTGATATAGTGATCTATCAACGCACAGCCCAAACCACTGGATGTATCGGGCTGAAATTTGGTATGTAGGTAGATGTCATATCGTAGGCGTCCCCTAAGAAAGGATTTCTCGAAATTCTTGCGGGAACGGGGAAAAACGGGGATGCACATACAAAGTAGTGGGCGGAAGCTAGTATATTATAAGACTAGGTGCTCCCCACGGTTTCACCCCCGTGGCTCCACTCCTGTTGGTTGTAACGTGATGATATATAGCCTTCCTCGATAAATGGGCTATCTAACACTGAAATAATTTTTCAAATGGGACCAGTAGTTCCTTAGATTAGCGTGTTCAAACAAACAAACTCTTCAGCTTTTTAATATTAGAATAGATTAGTCTTTTGCACATGTTGTACATTTAATTATGATTTATGAACCATTTTCTCAAGTTTCTTTAAATAAATATAATTTATTACTACCTACTAAAAGTTAATATTATTCAGTGATTCGAAAAGATCACCCTATTATAATAATAATATTATTTTTATTTTTCAGACCTTATGCCTACAATTAAACGTATGATTGGTAAGTTAAATGTGTATTTTTCAAGCAAATAATACATAAATCATTTAGGGGAAATTTATTCTATATAAAAAAACATAAGTATTACAAACTACGGGTTGGCTTTAGTTAACTGCCGCACGAATTTGTTGGAAATATTTATATTTTTAGTTAGCTAGGTAATGTAAGATTGTAATCCCAAAACATTATCGTTAGGAAACTTGTAGTTTTTTAGTTATTAATTTTTAAAGTTAATAATTTTTTGTGCGAAAAAAGTGCATTTATCCGTTTTGTTGTGCAAAAAAAGCGGACCAAGCCGTTCCATGTTCCATTTCACTGTACTGTGACTTTACGCTGCGGCCGGCGAGTGCCAAAAGCGACTTTAGGGCGATTCCTACTCAAACAAAAAAAAATCTACGTACCTAGGTAGGTTAAAAAACTATTAAACTTTTATTTTTAATATCTAAATAGGTAGCGAGGAGCGAAGCGACGAGCGTGTTAGGTTAACTCTTGAACTGCCGCACGAGCCGAGCGAGCGAAGCGAGCGTGCCGCGGCAGCGGCCGGCGAGTGCCAGAAGCGACTTTAGGGCGATTCCCACTCAAACAAAAAAGACGTGTGGCACTCGGGGACTGCCACGGCAAAGCTATTGCATAGCATGCCTTCAAGCCACACCTCCGTGCCCGTCGGAGTGGGGAGCGTGAGGTTTTTCGTTACGCAATTTCTGGATTCGGTCTCCGCGCTCAAGGCCCGCGATAGTAGCTATGCAATAGCTTAAAAAAATCTACGTAGGTTAAAAAACTATTAAACTTTTATTTTTAATATCCAAATAGGTAGCGAGGAGCAAAGCGACGAGCGTGTTAGGTTAACTCTTGAAATGCCGCACGAGCCGAGCGAGCGAAGCGAGCGTGCCGCGGCAGCGGCCGGCGAGTGCCAGAAGCGACTTTAGGGCGATTCCCACTCAAATAAAAAACTACGTAGGTTTTCACAACTTGTTTGTTTTTATTTATGTATCGTAAAATTTTTGTTACTATCGTCTAATGCTTAGTTAAAATGATTTTACACCAATTCCATACATTTTGAGGTTAGAATAGGAAAATTGATTTTTCTCCTAAACTATTGGTTTCCTAACTTTCCCCTTTTGGTGGGAGGGTCTCCCCCTCCTCCCCCCCCTCCTCCCCCCACAAAAAACCTATAATACGTGCGGCAGTTATCTAAAGAAACCCCCAAACTACCTTTAAGCTATGGTATTTGATCTCATCTACCTATTATTTTTTATACTACCTACCTAGTTTTTTGTCACTGATTTAAAATAAATTTAGATTTTTTCTTTTAATTGATGCGTGTTTTTCTATTTAAAGCATTTGATAAACATCATGTTACCTACATTTTACGCGAATAAACGCTGTAAAACAAATAAAAAATATTAAACTACTTACGCAATTTGTTCTTCTTTTCGATATACATGGAGCACACTCAGATGTAAATTTAGACCAAAATCGTGTCCAAAATAGATAATCGACCACTAAACACTAAAGGAGTACAGATCACATTATGTCCATTATGTAGAGGTAAAAACTGCAGTCCAGGTATTTTGAACACTAGGTGAGGGAAAACTGAGGAAAACCTCCGAATAATAATATTGCTAAAAGTTAATTTCGAATATCATATAAACACAACAGGTTACCACATATTCTAGACAAACAAATCGGTCCGAGAGAAAGACACGCACATGCCCGTGGCCACAACCAAAATGTATTTTCACGAAATCAACTCGTTTTCAGGATTTCACAAAATAAAATGATGTGAATGACATATTGTATTTTTGACATGCGCACCGCGACCGCTTGCAATTTTTGTAGTGACATCTAGTATCGCATTTTGATAAGTTTGTAAAAATTGTCTTGAAGAAATCCTGTTAGTTATTCTACTGAATACAAGATGGCGCCTCTAAATAAGTTTATATAACTAAGCCACAGATGACACTAATCTCAATAAGAATCAAGTAATTTAAATACACCGTATTCCGGTGGGAAACCTTGAGGAAGCCTTTGTCCAGCAGGGAGTCAGGGACGTCCCACGGCTGACACGGCAAAGACGACACCCGACACCGTATTCCTTAGAAATTCTAAATAATTTTTACAATCCCTAAATTAACAATCCATATATTTCAAACCTGTATAACTATTTGTTGGTGAATAGTAAGTACCTAATTATTTTAATGAATATTCAACGTAGATTTCATCGAAATTATTGAAAAGTAATTTAATTATGTACTATCTAATCAAGACCTAATCGGATGAATAAAGACTTTGTAGTAGGTATAGGACTATTCATTCACTTCTATGATTAATCTACTTAGCAATAATGCCTTCGATAGTATTCAATAGGTACCTACTTAGGTATGTAAGAAAACTAACTAGTTTTAGGGTCACTTCCATAATCATTTTCATAAGACTAGACCCCTAATGCAGGTATAGATGACGTCATGCAGATGCTTGAGGGTCAGCATGAGGATAATCAAATCTGAGAATTAAATCCAGGTGGCAGGTACGATAAAATACATATAATTTGCAACAATAAATTCCTTAATATAATACAGGGTGTCCCACTATTGGTATATTAATACTAAGAGAAACTTGTAGTCCTTTTGCTAATTTTTTTCTTAAATTTCACGTTTTCTTCTCAAGCTTCGCGCAGCCGGCATATTAAAACGCTTCCCTAATGTGAGCATTTTGTCTATGAAAACATAATCTAAACGATAGCTCAAAGTTGGGCGGGTTGCTTGTTATGGGTGAAAAGAAAGAGTTTTAAGAATTCATCTAATGAAAAGAAAATGCATTTGGAATTTACTTTATTTACTTTACTTTATTTTTTACGTACTCAGCGTATGCTAAATTGAGCTTAGAATACCGACGGTGGCACACCCTGTATAGTTATATACTAATATTACAATTTACACTATCCATACTATATATACTATATATACTATATATATACTATATATTACTATATAATATTATAAATGCGAAAGTAACTCTGTCTGTCTGTCTGTCTGTTACTCAATCACGACTAAACTACTGAACCAATTTGCATGAAATTTGGTATGGAGATATTTTGATACCCGAGAAAGGACATAGGCTACCTTTTATTGCGAAATATGTACCACGGGCGAAGCCGGGGCGGACCACTTGTTCTATATAAAATCGCGTCACAGTATTTGTAATTTAAACTCTCCTGAAACAATTAACCCGATTTCTATGAAATTTTTAGGAAATTAAGTGTCCTAAAGTGTCACGTCACGGTCAGCTGTGCTGGAGCTGACGAACCCATCTTTTTTGGGTCTTCTAGTACCTATTTATTTTTGGTTTGTTTCAATGAATCTCGAAGTATTGTTGATTGTTACAAACGTTGATTTCGAAAATTTCTAGATATAATATTAATACCTAGTTATATTCGTCTTTACGATTTGACGACTGGCGATTGACGATTCAAAAATGCTTCTAGAAGAAGTCTAATTGAATAAATAAGAGTTTCAGTTTTGAGTTTGAGTTTATTGAGTCTAGTAACTTAGAATGGACTCATATTTATATAAATGGAAAGACTGAAGATTTAGGTGCATCTAGAAATTATATTTCCGCCCACGCCTTCGCCCGCGTTTTCAAAGAAAAATACGCATAGTTCCCGTTCCTGTGGGATTTCCGGGATAAAAAGTACCTAGCCTAAGTCTTATTCTGGATCTTCAGCTACATACCTACAAAGTTAGTGGTATTTGTGTGAATAAGTAATGTCAAACATTCATCCTCACAAACTTTCGCATTTATAATATTAGTAGGATTTTATTATAATTTATAATATTAGTAGGGTAATCTCAAGTGAATATTACCTATCTATGCTAAATAGTTTTATGTTATAGAAAAACAAGTTAATCAACTAAAAACACTCATTTATATTCACTTTATATTATTTTTTAATCCCTTTGAATGGATATTGCTTCTCAAGGTAAATAAATGATTAATTAACACCAAATAAATGTAACATTTTTAATTTTAGCTAACCACTACTTGAACGACTTGAACATACATAGTTTTTAATTAGTTTGTATGTACTACAGTGAATATTCACATAATAATGTTGTTATCATTTTTCGCAAAAAAAAATATAAGATGAATTAAAAACAAACACGAAATATTTATTGCATTCACTCCATAAATGTATGAATTTTACTAGTTTCATTTCATTAGCTAAATAATAAATATCTACGTGGCTCATAAAGTTGTTATATACTTACGTCGCAGAATAAAAAAAAGAGCGTGTGTGCCAAGCACACGTGTCAGAAGTGAAACTTCTTTGGCAAGATTCAAAGATACCAAAATCGTCGCCTCACTCCATGACGTGATGGTATTGTCGTGACCTTGAAATTTTACTCTCAACGAGCCTAAAGAAGTTTTACTTGAAGAAAAATTATACTTAACTGAAGTAATTTTTTTTCTATGTTTATTTTCGTAAGACCACAGATTATTTATACATAGTAAGTAAGGTAGGTAGTAAGAAAAAGTCTTTAGGAAACGTTGGGGAAAAGAAAAAATGTTGTGTGGTTTTATGAAACCACGGTAAAAGTGAAACTTTTTTTCACACTATAGACATTTAACTAAAAATTATCGTATTTGTACGATAATTATCGTACGTATCGTGCGTCACGCGACATGCGCTACACAGACCAAAAAGTTTGAGACGATGTAATAAAAGTTTCACTTTAAAAAGCGTATGACAAGATTGAAAAAAATTAATATTCTATACACTTATGCTACTGGCTTGTTATAAACACATATTAACATTTATATTCGTGTAGTAAAGGCCAGCTATTTGGAAATCCGTTAGACACCATTGACGTGACATCATAGCGACGGATTCTGTTGGCGGGTGGCCATTTTGGATTTATAGCGCAGGAGATGGTTTGCAATCTATGCTTTTTATTTTATCTTTGTAATTAACTTGAACTGCGATGGAGTTTCTTGCCGGTTCTTCTCCGTAGATACTGCTTTCCGAATCGGTGGTAAATGTTAAAATTTAAAAAATATGTAATGACTTTTCAAAAGTGCTTCTAGAAGAAGTCTAATTGAATAAATAAATGTTTGAGTTTGAACTAATTGCATTATTGATAAGTGTAAAGAAAGAAATAAGTAAGTAGTAAGTACATAGAACATATTTTTTTAAAAACGTAGCACACAATAATCAAAGTCAAACTTAAAAACCTAATGATAAATGTAGATACTTATATGAAATTTGCTTGTTTTCATAAACACAAATATCAAATACATAGCTACGCACGAACATTGGAATATAAAACCGATATTAAAAATCAAATCCATTACCATTAATCCAAACATTAAACTAAAGAAACAGAGGCTTTAATATATTATATTTTTTACACCTTTTAAAAATAAATACTTGCGTAATCATACGTAATATACAACGTAAAGCAGTTTTAAACCGAGTGATAATTTCCAACGCGTTAATTAATCACTCTATTAACATACTAATTAAGAAGACCATAAAGAAAAATATCTCATAGAAACCGGATTCTACTGGGAATATATTTATCTTAGCAACTAATTTGCCCTTAGTTACAACGAGCTAGCGCGCAAGAGCAACTTTTGTCTCCGCAACGATTTTGTCTCTCCCATCTTACTAGCACTTTCTTACTAGCCTATAGAGTTGATGGGAGAGATAAAATAGTTGCGGAGACAAAATCTCTCTTACAATAATTGATGTTAAAAGTTGGTTGGAATATTGCATCGTTTTTCAATCACCTTCTAGTGGTCATGATCTATTTGTTATCTGTGTTCACAATTTGCAAAAATATATGTAATCCAAAACATTTTGTTGGTAAAGAAACTACAGCTACACAAACTACAGTAACAGCTTATTGTTTTACGCAAGAGTCATTTGTAATAATGATATAAAAATTATAAATGATTAAGCATTAGCATTCCGTGCTAAGGGATCTATAATCTAAAGCGTGCTATAAGAAAGGATAAAAAAATTAAAATTATAAACATATAGATATACTACACATTTTTTTTCTTTTTCACATATCCACACATAAAAGCACAACTTACACGAAAACACACACACACACACACTCTCTCTCTCTCTCTCTCACACACACACACACACACACACACGCTCACACATATACACACACAAACATTTAAGCGCTTTCCACTTACCTAAGTGTAGTTGTACCTACCTAGCTTGTATTTGTAACTTGTGATTTTAAGTACAAAAAAACACATTACACGTTCATTATAAACTAGCTGTGCCCTACGGTTTTACCCGCATTGCTGCGCTCCTGTTGGTCTGAACATGATGATATAAATAGTCTATAATCTTCCTCGATAAATGAGCTATCTAACACCGAAAAAAATTTTTAAATCGTACCTGTAGTTCCCGAGATTAGCGTTCAAACAAACAAACTTCAGCTTTATAATATTAGAATAGATAATTGGTTAAAACTCGATAACTTTAAATTGAATCAAACAATAACTAGCCATGAAGCCTGCATCAGATAAAATAGACTAAAGCCCAACCGGCCCCTGCACTACACTACATCCGGGTCAGCTCATACGTAATGCATGAGGTCAGTCAGCTGTTGTCAGCTAAGGTATTATAGCTGAGATTCTAGTTTTGAATTTAGGAAACAATAGTTCTTGATAATTGTTACCTACCGTACTTGAGATTGTAAATCTTATTGAACCTACGCTACGTTATAAATAGTAAGTTACATGATGATCCGCAATTTTTATTACTATTTATTTTGTATTGGGTAAGGTTCTAATTATGATGTGTTTCTTTAATAAAAGTCATACATTTAAATTATGATTACAATCATTAATTAATATTGTGTTTGTTAATATTGTGGAGTCAAATTTATGATCTTTCTTTATTTCTTTTTTATTACACGACTAGCCGCTCCCGGCGACACCCGGTTTGACCTGTAACAATTACATAGATATTATAGCCTTAAATCACTTCAAAAACAATGTAGCTTTTTGCTGGTGACAGAAATTTTTAAGTAACACGTCTTTACGCGCGTTGAGAGTAAAATTTCAAGGTCTCGTTATGGAGTAAGGCGACGATTTTGGTATATTTTAATCTTGCCAAAGAAGTTTCACTTCTGACACGTGTACTCGGCTCACATCTTATTTTTTTTCAACTGAAATTGGCGAGGTAAACATAACATTTTCAGCTATATTATTAGTAGACTGAAAGTATACAATATTATGAGTAAATAACCGTTACTAGAATAAAATTTTCATTTAGTAGATACCTACCTACTTATTTTTAACTAGCTTTCCACCCGCGGCATCACCCGCGCAGTCAAAGAAAAACCCGCATAGTTCCCGTTTCCGTGGGATTTCCGGGATAAAACCTATCCTATGTCCTTTCTCGGGTATCAAAATAACTCTACCAAAAGCGTGATTGAGTAACAGACAGACAGATATTTACTCAACGGTATGCAAATTGATCAAAACTTGTATAAATAATGATAAATATATACATAATTATTATAGAAGTATATGTATATTATGCGCTTGCGCCGGATGGGTCGGAATACCAACGCGTCCGGCGGGTTTGGTTTTAGACAAGTTAACGATATTTATTTTTAATGTTTTTAACCGACTTTGTCGGAAGAAGCTCAACTTGAATATGCTTCATAGGTGTCCTGAAGTATATTTTAACGTATTTTAAATGTTTATTAAAAAAGAAAATAAAATAAGACTTCTTCACCAGCAACCAGAGCCGCATTTACATAAATAACTAGCTGCTCCGCGCGGTTTCACCCCCGTGGCTCCACTCCTGTTGCCCGTAGCGTGATGAAATATATCCTATAACCTTCCTCGATAAATGGGCTTTCTAACACCCAAAGAATTTTTCAAATCGGACCAGTAGTTCCCGAGATTAGTGCGTTCAAACAAACAAACAAACAAACAAAATCTTCAGCTTTATAATATTAGTAAGAATGTTATAGATTTTACCTGTTGAAAAAGTTCTATAAAGTTGAAATATGTACATGTTCAGCACTGATTTTCATGGATATTTTTAAACCATACTATCAACTGACGAACTGAAATTAGTAATTTATATATACTTAGTTATAGCACATACTAATAATAATATATAGTGAGTTCGGGTAAGTCCGGACATGGGGTAAGAACGTAAACATCAAAAATTCGGCGAATACGAGCATATTTATTTTCGGGGGCAAAATTCTGTACGACTTCATTTTGTTTTGCATCGACCTTCAGGTTCTGGGCGTCGCTCTGACGAGCCGCGCGCCTGTAAAGTGGATTTCAAAAAAAATCGTCAAAAAATCATTTTAGAGCGTAAAAGATCGGATATATTTTTATTATCGACCTTATGCTATATTCAATAGAAGTGCATTTAAAAGCATGTCCGAACTTACCCCGAAGAATACTTTTTTACCATAGTCATAAAAAAAGTAAGTGTTGTTTTTAAACGCCTTAAAATCAGAAACCGTTGAGTTTATAAGAATAAACTTATTGTATAGCAAAGCGATGCTAAATGAATTGTCATTTATATCAGTTTTAAGTAGTAAATCTCGAACTAGTGCTGAGAAAATCGGGCTTTTGCTAGATTATTTCAATTCGTCTAAAATCCGTCCGGTCTTACCCCGACTCACTTACTACGGTTATAGTTTTTAAATATACAAAAAAAATATTTCGTAACTACTTACTTACTTTGTAATGAAAATCTTCAAAAACTTTATATGTATAATTATAAGCTTTTACCAATTATTTTATTAGGTACTTATACTTAGATTTCCGCCCGCGGCTTCGCCCGCGTTTTCAAAGGAAAACCCGCATAGTTCCCATTCCCGTGAGATTTCCAGGATGTGTTATTCTGATGTATAAGCTATATTGTGGTAAAGTTTCATTCAAATCCATTCAGTAGTTTTTACGTGAAAGAGTAACAAACATCCATACATCCATCTACTTACAAACTTTCGCCTTTATAATATTAGTAGGATAGGATCTATATAATATTCTTCATATTTTTAAATACAATATTTTATCTATATATATAAAACTCAAAGGTGACTGATGTAGTGATCTATCAACGCACAGCCCAAACCACTGGACGTATCGGGCTGAAATTTGGCATGCAGGTAGATGTCATAACATAGGCGTCCCCTAAGAAAGGATTCCCCGAAATTCTTGCGGGAACGTGGAAAAACGGGGATGCAGTATGCACGTACAAAGTCGTGGGCGGAAGCTAGTTTTCAATAAAAATCGTAGGTAGAGCACAGCCCACGCGGAATGACCTAAGCCAGCTAGTGACCTTTGATTTCAACTGGTCTAGACTTGGGCTTAATGATATAAAATACAGGTCCGGAATCCTATACTAATATTATAAATGCGAAAGTTTGTGAGGATGTGTGTGTGTGTGTGTTTGTTACTCTTTCACGCAAATACTACTGAACCGATTACAATGAAATTTAGCACACATATAGAGGGCAAATTGCATTAACACATAGGATAGCTTTCATCCCGGAAATCCCACGAGAACGGGAACAAGGCGGGTTTTTCTTTCGAAACGCGGGCGAATTTGTGGGCGGAAAGCTAGTTATAAAAAAATTCTATTCGAAAAATGAAATAAAACAATATTGCACATAAAAAAATGTCCACAAAATATGACACAATTGGTCATATAGTTATAAATGTAATTTTATTATTAGTATTTATATAAATGTAGGACCTCGTAAATACGCGGGAAGACTGAAAATCAGCGCTGTTCGGGTGTTAGTCCACAGCATGGCTGAATCTGTTCCGATTGCCTAATATGTGTTTACTTTTAAGATAGGATAGTTTAAGTTTTTGTTGGAAATAAAGCTTTTTTTCTTTTTATCTTCTTCTTTCTTCTTCTTCATATTTTCTTTGCTCGTTCATCAGTGGCCAACACTATTAGCACAGACTATAATCCGTGATTTTTTATTACTTTGAGGATTAATTTACTTATTTAGTTTTATTTTTTTATTCTCTATGACGATTCGTGGTCATAAGAAACGTTATTGAAGGATCTTGAAATAAGAAATACGTTTCATTTAGTACGTCAGTGCAAACGTAAATTCCATGTGTAATTCACTAAAAACAACATTCAAAATAAATCTATAGTCGTTGTAGCTTATTGTTAAAAGCCTTCGACTAAAAACAAAAGGTCGTAAGTTCGAGACTAGGCGTGTCTACCTTTTTATAGATCCTAATAATGGTCGGAATTTTTCCAAATTATGCACATGAATTCTAATTAAAACTTAAAGCAATTAGACTTATAATTACAAATATTAAATGTCATCACGTAATATTTATAGCTTAACGCATGGCTCAAAAAATATATGTACCTATATGCAATTTAGAGCAGTAAAATATTATCTATATTCGTAGGATAGATCTTATTGGCTATGTGCGAAGTGGGTGGTAGGGAACGGCAAATCGACCGTAGCGCACGACGTGGCAGAAATGTGACTTAATTCTGGGCTGTCATGTGTCAAATTGCTTTATTTTCATAACTTCCTTTATAATTTTAAGTAAAAACATAAAAATTAGCAATATGGGTCATAGTACATGCTGTGTCGTAAATTGTAAAAACAATGGGAAAAACAGTTCCTGCAAGTTTAATTCGTTTCCAACATCAAAGTGGACATTACAGCAAAGACAAAAATGGATAGCTGCTGTGTAGAGAAAAAATTATTTTTCACCAGGAAGAAAATCGCTAGGTATAATATACACACTCACTTTTTACACTATTTTTTCAATTTCGTTGAAAAACTAGTCGAAAATCAATATCACAAAAATATCTTATCATCTAGTTGACATCAGTTGAAATGATTTTACAGATGACAAGTCCTGAATAGTTGCGGCCACTAGGGGCGCTGTCATCGCGCACACAACGAATACCTTTACAATATGTTCTCTTTTCTATTGAAACAAACTATGCATCACGCACGCAGTTCTTTTACGAAAATGTCATAGACAAATGAATGTACGTGCCTCACGGCTTTACTCGCAAAAAGGCACAAGCAAGTATTTTTAAGCTTATTGGTAATATCCTAGATCATAAGCTACCTACATCATTGCCAATTATCATCAAAATCTGAACGGATTATAATTTTTTTTTTTTACCTAAAATAATGAACCTAAGGTATCATTATTGAAAATTACGATCTAGCCTTTTACTATAGGCTAATGAGTAATATAAATCTAACTTAATTTGCTAGGTATAGTATGTCTAACGAACGGATTATAATGATGATGATGAGATAGTTGGCAGCATATTACCTACTGTTCAGTAGTTTACGTAGGAAAAGGTAAAAACATATTAAATCGATAAATTCTAACAAACTTGCGTTTTCATCGCTGAAAATATCAGTTGGATAAAATTTTTGTACGATAGTAGAAAAAATCTATGTCAACTGAAGATTAAGTCCGTCCCTGTATTACTTTAAGCTAATATAATACACTAATATTATCCTCTGTGCCATTTCGTGACTGGCCGAGCCTTGCATTCCAATGCCATTTGTGAAAAAAAAAGTAAAAACAAACATGGCCGCCGAATAACAGCTGATCGTTATTTTAACGGATTTAATTTTTAACTTTATTTAGGTTGCAGAGATTTTAGAATTGCAAGACTGAAACGTTAATTGCATTCTAATTGATATACATAATATGCTTTTGTTTTTCGAGAGAATAAAATGCAGTTTTAGGTAATTTTTTTTATTAAATAATAAAGGTACGGTATGAGAAATATTTCAAATCTACGAAAGAATAGACAAAAGATTTGGGCTGAACAACAAAGACAGATAGGTACAAACCGATTTTCTCATAAAATTCTCAAATTGTCATGAAAAAATTATATAATCTGCCCCAAAGCACATGGCGCAGAACATATCTATACATATAATAAATCTGTAGAAGGGTCAATTCTGTACATTGAAAATATTGAAAAAATAAATAGCAGGGGGTGTTACTGGATCGATACTAAACCCAAATATGTGATTAAAAAAATTTTTGTCTGTCTGTCTGTATGTCTGTCTGTCTGTCTGTCTGTATGTGAAGACATCACGTGAAAACTAGCGGTTCGATTTCGATGAAACTTGGTATAATTATACCTTATTATCCTGGGCGTAAAATAGGATACTTTTTATCCTGGAAAAATACGTAGAAAAAAATTAATCTTAATTTTTCAGTTTTATACATAGACGTTGTTCCGTAGAACCGCGAACACACGTTGCGTATTATTATAGGCCTAGCCGTATTTGGGAATTGGGTCCAATAGATAATATTTATAAGATGTTATTGTCAGAGGTACTCAAAATGGAGAAATAAACCATCCACGCGAAGACCGACATCCGCGCGGACGGAGTCGCGGGCGGAAGCTAGTCTATAATATAAAAATGAATCGCAGAATGTGTTGGTAAGCGCATAACTCGAGAACAACTGAACCGATTTCGTTAATTCTTTTTTTATTATATTCCTTGAAGTACGAGGATGGTTCTTATGGAGAGAAAACGTAAAAATGTACCACGGGCGAAGCCGGGGCGGACCGCTAGTTACAAATATAAATAAAACAACAGGTATTAGGTATGTACCCATAACATATATTTTGTAAATCTGTAAATCAAAATATCTTCTTATTTTAATCCCGTATCCATTGCAACATTTGGGTATTCCCAAACAAATTAAATGTATTTCCCAACGTATTAAATCTTCCAAATATTGCTCACTCAAATTCTTGACATTTTAATAGCTAATTGGATAACCTCGTTCAGTTAATTTTAACCAAATGAATATTTATAATGTTATTAAGATAATTATCCGAGTTTAATTGTGTAATACGGCCTTGCTTCGAGCAATGAGATTTCATTGTATAGAATTAGAAGATTTTACAAAATAATGATTTTGCTTGTGGCAAACAAATGGGTCACACGACATTTGACGTCAAATTATTGTCACAAGCAACGTCATTAATATAATTAATGGCATACAATTAATAACAATATGTTAAGTTTTTTTTTTCTAGCCGGAAAATTATATTTATAAGATTAACGGCCAGTTTCAGGACTTGCTGAAGTGGAGCCTTTTGAGTTATATTTATGTAGTAATTATTACTAATCATGGTTATATTTTAATACATTATCTGTCACCTTTACTGAGAGATAAGCTAAACAGAACATATTACTAGCTGCTCCGCGCGGTTTCACCCCCGCGGCTCCACTCCTGTTGGTCGTAGCGTGATGACATAGCATAGCCTAGCCTTCCTCGATAAATGAGCTATCTAAAACACCGAAAGAATTTTTCAAATGGAAGTTCCCGAGATTAGCGCGTTCAAACAAACATTCTCTTCAGCTTTATAACATTAGTATAGGTAGATTAAAAAGGTACGAAACTAGTTATTTAGTATAATAGCTGAAATGATGAAGGATCACAGCTGCTCAAAGGTTAGGTAATACTAGATAAGGTATTGTCTTATTTTGACGTCATAACTTAATAATTATAAGCTTGTGACGTCATCTGTTATCTTGACTAGGTTTTTTTCTGCGACTTCAGTCGCATCACGCATGATGGCTGAATTATTATGATATTAATTTATGTTAGTCTGATTACTAATAAAATTAGTAATGTCCTTTTTTAGCTCCGAGATTTTAAGGACTCTTAGAAAATTTAAAATGAAAATTACTTCTTTCCTTCTGAAAGAAAATTTATGTTCTATGTCATAACACTTTAATATTAATTGTAATTACTCTACGATATATTTATTGATTTAACTTACAACAAAATATGTGAAAATAATTCAATATAATTAATTCAAAAAATTATCGTTACACCACGTGTTACCAAATACTCTATTAATAATTAATTATCTGTGCAAAATTAACTGGTAACCTGAAAAAAAAAACAATTTAAAAAACGTTCTATTCTCTCTCTGTTGTCTTTTACCCGTGTTTAGTCCATATTTCACACCCACACACGAATGTTTTATTAATGTGTTCTTTAAAACAAACGACGGTTGAACGTTTTTTTTAAAATCACAAATAGAATATCATTTAGTGATCATGTGTATCTTTGTTGGATATACATATTATTTGCATTTGACATTTGTGTGTCGAAAACAACCTTGAACAATAACATTTCGGAGAAGGGATTTGGAGATCTGCGGACATTTTTAAAAACCTCTTTTTGTTTCAATGTGGACATTTAATTTACCGATAAATGATGGAGGAAAGGATGTACCAAAAGGAGCTGTAAAATTCAGATTTTTAAGCATTCTAGTAAGTAATTACAATTCGTTGTGAACTTTTTCCTTTATATGCAATATTAAAAAGTTCGCGCAGTAGATGTATGCAGTGACTAATACGCGTTGTGAACGTTTTGTGGTATGTCTTTTCAGTATTGAAAGTTGAAACATTGAAAAAAATTACAATTTACAATTACCTACCTATTAGAGAAATCAATAGTGATACTTTCTAATTGTATGTAGTTACTACAAAAATAGATTTTCACGTCTCATATACTACGTAGGAAATAACTTTTCTGGGGAAGTTTTTCCGGCTCAAGTATTTCCACGTGCATTTCACATAACAATTTCCTTTACAGAAATTTATCTTTTTAACCGACTTCAAAGAAAAGGAGGAGGTTATCAATTCGCCCGGTATGTTTTTTTTTTATTATTTTTTTTTATGTAGGTACACCGATTACTCCGAGGTTTCCGAACCGATTTTCGTGATTCTTTTTTTGTTCGATGCGGGATGGTGTCGAATTGGTCCCATAAAATTTTTATTTGGATAGGCCCAGTAGTTTTTATTTTATGAGCATTTTTGTCTGTATTTGTAAATGTTGCAAGTGCAAGTTTGAAGTCGGTTGTTTTTAACTCAGTTATCACTTGTTTATTTCCCACTTAAATCATTGTGATAATTAATCTTAACTCTATAACTTAATATTATACAGAACCATACATATTAAAGCGCGCCAAAATCCTCCTCCATAGACCATAGCATACCGATCGTCGTATTCGCGCGCTTTTATCTTTTTTTTATATTATTTTTAAACGAACGTCTAACGTCTTTCGGCCAGTGCGCTGGCACTAATATGGCGCCATCTAACATATTCAACCAGTTTCTGTATAATTTTAATCGATTCATAGTGTTTTAAGGACGTTCAAGTATTGATTTTAAAATTGATCTTGTGACGTGAATGGGTGGCGTTAATTCAAGCCAGTTACGGATCTGTGTTTGTGCGTAAAAGACGTGTGAGCGGTTTTTTTAATAATTTTGTGGTCCAAGGCTTTGCAACAGGTAAGCTATTTTAAATCTCAATGCAAACAATTTATATGTATCAAATCAAAAATTCTCTATATAATTTAAATTCATATAATTTTAATGCGAAATATGTTTTATTATTACGTAAGAGTTTTAAGTTATTTATCAGATTAAAACGAGTTTTACCGTTTCACGCAACATTGAAAAGTGTGATTACAATTTTGCATGATTCCATTGACAACTGTTTTTTTTTTAATTTACCGTGTTTATTGGTTCCATAGACAACTTAGAATATACTATGGTTATTCATTATAAAACAATGTTAGTTGTCTATTACCTACGTACGTATTTATTTCATCTATAATATGTCTCTATATGTATTTATGATTGCTCACTGCGTGATAAATGATGATTTCCTTATAATCGATTCAAAGGTTATTATTATTATTCTACAAGCCACATCCTTTTATATGAAATGTCATAATCTATCGTGTTATTAATTATTACTAGCGGACCGCCCCGGCTTCGCCCGTGGTACATTTTCACGTTTTCTCGCCATAAGAACCATCCTCGTACTTCAAGAAATATTATAAATAAAGAATTAACGAAATCGGTTCAGCCATTCTCGAGTTATGCGCTTACCAACACATATTGCGATTCATTTTTATATTATTTTTCCCACATGTTTTTTTTATAATGATTTGAGAAACTGATAATAAAAATGTAGAATAAAGTAAATGAAAATTAACGACTTCGTTGGAAAATTAAACTTATGATTACAAAATACTAACTGTGCCACGCGGTTTCACTCGCGGGCAAAATCAAATATTTCTAAACATCATGTGTTATTCTGATGTATATCCTATATTACAGTTTAATCCAAATCTGTCTAGTACTTTTTACCCAATTCGTTACAAACATACATACAAATCTGTCATCTTTATAATATTATAGTCCTTTCCACCTAAGATGATTTCTGTGACATATCGATTTTTGACACGTGTAGAGATGTCTGTACTGAAATCATATCAATTCTTTCCGATAATCGATAATATTTTACATGGAAATGAAATCGATTTGAATAATGTACCAAAATTAGTTTTTTCGGCATTACGCCATCAATTAACTAAGGAAATTTAGCAAACAACAACAACAAAAAGTCAACAATAACAATTAGTAACAATAGCAGAATACCACGTAAAGTATCAATATAAAAATACAACTTGTATACAAGGCTGACGCACTCGTACAGACGATTGACTCGATTGACAAACGATCACAAGATGGGCGCCGATTATATGATTTTCCAACTCTATGATTTTTCAACGATCCATTTCATGTACACGAGTTACGTAGGTATTACATTTTTGTGTTATTTTATTTTATTTTTCATTATATTAAAGTAAACAATACTGTTTTTGATTTATAAGCTTAAGATGTTTCATTTTTATATTTTTGGTAATAATGCCGCCATAAAATAAAAATATTATGCACTAAAATTATTTTGGCGTTTTAAACATAAAATACGTAATTCGGAACACGATGAAGTGTCACAGGAATCATCATAGCTGAAAAGGACTATAGTATCTAGATAGACTATAATATATATAGAAAACTGAAAAGTGTTCTCTTTATAAAATGGTACCTACCTGGGTTGGATGCCTAACAAAAAAAAAACGTCTGCGTTTATCTTAGAATAGAGGGCTGATCCTGATCACCTGTATAAAAAAAAACATTATTCATTTCAATGAATGATAAATGTGTATATTTAAATAAATAAATAAATATTTCCGGACAACTTTCACACACGGCACTATCTGATCCCATAATAAAAGCTTTCGTTTGTGTAATGGAAACCAGATGGCTGATAAACATACATGTATAATTTTTTATAAATAATAATTATATAGATAACACCCAGACACTTATTGTTTAGTAATTTTATTGAAATAATTGATCACATCTCTACATATAGATATTCTTTGATAAAACAATTTATCGTCCGCATAAAATTAAGATACGCTAAGTCGCTAACCTTTTACATTCTCTATTATCTATTTCAAGGATATTCAATATTGTGTTATATCTGTATATTATAGTCTGTGGTAATATGGTCACAAACCTTCATATATTTTAGTTACTTATATGTAATAACTATGTTATAATAGCGTTACGCCCGCGGCTTCGCCCGCGTTTTCGAAGAAAAAACCATATAGTTCCCGTTCCCGTGAGCTTTCCAGGATATAAACTATACTATGTGTTAATCCAAGTTACCCTCTAGATGTGTGCTAAATTTCAATCTTATCGGTTCAGCCGTATTTGCGTGAAAGAGTAACAAACATACACACACACATCCATCCTCACGTAGGATTAGTAGGACGATTATCAACACATTTATAAACATTTATTTAGGATTAAGAATAAATATAATATATGTATGAAAAAAAAATATTAAAAATGTATCTTTCGTATTCCCACCATGCGGTATAGTCAATAGTCATTCTTCTAAAGGTAAGCATTTCCTTTCTTCTTGATTGTTGTTGGCATATATGTATAAACGCCTCGGTATTTCACAGTCCTTGTAAAAACCTTTTTCTTATTATAAATATCTAGTTTTATATATTAACATTATCTCATTACTGAATTTTATTTCTAAAGCTGGACATCCATGGTAACAAGAATTTAATATTTATGATATTAAGTTTTTATCAAAAAACCGAATCATTTTAATTCACACTAAGTTAATTAGTTTCATAACGTACAAACAAATAACAAAAGAGGTTTTATTCAATTAATGTTTCTTTGTGAGTATAATCTATATGAATCTTGAACAAATCTTGAGCCCACGTCCCACACATCAAATATTTGGGCATGCGAAATGTTTTAGAGGTCATTTAGATCGTAAAACACAAGTCGACGGTATTTTGGGCTTAGACACTGTATAATATAATATGAATATGTACTAGCTTTCCGCCCGTGGCTTCGCCCGCGTTTTCAAAGAAAAACTCGCATAGTTCCCGTTCCCATGGGATTTCCGGGTTAAAACCTATCCTATGTGTTAATCCAAGTTACCATCTATATGTGTGCCAAATTTCATTGTAATCGGTTCAGTAGTATTTGCGTGAAAGAGTAACAAACACACATCCTCACAAACTTTCACATTTATAATATTAGTAGGATACGTTAGTTGTTTATCGTGAGTTCCTATGTTCAACTTTTATATATTTATATACATCTGAAACTCTACAAAAATAACCACGTTAAGAAAATATTCTTGAATAAATCATCCCAAAAATACTACGATTTAAATTGCTGAACTAAAATTGTTAGAATTATGTATGAAGCACATTTTTTGCGAATTTACATTGATATATATACGTTATACATGAATTTATTCAAAATATTATCTATAAAAAGATTTCAACATACGAATTTATTATAATTCTAGTTAGATCCCACAGCTTCAGTTGTGATCTCTAGAATGTAGCCAAAAGGTGCGATGTAATAATATTAGCTTAGAAAATAATATATTACCTACCTATTTGGCAAAATATCTACTATTCTATCCAATATTTATATATTTTTATGTGAGGCTATGAAAATTAGGAAAATCGTAATTTTCCATAAAATTTTCACGTAGCTAGGTGGTGTCGAATTATGCCGAAATAGTGTAACATTTGTACCTTAAAGATCACTTAAAATTAAGTTGAATTTTTTTTACTGCAAATATTTATTACATAAGTTATATGCAGATAGGTACATAGGTACGTAATTATGAAATAAATATAATAAGAAAATACAAAGTATTATTCAGTCTCCCCGTGACCACGCTCGCTGTAAAGTGTTCGAAACGTCGGGAAAATAATAGAATGAAGAAATCGCGTTTAAAATCCGTTAAAAATTCTTTAATTTCTAAAAGAAAATACAATTTCATATCTGCGTACTTCTCAGTATCCTATTAGAAAGAAGAGTATTACGTGAACTTAACAAAAAAAATGTTTGCCATACAGAAATAGATATGATTTAACTTCCCCTTATACATACATATTGGATTGTCTCGTGAGCACATAGAAAGATGATTCACTTGCGGATGTCAAATGATTAGAACATATTTTAGTCATTAGTCAAATATACTTTTCCAATTTGGATGTCTTGTTCTACTGAAGAGCAATGTTTTAGTTTAGGAAATGGTTCGTTTTACGTAAATAGTTTTTTGTTAACTGATTTTTTACTTATGTTTATCTAGCGTAAATATGTGTTGTTGTATGTATGTCATATACTTACTAAAGTTCTGTGAAACAAATTAGTGGAATATAGTTTGAAGTTTGAACAAAGTTGAGGCATATTGATAGGTTTTATATATCACTAGCTTTTCGCCCGCGTCTTCGACCGCGTTTTCAAAGAAAAACCCGCATAGTTCCCGTTCACCTTGGGATTCCGGGATAAAACCTATCCTATGTGTTAATCTAAGTTACCCTCTATATGTGTGCTAAATTTCATTATAATCGGTTCAGTAGTCTATGCGTGAAAACCATACATACATACATACAAACCATTCCTCTTTATAAATGTAACAATGTTCTTTTCTATGCATTAAATATCGAACGAATTCGGGTGTATTTGGTATGCAGATAGATTATCTGGAATATTTTATCATCCACGTGTTGGATTTTAAATAAGACGTTTTAGCTGCTTTACAACATGTAATTTTTTCACAAATAGGTAAACTTTTAAATAGTTACATGTTATAAATATTTGCATATATTATCTAGTTGTATTTAAGCGTTGTATATGTATATGGACATTGTATTATGTTAAATTGTTAACCTCGTACCCTCAAATTAAATATGTTATTATTTATTTATTTGAACAATTATATAGACTTGACATAAAAACTACATTTACATACCAACCTTGTTTACACAAGTAATCTAATTCTTCAAAATGAATACTAAATCTATTTTTTACAGATTAAATTTTATTTTAACAAACTGTTAACGTATTAAAATAACACAGGCTTTAATTTCCGCAACTACATAAATATAAACAAATTTATTATTAATTTAAAACTTTTTCGATAAAGATTTTTCCAATATTCCATACATTTTGTAACCAATCCATACTAGTATTATAAATGCGAAAGTAACTTTGTCTATCTGTCTGTTACTCAATCACGCTTTAACAACTGAACCAATTTGCATGAAATTTGGTATAGAGATATTTTGATACCCGAGAAAGGACATAGGATAGGTTTTATCGTCCCATGGGAACGCGAACTTTGCGGGTCTTTCTTTGCCTGCGCGGGCGATGCCGATGAGCTGACAACAAAATCGGTGACCTCCACGTTTTCGTAATTTAAAACGATTACAACACATTAAAAAACATCCTCTGCTGCTAAATGTTAGAATTTGCATATTTTAATATCGACCAGTATAATTTGATCTCCCATTTCGTAAAATACGTTCGAAATGATATTCCTTAGAACGAGTCGATCCTTTTACTCGACTGTCTCAAGGATTTCAACATTTTTGTCATTCCGTGCGCGCGGTTTTTTAGTTTTAGTGTGTGAATAGAATTATTCATAATTCGTTTGTCTGTGTGTTTTTAGATGTACCCGTGTGACGAGGTTATAGACATATATTTGCCCGTGGCCACATACGAGTTAAGGCACAGATAATACAATACTAAACTAGTTGTTTAGGTTGTAGGTATGTATGTGTGCTGTTAGAATAGTAAAATGTATTGGTTAGATTTTTTGTATATCACTACATAGTATAAAACAAAGTCGCTTGCTATGTCCCTCTGTATGCTTAAATCTTTAAAACTACGCAACGGATTTTGATGCGGTTTTTTTTAATGGATAGAGTGATTCAAGAGAAAGGTTTTAGTATTAAATTTATTTGGTTTTAGATAAAGCGGGCGAAGCCGCGGCCGGTAAGCTTGTATTATATTCCCGTATCTTCTTAGTTCTTGTATGGAGCAGTGAGTAGGTAGTATGTCTGTTAAACTTATACCATACAAAAACTTTATTTGTCTATTTCAATCAGGAATTGAACTTGATTCTATGTTCTAAGCTAACGATTTAACCATTGTACCAAAGGAGGTTGTCAAACTAGTTGTAGTAATAAATTACACTCAAATTAAATGAACGTTTGTGACTACAATTTATATGTATGTGCAATACAAACATAATTAGAACGTTGTTTAACTTGGTTTCTTAAATTAATATAGATACTTACCTACCTACCTTATGCTAGAAGATAGTGTCTAAGTATCGAAAAGCTGTATAATATATACGCTGTACGCAGTGAATATGTGCAGATTTTTATGTAAGTAGTTGACTAAAAACAAATTTTCAATTTTGGGAAAAATGAAAATTAATTTTTCCATAATTATCAAATCTCACTAGAATCTAATTTCAATATATAAGGGTTAAATTGTAATTCTAGTTGTCATTGTAATAATAAAATTAATGAACAAAAAGCGGATATAACAAAACCAATAGACCAAGGTAATATTTTATCCATATAAGAAAAGATAAAAAAAGAAACTAAATGTCAGCAGAAACTTATACATTTACAATTCAAATTTACGATTGATATTAATTATTTCATACAATCTAATACAAGGATGAAATAAATTAAAGTCGGTATCTTTATAATTTTTTAAAAAAATATAGTTTTTGTGTATAAAACAAAATAAATGAAAATAAATTAGACACTATAAATTTAATAATGAGAAGGTATTTGGGCGCGTTGAAATCCTTTGTATGCGACTTATGATATCAAGCAACATAAAAAACTTCGTAACTTTTAACATGATTAATTAATGAATAAAGTATCTTTATTTAATATTAGTGTGTGACTTTATCTAATTCTGGTTTGATTTAAAATATTCTATACTTATCTACAGACTTTTCAATATAAAGTGGGTATGAGCATACAGTTTACGAGTATTATGTACACATACAAACAAACGCGTAGTCATATAAATGTAATGTGTTTTGAAATAAAAGAGCATGTCTATAAGCATGCTTCTAAATGTATGAACCGATTTGCGTATGGTTTTGTTTTGTGATATTATATTTAAATTCAGTATATATATCATTCTTATAGGTACTTACCTGTTTAACTTTATTTTGTGTTTTATTTTATTTATAAGTAACAATGCTTTTACTAATTTTACCAAATCTAGTACATAGTTATTAAGAAGAGAAGAAGAATAGAATAAAGAAGATAGAAGAAACCAGAAGACAATAGAACGTTGACCTAGCCTCTCCTTGGCTTTGTCTGTCGATATTTCAGACATAGCCTGTTAGAGGTTACGTTTAGTTCTGTTTTACTGCTATCTACTAGACAGAAGAATTATGTTTACGGAGAAGAATAAAGAAGAAATAAAGACTATTACAGATTGAAGAATGAAGATGAGATAAAAAAGATTTTAAAGCTATTTGTATAAATTGCGAAAATGAAATGTTTTGATATTTGTCTATAATTTTATATTGTTATTCGTAATAGATGTATAGGTACGTTTGTACTAATATTTTCTTGTGTTTAATTTTACCCGAGTATTAGAAATTTAAGATATTAACGCATTCTAAACGCGATTTATTCATTAATATTATTATTGCGACGATTTGCACACTTTGCAGCGAGCGTATAGTCTTCCCGTAAAAATCTTTAATTTCTATATGTTTGTACTGTAAATCCCCACTATCCCTACTATTTATTTATATTATAAATGTGAAGGTAACTCTGTCTGTCTGTCTGTTACGCTTTCCCGCTTAAACCTCTGAACCGATTTTGATGAAATTTGGTACAGACAATTTTTAGACCCTGAGAAAGAACATAGGCTACCTTTTATTGCGAAATATGTACCACGGGCGAAGCCGGGGCGGACCAATAGTTTGTTATTAAACATGTAATATTTGTATTTGTAGAAAACCTTCAATAGTCCGACGATGATAATGAAATCCTTAAATGGTTATATACCAAATATTCTATACATTTACCAGGTATCACATATAAATAAAAAAAAGAGAAAAACTAATGTATTTTTAGTGAGTGACTACATCGGGCCGGACTCAGGTAAAATAATTTTGAGCTGAGACAAGTCGTGTGACGTCATATGACCTAGCCAACCTTGTTAGCTGTTCCTACGCTCTACAGAATGTTTTATTAATCGACTTCTTGTGGATTATATATAACTGAGCGTGTTTATGTACTTTTATAGCGTATAATTACTAGTATACTTGCTAACTTGACTGTATTTATCTTAGATTTTTAACACTAGCTTTTCGTCCGCATCCGATTTCGTCCTAGTCAAAAGAAAACCCGCATAGTTCACGTTACTGTGGGATTTTCGGGATAAAAACTATCCTATGGGTTGTATTCAAGTAACCTTCTATGTGTGTGCAGTGTCACGAAAATACTACTGAACCGATTTCAATGAAAATTAAGCACACATAAGAGGGTAACTAGGATTAACACATAGGATAGGTTATATCTCGGAATTCCCACAGGAACGGGATCTATGTCGGGGTTTTCCTTTGAAAACGCGGGCGAAGCCGTGGGTGTAAAGCTGGTAAATAAATTTATAAAAGCCCAGTTCATGTGTCATGTGTGAAGTCATGTTATTCGTCATGTGTTAAATCATTAATACTAGGTATGTTAATACTGTAGTCTGTAGTAAATCGTTTTATTTCCTATGTTTATTCCTAATATTATTACAGGTTACGAAAACCTTTGTTTTTCTTGTAAAAACAGCTGACTAGAACTGAATGAAATTTGACATGGAGATAGATGTTCACAAAAACTATTTTTTTTCTTTTGCCTACAGTTACCAAACGAATGAGGCCATGGGCAAAGCTAATAGATAATTTTAATTCTTACATCAGCTTATTTTAACATTTTAAATGGAAATATTTAATATGTTAAAACTAGATTTTCGTATTTAAATAATATATTAATAAAGATCTTCACCGTTCAAAGCTCAAAACATCGAGACAGACAGAGGTTATATTCCAAGGTTAACAAGCTGTGACGTCACTGACGTTAATATCAGATAGATAAGTACTCAATTTTATTTTAATAAATTGACAACAATTTCAATCTAATACTATAAATAAAAGTATGTGTTTAAAACTATTTTATGTTAAAACGACTGAATGGATTTTGATTAAATTTTGTACCTTGATTAATTTTGGTGAGTATAGATAAAAATTATAAGAACTATACTTATTTTTTTCGAAAGGGCGACTGTGTCCTCCTAAATATTGTTCTAAGAACTATTTTTGGTCGATTTTCTAAAGGGAGCGGCCAATAAGATGATTTTTTAATCATACTAGTTTCCCCACTTTATCGTTATAGAATAACCAGCAGATAGACTATATTTTCTCACGTATTTTTCCATATCAATTAATAGATTCTTAAAGAAAAAAAATCATCTACTGATGCAACACAAATTAATTAAGTACCTACCTATATATAGAAATTGTCGCAATAGTTATCTGTATAAAATGAGATTACAACATAATATTATAACTTGATCTTGACATTATCTTGGTAGTTAACACACTTGTATCTATCCCTACTATAATATAATATTAATATTATAAATGCGAAAGTAACTCTGTATGTCTGTTACGCTTTCCCGCTTAAACCTCTCAACCGATTTTGATGAAATTTGGCACAGACAATCTTTAGACCCTGAAAAAGAACATAGGCTATCTTTTATCAAAACACCAAGCGGGCGAAGCCGCGGGCGGAAGCTAGTACTTTATAATTATAAAATTGATGATATTTCGTTGAATGCGCTAATCTCAGGAACTGTAGTTCCCATGTAAAAAATAATTTCAGTGCGTTTCCCGCGAAGTACAGCTAGCATTATATTATCTGTGTATGTAAAAATTAATGATAATCTAATATTATATCAATAAGTAAATATAGAATACCAACAAATGGAATTTTGTAATGCCCTCTGGAGGGAATCCGGGAGAACCCCTCTTAGTACTGAACATAGATAATTGTACTCAAAGGTAACAATCCATTATTTTGCCTGCTTTCAAAGCACTGCACTGCACTGCTCTCAAAGATTTCTGAAAATTTACCTACTTACAAGGTCCGGGAACATAAAATATGTACTTAAATTACACCATTTACGTACTTGAATTAATAGTTCACAGCGAATATACCTATTATAGAAAATCAAATCTATTGGTGCACGCAGCTACTACTTCTTCGCGTAGTCGAAGAAAATTAATACTTGTCACATTTTTAATATAGCGCCATCTGTCGGAATAAATAAATTTCGGAGAGACTCAAATACGCGTAATTATTTCCATTGAACTGGTTTTTCCCTTGGGAATTATATATTATGTATTTAATTGCGGTAAAAAATATCATACCAATACCTCCATTGAGACATGAATGAAAGACATACAGATAAAAACACTTTTTCATTTAAAATATTAGTTCTAACAATTAGGGTCAATGTACCACTAGCTGACCAAGCGCCAATACATGACCAAAATTCAAATATACGCGCCAATTAAGAAAATACGGCAGCCCCAGATGAAAGTTTATTGTTTTTTCTATAAAGCAACATCATCTATAAAATAAAAACAAACCTTGCTGCTATTGGTCAGAAATATTGACATTTTTTCAACACGAAGATATAATTAAGTAGGTGCCCCGTAAGTAATCACATTTTTTACTAAGAGTTTTTTATCGGGAGTTGATTGGGAAATCTTAATTTATCTTGAATGCAATCGATTACTCTTTATATGTCTTGTTATAGGCATAATGTTGAACCATTCTGTTATAGACTTTCGGCTTCATTTTTGGCATGAACAGTTTTTCATGATTTTTAGCGGCCTGGTTATCTTTTGGAGCAACAAAAACAATTTTTCGCCTATTGTTGACCAGTATGGTCAGCTCTTGGTTCTTTATATTTTGCTAAGAAAGACTTGCTTTTTTGTGCTTATACCTAATTTAACAAACCATATAAGCCTTCTAAGTCCTATTCCAACAATGCATCTCGAATCAACATCAACTTCAGTCAGTCATTTCCTTGAACCTCCTTCGCCGAAATTAGTAGATTTAATAACTAAAATGCAACAGCATATAAGTCCAGCTTTTGGCAAACATTTCATATGGCCTTCTGATTCTCCGTTAAAAAAGAAGATTGAACGCTTGCCCTTTGCTACAACTTCCAAGAAATGGCAAGACTACTGGGTGTCGAAGGAAAAAGAGAAAAAAGAAAAGATTGGTATGGTACGTAGGTATAGTCATTAAGGATTAATATCAGTATTGTAAGAATGATTTATAACATTTAATAAAATAAACTTCAATATAAATACAGACTTTTTTTTAATTATTAAATAAAACTAATGTTCGAAGAAGGATATTTTGTCCATTTTGAAAATGGTCAACTTTTAGAGCAATGATGGTCAGGTATTGGTGATCAGTGGTCAGGTATTGGTACTTTTAGCAGAAGTAACTTTCAGAGTAGTTTTCATAAAACCTTTAAAGGCTATCAAATTGATACTAAGAACAATAGTTGCAGTGACTATTCAATTGTCTGTGTCCCAAAAATAACATTGAACGTAAAACAAATAACCCGTTTTTTATCTATAGCTAAAGATAAAACCGCTTAAATGGTCAACTAGTGGTACATCAACCCTACTATGATTCACTTCACTGGCGATTTTCAGGTTTCAAAACTGAAAACTTGCGCCTGTTGCTGCCCCTACACATCAGATAGCATTCTTAATGAGAAAACTGTAATAAATTTACAGTAGGATGTAACCAATTGCAAAAAGAAGAGAATATATTATTAAAATTTAAAACCCTCCTCCAACTCCCCGATTTCAGATCGAACGTAATTTATTTTTCATCCTTAGTATGTTACATTGTCTTTCTTTGACATTTGGTTTCATTCAAATTTAAATAGATTATGTTTCGAAGCTTAATTATTGCACTAGCTATAGTAGGTAGGTAGTTATTAACACGCTTTTATTTATTAAATAGGTAACAGTTATTGTGTAATAACCGATTTTGTAATAATCAATAAAATGTAAATGCTAATTTTATGGACTTTCCGTGAATTGAGATAAGACTCATCAATCATGACTTGTATTTCTAACTTCTTACATCATAGCAAGGAATTCCATTAAACTAAATTAGTGATTTATTGATTCATCTTCACTACATAAGTAGTAGGTATAAAACAAAGTCGCTTTCTCTGTCCCTATGTCCCTTTGTATGCTTAAATCTTTAAAACTACGTAACGGATTTTGATGCGGTTTTTTTAATAGATAGAGTGATTCAAGAGGAAGGTTTTAACTTTTAGTATATAATTTACTAGGTTTTACACAAAGCGGGCGAAGCCTCGGGCGGTAAGCTAGTAATTTAAGTATGTATATTATGTTTGTAATAATTTTGCTGTAGATTTGTGATAACATGATGAAATTAATAAGTGCAGTAGTTTTTGAGTTTATCGCAAACATACTTCGTTGCAACGACCAACGTTATGTTTCTGATTTTATTTCATAGACTGGCTTACTTATTGCCCTCTTGTGCTATTTTATGAATTATTTATAGATTTTCTTTACTGGGAATCGAACCGAGATCCACTGTTTTAAACTAAAGATATCTTAACTAGATGAATGCATGCTTATAATAAATAATTTATTGTTAATCCTGTTGGTAATTTTCAACAGGATGGAATGGAAGAATTTATGTTTTTCGGTATTTCTCATTCCAAAAAGAAATAATTTTCTTTAAAATCGGAAACTAATAAGGAAAGGAGTTCAGCCCCTGTAGTCTGTACAAATTAGTCGGTAATTACCGATAACTTATTTATAGACCCGTCTTCAGCAATGAAAATGATGTCGCTTAATACCTCTCCCCAATTTGATGGAAGCATACAATGGATACATATTTGTTTATAATTTTTATTCTTCACAAAACTTTCCGTTATGCGTCAAAATATTTATATAATAATAGCCTTGTAGCAATACATTTTTATCTAAATTAATAACATCATTATTTCAATTCCGTAGATATATGAAAAATAAATAAAATATAGATTTCATGGATTTGGAAAATTATTTCTTTGCAACACATTCGAATATTGTCAAAACAAATTATTCTTTGACATTGTCAATCGTTATGAGACTGACGTTTGATCTCGACAAGATCTCGAAGGCCCTTCTCCCATTACGCTACCGGTATCCTACACGTCCGCGACTAGTATTATAGGTGGTCGGTTTTGCGTCGCGTTTCGCGCGTATCTCTTCGGAAGAAAGATAAAAAATTCTTATCATCATGTTGTAGTTCTCGTGCGGCTATAAAAACTCTACAATTTACTTATGTTTCTTTCAATATATGGATGAATGCAGTACTTCCTACTTTTACATCGTCACTGGAATCGCTTGACATAGCGTCCGTCTACAAAAACGAGGCACAATAATGATGAATTTAGTCATTTTTCAGTCGCTTAATATGCGAGCATCGGGCAGCGAGCAAATATCTAACTAGTATTCTACTCGAGTATCGTATTCTAGAAGTATCGAAATGGGAGAAGGGCCTTACGGTTTGTGTGGGTTTGTAGATACGGTTGATAATATCGGAAACATTATAGATTATTATAAAGATATTTCACACTTCCGATGCTACATGATTTAACGCAATATTTTTTTCTCTTATTTAATGTTATTGCAATTAAAATAAAATAAACAAATAATGTTCAAAATTTTATTGAAAATGTTAAGAAGCCTCTTATATTATTAAATAAATATTACAATAGTGTACTGCTGTCTGCATTTATTCAGCCTAAATTATTGAATTCTAGGATAATAAAATTATACAGATGAATACAAATAAAATAAAACGATCCAATTACGAAAAAAATTTATTAGAAAAATTTAATTTAACAGTTTATAATAGCGTAGTTGAAAATTTGGCTCAAAACCATCATCTCTCACCAACATAATTCTAGTAGATAACTTGTTCATCTGTAAAATATAAAATTTATAGATAAATATTTATATTTAACACATAAATAATATTAACCGTGAACCGCTAAATCAATTGCATTGCATCCTTTGCTTATTAACTGTAATAAAATATACAATGATGCACATAATATAATATAATAATACAAGCTAAAAATACAAGTGATACAAATTATCCGTTCCGTCCTTAGTTTTAGTTCCGTCCGTTTCTATGATGTCTTAAAGATTTCTCAAAAGGCTTCGAATTGAGCAGAATTATCTTGTAGAGATTTTGGAGTCTTTTGATTAGAATTTTATTGCACTTCACAAATAACAAAATATTACTAAACTAAAACTAATAGCTTTAACTATATAAAAACATAACGCAGATTGATATTTTCTTAGGATATTTGTTATCCAATAGATTTATAGGACTTTTAAGAACATAATTAAAAATTATCCTCTTGAAAACACACAATTTACCTACCTTTATTTATTTTGATAGAAATATTATTTTCATGATTGATGATTGATGTCAAATGTCAAAAAAGTAAATAAAGAGATTGCCATACATGGAATTTTGGATTCCATGAATATGTAATTAATAGAACATTAATTAAACGATTGATATAAAAAAATATCGAATTTGATTAAAATTAAATTAACTGCCATGTTTTTTTGTGCATAAAATTTGCTTTTTTTATATGCAATTGCAATTGTAATAATGCGAAAATTAATATAACTAATTTTAATTTACTATCTATTCCCTAAAACTAAGCTTAATTTTCTTGGAAAAAGAACACTAAATTTTTTAGGTCTATACTATAGTTACTGATTGGTTACTGATAATCGTTAGTTACCGACCGATTTCGGTCGATATCGATGTCGATTAGTGTCGAGACTACGCCTACAGGAGTTATAAATAAAACAAAAATATATAACATGTGATTCATTTATTTCACAAAACGATTCTCTAATAAATACGCGGGCCGATTTTTCAATCCTTGGTTAAAATTTATCCATTCAATAAAGTATTACACGAACATTTTAAAATGTCACCTGTAAACTGTCAAATACGGACAATTAGAATACATTTTTGAAATGGTAGTTTCGTTATTCGATGAATAAGTAAACCAAGCATTGAAAAATCAGCCGTCATTATTATGTACGCCACTGTTTTTATCATATCGCACCTTCGGTAGAACAAGGGCACAATTACAGTTTTTGCAATTTTACAGGAGAGCCATTTTAAGATATTTGTAGTACTTAATGTGGTCTAGCTATGATAATAATTTTTTTATGGTTGTTCTGCTTTGTATGACATAAACTATATACTATATTCTTTTAGGTGTATCGTTAACAAATATTAAAAACTGCTAGTTTTTTTTTAATAATATTTTTTTCTTAAGTAGGTGTACATTTGTGCCCTTGTTCCACCAACAAGAAAATTAATTTGTAAATATGGCCATATCTAAAGCTTTAAGTTAATAATTTTGGAATGATAATAACGTGTTTTTTTGTATAAATGTTTTATTTTCTTAAACACTTTAGAGAGCCGCAGTACTTTATCACAAAAATAGAGATCAAAACTTACTAATCAGCCATTACACATCTTCAACAATCTGAAACTATTATGTTTCCTAGCAAAATTCTTTGGAATCGCTTTAAAAATTGGAATAATATTATATTAAGATAACAGAACAAGAAAGAATCATAATTCAATTCCTTGACATTAAATAATTCCTCCTTTTTCGTGGCATTTTTTATAAGGCTTATGTATTCTGCCGGAGTGCATATTGATATTGGGCCAGCTTTTTTTGCACGTTTTACATTCCAGAATGGACGGCATCGGCTTTATGCTGGGTCCCCTAATTTATGTATGATCGATTTTATAGGCAATGTGTTCACAGCAAAATAATACATTCCAAAAACAAATTTGAAAAAGAAAAATAATTATTTACGAATAAATATCTTACTAATATTATTATTTATTATGTAAACTCGAAAGTTTTTGAGGATAGATTTGTGGGTGTGAGGGTATGTTTGTTGTATTTTTATTGGCAGTCCTATCGTTTAAATTTCTAAAAAACTAACTTGTTTTTTTGCTCTCTACAGCAATTATCGGAATAAAATGTTATTTTTAAGACCATGGAGTATAACAAATCTTGGACAGACAAGGGCACAATTGTCTGAACGACTTTGTCCTCCCAATTTTTAAATCGTTAACTAGGCATAAGTGTGACAGATATGGCCTTGTCGTTCCAGAAATCAAAAACATTATAGGGCATATTTACATAAACGACGTTAGCGCTCCAAGTGACAGCTAGCTCAGTCCCCGCCGATGGCACAACTAACCAATGAGACTTTGTCTCGCCAAGAGAGAAACAAAATAGCGCCAAAATGACAACGCCACTATTTCAATCTGGCTGTTTTTTGTAGGAATTAAACGAATGTCTTTGTCCCTCCAGTTGAAAGGGCCTTTTTAAAGCATTTAGACTGCATATTTAAGTCATTTTGGCAATTTATGACAATTATGCCCTTGTTCTACCGAAGGTGCGATATAGTATTACCGTAATTTTCAGTCTAAATTATACAACATATATGAAATATTTAATATAAAATAATACATTTTATCGATATTCACAATAATTTTAGTTATTTTGAATTTTTTTTTTCAACAATGTAAAAATATACGTTCTAATACAAAATTAGGATTTTCATTCAAATCGTATAATTTTAAGTGAATTATACACATTATATAGAGTAGTACACATTATGTAGTTAGACATATTAAGTTACATATTATATCGTAAAATTAAATTGTAATATTGACATGATTTTAAAAGAGCAACTATGGAGTTTCTTGCCGGTTCTTCTCCATAGATACTGCTTTCCGAATCGGTGGTAAATGTTAAAAATATGTAATGACGATTCGAAAGTGCTTCTAGAAGAAGTCTAATTGAATAAATAAATGTTTGAGTTTATAATATCATCTATCGATCATAAATAAATCTTAAATAATTTAAATTATTACAATCACCACAACATTTAAACTAATGGCTATTTTTTAAATAATTAATACTTTTTATTAACAAAATATTGGTAACTATAATTTAATTAGTTATTTACATTATTCGTTTAGAAATAATTATAATTTTACAATTCTTAAACAAATGATTTCATTATTACAATAAATAATCCTTCTACGTATTAATTTTATTAAGAATCCTAAAATATAGGATTACTAAAAAGTTATTCTTGCAACGTACAAGCAGCCATAGTGTGTCCATATAGCTTCATCTATTTACAGTTAAAAGTTCTGTCACTATAAGTTCAGCTGTTTCAGTGATGAGTCACAAAAAACACACATTAGGTTTATCACTATTAAAACAAATAGATAAATAAAAAAGTCTCAGACATTAATATAGCATCATATAGGGCAACCTTCACTAATAAACATTCTCTACCACACAACGTATAATCGATTTTTATACATAATTTTTTTTTCCTTATAGAAATTATTTTTTGAACGGATTAAAATCGCGATTTATTCATTACTAGCGGTCCGCCCCGGCTTCGCCCGTGGTACGTATTCCGTTTTCTCTACATAAGAACCATCTTCGTACTTCAAGAAATATAATAAAAAAAGAATTGAAGAAATCGGTTCAGCTGTTCTAAAGTTATGCGCTTACCAACACACTTTGGGATTCATTTTTATATTATAGACTAGCTTCCGCCCGCGACTCCGTCCGCGCGGATGTCGGTCTTCGCGTGGATGGTTTATTTCTCCATTTTGAGACCTCTGACAATAACATCTTATAAATATCTATTGGACCCAATTCCCAAATACGGTTAGGCCTATAATAATACGCAACGTGTGTTCGCGGTTCTACGGAACAACGTCTATGGATAAAACTGAAAAATTAAGATTAATTTTTTTCTACGTATTTTTCCAGGATAAAAAGTATCCTATTTTACGCCCAGGATAATAAGGTATAATTATACCAAGTTTCATCGAAATCGAACCGCTAGTTTTCACGTGATGCCTTCACATACAGACAGACAGACAGACAGACAGACAGACAGACAAAAATTTTTTTAATCACATATTTGGGTTTGGTATCGATCCAGTAACACCCCCTGGTATTTATTTTTTCAATATTTTCAATGTACAGAATTGACCCTTCTACAGATTTATTATATGTATAGATAATATAAAGGCGACCGTTTCGAACACTTTACAGCGAGCGTGGTCACAAATCACAAATAATATTATATTAACGAAAACATCACGTTTAACATCCCTTAACCTTTTTTATTTCTAAAAGTATAATAACTCCAGTGACAAAATACTATCCTACTATAATATTATAAATGCGAAAGTTTGTATGGATGTATGGATGTTTGTTACTCTTTCACGTAAAAACTACTGAACCGATTATAATGAAATTTAGCACACATATAGAAGGTAACTTGGATTAACACATAGGATAGTTTTTATCTCGGAAATCTCACGGGAACGGGAACTATGCGGGTTTTCCTTTGCAAACGCGGGTGAAGCCGCGGGCGGAAATCTAGCATTTGTATAATATTATTGTACACGATTAACTGGTTCTATTTTCATATAATGTCCATACGGGGTACTGATAGTTTGAGGTCCGCCATATTGCTCATAAACAACGTTTACATTCTTCGCGTCAGTACCCTGGCCTTCTCTGCTCCAGGGGGCTGAAAAATAAAAAAATATTAGTAGGTTTAATTGAAATGAGGTTTAATTAGGTAAGTAAATATTGCTAAATTATAAATTTACAAAAATATATATATATCGGCCGGATTGAGACCACCTCCTTTTTTTAGTTGGTTACAAATAATTTAAAATGCGTTTTATTCAATCCTAACTATGCTCTAGTATAAATTTTATGTGTATAAAATATATTATGAAATATGTAATATAGTGTTATATAAACATTTTTATGTAAAATAAGTGTAAGTGTTATTAACTGTGTATGTATGTTTCGATCTAATAAAAGACTTCAATCCAAATGGTTGTTTTATTAATACTACAAAATATTTTCATCCCGTTTTTTATGTATGTAGTTATAGACATAAGGGTAGAAGTTTCGAACAAAAACATAGCGTATAAAACAAATAATTTCTATCTAAATTTCATCAAAATCGGTAGTGTTGTTTATCCTTGTAAGTTGTAACAGATACATTATACACAAGATATTTAACAAAATGCATAAAATACACACTTTATACCTATTGGCAAAATTATAATTTCTCGTCATAATATTTGAACGATCTATGTACAGTATTTTTTTTATTTAATAACATAAATTACCTAGGTACATGAAGTACATTACATGTCAGAATATAGTCGCAATTATATAACGTTTTCCAAATAATTTTTGATAATCACTTGATGATTTCTGAGCTAAATACCTATTATGAACGGTTCCTAGTAGGTTCCCCATTTTCAAGTTATTTTTCTTCTGTAAATAAAAACTATAAATATGGTACTTAAAATATGAAAAAAGGTATTCAAAAGCGAAACAATGTATAATTTTCCTGTTTACATCGAACCAATATTTTTTTTTTTGAAAGATAATAATTTTTCTTTCATAAAAGCGACATCTATTGTCCAATAGCTGTAACTACAAAACTCGAATATGAATATTATCTAGTACTACATATTAAATACATATAATAAACTTATATATAAAACCATATAAAATATATTGATTTGATTATTTATTAATTAATTGTATCAAATCATATCTACATTATTACAATAAAATAAAAATATATATACAATTATGATGACAATATGTTTATTTGTTTTAACGCCATCTAGCGGAATTTTATTGTACTAATATAAACAATGTGTAATGAAGTAATAGTGTGTTCTACTTGACACTAGATGTCGTTATTAGAAAATTTACCAATTTTGATGCGGTTAAATCACAGATCACAGAAATATTTCATCTTATCCTACTAATAATATAAAGCTGAAGAGTTTGTTTGTTTGAACGCGCTAATCTCGGGAACTACTGGTCCGATTTGAAAAATTCTATCGGTGTTAGTCCATTTATCGAGGAAGGCTATATAATATCATCACGCTAAGACCAACAGGAGCGGAGCAATGCGGGTAAAACCGCGGAGCACAGCTAGTACTTACATATAGGTATTTGTTCTTCACCATGTTGTCCGTTATGTATGTGCAAATGTATTTCCTTCTGATGTGGTGACTCCCAGCCAGAGTGGTGGTGGGATTTGGACGCGAAAAGCGCGCCAATCTGAAATTTAAGAAAATGTTTTTAAGAAAATTTATCGTTGAGGTACTATTACGAAGTACATAAATAAATAATAAATAAAAACACTTTATTGCACACACAAACAAAACAAAATCAAACAAAAATAACACACAAACAATGAAGCGGTACAAATAGGCGGCCTTATCGAAGAAGCATAGTAACTCAATGGAATTTATTTAGAAACTAGCGGTCCGCCCCGGCTTCACCCGTACATATGTCGCAATAAATGGTAGCCTATGTTCTTTCTCAGGATCTAAAGATTGTCTGTGCCAAATTTCATCAAAATCGGTTGAGAGGTTTAAGCGGGAAAGCGTAACAGACAGACAGACAGACATGATACAGAGTTACTTTCGCATTTATAGTATTATTAGTAGGGAAGTAGGGATAGTAGGGATTAGTAGGGATTATATAGATAGACGGACGTTCGAACGGATTTTCAATGTGATTTTTTCGTTAATTATATTATTTATGCGAAATTTAACAACAATATTACTCGCATTAAACCAAATACAAAAAATACTGGGTATAGAATATTTATGTTTAATTCCATTTAAACTATTTTTTTTAAGATTACATAAACTTAATTCTTACGTCTATATAAGTTCGTCATTGACACAAAGGTTATATCTTTGGCTTATGTACATACATTTACAATTCACGACCGCCTCCGTCAATATTATTATAAACTAGTAAATAGCCAAAAACGAGCATGACCTTGTAAATTTAAATCTTTGTCCATTTCACATAATATATTTATTTATTTATTTTATTCTTTATTGTACATAATATACCAACATAAATAAGATAAACTATAATTAAATACAATGAAAACACACGGCAAATACGTACTAAAAGGCGGCCTTATTGCTCAAAAGCAATCTCTTCCAGGCAACCCTGATTGGTAAGGAATGTATGCTAGAACGCGACTTGGCGCCAATTCTATAAATAAGTTAAGCATTACATACAATATAAATAATAAAAATGATATATATACAATAATATACATATTATATATATAATATATATATATAAATACCAACCTGGGCACTAAGTTGATCCAGCCCGACTGCCGTGCATTGCCGACTCCACCTTTACCCCAATATTACTCGACTCCGGTTGCATAGATCTTGCCCGGAGTGGCAACGGCGCAAATATTTGAGCGATGTTGCCAAACGTATTCGTGGAGAAATTGATATACTCAACATTTTTATTGCTAAGATCTTGAACTGAATCGACTCCGTAACGGCCGAAATTCAGAAACCCATAAACACTTGTTGGCTCCGTTTTATATACCAAATCCAAAGTCGTATGTTGATCAGATCCATATATATTATCAAAATTAAAGCTTTATTTGATCCGACATAACGAAACTGTATATTAAGTAACGTAGATTAATTTTTCGTAAACACTACAGTACTTGTTGGCTCCGTACACAAACATATTATAGTTAGTTAATGTTCCATACATTTCTAAATCCGCCTAGACTAGACGAACTCGACTCCGTAACGGTTCAAATTTTGAAATGCTCAAACACTTCTTGACTCCGTTTTATATACCAAATCATAAGTCGTATGTTGATCTGTTCCATTTATATGCACTTGCATGACATTGACATGGGGATATGAAATTAGGGCTAGCAAAAATCTCCTGAGTTTTATGGAAGTTGAAGAAGTCGACCGTAATTCAATTGAAACTTATAGAAAACGTTGTGAAACTAAAAATACGGAACCCTAAAAAGATTGATATTTGGACGAACCTTTCGTCATACAGTGACGGTGATAATTCTCAAGTAGTATGCAACCTACAAATAACAACCTACCACTTGAATCAGGGCAACTCTTTCGCGAACGCTTCACGTGATCCGTCAATATTTACTATCGGATTACGATATTTATTGACGTGTAGGGTAGTGTATTGACCGATCAAAATATATCGCTGGATTTCTGGAAATCCTTGTGATCTGATCCCAGGACCTAGATCGCTATATTTATCTTGCCGTCAGTATTGATGGTGTAGGGTGTGCTGTGATCTCTCCCAAGATACATCAGTAAATATCAAGATAATTATCATAATATTTGTTGACGTGTAGCGTTCGCCTTTGCCCTGGTTCTGGCATCAATCTGATAAAATAATTAAAATGTTAGATTTAGGTCAAACAAATGACGACTCATATTCCTGCACAAATTATCCATTGCAGAGTAAATATGAGTGTACGCAGATCGCCAACATGCAGTGGGTACTGCCGGTGGATCGCATCCCGATCTATCGAAGCTAAGTTCGTTTTCTACGAGTTCTACGCCAACTGATACTCAAATTACTTACAGAAAACGGAAACAACCGCTAGAACAAGATTGCAGATTTAGTGATGATATGAAGGATATTCGGTCGGAGTTGAGTCTTATTAGTACATTACTTGAAAAATATGTATGCTCAAATGAACAAATAGTAAACAAAATTCATGAAAACATTTCTGAGGTAAAACCACAAATTACCGAAATTAAATCGTCCAACGAACAATCTTTGAATTTAATTCGTCAAAATACGAATCAAATCAATGAAATTAAGTCATCAGCATGTATGATAATTACTGAACAAAACATATTGAAGAGTGCTATTTCTCAATTAGAATCCCAGATAAACCAGGGTGAGAGTAAAATAAAATCACTGGAATTAAATCTTCAATCAATAAATCAGTCAGCCAACCCATCGGGTTTTACGTCTAAAAATCAACTTCATATAAATTAAAACTTAATCAAGGAACTACGGGACAGAAAGAGCCGCGAAAAAAATGTAATTTTTACTGGTTTCCCAGAAAGACATCTTATAATTCAGAGGAGAGGAAATCTAAAGACAACTACGAAATTTTAAAAATTACCTCACTACTAAGTTCAGACCTACCGAAGCCAGTAAAAATATATAATTATAAATAACCTTAATTCAAACTGTAGTACAGGTCTTGATGGTATTACTACAAAAGCAATTAAATGCATCAAAGAAAAATTAAATCATACTTTAAGCGACTGTTTTAACCAAGCCATAAGTCATAGACGTTTTCCGGACTCGATAAAAATAACGAAGGTAACTCCTATCTATAAGAGTGAGTATTCGGTTTTGCCAGTATTGTCAAAATATTGGAGAAGATTTTACACACGAGATTACAAAAATATTTAGACTCATTTAATTTTAATTCAGTGCGTCAATACGAATTTAAGCCAAAAAGTGAGCTCTGTGAGCGACTATGGACCTAACTATTAAAATAAAACAGAACATTGACGCAAACAATATAGTTTTGGGAGTGTTTATTGACCTACAAAAGGCCTTCGATACCGTTTCTCACGAACTTTTAATAAAGAAATTAACATCAATTAACATTAATGGTAAAGCACTAGATATGCTGAAATCATATTTAAAAAATCGATCACAAATAGTTAAAATAGATAACCACGATAGCATTCCCTTACCAATTACATGTGGCGTACCCCAAGTTTCGATTCTAGGCCCATTGCTTTTTTTAATTTATATTAATAATTTTCAAGATTTAAAGCTAAATGGTCACCTAACACTTCATGCGGATGACACCTGTCTGTTTTATTTTGGTCCTTCTATACATGACATGATAGCGCAAGCACAAAATGAATTAAAATTCAAAGCTCATAAAAAAATTATTCCACCACACGCTCCACTTAAAATTAACGGTGTTGTATTAGAACATAAAACCCACGAGAAATAACCTAGATTTGCGAATCGGCAGCTCTCTGAAAAATAAATTATCAGCACTTCTTAGATCTCTGCGTAATATTACTTCTTGCATACCTCATAAATTACGCAACACCATCTACAACACGTTAGTAAAGCCGCACCTAATGTATTTAATAGAAGTCTGGAGGAGTGCTTACAAAAATAAATTAGCGCCACTCCAAATTTTACAAAAAAAAATCATTAAAACTATCTTTAACTATCCTTTTTTAACTTCTACAAATAAAATCTACGACGACACTAAAATAATGAATTTAAAACAATTATACTTTTATAATACGTGTATGTTCATCCGCAAAGCGCTACATAAAAACATAAATACAAATATTATAATCTCAACATCAAATCGCCGCTATCCTAATAGACGAGCTAGCTATCTTGCCCTCCCGAAGATCCGAACAAATTATGGAAGGCGAACGGCAACATACGTTTCTATAACGGGAATAAATGTCTTTCAACCTTCAAATGGCTAAGGCCGCAAGCGACCAATGGCTGAGCTCGGTGGGCTCTGATTGGCTCATTTGAATCGGATCAACAAGAGCTAAAATGCAAAAAAGGTGGATTTGTATAAAAAACACGTAATTATTATTATTACTGATGGTGACACTTGTGGCTCCGTTCGGATCCACATACGGACGGTGGTGTGGCAATGGATCCACAAATACCAACCGGATCAACAAGTGAAAACGGATCAAATAATTACTAACTATATGGCACGTTTGATCAACATAGTGCCCATGGAGATATCTATATATATATATATATATATATATATATATATATATATATAAATATAATATATACTTTGTTACGCGTGAAAGCAGCTTTCACTGACTCATAGAATGTTATTATTATTTTTTGGAAGTATAGGTAGTTTAAAACGTGTCCATTTTACATTTTTAACCGACTTCAAAAAAAAGGAGGAGGTTATCAATTCGGCCGGTATGTTTTTTTTTTTTTTATGTATGTACACCGATTACTCCGAGGTTTCTGAACCGATTTACGTGATTCTTTTTTGTTCGATGCGGGATGGTGTCGAATTGGTCCCATAAAAATTTTATTCGGATAGGCCCAGTAGTTTTTATTTTATGAGCATTTTTGTCTGTAGGTATTTGTGAATTTTGCAAGTGCAAGTTTGAAGTCGGTTGTTTTTAACGCAGTTATTACTTGTATATTTTAATTTCATACACTCAAATCTCAAATATGTCAAAGAATGTGTTTTTGAGTGAAAACATTCCATGGATTTTCGTCTTCCATAATATGCTTATATTTGAATGACAAATTACCTACATTAAAAGCTCGCTCAAAAAGTATAGTTATAAATTATAATACTAATGAAAAAAATGACTGAATCCTTATCTGGGTCAATTGAGTGCAAACATTCGTACATTGCACGAATGTTTGCGCTAATGCAGGGGATAAATATTTGCTAATGTCCTACGCTTGTTATGTGGTGTGTTGACGCGTGAACGTAGAACCGAGTCTTGCAGGGTTCGATTCCCAGTGAAAACGAAGAAAAAAAAATGTATCGGTCTGGCAGGACACATAAGGCTGTTCACCTACTTGTCCCTAAAGAAAATCTTGCAGGGTGAAAACTTGTCTTCGATTCCCGGTGAAAACAAAGAAAAATATGTATCGGTCTGGCAGGTCACAGGCTGATCACCCACTTGTCCCTAAAGAAAATCGATCAGTGAAACATGAGTGAAACAGATGTATGCATAATGCATCTGCCCCTTTACCCCACTACACATGACTTCACTGTTTAGATTTGTGAGTTTGCGTACCTATTTCTACTACTGCAAGTGACCGTCATTAGTTAGTAAGACTATTTTATTTTTATTTTAAACACTTTATTGTGCTGCCAACATAACAAAAGTAGGTACAATAGAACTTAAACTAGTACAAACAACACAGAGGGCGGCCTTATTACTAATAAGTAATCTCTTCCAGGCAACCAACAGATTGTGTGAAAAACAATATTACTACAGCGGAGGTAGGTAAAAAAATAAACATAAATAGATGATATTAAAAATACATAATATACACACTAAAATAAGATATAATATACCAGGGATGGGGAAACTTTTTCCTTGGCGTGCCAATATAATACTAACGAAATATATGGCGGGCCAAGTTGTTTCATTTTTGGCTATGTTAATCACCGAAATAAAAATATTGATATGTATTTTTGAAACACTAATTTATTGTGCAATATAACAAAATAATTATTGGAATAAAAAAGAAATTGGAAATTGTAATTAAATTAAACTTTTAAGTTAGCTGCGAAGTAGAAGGTTGAGGAGCGCTGGTCTTTGTGGGGACATGTGACATGTGGAACTGTTTTTGTTTTTGCATGATTTCATCATAAACCGGCTCCATTTGTGATGCTGAACATTTTAGTAGTGAATAAAGGTGGTCATCCGAAAGCCTATTACGATGACAATTTTTTCTTAATTTCATTATTGAAAGAGTTTGTTCGCACAAATAGCTTGTACCAAACATAGCCATTATTTTTTGGGCGTGGGCAACTATATTTGGGTATTGTGTCCTAGGTATGGACTTCTAAAATTCCAATTTGCTGGTGTTAAGAAACAGTTGCTTCAAATGGGTATTGCATTGCATCTCAATTAGTTCAAGTTGGAGGTTGGCGGGTGTTTCATCGATGTTGACATTAAAAGGCATCGAAAAAATATTTAGTGAAGGCTCAATTGTCATAAAATCTTGAAATCTCTTCTCAAATTCTTCGTGCAGTTTCATTAGCTGTTGAGCGAACCTTTTTAATTTGTTGTTTGAGACAGGTGATATACTGCTCAGATTGGGAAAATGGGTAAGTTCATTTTTCTCTATACAACAGCAAAACAATTTAAGCTGCAATTTGAAGGCTTTTAAATGTCCCCAAAGCTCATCTAAGAATTGATTCTTGCCCTGAAGCTTTGTATTCAATTTGTTTAAGTGCGACAGCAAATCTGTGAAAAATGCGAAATCAGCAAGCCAATTTTCGTCAGACATGATCTTAAAGTCGTCCCATTTGCCTTGCACCGTCAGAAAGTCTTGAATCTCCTTTCTTAAGTTCCACACTCTCCCAAATGCATTGCCACAGCTTAACCATCTCACTTTAGTATGGTAGAGGAGATCAGAAAACTCGCTTTCGGTGGATTTTAGAAATGCTTGGAATTGTCGATGCATCAAACCCCGTGAACGTATTGTGTTGATAAGTTTAACAACCACACTCAAAACGGGTTGTATGTCAATAGCTGCTTTACACAACACATCTTGGTGTATGAAACAGTGCAGAAATAATACGTTATTATTAGGGTATTCTTTGCAAAATATACCCATAAACCCCAAATTGCTACCCACCATATTTGGTGCTCCATCCGTGGTTATGTTACATAATTTGTCCATAGGCAAGTGAAACTTTGAAAGACCCTCAAAACAAGAGTCGTAAATATTTTTTCCAGTGGTTTTTCCTTTCAAGGATTGTAAGCATGCTAATTCTTCGGTTATGTTGAATTCTGAATCAATTCCTCGAATAAAAATCAGCAATTGGGCAGTATCGCTCACGTCTGTGCTCTCGTCCATGGTTAGAGAGAAGTATTCAAATTCGTTACAGTTCTGTTCCAGCTGTGACGATAATTGTGCAGCGATGGCGTCAATTCGATCAGTTATCGTTCTCCGTGATAAAGCTAAAGATTGAAACTCTTTACTTTTTTCTGGACAAATAATGTTGCTTACAGCCACCATGCAATCTTTTACAAACTCACCATCCGACAAAGTTTTATTGCTTTTTGCGATTTTGTAAGCTACAACATAACTTGCCAGTGTTGCAGCTTTCTGAGTATCAGATTGCTTCGTGAACATGTTCTGCTGTCCACGTAACTTATCTTTTTGCCTTTCAACAAAGGACTTTCTCTCTGCCTCTGTCATAGACGAATATTTCGCATTTGCATGTTTTTTTGAGAAGTGTCGAGACAAATTAAAATCTTTAAAAACTGCAACTGTTTCATTACAAATGAGACAAACTGGTTTGTCTTTAAATTCTGTGAAAAAATATTTCCATGACCATTCTTCTTTAAAAACTCGACACTCAGAATCAACTTTCCGTTTTTTGGTCGTCATTTTGCTGCTGTAACAAAACAAGAAAACCAACATCACTACATCGCTCAAACATATTTTACAATTAAATCATTTTAAGACACAAAATGTGATGAAATTTATGCTACTTGTATATTATTATATTAACAAACTGTTTTCAGAATTTACATACAAACAACATGATAACATCTTACCTTGTGGATTTAAAAATGTCACCACTCACCGTCTGTTAAGCGACTGTTGTAGTTTCGTAATTAAGAATATACGGCGTACAATCATGCGATCTGAACTAAGACAAAACTCCGACTGCGGATAAAAAATGTACTCTGGGACTGCGGCGGCCGGCGGTGCGGCGCGGGCGGCGTGGATACGGGAATCCGAGGCTGGGCGCGCGGGAGGGGTGTCCGACGTTCGGACCGCACATGCACAATTGCACAGCACATGCCACGACCCATTTGACCAAACAATTGATTGTTCTATGCAAGCTGGCCATTGCCAATGAGAATGAAATTACTAACAATACGAAATATTCTCTTGATTTTTGTTTGATGGTCGCGGGCCGGATTTCAAGCCTTCGCGGGCCGGAGATGGCCCGCGGGCCGTAGTTTCCCCATCCCTGTAATATACCATACCAAAAGATATATACAATATATACATAATAATAATTATAATGCTATAAATAAAATAAATATAATAATATATTAATACATCATAAAAATATAAACATAATATACTATAAAATATACTACAATTATACAAAAAAACTATATCGATTCAAACGCAAGATTTAAAAAGTGGTCACGTATGAGGCTCTTAAATTTAGACAGAGTTTGAGCTTGCCTTATGGGAATGGGTAAGGAATCATAAAAGGAATCGTAAAAGAATCACCATAAAAGCGCGTGCGATGGAAAGGTGTGCACAGGACAAGCCTATCCACTGAACGAAGGGAATAGCTTTCACAGTGCAGGAAGTCAAATTTATTTTTAAGGTATGAAGGAGTCTTAGGGTCAAACAGGACACGATAAAGTAAAGACTATGATTATTATCTACATGAAATACAGATTCTAAATTATAAACTCCTGTAAACATACCTTAGCAGCGCCAGCGATCAACAGCAGCTTCAATATGAACAGCGTTACCGCCAAAGTTTTAACTCCCACCAGAGCGGCCACTACCGCCCACGTAGACGCGGCTCCCATTTGGAAAGCTAGTGGTATGAACGCCTGGATCATTTTCTTGAAGGGACGCCCGAAGGTACGACCTGTAAGGTAATTGTAAACTGGTAAAGCTCTCTACTGCATATCTAGATATACCTATAAAAATGAAACCCGTTTCGCGTTGTCACGGCATCACGTGTGAACGGGTAGACCTATTTCGATAATTCTTTTTTATTATATTCCTTGAAGTACGAGGATGGTTCTTATGTAGAGAAAACGTAAATATGTACCACGGACGAAGCCGGGGCGGACCGCTAGTTGTTAATAGTAGTTGTAATAGATTTTTGTAACCATTGACCCACTGATTTTCAAACTTTATAATAGTAGCTCCCAGAAAAAAAAATATAATATAATTTATTTTTTTAATTATTTTTGTATCAAAATCATACCTTACTAGCTTTCCGCCCGCGGCTTCGCCCACGTTTTGAGAGAAAACCCGCATAGTTCCCGTTCCCGTGGGATTTCCGGGATGAAACCTATCCTATTTGTTAATCCAAGTTATCCTCTATATGTGTGCTAAATTTCATTGTAGTTAATAGGTTCAGTAGTATTTGCGTGAAAGAGCAACCTACTCTTGTGTGTTTGTTAAACAAACACACACACACACACACATCCTCACAAACTTTCGCATTTATAATATTAGTAGGATGCAAATACAAACTACGAATTCTGTGAACTTTAAACTAGGTATAAGGTAAACGCAGGTATTAACGACCCCTCTAAGGCAATTTCAAAATCAACCATATTTTTTAAGTATACTGGTTCTTCTAAAGATTTATAATTTCATTTTATATGCTAGTGTTATGTATAAAAAATGTATTAATTGAAGCAAATACATTCTAATAAAGGATTATCTTGTAAAAAATAATTTACAATGTGACTTAGTCGATTGTTGCTATTACCGACCCATAAAAACGGCTGTGAAGCTATTAACGATTTTTATGCAGCTATTCCCGATCGTATGTGTGAGGAAGCCTTTTTCCAGCAATGGAATGTATAGAAGCTAGTGATGATGATGATTACCGATCTTAATAAAATTTAAAATTTAAAATTTAATCTTAATAATTTTTTAATTAATCAACATAATACTATTAATATATGTACATATATTAAATTAAGGATTTCAAACTCTAGGATATTTCGTTATGCTATTTGATTGATTGCTTCGGCGAGTTGTGTTTCACTGAATACTTTTCGCCGCTTTCGTGGCTCCATATTTCTGGAAAAAATATATCTAATTATATGTTTTATGTTAATTTAACCTAAAAAAAATATAATTTTTAATAGGCACCTATTATGTCATAAAAGTAATAAAAATATATTTGCACGCTCAATTAGGAGCGGAATGTTTAAGGATCAATATTATCTGTATATACAAACATCTTTATTCTACATTCTGCAAATAAAGCAATTTGAATTTGAATTTGTAGATGAGAAACTAAACAATCTATATTCGATCGGTAATAGCTTCCTATAGTTGCTATTGCCGACCCACATGGGTCGGTATTAAAGTATGTAAGTATAAACCTAAATTGTATTACCGACCCATAAAAAAATGGTTATTTTAATTCATTTGACCATCAGACTATAAAATAGATTATAATTGATTAATGTCATACAAAATATGAACAAATGCATATTGTTTAAACAAAAAAAAAACAATGATTTACTACTGTAACTATTCGATAGGGATCCTCGAAAATATCATAACTTTGTATAAATTGACAACGCTAAAAGACACAACACTAGACAAAAAAGTTTAGTCGCTAATAGATTTTTATGAAGACTCATAGCTTAGATTTAAACTGGTCCATAAAACCACTTGTGTTAGTGTGATATAATAACATAAAAGAAAATAAAACAAAAAGTTACGTTGCTGCCATTGCCGACTTACGGGTCGTTGATACCTGCCACGACTTAAACTGGTGAAGCTAACACCGTCCCATTTTAATTTTAAGTTTTATCGTTTCAAATTACTTTTTATTAATAAAATGTTGTAAGAAATGAAAAGTTGACACTTAAATGCATTGACATTTAGTAATATAAATTAAAGTATAAATGTCATTTATTTGTAAATGTCTTAAAAAGATACTCACAGTACTTACCCGAAGGAACAACGGAACAGTACGATACGTCCTGCTTCCACGCTACCCCGCAGCAACTTACGCATTTTAACTCTTTTTTGCTCAGTTACTCACTCTAACGTTAAAGTATACGATGCTCAATTAATACATTCGTGTATAACTTTGCCTACCTATAGCTAGAATAGTTCTGGAAACGTTTAAATTTCGAATTACTTTTATAGGTCGGTAATACCTTCAGATTTTCGATGGGTCGTTGATAGCTGCGTTTACCCTAGATTATTTTTTTAGCTTAGTTCACAGACGTTATGTGTAAATAATAAATACACAAAAATAGTACATATTTAATGTTTCTTTAATCATTTTAAGTATTGAAATAAATTATAAATACACGTGTTCTGCACTTCTGCTTTTCCACGTTTTTCCTTTTATTTTTTCTTGAGTCGTTGTATAGAATGATAAAAAATTTCCATGACAGTAATCTAACAAGGCTGTACTAATTAGAATATTAATTAATTTTTGTTTTCTCATTTTAATTGATTCAAATCAAGTTAATGGTTTGGTTTATATTATTATCTTCAACTAGCTATGCTACGCGGTTTCACCCGCATTGCTCCGCTGACCGCTCCTGTTGGTCTTAGCGTGACGATATATAGCCTATAGCCTCCCTCGATAAATGGGCTATCTAACACTGAAAGAATTTTTCAAATCGGACCAGTAGTTCCTGACATTAGCGCGTTCAAACAAACTCTTCAGCTTTATAAATATAAATTATAAGTATAGCTAAGTAAGTAGTTGTTTATTTTCAGTGGATCTTGTTTCATTTTGGAATTATTAGTTCATAAACCTAGCACGCTGGCCAAGTGGGGGTTGGTAATTGTCATAGTTACTAAGTACTTACATAAACGCATGTCAACTATTAACTATTCTGTGCGTATGTATTTGAATAATTCACTACAAAATTGCGAAACAAATTCCGATTGGACTTTTTACATATAATTTTCTATAATGGTGCACACGATCGAATTTCTCTCAAGCAGATTAATAGAAATCTAGGGCATCGAGAGACCCTAATTACATATTGATATTTTCTTATTGAGGGAAAAACTCAATTGTCAAAGTTATTACTTTTTTATAAAGTCTTATAAAATTGTTCATTGTTTACGTCATGTACAGCTGTGTAGTGTCACGGTGTTGCTGCCGAAGCTTTTCCGAAACGATTTTCAGAACAGTTTTTATTATTTTTCTATTTTTAACTAGCTGTTCCCGGCGGTTTCATCCGAATTGCTCAGCTCCTGTTGGTCTTAGCGTGATGATATATAGCTTATAGCCTTCCTCGATAATTGGGCTTTCTAACACCGAGAGAATTTTTCAAATCGGACCAGTAGTTCCTGAGATTAGCGCGTTCAAACAAACAAACTCCTCAGCTTTATAATATTAGTATAGATTAGTATAGATGTACCTATATCCATATTTATTATGATTTGTTACATAACATTAGCTGTCCCAACTCCTAGAGGCTAGAATACGATCTGCTTTTGTTCAACTATTTTTCGAGTTACTACCTAGGTAAGTATATAGGTATATAACATCAATTAACTTTATATTTATTTATTTTATAACTAGCTTCCGCCCGCGACTCCGTCCGCGCGGATGTCGGTCTTCGCGTGGATGGTTTATTTCTCCATTTTGAGTAACTCTGACAATGACATCTTATAAATATCTATTGGACCCAAATACGGCTAGGCCTATAATAATACGCAACGTGTGTTCGCGGTTCTACAGAACAACGTCTATGGATAAAACTAAAAAATTAAGATTAAATTTTTTTCTGCGTATTTTTCCAGGATAAAAAGTATCCTATTTTACGCCCAGGATAATAAGGTATAATTATACCAAGTTTCATCGAAATCGAACCGTTAGTTTTCACGTGATGCCTGCACATACAGACAGACAGACAGACAGACAGACAGACAGACAAAAATTTTTATAATTACATATTTGGGTTTGGTATCGATCCAGTAACACCCCCTGCTATTTATTTTTTCAATATTTTCAATGTACAGAATTGACCCTTCTACAGATTTATTATATGTATAGATAAAAACTAATTAATTTATGATGTGTATGTGTGATGTATATTTATTTTCACACGCAACTTCGTCTGGACTCAAAAGGAATATTTTTCGTAATTGCTGTATTGGTCTAATCAATAATTGCAATTGGTCGTAATAATAAAATATATTTGACTAGCTTTCCGCCCGCGGCTTCGCCCGCTTTGTCTAAAACCTAATAAATTATATACTAAAACCTTCCTAGAGTATCACTCTATCTATTTAACAAAACCGCATCAAAATCCATTGCGTAGTTTTAAAGATTTAAGCATACATAGGGACATAGGGAAAGCGACTTTGTTTTATACTATATAGTGATTTATAATAAATTACTTAATGCTTTCGTACACAGACAAGAAAATAAACGCATTCTCATTTCTTAAAAAAATTAAGTTCCTGTAATTGGACTTTTCTAATAACAATTTGAATTTATCAGAGCGAAAATACCACTAATTTAATGTTCGATACCGAAGAAAAATTCAAGTAGGTCTTGCGGTTTTTAAAGGAAATACAACGCGAAATTTAAATCATAAAATAATTTTTCTTACAAATTCATAAAATTATTTTTTCTTTCTTTCTAAATTAATTTTAACCCGTCTTATAGTGTAGTGCTAGCTTCTAAAGTTGAGAGTAACACTGATTCGATTTTAATCGAAAGATCGACCTTACAAGACTTTCAAAAAAGTCTTTTTTATTATCAATTTATCGTGAAGGAAGAGCATCATAAGGAAACTAAAATTTCAGAACAAAAAGATCGACATGTGAGTGTGACATCTACCAACCCGCAGTCCGCACTTGGCCACCGCGGTGGTGAATTAATCAAAACCCTCGGAATACAATATAAATATAATGTAAAATATAAAAATATAATGTGAATTAATTGATTCTATTAAATATAATTTAGGTAAATCAATTGATTCTATTTTTTATCTGTATGAAAAGCGAAAATTAAATAAAATTCGTAAACGATTCTCTCTGCAGACGAAAATATTGTTACATAGGTAATATGTATTTTAACTCAAATATACCTATTTTATTTGTTCAACTACTTAGCAAAGACTTAGCATGAAAGACAGTTAACTGTTAAGATAGTTATTTCACTTTTCGATAATATCTTACACTTAGAATCGATCTAGTCGATAGTCGATACAATATAATATGAAACGCGATAAATTAAAATCTTTAAATTATGAATATCAGAAATTTAATACCTTCCTCTTTTCTCTTTTTCCCTATTTTAAGATTTCTAATTTCGTAGAATATTAATATAACAGATTTTTGCAACTTTCGTTTTCATGAGTCACCTTACGAATGAAATACCTATCTGTAGATTGTCGTCATTTTATTTTAAAGCCTTTTTAATTTAAGATAATAATAATAGAAACATTATTACTATTATTAATTATAGAAATAGTTTAATATCAACTATATGTCATTATTATTTAAAATCCATAGAGCTCGCAAATCGCAACATTTACTATTTAATATTTACTTACCAACTGAGGTATCCTGCATGCTGGATCTATCCTCATTCGTCCCATAATTAGTTCTCGTTAAATTATAATTATTCTCACTAATATTAAATACTTTGGCATTCAAATAGCTATTAATTAAACCTACGTCACTTGCACTATTTAATTTTGCCGCGTAACTGGGACATAAAAGTAAAAACAAACCAAGGAAAGTCAACCACAAATTCATCTTTCTAGAACCTGCTAGTAGCAAAACGTGAAAACAGGGTATGAACCACTTTATAATATCTTTTATATCCATCGTTGAATTTAAGAAGGGATTTTATAACACAAATATTGTGGGGTGCTCAACGACACATACGTCATCTCGCTACGGGCGCCGTGTCAAAACTGACAGGGCATTCCCATTTCCCGCCATTTCTTCTTTCTCTGACCTCGACTTGTGTCGAGTACACACGGTCTATTACAGACAACACAGAACTGCGATTTTTAACTTTCGCTTTTTAGCATGCATCCCGGTGACGTGATCCAAATGCGCAAAGAATATCCGTAACTAAGTTAACGGATTTGAAAACTGTGGAAACGACGAAAGTGTCCCCTTTAATTTTCTTTACGTAACGAACGAACGAAAAGAATAATTTTGCATTTAAGTGTTGGGAGCTGGGTTTATTTTTTTGTTAAGCTAAATTTGAAAGTTGCCTATCAATCATCGTTACGAAGAAAGTTTCGTGAAGATTGTATTTCATTAATAACACATATTTGGTGTAATTAATATTTATCACATTTCCTTTTATTTAATAATTCCAATAGGAATATCTCGTCAAGCAAGATTCCTAGTGATGTGAATGAGTACCGTTGTTCTGCAGGTCAACGGAGTTCATTCACCAAATTAAATAAGTGGGTAATAATTGTAATAGGATAAAAAGTAGGTGAGCTAACATTATCTAGTTGCCTCGGAGATTTTGGAATAGATGTTATATTAGGAATATAGTTTATGTTTCAGGTAAATTGAGGCATCACTCGCGTGTTTCTTGGGTAAAAGTAGCGTAATAACTAATCGCCTAGGTATCTAATTCGACCAGCTGTTTTTACGTGAAAGAAAAATAACCATTCATTCATAATTCGAAATTTCTTATAAATTTATAATGAATAGAAAAAATCGAAATTTCGAATCGAAATTTCTTGCTATTCTACAAGTACTAGTAGAATTATTTCCGGTCCGTAATTGTTTTCAAGTTCACTAGATCATGTATTTTATTGATATATTACAAATAAATAATAATACATATATATATTTAAAATATTAGCAATACATAATAATATAAAAGTAGGTAAGTTGTACTGTTTGTAAAATAACCTTAACGGTATTAAGCATAAGCTTCACACTTTATTATACACAATTACAAATCCAATAAAATTAAAAACATGACACTCAAAATAAAATCAAAAACATGAACTGACTCTCAGAATTTATTTATTGACTATTCTTCTGAGGTATTTACTGTATTTACCTAAATATTACACAATTTTAACATGTTAGTGAAAAGGAAAAGGCAAATAATGTAAAAATATAATTTATATGTATTGACAATCTCCCCACACACACATATGTGGTTCACAAATCAAAAATCTTCAGAAAGAAGGTACATAATACATATCTGTACATCATATGTGTTATTCTGGTACAAAAGCTACAATATTGCCGAGTATCATCAAAATCCGTTCAGTGGATTGCGCGTATATTATAATATTTAATAACACACCTACACAAGTACACACCTCACAAACGTTCATAGATAATATTAGTAAAAATACTAGTAAGATAAGCCAACGGAATTAATCGAAAACGAAAAAATCGAAAAATTAAATTATAGTGCTTCCATATCTAGTTACACTTACAGGTGTATTCCTAATTTCCTAGTTGAGATGATCGTCGTGTCTAAATTCTTTTTTATTTATGTACTAGATTTCCGCCCGCGGCTTCGCCCGCGTTTGCAAAGGAAAACCCGCATAGTTCCCGTTCCCGTGGGATTTCCGGGATAAAAACTATCCTATGTGTTAATCCAAGTTACCCTCTATATGTGTGCTAAATTTCATTGTAATCGGTTCAGTAGTTTTTACGTGAAAGAGTAACAAATATCCATACATCCATATAAACTTTCGCATTTATAAGACATATTAGTAGGATTGTTTCCTAATTGTTCCTAATTAAACGATTTTTATTTATTATAATTCCACGATAGTTAGCTAAGTATAAGTAGTACACATATAATTATATATCTCGAGACGAGTTTTTAGCACAAATACTATGTATACCCGTCTTTATACTGTTATGTATCATCACATTCTCATAAATTATAAAGAACAATTGCCTTCCCTATTAGTTTAATTGAAAGTAACTATGCATTTTTGATAATTTCTTGTCTTCAAAATTAACTATAATAATATAATATCAAATATCTTATTCTTATGTGCTAAACATAGGCTTCTTATTATTCCGGTACAGTCAGCGCCTAAAAACCTTGTCGTTAATAAAAAAAGAGCGTGTGTGCCGAGTACGTGTCAGAAGTGAAACTTCTTTGGCAAGATTCAAAGGGTGTATTCAGAAAGAAAGCTTGAAACTTAAATAAGCGCTTATCGGTGCTTGTCAATGCTGGTTTTGACAAGCTTGTCAATGCTGGTTTTGACAAGCTGGTTTGAGCATTGACAAGCGCCGATAAGCGCTTATAAGTTTCAAGCTTTCTTTCTGAATACGCCCAAAGATACCAAAATCGTCGCCGTACTCCATGACGGTATTGCTATGACGGGACCTTGAAATTTAACTTTCAACGCGCTGAAAGAAGTTTCAAATCGAAAAACAATATTACATAATCTATACCTAGACTATAACTACTAATATTATAAGGCTGAAGAGTTTGTTTGTTTGAACGCGCTAATCTCAGGAACTACTGGTCCGATTTGATAAATTATTTCGGTGTTAGGTAGGTACATAGCCCATTTATCGAGAAGGCTATCATTACGCTAAAAACCCACAGGATCGGATCGCGGGTGAAACCGCCAAGCACAGCTAGTTTAGGTACAGATAAAATAAAAAACCTTCAAAGAAAGTTATTTTAATTAGTTTTTACAATTACATCAGACTGAACAGTGAACACGGAACGAAAGTAAACATCGCGTGGTACAGTGGACCGTCAATCAATGGAATGCGGCAATTGTTTGATACAGTTTAGAGAGTACGATCGGCGAATAAATTTGAGTGGTTCCGTACCTATTATAATTATAATTATGCGAAAGTAACTCTGTCTGTCTGTTACTCAATCACGCCTTAACTACTGAACCAATTTGCATGAAATTTGGTATAAATATTTTGATACCCGAGAAAGGACATAGGATAGGTTTTATCCCGGAAATCCCACGGGAACGGGAACTATGCGGGTTTTTCTTTGACTGCGCGGGCGATGCCGCGGGTGGAAAGCTAGTTATCTATATATTCTGTATGTCATCTACAATATAGTACTGGGCAGAGCACAGAACATAATATATACTCAGGGGAGGGGCAGAGCCCGACCAAGCAGCAAATATTATGAAAAGATCGTCGATTAATACCTACTAATACTTTTAACACAAAATCCGATTTTTAGTTTGTTTCATATGTCCTCAATGCAAGCGGAGAAAAACTCATAAAAATTGCACGGGACGGCCAAAAATGTTTCGTAATGTGCATTGCTGCCTACACGACACACATAGACATCTCAAAAGATTTGATGTACACAAGGATGTACCTGATAGGTACCTACAGTTAGTCGTTTGGTCGTTCATTGCTATTTCTATGAACTAAGAGAATAAAAAAATACCTAAGTAGCTAACGCCGCTGAGGAATAATTTTAGCTTTCTACTACTACCTGTATTAACATTTTTAATTATACAGGGTGTCCCACTATTGCCATACTAAGCGCGTAGGGGCTTGTAGTTTTGCATTCACTGATCACGTAAAAAATACAACAACAAAATTACGTCACAAATATTTTGCTAAATTTTTCCTGAAAATTCATGTTTTCTTCTCTAGCTTCGGCAGCGCAGCCGGCATATACCGCTTCTCTAATGTGAGCATTTTGTCTATGAAAATATGATCTTTAACGATAGCTCACGTGCTGGTGGCAAAGTTGGGCGGGTGCCGGGTTGCTTGCTATGGGTGTACACATAGAGTTTTAAGAATTCATCTATTTGAAAAAAAAAATGCGTCTGGAATTTTATAAGTATTTTTTACGTACTCAGCGTATGCAAAACTATAACCTCCTTTGAGCTTAGTAGGTATACCAACAGTGGGACATCCTGTATAAGATAATAATATAAACGTGAAATTTTGTAAGAATGTATGATACTTAGTCTGTAGAGCTATACAAACATGTTGTAGAAATAATGCTTTTGCCCGCGGCATCGGCACCGCGCGGCACAGCTGGTAAAAATGTATCTAATCACTGAACCCCAAACGAATCTAATTGTAACTGTGAAAGTGAAATCATCAAAAACGGAACGTTACGAACTATACATAATACTTCATTGTTATACGATCAGTGAAACTATGTAACAAATTCTTAACAAGTTCAATAATAGAGGGTTTTGAAATAAACTATAAAAATATTTGGCCTCGCCGGGCTAAATCTTTTTTCATAATTCCATACATACATTATAGTTACATACACATAAAAAAAGTCATTAAAAAAGCGATGCCGCAAAGAAGCAAGATTCTCCTAGTAGATAGGTACAGCAGGGTTAGCTTAGGGTTATTCATTCAAACAAAATATACATTTTTTTAACTAACTAATTGTATATTTTTAGTTGCTTCTATAACTACCGATTATAAATACATTTTTTTATTTGTATTAGCCGGGTCCACACCAAACGATCCATCGATCCCGCGATCCGCGATCCAGGATCGCGGGGCGTGGATCGTGTTAGGCCGATCCACTTTTGGAAACTTGCGATCTGAAATATGCGCTCCAAGCGATCCTAAGGCGATCCGTGATTCAGCCAGTCTAACTCTTGTACGATATGGAGTCATACGTACAACGGCGGCGTCTTGCCGTTGCAGCAATAACTTTTATTTTGCTTAAATGTTTGCGCATAAAATCACAAAAAAGAAAACGACGGTTTTGGGTGAAACAAATTTACAAAAATCGCTTGGAATCTGGGACTCAGCTGTACGCAGAGTTTTTTTTCTTTAGGTTCTCGATCGACTTATTCCCCATTTCACGAGAAATCTGACGCCAAGCATCATCTCTAATACCTCTATTGGTTTAATTAGAATCTTTGGGGTCCCATAAACATTTAAATTCTTTAAAAGCGATATCAGACGGCAACTTTCTAAGATGTCCATGGTGAGGTGGATCGCGCGATCCAACACAACCGTCCACACCGCGCGCATCACGCATCTGAGGCACCTTTGAAGCGGGCACAAAAACCGACCGCACACGGATCGCACGAGGTAGGGAGCGCGCGCGCTCCAATACGTGCGCGGCACGTCCACACCGCCTGCATCTTTGGATCGCGATGGATCGTCCGGTGTGGACCCGGCTATTGACGATGAGTAATGACGAAAACTTTAATCGGATAAAATTTAGAATATGGACCGTCGAGTTGGATATCGGCGATTTTATAGCGATAAGATAAGACTCTGAGAAGTAATTTTACGAAGTTTCAAGTTGCGCAGCCGCGTATTTTTTTTATAATAAAATAAACAAATTTGTTTAATTTGTACTACTTTTCGTAATTTTGACGTTGACAGATGCTTGTCACTAGCAAATGATTCACTCATACAGCTTTTTAGTGATATTTTTATCACAATAATACTTTATAAAATACATAATTTTAGTTATTATAGTGTTATTGTATATAAAAGAAGTATGTTTTATTATATTTCCTCTAAAATATAAACATATTGGATAATAATAACAATGCACAAAGTTAACTAAAGTATTTTAGTAAAGATAAAGAAATTACACAAAACACTAGTTTACATATAGCCACATCAGCAATGTAGCTGCTCGACTATTAATTAATAATTCAGTTCAATTATGTTTAGTTATAATTTAATTTATACAAAAGTAAATAATTCTAATAATAATAATACAATTATGGGTAAAATGTAACCCACATAAATCCATTACACAAAAGATGAGCAGTCACATAACCAAATCTGTCAACCCCGACTCCACGTGGTCCTTCCGCTCTTACCCCTAGAGTGTATTAAAAAATCCGGAAGCGCGGAGGGAGAGCAGCCCTCGCCCGCTGTAGCTAAGTGCAGGCACCGTACAAGCAGAAGCGGCTGAGGCTGGTCGCCGAAGGCGACCAAACAGCCGAAGCTGCGTAGGCGAGCTAGGTGCCTGTACTTAGATACGCAAGGGTGATAGGGCTGCACTTCCCGCAGCGCTGGAGCAGAAGCAGAAGCAATATAGTGCAACAATTTGGTTATGGAGGGAGTTTGGGAATTGAGGGAAGGGAAAGGTTTATCCTCCCCTCCATTATTTGTCACTTTCGGCCCAATTATAACCTCAAACTTTGACCTTGAATATCTCAGGAACTACTGGTCTGCGCGGGGGGGGAGTGGTACCGAGGAGTTCCCCCCGACCCCCCCTCCCCTCCCCCACCCCTCCCCACCCCCGCATCGACGGTCCATATTCTAAATTTTTACCCTTTAATCTCTCGCCAAAAAAAGGAAGATGGATCTTGAAAAGTAGAAGCAAGGTTCGACAGTTAAATTATTATAAATGTTTAATATTATTTTCATCTGAATGTGTCGTCGTTTCTGTCGTTTCTATTCATAATTCCCAGGTAAAGAGTATTTTTTTTTTCTAAATTTATGTTTCAGGTTCTTGTTTTACTTTTTGTGTGTGTCATTTATACTAGCTGCGCTCCGCAGTTTCGCCCGCGTGGCTCCGCTCCTGTTGGTCTTAGCGTGATGATCTTGTTCCTCGTCGTCATCAATGACATGTGGTCTTCCTAAGTCCGTACGTCGTCGCGAAACAGAGCCAGTTTCACGAAGTCGTCGGTAAACTCCGTCGAAAACGCTCTCATTAGGTACTCGACGGTCGGGATAGCGTCGTATGTACTCAGTCCGAGCTTGTGCGGACACGCAATTGCAGTATCCGTAGCACATAAGCATATCCGCATATTCTTCGTTCGAGTATGTTGCCATTTTCAACAGTCCAATATCACAAGCACAAATCAGAGTCCAGTAAACAAGCACAGTAGTCACAGTTAGAAAAATCAGTCTAGAAACAAAGCCAAGTCGTGTGGAAATCCGAAAACACAATAATTCGCATCTACCATGGACGAATCGCATGAGCAGACTAAAATGGATGGCAAGCAAACAAACGACCAAATACAAAGCAATGGGCATGTTGTATCCCCAAACTTGTTTTTGCACATTATTTTTCTCACTCTTACCTGCATAAATCGTAAGTTGTCTCGCTCACACGCACCGGATTAACTTGAAGGACTATAGCCGAGGGACCCGTTAGACCTACTACCTAAACCTTTTCAACTATGTTTTTTTCTATGAGTTTAAATATTGGATAGCTGATAAAATGTAGATGTTTTTAACCTCCTGGGGCCTGCGGTCATATATATATTACATAAACAATAAAAAAATATTTCAACGCCATCTTTTGCGTATATGCGCGAATAATACCTCAAATCGATGTAGTGGTATGTCATCCACTATACTAAACGGTTTTTGGTTTTATAAGTGACAGTGATTTGAAGTATTCTCATTTCGAAGTTGACGGTGGCTGTGCGACGGCAAACACGTGGTCAGTAATCTTATATTTCTAGTGGAACCATTCGTATATTGCAGTATATCTTTGTATATCTAATGATAATAGATATTATTTCTGCAACTGCAATAGTTATTTTGTAAGATAAATCTAAAACTTGTGAAAAATATTAATGTTTTCTTTTATGTCATACTGGTAAGACATTTGGTCTCAATTCTTGCCAAATTGGTATTGGTTACTAGAGCCCCATGTATTACCTACATGACATTCTTTAGTTTATGTTACAGATTTTATTATAATTTCCAAGGATTATAAGATACTGAGATCTACCAACACCTGGATGAGTCAAATATTGACCTATATGATGGACCTATGGAGTTTCTTGCCGGTTCTTCTCCATAGATACTGCTTTCCGAATCGGTGGTAAATGTTAATACTGTTGTGACGATTCAAAATTGCTTTTAGAAGAAGTCTAATTGAATAAATAAATGTTTGAGATGAAGGTAATACCCCAAATGATACCGATGAAGCCGCCCAAATACCAGAACATGATTCTTCTTCCATTCGTCCAATGAGTATGAGTCATTTCAGAACAGAATCGTCACTATGTATGTCATCTTCAGTTGTTGGCAGACCATCTCGGGGACGCACATGACGTGGACCAAGCTTATGGGGAGGCTGACCGAGAGGATGGATTAGAAATAAGACCTAGGGGTGGACGTGACAATATAAATACACCACCACGCCGGTGCAAAATACATGAACTGGTCGTTTCTCACCCTTAAAAATACCTATCTATGATCCAAGGTACAAAAAATAGACACAGAACAATGGATAGAATAATAACTATTTAGATTCAAGTTTAAAAATATATAATAACTAAAAAAACATGTAGTTTTTCTTCATTTTCATAAACTTATTACACTTGGAACTGGGACCCCCTGTAATATATACATGACATAAAGAAAATCCAAGTTTTCCACGAAAGATTTTTTTTACCATTTTTTTGAATATCTATAATTGCATTAGAACAGATACAGCTAATTTTTATTACAAAAGAAAGAGAAAAAAATCCTGGGTCTCAGGAGGTTAAGCACATCTGCAGAGCAAACTGTGCCATAATATTTTTTTGAGATACCTATCCAGAAAAGAAAAATATTTTTTTATAATTTGTACTTACTTTCTTAAGTTTCGATCGTCTACAATGACCTATTTAGTTAACTTACGTGCAATTTTAGTCAGCATCTCATTCTTCATGTAAAAAACCAAAAAAAAAAATAATCATAAGAGTAAAAAAAAATCAAAATATTCAATTGTATACTTAGCCAAAAAATTGGGCATTTTCATAAAAAAAATTAAAGCTCGAATATCTCGAATGGAGGGTTCCATAGTGAAATCATTCAGAAATGATGTGTACTACACGCCCTTAACGGATCTAGGTCGACTTTTCCTGAAACCCTATGCCTATAACCTTCCTCGATAAATGGGCTATCTAACAACGAAATAGTTTTTCAAATCGGACCTTCCTGAGATTAGCGCGTTGAAACAAACAAACAATCTCCTCAGCTTTTTAATATTAGTATAGATGTATGTGGAATTGCGACAAGGCGACATGATTGTGTGAAAATTAAAAATATGTCATAATATGACAAAATCATTTAACTATCTTCGGTTCACCGAGAAGTTTACGTGAAAGTTGAGACATAAGTGAAGTGAAGTCCCGTGTCCCCGTAGTGGGGTAAGGGGCAGATGCATTATGCATACATCTGTTTCACTGATCAATTTTCTTTAGGGATAAGTAGGTGATCACTTGATCAGCCTTCTGTGTCCTACCAGACCGAGACATTTTTTTTTCTTCGTCTCCACCGGGAATCGAACCCAGGATCTCTCGGTTCTACGCTCACGCGTCAACCACTGTACCAAGGAGGCGTCAAAGTTGAGACATGGTTACAATGAAAACCGAATTCGATAGATAATTTTTCATTCGATGAGAATTGACTTCGGGAAAAATAATTTGTAAGTATTTCATCATCAAACTATAAGTTTTATCATAATATTATACTTGTATTTCAAACTTTTTTGTGTGTTCTCTTTGTGAAATTTAAGACGAAAAACGATATAATCTGATCAATTTTTCTCGAGCACTATAAAAAAAAAATGATTTTTTGTAAGACACATGATCAGTCTGAAATGTCGACATACGAATGTTCGTTTTATTCTTTGTAAGTATTTAGACTGTAGAAATGGGGAAAAATGATAAAAATCTATTAAAAAGTAAATAAATTAACTGTTAAATTAAGTGAAGAAACTGAATATTATTTTGTCAAAATACAACAAAAACATGTTTCAATCTGTTCAAAATAAAATATAGGGTTCTATAAAATAAAAACAACCTTAATATTTACAAGAAATATATTTTTCAATATACAGATAATATTTTAGTTTAATACATAATATTATATACAGTGAAATGCATTTAAATTATTATAACACTGATATCGTGACATAGGAAAAAAATACAATATGGTGAACAATTTTTTATTTTTAAACTAATTTTTAAATAACATCCTTGCCCTAAATAACAAATTGAAATTTCGATTAAGCTATCTTCACATACATGGCAGCACTGGCGGTTTTACCTGTAATAAAAATATTTTTAACATATTTAAAGTGTAAAAAAAATTTTCTTGTTATAACATTAAGATATGGAGACGACACCGCCTACATTACTTATGTTCCGGTCAACATAAGCCATATGGTGTAACTGCACGCTCATTTTTTATTTGTTTTAAAGTGAAACGCATCAAATATGCCTTCGTGTGTGTTACGATATTGCACTAATAATACGGAAAAGTGCAAAGGAATAACTTTCATCGGTAAGTACCTAACTAGATAATAATTTTTAAAGCATAGTTAGAGAAAAAAAATGGCGCACAGATTTTGTTGGTGGTGTCTCCTCCATACGTAGTAATATTATCTCAATGTGTTATAACTATCGGTCAATTAAGGAAAGCTGGCATGTTCACAGTACTCACACTTATGCAATTTCACTTACAGTATGTTCAAAAATAAATGCGACTCTAGTTTCATTTTAGACTTGAATTGTAAAATGGGTGCGTTGTAGATAAATATATGCAAATGATATACACTGATACATAGATGAAAGCATTAAAGTAATTACAATCGTAGACATAGTGCTGTCACAATTATAGGCAACCACCACTAAAAAATACAACATTAAATCCAAATCTAAGACACACAGTCTGCAGCTAACTGCATATTAGGTAAAAAATACACATATAATCAATTAATGTTAAAATAAAACTACATTTAATCAACTGGGTTTTGGCAAAGTTAAAGTTCACATTTTGTGATGCTACTTTCCCTTTAATTATGCCCCATAGTAACTTTATTGGGTTGAGTTCTGGATGGTACGGAGGCGCAATACACTATGTCCATGATCTTTGAGGATTGCATCACGTAAAAATTGTGTATAGTTTGGCTTATTTTTTTAATAATGTGGATAACTTTGATTATTAATTAGTAATTTGATTTTTGAAAAAAAAAATGCCGATTTTAGTCAAAATTTATATTTTTCTAACAAGATCCTTATCATCCCAATTTCCACCTTGGTGAGAAAAATTGACATTTCTAATGAAAATGAACAAAAAATTAAATGATTTTATTCAATACTGTAAAATAGTATATAATTCTTCCATTTACTGTATCACAAAATTCTTCATAGATTTTTAGATATTCGTACTACACCAATTACATCACCCTGTATTTATAAACAATTGCAAAATATGACACATACATAGGCCGGGAGATACTGACACAAAATTTCGGGTCATTTGTAACAGAATGGCGGTTCTACAGAGGTCTTATTACGCAATGACAAAAAGAAAAATGATGGTCAGAACGCTGGTACCGGCGGACTAGTCGCGTGGGCGTAAGTCACACTCGTCGGATAAGTAAGACCCCTCTAGACCGCCATCCTGTTACCAATGACCCGAAATTTTGTGTCAGTATCTCCCGGCCTAACATGTGCAATGTGTAAATGTGTTGACGTTCCAGCTCTTCTTAAGGACGTATTTACAAATTGACGCGCATCAATTTTAGGTATTGAGTCTTACTACTACACGTGCACGGCTCACACACACATCGAAATGCGCGAAGCGGCGAAATTATGAGTAAACTGACACGACTTGATAATTGAGCTTATTTTTATTGCTATGTTTTTTTTAACTTTACTTTGATTTGTAAAGTTTGTAACGTTGAATGGTCACAAAAGTAGATACCATTTATCTAATTTCATTGGACAGTGATTGTTTGGTAAACAAGTACTTGCCGAAGTGTACTTCGAAGACTGGTACTGGAACTCATAGACGAGTGGAGCTAGGTGTGCCGAGTTTGGGCTCGTTTTGTTAGTAATGTTGAGACCTTACCTCCGGACTTGATGGAATGACCTGCAGGTGTACTTCGAAGACTGCTACTGGAACTAATAGACGAGTAGAGCTAGGTGTGCCGAGTTTGGGCTCGTTTTGTTAGTTATGTTGAGACCTTACCTCCGGACTTGATGGAGTGACCTGCAGGTGTACTTCGAAGACTGCTACTGGAACTAAAAGACGAGTAGAGCTAGGTGTGCCGAGTTTGGGCTCGTTTTATTAGTTATGTTGAGACCTTACCTCCGGACTTGATGGAATGACCTGCAGGTGTACTTCGAAGACTGCTACTGGAACTAAAAGATGGTTAGAGCTAGGTGTGCCGAGTTTGGGCTCATTTTGTTAGTTATGTTGAGACCTTACCTCCGGACTTGATGGAGTGACCTGCAGGTGCATTTACAAAATATGTTTTATTAATTAATGTAATAATATAGTGTCGACTTATAAAAATACTACAGGTTTGCCGGCAGCTTCGCCTGCATCATTTTTAAATTTAACCCAAATTCGGCGCCATTTTGAAATTCTTTGTTAATTGACCGATTTCGTTCAAAATCGATATCTGAGGCTCCCTGGGATCGCAAAACAGGAAACTGGTACCAAAATTTTAAAAAGTCAGCGCCATTTTGAAATTCTTTGTTATTGTACCGATTTCGTTCAAAATCGATATCTGAGGATCCTTAGGATCACAAAACAGGAAACTGTTACCAAAATTGAAAAAAAGTCAACGCCATTTTGAAATTTTCTGTTATTGTACCGATTTCGTTCAAAATCGATATCTGAGGCTCCCTGGGATCGCAAAACAGGAAACTGGTACCAAAATTTTAAAAAGTCAGCGCCATTTTGAAATTCTTTGTTATTGTACCGATTTCGTTCAAAATCGATATCTGAGGCTCCCTGGGATCGCAAAACAGGAAACTGGTACCAAAATTTTTAAAAGTCAGCGCCATTTTGAAATTCTTTGTTATTGTACCGATTTCGTTCAAAATCGATATCTGAGGCTCCCTGGGATCGCAAAACAGGAAACTGGTACCAAAATTTTAAAAAGTCAGCGCCATTTTGAATTTTTTTGTTATTGTAGCGATTTCAAACTCAAACTCAAACTCAAACATTTATTTATTCAATTAGACTTCTTCGAGAAGCACTTTTGAAACGTCAATACATATTTTTATCATTTACCACCGATTCGGAAAGCAGTATCTATGGAGAAGAATCGGCAAGAAACTCCATAGTTGCTCTTTTAAATCATTTCAGTATTACAATTTAATTTTACAAAATATGTAAGTAACCGTACGTATATATTATCATAATATGCCAAAGAACTGTCCTGCGGTTCTCACGCGACAACCCTCCATGGGTTTTTATCTTCCATATATTCCTTAATGCTGTAATAGGCTCTCTGAACTAAGACGTTTTTTACATAATTCTTAAATTTAGCACTACTAAACTCTTTAATACTATGAGGAATTTTGTTGTAAAAAAGTATACCTTGACCCATAAATGAATTTTTAACTTTAGCTAACCGGTAAAATGGCATTTCAATTTTATTTCTGTTCCTTGTGCCATAACAGTGTCTATCTCCTACTCTTGTGTGTAAGTCTGCGTTTTTGTGTACATATAAAATATTATTAAATATATACTGTGATGGTACAGTGAGGATACCAGTATTCTTAAAGAGATCTCTTAGTGAGTCCCTAGCACGTAAATTATATATAGAGCGTATGGCTCTTTTCTGTAATATAAATATAGTTTCAATATCTGCAGCCCTGCCCCATAGAAGAATTCCATAGGACATAATGCTATGAAAGTAGCTAAAATAAACCAATCTAGCCGTGTCTACATCGGTGAGATGCCTTATTCTTCGAACTGCATATGCAGCTGAACTAAGCTTAGCAGCGGTGGCGGCAACATGGGCCCCCCATTGTAACTTCTCATCTAGTGTCAATCCAAGAAAAACAGTAGAATCCACAGGGTATAATACCTCCCCGTTTAAAATAATATCCCTTTTTACCTTTTTTACATTTGGAAGGATAAATTCTACACAATTTGTTTTTTTTGCATTTAATAATAAATTATTAGCAGTGAACCAATTGGATATGCGTAAAAGAGCAGAGTTTACTTCGTCAACGTTTGAGTCATGTCTATCCACATTAAATATTAATGAGGTATCATCTGCAAACAGTACTATTTCACACATATCCTGCAAATAATAAGGTAGGTCATTAATATATACTAAGAACAAAAACGGTCCTAAGATAGATCCCTGCGGAACACCTATGTTAATCGGCGCACCGCAAGATTTCTCTCCATTAACAACAACGGTTTGTACCCTGTTCTGAAGATATGAAGCTATGAGGTCCTGAGATAAACCTTTAATACCATAAAAATTTAGTTTCCGTAATAGAGTGGTATGTTCTACACCAGGGATGGGGAAACTTTTTCCTTGGCGTGCCAATATAATACTAACGAAATATATGGCGGGCCAAGTTGTTTCATTTTTGGCTATGTTAATCACCGAAATAAAAATATTGATATGTATTTTTGAAACACTAATTTATTGTGCAATATAACAAAATAATTATTGGAATAAAAAAGAAATTGGAAATTGTAATTAAATTAAACTTTTAAGTTAGCTGCGAAGTAGAAGGTTGAGGAGCGCTGGTCTTTGTGGGGACATGTGACATGTGGAACTGTTTTTGTTTTTGCATGATTTCATCATAAACCGGCTCCATTTGTGATGCTGAACATTTTAGTAGTGAATAAAGGTGGTCATCCGAAAGCCTATTACGATGACAATTTTTTCTTAATTTCATTATTGAAAGAGTTTGTTCGCACAAATAGCTTGTACCAAACATAGCCATTATTTTTTGGGCGTGGGCAACTATATTTGGGTATTGTGTCCTAGGTATGGACTTCTAAAATTCCAATTTGCTGGTGTTAAGAAACAGTTGCTTCAAATGGGTATTGCATTGCATCTCAATTAGTTCAAGTTGGAGGTTGGCGGGTGTTTCATCGATGTTGACATTAAAAGGCATCGAAAAAATATTTAGTGAAGGCTCAATTGTCATAAAATCTTGAAATCTCTTCTCAAATTCTTCGTGCAGTTTCATTAGCTGTTGAGCGAACCTTTTTAATTTGTTGTTTGAGACAGGTGATATACTGCTCAGATTGGGAAAATGGGTAAGTTCATTTTTCTCTATACAACAGCAAAACAATTTAAGCTGCAATTTGAAGGCTTTTAAATGTCCCCAAAGCTCATCTAAGAATTGATTCTTGCCCTGAAGCTTTGTATTCAATTTGTTTAAGTGCGACAGCAAATCTGTGAAAAATGCGAAATCAGCAAGCCAATTTTCGTCAGACATGATCTTAAAGTCGTCCCATTTGCCTTGCACCGTCAGAAAGTCTTGAATCTCCTTTCTTAAGTTCCACACTCTCCCAAATGCATTGCCACAGCTTAACCATCTCACTTTAGTATGGTAGAGGAGATCAGAAAACTCGCTTTCGGTGGATTTTAGAAATGCTTGGAATTGTCGATGCATCAAACCCCGTGAACGTATTGTGTTGATAAGTTTAACAACCACACTCAAAACGGGTTGTATGTCAATAGCTGCTTTACACAACACATCTTGGTGTATGAAACAGTGCAGAAATAATACGTTATTATTAGGGTATTCTTTGCAAAATATACCCATAAACCCCAAATTGCTACCCACCATATTTGGTGCTCCATCCGTGGTTATGTTACATAATTTGTCCATAGGCAAGTGAAACTTTGAAAGACCCTCAAAACAAGAGTCGTAAATATTTTTTCCAGTGGTTTTTCCTTTCAAGGATTGTAAGCATGCTAATTCTTCGGTTATGTTGAATTCTGAATCAATTCCTCGAATAAAAATCAGCAATTGGGCAGTATCGCTCACGTCTGTGCTCTCGTCCATGGTTAGAGAGAAGTATTCAAATTCGTTACAGTTCTGTTCCAGCTGTGACGATAATTGTGCAGCGATGGCGTCAATTCGATCAGTTATCGTTCTCCGTGATAAAGCTAAAGATTGAAACTCTTTACTTTTTTCTGGACAAATAATGTTGCTTACAGCCACCATGCAATCTTTTACAAACTCACCATCCGACAAAGTTTTATTGCTTTTTGCGATTTTGTAAGCTACAACATAACTTGCCAGTGTTGCAGCTTTCTGAGTATCAGATTGCTTCGTGAACATGTTCTGCTGTCCACGTAACTTATCTTTTTGCCTTTCAACAAAGGACTTTCTCTCTGCCTCTGTCATAGACGAATATTTCGCATTTGCATGTTTTTTTGAGAAGTGTCGAGACAAATTAAAATCTTTAAAAACTGCAACTGTTTCATTACAAATGAGACAAACTGGTTTGTCTTTAAATTCTGTGAAAAAATATTTCCATGACCATTCTTCTTTAAAAACTCGACACTCAGAATCAACTTTCCGTTTTTTGGTCGTCATTTTGCTGCTGTAACAAAACAAGAAAACCAACATCACTACATCGCTCAAACATATTTTACAATTAAATCATTTTAAGACACAAAATGTGATGAAATTTATGCTACTTGTATATTATTATATTAACAAACTGTTTTCAGAATTTACATACAAACAACATGATAACATCTTACCTTGTGGATTTAAAAATGTCACCACTCACCGTCTGTTAAGCGACTGTTGTAGTTTCGTAATTAAGAATATACGGCGTACAATCATGCGATCTGAACTAAGACAAAACTCCGACTGCGGATAAAAAATGTACTCTGGGACTGCGGCGGCCGGCGGTGCGGCGCGGGCGGCGTGGATACGGGAATCCGAGGCTGGGCGCGCGGGAGGGGTGTCCGACGTTCGGACCGCACATGCACAATTGCACAGCACATGCCACGACCCATTTGACCAAACAATTGATTGTTCTATGCAAGCTGGCCATTGCCAATGAGAATGAAATTACTAACAATACGAAATATTCTCTTGATTTTTGTTTGATGGTCGCGGGCCGGATTTCAAGCCTTCGCGGGCCGGAGATGGCCCGCGGGCCGTAGTTTCCCCATCCCTGTTCTACACAGTCAAAAGCCTTAGAAAGGTCACAGAATATCCCTAAAGCATTCCTTGAATTTTCCCATGCTTTATATATATGTGACAAAAGAGCTATTCCAGCATCAGTAGTAGAGCGCCCCTTTGTGAAACCAAACTGTTTGGCGTGCAGTAAACCATTTGATACAAAATGACTACATAATTGGTTTAAAATTAATTTCTCGAAGACTTTGCTCAAAGTTGGTAAAATGGAAATTGGCCTATAGTTATTACAGTCTTCCTGGTCACCACTTTTAAATAAAGGAATTACTTTACTTAACTTTAATAAATCAGGGAATATACCACAGTCACAACATTGATTAAATATAAACGCTAAGTGGTTGGCAATGTTTTCTATAATATTATTTACTAAATTTACAGACATTCCCCAGAGATCACATGTTTTTTTTAAGTTTAATGTTTTAAAAGTTTTAACAATTTCCTCTGCAGTCACATGTCGCAATTCAAATAATACATTACACTCAGCAACATGGTCCCTCAAGTAGGACTCCGCAAGCGCTGATGACGAATTTAATTTTTCGGTAATACTAACAGGGACACTACTAAAAAAATCTTCAAAAGCAAGCGCAACATCAGCACTTTTGTCAATGACCCTACCAGCATTAACAAGTTTTATGGTACTATTTGATTGGCTTTTGCCCATTTCACCATTAATAATTGACCAAACCGTTTTAACTTTGTTATCAGAGTTGCGTATTTTATCTCTGACATACAAGCACTTGGCAGTGAAACAAACTTTTTTAAAAGTTTTTGAATAATTTCTAACATAACTAAGAAATGACATGTCTTTGTTATATTGCTTCATGCCATATAACTCATATAAAACATTCCTGCATCTGTGTATACTAGGTGTTGCCCATTGGCTAAATGGTAAATCCTTGGTAATACTTAAAGATTTAACTTTAAAGATTTTTTCAAACTCATTATGAATTAAATTAAAAAGATTTGTAAACATTTCACAAGGATTATTATGAAAGGATTGATCATTCAGGCCAGGCAATTTATTATTAATATTATCTCTAAATTTATGAATGCCTTTTTTAGTTATAGGCCTAACATTAATTCTTTTAAATGTAGGTATGCAATCCCATTCAAAAACTACTTTCTGGCCACAGTGATCCGAAGTCAGTGTATTGAGAATATTTTTTTCTAAAAAGTTAAGTTAAAAAGTTTCGTTCCAAATCGATATCTGAGGATCCTTAGGATCACAAAACAGGAAACTGTTACCAAAATTGAAAAAAAGTCAACGCCATTTTGAAATTTTCTGTTATTGTACCGATTTCGTTCAAAATCGATATCTGAGGCTCCCTGGGATCGCAAAACAGGAAACTGGTACCAAAATTTTAAAAAGTCAGCGCCATTTTCAAATTTTCTGTTATTGTACCGTATTTTGCTTCTTTACCAGCTGAATTTATTAAATTTTGGTACCAGTTTCCTATTTTGCGATCGAAGATCCTCAGATATCGATTTTGAAGGAAATCGGTACAACAAAGAATTTCAAAATGGCGCTGATTTTTTAAAATTTTGGTACCAGTTTCCGGTTTTGTGATCCTAGAGATGTTTAGATATCGATTTTGAACGAAATCACTACAATAACAAAAATTTCAAAATGGCGTTGACTTTTTTTATTTTAGTAACAGTTTCCTGTTTTGTGATCCTAAGGATCCTCAGATATCGATTTTGAACGAAATCGGTACAATAACAAAAAAATCAAAATGGCGTTGACTTTTTTAATTTCGGTACCATTTTCCTGTTTTGTGATCCCAGGGAGCCTCAGATATCGATTTTGAACGAAATCGGTACAATAACAGAAAATTTCAAAATGGCGTTGACTTTTTTTCAATTTTGGTAACAGTTTCCTGTTTTGTGATCCTAAGGATCCTCAGATATCGATTTGGAACGAAATCGCTACAATAACAAAGAATTTCAAAATGGCGCTGACTTTTAAAAATTTTGGTACCAGTTTCCTGTTTTGCGATCCCAGGGAGCCTCAGATATCGATTTTGAACGAAATCGGTACAATAACAGAAAATTTCAAAATGGCGTTGACTTTTTTTCAATTTTGGTAACAGTTTCCTGTTTTGTGATCCTAAGGATCCTCAGATATCGATTTTGAACGAAATCGGTACAATAACAAAGAATTTCAAAATGGCGCTGACTTTTTAAAATTTTGGTACCAGTTTCCTGTTTTGCGATCCCAGGGAGCCTCAGATATCGATTTTGAACGAAACCGGTACAATAACAAAGAATTTCAAAATGGCGCTGACTTTTAAAAGTTTTGGTACCAGTTTCCTGTTTTGCGATCCCAGGGAGCCTCAGATATCGATTTTGAACGAAATCGGTACAATAACAAAGAATTTCAAAATGGCGCTGACTTTTTAAAATTTTGGTACCAGTTTCCTGTTTTGCGATCCCAGGGAGCCTCAGATATCGATTTTGAACGAAATCGGTACAATAACAGAAAATTTCAAAATGGCGTTGACTTTTTTTCAATTTTGGTAACAGTTTCCTGTTTTGTGATCCTAAGGATCCTCAGATATCGATTTTGAACGAAATCGGTACAATAACAAAGAATTTCAAAATGGCGCTGACTTTTAAAAATTTTGGTACCAGTTTCCTGTTTTGCGATCCCAGGGAGCCTCAGATATCGATTTTGAACGAAATCGGTACAATAACAAAGAATTTCAAAATGGCGCTGACTTTTTAAAATTTTGGTACCAGTTTCCTGTTTTGCGATCCCAGGGAGCCTCAGATATCGATTTTGAACGAAATCGGTACAATAACAGAAAATTTCAAAATGGCGTTGACTTTTTTTCAATTTTGGTAACAGTTTCCTGTTTTGTGATCCTAAGGATCCTCAGATATCGATTTTGAACGAAATCGGTACAATAACAAAGAATTTCAAAATGGCGCTGACTTTTTAAAATTTTGGTACCAGTTTCCTGTTTTGCGATCCCAGGGAGCCTCAGATATCGATTTTGAACGAAACCGGTACAATAACAAAGAATTTCAAAATGGCGCTGACTTTTAAAAGTTTTGGTACCAGTTTCCTGTTTTGCGATCCCAGGGAGCCTCAGATATCGATTTTGAACGAAATCGGTACAATAACAAAGAATTTCAAAATGGCGCTGACTTTTTAAAATTTTGGTACCAGTTTCCTGTTTTGCGATCCCAGGGAGCCTCAGATATCGATTTTGAACGAAATCGGTACAATAACAGAAAATTTCAAAATGGCGTTGACTTTTTTTCAATTTTGGTAACAGTTTCCTGTTTTGTGATCCTAAGGATCCTCAGATATCGATTTTGAACGAAATCGGTACAATAACAAAGAATTTCAAAATGGCGCTGACTTTTAAAAATTTTGGTACCAGTTTCCTGTTTTGCGATCCCAGGGAGCCTCAGATATCGATTTTGAACGAAATCGGTACAATAACAAAGAATTTCAAAATGGCGCTGACTTTTTAAAATTTTGGTACCAGTTTCCTGTTTTGCGATCCCAGGGAGCCACAGATATCGATTTTGAACGAAATCGGTACAATAACAAAGAATTTCAAAATGGCGCTGACTTTTTAAAATTTTGGTACCAGTTTCCTGTTTTGCGATCCCAGGGAGCCTCAGATATCGATTTTGAACGAAATCGGTACAATAACAGAAAATTTCAAAATGGCGTTGACTTTTTTTCAATTTTGGTAACAGTTTCCTGCTTTGTGATCCTAAGGATCCTCAGATATCGATTTTGAACGAAATCGGTCAATTGGGTTAAATTTAAAAATGATGCAGGCGAAGCTGCCGGCAAACCTGTAGTATTTTTATAAGTCGACACTATATTATTACATTAATTAATAAAACATATTTTGTAAATGCACCTGCAGGTCACTCCATCAAGTCCGGAGGTAAGGTCTCAACATAACTAACAAAATGAGCCCAAACTCGGCACACCTAGCTCTAACCATCTTTTAGTTCCAGTAGCAGTCTTCGAAGTACACCTGCAGGTCATTCCATCAAGTCCGGAGGTAAGGTCTCAACATAACTAATAAAACGAGCCCAAACTCGGCACACCTAGCTCTACTCGTCTTTTAGTTCCAGTAGCAGTCTTCGAAGTACACCTGCAGGTCACTCCATCAAGTCCGGAGGTAAGGTCTCAACATAACTAACAAAACGAGCCCAAACTCGGCACACCTAGCTCTACTCGTCTATTAGTTCCAGTAGCAGTCTTCGAAGTACACATGCAGGTCACTCCATCAAGTCAGAAACTAAATATGAAATTTATAATCCCATAAGTATGAAAAACTATAAATAAAATCTTTCCTTGGTGTGCCTTGGTTGTCGGTGCAGAATGCGTCAATGATCAAGTTTATTAGGTCAAATATTTTGTATACGTACAGCGATCTTTTCGTAAACGAGGAGCTGCCTACAAGCGTCACAGCGTCTACTCACAAAGGCGTCCGAGCGCCGACTAAATTACTAAAATATTTCATTACAAATTTTTGTACAATAAATCAAGATGGTGTCAAATAAAATAACCCTTATTTCCATGCAATAAGTATCACGCGTTACAGTTAAATATGCGAAAAAATAAGATTTGATTTTAATTTTTTTCTCAGCTTATTTGTAACATTTTGATAGTTTTAGTTCCTACCTTTTTGAGTTGGACATGTCTGCTTACTTAAAATATTTTTAAATAAGTAAATTTATTTTATTAAATAATAGAAAAATGCTTCTATATTCATCACGATATTGTCAATTTTGTGTGAAGAGGCAACGGAAATTATTTTTTACAATATTATAAACCAAAATTTTCGATTAAATAATTCCTACCATTTAAAGATTAAGGAGTAATCTATCTATGGTAATTATTAGTCAAATTTGGTTTTGTATTATTTTGCCGCAAAATGCATCGAAAAACTGCTTATTTTTGTCAGATTCGTAAACGCGTCCTTAATATACTTATACTTTCCTGAGAATTAAAACATTATTTTTTAATTTAGTATTTTTTTAATGAACATAAAAATTGAATTTGCATTTGATTTGAATTTAATTTGCATTCAATTTGAACTTGCATGTGCATTTGAATTTTTTATTCACATTTGAATTGAATTTACATTTGAATTCAAATTCAAATTCAAACCACCCACCTCACATTTGCTGCGTAGAATTCCCGTTCCACGTGTTATTATCATCATCACCGGGTCTATCACCGGTGAGCCTGTGTATATTGCCCCTGCGTCTAATACCATTTGGCCCAATATTGCCAACGTTGGAGCCACTAGGGCCTGTACCGGTTGGTGTAGTGGGGCTGGTTGGGCCAACGCTTGGGCCACGCACTCGTGGTGTGGCGAAGAGACGACCACGCAACCAAGTGTATATTTGGTATGATGGATCGAGGATTAGCGATGTAAACAGTTGCGTGAAGAATGCTGGAAGGGAATAAAGATTAAGAATAAAATATTATTTATATTTTACTAGCTTCCGCGACTCCGTCCGCGCGGATGTCGGTCTTCGCGTGGATGGTTTATTTCTCCATTTTGAGTAACTCTGACAATGATATCTTATAAATATCTATTGGACCCAAATACGGCTAAGCCTTTAATAATACGCAACGTGTGTTCGCGGTTCTACAGAACAACGTCTATGGATAACTGAAAAATTAAGATTAATTTTTCTACTTATTTTTCCAGGATAAAAAGTATCCTATTTTACGCCCAGGATAATAAGGTATAATTATACCAAGTTTCATCGAAATCGAACCGGTAGTTTTCACGTGATGTCTTCACATACAGACAGACAGACAGACAGGCAGACAGACAAAAATTTTTTTAATCACATATTTGGGTTTGGTATCGATCCAGTAACACCCCCTGCTATTTATTTTTTCAATATTTTCAATGTACAGAATTGACCCTTCTACAGATTTATTATATTATGTATAGATACCATCAAAATCAGCTTAAAAATTACAATTTACAATCATCAACGTATATAGTTTTATATTGAATTGTTTGGAGTGTGTGTGTGTGTGTTTGTAAAGTTGTTTGTTAAAAATGTTTTTTATATGAATACGTACTTTTATTTGATGAATGCACGTGCTTGTATTTATTGAATGTTTGTGTATTTCTCTATGTGTTTTCGCTTACGATTATGACTGCTTTTGTGTGCGTTTATAAGTGTATATATATGCGTGCATGTATTCATGATACATTTTGTCTGTGTGTTGAACTTATATGTATGTAAGTTTTGCAGTTTGTATATATATGAAAGTAACTTAACCTAACTTTTTTGTTTAAGTATTTTTTACGTTATCAGTGTATGCAAAACTACACGTCCCCTTTGCGCTTAGTATACCAACAGTGGGACACCCTGTATATGGAATATTTATATAAGTTACGGGAGTGTCTATATGATTTTTTGGCATATGTATGTAAGTTTTGTGTGTATGTATGTGCATACTCACATATGAGCGACGCGACCGGTGCCGGTCTGTTAGCGGGCGGTGGACTACGTCTCGGCAATACTAATAGTGCGGCCGATGGGACTAGTTGTAGTTCTCTCAAAGTTGCTGTATCGGCGGTTAGCTCTTGGCGAGGGAATGCCGTCCATAGGGAGAAGGAGGTTGGCGACATCTGTTGTGAAGACAAAAAAAATAATTTAGAATATACCATAGAAATCTAAATAACAAGACACTAGAACTGCTATAATGTCATAATCAGTATGAAAACCGCTGTCGCCAAAATCAACACATTTAAACCTGGAATATACATTTGAGAAATTAAAAAAAATCTATTACGACGCGGGATTTTTTTTTTATTGAGAATAGGGAAGCGCTTGACCGCAATCTCTTTAAACTTTCTTCGTCTTGAAAATGGTAATCGGTTGCAAATGTAAATAACTGCGTTAAAAACAACCGACTTCAAACTTGCACTTGCAACATTTACAAATACAGACAAAAATGCTCATAAAATAAAAACTACTAGGTCTATCCGAATAAAATTTTTATGGGACCAATTCGACATCAGCCCGCATCGAACAAAAAAAAGAATCACGTAAATCGGTTCAGAAACCTCGGAGTAATCGGTGTACTTACATAAAAAAAAAATACCGGCCGAATTGATAACCTCCTCCTTTTTTTGAAGTCGGTTAAAAAGAGTGTGTGTACTTATGTATACTCGTTAGAAGTTATACTTCTATGGCGTATGGACAAAATACTAGAATATACAACTTGAACATAGTTATCGATTTTCACACCACCTAGAACTAACTTCATGCTGTTAAATTTAGGTGTCGGTGTGCGCGCGCATCGTACAAATTCACTCTCATCATTCATTTTTCTCCATCGCGCCAAAAGAAGTATAACTTCAAAAAAATTAAATGATAATTAATAATAGTAGAAGGATGAAACCAATCGGAAAACTGGGAAAATATTGTAAAAATTAAACAAAAAATAATTTTCTGAGATCGGGAAGGGGAAGGGAGGGAGGTTTTATTGGTAAAAAAAACAGTTCCAAATTCGCGTAAAATAGGTAAACGTATGACCGGATATTACTGTAATTTTTATTTATTTTTTATAAATATTTTTTTTTTTTTTTTATACTAAAACCGGCAAAGGAGCGGGCGGTGTACTGATGAGGGTGATCACCGCCGCCCATAGCAATTGCAACGTTAGGTGACTTTGCGATTGTTTTGCCGGCCTTTTAGGGACGCGTAGGCTCTTTTTTATTTAAAATTTTTATTTTTTGCCTCACCTGCAAGTTATCCGCCACATACCGGTGCACTTCGGCAAGTGTGGTGTTAGTGTCAAAGTGTACGGTGTGCGAACCGCCGTCACTTAACTTGAATTGTACTCGAGCGCGGGTAGTTCCGTCACCAACCGCTAGAGAAGACAAAAAATATTAAAATAAATAGATTTATTATGTGTCAGTTATCATTTGCGTCTATTTTAGACGATTTTAGTTGTCAATATGGGGTCTATTGCTTTGTGTGTCAGTTATAAATTATAATATGCATGAAAATATCCGTCTAAAATAATAAATAGCTGGCTATCAGGGACAGTATTTGCAAGCTGTGTTACCGGCGCGTATTATAGCTATTTAATTATTGACAATTAGTGGCTGTTCACACACTCACTAACATGCTATTTACACATTCACTTACGTGCTATTTACACTCACATGCGGTTTATACACTCACTTACATGCGGTTTATACACTCATACATGCGGTTTATACACTCACTAACACACTTTTCATACACTCACTTACATGCTGTTAACTTACAGGTGGTTTACATACACACTAGGGGCATGGGGCACTCACTCGCATGGGGCACTTGCTGGCTAATATTTTGACATCTCTCTGTAGCATTTTTTTAGCAAATATTTTTTTTTTATTTAGGGGCAAACTCACTAGCATGGGGCACTTGTTGCACCGGCGGCGGTTGGGGCAAGTCCCTGGCCCTCCGCTCGGCCCTGTCCTGTGCAATCTGCTCCAATATACGCTGCCTCGCTAGATCGTTCTCGAGTTTCTCGCGTTTACGTTCCTCCTGAAATTCAAAGGTACACTTGATTAAATTTTAATTAGGTTATTTGTATAATGAAACCTTTTCTTATTTTGCGTTATGTACATAGTTCTCCCTATTAGGTAGAGTAGGTTAATCTATACTATAATATTATAAAGCTGAAGAGTTTGTTTGTTTGAACGCGCTAATCTCGGGAACTACTGGTCCGATTTGAAAAATTCATTCGGTGTTAGATAGCCCACTTATCGAGGAAGGCTATATGCTGTATGTCATCACGCTAAGACCAACAGGAGCGGAGCAATGCGGGTGAAACCGCGGGGCGCAGTTAGTCATTTATAACAGTTATTATCATTAAAAATTACAAAGCCGATACAACAAACCAAAATTCATTTGAAATCAAATAAACCGATTTTGATGTGTAAGTTACACATCTTTTTGTTCTAAATCCATTAGAATTAATATTATTATCATAATTAAATCAATTAAAAGTCAAATTGAAAATCTCTTCAATCTTTATAAAATAAAATCCCTCTTACTCCATCAATAATAAATAATAATCTGTCCAAAGCCGTGTACGGAAACTATATGAAGCTAATATACTATACATGGTGTCGTTAAGTGTGCACACTGCACAGGCGATCATTCCGTAACTATAACAGATATCAAAAACTACTGATATCAAAAGTACTACACCTAAATCAGTTACTTTTTAAAAAAGAAACGAGAAATACAAAAAAAAATCCTAACATATATTTTTGAAGTTATAATTCTTTTGGCGCGATGGAGAAAAATGATGAGAGTGAATTTGTACGATGCGCGCGCACACCGACACCTAAATTTAACAGCATGAAGTTAGTTCTAGGTGCTATGAAAATTGATAACTATGTTCAAGTTGTATATTCTAGTATTTTTTTTTCCATACGCCAAAGAAGTATAACTTCTAACGCGTGTACATAAGTACACACACTCTTTTTATTTTTTTCTTATATACCTGTATTTGTTTCATCTCCTGATCCGCCTGCCATCTCTTCAACTCCGCGACCCCTTGCCCAGTGGCCCGCCTCTCTAACTCTTTCTGCTTTTCTAACTGAAAAAAGAACAATAATATTTTAACACTTTGTTGGTCATAAAAGCTTATTTTATTTTTTTTACTAGCTGTGCCGCGCGGTTTCACCCACGTGACCCCACTCTTGTTGGTCTTAGCGTGATGATATATAGCCTATAGCCTTCCTCGATACATGGGCTATCTCACACCGAAAGAATTTTTCAAATCGGACCAGTAGTTCCCGAGATTAGCGCGTTCAAACAAACAAACTCTTCAGCTTTATTATATTATTATATTATAAGTATAGATTTATTCTTTACTAGTGGTCCGCCCCGGCTTCGCCCGTGGTGCATATTTCGCAATAAAAGGTAGCCTATGTCCTTTCTCGGGTATCAAAATATCTCCATACCAAATTTCATGCAAATTGGTTCAGTAGTTTAGTCGTGATTGAGTAACAGACAGACAGACAGACAGAGTTACTTTCGCATTTATAATATTAGTATAGATTGTATATTGGGTTTTATCTTATTTTATAAATATCTTAATTGATTTAAATGTACAAATGACTGCCTTATAGCTTTTAGCAATCTCTGCCAGGCAACCTTCAGATAAAGGACATATTTCATTTAAATAGATATCTTTTTCAAGGATCTATGATGTGAAACTATTCTATTCTAACCATATAGCACTAGTTATTCATAGTTATTATATGTATACATATTTTACAAATAAATGTAGTTAGTTCGTCATGGAGGAATGCGACGATTTTGATATCTTTAAATCTGTTTATTGTAGAAAACGAATATTTCCTTTTTAGAATATACACTTACGAGCTTTCCGCGTTTTCAAAGAAAAACCCGCATAGTTCCCGTGGAATTTCCGGGATAAAATCTATCCTGTGTTAATCCAAGTTACCCTCTATATTCCGATTTATTTATTAGAAACCGGTTCAGTAGTTTTTGCGTGAAAGAGTAAGAAACACACACACATCCATTCTCACAAACATTCGCATTTGTAATTTTAAGTAGGAAGTAGGATAGTTTAAAAAATACCTCTTTCTCTTTCTCCGCCTTCTCTCTCCGTCTCGCTTCGATCAGCTCTTTCGCTCTTTCCATCTTCTCTTCTGCGCTAATGTCACTTGACGACGTTTCTACTGTCTTCTGGAAAGAGAAGATAAAACTCAACGATTGAACAGTTACATGAAATATATTTGGATTTAATTTAATATAAAACACCACGCCCCGGCTTCGCCCGTGGTACATAATTCGCAATAAAAGGTAGCCTATGTTCTTTCTCAGGGTCTAAAGATTGTCTGTGCCAAATTTCATCAAAATCGGTCCAGTAGTTTATGCGTGAAAACCATACATACATATATACATAATTACAAACCTTTCCTCTTTATAATATGTATAGATATAGATTAAAATATGTGTAGTATTTTCTTGCAATAGCAGTTACTTAAATTTACAATTCATAACTATGTTTCTTTTATCATCAATAAACAATAAACAAACTGAAACAACGCTTCTCGGAGTAACTTCAAAATTAGCTATTTTTGGTACCCCTCTAGATCTATATTTATATTAATACTAGCTTTCCGCCCGCGGCTTCGCCCGCGTTTTCAAAGAAAAACCCGCATAGTTCCCGTTCCCGATGGATTTCCGGGATAAAACCTATCCTATCTCTCAAGTTGAAACGAACTGCACATGGTGTGCGAATTTTATTATAATCGGTTAAGTGGTTTAGGAGTCCATTGAGGACAAACATTGTGACACGAGATTTATATATATTAAAGATTATAAAACTGAAGAGTATGTTTAATTTGTTTGAACGCGCTAATCTCAGGAACTACTGGTCCGATTTGAAAATTTCTTTCGGTGTTAGATAGCTCATCTATGAAGGCTATATATATAGGCTCAGACCAATAGAAACGCAGCCACGCGGGTGAAACCGCGGGACGCAGGTAGTAAAAAAAAGAATAAATACTTACATTTGCATCAACCCCGCTAGGTCCCGGTGCATTAGCATTGTCCTTCGGCACCCTTGTACAAACATCCCCATCACACACAACGTCATATTCCGCCCCCGAGCGAGTCACTTCGTGGTGGGTCGTTTTTGGCACCTTTGGGGGAGGTTCTGATGTTTCTGGATGAGAGAAGAAATATTAAAAAAAACGACGTGTCACTCGGGGACTAGGGCGGTTGCGCTATTGCATGCTATGCCTTCAAGCCACACCTCCGCCCGTCCCCGTGGGGAGCGTGAGGTTTTTTCGTTACGGAATTTCTCGATTCGGTCCCCGCGCTCAAGGCCCGCGATAGAAGCTATGCAATAGCTTAATATATTTTATTTTAATGTGAAAATGAAATGAAAGTAAATTTATTAATCTCTAACTTAAAAATACATAACATTCTTACATTTAGATTAAATACACATTCACTCAGTCCGATCGACTATGCTGGTAATTAAATATAAATTGTAGCCATTACGGTGTTTAAACTTTAAAAATACTAACGGTATTAAAAATAGAGAAAACTAATTATATTTTATTGCAAACTAGCGGTCCGCCCCGGCTTCGCCCGTGGTACATATTCACGTTTTCTCTACATAAGAACCATCCTCGTACTTCAAGGAATAAAATAAAAAATGAATTAAAGAAATCGGTTCAGCTGTTCTAAAGTTATGCGCTTACCAACACACTTTGGGATTCATTTTTATATTATAGATTTGCAATTTTGTTGTTAAAATTCGTTTAAAATCAATGTTTTATGAAAGGATAAAGGCACTATGATATACATATTATATCAAAATCATAGATTACCTTGCACAGATAACAAATTATGTATATTACAATAAATGTTTACTTAGAATGTTAAGTTTTATTAAGAGAGTATATTATTTCCAAAATCAAACATAAATAAAATCATGTAAGTTTCACCACTCTCTTGAGTGGTTCTAACCATTGAACAGATTTTAACGATTTTCATTTTTTGTCGAATTGTCTCTGCTCCAAATAAAATAATATCCTACTAATATTATAAATGCGAAAGTTTGTGAGGATGTGTGTGTGTATGTTTGATACTCTTTAACGCAAATACCACTGAACCGATTACAATGAAATTTAACACACATATAGAGGGTTACTTGGATTAACACATAGGATAGGTTTTATCCCGGAAATCCCACTGGAACGGGAACTATGCGGGTTTTCCTTTAACCTATTGAGCCCCGAGCGGCCCGATCGGACCACGACACAATAGATTTTCTATTGTGTCTGTGATTCCGGGGGCTGAGTTATTATAACGCGGGCGAAGCCGTGGGGGGGAATCTAGTATTTTATAAATTTACAAATCACAACTTCACTATTATTCTTAAAAACAGCCAAAAAAATAATATTCTATTGTATAAAATACCTGGTTTCTCATGCGACAGTACTTCTGGACTCTTAACACTTTCTGATGATGAAGATGCTTCAGGTTTGGTAGCAACAGTCACTGCTGCTTCAGATTGCAACAGGCTTGTTGTTTGTTGCTTTATATTCTGGCCCGAGGTGGACGGTTGGACCGTTGTTTTTGTGCCTTTGTCTGAAAATATATTTTGTATTATTTAGTATAAATATGAATAGTTGTATTAAGTAGTAGTTAGTTGAAATGTGAGTAGAATTTTGTATTATGAATATTAACTACTAGCTGCTCCGCGCGGTTTCACCCCCGTGGCCCCACTCCTGTTAGTCGTAGCGCGATGATATATAGCCTATAGCCTTCCTCGATAAATGGGCTATCTAAAACCGAAAGAATTTTTGAAATCGGACCAGTAGTTCCCGAGATTAGCGCGTTCAAACAAACAAACAAACTCTTCAGCTTTATAATATTAGTATAGATACAGGGTGTCCCACCGTTGGTATACTAAGCTCAAAGGAGGCTATAGTTTTGCATACGCCGCCGAGTTCGTAAAAAATACTTAAAAAAATCCAGATGCATTTTTTTTCAAATAGATGAATTCTTAAAACTCTTTGTGTACACCTCTAACCAGCAACTCCCCTAACTTTTCCACCCGCACGTGATCTATCTTTTAAAACGTAGATAGATACACTTGAATAAAGTAGATAAATACAACAACAATAGTTGCCAGAAATACATATTAATAGAAAGTATTATTTTATAAACTAGCTTCCGCCCGCGACTCCGTCCGCGCGGATGTCGGTCTTCGCGTGGATGGTTTATTTCTCCATTTTGAGTAACTCTGACAATGATATCTTATAAATATCTATTGGACCCAAATACGGCTAAGCCTTTAATAATACGCAACGTGTGTTCGCGGTTCTACAGAACAACGTCTATAAAACTGAAAAGTTAAAATTAATTTTTTTCTACGTATTTTTCTAGGATAAAAAGTATCCTATTTTACGCCCAGGTATAATTATACCAAGTTTCATCGAAATCGAACCGTTAGTTTTCACGTGATGCCTTCACATACATACAGACAGACAGACAGACAGACAGACAGACAGACAGACAAAAATTTTTTTAATCACATATTTGGGTTTGGTATCGATCCAGTAACACCCCCTGCTATTTATTTTTTCAATATTTTCAATGTTCAGAAATGACCCTTCTACAGATTTATTATATGTAAATAGATATGGATAAGTATAACTAAAAAATTAACAGTTTAAGAATATGACAGTAGAGACCAGTGAAACATGCAGCTAGTCAGTCCATGATCAATGATTAATAAATACATAATTATAATTCACATTTCACAGTATGCAAATAAACATTTATATTACGGTGCATTTACATCAAACGAACATAGAGCTAGAGCAATATTTCGTGTTCTTTTAGTAAACGAACTCATATTCAGTGTTATTCAGTATTAGAACATTGCATAGAATCTCTTCGAACGCACTAAAAACAACGAAATAATGCTTGACGGCTGATTACTAAAATAATTTGACATAATGGGGTTAGAATGAGCATTCGCTTGTTTAATGTAAATTTATTTATTTAAAATTAAATACACATGACAGGTCACGATCTTGCCGGGTCCATAGGCGCCACATCAATTTCACGAGCAGATCGCAACCTAACAAAATGTGTACAATTAACTACAATGGGATACAGCTTACAGTTATCTAAAGCGTACTGCAATAAATTAATATTTAAAATTCGTAATTTAATCTTAGATATAAAAGAAAGGCAATTAAAACTATGGTTTCTTAAACAATAGCAACAAAACTAAATGTACCGTTATACTTACAATGCTCCTCAAGTATCCGATCGATCCTCTCAGCAAGGTTCGTTGCCTGTACCCCAGCGCACACAACCTCCAAGGGTGTACCGTTACGTCCAATGAAGAATAGCGATGGTACAGGTACGAATTGATCTGAGTTTTGTGTTAAGTCAATAAAATACTTAATATTATGTTATATTGTTGTTAGAAGTCATTATAAATGGCATTTTAAAAATTGAAGTTGTAAAATTCTTAAAAGACTAGTGCAAATTTAAATATTATGTAATTAGGAAAAACAAGTTAACCTATTATGAAGAAAATTGATCATGCTTTTTTAATGAAACCACGCTGAAACATTTGTTTGTTACTAGGCTGGTTGCAGAGCTTGACCGACCATCAGTGCGTACATCAGTCGTGCTTGTCATATGTATGGAAATTCATAAAACCGTTCATAGGTAGACCGACCATACGCACGCGTATTGTCATGCGCATTAGTGTCATAGTCATACAATTGTTGATGCGTATCGTCAGGACCGACGGTACGCACTGACGGTCGGTCAAGCTCTGCAACGGGCCCTAGACTCCATACAGAAACATTATGTAAATGTAATTATACCTAGTTAGGAATTTTCCACTTATTTAGAAAGCAGTCTCTCAAAACAATAGCTGTGTTGTATTTTTCAATGTAATCCTACTAATATTATAAATGCGAAAGTTTGTATGGATGTATGGATGTTTGTTACTCTTTCACGTAAAAACTACTGAACCGATTACAATGAAATTTAGCACACATATAGAGGGTAACTTGGATTAACACATAGGATAGTTTTTATCCCGGAAATCCCACGGGAACGGGAACTATGCGGGTTTTCCTTTGCAAACGCGGGCGAAGCCGCGGGCGGACATCTAGTTTTAATTAAAACCTTTCTCTAATAGTTAAAAATGTAAAGATTTGATGTATAAATTGACGATTGTAAAAATTTGATGTAAAATGTTCATTGTTTTGTAAATATTTATCAAAAAGGATACAGATCTGTGCAAAGTATGTGTAATTCTCCGATCCACTCGTCAACTTGATAGCGAGGAAGTTGTTTTCATTGGCCAAGTGTTTCAACACAGCTGGATCGTCTATTGTTGCAGCCAACTCTTTGGATTGATCATTGTCACCTGTAATTTTAAAGTATGTATTATTTTTTATTTAAAGCCCTCGAAACTGACGAAATGGTTAACGGTGAAACAATTTTATGACATTCAAGAATTTATTACATTGTGGAATCTGTGACAATGAAGAATTAGTGTGGTGACGCTTATATAAAAATAATAAAAACAAGGTAAAGATCGCTGCCTAGCGATAAGGCCGCCATTTGTACATACTTGCCTCTATTTGTCTTTTTCTGTGTGTATTGTAAATCTCGTGTGTGTGCAATAAAGAATCATCTATCTATCTATCTAACACCAGCTAGTAGCTACTCAGGCACCTGCCGCAGGGGCAATATTGGAACATCCTCTGCGGCAGGTACATGAGTATTAAGCTGGTTTTATTTGCCAACAATAAAATATTAGACATTCATAAAATAAATAATAATATAACGGTTTTACATTACAATAAAACCGATATTATGTGCCGAAAAGGAAAACATACAGCATTGTTATGAAGAAGCAATGTATACTCAACCATAGATACGGAATGATTTCCATAGACTACATACAAACTCTAGTTCCAATTTATTCCGCTAGAGGTCGTCGCTGTCACCAGCAAGGTGATGGGGGAACCAAATTCATTTTTCGAATCATAGTCTTCACCAGGAAGGACTTCCTGCAATGCTGTATGTTTTCCTTTTCGGCACATAATATCGGTTTTATTGTAATGTAAAACCGTTATATTAATGTGCCTGAATAATAATGTGTTATGAAGACGTGTTTGTTATCTGCTGGTGAAATAAAAAGACACAACGCTATGATGAATATAAAATATACAAAATAAAAGTCATATATAATATTCAAACAATTTATTATAGCATTTTTCATATTTCCTTACTTGTAATCATTAAATCATTTCACATAATTAATATGCACAATATTTTATGTTTAGACCAAATTAAAATAATATACTATTTTAAGTAGCCTTTAACTTTTAATCAATATTCAATCAATATAAAAATATTAACGTTAAAAATATATATTCTATGATAATGTAAAAGTATTAAAAATCAAATTTCGATTATTTTCATTAGATAGCTCAATTTCACGACAATAATGTTTAAAAAATGTATTGGAGGATTTCCAATTTCCTCGTGATAATATTTCATCTATAGGCTGATTCTCCAGCCATCCTAATGATGCTACCGCCGATCGACAGCTGCCTGGAGAAGCATTTATTCCGCTGTCTCTGAGTACAGAGCGTACCCAATTCCCAATCACTGTACGGGAAGCAGCTTTAGTTTTGTTACCGAATGTTATGAATAGGTTTTTTAAATTATTAGCTTCACTACGTTTTGAATAACTCTTTTGTATTAAAAGCCGTACAAAAGTGACTGGACAGATGTTTTTATCTGGATGTTTCGTAAGTTTCCAAGCTGATTGACGAGAACTATGAGTATCTGTTTTTGAACCAAAAGCTGGTATTAGGTAGATGTTTTCACCATTATCAAAGAAACTATTATCCGATATATTTAACAAAGTAAGATCATGAACCCGTCGTCCTGAAGCTAGTAATAATATCGTAGCTGCTCTACGAGAAATATCAAATAGGGTATCCTTTAGCGGGTTAGACGAGAGCCACTCAAGAACAGTTCTCGGATCCCATATAATCAACGGTCTAACAGCCTTAGGGTTACAGGCGCCAATTGCTTTAAGGGTGTGTTTAATAATAAAATTTGAAAATGACTCTTTTTCTATATGAGGACCGCAGAATGTTAAAATAGCTGATTTATGGACCAGTATCGTGCTGTATGATAATTTTTCATTTACGTTAAGATGTATTAAAAAACGGGCGATATCTGCTGGCTTTGGACACTTTGGATTTACTGAACAATTGACACACCAGGATAGCCATCTTCTGAGGGCTGGCGTATACGTTGATAATGTGGAAACTCGCCAGCTTCTCTTTAACAGGTTCTTTTCCTGCTCTGACCAATCTTTTATTAGTTCGCCCCACCCCCAATCCTCCAAACTTTCAGGGTTAATGTCTGCACTTGTGGTGGGGGTAACAGTGTCGTTACATCTATCAGCACTTCTGGCAGGTTCATGATCTGGTACGGGTGTTCCAGGGCTCTGACCTTCAGGCCCTGGAGCCAAAACGCCTTCGGCCATTCTGGGACTACTACAAGATACGTTCCCGTTGCACTGTTTAGATGTGCTAGCACCCGTGGTATGAGGCTAGGCGGTGGGAATACCCATGCTAGCTGATACTTCCATGGCCTGCTGAAGGCGTCTATATAACTTGCTGATAGATCTCTGCAGTCTATCGACACGTATTCCTGTACTACTGCAGACTTTCTTGTAGCAAACAGGTCGATCTGGGGTTGTCCCCACTTCTGGAACACTTTCGCTGTTGCTCTTGGTAATAGATGCCACTCTGCTGGACGTTTTCCTCGTGATAGCCTGTCCGCTATTATATTGTACCGTCCCGGTAGGTAATATGCGCTCACCGTTATCTTGTAGCGGTCCACTATCTGTAACAACCTGGAAGTTAGTGTTAACAAGGCTATCGATCTCGTCCCCCCTTCTTTTCGAATATAAGCAATCAGTGTCCTGTTGTCTGACTGAATTAGAACGTGTGCATTGCGCAACAGTTCTACATTCTTCTCTATAGCCGTTACTACGGCGTATAGCTCTTTTTTGTTGCAATGCCACCTTCTCTGACGGACTGACCAGACTCCTGACATAGTCTTCCCATTCAATTGGGCTCCCCAACCAAAGTCCGAAGCATCCGTCGCCAGGAAATGGGTGGCAGGTTTTTTGTGTATTGGCATGCTGTGCCGGGTAGCTCCGCGCCACCACGTCATCTCTTGTGCCACAATGGCTGGGACTGGCAGTTTCTGTCGCGATCTCTTCTTGTTGAAGCGACGCAGAAAGATCTGCATTCTGCGACAATGTAATCGGCCCCGCGGGATAACGAAATTCGCAAAGTTCAGTTGACCCAAAAGGCATTGTAGTTCTCGAAGGTTTACCTGTTGTTTCTTCAGAACCTGAGCTATGGCGTTGTCCAGCTTGTCCCTCCTTTTCTCTGGTAGTGACATAACATTTTTTGCAGTCTGCCATCGTATGCCTAAATATTCCAAGTCTTGAGTGGGGGTCAAAACCGATTTTTGGTAGTTTATCTGCCATCCCAGATATTCCAAGTGCCGCACGGCTTCCGCAGCCTGACGACATAACTTGGACTGGTCCTGATTGACCAGAAGGTAGTCGTCTAGATACACTAGAACTCGACAACCTTTTGCACGCAGGGTCTCCGCGACCCAACATGTTACTGAAGAGAAAAGGTACGGCGCTGACGCTAGGCCAAAGGGTAGGCACGTCATTTCGTAAAGTTGGAGCTGGTAACTTATTCTCATAAAAGGCCGGTGAGACTTGGCGCAGGCCAGGTGAAAATAGGCTGACGAGATGTCTAGCTTTACCATCCAGTCCCCTGGCTGGAGAAACTCGGGAACCGTGGAGTGCGAAATCAGGCGAAAATGCTTTGCATTTATAAATTTGTTCAGTTCCCGCAGGTCGAATATCGGACGCATAGTGCCGTCGCTTTTCTTCCTCAGAAAAAGCTTTGAAATAAAACTGGGAGTTCTTTTGGTGACGATCTTCAGTACACCTTGATCCAGAAGCTCCTGTATTGATTGAGACATTGCAGGGGACGGGGTTGTTGAATATTGTTTCATAATTTCCTTTGTTGGCATTATTAATGGTGGTTTTTTTACCAGGGATAATCGAAAGTGTGTTATTGCCGAAATTATAAACTTGTTCGCGCCCAATGCTTGCCAACGGCTCTTGAAAGCTTTTAAACAACCCCCCCTGAAGTGTGTCGGATAGTCACTTCCTATCTTCTTTGTTTCGAAAGGAATTATTTTTAGTTTGTTTAAAATTATTTGTCTTTTTAAAATTACTTTGCGAATTTTTAAATGTATCTCGAGTAACGTTTTTATTCGAACGGTATTGAGCCTTGGAAGTAGAAGGTATCAAATCCTTGTACTTCTTTTTAAGTGGTTCCGTTTTTTTATAAATTTGTGATTGTGAGGGCAGTAACCAAAAGTGAGGGCCGCCTAGCGATTGTATAAACGTTAAGAGTTTAGTCTTATTAAATAAATGTTCTTCGCTTGGAGGGATATTCCTAAGCGCGCTTTGAATATTTTTATCCATAATTCCGTCTAATAATCTTTTTCTCCTAATTTCGATACACTCGGCTCTTTTACCGCACACAATTTGTAATGTTTGTTCCGATAGCTTATATGACGGAGATGAAGTACCAAACGCGTCAGAAATTTTTTTAAAAAGATTATCTGGATTAAGTTCTGATTGACAATTGTGGGCCCAATTAATGAGCTCCTGTAAGCCCGATTGTAATAATTCCCTTTGTTGTAATAATGCATTTGTAACCGCGGCCATAATTTCTTCGGTTGATGCTAAGAAATCTTTACCTTTGTTTAAAGAACACATTTCGTCGTTAATTTTTAAACTACAAAACCCTGGCGCGGCTAGCATGTCCGTTAATGCTTTGGAATAGCGAATATGAGGCCACGTTGGCGAATTAAATTGTTGAAGCTCGATTAATTGACGTAATAATTTTTCATTCGCGGGTTTAAGAACTTTTCTCTCGTCAAAAACCGTTTTACAAACTCCTAAATCTATTGATTTGCTTGTACTCGTTGATGGATTCGACAAAAATTCGATATTTTCGGTTGCGGGTACTTCAACATTATTATTAGACTCTTTTATATTTTGAGCACTTTGTTGCTGCATTAAATAATTTGTAAGAAAACTGACCTGGGCATATAGTACGTCGATCCGAGGATCGGCGGTTACCTCAGTACTCGATTTTTGTTTCTTGGTCGTCGGCACGTCGACCTCCGGGTCCGAGTCTCTGTCACTCGAACTTGAAGTACATTTCTTCCGTTTGTTGTCGCTCCGGCTCGCTGACGAGGGCGAAGCAGCAGAACAATGACCTTCTGAGCCCCTAGGGGCCCCAGAAGGCTCCTCGAAGTCGTCGTTAGGTGGCGAATTCATTACGAACAGTAACGGTTGACTTTGAAAAATTATTAAATTATTCACACACTAGCACTTTAAACTTTTGAACACTTGTACACTAGTAATGCTTATTGAAACGACCGCCTATGGCGAGAGTACACAACGCTATGATTCGAAAAATGAATTTGGTTCCCCCATCACCTTGCTGGTGACAGCGACGACCTCTAGCGGAATAAATTGGAACTAGAGTTTGTATGTAGTCTATGGAAATCATTCCGTATCTATGGTTGAGTATACATTGCTTCTTCATAACAATGCTGTATGTTTTCCAGAGGCACATTAATTTAATATTATGCATTTATCAATAAAAGATGTACACAGCATTGACAACAGTTCTTGCCATTGTAAATTATTTAAGTATGTAATATATTTAATTACCATAATATTGATAATTTATGAATTATGTTAGAACTATTTTTATTATAATTATTGAGCTATGAATAATTTTGTATTTTATTGTGCAGTTCATAATTGTAATTATCTTTTGACCTGCAAAATCAAGGAAAATTCACAATATCTAGACATATTACAAATTGCTTCTTGCTACTTGAAAGAAAGACAAATCCTCAAATAATATTGGAGAGGATAAGGTCGGTTCGCATTTTAATTATGCTTTCGCTAGTATCGAACAACAAGAACAGGCCAACATCAGCTGTGACTTAATGGTGAAAGAATTCACACAGAATACAGATTTTAATAACATGTGACATGAAAATAGTTGAATTCATAGTTTTATGAAGTATTACGGTTGTAAGCTATGGATATGTGAAGAATGTGGCTTATCTTTAGTAAAATATGTGACACACTAGACCAATAAGAGATTAGAGAATTGGTAATTACTGAATAAAATATGTTTCACTTTATATGACATGTGCATAACAATTTCTTTTTGAATATATATTATTAAATTAATTAATTAAAACTACCAATGATAACAATATGAGAATAAACAACAAAAAAATTACACTTGAAGATTGAAAATTGGATTAAGTATCTAAATCAGAAACTATTGGAAACTAGCTAAAATACTTAAAAAAAAACATTGAAAATCTACGAGAAACAGCACAGACAAAAATTCGAATGAATCATCATTCCATTTTTGTAAAACGAATACTGGTACTTTCGAATACATCTTTGGGAAATAGAAGGTTAAACGAGAGATTTTGTTGGACTTAATCGAGTAATTACGATTCGAGTAAACTTAATTACTCGATTAAACAATTGATCTTATGTAAATATTCTAGAAAAGGTTAACATTGTATAATCGAAACAGTAACCTCATTTTCAAATAAATACAAGAAAACTCATATCGGAATCAACAGAAAACACAAAAAGGCATCGTTTTAATGTATCTTTTATGAAAAAATATATTTACCTTCAACGAAAACGACGAAAATAGCATTTTTTTGTTTTGATAGTGTTACCGCTTCGGCAATCGTCCCACCGAACCAATGCATTATGAGGGATTGTTCAGCTTCAGTTTTCAAACACAGTTATAAAGATTTTCACTTTATTTTAATATTACCTTTCGCAATTTCTTTTGTTATTGTGAGACAAAAATATTACATGAAGACATGACACAACAAATTTTGACAGAAGTGACGTGTTTCATTTTTATTTCTTCTGTGCATTGATTTTATTGTTATTTTTTACATAACGTTTTATTTATATTATATAATTTAAACTTTACAAATATAATATTAAAAAACGAACAATATGAATCAACTCGTTTATTATTGAAATTTAATATATTGTCTCTGGTTTCAAAGTGACCTTGAACCTAGACCTTGCTAAATATGTTTTTAGCTATTCGGCACTAGATGTCGTTATGTTATATGCGTTGTAAGGAATCATAGTTTATTTTTATAACAATGTATTCATTTTAATATTATTTGATGAGATATGGAGCTGACAATTTAAATAAGTACATAACATGGTTATAAACAAAAAGTAACATTTTAAAACGAACAATATTCTGATTGAGCATAATAATTATTAATAACAAAGTCTATGTTTTATTGTCATAAGTCACAACGATGTACCTACCTTCTTATTTCTTTTTTTTTTTGTTAAGTACTACTATATATTCCATTACAATACTATCTAGCTATGCCTTACGGAAAATATATGATGCTGGATAAATGAATATAACAAATAATATACCGCATTATGTTCTTGAAATTAGCGCGTTTACCTAACCAACCATCTTTATGGGTAGATACATAATACCTACTATCTATTCAGCGTTCATGCCCTAGAATCTGATTATAGTCGTAAACGCTGATTTCAGAAGTACGAAAAAACATGACTTATTCAGTTTTTAGTAATTATATTTTGAATATACTAGCTTTCCGTCTGCGGCTTCGCCCGCGTTTTCAAAGAAAAACCCGCATAGTTCCCGTTCCCGTGGGATTTCCGGGATAAAACCTAGCCTATATTACTCGTAGATAATGTAGCATAAGAATTTTTAAAATCGGTCCAGTAGTTTATGAGCCTATTCATTACAGTCAAACAAACAAACAAAGATTTCCTCTTTATAATATTTAGTGTAGATTATTATTTGCCACTTCATAATTTGTTTCCTGGCTGAAAAACATTCTACATTTAGTGTATTAAAAAGCCTTGCCCATTAAAAAGGATTTTTCACAGGCCATTTTTGAATTCATGGTCGAAGCTTTACGCAGCCGCCAGATAGAGTCCCGTCTGTTTTAACGTTATATTTCAATGAACCGATTAAATTATTCATTCATTTATTCAAGTAACCAGGACTCATCTTGTTAGTAACAATTATTAATAACTTAAAAATTATGTTAGTAAAAATACAATTTATAATAACTACTAGAAATGCACTCCACCGCTACAAAGCTATCAAGGAAGCAAGGGCGGATCCAGCTTTAGTGCCAGGGGGGGGTCACATAGTCGTGGTCAATTTACAAAAGCTATATTTTGATAATTTAATTAATACGTAGATTAAAAAAAACGGTCAAGTGCGAGTCGGATTCGCGAACTAAGAGTTCCGTACAAACATTTTTAATTTTAAATTTATGCTTTTTGCTAATTTTCCTTTATCTGTGTTATAAGACGTAACTTTCTACAAAATATCAAGATTCTGTGTTCACGGGAAGTACCCTGTAGGTTTTGATTCCTGGCGACACTTGAGAATGTTGATAAGAATGAAATGTATGTTTTAGCTATGTGGCCACACTTTATGGGGTATGTGGCCTGAATTAAATGAATTTTATTTATTATTATTTATTTATTATTTATTTAGCAATTTTTCATCCATCTGTGCTGACATTGCTTTTAACCAAATTTCAAGACTCGTGCTCACGGGAAGTAGTACAATATTGGTTTTGATTCTTGACCTTGCCAATAATGTCGAAATTTGCGATAATTTTCAGCATAAACGGCTGCATCTTTTGATTGCGTTGGCTTATAAGTTTGATTTTTTCACAGCTTTAAGGAACCGTAGATTTGATTATTCGGTATAAATTTCAGATTGATACCTCCACGCGTTCCTGAGAAAAAGGGTCTTGACAGGCAGACAAACTTGAAATTTGTTCAAGATATATTTAATAAAAAAATAATTATTTTTTTGCAATTATTCCTGTATCTGTACTATAAGATGTTACTTCGTACCGAATTTCAAGATTCTGAGTTTACGGAAAGTACCCTGTAGGTTTTGAGGAAATTTTTCGGCTTTTACGGCTGTATCTTCTGATTCGTTGACGTAGAAGTTTGATTTTATTATAGCTTAAAGGTATCATAGACTTGAATTTTTGGCATGAATATCAATTTAATACATGTAAGCGTTCATGAGTAACCAGGGTTGTAAGTTTTAATTTTTTTTTAATATTTTTTTTATAATAATCTAAGTAAAAATTCATGTTTTTCGCAATTAAACAAAGTCGTTTTCTCTGTGCCTATGTCCCTTTGTATGATTAAATCTTTAAAACTACGCAACGAATTTTTATGCGGTTTTTTTAAAGATAGAGTGATTCAAGAGGAATAGTATATAATTTATAAGGTTTTAGACAAAGCGGGCGAAGCCGCGGGCTAGCTAGTCTGCGTTATAAGATGGTACATTGTACTACATTTCATGACTCTGTGTACTCGGGAACTACCCTGTAGGCTTTGATTTCCTAGGGAGTGTCGAATTTTGCGAAAAATTTCAGCATTTACAGCTGCATCCTTTGATTGCATTGGCTTATACGTTTGAATTTTTCACAGCATCAAGGGACCGTAGACCGTAGGATTTTGACATTAGAAAAGGAGTCAATACCTGCAGGGAGCACCCTGTCCCGTAAGCACAAAGTCTTGAAATTGAGTTAAAAAGTATCGTCTTATAGCACAGATGTAGGAATAACTGCAAAAACCCTAATTATTTAATTAAATTAAATAAAAATATATTTTTTAAAATAATTTTAAACTTACAATCCCTTTACGCATGAACGTCTACATGTATTAAATTGATATTCACATCAGAACTCAGGTCTATAATAACTTAAATCTGTTATTTAATTCAAATTCTATGTCATCGCAATCTGAAGAAAAAGCAAATAGAGCCTCATATTCTGTAACTCGCAACTACTTGCAATGGAATCAAAACCTACAAGGTACTTCCCGTGAACACAGTCTTGAAATTTGGATAAAAGCAACGACTAATAGCACAAAATAAAGAAAAAAATCCTTTAAATAAAAATGTAAGATACAACCTATTAAAAAAATAGGTTTGCTCGGAGCCCTCGGTGCGCGAGTCCGACTCACACTTGGCCGATTTTTTGTCGTAATTTTCTATTGTTTATTTAAAAAAAATGCTATTTTATGTCTTATCCACGAACTGGGATATTTCGATATTTGAGGTTGTGTGAAAAGTGTGCAAAAGTTGTAGTAAAAAAATTAATAACCTACTTTATTCCACAGTTATAGGTTTTTTCAAAAATCGATAAACCTGTTTTTTGCCCTTGAATCACGACCACAGGTCAACCCTAATTAACTTTTCCTCTAATTATTGTTATATTCTCTTCCGTTTGTAATTGATTTACCTAAGTAATTGTTTTATATTACTTTTATGTCTCAAAAGTCAATAAAAACATCATTTTGAACAGTATTAAGTTGTAAATTTAAAAAAGATAATATTAAATTAGTGGTCCACTTAGGTCGTGGACCTAGCCCAGGGGGGGGTCATGACCCCATGACCCCCCCCCTGGATCCGCGCTTGCAAGGAAGCACACAGTTTGCAGCAGTGGTTTACATACCAGCAGTCGAGCCGACTCGCTATACAGCGCATGATTTATCTACAGCTTACGTCAATCTCATACATTCGTAGTCTATTCTATTGAACGCTACGCTAACAGAAAGCCACTTGGCTAGGGGGGCAGGGATGTGCATCTCTTTCGCATTGTAGCGTAAAAACAGTCTATACGAGCTTCTGCAAACATCCTGATGCGCTGCAATAACGGGGCAGCCCCATTAACAATTAATTTACTAGTACTTTGCTGAAAAAATACATAAATATAGTTAATTTTCACTCAAAAATAATTTCTGTAGTTTTTCGAAATAGTTCACAAATTTTATTATTAACAAGGAATTTTCCACAAATAAAATTTCTAATTACTAGTATAGGATTAATAATCAGTTTCATAATCCATTTCGTCGACACACAACAACTAACAAGCAACCCTTATTCGTGTCTATTTTTTTGAATGGATGTACTTTATCAAAGGGCTAGTAGATGTAATTATTATCTCCCAAAAGAACATAATTTGTAAGATAGTCACCTTTTTTGACTTCCTTCTTCTTAGTTTCTACAAGAGAAAGTAACTATAGGTACCTACTAAATTTTTCTTACCTTTAAAAGTTTTTCTAATAGTCCAATTATTATAGCTTGCCTCTGTTCATATGTGTGGGTGTGGTCTTTTGTGGAATTGAATATAGGTATTGATAAATTTTAACATAAAAATACTCAATATTGATGATAATTCAACTGCTATTTCACCTACAGGATAGTTTTTATTGGCATTTTAATTTTTAACAAAACTTGATGTTTTTTAGGGATAAACATTGGATGGGTAACCAATTCATTGCAATTGCATTTTAAGCTTATTTATACGGAACCCTTAATGTCACTAGTGTAACTCGCAGTTGACTTTTTGAAGTGAAACTTCTTTATCGGGGTTGGAAAAAAATTGAGTGTAAAATTTTTTCGTTACGCGTGACATTTTTCCGTTACACGCCATCTTTTTCTTATCCCTACCACGCGTGATTCGACGTATTTCTGTAAAGTTGCATAAACATATACTAGTAAATTATTTTTTTGAAAAATAAGGTCATAAAGAAGTTTCACTTCTTTACGTGTGTACACTAGTACACGCACACATTTTTTTTAATACGTACTTAACCACAGATAATGATACGGAAACGGAAGTAAATATTCTAAATGTCCATTAGCTGGCTATTGAATGTTTGACAAATGGCGACACATTACCTCCCTCGCTCTACCCTCTATGGTTAGAGGGGAATATAAAATAATATCTGTAGCATTGAATTTGTCATAAGATAATAAGTGAAGATGCGTTGGTTTTGTGGTTAGAGTCAGATAGATTTTGCAAGTTTGAGTCCCGACGTATGCAATTATAATACTGGAAGGTAAAGAAATAATGATGTTCGTGTTAATTACAATAATGTTAAATAAATACTTAAATTTATTTAATATTGCACACACATAGCTTTTTAATTTTTTTCATTATTAAGAATGCTATTATTTTTTCAGAGTACGGAGGTATATAAAATCCCTTCTTTTTCTACTTCTACAATAATTCTTATAGTCTAATTTCCAAACATAATTTAATGAAAGACATCCGTAACATAACAGTACTCTACTCTATAGATATAATGTACCTAGATTACAGATTCTTACAGATATTTAATGAATTAATTAAGTAGTATAATGTATAATTAAGACATGTATCTGTATTAACATGGTTCTGGGTACCTACTTAGCAAAAAAAAAAGAGATGAAACGAATCATCTATTAAACAATAATAACGAGCACATTAAAATACATTTCAGTGCCACATTTCCTTCACGTATCGATTATTTGTCATTCTAACTACACGTCAACATATAGCTAATGAGATTTCACTCAACACATCCAAACGAAGTTATAAATAAACTAAAAGCAATTAACCAATTTGTTACCAAACGCTGACAACACCACGCTCGGCTTCCCGTGTTTTATAGCACTGGCAACATTTTAGCTTCTCTTTGAAAACGAAACCGAAAATTGCGTTCTAAAATTGAAATGAGCCGCGAAATGCTGTGACGGTTTCGCGCCTTTTGAGCTAAATATGGCTGACTGACAGCTGTGCGATGCGCGCGAATGCGTGCAGACAGTACTGTTTATGTTTTCTACAAATCACAGCAGTTATAAAAATGCGTGAGGTCGTCGTGTTCTAAATCCCCAAAGGGTTGAATACAAAATAAAGTTTAAGAAAGAAAAAAATGGTGTAAGTACTTATGAATAATTTGTACTCTTGAGTCTTGCTATTAACTTATTCTTTGAAATTCAGAAATAAACGACAATATTGCGGATTATGTTGCAAAACAAAATTCAGGAATAATTTTTTTTTTTTTCTGGAAATTGACATTATTATATTGGTAACTACCTAAGAACTTTAAAAAAAATGTATCGCTATCTTCATGAGTTTTATTTGAAAAGTAAGGTAGTACCTACTTCTTTTGTTTAAGTAAACTAACTGAAGGTAGATTATAAGAAGTCGGTTAAAAAGTGATATCTATGGTAATGGAGATTGAGATATACATCAGTGCCGCTTTATAATAGGTGCAGTCTTCTATTAATAGGTGAACTATAATTTGGCTGATACTATGCGCGAATTGTAAAGCAAGAAGTGCAATACATTATAAGCATAAGTGGAAAAAGTGGAAAGGTTGGATTTATTTTCCTGAAATTGCACCAGTGTATTGGAGAGGTATGATATTAATACTAGTAGTTATTATTCTAATAATGCTAATAATATATTCCATACTATTTTATCTTAGAACGCTTATTTATGCCTACAAAAATCCGGCTGTTTAACCTATTGCTCAGCTAATTTAGAAATATGAAGTTAAAGTACCTATTGTCAACGATCCTTGAAAAGTGTATAAAGTTTGAATTAAATTTGTCAGAGGGTCAAAATCAAGGTGAAGCTATAGTGATAAAAAAAACTGCATTTAATTGCACAAAAAAACCAACGTCACTTTGGAAAATGCGTCATCGATTTGCCGCGCAAAACAACGTCAGCGAGCCCGCCCACTTCAATCTGTCAAGTTGACAGCGCGAGTCAGCGTTCAGAAATACAAACACGATCGCTCGTTAGGCATTGATGACTTTGTTAATTGTTTATTTGGATGTGTGCCAATAAATTAGGGATTTTGTGACGAATATAAGGTGTTGAGTGTTATTAAACATTATTCATAATAATTTTAAGCATACCGTTTTTTTAGCATTTCAATTTACTTTACTTGTGGACCGAAGAAAATTGTAGTAACCCATAAATTAATCGATTAGGGCAGTTATTACAAACTAAACTTTCACGTAAGTATCTATGTGTATTACTACGCAAGTGGTTTGTTTTCAACAACGTCAGGAAGGATTTGGATCACCCTACAGCTGGACATCTTTTTAATGATTAAATAATAATCTACCATAATATGACTCTCCTTACCTCACGATACAAATTGCAATCACACAACAAACAAGACATTCTCTTTTTTTTTTTTTTTTTTTTTTTTTCGTTTATCATGGCAACAAGACTAAACTATTTGCCAGTGTCAAGTTTTAAAAGGTAGGGAAACATAAATTTTTACAATTATTACAGAAAATTCACGCACGCGCATAATCAGAGAAGTAGCAATATACCTTATCAATATACAATCTAAAATACTAATCTAGATATATTAAATAACACTAATCTATTAAATAAAAATTATAATTAAGTCAAAAACTAAACAATTCTATTTTAAAAATAAACATACTGCATTCTTACTGAAATAAAAAGATAAAAAAATGAAAAATATTTACAACTTTATATTATTTCGAGTGATAAATTTGGCAATGGCTTCAAAATATTTGGCAGGATTGAGCAAGAGACAATTAATAGAAATAGGAAAGGGTACACCAAGTGATTCAAGAGATAAATACAAAGAGGAATGGTCGTACAGTGGGCAAGCAAAAAATAAGTGATTCAGGTTGCCCACATCTAGAGTACACTCACACATTTCATTATCTAATACGCCAATTTTAGTAAGATGTTGAGGAGTACAAACATGTCCAAGTCGCATACGAATGATTATACTTGTAGCTAATTTACTTCCTTTGGTTTTATTAAACCAAGGCTTCATTGGAATCCGTGGTTGAAGAGAATAGAAACGTTTTCCCTTTTGCATTCCGCTACTTTCCCAAAGTTTAGTCCAGGTATCATGGAGGTAAACTTTAGGAAGGTTACCAAGATCGTGGCAATAATTGATATATGGAAACATATCACCACTATCTATGGCATCTTTTGCTAAGGCGTCTGCCTTTTCATTGCCTTTTATACCGGTGTGACTGGGTATCCATGCAAAAACTATTGTTAAATTTTTATTTTTACAAAGTGTTAATTTGTTTCTAATTTCAAAAATGAAAGGGTAAAATGGCTTATTATGAAATGGATATTTTTCAAGACTTTGTAAAGAACTTTTAGAATCAGTAAAAATAACAGTTCGTGCTAACTTCGCTAATAATATATATTCAATTGCTTTCAAAATGCCCAAACATTCACCAGTAAATACTGATGCTTGAGGTGGTAATTTTATTTTTTGAATAATTTTGTATTGTGTATGGTATATGCCTATTCCAGTGCACCCAGACAAAGACGTCTTAGATGCATCAGTAAAAATGAGGTTCCAATCTTTCCATTCCTTATTTACTTTTGTATTAAAATTAAGATTGGCTAGAGGATCATTCTTGATGATTCCTATATCGTACTTAATGTCTGGATATGTTAACAAATTATCATAACTGTGACTAAACAATGATAAGCGTGGAGATCGATGTATACGTGTTGTAATGGATGTGACTCTACGGAAACTTTCGATCAGACATGGAACTTTTTTAGAGCGCCAATACGTAGATGTTAATATATATTCATTCAAGTCCTTCAATTTATGAAATAAGGGATGGTTGGAAAATTGCAGCGCTCGGAAAAGAAATCTATCGGATAAAAACTGTCGTCTTAGATGAAGCGGAGCGTCACAACACTCAACTTGAAGTGCGTTATTGGGACTAGATTTCATAGCTCCAACAACTATTCGAATGGCCTTCGCTTGAATCTTATCAAGTTTTCTAAAGGCACTAACGTTACCACCTTCCAACAAAAACATTCCGTAATCTAGACTGCTTCTTAATAGAGCATTGTAAATTAGTTTGAGACAAAAAGGGTGTGCCCCCCACCACACGCCAGATAAGCACCTTATTATATTTAAAATACGCTCACATTTAGCCGATACAAAATCAATGTGAGGTATTCCTGTTAATTTACTATCTAATGTTATTCCTAAAAATTTTGCTTCATTTTTAATGGGAAAAATACTACCATTATAGCTTACATCTACTTGAGGCAAAGACCTCTTTCGAGAAAAAACTACAACAGAGCTTTTTTCTACTGACAAGTCAAGACCATTATCTTTAAGCCACATACTAAGTTGGTTTAGATTGTTATTTAAACAATTGCATGCTTCTTCTAAGCTATTATTTACACTATACATAACAATATCATCGGCATATTGCAGAATTTTTACAGTATCATTCAGTGACTTTTCCAAATCATAAGTATAAATGTTATACAGCAGAGGACTAAGTACAGAACCTTGCGGAAGTCCTTTGTGAATCTTACGTGAAATGTTTTCTGATTCATTTAAATTTAAACATATAGTTCTGTCCACTAATGAGTTTATTATGAAATTGATTAGTATACAAGGAACATTTAATTTAAAAAGTTTTTGATTGAGGATAGATATAATTACATTATCATAGGCAGATGAAATATCAAGAAAAGTAGCTACTAAGTACTTGTTGTTCGAGAAGGCTAAACGTATGTCTGTTGTGAGAATGCCTATGCTGTCTATTGTACTTTTTGCTTTTCTAAAACCAAACTGACTGTTTGATAGGTAATCGTGATGCTCGATGTGCCACTCTAAACGATTTTTCACCAAATGTTCTGCTACCTTTAATAAAACGCATGACAAAGCTACCGGTCTATAGGATGAGAGCTCGTCAGCTGGTTTATTTGGTTTGAGTATAGGTATAATTTCTTGTGTCTTCCACTCGGATGGAATATTTCCGGAAATCATTATATTATTTATTATGTCAAGATAGTATTGTAATGCAGTATCTCCGAGGTTTTTTAAGAAAGAATAAGGTATACCATCCAGGCCGGGGGTGGAATCCTTTACATTTGACAGTACTCCTTTCAACTCATATAGAGAAAAAAAGGAATCAATGCGAAAGTAGTTGTGATCAAATGAAACAGAAGTCACGGGTAATATATTATTCTCTGGAACTGTATTGGGAGCTATATTTTGCATAAAATCATGAGCCAATGACTCTGGAAATCTATATGGTTGCTCAGCAAATGCTGACCTGAAGCGTTTTAAATTTTTCCACACTTGAGAGGGACAAGTATTCGGTGAAATGGATGTGCAAAAAGATTTCCACCCTTCTTGTTTTTTTCTCTTGAGTAGTGATCGTGTTGTCTTTATTGTAGCAATCAGATTATTGTAATTCTCCGTGGACATATTCTCAGCATATCTCTTTTCTTCCAGTTTTCGTTTCTTTATCGCTTCTGTACAATCCTTATCCCACCAAGGTGGAGAAGACATGAGCGTGTTTGAGGTCGATTTAACGGGGAATAACTCCTCAGCAACTTGCAAAATCGTTTTTGCCAACGCTTCCGAGCATTTTATTCCATTAGTGATATTTACATCAGGAAGTTTCCTTACTTCATTTTCAATTGTATTTTTATATTTGTCCCAATCTACATTTTGCAGTCTATATTTGAAACGTGAACTTTGTTTATAATTTCGATTATTTTTGAACGGCAAAGTAATTAAAATAGGAAAATGGTCACTACCAAACGTATACGGTAAGGGACTCCAAGATGAACATGAAGCTACATCCGATGTACAAATTGTTAGATCTACTGCACTCAAGTTCTCATTCACATGAGTGCGTCGTGTCGGCTCCCCTGAATTTATTACACATAAATTGTTATTGTCGATCAGCTCTAGTAATTGTACTCCATTTGAATTCGATATACTACATCCCCAAGATTGGTGATGGCAATTAAAATCACCTAAGATAATATAGGGTTCTTCAAGTGTGGAAAAAATATGTTGTATATCATGCTTAATTAAATTCGAAAACTGAGGAATATAAATGGAAACAATGGAAATCGTATTATTAAGTCTTATTCCGACAATATTGAAACTTTTATCGGTATGTTGGAAAAGTTGTAATTTTTTGAAAGTAAGGGTATTTTTAACTAAAATTGCAACACCGCCGTATCCGTCAGTTCTATCATCCCTCAAACAAATGTAACCGGGAATACGAAAATTTAAATATGATTTTAACCAAGTCTCGTTTAGTGAGATTACTAATGGAGTATATTTATTAATGATATGAATTAATTCAGATTTTTTAGGAAGAATGCTCCTGCAATTCCAATGTATTATGTTCGAAGCCATTGTTTTTTATTGTGTTATTAATAATTTTATTAAGTAAAGCAACGTTGGACGGTCTTAATGTCTTACTTTGTTGTAATAAATTGATTAAAGCGAGTAAAATTTCCATTATAGCACCATTTTGAGTATCATTAGATGGAGATATCTTGTAGGCACACCCATTGTCAGGTGTAGGCATTTGACATTCTTTAATTAAAGCTTCATGAGCAGCTCTATCATAGCCTTGGCTACTTTTTGGTGGCGAACGTTGTTTTTTAAAAACAGTCTTTTTATGAGATGTATTTATATTTGAATTTTGTAAACTATGCTTTGGTGAGACTTGCAATGTTGAATTGTTAAGCACTTCGGCATAAGGTTTTTTTACCTGTGGGTGTAATTTAAGTGCCTCTCCATATGACAAGTTCTTCTGAGCCATAGTAAGTTTAATTAGTTTCTGACGATTATATTCAGGACAGTTTTTATTATTTGCAAAATGTAAACCAGAACACATTATACATGATGCACCATCCTCTTCAACATTGCAAGTTTCACCACTATGATCTTGCCCGCATTTATAGCAACGGGGCTTGGATCTACAAATTGATTTTGTGTGACCATACCTACAGCAATTATAACACTGAATGGTTGGAAATATATATAGCTCTACAGGTAAAGAATTATAACAAATAAATATTCTTGACGGGAGTGTTTGCCCATCAAAAGTTAATATTACAGATTGTGAAGGCTTCCATGTAACTGTACCATCAATAATAACTTTATAATTAATTCTGCGTACTTTTATTATAGAGCCACATCCATTAGGAACAACTATATTTTCTTTAATTTCTTCCGGAGACCATTCTGATGGAATGCCTCTTACTAAGCCTATCCGAGAAACATGGAAGGATGGTATTTTTGCTCTTAGATTGAATGTTTCTAAGGCTTTATTATTAATAAATGTGTTAGCATCATGAGCAGTTGAAAAAGCAACAACGCATCTATTCCTGCCTATTCTTTTGACACTGCCTGCTACAATATTTTTAAAACTATTTTTTTTCAAAAAATTGCCAAATGTAATTGGATGCAACGTAGAACCATCACCAGGTGATGATTCACATCTTTGTACATGAACAACAAATGGATAAGAGTCATGTTCAGTATATATATTTCTAATTAAAGAATTAGACTGTAAATCAATTGAAACATTTTCCTTAGCTGATATAGAGTTGCTATTAGAGTTAACACTCTGGCGACCACTATCTAAATTCTCTAGGCTATTAATAGTATTTATATTTTTACCACGCTTCCTTTTTCTATTACCTTCTTGTTCCCAATCAAGTAGATCTTTATCGAAATTATCATCATTGCTACATATTGTTACATAGCTAGCGACGGAGGGACCAGGTCCCAGACCTGATCCCTCATTCAAAGGATCAGGAGGATCCTTCATAGATTTCTATGAAGGAGACTCAATTGAAATATACAATTTACATAGGTACCTATTAAAAATAATATTAACAATAAAACTTACCAATATAATATAAAAACTATAACTATTTACATTAAATACTATAATATTTACAACAAATTACTCCTCTGATCATAAAATTAAGTTTAATTTAAAATTAAAATTTAAAACTCGCTCCCGCCTCGTTCGAAGTTTCCCGCGCTTTTTTCCAATCGACATTCTCTTTTCAAATTTAGCGCCCATTTTTTTCAAACCAGAGACAATCATTTGTTTTTCACGGTACGAATGCGAGGCGCGCGGCCCACATCCGTACAGCCAAGAATTCGTGTTAACATACCGACAAATAGACGCGTGAATAATTAATATTAGCTTTAAAGTTCAGTGTGTTGTCGTTGCATTTAATTATATAGATTCTATGGCTATTGCAGTTAAGGATTGACAATGTAATTATATCTGTAAGTCCCAGTCAAAATTGATATATGCTAGCTGGAGGGAAAATACCTACTTAACATACTGGAGATAAAAAAATGCTGAAAGGAAACTTTCCTTTATTTTTATAAAGAACTGCATTTAAAGATTTTCGATTCATTTACCATGCCCGGGCTCCGAAATCGTTCGAAATTAAAAAAAATATATAAACTTGTTATCATATTCTTGTTTAGCGATGAAATTAAAAATGAAATTAATTGTTAATTAACTGTAGATACCTATATATTTTTTATTATTCATTTAGGAGCAGATAGACTTATAACACAGTTGACAGATACCTATATACTACGTACATACAGTTAGGAAACTAAGCCCCTGCGATGAAATTATGACGTATAGCTATAGGGCTGTTACCTTTTTGATATTTAACCGACTTCAAAAATGGAGGAGGTTATCAATTCGGCCTGTATATTTCTGTTTGCTTTTTTTCACAGTTGACTTTGTGGTAATTTTGAGATTAAAACCCGTTAAAATTAAAAAATGGTGTAGCCTAAATATGAATTTACAAGAAGAAACAATCTCAATAAAATATATACCTTGTAAAAGTAAATAGGTACGTTTTTTTCAGTGCTATATTTCGAAATCTTGTCTTTTTTGGACGCCGAAGGCTATTTTAATGTAGGTACCGAGGGGCGCCGGGCGATGGAGCGGGGATTTAGTCCATCGTCCGGTGAGATGAGGCGGCGTGAGACGTGCTCCGTTCACGCCGCCCTATGAGGTAAGAGCTGGCGGGCTCATAGTTTGTGTCGGCCTGGAGACGGGCAGCTGCTGATGGGGTCACGGAAGAATTCTACCTATACCCGTGGCCCCGTCGTTTATGTGGCTTGACGGAACACAGTGGGGTTTTGGTCGGTAGGAATCCGACATAACCCGCGGCCCTTTCCCCGGACGCCGTGGGTATCTATGCAAGATTTCCCCACTTAAAAAAAAAAAAAAAAAAAAAAAAAAAAAAAAAAAAAAAAAAAAAAAAGGTACCTACCTAAATTATTATTTATAATGCTTGATATTTGTATGATACATATAAGTATTCAATAATTATTTAAAACCAGAATTAACAATACTTGTATGTAGGTATACCTACTAAATTATTTTTAAAAACACAAAATATTCAAAAATAAATTAAAATTATTATTATTATACGAACATAGAACCTCCTATTTATATAACCTTTTTGTTTTAGGATGAAAAAGAAAATAGTTTGACAGGCTTAGTGCTTGACAAAGTGGTAAAGTCACGTATCGATAAAAATACAATAATTATTATAATATCTATCTTTTTCTTCCCTAATATTTACGTAATTATGCACATAAATTTAAACAAGATTTTTTAAGGTTTCCATTTTTTAGATTTTCGTGCTCTTCTAGATTGCGTAAAAAATAGATGCGGTCTTTAAACAGACTGGACTCCTAATAGGTACTATTTGTAGCTATCATTTTGGTAGAAAATATGTCAACATAATTTAAAACTCATACTGCCATATCTATAGAAATTAAAAAATAGTCTCTTTTTAACTTGTAGTCAGATACGATACAGATATATATTTATTGAAAGGGCTACAAACTGAAACAATCGATATTTATTTAATGTGAAATGACATCACTTTAAACTTTTTTCCATACTATATTCAAAATCTGTGGATGTGTCACCCGCTACTATCGATCCCCCTCAATACCCTCGAAAACACGCTTGATGGGGGGGGGGAGCCATTTCGAACATTTTGTATGAAGTTTCCTTACTGTATGCTGTATGTATCTGTATATTGTGCTTATAACTTATAACTAATAACTTATTAGTAATAAGTACCTATACCTAATGCTTATATAGGTACTTATCAAAATATTGTTATAAAAATTAGATATTTTCATTTTTACTTGTTTTTACCTAATCCAAATGTCAGAAAAATAATTGTTGACGATCATTTGACGTTATTGATAAATTAGATAATTCAAAGAACGGACTTACATATTTGACAATATTTATTGTTCTCGATAATTCCAAATCGATTAAAGAAATAATGTTTGAAGACCCCATAATTTAGAGGTAATTTTGATAACTGGCAATTTTGTAACGGGCTATAATTTTCAAAATACACGAATTAGAGGGCCAATACTTCGTAATTGGTGTGTCATTATCAAATGAATATTCATTCAATGACAAATGTTTGGCCATAAGTTTGGCCAATTATTATTTATTGTATGGCGTGTTATTATTTTATCAATAATAATATTATAATGCTTCTGGTTCTTCTCCATAGATATCTACCTACTGCTTTCCGAAGTGGTACTTAGGTAAATTGTAAAAATGTTATGTGAAAATGAAAAATGAAAAATTTCTTTATTAGTTACAAGAAATGTTACATAATATAGTTACATGTGCTGCATTGAACCCCACACTAGGATTCCCTGTGTTGTGGGGCTCAATCTCTTTCGCCGTATTAGGTACATAAAAAATATTTCAAAGTTTGATGTCCATTCAAAAGTGTTTTTATAAGAAGTCTAATTGAATAAATAAATGTTTGAGTTTGAAATAGTACCTACATACTTACAATCTGGTACAGTGGTTAACACGTGAACGAGTGGTTCGATTCCCGATGCAGACAAAGAAAATAAAAATAACTGCGTTAAAAACAACCGACTTCAAAAACGGAAAAGTAAGAAATAAAAAAGATTTGATATTATTAATTACTACATATTATTTTTATGTGCTATTTACTAAAAAGGTTTGATGTCGGTGCATGGGCTTAATACTAAGTGCTTAGTGTTTGGCACCGACTTCAAACCTATTTAATAAATAGCACATAAAAATTATATGTAGTAATTAATAATATCAAATCTTTTTTATTTCTTACTTTTCCGTTTTTGAAGTCGGTTGTTTTTAACGCAGTTATTTTTATTTAATACTTTTTAGTGTATTTTTCAACACGAATCAAACGAGCCCAAACTCGATAAAGTTGAGTCAATATATTACTGAGTTCCTATGGCCACCTTCCGATTCCATCATCAGATCAGCTCCATGTCATGATAATGTTTCATCGCTATCCAATTTACATTCGTATACAAAATTTCAGCTCAATCGGTTACCGGGAAGTGAATCAAAGTTACTTGCTACATTGAAATTAAGTCATCGAGTACAGACAAAAATGCTTATAAAATAAAAACTACTAGGCCTAGCCGAATAAAATTTTTATGGGACCAATTCGACACCATCCCGCATCGAACAAAAAAAGAATCACGTAAATCGGTTCAGAAACCTCGGAGTAATCGGTGTACATACATAAAAAAAAAAAAAAAAAAAATATACCGGCCGAATTGATAACCTCCTCCTTTTTTTTGAAGTCGGTTAAAAAAAGAGCGTGTACCGAGCACACTTGACAAAAGTGAAACTTCTTTAGGTGCGTTGAGAGTAAAATTACAAGGTCGTATGGCAATATCCTCACGTCATGGAGTAAGGCGACGATTTTGGTATCTTTGAATCTTGCTAAAGAAATTTCACTTCTGACACCAATTGATATTGTGCAAGTGTAATTACTTACGAAGTAATTAATTATTTCGTAAATAATCTGTGGTATAACTATAACACCTAATAAGCAGTACCTATTGCTCCTAATGGCTGGTTATTGGCGATTACAAACAAATTTAATTGAATGTTTGCTTTTGTTAACCATAGAGTTACTTATATTTAGAAGGAGCAATATTCAATTCTCAAATAAGGTAGTAGAAATAACGAGTTAGTGTATTTTTTTTTATTACTGTATTTTAAATACAAAGTAGGTATTAGGTAAGTATGATAATAAAATATACATATTCATTTTCATGATCCTCCATCTAGATTCTAGATCTATTTGAAATGATGTTTAATTTTAAAACAATCTACCACGTGTCACTATTTCTAAGTAACTGTTCTTGAAACGTGCTTGAAATTGTAATTTTTGCTAATCTTCATTAGATTTGCTACGACTTAAATATTTATCAATAGTAATTGAGTTGTGTTGTAATTGTTTCACTGTTCATCTATTCCTGCTCAGCACCGATAATTGAAATGTAAATAGCTTGTACATTTACTGGTCCTTCGAGCCGAATTTGTACCAGAGACCTATGTATATACCTACTGAATAAAAAAGAGCATATGTGCGAAGCACACGTGTCATAAGTGAAACTTCTTTGGCAAGATTCAAAGATATCAAAATTGTCGCCTAACTGAATGGCATAGAAAAAACATTTAACCCTACAGTAGTCACGTATCTAAAAGTGACGTGTTAGGTCGCGTGGTCTACAAGGGTATACCATTTTTAAAACAAGAAAAGTACACAAATAAAATAAAAAGTTTATTTATAAAATCTCATTACTATATATTTTCTATTTAAAATAATCAACACAACATGCAACCATATCTTTTATGATTAGAAAAAACAACTACAACATGCATGCGTGCATGGCGTTTGGATGGCGATTGCATGGCATTTGCGTGTCATTTGCATGGCTTTTGCATGTCATTTGCATGGCTTTTGCATGGCATTTGCATGGCTTTTGCATGGTATTTGCATGGCGTTTGCATGGCTTTTGCATGGTACACGTACGTAGACCGCGAATTTTACGGAGCTCCAGTTGCACAACCACGCGCACCCGACTATCCACGCTGCACTGAGTGCATGCGGCAATTATTCAACTTAGAGTACACGAGGGATGATATAATTTGAGCTATTATATTTTTACAAATTTGAAATTTTGTATCACTGGATTACAAGTGTAGACCACGCGACTACAGACTGTAGGGCTAGTAAAGAAATAATAAAGCTTTATGTCATGCCTATATTTGCGTTAACAAATTGTATGAATAATTCATATTTCATATTCATTTTAATTCATATTCATTTCATTTGAGCTATACTCGATAATTATTATCGAGTATACTGTATAGCTCAAAAAAAATAATTTAATATCCTAAGCTTAAATTTATAAATAACTTGATTGTCTATATTTAACTAACTCTATGGTAACAAACATATAATTCGATAATTCGTGGTTACGTTACTTGGGCATCGAATAAGGGGTCGCAACCCCTCTATCTATTGTTAGTTTTCATCGATTTTATTTGGAAAACTGTTAGTTTTTATAATGTAGGTAAGTTTTGTCAGGATTGAAATTCTAGTATATTTTTGTTGATGGACTTGGAAAAAAATAAGTATATCATGTATAATACAAATATAATATTAAAAGAACTTCTCAATATTCACAGATAAACTAATGTAACTCGCCAAATATATCCACGTTTATAGGTTTGTAAAAATATGGTATGTTGATTTTGAAACTTTACCGTTTACAAAAGGCTTATAAAATGAATATGTTAAAACAACCCTATTATAAAATTCGAAATATTTGCATTGTTGCTACAACCACATCACAAATTGTTAACTTATTTTCGTTGTACGGAGACTTAATATAACAGTGTAAGTTAATGGATCTCGTCAATTTGCGTGGAACGGAACGCGGCCGGAAGCCACGCCCCTTCCTCTTAAATGTGACAGCGCGCAAAAATCTTGTCACAATTAATTTTTTTATAGGGAGTCGATTTTGAATTTCAACAAGTGAATAAAAAGTTTCAGAAGTGAAACTTTTTGGCAAGATTCAAAGATACCAAAATCGTTGCTTTACTCCATTATGTGACGGTATTGCCATGACACGACCTCGACCAAGTTCTTAAGAGGCTTTAATCTGTAAGTACTAATATTATAAAGTTGAAGAGTTTGTTTGAACGCGCTAACCTCACGAACTACTCTGGTCTGATTTGAAAAATTCTTTCAGTGTGGGTCCTGTTGGTCTTAGCGAGATTATATTATGTGCTATAGGCTATAATTATAGTAGGTATATAATCTCGATGCTCGCTAAGACCAACAGCACTGCGGGTAAAACCGCGGAGCGCAGCTAGTAAATAAATATTTCAGGGTCATTTTGGTCTGTACTACATATTTACTACCTATCGGTATTGTATCGGTTGTTTATGTCTATACTATTTACTTTTTAATATAAGTAGGTATTAAAATATACGTAGTTTTTTAATATAAGTAGTTTTCGTTTTAAGTATCGAAACTACCTTCTAAGTTCTACGAATCAGCCTTAGTACCCGCGTTGTAGTGTCTGTCACCATATTTCTGATAATATTGTAAGTATAGTACCTAAGTATTTATAGTTAATATGTATTTATTTGTATTTTTAATTTCCTGTCCTATTGAATGCTATATAGTTCTCACTTATTTATATGTTTACGTTTATTTTTATTTTTATTTTCTTATATACCTACGCACCGTCCCACCCACACACACCCACTCATACACACACTCACACTCACACACACACACATACACACTCACACATTCACTCACTCACGCACACACATCACACAGGCTGTAACTCCGACTGTCAATAGGGGTTTCTGAAAATCAGTGTTGCTAGTTGACTCAAAAGTCACTGCAGCTGTATACTGAGAAGCCCCTTTTGACAACAGACGTTGCCGCACAGTACTTATCTAATTTTTAGGTTGTAAGTTTTTGATTGTGTAATAGGTATATTGTTTTAGTTTTTAAGTTTGTTTTTTTTTTCACCATGTTTTTGTTCTTACTTTTTTTCTGTTTCTGTGCGGCTTGTATACTTTGTTGTCAATTAATGTTTCATTCATTCATTCATTCATTCATTCATTCATTCAAAATCACATGAGTAAACATATTGTCATATAAGTATTAACGCGTAGGTATCTAGGTAGTAGGTAGTACAATTTCATCAAACTCGTAAGCGCCCTGACGAGCGCATTTAAGTACCTAGAGGCTAGATGTTTACTTACCTAACATCAGATAAATAGATAAATATTTCAGGATATATTGCATACACTGCACGATCTAATTCCATACGAAGCTTTAGGTAGCTTGTGTTATGGAAACCAGATGGCTGATAAACATACATACCTAATATATAATTTTAAATAAATACTTATATAGATAAATAACACCTAGACACAGACCAAACATCTATATTCATCACAGAAATATTAATTATTCTGGGTGGGAATCAAACCCTCGACCTCTGGCTTGGAAGGTAGGGCCATGACTACCAAGTACCAAGCCAACCGGTCAGTCAAGATGACCTATCACCTAAGTATTTTACAAGTGATAACTGCGTTAAAAACAACCGACTTCAAACTTGCACTTGCAAAATTTACAAATACCTACAGACAAAATGCTCATAAAATAAAAATTAAAAACTACTGGGCCTATCCAAATGAAATTTTTATGGGACCAATTCGACACCATCCCGCATCGAACAAAAAAAGAATCACGTAAATCGGTTCAGAAACCTCGGAGTAATCGGTGTACATACATAAAAAAAAAAATATACCGGCCGAATTGATAACCTCCTCCTTTTTTTGAAGTCGGTTAAAAACATCAGCCGATTTAAGTAGTATAAAGTAACTGTTTGCTTTTTTTGTCCTACAATATCTACCGTTTTATTTTCACGCCCTTCTTCTGAACTGTCAAAAACGTCAAATTACTTCCATTTTCAAAATGTGGCGCGCGATTATGACAAGCGTATCTAAATTACTACTTCAATAACTATTAGCTGAATTAACCTTTATCCCGTTATGATAAAGACAAATTTAGATTAACGACTATTATAAATAAATTGTTGTTACACGTCAACAAATTTAACGTTTACATCTACAGTATTTATGTTAAGCGAAATTGAACCTTGTTTCAATGCAATACGTGTTATGTTAATAGAATATTGGTTTCTTTTTAATTTGTTCGGATATTAGTGACGCATTCGCGTAGTGTTGGACAGCTAAATTCGATACGTTGAGATTTGAGGGTGAATTTTGATTCGGAAGCATTCGTTATAATGTAGTGATGCGATTTTGATGTTTTGTATGCTAATTTATAATGGATCTTTGTGCTTTTGAAACGGGGGTGGGGAATTTGTGTTTTGTAATACAATTGTTTATGAATACTTACTTTGAATTAATTTACGTTTTATAAAAAATAATATGAATTATTACCAACCATAAAATAAATGTAATTTTGACCGTCCGTCCGTGTTAGCACGTACCTAAGTGTGGCAACTACAAAGTAGGTACAACGTATAATAATTTACTTAGTTAGATAGGTAGGTACTAAGTATTTTACCTTTCATAAGAAATTATGTGCTTTTACATAGTAACATTATGTACCTACACTAATTACCTAACTATTGGTAATTATCTAGATTCCAGGCTAGTAATACCTAAATATCAGTAAGGAATGTGTGTTAGATCACACATTCATTGAAAAGATTACAGAACCTATTTAATGAAAAAGGCTTTCTTATTATTTTAATAGATGGTAACTACACTTACAGTGTAAATTTTAATATTCTAAATGATTAATTTGAAGTTTACATAACATCCACTAGGTTTAAACTAAAAACAACATTTAAACAAAAATAAAATCTTCAAATTTAGATATCATAGATAAAATAAAATTGCGTTCTAAAATTTCATTAGAGGTCAATTTAGTTCATGAATAAAATATGATGATGATAAACAAGGGAACGTTGAGTGTCAAATACAACTAGATTATTTCTAGCGTCGCTCGCTGGGGAATCATAAGCGTTTCGGGAATGACATTCGGCTGAATACAGAATGTTCGACGCTAATGAAAGAAAATTAAAAAAAAACTTTGACAACTTCGCGCCCTATTAACGTCCACCAATCAGAGTAGAGAGTCTTGATTGCGGGGCGTGTCGACAAACATTACTCACTGGAGTGAATTCGAAACGCATAAACAAACTATATTCATCCCGTTCTCTCGTATTGCACGAGTTCTGAACGAGAGCGGGATGAGATAATTCGATTAAATTTCGTACGATATACAGTGTGTTTATTTAATTTTACGGTCATATTAACATTGTTATGAATAATATTCTATTATGGTGGATTTATGAGGGGGTGCGGTAATGGTGCGATGCGATTCCGAGATTAATGGCTGGAAATCCGATTTGTTAAGTAAATTGTTCGCTCCATTTTGATGATTCGTTGCTTTAATGAGTTTATAGTTAATTTATTTTGTTTTTTGTTATCATTACGGTGCGAAAATCGTCAAGTTAACATTGAATAAACCATGACGGAAATAAAATTATTTACACAAAATTTTTTTGAAGTGAAACTTCTTTAGGCGCGTTTAGTCATGGAATGTTTGAATCTTGCCAAAGTTTCACTTCTGACACGTGTGCTCGGCACACACGCATTTTTTTAAGTTTAGTAGGTATTATTCATAAGAAATCATTTTTTGAAATTATTTCCTCATATTCTTCACGGAAACATAAAAATATTCCACAACATTACGTATTCACAATACAAAAACAATTATCACACAGCTCAAAGAGAACTATAATTCGATGCGAATAATTCATTCATCAACGCGGTAATGCCAATAATGATCCATTGTTCTCATTTTATGGCTATCAAATAATAATGCAAGCCGCGATGTCATTTGGGAGGCTAATGCCTAGCCTTCATGTGAACCTAGCACGAGACTAGAATCCTACGTCATACGTCACTGTCACCTGTCTAGTGGCGAATTTATCGGAGTGTTGTTGAAGTGAAACTTCTTTATGCACTTGGTTTAAAATCTCAAAGTCGCGTCATAACAAAACGACGATTTTGGCATTTTTGAATCTTGACAAAGGAGTTTCATTTCTGACACGTGTGCTCTGCACACATGCTGTTTTTTCTATTTTCATGAATTTGAATGTGTCTGTATTTTTATTTTATTATGTTAGAGGTGTCTCAATCCACGTCAATCACGGAGTTAATGAGTAAAAAAAAAACAGCTGAATTCAACATCCTTCGTTTTGGAAACGTCAGCTGTGAAAAGGTTATTAGAATTAAGAACTTTTTAACGGTTATTAGAAACAATTAATTAAGAGAGAGAGAAGAAGTCTTATTCGTCTAAAATATTGTCACATTCACAATAATGGGTATAGTATTTTCTTCCCTTAACTTGCCTACTATACAGAAGGCATTCAAAATATTTTAATATAGGTAGGTAGGTATGTATGTAAAAAATATGACAATGCAGACATCATGATAATCCTTTTCGCCAATTTCGAAAAGAGAGTTTCTCAATGCACTTTAATTGTTGTTCGAAGCATAAATTGTTAAATTTCTAGGTGCACTTTCAATAGCAGATGTATGTAATCCAGCAGCTTACAACAACAGCATGTGCTAGGTAATTGTAGATTATTTTAATGAACTTAACATCTGTCATTATTTAATTGCTACATACAATATAATAATGAAATATGAGAAAGAGAATGCTCGTAGGCATCTCAAAGTAATAATAAGTTCATCTGCCTAAAATTATTCGCCTATTTGTAATACTGATTTTTAAATTTTACTTAAATAAAACATCATTTTGTAGAATAGTATAATTTAGGACAACGATAGTCGACATTTTTTCATGTAGGTATCTAAGGGCGAAATAAGAAGCCAAACTGCGGATGTAGGTACTAACTAATATCAGATATTCTTCATACCTATTAATATTAGGTACAAACACATCTTATATTAGAATAGGGTCATTATCAAATATGACAAATTCATAACTCTAACGCACTGACTATCCGATTTTTACAATAATTTTGTTGATAAAATCGAGTCATAATGACTGTGGTAATTCATTTGGTCAAAGAAATGGCCTCAATCAATTTGAAGGGGACGCGGGGACAAATTGTTCGCTAATGGCGGTTTGGCGGGGGACACCGTTTGTGTGTACGAGTCAAATGGCTTATTAACTCCTTTTTATTTTGTTAAGAATAAAATAAAATAAAATTTATTTGCACTGCATGTGGTTTTACAGTTCTTACTTTTATAAAAATTACAGCACATTTGCCAATTACGCATTGACATCCAAATACTTATAGGTACCTACCTACCTAGTAGGTACCTACCTACACACAGCTCCGCATAGGTAATCAGAAAAACGTTGTTTTAATATAAACATTAATAACACAGCTTTTCTTTTTAGCTATTCTAGCTCTTTGCTTTGACTTCTGCCTTTTTCCATGTTAAAAAAGATGAAGCTATCTATTGGCAAAAGAAGATTATAAACTCGGTCGAGAAGTACCTATTAAGTTATAGTTTTCAGTAGGTACCTACTGTTCTACAAATATCAAATAGCGTCAAAATTTTCCTAAGTATTCTTTGAGACTATATTCAAATTAATAGCTAGATAATATATACCTACCATACCTAGGAATTAAGTTTCTTAATTATTTAATTTATCTGTTGAGATATTATAAGTATGTTTAATTTATCCATATGGCAAGTAAACAACGTACAGAGGGTTTAATTTTCTAACTTCATTATTTCCAATAAGTTATGATTTGCTTTCACAGATCATTATCATAGCCATGGTCTGTGTCATGGCGACAAATCCGCCATAGGTACCCACATTCATGAACTAGGTACCTCTAGTTATATTGTATGATTTGTAATATTAGAGTGTAGGTCTCTCTTGTCTCACGTGTAGTTAAGAAAAAAAGTTTACTAAAATTGTCGCTTTACCTATACCTACTAAGTTCGTACAATATATTTTAACATCCCATGTAGCAAAACCATAGGTATCCCACTTGTCAATCAAACAACGATTGCAAATTGGAAACAATAATATCAGATAAATTCCCATAAACCGTAGATTTTGTTTTAGTCAGGTATCAAGTAAACGGAGCACAAGACGATAAACTTGTACAAAGTGCTGACACTGGCAAAACATTCTGATCACCACCAATTACCAGTGTACACTCCACAAAATTTCACTTCTTATCTCCCTCTAACATATGCATAAAAGTTAATACCATCTCATTCACACAGTTCTTGAAACGGACCTTAATCATTCTTACTTCAGTTTTAGAAGGGCCAAAATGAAAACCTAAGTACAGAAAATAGTTCTTTTTTCACATGTAGTAAAGCACAGTTTCCTATGCAGCTATTTCACAAATCGTAGCAAAGACACGCAACTAGAAAATAGACGTGGCTGAAAGAAAATAAGGTTTACTTTTCCACATCGGATTTCGTAGTTAGAATCTTACACAATAAAATGTAGCTGTAATAAAGCGATACTACGACGATTGTAATAAAGCTTATGTTCGCCCGACAAACGTTCGAGCATTAATAAAATAAAATTATCCGTCTACAGTCAACACCCCGTATGTGGGCGTGTCTACATCGATAGCAGCGAGCGCTGAGTACATCACTACGATGTCGCGGTGAACGCACGCGTCCCGCGTTTTCGTTCGAATTTTATTTTTTTACGCGCGCGTGCCAGTGACAATTTAATAAAAAAAGTAAAAAGTGAGTGCAATGGATTCGGATACGCAGACGAAAAGAAAAGCGCCAAAACCGTTTTCAATAGAATCTTTGATAGGCACAGATAGAAAATCGCCAGAGATCGACATAGAGAACAATATTTCGGATGTGTCAAGAACTTCGGATGATGAAAGTGAACGAACTGATTTAAATCGGATGCGGTATTATTTGAACGGGCCATTGCTACAACAGAATGCTGTAAATTTTCCGTTTTTGCTTGGTTATCCTGAGCCGTGGTTACGAATGTTTGGAGGGCAGATAGAGAGAGAAAATAAAGAAGATGAAAAGAGAGACAGTCCTGTTAGTGTTGGCAGTGAGGAAAGTGATGGCGGAGATGATAATACACAAGGTGGGTACCTATTAAAATAAATATTGAATTTTGATTTTATTCGTTTAATTATAAGAAATGCACTTCTACACATACCTTCATTATTATTGTTGTATCTGGAAGGACCTACCCTTGTAGCATGTTTTATTATCTCGAAACTGCAATTAATAAAAAATGAAAATAAAACATTTTTTAATATCTAATTAATAAAGAATATCCTGTCCAGGATTTTCCCAGTCAACCCATTTTTAATACATTTTTAATACACTAAATCCATACTAATATTATAAATGCGAAAGTAACTCTGTCTGTCTGTCTGTTACTCAATCACGCCTTAACTACTGAACCAATTTGCATGAAATTTGGTATAGAGATATTTTGATACCCGAGAAAGGACATAGGATGATACGATAGGTTTTATCGCGGAAATCCCACGGGAACGGGAACTATGCGGGTTTTTCTTTGACTGCGCGGGCGATGCCGCGGGTGGAAAGCTAGTCATCAATACATATAATAAAATTCTAGAAAAGTCGTGTCTGTACAATCAAAATATGTAAAAAAAAATGAGTAGGTGTTATTATTAAATCGATCCCAAACCCAAAACTGTAGTTAAAAATTTTTTTGTCTGTTTGTCTGTTTGTCGGTTTGTCTGTTTGTCTGTTTGTCTGTTTGTCTGTATGTTTGAACACGCTAATCTCAGAAACGGCTTATCCGATTTAAATGCGGTTTTCACTAATATATTGTGGTAAGCTTCATTTAACATTTAGTGTTTATTTCATGTTAATCGGTTAATAAATAAAAAAGTTATGACCATTTAAGTAATCACGGCGAACATTTGCTAAGGCATTCTATTGATACATTGTATAATGTACGATAATAATAACACATAAATAAATTTATTACGTCCAGGTTGTCATATCGAAAGTCCCCAAGGGGGGGGGGGGTAAGCTGAGGATGCAGTAGGGGGGGAGGAGTTCAAAGGACCTTTATTTAGATTTTTGCTCAGCCTAAAACCTGCACAAATTGCATTATAGTATATTTAAATTATAAAATTGTAGAAAAGTGATATCTGTACAATGAAAATATGTAAAAAAAATACCAGGAGTTATTATTAAATCGTTCCTGAACCCAAAACTGAAGTTATTTTTTTTGTATGTTTGTCTGTATGTGTATGCATGATAATCTCAGAAACGGCTTATCCGATTTAGATGCGGTTTTACTAATATATTGTGATAAGCTTCACTTAACATTTAGTTTTTATTTCATGTCAATCGGTTCATAAATAAAAAAGTTATAGTCGTCATACCAAATAATTTTCCATTCAGTTTTAAGCGAGTGCAATTTCCGGTGAGCCTATGTTTTGCGATGACAATCAATAAAGCCCAAGGTCAGACGCTTAAAGTTGTTGGTGTAGATCTTAGTATCAGCTGTTTCTCGCACGGTCAGTTATATGTAGCTCTGTCACGCGTTAGCAATCCTAGGAGCCTGTATGCTTTCGTCCCCGATGGCCATACGTCAAACATCGTTTATAGGGAAGCATTACTGTAGAGTAGATTTTCAGCTACACAAACTGTTTGTAATTCAAATATGCTGCCCGCAGTCACTGTTCCACGCGGACGAAGTCGCGGGTACAGCTAGTTAGAAATAAAATCAACAATGAAAAGTGACGTGAATTGTAGGTGATCAATTGATCATAAGGTGATATCGTTATACAGTAGAGCTGAAGAGTTGTGTTTGATCGCACTAATCTCAGGAACCGCTGATTCAATTTAAAAAATACTTTCATCTTTTGAGAAGTCATTTCATCGAGAAATATAGACTAGAGACTAATAATAACATCACGTTACGACAAATAGAAGATGGCTTCAATGAATAATGTTACAAAAATGGAAAAAAAAAATATTAGTAGGTACCTACTGATCAATTTTACGAAGAATTTCTTTAAAATTTATTTCTGGCATTAATTTTCTTGTTTTATTAGTAAGTAAGTAGGTAAGTGCGTATTGACACTCTCGACTATAGGTAATAAATAATGTTACTCCCCTGGAAATGTAATGAAATTACAAATTTTTATTGCCTAAGATAAGAATATAAAAAGAAAATAATGGGATAAATTAACAAAAGGTAGCGATATACCAGGCAATAGGCAAAACCTTATATAAAATACAATGGAAACAATGAAATATCTGCCTATATCGTTGTTATACTGTAAAACTACTCTGTCACATTAATATTTCGTCTTATTATTGGTATTCCTTTTTATTGGCGTATTGCTTCGTTAAAGTTAATTATAAATATTGTAATACAAATAGCTGTAAGGAATCTATGTATGTAATAATAAAATAATAGTAGATAATAGCTAATTCCTATCCATATAAATAGAAAAATCTGATTCCCTTGGAAATTTCCTTTGACCAAGCGGACGACACTCCCGGCGGAAAGCCAGCTATGTCGGTTATGCGAAGCAATAACATGGTTAACAAAATTTGTTCAATAGCTGTTTAAGAGCTAGCGCGCTAGAGCAACTTTTGTCTCCGCAACTATTTAGTCTCTCCCATCAACTCTATGGGCTAAGAAGAAGGTGCGCGCACGTAGCGACGCAACTCCCCTTAGAGCCAGCGCGCACGAGCAACTTTGTCTCCGCAACTATTTTGTCTCACTCATCAATTGAATGGGGAGTTGCGTCGCTACGTGCGCGCACTTTACACTATACTAGCCCATGGGTGGGAGAGACAAAATAGTTGCGGAGACAAAGTTGCTCGTGCGCGCTAGCTCATAGAGTTGATGGGAGAGACAAAATAGTTGCGCAGACAAAGGTTGCTCTTGCGCGCTAGAGTTCTAAGTTTTCTCTACATAATATACCTAGATTAAATAAAATTACTGAACATATAAAGTAAAACATAAGAACCCCGTCTTCACAGTAAAAATATGCTATAAAAAAATAAAACTAAGAAAGTATAGATAGAGCCTATTAAATAAACTCAAAATTATTCATGTACTTTATTAAAATAATTTGGATATTTTATTTACATTTGATATGATTTATAAACAATACAAGTACTAATATTGCAAATAATACAATAATCTTCAAGCGTAGAGCGTTCCATCTTAGACCTCATCTTAGATTACCACCATGCGGGATTGTCAAGCGCTTTCCTGTTGATAAAAATAAAAGTATTAACGATATAATATTTAATCATAATAATCATCATGGCTACTTTTTATCCCGGGAAAATGACGCAAACCCGGAAATTCCACGGGAACGGGAACTATGCGGGTTTTTCTTTGACTGAGCGTGCGAAGCCGCAGGCGGAAACCTATTTATCTATATTATAACATTTTAAATAAGGTCTAGTATACATGTATACATGTATAAACCATAACTTCTATAAGTGAGCACAATTTTCGTATGATTACCTTCACTATCTACCTATATACCTTTGTTTGGAAGATGGGTGAAAATAACAGATATTTCAAGCAGAATGATGTCACACTTAACGTCACACAGTGAAATCCACTAGGTAGTACATCCGCAAATCAGAAAGTGGCAGTTTTCTCTTTTAATCTCTTTTATACAGCATAGGTTCTTAGTCTTTAATTAGTTGATGAATATTTAATTGCAAAAGCACTAAACGATTTGAAAAATTCGTCTACCATTAAATGATAAATCATCCCTTTTTAATTAGAACTTAATAATTAATCAGCATATTAAAAAAGTACCTATGTACCTATATGTTATACGTACGAATATGATAAAAAGTTGTATTACTAAGATAGACTTAATTATATTATATTTTACAAATAGTTATGGAGTTTTTCTACAATAACGGAGCGAGAGCTTAAAATACCTATTCAAAGTTATATGAAAATTAAACTTTCTTCATGATTACTAACAAAAATACAATTTACTTTTAAATAATACGAGTATCATAAGTTTTAAATTCAATTATTTCGGAATTTTAACCCCAAATCTGTCGTTTGACCCTTATTCTCTAGGGAAGAAGAATTGTAGGGAACGAGGAATTGGTAAGGACATTAATTTTCATCTAGTTGCTTTTTAATGCTATATATAGCATTTAACTGTGCTTTAATTATCCTATATTTAGTTTAGATTATTAATTATCACCTTATTAAAAATACTGCGTCCAAATCTGTTCAGTAGGTAGGTAGGTAGTTATTAGTTTCATAAATTCATGATATCTTCACCGTTTACAATTAAGCTACTTTTATGTAATACCTTGATATTGAAAATAGAATACAGAAAGCAAAAGCTGCCTTTGCACAGTTATCTCCGATTTGGAAATCAAGTCGCTTATCCCGTCAGCTTAAATTGCGAATCTTCGAGAGCAATGTGAAGTCGATACTGCTGTATGGTTGTGAGACTTGGAAAGTAACACAAGCTATCTCCAACAGACTCCAGATATGCCTGAACAAATGCTTAAGAAGTATATTACGAATTTTTTGGCCTGATACAATTTCCAATGAAGAACTCTGGAAAATAACCAACCAGCAACCTATAGACCAACAAATCTGCTCCAGGAAGTGGGGGTGGATAGGACACTGCCTTAGGAGGCCGGATCAAAATATAGCAAAAACAGCTTTAGACTGGACGCCCCTGAATGGTCGTAGAAGAAAAGGTCGTCCCCCTGCATCGTGGAAGAGATCCGTGGTTGCTGAACTAAATAAAACCGGCCTGTCGTGGCAAGAAGTCAAAGCAAAAGCCCAAAATCGACGTGACTGGAAAGAGTTTACTGAGGCCCTAGTGCTCCACGAGGAGCAAGGAACAATCATCATCATCATCATCATGTAATACCTACCTCCTTAATCTTCATAAAGTTAACAATTACAAAAACGTTTTAATAAGTATAAACATTAACTTTAAGTATTAATTTCCAATTCCCTCAATTCATACAGGGACAATTAGGAATAAGGAATTCTTACTTACCTTGGTCATGGTGACACAGAATAGGACTTAAAAGTAGCTATTAATCCTACTAATATTATAAATTCGAAAGTTTGTATGGATGTATGGATGTTTGTTACTCTTTCACGTAAAAACTACTGAACCGATTACAATGAAATTTAGCGCACATATAGAGGGTAACTTGGATTAACACATAGAATAGTTTTATCCCGGAAATCCCACGGGAACGGGAACTATGCGGGTTTTCCTTTGCAAACGAGGGCGAAGCCGCGGGCGGAAATCTAGTGAGAAAATAAACGATAGCATCAATTTATTATTGCACCGTTTGATATAGCTTGCTCCAGATTGAAAATGAAGGTATCAATTTGAGCATAAAATATTACATATTCAAATTAGTTTGCAGTTAATTAACAATTTCATTAGTATTATTATTATTTTACAAATGAGCTAACAGTCCTATAGGTATAGCGGGTGGTCCATGACTGCCGAGCAAAACCGCTGGTGCCTGGTACGCTAACGAACTCGCGAGCCAAATGTTTGAAATTCTAAGGAGAGTAGGAAAACGTAATTGTGTTTTACTTTTTTACACTCGACATCATAGGACATTGATAACATTAAAACACGACATCGATATAAATACCTCCCTAAGGTAAGATTATACGGCAAATAATCCAAATCTTTCACACCCGTAAACTTCTAAACAGATCAATACAATTTGTAATCGTAAATCCACAATTAGGCATGCCTTGTTGAAATTAACGGGTGTCGTCACGCCACTACAGTCGCATCTGTGCCATGAAATCGCGGCGTGAATGGCGGGCAGCCATTCGAACGTTTTGGCTACATTCGGCGGAAACTTGACAAGGTGACAGCTGTCAATTTGTAAAGGGCAAAGGGCGCGAACGATTGGCAAAATTGAAAATATTGTAATGACAAAAATGAATTAGTTTCGAGATTTGTGTAGCTGGAGTTAATTTCTGTACATATTAATTTAAGTGATGGTTAGATATTTTAATGTAATTACTAAATAACCCAGTTCTACTCCCAGATCTCTTTCTCTGGTCTGTCCTCGTACCATGTTTGAAAGGTAATAGGTATTTCCAAAGTGGAAAAATGACAGCGTTATATAGGTTGTGTAGCGCCGTCACTTTTCCACACTGCAGGGAATAATACTGCTCTAAGGTAAAGTGTTAGGAAATATTGGACACAGGCGAAAATCTAGTAATAAATAATCTAAAGCTATAGGTAGACTTGGTTTAACGAAGTTACAACAAAGGTGCAATTTATTGCTTGAATAAATTGCAAATGAAAGGCCTTAGTCGATGCCTATATAGCTCACGAAATCATGTTAATCATCCAATCTCCACATCCAATACAAATAGTATTTTGTATCTTATAATTAGGCTCCCTAAATTTTATGTGAATTTGCATTAATATTCTGAAACAGTCACCCATACAATCAAAATGCAACTTTATAGTATATGATTTATTGGGTCTTTTTCTTTCCATGTAGGTACAAGACGGTAACGTAATTGTAACATTTTCGCTCGATTCATTTTTTATTAAAAAATTATGCGTTTTTTAAGGATTATTACATTTTTTTAAAGATTGACTTGGTCTTAAGAAAGGAATTGAATGACTATAAAAAATGCAAAAAGGCGGGAAAAATAAAATTTGCAAAATTCAAATTCCACATTCAAATGACAATCACGTACCGACTCGGTTTAAATTTCTCACATTGGTGCAGAATTGTGAATATTAAAATGTTCCATGCTTGTTGTCGATAAAGTTATATTGCTTTTAATAAGCTCTTATTATACAGCAAACAAGAATAAATACAAATTAGCTGGTGCTTGGAATATAAGGGTTTGGTGTGAATTTTAAATAAATATATGTAAAGATACTTTTAAAGCATGCAAACAAATAAATCCCTAGCGCAAAGCTTTTGTTAGATAAGTTGAAACAAAGTTCATAAAATATTAGATTTTTAACTAAAAAGTACATAAAACGACTTCGACTAATTATACAGAAAAAAGTAATTAAAATAATTGAACAGATGAAAATTTAAAATTAACATTTAAATTTAAATCTTTCCGATAAATATGTACCGGATTGCTTTCTCTTCATCTGATGCAGTATGCCTCTTGTTTTCTTATTGGAAATCACAAAATTTTATTGAACGATTTAACAACCTTTTTTTGCTTACGCTTATCGTTTTAGTACTAGGTACCTACTACATATTCTGTGCCTTACCTTAGTGAACACTTCTGCAGCGAATGGTTGCCATCGTCTATACGTGTGCGGGTGCGTCTGTACAGTCACGAGCAATAATATATGCCTAGGGGGCGATGTGCAAAAATATCTGTCACTAGAATAAATTCAATAATATCTGTCTGCCCGTATACAGCAAAAATATCTGACATTAGTAGGCAACATAATAAAGTGGCATCAAAATAATGTGACGAAAATGTACAGCAAATAATTGTGACAACCTCTCACGGCATAAATATGTGACATCAACTAGGTGGCAATAATATCTGACACAATTTCATATTTCTGTATTTTGCATCGATTCCTCACGAAAAGCATAAATATGTGACATCAACTAGGAAGCAATAATATCTGACACAATTTCATATTTCTGTATTTTGCATCGATTCCTCACACAAAGCATAAATATGTGACACAAACTAGGTGGCAATAATATCTGACACAATTTCAAATTTCTGTATTTTGCATCGATTCCTCACGAAAAGCATAAATATGTGACATCAACTAGGAAGCAATAATATCTGACACAATTTCATATTTCTGTATTTTGCATCGATTCCTCACACAAAGCATAAATATGTGACACCAACTAGGTGGCAATAATATCTGACACAATTTTATATTTCTGTATTTTGCGTTGATTTCACACAAAAAGCATAAATATGTGACATCAACTAGGAAGCAATAATATCTGACACAATTTTATTTTCAATTTAATATTGAATTAATACAAAATATAAATTTTATTTTAACTACGCTGTTTTAAAACATTATTACCATATTAATTAATATGTGCCGTCGTTGTATACTACATATTGTATGTCTAGATATTATATCCTACTAGCTTAACACCCGCGGCTTCGCCCGCGTTTTCAAAGAAAAACCCGCATAGTTTCCGTTCCTGTAGGATTTCCAGGATAAAAGCTCTCATAAGCGTTAATCCAAGTTACCTTCTATGTGTGTGCCAAATTCTATTGTTTTGCCTTTTATTTGTGTGAAAGAGTAACAAACATCCTTACATGATACGAACTTTCGCATTTATAATATTAGAAGGATATCATATCATGAGTCATGACAAAATTAAAGTATTCATATAGGTACTTATATGAATACCCACTTGGGTAGATCTATTTTATTTGAAGGTTCAGTGTAACCTTCGTGTATTATTTAGAAATTGTTTTGTTATATTTGACGTTAGCGGCGTTTGACACCTTTGACACGATTGCTCCGTTATTCATTTTCTTTTACCTATAATATTGCTATTATTTTATTGAGTATCGAAAATTATGGCAAGTTAACATATTTCATTTAAATAAATTATCGTAATTTCATTTAAATAAAAAATATTTACAAAATATAATGTGTCTTTTGTTCATATTCTTGTCCCAGCAAAATACAAAACACTAATTCAATAAAAAACGTTTGACCTTTTTAAAATCCTATCCTATCTTATCCTACTAGTCCTACTATAATCCTACTTCCTATCCTACTAATCTATTATTATAAATACGAAAATTTGTGAGGATGTGTATGTGTGTGTTTGTTACTCTTTCACGCAAATACTACTGAACCGATTACAATGAAATTTAGCAGACTTATAAAGAGTAACTTGGGTTAACAAATAGGATAGGTTTTATCTCAAAAATCCCACGGGAACGGATACTATGCGGTATTTCTGTGAAAACGCAGGCGAAGCCGCGGGCGGAAAGCTAGTGTCACATATTTATGCTTTTTGTGAGGAATCAATTATATTTTACAATACAGAAATATAAAATTGTGTCAGATATTATTGCCTCCTAGGTGACGTTACATATAATTATGCTTCGAGAGGTTATCACAATTATTTGCTGTAACATTTTCGTCACATAATTTTGATGCCACTTTATTATGTTGCCTACTAATGTCAGATATTTTTGCTGTATACGGGCAGACAGATATTATTGAACCCGTTCTTATGACAGATATTTTTGCTAATCTGCAAATGGTAATATATTTATGCTTCTGACTGTACGGCGGTCGTAAGGCTCTACGCCATTTTTTTATTTTAATTAATAACAATAAACATATTATATGTGTTCATTTGTAGCTATGAATAGATTTATTTTATGTATTCATGGTATTTGTTGAAATTGTTTCAGTGGTTGAAATTTCGCAAAACGCTAATTAATTGTCCAAATTGACATATCACCAAGCTATGCACCATGCATGCATGCAAATACGTAAAACATTTATTTAGAGCATTCAAGCAGCAATTAAAGTTATGGAAATAACTCATATCGTACAACTTAGTATGGATAAGTCCGTTTATGTTATCATTAGATACAATACTACGCAATGTTGGTTTAGAAATAAAATTTTTCATTGTTTCAAAACAATATTTCAATTATCATACTCACGAACAACAATGAACCTTTCAAGTTGCTCCCAACATCTTGTAAGATTTGTAATAACCAATATCGTTTATATTTTTGTATGTTTTCGAGAAAACCTCATTCCCAAGAGCTATCATTTAAGCCTTAAGGCAACAGTGACAGTACAATGCATTTCCCAGTAGCAGAGTCGGCTTATAAGAGAATATATTTCAAACAAGCGACCGACGAGGAAAAATAATTTTGCTCTGTTTACCACGCCAGTGTAAACATGCCTCAAATATTGTACGATCGCCGATTTTATTGTGCCATTCGCGAGAACAATTGAGTTAGTGTGCACTCAGGTTTATTAACAAGACCACACGACGTTAAATAACCAGCTAGGCGGCCGAGCTTTCAGAAATGTTTTGAATTAGGAATTCTACAAGAACAATATTGCAAAAACAACCCGTTTTTGACGAATTAGGCCATTTATAATTGTTAATTTTTTTGTTTCTTCATAGTTTTGAGTTTTTATAAATATCTTTATATGTATCATATTTTAATAAAGAAATTAGTTATTAAAGCTCTATGTAGAGTCATTAAAACAAAAGATACATTGATGAAAAACTTTGCCGCGTTTAGAATTACAGTCACGAGCAATAATATATGCCTAGGGGGCGATGTGCAAAAATATCTGTCACTAGAATAAATTCAATAATATCGGTCCGCCCGTATACAGCAAAAATATCTGACATTAGTAGGCAACATAATAAAGTGGCATCAAAATAATGTGACGAAAATGTACAGCAAATAATTGTGACAACCTCTCACGGCATAAATATGTGACATCAACTAGGTGGCAATAATATCTGACACAATTTCATATTTCTGTATTTTGCATCGATTCCTCACGAAAAGCATAAATATGTGACATCAACTAGGAAGCAATAATATCTGACACAATTTCATATTTCTGTATTTTGCATCGATTCCTCACACAAAGCATAAATATGTGACACAAACTAGGTGGCAATAATATCTGACACAATTTCATATTTCTGTATTTTGCATCGATTCCTCACGAAAAGCATAAATATGTGACATCAACTAGGAAGCAATAATATCTGACACAATTTCATATTTCTGTATTTTGCATCGATTCCTCACACAAAGCATAAATATGTGACACAAACTAGGTGGCAATAATATCTGACACAATTTCATATTTCTGTATTTTGCATCGATTCCTCACGAAAAGCATAAATATGTGACATCAACTAGGAAGCAATAATATCTGACACAATTTCATATTTCTGTATTTTGCATCGATTCCTGACACAAAGCATAAATATGTGACACAAACTAGGTGGCAATAATATCTGACACAATTTCATATTTCTGTATTTTGCATCGATTCCTCACACAAAGCATAAATATGTGACACCAACTAGGTGGCAATAATATCTGACACAATTTTATATTTCTGTATTTTGCGTTGATTTCACACAAAAAGCATAAATATGTGACATCAACTAGGAAGCAATAATATCTGACACAATTTTATTTTCAATTTAATATTGAATTAATACAAAATATAAATTTTATTTTAACTACGTTGTTTTAAAACATTATTACCATATTAATTAATATGTGCCGTCGTTGTATACTACATATTGTATGTCTAGATATTATATCCTACTAGCTTAACACCCGCGGCTTCGCCCGCGTTTTCAAAGAAAAACCCGCATAGTTTCCGTTCCTGTAGGATTTCTAGGATAAAAGCTCTCATAAGCGTTAATCCAAGTTACCTTCTATGTGTGTGCCAAATTCCATTGTTTTGCCTTTTATTTGTGTGAAAGAGTAACAAACATCCTTACATGATACGAACTTTCGCATTTATAATATTAGAAGGATATCATATCATGAGTCATGACAAAATTAAAGTACCTATTCATATAGGTACTTATATGAATACCCACTTGGGTAGATCTATTTTATTTGAAGGTTCAGTGTAACCTTCGTGTATTATTTAGAAATTGTTTTGTTATATTTGACGTTAGCGGCGTTTGACACCTTTGACACGATTGCTCCGTTATTCATTTTCTTTTACCTATAATATTGCTATTATTTTATTGAGTATCGAAAATTATGGCAAGTTAACATATTTCATTTAAATAAATTATCGTAATTTCATTTAAATAAAAAATATTTACAAAATATAATGTGTCTTTTGTTCATATTCTTGCCCCAGCAAAATACAAAACACTAATTCAATAAAAAACGTTTGACCTTTTTAAAATCCTATCCTATCTTATCCTACTAGTCCTACTATAATCCTACTTCCTATCCTACTAATCTATTATTATAAATGCGAAAGTTTGTGAGGATGTGTATGTGTGTGTTTGTTACTCTTTCACGCAAATACTACTGAACCGATTACAATGAAATTTAGCAGACATATAAAGAGTAACTTGGGTTCACAAATAGGATAGGTTTTATCCCAAAAATCCCACGGGAACGGATACTATGCGGTATTTCTGTGAAAACGCAGGCGAAGCCGCGGGCGGAAAGCTAGTGTCACATATTTATGCTTTTTGTGAGGAATCAATTATATTTTACAATACAGAAATATAAAATTGTGTCAGATATTATTGCCTCCTAGGTGACGTCACATATTTATGCTTCGAGAGGTTATCACAATTATTTGCTGTAACATTTTCGTCACATAATTTTGATGCCACTTTATTATGTTGCCTACTAATGTCAGATATTTTTGCTGTATACGGGCAGACAGATATTATTGAACCCGTTCTTATGACAGATATTTTTGCTAATCTGCAAATGGTAATATATTTATGCTTCTGACTGTACAAAATATGTAAAAAATGTGTTGCTGGCCATCATCTGCATCGGTGACTTAATGACACAATAATTAACGAATATTTAGTTATATGCTTTACAATGCTACGAATATATAGGTTATTTGTTGCCACATTACAACCTACCTAGCCTAACCCGGCTGAAAATGTGATTTAAGAGGATAAAATATATCTTTCTTGTATAACTAACAGTAATATTATCTGTGTACAATTTGCATCAATAGGTAATATACTAATATGTAAAGCAAACAGACTAACAGGATATAAAACATTAGTTCATCAGATAACATCTAGAAGCTACCCACTAACGTTAAATAGGGCGTCAGTTATCGACATACGTGCCTCTCGTCACGATCTAGTGATGTCCGTATCGATAAATATCGATTCAAATACACATATTAACAGTTCACGAACGATTTAACTTCGCCGCTCTTCGAATCGCAATCGAATTTCAAATTCCGAACGCGAACATTGGCGGGAACTCGGTTTTATGATTACAAAATTATTAACACATTGATATTGGAATTTGAACCTATTCGCTATAGCTATAAGATACAATTTCGATTGTTCGTAATTATAGAATTGCAGAGGTTATGTCAATGTTTTTTTTTTACAATTCATTTCGCGCGCTCGATAACTGTCAATCGATGTCGTCGGCCATAAGAAATAAACGTATTCATTTGCAGCGATCTTTATGTCTTTCTTCATGGAAAATTGCACATTGCACACGGGAATACTAAATTCGGTGTCACATTTGGCACTTTGAGTTGGTTCTGGGAATTTGATTTAAGCTATATTGTGGTGTGATGTGGAATAATAAACTGTTTATGTGTTAGGTACGAAGAATTTTGTTGTTTTTATGTGATAATGTCAAGAGGAGGGTCTGTTTTCGAATACATTATGTATTTAATATTTATCTATCTGTGTATGTTTATTTCTTCGCCATGCTCTATAAACGAAATGTTGTCATAGGTGTCGTTACATTTTTTAAACAGCGTCTGAGCGACAAGACAAGGGTTATAATAAATGTTATAAAATATAAGGCTACATTAGGTTAAAGAAGCTTTTCCTGTACTTGATTTATTGATATTTCTGCGGAAATTTAAAACCATAAGTACCGCGCAATGAAAATTTGTGAAAAATGCGTAATACAACGGTAATGATATTATTTTAAGTTGAATTGCTAATTCCTAAATCCAATCCATCCAATAAAACCAACAACCACTAAACACACCAAAACTGCACAATTCGCAAATAAAATATCACCCAAAAAAAGCAAATGTCAAAATCGATGTGTCAGACGTCATTTGCTCTTCGAATGGTCAATAAAAACTGATAGCCGCTACGTCAAGTGTCCCGCCTTATTCTTGTTACTGGACTGTGGGGTGCGAGTGGCGTTCTTTTTATGGAATTGTCAATTGTCTATGATATTCGAATTTCGATTTATTTGTAATCTTTTGGCGGGAAAAAGAGCTAAATTTTTTTAATTTATGTAATTCATTTTATAACTTACTCCGAAGTTTAATTTGAATTAAGTACCTATCTACTTTTAGAGCGAGCAAAATAGTTGTAATATTCGAATGCATAGCCTACATACGCTACACAGAACAGTAAGATACGCTATCTTCATAATCATTATATTTTTTATTCTTTATAGGAAAAATGTATTATATCTTTGCACACTTATTATTGGTAACCATAACAATTATTTTATAAGGTTATCGTATTACCTATAACATATTGTTTATTTGTATAAATTAATTTTAGTCCTAATCAACCGGAATGAAGTCCCGGCAAGCGGCTGGTTATTATATACGTAAAAAAGAGATGACACTATTATAATAAACACTACCAAGTACCAAGAGATTCTCCGACTTTAACATATATGTATTTTAAAATATTGATTATTTTTAATTCCTTTTACAGGCAACGACTCAGAAGCAGATGACGACACACCACGCGAGAGCAAAGCCCGTCGACGTCGAACAGCGTTCACGTCGGAACAACTACTTGAGTTGGAGAGAGAGTTCCACGCTAAGAAGTATCTTAGTCTCACGGAGAGATCACAGATCGCATCTGCACTCAAATTAAGTGAGGTCCAGGTAAGTTAGTGCTATGAAAATAAAAACTACAAATTGATTAAAACACACTATATACACATATATATGCAAACAACACAAAACATTCACACACACACATGCGGTTACACTACATTCTCTTAATGTAGTGTAACCGCATGTGTGTGTGTGTGAATTTTTCAATCTCTGGTTAAAACTTACCCGTCTAATAAAGTATTACACGATAATATTAAAATGTCACCTGTAAACTGTTAATTGCATGCAATAAGAATACATTTTGAAATGGTAGTTTAATATGTTATTCGACGAATAAGTTTTAACCGAGGATTGAAAAATCAGCCCTAAATAAATAAAGCACTTTACGTACGTTTTGATAAATAATCAATTGTAGAAAATAACCACACTCATACCGACATACACACATATGACACTTACACACACCTACACATAATATGTCATCATTTGTTTAAAACATCACTTGCCGTTACAACTGCGTTCAGGTCGGAACAACTACTTGAGAGAGTTTCATGCTAAGGCCGGTTGCAGAGCTTCACCGAACATCAGTGCGTACGTCAGTCGCGCTTGTCATATGTATGGAAATACGCGTGCGTATGGTCGGTCTAGCTATGAACGGTTTTATGAATTTCCATACAACTAACAAGCGCGACTGACGTACGCACTGATGGTCGGTCAAGCTCTACAAACGGGCTAAGAAGTATCAGTTTCACGGAGAGATCACAGATCGCATCTGCCCTCAAACTTAGTGAAGTACAGGTAAGATTGGTACAGGTAACTAGTTGATGATTAAAAACTAAAAAAAAAACTTTTGCAATCAAATGAACACAACACACACTGCACATGAGTTCAAACTTAGTATTGAAGTTTAAGATAGTAAAGACTAAGAAGTATTAGTTAAGGAAAATCACTTTACACTAATTAATAATTATCTATTAAATAAGACACAGGTAAGTAGGTTTACATACACTCACTGCTCACACGTATACACACTTACACGAACGCACACAAACACAAATAATTTTGATTACCTAAGTACTCACTAAAAGTAAAAGGTACGACACTTGAAAATCGTTTTGACTAGCTGAAGTAAAACACAAATCACACACACGGACGGACGGAGGCCCACATCCCTTCCCATCCCCTACCCATCCTCTCCTTCCCTATCCTCATTCCCTCCCATCCTCGCCCCTTCTACCTAACTCCTTCCAAATCCCTTTGAGGACAGCAACACATCCACTTCCCAGTGGAGTGGATGCTTATGGGCGGCGTGTATCGCTTAACACCAGGCGACGCGTCTGCTCGTTTGCTATCCTATACCATAAAAAAAACAGACAAACAATATTAATTAATTATCGGTTAAAATATCAGTCGCTATTACCACAGATTACTGTGACAGATTAGATACTATAAACACTATAATATATACTATATACTATAAACACACACACACACTCACACACACGCATGCACAATATACACGTAAATTATATTTTAATTGAATAAAATACATACACATGATACACACGTAAATAATATCTAATTATTTATTTAAAACATCACTTTGATTCTATGTCAAATTATTTTACTGTAAACAGGGCGTAGACTCTACGCCGTAGAGTTTTCATTCGTTGTTCTAAGTGCTTTCGAAAATATTCTATTTCATAAAATATGACTTCTAATACTGAACAACACTGAATACGAGTTTTCTTTTACACTAAAACATCACGAAATAATGCTCTAGCTCTAGCTCTATGAAATAAACCGTTACAGGACAATACTTCAATAAGGCATTTATATTTTAATTAAGATTTTAAAATTTAAAACTAAATACAGACATATATATTACCTATTATCTACACTTAAGTATTATCCCTTACTAACAAGAAGAAAAAGATCTTTCATTATTGCATTAAAAAGCACACCATCCATATAAAACGCCAAGCGCAAAACTATTCTCTTTTAATATAAAACCTCTATTCCAGGTAAAGATATGGTTCCAAAACCGTCGAGCGAAATGGAAGCGAGTTAAAGCTGGCCTAGCCTCTGGAAGCCAAGCGAGTAAATCTGGCACAAAGATAGTAGTCCCCATACCTGTGCACGTAAACCGATTCGCTGTTAGGACACAACACCACCAAATGGAGAAACAGAATTTACAATTTAGACTGGAAAGAACCCAACCTTTGCCTGGAAGTTTGCTGCAATCTCAGACGTCTGCGTTCTTCAATACGAAGCTACCAGATATAGGGTCAAGAAATTTATATGACGGGAGTCCGTTACGGCATTTTCAAAGCTAGCTAGGTTAGAGTAGAAATATAATGCATTTGCCTGTAAAGATATTAAATATTGTGTGATATGAGTTGGTTGTTTTATTTTAAGGTTCCTATATCATCATAATATAATAATTTTTTAAACAAAGAAACATTCTATTCAATAGTTTTCGAGTACATTAAGTAAAAGGTAATTTTGTTGATAAAAAGAGTATTATTAGGTACTCTAATCACTAATGTAAATAAAAAGTTCGTAAAACCCCTACACCGCTTATTTTTGTACAGCTTCTGAAATAAGAATACGATTTTTAAGTTTATAATCATTAAAGGATTTTATATTGACATTTTATAAAAACACTAGGTTTCCGCCCGCGGCTTCGCCCGCGCAGTCAAAGAAAAACCCGCATAGTTCCCGTTCCCGTGGGATTTCCGGGATTTCATCATTTTCACGGGATAAAAAGTAGCCTATGTCCTTTCTCGGGTATCAAAATATCTCCATACCAAATTTCATGAAAATTGGTTCAGTAGTTTAGGCGTGATTGAGTAACAGACAGACAGAGTTACTTTCGCATTTACCTATAATATTAGTATGGATAATGAAAACATGATTTCCTCTATACCTACTTACCTAATATTAATACAAAGCTTAAGCTTTATTATTACGATGATAAACAAGAACTACATGGGTACATCAGTCTTAGGAACTACAACTCCGATTTGAAAAATAAATTCATTGTTAGACAGTTCATGTATCGAGAAAGAACATCGAGTTTTTACAATTATTATGAGCAGAACAACAATGGTAATTATGCGAGTAAGTTTCAAGGCTCAGCTAGTAATTTTAAGCAACGAGGAAGGTTTTAGTAACTATATATATATACATATGAATTTATTAGGTTTTATACAAAGCGGGCGAAGCCACGGACGGTAAGCTAGTTACTTATAATAATAAAATTGCTCCATTCTGAAATATATCAAAAATAAATTGCCTCCATTTAGCTTTATAATAGCAGATGTGCATTTAATGGGTGCGTCGTACTAATCTCTGGGCGGAGTCGGGTGACACAGCTAGTTATTGTTATATCAATACCAAATCACTGGCAGTGTGGGCTGGTTGAGGTACGAATGTTTATTTATTTTACTGAGTATACTTCTTTTGAATCATTATAGCATAGTTTTATATTTACCAATCGTTCGGAAAGCAATTTAGGTACTTATTAAAATACTAGGTTTCCGCCCGCGGCTTCGCCCGCGCAGTCAAAGAAAAACCCGCATAGTTACCGTTCCCGTGGGATTTCCGGGATTGCGTCATTTTCCCGGCATAAAAAGTAGCCTATGTCCTTTCTCGGGTATCAAAATATCTCCATACCAAATTTCATGAAAATTGGTTCAGTAGTTTAGGCGTGATTGAGTAACAGACAGACAGACAGAGTTACTTTCGCATTTATAATATTAAAATATGGATTTGCTATTGAACCAATTTGCATGAAATTTGGTATGGAGATATTTTGATACCCGAGGAAGGACATAGGCTACCTTTTATTGCGAAATATGTACCACGGGCGAAGCCGGGGCGGACCGCTAGTAAATTATAAAGAGCAACGATTTTGTGTTTAATTTTTATACCTAAGTACCTATCTCAATATCATCTAAGAGTAAGATTCTTTTAGTTTTTATCTAGATTCTAGATTCTACCCGGGAGGAGCTGGCATGAGGAACTTCTAGATAATATAGTCTGTATATTACGTATATAGTCTGTATAAGAATATGTAAACAAAAATATGATATCTACATATTATTGAGTAAAAAAAATGTGTGCGTGTACTTACTAGTGTTCACTCGTAAGAAGTGAAACTTCTTTATGACCTTATTTTTCAAAAAATAATTTACTATATGCAACTATACAGAAATACGTCGAATCACGCGTGGTAGGGATAACTAAATTTTTTTTCTACCCCGATAAAGAAGTTTCACTTCAAAAACGACTGTTCAGAAAAAAAAATCTGCGGGTCTGAGTAAATTTAAAACGATTGCTTATAAATAAATATTAGGTACTGAAAAATTTTCGGTGAAAGCTTTCTTGGGACCATTTTAATATTTATTCAATAGGTTTCCTAGTTAACTATCCAAAAACTATAAGACCGATTTTAATGAGATTCCTTAGGTATAGCAGAATTAACTACATAAGAAAAATCGAAAGACTTCCGTACTATTTAAAATATCTATTTTCTTTCAATCTTATGAAGCTTAATCAAAATTTGAGCAATAAATAACTATAACACCAACGTTCACACACACAAATTTATAAAATAACAAACGTATCACAACAAAGGCCGAATCTGTGGGCGTGGCTGAACATTTGGCGATGTGACTTTAGGGCGCGATAGCTTTCATAATTGATCCCTTAATGCAATTACAATGCTCTTTTGTTGGTATAACGGTAGCTTAGTAAACGATTATCAAACAAATTGATGATTTTACTGGCTGTGAAAAGGAGAGTAATGTTTTTAGTGTTGATGTATGTAAATTGTAAGTATATACCTAATATAGGAGGAGAAGATATATGGGCTGATGATGATGATTAAACTTAGTAGTTATGTACTCGAAACTTATTAATTTCTTAACCTTTTAACCGCCCGACTTCAGAACAGTTGGCGTGCCCCTAGCGCCCGGCACTGTGAATCGAAAATTAATATCAGTTCTAGAAATAACATAAGCTAGACTAAGTTAATTGATAAGAGTTTGCGTAAGTAGGTACCTATGTGATTATGATAAGTATATTGATATTGTATGGATTCACACAAGCCATACCTACAACATCATCAGCACTACATAGTATAAAACAAAGTCGCTTTCTCTGTTCCTATGTCCCTACTCCCTATGTCCCCTTGTATGCTTAAATCTTTAAAACTACGCAACGGATTTTGATGCGGTTTTTTTTAATAGATAGAGTGATTCAAGAGGAAGGTTTGAGTATATAATTTATTAGGTTCTAGTACCTAATATTATAAACGCAAAAAGCTTGTAAATAAGGGTATTATGTTTGTTGCTCTTTCACGAAAAAGTTACAGAACGAATTTAGATGAAACTTTACTAGAATAAAACATGAGCTGTAGAAATACATGATTTTGCTAGTGGTTACAACTACACAGATAAGTAACGCTTTTACGGGTAAAACCTAAAAAATTAAGTCTGACATGGAATCAACGAGAATTACTTAAGTATTATAGTTGAAACTTGAAACCACAAAATATCTGATGCTTTTTTAATAAACAACACACAAATATTAAGTAAGCAAATAGGGAATGAAAGAGGACTAATCTTAAATTTCACTAACTAAAGCAGGTCCTTGTTTCTTAAATAGTTAACCCGCCTATAATATGTTTAGACGCAGCAACAATAAAAACGTAAGTAAGTAGTCAAAATCGATTCCGCTATTTTGGTTTATAAAACTTATACACACACAATCTTATGGGTTCTCGTAACGGTTCATTTTACATCAAACGCGAGCGAATACCTACTCATTCTAACCCCAATAAGTCAAATTATTTTAGTGTAAACAGGCGTAGAGCATTCTTTCGTTGTTCTTAGTGCGTTAAAAAGATTCTATGCAATGTTTTACTTCTGAACAACACTGAATACGAATTTTCGTTTAATTACACTAAAAGATCACGAAAGAATGCTCTTGTTCAGCTCTAGCTCTATGTTCGTTTGATGTAAATGCACCGTAAGAAAAAAAATATTCAAAAAGGTCAAAATTCATAATCTTATGAAAAACAAGAACCTACTTTTCGTGAACATCTAGGTAGACCCATATAGCTAATCTAATTAATATAGGAAGAATAATTAATTACACAAAAATTACTCATAACATTCAGTATTACAAATCATTATTAATTAGATCGCCTATTAACCTTTTGAACGCCAATGACATCTATAGATGTCATGCGCAATCGTGCCCTGTGCGCCAACGACACCTATACATGCCAAGAAACAGATCATAGATAAATACAAAATAAACATATTAAACCTTTACTTTTACGTGTTTTATTTATACAGTTTATGAACTGAATCCCCAGTTATTACATAAATATACACAGTAAACAAAATTGCCAAGTAGTTATTCAAATATTTGATGACAAAAAATAACTTAATTAATGGCTAAAACAGCATGTTCTCTCGCGCCAATGACATGTATACGTGCCTACTAGTGATGTAGTGTAATATTCAAGTAACTTCATTAAAATTTCAGCGAAATTACTCTAATTTGCTTAATTTTTGTAATAACTACAAAAAAAATATATAAGCTTAGTCACTGAGAAAAAAGGTAAATACTACATTCTTTGGTATAATACCATATTGTCTATATTGTGGATATTGTTGATTTGAATATTTTCCTTTTCGCCAATCATGCGCATCCCTAGCACAGTATCGATATGCAATCCCTTCTGCGCCATTGACATGAATAGATGTCGGACTGGTGACGTCGTAAGCGCGTGCCGTGTTGTTAAGTGCGGAAAGTTGTAAAAATATTTTATCGAGAAGGTATCTACCAATATTATAATCAAATAAGTACAAGGCTATTAATGAGCATAATAATTATATAGATAGGTAGGTAAATACAAGGCTGTTAATGAACATAATGATTATATACAATTGTTGATTTTTTATTATTTTTTATTTTATCGTCACAAACACAATGTAGGTATGCGTTCTAGCATAATATTTATTGTCCATGTAATGATAAAAATTCGCTTAGGTCCAAAATGTATAAATATCTCTAAAAATCTGTAGGTACTACCTATTTAGCAGTTTTCAAAATTTATTACCTAATAAGTCTAATCAGTGCCTCTATTAGAATATTCTTATGATACAAATTGTCGCTATGTCATATCAAAATATGGTAATTGACCTAAATAGGTACCTACATATAATTAGTATTTGTAATAACTCAAGTATTAAACCAAATGATTGGAAAATAAATATGTAGTTTTAATGCAATTCCCTTTATTTAAAGGTAATAGTTGTTTTGATATTTACAAATAAACACTCCACAATAATACCTATAGTTCATATAAACTTAATAAATAAACTCGATAAGTTATAATAATATACAGCTACACATCCCTAATCAGAAGCGAGAGATTATAAAAAAAGGATGGTTGCCCGCGCCATTGGCATGTATACATGCCAATGGGGCGTAACTGATAGAGAATAGTGCTGTAACTTGCTGCAATTTTATATGTATTTTTGTATCTCAAAAGGTTGATTTTTTTGTTGATAGTTGCTATAAATGTGGTCTTAAGTTTTTACAGTAGGAGATGAGGTTAAATGAATATTATTTTTGTGTTATAAGCTGTTTATTCAAATATTCAGACGTGAATTATTATGTTTATCGATAACATTTTGGACTCCCTACTATTTTCAAGGTTATCTCATTGAATTTGTGGCTTGGCGTGGAGGGCACGGCGATGCGTTTTTGCTCTGGCGGTCAAAAGGTTAAAAAGTTCTCAGTTTACAATATTTTTTATTCATTTGAATTGAAAAACATTTTAATCGTCAAAAAAGAATAAGTATTCCACAGCTTTTTATATTATTTAAACTTTGTAAAGTGATATTTAACTCTACAAACAAACTATTAACAAATGATTTGGCAGAGCTATAATGGCGTCTGCAAATCGCGTGGCGTTTAATTCTATTCCCATGTCGTGAGCACCGTACGATGTTGTACGATTAGTGATGGGATACAGGTTATCGATAACCTGTACCCATCACTAAAAGTATCGACTTTTGAATATTTTATAATGTCTTTTTCTGACGATAAAACCTAATTAGGTGTGGAATAATGTTTTATCGTCAGAATACAAATCTATACTTAATATTATGACGCTGAAGAGTTTGTTTGTTTGAAAGCGCTAATCAAAGGTACTACTGTTCCGATTTGAAAAATTATTTCGGTGTTAGATAGCCCATTTATCGAGAAAGGTTATAGGCTATATATCCTCACGTTAGGACCAACAAGAGCGGAGCAATGCGGTTGAAACCGCGAGACACAGCTAGTAAACGATAAAATATGATGTGCCAATTTGTATTCTCATTAGATTTATACTTATTCTATTCTATTTACGGAAATGGAAAATTGAATTGTTGGATAAACCATAAATTTTACATTCATATTTCTAAAGTGATGTATAGGTAATCGATTCTGAAAAACGGTCCATCAGAAGTAAGCCCCTATATCTTGAATAACCTAAGCATTTTTTCCAGCCTTTCCTATTTCAATACTTGTACCTAGAGGCATCGGCGGCATTTTCTTCAATTCATCTATAATTTCCAGTAGGTACTCATACATTTTACCGGCTGATTATATTCTTAATGATTATAATTAAAATAAATAGTATATATGATTTTATAACATTTAAGTAATTGTGTTATTTAGTGATAAACTTTTATGATTTTGCATTGCAAGAAGAGACTATAAGATATATGTATTATTTTGTTACTGTTATGGCAATATTGAGGCCGCTGTTTTATCCGCACAATGTAATTATTACTTCTTATTAGCTAAGAAAAAAATATTTTTTCATTGCCTTATTCGTATTTTTATATTTATAATTTTACGACTTATCAAGTCTTCTATGTATCTATAATATTTTAACTACTAATATTTTAAAGGATACTTAATTTTTAACTAGCAAAAATATTCCATCGATATCGACACCCACCACCGTACTACCCTACTAGCCGTCGACTATCGATGCATAAAATTCATATTCTTGTAACACCCTTGTCGAGTTTTGACAAACCCCATTGCATTTGATATTGGGGGATCGTTTTAGTCTGAGTGCTTAACTTTGATTGATACTTATTCTATTATGGTTAGATATTATTCTGAATTAGGGGGGAATTAAATGAAATGAAAATTTATAGGAAAATTTCTGTCACTAAAGAACGAGGTTGCGTATAAAATCAAGTCTTGTTTTTTAGGGAAATTATTTATAACACAATTACAGTATAATATTTTTCTCATAATATTTGAGTAATGGATGTTATTTTGTCATGGTTTTCTCATTTTAAAGTCTGCTTTTATTAATTCCAATAATAATATAGATTTTTCTAAAACAGTAAACAAAACAAATATTGCACTAATGCCGGCTAACCACAGAATACTTAATAGGTATCTAATAGTAAAAACAGCCTAACTCATGAATCTCTCCAATTATAAAAATAAAGATTCATATAGAAAAACATCAATTGTAGTCACTCACAACAACACAGACATAAAAAATATTCACCTAATATTTTATAACTGGCTACTTAGTTATATTTATAAAAAAAACTTTATGAAATAAAACTTCCCATTCACGTATTTATAGGCGCCACTGATTACAAAAATGCACGAAAAAATTCAAATCCGGCGGATTTATTTAAAAAACGTGGAACAATAAAGCTTTGTTTCTTTTTATTAAAAAAAAAAAATGATGGCGCCAGTATCTATTTAGAAAACAATATGTAGGGAAATTATGTTGTCTATGGTTTGTTAATTTTTAAAACGTGTGTAATAAAACTTTTTTTTTAATTGGAATGGTAATATAAAAATTGGGTTGTTTGAGTAGCCTAAAGTAAAAAATAAAACAAAACTTGGCGAGTTTAATATATTTTTTAATTTTTCATAGAGTATAATAAACAATAGAGTATAATAAATAAATAGAGTCACAAATTAAACCAACCTAACTTTAAAAGCATAATAAAAAACTCTCAATCAGTATGTTAGTAACACAGGCTCATTGCCTTTGATTTCTTTCAAAAAATTTAATTTATTTTTTTTTATTCATGAAAATCACTATTCTAATTCGTATAGAATTATCCTCCCGAAGAATCCGGCATATCCAACGACGTGTGACATCGGGGTCGAACGTGGAGAAGGCCTATACCTGCAATTAAATTATACTCTGATTATTAATACTTTTAATGTCAAAAATTAGTAATAACGATAGAGATAGAGATTATAGTAATGGAAATTAACTGTAATGTTTATTATTGTTCAAGTCTCAATACAAAATATAAGTTTGTGATATTTAGTAAATATTTTATTTCGAAGATTTGTTTTATTTTAATGTACGCAAAACCCTCCCACAAAATAAGAAAACGACATTATTTAAATTGTAGATATAATTAAAACAATCATAATATATTTAAAAATAAAATGTAACCACAACTAGGATTTTAAATTAGGTCATTGAGTGGAAGATTGGATTGGTAAGCTGTGTCTAAATCATTTGAAATAAATTAGAACTTTGGAATTCGTACCATATTTAGACGATGTCTTATTTAAATTTGATATTTTTGGTTTAATGGCATTCAAATGCTTTATATGTACTTAAATATAAATTTATAAAGAATAGAAAAAATGTGAGGTGCTGTCTTATTTCTTTTTTTTTTGTGAAGCATTAAAAAATGTAGTTTTTCAAGAAGGTCTCCAGTGTAGATTTAAGCAGTACCTAGAGATTACTGAATATGCACCCATTTGCCAAGATCTAACAGCTAAGGATATGGTTTTTTTTAATTTTCACATGAATATAGAAAGTAAAGTATATCTAGTATGTACATCGCCAAGTTTATTATTTAAACAAATAAGTTAAAACATAAGAGCATTAGTAAAACATGTAGGTACATTTTCATCAGTTAACTCAAGTATATTTTGTACATCATGTGTATTCCCAGATCCTATTTCCGTATTCACGTCATAAAAATACCGAGCGAACACAATTAAAATAATCCTGTCGTAACCAATAAACCAATCAATTTCCTATTAAATATTCTACATGCAACCTCCGTGGTAGCGCTGCAGTGTCGTCTATCCTCTATGCCCTTTGTGACCGCCGCTTTAGTCTGCACGCGTTGTCTATGGTCCTATTTCTTTTTAATTTCTTTAGCTGTACCGCGCGCGGCAAAAGTCGATAGATTATTCAACGAAGCCACACGGTATTCATGCCGTGACATTCGATACAATCTTTTGAATGCATTGTTTATACAAATTATTGATTGAATCACGTTATTTCAAACGTTCACGTGTTATTATTTATTGAGTACACATGCGTGGAAAATAAAGTAGTGGCATTGACTTGAGGATTTACGCATAGAGTGCATAGAAAGTAAAAAAATGTTAATACCATTGATCAAGTAGAAGTAGATCATACCCTGGTATCCTTCGTAGGTACCACAGTTGACAGATATGTACTACGTACATACAGTTAGGAAACTAAGCCCCCCCATGAAATTATGACGTATAGCTATAGGGCTGTTACTTTTTGATATTTAACCGACTTGAAAAATAAAGGAGAAGGTTATCAATTCGGCCTGTATATTTCTATTTGCTTTTTTTCACAGTTGATTTTGTGGTAATTTGGAGATTAAAACCCGTTAAAATACAAAACTGGTGTAGCCTAAATATGAATTTACAAGAACAAACAATCCGAATTAATACAGCTTGTAAAAGTAAATACGTTTTTATCAGTGCTATATTTCGAAATCTAGTTTTGTTATGGACGCCGATGTACCTAAATTATTTATAATGCTTGATATTTGTATTATACATATCTATATCTATATAATAATATAATAAATCTGTAGAAGGGTCAATTCTGTACATTGAAAATATTGAAAAAATAAATAGCAGGGGGTGTTACTGGTTCGATACCAAACCCAAATATATGATTAAAAAAATTTTTGTCTGTCTGTCTGTCTGTCTGTCTGTCTGTCTGTATGTGAAGGCATCACGTGAAAACTAACGGTTCGATTTCGATGAAACTTGGTATAATTATACCTTATTATCCTGGGCGTAAAATAGGATACTTTTTATCCTGGAATAATACGTAGAAAAAAATTAATCCTAATTTTTCAGTTTTATCCATAGACGTTGTTCTGTAGAACCGCGAACACACGTGGCGTATTATTATAGACCTAGCCGTATTTGGGTCCAATAGATATTTATAATATTCAATAATTATTTTAAACCAGAATTTACAATACTTGTATGTAGGTATACCTACTAAATTATTTTTAAAACGATAAATTAAATTAAATTAAAAAACACAAAATATGCAAAAATAAATTAAAATTACATATTATTATACGAGCATAGAACCTCTACCTTCTTGTTTTAGGAAGAAAAAGAATTACAATTTAATAAAACATAAAATGAAGAAAAAGAAAATAGTTTGACAGGCTTAGTGCTTGACAAAGTGGAGACGCCACGTATCGATAAAAATACAATAATTATAATATCTATTTTTTCTTCCCTAATATTTACGTAATTATGCACATAAATTTAAACAAGATTTTTTAAGGTTTCCTTTTTTTATATTTTCGTGCTCTTCTAGATTGCGTAAAACTAGATGCGACCTTTAAACAGACTGGACTCCTAATAGTGACTATTTGTAGCTATCATTTTGGTAGAAAATATGTCAACTTAATTTAAAACTCATGCTGCCATATCTATAGAAATTAAAAAATAGTCTCTTTTTAACTTGTAGTCAGATACGGTATTTACAAATATATTTATTGAAAGGGCTACAAACTGAAACAATCGATATTTATTTAATGTGAATTGACATCACTTTAAACTTTTTTTCCATACTATATTCAAAATCTATGGATGTGTCACCCGCTACTATCGATCCCCCTCAATACCCTCGAAAACACGCTTGATGGGGGGCCGGGGAGCCATTTCGAACATTTTGTATGAAGTTTCCTTACTGTATGTATCTGTATATTGTGTAGGTACTAATTTGAATTTTGATTGTTGACACTTGACAGTCTCAAGATTTGTCACGAAAAAACCGTCGAATTATCCTATGTAGGTACCTACTTGAACTTCACAACTAATAGTTAGGTAACTAGTAGCTTAGTTTTAGAATTATTACTAATTGTCTTTCATCAATATCTTCAACTCCTTAATTATCATTATTTAAGAATTAAGTAGGTACTAGGTAGTAGTCTAGATTTTAATAAAATCGAGATTAAATTGTTTTTCATAAAGTGTCATTCTCAGTTAAAATACATTATCCACGTGGGAGGAAATAATAGAAAAAGTGATAAGATGATAACATAAGAACTTTCTAAAGATAGAAACGAAAAATATTCGATCACGAGGCGGGATTCGAACCCGCGTCTTTACCTTACCGCCTTACCGGGGCGAAGCCTTATCAGTTAATAAGGATATTAACCGACGCCCTTAGTCAATATCCTTATTAACTGGTTTTACCGGTCAATAACGTTATTGACTGGTTCAGGGTTTTGACTGTAACATATACACCACTTTACAAGAAAAACAACGAACAAGTGCTTTAAAATTGTCTCATTTAACAAAACATTTGAATGGTATTATAGAGAGAAAGAGTATCATAATAAAATTGTAGTTTTCTATTACAATATTATGTGCAGTGCAAAGTACAAATAATAAATCTAATTTTAGGCCCTCAAAATCAGAAACATACAGCAGTGTGAAAGTATTTTAAATACAATAACGTCCATAATACGCCGAAATCGTACATTCCCACGAATAATTGGCAGTCCAATCATTTGCATTAGTATGAACGATGTTGCCAGCAGCAAAAATTCCCCGTAACAAATATATATTCATATAAAATCACGTCCGATCGGCTTTATCGGCAATAATGCACTTTGACGCACCGACGTTTCGAATTATTGCATTTACATAATTTGTACACAGTGGACATTATAAATAGTTTAATTTTATCTGATCATCGTAAAAATTACAAAAGCAGCCGACGGTAAAATAATTCGATGCTATCGTATTTACTGTTTATTCATTTGTTAAAACTGTCACGTAATAATTAAACATTTTAAATAACAATTAGTTGAACAATGAGTCTAATTGATAATAGAAATTATTTTAACAGCTAATAATAATTTAAATATATGCTTAAAATATTCCATTGCCGGTATGGAGCCTTTAAAAAGTATTTTATCCTGTGACATTCCACAGGGTAAAAAAAACTATGCATCGTGACAGTTCCGAAATCCTAGTTGCCTGATTAAAAATCAAAACACATTTTACAATAAGGTGCTAACGACTTTTTAGTTATTTTACGATCGGATCGTAGGCTATAAAAATCATTTGCACACCTGTTACTAATAAAGTAATAAAATATCTATTAAAAAGAAATTTAATCATTGTTTTATGGTCGTAAAGTTGTTTCGGTTTTGTGAAGATAATTTTTTATTATTTTTTTATATGGCTATTGTTAGTTATACAAGGAATTTATTTATACAGATACATAAATTATTTCGTTCAAAAATCCTATGAACTATTTTGGTGTTAACGTAGTTACTTAGTATATTATTTATTTTGTATTTAAGCTTTTGTTTAAAACTTCGAATTTACATAATATTCAATAAGAATAGGGGATATAGTTTTAAAATAATATAACACCACTTATTAATTATAAAATATCGTCAATATATCTGAAGTAAAAGTCCCATACTGATTTCTCTACTTAGAATAAGATAATAAGTAATTATTAGCTAGGTATTAAAACTTATCAAACTTTTACCTAAGCAAAACATAATATCTCTGAACAAAGCTTTTTTTTATAATGTTGTAACTTTAAATTTACGCTTTTAGCAATTTTTCCTTCATATTTTATGCTATGACGCTTTTTTACCAAATTTCCAGACTGTGTTCAAGGGTAGTAAGTAGTAACCCTATAGGTTTTGATTCCCTTGCGAGTTGCGAATGTTGAAAATTGAAATACCTATGCAAAAATTTGCAGCATAAACGTATGCGTTGGCGTACTTATGTTTGATTTTTTTCACAGCTTCAAGGGATGGTAAACTTCAGTACCTATTCAATATAAAATTCAGCTTGAAATCTCCGCATGCGTTCGTGAGAATAAGGGGTCTTGACAGACAGACAATAAAGTGTGAGGTGATACTATAAGGGTTCTATTTTTACCTTTTGAGGTATCTACCCCAAAAACTTTAAGACAGCTAGTAGAAAGTTTTAAACAGTAGTTAAATACTATGTAATTGAGGTACAGCCCGTACAGCGAATGCATTGCGCGTCCGTCGGCAGTACAAAGGTGGTATGTGATATGCATCCTCAATGCACCTCTAATTGCCGTGCGTCATGGGGCCACGTTTGTCGGAACCTTATAGATATTATAATTGTTTTTGCGTTGAGTACCTAGTACTCATTTATAATACTGTATAGTTCTGATAGTATAGAGTATAGGGTTGATATTGTTGCTGATGTGGATTGAGGATATGTAATGCAGAACTTGTACCGCCTCCCATTACTAAGTAAATCGAGAGACGAAACCGTTTACTTCCTATTCCTACTGCCATAAATCTATAGTTACTATAAAAATGAATCGCAAAATGTGTTGGTAAGCGCATAACTCAAGAACGGCTGAACCGATTTCGTTAATTCTTTTTTTATAATATTCCTTGAAGTACGAGGGTCGAGGATGGTCCTTATTTATTTATTTATTTATTTTATTCTTTATTGTACATAATATACCACCATAAATAAGATAAACTATAATTAAATACAATGAAAACACACGGCAAATACGTACTAAAAGGCGGCCTTATTGCTCAAAAGCAATCTCTTCCAGGCAACCCTGATTGGTAAGGAATGTATGCTAGAACGCGACTTGGCGCCAATTCTATAAATAAATTAAGCATTACATACAATATAAATAATAAAAATGATATATATACAATAATATACATATATATAATATATATTTATATAAAAATATAATATATACTTACATATTCTATAAATATACATACACATAATAGTACATAACCTACTAAATACACTACAAAAATACAGTACGGGAAAAAACAGACAAACTATTATATAATATAAAATAAATATAAGCAACACATTATAAAGACAGGAAATGATTTTTGACAAGAGCTTTAAAACTTTTGACATTTTGCGCCCGCCTAATGGATTCAGGCAGAGCGTTCCAAAGTTGAATAGAGCGAGCAGTAAATGAAGATCCATAGAAATTAGTGCGGCGAACCGGTGTAGAAAGAAGCAGAAGATTAGAAGAGCGAAGAGAGAGTGAGTTATTTGAACTAAGGTAATTAAATTGAGTTTTAAGATACCCTGGCGTTTTAGGATCAAACAGAACACAGTACAGAAGGTTAAGTATGTGGGCATTCCGGCGAAGACGGATGGGAAGCCAATTAAGTTTTTTGCGAAATTCGGTGACATGATCAAATTTACGTAAGCCAAAAATAAATCTGATGCAGAAATTTTGCACCCTCTCAAGGATGTCTAGCTGATACTCAAAAAGATCGGGAAATGAGGAATCGGCATAGTCAAGGAAAGGAAGTAGAAGGGATTGGGCTAACGCAATTTTGGTGGAAATCGGCAGAAAGTTTCGCAAACGGCGCAAATAGGATGCAGTAGCAAACACTTTTTTCCGAATTTGCTTGATGTGTTCTGTCCAGGATAAGTGCTGGTCGAGGTGCAATCCAAGACTTTTAACGGATTTGCAGATGGGGATGCGAGTACCATCGACCACTACATCCGGCAAACAATCCCAATTAACTTTGCTCATAAGCGGCTTGCTACCAATTATAATGACTTTAGTTTTTGAGGGGTTTACCTTTAAACCATGTTCCTTGCTCCAATTGACGATGGCTGCGAGTTCAGTGTTAGTACGAAAAATCGCTTCAGAAAGTTCAGGCAGGGCCACGTGCGAATATAGTTGGAAATCGTCTGCGTACATATGATAAGGAGAAGTAATGTTATTGGAGATAGAGTTAATAAAGATTGAGAATAAGAGAGGAGACAACACGCCACCTTGCGGAACCCCGGCATGAACATTGCTCCAGGAAGAGGTTAGGTTCCTTATGTAGAGAAAACGTAAATATGTACCATGGGCGAAGCCGGGGCGGACCGCTAGTTACAATATTATAATTTATAACTAGCCATGTTGCCCGCAGCTTCGCCTGCGTGGAAAAGATACTTAAATAAACATGATACAAATTTTCATCCCCTATTTTATTCCCTTGGGGATAGAATTGATCAAAATCCTTTCTTAGGAGACGCCTCCGTCCTAACATCTACCTGTATGCCAAATTTCAGCCGGATCCGTCCAGTGGTTTGGGCTGTGCGTTGATAGATCACTGTATCAGTCACCTTTGAGTTTTATATATATACTTAGATAGATAGATGTTTGTCTGTATCATGTATGTAGGTATAGAATCTTTATCTATGCATTTGATCATATTAATGTTATGTTATTCAATAGTGAACCTATACTTTTTAACCGATTACCATAATATCTTGTTTTAAGTTCTTCTATATAATATTATGTATTATGTATATAAAAATGAAACCCGTTTCGCGTTGTCACGGCATCACGTGTGAACGGCTGAACCGATTTCGATAATTCTTTTTTTATTGTATTCCTTGAAATACGAGGATGGTTCTTTTGTACCTAGAGAAAACGTAAATTGGTACATACCAAGGGCGAAGCCGGGGCGGATCGCTAGTAATTGATAAATTCCAATAACTTTTGCTTTGGAACGATGCAGCCAAATCTCTCATTCTGATTTCTGTAGTAGTCACAGTAATGTACGTAATTAACTTGAGTTGGTAGTGTTTTTTAAATAACCTTCAAATATTTTTTTTGCAAAACATAGGATTTTCATCTTATCATTGTTTTACTGGTAAACACTTAAACATGTTAATTCAATATGCAATTAGGAATTTGCTTTAAAAATGAATGTGATGCAGAAAATCTTTAAAAGTGCGAGTCAAGTATATGCTTCGGCACGAATTTAACGAACCCATATTGAGAAAGGTATTAAACGCAGATTATTATAAGTATGAAATAGTAAATAGGTAGGTATTAGATTTCCGCCCGCGGATTCGCCCGCGTTTGCAAAGGAAAACCCGCATAGTTCCCGTTCCCGTGGGATTTCCGGGATAAAAACTATCCTATGTGTTAATCCAAGTTACCCTCTATATGTGTGCTAAATTTCATTGTAATCGGTTCAGTAGTTTTTACGTATTTTATAAGATATTAGATATAGATATTAGATATGTATTAGATTATCTGGTTATCCTTTTACTCACACATAACATAACTTTTATTGATTCCTTTTCAAATCCCTTAGCCCTTACCTTTGATTATATTCACCACACAAAACATAATGTATTAATCAACATGTGATTCAAAATAAACTACCAACTTATTATAATGCTGTAAACTATTGATTTGACCAGATTAACAGAATACTATGTTTGCTTATAAAATTCAATCTACAAATTTCATCAAAATCGACACATCTATTTAACAATGAGTCATTTGCTTATAATATACAGGGTTACTTGTAAAACACCAGCAACCTCGCAGGACAAGATAGCTAACATCATAAGTGGGTATGACCGCGAAAAATTGTACCGTAACATTCATGACATCATAACAAACGTTACATACATGACTGAATGTTACTTACATGACCATTATAAAGCTTAGTACATATAACAGTCATCTTTTCTTCCTAGCATTAAAAAATTAACGTTGACACGGTGTCTTACACTCACACGACAGGAAAAAATGGAGATATAGGTAAAACCAATTCATATCATAAAATAATGAATTAAAACAAAAATATGCATAAATCAAAATTATATTGAAAAAAAAATTGAATTTTTTCCGCTATTTATTCTTTTCTGCATTTTTCGTTTGTAGTTCTTTATTATTTCTCGGGATTTTGAACTTGTAACTTCTCTCGATTTTTTTTTTGCCTTTCGGCATTCCTCAACGCCATCTGTAATTTGATCTTCTCATCTGAAAAAAAAAATTAAAAAACCCGACTAACACTGCAAATTCATAACACGCAGTCGGAGGCTACAAGGCTACAAAATATTATCCTCCTTTTAAGCGCAGTCGGGTTATAATATGTGTATAGTTATATAGACAATGATATTCTAGAGATAAATACCAATCCGATGATACCTTGCACATCAAAATCTATCCAGCCGTTTAGATTTGAAAACGTTATCCTTTTTTTATGCGCAGACGGGTAAAATATAAAAAAATATATTATATAGACAATGATATTTTAGACCAATCCAATGATATCTTGCACATCAAAATCTGTTCAGCCGTTTAGATTTGAAAATAAGTATTTCGCGCAATTTAATAGACATATGTGTTCTAAGCCTAACAATTTTTCATGACTGTAACGTAACACATTTCGTTACACATCGTTATAATCATGACAAAAAATGCGTGCGACACAACCTTAAATTAAAATTACTACTCGATTGTGAATGCTAGGACCCACGAAGTAGTCTGATTCTTTAGTTTTATAGTAAAGCTACGTAAAGATTTATAATAATAAGACAGAATATATATACTTACCTCGCAATCGAACACTTTAAATACACTGTTTTCGAGCGACAAATCTCACATCAACACAAAACATCATTTCACTCAAAGAAAAAAAAGGCTGCCTTTGTTTTTTAAATGTTGCCAGCATGCCAATTGTGTTGCCACTCAAGAAAATTAGAGAAGGATTCTGATAATTCTTATAGTATGGCAATTAGAGACGTTACATACGTGACGTTACACACGTATAAAAAAAGTGGACAGTTTTTAAAATAATAATAAAAAATCGATTAAGGCCTTGTGCATTAAAAGATTTTTATGTACATGTGGAATAAGAATCGAATAACTTAAATTTTTCATAAAAATACGAGGCAGTCATACCATTTCGTAGGGGTTATCAGTTTTTGTCACAAGGGTGTTAGGTGGACAAATATTTTTTATATGGAAATAAAAGTGAGGCCAGTAAAAAAAATATAAAATAAAATATTTCTGCAAGAGATAAATTGAGTTTTATGAAATAATCTAAAAGAACACAAGCATACCTTTTACTACATATCTAAAAAAACACTTGTTGTTAAAAAATGTTGATGCCATATGAGAAATAAAATAGGAACATTGAAAAAATAATTCATCCCACCAAAAACATTTTCATGTAAAATGTTGCCAAGACGAGCCCATATGACTCGCACTGTCAAAAAGTTATCAGATCTCATGTAGAGCGAAGCTTCTAACACTACACGCCCTAACTCTACAAGGCCTAACTTCACAAACTCTACACCTTAGTCAAAATATGTGGCTTGGCCATTTCGCTACATTCACATCGGCGTAAGGTGAAAAATTAATTCACTGTGCATTACTTTTGTGTTATACAATAGTTCTTGTAGTAACGAACGGCCAAGCCACATATTTTGACTAAGGTGTAGAGTTTGTGAAGTTAGGCCTTGTAGAGTTAGGGCGTGTAGTGTTAGAAGCTTCGCTCTACATGAGATCTGATAACTTTTTGACAGTGCGAGTCATATGGGCTCGTCTTGGCAACATTTTACATGAAGAGTACCTATACATATATATATCTAGGGGAACCAAGTTTTAGATTATTAGATTAGACCTCTAGCGTCATCAAAATTTAATTTAAAATTATAGGTCTCATACAAACTCCCATCCCCTAGTTTAAGGGGTTGGGGGATGAAAGTTACAAGTTTTATAATTTTTTTGTTGTTTGTGTGCTAATACTAGCTTACATACAAAATTTCAGCTTTCTAGGACATTAGGATTTAGGAAATACCTTAAGAATTTTGATGATCATCAGTGAGTCAGTGACGAAATTAGCGTTTTTTAGATATAAATAAAATCTGAAGTATAGAAGCTAATGTAATTAAAACTTAATATGTTCAATAAGTCCGCTATTGACAATATATCCCGAAAATTTTGTTGATCTATCATAATCCAAACCCAAGTTATGAGGGTTCAAAAAACGTCGAAGCGCTTCGAGAAAAGGTAGGTAGTGCCCGTGCTTGTTCGCTTGGCTCGTCTTGGCGGGGGCACTGCCGTGCCCCCAGATAGTGTTTTTATTAGATAAAAATATATAATAGATAAAAATATAATAGTGTACTGTGTCGGTGTCTGTGTCAGCGTCTGTGTCTGTGTCTATCTCTGTGTCTGTGTCTGTGTCTGAGTCTGTTTCTGTGTCAGTGTCTGTGTCTGTGTCAGCGTCTGTGTCTGTGTCGGTTAGGGCATGCACCCGGGTTTACCCGGTTCCGAAAAACCCGGGTAAACCCGGGTTTACCCGGGTTTTTTGAAGATCTTGAGAACCGGGTCTGAATAGCTTGAAACCCGGTCCCGGTTCCGACCAAAATATTAAAATATAAAGTATTATTTATATTTTGCTGCAACGTCAGACTCACGTGCATCGCGAATTTTCGTGCCACGCCTCAAGCGTGGCTCTGATTGGTTGTCTAACCTTAGATGCTATAAGTTTCCTACGGATGTATTACCAAAAAAAATTAGGCTTCAAAAATGACAAAAAATAGGCTACTGAAATATTTTCATTAGATTTGTCGTGAATTTGAAATGCTATTTCATTACTTAATGATCTAAGGTTTCATAATATATTGATCCTGTCATGTTTTTAGATGTTATATCTATCTTGTCCTGCGAGGTTGCTGGTGTTTTACAAGTAACCCTGTATTGGACAGAATTTCTGTGACGTCATAAAAATGTCAAAACCACCCACAAATAAATACATATCTCAAATAGTAAAGAACTATAGCACGCACTCGTATAGTTACTATATTATTATATTTTGTTAAAGGTAGGTACATGGAAGTTAAAAAATCAATCATGTCTGCCTAAATACCAATTGATAATACATTCAATATCGGAATGGATTATTTAGTGTAGCTGGTTGCGTGCCTTCACGAGTGTACGGTCGGCAAAACAGGTTTTTGTATAGTTCTTATAAATGTATACTTAAATATTTAAATTATGAATCATTCATTCAAATTCAATTCAAAGAAACTAATGTCCGTTTTAATTTGGAGCTTTCCATTTTTTTTTAATTTAATTTTACCCCTGGCAACATTGGAAAATCTTGGAGTTTGTTAGCAGGAGAAAAAGAAGAAATGGTTATTTATTTATTATTATTTTCACTGTTCCCAAAGGTTTTAATAAAAAAAAGTTTTTTCTGCTGGACAAAAGGCTTCCTCTTCATACATTTCTAGCAAATCAGTGCAGCGCAGCGGCTCCATCCATCCAGTGGCTCCAAAAATGTTGATACATATTAGTTATTCTACTATCTACAACTACTTCGGTGCACTTTGTTAAAAAAATGCTGTATGTATAGATCTTACCTCATTTACAATGCAGGCAATGTAAGCTGATCAGCCATTTCGTTATTCGTGTTACACTGAGACATATATTATTTAATCCATACTTTTATTATAAATGCGAAAGTAACTCTGTCTGTCTGTCTGTCTGTTACTCAATCACGCCTAAACTACTGAACCAATTTACATGAAATTTGGTATGGAGATATTTTGATACCCGAGAAAGGACATAGGCTACCTTTTATTGCGAAATATGTACCACGGGCGAAGCCGGGGCGGACCACTAGTTTTAAATAAATTTTCAAGGCTAAAACATTTTTTAAACATGCATGCATGCAACATAATAATAACACGCGTAATTTGAATTGATGATTAACGAACAAATAAATATATTTAATTAATAACTCAGGCCCCGGAACCACAGACACAATAGAAAATCTATTGTGTCTGGGACCGATCGGGACGCTTGGGGCTCAATGGGTTAAAACCACTCAACAAAATAATACTTAACTTTAAATATGTACTAAAAATATAGTGTCAATTCAATGAAATAAAAAATTAAATTAAAAATTTTTTTGTTTGTTTTGCTGACGCTACCTCTAGCCAGCGTCCGGTGCCCTCTCACTGGTGAACAAATCTCTTTATTATGATAATTTCGATTCTTCATCTATTGTCTCATACAAGACGGAAATTATTTGCATAATATTAATTATTATTTTGGGCTTCGTACTCATTTTTCTATTTCGGTTAGAGTGAACCGATTTTGTCGATAATATATTAAAATACAATTTTATATTATAGTCGATATAATTAAGTAGTAAAATTAATATTATAAATATGTAAGATTAATGTAACAGTTTCTATTTGCTGTTTTTTTTACCTTGTACCTACCTATGGAAAATAAATGAATTCATGCAGGGTTCATATTTTTTAATACAAATTTCAGCAAAATTGGTTTAGTGGTTTATTGCGTGTAAGTGCAAACAAATCTTCGGTGATGTATAGAGTAAGTAGGTTTCAATATTAATCGTTATAAATTCATAATGAGTAAGTAGCTAGGTATATGTCATTATATATCTGAGAATTATATTACAATCATCTAATATTTAATATATATTATAAAGGCGAAAGTTTGTAAGTATGGATGTATGGATGTATGGATGTTTGTTACTCTTTCACGTAAAAACTACTGAACCGATTACAATGAAATTTAGCACACATATAACTAACTTGGATTAACAGATAGGATAGTTTTTATCCCGGAAATCCCACGGGAACGGGAACTATGTGGGTTTTCCTTTGCAAACGCGGGCGAAGCCGCGGGCGGAAATCTAGTATAAATAATATACTTACTTTTTATGTATCTTGGTTGCTTGTAAGGGATTTTATAAAACGCCACCTAAGTACCTAGATACAAATATTTACAATTCTTAGTTCAGCAATAGAAATAGTAAAAGGTGCTAAAAGTAAGTGAAGTTTATTTTAGGGCCGATTTTTCAATCTCAATTTTAAAATGTCACCTGTAAACTGTCAAATACAGACAATTATTATGATAAATTTTTGAAATGGTAGTTTAATACGTTTATTCGATGAATAAGTTTTAACCGAGGATTGAAAAATCAGCCCAAACTTATACTGCCTGTCTGTCTGGCTGTTCTTGTAACGGTGCATTTACATCAAACGAACACAGAGCTAGAGCATTATTTTGTGATGTTTTAGTGTAAACGAAAACTCGTATTCACTGTTGTTCAGTATTAGAATTTAGAACATAGCATAGAATCTTTTCTACCACACTAAGAGCAACGAAAGAATGCTCTACGCTCTTTTACAATATAAGAATTAGACATACATAGTGGGGTTAGAATGAGCATTTGATGTAAATGCACTGTAACAAAAAAAAAGCCATATAAAAATGCTCTAGACAGTTAGATTCCAGTCTATACTTTATTTGTGCTAAAAATAAATTAAAATATGCTATCCCATTATTGATATTCAAATTTAAATGAGTAATAAACAATAACAATTAATAATCAATAGCGCCATTGTTATGACAAATTAGCGTAACAAAGACGACCTTTTTTGGCGGCACTAATTCAAAATGGCGGACAATTAAATGTCATTTGTGTATTGAATGCTTGATTGAATGCATAATATTGAAGTATGTTGCATGGACTTTCCTTGATATAGGTATATGAGTTGAAATGTGATAAAAAGTAACGGTGCATTTACATCAAACGAGCGAATGCTCATTCTTACCCCAATAAGTCAAATTATTTTTATTTCGTTGTACTTAGTGCGTTCGAAAAGAGTATCGAATGTTCTAATACAGAACGACAGAATACGAGTTTTCGTTTACACTAAAACTTAAAAGATCACGAAAGAATGCTCTTGCTCTATGTTCGTTTGATGTAAATGCACCGTAGGTATTAGATTACAATAAAACTCAAACCACAGAGTACTTAATAGTAGCTAACGCTACTCAAACTCAAATTTTTCAATCGTGTTTCAACTAACGAACATACTATTAAGTACTTACCGTATACAAAAGTCGCTTCTTCCAAACAAAATCACCAAGAAACGTAGATTTTATATTGTCTTTCCTTCCACTTTCTATTGCATAAAATCTATTTAAACCCTATGAATATTTATTACTAGCTGTTCCCCGCGGTTTCACCCGCATTGCTCCGCTCCTGTTGGTCTTAGCGTGATTATATATAGCCTATAGCCTTCCTCGATAAATGGGCTATCTAACACCGAAAGAATTTTTTGAATCAGACCAGTAGTTCCCGAGATTAGCACGTTCAAACAAACAAACAAACAGACAGACAAACTCTTCAGCTTTATAATATTAGAATAGATTCTGTACCTACATTCCATGGTACGCCAGGCTTAGCAGAATCTCCCTAAACTTCAAAAATAAAAGTACACCCAATTTAAATATTATAATAAGTACTTAGTATTAGATTATAGTATCTGTGGTATTAGTCACCTGTCCATATTTTCCCGCTCATCAGTTCCAATATATCATCTGTATCCGCTTGCCTGACCTCAACGTTTCATTAGCATGCTGGCTTGTACAAATCGGAAGCTATAATCTATTAAATGGCCCACTATAGTTCCACCTGTGTGGTGTAAGCTTTTATTTTTAAAAATAGAATGTGCGTTCGCGCGTAAATTTGACAATTTTTATTTTTAACCGTAGAGAATGAGTATGTTTTTTTTAACGCTATTGTTTTTTTTTTTAATTAGGTAGGTGTCATTTAATTAGGTGACTGACTTTTGAGTAGTAATTAGTCAATAATTAATTATAAGATAGTTAATTATTAATTATTATTGTTTACACTCTACGTTGTTTACCATATAGGTAGGTATTTATAGAACGGAAAATGCAAACACTAATTGAACTGAAAAATTGTGCTATACATGCAAATAAGATTTTTCAATGGATTTAGCAAATTGATTTGCATTTTCATAACAACTTACTGCTACTTTTTTATGCCCTAGGCTAAAATAGTATAAAAAAAAACCTTATCTTTGAACTTACCTGCACTACACAACAGTGCAATATATAATTTCTCAACTAACTTTGTAATTTATTCTCTACATCATGATTTTTTATTACCTATAGACTAGATTTCCACCCGCGCTTTCGCCCGCGATTGCAAAGAAAAACCCGCATAGTTCTTGTTCCTCTGGGATTTCTGGAATAAAAAGTAGCCTGTCTTATTCTGGGTCTTCAGCTACCTACCAAATTTAATTGTTATAGGTTCAGTAGTATTTGCGTGAAAGAGTAACAAACATCCATCCTCACAAACTTTCGCATTTATAATATTAGTAGGATAGATTGAGGTAGGTATGTGATTTGAGAAGTAGCTTAACAACACGGTTATTATGTGATTGTACATTCTTAACGTCTATCGAATGAGTCATAACGACTAAATAGGCCGAATTCTAACTAACAATAGTATTGGTCGTGCAGGATTGCTCAATTTACATTACATACAAGCTTGTTAGTCCGGCGTTGCTTGGATTTTTTGAACGTTTTTCTCTATATTTTTTTCGTGATTATATTTTGTAACTTAGAAGAGAGATTGTTTGTAACCTATGCCATATGTTGGAGTAATTATGTAGGTATTATTATTTGGTAGTTTATTGTTTTAAGAGCAGAATTGTCCGTGAAATTGCGCTATGGGAGGAAATTTTCAAACATATTTTTTGTTAGGTATAAATATTTATTAACGTCCAAAATAACTTTTTTAAGTTTTCTTTCGTATCCAACAAAAGTACCTAAATAAAAATTAAAAACAGAATTGAATCTCCTTCTGAGTGTTTTAAGTTGATTGATTCGATATAAGTATTATAAAACTTTTTGTAATGAAACCGAATTTTTGTTTTGCTTTAAATGTTGTATTTATAAGGAGGAACGCTGGCTCAAAGACACAGAGTTCCTCTAGTTTTAGAGTCAGCATACATATTTTTGTAAAGTTAATGTTTTTGGCAAAATAAAGATTTTATTTATTAAATTTATTTATAAAATAAAAAATACTGTAAATACATATCTAATAGTAAAATAAAATTAGATGAAAATTTTGAATCCTAAACATTTTGTGCCCTTGTTAAAAACTTTGTACCGAATTTGAAAGTCCGATATTTGATTAGTTTGCTACAAATTTTTACACAGGATATTGGTTTTACGCTTATAAGTTACGTAAATATGAAGTTTTTGATCCGGATCTTTCAGAAGTGAAACTTCTTTGGCAAGGTTAAAAGATACCAAAATCGTCGCCTTACGTGACGTGATGGTATTGCCATGACGCGACCTTGAAAATTTTACTCTCAACGCGCCTAAAAAAGTTTCACTTCAAAATTATTCTAAATTAGTTATAACAGTGCTAGAAAAACTATACTTTCTGTAATATTAAAAATCAAGAAGAAATCTATTAAATAAAAATTAAAATAAACGGTTATTGTTTATTTCTAGGAATAACCATTGTCCTGCGTTCACAGAACAATAATATTATATGGTCAAAAGTGACGTAAGCGCAGGATATTGGTAGTAATTCAGATGTCATTGAGAAAATATTATAGCAACCAAATAGCAACCATTACATTGTCATAGAGTATAGAGTATGATGTATTTATTATCTATGTATAAAAAAGTTTCAATTTATTTTTACACCTATTGGTAGGTAGTTAGCGAGTTCAAACTGTTGAATTAAAAATATTGGAATGAAGCGTGTTCTGTTAAATTCTACTAATCCTATATCTTATCCTACTAATATTATAAATGAGAAAGTTTGTGAGGATAGTTGTGTGTGTGTGTGTTTGTTACTCTTTGACGAAAATTCTACTGAACCGGTTACAATGAAATTTATAACACATATAGAGGGTAAATTGGATTAACACATTGAATAGGTTTTATCCCGGAAATCCAACGGGAACGGAGATGAGGGTTTTCCTTTGAAAACGCGGGCGAAGCCGCGGGCGGAAATCTAGTAAGAAAATAAATATATATGTATATAGTGTGTAAAATGGAACAGTGTTGCAATTTACAAAAGCATAAAAAATTTGCACATAAGTAGCCTTATTGCTAAACAGCAATCTCCACCAGGCAACCTGGAAGGGAATATAAAAAAATATTAGAGTTACGTAGCTTACGTTTCTCGGTAAAGGTGTAGATTTCTAATCGTATACTTTTAAAGGGTAGAGTAGTTTATTTATTACAATTTTTCACTTTTATCATCATCAGAAAACTTCATATTTCTCTTATCTCAATAGCGAGGTACAAGACGTTACAACCGGTGAGAGCTCATAAATAATCTACTCTGCAGTTCCTGAAACAATCGTTACAAATTTCTTTTAATTCAGATTTGTTCCAGTTTAAATATATTCTTATATTTTATATAAAAAACACACGGATTGGTTAAATATTATAAAAACAACAAAAAACAACAGGAAATTGAAATAAATTAACCAAATCTTAAACTGAACAATTTATATACCAACCGCTTAATCCTTTACACCGTGACTGGCCGAAAAGAAAACAATGTGTAATACCATAGACAATCGCGCCAAATTACCAAACAAACGCGGCAAAGAGCTGATATTATCTGTGTAAAAAACAAAGAGTAATAAATAATAGAGTGGAAAGTGACAAAACAATATGTAAATATCATTATTTGGCGGTCGTGCATCGTCATCGAACCAATTTGTTGTTTAGACTCGGCGCCGCCATATTTGGTTTTTGGCTGGAGAATAGGGGTATGAATGGAGACACTTTGAAGCTATTTAAAAGAATTAAAGATGTTTAAGAATGCCAAAGGATGGAAAAATACTCGTTTTTTGACTGATTGATCTTGCTGATTGATCTTTGCTGCTTGATCTACTGTTGCTCTTGTAGTTATTCTTATAATCGTGAAAATCATAAAAATGTATTAGTATAAGTACTGTTTTATGTACCTACATTAGATGAGAATATAATACCAAATCTGGAGCTTATGAACTCATCTTTTCACTTTTCATACCTACAGGACAATCCATACCTACAAAACTTTATGTAAAAATTTTATGTTCCTGGAATTTTATTAAAGTAATTTTAAGAATAAATTTCGAATATGTTATGAATATATTTAAAGTGAAATATTTCTAATAAATCAATGATGTTATAAAATACAGTAGACCATTTCTTTTCAAAAAGAAATATCCAAGACTGAAAGGTGAAACTACAAAACACATTTTTAAAAACAAAAATCTGTCACTCTATAAAAAAAACATGAGAACAGCGACTCCATAGCTCCCATGTCTTCGATCTACATTTAGAAATTGGAACGTAGCGAGTATAAACAATAATGATGGTATCGTTGGCCGTTTAGCATAGAACAAGTTTGGCAATGGTCGTGGGTCTGTTCAACATTATAGCGTTATATACTGGTGGTTATATAATTATGGGAAGATGAACACAAGTTCTGTAGATATATAACTGGGGGATATTATAGTATCTATATCCAGTATCCATCAACCACATCACACTTTACTATCTATATTCTATACCAGCTGCGCTCCGCGGTTTCGACCCCGTGGCTCCGCTCCTGTTGGTCTTAGCGTGATAGCCTATAGCCTTCCTCGATGAATGGGCTATCGAACACCGAAAGAATTTTTCAAATCGGGCATGTAGTTCCTGAGATTAGCGCGTTCAAACAAACAAACTCTTCAGCTTTATAATATTAGTATAGATTAAGGCTGCATTTTTATATCGTGATCCTCGAATTTCAATATTTTGAGATCTCTTGTCGATAACGGGTAGTGACTTTTCAAAATGCTTTTCGTTTTGCCGGATATGCGTAGTTTTTGTGAAAATCGAAAATGAAGTTGATTTTTGTACTAAAAACGCAACTTTAAGTAAAATCTTAAGCCATTGTCGTATCAAAATGTTTAATTATCCCACTAACACGCTTATTATGAAAAGTCACTACCCGAAATTTTGTGTCAGTGTTTCGGGTCAGTCAGTGTAACAGGATGGCGGTTCTACAGGGGTCTTAGTAGTTAGTATGCAATGACTAAAAGAAAAATGGTGGTCAGAACGCTGATACCGGATACCTTAAGACACTATAACGTTTTATATTAGAGAATCTTAACATACAAGTGATAACTGCGTTAATAAAAACAACCGACTTCAAACTTGCACTTGCAAAATTCACAAATACCTACAGACAAAAATGCTCATAAAATAAAAACTGCTGGGCCTATCCCAATAAAATTTTTATGGGACCAATTCGACACCATCCCGCATCGAACAAAAAAAGAATCACGTAAATCGGTTCAGAAACCTCGGAGTAATCGACGTACATACATAAAAAAAAAAAAAAAAAATATACCGGCCGAATTGATAACCTCCTCCTTTTTTTGAAGTCGGTTAAAAATATTATAGTATCTTCACCGTGTGTGACGTGCTTTAGACACCTCAAAATAATTAAATTCGAGGATCACGTTTCGAAAATTTATCCCAAATTAACACATAGTTTTATAAATACATAGGTACTTACATACAAGCTCTTGCCTGCAGATCCGTCCACGGGCGAAACCGCGCGGCAGAGTGCTATTTCTATAAATACTTTTTTTAAATAACTATAGGTACCAATAGTGTTAAAATATATTTTAAAAATTTATTATATTAACATAGTTTTCCATAAATACCTTTTTGTTCTTATTTGAGAAATAGCTTTAAAACCTGAAAATTTTACAAGGATGTATGGATGAAAGGTGATAATATTATTCCAGCATTAGGATAGAAAACTTACCTAGTTTTACACAATACATACTTTTTCAACAAAAATATATGGTATAAAAAATTAGATATAGGTATGTGGCTTCATTATTATTATAAACTAGCTTTCCGCCCGCGGCTTCGCCTGCGTTTTCAAAGAAAAACCCGTTTGTCCGTCCTATGTCCTTTCTCGGGTATCAAAATATCTCTAAGTATACCAAATTTCATAAAAATTGGTTCAGTAGTTAAGGTGTGATTGAGTAACAGACAGACAGACAGAGTTACTTTCGCATTTATAATATTACTAGCTTACCGCCCGCGGCTTCGCCCTCTTTCTCTAAAACTATTTGAAATTTAAACTATCCTATCTCTCAAGTTGGATCGAACTGCACATGGTGTGCGAATTTTATTATAATCGGTTATGTGGTTTAGGAGTCCATTGAAGACAAACATTGTGACACGAGATTTATATGTACCTATAATATTAAGATTAGTATGGATTCTTGGACATAGAATACAAGATTCAAAAATTAATCTACATAAAACGGTAGATAATATTTTAATACTATACTAAATAAAACGTACGTAACGTATAAGTATATAAAAAAGGTTTCTGATTTATATTAATGCTGAAAATGAAAAAATATAAAGTTAATAGGTATCTAACCAACTGTTTAGTTTTCATACATACCTCATTTCCGGGTACTTTTGTTTTTTATGCTTACTGGGATAGTTAGAAATGATAAATGCTGCTTTTTCACAAATCTTTTAAAAGTTAATTGAAAACTAATAATAAATTTATCTAAAACTTGCCCACGTTTTTTGTGTTCAACATATTAGTTACTAGGTAGGTACCTTCGAAGTTGTACTTTTATTTTACGGAAATAGAAAAAATACACGTAACACATAGTAGGTATGAACTATATTCAGGGTTTGGTTATTTTTGAAACTTTCAAATAAATAATAGTTTAAAAAAAAATTCATAAAACTGCTCGATTTCTTTTTATAATTTAGAATTTAGAACACTGGTGCCATCTAGCGGGCAGTAGCAAAGGCTGCATTTCTATTTATAAACAACATGATTTGTCTATGGAATTTGGCACATCCACTTGAGTAAAGTCAACTTTGACAGATCTTCTAATGTAACAGTGATCATTTATTTTTTTATAACCCACTTGCATTTCGATACAAAATATTAGTAATTCGTGTAGTGGTATTACGTGAACAAGATGAAAATACGAGCCCACGCATTTCGCGAACCGTGGAATGCGACCCGCTAGCATCGGTAAGTGATCAAATTTATAGAGCGAACGCATTAGATGTCCTTATTTTTAACTGATTAAAAAAACTGTAGTCAATTGCCTGTTAACCTTTTAACTAAAGGCGAGAGACGCGTAATTTGACGCTGTGTCGTGTATAATTTTATTACTAATCGCCTAGCCGTTGCCTATATTGTCGCGTACCTTAGGTTGCCGCTATAACTATAGTTATCAAAATATAAAATATCTGTTATCTCAATTAGTACAAAATTTAAACCATTGATTGGCGCTAAACCGCTAGATAAAGCTATATAACTGAATATTATCGTGTTTTTACGAAAATTAATTGATTAGGGATATTTTTACTGATTATTTTAGTTAGTGTTTAACAGTGGTTTTAAGGAATTGAACCTTTGAACACTCGGGATTAATAAAAAGGTCAGTGAATATATTTTTTTGTGTTTCAATAAAACAAAACAGTTGTTTTATCAGTGAAATGCCATCAAAATAATCTTTGTCTGATAATAATTTCTCACACTTACCTTTGTTTTTATATTCACGTCACTAAGATGTTTTTTTTTTAATTTTTTTTTCAATCCAAAATTCATTGCCATTTATTGTATTATTATTTATTACATACACATCATAGATAATTGTTTAGTTTTTTGAACTGTCTAGTATTCAATTTTATTATCTAATATTTTAATTGATTTTTCTGATAAGACAAAATTTATATTTAGATAGAAATATTTTATATCTCATACACAACAAGAAGTATTATCATGTAATAATGAACTAAGTTACATAATAATATTAATTATCTCACGCCAAATGCCAATTTTAAGTTTTTTTTACTGTTGTTAGCTTTCAGATCAGATCATCTATTTGTTAGCTATCTATATCTTTTTTTTTTCGACTAAGTACTGCTTTTGTTTTTCTCTGTCTGTATAAAGTACAAATTATGGTTCTTTTAATTTATTATTTCATCACATTATGAATTTTGTTAATCACATAAATTATGCATTAAAGATTAAAATATTTTTATAATTTATGTTATACTAGCTTACCGCCCGCGGCTTCGCCCGCTTTGTCTAAAACCTAATAAATTATATACTAAAACCTTCCTCTTGAATCACTTTATCTATTAAAGAAAACCGCATCAAAATCCGTTGCGCAGTTTGAAAGATTTAAGCATACAAAGGCACATAGGGACAGAGAAAGCGACTTTTTTTATACTATGTAGTGATAATAACATGACTTGTAATTTTTTTCTTATTCCATGTCCATTGAAATTTGACCTATTTTTGTTTAAAGTATTTCAGACATATTAAAAATATTCTAAATTAATTATACAATAGTCATTTATTTATTTAAATTTCATTGAAATTTTTATTTAAGGCTTGCATTAATAAATATTAAATTTTGATAGGTAGATAGGTAGATACCTATTGGTTAACAGAACAATTTTGATTGTTAAGTCACAATAATGATGTAGAAAATGCGTTGAAATTTGGTCCTACGTAGGTATGATCATTTAAATGTATGTATCTGTATTCTGTAATAATAGAAAATGTCTGTACTTATGGCATTTCATATTTTTGGTACATTTTTTTATAGGTATTTTATTTTTTTACAGTTATCAATTGGAATCCAACAAATTAAAAATCATGAAAATTTCATAGAGAAGTTTAGAAATTCCATATTATAGGGTTGCAGCTTTTTCATTATCTTCTCTACGACTAACAATATATCACCACATTTTAACCCTTGTGCTAAAAATTCACAAAATACTCAAAACGTTACAATATATGTCTATATTTAAATTATTCGCAATGTATTGTTATATGTAATTGTAATTATAATCATTTATTTTGCGCTATCCCACGACCTTCATACATTTCCTTTTCTAACAGGTTGCCTGGTAGAGATTGCTGTTCAGCAATAAGGCCGCCATTTGTAGATACAAATGATGCGTTTTTGTGATATTGTTCTTTTTTGCTGCTTTGTCCATTCATGTTTGTACAATGAAGTATAATAAATAAATAAATAAATAAATAGTTTGGAAAATCCAAAAGTGCACGCCTCATAATCTCATCCTTTACAATAAAATTGATTATTTTTAAAGAGTACACTATAAATATAAAAAAGAAATAAAATAAAACAGTTGGAAAAGTAAAGAAAGCGGTACCGTAATAATTGAGCTATTTTTCTTGTGGCCCCACCTAGATGTGAAACTGCGCAGGTTTAAGGGACTGACTACCAACTTATTTTTTTAAACCTTGGCTTATAGTATAAAGAATCGAGTTTATAATGGTGAATTTTGAGTACACTATAAATATAAAAAAAAAATAAAGAATATATATAGATATACTAAAATTATAGAGAACAGTCGATATTTTTTTTTTGTTTATTTAATAACAATTAAACCACATCGAATCAGACCCTGAAAAATGAAAGGGTTCTATTCCTGAGCATACTCAAGCGTAAGAGAAAAAAAAGACTCGATTAGTAAAGTATTTCGGTCGCTATCGTGTTAACAAGAAAATCCTCCGCACATACAGACACACGGACGTCCAAGACAGAACTTTTTTAAACTGTTTTTTAACTAGTTTAAATAACAAAAATGACATCAAAAATATCATGAATGTTAAAAATAGTGTTTTTTCTTAATATGTGTGTGTATGTATTATCTTACAAGTGCAATGTATGATACATAAAGACATTTTAAGTTTGAAAAATCAGATGTTTTGCGCGAAGTGACTGTAGTACCCACCTCAACGCTTCGCTTATGAGGCGTGCAATATGCCACATGTCGTTACCGTCTACGGCGCGGGCGTCTAGGGACTTCTAAAGGGATGTTAGGCGGTCAGCGAAAATTCAGCTATTCGGGCCTGAGGTAAGGGGTGAGGGGAGCGGGTCGTTTAGTATGGAATCAACGTGCTCAATACGAAACTAAAAATCGTAAGCGCCATTTACATTTTTATCAAAAAGTGAATGAAAATATTTAGTATTTTCTAAATCTAAAACAGACCCGAAATCGAGAAGGTTTATTATTTTATATATAATAATTCGTTTATTATCGTAAAATACGGTTGTAATGAGCATTTATATATGATATTTTAGAGGCAACTTCAGGATTTTTTTTATCCAGCAAAATTTTTCCAATCGTGTTTTGGAAACAGTCATCCCATCTCACATACGTTCTGTAATACATATTAGAAATATCAGTGCGAAAAAACTTCAATATTTTATTATAGCTCACAGAAAACAGTCCATTTTGCCGTTTTCACCTACTAAGGGCCCTTAAGCTTTCTGCTGGTGAAACAATTATTCAAATCGGTTCAGTGGTTTCGAAGCTTATTCATTTCAATAAATCAAATATTTCCTCTTTTAGATATTAGAGTAAATTGGTTTTTTACCCATAAACAAAAGTTTCAAATTTCAAACTTTCATATTTATGTACGCTCTATGATAAATATATATATATCTTTACAAAGATTATGAAGCTGAAGAGTTTGTTTGTTTGAACGCGCTAATCAGAACTACTGATCCGATTTGAAAAATTGTTTCGGCGTTAGATAGCCCATTTATCGAGGAAGGCTTTATAATATTAATTAAGATAACAAATAAAAAATCTTAAACATAGAAAGCTTAATAATAATAAATATAAAATAAATATCAATTTGTCAAGGACACATTGGAACGAGACCAATAAAACGCAGGATGCTGTTCGATTTATCTTAAAAACTAGAATCTTCTAGTTTATTATATTTGTATTAACTTAATGTCTGAACTGAATACATATTTTTCTGGTTTTAACCGGCTTTTGATAGATTATTATTATTTAGAAATTAAAAAAATCTTGCCTGTGTGAGACAAATATGCATAAATGAACAATTTTTTTTTCTCGATATTATACACGCATACTAGTCAACAAATAAAAAATATTTAAATAATGCAATGAATAATAAATAATGCTTTTGAAATTAGTTAAAAGCTTTTAATTGTTTTTTTTTTTTTTTCAAAAATTAAATTTTTATGAAAAACACGAAAAATACATATAAACATTTTTGATTTTTCACAAATGATGAACTTTTTAACAGATATGAGACACGTTTAATTTATTTTTTATTGAAAGCACAAGATTTTATCAATATCTAACGTATTTTTATAGAAATTAGGTTTTGACGAAGTTGTAATTTTGCCAAAGTGAAGTCAGTTTTAACCAATTAAAATGGTTTACAAAATATATATATATATATTATATATATAAAAATGAATCCCAAAATGTGTTGGTAAGCGCATAACTCGAGAACGGCTGAACCGATTTCGATAATTCTTTTTTTAATTATATTTCTTGAAGTACGAGGATGGATCTTATGTAGAGAAAATGTAAACATGTACCACGGCGAAGCCGGGGCGGACCGCTAGTATTATATAAATATCACAAACGTACTATTGAATAAAAAAAAATTTTATTTAGTTGTAGTTAGCTTAGATATCGTTTAGTCTACACTACATAGTATAAAACAAAGTCGCTTTCTCTGTCCCTTTATATGCTTAAATCTTTAAAACTACGCAACGGATTTTGATGCGGTTTTTTTTAATAGATAGAGTGATTTAAGAGGAAGGTTTTAGTATATAATTTATTAGGTTTTAGACAAAGCGGGCGAAGCCGCGGGCGGTAAGTTAGTTCTTTATATAATCCTGCAGGTAATTTGTACTAATTTTGAGCATTCGATTTTTGCAAAAAATACTATGTAAAATAAATATTTAATACATACCTACGGAAAAATTATACGTAAAAGTATGATTCATAAAATTTTCCGCCTGCGGCTTCGCCCGCGTTTTCAAAGAAAAACCCGCATTGTTCCCGTTCCCGTGGGATTTCCGGGATAAAAACTATCCTATGTGTTAATCCAAGTTACCCTCTATATGTGTGCTAAATTTCATTGTAATCGGTTCAGTAGTTTTTACGTGAAAGAGTAACAAACATCCATACATCCATTCGCCTTTATAATATATATAATATTAGATTGTTACAAAATTATCTTAATGTGCAATAGTTTCAAAATACTGTACATTCAATTATTTCACATACATATCTAATAATTGATATACCAATTTGTATGCAAATATACATCTACCCTCATAAATGTTTTTTAAGAAAGATTATAAAATTAGTTTTCTTAGAAGATAAATGTTATATCGCGTTAAATTATTGCACTTTCAATTCATAAAAAGCGAATAATCAATAACCTCGTTTTTGAAATCAGTTAAATGATCGAAATGAATTAAGATTAAACATACTTTACCAGTTATATGGCAATAAAAACGAGACAAATAATTAAGAATTCGCAAAACGAAATGTAATAATTAAATATCGTGGGAACCGAAGTGTGATACCTTTCTAATACCATTAAAAAACAACTTAGTTCTACTACAGACTACTCTAGTATGTTAATTATTATAATTCCGTTACCAGACCGCACTGTTGTGACACGTGACGCTGGCCGTGTGAAGTGCACTTAAGATCTTATATTTTCGAGTCTGGAAATTTACATGTTTCAAAAAAATAACTTTTCGGACGGTCGCGTTGATTAAGAGTTTTTAAGAAAATTAAAAGAAGTTACCGGAATATATGCTCATTATTTATTGGTAAACTAGCTGTGCTCCGCGGTTTTACCCGCAGTGCTCCGCTCCTGTTGGTCTTAGCGAGATGATATATAGCCTATAGCCTTCCTCGATAAAAGGGCTATGTATCACCGAAAGAATATTTCAAATCGGACCAGTAGTTCCCGAGATTAGCGCGTTCAAAAAAATAAACTCTTCAGCTTTATAATATTAGTATCTATAGATTCTTTGAATAGATTCAGTCTTGAATTTCGTATCAAATTTTAAGCTCAATCGATGAAGAACTTTGAGCTTAAATTATCATAAATGCATAGTCTTTATCAGTTGAAGGAACAGGACAAATATTAAATATTCATTTGTGTAATAATGTCCTATAATAAAAAAAAATAAAAAAAATCCCTAAAGGTTAGAAATTTGACTGGCCGGTTGGCTTGGTTGGTAGTGACCCTGCCTTCCCAGCCATACTTGTGTGATGAACATAGATGTTTGCTCTATGTCTGGGTGTTAATTATCTATAATCTATATGGTGTTAATTATATTTATTTAAAATTATATATGGGATCAGATCGTGCCGTGTGTGAAAATTGTCCTGAAATATTTATTTATTTTTTTAATAAGGGATGACAGTTATTACCCAAGGATTTTGTCTAAATGCAAAAGCATGAGCGATTTAATAGAAGACTAATTATGTGTCTGGATTCTGGAGAAAGTTCTAAAGCTAGATTCATCTCTTTTCCTTGGGAATTTCCCTTGAATATGCAGTTAGAGCTAGCAGTCCTACTATCCTATCCTACTAATTTAGTTTATAAATGCGAATTTGTGAGGATGGATGTATGTGTATGTATGTTTGTTACTCTTTCACGCAAATACTACTGAACCGATTAAAATTAAATTTAGCACACATAAAGAGGGAACTTGGATTAACACATAGGATAGGTTTTACCCCGGAAATCCCACGGGAACGGGAACTGCGGCTTTTTTTCTTTGAAAACGCGGGTGGAAAGCTAGTAAACAAATAAATAAAGTTTATACATGAGCAGTCATTTTTCGATCAAAATGTTAACTGCTAGGTAGGTGTATATAACGAAACTTAGCTCAGTTTTATTTTTTGTTATAACAAGCCGAACCTGTTATGAATGTAAGAACCTCCAACTGTCCTGATCGCAAAAAGCGTATTTACATATCTTGAAGTCGTAAATTGATCTATTTTTTAATTCCGAAAATCTCTGCACGGCGAGGTAATATCAATGTTTTTTTTTAACTAAGAAGGAATGCCAATGGCTAAATGATCAGTTGTAGAGGGGCTTTATTTATTCATTACTAATATTATAAAGGGGAAAGGTTTTTAATTATGTATGTATGGTTTTCACGCATAAACAACTAGACCGATTTCGATGAAATTTGGCACAGACAATCTTTAGACCCTGAGAAAGAACATAGGCTACCTTTTATTCGAAATATGTACCACGGGCGAAGCCGGGGCGGACCGCTAGTTCATTATATGACTAGTTATTATTAACGTAACTGCACGTAAAACGGTAGAACCATACATGCAAATATTGAAAATGCGAAAGTCAGTCTGTCCGTCTATCTGTTACGGCTAAACTCGCGATCTAATTTCCCCGATTTGGAAGAAATTTGCAATCAAAGAAGTTCAACTGTCTTCAAATAAGAGCTCTTTTTAACACGTTTTTATCAACGTCACCTCTATATAATATGTATGTGGGTAACCAAATATTTTAAAAGTTCAAGTATTTTTTAAGTTTTTCTTTAGAAGATATATTAGTAGGTGCTCATAGGCTCATGCCACTAGCAAAAAAATACTAAAGGAAAAAATGCAGTTTACAGTCCAACGCGTAATATCAGGAACTACGGGTTCGAATTTGAAAAATTCTCGATTTATCGATGAAGGCTATAATATCATACGCTAAGACCAATAGGAGCGGAGCAATGCGGGTAAAACCGCGGGGCACAACTAGTTACGAATACAGTTACAAATAGATTAATCTTTTCTCTGTATACCTGTGTAGATAAATATATGTATAGATTAAGATTAAGATAGTAGTATAGATTAGAAATTAAAAACTCAGATATTTTATGGAAGCAAGTTCGTTAGGATCCAATTTTGTGTCACTAATGTTTTCCTTATTTATATTTTTTTCGAAATAAGCGAGCCGGTTTAAACAAAGGCTTTTAAACAACTGTAGTTTATTTTGTAAAACCTAGAAGGCAAACCAAAAAAAATCTATGCAGCTAAAGTACTTTATCCTTATAAGAAACTAGCGGTCCGCGCCGGCTTCGCCCGTGGTACATATTTCACAATAAAAGGTAGTCTATGTTCTTTCTCAGGGTCTAGAGATTGTCTGTGCCAAATTTCATCAAAATCAGATGAGAGGTTTAAGCGGGAAAGCGTAACAGACAGACAGAGTTACATTCGCATTTATAATATTAGTAGGGATCCTAAATTTTAATAATTTCTTGGTACGAACTTTCATCCCTTTTTTTATTTCCCATAGGGTTAGGATCCTATTCATCAAATCCTTTTCTAACGGTTGCCTCCGTCACAGTGGCATCTGCATGCCAAATTTCAGCCGGATCGATCCAGTAATTTAGACTGTGCGTTGATAGATCAGTCAGTCAGTCACCTTTGTGATTTGCGAGGATAGACAGCTCTAAAAGACGAACTACTATTATAGTATACTTATTAGCTGCTAGTAGTCGTCCACTGAAATTCATAAATGTAACAGTGTGGTTGTGTATACGCGCGTGTGTGTGTGTGTCAAATGTATGTGTGTAGGTAATGTATGTTTTTTTTTTTTGTTTTAGTCTTTGGCATTTCTCTATTCATTTAGGTGTGCCATATTTCGTATTTCTTTTTCTTTTCTTAACTTTTCACTATTATCATAATTTCATCACATTGTTTTTTGGTCTGTTATTCATATTTAGGGTTCCGTACCGAAAGGGTAAACGAGACCCTATTACTAAGACTTCGCTGTCTATCTATCTGTCCATTAGTTTCCAGTAACATTGTTAATTAACTGTTGCACAACAGATACGATTTTAAAGTGAAATCAATAATAGTAGGTACTTTTGTCAGAGACACCGGAAATCTCATACCGGTATGACTCGATATATGAAGACATTAAAGATAAAAGAGCATATTTTTTTCACACTAAAGATATTATTCAAATTATCATTTATTCGTCGCATATTTGAGTGCAATTAAAAACCCGGTTTTAATCGGTTAAATTTGTCAATCCATACATTTTATACATGCATGCTTTTTACCTGCGGGCTACTCTCATACCTGCAGGGGTATGTAAGTAGCAAGGCCTACCCAGCAGGGGTAATATTGGAATTGAACCCTTAATTGTCTCCTAATTGTGATGTGTATAGGCAAACAGGGGCAATTTGGAGAATAGCTGAAATTTCTCCAACCGCCGTGCAACCGATATTTTCCCTGCAGATACCTGCGTGAGTAGCCGGCATTAGACTACTACCAAATTTAACTCATTTATGAATATGTATATGACATATAAAGGTTAATTTAAACAAATGATGAGACTTTGCATTGATTTATTGCGAATATCTATTTTTATTCTGACTGAATGTGGTATATTTTATACGGAAATTTCAAGAAAGTGAGAAAATTTGTGGAACATCGATCAGAACCTATGTAAGATAAGAATGACTATGCATTATCTGTGGAAATTGACCTGCAGGATTACCATGTCTTATAGCAGTATTACTTGCAGTGTGCGAAAGTGATGGCACTATACGATGTATATAGCGCTGTCTTTTTTCCATACTAGATGTAATATTGCTTTAGGACATGGTACGGGGGGATGAATATACCTAAAATACATAAGTCCTAGTGCGTTCTGAAACGTCCTGCATTTTTTTGCACCAGACGCTATAAATAACCAAACATATTAAAAATGTATTTAGCGATGGTGTACAACTATAAGTGCCTCATATTTTCATATTTTTTTCTAATAAAAAATAATTGATAAATGAAGTCTGGTTTAAATAACTTACCAGACACTATAAATAACCCAAAGAATAACCAGTTAAATGTATAAGCGATGGATATATCGTGTAGGGGTAAGGTAATAATCTTTTTTTGGCAATTTAAATAGGAATGCCGTTGAAATGCCAACAGTCACGTTTGTATGTAATAAAAATATAACATAATATATTATATTTGTAACGTGGTCGAATAGTAGACTGCTATTTTCAACCGACTTTTAAAAAAGGAGGTGGTTCTCAATTTGACTGCTTTTTTTGCTTTGTTACTTCATAAATTTCGTTTTGAATAGAGTTTGGTAATTTGAAAGCTAACTGCCTTCCATTTGGTTCTGCACATTTGAAGACGGTTTTATGGATGTGGATCTAAGATGAAGTAAAAAACGACGTGAAAAAAAAACGAACGAATACACTTTCGCATAATTATAATATGAAGTAATGATACCTAGCCTATTAAGGATTATAGTGAAATTTAAAAACCTCTTACTCCTACACACATACACACACAATATGTACGCATGCGTTCACGCACACAGATGCGTATACGCACACACGCATAAAACATATTCAAATGAATCAAGTAATTAACATTTTTCAAAAAATGATTATCTCAATTATCGAATATATCTAGTTCTCAACGTTTAAAATAACAATTTTGTCACCACGACCATTTCTTTTTTCTCATGTATTGCAAAGAATTATAATATGCATAAAAATACATAAAAAAACTAGTTGTGATCCGCGGTTTTGCCCGCATTGCTCCGCTCCTCGAGAAATTGATAGTCCATTTCTCACACAGTGTTCTCAACAGTGAAATAATTTTTCACTTAGAACCCGTAGTTGACAAATAAACAAACAAACTCTGCACCTTAATATTTGTGTAGATATGTTAAATTTTTTATGTAATACATTTAAAAAAAAAATGCGTAAAAATATGCAAAAACATCAATAAATTGCATCGAAAATGTGTAAAAAAATTCACACTTATAATATTCGATCTAGAATTTTTGTATGTATATTATTCAAGTAACCAAAGCCTTGAGAACCAGTCTAACTTAACCAGTTTACTGAATTAGAAATGCTATAAAAACCTAGGTTTGAGACAGCTCCATATCTCGATGAACTGGTTAATTAAAATCATTATAATAAAGCGTTTGTTTTTATATTAAACTATCTTTTCGCCCGCGTCTTCGCCCGCGTTTTCAAAGGAAAACCCGCATAGTTCCCGTTCCCGTGAGATTTCCGGGATAAAACATATCCTATGTGTTAACTGTTAATCCAAGTTACCCTCTATAAATGTGCTAAATTTCATTATAATCGGTTCAGTAGTTTATGCGTGAAAACCATACATGTACATACATACAAACCTTTCCTCTTTATAATATTAGTATAGATTTATACAAATCGGACGACATTTGAGCCGATCATAATGCAGGAATCTGTGCAGAAAATATATTAATTAATATGATTATAAATTCTTAAATATGTGTATACATAATTAATGATGGATGTATTATGTAACATTGGTAAATAATAATTTAAAAATAAAATAAAATAATCAGACAAAAATACATATTATATACTATCTAAATTTTTAAGATGTAAAATTCGTATTTTTTTGAATTTTATTGAATAATCGATCAAACTATTTTAATAGTCTGTTATTTTTTATCCGTTACAATATTTTCTACAAAAAAAAAAGTAAAGTTACATTAAAAAACTTTTTACAAAGTAACTTTAAATTCAACAAATTATTATTATTAGTATTATTTTTTATTAGATTTAATTTAATTAATTAAAATTTATTTAACGTGTGTTTTTCAATTGATTTTTTTTTAATTTAAATGGACAATTTGGGCATATAATTATCGATTAAATATTAATTTTGTCTCAATGTATAAACCAATTTAATTTAAAATAGTAACATTTGCATTCTAAGATGTTTACTTAAATATTTTCTCATTATATTATAACTAGCTTACCGCCCGCGGCTTCGCCCGCTTTCTCTAAAACGATTTGAGATTTAAACTATCCTATCTCTCAAGTTGGAACGAACTGCATATGTTGTGGGAATTTTATTATAATCGGTTAAGTGGTTTAGGAGTCCATTGAGGACAAACATTGTGACACGAGATTTATATATATTAAAGATATTAAGATATACATTAATTTTCAGGGTAAAACTTTCACCTATTTTCTTGTGCTCTGTGTGCTGTGCTGTGCTGACATTTTTCTACACTAAAAATAATATTTAATGCTTTAATAGTTAAGACAACATGGCAGTATATAGTTTGGGCTGTGTGTTATTGATCAGTCAGTTAGTCAGATACCTTTGCGTTTTATATGTTGATGTATTAATTAATTATTATATCTTCCCGCAGACTGGATATGTCGACGCGCAGCGGCGCGGGCGCGATACGTGCGCGGCGCGGGCACAAGGAGCGCTCGAAGAACTTCACCGAGCTAGAGAAGCGGACCGTTCTCGAGCTGATCGCGCGGCACCGGGACGTGCTGCGGCAGGGCCGCTCGAACAACGCGACCAACAGGAGCAAACAGGTGCGCGCCCCACTCACACTCACTCACACTCACACCCACTCACACTCGCAAGGAGCGCTCGAAGAATTTCACTGAGTTGGAGAAGCGGTTTTCAACTGGGTGTAGACTGCAGTTTTACTCGCTTAGTATTCGGCTAAAAAGTAGCCTGTGTGCTTATACAAACTTTAATCTATCTCTTAAGACGATCAGGTGATTTTGAGTGAAAAAGTAACAAACATCCATCCTTTCAAAGTTTAATTTAGTAATTAACTAATTAGCTATTTGGTTAGATATTGAGAATAATCTTTTTCAGGATTTTCAAAACTATAATCTACACGGGATTAAAAAAGGGTAGCAAATTTTAAATTTGGTTTTTTTTGGTCAAAACGAGACTTGTTTACATTTACATGTTATTTTATTTATTATATGTAAATAATTAAAGAATATAAAAATGTGATTGTGAACGTGGCGATGCTTTACTCAGGCCACATGTGATAAAAACTATTTTTTATTGCCTTTTTGTATAATATCCTTCCTAAGAGTCCGATACTGGACTATCCTTGAAACAGTCCAGTTACAACTTCCACGATAAATAGATTAAAACTAAGGTCAATGTGAAACGGAATGTTATTTTATCAATTAACTATACCAAATGATAGTAACGTTAAATAATCTATGTGATTACGTAGATTACGTAGAGCAGGAATTGTAATTATTACATGTATGTTATGAAATGTCCCAATCTGTCGGAATTTTTTTTAGGTTTTTTTTTTCTTAAATTTTTTTTTTTTTTTGCTAAAAAAGTCTCTTTTGCGCCTTTTGTTTGATACGACGCGTTCCAAATCTTTTTTTATAGCTGCCTAGTGAAAATTTGAAAAAAAAAGAATTCGAGTTGTTTTTTTTTTCATAAAATTTTATTAAATTCGGTTCAGCGCAGGTTTATTCGTGAGAGCATAACGTACATAACTACATAGAGACCAGAGTGTTATATTTGTGTTATGTTACATTTATTACATGTCTGATGTTAGATATGGGCTGATGGATGGTGGTGATGAGATGATACATATTATAATACTGAAACATTCTAATAAAAATACAGTATATTTTTTGCTTTTTCATGCGAAAACTAATAATATGATATAGATGAAAATTGGTGTGCAGATGTTTTCTGGAAATCATACATTTTATTTTTTATTCATATTGTACCATAAGCGAAGGCGAGGTTTTAAGTTAGTTTGACTAGGTACACTAATAATAATTACAGTAATTAGTGAAAACTATAATTAGTTTCATCAGGCCAAATCACTTTACAATCTCTTGATATCATTTCGCATTTTCTTATCATTTAAATCTTTTAAATTTAAATAAATAATAAATTACTATGCAATTAAACTGTCGTAAATCTAGTCTCAAATTAAGCTAGACTTTTACATAATTATGTTAATTGGGCAAATGAAATATTTTCAACATATTTCATAGTTGAAAAGTATAATGATCAGAAAAAAATAGTATAAAACAAAGTCGCTGTGTCGCTGTTCGTCCGTCCCTATGTACCTATGCTATCTTTAAAACTACGCATTTTTGATGCGGTTTTTTAGATAGTGATAGTAGATACAAGAGGATGGTTATCCATAATAGTATATAATTTACTAGCTGTGCCCCGCAGTTTCACCCGCATTGCTCCGCTCCTCTTGGTCTTAGCGTGATGATATATAGCCTATAGCCTTCCTCGATAAATGGACTAACTAACACCGAAAAAAATTTTCAAATCGGACCAGTAGTTCCCGAGATTAGCGCGTTCAAACAAACAAACTCTTCAGCTTTATAATATTAGTATAGATAACGTATTAGACAATGCGGGCGAAGCCACGGGATCAAACTAGTACTGCAAATAACACTTTTTCAATATAATTCGTGATGTTTAAACTAACATTGAATAGATATCGAGTGTCAAAGCATAACTGTGAATATGTTTGTATGTGTAAAATGATGCTTAGGAATGCTGAGTAAGCTTTGGTTCATATGCAAGTGTAATGGTAGGAATAAGGTTCTATATATTATACGACACACCATATACGATACACGATAGATTTAATTTTGTAGATACTTCGTATCGCTGACAGTGTTTATCATATTATCCCGAAACAACGAAAAAAGGTAATTATAAAAATATTTATGGCATTCAAATGCTTTTTATTTATACATTTATAAAGAATAGAAAACAATCGACCACCAAAAATATCAAATTCAACAAAAAAGGTCGTGTCCCATCGTTACAATATTGTATTCATTGAAAAATGTTTCGTATTGGTTGAGATGGTTGTTAATCATGTCAATAGATGGCGCGCGGTGTGTCCCTTAGACACATAAAACTGAAAGAATAGAAAAAATTCGATCGCTCTGGCAGGTCACGAGTGCCTGAGCTGGTCATTTGGTCAAGCATCCGCCCCGGAATGGCGTGAAAGGATGCGGGTACGAGTCCCGCGTCGTGATCGATTTTTTTCTATTTATAAATCTATACTAATATTATAAAGCTGAAGAGTTTGTTTGTTTGTTTGAACGCGCTAATCTCGGGAACTACTGGTCCGATTTGAAAAATTCTTTCGCTGTTAGATAGCCCATTTATCGAGGAAGGTTATAGACTATGTATCATCGCGCTACGACCAACAGGTGTGGAGCCACGGGGGTGAAACCGCGCGGAGCAGCTAGTTTATAATAAGTATGTTTTTAATATGTTTCAAAATTATTTCCAGCTAGTCTGGTCGACGATCTGCGACGAGGTGAACAAGCGGTGCGGCGGTGAGCGGCCGCGCACGCCCGCACAGGTCAAGATGTGGTACGAGAACTATAAGAAGAAGTGCAAAATGCGTGCGCACGATACGCATGTGGTCAAGGTGCGTGCGGTTTTTTCACATATTTTGTGATTTTTTGTGCTTTTTTTGTTAATATAGCTATTGGGGTAGACGCAGACAGACTGAGAAGACATACAGTTGTATAAGGAAGATGTTTAGTCAGGTCAAGATGTGGTACGAGAACTATAAGAAGAAGTGCAAGATGCGCGCCCATGATACGCATGTGGTCAAGGTTTGTGCGGTTTTTTGGCATTTTTTGTGCTTTTTCCATACTCTAGAATCTACTTCATACTCTAGAATACTCTAGAATCAGTTTTTTGGTATTTGTTATGCTTTTACCATACTCTAGAATGTACAACAATCTCTAGAATATTGTAGAATCAGTTTTTTGGTATTTTTTTTGCTTTTTCCATACTCTAGAATCTACATCATACTCTAGAATATTCTAGAATCAGTTTTTTGGTATTTTTTGAGCCTATTCGTCAATTTTTCCATACTATAGCTAGTGGGGTAGGTGCAGTACAGTCTTATGTGTCATATAGCGCCCATGAAACGCACGTGGTCAGCGTTTGTGCGGTTTATTGGCATTTTTTCCTTTATATAGCAAGTCTGGACGAAAAAACACAGTTAAATAAGTGTAAACAGAGCCTAATACATCATACATCAGTTTTTTGCCATTTTTTGTGCTTTTCTCTTCAATATTGATAGGGTGGTAGACGCAGAACACTCTTATGCGTCATAAAGTTGGTAAATGAAGCCGTTTATACAGGTTAAGATGTGGTACGAGACTACCAAAAATGTGTGCATTTTTTCCTTCTTATTCCTAACTTAAAGCTTATGGATTGTGATATACTTATAATATTCATTTACTAGCTTCCGCCCGCGACTCCGTCCGCGCGAATGCCGGTCTTCGCGTGGATGGTTTATTTCTCCATTTTGAACTGAACATATTTGGGTTTGGTATCGATCCAGTAACACCCCCTCCTATTTATTTTTTGAATATTTTCAATGTTTAGAATTGACCCTTCTACAGATTTATTATATGTATAGATTTTGTTTCAGCAACAAAGTAACGAAACGCCGGGCATTCTCGACGGCATGCTGTGGCAGAATATTCATCCTCTTGACGTTAAAGGTAATGATAATGTAATGACAAGTTGCTGATAAAGTCACTGATAACCATTCATCACTTTTGAAATGTACTTTCGTATATTAAATGGTTTTTTAGAGGTAATTATAAATATTTGGCTATAAGTGTTTTTATTTAAAGACACATGTTCATTCATCATTTTTAAATACGTATATTAAAATTTACCGTTATAAGTACAGTAATCCAAAATTAATAATGCGCATGCAAATCTTCGCTAATTGTCGTATTTCCGAAGACACTCGAATCATTGAATTGTAAGAGCCCTAAACAACGAACTTGCATTTTACACCTTGTTCAAAAGAAATAGAAGTCAATTCACAATCAAAAACAAATCGGGCGGTAGGTGACGGTAGCCTGTCAGTCAAAAAACTCAAAAATCCGTCAGTTGTCTTTAAATATTGGTGGTGACTGCACTCGTTCTCTCTGTGTGGAATTATATAGAGCTGCTATTACGTACCCTTCTTGGTTTTGTTTTTAAATGTGAATTGAATTAATCGATGAAATGATTTACACAGGTGATGGCAGTAGAGAAAGTGAAAATGAAGAAGAGTTCCGATGTATCTAAAATGTCATAAATAAAGATAATCCCTGATTTATTGATTGTTTTTTTTTTTTTTTTTTGTAATTGTCATAATATTGAAGAATGATCAGTACTGTAAATACTTTTGAACTGAGATTTTAATTATAAGATTTACATATATGGTTTAAATATAAACCTGTGTTTGAAAACCATACTTTATACAATATAAATTTTGTGTTAGGTATTTTAACCTTATTTTCTTCCATCATTACACCAGCTTCAGTAAGACACTTTAAAAGTACTATAAAATTTTCCAAGTAAATCAATCCAACAAAGATAATATATTCGCAATCGTGGGGTTATACTCGCTATTTACTTACAAGGAATTATCGAAACAAAATCGTTACTTACCTACAAATACATATTATAATCTCTTTTAGCACAAAACATAATTTGACTAAATTATGCATGAAGAAAATGCATTTAACCGCTCTATATAGATATCACTTCGGACGCTCCGAGAATATGACAGTTGCCGAACAGTGATGAAGATTTCTATGCGCATTATTACTTTTGGAGTACTGTACATTTAAAGATATTTATTACCAATATTTATTTTTATGATTTTTTTTTTTATATTTATTTATTTAAGGTGAGGACAACGACGCCACCACTAGCGCGGAGGCTCACAGCGTGAAGGATGACGACTGTATACCAGTTAATGTGAGTTTTGTTTGTTTAAAATAATGATTAGGTTATAAAATATTCTGGAAGTAGTCTACCTAATAATAATTTTTTGAAAAAAAATTTTTTTTTATGTACCACACGAACAAAAATAAGGAAAAACCCCATGTCTATATTAGTTATATACAAAGCTGTGTTGTGTCGAGAAGAATTGCCAAAAATCCGCCCTTAACATCTGTGAAAAGAACTAATAATTACTACATTTTGTTAAATTTCTAATAGATTAGGTTAATATTTTTTACAATGTGCCGTACATACTTAAAATCTTGAAAAAGTTAAGATATAATCAAATCTAGTGTATTTATTCATGATAAAAAATATTTAATCCACAAAACTTATATCATTGACAATTATAACAAACATTAAAAACATAAACCTATCCGCAGATGTCAAACGGGCGCCTCTCAACGAACGACAGCGACGACACGATGCCAAACGTACTGGAGCCCCAAGTGCAAATCATCCCCCAATCATCCCCCAGTCCCCCCCTGAAATCCCTCCCCAACCCCCTGAACCCCCTCCTCCCCAACCTACCCCTCCTCGCCAACCCCCTGGCGATAGAACAAGCGCGCATACAACAAAACTTCCTACAGAAACTAAACGAACTATCAAACACACCATTAAACCTCAGCCACTTGGACGACGAGAAAAGAAATAATCAAGACCGAAATCACGATAAAACAGACGAACAAATAAAACACGACTGTGGAAGCGCTACAGAAGAAGAAAGATTGTATTTTACCGCGAAACGACAGCACGCTATATGGGAACACGAGGCGAAAATGAAAATTTTAAACATGGAACTCAGGCAGAAGGAGGAAATATTCTCCCTCCAAAAGCAACTTTTTCTCATCGAATTGCGTTTGAAAATGGACTTCCTTGAAAAGGCGAGCGCCAAATGACGCACAGATTGTTAATACTTTGGGCAAAGGCTTTATGTCATACAGCCAAAAAAAAAGAATTTTCTAGAAGGCGGGAAACGCAATACCGGTTCGTTGTAGACCGCCCAATACTAATTAAGTTTATATTTTTGTAAATGCAAAATTTTTAGATCCGAGTGTTGTTCGATTTCTAGAAAATTTGCTTTTTTATTTAATCCACTGGATGGCCAGTGCTATAAATATAGCGTAAGGAGGATAAATGGTTGTTTTAAAAGCCGCCATAAATACCGCCATAGTCGATTAAGTGCCATTTTAATTGTTACCGCTTTCACGCCTTTTTATTACTCTTTATTATTTGCTCTGTGACGTTTTACGTTTTTAATTCGTAATTCAAATTGTAAAGAACGTTATTGGAAAGAGATTTTGTAGTTTGTGGCGTTAGGTTTTGTTCCATTTTTGAAATGTGAATAAACCATAGAGTATGTATATTATTTATGAAGGTAAGGTTGTTAGTATTTTTGGTACAATTTGCTTGTAATATACAATGTGATTGTGCCAAAGTGGGTTTTGAAATGTGATCATAAAGAGATAGTTTTATTATTTTTGTATTCGTTATTTCGCATAGCTTATTTTGTATTTTTTTTTAGTTTTAGTACATAAAATGTGCTTAGTGCCGTTAGGTTCTCTTTAAGTATTATATATTTTCTTCGATGGCAGCTGATCGCGCAAATGGAAACTGCCAAATGTATAGAATTTCGCATTGTTATTTTTTACGATTTTTTTTAGTACTTAGTCGAGTCCAATGGAGTTTACAGTTTAGATAATATGTTTCCCGCGTGCGCGGGGGTCAATGTACTTTTGACGTTAAACGAAATGAAATAACCTAGTCTTAATAGGATTTTAATATTTTTATGTAGTTACGGAAATACAGATAATAAATGCATCGATTTTTGTCGTCCTGGCAACATTAGAAGATTCTAATTTTGCGTGGTGACCATAAAATAAGATAAAGTTTTACTAGCTTTAAAAAAATGCGTTTGATTTATATATCTATAGATATAATTGTTCGTAACGCATTTAATGTATATAGATTACAAAGATGCAAAAAAGTTACCAACATTAAAAAATATATTTTTTTGTGTTTGCATTGTAGTATACTAATATGTCATAATAATTTTCGTAACTATATAAAAATCAATTATCAAGTCAACAACGTGCCAACAAAACAACATTTGTTATTAAATATATAGTTATTACATGTATAAGATATTATTAGACTTTAAAAATTAATAAATACGTAAATTAGACAAATACGAAAGATCAAAATTTGTAACAATATGATATTATATTATTTAAGCGAGTTGTAAAGAGAAGTACAAAAATTCAATCAATAATACCTCATTGTGAACAGTGTATTGTAAATAAATAATAGTAGATATTAAAAATAAATTTTAGACGTGTTTTTTATGGGACTTACAGTTTTGTGATCAAATGTTGCCAGGTGTGAAAATTAAAACTCAATAAATATTTGTTTTTACCGATTTTTTTTATAAAGACGTTACTTAATTCTGGCAACACTGTCAAGGCAAATTTTATATTGTGATGTATTTTATAAGATCTCAATAGAAGGAAATGAAATTATCTACATAATATTTTAGTATCAAGAATTGTTTGGATACGATTTTATGTTAATCTGATGAAATTGGATATTAGGTATTGATATTGAATAAAGAATTTATTTTTTTGTTCTGATTTTATATTTTACTAGCTGCTCCACGCGGTTTCACCCCCGTGGCTCCATTCCTGTTGGTCGTACCGTGATGATATATAGCCTATAGCTTTCCTCGATAAATGCGAAAGAATTTTTCAAATCGGAACAGTAGTTCCCGAGATTAGCGGGTTCAAACAAACTCTTCAGCTTTATAATATTAGTATAGATTCACATTAACCTGATTCCTCTTCCTTCTAATTAGATACAACTATTTATTAATACGGCACGCCTTATAAGCTAAAAAAACTTATATCACTCAGTAACTGAAACACTTGCTTTCTACAGATAAAAGAATTTACACACATAGGATTATAATTACACACATATAAACATAATATTAATTACTGTCAGCAAATTATCTGGTTTATATTAATAACTAGCTGCGCCCTGCGGTTTCACCCGCGTTGCTCCGTCCTGTTGGTCTTAGCGTTATGATAATATAGCCTAAAGCCTTACTCGATAAATGGGTTTATAAATATTAGTTATTAATAATATGATTTAATATTAAATGTTCGAAATAACGTTAATTATTGAAGAACAAACGATACTAAAAATATTAATAATTGTGAATAGGGGCCAATCAAACCACAAATTAAACAGTATAAATATTTTTATTATGTATATATTTTATTATTATTAATAAACAATTAACGAACAAACAATTATTTATATCAAACAATTAAGAACACACCATGAACTAACGATATGGCACGTAGTATATTATTATTAGTCTGTGATATGGCTTAATAAAAATTTAAAACTAAAAAAAAAATTGTGGGGGCCGTTGGTGAGCCTATTAACAATTAATATAATTATATTCAGTATTACAATGGTGTCGTAAGAACTGTCAACTCTGCAAAATTCCAATGAATAAGGAATCACATGATTCCTAGTCAAGAATTCCTAGTCAATAGCCGCGTCCAGACCGACCGAGCGCGGCTCGCGAGTCCCGCTCGCGAGCCAATAGTTCGGCCGGTGTGGACGGCGCTCGGGCTTCCTCGGGCGCACGTTGGCTCGGCCGAGCGCCGCTCGACCCCGAGCCATGCGTTGTCGGTTTTTGGCGATGCTCAAAGGCGGCTCAGTCCGAGCTGCTCGCCCGGTGTGGACGGACTTAACGACGCTCGCGAGCCAGAATCAAAAATGGATAAAGAAGACAGTATTCGCTTAATACAACTTTACGGAAGCTTCAAAATGTTATGGGATTCGAAAGATCCAGATCATTTAAATAAAAACAAGCGAGAAGATTCGGTTTTGGTACAATTTTTTAATCCAGAGTTTTCGTTTCTTTTTTCTTTTTTTTTATGATATATCTAGACAACACAAGCGCCGCAGCAGCTAATAATACGTGGTTTTCCATAGTTAAACGTTATACGGAGAGAAACTGAATGCTCAAACCGGCTCACCTTGGCTCGCGAGCGCGGCTCGAAACTTTTCACAATTAGCTCGGGTGCCACGGCTCGCGAGCAGGAAGTCTGAGCGCGGCTCGCGAGCCGCGCTCAGCCGGTCTGGACGCGGCTATTGCAAAATTCCCATGCCATCGTGCAAAAAGTAAATGCCAACTTGTCAAATGTCAGATTGAGGTATCGCTCATACGTCGCGTTTAGGTTATTTTCAGCGAATGGAAATTAATTTTTCTCTAAATAATAAGAAGATAGATCACTGTGAAAATGAAGATTTATACAAACGATAATAATACGGCGACCCTGAAATTGCTAATAGCGGCGAACTTAGCTGAGAAAAAGTTAGAATTACAGAAAGCTTCATTCGAAGGTAGATCACATAAAATTGTTCCTTTTATTTTGTTTACGTATATTTATTTGGTATTCTCTTTAGTAAATTTACATTTGGCATACATTTTATCGATAATTAGTAAATGATAAGTGTAAAAGACACTTTAATCCAAAGATAAAGCTGTTATTGCATCAGTCACTCATTCCAGTAAGATGATTTGAATTAATTAACCTTTACGTATATGCTGTGTATTGTGGTATATTCGCATTAAATTTCCCGCTTTATTTACTAATTTAAGGTAAACTTAAACTCAACACCGCTTTACTCTAATATGTCTAGTTAAACAGTTATGAGATACCTATGTTATAATTTTATTAAAAATCTATCCGATAGATTTGTATGCAATATAGATACTTGAATGCCTATGTATAGTTGTTTAAATGATACATGCATGTTGTTTAATCATGCATGTGCAATATGAATATACTTTTTTCATGGTAGATTAATAGACTAACCAAAAACACTTCAACACACAGATACATTCTAACATTAAACCTAGACACATTATTTATTAACATTAAAGTACACACTTAGAGCGGCCATACACGGACTGCTTCAAGCAGTTTGGATGGACAGCTTGAAGCCGCGACCGCGCAGTGAACTGTAGACAATAGACATTCACTGCCGTACACAGACTGCTTGTGCAGTCGCGACCATTAATGCTAGCCATCAACTGCGCGGTTGGTAGCCACAGCTCGAGCAGTCAACGACCGACCGCTCAAGCAGTCCGTGTACGTTGCTCAGCCGTTAACTGCTTGAGCAGTCCGTGTATGGCCAGGCTTACATGTACTTCATATTTTAGTCTATAATTCAGATAAATACCTCAAATATCTATAAGCATTAATCATTATACCATATATATTATTATATTTACATACTATATGGGGATCGGTGTCGGTACTAAACAACAAGTCTGCATCGCAGACTATTTCGCAGGGCCAAAGTCGCTACCACTGCTGGAAGTGGACGAGGAGCTGACGTTCTTCTCAAGTAATGCAGCGGCACAGTATCTGTTTCCGGTGCTTGATCTATCCGCGAATGGGCAATGGTGAGTTGAAAATAATGTTAGAGAAAGGCTAATTACATAGTAAGGTTTCTTGATATATATTAACAACTAGCTTACCGCCCCCGGCTTCGCCCGCTTTCTCTAAAACGATTTGAGATTTAAACTATCCTATCTCTCAAGTTGGATCGAACTGCACATGGTGTGCGAATTTTATTATAATCGGTTAAGTGGTTTAGGAGTCCATTGAGGACAAACATTGTGACACGAGATTTATATATATTAAGATTATTGTTAGCTCATTGCAAGTTTGGAAAAATCCTCAAATCAGAGTTGTTAATGTAATAAAACTTGTATGCTACATATTGAGAAATATCAGTTTCATACATGCACAATCAGGTGAATCTAAATTAACTTTGTAATTATGTACAAAAGTCCAATAAATCATTACTACATCATTACTAATACTTTTTTATAATTACCTACATTTTACTTTTGACTGGCCGGTTGGCTTGGTTGGTAGTGGCCCTGCCTTCAAAGCCAGAGGTCGTGGGTTCGATCCCCACCTGGGGCAAATATTTGTGTGATGAACATATCTATTTTCATCACACAAATATCTGCAAACATCTGTGTGCTCTGTGTCTGGGTGTTAATTATCTATATACGTATTTATTTAAAATTATATATTATGTAAGTTTATCAGCCATCTGGTTTCCATAACACAAGCGAAAGCTTAGTATGGGATCAGATCGTGCCATGCGTGAAAATTGTCCCGAAATATTTATTTATTTATTACTATTACTAAAATATTTATTTATTATTACTTTACATAAAAAGACTAATTAAAATCACCAAATTCAATAAAACCTTACAAACATACCTCTCAACCCTCTTTTCATACATTTTTAGTCAGCAAATGCAAGAATGGGAGGCGACTCGTCTCCAGCCAGCCATTGCTACAATATTAACGGCTAAAACCGTATCCTCTGATGTTAAGGAAGTGACGCAATCATTATTACGCATGGTCGATGGGTTGTTGAGTAAACACAAGTATATTATTGGGGTAAGTGTTATCTATATATTCTATATACTAATGTAATAAAGCTGAACAGTTTGTTTGTTTGAACGTGCTATGGCGCTAATCTCAGGAACTACTGGTCCGATTTGAAAAATTCTTTTTATTTTAGATAGCCCTTTTATCGAGGAAGGTATGGGCTATAATCACGTTAGGATTAACAAGAGCGGAGTGCAGTATACATATAAAATTAATAATTAATTAATTATATTATTGATCATGATCATGTTTAGGAATAAACTAGCTTACCGCCCGCGGCTTCGCCCGCTGTGTCTAAAACCTTATAAAAGATATACTAAAACCTTTCTTTTGCTTCACTCTATCTATAAAAAAAACTGCATCAAAATCCATTGCGTAGTTTTAAAGATTTTAGCATACAAAGGGACATAGGGACAGAGAAAGCAACTTTGTTTTATACTATGTAGTGATATGTTTTATAATAAAAATATGCATGTTTATAAAAACAATGACCAGACTAAATAATAGATGTCCCACTATGTCCCAGTTTATATTCAATGTTTAAAATTTTTATCCGGTTTTGATAAGATGGATTTAAATTTTAAATTGAATGCTTAAAATAGGTATATAATAAAAATTTAGTTTATAATAAAAACATTTCATTGATCTTAAGTTTTAAATTAATTTATTAATAATTTTACTTTTAATTTTCAGGAAAAGTTATCAGCCGCTGACATTTCAATATGGAGTACTTTATACCCATTAATATACAGCCCAGAGAATAAGCAAAGTTATTTGAGTGAATGCAACAATATATTGAGATGGGCGGACGAGTTAAATAGTGCTAAGGCTTTTAAGGTATAGTAAATATTCTGAAGTTTCTTAATTCATTGAATTTTCTTTTTTTTTGTTATTTTTATATGGATTTTCATTAGTTTAGTTCAGTAGTAAATGTTATAGTATTAGACCTTGAGTTAAGCCCTAATTTGTTCTGAAAAACGCTTTATTGTAAATACACCATTATAAATAAGTCCTATTAATTTTATTGCTTACTGAAACAGATATGAATGCCCCACAAAGGTTTATGGATGTTTACTACTTTGTATATGTCATCGTAAATTATAAACAAATAAAATAATCTTATGGAGATAACAATCTCGCAGGCTCTTCTTATATTGTAACATTGCTCAGACTTAATATCATACAACTATACATAATTTCAATTACAAATTAAATTTGCCATATGATTCTGATCCAAAGTATCTGCTAATAGTCAATTGACTCAATTCGCAGATGATAATAAAAAAAAACCGTATATAATTAATTAATACTTAATAATTAATAGGAAGCAGTTAAACAATGGGGTGGTACAGTAAATGGTCCGTTTAGTCCCACATCAGCGTTGGGTGTACCACAAATGAATAACGTATCCACACCAGCAGGGTAAGTTTTTATTTGGGCAGTTTAATAGGTGCTAGATATGTTCTGGATAGATTGTCTGTCAGTTAAAAACACGAAAAATGTATGAGAAAAGTAGTCAAAAGTGTTGAATAGAATATCAATGAACTTGTTAACAAATCGTGAAACTGGTTGTTGCACCGTTAGAAGCTCTTAAGTCACTACATAGTATGAAACAAAGTCGCTTTCTCTGTCCCTATGTCCCTTTGTATGCTTGAATCTTTAAAACTACGCAACCGATTTAGATGCGGTTTTTTTTAATAGATAGAGTGAATTAAGAGGAAGGTTTTAGTATATAATTTATTAGGTTTTAGACAAAGCGGGTGAAGCCGCGGGCGGTAAGCTAGTTTGCTAATAAAAGTTTGTGTGTTTGTCATTGAACAACTTAAAAATTGCAAAACCAATTTTAACTGGATGCACAGATATAGAAATAGAATTTACAGGAAAAAACTTTAAGGCCGGTTATAATACGCGTGCGTATGGTCGGTCTAGCTATGAACGGTTTTATGAATTTCCATACATATGACAAGCGCGACCGACGTACGCACTGATGGTCGGTCAAGCTCTGCAACCAGCCTAAGTATATACAGGGTGGAAATTTTCTATGAGCCCTGGAAAGTATGTATATCGAATATTGTTACAATGAAACATGTCTTTATTTTTTTATAGAACTGCATTTAAAGATTTTTAACCGACTTCAAAAAAAGGAGGAGGTTATCAATTCGGCCGGTATATTTTTTTTTTTTTATGTATGTACACCGATTACTCCGAGGTTTCTGAACCGATTTACGTGATTCTTTTTTTGTTCGATGCGGGATAGTGTCGAATTGGTCCCATAAAAATTTTATTCGGATAGGCCCAGTAGTTTTTATTTTATGAGCATTTTTGTCTGTAGGTATTTGTAAATTTTGCAAGTGCAAGTTTGAAGTCGGTTGTTTTTAACGCAGTTATCACTTGTTGAAATGTAACTTACCTCACCTGGAAATCTAAATATAAAGCTTTTTACAAATATTTTCTTTATAGGCAATAGATAAAATATTGCATCACTATAATTAAACTAAATATTATTATTTTGCAGGTCACCCGACGATTCAGTACAAATAGGAGTGACGCCGGAAGAATTAGCTCTAGCGCAAGAGAATTGGTTGAACGGTTTGAAAAATCTACAGCCGCCGTTGAAACAAGAGAAAATTGTGTGAGTGATAACAAAAATAATACACTAAAAATGAAAACTACACGTTTTTAGAAAAATCTGTTAAAAAATGGCACTTTAAAATTCCTACTTTAAAAAATTATAAATACAAGTGTGTCTGTTTGTAATTATCTCACAATGTAATGGACAGATTTTATGGTAAGTCTTGTGTCTGAAAATGATATAGGCTAATTTTTCTTTCTTTCTTTCTTTTTACCGCGGTGACACAGTTTTATAAAATAACTAGCTGTGCTCCGCGGTTTTACCCGTAGTGATCTGCTCTTATTGGTCTTAGCGAGATGATATATAGCCTATAGCCTTCCTTGATAAATAGGCTATCTAACTCCGAAAGAATTTTTCAAATCGGACCAGTAGTTCCCGTGATTAGCGCTTTCAAACAAACAAACTCTTCAGCTTTATAATATTAGTATATTTAATAAGTTTTTTGTTTGTTCACTTGATCGCGCTAATCTCAGGAACTACAGGTCCGATTAGAAAATTTGTACATGCATATAATCACACTATGCAATGCAGGTAAAACCGCGAGGCACAGCTAGTATATCATAAAACTACTTTGTTTCAGGTTACCAGTAAAAGGGCGTAAGAACGTTTTAATAACTTCAGCATTGCCATATGTGAATAATATACCACATTTGGGTAATATTATTGGTTGTGTCCTGTCGGCTGATATTTTTGCTAGGTAAGATATTTTTTTTTACAATACAATTAAAAAAATCTTAACTATTTTTTATTTTCTAATAGAAAAACTATTTTTTTTTCTTTAATTCTTGAGAAAAAACATAATAATATATGTTTAACAAAGAAGTAAGTTGCTCAATAGTTTTATTTGATTTGCCAAAGATTGTAAATAATTTAAAATAATTCGTTTTGCTAATTTTACCAATTTTAATTCAAGTAAACTTTGTTTTATATGTGAGAAGAGCTATTTTTATAAAGTACCATCGTTTCGCGTTGTAATGAAAAAAATCGGCAAGAAACTACAGTGTCAATTGAAAGTAAACAATACAATATTTATAATTGACTTGTAAAGTTGAAGATATTAATTTTTCTTATTTATTTCATAAGGTATTGCCGTTTATGCGACTACAACACACTGTATATAAGCGGTACAGACGAATACGGGACAGCGACAGAAACTAAAGTGAGTATTTAAAATATGAATTTAAATATCATGATAATCATCATTATCATCATCTTCATCATCATAGTCATAGTCATCATCATCATCATCATAGCCATCATCTTATGATGATCATTATCATCATCTAAAAAGAATTGCTTAACTGTATTACTAGTGAAAGCTAGTTCTAGCTAAAGCGTTTGACGCAGTCTCATTTAATTTTAAAGGATAACAGGTGAAGCTAATAAATAAAAAAGTGTTCAAAATGTCACTAAGGGCAATGATATTTTATGTATAGATACGTTATATACTCACAATATATCCAAAAAAAAATGCTTCATATGCAGTGTCAGGCACACACAAATACAAGTTTAATTTTACTTAATTTATTACATTGACAGACTGTATAAGAGAGATGGCTATAATAAAATGATATAAACAAAAAAGATAAAGATAGTTTGTCACTTCCGCGCAGGTGTAAGCAAAAGTCATAAGAATTCACCAATTAAATATAAATAAACAAATAGTTGCCATGGCAATTGGCATAGACTAACGACACAGAAGGTTCAATGTTATAGATGTTTCGTTTCCTGCACACGTAAACAAATGTGACAATTTCATTTACTATTTAATTATTATTATGAAGTTTTATTAAAATGAAAAAAACTTTTTTGGAGATATAACTGTATTAAGCATTTATTACTAGCTGTGGTGTTCGTTTTCGGTCATCATCATTTCACCCGATAAACACCCACTGCTGAGCATAGTCCTCCTTATAGAACTCCATACGGACCGATCTTACGCTATTCGTTTCAAGGCAGTTCCCGGAACCCGTACAAGGTCATCACTCCAACTTGTAGGATATAATAATAGTGGTGCCTAGATGAAAAAAAGTATGAAATAAAAGAAAGGATGAAGTATAAGCCTTTTTTATCTAAAACACAAATAAAATTTATGTTCAATAGCTATTTACAGAAAAGCAAATAGCATTTTTCGTCAGTAGCGATAATCTTTTCTTTAATGTATACGTATATTCAACATCATTTTTGCAAACAAACATTTTTGCCATCACGATTTCATTGTATATAATAAATAGATATATTTGTTAATTACATGCACTGTGTGGATTTAAATATAAAAATAATCAAGTATTTACCCAAATCGAAATTAATAAAATAACCGTTCTATTTTCAATAATCGTATCTACATGATAATCTTTGAACACAGTGTGCGCTAGCTTTGTCACACTAGTGATTGAAGCAATGTTTTATCCCTTTCATTATTTCAATACAAGTGTCAAGCAAGTGTCATTCATTAATAATTGCAAATTGTTATTTTTGCTCTAAAATTATAATATTTTAATACATTTACCTGTGATATGATATCCCTCTATCTTTCTATATTTTATTATCGTAATTTGTGCACTTTCTGAACACACAAGAAGGCATTATTGTTAATTTTAACGTTTATATCATCATGTGCGTTCGCTGTTACAAGTCACAATCTGACTGATTCCACTGGTCCCAATTAGGACCAATTCACGGTTTACGTTTTGGTGCGTTGGTAACGTATCTACCTCTTGTTTCTATATATAATATCATTGACTAAGGGCTGACTTTTCAATCCTTGGTTAAAACTTATTCGTCGAATAATGTATAAAACTACCATTTTAAAAACGAATTCTAATTGCCCGTATTTGACAGTTTACGTGACATTTTAATATTATCGTGTAATACTTTATTGGATGGATAAGTTTTATCCAAGCATTGAAAAATCGGCCCTTAAACTCTTTTAGAATAAATGTATTTCTTTCTTAATTAACTTGTGTTAATTAAGTTATTTAATAAACTAGAAAATTTATTTATTCAATTAGACTTCTTCTAGAAGCACTTTTGAATCGTCATAACATATTTTAACATTTACCACCGATTCGGAAAGCAGTATCTATGGAGAAGAACCGGCAAGAAACTCCATAGTTGTTTTAAATCATCTCAGTCATCATCATCAGCATCATCATCATCATAGACTAGTCAGTATTGCAATAAAGTAATACTTGTTTTTCAGGCTATAGAAGAAGGTCTAACCCCGCGTCAGATTTGCGACAAATACTATGAGATTCACAATAGTGTGTATCGCTGGTTTGATATCGGTTTTGATTATTTCGGAAGGACGAGTACGCAGGAACAGACTGAGTTAGTATAATAATTAATTATTTATTTATTTAGCTTCTATCGCGGGTCTTGAGCGCGGGGACCGAATCGAGAAATTCCGTAACGAAAAAACCTCACGCTCCCCACGGGGACGGGCGGAGGTGTGGCTTGAAGGCATAGCATGCAATAGCGCAACCGCCCCAGTCCCTGAGTGACACACGCCGTTTTTATTTATTTGTTTAAATAACAACATAAATTATTAGGAATTCTTGCTGTTTTGAAATTTCTAGAAAAAATATTGTAAACGAGAAAATTGTATGTATGAAAGTTTGTATTGAATTTATTGAAAAAATACTGGACAAATAAAAATTCTTTCTCCCTGTTGTGTGAAATTTACATTTAATTTAAATAAAAGAATTAATAAAATAAAAAATGTAATGTTTCTAAATTATAAATGTTTGACTACTTTTCTGAATAATTTGATACAGAATAAAGATTTTATTTCATTTCAACTCAAAATATCCTGATATGACTCAAAATCTAAAATCATACCATCAAATAACTAAATTAAAGTAATTATGAAATAATTTTATGGACATTACCATATTGAGAAGATTATTACTTTTCTTAACTTTTTACAGGATAGTACAAAAGCAGTTTATGAAACTGCTAGACAACGGTTTCATGAGCACGCAGTCAGTGGAACAGCTGTTCTGCGAGAAATGCGAGAGATTCCTGGCTGATAGGTATGTATAGCGTTAAAATAATTGCTGGAAATTGTAATAGAAATAACCTTTTTTACCACTATATTCAATAAATAATATACTTATACATATTATTATGACAAGTGAGTTTCTGTTGCTTCACTACATAGTACAAAACAAAGTCGCTTTCTGTATCCCTATGTTCCTATGTATGCTTAAATATTTAAAACTACGCAACGGATTTTGATTCGGTTTGTTTTAATAGATAGAGTGATTCAAGAGGAAGGTTTTAGTATATAATTTATAATGTTTTAGACAAAGCGGGCGAAGCCGCGGGCGGAAAGCTATTAAATAATTAAATAAGTATTTTAAACAGCTGTGACCAAAGCAGAAATGTTTTTAATATAAATTCTTATTGTATTATAAAATTTCAAGGCTGATTATTTGTTATTTTTGTGATTTATATAGACAACAATTTTCGTAAGGCGTAAGGCCAAGTGCATACTGCCATTAAGTGTCTGAAGTGTGTTATTTTTATAAATAACTACGAAGAAATTAATAAAAAATGTATGTATTCTTAATCATACGAAAATTTCAATAAAATCTAACATCTAAATTAAAGATTTTCGCAAATATTACTTTGGTGTTCCTCAAGGATCCAATCTAGGTCCTCTACTCTTCCTTCTATATATTAACGAACTTTTTGACACTTCTACTTTATATAAATTTATAAAGAATAGAAAAAATTCGATCACGAGGCGGGACTCGAACCCGCATCCTTCGCGCCATTCCGGGGCAGATGCCTAACCAACTCAGCCACTCGTGACCCGCCCGAGTAATCGAATTTATTCTATCCTTTCAGTTTTATGTGTCTTAAGGGACACACCGCGCGCCATCTATTGAGATGATTTAACAACCATCTCAACCAATATGAAGCACTTTTCAGTGAATACAATATTGTAACGATGGAACACGACCTTTTCTTGAATTTATATTTTTTTGGTTTTTATGGCATTCAAATGCTTTATAAATATAAATTTATAAAGAATAGAAAAAATTCGATCACGAGGCGGGACTCGAACCCGCATCCTTCGCGCCATTCCGGGGCAGATGCCTAACCAACTCAGCCACTCGTGACCCGCCCGAGTAATCGAATTTATTCTATCCTTTCAGTTTTATGTGTCTTAAGGGACACACCGCGCGCCATCTATTGAGATGATTTAACAACCATCTCAACCAATATGAAGCACTTTTCAGTGAATACAATATTGTAACGATGGAACACGACCTTTTCTTGAATTTATATTTTTTTGGTTTTTATGGCATTCAAATGCTTTATAAATATAAATTTATAAAGAATAGAAAAAATTCGATCACGAGGCGGGACTCGAACCCGCATCCTTCGCGCCATTCCGGGGCAGATGCCTAACCAACTCAGCCACTCGTGACCCGCCCGAGTAATCGAATTTATTCTATCCTTTCAGTTTTATGTGTCTTAAGGGACACACCGCTCGGGCGGGTCACGAGTGGCTGAGTTGGTTAGGCATCTGCCCCGGAATGGCGCGAAGGATGCGGGTTCGAGTCCCGCCTCGTGATCGAATTTTTTCTATTCTTTATAAATTTATATTTATAAAGCATTTGAATGCCATAAAAACCAAAAAAATATAAATTCAAGAAAAGGTCGTGTTCCATCGTTACAATATTGTATTCACTGAAAAGTGCTTCATATTGGTTGAGATGGTTGTTAAATCATCTCAATAGATGGCGCGCGGTGTGTCCCTTAAGACACATAAAACTGAAAGGATAGAATAAATTCGATTACTCGGGCGGGTCACGAGTGGCTGAGTTGGTTAGGCATCTGCCCCGGAATGGCGCGAAGGATGCGGGTTCGAGTCCCGCCTCGTGATCGAATTTTTTCTATTCTTTATAAATTTATATTTATAAAGCATTTGAATGCCATAAAAACCAAAAAAATATAAATTCAAGAAAAGGTCGTGTTCCATCGTTACAATATTGTATTCACTGAAAAGTGCTTCATATTGGTTGAGATGGTTGTTAAATCATCTCAATAGATGGCGCGCGGTGTGTCCCTTAAGACACATAAAACTGAAAGGATAGAATAAATTCGATTACTCGGGCGGGTCACGAGTGGCTGAGTTGGTTAGGCATCTGCCCCGGAATGGCGCGAAGGATGCGGGTTCGAGTCCCGCCTCGTGATCGAATTTTTTCTATTCTTTATAAATTTATATTTATAAAGCATTTGAATGCCATAAAAACCAAAAAAATATAAATTCAAGAAAAGGTCGTGTTCCATCGTTACAATATTGTATTCACTGAAAAGTGCTTCATATTGGTTGAGATGGTTGTTAAATCATCTCAATAGATGGCGCGCGGTGTGTCCCTTAAGACACATAAAACTGAAAGGATAGAATAAATTCGATTACTCGGGCGGGTCACGAGTGGCTGAGTTGGTTAGGCATCTGCCCCGGAATGGCGCGAAGGATGCGGGTTCGAGTCCCGCCTCGTGATCGAATTTTTTCTATTCTTTATAAATTTATATTTATAAAGCATTTGAATGCCATAAAAACCAAAAAAATATAAATTCAAGAAAAGGTCGTGTTCCATCGTTACAATATTGTATTCACTGAAAAGTGCTTCATATTGGTTGAGATGGTTGTTAAATCATCTCAATAGATGGCGCGCGGTGTGTCCCTTAAGACACATAAAACTGAAAGGATAGAATAAATTCGATTACTCGGGCGGGTCACGAGTGGCTGAGGTGGTTAGGCATCTGCCCCGGAATGGCGCGAAGGATGCGGGTTCGAGTCCCGCCTCGTGATCGAATTTTTTCTATTCTTTATAAATTTATATTTATAAAGCATTTGAATGCCATAAAAACCAAAAAAATATAAATTCAAGAAAAGGTCGTGTTCCATCGTTACAATATTGTATTCACTGAAAAGTGCTTCATATTGGTTGAGATGGTTGTTAAATCATCTCAATAGATGGCGCGCGGTGTGTCCCTTAAGACACATAAAACTGAAAGGATAGAATAAATTCGATTACTCGGGCGGGTCACGAGTGGCTGAGTTGGTTAGGCATCTGCCCCGGAATGGCGCGAAGGATGCGGGTTCGAGTCCCGCCTCGTGATCGAATTTTTTCTATTCTTTATAAATTTATATTTATAAAGCATTTGAATGCCATAAAAACCAAAAAAATATAAATTCAAGAAAAGGTCGTGTTCCATCGTTACAATATTGTATTCACTGAAAAGTGCTTCATATTGGTTGAGATGGTTGTTAAATCATCTCAATAGATGGCGCGCGGTGTGTCCCTTAAGACACATAAAACTGAAAGGATAGAATAAATTCGATTACTCGGGCGGGTCACGAGTGGCTGAGTTGGTTAGGCATCTGCCCCGGAATGGCGCGAAGGATGCGGGTTCGAGTCCCGCCTCGTGATCGAATTTTTTCTATTCCTTATAAATTTATATTTATAAAGCATTTGAATGCCATAAAAACCAAAAAAATATAACTTCTACTTTATTTTTCATTAATAATTATTTATTTTTTATTATATTCAATTTAGATTCGTGGAAGGCACATGTCCGCACCCGGGATGTCTCTACGACAGTGCTCGTGGTGATCAATGTGATAAGTGCGGCAAATTGATAAACGCTATAGACCTGATACAGCCGAGGTGTAAAGTTTGCGCGCATTCGCCGAGCGTGAAACCGAGCGAACAGCTGTTCATTGAGTTGGGGCAGGTGAGTGTGGGAGTAAGTGAAGTCCCGTGTCCCCGTAGTGGGGTAAGGGGCAGATGCATTATGCATACATCTGTTTCACTGATCGATTTTCTTTAGGGACAAGTAGGTGATCAGCCTTCTGTGTCCTACCAGACCGAGACATTTTTTTTTTCTTCGTCTCCACCGGGAATCGAACCCAGGACCCCTCGGTTCTACGCTCACGCGCCAACCACTGTACCAAGGAGGCGGTGAGTGTGGGAGTAGTGAATATATTATTTAATGAATAATGTGAATGAATGACAAATTAATTAGACACTTTGATTATTAGAAATGTAACAAAATAATTTGCACGCTGTTAAATAACGGCTAAACATGCTGTAATATTATATTGTAAGTTATAACACCCTAAAATACCATGTTTAAATGCAAATAAAGGATTTATTTATAATTAAAACAAATGGAGTTATTATAACTGCGTTAAAAACAACCGACTTCAAACTTGCACTTGCAACATTTACAAATACAGACAAAAATGATCATAAAATAAAAACTACTGGGCCTATCCGAATAAAATTTTTATGCGACCAATTCGACACCATCCCGCATCGAACAAAAAAGAATCACGTAAATCGGTTCAGAAACCTCGGAGTAATCGGTGTACATACATAAATAAAAACATACCGGCCGAATTGATAACCTCCTCCTTTTTTTGAAGTCGGTTAAAAAAAAGAAAACTTATTAGACGACGGTACCATAGACATTTGCAGAGACAGATAGTACGAAACAAGGTAAAATAGAAATATTTGCATGCTGCTATTTGACGGGGTATAGTACGTTTCCCTTTGCGAGTTGGCACAAGAGTACCGAAGAATGCTTGATTCCTATAGAAGAGTTTGTATGTTTGAACGCGCTAATCTCGGAAACTACTGGTCCGATTTGAAAAATCCTTTCGGTGTTAGAAAGCCCATTTATCGAGGAAGGCTATAGGCTATATATCATCACGCTAAGACCAACAGGAGCGGAGCAATGCGGGTGAAACCGCGGGGAACAGCTAATTACTGATATAAAAATATTGAATGTTTTCATGTTCAACATTATGTAAATTTATTTTAACAACCACAATTCTAAAGCCTTATTATAAACGAAATTTCAAAACCTGTATATTTTTATATGTATTTATCTCTTACCCTATTTTCAATTTATGCACTTCTCGATACGTAAATACGTCCATCACATTTATAACACCAATATTTTTTTAAGTTTAGAGCCTTATAATTGACTAGCTGCTCCGCGTGGTTTCACCCCCGTGGCTCCACCCCTGTTGGTCGTAGCGTGATGGTATATAGCCTATAGCCTTCCTCGATAAATGGGCTATCTAACACCGAAATAATTTTTCAAATCGGACCAGTAGTTCCCGAGATTAGCGCGTTCAAACAAACAAACTCTTCAGCTTTATAATATTAGTATAGATTTTTCAATTGAAATTGCAATTTTTTTTCTTTACCATTAGCTAGAACCGTCAATACGTACCTGGGTGTCTTCCACGGAGTCCGGGTGGTCAGCCCCCGCTCGGGCGGTGACGAGGGCCTGGTTAAGAGAGGGGCTTCGCCCCCGGGCCGTTACAAGGGATCTGAAGTGGGGCGTGCCTGTGCCCTTGCCACAGTATAAACATAAGGTAAGCTACTTTTGTGAACTAAAAAATAAACTTTGCTGGTTTTTTTTTTTTCATACTTCCTGCTCCTTTTCTGACCGAAAAAAAACTTAAGTAACAGTATAACTTACCACTAATTGGATTTACAAGCTTGAAAATATACTTACTACAACCGAAAGAATTTTTCAAATAGGACCAGAGTAGTTCCTGAGATTAGCGCGTTCAAACAAACAAACTCTTCAGCTTTATAATATTAGTATAGATATAGTTATTTCGTGTTCAAAATTTGCCATATAACTTGTTTTACTTTGTAAAAAACTTTGATTTGTATAAATAATTTCATAAAAAGCTCATAAAATACCTCATTTCTAATTTACTTTTGAAAACCAAACACGATAAATTGTATAATTAAAACCTATATTATAAAAACTATATGCTTGCTAATAAATATAATTAAAATTTAGGTATTCTACGTGTGGTTCGATGCGCCCATAGGCTACACCAGTATAACGCAATGTGCAACTAAACAGTATGAAAAATGGTGGAAACCGGAAAAGGAATACGATGTAAGTATAAATATACATAAAATAATTAAAAATCATTGAGGTAATAGTACTACGTATGGAGGAGACACCACGAACAAAATCTGTGCGCCATTTTTTTGCTCTAACTATATTTTAAAAATTATTATCTAGTTAGGTACTTACCGATGAAAGTTATTCCTTTGCACTTTTCCGTATTATTTGTGCAATATCGTAACACACACGAAGGCATATTTGATGCGTTTCACTTTAAAACAAATAAAAAATGAGCGTGCAGTTACGCCATATGGCGTATGTTGAGCGGAACATAAGTGATGTAGGCGGTGTCGTCTCCATATGTATATCTCAATGTTAAAAATATACATATAATTATCATTTATACGTGTTAAAAAGGAAGTTAATCTGTGATATCGATTAAAGTTTGACGGTTGAATTTGATACTTTAATTTTATGGCATTCAAATGCCTTATAAATATTTTTTTAAAGTATAGAATTTTGGCAGAACGTGGGTTCCAATTCCGTTTCGTGATCGATTTTATTTCTATTCTTTAAAGAATATTACGTTTCCTTGTTTGTTTCAATGAAAAAATAAATTACAATATACATATATGAATGTATCAGCAGTTAAAATTATTCTAGATATACAATAAACAACTATACTCAGAATAACGATCAAAAATTGTTAAATTGGTTTTGTTACCTACCTGTGTTTTGCTGAAAATAAATAATTTTTCATTTTCATTTTCATTTTCATTAAAATAATTGTCCAAAGCAAAACTCTGCTTACGCGTGTAATAGGCAGAGTTTTCTCATAAGCGATTCAATAGACTTTGACCATTACTGCCACGAAATAAGGTGCTAATTTCAATGAATGTACATAAAGTACAATAAAGTACTTCAATTAATAAATAACATCATTATTAAAACTTTTAAATTGTAACAAATTCAAGAAACTAAAGCCTGTGTTACAATAAAAATTTGTTTTTTAAATAAATAAATGTTTTTCTTTGTTTTTAGGTGAAACTATACCAATTTATGGCGAAAGACAACGTTCCGTTCCACGCTATAATGTTCCCGGCGAGTGCTATAGGAGCTAACGATGGAACGAAACTAGTTGATTATATATTCGCTACTGGTAAGTTCGCTTCGCTTTCGCTTTCGCTTTTGATTCGCGTCTTTTATTATACCTAGAGATAACATAGGTTTTTTATAAACATTGTAGGAATGAGATAGATTTTAATTTAACACTAGCTTCAGCCCGCGGCTTCGACCGCGTGGTGTTTTTTCGCAATAAAAGGTAGCCTAAGTCAATCTTTAGACCCTGAGAAAGATCAGGGTCTAAAGATTGTCTGTGCCAAATTTCATCAAAATCGGTTGAGAGGTTTAAGCGGGAAAGCGTAACAGATAGACAGACAGAGTTACTTTCGCATTAATAATATTAGTAGGGATAGCAGTTTACGTAAATTGACTACACTATTTATTATTATTAACTAGCTTTTCGCCCGCGGCTTCGCCCGCTTGGTCTAAAATTAAATTCTATATACTAAAACCCTCCTCTTGAATCACTCTATCTATTAAAAAAAACCGCATCAAAATCCGTTGCGTAGTTTTAAAGATTTAAGCATACAAAGGGACATAGGGACAGAGAAAGCGACTTTGTTTTATACTATGTAGTGAAGCAGTTTACGTAATTTAACTACACTCTTTATTATTATGATTAATTTTAATGTTTGGACTTATTAGTATCCTACTAATATTATAAATGCGAAAGTTTGTATGGATGTTTGTTACTCTTTCACGTAAAAACTACTGAACCGATTACAATGAAATTTAGCACATATATAGAGGGTAACTTGGATTAAGACAAAGGATAGTTTTTATCCCGGAAATCCCACGGGAACGGGAACTATGCGGGTTTTCCTTTGCAAACGCAGGCGAATCCGCGGGCGGAAATCTAGTACTTAAAAAAAGTATTTTTTAATACTGCTTCTCTTATTATAGTAGAGCCATTTTAATAGGCAACATTTGACAGTTCAACAAAATTCAACAACGTAACCTAGTAACGACGACATAGAATAACATGATATTTCGTTTTGTTAGAACTGCACATTTGCTTAACTTTTTTCAATTACGATTACTTACATATTTATAATAATAATGACCGATACAAGTAATTTTAGGATTTGATTTTACTGACAAACCATTCTAAACAAAATAAACAATTTCTGATTTAAAGAACTGACGTCGCTACAATTTTGTGTCAATAAACCTTTTTTCTTTTTAAATACCAGAGACGTTACTCTAAAAATCGAAATCTGACATCTAGAATCGAATGCATTGATTACTTGGGAATAAAAATTATCATAAATTATTGACATGTGTTTCAAGTTCGATTGACAAATGTTTCAAGTCCGTATCGATTAATTCACTTTAATCGATGTTTTTAAGCAGATTACCACCCTATGAAGATAAAATTGATAGACGTCAAATGTTGCCTATTAAATTGGCTCGACTATAGATAGATATATTTTATTATTTATAACATCCGTTATATTTATATTAAAAAGAAGGGTTTTTCTAATAATACTGTTTCGTAAATACCATATTATTAACCGAAAATACTATAATTTTTCAGAATATTTGAATTACGAAGAAGGCAAATTCTCCAAATCTCGCGGTGTCGGTGTATTTGGTACAGATGCACAGGTAAGTGATATGCTATTTATCCGACTGCTATAAAAAGAGGTTGACCGCGAATCGAGGGGTTCTGGGTTCGATTCCCGGTGGAGACGAAGAAAAAAAAATGTCTCGTTCTGGTAGGACACAGAAGGCTGATCACCTACTTGTACCTAAAGAAAATCGATCAGTGAAACAGATGTATGCATAATGCATCTGGCCCTTACCCCACTAGGGGACATGGGACTTCACACTTTTTATAAAAAGAGGTTGTATATGTATTTATCTTTAACCAGCAATTCGGATTTTCTAAATTAGATAAATTCAACGAAATGATGATTTAACCTTAAATTAAAAATAAATACTAGATCACTTGGCACAAACAATTAAAGGGGAAGATTTAACAGGTGAATGAGAAAGGCAAAAAAATAATTTTACTTGAATAAAAATTAAAAACAGTATATCTCGTAACTAGCTGCTCCGCGCGGTTTCACCCGCGTGGCTCCGCTCCTGTTGGCTGTAGCGTGATGATATATAGCCTATAGCCTTCCTCGATAAATGAGCTATCTAACACCGAAAGAATTTTTCAAATCGGACCAGTAGTTCCCGAGATTAGCGCGTTCAAACAAAAAAACTCCTAAGCTTTATAAAGTAAAAAAAAGGTGATAATAAATATTAATAATATATCTTTAATGTAAATGTCTGCATGTGACAATCATTTAGTTATTATAACAAATACATTCATAAATACTTTATACATATCTATACTAATATTATAACGCTGAAGAGTTTGTTTGTTTGTTTGAACGCGCTAATTTCGGGAACTACTGGTCCGATTTGAAAAATTCTTTCGGTGTTAGATAGCCCATTTATCGAGGAAGACTATAGGCTATATATCATCACGCTAAGACCAACAGGAGCGGAGCCACGGGGGTGAAACCGCGGAGCACGGCTAGTTAATAAAAAAAATGTGTGCGTGTACTAGTGTACACACGTAAGAAGTGAAACTTCTTTATGACCTTAATTTTCAAAAAATAATTTACTATATGCAACTTTACAGAAATACGTCGAATCACGCGTGGTAGGGATAAGAAAAAGATGGCGCGTAACGGAAAAATGTCACGCGTAACGAAAAAATGTTACACTAAATTTTTTTCCAACCCCGATATAGAAGTTTCACTTCAATAAATTATTAAATTACAGGATACAGGTATACCATCTGACGTATGGCGTTTCTACCTCGCCAGCATTCGTCCAGAAACGTCAGATTCTAGTTTCAATTGGACTGAGCTTGTTACACGGTGAGTTTTAAGATATATAATTTTATTTATTTTTTTATTTTTCTTTATTAGGGATAATAAACAGCAGAACAGTGGTTAATTGTACAATAAAACTTAGTCTATATACAGGTATAACTGTCCAACCAACAACATTATCCACAGTTTGGATACATACATTTTTATATGTGCAACAAATGCGAATAAGAAAAAATAAATATAAATGTGCACTATAAGGAATTTAATTAAGTGGCTAGTCGTTATATTATTTAATGTTGATCATAGAAATTGTAATTTAAGTGGCTATCTGAAAATTAACATAAATATGTATAACTTTGAACTTATTTCACCTCTGACAGACAAAAATATAAAAAACTATATGTATGTATGTTTGTTTATTCACAGCAACAATTCAGAACTGCTGAACAACCTGGGTAACTTCTGTCACCGTTCCCTAAGTTTCTGTGTGAATTCGTTCAACGGAAGAATACCTGAAGCGAAGTTGAACAGTTCGGACTATGAGCTCTTCGCGTTGGTCAATAGGGAGGTTGTTGGTAAGTAATCAAATTAATTTTCTATACTAATACTAGCTTACCGCCCCCGGCTTCGCCCGTTTTCTCTGAAACGATTTGAGATTTAAACTATCCTATCTCTCAAGTTGGATCGAACTGCACATGGTGTGCGAATTTTATTATAATCGGTTAAGTGGTTTAGGAGTCCATTGAGGACAAACATTGTGACACGAGATTTATATAATAGATTAAGATTAAGATAAGATTATAAAGAGGAAAGGTTTGTAATTATGTATGGTTTTCACGCATAAACTACTGGAGCGATTTTGATGAAATTTGGCACAGTGCAATCTTTAGACCCTGAGAAATAATATAGGCCTTTTATTGCGAAATATGTACCACGGGCGTAGCTGGGGCGGACCGCTAGTATTGAATAAAATGGATTTATAAAATAAAAAACAGCATCTCCCCATCTAAAAGGAAATTCTCTTTATTCTCATTCTTATGTTTCTTATCTCATTGTTTTTGAAGTTTCTTTAGCGCTTTGAGAGTAAAAATTCAAGATGCGCAAAACGCGTCATGGCAAAACCGTCACGACATGGAGCAAGGCGACGATCTTGGTATCTTTGAAACTTGCACAAGAAGTTTTACTTCTGATACACATGTGAACATACGCTCTTTTTTTGTTCGTAAAAGTTTTTAACATTGACGATAAAACCTATACAATTCTAACGTGTTTGTTTTTATTAATTTATTTTATTTAATTAAGTTTTATTTTATTTTATTTAAATAAGTTTTCCTCTAATTTCAAGCGTATGTCCAAAATATGGAACGTGGTAGACTGCGCGAAGCCCTACGCCATGTATTAAGTGTTTCGAGACTTGGCAACCAGCACATGCAGAGCGAACAGCCCTGGGTACTGCTTAAAGGGAGCGAGGAAGATAAGTGAGTATTCCAACTAAAACTCAAACTCACAATTACACCATACACCTCACACACACTTTCACTTACATTCAACACTTACACTTTACGCTCATTCAATAGCATATACACTTTAGTACGTTTTTTTAGTGGTTTAGTACGTATTATTAGTGAGTATTCGAACTCAAATTCAACAACAAAATGTGTCAAACTCACACTTACCCTATACACATCACACTGACACTACACTCACACTTTACACTTACACCAACACTCACTCATTCAATACCTTAAAGCACACTTACACTGTATACTCACTAACATTTTTACACTAACTCATACTTTGCCCTCAACACTAACACTTTACTTACACTTTAGTAGTATCATTTTAACTACCTATATTGCAGAATATGCTCCTTATCAACAATTTTCTGCACTTTCAATTTCATTATCTTATTTTTCCAAGATTTTTTACCAATTTTAGATACTATTGACTGAATGGCCGGTTGGCTTGGTTGGTAGTGACCCTGCCTTCCAAGCCAGAGGTCGTGGGTTCTATTCCCACCCGGGGCAAATATTTGTGTGATGAACATAGATGTTTGCTCTGTGTCTGGGTGTTAATTATCCATATAAGTATTTATTTAAAATTATATATGTATGTTTATCAGCCATCTGGTTTCCATAATACAAGCGAAAGCTTAGTATGGGATCACATCGTGCCGTGTGTGAAAATAGTCGCAATATATTTATTTATTTATTTATTCTTCACTGTATAGGAAATACAAAATGAAGACGACACAAAATAAAAGATACAATCGGCATACAGTGGGTGGCCTTATGGCTATAAGCCATATTTATTTATTTATTGTTTATTTATATATTTTTCCCCCTATTTTTGCAGAATCCGCGCCGCAACAGCGATATCCGTGTGTTGCCAGCTTGTAGCATTACTGTGTGCGCTGGCAACCCCGTACATGCCGCACACGGGCCGCAGACTGCTCGCGCAATTGAACGCTGGCAACACTTGTTTGAGGATCAACCCTACGTAAGTTTTTTTAAACTATTGTAGGGGTTTTGCTGACTTACAAAACACATAATGTAATAATAAATTTAATGTATTATATACAGTGTGAAACTTCCGATTGACATCGCCGGACGTTTACGCCGTGCGCAATAAATATGTATGCTTCGTAAGCGATTATTTCATTTAGTACACCCAAACACCTAAACTATTTTGCTTTTTTTGGAACGAAGTTTCTTATTGCTAGTAATGAGGCTAGGCGAGCGTCACAAAAAATCCTCACTTTTGCTGTAGTGCAGGGGTTCCCAATCTTTTTCAGCTCGCGGCGCAGTTTCATGTTAAGTTTTTTGTCTAAAAAATGTTTCAATTCGGAGATATCTTTAACTAAACTTTTTTTTTTAATTCTAACTAACTTGAGAGTAATATTAAAATATTCATACTATATCAATATTTTCAGGAATCCATCGCTAATCCAATACTTACCAGTCGGCCATGTTATCGGAAAACCGGAGCCGCTTTTCGCGAAAATATCCCCAGAATTGGCGGACACTTTACGAGAGAAGTACAAGGGCACACAGACGGAAAGAGCTCAGGTATCTATATCGATCAATTTTTAAAAGAAAAATATTTTTTTTGTGATTTTTCGTATCATTACTAGGAAAAAATGTTCTCATAAACCTACTGAAACTACAAAAACTCATAAATACCCATTAACCCATAAAACATAATCTCACAAACCCATAAACTCATAAACCTACTGATGCTACAAAATCACAATTTTTTTTTTTTTTTTAATTGGCTTATACATAATTGGGGTATTTCCAATAAATAGAATCCTCGGGAATATACAGAATGGGGGACAATTTTTTTATGGGCATATGGAAAAAAACATCTTTTGAATGACATTCATTATTAACAAAAAAAAAAAACATTAAAAATGTCGTATTTTTCGTTAATTTTATCATAACAATTTACAGATTTTTTTTAAGTTTAAGTTATATAATATTCTATCTAAAAAATAAACATTTAAGAAATGAATTTTTTATTGTTTTAGCAAAACGGTGAAGCAGCGAAAACGTCAAGTGCATCTAATGTGGCTGAATTGGAAAAAGCTATCGCGGCTCAAGTAAGTCTTTATATTTATATAATAACTAGCTTTCCGCCCGTGGCTTCGCCCGCGTTTTGAAAGAAAAACCCGCATAGTACCCATTCCCGTGGGATTTCTGGGATGAAACCTATCCTATGTGTTAATCCAAGTTACCGTGTTACAGTGTTCTCTATATGTGTGCTAAATTTCATTGTAATCGGTTTAGTAGTATTTGCGTGAAAGAGTAACAAACACACACACGACCTCACAAACTTTCGCCTTTATAATATTAGTAGGATTTAATAGCCCTGCATTTTTGCGGAATTTATGTTGATTGTGATATTATGTGTAATCTACACTAATATTATAAAGAGGAAGACTTTGTTTGTTTGATTGTTAGAATAGGCTCGTAAACTACTGGACCGATTTTGATGAAATTTGGCACAGATAATCTTTAGACCCTCAGAAAGAACATAGGCTACCTTTTATTGCGAAATATGTACCGCGGGCGAAGCCGGGGCGGACCGCTAGTACTAAATACTATAATAATATATTTATAAAAACTAAATGGACGGAAAAAAACAGCACAAAAAAATTTTTTTTTGTCTCCATACTGTATTATTATTGATAAGATTTTGAAAGAAAATCATTTTTTTTCGGTAATTTTTACTTTTTTTTCAAAAACAGGGCGAAAAAGTGCGCCAACTGAAAGCGTCGACAAAAGACAAATCAGTGTGGCAACCCGAAGTGAATAAACTATTGGAACTAAAGAAACAACTGACACTTGCGCAAGCAACGCCGCAGGGCAACACTGTGCAAGGCGGTGGTGATGATGTTGCTAGCATTGAAAAAGCTATCGCTGAACAGGTATGAAAATTAATTGTTTTTTTTTTTATTATTAAATTAAGGTATAATTTGTGATGTGTAACTTGTTTAGGAGCAAAATTTCAAGGTCGCGTCATTGCAATACCGTCACGTCATGAAGGCGATCATTTTGGTATCTATGAATCTTGCCAAAGAAGTTTCACTGCTGACACACGTGCTCGGTACACACGCTCTTTTTTTATATGACTAAATAAATCTATAATTTTTGTATAAACAGCTTCTTCAAAATTCGAATATTTGAACAAGAAAAAAATACATTATTTTTTTGATGTCTGCTTTTACCATCAATGAGAGTTTATAAATAACTAGCGGTCCGCCCCGGCTTCGTCCGTGGTACATATTTCGCAATAAAAAGTAGCCTATGTCCTTTCTCGGGTATCAAAATATCTCCATACCAAATTTCATGCAAATTGGTTCAGTAGTTTAGGCGTGATTGAGTAACAGACAGACAGAGTTACTTTCGTATTTATAATATTAGTATGGATTAATTTTTCAAAACCGTAAAAGTTTTTCCATAGATACTTATCAACTCAGAACCTTTTTTTAAAAAACCTTAATTTAAAGAGTATAAAAATTAAAAAACTAGCTTTCCGCCTGCGGCTTCGCCCGCGTGCGTTTCAAAAAAAAAACCCGCATAGTTCCCGTTCCCGTGGAATTTCCGGGATAAAACCTAGCCTATGTTACTCGTGCATAATGTAGCTTTCGAATGGTGAAAGAATTTTTAAAATCGGTCCAGTAATTTATGAGCCTATTCATTACAAACAAACAAACAAACAAAGTTTTCCTCTTTATAATATTAGTGTGGATAAAAATAAAGACATTATTTTCACAGGGCGATAAAGTTCGACAACTTAAAGCGTCAACAAAAGACAAAGCAGTGTGGCAACCCGAAGTGAATAAATTGCTAGAGTTGAAAAAGAAGTTGGCTAACGCGCAGGCGAATCAGGCAACACCGGCCAGTGACAGCGGGGATAGTGTTGCCAGCTTGGAGAAGGCTATTGCTGAACAGGTAACATTATAATAAGTTATTTTATATAAAAAATATAATTATTGGTTTAATCTTAATATATATAAATCTCGTGTCACAATGTTTGTCATCAATGGACTCCTAAACCACTTAACCGATTATAATAAAATTCGCACACCATGTGCAGTTCGATCCAACTTGAGAGATAGGATAGTTTAAATCTCAAATCGTTTTAGAGAAAGCGGGAGAAGCCGCGGGCGGTAAGCTTGTTTTTATATATAACTAGCGGTCCGCCCCGGCTTCGCCCGTGGTACATATATGCGTTTTCTCTACAAGAACCATCGTCGTACGTCATGGAATATAATAAAAAAAGAATTATCGAAATCGGTTCCGCCGTTCACACGTGATGCCGTGACAACGCGAAACGGGTTTCATTTTTAAATATATAGTTACGCGTTTTTATAGACTTAAAAGTAGGTTTGTGTGAATGAAATATAAAAAAAAAATCCTACATTCTACGAATTTCTTTTATATAAGAATCATCGGATTTGCGAACGCAGAAAGTTTCATTAAATTCGGTTCAGTAGTTTTTGTTACACTTATTATCTGTTACTGAAAATTCTCATGTACATACATAGAATACAGTATTGTAATAAAATTTTGGTATTTCGTCTATTATTAATTATGTATAAGAAATATGTTTGCTTGTTTCACAAAGATAAATAAAATAAAATAATTGTTTTTTGTTTTTAGGGTGACAAGGTGCGAAAATTAAAAGCGTCGACCAAAGACAAGTCGGTCTGGCAACCGGAAGTCAATGTGTTGCTAGATCTAAAGAAACGTCTTGCCGCAGCGCAGAGTAAATAAATGTCAAATAAAGATTAAAAAGACCGTGTCAGAAGTGAAACTTCTTTGGCAACATTCAAAGATACCAAAATCGTCGCCTCACGCCATGACGTGACGGTATTGCCATGACGCGACCTTGAAATTTGACTCTCAACGCGCCTAAAGAAGTTTCACTACAAAAATTTAACAAAAAATGTTCTGAGTATTACCGTACAGTGTTTTTATTTGTATATACGTGTAGTAAGTTATTATGAAAAAAAAATTACGTGTGTCACTCGGGAACTGGGGCGGTTGCGCTATTGCATGCTATGCCTTCAAGCCACACCTCCGCCCGTCCCCGTGGGGAGCGTGAGGTTTTTTCGTTACGGAATTTCTCGATTCGGTCCCCGCGCTCAAGGCCCGCGATAGAAGCTATGCAATGGCTTAATATTTTTGGCGTAAATGAAAACAAAATATGGCTTGAAAAATCATTTTGTGCAATGTCAAATTATAAAGAGGTGGATAAGATGTATCATCATTGGTATATTATGACAAAAAATATTTTTTCTTAAGTATAGAAATAATGACATTACATTGTAGTATTAAAAATCGCTCAATCTATATTTATAACTAGCTGTGCTCCGCGGTTTCACCCGCATTGCTCCGCTCCTGTTGGTCTTAGCGTCATGAAAGCCTATTTATAGTCTTCGTCGATAAATGTGCTATCTAACACCGAAATAATTTTTTAAATCGGACCAGTAGTTCCTGAGATGAGCGCATTCAAACAAACAAACTTTTCAGCTTTATAATCTATACTAATATTATCAACCAACAGAAGCTGTTCCGCGCGGGTGAAACCGCGGGGCACGGCTAGTCATGTAATAATCTTATTCAAAATTCACTGGTACATTTTTCTATAGAATTTTAATTTATTGAAGTGAAACTTCTTTATCGGGGTTGGAAAAAAATTTAGTGTAACATTTTTTCGTTACGCGTGACATTTTTCCGTTACGCGCCATCTTTTTCTTATCACTACCACGCGTGGTTCGACGTATTTCTGTAAAGTTGCATATAGTAAATTATTTTTTGAAAAATAAGTTCATAAAGAAGTTTCACTTCTTACGTGTGTACACTAGTACACGCACACATTTTTTTTTACTTATAATATACCAATGATCTATTTTGTACATGTGTTCATTACTATGCATTGTAATGGTATTTATTGTTAGATCTTAAGATTATTTAGAACTGATTTCTCAATAAGATTTCTATGAAGTATTCTGTGTTTTATTTTACCCCTTCAATCACTACATAGTATAAACAAAGTCGCTTTCTCTGTCCCTATGTCCCTTTGTATGCTAAAATCTTTAAAACTACGCAACGGATCTTGATGCGGGTTTTTTTAATATACAGAGTGTTTCAAGAGGAAGGTTTTAGTATATATTTATTTATTTACTCTTCAATAAAACTATACATAGAAAACTTATTGCTAATATGCAGAACAAAAAAAAAACAGTATAGTTTATTAGGCGGCCTTATCACTTAGAAGTGATCTCTTCCAGGCAACCTGGGCAAAAGGTAACAAGTATATAATTTATTAGGTTTAGACAAAGCGGGCGAAGCCACGGGCGGTAAGCTAGTAATAGTATAAAAGCATTAATAATGGAATTTGATTCATAAAAGAAACTAATTATTCACCTACTAGTTGTGCTAAGTACAAGTGGACGAAGCCGCGTGCAAAATCATGTATTTCTATAGCTCATGTGTTATTCTGACGTATAACCTACATTCCTGTAAAGTTTCATCCAAATCGGTCCTGTATTTTTTAAGTGAAAGAGTAACAGACATCCATCCGTACTATCATATTACTTTCGTAGTATTAGTATATGTTTAGTAGTATTTGCGTGAAAGGGTAACAAACATCCATACATCCTCACAAACTTTCGCATTTATAATATTAGTAAATAAAAACGCTCGTAAACATTAGTCATAGATATGTGTAAAATTCATAAAAATTTCTGAAAATAAGGTTTCTTCTAAAATTATGATGGTGTATTTGCACATTCGTGTCGTCTCGTGACAAAGATATATTCCACGAAACATTCTTATACGAATGTAAATAAGACGCAATTCGCAAACCACTGATCGCACATAATATGTTTTCCCTTAGAAAGCTAGAGGGAGGGCTCAATATGCAGCAGCTCAGTTATAATAATGTACTCTGTGAGCAAGCATATAATATTATCAATAAGCCAAAGAGTACTATAATAATACGCGGCAGCAATAAGCTCAGTAGTCTGAAGCCTCAACAAGCGACTACTAATAAATTACTTGCTCAGTGGCGACTACAGCGACATCAGCGTCTAATAAATTACCGTCAATTACCGTATTCTATCATAATCTTCTTATTACCTATTATTATCGATAGATGGCGCTAGGTGTCAGTCATGTTATCCTTTTTAGAGCACTTTTAGAGCATGATAGTTGATACGGGGGCCTAGACAAAAACCAAGCGTTTTCAATGCAAGCGTTTTCCGCTCACGCTAAGGTTTTGACATTAGCGTGTTGAAATTGGTAGACAAGTTACACATGGAACGCTGAACGCCCATTCCGCAGCGTTATCCGAAACATTCTATAATTAGTCTATGGAATAGTGTGTAGCAAGTGTCAACTGTCAATTGTCAAAGAGTCAGTAGGTATCTGTTACTGTCAAAGTTCAAACATTGATCCATTTCCAAATGCGACTAAAAGTAAAAATTGCTATTTTAGTAATTATGAATAATATGGCTATTTAAAATGTTATGATGATTAATATAAGTAACCTATAAGCATACAAAATAGTATGAACTCAGACGAATTCGGGTATATTTGGTATGGTGACGTTTGTTCTTTGTAATGTCTTAATTTATCACTGTCGTTTTAATTCTTTGCTAATTTTTTTATAGTTTTGCCTCATAAAGGGGATAAATGATGCATCAAAAATTTGCTTTTAATCGTGAAACAGGAAAATATAACTTTGATTCGCTTCCCGGTAACCGATTGAGCTGAAATTTTGTATATGTATGTAAATTGGATAGCGATGAAACATGACATAGAGCTGATTTGATGAGTTTGGGCTGATTCGTATTGAAAAATACACTAAAAATTATTAAATAAAAATAACTGCGTTAAAAACAACCGACTTCAAAAACGGAAAAGTAAAATATAAAAAAGATTTGATATTATTAATTACTACATATTATTTAGATGTGATACTAAAAAGGTTTGAAGTCGGCGCCAAGCACTAAACACTTAGTATTAAGCTGGTGCACCAACATTAATAATAATGTAATTAAGGACATTTTGTATTTGAAGCTTTTTAATTATATTTTGTTATTATTTTTTAAAACTCCTTTTATACTACAAATATTAATTTTATAAGTGCATATATTATTAATAAAACATATTATTTTAAAGAATATTTTTAATTTTTATCTTCAATGGAAATGAAATTTTTACATTGCTTTCACAAATTACTAACACAATATACTGTTATACACTAATAATAATAATAAATGATAATACACAAGTAAGAAATACTTTACTTTTTTTAGTACAAGTACTACACCGAATTAGAATTTAAGTAACATTATTATGTTCTGCCCTTCATTCTCAATGGTCAGATAATTTTTACCTGGGGAATAAATGTTGCGGTTTGACAGCTTTTGTATAGATATCTGGCTATTGAAAAATCAGCCCTTATACTATGTATTCTATGCCTAATGTAATTAAATATGATATTTATTCATATTCACTTGTTGCATTCCTTAATGTATAAAATATGTTACAAAAGAATAAGATTAAAACTACATAAACAAAATTATAACTACTACTTACTAATATAAAATTAATTGAACAATAAAATATGCATAGTGTATATTAATATTAAATATTAATGAAACATATTTGACAGAAAATAGGAACCATGTTATACCTTCAACTTGGAAATGAGGTTTTGTTATATTATTACTTTCACAAATCACTTACACCTAGACCATTACACACTAAGTAATACTTTAACTATTACAACTACTTAAAATTATACTCATGAATTAAAGTCTGGATAAAAGATTATTCAGTACTGCCCTTCCTTGGAGTAGCTCACTTTGACTACTAGCAGCACCAACACTATCAAATGCATTCTCAGGTTGAGCATCATCTTCTTCTACTTCCATAATAGATGGAGGAGGTAAATTGGCCTCTAAAGCCATATTGTGTAACACACAACAGGCAAGTACAATTTTCCCAGCAACCACAGGATGATAATGCAAGGTCCTGTGTCTTAATAAACACCTCCAACGTGACTTGAGCAATCCAAAACAGCGTTCTATACAATTCCTTGCTTGTACATGTCGCTGAGTATATATTGTATCTTCAACAGAGCCAGGAATAGCATTTAATATAGGAGTCATCAGCCATGGCCGCTGAGGATATCCAGAATCACCTAAAAACACATAAATAAATATTTGTACTATGTAATGATTATTCGCGAATAAAATGTTTTAAACAAGTGTTATCTAAAAATATACCATAATATTATTTATTAACCTACCTAATAACCACACTTGTTCTCCATTTTGGTGCAATTCTCTCATAAATGTTTCCATTCTGCTAGATGCCCATATGAAAGAGTCATGGGTAGCTCGGCCAAACTTTGGATTTACATTAGTAATTTTTAAATTACTGTCACATACCTGTTGACAGGAAAAATATTATTTAACAATTATTATATTATATACCTATGTAATTATCTTATGAATTTTTCTGTAAGAGCTATATTATGAAGCTATTTACATAGTTGGGTCACAGACAAATGTAAACTTACCATTTGTACATTCAATGAATGATACCCTTTCCGATTAAAAAATAGGTGTTCATCATCTGATGGCTTGACTATTGCCACATGGGTACAGTCTATGCATCCAACTATACCCAGAAGTCTAAACCGCCTCTGAAACCTGTAGTTTTGGAAAATATAATACTTTATATTTTAGTTTATAAGAGGACAGATTTTTTTACTAGTATTTTGAACCTAATGTGCATACGAGGCTACATGAGTCATTTTCTGAGTGTACCTATTAGCCTTAAAGAAAGTATATTGTTTAGTGTAATGTACATCAGGAATATGCTACTAATTAAAATTATTCTAGTATATCTTTAAACTTAAATACTTTTGTCCTATCATAACTTACTCAAGTCTTATTTGGGCTCGTTGTTGTTGCGACCTCGGAAACAGAATCCATTTATTTATAATGGCCGGATGGCTCAATGCTTCAACAACTTGACGAATACACCTACTAGCTGTTCTTTGAACCAAATGCTGCGTTAGTCCAACAATGCGTTGATATGAACCCGTAGCCAAAAAACGAAGAGTACACAAAACCTGAAACATGATTTCATTGAGAAATTACACTACCTAAGTAACTTTATATTTTAAATAAGGTTAGAAGTAGGTATAAAACTTACCTTGATTTCTAAACTAATTTCCTGTGTACCTTTCAATGAGGTTAAACACCGAAGATCATCACAAAGACGCCAAAAACTTTGTTTATCTAACCTAAAACGATGAATAAACTCCAATTCCTCCATCTCCACAATTTGCACCATTTTACGTCGATTTATTCTTGTTTGACGTCTTTGCAATGTTGTTTCAATATTAGCAGCCCATAATAATCTTATATTATGCATTTTCACTATTTAATTTTAATTAAAAACACACAAAAATATCCGTTTACTCGTTAATAGCGTTAGCCACAGAGTGCCCTATATATACATTATACTCTTTGCCACAGAGCAAGTAATGCGTTAGCGTCTGGGTCCGATCTCCCGCTAATTTATCGTGTTGCGGAAACGTCAAAATATCATTGGCGTTTGTCAAAAGTGGCTCATGTCTACCATTTTGATGAACATTTTTGTCGTTAGCGTGTCACGCTCACTTCGACGTTCCTTTCCGCAAGAGGAATATTGACTTTGTCTACCATTTAAGCAGCAATCACGTGACTTCTGGTTAGCAAATGTCAACTCCATACAATTAGATTTTTCCGTTGGCGTTAACGCTTACAGAAAATGGTTTTTGTCTAGGCCCCACGGTAATTTTGGCGGGCGAATCCTGAACCGACTTGGCTTTTGTTAAAACTACGGAACACTACCGGTTTATTTTATTTCGTAGGTACACTATCTTTACTTATACTTTGCGTGTATGTATAACGTTTAAATTTTAGAATATCATTGAATGTAACAGGGAGATGAAATAAAACACAAAATATACTTTAATAATAATATTTATTATTCTGGTAGGAAATGATGTGATGGCAAAAAACCTTTATACATTTAAATAATAAGATATTGTTTGTCAAAATAAAGATCGATTTCTATATTTGACCAAATACATTATTTAACATTCATACCGCCGAAAAATTTAAAATTTTTTTATATAGAAAATTATAATGAAATATAGAAATCGGTCTTAAATCTCGTGACAAATTGATACATTCACACACAATAAATATATAAAATTCAGGTACGAAGTTAGAGATTAAACACACTAGAAACTAAAACTATAAGTAGACTTAAACCTAAATATTAGGTCAATCACTGAGCAATTAATAGTACTTCCTAATTACAATTATGTGGTAGGTACAGAGTGAATTTAAACATACTTTTCAAAAGAAATCTGACTAAAATACGACATTTTTAAAAATTCGAATCTTTCCATGATTATTTTTTTAGTGTGACATACATATTATACACAAACAAATAATATTATGTCATAATTTATTACTATTTCGATTTAAATTAACTAGAGTCTTCAGTCGAGTATAAAATTCAATACTTAAAATAATACTTACAACGAAAAAATTAATAAACTGTCATGGCAAAGGTAATAAAAGCTGCTTTACTTAAAAAAGTTAAAATTTCTTTATAAAAATAAATAGCATTTGGCACATCATGCCTATATTATAATACTTGTCATAGCAAATTGTAATACATGAAAATATTGTAATTAAGTGTATATTATGTTACAGTCAAAACCCTCAACCGGTAAAATTAGTCAATAAGGTTATTGACTAAGGGTGTCGGTCAATAACCTTATTAACTGATTTTATCAGATAACATCAGTCAATAAGGGTTTTGACCGACACCTTTAGTCAATAACCTTATTGACTAATTTTACCGGTCAATAAGGTTTTTGACTGGTTAAGGGTTTTGACTGTAACATAATATAGTATAAGTTTTTTAATAATTACTATCACATATAGCAAGTAAAAATCAACTGAGTAATTGTTAAATGTGTTATATTGATGTTAATCAAATACTATGTGGTTTATACTTAAAATAAACAATACTATTCTTGTGTTTGATTTTACAAGAAGTACTTTGTTGTTTACTTTAAATTCACAATACTATTTCTGTTTTTCCATTTACATGATATTATACATTTAAAAAATCAAAATGATGTCATCAATAAATCGTGTTTAAAAACCATTTAACTAAGTATTTAATTACTAAATAAACTTGTTTCAATTGTCCTAAACTTGAACCTGAATACCGTGCAGCAAATCCCTCTCTTTTCCATGTATTTTCAAATGCACTTTCAGCGCTGAAGCCTTTCTAAACGCTTGCCCACAGTTTGTACATACATACGGCTTCTCCCCCGTGTGACATCGAACATGCGACACCAAATCCTGCCGTTGAACAAACGCTTTTTCACAAAACGAACACTGATACGGCTTTTCACCCGTGTGTGTTCGTCTGTGATTCTTCAAAGTACCCGATGAAGCAAATTTCATAGAACACATGTCGCAGGAAAATGGCCGTTCCCCTGTGTGTGTTCGTCTGTGTTTTACTAGAGAACTGGAGGTAGTGAAACCGTTGCCGCAGTCGTCGCACACGAAGGGATGGGCACCACTGTGTTTGCGTGTGTGCGCTACTAGCTCACCTTTTGAAACGAACCTGTAATGTTAATTTTTAAGTGGGTTTTATAAATTTGAATAAACTTATGTACATAAGAAATATGTCATGAAGTTAGTGATAGTTAAAGAGTTTATTTGCTTAAATCTCAGGAACTACGGGTCTGATTTGAAAAATTCTTTCAGTGTTTAATGTATAACTCATTCGTAGGGCTTATATATATCATAAGATATGTAGTTAAGACTTATAGAAGGGGAATACACACAATAAAGCAATAACATTTCAAGGTCTGATTTGTAACATTTTGTGAAAGGCAAAAATTGATAGTTATGTTGAATGAAAATGTGCTATGATGTTGGAAAATGTGCTTATTAAAATTTTAACTAGGCTTAGATACCATATATATTTTATATTACATTAAGTAATTTCTTAAAAATGTAATTTGTTTTTTATAAATTTATTCTAACTCTTGAAAAATACCTTTTATCACAATTTTCACATGGAAACGGCTTCAAACCAAGATGCCTTCGTATATGCTGTTCCAAATTAGTTTTCTGCGAGAAGCTGCGTCCGCACGTCGAACATAAATACGGCTTTTCACCTGTATGCGTCCGTAAATGGTCCGTCAGTGACGACAACATTAAAAACGACTTTTTACATATCTTACACTGATGTTTCTTCTCTACTTTATGTATTTCTTTGTGGACATGTAATGCTTCTAAAGTTGTAAAGTTTTTATCGCAACAATCACAACTAAACCCTCTATCTCTCGTATGAACTAGTAATATATGGTTGTCTAGATGAGCCTGATGCATAAATTCTCGTTTACAACTCTTGCAAGTAAATTTCTGTTGATTCTCATCATGCTTTTTTAAATGTGTGAGTAAGGACGCTTCATTTGTGAATTTACGCATACATTTATCACACTTATGACTGTATGTTTTTATTTTGCTTGATGTTTTTCCTTTATGATTTTGTATATGAGTTGTTAGTGTCTCCAAATCCGGTAGATTTAGATTACATTTTGGACAAACTAAGTTAATAGCTGTGCCTTTCACTTCGTCATTTTCTATGTCATTTATTTTACATTCTTTAGAGTGTTCGTTACTTTCTGTTTCAGTGTTACAACTTGTGTTAATGTTTTCTTGACTATTATCACTGTTGTGATCTGTACCAGTATCAAATTCATCATAATATTCGTTCTTTACAGTTTCTTTTTTCACACAACTTATGCTAATCTCCGATAATTCATTGTTTTCATTAATTATATTATCTGTTTGTGTTATTGGTATGTTTATAGGCTTAATTTCAATATTATTAGCAATATCATTCTTTTCTAAACTATGGTTTAATACGTGGTATTCTAAATCGATTATATTAGAGTATTTCTTAGAGCACACCGCACACTGGTAGAGTTCAGGTAATTCTGTTATAGTGATTTCAACTTTCGTGCTAAAATGGGACCTTTTTTCTGCATTTGAAAGGGTTTCTTTTAAAAAGTTTTCTGAGATGATACATCGTTGTTTCAGCTCATCTGCCTTAATTAACGCATTGTGACACTCACTACAAATCTGTTTTGGGTATTCATTGACTACAGATATATTTAAATTAGTTACAAATGATAAAACTTCGTAAATAGTACGATCATCACCATCTATATGGTCTAGTATTGAAATTTGACTTGAAACATCGCAAAGGCAAATTCTACACACTTTTTCAGGACACGATAATACATTCCTGATAATGTCCATACTGTAAACGTAATAAAATATACTAAAATAATATTAATGAGATTATAAATAAAGCACAACAGTTGATTCCTTTCATGACACATAAACCACACACCGCACCACACACAAACAACACTGACATTGACATTTGACACACGAAATCTGACAGTGTGCGCCATGTGCGCTAACTAGATAATGTATCATGTACATATTAAAATTTACACAAATAATTTAATTAAATAAACTGGAAGGGTCAGTCTGTGATTCCAATTTAAATCGTTAAATTGCAATCACAGACAGAATTTGTACTTTTACTTTTATATAATTACTATACAATAAAGTTAATAAGGAAATTAAAGTTAAACAATTGAATAATCATAAAATAAAAAGATGTATACTTGTGGCTAGAGAAGTTTGATTACGACGAAATTGAAACCGTGCTAAGGGATCTATAATTTAAAGCGTGCTATAAGCACAGAATACATAATAGTAGCTAAACGCTACAGAACGGACACTCTCCGCCTCCCGCCAAAATTAAACACTTACCTCACCCCGCACGATCAGACATGTTATGGTACCCATTTCCCCGCAAGGACGATACCAACGACGTCTTTAGACGAAACGCAACGAAGATTGACAACATTAATCAAATTGACTTAAAGCAATTTTATTATTTTGGATTTGTGATTATCGTTTTTCGTAGAAAATGGTTAGATATTGTGCTGTTTACGGATGTATTTCATCAGAAAAACGCGAATTTTTTTTTACGCTAGTCACAAATGTGCCAACCATAAAGAGTTTACACACACATTTGCAGTCTCTACAGTGTGACTGTCAAAACTATAATTTTGTATGGAGTGTCCGGGGTGTGCTATAAGAAAGGAAAAAAAAATTAAATTATAAATATATAGATATACTACACATTTTTTTTTCTTTTTCACATATCCACACATAAAAGCACAACTTACACGAAAACACACACACACACACACACACACACACACACACGCTCACACATATACACACACAAACATTTAAGCGCTTTCCACTTACCTTTATTTGTTATTTAAATTTTCTTTTAAATAACGTAGGTAACTGTACTGTTTCGAAATTAATGGGAGAAGCCACTGGCTCCTGAGACACAGTATTTAACTAATTCAGGAGCCTATGGATTCATATATAAGCTGTACCTATTTTTTATGACAATAAAGTTATTTATTTAAAAAAAAAAATTAATGACACTAATAATTATAGCGATAGTTGCCTGAAAGATATCACTGTTGTGGTTCAAGGCCACAGTAGAGGGTAAAGCGTCTTATTCACGGTCCATCCCATTTATTAGAAGAAATAGAGTAACTATATCTGATTTCAATGGAGGTAAATAAAGAGTACGGACTTACAAAAAAGAGTATCATTTATTTAATACTAGGTTTCCGCCTGCGGCTTCACCCGCGCAGTCAAAGAAAAACCGGCATAGTTCCCGTTCCCGTGGGATTCCCGGGATTGCGTCATTTTCCCGGGATAACAAGTAGCCTTTGTCCTTTCTCGGGTATCAAAATATCTCCATACCAAATTTCATGAAAATTGGTTCAGTAGTTTAGGCGTGATTGAGTAACAGACAGACAGACAGAGTTACTTTCGCATTTATAATATTAAGTATACAATATAGCCCTGCCCTGTACCAGGACAAGTTACGGGAAAAAGAGAATCTTATTCGAAGGAGTTCAATTGCCTAAAAATATTAAAGACACCAAATCGATAACTAATTTCAAGAAATTGGTAAAGAAACATCTTTTAAACTAAATATTATAGTAAAAAATAAATAAATAATATATAAATAAATATAAATAATAAACTTAAATAAAACCTATAAATTATACTTTTACTATTAAAATACATATTATATATTTAGTAAAAACAAAGTGTTAACAAAAATGAAACTAATTTTATATCTCATGAAAATAGCATATCTTTACCTAGAACACAAGCCTTATATCTTTAGAATGTCGTTGGGGTAGTCTGAAATTATGTTTATAAAAATTACCGCCCATTTTTTTGTTATTTCTTGTTGTATTCAATTGTGTGATTCTATTTGTGTTAACAAACTACTTACTACGTACAACGATAAGCGAGCAAACATGTTAATAATTTTTATTATTATTTCTCTGTAAGTGATTCAAATGTAATCTTTTTGAGAATTAAATGTCTTAAACCGTAAGTATAGTATGGATTTTTAAAAATGTATTTTTTTGTACTTTTTGCAGTACCTAACAATTTTTCATTATTTTTAAATGAATTATATGAATCCAAACATTCCAAATCTAAATTTATATATTTCAAGAGATCATTTTTAATTAATTTTTAATGAATCTCGGTTTCTCTCTTCCCGCCACTTCACATTCATGACCGAAAAGACTCTTTCAGTAAATGCTGAAGTGGCGGGAACAGAGAGTATATAGCTAATCATTTTTTTTTAAAGTCGACTTTTGCATAAAATCTGTGTTATTCAACAATTCGCCTTGGAGTTCTTTTAAAATAATAACTTCTGAATATAAACTGTCCATGTGTACTAGGTTGATCCAAAAGTAATGATAATTGGGTATTTCCTGTGTACATAAAAATATAAAATAACTGTTTCTTGCTTGCTCATGTACTCACTAAGTTATCACAAAAAAATCATATCAATAGGCCACGTTTCCAAGTATTTACATTAATTTCTGTTGCAACACTGATCTGCTGTACAGCAAGCCACGATCGAGCACGCATGATACAGGACGGCTCCAATGAATAAGGAATCACATGGAAGTGACATACCTACAAAAAAAGTGTGGCCGGCGCCATATTGAATGGAACAAAACATGGCGGTGTTTAGTGCCGAGAATATATCGATAAACATTAATATGTTTATCGATATAAAAATAATCTATAATATAAAAATGAATCGCAAATTGTGTTGGTAAGCGCATAACTCGAGCACAACTGAACCGATTTCGTTAATTCTTTTTTTATTACATTTCTTGAAGTACGAGGATGGTTCTTATGGAGAGAAAACGTAAAAATGTACCACGGGCGAAGCCGGGGCGGACCGCTAGTATTTATATATACATATTTTTTGAAGTTATACTTCTTTTGGCGCGATGGAGAAAAATAATGAGAATGAAGTATGACGATGAGTGCTCGTGACGGTAACACCTAAACAGGGTTACTTGTAAAACACCAGCAACCTCGCAGGACAAGATAGCTAACCCTGTATAATTTAATAAATCCAGTTCAATTTTGACTTGGATATAAGGATTACGGTAGACTTACAATTTGGTATTTAAGTTATCTGCTAAATTGACCAACTGGTTTATTGGATATTTTGTTTTGTTTGACTGGTGTTTTTGAAATCAGATATTATTGGAATGTAGTATTAACGGAAGCATGCCAGTAAAGAGCAAATGTGGTACAGGAATGCGGTATAAAATCTGTTGTATGCATTTTGCTGCTATGGTATTACAGCCATGCGGGATGGCGCATGCTCCGGAAAAACAGAATAATTTAGTATTCGATTGTTTTATTAAATTACTAGCGGTCCCGGTGAACTTCGTACCACCCAGTCATTGAATGTGCTGTTTGTTACCTTTTAGCTGAACTAATTTCAGTTTTGAGGAATGTAATATAATGATACAAAATAAATACTAATATAGGTATATAATAGTTTTTTATTACGATGAACAACACAATATACAGTACTGCCCTCATAAGCCAAAAAGCGGTATCTCAAAAAAATACAAATTTCTGATTTTTGTTGCATCTGATAGCTTAACAAATTCCCTACATGTTAAGTGAAGTTACATGGCGCTATCTCAACCAGAAACCACCTAAAACCTACTAAGAAAATATTGCATATCTCAAATTTATACAATAATACTGAGGAGCTGAGAGGTATATCATTATTTTTAAACACAATGGCCGTATATTTACGCTTACGGTGGTATCGCTTAGAAAAGTTCTTATTGCTGGCTAAAATTTGTAAGAATATTGGCGGTATCTGTTGAATGCATAGCGAACTATAATTGATTTTGGGAAGGATTTCTTTTGCACGATGATCGAGTGCTTCTAAAAAAAGTCTAATTGAATAAATAAATGTTTGAGTTTGAGTTTTATACCAACTGGTAAAGGTCGACAAAATTCCGTCGTACCTGTGTTGTGGCATGAGGTATTATATATGTGAGGACAAAGGATGAAATTATCAGTGCATATTACAATTTTTTATGTTTCACGGAGATGCCAAAATCCACGTCCATATATCTGCGATATAGGGCAAGTGGAAGCTACGAGAGGTAGTTAGACATCCTTTGATAGTGCGTATATAACTGCTAGTATGAAAACAAGATTTTAAGAAAGAAGAAAGAAAACCATGCTTAACGGAATTTCACAAGCCAAGAAGGACAATATTTTGAAATCCCTTCAAAATATAATACCAGGCAATAGACTGGCCTTCTGGAGGGAGCTCCCTACTTCTGACTGATTTATGACATAGATACCGATTTTCAAAATTTTAAATTTTTTTATTATGTTAATCTTAAGTTAATTAAAAATATTTCCAAATGCACTTTTTTCGTGTTTTATTTTCTTTTACATGGATTTTTATCAAAAATGTATAGAAAAACATTTGTATGAAAATTTCTATGAACACACTATAACTAAAAGCGGTAACTCATAATAATAAACATATTATTCGAAGCCCAATAGCGGTATCTCAAAAATGAGGTAAAAAAACTTATTTTTCCTGTTTTTTAAACACATAAATAAGAAATATGGGTATGAGTATCTAATATTATGAATGAATAATTTTAAAACTACTTTACTAAGTTGACGCGAAATCATAAAAACTAAAACATGAATTTTCTCGAGTCTCACTTTTTTGAGATGACGCTTTTTGGCTTATGAGGGCAGAGTAGGTAATAGAAAAAAAAAAACAATAATTACTTAATAACAGAGAAAATTATAGAACTAAACTATTTCGTGCAGCCTGTGATGCACTCGGATTCACTCTGTTCATTTTTGAGTTCGGGATTTGAGGCTCAACCGGTACCTGGAAATGAAATGTCACAGTTTACATTAACTAACATTGTTCACTTTACATTTTAACTAACATGCAATACATTTTAATTAAAAGGGCAATGCTGACGCGACGGTTTGAAATTAATATTAACATTAGGGCTTGCAATCGCGGAATTTAAATTTATATTTTTGGTTTTATTTTATGGCATTCAAATGCTTTATAAATATAAATTTATAAAGAATAGAAAAATAAATTAAAACACCCCATGTATTTAAAGTAAATTTCACTTTCCCTCAGTCAATAACATTTCAACAACCAAATATCACCCAAGTTTGTACTCAAAAAATCATATAAAACCATCTCAGTTTGTTCACAGGCCCTCTTCAAAATAGGAGAAACGTTAGAATATAAATGACAGCCCTAAATCTAAATAAAAAGACCAAAAGTAAATTGGAAGACATCACGTGTCTACAGATAAAAATCTCACCCTGTGTGAATGCAGCGGCAAACATACTGGTATAGCATCATCGTGCAGACTAATCACATCCATTGTTCTATTGAAAGCACTTTCGGGGAAATGTAGGGAACATACTATGATATATCCTTTACATTTGGCTTGATATTTTCAGTTTCAATTGCTTCTAACCATTTTCCTTTTCTATTTTCACTTCTTGGTAACCTATAAAAAATGAATTTTTAGGTTATTATAATTTTAGTCCTGACCTGACTTATTTATAAATACATTTTTAAAGTACTATAAAAGCGACTAATCTTAATCTTACTTAAGTTAAAATTCATATTAGGTAAATTTAAGTGTTTTATTTTTCCTTCTGCTGCTCTTGGCAAAATTAATTTGTTAATTTGGAAGTGTATTCACCAAAGCAACTATTCTTAAGATTAATGACACAGCCTTGGGAGACGCACGTCTTCATCGAACATTTTGCTAATGTCGATATTATAAGCCATCACTAGCACCCAAATTCATTATTTTACTAGAACGAAAATATACAAAATAAAGCTATATTTGGTAACAATTTTGCACTGAACATAGTCTGTGAATACTCCTCAATTCAATATACATGAAAATAACTAAATCAGCAAAGAAATAACTAATATTTCAGTCAAAACGTATACATACCGGTGCAAAGACAAACTTTTCTGGTTTTCATTCTTTCCGGAGCCACATCCCACAATACTGCGCTTTGGCATTATGCCACTATTTGTCCTTGACCACTCTATATGTTTTAGACACAAATGTTTGTCACAATCACAAAAATATTCAATATTTTTCAATGTTTACTACGGAGCAATGACAGAGCATGTACATCGTAATAACGAGAACATAAAATGGCGACCGGCCACAGTAGGTATTTGAGCTAACTTCAAATGTCAAGCGGTATAGAATTAGCACTGACTGACGTATAGCCATATTTTTTCACATATCAGAATATTCATTAGTTAGAAAGAGACAGTATTAGTTTTATTATTTCGGTATCGAAATGCATGATATTTGTATAATCAGTTGTTTGAATAGAACAATATGCCCTGTCCATAGGATAAAGGATTCTAGTCATTGGACGGCTCTGACGTACGTCCGCGCTATTCACTGTCCATCTGCACGACGTTCGCGCTAGTGGGGGTGCTCGCTGGATGAAAAAATTGGTCGTGCACATCCAGCAACTTATTATGTAATAATAATTATTGACATACCTACGTCAAACTATTCACTGTCGTTTTGCGTCGTGCATCGTGTATTTGCATGACTGATGACATGAATGACATGATGACTGTCATGATGCACCAATTGTATGACTCAGGTGTGACCTTGGCGGGACGTACGTCAAGATCTACGGTCAAGATCTAAGAGCAATTAACCTATAGAGTACTTGTATCGAGCGTATACAATTTACATATATTTGTTTCTCTCTATCTAAAGAAAACGTCGTATGAAAGAATGAGACAGCTATAGACAACAAGCTACGTTTCAACATAGTCATGGCACCATTTTTACTATAGGTACGTATTTAGATATATAGAAGGTGATAGTGATGGGATGTGCTTCAATCGATAAAATCGTGAATGTATTTTGCATTTACGGTTTCGTGAAATAATAAATAATAAAAAAACAAAACTTATAATTAATTTCAGTTGAATACATTATTTGTTTAATCCTACGTATATAATAAATGCGAAATTGTGTGAGAAGGGATGTTACTCTTTCACTGCGGAACCGATTACAATGAAATTTTGTACATACACACATAGGTTAGGTTTTATCCCGGAAATCCCACGTGAACGGGAACTGTGCAGGATTTTCTTTAAAAACGCGGGCGGAAAGTTAGTACATTATAAAAGAAATTTTAAAACTTGAAATGTAATTTAAAATAAAGAAGGAAATGATGATAAAGTTAAAGGAGTGAGGAGAAAGGCACAGTCAGCATGAAGGAATCATGCAGCATTTTAACAAGTTAATAAAAGGACAGTCTTAATGAAAACATTTTCCTAAAATCCTACTAATAAATCGAAAGTTTGTGAGGATGGATGTTTGTTACTCTTTCACGCGAATACTACTAAACCGATTACAATGAAATTTGGAAAAATTACTTTTGATCCCGTAAATCCAACAGGAATGGGAACTATGCGGGTTTTTCTTTGAAAACGCATGTATATTAAGTATGTATTTCAATAGTAGTTTCTCATCTATGAGAACTGTCATTTAATCAACCGTTTAATTTTCACATAGTTACACATTTAAAGTAGGTAACTTATGTGTAAAAAATTTCAAAATAAAAATTCACTCTCTTTAATCAAATGTATTTATTATCTACAGGAATAAAAAAAAACGTAAGCGTAAGATTGCACAATTCTTCTAGAGTATCCATCTTGATAACAAGTAGGCTCGAAATGCAGTGAACACAATATTGCAAATTGTGGCGGCGTCCAATCAACTCATGTCTCACGTTTTATACCCATTTTTTATTTAGCTCTGGAAATCTAAAACAAAATGAATTTATTAATAATCTGAAAGAGAAATTAATAAACAACAAACGAAAACTAAAACACATAGTGCAAATAAAACAACCACGTGGTATGTTTTATTTTCCTGCGGTAAAAAATTTACATCTATTATTTGCAACAACAACTACATATAAATCTGATTTATGAAACAAAATAAATAAATCAACGTTAATATGAAATAGATTTTTTGTCATAAATCGATAATATACGCTAGATGTGTTACAACACTACGGTGGTAAACAAAATGCCAAACGTGATATTATTGTGACGTTTTTTAAAAATTATTTCATTATTTTATATTCCACAACCCCATAAAGTGGGTAAATGTTACAGTTACAACATAAAATTACAAAAAAGCGCTTGATAAAACCTTCAAATAGGTTTAAAACATAAATATTTATCAATTTGCTGAAAATCACTTACCGATGGAAAGATATTTTTACATTGTTTTTATCCAAAACTCCCATTCGACTAGTGATAGCCGGTTGCTAAACATACAATAGTTATTTTAGCACACTGACAAATAAAAAGAAACACTGTACACTTTATATTTTCTAAATATTTCGTTAAAAACAGTTGACGCACTGAGCCCACCAGCTGGTTGGAAAACAAACTGACTGCCGGCGCGCTACGTTTGAAGACAGTGCAGATACTCTATCGCTATCTCAATCTGGCTTATGCTGTTATTGACTAAGAGTAAGTAGATTAGAAAATATGTATTTTGTTCTGTCATAATATAAGAACTCTATAGGTTAATTGCTCTTAGGTCAAGATGGACCGTGAATATGACGCTTCTACAGTATAACCACAGACTAATAATAATATACTACGGTATAACTATGAGAGTAAGTTTTATATTTTGTCTTATTTGCCATGTTAACGGCACTATTGTGTAAGAAATCAGTTTAAAGGTTTTGGTAAAGGGAGTTTATGTATTAAACTAAATTTATAAATTTACCATGGGTGAAAACTGAAAAGTAAATAAAACAAACGACTCACATTGAAAATTTTAATCACAAAATTAAACAATTTCATCTATAAATCATTCACTACATTCTAAAATTACATAAATATCAATTTGGAATAACGCTTAAAACTAAAATTAATAGAAAAGCAAATAAATCTTGTTTTATTTCATAATATAGGTACTTACAGGTACAACATTTTATATTTTATATGACATTATATAATGAAGAATGTTACTAGGTATGCCAAATCCCTTGAAAGTGTGTCTCAGTAAAGCCTGTATGTATACAAATACACTAGTTTTTGTCGTAGTCAAAAATATCAAGTAGTTTTGATTTTATACGCGTTCAAAGTTTCGAAAAATATCGAGTCCCGCTAATAGTCACGTGACCGCTTGTGACGTCACGTCACAACGCGTCGCGCGGGCCGCGCCTCCGCGCTTAGTATCAAGTCGGCAGCGCTGCACTGAGTAGGTGTAATAGGACGGCAGTATTTTTACGTTAATAGGCCAATAATAGTAATTATTATTCGTTTAATATAATAACAGTCATGGTTGATTTATTACACCTTTAGGTTTCAGGTTTACTTGCACTCCCTTAATTTTTTTTTATATTTCTAAACACTGATCATTATTTCCAAAACTTATATAGGCTGTTTTCCAATTACAGAGCTTAATGCGACTCAGTGGCGCACAATGCCGAATTATGCTGATGCTTAATTGGAACGTGAAACGCAACAGCAGGTTGCGCTAAGTTCAGTGTTGAAAAAAAAATATTCATAGAGTTAGCAACAACCTCATTAATGTGTAAATAAAGTGGTATACATAATAATTGGTTGAAAACTATTTACGGTTATTTTAAGTAATTTGGATTTTGATTATTTCATTAACATTTTTTTCAATGTTTTTACCTTCATCCATACTTATATTTATTTTTTTAACACAATTTGAATTAACTTTGATTATATCGAAAAAACTACAATGAAACGAAAGCTTTAAATTTTTTTCCAACAATTAATGATAAATCGATTGCACGCATCAATTCACGCGCATTAATTTTAAGAGTGCTCGATTGTGCGAAGCGTTGCTGTAGTTGGAACACTCAACGTTAAGCATTATGCCGCATAATGCGCTCTAGTGCTGTAATTGGAAAACGGGGATAATGGATCTTCTATTGCTATTTCGTCTTCACAGCTAGCAACAAATGTCTCTTCTGGTTTTTCTACCGCCAAAGTTTCATCTTTATTTAATAGTTTCTCAAAATATTCTATACGATTACGTTTTTGCACTGATGATCTCTGAGGTTTATCTTCCATTTCCTGTTGACATTTGAATTTGTGTGGAACTATACTCTGTTTTAGTTCTTCCCCCGACCAACTTATATTTAGTATAGTTTTCCATATCATTCTCAACTTAAAACAAGAAAAAATCTTATTAGCCATCTACCTACACCTGGTGCACATGCGTTCACGCACACATGCGTACGTTTTTGGTTTGGTAATAAGAATTTACGATTTACACGAAATCTATTGATTGGACTAAAAAAATAAAACACTATTATTCTAGAATGTTGCTTATAGAATTATTTGCCGTAAAACAGAATGATTGCATGTAGTTTAGTATGGTTTTTAAGCATCAAAAGATTTTTTAGAGGTACCTTTGTGTGTTTTTCTATCGAGTAAAATAAGTTGTATTGTGTTTTCAACACATTATCTAGCTAGTATATCTCCTGAAGAATATCATTTAATATTTGTCTGAGATTTTTTACTGCAGTTAATCATATACTTTAAAGTAGGGTTGTAACGGAGGCCTACTTAGCGGAGGCGGAGGCGGATGCGGAGGTGAAGAGGTTCGCCTCCGCGGATGCGGAGGTTAACGGAGGCGGAGGCGGAGGTGAAATTTGTTGGGAAAATATAAATAAATTTATGAATAACAGAGTCAGCAACATTTATTTATATCCATACTAATATTATAAATGCGAAAGTAACTCTGTCAGTCTGTCTGTTACTTAATCACGCCTAAACTTCTGATTACTGAACCAATTTGCATGGAATTTGGTATGGAGATATTTTGATACAAGAGGCAAATTATATTTAACGAACAAAAGCTTTGCGGCTTTCTCGCCTTCTAAGTGGTTTCTAAAGGGTTCGTGAATTAAACCAGCAGCACTAAATAACTGTTCGCTTGGCACTAAACTTGGTGGCGCCGATAAGTAAATGGGATCTATGGGAGCAAAAACTTTATATTTAATGTTATATCTCCACCACAATAAGGGATCCTCCTTGATGAACGAACGCTTTGACAAGTTGATTCCTGTTATTCATTCACTCACACTCCCACCACCCGCTTGGCCGTGTTCCCGCGGCTTAAGCAAACTCTCTACCATTTCACTTGAAAACACGCAGCCGAGCGGCCGCGTCGCTCCTTGCGCGTTGTTTGTGATCGTATATGAACTTCCGATATGACTCCGCATAAATTTTGCGGAGGCGGATGCGGAGGCGGAGGTTAAATTCTTTGCGGAAGTTCCGCAGTAACGGAGGCGGAGGCGGAGTTCCGTTACAACCCTACTTTAAAGCATTATAAAACTCGCGTTTAACTCTTCTAGTCCCCTTAACGTCCTTTGGAACTATAAAAAACAACTTATCCGGCGAATTGTTAGTTGTATTTTTACATTTAGGAACAACACATGATTTTCTGGTATTTGGATTGGACATTTTTAAAAGTATTTAATTATAATTTCGACGACACGGGCGCGCGATCGCTAGCGGACTTGAGTGAGCCAGATTGAGTGTGTTGTGGTGTGACGTCACACCGTCACCGGGCGTTTACAACTTGTTTTACTTCTAAATCGGAAACTAATTGACGTATCGAAGTAATTTTTTCACTAGTATTTTTTATTTTTGACAGAGAATATGGAGTGCTAATAATCAAAATTAGTGAACATTCTTCATTACATAATAGACAATTTAAAAAAGACACACAAAAAGTACTTATTGAAGTGAAACTTCTTTATCGGGGCTGGAAAAAAATTTAGTGTAACATTTTTTCGTTAGGTACGCGTGACATTTTTCCGTTACGCGCCATCTTTTTCTTATCCCTACCACGCGTGATTCGACGTATTTCTGTAAAGTTGCATATTTAATAAACTAGCTTTCCACCCGCGGCAGTCAGTCAAAGAAAAACCCGCATAGTTCCCGTTCCCGTGGGATTTCCGGGATAAAACCTATCCTATATCCTTTCTCGGGTATCAAAATATCTCTATACCAAATTTCATGCAGTAACAGACAGACAGAGTTACTTTCGCATTTATAATATTAGTAAGTAATGTATTAGTATGGATTATTTTTGAAAAATAAGGTCATAAAGAAGTTCCACTTCTTACGTGTGTATACTAGTAAACTTCTTTCAATTAAAAACAAGAGGAAGATGTAGAAGGTTGTGGACACTGGGAAAATGATGGTACATTATACGTAGTATATTATTATTAGTCTGTGCTTCTGGTCTATTTTTCGGGAATTCCCGGGCGACAACTTTTTTTTTTCATCGCTCTGACCCAGCTCTGAGTCTGACCCAAAGAGTATAATGTATATAGTTATAGGGGTCTGACCTCTGAGTTCTGACCAACAACCAAAAGTTGCCGGAAAAGTAGCTAAAAAGTTTAGCTACAAGTTTCAAAAAATTGTAACTGCCTGACATCAAAAAATTGCTAGATCTAGCAAGGATCTATCTATAAAGTAGCTAAGTAGACAAAAGTGATCATCATGCTTTATCAAGACTATGTTGATTTATCAGAAACTACCGGAATGACACCCAACTCCAGCAAAGATCAAACAACAACCCACATCACCAAAACTGAATGGTCTAAGGAAAAGTGCCAGGAAATTGCAAATTCATACAAATTTCCCATTAAACTGAAGGACTCAACAACTCAGAGAACCATGATAATTCAATTTATGAACTTTTACTTCACCGGAAATATTGACATCCATTATAATTTAACTGATATCCTCCTATTTGTTCAATGTTTAATATTTAAGGATGGAGCCACAACTTCAGAAGATCTAATATGGACAAACTCAGATTATATTCAAGATAAATCACCTGCCTCACCTGTATTCTCAGTTGATAAGAGCCAGGCGGTTGAAATAATTCCTGATGTCACTCCAGAACCACAAGATACTGAAGTATCAGTAATTAATATAATAGACGTCAATGACATAAAACCTCATGCTGCTAACATAGAATATAACAATATGAACAAAGGTCTTAAAAGTTTAATGGAATTTTATAAGTATTGCAACAGTGTTTTGAGGAACTCCCCTTCACAGAATGCTCCAACTCAAAAATTATTAGATTTGTACAGATTATTTAACTTTGTGGCCTTAACTATGCTGAGGGCCACAACTAAAACTAAGGCAAAGATGACAAGAGGATTTCTGAAGCGTCAATATAAGTCCAATGTCACTGCACTTATTGGACCCACCTTGGGTGAGTTGTTCTCTTCACCATGTTCACAAGCAGTAATAAAAACTGTATCTTATTTAAACAAAAACAACCCTAGAGTAGCATGTGTTTTTGCGAAATTAGTAGTATTAAGCTGCACCCAGGGAGCATTCATTAAATCTAGGTTGGATGCTTCAGTTTTGACACATACTTCTTGGTATGGATTAGGCATTTTACAAATGTTGTTTGATGTGTGTGAATTCTTTAGTAAAACATGGTTTGAGGTGTATAATTTAACTATCTTGACATGCACAGCTGAAACCTGGAGAGCAATATTGAATTATATGAAAACATATCTAGTTAAAGGCAAAGAGGATCCAACAGTTCCATGGGCAAGAGTAATTGATGATGCCTATTTAACAAAATACAATCCTCAAAATCACATTGTACTGGCTTCTCTTCTTAAGAGAAGCTTGGAATATGCTCAGGGAGATCAAGGAAATGGTATTGATAACTCTGTATGGGCACAAAAAAACCATCACATAGTTGAGAAATATTCTTCAGGTTCCGAATGGCTCCTTTCTCAGTTGAATGAAGAAGATGTGGTAGTTGAAGCAGGAACTTCTGAGGCTATAGGACTAGCCTCTATATTGAATGCTCATAAGAAAGTGGTAAAAACCCACAACACAAATGGTTCCGATTGGCTCCTTTCTGAGTTGAATCAAGAAGATGTGGTAATTAAAGCAGGAAGTCCTGAGGCTAGAGGACTAGCCTCTGTACTGAATGCTCATAAGAAAGTAGTTATAACCCACAACACAAATTCCAACAGGGACCTATTATCAGATATCTAAATTCTTCTATTTATAAGTGGACCACCTTATCCATAATGTAAGCATACTACTCCATGCCATATCTCCAACATTAGTAATCACCTATTAAATATATAACCTTTTATACTTACCACAAGGTAAGTACATACACAAGTATTAAAAATTCCATCATTTCACAATTGTATTGTTAATTTCAATACTAGAAAGTGTATTTTTTTGTTTGTATAAACCCAGAAGATATTTTTTGTTTCTTCTATTAGTTTAGAACAACTTTCCTTTTTATAGAAATTAGTACTAGGAAGTTCTTTTGTTTATTTGATAAAAGTTAAAATATGTTATGTTAAAAATTTGTCAGTTTATAAGTACATATTCTGATAACTTGTTTTGTATCCTGTTCAAAGTATGTATGAAAAAGGTCTATCTGTTTAATTTTAAAAATGTTTTATGATAAAAAATGTGTTAAGTTTGTAAGAACATTCTGTTATATGTTTTAGAGTCTATGTGTTTAAAGTTAAAAAATATTAATAAAGTTTTTATTTTGTAATAATCTCTGTTAATTTGTTTTGCATCCTGTTGGGAGTTTATGTATAAAACACTAGCTGTGCCGCGCGGTTTCACCCGCGTGGCTCCGCTCCTGTTGGTCTTAGCGTGATAATATATAGCCTATATTACTCGTCTATAAAGTAGCTTTCGAATGGTGAAAAAATTTTTAAAATCGGTCTAGTAGTTTATGAGCCTATTCATTACAATCAAACAAACAAACAAAGTTTTCCTCTTTATAATATTAGTGTAGATAAGAGATAGACATAGTTAAAAAGAATAGTCAGTCTCGCATAAGACTTGCAGTGTGCACACGTTAACTAGGCCTTATAAAAAATCATTCAGAGTTTTGTGTTCACTAAGAGTTTTGTGTGGGCTTCTATTTCACCAAAATCACTCCAGCGCCTGCTCATTAAGACAAATATTGCCATGACAAATTTAAAAAATTTAAAGAATTATTTTTATTAATAAAACAAACGACTCACATTGAAAATTTTAATCACAAAATTAAACAATTTCATCTATAAATCATTCCTACATTCTAAAATTACATAAATATCAATTTGGAATAATGCTTAAAACTAAAATTAGTAGAAATGCAAATAAATCTTGCTTTATTTCATAATATACTTACAGGTACAAAATATCTTAAAGCTGAGTAAGAATGATAAGTGAAAAAAAATATTTACGGGTGGTAACACTATAACGACTTGTGCATTACCATATTAAAAAAATATTGTACTTGTGTGAGACAGCTAACATTTATATTAAAATACTACAAGCTTTTTAATCTGTACAAAATTATGTCTATCTCATTCCCACATACACATCACGCGTTTGCTAGAGTGAGATAGAATATGGCTTGATGCTTTCTGTACTTAGACAATCTTGTACTAATGATTAATTTTATTTTACTTAAAAAAAGATGATGAAATATGGTAAAAGTGCATTATTATTTAATTGTAATAAATACAATAACTGCATAAATGAAATATAAGTATTATGAACTCAAAATTAATAAAAAAAAGGTATGATATCCAACGATAACCTGATCTACCAATTCTAACTGAATTACTTACTCTATGATATATTTTTCTTATATCTACTTAAACCTAGATTATCTATTTACATTCATTATCTATGGTCCGTCTTCTACGGTGTTGTCATATTTAAATCATAATAAAAAAGTGAATATATCGCCTCTTTGCGAGAAAAACGTGATATTTCGCAAAATGTTTTTTTTTTTATTTGATAATCGAAACCGCCGTATTCAACTTTATTTTGTGCAAAAACGTGGTGTTTTAAAAGTGAAGGACAGCGAGACCATGAGCGAAAAGGACGTCACTACAGTGGTACGTTGCGTTATCGCGTTGTCCCTTTCACATAGTACTCTGTTTTCAACACTGTGACAAGTTAGTTTTCTCTTTAAGCGCCAAAGGTAAGGAGCTCTCAGTTTTCTGCAAAAACGTGATATCACGAGTGTACCACAGTTTTATTGCAAACATATCTTTAAATTCAGTGATATTTTTTGTTATTATACTGTGGTAAAGCAATATAACTCGGTTTTCTTGAAAAAATGTTTCAAATGCAACTTTTTATAAAATCTGATATCACGTTGTTGTTGAAATAATAACATTTTTGAATTGTGATATCATAAGGTGTAACATTGTTGATGATGAATGGTTTTTTATTACAAGAAATGAGTGATGGTCATTTATTGTTGTTCCGTTTTTATAGATATGTTTCTTATTTCAATGCAATACATAATGATTTATCACGTTGTAAGCACTAAAAGAAAATACTATTAAGACTTATTTTTTCAGATGGGGACGCGGTCCAAATACTTAGTTTTATTAGCAACAAAAGAAAATAATGACGGAGAACAAAGCAATTCCATTTCTCAAATGGAAATACATGAAAATGAAAGCGACAACAATAATATCGAGCAAGGCGATTCAACTTTTCCAATGGAAACTAACTATGAAAGCAACCGAAATGAGGAGGTGACTGGTTGCAGCGCTGCAGCAGTTGCCGAATGTAAGTAACATTATTAGTTAATTTTATTGTATGTAATGTTATTCGACGCCCGTCTTTTCGTGTGTTTCGTGTGAGGCTTATAGATGGTAAAGTGAAGCGTGGAAAACATTATGGTAGTTATCATAATATTTATCATTTTGATATTGTTTTAGACAAAGAAGACTCAATGGTCACTAATCGTCGCCGTTGTGAATCAACTAGTAGTAGCACCAGTAGTTCCTCAAGTAGCAGTAGTTCATCAAGCAGTGGTCCGTCTTTCTACGAAGGTATAAATTTAATAAAACTCATATTATTGTGGGTACTCGATAACTGTATCTTACATTTATTTACTGACTTATAGATAATTGAAAGTTTAATAGATTTTTTTTGGTTTTTTTTTAGATAGTGATGATTCCGTAAAAGACCCCAACTATGAAATTATGAAACCAGCACGTGTGAGCTCTTCAGAATCTGACGACAACAATGACGTCTATACCAACATCGACTTTCGAAAGGATCAAGACGTTTTTCATTCTAGTGCAGCTACTGTAAGCACAGTACTCAATGCTATAGACCTGAATGTGACCCCAACAGATGAGCATGAAATTGTATTTCATACCGTAAATCAACAGGACCTGCTAATATCAGAAAATGAACCACCTGCCGTCGAAAATGTTAGCACCACGCAAGTAGAGTCAAATGAACCAGATAATACCCCTACTAAAAAAGGTAAAAAAAGGCCCAAAAGAGAATTATTATGGAAAAAAAATGTTGCGAAGCGACTAAGAAACTGTGGAAAATCATACAAATCAACAAAAACTAATAAAATTATACCGGAACGTAAACTAAAACCATCTTGCAAAGAAACATGTACATTTAAATGTGGATCTAATATCACTGAGGAGCAAAGACAACAACTTTTAAAAGAATACTGGGATTTAGGCGAGATTGAAAAGCAATGGTCTTTCATCGCAAACAATATCGAAGTAGTCGTCCCTAAACATCGATACGTTAAAGTTAATCCGGACGGAACCATAGCATTAAATCGTGATAATAATAATGCTTTCTTTTTGACTGTTTCTGGAGTGAAGATTAGAGTATGTAAACTGTTTTTTAAGAACACTTTGGGGATTAATAATCGCCCTATAGAGACGGCTTTAAAGAAAAAAAATAAAGATACTAACATTTCATTAATGAAAGATAATCGTGGGTGTCATCAAAATCACAACAAAGTGGATGAAAATATAAAAGATGGTGTAAGAGTGTTTATTGAGTCAATACCAAAAATTGAATCGCACTACATTCGTGCTAACTCGAAAAGACATTACATCGATGGTAGCAAAGCTATTACAGATCTCCATAGGGACTATGTTGAACAATGTAAATCCCAAAATACCCGTTTTGCAACATACTTGATGTTCTATCGCATATTTACACAAGAATTTAACATTTCATTCTTTATTCCAAAAAAAGACTTGTGCGATATATGCGAAGTAAATAAAAATAGTACAGCTGAAGAGAAGGAGTTAGGAAAAGAAATCTATGAGATGCATCTAAGAGAAAAGCAATTGTCACGAATTGAGAAGGCAAACGACAAGAATAACAAAAATATTTTAGTTGCTGTTTACGATCTTCAAGCAGTCTTTCAATGCCCTAAGGGTGAAATTTCAGTTTTTTACTATAAGTCAAAACTGAATGTACTTAACTTGACAATTTATAATATTCAGACTAACAATGCTGAATGTTTCGTATGGGATGAATCAAACGCTAACAGAGGCGTAAACGAAATCGGCACTTGTGTATTCAAATATCTGATGAAAGTTTCAGAAACGGCCAAAGATCTGGATGTTGTCTTCTACTCAGATAACTGTGCTGGCCAGCAAAAAAACAAGTTTATGATAGCGATGTACCTATATGCTGTACAGACTTTGCCAAATCTCAAGTCAGTGACACATAAATATTTAATCAAGGGTCACACACAGAATGAAGGCGATTCAGCCCATTCTCAAATAGAAAGAGAAGTAAAACGTCAGTTAAGATCAGGTCCTATGTATACCCCTGACGCATTTATTGGTGCCATAAAAGCTGCCAGAAAAAAAGGGGAGCCTTTCCATGTGAATGAATTGAGTTTCTGTGATATAAATGACTGGAAAAATGTATGCAACCTGATGAACTATGCGCTGGTAAAAGATGAAGATAATAACGCAGTGAAGTTTTCAGGAATAAAGGTAATACAAGTTAAAAAAGAGGACCCTAATGCCATATTTTTTAAAGATTCGTATGCCGACGTACAGTTCAAGAAGGCCATCGTTTTGAAGAAGAATAAGAAGATAAGTAACAATACCAATATTGAATTGAAAAAAGCTTATACTCGGAAACCTGGATTAGCCGAAAAAAAGAAAAAGGATATCATGGATTTGGTTAATAAAAACCTCATCCCAAGATATTATAAGCCATTCTTTGAAGCCTTGTAAGTTTTAATAATACTGTTTTGGAAATGAATGGCATTTCAGCACAAAATATGAGTGATATGGTTTTATCTATTTAAAGTTTTAATAGGCGATTTTTATGTTTTTTGTTATTATAATGTTTAAGATTTTGCTCATAGAGGAGATTTATGTTTTGATAATTATTATTTTTTGTTTAGAATTTTGCTTACTTTATAAACATACGTTTATAAAGTAAGCACTTAATTGTGCAAATTTACTGATTACTTAGTTTATGACCGAGACTGAAAACTTAGATTACTAGTTTTTTGAGATTATATAATTAAGATGATTACAATGTAAGAAGAAATAAGCATAAAGTGAGAAGAATATTGATTACATTCAATAAAGGCTGACTAACTGTTGATTAGTAATAGTTTTGTCCAAAGAAACCACTGTTTAGCTACAACTATTTCATCTGTTTAATAAATGTTTCTAATTTCAACAATGTGTTTTTATATTATAATTTAGCATAAAATAAAAATAATAGCATCAACAACGTGACAGATTAATTTGCTACATCGTTCTTCTTATACTTTTTCAGAAAAAATGTGACATATTTTTTCCTTTTTTTTTTTAATGCTTTTTTTGTCCTAAAATCTTTTAAATTAGGGTATTTTTTTGCATTATGCAATAGTTAATAAGATAATTCATATAATTTGTTATAGATGTAACCCATAAAAACGTTCATTTACCTAATATAGCTTTTTGAAAAGTTTAAAAATGCTCTCCTGTAAAATCGCCTTTTTCGAAATAACACGGTTTCGTCGCAAAGAGGCGATATGTGATATGCTATGTAATGAATATTTGCTACTTGCGCTAGTTGTTTTTATTTACAATGAGAAGACATTGATAAACACAGTTCGTTTAACCGTTTCGCATTTATCATATTTCCGTCTCTTTCCATCACCCAGAAATATACGTTCATAGAGGGAGATAGCTAATTATTAATGTTAAGGAATTGCTACATTTGAAAGTAATCCTTCCCTTACTACAATATTACATTTTCGAATAACAGAAAGAGAGATGACAATTCGATACACATGAAATGTATGTATTCAAATAGCAATGTTAAAAAATCCAGTTAAATCTGGTTGAATATTAAAATATATATTACAGAAGAGTTATTAAGTTAAGAAATAGTTATTTTCTAAAAATCGCACGTCACATTGATTCACTTGTTTTTTATATCGCGCCATTAGCGCCAACCACAGATAAAACAATCTAAAAACGAGTATCACATAAAAACATCTCGCAGGATTCAAATCCCCATCGATGGTAATGAAATGAAACTTATCTCAATTTTACGAGCGCACGTATAAACTATCTCCATCTCACTCTCACATACGCAAAATAGGCAGTGTGTGAAAGAGAGCCACGTTACAAGGGGCTGACGTATCAATTTTTTCTATGGCTATGGATACAAGTGCTTTTGTGCCATTTATAATACTTGTGCGACTTATGTCTTATAAGTACTATTTTTTTTGTATTGTCATTTTTTTTTGTCAAAATTAAAACAGCCCCCATTGAGTATCCCGCGAGTATTCTAGCATCTTCCGTCTCGCTCTGACGTCGCACGCTAGAGCGAGAGAAACGATCAAGTTATCACATACCAAAAGTAAATTTAACCCTAACGAAGTTTTGGTCTTTTCCTTGAGCCAAAACAATAAATAGCACAAATTATGTATGTCTACATATATATAGGAAACGGATTATTTTTTGGCCATGTTAATTGATTAAAATCGAAAATATAACCCAACTTTTTTGTAGTCAAGTTGTCAATACATTTGCTGTCTTGCTCATTGTCTATAGAAAAATACGGGACAGCTTTATTAAAACTTAAATTTAACACCGAACATTCCACATACATCCGTCCCGCTCACACATAACACGTGCGAGAGAGACAGCACCACGCATACCTGTTTCAAATTTGGTCACACCATCATACGATACACGTACAAGTAAATAATAATTAAATATACATATAAGAGCTAGCGCGCAAGAGCAACTTTTGTCTGCGCAACTATTTTGTCTCTCCCATCAACTCTATGGGGAGTTGCGTCGTTACGTGCGCGCATTTTCTTATTAGCCCATAGAGTTGATGGGAGAGACTAAATAGTTGCGGAGACAAAAGTTGCTCTTGTGCGCTAGCTCTTTTTACAATCAAAAGTTCGACGACATGTGACATTTGCCAACCCGCACTTGGCCAGCGTGGTGGATTATGCCCTGTACCTTCATACGATAAGTAAAAAGGTGTATATAGGTTACCAACAGAAAATTTGGGCTGGTTGCAGAGCTTCACCGACCATCAGTGCGTTCGTCAGTCGCGCTTGTCTATATATGGGAATACGCGTGCGTATGGTCGCTAGCTATGAACGGTTTTATGAATTTCCATACATATGACAAGCGCGACTGACGTACGCATTGATGGTCGGTCAAGCTCTGCAACCGGCCGTGTACTTCAAAAACGGCACACGCACACACGATTAAACGTCAAAGTGAGATGGCATGATCCAACTATCGTTAGCGAAAAAGAGACTGAAGTAAAATGCGGCTAATTAGCTACATTTCAACGTATCACTCTCGGAGCTCTTTTAACCTATCTACACATTTTTATATTATCACTAGCTTTCCGCCCGCGGCCTCGCCCGCGCAGTTAAAGAAAAACCCGCATAGTTCCCGTTCCCGTGGGATTTCCGGGATAAAACCTATCCTATGTGCCGGGGTAAAAAGTAGCCTATCGTAGTATGTCTATACCAAATTTCATGCAAATTGGTTTAGTAGTTAAGACGTGATTGAGTAACAGACAGACAGACAGAGTTACTTTCGCATTTATAATATTAGTATGGATTGCCTATATCCCTGCAGTGGTAATATAATGGGCTAGAGATTATAATTATTATAACAATAATTTGTCCTTCTTTTTACCTTTACACGTATTATTAAATAAATACACATTATTAAAAAAAAATAATCCTCATACATTTATCTCGCTCATGCACCATATGTGCGAAAGAGATGAAGAACCAATTTAAGCTATACCTATGTACCAAGTTATACATATTACCAAAATTTGTTCTTATACATCTATCTCGCTCGTGCATCATATATATGTGAAAGAGACAGAGAATAAGCATACATTACACATATGACAATCATTTCTCACAAGTCACAACAAAATAAGTTATTAAGGTTAGTGCACACATTACAAAGATAATTATTATAGAAAATTCAAAGTACGAATATTTTGCATTGTAAAATTTGTGTGTGAAAAATGTTCTAAAATAGATGAATACAATATCCTTATTAATAATTTTTAAACTTGTCTGTGTGCACTAACCTTTAGGGTCTACATACATCTAGCTTTGACAGCATATGTATTTAGTCCCATAATAAATTTACTACATTTATTCGTAATACAATCTCTCACTTTTTAGTCAAAATGTGTAGGGGAGTAACTACATCTATCCGTGCGTGTGTAACTAATATTTCGTGTGAAATAACTACGCTATATACGGAATAGATTATGTACTAGTTCCCATTTTATTATATGTATGTATGTATGTATTTAATATATATATCTAAACAAGGTCATATTCTTTTACGACGATTCTATACAAAAATACGTAGAGACTGCTACAACTATAAGGTATGCCAGCGGGATATGCTTCACCAAAAACTACCTGCAAAATATAATAACATACAGTTATATTAAAATCTGTATTATATAACATATAATACATACTTTCACCTTATATATGTAAAAAGTTCGCGATCAATATTATATAAGAAAATAGAAAATCCAATAAAAAGTAGAAAGTAGTAACGAAAATTATGTATGACGGAAACAACATAAAAATCAATGACCTCACTCTACGCTCAGCACAACGACCCCGCTATCTCTATCCCGCTCGCACCCACACACTACACTATCTCTATCCCGCTCGCACTCACACACTACACCAGATGCTCGCTGCACTACACTACCTCTATCCCGCTCGCACACACACACTCCACTACACACGACAGAGACCGCACTACACATCCACTATATAGTACGTACTACACACGCACCGTCACTGGCCACTATCGCCGTCCCGCTCGCTCCCGCAGCGCTACGCCGAGTGCGAGAGGGACGGGCGAGGTACGGGCGCCGACCAGTCCGCCAGCACCGGCCCCGAGCGGTAGAACTTGCTCGATGTTCGGTTGAATATCGGGAGCAGTTCGTTCGCTTCGTTTGATAACGCCTGTAAGAAAAAAAAATTATAATAAAAAAAAATGAACGTTAATAATAAGGCGCATTAACAACTTCTTCGTGTTTCATTTAATAAAATTTAAACAATCTTTTGGCAGTTCAAAATATTTACATCAACTCAAATATAATTCAAAAATTACTTGCACACAAAAAATGTAATATTTCTCAACAATTCAAACTCTACTTAACATGACATTTCAGTTTGGAAACGCTTTTCAATCATTAAAATACAAGTTAGAAATGATTTTACCAAGCATAAGTTGTTGGTTTTAAACAAGACATAACTAATCCATACTTATATTATAAATGCGAAAGTAACTCTGTCTGTCTGTCTGTTACTCAATCACGCCGTAACTACTGAATCAAATTGCATAAATTTTGGTACAGAGAAAGGACATAGGATAGGTTTTATCCCGGAAATCCTACAGGAACGGGTTTTTCTTTGAAAATGCGGGCGAAGCCGCGGGCGGAAAGCTAGTTAAAAATAACTTAATTATAATTATTAATATTAGTGTTGCCATTTAACATCCAAAAAAAAAAGTTATTGATATCTTTTTTTTTTTTCAAAATTTGCCTAAAAACATATTATTAACATTAATAACAACAAAACTTACCTTCAAATAAATAACGGCATCCGTGCCGAACCCTTCGCAGGACATCAACACGAGATCGCCGTGGAAATAACGCGCGTATAACCGCGAAATTGGCAGACCGTAGCCGTAACCTGGAATACATTATTTTTTTTATTAGTAAGAATTAATTTGTTTTAAGTACTTATTCAATTGTATCATAAACTGAAAAAATAATATTTTTTTTACAATGTTTTTTTGGTAATGATTCATTAATTGAACTGTTTTGTAAACTGGTTGGAATATACCTACTACTTCTGCATAGCTGCATCTTATGGAAAGATTAGTTAAGTTTTTGTATTATTGAAGTGTAATAGTTTTACCATAATACACACACATAATACACAAATTCAAACTCGCCAGTAATTCACTCAACATTATCTGGCGAGTTTGAATTTGGAAATTTCCAAAAGTGTAATAATATTAATACGTAATATATCCATATAATATGTATATAAAAGAAAGTCGTGTTAGTTACTCCATTTATAACTCGAGAACGGCTGAACTGATTTAGCTGAAAATTGGCAGGGAGGTAGTTTAAAGCCAGGAGAAGGACATAGGATACTAAATATGTACCACGGGCGAAGCCGGGGCGGACCACTAGTTGGTTATAATATCACTACATAGTGTAAAACAAAGTCGCTTTCTCTGTCCCTATGTCCCTTTGTATGCTTAAATCTTTAAAACTACGCAACGAATTTTGATGCGTTTTTTTAATAGATAGAGTGATTCAAGAGGAAGGTTTTAGTATATAATTTATTAGGTTTTAGACAAAGCGGGCGAAGCCGCGGGCGGAAAGCTAGTAATATGTAAAATATAACTCACCAGCCAGCGGAACGGTATGGGAATCAGACTTGGAAGGTTGCGGCGCCGTACTGTACATGTACTTGAACAGAAGGTCTGTCACGCTGCGGGGGATACCACCGCCGCGGTCTGACATCTTAAAATAAGAAGTAATTTCATTGAAATCTTGGGTTTCATTATCTATAGTAGAACGGTAAGTAATTATGTAGTAAATGCTTAAGTGAATTTATAAACAGTATATATAAAAAGTATAATTTTTTGATGAATTATTAATAAACAGTAAATGAAATAATAACAGAATATCCTTTAGTCATTCAATTAAATGTTGTTATTCAATGAACATTCTAGTCATACAATCAAATAGCAGATTGCATATAGATTTTGAAGGGTAGTTTTTACGAATGTTTGTACTTAATCTGCAATTTGTTTAAATAATATTTTTTTTATATTGTCACAATATCCTAACTTTGACCCACTTTGCTCACAATACTCACTTTGACCGATATATCCTCCTTCCCCTGTACAATGTTGACAGTGACCGGTGGCGGGGAATTCTCGTATGTCTCCATGACTGCTCTCATCGCATTCTTGAATAGCTCGAACAGCATGTGATAGAGATGGGATGGTACGTAGATTATAGGCATTGGACGTTCGCTTGGCACTGGAAAAATGAATATACTAATATTATAAAGCTGAAGAGCTTGTTTGTTTGAACGCGCTAATCTCAGGAACTACTGGTCCGATTTGAAAAATTCTTTCGGTGTTAGATAGCCCATTTATCGAGGAGGGCTATAGGCTATATATCATCACGCTAAGACCGACAGGAGCGGAGCAACGCGGGTGAAACCGCGGAGCAAAGCTAGTTTATGGAAATAAGAATGTTTGTGGTGAGGCAAAATCTATATAATATGTATAACTGCGTTAAAAACAACCGACTTCAAACTTGCACTTGCAAAATTTACAAATACCTACAGACAAAAATGCTCATAAAATAAAAACTACTGGGCCTATCCGAATAAAATTTTTATGGGACCAATTCGACACCATCCCGCATCGAACAAAAAAAGAATCACGTAAATCGGTTCAGAAACCTCGGAGTAATCGGTGTACATACATAAAAAAAAAAAAAAATACCGGCCGAATTGATAACCTCCTCCTTTTTTTTGAAGTCGGTTAAATCGGATTTTTCTGATTTTGCGTGTTGAAAATTTGGTATTAATTAATTTTAATTGAGTAAAAATATCTCGAAATATGTAGCTATAGTACAAAATAATATCATCAATAATATTGACGTTTATCAAAACATTTTACCAATAGTTAGCTCATAAATTTGATCAGAAAGCATTACATCACAAAATTAAACAAATCTCTAACGAACCCTAAACTAACCAAACTTCCAAAGTTTCCGCAAACAAAACTATCCATTTAAATCTAACCAAATCACTTTCCCCACATAGTTCTATATACTCACCATTGTTCTGACACAAATTACCAACCCATTTACCCATTTTACATATTAACTTACCACCATTCTGCAATAGCTCCAGTTCAGGCGACGCCAGATAGTATCTATCGCAGAGGAACCTTGCGTTCTCGTACGCGTCCCGTACTACCGCTGCGACGTCACATGCCGGGTCTATGGAGCCGATGTGACGACCTCCATTGCCCATACCGTTCACTGAGGCTTGTTTTGAACCGATCTGTTCGCCGAAGAGTAATGCTGGAAGGGATAAATAAATAAATAATTTATTATCACATAATAATTTTACAAATCAAAGTGACCCAGGCTATGTTTTGATATAGGGCATTATTGAAATAAGGTATCTATTAGCATGTTGAAGAGCACTGAGCAGAAATAAAAAGATTTGATACTATAAAGATGTGACATAAATTCAATAGATTCGTCAAAGTCAAATTTACTGGAGAAATTAAAAAAAGTATATATGATTCTAGCAATTAACTCTGCATAGCAAGATTTGTATGAAAGTCTTAAATAACCTGTGCGTCGATAATCCTTTGCTCACTTATTGATTGATCGTTTGTATAGAGATCTTTCTCATGAAGAACTTATCCAATTTTACACGAGAAAAAAGCTACAAAAGCCATCCTTAACTATCTACCAAACTATAACAGCTCGAGCACGCTTGGCTCCATCGTTTGTACCACTTCCACATGCCAATTACCTATGATCCCACTTTAAAAACATGTTAAAGCTAAACAAAACTCACTGTGCTGGTTGATCAGCATCCGTATAGATATCCTGCTCATATAGAACCGATCAAGGAAGTACTGTATCGAGCTCTCGATCCCTGGGTCCACTTCATGCGATTCCTTCAGTTCGAGCACGCCTTGCGCCATCGTTTGTACAACGTCCGCGTGGCGGTTGCGTATGTGGATTAGGCGCTCGCAAAACCTAAAGGGAAAAGATTAATTTAGCCAACGGAAAATGGTAGGAAAATCTTAAAGTATATATATTTCAAAATAGTATTTATTTTAATACAGTAGTGAAATTTTATGGAACATAGGTAACAGTTAAGTAATACAAAATAGAAATGTCTTCCACGATATCAGATGAAAAAATAAAATCGCAAATATCTAGGAAATCGACACAGAATAATGCTTTTGGAAGCATAATCTGATTGTATTGCATAGCTTATTTCTTGTTAACTATATAACTACATAATATATAAATGTCCCTTATTTAAGAAAGCTATTAGAAATATTAATGGACGATACTTATATATTATGGTTTCTCAATAAGTACGTATCACTTTAATCTCTATGGCAAATCTACCATTAATATCCTACCCCGTAGCACATTTAGACATGCATTTTCCTATACATCATATACATAATACATTGATATAAATCACATAATTATTCTTACGAGCTCAACACTGGCTGCTCCGGCTCCATCTTCTCAAACTCAATGATCTCCTCGAAGGACCGCTCGTACCATTGGTTGACGAGACCCACTGACGGCATCCGCAGTAAATTGGCGGGTAATAGTGCTATCTCTTTCATTATGTTCGCTAATCTGAAATTTAAGATAACAATTGTAATTTTCAAAACTATATACGAAAAAGTTAAGGTACCTTTCGAAAACTAAACTACGTGAGGTAAATTATGGTTTCTTTACTATATTTTAAATATTATTATTTATTAAATATAAATTATTAGTAATTAAAGTATTATTTAAGTTTCATTTCTAATATTATAAATGCGAAAGTGAGTTTGTTTGTATTTCTTTCACGCCGCAAACGAGCGATTTTATGGTATGTTTTTTGTGTCTGAACATAGGCTAAAGTGATATAACTAGGCCACTTTTTACAAAAAAATTTAATGTTTTAATTTTGATAATATTTCTTTATTAATTTTTGGTTATGATAATAATCCATACTTCACAGAAAATCTAATATTATGTAATATAGCGTAACATATTTAATTACTGTTACAGTTATGTTCAAATTATCAAACATTTCATTAAATATTTGTCTTAATTGTTTCATTAGTGATAGCTGACGAGATGACTATTTATATTTGCTTTCTAATTGTGTTTTCTATAGTAATCGTTTATTAATTATAAAATATATTTGATACTAGAGCTCCTCCCCGGCTTCACTACGGCTACCTATTATTGCGAAATATGTACCACGTACATATTTCGCAATAATAGGTAGCCTATGTCCTTTCTCGGGTATCAAAATATCTCCATACCAAATTTCATGCAAATTGGTTCAGTAGTTTAGGCGTGATTGAGTAACAGACAGACAGACAGAGTTACTTTCGCATTTATAATATTATAGTATGGATTATTGATCAACCAATTAATCATAATTAACTATACAATATGCAACACTGATTAGATTAAAATAAAAAAATCCAAGATAAGGCGTGTATCGGCTTTCGTAAACTGCTAGATATTATTACAATACGCAAGATTATATAATTTATCCTTAGTTTATTTCTTTAAACTCAAACATATTTAAAAGTATTGTAATTGTAATTTTCATCGTTTAAAACAAATCCGCTTCGAAGGACCAATTTTGTCGTCTAAAGCAAAATCGTTTAAATTTCCACTTTATATGTTGAGTGTGTATAAATCTATACTAATATTATAAAGCTGAAGAGTTTGTTTGTTTGAACGCGCTAATCTCGGGAACTACTGGTCCGATTAAAAAATTTCTTTCGGTGTTAGAAAGCTCATTTATCGAGGAAGGTATAGGCTATATATCATCACGCTACGACCAACAGGAGTGGAGCCACGGGGGTGAAACCGCGCGGAGCAGCTAGTGCTTGATAAAAGTATTATTCTTATTATAAACTAGATTTTGAGAAACAAGGAATAAACATTGATTGTATATCTTATAATGTAGTCTCATGAATATATCCATTTAAAAAAGGGGGTGGTCTTAAGCATATATTCGCACGCGCTAATCGGATACAATAAACAATGTGTGTAAACCTAGGTCATGTATACACTATATACGTACATATATATATGTACATATACACTATTACTGCGCAGTTGATCAAGGCTGGAAGGTCTAGGCTAACGTGATCACGTAGGTGGTCGAGAGATAAACACTAAATATATGCTGCTTGGATAAGATAGAAATTTCTCGAAATTTTTAGGCACATAGAGTTGTGACCTATAAAAAACTTTACATACATTACAACTAGCCGTCTTGATAAGTACCTATTCTACCTACTTATGTAATTAAAAAATAAAAAGTTAAGAAGTAGCAATGAAAATGTTCACGTCTGAATCGTTGAACAGATTTAAGATGAAATATGGATATTGGATACATTTCTATTGATATTCAGAACCTTTAAACATAAGCTATTCCATGTCACGAAAATGAACCTTAACGCGATTGAAATAGGGAAAACAACCTCTATAGTTCGCCTGTCATAAGCAATCGTGACGTGCAAATTTGTCATCTAACTAAATTGGATTAACCGTCTCCCTGTCCTCGCTATCAACCCTGGCACTGGCTCTACACACATCTACATCATACATAATAGGCCCTCTTCACAATGGGCAGCATTGGCCCAGCAAATAATCGTCGATGTTTGCCGGCATTACAGCGATTATGAATAAACATCTACAATGACGGCCGATCATAGACATTTGGGTCTTCTACACTATCCTGATTGCCTCTACTCGCCCAACACTACGGTGCATTTACATCAAACGAACAAAGGGCTAGAGCAAGAGCATTCTTTCTTGATCTTTTAGTGTCAACGAAAACTCGAATTCAGTGTTGTTCAGTATTAAAACATTGCATAGAATCTTTTTGAACGCACTAAGAACAACGAAAGAATTCTCTACGCCTGTTTACACTCAAGGAATTTGACATAGTGGGGTTAGAACGAGCATTCGCTCGTTTGATGTAAATGCACCGTTATATTGCACACGATCGCTCGGACGTCATTGCGAATGACGTGACGTCTCGTCATCCGACAATTACCGGTGTTGAATAAGCGGCAGGCGGAAATAACCCATCTTTCTATATACCATCAGCTGGCGGGCGCTAAAATTGGCTTAGTTTAGAACCACTTATGTGGAACGCGAATTCGTGCAATAACTTCTCGTTACAATCTACATCCGTGTCTTTTTTAGGCTATCAAAAGCCCTGTACCACGATAAAAATATGTCTTAAAGCAGTATTTTTACAATAACGTAAACCAGGCATGGAAGTAAATTAATTATATAGATAATATATATAAAAATGAAACCCGTTTTCCTTGGTCACTGCATCACGCGTGAACGGGTGGACCGATTTCAATAATTATTTTTTTATAATATTCCTTGAAGTATGAGGATGGTTCTTATGGAAAGAAAACATAAACATGTACCACGGGCGAAGCCGGGGCGGACCGCTAGTTACTCATAAATGTTCAGAAACAGATGTTGTTTACATCTCCTCACTATATCCTAACTCTTGATTGGTCACGTATCCATGTGGGTGAATCATCAATGATTACGTTTTAGGCGAATCTATAAAGCTGATTATAATATTAGCTGAATATTATAAAGTTGAAGAGTTTGTTTGAACGCGCTAATCTCGGGAACAACTGGTCCGATTTGAAAAATTATTTCGGGGTCAGATAGCCCATTTATCGAGGAAGGCATACCCTAGAATCATTTTTTGCACTTATTTGCTGTAAAAAAGAGACCACCAGCGCTGTTATGTGATAATATCGCCCTGTTATTGCTGTATCAAAATCTGGATAAGAGCTGCTCTACAAACGCCATATAAAATAGTGATATAAACGTTTACATCACCTTGTTATGGGAAAAAATTTCTGTGTATGATTATAGAGCAAAATCATCTCATTAAACGCTAATATACAACAAGCTTGTCACCGCGACACTGTTATACGTCATTTAAAAAGCTTTTTAGTGATTTAAGTTATAGTTATAGGACATCTTTGCTGGTTGGGGCTATATTAGGCTATAATCACGCTAAGACCAACAGGAGCTGAGCACTGTGGATAAAACTGCGGAGCACAGCTAGTTTAGTATACCCATACTGTTCAATTGTTTTCACTGTTTCTGTCAGAATATTGTATTGATAGATCCAGGAATTACTACCAACATAAACATTTCTTAAACATTAAATATATACAAATTACGAAACTAATTAGGATACTAACAAACACATGTATTAGTAATTGGAAAATCTTACCTCACTGGTAGCTCCTTCCTGAGGAAAAGGTAGGACTTCCGCTCGCAAGCGTTTAAACCTGTAACAATTGATAAATAGCGTTATATTACAGTACGTACTACATATATCATTGAATACAATACAATATAATAAATGCGAAAGTGTGTTTGTTTGTCTTTATTTCATGTCACGGGAGTTGGTTGCTTTTTTGTCTGGGTAGAGATGGAAGGCTAGAAACTAGAAAGTAACGTAGGCAACTTGCGTAGAATAACATTCATTCTTGTAGGAATATCCAGTATGATACGCATTTGAATCATTAATAAATTCCTCTAGATGCCGGTATATAATATTAAAAATAATACATGTAAGACAAAAACTGGTAATTTTCTGTGATCGTGAGGTCAAGGAAAATTACTAGTCAATTGTAAAAGATGAATCTATTTGTTTACTTACTCCGAAATTACAATTAATCTGCATCAGCAAATAAACCAGATTCCTGGCAACGTCTGTGATAAAATAGTTATTTTGCTATAAATTCCTCATTATCATACAATTAGATTTCAAAAGTGACCGCGATTAATGTTCGTCACGATGAGAAGCCAAGAGGCAGGTCATGGAGGACATTACAACGTTCTTTGATACAATTATTCACAGCACATTTCTATTCACATTTAAGTTGATTTTATTCATACTTTCTGATCACGTACCAGTGCTATTCTAAATTCAATTCTATTTCATAGGTCGTAGAGTATAAAATCACGTAACATGTCGTAGAGTATAGTATACCTGTATAAGGTTGTAATCGATTTTGTCGACTGTACAGTTTGTTCAACAGACTCTAGTTCTCAATTGCACCTAATGTTTGCTGAACTAATGGAATACATCTTCTAGTATGATTTAAATCCTGGCGTATTAAATGGTTAGATATCGACTTGAGTACACTGCAAAGGCTTTACAAAATAACTCAGATAGATTATTGATTTTTTTCTTATTATAGATTAAAAATGTTTTAAAGAAAAAAATCGATTCGATCGACAAGGCGCGATTTGATAACCTATGAGATTTTTTTTGAAGCCCTCCTCTCCCTCCAAATCATCAGTTGCAATTGAGAGAAAATATCGTATGGAGCCACAACCCTTATTCTTTTAGGCGAACGACTAACTGCTATTGCCTTTTGGTTCCAATATATTGTTTCAGGTCACCGCTCTGCAAAACACATATTGCTAAGCGTAAATTTCAATTTACCATCCTATTGTCCCGCCATTTTCCGAGCTAATGATCGAGAAAACTAAATCCTTAGAGACATTATAGCTTCGTTCATCTGAATTCTGATCTAAATTGTCAATCGTTCCAACTGAATGAACTGTCATTATACCACCATTAAAAATAAGAGTTTTCAAAGTGTTCACGACCCAAACGTTCGAGGTTGTTTCAAGGTATTTTTAAATCACAATTCATTAAGTTTTTCAAGTTCTATTGTGTATTGAGACAACAAACTAAGATCATAATTACTACGTTTTATGTCACTATTTCTGTGTTAGGGTGCTCATCCACGAATAATGTGCGAGGAATATATTTGTGAAAACCAATCATATCGCTTCATTTAGTTTGAAGTTTGAAGCGTTTAGCGTTTGACTTTGAAGCGATAGTATTGGTTATTTACAAACAGTGTTTGTCAAACACATTCCTTGCTACAATGACCTATTATACTAGTAGACGCGGCATACGCCAACATCATTGCACTAAAAAACAGCGTAATTAATACATACCTACTTACTAACGCATTATCACCAATACAGTTGTTCTCTCTTTCACTCTCACGCACGAGACATAATACATGTCTCACTCATGTACTTCGTAATAACAACTGCCGATTAAAATACAAAAAGAACGTCCAGCCACGACGCTGAATGGTGCGTGACTAAGTGAAACTCGGGCACTTACCTGAGTTTTTTCTTACCAAAATAGAGAGCGGGTAACGTATCTAGCTCTTTTATATATCATAGCCTTGCTACACCTCCTCGCACACTTTTGATGGAAAAGCACCCTTAAAATTGTAAATTGGCAAGAAGGTATGAGTGCAGTTTGCAATTATACTTATTATTATCGTCATCATAGTTACCATTTTATTGTATTAACTTTACCTTTAAACAAAACCTTCACGTTATTAATAGTAATTAGATAACAAAATTTGGTACTAGAATCGAGAAGCACATTTGACATTATGCAACGACTTATCAATTAAATTGGCAATGACCTACAATCTACATGATTCGTCTTATCCCGGTCCTTAACTAGCCATTCTTAAATAAAGATTACAATAAAATATAATATAATCCTGTCAATAATATACCTACACGAGAGTTCAAACTCCATACTATATAATAAAGAAATCCTATTTAAAACCATGTCTAATATAATCGAATTTAAACGCATGAGTTACGAGCTATATTTTATTAACGACTAGCTTACCGCCCGTGGCTTCGCCCGCTTTGACTTAAACCTAATCCATACTTAATATTATAAATGCGAAAGTAACTCTGTCTGTCTGTCTGTTACTCAATCACGCCTTAACTACTGAACCAATTTGCATGAAATTTGGTATAGAGATATTTTGATACCCGAGAAAGGACATAGGATAGGTTTTATTCCGGAAATCCCACGGGAACGGGATCTATGCGGGTTTTGCTATGACTGCGCGGGCAATGCCGCGGGTGGAAAGCTAGTAAATTATATAGGTACTAACACCTTCCTCTTGAATCACTCTATCTATTAAAAAACCACATCAAAATCCGTTGCATAGTTTTAAAGATTTAAGCATACATAGGGATATAGGGACAGAGAAAGCGACTTTGTTCTAAAATATGTAGTGATTATACGCCACTATACGCAGTACCAAAGTCCACAATATTTTCGTATATCCGTGTTATGTATATTTCTAGTTGAAGGTCAAACTTGTTTATAAAATATAATGTTGTGGTGCAAAGTCCAACTCTGTTTCATTGATCTGAAAATAGCGTGGCTTTCTTTGTGAATGCGTTTTTACGTCGATTTCAAAACATATTAGGTAATTAACAATGAAATCGGAATTTCGTATTCGCAAACTTAAAACGTTTTACTTCAGAAACGGATTTCATTCATTTGTATTGTTGAATTTAACATGTATTTCGTCTATTATTTTTAAATGGAATGCGCGAGTCCAAAACCTATAAATATAAATTCAAATTCACAATTCGAGTCGAAAATCGAAATCCCAAATAGAAAGAAAGAAAAGAAGTCTTTAAAATCTTAAATTTACAACGGAGCATTATATTAGTTGCTTCAACTATATTTGTTATCAAGATAAACAAAAATCTAGATCATTCGAAGTTCACCTAAAAAAAAGATGTCGGTAGAAAAATTCCAAATCCTGAATGTCATTGACATTGCGCCAAAACTAAGAGAGATCGTTTACCCACTGTGTTGTCGCGCGTGAAAAAAATGTGAGCAATTACTTAAAAGACGTTTTTTTAATGTTGAAAAATTTAAAATATTCCAATACAACTTCATAGTATCTGTATTAAAACATGTAAATGGTTACACTAATATATTATCTACATTCTTTACTATAATATTATAAAGCTGCAGAGTTTGTTTGTTTGAACGCGCTAATCTCAGCAACTACCTACTGGTTCGATTAATAATAATTGAAGATCCAGAATAAGACAAAGGCTACTTTTTATCTCGGAAATCCCACAGGAACTGGAACTATGCGTGTTTTTATTTGAAAACGCTGGTGAAGCTGCGGGTGGAAATCTAGTGGTACATAAAACAGGTCGGAATCAACGTAGTAACTATTGACTATTTGACTAATCTATGATAAAACATACAAATTAAACCTACATTAAATTTATAAAATTAATAGATTATTTTTCTATAGTTAGTCATTACATTTACCTCCTTTTTTTTAAGAATCAGTCAAAACGATTTTATAACTATAGAACATTGATTGAAACAATTTTCAATTCTTTGCTTTGATCAGAGCAAAATAGCGTAAACAACGTCTTCATTAAAACAAACATTACTACGTTAAACGAATAAACAGTAGATTTGTGTTACATTATCTAAATACTAAACGCGCAGTGTGTAAATATTTACCATTACACCGTCTATACATACAGATTTTTCTAGTATCGTGATAATTTTTAAATAAACCGGCCAAGGGCGGTCAGACTGGCGCACCGAGGGTTCCGTATGAAACATGTTTTTATATGTTGATACATTAAATTTATGATTTTTACACTTTTCCTTTATCTGTGGTATATGACGTTCCGTCGTAACAAGTTTCAAGATTCTTTGTTCACGGAAGTACCCTGTAGGCCATGTAGGGTTTGATTCCCTTGTGAATGTCGAAAATGTGCAGTTTAAGCGACGTAGACTTGAGTATCCAGTATTAATTTAGAGAAAAAAGGGTCTTGTCTGACAGACAGACAAAGAAATGATCCTAGGAATCCGATTTTTCCTTTTGAGGTTCGGAACCCTAAAATAGAAAATTAATGAGTAAAAAACACATTTTATTACACGCTAATTTTCTAGACGTCGCGTTTACGTAAAACCGCGTTTACTGTGCTAAGCGTCACTTTATCTAAAAATAAACAGAATTTACATTTATAATTGTTTACGTTACCAAGTAGCAATCTATTTATGAAAATATCGCGTTTTTATGGTTTCTAATACCTTGAATTTTCTTTTAACTTTCCTGAACTAACAGTATTTTATTTTTAATCATAATTTAGAACGAAAAAGAAAATATTATCTATCCGGGTCTGGGATCCTAACTATTGAAAACAAATACCGAGACGACAAATTTATCGGTAGACAAATATATTTTGTAGACTACCGATTTAAATTAAAAAAATATGTGCGTGTACTAGTGTACACACGTAAAAAGTGAAACTTCTTTATGAACTTATTTTTCAAAAAATAATTTACTATAAGCAACTTTACAGAAATACGTCGTACGTAGGCATAAGAAAAAGATGACGCGTTACGAAAAAATGTTGCAGTAAATTTTTTTCCAACCCCGATAAAGAAGTTTCACTTCAATAAGTTTATTTAAGACTAAGTAGGCAAAAACAGATTATTAGTGACAAAGAAAACAATATGCAATAAGCATGCAGAAATATGTATTGAATGAATTGATATTATAGATAAAATAAAAAGTTGTAATCTATATCTATATTTTTGTCGTAAATAAAGCGTAAATATGTACCACGGGCGAAGCCGGGGCGGACCGCTAGTATGTTTAATGACTATAGCTACACTAAACATTTTAAGCTTCAATCATACTCAAATTTTAACCAAAATCAATACCTAAAACATCACAAATATCCGTTATCGCTAACCCACTTACAGCATACAAACAAACATGTTATTATTGAACAAAGATACTCTCTCGAAAACAGATTTAATACGAATCCAAACATTTCAGAATATTTACAAACACAATTAGCGGTGAGCACGTCACAACTCACAACTCTCTTATATCTCGTATCATAATGCTATATCGCCTATCGGTGCATTTATATTAAACGAACATAGAGCTAGAGCAAGAGCATACTTTCGTGATCTTTTAGTGTAAACGAAAACTCGAATTCAGCGTTGCTCTATTAGAACATTGCATAGAATTTTTTCGAACGCACTAAGAACAACGTAAGAATGTTCTACGTGTGGTTCTACGCCTGTTTACACTAAAAATTTGACATTGTGGGGTTGGAATTAGCATTCGCTCGTTTGATGTAAATGCACTGTAATAATGTTATCGTCACGGTGTCTTTACGAAGTTTCATTCCATAATTACCGTAAACATAGGTATCCAAAATTGAATAAAGCAAATGTGGTTCACAATTTGGATATTTTAGGTTTAATCCCTACTGATATTATAAATGCGAAAGTTACTCTGTCTGTCTGTCTGTTACGCTTTCCCGCTTAAACCTCTCAACCGATTTTGATGAAATTTGGCACAAAACATTAGAAAACCCTTACATTGCAATTACTAGTACAAGCCGATAGGCTTATAATTCTTGTATAATTAATGAATAGTGAATTCGTACATACAGTATATTTATTACTTGTAAAAAATGTTAAATTTAACAGTAATCATCTTCCATCTGTAACGTTTAAAAAAAAGACGTGTGGCACTCGGGGACTGCCGCGGTAAAGCTATTGCATGCTATTGCTATGCCTTCAAGCCACGTACACCTCCGTGCCCGTCGGAGTAGGGAGCGTGAGGTTATTTCGTTACGCAATTTCTGGCAATAGCTTAAAAATACCTTTAAAAAGTGTTGTTTCCTTGTAGTAAAAACCAAACATTTTGTTCTGGACTATGACATAAAATACACGTGAAGCCACAAACTTGTTTATAAATAAATATCATCATTCAAATAAACCCAGTTATATTTAAATGAGGTGTACTCAACGTAATCCTATATTATCCAACTATTACTTAGGCCTTCTAAGGTAATCCTAATCAGCTTAATGGACCTTTTATGATACGAACTAATCAAACAAATGTATTACAATAAAGAGAAAATAAGAGCTAGCGCGCAAGAGCAACTTTTGTCTCCGCAACTATTTTGTCCCTCCCATCAACTCTATGGGCTAGTAAGAAAGTGCGCGCACGTAGCGACGCAACAAAATAGTTGTGGAGACAAAAGTTGCTCTTGCGCTCTAGCTCTAAGGCCAAATGTTGATTCGGTTCGAGAAATATTATTTTTAGACACTGACTACTGAACCATTAAATTTGTAAACGAATAATTCCAAAGGATAATCATTATGTTAATAGTAAAGTGTGGGTAGCATTTTCTATACTACTTCCTGAAGTAAAGTTTCCTGAATGATAATATATTTTCAGAAACGAGTCAGTGACGGCGAAAATGACTAAAATGTTTACCTTCAAAATGTTCCTGAAAGCGGACAAAGCCCGAATATCATTGAACATCTCCTTTATCATTAAAAAAGTACATTGAGCAATTGTTGACTTTTCTTAAAAGTAGATAGATACCAATAAGTACATCCACTTAAGACCAATACAGAACATTCTAATGCAAATGGGCTCTCGTTACAATGGGCAGCGTGGGGCGAGTAGAGGCAATCACGATAGGGCCTAAATGTCTATGATTGGCCGTCATTGTACATGTTTTTTCATAATCGCCGTAATGGTGGCCCGTGGCAAACATCGATGATCATTTGTTGGGCCAACGCTGCCCATTAAGACGAGTAGCCATAACACTAATCGGTCAAATGACGCGGTATGACAAGTCACCTAACGCCCACTAGGTAAACTCATGCGCAGGTTCTAAATACAAATCCGATAATCGTGTAATTCACGTCACTTAGCACTTTGCTTCTGTCACGACGTGACGTGTGACGTCACGTTACATAATCACTATTATAATTACTGGACTCTATAACAGCTTAGCTATATCATATACGCTGTAGCATATACCTAGCATATACATTAGGTACATACTTTTTAACAGTCCTACGTTGCAGAAATAGGTGAGAACTGAGATCAGAGATATATCACCTTATTTTATCATTTCAAACCTCAAAGTCAATATTACTTGAACAAAGACAGTTCGATAAAATAATTCTATAGTTTTTTCAATGTCATAATATTTACTTGATCCATACTTACATGCGAAAGTAACTCTGTCTGTCTGTCTGTTACTCAATCACGCCTAAACTGCAGACTGAACCAATTTTCATTAAATTTGGTATGGAGATATTTTGATACCCAAGAAAGGACATAGGCTACTTTTTCCCGGGAAAATGACGCAATCGCGAAAATCCCACAGGAACGGGAACTATGCGGGTTTTTCTTTTGACTGCGCGGGCGAAGCCGCGGGCGGAAACCTAGTTTTTTTATAAAACGTTAACCGATAGACACAGAGGAAATGCACTTGATATTCTATACAATGTTACATTAAGGTCAAATAGGCGATCAGCATTCCACTCTGATATATTGAATTACTACGTCCATCTAATGTAAGATTTGTATTGTATCTACTAGATGTATCTGTATTTATGGGATACAATATTAATCTGTATACAATCCTATACCAGTCTACAATAATTATAAACTAGATTTCCGCCCGCGGCTTCGCCCGCGTTTGCAAAGAAAAACCCGCATATAGTTCCCGTTCCCGTGGCGTGGCGTGGATTTCCGGCATAAGACCTACCCTATGTGTTAATCCAAGTAACCCTCTATATGTGTATTGTGTGCTAAATTGCATTGTTATCGGTTTAGTAGTATTTGCGTGAAAGAGTAACAAACACACACACATACAACCTCACAAACTTTCGCATTTATAATATTAGTAGGACTAGATTTCCACTAGATTATATTCTGGATTAGCTTATAGGCTATATACTTTGCATACAACTTTGATAAAAGTACCACGCGAATCGAACGAACGGTTTAAAAAAAAAAAATCAAGCCACGAGTTATACTATAGCTATTATACAAATTCAATCCATTTCATCTGTACCATTAGTTATAACAACCCTATAAATAGGCAATCAAATTCTCGAAGCTTCCAGAACAATCGAGAACAGATCACCCCAACGTAGTACACTCAATATCAAACATGGTCAATGACAGGTCAAGGTCAGGAAGCCCTATTGTGAGATCGGAACAATGTTGACGTGCTGAATGTGTTATGTAAACATCGTCTACTTGCTGGTATTAGTTTTCTGGCATCGTATATCGGAGATGTGGAGTCAGTTTAATTTTTATGGCTATTGTATGAAATTGAAGCTAGCTTCGCCCGCGTAGTAAAAGGAAATTTTAAATGGGAATGAGATAAAGAAGCCTATGCCTCTTAACTGCACCATGAAATCATCTGAAAGAATCACACCATTATATAAAGCTCTGTTGTGACGTGAAAGAAAGCCAAACACACATACTTACGTATTTAGTTAATTAGTTCGGATATTTTTCAGCAAGAACCCTAAAATTGAGTGTATGTAATGCTATTCGCAGTATATTCAATGTAATTAATAATAATAATTGTTATTATGAGGATATCCTCGTTATGTCTGTTATGATAATAATATAAATCGTCATAGCTGTTTCGGTGAAATTAGAACACGTGGTACATAATTAATTTACATACTGTGTGGACTTACTGAAATAAAAAAAACCTATCGATATTCTTAAAACAAATCCATAATAATAATGTAAATATGTATGTCTGTTTGTTTGTCTCTTAGAGCAAGGTTTGTCTATTACACTTCAATGGATAAACCTTAGCACCGATTTATTATCAAGCCTCACTATTATTAGGAGAGTATAATTAGTAATTACATTCTACGCTATAGGTAGATTGTATTTTCCATATTTTAACAGACCTAATAAAGGCTAGAATTCCTGAACGTTATTAATACCTAGCGTATCTTGTCTTTATTCAAGGAATAAGCTTTGTTGTTTTATTAATATTATCATAACATGCGTATATCAATTTTCTTAGAATTTTTATGATTTCTAAGTACATCTTGATTAATGTAATTTTATTATCGACTATCTAATGTCAATAACAACCTTGTATAGGCCTTAACATCTGGAAACATCCACTTATTGATTAGAACCGATAAAAACTTGTTTATTTTTATCCACACCTACGCACTTTTATTGTTATTTTTATTTAAAATGCGTCAAAAGATAAAGATGTAATGTGTCACACCTTTTAATTTTTTACATTTTTTTTTTGTTCTGCAGTAAAATATTGTTCTTCGTTAGTCGTTACTCGTTACCATCCTTACTAATATTATGAATGGGAAAGTGTTTTTGTTTAGATTTTTAATTTTTTTTTAAGCTATTGCATAGCTTCTATCCTTGAGCCTTGAGCGCGGGGACCGAATCGAGAAATTTCGTGACGAAAAACCTCACGCTCCCCCACTCCGACGGGCGGAGGTGTGGAGGAAGGAAGGTGGAATTCCTCCATCGAAAAAGGAGGATTCTCGACCAGTCTACTCGACTGGCCGGCCGTTAAGGCCCCAATGGATGATGTCGGAAAGTAGTACATATAGCTCTGCAGCGAAAAAATTTCTCTTGCGCGATACAGAACGAGGTGTCGCTACAAAGTACAAAGGCATAGCATGCAATAGCTTTACCGCGGCAGTCCCCGAGTGCCACACGTCTTTTTTTTTTTGTCTTTGTTACATGCCGGAAAGGAGTGATTTTTTCGGACGAAACCGAGAAAGCTAGTAGGTACACTATAGGTAATCAACAAAAACGAAACAGCTTGTACGAACTAGGTACATACATCACAACTCTAACATCTTTATACGGATTCATTACCAAACCGAGACAGACAATCAACAACCAAACTAAACATGTGCTAAACATTCACAATTTCTTCCAACCTTGACACGGTGACAATAAAATTAACCCGTTTAAGATAAGGCCTTGTGCAGAACGACTTGTTTTACACGCATGTTTAAGGAAAAAGGATGCGACTAATTCGACGTTTTTGAGATTTTGCCCACGTCTTTATGTTTTTTTTTACTATAAGGATTCCTAAATGTTTATGAATTATTTGACTGTACAAAAAGTGTTAAACCATTTATCATTTTTTTTTTAATTTAAAAAATTTACAAATAGAAAGCTTTAAAAAATCTTATCAATTAATGTTGGACTAGCGATCTAAAAGATTCTTAAAGTTACACCAAAAGATATCATGCCTCTTATCCTAAAACTTGGTTGTGTTAGTGAATTTATTCACACCAAGTTTGTATTAAAATATAAATGGTATGACCACAAAACAATTTAAACACAGTCTAACTTTAAACCAGGGATCTGTCACTTTAATAGTTGTCTACGTGAAATACGAAAAAACCAGATTAAAGAGAACCCGCTCTTATAGTTAAGCCCTGTCAAATTTTTTTTTGTGGTAAGACAGAAAATCTTCAACTACAATAATTTATGCCTATAACAATGCCCAAAAAAGTCTGCTCATAAAACATGCATTCTGCACGCAATCTTACTCATGCTAGCCAAAAATACGTTAGTAGGTCAGAATCAGATAGTAAACCAGTTTAGAGACACCACGACTCGCGAAAGAAAATATCGTTGCTGGCCAAGTGCGAATTTTTATGAGGTATCAATCCCAGACCCAACTAGATTTGTTTTATATGTATATTATTTTTCTCTATATTTGCTAATATGTATCAAACACATTTTCTATTTACATTTTTTTTATTAATTAACATAATATAAACTCAACAGTGTGTGGCTATAGCCATATTTCCTAAAATAATAAAAATCGAACGAACAACGTAATTGGTCATAAAAGTTATTTTCATTAGAGCCGATTTTTTAATCCTTGGTTAAAATTTATCCGTCCAATAAAGTATTACACGAACATATTAAAATGTCACCTGTAAACTGTCAAATACGGACAATTACAATACATTTTTGAAATGGTAGTTTAATACGATATTCGATGAATAAGTTTTAACCAAGGATTGAAAAATCAGCTCAAGGTAGAGCAAAATTTGCGCTAGATCGGGAATTTTTTTATTTATTTGGAGCATAATTATTACTTAGAATAAAAGTTAATAATTATACTTAATAATAGAAACAAAATAACCTATTAATAATATAGTTTTCTAGCTTCCACCCACGACTTTGTACGTGCATCCCCGTTTTTCCCCGTTCCTGCAAGAATTTCGGGAAATCCTTTCTTAGGGGACGCCTACGTTATGACATCTACCTGCAAGCCAAATTTCAGCCCGATACGTCCAGTGGTTTGTGTCACCAGTGGTCAAAACTCAAAGGTCATCAGTGGTCACCTTTGAGTTTTATAAATATAGATTAAAGTAAAAGTTTATAAAACAAAAAAGCACGTGTAAATCCACGCGCACGATAATTCTATTTATTTAGGTTGAAGAATGTATGTTTATTAATGAGTAGAAAGGTTAATTATATGCATTGGAATCTAATTCAAATATATAAGGAGTTGATTACGATCTATTTACTTACTCGTTCATTATTAATTATTAGCGTACTAGCTTACCGCCCGCGGCTTCGCCCGCTTTCTCTAAAACGGTTTGAGATTTAAACTATCCTATCTCTCAAGTTGGATCGAACTGCACATGGTGTGCGAATTTTATTATAATCGGTTAAGTGGTTTAGGAGTCCATTGAGGACAAACATTGTGACACGAGATTTATATATATTAAGATTGCTATAGCTAAGTCCAAGTTATTTTGACGCGAAATATGCTCGACTGAAATCCATACTAGTATTATAAATGCGAAGTAACTCTGTTTGTCTGTCTGTTACTCAATCACGCCTAAACTACTGAACCAATTTGCATGAAATTTGGTATGGAGATATTTTGATACCCGAGAAAGGATTAGCCAGAGAAATATTTACCAAGAAATATTATATTGCCAAGATGATTATCAATCCAAATATACACCCTAATCCTCATTGTAAAAACATGGTAGCAACTTTACAAGGGGGCTATTATGCACAAACACTATCAAAGCCACTATCAAAAGAATATTATGTAATCGCACGATAAACTTATCTTTCAATAAAAACCGCATCAAATCGCCATTCGCAATAACAATGTGTTATGATAAAAAACATTACCTTGAATTAAGATAACGAATTATATTTCTAGATATTGCATAAATAAACACTTAAACTTTGGAATATAAATAATAAATATAATAAATTCTTTAAACAGACTATAATATTAATATATTAAAAATAGGATAGACACTCTAAAAAGTTGATGCAATTGGGATTAATTGCATTGTCATGTTTTAGTTATATTTCTGTTTTGTTTGTTCTGTCTTGTGGAGACGTATAAATGTTTATTCCTTTCTTACTTTCTTCATAAAAATTCATGACATCACATAAGTACATAAGTACATAAAATCACACTCAGATAAAAGGCCTTCTTCTTTGAAGTGACTTAATAACAACATTTTCATCTTCACAAAACATTACACATAATTTATAATCTAGTATCTCAATCTAGATTTTTATTTATCTAGACCTCGCTAAAGGACTCAGCCTTCAATAAGTACCGATAGATAAACAAAAAAACAACCACTCGAGCTGTATAAAAGTGTTTATGTACTTGTCATATGTACTATAATCTGTACAAATATTTGTGAAATGATAAGTGCTAAAATGTTTCTATTGTTTTCTACGACGTCGATTGTTTTGGATTAGCGTTGACACGTAGTATGGATGTGTGTGTGCGCGTATGTGTATAATAGCGCTCGTGCATATGCGTGTGGCGATATTCTCATACGTATGTGTGGGTGGGTATGACGATATTCACACGTGTATGTGTAAATTAGATAATACTAAACTAGAATAATTATAATTATTATCTTACATAATAGATGTGATAGATACAATTTAAGGCCTGAATCGGGTAGGGTTCCCTTTTAATACCGAAAATTAACTCTAGTTATAACAGTTTTTCTTCTTAGATTCTTAATGTACATATCTAAAAAAAATGTATATTAAAGTTTCGAATATGATAAAGGGCATGGTTGTTTTAATTTGTTTATTTTACAATCAGGTTTTTTGGAAAAAAATCGTGAACTGAGGTCGATTTTTGGACTTTAAACCAAAACGCTAAGTCAATATAACGTCAATTATTGTAGTGTTTTTACAGTGTGTTTATGAAATTGAAACACAGGGCATGGTTGTTTTAAATTTTGAATCAATATCCAAATATCTTTTTAAATAATTTTTATACGCACTTTTACTACGGTAGATTCGCGCCGGTCCCCCGATACCGCCTTGTAAATCGTCGCCAAGGTCGCTAGCCCCTATTAACACCTTAAGATGTTCGTCTTACAAAAATATACACACACATACACACAAGTAATTATTATTTACCTTTTACTATATATCTACAGTATAGATAATCCATCTACTCAACATAATAAGCTTATTAAACAAAAACAATAATACTCATTGAATACGCGCGAATTATACGAATACAAAAAAAAATAGGTCAAGTGAGTAGAGTCAGACTCGCGACACTTGTTCCGTACATACGCGTAGCTGTGCCGCGCGGTTTCTCCCGTATTGCTCCGCTCCTGTTGGTCTTAGCGTATCGCCATATCGTATATCTAAAGCCTATAGCCTTCCTCGATAAATGGGCTATCTAACAACGAAATCGGACCAGTGGTTCCTGAGATTAGCGCGTTCAAAAAAACAAACTCTTCAGCTTTATAATATAAGTATAGATAGAATAAGAAGCAACAGCAAAAAAGATTTCATCTATCCAATGTAATATCGCGCCAACCGTTGATTTACCTAGAATTTATATTATGTATTGTTATAGCGACAAAAGAAATACATCGTCTTTAAAAAAATAAACTGTCTATGTAATTATTATCACGGTTCATGAGATACTGTTTGGTGACAAACGGACGGATATACAACGAAGTCTCAATAACAGGGTTCCGTTTATCTTTCGGTACGGAACCCCAATAAAATGATATCAAAATAAAATACATAAGTAATAAAGTAAAAATGATTAAGGTGAATGTTCGTTACGATCTTGAACTTGTGAAGATAACCTCTTTTTTATATGTTTAAAATATTATTGCACATCGCACGTATATTTTGAGCAGTTCTGTAATAAAGATATGGCATATCTATATATATAAAACTCAAAGGTGACTGATATAGTGATCTATCAACGCACAGCCCAAACCACTGGACGTATCGGGCTGAAATTTGGCATGCAGGTAGATATCATAACGTAGGCGTCCCCTAAGAAAGGATTTCCCGAAATTCTTGCGGGAACGGGGAAAAACGGGGATGCACGTACAAAGTCGTGGGCGGAAGCTAGTTGATAATATGTTGTATAACCATACATAAAAATATATACTATAACTCGATAAAAAAGACATATTTATTGATATAAAATCAAAAAATATAATAAAAAAAGAATTATCGAAATCTCGTTCTCGAGTTATGCGCTTACCAACACATTTTGCGATTCATTTTTATATATAAGATTAGTCGAGTATTTTTGAGTTAAATCGTAATAATAAAAAAAAAACCTTTCCACGTTTTAAAACTTTTTGTTATTTTTGAATTATTTAAATTATTTTCGGAAACAAAGATAAAGTAGGTAGGTATGTACTTAATAAGATTATCGTTTTTGGCATTTAAAATTGTAATGATGTCCGATATAAAAACAACAATGTTTTCAGATTAAATAAAAATTAAAAACGTAATAAGTACCTATCATATTTATTAAATACATTTTTTTACAACTATGTTAACAACTATGTAATAAATACAGACAATGCAACTGATAAACAAAATTAATTTCTTTTACCAAGATTTGCTTATTTTGTAACTATGTGACACAATGAAATATTGAGATATTATAAACTACTAGCTTTCTTCCCGCGGCTTTGCCCGCGTAGTCAAAGAAAAACCCGCGTAGTAAAATCCCGTAGGATTTCCGGGATAAAACCTATCCTTTGTTCTTTCTCAGCATTTTCTCAGGTCACAAACTGTATATTTTGAAGACAAGTTAATTCAAATCAGTTAAATGATATCTAGTAGGAATTTATTATAGCTCCGTATACATATATGTATTAAAATAACACGAGTCGAATTTTTACCACCAGAAATTTTTTTATCTTGCCGGCCGGCATATCTTACTCGATAAATTGTAGGTTAGTGCAACAGTGAAATAATTTTGCAAATCCCACCCATTGTTCCTGATATAAGAGCGTTCAAGCAAACAAACTCTTCAGCTTAATATACACTTTATATATAGGTACATAGGTAGTATTCAACATGATCATCTGTAAAGGGCATTCACCGTTACATAAACAAACCTACAAAACAAACAAAGCTTATACGAAAGTATGACGTCATAAAGAAATGAATCCGAAGCGTTCCCGGAATAACCATTGTTTATCAATTGCATTATGATACTTACATATTATGATATACTAGCGGTCCGCCCCGGCTTCGCCCGTGGTACATATTAACGTTTTCTCTACATAAGAACCATCCTCGTACTTCAAGGAATATAATAAAAAAAGAATTATCGAAATCGGTTCAGCCGTTCTCGAGTTATGGAATTACAACGAAAAGTGGCATTGATTTTTATATATATAGATAGATTCGTTATTTTCCGCATCGTCTACCTACTTATATTGATATAGGTATATTTTACAAGCAGTTCTTAGCGTTAAAATTTACCCGGTTTCGGCTGTCATAAGAACAAACCTCGTATTTCAAGGAATTGCTGGTGTATAGAATGCTATAAAAGTACTTGCTCGATGGTTCTGTCGCGATTGAAACCGCGAGGCACAACTAAGTTAATAATAAATACATATTTAAGGAGAAGAAGATTTAGGATCTAAATATATCCCACTATCTGTGTTACACGTGATTAAATGATTATAATTACGTCACGGGAGCGTCTATTTTTGACGCCAAAATATTCTTCATGTATCGTACAATTTACATCATCACCACAGAATACTTAATAGTACCCATCACTACATAGTAAAAAAGTCTATTTCTCTGTCCCATTTTCCCTATTCCCTATGTATGCTTAAAGAGAGTGCTCGAAATTATTTTTCCTCCGTTCCACAACTGTATAATTATTTATTTAATTGTATGACAAAAATTATTTTAAAAAAGTATAACGTCGAGGTAAGGATAACACCAAAACAATCAAAATTATTCTTAGGGCCGATTTTTCAATCCTTCCTTAAAATTTATCCGTCTAATAAAGTATTACACAAACATTATAAAATGTCACCTGTAAACTGACAAATACGGACAATTAGAATACATTTTTGAAATGGTAGTTTAATACGCTATTCGATGAATAAGTTTTAACCAAGGATTGAAAAATCAGCCCTTATAGTAATTAAACTCGTAATTATTTTAACCTTTACTTTTAAGAGATCAAATAATCATCTTACATTATATAATTAAAAGATAGAACCTACAATTACATTTAATTTTGACATTAAATACAAGAAACCCTATAATGAATCTATTTTGATATATGATAAGGCAATTTTGACCGACATATCTATTTTGATAAATAATAGACCGACAGATCTAATAACTAATTTATTGTTAATTGCGTAGAAATCTGATTATTGGGGCATAATATGGAATATTTATCGACACGATACAATTTATTGGGAGCACGTAAAATAAATAATAAAGCATTACTAGTTGCTAGACCTGGATCCGCCCGGGTTTGTTTTTCTTACAATTTACAAATTGGAGCGGTTTTATGAAATGATTAGCTACGCAGCTTGGTTTCACACACGGCCGAATCCACGGGCAAAATCAGGCTTCTATAGCTCATTTGTTATTCTAATTTATAACCAATTTTACTGTAAAGTTTCATCCAAATCGTTCCAGTTAGTTTTTCGTGAAAGAGTAACAAACTTTCGCATTTACGATATTAGTTAGTAGGAAAGCTATGATTTTTCGTGTCTGGAGATAGTTAGGAGGCTACAGTGATATGTTACTTTTTGAAACGTTGAAACATCCCATAGGAATTTTTCGCGGGCGAAGTTGTGGTCAAAAGCCTACACAGGTGCTTACTGTCTCGGCAAACGTTGTTCTGCCTCATTCTTATCATTTAGGAGTATGAAAAGATTCGCCGGTTCTCAGATCTACCCAATAGGCACACAATATTTCACGAGAATCGGTCGAGCCGTTTCATTAGATATAGATTGTTAATAATTACATACAATTTCGTATGACATATCCGACATTGACCCACAACGCATGGCCGCTCGCCAAATAGTAGGTACTGTTGGCAACACAGCAAGTTTCCTCCATACATAGGTAACATTGGTAAGTCTAAATATTCATACGTGACGTGTAGGTACACTGTACAGTTAATTAACTTAAATTAAAGTGTCCATTTGTAGAGGTCCGATTAGAAAAATTCTTTCGGTGTTAGATAGCCCATTTATCGTGGAAGTCTATAAGGGTATACAGGGTGTAATCGTTAAGTGTGCACAGCCGATTATTCCGTAACTATTGCAGAGATCAAAAAACTTTAAACTGATATCGAAAGCACTTTACCTAATAAGTAAAATGACGCTAAGACAAACAGGAGCGGGGCACTGCGGGTAAAACCGAGGGACACAGCAAATCTAACATATAATTGTATACATACGCATTTCATAATATTTAGATTACCCGTATGCTGCTGCTATAAAAATTCACCTTACGATAACCAACTGTGTCTACCAAGGCCTCGTGCCAAAAATGAAGTTTATTAATCACGTAATATTATAATAACTAGCCAGTTGAAATTTTTTTTATATAGCGTCTTATACATAATAATTATAATAATTTCCATATTATGCTGTTTAAAATTCAAGAGACAAACAATAAATGTACATAGTGGTTACAGTACCAGTACAAGATACACGCGCAAAAATAAAATATGCAGGACGTAAAATTTTAGAGACTAAAATATATATTATGTCCGTTCCTATTCGTTTCTATCCATATATAATTGTAGTCATTATGAACGATGACGTCATTATACTACACTTAACATAAACATTGTTTTGACATTTCTCGCGATAATAGAGGCCGATTGAAACCGCTGAACGATAAAATTTATTGTTGTTTATTTCGCGGTGAACATGTGTGTGTGTTTACATATACTCGCTTTTTGTGTTTGTGTGCGTGCCATTGATACAAACATTTATGGGTAGTGATAAATATTATGTATACAGTATATTATAGAAAGATAAAAACAATATGATTATTATTAGCTGCGGGACTTTTTTTGGAACGAAGTTCCTTATCGCGCGTTGCGAAAGGGGGCTAAATGGAAAAAAATAAGACGAAAAGTTGTAACGACACTATATTTGCTATAGTTGTAAGCCGTGCGGCGTGCACTAGTTTCTCTGTCCGTCTCTCTGTATCCAGGTGTCCCTTGACACCTCTAAATTTTTTTTTCTCGATATAGCTTCTACTAATACAGAAAAATACTTTTCAACACAATGTAAAGATAACGAATTTCCTATTCATAATTTTCCGCGATCCTCAAGGAAAATTTCAATATAATTCGGTCAAAATTAATAATTATAATATGACGTCAGCAAAACATTGCACCGTGCCAAGATTTTGGCGATTGAAATAAAACTACCGTTAGTGTTTATCAAGTAAGTAATATAAACATAGGTACAATATTTACAAATTTTGGGTCATAGCATAATCTTAAAAAGAAATAACACTATCCCACCAAAAACATTTTCATGTAAAATGTTGCCAAGACGAGCCCATATGACTCGCACTGTCAAAAAGTTATCAGATCTCATGTAGAGCCAAGCTACTAACACTACACGCCCTAACTCTACAAGGCCTAACTTCACAAACTCTACACCTTCGTCAAAATATGTGGCTTATATAAATAAAATCTAATAAATATATAAATAAAATCTGAAGTATAAAAGCTAATGTAATTTTAACTTAATATGTTCAATAAGTCCGCTATTGACAATATATCCCGAAAATTTTGTTGATCTAGCATAATCCAAACCCAAGTTATAAGGGTTCAAAAAAACGTCGAAGCGCTTCGAGGAAAGGTAGGTAGTGCCCGTGCGCTTCGCTGTCGCTTGGCTCGTCTTGGCGGGGGCACTACCGTGCCCCCAGATTCATTCATTGCAAGCTATTATAAAAAAGAGTGTGTGTACTTATGTACACGCGTTAGAAGTTATACTTCTTTGGCGTATGGAAAAAATACTAGAATATACAACTTGAACATAGTTATCAATTTTCATACCACTAACTTCATGCTGTTAAATTTAGGTGTCGGTGTGCGCGCGCATAAAAATTCATTCTCATCATTTTTCTCTATCGCGCCAAAAGAAGTACCTATAACTTCAAAAAACAAAATTCAATTCATTCAATTCTCATTCTCATTCATTCATTTATTCAACAACCTTAAAAAACCTATTAAGGGCTGATTTTTCAATCCTTGGTTAAAACTTATTCATCGAATAGCGTATTAAACTACCATTTCAAAAATGTATTCTAATTGTCCGTATTTGACAGTTTACAGGTGACATTTTATAATGTTTGTGTAATACTTTATTGGACGGATAAATTTTAAGGAAGGATTGAAAAATCGGCCCTAAGTATCTTATCAATCTAATATTCTGAATAAACAGTATTATATAATCGTGACTCATAATCTGATTATAAATTATAATGCATAATACTCACAGAAGGTCACGTCACGTGTTATTATTGCTAATTATTAATTATTATTATCACAAAAACAATAAAATATAGATGATACTATATCTCATTTATATTTTAGGTTTTATAGCATTCAAATGCTTTATAAATATAAATTTATAAAGAATAGAAAAAATTCGATCACGAGGCGGGACTCGAACCCGCATCCTTCGCGCCATTCCGGGGCGGATGCTTGACCAACTCAGCCACTCGTGACCCGCCAGAGCAATCGAATTTATTCTATTCTTTCAGTTTTATATATCTTAAGGGACACACCGCGCATACTATATCTCTTCTAGTCTGGTCATAAGTTCTGTCATTATGTTCGATTTTCAAATTTTGAATGTTTTTTCACGTTCGATTTTTTAAAATTTACGCGTTTAAAAAACGAAATAGTTTATCAGCAAAAAGTATCGTTACAACTTTTCATCTTAATTCCGTCTAGCCACCTTTCGCGAAGCGCGGTTAGGAACTTCGTTCTAAAACCAAACATGAAACAAAATAGGGGATAGAAATATCTACTAGGAACGGCTAATTAAAAGCTTAAAATTCATGCGAGCGTAAAACTGCATTCTTAAAACTAGTATCTTTGTAAACCAGGTCAAGGTCTATCTTAATGCGAAATATCATCAAATGTCTACGAAATGAAATGAAACTTTACTGTTTTCAGAAACGTCACTTAAAAGGCAAATGTTCACTAAATTAAATTATCTAAAGCTTCCTAATCTATTAAGCAAACTGACAAGCCCCTGAGTCTAAACTGATACTCTATGTATACGTATAATACATACCTAAGTATGTACATGTTTGCGTACGTGACTCCAAACAGCTTTTAGCGTTAAATTATTGTTTGTTTGTTAACAAAAACTAAGAAATTTCACTTGCCTCATGATGCATCATGCAACCTCCTTTGTGATTTTTGGTGCAGTTTTCCTCAAGATGTACTTTTGTAAACTAAACGCTCAAATACTAAGAAACCTTTGAGTTAAACAGCTAGACTATACTTTATGTCAATTTTCCTAAAAATCCGCTCAGCTGATAACGTAAAAAAGGAACAAACAAGCATCAATCATCATAAACTTACATGTTTACTAAAACATAATCACTACATAGCATAAAAGTCGCTTTCTCTGTCCCTAATGTGTAACCGACTTTATTTGTATATACTTGATTTTTTCCGACTTAGAACGGACAGATTTAATTCAAACTTTGTACACTTTTCAGGGATCGGTGACAATACAATATTTTTTTTAGATTTTTTATATGTAGATACAAAAACAACTATATTCTAGTTTCTAAAGCTATACTTACGCTTCCGGCCACTTAGCCTCCAGTATATCCCAAGTTTCATTCCTCAGAAGTCAGAACCCATCCCAACCCCGGAATTAGAAGTCCGTCCTGTGCAATATAGTCGAGAGAGGTCGAGAGAGATCTATCAGCTCCTTCTTGCCGTTGTCGTTCCATGCTGAAATGCACCTGGATGACGGGGGGTAAAGTTAAAGTGACGGGCGGTAAGGTGACGGGTGGTAAAGTGGCGGGAGGTAAAGTGACGCGAGTTAAAGTGACGGGAGGTAAAGTGACGGGAGGTAAAGTTACGCGAGTCCAAGTGACGGGAACTAAAGTGACGCAATTAGTGACGGGAGGTAACGTGACGCGAGTTAAAGTGACGTGTGGTAAAGTGACGGAAGCTAAAGTGACGTTTCGGGGGTACAGTGATGGGAGGTACAGTGACTCGAGTTAAAGTGACGCAAGTTAACGTGACGGGAGGTAAAGTGACGCGAGTTAAAGTGACGGGAGGTAAAGTGACGGAAGCTAAAGTGACGGGAGGTACACTGACTCAAGTTAAAGTGACGGGAGGTACACTGACGCAAGTTAAAGTGACGGGAGGTAAAGTTAAAGTGAAAGTTGAAGTCAAAATTATTTCGATTTAGGGAATAAATAGATACTTAAAGATAATAAAGGGAAACTTCAAATGTAGTTTAAAATAACGAATGACAAAAGTGACGGGAGGTTAAGTGACGGGAAGTGACGCGAGTAAAAGTGGCGGGGTTTAAAGTGACGGGAGGTAAAGTGACGGGAGGTAAAGTGACGGGACTCGGGAGGTAGAGTGACGGGAGGTAAAGTGACGGCCCCCTATAGGGACATCCTATGTCCCTTTGTATGCATAAATCTTTAAAACTACGCAACGGATTTTGATGCGTTTTGTTTTTAATAGATAGAGTGATTCAAGAGGAAGGTTTCAGTATATAATTAATTAGGTTTTAGACAAAGCGGGCGAAGCCGCGGGCGGTAAGCTAGCAATACAATATAACGTTGCAGTACATCCAACTATAAAAAATCCCTACAATCTACATTATATTGTGCTATACAATCTGCTATATGGATATATTTTACTAACAACTATATGGATATTAAATTTATCTGAAATAAATGAAATAAATAAATAAATTATAATATTATAGCTATCTTCGAAAAACAAAAGGATGAGGTAACTTCTACACCTATTCGTTTGTTTTTTTTTTAATAAAACTTCCAAAACAACAATTTACCGCCAAATTATCCAGAACGTTCGACACCAAAACATACATTGTTAATATATAACGTATAATATGATACGTCTGTTAGTTGTTACACTACCGCAAAACCTTTCCCATACTTAATTGAATCGCATCATTCCAGAACATTCGACACCAAAACAACGACACCAATATCACATAACATAAAACATACATAGGTATCACATATACATCATGCATGTACGACACTACCGCAGAACCTTGGCCAAGGTTTCACCTCAACCTTCGCAGGACACGCTGCACTTCCGTTAATAACATCTCGTGACTATTACGCAGTTATCTTCACTACATAGTACATATGTGGGTAACATATAACATAGTACATATATATGTATAAATATACATATTTTATAAGACTAAAAACACGCTCTAATAAGGTCTAGACTAGACTATATTATTGTATTGTCAAGTCCTTGATAAGTGTACAACCTTTGAATTAAATTTGCCCGTTTTAAGTGAGTCAAAAATCAAAATCGAGTTTATAGTTGTCGGTTACATACAAACATACAGGTGAAGATAATATAAACGTTTCGCTTCCCACTCTCTGTCTCCTATGTATGCTTGGAACTACGAGACGAATTCGGGTGCGGGTTTTTTCAATAGATCATTAGTACTAAACTAAGTCTAGTGGGCTAGTATGAAAGTGCGCGCACGTAGCGACGCAACTCCCCATACAATTGATGGGAGAGACAAAAATAGTTGCGGAGACAAAGTTGCTCGTGCGCGCTGGCTCTTACTGCACCGCTCCGATTAGTCGTAGTGTACTTTATACTTAACTTTACAAATATAAAAAACACGTGATTGCAAAAAAATTGTAATCATAAAATTATCTTTACTGTGATTTCCTAGTCTAGAAATCTGATAAAACACAAATAGTTAGATAACATAAGGAAAAAGCTTAATTATATTTTTTTACAACTTTAAACACACCCACCTCTCGAACTATAATGATTGACCACGAAATTATCTAGTTTGTGACGTCAAAATACCTATATGTACACATACATAATAATTAGAAAAAACATTAGCCCTTTTCCATTAAAATCGTTTAAAACTGAAAAGCATACAAATAGCACATGTTTGTTAGTCATCATATCAAATTCCATAAAACAATAGGCATTGCATTTATCATATTCGATGTAGGACAGCATTAAGTTACTATTGAATGGCATGTCTTTCACATTAGCGTTGTTTTATAGTGTGTTGTTCAGCCGTTTAGATAGCTGTTATCATTGATATTAGTTAAAATAGTTTTATCGTCAAATGAACGTGACTTAACTTAAATACATCAGTGTTATGATTGATTTGGGGTGTCATGGCCATATAACACCTTTTGGCCAAAGCCAACCTCACCTGCTCGTGGTGCACCCTGCTGGTCTACAAACGAGGCTCTGGCGATTAGTTTAGAGTGGTAGAACTACAGCTGCATACACTCTCTGTATGTAGCACGAACGGGCTGTAGTTCGTCCGGGGCAGGACCACTACCTCACAGGAAACCGGCGTGAAGCATTAATTTGCGTTTCGCATTGGGTGAGTGAGGAATCCGGTAGCCCATTCCCCCCCCCCCCCCTCCCTTTAAGCATCATGGCAGCGGTTTTTAACAGAAATTTACCCCAGGAGGGTACCAGCTCCATTGATGCTGGAGAATCCCTCCCTGAACAATCTTGTTCGGGCCGCCCTACGTATTCTGGGGAGGGCAAAATACCGCTCGTTACCTCCTTACCAGGCAAAAAGAGCAGAAAGACCAGCGCACCCCTTTCCACGCTCCGCGTTGACTTTTGCAATATCAGGGGTATTCATTCTAACATCAACGCCGTGCACTACCACCTTGAAACGGCGAAGCCGGCCTTACTGTTTCTAACCGAAACTCAGATATCTTCACCGTCTGATGCATCATACCTTAGTTACCCAGGCTTTAGCTTGGAGCACAATTTTCTACCCCGCGCTGGTGTATGCACTTATATCCGGGAAGATATCTGCTTTCGTCGCCTTAGTCATCTTGAAGGTAGGGACCTTTCCATCCTTTGGCTACGTGTGGAATGCGACGACCACCCGCGCATCTATGCGTGCCTCTATAGGTCCCATAGCGGAAACGACGAATCGGACCGACTCTTTGAGCACATTCAGTCGTCGGTTGACACCGTGCTTAATCAGACTCCTGCTGCAGAAATTGTTGTCCTTGGCGACTTCAATGCTCATCATGCTGAATTTCTCAAGTCACGAACAACCGACCACGCAGGCAGATCTGTACACGACTTCGCTCTTGCCTATAACCTCACTCAATTGGTATCATCGCCCACGCGAATTCCCGATATTGAGGACCATACGCCTTCTTTGTTGGACCTTCTGCTGACTTCCCATCCGGAGGGCTACCAGGTAAATGTCGATGCTCCTATGGGCTCTTCCGACCACTGCCTAGTCCGGAGTTCAGTGCCAATCTTGCGCCGACCTCGGCCTCCACGTGCAGGCCACCGTCGCGTTTGGCACTATAAGTCTGCAGATTGGGATGGGATGCGTACTTTCTTCTCATCATATCCCTGGAGTCGAGTTTGTTTCTCCGCGAATGATCCTAGTGCGTGTGCTGACTCTGTCGCCGATGTGGTGCTTCAGGGAATGGAGCTCTTTGTTCCAAACTCCGTTGTTCCCGTGGGTGGCAAGTCCCAGCCTTGGTTTGGTCGCTCTTGCAAATCGGCATCTCGCCGTAAACAAGATTGCTACCAGGCCTGGGCCAATGCACTCGCATCTAGTGATCCAAACGCCCGTACATTGAAAAGAGAATTAAACTCGGCTTCTAGGTCCTTCAAGAAGGCTATTGCAAGAGCGAAGGCAGAGCACATTGCTAAGCTTGGCGAAAAACTTGCCCTACTTCCTTCGGGAACTCGAGCCTTTTGGGCCCTCGCTAAAGCTGTGCAAGGGAATTTTTGTCAGCCGTCCCTACCATCTCTGCGCATGGAGAATGACTCGTTGGCCCACACAGCAAAGGAGAAAGCCGACCTTCTTGGCTCTCTATTCGCTGCTAACTCGACGCTGGACGACACAGGGTACTTACCACCTACCATTCCACGATGTGATGCCTCTATGCCCGACATTCGTTTTAGTCAGAGAGCAGTGCGTAAAGCACTCCTTTCCCTGGACGTCCATAAGTCAAGTGGCCCTGACGGTATTCCTCCCATAGTGCTTAAGATGTGCGCACCTGAATTGGCTCCGATTCTCACGCGACTTTTCCGGCACTCCTACTCTACAGGCGTTGTCCCGTACTCATGGAAGACAGCTTTAGTGCATCCTATCCCGAAAAAGGGCGATCGCTCAGACCCGTCCAATTATCGACCTATAGCTATCACTTCCTTGCTCTCCAAGATAATGGAATCCATTATCAATCGCCAGTTGCTGAAGTATCTGGAGGAGCACCAACTGATCTGTGACCGTCAGTACGGATTCCGTCACGGACGATCGGCTGGTGATCTTCTAGTATATTTAACTCATCGTTGGGCGGAGGCGATTGAGAGCAAGGGTGAAGCGTTGGCGGTCAGTTTGGACATAGCGAAAGCCTTTGATCGGGTCTGGCACAAAGCGCTTCTTTCGAAGCTTTCTTCCTATGGGCTTCCCGAGAAATTTTGCCGATGGGTCACCAGTTTTCTCACTGAGCGTAGTATGAAAGTCGTGGTCGACGGTTCATGCTCCGAACCTAAGCTCGTGAATGCTGGTGTACCACAGGGCTGCGTTCTGTCTCCCACACTGTTTCTTCTGCATATCAATGATTTGCTGCGCATTAGCAGCATTCATTGCTATGCAGATGACAGTACGTGTGATGCAGTTTATGCCGGCCGCAGCAATATTTCTCGGGATCGCGTCACTGAGTGCCGGAACGATCTTGTGTCTGTAATCGAAACTTCCTTAGATGAAGTCTCGAATTGGGGTCGAATTAACCTGGTCCAATTTAACCCCAATAAGACACAAGTCTGCGCATTTACCGCCAAGAAGAATCCCTTTATCGCGACTCCCGTTTTTCAAAGTACTCCTCTAAAAGCCACAGCCAGTATCGGAATTCTTGGACTCGAAATCTCGAGTGATGTGCAGTTCTCCTGTCATCTGGAAGGTAAAGCTAAGTTAGCTTCGCAGAAACTAGGTGTACTCTGTAGAGCGGGGCAGTATTTCACTCCGAGCCATCGCCTTAACCTTTATAAGGCGCAAGTCAGGCCGCATATGGAATACTGCTCCCATCTCTGGGCCGGTGCACCTCAACAGTATCTCCTTCCATTTGACCGAATTCAACGGAGAGCTGTGCGACTCGTTGGCGAGCCAAGTCTAACCGATCGGCTTGATTCTTTGGCACTGCGTAGAGAAGTCGCTTCCTTATGCGTCTTCTACCGCATTTACCATGGGGAGTGCTCTGAAGAACTGTTTGGTACACTGCCTGCTGCTGAATTCCACCATCGTACGGCACGTCATAAGCTGAAATTCCATCCACACCATCTGGACAGCTGGCGATCAACGACTGTTCGCTTTAGAAGAAGTTTTTTGCCTCGTGCTACCGAAATTTGGAATCAGCTCCCGCGGGCAGTGTTTCCAATGAGTTACGATTTGGGGACCTTCAAGAAAAGAGCGTACACCTATCTTAAAGGCCGGCAACACACTCGCCATACCCCTGGTATTGTGGGTGCAAGTGGGCGACGATGATCATTTACCATCAGATGACTCGTCTGCTCGTTTGCCTGCTCTTCCCATATAAAAAAAAAAAAAAAATCGCAAAATGGTAAGCACATAACTCTAGAACTGCTGAACCGATTTCGTTAATTCTTTCTGTATTTCTAGAAGTACGAGGATGGTTCTTATGGAGAGAAAACGCAATCATGTATTCAACGCAAGCCGGGGCCGCTAGTTTATAATAATACAAGCATTGTGGATACATTGCTAGCATGTTTATTTTCATTCTTTTTTTAGCGTTGACAAAAAACCTTTTGTGGCTTCGTAAAAACTTTTTTAATTCAAACATCATATTCATTGCAAACATTTTGAGCAACAGTTTATTAAAAATGTTGCCGGTAGTTTCTTTAAATGCTGTCAGATGTCAGGATAAATTTTCAAGGTCGCGTCATGGCAATACGGTCACGTCATGAAGTAAGGCGACGATTTTAGTATCTCTGAATCTTGCCAAAGAAGTTTCACTTCTGACACGTGTGCTCTACGCACGCTCTATTTTTAAATTTTTTAATATGTATTAGCCTGGCCATGTATCGAATCCGAAACACCACGATTGTTACGTTTACGCCCTAACCACTGACTCAACGCGTCAATCACAAATATAATTAAATTCCACTAATTTAATTAACTTCTTGAAATTACATGAACCATCGCTTTCGTAATTCCCAGTTTAGTTTTACTTTCGCGAAAGTTTCGTATGAATCAAGTATCAACAGATCATAAGGAAAATTCTTTGAAAACAGTTATTTTGCAAGCTCGACCTCACAATAACAAAGTTTAATTAATAAAATACAAAAGAAACGGCGGAAATTTAACTTCGTCTTTGTTTACGCTCATATTACAGAAAGAAAGAAAGAAAAAACATTTTCTTAACGATAAAATTGCGACTTTTTTATCCATACTAATATTATAAATGCGAAAGTAACTCTGTCTGTCTGTCTGTTACTCAATCACGCCTTAACTACTGAACCAATTTGCATGAAATTTGGTATAGAGATATTTTGATACCCGAGATAGGACATAGGCTACTTTTTACCCCCGGGATATAGGATAGGTTTTATCCCGGAAATCCCACGGGAACGAGAACTATGCGGGTTTTTCTTTGACTGCGCGGGCGATGCCGCGGGTGGAAAGCTAGTAAAGAATAAATACGATTTATAAAAAAAATTAAAGAAACTGTTAAGAATAAACTCAAGAACAGAAGTAACTATCTGTTCACGTGTTTGTTCACGTTTAGTACGTAGTAGGTATTTATAAACAAATATAAAAAATTGCGCGGGAATATTGAAATTAACAAGTGATAACTGCGTTAAAAACAACTGACTTCAAACTTGCACTTGCAAAATTTACAAATATGTACCTACAGACAAAAATGCTCATAAAATAAAAACTACTGGGCCTATCCGAATAAAATTTTTATGGGACCAATTCGACACCATCCCGCATCGAACAAAAAAAGAATCACGTAAATCGGTTCAGAAACCTCGGAGTAATCGGTGTACATACATAAAAAAAAATATATACCGGCCGAATTGATAACCTCCTCCTTTTTTTTGAAGTCGGTTAAAAACTTTGTTCCCATAGTTTAGATATGTAGTAATATAATAGTGAAATGTATTTAAAAAAGTAATCAATTCCTGAAACCGCGTCATTAATTGAGATGCCAAATTGAAATGGAAAACATCGCATCAGCATCAATTAATCATTTTTCTGCAATGCAGATATTCTGCCAATAAAAACATTTTGAACACTTATAAATATCACTATCTTTGAACACAATGTTAATATAGTATTGTTCCCATTACATATTTTATGAATTTAAAATTTATTAAATTAAAACTGCGACTGTAGGTATACTTATTCTAGCATAATATTTTATTAATATTTCGATTGTATGTTACTTGTTTGCACATCAATGGCTGAAGAGATTTAGATGAAATTGTGTGAACCTGATTGTGTGGATAGAAGATGTGTTACGTATATGATTTTTTATTCATTTTAATTTAACCGTTATAACTCAGACCTCGGAATCACAGACACAATAGAAAATTTATTGTGTCGTGGTCCGATCAGGCCGCTCAATGGGTTAATAAATTTAAATTTTTACTGCTTTACTTATATTGTCTAGATAGGCAAAGCCAGAGCGAGCAGGTAGTCACCAATAAATAGAACAAACTCTGCCCTATTTAATTTAAACACAAACATTGTAACATTGCTTTCAATTTAAGTCAATATTCATTTGTTATTAATTCTACATTCAGCTATTATTATAGGACGCGGACGTAATAACAAAACAATTGAGATATTGATAGAAGATGAATTGCTAATAGTAAATTGGCAGGCCTAAGAAATATCCTTAGGTCATCCTTGTCAATAAAGGGAAATAATAATCTTAAATATTTTTCAATTTAAACTAATCTAATACTAAAAATAAACCAAAAAAAATATATTTTTAAAATAAAAATTAATATTTTATTATTCAGAAAAATAAGATTAACTTCAAAATTTATTGTATTACCACAGATTCTCCATAAGTGTAAGTACAATATTTCAATTAATTCAGTCCCTTTAAATTGGGTCAAATTTGAGCCAAAAGGAATTGGTCAGTTATATACAAATATACAGAAAATAGTGTCAACATTATTAGGCCTATCAAATGTACATGATAAATTCTATCAAAATAAATTAGAGCCCTTTCAGAGAGAGTTTGTTACAAACACAAAATATATTTGTAGTGTTACATTTCATTGTTTAACATTTTATTAATTTTACATTTAATTTACTAGCTGTACCATTTCATTCAGATTTGAAAATTATTTATCAATATTTTATATATATTCACTGAAATAATATAGATACACACATAATATATATATAGTTATTATGGTATGATAAGCTTTATTAACTCAGGCCTCGGAATCACGGACACAATAGAAAATCTATTGAGTCGTGGACCGATCGGGCCGCTTGGGGCTCAATGGGCTATTATGATTATAATGTTAGCAAATAATATAATAATTGTAGGCCTAAACTGTACAATATATTTAAATTAAACCGTCCTTGACTGACTTTCATAACATGTTTAAGTATCAATTATAGAGTATGTACTATGATCTAGTAGGACCTTATTCATCAATAAATTATGGGATATTCAATTGACCTTGAAAGTTTGTTGTGATGTAAGATCAAAAATCGATTTATAAGAAGGTAAAATTAAATAGGTATTTTAAAAGACGAAATATTGGAGGATTTTTTTAATAAAGCAAAGATACAAAACAAACTACGAACGTATATATACCTAACATAGTAAAAGATATTGCGTTCATAATGAACTCTGATCCAATGCTTGAAATGGCTTGAAATAAATACAGGAACTTGCTTAAATATAAATGTTGACTTACCAAAATCTATAAACTGCTTTATTGAGAGCGGCGATGGATTAAATTGTGAATAAAAGTCCAACATCTTCGTCACATTGCTAAAAATCGTGCCCGCCAGCCTCATTTTTATTGATTTCAATTAAAAACACAGCACAAAATACGAAAGAGTATTAGTTATTGTTCGATAGTATCGAAAAATACTAAAGTTGATTGCAAAACATAGTGTTTTATATTCAGCGAAATGTTGTATCAATTTTTTATCATCACTAATAAACACAACAACTCCGTCGCAATACAAATAATCACAGAACAACAGTGAATGGCAGAGTGAATGACTGAATGGAACTGAAGTCGATTAACAACGGATGACGTTTAGCTATATGTAGCTAATCAAAAATTTTGGAAACCAAATCGATATGTCATTGACCGATGGTCGTTGATTTTACTTTGATTTTACTACAGAGTACAGATTCTATAAAGAGTTTTTGTTGCACTAGATGTGACTAGGTACATAAATAATTATTGTTATTAATAATTAATTCAAGAAGCTTATATCTAATACACTGGAGATTTCGGTATGAACATTGACGTGTAACAAGAAAATATTGCCCAGTTCATGTTTTTTATCACTTTCACACCTAACTTGGTATTGCCACTGTTAATACGAAGTTTTCCCAAGGCTACTATGTATGCTGTAATATTCTGTGCAAAAGGTTAGTTTTGTACATGAGTTTGTTGATAAATTGCCAACAACGTCATTCAGAAGCATTTTTGGATGAGACAATTATTATTTATGCTAAATAAACTAAGTATCTGAACCAATTATTAAAAAGCGATACTCCCTGATTATGGGTAGTCACCATAATAAAATTGTAGCAACTCTCACTTTGTCAATATGGCATGTGTGTCAAAAAAATTGCGTCGCTTCGAATATTTAAGTTAATATTGTTGCTTATTTAATGAATATTTTCCGAATATAAAGAATGCATTGTATTGTGCAAAATTGCAGAAGTGTTTGGACACCAAATTCTGGCATAGAATTTCACAGGCAAGTGTATATTTACGTTATTTACAATATTCCTCAATACTCCTGCATTTACCTATTTAGAATCATTTCAATGGCAAAAATTGTCTAATTTAGCATCATTTTAGTAAGCAGTCATGTTAAATTTGTTATTTCCCTAATACTTTATCATTTTTCAACAAGTTTTCAATAAACAGATTTAACAAGTAAGGTAACCATGATGACGAGTTTTTATGGATAGCGAAGAGAATATATTGTAATAACAATATTATGATGAAAATTTAGAACACCATTTTAAAGATTGTTACTAGTAATGAAACAACACATGACATCGGTATTGCACTCACATGTAGTTATAAGATTGTTCGTTTTTACTTTGAAATTTATACTTTTTTAACTTACCTCATATTTTTTTGTTTTACGTATTTCAGCTTTCCAAAAAGTAAAATAAAAAGAAATATATGTGCCCATCAAGGTTACTGAGGATTACGACCCAGAAAAAAATACCTTTTGAAAAATAAACTTTGTAAAGTTAGCTGAAATTTGTGCAAGGCTGCTATAAACAGTTTTTCTTTGATGATTCTGGCTTGAAATTGACCCGTCGAAGCAACGCGTTTAAAAAGAAGATCTGAGTAGCTAACAATTTGGTAAACAGCATCTGATGCAAAACACAACTTTCCTCTATTTACAAAGGATGTTAATGCTATATATCGGTTCATATCCAAGCTTTGTAGCCAAAAGTTATTTATAACTATCATTCTATACCAATTAAAATTGTATGTACCTACCTATAAAGTATGACCATAATATTATAATATAAATACTGTTAAAAATATATGTCGTTATTATTTATAGACCATGATTTTTAGTTTTTTCTGTTTTGAAAAATCCTGAATTTACAAACCAGCGTGGTCACTCGACAGAAAGAGACAAATAACATGACTGACGTCATTGAATGTCATAGTTTCTTGTTTCAAGTTAATGGTCATAGTGCAATCTCCAGTGTATTAGAGGATATAAGCTTCTTGAATTAATTATTGCTGTGCGATTACATAATTAAAACAAACTCTACATAAATTTTCAAATATAATATCTTTTAATAATCTTATTTAAGTCACGTTCCTCATGTTTAAAATCTGCAACTTACGACGACGAATCTATGTAATTAGATTCATACAGGACATTTGAATAAGAATTACATATTTTCAAAACCTTACCGTTACAGAGTGAATAAAAGTAATACATACGCATAAACTTAAAACCCTCTTTGAAGCACGTGATTAAAAATCACACAATATACAGATTAAGAGATATCACAGTGGGTAAAGTGGCTCACAATTACGGGTTCAATAGAGTCAGTAAATCAACGTTAGCACTTGGCTGAAAGCTCGTGGTCGTTGCGGCTTGCGATGCATTCCTCTACGTCTTCCATGTTACGTATTCTTTGTGACCTGAAAAATAGAGGATATTATTAGTATGTATATTATGTAGTATATTGTAAACAAGTAAACCTTGTAGGTTTGTATGTTAGGGGTAATCTTCGGAAGTACCTACGTACTACGTAGGTATGTATATCCAAACGTGACAAGTGATAACTGCGTTAAAAACAACCGACTTCAAACTTGCACTTGCAAAATTTACAAATACCTACAGACAAAAATGCTCATAAAATAAAAACTACTGGGCCTATCCGAATAAAATTTTTATGGGACCAATTCGACACCATCCCGCATCGAACAAAAAAAGAATCACGTAAATCGGTTCAGAAACCTCGGAGTAATCGGTGTACATACATAAAAAAAAAAAAAAAAAACATACCGGACGAATTGATAACCTCCTCCTTTTTTTGAAGTCGGTTAAAAACAATAACAAAGACTTGTAGCACTTTGCTACAGGCAAACTCAACTTTACTTAATCTGTGCTACATAGGTAGCAATGTCAAATGCCAATGTCATAAGTTTTTCTGACTTTTTAATTTTTTGCGAAATAACAGCAAACAATATCAGGGGGCGCCCAATTTAAAAATAATGTAAAATGTTTTAGTTTCAAAGTATTTATTGATTAATGATTAAGGTTTTGAGTGTAGTTTTGATAACTAATTTAAAAAATAATAATTTCATCGCATATCGAGATGTTAGTATTTTCTATAATAATATAATGTTCATTTTTTCACTTACCAACCTACCTTATTGACTAATATTTGTATTTTAATTAGATCTCCTTTGATAGACAGGCAATAAAAGGTAGTGTTAACACGATAATATTTAGTTATATATAATACAGTAGGTACCTTGTATATGTTATTTAGGTAACCTTACTAAAAATGCTTAATTGAAGGATAACTACATCATAAAATTGTTCAATTGTTCTCTCACATTTACATAAACCATTATTAGACCATAAACCTATGATTGTACTATTATCATGTAATTTAGAATTAATAGTGAATGTAGTATGTATATCATTGTGATGACACATCCTATAAACATTAAATGATCATTCAAAAGTGATCTATTATTAACTAATACTAATTAATTGTAATTATTTTATAGATGTCTCACAAAGTATTTGTTTATGGAACGCTAAAACGCAATGAGCCCAACCACCACTGGCTTACAAACCCTGAACATGGCACAGGAACTTTTCTAACCGAAGGGATTACTAAGAATAAGTACCCACTTATCATAGCCACAAAGTATAATATACCATTTCTCTTATATAGCCCTGGTGATGGACATCATATAAAAGGTATTCTCCTTTAATTCATGTTATTATTGTTTTTCTTTGTGTGAAATTTTATTTATATTAGTTAGTAATTCACAACTTCTGGATATATACTGTATGGTTTAATTGTGAATTTAAATTAAAAATATGTATAGAATTTTTGTATAAAAATATGATATGGACCTAATCATCAAGATATGACAGGCTGGTTCTTTGTATTTCATTTTTTTTGGGCATTATTACTTACTAGCTTTCTGCCTGTGGCTTCGCCCTAACCTAGATTATAACATGGAACCTATCCAATGTCTTTTTCAGTTTATTAACTATCATTGTACAAAATTTCATGCAAATTGGTTGAGTAGGTAATTTAAGTAGAACAGACAGACAAAGTAACTTGTAATATTAGTAGGGATAAGACATATATCGAGCAAGTTTGCTATACATATGTATTTAATAAATAAATTTGATAATTTCAGGCGAAATCTATGAAGTGGATGACATCATGCTCAGCAAATTGGATATTTTAGAAGATCATCCCAAATGGTATGTCAGAGAAATTGACGATATACTGGTTAAGAAACCGTAAGTAATATTTATTTTTTAATTTAATTAGCCTAACTTTGTTCTTATATAAATCATAGATAATAGAGGATCTTATTTTTTAAAGATTTAAATTTAAGTTCTTTGTCTTTTGTAAAATAAAATAAAAATATCAAGTGGGTTCTGAACACTATAATTAATGCAAAAGTTTGTGAGGATGGTTGTATATAATTATTATGCTTGCTCCTATAAAACCTAATGGCTAAAACCACTGAACAGATTTTGATAATACTAGGCTGTGTTAAAAGCTTATGTATCTGAATAACACATAAGCTGTAGAAATACTTGCACCTATTCGTCCGCGGGTAGAACCACACAGTTCAGCTAGTAATTTATATATATATTGAATATATCGCCTTTTAAATAAGTTAAAGAAACTACTATCAAAATTTTACTGTTATAGTCATGTATTTAAAAAAAATCTTATAAAGAGAAACAATTTTCAGAGGCTCCAATGATGAAGAAATAGTAAAATGCTGGGTGTATTTCTTGAAAAACTTTCGACCGGAATTATTGAAACGGCAACTTTTCGAATGCTACTCTTCTAGCGGTACACATGGCTTGAAATATTTGGAAAGGTCAAAACGCGATCCTAATCATAACCATTATTCTGAAGTTAAGAAATAAAAAATGCTTTTGGGTATGAAAAATTAAGTTAAGATGTAAGGTTTTGCTAGAGTTTTTAGTAATGGCAATTTTTTTGCGATTAAGCTTGTCTATGGTGTTTTTTTGAGTGTGCAACCCTAGATTTTGTGAATGTGATTGTCAGATGGACTAATAAACCTCCTTTATACACTATGATGTACCATTTAAAAGCAATTGTATATACATACTTTAATATGTAATAATTTAAAATATTAAACACAGTGTCTACTATCTACCTATCTTAAAATGTTATAGCAATACCTTTTTATTATATGCACTATGTTTTAACTATACCAAATAAATATATTATTATGACACATTTTTTGTGGTATATATTAACATAAGTTTTTAGCACTTTTTTTCTTAGTTTCGCTTTTTTTCATCGAACCAGATAAAATGTCTTCTTGTGTATTTTTATTTTTGTATTTTTTTTTGCAGTGAAGAGAACGAAGCATCCTTAGAAGACCTAAAAGAACTGCAGAAGTAATAAATATTGTATCAATATGATATATTTTTGTATGATAAATTATTCATATATTTTATAATAATCTTTATGTACCTACCTGTGTAGTTGAGACATTCCTATGTGTTCGAAAATTTTATATCGTGTGTTATTATAATAAAATTGTTCCTATAAAAGATGTTTGTAATATTTTATTGTAAAACAACTCATCAATTAATTAGTAATGGATAACTAATGCTCTAATTTTATATAATACTAGCTGTAGCACGTGACTTCATCTCTCATTTTTAACTTATTAAATCTGAAATGTTAGTCGTTTTTTCATTACACATAATTATAATATAAACTGCTTTTCTACCACATTTCTTACATATTACATTATAATGTAATTTTTAATATTTAGCATGCTTTTCATAAAACCCGTTATGTAAAAATTCTTATTTATCTTTGTTAACTTTTAGCCTATTTAGATAGTCTGTAAGAATTTGTCATGTGTCAAAATCATTCGACACTTGACATTGACTTTCAAAACAAATCAATGTGGTAATTTTAGGTTAAAAATATTAAACAATAGTTCTATATTTTTATTATTTAGAGTTATGATTTAATTTAATTTATATGATATAAAGCAATGGATTTCGCACGTAAACAATTAGAAAAATATGGCTGGACTGATGGTAAATAGCAACAAACTCAACATAATATTTTATCGTCGATAGTTTTACGAATTTGTTTTTTAATTTTTTTAGGCAAAGGTTTAGGAAAACATGAAAATGGTATATCGGAAGCGTTAAAACCGAAGTTGAAGCGTAGTGTCACGGGCATTGGGCATGATGCAGCCGCGGAATTTACAGAACATTGGTGGACGAAACTGTACAACACGGCTGCTAGTAATGTTGAGGTAAATACGTTGTATGTAAATCAATATCACTACATAGTATAAAACGAAGTCGCTTTCTCTGTCCCTTTGTATGCTTATATCTTTACAACGGAATTTGATACGGATTTTTATAATAGATAAGAGTCTTAGTATAAAATCTATTAGGTCTAAACCAGCGGCTTCGCACGTCTAAGCATCGTGCGAAGCTGCGGGCGGTAAGCTAGAAAAATATAAACTAAAAAATATTGTCACTGATCGTGAAAGTGTTGGACCGATCGGGCCGCTTGGGGCTCAATGGGATAAGTGTAAGTTTGAACTAAATCTGTGCTTTAAAGTGGGTCAAAATCTAGTCTTAACTCTAGAGGAATCGGTTACATACAAACATACTATAGATGAATGATAAAAGTGGTTAAAAATGTATAGAAATGAAATTTATATTCATTGAATTCTTATGTAACTGAGAAGGTGTTAAAACATTATAGCAGCAAGTCAAAATACTATTTATATGAGTTAAATGTTAGAAAACTGTATTATTTGTATAAAACAGTAAATAATTAACATCCTCATACATTCCTGTTTAATTTTTACATTTCAGGTTAAAGAGAAAAATGGAAAGACAAAAGAAATAAAAACTAAAGATGACGAGTTTGAAATAACAAACAGTTCTTGGTCCTACAAAAAGAAGAATAAAGATAAATCAAAAGAGGAATATACAAACTTTTTTGTTAAAACCTCCATATTATCAAATGGTGGTGCTAAAACTGAAGATTTGAATGATCAAGGTATTGTAGAAACAGTACCAGGTGTGAAATTAAGTGACGAGGAGCTGTTTGCAGCTTGTGAAGGAAGAACTGCTCATAAGTATGGGATTTGTATCGCTATTAACATTATACTTTGTACAGTTTAAACTTTGTTAAAAAAAGACGTGTGGCACTCGGGGACTGCCGCGGTAAAGCTATTGCATGCTATGCCTTCAAGCTACACCTCCGCCCGTCGGAGTGGGGATCGTGAGGTTTTTTCGTTACGGAATTTCTCGATTCGGTCCCCGCGCTCAAGGCCCGCGATAGAAGCTATGCAATAGCTTAAAAGTTGTTTATAATAAAAGAGATTTTTTTTACATAAGCCTGGTCAGTTCTCATATGGAATATTTCAATATCTTATTGTCCTTCAAGTACATACTACCTTTTAATTTAATTTAATAATTTAGATAATTTTTTTTACATGGAATTTTATTAAAATCACTTTTCAATTTCAAAATATTAAAGTTAGCATGTTCAATATCTTAATTATTTTTAATATCTTTGTAAACAAAAAAGTGTCACTGTACTGTCTGTGTATTATACAGTTTGCAAATTTTTCATTTGAAATATTATTTATCTTTCAGAGGTGCCCGTCATGGTCTTAAAGCGCTAGGTAAATTAGCAAGGATTGAAATGCAAGAACAGGCATTATTACAACAGGCTAAATATAAAGGTTACTCTCAAGCCAAGAAAGACAAAAACAGTGAAGGTGATATTTCAAGTGAAAACGATAAAAAAGTAAAGAAATCCAAAAACCTTCGCCTAGAAGCACAAGAATCGAACCTTTGCCATGAGAATGAACCTGTAAAAAAAGTAAAAAGGAAAGCAATTGACAGTGATGCCAGTAGTGTAAATAAAAATGTTGAATTAAATGAACAAAATGAAGGAGTAAATGAAATTGATACTCAAGATGGTGAAACAGTTCCCAAAAAGAGAAAGAAAAAGAAAAAAGATAAGAAGACTGTTGATGAAGAACAAATTAGCCAGACAGAAGATATAACAGAAACAGATGTGCCTAAGAAGAGTAAAAAGAAGAAGAATAAAAAGTGAAATGAAACAAATTATTTTGTATAATTTTTACATTTACAAATATAAGGTTTTTATTGTTATTTTTGCTCTTTGGTGTCATTTTTTTTAATACATACTTTCTGCCCGCGGTTTTGCCTACTTTGTTAAACACCTAATACATAAATGATATATAACCTTCCTCTTAAATCACTTTGAAACCCCACCAAGATTAGTTGCGTAGTTTTAAAGATCTAATCAACACACAGACGGTGGATAGTTTTGTTTTAAAATGTTTTAATCTTAGAGTATACATAATATATTTAGTCTTACATTTAGCTTGCTGATGTAGCAAGCTATAAGCGAGCCTTTTAAAAATATGCTGTAAGCACACTGCAGTCACTGCAGCTGTACAAAGGCTAAGGCTGTAACTTTGAATAAGACCGAGACCACAATAATTATTTACTATAGGTCTACCAGAATCTGATGGCATATTTATATTTAAGAAATAAAAGATTTTCATGTGGCAACTTATTTGACAACTATCAAATTGGTTGTCAAATTATTTGTCTTTTTTGCAGTTGATAAATAATTTTTAGGATTTTGTCTAAAAAATCTTCGAAAATGTCGAAAAAGCCGCTGTGATCACAAGCAAGAGGTGTTGTTTATAATGTGTATAGAAAAATATTTGATGAAGAAGGGTCAAACACATCACAATTTTCAATTTAGAAGATTTTATTGGTAAATTGGACTTACCCGCTTTGATACTTTTAATTAAAAAATATTATATGTAGGTAACTATAATATTGTTTGTTGATTGGAATATAATTTTATGAAAACTTATTACAGGAGTTTCCAATACGGCTATTCGTCAAGTCCAAGATGTTCAAGTCAATTTTATAATGTGTGTATCTGTTAATACTTACGAAAATAAACATAGTTTTATTTTACTTTTATTTTATTTTTAAAAAAATTATAAGCAGTCTAGTTTTCTATCGATATAACATCGATATTTTCACATGGCATAATGATAATGAACATACAAATATAGGTATGTGTAAATAATAATATGTATTACCTGTGTAAAAGTAATATGTATATTATACATGTAAGTATGTACCTACATAATATTAAGTGGATATCTCATTATTAAGTACAGTATTGTCCACTTATGTAATGTGACTAATGATATAAACTAAAAAATAAGCAGTATCAAGATCGTTCAGTCCATTTTCCCTAGGGTTGCACACTCAAAATTTTGATTTCCCTAATTGCCATCAGATTCTGGTTTACCTATACATACTAAATAATATTTATTCTGGCAATATTTTAAGATCGTCAAAATAATGACAGCAAACATCAAAATATACACTTTTACGTCAAAGTCAAAGGGGAAAAATACGAAATTCAGCTGATAATAATTTTCATGGGTACACTGTAAAAATGTCGATCGCCAAATTATTGGGATTGGATAAAATATCCACACTTTTTAATATTATAAAACAAAACGGGGGCATCCGGAGCTCCTTGTTCAAGTTATACAGGTGAAGTTTTGCTTTTGTTATTATGTAATTTATCAGGTAACCTATGTTAGGTTTTTTCTCATTTTTATAGCATTATTTATAGCTTCATCATATAATTATTAATAGAAAAGTATTAAGTGAATGCATTCATGCAGAAAGTGTTACAGAATATATATTGCTGTCGTGTTTCTTGTTGATGTTCAAGTGTCGGGCTAATGTTTTCATTTCTATGAGTTATCACATAGCTATAAAGTAGCATTTCACTATAGAAATAAAGCTTAAAAATACTTCCAGGTCGCCTTAATGCTTATCAGTGATTAATCAAAAAAATAAATACAATTTTAGCAGCACAATACCACACAACATATTTATTATTTAACAAATGTCTAGATACCAAATTATTATTTTTTATTTCAGACAAGATGAATTAAAAGATGGTACACTCGTCGGCGAAGACAGGTTCGGTAACAAATACTTTGAGAACCCAAGATACTTTTTCGGCAGGAATCGATGGGTGGAATACTCGGACAAGTTCCATATGAACTATGATGGTAGTCAGGTTCGTAATATAAAATATTCTTGTTATGTATGAATATAATCTAACTAGCCATAACGTTTCTTAATCATATGTAGGTAAATATACAATATTTTATTAGCGAACAAAGTAAAAAAAAATGAATTACATTTAAATCTCCTTCCCTCATCACATGATTAAAATTATAATTTACTAGTTATGCCCCTCAGTTTTCAACTCCATTCCTGTTACTCGATAAATGGACTATCAAACAGTAAAATATTTTTAAGCTATTGCATAGCTTCTATCGAGTAATTCCGTAACGAAAAAACCTCACGCGAGTGGGGACACTCCGACGGGGTCGGAGATGTGGCTTGAAGGCATAGCATGCAATAGCTTTACCGCGGCAGTCCCCGAGTGCCTCACGTCTTTTTTTCTAATTGGACCCATATGTCCTGAGTTATGTACGTTCTAGCGAACAAACATACTCTCCGGCTTTATAATATTAGCATAGATACATTATGACAAGATTTTCCTCATCGTTATTTAAAATTAAACTAATTTTTATAATCTAGGTTCCTGATTGTCTTAAATCTTGTATTCTGTATCATTTGATATATGTACTTTGTAATTTTAAGAGAGAAAGAAAGAAAAAAGTTTTAATAATATTAAAATATTTGTTTATTTATTTCCAGGTGCCCGCTGAATGGTTTGGCTGGCTCCATTACAAAACTGATCTGCCCCCACATTTGGTAAGTATATGAAGGACTAGCTTTCCGCCCGCGGCTTCGCCCGCGTTTGGAAAGAAAAACCCGCACAGTTCCCGTTCCCGTCGGATTTCCGGGATGAAACCTATCCTATGTGATAATCCAAGTTACCCTCTATATGTGTGCTAAATTTCATTGTAATTGGTTCAGTAGTATTTGTGTGAGAGTCACAAACACACACACACACACATCCTCACAAACTTTGGCATTTATAATATTAGTAGGATAAGGAATATTACTTACTAGCTGTGCCCTGCGGTTTTACCTACATTGCTCCATAAATGGGCTATCTTACACCGAAAGCAGTTTTCAAATCGGACCAGTATAGTTCCTGAGATTAGCGCGCTCAAACAAACAAACTCTTCAGCTTTATAATATTGCATCTGCATATTTATTGCATCAAAAATTATATCAAATCTCCATAATAATAATATCAGTTCAGCCATTCTTGAGTTATAAGTGGTGTAAGTCGTAACTTATACTACCTTCTTTTACAAGCATCTTTTAGATATTTACAATTTCAAAAAAGCACGAGTTAGTCTAATCTGTAACTTTCTATTTTGTTAATTCCGTTTTATTTGTAAACTGGTAGATAGCTACTAAATAGTAAATTCTTATTGCAGTCCCATTTTATATTATGATAGTGATATGTCAAAAAGTTTTTTAGTTATCCTTAATAATGTATTTGCACGCTTAACTATGAGCAGATAAACTGACCATCCGTTCAATACTTGACATTGGCAGAATCCGTCCTCACTGGGATCGGGAGTTGCCATTTGTAAAAAAGAAGAAGAAGTTTAAGGATATATATTATCTGTACCTACCTAACGTCTTTGTAATTCTACATTCTGCAAATAAAGCAATTTGAATTTGAATGCATACTTTAACTTTGCCTACATGACAATTAGAAATGTATTATTTGAACCACCTCTTGAACTTGTATTTAAAATTATTCTTTTTAGGATCCAAACAGACCCAAATACAAATGGATGCAAGACTGGAACGAAAACTTATCTGGTACCACTGGTCAATACACACCATACAGCACCACCAGGGCTAAGGTTGAAGCCTGGGAGCCAAAGCCTAAAACAAGCGTTTAAAAAAAGAAAAAAAAAATAACCACAGACAAAAAATGGCTTGATTATCTGTCATTGTGTATAGATTAAGTAGAAAATGAAATAAACTGTTATCATTTTATTGGTGTTTGTGTTTTATTTTGATTTAGTTTAAGTTGTTTAAAACCTACTAGTTTATTAGTAAACTAGCAGTCCGCCCCGGCTTCGCCCGTGGTACATATTTACGTTTTCTCTACATAAGAACAATCCTCGTACTTCAAGGAATATAATAAAAAAAGAATTAACGAAATCGGCTCAGCCGTTCTCAAGTTATGCGCTTACACACATTTTTGATTCATTTTTATATTATTAAATTTTAATATACTTGCCATCTATATTTTATATAGATGGCAAGTAGCCCACCATACATAAAAAAATAAATAAATTACATTCGGATACAACACCTAAGTATGTACCGACTGGCGACTGGTACCGACCTATCCTCAATAATATCTCAATTTAGTTACTGTCTAGTTGATACGCTCACTCACTATACCTATATCTTTTTACCTAATGTGATGAGACAAATAAAGTTATATTTTCTTTATTTAATTCAAAGTACCAAATGATTGTAATTCAGAGTACCTACCTTTGTTCCTCATTTATTTATTTTTCGACAAAGCATGAACCATTTTTTATTGAATTTAGCCTAAAGTTCGTACGTATTGTAATTGAATAAAATAAGGGGGTGAAAATGGGGATAGATAATTATTTATTCGTAGGTAGGTACCTACATGAAACGGCTATCACACAAAAATATTCAGTGAACGTAAGCAAAGCCGACAAAAAGCTAGTTAGCTAGATTCCTATCATTTTCTTTAGTAGACAAAGACAAAAAATACATCATTAAATAATTAATCATCCAATAAAAAATGATTCACCTTTTTAAAACTATATTACAGGCTAGTTTTCGGCAAACGCCTAGATAACAAGCTAAAATGAGTTAATTCATATTGGGGCCTTATTTTATTATTTCTCTGAGAAAACCAGTTCCGTTCTACGGGTCCTGGCCTGAGGTTCTCAAATTGTTAACTTAAATTATGGGTCAAAAATTATTCATTATGCGACTTGGTTCGTGTCTAAGCTCTAAAAGATTTGATAAAATATATTGTTATAAAAATTCATTGAAAATCAGAGATATCATAGAATCTAATATTTTATAATAATTGAATAGAAAATAATATTTTACCGTAGCTGTAGGTAGTTACGGTCTACTTATTGTGTGTGAAATTGTAACTAGTTAAGTTCTTAATTCATGTATACCTATTCTAAATTCATTGTAGGTAGTAGCTCACCAATATTTTTTCTAATATTAGTAACGATTTTAAAAGGAATTAAATCATTTACTATTAAATATTTAGATCAAAAGATTTAACTTTATTTACTTGTATTGCAATCATTTATCAAGATCAACATCCATCTGCTTGTTTATAAACGTGCCAACTTAAATAATATTGTTAATGCCTACCATAAAACTTTGGGAAACTTTGATTCCGAACAACTGCCCATTACATACATACAAACGCATAATCGTGTAAAAGCTTCGTTCATAAGAATGTGATTATAAACTCTATATTGATTAAAATAAAGTTTACTTTCTAATAACTCCATCGTAAGCTTTGACAACACAAATGCAATAACAGCTTCCAAAGAAAAATGGTCCTTCAGTGTAGACGTTACGTTCTAAAATTGGCGGCAAAATTGACAATCATGTTCGTGCACATTTTTTTTTCTGTCAGGTAAAAATATCTCGATTCCTTATTCAGTCAAAATGCGACGCGCTCCAGTATTAGTATCGTCCGTGAGTTTCGTTAGTTTTTAAACTGTTTTAAATACCTAGATAAAGTTGAATAAAAGTGTTATTAAAGTAGTTATTGTTACAACAATATGGTGGATGTAAGCTATCGTTTGTGATCAAAGTTTTAAAAAGTTTATGTGCAAACTGCAAAATGTTCGAGTGAACAGGATTTGTGTTGTTTTACGGTAAATAATTTCTTGTTTTATAATTATTATTGTTAATTTGATATATTAGTTAGTTTTTAAACTTTCTTTTAGTTTATACGTTGATTTTAAAACTTTAAGCTTCATGATTTTTTCGTAGCGGTATAAGTTCGCGTGGGTGTCGTATAGTAATAGTGATGTATGGTGTTTTATCGATAAATGATTGATTTGCATTTCACGAATTTAAATGTAGAATGCACATTCACGTTAGTCAATTTGAATTTTAAGTAAGGAATTACAAGTTAAGCTGTTTTTTTAGTGTTTTGTATACATTTCCAAATTTATTATTTCATTTCATTGTACCGAATTATAAAACGAAACTAGCAGTGAGATTACTACGTTTACTTCATGCTTCAATGTAAATATTGAGTTGTTATAACTGTACTGTAAAGGTAAGATGTAAGATTGAAGCCATAAAGATTCACAATCTCGTTGGTATCAAGGAACAAAAGCGTTCATTTGTTCCGATCCATTAACATTCCGTCGTTGGGTGTCGGTCTAATTCTCTTCACGATATGACCTTAGTTCTATTAATTGAATTGCTAAAAGTATTTGGATTATCTTCTTATTATTGCAGTGCAATTTCTGCAATAAAGCATTGGTAATGTATTAGTAAATAAGAATCGCAGGCGCATTCCTTTGAATCGTTAATACTGGCCTTTAAAAATGTTTTGTTCTCTGGATTAGTGATCCTTTTCCCTCGTTATAGCTTTTTTTTTGAGAAGACGTAACCCATTTTTTTGGAGGAGTGGCAAATAGCAGGTATAAATAATATATAAATAGATACCTAGTTCAATTTATAATAACACAACAAAATACACTGATGAACTAAACTAAAATTGATTTATAATTTGAAAGTGAAGTGAGTTGTTTATAAAATCATTGTTTAGGTACTTCCATGAAGGTACCTAATATTGTAATTTGTCGTACATATTCTTGGTAAGAACGTATATTTAAACAAAGCATACCTAATAATCATTAACATAAACAGTAATTGTAGGTAGCAGTATCAGAATCATCAGTGAGACAACCGTAACTAGTAATCGTTATTTCAAAATTCCTAGCTAAAGTGTTTTCATTCACCAAAGCTAACTTGAATCAACAAAGAAATGTGATACCATGCCCGTCATCGCTGTAAACAGTTAATAAAAGAAACTTCTATATTCCGAGTCAAACAGTAACCATAACGAGCCGAGTGCGTGACAGTGAATGCTTTTAGATACAGATCTGGCGTTGCACGTGATTCCTCTTTTCTGGAATTCCCTAGTCGTGATCAACAGTCGTAGATTGATTGGACGCACTCAGCATTGTCACTCGATTCTTGCGTAACTATCGTTATGTACCTAGGTGGGTACATTGTTTCACAAATAATTGTTGGAACTTGGAACATAAATGTGACGAACAGACCATAAATTTGAAGTTAAGTAAGTAGTTCGTAATGAGCTTATAACGTGATGATTGCGTAGCATCGTCATGTGAACTTTTTTGTTTCAATAATAAAATTGACAAATTGTAAGTTAGATCCATTGTGTTGAAAATTCCCAGTTGTTGATACACAAAAGTACATAACACACCTACTAAAAGTTTTTATCTCTAAATAATGAGAAAATAGTCTATTTCTTAATTGTTTTGGAACATCTTGGCTAGTATTTATAAACGAATTTATTGCTGGAATAGAATGTATGTATCTACTTTAGTAGATAGCCTAGATATACCTACATCCTTTAATATGATTTACTGCATACTTTACAAGAATGATCGCCATTTTTCAATCAAAGAATGTAATGCACGCTAATTATTTTTAATAAAATATAGAATAACAGCGCGTAATTCGACCACAAAGGCCACATGTCAGCAGTGCCGAGCAAAATGATTGATATAAAGCTGCCCGATTATACAGGAATTTCTCCCACAGTTATCGTATGTAAATAAAGCCATATTCATGCGAAAGGTATTATATTTTTACCCTTTGAAGTTAGGTAAGTGGCTCTTAATCTTGGATGAAAACCAGCATTGAAAACCAATCAACGCAAGCTTAAGCTATTTAATATTGTTTCAAACGAAAATAAGAAGAAATAATTTTTTAAAAATTGTAGTACGTATATTATAGTAATATATTCAACTAAATGGGAAGAGGATAAAATTTTAATCTAAAAATTTGTTAGAGCCACTCAAAAGATGCAGCAAAAGCCCATAAGTAGATATATAAATTACGAAAAACAACCCAGTGCTTTTAAGCTTTAAAATTGAACTAAAATATAATTCACACATTTTTATAATACATAGGTAATAGCCAATAGGTAACGAGATCAATTTCGTCAATATTTCTGGAAGTAGAAATAGTTAATCGTATATTTTTCACACACATATTTTTAATTAGTTTATAAATTAACTAGCTTTTTTTATTAATTAAAAACTTAATATAGTCTTAATAAGTATGAGAACGAGGCGTGTTACTTAGCGTGGAACTAATTGTAAGGTCAATGACATTAATTGCTTATATTTATCGATACATTATATCACATCACCATGGAAGAGCTTTTATACTTAATATCAATAATTTTGTAAACCTCAGCATGACTGTTTAAAGTCACCTAAGACACAAAAGTTTTGGTAGAAATGAAAACATGAATAATCAAATCACGTATGTAATTACAAACATGTGATTTATTATTTTAAGAAGCTGTACAGATTGAATAAAATAAAAAGGAATAAGAATATAAATTAAATAATTAAACATTAAAGAAACAGTGCCTTGATTCATTCAACGATTATTAAAATTGCAAGTCCATTTTGACTCGAAAATCACACAACGCTCGGCATTATTCGAAATTAACGAACTTTCGCACTGGAGAATTAGTAAATTGACCTTTGACCCCGGCCACCATATACCGTGTTTTTAGGGTTCCGTAACCAGAGGGTAAAAACGGGACCCTATTACTGTCACCAGGATGTATCTCAAGAACCGTTAGCACGGTCATAAGCAGGATGGGTATTTTTTTTTGTAATTGTTCTTTTTTTAGCTTATAAAGCTGTACTGAACCCTTAGAGACATGAATCCGACTCGCACTTGGCCAATTTCTTATACGACATGCCGTCTCCAGATGTCGCTTCACCGAATTACGCATGCAAGGTGCATGCAAGGATATTTTGATGATAACTTTCACCCGAATAAGCATGGATAGATTTACATATGAGTACCCTGAGAAAATATCTTGTAAAACATCTGCATCGTCTTTTGTTACACTGTTCATTAATGAGCAGCTTATTTAGTTCTCAGTGCTCAAGCCCATAGGCCTCCTATGAAAGTTTAGGTCATAATCCACAAAAATAGAGAACTACCAAATATAGGTACCTAGTGTGGATAACGTGCGAATATACTTATAGAAAAGTCAATTTGAAAAGTCAAATATGTTTTGTTTCAAGCTGGAGGTCCAAACCAAGCGTGTCTCTGTTGTTCCGATAAACGCTTGTGGACAGATGTATTTCACATCTGCTGATTGATTTTTGTACTTTCTGTGTCCTTAGCATTGAGGACTTTAAACTATTGAATTGAAGAATTCTCGGCATAAACATAAAAAGTACCTAATTTTAAACAATAATAATGTAATAGTCATCGGATTATTGGAACTAGGTGGTATCATATCATACAAAGAAATGGAACAACTAGCCCGGCGGGACGTGAAATAACGTTCATGAAAAAGTAAATTCTGTATTAAACTTTCACTTCTTTAAAACACATACAACTAGAAATAATCTTATCTTATTTTCAAGAATATCGTAAAAACCTGCCTATATCTTAATAGTATTTTACTCATAGATCATGCTCTATTAGTGATACGCAATCCATTGAAATGAACTTTAAAACATAACTCCATGTGACATAGTTCTGCCAATTGACTCTGTACCGTCACGAGACAATTCCTAATCATAAAACATAACTGTCGTATCCCACGCAGATGGTGAATTAAGAAAGACTTGAAACGTATGTATGTATGTATGTACCTACGATCTACATTGATTGCCCTCTTTGAAACGCAAGTTCTACTATTGAAGAATGTATAATTATTGATACCTTAGATATGAATTGGAGCAAAATCTTATTTAAATTTATCGAAATTCTCGTGTGTAATATTCGCTTATACACAGGGCATGGAGGTACCTACCTCATTTTAAATCTAATGAAATAATGAATAAGCTTTAGAAATATTTAATTTAAATAATTAACCACTAATTGAACAAACAATGTAATTTAAATATTGTTTTTCCTGCAACTTAAAAATTGAGTATTATTTAATTTAAATTTTATCGATAACACTGCATCGGTATTACATTACTAAATTTTTATTTTCGAATTGAAAATCGTTCTATTCTAAAAGGTTTTATATTATGATGCAATTATATGATTATATGATGCAATAAAAAAAATACGTGTGGCACTCGAGGACTGCCGCGGTAAAGTTATTGCATAGCATCGCATCCCTGTGCCGGTTGGAGTGGGGGGGGGGGGTTTGATTCTTATAAAACTTTAGGTAGGTACATACAGTTATGGAATATTGCAATATTATCTTTATAACTGGAAAAGAGAAATCTAAAAAAAATAAATAATACACAAAATGAATTTGAGATTGCTTTGAATGTTCATAATAATAATAAAAATTGATTGCTATAACGAATTACAAGCAAATATTGTTGCAAAAGCTATTTAATTTTACTGCTATGACCTTTAAATACAGCGTTACATATTGTATTTTATTATATTTATATCTAGCTGTGCCCCGCGGTTTTACCCGTAGTGCTCCGCTCCTGTTGGTCTTAGCATGATGATATATTATAGCCCATAGGCTATAGCGGATAGCTTTCTTTGATAAATGGGCTATCTAACACCGAAATAATTTTTCAAATTGGACCAGTAGTTCTTTAGATAAGCGCGTTCAAAAAAAATACATACTTCAACTTTAGTAGTAACTAAGTAGGTATGTAGTTATAATAAAACTGATTTAGTTTGTTTGCTTGAACGCGCTTAAATCAGGAAACATGGGTTCGATTTGAAAAATTATTTCACTCTAAGATTTCACTATTCGATAGACTATTTAGTATTTAGTTAGGAAGGCTATCATCACGCTAAGACCAATAAGAGCTCGAGCGGAGCAATGCCGGTAAAACCGCGGGGCGCAACTAGTATTATTATAATAAGCGTGTTTAAAACAATAAGAAAGCTCAAATTAATGGTTCAGTTTTAACTTTCTCTGACCTCCGACATGAGAAACGAAAATTATCACTATTGTTGAAATTCGCCATTTATAAGAAATGGACGTATCTGTGAATGGAGTCACGTTATTTTTATATCTATGGTGATAATTGACAACTATTTCGTCCCGGTTTTGCTCGATTTAAGGTTTCTCTATGATGAAGCAAATCTAGGGCATTTCTCTGTAAGCTCGTACGGCTCCCATACAAAGGCTGTCCTGGCAATTTTTGTAGATACTTAATATTTAAAAAAAAAATCGTGTTCTGTTTGAGAGAAAATTAACTTTTACTGAATTTGGAAGCGAAAGTAAAGAAAAAAGGGAAGCTCTTAGACCACATCTTCCCTATTACCAATAAAAAAAAATTATTTCCCGATATTTCCCGAGTATTATATTTCCCGAGTTATTAACGATTTTCCAAGAAATCCAGACAGGGGACTTCTATTCTATCATTTCATGACTCCTACGTAGATTTTAAGCGTTGTGATGAGTTTATTCTATGGTTATAATATAAGAACTAAATTTACTTTTTCCTTTGTTGAAACGTACGGACAAAAAAAATTGACTTTAGAATGTACACTTTTAAATTTAAATTAAATAACTGAATCCTTATTATGTAAACTCGATTAAAAGTCTAGATGGACAAAAGACTAGGTACAATTTCTAGAAAGCCAAGCGTTGTGTAATTTAGTTAGGTCAAAGTTCAAGTCACGATCTGGCCTAAGTCTGTACCTATTACACGTAGTGTTGTGTGTTTTGCCGAAATTAAACATGTTGGTTGCTAAAATACTTATATGTAGATGGAATTATCTCACCCCTGAATTTCAATCATTTGAAGTTCAAATATTGTTTACTTATAGCTTACCGCCCGCGGCTTCGCCCGCTTTGTCTAAAACCTAATGAATTAAATACTAAAACCTTCCTCTTGAAACACTCTATCAAAAAAAAACCGCATCAAAATCCGTTGCGTAGTTTTAAAGATTTAAGCATACAAAGGGACATAGGGACAGAGAAAGCGACTTTGTTTTATACTATTAGACAGAGGCGGCTCGCCCTAAGGAGCGCTGGTGCAGTGAACTCCCATAAATAATTATACTTAATAAAATCATACTCCTTAATTTCATTATTAATATTAATTATTACTATTTAAAATCAATCGTAATCGTAAAAAACTACTGGCAATACCAATGAATATATCCATCATTCCATCATTCCATACACCTGTAGGTATAATACTGTATTATAAAACGCGCGTAGCGGAGCGCTCACGATTGCGCTCCAATGAAAAAATATTTAGTACATTTTCTAATACGAAATCCAATAGGAGTGAAAGAGATAGTTTTGTCAGAGTCCTGCGCGTGAAACAGAAGATTTTCTATGAAAAAATAGCAAAATTCGGAGCGCCGCTCCCGCAAACGTTGCCGGTTCGTTTTTACCGCGCGCCCGTACACAAGACAGCGATTTCGCGCGACGTTGCCTATATAAACAAACACTCTAGTCAACTTGACTGCACGCGCGCGAATGTATATTCGGGAATTTTCTAATTAAAATCATAAGATACGTGTTGACTGTTGAAATAGCCTGTAGTTATCAGTATTACTTGTGAGTGTTAAAATGGACAATTATAATGTGGCGTTCATTAAAAAGTGTGTTAAAACGTTACAAATTCGGCTTGAATTGAAAGCTAAGGGACCGCCACGGCTTGAACTTGACCTTACGCAAAAATGTACGACAAAAACGAAAACATATCCTACCTACGCGTGTGTTTAAATCCGAACAATATGTGAAAACACTGTGGTTGTGTGGTTGTGATGAACATGAAAGCAACAAAATATTTTGTTTTCCGTGTCTTTTATTTGAAGCGGGCGCGGCCGGCGGAGGTGAGAGTGCTTGGACTGAAACGGGCGTTGACGACTTAGCTCATCTTTCAATCAAGATGAAAAAACATTCACAATCTCGGTAGGTACCATTTGTTGAATGAACTGCAATTGGCGTCTATCGAACGACAAGACATTCGTTAAGCATTAGATTCCGCGTACCGAAAGTCAATACGCGAGTTCAATGACCGTGTCGATGAAAACAGACATATTTTACGAAGGTTAATAGATTGTGTCAAGTTATAGATATTATTGCACACCAAAAAGAAAGACGTATGCATTTCCTTTATAAGTAATTTTTTAATTAAATTGTACTGATTTACACCATGTATTTTCAGTGTTTTATTTCAAGTGAACACCCATAAAATTTTGTCACGAGCCGCCTCTGCTATTAGAAGATGTCAAATGTGAAATGTCGTGTACATATTCAGTACATAGAAGGTCATACGCAAACTATGAGAAGTGTTTTCGTTTTTAAAATAAATTTAAGACCAAATTAACATTCCTTAAGGGTGTTACGGATCGATGATAAAAAATGTATACAATAGTAGATGTATTCTAAACTGAAGGATAGAATTCGAACTTTCTGTTATCGGAAACAATTCTTTACTTGACCTTTTGCCTTCAGCCTTCTGTGCCTAACTAGATAAAGCCACTTTTTCAAGTACCTATATTTTGAAAAGAAATCACTTATATCAACATTCGAATGGACTATAAATACCTAGTATAATAATTGTACTATAATAATTCTTTAAGATCAGTGAAACAGATCTATATTTTCATTCCCACGAAAGCATTGTTGATCAACCTTGCTTCGCCTATTAAAATATTATATTTAGACTACAGATAACGAATAGTTACCGATGCTCTTTATGTATCACCTTGACTCCATAACCTAATATAATGTATTACGTCATCAACTTTCTAAACGGACAATAGCCAGAATATATGTACCAAAGTTCGGTACCATGATGTCGAAGCAGTACTATTGCCAGTGTGGGAATGTGATGGCGCTAGACGACCTATATAGCGCTGTCCTTTTTCCACACAGGCAGTAATACTGCTTTAAGACATGGTTAGGAGCAGGTAAGTAAATATACAATCAAATGGGTAACATGTGAACTTTTTGCAATGTCACAAAAGATATCAAAAGATGGTTGACTTATTATCTGATAGTTTTCAATTGTGTCGCTTTGAATTCGTGGGTATGTTTTTTTTAAATTGCGGGTAGAAGGTGAAACAGGTATATGAATGTGGCTTTTTGGTAGACTTGCAGGTGGTTTAAAGATAGTTTTTGTGGTAGTAAATAAATTCTTTGAAACGTTTTTGTTATTGGTCTATAACCTGAATGAGAACTAAGTAGCTTCAATTGAAAAGACAGAGGTTCGAGCTTGGTTCGAGCATAATAGTAGCTATCACTAGTTCGAGGGTAGACAGGCATGCAATAATAATTGCTATTTTTTCAATATATTTGCCACATTAGCGATTTATTTATGATTTATTTTACAGAAGGAATCCTTTAAAAACTAGGTATATAAAACTTGAACGTATCTATAATATTCGCGCAAAAACTAACACGATAAAATAACTATTAAATCTGCAAATAAATAAAGACCCCAAAACATACATGTAGGTACATTGAATTCAATTAATTTATCTATACATATAATAAATCTGTAGAAGGGTCAATTCTGTACATTGAATATATTAAAAAAATAAATACCAGGGGGTGTTACTGGATCGATACCAAACCCAAATATGTGATTAAAAAAATTTTTGTCTGTCTGTCTGTCTGTCTGTCTGTATGTGAAGGCATCACGTGAAAACTAACGGTTCGATTTCGATGAGACTTGGTATAATTATACCTTAGGTATTATCCTGGGCGTAAAATAGGATACTTTTTATCCTGGAAAAATACGTAGAAAAAAATTAATCTTAATTTTTCAGTTTTATCCATAGACGTTGTTCTGTAGAACGCGAACACACGTTGCGTTTTATTATAGGCCTAGCCGTATTGTGGTCCAATAGATATTTATAAGATGTCATTGTCAGAGTTACTCAAAATGGAGAAATAAACCATCCACGCGAGGACCGACATCCGCGCGGACGGAGTCGCGGGCGGAAGCTAGTCGTAAATAAGATTTTCAATGTATGTCGAATGTACAACCGTAAATCAACAATCGTAAATATTTCATACATTCATGTTATAGTTTTAAGAATGAGGTCAAATATATCATAGCTTATTACTTTATATACCTATGTAACCTAAAGTATAAACTAAATTTATTATGGCAATATATTATGTATACTGTTAGTTGCAAAATTTTATGTTTTCTGACCGAGACTTTTAATTAACTTCAAGTGAAACGAGTTAATTACAGATATAGATATTTTTTATTAGCTTTACCTGTATGTTTATTGTTTGTATGTATACTTTAGAGTCGATATTGACCCGCTTTGAAGTTTGAACGCACAGATTTAATTCAAACTTTGTGCCACTGATCAAGGAGCAACTACGGAGTTTCTTGCCGGTTCTTCTCCGTTGAAACTACTTCCTGAAAAGGTGGTAAATGGCAAAACTATGTTATGACCTTTAGTGTTATAGTATCTGTGGTTATGACAATTCAAAAGTACTTCTAGAAGAAGTCTTATTGAATAAACTAGGTGCGTGCCGCGTTTTCATCCGCGTGGCTTCGATCCTGTAGGTCTAAGCGTGATGATATATAGCGTCTGCCTATAGCCTTCCTCGATAAATAGCTATTGAAAGAATTTTTCAAATCGGACCAGTAGTTCCTGAGATCTGCGCGTTCAATCAAACAAACTGTTCAGCTTTATAATATTAGTATACCTAGAAGTATAGATAAATGTTTGAGTTTGAGTTCCTCATTCCTGTACTGAACCGAAACCGAAAATAATAAAACCATAGCATACCTAAGGCATACTAACACGCTCTTCCGGCCATCTGGGTGGCTACATCTGCCGTGTTTTGTCCATTTTTGTATGAAATTCATTCATGACATTTTGGGGGTCGTTACCCTTTCAACCGTGATCGAGAAACAAGGTATGAAGTCAATTGCCTAGTGGGGTATGGCCCAGATGTCATAGTAATATTATAACTGCGAAAGTATGTATGTTTGTTTGTTTGTTACTCCTTCACGCAAAAACTGCTGAACCGATTTTCATGAAATTTGTCATACTCATAAAGGGTAACTTGGATTAACACATAGGGTAGATTTCATCTTGGAATCCCACAGGAACGCGAACGGTTTTTCTTTGAAAACAAGGGCGAAGCCGTGGGCAGAAAGCTTTCATATTACATAATATAAGTATATTTTATTGATAGATTTTCTTTGTGGAAGTAGGTGGTTAGTAAAAAAAACCATCAGATAGTAAGCATATCGAATAAACGATTACCTAAGTTTGGAAAAGAAGCATGATTTTATTGATACAAGTTTACAAATTCGCATTAAAGCATTCCTGAATTACACCTGCCTCAATCAATCAATAATTAACGATAATATTACAACGATGACGTAATCATAAAAACAATTAAAAAGATGTCGGATCAAGTTGACATACCACTTACGGCCACTGACCGTGTATATGTAATAGGTATGATTATGGGTGTATAGTATACATCCATAAATATATAATCGTATACGTTGTAATTTTCACCTTTTATTAGATTTTTTGACCTTCCTTAAAGTACCTATATATATGTACCTATTTACAGTTAGCGTTCATAAATAGCGTAATTTTAAAGAAGGATTAAGAAATAAATAAAAGAAAATGTCATTGTAGAATTATATTTTAGATATTTTAGCATCCGCTTTGACAGCCTCGCCCGCGTGGTCAATACAAATTTTCATGGTACAAACTTTCATCCCTTATTTTATCTTCATACCCAGACTGTAAATAATATATAATACTTACTAGGATTCCGCCCGCGTCTTCGCCCGCGCAGTCAAAGAAAAACCCGCATAACTAGTTCCCGTTCCCGTGGGATTTTCGGGATTGCGTCATTTTCCCGGGATAAAAAGTAGCCTATGTCCTTTCTCGGGTATCAATATACCTCCATACCAAATTTCATGAAAATTGGTTCAGTAGTTTAGGCGTGATTGAGTAACAGACAGACAGACAGAGTTACTTTCGCATTTATAATATTAGTATGGATGACACCCTAGTCCTTCCTAGGTAAAAATATACCTCAACTAACTCCCCTATCGTTTTAAAAACTAATTGCTCTAGTATAATAAAACTATGCGATACGAGGGTCCTTTGTCCCCTTGGAATAATTAAAGGGTAGGTTTATTGACTGCAAATATATATACATATAAGAATTTTGCTGCTTTGTTGTGTGTTGAATTTTGTAGGTAATTCGCATTGATTTTTGTAGGTTGGTATAGTAATTTCTAATGCATATTTCACTAAGTTACATTTTTATGTATCATGGACCAATAGTTATACCTAGTAGGTACCTATATTGGTCCATGTGCGTATGTGCAATAGTTCAAGGAATAGTAAATAATATATAAGATAGTAATCAATTATCATTCACTATTTATGAATTTACGAATCATAATCATTGTTTATATTGACTAGTTCTTTTTCCCCGATTATCTGTATGTATATAGTATATACCTAGCATATACCTAATTGAAAGATAAACCCTTAATGTACCTAAATATATACAAGAAGCTTCTCTTCGTCACAAAAACAAAGTCTTAAGGAATGAAAATTTATGTAGAGAATGTGGAAAACAATATTATAAAGAACCACGAAAACTTTGACTGTTCCGTAATAATTATTCCGTTTTTGCAACATTTAGCAAACACTTCAGTTTTATAATACTAGTATTAATACGAAAACAACGAATTCTTATGACATAGACAAAGTTATTTATCTACAATTGTAAATCTTTCAGCATCCACCATGGCGGAAGTGACGTCATCCCGCAGCTCGCCAGCGCCGGAAGCGTGTCCCGAGTGCGATACGGGAGCGTCGGTTACTTCCGATTTACATAAGGTAATGTTTATTATTATATTTATTTATTTATATTAGATATTATGTACAAATAAATAAATATTTCAGGACAATTTTCACACACGGCACAAGCACGGCACGATCTGAATTCTGATCGGTGATCCCATACTAAGCTTTCGCTTGTGTTATGGAAACCAGATGGCTAATAAACATACATATATAATTTTAAATAAATAATTAGGTATATGGATAATTAACAACCAGACACATAGCAAACATCTATGTGAAAAATCATAACACAAATAATATTTATCCCGGGTGGGAATCGAAACCTCGACCTCTGGCATGGAAGGCAGGGCCACTACCAACCAAGCCTACCGGTCAGTCAAAAGTTATGAAAAGTAAATTAATAGTTCATGGTATTTCAAATGATGAGTTCACAAAGACGCAAGTTCGTCTGCTATACTTACAAAAATAGTTTTTCAATTCGAACTGAGATTGAAACAACTTTATAATATGTTTAAGAATATAGATTAAGATGATAGACTGCTTTGTGTATTCTCAAAAATCTAGTATCAAAAAAAAAAATAATTAAAAAGATTTTGATTGCACTCAATCCGAGTGAAGACTGTGCTAATATATTTTTCTAAATTACATATCGATGTAATTAATGTATTTATAAATCTTTTATAAACATCTTCATTTAAAAAAAGGAGATTATGTATTTATTTCTTAGAGATTTCTAAATCCTTAGATAGCCTGGAAGATATTGCTATTTAGGGATAAGCCGCCTGTTTATCTACCGCTTTCCTTTGTAGTTATTTCAATGCTTTTATCTTGTGTATCATAAAGTGTTATTGTGAGATTAAACTTTTATTAGTTCTTATTATTTGAGATGTTTATGTTTGTCCGCTATTTTCTCCGAAACTACTATCACTATTGTCAATTTAATTGCTTTATATTTACTACTTCTACTAAGGAAAATACAATAGATATATATATACGGAATTCGACCGCCAGGTTTTGAGATAATTACGAATATGTATGTACGCCCGTGGTACATATTTCGCAATAAAAGGTAGCCTATGTTCTTTCTCAGGGTCTAAAGATTGTCTGTGCCAAATTTCATCAAAATCGGTCCAGTAGTTTATGAGCCTATTCAATACAATCAAACAAACAAAGTTTTCCTCTTTATAATATTAGTGTAGATAGGTATTCATTCATTATACATACATTACAAATAGCTTTAAAACTATTGAAAAGTGTAGAAGTAAATAACTTGTATTTCATGTCGTAGCTAAACCAAAAATCACGTCATTTCACTATAGTACCAAGTGGCATGCACATGTACCCGACCGCGCAGTATACGCATGCGCCGACGAGATTATGTATTTTACATTTTAATGTCGCAGCTACACCTAAATTAACGTCATTTTATAACCTGTCCTTTATAGTACCAAGTGGCATGCACATGCAAGCCGGCCGCGCAGTACGCATGCGCGGACGAGCCGGGCCCCCCGCCGCCCGCGAAGACGGACACACCGCCTGCGCTGCCGCCGCGCCCGCCGGCTAGTGTGTTGGCGACTAACAGACGACATAATGGTGAGTTTGTTGGTAGGTTAGTTAGTTAGTTAGTTAGTCAGTCAGTCAGTTAGTTAGTTGGCGATTAACTGTTACACTCGCAATTTAGCGACCAATCGGAGGTATAATGGTGAGTTTGTTCGTTAGTTTAAATAGTGGGTTTGTCAGAGACGTAATAGTGTAAGTTAGTTAGTAGGTTTTCAGGTAATGTTGAGTTAGGCTAGCCAACGTCTTGTCGATTCACTAAAGACAATAATAGTGAGTTAGTTAGTTTATGAGGTAATTGTGAGTGAGGTTAACAATAGCCTTAAGGAGCATTAGTGGTCATTTAGTTAGTGTGTTGGCAACTACTTAACTGATTTGATAGTGAGTAAGTCAACCGGCAAGATGCTGACTAAGTAATTCACGAAGTACTGATATCGATGAGTTCATAACATTTTATCATCTATATGTATAATATCCATAATAGGAAAAAATTACTATAATAGCCGCCCCCCGCCTACTTAAACATAGGTGCTTATGAATAGTATTTTTTATGAATACGAATAAAGCTTAATAATAAATTTAAAAATAACAATAAATCGCTTAACAATCTGCATCACTAGCCTTTATGTAAAATGTCTATTCAGTGACATTTGTCTGTAACATTGAAAATGCAAACAAAAATCACAAATTTATGCCTTCCGTTTGCTCCATTTGTAAAAAGATGTCACACTGATTTACGCAAAATAAAAATTCACATACTTTCAGAACAGGTGTCCAGAATTCCCACAAACCTTTATCAGGCTTTCAAAAGTAAGAATGTTACTGTAACAATACTATTTACCTGTTTTTTTTTAAGTCTATGGCTAAGGTTTTATGTCAACGTAATCCCTTTTTACCTGCTGTAATGTCGTACTGCGCCTGCGCGAAGCAGTCCCATTGTTGTACTCTACATAACCTAGTCGCGTCTCCAGTGCTAAATAGTAAATAATATGTTAATTACGAAAACAAATACGAAATTATAAAGCAGTGTTCGGTAATTAGACTGTCATTTTTTTTAAAGCATACTCCAGTAGGAACTGCGCTCTACAATTAAAAAAAAAGTGATATTAGAAAAAAAAATTGACGTTCTTTTTTTTCGGATTATAAATTGTCAATTTTATAAACTACCAGTACGTTTAATTACGGATTTCTTTTTTTTATAACCAGTATGTGCCAAGCGTAGTGTTTGCTTGTAATATCGATTTTCCGAAAATGGCGCGCGTTTCGAATTGGTTCTCAGATTTGAATCGGAACTTTTGACAATCGATATTTATTCATGTTGTGTGTGTATTAGTGTGTGTTTGTATGTTATGGTAACTTTTGGTATAATGCAAGTATTACAATATCAAGTGTCAACACCACAGTCTACTATCGCCGCTGACGTAGCTCAACATTATGTGCCGCCTCCACCGTATTTTGGTAAACAAAATAAATACAAATTATAAATTACAAGATCAAATTTTGTAGTATTATTTTATTTAAAAGGCTAACTAATAGTTCAAATTTCGTAGTATTATTTATTTATTTATTATGATACAATCTAACAACAAAAGATATGATTTTGAACCTATATAGGTACTTCAAACATATCAGCCTATTTATTTCGCGAAAATTATAAGGCTTTACAACAAGTTTTATATCTGTTCTTAGAAATATCGCCAGTGATATGTTGGTTTACTTATTTTTTATTACATTGGCATATCCTGTAAGGAACAATAATAAGCATTTATTGTAAAAGAAAAAATACTTACAAGTACACCTACATACCTACATAAGCACATATACAATATCACTATCCGCGTAAAAATTAATTTTGGTTAATTTGGTTTCAAAGCTTTGCGTAAATAATAAATATCCTACCCACGGATGACAGACTCGTGTTAATATTAACTTTTTCATCATAAGATTTGTGTAAAATAATTCAATACATTTTTTTACACAAAATATAAAATACAAAATATTTTGTATTTTACGATTTTTCAAGTGAAAACTTCTTAAGGCGGCTACGTAGGGAAAAAATCTTATAGGTTCGCGTTACGCTTGTTTAACCGAAACTTAAGTTAAAAGTTTTTTTATTTTTATCAACCATTCTTATTTTTTACTTCTAATCTTCCCTGTAATTATTTTATAGCCATACCTATATTATTTTTTATCAATACATTTATCTATATATCCTCGCTTCCAGCGCCAGTCGGTTGCACAGATACGCCATGCCGTCGCAAAAAATATGCTTGGTGGTGCTGTGGCTGCGGGGCTCTAGCAGCTGCGCTCGGCGGACTGCTAGCGGCACAGCATATACTGCTGCGGGCGTATACAGCCTCGCCGCATCACTTGGAGACTGTTCCCGCTGCAGTGCCCGCTGCTATGGTAAGTTTGAGACTATATGATTAGTTTTTAATGAAAAAGTTAAAAAAAACGACGTGGAATAGCTTTACTCGGGGACTGCCGCGGTAAAGCTATTCCATGCTATGCTTTCAAGCCACACCTCCGCCCGTCGGAGTGGGGAGCGTGAGGTTTTTTCGTTATGGAATTTCTCGATTCGGTCCTCGCGCTCCTCCTCGCCTAAAGATACAAAAAAAAACACAGAAAATCTTCTCTCACGAAAATTCGCTGTATTGTTTCATGTATTTATGTATAATATACCTACTAATAAATATATTTTGTCCGCAGTTGGTGCTAACAGGCGTCTGCATTATGAGTCTAGCTCGACGAAGAAATCGGTACAGCTATATGGTAAGAAAAGTATGTTCGATTCACATTTATTGGCATGATTTATCGACATTTTAGCATGAGTATGGGTAAAATAGCATGAAATACATTTAAATTATTAATTTACCAAAAAATTTAAGATTGACAGAGATTTAATGATGAACTGACTGACAAAACACAGACCTTTATAATATTTTTATAAATTAATAAAGAGGCTTTGAAAGGGGTGGAAAGTTTGTATGAAACTCTGTTAATTTTTAAGTTAAATAAAAAAATGCATGCTATTAATATTTTATTGAAAATTGATGTCGTTGAAAAACAACAGCTGTAACTTACTTTTGTTTTCAATTTTTGTAAAGAGAATGTGCCTTAATGAAATCACTATAGTAGAGCCATTTTAATAGGCAACATTTGACAGTTCAACAAAATTCAACAACGTAACCTAGTAACGACGACATAGAATAACATGATATTCCTTTTTGTTAGAACTGCACATTTGCTTAACTTTTTTCAATTACGACTACATATTTATAATAATAATGACCGATACAAGTAATTTTAAGATTTCATTTTACTGATAAACCATTCTAAACATAATAAACAATTTCTGAATTGAAGAACTGACGTCGCTACAATTTTGTGTCAATAAACCTTTTTTCTTTTTAAATACCAGAGATGTTACTCTAAAAATCGAAATCTGACATCTAGAATCGAATGCATTGATTACTTGTGAATAAAAATCATCATAAATTAATAAATTCGATTGACAAATGTTTCAAATCCTTATCGATTAATTCACTTTAATCGATGTTTTTAAGCAGGTTACCTCTCTTCGAAGATAAAATTGATAGACGTCAAATGTTGCCTATTAAATTGGCTCTACTATAACTACCTACATGATAATGATAGCTGTATTATACGGACTGTATTTTGTTAAGAGTCTATGTATATATATTTGGTACAAGTCAAACGATAATAACCATTATAGTACGAGATCCGGCTGCAGGATTAGTGCGTTCATCGGTTTTTTGCTGAAAACCGAATTTTTATGTATATTTATAATTAGGAGAATATATATCGACTAGGTTGCCAGTCAAAATTTGGCCGCAAGCATGTTTAATTAAAATTTTTCTAATCGATTTTTGGGAAAAAAATTCGTTCACTTGTTTTTTGAATAAAATGTAGACTACATCACGGCAAATGATATAAAGATTCAAAAAAATCACGGTTGCCGCTTTTCACCTGGCCGCAACATCTTGGCAGCCTGGTGCAAACAGGTATGATTTCGATTCATTTTTACGTTCATAACGTACATTTATGAATCATATATCAAATTAAAGCTAATTTTTTTCTATTTATTATCATATATGGTTGCCTAATTAAATCCGGCCGCAAATAAGGGTTTCCGGCTGTTAAAAATTATAAATATTTACGCCTATTAGTACACCGACGCATTCGCGTGCGGCAGCGAAACAACGAGAAAAAGAGAGGATCGGCTGTTAATTATATTAAATCAATATTACTTTTTAAATTTGTCATTTTGAAAAGGACGACATATTTTCTTTCACTCAACCTTAAATATTCAACATCTTTAACAGCCGGCAACCCTTATTTGCGGCCGGATTTAATTAGGCAACCATATATGATAATAAATAGAAAAAAATTAGCTTTAATTTGATATATGATTCATAAATGTACGTTATGAACGTAAAAATGAATCGAAATTATACCTGTTTGCACCAGGCTGCCAAGATGTTGCGGCCAGGGGAAAAGCGGCAACCGTGATTTTTTAGAATCTTTATATCATTTGCCGTGATGTAGACTACATTTTATTCAAAAAACAAGTGAACGAATTTTTTTCCCAAAAATCGATTAGAAAAATTTTAATTAAACATGCTTGCGGCCAAATTTTGACTGGCAACCTAGACGATATATATTCTCCTAATTATAAATATACATAAAAAGAATGCGTCGGTGTACTAATAGGCGTAAATATATATAATTTTTAACAGCCGGCAACCCTTATTTGCGGCCGGATTTAATTAGGCAACCATATATGATAATAAATAGAAAAAAATTAGCTTTAATTTGATATATGATTCATAAATGTACGTTATGAACGTAAAAATGAATCGAAATCATACCTGTCTGCACCAGGCTGCCAAGATGTTGCGGCCAGGTGAAAAGCGGCAACCGTGATTTTTTTGAATCTTTATATCATTTGCCGTGATGTAGACTACATTTTATTCAAAAAAACAAGTGAACGAATTTTTTTCCCAAAAATCGATTAGAAAAATTTTAATTAAACATGCTTGCGGCCAAATTTTGACTGGCAACCTAGTCGATATATATTCTCCTAATTATAAATATACATAAAAATTCGGTTTTCAGCAAAAAACCGATGAGCGCACTAATCCTGCAGCCGGATCTTAGACTATTATATTGATACAAATAAAACACATTATTCAATCTACAACACATCACAAAAATGCCAAACCAAAATTAACTTTACTTCCATACAAATAAAACACATTTTCGCTTATTCCAGATCAAAGTGGTCGGCGCTTGCTGTCTCGTGTGCGCGCTCACGTGTGTGCTAGTTACAATAACAACTACAGTTATACATATGAATAAGTGAGTATTTTTTACTATTTTTTAAGTCTAAATTTATATTTTTTATGGACTTTTAATATCTTTAAAAACTTATAGAATTCCTTCTAAAAACTAGGATTTTTTCCATAACTTGAGTAGTATACTTAGCAGTTGTGAAATGTTCAATGTAACAAAAGTTAGCAGAAATTCTACTCCTGAAAAAGTCTTCAAAATCGTTTTTAGTAGTTCTAAGACAAAAAAAAAAAAAAACAATTTAATGAATTATGTAATTTTTTTCTTCTATTCGTGATTTGTGTTATTTCTGTCTACTGTAATCATCTATCTATTTAGCTGTCTATCTAAAGTACAATATAACTCGAAATTTATACCTAAAACTTAATTTTAATAACAGCGCCATCTAGTACTAAAACACATAACTATAACAGGCTGCAAACACTCAAGTATTGTGAGTACACTCGACTCACGCGCACGTGTTCCTGTTTCTCGATATCGCCTGAAGCACAGCAAGCTGGGATTGATGATGATGGTATGTATTATTAATAGTGATGCAACGAATACGAATACGAATATTCGTATTCGCCGAATAGTAGACATTTACCGAATATTCGTATTCGGCGAATATACGAATTTTTAAAAACGAATATTTTTTTACGCAACTGTATTTACTACAAATTTAAAAATCGCGCGAAAAAATATGACGTGTGCAGATACTGCTGATCCACTGGCCTTTTGGCGAGAAGATGTCCAATTTCCAAGTCAGAAAAAACTCGCCCAACAATATTTTTCACTGAAGCCATGTACAGTCGCTTCGGAAAGACTTTTTTCAACGCCTGAAAACATCCAGACTGAAAAAAAAATAGCCTAAAACCAGAAAATCTACGAATTTTATGTTTTTTAAATAAAAATTTGCCTATTGTAAATTTTAATTATTAGAAGAGTAAACATTCATTAAATAAATAAGTATTTTATTACCAAGGCTAGATATTCGTATTCGTATTCGTATTCGCCGAATAGTAGGTTTGATATTCGTATTCGTATTCGTAAAAGTAGTATTCGTTGCATCACTAATTATTAAACGTTAACTGAGACGCAAACTCAAACTTAAGTTCATACTTATACTTAAACACAAACTTAAGCTGTGCAATGCTTGCTTGAACTTAAGGTCAATCGCAAACTCAAAAATAGACGCAAACTGAACACAAATTCATACTCCAACTCAAACTCAAAAAGTCAAGTCAAATTCAAAATCCCATTCGTCTCCCATTCAATATTTTTCCGAAAATGACAAGAAATGTTTAGGTACTATGTATTGTAATAGTATGTATGTTTGTATTTTCAACTCGATTTTGACCCACTTTAAACGGACAGATTTAATTCAAACTTTGTACACCTATCAAGGATCTGTCACAATACAATAATATCATATTGTGTTTAGCGTGTTTTATTTATTTATATTATTATTCTAGGGGTCCGCTGCGTATTCGAAGGCGTAACCGATTGCGCAGTAGTACACGGCGCTCTGTACTGGTGCCTGCGGGGGGTGTTCGCGCTGTCCGTCACCGCTGTGCTCGTGTGCATCTTCAGTTGCATGCTCGCCTATCAGCTGCTGAGGTGAGTGAGAGGGAGAGGGAGGGAGAGAGAGGGGGAGGAGAGAGAGAGGGGAGAGGAGAGAGAGAGGGGAGAGGAGAGAGAGTGGAGTGGAGAGAGAGTTGGAGAGAGGAGAGAGAGCGAGAGGAGAGTTGGAGGGCAGAGAGAGGGAGAGGAGAGAGAGCAATTATTTTTATACTGATTGTGTATGTCAACGAAGAGAGGTGCATGTTCCAATATAAGCTTATATGAACATAGAAGTGATACGCGCTCTATAGCTTGCTCTTTATAAAATAATCAATTCTAAAGTACTTATACATAATACATGCTAAAATATATGAAGAGACCTATAATGAAGCTTATACTATTGACAATTTGTGTGAAAGTGAAGCTTTTTTTAAATAAAAACAAAAGTAACAACAAATAGATTTTAATAAATAAATTTACAGACACCATTTAACTCATAAACATCATATTCAATTTCCTAGTCAAAGACGTTAACGCAATCTGTTGTATATGCACTCTGTTTTCCAATAATTTTATACTATGTTTCAAATCAGTGACTTCAGACTTAATATTTACATAGTCCATAATATCTGGTACCTCATAAGCGAGTCTGACTTTCTTAACATCGTCCAGTCTTTGAGCCAAACTATCCGCTTGTACTTGAATAACATCTCTTTCCTTGTCTAGTTCTTTCGTCTGTTTCTGCTTTAATTTAATCGTTTTTAGTACGTTCGTCAAATAACTATTTTGCTCCATCATTGATTTCTTGTGCACTGTTAGGTTTAAATTCGCGTCGCCCGTCATTTTCTTTAATTCAGCCAGTTGTTGTAACTTCATGTCTATAATGTCTTCGCATTCGTCGTTCTCTATTTTGAGTTTATCAAAGTCAACTGGACGGAGGCTTTCGCTCAATTCAGCTTTTATTTTTATCTGTCCCTTCAGTTTGCTATACTGTGTGTTAAGTGTGCTAGTACGTAAACGCAATTTGCCAATCTGTCCGTCGACTATTTTAACCCATTCTGTCATGAATCTGATCCATATTTCAGCGGGGATCCTTTGAGCTATTTTATCCCAACCCTCAACTATTACTTCCTGTTCGAACATTTCACTTGCTTTTTTAATTTCTACTTCGCGAATGCCTATTTCTTCCAACTGTGCTTTTAATAGCGCATGCTGTTTATCCGCTCTGTTCCTAGCTTTTTCCAAATTATTGACTAGAATCTCCATTTCAACACCGACTAATTCGTGTCGCTCAAGGACGTTTATTCTCGGGCCGCTTCCAAAGATAACTGTTCCGCTAAATTTGGCGGAAGATTCCACGCGTCGCGCGGAAACTTTGGAAGGGCTTGTTAACATTCTAGATGGGCTAGTTACTGATTCCATACCTAATTTAGAAGACGATTTGATGAAACTGCTTACGTTTAGAGAGGATCCACTTTGCATTTTCGCAGCAAATTCCAAAGCCTGTTGTATTCCATGCATTAAAGCTGGTTCTAGCCTCATAATAGTTCGTTCGAAGATCTCGTTTTCCAAATTTAGTACTCGTATCTGTTGTTTTAGATCGTTTACTAGTTTCACAAGTTCTGAATCGGACAATTCGTCTGTATCGTTCAGAAATTGACACACGGATCGCGAATGTTGGCTTATACTACTGCGATGGTGCGTTTGTATTTGCGACATGATTTTTAGTAAATGGTTATAAAATTCTTGTAAATAGAGTTGTATTAACGCGTCTTGAATGTTTTTGGCATTTGACAGGTGCGTTTCTTTTGAGGGATTATGGTATTTATTAGGTATGAATTAAGGAGGATTTTGGTGTGAATAAATATGACGTTTCCGTTGCCATAGTAACCGTGCTGCCGTAGAAACTAGGTTTCAGTCAAGGTTGTATATGACGTAAATAGGAAATTGGATAGAGTTCAACGGATTTGGGTTACCGTGTTGTGGTTTTTTCTGATGGCTATATTATGCTCGTGGCGTCGTGTGCAATCTTTTTGTGGATGTCTTGTTTTCTTTGGTTTCCAAAAAATAGCTTCCGTAGTTATGAAATAAATATAAAAATTACACTTTAATAAACTTTCACACTATCATCGTCTTTAATTTTTTTTTATATAATTATTGATGAATGAATAATTATTTTGGACAAATATTTAGGTTATTGTAAGTAGAATTATTGACGAAATTTCTTGCATGATGTCATGTGTTATCTTTTATTTTTATTTCTCCTAGTTATATAAATGAAATATACAAAGATTTTGAATTCAATATCTTAGGAAATATAAAAATTTGTACTTCTTATACATAATAAATTAACGTGAAGAAATAACAACAAATAATTTTTTATCTACCCTCACAGCCACGAACGTAAGAAAATGTACTGGGAACAATTAGAACTGCGTTGTCGCTCGTTATACCGACCGCCGGCTGGACAACCTGCTGCTACTGCTGGAAGACCTGTACAGGTATGTTATTTAATAAAAACATTAATGTTAAATAAAAAATATGGACTTTTACCTGATGCTCTTTAGTATTTTAGCAGGCAATGCTGGTAGTTAGGTATATACTTTTTCATAAAGGGTCGCATTTTGTTTTGCCATTTGGAAGGTAAAAATAGATTTTTTAATCAAATGTTTCCATTATAAAGTGTACCAGTAATTATAAAGAAAGAAGTCTACATTCAAAACTTTTGAAATTTTGTTTGCTACACCCGGGAATTGAACCGACTAAAATCTATTTAAAACTACATCCTATTTCATTGTATCCAGTGCCGGCGTTAGGGGGGGGGCTTGAGGGGGCAATGGCCCAGAGCGACAAATTCTGGGGGGCGCCAAGATCTGAAGTTGGTTAACCTAACACTTGATATTGCTTCCCTCAAGTGGGCGCCACAATATTTTCGCCCGTGGTGTCAGTGGCCCTTACACTGGCACTGATTGCATCGATCGTTAGGTTCAATTATTAGGAAGAATCTCTGTATCAAACTTGATAAATCAAAAGAGATTGTAACCGTTTTGATATTTTTCTTTACAATTCACTGTGTCTGTGTCCATATAAATTTGTAAATTATAATAATATTTCTTTATTATATTTTTAGAATAACTGCAGTTGCTGCGCTCAATGTCACACAACTCAGCCGGCCTGGGATTTTAGTTTACAACATAGATTCTGGGCGCCTGGTAAGTTTTTTTAATTTTTGGAAAACACACACACACACACATATATAAACATACGCACATATGTCATTGAGATATATATATGGAGACGACACCGCCTACATCGCTTATGTTCCGCTCAATATAAGCCATATGGCTTAACTTTTTTATTTGTTTTAAAGTGAAACGCATCAAATGCCTTCGTGTGTGTTACGATATTGCACAAATAATACAAATAATACGGAAAAGTGTAAAGGAATAACTTTTCATCGGTAAGTACCTAACTAGATAATAATTTTTAAAACTTAGTTAGAACAAAAAAATGCGCCCCGCGCCGCCATCAGATTTTGTTCGTGGTGTCTCCTCCATACGTAGTAATATTATCTCAATGACATATGTACACATTCACATCATACACGCATTCGTACCTACATATATAGACAAAAGCACACAAACACACAAAAAATACGATAAACATAATATTATTTTATTGTTGAGTCAAAGCAAGCATTAAATAAATAAATAAAAAGTGATTTCTCTCATAATTGTGTTTTTTGTATATTATTTACACTTTTCACATATTATACGCAAATACACATAAAAAAAAAACAATAAATCGTCTTGTCGTGTGTAACTTAAAAAAATCGATGTAAATTGTCTTAAAATATGTACATAAATTGTGGATATTGTATCAAAAATATAATTTAAAATTGCAGGTCGTATAGGTAACTTATATTCTCCGAACCCTGGCTCTGGAAGAAAGACATCGCCATGGAGTTGGTTTCCCTGGCCAAGAGGGAATAGTCAAAAGTGAGTTGTTTAATATAGTTAAATAATAATTTAATATAATAATAATTTAATATAATAATAATTTAGTAATAATAATTTAATATAATAATAATTTAGTAATAATAATTTAATATAATAATAATTTTAATATAGTTTAATAATCTGTAGATAATGGTGGTACTTTTATTGAAACCACTATGATTTTTTGCAAATCATTTGTTATAAAAATTTATAAATAATTTTTGATGAATATATGGCAACTTTTACTCGTTTAAAATTAATTAAATCACAAACCGGTCCTAATTTTTGTAATAAAAATAAATTTTAAAAGTGAATAAAAGTCTGCTTTTGAATCAAATTGTTCAATAGCTTCTTCTTATCATTTTTATTAAAAAAAGAGTGTGTGTACTTATGAACACGCGTTAAAAGTAATACTTCTTTGGCGTATGGAAAAAAATACTAGAATATACAACTTGAACATAGTTATCAATTTTCATAGCACCTAGAACTAACTTCATGCTGTTAAATTTATGTGTCGGTGTGCGCGCGCATCGTAAAAATTCACTCTCATCGTTTTTCTCCATCGCGCCAAAAGAAGTATAACTTCAAAAATCTAAATTATTTATATAAAACCCACTTTACCCAGCTCCCGCTGTCGCATGGAAGGCGTCCCGCAATCGGGCGACAGTGCTTACGGCTTCTGCGACACTGACCAACCGCAAACACAATACCCAACCTTCGAGCAGTTCGGGCAAAGCGGGAATTACCCGCAGACTTCGGGGTTGCAAGGCTTGCAGGGGTTGGAAGGGTTCGAGGGGTCCAGTTTGGATAATCAGACAGGGGTTTGGGGTCCACCGCCCCCGTATAGCCCGCAAGGCAGGAGTGGTAGTCGGTAAGTTAACTTGACAATGCAATAAAATCTTATTTATTGTCCATAAACAACTAGAAACAATTAGATTTTACCATTTGTTATCATGTAACTTTATTGTCATTGCAGTGGAAGTACGTAAATTTTTGTTTTTAAATCATCATTGTGATTTTCATCCCTTATCAATATTTTGCCTATGCATTATAATTTCGATTAAGAAAAATCTCTTTTCATCCAAAGTATATGACTAACTTGTATAATATCAACGAATCTAATAAACCAATTTGTTCCAGACACCACTTGCATCAAGACCCAGCGACCACCACACTCCTCCACCACCACATCGACGTACACAGACCAAACGAACACAACGTACAAACACACACGTGTACTAGAAATTCGTATTTACACCAGGATATAGTTCGATTGAACCCGGAAATAGTTAGGTTAAACCCGGAACTGTTGAGAACCAATCCAGAATTGTTACGCAACCCAGAACTATTACGTAACCCAGAACTATTACGTAACACAGAACTGTTACGTAACCCAGAACTGTTAAGGACCAATCCGGAATTATTACGCAGTGCAGAACTGTTGAGAAATAATCCGGATTTGTTACGAACCAATCCAGAATTATTACGCAATTCAGAACTTTTGCGAACTAATCCAGAATTATTAAGAACCAACCCGGAATTATTACGCAATACAGAACTATTGAGAACCAACCCAGAACTATTACGTAATCCAGAACTATTACGCAACCCAGAACTATTACGTCTAAACCCAGAATTGATGAGACTAAACCCAGAATTCGCGCATATGAGTCAAGAAATACATTTATACCCGCAAGAAATCCAAGAAATTAATCAAGAAAGGTTTAATACTTTAAGGGGACATTTGGTTCCGTATAGAAATTGTCCCCGAATGGGACTTAGTGTGGGCAATTTGCATAGAGAGTGTGGGGAGGAAAATATGGAGTGTGTACATCAGAAGAATGCTAGTAAAGGTAAGCGTTTTTATTTTTAACAAAAACCTAATAAATTATATACTAAAATCATCCTTGAGAATCACTCTATCTATAAAAAACCGCATCAAAATCAGTTCCACAGTTTTAAAGATTTAAGCATTCACTTATATGCTTAAATCTTTAAAACTGCAGACAGAGATATAGAGACAGAGAAAGCGACGTTGTTTTTATAAGAGGATAAGAAATAGTTTATGATTATTAAATTCTTTCAAAGTGGGTTTGTAACAACCAAAAACCTCACAAAAATAATTACCTATGTACTCTTATTATAATAATAATACACTAAAGTTTATTTGGTAATATGATATTTATTTATTTATAACACTTTACTATGCTAGTCTTCTTCTTCTTCTCTTATATATAAAAATGAATCCCAAAATGTGTTGGTAAGCGCATAACTTGAGAACGGCTGAACCGATTTCGTTAATTCTTTTTTTATTATATTCCTTGAAGTACGAGGATGGTTCTTATGTAGAGAAAACGTAAACATGTACCACGGGCGAAGCCGGGGCGGACCGCTAGTCAATAATACAAATTACTTAAAACTAAAACTTATAGCTAAACTCGCACAGAGGGCGACCTTATCACTAAAGAGTGATCTCTTCCAGGATATATTTGGTAACAAAGATTTTATCCCGGATTGAACATTTAATATAGTCTCCCAGTTAAAATATATACAGATTTAGAGATTTCAATTTATTTATTTTACATCCAGTAATAAAAATTTATTACAGTTTCAGATCAAAGCGCTGACTCGTGCATGAAACAAGGCAAAGAGAATTTAGCGTTCCAAAATGACAAACAATCTCCAATCAGGTAATTTTATTTAAACTATTCACAACTCATGAATGGCTAGATCGTTTTTAATTATTTTCAGTATTGCTTTTTGTCGTGAATAGAAATCATGGATTTTTTTTTAATATTTAGTATTTGTTTTAATTCGCACAACACAAATAGCAATTTTTTTTTATTAAAAAATAGAAGAAGATAAGTAAATTAGTCATGAGACTAATTCTATAATTCTTCTGTAGTTTATAACCTTTGTAAACAAATATTAGTCGAAAAGACATACATTCAAACTTGCTAAAAAAGGTTCTATATTAATATTATTTTACTTCATTATTTGTAATACAATAAAAATATACCACAGGTCTTCAATGCAAGACTGTCACCGTGGAGGGAACCCTAATACTGAATCTGAGGTGTATTTCGCAGATGTATCTAGCTGTTGCAATGTGAGTTTTATTAATAATTTCTATATTATATACTAGTTTAATCCCTGTGGCTTTGCTCCCAGTAAATTCATCTTTATCATATAATTTTTCATAATTTATTTAACATTTGTTCAGTGGTGTCCAGATAAAAAAAACTACTGTATTGTTTTCAGATTTGTCTCTATTTTCAAAGTAATTTTTATGAAAAGTAGTATTATGATTATATACTGTGAATGATATTTTTGTATTGCATCAATCTAACAATCCTAATTTAAAGAAATCTTTTATTATTTACAGGCGGATTGCTGCATAAATCCCAACGTATCAGCATTAGTCGGTACAATAGAGAATCATCCAGAATCAACATCTGAATCCGATACAGGCTCATTCACATTAACACGACAGCAAAGACCACAGCCCCAAGTGGGTTCCAAACGTAGACCCAGACAGACAGACAAAAAAACGGATAAAATGCGCCAGGACATCAACAATTCGATACGTTTGACGGAACAACAGATCGAACAGTTGAATAATTCGATGAGAATGAATGAAAGGAATGATAGAATGGATAGAATTGAACGGATTGATTCTAGAGATCGATTGAATGATTCTAGAATTGATGGGAGATTGAATGACTCTAGAATCGATAGGAGCGATGGTAGATTGAATGATTCCAGAATTGATAGAAGCGATGGGCGGTTGAATGATTCTAGAATCGAAGGCCGATTGAATGATTCTAGAATTGATAGGAGCGACGGACGGTTAAATGATTCTAGAATCGAAGGCAGATTAAATGAATCTCGTATCGATGGTAGATTGAATGATTCTAGAATCGACCGAAGCGATGGCAGATTGAATGACTCCAGATTCGATAGAATGAACGAATGCAGACATTCTAGAATCGATAGAATCAGCGACATGAATGACATGAATGACTCAAGATTGAACGAATCTCGTATTGAACGAATGAATGAAGCTTCCAGAATGGAGAGAATGGATCGCATAGATTCTAGAGATCGGATTGGAGAAATGATGAATGAGTCGAGGGAAAGAGTCAGAATGAGTGACCGGGAACGCATGAGTGACAGAGATAGAATGAGTGACCGAGAAAGAATGAGTGACAGATTCGAAGATAGAAGAATGTCAGATCTAAACTCGAGCCTCAGAATCGAAGGAAGTCCCAAAATGCGGCCACATATAAGTCCTCTAAAAATGGCCAAGAGAAGTCCTAAAAACCCACCAAAAGATAAAGAATTCCAAGCTCCAGTAATATCGCCTTTATCTCCTAACACAGAAGAGTCATTATTGTCTGACGATGATACGAGACAAGAAATAGTATATTCTAACGAAACAGAGGCTAAATGTTTAGGGCCTGATTCTCAATATGAGCCAGTGAAAAATGTGAAAGAGGATATATTGAAAACGAACCACCATCATTGCTACAGTGACACAAATACTATGGACTCTGGTTGGCAAAGTGGGTCTGAGAAACAAGTTACGGATTGATTTAATATTATAAGTAATCGGTCAAGTGTGAGTTGAACTCGCGGCAAGGGTTCCGTAAAGCTAAAGAGCTAGAAAAAAGAGTAACCCATCCAATTTATAACCGTGCCGATAATTGCTTAACCTCGTTACTTATTATTTGTATAGCGGCAACAGAAATACATTATTTCTGATAATTTCATAGTCTATCACAGTCTATGAGATCCTGTTGACAAACGGACGAACAGACAGACAGACAGTGAAATATTCAGTAATTTTTTACTGGACCAAAATTTTTACATTTTGGCTACGGAACCCCAAAAAGGTAAATAGGTTACCAACACAACATTCGAACTTCAAAATCTGCACACGCACACACGATTAGACGTCAAAGTGAGATGGCATGATCAAACTATCGTGAGCGAAAGAGACAACTGAAGTCAATTGTGGCAAATTAGCCACATTTCGACGTTTTTAGCTTATACACCTTTCTACTTATAAGTTATAATATAATTTTTAGTACAAATGGTTGTTTTTTAACCGTAAAATAAACGCGAAGGAATTTTAAAATGGACTTGAAAGGTTTCTAGGTACTATAGTTGGATTAAATCGTTTAGATTTTAGTTTTTAAGGAAAAAGAGCACAAATGAATAGGTATGATTTAAAATGGTTTTCTTCGTTAAGTGAAAATTTTGTATTTAATGTTACTTTGCTAATATTATTGTTCCTAAATCTTTATTTTATGTATTAGAATTAAAAGGGACATTTTTAAGCGATTTTTCTTTGTCTATGATTTTTCTTAAATATTTTCTAATATTCTAGATAAATTACTATTTAAGACGCTTTTTATAGTATGTCTTAACTTAAAACAAACAATGTTTTAAAAGTAAATTTTATGTTTTTGGTAATAATATAAGTAATAAAAATTGGAATTGTTGACGGAATATTATAACCAAGATGTTGGTAATCTTTTAAACTTCGATACAAGGCTATAGAGACGTCGATGTAATCAAAAATGAAAATATAGCTCCAAAACATGATTTTTAAATATTCAATTTACTATAAAAAATAATTTTAAAAAATCTCAATTTCATTTAAAAAACATCAGTTTCTTCCATAATTCATAATATGCAATAAAACAAGTTTAAAAATGTTTTAAACTTTTTCATTGTAACACACAGTCTAGGGGCATTAATAAATAAAACGCCGTGTGTCACTCGGGGACTGGGGCGGTTGCGCTATTGCATGCTATGCCTTCAAGCCACACCTCCGCCCGTCCCCGTGGGGAGTGTGAGGTTTTTTCGTTACGGAATTTCTCGATTCGGTCCCCGCGCTCAAGGCCCGCGATAGAAGCTATGCAATAGCTTAAAAATACAGAAAAAGCTCACTTGTGAACTCACTCATTAAAATTTAATAGAATTTAAGTAATAAAATCCAAGATAAAGAGGTATACTATAATTTTTTTTGATTACATCAACGTATAGACTTAATACAACCGTGTTCATTAAAACGATAATGTTTTTTGAAATTTGTATTGTAGCAATTTTAGTCTATTGTAAATAATAACGATTTTCTTTATGGCTCTCTAAAATATTCTAATACTCGAATTGCCAAATTTTGTATTACTACAAAAATCTTCGAATTTATTTCCTACCTTCTTTTATTAGGAATAAGGATTTTATTCTAAAATAATGCGCACATTTTATATATTCAAGCAATTTTTTTTTATAAAACATGACATTTTATTACAACGCATGACATTTTTGAAGTGAAACTTTACAAGCGTTGAGTGTAAAATTTCAAGGTCGCGTCATGGCAATACCGTCACGTCATGGAGTAAAGCGATTTTGGTATCCTTGAATCTTGCCAAAGAAGTTTCACTTCTGACACATGTGCTTGGCATACACGCCCTTTTTTCATTATGACGTCACAAAAAATGTCATGCGTATGTCATGTGCTCTCTAAAAATGTCAATAAAGTAATCCATTCCACAATGAAAGTAAAGTTTCTGATACTTTTATACATTTGATTTATTAACTAAGAATTTTCGTAGTTTTGTATGTGTATGTGTATAGATACTGTGCCAATTTAGTAATATTATAGTGTAAGAGCTTATTTTATCTGGTAACAAAATTATGCATTTCTCTATTGATTGTTCTGGCAATACTTTGGAATAATAGCTAAAGAGAGATCTTTTATAGAGATTGAAATATCACCTATCTCACTCTATCATATATACTTAACGTATATACCATCTCTTTTTGTTGCTATATTCCATTTTTATAAATTGACCAAGCTCAAAATTGTCCAAATATTTTCCTTTTACATAAAATAATTCTAATAATGTCAATCTTTAATTTCATTTTATTCATTAAGGGCCGATTTCTCAATGCTTGGATAAAACTTATTCGTCGAATATTATATGAAACTACCATTTTAAAAACGTATTCTAATTGCCCGTATTTGACAGTTTACGTGACATTTTAATATTATCGTGTAATAATTTATTGGACGGATAAGTTTTATCCAAGCATGCATTGAAAAATCGGCCCTTAATATTTTAAATATTCTAAATTTCAAACGAATTTAGTGTCGCCGAAATGGCAATGGCCATAAAAATACTTCCAATTAAGCAATATTTTGTAAATAATTTAGACTAAGAATGTATTATATTTAAAACTATTTCGTAAAGGCGGGAAACATTTTTAATTCATTTCAATGAATTTTTACTTGTCTATTCCCACTTTAACGAAATAGGTTTCTATTTTAAATCTATGTCCATTATAGTAATCGAACTTGTTATATTTTTAATTATTTATGTGTCTTTAGTTATCATAACCATCTGAATTATTATTATATTGATACTACATAATAATATAGTAAAACGTCATTTTAATTAAGCTGTAATGCAAAAAGGAATTGTTTTCTTTATTGAGATTAAAATGTATTGTAAATCGTAGATTATATTTTTTATCTGTGAACAAAATTTGACAGCTCAATCTTGAATTTCTACTAAGTATTCTTTTTATGGCAATAAATTGATATTATATTCTTGCCAGAAAAAAAAATTAAATTTTTAATTGTGTTACCATCTTTTTCTTGCTTTAATAATATTAATTATTCCTAAATAATTGTCTGTCCAATTTTGTGTACTCTGTGCTTTGTGAATGTATTGTTTTATAGACATAATATTTTTAATTTACTTATTTAGTACGTAGATAATTGTTAGTTCAATCAGTTACATGGTTCTATTAAAAGACTGAAATCTATTACTGCCTTTTATTTTTTTCCTTACACACTTTTTATTATTATATTTACTAATAAATTTTTAATAAATATTGTATCGCTAAGAATTAAGCTTCCCTATTAATTGATGAAATCGGACGGCTTCGCCTGTAGTCAAAGATAAACCCGCATAATTCCCGTTCCTGTGAGATTTCCGTGTTAAAATCTATCCTATATCCTTCTTCAGGTCTTAAGCTATATCTGTACTAAATTTGAAGTAAATCCTTGCAGTACTTTTAGAGTTTAGCCAGACATACAGACAAAAAGTCTATTAACTATATTTTCGGTTTCAGTATCTATTGTCGATCACGCCTCAAGGCTCAAATATTCTTTTAATAAAACATTACATAGATTAAACAATCTACTATTTTACGATTTTAAGATTGCAAATAAATCCTAACAAACTATGTGAAACCAAACAACTAATGTGAATAGGCATGACGACAGTATGCATAAATGATCATATTAGTGTTTTCAAGGGAAAATGTATACTAAATAAATTAAATATAGTGACTTAAAAATCTAAAAAACATTAAGATTAATGAGATTATCAATAAAATAAAACATTAAAATTCTGCAGTTGGCCATTTTGACTAAAACACGCGTGACGTCACGTTTAAATAAACAACTCACGTCAGCTATGTAAGTATTTTGTTGTTATGAATATGTTGAGAATACGCATTTTTATTTATTTTCTTTTGTTTCACGTATGCTTTATCGACTCAGAACAGAAATATAATTGCGAATTCACAATACGTGGTTTCGGGGTTCTCCGCGCCCACTTTATACAATCATTTCTTATTATTTTCTCGCTTGAAATAATTACTAACACATATTTGAGCATTATTTTTATGTGGATTCATACTGCAATACTGCACACCACTTATAAACTTTGAAATTCGTTTCTATAACACATTAAATAAATATTTATTTAATTTTCTTCGCAATGCGTACAAATAATTACGTATTTACTAAAGAGTGACGTCACACCTACGCCATGACACCTGCGAGCTGTTTTGGTACAGTTTATAAATATTTTTTGAAAAATGGCTTTTATCTTCGTTAAATTTAAGTATATTACCGAAATATAGGGTTTTTCTTGTATAGTAAACGTAAACACACATTATGGAAGAGGATTTCAAAATCTTTCGTCATGCCTATTACACTCAGAAAGTAAGTAACTGATGCCTAAGACCGCCAAACCACCCATAATCCCACCTCTGCATTCGATTTTGATATTTACTAATCTATCTAAACTCTAACGACACTCACGCCATCTATTGAAAAGTGAGAACGTTAGTTAATTATCTCAACTTGATCTCAACCAATGAATATCTCAACCGATATGAAAAATTATCTATGATTACAAATGACAATATAAGTACTGTAATTTAACTATACAATGACAATATAACTATCGAAGACAGCCTTTTTAAGATCCTATGTAATTTTTATATTGTAGCATTTAATGCAATTTATAAACGTACAAATGTATATTTTGTAAATAAACTCACAGTCATATCAACCAATCTGCAATTTTTTTTTTATGTGTAACAGTCACTCACATTCCCAGTTAACGCTGCATGTGCATATACTCGTAAATTTGTAGATTGGTAAAGGTAAAAATGAGTATGATAATGTATCATTAAAATGTGTAAAATCATTCCAAAAAAGTTAATGTTTTCTCACGACAATTTAACAGGACTCTCACAAACCATTAAGGTTTACAAAACATAATAATGAACAAAGTATATTTAGGTACTTCGTAAATTGTTGAAGTGATGAGTAAGGACATCGGAGTAACTATTCACAAAACCGTACTTTAATTTTCCAACTTAGACCTTTATTCAATCGCTACATTCACATACCTATGCTTCAACATGTAGGTACCTAGTTTATGAACACATGCGAAGTAGCTGACCAATTTTTATGAAATTTTATGTATAGAACATTAGAGTAACTCCGGTACCAACTACTAATTTAGTAAATTGTGAATACCATTTGAGCATCGGTTTATTGTGAGTATCGTGAAGGTATCGCATGAAAATAAACGGGTTTGATAATAATAGCATTCATATTTGTTTAATCATTTACTGGATTAATTTATCATTGCATCTACCCCGTCATTCGGAATTTAATGCACTTATGGATATTCGGTAGAATGTTGATGAAGTCTATTATTTTTATATCCATATTAAGTATGCTATTATGGCAAGGTCATCTAGTTATCGTTGTTGGTGACTTACTGTTTTTAGCAATTTTATCATTTTTAACACGCTTTTATTAGCTTCATCTGTATGTTTGTATATTTTATCAACTTCTTTCGAGTTTCGACTCTATTTTGATTTTAAAAGGCAGATATCAAGGTTCGGTGACAATACGACATTTTATGATTTAAATTAGTAAAGCGTGTTTTTAGTTTTTTAAACTTTATTTATTCTCCGTAGACATACCTAATATTATAATAGTTCACCATACTTTATATTTTCTTCTATCATTCTGTCGTAGACTCATTCAGGTGACTTTGTGAAGTGAAACTTCTTTAAGCGCGTTGAGAGTAAAATTTTAAGGTCGCGTCATGGCAACACCATCACGTCATGGAGTAAGTCGACGATTTAGGTATCTTTGAATCTTGCCAAGAAGTTTCACTTCTGACACGGGTGCTGGGCACACATGTTCTTTTTTAATAAGAATATGGTGCTTAGGAAATAAAATAAAAATGCAATGTTAGTAAAATAATAACTTTATTCACGTTAATCTACTTATTACAAATTATGAATCACAAATGAGAAATACGTATTCGAAGCACCTCAATGTTATAATTGAAATTAATATCGAGTAAATAAGAGGTTTTTTTAGACACTGTTATTTAAAAAGCATTGAAAATTCGTAATTTTTCTATGAATTAGTAACTTTTAAAACACAATTTTATTTGTAACAGGAGTATAAAAAATACAGTCAGACAATAAAATTATGGTTGTATTAAAAACTATTAAAATGAAATAAAGCATCTTATGTCTATGGTAGAAAATGGTAGAAATTAACTATTTCTTATGGTTTAATTTTATTTTAAGACTAGTGGGCTTAAATGCGACAGCATTAACTAAATTAGGAAGGCACTTATTTTAAATTAACTTTTATTAAAATGGACGGGTTCGTTATATTTAAGTTTTGGACGGATTTTTATAATTATTATATCCTAGTCGAGTAAAGTTGTTATAGTTGAGTAAAATACATATATATTAGACATTAGTCAGTTCAATAAAGAAACGAATCTTCAATGGCGGCCAATGCTGACTTTGACAGATGGTAGGATCAGCAAAAAAGAAAATAAAAATAACGTAAATTGATAATTATTTCAAATTGTTTGTTGACAAACTTTTTTGTTATTGTATTTGTGTATTTATATGAATTATCATATTAACGTATACAGAATGTAATAAAATCCCCTTAATACTTGTAATAAGCCCAAACTAAACAACTTTTCCCAAAGAACATATTTTGTCAAATTCCAATAAAACATTATATATACTTTCGCAAATGCATAATTGTCATTGTACATTTACGATAAAAACTATTATAGGGAAAATCAAATACATTTTAGTGATTTTATTTTTCCCTTTTTTTTTGCATACCGTACGGCCGTGTGTGAGCGAGAGGGAATGATAAGCGCCGCCATTGACGATTCGTTTCTTTAAAGAACTGACTAATACAAGTTTTTACAATTATTTTGTATAAAATACCACAAAAATCAATATTTTGAAATATTGTTATTACAATTATTTAGTCCCAAATACAAATAGATAATACTTTATGTATTAAAATCGATATTAGCATGTTTTAAAATCATATTTTTCGTATTGAAATAAATCGTTCACTGAGATCACAAATAAAACTTCTTCTCCATTTTTTATCTGTGCATTTTTTTTACAGATTTCAGTGTCGCCATTTTGCGCAATCGTTTTTTTACAGATATTTTAGTGTTGCCATTTTTTGAAGTGAAACTTCTTTATCGGGGTTGGAAAAAAATTTAGTGCAACATTTTTTCGTTACGCGTGACATTTTTCCGTTACGCGCCATTTTTTTCTTATCCCTACCACGCGTGATTATTTCTGTAAAGTTAAAGCATATAGAAAATTATTTTTTGAAAAATAAGGTCATAAAGAAGTTTCACTTCTTACGTGTGTACACTAGTACACGCACACATTTTTTTGTCATTTTTTTCAATTTACTTGAAAATGAGTAAAGCGAGGGAAATAAAAATTAACAAAGCGCTATATTTATTATTATTAGTGTTGGATTTTTGTATAACTAGTTTGTTGTCCTGTGTGTGCTCGGCAACTGTTGCTGGAGTTCCGTCTGTATCGCCTAGTAGTTGATTGGCTACTTTTAATTTTTTTAGTAGCGCATAAATGTCTTCTGTAAAAGAAAAATAATTCATTAAGATATTATTTTTTCATTAAAAAGTAAAAAAATCTATTAGGCTCTAGTTTTCTTAGAAAGGAAAAAAATAAAAAAAGGTGAATTATGCATATGTTTAAATTGGGGGCCAAAGTAACTTCGAGAGATTGAGTAACAAGAAATACATAGAAATATTATATTATATTGTATTCTGTTGTCTAATGGAAAGTGTGGTAAAAAACATTAATTTGATATTTAGCTTTGAACATTTTTAACCGACTTCAAAAAAGAGGTTATCTATTCGGCCGGTATGTTTTTTTATGTATGTACACCGATTACCTACTCCGAGGTTTCTGAACCGATTTACGTGATTATTTTTTGTTTAATACGGAATGGTGTCAAATTGGTCCCATAAAAATTTTATTCGGATAGGCCTAGTAGTTTTTTTTAAAGAATAAAAACTCTAAAAAGATCAATTTTTAACAAATAATAAATTTACCTAGCAAACTATTCGTAGCCATACATCATAATATTATTAAATTGAGATATATTAAAAAAAATCTGGAATTATTAAAAAAAAATACCAACCAGCCTCTCTATTTCCATCAACATAGTCCACTTTAATGAAGGTAGTTAACGAAACCTCATATACTTTATTAGCGTCCGCGCTAGTTGATATTTCCCGGCGTTTCCTGCCGTATGCTGTTACACCGTTACTGCATTGTACCTGTAGAATATTATTAATTATTAAACAATAATAAGTAAATGAATTATACAATGAGAATCGAATTATTATTTTAAGTAATGTAATGATTGATGATGATTTATAGTAATGATAATACAATACAATATGTATCGACTATCGACTTACAACACACAAAAAAAAATGTGTGCGTGTACTAGTGTACACACGTAAGAAGTGAAACTTTATAAATTAAATAATTTACTATATGCAACTTTACAGAAATACGTCGAATCACGCGTGGTAGGGATAAGAAAAAGATGGCGCGTAAAGGAAAAATGTCACGCGTAACGAAAAAATGATACATTAATTTTTTTCCAACCCCGATAAAGAAATTTCACTTCAAAAATAACATAAAAAATATTGCACACTGAATTTTATTGCACAATTAATATATTTTTTTTATTCAAAATACATAATATTAACTATGTATCTAAAAAAACATTTTTTTAGGATTATCATTATTATATAAATGATTCCAAAACAAATTTTAAAATTCCAAAAAAAAAAAATTCTTTACTCAAAATAGGTCTGAGAATTATTAGAATTCTTGCTATAATTTTAATCTTTATATTTAAAAATACCTTCTTTAATACTTTTAGTTACATAGGACTTCAATTTCACAAAAGGAAAAATCTAAAAAATGACCACAAAACCTATAAAAAATGCATAATAATATTATAAATGCGAAAGTAACTCTGTCTGTCTGTTACTCAATCACGCCTTAACTACTGAACCAATTTTTATGAAATTTGGTATGGAGATATTTTGATACCCGAGAAAGGACATAGGCTTCTTTTTACCCCGGGATAAAGGATAGGTTTTATCCCGGAAATCAAACGGGAACGGGAACTATGCGGGTTTTTCTTTGACTATACGGGCGATGCCGCGGGCGGAATCTAGTATATTAATAAATAACAAAAAATAACTCACCCCCTGACATTTATCCAAGCAAACAGTAACCGTCCCTTTGAACTGAACATAAGTTGTATCTGGAAACTTAAACGCCTTGAAGTTAGCGGTTAAGTTATCTCCATCTTTTGTCATGAAGTTATCGAATAAGTACGGGTCTATGGAACACCTGGAAATTAATATTATTATTATTAGGTTTGAATTTTAATAAGTATTATATGAAAAAAAAATGTGTGCGTGTACACACGTAAGAAGTGAAACTTCTTTACGACCTTATTTTCCAAAAAATAATTTACTATATGCAACTTTACAGAAATACGGTATGGTGGGGATAAGAAAAAGATGGCGCGTAACGGAAAAATGTCACGCGTAACGATAAAATGTTACACTAAATTTTTTTCCAACCCCGATAAAGAAGTTTCACTTCAAAAATAGATATCTGTGGATTAAGTACATAATATTCTGTAAGTACCTATACAATAAATCACAAGACATGTTATATGTAATCGAATTCATTTGTAATTTTAATTTTCAGATCAACTAATTACAGGACTAAATTCGAGACAAACTATCTTAACTAATCTATACTAATATTATAGAGCTGAAGAGTTTGTTTGTTTGAACGCGCTAATCTCAGGAACTACTGGTCCGATTTGAACAATTCTTTCGGTGTTAGATAGCCCATTTATCGAGGCAGGCATTTATACGCTAAGACCAACAGAAGCGGAGCCACGCAGGTGAAACCGCTAAGCACAGCTAGTAAATTAGTATAAGGTTTTTAATTCTAAAAAGTTGAATTCTTCTTTAGGCGCGTTGTGAGAAAGTCATGGAGTTAGGCGAGGATTTTGGTAACTTTGAATCTTGCCAGAGAAGTTTCACTTCTGACACGTGTGCTTGGCACACACGCTCTTTTTTCTAATTTTATCAACCATTACTATCACTATCAATAAACTCACCCATTAAAAATAATAGTTTCCTGTTGTTTCCCAGTATCAGTGACGTGCATGTAATTAACAAGGAGTCCATATACTGGCGCAGACGAGTTGTCCAGGAATATCTCCATGGATAGCGGAGTTCCCGGGGACACGGATATTTCCCCGGATACCCTGAAAAATATAAATACATTTTATCTATTATCTATAATACAAAAATGAATCCCAAAATGTGTTGGTAAGCGCATAACTTGAGAACGGCTTAACCGATTTCGTTAATTCTTTTTTTTATAATATTCCTTGAAGTTCGAGGATGGTTCTTATGTAGAGAAAACGTGAATATGTACCACGGGCGAAGCCGGGGCGGACCGCTAGTATTTATATAGAATAGAACAAGAATTCATACGAATATTGAATTCTTGTTCCTGGTGGGTGCACTTTTCATCAAAAAAATCGAAACAACTCAGTTTCGATCGTTTTGATAAGGTTTATCAGAAAAATGTGTATATTTAGGTAATAAATGTTGAACGTCGTTTAATAGTGAATAGTGAGATTTTTAAATCCTAATGTTAATGTTCTAAACTCTAATTCAGTTTATAGATATAAAACTGAAGTGTTTCAATTTTTCTGATGAGAAGTGTATAAGTTATACATAACTACATAAGTTATACAAAAATTATTATAATACATAGGTATATCAATTTGTTTGAATTTGTCACCTCCATTATAATTTAAATATGTACATATCAAATTGAGAACGATTTATAAAAATTATGATGATTATGTTATTAATAAATACACTTGTAAAACAAAATATAGTGCAGCGGGATTCGAACCCCTATTTAAACATTATTTTAAACCGATTCAAAATTATTACCTTTTTATATATTAAACTAGCAAACCGAAGGAACCCGGTTTCGCCACCAGAGACACCTTTTCTTTGCTATAAACCTCACGGAGCCCGAGACCTTTCCAACGAATGCAAAACCGTGGAAATCAGTTCGTGCATTTTGGAGTTATAGCGTCAGGAAGGAAAACATGACTTATTTTTATACAGTAGAAGATTTAAATTAAAAAATAAATAAACATAAAAACTCACTGTTTCCCATTTTGTCTCACGATCGCACCCAAAATCGGTTCAGGCGCTCGTCCTTCTTCATATCGAGTTATGTCAAGTACACTGGAATACAAAAAAAAAAACAATTAAATTTAATTAATAAAATAAAATTTATTAAGAAATATAATTAATAATAACGTGATCATATTAATATGAAATTATTGTAAGAAGAATATTGGAAATCAGTCCATCGTTGTGGGAAAATTTTATACAGTTCAATTTAGAACTCTCCCCTTCTTTTAAATTGGTAAAATGGTGGTCTGAATACTTAAATTCTTTATGGCAAAGCTTATTTTAAAATCTGAATGACTACAACAATTTTATTGTATGTTGAACATTTATGTATTTGTCAGTACGCTTTATACAAAGAAGAACATTCTGCAACAAGAAACGTGTACATTGGTTTCTTACTTATGTTTATATTTTTAATTGTTTATATTATTATTATAAATTAACAGAAACCCACTCACACTCACTCACTAAAGACCAAAGGAAACGGTTAAACCAGCCGTCCCGTGATCACCCTTTTATTAGTCACAATACAACCCACTATGACTATAACTTATTCTAGAATTTTACAATGTAGGTAGCCGTACATTAACACTTATCAATTTGTAGAGTTGAAAAATTTATATTTTTGAATTATAATAAATCTTTATTTCACCTTTAAGATATACAATATTGATTATGAGGCTCTGGCTCACTTGCTAGGCATAGCCTGTGTTAAAAAAGCCAGTCCCTTCCCTTAATACATTGTGGTCTAGATAAAGGTTAAAACAAAAAGAAAATTTATACAAAGGCGAAAATTAAAAATAAAAGGGGGATAGCCAACCCAATGAATGTGTGGTGTGAGTGTTTGTGTGTGTGTGTGTGTGTTTGTGTGTGTGTACGTGTGTGTGTATGTTCATGTATGCGAGTGAGTGTGGGTGGATGTGTGTTTGAGTTGAGAATTAGTTTATAAGTTATACTCATCATCATCATCATCAGCCCATTTTATACGTTCCCACTGCTGGGACACGGGCCTCCTATGAGGGTACAGGCCATAATCCACCGCGCTGGCCAAGTGCGTGTTGGCGGATGACACAATATGTCGTCGAACTTTTTAATTCTTCGACATGTCGGTTTCCTCACGATGTTTTCCTTCACCGTTCGAGCAGTGGTGATGTTACAACATGCGCAGATAAATTAAAAAATCAATTTATTTCCTGCGCGCTCGTCTGGTCTCGAACCCCGGACTTATCGATTCGAAGTCCGAGATCTCACCACTGAGCCACCACTGCTCCATAAGTTATACTGATCATTTTTAAATCATGTTCTTTTTTCGAAATATGTTGCGTTATGAAAACGTAACTGACGTCATGTTTTTTTTTTACTGTAATTAAAAATTAAAAACCAACTCACTCCGGCTCACTAAAGTCCAAAGGGAACGGTTCGACCGCCCGCCGTGTGATCGCCCTCTTGTTAGTGACAACACAACGCACTGTGACAGTTTCCCGATCGCCTGATTGCGTTTCGATTACAATCTTGTGGTAGTATGTGCGTTTGCCCTGAAATTGTATAAAAATTAATAAATATTGTTTATAAAAATTAATAAAATATACATATTATCTATACTAAAGCTGAAGGGTTTGTTTGTTTGAACGCGCTAATCTCAGGAGCTATTGGTCCGATTTGAAAAATTCTTTCGTTGTTATATAGTCATTTCAACGAGGAAGGCTATACATCATCACGCTAAGACCACTGTTGGTCAGTCATATAAAGGGATAAAATTACACAGGCAATTATAAGTGTACACAATTGGCAGCGCTTTGCCATCGTAACTTATATCGTATAAATTATTATGAATAAATATTAAAACTTTAGTTAAAGTATAAAGATAGTGTACCTTAAAGTATCTCTAAGGTTGTGTTAATCTGCTACAAAAGCTACATCGCTGCAAAATCATCAAAATCCGTTCAGTGGTTTTCGCGTGAAAAAGCAACAGGCGATAGTAAGATATGTATTACTGAAATCGTGATTTAATACAGAAACCAAACTAATATTGTTATTAATACTTACGGTAATTTTATTAAGCACTTTAGTGACAGCACATTTGTGGTAATCCTGAAGGTCCAACATGTAGGACGCGGCTGTACCCTCCATGATGGGTTGGCATGGGGAATAGTCTGAAATTTACCATATTAGTTTATTAGTAACTAGCTTCCGCCCGCGACTCCGTCCGCGCGGATGTCGGTCTTCGCGTGGATGGTTAATTTCTCCATTTTGAGTACCTAACTAACTCTGACAATGACATCTTATAAATATCTATTGGACCCAAATACGGCTAGGCTTATAATAATACGCAACATGTGTTCGCGGATCTACAGAACAACGTCTATGGATAAAACTGAAAAATTAAGATAAATTTTTTTCTACGTATTTTTCCAGGATAAAAAGTATACTATTTTACGCCCAGGATAATAAGGTATACTTAATTATACCAAGTTTCATCGAAATCGAACCGTTAGTTTTCACGTGATGCCTTCACATACAGACAGACAGACAGACAGACAGACAGACAGACAGACAGACAAAAATTTTTTTAATCACATATTTGGGTTTGGTATCGATCCAGTAACACCCCCTGGTATTTATTTTTTCAATATTTTCAATGTACAGAATTGACCCTTCTACAGATTTATTATATGTATAGATGTGTCAATTAATCTATACTAATATTATAAAGCATGATGAGTTTGTTTATTTGTTTGAACGCGCTAATCTCAGGAACTACTGGTTACATATTTTGGAAAATTATTTCGGTGTTAGATAGCCCATTTATCGAGGAAGGTTATAGGCTATAATATTATATTATCATCACGCTACGACCAACAGGAGCGGAGCACTGCGGGTAAAACCGCGCTAAAATTTAATATTAGGTGATATATAAATATAAAAAAAAAATCAAAGCATTTCGATCTAAACTTTGCAATGCACGCAAATTAAATTAAAGATATTCTGTTATATAAGTAACTAGCTTCTGTGTGTTGATAGATCACTATATCAGTCACCTTTGCTTTGAGTTTTATATATATAGATAACCAATTTGCAAATTAAAAAGATCCAACTAAACGAACAGTAAGTAACATGAAAAAGTAATATTCATTAGTAAGATCCGTTTTTAGATATTATAAATTGATAAACAGTTAGGAAACTATAAAAACTAACTAACGGAGTCTTATCATCTAATTTTAAAGAGAAAGTATCTTTTACTACGAAAAATACAGATTAGAGTTTACGATAAAATTAACAATTATCTGATATTTTGTTGATTGTTTTACGGTTTGTATTTAATAGAATTTTAGAGTATGGAAGTTTGTATGCTTTTCAATCCCTACTAATATTATCCCTACTTAATATAATAAATGCGAAAATAACTCCGTCTGTCTGTTTGTCTGTTACGCTTTCCCGCTTAAACCCCTCAACCGATTTTGATGAAATTTGGCACAGACAATCTTTAGACCCTGAGAAAGAACATAGGCTACCTTTTATTGCGAAAAAACACCACGCGGGCGAAGCCGCGCGCGGAAGCTAGTTAAAAATACATAGCGTAATGCTTTTATTTATTAACATTCAAATTAATCATACTGTATAATTAGATTTAACATAATTTATTACTTTACCTTTTTTAAAAGAATTGTAATATATGTAAGTACATTGTACATACTTTTATTCGAGGCTTTACTTGTGCACCTTGTTATAATAACTAATATTTTAAAATTTCCTGAGGTTAATGTTGAAGGAAGATTCTCAATTCGTAGCTATCAATGAGATATCATTATGAAGTGAAACTTCTTTAGGCGCGTCGAGAGTAAAATTTCAAGGTCGCGTCATGACGATACCGTCACATCATGGAGAAAGGCGACGATGTTGTTTATCTTCGAATCTTGCTAAAGAAGTTTCACTTCTGACACGTGTGCTCGGCGCACACACGCTCTTTTTTCTGTTACAATTCTAGTAGATTATGAAGTATGTTCCGAATTACAAATTTTTTTTTATGTTTTATGATTAAATAAATAATTTTACCTTTTAGTTGATCGAGGTAAGATATTTTCCTATCCCCATCCATTGGCACAGTGACCTTCATGTATTCTGGCGTGCATTCTATTTGAGCTTCTGATCCTGTAAAAAAAGGACAAATAAATAATTATTTACGATAAATAACACATCTAATTATAAGATTTTTCATGCTTCTTTTTATTAACAGTGCAAGATTTGTATATTTTGGTACTTTGATACAATGAAACCGTATATAAATATATTATATTAGATGTGACCCGCGGTTTTACTCGCATTGCTATTGGTCTTAGCGTGATGATATAATATAATAGTCTATGACCTTCCTTGATTGAACTATATACCTCAGTAGGAGCAATAGGAGCGGAGCAATGCGGGTAAAAGCACGGGGCACAGCTAGTCATATATATTGGTGATATTCATCACTATTATTACAGTAACAGTAACACACATCTCCAAACAAGTCCTGGCAAAACGAAAAACCGTTAAAATTCGTCAGCTAAAATCAGGTTTTGTGCAGCCAAAAAACTGGTAGGATTCAGTTGACCTCCGTTCGAATGTGATTACATCATTCTTAATATTGTCCTGTTATACATGAATATGGATTTTATGGAATCTTTGAAATAGATATGCTTCATAATATCTGTTAAGTTGCGTGAATAAAGGAGACAAGTGAAACGCTCGGACGCTAGATATCAACTGGTTTATTGTATGAAATAAAATTGTAACACAACGCACGCTCGCAAGTCGCATCTTGCGCTGTCATCATTTTCACATATTTAGGTATAACTATAAGTACGTGTCGCCACAACATTCCCCCCCTTTTTTAAAAAAAATGTGTAACAATAGTTAAAATTATACAATACAATATATAAAAACCTAAAACAAAAACATTACCATTTAGTTTATCTAGTTACAAACATTTTAAATAAGCTAGGAACATAATATAACATATTTTATGTTTATAAATTACATACCTATTTAAACTTGCTGCATTCGTTTCTGAATAACATTATCCATCTCCTTTCTAAAACATTTCTTTACTCTCCCAGTACATTTACCGCAACACAAATAACATAAAATAATTATAATTAACAATAGAACTGTAACAGATAAGTAATAATGATTCTTCATGTGTCTTTCGATATTATTAAAGTCCAATTGATTAGCTCCATTTTGAGCTATAATTATTTCTTCGTTCTTACTGTAACTTTTACCCATTTTGAAAATAATTTTACTTTATATTAATAAAATAAGATAAGTAATGTACTTTTAATGAGGTTTGATAGCAAATGAAACAAATATCATAAGACGTAAGTAAATTGCATTGTAACTGTGACCTACATAAAAATATGCAACGCTTATAAAAATCTACTTGATAATTTCGTAACTCGCCCGCTTCGTGTGGTACGAGGTACGAACTTATCGCTATTTGAAAATGAAACGCTTCGCTTAGACTTACTTACTAATTGGGGTTCCTTACTTGAATGTTGCGGCCTATAGGTTGTTACAAAAAATATTATATAAATTATTAACTAATTGCAAGATTGAACTGTATAAATAAAGTTTAATAAAAATGCTAAAAGAGTGACCATATTATTACCTATGTAATCCGATATAACTTACTTAGTAAATAGGTACTAATTATTATAAAACACGAAATACTAAATAGGCATCTTCAATGCGTAAAAACAAAACTATCGTATTACTTTATTCTTTCGCAATAGGTACACAAAAATGTAAAATATGCACAATATAATGTTAATCACATTTATGTAAAACATGTAATGATAAACAGTAATAATATGAAACAATAAAAACAAACTAAATTACTTTAAAACGTTGTATAGTGAACAATTAATATAAAAATTTGTATAAAACGCGATAGCTACATGTAAAAAAAAAAAAAAATGTATATAACACACAAGTATGATACATTGAATAACAGCACAGATAATGCTTAGAATTAAAGACCGTGTGAAGTACTATATATCGGCGAATCGCACGGGTCGTCGGATTACGCGACCGCTCCTAGTTACGCTTATGGGCGGCGCATGCTGAACCGACTTCGATACAGGAGTGTTATGCGGAACAATATTGTTCTCCACATTAACATCATCTTTTAATATAAAGGCTGGCTTCAACCTATCGATAGAAATCCTAACCTTTCTATTTGGCATTTGTATAACAAAACTTTTATTACCACGACTTATGACGCTGTATGGGCCATCGTAAGGTGGTTGAAGTGATTTTCTTACCGTATCATTTCTAACAAATACTTGATTGCATTCTTTCAAATCTGAATGTACGAAAATATTTCTAGAATTATATTGACGTATTGATTTAGGTCTTAATTTGCTAATTATATTTCTAATATGCTTAACATAATCATGTGCCTCGTTAAAATGATGTTCGCTATTTTCAAAAAATTCACCTGGAATTCTTATGTTTGTACCATACACCATTTCGCTTGCACTAATACTAGTATCTACGCGTGGAACTACTCTTAATCCTAACAATACTGTACTTAACTCTGTTAACCAATTATTTGACTCACTCATTCTGGCCATAAGGGCTGCCTTAAGAGATCTGTGCCATCTTTCTACTTTTCCGTTACTCTCTGGGTGAAAACTAGTTGTTCTTATTTTATTTATTCCAAATAATTTCATTAGTTGCTGGAACAAATTGCTTTCGAATTGGGTTCCTCGATCACTTGTCAACCTGATAGGACATCCAAACCTGCTTATCCACCCATTGTATATAACCTTTGCTACTTTTTCCGCATGTATATCTCTTATAGGAAAAGCTTCCGGCCACCCCGTGAACCTATCTATAACCGTGACTAAATACCTATAGCCCTCAGGTGTGCTAGGTAACGGACCTACTATATCTACATGTATGTGTTCAAAGCGTTGGCATGATGGGAAAGTACCTAACTCGGATTTGTTATGACGTTGTACTTTTGCACGTTGACATTTAATACATGTTTTCGCCCACTGCCCTACCTCTTTATTCATACCTGGCCAGTAATATCTATTTGCTACCATTTTTCTACTAGTGCGAATACCGGGATGGCTTAAATTATGGATTATATCAAAAGCGATTTTTCTAAACTTCTCTGTTAAATAAGGACGAGCTTTCTGTCCGCTAACGTTACAAACAATTGACTTATCGCATGTCGGTACTAAAATTTCCCTAAATTGCGTATTGTCCTTGACTAACTCTTGTAATTCTCTATCTTTACTCTGCTCTTCCGCTAATTCATTATAATCTATTACACTTTGACCTGATATACTTTCTATTCGTGATAAACAGTCCGCGACTACATTTTGTTCACCTGATATGTGACGTATGTCTGTTGTAAACTCACTTATATATAATAATTGCCTTGTTCTCCTAGCTACCTCTTTCTCACAGTTCTTTTTAGTAAAGGCGTATGTTAAAGGTTTATGATCTGTAAAGACTATTATTTGTCTCCCTTCTATTAAATTTTGAAAATGTTGTATTGACATATAAATAGCTAATAATTCGCGATCATATGCGGAGTATTTCTGTTGGGAATCTGTGATCTTTTTGGAAAAATAACCTAATGGTTGCCATTCATTATTAACAAATTGTTGCAAAACCGCACCTATGCATGTGTTCGAGGCGTCAGTAAAAAGTGCTAACTCGCAATCGGGCAACGGATGCGCTAACGTTACAGCATGTCGTAACTGTCGCCTACATTCCAAAAATGCTTTGTCAGCTGACTCATTCCACGTAATTACAGTATTATCGCGTTTCTTTGAACCATGTATAAATGAATTTAATATAGCTTGATTTTCTGCGGCTTTAGGTAAATGTGACCTATAAAAATTGATCATCCCTAAAAATCTACGTAGTTCCTCTACCGTTTTTGGTTTAGGAAAATTTTCAATAACCTTTACTTTACTCTCTAATGGATGGATACCGTTTGTATTTACCTTGTAGCCTAAAAATTCTATTTCTGTCTTACCAAAATCGCATTTACTTAAATTAATAGTTATACCATATTTGTCAAATCTTTCAAATATTAATTTTAAATGTTCCCTATGTTCCTCTAAGCTATTACTTGCTAAAATGACGTCATCTAAATAACAAAATAAAAAGTCAAATCCCTGTAAAACAATACAATTCATAAATCTTTGGAACGTTTGCGCAGCATTTCGCATGCCAAACATCATTCTAGTAAATTCAAACAATCCAAAAGGTGTAATAATCGCAGTTTTGGGAATGTCGTCTGGATGATTTAATATGCAATGATAAGCTCTATTTATGTCTATCCGCGAAAATATCTTTTTATTTGCTAACAGGTAAGTAAAATCCCTTAGTCTCGGAATAGGGTATCTATCAGGAATAGTAACAGCGTTTAGCCTCCTATAATCACCTACTGGTCTTATCTCGCCACCTTTTTTAGGTACTATGTGCAACGGACTAGCCCAAGGACTTTTCGATGGCCTGCATATGCCCATCTCTTGCATTACCTGGAACTCCTCTTTAACCCTTCTATACCTATCTGGCGGCAATGGCCGCGCCCGCGCGTAAACTGGTGGACCAGTGGTTTCAATATGATGATAAATGGCATGAGTAGGTGTTTCCTTAAACGAAACCGGTTTTGTTATATTAGGAAATTCTTTCAACAAATTATAAAGCGGGTGTGTATCCATAATCGTACATATTGGTGCCTGCGACGAATTAGTTATAGAACAAACAACATTCAAGTTAGTTACCCTGTCAACAAGTTTCTTATTTCTTAAATCTACTAATAAATTATGAAACTCTAAAAAATCCGCTCCTAATATAGGTTGGCTTACGTCTGCAATTACAAATGTCCATCGATAAGACCTTCTTAAATTTAAATTTAAATGTATTGTTTTTACACCATAAGTTTTAATTTCGCTATTATTCGCGGCAAAAAGTTTATAATTAGAACACTCACCGGACAGCTTCTGCTTACGTGTTACTGGTACCACCGAAATATTTGCACCTGTGTCCACTAAAAATGTCATTCCGGTCTCCTTATCGAATACACTAAGACGGTGATTCTTGTTAGGTACGTGATCCACCGCCGATATCCGTACCGCACTTAGTTTTCCGGTGAAGATGACCGAGATGGCGCTTTCCAGGCACACGGCTTTTCACAGGCTCGAGCTCGCTCACGAAAACGAAAGTGGTATCTGCACAACCAGTTTGGATGTTCTGGAGTCATGCGTGGTCTTGACGATGATCTGGAACGCGCTCTTCCTCGAAATCCTCCTCGTCCACGGCCATACCCTCGAAAACGGCTGCGGTGGTATTGTTGTCGCCTGTCCTTCACCTCCTCGCGCAGTGATGCAATTTCCAAATTCATTTTCTGGAACTGTCTGTCTGCACTTTCTTCATACACTTGCAAGAGCCGCTCCTTTATAGCATCGTACTTGTTGTTTTCAGGTGGTGAAAAACAGATATCACTGATTTGCTGCAGTGTTTCGCATCCTAATTTGGTGATAACAAGGTCGTATTTCGCTGCGTCTCCTAACTTTTGCGGGCGTACTATGGTTTCTAGTTGGAAAAACCACAGTCTCGGCATTGCAGTCCAAAACTCTGGTATGCGAGAACCGACGCTGATTGCTGCTAATTCTCCTTGTCCTTCCTCCATCTTATATGTAGCGTCTCTATCTGAATCTCGTTTTTCTGGTGTTGGCGTCGGTTCCGTAGCTGGTGCTGCGACTTGTTTTCCTGACATGGGAAACATAGCGAGTTGATATCACTTCTCACGCCACGTCACTTCACGTATCGTATCGTGCTGAGATCACGTCGGGGTCACCAATGTTAAGTTGCGTGAATAAAGGAGACAAGTGAAACGCTCGGACGCTAGATATCAACTGGTTTATTGTATGAAATAAAATTGTAACACAACGCACGCTCGCAAGTCGCATCTTGCGCTGTCATCATTTTCACATATTTAGGTATAACTATAAGTACGTGTCGCCACATATCTACAGCTACGTTATGAATTATGATATAAAAATATTGTGTTATTAGCTTTTTGGAGACAAAAATTATAAAAACTATATGTTTGGCTTGGATATCGATTTTGCATCACGCTCTAAGTTTATTAAAAAAAATTTTCGTTGTAGTTTTTCCTACGCGACTTTTCTACGATTTTATTATGTTGTATAGAATATAGATGACTAGGTTTCCGCCCGCGGCTTCGCGTGCGCAGTCAAATAAAAACCCGCATTAGTTCCCGTTCCCGTGGGATTTTCGGGATTGCGTCATTTTCCCGGGATAAAAAGTAGCCTATGTCCTTTCTCGGGTATCAAAATATCTCCATACCAAATTTCATGAAAATTGGTTCAGTAGTTTAGGCGTGATTGAGTAACAGACAGACAGACAGACAGAGTTACTTTCGCATTTATAATATTAGTATGGATTATTAGGTACATATTACTTTTGTATATTATGCACTATAGCGATAATTTGATATTACAAGTTACAACTCTTTCTAACTATACGCGAAAGATACGCGAAGATACAGTGCGCATATCTTTACTAGTAAATATTGAAATCAAAAATGTTCGACTAATTTCACACTGCATGCAGATAGATTACTAATAATTATTTTATAAGTCTATGTATTCTGTATTCACTGTGACCGGTCGACAACCGTTCCGCGGTCTGGCGCCCGTGTGAAAACGCCATCAAAAATGGTATAATATGTTTATATTCTATTGTTATACTCTTATTGTTTCATTTAATTGATGGAGCGAATCATTTTGCTGTTAACATGGTGATAGACTTTGATGGTGTCTATGTTTAGGTACCTACATTTTAAAGGAACTTTTAGGCCGGTTGCAAAGCTTCACCGACCATCAGTGCGTACGTCAGTCACGCTTGTCATATGTATGGAAATTCATAAAACCTTTCATAGCTAGACCGACCTACGCACGCGTGTACACTAGGGCAATGTGTAGTTATTTTGGACTACGGCTTCAGCAAGTTTATAAGTATGTGTATCTGCCCGGATTAAAAGTATAATAAATAATTTTCTGGGCTTTTTCTATTTACTATATAAATAATATTTTAATAATACGCGAAGCTTACGAAGTAATATCATAATAAATATAAAAAATATAACTTCAAGCTATTTTACTAATATTGGTGGTGTTGCGTGATAGAACAACAAACAAGCATACGTATACTTTCCGAATTACTATAATATAGGAAGTAATAAATACTAAGATAACAAAATAACGGTAATAAAATGGGATATCAACTTAACGAAAATAGCCTCTAATCTGATAGACTTAAACATGAACAAAGCCACGCGGCGGAACTAGTAGGCTACTATGAACCGTGAAAAATCTTCCTTGAGTGAACAATTTTATACAGGGTGATTCTTTAATTCGAATATTCTACTCAATAAAAGTAGTATGTATGTATGGTGGCCAAATTTATTTGTTTAATATATTATGACGTCTATAAAAATTATGAATAACTAAACTAAACTAACTATAACTCCTGTTGGTCTTAGCGTGATGATATATAGCCTGAGCCAAGCTGAAGAGTTTGTTTGTTTGTTTGTTTGAACGCACTAATCTCGGGAACTACTGGTCCGATTTGAAAAATTCTTTCGGTGTTGGATAGCCCATTTATCGAAGAAGGCTATAGGCTATAATATCATTACGCTTAGACAAACAGGAGCGCAACCACGTGGGTGAAACCGCGCACAGCTAGTTTAAAACAAACCCGTCTCTTCAATGCTAATTGACTACTGTCACTTATAAACGAGAAAGATAAACTGCCGTTATTACACTTATTAATTGGTAGTTTACATCAAGTCAATCAGAATCATTAGATTGGATTTTATTATATGCAATATACACCTACACTAATAATATGAACGTTTGTTTGTTTATAACGGAATTTTATTATTTCATTAGTAGAGTTGTATTATTAAGTGCTATATCTAATATATATAAAAATGAATCGCAAAATGTGTTGGTAAGCGCATAACTCGAGAACGGCTGAACCGATTTCGATAATTCTTTTTTTATTACATTCCTTGAAGTACGAGGATGGTTCTTATGTAGAAAACGTAAACATGTACCACGGGCAAAGCCGGGGCGGACCGCTAGTGTATAATAAAATTGCCAGAAGAGTGTCTGAATTTTAGTAAAAATCGGTTATTTCAATATTAACAAATATTGAAAATATTGATTTTTACTAAATGCATATTTATGAATACACTGTATATATACCAAAATAGGGATTTCTAACATTTTTGTCCGTCTGTTAGTCTCGGCTAATCTCAGGAACGGCGGGACCGATTTTGACGGGATGTTCACCAGAAAGTTTATTTAAAGTTTTGATTAAGTACTCATATTCGATCATAAGTTCATACTTATAACTACATTCGTCTAATGATGAAGCAGTATTATATACGTCCATAGTAAAACCGGTTCCTATCGTTAAGTGATGACAGGTCGATTGAGATTCATTACCACGTAGTTATAATTGTATGATGTGATTTGTTCTCACCGTTGTGATATGTTTTTTGTAAATTGTGTGATATGATGGTTTCCGTATTCTCTGCGTGTTTCAGTATTGTTAAGTCTTAATGCTTTTTTTAAAAACATTTATTGTTTATGATTTACTTTTTTCATTTTAATATGTCGGATCAGGACGTTATATGTTATACTTATATCTATACATATAATAAATCTGTAGAAGGGTCAATTCTGTACATTGAAAATATTGAAAAAATAAATACCAGGGGGTGTTACTGGATCGATACCAAGACCAAATATGTGGTTAAAAAAATTTTTGTCTGTCTGTCTGTCTGTCTGTCTGTCTGTATGTTCAGGCATCACGTGAAAACTAACGGTTCGATTTCGATGAAACTTGGTATAATTATACCTTATTATCCTGGGCGTAAAATAGGATACTTTTTATCCTGGAAAAATACGTAAAAAAAATTAATCTTAATATTTCAGTTTTATCCATAGACGTTGTTCCGCAGAACCGCGAACACACGTTGCGTATTATTATAGGCCTAGCCGTATTTGGGAATTGGTTCCAATAGATATTTATAAGATGTTATTGTCAGAGGTACTCAAAATGGAGAAATAAACCATCCACGCGAAGACCGACATCCGCGCGGACGGAGTCGCGGGCGGAAGCTAAACTAGCTTCCTAATATATCTATAAATAAATCAATACCGGTGTAACTATTACTTGAAATTTATGTTAGTTCATTGTTTTAATATATTGTGTTGATTTAAACATATTCTTCTCATTTGTTTTGAGATATGCAAACAACTTATTTTAAAAGATTATTATGAAATATTTAAGAAAAGAGCACTCTGTATAATGATTACGACGCGTTACGCGATGATAATTTTGATTGTGCTCAGACTGTTAACCCGTGGTCAAGTATCTGTTTACTACTTTGTACTTATTTATGACCATTTATATTATTTTAAAATCAAAGAGAAGAAAAGGTCAAACTGTTTGTTTTGTAAAATTATTAAAAAACTACAAAGCAGTTTCTAAAAAAAAGAACGTATGTGCCTAGCACACGTGTCCGAAGTGAAACTTCTTTGGCAAGATTCGTAGATAGTAGATACCAAAATCCTCGCCCTCCATGCCGGTATTGCCATGAGGCGACCGTGGAATTTTACTCTCAACGCGCCTAAAGAAATTTCACTTCAAAAATATCAAAACTGCTATAAAAGAGCACCCTGTATAATGACTACGACGCGTTACGCGATCAGATAATTTTGATTGTGCTCAGACTGTTAACCTGTGGTCAAGTATCTGTTTACTACTATACTTTATTACCTTTTGTATAATTGTTTCAGCTCAATCTAGAGTCTTTTGCCAGTAATTAAAATACTCTAAAAATATTAAACGCAATTAAAATTAATATCGTATAGGTAGTATAAATTAATAATATGTATTAGTTTTGTATATTCTGATTCCCAATATGTTTATCGAAATCACACTATTAAATCACTTAAAATAAACTTTTTTATTTAAATACTTAAATTTTTAGTTACTGCGTGCTTGCTCACTTTATAATATGCTCTTTTATATTTTCTCGTGTAGAGCAGTGAAGTAGAGCAGTAGAGTAGTGAAGCCGCGATTATATTATCATCGCGGCTTCACTTCTCATTTCATATTATAAAACCGCATAGTATAAAGTCGCTTTCTCCGTCCCCATGTCCCTATGTCCCTTTGTATGCTTAAAATTTTATAATATTATAATTTATTGGGTTTTAGACAAAGCGGGTGAAGCCTAAGGGCGAAGCTGCGGGCGGTAAGCTAGTAAATTATAAATAGTGTAACTATTTTAAACTAACACGACTTTATTTTACGTATTTACATTTTACACATAAGATATGTAGTTTTTACTACTTAAGGCGACTACACCACCGAAACTAGCGCCCCCCCAACATTTTATTTTTTTACTCCTAAACCAGATCAAATTTAAAAAATCTAGCTCGGTACTTTGCTAGTATATTACTTGTAGTATTTAAGTATTACTTTTCATTATTTTGCATTCGGTAAATTAGGAGAACTTTTGATTACCGCCAAAAGTGGCCACTTTTGGCGGTAATCAAAAGTTCTCTAGAATAATGAACAGTTAGAATAGTGAAAAGTAATACCAAAAATACTACAAGTAATATACTAGCAAAGTACCGAGCTAGATTTTTTAAATTTGATCTGGTTAAGGAGTAAAAAAATAAAATGTTCGGTGGCGCTAGTTTCGGTGGTGTAGGCCTCTTAACTCGTTTGAACACCGCTACTCTATAATCCGTTTTACGGTAAAATTTTAATATTTACGTTAAAAAAAGCCGTTCCTTTTTACGTTGGAAAAACGTTATTACCGCTTATTTGGTGAATCGTAAATGATGTAAGAAATTCTGCGTATTTTGAGTCAAGTTTATTAAATAAAACGATAAAAGTAATATGCCTGAATATAAACAAACATACATAATTAACATGACGATTTGCTCTGATTCCGCTCGAGTGGACAATTTTTTTATACTTATCAAAAACACAGAATTAAGAATGGTATTATCTGTTCTATTTTACTTCTAATACCTATATTAAGTGTCTGAAAATGAATCGAGAAATGTACAATGTACAAACATGTATCATAAATACAAAATGTACAAAATATTTGCACACCCAAATAGTGGGTAGAATGTATTAGCGCCTTAATATTGTAACAACACCTTTTTTGTAACTACATTCTTGTAAATAAATGAAATTTGAATTTGAATTTGAATTTGAATAAATTATTACATATACTACTTAATAGATACTTATGACATATTTACTAATAGATTGTAACGTATGTATGTGAACTATGAATAACAGTTTCTTCTATTTACATACAAATAAAAGCTCTAGAAGGCTATCCAGAAATAGCCACAAGACAAATTGCACTTTATAAGCAAGTTCGCAATAAAAATAAAAACCATTATTTTCCATACAATCGCGGTAATTTCAACGCAAACGCATACGTATGGAATGGCGGCAAATTTAATATTGTCATTCGGTTTTCCTTTACGCATATATTGTGATGTCAGAACGCAATATGGCGGCGCAAAACAAATTATTAATTTATTATAGAATGAATCATTGTTTGTGGCAATGATTTTTCAATGCCTTATTGTATTAGCATATTAAGCGAGCAGAGCTATTATTGAATATTATGGTTTCTATGAAGAAATTTTTGTGTTATGTGAATTTAGTTGTGAATGCAGTTAACGAATGCCATTTTCGGCTAAGTTTTAATCCAGCGGAGTACCTTAATATAAAAACGCTGTGTTACTGTAAAATTCTTAAAAATAAATAGCTACATACTTACATAAAAAAAACAATCAATATTGGCGGGAAAACCTCTTTTGTTTCGTCAAGCCATTCGATAAACATTCGAATTTCGCGCCACTTCAAATGCCATGTGTCATTCGGTTTGTTTTTTTTTCGCCGCGTCACTAGGCAAAGGAGACGAGCTGATGACATAACTGTCAATGTCAAATGATTATTAAGCAACACACGTATTTGGGACGGATGTCGGCCCGTCTTATGTGGCCCATTTCACTATTGTTAATTAATTTGTCTCTGAGTCTTGCATATATCATGGTTATGTGGCTACCGTTTTGTGAGCTATTAATTATTAAATACGTTGAATGTAATTATAATGGATGTAGGCTATTGCTATTATATAGTTTATTAACTATGTATCGGAAAATTATATTGAAGTCTTATTGCTATATTGTTGGTTTGTCTTCACGTCGCATATTAATTTATGAGAATTACAATAGGTATTTATTTAAACTAACTATCTATAAATTCGTTTTCATTCACTATTTCATATAGGTATCCTAGAAGTCATTTTAGTACAAACACAGATAATATTACTATACGAACGTACCTACCTATAGGCAAAATATAAACATAATTTATGACCCGCATACCAAGGCGTCTAATGTGTGAAGGAAAAACAACTAAAATACTTTAGAATACCGACAAAGGTCGATAAATACAACCAAGTAATGTAAGTGTAATGCACCACCACCTTAAATGTAATCCTTCTAAATTTTCGGGTTGTCTGGCAGAAATCGCTTACAGCGATAAGACCGCCCTCTGTACATGTTATTACTTGTATGGCTCTTAGTTTATAATCCTGTATTAATTGTGCAATAAAGTATTTTTCATTTCATTTCATTTCATTCATTTCATTTCATTCAAGTATGCAATTGTTAATAATTTGTATTTAGATTGATAAAATTCTACTCAGGCCATTTAAAGTAAAGAATCTGATGACAATGGAGATTAAATGCGCCGGCGCATGTCTGTTTGGTATTTATTCTATTTCTTTTTATAATGCTTAGAAAGATTAAGCTTCAAGCTGGAAAGTTTTTCTTTTAAGTTGAGATTTATTTATGTGTTTGTACAGTATCTGTGGTTGTCTTTTAGATAGAGATGAACGCATTTTTCCAAGCACGTTTATTTTAGCATTTTCACACGACGAAGTATACACTTAGAATTTTAATAACTTAGTTTTATATAATATGTTAAAAGTTTATACCAAATATAAATGGTCTCACCAAAAAACAATATAACACAGTCTAACTTTAAACCAGGGATCTTTCACTTTAATAATTATACAGGGTGTCCCCAGTCCCACTGTTGGTATTCTAAGCTCAAAGGAAGCTATAGTTTTGCATACACTGAGTACGTAAAAAATACTTATAAAATTTCAGACGCATTTTTTTCAAATAGATGGATTTTTTAAAACTGTATGTTGTACAGTTGTACACCCATAACAAGCAACCCACCCACTTTGCCACCCGCACGTGAGCTATCGTTTAAGATTATGTTTTCATAGACAAAATGCTCACATTAGAGAAACGGTATATGCCGGCTGCACTAAGCTAGAGAAGAGAACATGAATTTTCAGGAAAAATTTAGCAAAAAAATTTTGACGTAATTTTGTTGTTTAAGTATTTTTTACATGATCAGTGCATACACGTGTATGCAAAACTACAATTAAAGTTAAACCCTGTCTAAAGTTTCTATATGTTTATGTGTAAAATTTAGGGGTTATAAACCTATTGTTATACTTTCTTATATTGAAAATTAAAACACTCACCTTCTGACAGAAAATTTTGTGAATTCGAAAACATTATGTGAATCATGAAAAACAGAAAAAATGAAAAGACCACACCCAATGTAAAATAGAAACCCCTCGGGGGTAAAATACATGCTACTTGCACATTAGGGTAAATGCATTATTCCTACTGCTATACAAGTGATAACTGCGTTAAAAACAACCGACTTCAAACTTGCACTTGCAAAATTTACAAATACCTACAGACAAAAATGCTCATAAAATAAAAACTACTGGGCCTATCCGAATAAAATTTTTATGGGACCAATTCGACACCATCCCGCATCGAACAAAAAAAGAATCACGTAAATCGGTTCAGAAACCTGGGAGTAATCGGTGTACATACATAAAAAAAAACCTCCTCCTTTTTTTTGAAGTCGGTTAAAAACGAAACTGACTTTTCTGATAAGATAGTATTTAATTAATTAAAAAGATAGCAGACTTTCTGATGAATTCAACAGTATATTGATAAAATAAATATCAATTAAAATGTATAACACTACCTACTGTTTTTATCTATGTATATTTTTTTATCTGTTTTCATTTGAATTTCTTATGATACCTATCTACATTCTGAAATTTGTGTTTCTTTTTTATCTTTGAAAATGATACATTATTGAAGTAAAACTTCTTTAGGCGCGTTGAGAGCAAATTCTAAGGTCGCGTCATGGTAATATCGTCACGTCATGACGTAAGGCGCCGATTTTAGTATCTTTGAATCTTGCCAAAGAAATTTCACTTCTGACACGTGTGCTCGGCACACACGCTCTTCTTTCACTTAGCGTAGTGAGTGCCACAGACATAGATAATAATTTACTATTATATTACCTATGAAATGTTCCTAATTTTATAAATATTACGGAAATGCAAATTCCCAGTGAGAAACATTAAAATGTTATCGTACGCACGAACGGGGAATCGAATCGGTTATCTCTATTCGATCGGGGAATCTCTGAACCACGGATTGTACTTAGCTCCTGACTAACTGTGTAAAGAGGTATGTGGTTTAAGGGATAGGAACTTACTTCAAAGTTTCATTGATAGGTAAGATTTTCTTATAACTATTTTAGCTTTTCTCAAAGAAATAAAAACTATAATCTCCAGAACTCGAATACTATTTAAGTTTCGTTCCATTTAAAAATATTTATACCGTCCAATAACTCAGCCCCCGGAATCACAGACACAATAGAAAATCTATTATGTCTGTGATATAGATAATCTATTGTGTCGTGGCCCGATCGGGCCGCTCGGGGCTCAATGGGTAGATAAGTACACTCTTTTTGAAGACGCAAAAAAATTTAAAGCTTTGATAAACATAGCCTGGATTAATAATAGTGTGGCGTGCCTAGGGTTTATATCAAGGCCGAAAAAAAATTGATCACCCATCCAATTAAAGACTGTGCCATCCGTTGCTTATCCTCGATTTTAATACTAACAAATTAAAAAGGCTATTATCACTCAGTTTATGGCTTACACCACTTCTAGCTAACATTTGAATAAAGGGATTGAATATATAGCCATCTTCAACTAGAAGCCTTTATTGAAAGTTCTATAACATTCGTTGAAGAAGTAATCTATCATCAACTGTTCGCACGGGTTACATCTTATTATTTATTGATTCAAAATTTATTAGTTATACAGACAGATTCAAACCCTAATCCAAAAATCACTAGAATCCGTTCAGCCGTTCTTGAGTTACTAGTGATGCCTAGGACCATGTTCTTAATAATTCCTTATCAATAAATCGCGTTATAATTCAACAAAAACCTAGTTTATATTACGCATATATTCCAGGTAAATGAAACAAAAAGTACTATACATTTGACGTTATCCTTAACACAAAACCCACATACGCAAATGTAAGCCTATACACGTAGCACTTAGCTCGTTTGCCCTTCTAGTGCTGATATATGACAGTAATACGACTGAAATGATTAGCACCTGCTCTTCGGGACTCGTAAACTGTCCGCTACTCTGGCCGTATATTAGTAACATCTGCTATGGTTTAGGCTGGTCGTGGACTGAGCGTTTATGTTTTATTATTTTATATTCCACAATATGTATCTATATTGCTTCGGGATGCGAGATGCCCGGAATTTTATACGTCTTGAGAAACATCACTGCAAAAGAATATTTCTAATTATTAATTTATTCATTTGAAATGTTCCGAACACCGCGACCGTCACGTCGTATATTTGAATGTTGCCAAAGAAGTTTTACTTCTGACACGTGTGCTCGGCGCATATGAAATGATTCTCATCACATATATCATACATCTTTTGGAATGAATGAAGTTCGTCGGGCGATGCTACAGGTTAAATCTCACCTAACAAAATCCTCACAATCTCTAACCAGATGTAAAATAACTAGGTTTATGATATGTATGTCGTGGCCATATCGTAGATTTGCTCATTTCATGAAAGTTTGCCATTTCATGAAATGAACAAATCTACGATATGGCCACGACATGTACACAATAATGAGTGTTAAATGTATCCATAAAGTCGCCCCTTTACCCGTTCGTATCTAAACAGCCTAACGACAGAGTCCTCGTATAAAAACACAGGCGTAACAGTGAAAACTAACCAGTTCGTACGTTTTACGAGTTGAAAAAGTGGCTCAGGAGGTAACTGTGACGTAGTGATGTGCCTGAATATCGATGTTTTGGTGTCGATTGGGAAAACGTGTCTACATAAGATCAAATAATACAGGATAAATGTATGCTCCATAGTAATAACATTTGTAGGAAAGAAAATTTATTTTTGCTTTTCGTTGTTATTTGTTACTACTAAGGCTAATATAAAAACAATCAGTTATGCTGGCAAAATATGATGTTATTACACACGTCATTGGTTCTCAGTCGTTTCCTCTATAAAAACTTAAAATTTATTAAGCTATTATTAAGATAATTAAAATGTATGTAATAATACTGATATCCGGGTAGTGCATATTGTCATGCATCATTTGATTTGCCATTTATTTTAATGTCTTAATACCTGTATTACTACAACTTTCTGGATTTGCATACAGGATAGCTTTTTCCTGAATAGCTGTAGTACGAACAAAACCATGGTAACTCATAGTCTATTTCTATAGATTTTCGGAAGCATTTTAACGTAGGATTCATATCACTCACTTGTCTTTAATTTTTAATAGATCAATAAATGATTTTTAACTAGTAGTCACTGATCTGTCAGCGCTATATTCCTGATAATTAATTGATAGTGATGTAGTTATCGATTATTTACGATTAATTGCCTTTATTGCGCTTCCATATAAATACCATCTCAGGGTACGTAATCAGTTTAATTACCTGCCGTATCTTATTTTTAAAGGGTTAAAATAAAACTAGTGATGCACAACTTTATTACATCGATAATATCGGTAATTTACCGGACTTACGCATAGATAATAATTAGTGTCTTTTCAGTTTTTTATTTGGATCGTGTGTGTTTAAGAATTCTAAACAGTTACGTACCTAATTGATTATAATATGTTTACCGTTTAAAACGATTGTTAATTTTTATAACTGTTCGTTGTTTTATGTCATTTTTATAGCATTCCCTTTGATTATATTGCCTGGGAAAGGTAAGGTGTACTATTGTAGTTCTAATTTTAGAAAAAAGGTATTTCCTCATAGATTTGTGCAATGATGCGAGTAATTATAGTCTTATAGTAAGTATAAAGCGAATGTTTGAGCCCTTGAGGTATGTCTGAGTAATTTTAATGGAAATAATTAGAAAATTTAAAATGAATTTAATTGTTGGCTCGGTAAGGATTCCAACTGAATCAAATTCTTATGCTGGTATGTTATCTTATTACTTTGTGGCCAATTTGTACATTGTTTACTACGTTTTATAACATAGTTTTGTAACTAATTGTAATCGATATTTATATACATCCCTACTATGCAAGATTGGGTATGTATGGATGAATTTGCGTACTGTATAAAACTACATAAATAAATGGAGTTCAACAAACGCAACATCAAAATACAAATAATTATCTTATATTATTGTGTCTTCGCCCGCGTTTTCAAAGGAAAACCCGCATAATTCCCGTTCCCGTGGGATTTCCGGGATAAAACCTTTCCTATGTGTTAATCCAAGTTACCCTCTATATGTGTGCTAAATTTCATTATAATCGGTTCAGTGCTTTATGTTTGTACATGCATACAAACCTTTCCTCTTTATAATATTATTATAGTTTATATTATATTATATTTACGAAACTTAATATAGTATTGTATATTTCAATGCTATATATCTAATATCAAACTTTCATATTGTTTAAATGATTATAATAATTATGATGAAATCTATTACAATCTGAATGTACAACCGCGCATTCATCAACAGCCTTACTAAATAACAAAAAAGTATCGATAATCGGTACAACCCTATTAATCCTACCAATACGCTCGATGTAATGGACGGCGCTTGTAATCTATTTTTAAACCGATAACTTAAAACAACCGGTTAAGGTTTTTACGATTCTTAATGCTGAGGAATTTAAAAATGAGATGTGAGGACTTTTATTACGCGACACGACCGAGACATCGTTACGATATAATATCGAATGGTGTAAATTAGAAATAAAAGATTCAGGGAAAGCATTGCTGGCTTTGTTTTAAAAATAAGTGTAGTACGATGTGGCTTTTATTATTGTAAAGTTGTATATTTTCTAAAAAATTATAGTTTTCTAAATAACATTGGAAAAAGATCACCATCTAATATCGATTACAAACATCGATAGTTGAAGAAACTATCTTTAATATATATAAATCTCGTGTCACAATGTTTATCCTCAATGGACTCCTAAACCACTTAACCGATTATAATAAAATTCGCACACCATGTGCAGTTCGATCCAACTTGAGAGATAGGATAGTTTAAATCTCAAATCGTTTTAGAGAAAGCGGGCGAAGCCGCGGCCGGTAAGCTAGTCTTCTTATAAGTATTTGAGTATTGCTGTACTTCTAAGAACTGATCACAATATTGTGTTGTAACCTGGTCCACAACTTTTTATTCCAACTGATCCATTTAATAAATTGTTTACATGATTACATATTTTATGCTAATAACATTACAATAACTTTACAAGTTGTAATTGTATACTTACGCGATTATAAGGTTTCATTTATTATTCTGATAGTTAAGTAGGTACTTTAATTCTATAAAATATGCAATTCTTATAATCAGTTACTTATTAATTATTATGCATTAGGTATACAATATACATAGGTAATAGGTGCATCATCACTACATACCTACCTAAATAGTATAAAACAAAGTCGCTTTCTCTGTCCCTATGTCCCTTTGTATGCTTAAATCTTTAAAATACGAAACGGATTTTGATGCGGTTTTTTTTAATAGATAGAGTGATTCAAGAGGAAGGTTAAAACCTTCCTAATAAATTATATACTAAAGTATATAATTTATTAGGTTTTTAGACAAAGCGGGCGAAGCCGCGGGCGGTAAGCTAGTACTCTAATAAATCTAGCTGTCCCGGCAAAAATTGATGGTAATTGACCAATTTGGATTTTTTGGTGTAGGTATGTTGGTTAACTATTTTCGACATGGAAAATGTTTAAACTAAATTTCTTATTGCTGCATTATTCCAAATACGACAGAGGTTTCAATTCTTAGCTTGTATTGTTACTTCGTCAATCCGGCCAATAAAGATTACTCCCCTAAAATATTAAAAAAATAAAAAGGGTGAGTGTGCCGAGCACACGTGTCAGAAGTGAAACATCATTGCCCATTCAAAGACACCAAAATCGTCGCCTTACTCCATGACGTGACGGTATTGCCATGACGCGACCTTGAAATTTAACTCTCAACGCCCGTTGAGCTAAAGAAGTTTCACTTCAATAAACAACATCCTGTATATCTTCAGGCAATAACTAGCTAGTCAATACCAATGATATGTAAATCGTGACGAAGCAATTCTAGTTTATTTTATTTGTATCGAACCTTTGTTATAAAGCAATGACCTGTAGGAAGTGAGAAAATATTTTTTCAATACGTTAACAGCTTAATTGAATAACATGACGGGCAAATTAAATATGTATAGTGTATACTAACTGTATACTACTGTATGCCACTGTATGCTAACTGTATACTAATATTTTTAATACCTTTTTTCAATAAATGCGATGATGACGGGCAATTTTACGGGACGCTTGTTACTCTTTCAAGGCTAAATTTGGAATGAAAATAGGTAAAGATACAGGGTTAAACTAATTTTTATAAAACTCAAACTCAAACTCAAACTCAAACTCAATATATATTATACCTACTTATTTTTCCGAAAATTACCACCAAAAGATTGATAGGTATAGGACGCGGCAGAAACCGCGGGACACTGCTATTGGGATTTTTAAACATTATTTATTAATTATTTTATTCTCTAAAAATATAGTTTTTGCTCTTTATAAAGTTTTCCACTTAAACATAAGTTACACATAGCACTTCACTTAATTTCCTTTTAAAACAATAGACTCATTTTCTAAAGAGAAAGTATTTCACTGAAGCTTTCGTCATTGTGTTACGCTGTACAATCGTTACTGAAGTTATAGGTAAGTATAGTAAATAGATATAGGTATAGAATAAACTATGTGTATATCCTGATTTCGGTTGAAACAAAATAAAAAATGTAGTATAAGTGAAGCTTTCTAGTGAAAAAAATATTGTCGATTGAGACCATTTTGTAATAATTATTGTATAAAACAAACAAGAACTATAACTAGCTTCCGCCCACGACTTTGTACGTGCATCCCCGTTTTTCCCCGTTCCCGCAAGAATTTCGGGAAATCCTTTCTTAGGGGACGCCTACGTTATGATATCCCGCTGATATTAGTCACCTTTGAGTTCTGTATACATATATAGATACTAGTAATATAGTAGGTATAATGAGCAAAGAACTTTTTTTATTTATTGACTGTATAACTGTAAGTATAGTAATTAGATTCTAAAAACGTTATCTATCAATGGAAACAGTTAACATTAACAACTATAGCATGTAATTGTAGAATTTATTAACTAAACAACTAGATAAATAGTTCAATAATACATTTTTTATCTATGGCAACCCTATCCAATCCCACAAGAAGGGCATGCGGATATAAAAACTACAGGACAGGTTTCCATGATTGAGTTCTAACGATGGAAAGTAAAGTATGCTAGCCCCGATTACCTATATTCACACTAGGACGTATATTTTTTATTGATGGCAACACGTGAGGACAGCTTGTGTCCGGCTGGTGTGATTTAAAAAGTTAATATGTCACTCTGATGTTTCTAGAGAGGCAAAATATGTTTAGAAATGATTAGTCTATGGGTGTATTCAGAAAGAAAGCTTGAAACTTATAAGCGCTTATCGGCGCTTGTCAATGCTGGTTCGTTCTACTTCTACACAAAGGAAGCAGGTTGAAGCAGACCAAGACAAATTTTATATGGCAGCGACCAGCGCTTGTTGAAGCTTGTCGGAACTTGTCGGCGCCGATCAGCGCTTATAGGCGCATGTTCATAATATATTTTCCTGCGCAGGTTACCAGCGCTGACAAGCGCCGATAAGCGCTTATAAGCGCTTATAAGTTTCAAGCTTTCTTTCTGAATACGCCCTATTGAATTATTGTTGTTGTAAACTATTGCTATTTATTTATTTAAACAATTAGATGAAGGAGATCTATAAGTTGTTAAAAAATTCAAAACTGAAGCTTAACAATTAATTATAAATTTCATTAGATATTATATCAATTTCTTTACGAAATTTACAGGACCCTTTTTTGAGGAAGGTGAAATTTTGAGTTGAAGTTAACAGTACCTATTAAACTATGAATGTTCACAATTTTGCGAATAATTAAGTAATTTCCAAGCAAAAGCTTGTTATAATTTCTTTAGATTTACCTACGTGAATAAAAAACAACACATACATCACATTTATAATTAGGACATTATATTTACACTTAAGTAACTTATAAAATTTATAGCCCATTTATTAGTCAGTAGAAAAATCTTAACGAGTAGAATTAAAACCTAATAAAAACATTAACATCTGTGCGTTAGTACCATAAATTCTAGTCTAGACTTAAGTAATAACTAACTTAGCTTACCGTAGTTCCTCTTGTAAGGAAACCTGGGTGATTAACATAGTTTCTTCATCGATTTACTCGGAAAGGGCAAATACGGTACGCTTGTAAAATGTAAATGCAAAAATAGAGAAACAGTGCGATAAGTTTTATTACACGCATCTTTAATAAATTACTGTAATTTGTTCTGATAAAAAATAAAAAAAATACTTTGCGAATATTGTATGCACCCGCTAATTTTTATGCTTTTTTTGTGAAATTTTCGACGTTTTGATAGATGTTAAACTCTATCACATTATTTTTAGAGTTCAAAGCTTTCGTTTCGAAGCAATTTTTTTAAATTTTTTCTCCTAACCAGCTAAGTATTGGGTTATTTTTTTGTACTTAAATAAATTAAGTAACAAAGGAACAAACAAATATACTATGAATTTCAGATTTCGTAACATATACAATATAATTTTGGAGTCGTTAATTCAAAATAGAGTTTACGGCACTAATGACAGATAACTACAAAATAGTCGGGTGCCATTTTGAAAAAAAATAAGAATAAACTTACCGTAGAATGAAGGCGGCCATTAAAAATTATGTACAGTGACAATTCACAAGACATAAATAATATCAAACGATCGTGCGAACGAATTATTCTTGAAATGTAATTCTGTGATATGGATCAGGCTTTTTGTCTAGAAATAATTACGTGAGAATTTTTTTTATTATGGGTGTCAATATAATATGTATGGTGAGACGGTCACTTTAGAATGTAGGCAAAGAAAAACTTAGCTTGTCTATGTTTCGATTTTTTTTCTTTTTTTTTATCTACGCAAGCAAAAGTGTTGCCAGTGCCTGTGTGTTTACATGATAGGTTTAAATAAACTTATTTTGAAAAATGTTTTCGTGAGAGGCTAGGGTTTATTTTTTTAGGCGGTTGATGAAATATCAGTTACAGCTTCTAAGTGTTATGAGAGTATAAAATATGAAACACCCGAAACCTTGTACTGATTATTTTGAAATTAAATACATAAATAAGATTATACATACAGGCTGTGTCTTTATATGACGTCGTATTTACTTGGCTCTCTATTTACGATATTGAACGTAAATACTTATAAGAACATAATGTATGAACTTGAAGATATTAAATTAAAAAAAAAAATGTGTGCGTGTACTAGTGTACACACGTAAGAAGTGAAACTTCTTTATGATCTTATTTTTCAAAAAATATTTTACTATATGCAACTTTACAGAAATACGTCGAATCACGCGTGGTAGGGATAAAAAAAAGATGGCGCGTAACGGAAAAATGTCACGCGTAACAAAAAAATGTTACCCGATAAAGAAGTTTCACTTCAAAAATACATAACTCTTGCTTATACACACTCTAAGATATAACTGTTGTACGATATTATACAAAAATAAATAACAAGCTACTAGAATTACAATCAACCTCGCTCTTTCCATTAATCAATACTTTAAAAAAAAACATATCAAAACTCGAACACAAGCTTTTAATGATACAATACGAAATGTAATTAGTTACCTTTTACGATTGTTAACTGAACCCCATATAAAAACCTTAATTATCTTTATAATCAGCTATTTAGTTAGTAGCAGTTTGTAAAAGGCATTTTAAAAACAATGCAAAAAGTCGAGGCTGGTTTGCCTGAGAAATATTAATGTCGTTATAAAAAAAAGAAAAACGCCGCGGCGGGAACGTGTTCTATTTTTAAAGCAGTGTCAATTTTGCTTTTTTCCCGCCAACCTGCATCCGTTCGGTGTGGTCAGCATAGAACATAATACAGATTATATCGACGCGTTCACCGATGACAGCCCGTTTAGCATACTGTTCAAACCATAGATTTATATCGGCCCTCAAGAAACAATCGTTTTTAATTTATTCACGTTGTTTATGGTGATATTTTACTGTGTGACTGTAGATTTTATAGATCGAGTAACCAGTTTTATACATTAAATATAGTTTTAATTGAAAATGCTATACGATTGTTAATAGTCTTCTTTTTAAAAGAACATAAAATCCTACTAGATACGATAGGGTGTAATAATTTATTACGTTATTTATATTTGTATCGGAGTGTGTCTAAGTGTGTTAATTATAGAATTTTTATAGCCTTTTTCTTTCATTATTTAATCCTAGGCCATAATAATTATCGCGTCAGGACTAAAAGACATGTTGAAGACTTTAAGACGTACTAATTATAATAATATTGTTCTGGCAACACTCAATCTGTACGTCAAGGAATGTAATTTGTATTCTTAAAAACGTTTGTTGTTTGAGATTATCTAATCGCAAAATAACTATCACGTCCGCAGATATGTAAAAGCTAGGGTTGCTACGTGTTTCTTTTTGTATTATATATCTATGTATCTATTATAACAGGCAACATGGTTGTATATTACCGAGCTTAATATTCATCATCATCATCAGCCCATATACGTTCCCACTGCTGGGACACGGGCCTCCTATGAGGGTACAGGCCATAATCCACCGCGCTGGCCAAGTGCGTGTTGGCGGATGACACATGTCGTCGAACTTTTTAATTCTTCGACATGTCGGTTTCCTCACGATGTTTTCCTTCACCGTTCGAGCAGTGGTGATGTTACAACATGCGCAGATAAATTGAAAAATCAATTTAATTCCTGCGCGCTCGCCTGGTCTCGAACCCCGGACTTATCGATTCGAAGTCCGAGGTCTCACCACTGAGCCACCACTGCTCAGCTAGCTTAATGATATACGTTCCAGGTAGAAAATTGAACAATAATATTTAATTTATAAATCTTTTTTAATGTGCCATTTTATTCACAGTTCAATCTAATTTGAACTTTTGAGAGAAAAAGTTTTCTAACATTCCTATTTCATACTTTAACCTACTAATATTATAAATGCGAAAGTTTGTGAGGATGGATGTGTGTGTGTATGTTTGTTACTCTTTCACGCAAATACTACTGAACCGATTACAATGAAATTTAGCACACATATAGATGGTAACTTGGATTAACACAAAGGATATTTAACCCTCAAATCCCTCGGGAACGGAAACTATATGTTTTTTTTTAAACGCGGACGGAAAGCTAGTTACAACATAATTTTATATTCCCTTATTACTTTAATTAAAATGTTATCATCTATGTATTTACAATGCCTGTTCAATAAGTAAAAAATTTAAGTAACTACTAGCAACCCTAGAATTGGTCCTAAATTTTTTCAGCCTTCAGGCGTTTGTAGTACAGGCTACAGGGTGTAGTTAGTATAGCATGTTAATACTAAAAACGGGTTAGAGAAAGCCGTAGGCAGGAGCTTTGTTCGGTAAATTACTGTGTAAAAAGGAAAGTAAAGTGAGGTACCTATTGTGATGTGTTTTGGACATGTTTCATACGTCGTACCTGTATTCTAGATATTTCATAGTATTATATTATCTGTATTACACAGATTACTAAATCCCTACTATAATATGATAAATGCGAAAGTAACTTTGTCCGTCTGTCTGTTACGCTTTCCCGCTTAAACCTCTCAACCGATTTTGATGAAATTTGGCACAGACAATCTTTAGACTGAGAAAGAACATTAGGCTAACCTTTTATTGCGAAATATGTACCACGGGCGAAGCCGGGGCGGACCGCTAGTAGTAAATAGTTGCTGCACTAGCTTTCTGCTCCCGATTTTGTTCACGAGAACTTATTATATTTTATACGTACTATACGAAACTCAAATTTGATTGTAGGAAGATTGTAGGTGATAGATACATTTACGAGCAAAAAGCTACAATATTGTTTATTTTGAATGAATGACGAATCAGGAATTTTCAAAAATCATTGAAAGTTCAAAAAATTTGTCCCAATATTCAATTTTGTCACATTACGAAGGCAGTTGTAGAAAAAATACCTACTGTATTATAATAATTTTGAATTTTAAACGTTATTCTTGTAAATGAACTCAAGGTACACTGAAACCCTACCCACAATTTCCTTTAAGCTCATCAATGTCTCGTTGCGGTTGTTTATTGGTGACGCGCGTCGCCTACCATTAAGTGACGTTTGTACTTGATAGACTATAATGATTGTAGACACCTTTGATATTGAAAATTCTTTGAAATCCACGAAAAGGTTAATCTATACTAATATTATAAAGCTGAAGACTGAAGAGTTTGTTTGTTTGAACGCGTTAATTTCAGGAACTGCTTGTCCGATTTGAAAAATTATTTCGGTGTTAGATAGCCTATTTATCAAGGAAGACTATAGGCTATTATATATCATCTCGCTAAGACCTACAGGAGCGGAACACTGCGGTAAAACCGCGGAACACAGCTAGTTATAAATAATGTCAGATGGAAAGATGGATTTGCACTCAGTTTGGTCACTTTTTTGGATATGCTGACCGCGTTTACTTTGATATATTTTTGAGACGAACAATATCAAGTCACGATCCTCAATAATTTGTGCTGTGCATAATTTTATTTACTTACAAGCACACTTTTATCCTTACTGAATCATCATAGCCCATATTTGTTCATGACATGGCTGAGGTCACATTACATCAAACTTTAACTTTTGGACATGCCAGGTTCTTAATAATATTTAACTTCACGAATTATAATAATGGATATTGTACCAAATATTGCAAAAATCTATTTAATTCCTGCACATTAATTCTAGTCTAAAATCCCCAACTTGCCGATTTCAGTCCATGATTCTAACCATTCTCCCAATACATTCTTGCACCAAATGCCTTGCAAAAGTTCGTCAGGTCATCAACTAAATATAAATCACTTTCCAGTATAATGAAGAAGTCACTATAGATGGATTGATGCTGAATTTTCTTAACAAAACTTTATGTTTTATTTATACACTCGTTATTTGAGCCTGGCGCGACGAGGTCGGAATAATCGTGGCCTCTTAACATATATCAATACTAGCCGCGCCCCGCGGTTTCACCCGAGTGGCTCCGTTCCTGTTGGTGTTAGCGTGATGATGTATACAGGGTGTAATCGTTAAGTGTGCACAGGCGATTATTCCGTAACTATTACAGATATCAAAAAACTTTAAACTGATATCGCAAGTATTTAACCTAATGAGTAAAATGGCCATAATAAATTTTTAAAAATAAAACGAGAAATATCTAAAAAATTAACTTGAAACCCTCCCATACATTTAGTATGAGATACGAATATCCCATGTACATGGGTTGATCCAAAAGTAATGATAATCAATATTAAACAAGGTCATTACAGTTATAATAATTATGTAGTTCTCTAGAATATAGTCTTCTAACTAGAAAATATACTTCAATATTTTTTTTCCAAAACTAAAAGAAAAAACTTTGACTTCATCCACAAAAACCCCTCCACGCGGCCATCACTTCGCTGTCGTCTTAAAATAATTTATTGCTAAGAAAGTGTTTCTTGTGCCGAGGAAAGAGATAAAAGCAAATAGGAGCTAGATCTAAAAAATAGGGTAGGTGTTCAAGCATTTGGAATGCCGATTTTTGAATGGCAGCCATCGCAACTGACGCTTTGTGATCTGGTGCGTTGTCTTGGTGAAACAGCGTTCAGGTTCGCAGTTTGCCATGTCTCTTTTCCTTACTAACCTACCGCAATCTTTTAATTTGGTCTGTTTAGTAAGAGCCCAATAAAGTGGCTACCTTTTTAAAATATTCCACCATAATTATTCCTTCAGCGTCCCAAAAAACTACCGCTTTAATCTAACCTACTGATTTTCACTTTGAATTTCTTCATCTTCACTTTGGAAGCTCGCATCCAGGACATTGATTGTTTTTTTGGTTTCAGCATAAACATGGTGAACTCGGGTAACGTCCATGATCACAAAACATTATCCTGATATCATTAAAAATTTAGAAATTTACCCTCTACATGTCGAATCGTTGTTTCTTCTTTTCGTCGGGAAACATTCTGGCACGCACGGCTCACATTCAAATTAATGTAAATAATTGGAAACGTGGCCTGTTGATATGATTTTTTTGTAATTACTTAGTGAATACATGAGCAAGCAAAAGCATTTATTTTATATTTTTATGTGCACAGGAAATACCCAATTATCATTACTTTTGGATCAACCTTGTACATTTAATATGAAAGATTTTAGCTTTTCTTTCTTTTTTTGGTTTTCTGCTTTAATTACTTCGCAAATTTGAAGGGAAGTTCATTTAGAAACTGTAAATAGAGCTCCTCATTGTATTGCACAATGAGGACATCACTTCGAAAATCTGCTATGAATACAAAATGTATGGGAAATAAAATGTATGGGAGCGTTTAATGTCACATTTTTGGATATTTCTCGTTTTATTTTTAAAAATTTATTATGGCCATTTTACTCATTAGGTTAAGTACTTTCGATATCAGTTTAAAGTTTTTTGGTATCTGCAATAGTTACGGAATAATCGCTTGTGCACACTTAACGATTACACCCTGTATATAGCCTAGCCTTCCTCGGTAAATGAGCTATCTAAGACCGAAAGAATTTTTCAAATCGGACCAGTAGTTCCTGAGATTAGCAGGTTGAAACAAACAAAGTCTTCAGCTTTATATATTATATCAATATAGTAGATATATTTGTAATCAACTTTTAGAAGACCTTCTTAGTTTATTAGTTTTAAATAAGAAAAAACGGTAGATGAATGTTAGGAAGGATAGTGGAAGAAGATACGTTTTCTAATATTATTATATAAGGTCAATTGTTTAAAATGTAAATCAATAAATTTCAACAATATCCGAAATCTTTAAGATGAAACCCTATTTCCCTTGGACACGGTATCACGCGTGAACGCGGTTGGACCGATTTCGATAATTGTTATTTGATAGGTTCGTTATTGTCAGGACTCAGGAGAAGGATCTTATTAAAGAAAACTTTGACTTTTGTAAAAAAAAACTGGTCTATACCTAATATACATATATAAAACTAGGTTCCGCCCACGACTTTGTACGTGCATCCCCGTTTTTCCCCGTTCCCGCAAGAATTTTGGGAAATCCTTTCTTAGGGGACGCCTACGTTATGTCATCTACCTGCATGCCAAATTTCAGACCGATACGTCCTGTGGTTTGGGCTGTGCGTTGATAGATCACTATATCAGTCACCTTTGAGTTTTATATATATAGATTTCAAATTCTCATCTAAATCGATGCTGTTAGGTATTAGAAGAGAAAGTAATAGTGACAGACTTACATCGTAAAAGTAATCCTAGTTAATCCAGAAACTTGTAACAAATATCTCCATATAAATATTGATTAGGGATTTTAAGACCCTACAGTGCAACGAACTGTACATGTTATTGAAGTTAATATCATAATTAGATACGGTCTCATGACTAAGTATTGTACTTTGCCGACTTACTTTAGTTTTGGTCACGTAGTTTGAGACTGTGTTTAGCACGTGGGTTTGTGTCTGGTGGAATTTGAAGAAAGCCCTTATTTAATTAAATAGTACATTTTTTTGTAATCAAACCTTCTTTAGCAGACCTACTTTGAACGATTATTAAGTTTAAGTTAGTGTTAATAAGAAAAATATATTATAAGCCTGATTTTTTATTAAAATATTTTATTCAAGTAGGTACCACGCAAAAGCCTACGCAGTATTTTTCTAGAATCACAATCAATTTTATATCCCGATTAAAATATCTATAAGTTATAAAGACCGGATGAAATAAAATAACTTTTCAGTTCAATTGATAGGTACCAAAAAGAACTCAATATATTGATCTTGATATATTTTTGAAGTGAGACGTTTTTAGGCTCGTGTAGAGTAAAATTTCTAGGTCGCGTCATGGCAATACCGTCACGTCTTGGAGTAGGGCGACGATTTTAGTATTTTTGAATCTTGCCAAAGAAGTTTCATTTCTGACACGTGTGCTCGGCAACACGCTTTATCTTACATAATTTTTGTTGTTTTGGTGTTTGTATTACAATAAAGTATTTTCTTTCTTTCTTTATAATTATGAATATGTATACAGATAGTGAATTTACTATTACATCAGAAGTCACGCAGACATTTAATTATACTAGTATTTATATTCAAAACGTGTATGTCTATCTGTTTGCATATCACGACTCGAACCCACGTCCCATTCTGCGAATAATTCTTTAACTTAAATTACATAAGTTGCGCTAAGTTGGTATTCCCGCCGTTGTGACGTCATAGGCTTGTTTATTTGGTGTGATTTGAATATTTTGATAATTTCAATATTTTGTTGACAAGTTTGTCGTGGTTAATGCGAAGCTTAATTTTACATAGTCACTCTGTAATTAAAAGATGATTCTAGCGATAAGAATTCCATTTTACACAGCAGTATAATATTTTTCTACTGAATCAATTGTCAAATATTACATTAAACGATATCAATATTACATAGCAAAGATATTATGTACATGTGAAACTACTACTTTGTTATAGACTTTTTTGCAAACCCTACCACACGAGGAAAGTCATTCACACAACATTTATTGACATACAGGGTACAGCAGATAGCTATCAATATCAATAAACAATATCTAAATGGATTTATACTTTATTTGCTGACCGTACTACACAAAACACTTACTCTAAAAAGATAATACGCTGTAGTCTGTAGAACATGTGTCTTAACAGAGTTTCTACAAACCAGTGTTTAACTACTGTTAATGTGTTAGACTTAAACAACATTACGGTTGAAATTCAATTTCTTTCAAAGACTTTTTTGGATTGTTATGACTTATGTAAATTAAAATTACGATTTTATTAAAGAAGCGCTTGACAACGATTTTGATGATATGCGAAAATGTGGTCTTAGATGGATCACGGCTAGAACCTCGAAAGTATCTATCTGTTCACACTTCTCTTGAAGATTTAGCTTGCTCTCTTATAAAAGAACATTTATGACACAAATATACTGAAAGCTCAAAATAATGAGTGTATTAATTCTACAAAACAAAACAAAATTATAACAGTGTTTCATAAAATATTAGGCTGAAGATAATATAAATGTAGTTACTGTGATTCTAAACAACTGCCTAATTGGGGTAAATTTTAAGGACATTATAACTTATTTATTTATTTTATTTATTTAACACTTTATTGTGCAATAAACCAGGTATATGAAATAACAATTTAGGTACAATAAACAAAAGCACAAAGGGCGGCCTTATGACTATGCAGTGATTTCTGCCAGGCAACCACGGGGAGAAGGCAAAGAAGCGAGATAATTAATTGAGAAACAGAAGAAAAAAAACAATTATTAGATTAAGTAGAAGTAATTATATAATACAATAAACTTATTATGGGTTGGGTTGGATATTAAAATAGTTGATAATAGTAACATATAGAGGGTAACTTGGATTAACACATAGGATATCCCGGAAATCCGACGGGAACGGGAATTATGCAGGTTTATCTTTCAAAACGTTTTGAAGAGAACTGAAGAGTTTGTTTGTTTGAACACGCTAATCTCGGGAACTACTGGTCCGATTTGAAAAATTCTTTCGGTGTTAGATAGCTCATTTTCGAGGAAGGCAGGAAGGCTTTACATCATCACGCTACGACATACAGGAGTGGAGCCACGGGGGTGAAACCGCGTGGAGCAGCTAGTTATTAAAATAAAAAGCTCTTAATTCAATTCAACCAATTAGTTACGTACAATTTTATTCTTGACATCTGACATATAGCTGTCAATAGACAAACATCTTTTCCCGCGCTTACCGTGTAACGTGTAATCACATTGTTTTTAATTATGGGAGCATAGATAATGGAAAATAATATGCCTTAATAAGGAACCTTGAGAGTATGGTATTTTATTATCTGTGCTTGAGATGTTATTTTTTTTAGAACATTATGTTTTGCTTTCTAATCTGTGGTTTGATGTGAAGATTTTACGTGAGAGAGAGATGGAGATATGTTTTATCTCTTTTTAACGTTTGAGTTATTGGAAAATTATTTATTCTAATTCGGTTTTATGAGCTTTTTTTAATAAATTCAAATGAATATAGTAATATTATGCTGGAATGAATCATATTATTAGGTACCTACATAATTTTATTGTTATTTTAGGTAGTATACGTACGGTAGTATACGTTTAAATATGTATGGGTGTAGGTAACTTTGTAACGGTGTAGGTTTCATTAAAATATTTTCAACTTAAATGATGGGTAGGTACCTTGGTAGGTACCAAAATGCTCAATGAATTCGTTTTATTATATCGACTGGGTTTGTGTAGGCTTTAATGCGAAAAAAACTAGACTATTCCAGAAAATATTTTCCATAGCAGATAGGTGATATTCTAACAATTTAATATCAATAAAACAGTTAGCACTTAGTATTCCTAAAATTCATTTAATGCCGTTTTAGGGTGTCAACTACCTACTTTTTATAATATTTATTACATTAAACTAACATACATAAGATTGTTAATTTTTAATGTACCTGGCCTGCTTGCTAATATAGATTTTATTATTTATTTAATATTATAACCTTTATAAAAACGTCAGTACATACCTGTATAACAGTAAAATGTGATTCATTACAACCCACACAAATCCTTAAGGCTACCAAAAATGGTTTTGATTACAAAACACAACGAAAAGCCCACCTTAACACTCTAGTATTAAAGCTTACTTTTGAAAAAATATTGTAAGGGTATCTTGGTCTTATTGTCAGATATGAAAAGATAATTTGAACTCTATTTTAATTGTGGTAAGGTTGATTTTTGAATGAGTGAGAAATTAACAAAATTCTACCCACATTACGCCTACGTTTGATGAGGCAAAGGCTCTTAATAAAGATTTCTTTAATGTTACGAAGATGTAATGACATGTTAATCTTTGTTAGCAAAAGGAAAAATGTTTAGGTACCTATGTTTCAGTGAAGGAAAATATGTACATAGTTATTTTTTTAGGTAAGTTGAAGAAAAAATTCGAATAGTTTCACTATTACTGAATAGTAGGTAGTTAATTGGAGAAAAGATTTCGCAGGATAGCTTATATGTTCAATGTGTATGTATTAATTAATGTTCACTAACTAATAATATTTTATAACTTAGTAAGCAGGTAAATTGTTTCTTTGTATGTTTGTTTTATAAACAATGAATAATAATTCTGAATTTTTTCACACACTGCTATCTGTACTACCTACTTAGTTTACAAAGCAAGGTCATAGAACTTAAGAAGGCAAGTAAAACACAATTTTCTATGTGTATAGAAATGAAAATAGTACATGTATGAACGGATATTGGATATATAATTTTATGACAATTAATACATACTGTAACAAAGGTTTTAGGATATTATTTGTTAAGTTTTAGACACAGCGGAAGCTCCGGGCAATTATAAGCTAGTAAAAAATTAAATTATTAGTTAGTCAGTACAATTTAATATGACTGATGCGTTCTCTTCACAATGAGCAACGTTGGGCGAGTATAGGCAATCACAATAGTATATAGGGCCTAAACGTCCATCATCGGCACAGATCATCGGCCATCATTGTAGATGTTTATTCATAAAAGCCGAAATGGCGGCCAACATCGACGATCAATTGTTGGGCCAATGCTCTCGATTGTGCAGCGGGCCCATGGCAATTATTATTTGTAATCTGTCCCATAGGACTGTAAGAATGAATGAATGAAAAGTGTTCTTGCTATAAACCGTTGGATAGCCTCCGTAGAGATTTGCCTATGCTAAAGAATTCGGTCATTGTATATTATTAGGTTTTTTTATGTATTCTGTTATATTTAAATCAATGAAAACAATTGCGTATTAAATAGGTGCTATTTGCAATTTATAATAAGTATGTGATTTATAACACAGTTGACAGATATATACCTACTACACTACATATTTATAATTTCTGATATACCTACAGGGTGTCCTCGTCGGTGTGCTAAGTCGAAAGGGACTTATAGTTATGTATACATCAATTAACTTACTTAAACTTACTTACAAATAATATTAATAACAGCACATAGTATCAAAATAATGAATTAGGTAAGTTTATTGTGGTGAAACAAGATACCGTCATTGCATACAAAAAGGTCGTTTAACCAATTGTAAAACGATATTTATGATTTATGAATAGTACCTATTTATTTATTTCCTAGTAAATTTTAATAATCGTGCCTTATATACTAATTTTAATGAGACAGAGTCTCTTTAATCACAGAGTTAAAATTAGGCTAACTTCTACATGCATGTGTGTGTGTGTGTGACAAATTTTGTGATGTTTTTTAGTTTCTCTGTGTGCGTGTAAAAGCAAACGAGGAATCAATCTATAGCTGGCTGATTTTATTATATATTTCGTTTACAAATCTGTGTAATCGCCTCTTTTAACTGATTTAACTAGGTACTACATATTTATTTTTATTACTCTAGATAACTTACAAATAAGCGATTTCTTGCACACGGTATGTACATATTATACCATAAATAATGTTTATTCGATTTCTTAGTTTCGTTTTGCAAATAAGAATGTTAGAAAAATACATAGGTAGATGACATCATGCTTCATTATACACAATTAATATCTTTTAAATAATTCATATCCATTAGTGAACATGAATAAATTAAAATTCGTATAGGTACGTAAGTAAATTAACTATTTGGCTGAATTAAAAAGTAAGAATATTTTAAAGGCGTAAGATTTGTTATTTTTCCTTTTGCTAGAGTAGAGTTAGAAGTTTAGAACATAGGTATTAAACCGTCTGAAAATTATTTGCATTAGATATTTTTATATTATGATATCCCGTCTGCGTCAGTATAATAAGAATTTAAATCAAATTTTTATTATGTTTTTGTACCTTCAAAAATTATTTATCTAAGACCAAAAATTTACCTTCTCGAAATCGGCTTAGTATATCTAGATGTAGATAAATACATATACGTATATATTATGTACACATATAAATTTAAATAGACGAAGCACAAAAGCGTTAAAAAGGTTCATTATAGTGCTGATGGCAATCGAATAATAGGGTTTAATAACATGCGATAGATGATACATCATTTGTAACAGTGGACGTTTGAATGACGTATCATATAATAGACTTGTGTTTTCTATAGTAAACTAGCGGTCCGCCCCGGCTTCGCCCGTGGTACATATTAACGTTTTCTCTACATAAGAACCATCCTCGTACTTCAAGGAATATAATAAAAAAAGAATTATCGAAATCGGTTCAGCCGTTCTCGAGTTATGGAATTACAACGAAAAGTGGCATTGATTTTTATATATTAGATAGTTGTAGTTCTAGCAGCATGGTTTCGCTTGTATTACTAATTAGCTGTGCTCCGCGGTTTTACCCGCATTGCTCCGCTCCTGTTGGTCTTAGCGTGATGATATATAGCTTATAGCCTTCCTTGATAAATGGGCTATCAAACACCGAATTTATTTTAAAATCAGACCAGTAGTTCCTGAGATTAGCGCGTTCAATATCAGAAACCGTGGGTCGGATTTGAAAAATTATTTCATTGTTAGATAGTTCAATTATCGAGTTAGGCTATAGGCTATATTATCATCACGCTAAGACCAACAGGAGCAGAACAATGCGGGTAACACTGCGAGGCACAGTATGTCTATACATATAGCTTAAGTTAGAGAGTCAAACAGACTAGGTAATATAAAAAGATGACAATAAAGGTACAATTCCGAGTCGGGCCGCAGACCGCAAACTGCAACAGCAAACTGCAAGCGACAACACTTGTTTCTATGAACATCTAAATCGCTGCGCGTTGCGTCTGCAGGCAGCAGTGTCGCCGCGCTTAGAATCAATTTCATAGATGTTCATAGAAACAAGTGGTGTCGCTTGCAGTTTGCTGTTGCAGTTTGCGGTCTGCGGCCCGTCTCGGACTTGTACCTTAAAAGGGAATGTGCGAAGCGTTTAAAATTGTTTTCCTTTTTAACTATAATCTAACGCAATATTTCTACCAAATCGCTACAAAATCATTCGAAATAGACACCAATATCTGTATCAAACAATTAAATGTTTTTGCCCATTGATACATAACGGATTTTAGCAGGTCATTGGCGTATGTTTTTATGACTGTTCAGTGTACCTATTGCGTAGGTATTGTGAATTTGTGATATCCTTAAAGATGTATGAGTGACAACTGTGTAATCGATTTTTTGGTAAAGGTCAGTGACTTTTTTGATTGAGATCTATGAAACTGTATTACTTATGTATATATTATAAACTATCTTTCCAATCGCGGCTTCGCCCGCGTTTTCAAAGAAAAGCCCGCATAGTTCCCGTTGCCGTGGGATTTCCGGGATAATACCTATCCTATGTGTTAATTCAAGTTACCCTCTGTATGTGTGCTAAATTTAATTGTAATCGGTTCAGCAGTAATTGCGTGAAAGGGTAACAAACACACACATACGTACATCTTCACAAACTTCCGCATTTATAATATTAGTAGGGCAGGATAGTAGGAATTAGGATATAAATATTCCAGGACAATTTTCACACACGGCACTATCTAATCCCATACTAAGCTTTCGTTTGTGTTATGGAAACCAGATGGCTGATAAACATACATATTATATAATTTTAAATAAATACATATATAGATAATTAACACTCAGACACAGAGAAGGTAGATCTCGATATCTATTAGGTTTTAGACACAGCGGAAAAAGCCGCGGGCGGAAGCTAGTTCAAATATAAATCTTATTGCTAAGTCATTGCGATGTTTTAGAAATTGCTCTATATTTTTTCTTATTTTTCTCATACAAATTTTAATTAACTGCCATTTTTCTTGGAATAGATTACTGATTCTGTTTATAATTTCACTTAAGTAATTTGAAATGTTCTTTTACAATTACATTATTAAATAAATAATTTAATTTACTTTAATTTCAGGCTCCGTTTCTTGTTATAATTAATCTTAATACTAATATTAAAAAGCTGAAGAGTTTGTTTGTTTGTTGGAACGCGCTAATCACACGAACTACTGGACCGATTTGAAAAATTATTGGTGTTAGATAGCCCACTTATCGAGGAAGGGCTATACATCACGCTAAGACCAACAGGAGCGCAGCGGGTAAAACCGCAGGGCACAGCTAGTGTTAGATATCTACTTCTATACAATTTCAATTTTAATATCGACGAAGAAACTGCCCGAATTAAAGAAGTACTTACAAAATATAATAAAATTGAATTCCTAAATTGAATCAATTTCGTCACAGCAATTTGGCACATGGGACTAAACATACTGACATTCTAACAATTATGATACTATGTTAGTAGGTTATTATTTTTACATGGTCGTATTATTTTTATAGCGTCATGCTCTAATTTACGTTAATAAATGTTCTGGAGCTTTCTTTTAACACGCGTCATTTGTTTAAATTATAGTATTAATAATTGATCTACTGTTCAAAATTCAAATTACTTTTAATTAAATCTATTTTTTAATTATAGAAAAATGCAGCGGATCGAATTCTGTCTTACGTATTACATATTAGTACCTAAATACCTCTTCTAAGAAAGACATTATTAGAAACGGACAATAAGGCTAAGCGCGCACCACGATTTTAATTTTTGCGACACGATTTCAAAATCGAGCTGTAGAAAATCGCAGAGAGTACGGTGCGCGCACCGCGATAATTTAATAGTGATCCTTACTCACTTTCATCATGGATTTCGTACAAGTTGCTTGTCTTTATTTACTACTTCGGAGGATAAGAAGAAAAAAAAAAGAAAATTCGTCTATATTGGACTCATTCTTTTACAGCAGATAGAATTGTCAAAAGTTTCTTTTATCCATACTAATATTATAAATGCGAAAGTAACTCTGTCTGTCTGAAAATTTGGTATAGAGATATTTTGATACCCAAGAAAGGACATAGGATCGGTTTTATCCCGGAAATCACACGGGAACGGGAACTATGCAGGTTTTTCTTTGACTGCGCGGGCGATGCCGCGGGTGGAAAGCTAGTCAGAAATACAATGAACTTCGGATGTATCCCAAAAAATTCTTTAGCTATTATAGAATGAAAATTCCGCCAAAAGGCCGCCCTTGCCCCTTTGTGCTTTTTTATTTTTTTATTATTGTAACCTTTATGTATATTTTGTTTCTTGTACAATAAAGTGTTAAATAAATTAATAAATTCAAACCTTTGACAGATTACTGAATTTATGTTTACCAAACAGTACCTACCTATACCACTACGATGTTTACTGTTGGACAGACGAAACACAAGTGAAGTGCCGGCCGGGTCCGAGTGTGTGATTTTATTATCGCAGTGCGCGTGGTACCATACAATTTCATATGCTGCATTTCATTTTCGCGACAATCGCGTCGCGAGCAGTCGCAGCAAAATGTGACAAATCACAATTTTAAAATCGCTGCGATTATTTAATCGCATGTGCGCGCATTGTCATAGTAACTCATACGTTGTATTTCTGCGATAAAATAATCACGCTGCATAAAGTCGTGGTGCGCGCTTAGCCTAAACTCAGTAATCATTTATTTATTTAACACTTTATTGTACAAGAAACAAAATATACATAAAGGTTACAATAATAAAAAAAATAAAAAAGCACAAAGGGCGGCCTTTTGGCGGAATTTTCATTCTATAATAGCCAAAGAATTTTTTGGGATACATCCGAAGTTCATTGTATTTCTGACCCGCGGCATCGCCCGCGCAGTCAAAGAAAAACCCGCATAGTTCCCGTTCCCGTGGGATTTCCGGGATAAAATCGATCCTATGTCCTTTCTCGGGTATCAAAATATCTCTATACCAAAGGAGAATGGCAAACTCCCATAGGACTCTGGGCCTGATCGTTACACTGATGATTTATGGGTGATTAAATAGATAAAAATATACAGACTCTATGAATATAATAATTATAGATCTTTTCTATGGGATAGCAGAGATATTGGGATATTGATTAAGATCAATTTTGAATATAACGTTACTAAGGCCCTTCTGCCATTAGGTACGATACTTCTAGAATACGATACTCGCGTAGAATACTACTTAGATATTTGCTGGCTACCCGATGCTCGCATATTATGCGACTGAAAAATGACTAAATTAATCATTATTGTGCCTCGTTTTTGTGGACCGACGTTATAATAATAATAATTCATTTATTTATTGCAACAACAGTTACGTCGTTATGTCGATTGTCGAGCAATCAGCAATTCCAGTGACGAAGAAGCTCTTGCAGTTTTTCTTTTTTATAGAAATAGAAGACGCCAACGTAAGAGTAAGAAGTACTGGATTCATCCATATATTGAAAGAAACATAAATTGTAGAGTTTTTGTAGCCAAACGAGAACTACAACATGATGATTAGATATTTTTATCTTTCTAACGAAGAGATACGCGCGAGAGTCGAGACGCGATGCAAAAGCGACCGACACGGTGAGTAGTGCTATACTAGTCGCAGACGTGTAGGATACCAGTAGCGTAGTGTGCGAGCCTACATAAAAATGTATGTGAGATACTCCGCGGCGACTAGTCTCCGAGACTTGCAGGATACTTGAATCGCCTATGCGTATCGTAATGGGAGAAGGGCCTAAAACTTCACTCAAATGTCAAACAACAAACATAAACAAATCACTCATCACTGACACAATTATGATTAATAATTTGACATTTTATTAATGGCCAGCTACCTAAATAAAAATGTTATAATTAATATTGATTAAGTAAAACATGTTTTTATTTTATAGAATGATCTAAATAAATTAAGATATGTGTTAAAAATAAGTTAAGTTTTGCTTCTGATTTATAAAGCATTTGAATTCAATAAAATTAAAAATAAAATATAGACATTCATTCGTATTAATCGATATATTCGACTTTTTTACTCCTGACAACACTGACAATCTCTGCTTGATAAGACCGGTAGTCATAGAAATCTAAATAACAATGCCGGTAGTGAACACATTATCTCTTTTTTCAAAGATTTGTTTTCCCATAGAATCAGAAGTAAATATTTTACCAAGAATTACTAAAAATAACATAATGAATTTTAAATATATTATGATTTCTGTAACAGTTAGGCCCAGTTTCGCCATTCTCCTTTACAGACAGACAGAGTTACTTTCGCATTTATAATATTAGTATGGATAAAAGAAACCTTTGACAATTCTATCTGCTGTAAAATAATGAGTCCAATATAGACGAATTTTCTTTTTTTTTTTCTTCTTATCCTCCGAAGTAGTAAATAAAGACAAGCAACTTGTACGAAATCCACGATGAAAGTGAGTAAGGATCACTATTAAATTATCGCTGTGCGCGCACCGTACTCTCTGCGATTTTCTACAGCGCGTTTTTGAAATCGTGTCGCAAAAATTAAAATCGTGGTGCGCGCTTAGCCTTAATATGCAAAAAACGAAAATTGACCTAGAGATACTCGTAATATATAAAACACTGTACAATTTTTGGAGAAAGTCCTGTAGCAAAAATTCGTTTTTTGCATATCTATTAGTTGTCAGTTTCTAATTTCTATATGCATTTTATGCTGAAATTTATGTTGATTATTACATTCTTCCTTGTGTAGGTATTGTTGTGCTCTGTTTTATTATGTATTTATTAGTACCTAATCCCATAAATTGTATAATACATAATTTCTAAACAATAAAAAAAAAACAAACCTTTAGCCGCTGCCATGTGCAGGAAACTCAGACATAACACTAGTTTAAAGAGCGCCATTTTGAACAACTGTCACTTCACCTGAAACAAAAATGAGGAATTTATAATTCACTATTTATCTTTATTTACTTATCAGTTTTGTACAAAAATAAATAGAAAATAACTTAAAACCATAGTAGAGTCACACCCCGGACACTCCATACAAAATTATCGTTTTGACAGTCACACTGTAGAGAGTGCAATTAATGTTTGACCTAAGTGTTTGACACATTTGTGACTAGCGTAAAGAAATTCGCGTTTTTCTGATGAAATACAATCCGTATACAGCACAATATCTAACCATTTTCTACGAAAAACGATAATAACAAATCCAAAATAATAAAATTCCGAGTGTGGAGTGTCCGTTCTGTAGCATTTAGCTACTATTATGTATTATTCTGTGGTAGAGTAACTCATACTTAGGTAAAGGCATGTCTCATTTATTTATTCCTCCCCCCTCTCACTTAAATACTTCACTACATACCTAGTACTTATAAAACAAAGACGCTTTCTCTGTCCCTATGTCCATCTTTAAAACTACGCAACGGATTTTGATGCGGTCATATAACTCAGCCCCCGGAATCACAGACACAATAGAAAATCTATTGTGTCGTGGTCCGATCGGGCCGCTCGGGGCTCAATAAATAGATAGAGTGATTCAATAGAAAGGTTTTAGTATATAATTAATTAGGTTTTAGACCTGTGTTTTAGACAAAGCGGGCGGAAAGCTAGTTCATTATTACCCCGACGCGACGCAACGTTTAGCACATTTAGTAGCGAGAGTGGTCACGGGAAAACACGGGAAATAGATAATACTCGCGTAAAATCATACACAAGACAAAGAAGTATACATTCATCCTCACAATTTAGAATCTTATTATTTACTTACAGCTATTTTATTAATATTAATCCATAATCTACTATTAACGGGTAATTAATTTGATGAATGCTTGAACCGGGAATCGATCCGGTCCGTAGCCACAACTCAAGCATACAAACAAACATTCGTTTTTTATATAGGTATTTCAATAATAATGGGAATACAGTTATGGCGGAAATTAGAATTTAATTTATAACTGTGTTTATTCTACATATTTTAGATAATAATAAGAGTTTAAACTCAAACTAAAAATTTAGGTATTCAATTAGACTTCTTCTAGAAGCACTTTTGAATCGTCATTACATATTTTAACATTTACCACCGATTCGGAAAGCAGTAAGTACCTATCTATGGAGAAGACGGCAAGAAACTCCATAGGTAGTTGCTCTTTTAAAATCATGTCAATATTACAATTGAATTTTACATAGTGTGGAACTTGAAATAAGTAGTTACAGTATTTTTTTCAAAAGTTTAAGTATTAGTAGGCTAATAACTGAATTAATAAAGCCATATCTTTGAAAGAAATAAAAATGTTGACATAAAAATTAATAATAATATCGTACTTGTAAATTTTTAAAATGCTTCACAGATTTCCATTTATAAGTTTGACTAAACTCAGATAAATTTAATTAGTAAAAGTAAACAGACAAAACACATACCTATCAGCATCCTATCAGTGAATAATTACGGAGATATTCATGGAAATCGAACTAATATTTACTTTTACTTTAAAAGTAATAATAATATTTTATAAATTACCTTTATATATGAGGACACGTGTCAATGACCTTCCTTTTTGGAAGTATATTGTTCACGGCGCTTTTCTTTGATTATTATGACGCCAATTTACACATTTTTCACTCTTTTTAATAACTATTCACTATTTTTCTTGTAATTAATTTATCAACAATGCTTAGAACAAGTAATTTGAAAGTAGGTACATACCTTTAAAACAATCACTTCTTTATTTCATTAAATAAATAATCAAATTTTGTACAAATAATTAAATAATTCTAAATTTTTTCGTTATACCTAATAATTTTCATTTTTCTCTACAATCGTCGTAAAGAAAAATGTTATAGAATTATGGCGGCATATTTGAAATTAGAAGTTAGAACACACTTTTTATTGGCAGTCTGAGAATTAAGGCTAAGCGCGCACCACGATTTTATGCAGCGTGATTATTTTATCGCAGAAATACAACGTATGAGTTACTATGACAATGCGCGCACATGCGATTAAATAATAATAATAAATAATAATAAAAATATTTATTAACCAAAATATTCAAACATTACATTGTTAAGTGTGATAACAGTAGGATTAGTTTACAAGGTTGCTAGTACAGTGATATCCAAACTAGGCTATTGCCTGTATCTTGGATATCAGAGACGGAGTACAGGTAACTTTATTAAGACGAATTGTACAGTACATCAATACATAATTATGTTTAAATAATTTATAATTAATAATAATGAGTGTATTTAATACTAGAACTTACAACATTTTCCATTTAACATAGGGTGTGTGATTGTGTGTGTGTGTGTGTGTGTGTGTGTGTGTGTGTGTGTGTGAGTGTGAGTGTGCGTGAGTGCGTGTTGTGAGAAGGTGAGTGTGGATTAAAGTGATAGTGTAAATATGTGTGTGTTTGTGTTCATGTGTGAATGCGTTCAGGGATCCAATAATATCAATTAAATTAGTATTTTAGCATATGTAAATTGTTCAAGTTTTATTTCTCACCAACAGATTTCTATTAAAGTTAAAGTTTATTCTTATATTTAGACCAGATCTTCGGTATCGCTGTATGAAAGTTCGTGCAGCCAAGATTTCATTATTTTATTGCATTTAAACAGATTGCAGTTTTTCAGATGTTTTGTTTTACAAACATTATTGTACGTATGAATGAGTGAGTAAGCTGGGCTACGTCTAGCTATTTTTGTGTTGAAATCAGGAAGTGGGATACGGAATGTTCTTTTCTTTAGGAGATCTTTGTAATCGGGCCGCGAAACGATTGATTTATGGGTTAGGTTTACTGCTGAAAGTATGTATAATTGACGAACGCGAAGTACGTTAAACTCACGATAAAGTTCATTCGTAGGAAATCGGAAAGGCTTTTTAAGAGTCACTTTAATCAGTGCACGTTGAGCTCTCTCCAGCTGCAGGAGGTGAGTTTTGGCAGCGCAGCCCCAGACAGAGATGCTATAATTTATAATAGATTGGCATAAGGACGTGTAAACTTGTCTGAGAATTTTTAGTGGGGTGCAATTGCGCAGTTTTTTCATTATGAAGATGAGTTTCCTTACTTTTGATGAAACTTCACTAATGTGTAGATGAAAGTTTAGGTTGCTGTCTAGGGTAACACCTAAATATTTTAGTGAGGGAGTGGATTCAATGTGATGGCAATTGCATGATGAATGAGTGTTGCCGGGGTTGGTACAGGAGTGAAGTTGGAGAGACTGTTTGGGGTAGAGTTTGGGGTTTGCAGATTTTGAAAATGTTAAGTACTTGGTTTTTTTGAGATTTAAAGTTAATAGGTTTTGGTTGAGTGCTTCTGTTATTTTTAATAGACCTGTTTCTGCAAGTCTATGTGTTTGGTCCCAATCTGCGCCATGAAATACCAGAGCAGTGTCGTCGGCGTATGCAATTATGTGGGAGTTTTCCAAACTCATTTTAAGTATGTCATTAATGTAAATGATGAAAAGAGTTGGACCGAGAACACTTCCCTGTGGTACGCCAAATTCAATTTTTAGTTCGGAGCTAAGTTTGTTGTCGATTTTTGTGCATTGCCTGCGGTCTGTAAGATAGCTCCTAAACCAATTTAGTGAAACGCCTCTAACTCCAATTGCCTCCAATTTCTTTACGAGTAGGCCAAGGGATATAGTGTCGAAGGCTTTTGCCAGATCTAAAAAGACGCTTAGACAACAGTGTCCGTTTTCTAAATGTGAAGATATGAGATTGGAAAGTAGTGTAATGGCATGCTCAGTAGATTTGTTACTTCTGAAACCGAATTGTTTGTCTGAAATGAGTTTATATTTCTCTAAGTAAGATGTCAGTCTGTAGTTCACAATTTTTTCGAGGGCTTTTCCAAGAATGTTTAAAAGAGCTATGGGTCTGTAGTTTTCTGGGAGGCTTTTTGTTCCATTTTTGTATATCGGTATTACAACTGCTATTTTCCAGCAGTCAGGAAACTCACCGGATTCTATACTGAGATTTATTATGTGTGTGAGAGGTTTAATAATTTCAGGAAGAATGGCTTTTATCGTTCGGACTGTGAGATTGTCTAATCCGGGGGAGCTATCGTTATTCAAGCTCATTATTACTTTGCGTACCTCTGTTTCATCGGAGGGGGAGAGAAAAAAGGATTGCGGTGCTGAGTTATCTGATTTGTAGGAATTTATTAGATCTTCATGAGATGTATTAAGTTTGCTTAGGATCTGATCAGATAAAGTTTTCCCAACCGAAGTAAAATATTTATTACAGTTGTAGAGAGATCTATTTATATCGTTATTAATTTGAAGTAATTCCACCGGAGGGTTGGAATGAGTACTGGTTTGACTTATGTTTTTAATGGTTTTCCATAGTAATTTTGGGTTAGATTTGTTTTGTTCTATTAGTGTGCTATTGTATTGTATTTTGACATTTCGAAGTATTTTATTGCAAAAGTTTCTATATCTCTTATATATAAGTTGGCGTGTAAGGTCATTAGGGTGTAGCTTTGCGTCTTTATGTAATTTGTCACGGTGGGTTATACATCGAATTAATCCCGGGGTGATCCACGGCTTTAAATTTGTGCGTCTGCGACTAACTTTAATTTTAACCGAGTGTTTTTCTATGGAGTTCGTTAATATTTCGTAAAATGAGGAAGATGCATTATTAACTTGTGTAGAGGAGAGAGTTTCCTTCCAATCGGTATTTTTTAGTGATGTGATGAGAGCGTCTATGTCGGTTTTCGTACGCCATCGAGGTAGTTTTTGTGGTTGCTTTGTATTTACTACTTGACCTATTACAATGTCATGATCGGTAATAGTTGATTTACATATTGCACCGTAGAGTCTGCCGGTTGATTTGATGAAGATGTGATCGAGGCAAGTTTTATTTCGAGTGGGTTTTGTGATAGTGGGGAGTAAAGAATGAGATGACATAATACATAGATAATCTATAGATTCTTGAGATTCCGAGTTACAGATATCAATATTAAAATCGCCAGCTACTATCGCAATAGGTTTCTTGCTTAATGTGTGAAGTAGAGTATCTAAGGAAGAAAGAAATGAGGTGTTAACCGGAATGGATGGGGTCCGGTAGATTCCTAGAAGAGAGATGTTATGATTGATGTTAAGTTTTAGGCTATCTGCGTTTGTGAGCGAGGAATGTTCTATAGCTGATTTGTGGCAATCTTTAATGAATATAACTACACCACCCGATTTATTTATCTGGTTGGAAGTACGAAATGAGTTGTATCCAGGGAGGTGGTCAATTATAGTATTTTCACTTAACCAGCATTCAGTTAGAATTATAGCATCAAATTTATCATGGAACCTACTCAAGTTTAAAACAAAGTCATCAAAATTTCTTTGTATACTCCTAATATTTAATGATAATACCGAAAATCTGTTGGTGTTAGGTTTCAAGTTAGAGTTATTGAATTCTTCTATAGACTGGTAGGGATGACAGTCAATTGAAATGGTTACATCTAATTCATTAGTTACATTAATTAGTGACATGTTGAAGAGGTGAATTTATAACGGCAAGGTTTTTTCTTGTAGAATATTTTGTCATCCCTAAATTGTGCTTGAGTATACTTATGGTAATTAATAATATGTGTGTAATTACGAGTGCAACGTGTGTGATTATGAATGTTTATGATGGAATTGAATGTTAGTGATAGAAAGTGAAAGTGCGTGAGAGTCGTGTGCTGCACAGAGCAAGTAATATAGGTGTGCTGTGTGATGTGTGAGTGAGTTGTGTGCTGTGTGATGTGTGTGTTGTAATTAGTGTGTTTACATATTTTTGATGATTGGAAAGTTACTGTAAAAATGAAATTGGAAGAAAGAATACAATAAGAAGTAAAAATAAATACATTCTCATAATATAAAGAAGATGGAAACAAAATAAATATTTTATAGGTCTTGCGCTCTGGCTTTAGGTTCGCGCAGGTATGTGAAGTCTTTAAACAAAGAGTAGTTATATTAAAGTTAGAAGTAAAATTAAATACAATCTCAAAGAACGAAGTGAAAAAGAAAATAAATATTTTGTACAATATCGTGCGTTTTGACTTTAGGTACGCATAGATATGAGAGATCTTTAAGTAATTAAAATTAGAATAATTAGAAATAAAATCAATTACATTATCGTATAACGAGAATGAAAACAAAATCAATATTTTATATAACGTGCGTTTTAACTTTAGGTACACACAGATATGTGAGATCTTTAAATAATTAAAGTTAGAATAGTTAGTAATAAAATCAATTACATTATCGTGTAACGAGAATGAAAACAAAATCAATATTTTATATATCGTGCGTTTTGACTTTCGGTGCACACTGGTATGAGAAATCTTTAAACAATTAAAATTATAAATAAAAACAATTAAATTCACATAATATAACGAAGATAAAAACAAAATCAATATTTTATGTATTATGGTGCCTTTTGACTGTCGGTTCGCACAGACAATATGTGAGATCTTTAAACAATTAATATTATAAATAAAAACAATTACATTCTCATATAACGCAGGTAAAAACAAAATCAATATTTTATATATCGAGTGTTTATACTTTTGGTTCGCATAGCTATGTGAAGTTTTTAAACAAAGTGAAGTTGTAACAATTGTTATCGTTCGTTTTATATTTATTGTGTGCAAGCTCATTTTTGCGTTGAGCAACTTATTTACCTTATAATTATTTAACTTAATTATGTTAATAATGAATTTGCAATAATTTACATAAGAAATATGTTTATGGTGGAGTATAATACTTAAAAGGAAGGAGTGTATTATTTCAAATGTTGTGGTAGTTTCTAGACAAATAATATAATATTTACAATTTTTGCACCAGAGGAAGGAATATGATATGCGAGCAAGCTTACGGGTTAGTCTGAGAGTTATGCAGCTGGTGAAGATCCTCTGGTTTCTTGATGGCGATTGCTGGGTCCCCTTCTTGTTTACGTATGTAAACCACTCCGTTTTTAATCCAGCAGTACTTGTAACCAGATGCCTTTGTTTGTTGCCGAGCGGCACGAAATAAATGTCTGTTTTCCTGAGTGAGCCGTTCATTGAAATAGATATCCGTATTTTTGGATGCTGCTGAACCAAGTCCCATGTCTAGAGCGTTAATGGAGCGCTGCTTCATTTTACCAACTTTTAAAAATTCATCACGTTTATTACGACTCAAGAATCGGGCTATTAGAGGTCGAGATGGCTGTTGTGAGTTGTCTTCGGAGTAGCCAGTATTTTGAGAGGACTTCCGCGGGGGGCCCGCGCGGGTGATGAAATCTAAGTCAGATTCTTCTATAGGAATACCTAATTTTAGAGAGATAACGTGGAATGTATGTGCGGGATTTTCATTTGGAGTTTCTGGAACGCCTGCAATTTCTATTTCATTACGGAGGAGAGCTTGTGCGTTTGTGTTCAAGCGATCTTTGAGTTCAGTGATTGCACATTCTAACATAAGAATTCGTTTTTCTTGACATTCCAACTTGGTGTCGTACTCATCAAGACGTAGGTTACATTTCGCTATATGGTCAGTAAGGGTCGTCATTTGGGATTTAATTTCTCCAACGGTTTCTCTGATCAATCTCATCTCGTGAACGATAGCACTGATTGACACTTCTTTTGAGATATCAGATGAGCAAGTCGCAGGAGACATACGCAGAGCCTCCCGGGGGGTGTTGTTATTATTTAGTGTAGAGTTGGAGTCTTTCGTCAAGGTTGGAGTATTGGATGTGACATTGTTTGAATGTTTGGCATAACAATGTGAGCATAACCAGTTCAGTTTAAATTCTTCGGATATTTTTTTAAAATCTGTTATATTAGCACATATTGAGTGAAAGTTTTGGGAACATATAGAGCATTTAATGTGATGTTGATTTATTCTTATTATTTTATTACATGCTCCGCAGTTACAAGCCATATTTTAAATATTATTTTGTTTCAATTCTATTAATAGAATAACGGTTGCAAATTCCTTACTTTTGGTAGCGACGCTTCAAATCTGCGACGGATTATTTCCAAAAATGAGAGTCCGTCTCTTTCCCTCGGTGTGAAGTGCGGGGCGCGCGCCGCGACAAATTCGTTGTATTTAATTTTGAGAATATTTAGGAATGACGTAAATCACTTCTGCACTTTTACGCGATTTTGATACTTATTACATGAACATGTGAGACTATTATACTGTGAGACAATTGTTTAATTCCAGGAACACAAAAAATACGTCTTGTCCCTAACGAGTCTAAAAACGGAATATCAATAATCGCAGCGATTTTAAAATTGTGATTTGTCACATTTTGCTGCGACTGCTCGCGACGCGATTGTCGCGAAAATGAAATGCAGAATATGAAATTGTATGGTACCGCGCGCACTGCGATAATAAAATCGCACACTCGGGCCCGGCTGGCACTTCACTTGTGTTTCGTCTGTCCAACAGTAAACATCGTAGTGGTATAGGTAGGTACTGTTTGGTAAACATAAACTCAGTAATCTGTCAAAGGTTTGAATTTATTTATTTATTTAACACTTTATTGTACAAGAAACAAAATAAACATAAAGGTTACAATAATAAAAAAAATAAAAAAGCACAAAGGGCAGCCCTTTGGCGGAATTTTCATTCTATAATAGCCAAAGAATTTTTTGGGATACATCCGAAGTTCATTATATTTCTGACTAGCTTTCCACCCGCGGCATCGCCCGCGCAGTCAAAGAAAAACCCGCATAGTTCCCGTTCCCGTGGGATTTCCGGGATAAAACCGATCATATGTCCTTTCTCGGGTGTCAAAATATCTCTATACCAAATTTACAGACAGACAGAGTTACTTTCGCATTTATAATATAAGTATGGATAAAAGAAACTTTTGACAATTCTATCTGCTGTAAAAGAATGAGTCCAATAAAGACGAATTTTCTTTTTTTTTCTTCTTATCCTCCGAAGTAGTAAATAAAGACAAGCAACTTGTACGAAATCCATGATGAAAGTGAGTAAGGGATCACTATTAAATTATCGCTGTGCGCGCACCGTACTCTCTGCGATTTTCTACAGCGCGATTTTGAAATCGTGTCGCAAAAATTAAAATCGTGGTGCGCGCTTAGCCTAAAAATTTATTTTTTTATGGCGCCGCGCTGCGTCCAAAAACAATTAGCGTTTACAAAAAAAAACAATACATAATATCTAATAATATTAAAAATAATTAAGACATATATTAATTATGACGATAAAAAAATTATCCACAAATTATAACATAAGTATAAAAATAAACATTTAGTGATAATAATTATGAGCCTAGTACCACTACGTCAGTAATTAATTCTCTGCATAAATTATAATATACCGTACGATATTATTGGTAAAGCTCACATGTTCTAGATCTAGATTATATTAAAGTGCCATAAAATTTTATTATCTGTATATTATTCGTGACCATAAATTATTTGATTCATTTATTAATTGCAATTAATACGGTAAATTTAAGAAGTGTTTAATTTTGTAGATACCTTCGTAAATAGATATTATTTTTCATGAACAAATTAATATATTTTGTACTGTGAGTATTAAAAGCGGGGGAAAAAAAAAAGAAGTGATTGTTTTAAAGGTATGTACCTACTTTCAAATGTTTATAATTATGGACCTACGTTGTAGGTTATATTGTTATGTGTAAAATACCTAGTTGATAAATTCAGGTTTATAACATAACCTGTTAAACTTCAATCTTAAATTCTACTACCACACAATACTTATCAATAGCTTATGCTAACTTTATTGTGTTTTCTTGACTTGCTTTTGTTTTCTTCGTGTTCTTTACACCATTACTTATTAATTTGTACAAAATTTAATTATTTTCTGTCTACTGTCTACCACTTGAACTCAAAGTAAATTAATTTACAAGCTAAGGTATTTATTTACCTTTTTATACCAAAACTATACATCAAGCAATGACTTTAAAAATTACGAAGTTTTTGCCGACCAAGCGCACAAAAACGCTACCACGTTTTTCTTCTAGACGTACCTACCTATATTTTTCTTAATTAGTTTCAAAGTACATTATTTTACACTGGTAAATGGTCAATTAAACTTAGATAGGTCTGTATGTTTGTTTCAAATAAACCAACTTTTAAGAATTTCATGAGAAGGTAGCTAACTCTATAAGGACGAACTAGCCACGAATTGATATAGGTACCTATGTTTTATATAATTAAGCTCTGTCCCACCGTCCCACGCGAACGGGAACTATGCGGGTTTTCCTTTGAAAACGCGGGCGAAGCCGCGCGCGGAAATCTAGTCATTTTATAAACTACATTCTATTCCCATAATAACATATTAAATTAGAAATTTCAGATTCTAAGTAGGATTTTGAGAGCAGTGGTGGCTCAGTGGTGAGACCTCGGACTTCGAATCGATAAGTCCGGGGTTCGAGACCAGGCGAGCGCGCAGGAATTAAATTGATTTTTCAATTTATCTGCGCATGTTGTAACATCACCACTGCTCGAACGGTGAAGGAAAACATCGTGAGGAAACCGACATGTCGAATTAAAAAGTTCGACGACATGTGTCATCCGCCAACACGCACTTGGCCAGCGCGGTGGATTATGGCCTGTACCCTCATAGGAGGCCCGTGTCCCAGCAGTGGAACGTTTATGGGCTGATGATGAAGTAGGATTTATATATGTATCACAGAAACAACAAGTCTAACACTATCCAAGCTATTACAATTATTATAAAACAACTTTGAAATGAAAGGGATAAATATATGTTATTTAAGGGAATACTAAAGTTATTACTTATTAGGTATTACGTGATTTTATTGGCCTTTATATAATTTAACTGATAAATTAGTTTGGATATAATATTTGCATCAAATTTTACGTCTAGACGTTTACGTTTTCGTAATATAGGTAAGTAAACGAAGTGAAGAGTTTGTTTGTTTGAACGCGCTAATCTCAGGAACCTGGTCCGATTTGAAAAAATCTTTCGGTGTTAGATAGCCCGTTTATCGAGGTAGGCTATAGGCTATAGGATATCATTACGCTAAGACTAACAGGAGCGAAGCCACGCGGGTGAAACCGCGAAGCGCAGCTAGATAATAATTACATTTTAATATATAGGTATGTTTTTCTCTTTTATTAAAGAATCCATAACATTTATCTTGCATTTCCCATTAAATCTCCTTCGAAATAACGAACATAGTAAATACCCAAGTGGGAATTAACAAAAGTCAGCGTCTCAGCTTTTGCTGAACTGTAGTGGACAGCGCTGTTTATCAGCTGCTATTCAGGCTCTATGATGGTGTATACTTATCAGTGTACTAGTAGGTAACTATGTATCTTAACTTTTACAACAAGCAATAATATTTTAAAAACTTGTAATGATAAATAAGTTTATTTATAATTCAATAAACTTGGTGTCCTTCAAGTTTGTTCTTTGACAAAAGCTTTTTTAAAACTTATCTTATTATTTGGTTTGTTTTACTAGGATTTTAGTCTCAAATCCACTTTTAAACCTATCTAGTTACTTAAATAAATTAAAAACATTACAAATTGATTTAATTATGTAGCAAAAAGTGGGTTTTTGCTTAATTCGGAAAACGAACAAGTATGTTGGTAGGTATATTGTGAATTCATGAATTATTAAATAGGTGTAACTATTATTATCCCATACTGGCAATACTTTTTAAAAATAATCAATAATAGAATCCACATAACATAGTTTATAAAGTATTATAATTCACTTTTAAATATACACATACAAACTATGTATTATAAAACTAAAACATGAACGTATCCTCTCAATTGCGTGTAACAAAAAACACACACATGACACAAATGTCAAAATAACATTGACATAAATTCGAATTAACACTATTTTCCAAACTCAAGGTTATTCAAAAGTGCACAGATAGTAAAAGAATACTCACAAAACACAATATTTGTTGACAGCTGACTAAATATGGCACTATCGAGCGGCAGACAGTCGCCGCGCGCGCACTCCACGACTCGACTGAGTGGTCGACTGTCGAGTCGAAATTGTAAAGCAGCGGTTAGACTGGTAACTAAACTAAGGACACATTTGTTGTTGTTGTTTTTTTGTATGTTTGTTTGTAATGTTTTCATACAAAAACTACTGTATCGATTTTGAAATTTCTTACGCTGGCGGAAAGCTCCATTTTTCTTAAGTAGCATAGGCTACTTATATGTTATTTCGTTTTTATCCCGGGTCCACGGGTGAAGCCAGGAACAGCCGGCTAGTGTAAAATAAATCACGACAAAGTTGCTATCTCTGTCGGCCCATCCCTGAGTATGCTTAACTCTTAAATACGCAACGGATTTTGATTTTTTTTAATACACAGAAGATGTTTTAGTATATATATTAGGTATTATATTAGGTAGGTATATATATTAGGTTTTTGATAAAGCGGGCGAAGCCGTGGGCGGAAAGCTTGTATTACAATAAAATGCTAACTCCAGTTATTTTTAAGCGTAATTGGAATAAAAATAAAAAGGTTAAATTTACGAGTTGTCACTGATCGGCTTTTATTCTTTTTTACATCAATGACAATGATGCAGAAACCGGTCATTATTTAATTAATTTGATGTTTTATTTCAATTACACACATAATGTGGAGCTAGTGTGAAATATTTTTTTATTTATTTAAATTACTTCCATCAATCTGCTTACTAAATGAAAACTGTGTACGACGGAAGATTTATTATAATGGTGCATTTACACATTACACATCATTAAAGCAAAAAACGAACATGCATGTAAACAGGGGCTATTTGCCTTGACAATCACGTATTTGTATTCGATTTTTGAATGTTATTTGATTACTGGGAAGACAAATGTCTGAACGCTGCCTCGCAACGAATGTTTCGTCGAGTGACCAGGCGAATTGAGCACGCGAATGTAAATGCGCCATCTATACTAACTGTTTGTTTATTTGAACACGCTCATCTCAGGAACTACGGGTTCGATTTGAAAAATTATTTCGGTGTTAGATAGCCCATTTATCGAGAAAGGCTATGCTATATATCATCACGCTAAGACCAACAGGAGCGGAGCAATGCGGTTAAAACCGCGGAGCACAGCTAGTAAGTAATAATAATCATAATATAGAAGTGTGGTTCTTATATTCTATTCAATTTAATGGTGTGAAATTATGCGGTCAGAGTTTCCAAGTGATTAAATCCAAGTAAAAATACCCACAAAAAATCATTAATTCAATAAATATTGAAAAACACTGAGAAAAATGTGTGCGTGTACTAGTGTACACACGTAAGAAGTGAAACTTCTTTATGACCTTATTTTTCAAAAATAATTTACTATAATATGCAACTTTAGAGAAATATGTCGAATCACGCGAAACGGAAAAATGTCACGCGTAACGAAAAAATGTTACACTAAATTTTTTTCCAACCCCGATAAAGAAGTTTCACTTCAAATATAAAAAATCAAAACAAAATCAAAACAAAATATTATTTACCAACAAAACCACAATAATTAAAAAATAATTAAATAAAAATGTATCATTATGAACAATGCTTTATTCATCAGAAGCTCATTGCAAGAGAACCTGTGAAGGCTGTATTGATTTTTCTACAAATGAAAACGTCGTAACTACCATATTAATTCATAGAAAATTGATCTATATTTCATAAAATATAAGATTTATATTTGTTTGATACAAAAAAACATTACCTTATCCTCAAAGTAAGTAAAGATTTTAACTTTTCAACCAAATCGTCGATAACGCAGAGGTCACAGGTTCGATTCCCGTGGACAATTGTTTCGTTACTGTGTCGTGACGTCATAGCCCAAGTATGGGGATAGCCGCGCAACATGCTGTCGAACAAAAAATCGGTCAAGTGCGTGTCGGCCCACGCACACAGAAACCTACGTACGTATACTCACGTAGTAAAAGTGTTAAGAAATAATTATTATTATGGGTCATACTGTGTCACTTTTCTATACTAAAATTTTATTATAAAGCTGAAGAGTTTGTTTGTTTGTTCGAACGCGCTAATCTCAGGAACTACTGGTCCGATTTGATAAATTATTTCGTTGTTAGATAGCCCATTTATCGAGGAATGCTTTAGGCTATATTATTTATATTATCATCACGCTTAGACCAATAGGAACGGAGCACTGTGGGTAAAACCGCGGAGCACAGCTAGTAGATATATTATAAAAACATTTTGACGAATATGGTACCTAGGTCCTACATTTCACTGCACATATCATACAAATCAATCAGATTTTTTCGTTAGTTTGTCCATTTCTCTACAAATATTATAAAAGAAATTGGTGAAGCTAAAATCTATGATAATAATTGCATTTCTAAATAAGTAAAAAGCGTACCGCTACTAGGTATTAGGTACGTATTTTGTGGTACATATTACTTTTTTTATTAATTTAGAGTACACAAAGACTTACATTGTACATAGAGATAGCAATCATATTTGAATAATATGAATTATGAATACATAATATTATAACGGCATAGGTACGTTATACTTCAATCTTTTAAAACAATATTTGTTTAAAAACGAAAAGAGAAAACTAGCAAACACAATTAATTAAGATGCATCATGTACCTATATATTTAAATGAATATTTTCGTTTATACAAATACATCCAGATAAAAAAAAGAAACACAAAAAGATTGAAGATTCACGCATATATGTGTACGGGTTTAAACGTACAGTCTCAGTTGTCGACTGAATATAAAAATATAATTCATCCTAAGTAATTTATTATAAATCATACAATATTAATATTTTGAAAATACAATTTGGCAGCCCTAGCATGTCGGAACAATATTAACAATAACAAGTCCACACAATGTATTCGATATTCTATTCTTGAGTTATCGCTTTCATAGCGCCCGGGCCCGTGAAAGTAAATAGGGTTGTCAACTTCAAGTAAAGTCTTTTTGTTATTTTTTTTATCGTATAATTATATGAATCCATAGTCTCCTGAATTAGTAAAATACTGTGTTTCAGGAGCCAAAATTATACATATAATAATAAAGTATGGTATATTAAATCTCGCGTTCATTATTGGTTTTCTAATACTTACTGTTCCATGAGATAGAAATGTTGAATCAGACTTGTAAGTCACTTATAGTCATAGAATAATAGAAAATTTACATCTTATTCTAAGTCTATGAGTTAAATAAATATTTTTCTTGTTAAAAAGAGGTTAGTAATCATTGCACTATTTCTCTCTTGGGTGTATTATTTTAAACTTGTCTCATAACACGAAACAAGATTAATTTCGAAAACTTGCTAGTGGCAGCCCTATTCACATCTATCAGAAATAGATAGAAGGATTTATTTATTTTTGAGCTCCAAACGACGCTTTCCGATACGGTAACAACGGGAAATTTGTTGAGCTTTGTTTTCAATTTTATATTACACACTACGTGTTGTTTGCTCCTTTGGTATTTTCCGTTGATGGAATTTTCAAGAAGTTTCTGGAAGATAATGGAACGCCGAATTTGGCGGATTGTTTTATACAATGTAGAGAATAGAACATAATTTTGAATTATTTAAATTAATTCAATAAATAATTATTTAACAGCATAGGATTGCAAGGTATTTGCAACTTTGCAAGTTGTGGCAAAAGCAATGGCCAGGAAAAATTTATATATATATAAAATATTTGCTTTTTGCTGCAAAATTTGAATACTTATTTTGTTATATCATATTATAGAATTACTAGCTTTCCGCCCGCGGCTTCGCCCGCGTTTTCAAAGAAAAACCCGTTCCCGTAGGATTTCCGGGATAAAACCTATCCTATGTCCTTTCACGGGTATCAAAATATCTCTATACCAAATTTCATGCAAATTGGTTCAGTAGTTAAGGCGTGATTGAGTAACAGACAGACAGAGTTACTTTCGCATTTATAATATTAGTATGGATAGATCTTCTCTATTACATATTTGAATTCAGCACTACGAAATTTAAAGAGCTAAGTTACATTAACTATTATTATATTTATAGATGATCAACACTTAGCATAGTTTTTTGTTCTTTATATAAGAGAAAACAAATTTGGAACTCAATATCTTTTCAATGCTTTCATAAGAAAAGAACTCCAATGACTTAGTTTTTACTGTTCTGTGATTTCTTAGTATCAACCTTTTTAATTTTCGTCCTAAAACCTGTTTCGGTCATTGAACCTTGCCAAAATGCAGACCCATAACTCAATTCAGCTTTTGGACGTTTAATTTAAAATAATTATAGGTTATTTATCATTGTTTGACGGTCGCTTTGATTTTGAGGGCAAAAGTGGAATTGGATTATCTGAATCTATATTATAAAGTGCGAATCTATTTATGGCTTTTCATTTATTTTTTAGAAAGAAGTGCTGAAACCATATTGCACTATTTTTCTAAATTATTTCGACCACGTTTTCAAAACACAACCCACATAGTTTCCATTCCTGTGGGTTTATTCTGGGTCTTCAGCTATCTACATACCAAATTTCATTGTAATCGGTTCAGTAGTATTTGCGTGAAAAAGTAACAAACATCCATCCATCTATCCTCACAAACTTTCTTTCTCAACGTACTTTACCGTCCGAAACTAAAGTTCAAATTATTATTTATATTGTATAAACGAATATAACCTTCTTCTTATATTTATTTTAAAACTATACTGTTCATAACACTAATTTATTTATTTATTTATTTCATAACAACAAGTAATTAACAGGTGTAAAACCCAAAGCATTACATGTTTAGTTTAAAATAAAATATTAAAATAGGATAAGTTTACAATTTTCATTAATTATCGACTTAAGAATTTAAAAACATTCGATTTATACGTATTTAAGGACGTATTAAATAAATCTGTCTCGGGTAGCAGAGCGAGCAAGTCGTTTACCAATTTTACCGAGCGCACCAAGGGGGCGTTACGGCCAGACACAGTTCTTACACCTTGCTGGACGGCAAGGAAGGATTAATTACTATATCTACAAGTAAAAGAAAATCTTAACTTATCTACAAATAAAAGCAATACTTACCTAAGTATACCACGATTGAAATTTTTGTACCCTTTGACAAAATATCGAATTCCAATATTATATTCGGAGATAAAATATCGGTTATGATTTGAAGGAAATGTAATATATCCTCCCTTGAGGCTACAATGAAACGTCTTCAACATTTATATCTCCTAGCACAAATAAAATACGATATTCGTTTCACAAACTTTGCTAACACATTTTGTCAGGCGTTTCAAATTACTTCAAATGAGTTTCTTTGGACGCTCTTCTAATATCTTCCACTTTGCGCTAGTCTTTAAGGCGTAATAAAGATGAAACTATACGTATTTAAATAGTTCTTATGTTGGGAAAGACATTTCCAACTTGATAAAAGCGTGTCTCCCGTTTATTTTAGATCTAACATTGTTTTACGTAAACAAGACTCTATTTCAAGGCAATATGGTCGTGTTTCGAATGCAGTGTCCTGATTAGCTTGGTTTAGATATCATAGGTCAAGTACGATAGTGACGTAAACGGGAAACAGGATGTCTAGGGATGGCGAAATTCGTTTATCGATTGTCGATAAATAAATACTTATATTATACCACCACACCCAAAAACATAACTAATAAAGAACTATTAATTAAGACTAAGTATCAAAATTAATCTTATTTTAAAATTCGGCAATTATCTATCTCTTTAATTTAAACCAATGTCAAACATTTGTAAATTGGTAATCATGGTGAAATAAATATATCAATATTATAACATTTGTATGTATTTACAGTACATAATTTAAAGAAAAGAATCAAGAAAATGTCATACGGACAACTACGATCGGCACTAAGTACAAAATAGTTTTTGTTTTAACTACAATCTAGGTAAGCATTTGCCTAATGCCTTGCTAATTGCTATATTTTAATACTTAATATAATTATTAAATTAAAAAAAATGTCACGAATATTTTATTAAGGATTGTAATGAAAACAGTAATGAACTGAACTTGAAACTTGAATTTTTTACTTCTAGAATCTAGATCAAGGTTAATTGTAGTACACATGACATTTACTAACTTAAGTAGGTACTTCAAGTCACATAACTATATCGAAGTTCTGTACTTCAAGTAAGTTGTTGAAAAGCTTTTCATACATACTACTACTAGATTCTACGTTCGATCGACTTCTTCGTACTGTAGTTAAGTCGTTAGCGTAGAATATAGCCGGGTTTGATGCCCAGTGAGAACTAAACAAACGCCAACTTAATAAAACAGTAGTCGATAGTTTATTTTATCGATATCACACATCACTATAGTATCAAGAGCACAACGAGTCGCTATTAAATAATAAATAATTCCCATATAAAATAATCACAAAATTAAAAAAATAATAGCCGTCGATAGTTTATTTTATCGATAATACACATCACTATAGTATCAAGAGCGCATCTGCAATGTTGCAATGGGTCGATTCAGCTCGCCCGGCTACCTTCATATAGGTTACAGGTCAAACTAGATCTGGAAATTTCTAGATTCCTTTGTATAGTATTTCGGGGAAATGGAATATTCTCAATATCCTTCTATAATATAATGCGATAGTTTGTACAAGATCTTGTTTGTTTGTTATCGAAGCCAGGGCGGACCGCTAGTAGGTACTTTATAATAACCGTTTTATGGTTATACGTATATTCATAGGTATTATGGTATATAATATTGTATGTTTTATTCCAATGTAAAACTTTATTTGAAAATAGCTGTGCTCCGCGGTTTCACGGTGATGATATACATATTATAGCCTATAGCCTTCCTCTATAAATGGGCTATCTAACAGCGAAATAATTTTTCAAATAGGACCAGTAGTTCCTGAGATTAGCGCGTTCAAACAAACAAACTCTTCAGTTTTATAATATTAAGTATAGATAGGTGCTGAAAACGTAAAAGACAGACAGACTTTTATTTATATTATCAGTATTGATTGTGAATCACTGTATAATCTGATTTCTTATTGAATTATTACGAAGTATCTAATTTTATTTCACAAAGGAAATCCCCACGATCTGCCTTGACTCTGTCATCTACAAGGTGACTTTTGTTCTGAGTTATATTTAAGTAGGGGATTCCCCATTTTGCAGTATATCGATTCATAATATACATAAGAAATATCTATGTACTAGCTGTGTCCCGCGGTTTCACCCTCGTGGCTCCGCTTCTGTTGGTCTTAGCGTGATGATATAATATAGCCTTCCTCGATAAATTGGCTATCTAACACCGAAATAATTTTTCAATTCGGACCAGTAGTTCCGAAGTTTAAGTTTGAGATTTTTCTACTAAACATGTCAAATAATATTGAAATTCTTACATACATTCATACATAATATTGTCAATAAAAAAATAATTTAAAATATGACCATAATTTTAGTTCAGTAGTTATTACAAATAAATAGTGTTGGAGTGGACGCTAAAGTAGCGTTAGTTACTTTTAAGTATTATGTGGCTAAAGTATAATGATGGCAAGTTTATTTAAAACAAGCTGCGCCCCGCGGTTTCAGCCGCGTGGCTCGGCTCCTGTTGGTCTTAGCGTGATAATATTACATAGGCACGTAGCCTATAGGCTATAGCCTTCCTTGATAAATACTAAATAGGCTATCTAACATCTTAAACACAACAAATTCTAATGATTACTCATTAGAATTTGTTTGCAAGATATTTCATAGGAAACAAAAAATAATCAATATTAAAACGCAAATTATTTTCTGGTTCTATGTCCTTTAATTATCACTCTAATGCTAAAAACTATCTTATATTCAAAAGGTGCTAAGTGTTCATTTCAATTTTTGATCTATTTTGAACTCTATTTCATGGAAATAATAAAGTTTTATGTAATTGTTTGAACTATAAATTTAGAAGTTTGTATATAAATGTAACATCGATATTTTCAGTCACATCACTAAGATTCTTTATTTCACACAGTTTTAGAGCTTTTTTTTATTATAAGAAGTAAAAATGAAAGCGATTAGTGTGTGTGTTTTATTATTAGTTTTGATTGTTTTTATTCAAGTGAGTAACAAAATTTTTTATTAAATTTTATCATGAACTAACGCTGTGTCAATTTTTGAATCCACGATGTGAAATTTGTAATCATACAATGTTGTGAACTATTAATTATAACACGCAATGTGACTGGTGACAATATAATAGTATCAGTTTTTTAGTATTTTAAACTACATAAAGACTATTTATTAGTTCAATGAGTATTTTCGGTTTTGAGCGTAACACAACTTCTTTAATATAAAGACAAATTTCTAAAATAGAATACATACATAATATATAAAAATGCACAGTAAATACTGAGCATTCTAACTCGACTCAAATTATGTAGAGTCACAATAATGATTTTTATTTTTTCATTATTAGATTGGAAGAAATTGATATATCTACAGTAATATTATAAAAAGGAAAACTTTGTTTGTTTATTTGATTGTAACGAATAGGCTCATAAACTACTGGACCGATTTTAAAAATTGTTTCACCATTCGAAAGCTACATTATCCACGAGTAACATAGGCTAGGTTTTATCCCGGAAATCCCACGGGAACGGGAACTATGCGGGTTTTTCTTTGAAAACGCGGGCGAAGCCGCAGGCGGAAAGCTAGTATGCAATAAAGCTGATTTGTGCCATAGTTATTTTATGTTTTTTTTCGTTAGTTCTATTGATACAATAGTCTGTATTTTATTTCTTACAAAAGGTTTTGCGTAGGTGTCCTATTTGAAGTTAGCTCGTAAAGTTAAATGGGCTGTGAAATTTATTCAAGATATTTCTAGATGTAGAAAGCTTTTCTTCTACAAATAATTTATAGAAATGTAAACGACGGATTTGAATTTTATTTGTCTAAAATATTTTTGGTGTGAGTCTCGATTTATATGATACTAGCTTTCCGCCTGCAGCTTCGCACGCGTTTTCAAATAATAACCCGCATAGTCCCCGTCCCCGTGAGACTTTCATGTTAACAATCATAAGTGTTGATCCAAGTAACACTCTTGACTCTATGTGTGTGCTAAATTTCATTAAAATCGATTAAGCATTTTTTGCGTAACAAACAAATAAACAAACATACAAACCATTTATAACATCAGTAGGATTATTTATAAAATTGGATAATCATTAAAATCTTATTAGCTTCAACACGCAGTTTTACTCGTAAAGTAGGTATGGGTATACAAAAACCATGTTAAATTCAGGCCAAATTATTATATGGTAAGTATGGATGTATGGATGTTTGTTACTCTTTCACGTAAAAACTACTGAACCGATTACAATGAAATTTAGCACACATATAGAGGGTAACTTGGATTAACACATAGGATAGTTTTTATCCCGCAAATCCCACGGGAACGGGAACTATGCGGGTTTTCCTTTGCAAACGCGGGCGAAGCCGCGGGCGGAAATCTAGTCTAGTAAATAATAATGTAGTTTCATTAGTATTTCAACATCCTGAAATTCAATAATAATATTACTATTTTCTATGTAGTTAACTGGATAAAAATTTGTATATAATATAAATTCATAGTCAAAATACCTCAATCGAGTGATTTTAACTATGTAGTTTAATTAAAGTTTCAAAATTGGTAAATTCAATAACAATTTCGATTCAAAGGCCATGTAGAATAGCCCCGGGAGTATACAGGGCCGGCTTCACTACATAGTATAAAACAAAGTCGCTTTCTCTGTCCCTATATGCCTATGTCCCTATGTTTACTTAAATCTTTAAAACTACACAACGGATTTTGATGCAGTTTTGTTAACTAGATAGAGGCAGTTCAAGAGGCAGGTTGTAGTATATAATTAATTTATTAGGTTTTAGACAAAGCGGGCGAAGCCGTGGGCGGAAAGCTGGTTAATAATAAATATAAAAGCAATTCGTTAAAATTGAATTTGTACACATTTTTCATTTCGATACATATAAATGATATGAAAGTATGTACCAAAGGACGGCAAATGATAAGTCAAATCCAAAATGGGTAGCTAGAGCATGTATAATATACTAGCTTTCCGCCCGCGGCTTCGCAAGCGTTTTCAGAGAAAACCCCGCATAGTTCCCGTTCCCGTGGGATTTCCGGGATAAAACCTATCCTATGTGTTAATCCAAGTTACCCTACCTCTATACCTCTATATGTGTGCTTAATTTCATTGTAATCGGTTTTGTAGTATTTGCGTGAAAGAGTAACAAACACACACATACACATCCTCACAAAATTTCGCATTTATTATGTTTTATGTAACCCAAATTTACTAGGATTATGTTTTATGTAACCCAAATTTATCAATTAATATCTATAGATATTTTATTAATATTTAACAAGATTATATACATAACTGAAGCAATTAATAAACTAATTTGGGCCAAAACTTACCACTTTGAGCCCTTCTTAATTGAAGTAAGACTTGAGTTGTGAATAAACTAGTTTACGACCATGGTTTCTCTTGTGTGATATTGTGATGTATGTAATATAGGTTCTTTATTTATCTAGATATTAGACAATAGTAAAATAATTGAAGTAAAAGTAAGGCTTATGAGTTGTTTATAAACTAGTTTACGACCATGGTTTCTCTTGTGTGATATTGTGATGTATGTAATATAGGTTATTTTATCTTTATTTATGTAGATATTAGACAAAAGTTAAATAGTTTCTGAAATGTGTATTTGTATTTTTTTACAATTTATTGATTGTTATTGAAATGGTTTCTCGAATTTAATATATCTAAAAATGATGAACCAGATAATACAACTATAGTTGTAGGTAGTGTCAGTGTATATGTTACAGTCAAAACCCTGAACCAGTCAATAACGTTATTGACCGGTAAAATCAGTTAATAAGGATATTGACTAAGGGCGTCGGTTAATATCCTTATTAACTGATTTTATCTGATTAAACCAGTTAATAACGTTATTGACTAAGGGCATCGGTCAATATCCTTATTAACTGATTTTAAGTCGAGACATCTAGTCAATATAGGTTTTAACCGACGTGCCCAGTCAAAACTCATAAAAAGTTAAGGACGTTAGTGAAATTATACTAGAAAATCATTTAAAAAGGTTCATAAAACTTTTTAAAGCGCAATATTAAAGACTTTTATGTTTTATTAATTAATTCGGGGTATTGTTTGTAAACTGTAACCGCGCGAGAATACGTGCCCCAAAATATTTTTGAAGATGGCAATTGTGTTTTAATAACAACTAGGTTTCCGCCCGCAGCTTCGCCCGCGCAGTCAAAGAAAAACTGCATAGTTCCCGTTCCCGTGGGATTTCCGGGATTGCGTTAGTTTCTGATTTGATGGAGTGACCTGCAGGTTTACTTCGAAGACTGCTACTAGATCTAATAGACGAGTAGAGCTAGGAATGCCGAGTATGGGCTCGTTTTGTTAGTTATGTCGAGACCTTACTTCCGGACTTGATGGAGTGACCTGCAGGTGTACTTCGAAGACTGCTACTGGAACTATTATACGAGTAGAGCTAGGTGTGCCGAGTTTGGGCTCGTTTTGTTAGTTATGTTGAGACCTTACCTCCAGACTTGATGGAGTGACCTGCAGGTGTACTTCGAAGACTGCTACTGGAACTAATAGACGAGTAGAGCTAGGTGTGCTCAGTTTGAGCTCGTTTTGTTAGTTATGTCGAGACCTTACCTCCGGACTTGATGGAATGACCTGCAGGAGAACTTCGAAGACTGCTACTGGAACTATTATACGAGTAGAGCTAGGTGTGCCGAGTTTGGGCTCGTTTTGTTAGTTATGTTGAGACCTTACCTCCGGACTTGATGGAGTGACCTGCAGATGTACTTCGAAGACTGCTACTGGAACTAATAGACGAGTAGAGCTAGGTGTGCCGAGTTTGGGCTTGTTTTGTTAGTTACGTTGAGACCTTACCTCCTGACTTGATGGAGTGACCTGCAGGTGTACTTCGAAGACTGCTACTGGAACTAATAGACGAGTAGAGCTAGGTGTGCCGAGTTTGGGCTCGTTTTGTTAGTTACGTTGAGACCTTACCTCCTGACTTGATGGAGTGACCTGCAGGTGTACTTCGAAGACTGCTACTGGAACTAATAGACGAGTAGAGCTAGGTGTGCCGAGTTTGGGCTCGTTTTGTTAGTTACGTTGAGACCTTACCTCCGTACTTGATGGAGTGACATGCAGGTGTACTTCGAAGACTGCTACTGGAACTAATAGACGAGTAGAGCTAGGTGCTAGTTCCAGTAGCAGTATTCGAAGTACGCCTGCAGGTCATTCCATCAATTCCGGAGGTAAGGTCTCAACGTAACTAACAAAACGAGCCCAAACTCGGCACACCTAGCTCTACTCGTCTATTAGTTCCAGTTGCAGTCTTCGAAGTACACCTGCAGATCACTCCATCAAGTCCGGAGGTAAGGTCTCAACATAACTAACAAAACGAGCCCAAACTCGGCACACCTAGCTCTACTCGTCTATTAGTTCCAGTAGCAGTCTTCGAAGTACACCTGCAGGTCACTCCATCAAGTCCGGAGGTAAGGTCTCAACATAACTAACAAAACGAGCCCAAACTCGGCACACCTAGCTCTACTCGTATAATAGTTCCAGTAGCAGTCTTCGAAGTACACCTGCAGGTCACTCCATCAAGTCTGGAGGTAAGGTCTCAACGTAACTAACAAAACGAGCCCAAACTCGGCACACCTAGCTCTACTCGTATAATAGTTCCAGTAGCAGTCTTCGAAGTACTCCTGCAGGTCATTCCATCAAGTCCGGAGGTAAGGTCTCGACATAACTAACAAAACGAGCCCAAACTGAGCACACCTAGCTCTACTCGTCTATTAGTTCCAGTAGCAGTCTTCGAAGTACACCTGCAGGTCACTCCATCAAGTCTGGAGGTAAGGTCTCAACATAACTAACAAAACGAGCCCAAACTCGGCACACCTAGCTCTACTCGTATAATAGTTCCAGTAGCAGTCTTCGAAGTACACCTGCAGGTCACTCCATCAAGTCCGGAAGTAAGGTCTCGACATAACTAACAAAACGAGCCCATACTCGGCATTCCTAGCTCTACTCGTCTATTAGATCCAGTAGCAGTCTTCGAAGTAAACCTGCAGGTCACTCCATCAAATCAGAAACTAACGCAATCCCGGAAATCCCACGGGAACGGGAACTATGCAGTTTTTCTTTGACTGCGCGGGCGAAGCTGCGGGCGGAAACCTAGTTGTTATTAAAACACAATTGCCATCTTCAAAAATATTTTGGGGCACATATTCTCGCGCGGTTACAGTTTACAAACAATACCCCGAATTAATTAATAAAACATAAAAGTCTTTAATATTGCGCTTTAAAAAGTTTTATGAACCTTTTTAAATGATTTTCTAGTATAATTTCACTAACGTCCTTAACTTTTTATGAGTTTTGACTGGGCACGTCGGTTAAAACCTATATTGACTAGATGTCTCGACTTAAAATCAGTTAATAAGGATATTGACCGATGCCCTTAGTCAATAACGTTATTAACTGGTTTAATCAGATAAAATCAGTTAATAAGGATATTAACCGACGCCCTTAGTCAATATCCTTATTAACTGATTTTACCGGTCAATAACGTTATTGACTGGTTCAGGGTTTTGACTGTAACATATATAATAAAATAAAAAATAAATAAAAATAGTCGAGAACTAACAAAATATGAATATTTAAATACTCTTCATATTTTCTCGTAATTAATTTAAAAAATAAAAGCAGTGGTGGCTCAGTGGTGAGACCTCGGACTTCGAATCGATAAGTCCGTGGTTCGAGACCAGGCGAGCGCGCAGGAAATAAATTGATTTTTCAATTTATCTGCGCATGTTGTAACATCACCACTGCTCGAACGGTGAAGGAAAACATCGTGAGGAAACCGACATGTCGAAGAATTAAAAAAAAAGTTCGACGACATGTGTCATCCGCCAACCCGCACTTGGCCAGCGTGGTGGATTATGGCCTGTACCCTCATAGGAGGCCCGTGTCCCAGCAGTGGGAACGTATATGGGCTGATGATGATGATGATGATGATGATGAATTTAAAAAATGCCAATACAAGACTTACATAATTATGGTAATTGTTTTATAGTAATAAATAGTATCTATTGTTTTATTATCCATATTGTGATCTAATTAAAACGCTACGCAACGCTTTGCGATTTATCTTTAATTTTAAAGTCCTTTGAAATAGAGCTTCAAAATTGTACTGATCAATATATTATAAATAAAAACTAGTTATCGAATTCGGTCCACTTTTCCACACGTTAAAATAATCAAGCTTATTAACACTTAATTTCTCTTCCAGACAACCACAGCACACTGGTATGGCGGCTACGGCTATGGACGCCCCCGCGGTTTCGGTTTTGGTTTGGGTTACGGGGGTTTTTACCGCCCCTTCCCCCCTCCACTGCCCTATTTCTACCCCCCACCGCCTCCCTTTTTGATCGGTTAATTTGAACATCTTTTGAAACGACTGAAGCTGTCTTTGACTGTTTTTTTTGCTGTGCTTATGTAAAAAAAAAAGGATTTTTAATATGTTATGCTGTATGAATATGATGTTTCATTGTATGTAATATTATATGTGATATTAAACATTAAACTAAGTAATGTGGTTAAAAAAGATAGTACCTAATATGACAGTATAGATCGTATGAAGTTTTACGATATGATTGTCTTCAAATTATTATCATCAATACATATAATAAAATTCTAGAAAAGTCGTGTCTGTACAATCAAAATATGTAAAAAAAAATGAGTAGGTGTTATTATTAAATCGATCCCAAACCCAAAACTGTAGTTAAAAAATTTTTTGTCTGTTTGTCTGTTTGTCGGTTTGTCTGTTTGTCTGTTTGTCTGTTTGTCTGTATGTTTGAACACGCTAATCTCAGAAACGGCTTATCCGATTTAAATGCGGTTTTCACTAATATATTGTGGTAAGCTTCATTTAACATTTAGTGTTTATTTCATGTCAATCGGTTCATAAATAAAAAAGTTATAGTCGTCATACCAAATAATTTTCCATTCAGTTTTAAGCGAGTGCAATTTCCGGTGAGCCTATGTTTTGCGATGACAATCAATAAAGCCCAAGGTCAGACGCTTAAAGTTGTTGGTGTAGATCTTAGTATCAGCTGTTTCTCGCACGGTCAGTTATATGTAGCTCTGTCACGCGTTAGCAATCCTAGGAGCCTGTATGCTTTCGTCCCCGATGGCCATACGTCAAACATCGTTTATAGGGAAGCATTACTGTAGAGTAGATTTTCAGCTACACAAACTGTTTGTAATTCAAATATGCTGCCCGCAGTCACTGTTCCACGCGGACGAAGTCGCGGGTACAGCTAGTTATTAATATAAAAGGAAAGAGTGCAATATTTGTATGCAATTCTATATTAACTTTATTTTAGCATAATAGGTCTTGTAACTGATACTTAACTTAATCTGAATTTCACAAAATTCTGATGTTATAAAGATGTGTATTTCTGAATATTATTTTTATTTTTCATTTATATTATTTTGATTCTTGTTGTTTAACGTTTCGAAATGTCGATATTTATTAAGAGTTAATAAATATTCGAATGCATTGATGTTTTTTATTTGTGTTTCTGAATGTTTCAAATTTCATAATACATAATATAAAATAATAATGTATTAGTGTTAAAATTGCATATGGAAACCCTGAAACTAACTTTAATTGAAGAAAGGTGTAATTTTTTTACAAGTCGATGTGTAGGTACCTATTATTTGTAATACTGTATATTTTATGTAGAAGGTATGTTAAGTAAACAAAAATAAAACACGATTGCTGACATAATTCATTTAATATAACACATATTATTCAATACAAGTAATATGAGGACTTAATACTATGTCAAGATTATCGGCGACCATATTTCTATGTCCGAAGCTTAGGCCCAACCTTGAATCAACGATCAGAAGATATTTCATACCTTTAACAGTTAAATTTTGGCAGAAAAATAGATTATTTCAATGTCAGAAAAATACACCATCACAGTTATTAGGCAAACATTTTACGGTAAGGAAGCCGTCCCGATCTTAGAAAATACGCGGGAAATATCCATTGTGTTTTTTTTTAGAAGAAAAAACCAACATGTCTTCCCGCGCTTTTTCGAGATCGCGAACATAGGTGATAGTCTCTGATATGTATTTAAATGTTATTTCTACGTTTAAATATAACAATGATATGTATCGTTTACCTAGGCACCTAGCAGACAGTATATTTATTTTTTCACATTTGACGTATAACTATGAGTAAGCGAATTGTATCCATAACCCACACATTTACAACATTGCACACATAGTCAAAACGTCATTGTGAAATACCTAACCTATTTATGTACTTATAATTATTAATAAAAGAAGCAAAGATAAAATCTTTACACCAACTTATTCTAGAAATCGATAAATCTATATGATATGTTATTTTATTTGAATCAACATCGATATTATTTAAATCTAATAAATGCCTCAGCCAGGATATATTAAATTTGAAGACTTATCACGTTCTATTATTAAATTTATTAAAGATTAAACACATATATATTCTATTATTTAACAACATTCATAAGATATAGAATAATTAAAATGTTACATCTAAATGACTATGTCTAGAGCAATTTGACAATAATTGAAAATAAAACCTCTTTTTTTTCTACTATATATTTGTAATTTTAAATAAATAAAAGGACTTTCAGTTGACCGTTTTTCAAAGCGATGATTCATTATGTAGACCTTAATTTGACATATTATTCATTAATCTTGTGCTTTCTGTGAAAAAAAATACCAAATTATTCATCTGTTACGAAATATGGTAGTCAAAAATATTCCATCTGTAATGTTAATTAATGAATAATACATCAACGAGTGATCAAGAAAATGATACAGTTCAATCAAATCTTATAAATTTTCTATAACTGTACCATTTTTGGCAATGTAAAATTTATGAATAAAAATGTTCATCGTGATTCATGAGAGAAAGGAACAAAGTGAACGAACATTTCGATTCATAAATGAACAATCCGTAAGAGTAGAATGAACAGTTGGAGTAATTTCAAGGATGGGTTGTTCATTTTACTCCGAAAGAGAAATTAGTGCATTCTGAAGACGCCGATATTCTTTTCACCAGCCGTGTGCTGGACAGCTTCGCGGATCTGGTCGGTGGCTACAGGGCCTATGCATACCAGAGCCTCTTTGAAGTATCCGCAGCTCTGTAAAGAATGTTGTATTAAGTATGTATTTTTATGAATAGTTGCTGGCCAGAGTCAGCTCGTGCGTTAAGAGGGAGAGAAAATCGAAGTTTGTGAGGATGAATGGTGTGTAAAAATGAATTTCCAAATGTGTTGATGAGCGTAGAACCAGTAGAACTCAAGAACGACTGGAGCCATTCCGCATTTTTTAACGTTTTTGCTATGACAGTTTTCTTATGGAGAGAAAAAACGTGAAAATAACAATAATATTATGTTAGTATTATTTGTAAAGAAGAAAATAAGATATATTTAAAAAAATCGTACCGAGAAACGTATGACCTATTATAACTGAAAAAACAATCAAATTGTGTAGGCATAAGCTTTTCTAAACAAACAGAATGAATATAACATTAGAAAAACAAATGCTAAAGAAAATATTCCAGTAAAGAGAAGGGACTTCTTATTCGTGGAAATTATAACACGCGGTTATAATAATGTAATTTTTATATTCTGTTTTTCCAGTAAAAGACCCACGTAATAAATAACCATTCGTTTGGAAATTACAGTGATGTTTCCTCGAAATCACTGTAATATCGTTAAAGGAAAACATGGTACATTAATAATTATTGGAATAAAATGAACTAGCTATGTCCTGCGGTTTCATTCGCGTACAAAATAACGGGCCAAAAACTTTCATATTCATTTATTTTCTTCAAAGAAGTACCTAGCTAATGTTTATGTGTTCAATTGTTTTCATTGTAGGTATATCTAATTTCGTCAAAATTTCATGCAAGAAAAATAGTTTTATTTTTTGATGAATCTGGAATATTTCTATCGAATCACAAAGAAGCAATAAATATTTGTATTCAACATAGAAACTCTATATTATATGAAGAAAACACGACTATGTATTTTATATTATTGATATTATATCTGCTTAGACATTTTGGTCACGTAGTCAGTTTTAGTTGTATACGTAGTATATTATTTAGTAATATAGTCGACTAAGGATTATGGTTTCTATTTTTAGTTCGACGACGCAATATGTATTATGTTAATGACTTCTAGGTAATCAATAATGTATTATGTAGCTCTCTTCTATAAATTAGTAATTACTCTCTTATTATAAGTGTGGTACAATCATGTAAAATAAAACATTACCCATGCTTTTATTAAATGCTTAAAAGGATGTCTCAATGAATGGTATAATTATTGTAAACAGATTTGTTACTGAATAAATATTTTTGAATTTGATTTATTTTTTTAAAGAAGAACCTAACTAGCCTATGTTTATGTGTTCAATTATTTTCATTGTATAATTTCGTCAAAATTTAAATGCACGAAAAATATTTCTTTTTATTGGTCGACGAATAATGACATACCTAGCTTTATAAAACATTTTACCACTTTTATTAACCTACCTTCCTCGGCTTCTGTCGGTGACGGCGTTGCATGATGCAGCATAGGCCCCGTGTGACGTCACACTCACTGGACGTGGTACAATCGTCGTTGTACTGCTTGTGGCCGGCGGTGGGCGGGCGGCAGACGTGCATCTCACCTGGATTTGAACCTTATTTGTAGGTTGTGTAGGTTGATTTTTATTAAACACAAATAAAAATCAACCTACACAACCTACTACACACCTATAAAACGATGGGTAAGTATTTAATTTTACGTCGAGAATTTACGATTTTAATTTCGACGCCGTTTGTAAATGCCGAAATTATACAATTTGCCTGCGGCATATACCTACACAGGTATGCCTGTAGTAGATGATCTTTTCCTAGGAACTATTGAAAACCTAGATAAGTACTAAATATTAATTGAAAATTCATGTAGTACTGTGATGTAGCAGGTAGGTAACTATTATTTTAATAAACGTTACATTCTTTACATTGTTTTGTCTTATTTGTATCGATTATAATCTTAAATTAATTAAATCAATTGTAATGTAAATGTCAATATATACTTAATAGGTATATCCTTTAATTCAAGTAGATGTCCGAAAGATAGATTTTTCCATCATCAACAAATATTATGTTACACACATTTGTGAAATATTTACACAAACCAGACATGTCAATAAGCAATGAACTCAAGCTGTTATAGGTACCTATTGTAAAGGCAAATAGTGCTAATTAAACACATATGTATCGGCAAAACTCCTAGATGAGTAACAAAGTATGATATAGGTCAGTAAACTAACATTAAAACATTTTTTTTATTATTATACTGTGACTTTATAAAAGGACATGATTTTGAAACCCAACTGTGACTCATAGTGTACAAACTACAAATACATATTACACAGTCAATATTAAATCCGACTAAGAACCGAATCTAAATAATTCTTTTTACAATAATATTATAAAGTGATTTAGGTACATTGCCATTTCTAAACAAAAAAATAATCTATTCTTTAAGACATTTTATCAAAATCTAAACTATATAACCATTATGTATATGATATATTAAACTACAATTACCTGGCAGAACCTCCTCACATACAAGCCCGGCGTCACATTGGTTTTCACGGTTGCATATCTCCCCAAGTTTTCGACCAGCAAACGCCGGCAGGCATCTCCCGCCTTCATCTGTGAAAAAAATAATAATATAATACTAGACGACTTCAAAAAAAATGAATAAAGCCTCAATCTAATTGAACTTATTAAAAGAATATGCCCTTTCCTATCCTGTAGGAACTTTTATAATTTGAGTAGGAACTAACTTTGACCACTTTCGATTTAACTAATAGGCAACTTTTATCTGAGTGAAACTGCATGCCTTAACTAGTCATTTATAAATCGCAATTTCAGTCAAGTTATAGTGAATTTATATGAAATTGTGCTCTTCCAATTGTAAACTATTTTCCAAAATAAAAGTATCTTCGACAGTATTCCATATATTCCACATATTTTATCGACATACAAAAATTCATCCAAAACGTACAATCGTATAATTGTTTATGTGGAATCGTAAAAGAAAAACAAAGAGTTGTTTTCGAATTTAAAATACAAGTATAGCTGCATAAATCGATCGTCTTAATATTTTTATCACCTTGTTATTTAGATTTAAAAAAGACACATTCACAAAAAAGTAATTCCTTCCACTAAAAGCAGAGCAAATACGCAGGTAAGGTTATTTGCGTTAATGAAATTACGTTTCGTTACTTAGCGAATTTTCTGTGAAATTTTCCCTCAAATTTATAACAAGGTTCTATTGGAGTCTTTTCTTTTTTTGTTATTCGAAACATTTTGGTGACAATAAAACGGTAGAGCAATTTTGTATATTATGTAGTTATGTAAATGAATTTTTACGCAACAGAAAACGTAGCCAATTTATTAAATTTGATACTACCTATAATAGTTGGTATAATATTATTATCTGTAATAATACTATACATAAAACAATCCTACTAATATTATAAATGCGAAAATTTGTGAGGATGGATGTATGTGTGTATGTTTGTTGCTCTTTCACGCAAATAGGTACTACTGAACCGATTACAGTGAAATTTAGCACACATATAGAGGGTTACTTGGATTAACACATAGGATAGGTTTTATCCCGGAAATCCCACGGGAACTGGAATAGTTCCAGTTCCCGTGGGATTTCCGGGATAAAAGCGAGTTCTTCTTTGAAAAACGCGGGCGAATCGCGGGCGGAAAGCTAGTAGACTATAGTTTTAAGCATATATAAATTTCATACATTGAAAGTGATATTCTACTACAATTTGTGCCAGTTATCAGACTGTCGTTGACTTTTATATAAAAACTAGGTTTCCGCCCGCGGCTTCGCCCGCGCAGTCAAAGAAAAACCCGCATAAAAAGTAGCCTATGTCCTTTCTCGGGTATCAAAATATCTCCATACCAAATTTCATGAAAATTGGTTCAGTAGTTTAGGCGTGATTGAGTAACAGACAGACAGACAGATTTACTTTCGCATTTATAATATTAGTATGGACAATATCACATTTGGTATGAAAAATAATTAATGAATTAACTCAAGCCCAACCTATAGCCCTACCTATACAGACTAATATTTGTGTCCATTAACAAGATTACTTAATTCATGCCTTCTCATTCTAATTGCTAGAAGTGCGAAAAATTCAGTTATTTTGTTAAAAAATGTAGCGTCAGCAAAAATAATGCGATGTACCTAATTTATTTTTAGTACTGAGAATTTCGTAATCATTTTAAATTAATGTTGCAATTTTTTTTAATTGCTAGCCTCTTAAAGAATGACAATGAAAACACCAAGGAAAATAATATATCAATTGCGATTATTATGTACCTATTCATCTGTATATAATATCATCCTTCTACTATTATAAATGCGACAGTTTGTTACTCTTTCACGCAAATACTACTGAAACAATCACAATGAAATTTGGTATGTAGGTAGCTGAAGACCCAGAATAAGACATAAGCTACTTTTTATCCCGGAAATCCAGCGGGAACGGAAACTATGCGAGTTTTTCTTTGACTAAGCAGGCGAAACTGCGGGCGAAATTCTAGTCTTTTTATATTTCAAACTGAAACAATTAACTGTCTTATAACTAATTTATAAAATTATGATTAAAATCGTTAAATATTCCTGTTATTTATAAGTAAATTAATCATAATAATAATAAACAATTTTCCTGATTTCCTCGGAGAATTATTTTGCGAAAGCAATTCGCTGGCTTAAAATTTATTTGAACGTTAATTAATTTCTTTGATCATTTATTTATTAGAAGCACGTAATATTATTGTTTATTACGAAGGAAAAGATTAATTTTCTATTTGGATGAAAAACACTTTCATCCCGTATTCACAAATGACGGAAATTAGATTTAAATTGCATGAAAAAATTTATAATATGTATTTTTATCTGAGCTGTCTTTCAATCGAAGAATGTAAATCCCTACTTATTTATTTATTTATAATTAATTATCGACACACAAAAAAGGTATAGATTTTATACATATTTGTAAATTAATTTTATTAAACGTAAATTTTATTTTGCGTGACTTGTATTAAGTCAATCATAAAGAACATTAAATTTTGATTCATGTGATTTTTTTAATGGACTGAGGAAGATTTTAGTATCCTTAGCTAAAATTAATTTATTCTGTGGTGTTAGTGTAGTTTATTAGATTAAAGACAAAGCGGGCGAAGCCGCGGGCGGAAAGCTAGTAATAACTAAATAGATTTGAATGATTTTGGTTTGTTGAAAAAATTTAAATCACCAAAAAAAGAAACATCCATCTCTTAACGATGCTACTATGGTGCTATTTTGTTTGTAACGATTTCGACGATTTAAAAACTATTCTAAATGTCCTAGAATTAAAAAGTTAGATTGTTACGGTAGCCAAGTGAAGCCGAGACAAACAGCTAGGTAGTATAGATTAAAAAGCAAACGATATATAAATATTATACATACTAGTTCAAAATAAGTATTGCATAGGTACTCAATAAAATGCTTATACAAGGCTTAACTTCAAAAATAATCTGATTATTTAACTTAATTGGATTATGAAATGGGTTAATTTTAGTGGTTCGCTAAGAATAATAAATCGATTTAATCAAACGGTTGCCAATATTCGATTTTAAAATGATTTTTTTTATGAAGATTTTTTAAATAATTGTTCCATGACAAGTCATATAAAAGTTACATAACGACATGCTTTAAAAACGTCTGTTGTACTGAAATATGAAAAAGGATTTATTAAATAGGGTTGCTAGCACGTAGTTTTTATTTGTGAGATATATTTTAAATGTTGAAACATTTGGAACGTTTTTATTAATGTTCTTAGTTGTGTTGATTAATTTTATAAAAAAGTAAAGTAAGAGTACCTACACATTTTAATGACAACTGAAATGGGTTTAATCAAATCTAAAGTTTTAAATAGAAATATCACAGTTTCATCATTTTGTAGAATTAAAATAATTCTGGATTTCATACGTATACGAGATTTAAACTGAAATACAAATAATAGGGCTGCCAACATGGATATTAAAATTTTAATTTTTTAATTTTTTGAGGTTTTGTTTCTGCATCTAATAAGCAATGTTTTATACTACATTAAAAATGGAAAGATGCAATGAATGGTTCAATAATGATTTAATTGTATCTATTAAAAGGATATTGACGAAACTTGGTAGTCTTGTAGCTCAACTATACGGAGGGTGAAAGCGTGGCGCAGAAAATTTTGCGTTTAGGACTGGTAATTTTTGTATCATCACTACATAGTATAAAACAAAGTCGCTTTCTCCGTCCCTATTTCCCTATGTCTCTTTGTATGCTTAAATCTTTAAAACTACGCAACGGATTTTGATGCGGTTCTTTTAATAGATAGAGTGATTCAAGAGGAAGGTTTTAGTATACAATTTATTAGGTTTTAGACAAAGCGGTAAGCTAGTCAACAATAAACAAATGAAAAAGTCGTGATATAGCCTACAAAACAAAATTACTTCAATCTAGTACAACAAAATATTAAATTAAATCGAGGATTTAAAAACACAAACGTGCCAAGTGTCAACCCTATACATTTGTAAATGTACAAAATAATTTGTATTTCAGACGAGGGTTTTGATAAATCCCTCGTGAATAATTTTAGAATGAAACAATAAATTTATCCTTGAATTTCACATTTGATAATATTATGTAAGATTTTCATGTTTTATATTACTTGGTAATTAGATTTTAATTGAATGAACTAGGTTTTAATTATACCAGCTATACAAATATGAAAATTGATTTTATTGTCAACAGTTTCTGCGTATATGCATATGTGATGTTTTATCATTACATTACCTATAGCATAATTGTTATGAAGAACGTGTTTATGAAGAACGTTTATTAGCTAATAAATAATTGAAAAGTATGAAAATCGCATCAAATTGTTTGCAATATACGCGATTCTATTGTCCATAGCGAGTTTTAGATGTATCTGCATTTGTTTGTAAGTATGTTTGTTTGGAAAGAACGCTCCGAAAATACTGGACCGATTAACATTTTCACAAGCAGAAAGCTATATTATTTCTTAGTGATATAGGTAGGTAGGCTATTTTGTTTTATCATGAGTGAATCCAGGCAGAGCCGGGACAAGCGGCTAGTGTATTAAATAACAACATTCACCCGAGGGCAATCTTTGCCATTGTAATAAAAATAAAACCATTTTGTATGTAGGCAAAAAATAACATTATTAAAAGGTTCTCCTCTCTCAGACGCCCTAGGCTTCGACCGTTTGACCTTTGCTCAATTATATGACGTAACATCTCTACATAAAAGACATACTTTACATCAAAATAAAATGTCTTTTTTAAGTGGACAAAAAACGGGAGACCTTATCGCTATGAGCGATTTCCACTAGGCAACTTGAATCTTCTATTATAATTGGCTATATTATGAAGTATCAAATCGGTATTTAGTAGGTACAGTATAGTTATTTTTGTTTCATAAAATAAATTGATGACGTCCATTTTGTTGTTCATTATGGTTACCATGGCAACATAACATTTCTTATTCTAAGCAGTTTTGCGAAAATTAGATTAGAAAGTTGGTACTAACTGCGACTTTTTCATTTCATTTATAATTTACTAGCTTTCCGCCCGCGGCTTCTCCCGTTTTGTCTGAAACCTCATAAATTATATACTTAAACTTTCCTCTTGAATCACTCTATCTATTAAAAAAAACCGCATCAAAATCCGTTGCGTAGGTAGTTTTAAAAATTAAAGCATACAGGCACATAGGGATAGAGAAAGCGACTTTGTTTTATACTATGTAGTGAATATTAACAAGAACAAAGTTATTATTAAAACCAGAAAACTTCAGTTAATTAAAAAGTTTGAAATAGATCTGCAAATAAACTTTTTCTATTACAAGTTATATTTGTAAGGTGACGATTTTCTTATTCGAAATGTTTGAAGTAGAAATAAAATTATTTTTTTTCATAAATAGACTTTGGATTAAGAAGCTGAACTTTATAAAAGTTAGGTCTCTTTGACAAAACTTTTTTGATATAAAAGGGAAACGAATATCTTTTTTTGTTTTCTTTTGGTTTTGTCCTCTGAAAGCTCTGATAAATATGACTATCAAAAGGGAAAAAATTTAAAAAGGTACTCATAAAAATATATAATGCAATGATTTATTTTTTTTAGATATTTTCGATTTCAATTTCATAAATATTCGAATATTCTGTTATTAATTTAAAATACACTTTATAGAAAAAAAAAAGAAACGACATGTGGCACTCGGGGACTTCCGCGGTAAAGCTACTGCATGCTATGCCTTCAAGCCACACCTCCGCCCGTCGGAGTGGGGAGCGTGAGGTTTTTTCGTTACGAAATTTCTCGATTCGGTTCCCGCGCTCAAGGCCCGCGATAGAAGCAATTATAGCTTAACAAAAATTCTGTGATATATTTTCATTATTAACTTCATAAATTCAGATTGTCAGTTAAAATCTCTCCCGGTTATCGAATTTTTATATTCATTTAGACTGTATCTAAAAAGTATAACTAAAATATCAAATACACTAAAGTGTATTTGATATTTTAGTTATACTTTTTACAATTTTTTTACTTTTTATTATAAATAATAAAAAGTAAAAAAATTGTAAACGCCATTTAGTGAAATTCCCTTTTATGTTAAAAGCTCTCTCTAATTCACACCTCCCAAGAGCTTTTCAACTCGTGTTGAGTGGATAGCGTTTTTCTTTAGCTTTTTCTGCTTAACTAGCTGTTCACGTGACTTGACGTTCAGTTTTTCCATAATATCAATTGTATTGTTTTAATTCCTTCCTTTTTTAAGTTAAACCTCTATAGGCGCGTTAGGAGTAAAATTTCAGGGTAGCGTCATGGCAATACCGTCACGTCATGGAGTAAGGTGACTATTTTGGTATCTTTGAATCTTGCCAAAAATATTTCACTTCTGACACGTGTGGTCGGCTCACACGTTCTTTTTTGTTCGGCGCAATTTTTTATCGAAATCGGTCCAGACGTTCGCGCGTGATGCCGTGACCAAGGGAAACAGGGATACATTTTTATAGAGATAGAGGTTATACAATAAATATAAGGTTATACAATTTTTAAGAGAAATTCAAATTTTAACAATGCTTCGCAGTTTTTAATAGGACTAGGATTACGAATAATAACCAACTTATCCTAGACTAGCTGCTCCGCGCGGTTTCACCCCCGTGGGCCGTGGCTCCACTTCTGTTGGTCGTTGCATGATAATATATAGCCTATAACTTTCCTCGATAAATGGGCTATCTAACACCGAAAGAATTTTTCAAATCGGACTAGTAGTTCCCGAGATTAGCGCGTTCAATCAAACAAACAAACTCATCAGCTTTATAATATTAGTATAGATTGGTTTTACCTACTTGTAGATCCGTCGTTCTTAATACATTTTCCATATTTGTACCATCTTTACGTAAAAATAACCTGACCTATGTAGATCAATCCCCTCATAGGAGGCCCGTGTCCCAGCAGTGGGAACGTATATGGGCTGATGATGATGATGATGATGTAGATCAAGCTATTTTTAACAAAAAGTGATTACTGTTCTATATTTAACAAATGTTATAAAATAGCATAATATTGATGCTTCGATTTATAGCGTCAAATAAAAATAATGAGCTTGAGTTTGAACATAAATTGATGCTATAATTCATGGAAATCGGTTCACATATCCGATCAAAATATAACTTTATGAAAAATGTTATGCTCGAACTTTTGCAATTAATTTTCGTTCCGGGAATAAACGATTTTTCAAATATAATTCATATATTTTTAACAAGCTCATGTTTACTGAAAACCAACGCATGGTTTATTGATTACGATATAAAAATGGCATGTTACGTCAAAAATAACTATCTTTTACAGTTTTAACGTTTCAGCTTATATACCTAAGTTTTACCCGCGTTTCTCCGCTCCTGTTGGTTTTAGCGTGATGTTATATAGCCTATATCCTTCCTCGATAAATGGGCTATCTTACAACGAAAGAATTTTTCAATTCGGACCAGTAGTTACTGAAATTAGCGCGTTCAAACAAAGTGAAACATATGTGATATTACTCTTCCACATAGGAATACGGTTCATTTTTTATTAATCCATACTATCTACTGACATTATTAATTCGAAAGTAAATCTGTTTGTCTGTCTGTCTCTTCTTCGTGTTATAACCACTAAACTGATTTGATTGCAATTTGGAACAAAGATAGTTTTAAACTTATGAAAGAACAAGGGTTATCCCGTAAATCCCAAGAAAACGGAAACTTTGCGGGTTTTCTTTTGACTACACGGGCAAAGCCGCGGGCGGAATGCTAGTCTACTATTTAATGATATATACGTGTTTATTATTGTAAATAAGAACTAGAAACCTTAACAAAACTGCTGACAAAGAAAATATTGCTGACGTAAAATACTCAGCTGCTTAGTTGTTCAAATTCGTTCGAGAACTATGCAGTTCTGAATGGTTAGGTATTTATTTTAGATTTACGAACACTGCAGTGTATCATGAAGCAAATAAAATATTTAGGGCTGATTTTTCAATCGTTGCTTAAAATTTATTCAACAATTTCAAAAATGTATTATAATTTTCCGTATTGTGTTTTATTGGACCAATAAATTTTAACCAAGGATTGCAAAATCGGCCCTTAGTTTGGTATTTCTTTTTCTAAAGATTTTCTCGTTGTAAATTAAGATATTGTAAAATTGTATATTAAACGCGCTTTTTTAATTCATGTTTTAAATCCGTTAAAATTACTTTTATTGCTAAACTAGCTATCCGCCCGCGGCTTCGCATGCTTTATCTAAAACCTAATAAATTATATACCAAAACCTTCCTCTTTAATTTAATCACTCTATCTATGAAAAAAACGCATCATAATCCGTTACGTAGTTTTAAAGATTTAAGCATATACACATAGGGACAGTTAAAATGACTTTGTTTTATACTATCTAGTGATACAAAGATCATTATTTATCATACTTTGTATTTATGTTTGAATTTGCCAAATAAGTACAAAATATCGTCTTGTTGTAAATTGAGATAAAACCAATTTATTACATTACTTATCTTTGATCAAAAAATTATTAAATACTTTATCAAGCCTGTAGTTTGGAACAAAGCAAATTCATTTCAGAAGTTAGTGAACTGTAAAAGTTTTAATGGTATCCCGAAAATATTGAGTAATTTAGTTTGTAGGGGTTACTTTATTATTTTAGTAAATTTTGTGCGCTAAATGTTCAATTACTTTTAGAAAACGACCAATATAGATTAAAATCAAAAATATTTGTAGGTAAGTATATTGTGTTATGTACATGTCGTGGCCATGTATCGATGCCAATGATCGATCATTTCATGAAGTGAGCAAATCTACGATATGCCCACGACATATTAATATTATAGAATCATTATCATATTTCACTTAACTTTTTATTGTACTTAAAATAAATAACGTTATTTTTATAGGGACAAAACATTCAGCGTGTGTTGCAGAAGTTTCTGCAACCCTGGTGTAAAGATAAAGATGCACAATAGTCCATTTTCATAAAAATATGCTTAAATTAGATTATGAAATAGATCCTACCTGTCTTCAAGCACACGAGGCTACGGCAGCAGTCCCCATTGCGGATACAGGGGGAGCTGTAGCAGTAGGTCTGGTCAGCATAAAATATAAAGTAATGCTAACTTATTATGAAACGAATCCTACCTGTCTCCAAGCACAGCCCACGACAGCAGTTTCCATAAGCAAATAGACTCTATTCATAAAGACATGCTTAATCTAGATTACGGACTAAATCCTACCTGTCTCCAAGCACATGAGGCCACGGCAGCAGTCCCCGTTGGTGATGCAGGGGGAGCTATAGCAGTGGGTCTCATCAGCGTCCTCTATGCGGTTGCCTTCAAGGGCCTCCGCGTAGATCTCTTCGGGTTCCACCTAGGAAATAATTACCCTTAGTAATTAATATCCTCAACAATTAATAAAACTCGAAATTGTATTGTAGACTAGTCATATTTTTTATTTGTAATCTATGAAGTATATAAGTAAATAGTGCTGATTGGTAACTAATCTAAATATAATAATAATACTTAATCACTAGGATCTTTAAAAACGGCACATTCAAATCATTATTTTTTTTAAATAATAAGATGCTATGCGTCATCCTGGAATGGCAGAAAGACGCGGGTTCGATTCCGACCTCGTGATTTTTTTCTATTCTTTAAAAAAAATCTTTTAAATTATTGTATAATAGTAAAAAAGTGGTTAGCATTTGAACTTAATGGTAATAAACTAATAATTTCTAGTTTACTGGTTAGGTTAGGGGTATTCGGTTATAGAATGCCTGTCCTGTGTCCATAGACATCAGAAGCTGTTTGATCTGTGACATATAGGAGCTTTAAAGGTCTTCATCAAAGAGGTCTACTTCAACTGTTTAAAAATAAACTTCATTCAGTCGTGTTCACTCAATGCCCGCTCATGCATGGCTAAAATCCTTAGTTTCGTGATCCATACACGTGACCTTTATTAAATAGGTTTATGGCGTGTTCATGACGTATATAGTTAATTTTAAAGTTGATAGAGTAATTATTATAGATTAAGGGGGTTTATGTAGAGCTAGAATGTGCGAAGATTTATGTGTATGTATGACATAATAATTAGCCAGAAAAATATATAGAGGGAGTTTTAATTGGTTAGGCCGTTAGGGTAAATAAAATTCGTAGTCTCTAAGATGATGATGTTTATTTTAGTAAAGGTGATGATGATGATGGTCATTTTGGAGTTGGGGGAAACTAAAAAAAAACGAAACCACACATAAATTTATTTGTTGTTTTGTTCAGTTATGTGTGTGTGTGTGTTGGAATAAATGATTTCTTTCTTTATAAAAGTGACTACGTTATTGAGGAAAATATTCTGAAGGGATGTGAAATAGTAAATCCAATTGGAATATGAATTGAAATTTAATCTTTATAGATTTTGCATGTTAAATAGGATAGAATGCCATAACAATAATTAAATAATTAAATTTTTGAAGTGAAACTTCTTTAGGCGCGTTTAGAGTAAAATTTGGTCGCGACGTAGGTAGCAATGCCGTCACGTGGAGTAAGGCAAGATTTTGGTTTCTTTGGATCTTGCCAAAGAAGTTTCACTTCTATCACGTGTGCTTGGCACACACGATCTTTTTTTATAAATTTCATTTAAAAATAAATTGCACATGGTTTTTGTACATAATTCTGTTTATACGGATATTATTGCGTATTTCTATAACTTTACTCTACCAATCTTAATATATTATAAATCTCGTGTCACTACAATGGACTCCTAAACCACTTAACCGATTATAATAAAATTCGCACACCATGTGCAGTTCGATTCAACTTGAGAGATAGGATAGTTTAAATCTCAAATAGTTTTAGAAAAAGCGGGCGAAGCCGCGGGCGGTAAGCTAGTCACATTATAAGTTTAGCCTAGTGACGTCACTTCATAGAATTGGATCGATAAATTCATTTTCATTATTCGTAGAAGCCGATAATTACGAAAAAGGCTTTTGTAACGATTTGTAATTTATAAGTGGATTAGTGTAATTATTAATTATTGATGAAACAAAAAATAATATATATATATATATATATATATATATAAAATAATATATATCAAAAATAAAATAGGAGTGTCTATTTTTAATATTGAAATAATTGATTTTTACTATATGCATATATAAATGTATACACTGTACATAAACGAAAATAGTAATTTTTACAATTTCTGTCTGTTTGTTAGCTAATATCAGGAACGGCTGAACCGATTTTGACGTGACGTTCACTGCCGTTGCTTTAAAACTGTTGTTATAAGCTATTTTTTATAGCGACCTTCCAACAGGAAAATAAGGATTAAAAGGAAAAAACTGGGGTTAAACCGCGGGACGCAGCTAGTTTTAAAATAAGAAATAACAATCCACATACCTGTCCATATGGGTAGTGACGGTACGGGGACCTCGCGTACCCCAAATTGGCCAGCATGTCAGAGCTGAAGCGGTTGAACAGACCCCCCCAAGCGTAGCCTGACCCGAGGCAGGTCAGCACTAGTAATGCTGTGATCCCCATGTTGATACTGCAAGAGATTGTATTGTTAGTCTATTGGAAAGATAAGAAAAGAGAAGAAAGAAGACAGAAGAAAGAAGAATGAGGAAAGAGGAAAGAAGTATAAGTAGCACATCAATGAGTAACAAAAATATAACAAATAATTCGTAAACTTAAGAATTTTCACTTTTATTTTTCAATTAAAATTATAAATCAATATTTTGGGTATCAGAGTCAGAAGGAATCTGTTTATTTTTCTCAAACCATTTGTAGTTTCAAGTTTGTAAACGAATTATTTTTTTATTTATCCCAATAACTTTTGCAATTTTTCTAGTATAAGGACAAAAGTCAGAAAGAGCTAGATTCTTATTTTTAAATCTATACTAATATTATAAAGCGAAGGATATTTTGTTTGTTTGAACGCGCTGATCTCAGGAACTACTGGTCCAGTTCTTCTTCAAATTCTTTCACTGTTTGATAGCCCATTTATCGAATATATAATATATCATCACGCTAAGACCAATAGGAGCGGAGCAATGCGCATACATGTAATATGTTTGCATTAAAACGAGTAAAACTGATTTTTCTAGACTTTTCCCACTAAGAGTAGAGTTTTATATGAATTATTTAAATCGTATCAGATGATGTTTAATTATCTGCCCCAGATTTTCATTGAGATATTTTTTAGAATTTAGGGGGCTAAGATAAGTAAGTATAAGCTTCATTTTATTATTATAACGTAAATAATTGCTACTGTTGTTATTTATTTCAACTTTGTCGAAGGTGTAAAAATTTGATTTGAATAATTAGGTATGTGTAAATTAATTTGTATTGGTAATTATTTATCATAATAGAACATGTTCGCTAAATAACTACGATATTTTGTTTTTATAATATTACTAGCTTACCGCCCGCGGCTTCGTCTGCTTTGTCTAAAACCTAATAAATTATATACTAAAACCTTCCTCTTGAATCACTCTATCTATTAAAAAAACCGCATCAAAATCCGTTGCGTAGTTTTAAAGATTTAAGCATACAATGGGACATATGTACAGAGAAAGCGACTTTGTTTCATACTATGTAGTGACTATCAAGGTCGATAGAGTCAGAAATTTTGCAGCTCTCTGTTTTCCTTGATTGCTGTTTAACTTGATTTTAAATAAATCCACATAGATTTAACAGAAATTGGATTTTTAACTAACATAAAAAATTAAAATTAATTATATCGACTCTCATGTTTACGTTATATTATCTACGTAATAAATAAAAAAAAATAGATAGATCTACGTTTGCGTTTTACAGTAAGGAACTGTAAAACGCAAACATATTTGTTGTATACCTATATCTCAAAGGACAAGTTATATTTGCCACCGTAAGATTGTAAAATTGTGCATTCGAACCTAACAATGTTTATAATTTAACGTGACACATTCATCAAAAAACCGATTTCTCTGTTAAAGTTTTTATTTTAGCGTACTCTGTACATAAAGGTGTAGGGTAAACGCAGCTATCAACGACCCATCGAAAATCTGAAGGTATTACCGACCTATAAAAGTAATTCGAAATTTAAACGTTTCCAGAACTATTCTAGCTATAGGTAGGCAAAGTTATACACGAATGTATTACTTGAGCATCGTATACTTTAACGTTAGAGTGAGTAACTGAGCAAAAAAGAGTTAAAATGCGTAAGTTGCTGCGGGGTAGCGTGGAAGCAGGACGTGTCGTACTGTTCCGTTGTTCCTTCGGGTAAGTACTGTGAGTATCTTTTTAAGACATTTACAAACAAATGACATCTATACTTTAATTTATATTACTAAATATCAATGCATTTAAGTGTCAACTTTTCATTTCTTACAACATTTTATTAATAAAAAGTAATTTGAAACGATAAAACTTAAAATTAAAATGGGACGGTGTTAGCTTCACCAGTTTAAGCCGCGGCAGGTATCAACGACCCGTAAGTCGGCAATGGCAGCAACGTAACTTTTTGTTTTATTTTCTTTTATGTTATTATATCACACTAACACAATTGGTTTTATGGACCAGTTTAAATCTAAGCTATGAGTCTTCATAAAAATCTATTAGCGACTAAACTTTTTTGTCTAGTGTTGTGTCTTTTAGCGTTGTCAATTTATACAAAGTTATGATATTTTCGAGGATCCCTATCGAATAGTTACAGAAGTAAATCATTGTTTTTTTTTTGTTTAAACAATATGCATTTGTTCATATTTTGTATTACATTAATCAATTATAATCTATTTTATAGTCTGATGATCAAATGAATTAAAATAACCATTTTTTATGGGTCGGTAATACAATTTAGGTTTATACTTACATACTTTAATACCGACCCATGTGGGTCGGCAATAGCAACTATAGGAAGCTATTACCGATCGAATAAAGATTGTTTAGTTTCTCATCTACAAATTCAAATTCAAATTGCTTTATTTGCAGAATGTAGAATAAAGATGTTTGTATATACAGATAATATTGATCCTTAAACATTCTGCTCGTAATTGAGCGTGCAAATATATTTTTATTACTTTTATGACATAATAGGTGCCTATTAAAAATTATATTTTTAGATTAAATTTAAAAAATTAAAAAAAATTATATTTTTAGGTTAAATTAACATAAAACATATAATTAGGTATATTTTTTCCAGAAATATGGAGCCACGAAAGCGGCGAAAAGTATTCAGTAAAACACAACTCGCCGAAGCAATCAATCAAATAGCATAACGAAATATCCTAGAGTTTGAAATCCTTAATTTAATATATGTACATATATTAATAGTATTATGTTGATTAATTTAAAAGATTATAATTATTTAGTTCATTACTAAAAAGTACTCATTTGTTTTATTAAAAATAACTACAATTAAAAAATACGAATATATTTGCATTTTTATTTCATTTTATTAAGATCGGTAATCATCATCATCACTAGCTTCTATACATTCCATTGCTGGAAAAAGGCTTCCTCTCACATACGATCGGGAATAGCTGCATAAAAATCGTTAATAGCTTCACAGCCATTTTTATGGGTCGGTAATAGCAACAATCGACTAAGTCACATTGTAAATTATTTTTTACAAGATAATCCTTTATTAGAATGTATTTGCTTCAATAAATACATTTTTTATACATAACACTAGCATATGAAATGAAATTATAAATCTTTAGAAGAACCAGTATACTTAAAAAATATGGTTGATTTTGAAATTGCCTTAGAGGGGTCGTTAATACCTGCGTTTACCTTATATAGATTTTTGTTAATGGCGGTCTGACTATTAAAACAGCAAGTATATTTAAATACTACATTGTATTATTTTATATTGATTTATAGAGAAAAAGACTATTTCACAATATTTAATCGATTTTCTTATATTTTCTTGTCATAGAAAGCATTTAAAACATTTCTTACGCAATAAAATTACTTGCAGTGTGTCTTTAAAACAAATTTAGCTCGCAAACGTTCAGTACAACAAACAGCGCATTGAAAAGTTAAATTAATTTACAAAAAAGCTTTTAATTTAAAAACGGCAACTTTTTAAACAATTGAACGCCACAGGTGCTAAAAAGCACAGCGTACAGATTAAAAAGCATTTTGCGAAAAAAAAGAACAATATTAATTACGCGCGCATTTATAATCTGTCATTCAATTGGCGCGCGAATTTTTTTTATTCAGCCTGTCCTTGGAATCGTTTTTTTTAAATGTATACTTACCTACAGAGTATTTACTTACCGGTACATGGTCTGTCCTGTCCGACGTCCTGGCTACGACTGTGGATCTATACAAGGGTGTTAACTGCGCATGGTAGGAATAGTTAGGGCGGGAACATCATGTAGGGATGGCAAAGCGACTTTTCGTCGCGTGACGTCAATGGATTGTCGCAATGTTTTAGATAAAACATACAGTATAGTTTATATAATAAAGTATAGACTATGCTTCTTCTCGTAATACAAAGCTGAAAACTGAAGTTTGTGTGTTCATTTGAACATGCTAATATCAAGAACTACTGAATCGATTTCATATGTTCTTCAACCTAGTAAGGGATAATTTGATTAACATTTTTTTATTTATTTACAGTGTTATGTTTCATATCATGTCTAGAAGTAAAGTAATGATATATTTTTCTTTCAGGCGCACATGAACTAAATAAATTCTTTAAAATTTAGTTCATTGTTTTTTTATTATATTCACCACCGTTAGATGATGAAAAGATTTTAGTACAATAATGTAAATTATTATATTTTGAGAGCTTTACATTACATGCAGTCTAATGTAGGTATTTATTGGGTTTGCCCTATTGATTTTAACAAAACCTTTGCAAAATCCCTTTTTAAAATATTTATAAATACACACTCATATTATCACACTCGTTATTTGTTTTATTGTGATTTACATAATATTTGTTTTTCCCTTAATATATTTTATTCTAGCAATAATGTAGGCATGCAAATTAACTAATATTATTATCTCCGTTTGATGTTTTTATTTGAATTACTATTGATGTAAGTTCTTAGTCAGTCATTTAATTAATACCAGAATTAAAATGTTTCAAGGAAGCTTTTCCAAGGCACCTACAAAATATTGAAAATCTATTGATCAGCTCTATTTATAACTCTCTAATGGCCGATTTTTCAATCCTTGGTTAAAATTTATCCGTCCAATAAAGTATTACACAAACATTTTAAAATGTCACCTGTAAACTGTCAAATACGGAAAATTATAATACATTTTTGAAATGATAGTTTAATAATACGTTATTCGATGAATAAGTTTTAACCAAGGATTGAAAAATCAGCTCTAAATCAATAAATATATTAGAGTAGTAAACCTCAGTTAAAATGACTAGCCAAAATGTTTATAACATACATAATATTCTGCTCTCTCTTTAGCTTCAAAGTATACAAGCGTCATCACCAAACAACCTTGAAAATGTTGCAAAAATTTGCGATTTTTAGTCGCAGCCTTGTCGCTACAATATAAACCCTCCTTTACACAGCTGATATCCGGTACATTAAAACATTTTCGCGGAAGCAATCCTATTTTTATTCCCCTTATAATTTATTAAAGTAAAGATTAATAAAGTGAAATTATATGTGTAAATATTCGTCTTTTTATTAGTACGTTTTGTAGTTCTTAGGCGCGTTGTGCGTATAATTTCATGGCAATACCGTAACGTCATGGATTAGGCGACGATTTTGGTATCTTTGAATCTTGCCAAAGAAGTTTCACTTCTAACACTTGTGCTCGGCACACACGCTCTTTTTATACCTATTTTCATTGCTTGGTAAAATCATGAAACAGAATTTAGTATTGAAACTGTATTGAACACTTTGACCTTTAACTTGATTCACGTTTGATTGTAGGTACATTTTCTTTATTCTGAAATGTTTTTTTAGTTAGTGTTTAAAATAATATGAGCGTTTTTTGTCGAAGGAATAATATAAGAATTTAATAATGGTGTAATATATGTCTATGTAAAATTTTAACTATTTCCTTTAGTTTCTGAACACAATATACCTACCTATTTTCTACAATAATATTATAAAGAGGAAAACTTTGTTTGTTTGTTAGTTTGATTGTAATGAAATAGGCTGATAAACTACTGGACCGATTTTACCATTCGAAAGCTCTTTCACCATTCGAAAGCTACATTATCCACGAGTAATATAGGCTAGGTTTTATCCCGGAAATCTCACGGGAACGGGAACTATGCGGGTTTTTCTTTGAAAACGCGGGCGAAGCCGCAGGCGGAAAGCTAGTATTTCATACTCTTAATGGCTATATATACCTACATACAAATCTTATGTAATAGTAGAGATATATGATAGAGTTTTCAATTCTCTTTTTTAATCGGTCGAGTAGAGTAGAGACAGAGAGATAGAGTAGAGTTATATTAGTTTAGATTTATACAAAGTAAGCTAGCTTTCCGCCCGCGGCTTCGCCCGCGTTTTCAAAGAAAAACCCGTTCCCGTATGATTTCCGGGATAAATCCTATCCTATGTCCTTTCTCGGGTATCAAAATATCTCTATACCAAATTTCAAGCAAATTGGTTCAGTAGTTAAGGCGTGATTGAGTAACAGATAGACAGACAGAGTTACTTTCGCATTTATAATATTAGTATGGATAGCAAAAGATCCTCGAGTAATATGAAATATTGCAATATAATGTATCTTTTTATTATTATATTATATAAGATTATAACCTAAGACGTAATGATGTATGAAACTAAATCCACTGTATATCAGTTTTGTACTTTTGTGTCATACGACATTGAAGACCCAAATTACCTATTATTATAGCAACATGGATGTATGGTCACATTTTGCGTGAGTGAATCGGAACGGGGTTGGTGACCATACGTTTGGAAAATGTGGAATTCTTAATATTAAAAGAAACAGCTTATTTGTTTTTAAATACTGTATTGTTTTAGTGTAGAGCACTTATTATTTTGTGTATGTATCTCTGTGTGGATAGAGAGTGTAAGTGTGTTTGTTTGTTCGTATACGTGTTATACGGAATAAAACCATTTTTACAAATTTGTTACTTATACTGAAAGGAAAGAACATTTTTTTCCGACACATATTAACACTGAAGCACCATTTTATCAATGTTTGTTTTGTTATAATACTTATTGTTTGTTTTTATTTAACATCATTCAAACGTAATGTATTATTTCTACGTGGCATAAAACAAATTTTGTCAGACCTTATAATAAAATAGTTGTAAAAATGTATCTGTGAATTTGATATTCGGTTTATATGTTGCGATCATTTGACATTTAAAAATCAATAACACAAAGCATGGACGCAGTAACAAAATTGAATGACTCTCACCCTCCGCCCACGGCTGTGACGTTCATCAACTACCTATATTTTAGGGGACATTGTGCCAAATTGTCGTATGTTGGTGAAATTACGTTTATGTCACCGTAAAACTGTAAATTCCGTTAGATTATAATCGTCGCCTCACAACCTGCACCTGACCGTCTTTTGGGAATTATATTATCAGCATCCTACTTATCCTACTAATATTATTATAAATACGAAAGTTTGTGAGGATGGATGTATGTGTATGTGTATGTTTCTTACTCTTTCACGCAAATACTAGTGAACTATTAAATTTAGCACACATATAGAGAATAACTTGTAACGCCGCGGGCGGAATGCTAGTAATACATAATTGCGATGTATACTTAAGAAAGTCTATTGAGAAATATTGCGAGCAAATGTTTCGAATCGAAAGTTGTCGACATGTACATACTATGCTATCCACCTAGGAATAGGTGTCAGATTTTTTTTTGAAGTGAAAACTTCTTTAGCGGCGTTGAGCACTTTTTCTGTAATGGGTATAAAATCTTAAACTCGCGTCAGGACACGTAACCTAGACGAAAAAGCGTAAGACGGATGCATGGAGAGAACTCAACGTTAATAATCAAGTTTTCACTTCTGCCGGCACTCCCGGATTGCAACCCGTCTTTTTTTTTATAATATTCTAGATAGCTCTTAGCCTGCGACCTAAAAAAATTTACATTGTCTTTTTATAATATGTCTCTCTCGCCTCTTTAAGTTTATAATTAAAATTCGATAATTTTAATTTCAACTACAAACAATAAGATTGTTATTCCTATAACGTTAAATTTATATCAAACCGACAAATGCTCATTCTAACCCCACGTACTAAATTATTTTAGTGAAAATAGGCGTTGAGCATTCTTTTGTTGTTCTTAGTGCGTACTGCGTTCGAAAAGATTCTATGCAATGTTCTAATACTGAACAACACTGAATACGAGTTTTCGTTTACACTAAAAGATCACGAAAGAATGCTCTTGCTCCAGCTCTAGCTCTATGTTCGTTTAATGTAAATGCACCGGTAAAGGAATACATTGTAATTTTGAAAAAAAAAAATATTACTATTTTTAAATACAACTAGGTTTAAATTAAACATTCAATTAAATGATTCAACAATTTATTAAATATATAACAGCTTACTCTAGATAACAAGTAAGATTAGCGTCTATATTTTTAAAGTAACAAGTTAAGCACGGCTTGAACGACCATAACAACCAATTGGAGTAACCCTGGTAACAGACTGCCGCCAATGCCAACCAGAACGTCGTCTGCCAAGTCTGTGATCGCTGATACCAAAGTTGAGAGTAGGTTTTGCATGTTGGCAACCCCTGAACTAGGAGTCGAAGGGTTCGCGCCAACCGCATATTCTGGCAATGATCTCAAGAAGTTCACAATGGCCAATGCTTGAGAATATAACTTCAATAAAGAAGTTTCTAAAGCGCTTAAATCGACTGGAATCAAACAGCTGATGGATGGCGGGAGGGTGTCGAAAATTGACAGTAGAGATAGAAGGAGGTTGTATACGTTGTTCAGTAATGGTAGTAGGATGTTCACTAGAGGATATACTGCTGGCAGTTGGACGGATGTCGCGGTTACTGGTCGCTGAAAAAAAAACTCGTATTTAGAAAAAAAAATTTAAATTACAATGGAATGTTAAAGATGGATCAGGGTGACAGTTGCTGTCCCTTTCTTTTTCTAGAACGATATAAATTGGAGAAAAAGAGACAGTCTATATTTATTGAGAGTAATATTTGTAAGTGTATCTAATTCCCTTGTGATATCGGGTCAAGTTATAAATTTTGCTGATCGAAATAATTTTCCAGGCACATAGATAATAAAAAACTATGCTGAAATGCTGAATTTTTTATACTATTTTTTTTCTGCAATACTTAAGTTTATTTAAGCTCTTACAATATTATATCCATACTAATATTATAAATGCGAAAGTAACTCTGTCTGTCTGTCGGTTACTCAATCACGCCTAAACTACTGAACCAATTTTCATGAAATTTGGTATAGAGATATTTTGATACCCGAGAATGGACATAGGCTACTTTTTATCCGCAATCGGGAAAATGACGCAATCCCGGAAATCCCACGGGAACGGGAACTATGCGGGTTTTTCATTGACTGCGCGGGCGAAGCCGCGGGTGGAAACCTACTTATCTATGTCCATGAAATCTATTTTTAGTAATTTAACATTGTTGGGGTCTTGCAGATTTGTATTCGTATATTTTTTCCTTTGTAAAGAATGTTCCAGAAAGGTACTTATTTTTATCAAATTTAATTGTGGAATCCAGGAATTGGAAGTTCCAGCGTACCTTGATCTCTAATCCCAATATACCGTCATACAACAACAGCTCTACTCTTTCTGGTTTTTCTATTAAACAAAGATGTGATGGAACATCTTTCTAATTTAGAAATAAAAATGGTGACTACCAAACTCACCATAAGTAAACAAACGGCTACAAACAAAAACGCAGCACCGATTTTTCGACCCATTTTTGTAAATAAAAAAAAATATTTACCGAAATGACCTATTCCCGACTACCAGACCGTTTTTTGTGGCGCTTTTGTAATAAACACATATTTTATATAATCATTTGTTTCAATATTTTGTGTCAATAGGTATTGATAAGATTGTAATTCAAAAATTTCTTAAGCGATTCTTTATTGCGCATATCTAACTATCGCATTCTATCAAAACATAGTTCGTTTTTACGTAATTATGCAAAATATCGATCGAATTATAACTGATAATATATTATTTATTAATTTCTAATCGCAAGCCACTAAATTAAATGCCAAATAAGATTATATTAATAACATTCTTTTTCTAACAATTCTAAACTTTACGATCATTTTTTTTTAATTATTTATATTTCACTTTATACGTACGGCCTCCTAAATCATCATCATCATCAGCTCTATATGGGACCCGGGCCTCCCATAAGGGTACAAGCCATAGTCCACCACGCTGGCTAGGTGCGGGTTGGCAGATGTCACATGTAGTCAATATTTTTGATTCTTTGTGTCCTCACGATGTTTTCCTTCACTGTTCGAGCTGTGGTGAAGTTATAACATGCACAGATAAATTGAAAAATACTAAAACCTTCCTATTGAATCACTCTATCTATTAAAAAAAACCGCATCAAAATCCGTTGCGTAGTTTTAAAGATTTAAGCATACAAAGGGACATAGGGACAGAGAAAGCAACTTTATTTATACTATGTATGATATCTGCAAAGTCTGCAAATTGTAGAGTCAATTTCTTGATTTTTTATTTTAACAATAAACGAAGTAAATAAGACAGAGAATCTTATATTATCTCGTTTCTCCTTAATGGCCTACTTTTTAGGAATTCGTAATTTGTACAAGTTATCATTTTTTTTGTGTGTCGTCTCTAGATGTTAGCCAGAAGGGCTTCTACATCGGCGTGGGTGGTACCAGGGTGAACTGAAGGTTCACTCTGGTAGCGACATGCGCAAGGGAAAATATTATATCAAATATGTTAGAGACATTCGTATTTTTTGTGGAAATTATATTTATAACCCATTGAGCCCCTAGCGGCCCAATCGGTCCACGACACAATAGATTTTCTATTGTGTCTGTGATTCCGGGGCCTGAGTTATGCACCTAGTCATCTCACGGTTCGGTTCTTATTACTATAGTAAAATATAATTTACAGCTAATAATAATAATGCAAAGTATGCAAAACGATGCATTCGAAAAATATATTTCGACTGGAAATACTGAATTGAAGTTAACAGACCAAACTCTATGGTCCCATTTTAATACAAAGAAAAATAAATTTAAAGGTCTTATTATAAATATTGGTCACGCAAACTTTTCCGCCAGAGGCGTTCCCGCGTTTTCAAAGAAAAAGCGCATAGTTCCCGTTCCCGTGGTATTTCCGGGATAAAACCTATCCTATGTGTTAATCCAAGTTATCCTCTATATGTCTGCTAAATTTCAAAGAAAAATTTTCAAAGAAAAAGCGCATAGTTCCCGATCCCGTGGGATTTCCGGGATAAAACCTATCCTATGTGTTAATCCAAGTTATCCTCTATATGTCTGCTAAATTTCAAAGAAAAATTTTCAAAGAAAAAGCGCATAGTTCCCGATCCCGTGGGATTTCCGGGATAAAACCTATCCTATGTGTTAATCCAAGTTATCCTCTATATGTCTGCTAAATTTCATTGCAATCGGTTCAGTAGCATTTGCGTGAAAGAGATACATCCATCCTCACAAACTTTCGCATTTATAATATTAGTGGGACTAGTAGGATAGGATCTTCGATACTGTCAAGGCCAAAACCATTGTTAATATATTCGTACAAATATTTTCGGAAATCCGTAACAATAACTATTGTTTAATAAAAAAAACTTTGATTAAACTGCTTTCTACATCTATTCTTCGCAATTGTTGCCAAATCGGAAGTAATAATAACATAAAAAACTAATCTATTGCATATATTTATGCAAGAATAATTTTAAAACAATGATAACATTCGTTTATATAATAGTAACACTATTTTTATAGGCAAGTTGATATATTATTTAGATAAGTATAGTCTGTATTACGTTTGAATGTTAAAAGTTTCGTGGTTTTAATTTTGGTTAGTATCTTTTATTTACGTTGAATCTAGATTGATTTAGAACTAAGTGAGATTACATTAATATTTTTAGCCAAAATTTTCTTTTTATCGTGGTTTAATAGAGCAAGATAATTCAATTTACCTAATTGTTTAAAATAATCATAGTGATTATCATAGTCGAAGTACCTATCTACACTGCATTTATTATAATCTATGTGATTTTAAATTCTCTTCATTTTTTTTCTCTTTGTGCAAAATTTGGTTACTCCGGGGAGCTAAAACTTAAGTTTTTCCGCAATCGCAGCGACATTTGCGACCGCTAGCCGAAACACGAATTCTTTGAAGCAATTTTGTCGTTATCTGAGTTTATTGTCTACTGTTTTACATTAGGATGTTGGTAGTCTTTCAAAATCTGCATTATATTTGGCTTACTTAGCAGATATTTGTCAGGATTCAGAGACTCTACCTATATATTTTGTTTTAACAGCAATTTTCCAGTACATTTGATTTTTTATTTTAATTTAAAATATTTATCTCGTAACGGCAGTGTGTTATTAAGTCAGTAATTCTTATATATAATAGGTATAGATAACTTTAATCATTGAAGATAAGGAATAGATCGTTGTCTCTATACGAGAGAAATTTACCAATTCTCTTTTAGTTCGATACATAAATATTTGATAGTCTTTGACATTTCTAAAGTAAAGACTAAAAATTCCTTTTTTAAAATTGGCCAAGTCAGGGAACTTATATCTAGCCTTACGTAATCAAATCATTATCTTTTTATTTACGTAGGTATTTTATTTTACAAAAGCAACATTAAAATTATGAAACTAATTTCGTTAATAGTCCATATCCTCTTTACAAACTATGTTTAACAGAAACTATTTCATACTGTTTATTACTAGATAATCTGTTTGTAATTTGTAAGAACCATTTTACCTTGTAGATAATAATTTAAGCTAAAATATTCTTTTTTCTTCCAGATTAAGAACGCAAGTGCGATGATACCAGCCTACTCAGTCTCGGCTTTACGCCTTGCCTTCGACGAAATATCAACTGTACTACCAATAGCAAATCAACTAGCTTGCCTGTTGATTCCATTCCTTATCAACCTTATAAATAACCTGAATAACCTTTCAAATATAGTACAGAATCTAACGCCTGCTTTACTACCGTATTTTGGATGTACACTGCCTCTTTTGTATGCTACTTTAACAGATTTGACGTCCGTTCTGTTTCTGTATATTAGTGTGTTAATATCATTGTTCAGATCTAATGTTTTGGCTGCTCCAGGATTACTGTTAGGTTTAGTATCTCAAGTACTCAATTTGGTACTGAGTTTGTTAACTGGCTTGTCTGATGGTAGCGGCTTACTTTCCGGGTTGTTGAAATTGATCACAAATGTTCTCGTTGAGTTGGAGAAATTGTTAATTTAAGTGTTTATTAAAGTGTTTTGTTTGTTATCTGTTTGTTTTATTTGTGCTGTAGTTTTTTAATGTATATACCAAATATAGTTTTACTATTACTTACTACTGTGTTGGTTTATGCAAGGTTTAATAACCCTGTCTATTGCATTTGAGAAACATTCTCGTCTGCAATGAAAAAATATTGTGTTTCTGAAAGTTTTTTACCTGTACGCTTTTTTATGTAGGTACTAGCGGTCCGCCCCGGCTTCGCCCGTGGTACATGTTTACTTTTTCTCTACATAAGACCCATCCTCGTACTTCAAGAAATATAATAAAAAAATAATTTGGAAAATCCAAAAGTGCACGCCTCATAATCTCATCCTTTTTTTTTTGTTTGTTTATTTAATAACAATTAAACCACATCGAATCAGACCCTGAAAAATGAAAGGGTTCTATTCCTGAGCATACTCAAGCGTAAGAGAAAAAAAAAGACTCGATTAGTAAAGTATTTCGGTCGCTATCGTGTTAACAAGAAAATCCTCCGCACATACAGACACACGGACGTCCAAGACAGAACTTTTTAAAACTGTTTTTTAACTAGTTTAAATAACAAAAATGACATCAAAAATATCATGAATGTTAAAAATAGTGTTTTTTCTTAATATGTGTGTGTAAGTATTATCTTACAAGTGCAATGTATGATACATAAAGACATTTTAAGTTTGAAAAATCAGATGTTTTGCGCGAAGTGACAGTAGTACCCACCTCAACGCTTCGCTTATGAGGCGTGCAATAATTATCGAAATCAGTTCAGCCGTTCTCGAGTTATGCGCTTACCAACACATTTTGCGATTCATTTTAATATATAAAATTATGTACCTTATAGAAAGTTATTTATCTTCTTTGAAACAACAAAGCAACTTGAAACAAACCAAATATCTAAATTATTACAAAATAGAGACGTCGTTTTTTATTTCTAATTATTAAAATCGATTTAGTAGTTATACAGTAAAATTAATTCCTTTATATAATAATATACTCTATTCTAATAAGGATGGAGTATATTTTAACAGACGCGACGATCTCCGACGAACTTAATACAGAGTATATAATATCATTGATTGATTTTTATCTACTCGTAGATAGGTTATGAAATAATAAAAAATAAGATATTTTTCATTATTTAATCAACAACTAGTACTACAAGATAATAAAACTAGTTTCAGTCTTTATTTATAAGGTAGCGTAACTAACTTCAAATCAAAAATAAAGAGAACACAAAATATAAAGTATACATATGGTTAGGGAGCCAGGTGCAAATTTGGTTAATTATTTCCTCTCAAGAGATAATTCGTCAGACGCATCAGAGTAAAGCCTCGTGAACGTCAGCTGGCGCTCGGTTGGGGGGGTGAGCGGTTGTAGCCTCCCACGCACGTAGGAAAAAAAAATACATTCATTCATTTCCTCTCAGCTAAAAATTTGTCAAATTGTAGCTAACCCAATATCTCAACGAAAAAAAATAATCAGCTTGTTACAACATGGTGTATTATACGTCAGCTGGTGACTCGAACATGAAAAAAATAAAATTATTTTCCGTGATTTCCTCTCAAACTAAAATTTACCTGATGATAGCTTATATGTAACTGTGGATATATATATAGGTCAGCTGGCTGTATCTGGGTGGAAAAACCGTCAGCTGATACTTTGAAAGTTATTACATAGGAGTTAGACAGAGGACAGAAGCATCTATTGCCAATTTATATGCATCAACTTACTAGGTTTTCCTCGAATTATTGCTAGCTGATTTTTTTTATTTATCGCATCAGTATATTAACAATCAGCTCACAAATTTTCATCTGAGATGAAATGACGTATCTTTAATTATTATCGTTATTTTTAAAAATTCAAGCTTCACACGCTAGCATAATATAGACAGTAATAAGGTACTTGGAGGTGGTTAGTTGTGCACATGATTACACTACGTACATTCAGCCACATCGGTAAACATGTTTTTACAAATATTATAAACTGCATTTAAAAATAACTATCATAATATCATCAAATTCACATAACTACCTAAAAGTGTAACAAATATGAAATAACCCACTAAAAACATTAGTTAACTATTAATAATTATTAAAAAAATAATAGTATAATATATAATTAATAAAGTTATTACTTATATTTTACGGGGACTTATGTTGATGGAATTCCACGTATCTCGATGATTTTGTTAATGTCTCATTATATTCGAGACACCAGCTGACGCATAATACACCATGCTGTAACCAGCTGATTATTATTTTTCGTTGAGATATTGGGTTAGCTACAATTTGACAAATTTTTAGCTGAGAGGAAATGACTGAATATACTTTTTTTTCTTACGTGCGTGGGAGGCTACAACCGCTCACCCCCCCAACCGAGCTCCAGCTGACGTTCACGAGGCTTCATAAGACTATATTTTGATGCATTTTACTAATTACCGCTTGAGAGGAACTTGGTCATAAAATATGCTTCTGGCTCCCGGACCAATAGGTTTTCCCGCATTATTTTCATTTTCCAATGAAGTTGCGCTCCTGTTGATCGAATCATAATTTAAAAAAATATGTTCGTTGAATATATACAGCAAAAATATTTTTCAGTTCGAGCCTAGAGTATCTAACAGCCTATTGAATTGTACAATGATACAGCCATAAATAATCCATACTAATATTATAAATGCGAAAGTAACTCTGTCTGTCTGTCTGTTACTCAATCACGCCTCAACTACTGAACCAATTTGCATGAAATTTGGTATAGAGATATTATGATACCCGAGAAAGGATATAGGCTACTTTTTACCCCGAGAAATAGGATAGGTTTTATCCCGGTAATCCCTCGGGAACGGGAACTATGCGGGTTTTTCTTTGACTGCGCGGGCGAAGCTGCGGGTGGAAAGCTAGTAGAAAATAAATAGTTATTCTATTTGTAGAGTCGAGTTTTATCAAATCACTGAACTGAAAATCAATCTCATCTATGATCGTTTTCGAACATAGATAGGTGCTTTTCACTAGATTAATATATCGAATCTGTATCACGAATATGATTAAAATCTGTATGATCACTACATAGTATAAAGCAAAGTAGCTTCCCGCGTTTGTATGTATGTATGTTCAGATCTTTAAAACTACACAACGGATTTTGTTCATGGTGTCTCCTCCATACGTAGTAATATTATCTCAATGGTTTATATACGAAATAAAAATAAACATTAATTTCTATAATCACGTACATGTTTGAAATTAAATAGTATACAAGCCCGCAGCTTCGCTCGCGTAGTCAAAGGATTGAAAATTAGTAATTTAGGAATGAAATGTTCCTAATAAATGAATATCTATGTAGGTACTAGCTGTGCTCCGCGGTTTTACCCGCAGTGCTTCGCTCCTGTTGGTCTGAGCGAGATGATATAGGTACCTATAATATCTATAGCCTATAGCCTTCCTCGATAAATGGTCGATAACACCAAAATAATTTTTCAAATCGGACCAGTAGGTCCCGAGATTAGCGCGTTCAAACAAACAAACAAACTCTTCAGCTTTATATAATAATATAAAGTATAGATTAACGTAAGTAATTGAAATACGAATAAGTACCTAATTATTATGCTGAGTAATTTCGTTTAACCTTAACCCAGTGACCAATTTTGATTTTACTAACTTGTATATTATTTACTCGTAATCAAAACTTGATGTGTTTTGTAAAATATGAAAACGTTAATACGTAATGTACTTATTACCTTTTCATGTTATTTTTTTTCAGCCATTTTTAGATCCCACTGAAGGGACACGATTCCTATGTCCAAACAGAACTATATTCCAAGTACCTATTGATAATATTACCTGTTGTTTTTCGTCTAGGTATAGGTAGTGATACTGATTAAACAATTGCGGTCCATTGAATGAACAGTACCTATCTATTTATAAACGGTATAATATCTCGGCTTTTAATAATAGAAAAAAACAATTAAAAAACGACGTGTGGCACTCGGGGACTGCCGCGGTAAAGCTATTGCATGCTATGCCTTCTAGCCACACCTCCGTGACCGTCGGAGTGGGGAGCGTGAGGTTTTTCCGTTACGGAATTTCTCGATTCGGTCCCCGCGCTCAAGGCCCGCGGTAGAAGCTATGCAATAGCTTAATAACACTGGTCTGCAAAAAAATTTTTTTTCGCGCTCCTTCTTATTTTTGCACAAGATTATTATAGACTAGCTTCCGCCCGCGACTCCGTCCGCGCGGATGTCGGTCTTTGCGTGGATGGTTTATTTCTCCATTTTGAGTAACTCGTACAATGACATCTTATAAATATCTATTGGACCCAAATACATCTAAGCCTATAATAATACGCAACGTGTGTTCGCGGTTCTACAGAACAACGTCTATGGATAACTGAAAAATTAAGATTAATTTTTTTCTGCGTATTTTTCCAGGATAAAAAGTATCCTATTTTACGCCCAGGATAATAAGGTATAATTATACCAAGTTTCATCGAAATCGAACCGGTAGTTTTCACGTGATGTCTTCACATACAGACAGACAGACAGACAGACAGACAGACAGACAGACAGACAAAAATTTTTTTAATCACATATTTGGGTTTGGTATCGATCCAGTAACACTCCCTGCTATTTATTTTTTCAATATTTTCAATGTACAGAATTGACCCTTCTACAGATTTATTATAATATTATGTATGTAGAAGTGATACTTCTGAACGGAAATTAAGATTTAAAAAATTTGTATCACGTCTAGATTTTTTGTGGTTTAATTTGAAAGAAACCCCTTTTTTTGTTCTAAGAATACATCGTTATTTTGATAATTAGGTTTAAATATTACAAATATAATGTCAAGAAAACTATTAAAAACTATAAGATAATATAATTACACATAATTTACATTGTTTCAATTAGTAGTTTTCTTTTCTTTTAATATTTTATAAGGAGTTTCGCGACGAATCCATCAAGTAAAATCAGCAAGCTTTGCTGTCAACTTATTATCCTTATTTTACTATATTTTCAGTTAGGTTTTCCGTATCTCCTCTCAAACTTCTGGTGAAATGTTTCATAGTGGTCACCAGATACTCTTTTGACAGCTAGTGTCTAGATTTAAATAACAATTTGTAACTGATTACATAACACATCTTCCTCATTATGTAACAATACAATAATGATATTAATTCGTGGCTTATCACAACCACATAAGATTTATCTAAAATATATCTTGTTATATAGAACCAATATAACATACAACACGTACTCATAATAACGATTTTGTATGTAAATGTTTTAAAAAAAAGTTATAGATAATGTAGAATTATGTATAAAATATTGTGGTACTGTTTATGTACTTGTGTAGTATTGGTAAGTTTTGTTTATATACTAGTTATTTCATGTACAAGTAACTAGCTGTGTCCCGCGGTTTTACCCGCATTGATCCGCTTCTATTGGTGTTAGCGTGATGATATTATATAGCCTATAGCCTTCCTGGATAAATGGACTATCTAACAGTGACAAAGAATTTCAAATCGGACCCGTAGTGCCTGAGATTAGCGCGTTGAAACAAACAAACAAGCTTTATAATATTAGTATATATAGATATCATAATATATGTAGAATATTTATAAATTTATAAATAAAGTTGAGCAAAATGTTATAAGTACAGGACTTTACCTTTAATGCAACCAAAGCCGCTGGACCCACAATTAAAGCAATTATTTTGATCGATTGGGGTACAGAGTTATATTTATATTTTATATGATAATAATATTGTATCGAGGAAATAAAATTATTAAAGTTTCATCTTTTAATATAAACTATTGCTATTTTCAGGTAAAATCACAAAATCAATATCAACTAGTTTCAACATGTCCGTACAGGGCTCAAAGTTATGGAAACATTTATGGAAGCCAGCCATACGTCACGCAACCTTCACCCTACAGCCAACAGTATACAGTTCAAAATCCTGTAGCAAACTATCAACCTACACCCATCGCAAATCAATTGCAAGAAATATATTTCAATAGATTACTCTCAAATCCCGCCATACAAGCATTTATAGATCCCAGTACTAAGATTTACAATCAAAATGGTATAGAAATATCCGACCAAATTCGCCCAAAAGGAACACCAAACGTAGTTAACAATTACTTCATAGTACCTACTGATTATATTAAAAATAACGAATCCATTCAAAAAGATGTGCGACGCAATAAAAATACAATTTCAAGTGTCGGTAGTGTTACCAAAGTGCCAGCAAATATTTATGAACCAATACAGAGAAATCTAAATAATAAAAACAAAGATACAAGTTCACCAAATACTAAACAAAAAAGCACAAAGCCTAAAGATGTCAAAGTACGCGTAAGTAATAACAGAAGTAACAAAAATAAAAAGGGAACTGAAAATCTAGAATACAAGGAATCAACACCACAAAAATCCGAGAAAACACGAAAGAATTTGAATAATAAAGATATGATTCTTAATGACGAAGAAGTGGTACATATACAAAGAAATAATATGAAAAGACAAGATGATCTCACAAAAACAAAAGTTGAAGGGAATGAAAATATAATATCTAAAAAAGAGAATGAAATTAGAAACCGATGTAGAGAAGAAAGCGTTCATGAAATAAATAAAAATGAACAAAACGTAAAACAAGAAAGACAAGTAAATGCTGAAGTTCAGTTGCAAAGATCACCTTTAAAGAAGGATAAAGTAGAAGACATAAAAAGTAACACCAATTTACCTCAAAATGCATTTGATATTAGCAAAGATGGCGTTGAAGTAGATAACCGAAATATTCGCAAATCCGCCCAAAACGTTCATAATAGTCAGCCAAAGAAGAAGTCTTCAAAAACACAAGATAATTTTATGAAACAATGGATGTCTTACATAAACTCATTTGCACCAAATCAACATTTTGACTCCTTCGATTTTTCAACTGCAAATTTACCATACAATTTTGAGCAAATGTTCCAAATGCCACAGTTTTCACAATCTAGTGTTGATACTAACAGTCAAACGCACACTACCAAGAAGCGTAAGAAAAAGTCAAAAAGAAAGAATAAAAAACCTGAAGCCAAAAATTGTAATGACAAAACTAAGATAACCACTGTCGAATTAGTTCCAAAATTTATTGAATTTGAATCAGATAGCCCTGTAACAGAACATATTAGAGGTGAATTAAAAGCAAAACCTAACATAGAAACATTTACACATTCTCTAGAAGCTACACATTATTTACCTGATGTAAGTACTGAAGAATCGTTACCAATAATGTATGACATTATAGACTATTATCCCGACTTCACTAAAGACAAAATATACGCAAGCGATGAAGAAGACTTATATCTATTCCATAACAGGCATTTCTATAACATGGATGACGAGAAAGAACTTAATAGAGAAAGAAGAAGGTACGAAAAAACACACGATGATAATACAATAAAACATCCGGACAATAGAGTTAGAGTCAACGATATTCATTCATCAGATAAAGACAGTAAAAAAGCTCATTTAAAACCAGTATTTGAAGATATTAAATTCCAAACACCACCTGCTTTGCTTGAACCTGGTTTTGAAACAAAAAGAGTAAATATACGCGAAAATAATAATGAGTATCACACATATTACAATCATGAAAACAATAAACCTACGCAAAAACCTATAGAAAATCAAAGAAAAGACGTAGAAACAGTATATGCTCGTTCGAAAGTGGTTAAATATGGTCAGCAGGGAGAAGTAGAGGCAAAAGTTAAAGTTGTTTCAGAAAATGACTTCAAACATGATGGAGGACATAGACAACATGCAAGAGACAGTGATGCTACAGTTGTTTTTGCACGATCGTGGACTTAAAAGGGTTAACTTGATATTTATAGAATTTTAGTTTTTACTGTGTTAATTATTAAATATTATAATTTATGAAAAATGTGTCTTTTTAACACGCTGTTATATTATTCCTATCTAATATTATTAATGCGAAACTGTCTGTTTGTCCTTCTCTTCACGTCTTCACTACTGACGGTTCAGTTTTGGATGAAATTTACTAAAAGATAGGCGTTATACAGGTTTTCCTTTACTACGCAAGCGAAACCTTGGGCGGCGGCTATATTATACATTTTAACATAATACATAACTCATCGTCGTATTCTAACTCTTACAAGAAAATCAACGAAGTGGAATATTTTCTACGTCATCTACACTAATATTATAAAGAGGAAAACTTTGTTTGTTTGTTTGAAAGTAATGAATAGGCTCTTAGACTACTGGACCGATTTTAAAAATTCTTTCACCATTCGAAAGCTACATTATCCACGAGTAATATTATCACGCTAAGACCAACAGGAGCGGAGCCACGCGGGTGAAACCGCGCGGCACAGCTAGTATAAAAATACATTTGTATAGTCAAGCCATTATAGATGTAAATTACATTTGAGTGAAATGTTGTTTACATTCTTCAAGATTCAATTCGGGTCTTGTAAATAGAAGTAAATTGAATTTTACCCCATCTTCAGTTACTTTACTCAGGAGTACAATGTATTTTGCTACGCAGTGAATTATAAGCAAACAATGTTTTTTTTATATTTAAAATTTATTGGAATTTACTTTTATAAAAACAAATTTAAAAAAAGCGTGTGTGGCGAGCATACGTGTCAGAAGTGAAACATCTTTGGCAAGATTCAAAGATACCAAAATCGTCGCCTTACTTTGAAATTTTACTTTGAACGCCCTTCAAGTCTTCAGTTTCACTTTAAAATCTCGGATACTAATAATTAAAATTTATTTTTATCCGTAAGGAATACAATTCATATGTTTTATTATATTTTCATTAATAATCTGTGTTCATAGGCATTGTTAGATATCATTAGTTTAACTAAAATACTTTTCTTTCTTTATATTATAAAAGCTATAAATAAAATTAATATTCATAATACATATTTTAATTATGTTCAACGGCTAAGGAAGAAACAATTTTTATTTATCTTTACTAATGTTATTAAGCTGAAGAGTTTGTTTGTTTGTTTGAACGCGCTAATCTCAGGAACTATATCTCAGGCTATATATTATCATCACGCTAAGATCAACAGGAGCGGAGCAATGCGGGTGAAACCGCGGGGAACAGCTAGTAAATAATACAATGTTAATAAAAATAATAATTATTTATTTACAAACGCTTTCGCACTTATACCTAAGTTTTAAATTATTAAATTAAATACATAAAATTAAACAATGATTTTATATAAGTATAATGATCTCATGAGATGTTTGTTGAACTGATGGTAAAACATTAATTGTTATAGTTGAAATAAAATTATCTACTGACTTATTCTTAGATTTACTCCTTTTATTCGTTTTTGATAAAGACTTCGGTATTGATGAAGTATTTTCTAAAATAAAAGGATCTGGTAATAATCGTGGTGACTCTACACATGGTGGAATTACTGAAAATATAGGTACATCTAAAGATGCTTCAGACAATTCTGGTAATAAAGGTAGGTTCGTATTAGATATTTGGGGTAATGTTGAAGAATTTTCGAATGTTCCTATTGAATTATTGTTATCAATGATTTTATTTAATGAGGTAAGCATATTCGTAAATAAAACAGATGCGATGTTATTCAATGAAGTACTGATTAAAGATGAATATCTGTCATTTGGTGATTCATTGCACATTACTGGATTGTTTGTAAATGATTTTGGGGATAAATTTGGTGTTATAGCATAATTACTTATTGGAGTATTAGATAAAATAGATTGAATTAAATTTGAAGGCTTCGGATACTTCAGTTCTTCAGTATTATGTGAATTTATTGAAGAATATGGATTGCCTTTCATAGTTTTTACCTCTTCACATAATAAATTCCGTTCTGGATTGTGTAATTGTGAATCATAAACACTACTCACTCTGGTATATACTTGAGGTTGTTCAGGTATTATTGGCTTAGCTGATTCTGTATATAGCCCAGGCCTTTGAATTACAGTCGGTTGTATGGGTTTTGGAAGTATGTTTATTGGAGAAGCCTTAGGTTGTTGCTCGATGTTTTGATATTGTGGTATACTGGAAACTGGATAAGGGTCATCGCTGTTTTGAATAGAGTTAACAATGTTTGCATTGTGGGTAGGGTTTAAATTGCGAGGAGCATTTTGTGTTGTACTTCCTTGTGTGTTTACAGCTTTGCTTGGATCGATGGTCTGAAGTCGTTGAGCGATTTTGTTAGATATAAGATAATAATTAGCGTAATTATTTATTGGTTCCGATGTTAAAGCAGGCACTAACGGCACGTCTCGTCTTATATAGTTGTTGTTTAAATTGAACTCTTTTGGTGTATTGGTGAAAATACCTCCTGCTTTTTGTTCAGGGTTTGTTTTGATTTCACAGATATTTTGATTCAAATTATAACTTTGATTATCTTCGTTGATTGTTCTTGTGGATGTAGGTAATATATAGTTTTTCTCGTTTGATTCTTGAATACCGTTTAATGGTTCCTTCTTCTTATAGTTATTTAGTATAAAATGATCACAATTTTGTAATGTGTTTGAACCTTGATTAATAAACGAAGGCTCGTTTTCAATTCTTTTAAAGTATTGATTCGGATTTGCAATATTCTCTTCATTATTTATTGCTTTGATATCTTGAAATGAAAATTGTTTGTTACCTCTTTCTGTACATTCTTGTATAGAATGAGGAACATTATTGTTATAATTAATTAGCTTCATATAATTTGGCAACCAATCTAAACTGTTTTTTAATTCATTCAATGCGGAATTGGTTGTGAACGTGTGATTTGTTTTATTATTCAGTGTTGGAAGATAATTTGAAGAACTCTGTATAAATGAAATTAGATTTCTGTTATCTTTGGTATAACATTGATTATGTAACGCAGAATTTGTACTTGTTTTGTCCTTGAATTTATTTAATTCTGGTAATTTATTTTCATCGTTTATTGTTTCGTATTTTTGTTTATTTTCAGTACATTTTATTGATTGAATTGGTGATTGCGCTAAAATATAACGTTGTTTTATTTTCTCAATTTGTTTTTGTAAGTCTTCATTGCTCATACTTAACTCCATGTTTAGTTGTTGGTTGTTTCTTGAATTATTTAGATGTTCTGAATCTATCTTACCTGTAGATAATTTTGGTGTATCGCATATTCTATTGTTTTCGTTGTTTAATTTCTTTTCATTTGAAAACTGGGTACATTCTTCGTTGTTTGGTATATTATAAGACTTAGATACTACGCCTTTTAAAGGATCTTGAAATTGTTGTCTTGAGAGCCGAGGTTCACTATAACAAGGCTTTTTGTCGATCACATGCTTCTCAATATTATCAATTGTTTTATATTTTTGTGAATTAGATTCTGTATTAAATTTAAGAGTACTTTCTTGACCATCATTATTATTTACATTGCATTGCACTTTATTTGGACCTTGTAGATTACTTGATTGCATAGTGAGGGTTGGTTCAAGATTTCTTTTGCAGCCAGGTTCGATAATCGATTCTTTAACTGTATTAAATAGAAGAGATGTTTCCGGTACTTGATTATTGGGTAAATTAAGCAGATCCCGATTATTCGTAAGTGTATTTGAGCTACACATACTATATGCTGAATTGTATGTATTTCTTTGCAAGGCTTGATAATTATTATTTACTTCTTTTATATTTTCAGATCTTACAGTATCTTTATTTCTATTTTTATCTGTAGTTATAAATGGATTAGAGGGACAGGAAGCCTCAGATATAAACTGACCATTATAATTGTTTATACTTGGTGTTATTTTGGGTTTTAAAGTATCACACTCTCTTGTAAGCGGATTTGTTAAGAAGGTTTTATCAATATTATTTCTGTTCAATGACTGTGCATTTTCAGGTGAAATATTTGACTTTGTTGTAGGTTTACGCTCTGATTCAGTTTTTTGTGTTGATTGTTGTATTATCTGATTTACAGTACATTTTTCATTTTGAAGATTTTGTAAACTATTTCTCACATAATTTTCCACGATTTCCTTGTAAAATGCGTTCATACTTTGATTAATATCTTTGTCTATTTGATTAATATCTATAGTTGAATATGATAATCCAGTATTTGGCGAATTACAAATATGTAAAGATGGACGGGATAAATACTTAGAATAAGGACCATCTCTTATGTTATTTAAATCCTCCTTCATATAAATAGGATACATTGCATTGTCGATAGAACAACATCCTGTTGGAGTGTTATTATTTACTGTATTTGTTTCTTTGCAAACTTCAGGGTTATTTTTAAAACTTACTGATTGTTCTACTGGTCCCCGCATAGAAGAAGCTGCTAAGCAATTTTGGTGTGCAATAGGTACAGGATTTCTTTGATCATCAGTTGTTTTTGATGATGTTGGATTCAAATTATAGCTTGGTTGTGGAAGTACGTTGTTTGTAGATGTTGCTCTAGGGGTAATTGTATATAACACACTTTGATGAGAAGGAATTATATATTCTGTGGCTGAATAACGAAGTGATAAAGCCGAAGCATCTTGTATTTCTTGATTTAGAACGTGTGATACGTTTTCATCGGTGTTTATTGCTATGTGCTGAAACAAAAGAGATTTGTGTTATAAATGATAATTTTCTTTAGTTCTCATATTTATTATAATGTTAGGAACAAAGCCCCAACTAGCAACCCAAACCATTTTGTATCATTTTGTAAGGAATAAAACCTTTCTGTTTGGTTGAATTTAAAATCCCTAAATACATTATTGAAATTAATACTTATGACATCTTTATCACGTTTATACAAAAGGTAGGTAATATTCGTAAGTATTATTATTAGAATAATTAGATTGCAATATGAAAATCCGTTGGCTTTTTTCCTAAAATTATGTTAATGAGTATCTACCTACCTAGTGAATCCTTTCTGTAACTTATCTATACTAATATTATAAAGCTGAAGTTTGTTTGTTTGTTTGAACGCGCTAATCTCGGGAACTACTGGTCCCATTTGAAAAATTCTTTCAGTGTTAAATAGCTCATGTATCGAGGAAGGCTATAGGCTATATTATATCATTACGCTAAGACCAACATGAGAGAAGCACTGCGGGTAAACCCGCGGAGCACAGCTAGTATTTCATAATAACTTAGAATTAGCACATAAAACAATTAGTAACTAATATACAAATCATATTCAGACCGTCTAAATTTTTGTCTAGGTTTGAGAAAACATTGTTTGCAGCTTCTGAATTAGCCTTGATCAAACAAAACACTATTTTTTTGCGGAGAAGCATTTCATAAGTAAATATGCAAACACATTAAAAACCGATAACATGAAAAATAAAATTTGCTATGGTGTCTTATCTTTTTAACGTTGCAGTATTGTCATTGCGTCATTTATGCTGTTATTATACATGCAAAAACTATATTTTATTGCAGTTTTTATACGCTCTTCAAGCAGGAATAGATTGATATATTTTCGCGTAAGACAATAAGTAAATAATAGACATGATTCTGCTTAAATTTGGGACCTTTTGATATATGTAATCGAACATGGCACAGACTTTTTCTTATTAAAGAGTTATCCTATGTCCAACAAAATCTATCATTTGTCTAAAATTCATCAAAATCAGTTCAGCTGTTTCGACGTGACAACTAGACTATGTAGGGTTTAAATAAAATAGATAGGAACGTCAAATACTCACTTCTCTAACACAAATAAATAAAAATAATACAAATAACACCCCCATCTTCACTGTATTTCGCGACTAAATGAAATAAATTAAAACATTTATTTATTTTATCGAGTTTTTTGAAATCAAAATGAAGCCAGTGGGTAATCGATTACTAAAGATTGCTTTTCTGTTGCAATTTTTTCGTAAGGTATTTTTAATGCGAAACCAAGCATTAAAACGAAAATACGCCAAAAAATAACTAAATAATTCATTAACGTATGTTCTCTAGTTTTCAAATTAAAATTAAGTATATATTTTATTTGCAAGAATGTAGTTACAAATTACAGATGTTTTGGTTACAATATTAAGGGCAGAAGGGCTATTACATTCTACCCATTAATTGAGTGTGCAAATATTAATCTTAATTAAATCAGAAAACATAATAACGTATTTCATACGTAACTAAAACTTTAGTTTAAATTATAAGTTTAAATTATAAAATAAAAATATTTGTATGCCAATTTTGTGGGCGAATTCATACAAATAAATTTTAATTTCAGATCATTTCATTTCATTTCATTTTATTTCGGATTTTTCTTTGAAAACATGGGCGAAACCGCGGGCGCAAATCTAGTATTTAAAATACTTATATAATTACCCATTTAATAGTAAGTACCCTTTACTTATATTTTGTAAACATATAGTCACAATTTTGTTTTATTTTTTAATTAAATGAAATATGACATGCATCTGCCCCATAGCAGTCGAATTTAATTCTATCCCGGTTCCAGATCCAAAACCAAATACCCAAAAAATACTCATATAAAATTTACCTCCTTAGTTATTGTTTTCTTGTAAATTAATTATGTAATAACCAGGAAATTCGTTATCAAAATAATGCTTTGTTTTGTTAATAATATTACAGGCCATTGTTACATTGTCATGTCAAAATGATAATAATTTCACCTTAATTTCACAATTTCTATATAATTTTTTATCAAACAATCTTATTGATATCTACATTATGCAAAATAGTTAAGTATATAAAACTAAAAAATAATACACTTCAATTCAGTCTACGCATATTTAAGTATGAAACTTTTACGCATACGAAAAGTTTTTTTAAATTTATAAATCAAAATGGTGTCCAGAATTTTATTTGTTGCTTTACAAGCAATTGTAATTCAGGTAATTTGAAAGTGTGTTAAACTAAGTATCTAGGTATAAAATATTTGATGAACTGCCTAGCTGGTTTATTAATCTTATTATTTCTAAATATTTACAATTACATATTTCCATGATTATGTCAAAGTTATAACAAAATCTATTGTTACCTAGACACTAAGAACTAGCGCGCAAGAACAACTTATGTCTCCGCAACTATTTTGTCTCTCCCATGACCCACCAACTCTATATGAAGTTGCGTCGCTACGTGCGCGCACTTTCTTACTAGCCCAATAATATTGTAAAGCTGAAGTGTTTGTTTGTTTGTTTGAACGCGCTAATGACAGGAACTTCTGGTTCAATTTGAAAAAATCTTTCAGTCTTAGATAGCTCATTTATCGAGGAAGTCTATAGGCAATTATGTATATATCATCACGCTTAGAACAACAGAAGTATAGTTATGCGGGTATAACCGCGGGGCACAGCTAGTCGATCATTTATCATAAGATTTTTTCTTTCTTCTTGTTTACTAATACTAATCATAAACAATTGTCAATTTAACCCATTGAGCCCCAAGCGGCCCGATCGGTCCCAGACACAATAGATTTTCTATTGTGTCTGTGGTTCCGGGGCTGGAATTATTAAATAAGTTTCCTTCATACAAATCTAAATTAACAACCATCAACTCTTATTAAATCATTCTCATATTTTTTTACAGACCGCCTACTCACAATGCGTAAACCGTGTTGTCAACAGTTGCGCGCCTAACGTGGTTGAAACTATCGTTCCAAACCAATACTTCAATCCTCAATTACCCTTACTGGCACCCCCTGCTCCAATCCTGCCAGCCTGTGCGCCTCTGGCAGCCGCTGCTCCACTCATGCCTGGCCTTATCCCCGAAATCGGCTACCCCACAGTTATTCAAGACAGCAGCGTTGCCAATAGCCTTGCTAATGCCTTGCAGTTGCTTGTCGTGAGCAACTTATTGAGCAGCACGTTGCCAGGACCTTGCGATCTGCCAGGCTACCCGGTTGAGAGCTTGATGCCATTGCCAGCGTATAATTATGTATACTAGTTGTGTTGTTGTTAATAAATTGTTATAGAGATATATTTTGTTTTATTGAGTTTATCTTAAAATGTGTGTAATTACGTGAATGGAAGATTTTCGAGAATTAATTACACAAAAGCTGATATTGAACATAAAATGAAAGGTATGGCCATCACATACATAGCTATTTTAGGCAGAAGGAAATTAATAAACAATTATTAATTTGCTTGATTCGTTCCTTATGAATATTAACAACATCTATAATATTAAAAAACGCTTAAGTTAAGTTTCTAAGCGCAAATTTCGAGATCGAACAGATTTCGTTAATTCTTTTGTTAGATATAATACCTATTCCTTGAAGTACGAGGATGATTCTTATGTAGAGAAAACGCAAATATGTACCACGGGTGAAGCCGGGGTGGAACGCTAGTAATATAATACATACATAGAAATATGTCAACTTATTCACCTATAAATTAAACTACGACTGTCTTAACACAAAAAACACTTTGGACAGGGTTTATCTTTAAGCGCGGGTTCTCTTTAATCTGGAGTTGTCCTATTTCACATAGACAACTATTAAAGTGACAGATCCCTGGTTTAAAGTTAGACTGTGTTTAACCCATGAGCCCCGAGCGGCCCGATCTGACCCCGACACAATAGATTTTCTATTGTGTCCAGTGTCTGTGATTCCGGGGGCTGAGTTATTAAATTGTTTTGTGACAATACCATGAAACACATACTAAGCTATCTGATCACATACTAAGCTTTCGCTTGTGTTATGGAAACCAGATGGCTAATAAACATACACATATTATAATTTTAAATAAATACTTATATAGATAATCACAGAGCAAACATCTATGTTCATCACACAAATATTTGCCCAGGGTGGGAATCGAAACCACGACCTCTGGCTTGGAAGGCAGGGTTACTACCAAATAAGCCAACCGGTCAGTCAAATGTAATCTTCTATAATATAAAAATTAATCCCAAAATGTGTTGGTAAGCGCATAACTCGAGAACGGCTCAACCGATTTCGATAATTCTTTTTTTATTATATTCCTTGAATTACGAGGATGGTTCTTATGTATAGAAAACGTAAACATGTACCACGGGCGAGGCCGGGCGGACCGCTAGTTTGACTATAAAACATTTTGATTTAAAGCAGAAAATAACGAACATGTATGAACAATAATAATGAAATTCCAAACACGTATCGAATGGTTCCAACGAAATTGCCTTTCGCATAATCCAGGCTTTATTTGTATTGGAACGTTTTAATGTTTTGTCCAATGTGCGTACAAAATTGTGATTTTATGGCTCTTGCTTTGGTTAGAATATTACCTAATCAAATAAAAATAAAGTCTTATTTTATACAAGAGCCTTTTCTTCATATTACATATTATGCAGATTAATATTCACTACATAGTATAAAACAAAGTCGCTGTCTCTGTCCCTATGTCCCTTTGTATGCTTAAATCTTTAAAACTACGCAACGGATTTTGATGCGGTTTTTTTAATATATAGAGTGATTCATGAGGAAGGTTTTAGTATATAATTTAATTTATTAGGTTTTAGACAAACCGGGCGAAGTCGCGGGAGGTAAGCTAGTATCTATAATATAAAAATGAATTGAAATATAGTTTGGTAAGGGTATAACTCGAGAACGGCTGAACCAATTTCGTAAATTCTTTTTTATAATATTCCTTGAAGTACAACGATGGATCTTATGAAGAGAAAACGTAAACATGACCTCGTGCGAAGCCGGGGTGGACTGCTAGTTTTATTATAAAAAGATAGAGTCAGAGACAAATCGATAGCGTATAATATTATAGGGTACCTACGTATTATAGGGTACCTACGTATTTTAGGGTACCTACGTATTATAGGGTACCTACGTATTATAGGGTACCTACGTATTATAGGGTACCTACGTATTATAGGGTACCTACGTATTATAGGGTACCTACGTATTATAGGGTACCTACGTATTATAGGGTACCTACGTAGATTTTTAAAACTTTATGTAGGTACGCTATACTGTGATTTTCATCAAAAGATTGATTTATATTTGATGGGTGATGTTTCAAAGGTGAAGATAAAATAGCTTTATAAGCACATAATAATATATTTACCTTTGCCATTAAAAATAGGATCTACGTACTAAGAGGGTACATATTATTATTAATTACTAGCGGTCCGCGCCGGCTTCGCCCGTGGTGCATATTCACGTTTTCTCTACATAAGAACCATCTTCGTACTTCAAGGAATATAATAAAAGAGAATTAAAGAAATCGGTTCAGCTGTTCTAAAGTTATGCGCTTACCAACACATTTTGGGACACATTTTTTTTATATTATAGATATATTAAAACATCAAACGAATTGTCTATAGTAGGTACATCTAGATTTACAAATAAATTACTTAATAAAAACAAGTGATAACTGCGTTAAAAACAACCGACTTCAAACTTGCACTTGCAAAATTTACAAATACCTACAGACAAAAATGCTCATAAAATAAAAACTACTGGGCCTATCCGAATAAAATTTTTATGGGACCAATTCGACACCATCCCGCATCGAACAAAAAAAGAATCACGTAAATCGGTTCAGAAACCTCGGAGTAATCGGTGTACATACATAAAAAAAAAATATATCGGCCGAATTGATAACCTCCTCTTTTTTTTGAAGTCGGTTAATAAAATTTCACTGAAACGGTCTTACAGTTGAAATTGTGTTATGAAATAAATTTTAAAGCAGAACTGTTGAACAGTCTTCAAAGAATTTCGAGAAAGTTACCATTCCTTCGCAAAAGTTGGAGTTTATGAAAGCATTTTGCAGTTTGTTGACAAATAAGGCCTTCGTAGAAATGTTAATATCTTCATACACAATATTAAACTTGACAAGCTGAGTTTTGCGGTTTTACCCGCATTGCTCCGCTCTTATATGATGAGGCTAGTTTTACATACTGTTTATATTTTGTGAGGTTCTAAAAACTAGCCTCATCAAATTATGGGGTTCAACAGGTCATTAGTTGTTTGCTTTGTGAAAATAATTATATTATTCAAATTAAAAAAGTTATATTTTGGAATAAACATTGTTCTCTAAGGGAAAATAAAACAATTGAGTTTTAAGTCAACCTAAGAACTTAATACATCTTTGTAAATAAATTTCTGGACTGTCTGCAGAACTTGGCACACGTTTAGATCTCATTTCTTTTTTTGGCAAATTAAGTCAACGATTGAACTCGGCTCCAAATTTTACATATTTATGTTTTTGGTGGGATTGGTATTAGCGGATATATTATAATAGCCTATAGCCTTCCTCGATAAATGGGCTATCTAAAACCGAAAGAAATTTCAAATCGGACCAGTTCATGATCAGACCAGACCAGTTCCTGAGATTAGCTCGTTCAACAATAATTTTATCAACATTATCAATTTGTTTAATCGGGTTACTAAGACTAATTTTTTAACCTTATGTAGGTAACTAATATTATGTGAATGTTTTTGAATAATTTCCTTTTATCCGATAAGGCCTTTTTTATAGAATACATAGATAGAAATTTCTTTTTTTTTTCATAGCTTGTAAAAGTGTTAATAAATCACATACTTTCTCTTATTATAATTTACTACCCATCCTCCGGGTTGAACCCGGAAGAACCAGGATAAAAACGGGGATAATATCGCCTATGTTTTTAAAATGAATTTCGAAATTTCATCATTATAAAGCTACATTATTTCAACACTAGCTGAGCTCCGCGGTTTTACCCGCATTGCTCCGCTCCTGTGGGTCTTAGCGTGATGATAATAATATAAGTATAATAGCCTTAATCTAACACCGAAATAATTTCTCAAATCGGACCAGTAGTTCCTGAGATTAGCGCGTTCAAACAAACAAACTATTCAGACTTATAATAATTAGTATAGTATCTAGATTAGGTTTTAGACGAAGCGGGCGAAGCCGTAGACAGAAAGCTAATAATATGATAAATCAGTTTTATTTCCAATATCTATGCGTTGCATATCATGAAATACCTACGGAATTTGCGTATCAGCTGTTATTTGTTTTTATATTTATAAAACAAAATAAAATTATTTGTTTGTACGTGCATTTTCACAGACGATACAAGGTCTTTTGTTCTAATAATAATGAGTCATACGTAAAAAATGAAATTATTTACTTATTGGGGTTTTACATTAACCCTTAGCTGGTATCGCCTTTTTTGGCAACACTACCGGTATCGTGGGTCAAATTCTACCCACACCAAACAATCTGTTGTAGAACGTAGATTTTTTAATATTTGTATAAAATATGGTTAGATAAGAAATAAAAAAATATTTTTTTACAAAATAACCTTATTTAATTTTAGAATATAAAAATAAATATCATGTTTTACACACATTTTTAAATAACCTTATTTTTTGGCACTTTTTGGTTAATGTGAACTTAAAACATAAAAAAAAATAGAAATGATAGAAAAACTTTAACTTAAATATATTTATGGCACTTCTCATATCTTTATTATAATAAAAAAACAAATTGCTTCTGAAATCAGCATAAAATAAAAAAATGACAACCAAAACCAAAATGACTTCTACCATCAACTATCATCCTCATCTTCTTCACTCTCATCTCTCGTATTTTCGTTCCTCGTATATTTTCTATTATTCTCGTATCTCCTCTTCGTTTTCATCGTCGTCAGAACTTACTCCAAATATACTGTCTTCTAAGCAACTAACAGATTAGGGATTGTCTCGATCGCTGATGATTTCGTCGTCACAAAGTTGGTTTACATTTGGTATTCTTTCATTTTTCAATTCCAAATCATCACTTAAGTCGTTCATCAACTCCTCCATTTGTCTGTCATTCAAAAAGCCCTCCAATGTAGTACAAATAAACAATAAAACCAAAAAAGTAAGTAATTACACTCAGAGAAAAAAGTTACTTATTTGGTGTCGTGGGTCGAACGTGACCCAGAAAGCTACTTACCTCCGCTCCTAAGATAGTCACAGTTCTGCACATCCACCCCCCGCTGCAGCTAGCGACGCACTGAGAATACTTAGAAGCGCACAGTCGTTGCATAAATATTTAAAGAATTATAATCGAAAATGTTCGCTTCTGGGTCAAATTTGACCCACGATACCTGCTAAGGGTTAAAATAACATTATGTAGGCATGTTGATATAGGTACACGATATATTAATTAAATAACATTGTACATAGATGGTATTCTTTTTTATTATTTTTTTTTTAATAAATTACCTACCAAATAAAATGCCTTAGTGCAAATTAAATAAATTAAATAAATTAAATAAATTAAATAAATTGGAGTTAAATATTAATGGATGGAACCATTAATCAAATAAATAATCGCCCATGGCTTATAATTTAAAGAATGAATAAAATAAAAATTATATATATATGTAAAATCGGAATTTAAAATTACAGCCTTATTTGCTTTTTTTAATATCGGCAATACGACATTAATTTAAATAATCTGTCGCAAACAAAGGTAGGTAACTTGGTAGGCTTAAACAGCCTCACCTAGGTACTTACCATATTGCGTGCGTGACTTAATTTATATTGTATTATGTTCCTACATTATAATTCTTAAAGTTATATTATAATCTCAGATTATAATGGAAGCGTCAAAGGAATATTTATTACCTGACCGAGGAATTTTTGACCAAATAATGTTTTTCGCGCTATTGAGTGCTTATTTTCCGTCTTAATTTTATTTTTTAGAAATTAATTATGGAATTATTTTCGTTATTTCAATTTTTTTTTAAATTAATTACAATAGTGCATCAATATACTCGTTAAAAATCCGTTTTGATGTCCTTCATAAGTATGTGTTTGCAAAAACGGAAAATTTTTTGGCGCAAAATTTTTACAGGTTACAAAAAAAAGTACGGTATCAAAATAAAGTAAATTAAAAATTACAATGGGATATTAAAATCATATTATTATTATATACAGCAGTCGTATTTTTATTTATAACTCTCTCCATAATACACGGTTACCACCAGAAGGAAGATACCCAGTCCTTTGGAAGGCTTACGTGGGGACACAGGTCCAACACGCAGAGGCCCTTTTAGAGAATTTAATGTGTTGTTATCTATAATATAAAAATGAATCGCAAAATGTGTTGGTAAGCGCATAGCTCGAGAACAACTGAACCGATTTCGTTAATTCTTTTTTTATTATATTTCTTGAAGTACGAGGATGGTTCTTATGTAGAGAAAACGTAAATATGTACCAAAGGCGAAGCCGGGGCGGACCGCTAGTTTATAGTAATTATTATGTGTAGCAAAACTATTGAATGACCAACGACATGTGATTTATCTTAACGTTGCATATTATGCAACTGTTACAGCACAGATAACACACAACGAGATGATAGATAAAACAAGAATAATAAATTTTTATATTCATTAATCGACTTACAAGAAGAGCAGAATGGCTCCCAATTTATTACAAATATTTATATTTAAGATACTTTTGAGTACGGTGAGTGATTTGCAAATATTTTATTACAACAGGACAGACTAGAAAATTCCTTTTCGTAAGAGCTTTTTTTTAAGTCATCATTTTAAATTATATTTTAATAATGTTGTTTTCTACAAAGAAGATAAACTAGCGATAATGTCTGACGTGTCTCATTTAACCTAAAACTCTTTAATAATTACGAGCGAAGCACAAATTTTACTCATAAGCATTTGTTATATGACGTCAAATAACTTCTTATATACATCATAGATAATTAAGGAAAAATAACTGTCTTTATTCTTTCTATAGTATTATACATGACATCACTATCATTTTAAATCACCGATCATAAAATTAATTTCTTTTACAGATCACCTGCAACTACGTGTACCAGTATCCAACGAGTCAATACCCACAACAATCATATACCTCGTACCCCACACCACAAACGTACCCCAAACAAACATTTTCGGACTACAAAACATATCCAAATTACCAACCATACCAAGCGCAAGCAAACTTCGTATATCCAAAACCAGAAAGCACGCCATGTTCTACACCAAAACCATCGGTTCCAGAACCAATTTTACCTATAGTACCTACACCATCGCTGAAAGAAAAGCCAAAGACTCCTGGATTCGATAGCAACGTCCTAAACAATCTAGCTATAGCATTACAATTGTTAATAGTCAGTAATATTATAAACAATCCACCTTCAGAATCTAATACTGGATCTCTCTTAGATAATTTTCCTGTAATGCCTTGTAAAGAATTTGAGAATACACCGTTTAAATCAATAATTGATGCTATGCCTGATTTCCAACGCATGACACCTCCAAATTCGAAATTTTTAGGCGAAACAGATGTCATGTCGTCGTTTGGTAATTTTGGCTCTTTTCCTAAACCGAGGCCTAGTGGTCTAATGTCTCCGTATGAAGCTATTACATCCAATTCTTTCTCTGATAGACCTAAATATAATTCTATGAAAGATTTCCAAAGTCCCTACTCCGCTATGTTAGCGTTTGATAATAATAAAGATTTGTTCTCTATGGTTGATCTGTTTCAAAATTGAAATGGATGTGTGAAATTAATTGTAGTGTGTAATAGTACAATATTTATTTTGTATTAATAAAGATTAAATAAGCAATGTTCGTACGTTTTATTTCATAAAATACATATTTTTTTAAATACTATATCAAACAACGAAAGTCTGTTATGTGCTTGTTATTTATTGTGTTGTTATAATATGATTCAGTTTCCACTATCTTTATGGTCATTTTATAATTAAAAATATAGAAGCATTTTATTCTTTTACCTACATAAAACAAAACATAGTTTCGCCAACTTGAATTTCATCTTCATTTAATTATTATAGACGAATTAGTACAGTTACAACGAATTTAGTATTTAGTCAATTTATAGCATTCAATGGATAGATTGAATGCTATAAATTGACTAAATACTAAGTTTTTCTATTCTGGAAATTTCTCAGTTTCAAAAAATTGTAAAATTTTGATAGATTTAGATTATTTCATCCATCTACTCGTAATAGTGATGAATTATTTTTGTAGGTATTAAAATAATATATCGATATTATTATGTATATCGATAATTGCAATAGGCTTTTATTAGTTTTGATTAAGTTTATAATAAGCCTTGTCATTACCGGAAATATTAAGGAATTCCTATATTTCTTTACGATTCTCAGTACCAATACTCACGTGCATGTAACACTTTTGAAATCAGTATCTAATATTAGCTAATAACCTATATAAATTAAATGTTTATATGTCAGTATATCACTTATTATTAATTTCACCTGCAATGGGTTTTAAATTTGTTTTATTTGCACTATCCGTGCTTATTTATCAGGTATGTGTAATAAAGTCCCCTTTTATATGAAATGGAATTAAGATTTTTCCTATTATAGCCTTTCTAGGCAAAAATTATCTCATTATTCATTCAGTTTAGTAAAATTTACTTCTTCTTTGATCATTTCTTTTAAATTAATTCATGTTGAAGTTTGAAAATATTCTATCCTTTAATGCAATTAAAACGTAAGTAAATAATCAGGAGCGAGAGCTTTATCAATTACTCAGAAATATATCAAATATTACGCCATCCCTTCATGTTATTTCGATTTATTATCTACATCTTATTACTTAACTCATATTTTATAGATACACTAGCTGCTCCGCGCGGTTTCACCCCCGTGGCTCCACTCCTGTTGGTCGTAGCGTGATGATGTACACCCTATAGCCTTCCTCGATAAATGAGCTATCTAACAAGAATTTTTCAAATCGGACCAGTAGTTCCCGAGATTAGCGCGTTCAAACAAACAAACTCTTCAGCTTTATAATATTAGTATAGATTCCAATTAAAATACCATATTCACATATTTTAATTAATGTTTGTAATCAATAAACTTTATTTATATTACAGGTCAAATCTCAACGATGTGGTTGCCCAGGACCAGCACCAACAGTTATTTCTGCACCACAAGTGATATCACCACCAGTAGTAGCTACAACAATAATCGATAATTCTGTATCAAACGCCTTAGCGAATGCTTTACAACTCCTAATTGTTAGCGATCTAATTGAATCCACATTAGGACCTGCATTATGTTCTAATCTAAACGTACCCATCATAGAATCTCCATACTGTGGACAAGTCGAATTCATACAGCAGGAATACATTACACCGTGTGGTCCAACTGTAGAAGTATTACAGCCTTGTGGCACACCAATGGTTGAAACATTAACTCCTAACATATTCGGAGGTTATACTGAATCCTTTTCACCTCTCTACGGCGGTCCTATTGTAGAAAGATTGTCACCAAGATTGCCTCTATGTCGATCTGGAACACTTATTGAAAAAATTCAACCTAACATTTGCGGAGGATATGCAGAAACTTTTTCTCCTGCTTTTGGTCCTGGACCGATCATTGAAACGATTCAACCTAACATCTTCGGAGGTATAACTGAGACGATTTCATCTTTATACGGACCTCAGATTGTTGAGCAAATCTTCCCAAACGGTTGTGGTTTTACTGAGACGATTTCACCAAACTATTGTGGAGGTGTTACTGAAGTAATCACACCAAATTATTGTGGAGGAATAACTGAAGTTGTTGGACCAACTGCTCAGTTTATACCCAATTATTATGGCGGTGTAACTGAAATCGTTTCTGGACCCCCAATGGCTGCTGAAGTATGTTTCCCTTCATCGATCCCTGCGCAACTAGCTTGTAACTTTGGGTACAATGTACCCGCTAACACACCTTGCGTCAATTTTAATGTTGAGCCATTGCCATTTGACTCTTGCAATAATTTTGGCAAATCGTTTTACTACTGATTATTTTAAGTTGTGAGTAAGACATAATAAATTATAATGTGATTTTAAGTATAATTCTTTCTTTTTTATTTAATAAGATTTTCCATCCACCAATTTATAATATGATGTAAGTAAGCACAGGACGTAAGTTATGGCATCGTCAAGACCAACGTCTTCTCTTTATATTACTTATGCGTAAAATATCTTTTTTCGGGCCAGTCTCAGCGACAGCACTTCCAGTTCTAGACAAATAGGAGCATAGATATTATACTTCAGAAATTAAACATTTTTATAATTTTGTTTTACCATATCGATTCATTAAGTATTTATTTTTATCGACGGAACCTTAGCAAGTTACAAATACATTCACAACATAAATAAGGAAAAAGAAAACAAAATCGCATCAGGTATAACAATTTATTTCTACAAATAAATACTCAATAACAATGACATAAATTAATTACTGAACATACTCAATAAATTAAGCAATCCTGATTTAGGACATGAATTAGGTGATGATAATGTATTACTATAGCCAGTTACTACACTCTGTTGACCAATTACATTAGGATATGACGTAGATGTAATAACTGGTGATAAAGATGGAGAATTAGAAAATAATGGATTAGAACATCCACATGAAAAAGTGGGTGATGAAATAGCTTCATTTAAGAACGGTGAAGCTAGTTGCAACGCTAGATCAGGACCACCTTTGTGGTTCTGTAGCAAATTACATACGATCATCAATTGTAATGTATTGGCTAGGTTTTTGCAAACAGATGGTGTGCAATCTGTTACTATAGTTGTACTTGGGGTTGGTATTATTTTTGGGGGAACAGGGGATATAGGGTTATAGTCTATTGTGTAGGGAATGTTTAAGGGTTGAGATATGAAGTTTCTAGGCGCTTCTATTATCTTTTCTGGTATGTGCCGGTTGAACAACATGTTGGGCTGGATTCGGTTCATGTTCTGGGAATTGGTGAGCTGTAACAGAAAAAGTTAAGGATTAGTATATGCGTACAGCGTAATACTTTTATATTAATGAGGAAAGACACAGACAATATGTATAATGGTTCTTTGTGTAATAGTGTACACTAGAGTTAAATAGGTACGTAGTGTAACGATAAATTTTATTTTTGAGAAAAATGTAACCATATGCCCGTATTTTCTACGGGAAAATTGAATAGAATGTAGAAATTTCATATTGTATTACATTAGAATAGTATGATAAACAGATCGCAGTGATTTATTCTCAAGGTTTATAATTTAATGAGATTTAAACTATCCTATCTCTCAAGTTGGATCGAACACATGGTGTGCGAATTTTATTATAATCGGTTAAGTGGTTTAGGAGTCCATTGAGGACAAACATTGTGACACGAGATTTATTTATATAGATATTGCTAAAATAATGCCGCGGGAAGCAACTATCTTGCAACATTAAATATTCATAACCTCTGAGTAAATCCTTAGTGAAATTTATACGTAGGTAATCCACAGAAAATTACTTTTGTGTGATAAAAAGATTTATATCTACATTATACTTTGCCGGTTATTGCTGGAAGATTGTGAAAATATTCGACAAAGGAAATAATGTTGGTACTTTATTTGTGCTAAAGACATTTTCATCAATTTTTGACTGAATTATGTCATGACTATATTGTGTGGAAATTGGAATTGGCAGATAATTCTCTTTTTTTACCAATGTTTTATGTTTTTTTAGAAGTACTATTTTTTTTGTTTTCATGTAATGTTTGATCTTGTTGTTGTTGAAATATTATTATATTATTATTAAATTATTTATTTAGATCTATAGAAAGCATTCGTACCGCAACTGCAAAAACATGACGGAAGTTTTAAATCCGTACTTTTTTAAAGACGCTTCTCTTAAAACTTAGATATCAATAGCCCAATAGCAGTAGTAGGTACCTTCACTACATAGTATAAAACAAAGTCGCTCTCTCTGTCCCTATGTCCCTTTGTATGCTTAAATCTTTAAAACGGATTTTGATGCGGTTTTTTTTAATAGATAGAGTGATTCAATAGGAAGGTTTTAGTATATAATTTATTAGGTTTTAGACAAAGCGGGCGAAGTCCGGGGCAGTAAGCTTGTCCTACATAATTAGTAGTAGGTATGCGATTTTTACGTAATAGAGATAAAAATAATTACCTCCAATTTAACAGCCACCAGACACAATGTTATTAAAATCCTCTTCATTTTTAATTAACTTTAAGATATATTTCACCTGTTTGATAAAAAATAAAAAGAAACATTGTATTTATTGATGTATAATCTGTGACGCGTGATCTATCTTAAATTGAAGGGTATGTAAGAATATATTTTATCTGTAATCTATTTAGTAACTTCGATGAAATGAGATTTTAGCGATGTTTTGTAATCAATTATGCTGTGAGAAAGATGCCATAAACATTGAGTATTTGCAATGTAGAATTTATATTTTTTGGTTTTATGGATGTATATATAATATAAATAAATGTACTTTATTACTAAAGAGATCATTTTGAAAAGCAATCAAATTTTCGTTAGGTAATGATACCACCACTGCTAGGTACATAGGTGCTAGGTATCACATAGAGTTCTAAAAAATAGTATCTACTGTGATGTATAAATATTATGTAGGGTGTATTTAATAATATAATTTGTAAATTGAATTGTTATTTAATTTAAAAACAGTGACCTGTGTTTGTATAATATATTTAATATTATGCATTAAGTAGGTATTCTATGCAACGGATTAAACTTGTGAATCTTAATTTGCAGCGAATTTGGTTTTCACTATTCAATTATTTTGGTTGTAATTATTCAATACCCAAAAGGAACATTGATTATTATGTAAATATTTATTTAATGTCTGTATGGTCATTTTTGGCATTAATAATAATTTCATTATTAACAGTAGCATGTAGATTGTAGGTACTGAACTATTTAGGTACCTACACGGTATTGGACATTGCCATTGATATCTTTAGGGTACTATACATAATCGAAGCTGCCTTAATTTTTTATTGTAATCTTTAGGTAGTATATTTCACATAAATTACGTATAGCTACTCATTTATTACAAAGTCTTTTAGATTTGCATCAGTTATTTTCTGTTGCAGTATTCAAATACAATATTAACTATTATTAACACACAACATTTATGTTTTTTATATTATTTACCAATGCTTCTATTGACAATTTCATAATTTTAAATTGCTAAATGTATGATTTTCGTGCGATAAGCCGCGTATTTATTATATGACTAATTGTTTTGTTCACTTTTATACAGTCATTTTAAAGTAAATTGCCAAAATGTTTCCTGCAAAGTCGTTAATCGTTGTAGTTTTAGTCACGAGTACTGATGTAAGATAATTTTATCTGTATACCAAATAATAACAAATTAAAAAAGGTGTATTACTAAACGTTCATTAAATAATTTATATTTTTCAGGTTGTTCTTACATTGCCATACCCAAATTGCAATCCATGTCCTAAAATCACTCATATGGCAATACCATGCGAATCTGTCATTGCTGTCAAAGAAACTTGCGCGCCAATTTTGCCTGTCAAATGTTGCGAACAACTGATTTTGCCGCCGAAAGCAGTCGAAGTTCCTTGCGGTTTAGGATACAGTTCTGTCGCAGTGCCTGTAGTGGCTGAAGCATATAGCGAAAGATTTTTCACAAATGGTGTTGATGAATTAGTGTACGTTTCTGAAGCTTTAATCCCCGTGTCACCTCCATGCTCTTGTATAAAACTGGCAACACCAGTGTGTCAAGAATGGTCACCATTAATACAGCCTATAATATTGTAAAGTTTGTTTTATTGGGAGAATGTTTATTGTAGTACATGTTTTAACCGACTTCATAATTATCATATTCTAATATATTTTTCAATGCTAATAAAATTGTTTCAATCTATAAGAAAAACGTAAAATAGGTAATCATTGTTACTAAATACTTCTACATCAGTTTCAACATTCATTAAGTATTTTATTGTTTTAGAATAAAGCATGTAAGTAAATCAAAGTGTATAGGATAAAAGACAAATGAAAAAAGATAATAGTATCGTCAAAAATATACAGATGATCAATATTCAATATCATGAAATCAATCGATATTTTTAAAAACAGTGATACACCAGGATCTCCAGGATATATTCAATGTACATAGTCTGAATACTTTCATGTTACATAGAATATGTTGAAAATGAAGTGGATGTTTTAATTTTATTTTATAAGATTAATACATATTTCATAGTAATTTATTACTTCTTGTAATGTTGTTATACCTTTTCATTCGATAAAGTACATAACATTTTTAATGTAATATCGTAGACAGTACCAACCCATCCTATTTATCACTCTGTGAACTCATCTAAGCATTAGTGATATAAAGTAATTAATTATTGATCATATTGATCAATAAATAATCAATATCGAATTAACCTAGTATGTACAATGTACATTGTAGCAGTATTTGTATACTCTTTGGTATTTATTAGAATTATTAAATAATATTGGTAAGGTAATTTTTAATTCGTTTATGCAAAGAAAATCCTAAATTCCAGAAAACTTTATTTTTATTTAGAACGAAGTCTGATATATAGGAATACAATAATATTATTATGTTTATGGATTTGGTACAAATGTATTTTTTAAAGTGAAACTTTTATTACATCGTCTCAAACTTTTTGGTCCGTGTAGCGCATGTCGCGTGACGCATGATACGTACGATAATAATTATCGTACAAATACGATAATTTTTAGTTAAATGTCTATAGTGTGAAAAAAAGTTTCACTTTTACCGTGGTTTCATAAAACCACACAACATTTTTTTTAAATTTATTGTAGATAGGGAAGCACTGGATCACAATCTTGCCTGGTTGAAAGCTAATTTCCGAAAGATATGCCATATTTCCGAATACTATGGTTTTTTAGTATTATAATTCAACCATCCAAATATTCAATACAAAGTAAATATTTTAAATAAATGTTACCTATAAATTATGATAATTAACCGTGCGTCTGTGTGCAAAATTTCCTTTGCGTATGAGTAAAAAAAAAACTAAAACTTCACATCTGTCATTTTGACAGAATTTGACAGTCGGCTGTCGTCTCAAAATTCGAATTGGAATTGTGAGTTAGCGGAATTATTATCGTTGATTATTTGTAATATAATAAAAGTGCATTTAAGGTTTTGCCCTCGAGATGGTTGAGGCACAGAAGTACAGAATTGAGCAAGAAATGACCAATTTGGTCAATGAACTCGACAGGAGTTATTTGCGAAAAATGCAGGTGGGGTTTTAGGTTATATCCTTATCAACATCTTATGTAATAATCCTTATTTAGGATAAAAAATTGAATACAAGTGTACCTTAGCTTAAAGCTCGTGTATATTAATTGAGCATGTTGTCCTTTGCAAGGTAATAAATTTGAAATTAATAAAAATACTTGATGTTGCATCACAATTAAATCATTGTTATAAACAATCTTTGAATTTACTTTTTACCTTTCATCATAGTTTTCTCTAAAAAATTAGAAAGTTTTCAAACTAAGCGAAGTTCCTATGTGGCTTGTTGTACACAATTGAAATAAATAAGCTTAAAATCGACTAAACAACATAAATCTTGTACATACTACTTTTGACTAATATAAAACAATCAAATGCTATGAATCTGCTGCAAATACTAAATTTATTTACTAAATTAAAGAAATGCATATTATTTACTGTTAAAAGTCAATAAATTTTATTTCCAGGGTGATATGCACAGATGTGCAGCCAAATGCTGCGATGATCAGCAATCATCACTGGAGAGAGTGCATGGATGTATAGAGAACTGCACGTCATCTTTAAACCAGGCCAATAATTATGTTCAGGTAATATTATCCTTCTGAAAAAGATTTTGTGGTGAATATTGGAATGTTTAATGGTATTTACTAGAAGAGAAATATAAATCTTATATCTATACTAATATTATAAAGCTGAAGAGTTTGTTTGAACGCGCTAATCTCAGGAACTACTGGTCCGATTTAAAAAATTTGTTCGGTGTTTAACAGCCCATTTGTCTGGTATATTAAGGTTTGAAGTGTTGTTTGGCTAAATTTCATTTTTGAAAACCTTCATGATTTCAGCATGAGTTAAATACTTTTATTTACTTGCTTATTATTTACGAAATTTACTGCATCACTGCCTTCTTGATAAAAAGTAACAATTATTGTGTTTCATTGTGTTTTTCAAAACCTCACATAAATGTATCATTTTCAGCATGAAATAAACCTCCTGCAAAACAGACTGCAGCGATGTGTCATGGACTGCAATGATTCAGCCAGGGACAGACTCGGCCCTGACCCTAGTCAAGAAACTGTAAGTTAATCATTAGATAGGTTATATTATAAATGTAAAGCCCATTCCACACGCTTGAAAAACAATGGCAAGCAGCTAACAGCAAACAAGGACGTGTGGATGGGTGTTTGTCGTTGTTTGCCTGTTTGTGTTTGTGTTGGGCAGTGTTCGGCATCGGTGTCGGTTTTCTTGCCAGATCAAAGGATGCATGTTTGCCGATTCGGAATGTTCTTTTTTTTTTATGTTATGGGATAGCAAACGAGCAGACGCGTCGCCTGGTGTTAAGCGATACGCGCCGCCCATAAGCATCCACTCCACTGGGAAGTAGATGTGTTGCTGTCCTCAGGAAAGGGGAATGTTATGAACATTTGCCAAGCATGTGGATGGTTGTTTGTGTTGGATGATTGAAGTTGGTGTTTGGGACTTCGTTTGCTGTTTACGGTGTTTGTGACAAACAGCCAGCGTGTGGAATGTGGAAGTAGCATATAAGTGTATGTTTGTCATTTATCATGTAGATTTTACAATATATTTTTACCAAATATACCTATATGGGAGTTTCTTTTAATTATGCAGGCAAAGCTTCTTTTGGAAGGCTAGTATTTCTTTTTTAAAGTGATCCAACTATAAGGAGTAGGTAATTAAGATTTAATCTGACGTGAAATTTAAATATTAATATTATTACTAAATTTGAGTAATTGATTTGTCACAATATGGCGCTAAGTTAATCACAATGCCTTAATCAATTTCATTTTTATGTCTATTTTCCACAGATCGACAAATGTACAATAGAATTTGAGAAGTGCGCAGTGAAATGTGTCGACAAGCACATAGGATTGATTCCCAGTCTAATGAAGACAATGAAATCGGTTCTCGCGAGCGGGAAACCGCCGCCAGTGAGGAACGAATGAAACAAATTGTAAATGTAGATTAAATACAGATACAGATTATATATGTCAACCATAGAGTAACTAGACGTGACGTGTGTGTTGATGATTTAAAAAAATTAAAGTGTCATTTGAAAAGTGTCTTCAACATACTGTGTTTTGTACTAATGCTCTAGAGTCTAGTGCCATGCATTCAAAAATATATTTTTAGGAAAAATGTTCTCTTTTACTTCATTAAATTAAATAATTTAATTTATACTAATACAATTGAATACTTAATAAGTTAAGTTTCGATCCCTTTGAATTGCTTTTAAGGGAATGAGAGCATTATTCCAAATCATATAAAAATGAAACCCGTTTCGCGTTGTCAAGGCATCACGTGTGAACGGCTGAACCGATTTCGATAATTCTTTTTTTATTATATTCCTTGAAGTACGAGGATGGTTCTTATGTATAGAAAACGTAAAGATGTACCACGGGCGAAGCCGGAGCGAACCGCTAGTTTTTACATAAAATATGACAGTTATTAATACATATGTACTTTCTAGTTTCTCTATGGTCTCAAAAAACAAAACTATCATCTAAATACTATTTACCGTTTTTCTTTTAAATAAAATAGTATCAATGAATATTTATCAACTAGTGGAATTAATAAAAAAAAATGCTTCTAATTAGTATTTTTGATAATAAGACTGCATGTATTTACAGCCAATACATATTCCTGTAATTTTTATACATATGCATTTATTGTACAATACTTTATGTAAATAAAAATACATTATTACATCAAAAAAGTACTACAATACAATAAATATTATTTGCTAAGACTTAAAAAATGGTTATTATACATAGTCTGAGGAGAGATACCTATCTAAACTATTATAAGACCAAAATGTTGTTTATTACAAGTATAGTTTTCAAAAACTTACGCATTTTATAATAATTAGGTACCTATCTAAAAGTAGAGAGAGTAACTGAAATCTTAAAATTTCGCAAAATATGATTATTATATTGTAATTCACTCCACTGTATCTTGTTTAACATATTTATTAAGTGTTTTTAGTTTAGAGATTAAAATATATTAATTGATTAAATGCACTGCAGTTTGATTTAAAATCCTTTTTCCATATTACATTTTATTATTATTTCTAGCCACTTGTCCTGGCTTCGTCGAGGTAAAGATAATGGTCTAAGATCCGAATATAAGTCGAAATGCAACGGCGTGATAATAGAATGAGACCAATTTTATAATAAATTTAGTGTATTATAAAATAAAATGTATTAAAAATGGGTTGACTGGGAAAATCCTGGACAGGACATTTTTAATGAATTTAAAAAAATATAATTTTTTTAATTAATTGCAGTATCAACATAATAAAAAAATATATAATAGACTTAAAGTATGAAACCTACAAGAATATGTAGGCATATCCGTTTTCTAATATTTACCGGGACAAACGGCTAGGTTGGCAGGTATAAACAGGTATGTCGGTACCAGTTACTTTCACTTGATAGGACGGTGAAAAAAAAATGTCAGCGCTGATTTATTACAAAATTGTTTTATTATCTAGAAACTGCAATTAATAAAAAATGAAAATAAAAGATTTTTTAATCCATACTAATATTATAAATGCGAAAGTAACTCTGTCTGTCTGTCTGTCTGTTACTCAATCACGACTAAACTACTGAACCAATTTGCATGAAATTTGGTATGGAGATATTTTGATACCCGAGAAAGGACATAGGCTACCTTTTATTGCGAAAAATGTACCACGGGTGAAGCCGGTGCGGACCACTAGTAATTAATAAAAAATATCTTGTCCAGGATTTTCCCAGTCAACCCATTTTTAATACATTTTTATTACACTAAATTTATTATAAAATTGGTCTCGTTCTATTATCACGCCGTTGCATTTCGACTTATATTCGTATCTTAGACCATAAAACAACAAAAGTTGAAGTAAAATTGTAATCGAAAAACAAATTATTGATTTAAATTACCTACGTAATAAACAACAGTGAAATTAAATGTTTCTAATTAGAATCCATACTAATATTATAAATGCGAAAGTAACTCTGTCTGTTACTCAATCACGCCTAAACTACTGAACCAATTTTCATGAAATTTGGTATGAAGATATTTTGATACCCGAGAAAGGACATAGGCTACTTTTTATCCCGGGGAAATGACGCAATCCCGGAAATCCCACGGAACTATGCGGGTTTTTCTGTGACTGCGCGGGCGAAGCCGCGAGCGGAAACCTAGTAATCAATATAACTTCAAAACTTTATAATATTTGTTTTTATATTTTATAAAGAATGATATTGAAGTCACTAGAGGACGAAACCTCTTGTAAAACCAATACATATTATTAATTTATATCCTGTGTATTATTCTGGTACATAAGCTAAAGCTAAATCACTGCCAACTATCTTATTCTTAACTTATTATTCATACATTGAACTACAAACTTTTAGTAGAAACTAGCTTTCCACCCGCAGCATCGCCCGCGCACTCAAAGAAAAACCCGCATATTTCCCGTTCATGCAAATTGGTTCAGTAGTTAAGGCGTGATTGAGTAACAGACAGACAGACAGAGTTACTTTCGCATTTATAATATTAGTATGGATTATAAGGATATTAGCTGCCAGTTAATAATAAAATATAATGAATGCGCGCCAATAGGTTCAAAAAAATTTAAAAAAGTAGGTACCTAACTATAGGCGCAGATAATAGAATTATAGGCATAGGTGGGTAATATAATTTTCTTTTAAAATATTTTATTGCCTAATTCATCGTAAGCAACCATATAAAAGGAAAATATTTTGTAATTAAGTTTCAAAATTAATATTGTGTTACTGTGTCAATTGTCGCATGATGTATTTTGTAACAATTTTATTTCTACTTTGTGGATATGTAAGTATTTTTTTTGTAACTACCATTTTTATAATGGTCCCTATATAGCTTTATCCAATAAAAATAATACGTAACCTACGTATTATTCTTTAATTTAATTAATAATACGTACATACTTAGTTAAGAAGATTTAAAAAATAATCGTTATTTGCGTATATTATAACTGTTTATTGCAGATGATGCTTAGGTAAATGAGGAAATTATTGTCTAATTTCAATAAATACATTTTTTAATAATTATTGTAATGTAATCAATAAACAAAAGTATAAAAATCCGTATTTGTCAAGTTTATATTATTCGAACGAACCTGGCGAAAAAATTGATTGTTTATTTTGGCTTAAAATAGATACATATTGTAGTTAGTTAGGTAGATTAGTTTTTACTTTTTACATAAGTAACTAACTACATAATATATTAACTATATATTTTATAGTTTACTGAAAGTTTTATTAATATTATTATTTACAGGGAAATGCATATATTTGCGATCCACTCTATATTGAAAAAACCGCCTGCGGTTGCCAGATACCACAATGCCAAACGCAAATAGCTTGCCAGAGAGAAATTTGCAACATACCAGTATCTGTATATGAAGAATATGTTATACCAACTGCCTGCAGTGCTTGTTACGAATATGCCAGACCAAATTATGCAGTATATGAAGAATATCTAATACCTAGCAGCCCTTGTTGCGAAGTTGCCAGACCTTCTTTATGTCAATGTGATTATTATCAGCAAGAAATTCCGTTAATAAATAACTGTGGTTGTCAGAAAGTTATAACCAAGCCAGTTAATGGAATATGTGATTGTTGCAACACTTGTGCTGGCTCGTACATGGGATCTAATAGTTGTGCCTGCAAATATCCGTTTATTGATGAGTTTCCAGCAGTGCTCGGATATGAATGCATGCCTCCATTACCGCCCGCGCTTGGTTGCGGGAAATATTTACGACAATGCACACTGCAGCCGCCATTTTTGTAATTAAAATTTGCCAGAATACAGCCGCTTTTTAACAATGCTTAGTTGAGAGTCTCTTGCTTGTTGTTGTTTTTTTTTAAATGCATTGATGTTACTGTTTTTTTCATGGCAAATAAATTATTCTCATTTAATTGATGAGACAATACTTACAAATGAGTTTTATCTTATTCTAAACCCAACTTATAATAACCCTTGTTGTGATAGTAAATAAATAAAACAAGATTTAATATTTCATTTTCTTATTTAATAAATTATATTCCGTTCATTAAATCACACTCACTTCACTATTAGTCTTATATACACTACTACTTATGATACAGTTTCAAATACACGGTGGTGGAATGGGTATTTTTCGTAAGAAATGGTTTCTCGTTTGACTTGGGATTACTGGTGGTAGCAAATTGCTAGTTGGTGGAGACCATGCAGACACAGGCGAGGCAGCTGGTAGGAATGGACTGATTGAGGGTAATGAAGGTGGAAGACAGGTTTCCTTTACAGGACAAGGTTCTCTAACAGGAACTGGGTAAGGAACAGGGACGTGTACAACTTCAGGCCTTCTCATAGGCACATTGGTAAGAATTTCTGGTCTATTACACGGTCTATTGGTAAGAATCTCAGGTCGATTACATGGAATGTTGGTAATAACTTCAGGTCTGTTACAAGGTATGTTTACGACTTCCTGAACGTTTACCGGTACATTTGAAGTTATAACCTCAGCTCTGACAGGTAAATTTGCTGACATACATTCCGCTCTGTTTAAATTAACTGGAGGATTAGGTGGGTTGCCACACATACATACATTTGGGGGTGATTCTAGCTTCTGGCACTGGCAGGGTGGTAACTGTGGATTGCCAAGTGGTCCGGGACAAGGCAGTTTTTGCATACACGGCGTTTCTTCCATTACCGTCCGCCTTTTGGCCATTTGCATAATTTGCATGGCCCTTTCAGTGTTGCCTTGTGAGAAAACATTTTGGAGTGCTGACATCACGGCTTTTTGGTTCTGTGGTCGTTTTGGTCCTCTAGCATTCGAGTTTTGTAATAACATACCCATTATTACTACTGTGATGAAGAGGGTTTTCATTTTTGTCTGAAAAGAATAAAGTGTTACTTACATAGTTTATTTTGATCTGGTTTTGTGAGATTTTAAATTACTTCAATAAATAGGACTAAGTATGAATTAGTTGAAAATAATGATCTCGTGTATTTTTTTCTTTTCAACCAGTCGTGTAAGAATTTGTTTTACGTGTCTTATTGTTCAAAAATTTAATGTTTCTAATAAACAATTTTAAAACTATTTTATTTTTGTTATATGATTTGGTAGAGATTTAGATTTCGATGAAAATGTTATCGCTTTTGTAAAAAAATATGTTTCTCTTATAATGTCGTGATTCCTCTGAATTTTTATTAAAACATTGATAGTATCAAACATATTGATCTGATAAGATTTTAAACAGATATAAAATTCAAGGAAAGACGATAAAAGTTAGAGCTGCTTATAAATTGTATTAAATAAGATCAAGTTCAACATACAAACGGCTCATATCATAAAACGTTTGTATTAAATGTAGGTAAATATAACGTACTAAATAACGCAAAAACGCTTACCTTTATGAATAATAATCAACATTAGCACTTTTTCCAAACAAACTAGAGCATTTTATTAATTGTTCTAACGTAACACATACTTTATCGCAAAATAGTGAAACAATAGATATATCGATAATTATTAGGACACTGTTACTTCATGGATTGATATTGTTTGATAATATATGAGTTATAGGAAATTGTTTTAGTTGTTGAACCATATATTGTCCATGTAATCTCACTACGAAAGTACCTAACTGCCTTTTTTTTAAGCACCCACCTATTCTATTATTTGAAAAGTCAATAATAACAGAAGCAATGCGTGTATTTCTCATTCATAACTAATTAAAAACAATAAGGTACTAACATAGCATCGTAATAGCAGATTTTACCATTGAAATTCATATCACAATTGAGATACGAATGCCCTTACGATTCCCGTAAACACGCTTGCTTGTGTGCGTGAGCCATTTCGAACGTGATGTATGAAGTTTCCCTACTGGTTGTATCTGTATGTTATCCATAAGTCCTAGCAAAATACTTAAATAATAATATGGAATTCAAAAAGTATTTAACAAAATCATATGGCACGTTTACGAAAGTAGTAGGTATATACGACAACACTTGTTGCCACTAAACACTAGCAGCATCGAGCCTATTTTTATGTATGTAAACCTAACCATCTTTTCTGGGGCGAATTTCCAAAACTCTTTTCTTAGTTACTCAAATTATGTTTCAAAATATTCCTTTTAGTTATGGTTAATTGTTGATATGTCAGTCAGTTTTCCTTTTTAATTTAAATAAACAAACTCAACTCTATGTGAATATACTATTCTACAAAATACGTAGCACATAGACTAGACAAGTTGCAAAACTATGCAATATAACAATTATGTCATACAGCAAGCTTCGTAGATAAGAAAACTATACAAATAGGTAAATGTATTTTAATTATGTCAATAGTTTAAACACAATGTTCGTCTTGTTTTTTGTAGTGTCACTTTTGTCCGGTGTAAGTATTATAATATAATATACTGTTTCCTAAATATTTAAACGTAGTCAAATATTAACACAACATTTGTATCTATACTTTTCTGATAATTTTCTTTATATTATTCAGAAGAAAGAAGACATCTGTATTACCTATCTACTTAATTCGTTCGTTTCAAAATAACTGTCTTGGACGTACATTTTTTATGAATAAGTATTTTCTAATGAATACTAAACTAGAAGAAAGTCCAGAAAATAGGAATAAACATTGTTTGTATTTCAAATAAAACTATTACCTACAAGTTAATGAACTTATTATTCTATTAAAACCGTAACCACAGGAATTAGATTAATTATAAATTCCACTTTAGTCATGTAATGTAACTCATTAATAAAACGAATAATAAACAAATACTTATAAAAAGAATGCCTATTCCTAAACTTCAAAAGAAAAGCACAATTAATTAAGCAGTCATATCACGTGGTAGATCAATATTAAAGAGTTATTATCACACAAATACAATGTTTTACGAAATAACATAGCTTCCCTAACAAAATAAAATAATTAATTTCCAGGTGTACACGCAATGTGTACCTTGCCAGTGCGTTAACGCTGCCATAAATCCCTTCCAAGCAGTACTAGAATACTTCGACTCATCAGTCAGCTGTCTACAGCCAACCATCACCCCGTATGGCACAATCACCGAAGTGCCAGTGACAGAATTGCCAAGGATTATAAGTCCGATGTTGCCAGCCGCGTCACCCGTGTCCGCTCTGGCACCGCCGTTTCTAGAATCGTTGCCACCCGCGTCTCATTGTTATTGCGCTTGCCAGTATCTAAAGAAAATGCCTATGCCACCTCCTTTTATATAAAACTAGCTACTCCGCGCGGTTTCACCCCCGTGGCTCCACTCCTGTTGGTCGTAGCGGGATGATATATACCCTATAACCTTCCTCGATAAATGAGCTATCTAACACCGAAATAATTTTTCAAATCGGACCAGTAGTTCCCGAGATTAGCGCGTTCAAACAAACAAACAAACAAACTCTTCAGCTTTATAATATTAGTATAGATATAGATGAATAAGTTGTTAATCATTTGCTTTAAATTTTTTGAAACTATACATACCTAAGCAACGAGTCAATTATATAATATCGAGTTTGAGATATGAAATAAACACATTTTTATTTATATTGTTTATTATTTAACTATACTTACGTAATCCCATATTTTTAACCAAGTAACTTCTGATTGACGTACAAAGTAACCTGTTCTGTTATTAAAATTACAACAACAATAATAATATATCTACTATCCATATTATATTTCAACGATCTATATTGAAATGGTTTAATAGACGTATACAAATTCGTAAGTTATTTGTATACCTAGAAATGTTAGTATCAATATTTTGACAGAAAATGTTCATCATCAGGTGACGTTTTTGGTATCATTTAATCTTGGCAAAGAAGTTTCACTTCTGACACTCGGCATACACGCTCTGTAGTAACTAATGGTGTTATAAATAGAGAAATTGTCACAGTCTAGAAACTACATAAAACAGAGGAAAAATACGATTACTAAACACGAAAAGACGCTCTCAAAAATACCACAGTAAAATCCTTTAAGCACGTATTTTGAAAATATTTGTGACTTGTTCAAATTTATCATAATTTCATAGAAACTGACACATATTGTGAAAACTGGAAGTATTTAAATAGAACAAACTGAGTATTTTTAATAATAGAGCATTTGGAAATTGTATGTATATTTGTCATGTCAAAAACAACATGTTGTATGGTTTGCATTTTTATTATTCTGGTAAGTACCATGTAGTGTACTATACAGGGTGTAATCGTTAAGTGTGTACAGGCGATTATTCCGTAACTATTGCAGATATCAAAAAACTTTAAACTGATACAAGTTACATTAAACACTCCCATAGTGTTTGGTGTAAAGTTTTTAGATATTTCCCGTTTTATTTTTAAAAAGTTATTATTGTTATTTCACTCATCAGGTAAAGGGCTTTCGATATCAGTATAAAGTTTTTTGATATCTGCAACAGTTACGGAATAATCGCCTGTGCACACTTATCGATTACACCCTGTATGTTTTGTAGTACGTATGTAGTACCTATTGTGGTTACATAGTTTATTAGACATTGGTAAACACAATATTAAAATGATTTTGATTTACTTAGATAACTTTTTTTCATTATATCAAAAACGGTTTTCTTAATTGTGACTGACTCTATCGTCAAATTGAAATACAAATATAAATTTAAGATTTTAAACGCGATTTATTCATTATATTATTTTCCCGTCGTTTCGCAAACACTGCAGCGAGAGCGTGGTCTAAGATGTTAAATAAATCGCCTTTAAAATCCGTTACAATATTAAATTTCTAAATGTATAATATTCGCGTAAAATCAATCACTAGAAAACACTATCAAACACAAAGGTTATTCTTACTTTTAACCTTTAATTATTATTGAATTAACATCTAGGTAATTAGATAACATCACAATATGGCGCTGAGTCGATCTTATTCATACATTGATCTCATACCCGTCCGATTAGGGCCCTTCTGGCCTCCTCCACTCAAGCGACAGCTCAAGCCGAGGTTCGTGGTCCCCGTCAAGGGGGGACGCCCTTGTGCATGTCGCTACCAGGGTGAACCTTCAGTTCACCCCCGCGTCCGCGTTAAAATGTAGTAGCCCTTCTGGCTAACATTGAGAAACACCATACAAAAAAAAAAAAAAATTGATCTCATAGTACCTACCTAGGGTTACTACAACAATTAATAGAATTTACCTATTATCCCTACTAATATTATAAATGCGAAAGTAACTCTGTCTTTCTGTCTGTTACGCTTTGCCGCTTAAACCTCTCGACCGATTTTGATGAAATTTGGCACAGACAATCTTTAGACCCTGAGTAAGAACATAGGCTACCTTTTATTGCGAAACATGTACCACGGGTGAAGCCGGGACGGATCGCTAGTCAGCAGCTTATCTAGAGAAGCACAATTTTCTTCACACCTTTGTTCTTTTAATGGGAATATTACATACAATATCATACTGACAAAATGCTTACTTGCTGCTATACCAATCAATCTTAAGTTAACTTTTGTATATTATTTAAAATGTTTTCAGTATATCGCTATAGTTTATACATATAGTATCTATGTCACCATACCCAGAAGGGAGATGTTGGAATGGAATCAAATAATAAATTAAATAAAAAGCCCGTTTATTTCCAATCCACAAGAAAAGTTTTGATACATATACTTAAAGCTATTTTACTTATTAAAATTACACTATTTTTTTAACTTACATTTTTAATTACTAATACTTAATTCATTTTTCTTCCATTTTTTTTTCATTTTTGACGTAACATCCAGTACCAGTACCATTGATTGGAACCCCTTCTCGGGTATAGGCCTCCTCCAGCTTTTTCCAGGTATCTCTGTCCTTTGCCTTTTTTCTCCATTCGTTCCCTGATATATTTTTTATATCATCTATCCACCTTTTTTTAGGAATGGAATCAAATACTCAAAGAAAATGGCTCTACCACCGCCGTTTATGTGATGTAAAGTAAATGTAATAAAACGTTGAAATAATATTCTGTATTTTAATTAAAATACCCAATCCCTATCCGTTGAATCATTCCATTAGCGAATAAAACAAAGTCGCTTTCACTCTCCCTATGACCCTATGTATGTCTTTAAAACTAACGGAAAAACGCAACGGATTTTGATGCGTTTTTTTAATATATAGATTATTATAGAGTGATTCAAGAGGAAGGTTTTAAAATATAAATTATTAGGTTTTAGACAAAGCGAGCGAAGCCGCGGGCGGAAAGCTAGTTTATAAATATTATAGAATACAAGAGGCAAGAATTAAAGTTTATGGTGATTTAATTATTTAATTTTACTATCTCGTAGTAACCATAGTATATAGAGAAGTTATATGACCGCAGTATATAAGAAGAAGAGTTCTCTTTATACTAGAGGTATGTAGTAACCAAACTTCTCTATATTATGATGATATATTTTATTCAGCAGCCATTGTCAAGCAAGCAAAGCCAGGGCGGCAAGTTAGTTGTTACATAATAATTCTCTAACAATCGTTATTTCTCTCAAACAATTACATAATGTAACGATTGTATACTGATAAAGAATGTTTTATCTAAAAATCTTCATACTTAAGCAGTACGGTGGGTGCTTTGCAATTAATAATTCGTTTATCATTACAATATCAGCATGTCTGTTCGCTGTTTGTTCGTTTGTCTGCTTGTTTTGGTTATTGAAGTGAGTATAATGATAACCTACACAATTTTTTTATATCTGTCAAATTGTTAAATTGACAGCTAAAGATCAGTATAGAGCCGCCTTAAATCTGATAATTATTGAAAATCCATTTTACGTGGTTGGCGTAAGATAACAAGCCAGGCCAAGAATAAAAAAAGTCTTATATCTGTTTAAATCTTCCTGTATAATAATAACAGGCAGTATCATTCATCTTATTAATTTTGTAATATCAGAGTGTCCAAGTTACTCCTTATAAACTACCTTTAAAATTTCAGAACGCAACAGCACAATACAGAACAACGGAAATAAAGCCACAGAGTCTAAAACAAATACAGAATCAAAATGTTCGAGAACTTCGCTCAGTCGTCATGCCAGCTCCCAGAATGAAATTAGTGTCACAACGTCATCGTTACGTCATCAAAAAGGCGCCAAAAATGAAAAATAATCTACCAAATATATCAAAAAGACAATATTTGGCTGAGCTATTAAAACAATCAGCTTATAAAAATGTACACGAAGCGGCCAGTATTTGCAACAGAGAAAAAAAATCGCCAAACATTAAAAACTTTTTTGAGAAATCTCCTTTGAATCTGTTTAGCGATGCTGCCAGTGCAAATAATGGCGTGCTAAACTTTAAATATTTATAGTCTATTATAACTTATTATTTATTAAATTATTTATTGTTAATCTAATTTATTAAACTTATTTTGAATATATTAAACTTTTATTTCTTCCAAACTTAAGGAAAAATAAACAGTACCTACATGTTATGGAAAACATGAAATTGTAAATAGAATGCAGCCCGAAAGGATAAGTGAAAATAAAATTAACTTTTTTAATGACACCTATTTTTGAACGAATCAATAATTTTTATGTAATCTTTTTCACTACCAAAAGCTAATGGTAGAGTCAGTAAAGAAACAGTGTAAGTACTACCTAGTCCCAAGGCAAAATTTCATGCAATAACTCTATAGAACCCTATGTTAGTTTAAAATTGCGGATATTATGTAAATGTAGATAACTCACTCAATCTTATTACGGATAAAAATTAAATTCGAAAAATGTCAAAATATTTACTTCATGTTAATTCATTGTCCGTGTCGATTTTTTTTTTAATTAAACTTATAGGTGTTGCGGTTAAGACCGCAATGTAGGTAATTAAAATTTACGTCAAGTAAGTATAATAGATACACCAAAGATACACAATACGTGAAAAATTTCAATTAATAAAATGTAATGCTATCAATCCGCCAGGGGTATAATATAATAACACAGGAATTGTTTAGAATTATTAGTTTATTATTATTTATCAGATAATAAAAATTATACCTAGGAAGGTACCTATTTAATTTTGTATTGATGCGTAGGTAGATGTAGATTGCAGAGAAAAGAATTACAGAATATTATTATAGTAATTTTTTACAGCTGAAATAAGATTCATAAATCCAATTTAATTTTTCATCCAATTTAATTCATTTAAATCCAAATATAAGATTTATTTCTATATCTTTCGTAATCTAAAACAGAAAACAAATAATGAGCCATTTAGTTTATATAATTTTAAAGCAAGCTTCGAATCGACAGTTTAATCTTTTGTACTTGGCATAAAATATCTGAAAAGGGTATTTTTTTTATAAAAACGCTTGTTTCTCAAAAGTACGACGCAATCAAGTATTAAAGCTGAATAATGAATAAACAAAATTAAGAATCATTAATTCGATTGAGTTGACTTTGCAAAAAAAACTGTTATATTATGTATAATTAAAAAAGAACAAATTTTTACACACCCACCTATTTAGCCATTGATATAATTTAGTTTTTAACAGAGTAGGAGAATTTTCAGTGCTCGTCATTAGCTTTTCTATGACATTTCCCAAATACTTCTTAGTTCAATATTGCGAATTAGATATAAATATTTTTGAAGAATTTTTATCACCCTGCCTTGTGACGTCATTCGTACAAGCTTTCTAAATAGAGTCATAAATAACCAGAATATAATATGCTTCATTTATCTAAAAATAAGATACGGCCTAACCAGCCTTTAGATAGATCACGATTATAGATAATAATTACGTAAAAATTATGTATTTATATGTAATTTACATCATTGTTCAATAGTTTCCTATCATTTTACGCAACGCAATAATGTGTGTTCAAAAAATATTGTTTCTTACGCAAATTTTATTTGTACAGGTAATTACAATTGATAATAATTACATTAGATTGAAAGTGTCAAACTTAAATATAGCTTACTAGCTTTCCACCCGCGGCATCGCCCGCGCAGTCAAAGAAAAACCCGCATAGTTCCCGTTCCCGTGGGATTTCCGGGATAAAACCTATCCTTTGTCCTTTCTCGGGTATCAAAATATGTCTGTACCAAATTTCATGCAAATTGGTTCAGTAGTTAAGGCGTGATTGAGTAACAGACAGACAGACAGAGTTACTTTCGCATTTATAATATTAGTATGGATTATCACTATTTTTTAGTATAAGATTAGTTATTTCATCGTTGCCAAGCTTAGCAAATTATTAGATGAATCTTCACTAAAATGTTACTCAATTAAATACGCCTAAAAAGCTTAGATTTGTTTTCACAGAATACATAAATTATTATTATTTTTATTTAGGCAAGTAATAGTAAAAGTCCTCCTATGTATGTTACATAGTATCTACCTTCATTCAAGCGCTAGCCGAGTACAGAACTTTGAATTTCCTTGCATTTTCATATATTAACTATTGCCAGATAATCATGATAGATATTATAATATAATTTTTTTTTTATTTTCTTTCAGCAAATATTCTGCCAATCACCACCGTTTGGAATCAATATGGGCTGTCAAAATGCACCACCAATGCCATACCAATTTAGAAACCCTTTATATTATGCACAGAATACACCAGTGATGCCAATGCCATTTGGCATGCCATTTGGCATGCCATTAACTAACATGCCATTTTATAGAAGAAATATTCATGGCATGCCAAACATCTTCAATACGAACGTACGAGATCCCTACATTGCCAATACATTTGGACCTAACTCATTTAATCATTTTCACATGTTAACACTTAATAAACTTTTAGGAAATATTCCTTATAGTAATACAGGGTATATAGACGAGCGAACTAATTTACCAGGTTTTGCTTTTCCCTCAGTTATGAAGGTTTTAAGCAATCCGAATTTGCAAAGTACAGCTAATAATGAATGTAACGCTTGTGGCATGCCATGGAATATACCAAACAATGGCATTCCTGGCATATTTAATATGTTTAACAGGCAACATATTGGACCGTGCTTGTAAGGATACTGAATGACAAAGACAAAGCTGTGCTACATATTATGCAGTTAATCTTGTGTTTATTTAAACACTGAAATGAAGACAAACATTCAGGATACACGGCTTATGACCATTTGTGGATTGAAGATGTGTTATCAAATTGTAGTAAGCGAAATTGAATAGAAGATTCGTTTATGAACTAAAGTGTTGAGTGTTGCCAGTTTGTTTTATCTGTGTGTATATAAATTGTTATTGTTCAGTGTTGCTAATAGAGAAAAGTAATGGATGACTGAAGTGCCATTATAACAAAGTGCATCATGTTTTGCAGATTTTTGTGTTGTAAGACGGCGATTAGTGTATATGATTTTTATCACAGACTGTTAAACTAGTCACAGTGTGTTGTTAAATTATTTGTAAATAAATGAATTAATCTAGTGTTCTTTAATTTTTTACAGCATAGAATCATTTAATAATTATCTAAAAAAATGAAAGTGACCAAATCTGCATTTAATACGTAGATCGAATCGGTCTAGTTCGAAAAACGGAATAAAGAGACAAATAGATACATTAAATATAAAGTAGCTTTCCACCCGCGTCATCGCCCGCGCAGTCAAAGAAAAACCCGCGTAGTTCCCGTTCCCGTGGGATTTCTGGAATAAAACCTATCCTTTGTCCCGAGGTAAAAAGGAGCCTATGTCCTTTCTCGTGTATCAAAATATCTCTATACCAAACATGCAAATTGGTTCAGTAGTTAAGGCGTGATTAACAGACAGACAGAGTTACTTTCGCATTTTTATAAATGCGTAACTCTGTCTAATAATATTATTATTCTCATATTAATATATCTCATACTAATATTATTATTAGTATGGATTTATTGAATTCTTAACTAATATTAAATTAAAAACGTTTGTAACAAGAAAATGCTGCATCAAAACTAAACAGCTGTCCATAAACCACGTTTTGATGATTCAGCAAGGTCGATCACATGTAATTCATGTACGTTAATCATATTAAATTTATTAATTGTATCTGAGCGTAAAGGAATTTAAATTACTTTACTAATAGTTAAATTATTTAATGGGCATGTTCCGTTTCATTATAAACAAATCTATTTTAGGGTCACCCTTTTCCTTTTATAGATAATTGATTTTAACAAAACATCTTTGTTTTATTAAAATCAAATCTGACAAAAATTGGACAGGTCTACAATTTATTACATTCCTTCATCCATATCCTATCCTACTAATATTATAAATGCGAAAGTTTGTGAGGTGTTTGTTACTTTTTCACACAAATACTACTTAACCGATTACAATGAAATTTAGCATGTGTGCTAAATTTCATAGAGGATAACTTGGATTAACATATAGAATAGGGTTTATCCCGGATATCTCACGGGAACGGTAAAATGCGGTTAATATTCCTTACAATTTCTCCAACTACGCCTTCAATTATAGACTAACAAATTAAAACACGTTTTCGCTTTCAATAATTTATTGTAATCTACAAAATTCATCAGTACTATTTACATTTTAACTAAAATACTGATTAGCGCATTTATTCACGACATCTATTACCTGATTGCCAATAGACTCAGACACGACAGCGGTGCCAGAGGATGGCACGTTGCCATCTACAGATATCATGCCATAAACTGGGAAACAGCCACTGACTTTAATCGTGCCACCGATTGGCAAATCGCCAACCATGTTAATATCACCGTATTGTAAGCTTGGCACGAGTTCTGATATAACCGGAGACACTTGGATATTGCTTATAGCAGGGTTTGGCACGCCAGACGCAGCGCTTGCCAGTACGTTGTTGTTTATGGCATTGGCGTTTAATCCGCTTGGCATTATGGAATTATTGATGCCATTGTTTGATAATATGTTTGTTTCACTAAATGTGTTTGTGAAAGGGGTTTGTGAGATCGATGCTGCATTGTTTAGATTCGACAAATAGGCATTTCCTGGTGTTGGCAAGCTGAATGCAGTCTGAAAATTAAATAAAAAAATAAGTAGTTGATGTGAATTGTTGGAAGAGTTACGAGCATTATAAATCAACGTCATTTCTAGTACTATGCTAATTTTGATAGTTTTACTATAGATGGAGACAGATTATATTATTTTTGTCTTATAAAAAGAAACGTAACTTGAACATTGAAGGGGAATTTTTCTCTTAATTGCATTATAGGATATCTTAAAGATTAAAATTTGATTAAAAATAAAATAATCTACTTACTCTCAACATTAAGGCCTGAATACACAAAAATACAAAACGATTCATCTTTAACGGTTTATTTAAAAGTGATATGATAATATATTTGCTATTTTATATTATAGTGAATATTATCTACATATCGACAGTTTTGTAATAAAGTTATCGTATGTATGAAGTCATTTTAAATTGCATTTATTTTGTTGCAATCTGTTATCTACGATTTTTTTGACCTTTTAAAATGTGACTAAAAGATTACGAAAGTTTTTAGAATATTTACTTTTGCTCTAAATGGTTAGTTTTGTGTGTGATTATAATTTTTCTTTTCTTTCTTCCTAATGAATGCTCTTTATTTATAAATTATAAATGAAAACTTCTTTAGATGCGTTGAGAGTAAAATTTTAGGGTCGCGTCATTAAAATGCCGTCACGTCATGGAGTAAGGCGACGATTTTGGTATCTTTGAATCTTGTCAAAGAAATTTCACTTCTGACACGTCTGCTTGGCTCACACGCTCTTTTTATATCTCTTACTTACAGCATAGTATACTTAGTGTATAATATTATATTCTATGCTTATTACTAGTATAACATGGTACAGATAACATAATTCTATTGTATACTAGCTTTCCACCCGCGGCATCGTCCGCGCAGTCAATGAAAAACCCGCATAGTTCCCCTTCCCGTGGGATTTCCGGGATAAAACCTATCCTATTTCCCGGGGTAAAAAGTAGCCTATGTCCTTTCTCGGGTATCAAAATATCTCTAGACTCTATACCAAATTTCATGCAAATTGGTTCAGTAGTTAAGGTGTGATTGAGTAACAGACAGACAGACAGAGTTAATTTCGCATTTATAATATTAAGTATGGACTAGCTTATTCATATGAAGTCAAGTCAAGAGTCAAGTTCAAAAATAATTATTATTTTTGACAGATACATAGGTATAGAGGTAGTTATATCAATATGTGTAGTAATTTAAGGAATTCCAGTGAATATTAGAAATTGTTATGGGCGTTTGTATTGTTTATTTTATACATACTTGGAATTGATTGAAACGTGTTCTCTATAATACATACTTTATAAATTGCACAAATTACAAAATGTTCTCTGAAATCTGCCTTTATCCAGTAGCTGGAAAATAATAATTAATGTTCTACTGAGTTACAAAATTAAAAATATCTATCTAGTAGATAATATTTCGATAAAATTATAGAAAAACACATAGCAATGTCACAGATATTATGAATAATATTTTTGTTTAACGGGAATATTTTTTTAGGTTTGAAGAAATATTATTTAATTAACTTCTAAAACTAAGTAACTAATTACATAATATACTTAAGTATTATCTAAATAATTTATTTTCATCACATCGGAGGCATTTTATAAGAGTACTAGGATATGAATTAAAAAACTTATCAACATACAATCTCAAAAATGTTTTTACTGACAAATGATAAGATATAAAATAAATATTACCAAACAGTAACAAAACATTACAAACATACAATTGTTAATTATGTCACAGCTATAACAATGAATTTTGCAACCAATATGTATTTAAGTATCAGCAAATTTAATTAATGTCATATTTTTATTTCATTCTAAACAAAAACACATAAAAATGTTCAAAATTGTAACATTTTGCGTTCTTGCAATTTCCATCCAGGTACAATTAACATATTATTAAAAACATAAACATATTTACCTACAAATTAATTTATTTTGAAGATAATTAACGATTTTTTAAACATTTAGGTTTTATATTTTCAAAATATTTAGGTCACTATACCGTTTGTATTAATCATAATAGAATCTCTATTAAAAACGTAAAACATTTTTCACGATCCATTTTATTGCTTCTATAGTACCTACATAATATTATACTATATCCATACATAGATCTATTAATAAAACAACATCTTTTAAACTAATTATCCATTTTATTTTCCAGAGCATTAGTTGCCAGTGTTTACGCAATGTAAATGCAGGCATTATGGGTGCTGCCGTTGAACCACTTATGTATGGCAACTCCATAGCATATGGTGCAGAATATGCCAATCCCTGGGTCGAATCAGGATACGGTTTGAATCTGGCAACCCTTGCAGCGTCTAACAAATGTGGCTTCACTGTTACTAGCAGTTCGCCAATCGCACCAAACGGTGTGTCAATCTTGTCAGAGAATATGGTGATTGAAGGACCTTTGGCTGTCAATGGTCAATTGCCATTCCTGGGCACTCTCGGTCTTGAGGGTACGCTTCCCGCTGCTGGTATGGGTGTCGTTTCCTACGGTTGTGGTAATGGCAACGTTGGCATTACTAACGAAGCAATGCCAGGCAGCGGTTATGCTCTGGCAGGACCGTATGGCATGGGACCCGGTGTTGGTCTGGGATCCGCTGTTGGCTTGGGACCCGCTGCTGGCATCGGACCCATTGGCATTGGTCTCAATGGCATGTACGGAGGCTGTGGATGTCAAAACGTTTATTAGTTTAAGTGTTTATTGTTGAATATTGAATAATTCTACTTGAAGTGTATAATAATTTATAAATAAAGTGAAACACTTCTTACTTTGGATATTTTATTACCTTTCATTGATTCAGAAAATTGATAACAGAAAGATAGAGATATAGATTTCTTTTAATTTATTTTAACAAATAGCCAAAAAGTTTTAATTGTTATTATATTCGTTATTAAATTTGTTCAAGTGTCAAAAATAACTTCATTTTAAAGTTTTTAAACTTATTGGAATTAATATCTGTGTGTTCCTATGAATTATTTTCCATAATATTAATTGATGGTTTTTATTATGAATACTTATATGTATATATTCTTTCTCTTCTTCTCATAATATAGGACAATTAATTATATCATAATTATTTATATTATGTAGGTATCTCACAGTTTAACGATTATCCTATGAATGCTTATTATACAGATAAGCAAACAGTTTTACTTTTAACCATATTATATAAATTTGAAAAGTCTATTAATTTCATTTTAATAGATTTTATCAAAATAACGGTATCAAGTAAGAAATACGCAGTACAGGTACTACTAAAAACCTACTAGACTGATAACTATAAAAGTATTCTTATTGATGTAGTAGATGTATAATATACCTAACTTTGTCAAGAAATCGACTCTACATTTTATAAGAAATCAGGCAAAACCAGGACAAGAATTTATATAAAATGTTGATTTTTTTACATTGTATAGGTAATTTAGTTACATAATCTGCATTAATTTTACACTACATTCACAGACGATTATTTAAACAACATTTTATAAATGCCAACTTTTTTCTAATAATTTAGGTAAGTCACATGGCTGAAACCATGAAATTATAAGATAACGAAGTAACTAACAGCATATATTTGGAAATTAAAGATTTTTAACGTCTTTTATTCGCGACGTATCAAACTCAAGAATAGCATATTTAAATACAAATAGCTTAGCTTAATTTTTATTGAATGTTATGTTTAAAAGAGCAACAGTTTTCTATCATTATTGACCTATTTGATAAATAACATTTTCTTTAGTTCAAGAAGAGAGTGTGGTAATTTGCCACGTCATTCTCACAGTTAAAGTTATTTAGCAATTTCATGACAATTTTTCAATATTTTCGTGTATGTTTCTTGCAAAAGCATTTAACTACCTACTTATTGTATCTATATTTTAAATTATCAGTAAAATACTACAATAACACGAAGAAAGAAAATGAAAAATATATTATATTGTAAAACACTTTATTACTTAACAATCAACAATTTTATAATACCTAATATACGGGTAATCCATTACAGCCTAGACTGGGTGCTAATCCTAAAGCTGGATTTCCGTAACCACTCGCATATGCAGCATTGGCAAGTGCTGCAGAGTTGGCAAGCGCTGCGTTGCCAACCAAAGGTTCGTTGACACCTTCGCTTACCATGCCAACGTTGCCATTCCCACAACCGTAAGCGACTGCTCCAGCTCCTAGAGCTGCTAAAGGACCTTCTACAGATACTACACCGAGGAATGGTAGTTGTCCCGATACAGATAACGGTCCTTCGACTGCCATGTTATCTGACTGTACAGAAACGCCAGTAGGTGAGATGGGAGATGACGTCATAACTCGTAAGCCACCGCCTCGTGATGCAGCTAAATCGGCGAGCGACAAACCATATGTGATTCCGGGAATGCCAGTGACGATTGGCAGTTCAGATTCACAAGGACTGGCAGGAGCATATGCCAAGGAGTTTGCATAGGAATTTTGGTACATTCCTGGATATCCGTAGCCAGCGTATGGCCCGTAGGCATTTAAGGCAGCGGCTTCTGCAGCTGCGGCGTTGGCAACCGCGCTATTGCATGCAATGGGGTTGCCAAGGCCGGCAATATTGTACACACTACCTATGCTTTGACCGGCGATCGTCTGGAAATAATGAAGCATTCATATTAAATTTTGTTATAAGGTTTTAATAAGATTGCGTATTTCATTTAATTACAACGTTACATTCAAAAATTGTGATATTTGCAAATATTTTCATCATTTCCATGTGTCTATTTTAGCGTACCTAACAAAAACTTTCTTAAAATTATTATTGTTTGTCAAAATATAATATTATAGGTACCTACCTGAATTAACATCGCCGAAGCGAAAACGAATAGTCCCCTTAGCAACATTTTAAAATGAAAATTTCACGAAGAATGCCTCGTGTAATCAAATTCACCCTTATATATAGTTTACCAATTTTGTTTAATTACCAATCCAAATACCAATAAGAAATTTTGCAATTGTTATCATTTTTTACAAAAGACTATCGTCTAATATTACGTATATTTTTACATCATCTGTTTCGTAAAATAATTATTTGTTTGAACGTATTTTATTATTAAGGGTCTTTGAATTTAGTTTACGATTTTTAAAACTGCTGCAAAAAACTTTTCCTTGCCTTCTATGTACATAACACAGTTTAACATACGCTTGATATTAAATCACATAGTTCTATAAATAAAATATAATAAAACTATATCACCTAACTTTTTCGTGTCTATCGTTTTTTCTATTGTTTTATTTGCAAGTATTATAGATTTCATAATTTATAGAAAACCTAGGTTTATTCTCTACACATACCAATGTTATGTAACTTAACTTTCAGTCTTTACGGTGCATTAACATCAAACGAACGAATGCTTTAATGTTTAAACAGGCGTAGAGCATTCGTTCCTTGTTCTTAGTGCGTTCGAAAAGAATCTATGTAATGTTCTAATACTGAAAAACACTGAATACCAGTTTTGGTTTACACTAAAAGATCAAGAAAGAATGCTCTTGCTCTAGCTCTATGTTCGTTTGATATAAATGCACCGTTACTATAAAAACTAAAGTTTGTAAGAATTATGTAAACGAAACTCTTTTATACGAAAAACAACTGAAAGGATTTTTATGGTATTTGGAAATACAGATTATGTTCCGGAATAAAACAAAAGCTACAGAATTACGTCTTGATTACGAATTCATGGAGCAAAACTATTTAGTATAACTATATTTTTAACTCTTTATTCCAAGCTTTGTCTAATCAATCAAAATATTTTTATTTTGTACCACTCTTATTTTGTATAAGAAAACATATACATACGCATAGTCGTTAGTAGCTAATGTGAATGTCGATGACTATATGAGCTCTAAATTTAACTTATTATGTTATAGATAACAACGTCCTTATTTTTCAGCACGCACTTTTCCAAGGAAATTCACATCGTATCAGTCATTGGAGTTACAAGTCTTATATTTAATAACGTTGCAACTGTAAACACTGGATCGAGTCCTGGAAAAGATTCTAGTTCAGTTCTAGGTAATTCTGGAACTGCCAGATCGATTCTTAATGTTGACTGAGCTTCGAGTCTTGCCCTAGGGGAAGCCTTAAATCTGTGTTGCCTCTAGTGACGAAAAGTTTTATGTAGTTAATGATGTGTTAAATCTATACTTATATCTACTTTATATAATTTAAGACGGACCTCAACCGCCGGTGCAGCCTGAAAATTAGCGCTGTTTTTGTGCAGCATTTTGCTGAGGCTGTATCCGTTTGCTAATCTTAAGATAAATTTTGTTATGTTGTTGGCTGTGTTTTTTGCAATAAATTTATTTTCTTTCTTTTCTTTTCTTTCTATAATATTATAAAGCTGAAGAGTTTGTTTGAACGCGCTAATCTCAGGAACTACTTGTCCGATTTGAAAAATTCGTTCGGTGATAGCCCATTCATCGAGGAAGGCTATCATCACACTAAGAACAACAGAAGCGGAGCCATGCGGGTGAAACCGCGGAGCGCAGCTAGTTACAACATAAAATACACAAATTCTAAATGAATAAAATTTCTGGATATTATGTAACATTAGGTTTCTAACTCTTCGTTATATTACTAAACTCTTCTTTTTCTGTACAATTTTTCGTAGGTATGCGGTATGCCGTATAACTGTACAAGTATTTTTGCGTGTTATGCGTATACCGTATACGATGATGTTTATATAATTCTGAATAAAGTTTGTGTGCATGTGCATTAAAAATAATTTATCGTTTAAAAATTGGAAACAAATATTACATTTTTATGTATTTCTATTTCTATTTTAATGTAAATGAATGAAATATCGCAAGAAAGGCGAATTATGTTGTGTCATTCAAGATACTTATATAAAGTGTACATACAAAACCTAGGCAATGTATAGAATATCGAGGGCGTTCAGGCGTTGTATGAAATATGATGATTAATATTTTCCAAAATTCCATTACATACTTTACCTAGGTAATTGCAATGCCAAGTGATTGTATAGAGAACCTGTTGTTTCACAGGCAATGTGTAAAATAAATAGATGTTCTATATTTATCAGAGTTAATCGACCTACCTATAAAATAAAGAGTAAATTAACATGTTCTTTGAATAAAGTTTATTAATGTTAACAATTCGGCTACACCGAAGTTGGAGTGCAGTGAAGTTGGAAGGCAGGGTAACAACAAACAAGCAACTAAGCCAACCGGTCAGTCGAATAGAATATAGAGCATCTATTTATTATAGTGTTTCACCTATCTGATAACCAGATGAGACTATTTTTAATGAAATACAATTTACTAGCTTTCCGCCCGCAGCTTCGCACTCGCTTTCAAAGGTAAACCCGAATAGTTCCCGTTCTGGTGAGATAAACTCTATCCTATGTGTTAATCCAACTTACCCTCTATATGTGTTCTAAATTTCATTGTGTGAAAGAGTAATAAACATACATACACATACATTCACCCTCACAAACTTTCGTATTTATAATATTAGTAGGATAGTAGGATGAACAAATATGCATGTGATGACTTGCCTATTAAAAAATGCGTTTATACGAGTTAATTTTGTACCAAGCTCAATCCTATGAACTACATATATTAATTACAAAGTGGTTATACAAATTTATAATTGCATGATATTAAATTATCGTGAGCTGTTGCTATATTATGTAGATTAGTAATATACTCATTTGGGAAGAATTTATCGAAAATATAGAGTCATTTTATACAATGTATTTTTTAATTAATCTCAATTTAGGGCTGATTTTTCAATCCTTGGTTAAAACTTATTCGTCGAATAATGTATAAAACTACCATTTTTAAAACGTATTCTAATTGCCCGTATTTGACAGTTTACGTGACGTTTTAATATTATCGTTTAATACTTTATTGGACGGATAAGTTTTATCCAAGCATTGAAAAATCGGCCCTTACAATATTGATTTCTAAATTCGATATGCGAACTGCTAAGATTACTTAATATTTAACAATAAGTTTTACTATAAACATGCATACGATTAAATTCAAATATCAACAGGGATTGCAATCAAACCACGATATAACCATTCAAAACATTTATTTTGTGTGATTGTGGTACTTCCTAGATTCTGCATCCGCATCCACGGGTGATGCCATTAATGCCATTGATGCCATTAATGCCATTGATGCCATTAAAGCCATTGATGCCATAAGCGGAGGAGAGCGCGGCACCGGCCAGAGGACCGGCGAAGGGAGCGCCGTAAGCACCGTAGGCACTACCGTAAGCACCAGCTCCATAAGGACCGTTCAAGTCCTCGTTCAAGATGCCAACATTGCCGTTTCCACAGCTGTAAGCAACGCCACCAGCACCAGCGGTTGGCAGAGCGCCTTCCAAGCCAACGGTACCCAGGAATGGGATCTCACCAGCGACAGCGAGGGGACCTTCGAACGCGTTCTCAGAGAGGAGGGAGACACCGTTTGGCGCGATGGGGGAGGAGCTTGTCACGGCAAGACCACCACCGTTGGACGCGGCCATGCTTGCGGGGGCGAATCCTCCAAGTCCGTATCTGGCTTCAGCAAGGGCAGCGTTTTCCCATTCAGCAGCGCGCATGCGGGCACCAGCGGCTCCCCATTCACCACATGGCAGGCTCATCTCTGCCCAGTTCCAGCCTTCGCATCCTGGCCAGCCATAGCCCTCTGGGTACGCGTTGAAGGATCCAACGCATTGGCTAGAAATAGCCTGTAATTAAAAGATATTTATTAATAGACGACAAACAATCAAATCCTGTCCTATATTATTTCTTTATTTCAGTTGTCTACAGAGCATGACGAAAAACAATTTTCCTATTTCTGTACTACTTTTTCATTTATTATTTTGACATAAACTCATATTTTTGCATACTTATGAGTTATTAATACTTGCTATGATAGGAAAGTTTCAGGTAGAAAATAAATTATGGTAATTAAAAAGAAATGTTAATGTAACTATTGAATACAATTGAATTGTTTTATATTGATGACTTTATTAGGTCACTGTACGTTTATTATTATCGATTTCTTATCTCGTTACCATAGTGACAACATTTTTAATCGTTCTGAAGTTTAATTTGAGTTTTAGAATAAAATTAACTATTGACATTATAATAGGTATAATTAAACAAGGTTTTAAGTTCCAAGTAAAGGATTTTGCGGTATGAGATTCCAGGGGATTTTTAGGGCTCTTTACTTTTAGAATATTTACTGGAGAATTGAAATTTAAAGAAACCTCACCTGGATGAGCAACGCCTGAGCGCAGAATAAGGCAATTTTGAATGACATATTGTTGTTTATTCGACTGAAAAGTGAATGATTTTCGAATGAAAAACATTACCTTATATACTACAAATTACTTAATTCAATGGTGTAATGTTTAGATAGTTTGTTTTAAATTTAAAAACGTAAATATTTAACATTGTTATGTAACTTATTGATAAAGTTCATTAGGACATTTAGGTATATAATGTGTTATAGTTTTTAAAACATCCATTGAGTTCACAGATCGTATTCAAACATGTCTCCTCTTTCCTTCATTTTCCTTTGCATCCAAGCTTGCTTGGTCCAGGTAATTAAAAAAAACTATAACTTTAACTTTAAAAACTTTTGGAGATAACTGTCACATTCTTATAGCGCATAAAATGAGCATTTAATTTTTTTTTATAACCGTATCGATTTCCCAAAATATTTATATTTCTTTAATTTTTTCTATCCGTGATATTAACGATAATTCATGATATAAAATCGCTATTTCGATACAAAATTACATTGAAGTCATCTCAGCAATTTAATTGCTAGAACGTGACAATACGCTTCTTTTTCGATATTATTATTAATATAGAGTCGTGCATTTTTCAAATCTTAGATAAGAAACTCAGTCATTGTTAAATGGGTAACCTATATGATATTAATTCATTGCACTTTTTTATTATTTTTATCTTCAAAAAGACCCACGTCTAGCGTCATTATATTAAGAAATGTGTTAAAACGATAAGATACTTACAGCGATTATTTACCTAACTTCATATTAATCGTAATTTGGTTTTTCCAGAATGCATTGGCAAGCTGCAGCGGTCTTGGCTACGGCATTGGCCCTGGCCCCTACCTCCCACCCAGCCCTTGCTCCGGCCCACTTGTAGAAGGCCCATACGGACCTTACGCCGGATCCCTTGCTGGTCCCTTCGCTGGCCCGTACGGTCCCCTCGCCGGTCCCCTCGCTGGCCCCTTCGCCGGTCCCTTCGGAGAGCTCGCTGGAGCGTACGGCGGTGAAGGCATCGGTGACGTCACTGTGTTGGGAGAGATGCCAGTAGCTGGTACCACTCTGGTCACTGGTCAAGTGCCGATCCTCGGTGCTGTGCGCTTTGCGGGAGATCTGCCAGCTGGTGGTGTGGTCTCCATCGCTGGTAGCTGCGGCTGTGGATGCGGTAGCCAATTCGTTTACTAGATGGTTTAATAAAAACTGTTGATTACATTGACACATTTGTTTTGATTACCAATCCTTTTAGTATTATGAAGTATGTTAAGATTCCAGAACTAAGACACATACTGATGTATTTCACACATAAATTACAAAAAAAAAACTTAATTTATAAGACAATCCACATATTATTCATTAAAATCTTTCTCGCATGATAAAAAGAAACATGTTCCATACAATATTCTATAGGCAAGTAATTCTTACTTGATAAGTTACTTCAATTATGTTCGAAAGAAAAGAATATAACTGTACTAGAAAGCTTTTTAAAATCCTCCCGTGTGTAAAGGTTATATTATCAATAATTTAATATACATAACATTAAATTAATTCCAAATATAAAAAAAAGTTGTGAAGAATTAAAATATAAACCGCCTACACTTTAACGTGAGCAACAATGACAGCTTGTGTATTGCTGCATCTAAACAAGTGAAAATGGAATGAAAACGGAATGAAAATGAAATGAAAATGAAATGGAAATAAAATTACAATAGATTATTTTTCCGACCCAAATATCGACCAATAGAATTGCACCATTCGACGTCACGTAGTACAACCTACATGGTATTATACTGATAATTTTTTGAAAATTTTCTCTGGTCGTTGACGTCAAACTGACAGGTTGAATTCAATTGTGAAATTATTGGCCGATATTTGGGACGGAAAAATAATCCCCCGAATACCACACGAGCTTCAAAATTATCTGGCATTTCCCTCAAGGTTCCATGCAAACAAATAAAGTCGTCAAGTTTTTCAGGAAAAATCACTCGCGCTACGCGCTCGTGATTTTTTAGCCTTGACTAAAAACTTGACTCCTTCATTTGTTTGCAACGAACCTATCGGAAAATACCCGATAATTTTGAAGCTCTTGTGGTATTAATAAGTGATAATTAATTAATTACATTCATTTGCTAAAATAAAAACAGATTCAGCAGTCTAAGGTATCTCTATAATATTTTCCCAACCCGGTTCTGCAGGGATTCGAAATAAATAAAATTAAGCACGTATCGTTAGGATAGTACAAATCATTCTATTCTCATAAAACCACTTAAGGACTCAATAAAACATCAATTAATGCTGAATATATTTATTGTTCAAAACCCGTTTCAAAAGTACAATCAATGTCAATTATAGTTTACTTACATCCACATCCAGTATGAACATAACCGTAAGGATATGTAAAACCTGAATAAATTGGAAGACCCGAAGTTGAAATTTGCGTTATTCCATATTGGTGTCCAGAGGATTGGCCAGATTGTCCAGATTGTCCAGAAGAATGTCCCGACGAATGTCCAGAGGAATGTCCTGACAAATGTCCCGACGAATGTCCTGACGAATGTCCAGATGATTGTCCAGAAGAACTTCCAGATGAAGCAGAAGCTGCCGCTGCAGCTGTACTTACAGCTGCTCCAGAATTAGAAGATGCCGCTGCAGATGACGCAGCCGCAGCAGATGATGTGGTAGTTGATGCAGATGTAGACGACGCTGCCGTCGATGTGGCACCTGAAGATGTCGCTCCTGTAGCGGTAGCAGCGGCGGTTGCTGTAGCAGACGACGATCCTTTAGACGATCCATGTGAAGATGATCCGTGAGCTGAGCCATGTGACGAAGATGCTCCATTAGATGATCCTGATCCGTAAGATCCAGAATATCCTGGAGCCAGACCGTAGTATTCACTAATAATACCAACATTGCCTCCACAACTGTAATCTACAGCACCTTGACCAGTAGAAGGTAGTGCAGCTTCGAAGCCTACAGCACCAAGGAACGGCATTTCACCGATGATAGATAGTGGACCTTCGATGGTATTCTCGGAAGTGATGGTCAAGGTTGTAGGAGCGATCGGTGATGAGCTGGTGACGGTAAAATAGTTCGGTGATGAAGCGGATAGAGAGTTGAGGGTGATGGGTTTAAAGTCGTTACAGTCGCATGGTCGAGGGGGGCAGATGTTTTGGTAACCAATGCATTGACTGGTTATTACCTGAAAGGGAATGTTATAGATTAGAATTATACATTGAGAAAGTGTAAGTAAAAATAAATGATAGAGACAAATTTGAATATGCATAGTTAGCCATGTTATTTGATTTAAATTACCTAATAATAATAATTAATCGGTTTTCGTAATTAATGTATTTACATGCTCATAGGCCGGCTTTCAGTAACCTTCCAGGAATAAACTTTATTAAATTTTCTCTACTAATAGGAGCCAATTTGTCAACCAACTACACATTTGTTTAATCCTTCAGGAATAAAAATATGACGATAAATTAAAAAATTTTAACAGCTATAAAGAAAAATTATAATTTGGAAGATTTATCTTGCGAAAATGGAAAAAATTTAGTGGTTTATTCTTATTATTTGAAAATTAATACAAGTTTTCTTTAATTCTTTATAATTTTAAGAATGAATTGAAGACTGAAGTTGTTATTATAGCAAGTACTTAAGAGTCACTACATAGTATAAAACAAAGTCGCTTTCTCTGTCCCTATGTCCCTATGTATGCTTTAATCTTAAAACTAAGCAACGGATTTTGATGTGGTTTTTTTTAATAGATAGAGTGGTTCTCGAGGAAGGTTTTAATATATAATTTATTAGGTTTTAGACAAAGCGAGCGAAGCTGCGGGCAGAAAGCTAATAAAAAATAAATTAAAAATTATCTTTACCTGTACTAAAACAGCTTGAACCAAAACAATTACTTTGAACATTTTTCTATTTTCTATTTCGAGTGTAAACAAATTAGCTATGCCAAAACTATGCAAAAATACACTATTTATAGGGATTTAAAAATAATGTTATCAAGGAAATTGGCACATGCGAATTTGTACGTGTTTTATCATTAAAAAGGATGGTACTTTGGTTTTATGCGAAAGAGGTTACAGGTTCGAATCTAACGAATTAATTATTTTGAAAAATATTATCGTTTGGTCTATTTTATACACATAACTAGTTATATTTTTTTAAAGAATTGTATTTTTACATCTCTTTCTTGACCTTATTTAAGTTTATGTCAATTTGTTTCACTGTTAATCACTACATAGTATAAAACAAAGTCGCTTTCTCTGTCCCTATGTATGCTTAAATCTTTTAAACTACGCAACGGATTTTGATGTGTTTTTTTTTTAATAGATAGAGACTAGAGTGATTCAAGAGGAAGGTTTTAGTATATAATTTATTAGGTTTTAGACAAAGCGGGCGAAGCCGCGGGCGGTAAGCTAGTACATTATAATTAAACTTCTAATAAAAATTTACAGGGGCACAAAACCTTCGCCTTTTTAACCCTTAACTAGAGTCGTGGGTCCAATGGACCCAGGTTGAGTTTTTAAAGTCTCGTTTACTCCACGGCACTTACCGCAGAACCTCCCACTGCTCAGTACCTTCCTGTAGTACGCCGGAGAGTATCCTGTGAGACAGACGTGTTCGGCTCGGTACTCTTTAGGTAGGTACTGACCTTTACAGGGGTCCACTGGACCCACGACTATAGATACGTAACTTTTTATTTTCGTTATTAAATTTATTATTGTATTTTTTTTTAGTTTTTCGCTATGTCGAATCCCAGAAGTGTACATGTTGATAACGAAGAGATGTTAGAACAATGGTTAAATGAAGAATTGTTAAGAAATGATGAAGACTCCGATGAAAACTCAACACCTACCCGTATTGCAGAAACTAGATCAGATAATGAGTTTTCCGATGATGATGTAGATTTTGTTGTCGAGAGAGAACATGACGCGAGATCTGAAATATTTAATTGTGAAAGTTCTGATCATTTGTGCACTAAATGCAGGGAGCCCATATGCATGACTTGAGCAAATATAATTTGTAAATCTTGCACGTAATTAGGGATTGCTATTTTTTTTATATAAGAGTTTTTAGTTTGTTTTTGTTTTTTCTAGGATGCAACATACTTTTTTTAGTTAGATAAAAAAAATTTGATTTAAAAAAAATAAAAATTTGGTTGAGATTTACAATTTTTGTAAGACGCCTTTTTGTTGTGTAAGAAAACAACGACTGATTTTATAAGTGAAATTATGTTAACTAAATAAAAGTTCTAATTGATGATTTTTATAATATGTATTGTTTATAAACTAAAATATCATATTTTATTTAAATTTACCTAAAAAAATGCATAAATAAGTAATTATGACCATTTCAAGATACATGGGTCTAATGGACCCACGACTATACATACGTAACAATGTTTCACGACTCTAGTTAAGGGTTAAAGATGGCTAAAAAGTAAAAATGTTATAAATGCGTTGTGCTAAATAAGTCAGCAATTTATTATAAAATCTTTATTATTCGTATTAACATTTAACTCCACCCAATTATTATAAGATGTCAAACCATAATTAATAAATCACATGGCAATAAACCAAAACGTCACATAATGATGTCACATGGCGCATTGTAACACCCACAGCAATATTTAATTAATATTATGTTCTTATTACTTGAGACAAAAAGAAATAAAAAGACGTGTGGCACTCGGGGACTGCCGCGGTAAAGCTATTGCATAGCATGCCTTCAAGCCACACCTCCGAGCCCGTCGGAGTGGAGAGCGTGAGGTTTTTTCGTTACGGAATTTCTCAATTCGGTCCCCGCGCTCAAGGCCCGCGATAGAAGCTATGCAATAGCTTAAAAATTTAAATTTTATCATGTTTTTATTCAGCTAGGAGTTATATAAATTTGAGAAGTTAAATAAAAATCTGACTCTGTCTAAGTTATAGCATATAGTTACTGCTATATTGTAATACTTGTTGTTTCCCGCAGCTTCGCCTGCGTGGAAAAGAAAAATTTTTATGGTAATTATTTTCATCCCCTATTTTATCCTCTTGGGGGTAGAATTGATCAAAATTCTATCTTAGGGGACGCCTACGTTATGACATCTACCTGCATGCCAAATTTCAGCCCGATACGTCTAGTGGTTTGGGCTGTGCATTGATAGATCACTATATCAGTCACCTTTGAGTTTTATATATTATTGTTGCAAATAATCAATTTTTTTAGGACTCATAAAGTTATAAGTACCTACACGGATAACAATTTGTTACGAAAATTAAATTTAAAGGCAATGAAGCAGAGTTTTCAATTTATATTAGGAAAAACGATCACACCAGAATATACCAAATAAAATAGGCAAGCGAAGCCACATAGAGAGAATCCGCATTATGTACATTAAAATTAATTATTTTATAACGCTGAATTAGACATCTGTAAATCATTCAAAAACTCAGACATTATTTATTCAATAAGACTTCTGAATCTGAGAAGCACTTTTAATTAACTTATTTCCATTTAAATATTTGCACACCCAAATAGTGGGTAGAATGTATTAGCGCCTTAATATTGTAACAACACCTTTTTTAACTACATTCTTGTAAATAAATGAAATTTGAATTTGAATTTGAATCGTCATTATATATTTTTAACATTTACCACCGATTCAGAAAGCAGTATCTATGGAGAAGAACCGGCAAGAAACTCCATATTTGCTCTTTTAACATCATGTCAATTATATACAACTTAAGCGCGTCACACACGGTGAAGATACCTACTATAATATTTTATCTTAAGATTCTCTAATATAAAACGTTATAGTATCTTAAGGTATCCGGTATCAGCGTTCTGACCATCATTTTTCTTTTTGTCATTGCGTACTAACCCTGTAGAACCGCCATCCTGTTACAAATGAACCAAAATTTTGTGAGTCAAAAAGAAAAATGATGGTCAGAACGCTGATACCGGATACCTTAAGATACTATAACGTTTTATATTAGAGGATTTTAAGATAAAATATTATAGTATCTTCACTATGTACTACCTACATAATGTATCATTCATTCATTTAGATAGAGATGCGATAGGTGCTAAAATTGAAATAATGAATTATAAGCCTAAGAATATTATTTTTCTATATCAAAACAATATCATAGTGCAATCTTTAAGTAATAAATTAGCCAAGTTAAACTAACTCACGTATAGTTTACTCAATATTGCAATGTTCATATGCAAAAATGATTATAAATATGTATAAAATTTAATTATTATCATTCTACTAAAGTTATTATTGGAGTAATTTACAAAATGCGTTATCCTATTGTTTTCGTATTTGTATTTTGCTTGTTGAAGGTTGGTATTTTATAATTCTTTGTATTTTATGCTGATGTCTAAAAAGTCGCGCATTTTTATATAATTTTACTGTTGTAGTTTTGATAAATATCGCTATTAAAATTACTATTATCATAGGTGTGTGTGTTTGAATATTATCTGGTTAGGGGCATAGTTTATCACTATGCCAAATTTCATCTCAATCAATTCAGTAGTTCATCAAAATATTAACTTCTCTACAAGGAAAGTTAAGGTTCTCTTGTCATTTGTACATCGTTACTCTTTTGTTTTGATTTACTGATATAAATATGTTGAAATTAGAATTATTTCTTTCAATAAATAATTATAAATATTAAATTGTTCCTATGTTTAAACTCAAGACCGCATAATTATTCTTAACCAAAACATTCGACGTGACCAATATCACGTAAACCAATATCAATTAAAAACAAATTATTAAACTAAACTATATTACAAATTTGACTTTATTAATAAACTAGCTTACCGCCCGCGGCTTCGCCCGCTTTGTCTAAAACCTAATGAATTATATACTAAAACCTTCCTCTTGAATCACTCTATCTATTAAAAAAAACCGCATCAAAATCCGTTGCGTAGTTTTAAAGATTTAAGCATACAAAGGGATAATAATATACCGACAGAGAAAGCGACTTTGTTTTATACTATGTAGTGATAATACTATATTTATCTCCACAGCACGCTACATCTCAATGCATTGGAACGACATCTTTACGAAACTTTTCACCAGCTTGGCAGAACACAAATCTATACCCTTACAATCAACCTATTTGTTCACGGCCAGTTTACAATCCAACTACTTACGTCACATCTGACATTCTAAATGTACCGGTACCGTGTGATTATGAAGTACCGTACGGTGGGTATGGGGAAGGTTACGTAGATATTCTTGGAGAATTACCGGTACAAGGTTCAACACATATCAACGGTCATGTACCCGTTCTCGGTATGGCCACATTTAGCGGTAACGTACCGGCCAGTGGTATAATCACTATTACTGGTAAATGTGGCTGTGGATGTGAATGATTGTAACGTATTGATGGTAATGTTTCTGATTGTTATTATATTAGTAATGATTGTAGTATTTTGTAGATTATCTGACTGAAATTTTTAAAGTTTCTTGATGTTATAGCCTAATGATTTATCAATTGCTCCACTAATAACGTAATACGAGCAGATAGAAGACTCATGTTTTTATGTTGTGTAATTAAGAAGTAACTAAAATACTACCTACCTTACTATTTCTGAAATCATTATAGGATTGTTCAAAAACAATTAATATCGATGATTTCTCTAGCCGATATTTTAAGAATTGTTCAACGTTCTCTAATAATAAAAAAAAAACTAAAAATAAAGAATTTAAATAAAATAAATAATACCAGTCAAGCTGTAGTAATGAATATTACTACCATTACTATCTCTACTATTTCATGTATCAAAATTACTTACATCCCATGGTTTACCTATTTGCAAAAACACTGTGTTTACTGTTGTTAAATTAATTTATGTTTTAAAATAAATGTTACTGTATAATTGTAATTTTTGTAAGAAATACCTATGTTAATAAATGTATTAATGAAACAAATTTATTTCACTTTTATAACCTTTTATTCACTTATATTATAGTAAGGAAAATATGCATCTTTCGTAGTATAGTCAAATATAGCCTTACTTATACAGGGTTGGTATACTACTACCGTTGGTATACTAATCTCAAAGGAGGTTATAGTTTTGCATACGATGAGTACGTAAAAAATACTTATAAAATTCCAGACGCTTTTTTTTTCAAATAGATGAATTCTTAAAACTCCTAACCTAAACATGTGTTCACCCTTAACAAGCAACCCGCCCAACTTTGCCACCAGCACGTGAGCTATCGTTTAAGATTATGTTTTCATAGACAAAATGTTCACATTAGAGAAGCGTTATATGCCGGCTGCGCGAAGGTAGAGAAGAAAACATGGATTTTCAGGAAAAATTTAGCAAAAATTTTTGACGTAACGTATCAGGTAATATTTTATTACGGAAATAAATCCAATACTTTAACTATGTTAAAGGTATAAAAACATGACTAATAAGGCCGCCTTCTGTAATGTATGTCCTAGTTTATGTTTTAATTGTACCTTTTAAGTATTGTAATGTTGGCAGCACAATAAAGTGTTTAAAATAAAATAAAATAAATATAATTCTCCTTTACTGAATGAATTGGTGTAAAATAATTGAATTAGGTACAAAATGTCTACATTATGTTTTCAACGACGACATAAATCATTATCAACGTTGCATTTCATTTATGAAGTGTCAGTGATCATGTCAGCGATGGATATTTTTTAATCTGTCTGTATTTTCTATATTAAACATTATTCTAAGCTATCACAATTTCTATATTGTATTAACTTGGTATTAACTATAGGTCTGCCCTTAAACTTTATTTTAAGCGTTACCACATTATGTGCAAATGTACATGTTGTATGTACCTGTAATCGCCAAAATTAGATACAGAGTTATGTTCGAATATGGTCTTAATACCAATTAATATTATTAATGATTTTTAGCTCCGTCCAAATTCTGTATCTTCGAAATTAAACATAACAAGAAAATAAAACAATCAAATAATGCTTCAAATAATTTATTTCCATCGCCTCAGCGTTGTTACTTGTGTTGCACCTTACAGGCATCTTCCACAACCCAGGCCATTGCCGTATGCGCTGCCGTACGCTCCGTACGCACCGTACGGGCCGTACGCTGGACCGTACGCGGATCCGTACGCGGATCCGTACGCGCCGACCGCGGGTCCGTATCCAGAAAGACCCTCGTTCAAGATACCAACATTGCCGTTACCACAACCGTAGTTGACAGCACCAGCTCCAATAGTAGGCAGAGCTCCTTCCACAGCGGCGGTACCCAAGAACGGTAACTGACCAGCGACAGCCAAAGGACCTTCAAAGGCGTTCTCAGAGAGGATGGAAACACCGCTAGCTGGGAGGGGAGATGAACTGGCTACAGCCAAACCACCACCGTAAGACGCGGCACCGTAGCCCACTGGGTAGTCGTAGCCTAAACCGAAGGGAGCGCCCAAGCGTTCGCCGTAGCGTTCGGCGGCGTAAATGTCGGCGAAGCGGTCAGCGGCATAGATGTCAGCGCAGCGGTCGGCAGCGTAAATGTCAGCGGCGAGACGGTCAGCTGCGTATTCCGCGGCTAGGACGTTGCCGTAACCGTTGTAGCGGCCGGCGCATGATGCAGTGATGCTCTGGAATAATAAATATACTTAAATAAGTTTCAAGACTTACAACAAATAATATATTGCAATGAAAACTTACGATGTTTTTGAGAAAATAGGTTCTTAGTTCCATTTTACATAAGTTTATTTTCTATTATCATGTATCAAATCTTCTTAAAATAAAATAAACAATTTTTTTTCGAAAGTTACTACTTAGGTACTTTGAAAGTTTCGATAGTGCAATTCAAGTTTTTTTTCAATATTCATTCTAAATAGAAATTTGCATCAATCACCGTCTCCGTTATAATCACAATTCATATTATTGATGCAGATTTACCATCAATTTCTACAAATCTTTTACTTTTCTTAAAAGAAAAATCTTACCTGCACAAGCAACACCTGGGCGCAAACAAAGAGTACAAATTTAGCTGCCATTTTAATGCAATCCACTACCACAATGTATTTTGTAAATACGACATTCATTTTTATACTAACGCACTGATAGGCTCACAAAGGGTTTCCTAATTAATTACGAAATTAAATAAATATGATATTGGGTTAGTAATACTTTAAGTAATGGCACGCATTTGTATTCTGAGAATTCGATAGGTTATCGTCCTTTTTTGATTTTTTAATTGAGAATTACCCCTTTCACTGTTATTTCTAGGTGACTGTTATACTTCGTTTAGGGATAGGGTGTGCTAGATCTGGTAAAAAGTTATGTATGTATTATTAAATCTACATAATACGTAGTATTCTACTTGTACTTAACTGCGTATAATCATTATCAAGAGTCGGTTCAATTTAGTCATCTTCATTTCATTTTAGTCAAGCTTAAGCTTTGATAAATTTTATGATGCATTGGTATTGTATTCATTATTTTTTTACATCTCTCTCTCTCATCACATATAAGTCTCATCTAACTAGCCTTATAGATGATTCCCCAAAGTATGATTGCACATTTCATTGCATTCTTAATAGGGATAAGGATCACCACTTTATCACTTGCACTGTAATCTCAAATTTAGACATTTTATGCATTCATGTAATCCATACTAATATTATAAATGCGAATGTAACTCTGTCTGTCTGTCTATTACTCAATCACGCCTAAACTACTGAACCAATTTGCATGAAATTTGGTTTGGGGATATTTTGATACCCGAGAAAGGACAAAGGCTACCTTTTATTGCGAAATATGTACCACGGGCGAAGCCGGGGCGGACCACTAGTAAATGTATATATGTAAAAATAAAACTCAGTTTGTTACAATGGAGTATTAAATTAAAGTAGGTAGTAGTACAAAATCTTTACTCCCGCTAATTACAATGTATCGTTAAAGTTTCTAAGAATTGATGGATATAATATGTTACCCTTATACCTACGCAAAACAAGTGATCGAATTTGTATCAAATTTGGTAAAGAGATAGATCCTATTTATTTATTTATTTAACCATTTATTGTACCACACCATTTAACATTACAGTATATAATATATAGTTGTACAGATTCGAGGTAAAGTACAAAAGGTGACCTTATCGCTTAAAAGCGATTTCTTCCAGGCTACTAATATTATAAATGCGAAAGTTTGTATGGATGTATGGATGTTTGTTACTCTTTCACGTAAAAACTACTGAACCGATTACAATGAAATTTAGCACACATATAGATGGTAACTTGGATTAACACATAGGATAGTTTTTATCCCGGAAATCCCACGGGAACGGGAACTATGCGGGTTTTCCTTTGCAAACGCGGGCGAAGCCGCGGGCGGAAATCTAGTTGTAGTATAAATTAGCAGCCCATAGCACCCGGGTAAAACGAATCCATTTACTGTATCTCGTTTAAAATAGGTAAACAGAACCATGAATGAATGTATCTCGCACTTGACCAATTTGACTAAATGCTTACAAAATCTCAAAACTAAAGAAATCCGTAAATTACCACGGATGGAGTCAGAGAAGAAATGTCATTTATAACAAGTTATGTGAAACAGAATGTGTCAATACAATTAAGAGATCCCTAATTAACAGAAAAACTAAATAGTTCGTCCCCTACATGTGTAAATTATAGATACCATGCCGACACTATTTTAGGCTGATTATCGACGGGCGTTTGTGACGATTTTACAGTAAAATGAATGATTTTTGTAGGTACCTATTTTGGAGTGGAGTAGTAGGTACAAATATAAATTATTTTGTCACGTTGAAATATAATGAAGAAGTGCTGCGATATTTACGTCATAAAATCTATGAAAATGATGGATTGTTGCTATAAAATATTGAGAAAGTTCGAATAAGGTCGTAGCTCTTCATCTATGTTAAATAATAATATTATTATATGGTCATTAACCTACGATAATTTTTACAGTTATATAGGTATAATAATATATTTTATCCAGTGTATAACATCTTTGTAGAGAACTGATTAACTGATCTTATTTAAATATATCCCTACTAATTAATATTATAAATGCGAAAGTAACTCTGTCTGTCTGTCTGTCTGTTTCGCTTTCGATTTTGATGAAATTTGGCACAGACAATCTTTAGACCCTGAGAAAGAACATAGGCATATTCCGAAATATGTACCACGGGCGAAGCCGGGGCGGACCGCTAGTAAGAAATTAAAACAATCACGAAAAACGATTACTTTTACTATTTTACAAAAAAAATAGCTCGTTTGTACCTCAATATAACTTTATAGTCTCTTCACTGAACCTTGAACTTGAACAAAAACATAAATGTCGTCAGCAAAACGTTTTTGGATAATTGGCCTTAATTGTTAAATGCCGTTAGAAAACATGCGGAAATGCGACGGCAAGACTTGTCAAATATTTTTATTATAGCATTTTAATATTTACTGTGTGTTATAGAAAAAATAAATATTCCGTGACATTATTAATGTTACCTACTATTCGCATAGTTGAGAATTTTCAAAATAATTTCAGTATTTACAGAGATTTCATCTTACAAACTTGTAAACTTTAGATCGTAATCTTTTATAATATAAGATAGATAAAAGGCATTTATAAATTACATACTTTAGCGGATTTTAAACGCGATTTATACATTTTAATATAATTATCCCAACGTTTCGACGAAATCTATACTAATATTATAAAGCTGAAGTTTGTTTGTTTCTTTAATCTTGCTAATCTCTGGAACTACTGGTGTTAAGTAGCCCATTTATCGAGGAAGGCTATAGGATCAAACTAAATCATCACGCTAAAACTAACAGTAGCGGACCGTGTGGGTAAAACCGCGGGGCACAACTAGTGTATAATCACGTAAAATCCAACACAACGAAATACTAGATAAAAAGGATATAAATCTATATTTCAGTATAAAATTTGTAAGTTTTCTATATGTTGCTTTTTATCAGTACCTATGAATCATATCAAAATGTTACGTACGTGCCTTTGAGATAAATTATAACTGTTCAACCAAGGAGCTAAAATAATTTATTATTATGGATTAAAATTAAATAAATAATTATTCTCAAGGTGTAATTTAATAATACTTAACGATAGTAATTACCTACCTATAAAATATTAAAACAAAATGTTTAGCTCAGTTACTGTCGATATAATTTTTCGCGCTTTATATTTTATCAAGTGTAAAACTCTATCCTCTATGGTCATCATAGATTTTTTGCGAGGCAATGTTGTCTGTCTCCTTTTCCAAGATTCATTCCTCTCATGTGTAGTCTTCAAACTATGGAATTAAATTAGAATAATAATTATCTTAAAATTTAGGTAATTACACAAAAATATTAAATATATTTTAATCTATACTAATATTATAAATGCGAAAGTAGATAACTCTGTCTGTCTGTCTGTTACTCAATCACGCCTAAACTACTGAACCAATTTGCATGAAATTTGGTACCTATACCTAGAGATATTTTGATAAACGTGAAAGGACATAGGCTACTTTTTACCCCGGGACATAGGATAGGTTTTATTCCGGAAATCCCACGGGAACGGGAACTATGCGGGTTTTTCTTTGACTGCGCGGGCGATGCCGCGGGTGGAAAGCTAGTATAGGTACTATATTTTAATAGGATACTAAATTCATAAACAGAAAGATATTATCAAAGATGACATAATTAAAATGCACCTAAATCACGTTTCCCGCCAACGTCATAAATTAACAGATAAAAAAACGGTGTTGCCCTTTCAAATAACCGACATATTTTGTCATAATTAAGAACGCGCCGGCGCTAACGTTTTTTCTAGAATGTTTTTGTAACATTTCTTTGATTTCACCCATATTTTGTTGAAGCGTGCATTTTGTATTTGTTTTGCTGATGTGGTACGAACTTTGGAGCATTCTAATGTTTAGATATTATACGCGCTTACCAATTTATTCTTTACTAGTGGTCCGCCCCGGCTTCGCCCGTGGTACTTATTTCGCAATAAAAGGTAGCCTATGTCCTTTCTCGGGTATCAAAATATCTCCATACCAAATTTCATGCAAATTGGTTCAGTAGTTTAGGCGTGATTGAACAGACAGAGTTACTTTCGCATTTATAATATTAGTATAGATTTTTAAACTTTATGCTTAAACACGTTTTCATAAAATAAGTACGAAATTTATATTTATCATAATCGTACCTAAATGATAATTATTAAGATTACACTTACATTCCAAAAACAATTTAATGCCAAGCATTATAAGATTAAATATTTTGAGTCGACACATTGTAGCATTATCTTCTGTAAGCGACGTGTGACTGAATACAAATCCCATTTAAGAGCACTTAATAGATATACCTAGCCAAGAGATGAATATAGAAACTGTCTTATCTAAATATTGGGTACAAAATGAACAGAAACATTTATTTATAGGTAAAATGTTTTCCCTTCATAGCAAAGAAAAATGATTTTTAAGTAATTTTGTTTATAGGGGAATTTGAAAGCCTTATGTTTCATAGAAATAATAATTTTTCGTCTCCATCCGTCTATAAGGTCCTCGATAATGTCTCTATGAAATTCGTTATGCATACGTAGTATATTGTTATTAGTCTGTGGTTATGCTCTATTTCAGACTATTGCCATAAATATTCATTTAAAACTCTAGAATGGCGACATTTCCTAAGAAGCTTAGCTTACCTATACCAAAGTGACGTGATGAAGACAAAATCCAATTTAAACGATCGATAATAATACTTTAGACTTAATTTCCTGAAAAATCAAACTGAAACATACCCACAGGAACACACTAGTTCGCCTTAATTATTCCATCACTCAATCAAACTTAACCGATTCTAAACCACGACGCGTCCAATTAAACTAACTAACTAAATAATTATCGCAATTAATGAACTACCTCATAACTCAATCTTTAAATAAATCCAACTCCGGCGCATTGCCACGCCCACCCATCCCATTGGCTTCCACCTAATTATATCTTTGGTACTGCGATTTAGAAGCTATTTGCATCTTTTAAAAATCCACAAGGAAGAATCAACTCTACTCAAACGGTATACCGTTCAAATTGTATTGATGGTATGCTAAATGTAGCATACGATATTGTCACCCAGAAAGACGCCCATTAGCTGAAGCTTTCCATCTTAATTTTACACGGAATCGTTGCCAGATGGCCAGCGTTCAATTTAATTTGAACCCTATAGCACAGATGTTAGAATTCAATTTGAATGTTAAAGAATTTAAAAAGTAGCGAGTTAACATTTCAAACAGAGTCGTTTCAGTATAGCGATGTGACAAAAACGCGTCGTTAGGTTTCAAATTAGTTAAAATTATTGCCTCTTCTGATTTTGTTGTAAATCAGTGAGGAGTAACTCATGGACTTGAGATCAGTTGTGTTTGTGAAGTGAATCGGGAAGAAGAATTAAAAACGAACGTTGATAAAGAAGATTGTGAATAAGTTAAAGTGACAGAGATTGCAATGGATAAAATAGAATCAATAGAAGAAGATAAAATTGAAGTTAAAAACGCAGAAACGAAACTACCGTTTTCAATAGATAACTTATTGGCTGATAAGTTTAATAGACCAGAAAGTTCGACATCTTTAGATTGTTTTAGTGCTTTTAACCAGGTTAATGTGGACTCTGATGATGATGATGATAAAGCTAGCAGTGGGTCAGAGCAACTGGATGTAGAAACGTCAGTCGGTGATGATAGAGAAATTGGTGATGTGAAGGCAGATTATCAACAATCAGGTACTTATCCAATATCCATACTAATATTATAAATGCGAAAGTAATTCTGTCTGTCTTTTACTCAATCACGCCTAAACTACTGAACCAATTTTCATAAAATTTGGTATGGAGATATTTTGATATCTGAGAAAGTATGTACCACGGGAGAAGCCGGGGCGGACGACTAGTATAATATAATTTTATAAAGTAAATTAAGAGTAATCAATGCCTAAAATATTAAAAGCAATTGTGTCTTAATTACCCAAATACATTTTAAAAATACCATTAGGTAATGATAATTAAAACCTACCTACGTTTGAATAAGGCATAAACTAGTTTTTAAAGGATAGGATTTTTTTTCTTCAAAAAATGTATTTACTTAGATATTATCCGTTAATTTATGTAACATTGGATAACAATATTATATCAAACTCACTTTTATCTCAACAAAGAGATCAAGTGGTTTTTAAGTTTGTGAAAAAATTTGTATAGCAAGATCCAAAAATACTGAACCTATTTTTACAAAATTCGTTTTTCGAAAAAAGTTTTTCGTTTATTCTTTCGCCAGTCTTGTGTTATTTTTAGGAAGTCAACGCAAATTAAGTAGATGTGAATTTAGAAGTTCATTTATTCTATAATCAACGGTGTTGAATAGGCCTGTCTAAACTATCAATTTTTTTTTATAACTACAAGTATTACTGGCTTCAAGTAAGCGCTGTTTAAAATAAAATATGTTGGATAGTCCATTAATTGACAAAAACACTATTGTTAACTATTGTCAATTACATCACCGTCATTCACCACTAGTAATGGAAAATAAAAATCTTGAAAATAAAGCGGGAAAAACAGCTCTAATCAACTCAAATCATACAAATCAAAAAAATTTCATACTTAATCCTTTTGTGTTCTTGTACCTATATTTTATTTAAGAGCTATTCTACTATTAGGCAGATGTTAGGTGTAGCCATTCTGCTAAAGATAAGCTACGGATAAGCTACGGAGTTACTTCCCAGTTCTCCTCCGTAGAATCTGCTTTCCGAATCGGTGGTAAATTAATAAAACTATTATTTTGTTATGATGATGATTATGATGTTATGACGATTCAAATGTGGTTCTTGAAGAAGACTAATTAAATAAATAAATGTTTGAATTTCGTACAATTATCTGTCCAGATAAAAAGACACAAAAAAAATAGAAATTGCTATCGAATAAAAATACAGCTGTAAAGTGCAACATGAGTTGCCCTTTGCTATCTACGGATTTCAGGTAAAAAAATTGTTCTCGAAAATATCGCGACAAGCACACGTTTGCGGAATTCATATGAATTCTAGGCAAAATGTTTGAGACTGTTTTGAATTTATCCCAGCAGATAATATAAAACACTAAAAATTCCTTTCTATCTTCTTGCTTAGTAGTGATTTTTTGTTGTCGGAAACGCTTCTTCTTTCTGGATATGATTTGTGTTAAAATTGATGTTATTTGTAAACAGATCTTTGCGCTTCGATATTTTGTGAAATATAATTTATAGTTCTTTACCCAGAAAATCCGCCTCCGCATCCTTGGTACAGTGGTTGACGCGTGAGCGTAGAACCGAGGGGTTCGATTCCCAGTGGAGACGAAGAAAAAAAATGTCTCGGTCTGGCAGGACACAGAAGGCTGATCACCTTCTTGTCTCTAAAGAAATTCGATCAGTGAAACAGATGAATATAATTCATCTGCCCTAAGGGGCAAGCCCCACTAGGGGACATGGGACTTCACTTACCCAGAAAAAATATAAACTGCATGTAATAAAGTATTTCAATTATATTGACTATAGCCCGCAGTAAAAATATATCTTGGAAACAATGTAAAAGTTTTGGATAAAAAGCATACAAATATCCCAACTCAATAGGTACGTAGGTACTAAAGCGATGTGCGTGGTTCTATATTGTTAAAACCTCCATGATCATAATCATAATAATATATAGCTTGGTATTTCACGCAGAATTTTTCTTCTATAAAGTCAATACATTATAAGGTCACCTCTACATTTTTATTCATCGCAATTTACGCATCTGTGCGAACTGCGCTGAAAACTGTATTGGATTTAAACATCAAGTATGATGTTCGTTTCGTTTCCTGACTTTCGTGCATTTGTATGTAAATAAAAATAACAATTATTTTTAGCATCCCGACGATCCCAAAAACCAAAGAGGTTCTCAATTACACTGTAGGTATATTTTTCAGTAGATTTATATTCGATTTATATTGAATATTATAGTGCCAGAGTAGGTATCTGTTGTGGTATCTCCCTCAATAGAAACGTCGTTATCTTTTTTTGTAGATCTTTTTTTAACTTTATTATTACCTTCTTCAAACTTTTGAAGGTAATAATAAAGTTAAGTATTTAAAAAAAAATATATAAGAGTAGGTACGTGATAAAAAGCAAAAGATGAAAAACATAACCTAAAGTCATATCCGTTTCAAAATGATCAAGCTCAAATTTTACAGTATTTTTTACATTGTAATAAAATATTAACACGACAAAACATTCACCATGTCTTTTTAAAAGCCATTCGAGATTACTAATCATCTTACAGTATTTTTTATTTGAGTTTTACAAACTTCGAAACATGAGTCTGAAATCCTAAGCCCAATATATCATTGTCACTAAAAAAGTTAAAATGTCACCATTTCGCGCCTTTCTGGCTCATTGACGTTTACGCTATGCTTTTGTTCCGCCGTGATTATTTTCGTTTTTGGCGCCAATTAGACAAATTGTTTCCGAGAATTTTTAAGTTTATAAACATTTTAATCGTTTTATTATTCCCGATTATTATTTATTAATTTTATGTTATTTTATGTGGCCTTTGTCACTTAGGAATAACTACATAGTATAAAACAAAGTCGCAAGACTAATAGTGTTTTATAAAGTAATATACAGGGTTACTTGTAAAACACCGGCAACCTCGCAGGACAAGATAGCCAACATCATAAGTAATAACATTTGTTCTACGACTTTTGATAATTTGTTAGATTTTATTTTCATACAAAAATAAATATTCACTTAATTTTCCGTTTGAATATTATAAACTCTACGCGCATTCCAAACATTACGTAAACAAGAAGCGAACGGGAGGGGAAAGGGGGCGTCGCGTCGTCCTTTCGATAATGAATAGAACATAGACTTACAAATGTTAGGAGAGTACAATAAAAGCTTATAAAATCATTTAAAAATAATTTATTGCGTTATGCCAAAAGTCGTAGAACAAATGTTGTTACTTATGATGTTAGCTATCTTGTCCTGCGAGGTTGCCGGTGTTTTACAAATAACCCTGTATAATTTTTTTATTAATCCAGTCCATGTTGTTGGATTTAAGGTTCTGTATCTTTTTTAAATTATAGTTTTTAAATATATAAATGGAGGAAAAAAAATAAAAACTGTTAGGTTTATCCATGACGAAACAAAAATAAAATAATAATTCTCTTCATTATAAAGACGTTAGAACATTTTCAAACAGATAAATTATTTAAAATTACTATCATAACGGTTATAAAACCAATAAATTTTAGTAACGGCCTGCAAATGAACGTTTACTGAAAAATAACAGCTTGCTAATTTATTTATCGTCTATGCAGCAGTCAAATGTCCGATACAAGCTTGCTTCAAATTAGCCGACTCAATTGGTTTCATTACACACACATACACACGCTGATGTCTCATTTTCTAAATTTGTTTCGAAAAGATAAATATCTTCGCCTCCCGACTCTTGTTAGTTATATCTCTCTCCCCGGTAATTATTCACCGTTAAAAAATAAAGATGAAACGAAACTGTCTCGGATTCGAAATTTAGTAAGTGGTCGGAGCTCATTAAAAAGCTGTAAATATATTTAAAAAGCGGATGAGGAGTTTCTGAACGCGATCTCGTCTGTCAAAATATTGTTGACGTCTTTATTTTTTTTCTAAATGCACAGGCGAAAGTCGCTCTTAGTTGACGGTGTCACAGACTGTTAAAAATTTTGTTTATCTGTGTTGATTTTTTGGCGCGAAATAGAGTCCGGTGACATGTGACGATGTATTGACATTAATTGTTTTACGCGTGTATCGCTTAAACATGCACCTACCAGCCATGTTTTATTTCTCAAGCGGATGGGTTAATTTTAAACCACTAATTAATTAACTGGTTACAATATTGGAACAGATGTGATGTATTGTGTGCAGTTCTAGTATCTTGTAAGTCATGTAGGAATGCGTTTAAATGCTTGTTCTTATTTTTGGTACTACATCTTAATTAATGATGCTGGTCGCTGATTAAGTATGTGAAAATTTTAATTCATTGTTGATGCCATAAACTTTGAATAGAAATGCAATGATTTTAAATAAATTAGATGACTTGATGGTTTGGGTGGTTTGGTATTTAAAATCTTTAGGGTGATAATGTGAAAAATATTATACAGGGTGTCTCAAAGGAAAGTTTATATTTTGTGGATGAATAAAAAAAAAGTAAGCGGTGTATTGAAAAAATGTTTATTAATTATTAAAGTGCATAATATGGGAATTTATTTCTAAAAAATAATATCGTCCATATGCAGTCCATTGCGTTCACAGCACTCATTTAAACTTTCTTTTGAGACACCCTGTATAATTAAACCATAGATACAATATATATATCTAAATGCATTTTTTTGTGGGAGCATAATATCATAATTAATCGTAAAATGTATGTCAAAACAAACACATGTTTGATAGATATTACAGACTGTAATTATAATTTATAAGAAGTATATCACGTTATATTTATAAGTATGTTTATATAAATAGGAAATACGATAATTATCTTAAAACGCACGCTTAACCTAAAACAATTTGACGTTTATTTTGCCGCGCTCATTAGCGCGGGAAACAATTCAAGATGGCGTCGACTGACACGTTGATAAATTGCCACTAATTATTTAGAGATGAGCGTGTTTATTGAGGATGGCTGTCAGGTGACGATGTTTGTGTCCGTTTTGGTTACAATATTATTGTTAAGCATTTCCGCGAAACGTTTTAAAAATGTTATCGATAACGTATGAATAATTAGGTAATTGCTTGTACATATATTGTACTAGCTTTCCGCCCGCGGCATCGCCCGCGCAGTCAAAGAAAAACCCGCATAGTTCCCGTTCCCGTGGCATTTCCGGGTTAATACCTATCTTATGTCCCGGGGTAAAAAGTAGCCTATGTCTTTTCTCGGGTATTAAAATATCTCTAGGTATGCCAAAATTCATGCAAATTGGTTCAGTAGTTTATAATAAATAAATAAATAAATAAATAAGTAGTTAAGGCGTGATTGAGTAACAGATAGACAGACAGAGTTACTTTCGCATTTATAATATTAGTATGGATTCAGAAAGAGAAATACTACGTAAATGTTTTCCAACAAATTTAACTTTAAATAGCTAATTTCAGGCACAATTCAATATTTTTCTCAATGGTTACCTACATTACTTTTGCCAGAAACATTATAATACTATACTAGTATTAACGCTTTGCTTTGCGCTCATTATAGTGGAGCCGGTGGTAGAGCTCAATAAGTCAGTTCGTAAATAACTGCAGTTTATTATGTACTTTTATTAATTTTATGTCGAAGCTATTTTTTATTTTTATAATTATGATGACTTTGAAAATACTGTTTAAAATATATATCTTAATAAAATCACTATCCTAACTACTATAAATTAATTATCTCAGTTTTAATTATTATGTAAAAGGTATAAGAATATATTATTTGTTATAAATATATTCTTTCTAGCTTACCGCCCGCGGCTTCGCCCGCTTTGTCTTAAACCTAATAAATTATATACTAAAACCTTCCTCTTGAATCACTCTATCTATTAAAAAAACCGCATCAAAATCCGTTGCGTAGTTTTAAAGATACAAAGGGACATAGGGACAGAGAAAGCGACTTTGTTTTATACTATGTAGTGATTATATTGCCCTTTCCCAGGTTCCTGCTCTCGAGGCAAGCGCGCTAGAACGGCGTTCAGCGCTCAACAGATCAAGAGTTTAGAGGCTGAGTTTGAGAAGAATAGATATCTCTCTGTGGCTGCGAGAGGACGATTGGCTAGGCAATTGAGACTTACTGAAACACAGGTTTGTTATAGTAATCATTAATATAGGTAAAATGTGTATTTGGTAGTTGGAACTAAGAAATACATAAAATCGTACATTTATTTAAATACTAGCTTTACGCCCGCGGCTTCGCCCGCGTAGTCAACGAAAAACCCGAATAGTTCCCGTTCCCGAGGGTTTATCCTATGTTCTTCCTCAGGTCTCAAGCTAACCCTGTACCAAATTTGAAGTAAATCCATGCAGTATTTTTTGAGATTAGCCCGGACATACAGACAAATAGACAAAAATTCTATGCACTGTATTTTTGGCTTCGGTATTTATTGTAGATCACGCCCCAAGTGTACATTGAGTATTCTTTAAAAAAAATACTCAATGTACAGTTTTGACTTTCCTACGATTTTATTATATTATGTATGTATGTATAGATAGGTATACGTCCACAGAGCCAGATAATATATTTAACATTGTCTCAATTTCTTTCTGATAGAATAAGGCTCATATGGTAGTCTATTGATTAAACCTTGAAGCTCTAGCAAGAGTGTTTTTATTTATAGTTATAACTAATATGATACACTGTTTTGCTTGATAAGCATTTAATACTCATAGAAATATAAAAAAAAATGAAATAGTTGTTTTAAATGCATATAGGTAATACTGCCAATTGAATTCTGTATATTTAACTCTACGTGCGCAATCTCGCTTATTCGAGACAAATTATTTGCGGTGTATAATCATATTCATTTATCTACGTAGTACGTACCTATGTCATCAAAATTAGTATAATAATTATTAATTGTTTTAGGTAATTTACGAAAACACAACATAGGCATTTTTCGTACCTAAATGTACACATACAAAACCTATATTCAAATTTAAAAGATTTTCTTTATAAAATCTGATCAATTATTTTAACTAATAATAAAAATGTATTCTCTGTAATAACCGATAATCTTCTATTGTTCAATAATTGAAACATAATACATAACATTATGACAACGACATATTTGCGTATTCGTGCAAAAATGTCACACTCTAACTTGATTTTGAAATTGCAGATAAAAATATGGTTTCAAAACCGTCGAACGAAATGGAAACGAAAATACACAAACGACGTTGAATTATTCGCTCAACAGTATTACAATAGCTTGGGTATTGTCACACCTAGGCCAATGTTCGTTGGTGACAGGCTGTGGATATTCAACTATCCCAATCGACTTCCACAATGGAAATCGTTAAATGCCAATATCAACCATCAAGGGCAACTAATAGACAGGAATCTGTTTAGGAACGCGCCAAAACCCGATTCTTTTTTAATTCCCCCGAATGAACGGTTTTTAAACATGGAGCGGCTGTCACCTGTCAAAATTCCCGCGCAAAATCGACTCGTGCCAATACCGAATGTTTACAACAATTTGGCGCAAAGGAGTTTGGATATGTACAAAAATGGTATATTAACTACTCCACAAGAGTCTAATGTTGATCACTTGAGAAGACTGGAAGAGAACTTTAGTATTTAAGTAGACATAGGTAATAGAAATACCAAAGATGTTATTTTGTAATATAATTTACAATATTTGTCGCAATATAATTTATAAGAGAAATAACTTGTTTTATTTAATAACCTAAAACTTTTTATTTTGTAAAATTGCTATCTAAAATGGCTTGACGTGTCCACTCTATACAATCACAGTAAAAAATATATAATATTTTACTACAAAACAGTAACACCATCACCTCAATATCAGAATATTACTAGCGAAAAAATGTGATTGGATAGCTGTGACTACAAAAAAATTATAATGCCGATTTTCCGGCTTTTCTATAAACAAGGTATAGCTTTTACAATAAACTTTAAATCATTTAAGATTTAGTAGATTCAAAACATATGTTAATCCATAGAAGTTCCTTAAAAACTTCTTTCAAAATCGGTGGTGATTATAATGAATTATGATTAACGATTCAAATACACTTCTAAATAGAGTTTTGATTATAATAAATAAATTCTTGAGTTTAATTTTAATCAGATGTAATAATATGATTACTAGGAAAAGTACCTTCTTATAGCGACATTGATTTTAGAATTTGTATCATAATTCATAAAATATTTGATACCCTTAAAATAGAGGTTTATTCCTCAACAAATGGATGGTAAATTAAACACAAACAAACATTTAAACCATATATTTAATAAATCAATAAGCACATCCACAGCCGCAGCTACCAGCGATGGTGACGACACCACCAGCTGGCAGATCTCCCGCGAAGCGCACAGCACCGAGGATAGGCACTTGACCGTTGACCAGAGTGGTACCAGCTACTGGCATCTCTCCGAACACGCTGACGTCACCGATGCCTTCACCGCCGTACGCTCCTATCGCTTCATACGGACCATAACCGTACGGTCCAAAACCAGAAAAAGGACCAATCGGAGCTTCGATAATAGGTCCATATGGTCCAACAAATTCTCTTGCTCTGGGGTAGTAATCCAATGGATAAGCATATTCAACTATTTCACGTTCCAAAGGATATTGAGCGGGGGAGTTGTATCCATACCAACCAGCTATTTCTGCTGCTGCAGCTGTAAGGCCTGCACCTGCACAGTTGCCAAGGCCGAAACCGTTGCCGTAGACTGCTGGTCCGATGATCGTGCTTAGAGCATTCTGAAAATGGTTTAGTGGTTAAGTAAAATAGGCAAGATGCTATAATGAACAAATTGTTACAATATCTATAAGATTGTAACAAATCTTACTTGTAGATATTGTAACAATTTGCATAATTTCAACGAATTTGAGCGATTGTATTCTGTCGTTTTGTCTACGTTTATTACTGGTTAATATTTTACCCACAAAGGAATAAAGTATTCACTTATCTATCTTATCAATTCAATGATATTAATCATAACCTTTCTTCATGAAATTTTCTTTGCAATAAGATATTTGCATCAAAGAAAATTAATCTATTCATAGACCATCTATAATAATCATCATCAAGACACTAAATTGGTTTGTTCCAATAAATTATGCCATGCTCCTACATGATGCGTAACGAAAATTGGCTAAAACTATGATCGTGTATCATTTAGGTACCAATGTGAAACTCGTAGCAAATCCAAAGTTCAAGAATAACAGATAATTAATTACACAAATACTATTTATAACAACTATCCTGGCCGGCAATGTTGTTTCAAAATAAAAAAAGTTGGGAACTTTTTTTTCTTAATTCAAATTTGGAGCGTTCATCTTTTTTTTTTGTAAATGTCCATCGATGACCGCCATCTTAATGATTATTTGCGGCTATCGTTAATTAAAAAAGTATTTACGAAAATAGCATATTTTTGGTATTTTTTTCAAATAAAAAGCTTACCTGGACCAAGAAAGCTTGGATGCATAGAACTATGAACGATTTAGAAGACATGTTTGCAAATAATAGTTTGTTAATTGTTCTATGATGCTTTTATATGTCATTAAAACACGCATTGGGGTTATGTAGTGAAATAAATAGGACAAATGAAATTGGCCTAATAAGATTTGTACATGGACATGGTACTTTTATTTTTTTTAATAAATTGGTTTTTATTGACCTAAATTATAGAGGTAAAAATATAAGTCAATAAACCTAGAATAAACACGAAAGACAGCTTGATTTACAAATAAAAGATACCATTACTAGATAAAAAAATCTGTTTGTTTCTAATTAAGGGCTGATTTTTCAATCGTTGGTTAAAACTTATTCATCGAATAACGTATTAAACTACCATTTCAAAAATGTATTGTAATTGTCCGTATTTGACAGTTTACAGGTGACATTTTAAAATGTTCGTGTAATACTTTATTGGACGGATAAATTTTAACCAAGGATTGAAAAATCGGCCCTAAAAAAATATATCTTCTCAATAAGTTTGAATTTCATTTTTAGAACAGTATACAAAACTTGAAAAAATGTTTCAAAACGTTTGTAACATAAATGTGTGGTACAAACTTCCCTCATGAAAATTGAAATTATTGGATTACATCGCCATCACATTACATAAAGGTAAAGTTGTACATAGATAGCAAAATATATACAGAACCACATTAAAAAAAGAAAAAACATGGCGCTAACGCATTTCAAAACTCTCGATTAGTTTCAATTCTAACAATTGTATTAAATATTTTACGAAATCAATGATATAGTTTTTGAATAGAATACTTGTGTATTAGCTAATTGTCTATGATAATATTATAGTTTTATTTAGTAGATCATACAAACATACAAAGACGTTAGACACAGATGTTATTAATTTTGCTCTATGCGGATATTTTACAACTTATTTTAGTGTAAACAGTTGAAGAGCATTCTTTCGTTGGTCTTAGTACGTTCGAAAATATTCTATGCAATGTTCTAATACTGAACAACACTGAATACGAGTTTTCGTTTACACTAAAAGATCACGAAAAAATGCTCTTGCTCTAGCTCTACGTTCGTTTGGTCTAAATGCACCGTAAGTAGTGTTGCCCAAATGCAAGAACAAGACGAGACTTAGCCAGTCTTGGTCTTGGTCTTGCGCCAATACACCTGGTCTTGGTCTTGGTCTTGGTCTTGCGCCAATACACCTGGTCTTGGTCTTGGTCTTGGTCTTGCGCTCCCAGTCTTGGTCTTGGTCTTGGTCTTGCAGCAAGAGTCTTGCAAGTCTTGCAAAAAGTTTACTTTAAATCTTAGAAAAACGTATTTCAATTGGAACATTGTGAGCTTGAATTAACATAGCCATGGTAAAGATCAAGCAGATTAATAAATAACTGAAGATTTGATAAGAAATTCGAAAATCAAAGTCCTAGCTGCAAGACGCAAGAGTCTTGCAGGCTAAGTCTTGTTCTTGCTCAAGTCTTGCACGGTCAGTCTTGGTCTTGGTCTTGCTAAAAATACGCGGTCTTGTTCTTGGTCTTGGTCTTGCAAAAACGCAAGACCAAGACCAAGACTGCAAGACCAAGACTGAATTTGGGCAACACTAACCGTAAGTAAAATACACCTAATTATGTATATTAGAGCAATATACTTACATTAATAAACTTTAATTTATTTAAATAGTACTAAATAACGTAACGGCACCAGTCTTGTACAGATTAAGGAAAAAAAATAACTTTTTTGCAATTTTCTCATAGGTTTTTTAACTTTATTGGATATTGTTTAGTTATACCTTTAGTTCAATGTTAGTTTAACGTAACCAATGTTAGAAAAAAGATTACAATGCATACAAAATGAAGTTATTTATAAATTAAAAAAACACTTTTTTGCACCAGTGTTGGACAGTTAAATTCTAATGATGGACACCCAGTTTTGGACAACATCCAGTTATAAACACCCATTTATGGACTGTACCTAATGTTGTTTTTCCAGTTATTTACACTTGGAGAAGACTTATATGTATCAATAGAATCTTGAAAATGATGATTGGAATACAATGAATCTGGGATGTATTTATAAAAAAATTATATTTATTAATTATTTTGCATACTTAGAATATTTTAATTTCCATTTTCTAGGCAAAAATTGGATAAATGCATCGTTAAATACGAGTTGTGACCGTTAAGAAAAAACAATAGTGGTTATTTTCGTCAGGGCTGAGTAATATAACTAAAAAAAGTACTGCCACACATAATGCCACCATTTTGGGACCTCTCCTTCTTCGTCGTATTACTCTAGACAGAGCGAACATGGTCAACATGAGGTTTGGGGGGTAGATGTTACCCGCTTCACGATGTTCCGCCATATCTCTCTGTTTCCTGGCATTCTGCTACACTCGTGAAGTGAATCGCCTATCTGAATCTGCCAGCAGCCTTAATCTGATCAGTCCATCGATATGGATAAATTGATTCCAAATTGTAGCACGAGGCAAAGAGCTTCTTATAAACTGTTGTCAAGATGGTGTGGATGAAATTTAAGCGTGTGTGCTGTATGGTGGTGGAATTTAGCAGCAGACAGCAATCCAAACAGTTCATCAGAGAACTCTCTATGATAGATGCGTTATAACACGCATAAGTATGACGCTTCTCTACGCAGAGATAGAGAATGAAGCCGAGAACGAGTCGCACAGCACTTATTGACCCATTGTTCTAAAATATATTTGTGGAGGAAGGAAGGTGGAATTCCTCCATCGAAAATGGGAGGATTCTTGACCAGTCTACTCGACTGGCCGGACGTTAAGACCCCTATGAATGATGTTAGAAAGTTGCATATATGCTCTGTAGCGAAAACATTTCGCTTGCGGGATTCAGAGCGAGGTGTCGCTACATATTATTCTTCATGTTTAGATCTAGATATTATGTTGTTGCCCCCATTGAGCAGACCTGAGGACTTTTAACTGATAGTTTATTGTGCAAAATTATTCTTGGCGCTTCACATCCTTCAGCGGCTTTTGTTACTTTATCCCCATTATTAAGGGAATTGATTGCAATATTGCATTACTAATTAGCCGCGGAGTGTAATTTTAACAAAAAATATCAATGTCCATTATTGGAACCAAAGCAAATCCAGTCATGGACAATTGTTGTACAATAATGGAACCCTATGTTTGAAATGGTCGTCATAGGTATATTATTAATCAGAGAGAAAAGAAAATACAGAAAAGCGCATGTAATTAATATCTTTAAAAAAAGTTTATTTTCGACATATGTCCATAAATGGATATATCCATAGAATTAAATCCAGTTATGGACAGTGAAGAATTTTATTAAAACAACATAACCTATCTTGATACAAAATCATGTAATATTTTGTACACTTAACTACTATAAATAAAAGTAATATCAAATTTTGCTAAGATTTATACAAAAATTCTTATAAACAAAATTGTGTCCTCACTTCCTTAAGGATTTCCTTAGTAAAAACGGATTTCTGAGAAACGAGTCGTAGCAACTAAACATAAAGTTATGCCATCTTCAAACATTTTGGCCGAATAAGATAAAGTTTCGTATTTTGATAGCTTATGAACCAAACTTTTATTCTAAGTATTGCCAAATTACATAACGTTAATTTTGGTCTTATTATTTAAATTTAAAATTTATTTTGTCCATTACTGGATGCTTGTCCACCACTGGTGCCGTTACCTTATAGGGTGTCCCACTATTTGACTAAAATCAAATCTAATCAAAAAATTTTTGCTAAATTTTTCCTGAAAATCCATGTTTTCTTCTCTAGCTTCGCGCAGCCGGCATAATATACCGCTTCTCTAATATGAGCATTTTGTTTATGAAAACATAATCTTAAACGATAGCTCACGTGTTGGTGGCAAAGTTGGGCGGGTTGCTTGTTATGGGTGTACACATAGAGTTTTAAGAATTCATCTACATATTTGAAAAAAATGCGTCTGGAATTTTATAAGTATTTTTTACGTACTCAGCGTATGCAAAACTATAACCTCCTTTGAGCTTAGTATACCAACAGTGGATTTTCGTTGTCACAAGAATGTAAATGTTTTATTAACAGTATAAAAGACGTAGGAACTTAAGTAATTAGTACATGAAACTAATTAATTCTAACAATATATTTAAAACTATATCATAAAACTATTTTTTCGCCCGCAGCTTCGCCTGCGTAGTCATAACTTAACCGCATAGTCCCCGTTCCAGTAGGATTTTCGGGATAAAAACTATCCTATGTGCCGAATTTCATAGAAATCGGTACTGCATTTTTTTCCGTGAAGGAGTAACAAACATAGAAAAGCCTTACGAGTATTTATTTTATAATTATTAATATTACGTTTTATTAAGAATCAAACGAAAACAGTTGCAAGATTAATTCTGCGGTAACTGAGACAATTCAAAATCATAACTCTGTTATGTTATGTGTGTAGAAATGTATGTATGTCCTATTATATATTACCTACAATTTAACATGCACTCTGAATTCGTAATCTCACGGTGCACTTACATCAAACGAGCGAATGCGAACGAGAGAATGAAACTAAAATAATTTAATCTCTATGTCAAATTATTTTAGTGTGAACAGGATTAGAGCATTCTTTCGTTGTTCAGTGTATTCAAAAAGATTCTATGCAATGTTCTAATACTGAACGACACTAAATACGAAGTTTAGTATGTTTAAATTAAAAGATTATGAAATAATGCTCTTTCTCTAGCTCTATGTTCGTTTGATGTTAATGCACTGTACGTTTTCAGATGCGTAAACATGCAGAAATCGACAAGATTGAGAAACAATAGTAGGTAACTTTTGTTCAAATATCGCACCTACGGTTTTTGTTTTACTTATATGTTAGTTATTCCATAATTGCATGAATGTATATTTTTTGTTGTCAAATAAAGAATTTATTTATTATTTAATTAAGAAAAAGTTTCTATAACTACGTCTATACTTACAAATGTATTTATATTATACTAGGTTTCCGCCCGCGGCTTCGCCCGCGCAGTCAAAGAAAAACCCGTATAGTTCCCGTTCCCGTGGGATTTCCGGGATAAAACCTATCCTATGTCCTTTCTCGGGTATCAAAATATCTCTATATCAAATTTCATGCAAATTGGTTTAGTAATTAAGGAGTGATTGAGTAACAGACAGACAGACAGAGTTACTTTCGCATTTCTAATATTAGTATGGATAAGATAAATGGCCTAGTAATTACATGTAATTGAATAGGTAGCACGAAACCCAAAGCGGTAAGAGTTTAAGAAGCTCGAAAACTTCTACTCTCATATAAAGTGATGTGCATTAAAAGACAAGAACTCCATTCAAAATATATATTCATCAAACATCGATCACAGTTCAGTAGTAAGGTCCTTTGCATCCACAGCCGCAGCTACCAGCGATGGTGACGACACCACCAGCAGGCAGGTCTCCCGCGAAGCGCACAGCACCGAGGATTGGCACTTGACCGTTGACCAGAGTGGTACCAGCTACTGGCATCTCTCCGAACACGCTGACGTCACCGATGCCTTCACCGCCGTACGCTCCAGCGAGCTCTCCGAAGGGACCGGCGAAGGGGCCAGCGAGGGGACCGTAGGGGCCAGCGAAAGGACCAGCGTAGGGTCCGTATGGGCCTTCCAAGAGTCCTCCGTAGGGACCAGCGAAGGGACCGCCGTATGGTGATCTGCAGGGACCAGATGGGACGATGATTTCAGCGCCGTAACCAGATGCGCATGGCTGGCAGAGTGCGCTCTGAAAACAAAACAATATCTAATACTTAGTTAACAATTAAAATGAATTTATAGTAAACTAGCTTTCTACCCGCGGCATCACCCGCGTAGTCAAAGTAAAACCCGCATAGTTCCCGTTCCCGTGGGATTTCCGGGATAAAACCGATCCTATGTCCCGGAGTAAAAAGAAGCCTATGTCCTATATCGGGTATCAAAATATCTGTATACAAAATTTCATGCAAATTGGTTCAGTAGTTAAGGCGTGATTGAGTAACAGACAGACAGAGTTACTTTCGCATTTATAATATTAGTATGGATGTATAAATTAAGGTAAAGAAAAATCTATCGTAGAGCACTCTCTAATGCAAAATATTTAAGACTGATGTTCTGTGGATTTAACATCTCAAATGGAATAAGTTTTACATCAGTAAATGATGCAAAAAGAAGAGTAAATTAATTTAATATTAATTCTAATGATAAATAAATAAGCCTATAGCCTTCTTATCTATTATCTAAAGATATAGGACATTTATATGGCAGTTAAGTTTCTAAACTTCGTCGTTAAAGTTGATATAAGTATGTTTGTATACTTTACGAATATATCAGAAGGATCCATATCTTTATGAGCCTATATTTTCTCACTGTACACTTTCCTCTTATACATCACACTTTTTCTTAAAAAGTTTAAAATGTTGAGAATAAATATTTACCTGGACCAGGCAGAAGCTGGCTAACACAAAGGCGAGTGAAGACATGTTTGGTGTTTGTAAATAAATTATATGGAATTCTTGTAAATACTTCACTTTTATAGTACATTGGGTTTCGTCTTACGAAACTGTATTTGTAGCGCGTCGTCATAGATAACGCATGTAATTAGGTTATACTTTGTGGAATTCCTGAGTGATTAAAGTTCAAAAGAAACTATATACTACAAGGTTAAACATACACACTTTAAAATAAATAGTATTATAACACCCCAGAGTTGAACGAAACTACAATATAAGGCATTAACTTTTTCCCCGCGACATCGCCCGCGTAGAAGAAAGAAAAACCCGTATAGTTCCCGTTCCCGTGGGATTTCCGGGATAAAACCTATCCCTATGTCCTTTCTCGGGTATCAAAATATCTCTATACCAAATTTAATGCAAATTGGTTCAGTAGTTAAGGCGTGATTGAGTAACAGACAGACAGACAGAGTTACTTTCGCATTTATAATATTATTATGGATTTCAAAAAGGGGATGTAAATTTTTACGTGGAATGGATTTCGCGCGCTACCATGATGACATACACGCGAGAAAATCCGCGATTTCTAGCTAGTTTTGTACAATATATTTGCAATAGATCCACGTGTTTTTAAAGAAATTGTTATTACAAAATAGAGACATAGTAACACAGTATTAACCACGATTGTTCCATAGTTACATCATATTTACGAAAGGCTTTCACATTAACCGTGCTAATTATATAAATACTATATAATGTATTACTCATCCACTTGCTAACAAACTTTAAAAGAAATATCAAGAAAATACAAAAAAAATGGTGTCCAAAACAGTTTTCATTTTCTGCGCGCAAGCCTTATTCATCCAGGTAATTTAAAATCATTAATATTAAGTTTAGTAGTAGACTCCAAACAACTCCATCTAAATGAAATACTAGCGGCCTTAAAAAAAAGTTAAACAATGGATAAATTTCTACCATTTTCTTCCATAGCTGTGTCCTGCTCTTGGTCACATGAAACGTCAATCATAAGAACAAGACAGGTTATTGCAATAACTAATCCATTGCATAGCGAATGGGTAACATTTTCTTAGTTTTATTGAAAATAACTTGATTTAAAAATGTAGAATCGGTATTATTTCTAAATACATCTATAATTTGATTAATTGTTTTTCCTTCTGATATTTTATTCAAAATACCATCAAAAAACCTCAAATTTTCATAACATTAATCTTTATATTATTCTTTACAGTGCATAACAGCTTACGTCTGCGAACCAAAAGTCTACGAAGAGCCATGTACAAGATCTCTAGCTTTCAACCCGGCTTCACTCGCCGCGTCCAACGGAGGAAGCTTCACGATCACAAGCTCATCGCCTATCTCGCCAACCGGCGTTACCATGAAATCAGATAACGCTTACGAAGGTCCCGTGAATGTTGGCGGAGAAATTCCTTTCCTCGGTGCTGTAGAGGTCGATGGCGCGTTACCTACAGCAGGTGCAGGAGGCATTTCATACGGGTGCGGCAATGGAAACGTAGCTATACTTAGTGAGAATTTGAACGGGAACAGAGTGGGTTATGGCGCGGGTTATGGCCTGGGGTACGGTACAGGGTACGGGTATGGACCAGTGTATAAGGGGTGCGCTTAAATATAGATAATTTTTAGTTATTTTTTTGTTTTATTTATCCTTTTTTACTGCTAGACTGTAGTTATACTGTTCAAAATAATACAAATAAGAATATGACGAATGGCTTATAATAAAAAACAAAAGATTTTAAATATCGCTACGCTTAACATTTTTATCATACAAGATCTTTGACTTAATCTTTGATGACAAATAAAAGCATAAAAATTTAAATTCTATTGTCAAAGATCCTTGTAATAAGATCCCAGAGCCGTAAGACACAACTTATTTTCTAAAGCATATAAGTTTCGGTTCACAGTAGTCTCTAGTGTACTTTTTAATGTTTGTGGAGCTCTACCAGTGACACCTGCGACACCTGAGCCAAAACTTTTATCAAACGCTTTAAAGCTTTAATAAATGAACTTAATTTATTTTTAAATGTCTGATTTTTTATATTATGTTATTAAGATAACTATTACAATGTTATATTTAATCAGACAGACAAATTGCCAGGACCAAACATCCCCAACCCAACAAAAATTACTCAACCATGAGTATAAGCGCGAGAGCAAATAAGTTTTGTCTTACGGCTCTGGGATCTTGGACAATGTGTACCTTGAATTAAATGTGTCCATTTTAAGTGGGTCAAAATCGAGTCTAAAGATGTTGGTTACATACAAAAATACATGTGATAAGAAAATTGTGTTAAATATAACCTACTTACATCTAAATTTCTATCGTTTCCCGTTAACTCAACAAATAAAAATTATACACTAGCTTTCCGCCCGCGGCTTCGCCCGCTTTGACCAAACCTTCCTGTTGAATCCCTCTATCTATTAAAAAAACCGCATCAAAATCCGTTGCGTAGTTTTTGAGATTTAAGCATACATAGAGACATAGGGACAGAGAAAGTGACTTTGTTTTATTCGCCCGTGGTACATATTCACGTTTTCTCTACATAAGAACCACCCTCGAACTTCAAGGAATATTATAAAAAAAAAGAATTAACGAAATCGGTTAAGCCGTTCTCAAGTTATGCCCTTACCAACACATTTTGGGATTCATTTTTAATTATATACTTAGATATAATTATGTAGTGATTAAATGTTAAGGAAAATATGCTTTTCCGAGGTACAACATCAAGTTCAATCATACATTATTCAGTTCTTAATATAAATTTTATTGTTAGTTTTATCATCTATGCTTGAAGTTAAATAAATTAATATTAAAATTAACAATTTATTGAACAATGCATAAGATTATCAATCTTCTATACATTCTCATTTTTCTTAGTATACTTGATAGTAAACCGAAATCAAAATCTTATACGCATGTAACATTAAGATAACAAATGATGAAATTTCTTTCGATTAAACTTACTAAACACGTGATATTTCTGTATATAATGGTAAATCTGATGAATTGATACCAGTAGTGTTTGTTTTATATAAGATGTTTTCCAAAATAATTGTTTTGTCTCTTAGCTGTGCTTTCATACAGGTATATTTTTAGAAATATTCATATCTTCTAGTTATCGAGGAAATTTTACCTATCAATGTCTCATTTCTTAATTGGATTAAAATTAATTAAATTCTTTTATTGAAATGTTATGAAAAAACAATTTTAAAATTGCGTCATTTTAATTTAATTGAAACTTAAAAAGTTAAACAAACGAACAGTTAATGAAGAATCTTAAGTTATGTTTATTAAAATAATAACATTTTTTTTCTTATTCAAAAATTTGCAATCTAATTATTTAAGAGTTTGTTTTCTATATAAAACATTACAGATAACACAGGCCCAATACATAAACAATCCGGGACTTGGCAACCCGAATTATCCTGGCAACGCATACGCAAACACTGGCTATGGCAACGCATACGCAAACACTGGCTATGGCAACGCTAACTTTGCCAACGGAATGGCACTGGCAAACGCAGAAGCAGCGGCATACAACAATCTAGCGTATGGCAATACTCTAGCCAATGGCATGTCTATGAACCCTGCTTTTGCTAACATGGCATCTTATGGTCCAGAAGGTTTCAATGGTGGTGGTTTAATGGTGACTAGCTCTTCGCCCATTGCACCAAGTGGTGTGTCCGTGCTGTCAGAGAATTTATTAGTAGAAGGACCACTGGCTGTGACTGGACAAATGCCATTTTTGGGAGTTGTATCCGTGGAAGGACCTCTATCTGCCACTGGACAAGGTGCAGTGTCGTATTCATGTGGCAATGGCAATGTTGGCATGGTTGGCGAAAATTTGAATGGCATTCCCAACACTGGCATTCCAAATAATGGCAATGCTGGTTTCAATGGCATGAATGTGCCAGGTAGAGGTTTTAACGGCTTGGGAGGTTATTAATTGTATTTTATGTTTTAATAAATTATTATTTTTATACTAAACTGTTGTTTTATTTAAGTGTGACCTAAGATAAACATTCTGACCTATATCCCATCTATACAACTACATGATAAATATCTACGAATAATTCTACGAGTCATTTCAAGTGAAAGTAAAAATAAAACGCCTGTCCGCTTATGTTAGCAAAATAGAGCATTCAGAATATTTGTGAAGGAAATATTGTTATCTTGACGTCATATTCTTTAAACGTAAAAGCTAGCGCGCAAGAGCAACTTTTGTCTCCGCAACTATTTTGTCTCTCGTATCAACTCTATAGGAAGTTGCGTCGCTACTCGCTACGTGCGCGCACTTTCTAGCCCATATTATAGTTGATGGGAGAGACAAAATAGTTGCGGAAACAAACGTTGCTCTTGCGCGCTAGCTCTAAGATTCACATTTTTATTATTCGAATGAAAATGTAGTAAAAAGAGGATTATCGAAAACGCATAGTTGCTACAGTCGCTTTAGAGTTAAAATAATTAATATTTTATATGTACTTGTCAAAACCAATTCAAAATATGTAGATACTTACCAAGGTACTTACTTATAATAAAATTTGACGTTCATAAATTTATTTGGGATTGTCAATTTAGGTGGAAATGAGGAATATTTTATTTGACCAATGACCATCTCACTCGTATCAAGAGGTTAAGTTTTTTTTAGTTTTTCGTATAGGTAACATTAAAAAAATATGGACACTAAACTTCAAATACATGCAATAATTGAATGTAGAGCCATTCATCTAGAGCTAGCGCGCAAGAGCAACTTTTGTCTCCGCAACTATTTTGTCTCTCCCATCAACTCTATAGGAAGTTGCAGCGCTACGTGCGCGCACTTTCTTACTAGCCCATGGAGTTGATACGAGAGACAAAATAGTTGCGGAGACAAAAGTTGCTCTTGCGCGCTATCTCTTAGTCTTTAATATATTAGCATGTTACGTATCAGACGAAGTCTGGTGGTATATTTTAGGTGGTAATAAAATACATTTATCAAGTCAAAGCTTGTATTTTTCATTGCTCAATGCTATAGACGTGTCCAATTTAGTAGTAGGGTCCTCTGCATCCACAGCCGCAGCTACCAGCGATGGTGACGACACCACCAGCTGGAAGGTCTCCCGCGAAGCGCACAGCACCGAGGATTGGCACTTGACCGTTGACCAGAGTGGTACCAGCTACTGGCATTTCTCCGAACACGCTGACGTCACCAATGCCTTCACCACCGTACGCTCCAGCGAGCTCTCCGAAGGGACCAGCGAAGGGGCCAGCGAGGGGACCGGCGAGGGGACCGTAGGGGCCAGCGAAGGGACCAGCGTAGGGTCCGTATGGGCCTTCCAAGAGAGCGCCGGAACAGGGGCTGGCGGGGAGGTAGGGGCCAGGGCCGATACCGTAGCCGAGACCGGCTCCAGAGCAGCCACAGCTTGCTAAAGCATTCTGGAAAGACAATAATACTTTAATAAATAAGATTGAAACGTTATTTTATATGTTTAATAGTTCGTGTTCGTTTACAATAAATAGAATAAAGAATCAATTCACAAACACTATTTAAAATTCAATTATATTATACTCATTTAAATTATGTCGTTTATTTCATAAAATTGCTAAAGGTAAGGATCGCAGAACAATGTAACAAATATCACGTTTTAAACACTAACTCTAATCTAGGGCGTAAAGGTCAAATATAATTAATAATCAAATAATAATGTTAATAGGTTACTTAATCAAATTTTCACAATGTTTCCACTATCAACTTATATGCCCTATTAAAATTACCTATAATAATGCAAGACTTGAGATAGTCTGTCTTTGCGAAGATATCTAAATTACAAAATTCCAATGAACAATTTTCGTCACAATATTTTATGAATCACTTTCGATGCAATGTTGTTATCTTCATCGATATTTTTTTAATAATAAATGTTACTACTAATAGTGCTAAAATTATTATTAATAACTAACAACTTTCTCAAACGAATGCAACGAAATAAAATTTTCGATATATTATGTCTGTTTGTCCAAATAAACTAAAACTAAAATTTACCGATTTTGAAAATTCTTTCACAAGCATAAGCGTCTAACTGACATAAACTGCTTTTCCTTTAAATCTCCGAGTTTTGTATAGATCAAAGTTAATTCATAAAATTAAAGTCTATTTTAGTAATTAAATGTGTTTACCTGGAGCAAGCAAGCTTGCAAGCAGAGCACGAAAATAGCAAAGGAAGACATATTTGATTTGACCTGAAGCTCGTTTCAGAATAATACATCCAAAACTATATTCACCTTATATACTTATTGACCTATATTTGTACATAGTATTGCGTTATTTTACGTGCCATATTTATTGTAATTAAATGGTATTCTATATAAAAATGCGTAATTATTATCGACGAAAACTTATTAACGTTATTTCGTATTTGGTATTTTGTTTTTAAAAACTTTTTAAAGATAATCTCGAAACTTTATTAATGTAAGTATGACGTCACAGCATTACATTCAATTGATTGCAAAAAAAACTAATAACCTATAGTACCTAAACCTAACCTAACCTACCTCTTTTTCTAGTTTATAATATCATTCTATCAGTTGGTTGCCTGGAAGAGATCACTCTTAAGTGATAAGGCCGCCTTCTGTGCTGTTTTATTCTTTTAGGATAAGTTTTGTTTGTATTGTTTGTATTTTGGCAGCACAATAAAGAGTTTTAAATAAAATAAATAAATAATAATCTTGCATTCTTTGATTTGAAATTTAAATATAATACACAACCTCAAATTTTTACTTCTATCTATTTATTCCTCCCGCTTTATCATTCATGCCATCATATTGTACCAGAGTCTTGGCTAGTAAACAATATTATACATATTACTAGCATTCTACACGCTTTGTCTAAAACTTTAAAAATTAAGTTTATACTAAAACCTTCCTCTTGAATCACTCTATCTATTAAAATAAACCGCATCGATTTTGATGCGGTTTATTTTAATAGATAGAGTGATCCAAGAGGAAGGTTTTAGTATATAATTTATTAGGTTTTAGACAAAGAGGGCGAAGCCGCGGGTGGAAAGCTAGTTTGATTATAATAGAGAAAAATGTAGAGCATGAACTAAGACGAGTAGTTTTTAAATGCATTTGTCTATGAAGTTAGACATTTGACGTTGCGTAGTTTTAAAGATTTAAGCATACAAAGGGACATAGGGACAGAGAAAGCGACTTTGTTTTATACTAATGATGCTTCCAGAATGAATTAATGGAATACGTCTTAACTTATTATGAAAATCAAAAAGTTGTTAATGGAAAAAATACCAACATATTTCTCTCTCTTGAAAACATTCATTCAAAATTTTAATATGAATCGCAAATTAATAAGATAGTTCCTTCCTTTGTTCATGTACAGATGGTGTTTTTTGCAAGAACCCATAAATGTAGATACTAAATTGAAATCGACAATAAATTTCAACTCGATAAAGTTTCTTTAGTTTAATAAAATTCTTTAAAATAACAATTGAATTCTGATATTTTTTATCGTACACAAATGACACGTGCATATTTTCAACAGTTAATTGTAATATTTTTATATTTTAGTAACAGCACATAGAAATTATTGCTTACGATGCTTACGATTGAGGCATTTTTGAACAATGACAATAGTTTCTAGAAATTTCGATCGTAGGTACTAAATTTAAAAAATATTTTTAAAATCGTATTTTAAAAATATTTTTGTATGTTTGATACTAAAATATGCCGTAATTAACGGATCTGGGATAAAAGTTGCTGCTGACGACAATTATTATTACTCGTAGGTACCTATCTGATACGTAAGAATATTTTGCTCTACAATGATCTCTATCATTTGAATATAAATAAAATAATAATCAGGTCAGCAATTCCAAATAAACAGAATCATAAACATATAGACAAAATAATATTAGTAGGACGTAACTAAGAATTATCACATACTAGCTTTCCGCCCGCGGCTTCGCCCGCGTTTTCAAAGAAAAACATCACGCATATCTCCCGTTCCCGTGGTATTTCCGGGATAAAACCTAGTCTATGTGTTTATCCAAGTTGCCCTCTATATGTGTGCTAATTATTTCATTGTAATCGGTTCAGTAGTATTTGCGTGAAAGAGTAACAAACAGACACATACACATCCTCACAAACTTTCGCATTTATAATATTAGTAGGATGAAAAGAGTGATTTTAAAAATTATACATAGAATTAATAAATAAATCTGTATCAAAACACTTGTCTTTAATGCTATTATATTAATAGAAAGATGGTGAAATTTTTATTGTTTTTTTCTGTTTATTTATTTTAGCAATTACCATGTTTTTATGGGAATGATGAATCTGAATATTAAATTAGTATAGAGCTAAAGGCAAGATAGTAGAAGAAGCAATTAATATAGAACCTAGCTCCTCTGTATTTGTATTTACGAATTATTAAAAACAATAGGGCTTATAAAACTTACAACAAAATATGTAAAAATGTTTCAATAATTCTTATAACGATGCATTTACAACAACCATGCGTAGAGCATTCTTTTGTTATTCTTAGTACGTTCGAAAAGATTCTATACAATGTTCTAATACTGAACAACACTGAATACGAGTTTACGTTTACACTAAAAGATTACGAAATAATGCTCTTGCTCTAGCTGTTTGTTCGATCTAAATGTACTGATATCTTTCGATTTGTATCATGAATTCATTTATGTAATGTCGTTTATAATATGTTGAACTTTTGAATGAAAATAATTTATGGAATTTTTTGTAGAAAATAATTAGCTTTTCGCCTAATATTCGACGTAGGTACCGTAGGTAGTTTAATACTAAAATGTTTTATTTTATTTTGCTTGAAATTAACACCTTTTCACATCCCTTTTCATTCCCTAGTGATTTTAATTTTCGTACCAAAATTAGTGCATTTTAGTTTTCATAGTCACTCTCCTTAAAATGACTTATTGCGCAAAGTCATTCATTTTTATAACACTCATAGGAATTAAAACAACATCAAATATATTCTATCATTTATTTATTCTAAATTAGAACTAAATCTAATTATAGCATGCACCATACGGCGCATTGTATTGAGCATATGCCATTTGCCCATAAGACCCAGGCGCATATCCCTGGGCAACTGCCCCATATCCATAACCCAGGTCTTCAGCCAACATAGCTACATTGCCATTACCACAACTGTATTGTATAGCACCGGCTCCCGCTGTAGGCAGAGGTCCCTCGACACCCACTGCCCCTAAGAACGGAATTTGCCCAGACACGGCTAACGGTCCTTCGTATGCGTTTTCAGATGTCATAGATACACCCACGGGAGCGATTGGAGACGAACTGGCAACGGCTAGACCGCCTCCGTTTGATGCGGATAGCATGGCGGGGTTGTAGGCACCGTTGGGAGCGTATGCACTCGCTGGGGCAGCGTATTGCCCGTATGGGCCAGGGCCATATTGTGAGCATGGCGCGTAGGACGTATATGCGAGGCTCTCAGGGTAGTTGTTCAAGCACTGAGCGGCGATGCTCTGTAAATAAGGAAAAAATAAATAATTTGTGTTGTTTGTATGATGAATATATAATGTGATGGTGTATCATTATATCGTTGATATGATAATATTACAATGCGGTCGCTTTAGATTGTTCTCAATGTATCATGACGCTACGTATTTGTAAGCAAATATAGTGAAATAAATTATGAACATAAGCACTCTAGGTTGTTTTTGTGATGAATGCAATTAGGTAGAGTGCAAAGTAAAAATCATAACTTTGACTATCGAATTATAGTTATGTTTTATAAAGTTTATCTCTACTTTATTTTCTTATTGAAGTTAATTCTTAATGCAATAAAATATTGCATTAAGTTTTGAGTGCAATAAGTATTTAATCGATTTAATCGATTAGTCAGATGATTATAAAACAATTACCTGTAACAAGAACGCTTGAGCGCACAAGAAAACAATTTTGAAAGACATGTTGGTTCTAAAATACACTTGACAATGTAATTTAGAAATGTATGACCTATTTTATATTCCTGCACTGCATACAATTTGTTAATTGTCATGCAATATATGTCATAATGTTACATGCATTCTTAGAAAATGTAATATTAAATAATTATTATTACTTAACTACATTGTGAAAATATACCGTCTTTGTACAATTCTTAATGTTCAAATTGTTAACATATGCTAGGATAGGCAAATGAAGGGCAAATGTTAATCATCTATTTATTCGCAATTCATACTTATAGTTGTCATTGCAAATCAAGATTAGAAATTTCCTATGCAATACATGCCGATCGAGCATTAAAATATGCAACTAAAATGGATAAACCAAGTTATGAGGGTTCAAAAAAACGTCGAAGTGCTTCGAGAAAAGGTAGGTGGTGCCCGTGCGCTTCGCTTTCGCTTGGCTCGTCTTGGCGGGGGCACTACCGTGCCCCCAGATATACAGATGGAAATTTTCTATAAGCCTGCAGTACTTAAAATTCTATAGTCTGTAGATAGCAAATTTATCTGAAAGGGAACATTCCTTTATTTTTAAAAATAAATAGTTAAAACTGCATTCTATTATTTTAGAAAATTCACTTGCTATCGGTCTAGTTGAAAATTCAATCTTTGAGCAGGCGGCAGGCCACTTTTCTAGACTGCCTAAACAGATACTTAACAATTACTGGCGTACATAATATAACCCTGATCCCGATTCCAGCAAAGGAATTTGAAAAAGCTATCTATAGGAAATATTACTAATTTTTAGAAAAGTTATAATTAAAAAGGAGCAGTGCGGGTTTGAAAAGAACAAATCGACGTCATTACCTACATTTCCTTTAGTAAAACAATGATTGAGCACATGGACAAGCGCGAAAATGTTAAGTACATCAATCTTCTTTGATATGAGTCGAGCTTTTGATTTTGTTAATCAAAAGTCTTCACCATAAATGTAATGGCTAGAAAGTTATTTAACAATTCGTAAACTATACGTAGAAATAGCACACACATAATCGGATCTATATAATACTAGGTTTCCGACCGCGGCTTCGCCCACGCAGTCAAAGAAAAACCCGCATACTTCCCGTTCCAGAGGGATTTCCGGGATTGCGTCATTTTCCCGGGATAAAAAGTAGCTAATAATCTCTACCTGTACTTTCGTCGTTTCGTCGCTAATAATCTTACCTGTAATTCTCATCTGCACTCAGTTGGACAGCTTACAAGTGACGGCATAGTGTTGAATCTTATTATTTTATGTTCTTATATCGTACTAGATAGGTCACCTGGTGGTTCAAATGACCCATAATTTTTTCAACATGGGCCTGTAGTCTAATTGTTATTGACAAGAATTGCGATAAGCTATTATTACTTTACGACATATCAATTCAGATAGTCGCATTAGGACTTCATAGATTCGTGTATGCTCTAACGGTGCATTTACATCAAATAAGCGAAGCTCATTCTAACCCCACTATGTTAATTTTTTGTATAAACAAGCGTAGAGCATTCTTTCGTTGTTCTTAGTGCGTTCAAAAGATTCTATGCAATGTTAGAAAATTAGTAGCCATAGTCTTTGTTTTAATTAAGTGTCGAAAAGCTTTTTTACGTCATCATTTAACCATATAATATGGCGTTAACAGTATAGTGCGAACTAAGCATACAAGTTGATATTGTTTTAACAAAGCATAGAGCCAGTTTAAACGCTAGCTGATAATGTCCCTGATAGCCTATTTATTTAACTTTGTTTAATTTAAATTTCATACATAATATTTGTCTTTTTAAATGGTAGAACTGACTGAAATATCAATAATTATTTAAAATCATCAAACTACGTCATCAAAAATGATGTCTGCATTGTTTAGAAAATTTACTATAAGCAAAATTTATAGCAACCTTGTTAGGTCATTGTTTTCATAACCTACTAACATTTACGTAAAATAAATAACAAATATGTGCAAATAATAATTTAATATTCTTATTCTAATCTAATATACAATAGGACTATTAGATCCACAACCACAGCTGCCAGATATAGTCACAATGCCACCAGCTGGCAGGTCTCCTGAGAAGCGCACAGCACCGAGGATTGGCACTTGACCAGTGACTAGAGTTGTACCGGCTACTGGCATTTCTCCCAACACCGTGACGTCACCGATGCCAAAGCCGCCGTACGCTCCCGCGATGCCTTCAAAAGGACTAGCTATTTGGTTAACCACTGGGCCAGGTGTTGGTCCAGCTAGTGGCCCAGCTATTGGACCATTATATTGGCCACCAGATGCCAAATTTATGCCATTAAGAGCAGGATTGGTAAGGCTTAAGCCTGGATTGGTGAAGCTTTGGCCATATGTTCCAGCACCAATGCATTGACTGTATACATTCTGGAATGATAAATAAAATAATTATATATTATATATACTTATGCAAGATATATCTTAGTTAATAAGAAGTTTGAGAAAACATAGAGTTTATTTAGTTTATTTAAAATTATGTTTAATGCTCAAAGATTGGAGAGCTTTTGATTTTCCTTCATGCGTTACAAAACATATTATGCTAAATTCTTTTTCATTTTGAATCGGGCACAAGCAGCCAAATATTTTAAATTTTAACATAAGATTAATAATGAAAGAATTCTGCTCTCGATAATACTAAAGGCACGTTCAGCAAATAAAATATATCAATTTACTTTGTGCCTTATTGTTATGACATTAAATCTTACTTTTATCTGTTCCTTACCTGAATCAAGCAAACTTGAACGCAAAATATCAAGAAAGCAAATGCAGACATGATTACTATGTTGTTTTTACTACAATAAAATCAACTAAATGTTTATCTTATTTTATATGAGAAGACATTTTATAATGACAAAATCTTGTTTTGAAATTTCTCTTGATACGTGATTATTTTATTTCCTTGCAATATTGATAATGGATCGGTTTTATATCTCATAAAACTGTTTCTTAATTTTAATCATTCACTATCAAATCCAAGAAAAAAAGTTGGAAAAATAAGAAGAAGAAGAAAATACGTTTAATCACAAATACCTTTACAAATTTTTGACTTATAACTAAACACTTTACATGGAAAAAAAATTAAATCTTAAAATACAATAAATACATACTAATATCTTAATTTCGTATTCGTGATTAGGTGGACTAGGTCTCCGTATTATAGGAGAGGCGCCGGTTTTCAGTAGTCCCCTCGACTTGCCTTGTAAAATGTAATTGCCTTGTCACAAAAGAATTAAAAAAAAGCAAAGCAGCCTGCTAGAAAATACGGCGCCAAAAGTTCATCATTTGTGTTACTACTTTTATAATTATCAGTTAGATAAATCGTAATATAATTTTAATGATTTCTGATTGAAAAACCGAGATCGGTTCTTTTAGACAGTAGGTAATACAACATTATCACAAGATGTTAATATATTTAAAATTAATATTTTTTAAGTCGAACATTCATCATTATCGCCACATGAAGTAAATTTTCAAAACCAATCAAATTATTTTTTGATAGAGATAAAATAAAATTTTGTATATTAATGATAGCATACTATGTATAATAAAACTATCTGCGCTCTGCGGTTTCACCAGCGTGGCTCCGGTCCTGTTTGTATTAGCGTGATGATATAGCCTTCCTCTATAATTGGGCTATCTAAGACCGAAAGAATTTTTCAAAACGGATCAGTAGTTCCTGAGATTAGCGCGTTCAAACAAACAAACTCTTCAGCTTTACAATATTAGTATAGATTAACATTTTATATCGAAGGACATACTGATAGAATTAATGACGTCATACAATTTCTAAAAGGCACGTATAAACTAATTATTGATTACTTAGTATTCAAAAATATATTATCCTCAGTTTTTATGTACCTATAAATTCTATTAATGATTAATTTAGGTCATCATTTTGTTCACGAGAAATAAACAAAATGGCTGCCAAAATCGTATTTGGTTTTACGATTTTGATTTCAATTCAGGTAGTTTTTAATCCTTCTAATTTGCAAATCATCATAATTATCTGATATTATTGTTTATTTAAAGAAATATAGGAACTACTCTACAGTCTACACGTTCATGTTTCAATTTTCTACATTTTTTAATTACAAATAGTTTCCTTAATATATTTACAAGCGTCCTAAAACTTTGTAAAAGTATATATTATTAACCCTTTCAACGGTGCATTTACATCAAACGAGCGGATGCTCATTCTAGCCCCACTATGTGAAATTCTTTTAGTGTAAACAGTCGAAGAGCATTCTTTCGTTTGTACGATCGAAAAGATTCTATGCAATGTTCTAATACTGAACAACACTGAATACGAGTTTTGGTTTACACTAAACGATCACGAAAAAATGCTCTTACTCTATCTCTATGTTCGTTTGATGCAAATGCACCGTTAAAGTAACTACATACCTACATCAAATTAACTCAGTATATCAATTAATTTTTCTTATAGATGATTTCTAGCCGATGTTGCACTCCGGCATGTCTTTCTGAAATGTCATCCCCACTTACTACTCGTACCGAAGTTATAACCGAACCACGATATATTTACAACTTAGATGAAATTAAACCATTTAACGGCGGAGTTTTCGAAGTAATTTCATATTCGCCGATTGCGCCTACAGGCATTTCTGTATATTCTGAGAATAACATACAAGGAAGATTGTCTGTAGCTGGTATATTGCCGTTTGTAGGAACTGTTGAAGTAGATGGCGCGCTGCCTACTTGTGGTCGTGGAAACGTTCAATACTCAGCAGGCAATGGAAACGTTGTAATGACGAGAGAAGATGCGATACGCATGTGTTAGTATCAGTATTATGTACATATAATATGTGTAGATATGCGTGTTCAAAGTGTGTTGTAAATAAAATATCTGTCAAAATAAAATGGTATTCATTTCTTAAAATCCGTTACACAGTCTTGAATTTCTAAATGTAAGTAATTTAATCCCGCAGCCCCCGGAATCACAGACACAATAGAAAATCTATTGTGTCGTGGTCTCATTGGGCCGCTCGGTCTTCAATGGGTTAAACTCGTGAAAAATCAAACAAGAACTTAGCGTATGTTAATTCATATATTTACTCTACCATCCCAAGTACCATCATAGAGACTAGGATTAGATCTAAATGCTTTTGACAATGCGCGAAGGTTTTATCGACGTTAGGTTTACTTTTTTTTATCTTAATTTCTTTAGTTTTCTTGCATATGATCTCTCTCCTGACAACAAAGAGAACATAAATTATTTATTTATAAAATTAGCTTAATCCTGTTCATTTATGAGGACATGACGAAGCTGGTATGCATTTTATACATAACTTTATCTAGGTATACACTTAGGACAAATAATAGACAATAGACAAATAATGCGAAATGTGACCTAAAAGTCAATTAATTCCATTAATATCTACATCGATTCTTAAAACATATTCCCGTAAGCATTTCATAATACTTATACAGAATATGATTATCTTTTATTAGCTTATCATATTATATTATGTAAGACAAGATTTTATGATAAAAGTGATTTAAATTGTTTGAAAACTAGATTTAATTGTAGTATTTTTTGATAACACAAGATGTACCGAGCTCTGTTTGTCTGTATCTTCGTTTGTTTAATTCAGGTAGTATATTATTTTATTACTTATCCCAATGCTTTTAGATATAAATACAGAATATAGATATTCTCTTAACTTAATATGATAACTTGTTAAACATAAATTGCTCTACAAAAAACATAGAGATATGGAAAACAGGTCCATTTCATTACGAAATCTTATTTTGTTATTTTAAAATATTCAATAACAGCATTGTATTCATATTTTAATTTGCTAATTTTCAATCTAAAATATACATATAGAATATCTTTATAAGAAAAAAACGTTTTTAGAATGTTTCTTTTCGATCCAGTTTCATTTTTATCGACATACATAGAGCAAAATTCCGTTTTGTTTGTTAGATTTGCGTCCAAATAAATGAATAATATATTTTGATAAAATTGTACAACTGCAATAAATATCATCTTCCATAACATTGATAATTTAGCGGATTGACTGAAAAATAACAATAAATTTCTCTTAGTAACTGGTAGCTCTAATTACCATTGTATATCTTCACTTCCTTCCTAACAATCCTGTTCCTCCTTTAAATGCTGTTCATACATCCATATAATTCAATTATATTTTCAGAATGGCATCACCCAACCAATCGGCGCTAGTATCACCAACCTAGGCGTAAACAATCTATCCAACAATGCATTACTTGCCAACAACATGGCATTAGGCAACAACATAGCTGCCAGTGGCATCGCAGCGCTTGGCAATGGCATCACTGGCAACGCTATCGCTGCCAATACCAACGCGATAAACGCTAACGCGAACAGCCTGTCATTCGCCGGTCTTCCAATATCAGGAGTGTCACCTATAGGTTATGGTGATGTTGCTGTGGCTGGGGAAATGCCAGTAGGAGGTTCTACAGCTGTTGCTGGCAATGTGCCAGTGATTGGCTTTGTTACGTTTGAAGGCAACGTGCCAGCAGGAGGCACGGTGACTTTGGCAAGCAATTGCAACAACCCTGTTTATTGATTGTTTTAAAACGGATAATTTAATTTAAATATGATATTAAATTATTTTTTATATTTATGTGTGGTGTTATGATTGTTCGCTTGGTATAGAAATGTAATTGAAAAAAATATAAAATGGTGCAAATTATGGATCAAAACTCAAACTCAAACTCAAACATTTATTTATTCAATTAGACTACTATTTAGTAGCACTTTCGAATCGTCATTACATAAGTATTTTTAACATTTACCACCGATTCGGAAAGCAGTATCTATGGAGAAGAATCGGCAAGAAACTCCATAGTTGCTCTTTTAAAATCATATCAATATTACATAATATGTAACTTATATCTAACTTATACATAATATATCATAATATGCCAAAGAACTGTTCTGTGGTTTTTACGCGACAACCCTCCATGGGTCTTTATCGTCCATATATTCCTGAATACTGTAGTACGCTCTCTGAACTAGTACATTTTTTATATAAGTTTTAAATTTAGAACTACTAAACTCTTTAATATTGAGAGGAATTCTATTGTATAAGCGTATACCTTGACCCATAAATGAATTTTTAACTTTAGCTAATCGGAAAAATGGCATTTCAATTCTATTCCTGTTCCTTGTGCCATAATCGTGTCTATCTCCTACTCTTGTGTGTAAGTCGGCGTTTTTGTGAACATGCAAAATATTATTAAATATATACTGTGATGGTACAGTAAGGATACCAGTATTCTTAAAATGATCTCTTAGTGAGTCCCGAGCACGTAAATTATATATAGAGCGAATGGCTCTTTTCTGTAAGATAAATATAGTTTCTATATCTGCAGCCTTGCCCCACAGTAGAATTCCATAGGACATAATGCTATGAAAGTAGCTGAAATAAACCAATCTAGCCGATCTTATTACTCATACGTTCGTTCTATATTTCCCATCCTCTTCTTCCATTCAGCAGAAGTATTTTTTCTTTGTATATGAAACTTATGAAAACCGAACAGGTAAATTGTTATTTTCGTTCCACATGTTACCATGTACATAATATAAAAAATAATAGTTTTAAGAATTTTTGTCTGTACGTATGTCCGGGCTGATCTAAAAAATACTATATGGATTTAATTAAAATTAAAACTTAAATTTAGTACAGAGATAGCTTGAGACGTGAGGATATAAGATAATTTTTATCTCGAAACCCACACAGGAACGAGAAATATGCGGGTTTTTCTTTGACTACGCCGCACGGGCAAAGCCGCTGACGGAAAGCTAGTTGTATTAGTAATCATAATCATTTATTCACCATAAAAACAAATAAGATATATAGAAATAATTATCTTAAATTAATTAAACATAAAAAATACAAGGATATTATAATAGGGATTAATATTAAATCAAAAATAAAAATCTACCAAACTAAAAGTAGTTTTAAGCAATGATAGTTACTTTCCATTGATATTACTAATTATTTTGCTAACTGCATTCATAAGGCATTATACATTAAAAAATACATAGCTGTACAAAACATAGCTAGGATTTTCGTATATGAAAAATTAATTGCGTATCGCGTGTGTATCATAGTCACAGAGTATATGTTTTTATTAAGTACAATAACAATATTCAATATTTATTGCAACTATGAAGAAGTATCTCTATAATTAAAGCATTGTTTTTAATTTTATAATGAGTACCTATTATTGAATCCCTAATACAAAGAACTATTTACTTAGATTCTTTGAATGTAGGTAATATCTTACACAAAAAAGTTAAGGGCCCTTAGAAGGTGAAAACGGCAAAATTGACTGTTATCGCTATAATTGAAAATATTGAAGTTTTTTCGCACTGAAATTTCTAATATGTAATACAGAACGTGTGTGTGATGGGATGACTGTCCAAAACACGATTGGAAAAATCTTGCTCGATAAAAAAATATCCTGAAGTTTACTCTAAAATATCATATAAAAGCTCCTTTCAACCGTATTGATAATAATTTTCATTAAATTTTTGGTAAAAATGTGAATGGAGCTTACGATTTTTGGTTTCGAGCACGTTGATTCCATACTAAACGCGGACCCCCTCACCCCTCACGTAAGGCGCGAATAGTTGAATTTTCGCTGACCAACCCCTCTTAATAAAAATAGTTTTTGCTTTGCTCGCTATGCATTTAATATAAGTTATGTTGGTAAATAATAATAATTGTAGTAGGCTATTTTATGAATAGAAATTCTTTCTTTCTTAATATCAAATTGCCGAGACAGATTTATTTATGATTACAAATATTAATGATTGTAAAAATTTTTAACTATCGCCATATTTTAAGTTGAGCCTTTTCTTTTCATAATTGTTATTTATTTGTTATAGTAACTTAAAACTAATTTTTGTCGTTAGCGCTGACTGAGAACAACGAAAGAATGCTCTTACGCCTGTTTACACTAAAATAATTTGACATAGGAGGGTTAGAATGAGCATTCGCTCGTTTGATGTAAATGTATACTCCGTAACATGATTTAACAAATAGATGGTATCAAGACGGGGCAATGAAAAATCTCTTTAATAATTTATCTCTTTATTCCTACTTACGTCTACAATAAATATCACACATTACATTACTTAAGCTTTAACTGATCGACCAGAATTATAATTAACAGAGGCTGAACCATCTGTAGGCAGATTTCCATTAACTGCAACTGTACCAAAAATTGGCATTTGGCCATTGACCGCGACTGTACCTCCAATCTCAAGCGCTTCTGCCAGCAACTGTATACCAAAAGCTGGACTATTTGGCGACCCACTCGTTATAGTAAATATCTGCCCACCGTTACCATTACCCATGTTAAATGTTGCTGTATTCCCGTTAATACTAGCCAAATTGTTTAATGCCCAGAAACTTATGGGGTTATTTGCAAAGTTTGTTGCAGCATTCTCAACTCTTGCATTATCATTTACAGTAACTATGTTTTTATTTAACCAATTGGCATTTGATTGTATTAACCGGGCGTTTGATAGCTCAGCATTTTGAGCGTTTAGTCTAGCGTTAGCCAATTCCTCAGCATGTTGAGCATTTAGCTTGGCTATTTCTACATTGTAGTTCCTTTTCTGCAATTCAGCATTTTCCAATTGAGCATTACGGTAATTTTGTTGCATTAACTCAGCATTAGCAATTTGAGCATTCGTTAGTCTTGCGTTAGCCACTTCTGAATTTGCTACGTGAGAATTAGCATAATTATTTGTAAGTTCATTAGCTATCTGTGCATTGCTAAATTTGGCGTTCGCTAATTCTGTGTTAGCCATTTGATTGTTAACGTATCTAGCATTCGCTTCTGCGTTAGCCATTTGATTAACATATTTAGCATTCACTTCTGCGTTAGCCATTTGATTGTTAACGTATTTAGCATTGGCTTCTGCGTTAGCCATTTGATTAACATATTTAGCATTAGTCAAATCTGTGTTAGCCATTTGAGTAACATATTTAGCATTAGCTTCTGCATTTGCCATAGAAGCGTAATTGAATTTGTTCACAATGTTAGCATTGAGAAGAGGATTATAATTGCCATTAGGAACGTTAATATTCGACACTTGGATATTATTTGGTTGATTGCCATTCATTCGTGTTAAATGAAGTCCATTCACATTAGTTACTAAAGGGTTTAAATGGTTATGGCCATTTTGTATTTGATTCCCTTGAACTGGAGTTGATTGTATCCCATTCCTAGGATTGTATGTTATTACTTGTGCTGTTGATATCTGAAACATAAATGTGTATAGAGAAAAATATTGTGTATCTTTTAATTTGACAGTATTGAATAATATTTAGAGCCTTAGATTTAGAGCCATTTCGTAATTATGAAACGTAATTTAATTATTTTATCAAATATTTTCAAAACCAATGCTTATTTGAATATAAATAACACGTATCAAGATATATTTTAGTATTGAAACTCACCTGTATGAATGCGATACCAAAACAATAAAGTAAATTAATCATTATGTTTAAGAATGTGTCGAGAATGCATAGTTTCTTTAAATTAAATTGTTTTTATACCGTATAAAGATAATCAGATTTCTTATCAAGATGTTTATAAACGTGACATAATATTTTGTAATTAAAATATCGGTAATATGTGATTAAATTAGGTAACATCTGCCGTGAATCTTAAGTCTCTTCTTTGTAATCATAGTTACTGATTTTAATAGAAAATAGATTATATAGGTTCGTAAAACGTGCAGTTAATTGTAAAATAGACTGTTGCGAAACAAAGAAGCAATTGTCTATTATTAGATACATGTTTTGCTATGCGTTGCACTATGAAAAATCACGTTGTTCTATAGAAAATACTTACATAAACTGCAATGAATCTTTTTGGTTTATATTTCTTGTAAATTATATAATGTGTGTTTACAGAGAGCATATTTAATATAAGTTTATGTAGCTTGTAGGTAATTCACTATTCCTATCTATATGTTTGGCAAATACTTGTATCAAATTTCGTAAAAAAAGTAAACAAAAAATAAAACTATTCTCCAATTTTTTATTATTTTTATTCGTTATTTTCATCATGATTTACAGCAGATTTTTACATACAGACTTACTATAATCATTGAGATAATATTAATATGGAGACGATACCGCCTACATCACTTATGTTCCACTCAACATACGTCATGTGGCGTAACTGCACTCAGTCGCTTGCTCGCTCATTGGCGCGAACGTCACGCTCATTTTTTATTTGTTTTAAAGTGAAACGCATAAAATATGCCTACGTGTGTGTTACGATATTGCACAAATAATACAAAGAATACGGAAAAGTGCAAAGGAATAACTTTTCATCAGTAAGTAACTAGATAATAATTTTTAAAACTTAGTTAGAGCAAAATTTTTGGCGGGCGACATATTGTCATAGATTAAAAATTTAAGATATGACATTGGGCATGAAATAAGTGTTGTTAGTAATATTTGCTGGCGTATATTTTTATAGTATAAAATAATAATTTTACATATTTAGAAAAGCATAGACTGGTTGTTAATTGAAAAAAGGTGAAATCATGAAATATGAAAATCAATTACTCAATCACCAATTTTTTTTTTGTTAATTGATTTTAATCAAGTTTTTAATTGATATTGTGCTACTGACTTGAACGTGTAATTGAATTATTATTTATTTATCTGCACTAATATTATAAAGAGGAAAACTTTGTTTGTTTGTTTGATTGTAATTAATAGGCTCATAAACTACTGGACCGATTTTGATGAAAAGAGAATGCCCATTTTTGGTACTGGTTTTTCTCATGCATCAAGACAACAATACTATTAAAAAAAATCTCGGCAATTTAGAGGCCTTCTTACCATCGGAAAATATATTTTGAACAGGGAATGTTTTGTAAAATCTAATAAGACATGACGTAATTGTTTAGATCCGTTATTATAGATTTAGTGTCCATTACCGGTTACCACGGTAACCAAGCGGTAACTTATTACATTTACTATGGTAAATAGCTAAATGTATTAATATCGATTATTGTTTTCATTGAATTACAAAAAAAATCAATTAACATAAAATCACTCTTTAAGGTATTGTTTATACACTGTAGGTTGTTTTAACAAAGATAGTGAAGTAAAATAATATAAATATGTATATATAAAAAAAATATTATTATGACATAGCTTGGTAGGTACATACCAGTTATTTCTTATTTGTTTCTTTCTTCGAATATGTAGTGAAAAAATGATTCAAACAACAACAGCAACAACAACATGTAATCCGAATAAAAACTCAATTGGCATTTTTTAAGTATATATTTAGGTTTTCTTGAAATCCGTCCCGGAAGATTTCTGGTGCCTACCTACACTAGCCGATGAACAGATAGACTTTGTCTGAAAGCATAAGCTCTACGCATAGATTAAATATGTTAATCGAAAAATAACCTTTGGACGATAAAATGTTACCTAAATCACACATAAACCTAACTAAATCGGGGTTATTTAAGTTTTGAGGTTATTTCACATTTTTCTCAATATCTTGAAAACCCCTGTTTTTATCACAAAAAAATCAATTGGTAAAAATCTTTTGAATATCGAAGAACCCTCAAAAACCACTCTGGCATTGACGCAACACTGTACTGTGGTCCATACTTTCATGGGCATTCTCCTTTGGCACAGACAATCTTAAGACCCTGAGAAAGAACATAGGCTACTTTTTATTGCGAAATATGTGCCACGGGCGAAGCCGGGGCGGACCGCTAGTTCAGAGATAAGTAATTAATATTTTTTCTATTCAAGGTTTCCATGTCTGGGCCGTGAAGAAAGGGAAAAATTATTTTTTTTCTAAAAAAGGCTCAATTTGTAAGGAATAAAACTTCCCATAGCCCTGACTGAACCTAAAACACGAAAAAAATTAAATTATTCCATATGACGTCACTATTCTATATTATATGCCAGATATTGTTAGCCCCGCGTAGTAAAGTCAGTTTATACCTAAAGTAAATATTAAGTAAGTACAAAGACATCGCATAATCTATGACTGTCTAGCCGTCATTCGCGCGCCCCGCGCCGCCTCGCTTGGCGCACAGATTTTGTTCGTGGTGTCTGCTCCATATTAATATTATCTCAATGACTATAATAGACTTTTTAACATAGATAAATAATTAATATGAACTACAATGTAGGTAACTATTGTAATAAAAAATCGTATCTTACTAAAACTTAGCAGAAATAATAACTTTTCCAGACGCCGGCACAAATCCTTTAAATTTAATATCTTTATGTGAATTATCTATATCTCCATCTTCATTGCTATCAATTATAGATTTTATTGTATTTTCTGTGTTAATGTCATCTGAAATAACCATATTATTATCAACATTATTAATTTTTGATGTTTTCGTTATGTAAAATGGTACTGGTATATATCGACGGTGAAATATTGGAAATCGTCGCATTGGAATATCTGAAAATAAGAAAAATGTGAAAGAAAGACGAAGAAACACATTTTCAAACTACTTTTTGCATATGCTACGTTCTAATTTCTATCTACTTCTAACTCATATTATAAATATGATATTTTACTACAATTCTAACATAAGGAAGCAAAAAAAACTAAATATGACAACTAACTAAATAATATATATGAGTATAGAGTGAAAAAAGTGATGTTCTATACACACACTCGCTCTGTGTCCTGCCAAACCAAGTTAATTTTTAGTCTAGCATCTCTCAATAAATTATTTAACAAGACTCACTAAGATAATATATAAAAGTACAGATGTATATAAATACTTAATACGTACGTCCGAAATTTCGGCAAATAACAATTTTCCCAGAAGCATGTACCTGCCCGCTAAAATGTAAAGACTCTGTGGTTCCCTCATCACATTTTTTTTCTTCGACATTTAAAGTATCTTTAACATTGTCTATACTTTCATCATTATCTGTATTTTCATCAATACATTCTTTTTTATCTATAGTTTGTTCATAATCTGTATTTTCGTTCTTTATAACACATTTTACATTGTCTTTACTTTCTTCTCCATACGGATTTTCTTCCTCTACTACTTCTTTCTCTTCATTATCTATGATTATTTTTTCTTCTTCAACGTCTTTATTATCTTCAATACTTGCTGTTTCATTTGAATATTCTTCAGATTCTACTGGCAATGTTGGTAATACCTGTGTATGAATATAATTGATATAATAAAAACAGAAGATTTAAAGTAGTTTTCTAAACAAAGAGTTAACGTAGAGCATTTGTTTATATTACTTACTATTTGTACGCATTCATCGCTTTCTATGGGATTGCTTCCTGTAAGCTATAATAATAATTAGTAAAAAATAGTTAAAACTGATTTCTAACATCGTAACCATATAAAAATATATAAAAAGCCAATTCCAGACCGTTTCATTGAGACCTTCGAAAATGTAATAAATATAATATGTAATTTCAAAGTAAGTAGGTACCTAAGTACTATCGATAAATTCTGAAAATCTTTTTGGTTCATATTTTAGTGAGAGAGTGAAGAAGTAGTTGATCTACACACTCGAATATTACATAATACTAAAAAAGTCCATAATTTATGTAGAAATTATAAAACCTTTTCGAATAAAAAGTTTAAAAAGCTCGCTGTAGGTACTTATGTTTTCATTTCTATAAGACTAAAATTTTACCACAGATTGCAAAAAGTTTAGTACTAGGTACTACGTTTTACCAAATAAATCGCCCCTAAAATTTAGATAGTTGGGTACCTAATATTTTTCAGCCTATCAGTAAATATGCCGATAAAGTCATCAATAGCATGATTTTAAAAGAGCAACTATCGAGTTCCTTGCCTGTTCTTCTCCATAGATACTGCTTAACGAATCGGTAGTAAACGTTAAAATATGTAATGACGATTCAAAAGTGCGTCTAGAAGAAGTCTTATTGAATAAATAAATGTTAGAGTTTGAGGTCAATATCATGAAAATAAGATACTATCTACTTACTACTTCTGTACTTACATGAAAAAATCCAATAACTAATACAAAAAATGATAACATTGTTCAAACTTGAATGATGAGGTTCAACTGACCTACTTCGTTTATATAAACAAATGATAAAACATAATATTGAAATACGAGGTTTTAGATATCTTGTTTTATTTATGTATATCATGAACCTATATAAACCTTTTGTAAAATTTTAAGCCTTATGTGGATTGAAGAAACGCAATACGGTTTAGTCACAAATCATTAGTTGATTAGTTTGGTGTTTATGTTTTACAATTTAAAAATCAATACTTTAGGATTTTCCTCTAGGTACATCTAGGTACAATGTACATATAGATACATTAGGATGCTTGAAATATGTACCTGTTTATTTCAATTAATTAACGTTATAATTTACAAAACATAACCTTCATGTATTTCTAACATAATTTTCTTAGTACCTAATCTATAATATAAAAATGAATCCCAAAATGTGTTGGTAAGCGCATAACTCGAGAACGGCTGAACCGATTTCGTTAATTCTTTTTTTATAATATTCCTTGAAGTACGAGGATGGTTTTTATGGAGAGAAAACGTAAATATGTACCACGGACGAAGCCGGGGCGGACCGCTAGTAGACAATAAAATCGATCACTCTTTCATATACCCTTGCATATACCTAAATGTTTTTTTTTTTTGTGATACCTAACTGAACATTTTTGTGTTATCTAGCACATGAAATTCAAATCAAGTAAATTATTGTGCTTAGTCATAATATTATAACGATATATGAAAGCAAACATTGTCTGATCAAAACGTGACATTTTTTATTTAAATCGAGTGTTGTTTAATTTTGCAACCTCGCATTTATCTTTTAATAATGTTGGATGAGTCAGTAGATATAAAATTTACAAGTTGGGAAGACACGGCATAATATTAATAATGTATTAATTTTTATTGAAATGTTGTTTTTAATTTATGAGCCCTGAGCCCCGCGGTTTTACCCGCTCCTATTAGTCTATGCGTGATGATACTAAATAGCCTACTAGCTTTTCGCCCGCAGCTTCGCATGCGTATTGCGTAGTCAAAGGAAAACGCGTATAGTTCCCGTTTTTCTCTCTATGTAGTATCTGTGTGCCAAGTTTCATGAATTGGTTTAGCAGTTTTTGCGTGAAGCAGTAACAAACAAACATACATACAAACTAACGCATTTATAATATAAGCAGGTCTTCCTCGATAAATGAGAAATATGAAGAGGACTTCATGGTTTAGGTCAAATATTAGCGACAGCAATTTTATTTTTATTGAAACATTTTTTTCGTTTTTTTTACACGACATATACATTTCGTTTATCTGTATTGACAATGACATTGACGTTGACGTTAAGAACTTTGAACGGTCACGTGATTCTAGCATGGACCAATGAGGAACACGATTTTTCTACCGCGAAAAGTTGCGAAATTGAAGTTGTAGCAACGAACATAAAAAAAAATTATAATGAGTTCGAGTTGATTTGTTACATTATTTTGAAGGAATTGAAGTTATAAATAAAAATTGGAAACTACTTAATTAATATGTGTGTTCGAGCCTTTTTGGCAGTTAACTGGCGAACATTTACTGACCTAGTATTAATAATTCAATGTATAAAAATTTGAATTCTAGTTATTATTAATTTATATTTTACCACAATTTAAACTTAAGTACCAAAGATTTCAATACATGCAATGTGAGTTTCAGTACAATCACTTACAGTTTTAGGTAATAATTCAGTCGTTTGTTGTGAATAACTAGCTTTTTCACTGTTCTGTACGCAGACATAGGTACATTTTTAATTGGTTTGATTTTGTACCTCTTGATTAGTGGGGATATTTAAATTAAACAAAAAAATGAAAGAAATAACAATATTTATTGAGTTAAAAATTAAAATTAATTAAAACTAAAAATAAATGTCATGTATGATAAATAATTGACGTCGGAATTAGTCATTTTCTAATCCCACATTAAGTATAATATGAATAAAACACAATAATTTCAAAGAAAACCTTTAATTAAAAATGCGTAGGACAAAAATAAATAAAAACAGACAAAGCGGTTCGTTTATTGTTAAAATACAATTACTCGTTGTTTTATAGATTGCACACAATATCAATTAGTCATAATAAAACAAAATATTTAATGTCTCTTTGCTGTATTTAAAACAATTCGTTTTAAAGTCAAACTTTTATAACATCGTCTCAAACTTTTTGGTCTGTGTAGCGCATGTCGCGTGACGCACGATACATACGATAATTATCGTACAAATACGATAATTTTTAGTTAAATGTCTATAGTGTGAAAAAAAGGTTCACTTTTACCGTGGTTTCTTAAAACCACACAACAATTTTTTTACAACTATGTTTGGAATAAATTAAAGTGATTCCTATTATGTCAAAATTTATGATTATTTTATAAAATAAATTTAATTGTTAAAAATGTTTTCTGTAGTTATATAAATTTATAAATCTTATTTCCGAAATATCTGAACAATTTAAAAAATATTTTCTTTTGGCACAAAGAAACTTTTCATCAACAACCAATTGTTTTAACAGCAAAGGAACACACATAATTGTCAATAACAAATCGAGGAATGTAGGGTAGTAACGATTATATCGATTTAAGGCTAATCGATTTTAGTCGAATCGATTTTGCATAATGCTGCGTACACACTGTTCCAATACACAACTGGCCAAGTGCGAGTCGCGATTAAATAAACAACTCTGTCAATCACAAACTGCTAATATTAACAAATATTTACAATTACAATCTTAATATTTTATCTTTAATAATATAATCGCAAAAGTATGGATGTTAGTTACTCTATCGCGCAAAAAAGCAGTTGATTATGAAATTTGCAATGTAAATTATGTATACCCGGATATCACGAAAAGCCGAAGGCACTAGCTCGTATTTACAATGTCAATTTCTTCATCTGAAATTTATGCTTTATACAGTGTGTACACAGCTTTATAAAATGCAATTTAACAATTGACTAGAAAATGTCTTGAGTATAGAAAGCTAATTATTCATTTTGTTAATTTTTTTAAGCTAATTATTAATTTTCCGCATTATATAATGATTTGTGTGGAAAACGCCTGTTTAAAACGATACGTGTATCGAAAACATAATGGAATCATTCATTTGTATTATTATAACATTGTTTATTGAAAAACTATATAAAATGAAGACATCAATTTTTTAACTCAACAATCAATATTCTATCTCTTTCCCCCATCCATCAAAAAACATCAAAGCAAAAGAGACAAAACACTAACCAATTTATTTATAATCATATTATAAACATTTAAGCAGACGTTTCCACATATTTTAAACAAAATTACAATTTTTTACACACATGCAGTCTTATAGTAACCGTGAAACACTTTTATCGAACTTTAAACGACCTCAAACTGTTCAGTTTGACCATGTAAAAATATGCATGACCATGAGTGATTATGAATGACCATGGATATTTTTTCCGACCATGAACGTCTACATGTGACCTTGAAGTACTTCAGTGACCGTGAATGACTATAGATGACCTCAAACGGTATCAAATGACCATGAATGACGTAAAAAGACCTTGACTGACCTTAAACGTTATTTTAAGCGTTAATTTGGATTAAAATCTGATAGGAGTGAGGTTTTAAGTATTTAAATAAATATAGAGAATCTTGAAAGACTTTGGATAACCTTAAACGTTCTTAAATGACGATGGATGACGCAAAACGACCTTTAAAAATATTGCATACGTAGATCTCGTTTTTTTATGTTTCATATTGGCGAGGTACGAAACGGATGTATAAAAATGGATGAATTAGTTAACGTGTGTAGCGGTTACTATATTAACTTATTCTTTATTAGGAAAATAAATTTAAGTAGCAAGCCTGGATAGTATGAAAGACTGAAACAAGATTAAATTCCTTATTTTAATAAAAATTGTTTTATTGCTCCTCGAATATTTTATTTATACTTACTCGAAAATAATTGGACACTTGTAAATCGAATTAATTGATATTCTGGATAAGGTATAGGTGTTTGCTATTTCACTTCACAAAACTAAAATTTGAATATTACAGACCTGACCAGACGCATAATTTATACAAACTTTAACGAAAACAGTGCTTTTGCTCCTTATTACACCCAAATATCTTCATAGAAAAACTACTTGCTCCCGTACCACAATGTCATGAAGCAGTATTATTGTGTGGAAAACAGACAGCGATATATAGGTCGTCTATCGCCATCACTTTCCCACGATAGTAATAATAACTAGATAGTATAAAACAAAGTCGCTTTCTCTGTCCCTATGTCCCTTTGTTTGCTTAAATTAAACCACTCAACGGATTATGATGCGGTTTTTTTAAGAGTGATTCAAGAGGATGGTTTTAGTACATAATTTATTATGTTTTAGACAAAGCGGCCGGAAAGCTAGTACTGCTATAAGACATCATGGTTTAAAATTAGCTATTTAAAAACCCTAACATTTTCTAGACGTTTCTACAAATTGTTTCAACCTTCCATATTTCTATAACTAAAACTACATCTAGGAAGATTCTGAAGACCTTAAAATTAAATAATAATTAATAGAAATAAATAGTTAGTATCTAATGTGATTATTTATGCGAATATGAAATGCTCGCGAGTTATATCTGATGTTTTGGAGGTAGAGTCAATTTTGCTTTTTTAAGGTGTACTTTTGGTAGTAGGTGTGTTTTGAAAGCGAACTGTCAACCATTTTAGCTATAAACTTGTGTTATTTAGATTATTAATAGCACTGAGTGCGCTATGTACGATTAAACTACATATTTTATGATGCTGGTGAAATAAGCAAAAATCATAATAAATTGACTGAAAATAGTCACTTTACCTGTAAAATTAGTAATATTCTTCGGAGTTTGTACAGCAGAAAAATTTTAGTAGTTTACTAATACTTTTCAAGTACATTTCCTAGATATTAATTTAGTGAAGACCCTACCTTATAAAGAAAATTTAAATATTGTCATTGTATCGAAAAATTAATTATACTTTACCTCACAAAAAACACGTTCAATTTAACTTTACCTCCCAAACAAAAGACAAAGGCACTATTAACACTAAAGGCTAACATTATTCAAAATTATACAAAAAAATTAACGATAAACATCTTATAATATACCAATTATTCCAATTATCACACCCCACAACAATATTTTAATATAATATATACCTATATTATAATAATAAATAAAATAACCTTCACTTGTAAAATAAACTTTACTACAAAATACCAATGAATTACTATTTCAACATGAGATGTGAGCATGATAATTTTGAAATAAGTATTATTATATTGTCTATTTGTTACTTCTTGGCTATGAAATGTCTGAACAGTTTTTGATGAAATTTTGTTATCAGATAGACACGTAATAAATAATAGGATGATTCGCATAAATTAACTTATGTTTTAAACTAACTTATTATCTATCTATACACAAAATTTCATCAAAATAAGTCCAGCCATTTTTGCATATATATTATAGTGTTGCAATTAAAAATTATGTCATAATATATTTAACGGTATAATATTATAGATAATAAATAAAACCATACCCACTTATAGAAAAATGAAATTTCAACCTTATGACATTCGACCGTGAGTTCAATTTAACATGAAATTTGCAAAAGGAAAACACATTTTAAATTATTTTAAAAACTCATATATAGAAATATATTCGTCTCTTTCTTTCGTTCTGAATTACTTGAGATGGCGTTATATTTGTATTTTGAAGAAACTAAATAACATGATTAATAGGGAAGAATTTATTTATTTCGTGTTTATTTTTAAGAATTGCACATTATTAGGAAATTCTCGTTATAAAAGTTATAAAATTGAATCAAATTTTAAAAAATGTAAGGTATTTATTAAAAATTTTAGCCAAATATACTTAATCGTCAATTTATACATACAATAAAACCATATTTTAACGGGTTTAAACTGATTTTAAATCCACATGACATCTATGAGCTCTCAGTGTGGGCTCACACTGTAGTGTCCGGATAAAAATCACGTTGAAAACCCGTTAAATTTATACATAAATTAATAAACTAAGGGAAGGGAACATCATTTTAATTTTACGCCATAAAATCAAATGAGTTTATAAAAATTTGTAATTTTTTTATTATTCCTAATATTATAGTGATTTGGGACAATTGCGTATAGCGAATCGTATATTCCGAGTTTGTATGTTTGTTGCTCTTTCACGCAAGAATTACTGAACCGATATAAGTGAAATTCTAAATGCTAGTAAGCTATGCCCTGGATAAACATATAGGGTACTTTTCGTAACATGCAAGTTGGCAGTCCGTCACGTCATGAATGCGACGATTTTGGTATCTTTAAATCTTACCAAAGTTTCACTTCTGACAAGTGTGCTCGGCATACACGCTCTTTTTTCAAATACCCACATTTTCAAACTTTTTTTAAACTACTGTCAATTATCCCAAATCACTTTATATAAATAGTTAACAGCAGACATAACCACCGCAGTTCCTTATTCGAATTTAAAACTGATTCCCATTTAATGTTTCGGACACACGATCAAATTGCATGACACACTTGCATGAGCAATATTTAGTTCTTGTAAAAAAATTTAAAATACTATTTAGCGGCTTTTGTAAAAATTGTGTTTGAATACAATAAAAAATGTATTTGTAAAACTATGGTGTATTAACTATTAAGAAATATTATAATGTGTGTTCCTTTTTAATTTAGTAATTATAGTATCTGATTTGTTTATTACAGTATTATTTATTAAAATATATTCAATTGGACTTAATTCTTAGCTATGTATTTAGTTCTCAATACACATAGCCAATATTGTTTAATTATAATAGATTTACATGTAATACAATATTTTCCAATCAAATTAAAATTTATTTTTAAACACAATATGCAACCATGCATTATTATTTAGATTTTTTTTTGTAAAAATCTGTATAAATTTTTTCACATATAAAAATGATCGGTAAAAAATCATCTTTCAAGTCTTCAAGCATCAATAATTATTTGTTTCCATCAAACATATCTCTCAAGTCAAGCAATTAGATCGTGTGGATCCACCATTAAACTTTTAGCATATATTATCTGCATCTCGAGAACATCGATTCGCGCAATCGATATAAAATCGATTCATCAATCGAGTGAGTTACAATCGATCAGTCTTGTTTCTTGTCAGTTTCAGATTTCGATTCTACCTCCATGGGAGAGGGGGGTGATTCTTTTTCGCCCTCTGAACCTGAAAATTGTATTATTATTCGATTATAGTATTAATTTTATGCTTACTAGAAAAAATAGGATATATCTGTTTTTTTTTTTTTTGTTTGTCAATCGTATATAATCTATAGTTTCTGGCAAAAACTTATTTGTAACTCTGGTTGTTCTGATTGTGTAGTTTAAATTCAGTGAAGTGGATCATTCTTAAAATAACGGTCTTACTAATAAAATGTTACCCATTCGCTATGCAATGGATTAGTAATTATTGCAATAACCTGTCTTGTTTTTATGATTGACGTTTCATGTGAGCAAGAGCAGGACACAGCTATGGTAGAAAATGGTTGAAATTTATCCATTGTTTAACTTTTTATTAGTAAGGCCGTAAGAATTTAGCAGTACTTTACTTAGCAATTAAAACAATAACGAGTGATTATATAATAAGTTTTTTGAACATGTAAAAGCCACACATGGCTTATTAATTATTTATCAAAGATGATATTGTTTACATTCAATCAAATTAAATAAAATGTTATTTTTTATATTAATCAACCTAAAAAGTATATACGGACTCCATTCTTCATAATATTTACATTTAAAACTCCTCAATTTATAAACCATTATAAATACTCTGTTCTTTATCTCAATCATATTTATAATATCTGAATAGTCATTCTTTCAAGTCAAAATTTCAATTTAATACAAAAATCTCATCAAAACAAACACAGCCGTTCCATACTCACCAGCGTCCCCATCGAGATTCGCTACCTCCTTCTCCTCTTCACTCTCACTGGCTGAACTCGCGAGCGACGAGTCGTCATTGGCAGCTAGAAAACATAAATTATATTTTAAGCATTAAAATAAAATAAGCGTTAATAACATTCATTACATTAGATATTTGGTCCTTCGAGCCCGATTTAAAAATTAATATAATAAAATAAAAAATAAAAAAAATTCTTTATTGACAATAATTATACATTTCGAAATAATGTGAAGTCTCTGACTCCCAAACTAGGTAAAAACCTGTATGTCAGGAGCCAGCGCCCTCTTCCAAAGAATATTCAAGAAATGCCAATAAGAAAAATAAAAAATAAAAATGTTTAACAAACAAAAAAAATGAAATAATATATAATGATATTATAAGAAATAACACGCGAGGGCCGGGTTAAATATTAGTTTGAATGTAATAAGAATATACTGCGATTCTACACAGCTACCTAATTGATGTAGGTAGTTGATAACAAACCGCAGCAAGTCAACGACTATTAGCAAAGTGAGGGTAGTTGGGTCAAACATCGTATAAACAAACTCCGGGCACGATTCGTACGAATGCGCGCCGAGCCAAAGGAAAGCGGCAATTTATAGTTTTCAACAGCTAAACATGTTTTGACAGGAAATAGTGGCAACTATTCATCCAAAAAAAATATTAAATCAAAAGTTACGTCTAACAATATAATAATTATGAATTGATGTAAGATATAAATGTTAGTAAATTGCATGAAAGTAAGTAATTGGTATTTCGAGCCGGATTGTTGATTTGCAGTTATTAGATTTGGTCGTTCGAATTGGATTTTGTTTGATTACTATAACAATCTAATATAAGTTGATATGTAGTTGAACCTTCGATTCTGATAATAATTATTTTTTTATTTATAATATTTTAAATATTTTATTACTACAAAGCTTTTTTTTGGGGTTTGGCGGCGTCACTCGCGTCCGTAGGTTTAAACCACCTAATTATATTAGGCCTGCCCTACACGTGCCCCCCGGGTGGTGCCAACCGAGTGACACACTGGCCGGAGGGCTACTAAATAATACTCCTAGGTGATGGTATGTGCGCAGCATCACCTAGTACTGGGGTTGGGGCCGATGAGGCCGCTGTGGAGCCGAAAGGGCCCAGCCCTAGATAGCGGCTGGCGGGTTTAACCCGGCAGGCGTACTGCAAACTGGAGGGGATAGGTGGAGAAGTATGGAAGCAAGTTTTAAAAAGGAACTACCCCAGGAGGGTACCACCAAGGGTGGAGAATCCCTCCCTGAGTTGGACTCAGGCAGCCCCACGTATTCTGGGGGGGGCAAAAACTTGCATATAGAAACCGTCACTGAGGAGGTGGGATCCCAGGCCTCCTCTGTGCCAAAAACTGCTGGACCGAATAACGCTTCAGGCGCTGGGCCCCTGGGGAAACCCAAGGGACCGAAGCCTGCGAATCTGGGACGGGGCTCTGCTTCGGCCAAAGCAACGCGACCACCCTCGGGCTTGTGTTGCCGACCTGAGGCTGAGGCGGGGCCTCGTTCAAAACACGGCCATCCTAAGGGGAAACCCAAAAAGTTGGCCAGCTCAGCGTGCGCTTCTCCGCTGAGCTACACTGAAGCCTCGGCTGACGTGGTGTACAAGATGAGTAGCGCAACAAAACATAACTCACAAAAACCGACAGCGGAACGAGCTGATGCGTCAGTGTCGCGACCAGCCGGTGCACCGACGACCATGAACAGAGGGACCTCAGAATATCTGACGGGACCGATGGAATTGGTTGAAGGGAATCCGGCGTTGGGTGTGACCGAGATGCAATCGTGCTCCCGCCCCCCTACAACAGCACCAAATCCTACAGCGGAACGAGCTGCTGTGTCAAAGTTGCGACCAGACGGTGCACCGACGACCACGCACGGAGGGACCTCAGAATGCCTGATGGGCCCGATGGAACTGGTTGAAGGGAATCCATTAGTGGGTGTAACTGAGATGCAATCACGCTCCCGCCCCCCTACAAATTTGGTTGTCTCCACGGCGCCGATGGTTGGACTGCGGGGGACCCTCGACCCTGCAGGGGAGGAATCTCCTGCGGGGCCTGAGTCGTGTCGCCCCCAGTCATCGGCCGGTGGCGATCTGTCCTCGGACTGGACCATTGTTCCCCAACAGAGTCGCAAAGGAAAAAATGCACCAGTTGGGAAACACCAGGAAAGCGACCCACCAGGGAAGCGGACCTCCAACTCGAGCGACGGTACGACAAAAAACCGATTGAGCAGTAAACGACGACGCAAATTAATGGCTCGTCACAAACTACAATCCGAATTGGATAAAACTAGCCCAAATCCGAATGTGCCCGCGGCTATGAGCGGTTCAGCTGCCGCTGCTACGGGCTCCGGACTAGGGCCAAAACGGCATTCAAAACCCGTTCAGACAAGCTCGAGAGACTCTGCTGGCTCTAAACGATCGCGTCTCGATGATACTATATCACCGAGAGGGGCGAAAAAGAAGCCATGCCTTAATGAGTCCCGGGCTGTCCAGACCGCGAGTTATGCGGACGCAGTTAAGGGTGATCTAATTGTGGCGATAACATCTGACACACCAACTGGTCACCTTAACCAAGAACAAGCCGACCACATCCTGGCATCACTCCAACCCTTGCTTCATCAAGAAGCCCTGAACTATAGGGAAGGAGACGCTTGCATCCTATTTAGGGGCAAACCCATGTATAAGGGGGGCGTCCTTAAGCTATGGTGCGACGATGCGAGGACGGTGGATTGGCTCAAAGCAGCCACCAAGAAGGTTACATTGCCTTCTGGTGACAAAATCTGCGTCAGAAGACTTGCGGACGTGCCGCGTAGAGTGCGCTGTGGCATCCTGCTCCCAGGCGTGTGGAAGGACATGAAGGTTGTCGGCCTTCAACTCCGGTACCACAATGACTGGGCGCAGGTACATCGATGGTTGCTCCTTCGGGCTGAGGTACAGGAAGCGGAAACGTTTGTTGTCGTCAGCATACCGGAGGATTTGGTCTCTACGGTCATGGAGCATAACCGTTGCCTAGGATTCTTCTTTGGCTCGGTCTATATTAAGTTCCAGGGGCCAAAGGGTAAATATACCGAATGGCCCCCCGAATGGGACAAACCAACGGTGGAAAACGTGACCACGTCTGCAAAGTCGGATTCTGACTTAAACAAGGCTGAAACACTGCCTAGTTTAACAACAGAAAGTGAGGAGCAAGCCACAGCTCCCTCCACATCGCGCGATACAACTGATGCGCCTATGGAGGTGACGCCTGACGATGAACTCATCCTGCTCTCAGTAGATTCGGGCGACCCAGAGTCGGCTGATTCGGAGAGTGGTGATGAGTACACCAGAAGGTTCGGTGGCTTGGCCCTTGGTCAGGAAGAAGGGGGGATGCTATCTGATGATGGCGAACCCCTCATCTGAATGCCACTTTCTTCAAGCAAACCTCCAGCACAGTCAGAGCGCTACGGCTCAGCTCAGGAAATGGCTGGAGGTAACCACTACGGCCATTGTGCTTATCCAAGAGCCGTGGGTAAGCAACTCTGGCAAAATCAACGGCCTCACTAACATCGGAGGTAAGATTATTTCCATAACAGGATCTAATAAACCCAGATCCTGTATATATGTCTCTAATAATCTACAAGTGCATGCACTAACAGAATTCTGTTCTAGGGATGTATGCGCCATCCTACTACTAGGCGACAACAACCACAGGCCCAACATTGTGATCGCCTCGACGTACATGCCGGCAGATGAAGGCCCACCACCGCGAGAATTTGCCAGGCTGGTGGAGTACTGCGCGAGAGAGGGTCTGGAGCTTATCGCTGGCACAGACTGCAATGCACACCACCCCCTATGGGGGATGCCTACAGGTAACAACAGAGGTAGAGACCTTGTTGAATACTTATTTACAACTAGTCTTAATTTAGTCAATACAGGTGCCGAACCAACCTTCGTCACTCGCCGATGTAGAACTATTATTGATCTCACACTGGCGACCCCTGGCATCATAGGTAGCATCAACAACTGGCACGTGTCAAAGGAAGCTTCTTGCTCCGATCACAGGTGGCTTCGTTTTAACCTACAGGTTAACACTATTACACCCATTCCTACAAGGAATCCCAGGAAAACTGATAGGACACTCTACCGGGCCCATCTTGAAAACCTCCTTACGAATGCATGCTTTCCAGATAGAATAATGTATATACCGGATTTAGAACGTCTGGCAGAGCAACTAACTACAAATATTATTTCCAGCTATAACACTGCCTGCCCACTGCGGGTAACGAAAGCAGCAGGTGCCAAACAGCAATCCTGGTGGGGACCGGAACTTGCCAAACAAAGACAATTGGTCAGAAGATCACTAAACCGTGCAATGAACACTAACTGCGACCATGATTGGAACACTTACAAAGAAAACAAAGCTGAATACAAAAGACAAATAAGATTCAGAAGCAGTGCAGGATGGAAGAAATTCTGTGATGGCATTGAATCCTGTAATCAAGCAAACAGAGTGCGCAAAGTCATCTCCTGCTGCAATACGACCAAGCTGGGATCGATCAAAAAAGGCGACAACACTCTTACAAAAACACCAGCGGAGACGGAAGCTGTTCTGATGCAGGCACACTTCCCCGGCTGCAAATTCATACAACGACACGAAAGGAAAGATACAGCAACCCACACACCATGTGAGGACAACTGGAGTACTGCTGAGCTCATAGTCAGTAAGGAAAAAGTACAATGGGCAATCGACAGCTTTCAAGCATACAAGGCACCTGGTCCAGATGGTATATACCCGGCTTTACTACAATGGGGGGGACCGATACTCACGTCTCATCTATCTGCCATTCTGACATCCAGTCTTGCTCACGGCTATATACCGACCGGCTGGAGGACTGTTGACGTTATCTTCATTCCTAAACCAGGGAAAACAGACTACACGGATGCGAAAGCCCACAGACCTATCAGCCTCACATCCTTTTTACTTAAAACACTGGAACGACTATGTGATAGACACATTAGGGATACTGCCCTCGTGCGTTTTCCACTACATCGGAACCAACATGCCTACAGCCATGGTAAATCTACCGATTCGGCCTTACACTGTGTGGTGTCCAAAATAGAAGAAGCCCTCCAAGAAAAATCAATGTGCCTGGGCACTTTCGTAGACATTGAGGGAGCTTTCGATAAGACACACTACTCAAGTATACAAAACGCCCTATCACAGCATGAGGTTAACACCACAGTAGCCTCATGGATTATAAACATGCTAGGCAGTAGAGAGATACAACTTAGCAAGGATAAAACAAAGAAAGTGCTGGTCACCAGAGGCTGCCCACAGGGGGGAGTTCTTTCACCGCTCCTGTGGAACCTCGTTGTAAACGACTTGATCAGCACACTAAACAAAAACAAATTCCATACCATTGGATATGCAGACGACCTAGTAATACTGATCTCTGGTAAGTTCACGAGTGTTGTCTGTGAAATTACACAGAGAGCTCTATCAATAGTTGAGCGCTGGTGCAACAAATATGACCTTTCAGTGAACCCGCGCAAGACGGAACTTGTTCTATTCACCAACCGACGCCTTCTAGGAAGTTACCAGCTACCAAAGCTATTTGGCTCCGTACTTCAGTTATCGAAAGAGGTTAAGTACCTCGGGATTACCTTAGACGATAAACTTAACTGGAACAAACACCTTGAAAATAAGATCGAAAAAACAAGCATTTCTTTCTGGCAGTGCCACAAAATGATTGGTAATAGATGGGGGCTCTCCCCGAAAATCACAATGTGGCTCTACAAAACCGTCATAAGACCAATGCTAACCTACGGCTCTGTGGTTTGGTGGCCAAGGACACAACAATCGGCGGCTATAAGCAAACTGCAGAGATTTCAAAGACTCGCCTGTCTGGCAATCACTGGCAGCATGAGCACAACACCAACTGCTGCGATTGAGGCAATGCTCGACCTGCCACCCCTACATCTTTTTGTAAGACAAGAAGCTCTAGCGACAGCTGTAAGGTTAAAGACACAAAACCTCTGGAGAATGTTGCCTACAGCACACAGTAAGATCTTAACTTTAGCAGCTGAGAAGGAGTCCTCACTCCTTGCCATAAGTGATAAGATCCCAAAGCAATTCATCTTTGACAAGAAATATAAGGTACAGCTACGTGAATACACGTCAGAACACAACAGCGTTGAAGACCTTCTAATCTTCACGGACGGGTCCAAGACTGGACATGGTACGGGTGCTGGGGTCTTTTCTGAGGACCTAAACATTAACATCTCGCACCCCTTGGGACCCCATAATACAGTCTTTCAGGCTGAATGCCTAGGACTTCTACTTGCCGCTTCGGCCATAATTAAAAGAAATGTAACAAACTATTCGATTCGGATCCTATCGGATAGCAAAGCAGCACTCATGGCAATCAAAAGCCATGAAATCACTTCAGGGTTGACCCTTGAGTGTCACTTAGCCCTAACTAAGGTATGTGACCTGGGAAATTCCCTAGTATTACAATGGATAAAAGGACACAGTAACTCACGTGGAAACGATGCTGCTGATATACTAGCCAGAAGGGCATCTGAAACACCGGTCATGGGACCTTTTCCCATTATACCGCTACCTGCTAGCTGGACCCGGATGATGATTACCCAGCTCACTAGCACTGCTCAGAGAGCAGAATGGTCAAGCAGATCTGACTGCAAGCAAGCCAGAGAAGCCCTACCGGACATTGACTCGAGACTTGCACGTCGGCTTCTCAACCTACGTAGAGTGCAACTACGTGTAATAACAGGGACCCTCACAGGGCACGGCCCCTTTAACAAACATCTCTTCAATCTAGGGATCACAGACAGTCCGCTATGTAGAGCATGCATGGCGACCGAGGAAACGGCAGCCCACGTCATCATGGAATGTAAGGGGGTTGCGGAGTACAGGGCAAGACACCTGGGGTCTCCTGGGTCCCTCCCCGAAGCCTTTGGCAGCCCTCACAAGCTGCTTGGCTTCATGGAGGAGCTCGGGTGGTTTCAGTTTTAGCTGGTTTCCCCCACCTCCCTCTCTCACGCAAAATAGGCGCTTGACGTCGAGTTGCGGAGAAATGCCCGTCTATTATTATTATTATTACTACAAAGCTTGTGTGTCAAGTACATCTGTGTTTTTGTCTATATCATACGCGTGTGCGTGAAGCATGCGTGTGTGCTTATGTGTGCATATGTGTCATGTATATGTAGTTGAAATAATAAACAGCAAATACTTTTAGATGTGGAGTTTTATTTTAACCGACTTTTACAATATAACAGTACAGTAGTAATGGACGGACATAGACATATTGTTACAAGATGGAGTGTTGCCAACTTAATTAATATTACATTGTCTATTATAGACTAATGCCAACAGTATATGTTAAGCTATTGCATAGCTTCTATCGCGGGCCTTGAGCGCGGGGACCGAATCGAGAAATTCCGTAACGAAAAAACCTCACGCTCCCCACTCCGACGGGCGGAGGTGTGGCTTGAAGGCATAGCATGCAATAGCTTTACCGCGGCAGTCCCCGAGTGCCACACGTCTTTTTTTTTTGTCTGTATATATCTGTGTGTATGTCCCCGAGTGACACACGTCTTTTTTTTGTCTGTGTATATCTTTGTGTATGTCCCCGAGTGACACACGTCTTTTTTTTGTCTGTGTATATCTTTGTGTATGTCCCCGAGTGACACACGTCTTTTTTTTTGTCTGTGTATATCTTTGTGTATGTCCCCGAGTGACAACCGTCTTTTTTTGTCTGTGTATATATTTGTGTATGTCCCCGAGTGACACACGTCTTCTTTTTTTGTCTGTGTATATCTTTGTGTATGTCCCCGAGTGACACACGTCTTCTTTTTTTGTCTGTGTATATCTTTGTGTATGTCCCCGAGTGCCACACATCTTTTTTTTGTCTGTGTATATCTGTGTGTATGTCCCCGAGTGACACACGTCTTTTTTGTCTGTGTATATCTGTGTGTATGTCCCCGAGTGCCACATGTCTTTCTTTTTTTTTGTCTGTGTATATCTTTGTGTATGTCCCCGAGTGACACACGTCTTTTTTTTGTCTGTGTCTATCTTTGTGTATGTCCCCGAGTGACACACGTCTTTTTTTTTGTCTGTGTATATCTTTGTGTATGTCCCCGAGTGACACACGTCTTTTTTTTGTCTGTGTATATCTTTGTGTATGTCCCCGAGTGACACACGTCTTTTTTTTTTTGTCTGTGTATATCTTTGTGTATGTCCCCGAGTGACACACGTCTTTTTTTTTGTCTGTGTATATCTTTGTGTATGTCCCCGAGTGACACACGTCTTTTTTTGTCTGTGTATATCTTTGTGTATGTCCCCGAGTGACACACGTCTTTTTTTTTGTCTGTGTATATCTGTGTGTATGTCTATCTGTATGTCTGTGTATATCTGTGTGTATGTCTGTCTGTATGTCTGTGTATATCTGTGTGTATGTCTGTCTGTATGTCTGTGTATATCTGTGTGTATGTCTGTCTGTATGTCTGTGTATACTACTCACCGGCTGCGTGGTATGCGAGCGCGCGGTGTGCGGTGAGCGCGGGCGCGGCGGGCCGCTGCTTGCGCGCCGGGTTCAGTTTGCCGCAGTATGCACATTTGTACGAGACATAGTCGAATTCTTCTATCATCGCCATGCCTGTAAGTAAATAATATAAAATAAAAATGTGTGCGTGTACTAGTGTACACACGTAAGAAGTGAAACTTCTTTATGACCTTATTTTTCAATAAAAATTTTACTATATGCAACTTTACAGAAATACGTCGTATCACGCGTGGTAGGTATAAGAAAAAGATGGCGCGTAACGGAAAAATGTTACACTAATTTTTTTTCCAACCCCGATAAAGAAGTTTCACTTCAATAATGTTCATTAGCAAGAAAGAGGATTAAGAATTAGGGTCGGATTCGGGAGCAGTGAAAATCAGAATAAAATTCGGCTTCATGATCAGTTAAAATCAGAGGGTCGTGGTCAGAGTCAGTGATAATCAAATTTAGGGTCGTGGTCAGAATCAGGATTCAATTTGATTTAGGGGACAAAATCGCAAAGAGAAACTCGGTATTATAATATGTTAAAGTCGATACTATAAGTCAACCGGCTTTTAATTTCATGACAATATACAAATAAGAGCAAGCGCGCAAGAGCAACTTTTGTCTCCGCAACTATTTTGTCTCTCCCATTGCGGAGACAAAAGTTGCTCTTGTGCGCTAGCTCTTATATCTTATATTAGACAACAAGTGGTTTAAAATTAAAAGTACAAGACGTAGTGTAAATTAAAAAATATTCTCACCATTATGCGAAAAGCATTCAGTGCATATGAGCGCCATTCGATAATTTGGTCCGTCCTTCAGTAAATAATCCACAACTTTATCCAACGCGGATCTATTGCTGTCCGGTAGCGGGCGTGGTAACTGATCCGCCTGAAAAATTAAGTTAAACATACATAAAACAATATTAAAATATCTTGTAATATCCTACTCCTACTAATCCTATCCTTCCTACTAATATTATAAATGCGAAAGTATGTATGTGTGTGTTTGTTACTCTTTCACGCAAATACTACTGAACCGTTTACAATGAAATTTAGCACACATATAGAGGGTAACTTGGATTAACAGGATAAAACTGTAAAGACGGCTTTTATCTACTTTTTGACGTGACAACGTCTTATAATTCGATAAAGCCGGCTGCAGGCACGAAAAAACATGACTCATGCGGCGTTACCTCGCTCTGAGGCGTTCCGTAAGACTTGAAGTGCAAGCGAGAGCGCGGAACGAGCGACAAAGAAGCACAATCGGACGCTGTCACGTTCAACTATCGTCAGTAAATGAGTAAACCGACTTTATACATATAATAATAGACGGGCATTTCTCCGCAACTCGACGTCAAGCGCCTATTTTGCGTGAGAGAGGGAGGTGGGGGAAACCAGCTAAAACTGAAACCACCCGAGCTCCTCCATGAAGCCAAGCAGCTTGTGAGGGCTGCCAAAGGCTTCGGGGAGGGACCCAGGAGACCCCAGGTATCTTGCCCTGTACTCCGCAACCCCCTTACATTCCATGATGACGTGGGCTGCCGTTTCCTCGGTCGCCATGCATGCTCTGCATAGCGGACTGTCTGTGATCCCTAGATTAAAGAGATGTTTGTTAAAGGGGCCGTGCCCTGTGAGGGTCCCTGTTATTACACGTAGTTGCACTCTACGTAGGTTGAGAAGCCGACGTGCAAGTCTCGAGTCAATGTCCGGTAGGGCTTCTCTGGCTTGCTTGCAGTCAGATCTGCTTGACCATTCCGCTCTCTGAGCAGTGCTAGTGAGCTGGGTAATCATCATCCGGGTCCAGCTAGCAGGTAGCGGTATAATGGGAAAAGGTCCCATGACCGGTGTTTCAGATGCCCTTCTGGCTAGTATATCAGCAGCATCGTTTCCACGTGAGCTACTGTGTCCTTTTATCCATTGTAATACTAGGGAATTTCCCAGGTCACATACCTTAGTTAGGGCTAAGTGACACTCAAGGGTCAACCCTGAAGTGATTTCATGGCTTTTGATTGCCATGAGTGCTGCTTTGCTATCCGATAGGATCCGAATCGAATAGTTTGTTACATTTCTTTTAATTATGGCCGAAGCTGCAAGTAGAAGTCCTAGGCATTCAGCCTGAAAGACTGTATTATGGGGTCCCAAGGGGTGCGAGATGTTAATGTTTAGGTCCTCAGAGAAGACCCCAGCACCCGTACCATTTCCAGTCTTGGACCCGTCCGTGAAGATTAGAAGGTCTTCAACGCTGTTGTGTTCTGACGTGTATTCACGTAGCTGTATCTTATATTTCTTGTCAAAGATGAATTGCTTTGGGATCTTATCACTTATGGCAAGGAGTGAGGACTCCTTCTCAGCTGCTATAGTTAAGATCTTACTGTGTGCTGTAGGCAACATTCTCCAGAGGTTTTGTGTCTTTAACCTTACAGCTGTCGCTAGAGCTTCTTGTCTTACAAAAAGATGTAGGGGTGGCAGGTCGAGCATTGCCTCAATCGCAGCAGTTGGTGTTGTGCTCATGCTGCCAGTGATTGCCAGACAGGCGAGTCTTTGAAATCTCTGCAGTTTGCTTATAGCCGCCGATTGTTGTGTCCTTGGCCACCAAACCACAGAGCCGTAGGTTAGCATTGGTCTTATGACGCTTTTGTAGAGCCACATTGTGATTTTCGGGGAGAGCCCCCATCTATTACCAATCATTTTGTGGCATTGCCAGAAAGAAATGCTTGTTTTTTCGATCTTGTTTTCAAGGTGTTTGTTCCAGTTAAGTTTATCGTCTAAGGTAATCCCGAGGTACTTAACCTCTTTCGATAACTGAAGTACGGAGCCAAATAGCTTTGGTAGCTGGTAGCTTCCTAGAAGGCGTCGGTTGGTGAATAGAACAAGTTCCGTCTTGCGCGGGTTCACTGAAAGGTCATATTTGTTGCACCAGCGCTCAACTATCGATAGAGCTCTCTGTGTAATTTCACAGACAACACTCGTGAACTTACCAGAGATAAGTATTACTAGGTCGTCTGCATATCCAATGGTATGGAATTTGTTTTTGTTTAGTGTGCTGATCAAGTCGTTTACAACTAGGTTCCACAGGAGCGGTGAAAGAACTCCCCCTTGTGGGCAGCCTCTGGTGACCAGCACTTTCTTTGATTTATCCTTGCTAAGTTGTATCTCTCTACTGCCTAGCATGTTTATAATCCATGAGGCTACTGTGGGGTTAACCTCATGCTGTGATAGGGCGTTTTGTATACTTGAGTAGTGTGTCTTATCGAAAGCTCCCTCAATGTCTACGAAAGTGCCCAGGCACATTGATTTTTCTTGGAGGGCTTCTTCTATTTTGGACACCACACAGTGTAAGGCCGAATCGGTAGATTTACCATGGCTGTAGGCATGTTGGTTCCGATGTAGTGGAAAACGCGCGAGGGCAGTATCTCTAATGTGTCTATCACATAGCCGTTCCAGTGTTTTAAGTAAAAAGGATGTGAGGCTGATAGGTCTGTGGGCTTTCGCATCCGTGTAGTCTGTTTTCCCTGGTTTAGGAATGAAAATAACGTCAACAGTCCTCCAGCTGGTCGGTATATAGCCGTGAGCAAGACTGGATGTCAGAATGGCAGATAGATGAGACGTGAGTATCGGTCCCCCCCATTGTAATAAAGCTGGGTATATACCATCTGGACCAGGTGCCTTGTATGCTTGAAAGCTGTCGATTGCCCATTGTACTTTTTCCTTACTGACTATGAGCTCAGCAGTACTCCAGTTGTCCTCACATGGTGTGTGGGTTGCCGTATCTTTCCTTTCATGTCGTTGTATGAATTTGCAGCCGGGGAAGTGTGTCTGCATCAGAACAGCTTCCGTCTCAGCTGGTGTTTTTGTAAGAGTGTTGTCGCCTTTTTTGATCGATCCCAGCTTGGTCGTATTGCAGCAGGACTGGTAGGAATGGTTGTCTGTAAACCGACTTTACAGACAACCATTTTTTTTTTCATGGATAAATATATAACAATAACCACAAAAGATTTTAACATAGTATTTAATAAAAAAAAAAACTCACCCTCAATCTTGGTCCATTAAAAACAACCCCTGGCGTGGCGGGTACAAGATTCATATTTTTATTGGGGGTAGATGTCTGTAAGGAGAACTGTCTCTGTCTTATTTGAATGGGGGTAGCTGTAAATAAATTTCGCATATAAATAAATAAATATTTTTCAAACTCAAACTCAAACATTCATTTATTCAATTAGACTACTATTTAGTAGCACTTTCGAATCGTCATTACATAATTATTTTAACATTTACCACCGATTCGGAAAGCAGTGATCTATGGAGAAGAATCGGCAAGAAACTCCATAGTTGCTCTTTTAAAATCATGTAAATATTACAATATATGAAACTTATATCTAACTACATAATATATCATAATATGCCAATGAACTGTCTTGTGGTTTTTACGCGACAACCCTCCATGGGTTTTTATCGTCCATATATTCCTGAATATTGTAGTACGCTCTCTGAACTAATACATTTTTTATATAAGTTTTAAATTGAGAACTACTAAACTCTTTAATATTGTGAGGAATTCTATTGTAAAAGCGTATACCTTGACCCATAAATGAATTTTTAACTTTAGCTAATCGGAAAAATGGCATTTCAATTCTATTCCTGTTCCTTGTGCCATAATCGTGTCTATCTCCTACTCTTGTGTGTAAGTCGGAGCTTTTGTGTACATGCAAAATATTATTAAATATATACTGTGATGGTACAGTAAGGATACCAGTATTCTTAAAATGATCTCTTAGTGAATCCCGAGCACGTAAATTATATATAGAGCGAATGGCTCTTTTCTGTAAGATAAATATAGTTTCTATATCTGCAGCCCTGCCCCACAGTAGAATTCCATAGGACATAATGCTATGAAAGTAGCTGAAATAAACCAGTCTAGCCGTATCTTCATCGGTGAGTTGCCTTATTTTTCGGACTGCATATGCAGCTGAACTGAGCTTACCTGCAGCGGTGTTGACATGGGCTCCCCACTGTAGTTTCTCGTCCAATGTTAACCCTAGAAATACAGTAGACTCAGTAGGATGCAATACCTCCCCGTTCAAGGTAATATCTCTGTTCAACTTTTTTACGTTAGGAAGTAAAAATTCAACACAAGTGGTTTTTTTAGCATTTAATAATAAATTATTGGCATTAAACCATTCAGATATGTGTAAAAGAGCACTGTTCACTTCGTCAACATTTGGGTCATGCCTATCCACATTAAAAATTAATGAGGTATCATCTGCAAACAGAACTATTTCACACCTATCCTGCAAATAATAGGGAAGATCATTGATATATACCAAGAACAAGAAGGGACCTAAAATTGACCCCTGTGGAACACCAATGTTAATTGACGCACCGCTAGAACGTTCTCCATTAACAACTACAGTCTGTATCCTATCATGCAGGTATGACGCTATGAGGTTCTGTGCTTTTCCTTTAATTCCATAGTGATTAAGTTTACGTAACAAAGTACAATGTTCAACGCAGTCAAATGCCTTGGAGAGGTCACAAAATATCCCCAGAGCATTTTTTGAGTTTTCCCATGCTTTATATATATGTGTTAGAAGTGCAACCCCAGCATCTGTGGTTGAGCGCCCCTTTGTGAAACCAAACTGTTTGGTGTGCAGTAAATCATTAGATGCAAAATGACTACTCAGTTGGTTTAATATTAACTTCTCGAATACCTTACTTAATGTTGGTAAAATAGAGATAGGTCTATAATTGTTACAGTCTTCTTGATCGCCCTTCTTAAATAGAGGTATAACTTTACTAAGCTTTAGTAAATTAGGAAATGTACCATAGTCACAACACTTATTAAATATAAAAGCTAAATTTTTCGCAATATTTTCTATGATATTATTAACTAAATTTACGGACATTCCCCAAAGATCACAAGTATTTTTTAGATTAAGCGTCTTAAAGGCAGTAACAATATCACTAGCAGTTACGTGTCGTAATTCAAATAATGTACTGCACCCCGCAACATGGTCCCTCAAAAAGGTTTCTGCAAGTGCTGAAGACGAATTTAAACTATTAGTAATAGTAACAGGGACACTACTGAAGAATTCTTCAAAAGCAAGCGCAACATCAGCACTTTTGTCAATAACCCTGTCATTATTTACAAGTTTTATAGTATTACTTGATTTGCTTTTACCCATTTCACCATTAATAATAGACCAAACTGTTTTAACTTTATTATCCGATTCGCGTATTTTATCTCTGATATACAATCGCTTCGCAGTAAAACAAACAATTTTAAAAGTTTTTGAGTAATTTCTAACATAACTAAGAAAAGATGGGTCTTTATTATATTGCTTCATACCATATAACTCATAAAGAACGATCCTACACCTATGTATGCTAGGTGTCGCCCATTTACTAAATGGTAAATCCTTGGTAATATTTAAAGATTTAACTTTAAATATTTTTTCAAATTCATTATGAACTAAATTGAAAAGATTTTTAAACATTTCACAAGGATTATTATTACAGGATTGATCATTCAGTACGGGCAGGTTTTTATTAATATTATCTCTAAATTTATTAATGCCTTTTTTACTTATAGGCCTAACATTAATTCTTTTAAATTCAGGTAAGCAATCCCATTCAAAAACTACTTTCTGGCCACAGTGATCCGAAGTGAGTGTATTGAGAATATTTTTCTCTAAACAGAAGCAGTCGCAGTATATATTATCAATACAGGTTGCAGAAGTAGGTGTAATTCGTGTGGGTTCATTAAAAAGTTTATACAGATTAAATGACTGAAACAAATTAACAATTCGTGTAGCCGTTTGTGTTTGTAAAAGTATATCAATATTAAAATCACCACATACTATAACTTTTTTTTTACTCCTACTTAAACGCTTTAATATTTCTTCCATGACTGTCTCAAACATATTATAGTCACTGGAAGGGGGTCTATAAACGCAAACAATAATGTAACGCTCCAGTTCAACACAGGACAGTTCAATGGTCCGTTCTACAGAAAGACTAACAATGTCAGTTCGTTCTTTACATTTTACACTATTGTGTACAAAAATAAGAGAACCTCCATGAATAGCATATGTCCTGAAGTATATACTTTTTAATGTATAATTATCAATATTTATTACCAACTGACATTGTTTAAGCCAATGTTCTGTTACACAAAAAACCTTAATTCTATTATGATTTAAAAATAATTCTATTTCTAATAATTTGCTAGCCAAGCCTTGAATGTTTTGATGTACAATAGAAAAAGTCTGCTTAGCTGTTGTCTTATATACTAGTTTAAATCTAGCTTAGGGCTAGATTTTCTGTCAACACAAGGTTGGTGTATATAATTATTATTACTACTACATAAAATTATAGTAGATCCAGGGTCTGATAACAAACATGTACCAGACTGGTTAATATTATATGCTATTAACATAGCAAGTTCTCGCTTATATCTAGATGGCAGATACACTGTATTCTTTGTCAAAGTAAAAGATTTAATACACAAATTAATGTCAAAGTAAAGAAATGCATCACGATGATGATTTGTTACATTATACAATTTTAAATTCATATTATGAATTAATCTATTTTGTTCTTGTGTCAAACCAGGTAGGTACGGCAATGTACACAACATAAATTTACATTTAGTCTGACTACTAATTTCCAACATTTTTTGAAATCCTACATCAATATCCTTATTTTTTATATTTAAACTATCTCCATATAGTATAATTACAATATTATTCTTATTAAAGCTAAAATGATCAAGTGATTTGATTATATAATTAAATGAACTGTTAGGAGTGCAAATATTAGTGACTTTAAGCCCTAAATTGTTGAGCATAGCGCCAAAATTTAGGTTATTTTAAAAAGATTATCGTTTGTCTGTATATTATTTTTAGGGTCCAGGTTCGAAAGGGTCTTATTACGAATATTTCATAGTCTGTCCGTATGTCAATACAGCCTGTATTTCATAAACCGTGATAGGTATAGAGTTGAAACTTTCAGATGTATTGTTGTTGCTATAAATAATAAAATAATAAGACCGCCTCTTTGGTACAGTGGTTGACGCGTGAGCGAAGCACCTGGGTTCGATTCCCGGTGGAGACGAAAAAAAAAATGTATCGGTCTGGTAGGACACAGAAGGCTAATCACATACTTGTCCCTAAGGAAAATCGATCAGATTATTAATTATTGTTCAAATATCATTATAATGGGGTGACGCGTCTACATAATAAATGGTGCAACAATCAGGATAGCTATAATAGTTCAGGATACATCGCCCATTTTTGCAAGTGACTACTATCAAGCTGATTTTCCGTTTGTAGCTTTATTTTGATGAGACACCGAATAATTTCGTGTACGAAACTCTCGATTGTGGTAGCTAACAGAGATAACAAGGATAAAATTTTTTGATTTGATGGTTCTCAAATATTTATTACGCAATTTGTAGGACAATATGTCTGTTGAATTATATAAACATTAATTAAGTGAAAACAAAAACTCAGCTTGTTAGTAATCATTTATGATGACCTCGTTATCGATAAACTTTGGAAAGGGGGACTCTTTGAACCAACCATAGATTTTGTAGGACAAATATTTTTTCGAATAATTTAGGTAATTATCTTGAGATTGAACAAAAAAATAATTCAGTTAGTAATAAATATTTGAGAACCATCAAATCAAAATTTTTTATCCTTATTATCTCTGTTAGCTACCACAATCGAGACTTTCGTACACGAAATTATTGGGCGTCTCATCAAAATAAAGCTACAAACGGAAAATTAGCTTGATAGTAGTCACTTTCAAAAATGGGCGATGTATCCTGAACTATAACATACTTACACACTACAATAATCTTATCTATACATATAATAAATCTGTAGAAGGGTCAATTCTGTACATAGAAAATATTGAAAAAATAAATACCAGGGGGTGTTACTGGATCGATACCAAACCCAAATATGTGATTAAAAAAATTTTTGTCTGTCTGTCTGTCTGTCTGTCTGTCTGTCTGTATGTGAAGGCATCACGTGAAAACTAACGGTTCGATTTCGATGAAACTTGGTATAATTATAACTTATTATCCTGGGCGTAAAATAGGATACTTTTTATCCTGGAAAAATACGTAGAAAAAAATAATCTTAATTTTTCAGTTTTATCCATAGACGTTGTTCTGTAGAACCGCGAACACACGTTGCGTATTATTATAGGCCTAACCGTATTTGGGTCCAATAGATATTTATAAGATGTCATTGTCAGAGTTACTCAAAATGAAGAAATAAACCATCCACGCGAAGACCGACATCCGCGCGGACGGAGTCGCGGGCGGAAGCTAGTATAATATAAAAATGAATCGCAAAATGTGTTGGTAAGCGCATAACTCGAGAACGGCTGAACCGATTTCGATAATTCTTTTTTTATTATATTTCTTGAAGTACGAGGATGGATCTTATGTAGAAAAAACGTAAACATGTACCACGGGCGAAGCCGGGGCGGACCGCTAGTTTACTAATTAATTACCCTGTGGTGTGCTCTGAGTTACAGTTGGAGTGAACGGTTTCAACGCTTTCGATTGCTCCTCCGGTGTGCCATACTTGTCTAGTATTTCCTTTGCGACCTGCAATGTATATCGAAAGGGTTTTAACGAATATTAAGAGGATTTTTCAATGGATATTGGACCTTATTGTCTGGTAATAAGGTAGAGAATTCGCCTAATGTATAGTGAAATGGTGTAAACAAACATTGAGACGATTAGTATACAATTGATACTAAGATAAGACCTTATTGCCCGGATATAAGACAGAGATTTGAATCCGATCTGGAATGTACATTGAAACAGTGACGTAAGCAAAACAGGACTTTTCATGACATGTTTTTCATTAATTATAACCGTATTGTGTCGTCATAGGGTAGAGATTTGAATGCGACCAGCAATGTATAATGAAATGGTGTAAAATAACATTCAGAGGGTTTTTCTTGCAATGGATTTTCGACCTTATTGAGTGGTTAAAGGATAGAAATTTGCCGAGTGCCACACGTCTTTTTTTATTTTAATACGTCACCTTATAAGTCTCCGTATTCATAACCTCCTCTAATATTTTCTTCTTCTCGTCTCTCATTTTCGTCAGCTTTACTCTGTTCTTGTTCAAAGTCCACGTGTAGTACGACGATATAGCCGACCGTAGAAATATAACCCTGGAAAATTAAAATTTATGTGTTATTGTATGGATCTAATAATATATGGTGACATTTTCTAAATAGGCATGTGGCAAGTTGATCTTAGCTTCAATAATTTGCCTAGGCAAGTAGTTAAATATTAATCGAAATAGAATCTAGTCGTTTAATTGAACTACTACCTACGTGTCATTCAGGAGGTTAATTAATTGGCACCATTTAATAGAGCATAGGCATTTAATGAAATGGCTATCACCCTTATCATTATGTGCGTTCCAATAAGTATATATATACATATATAATTTAGTATGTTTATAGACATATTATATTCGATCATAAACATTTATTCATTCAGGACAAAAATGTCCTGATTATTATTTCTATTTCGTCATTCTAAAGTCTCGCTTATATAGCATCCTACAAAGGACATATAATTTCACAGATTAAGAAGATAATTTTCTATTTCTTTTTATTTTCTAGACTTTATGTTAAGATTACTATCAATACATTACACAATATGAATCCTTCGAATATTATAAATGGGAAAGTTTGTGAGAATGTGTGTGTGTGTGTGTGTGTGTGTTTGTTACTCTTTCACGCAAATTCTACTGAACCGATTACGATAAAATTCAGCACACATATAGAGGGCGGCTTGGATTATCACATAGGATAGGTTTTATCCCGGAAATCCCACGGGGACGGGAACTATGCGGTTTTTCCTTTGAAAACGCGGGCGAAGTCGCGGGCTCAAATCTAGTTGTATATATAAACAAACGCATCTGTCTCGTATGCCGTCATCTTTTTCATACGTAATCTTCAACGTAATGAGTCAGAAATAACGCATCACAGCTTGATAACGATTTACTATTCTTACTTCTGTATGAAATTATCTTTATAATTGAATATGCTATTTATTCCCCAAATATTATTCATGTATCACAATCATCATGAACGTGTAAGTATATCAACGAAAAACGTCTTAATCAACATCATCAACTCATATTTATCCCACTATAGAAGACTACTGCGACTCCACTTAAGAAATATCGATCACCTCTTTGCTTGTTACATATAGATATACCTACACAATATAGGATTATAGTCAGAAGTCGTTTTTAGTTGCTTCTCCAAACATTTTACATCTTAAGTTATCCTATAACACATAACCTATTTTAAAACTTTAGTACCAATACAGTACCCATAGTCGTTGGGTCAACGTGCGTAAATCTACCTAGTGCACACTAAAAGTTTTGCGTTTCTAGCCACCCATAAATGTTTGAATTTTGAATGTTATATTTTTTTAACCTATGAAGTCTCATAAGTTGAGGAAAAAAAAATTTGGCTGGAAGCTCGTGTCAATTTTTTTTTATCTCAAGTTGAAGTCCGTTGTCCGTAGCAAAAACGGAACTAACACGAAACAATTTTAGGGCGATGATTTTTGATGATTTTAAAAGTTCGTTTTCTCCGAAAGCTTGCACTGCACGCCTTCAAAATACTTTTGGGAGGGAAGCACCTTATTTGAGCACTGTAAGGCATTGATATGCTGAATTTCATCGCGGCCGTGTTTCTCTTAATGATGAAAGTCGTGAAGGTCGACCCTCAACTGCGATCACGGAGGAAAATATGGCTACCATCAGACGACTAATTTAAGAAAATTGCCATATCACTTATTAGGAGATTCGAGGACATCTGGGGATTGGTATGAGACAAATTCAGAAAATTTTACATGAACATTTCAAAGTTAGGAAGCTTGGTTGCCGGTGAATTGCTCCCAAACTCACTCCAGAACAAAAACGACATCGAGTAGATTGGTGTTAAGAAATGCAATTAAAGTACAATTACGGACATTCTAATGCCGTGTATAATATCGTGACAGGACATGAAATATGTATATATGGTTATATTCCAGAAAGAAAACACCAATATTCTTTGTGGGTGTTTGAAAGTGACAGCAAACCAACCAAATTGAGGCAGGCGAGAAGGGTTGGCAAACAAATGATTGCATTATTTTTCTCTTAGACGAATCCTGTCTGCACTATCCCACTTGAGTAACAAAAGACTGTTAATGCCGAGTGGTACACCACTATTTTTTGCCCAATGTCTTAGAAAAAATAAGAGAAAAGCGACCTAGAAGTCGCATCTTGTTGCACCATGACAGTGCTTCGGCGCACACCGCGAACAAAACAAAGTCATTTTTGGCTACTGAAAACATAGAGCACATGACTCATGCCGCACGCAGTCCTAACCTAGAACCTTGCGATTTCTTCCTTTTCCCAAAAATCTATGATTCAATGAGTGGTTCGACATTTACGAGACCAGAAGAGGCCGTGGTTGCTTTCAAACAGCACGCAGAAAACATACCCTCAGACCAATGGTCCTCATGTTTCCAGAAATGTTTTGAACGGATGAAAAAGTGTTTTAAATGTAACGGAGAATACTTTAAAAAGTAGTAAATATAATATTGGACAAATAAATTGTTTTGTTTATTAGTTACGCAAAACTTTCAGTGTGGCCCACGTATAAATAGAATTTGTAACTGGATCCCCGGCTAGGTCTAGAAACATTATACCCTATAGCCTTTATCACACCTACAACTTACAAGGCTGTAATAAAGAATGGCGCAAACTTATTAATACTACCTATCTATACTTAAATCTATACTATTATAATATGTACTTCACTACGTAGTATAAAACAAGGTCCCTGTCTCTGTCTATCCGTCCCTATGTGTGCTTAAATTTTTAAAACGTCGCGACGGATTTTGAAGCATTTTTTTCAGGCAGGTATTAGTATTATTTGTTAAGTTTTCCACAAAGCGTGGGAAGCCTGACGCGCACAGCTAGTTTACACTAATATTATAAAGAGGAAAACTTTGTTTGTTTGTTTGATTGTAATGAATAGGCTCATAAACTACTGAACCGATTTTGATGAAATTTGGCAAAGACAATCTTTAGACCCTGAGGAAGAACATAGCCTAAGTAGCCAATAAAAAGTAGCCTATGTAGCCTAGTACGGGCGAAGCCGGGGCGGACCGCTAGTATATTATAAAGCTGGAGAGTATGTTGGTCTGTTTGGTTGGTTGAACGCGATTATCTCAGGAACTACGGGTCTGAGTTCGATTGAAAAATGATTTCAGTCTGAGATAGCCTATTTATCGAGGAAGATTATATATCATCACGCCAAGACCAATAGGAGAGGAGCAATGCGAGTAAAACCGCGGGCAACAGCTAGTACTCTATAACTGTACGATATTGTTTGAGCGCGATGATAAATCGATGACATCATAATTTCAAGTGAATGCCATAAATAGACTGCAAGGTTTTAAAGGAAGTGCAATAACACTTGATTATTTGTGAGAATATGTTTTAGTTAAAAAGATCTTATTGCGCCAGAAAATGTAGAATTATCTGGGGGCACGGTAGTGCCCCCGCCAAGACGAGCCAAGCGAACAAGCACGGGCACTACCTACCTTTTCTCGAAGCGCTTCGACGTTTTTTTGAATCCTCATAAATTGGGTTTGGATTATGCTAGATCAACAAAATTTTCGGGATATATTGTCAATAGCGGACTTATTGAACATATTAAGTTTTAATTACATTAGCTTTTATACTTCAGATTTTATTTATATCTAAAAAACGCTAATTTCGTCACTGACTCACTGATGATCATCAAAATTCTTAAGGTATTTCCTAATGTCCTAGAAAGCTGAAATTTTGTATGTAAGCTAGTATTAGCACACAAACAACAAAAAAATTATAAAACTTGTAACTTTCATCCCCCAATCCCTTAAACTAGGGGATGGGAGTTTGTATGAGACCTGTAATTTTAAATTAAATTTTGATGACGCTAGAGGTCTAATCTAATAATCTAAAACTTGGTTTCCCTAGATATATATATGTATAGGTACTCCTTGTTAAAAAAAAATTAAAACTGTAATCGACATACTTATAAAATTTTGTTACAAACAACTTACAAAAAGAAATGAAATCCCACCAAAAACATTTTCATGTAAAATGTTGCCAAGACGAGCCCATATGACTCGCACTGTCAAAAAGTTATCAGATCTCATGTAGAGCGAAGCTTCTAACACTACACGCCCTAACTCTACAAGGCCTAACTTCACAAACTCTACACCTTAGTCAAAATATGTGGCTTGGCCGTTCGTTACTACAAGAACTATTGTATAACACAAAAGTAATGCACAGTGAATTAATTTTTCACCTTACGCCGATGTGAATGTAGCGAAATGGCCAAGCCACATATTTTGACTAAGGTGTAGAGTTTGTGAAGTTAGGCCTTGTAGAGTTAGGGCGTGTAGTGTTAGAAGCTTCGCTCTACATGAGATCTGATAACTTTTTGACAGTGCGAGTCATATGGGCTCGTCTTGGCAACATTTTACATGAAAATGTTTTTGGTGGGATATTTTATTTCGTTTATTAGGTACAGAATACTATATATTTAATGAAAGTGATGTATGTATAGTGTTATCTATATCATTTGTTGGAAATTCTTATTAAAAAATGCAAAATAGGTAGGTACCTATGTCTTTATATCAATTTTTGAAATAATAGAAAAAAATCGATCAAGAGGCGGGATTCGTATTTGTTTTACTTAGCTACAGTATCTGTGCGGCCGCAGCATAAATGCTTGTATACAAGAACTACTCCTACAACTATATCTACTACCTACATATTTTCTTGCGTACAAGAACTACGCCCACTATATCCAGCATACTCACAGCACGGGCAGCACGAGCAGCGGCGACGCGTACATCACCGAGTGCACCCAGTACTGGCTCTTGCCCACGTACATGAAGTAGTACAGCAGCGCGAACAGCACGTACAGCCCCACAGAGTTCACCATTATCATGCCGATCACGCGCTTGTGCGTCTGCTCTTTGTACTCCCCGTCTTTCTCTATACTCTTTATCGTTTCTACTATATCTACTATACTAACAGCACAGGCAGCTGTATATTCCCCTACTTTTATATCATCAGCAACAACGTCTATAGACGCTAAGCGAGCCACCTGTCTATGTGTCCTAACCTACCTAACCTAACCTAACTACGCATATCTACTCTAACCAATAGCGTACAAGAACTACTCCTATATAAAATATATCTGCTATACTCACAGCACGGGCAGCACGAGCAGCGGCGACGCGTACATCACCGAGTGCACCCAGTACTGGCTCTTGCCCACGTACATGAAGTAGTATAGCAGTGCGAACAGCACGTACAGCCCCACAGAGTTCACCATTATCATGCCGATCACACGCTTGTGCGTCTGCTCTTTGTACTCTCCATCTTTCTCTATGCTCTTTATTTTAGTTTCTAGTTCTTCGAGTATCTCCTTTGTCGTTTTCTTGCGCTGAAAGGGAGGATTGGGTGCTTTTTAAACACAGATAAACATATATAGGTACATTCTATAAACATAAAAAGTTTATTATCACAGATAGTACGATTCAAACTTAATGGCGGCTCGGAACATCGTACGATGCGCAAAAAACAATTTTAGACTTTAGCGGGACGTTAAGGGACCAGTGCGCACCCGCACTCGCAACTGCACCTAACTTCCGAAACGCCATTAAGTTCGCCATTTATTACATTTAAAACTCGTGATTAGCGTATTGTAAATATCAATAGAGACCATCCATAATATGTTCTGTGATCTATACTACTACTAACTAGTTACAGTATGAACGGTCGCTATCAGTTTGGATCGGGAACTTTATAGGATTAAAAAGAAAGAAGAATATTGGGAAGAATTGCTGATAAAATAAACTCAAATTTACTTTTACCTATTTTGAAAAAAAAGTCCTCATGTTTTTCTATGGTTGCTAATTATTTGGTTTGTTCTGTAGCGAAAATATTTTGGAATTTAGCTCGAGAGATATCGTTAAATTTCCTTATCATTCTATACAAGGACATGTTTTGCTAAAGTGCCCGATATTAGTTCCGAATTATCACAAAACAAAAATAGATAAAATATACAATAAATAATAAACACCCATATGTAACCGAAAAATAAATTATATTGCTTATACCATTCACATAGCAATATTTAACAAATTTTAATAGCCAGCTTTCACTGCATTTCGCTTTAGTATTTAAAAAAAAGTTAATGTTGATTTTAAAAGATCACAACATCACACATTGAATACAGCAATTTGAGCCATAAAATATACGTTTGGGTACTAATAACTAATGCGTATTAATACCAGAAAAAAAAACATAGAGAAAATCTAATAAATAAATTTTCTATTTTAAGCACATTTTTGTTAATCACATTAACCTTATTAATCACCTTAATGTAGAAACCTTGAAATTATACAATTATTCATGTAACGGTGCATTTACACCAAACGAACATAGAGCTCTAGAGCTAGAGCAAGAGCATTTTTTCGTGATCTTTTAGTGTAAACGAAAACTTGTATTCAGTGTTGTTCAGTATTAGAACATTGCATAGAATCTTTTCGAATGCACTAAGAGCAACGAAAGAATGCTCTACGCCGCGCCTGTTTACACTAAAAGAATTTGACATGGTGGAGTTAGAAATTAAAATGAGCATTCGCTCGTTTGATGTAAATGCACTATAATACAATTCATAATATAATACGATCTAGAATCTATTTTCTATTTAATACAAGTTACATACCTAATTGCTTTGTTGTATTTTGAATTGATTTATGTGTATCTATAGGTACTATAAGATTGGCCTGGCTTCGGGTTGATGAAATAAACTATAAAGTAGTTTTTGAACCAACATAGATCTTTGTATTTTTAAAACAATAAGAATTTCGAGTTAAATAGTAACTAGCAAATAAAAAAACTTCTTTAATAACTATTTCCTTTCTCATTCGCAACCATCATCGCAATATTTTTTTGACAGTTTTTAACTGATACTTCTTTAAGTCGAATTATGTCAACAAGTGTATTATAAATTATTAAATCGTTCCAGTAATTTCCGAGATTAGATCGTTCAAACAAACAAACTCTTCAGCTTTTAATATTAGCTATAATATTTGTGAGAGGAGAATGCTCAAACGTGTTATAAATTTCAAACACTGAAACAGTGTACTTCAAAAATCTAGGTCATTCGCAAATGAAAGTCGAAAATGGCTAGACCGTAACGAACGCCTAAAGGCGTTATCTTCAAGTATTGAAATAAATATAACTTACTGGCTATTGTAAGTCGATGTTACTTAATAGTGACGTCATTCATCAACATAGTATGTAGTACAAACGAGTAATTTGTATGTTTTAATTACAGTTAATTCACGTAGAAGTTTTGTCCGGTAAATCTCCTGCTATTCCATATAAACTTAATAAATTATTATTTTTTCCAGAATAGAGGTAGTTAAGAGTCGTATCTAAATCTATACATAATATTATAAGCCGAAGATTCTGTTTGTTTGAACGCGCTAATCTCAAGAACAACTGGTACGATTTGAAAAATTCGCGGAGCCACGTGGGTGAAACCGCGAGGCGCAACTAGTCAAATATAAAATTTGACACTCTAGCTCGATGAATGAAAATATAGATCTAAAATAATTCTAAATCATTTAAAAAAATGACATACAGATAAAATATATTCTTCGTATCATCATTTTTAAAAGTTTTAAATTTCCGTTTACTTTCAATGTCTCAGTTACCATTGCAGTTCAACATCGATATGCCAATCAATCATAATTTTACTTTCTAATACTTATGTAATACTAGATTTCCGCCCGCGGCTTCGCCCGCCTTTTCAAAGAACAACCCGCATAGTTCCCGTTCTCGTGGGTTTTCCGGGATAAAACCTATCCTATGTGTTAATCCAAGTTACCCTCTATATTATGTGTGATAAATTTTATTGCAATCGGTTCAGTAGTATTTGCGTGAAAGAGTAACCACACACATACACATCCTCACAAACTTTCCCATTTATAATAATTATTACTAGCTTACCACCCGCGGCTTTGCCAGCTTTGTCTAAAACCTAATAAATCTCGTGTCACAATGTTTGTCCTCAATGGACTCCTAAACCACTTAACCGATTATATTAAAATTCGCACACCATGTGCAGTTCGATCCAACTTGAGAGATAGGATAGTTTAAATCTCAAATCGTTTTAGAGAAAGCGGGCGAAGCCGCGGCCGGTAAGCTAGTTATAACAACCTTCCTGTTGAATCACTCTATCTATTAAAAAAAAACCGCATCAAAATCCGTTGCGTAGTTCAAATTCAAATAATTTATTGCTTACCAACCAATTTTATTATTTAAACCAGTAGTTTTAAAGATTTAAGCATACAAAGGGACATAGGGACAGAGAAAGCGACTTTGTTTATATACCTAGTTACCTACTATGTAGTGATGATTAGTAGGAGTAGGATAGGATAGTTGGATTGCTCATCAATTCAATTTTATCGAGATATTACAGTCAAGCTGGCGTATATATTATATTATTGACGCAATAACGACTATTTTATTAAAAATACGATGTATTTCAAATATAGCGGTCAATGTTCAAAATGCTTTCAAGTTTATTACTCATTACATTTATTTGATCCAAAAGATACTATACAACGAATATCGAGCGATAGGTATACGAAAAAACTTCTATGTACTTAACTACTGTATATAATATATTATAATATTATTTAATTTTCACAATTTCTCTTTCTTTTCATCTGCGCGTAAAACTGTAGAAGCAAATTGCTACACACAATATTATATATTATGTATTTAAACATTTATTCCTAGCCCATATCGATAGTATATATATAAATAAATAAGACATCTTTTCTAGTATAAGTAAAAAAAATGTAGACGAAATCACGGACGAAAGACAACTCAATAATACCGCCTACATACCATTCAATTCAAATTGATTAATTATGAAAGTTTTTGACACAAAGACGAAGTAGTTTAACTACCAATTTTTACCAGTTTCAAAAACTGTAATGCATTTTTTATTTTCATTCAAACTTCTTTACACGCGTTGAGAGTAAAATTTCAAGGTCGCGTCATAGCAAGACCGTCACGTCCTGAAGTAAGGCGACGATTTCAGTATCTTTGAATCTTGCCAAAGAAGTTTCACTTCTGACACGTGTGCTCGGCACACACGCTCTTTTTATTTCAATCAAATAAATATTAACATGATCTTGCAGTTTTTATTATTTTGAAACTCAGTTCAAGAACTAAAATTTCATTTTACATTTAAAGCTTGATGTTTTAAATACTTTTCGCTATAAAACAAATCTAAACTTAATATTATAAAGCTGAAGAGTTTGTTTGTTTGAACGCGCTAATCTCGGGAACTACTGGTCCGATTTCAAAAATTCTTTCGGTGTTAGATAGCCCATTAATCGAGGAAGGCTATAGGCTTATCATCACGCTAAGACCAACAGGAGCGGAGCCACGCGGGTGAAACCGCACGCAACAGCTAGTAATAAATAAAATGTATTCAGTTTTTTATTCATAAACTATGCAGCAAACAAAATTAAATACCATATTAAAATAGAAAAATATTTTCATCTTGTTTCAAAAACATTAACATATTGCATATAAACATAATATAAATAAAACAAATACTGAAGTTACATATCCAACAACATCAATTGTATAAGAAACAATACAATATGATTCAACTATATACTTCAATCTGTTTATATATTGTTCATTATTCAAGAATTCAGTCCTCTATATACATTTAATTATATACAAATATATTCTGAAATACAGTAGGTTCCTCGATGACCTCTTGTGTATATATTGTTGAGGTAACAAAGACTACACAACTTGAAAAATAAATCGTATGATGATCTTTAAGATAACTGTTCTATTTATAAATAACTAGCTGTACCCCACGGTTTTACCCGCAGTGCTCGGTTCCTGTTGCTCTTAGCGTGATAATATATATAGCCTATAGCCTTTCCCGATAAATGGGCTATCGCTTTATTTGTCGGACCAGTAGTTCCTGTGATTAGCACATTCAAACAAATAAACAAACTATACAGCTTTATAATATTAAATATTTTAGTATAGATGTAGTAGAATTTGGAGCTAACCATAAACAATAATTTTTAATGCAAATGTCAAGCAGTTTTTCAATCCACTTAGTCAAGTTCGTTCCACATATCTTGAATTTACCTTATTATTTAAGGTTGTTTTAAAAAGGCCTTGAGCTATCATAACATTCTATGAAATTCTTTAACCGACTTCAAAAAAAGGAGGAGGTTATCAATTCGGCCGGTATGGTTTTTTTTTTATGTGGTTTCTGAACCGATTTACGTGATTCTTTAGGCCCAGTAGTTTTTATTTTATGAGCATTTTTGTCTGTATTTGTAAATGTTGCAAGTGCAAGTTTGAAGTCGGTTGTTTTTAACGCAGTTATTACTTGTTAGCAAAAGAAATCAAATTTATTCCTTCTATAATAAGTAATAACTATAAATATAAAAAAAAAGTCACAATAACTTTGTTAAAAAAGATGCATAAAAATGTATTACAACATTATGAAATTGTTATTCACATGTACCAAACTATTGATTTTAGATAAGATTAGTTATGACCGATATTTCATTTAAAGATACTCTCAATGTAGTTTGATCCAGTTCATTCTTGTTCAACTAGTTTTAAATACCAGACATGAATTAAACAAAATAAATATAAAAATAGATTAAAATCATAGCAAATGCAATTAACATTAAGAATTGCAATATGTACATATTTAAATAAATCAATGTGTGATAAGATTACAAAAAGACAATATTATGAGTCATATATTGTAATTCATGTAATAATTTATTTGATATCTAGATATCTTTTTCACCCTTAACAGTGTTATAATAATTCTATCTTGACTGTTTAATATTTATTTACCTGATTTGACTTGTGAACCTGTTTTTTATTGTCTATACTAATATAATAAAACTGAAGAGTTTGTTTGTTCGAATGTGTTAATCTCAGGAACTACTGATTTGAAAAATTCTTTCAGTGTTAGATAGCCCATTTATCGAGGCAGGCTATAGCCTATATATCTTTACGCTAAGACCAACAGGGGCCGAACCATGCGGGTGAGACCACAAAGCGCAGCTAGTCGCTTAAGAAAGGGTCAGTCCCTTTAATGTGATATATTTGTATAATATTTTAATCTATACTAATATTATAAAGCTGAAGAGTTTGTATGCTTAAATGCGCTTTTCACAGGAACTATGAGTATGATTTGATATATTCTTTCACTGTTAGTCCATTTATCATGGAAGGCTATAGGCTATATATCATCACACTAAGACCAATAGGAGTAGAGCAATGTGGGAAGAACTGCTAGTATTGTATAAGATAAAAACAGTTTGTTTTCATAGAAATTCAGTTCAAATGTTAGTTGCTAAAACATTGTCTATACTAATAACTCATGTAAATGTATAATTTATTTCAAATATATGTTAATTATTATTAGTAAATATACACAGTATAAAAAAGTAATGCAAATGCAAATATGCAATATATGCAAATATAAAAAGTATTGCTACAGAAATGCCTAATAAGGAAACTATTATTACTATCTATGGTTTTATGTCAGGATGTTAATTGTTAATCAAAAAATGACTTCAATAACTAATTGCACAATCTTGTATGCAATGAATGCATTATATAATTTTTTATAATAATTTGCGTAAACAACACAAAAATAATTAGGAGAATTAAAATATCATTTTTTTTAATAATTTGCATAAGTAAGAAATAAAAAATATAATTAGGGGAATACTGAATAATATTTATAGAATATAATGAAACTACTTGTGTGTTTTTTTTTCTTCAATAATTTTCATTCAAGAGAAAAGAAAGATAAAACATCTATTTGTTTTGAATTTAATAAAAATAATACTTTTAATCATTATTGATAAATACTCAGTATTGTTCAATGATGAATCATGATGAATAAGCAAGTAGGTAGTAGGTACTATCAAGACTTTTAGAAAATTCAATAAAATTTCTATGGCTCTTCATTTATTTGTTTTAAAAACTAAAGTAAACATGCAATAAGGAAAACATACAGTAGGTAGGTATGTAGAGTATATTTTGATAATACGTGTGTACGTTACTAACGACATTTTGAACTATAAATAAAACTTATGATAATAAAAATTTATTTTGGTACCTGATAACTGTTTTTGGATTATCATATCATCTAATAGGTCAAGCATTGAGTTTGAATTCGCGCCAAATGTACTCGAATATCGAAATAGTTTTTGGCTACGTTACAATACATACCTAGTTCATACTGTTAATATAATACGTTATTTGAAACACTTACTCGGAATCGTGATATTATGAGACCCATCTTTTATTCCTCTTCGAGTAGACCAGAGAACCAAGCAACCACAAACACTGTTTTGTACTTTCACGATAAAAACTTTAAAAGTTACTTTTATTTTCACATACGGGTACGCGAAATATTTTACGATAGTTATAACCTAAAATTGTTCGAGAACCACTGGTATAACATTTCAGGTATATTAGCGATTGATAGAGTCAGCTCTGTATTGGAAACACTTTTCTTGTAAGAATAATAAAAATTCAGATTATAACAATAGGTACGAAGAGCGAAAGCCGAAACAAATACGACGCGATTGAAAGGTGACACTTCCCTGTCACGAACTATCAAAAAGTTTTGACGTATTGACGTATGACAGTGCAGTCAAACTAGTGCTGCCTGCGTGCTAAAAAATCGCTTACAGAACCGATTTTGTGATCATAAGTTAAACAATGTGAAAGCAAAATTGTTTGTAGCCTTTATAAAATAGAGATATATTTTTACCAGTTACATTTACTTAAAATATATATCTGGATTTGTTAAAATGGTATTATATGACAAAATTGTTGGTATTGAAGACTAATGATAACAGTGTTACAGTGAAGGGTCCTTTCTATAATTAAAATATTAAAAAAGGTACGTATGATTGTAAATTGATAAAGAAAGGGAAATAAAAAAATATCCATATTTGTTAACAACTTAGTATTAGTATAGTCGAATAAATAAATGTTTGAGCTTAAGTTTGTACAAACTGTACATAATATGATCTATTCTTTAATAATATTATCGCTTTGTGTATTGAATTTTATATTTTATGTTAACTTTAGTAAAATACATATTCATGAGAAGGCGTTAGATAAAAAAGAGTTTATAATGTCATTATTAAAGGCTGTTGACTATTTTTTTATTTGATTTAATACCTACATCCATTGCTACACATTCTACATCCATTTTAAAATAAAACAACAAATATAAACTTTATAAAATTTATTCAACAATGTTGCCAGTCTTGTGTGAAACATGGCAAACTCCGCACATTCTGCTGTTCTTTCCCCACTTGTCGACCATCAGAGTCCACACAACGACACACACCGCGATAGCATTGAATCGGTCTGAAGTTGCCGTTTTTACAACACACCGGCCGTGACGCTTGTGAGCTCATCAATAATGACGTTAATGCACACTCTGTAAACAAATGAAAAACTTATTATTATCAATTATATTAATTCCATTCTTAGATTCATTATTTATAAGGAAACAGACAGCTGGAAAACATTTTTCTAGATTATTTACTTTCACGATGTACTCTCAATGTAATTGATAGTTTTTTTTAAGCCTGTTCACATTTCACAATTACCTTTTCATAAGTAAGATTAAATTAAAATATAAAATAATAACAGTCATATTATATTTTTTACTGCATAGTAGCATCTCAATAATTAATGTTAAAATTAGCTAACAACCAACCAAACAAGTCAAAAAGTAAATTATAGTGTTACCATCTCAAATTTCTTCCACCAAATAATAATAAAAATTGTACTCACTGCAATCCATAGACTTATATTCCGGAGTATCGGGGTGCGCTTCGTAATCTCCAATTCTAACTGATCGTTCGTTCATGCATATTTTACTGAAACAAGAAATGTATATTTAGTTAATCTGACATAATATATTTTTAAAGTATCCAATCAAACTTGATTTTTGTATTTTTAACAATTAAGACAACAAATTACGGAGGAGCTTAAATAGCTCAAGAAATAAAACGAGGCAATATCATCAATTTTACTACACATCCCTAAAATATTGGTTATAATATTATGTATTTCCTTACCTGCCATTTGCCGTCCGACCAACACGACTAGAAGTACCATCAGGCAGACACTCCATGTCATCAAACGTGTTAAAGTAATCCATAATAAATCCAGCTTCTTCGCTTTCTTTGATTATTTTCTTTTTGTTCTCAATATTCATGAAGCATGGAGTCGTGTAATTGTATGGTGGTTCACCCTCAAATAGTTCAGGGAACAAATCCAGATCCTCGTTATCTATGAAATAATAATTAGGTAAATAGCTGATGTTATTTTTTTAGCTAGTTGTATGTAAGCAATCACTTTTTTTCGTTTCGGATTTGAAACTCCTTAATCTTTACTAATAATATAATAATTTAAATGTGAAAGTAACTCTGTCAATCTCGGTCTTCCTCGATCTTCACACTTGAACCACAGACCCGATTTAAATGAAATTTGATACAAATATAACCTAAAGAGACCCTAGAAAGTACAAAGGATAAGTTTAATTTAGTCGAATGAAAGTCCATACGGTTTAATATAATGCGCTTCTATCGTTTAAATGAAGTATAGTAAACTTACAACAGCTTAAGTCTGATATCTTTTGTTCATCTAAATCTATGCTATTGCTTCCCACTCTTTCTCCAGTTATTCTGTTCACGCAAAAACATGATCTACCCACACATTGCACAGGGTTGAAATTCCCATCCGATGTACATTTGGGTCCAGCTACAGGAAATTGTACTTTCCTGTCAATTATCTTCTTTATTTTTTCATGGAAACGGGAACAACCTGTAAACCATTATAGATAAAATGTCTACATATTTTTATAATATACTTATTACTATATGACCGTCTCCTAGCTTTCCCATACATTAAATTTGTATTATAATAATTTATATTCTTACCGCAAGGCATATTCTGTAAAGGACCGGTATACAAAACTTCGCCAAACAAACGTTCACCATCTTCAGACTGACAAAAACACCTGTAAATAAAGTAATGAATCAATTTAAATATGTATTTTAGCACAATAATCTTTAACTTAGCATCATGTCAGTTTCTTAATTAATTCACTATTAATATCATGTATAAGGTAAAAGTAACACCATCATGTTATTGCTTATTGAAAGTTGAAACGAAAGCGATTTAAATTTAAAAGTTGATTAGATTTCTACTGCTTAAAAAAATTTTTCATCATCAATTGAAAAAATATGTAACTAACGTATGTTTCAATAAAATAAAAAATATACTCATTCAAAGAATAGACAGTACAAATTACTAATTAATAAGAGGTGTCCACATTTTTATTTTCTCATATGAATAATCGATTTCCGATTTTTCACAAGAACATCACTCACGATTGCGTGGGCACGCAGTGGAACGCCGCGAACTTCCCTTTCTCGTCGCAATAAGGCCGTTTTTCAAACGCACCCACTTCGCCGCGGGAAAATCTTTCATCGTAATCGTCTTGTAAGTCGTGGCATTTTGTTTTCACTAAAAGTTAAATTAATTGTTGTATTTTTGTAAACATTAAGGTGTTTTTAGTGTAATAATTCCAATAGGGTAGGCACTTGGGTAGGCACTTTTAATTTATAAAAAGGTAAGTTTATACGGTAGTTGAGGTATATTTTTGTAAATAATTTCTTTCGTCTATGGCACTTGACTATTTCAAAAGAAAATAAAGCAATATTTTATACTTTAAAGTTTAAATATTCATTTTTACGTATGCTTAACACAATCGATTTGTAATGTTTAGGCATAGTTACAGAAGTAGGTAAGTATGAGGTAAACTTAGATAGATTATTGCCTTATACCTCCATATTATTTTTCAAAATATAAGTAATCATTTTACAGCATCATTAAAGACATTAGTTAACTGCCTTTTGCCACAGATTACCTAGGTACTAAATAGTTACAATACCGTCACGTCATGGAGTACAAGGTGACGATTTTGCTATCTTTGAAGCTTGCCAAAGAAGTTTCACTTCTAACACGTGTATTCGGCACAAACGCTCTTTTTATGTAATTAATCGTTATATATCAATAAATACCCACTTCTAACACACTTCCTCGTCTCTTCATCACACATGAGCCCATGCCCGCATCTACCAATGGTGATACCGTCGCCAGGACCGCCAATACTACAGTCTTGGTTCTGTTCTGAAATATGAAGGTAGGTATTTATCTAAGTACTTTTCGCCCGCAGCTTCGCCCATATATTCAAAGGAAAGCAGCATAGTTCTCGTTCACGTAGAATTTTTAGGATAAAAACTAACGGTCTATGTATTAATCCAAGTTACCATCTATGTGTGTGCCAAATTTCATGAAAATCGATTCTACAGTTTTTGCGTTAAGGAGTAAGAAACAAACAAACATACAATATCTTGCATTTATAATATAAGTAGGATTTACAACACTATTGTACAAAATAAATGGAACAATAGTAGGTAATATTAAAAAAAAAAATTGATATTACAAGACGTGATCTTATTGTAAAAATGTATCACGATCAGATGTTTGTGTGTGGCAAAGGGTAGGTCGACGTTTTAAATGAGTGACATGCAAACTACTTGCTGGTTGCAGATTGGTAAAGCTTATATATTGGCCAATATATTTTTTGTATGCTAAATTATAACATACGTGAATACTCACGATAAAGCGGTAAACAATATTCACAGCAGTTACACAAACTAGGTGAGGGTAGATTGAGACCGGAATGTGTCGCATTATTGTACCGGCAGTCGGGCGCGGTGGACGCACACCGGTTTTTGGCGTCTAGTAGATGCGTCTGGAAATAGGACATTTGATTTAGTTTTATAGCATTCAATGCTCTATAAATTTAAGTTTATTTTAAAGTTAAAGAATAGAATTAGGCTGGTATCCGAGCTTGACCGACCGTCAGTGCGTACGTCAGTCGCGCTTGTCATATGTATGGAAATTCATAAAACCTTTCATAGCTAGACCGACCATACGCACGCGTATTGTCATGCGCATTAGTGTCATAGTCAAACAATTATTGTTGATGCGTATCGTCAGGATTACGTGCCCGCCTCGTGATTAAATTTTTTCTAGTCTTTAATGTTAATGTTATTAGCTAGCTAGATTATTATCTACCATTTAGAATGTAAAATTTTAGAAGAGCAACAGTTGTCCTTACCAACCTACCCGAGGTTGGTTGTAGGAATTACGACGTCCATAACACAGATAAATCATAATATTCTATTCCAGTATTTGTATTTACATATATTTCCAATACAAAATCTGCTGGTTCATCTCAGATTGTTTTAATTACAGCATATTCGTTTAATTCAGCTAATATCTATTACGTCGATAATACTATTCAGGATAAATAATTACAGCATATCATTTGGGATAAACAAGGGATAACCCCATAATTTGCGGAAAAAACAATATTCATTGTAAGTATTTTAGCTAATATCTATTAGGTCCATAAGACTATCCAGGATAGATGCCTATATCTCATACGGGTAAAAGCAGTTTTGTCACTTTTTCATATTCATCACCATCTTCTTTCTTCTAATATATAAAAATCAATGCCACTTTTCGTTGTAATTCCATAACTCGAGAACGGCTGAACCGATTTCGATAATTCTTTTTTTATTATATTCCTTGAAGTACGAGGATGGTTCTTATGTAGAGAAAACGTTAATATGTACCACGGGCGAAGCCGGGGCGGACCGCTAGTTAAAAATAAAACCTTGTGTATTATTATCTACATAACATTTTCAAATATGACTAATGTACAGAAATTCATTACTTATTCACTGATTTACATCTAATGTGTATTTATTGTGTAATTTAGACCTAATTGTGATAATTAAATATATCTAAAAATAAATACCCACTCTACAAAATCCATTTTCACACACCACATCACTAGAAACAACCACAAAACTTGTAAAAAAACACAAAAACAAAACCAGGGCGGCCATCTTTGGCAAATAATTAAAAGACACTGATTTCATTAAATCTATTGATAAGTTATCAATTATTATCCGATTATCGATGTTTGATTATTCACTATATCCTTTGTTTATAAAGGAAATGTCGAATGAAACGTTTTTATTAAATGGCCTCTTATGCTTGTTTTAACCCCCGGTATAACTCAGGACACAAAATAGGCTATTTTTTATATTTTTACATAGAAAAAAATTCGTTCACAAGGTGGGATTCGAACCCCTCTTTCGCCTGGAGCTGACATTCATTTATAAAGCATTTGAATGCTATATAACTAAATAAAAAAAAATGTTACTCGGTAAAAATGTAGATTTCTTATGGTAGAATTTTTTTTTTTTGTAACAAAAAAAGGATAGGAAAGGAACTTAAACAAATAAAACAACAAAAATAAATATTATATAATTCCATATACTTAATATGCATCGTGTAGAGTTGTGTAGAATTATTAACCGAGGGTTAAAAATGTAGGAACTTATTTTAACTACATTTATTCCTTTAAAAATAATGTATCTACTAAGGTACATAAAAATCGTACATACCTACCTAACTACCTACACATAAATTTTATTCATAATAAAATACTTAAAATCTATTATAGTTTATACTGTATCCAATGACACTCATAGTTGAGACAAAAGATAATATAATACTGTTGAAATTTGTAGTAGGTACACTAAAGCTAAAAATTTTTACAGCCAATGCATTTGACAAACTATAAAAAAGTATACCTAATATTCGCATATGTATGCATGTATGCATTTCAAATATACAAAAACACTATTTCAATAAACATGTTTAAACTCTATTCTCTTAAATATTCCATATTCCTTAAAACCTTTCTTCATTGCATCCAAATTGAAACATAGTTTGAAGCTTGGTAAAACCAACCTAATTTTCCGTTCCTTATCACATCTCTTATCAACGATAAGGCAGTGCACTTGTTTACATTGTTGGGTAATGAAGATGACACCTATGCATATATGATGTGTGATAAAATGATAAATTAATTTTACGAGATTTTCGGATGTTTCATAATTTGGTGTTGCTAGCTGCTCCTCTTTAGATGTTTTATTTTTGATCACTAGAACCTATAAAAGAAAAACCCCGCATAATTCCCGTTCCGTGGGATTTCCGGGATAAAAACTATCCTATGTGTTAGTCCAAGTTACCCTCTATATGTGTGCTAAATTTCATTGTAATCGGTTCAGTAGTATTTGCGTGAAAGAGTAACAAACATACATATAAGCACATACATTCATCCTCACAAACCTTCGCATTTATAACATTAGTGTTATTAGTAGGATAGGACTATTTCTGTGCTAGAACTAGAGTAACATTTTCAAGGTTTACACTTTTACACACTTTACTACACTTTTTGGTTGTAGTTGACGTTTTCGGAAGTATTATGTGCATATAGTAAAGAAAAATTATATTTCAAACAAAAAGATAATTCACATAGAGTTTAGGTTTGCATTTTTTTTTATAAAAAAATTGTCAATCCATGGTAATTGCAAAATTTTAATGTAGGTAATAAAATGCAGAGACATGATCTTATAATACTTTTTCTAACATAGATTTACTTAGACTACTTCTAAAGTTCTAAACACCTCTATTTATTAAAAAAAAAAACCACAACAAATTAATAACCATATTTTTTAGAAAAATAAGTTATTAAATATATATTATTAAATATATATTAAATAGAGCATTATATCATAAAACTATTATTAACTCTATATTAATTACATTTAATACTATATTTGCTGTTTGATATTCAGATTGCTAGATGAAAGCTAATATTTGATAACAAGATAACAAAAACATTGCAGTATGATTAACTGACATGACTGATATGAAATACCTTAAAAACATTCAAGTTTTTTAAGATTTTAATAGATTTTGATTTATATTTCCACATCTTCCTGATTCGCTATGATTAGCTTAGCTATCAGCCATCAGGTAATTTTACCCGTCGTAATTGATGGTCATTTGACCATCAATGAAAAATTACGACGTAGAACTATAAAGACATAGATTAGAGCAAGTAACTAATTATTGCCTTACAGTTAACTCCTGTATTTAGAAAAAGTAGTTATTAGTTTATCAGATTACGTCAAAGGGTGCGGTGGGTTCATTATAATATTAACCATATTGTTTTTGAATGATCGATTGATGATTTGCCAAAAAATAGGTAATATTTATCAGGATCTGTAATGAAAAACGTAATCAGTATGTTTATCGTGACATAAACAACAACTTAGGAGCTAGCTTGATACAAGTGTTTTATTACCACCTAAAATATACCACCAGACTTCGTCTGATACGTAACATACTAATGTTTTAAAGTCTTAAAGACTAAGAGCTAGCGCGCAAGAGCAACTTTTGTCTCCGCAACTATTTTGTCTCTCCCATCAACTCCATGGGCTAGTAAGAAAGTGCGCGCACGTAGCGACGCAACTTCCTATAGATTTGATGGGAGAGACAAAAAAGTTGCGGAGACAAAAGTTGCTCTTGCGCGCTAGCTCTTACACACGGTATGTGTAAGACCACACAACCAATGATAATATACCACAGTCTAGCAGTTAATAATGAATTAAAAAAAACTCACAGTTTTACATAATAAAACAAATGCTTATATAATAAAAAAAACATAATTGGAACATAGGTAACGAAATATATCACAATCATATCACATATAGAAACAATACACTTCCTTACAACGCATCTTCATAAACGTCAATAAATACGACGATCTTCATTCTCCATATATTCTTGAATTTTCTAGAAAATTCTCGAAGCTTCTGGAACCTTCTCGAAGCTTCTTAATCCATGATGAACCAGCATCCGTTCATAAAGAGAGCAACTCCATGACAGTGTTTAAATGCAATACTGTCGACGGATAGCTCTCTTCATTAACAGATTATTGGCGATTCCAAATCCTGTTTTATAATTACACAGATTAACAATAATATTTAATATTAAATTGACACAGTTAAAATATTTTGTACGATAAACATAGCAAAATTGCTCTACAGAAAATTGTAATGATAACTAGTTACAATTTTCTGTAGAGCAATTATCTGAAAACATCACTTAATTTTATTTTCTAAATTATAAGTAGTTTCTTTCAGTGGTTTTATTTAAGGATAAAGATTAAAGTTTTACTAGAATAACAAATCACTTAAAATTAAACAAATTTACTTGTCCTAAAAATATTGCAGACACAACTTCTTTATACACAATATATTTACACGCACAGAACATCAATTAAAATAAGAACAACACACACAATTTTGCCTGTAATCCCTAAGGTATTAGGTAATCCCATTGTAATCCGAAAAAAGTAAATCAACAATCACAAATAGAATTAAAAAAATTAAAAGCATTCATGAAATTTTTGTATTGGCACCGATCTTGATAATTGTACAAAGTTTAAACTAAATCTGTCCGTTTAAAATGGCTCAAAATCAAGTCTAGGAGTCGGTGACAAACATACAGTTGAAGCTAATACAAGCTTTTTATGAAGCAGTAACTAAATACAAATAGGCGACTTATAACAGGACATACAAAAGGTTTAATAAGTATATTATATTATAACAAAACTAGTTTCAAACTCAAACACAAATTTATTTATTCAATTAGACTTCTTCTAGAAGCACTTTTGTCGTCATAACATATTTTTAACATTAACCACCGATTCGGAAAGCAGTATCTATGGAGAAGAACCGGCAAGAAACTCCGTAGTTGCTTTTTTATCATGCTCCATATCAAGTAGGATTTGTTACGACAAAAGCAAGCAAACGTGCTGTTACAATTATCACCAGCTAATACGGATGTCATGTTGGTTACCGTTACAAATTGTCGTGTTTAAATGTGCTATTTTTTAACCGACAACGTCAGAAGGAGTCATGTAGGAATTCTTTAATCTCTGCGATTGCACACTTTTAGTTTAAAGTAAAGCCAGATGTATTTTATTTGTATAAGGGGCCATCCATTAATCACGTGATGTTTTTTTTGGAATTTTTTTAACCCCCCCCTCCCCCTTGGTGATACGTGGTGAGGTTTAAGACTACCCCTCCCCCCTCCCCCCTATATCACGTGTATTTTTTCGTACCTGTAAAGAATCAATTTTTTATTTATAAAAAAAAATACTGGTATAAGTATCATCTAATTTTATTATAGTAAATTAAAGACTACTATAATAAACGTTCAGAGGTAGACAGAAAGATTGCAGTTTGTTTTTGAATGACAAAAATAATGAAAGATATGCGTAGAGTATCGCGCGCTTGTCGAAAAATAAATACACGTTATATATTACTTGACCCCCCCTCCCCCTTGTGATATTTCGTGATGTTTTGATGGACCCCTCCCTCTCCTTTCGAGCCTCACGTGATTAATGGACAGCCCCTAAGAACATAATTTAACCAAGTAGTATCGATTATCTACAAAAATTTAAACTTACGATTTTATAATTTAAATTTTACCAAACTAAATAAATTTTATTGTGCAGAATCGTTGAATGAATGAGGCAAAAAATAGCATTAGCGACGAACCCACAGGTAGGTACATAAATATACTCAACGATATAATAATATAGGTTAACTATACTTGATGATGCTTATGGGCATGGTCAAAGCCGAAAACTGCAAAGATCAACTGCAAACCTACTAGACTATAAGAAAAAAATGAAGCAAGAATTCTCTCTTATTAATTCTTAAGGCAAAGTACCCACTGTAATTTCGTAACATTTAATAAATCTATAAAAATATTTTTCCCCACTGCGGAACCAAACTACCATAATATGACTAAATTACTTTGCCATTTAAGTTCTCATACATGTGATGTATGTCCTATTTTATAATCTTTACCGTACAGGCTTGCTACACGTAACTTCCTAAACAAAAGATTTTAATATTTGCGAGAGAATGGATCATAAATTACTATAACTATACGACATTAGTATGCAATAATACTGGAAGAAGAACATGTGATTAGTTATTCGATTGAATTTTTATTTTTTAAACTATATTTTTAAGTATTTTTTTATGTTAGCAAAGAGAAAGATCACCTGACGTTAAGTGATAATCTGTGCATAGAAACAATATTCAAATAATAGTGTTTAGGCGGGATTTAATCCTAAATTTGACCTAACTACTAGTTATTATCCTGTGCTTTGACTAGCGTTAGCTATATCCTTATGATATAATATATAACAGCCCACTATATAAGCATTATTATCATATTAACCTGTCACTCCACTAAATATCCGGTATATTTTATACAAACTACGCAAACGCAGTTTAAACTTAACTAACGGTTAACCTCCAAAAGCCGACAATCAAACTCAACTTTCGTGAAGCAGCAGTTCACACAGTTAGATGGTAGTCGATAATTGTTTAAGTGAACTTGCCGTGTTGACTGATACGTTTTTAATAAATTGACATTTTTCCCTTGGCAACAGGAATTGTAACAGAACATGGACATATCGATAAAAAAACACGCATAAACTCATGAAATTATTGAATTGTCATCGATCCTAGATTATGTGTTGTTAAAAAGTTTGAATAAAAACTTTTCGTTGAAAGTCGGTCAAACTGAGTCAAGCATTTGTAGCTTTTGTAGATTGTTGGTATTTTAAATAGGATAATCAATGATATTTATAGGCAAAAATTTAAATAAAAAAATCAACTAAAAGAATCATTTGGTCCCGTCTCCAAAAATTTTTTTATTTTATTTATTTTTATTTTTATTTTATTCATAAAAGGTACCTTACAGCTGTTGATAAGATAAATTATACTAATTACATATAAAAACGCCAATTACAAGGCACACCGATAATAGTAAAATTGTGTGACAAAAAACGGCAAATTACAAAGGTACAATAATTGTTTTCTTTTACTTTAACAAACTTAACTTAACTTTAACAAAAAATTCTTGATGAAACACAAAACATAAATGAATTAAATGTGACTTCTCGTGAACAAGCAATATCAACAATATAACATTAAAGCTGAGAAAAACAGAAATGAAATTGAGCCTGTTAAGGTAGGTGACAACGTGAGAGAATGAGTGGACGTGTAAATGAGTGTGTGTGTTAGGGTCTGCATGTGTGTGTGTGTGTGTGTGTGTGTGTGAGTGTGTGTGTGTATTACTTATTTAAGTTATTTATAATCTGAAGAATTGCACTTTTAAATCTAGGGCGTGATAAACAAAATATATCAGCTGAGCAAAATTTATTATTATATACTTCAGGGAGTCTGAAATATGGAGAATTTTTAAGATAGTTTGTAGACGTTGACGGCACTAAGAACAAATTTTTTTGTCGAGTGCCTTGACTGGGAACCCGAAAATTTAAAGGATTCAAAATAGAGATACAGTCAAATTTATTATTTAGAATATCAAACAAGAACATTACGTCAATTAGATCTCTTCTATCCGATAACGCGTTAATATTATAATGTAGACAAGCCTGCTCATAGCTTACAGGGAAATGTTTGGATTTAAAATTTAATTTCTTAAAAAATATTTTTTGTATCTTTTCTAGCCTATTGATATAACATTTGTAGATTGGTCGCCATATTACACATGCAAACTCAAGGATACTCCGAACATATCCAAAGTATAAGACCTTTAAACATCGTATATCGTCAAAAGGTTCAGCTGTGCGCAAAACAAAACCTAAATTAGCAAATGCCTTATTTGTGACTTAGTCAATGTGGTCGTTGTACGTGAGTTTCTCGTCCAGTATCACGCCTAAATCTCTTACTGTATTAGTGGATGGAATTTTTTCGTTGCAGATTGAATATTCAAAATTTATAATATTTTTTTTATTCCTAGAGAAAGTTATTTTTTGACATTTATTTATATTAACTGATATCTTATTTATGTTATAGTAATTTGTTAATCTATTAAGGTCGTTTTGAAGTGAAAGACAATCATCTAAACTAGCTATTTTGGTAAATATCTTTTTATCGTCCGCATATAAAAGGAATTTAGAACTATGAAAGCATTTATCTATATCATAAAGATAGATATTATACAGCAAAGGTCCCATATGTGAACCCTGCGGCACACCTGACGGGATATCTACAAAGTTAGACCTATAACCACCAACTACAACGGCTTGACAACGATTTCTTATATAAGAATCTAACCATCTCAGTAAGTTTCCTTTGATATTTACATCTGAAAGCTTGCCTATTAGAACATTGTAATTTAGTCTGTCAAATGCCTTCTCAAAGTCTGTATAAATTACATCAACTTGTACGTTGTCATTCATATTAGTGTTAAGATAGTGGGTGAAATCCAATAAATTTGTTAAGACATTACGTGATTTTATAAAACCGTGTTGATTATATGGAATGTAATTCAGAGCATGTGTGTAAATACTTTTGTAGACGAGTTTTTCAAGCAATTTTGAGAATATGTTAAGCAATGAAATACCCCTATAGTTTGGTATTTCTAATCTAGAATTCTTTTTATGAATCGGTACAATTAAGGCTTCTTTCCAACGTTTCGGGAAAACTCCTTCGGTGACTGAACGTTTAAATAATATTTTTAAAGGTAAAAGAAGACCGGACTGACATTTCTTTACGAATATAGCTGGTATACCATCTGAACCAGCGCCTTTTTTAACATCTAAATCCTTCAGTAGTTTTTTTTATTTCTCCATCATTACAAGGTATAGTGTGTAAGCAGTCAGTTACATCAGAATCATAGGCATTAGGCGTTACGCTGGAGGAGATAGTCCTTTGAAACACGCTATGAAAATATTCGTTGAAAGCATTACAAATATCACTACCGTTTGTGAGAACGCGTCCATTATAATTCATGTTGGATGGTAAATTAGAATTCTTACGTTTGCTGTTAATATACGTCCAAAATTCCTTTGGATCCTTAATGATGCTGTCTTGACAACGTGATAAATAGTTAGAATGACATTCGTCCTGTAAGTTTTTCAAAAGACTTTTTGTATTCACTTTAAAATTTACAAATCTAATCATAAATATTGAATTTAATTCTATTTAACCGTAGTTTTAACTACGTTTAAACTAAGCCACTTCTTGTAGCATACAAAAAACAGTTTCCAATACATTTTTCAAAACATTTTGTTACACCTATACGAGTGAAACCGTTGCATACTAATATACTAAATAGGTCACTTGCATAACAAGACAAACACACAAACAACAATACGTGGACGCTAATTGTCTCAAACCATTTGTATGGCGGTGGTGTTTCTAAAGAATTTGCCTTTGAATACTATAATACATTACATGGAAATATGTGTTTTACGTATAACAATTAAGAATATTGTTCAAGTTAGTTAAGTTTCTAAGTTTTGTTGGTGATTTCAAGTGAGGTTTCTAACTTTGACGGAAGAAATATTGTTCATTTATTTCCCGATAATGTAATGGTATATTTAAAAATGGGTAAAATTGCTATGAGCTAAGATGGAAAAACACTACAACACATATACTATTTTAAAAAGTGCAATTATTGGCAATATATACATAAGTAATTTATCCGCGTTTGCTCAAATTTTATAATCTAATGCTATTGAAAATATGCAAAGTTTTTACGCAAGCTAGCAAAGACGTCTCTTTCAAGGAGGATCTTACGGGAAGCAGTGACATAAGCTAAAGTTTTACGAAAAAATAAAAGTCAAAGTTTATCGTAATTCGTAGATTTAACCTTTTATTAGCTTCACCTGTATGTTTGCATGTATCTCTTTTAGACCCGATTTTGAACCACTTTAAACGGTCAGATTTAATTAAATCATTGTACACCTTTCAAGTATCGATGTCATTATAATAATTATTAATTACATGTATATAGATCTTATTAAAGCTTGTAGTAGATCATATTTCAGCTTTTTTGTCTATGGGTAAGGGCAAAAATTTAGGTATTTTTGCATTGATATGCACCGACATATTTTTATAGTTCAAGAGCTAAAGGCAAATACTTTTTTAGAATGTCTTCTTGATATACTTTAATCATATCAATGCACTGACATATTTTAATAGTTATTCCATTTACACAGTGTCTTATGGAATCTATCTATAGGAAAAATGAATATATTACTCACAATTTACATGCCAAAGCAATATGAACTCTATTGCATTAAAATAGAGTCTTTTATCACACGATCTACAGTTACACCTGCTCAAATAATGTAGCTTCCGTGACAAAAGATTTGGAATGCTCAAATACATATTATAAATGTCTCACTGTTTTGTATTTTAATCTATAGATTTACACGTGTTATATACAAACTAACTACAAACTTGACCCGGCTTCGTCCGGATTTATCTATACTAATATTATAAAGCTGAAGAGTTTGTTTGTTTGAACGCGCTAATCTCGGGAACTACTGGTCCGATTTGAAAAATTCTTTCGGTGTTAGATAGCCCATTTATCGAGGAAGGTTATAGGCTATATAACATTATGCTACGGCCAACAGGAGTGGAGCTACGGGGGTGAAACCGTGCGGAGCAGCTAGTCTGGGATAAAAACAAGAATAATACAATATCACTCAGAAAACGATCCAGTAGGTTTTTAGTTCATTCCTCTTCTATTACAAGTTTATCTAATCTAAAACATTGTGAAGAATTTTTTTTTACTACTAGATTTTTTTTTTAATTTAACAATTTACTTACTACTAGCTGCGTTATTCTGTCCTATTCCCCTTTTTCATGTTGTTTCTCCATAAGAACCTTCCTTGCCTTCAAATCGTTAAATTAAAATTTTCGGAATTGGTCTAGCCGTTCTCAAGTTTTAGGTACGGTAAGCAACACATTTGGCAATTCCTTTTTATTATGTATAGATTAGGAACAGGATCGATTTTATTTTATTTTTGACCGCTCGCGTGGTTCACTTTATCTTATGATAGCTTTTCCCATACAAGCCCTCGAGAAAGATATACTTACCTAGTATCTATTTGCAATCTCTGCTCCATCTATCAATATTTAAGTGTGAATACGTATCAGGTAGACAGAGTTTATTTTATAGATAATATATATTTTGATACTTTTCTACTTCCCACAGTTGTTAAATATTTCCATCTCTACGTAATATTATCATCAAATTTTCTGTCCGTTTGTTCGCAATAAACTCAAAAATTACTGCACTGATTTTAATTACGTTTTCACTAACGCACAGACAGGACTTTCTCAAACACATTTTAACCAAAAATATTTATTTTCTAAATCAATTTCGATGAAGTTAGGTACCTATTGATATTCATGTAAACTGTTCTGTGATGTAAACCTACTATGAAAAAGTTTACCTACTTATACTATTCTTGGTCATACCTACATATAGGCTCTAACTTCTAAGCATCGTCCTTCTAAACCACGCCAAATGTGTCAAGTGTGCAAAAATAATTATAACCTGAGTGCAAACAGCACATTCGTTACAAAACATTATAATATTCTTACCGACACACATTTATTGTGTAATATCTATTTATTTTATTATTATAAATTTGTGACGTAGGTGCGATGGTTAACCTCCTTTCTAGTTTCTCTTGAAATTGTCTATGATTTAAAAGCGTACAATTCTATTTTTGAAATTAAGTTTTTTTATAGCCATGTGTAGATTTTGATAGATAAAAGAAACTATGCGATGATAATTTTTAAAAAATAATTATTATGTTTTAATTATTATTGTCAGAACTAGACCAGGTTTAAATGAAATATAGCTGTAAACGAAAAATCGTCAAAATCAGTTCTAACCATGTTTTAACAGTCAAAAACTCTGAAGCAAGAAACACGCAAAAAATACAATGGAAGAACTTCTTCCTTTTTCTAAAACGTTTGATTAACTACAATTTTTACCTCGTTCACAATTTTCACAAATTTAACTTCCTACTTATTTATCGTGCTCTTTTAAAGTAAAATAACCGTATCACAAAATCCACTTAAAACTAACTAAACATAAACGTTCCATTTCTTCACTATCAAAGTTTACTGCTCTTAATCTAAGATATCGTTGTATTTGCACAGCATGGCCATGGATGGCATTAGATGGTATTTCAACTGCAAACATTGGCTCATTAAAACACCTACGTTAATAACGCAATGAAATAGGGCGCGAAAATATTTTAACTTTTTAAAATTTGAACTTTTTTTATCTGTGTCAAGCTGTCAAATGAAATATTTGATTTCGTTCTTTCTGCATGATTAATTATTATTATAAATTGAATTAGAGAACCATTATTTTAACTGTGTATTTATCTATTAATTTTTGTAAAAAATCTGTGTATTTATCTATTAATTTTTGAGGTAAGTACGTTTTTAGAAAAGTTGATACAATGTTAGTTTAATGCATAACTAGTTAAAAATTTAATTACTTTTTTATTCATCGCCTTTCAAACTGGTTAAGTTCTTATCAGTAAAGACATAAAAATCCCTCAAATATGTTTAATATTATCAAACTAACAAATTTTTTTCAATCTACACCCGCGAACAACCGCGGTTCAACCCATTTAATAATATAGGTAATCTATGAATACCACTTAAAATACTTATAAAAATAAAGTTCGAATTTTCATAAAATTCTTCCATAGTAAACGGTCAGTATACTAACTATGTACATAAAAATTAGATAAAAAAGTACTAACAATAATTCTATGTATTAACATAAAAGGAAATTAGAAAATATCTTGAAATCCTTTGATAATTATAGAAATAAAAATAATCTCACCATTTCAGGACGCAGTTTCTACGATACTCTATCTGAAAATGTTCAGCCATCTTGAATCACATGTTTATCTCATTTCTTGACATAGACGCCCAGCTCATTCGTCATGTGACCAATCAAAAGCCAGCGGTTCTATTTACAAACGTTTGTTTTAAAATCATTTATCATCCAATCAAGTTATTGCATGGAATTTGTGAAACGATTTTCCGAACGCAAATATGCCGCCAAAATTTGACATGTCACTGACACTAATTCGAAGTATAAATAGTTCGAACTACCAAAGAGATTTTAAATTTTAATTGCGCAATGCGTACAGGACTAATTTGAAACAATTTTAGTTGATTAGAGTCACTAATTGGGTGGTGGATTAGAAACACTAACGGTTCAGGTGGTGGTTTACGTAAAAATGGCGTCAAGTGTTACAAGTTGGGCGCTTTATACAAAGTTACCTGTTACGTCACTCATGCACGCGGGACGAACATTATTCGTATTTTCTTATCGCTTTAGGCGGTTTACTTACTAGCGTTCGATCGTAGCGTTTTAATCGAAAGTTAGTGTATTTCGTATATTATTATGGTTGATGTTTTCTTTTGCTTATTTTAAAACCAAAAAAATGTTGAGATTGTTTACAATACTTCATTAATTTAATAGCTTATGTATTAATACGTACCTACCACATACCTTTATATTTCTAATTTAGAGAATTAAGTGTTTTTGGATTTGGATCAACATTTTTAGATTACTTTATTACAATTCTAGCAAATACTAAGCTGTGAAAGTGAGACTTCAATCTCTTTCAATCATTTTATTTTCATATTTTTTATTCACTATTTACTGAAGACAAGAGACTTCCTTTTATTCTGATCAATAAAATTTTCCAAAATGCATTCAAAAAGGTGAACTTTCAACAAAATAATAACAACAACTTAGTGTTTTAATCAAAATAGTTACTTACTTAGTATTTTGATGTTAAAATAGCTTTAAAATGTGAACAAAGGATTTTCTCTATCTGCAATACATGCGACTCGGAGCATAATTTATTGTGTTCGAACTAGAAATTTATGCTTTTAGAGTTTTAGCAATTGTTCCTTCATCTATGCTATAAGACTTTGCTTTTTACTAAATTTCAATACTCTGTGTACACGGGAAATACTTACCCTGTAGGTTTTCATTAACTTGTGATTGGCGAAAATATGCAACATTAACAGCTTCAATTTATTACTGCGTTGGCTTGTAAGTTTCATTTTTTCACAGTTCAAGGAACCCTAGACTTGAGTACATATTCAATATAAACAGATTGATAATCTCTACGTATTCCTGAGAAAAAAGGTCTTATTACACAGGCAGGCGGATAACAAAATGATCCTATTAGGGTCCCGTTTTTTTCTTTTAGGTTCGGAACCCTAAAATTAAAAACGCCGCGTTTCGCACGCTCGTGTATACCCATTAGGAAGTGTGACTGTAAACGCTTTCGTTTTCTAACTATTGTTTCATGCAAGGTATGCATGTGCGGTCGTTATTTTACGACTAAGAATAAACTTTGAATAAAAGCTTTTGAGTTTTTGATTGGAAATGCAAATTAACGATTCTGAACAATAGATGTTACATAAATGTTAGGTACTAGCTGTGCCCCCCGGTTTTACCCTCGTTGCTCCACTCCTGTTGGTCTTAGCGTGATGATATTATATAGGCTATTATAGCCTTCCTCGATAAATGGACTACCTAGGTATCTAACACCGAAATAATTTTTCAAATCGTAGGTACCAGTAGTTCCTGAGATTAGCGCGTTCGAACAAACAAACAAACTTTTCAGCTTTATAATATTATGAAGTATAGACATATCCGGATACTTTGCAGTTTAAAACATAGAAAATAAAGGAATTGTCTGTGTTAGTTTAGATGGAACTTTGAAACAAACTGAAGGAATCGTCTTTGTTAGCTTAACTGCAGTTATTTCATTTAAAAATTGATAAGGAGCTCCTACTGAAATTTAGCTGCAAGGATTTCAATAGTAGCCATGCTACAAATTATTATAAACAAGGTTTAATAAATTATTTCCAGTTTCAGTATTCGTAACAAATCATACATAGGTAATACAGTAATTTATGATTTGAAATGTAAGTATCATACCTACAAACAGGAGAATTTTTTTTTTTTGTAAGGTGTTTCTCAATGTTAGCCAGAAGGGCTTTTACATTTTAACGCGGACGCGGGGGTGAACTGAAGGTTCACCCTGGTAGCGACATGCACAAGGGCGTCCCCCCTTGACGGGGATAGGAGAAAATTATGGCCACGTTTCCTATAGGTACTTAATTATGGTAAATTTAAGCAAAATTGTAATTGTAATTATGTTAATAAGTATATGGATATTGTGTCTGAAATAAAGATCTATCTATTATTTATTTATTATTTGCTAGCTTACCGCCCGCGGCTTCGCCCGCTTTGTTTCAAACCTAATAAAATAATAAAACCTTCCTCTTGAATCACTCTATCTATTAAAAAAAACCGCATCAAAATCCGTTGCGTAGTTTTAAAGATTTAAGGGTTTAATGCTCTAAGGATTTAAGCGTACAAAGGGACATACTTAGGGCCAGAGAAAGCGACTTTATTTTATACTATGTAGTGAAGTATGGATTTATTCCGACATTTCGACATTACCTTTAAATCTAGAAACCCGACAATTGATATTGTAATAATCATTTTATGATTCACCTTAGAGAGAAAATGTGCTTGAATGTTTTATTTTCCTTCACCGAATGTTTAGTTCCTCTTTCCTTTGTTAAAAATTAAATGTACATAGGTACTATCTATTAATATCGAAATATAATTAAATACTCTCCTAATTCCTATCATTAACCCATTGAGCCCCGAGCGGCCCGATCGGTCCACGACACAATAGATTTTCTATTGTGTCTGTGATTCCGGGGGCTGAGTTATAAAACGTGACCGCCTCCTTGGTCAGGTTGACGCGTAAGCGTAGCACCGAGGGGTCCTGGGTTCGATTCCCCGTGGAGACGAAGAAAAAAAAATGTCTCGGTCTGGCAGGACACAGAAGGCTGATCACCTACTTGTCCCTAAAGAAAATCGATCAGTGAAACAGATGTATAATGCATCTGCCCCTTACCCCACTAGGGGACATGGGACTTCATTTTTATCATTTAAACGTAGATAATAATTAAACAAATTTTAATACATATTTTATACAATTTGAAGGTAACAGCATCTCGTCCCAGTTAAATCATTCGCTATCTGATAAGACATTAAATGTTCACTGATAGTGACTGACGAAATCTTAACTTGCTTACTTGTGGCTTAAAGCAAGTTTCGAAGTAAGATAGTACTTAGATACAGTAAATTGTTCATATTTTGATACCCATGTTTGATTTAAAAAACAACTTATCACTACATCACTACATCACTACATAAGTAGTATAAAATAAAGTCACATTCTCTGTCCCTACCTATATCCTTATGTATGCTTAAATCTTTAAAACTACGCAACAGATTTTCATGTGTTTTTTAAAAGAAGGTATATACTAATTTATTAGCTGCTCCGCTCGGTTTCACCCCCGTGGCTCCACTCCTGAGGGTCTTAGCGTGATGATATATAGCCTATAACCTTCCTCGTTATATGGCCTATCTAACACCGAAAGAATTTTTCAAATCGGACCCGTAGTTCCCGAGATTAGCGCGTTCAAACAAACAAACTCTTCAGCTTTATAATATTAGTAAAGATTAGGTTTTAGACAAAGCGGTCCAAGCCGCGGGCGGAAAGTTAGTGCATAGGTATACACATTATCTTAATAATTGAAAATGCAATGAAATTAATGTTCAACTTATCTACGCATGTGGATAGCATCACCACTGCTCGAAATAGTGAAGAATTACAATTTAAGAAAACCTACAAAGAATCAAAAGTTTGCAGACATGTGACATCCGCCAACCAGCACTTTGCGTGCATGGATTATGGACTATGGCCTGTCCCCTCATAGGAGGCCCGTGTCCCAGCAGTGGGCTATGGGAACATAATATTATATATAGGCGATGACGATGATAAAGATTATGTTAAACCGACAAATCACAGTACCAAAGGAGCAGTCTGATAATAATTTAAATGATGTGTATTGTGTACAGTGTAGGTACCTAGTAAAAACGCCAATAAGCATATTAATTAATAACTTAATAAGACTTTGGTTATTGTTAAAAAAACTGTTTGAACTTATGAATTAATTATAAGACTAATATGTAGTGTCGAGCCAATTTAATAGGCAACATTTGACGTCTATCAATTTTATCTTCGAAGAGAGGTAACCTGCTTAAAAACATCGATTAAAGCATTGAGATAATAGTACTACGTATGGAGGAGACACCACGAACAAAATCTGTGCGCCATTTTTTTGCTCTAACTAAGTTTTAAAAATTATTATCTAGTTAGGTACGTACCGATGAAAGTTATTCCTTTGCACTTTTCCGTATTATTTGTATTATTTGTGCAATATCGTAACACAGACGAAGGCACATTTGATGCGTTTCACTTTAAAACAAATAAAAAATGAGCGTGCAGTTACGACATATGGCGTATGTTGAGCGGAACATAAGTGATGTAGGCGGTGTCGTCTCCATATGTATATCTCAATGGATTAAAGTGTATTATACTTAGTCCTTTTCACGTAGGATGATTCCTGTGACACTTCGTCGTGTTCCGAATTACGTATTTTATGTTTAAAACGCCAAAATAATTTTAGTGCATATTATTTTTATTTTATGGCGGCATTATTACCAAAAATATAAAAATGAAACATCTTAAGCTTATAAATCAAAAAACAGTATTGTTTAGTTTAATATAATGAAAAATAAAATAAAATAACACAAAAATATATACCTACGCAATTCGTGTACATGAAATGGATCGTTGAAAAATCATAGAGTTGGAAAACATATAATCGGCGCCCATCTTGTGATCGTTTGTCAATCGAGTCAATCGTCTGTACGAGTGCGTCAGCTTTGTATACAAGTTGCATTTTTATATTGATATTTTACGTGGTATTCTGTTATTGTTACTAATTGCTATTGTTGACTTTTTTTTTTGCTGTTGTTTGCTAAGTTTCCTTAGTTAATTGTTGGCGAAATGCCGAAAAAACTAATTTTGGTACTTTATTCAAATCGATTTCATTTCCATATAAAATATTATCGATTATCGGAAACAATTGATATGATTTCAGTAAAGACATCTCTACACGTGTCAAAAATCGATGTGTCACAGAAATCATCTTAGGTGGAAACTAAGAGCAATTAACCTATAGAGTTCTTATATTAAGACAGAACAAAATACATATTTTCTAATCTACTTACTCTTAGTCAATAACAGCATAAGCCAGATTGAGATAGCGATAGAGTATCTGCACTGTCTTCAAACGTAGCGCGCCGGCAGTCAGTTTGTTTTCCAACCAGCTGGTGGGCTCAGTGCGTCAAGTGTTTTTAACGAAATATTTAGAAAATATAAAGTGTACAGTGTTTCTTTTTATTTGTCAGTGTGCTAAAATAACTATTGTATGTTTAGCAACCGGCTATCACTAGTCGAATGGGAGTTTTGGATAAAAACAATGTAAAAATATCTTTCCATCGGTAAGTGATTTTCAGCAAATTGATAAATATTTATGTTTTAAACCTATTTGAAGGTTTTATCAAGCGCTTTTTTGTAATTTTATGTTGTAACTGTAACATTTACCCACTTTATGGGGTTGTGGAATATAAAATAATGAAATAATTTTTAAAAAACGTCACAATAATATCACGTTTGGCATTTTGTTTACCACCGTAGTGTTGTAACACATCTAGCGTATATTATCGATTTATGACAAAAAATCTATTTCATATTAACGTTGATTTATTTATTTTGTTTCATAAATCAGATTTATATGTAGTTGTTGTTGCAAATAATAGATGTAAATTTTTTACCGCAGGAAAATAAAACATACCACGTGGTTGTTTTATTTGCCCTATGTGTTTTAGTTTTCGTTTGTTGTTTATTAATTTCTCTTTCAGATTATTAATAAATTCATTTTGTTTTAGATTTCCAGAGCTAAATAAAAAATGGGTATAAAACGTGAGACATGAGTTGATTGGACGCCGCCACAATTCGCAATATTGTGTTCACTGCATTTCGAGCCTACGTGTTATCAAGATGGATACTCTAGAAGAATTGTGCAATCTTACGCTTACGTTTTTTTTTGTTCCTGTAGATAATAAATACATTTGATTAAAGAGAGTGAATTTTTATTTTGAAATTTTTTACACATAAGTTACCTACTTTAAATGTGTAACTATGTGAAAATTAAACGGTTGATTAGATGAGAAACTACTATTGAAATACATACTTAATATACATGCGTTTTCAAAGAAAAACCCGCATAGTTCCCATTCCTGTTGGATTTACGGGATCAAAAGTAATTTTTCCAAATTTCATTGTAATCGGTTTAGTAGTATTCGCGTGAAAGAGTAACAAACATCCATCCTCACAAACTTTCGATTTATTAGTAGGATGTTAGGAAAATGTTTTCATTAAGACAGTCCTTTTATTAACTTGTTAAAATGCTGCATGATTCCTTCATGCTGACTGTGCCTTTCTCCTCACTCCTTTAACTTTATCATCATTTCCTTCTTTATTTTAAATTACATTTCAAGTTTTAAAATTTCTTTTATAATGTACTACTTTTCCGCCCGCGTTTTTAAAGAAAATCCTGCACAGTTCCCGTTCACGTGGGATTTCCGGGATAAAACCTAACCTATGTGTGTATGTACAAAATTTCATTGTAATCGGTTCCGCAGTGAAAGAGTAACATCCCTTCTCACATAATTTCGCATTTATTATATACGTAGGATTAAACAAATAATGTATTCAACTGAAATTAATTATAAGTTTTGTTTTTTTATTATTTATTATTTCACGAAACCGTAAATGCAAAATACATTCACGATTTTATCGATTGAAGCACATCCCATCACTATCACCTTCTATCTATCTAAATACGTACCTATAGTAAAAATGGTGCCATGACTATGTTGAAACGTAGCTTGTTGTCTATAGCTGTCTCATTCTTTCATACGACGTTTTCTTTAGATAGAGAGAAACAAATATATGTAAATTGTATACGCTCGATACAAGTACTCTATAGGTTAATTGCTCTTAGGGTGGAAAGGACTATAATCGATACGGATTTGAAACATTTGTCAATCGAATTTATTAATTTATTATGATTTTTAATCACAAGTAATCAATGCATTCGATTCTAGATGTCAGATTTCGATTTTTAGAGTAAAAGAAAAAAGGTTTATTGATACAAAATTGTAGCGACGTCAGTTCTTCAATTCAGAAATTGTTTATTATGTTTAGGATGGTTTATGAGTAAAATGAAATCTTAAAATTACTTTAATCGGTCATTATTATTATAAATATGTAATCGTAATTGAAAAAAGTTAAGCAAATGTGCAGTTCTAACAAAACGAAATATCATGCTAATCTATGTCGTCGTTACTAGGTTACGTTGTTGAATTTTTTTGAACTGTCAAATGTTGCCTATTAAAATGGCTCTACTATAATTTGTTTTTTAGAGAGTAGTTATCTAAAATGACTATTTCCGCAGTTTCACTCTTGTAGTAAATAGGATTACTTATGTTAATTTCAATTCGCTGTTTTGACGTAAAAGATTAACAAACATTAAATGAAGTTAAAAGTGCATCTGTTAAAAGTTAAAACTACCTACTTATTTATAATTTCCGATTTATCGATACTGTGTCAAAAAGCCTCGCAGACGAATCCATAAATTAATTTTCTTACATTGGCACAACTGTATAAAAGAGTTGCTATATCATAAATTTATCCCCATTTCGTACAAAATTTATAATAATTATGTATAAAAAAATTACATTTATTTCATTTCTATTAGTTATTTTTTCATAGGTATTGCATTGTGACGTAATTATGGGTTTATTACATTCGATTCTAACTCAATAGTGAATATCTAATATTAGATATGTGCTGTTAACTTTCTACATACCTATTATTATTTAAAGTATAGTGAAGGAGAAAGAAAGAAAGAAGAAAAAATAAAGAAATGTATATGTATTAATAAAAACATGTAAATTGTAATCTTGCGTTTGTGCTGTTTGTGTTATATTCCCAATGAATAAGGAATCACATGGAAGTGACATACCTACAAAAAAAGTGTGGCCGGCGCCATATTGCTTGTAACAAAACATGGCGGTGTTTAGTGCCGAGAATATATCGATAAACATTATTATGTTTATCGATATAAAAATAATATTAATATATTTTTTTTGAAGTTATACTTCTTTTGGCGCGTAACTTGTAACGCGTGTACATAAACACACACTCTTTTTTATTTATTTTAACTTTATTGTACAAAACATAGAAGTAAAATTACAAATGGAAAAAATGACAATGCCAATTAATAAAATTAAGTATGACGATGGCTGCTCGTGACGGTAACACCTATACAGGGTTACTTGTAAAACACCAGCAACCTCGCCGGACAAGATAGCTAACCCTGTATAATTTGATAAATCCAGTTAAATTTTGACTTCGATATAAGGATTACGGTAGACTTACAATTTGGTAATTTCAGTTTTGATGAATGTAATATTATAATGAAACAACATAATATATACTAATATAGGTATATAATAGTATTTTATTACGATGAACAACACAATATACAGTAATTGTATTTATTTATTTATAAATAATAGACAAAAAAAACAATAATATATAATAATAGAGAAAATTATAGAGCTAAACTATTTTGTGTAGCCTGGAATGCACTCAGATACACTCTGTTCATTTTTGAGTTCGGGATTTGAGGCTCAACTGGTACCTGGAAATGAAATGTCACAGTTTACATTAACTAGCATTGTTCACTTTACATTTAAACTAAAATGCAATACATTTTAATTAAAAGGGCAATGCTGATGGTTTGAAATTAATATCAACATTAGGGCTTACAATAGCGGAACTTGTATTTATATTTTTGGTTTTATGGCATTGAAATGCTTTATAAATATAAATTTATAAAGAATAGAAAAATAACTTAAAACACCCCATGTATTTAAAGTAAATTGCACTTTCCATGTATTTAAAGTAAATTGCATTTTCCCTCAGTCAATAACATTTCAACAACCAAATATCACCCAAGTTTGTATTCAAAAAATCATATAAAACCATCTCAGTTTGTTCACAGGCCTCCTTCAAAATAGGAGAAACGTTAGATTATAAATGACAGCCCTAAATCTAAATAAAAAGACCAAAAGTAAATTGGAAGACATCACGTGTCTACAGATAAAAACCTCACCCTGTGTGAATGCAGCGGCAGACATACTGGTATAGCATCATCGTGCAGACTAATCACATCCATTGTTCTATTGAAAGCACTTTCGGGGAAATGTAGGGAACATACTATGATATTATTATATCCTTTACATTTGGCTTGATATTTTCAGTTTCAGTTGCTTCTAACCATTCTCCTTTTCTATTTTCACTTCTTGGTAACCTTCAAAAAATGAATTTTTAGGTTATTATAATTTTAGTCCTGACCTGACTTATTTATAAATACATTTTTAAAGTACCTACTACCTATAAAAGCGATTAATCTTACTTAAGTTAAAATTCATATTAGGTAAATTTAAGTGTTTTATTTTTCCTTCTGCTGCTCTTGGCAAAATTAATTTGTTATTTTGGAAGTGTATTCACCAAAGCAACTATTCTTAAGATTAATGACACAGCCTTGGGAAACGCACGTCTTCATCGAACATTTTGCTGATGTCGATATTATAAGTCATCACTAGCACCCAAATTCATTATTTTACTAGAACGAAAATATACAAAATAAAGCTATATTTGGTAACAATTTTACACTGAACATAGTCTGTGAATACTCCTCAATTCAATATACATGAAAATAAGTAAATCAGCAAAGTAATAACTAATATTTCAGTCAAAACGTATACATACCGGTGCAAAGACAAACTTTTCTAGTTTTCATTCTTTCCGGAGCCACATCCCACAATACTGCGCTTTGGTATTATGCCACTATTTGTCCTTGACCACTCTATATGTTTTAGACACAAATGTTTGTCACAATCACAAAAATATTCAATATTTTTCAATTTTTACTACGGAGCAATGACAGAGCATGTACATCATAATAACGAGAACATAAAATGGCGCCCGGCCACAGTAGGTATTTGAGCTAACTTCAAATGTCAAACGGTATAGAATTAGCACTGACTGACGTATAGTCATATATTTTCACTTAGTAGAATATTCATTAGTTAGAAAGAGACAGTATTCGTTTTATTATTTCGGTATCGAAATGCATGATATTTGTATAATCAGTTGTTTGTATAGAACATTATGCCCTGTCCATAGGATTCCTTAGTCATTGTATATTCCACGAATGACAGATATTATATAAATTTATATTTAAGGAAATTTCAGAATATAAATATGGCAACAACTAAAATCAATGTCAAAAAACAGGCATACCAACACAAATTAGTTTCTTGGCATATGATTGGTTCTAGATTTTAACAGAATAAATTACAAGAAAGAGTAAAGAGTACCTAAAGACAAGACTGAAGACATTTCCTTTCATTCGCAAACATCAGCGGGTGTATGTACGTAATTTTTTTAAAGTGTGTTTAAAATAATTTAAACCTCATTTTTTAAACAGTTTCGAAACTCAAAATATTCGAAAAGGAAATTATAATTCAGTTCTCTGTCAAAATTCGTGCGTGTCAATTATTAAATTTAAAAATTATTTAGGTTATGTAAAAGTATACTCGATTTTTCCGACAGTGATTTTTGTGAATTTTCTATATGTATAAGTGGTTTTTATATTGTTTTACGTGAATTTGAGAGTGTTATTTCTTTTACAGCCTACTGATTTGGACATTATGAGGACAACACAAATTACTCAATACGCCTTAAGACTCACATATTCGCAGGTAAGGGACCATTTTATATCGTATTTCATGAAGTTATACCGATTATTACACGATTTCTGAGTAATAATTCTCAATAAAGTAACAAGTTTGGCCAGAACTTCAACTTATAAATCGGAAAAATAACTAAAATAACCCTTATCAACTTTTAAAATACAACCACATTTTAATCGAAAACTACTTATAAAAAAAAAAAAAAAAAATATTTTTCAAGAACAGGTACAGCATTATGTTCAGACCCTGACCTTCGAACTAGTGGTAAACTGTGTTTCGAAGGCCAGTTTCTTCCCAGTCTTTATATCTATATTATATATGTTTCTGCAAACTCACAGTTTTATGTTTAAACAGTAAAAATAGATAAAAGGAAAAACAAATATATATAAATGCAATGCAAATCCACTATACTAATACCTATATAACTCAACCATATTTTTCTATACACAGTATTTATCTGTATACTAGCTGCCCCGGCAGATTCTATCCTAATGTCCCTTTTCCGTGTATTTTCTTCATAAAAACCTTCCTTGTGCCTTAACAAAAACGTTTACATAATAAACCCAATCGGTCAAACCGATTTCAAGTTTTGTGCTTAACATTTAACTATTCATTTTTATTATATTATAGAAGATGGGTGACTTAACTGCACTTATGTGTATACTCATTAAAGTTAAGTACTAATAAGTTATGGAAATGATTAGTGGTTATAAACTTATAATTAGTCACATAGATTCACTAATAGTCAGTATTAAAAACAAGTTAGTTAAATTCTTTTATGTTTAGATAATAAATTGTAAAAAAAAATAAATTGACTAAGTCATGTATAAATAATTGTTATACTGTTTTACTTAATAATAATAATAAAAAAAAAATTCAATACTTCAAAAGTAAAAACCTGCTAATTTTGGGAATGTCGGTTAAAAACTGATAGCTTCATTAGGGCCAACCGCTTAATAGAAAGTTTTAATAATGAACAATATTTCATTAAATAACAGAAAAAATTGGCACTAGTTACCTATTAAAAATAGACGAAGAAATTATATAATAACTACTAATGACAGTTGCCAAAAATGTTTATTGTAATACATAATATTATGTCTAGAATATGTAATAAATAATGATATAGTGGATCCCATATGAAGCTACTGTACTATACTTCGTACCTACGTAGTAGCTGAAACTCGATCATACAAAAGAGTATATAATACACTAGCTGTTCCGCACGGTTTCACCCCCGTGGCTCTACTCTTGTTGGTCGTAGAGTGATGATATATAGCCTATAGCCTTACTCAATAATTGAGCTATCTAACAACAAAATAATTTTTCAAATCGGACCAGTAGTTCCTGAGATTAGCGTGTTCAAACAAACAAACTCTTCAGCTTTATTAGTATAGATTTAATATATGAATGTGTTTTAAATGCAAGGTAGCTGTGTAAAGTATTTTATTGATTAATTTTATTTTTGATAAGTTAAAAGCCTTCTCTCTGTAAATTATAATTGTGCCAAATTTCATTTGTCTCATCTCTGGCTACAATTTTAAAAAGAGGTAGAGAATAGAGATATAGTTTATGCTTCACATACATTTCAGTCCTAGATGTTGTATAGTAAAATAATTTGTTTCAATCTGTAAAGACATATTCTCCTTGAGAACAGCTGAATCGATTTTGTTAATTCTTTTTTTATAATATTTCTTGAAGTACAAAGGGGTTTTATGGTGAGAAAACGTAGACATGTACCAGAGGCGAAGCTAGGGTAGACCATTAGTTTAAAGTGTGTATTAATATTAAATTATTGATTTATTCAAATAATTTTCATAATCGTAATTTCATTGTAACAGACTATAAATAAAGGCTGCCATTCAAGCCAATGCAACAATGTGATTCTATTAGTCACATGATCAATAATATGCATGTATGTAAGGCATTTCTACATTGATAATGAGTCATTGAACTTTGTGAATTCTTATCATAATTTTTCTTATATATCTTGCCAATAAATAGCTAAAATAATGAATTTTGTTTTATAAATATATGTATACTAGCTTTCCGCCCGCGGCTTCGCTCGCGTTTGCAAAGAAACACCCGTGTAGGATTTCCGGGATAAAACCTATCCTATGTCCTTTCTCGGGTATCAAAATATCTCTATACAAAATTTCATGCAAATTGGTTCAGTAATTAAGGCGTGATTGAGTAACAGACAGACAGACAGAGTTACTTTCGCATTTATAATATTAGTATGGATGTATATACTTTTTATTGATTAATCAAAACATATAGCTATTTCATACAATCTTACAATTTCTTCAACATTTATATTAACTACAATGTATATGCAATTGATATGAAAGGTCAGATAAATAAAAATATTTATCTTTGACTTAGAAATGCACTCTTTATATAATACAACAATATTATATCACCTATTTCCGTATATGTTTGCATGTAGGTACAATAATTATTTATTACAAACTCACACATATTAACCGAGTTACCAAGGAGGGGTAGATAAAGATAAAGTATCATTATTATTTGCGTCTCCCTTTCGTAGTTTTATAACACTAGCTGACCTATGCAACTTCATCTGATCCCAAAAATTTTTTTTTTTTGCAATTTTTTTCCCTGTTGCTTTGCTCCTATTGGTTGTAACAATATGATGTTACATAGCTAAAAGACTACCATATATGAACAATCTTTTTTTTTTTTGGTATGTATAAATGCAATCTTCAAGAACATTCAGCACTTGGTTATGAATGTATTGAGATTTGTAGGGCGGGCGATCCAGTGACGCCAGCCGTTATTATACTTTTTTTTTTACCCGACTGCCAAAGAAGGAGGGTAATGTTTTTCGAGTGTATGTAAGTATGTATGTATGTCTTTTCCTTTGTGACCACCTGTAGCCTAAACGGCTTGATGGATTTTGATGTATGAGGTATCGTTAGATTTGTCTTGATTACGGGAGTGTCATAGGATACATTTTATCCTAAAAGTCCCACGGGATAAAGACATAATAATATTTTTTATAAATTTCCCTTTAAAAAAATATGTATGCGGTATCATTAGATTCATTTCAATCACGGGAGTAATTAATATAGGATACGTTTTTTCTCAAAATTCCCACGGGAACATGTTAATTCTGCGTCAACGCAAAGCAACTCATGCGTTAGCAAGCAAAAAGATAGGGCGTGGCCTGGCATGCGGCGCGCGGCGCGGTGCGGTTATGTTGCGGAGTAACATCACTCGTAATCTAAAGCCAAATGTCGTCGAAATAATTTAAAATGGTACTTACATATACATAGTCTTCTACATCTACAACATTTTCGTTAAATAAAAACAGCTAAAAAGTTATAAATAAAAAAATTATTATTAAAAAAACAAAATACCCGACTGCACACTAAAAAAAGAGTAAAACAAGCCCCACAATAATATTGATCAATCAAATGCTAAAAACTAATTATGTAATACCGTTTAAACAATACCTATATTAAAATACACTACAATATGTGTTCGTAATCGATAGTTAAATAAACAGAAACTTATTTTGAATACAAATTTACTGAATATAATTTATAAATGTTGATGGAAAGCATCGCAGGCGGGGACCACCTTGACCGCCACCAACGAAAATTCTGCTAAATGGTGCACAACCGAAATGACTATAAATAAGCCTCTGTTGGTCCCCGCCTGCGATGCTTTCCATGTGTCCCTTCGTCCAGCATACTCACCATGGAATCCTGATATTTCATGAATGTCAAAAAACTGTTCTGAAATAGTGCTAAATAGTGCCCAAAGGAAAAAAATAGTGCTCTTGTACTTGCGAAGTTATAGCCATAGTTCGATGAGTATGCTGGACGAAGGTTTCGCCCAGCATACTCACCTCCGTCCGGAGAATCTGTATACGCTTCAAACATAATTCATACATCAAAAAATAGTTCCCAAATAGTGCCAAACGGTGCCCAAAAAGAAAAAACAGTGCTCGAATAACTTCGGAGTTACAGGCTTCGTTCAGTGAGTATGCTGGGCGTAGGTTCTACGCCCAGCATACTCACCTCAGTGCGCGAATATCGAACGAGCTATAGGTACAATTTACGTCTCAAAAAATTGTGCTTGAAATAGTGCCCAATATCAGTCCAATTTTTGCTTGACTTTTGACCTAGAAAACCATTAAATTTGATTGTAAACTTCTACATACATTACATTGAGTACAGTCGAATACAATATTATTAACTTTCTTTCTAACAATTTTTGTCTTGTGTAAATTATTAATTGTCTATGTAAGGGAGTATTTACTTTAGAATCGCAATATTATTAATTAATAATACTTTATAATAATATGATTAAGCCTTCGCGCGTCGCATGGGACCCCGGTAGCTAGGAACAATGATTTTATATATTTTGTCTAGATCACGACGCTTGAAGGATTAAGATATCAAATGAAGTAAATCATGCATGAAAAATAAAGTTGCTGTTAGTGCTTGCATTACAACTGACAAATTTATTCAAAATAATCATTTTCCGGATCAAGGACGGTACCACAACGTTTACGGAATTGACCTGTATTCCTCATGTGATAAAGTTCAATATAGTGTGGCAGTAATGGATGCACGTACGGTCAATAGGTATGGGGCTTACGACGCGCGGCGCCCGCGACGCAAATGAATATGTTTATGTTTAAATACTAGATGGCGCTGCCCTAACATCTTACGATTATTAGACAAGACTGATCTGTATTTTGAAGGTGATAAGGGTGATAAGGGTTTATATGTATATTATATACAATATTAAAACTACAATTTTTTCTATTTACATTGATTATATTATGAATGTTAACAAAAGCTGTGAACTAGTTAACTAGAATTCTGATTACTTTGGCCCTTTAAATAGTAATAAATAACGTAAGTAATTAAAAATGTTTTTTATTGCTAAACCTTTCATTGATGAAACTATTGGAAAGAGTTTTAAAAATTTGTATAACTATGTCACAGTACTAGTTTTGACTGGTTATAAGTTTTGCCTGCAACATATATACAAAAAGAAACTGTATAATTTCCTTTTTACAATTTTTCAAGATTTTAATTTTATTGGCTGCAAATGACTGTTTTTATTCAGACAAACACACAATGCAATGAAGTAATAGATAGTCATATATAATAATAGTCATTTACGCTTAAAGTTTCATTCATTTATTATTATTTATAAAATATATAATAATGCATTTAATCGAAAGTTTTTGACATGTGAGAAAATACCATAATTATTTCCAATAACATGAAGTCTACAATTAGAAAGTTTAATATTTTTGTCCAAAAACATGTGTCGACGACTGTACCCCATTTTACGTTAGTATGTAGAAGTTTACATTAAAATTTAATGGTTTTCTAGGTCAAAAGTCAAGCAAAAATTGGACTGATATTGGGCACTATTTCAAGCACAATTTTTTGAGACGTAAATTATACCTATAGCTCGTTCGATATTCGCGCACTGAGGTGAGTATGCTGGGCGTAGAACCTACGCCCAGCATACTCACTGAACGAAGCCTATAACTCCGAAGTTATTCGAGCACTGTTTTTTCTTTTTGGGCACCGTTTGGCACTATTTGGGAACTATTTTTTGAAGTATGAATTATGTTTGAAGCGTATACAGATTCTCCGGACGGAGGTGAGTATGCTGGGCGAAACCTTCGTCCAGCATACTCATCGAACTATGGCTATAACTTCGCAAGTACAAGAGCACTATTTTTTTCCTTTGGGCACTATTTAGCACTATTTCAGAACAGTTTTTTGACATTCATGAAATATCAGGATTCCATGGTGAGTATGCTGGACGAAGGGACACCTTTCCATCAACATTTATAAATTATATTCAGTAAATTTGTATTCAAAATAAGTTTCTGTTTATTTAACTATCGATTACGAACACATATTGTAGTGTATTTTAATATAGGTATTGTTTAAACGGTATTACATAATTAGTTTTTAGCATTTGATTGATCAATATTATTGTGGGGCTTGTTTTACTCTTTTTTTAGTGTGCAGTCGGGTATTTTGTTTTTTTAATAATAATTTTTTTATTATAAATCTATGGGAGCTTTTCTTTTAAGTCTTTGGAATTTTGTGTCGTTTTTCATTAAATCCATGGCCAATGCATTCGGATGTGTATCAAGTCTTTTTCTGTAGGAGCTCATAGAGTGCTTGATTTCGTCTTTAACTGTTCGAATTTTAAGATCGTGGTGTAACTGTTGGTTTGAAACATACCAAGGAGCATTTGTGACTAATCTAAGCATTTTCGATTGAAACCTTTGCAGTATTTCGATATGAACAATCTAACACTGAAACAATATTTCAAATTGGACCAGTTGCAATATTTCCCGATGTTAGCGCGTTCAAAATAAACAAACTCTTTAGAATCTTAATTTATATATCAGTATAGATATAAGCCAATAACAGAGAGGTCACTATTATGTCTTAAAGCAGTATTATTTCGAGAGTGGAGAAGTGATGGCACTAAACGAACAATAAATAACTATTTAATCAATGTTTGTACATAATAAGACAAGTATTACTGTGTGTAAATTTCAAGCGCCTACATGGAAGCAGGAAAACATTTCAGTCCTACTTCCTGATTGACAAATCAACACTATTCTTTTGTTTTAACAATGCCAATGCGCATAGTAATTACCAAAGCTGTGAGGAAGTTATTGTGGAAATTTGAAGTAAGGTAGACCAAATAATACTGCTTTAAAGACATTATAGTACGGAGGCAGGGGCTACCATGACCTTAAATCAGTTTTATATCCAGTGCGGAAAAAGGACAGCGCTATATGAGTCGTCTAGCGCCATCACTTTCCCACGCTAGAATAATACTGCTAAGACATGATGGTAACACAGATGTAGACATCTTACTAAAGAAAAGATTTAGTAATCTATGCTAAAGGTTAGCTCAGTCGGTTTTATTAAAACCAGTACTTACGAGTTTCTATTGCACATTTGATTTTAACGGCAGAGACGTCCTTGTTATGATGATATATGAAAGTAAATATAAGAGACTGCAATTTCTGTCACTTTTTTTTTCGCTTTTAGTCAACGTCATCTATAAAACTATTCAAATTTAAAAATACTCCTATAAACACGAGACATTCTGCTTTTTTTACCTACCTTCATATTGTTCATAAAAAGCAATATTTTGAAACTGCTTTTTAATGTAATCTAGAAGATAAATAGCAAAACTAAATAACTAATATCCACAGTATGATTTTTTTTTACCTACCTTCATTATAAAGTAAAATTATTCCAGTGTTTGATAAGTCTTTTTAAATGCTACATTTTATAACAAGTTCCTAAATTAATATACATTTAAGATCTCCATTAATTGTTTCGACTTCTAGTTGCTAACGAAAACCTGAAGACCTTGAAATAGTAAAGTTTATTTCCTGGGTGAATGGCCAATGTTCACAGTACAGACGTTTCATATCAAAATGTAGTGATGTATGAAATTAACATTAACTAAGTAGTTACATTTTAATTCAATTAATTAAATTAGACTTCAAATACCGGAATTAAAAGTAGTCTAAGTTTTATTAGGTTCAGTAGGTACATGAATATATTACTTACCTTAAAACTTATTATGTACAAACCATAAATTGACTCGATTCTCTTTAGCATAATTTAGTACTGCAAAATACGTCCATACTACATAACCACACGTGTTTCTATTTCTTTGGTGAATTGCAATGATCTGTTTTAATAATATCCGACAATGAAAACAATGGAAAGTACATAGTTTGAAAAATATACCAGCGTGTATGGATTGACCGTTTTCAAATATAACTGCTTATTATAAGCGGTAGCAATGAGGATGTTTCTAGTTTCAGTACGGTCTATAAATATAATATGTTTGTCATCACAATAAGCCGCACGTTAAAACGCAGTATACTTTTGTGAGGAAATTGCCTCAGTAGTCATGCAAATTATAATTCCTACCGTTCAAAAATCACTTCTTAAATGAAAGCTGCGTACTCTGGAATTAACAGTTAAATGGGGTGTCCTGATACCCCATTTAATGGTGCGTCTTTCAATTACTGAAAGACTTTCAAAGGGGGTAACTAGTTTTCAGTTTATCTGTTACTAACTGCTTGTATAAGAATTGGGCCATAAAATAATAGCTAATGTTACTAGAGGATAGTTATAAGGTTTCTAATGATGTAAGTAATTATTTTTTAAATCGGTCAAGTAGTTTCTGATTTACCGTACCAAACAAAAAACTTTTGCAAAATGAGCTAACAATTCAACATTCAATCAATTGATCTTAATAGTTACCAAAAACATATACATACTACTAATTATATGCAGTTGTAAACACTGCAAGGTCGCTGTAATGGCCGCCTGCCAAACACTAATATATTTGGTACATAATATTTGGTACGGTAATTGTGACCAACTGAACGCTTTCCGTCAACGAACATGGTATAAATTGATAATGGTTTTATTTCTGGAGATAGGGAAGACTGAACTATTGATATCTTATATGTATAGTTATGCAGTCTCATAGTTTGTTATTATAATTTACAGAAATAACGTTCCTTTATTGGGCTTTTTATAATTATTTCAAACATAGATAATACCATAGTACCTATAAAGAGCTTATCATACGGTAAAATTATGTACCCTCATTATTATCTATACGTAAGTCGTCTTTAATCAAGCAATCTAAGCCTTTACTCATAAACCAATCTTTTGGTAAGATTATAAATAAATTTGAATATGTCCTATGTACTAAGAATACAAGATTAGGACGGTGTCGTTACCCAAAATACAATACGTAAAATCCATACATCAATGTCCACATTCCTTCCAATCTAGGCGCCCGATAATGACAAATTTCTGTTATCAGTCAAGATGCCAAGGTGTTATCAAATCAACATTTGTTATATAGATACTTTGATATGGAAGGAAAAATTGACGCACTAGCGTAGAATTAAATACTTGATGCAGTGGCGCCTGGCTAACAGCATTTTATGGCAGGGTAAAGAAGTGTCACCTAATAGAGTAAAATGATATCGTACAAATAAGTTTGGTGCTAGAATTAAAAAAATGATTTCGTCAGCATATTGTGTGTTAAGTTATAAATTGTTGGTACATAGCTGTAGGGTTTTGGGCATTCTGGGTGAAGCTTCCTCTGTCACCAAATTTTGACTGGCAACCTAGTCGATATATATTCTCCTAATTAGAATTATACATAAAACTTTGGTTTAGCAAATAAACTGTGAATTGACTGATCCTGCAGTGGAATGTTAGATTATTATCGGAATTCCAAACAGCTCAATGATTGTAATTACGTATATAGTCATAATTTCTTATCCAATAGTTCTTACTAAGCTCGCTCTTTAAAATTTTTAACCATAGTATCGTAATCTAACACCATTTCAAAAGTATCAACTTCATATTCATGTTGTCAGGTTTGGCTCCGAACCATATCTATTTGTAGATAATGAGTTTTTGCCAAAATAGTCCCTCGTTATACATACCTAACAGCTTATCGTAATGTTATTTGATCTAGATTTCCATTAAGGTAGATTAAATAATAATAACTTGTGATAAACTATTGGTGGCTATAATTACTAACGTTATTGGAACGCCTTTTAATCTCTCGTGCACAATTATGTTTATTTAATTAAGTATTTGCGTTTGCGAGCTATGGTGCCACAGACAGACACACAAAACACACATAGCGGTCAATGGTCATCTCTTCTTGCGTTGGGGTTAATAAAATACTACATTCTCTTAACCGTAATTAAACATTGAGTATCCCTTTATACGCACTTTTAAAGAAATAGATCGTGTAAATACCGGAAATACCGCTCATTTTCGAGTTCGGCACATACTGGAAGAGGCTTTTTTTAGTCCTCGCAAAGCAAAAATGTACTTCATTCAAGATTTAACAAGCGTCTATTTTCACATCTACAATGTACACAAGTAATATTGGCATTGATAGAAAGTTTAGAAACCCGTCTTATCACTACATAGGAGAGAAAATTCCTAAACAGATAGCTAAGATTCTTGCTATACAGGGTTACAGGAAAAGTCGATGTAGATCCGTTAAGGGCATGTAGTACACATCATTTCTGAATGATTTCACTATGTAACCCCCCATCCTAAACTTAACCGTTTTCGAGATATTCGAGTTTTAATTTTTTTTATGAAAATGCCCAATTTTTCGGCTATACAATTGAATATTTTGAATATTTTTGACTCTTATGATTATTTTTTTTGTTTTTTACATGAAGATTGAGATGCTTAATTACCTCAATGACTAAAATTGCACGTAAGTTAACTATATAGGTCATTGTAGACGATCGAAACTTAAGAAAATAAGTACAAATTATAAAAAAATATTTTTCTTTTCTGGATATCTCAAAAAATTATTATGGCACTTGCTCTGCAGATGTGCTTAAAAACATCAACATTTTATCAGCTATCCAACGAGGTATAACAACCTAGGGTTGTATTTAAACTCATAGAAAAAAACATAGTTGAAAAGGTTCAGGTCGTAGGTCTAACGGGTCCCTCGGCTATTGTCCTTCAAGTTAATCCGGTGCATGTGAGCGAGATAACTTTCGATTTATGCAGATGAGAGTGAGAAAAATAATGTGCAAAAACAAGTTTGGGGATACAACATACCCATTGTTTTGTATTTGGTCGTTTGTTTGCTTGCCATCCATTTTAGTCTACTCATGCGATTCGTCCATGGTAGATGCGAATTATTGTGCTTTCGGATTCCCACACGACTTATGTGTGTGACTCAGGTGACCTACTAATGATCTCCCATTACAATTACTGCGGGACATGTGGTTTCAACATGATGGCTGCCCTGCTCATTTCAGAAGAAGTGTTAGGGAATGGTTGGACACTAACTATCCTAACAAATGGATTGGACGAGGTGGGCCTTTACCCTGGCCACCCAGATGTCCCGACCTGACCCCCATTGATTTTTATGTATGGGGGCGTTCGTTTTTAACATGAAGAGCCTCGTTTACAGTGAGCCCAACCCCATATCGTCAGTGGAAGTTCTCAAAGAAAGGATAATTAATGCTGCTAACGACATAAGAAGAACATTAACCACATGGTGTAGTGAATAGTGGACTACGTGAAAGAATGAGAAAATGTGTGCGAAATAGAGGTGGACACGTAGAACATGAACTATAAAATTTTATTCAAAAACATTAGGTGATTAAATGTTATTTTGAACTGATTTATTGTTTCATTTAGCTTACTACAATCACCGACGATCTGTATGCCAACTATGAGTTGAGCGTGAGTGACTTTGTATGCCAACTAGCGTTAACAACGCACCGATTACGTTATTTTCCAAACAATAGCCAGTAACTAGTCACTTACGCTCAAGTAATAGTTGGCGTACGGTCATTATTTGTACGATCGACAATGTGAACAAAAAAATGCTATAAAACTGACTGATCTCCTAGGTCAGGATAGCGGGATATCGATGGATGCATGAAGGTTGTACCTAGCCGAGGGAGGCCTATGTTCAATAGTGGAAGCCAGAGTAGGCTGAAATGATGATGCTGAACTTAAGTCAAATTAATTAGATTAAATAAGGACTATTTATTCTGACTGCCATGTAGCCTTAGAAACTAAGTTTCACCTTTGAGGTTAATAAATACCCTAGAGTGTTATACCTCGTTGGATAGCTGATAAAATGTAAATGTTTTTAAGCACATCTGCAGAGCAAGTGCCATAATAATTTTTTTAGATATCCAGAAAAGAAAAATATTTTTTTATAATTTGTACTTATTTTCTTAAGTTTCGATCGTCTTCAATGACCTATTTAGTTAACTTACGTGCAATTTTAGTCATTGAGGTAATTAAGCATCTCATTCTTCATGTAAAAAACAAAAAAAATAATCATAAGAGTCAAAAATATTCAAAATATTCAATTGTATAGCCGAAAAATTGGGCATTTTCATAAAAAAAATTAAAACTCGAATATCTCGAAAACGGTTAAGTTTAGGATGGGGGGTTACATAGTGAAATCATTCAGAAATGATGTGTACTACATGCCCTTAACGGATCTACATCGACTTTTCCTGTAACCCTGTATATGTTACTAAGGCTGGTTGCAGAGCTTGACCGACCGTCAGTGCGTACCGTCGGTCCTGACGATACGGATCAACAATTGTATGACTATGACACTAATGCGCTTGACAATACGCGTGCGTATGGTCGGTCTAGCTATGAACGGTTTTATGAATTTCCATACTTATGGCAAGCGCGACTGACGTACGCACTGATGGTCGGTCAAGCTCTGCAACCAGCCTAATGCCTGATATCAACGTTGCCAACTTGGCATATTGTCTGTCATGTGAGCTTCACAACTTAGACCGGAACACCTCTTTTATATCTAGGGACTAGGGAAAATTAAATAGATATGAAAATATTCAATGGGTCAAAGAAAGACCTGTCTGTAAAGATATCATTGAAACAAATGTGAAAAGCATCTGCCAGGAAATAAATCAACCTTACCAGATACTAAAAACTTAATACCTACTCGTGTAGATGGTTACGGTGCATTTACATCAAATGAGCTAGAGCTAGATCAAGAGCACTCTTTCGTGATCTTTTAGAGTAAACAAAAACTCGTATTCAGTGTTGTTCAGTATTAGAACATTGCATAGAATCTTTTCGAACGCACTAAGAATGCTCTACGCCTGTTTAGACTTAAAAGATTTTGACTTAGTTGGGTTAGCGTTCGCTCGTTTAATCTAAATACACCGTTAAATAAACTGTTTTTGTTCCCTTAGCATTAATTACGTTATAGTTGTCTTTTAGGACTTTACACTTACCAGTTTGCGTTTAATTGCAAAGATACACTATTGAACTTTGCTCGTCGTGATAAATATAGAATGGTCGCCAATTTACTCTCAATTTTTATCATTTTACGTAGCGGAATTGTTGTTAATATATCGATCTATTTTTGGCTTATTGCTGGCGAAAAGTGGGATAAACATGTGGGTTAATGCTGATATTAGTGACGCTGCGCTATTATCATTTAGAAATCATTTTGCGTTTATTTCTGTAACGTAAGAAAATTCGCGAAGTACATGGAGAGAGAACGAATAGCTCTGTGTTATACATGCGAATCTTTATAATAGTAGGAAATGTAGAGAATTTTAATTACCTTAAATATGTAACTGATCTGCATTCAATACGATTATCTATACTAATATTAATAAGCTGAAGTGTGTGTTTGTTTGAACGATATAATCTCAGGAACTACTGGTCCGATTTGAAAAACTCTTTCAGTGAGATAGCCCATTTATCGCGAGGACGGCTATAGGCTATATATCATCACGCTTAGAGCAACAGGAGCGGAGCGATGCGGGTGAAACCGCGGGGCGCAGCTAGTAATTTATAGACACTGATTAACCTGACTGATTAGTTGGATGATATATTTTGCGCGCTTCACGTGTACAGTCAACTTTTAAGGCCAAATTATTTATATCCCTTTGGCGCCACTTCGTCAACAATATTTAAAAATACTTTCTTATCTCTCTTATATTAAAATCTTTGTTCGTAATATAGATAGGTAGGTATCATCTGAAAGAACTGGATAAACAAAGATAGTTATTTTTAGGTATTTTTTATTGTAACTGCGAGTGTCTAAAAATTACTGCGTCTTGTACACCTTTCAGTTCTATCGCCATATTTTTTTTTGTTTGTTGTTACTGTTCATCAATATTCAACTCTATTGAAGACTTCGATAGTTAATTATTCTGATTGCAACTTTACAAAGTTGAAATCTGATAATATTAGAATGCATGTGAAATAAAATATATTATACACAGAAATTAGAAACTTCTGAACTTTATAAACCTTGTTGTAGGAATCTTGGAAAATTTTATTTGGAATTTTGCAAATAAAAGGGCTACCTACTAGATTTTATGATTGTTAAACTAATGCGACGGAACTATAGTAAAGCACGTCTTCAACTAAAACTAAGTTTTAGTATTTTGGACATTAAAATATTTATTACTTAACTGACTCGAGAAAATAATATTATCCTGTTTTCGCATATTCTCTATCTTGAGAAGTTTTAACAATAAGTAGTACCTGTTTGCAATTTCCAGATTTTCACTTGATATATTTTCTTTCATCTGATTGAATTGATTTTGTCGTACATACCTACCTTACACGTATATTCAATATTGCCGTGACCAAGAGAACCAAGAATTCTATATTATATCCTACTAAGTACTAATATTATAAATGCGAAAGTTTGTATGGATGTTTGTTACTCTTTCACGTAAAAACTACTGAACCGATTACAATGAAATTTAGCACATATATAGAGGGTAACTTGGATTAACACATAGGATAGTTTTTATCCCGGAAATCCCACGGGAACGGGAACTATGCGGGTTTTCCTTTGCAAAGGCGGGCGAAGCCGCGGGCGGAAATCTAGTAATATATACAGAACTATATCTCATTCTTTAACTGTATCTTTAACCTATTTATAAACATTATCTTTATAAATGGTGTCAAGTTTACGTGCAAATCGTGATAGTATTTAATGATAAAATGTTATACCTACTTCATATTATACGTAAGCGTCCAGGCTATCAAAGAACGCAAGTCTAGATAGATAACCTAGGTATCTAGGTATAAGAGAGGGAAGCTGGTCGATAATGCGCAGTGCGATGCAGTGTTGCGCATTTGTATATTTATGTAATAGGTATTATTATAGACTGGATTGTTCCTGGTCATCTTTTATGTGAAAAGAACTGTAGACAAAGACTAGAGACACGACTTTTGTATCAATCCATACTTAATATTATATAAATGCGAAAGTAACTCTGTCTGTCTGTTACTCAATCACGCCAAAACTACTGAACCAATTTGCATGAAATTTGGTATGGAGATATTTTGATACCCGAGAAAGGACATAGGCTACCTTTTATTGCGAAATATGTACCACGGGCGAAGCCTGGGCGGACCACTAGTATATTATAAACTCATATAATATCAGCCCAAAAGGGTATTTCTATATGTGAAGTTCTTTATTTGGAATATAATGAAGGAATACATATTTTGATAATTGTTTCGTACCTACTGTGACAGAATATCCTAAATGTTATGCCAAAGATTACGATCCAGACTACTAGAAAAATTCTGTATTATAAGTGCATTTTTCGTTTCTCCATGAAAACTGGTCACAGTACATAGGTATGTAAAGTGGTTTTCTGTTGTCTCGGCGGTGAAATAAATGTCTGAAGAATACATACAACTACAATCAAAGATTACACAACTATCGAGTTCTATAAAATGCATGTATCATAATTTATACCTGTATTATTATGTCTTTAACTAGGTCACTCACTATATCATGTTTTCTTTTGTTAGTACCTTATACAGAATTTCCATTGGCTTCTACTTTTCCTTGAATTATAGACGGAATCCATACAAAATTAAAAAGACGTGTGGCACTCGGGGACTGCATGCCGCGGTAAAGCTATTGCATAGCAAGCCTTCAAGCCACACCTCCGTGCCCGTCGGAGTGGAGAGCGTGAGGTTTTTTCGTTACGGAATTTCTCGATTCGGTCCCCGCGCTCAAGGCCCGCGATAGAAGCTATGCAATAGCTTAAAATAAAATATTTATAATATGTATTAATTTAGTTACTGTATATCTGATTAGTTGAAAAAGGAATTTTAGAGGTTCTTGTCGAGTCTTCTCTGTGAAAACTGCTTTCCGAACTGGTGGGAAATTTTAACTACCCATTTGAAAGCGCTTCTAAAGGAAGTCTAGTTGAAACAAGTAAATGTTTTAGTTCGTAATGTGTTTGTAAATTCATTCAATACGCATTAGCATAGTTTAATGATGAAACATCGGCGACATAATGTTGGACAAAAATAAATCATCACATGACTGCTTTGTTCCGCTACGGTCTAACAATAATGAGTGCTCGAACCTGCTATGTATTAAATAAATTGTGTAATCTATACTAATATTATAAAGCTAAAGAGTTTGTTTGTTTGAACGCGCTAATCTCGGAAATTACTGGTCCGATTTGAAAAATTATTTCTGTGTTAGATAGCTCATTTATCGAGGAAGGCTTTATTATATCATCACGCTACGACCAACAGGAGAGGAGCCACGGGGGTGAAACAGCGCGGAGCAGCTAGTTATTATTATAATAGAATCATTATTTTGGTTAATAGTTTAGTTTATACCTTGAATTAACGAATGAATAAATATGAAATCTCGACGCAAATAGTCTTGAGTTTAAAATTTTTTTAGAGGTGGAGGGTGCTTTTGGTTCTTTCACGCCGCGGCCGCAACGGAACAGAGTACATACTTTTTTAAGTTTTATTTAAGTATATAGTATTCTATATACTTATTTATATGGTCTGATAAAATTTAAAAAGCTTTTAAGTTGTGTCTTGTGTTTAGAGATAGGATAAATTGTAAAACTGCGCTTTGCTTCAAAAATGAGTTACAAAGTGGAAGATACGTGTTGTCATTTTTGCGTCCACATTGCTATTTTGGTTTCACGAACACTGGCTCAATCAGCTGACCGCCAAAAATTTGCGCGTTGCAATAAAATGTCCCGAAATAAATATTTATTTGCGTTATTTTCGTTAATATCAATGGCCTTTTTGATTTTATTGGCGGTGGGAAATTTGAATTTGTCTTCACTATCTAATCTATGCTTTAATTTTATCAAGAGTAAAGATTTTATTTGTCACGATTTAACTTGAAAACGGCCGTACTTGAGCGATTTAAATTATTAAAATTCGTTGATCATATTTTGAAAGTTTAATTTTTACCGCGTATCATTCTTTTTTTTACCTGGGCTGAGCTTGTCCCAGCGACTACTATTATAGATTTAAGAAAATATCAGACATATAGTTTAATATATTATTACCTAATTTGAGTAGGTCCTTACATATACTTTCTTTATTGTCTCAATTTTTTTCTTTTCCTGTAATAATTTCTAGAACATTTATTTAGCTATCAGTTTGATTATCTTATCAATTGCTTATTTATTCGATAAATCCGCAAAATACAATTGATTTCGCCATTTGTTAGTGCGGAATAAAATACATCGGTGAGCGTTAGCAAATATTTTTGTTCTAATATTATATTAGTTACAATATTTTATATATAAAAATCAATGCCACTTTTCGTTGTAATTCCATAACTCGAGAACGGCTGAACCGATTTCGATAATTCTTTTTTTATTATATTCCTTGAAGTACGAGGATGGTTCTTATGTAGAGAAAACGTGAATATGTACCACGGGCGAAGCCGGGGCGGACCGCTAGTATTTTATATATATCTTGTGTAAAAAATACTTTATTCAGAAATAGTAAAAGTGATATCTATAGGTGCAGACTGTAGTGTTGGTGTGCCTGTATTGCATTATTCTCCACTTATTTATCTTAGGGCCGATTTTTCAATCCATAGTAAAAACTTATCCGCCCAATAAAGTATTACACGACAACATTAAAATGTCACCCGTAAACTGTCAAATACGGCCAAAGCAAAGAATACACTTTTGAAATGGTAGTCTAGTAACTAGAACTACGTTATTCGACGAATAAGTATTAACGAAGGATTGAAAAATCAGCCCTTAATATAAGTTATTGCATTCAATACAAACAATAAGATAGGGATGGTCAGTCAAATTAATGTATTTTTACGTGACGTAAGAACATTAAATAATAATAATTACAAGCTAAACAAAAGAATTTTATTTATCGTTATCTCCATAACACGATCAATTATTTTAAATGGCACTACTATTAGTTTAAACAAGCTTATATTTCCAAAATATTAAATCATTTTTTCTTTTGTCCACAGCCAGCGAGTCGTGAAAAAATGGTGTCGAGATCAGCCCTAGCTCTTGCCGCCATCGGTCTTGGTGTTTCAACTTTCAGCGTCCGTCAAATGATCCTCAGCCAATCCAGGAGGTTTTAGCCCAACCACAGACTAAAAAGTTCTACATTAGAACATCTGTAGGTCCGCCATTTTGATTGTCAGCATGGAGACACGAAAAATGCACACTTCTTAGATTTTTGTTCTCCATTTCAGTATTTATTTGTGATTGTGTAAACGAAAAAAAAATTGTAAAAAGCGAAATGTAAAAAAGCGTAATTTATTTTTTTTTATTTTTTTTGCGCGATTGTGTACTCCACCGATTATTTTTTTTAGAAATAAGTCTCCGTTTGGGTGGTAGTATGAGTATGGCTGAATGGTACCTTGCAACCGTTTTATTTTGTGATGGAAACCAAATAAATATAGTCAATAAGGTTTTTGTGTTTTATTTTATACCTCTATTACCTTTTACCTATGAAAATAAATAGGTCAAACCTATTTTAAGAAAAATATCTTATTGTATTCTCGTTAATTTTTCGTACATAGCAATAAAAACATATAAAAGAATTCAATTATTATCTATTGTGAATATAAACAAAAAATACTCCTGTACCTATATTATATGAACAAGTAACATCTAGTTTGTATGGATGTATGGATGTTTGTTACTCTTTCACGTAAAAACTACTGAACCGATTACAATGAAATTTAGCACACATATAGAGGGTAAATTGGATATTAACACATAGCGGCCGCGGGCGGAAATCTAGTAAGCCAATAAAAATAACTGAAATCTTTACTATCTTTTTTGGCTTTAAAGCAAAAGCTACCTACATACCTAGTAGACGAAATTTGATGTTTTTAGCCGTCCTCGATGTATGGGCTTTGTAGCAACGAAATGAATTTTCCAATTGGACCTCAGATTAGCGCGTTCAAACAAACAAACTTTTTAGCTTTATAATATTAGTATAGATTAGAATATAGATCTATTCTAATCGATCGTATAGATTATGAAAGAACCTATAATTTTTTTAACCGACTTCAAAAAAAGGAGGAGTTTATCAATTCGGCCGGTATATATATACATATTTTTTTTATGTATGTACATCGATTACTCCGAGGTTTCTGAAGCGATTTACGTGATTCTTTTTTTGTTCGATGCGGGATGGTGTCGAATTGGTCCCATAAAAATTTTATTCGGCTAGGCCCAGTAGTTTTTATTTTATGAGCATTTTTGTCTGTACTCGATGACGTAAATTATTGGAATGTAGCAAGTAACTTTGATACACTTCCCGGTAACCGATTGAGCTAAAATTTTGTATACCTACGTATGTAAATTGGATAGCGATGAAACATAGAGCTGATTTGATGATGGAATCGGAAGGTGGCCATAGGAACTCAGTAATATATTGACTCAACTTTATCGAGTGTGGGCTCGTTTGATTCGTGTTGAAAATTTCATTAAAAAGTATTAAATAAAATTAACTGCGTTAAAAACAACCTACTTCAAAGTCGGTGCCAAACACTATAAGCTGGTAACTTAGTTTTAAGCACGTGCACCGACATCAAACCTTTTTAGTAAATAGCACATCTAAATAATAATATGTAGTAGGTAATTAATAATATCAAATCTTTTTTATTTTTTACTTTTCCGTTTCTGAAGTCGGTTGTTTTTAACGCAGTTTATTTTATTTAATGTGACAAACTTGTTGGAATGCTTTGCAATCATACTAGGCACAAGCTTGTAGGTACCTACGTTTTTTCTGCGTGCGTTCGTATATTCAAATTCAAACTGTTCTATGTAGTTAATGCCGGGGACTTAAAACTACATAATAAAATAAATTTCACAAAAACCCGTCCCAAAAACTGGACAGCAAAATTGTTAAAAATAAAAATATGATATGATACTAATTGTAACGGTACATTTACATCAAACGAACACTGAGCAAGAGCATTCTATCGTGATCTTTGAACAGTGTTCAGTATTAGAACATTGCATGGAATCTTTTCAAACACTTAAAGAACGAAATAATGCTCTACGCTTGTTTATACTAAATGAATTTGACAGTTGGTTTTAAATGAGCATTCGATCGTTTGATGTAAATGCACCGGAAGGAGCCCTATCCGTCCTATGCACAGAACAGTAAAAACAAAACCTCTTCTGTGGTCCTATCACGTCCTATGCATTTTTTATTGAATGTACAGAATTGAAGTCTTCTAGTTTTATTGTAGGTTTGATTATCCTTTCTAATATTATAATTACCTAAGTAACTTAGGTCCAACATATTTTTGAGACCAGTGAAAGGATATAGGATAGGTTCTAACTATGCGGAGTTTCCTTTCAATATGCGAGCGGAAAACTAGAATCAGGTAAGCACACTGTATTATTATTTACTAGGCACATCAAAATAATGCCATCTTAACATGCATAAAAGCTTATCGTAAATAGTTCAAATAGGGATAAAATGAAACACAAAATAAAATTCTAAATATTAATTAATTTCATACTATTATTTGAATTAACAAAAATGCTGACAAATATAAACTTAACAATAGGCATATGAAGGTACAAAATGTTCATACAAAAAATACTCCAAATTGTTGTATTTTTAAATTTGATATTTTTTATAAATTTGCAACTGGGATCTTCAACATGTCAAGAAATTATCATATAGGCCAACATATTATGGACAATTTTTTCTCTTATTCACTTCAAATCATAACATTAAATAAATCAGAAAAATTTTATACAGAGATGTACATATTTTTTTTTAATTACTGCTTGCATTTTACTGCATATTCTTAAAGATTATACAATACTATTAATTTATATTATCTAATGATTGAACGTTGATGGAGTTGTAAAAAAATTAAGGTACCTAAGTTTAATTCAAAAGTCAACAATCAAAAATTAAAACTTTGTGCACAGATAACAAAAAATATAATATTTTATACAACAAAAATGCAAAACTTCAACAAATCTAATTTAAAAAAGGATAAATGCAGTGTAAGTACAAACATATTTAAGAATATCGGAATTATTTTTAATAAAAAAAAATAGCGGCCGAATTGATCCTCCTCCTTTTTTTGAAGTCGGTTAAAAATGGGCAAAATCTATTTGCACATTATACCTAAATGATTTACAAAAATAGTTGATAAATATCAATTACGATTTTTTGCCATTTTAATAGATAATCAAATACCAATTAGAAAATTAGTGGACAGTTATATCTAAGCATCTAGAATACTTGCTTGTACTTTAATTATTATTGTATTAGTAATTTACTAATTATTATTCAAATTCCCTACTCTACACTACGTGTGCTTACCTACAGAATATAAACATAAAAATGAAACAAAACATTCAATTTACACAAATAATATTGTCTTATATTACAAGTGTTACGACCGACTTAACACTGACGGGTCCTGGGTTCGATTCCCGGTGGAGACGAAGAAAAAAAATGTCTCACTACTACTTACCTACCTACCTACTTGTCCCTAAAGAAAATCGATCAGTGAAACAGATGTATAATGCATCTGCCCCTTACCCCACTAGGGGACATGGGACTTCATTTTAACGAAAGTTTACAAAGTCAGGCATTAATTACTAAATTTTATGATCAACTATAATATATTTTTTTTTATCAATTTTATATAACAAATGTGCGCATTACTACAGCACTTACATCAAGAGAAGTATTTTTATATAAGCCAATAGTTATTTAAGATAGGAAAATGGGAATTTATTAAGAATTACTTTATACCACACGTCATACATCATGAAAACATTGCATTAACAAAAAATACCTATGTCAAAATTAATACTACACTCGCATACAAATCATAACAAATATACATTTTTGTAAGTTTATCATCAATTAACAATAAACTCGCAAACAATTCATACTCGATTCATAACAACACAACAAAATAAACATTCGAAAAACCGCCAACCAACTTTGACGTAAACAACTGACGTTTGACACTGACGACCACAGACAACAAAACACACGCGCATAGACAATAAAGGTCCAGTAAGACGATACTATATTGGGAAATGACAGTTAGGGATTCAAGGACTCTGAAAAGCTATAGAGATGTCCTTGAAAACCTCACGCTATGCGCGCTTGAAGTACTGCTCGTCTATGCGTTTGGCCAACGCGACGAGGCTCTCGTGCCTTCGGACGGTCTCCGCTAGTTTCCTACACGGCAGGCGCGTGGTTATTATTGTGAATACGTGGCCAAAGACTAGCGCGTCTAGCTCCGTTGGTCTGGAAAGAGAAAAATAATATTAAACGGATAATCTAATTACAAATTAATAATTATCATAAATTAATATATATAATATAGCTAATATATTATATACCATGATAACTATTGCAAAATTTATTTTACACAGACTATTGATTGATAAAACCTATGTTAAACATAATATCTAAACTATATGTATAAGTTATTTTAGTGCTAACGTACATATAAAACAGTAAATAAGTAATTGTGTTAAAATACCACATGTATAGTTTAAATTAATTAACTCGGATAGTATATAAATGCCTACTCGTCATAAATCGACATATTAAATGATGAAGAGATCGTATTTTTTGTCTATACCTATATACTCGACATTAATGAAACCAAAGCAACGTTAAAAGTAAAATCTAAACAAATCGCTTCTCACCTTATCTATTCAATATCCCTCAGTAATCGTATATCATACAAAAACAATTACGAAAAGCAACTTTTAATTAAAACAACATGAATTTTATCAGAACACACAAAGTTAAATTAATTTCCATCACAATTAATACTTGAAATGTATATAGGTAAGTGGTTAAAAGAACGTGACAAAGATATTTTAGCGTAAAAAAATAATATACAGTAGTTAGTAGCATAACATGTCATATAAGACTGAAACAAACAAAAAAAAAATATTTCACGATAAGTGAAGTCCCGTGTCCCCATAGTGGGGTAAGGGGCAGATGCATTATGCATACATCTGTTTCAATATTCTCTGACAATATTTCACGATAAACTACTAATATTGCCTACTCAGTCTTTGTTTATATTATCGTCCCCAAATTATACAGTTTATTGCATAAATCGATCAAAGACACGACAAATGGCTTCTTTTTATAATATGAGGCTTTTAAAACCGCCAAAATACCCTTGTCAGACCGTATTCTAAGGGCTACCGCGCAAGAGCATCTTTTGTCTCCGCAACTATTTTGTCTCTCCCATCAACTCTATGGGCTAGTAAGAAAGTGCGCGCACGTAGCGACGCAACTCCCCATAAAGTTGATGGGAGACACAAAATAGTTGCCGAGACAAAAGTTGCTCTTGCGCGCTAGCTATAAATAACAGGCACAAATAAAAATAAACTAATCAATATCAGCAACAAGGAGTGGACTAAAGAAACCAGCATTGTCTTGTTTTAGCGACTTCAAGAAGCTGGCAACACTCATTTCATCGTTAGCGTCCATTTTTAATGTAGAATCAGACCCTGAAAGGTGATATTATTTTATTCGACCTCTCTCTCAATAAGAAAAAGAATAATTAAATCGAAATTTCCTGTAGTTTGAACCAATTTTTGTATGTGACATTCTTATCTATTCCGATTCCAACATGAATTATAATTTCCAAGTTCAATTGAATATGTCAAAAGAGGTTATCACCCCTATAATGTTGCCAGTTAAAAATAGCATTTTTTTTAGGGTTCCGTAGCCAAAATGGCAAAAACGGAACCCTTATAGTTTCGTCATGTCCGTCTGTCCGTCTGTCACAGCCGATTTACTCGGAAACTATAAGTACTACAGTGATGAAATTTGATGGGAATATGTGTTGTATGAACCGCTACAAAAATATGACACTAAATAGTAAAAAAAAGAATTGGGGGTGGGGCCCCCCATACATGTAACTGAGGGATGAAATTTTTTTTTTCGATGTACATACCCGTGTGGGGTATCAATGGAAAGGTCTTTTAAAATGATATAAAGTTTTCTAAAAAACATTTTTCTTAAAGTGAACGGTTTTTGAGATATCAGCTCTCAAAGTCGTAAAAAGTATGTCCCCCCCCCCTCTATTTTTATAACTACGGGGTATAAAATTCTAAAAAAAATAGAGGTGATGCATGCTAATTAACTCTTTCAACGATTTTTGGTTTGATCAAAGTATCTCTTATAGTTTTTGAGATAGGTTGATTTAACTGTAAATAATAAGTTTATTATATTTGCTGCTACGGAACCCTTTGTGCGCGAGCCCGACTCGCACTTGGCCGGTTTTTTTACTTGAACCAAAAATTAAATTAAAAATATAGACCATGCAATAGAGGTCAATTATAAATACAAAAAGAAAAACGTAAAAACCTCTAGAAAATTCCAATCGAGACACACTTGACTTCACAGACGTTTTATTTTCAATACTTGAATTGCTCTTAGTTTTACTTCCGCTTTCATTATCTATTGTAACCGTTGGCCAACTGATAAAAAAATCAATAAATAAATAAAAACAAACTTATTCGAAATAACCTACTGTTATGCAAATATGTATTAATCTGTTACTTTATAGGGGCATTATAAATGTTGTAATCGCAAGAATTGAAAAATGTATATCGGTGTTGTTTAATTAGATTCAATGGCGTTGTATTTACGATATTAATTTGTTTATACATTAATAACCATAATAAACTTATTAACCTCAATAACAAATCACATATTAAGTCCATTATTAATCCATACTCCATACTAATATTATAAATGCGAAAGTAACTGTCTGTCTGTTACTCATTCACGTCTTAACTACTGAACCAATTTGCATGAAATTTTGTTTCGAGATATATTGATACCCGAGAAAGAACATAGGCTACTTTTTACCCCGGGAAATAGAACAGGTTTTATCCCGGAAATCCCACGGGAACGGGAACTATGCGGGTTTTTCTTTGAATGCGCGGGCGAATCTGCGGGTGGAGAGCTAGTATTGAATATATTAATACAAACAAAATTACCTAGATACATTATTATCACCAACATTCATTACTTCCGACGCCAAATGTTTATCTGTGACCAAACCATTGCTATCATCTTCTATAATCTGTATCACATCTTCAGTAGTGGCCACAGACACACTATTCTCATCTATGGTATCTAGAAACTCGTTGACACGTATGTAACTCTTATCTATGGTCGGACAAGGAATGAACTCGAAGTTGCTTATGTCCTTCTCATAGACAATCTCGTCTACATTATCTATGACTTCGTATAGAATATCCGTTATGAAACTGTGCGAGTCTTTTAGCTCGTTATAATTATTTTGACCGTCATATTCGCATATAATGTTCCCTTCTTTAGACGTCATTATGATCACTTGTTTAGAGGCGAACGGTTTAAAACCTGAATTAAATGTATGTTAAGATAAATATTAATATTTATAGATAAGCTTAAGATAATATTTAAAGATAAAGCTAAAGATGACTAAAATAAGTCTGTTAGTTAAATTACATTATTTTAACCAATTACTGATTAACTAAATCTAAAAATCACCATTTTACATCACCGAATATTCACACCAAAACTACACTCATTTATGCACTATAAAAAAGGCCAAAAATGCGTACAAACTGCGTAATTTTATTTTTGAAATCATTATTGCAACCGATATTACTAACATATTTAACCCTTATTAAAAAAAGCTACAAACTAACCATAATCTAACCAACTACCTTCATAATCCACCCAACTACCCTCATTTCCTACAAAAAAAAAATCAAAAAATCAATCAAATATTAACCAAAAACGTCCTTATTGTACACAACGCTATCCTTGCTTATACTGCGTATGCACATTTTTGACCGTTTAGTACGAGATACGGCTCGTTCGGGGGAAACCCTTCTTGAGGATAGCTGGCAACCCTGTGTGACTAGATATTCTTCTTGCGGCTGTGTAGTTATTCATTTGTGTGAAAAAAATACATATTTAATGTCACTAACTACTCAGTAATACATAGTATTTGCTTGAGATTTTTCAAATCTTAAAGTTTACAAAAAAAAATTTTTTTTTTCAATATATCTTCTATATCTGTCTCTTATTTCTATATTACTTATTAAATAGTAAATACAGAAATTCATCAAAAAAAGAATTTAAGTTTCTTTTATTTTAATAAAATACATTTCGGACAAATTATTAAAAAAACTCCTTGAGCTAACTACATTATAGATACCTACTTCTGACACACTATATTACAAACATACAGACAGACAAATAAAATTTTCACTATACAGCTTGTAACAAACTTAAAAAAAGAACGCACCGTCAATTTCATCATAGTCAAATTGGTCATCCGTCTGACGTGACGCAATAGACAACTTGTGATGGATTTTATCATAAGTGTAGCTTTTGGACCGTTAGCTGATAGTAAGGCTCGTATATGTCCATATACTAGAGCATCTAATGGAGTCGGTCTATAGGGAAAAGGAAGGGAAGTAATAGGAAAAGGGAATATCAATAGTTTAATTATTATTCTTAGTCACTACATAGTATAAAAAAGAGCGTGTGCCGAGCACACGTGTCAGAAGTGAAACTTCTTTGGCAAGATTCAAAGATACCTAAAACGTCGCCTTACTACATGACGTGACGGTATTGCCATGACGCGCCTAAAGAAGTTTTACTTCAAAAAGTCATTTCCCGTTATCTGTCCTTATGTATGCTTAGATCTTTAAAACAACGCAACCGATTTTGATGCGGTTTTTTTCAAAAAATAGTGTTACTCGTGAAATATTTAAGTATATCTTTATCACGATAAAACTGTTGGACAGATTTTGATGACACTTTATACATGAGCAATAGAAATACTTGATTTTGCCCGCAGGTGAATCCGAACGGCATAGCCTAGTATTATTGTAAAAAAAGTCTACTCACGTTCCAAAGAAGTAATCCTTGTCACCCAACCTTTGACTAAGCGAATTGCAGCATTGTTCCACCTGGAATTAATAAAAATTACTTTAATTTATAAGTCATAGAAATTTATTTATTTTTAATCAAAATGTATCTAATGTGAAATACATTATTTTAAATAAAAATCTTGTATTTTCTAAATTATAGTCGTATTTTTTATAAATTGTGCTTGTCTGTTTCGATTTTATTGTTATTCTATCTAAAAAGATCTTTTTTAAAATCTTTTAACCGTTTGTAAGCATATTTACCAAGTAACATGATCTGTTATTTTTTGTAAAAAAAACAACAACAACTACTAACCATAAATTAGATTTAACTTGTTTTATTTTTAGTTTATAATTTTTTTTACATTAGTTGGATTTAACCGTAGATTTCAAAAATAAATAGAAAATTATTTATCTAAAAGCATAATTTCCATCAATTTCACCATACTCACATCAGCCAAAACCTGCTCCAACGTCTTATCATACCAATGCAACGCTCTCAATCTCTTCACTACACTGTTTCGTTTGGACCTCGTTTGTATCCAACCGAGCGGCCACGGGTACACGGACGAGTTGCGTATACGTGTCACCGTGTTGTATGTGTCTTGGTCTATCCACGATATATAGAGCTAGAATTGTAATAGATTATTTGCTACGGTTAAAGTGTGGAAGAAATTAAATTAAAACTTAAATTTCTTGCTGAAATAATCAGAATGTGTGAAAGTAACAAAAGTGAAACTTGCGTTATTAGTATATTTTTTATTTAAGTTCACAAGTGTTCAATTTGCAGCTTTTTTGAAACATCATACATAGAAATTATCATAACACTGTTTTATGTTTAGGAAAGTAGTTTAACAAGATCAATTCTTGTCTTCGATTTAGCGCGAACTTGTATATACACATAATATTGATTATTATCTATAGAAATAAAAATGTAAAACTCGAGAGTAGCAATTCAACAAACATTTTTTTACGTTTTTCTTAAGAAATTAAACCATAAACAGGGCAATGGGGCAGAACTATGTTTGCCAGACTAGCTAGCTAGTATGTAACATAATCTCATTTGTCATTTAGAATCCATAGCCATCTCTAAACAATAATTTAAAAAAAAATCACTCAATACACTTACCTCAGCATTAACCAGCACATTAGTGATCAAGCTCATATACGCCCTCATCTCGGCCCGCTCCTCCGTACTCAGTTTACTGCACAACGAGACCCCTTTGTTCGCAGCAAACTGTACAATCGGTTCCAACTCGGAGACCACAAACGCACCGCACTTGATAAACGGCACTCGGCCAGAGGGCGACATGAATTCAGCATTCCAACGCATTTCTACTTCGAATGGTAGGTTGCACATCTGAAAAAATATGTATATGTAGCAGACAAATTGTATTATTTAGCCTAATATGACGAGAATTCGTAATCAGAAATATTTGGTTCAAATAGGTATGTGTTATGTTGAATAATATTACAATACATTAGTTACAATGATATAATAAGTTTAACAGCATAGATCGCTTAATAGTGGCACGTCGACATGTGGCTAATTGGCCACATTGTACTTCAGCTGTCACTATATTGCTCACTATATAGTATTTTCTAATTGATTTTTCGGAAAACCTTTCGTTCACTATAATATTATAATTTATATAAAATATAGTCCACATCATGGCAAATCATATAAAGATTAAAAAAAAATCACGGTTGCCGTTTTTCACCTGGCCGCAACATCTTCGTAGCCTGGTGCAAACAGGTTGATGATTTCGATCCATTTATACGTTCATAACGCACATTTATGAATCATATATCAAATTAAAGCTATGTTTTTTCGTCAATTAAATAAGTAGTGAACGAAATGTTTCACGAAAAATCAATTAGTTTTTTTTTTATTAAAAATGCTTGCAGCCAAATTTTGACTGGCAACCTAGTCGATATATATTCTCCTAATTATAAATATACATAAAAGTATGGTTTTAGCAAAAAAACTGAGAACGCAATGATCCTGCCTACCGTTCTTGAATATCAAATGTTTTGTTGGTAACATATCTCCACAATTTAAGTTATAATGTAATTCTATAATGAGCTCACCTTTAAAAAAGCTTGTACGGCTAAACAGCTAGCATTGTCCGGTAGAAGTATTTGTTCCACTTCATATGGCTGGAATAGCTTGACATTGTCCGGCCATGGCTCTTGTGCTGTAACGTTTTTTTAATTATAAACCACCATCAATAAAGAAGGGGGTTTTATGTTTTGGAGAATGTATTTTTTAGCTTATTACTATTTGAGATTATTATTATTATTGAAAACATAAAATATGTCAGTTAAGGTTTATAATACAGGATTTTAAAGTTATTGTTTTATATTTGTATTTAAACAAAACAAAAAAGTATAGAGAGGAAATATTTAATATTATTTGTGTAAGTTTTTTAAAAATAAAATAGTATCTTTAATATGTGTGTGTATCAAAAGAATATGTTACTGAAGTGTGTGTAAATTTTCTATTATCTCTAACATTCTTATTTTATAAATAGTATAAGTTTTACACATATTAAATATGTATCAGTTTGATGACTAATACAGTTTTTTTGGGATACAATGCATGAGTCAGAGCCCTTTGGCAAATTTAGTAATTGGCAACAGTAACTGTCCTAATATATTGTGTTACATTAACTTACACACACAACATACCTAGTTATTATATTTACAATAAATTAAAAAGAACACAAATTGTAGTGAAAATTGTTTATACTTGTGTAAAACTTCATAGAATAGCCATTTAAAATGGATACTCGAATGTGTTAATTTATTCTTATTATTTTGAATTGAAAGTGTTGGTCTGTGTTGTAAAACATATAACATATTCATCTATGAATCTCTTTATGACATTTAATACAAATTTATATTATTTTATACAATTTCATGCTGAAATATTACATCCTCATGCAACATAGCCTACAAAGTCAACAAAATAATAATTACTAGCATTTAAGATTTATTTTAAATAAATTAAATTAGACTCACGTCCAAAGTGAGGTTAAATAAAATTAAATACGGTAAACACAGTAACAAAGTAAAAATCCCAAAAAAGAAACCTTTTATATTAGTTACAATTCAAACCAATTCGTAACGCCAAACAACGATTTTAACACTCAAACTATACCAAATACGAAATCATCAAGAGGCATTTTTAAAGAATATCGCTGGCTTTACTGGCCAAAAAATGATGTAACAGAGGACGAACTGAAAAAGTAGATCAGACCGCGTCTAAAATTAAATAAATGTGTCAAACAAAAGAGAAATTAGGTGAAAACAAAATTATGTAACCTCGCGGCTCTTTGTAAATACGGAATCGTATAGAACTTACCGCTCATGGATGTAATAATTGTATCTTTAAGAGACATTTCTGGCATTTCAATATTACAATATAATCAATAAACCACTTTTTCCTGTTTAAAATATTTTATAGAAAATATAAATCCAATTAAATCAAAACAAGAAACACATTCCGACGGCCGACATTATAAAATTGACAAATGACAGTTCGGAAATCAAAGACAAAAGACAAAAGCATGACAAAAGTCAAAATATGACATTGATATTGTTTTTACAATTGTTGCCATTTAAATATGTAAATAAGTTTAGCTATATAAAAAACAAATCCTACGGAAAGGGCTTGTTCTTTGCTGTTAGAATATCTCTATCTATCTTCTATATCTTTTTTTTAAATAAATACGTAGCTGAAAAGTGCGAAAACAGGTTCAGAGAAAAGCCTCACATCGCAGTATCAGTCACAACTCACACATCAAAATAGTCCAATAACAAATGTTTTTCTATATAAAAAACAAAGTCGCTTTCTCTGTCCCAATGTCCCTCTGTATGCTTAAATCTTCAAAACTACGCAACGGATTTTGATGCGGTTTTTTTTTAATAGTTAGTTTTTTTTTTAGTGATTCAAGAGGAAGGTTTTAGTATAATAACATTTATTAGGTTTTAGACAAAGCGGGCGAAGCCGCGGGTGGTAAGCTAGTATTATATAAAAATGTAACCCGTTTCATGTTGTCACGGCATCACGTGTGAACGGGTGGACCGATTTCGATAATTCTTTTTTTTTATTATATTCCTTGAAGTACGAGGATGGTTATTATGTAGAGAAAACATAAATATGTACCACGGGCGAAGCTGGGGCGGACCGCTAGTAAATCAATAATACACAATACATTGTCGTATTACTAAATGTTGAGGTATTAATAAACTTACCCATTTGTATTAACTTTGTAATATTATCTCCAACACATGCTACATTCTTGTTCAGAAGATTTATACCAAAAGCAAATTCTTCGTCGTCAAAATCAAATGGCCTTTCTATGGGTTCCGCCTGTTTAGCGTCATTTGTGATATTTGATTTAGAATGTATTAATTCATTGTATTTATTAAATATTGCTTCTCCCACTCTACTTGCAGGTGAAGAAGAACGGGGTGTTGCAATTGGTGATTGAAATATCCATTCAGGTGATAATGTAGATTTTAATCTAGGTTCTTTAATATCTTTATCCCACATGTTGTAAACGCTCATTATTAATTTTATTACGAAAATCCGAAATTATTTTTCTACTTGATTAATTTTAAAATTCCCTCGTACATGACGCTTATGCCAATATTTCTCACTGTTGTCATGATCAACATTCTTCTTATATTACTATCAGAGGATTTTCATAAATAAATATTATTGTACTTAGCAAATATTATATAATTTCTTCGATTAGTTACAAATAATTCTCATCATAACTTGCATTAAAGATCTAAGCTTGCTCCTCATGAATAAATTTAATTTATAACAAGATTAAAATAGCTATAATATGATTTTTAATCTATAGTTCTAAGACAAACATTTTGGTTTGGTTTGTTTATTACTTGCTCTGTGGTTTGTTTGCGCTTTGACAGTTTGACACGCTCCGATCTCGTAAAACAAAAATTTTGTTATAATAAAAGGTTTACGTGATAAAAAGGATTAATTAGTTATAATTTAGTATATTTAAGTTAATCATATTGAACATATTTATTAACTATAATGGCAGATGTTTTGGATATTGAAAATTCAGAGGAATTTGAAGTCGACGAAGATGGAGAGCGTAAGTTTATTTATCGTATATTTGCATGATCTTTCATTGTTTATCGCTATATTTAGTATATTTATTATGTAATATATTGTTTTAAGATACATTTTTACATCGTATAGATAAATTAACCAAGTTAAACAAAACATAATAAAGTATAGGTTATGTTTAATCGGTTCCGCGTCCCTAAATTATTGTATGCATAAAAATAAACCATTAGCTACAGGTATATCAAACAAAGTGAAACTGAACTAAATCTATAAAACAACAAAACAAAAATAGCATTAATAATAATTCAAACACTGAATCATTTTACGCTTTTTATTATTGTGTTCTAGTTTCAAATGTTTATGAAAAATGAATTTCAGTGATTTATGTAGCTAATCAATACTTTTATCTGTGCTTCTAGAGGGAATCGCTCGTCTGAAGGAAAAGGCGCGAAAACGTAAAGGTCGTGGTTTCGGATCTGAAGGTGGTGGACAAGCTGAGAGGGGAAATAGGGGAAGGTATGAAAAAATTTACTCTTTTTTTTAATAATTTTATATAATGTTTGCAGAATACCAACATTCCGTTCCATTCCATTCTATTTTCCACCACATCTTATGAAAATTTGTCTTTTAAATACTCATTTTCCTTCACAGATATGACAGTTTAGCCCCAGAAGGTGACGGTAACACACCAGGACCACAGAGATCAGTGGAAGGTTGGATTTTATTTGTCAGTAATGTACACGAAGAAGCGCAGGAGGAAGATATTCAGGTACCTATTTATTTCAGTACACTCATATTTACTAATACACTCCCTCATAAATATAATGTGTCTTGTATACACAGTAGCAATGAGCATTGTTCTTGAGGCAGATAGTTTATATTAGGTCAATGTAAGAATTTTCTTTATGGGCAACCTGTTTTTTTTTTTCAAAATTGTTTAAATTCAAATCATTAAAATACATTCACCTATTTTTAAGGTTCAAGTTGTAGCAGAATGTTCTACCTGTATGCTTAACATACTTGGTAAACATTGTTTATTTTGATAGTTATAATATTCACTTTTTTGTTGACAGAATCAATTCTCAGAATTTGGAGAGATTAAAAACATACATTTAAATCTGGATCGTCGTACCGGTTTCCTCAAAGGATATGCGCTAGTTGAATATGAAACATACAAGCAAGCAGCTGTAAGTATGAGATATTTAAAAGAAATATTTTAAACTAGCGTTCACCCGCGTTTTCAAAGAAAAACCCGCAAAGTTCCCGTTCCCGTGGGATTCCGGGATAAAACCTATCGTATGTGTTACAAGTTACCCCCTTATATGTGTGCTAAATTTCATTGTAATCGGTTGAGTAGTATTTGCGTGAAAAAGTAACATACACATTACATACAGTAACATACATCCTGACAAACTTTTGCATTTATAATATTAGTAGATAGTAAAATAGGATTTACGTAGTGACAGAGCATTTTATGGTAAGATTTTTGTGTCTGCAGAAGAATATAGAGTGATATAGCCTTCTTTTTATAAACATCTCATTTTGATGGGCAATCAAATTTATTTAGCTATAAAAAATAACCTATTACTTTTTTCAGAGTGCACGCGAAGCCCTAGATGGGGCTGATATCTTGGGACAATCAATTTCAGTGGATTGGTGCTTCGTTAAAGGCCCCACAAAGGGGCACAAGAAGCGACGATAGTTCTAGTGTAACAGTATATTTATATTCCAAGAGTATGTGTTTTATATTTAAATAAAAATTCTGACCGTCTATGTGTTTTTTATTTTAACTTTATAATTTTCATGCTATGAGAAATCTATACTAATATTATAAAGCTGAAGAGTGTTTGTTTGAACGCGCTAATCTCAGGAACTACTGATCTGATTTGAAAAATTATTTGTGTTTGATAGCCCATCTATCGAGGAAGGCTATAGGCTATTTATATCATCACGCTAAGACGAACAGGAGCGGAGCCACGCGGGTGAAACCGCGGGGAGCAGCTAGTAGTTTAATATGAATGAGTAAAATCGGCAACTTCGAGTCAGAAACGCAACACACCGTAGTTCTGTAAATAATTTAATACATAAGCACATCCAATTTATAACTGCGCCAACTATTGCATAACCTTTGAAAATTTCAACCTGCTAACTAAGTTCACGATTCATGAGATACCTACCAACCATTGCAATTTGATCGATTTGTTTGCGGATAAGGTTGAAAAAAATAGAAGTTTGAAGCCTATTTCCCAATAATTTTCCTTTTTATCAGTTATAGAAATGGTGGTAAAAAGTTTTTGACCGCAAGATTCCTGAATATGTGTAGAATTTCTATGTAATGTAACGTTCTTGCAAATTATCAACGCGATGGCGTATTGCTCACTGAAAGTGCATTTGCCCGGAAAAGTTTGTTGATCCTTGCTCTAGGATGTAATCTCCACCAGTATCCGCACACGAACTTTTGTAATTTGATAAATTGGTGATGGCCGAGCCCTTCATTTCGGCCTTGTTGTCACCATTCACCAGTCACATTATTAAGTACTAGCTTTCCGCCTGCGGCTTCGCCCGCGTTTTCAAAGAAAAACCCGCATAGTTCCCGTTCCCGTGGGATTTCCGGGATAAAACCTAGCCTATGTTACTCGTGGATAATGTAGCTTTCGAATGGTGAAAAAATTTTTAAAATCGGTCCTGTAGTTTGAGCCTATTCATTACAATCAAACAAACAAAGTTTTCCTCTTTATAATATTAGTGTAGATGTAGATATGAACACTAATATTATCAGTACAAAGAAAAGTTATTCCCGACCATATAGACTGCATGTTTCTGCTTATATATGTAATCTACACTATTGTAAAGAGGAAAACTTTGTTTGATTGATCGTAATGAATAGGCTCATAAACTACTGTACCGATTTTGATAAAATTTGGCACAGACAATCTTTAGACCCTGAGAAAGAACATAGGCTACTTTTTATTGCGAAATATGTACCACGGGCGAAGCCGGGGGGGACCGCTAGTATAATATAATACTATATTTCTATCTCTACAACACAGTGAATCAGTGTGGGGATGACTAAATTGTCTAATTTTATGTATGTTTCAGTAACTTTTTATGTTTTTGTATAGGTACAATAAAGGTAGAAAATAAAACAGCTTATAGATCTTAACGTATATTCAAGCGATAGAACTAGCGTTGGACGCGATACGGGGCCACAAGTCTGCGCACTCCTTGGCCACGGGGCCGGTGATGGCCGAACCCTTCATCTCGCCCTTGTTGTTCACTATCACGCCCGCGTTGTCCTCAAAGTATATGAACACCCCGTCCCTCCTGCGGAACGGCTTCCGCTGCCTGATCACTACTGCTGGCATTACCTGGAATGATTATAAACAATTTGGAATATTATACAAGTAAAAGGCAAAAAAGTGTTCAGTTTTGTTACTTTTGGGAATTATTTTTGAATTGAATTAATTAGTGTTTTATTTTACTTTCTTTGAAGAAATATCTGTAAGGAATTTTATAATTCAGAATATAACTATGCCAGGCTATTTCAAGAGAATGTAAAAATAGAATAAATATGATACACAATATCTACTATCATATTCAGTTATTTAATAGTAGAATATAATAAATGATAACTACAATAAAGTTGATAGAACCCAGTTAGTTACAATATACACACATAGTTATATTTCTTTCTTATAAAAATCATTATGATATTAATTATTTACCAAAATATTAAATACTTTCCTCATCACAGATCATCAAGCCTTTGATAAAATCGCTCAGTCAGCCAAGGTGATATCAACATACTGTTTATAACAGCTCTGTTGGAAATTTAGCGAAACCATTGGTGTATCATCATTGCGATTTTAACATGAATTCTTTGTCTTATTTTAAACACTATCAGATTGCAATTACATTTCAATGCATTGATTTTTTGGTAAATATAACTTAATAAAACTATATATAAATGAATGACCATACTGTCAGTATTAACTATCACTTCATCAAATATTCTGGTCAAAAATCTTGATACATTCGTCTTTATTTCTGATCTAAAAACTGAGATTTTGAACCAAAACTATTTTTATACTAAAATTGGTAAATATTGAGACACACATGCATAAAATAACAAGATTTGTAAGTAATTCAACTATGAATAGGATTGATTCTGTGCCATTGTTATGTGAAAAATCAAAGTAATATCAAGTAATATAAGTAAAAATCAAGAATTTTGAAGTAAATACTATTTTTTTCAAATGACATTTCACAAAAAATAGTCACCCAACAATCAACGATGTTCCTATTCTAAGTTGATCATGTAGAAAGGAGAAATAATCACCTTTTTCCTGAGTTCTGGTTTACCCTTCTTGACGGTAGCTACAATCATGTCCCCAGATCCAGCAGCTGGCAATCTGTTGAGACGACCCTTGATACCTTGCACGGCAATGACATACAAGTTCTTGGCTCCTGAAAGTTTTAAGTATTTTTTGTAATACCAAGTTTCACATCACTACATAGTATAAAACAAAGTCACTTTCTCTGTCCCTGTCCCTTTGTATGCTTAAATCTTTATAACTACGCAACGGATTTTGATGCGTTTTTTTTTTATAGATAGAGTGATTCAAGAGGAAGGTTTTAGTATATAATTTATTAGGTTTTAGACAATGCGGGCGAAGCCGCGGGCAGTAAGCTAGTTTATTTATATAATTAATAGGAATAAAACTTACTGCTAAGAGGTGTATATGTTAGTTATTGAATATTATTGGAAAAGTTGCTAATGTTTAGTACATTAGTAGTAGTATGTTTGTTTGTTGTTTTAAGAACTTTCAATGTTTGAAATTTACAAAAAATTTGTCCAATAGGCTCTTCATATTGGTTTATCAATCGATGGTTAGCTTATTCCACATTTATAAATTATAACCTATAAGTAATGATAAATCACATCACATTAGTCACATTTCCATCACAATACGCAGTGTTTCCATGAGTTTTGAAAGTCAATGCAAATTAGGACTAGAAAACTTCAGACACAGCCAAGGAAAATATCATTATTAATCAAAACACTACAGTGTTTTCGATTGTGATCATCATTAGTTTGTCCAGTCCTGAGTGCATACATGACAATTTTAGGTTATAAAGAAAACAAAATATTGAAAATACCTGTGTTGTCGGCGCAGTTAATTACTGCTCCCACTGGGAGACCCAGTGAGATGCGGAACTTTGCTCCCGCGGAACCTCCACGTCCTTAAAAAGAAAAATACACCATTTACACATCGCACAAAAACATATCACATGAAATACAAAATACGACCGGAACGTGAAATAAACATGCAATCACATTTAATACAGTATTAACAATCATTTTTGAGTGTTGATTGCACATTATTTGATAATTTCACGAAGATTTAATCGGATTTTTTAAGAATTCACGAACCTCTCTTAGACATTTTGTTGTGTCAATTTAAAAAGAGGAATCTAAAAGAACGTCAAGTTGAAGTTTCGTTTTTGGATTGCTTTTATTTTCGTTCAGAAACCTAACTGTCATATTTACAGTGAATATAAGAACAAAATATGAAAAGAAAATTGAAATTATTAATTTAATAATTTTAATTGAATTTTTTCTTTAACATCAATCAAGATAAAAAGTTGATATACGATTTTTGAACGTAACTAGAACGTTTCGTTTTTCGCAAAATCCATATTCACATGTTAAGATTACTAGAATTGTGTGTTAATATTTTATTGGATAGTTGACTATTTAATACATATAGGGAGCAACTCATGAAATGTTTTCACGGTTAACGATTAAACATGAAACTTTGATTAAAGAACAAAAGACAAAATAATTTTATGTTCAACTAAAACTAAACGCGAAACGAAACGTTTTGAAAAAGTGTTTGTCATTTTGGTTATTCGCTTGTCATTCTGCCTGTACCCGAAAAATATTGTTGGTGTTTTGAATTCTATAAAATATTTATTATAGAAGTAAATTAAAAGAAATAAAATGGCATTCATGGGAGATATGATGTCCCCTGTACCTTTGTGGCATAACGGCCCGTCACCGGGATCTTTTTATAACTTTCCGGCAAATTCATCACATTTAGCTACACGTCCTTTACAAGATTTCAGAGCTCAGTAAGTATTTTATAAAATTATCTATAATGATCTTTAGTTTGATTCTAGAATTTTAAATAATCGTAAAGTTATGACTTATGTAAATGAAGATCATTGGATTATAATGAAGCAAGAAGGTTGAAGACTTTGTAACTTTTACAAAGACTTCTAAAGTATTCTTCGTCATGAATTCTATTAATACAAAAACTTCTTGAATATTAACCGAACACTAAGGATTTAACACACACCTACTAACCTGAAACATTCCTATCTATATAATCATAATTTTCTATTAACATTTTTATCATATTATAATATGGTCTCTCCTTTTGTACACAAGGGAAACAAACAAATAGAAGAGATATTTTAAACATAAGTAAATGATAATATTTAACTGGTATCTGAGCGAAGGCTTGAATTTATTACCTATATTGTAATATTTTCATTTTAATTAACATACACTTCATATTTAATAATTTACTTTTAATATTGCTGTACTTTATTACTGCCCTTTTAATAACTCTACATTATTATATGGCATAACTACCTCCACTAATTAACTTACCAAGAAACAAAAAAAAATCCTAACCTTAAAAACTACAACATCAAATCATCACCAAAAATTTGAATACTGAATCTCAATACAAATCATCACCAAACATTACAGTTCAGCCAGCCCCATCACAACCACCACATCAGTGGTAGCGATCAAGTTCGACAAGGGCTGCGTGATTGCCGCAGACACGCTCGGCTCCTACGGCTCCCTGGCCAGGTTCCGAGACTGTCCCAGAGTGATGAAAGTGAACGATCTGATCATGCTGGGTTCCGGCGGTGATTACGCTGACTTCCAGTACTTGAAGGATATTATTGACCAGAAAATGTAAGTTTTTAGCAAATTGCAAAGGTTTTACTAGTCTGAATGTTATAGTTATGATTTGATAATTATAATTTCTACTAGCTTACCGCCTGCGGCTTCGCCCGCTTTCTCTAAAACGATTTGAGATTTAAACTATCCTATCTCTCAAGTTGGATCGAACTGCACATGGTGTTCGAATTTTATTATAATCGGTTAAGTGGTTTAGAAGTCCATTGAGGACAAACATTGTGACACGAGATTTATATATCTTAAGATGTTACTTGCGTAATTTAATGTAAGAAGCATTCGGTATTTTGATACAATTTAATTTATTGAATAGACCTTAAGCTGTTTTTTTTATTGTTCATGTGACACGAAAAAACGCCTTTTACAATACATGCTACAAATACATATACTTAAACAAACTTGGAAATAATTGTTGTTGAAATCCAATACAACAAACAACATTTTTGCTATTGCATTATCTTCAAGATAAGTTGCTAATAACTAAACCACCATTTAATATAATTCCTCTTCATTAAACACTGATTAAAATAACTGAACATAATTTCTTCACAGTATTGATGAACAATGCATTGGCGACGGTCTACACTTGAAACCTCGTTCGCTCCACTGCTGGCTCACAAGAGTGCTGTACAACAAGAGAAGCAAGATGGACCCCTTGTGGAATAACTATGTTGTTGCTGGTATTCAGGTATTATTCCTTATTCTGAGTTTAGGTAAGAAAATGCTTGAGCACGCAGTCATTCTTAGAATTTATATAACAATATACATAATTGCAAGGCATAATATGTATTTTATCAAGAAATAAGTAGTTAGTGCAGTGTTAGCACAGTTTTATTTAATTCAAACTGCCCATTAAAGTGTTCGCATAATGAATGTTACATTTTTTTCTTATAAATGTATCTATTAATTATTATAGATGTTTAAACTATAAATTACATTTATCTATACTATATATTATATTAATTATCAGAGTATGTAAAGCCAATAAAATATGTATTAAGAGCCTAATTCAGCAACTTTTATTGATATATTTATAAAGGTTGTTTTAAATACATGTAGATTTTATTTTCTTTAATATAAATTATCAACTGTAGCTTTTAATATTAGAGCGGCCGTACACGGACTGCTCGAGCAGTTAACGGCTAAGCGACGTACACGGAATGCTCAAGCGATCGATCGTTGACTGCTCGAGCTGTCGCTACCAACCGCGTAGTTGACGGCGACTGCTCGAGCAGTCCGTGTACGGCAGTGAATGAATGTCTATAGTTCACCGCGCGATCGCGGCTTCAAGCTGTCGGTCTCAACTGCTTGAAGCAGTCCTTGTATGGCCGTCCTTAGTGCTATGACCAATTAATATTGTCTAAATTCCTATCTTTCTAATTACAGGATGGAGAACCATTCCTCGGTGCTGTAGACAAATTGGGAACAGCATATGAAGATGCGGCCATCGCTACAGGTTTAGGAGCGTACATGGCCACTCCTCTCATTAGAGACGCTACGGAAAAGGGAGTTTTGGATGAGGAGGCAGCTGTGTGAGTACATAAGTTGTAATAGTAAAGTCTAATCTATACTTATATTATAAAGCTGAAGAGTTTGTTTGTTTGAACGCGCTATCTCGGGAGCTACTGGTCCGATTTGAAAAATTCTTGTGGTGTTAGATAGCCCATTTATTAAGGAAGGCTCTAGGCTATATTATATCATCGCACTAAGACCAACAGGAGCGAAGCACAGCGGGTAAAAAACCAGCTTTGTCTAAAACCTAATAAATTATATACTAAAACTTTCCTCTTGAATCACTCTATCTATTAAAAAAGCCGCATCAAAATTCGTTGCGTTATTTTAAAGATTTGATCGTACAAAGGGATATAGGGACAGAGAAAGTGACTTTGTTTTATACTATGTAGTGATTGACAGTATATTAAAATTATTTAAAACAAATTTCAGAGCACTGGTCCGCAAATGTATGGAGGTTCTATTTTACCGAGATGCTCGTTCGTTCCCTCGCTATCAACTTGGAGTGGTGACCTCCGCTGGAGTGACTATACATGAGCCGGTGGAGCTCAAACATGACTGGTCGCTCGCACACATGATTAAAATGAAGTAGATTGATAATAAAGTGCTTTTTTGAAACGTGTGTTTTATTTTAAACTAGCTTTCCGCCCGTTTTATACGATACTTGAAACACTAAAAAAACTACTGGTCGCTTTTGAGTGAAAATTTACAGTTATTCCAGATTGATAATATAATATAATAAGTGCTTTTTTCGACTTGTTTTATTAATGAATTTGAAAGATGAGAATTGACTAAATAATTGAGAAATACGAAACATTTGAATAATTACCAGCTGTTCTTTGTTTTACCGGCGGTCAAAAGAGAGTATCTGTATCTCCGTGATCCGTCTATAAGCTCGTGCATTATTCTAGTGAATGCGCTTTATCAATGTTAAGTATCATCAAAATTCGTATTGGTTGTTTTCGCATGAAAGTGTAACAAAGAATTCAAATCTAATTACTACGAATACAAACGAAAAACTGTGAGAAAAAGTCTGGAAAGTTCAAGATTTAAATTTTCTATGGTTCGAGATTTTCTTGCAACTTATAGCGCTGGCTCCTAGGAGTTCTCATTGTTTTATTTAGAAATGTTAATTGTTATGTGTCTAGTTTGTAAGTTGTTTGTTGCAATGGGGCTGCCATGAACATTCGTTCAAAAGCCCAGAAATATATGATTAAAAAAAAAAAAACGATTGGGGTTTCTGTGGATAGTGCCCTCTAGTGTCACTTTTAAGTACCATTAGCTGATCCTGAATCGCGATGTACATATTTTTTGTGTCGCTAAGGTTATATACAGCATTTTAACCAAAGTAAGTGTACTCGCTTCGGCAGTACATATACTAAAATTGGAACGATACAGAGAAGATTAGCATGGCCCCTGCGCAAGGATGACACGCAAAATCGTGAAGCGTTCCACATTTTTTTGACAATATTATTTCAAATGATTGAATGAAAAACGTATCAACATAATAATTTATTCGTCAACACGAAGTGGGATGGAACTTTTTATGAAGCAAAAGTAGAGCACTACCACTTTCCCTAGTCCCTACGTGAAATCCCGTTAAACAGCCGGCGTGCAATAATATAACGGCTAAAATAAAATAATGTAGCTTATATTTATTATACTAGCTTCCGCCCGCGACTCCGTCCGCGCGGAAAAATTAAGATTTAGGTATTTTTTCTACGTATTTTTCCGGGATGAAAAGTATCCTATTTTATGCCCAGGATAATAAGGTATAATTAGGTATAGGTACCAAGTTTCATCGAAATAGAACCGTTAGTTTTCACGTGATGCCTGAACATACAGACAGACAGACAAAAAAATTTTTAATCACATATTTGGGTTTGGTATCGATCCAGTAACAGGGGCTATATTTTATTTTTTTTCAATATTTTCAATGTAGGTACAGAATTGACCCTTCTACAGATTTATTATACAGGGTGTCCCAGAAGTCGACGTCAAGCCGAAATTTTCTGAAAGGTTATGCCACACCAGTTAACAGAAAAATTGAAAAAAAAAATTAAGTCATGTATTTTGAAGTTATGGATTTTTTTATTTAATTCCAGTAAATGTAGAGTGTAGACCATGTGACAGTTTTTTCATTCCTGTTGTTACAAATATTTACTTTTTGCCAATTTTTTTTCTCTTACGTCATCCCGAATAGTGCTTTATGTAACCTGTGATCCTAAACCCTGTGCCGATCACTCCAACTTGTAGGAAAATGTAATTTTATACCGTACCAAGTTGAAGTAGTGCGAAAAATTAATTTTGAAAACTAATAATAATATGCATAATATTATCTCCAAATAATCACTCCCAGGTAGATTATTATTATTACAGGAAGAAAGTAGGTATTACATAACTTACATAAAAAATATATTGTGTAAGTAACTAATATATCTAGTTAATAGGTGATGAATGTATGTTTTTATGTAATGATTGTACCTACTTTCTTCCAATAAACTGTTAATAATAATAATCTACCTGGGAGTGATTATTTGGAGATAATATTATGCACCTATAGACACGTAATAAGTAAATTTTTAGTGTTTGTCGACTGTCGTGTACTCATAAGTGAATATTTACCTCCAAATATCTCGGTAATGTGACGCTTTAGGGTACTATGTTATTCGACATTTTTTGTTCGTCTATGTGTCCTCTATCCATACATACCACTTTAATCGTGCGCCGCGATTTTGAAAAAAAATCAAAATGGCGGCGGGTCGATATGCCAGCGTCCATACAAAAAGTTTCAAACCCCTTTTAATTTTCGTTAGTTCGATTCCCGGTTGAAACAAGTGAATTATTTTTCAACAAAATTTGCTTTCTCCAGTATTTCAGGGCCATCGAAAATATTATCCACACTGTGTGGAGTATATACTATATAATGAAAATTAAAAATAAAAGTTGCCAAAAAATGTGGAACGCTTCACGATTTTGCGTGTCATCCTTGCGCAGGGGCCATGCTAATCTTCTCTGTATCGTTCCAATTTTAGTATATGTACTGCCGAAGCGAGTACACTTACTTTGGTTAAAATGCTGTATATAACCTTAGTGACGCAAAAAATATGTACATCGCGATTCAAGTTTCATGAAACAATAAATGGCGTTCGATTGCCGAAAAGGCGCCATCCACATTATTTAATTGATGGATCTTTTCTAAAATATGAAAAACAAAAATTTTGTTGTTTTTGTGTAGTATTTAATAGTAGGATTTTAAAGTTACAATACTTTATTAAACTTTATTTAAATTATATTTATATTTTGAAGAGAATGTAAAATAAAACAAAGTGATATTTGTAGTATTATATTTATTTATAAATAATTAAATTCGTTGTAAAAATAAAATTCATTTACCTAAAATTATGGCTAGTCATAAATAGAAAAATAATAAATGCATTATTTACGAAAATATCAATTATTTACAAAGTTCTAAAGACTACAACGGACGGATAATATCATACGTATTGGCTCAAATTTTAACCTTATTTTACTTAATTATCTTATATAAAAATTGGAACACAAGAAATTAGAATTTCTATACAAAAAACACAAATACCTTTTGGCGATTATTTGTATATTATTATTTATTTAATAAAATAAATAACATTGTCGATTAGATGCTTAGAAAAAAATGCCTGTACATTAAGTTACTTAAGTTTGTAAAAGGCATTATTTTTAAAAATCATTATCGTTGTGTTTACAAGAATAATAATTTTTTATTATGAATAAAATAGTTTAAATGTTTTTAGCCAACAAACAATTTAAATACTATGCATTTGTTGACCAAATTCATTTTTTATCCAATAACTAAACTTTACAAGTCATAATAATTTTTAGGAAATATTTTCGTTGTCATCTCATTGATGTTTTCAATACTTTTAGAATTAAATAATAGAAACGGAGATCGTCTTTATAAAATTCTCAATTTTTTGATATCAAAATAATATTTTTTACAAATATTTTTTTTTTGGAGTATTTTTTCGTCGTTATACACCAAAATACTGGTAATCTACCGCTGTTCTATCCTTCAGTTATTATTTTTAATTAGCGGGAATACCGTAATAAATTAATATATTATTCTGCTTTTACTCATTTCTATGAAGCAAAAGTTGACGTCGTAAAGCAGTAATAAATCCAGTGTCGGAAAGTGATGGCGCTAGACGAACCACATAGCTTTGTCTTTTTCCTACAAACTTCGGTATTCGTATGTCACTGGAATGTGTAAAAAACGTATCAACAAAAGTTCTCTCACAAAAATCGTTATTTTCAATATAAAAGTCACCATTTTTGCGATTTTTTTCACATTTTAACCAGTATCTTCACAAAAGTCGTAATAATTTGAGCGTTAAAATCACAAAATTTTTTCAAATTTCGGTAAATCGTCTTTACAAAATGTAAAGACGATTTGTTGTTGTAATGTTTTTTTGACTGATAAAATCACAATTCTTGTGATTATTTTCACGTTCTAACCATTTATCTTCACAAAAATCGTAGTATTTTCCTTAAAATCACATTTTTTTGGATTTTTTAACAGTTTTTTCCATTTTTTTCACTAAAACTGCAATATTTGATTGATCCAATCTCTAAACTCGGATATTCTCGTATAAACACCCGGCTGGTTGGGTTCCGCACACCCAATACCCCATGATATAACCCCACCGAGTACAAAACGGTCGTCACGGTCCCGTTGTATCACCATAGGCCCGCCGCTGTCACCTGTGAATGAATGAATGAATGAATGAACGAATAAGTAAAATAAATAAACAATGTGTGCGTGTACACACGTAAGAAGTGAAACTTCTTTATGACCTTATTTTTCAAAAAATAATTTACTATATGCAACTTTACAGAAATACGTCGAATCACGCGTGGTAGGGATAAGAAAAAGCGAAAAATGTTATACTAAATTTTTTTTCAACCCCGATAATAAATAGTACGCAATGTACGCAATATGTAAATAAATTACTTTATTAAATAGGTAATTTCATCTGTGTTTTCATTCACATGATTAGTAGGTACACAATTAAATGAATACATTGCTAAATAATAATAAGTGAATGTCATAATGTACTAGTTTTAGTCATTAATTCATCTATACTAATTTGCTGAAGAGTTTGTTTGTTTGAACGCGCTAATCACGGGAACTAATGGTCCGATTTGAAAAATTAATGCGGTGTTAGATAGCCCATTCGTCGAGGAAGGCTCTAGTCTATACAGGGTTACTTGTAAAACACCAGCAACCTCGCAGGACAAGATAGCTAACATCATAAGTAATAACATTTGTTCTACGACTATTGGCATAACGCAATAAATTATTTTTAAATGATTTTTTAAGCTTTTATTGTACTCTCCTAACATTGGTAAGTCTATGTTCTATTCTTTAACGCGACGCCCGCGCACGCTTCTTCCCCCTCTGGTTCGCTTCTTGTTTACGTAATTTTTGGGATGCGCGTAGAGTTTATAATATTCAGACGGAAAATTAAATGAATATTTATTTTTGTATGAAAATAAAATCTAACAAATTATCATAAGTCGTAGAACAAATGTTGTTACTTATGACGTTAGCTATCTTGTCCTGCGAGGTTGCTGGTGTTTTACAATTAACCCTGTATAATATATATCATCTCGCTAAGTACTGCGGGTAAAACCGCAGAGCACAGCTAGTTAGTAATTTACAACTGCATTCTATGATTCACAATCGTTAAAGAGGTGACCAAGCAAAAGTTCATTGAATAATATATTAAAATTTGGTCTAAAAATTTTTTTTCTTCCAAAACTCTCACCTTCACAGCTGTCAGCGCCACCTTTCTTCCAACCAGCACAAATGAATATATTCGGTATATGTTCATTGTATCCCGCGGCTTGGTACATCGCTTCACACGCCGTGTTGTTGATCACGGGTACTTCCACTTCTTGGAGTACACTGGGGAGCGGGCCCTCTGAAAATAAATAAATAACAAATATTAATAAAGAATAGAAAAAATTCGATCACGAAGCGGGACTCGAACCCGCATCCATTCACGCCAAAACGCATATAATATGTATGTAATATTTCGGGACAATTTTCACACACGGCACGATCTGATCCCATAGTCCATACTAAGCTTTCAGCAAGCATACAGACGGCGGAAAACATACATATTTAATTTTAAATAAATACGTATAATTAACACCCAGAGACAGAGCAAACATCTATGTTCATCACACAATAAATATTTGCTCTGAGTGGGAATCGAACCTATGACCACAGGCTTGGAAGGCAGGGTTACTACCAACCAAGCCAATCGGTCAGTCAAGTAAATACATAATATAAGTCAGTACAAACTACAAAGATAATATCGTTCATTCGTTCACTAACACTAACCGTCATACAACCGACCCCATCCAGTCACGTAGGCCGTTTTGCCGACGTAATCGTCGTCATTGTCGGGCACACACACGGGGATAATGTTCGGTTGGAATGTCACTGGCTCGTAGAATCTGGTATAATATTAATTATTAATTAGTATTGAATGAAATTAAAAATACTTTATTGTAAAGGATAGCTTCTATTAAAAGTTAAAACATAAACGTCGCTAAAGGCGATCTCTCTCCGAAAACTTGTATTGATTCATCTATAAAGCATTATTTTTTTATTAAAATTGAAAAATCGACAAGTTTTGTACAAAATAATTATATTTTAGAAATATTATCAATATCCTTTGTAAAAAAATCGTAGGTAGGTACTTATTTTTTTAGTTTATCCGTTATACCAAAATTCGAAAAAACATCATCTTTTGTCTATTTTAAACGTTTTGGTCAACTTTACTAAACTTTATTAATATATTACTTTAACATAAAATCTCTCTACAATAAAACACTTACCTCAACAAAGCAAGATCATATTCAAACGTAGCCGGGTCAAAATGCGGGTGGCTAGCTATGATCTGCACCCGTCTCTCCGCGAAGCCATACGGTTCCTCCTCGTTCGCTAGATCGTGTTCACCAAGACGTACTAGTAGTTCTGATGGGGGTACACTGGGAAATAATTTAAATATAATATAGGGGTATGAAATTTTCCATAGAGAAAATTTATAGAGAATATCATTTCTATTATTTTATTTTATTTATTAAAATCATCCAACATCGATCACAACAATACTTATAGATATGGTACGTTACAGTAAGGAAATTTAAAAAATTTGACAATTGTGATAAACAATAATTATGGGATAACACATGTTAAATAATTAAATTTGAGTCAAATCACTAAGAGATAGACATAGCAGAAAAAATAAATAAAATTAAGACAATACCTTGAAGTATTTACGGATTTTATGACAATTGTCGTAAAAAACATCAATAATAATTTATGAACAAACGAAATGAATGAACACATTCATCGTTCTATTCTACAGGAATGATGGGAAATACTGAACTATGATGATATAATATCAAGAAAAGGATTAATCGCTGCGATACATTTTTATTATAGTAACTAGCTTCCGCCCGCGACTCCGTCCGCGCGGATGTCGGTCTTCGCGTGGATGGTTTATTTCTCCATTTTGAGTAACTCTGACAATGCCATGCATGCCATGCCTTTTAAATATCTATTGGACCCAAATACGGCTAGACCTATAATCATACGCAACGTGTGTTCGCGGTTCTACAGAACAACGTCTATGGATAAAGCTGAAAAATTAAGATAAATTTTTTTCTACGTATTTTTCCAGGATAAAAAGTATCCTATTTTACGCCCAGGATAATAAGGTATAATTATACCAAGTTTCATCGAAATCGAACCGTTAGTTTTCACGTGATGCCTTCACATACAGACAGACAGACAGACAGACAGACAGACAGACAGACAGACAGACAAAAATTTTTTTAATCACATATTTGGGTTTGGTATCGATCCAGTAACACCCCCTGGTATTTATTTTTTCAATATTTTCAATGTACAGAATTGACCCTTCTACAGATTTATTATATGTATAGATTATTATTTTCCATAGAAAAACACACACACGTACCTATGTAGGTAGTAGGTACTCAATTCTGTGTGACGTTTTTTTTCAACATAATATTTCAACAAATATTTTATTAGTCACTTTGTATTCTGATTGCTTACGTACTGAGTATTTAATTTGGATTAAAATAAAAATTATTTATTTAACAAAAACTAGTGAACAGGAAGGAAATACAGATAATATCATAACATAAAACCCTACGTGTCATAGACTTCAGACATGTGACCTTTAACAAGGACGAAGGTTATAGTTTTATCTGAACATCTTTCTGTAAATTGCAATATTAAGATTATTTTTAATTTTATTTTATAAGTATTTTTTAATGTATTATGATCGTAACCTTGATCGTAACATGTGTTTATGGTTATGTAAATACTAATACATAATTATAATATAAAACTTCCAAAATTTTTAACTAGGTACATAACATTATCTAAGCCTTTTTTCAAATTTAGACATACCTATTATTATTATTATAAAAATAAATAATGAAATGCATGTTTGCCTAATTGTAATTAGGCTATATTAAATCTGGTTAATTCTTTTTCTCAGTAATTCAAATACATAATAATTGAACTATGAAGATACATTTTATTTAAATCGTAATCAGTATTAGGCTGGTTGCAGAGCTTGACCGACCGTCAGTGCGTACCGTCGGTCCTGACGATACGCATCAACAATATGCGCATGACAATTGACAATACGCGTGCGTATGGTCAGTCTAGCTATGAACGGTTTTATGAATTTCCATACATTTGACAAGCGCGACTGAAGTACGCACTGATGGTCGGTCAAGCTCTGCAACCAGCCTTAATATTTTATTTTCTATATTTAAACGTTTCTACATTATGTATTTTCCGTATATATTATTATATGGGCCGATCCCGGCGGCACTGCAATGCCGGGCCGACCCGTGACGGGAGTGGAGCGAGCCCCGAACATCCCGTCGGATTACAAAAATCAGTTTAATATACTGGTCCCGCTGTGCGGGAACTTTCAGATATTAAGCTGAAAAGAACAGATACTACACTTTGATCTTAGCCAAAAGGCCGAGAAGCGATACCAAAATTTGGTGTTAGGGCTTATTTACTAGCTCGGAAAAAAATTACGATAGCGCGATCTACAAGCTGACAGAATGCTGCCAGCGCCATCTGTTTTTTATATTGTAAGTATATACTCTCATTAGGAGTGGTAAAAATTTACGTTAATGTAGCATTTATTATAATGTTATGCTAAGGTCAAGTGCACATTGCAGTAATTAATGCATAATACAACGGCTATTAAAAAAACGATTAGTGCATTTTTTATACATGATGAAAATTGCAATGACCCGTTTTCATTTATTATAAATAGATTTTTAAAGTAATTATATGCTTTCGTTTTATTACCTGTTCAAAATAAATTACGACGTTATCTATTTATTACTTAGAGCTGCTCTAAGACTTATTAGTTATTATACCAAAAATATAAGCTAGAAGCTACAACAGTTTACTATTATCTACCTCACAGATAAGATCTATTGTCTGTGATCTACCTCTATACACATTACACACGTTCGTTGTATCACAGTATAAATATTATTTTCATATATTTATATCTACTCATTATATTCCTTCAACGTTAAAGTTCAGCATCCTTACTCCCATAAAACAACTTAATTACAACCAAACCATTAAAACACAAAGTGTTAATCAAATACTCACTGTTCCACACAATGCGCAGCCGTAATTGCCCAATTTTCGTTCAACAACGCCGCCCCACACTTGTGCAAGTACGTCGACGTCCTGTACTGCCGCAGGGATATCTGCCACGGCCACTGACCGAAGCCCGACTTGGCGCCTCCAACTATACGTCCTTGCGGCCACATACGACGACCGCACACTGCCAGAAGCATCAACGTAGAATTTATTATCATTTTTATTTACTTTTTTTTACACACCAGCCAGTAGGTACAGTGTACACAACTATTTTTAAACACTAGTCAGTAAAGGAAAAAAAGAAAAAAAAAATGTCTGTCATAGATTATAGAACGCAACACTCAAAATATTTAAACGATTTCAAAATGGAACGTCTTCATTCGAAACAAAACAATGTTTGTGTTTCTGCTAATGATAATTTAAGCCCGTTAAATGTAGTGAAGTTATTTGAAAAATGTTTAAATTAGTGTTACACAGTAGGAAGTGTTTTTGTTCACAAAAATGTCCTTAAAGAACCAATTTGGACGCTGCCGTTACGAAACTGAACTGTTTTTACACAAGAACAATCTGTGCTCAACGTAAGTATTAAAAAGTATAATCATGACTGCAAAGCTACGGATAAGCGTTGCCATTTTCGGTAGGCCATTGCCCGATTCAGTGTGCCACGAATCACAATACACTTAAACTTGCACTTGTTCAAATATCCAACAGGTTTCACTTCCTTACACAACAATAAAGGAAAATTATAATTGACACTTTTTCATTTACATAATCAATCACTTAATATTAAATTCATTAGGTACAATTATGTATTTCCCAAAACATAACATGAACCTCATTACAGCAATCAAATTAAGTTCCCGCCAAAAATAAAAAGTAATGTTTTTTTTTTCGAAATTTAAAATGGTCGTTCCGATACACGTCCTTGCACCTTGGCCGTATTCACGCGCGAACTCTGACAGCTCAAGTCATTGTTTGTAATGTGTTAATGCGAAACATATAATATTTTTATTGTTATTTACGCACGGGAGATCGCGGTTACATTTGTCGGGCTTTGACCGTAGCTTTGGCGAATGCAAATTGGTTTTTCGAAAATTGTGGTCAGAATTTTTAATAGGATATTATTGTTAGGATTACGCAATATCTTCATAATATATATAAATCTCGTGTCACAATGTTTGTCCTCAATGGACTCCTAAACCACTTAACCGATTATAATAAAATTCGCACACAATGTGCAGTTCGATCCAACTTGAGAGATAGGATAGGTTTTATCCCGGAAATCCCTCGGGAACGGGAACTATGCGGGTTTTTCTTTGAAAACGCGGGCGAAGCCGCGGGCGAAAAGCTAGTATTTTATATGGAGTTATTCAACCAGAACAGCACTATTTTAAAATAAGTCTTTCTTATCAGATTGAAAGGAAGGAAAAGATTTCATTTCAAGATTATTATTTAAATGCTTCCCTGGTTTGTTTTTTTTATGATTTAAATTTTAGAAGTAATTTAGTTCGTAAAAGATATTTAAAAATTCAATGTATCAAGTAGGTCGTTAGGTACATACATTATACAATGTCTTTATAAGCGATTTTAAACACAATAAGGTAATATTCATGATAATTTTCTCGTAGTTTCTCGCGGTTTCAGCACGATGATTTATTGCACGCCTCATATGCGAAGCGTTGAGGTGGGTACTACTGTCACTTCGCGCAAAACATCTGATTTTTCAAACTTAAAATGTCTTTATGTATCATACATTGCACTTGTAAGATAATACATACACACACATATTAAGAAAAAACACTATTTTTAACGTTCATGATATTTTTGATGTCATTTTTGTTATTTAAACTAGTTAAAAAACAGTTTAAAAAAGTTCTGTCTTGGACGTCCGTGTGTCTGTATGTGCGGATCCTTTTTCTTGTTAACACGATAGCGACCGAAATACTTTACTAATCGAGTCTTTTTTTTTCTCTTACGCTTGAGTATGCTCAGGAATAGAACCCTTTCATTTTTCAGGGTCTGATTCGATGTGGTTTAATTGTTATTAAATAAACAAAAAAAATATCGACTTTTTTTTTTTTTTTTTATAGTGTACTCAAAATTCACCATTATAAACTCGATTCTTTATACTATAAGCCAAGGTTTAAAAAAATAAGTTGGTAGTCAGTCCCTTAAACCTGCGCAGTTTCACATCTAGGTGGGGGCCACAAGAAAAATAGCTCAATTATTACGGTACCGCTTTCTTTACTTTTCCAAATGTTTTATTTTATTTCATTTTTATATATTTTATAGTCACGTACTCTTTATAAATAATCAATTTTATTGTAAAGGATGAGATTATGAGGCGTGCACTTTTGGATTTTCCAAACTATTTTTATTTTTTAATGCCTAAATATAAGTAGATAATAATATGATAAATAAACTCACTTTACTCTTGATAAATGTATGATTTTTTTATCTTTTTTAAACGATTTGTTTGTGACCATGATAATAAACCTCTTCTATTATTAACCAAAACCGCAAGAATAATCTTCATGTGGTTGAACACGGAAGTTAAATGGTTAAGCTTATATTATGTAATTATTGTTAATGAGACTGTTAATTCTTTGTTTATATGTTTGTACCTATGGTTTGTACTACCTATACCTACGTAAGTATATATACACGTAATTGTGCGTAATACTTTTAGCTATCTGTATAAATTTTGAATACTTAGAGAAGCAAAGTTTAAAGTTATAGTTAAACTCGTTTTATCATCAATTTCTTTTAAACAACCATTTTTCTCCTTTAAGTAAATATTTTTTTCTATTCTAAAATAAATATTTATTTGTTGACCGTACAAAGAAGTTTTTTGATATCGAGGTTAGGTCAAGAAAATGGCTAGGTACTTAATTACAATGTAGAGACTTTATTTGCGATTGAAGATCATTAGAAAATGTATAGATAATTCTGTGTCATATAGAATTATAAATTTATTTATTTTTTGTTTCGATGACAATTAAAATATATATAACTAGCGGTCCGCCCCGGCTTCGCCCGTGGTACATATTAACGTTTTCTCTACATAAGAACCATCCTCGTACTTCAAGGAATATAATAAAAAAAGAATTATCGAAATCGGTTCAGCCGTTCTCGAGTTATGGAATTACAACGAAAAGTGGCATTGATTTTTATATATTAGACTAGCGGTCCGCCCCGGCTTCGCCCGTGGTACATGTTTACGTTTTCTCTACATAAGAACCATCCTCGTACTTCAAGGAATATAATAAAAAAAGAATTATCGAAATCGGTTCAGCCGTTCTCGAGTTATGGAATTACAACGAAAAGTGGCATTGATTTTTATATATTAGATATGTATTGTGATTAAACAACAAATATATATGCTTACTATCTTTATAATTGGACGTGTTGAATGTTGCTTCTGTGGTTGTTGTTACCGTTGTTGTTGATTCTGTCGTGTTGCTTGTTTGTCCTGAAACATAAATACAAACATAAAAACAAATATACAGTCCCTTCACAGCGCGAGTTACGGCCCTGCCTTCATACAAAACTGCTGAATACGCCGTTCGCACGGGAATAGAATGTGGGTGCGATTTCCCTTAGTTAGCATCCAAGCTTACGTCTTTATAATTATTAAAAATGTATAAATTCATTCTTTGACTCCGGTCCGCATCGTGCGGACATGGGTGTAAAGTCTCACTTTAGTAATTAAATGTAGTTTTTAAGTATATCTGAGTTTCTTTTGGGGCCTCCGGCTGCGGGACATGTAATTGGCGCAGTCGGTAGGATCCTCAAAAAACGTGGCATAGATAGTAACCTTGCTATCGCTACGGAGCTGGGGATCCAGAATCTACGGTTTCTGCGGCCTGGAGGCTAAATCAAACATCGATCCCGAAAAGTAACCAGATTAATTGGTAAGTACATAGAATAGTTCTGTGTTGCTTCCTTTTACTAGTTTATACCTATTTTTAGTCCTAATTTCCTTTCCAAGATTTTCCATTCGTGAAAGTCTAATTCCCGAGAGCACTACATGGAGTTAGGCTGCTCGATGACTAGGTTTAGATAATAGTAGAGATTTACTTTAAAATTAATTAATTATATTATTAACTAGATTAGATACTTATTAACTAGGTTATAAAAGTTATATAAGTACTACTGAAGGTAGTGAATAGCTTAATTTCTTAATCAATGATAAATTTCATGACTTACATTTCGCTTCATGATTCAGTAGTAACCACCATAGAGGATAAAAAAAATTCTACAAGCTTTTATTCGCGGCTTATAGGAGGCCTTAGGCTCAAGAATTCAATATATGCGGTCGATTTAAATTGAAAAAACGTTTAAAAAATTGTGACAATTAAATTTTTCATTAAATTTAATTTAATTGAATCATTAGAATTTATGTATAAAGAATTAAATGCATCTTATTTACAGAATAAAAATAATTTTAATAATTAGTAAAAATGATAGAAAAGAATTTAATTCGAAACCCATTAGAGATTACCTTTAACACAAAATTACATATTTGAAAATGCATGAAATGAATATGCATGAATTATATCCACCTGAGTACGGCCCTGACTTTTATTCCAAGAATTATTCGTATTACAATATAGTGAAGCGCCTTATCGGTATACCACATACATATGATCCGAACTTTACACACTATGCTAGTAATAGCTTTACTGACTGTGAAGATTAAAATCGATCATCATAGGTATTACCGGTATTAATTTGGGTTGCAATGATGCTATAAATTATAAAATATGAAAATTTCATTTAAGATTTTCAAAAAAAAAAATCAGCATTTAGTTTATATATCATCTAATGATTTAAAAAAGCCATCATAGTATTCTTTCTTAGATATTGGAAAATCATTTAATTACATTATTTACCTAATTCAATTCTAAAAAAAAATTAAATGACTATAATCTTATTAGATACGTTAAGTTAGCTAATCATCATTCTATGTTAGTTATGGAAACAGTTAGGATAATGATTAAGAAATTAGGTAACATTTATAATAAGAATAAAATATAAGAATTAAAAGTTAAAAGATAGGGAATATTATAATATACTTAAGCCTGGATACTACTTTTCGAATAAGCAAATTTTAATAGGTAATTTTTAAATTTCCATTAGTTTCTACAGATATTCTTGATTTATTTCATTTAGCTATTTTTCCAAATAAGAATAGGCAGGCCCTCATCCCTTCCTATCCCTATATAGCAACTAACAGTAACTCATTCTTGTACATAGAGGCTGAATGCCCGAAGTATAATACATTACTTACTATATTTACCACGCTCATTTAAAATCTCACTATAAATGCAACAAGAGGACTTCGTGATACTCCAAGGTATATTCTTATTAACTATACCTACTGGATGTATGTTCGAGTCGGAGAATTTCAAGATCTATAATGTAAAAGACAAAATTAAGGAACAGCCACTGACTGAAGATACGCGGTACATATATCAAGGACATTAGAAATAAATATACAAGATACGCAATTCTCAACTCAGTTAATTTGGAAGAAACCCCTATCTATCGCTATAGAAAAGGATCCTGCAATATATCAAACAACTATCCCTATATACATAATTCTGGTTGGTGCAGTCTTAATTTTGGCCATTTGGTACACGATGTGACGCAGATCTACACATACTTTATAGAGGACCACATATTATGAGCAGATGAGGAAGCAGATGAGCCCCAGCTTCCAGCAACATTTTTTCACAATATTCAAAAATGGTCGCTGAACTTCGGCGGGAGGAGTTACGGCCCTGCCTTCATACAAAACTGCTGAATACGCCGTTCGCACGGGAATAGAATGTGGGTGCGATTTCCCTTAGTTAGCATCCAAGCTTACGTCTTTATAATTATTAAAAATGTATAAATTCATTCTTTGACTCCGGTCCGCATCGTGCGGACATGGGTGTAAAGTCTCACTTTAGTAATTAAATGTAGTTTTTAAGTATATCTGAGTTTCTTTTGGGGCCTCCGGCTGCGGGACATGTAATTCGCGTGAAAACGAATTTTATAGATTACATTTTCACTATAAAGTATAGTCAATGCAGACGAATTTTATATTCGAAATTCATTTTTTTATTTAAGTGAATTTTTTAATACATATAAGACTGTTTTAAAATAACTATATGTACATACTTTTAGTTTGAATAATAAATAATAGTAGACTATAGTTGCGCTATTAATACGTATTGCATATAATAGTATCAGTACTTCAACGATTTACTTACCTTCACTAGCTGTTGTTTCGTTCAGTGTAACATTGGCCGCAACAACAGATTCTGTTGTTGGCGGTACCGTTGGCGACAACGTCACATTCACCGTGAATTCCAACAGTTCTGTTGCTGGCGTTGATACTGTTGTTACAGGTGTTGCAACACTTTGTGTTGTTACATTTTGTGTTGTAACGCTTTGTGTTGTTACACTTTGTGTTGTTTCGGATTGTGCTTGCGATGTGTATGACTGTGTGAGCACTGTCACGGGTGCTTCTGTTAATGTTGATTCTGTTGTTGTTGTTGTCGATGTTGTTGTTGATGATTTTGTTGTTGTATCTTCTTTTGGTGGGGTTGATAATAGCACCCAGCCGTCTGGCGGTGTTATGGGTGACCATAGTTCTGTAAAATAACATTCAGTTACTATAATTTTAACAAAACAACAAATGATTATTTTTAGTCAAGTTTCAATATAATCTATATCAATTATGACTAAATTTTTCCACATAATATTGAATAATAACTATCAAAACATTTGAGGTTTGCTTAGTTATGAAAAAGATGACCTTACGTTATTATTATCTACAAATACGAAACAAACAGCTTTTCATATAACACGGTAAAGCTTGATACCTATTTTAAAATAAACACGATTAAAATCCATAGACAACTAAGGCAAATGTTTTTTTTAAATAATAACCCGTAATAATTATAATAACTAAAACTATAAGCTGTAGAGAACAGTCCTTTGTTATGCTCTAGTATTCTTGACCCCTTGCAACAGTAATTTAACATTTAGCAGCTTAGAAACAAATTACATTGTTAATTGCAACATCTCATCACGGCGTAATTATGGCTAAATTATACGTAATAACTATACTGTAGTTTGTATTGTTTTGCTGTCGTGTTAGTTTGAATCTTGTAGTATGAACAGATTTTTTTTGTCGGAAAAATCTAGTCTATACTGTAACTGTATTTGATTTGTTTTAGATTCTACTAGATTGTTTGTAAATACGTACTACAACTGACGAAGTTAATGTTATTTAAACAAATACAAAGTTAAGTATAAACATGATGGTAAAACTGAATTTTTTATAGATGATAAATTATTTTGATTGGAAAATAATATGCCGTGTTTAGACTTCTAAAACCTCAGTTGCCTAAAATCTATATCTTTTCTTTCTTCTATCCATATAGCGCATTAAAAAGTATTATTTATTTTATTTATTTATTAAGTATTATATCCAGTGTAGGAGAGGGATGGCGCTAGGCGACATATATAGCGCTGTCATTTTTCCATACTGCTAAACACCATGGTTTGGGGGCAAGACGCGTCAAATGAACCTTAACGCACGATTTGTGAATAAAAACGAACAAAAGCATGACCTTTAAATTGATAATAGAATGTGAAAGTGATTTCGCCGCAGTGACCCGGCGTGGCCCGGATACGTGATCTGACTGTGGGCATGATTATTGGCTTCACAAGACTTAAGGGAAAGGTTTGAAACGCAGTTAGACTTAAGAAGGTTCCAAACGCCAGTTAAATTTTTAAAAAAGTTGAATTTTCAATTGACGTATCGTTGCATATTATTTTATTTTCGTTATGGCAATGAATACTCTGTGACACTATAATAATGAAGGCAGTCAAATAAAAAAAAGACATTCGTAACTAAGGGCGTATTCAGAAAGAAAGCTTGAAACTTATAAGCGCTTATAAGCGCTTATCGGCGCTTGTCAGTGCTGGTAACCCGCGCAGGAAAATATTATATTATGAACATGACAAGCGCCGATAAGCGCTTAAATAAGTTTCAAGCTTTCTTTCTGAATACGCCCTTAGAGGCTTTCAAATATTTTCAAGTTACGTCTTTATTAACCGACTTCAAAAAAGGAGGAGGTTATCAATTCGGCCGTTATGTTCTTTTTTATGTATGTACACCGATTACTCCAAGGTTTCTGAACCGATTTACGTGATTCTTTTTTTGTTCGATGCGGGATGGTGTCGAATTGGTCCCATTTTTTCCACAAATTTTATTCGGATAGGATAGTTTTTATTTTATGAGCATTTTTGTCTGTATTTGTAAATGTTGCAAGTGTAAGTTTGAAGTCGGTTGTTTTTAACGCAGTTATCACTTGTTTACTAGTTATTTCTTGATGTGGATGATACTGAACTTGGAAGTTATCTTAGAAGTTCGAAACTAGTTATATCATATAACTTATAAAATATATTTATACCTATTTGAATGGATTTCCATTCAAAATAAGTTTGAATTGCATCGAATGAATGACGAAATCAACAGCCAAACTATAGATCTACTAGCGATCCGCCCCGGCTTCGCCCGTGGTACATATTAACGTTTTCTCTACATAAGAACCATCCTCGTACTTCAAGGAATATAATAAAAAAAGAATTATCAAAATCGGTTCAGCCGTTCTCGAGTTATGGAATTACAACGAAAAGTGGCATTGATTTTTATATATTATAGAGAAGAGATAGACCGAGAAGATTCAGAAATCATCTCATCTATTCTTTAAGATATATAATAAATTATAATAATTACTCCGTTAGATAGATTACTACATGAAAATTATTTTCGCATACCACATTATAGTATAGATCGTGAGTCATACTGATGTTCTAATTTGTAAACATTATTGTTTTACATTTTACGATTTTCAGGATACATCGCCCATTTTTGCAAGTGACTACTATCAAGCTGATTTTCCGTTTGTAGCTTTATTTTGATGAGACACCGAATAATTTCGTGTACGAAACTCTCGATTGTGGTAGCTAACAGAGATAACAAGGATAAATTTTTTTGATTTGATGGTTCTATCAATCGAGACTTTCGTACACAAAATTTTTGGGCGTCTCATCAAAATAAAGCTACAAACGGAAAATTAGCTTGATAGTAGTCACTTGCAAAAATGGGCGATGTATCCTGAACTAGATTTGACGTAATCTGAAACGATTTTTTACTGCTAATAATAAAATTTCAGCCTTCAATTAAGCTTATGTTAATATAAAGTAAATAATTAATTATTCTGACAGTTCAAAGTATACAATTTTGTAGTAATATTTCTTCTACCTTTATTCAAAGCTTAACATCATCTCTCCAAACCACGTTTAACATAAAATGATTCGATTATTTTCTCTTCTCTCAGATTATAAAAGAAAAAAAAAATTAAGTATTGCTCATAAAAAGTAATGTATCGTCACATAACGTAACGACATTACAGTGGTCATTCATTTCTTTCATCTAACCTAACGACTTTTTGCCATTTAGGACATAATTATTTGTCAATATGAAATATCGTATCGAAATTTTAACAAGTGTATGTATATGTGAGTAATCACAAAGGATGAATAATAAAAACAATATAAAAACTACAGTCAACGACCTGCCATCGATCTTTTAGGTAAATATATTTTTATAATAGATATTTGAACCGTTAGTGTGTTAAGGTTCATAAATTATACTGTAAATTCGATTTTTTATGTACCTATTTGAAGTTTTGTCAGTTGTCTCTTTTAATACCACAGATACGTAATATCACTTCGAGTAGGTACAAGAAGTATCGGTTCTTTCCCTACGGTCATCCTACGGTACTAATTCTTGTAAACATTACATTTTTGACTTTGTCCGTTTTCTACAACAGATAGAAATTCGAATAATTATTAACTCAGCCCCCGGAATCACAGACACAATAGAAAATCTATTGTGTCGTGGACCGATCGGGCCGCTCGGGGCTCAATGGGTATCATAACTTACATTAATTATCTATAGATGTACTAGTTTGCAACTGAAGTATTTCCTAGCTACAATGTATCTTATAAATCTAGGTATTTCCATCAACCTCAATACTCTATAGCTCATAACGCATTTAAATCCAACTTAATGACTGTCATTAAAGATTTAAATCGCATTTTCCTGTTAATCAACAGGAAAGTAAGTTAAGTTTTGATTCTGAGAAACTTCGTTAGTCATTTGAGATGCAAAGGCTTTATATTCAATACTAATAAGGTTAATTCTACTTATTGCTCTTTAGAAATCTGTTCTAGAAGTTTACCATAATGTCTTATAGCAGTAATATTTCCAGTGTGGGAAAGAGATGGCGCTATGACCTATATATTATAGCGTTGTCTGTTTTCCACACTGGCAATAATACTGCTTTAAGACTTTTATATGGTAAAGGGGCAGGATTTGCATGTTCTTATAATCTATTTATATAAGCGTGTCCGTTAATTATTTGACTTGTTTACGTAATAAAATGTTATTATCACCATGTAGCGGTTAATAAAATTTGTATGATTTTGATATTTGATGACCTATTTGGGATTCTCATTTGGTTTCAAACATTCATTTTAGTCTTTTCTTATATTTCTAGGATAATAAAGAAAAAAGAATCACTCACCATCGTCTGTTGTTGTTTTAGGTGCTGCTGTTGTTGTAGTAGTTGTTGTTGTTGTTGTAGTGCTTGTTGTTTCTGGTGTTTTTGTTACTGTATCAAAAGTGTTGGACCACGTCATGAAAGGCGGGAATTCTGTTGACGTTGTTGTAATCTCTGCTTCAGTCGGTTTCTCAGTTTCTAATGCTATTGTTGTTTCTAGTAACGTAGTGTCTCTAACAGATTCTGTTGTTGGAACAATCGCTTCAGTTGTCAATTTTTCTGTTGGTTTTGGTGTTGTTTCTGTTGTAATTATTTTTGATGTTGTTGTTGATATTGTTGGTGCTTCTGTCGGTTTTGTAGGCGCCTCTGTTAATGTTGATGTTGCTTGTGTTGATTCTGGAGGTGATTCTGTTGATTTTGGAGATGATTGTGTTGTTTCTGGAATAGGTTCTGTTATTTTCACATATTCTGTTGTCACCGCTTCAGTGGCCTTTGGAATAGATTCAGTTTGTTGTTCAGCAACAGTTTCTGTAATTGTTTCTGTTATTTCTTCTCTTTCTGTTGTTATTGGAGCGATTGTTGTGGTTGTTGTAGATATTGTTGCTGTGGGGGTTGTTGTTTTTTCTTCGGCTTTAGCTACTGTTGTGTTTATGTATGTTATTATAGGTACTGAAGGTCTCGTAAATGCGGGTTTTGAACTAGTTGATTGGGGAATTATAGTTATATTTAATCTAGGTGGGATTGGTAAAGGCTTTTTGGTTGGTGGTCTCTTTGATGGTATTCTGAAGGGAGGTTTTCTTGTTGTGTTATATGAAGCTACGGGTTTTGTTGGCCGAGGCCTGCCTGTACCAGTATAATGTGGTCTAGTAAAGTTTGTAGGTCTGTACGTCGGTCTGGGCTTATAAGTAGGTTTTATTGGTTTCCTCGTCGGTTTTGACTTTTCTGTTGTTGTAGTAACCGCCTCTGTTGTTTCGATCTTTATCGGTTTTACTGTCGTTTCTTGTTCTTTTATTAAATTGCTCGAATCTCCTGATACGGTTTGGAATGTTGACAGTTTTATAGGAACTTCAGTGGGTTCTATTCTTTCAGTCGTTTTACTCACTTCTGTAATTTTAACGCTAGATGACGTAACCGGTTGCGTCGTTAATTTATCGTCATCGTGTATCGTATTATCTAGGGTTGTATTACTATCTACTTTGTCAACTTCATTCGGTTCTGTTCTCTCTTGTGCTACACTAGCTGTAGTTTGAGCTTCTGTTACATTCTGTACGTCAAGCGGGCTCTTAGTTGTACTAACTGGCTTGACTTTCGTGAATACATCTGGTATTTTGTTGACAGTGCTGTGTAGTTTATCCTCAGTGTGAGGGTGGACAAAACTAGAGCTGTCTATCGTGTTATCATCTACGTTGTTAATTATACTTGGCAGGATATTTTTGTCTGGGATTTGACAGCAGGATCCGAAGTAGAATCTATCAATGCAAGTGCCGAGGTGGGAGCCGTTCGCTTTGAGACAGTCGATGGCAAACATACAGAGACCTTCTTCAGCCGTTCTTCTTGATACGCATGGTAAGTGTCGTATATTTCTTGCTAGAGGTACCGGACCTGGAACAAAAGAGGTAGAGGTAAGATGGGGTAATATTTGTATACGATTTATGGGAAGGGAATAAAAATCTCATTATAATTGAAAAATTTAAGATCCGTAATAAGCGATGCAGTTCCAATAAAATACACAGTTAATACCTGTGTATTTTATTGCAGTTACGTTGTCTATTATTTTATTCTATGTTGAACATTGAAATTTAAGAATTACTTAACATAATTAGATAAGTCTGCATAATAACCGTTGTTTTTTATAACGAAGTAAAATTATTATGAAGCATTGTAAAATATGTAAGGTTTATAATCTCAGGTTATAATAATTATTTTATCATGTAAAAAAATCTCAAACTTAAATTATTGTAAAAAATAAATTAAAATAGTACATATTTTGATGTAAATAGTTGCATATCTACTAAAACGACCACTGCTCAACGTTTTATATCGCAATTTTCATGCATCTTTTAAATTTAGTTTCACCGCCATCTTTTGTTTCATTTTAGAATTGAGGTAACAAATCGAAAGTGAAACATTAACATCTCAAAAGAAATGTAGAGGTCGTTGAAACAAAACACGCTTGCTTCGCCCGTGGTACATATGAAAAATAGATGTTTTTATTGGTATCTAAGTAGGTAGTTTGAATTGGTTAAAATACTATACATAAATGATTATTTAAATAAATATAAATGAATCATCGTAAAAGCTGTGATTGTATCGTACCTATTTATTGCAAACTAGCTTTCCACCCGCAGCTTCGCCCGCGCAGTCAAACAAAAACCCGCATAGTTCCCGTTCCCGTGGGATTTCCGGGATAAAACCTATCCTATTTCCCGGGGTAAAAAGTAGCCTATGTCCTTTCTCGGATATCAAAATATACCAAATTTCATGCGAATTGGGTTAGTAAGTAGTTAAGGCGTGATTGAGTTACAGACAGACAGACAGAGTTACTTTCGCATAATTATAATATTAGTATATGGATGAGTTTACTCACAGAACTTACTCATATAGGTTAAATACCTACATGCAGTAAAATTAAAATGCGATTTATAAGTTGTAGGCTTCTTGGTTGTAGGTGTAAGAATTGACTCATCAAACGTCTGAAGAGTTTAAATAACAGAAAAAAAATCGGTACGTTTTTATTTAATCCGAACGATATTTTTATCGGAATCTTTTTTGATCGGTATTTTTCAAAATTAAATCTGTATGTATTGATTAAAATTAAAAAGAACAGACAATAAGAAAATAAAATAAGTTACGAACAATGTAATTTTTTGTGGTGAAGTTTAGTTTTTTTTTTTTTACTTTCAAAATCATAACATTCCCTTTGATTATATCAGTTAACTAGAATAAATTCAGTCTGCATTTCAAATTATATAATATTCAAAAAGAAATACATATTTAAAGTACTTTAAACGTGAAAGATTCTTAAGCGCGTCACACACGGTGAAGATACTATAATATTTTATGTTAAGATACTCTAAATTCTAATATAAAACGTTATAGTATCTTAAGGTATCCGGTATGAGCGTTCTGACCATCATTTTTCTTTTTGTCATTGCGTACTAAGACCCCTGTAGAACCGCCATCCTGTTACAAATGACCCGAAATTTTGTGGGTCATTTATAATATACCGAATGCATTGGCACATAGAGAAGCTATGTGTAATCTGTTTACAAAAATATTTTTCTTGTATTCACCGCACAAGATTAAGTTACATATCGTTACGACATGTTGTCACGATAAAATGCAAACGATGTATCGTCTAGTATGTTCAAACACGCCGCGCAAACAAGATATACAGTTAGAAACCAGTCGGTCCGTTCGTTTAATCTAATAACACACTTATTTTGTTTGTCCAACGTCTATTCATAGAGATAAATTTATTATGAGTTAGGTTTTTTATGAGACAGGAAGGAAATTAGTCATGTATGTCTATCAATATATTAAAATTAAGTGGGTCATCTTGTCATTTTTCCACGTATCGCAATGATACATAGCATTTACTTATTTACTAGCATCCACCCGCGGCTTTGCCCGCGTTTTCAAGGAAAATCCCACTTCCTTCCGGTCCCGTGGGATTTCCGAGATCTTATGTGTTAATCCAAGTTACCCTCTATATGTGTTCTAAATTTCATTGTAATCTATAGTATTTGCGTGAAAGTGTAACAATCATACATACACATTACACATACACATACATCTATCCTGACAAACTTTCGCATTTATAATATTATAGTAGGATAGGATAGAATAGGATTTACTATTAGAGATACAAAAATCACCATCAGCACTTGCCTAGCACAAAGCTCAGATAAAGCTCAAAAGCTCCGCAAGCCATTAACTAATTCTTATATCTGATAGCTTATTATTATTATGTAGGTAGGTATTATTTTATTGCTTTTTTTAACAATATTAATTAATTATTAGGTATTTCAAAATGTTTGCATCTGCTAGCCCAACATACAAAAATATAACATTTAGTTAATATTTTTCGGTACCTATGTCATTGATGAATCTAGCTTTATTCTTATCGTAAACTTACAATAAAATCTGTGCTCTTTATTATATGAATGTCAAATCCGATAACATTATTTTGATCTTGTGCAACAAAATTTCAATTGTTTAAATAATCCACATGCATACAAATGTAAAATGACCTTTAGTTACTTATAATTATGAATGACTTTGAAAGATCTATGTTCCTGATAATCGACTGTTGCATTACTATGAACACGTGATAATATTTTGTTTATTTAACTAGTTACTAGACCCGGCTCTACCTTAGTATGAACCGGAATAAAAATCAAAAAATTAAAATATATTTTGGATAAAGCATTCAGTCATTACATTAATTGTGATTTGTCTTCTTTTGAAAAGTTTAATTCACTTTAAATCGATTGAAAATAGGTTAATAATTAATTGGGGTTATACTTTTGACATGCATATCTGGGCATTCCACCGTCGCGTCGCCCCGTGGGCCGTCCCAGATATCGATGGAGCGACACCTGGTTCCCTAATCTAGCTATGTAACGTGTGCACTTTCAATCAATACTATACATTTATACAAGTTGTGCTTTGAATAAATTCTTTAACCGATTTTAGAGATATTTAAAGTAGAACGTCTTTAATTTATTTCCTTCCTTTTCTTCATGAAAACTTTCAATAAAAGAATTCCAAGAATTCTTCATATTATTGTTTACTAGCTTTCCGCCCGCGGCTTCGCCCGCGTTTTCAAAGAAAAACCCGTATAGTTCCCGTTCCCGTGGAATTTCCGGGATAAAACCTACCCTATGTGTTAATCCCAGTTACCCTCTATATGTGTGCTAAATTTCATTGTAATCGGTTCAGTAGTTTTTACGTGAAAGAGTAACAAACATCCATACATCCATACAAACTTTCGCCTTTATAATAGTTATTGTTTATTGTGTAACCCTAACTTTACATGTTTGTTAAAAATAAAAAACGCATTCATAAACAATTACGGATGATTCAGCGGGTTTTCACAATATTATGTAAATATTTGTGTCTGTGTCATCGAGAGAAAGCTAGTGAGGTAATTCTGACTGATATGGAAACGCAATGCTGGTAGAAAAATGGCAAAAGATTATCTTTAAGTATATGCACATAATTAGTGACAACACAATTATGACTCAAAACGGCTGAACTGATTTTTACGAATTTTATTAGGTACCTACATATTTAACGAATTTTACAACATATTTAGTTTGTTGGATTATTGTTTCCGCCAATATTAGGACAATTTATAAATATCGAAAGTTGAAAAAAAAAAGGTTTCGTAAGAACATTTCACTTGCGTAGTATTTATCTACTTATCTAAAATAAAATAGCAGCTTTACCCAGCGGCTTTTTTTGCTATCCTACTCATATTATAAATGGGAAACTGCGAGGATGGATGTATGTGTATGTTTGTTACTCTTTTATAAAAAACTACTGAACCGATTGCAATGAAATTTAGAACACATATAGAGGGTAACTTGGTAAACACTAACACATAATTAAGATAGAAATCAGTCACATCATTATCAATGTTAATAGACACTAAACCATTAACACCAAAGGTCAATACACTGTACAACCACAGATAATCTATCTATACTAGGTATATTAATACATATTATAAAGCTGAAGAGTTTGTTCATTTGTTTGTTTGAACGCGCTAATCTCAGGTCCGATTAGAAAAATCTTTCGGTTTTAAATAGCCCATTTATCGAGGAAGGCTATAGGCTATATATATATCATTTTTACTTTTTATTTATTAAAAAAAGGTTCATCAACAGTTGTTACATACATATCATTCGTGTTATACAGTTACAATAGGATTTATAAATTATTATGCACAATTACAGATGAACACAACATTCACAGAAACTAATAATAAATTAGGCGATATAGCTATACACAATATATCTATATAATTAATTAGACAAAAAAGAAATGTGTGTGCTCTTATAATAAAAGAGTGCAGATTAAATACAACAGGCGATATTAAAAAAAATAGTTCATCATCATCACGCTAAGACCAACAGGATCGGAGCAATGTGTGTGAAACCGTGGGGCGCAGCTTGTGGGTTATATGTATAACTCGGAAATAATTTTTCAAATCATACCAGTAGTTCCAGAGATAAGCGCGTTCAAACAAACAAACTATTCGGCTTTATAATATTAAAAGTATAGATAAATATAGATACTTAGTACAACATTAACAATTTGCGAAGCCTTAATGTCTTTAAGAAGTCCTCTCTGACCCAAATGTAAAGGAAGTGAAAGTACTGACTTACTAACTTAGAACATGTAAAAACCCATCTCTTTAGTGGTCTTGTTTTCCGAGTTTATATAGGAATTTATAGAATGAGTTATATATATGTCGTGGTCATATCGTAGATTTGATCATTTCATGATATTAGTGGCCATTTCACGAAATGGTCGCATATCGTGAAATGGCCAACATAGTTTGATCAGATCGTTAAATCGTCAACGTTTCACGATTTGGACATCCACATTTGGCCAGATCGTATAAAATATAAAGAGTCCATAAAATATTAAAAAAATTCAGAATAACTATATTCTAAAAACTTGTTTAATGTCATTTAAGTTAGTGCCGCGGCAGCGGCCGGCGAATGCCAGAAGCGAATCGTTTTTGCAATAGAAAACAGTTAGGTTAGGTTAGGTTAGGTTAGACTTTGATAAACAACGCACGAGCGTAGTAGTTTCTTAAATTATTTTATTTAAGTCGCATTTTTTTCTTAAATACATATAAGATATCCACATTTTCCATAGTATCTACTTGTACCTCTTCGTCGTAAATTCTTTGCTATGACTTTCTTCATAATATTGTTATTAAACGAATTATGAAGTTTTTAACTGCGAATAATTTAATTTTCGCCAGCGGCCGCCATCTTATCACATAAACACAGAGCTTGCAGCGCCTCTACCAACGATTAATGTAACTATTTTACGATATGATCAAATAATTTTGATCATTTCATGAAAAAACCGTGCGTTAATTGGCCATATCGTGAAACGATTTCTTATCATTGATCTGCCCAAACCACATCATGATGTGGCCAAACTAAATTGGCCATTTCACGATATGCGACCATTTCGTGAAATGGCCACTCATATCATGAAATGATCAAATCTACGATATGACCACGACATATATACGTTATAAAAATACGTTTAACGATTAAATCTATCCATACTAATATTATAAATGCGAAAGTAACTCTGTCTGTCTGTCTGTTACTCAATCACGCCTAAACTACTGAACCAATTTTCATGAAATTTGGTATGGAGATATTTTGATACCCGAGAAAGGACATAGGCTACTTTTTATCCCGGGAAAATGACGCAATCCCGGAAATCCCACGGGAACGGGAACTATGAGGGTTTTTCTTTGACTGCGCGGGCGAAGCCGCGGGCGGAAACCTAGTACTTTATACTTATATGTGTTTATATGTTTCTAGTCTTCCGCCGCGGCTTAGTCGAAAACATAATAAATTATAGGTAATGTTATACCAAAGCCTTCTTCGATAAAAACTCTATGTATTTAAAAAAAGATAATTGCATAATTGTCTATAAAGTGTCTATATATAAGTAAGTTAAGCCTTTTAAGTTAAATAAAAGTTAAAAACTGTTTATAATCTAGAAAATGATAGTTGACATGACATACATGTCATGCTGCATGCAATAAGATACCTCAAAAACATACCTTGCAAATAATCCAAATTCAATATAACCGGGCCAGCGGTCACATAGTTCAAGCTTAAGAATATCTGGACCAACACGACCACTACAGTACAATTCACGCCAAGACCACTAAGCTTGTCGACCAGGGTCAGGACCAGGCTGTGGTCGTGGTGGTGGCTCGTCGGCCAACTGTTTATTGGTGGACCCATGGCTCAGGTTCGCATGTTCGGTGGCTAGAACAAAAGGCATTGGTTAGATAAGGAAAAGCTTTTCGAATGTAGACTAAGGGTGCTTTTCCACCTGAGATGCGAAGATGCGTAATCACATCGCTTCATTTAGCGTTTGAAGCGATACTATTGGTTCTTTACAAACACATTCCTCGCTATGCATCTTCGCACATCTCTGGTGGCAAACCAGAAACCACCTTTATGGTTAGAAAAGACAACAATAAACGTAGACGTTTTAATGTAGTTATATAGTTATTTTAATAATTAATTGTGGAAACAGAAGTAAGAAATTACGAAGGGAATTTTTGTAAAAATACAAATAATAAGGAATGAATAAAGTTTCTGTAAAAATACAAATAATAAGGAAACAATAAATCATCACTATAAAATTAAATAAACCCTAGCTCATCCTATCACCTTACAATTTATACCCTAGACATTATCTTAAGTCCTAACCAGCCTTGACACTAGGTATTCAATTTATTGGCAAAGGAAATGAGATATACCGTTATGGCGCCAAGAAACATCTGAGATATTTCCTAATGAAGCTTAAGTAGCTGTAGCATGTACCCCGTTGTTTAAACTGCTTAAATAGGTATATAGGTAAAAGCTTTTGTCTTGTATTACAGTATATAATTATTATGACTGACTGACCGGTTGGCTTGGTTGGTAGTGGCCCTGCCTTCCAAGCCACAGGTCGTGGGTTCGATTCCCACCCGGGGCAAATATTTGTGTGATGAACATAGATATTTGCTCTGTGTCTGGGTGTTAATTATCTATATACTTAAGTATTTATTTAAAATTATATATGTATGTTTATCAGCCATCTGGTTTCCATAACACAAGCGAAAGCTTAGTATGGGACCAATTCCGCGTGCCGTATGTGAAAATTGTCCTGAAATATTTATTTATTATTAATTACTAGCTTTCCGCCCGCGGCTTCACCCGCGTTTTCAAAGAAAAACCAGCATAGTTCCCGTACTCGTGGGATTTCCGGGATAAAATCTATCCTATGTGCTAATCTAAGTTACACTCTATATGTGTACTAAATTTCATTCTAATCGGTTCAGTAGTATTTGCGTGAAAGAGTAACATACATACACACACATTCATCCTCAAAAACTTTCGCATTTATAATATTAGTAGGAGATGATAATCCTACATCCTCATCACTAATCCCATCAATCTATAAACCAAAAATTCACCAAACATAAAAACAGACAGACTTTCGCAATATCAGTATGTATGTTGTAATTCGACCGGCATAAGTGTGTCGGATAACAGTTATTGTGAGAAAGTGTAGGTCGCAATGTCACCGAGTTGGCATATCACATGGTAGTGGTTTGGCACGCGGGTTCACTCACGCGTAAAGTTAGTCTGAATCACAATCTCTTACTGCTGGTGTCTGAATTGATTTGCTAAAGGTTTTGCCTACGTTGCATAGAAGAAAATATTCAACCAGCATAATATTTTTCTAGTATTTGATTTTACGCGAGTATTACATTTAGAAATTAAAGATTGGTCACGAGGAGACTGACCACGCTCGCTGCAAACTGTGTGAAACTTTGGGAAAAATAATATAATGAATAAATCGCGTTTAAATCCGTTAAATTCAACCAGCATTCAAATTCGGTTCGTATACATATTAAATTTAGAAACTGGCCCTTAAACTAAAACGCAAACTGTACTTCATCTAATTCACCATAATAAAATCAAATTTAAATTAAAAAGTTTTAAATGTTGCTCGACTAAACTTTTTTATACTATGATATGTTAAGAGCCTATTATAGCTCTTATTATGAATGCATTTTACTTAGTATTGTCATGATGCAATTGGCTTTAATTTTAGAGAGAGTAGTAGAGAATTGTAGAGTGCTTGTAGAGTCATTTTCAAATATATCGCCTACCTATACATTAAATGATTTATTTTGAATTAGATAAATAAAATAACAAAACATAGATACGATACTATTCACTATTCACTAGGATCGGATATCGAATGTGAATTATACTTATAACTTAATCATAGTAATTAATACTCAACTCAACGCGTACATATAGAATGGAAACATAAAACATAATAATTAATAACATATATTTATTTTACATAAACATGTAGTTATTATTGTCATTACAATATTACACATACACACTGCAATGTAACAACAATGCATAATATAAATTACTTTATTTACAATACTATACATTTGTTTTACAGATTTCATTATTATTATAACAATCTTGATGGACAAAGTAAAATATTTGTGAATACAGTTTGTATAAGTTATAGGAGTAATATTTAGATTTAAATGTATAAAACGCGAACCCTATTTTCGTGATTGAAACAAAATTCAGTCTAGATAACTCAGAAAAATAAACAGCTTGACTATTATTACCTTGACTGATGAGATTTCGTATATTCGGTAAGCCTGATATAAGTCGAAAGCCATTTTTATACTCCTCATTGATAAGGCCGTGGCCCGTGTCACACGTGTCCTGGCAGAACGTTTGACATTCGCATAGATTTAAACTTTAAATCTATGCGAATGGCAAACGTTCGTATTAACGTATTAACGTATTAACCATTATTCGTATAGATTTAAACTTTAAAGAATCAATTCCCCATCGATATCCATCCAAAGCCATGGGTTACCACGTCTTATAGCAGTAATATTTCTAGTGTGAGGTAGGGATGGCGCTAGACATATATAGCGCTGTTATTTTTCCACATCCTACTAATATTATAAATGCGAAAGTTCGTGAAGATGGATGGATAATTGTTATTCTTTCATGCAAATACTACTGAAGCGATTACAATGAAATTTGGTACGTAGGTAGCTGAAGGACCCAGACAAAGACATAGGCCAAAAATCCATCAGAAACGGGAACTAAGCGGGTTTTTCTTTGAAAATGCGTTCGGAAATATTGTTGGAAATAATACTGCTTTAAGCATGGTACAGAGGCAGGTTAAGTAGACATGTACCGTTGCTAAACGGTCCCTGAAATGTATTAATATCTATAGAAGTTGGAATCTCGATTCACTTCCGTCTGATTGCATCGCGCTAAGCCCGTTTGAACGATGTATTGGCTAGCTTATTTATTATAATGATAATATTAATTATTATTAGGAATCACTACATAGTAAAAAACAAAGTCGCTTTCTGTCCCTATGTCCCTTTGTATGCTTAAATCTTTAAAACTACGCAACGGATTTTGATGCGGTTTTTTTAATAGATAGTGATTCAAGAGGAAGGTTTAAATTAAAATGAAGGGTTTAGTATATAATTTATTAGGTTTTAGATAAAGCGGGCAAAGCCGCGGGCGGTATGCTAGTGTACAATAAAGAGTATTTCAGAAGGTCGAATAGGTCAAATTACTATCCTAGTTATTATTTCGCAACTGTAAAAACAATTTCCAAATTCCCAGGTTTTATTCAGACAATAACCACTTGCTAAATGCAATTTGATGATATCACTACAACACAATTATTATTATTTCAAATGTATTGTGTGCAAATTTCGGTAATACAGTTATGTTTCAATTGACTTGCGTTTGTTTCGATGAAACGTGAGAAATATGAAGTGTAATTGGTTTAGAGTCTATTGATATTTATTAATCACTAGCTTTCCGCCCGCGGCTTCGCCTGCGTTTTGAAAGAAAAACCCGCATAGTTCCCGTTCCCGTGGGATTTTCGGGATGAAACCTATCCTATGTGTTAATCTAAGTTACCCTCTATATGTGTGCAAAATTTCATTGTAATCGATTCAGTAGGTAGTATTTGCGTGAAAGAGTAACAAACACACACACACACACACATCCTCACAAACTTTCGCATTTATAATTTATATAGGATTGCTTAAAGGGTGTTGTTTGAAAATGCAATATAAATTAATATGTTGATCTGATTTTTAAAACTATCATAAATTTTTTTGTATTGTTGTTTTTTTTTTTTTAAGACAATTTCCTTTCTATATTGAATTACTTTTCTTAATAAATATTCATTCATTCAACTTTTATAACCTATTTTGCAATACACGTTAATATAAAAATTAATATAAATAGTTAAATACCACAATGTTAAAAAAAATGTGGCATTTGACAAATGTGAAAATGACTTCAAACGCGTTTAATTCTTTTGCAAAAGAAACATTAAGTTGGTGATTTTTATTACAACAAGTACACAGTTACCTTTTAAGTAAAAACACTAAGTTACTTAATATGTGAACAGTCTCACACGCCATAATATTTCATTACCTACACATTAGCAACTTTGTAATAAAGTTTTAATAGACCTATAACAATGTACAATAATATGTATGTAGAGGGTTACGCATTTGTATTTTCAACCAAAGTTAAAAGAAAAGCATATATTTATTGAATTTTTACAATATATTTATTCCATTATCTATTAACGAACTTAAATTCACCAACATCACCTCAGCCGTTTTTGCTTATGCTCTTTAGATAGGCGAGAACCACTGAGCTACCGTCCACTAAATTTTTTCCGTAAAACAGCATTTAATTGATCTACGCATTTTGGTGTGGAATAAACAGATTGATAAAGCCTAATACATTGTTATTATCTCAGTAAGTACTATAAATCTACATGTTTATTACAACCATTAAATTCCTTAATAGTTTTTTTATAACCTACTAGCTGCTCCGCGCGGTTTCACCCCCGTAGCTCCACTCTTGTTGGTCCTAGCGTTATGATATATACCCTATAGCCTTCCTCGATAAATGAGCTATCTAACACAGAAATAGTTTTTCAAATCGGTCTAGTAGTTCCCGAGATTAGCGCGTTCAAACAAACAAACAAATAATCAAACAAACAAACTCTTCAGCTTTATAATATTAGTATAGATAACATCGTGAGGCCGCCTTGGTGAGTGTACACCTCACTAAGGGACACGTGGAGAAAGAATATCTATTCTTAACATATATGTTATGTACTAGGTTTCCGCCCGCGGCTTCGCCCGCGCAGTCAAAGAAAATAGCATAGTTCCCGTTCCCGTGGGATTTCCGGGATAAAACCTATCTTATGTCCCCGGGTAAAAAGTAGCCCATGTCCTTTCTCGGGTATCAAAATATCTCTATACCAAATTTCATGCAAAATGGTTCAGTAGTTAAGGCGTGATTGAGTAACAGACAGACAGACAGAGTTACTTTCGCATTTATAATATTAGTAAGGATGTCTTATATGTGTATATACATATTAATATTTTGTAGTTTACAGTACATTGTCTTAAATTTTATTAGCGTTCCACCGGGCTTCGACCAACTTGTCTAAAAACTATTAAATTATATCCTTTAACCTACCTCGACAATCACTCTATCTATTAAAAAAAATCATAATACTTTGCGAAGTTATAAAGATTTAAACATACATAGGGACAGAAAAAGCGACTTTGTTTTATACTATGTAGTGATTAGCGTTCCGCCGGGCTTCGCCTACTTTGACTAGAACCTATTAAATTATATTCTAAAACCGCAAACACTCTATCTATTAAAAAACACCGCATCAAAATCCGTAGTGAGATTATTAGAATTAGAGCAATGTTGAGGGGTGCTTTTTTAGATCGCATAGATGTAACAAAAAGCTTATAATAAAAAAAACACTTATTTTTATGATAAGATGAAGTGAAAGTAATTTTTTGCTGTTTAATCGTTTTTTTGCTACTAAAGACTGAGCTTTTTTACATTTGTTTCGAGCTTATAAAAATTGTAATCTATACGATTTTACATTTAATAGAACTTAAACTACAAATAATTATAAGTAGAACAACCTCTATATGTAAATAACTTGAGCTTTTTCTATTTTAGTACTTAAGTTATTAAGTATAACCTGTTGAACATAACCTATTATTTACATATTCATAGAGTCTAGAACACAGTAGTGTCTAATTATCTAGCTTCTCTAGTTGTATTTAGGTTACCTATAAACCTTTATAATGATTTTTAAACGAGCTTTTAAATGACGTTTTGCATTTATTAATTTATCATGATATACATATAATATGAACATTGAACATTTCCAAGAAAGTATATATAATATCGTAATAAGTTTTATTCAAAGATTTTAGCTAGAGCACTGTGTGTCTTAATTTTGACGTCAAATCAGATTTGAGCCACAGCCTGCACGCAAATTAAAAAAAAACACACCATCGATTACAGACTAAACATGACAGGTGACATTCGATTAAATTAAATGAAGCAATTGAAACCCCAATTAGCGACTGAAAACAAGATGGCGTCGTAACGGAATGCCTGCGCGGGAACGATGTTAACGACCCCACGCTTATCTGCGCTTATCTCAAAAACAATTACCTTTAAACCATTTGGTGGACATGCGTGTTTTAATATCGGAATATCATTTGCTGTGCAAAGGTATTATTTATTTATAAAGATTTTATGTCTCGTGCTCGCTTTTATAATTCCATACTGTTATATAAATTTTATTTTTATAATTACCATACCCATATTAATAGTGAAATAAAGGATATAATTATGCAAAAATGTAGTATATTATCTGTGGCATAATTTTACTTTTCGCGCGCGTGGTTTCCCTAAAGTAAATAGCAATAATAATAATGAGTTCCCGTCCAAAAGATTTTCCCTACTTCTCTTAAATTTTCTTTATCAGCTGATGTGCTAATTATTGTAGGTATATTATATTTATATTATGTATCTCACAGAAAGTTGTAATAAACTTAAAATAATAAAAAAATATTTTGATATATACTGCTAATTAAAAAGGCAATAAAATAAATTGAACACAGAAATTAATTTACTAATAAATATTAGAGTACGAGTCGGGATATCGGATATGAATCATAGACAATTAACATTTATTGTTTATGGTCGCTTCGTGCCCAATAGACATATAGACAATTCAACTTTTTTATGATGATGGAATTTCTTTTTGAATATCACTTTCACTTCATTTCAAAATAAAATTTACTGACATAAAATGTTGTATCTACTATTTTTTTATGGAATGGCTCAGTTTGTGTGTATGTGAAGGTGTATTGTCTTTGAAAACATTTCATCTAATTTGCATAATATTACATATTAGACCATTTGATGCATTTTTCGATAATACTCAAAAAAATTCTAACGCTATTGTACAAAACTAAGAGATTATAAAATACTAGATATTCCGATAAATATAATAAATAATTATCATTTTGTGCCAATAAACTTTATATTTAAAAGCTATCATTTTTTTTATATACATATATTATGACACTTGTATGTGACACACACATAATAAAACTCTTATAAGTGACATTCGTATAATTAAAGAAACTCAATTCGAGACCAAGAATAATACTTAATTATTATACATTCTAGAAGTATGTAGACTCGCAATTTTAAAATTAGTTTTATAAGCTGTATTTTATAGTATCTGTGTCACAGGTCACTGGCTGTTTAGCGTAATTCCCTAGCCTACGTGAAAGAAATCCGTTTGGATCAAATTAGTTTCCAATGTATGTCGTTTTAGTATAATAAAATTCACGTTTCATAAGAGCAAACTATAATAACTAAGTAAAAAGAAGGTAAAAGTGAATTTAAGTCTTGCGAACAGCAATTCGTAGGTATTCAAACAATAAAAATACCACACAAGATATGAAATAAGAATTATGTACATAGGAGTATTTTTTTTTATTTTTGTCGTATCTATGTCAGGCTGTTTAGCAAAACGCCATAGCCTACGCGATTCGAATCCGCGCGAAACAAATTTGAATTTGGAATAAAAGAATGTCGTTGAAATCGGTCGCGGGCGGTCAGGTCGGATTCCATACGGGACCGGCCGCGTTTCGTTCATTTCACTGACCTACATTCAACACAACGGAACAGAGCCAGTGTGGTCAAATACACGACTTTAGAATTGATGCTAATTTGTTTTTTATGTACTTTTTTTAGGTAATGGCGTTGTGTGCAAGGCTTGGGTCATTTTTTTTTATTCACTAATGACATTGACATTTCATATTTTTTTAGGTGATTATGCAAATTATAGATATGCCATAAATTAAAATATTGAATTGAATTTAGATTATAGATACGGATTTTTTTGAACTTGAATGAGGCGTATATTAGGTATTATGTATTATTATTAGCAATATGTATTCGTTATATTTGAAAATATTTTACTTCATTATTCCTTACACCGGATGTTTAATAATTATAGTTTTTATATTAATAAGAGAAAAAACTTCGTGCTTTTTATATGAGTTGCTTAAGGTTACTTAAATTATATTATGTTTTTAGGACTCGTTAATTTATAACGAGGATTATGATATAATAATAGTTATTAAAGTTTAATGACTTACTACGTACCTATTGTATATATAATTTCCTTTATAGTTAGATTTAATTGATTTATTTGTGTACTATGACATTAAAAAATTAATTACCCACTACACAATATACAATATGCATAACTTAATGATATTATTTAAAAATATTTGTTGTTAATTGTTTTTTTTAATAGTAACTTTGAATGAAAACTTTTAGTTATAAAAATTAAAAAGCTCTCTTCATATTTGTTCAAGTCATAACTAAATAAAATTCGCAATGCCGATAGAGTCAAACAACAATATAATTTTTATTAATAGCTTTATTTACTATTAATGTATTCAAGGGAATAAAACAGTTTGAGATCTGGTTTCCCTTAAACGAGTTAGTACTTATTTCCTTGGCCGGGAAGATCAACAACCTATGATTGCTAGGCCGTTATGCTCCATCGTCTCTGCCAACCATAATGATGTGAAAAAAACTTAAAAATCCTTCGTCTGTGACTAGTCTTGAAAATGCAAAAAGATTGACCCTACTCGTGCAAAAAAATACGTTATTGTTATTACTGGATACGCAATTAATTTATTGTATTTTGTAGAATATTTTATGTTAAAGGTTAATAAATAATGCATCTGCGCATTTAATTTATTTATTATCTGTGCATAATGCATGTCAAATTTAAATCAACGGAACGATGTTTCAAAAGTGCAATTGATTTATGGCTTCGCTCGCATTCAATGGGATGATTAATAGATAAGTAATAAATAATAGAAAATATATTCACCTGCTTAACGGACTCCGAGACGTAGCACAATCACGAACTCATTATCCACCGGCACTAAGAAATAAACAGTTATTCGTACTAAAAACTGAGCGATTAAGAAATGTTGCTAGTTAAAAAAAATTAGATGAAAAAACTTTCGTCTAATTGCATTGGTGACGTTTGACAGCCGCGAGCGCGCGCTTTTTATTTTTAATTTTTTTTTTAATTTGTCCGTGGCGCGGGTCTTCGCTGGAGCCTTGACCGCTAGGCGAGTGCGCTACTACTGAACGAGTCGGTCGTGGAAGCTCGCTCATTCGCTCGGCAGGCCATGTAAATTACTTTCCAACAGTTATTTTTCGCTTCGTTGCACTGATTCCGGTCACTTTTTCATGGCGAAGAAAGCTATCTTATCTGCACTCGGAGAAGCTTTTAGGAGTATGTATTGTCTTTGTTTGCTCCCGATTATTTCGTTAAGCGAATACTTGTGTGACATCTTTATTGTGCTTTTGGAATTTTAAGCTTGCAATGTGTGAAAAAAGGGTGATAGGAATGTAAAGGTGCAATGTAGACCTCTTTGTGTAGAGTCATTTCTTATGAATTTTGTTTATTTAAAAAGTAAAAGGCACTTACTTCTACAACGAAAGTGTATTTTTTATATAAAAAACGTCTTAGAGCATTAAATATAATGCTCTAAGAAAAACGTACGAATCATGTCATTTTTAACGAGTTCGTAACTTATTAATAAACTTTTCTTAATGATTAATTATAAGAATTATTTCAAGTGATTAGCATTTTTGTATTCCTCAAGTATAGAGCATCAAACAGAAATACTGCCCAAGTCGATGTTCTGTCAATGTGTTCTGTGCTTTTTATTATTTGAGTATGGCCGCCAAATATTGTACAATAACAGTCGTGAAGTCGTAACACACCGTAACATACGTGACTGATAGTAACATACGTGATTTTGTTAAGCCTAGTGTACATTACAACTAATAATGCAGGAGATTTTTTTTACATTTCTGTTTTATATTGTTAATTAAATTATTTGATTAAATTACTTTAAAACTCAATAAAACAAATTTAAATATTAAAGAAAAAGTTTTATTTCTCAAATTTTGTATTTCTATAATACTTACAAATGCAAGAATCATTCACAACTTATGATATTAATTACGAATACGAATTATTATAGTAAAAAAGTTACTAACTTCCGAAACATGATAGTTTTTGAAGTGGGTTCTCTTTATGTAAAAAAGTAAATTTTTAAGTTTAGATTCTCTAGTGAGTACTACCCCTAAGAGCCGCTCACGGATGTTACGTAACACAATAGTAACACATGGTATCATTCGTGAATAAAAATATGGTTGGACATAACCTAAAAAGCCTTTATTCGCCAAAGTATTGTAGTAATAAGACGCCGCATAGTTTGATTTGTTACTAGGTCACTAAAGCTACACACATAATTTAAATAATATAGTAAATTTGTATTCTTACCTTGCATAATTCTCACTCAAAATTATTAAAATGTTGCGAAGCAAAAATGCCGACAACCTTTCGATTAACTTTGACAGTAACAAAATGGCGATTTTTCTTCTAAAGGTTGGCCAACATGTAAATCGGTGTTGCCACTACTTAAAAATATTTTTGTGGCTTGGATATCTAGTTATTTAGGGTGTTATTTCATGGTAACCGTGCGTGAAGTATCATTCGTGAAAAAAAGTGGGACATAGTTTTAAGTGAGTTTTATATTAATTTCTTTTATGTTATTTTTATTAGAACTTGTTAAAACTATCCACAAGTTTACAGAATAATTTAGAAATACCAAAATTTTACAGGTATCAATAGATTTTTGCATAATTTTGTGACTTCAAAGTGTGAGATGACTAAGTGGGACACATGATTTTAGTATGGAAAGGAAAATAAGCATTTCAAAAAAAAAATATTGAGCTTGTTAAAGGCACTCAAAATTAATTTAAATTATTAATATAATGATAAATATAACATAGTGAAGCTGAAACTATATAAAAACTACCATAATTACTATATAAAAAAATCTGGTGCTATATAAAATGACAAGGACATTTTTTTTTTCTTGAATGTACAATTTTTGGCGGCCATACTCATTTATTGTTTTTCCCCATGCTGTATTGAAATGTAGCAAGGAGGATGTTTTCCTCCTCGCAATGGATTATGACTAGTGTTGCCGCTCGATAGTCCACTATCGATAGTCTATCGATTAACTATCGATAGTTGGGGAAAAGCAATAGTATCGATAGCACTATCGATACTATCGATAGTGTCGATACTATCGATAGTATCGATAGTCCTATAAGTGTAAATACTATCGACACATAGCAATACCATCGATAGTATCGATACTATCGAAGCTCAATATCGAACGAACTATCGATACTATCGATAGTGTCGATACTATCGAAGCTCAATATCGAACGAACTATCGATACTATCGATAGTGTCGATACTATCGAAGCTCAATATCGAACGAACTATCGATACTATCGATAGTGTCGATACTATCGATAATATCGTCCCATCGATAGTGACCTTTTTCTCGATAGTATTGCTAAAAAAAAAATAGGGAAAACGATCCCACAAAACAATAGGAAAAAAAGAAAGTCTCTTTATTACAACGATTAAACCAAATACTAGTCTTAACTTTTAAACTGAGTCATAATATGGGTCGGTGGCACTGACTGACCCATTATACCAAGAAATCGTGAACAATACTATTGCACAATTTACTACTATCGATAGCTCAAAACTATCGATAGTATCAGTACTATCGATAGTATCGATTGTAGTTGCAATATTCAGTAGCAATAGTATCGATACTATCGACAGTATCGATAGTATAGCAACTACTGGCAATCAATACTATCGATTTTATCGATACTATTGCAGTTCATCAATAGTATTCCATGATTAACGCTATCGATAGTATCGATAATATCGATACTATCGATAGTGCTATCGATATTCTGACTTATTTTCAAGGTCAACTATCGATAGTCAAACTATCGATAGTTCGGCAACACTAATTATGACTCACTGATTCGAAATCTCTGTGAAAAATAGTAAATTGCGACTTGGAATGCAATTTAGTTACTCTGCTTTATGAAGGCAAAAATACGTAAAATGGGATAAAAGCATAGGTAAGTACTTAGTTTCTTTGTGTACTATAAAATTTATGGGAATGACCATTTTTGTGTTAGGTACTTAAAAAAATTTATTTCCGTTTGTTAACTTTTTTTTTCTGAGTAAATCCTAATATTTTGCTTTTTCCATTTAAAAAATAAAAAAAAATATTAATCCAAAAAGAGCTATATGTTACAAGCACATGGGTGTAATTAAAAGGGTTCGTGCTTCGGACAAAACGTACTAAAGAGGTTTTATTCCTAACCACCATTTTAGCTTGTAGCACTTCCTGCCCCCCTACATTGACGTAAGCTGTAGATACGTTTATCTACAGCTTACGTCAATCTCATACATTCGTAGTCTATTCTATTGAACGCTACGCTAACAGAAAGCCACTTGGCTAGGGGGGCTGTACTTCCTGAGCTTGGACAGTTCACGCACAAAATTGACGTCAGGAACGAAACAGTACTCCACGTAACGTTCCAGTCGATAATCGCTTCCACAGATTCACAAGACTCTACTCGACTAGGTTTTGCTCGTATGAAATGTTAGAAAATATCTCGATAAAAGCTAATCCATTTGAGTCACTTTTTTACTGAGATAGATTAAGTTTTGTCGAGTAATATGCATAAACAAGGGCTCATCTATTAGAGTCCGACTCGTGACTCAAATAGGCTTTGGAAATTCGCCACCGGGGAAAGAAAAAAGGACGCTATAGTATGGCAACGGAAAAGGCCTTCCACCTAAAAAGCCTTCTTTGCGCTTTGGTGACGTTGGCAGGCGTGGAGATCTTAGCATGGTTGTTGAGGAGGGTTCAACGATGTTTATAAAAGCTTCTGTTTGCGAAGTTTGTAAAGCGACAAGCATGTTAGTTACAGTTTTTGTAGAATCGGAGATGGGCCTCACCGGAGACCTCAAGTGGTACCTCCAATCTTTATTACGTTTAAATTCAGGTAGGTAACTGTTACTATACTCTGCTTGTCGCTACAATATTAGTTTGTATGTGCGTACGAACATTTCTACGATTCAATTTTAATTTTAAATTTGATTTCTTATGTTACATGAAAGTCTTGAGTTGTGTCGGCAGTCGTGCTTACGTTTTTATTCATTTATGAAGCTCAAGAAGATCGTATATATACTCATAAAACCAAATAAATAAACATGGTTGAATTCAGACTATAACCTGTGGTATAATAAAATGTCATATCTATACTAATATTATAAAGCTGAAGAGGTTGTTTGTTTGAACGCCCTTATCTCGAGAACTACTGGTCCGATTTGAAAAATTATTTCGGTGTTAGATAGCCCATTTATCGAGTAAGGCTATAGGCTATAAATCATCACGATAAGGCCAATAGGAGCGGAAACACGCGGGTGAAACCGCGCGGCACAGCTAGTCTTCTATATATATATATTAAAAAAATGAATCGATGTATTGCTTAGCGTAACTTTTTAAAACGGCCCGACAAATATGACTTTTTTTTAAGTTTTTCTCAGGGCACAAGGAAGGTTCTTATCATTTTCTCGAGAGAAAACAGGCAAAAGGGGCAACAGGGCAGAATAACGTCTACTGATGCAGATAGTAGGTAATATATTATTTATTATTTGGGCCTTCTCGTAATGTACCACACTTCTACAGAAGTTTTGCGTCAAATAGTAGTGCGAATAGTACTGTGTTTTCAGTTTTGTACGGTAAGTGGGAGAGCCAGAGGGCCGTTTTTTCTCCTCGCACTTCCAATCTATTCCTTTATTCCCGTTGTCAATTATTTTCTAATACCCTTAAAAGGCTCCCTTTAAAAATGGGCAACGCAAAAGCTCTAGTGGCAAGCTCTACAAAAACACATTCTCTACATTTTATTTATTTATTTACTCTTCAATAAAACTATACATAGAAAACTTATTGCTAATATACAAAACAAAAAACAGTATAGTTTATTAGGCGGCCTTATCACTTAGAAGTGATCTCTTCCAGGCAACCTTGGCAAAAGGTAACAAACTTATTTTACTGCTGTAAATGATCATAAGTGGTGGTGATCGCTTTGCATACCGTCAAATAAATAAATTAAAAATCTATAAAATGTTATCGTTCTAGATACCACAAGACAGGTTTCGGCATCGCATTCATTATTATCACGCTTTTATTAGCTTCATCTGTATGGTAGTATGTAACCGACTCCTTTAGCCTCGATTTTGACCCACTTTAAACGGACCGATTTAATTCAAACTTATACACTTATCAAGAATCGGTGATAATACAATAATTTCATTACTTTAATCGTGTTTTTAGTTTTCCTTCACTATATTAACTATTAGTTTAACGCCCGCGGCTTCGCCCGCTTTGTCTAAAACCTAATAAATTATATACTTACTAAAACCTTCCTCTTAAATCACTCTGTCTATTAAAAAAAACCGCATCAAAATCCGTTGCGTAGTTTTAAAGATTTAAGCATACAAAGGGACATAGGGACAGAAAAAGCGACTTTGTTTTACCTAGTGATGATAGTGATTTTTACGTATAAAAGAATAACTACATAAGTCGGCTCATCTGTATAGAACTTTCTTTTCGAACCGTTTCTAATTTCTATATAATATTATGACGATTCAAAAAGTATTAAAAGTTTTTGTCTTGATTGGGATTGAATCTCGTTCTATAAATTCTAAAAATCACTACCTTTTTTTTCTATTATATACTACGAATGTTTTAACCATTGTTATTTAGATTTCTATGGTTTTAACTAATTCTCTAGTGTGCATAATGTCATTGTATAATATGCAAATATTTAATACTAGCTTCCGCCCGCGACTCCGTCCGCGCGGATGTCGGTCTTCGCGTGGATGGTTTATTTCTCCATTTAGAGTAGGTAGGTACCTCTGACAATAACATCTTATAAATATCTATTGTACCCAATTCCCAAATACGGCTAGGCCTATAATAATACGCAACGTGTTTTCGCGGTTCTACGGAACAACGTCTATGGATAAAACTGAAAAATAAAGATTAATTTTTTTCTACGTATTATTCCAGGATAAAAAGTATCCTATTTTACGCCCAGGATAATAAGGTATAATTATACCAAGTTTCATCGAAATCGAACCGCTAGTTTTCACGTGATGCCTTCACATACAGACAGACAGACAGACAGACAGACAAAAATTTTTTTAATCACATATTTGGGTTTGGTATCGATCCAGTAACACCCCCTGGTATTTATTTTTTCAATATTTTCAATGTACAGAATTGACCCTTCTACAGATTTATTATGTATATGTAGATAGCTATAAAAAATATTTTATTGAAAAAAAAAAACAAATGGAAATGAAATGAAATGAAAATAAGTTTATTATGGTCATATGAAAAAAAAAGATACAATTTATTTAAAAAGGAGCTTAAAAATATACGTACCTATGCCATAATTAGGCCAACCACTCAGTGTTCCATCACTGATTCAAATGGGTCAAAAGGACATTATTGTATCATCTAGAAAAATCGCACAGTCAATAAACGTGTAGAAATTTCACTAACCATGAATTTGTAAATTGAATTATACCCCTGTTTATCGCATTATTGCTAATATGTTGGTAATTTATTATATATATTTAGTATTTCACCTTTTTCAGTTTAGAGCTACAGGCGGTTATTATCTGTGTGTCTGCTGCGCTTTCACGGCTAAAGCGGTGAACCGATTTTGGTGTAATTCAGTATGGTGATAGAATTCAGACATAAAATAATGTATGAACGATATAACGATAGGAGATGAAATTGAAGACAAGAAGGAAATATAATATTATGGGCGAGCAAAGCAACAGAATGAAAGCTAGTAGTTCCTAAATACTAACTTTGATCTAAAAAAACTCATGAATTGGTTTCAGTGATTGCTACCAGGCTAAAAAAATGTCCACAAATCTGTATTTAAATACAAAGGTAATTAAGGTTATTACATATTTAACTAGAATGTACCTTTATGTTGGCAATAGACAACCAGTTTTCGGGAAAAATAATATTTTTTAAATAAGTATACGTAAGTAAGTCTTTGGGCAATAAAATTCTAGCCAACAGTAAAATATTACCTATTTATTAATATTGACTGACCGGTTGGCTTGGTTGGTAGTGGCCCTGCCTTCCAAGCCAGAGGTCGTGGGTTCGATTCCCACCCGGGGCAAATATTTGTGTGATGAACATAGATGTTTGCTCTGTGTCTGGGTGTTAATTATCTATATAAGTATTTATTTAAAATTATATATTATATATGTTTATCAGCCATCTGGTTTCCATAACACAAGCGAAAGCTTAGTATAGGATCAGGTCGTGCCGTGTGTGAAAATTGTCCTGAAATATTTATTATTATTATTTATTATTTACGCTGAATTTAAATGCTGAATAAAAGAACTGATATTTTCATGTTTTATTTATCTTAAATTCGTTCCCATACTTCTGTCAGTCACGATTTTACGATGGGTAATGAGTATATTTCAAAACTCACGACTGAAGAGATTGCATGAGTACATGGGTATACCTGCATTTTGTGCTATTTATCAAGCTTGGTGCTTCTTTCCACGATTTTGTAAACGTTATCATGGTTACCACAGACTAAAATAATTAGTCTGCAAAGGCATTTGAACACATTTGAATCATTTGATAAATGTAAAATGAATTGTAGCCAATCGCATGGTTCAATAATATAACCAAATATAGGTAACATTTTTTTATCGGCCTAGTCTAGACAGGCAAAGATATTGAAAAGTTAAGTAAGTATGGTTTTATTAAGTCTTCTTGGACACGTAGAAAGTAGGAAAAATTATTACATTTTAGAACAAAATACGTATTTTATACCATCGATAATTATTACTGTTTATATGGTAATTACAAGTTCAAATAAAAAAACTCATTCCCACGTCGATTCACTATGTATGGAGGACTCTATGCATAAGTACTTATTTCATGTGAAAAAAAACTGGGCACAGGGCAAGGTTTAAGCGAGTAAACGGCGACGGATATATTTATTTAGATACATTTTTAAAGAGAATAAGAACTTTAGAACTTGTATTGCCTAAAAAACCATCAGCCAAGTTTCTTCTCGCACGGCTCACTGTTTTTGAACAAGCTAAGTAGTTTAACGGATATGTTCAAGCGGTATGTTAATTTGTATCTATGGGTACAGGAAGAAAATAAATGGACACGTCATCATGAGTTAGCTTGGGAAAATGCCGGAAGTGAATTCCATTCCTAACTAGATTACATCAAAAGGCCACGCATATCGTGCGGAGATGAAGAATGTTGAAGCCATAAAATGTACTAATAAGGACGTCATTATAATAGGTAATAGCGTAGACTTTTTGATACAAATCATTACATATTGACTTCAGTAATTATTATTTTAAAGTTACTTATATTGAATATTTCTAATAAGCAGGATTTTGATTTAAAATGAAGCTATTCAATTAAAGCTCAGTAAAAAAATTTTATATGGCAACGTTTTTTGTCAATCTGTGATGTCAATTGTCAATGTCAGAATAGGATTGTCACGAAAAAAAGTACCTAGAAAAAAGTAGAAATTGATTACTGTATTTAATTTAATTATATTTTAAATATAATAATTTAATATTACCACACTGTGTGTGTGTAATCTAGTTACTTTTTGTTAAATCAAAGATATACATGTGTATATATTTATTTTAACCTCAAAATTTTCACATGGCGGTCTTAACCAGGTAAAAATACATTTTGCATTTCCTAATTTTGTGAGTGAAAACTTATAAGAATATTTTCAATATTGCTTAACAAAAACAGAAATTCGCGTATTAAAAGCTACAGCTGCATTTTATTTTATAGTTCGATTTCATTAAATTTGATTCGAAAATTAAATTTCTCGCGTTCATTCTCGTTTCTACTAAAAGGGCAAATTAATTTAGCATATCCCGGAATATATACTTTAAAGGTCAAAAATCTTTTAAAGTTTTATAATTTAGAAGATATTTGAAGGGAAGGTTAATAAGCATTTCAATATTTTATTAAATGCCCCTAATTTTTTTAACTTGATGTTTATGTTTACATGCCTACATGTTTATGTTTTTTCTCCATGAGAACCATCCTCGTACTTCAAGGAATGTTATAAAAAAAAGAATTAATTAAATTGGTTCAGCTGTTCTTGAGATTTGTGCTTATTAACACATTCGATGATTCCTTTGATTATATACCTAGATTTTAACAAACACTGTATTACCGCATTTAACAAATTATTTTCTATTTCAGTATGGATGAACAAAATGAAGTTGTTTCAAACAAAAGGAAGCTTGGTTCCGATTCAAATCCCAAGTCCAAACAAAAAAAGGGGAAGAAAGCAAAATTAGCTGATAAAAATATAGAGAAAATTGAAGAAACAACACCAGCAGAGAGTGTGGAAAGTGTAGAAACACAACCACAGGTAAAAAATTAATATTTCTTTTTTACATCATAAATTATAAAGATACATAATTACAATATACATAATACAGTACAGGTAATTGTTTGAAAATTTTTAAACCTTCGCACATCCTACGCACGTTATTCGCGTGTAACTAAATCTGTATTTTATAGTAGGACACGTGAGAGATTAAAGAATAGAAATATGACACTGTAAGGCCCGGCGCAGTTATGGCGAAGCACTGCACAGCACATTTTTCATTGTCAAACTATAATCAACATTGTTCTCATTAAAATAAAAATTTTCAGCTCATTTTTCATTGTCAAACTATTTGATAATAGTTTAAAAAGGAAAAATGTGCTTCGCCATATCTGCGCCGACCCTAAGGGAGAGTTTGAACCTTTTTATAGCATGAACTAGAAACTTGCATGTTTAACAGGTGTGATATTCACTAATTAGTATAAAAAAGTCACTTTCTCCGGCCCTATGTATGCTTAAATCTCAAAAACAACGCAACAAACTCTGATTCAGTTTTTTTAGTAGATAGAGTGATTCAAGAGTAAGGTTTTAGTATCTTATTGATTAGGCTAGACCAAAAGGGGGGAACGCTAGTGTGTAATAAAAGCGAGCTAGTATTTTTCATTTAAAAAAATATTTTATTTCTAAAATACTCTTTTACTCAAATCATTATTTTGTGTTCAAGGTGCAATTATCGCCAGAGGAGTTAGCAGAGAGATATCCAGTGTTAAATGATAAGGAACTAGTGAAGCGGTTTCTTGCTGTTCCCATGACAAACAATCAGAAAGGTAAGTTTTAATATACAGATTTTGTATGTATGAATGTTGGTTACTCATCACTACATATTAAACCAAGTCGCTTTCTCTGCCCTATGTCCCTATATCCCTTTGTATGCTTAAATCTTTAAAACTACGCAACGGATTTTGATGCGGCTTTTTTTAATAGATAGAGTGATTCAAGAGGAAGGTTTTAGTATATAACTAATTAGGTTTTAGACAAAGCGGGCGAAGCCGCGGGCGGTATGCTAGTAAAACCAAAAACTATTGGATAAATTTAAATTAACTTTTGTAGTACTGATATTTAAGAATCTGGATTTATTTCCGGGATTATAACCTATCCTATGAGTTAATCCAAGTTACTCTCTATCATGATTTCTTAGTCACCCAGAAATATTTAAACAACTAAGATTTAAATTTACTCATATTTAATAGCTGTAGTGAAATATTGTTAAATTTTATTATTGACTAGCTGTTCCCCGCGGTTTCACCCGCATTGCTTCGCTCCTGTTGGTCTTAGCGTGATGATATAATATAGCCTATAGCCTTCCTCGATAAATGGGCTATCTAACACCGAAAGAATTTTTCAAATCGGACCAGTAGTTCCCGAGATTAGCGCGTTCAAACAAACAAACAAACTCTTCAGCTTTATAATATTAGTATAGATATAATCTTTTTTTTTTCTAGGTAGAATTCGCCAAGCCTTAAGGCAAGGAGTTAAAGGAGCAAATGATGCATTAGTTCCTGACGCAATATATGGCAAAATGCAAGCCATAATAAAACAAACAGAAAATTTAACAGAATCTGACTTGAGAAAACTGAGAATATTATACAATATGTTAAACAACGCAACAACAACAAAAACTGCGCCAAATAATACGGAAAAAAAGAAAAAGAAGAAAAATAAAAAGGCGGGGAAGAAGGACAAGCAGGCCACAGATAACGAAATAAAAGTTGACAGCACAGATAATGCTATAGAAAATGACACAACAAAGAGTACAGATAAAAAAGATGTTGAAAAATCTGATGATAAAAATGGCACAGATAAAAAAGAAAAAGTGAAAGGGCCAAAACGATATGTAGTGTTTGTTGGTAATTTAGTGCCAGATATTGAAAAAGAAAAGGTATGATATCCTTTGGTAGTGTTTTAATAAATACTTAGTTTAGCAGTATTATTTACTACTAGCTATGTTCCGCGGTTTCACCCGCGAGGCTCCGCTCCTGTTGGTCTTAGCGTGATGATATATAGCCTATATCCTACCTCGATAAATGGGCTATCTAACACCAAAATAATTTTTCGAATTGGACCAGTAGTTCCTGAGATTAACACGTTCAAACAAACAACACAGTAGTTATCATTTTATTCATGACTAGCTTTCCGCCGGCGGCTCCGCCCGCGGTTTCAAAGAAAAACTCGCATAGTTCCCATTCCCGTGGAATTTCCGGGATAAAACCTATCCTATATTACTCGTGGATAATGTAGCTTTCGAATGGTGAAAGAATTTTTAAAATCGGTCCAGTAGTTTATGAGCCTATTCATTACAATCAAACAAACAAACAAAGTTTTCCTCTTTATAATATTAGTGTAGATTATTTTTAATCGCTTGTTACTTATAGAACTGATCTATATATTCTTGCAACACTACATGTCTCATTTATTTAAATATCTATAGAATTGCATCACCTTACCTTAAATTTACACCAGTTTCATATAATATAATAATCAATATATGTAGGTATTAATTTTTATATAACATTTCAGTTGTTGTCACATTTCTCCGAGTTATCAGACCATATTGTGGATGTGAGATTACCAAAGCGAGAGGAAGGCAAGAAAAGCAGCATCGCTTATATTGAATTAAAAGATGAACATAGCTATGAGGTAAGTTAATAAATACTAATCTATACTAATATTATAAAGAGGAAAGGTTTGTATGTATGTATGTATGGTTTTCACGAATAAACTACTGCACCGATTTTGATGAAATTTGGCACAGATAATCTTTAGACCCTGAGAAAGATCATAAGCTACCTTTTATTGCGAAATATGTGCCACGGGCGAAGCCGGGGCGGACAGCTAGTATAGTATATTCTAGACTCTAGTGTTTGATTTTACGCGAGTATAGTACATTTTGTAATTAAAAGATTTTTAACGGATTTTATGGTCTCCCCGTGATCATGCTCGCTGAAAAAAGTCCCGAAAATAATATTATGAATAAATCGCGTTTAAAATCCGTTAAAAATCTTTAATTTCTAAATACTAACAACAAAATTTTGAATATAAGTTTGTTTGGTGGTAAATATAAGATTTATACCTATTATTTACTAATATACCTGTATTAAATTTATATTAAATGCAAAGTCTAGTATTAACATGTTGAGTTGACTGTTTTTCTTTCTTTCACATCATAAAGGACATCACTACATAGTATAAAACGAAGTCGCTTTCTCTGTCCCTATATAAGAAAAGAAAGAAAGAAAAAAAGCTTTATTGCCAACAAAAACTTAGACTATCCTATCTTAAAAGTAAACACATATTAGGCAATCGGAACAGACTCAGCCATGCTGTGGGCTAACACCCGAACAGCGATGATTTTCAGTCTGCCCGCGTATTTTACGAGGTCCTACCTTTATATACATACTAATAATAAAATTACATTTAAAACTGTAAAATCCTTATGTATGCTTATCTTTAAAACTACGCAACGGATTTTGGTTCGGTTTTTTTTTTTTTAATAAATAGAGTGATTCAAAAGGAAGGTTTTAGTATATCATTTATTATGTTTTAGACAAAGCGGGCGAAGCCGCGGGCGGAAAGCTAGTATTATAATATTTTTTTATATACTAGCTTCCTAAGTATCTCTGGACCCAAAAATCATACTACAAAATTGCACTGTTGCAACGTGAACGAAAGACAAATAGACAAACAAACTGTCGCATTTTTAGTTATATGTATAGTGTTTTAACATGTCTATGAAATAAGCTCAAAATCAAAATGAATCACACATTCAAAAAGTACGTCTAACTATCATATTTTATTTTTGGAGAAAAGTAAGGAAATTAAAACAAAATATTATTTTAATTTGTTTATTTTAAATAACTTTACAATGAAAACCAAATACAATATTGATTTAAAACTAGTACTTTACATTATTATTTTAAACTTAAATAACCACTTAAATACAATCCTCATTATACATAATTATTTCCTAATTTAAACATAAAATTATAAATGAATTAAGAGGCCGGCGGACGACAATTTTTCCATACAAACGTAATACCAAAATAATTTTCAGTTTGAGCATATTTCCACTTTATTGTGCTGTTATTCGGAATAAGACAGTATTTATCTAGGTTCCCATATTATTTTTATTGCAAAATACTTAAATACAACGAATTGTAAACGATTTGTATTTCTCACATTTTTAAAGTATAAATGATATGTTTTCTACTCATCCATTCTGTAATAAAAACGGCAATATTCTTAATGTAATGTAATTCGAAACATGGTTTACATTGTTAAGTTACACAATATGCATAAAAAATTGGAAAAGCATTGAGTTTTCATTCATCGTTTTTGGTATTACGGCACACGTTCAAATTAATCACAAATTTTCATCGGTCGTCGTGCTGTCGCATCAAGCACAATATACAGATACATACAGTAAACTTCATAGTATAGAAAAAAGTTTGTATGTGTTGGTAATATTTTCGATGTGTGAAAACCACGTCACCACTTTGTCAAGCACAAGCCTGTCAAACTATTTTCTTTTTCATCCTAAAACAAAAAGGTGGAGGTTCTATGCTCGTATAATAATAATTTTAATTTATTTTTGCATATTTTGTGTTTTTAAGTTTAATTTAATTTATCGTTTTAAATATAATTAAGTAGGTATACCTAAATACAAGTATTGTTAATTCTGGTTTAAAATAATTAATTATTTTAATTAAAATAATTTGCGCCTGTAATCACTACATATATTAGCAACATAATAAATTTTCTAGTGTATCAATTTTTTTTTCTACGAATTTATTTAGGTAGCTCAGTCGGCCGCGAAAATCCCAATATTTTAAATATTTTTTTAAAAATCGTGTTTTTAAAATAAAACTCTGAGTGTTCTACTCGTGTAAAGAGAAGCTCCAAAGGATGTCACTTTTTTGCGCCTAAAAGTAAAAACATATAGTGCATTGTGCGTGCGTATTTTTTGCCAATTGTATTGTAATATTTCTGACTAGCTTCCACCCGCGTCTCCATCCGCGCGGATGTCGGTCTTCGCGTGGATGGTTTATTTCTCCATTTTGAGTTACTCTGACAATGACATCTTATAAAAAAAAGAATCCACTGCGAGTAACGCAACGTGTGTTCGCGGTTCTACAGAACAACGTCTATGGATAAAACTGAAAAATTAAGATTATTTTTTTCCACGTGTTATTCCAGGATAAAAAGTATCTAAAAGTATATATTGTATGCCCAGGATAATAAAGTATAATTATTATGCCAAGTTTCATCGAAATCGAACTGTTAGTTTTCACGTGATGTCAGCATACAGACAGACAGACAGACGGACAGACAAAAATTTTTTTAATCACATATTTGGGTTTGGTATCGATCCAGTAACACCCCCTGCTATTTACTTTTTCGATATTTTCAATGTACAGAATTTACCCTTCTACAGATTTTTTTATTATATATATGTATAGAGTATAGATTATATTTGCGAAAAAAATGTACCCTGATTTTTACAGCTACATTTTTTTCTACAAAGCCTAGATGTTGAGATATTATTGAAGACTAGATTTTCGCCCGCGGCTTCGCCCGCGTTTGCAAAGGAAAACCCGCATAGTTCCCGTTCCCGTGGGATTTTCGGGATAAAAATCCTATGTGTTAATCTAAGTTACCCTCTATATGTGGGCTAAATTTCATTGTAATCGGTTCAGTAGTTTTTACGTGAAAGAGTAACAAACATCCATACATCCATACAAACTTTCGCATTTATAATATTACTAGTAGGATATAAGTGTTGTAGAGAAATTTCCTTAACCCTAGAACACTAACCTTATTTTTCAACGTTTAATACTAACCTTCGTCGTTTCGACTACGCTGTTTATTGGAGGGGATTTAGGGGTTTAATTAAAAAAATATATTTGTAGTTATGTTTTTATTTTAAGGACAATGTATTAATCTACATATAAAAATACTAAAATATTTATTTTAACATAGTTTTAATGCAAACAGTCATCAAAATGAGATCACAGTTTACACGCTTTATGAACATTCTTATATTTTTTGAAAAATTCCGTACATATAATATATACCTCTAAATTGCTCGAAATAAACTATTAATTACAAAAATAATATCTGGAAAATTAATTAAAAATATAATTTTGATAATAGCATAGGATCTAAAACATTTGTGACACACATCAAGTTTGTGTTCCCCACACAACGTTTTTTACACTTAGTGCATCTATTTTTGCTTTACGGAGAGACATATAGCATATATTATGTTTATTTTAGTTTGCTATGGAGGCACATTAGCAGTATTAGTTTGCTCAGTCTCATTTATAACTTTTACATTATTCCTTCCTGGCATGTTTAAAATTTATGTAATTGAGTCCCACAGAGTATCAGTAATGTCACCAGTTATTATACCTGAAAAACATTGAAGAGGATCTAAAATATCTTGAAAAAAGCGTACAGGCCCACGTGCTATGTATCTATGTTCTTTGAAGGTCTTCTGATTTGTGACCTTGACTGTTGTGATGACCATAATATGTGTTTTTCTTTCCCAAGAAGAATGGTACGCGATGGTCTTGTAATCGCTAGGATCAGCTGAAGTGCTAGGTTTCTCGTCTTCAATAGAACGTGGGGAGATGTATTACTACTTGCCTCATAATTTTGATCTGGAAATTGCTCTTTATTTACAGTAGAAACTTCATCATCACCCTCCGCTTCATGCCTCTTCAGCCTCAATGTGGTCTTCAGGCTTTCTCTCAGATGAATTTTCCTCATCGCTTTCAACTTCTAAAACTAACATATGAATCGCATCTAAAAAATAAAATAATAGGCACCATTATAAAAGATAAAATAACGTAATTTTAACTTAACTAAATAGTACGAAAAGTTACGTTAATACTAACCTTCGTCGATGTGACGAGCCATGGTTGCTGGAACAGCGCGTGTGGACCTTCCACGCACAAAGCACTACCGTCCATCGCTTGCGCAACGGGTTGGCTGAGATTAGCTGAAGTTAGAAAATCATACGGACGCGCGCGTAAAAGTTATAGCGATTTTTTTGGTGACGCGTCGTCGAATCGACGAAGGGTAGTAATCTAGGGTTAAAACGCATTGCTATTCTGCACATACACTTACGATTGCCCAAAGTTTGCTGCAAAAATAAATTAAATAAGAAACATTATATTCCTAAATAAAAAGAAATGCGTTTGTCAATATGAATGAATGGTACACTCACACAACTACACACTATTCACACAAATTCACGCGCGGCTTCGGCGGGAATTGTGCAACAGAGACAACAATATTCGAGCGTATTTTGCCTTCACTTCGAATTGCAGTTGGCAGCGGCCTCCGCCGGACTCTTAAGTAAAAGAAAACCTTAAAAACTACAATTAAATAACACAACGAGAACGATTACTTAAATGAATATCATTAGAACTAACAATTAAAAAAAGAGCGTGTGTCAGAAGTGAAACTTCTTTGGCAAGGCAAAGGTACCAAAATCGTCGCCTCACTCCATGACGTGACGGTATTGCCATGACGAGACCTTGAAATTTTACTCTCAACGCGCCTGAAGAAGTTTCACTTCAAAAAAGTTTATATTATATTTGTCTACAGTCTATAATACAATAATAAAAACAATTTATACTTACATACATAATTATCACTACATAGTACATATATATATAAAACAAAGTTGCTTTCTCTGTACCTATGTCCCTATGTATGCTTAAAACTACGCAGCGGATTTTAATGCAGTTTTTTTATATAGATTTCACTATTTTAGTATATAAGTAAGGAAGATTTTAGTATATAATTGATTAGGTTTTAGACAAAACGAACCAAGCAGCGGGTGGAAAGCTAGTTTGTTTATTAAAGTATCAAATTTATATTTAAAATTATGTTTTGTTCGCAGTTGGCCCTCTCGAAGCATCACACGATGTTGGACAACAAAAGAATAAACGTTTTGTACACGACGCAGAAGAATAGCAAGATAAGTAAAAGTGAGGCAAAGGTGAGATTATTATTTACTAGATTTTCGTATAAAAGTAGTCTGTTTTTTCTCAAGTTGTAATTTATTTATGTATCAAATTTCATCAAAATCAATCACCGGATCAGACGTAAAAACATACAGACAGACATCTATTTTTGTAGATATTTGTAATACAGTATAATATTATATTTATATGTACTAATATTATAAAGTGCATGTTTGTTTGTATGAACGCGCTGATCTCAGGAACTACTCCGAGGGTCAAGGGTCCGATTTGAGAAATTCTTTCGGTGTTAGATAGCCCATTTATCGAGGAAGGCTATACTCTATATATCATCACGCTAAGACCAACAGGATCGGAGCCATGCGGGTGAAACCGCGGGAAACAGCTAAGCTTTTATATAAAGGACTATGAAATTTTTCAAAATCGGTTCAATCGTTCTAAAATTATTAATTATAAATCTGCAACATTCCCTTAAATAATATATTTTTATGTAATGATAATCCTCTCATAATATCTTAAAGCAAAATGTAAAAAGAAACAGTTTTTTTTTTATCACTTTTTTGTTAACTACACTCACTAGTACATAAAAAATTAAAATATCATTAAAATTAACAATTATTTCCTTTATTTTCAGAGTACAGCAGCAAAACTGGTAGCGCTACAGAAATCGGGAAAACTCATCGGAAGTGTCGCCGTCAATAAAAAGAGGACTTATCGGAGAAATAAGGCAAAAAGAGCGATAGCCAAAGCCGCGGCGGAGTCGGGTTAACTATATGTGTATAGGATTTATATGAAATAAATTATATTATAATGTAAAATTTGTTTTATTTTGTATAAACAAAGTCGCTTTCTATGTGCCTATGCTTAAATCTTTAAAACTACGCAATTTTGATGCGATTTTTTAAATAGAGTGATTCAAGAGGAAGGTTTTAATATACTATAATTTGTTAGGTTTTAGACAAAGCGGGTGAAGCTGTGGTCGGAAAGCTTTCTTATAAAACAGAAAGTCTCTTTAAAATTGAAACCTTTTCAACCGCCTCATCAAAATAAATTCCCATAGGAATGAGATCACTTTAGCCTTAACTATCTCTAGACAAAAAAATGAATAATCGTTCAGATCATCATCAGATGTGAAAAATCCAATTGCATTCATATATCTAGTGTTAGGTCTAAAGCTGGCGATAAAAATATTATGATGACGATATGTTCATAATTCAAGAATTAAACAGAAAATTCAGCAACAAAGCTAAATCATAAGGCCGTGCGCAGACGACAGACTATCCGTGACGCACTTTTTAGTCTGTCAAAATAGAACCTATGAAATTATATGCAGTAACGCACACGACGCGCAAAAAGTCCGGCGCACAAAAAATCCGTGTAATTCGGGCAGATCGCACCGCGCCGCTCCGCACAAAAAGTCTGTGAAAAAAATAGAACGTTTGCTTCAACAAGCGCTAACGCAGACGGCGCACACTTTAGTCGGCAATCTGCAATTGCTAGGGACGTACGCACGCGATCTATTATCATGCCAGAGGTCGATTTTTCTGCCGACAAAATGATCGAAGATGTGCGTCGTGTGCGTTGAGTCTGTGAAAAATCCGCGACCGACTTTTTGCGCGTCATGCAGACTTTTTGTGCGCCGCAGACTCGATCGCACAAAAAGTGTGCCGTCTGCGCCGGGCCTAACGCATTGCGATATTAATTATTCTATAAAAAATCTATATCGCAAATTGTCAAAAGCCACTACAAGAATTTCGCTAAAGTGATTTTTCTTGAGCCAATGCCTATCGCATGATAGATAATTTTGTGTTAACGTATTCTATATTAGTAGGCAAACCGACCAAGGCATGGGTATACTATATTATATAAAACATTAGGTATTTATGTAGACCAAATTTCAGGTGCCAGGTGAAGTCATGAACATGGTACACAACAATCATGGTAGCATACAGTTTTGTAATGGTATCATCGAGTTATCAGATGAATACAGCCTACTTTATCTTATGACACTAACTAACTAAAAGAAACTCTGTTATGCTTAGACCAATTTTTTTAATAACGTGTACCTACTACGGTAGTGGGATTTTGATACGCATTACGTAGTAATGTTATTAGTATTTTTTTTATTATATTAGGCGTCACTAGATGGCGCTGTGCTACTTCGAAAATTTATTTTGTTTGGATTGCATTTTACAGTACTATCATTACTTATTTGTTTATTTCGGCACTAGATGAACATTTCATTCGATGTTTTGTTTTAAAATACTATTACTACATGTTGCAGTATTGTTCCATAAACTAGATTTGTTTGTTTTGGCACTCGATGGCGCTGTTAGTACTGATGCATGAATAAACTAATGTTCAATACCTATGCGAAAATAAAAATTAGTAGTCAAATGTTGTGAAATCTATAAGTACTGTTTTATAATAAATCTAGTTCTGGTTTTTCGTGAGTGTTCTTTGAACTACATTATGCTCTTCTAATGTGTTTGTTTCTTTCGGTTTGAAATTTGAAGGGTTTAGGGTTTGAAGCGATACTATTGGTTATTTACAAACACATTTCTCGCACATTATTGATGGAAAAGCAGCCTTAACGTGTATAAAAGTGTAGTGAAAATGAAATGTTAGTTTCTGACTAATCTTATTGGTCTAGATTAAGTGCAAGGTGAGATAAAAAAAAAACAACAAGAGAGTGCTTCAAAAATTATTTATTTTATTCGTATATATAATTTATATATCCATTTATAGTTAAAATCAACCGATTCACACAACATATAAACTATTCATCACGAACGCCCGACGGACGATACACCAAAATATGTTTTGCATTTTTACTGGCAGTATTAAAAAAACATATATTGGCAAAGGCTACTAACTACAGATTATCAATAATTTATCGAGGCTATTTTGTATCTGTCAACCACAGAGTATAATAAAAAAGCTGCGTATTAAGTAGACATAATAATTAATACTTTAAAATACTATTTCAACACGTTTGTGCCGTAGGAATGACGTATAACTAAAAATTAATCTATTATACAGTGTTCCCTTATGACATGCAGGAATATTGTTTTCGTAAATCAATCAATCGATAATGTCCTGCAAGTGGCGAATTTAGAAAATAAGTACTAATAATTTGGAATCACAAAATAAATAAAACTTACATGTACAAAGAAAATGACTCGCATATTCGAAAATTTTACAAATAATGAATTTTACGACTAACGTCTAAAAGCATAAACAAGTTTTTCGTTAAAACCTAAACAAAATCAAAACGTAAAACCAAAAGATTCTCTTTAATTTTACAAATAGGTAAAATATTCGAGACTAAAAAAATAAAACATTAAATTTTACAAATGGATGATGTATAACCATTTGAAATCTATCGAAATCTTTTCTACGCTACAACCAATTTTTCCTGTACACCATATTATTAAAATTTTACATCAAATTCTAAAATTGGAAATAACATGAAATAGACTACACATAATTAGGTATTTATTGAAATAAAAAACACATACGAAGTCATTTTAATATGTAATTTAAGAGCGTATTTAGAAACTATTAAAGAATCATCTATAGAAAACTTAACGTTATAAGAAGTATCAAATATGTAGTCTATTTCATTGCTTTCTACCAGAGCCAATAATCTATCGCACTGCGTACAGGCTCCATTTAATCTAAACATTATATTTTATAATTATTTGCACTTAAACATTATACAAATAAAACATTCCATTATGAAAATACACAAAAAACCCTTCACTTTTGGCGCGCATTTCAATGACAGCTTCTTTTTCTTTTTAATTTTATTTTTTTAATAAAATTTACAAACTGGCCAGAAATTCAAATTGAGAACGCGAGTATTCGAATACTGCTTCGTTGCTGTTGCAAAATTAAAAAAAAAAATCGAATGTCAATTAACGTTCTATATTATCTATGCTTAAAAATATATCTCAAACTAATACTTTTTTAACTTACTCTACGCTATGTACACCAGCTACATTTAGATACAATAACAATCGTAGTGTGCGTGGATTTAATTACATTTTATATGTAATTAATTTTAAATTGAGATTCGTTTTGTCGCGTCCTTGTTCTAAAATCTTTTTTTTTTTGCAATAAAATCAAATGTCACATCTGGAATGTAGATTAAAAATAGTTCATACTATTATTGCTTTAATGAACAATAAAATTGTTATTGAAATAAATTGCCATTTAAAATTAATTTGTTAACTAAATAAAAATATAAATTAAGTATATCTAAGTTCGATGCTGAATGCAGTATGGCCGGATGGCGTAAATAATTCTGAACATAATATGTATTATATGCTTCACAATTAGAAAATTACATTTATTGTTGACTATTTAATTCAACAATTATAATAATCAATTTTTCACGAAATTGACAAATTATTTGACGGACTTTTTCTGTTTTAAGCGGGCTATTCGCATATCTGCAGCAGGGGCAATATTGAAACAATCTCGGTCGGAGCAATTTCAGTTGTTCTCTAAATTTGCCCCTGCTTGCCTATAAACATCACAATCAAGGAGCCAATTAAGTGTGCAATTCCAATATTGCCCCTGCTGCAGGTACGTGAGTAGCCGGCATTAGGAATTTTTGAGTTAAACTGACTGACTTTAATTGAATTGTCACATTTTATCAATATCTTAATAACAACATTTACTCGTTTAACATTGAGTCATTACAACAAGTTGTTAGGTTCATAATTTAGTATACAAAAAGTCGACCAACAAATCTCGTAACAAGTTGGTCGACTATTTCAAATATTGGATTAGTTGTGCAACCAGTTGTAGATTACAATTGTATTTAGGAATGTTAAAAATAGTATTATTTTATTGTGACACAATTTTTGGCATAGTTATATATTAATTATCTTTTTTTTATTCAATCAAATCAATTAACAACTCATTTTTCGTTGAATATTCAATGAAAAACACCATTTATGCAACATTATTTTACATTCAACACTGTAAAATAATAATGAAGACAAGGTAAAAATATTACAAGTTTACGAATTATATAGTCGCTCATCTCTCCAATATATTTAGTCAACATTTAGTCAACAAATCGTACAACTAGTTGCTTAAAGTCGTATATTTCCATTCATTTCTAAACTGAATAATTTTTCTTTTCTGAGTTAGATTATTAAGATTTATATTTTTTTTACATGGTGGCAAATAAAACGCTTTCTATTTCTATTTCTAATAAAATAATATAAAAATACAAAAGTCATCACTATAGCTCAATATTTTTAAATACCTATTGACCAATTAAATTACTATAGAAAACACTTTCCATTTATGTATTATTCAGAAAAAAAAACCCGGTTGCACAACTATTTCGACATCAATCAATCAGAAATAAATCAATCAACCAATTATAAATTGATTGATCTATTTAGTACAAGCTGTTAAGAAACCATTGCTATTATTAAATCTAGCAACAAATCTGGCAACTAGTTGACCGACGAGTTTGTCAACAAATCTAGCGACAAATTGACAACTGTTCATAATTTGTCGATATAAAATGTAGTTTTTTCATTATATTATATAGACTTAATGTAGACTACATTCGACACAACGATCAATCTTGCAACAAATCGTCCAACAGATCGTTTTTTATGTTATTCTATGTCCAGTCCGTAAACAAGTGTCACTTCTATTCACAATTTCCCGGTAAATCTTTTATTAAATGTGGCCCTATGACCCTTTCCATATATATTCCGATTATCACATCTAGCCTCTCAACAAATCGTCCAACAAGTTGCACTTTTACTTCTGTTGACTACTAAAAGTTGTTGTTTTGCAAAATTGTTCAACAAATCCGTCAACAAATTGTCCAACAGATCCATCCGTACATTAAATAGTCCATAGCAAAATTCCCTCGCAGATCAATCATAATAATAGTGTTCTTCTTAACAAATCTTGCAACAAATCCGCCAACAAATCGTCCAACTAGTATCACTTCCTTACAAATTCCCCCACAAATCGCTTCAAATCTGCGCCCAGCGTGTTTCAAAGAAATGTCTCATAGCGTGTCCAGCTCTACCAACTGGACTGTCGTCTTCGTTGAACACTTCGCAGTTGCTGAATATCAGCCGAACGTCCGCTGCGAACTCGTCCTTGCTTTTGTATCTGTGGAGAGATCGGAATAAAAAATAAATAACAGTTTGTGGTATTTTTTTTATTAATATAGAAGTGAGGTCCCATGTCCCCTAGTGGGGTAAGGGGCAGATGCATTATATATCTATTTCACCAATCAATTTTCTTTAGGGACAAGTACTGTAGGTGATCAGCCTTCTATGTCCTACCAGACCTAGATATTTTTTTTCTTCGTCTCCACCGGGAATCGAACCCAGGGTGAGCGTAGCAACGAGGGTGCACATAGGATTTACAGTTTACAATTTATTGATGCTTTCTTTATAGTCTAAACTCTAAATAATAACTTAGGTACATAATAATTCAGTAAGTAGGTCATGTATCGATAAAACGATTAAAATTTACTTCATGCCTTAATATTTTAATATATTAATTATATAGACCTACTAGCTTACCGCCCGCGGCTTCGCCCGCTTTCTCTAAAACAATTTGAGATTTAAACTATCCTATCTCTCAAGTTGGATCGAACTGCACATGGTGTGCGAATTTTATTATAATCGGTTTAGTGGTTTAGGAGTCCATTGAGGACAAACATTGTGACACGAGATTTATATATATTAAGATTTAATGTAGTTGTATTATAACAGAACTTACCCAGCCTCCTGCAATTTCCGTTTAATAGTGGACAAATCCATAGGATTTTTGATAACCTTCTTGTATTGAGGGAATTGTTTCGTGTTCACCGGTATTAGGAACGGCCAAGCGTGCTCGTGGCATTCCATTTCACAGAGGAGACTCCTGGATAAAGAATTAGTATTATTTTTACTTAATATTATAAAGCTGAAGAGTTTGTTTGTATGTTCTAATCTCAGGAACTACTGGTCCGATTTGAAAATTCTTTCCGTGTTAGATAGCCCATTTATGGAGGAAGGCAAGGAAATTTTTTTGAAAAAGTTTCACTTCTGATACGTGTGCTCAGTTTTATTTAATATTGCAAACGGGCAATTCTAATTCGTATTTGATTATGTATCTATAATTAATTTACTATTTGTTCACTCTTTCTTGTAATCAATATATTCATAATATAATAAATCAGTCAATAAAAAAGGTCTCAGAGAATAATTAATTTCATATTTTAGTCAATAATAAAAATAAGACTTACTTGCAAAACTGCAATTCCTTATTGTTTTGTTTCTTAGTGGAGTTTTTTTCCTTTTTGGATCGCGACAGTAATGGCACGTTCTCTGCTTCGTGATCTTCACCTGAATAATAACAATTAGTTATTTTTAAGTGTTTATTAAAAAATAAAAAAATGTGTGCATGTACTAGTGTACACACGTAAGAAGTGAAACTTCTTTATGACCTTATTTTTTCAAAAAATAATTTACTATATGCAACTTTACAGAAATACGTCGAATCACGCGTGGTAGGGATAAGAAAAAGATGGCGCGTAACGGAAAAATAACGAAAAAATGTTACACTAAATTTTTTTCCAACCCCGATAAAGAATTTTCACTTCAATAATTTTGATTAAAAAACTTGTCGTTTTGAAATATCTATAACGAGTATACAATAAAAGTCTACAAAAATGATGTTTGTTTGATGCGCTTGCTGAGTGGTAGAACATTCTAGAAGGTGGTAGAACATTCTAGAATGTGGCAGAACATTCCAGAAGGTTGTAGAACGTTCTGGAAGGTGGAAACACACCACCAACGTGATTTCCAACTACGAATTGTAACGTCCGTCGCTTTTATACAAGAAGCTATAGATACATGGAACATTCTAGAACCTTCTAGAACGTTGTAGAACATTCTAGAACATTGTAGAACATTCTAGAAGGTGGTAGAACGTTCTAGAAGGTGGTAACTTACCATCAACATGATCTGTATCATCATGAGGTAGAGCCCCATTTCCCGCCACGAATTGTAACGCGCGACGCTTTTCTGGCGGACCTTCGTCTGTTATTTCTGTTACTGAAAATAAATATATTTATATCATTAATGACGTACTTTTTAGAGAGATATTATAAACTTTTATGAAATAAGTAGTGAAAATAAACTATACTCGGGTCGTATTATACATATGTATAAGTGGATATAGTTGTTAATGACATGACGAAAATAACCAATTGAATTAGGTACCTAATGCAGTACCTTATCGTTAAATGCGATTCTTTTGAGAAAGGTTATTTAAATTCCTGTTAAAACAATAATATTTATTTATTATGAACTAGATACCGATTTCCGATCGCATACATAATATTTTATTTATTACTAGCTTTCCGCCCGCGGCTTCGTCCGCGTTTTCAAAGAAAATCCAGCATATTTCCGATTCCTTTTTATCTCTCTTTAAATCGTGGGATTTCCGGGATAAAAAGTTCAGCCACCTACATACCAAATTTCATTGTAATCGGTTCAGCAGTATTTGCATGAAAGAGAATTATTTTAACAAACATCCTCACAAACTTTCGCATTAATAATATTAGTAGAATTTATTTACCAGCATGTCCATTCTCATGTTCGCTTGGATGTGGTTCATCTCGTTCTGTGACTGTGGGAACACATTCTTCCGCTGTTGTAGATGTTGACGCGTGTGATGCCGGGCTGTGGAGTTGTATTCATATTAAAAATAAAATTATTTAATTATTTTTCATAAAGCAGAATATAGACTACTAGCTTTCCACCCGCGGCATCGCCCGCGCAGTGAAAGAAAAATCCGCATAGTTCCCGTTCCCGTGGGATTTCCGGGATAAAACCTATCCTTTGTCCTTTCTCGGGTATCAAAATATCTCTATACCCAATTTCATACAAATTGGTTCAGTAGCTAAGGCGTGATTGAGTAACTTCTGTGATTGAGTAACTTCTGTGATTGAGTAACTTCTGTGATTGAGTAACTTCTGTGATTGAGTAACTTCTGTTGAGTGACTTCTTAGGGGACATCCATTATTTACGTGAGGGAGAAGGAGAGAGAGGATCGAATCTCATTTAAGAACTTATTATTTTTTAGAAAATTTTCATAAAAACGTCTCACGTAATTAATGGACTGCCCCTAAGGGGGTATCCATTGAAACATTACCAAAACTAATTATTACCTTGGTACCATAGGTTCTATATCGGTGTGTGACGGTTCTCGATGTCGCGGATCACGCTTGGCCGGTTTTCGCGGCTTCTTAGCGGGTGCCCGGGATATACACGCTGCACAGTACCATTTGCCGCGGGGGTTCTAGAAATAATTCAGATATTAGTATTTTTGTATATTATTTATTATTTATTTATTTTAATTCTTTATTTAACACACACATAGGTACAGAAGATAAAAAAAAGAAAAGAGAAAAACATAAGATAGGTACACATAACTAGTGACGCGGAGTCTCACAGGCGTCGCGTGTTTTACAAATTCTCAGAATTGGTCACTTCCCCCCGCCTGCCGCGACCCCGCTTCTCAGTAGCCTCTGTTTTAGTGCTAAAACGATCGGGGAACGAGGCGGACTTGTCGTCGGTTGTAAAACACGTGAGTAAAAACACTTTCAAAATCTAAAGGAGTCTGTCAGGCTAAATGTCCCTAGTTGTCATACAAATGTTTTTTAAACCATTTTTTTGTTTTTCAGTGCAAAATGGCGGAAAATCAGAGGAAACGTAAATTGTCTGCCACAAATTCACAAACAAGACAAGTCCTGCGGTTAAACAGTCCATCGTTTGAAGAGGAGTTCAATGCCCTCATGCTAGCTTCAGACCAATCAGACAGCGAAGGTGATTGCGATGACTTTTTGATTTCCGAAAATGATTTTTTACAAAATCATGATAGTGATCAAGACGAATATTCCCAGGAGAGTCGGACCATTCGAGAAGACAGTAATGAGGAAGGTCAAATCACTTGTGAAGAAGTTAGCAGCGACAGTTCTGAAGACGAAGACTTTCAGAATTCTTTCAGAATTACGAATATAGGTTGCCGATAGAGGTGATTTTTTGAAGTCATTAGCCCGTTCGCTAGTGATACCACATATGCAAAGACGTGTCATCAGCAGTCAATTACCAAGGGAGTTACGACTAGTGATAAAGCGAGTTCTGGGGGATGATATGATCGAAGAAGGTGACCAAAGTCATGAGCCAAGTCAGGGTAAACGAAGAGCATGTAGGGTTTGTCCACCTAAACTACACAGAATGACAATTTACACGTGTGTCGGGTGTTCTAATCCCGTTTGCTTGCAATGTTCTCGCCCCCTGTGCAAAAATTGCCTGTGATTTATATAAAGTTGAGCGGTTGTCAAATTTTTTATATTTTTGTTTTCAGAAGTGCTGTTTTGTTCTTTCGTTTCTTTATTGATTAGATTTTAAGTAAAAAATGTTAAATTTCAAATGTTACTTGTGTTTTGTCAATTAAAAGGCTAAAATGGAGATCTCAAGTCAATTAAGGCTGAATAGTACTAGATAGAGTTAATGACTGTTTTTTCTTTAATTTTATAATAAAAGCTGATTGTATTTAGTTTTGTGTCTTTTATTACATACCGATGGTTAAATATCAACACAATTTTGATACGTACATATTACATTTTATGCCTAAAATTTACTTTGAAAGTAGTAGTCTGTCAGACGTCATGTCCCGTATAGTGTTATACATTTTTCACGTCACTGGTTAAAGGTTAAATAGGCGGCCTTATCGTTTTCAAGCGATCTCTTCCAGGCAACCTTTGGATAGGATTAGGTTTGATTTTAGATTGGATAGGATTATTATAATAAGATTTAGGGCTGATTTTTCAATCCTTGGTTAATACTTATTTGTCGAATAACGTACTAAACTACCATTTCACAAATGTATTCTTTGGCCGTATTTGACAGTTTACGGGTGACATTTTAATATTATCGTGTAATACTTTATGGGCGGATAAGTTTTAACTATGGATTGAAAAATCGGCCCTTAATAAATCTGTTATTGCAGACTTTTGGTAAGTAGTAAATATTATATACGTACTGAAATAATTTAGGTAATTTAAACATTGCTTTGAAATAAATTTTACAAATGTGTTTGCTTATTTAGGTGTGTGTTTGTTTGAACGCGCTACGGGACCTATTTGAAAAATTATTTCGGTGTTAGATAGCCCATTTATCGAGGAAGGCTATAGGCTATATATCATCTCGCTAAGACCAACAGGACAGGACTACTCCGGGTAAAACCGCGGAGCGTAGCTAGTGCGAAATAAAACGGTTACTTAAGACGTGTAGTTTTGTTTGTAGACGTATTATGTATGTACGTACGTATTATGTAAATTTATAAAGAACTAGCGGTCCGCCCCGGCTTCGCCCGTGGTACATATTTCGCAATAAAAAGTAGCCTATGTCCTTTCTCGGGTATCAAAATATCTCCATACCAAATTTCATGCAAATTGGTTCAGTAGTTTAGGCGTGATTGAGTAACAGACAGACAGACAGAGTTACTTTCGCATTTTAATATTAGTATGGATAGAAAAAATTCGATCACGAGGCGGGACTCGAACCCGCATCCTTTCGCACCATTCCGGGGCGGATGCCTCACCAACTCAGCCACTCACTTTTTTCTATTCTATATAAATTTATATTTATAAAGCATTTAAATGCCATAAAACCAAAAATATCACATTCAACGTACGTATTATGTTATGTAGACGCATGTGTGTGCGTGCAGGTCAAAACGCACTTAGTGTGTTATTTAAATAAATAAGTGTGTGTGTTTATTGTAAAGCACGACAGTTGGATGCCCGCTAACGTTTTGCACACATGATGCATAGGCGCTCCCCGTACGCTTTATGTGTGTCTGTCTGTCTGTATATACGCACCTTCAACAGCGGCGGATACAAACAATCCGCGTGGTAGGCCCTCGAGCACAAGGCACAGGGCAGCAGCCTCCCCCCCCCACTGCCGGCCCCGCACACGATGCATACACGCTCACCGCGGGCTTTGTTCACACATTCCCAGCAATACCTGTATACATAATAAAGGATAAATCGGTCAAGTGCGAGTCGGCCACTAAGGTCCTATATAAGATACTAGCTTTCCGCCCGCGGCTTCGCCCGCGCAGTCAAAGAAAAACCCGCATAGTTCCCGTTCCCCTGAGATTTCCGGGATAAAACCTATCCTATGTCCTGGGGTAAAAAGTAGCCTATGTCCTTTCTCAGGTATCAAAATATCTCTATACCAAATTTCATGCAAATCGGTTCAGTAGTTAAGGCGTGATTGAATAACAGACAGAGTTACTTTCGCATTTATAATATTAGTATGGATTTCCGCCCGTGTCTTTGCCTGCGTTTTCAAAAACCCACATAGTTCCACTTAGACCACGTCTTATTTTAGGCCTTCAGCTACCTACATACCAAATTTTATTGTAATCAATTCAGTCGTTTTTACGTGAAAGAATAACAAATATCCATCCATCCATACTCACAAACTTTCACATTTATAAAATAATTAACAGCTTCACAAGCACCCTTAAAACACGGTTAGCTGTCACACCCTTTCCTAATATAAATAAATAAATAAATATTATAGGACATTATTACACAAATCGCCCTAGTCCCACAGTAAGCTCAATTAAGGCTTGTGTTGTGGGAACTAGGCGACGATAAATATAATATTTAATAAATACATATATATAGATAATAACACCCAGACCCAAGAACAAATAATTGAGTTCATCACACAAATGCCCTGACCGGGGATCGAACCCGTGACCGTCGGCTCAGTAGGCAGTTACTTTACCACTGCGCCAACCGCGTCGTCAATAAATGTAGTCGCGTCGTAATACAAACATTTATTGACCAAAACATACATAAAAAAATATATATTAATCTCTAATATATATAAATCTCGTGTCACAATGTTTGTCCTCAATGGACTCCTAAACCACTTAACCGATTATAATAAAATTCGCACACCATGTGCAGTTCGATCCAACTTGCGAGATAGGATAGGTTTTATCCCGGAAATCCCTCGGGAACGGGAACTATGCGGGTTTTTCTTTGAAAACGCGAGCGAAGCCGCGGGCGGAAAGCTAGTTAATTATAATATTATACATACCAATCGCCCTCCGGTATTTTATCCATCCTAGGCTTGAAGCAATAAGTGTGATAACCCTTATCACAGCCATCGCACAGTAGGAGCTGATCTTCGTTATCACCGGACAGGCAGAATTGACAGTTCTGTAAAATAGCCAATTTGCGCTTACTAGCCCGTCGCTGGCTCGCCTGTTGTAAATGTGTGGTTAGTATTTGTGATAAGCAAAAGAAAATAAAATTAAAATCAAAGGATAGAGCGGAAAAATTAGGAAATGGTGATTTATATGAAAAAAGAGAAACTTCTTTGGCAAGACTCAAAGATGAAATGGTGATTTATATGAAAAAAAGAGCGAAAAGTGAAACTTCTTTGGCAAGACTTCAAGATGCCATAATCGCAAGAAATTAAATTATATTAAAAAGAGTTATTAGTAGAATAATGCAGAATTAAGAGGTTTTTAAATGATTTCAATAAGAAAGCTAGGTTAGAAATTAAAATGGCGAAAATGAAAAGAATTTTAACTGTTATTTTTAATGGTTGTAAGCTAGTTTGCAGAATAGATAAAGTAATGTTAAAACTAAATGCTGGTGCTAATTAGAAACATAATGCAAATAACGTTAAGTAAACAATGAAATTAAAAAAGAGTACAGATAACAAAAAGCTTAAACAATTAAAATTAAAATAAAAACAGAACAGATAACAAAAATGAAATGATAATGTTGCGACAGAGTTAGTAGGAGTTTATAAATGTTTCATGATGTGTGTAGTATCGTTTAATATGCTAATTGATTTAAAAATTAAATTTAACGGATTTTTAACATGATTTATTCATATTAAATAGTACAATTATTAATTAAAATTATGAAAAATATCGTGTTACACTAATCGTTTAAACTTCTCTGACTTTTCTTAAGAGGAATTTGCAATGAAAATATCAAGATTATTATAAGTATATATATTATAAGTCCTATGTATTTATTTATTTATTCTTCGCACAATACAATAAAAATTTCCAACTAATTCCTATAGATTTAAAAATGCCTAAGATTTTTTTTATTTAAAATTTCCATTCTAATAAAACAATAAAAACAAATACTTACAGCTTTCATAATGCTCTTGTCCCACGCAATGTGAGTTTCCAATGCGTTCAACAGCATCGCAATTTGCGCAGCCGTACTGCACCTCGATACCGCGTCGCGCCAAGTTGACAGACCGCGGGCTATGCCTTTTGTTTCTGTTCGAATAATTATTTATTTGAATCTAATTTGAACATAATGTAAGAATAATTTTATCAATATTGTACCAGCCATTTTTTATCTGTTAAATTTATATCTTAGTGCTCTTAACTTCAATTACGAATTCAGGATTTTTTATCTGTTAAAAATTATGTCTCAGTGCTCTTAACTTCAATTACGAATTCAGGACAATTTATTTAGAAATCACAGACAGACAGACTTATTTTTCTAAATAACTAAAGAGAAAGGATTATATTTTCTGTATACATATTTATTTGGTTTTGAATAAAAAATTCAAACTAATAAATAATCGAAATATTCTAAGTAACAATATATTTACTCCTAACTATAGATTAAGTTAATAAAATACACAATTACCTTTAGTTTCACTCGCGTCAGAATTATTAGGTGACGTCGCAGATGAACCGTGCTCGCCTTGCAACATGGCGCCCAGATTTGCGTCGTTTGTGCTGAAAACGAAGAAAATAATTAATTTTATTATAATTACGTGAGAAATGTTGAAATAATAGTATTGTGTAATATTCCAACAAATCACTACATAGTATAAAACAAAGTCGCTTTCTCTGTCCCTATGTCCCTTTGTATGCTGTAATGTATAAAACTACGCAGCTGATTTTCATTCGGTTTTTGAAGTGAAACTTCTTTATCGGGATTGGAAAAAAATTTAGTATAACATTTTTTCGTTACGCGCCATCTTTTTCTTATCCCTACCACGCGTGATTTGACGTATTTCTGTAAAGATGCATCATGCATATAGTAAATTATTATATGAAAAATAAGGTCATAAAGGAGTTTCAGTTCTTACGTGTATACACTAGTACACGCACACATATTTTTTTAATACATAGAGTTAGAAATTAAAGACTTTTTAACGGATTTTAAACGCGATTTAGATTTTTTTAAAGAGAATAAATCGCGTTTAAAATCCGTTAAAAAGTCTTTAATTTCTAAATGTATAATACTCGCGTAAAATCAAACACTAGAAAATACATAGAGTGATTCAAGAGGAAGGTTTTAGTATATAACAAACACACATAATATAGTATGCACCCCACCCCCACCTACCTCCCGTACCTTTGCACGAGCGGGGGCTTCAGATACCGGCGCTCCACGTGGGCCTCCAGCTGCGCCAGTGTGACCCTGGCCCTCTGCACGGGGGACCCGCCCCCGGGGCCTGCGCCCCGCCAGCCCTTCACTTGCATGGACGCCGCTAGCACACGCTCTTCTAGGGCTTCCACCTGCAGATTGATAATTTACTATACAGGGTCACTATACTATACTAGTAGACGCGGCATACGCCAACATCATTGCACTAAAAAACAGCGTAATTAATACATACCTAGTACCTACTTACTAACGCATTATCACCAATACAGTTGTTCTCTCTTTCACTCTCACGCACGAGACATAATACATGTCTCACTCATGTACTTCGTAATAACAACTGCCGATTAAAATGTAAAAAGAACGTCCAGCCACGACGCTGAATGGTGCGTGACTAAGTGAAACTCGGGCACTTACCTGAGTTTTTTCTTGCCAAAATAGAGAGCGGGTAACGTATCTAGCTTTTTTATATATCATAGATACAGGGTGTAATCGGGAGTGTATAACATTTTTGGATATTTCCTGTAATACTTTAAAATTCGAGAATAGAATACACCCATACGCTTCGCGTTGTGTTGCGAGCAAAAGTTATTATTGTCATTTTACTCATTAGTTAAAGTACTTCGATATCAGTTTAATAGTTACGGAATAATCGCCTGTGCACACTTAACGATAACACCCCGTATATTTGTAGTCTACGATCATTTCGGTCAGTTGTAACAATCTATTATCAATAAATAATAACCTATACTAATATTATAAAGCTGAAGAATTTGTTTGAACGCGCTAATCTCAGGAACAGCTGGTCCGATTTGAAAAAATCTTTCGGTGTTAGATAGCCCATTTATCGAGGAAGGCTATAGCTATATTATATCATCACGCTAAGACCAACAGGAGCGGAGCACTGCGGGTATAACCGCGGAGCACAGCTAGTATATCATAATATACTCTACAATATAAAAAGAATGATGTATAAAACTAATTTTAAGTGACAATACTCCTGACTCGTATTAAATTTTGTAACTATTTATTCTGCGTTCATTTTGTAAAATAATAATTATTGTATGCTATAATAGTTATAGTAAAAACATGAATCCTACTAATATTATAAATGCGAAAGTTGTGTGTGTGTGTGTGTTTGTGTGTGTTTGTTACTCTTTCACGCAAATACTACTGAACCGATAACAATGAAATTTAGCACACATATAGGGTAACTTGGATTAACATAAGATTTTATCCCGGAAATCCCACGGGAACGGGAACAATGCGGGTTTTCCTTTGAAAACGCGGGCGAAGCCGCGGGCGGAAATCCAGTGTCTATAATTTTGTCTAAATATCTTTGTATAGGTATACCCTGTTTTTATGCAATAAATAATTTATTTATTATTTATTTATTTTACTAGGTTTCCACCCGCGGCATCGCCTGCGCAGTCAAAGAAAAACCCGTGTAGTTCCCGTGGGATTTCCGGGATAAAACCTATCCTATGTCCTTTCTCGGGTATCAAAATATCTATATACCAAATTTCATGCAAATTGGTTCAGTAGTTAGGGCGTGATTGAGTAACAGACAGACAGACAGAGTTACTTTCGCATTTATAATATTAGTATGGATTATAGTCTGCGGTATACTCACCATAGCCAACACCCGCAGGTCCACTCTATGTGCAGTCTCAACACAATGTGCCCCGGGCTCATCGGGTAAAGGGAATTCGCCCTCACAAGGGCTCGCTGTGAGCTGAGTTCGTGTGGGGTCACCTTTGTCTATATATAGCTGAAATAACAAAATATTATTGTAAAATGAGTAAAAAATAGGTATTGTCCTGGAAAAAATGTTATTTTAAAATTGGTAGAAATTAAGTGTCGGTAGGAAAGTGGCTTTGTGAAATAATGTTGTAAATCGGCTGTATGGTTCCTGAGATTATTATCATCATCATCATCATCAATACATATAATAAAATTCTAGAAAAGCGGTGTCTGTACAATGAAAATATGGAAAAAAAAATTAGCAGGTATTATTACTAAATCGATCCCAAACCCAAAACTGTAGTTAAAAAATTTTTTGTCTGTTTGTCTGTTTGTCTGTATGTTCGTGCACGCTAATCTCAGAAACGGCTTATCCGATTTAGATGCGGTTTTCACTAATATATTGGAGTAATCTTCATTTAACATTTAGTGTTTATTTCATGTCAATCGGTTCGTAAACAAAAAAGTTATGAACATTTAAGTATTCACGGCGAACATTTGCTAAGGCATTCTATTTATTGTACACTGTACAGTGTACGATATAAGTTATCTCTTACAGTTATTCCTATAAATGTCCAGGTGATCATATCGAAAGTCCCCAAGGGTGGGGGAGGAGTGGGGTAAGCTGAAGTAGTAGGGGGGAAGGGGTCAAATTAGAATTATGTTTTTTTCTAGGTAAATTTTATACATAAAATGTCCTTTAAATTATGTCCTATTATATTTTTAACTCCCGACGCAAAAAGATGGGTGATGAGTGTTTGACAACTATATGTGTATAATATATGTTTGTGCTACCGTAGCTCGCTAACAGGTAATCCGAATTTGATGCGGTTTTTTTTGTTAGGCAGAATATTTTCAGACGCTGGTTCTTAGATAAAGTGTATCAAAATAGGTTCATCCATTTATTATATCTAGGTATATAGGGGTCAAAGTGAAATGAAAGTGAACGACCAAATGAAAGTAACAATAAGTGAAATTCTATCAAAATCGGTTCATCCATTTATTTGATATAGGTATAAAAGTGGTAATAAAAAAATGAATTTTGTCAAATATACTCAAGTGACATATCAAATGAAAGTGCATGACGTGTAAAGTATAATTAGACATATTTAATCAAAATCGGTTCATCCATTTATTATACCTATATATGGGTAAAAGTGGGAATGAAAAAAACGAATATTGTCAAATATATCAAATGAAAGTGCATAACGGGTGAAGTACAGTTAGTTATATTTTTATCCAATTCGGTTAATCCATTTATTAGATTACAGCGGTAAAAGTGGAAATGAACAATAATCGAATGTGGTCAAATAATATACTCAAGCGGGGCATATGAAAGGGCAAAGTGTGAATTACAATTAGTCATATTTTATCGAAGTCGGTTCATCCGTTTATTACATTTAGGGCACTTTAGGGGCGACAGTGGGTATAAATAAACCAAATGGAGCATCAAACGACAGGATATGACGTGTACAATGTACATATAGGTACAATTAGATATGGTTTACATCAAAATCGGTTCTGCTATTTACTAGGGGTGGAAAGGAAAGGGTTGAAAGTCTGTGAAAGAAGAGGAGATATGGGAGCGAGAGGATAGCCACACCCTGGAAATTTTGAAATCTACTCAAAGCCATATAGGCCTGGCCCTTTTTTTTGGAATTGGAATTTGGAATTTTTTTTTCCTAAATATACCACTTCTTTTGCCACTGTGGTCCATTACAATTTGGGCACGGTTACGGCCCAAATCAATATGATGTAGGAATGTAATATGGAGGTACATTTGATAGTTCGGTCTTGCTCACTTGAAAATATTACATGAAAATAAGAAACCGAAGTTTAAAAATTTAAAAATTAAAAAAAAAATCCCAAAGCAACGAAGATAAAGGAATAAATCATTTTTCAAACTTCCCGACGATCTTAAAAATTAAGTTCCATTATAAAAAAAAATATTTATAGAGGTATATATGATATTATCTATATTATGATAATGTTGGCATGGCAGCCCCGACGACTTTGTTTTTTTTTTATAAATATTTAAAATGGTATTTATTTTTAAAGATCGTCGGGAAGTTTGTGAAATTATTTATTCCTTTTTCTATGCACTTTTCTTCGTTGCGTTGGGTTTTTTTTTATTTAACTTTTATTGCACGGTCTAAACGGTTTAGTTACTACAGGCGTGAGACAGGAAAGATCTGATTTGGATTTGGTGCTGGATTTGATAAAAACTGAGTATCGATTAAGCTGATCAGTTGCTGCACGATACATTGTTAATAACATCCATACAAGGAAGGAAGAAATTTGCTCGCCTCCCCCCTGGTGCTTAAAAATAATATGACATAATTTAAAAGAAATAAATAGAAAATTAATTAGGCATTTATTTTTTTTATTTTTAAGCTCAGTTCGTTAATAAATTTTACTATCAGTTCTTTTAATTATTTATGGTAGTACGTGTTTACTCAATAATTAAGTTAATTAGTAACTACTATGCAGTCACTATTCCACGCGGACGAAGTCGCGGGCACAGCTAGTTTACAAATAAAATTAAATTAACTCCATTCAGGTTGTTTATCACTATTAAACTAGACTCACAATCGCCTGAATCGTCATAAAATATTAGAGCGGCGTTTAATAAATGATTCGTTCAAATTAACACCTTATTTCGTGACGGTAAAGTCCAAATTCAACTGTTTTCAAATTAAGTTGGCAGATTAGAAAACTATGCCTAATATACGCGTAGGCAGAGTTTTGTTTTGGACAATTATGAAACGTAATTTTTTATCTTACGTCATTGTGAATAAATATATCTCTACATACTATAAAACAAAGTCGCTTTTTCTATACCTATGTATTCTTAAACTTTTAAAAATACGCAACGGATTTTGATTCGATTTTTTAATAGAAGATACAGTGATTCAAGAGGAAGGTAATATTCCTCTTGAATCACTATTACAGAATTTGTTAGGTTTTTAGACAAAGTGGAAAGCTATTTATTTATTAAGCTAGTTATATAAAAAATGTGTGCGTGTACTAGTGTACACACGTAAGAAGATGAACTTTATGATCTTATTTTTCAAAAAATAATTTACTATACTATGTAAAGTTTTACAGAAATACGTCGAATCACGCGTGGTAGGGACAAGAAAAAAATGGCGCGTAACGCAAAAATGTCACGCGTAACGAAAAAATGTTACACTAAAATTTTTTCCAACCCCGATAAAGAAGTTTGACTTCAAAAAAAACCACAAAATACCTTATTATTCACAGTCGGTAAATGTTGCACAAGCGACGTATGTAGTTCCCTCTCCCTCACACCTCGCGGATGTAACGAATCTAGAAGCGATTTCATTTGCTCCGAGTCCGTTATACGCCACCAGCCGTGTCTGCAAGTGGGAAGTGCTGTAGCGATTTTGATGCAACTATTTGGATGGATAACTTTGTTTTTTCAAAGAGTATATGTATATTAATTTTCTTAAGTATTTACAAAAATATATTCTACATATAATTATTAAAAATAAACTAAAAAGTACCTTCAAATAGTCAGTACTGGACAAATTTTTAATGAACAAGTGACAACTGCGTTAAAAACAACCGACTTCAAACTTGCACTTGCAACATTTACAAATACAGACAAAAATGCTCATAAAATAAGAACTACTGGGCCTATCCGAATAAAATTTTTATGGGACCAATTCGACACCATCCCGCATCGAACAAAAAAAGAATCACGTAAATCGGTTCAGAAACCTCGGAGTAATCGGTGTACATACATAAAAAAAAGAAAAAACATACCGGCCGAATTGAGAACTACCTTCTCTTTTTTAAATCGGTTGAAAAGTAAGTTTTATTATTATTTAAATTACCTTTCTTCTAATGGCACAGCCGTTCCTCCAAGCTTCTTAGGTAGACCGTGTACCTGTGATATAATACAATAGATTTAGTTTATATACAATATGAATATTATAGGTAATTATTATTAATCGTATTATCCCTTTTTATATAAACTTTTTTAACCTTTTTAGTTTTTTTATCAATCATATCTGTGTTATTCTGCCCGTGTGTACGGATTTGTGTGTACATGCGTACGTATTTGTGTACATGTGTACGAGTTAGTTTGCGGGTGTACGCATTTGTGTGTAAGTGCGTACGTACGCTGTACGGCGTACGCTTTTCCCGCGTATGCGTTTATGAGTGTATGTTTGTTTGTCAATACCTTGCATCTCTCCAACTGGTCCAATTCCTCAGGCGACATCTGTATAGGCGGTGGCGAGTCGCAAGTCACATAAGTGGATAGAGCATTAAAGTTGAGTAAGCCGAGGGAACTTAGTCCCGAAGCTTTGGCCTTTTGTAGGGACATGTCCGCTTTGGCTGAATCCGCTTGTAGCTCTTTTTCTAGATCGTTCTCCTGTGAATTAATAAAAAAATAATTTATAGTAGTAATTTGGTCAAAATAAAGTATTTGGATAATTAATTTAGTTTTGCATTAATTTAATTTTGTATAAAACACCTGGGACCTGGGTACTTGGATAAACACCAAACATACAAGTTTCTATAGAAAACATATTTTTAATCTCGTGATTAGTGAGAATATTTCAAATTGGTATAGTATTGTTTGTATTAAATGATTATTTGTACTTAGAAATATAATTTCACATAGTATTTAAATTTGATAATGTCACTTGGTTTTTTAATCGGTAAATAGTTAAGACGCTACAAAAATTTATATATATATATTTATATTTTACTATTCAATGACATTTATCAATAGGCAAGGATACAAAAATATGTTTCATGTCTACATAATGATAAAGAGAACTTTTAAAATTCTAAGATATAGATGCAATTAATAATTGTAATAAATACCTGAATTAAAATAATATTACCTGTTCCTTACACTCCGTCTCTCGCACCGTATCATTCAAACTGGCGTCCATCATATCCTGATCCAGCCCGGACATTGTCAAACTGGAGTCACTGTACACACTATTGCACGGCACTTGGACACTCGTCACCATACTGTTCAACGTGAACAAACTCGGGTCGTTCAAAAGATGTAGATTATTCGATACGTCCCATTTGTGACCTTGGCACATTAACACTTCGGCACATGTATGCTCGTTATCACAGTACTTGGGTATGTCCTGTTTTTCCTCATTTATATTTGATAGGAAGGAATTTTCGTGTCGCAGAATGGAAAACCATTTTCCATCTAGTATTTTGGAGTAGAGATGCGCGTGGGCGTCTATTTCTTCTTCTTTCGTGTCTTCTTTCTCATCTTTGACTTCGCTTTCCGCTTTTTTCGCGGCGTCCAATTGTGAGGACACCGCTTCCGCCATTTTGCGTAACTCCTCTAGATTGTTAACTAGATTGTCTTTGGTGTCTTCTGGTTCCGTTTTGTCTATGGTCTCTGTTTTGGCGGGGTTCTCTAGTTTGACGATCTCCTGCGGCTTGTCTATGGGCTCAGCTTGTGCGGCGAACATTGGCTTGTGCGACGGTTTCTGAACAAGGAATGCTGTGGGAATGGAGTCTTCGATGTCCAACATATCTTCCTCTTCGTGACTCTTTTGTTGAATGTACTTTTCTTCCATCTTTATTGACCCTGGAATACAAAATTATTAATTGATAGAATCTTGGTTACATTAGGTAAATGTTAAAAATATGTAATGACGATTCGAAAGTACTTCTAAAAGAAGTCTAATTGAATAAATAAATCTTTGAGTTTAGGGAACGAGGATTTGTTTAAGAATATTTATTGATCAAGAATGAGAACAAATTTATTGCACAAAAAACTTGAGATAATAATGCAATGATGCCTTATCACTTATAAGCAACTTCTTCCAGGCAACACAGACAACATAACTAGATAATACTTTTGTAAATTAGTGCATATTTTTATTCATACAAAAAAATGTTATTTGATTTTAAATAAATAGAAATATACGTTCCCAAACTTGTAATTAAACTTAATTAATATTTTCCCCTATCTTTTCCACAAAATTATCAAAAACAACACATCACTTCCTCACCTTCGACCTTACAAACAATCTTGTTATGTTCATACTTGATTATTTGCGTCTTATCACTTAGATTGAGTTCCGTTTTAATACTCTTTAGTTCTAGAGCTTCAGCTTCTGCGTCTACTTCTGTCTCTTGTGGCTCTTCTTTTTTGATCTTCTCTTTCTCTTCTTCTGGGAATATAATACATTATACAATATTGATACATTCACTGGCATTTTTGTTCAAAAGAATAAAACTAGAATACTCAAATTTACTGTTTTAGAAATTAATTTACATTTTGAGCTTTCAATTATCAAACTAATTATAATATCCTGTTTTTATTAGATCAGTTACAAGTCAATATTTTTTAATTTATGTGTAAAATACTTATTCAGTATATTTCTAATTACATATTATATTATATTTAACAATAATAATTGGTCAACTAATTGGCGTATTCTAAACATACTTATGTATATCAAATAATATTGTAAGCTGTTAAAATTTTGATTAATAAGTAATATTTACCAGTATCAACCTCCGTTTCCGGTTTGCACTTATCCCTCGCTAGTCTCTCGTGATAGGACATTATTTCCGGTTGAGCCGATTCCATGCCTTCCACGAACACACCGCCGCAACTGCCGAGCCACCAATAGCGTCGCCAGTATCTGGGAAATTAGTTTTATAACATAAAAACGAAACTGAAACATTACATCATTATCGGAATTGAAAATTAGTATGACCCAATACAAAGAAAAGTTCTAAATTACAATCCGTTCTTTAAAATTTTACAATTCGTATTTTATTAGTTCTTTAGCTTATATAAATCGCTATAACAAAGAAGAATAAAGAGATAGAAGCAAGAAAGACAATTGTCATGAAAAAAATAAACAAAGATAACAAATCATTTCAGTAACATAAAGGTTAATTTATAAATTGCATTAAATACAATTTATTAATTACTAGCTCTGCCCCGCGGTTGTACCCGCGTTGCTCCGCTCCTGTTCCTCTTAGCGTGATGATATATAGCCTATAACCTTTAAAAGAATTTTTCAAATCGGACCAGTGGTTCTTGAGATTAGCGCGTTTAAACAAACAAACAAACTCTTCAGCTTTATAATATTAGTATAGATTAAATTAATTACCTATCCTGTCCATAACAAGACGCTCTTAACGAATGTGACGCGGCCGCCAACTGTAATTGCTGCTGTTCCGATTGACGCAGAAGTTTCTCGAGTTTTCGGGATAATTCCTCGGAGGATAGGTTTTTGTCTTCATCCTGGATAAATTAGATAAGTTGGAATTTTAGGTTTGATGGTAACAATAAAAATATTTATATGAAAGAAAGCTGTAGCAAAAAACTAGTACTAGTGTACACACGTAAGAAGTGAATCTTCTGTCCTTATTTTTCAAAAAATAATTTACTTTATGCAACTTTACATAAATGTGTCGAATCACGCGTGGTAGGGATAAGAAGAAGATGGCGCGTAACGGAAAAATGTCACGCGTAACGAAAAAATGTTACACTAAAGTTTTTTCCAACAAGTTTCACTTCATTGAATACATTTTTTTGTTAATTTTGATAACATTTTACTATTGTTATCAATAAACAACTACACTTGTAAATAACACGTATATTATTCAGAGTTTACTAATAAGTGATCGACTTTGTACCATAACTGCAACGAAATAAGGTGTTATTTCAATGTATATTTTACAATGCCATTTTTTCAAAAAGCGTTTGTAGCGTAGTTTTTTATAGTTCGTCCATGAGTTAAAACAATAGTCCAACAATAAAGACAACAAAATATATATAGTAACTCTCCTGAAAGAAATCTCAATATCTGTCCAGTAGTCTTTTATTTACAGTAATCGACCGCCTCTTTGACACAGTGGTTGACGCGTGAGCGTAGCACCGAGAGGTCCTGGGTTCGATTCCCGGTGGAGACGAAGAAGAAAAAATTTCTGGTAGGACACAGAAGGCTGATCACCTGCTTGTCCCTAAAGAAAATCGATCAGTGAAACAGATGTATAATGCATCGGGGACATGGGACTTCACTATATATACAATATCCTTACCTCCTCAGGCTGAGTGCCTTCACTTTCCAAATCACTTAACACATCATCACCCATAACACTATCCTTGCCCTCCGGAATCTCTTCCTTATTATTATTCATCATCTCCTTTTTCAATTCCTTTAACGGGGATAAATCATTCATCATATCCTTTTTAAGTTCTTTTAAAGGCGATAGTTCATTCTCTTTTTTGAATTCTTTTAAAGGGGATAGTTCGTTTTCTTTTTTAAGTTCTTTTAGAGGAGATAATTCTTTGTCACTTTCATCTTCTTTGTACGGTGATATGGCTTTGTCGTCTGGTGGAGGGGATGTTTCCTTTTTGGGAGTAGACGGCTTTTCTGGCGTGTCTGCAATGTTTTTTAAGTTTATATTATAAAATTTAATATAAATATCTTAAAAATCGGAATATAATCGGAACTAACGAGTAACTTAAAAAATATCACACTAACGTACACGATTAGACGTGAGATGGCATGATTTATTTATCATGAGCGAAAGAGACAACTAATGGCAACAAATATAATATAACTATCTATTCTCCCGTGGCTTCGCTCGCTTTGTCTTAAATTTAATAAATGATAATAAACTAATATTTAATTGTAAGGTAGTCCATTCATCGAGGAACGCTATATAACATCACGCAAAAGACCAAATAGGAGCAGATCGATGCGGGTAAAACCGTGGGACAGAGCTAGTAATCTATAAATCTATATTATATAACTAACCATGTACAGGCGATCTAGCAATCCCAGAGCTCTCTTCAACCAATCTTTGCATCCGTTCCAACGCCATAGCTTGTTGTTTCTCCGCTTGTTCGCTGCGCAACTTTCTTTGGTGTAACACACGTACTCTGAAAGAATATTATATATTAATAGATTAAATATTAAAAAGCTTCTATCTGTAAAAGACTGAACCTAAATTTATCTTGCTTTTAGTATTTTTTTTTCATGCCTTAAGGCTTAACTCTTTTTTGTCTTCTTAAATAGTTACATTATTAATAAGAAACCAAATAGACAAATATCGTTGATTTAATGGACATGCTATGAACAATCCTTGTTAAAAACATTTATTAAAATTTACGCCTTATTACATTGCAGTAACGTTCAAAATCGAATGTACTGATAATTATAAAACTCTGCCTAATACATGCATAGGCAGACTTTTGCTTTGGATAATTTTATTCGCGATTATGAGTATTCCTTTATGGTGTGATAACTTACTTCCTATCTTTACGTCCATCAAATACAGTTCCTACCACACTTGAGTATTCAAGTGCGGCTTTTACTTGTCTAAGAACTAGCTTACTAACTATCCTAAACACTAGCTTACTATTTAATATATTTTTACTTACTTTCTTATCTTCACGTCCATCAAATACCGTTCCTTCCTGACCACACTTAAGTGTTCAAGTGCGGCTTAAACTTGCCTAAGCACTAGCTTACTCACTATCTTAAGCACTATCTTACTATCCAATTATTTTTTTACTTACTTCCTTATCTTCGCGTCCATCAAATACCGTTCCTTTCGCACCACACTCAAGTGCTCAAGTGCGGCTTCAACTTGCCTAAGCACTAGCTTACTTTGCAGCAATTCGTCACATAGACGCGATAGCATGCGTGCTTTGCTTGTAGGGTTTAGGGATACGAATGGTTTGTCGCGGAGTAATTCTGAAATAAAATATATTATTAAAATAATTAATTACTTATACAGGGTGTCCCACTATTAGTATTCTAAGCGCGAAGTGACTTGTAGTTTTGCATACACTGATCACGTAAAAAATACTTAAACAACAAAATTACGCCAAAAATTATTGCTTAATTTTTCCTAAAAATCCATGTTTTCGTCTCTAGCTTCGCGCAGCCGGCATATACCGCTTCGCTAATTCGAGAATTTTTGTCTATGAAAACATAATCTTAAACGATAGATAATGTGCGAGTGGCAAAGTTGAGCGGGTTGCTTGTTATGGGTGTACACATAGAGTTTTAAGAATTCATCTATTTGTCAAAAACATTCGTCTGGAATTTTTTACGTACTCAGCGTATGCAAAACTATAACCTCCTTGGGGCATAGTATACCATTGCTGGGACACCCTGTATATTACAAAGCTTTATAGATAGTGTTATTTATATAAAAATGAACCACTTAAATATATTATGTTTGCGTACAACTTTAAAACGATTGTAAATACAACGCGAGTCCCATTTTTCAAATATTCAAATATTTAAAAAATGAGATGGACAAAAAAAGGTATAAGGAATTATTTTTATTGTCATGAATACTTGAAAAATACAAAAATTTCAGCCTCATGATATAATTTTTTTAATTTTATTGCAATATAACTGTTGTTTTATTTGTTAATTATCTTTTTATTGGTTAGTGTACACCAATGTTCGATTTGTTTATTCAAAAGCGCTGACTAATCGACAGTCTGGCTTTTACAACATTATGAAAAATGAAATGGCAGTATGTTTTAGAAATGCTGATTGTATAAATTTCCTAAAACTTACCAGACAATTTATAAGTAGCATTGCTATGCAAATGTTCATAATACGCCGAGTTTTTAGTACTAGCGCACGTTTGTTGCATCTCTGCTTCGCTCTGATGGTGGTCGGCCACGCGACGTTCGCGTTCCCGTTCTACTGTTAGACCTGCAAATAATATTGTTTATTATTTATCACCACAGAAAATAAAACAAAGTCGCTTTCTCTGTCCTTATGTCCCTTTGTATGCAACTACGCAACGGATTTTGATGCTTTTTTTTTAATAGATAGAGTGATTCATAAGGTTTTAGTATATCATTTATTAGGTTTGAGACAAAGCGGGCGAAGCCGCGAGCGGTAAGCTAGTAAATAAAATAATAGTGATATTTATTGGGATAGATGTGAATGATTTAACGTATACAAATTATTATGATTTGATATATTGGATAAATGCAATGGGAAAATGTTTTTCTTTCCTCTGTTCCAAATGTGTCTTGTTAGTGACTATCATATACATATAATATATGTTTTTGTGTCTGGTTATAGTTGTGTAGCTATATAAAGGCATTTTTCTCAACAAAAATTTTACAATCCTGACTAATATAGTGCCAAAGTCTGTCTTTCTGTCACTTTGCAATGAATAAATTTATTCTAGAGATGGTTAGGTCACTAGGGTGATTTCCCGTCCGATTAGGGCCCTTCTGGCCTCCTCCACTCAAGCGACAGCTCAAGCCGAGGTTCGTGGTCCCCGTGGCAGGGGGACGCCCTTGTGCATGTCGCTACCAGGGTGAACCTTCAGTTCACCCCCGCGTCCGCGTTAAAATGTAGAAGCCCTTCTGGCTAACATTGAGAAACACCATACAAAAAAAAAAAAAAAAAAACTAGGGTGATTTGGACATTTTACCACTTTTAAACGCATTTTCCTGGGTATTATATCTCCTAGATACTAAAAATCAATTTGGGCATTTTTTGCATTGTTTACCTAATTTTCTTGGGAATTTCTCCTAACAGCTAAAAAATATTGCCTAAAACCCACTATATCTTCCCGAAATATTGCCAAAAACCCACTATATCTTCCCGAAATATTGCCAAAAACCCACTATATCTATACAAATCCCATACCAGTGAGCGCCTTGACCTCCCCCGTAGCGCACGCATACAAGTATATCCGCAGCACTTCGGACACGTTGTGTGCTGTGACGTCACCGAGTCGGATCGCTTGCCCCAAAAGCGTAGTATGTCTTCCCGGGTGGGGGATACCGGGGTCCTCTGGAATAGAAAAAAATGATTAAAATGTATGAATGAATTAATGAATGCAAATACTTTATTTGCACCAACACAAGGAGATAATACGAAAAAACACATGCAAACAAACACGTACAAAAAGGCGGCCTTATCGCTAAAGCAGCGATCTCTTCCAGGCAACCTTTAGTCGAGGATCATGAGAATTACGTTTTATGATGAGGTTGAATGATTAAAAAAAATGTAGAATGTGGAATGATTAAAAAAAATATTCAGAAATTTTAAACATCTAGTTAGGTTAATTTTCGGTTAAAAAATTATATATGACGAAAACTGGCTTCACGTGTGAGTATTAGTCAAAAAATATTAATTATTTTAGTGTTTTATGAATTCATTGTATAAAAAATCGTGTAAACGATCAACTCAAATATGGGTGCTACAATCACTGCTGATGACGAACGTCTCTCTATCTCGTTTTCAACATTATAAAATATTTTTTCATAATATTACTAGACTAAGGCCCAGATTCACAATCGTGACTTTACTATAGAGCAAAAGAGTCTTCACAAAGTAAACTTTGTATGGCCGAAGTTTACTTTCAACATATTTAATTTCAGAGAGAATTGCTTGACTTTCCTTAGAAAAGTACGGCCCCAAAGTAAAGTACAGGGTAAGACATGCAACTGTTACTTCATACGCATAATTTATGTTTTTGAGAACATAATATTATTAAATTAAGTTATATTTCCATAAAAAAACATATTATATAATAATAACATTATTATTTTATATAAAAAAAACCATTATGTAGGAAGATTATAGTAGAAATATCAAAAACCGGTAGACACCGCAAAATTCGTCAGAAAAATATTATAATAATGTTATAAGACAAACGAAACGATGCAACGATCAACACATCAACAAAAAAATGTTACTCGACATGACGTTTCGATCTATAACCCAACCATATTAAAATGTGTTTCTGTTCTAGGAAATTGGTTTAAAATGAAGGCCTACATAATTTATACGCATAGTCATGTAAAGTTTACTTTGAGACCAAAGTCATGATTATCGGCTCCTTAGCCTTTACTAAGTAAAGTATAGTTTCTGGAAAGTAAAGATGAGCTTGACACGACTAAGAAATATATTTTTGGTTTAAAGTAGATCTTTCCATCAAAGTAAAGTTAAAGTGCGATCTATGAATCTCGGCCTTAGAGCCGATTTTTCAATCCTTGGTTAAAATTTATCCGTCCAATAAAGTATTACACAAACATATTAAAATGTCACCTGTAAACTGTCAAATACGGACAATTAGAATATATTTTTGAAATGGTAGTTTAATACGTTATTCGATGAATAAGTTTTAACCAAGGATTGAAAAATCAGCCCTAAATAAAAAAAATAAAAAAACACAAACCAATAGCAAGTACAAGCAGCTTGGTGAGTACAGAGACCAGTTCATCTTCCGCATCATGGTTGTAATCTGGTATTAGACCTTGTTGCAACGTGTCCAGGGTTGGCAGGGACTCCATGTCTGAAAATAATAAAAATAATATTTATGCATTGAGATATACATATGGAGACGACACCGCCTACATCACTTATGTTCCGCTCAACATACGCCATATGGCTTAACTGCACGCTCATTTTTTATTTGTTTTAAAGTGAAACGCATCAAATATGCCTTCGTGTGTGTTACGATATTGCACAAATAATACAAATAATACGGAAAAGTGCAAATGAATAACTTTCATCGGTAAGTACCTAACTAGATAATAATTTTTAAAACTTAGTTAGAGCAAAAAAATGGCGCACAGATTTTGTTCATGGTGTCTTCTCCGTACGTAGTAATATTATCTCAATGTATTATGGAAGTTTTTTATTGTGCTGGATTAATAATTTAATTATCTATATCATTTCCTATAACAGAGATAATCAATTTTTTACGTGGATGAATTTAGGTGGTTAATTCAGTATTTTAAGATTTTTCAAAGATGGATGCAAATATTGCAATACTAGCTTTCCGCCTGCGGCTTCGCCCGCGTTTTCAAAGAAAAACCCGCATAGTTCCCGTTCCCGTGGGATTTCCGGGATAAAACCTATCCTATGTGTTAATCCAAGTTAGCCTCTATATGTGTGCTAAATTTCATTGTAATCGGTTCAGTAGTATTTGCGTGAAAGAGTAACAAACACACACACACATCCTCACAAACTTTCGCATTTATAATATTAGTAGGGAGAACTACAATGGCCATTACAGTTTTATGGCGATGAAATAATAATAACTAAGTTCTCTTGCAACTAATGTCATAGATTATTGATCATATTTAATATTAATTTTTTCAATGTACAGAATTGACCCTTCTACAGATTTATTATATGTATAGATTAACATGAAAATACCAAAAATTCTTACCAAAGCCCAACTGCCTAAGTTAATGTACTAAATCTGTTTTCCCCACGAAAACTTACTCTACATCAAAATATAATAACTAGCTTTTCGCCCGCGTAGTCAAAGGAAGAAAATAAGAAAAACTATGTGTTAATCCAAGTTAGGTATGTGTGTGCCAAATTTCATGAAAATCACTTCAGCAATTTGTGCATGAACAACAGACATAGAAACTTTATAATATCGCATTCATAATATTAGTAGGATATCTTACCAAAGCCCAATGCCTGTCCAAAGTTATTCAAGAATTCATATGTTTGCAATAGATCAGCGAAAGCTTGTCCTGCTAATCTTAGTCCGGGGATTCGATCCAATTTGGGTAATGGCTTGTGATCCGATAGCGAGGAGTCTTCTTGCGGCCTTCTGTGGAAATACAAATATGCTAGTGTTAATAACGATTAGATAGCCCAAGTATTATCATAGCATTACAAGTGATAACTGCGTTAAAAACAACCGACTTCAAACTTGCACTCGCAACATTTACAAATACATACATACAAAAATGCTCATAAAATAAAAACTACTGGGCCTATCAGAATAAATTTTTATGGGACCAATTCGACACCATCCCGCATCGAACAAAAAAAGAATCACGTAAATCGGTTCAGAAACCTCAGAGTAATCGGTGTACATATATAAAAAAACATACCGGCCGCTGTGTGCCGAGCACACGTATCAGAAGTGAAACTTCTATAATAAAGATACCAAAATCGTCACCTTTCACTGCAAAAATGTTTAAGTTTAGGGAGCCTACATTAATGAATATATGGAAGACTAGCTTTCCGCCCGCAGCTTCGCCCGCGTTTTCAAAGAAAAATCCGCATAGTTCCCGTTCCCGAGATATTTCCGGGATAAAACCTATCCTAGGTGTTAATCCAAGATGCTAAATTTCATTGTAATCGGTTCAGTAGTATTTGCGTGAAATAGTAACAAACACACGCATACACATCCTCACAAACTTTCGCATTTATAATATTAGTAGGATAGGATTAGTAGGATGAATATCCAAGGACAGTTCTTTGACATTATGATGCAATATATACAATTTTTACATATTATATACATATTTTTACAAATACATAGTAAAATTAAAATGTGATATTGACTAATTTTAAAAAGCAACTACGGAGTTTCTTGCCGGTTCTTCTCCATAGATACTGCTTTCCGGATCAGTGGTAAACGATCATACGTCAAAACGAGGGATAAAAACAAGTATCTTAGTGTACTTAATTTAACTAACACTTATTTAACTAACCTCAATTCAGCCAGTAATTCCATCTCCTTTCTCCTCTGCTGCAGCTTCTTCTCTTTCACCAGCAATCTATCCAGAAGGTTCTGGTGTTTCCTCCTCTCTCTCTCCTCCCATCTCCTCCTGGAGTCCAATTGTCTGATGAAGGTGGTGTGCTGCCGTCTTCTTTCTCTTTCCTGGAGATAGTTTAGGGTTTAATTTTCAAGGAGTTATACATTTTTGCATGAGTAAGAAATAAATTTTATTCATGAATATATGTATTTTGATTTGAGAAGATTTTGCTATTGAATTTTCTGAGATTTATTCATTTATTCATAAATCTCAGAAAATTCAATAGCAAAATCTTCTCAAGAGATGCTTCGTCTTCGTTCAATGGATTGTTGTAAGTTGGAATGAGACGAAAACAATTTAATTGTAAGCTCTATATAAAATGATATTAAAAACTTTATTTTTTGGAAAATTTATACAGAACTAGCTTTCCACCCGCGGCATCGCCCGCGCAGTCAAAGAAAAACCCGCATAGTTCCCATTCCCGTGGGATTTCCGGGATAAAACCTTACCTATGTCCTTTGTCAGGGTATCAAAATATCTCTATACCAAATTTCATGCAAATTGGTTCAGTAGTTAAGGCGTGATTGAGTAACAGACAGACAGACAGAGTTACTTTCGCATTTATAATATTAGTATGGATGTTTTAGAGTGTAATATTTAAATTTCCAATGTAGCTATTTTTGCAAAATATGGCAGTTTCTAGGTAATCAGAAAGCAAAAGCCATCATAACTTTTATCTTTGTTCAAATGTACAGTCCTGAATGTTATATTTTATTATTGCTTATAGGATAATCAAAATAATCATAAAAAAGTAACAAAAAACCGCAAATAAAATACCATACACAAAGCACAAAGCACTCACATACATTAAGAAAACACCAAACACCGAATTATTCTAAAAAAAAGCCAATCCCATACATAATATATTATTTTGTTAGTATATTGCTAATAATGAATTACCTCAGTTATATACTTTTGCTGTATCGATCGGCGTCAACAGCGATTGAAACAAACATACAAATTATTTACTAAAAAACACACACATTCTAAATTAACACGCTTCAAACTTGAACCTTATTTTTATGGAGATAAAGTTGAAAATCAAATAATTATGATTTAATTCTTAAAATTTGACGACTTGTAATTACCATATTGAAAATGTATTTTAATCTCTTTCTCTTTTACGATAAAGAAGTTTTTTCTTGCGTATCAAGTTGGCTTAATTGTCAATTATTTAACAAAAAAAACTGTAAAGTGCCTTCTAGTATTTTACTACATTTATATACATTATCGTGAAAAACTTTTCTAATTTCCTACAAGTTTGATCAATATTATTTCCGAACTATTTTTTTTTTTGTATTATGTTAACCACACACACACAAATTAGCACAAACACATATAAAGATATACATCCTCACCTGTTCTTTAAGAAGCATAGCCTGCTGTCTCCTTATTTCTCTCTCCTAAAACAAAATGGCCTACTTTACTACATTTATCTTTAAAAGCTACATAATCGATTTTTCGCAATCGAATAAAGACCTTATAGGAATAACAATAAGATAGTATTTTCTCTATCAATTTAAGTGCATTCAGGACATTTTGTGTCTTAAAAAAAAGCTTATAAAACTTTGTAAGAGTGAATTTAAAGCTTTTTAGCAAAACATACAATTTCAAAATAATATTTGTTGCTAGGTAAATCTCAAACTATATCTCGACGTTAGCTTATATATTACTTATGTCAATAATAATTTGGAAAAAGGATAACAATTGAAATAATTATATTTTTTCATGCGTTTGTTATCTTATATTACAGTTTAAAAAAGATATATACAAGTCACAACAATATCTTCCAATCTGTCTCAAAAACGATCGATTTTGACTACTTTTCCAACAATAACTACCATTTTATATATTTCCTAAGATTCCGCCATCTTTTTATAGAAGTAACGATCCCTAGCTAGTTACCTGCTGCCGTTTCGCCTGCTCTTCGACCCGTATTTTCTCGGCGTCCTCTTGCTTTCGCCTCTTAGCCTTTACGTAACATCGAAAGCGAGCAAATTATAAAAAACAGCGCACATGAAACAATGAAAATAAAACAAAATATTGTGAAAATTGCAAGCGAAGCGGGGGTACAAGCTTGTCTAATGTGTTGTGGGTAAGACTACAAAAAATTCTAGAATTTACTATGATCGTCATTTTTTCGTCAGATAAACTATATTTTTTGTCACTTTTTTTATATATAATTGGTAAATTAAATGCCTTATTAATAAAAGTTTAATGTTTCCATAAATTAAATATAGCAAGGAAATCGTAGTTTTTTATTACTTATCATGCTACAGAATAAGTGTGTTAAAAATATGCATTTTTAAGTTATCATTTAGTGCGTTCTCTTTGTGCGGGCGGTAAAATTCACAAATATAATTTATTAACGATTTTAGGAAACAAGACTGTATTTTTAATCATTTAAGTCCATTTTTGCGTGTTATATCAAAACCAACATCATTGCATTATGCAGAATTCAACTTCATTAACTGTATATAAGTGTCAGATTCCTTTAAACATTAGTAAAGTGCATTTGACTCATTATATAATTACCAAGTTATTCAAGTGCAAGTAAATAAAAAGCGTGCATATAAATGATTAGTGGAGTAAATCCCTAGAATATCAAGTTATCCGCATGTTAGACATGAATCATAGACAATCACCGAGATTAGACCATAGACAAGAATCCATAAACCATAGACCGTGTTAGTTGAAACTGTTAGTTTATCTCAATTCGACGTACCGGACTAGCGTCCCTTGCGAACGGCTGGACGGAAATCGATAAGGCTCCATCTTTGCCGACGCTGAATATTTTTGTATCTTTTTTATTGTCTATGTTTTCATCGTCTCCGCTCAAGTCGATAACATCTTTAGGGACAGGTTTCAACATGAGATTTTGGGACATGAACTCATTTTTCGCGTCCAAGTATTTTTGTTCTATACTTTTCGGGTCGTCGACCTTTTTGTCGTTCTGCAATTTGGACCAATCACAGCCATTTATGAATTCAGATATCCGCGAATACGAATCAATCAGTTTTTCTAGATTATTCTCTTTTTCTGGCGGTTTATGAAGACTGCGCTTTTCCGCCGTTTTTGTTAACGAGAAATCAAAGTATTTATCGCTTCTCTTCGGCAGATCGAAAGCTGCTTTCTCAGCGAAATCTTTCATTTTATCCAACGCGTTATATTCTTCCGTATCCGCCTTCCACATTCCCTGCTCATAATTCAGGCTTTTGATTGGCGAATCTTTGCCACTAACCGGGATAAGGGACAGACTGATCTGTGGCATAGTTCTATCTCGCTTGCTCATTACTTCTGGAAGTTTCCATTCGTCTTTTATTGGCAACGCCTCTATCGTCAACTGCGTTCTATTTTTGTTGATATGCTGTTTCAAATCGACGGGTTAATATTGCTATCTGGTGGATTATCAATTGGATCGTTTGACAACATTGTCAGTTTTAGGTGTTAGATAGATACAGCCCAATATTACATAAATACATGTATACTATACATACACACACATGAGGCTATTTGACTACGTATATATTATACACAAATTAACGGACAAAATAAATACTTAACCAACCTTTTTTGTTAATTTTGAATTATAAAAATATTGTTTTTAATGTTATAATATAGTAGTCATTAATTTGGCTTTGTTTTTCACATATTTAGAAAACTTAAACGGAAAAAAATTGTCCTTTTTTCCCTTAAATATACGTTTTTAGTTCTAAATATTTAAAAAGTAGTCAAACAGCCTATTTTAGAAGCTAGACCAGATAACCGACTACAACAATACAAAATATCTCTCTACGAATGTGAGCACAATGTTGCCAAGCATCAAATTGATAATAAAAACAAACACAAGCACATTTATTTGAACATAGATACAAAACCTACGCCTCTATATTATAGCACTTAAATTTGATTCTTATTGCATTGAATTAGAGGTGATTATTGTTTGACGTTTTTATATAACAAGAATTTTAATATTTTTACTATTTTATGTTTGAAATAAATAACTAAATAGAGAAATTTTTAAACTATATTTACTCTAGAAGTAACAATATATAATTTATTCACAAATTGAATTCATATTTTGTATGATAATACCCTGTTATATACACAATTTGTTTCATTATTTTTTAGATATTTTTCCCAATATAAAATAACTTCCCAAACACATACTTTATCAGTTATCACTATCAAAACATAAAAAACTACAAACAATAAAAAAACCCAGTGCAATAACATAGAGACAAGTCTACGATACAACCTACACAGATAAAAAATAACTAAGAAACATATAAATAAATAAAAATAACTGACCTCTAACAATTGTTGACTCCGTACTTCCTTTTCACGCTTAACTAGTTCCGCTTTTTCCGATCTCTCTATTTCACGGACGAGACGCGCCTGAAATTAAAAATTAAATAGTTGGTTGTTTTTATAATTAAAATTAAAAATAAAAGTAAATAATTGTGTACTTTATTAGAAAATCTTACTAATATTATAAATGCGAATGTTTGTGAGGATGTGTGTTTGTTACTCTTTCACGCAAATACTACTGAACCGATTACAATGAAATTTAGCACACATATAGAGGGTAACTTGGTTTAATACATAGGATAAGTTTTATCCCGAAAATCCCACGGAAACGGGAATTATGTGGGTTTTTCTTTGAAAACGCGGGCGAAGCCGCGGGCTTTAGCTTTCCTAGTCTAATCTATAAAACGTACTTCCATCAAGAGCTAACAATAAAAAGTATATTTGCTTATAATTTGGAAATTTTAGTTTTGGTTAAAAACTTATTTTAATGCTATTTCTACGATCAATTCAAAAGATGGTAGATGACGAGATATTGTTCGTAGAAGAAGAGAACACATAAAAATTATAAATAACGTACACTTCTGTATATTCTTAGTACATTTTTCCCATATTAACAAAAATTATTGAAACGTTTGTTAGTAGCGTAATTTATATACACGCTAGTTGCTTTTCTAGAAAGATGTCATTTAAAAAATATGCCACTTCTAGCCTCTTATTCCGGCCGCAGAAATCACATTGAAATTTTTTTTTGAAGTTTAACTTCTATTGGCGAGTTGAGAGCAAAATTTCAATGTCGCTTCATGGCAATACCGTCACGTCACGAGTAAGGCGACGATTTTTGGTTTCTTGTCAAAGATTCACTTCTGACACATTTGCTCAGCACGCACGCTTTTTTATTTTAAAATCGAAACAAGGACAAACAGACAAACTTTTTAGCTTATTACAATTTACAATATACTATATTATATAATCACCTGATCTCTACTCCTATGAGAAGCATCTCTTCTCGCATCTCTAGCGGCCTGTTGTCGTCTTGCTAATTCAATCCGTCTCTCTAATGGCGGCGGTGTTGAACGGGGACCTGCTAATGCTGCTAATGCTCGGGCTTCTTCGAGCCTGGAATGAGGAAATTATAAATATAATGAGTATACAATCCATATTAATATTATAAATGCGAAAGTAACTCTGTCTGTCTGTCTGTTACTCAATCACGCCTTAACTACTGAACCAATTTGCATGAAATGTGGTATAGAGATATTTTGATACCCGAGAAAGGACATAGGCTACTTTTTACCCCGGGAAATAGGATAGGTTTTCTCCCGGAAATCCCAAGGGAACGGGAACTATTCGGGTTTTTCTTTGACTGCGCGGGCGAAGCTGCGGGTGGAAAGCTAGTAGTTTATAATACACATTTTTAGGTGTCACATATTCAAATTCAAAAATAAACTTGTAATCAGAATGAAAATTCTAATACACCAATCGTTTAAACCGTGTTAAAAAGTACCTGGCCAATCACAAAAAACAAGTGATAACTGCGTTAAAAACAACCGACTTCAAACTCGCACTTTGAACATTTACAAATACAGACAAAAATGCTCATAAAATAAAAACTACTGGGCCTATCCGAATAAAAATTTTATGGGACCAATTCGACACCATCCCGCATCGAACAAAAAAAGAATCACGTAAATCGGTTCAGAAACCTCGGAGTAATCGGTATACATACATAAAAAAAACATGCCGGCCGAATTGATAACCTCGTCCTTTTTTTTGAAGTCGGTTAAAAATATCCGATCATATAGAAAATTCCTCTTGGTTTTTCTATATGACCAGGTTTTGAAGAATTGACCACTTAGAAAATTCCTTAAAACCTGGTCATATAGAAACAAACTTAGAAAAAATTGTTTTGCAATTTTTTGCCCTGGCCACATAGAAAAATACTCTGTCCACATACATAGAACAGCAAACATCCCACATTAAAGGAACAGCGTTTTTTTTTTCGTTATTCTTTTTTAGAGGACAGCGAGCCAGCCAGTAAGGAATTACTACACTTTTTTACAGACTTTTTTTTCTCTACGGCCCAGCCAATTTTTTTTTCTACGTGGCTAAAGTTTTTATATCTGTTATTACCAAGGTTATTACCATTGAGATAATAGTACTACGTATGGAGGAGACACCACGAACAAAATCTGTGCGCTATTTTTTTGCTCTAACTAAGTTTTAAAAATTATTATCTAGTTAGGTACTTACCGATGAAAGTTATTCCTTTGCACTTTTCCGTATTATTTGTGCAATATCGTAACACACACGAAGGCATAATTGATGTGTTTCACTTTAAAACAAATAAAAAATGAGCGTGCAGTTACGCCATATGGAGTATGTTGAGCGGAACATAAGTGATGTAGGCGGTGTCGTCTCCATATGTATATCTCAATCTCAATGGTTATTACCTATGATATATAAAAAAGCTAGATACGTTACCCGCTCTCTATTTTGGCAAGAAAAAACTCAGCTAAGTGCCCGAGTTTCACTTAGTCACGCACCATTCAGCGTCGTGGCTGGACGTTCTTTTTGTATTTTAATCGGCAGTTGTTATTACGAAGTACATGAGTGAGACATGTATTATGTCTCGTGCGTGAGAGTGAAAGAGAGAACAACTGTATTGGTGATAATGCGTTAGTAGGTATGTATTAATTACGCTGTTTTTTAGTGCTATGATGTTGGCGTATGCCGCGTCTACTAGTATAATATAGGTCATTAGTTATTACACTTTTTCTCTACTTGTTTTATTAAAAAAAAGCCACATACCGTTTAGCGATATCACTTTCCCCGAACAGCACGTGGTCGCCCAGCAGTGTGCGGGCACTGAACGTGAAGTTGTCCGTCAGAGTGGGGAGCGTGAGGTTTTTTCGTTACGGAATTTCTGGATACGGTCCCCGCGCTCAAGGTCCGCGATAGAAGCTATTCAATAGCTTAATAAAGCCACAAACCGTTTAGCAATATCATTTTCCCCGAACAGTATGGGTTCGCCGTCCCCCTGCGCGTACTCGCCCAGCAGTGTGCGCGCGCTGAACGTGAAGTTGTCCGCAGATAGCGCGGGGTACGGGTTCGACTCCAGGAACTGGGAAATGTAAACATTAATATAATCCTACTAATATTATAAATGCGAAAGTTTGTATGGATGTTTGTTACTCTTTCACGTAAAAACTACTGAACCGATTACAATGAAATTTAGCACACATATAGAGGTTAACTTGGATTAACACATAGGATAGTTTTTATCCCGGAAATCCCACGGGAACGGGAACTATGCGGGTTTTCCTTTGCAAACGCGGGCGAAGCCGCGGGCGGAAATCTAGTAAAACATAAATTGGACTTGAGGAACTAGATATGTAAATCTTAATATTATATATATAATGTCACAATGTTTGTCCTGGACTCCTAAACCACTTAACCGATTATAATAAAATTCGCACACCATGTGCAGTTCGATCCAACTTGAGAGATAGGATAGTTTAAATCTCAAATCGTTTTAGAGAAAGCGGGCGAAGCCGCGGGCGGTAAGCTAGTCGTATTATAAACTATTGAGTCATAATCACGCTCAAAAATAATTCATAAAGTTAACTATACGAAGACTAGTGAACATTAAACACTCTTTAAAATTTGCTAGCTTTCCGCCTGCGGCTTTGCCCGTTTTGTCTAAAACCTAATAAATTACACGCTAAAACCATCGTCGAGAATCACTCTATCTATTAAAAACCGCATCAAAATCGAAGTGATACTATTTTATAAGGATATTTGTATCTCCATCTAGACACGCGGCAGCGTGTCAAGCCGAGTTATTGTATCTTCGTCTCTCTTAAACTGTTCAAAAAATTTCAATTAATATAATTTATATAAAAACTACTCTTTGTACATCTATTTTTAACGTTCAAATTCAATCCATACTAATATTATAAATGCGAAAGTAACTCTGTCTGTCTGTTACTCAATCACGCCTAAACTACTGAACCAATTTTCATGAAATTTGGTATGGAGATATTTTGATACCCGAGAAAGGACATAGGCCACTTTTTATCCCGGGAAAATGACGCAATCCCGAAAATCCCACGGGAACGGGAACTAAAGCGGGTTTTTCTTTGACTGCGCGGGCGAAGCCGCGGGCGGAAACCTAGTATTTTTATAATTTAATTAATAAATTAATACACAAAAAACTCACGTTCTGCAACTCCTGCGCAGATTTGATTTGCACATTCGAATGCGGTTCTGGCGGTGTGTAGCTCACGTCGCCTTTGATGTTACAGTTCCGAGATAGACCCTTTATTACTGTTAATCGTTTCCAACCTGAGAATAATATAATTTATTAAAATACAATTTAAAAAAAACCTACCTACATAGGTAGGTAACACATATTTATGTACAAAAAAATTAACAAAAATAACGCCAATCCACCTGAAATAGGTCTTAAAAAGCCCTACCTAGGTAGATTTCTTAAAAAATACACATTTTCATACAAAAAAAAGAGTGAGTGTACTTATGTACACGCGTTAGAAGTTATACTTCTTTGCCGTATGGAAAAAATACTAGAATATACAACTTGAACATAGTTATCAATTGTCATACCACCTAGAACTAACTTCATGCTGTTAAATTTAGGTGTCGGTGTGCGCGCGCATCGTAAAAATTCACTCTCATCATTTGTCTCCATCGCGCTAAAAGAAGTCTTCAAAAATGTAATAAAATCCTACCCAAAGCTAGAGGCAATCGCAGCAAAGCGTCCAACTTCCTGCCACCATCACTCGCGTCGGAATCAGACGGGTTGCTGTCTGACTGTTGGCACTCTGAGTCAGTGCTACCACCCTCACCTCGTTTATTTTGATACCTTTTCTAATAGTACCTAGCTTAAATACTCACTTATATCAGTGAAATAACGCCAAAACTACCCAAAATAGGTCGTAAAACCCCCTACTTACCTAGTACCCTAAAAAACATTACTATAAAAAAAATACACTAAAACCACCCAAAATAGGTAGTAAAAGCTAAATTAGGTAGTAAAACCTACCCAATACACTAAAAAAATAAGAACAAAATACATTTATATACAAAATAAACCTACCTAAAGCTAGAGGCAATCGCAGCAAAGCGTCCAACTTCCTGCCACCATCACTCGCGTCAGAATCAGACGGGTTGCTGTCTGACTGTTGGCACTCTGAGTCAGTGCTACCACCCTCACCGACGAGCACTCGGAGTTTTTCCTATAAATGTTAATTTTCGTTGTTAAACTTATTCATGCTTTGGTGATGAAAAAAAAGCTAATTTAGTAACAAAAGTTTGAATTTAAGTTATAACAGTATTGTATTATTGATTTAAAAGAAAATAAGTCAATTGAAAAACTATAAAATATATACTTGATACTGTTGTATTATAAATTATGTTAAAATTTAACAATGAATATAAAAATTAAATTTTATGATTAAATTTCATACATAACAAATCTGCTTGAAAAATTGTTTACTATAAATATTTATTTTATCTAAAAATAGTTACATATTGATGACACATTATGTTTCTACACTAATCTAAAAAAAAAACTGCTTAATCCTAAACTACGATCATCACAAAATTAAAAAGTTAAAAACAAACTTTATGAAATAACTCAACAAGTATTCATCTAAAATGTGTAAATATCTGTTTTTCATACCCTGTATAATGTTATTGTTCTATGATTGTGTCTTTTAGAACAAATGCTTACTTTATTTATTTTATAAAAATAAAGAAAGAAACAAAACATTTATTCTTCTATAATTCTGAAACAAATTTGCCGAAATTAAACTGAATTAAATTTGCCGAACATATAAATTATTTATCGAACTTAAGGAAAACATATTGATCCTTGTAGAGGGCTATAACAATAACTTTTTACATACCAAATCCGTCTCCCCCAGCAATTGATGCGCCAACGCGGGGCGAAGCCCTAGAGCCCTGCTCTGCGCTAATAACGAAGCCACTGTATTTTTCTTAGGCTTGCTGACCCCTCTGCCCAAGTTACGTGGTCTACCTTCCCGGGTGGGCCAGGGTGGGACGGCTGAAAAAATTATTATATATTAGTTGCAATAAATCTGTATTAATATTATGAAGCAGAAGAATTCGTTTGTTTGTTGAACGAAACAAACATGTTTGAACAGGTTAATCTCAGAAATTACTTGTCCGATTTGAAAACTTATTTTGGTGTTAGATAGCCGATTTATCGAGGTAGGCTCAGTTAATATCCACTTACATATAAGTTCGTTCAAAATTCACAAATTCTTTTACTATAATATTTAGTTAATTATTTTATTTATGACTCACTAGCTGTGCCGCGCGGTTTCACCCGCATTACTCCGCTCCTGTTGGTCTTAGCATGATGATATATAGCCTATATTACTCGTGGATAATGTAGCTTTCGAATGGTGAAAGAATTTTAAAAATCGGTCCAGTAGTTTATGAGCCTATTCATTACAAACAAACAAACAAAGTTTTCCTCTTTATAATATTAGTGTAGATAATAATTTTCGACATTTGTATATATTTGTACTCACATTCACTATCCTCACTGCCGCTAGACCGTGGTCTCGGACACTCGGGCTGCGAATTCGGTTCAGGCGCTACGCGACGGGGCTTCGCCCCCGGTTTGCGGCGAGCTATAATAATTATATTATTTTAGATATAAGAGAAATTAAACATAGTAGTAGATATTACTTAGATTTTAGGGAGTTTTATGAAAAAAAAAAATTTCATGTAGTGATTTTTAACATGCAATACCAACAAGTTTTTAAGTTTTAGGTGTAAAAATTTCAAACTATTTTTTCACTCTGTACAGTGTACATACAGAGTGAAAAAATACTGCATACTGTTTAGTATGCGTGTAACTTGCAGCCAACTGACTGAATCAGTCGTTTAATAAACAGCCTAGTCAGTATTAATTCTTAGTTAAACTGCGGCAAATACTGTAATAATGTAAATCTATCCATATTTTCTATTATAATTATAACTGAATATTTTTAAATTAAAAATTTTAGACTTTTTATTTTAATAAATTTAATTAATTAATCCTTAAAATACATACATATTCTATCATTGGACGCACTAAGGGAACTACTGAGAGACGTCAGTCTTGACAACGCGTCCGATGCTTGAGAATTCGCTAGAAATAAACACAAATTAAATGAATATTTTGTCAGTAACATGCAACGAATCAAAACAAATGTTATTAATATTCAGTTCAGTCCTTCTTAACTCTTAAGCAAATAAACATAGGATGGAACAATCTTAAAATATGTGACATAAAATAACAGCTCAGAAAAATTTCGATTAGCAGGTTTTCAACAAAAGCACTCATTTTACTATCATAAAACACAATCAAAATTAATTATTGACCCTTTTCTTTTTAAATTTTTAACTAGCTATGCCCCGTGGTTTTTTGCCGCATTGCTCCGCTTCTGTTGGTCTTAGCGTGATGATATATATTATATAGCCTATACCTTAGTCGATAAATGAGCTATCTACACCGAAAGAATTTTTCAAATCAGACCAGTAGTTCCTGAGATTAACGCATACAAGCAAACAAACAATCTCCAAACCAACTCTAAGCTTTATAATATTAGTATAAATTTAAACTATCTTTTAGTTTTAATAAAGTATGTATTAAAATAACTTACATGGAGTAGGTTTCAACGACAAATTAAGAGGAGCATCATCCTCCGTAGATTTAGTACCACCGAGGTCCATGGCTGTTTCTTCTGAACTTGTGTTCGATTTCGTGCTTAAGTTTAAGCCGGAGTCTGCTAGAAAAGTAAGTTATTGTTAAGTAGACCGATAACATAGTATAATTAATAGTTCTACTTTGAACTTAGGTTAACCTATAAACCGATAACATAGTAACTTAGGTTAATAGTTCTACTTAGAACTATTAACCTAAGTTACTATGTTATCGGTTTATAGGTTACTAGTTCTAACTTAGGTTAATAGTTCTAACTAGAACTATTAACCTAACCAGTGGATCTTGCCAACTGGCAAGATCCACTGTATTGCCATGACGCTACATTTAAATTTTACTCTCAACGCGCAAAAGAAGTTTTACTACTCAAACATTATTATTTGTAAAATCGGAAAAAATCGAAAGGGCACTCCTAGGTTGGACTGGTCAAACCCCAGCCCCCCTAGCCAAGTGGCTTTCTGTTAGCGTAGCGTTCAATAGAATAGACTACGAATGTATGAGATTGACGTAAGCTGTAGTAGATAACTTATCTCATACATTCGTAGTCTATTCTATTGAACGCTACGCTAGCAGAAAGCCACTTGGCTAGGGGGGCTGGTCTGGCATAATGACATTGTGAAAGCCCAAATAATTGTAATATTTCGGCCTTAATAAACAATTTTCGCAAATCGTTGTCTAGCTGAAACGTCTTATATGCGTGCGATGCCTATACTGCGTTCGCATACACCCGAAACTGCTGCTGACTTCAGTCAAAGGGTGAAATTCGAGGATTATTCTATTATTTCGAAGATTGCCCGATGGCTTTTGCCAAACCTAAGATAATCCAGTCCTTACGCGAAGAGATTTCGTTTCGGGATTTGACTAGAACATACATATAAAATAGTTATTTTAAAGAATATTTACCTGCAGGATTAGCTCCCGCTAGTTGTCTCTCAAGAGCCGCCAAACTAACTCCGCTCTGACTTGCTATCGTTTGTAGTAATTCTCGAGATATTCCTAATAAAAAAAATAATGTTATATTAATTTTATCGCTGTTACTATGTTTTGTACATATGTATATACTAATATTATAAAGAGGAAAGGTTTGTATGTATGTATGTATGGTTTTCACGCATAAACTACTGGACCGATTTTGATTAAATTTGGCACAGATAATCTTTAGACCCTGAGAAAGAACATAGGCTACCTTTTATTGCGAAATATGTACCACGGGCGACGCCGGGGCGGACCGCTAGTATGTTAATAAATTTAGACGAAAACAAAAGAGAACACAAATAACATTAGTTAATTGAACAATCACTTTGAAATGGAATCATATTTTTTGTGTTAAACTGTTATTTGCTCAACTTTATATAAGTTCAGCTTTAGCTCGCTGTTGTGTTTCCTAAATACCAAACTAAAATACAGTATTCATTACAGGCCATAAGTAATTTATTTAATTTAATAAAACATACATTTAACATCTATGTACAAACATTGGGCTTTGTATTATCTCTTTCATCTATACATATAATAAATCTGTAGAAGGGTCAATTCTGTACATTGAAAATATAGAAAAAATAAATAGCAGGGGGTGTTACTGGATCGATACCAAGCCCAAACATGTGATTAAAAAAAATTTTGTCTGTCTGTATGTTCAGGCATCACGTGAAAACTAACGGTTCGATTTCGATGAAACTTGGTATAATTATACCTTATTATCCTGGGCATAAAATAGGATACTTTTTATCCCGGAAAAATACGTAGAAAAAAAAAATCTTAATTTTTCCGCGCGGACGGAATCGCGGGCGGAAGCTAGTAACAAATATATTAAATGTTAGTTTTCTTTTTTTAATGACAAATAATTAAATACATACATACCTGCATAATCAGATAAATTGGGTGGTGGAGTAGCGGAGAGGGAGTTACTTCGATCCGGCTTATTTGGCAACCTGATTACTTCTACTGATGATCGGGAGTTGCCATACTCATCCTGTAATTAATAAAAAAATGTGTGCGTAGTACACACGTAAGAAGTGAAACTTCTTTATGACCTTATTTAAAAAAAATAATGAATTAAATGAATAAATGTTTGAGTTTGAGTTTTACAAAGAAGCATTAATTCTCAACACATATGTATACATTTTATTATTCCTCTATGATATTAAAAAATATTATTATAATACCATACCACTTTTTGTCGCTTGTTGGGTAAGGGTGTGCTTCGATCACTTGAAGGATGCAAAGATACATGCGGTGGGTCCAGAGATATTGTCTTCTTACGACCGCGGTTCGTTGACCCCGCTGGTACCTAGACAAACATATGAATTAATAATATTCTATAGGAAAATAAATATTAGTATTATAAGGAAAGTATATAGGTAGAAAATATCAAATTTATAACGGAAAGATTAGTTTTTTGGTGAATCTATACTAATATTATAAAGCTGAAGAGTTTGTTTGTTTGAACGCGCTAATCTCGGGAACGACTGGTCCGATTTGTAAAATTCTTTCAGTGTTAGATAGCCCATTTATCGAGGAAGGCTATAGGCTATATATCATCACGCTAAGACCAACAGAAGCGGAGCCACGCGGGTGAAACCGCGGGGCACAGCTAGTAAACTCATATGCAGAATCAATTTTTGCTGAATTTATGAAACATATAAATTATTTATCGAACTTAAGGAAAACATATTGATTCTTATAGAGGGCTATAATATGTGTTTTTTAGTGTGAAATATTGTACCTAATTATGTGTCGCTTTAAAAATATATCTTCTTTCGTAGAAATTAAGAAATACTTAGTACATAATATTATTTACCTTAGGCCCAGTTAATGAGGAGGTATATTTAATTATTTCAGTATCAGGGGGCAGTCGTACTCCGCCTAACACTGACGCTGGATCACTGAAAACAAAAATAATTGGTTAATATTATATTTATTTAGTTAATTTATATGCATTTTTGAATAAAGTATACTTATAACGTTAACTTGGAAGCCGATATTAAAAATATTCAGTAAAATGACATAAGCGTGAGTATATAAGTGAGTATAAGTGATATAAGATAATATAAGTGAGTATTCATATATGGAAATACGCGTGCGTATGGTCGGTCTAGCTATGAACGGTTTTATGAATTTCCATACATATGACAAGCGCGACTGACGTATGCACTGATGGTCGGTGAAGCTCTGCAACCGGCCTAAATATAGGCCAATGCCTATATTATAATCCAATGATTAAGTCGTAAATTGTGTTTATCGAGGACAATATTTAATAATCATCTCTATTACAGGAATTTATAATTATCTTTTCAGAAAATAATACAAGCAAAAAAAATAATTGTTTATCATACCCTCCTTCCAAAGCAGCACTAAAGAATAAATAACATTAAATATTTTTTTAGAGAATTCAAAATGTTACAATAATATAATATTAAAATAATGCAGACTTATTAACAATTCGTTTATAACTTTATCTTGATAAATTTTAAATTATATTTATTACTAGCTTCCGCCCGCGACTCCGTCCGCGCGGATGTCGGTCTTCGCGTGGATGGATTATTTCTTCATTTTGAGTAGGTACCTCTGACAATAAAATCTTATAAATATCTATTGGACCCAATTCCCAAATACGGCTAGTCCTATAATAATACGCAACGTGTGTTCGCGGTTCTACGGAACAACGTCTATGGATGCCTTCACATACAGACAGACAGACAGACAGACAGACAGACAAAAATTTTTTTAATCACATATTTGGGTTTGGTATCGATCCAGTAACACCCCCTGCTATTTATTTTTTCAATATTTTCAATGTACAGAATTGACCCTTCTACAGATTTATTATATGTATAGATTGTTTGAATTAATTTCAATTTAAAATACTATAACAATAATACCTAAGCAAGTTATGCGGTAATCCAGCAAGCGAGTCGAGTCCACGACGATCCTTATCAGAGCCCGGCATTCCAAAAGGATATAGCGGCATGTTCTGAAACAAATAAATAAAAAATGTTTTAAAATTGTTGAAAAATAAAAGAATAATTATATTACTAGCTTTTTGCCTGCGGCTTCGCCCGCTTTGTCTAAAACTTAATAAACTATATACTAAAACCTTCTTCTTGAATCACTCTATCTTTAAAAAAAAACGCATCAAAATCTGTTGCATAGTTTAAAAGATTTGAGCATACATAGGGACTTTGTTTTATACTATGTAGTGATTAGTTAGTTCGATACCAGGTCGAAACAAGTGAATTTTCGAAAATCTTTGAATGCAGTTCACTAAATTAATTAAAAATTATATATGTATGTTTACCAGCCATCTGGTTTCCATAACACAAGCGAAAGCTCAATATGGGATCAGATTGTGCCGTGTGTGAAAATTGTCCTGGAATATTTTTATTTATTTATTTATTTATAATCCTACTAATATTATAAATTCGAAAGTTTGTGAGGATGGATGTGTGTGTATGTTTGTTACTATTTCACGCAAATACTATTTAACTGATTACAATGAAATTTAGCACACATGTAGAAGGTAACTTGGATTAACACATAGGACAGCTTTTATCCCGGAAATCCCACGGGAACGGGAACTATGCGGGTTTTTCTTTCAAAAGGCGGGCGAAGCCGCGGGCAAAAGCTAGTATATAATAAAGATAGTACCTTCCCCTTAGCAGCAGCCGCTACTGCTGCGTGATAAGCGCCCTGAGCAGCCGCTTGAGCCAGCATCAACTCGCTGCGTAACACTGACAAGTCACGTTCCTTGTCTTTCATTGACGATGATTTTCCTGTAAAAAAGATAATGTTTAGTTCTGTTTGTGCTTGAAAAAATTTGGTAATTAACAGATGGATATTTATAAATATAATTGAATTGAAACATCTTTAGGCGCGTTGAGTAAATCTTGCAAAAGAAGTTTCACTTCTGACACGTGTGCTAAGCACACACACTTTGTTTTCTGAATGAAATGAAATGTGTCTTTCGTTTCTAATTGTCAATTAAAAATTAAGGCACCACACACAACAATACATGCTATATACCTTCTTAGTGAATAATATAATAATATTGTGTCTCCTGTAACACAGGACATTCCCTAGTATAGGAGACATTGTTTAAATAGCGCAATTAACTGTACCTACGGTTTATGTTTTAATTATATTTATTTTATTTTTTATTTTTATTTTTTTATAAACAGGTACAGTTACAGATTGCAGAACAATACCTTATATCTAGCTCTTATCTAATAATACATATAAATTCTACAATCCAATTAATACCGTACACAGCTTACTTATACCAAGTTATAGCCAGGAACAAAAACAAACTAAGAACAAGAAAATTCTAACAGAGTGAAAAAAAAGCCACTATTTAAAATACAAAAAATAAAAACAAAATACGTTGTTACATATATAAGTTATCCCATAATTGCATGTACATGTATATCTTCTGTTGTCAAATAAAGAATTTATTTATTTATTTATATTATTAATCTATTTTGATATTATAATTGTAAATTTTAGAATGTCATTTTAGAAATAAGTTTTTTTACAGATTAATTTATCATCCCAATTAGCTGTGTCGAGTAAAATGACAAATAATGTATGAAAATATCAGTGTAACAAAATTAATAACAAGCATATAGAAACAGTTCATTTCATTTCTCAAAATTATTATACAATGAAAAAAATATGAAACCCTAGTTCCCTTGGTCACAGCATAACGCGTGAACGACTGGACCGATTTCCATAATTATTATTTTGGTGTTCGTTATTGTCAGGAGAAGGATCTTATATAGAAAAGCTTTACAAAAAGAAAAATTAAATAAATATAAAAACACAATCAACTTACTGCTAGGCGTAGCTTGAGGCTTGCTAACCGGCTTACTCTGCAAGGGCTGCTGCGCTAAGTTGTTGAGTGAAGCGAGGCTTGATAACGATTGAGATGCCATTGTGGACGGTGATGATGTTTTTGGGAAGCCGTAGGTTGATGCTGTAATGTTAATATTTATTTAATACATAATATAGGAAACACAATATTATAAGGTATACACTAAGGGTAGGTATACATATTATACATAATGTATATGTATGATAATTATAAAAGATTCTAGGCTTCAGAAATTCATGAAAATTTTTTGAAGCTATGAAGTTATTTGGGAACATAATTAATGGGAAAGGAAATAATATTAAATATATTTTGACCTTTCTTGTAATTATAATGTGGTGATAGTATAAAGTTAGCACTTATATCAAAATCTACAACAATTTAACCCATTGAGCCCTGAGCGGCCCAATCAGTCCACAACACAATAGATTTTCTATTGTGTCTGTGATTCCGGGGGCTGAGTAATTACTAATAATAAATTTTATCTAAAAATCTCTTATTTAAGTATGTGGTGTATTTTTCGCTGTATCAAAAAAATTATGGTCCATACTCTGACTAATACTGGTTTGTCTTTTCTTCCTCCGTTTTGTTTTTGTAATTCTATGTGTTGGACATATTTTTTTTTCGTTTTTTATTTGCAATAAGACTAAACTTTGCCAGTGTCACGTTTAAAAAAGTAGATTTATATATTTAAGTAGCTGTGTTCTTTCTTTCTTCATAAAAAAATGTCAAAATTAATACATACCCCAATCACTCATATTATGCTGTGAATTGGTACTAGTTGATGGACTCTTATCTTTATTCGACACACTCGATGATGTACTGGATCTGCCTGACCTGAAACATTAATATAAGCATTATTATATTTACTTAGTGTATGATGAACGTTTTTATTCATTTTATACTGCATGAAGAAATAAATAAGAATTATACAACACTAGAATTCCGCCCGCTTTCAAAGAAAAACTCGCATAGTTCCCGTTCCCTTGGGATTTCCGGGATAAAACCTATTCTATGTGTTAATCCAAGTTACCCTCTATCTGTGTGCTAAATATCATTGTAATCGGTTCAGTAGTATTTGCGTGAAAGAGTAACAAGCACACACCACACACACACACATCCTCACAAACTTTCGCATTTATAATATTAGTAGGATATAATTACATAAAATGTCTAATTGAAAAACAATGCAAAACAATAACTAATTTATTTTTTGTGTGTTTGTTATAGGAACTTGTGATATGTAACTACATAGTTCCAAATTAGTTAAATGATAATTTTATTTAATGTTAGATTTAGACCGTGACTATGTCCACATGGAAATAGTTTAGTTCAGTAGTAAAATAAGTTATTAACTGTTAATATTTTAAACTATATTTCAATAACATTAAAAAACCTAGCATTTGTTTAACAACTTGTTGATAAACATATGAAACTTTCTCATTGTCAATTTGCGCGCCAACTGGCAACGTCGCGTACTGACAACGTTGAGCGCGACGTTGCCGCACATTTAAAGCTTCACGTGTTACGATTTTACGCCAAATAAAAATATTCTAGAAAGTTCTAGAAGCTCATCTCTCATTCCGTCCCATTCGTTTATGCTGTGTCTTATTATAGCGTTGCATACGGATCGCCAAGTGGGGGGAAATTAAGCCCAGATGCATATTAACATTTTGTAGTACTTTCCAACATCAAAAATTCTAGAATGTTCTGGAACGTTCTAGAAGCTCACCTCTCATTCCGTCCCGCCTGTTTGTGCTGTTTCGGCTTGGCTCCCCCAGATAGGGCGGATAGTGTTGCATACGGGTCGCCAAGTGGGGGGAAGTTGAGCCCAGACGCTTGTAACCGTGCTAAGTAATCTTGTGCCGCGAGATGTGATGCCATGGACCACCAGGCTGCACCTGGAATTAAATAAATCTTTATTAAGATCACAATAAAATAATTTCTTAAGTTACTTGATTATGTTTAAGTTTATAAATGGTCGGGATTTAAAATGTCTATGAACACATATAAAATAAAAATTTCATCATGCACTTGTTTAGAAAACTGCATTTAACTTAAGGTTAAAACTTTAAGAAATTAAAAACTATAATTCAGGCTGTGATAACACGGTGTGTTATTATTTATTATATACATATTATGTTTTAAAAACATTTATAGAAGTTCCCGGGAAAACGCTTTCAATCAAACACTGATACCTAGACAGTATTACATACTCAACAGTAAGAATTACTTGAAAATGATATCATTCATAGTTCAGGCGATTAGAGCATTTAAACAAACAATGTTTTAAGGTGTAATAGACCTATTATTATGTACATATATGTAGTATCATATTGACTAGAATAAAATTATGTATTGTTACTAACATAGGTATAAGAATATTGTTACTAATAAGTGGGCCAATGATGTTTCAATAAATAAATACATTATTATTATACTAGGTTTCCGCCCGCGGCTTCGCCCGCGCAGTCAAAGAAAAACCCGCATAGTTCCCGTTCCCGCGGGATTTCCGGGATTGCGTCATTTTCCCGGGATAAAAAGTAGCCATGTCCATTCTCGGGTATCAAAATATCTCCATACCAAATTTCATGACAATTGGTTCAGTAGTTTAGGCGTGATTGAGTATCAGACAGACAGACAGAATTACTTTCGCATTTATAATATTAGTATGGATTATCACTATCACTACATAGTATAAAACAAAGTCGCTTTCTCTGTCCCTTTATATGCTTAATCTTTAAAACTACGCAACTGATTTTGATGCGGTTTTTTTTTAATAGATAGAGTGATTCAAGAGGAAGGTATATAATTTATTAGGTTTTAGACAAAGCGGGCGAAGCCGCGGGCGGTAAGCTAGTTATATATAAAAATTCTCACTTGCAGCGGGATGCAGTCCCAACGAAGCCGCCTGGTTAGCAGCGACCCCCAGCGTGGTTGGCGGCGGGTAGCGCGACCCGAAGCCGAACAGAGCGGCCTGTGCTTGTGCCTGCGCCTGTGCTTGTGCTGCCCCGCTGCCGCCATCTCGACCCCAGTACGCTGAAATAAAATATAAATCAATTATTGAACAGAGTTAATGAGTATAGATAAGGTTATGGAATAAGGGAAATAACACAAAAAATGACCCTAATGTAGATTTCGCGAAATAAATAAAAATAAATATTGAACAAGATTAAGAGGCCTACACCACCGAAACTAGCGCCCCCCCAACATTTTATTTTTTTACTCCTAAACCAGATCAAATTTAAAAAATCTAGCTCGGTACTTTGCTAGTATATTACTTGTAGTATTTTTGGTATTACTTTTCACTATTCTAACTGTTCATTATTCTAGAGAACTTTTGATTACCGCCAAAAGTGGCCACTTTTGGCGGTAATCAAAAGTTCTCCTAATTTACCGAATGCAAAATAATGAAAAGTAATACCAAAAATACTACAAGTAATAAACTAGCAAAGTACCGAGCTAGATTTTTTAAATTTGATCTGGTTTAGGAGTAAAAAAATAAAATGTTGGGGGGGCGCTAGTTTCGGTGGTGTAGTCGCCTTAATAATAATTGATAATGTGATTGAACAAGGGACATTACACAAAATATGGACCCTAATGTAGCTTTCGCTATTGCAGCAGCACAAAAATTCAATAGCAATTTGTAACAAACATATTATTATGTACTAGCTGCGCTCCGCGGTTTCACCCGCATAGTTCAGCTCCTGTTGGTCTTAGCGTGATGATATATGCCTATACCCTTCCTCGATAAATGGGCTATCTGACACCGAAAGAATTTTTCAAATCGGACCAGTAGTTCCTGAGATTAGCGCGTTCAAACAAACAAACAAACTCTTCAGCTTTATACCTATTTTAAACCACTTTTACAATATAAATTATAAAGCAATGCGTATAAAAAAATCGTGTAATAAAGCGTTAAAAACGGTGATATGGTTAATGGTACTTTTCTTTACAGTAATTACTAGGTAATTACTATCGACTTTTTTTTTGTAATGAAGGTACTTTTAAAAAGTATATAAACTACTTATATAAACATATGTAATGATTACATAAATAACAAAAAGTATTGAATTAAGGTTTCTTCTATACTATAAAAACAAACAGAGAAACTACAGGGATATTTTTATAGATAAAATACCGTGTTAAAAGTCTGTATTCATTTATAGAGAGAAGTGTTTTAACTATTTTTCGATTAGGCAAACCGACAGATAAATTTTCGAATCAACAATCAAATACTTCTTTATAATATTAAGATACGTATTATATTCGCCGATTTGATCAATACAAATATAATTTACTTTCCTCAATTGCAACCGTAGAAACAGACAAAAGATGATACATCTGAAAAATCAACAGCCATCGATTCCGTAACTACCTCAACTATGTGTCAAACGAAAATCGACCTTATTGCTTAGAAATAGAGATTACTCAGTCAGCAAATACATTTCTCGCAATGTACAAGTTCAATAACCTGCGTCGGTTTTACTTATGGTGTTTGAGCGGTGATTGATATTAGACTTTATTATTTAGGCAAAAGAGTGCATTTTTGTATGATGCGTGCATCGTGGATGTACCCCATAAATTCTTTAGTTGGCACACATTGACATGATCGTGTAAGGAGCGATACAGTGACAAGGCTATTTTGGCGAATATGTCTTTTTCAGGAAGTCTTTATTATGACTAATAATTTATGTTACATTGCTGTGACATGTAATATGTCTGTACATGAAATACAGATAAGTTGATATTGATTGTGAATAGTACCTAAGTAGGTAGTGTTGTAGTTCCCCATGTAGGTACTTGAATCGTTAAAAGTAGGTACACGACGGATTTTGATGCGGTTTTTTTTTTAAGATAGAGTGATTCAAGAGGATGGTTTTAGTATATTATAATTAACGCATCTAAAGTAAGTTAGGTAATGTCCATTTATATTAATAAACTAATAGAAAATTCTAGAATAACTTAGAGCAGTCACAGATATCAGATTAGATAAAGAGGTCGTTGTCATAAAATAAACGGAACTGTAAACTATTTTTATGATCGCATATTTGTAATTAATTAATGATACAGGTACATTTATGTTTTATGAATGTAATAAATTATGGATATTAAGTACCCACTACCCATATTTGTAAGGATAAGTCCTAATTGAAAATAAGTTTACGTATTTACTTTCAACGTTGTTTTAAAATGGAGTAGATGAACATATTTTTATTAATAATAATTGTAGGTGCCCTTTATTTTATTAAATACACACAATAATTAACTTATTGGAAACTCATAAAATCGATCAAGACGAGGTGAGAGTAAGCAATTACAAAGGTTGAAATGAATTAATAGAAATACGTTCGTGTTGACTATAGAAATCTAAATAACAGGGCACTATGGTGTTGACTTTAAAGGAAAGGGTTTTTCTTTGGAAACGCGAGCGGAAAATCTAGTACATATAACTATTATAAAAAGTAAAAACCATATTTTTACCTCCAAAGAGTCCAGATGGATCAAACTGGCCATCGGGCGGTGGCTTGGCGGTCGCATCACCGCCTTCCCCCGTCTCCTTATCCATACCACTCCTGAAATAGAGACAATAAATATTTAACACAACGATAAGTAATCATTACATAGTACACTTACAGTACAAAACAAAGTCACTTCCTCTGTCCCTATATCCCTGTCTTTATGTATGCTTATCACCTAAACTACGCAACGAATTTTGATAAGTTTTTTTTAGTAGGAGTGATTCTGTGTCTTTTAAATGCGCTCTTTGTGAGAACCGGCTATCCAACGTGTATAATTAGTTAAACAAGTCTATATAACTGCGTTAAAAACAACCGACTTCAAACTTGCACTTGCAACATTTACAAATACAAACAAAAAAGCTCATAAAATAAAAACTACTGGGCCTATCCGAATAAAATTTTTATGGGACCAATTCGACACCATCCCGCATCGAACAAAAAAAGAATCATGTAAATCGGTTCAGAAACCTCGGAGTAATCGGTGTACATACATTAAAAAAAAAAACATACCGGTCGAATTGATAACCTCCTCCTTTTTTTTGAAGTCGGTTAAAAATTTGAATTAAATCTGTCCGTTTACTGGGTCAAAATCGAGTATAACGGAGTTGGTTTCATACAAACACATAGGAGAAGCTAATATAATTATTAGTGACGATGTTAAAAATATTTTAAACTTAGTGTTTTTAAATTTCTAATATTCAAATCTATCTCGTGAAATCGAACTGATTGTAGGATGTTTTGTTCATTCATAATGAACTATGCATAATAAATAATAATTTACATAATATTACACACTTTTGCGTATGGTAATGTTTACATAATCAAAGACAAAGGAAGTAAACAATAATCATCTTTATTTCACTATGATTACGTATTTTATTTGCATAACAACCAAAAGTTGGACTTCCAAATATATGCAGAGATTTTCAATAATGTGATCTCATAATATTGTTTGTATTTTCCATCACATTGAAACGTCTGGAAACATCAAAACTAGATGCAATCATATTATAAGCAAAAAATGTGCGTGTACACACGTCAGAAATGAAACTTCTGTATGACCTTAATTTTGAAAAAATAATTTACTATAATATTATGCAACTTTACAGAAATACGTCGAATCACGCGTGATAGGGATAAGAAAAAGATGGCGCGTAACGGAAAAATGTCACGTGTAACGAAAAAATGTTACACTAAATTTTTTTCCAACCCCGATAAAGAAGTTTCACTTCAAAAAGGTGTAATATATGATACACTGATACACATATGATAGGTTAAATAATATAAACGTCTTAAAAATAGATATTTCCTAACTAAATAATGCGAGCAAAGCCAGGGTCAAAGTCTAGTATGTACGACCCTTTGCATTGAAGGTCGATTCGCAGCGTGGAGAAAGTATGCCAATTGACCTAGGTTAGGTTCTGTTTCTGACGTCAGTTATATCAACCCACTTGCAGTCTAGAATTCTAGTTTTTACAATTTAGACGAAATGGTTCGAACGATATAAGTATTTATTTAAAATTATATATGTACTAGCGGTCCGCCCCGGCTTCGCCCGTGGTACATATTTCGTAATAAAAGGTAGCCTATGTTCTTTCTCAGGGTCTAAAGATTGTCTGTGTCAAATTTCATCAAAATCGGTCCAGTAGTTTATGCGTGAAAAACATACATACATACATACATAATTACAAACCTGTCCTCTTTATAATATTAGTATAGATGTTTATCAGCCATCTAGTTTCCATAACAAAAACGAAAGCTAAGTATGGGATCAGATCGTGCCGTGTGTGAAAATAGTCCTGAAATATTTATTTATTTATGTAGCTAGAACCAGTTTCTAATTAGAATATGGTCTTTTATTAACACGCATTTATTGGCTTGACCTATATGTTTGTAAGTTTGTATGTAACCGTCTCCGTTAGACTCGATTTTGAAGTTTAAACTTTGTAGGTACACTTTTCAAGGATAGGTGAGAATACAATCCATACTAGGGTCATTGCGCCAGTTCGCGTCCACTTAGTGCAGTTGGAAAGTTTGAAGGAGAAAATAAAAATGTTCCAGTACAAATTTCAACGCAAAATTTATGTAACGTGTTCATTACATAGTCTATTTTAAGATTTACTTTCAATTGTCTTGAAAAAATCATGTGGTTTTTATTTATCTAGACAAATAGCAGAATTAGGCGTTTTACCCAGTTCGCGTCCAAAAATTCCAGTTTGCGTCCACCCGTGGACCAGTTCGCGTCCACCAGCTTAGAAAAGGAATTAAGAGTGTATTGGGTGATATTTTATCAGATAAATGCAAATAAAAATGAGATTTTAATAAATTATGTATTTACGAATATAGTTATTTAATACAAACTGGCCAAATGCGAGTGGAACTCGTACACCGAGGGTTCCTTAGTGCTATATAAGAAGTTGCTTCATATCAAACTTCAAGTGTCTGTGTTCACGTAGAGTACCCTGTAGGGTTTGATTCCCTTGCAAATGTCGAAATTTGCGAAAATTTGCAGCATAAACGGCTGTATCTTTTGATTGCTTTGGTTTGGTTTTTTGACTGCTTCAAGGCACCGTAGACTTGAGTATTCAATATAAATTTCAGCTTTATACCTCCACGAGAAAAAGGGTCTTGACAGAAAGACAGACCGGCAGACGGACATACATATACGGACGGATATCAAAGTGGATCACTTTACAAGGATTCCGGTTTTTTCTTTGAGGTTCGGAACTAAAATCAACATAATTATTAATATAATTCACTGTAAGGAAACTGGAAAAACTTTTTTATATTTATCTTCTCATCATTAATAGAACTAAAAATTAACAAAAAACAAAGACTCTCATTCTCAAAGATACTAGTCTCATTCTTAGAATACCCGTTTTAAAATGAAAAAATAGCATACAATTTTACTAATTTGAATGAAAATTCAAATTATCAACATGAACTTTTCATCAAAAATTTACAATCTATTTTAAATTACATATTTTAACAAAAAATTCATTGCTAGTACATAATGAAAAACAATGTGGACGCAATATGTTCTATTGTTATGCCCTATAGGTCTAGTTTGCGACCACCGTGGACGCAAAATGGAAGTTGTACAAATTTGGTGTAGTAATTCGCGTCCACCTTATTTTAGTTTTGTTAACAAAGTAAAGAAACAGTTACATATTCAAAAATTCACATTTAACGATAAGATACTTACCGTCAAACGCAACGCTGCGCACTATTTTTTTTCTCAAAATCCCGCGCGTTTTAGCTCTCTCGTTTTATAGCCAAAATTAAATATTTTTTTTAAATAGGATAGGCGGTGCACAGGCATATTTTGAATATGTGTGCATATCTCTTATACATTGAGGTATTATCGGTAATTTTTCTTATTACAATTTTACATAAATTATACTTATTTTCGTGAATTTTCTAAAAGATATCCGCAAAATGGACGCGAATAGGCACATGGACGCGAACAGGCGCAATGACCCTAATATTATAAATGCGAAAGTAACTCTGTCTGTCTGTCTGTTACTCAATCACGCCTAAACTACTGAACCAATTTTCATGAAATTTGGTATGGAGATATTTTGATACCCGAGAAAGGACATAGGCTACATTTTATCCCGGGAAAATGACACAATCCTGGATATCCCACGGGAATGGGAACTATGCGGGTTTTTCTTTGAATGCGCGGGCGAAGCCGCGGGCGGAGACCTAGTATATTATAGAATAGTAACTATGTATGTCACTAGATATTGAAGTTTCTTTGTTCTCTGTCACTTCCCGATCCCAAAATTTAATCTCAATTTTTGTTGCTTGTATGCATGGCAATGGCATTAGATAAGCATAATTTTTGCAAAAAGAAATAACACATAAAAAAAACTAATACATAAAATAATAAACAAATTATTTTTTAACTAAACTACATATAAAAGCAAAGAACGTAACGATATTATATCAAATATGCTTTGTTAATAATAATTGAGAAACTACCCAAAGTTGGATAAAATTTAAACTTTACATGAGAAACACCAGTTTTTCAATAATAACTCGGGATACTTAGCTAAAGAGCAAAAGCAAATAATTGGTCACCCATGCAATTTATGACAGTGATTACTGACAACTTCCATCCGTACTAATATAATAAAGCTGAAGAGTTTGTTTGTTTGAACACGCTAATCTCAGGAACTACTGGTCCGATTTAAAAAATTCTTTCGGTGTTAGATAGCCCATTCATCGAGGAAGGCTATATATCATCACGCTAATACCAATAGGAGCTAGCCACGCGGGTGAAACAACGGAGCGCAACTAGTAATAAATAATATGAATACTAGCGGTCCGCCCCGGCTTCGCCCGGCTTTCGCCTTTCGCATAAAAACTATCCTCGTACTTCAAGGAATATTATAAAAAAAGACTTAACGAAATCGGTTTAGCCGTTGCAGTTATGCGCTTGCCAACACATTTTGCGATACATTTTTTTTTCTAACACCGAAGAAAGAATTTTTTTAAATCGGACCAGTAGTTCCTGAGATTAGCGCGTACAGACAAACTCTTCATCTTTATAATATTAGTATACATGGGTCAATTACAAAACAATACAGTTCAAATGTGAACCTCATTTTTAATGTCGGTTAAGCCAGATAATTAACGCGTCGTGTCAACTCAGGATTACTTCAAAGTTCAAATATAGTGAGGTCAGCAGGTCGTTCACCTCGCGGTAACAAGGTAAGTCACAGACAAACGGTAGGAAATAAACGATTTCGGATAAATTAACGGGTTTCAAACGGTTTTTTGTGATAGAAAATTACATGATGTTTTGTGAAACTACTGCATACTGACAATATTGTATGTGATTGTATGTATTTTAGGTAAATAAACCTATACAATTATGTTTTTCTCGTATGATAGTCAGTTTAAAACTTTACACAAAGTCGCAGATAATAACTAGTCCATATTATAATTAAACATTCTAGCGGCATTAAATCTAGCTCGATTATCTACGAATACCTAGAAATTAGGTCACAATTTTCCAGATATGATGTCATTCAATCGTTTTATGACTCACTTTGGTCCAGATCTCGTCAGTGTTATTATCTCGCAAATTCTGATCAAATTTCGACTACGGTAGACAATCTTGATTGGATGCGATACCTTACTGCTATATAATATACTACCTTTCCTCCCGCTTTGTCTAAAACCTAATAAATTATAAACCTTCTTCGAGAATAACTCTATCTTAAAAAAAACCGCACCAAAAACCAATGCGTTGTTTCAAATATTTAACTTTTAAGCATACATAGATATATAGAGACAGAAAGCGACTTTGTTTTATACTATGTACTTGTAGTGATAGTGTTATCTATACTAGTCGCTCGTCCCGGCTCCGCACAGGTTGACCCGGGATAAAAACATCATAAAGCCTATGCTCATCAGGGATAATGTAGGAGTCTAATGGTAAAATATTTTTTTTTTAAATCGGTGCAGTAGTTTCGGAGCCTATTCAATTTTAACAAACAAACAATAAAATCTTTCTCTTTATAATATTTGTGTAGATATAGATGATACAAATGTTTGTCTGTATGTCCTTTAAAGGATCGTATATTGTGTTCAAGTTGCTTCGTTCATTTAAAAGCAGTAATTATCGAAGTACTTTAATGTTTATAATAATATCTTATTAACACACTAGCTTCCGCCCGCGACTCCGTCCGCGCGGGTGTCGGTCTTCGCGTGGATGGTTTATTTCTCCATTTTGAGTAACTCTGACCATGACATCTTATAAATATCTATTGGACCCAAATACGGCTAGGCCTATACGCAACGTGTGTTCGCGGTTCTACGGAACAACGTCTATGGATAAAACTGAAAAATTAAGATTAATTTTTTTCTACGTATTTTTCCAGGATAAAATGTATCCTATTTTACGCCCAGGATAATAAGGTATAATTATACCAAGTTTCATCGAAATCGAACCGCTAGTTTTCACGTGATGCCTTCACATACAGACAGACAGACAGACAGACAGACAAAAATTTTTTTAATCACATATTTGGGTTTGGTATCGATCCAGTAACACCCCCTGCTATTTATTTTTTCAATATTTTCAATGTACAGAATTGACCCTTCTACAGATTTATTATATGTATAGATAGATTATAAATGCGAAAGTAACTCTGTCTATACGTCTGTCTGTCTCTTCTCATGCCATAACCACTGAAGCGATTTGAAAGAAATTTAAGTTTGTAAATAATGTTTGAGATGCGATAACAGACACAAAGTAGGTTTTATCCCGGAAAGCCCACGGAAACGAGCCCTATACAGGTTTCCTTAAACTATGCTAGTTAGCATACTTAATAATATGACACATACGATTTTTGCCTGTTACAATAAAGATATTTTGTCAAATGTATCTTTCATCTCCATACGTGCAGTGGAGCGCGTAAAATATTGTGTGAATCGACGAATTTCGACCATTTTTTCTTGGTATACCTACAAGCAGACAGCTTCTATGAATAAATAATATTCTTATTAATTTATTAACATTAATTATTATTTACTCATCACTAAATAACGTGTCATTCACGCTTTTAGTTAGTACTAGCTTCCGCCCGCGGATTCGCCCGCTTGGCGTCTACATAAAAGACGTTGTATTCTTACCTTCAGTTACACCTAACATCCAGCACTCGTATGAACTCCACACATGATCACACACACACTTCACTAACACATTGTCACTAATCCTGGAACAAGAGAAAGGGTGGTTAATTTCAACTTTAAAACACTGTTTTGTAAATTTAATTTTAGGTATGGCAGCTCTAATAGTTGAATAATCAATTGTTTTTTATTCGAAAGAAAGAAAAAAAAGTACATTTATTGCCATACACTTAAATTAATACAAAATTATATATGCTTATAGGCACATGAAAATACAGAGATAAATGCCAAATCTACGAAATACATACTAAGTTGGATAAATTGTTAAACATTTTAAACTATAATTAAGCAGGTGTACAGGTACGCGGTCACGGACGAATTCTACCTATACCCGTGGCCCCGTCGTTTATGTGGCTTGACGGAACACAGTGGGGTTTTGGTCGGTAAGAATCCGACATAACCCGCGGCCCTTTCCCCCGGAGGCCGTGGGTATCTATGCAAGATTTCCCCACTCAAAAAAAAAAAAAAAAGGTGTACAGGTACGCAGGTAGAGCCGGATTGAGCAGTTAGTTTAATAGATAAAAATTATACAACTTCCCTGCAAACTTTGTTATGCCTTACTTTTATCACATATTAGCCGATTAGATCTACCGCATAGACACACACAATTTCATGGGCATCAGTTGAGCCGTTCGTATGAGTATTTTAAAAATATACCAATTCTAGTTCTATAGTTCTTAAATTGCCTTTCAATTGTAATATCAAAATAACATGTCATTTCACGATCTATACTTCCAAAACAGAAACCAAACACTTTCGCTTTTACGCAAAAAAAAACCGTCCTAGTATGAACAAACAATCTCTGCTAATATTTTTACCGCTTATAGTGTGACAATACCCATAAAGGGGCTACAAGATTCAGATATCAAATTCATCGTCTTACTCCATGACGCGACGTGACGGTAATGCCATGACGTGACCTTGAAAATTTACTTTCAACGCGCCTAAATAAAACATAGCATTTCACGTTCTATATTTCTAAAATTATTCAATCAAACTTTTTCGCATAAAAAACCGTAGTATGATCAAAGAATCTCTGCTAATATTTTTTCACAAATTAAACGTTTTTTACCGCTTAGTGTGACAATACCCATAAAGGGGCTACACCCTACAGGGGTCGAAATTGCGGATGTTATACTCATTTTATTACCACGTTTGCCTGTTGATTTTCGGGGGCTGGGTAATTTTTGGTTGGGTTATGTTATAGATATTGTATTGTATTAAATATTGTATTAATTAAATTATGCGGTATTTTTAACGAAATAAATATGAATTTTTTTATAAAAATCTTTTGCAATAGTGAAGAAATGCAAGTAATAAAAAAATAGTTTGGAGGAGTTTCACAAATTTATTGTTTTGATTAATGTTAAATTAACAATAAAACCTATGAAATATTTAACATATTATAGATTATTATTGTTTATAATATATTATTGTTCATTATATCCAATAGATCATCTTAATAATATTATGCAATAATTCTCACTCCAATAATCTAATATATAAAAATCAATGCCACTTTTCGTTGTAATTCCATAACTCGAGAACGGCTGAACCGATTTCGATAATTCTTTTTTTATTATATTCCTTGAAGTACGAGGATGGTTCTTATGTAGAGAAAACGTTAATATGTACCACGGGCGAAGCCGGGGCGGACCGCTAGTAAAACATAAAAGATAACTTTTAGGTACCTGAGTTCTATCTAAAACCATCCTAACCTCATAACGTTCAATAAGAGAAATGGCCATCCATGTGTGCGTAACACACATTCAAAGATGTCCCCAGAGAAACAACATCTATTGATTCTTGATTCACCGTCCCTTTCCAACACCCACCGAGCCATAGGTGTGAGGGGGTCAGGTATATGTTGGTAACCAGTTATGACAGTTAAGCGCAATGCATCGGATTACAATAAAACGATCTTGGAACAAAGAAATGTAACTAATTGCACGACTTTGAAAAGGAGGGGTATGGTTTCTGGATTCGCGTAGAATTCAATTTTATACCTGGAGGATACATTATGTCCTACTAGTATCACAGATAATATTACTTGTACTAATATTATAAATGCGAAAGATTGTGAGGATAGATATAATATTTTGTATGTTACTCTTTTACGAAAAAGCTATTGGCCGGATTTAGACGAAACTTTACAGTAATAATATAGGTTATAGGTACATCAGAATAACACGTGAGCTATATAAACACTTGATTTTGCGTGTTTATCCACGGATATAACCGCGAGGCACAACCAGTGCATAATACATATGCAGGATATAATACGTATTGTTAAAAATGCCATTTATAAATTATAATAATGACACAAGATAAGATAAAGATACATTTTAAGAGGAGGCTTCCTAAATTTTATGTGAATTTGCACTAATATTCTGCAACAGTCACACATACAATCAAAATGGAACTTTAGTATATGATTTATTGGGTCTTTTTATTTCCATGTACAAGATAGTTACGTAATTGTAAATTATGTTTTTTTTTAGGATTTCTAACTAAAATGGAGCGCGATATATTTTAAGTTCATATAATATGTGAGTGAACTCTCTAATATAAGAGTATGAAATATTTTCATATAAATAAACAAAATACATTTTTAACAGAGGAAATATCTTGACATGATCCGAATATCAAGCCCGCATATTTCGTTATACGGATAGCCACAGCCCACAATATCATTTTTTTCGCTCCCATTATATTTATAGTTTTTTAACTTTTTGGTAATTGCAAGCGTTATAAAACAAATATTCATAAAATTAAAATCTCTAGTATTTAAGTGATTTGGATATATTTTATTTTTCAGGTAAAAATGCCTATAAATCTGAGTATCTACATACCTAGTATAAAACAAATTCGCTTTCTCTGTCCCTATGTCCCTTTGTATGCTAAGTCTTTAAAACTACGCGACGGATTTTGGTCCGCGGCTTTTTTTAATAGATAGAGTGATTCAAGAGGAAGGTTTTAGTATATAATTTATTAGGTTTTAGACAAAGCGGGCGAAGCCGCGGGCAGTAAGCTAGTTTTCAATAAACAAAAGAAACACACAAATATTTCGGGGATACTCAAACTCAATTTGAAGTACATATTAAAATTGAGGTCTTTCATTTCTTTCATTCAAAACGCATTAAATATTATAGGCATTGTACGCAGCCTTTTAACTAAGCCGATTTTGATGGAATTAAACGTGTCAACTGTCAAAGGATGTAACTGTAAGCAGTCTGATTTATTTATCTATACCAAAATAAGATATAATTATAGAAAAAACACCGTTCTCTAAATTAAATAATATAACATACGACATAATATAATATGGCCATTTCATCAAAATCGGCTCAGTAACGAAAACAAATACCTCATTTGCATATAATAACAGAAAATATCGATTTTTAAATGCATCCATTTCTACACATGGTGTTTTCTAGTGATTCGCAAGCGATAATCAACCGTATAATTATAATCACAAGGGTTATTACTGCACTATTTGGTGTGACGTGAGCTTTGTCTCGCGTCAGGGATGAAGAAATAAATCAGGGGTTGGATTTAGGGTTGGCAATTTATAGTTTTAGAATTAAAATTTATTTGAAATATAATATTCAGTTAAATGTTTTTTACACATATTGCGTAATTTAAAACAAAACGGCATGTTAACTAAATTAATGAAATAAGATGGCGTAAGGCATTTTTCTAGATTTGATTTAAATACAGATAAGTAGTAAACAACAACTTTGTAAAAATAATTACTTCGTATAGTAAGGAAGATGATACAAAAAAATAAAAAAATGCTATTAAATGGCTAATAACCGCATAAACAGTTTATTTTTCTAATTATAAATACCATGTGAATAACTGAATATTTACCGTACAAGTTATTTTATTAGCAATTAATCCCACAGACTTTATTCACTACTCACTATAACTACATAAAACTTATTATTAATATTATTTTCAATATTAATAATAAGTTTTATGTAGTTATAGTGAATTATAAGTAAATTCAGTCACTATGAAAATTATGTTTTACAAAATATTTTAATTTTAATTATTTTCTCGTAGTTTGCAACCCTATCTGAATCCCACTCACCCCAGTAATAATAACCCAAAATAGACCCTGCCTGTCAATAACAACAATGTCATACAACTACTGCCTTTGCCTACGAATCTGTCTGCTGTGTTATGTTTAAATAATTTAATTTTGATCTAAAGTAGGCTCTTTTATTTCAATGCGTGAATGAATTATACTACTTATATTTACTTACATAAAACATAATCTTTATTTATTATTGAAAATATGTCTTTATTAATTTACGTTTTTGTGTCTATCTAAACGGCTGTAGGCAAATTCGAGAGATGAATAAAAATAGCATACAATAAATCAATTCCTCATTCTTAATTCATAATCCATTTACTTTTATGAAACTTTATTTAACAGAAATATTTTTAATTATTCTCAATAATCGAACTTAGTACCTCTCTTCACTACCCTCTAACCACTGTACCACGTAGTTAAAATAGTGCCTAAAAGCATCCCTATAAATCAGTTCGTTTGACCATGCCTACCCTTGATTGATCCCTTTCCACCCCTGTGGGTATGAGAATTAAACACCCTACGTAAAACGGGATTTTGGTTGTTTCATCTATATCTTCTAATATATATTATAAAGGCGAAAGTTTGTAAGTATGGATGTATGGATGTTTGTTACTCTTTCACGTAAAAACTACTGAACCGATTACAATGAAATTTAGTACATATATATACATAGAGGGTAACTTGGATTAACACATAGGATAGTTTTTATCCCGGAAATCCCACGGGAACGGGAACTATGCGGGTTTTCCTTTGCAAACGCGGGCGAAGCCGCGGGCGGAAATCTAGTTATGTAATAAAATGTATATGGAATTGATTTAAATGGTTACTTACGTATATATAATACATCACTACATAGTATAAAACAAAGTCGCTTTCTCTGTCCCTATGTCCATTTCTATGCTTAAATCTTTAAAACTACGCAACGGATTTCGATGCGGTTTTTTTAATAGATAGAGTGATTCAAGAGGAAGGTTTTAGTACATATATTAATTTATTAGGTTTTATACAAAGCGGATGAAGCCGCGGGCGGAAAGCTAGTACAAAATATAATAAATTATATAAAAACTTAACAGAATCACTAATCTTTAAAAAAATGTTATCAGGCTGTTCGGAAACAGACAAAATTGCATCGATATCTATTTTTATTGATTTTAAGACGAAACACGAAAGTTTTTTATTAAGAAAAATATAAGTATAGAAAAGTCGACGTTTTTATGTTTTCTCTAAATTATGACGTATTAATTCATACCTACTCAGCGATTTTAACTACATTTACTCAGAATACCATTTACCTACTATATTAATTAACAATCTTTGAGTAAGATTGACACAACTGAACAACTCCAATTTCGTAGAAAAAAACTACATATTTTACCATTTTTACCACGTTTTAGTAAAAAATGCTCATTGCCATATCATATGTAGGTACATATCAAAGATTTAATTACATACAATACTCTATCTCTGGGTCAAATTTCATCCAGAATTCCATCCATCCATACTGAACTTAGGTTTATCGTAATTTTTAACATCGGTCAATGACACGTATACAATCTTATCCAAGATACGAACAATGATGTTTTATCGCATTTTATGCATCGTTTACAAACATTTCACAACGCTTGCAGACAAGCCACTTCGAAAAACGTGATTTCTTATTTTACGTACCTACTAATATTACACTTGTTCTTACTATATAATATTATAAACTATGTGCCTCGCGGTTTTATCCGCATTGCTCTCAAAGCCTGTCTTCCTTGATAAATGGACTATCCAACAATGAAAAAAAAATCAAATCGGTGGTTCCTGAGATTAGCGAGTTCAAGTAATCAAACAAACATTTCTATTACTGTAGATATTGTCACAAATAAACTGTTTTTGGTTTTCAGTAATGTTAACGTGTGACAAATTTCATAAAACGTATCTTCGTCTGACCACGCATTTCTCAAAAAATATAATTCGGATTAAAATAATTTCTTTATAGGTGTGTTGGCTTGCCTGCGCTGGTATGCTACAACACATCAGCCAAAATCGCTTTTTTAATACATAATTACTAATTACATTTACACTTTTTTTCGATTGACAAAAAATTTACTTAATAATTATTTATTTTTCAATGGTATACGATTGATTAAAGTTAAGTAACAACATATTCTTCACATTTACATATGCGTATATTTAAACATCATGCATCTGTATACCAGCCTCACTCGCAGTAAACACAACATATATAATTCGCACCTCGTTATTATTTTCACCTTCATGCGTAACACTAAGTGATGACCCAAATGCAGAATCCTTAATGCAATTGACTAAGCTTTTGTCTTTTAGACGGACATCTTTAAATGTGACGTCATCACCGGAATTGTAAATCAATATATCTTGTACAAACGCGAACGGGATGAAATAATCAATTGAATATATGTATGTATATGTTCGTTATAAAATGGCTGATCGACATTGTAAGGATCTAAGATACATTACTATATGGATAACTATTTAGTTCATTACTTTATGGATTATTATTGCATCTCTTTAGCTGGTGCGTGAGTAGAGCAATGGGCTGATATTAGTTAATACGTTTCTGTTTGGAAGACCACCTTGATAATATAATAGTACTCAGTCGCTTTTAGTTGTCTGGGATAAATCCAAAGTGAAATAAATAACCTACAGATATACGTTAAAAATCGGTACTAGTTTCGAAGCTTGTTACGAGCAAACAAACATACAAAGTAACATTTCCTTTTTGTTAGTAAAAATTAACATATCTATACATATAATAAATCTGTAGAAGGGTCAATTCTGTACATTGAAAATATTAAAAAAATAAATAGCAGGGGGTGTTACTGGATCGATACCAAACCCAAATATGTGATTAAAAAAATTTTTGTCTGTCTGTCTGTCTGTCTGTCTGTCTGTATGTGAAGATATCACGTGAAAACTACCGGTTCGATTTCGATGAAACTTGGTATAATTATACCTTATTATCCTGGGCGTAAAATAGGATACTTTTTATCCTGGAAAAATACGTAGAAAAAAATTAATCTTAATTTTTCAGTTTTATCCATAGACGTTGTTCCGTAGAACCGCGAACACACGTTGCGTATTATTATAGGCCTAGCCGTATTTGGGAATTGGGTCCAATAGATATTTATAAGATGTTATTGTCAGAGTTACTCAAAATGGAGAAAATATAAACCATCCACGCGACGACCGACATCCGCGCGGACGGAGTCGCGGGCGGAAGCTAGTCACTAATAATTGTAGGGAATCGAACTTAACGTCTGGTAATAAAGTAAGTAGTCAATTCTAAAAATAGAAGCAGTAGTTCCATAGATAACAAGCAACATTACCATAGAGTACAGAGTTATAGACAATTACCTAACCGGCGGTGTAAAGAGTATTTACACTGTGTCCATTTCGTTTATAATTTATGGTCAGAACAAAGCCTTGGGAAATGTTACTTTCTAATCCCCACTATTATTGCAACTTGCAGATTGCCTTGCATAAGCAGATGTTAGATATTCGACCGAACATTTTTATTTGCAACTAGCTGTGTCCGCGGATTCGTCCACAAACTTCAAAATCTTGTAATTGTACATAATATGTATGCCTTCAACGAATTGTATGTACATACAATTCGTTGAAGTCGTTTATGCGTGATCTGTATACAAACATACAAAATAAATAATATGTTACCCACGGCCACGTAAACAGCGTGATGGTTTTAGATTGAGCGAGTGACAGTACCATAATAATCATTTAAACAATTACTGATTTTGACAACAAATAATTTGTCAAATATCGAGAACCCAAGTGAAAAAAGCAGGTAAAATAAAAAAAAATACAGTCTCCACTGGCACATCAAAATTATAGAGAAAAAAACGATTTTAAAATAAGAACTCCTCAGTATTTTATTCCTCAATAAAAATTTAAGAGAAAAAAGTAAACCTGTGAAGTAAACCGATTTTAAAATAAGAACTCCTCAGTCTTTTATTCCTTAATAATAACTTTTTATAGCAGGCTTTAGAAATTACCCGGCTCTATTCCTAGCATCTAGTCAATTCGCGGTCTAGAAAATTCTTTCAGTGTGACCTACTTTTGCTACTTATCCCTTGAGAATTTTAGATTACGCGCCGTGTGTTTATTTGTTTTAGTGACACCTTTATTTATCTTTTAAATTGAAAAACTATCATATTCAAGGAGGTTTCATTCAAAAAGCACTTTAGAACTTTCTTTATATTTTTAGGTACATACTCACCTTTGCTCATGCTATGCTCGGGGTTTCATTGCGTGATCGAATCAGAAATGAGGAGATCCGCAAAAGAACTAAAGTCACCGACATAGCCCACCGGATTAGCAAGTTGAAGTGGAGCTGGGCTGGGCACATAGCCCGTAGAACCGATGGCCGTTGGGGCAGAAAGGTTCTTGAATGGAGACCACGTACAGGACGACGCAGCGTAGGACGGCCTCAAACTAGATGGACAGACGACCTGATCAAGGTGGCGGGGAGCCGCTGGATGCAGGCCGCTGGTGATCGGCCGTTCTGGAAGTCTTTGGGGGAGGCCTATGTCCAACAGTGGACGTCCAATGGCTGACGACGACGACTCACCTTTTAAACTTTTTTTTTTAATAAGTAGCGTTGCAATGTGGTAATCTAGAGTCTAGAGTATCATCTATCTCTGTGTCAAATTTTATACCGAATTGTTCAGCCATTTTTGCGTGATAGAATATCAAATCCACATAATATTATAGTTATATGTTTATGAATAGGATTAGCATGTAAGTTGTTTCTCTCAATTGACTAATTCATAAAGCCGTGAGAAATACTTAAATATTTCAAACAATGATTCACAACTTATAATTTTAGCTGACTGACGTATTGTTGCAGTCTCACATATCAGCACTCAGCATTTGATTTATTTTTATATGTCAGCCCCGGTTTCTCTCGAGTTTAAAAAAATATTTTATGCGATCTGCATTATCTACACATATAATAAATCTGTAGAAGGGTCAATTCTGTACATTGAAAATATTGAAAAAATAAATAGCAGGCGGTGTTACTGGATCGATACCAAACTCAAATATGTGATTAAAACAATTTTTGTCTGTCTGTCTGTCTGTATGTTCAGGCATCACGTGAAAACTAACGGTTCGATTTCGATGAATCTTGGTATAATTATACTTTATTATCCTGGGCATAAAATAGGATACTTTTTTTCCCAAAAAATACGTAGAAAAAAAATAAATCTTAATTTTTCCGCGCGGAGTGCGGACGGAGTCGCGGGCGGAAGCTAGTTTTATTGAATAAAATTGTTTTAAAATTTCAAATAATTTACGTAATACACATAACTAATTGCTACTATTTAAGAGTAAAAAAGTTTTAACTCAATTTGTTACTGATATAAAATAATATCATTTATGTATCTTAGCAATTACTGCAGTACTTAAAATGCAGATAAATGAAATATCCACATTAAATTTAATATTTCTTAACAATTTAAAGACAACGGCTGTATGACTAGGTATGACTGGATAATTTTACAACCTATAATCCATTGAGATATACATATGGAGACATCACTTATGTTCCGCTCACCATAAGCCATATGACTTAACTGCACGCTCATTTTTTATTTGTTTTAAAGTGAAACGCATCAAATATGCCTTCGTGTGTATTACGATATTGCACAAATAATACGGAAAAGTGCAAAGGAATAACTTTCATCGGTAAGTACCTAACTAGATAATAATTTTTAAAACTTAGAGCAAAAAAATGGCGCACGTCTCCTCCATACGTAGTACTATTATCTCAATACTATAATCTATATCTATAAAGAATTATAGACAACGTGTCTATAATTTTTGAATAACATGTACATAGTTGTGATTTGTAAACGCTTTTAATATTTTTTCGTAAAAATAATTAAATATAGAAACAATACCTTTTTGTTAATGGCCAAAACTAGGTAGGGTGGCCTTTACCCGCCATCATTGCGATATAGACTAAAAATCTCAACCAAATACTATTAGATAAAGTTATTATAATATTCAAAAATTAAACACAGGATAATCACACACAATACGTGGTATTAAACGCGATAATCGCATAAACCAAAAATGGAACGTTCGTCCTAACATTTCACCGGGACGAGAATGCATACAAAAACTAATTTTGCAACTTCGACAATGGGCAATGCGGGATTTAATACGAACAAGCGAATTTGACCTCAATCTTTACGTAATAAACGTTATTATTGTTTGAATTTATTTGGTAATAAAAAGTTTGTGGTCAATACGACTTTGAGGAATTCGAAATTCTATATTGTGATTTCGAATTTGTCTTGGCTATGGTCGCTCTCTTTTTTTTTTTAATAAGGCTAATGCTTTATTAGTGTTCCATAGATAATTAATAGAGGACAGTTCGTTTAAAGCAGCTTAACTTTTAGAGCAAGGACTAAGAAATTTAAGTGTTTTATAAAACTCAAGTACCTACCTACTCTCTACTTAACAACCGCGGTTCCGTTCCATTGTTTAGCTTCAAGTAATGAAAGCAAGCAACAGTTTTCAAATTTGGAACAGTTTTTTGAATTTTGAAGACTTTTTCGCTTAAATTCACAAAATATACAAAAAATATCTAATAAAAGGCTGTAGGTCGACTAGCTTATCACTGCGGTTTTACCCGCATAAAGTTTGAATGTATGTTTATTATTATTACCTATTTATTGAAGAATTTTAACCTTTATAGACATCTCTATAAAATATTAATCATGTAGGTATAAGTAAAAGGCCTAATATCAAATCAATTTGAATCATCGAGCGTAAAAAATTGTCGTCGGCCATTTTTAGTGTCGTGGGCTGAGGTGTGGGTGGCAGAGGTAAGACCTTTACTTCCGTTACTTTACATTTTATTGATGATCGAAGAGTAACTTCGTTTCCCGGCATTTCCCGGTAAACTCTTCATTAATTTTTTTTTTTTAAATCGTCTTTTTTAATGCGAATTTAATACAATCAGGAATCAATTTATATGCCTACTGACTTCATAATAGTACCTACTTACGGTACCTACTTACCTATGGTCTTTAAAAATTGTGTGCGTTTTCATACATACATAAGGTAAGTACCTACCTAGTACCTACCTATAATAAATAAAAAATTTCATAGCTCTTCTAGCAATGAATTTCTTCTTGATGTAACATAAGGGTTGTTAGGTATTCTGGATCTTATTGTTATAGATCTTATTGTTGTGTAAGGTAGGTAATATACTAATTAATCTGGTACCTAATCAATTATAATCCGATTTACTTCCATTAATGAATCAATAGAGTAGGTAACTACCTACTTACTAAACTGCTACTCTACCTACCTATAATTAACCGCCTACATGGGTATATTATAAGCATATAGGTAACATAAATGTAAAAATAGGAAGGTAGGTATAAGCTCGTTAATTATAATTTAAATTATAAATTACCTAGGTACAAAAGCCTACAAACGTCTAAAATAACAGGAGTCATTAATAAAACAATACTTTTAACAAATTACGATAATCAACTGACAAAAAACTTAACACAATTACCGAAAACCGGTTCGAAAAAACGTTAAACCGAAGCATAAACAAACGATTGGGCGAAAAATTTACATGAATTATTATTTTGATGAATCATTCTAAAAGCCAGACGATTTAAAAAACGTTGCAACAGTTTGAATAAAGAACGAGAAAGGGACATTCCATTTTCGCTGTGTAATAACTTGAGCATCAGTCGTAAAAACTGATGAACTCTAGTCCGCCGTCTATAACGCGACAAATTCGAGATGATCGCAGTGTTACAGACAAGGAAAGCCTGTGTTTCACACACTTGCACGCGACCGGCTTATAACTTCTGCTTGTGTAGTTAAATGTTAGCAAGGCGCGGTCGTAATGCAATTATTTCATGCTTCATGTGTTCACCTCGCCATGGACGCGTTCATAAATACCATTTGCTTTATTCGCACTTTAAAAAAAATAAAATGTCATTTTGAATTGCGAACGCAGCGATAATCTGTGACTGTTCTTATTCAAAATTTACATATTATATTCATCTAATATAGGTATTCGAAGCAGTACGTAATTCTATCCTTACCACACTGTTATTATCTATTCTAACATAAGTACCCATTTCGATAATAGTAATCCGTCAAAGAATACTAATGTTATACCTAGAGGTGTCATTAATTTTGGTTTTAATCTATACCGAATGCTTTTGTGCTTGACTCTTGGGCATTTACGAAAATAATAGCTTCAAGGTTTACGTATCAATCGAATAGGTATATAGCGACTTAAATATAATATAGTTCATGTGTTATCTTATTATGTAACTATTATCATATTTTATAATGTAATATTTAATCTTTCGTAAAAGAGAACGCCCGCATGAATGAAAGATAATTTTGTTGACCTTGTGCATCTATTACACAGGCTACGATTAATATAATTTATTTCTTGATAAAAAAATACCTGTTTTTTTTAAACTCGATAATCTGTCGGTATTCTTCGAATCATCACGAGCCATCATTGATGAATTGATGTGCGTTCTATTTATAAATATTTACTTCCGTAAGTTTTGAAGTCAATACACACATACGTGTAAGTGTAACGTTTAAAATCACGTTTTATGACTAATGCATTATTTCTCGGAAGCGTATAAATAATAAGAATGGTAAATAGAATACGTGTAAAACACGTACTTTCGTATTAATTACTACTTTCTAATTTCAATAACATTCAACCCGTTTCGGTGTTGCGAAACGTTTTAAAACATATTTTTGTGACATAATGCCATAATGCAATTGCAATACGTACGATAACTTGCACCTGGCGGTGCTATTTATAGAAACAACGAAATCAATCGCGTTTAACAAGCAAGCGAACATGATTGTATAGAATTACCTTAACAGTCCAGTATCGACGTTTATCTAAAGAATTTTGATGACACTAAACTTTCCCACGATCCGAACTGGCCGAATAACTAAAGTCCTTCGCCACAGAAACAACTAAAGCAAACGGAACGTCAAACGATTTGAATTAAGAACGCGATGGCCGCTAGCCACCACTAAAATTATTGATTTAGCGTTACAAAACAACAAAAGATATAAAACGGGCCGGCTGCACACCCCCGCGCACCGAATCGATCAGAATGATAATTGTCGCGCACAAAGAGTGACTACTCACCTAGACAAATGCACTAAAACAACAACACTATGTCAACAATGTTTTTTGGGAACGCGGTCCGTCACTGCTTTCACTGATCACTGTTAATTGTTTTTGTTGTTTAAATGGTTAATTAGTGCGAATTAAGAGCGATTTGTGTCGCGGAGACGCGAGCGATTCGACGGGCGCTAGCAAGATGGCTTCGTATGCCGCGTTGCCCCCCGCGCGTCGCGCGTACGTGCAATGAAAGATAGGTGACCGGTACACGCGGCGGGCAGAACGAGGACCCGTCCGGGGATAGCCGTGCCGCTGCGAACGGATCCATCTGACGATATCTAAATTCTAAACACTGGCTTTGCGCGCGGCTCGTGATAATGGAATATGGATTATAATATTCATAGTTCTAAGTCCATATCACGCAAGTAATGTAGTAAGACGTAATATCAATAATAACTATATAAGTTAAGTTAAGTATTTATTGTTAATTATTAAACAAGTAAAATTAAATGCAAACATTTAATTTTACTATTTTATTAAGATTATATAGACAAAGTTATTCCATCTCATGTGTACAAGATATAACAAACTCCTGTATCACTTTATTATTTACATAGTTAATAATTATATATTATGTAAATGAAAACCTTGAAATAACAACGTATTTAAACAACAAGTCATTATATTCCACAAAAAAATATGTTTGCTCGCTTTATTTCAAAACATTTATATGCAAAGTGAGCGACGCAAAAATATCCGCGGACAAATCTCGAGACGGGCTGCTCTTGTGAGCCGCCCTCTCCCTTCACACCGCCGGCCCCCTCTGCCTACCGACCTCTTATATACTGCTCTCTTTACAACAAAAAAAAACAGCAATTTCCCAAATTCCCGGACCGTGCGCTCTCTCGCTCGTGGCGAACCTAAGATGGCCGACGGCCACCATTTTGATCGGAGATTATCGCTCGCAAAGCCTATTCGACGACAATTTGTTGCAATAACGCTAATGTTTTTAATGTATCGCACATGATTTTTGGTTGTTTTTTCGTGGGCTACGCGACGGTGGCCGTGTTTTTTTGTTTTGACGCGCTGGTTCGCGAATATGGCGTACGTATTGATTGAAGTCAATGACATAAGTTTAAATAGTATCCTAACAGTTGTCTCTTTCGTTACCTGTTAAATAAATGACTTGAATAGCTTCACCTAGCCTTTCTATGAGCGTGTGGCGTTCGATCTCCGTCTCATGAGTTTAAATTTGATTATTGAAATGTATAGTTTTGTATGTTACGCTTACCGTATTGTTAAGTATTTTTTTTTTGTATAGTAGGCAAGGCATTCTTTGTCGTTTTGTGAAGCCTTATCAGTTGGGCCAGCTGTTACTCAGATTAAACGCTTGTTAATAATAATGCTCGATAGGTATGTAATACTGAGAATTATGTAATTTATGACACTGTATATTTTATAGAGTCATTGGGTAGAGACATGTCTCTACCCAATGACTCTACCATGGTAGAGAGTCTCTATATATATTTTTTTAATTTAAAGTCTCTACTAGAGACTTTAAATTAAAAAAATATATATTTAATATTTATTATAGTAGGTAGTAATTTAGCAATAACGTGAATTTTCAAATAAACAAATTTTCAAATGGCTTACAAGGTTTACGTACCTAATTAAAATTATGTTAGGTAAGTACCTACGTAAAAATAAAAATAAATGTACATAGGTATGTATTTATATTATCATCAAATAATAATGATAATATGGTAACTATCTATTTATACATTCGATTATGGCTTATACAGAATAAAAAATAGTTAAGTAGGGACTTTCCGGTTCTAAGTAATAACTAATAAGCTTTATTAAGAGATGTTATAATGTGTTTTAAGAGTGCTCCCCTTTGTTCTTATCTTTCTCGGAAACGGTTCACCCATTTTTAGTATAATTTTTACAGTTTTTTTTTGTTTGCTAATAAAGTGTTTGATAAGTCACTTTTCAGATTTAAGTGCGCTCTAATATGAAAAGGAAAAAATAAATATCTTAACAACGATTTACGATAGGTACCTACTACCTACGTTACTAAATACGCTAATAAATTAAAACTACCCGTACATGTATGAATAAATATATTATTATACCTACTAAATACTAATATTTTGTTTGCTCCTATGACTAGGGAGATGTTTCGAACTACTAAACCGATTAAAATGAAGCTTTCACCCATATTAGTATGGTAGAGAAGTTTGAAGAGCAAAATATAAATTTTATTGTAAGTTTCTCATAACTCGTAGGTAGGTACCTACTCACATAATTTTGAGGAAATATCGGTACTAAGGCCGTATGTAATAATATAATAATAAATTAAAATAGTATCTGAATAAATGAGGCAGTTTCTATTGTGTGTTAAATTTTAATATGTATAAGTACCTAACTACTGCTATAGCTGTTAGTGCCCTTACGCACTAGCGGTTAACCGCGGGGGCGGTTAACCGCGCGGTTAGCCGCGTTCCCATTTTAATATGCAACCGCTTATGATTGTACGCACTAATCATAAAAGCGGTTGCATATTAAAATGGGGAAGTGGCTAACCACGCGGTTAGCCGCCCCCGCGGTTAACCGCTAGTGCGTAAGGGCACTTAAGTAGTAAAGTACTTTTGATACTTTATAATCGAAAATTCTCTATTTTATACGTACCTACACATTACATGTACTTAAACGAAGAATTTTTTATTAATCATAGCCTTATTTTCAAAAATAAAAACACATTTATACAGGCTGTCCCACCCTCGGTATACTAAGCTCGAAGGAGGTTATAGATTTGCATACGCTGAGTGCTTAAAAATACTTATAAAATTTCTGAAGCATATTTTTTTCAAATAGATGAATTCTTGAAACTCTATGGCACAGAAACTCTATGTTCTATGACCTATGTGTACACCCGTAACAAGTAACCCGCCCAACTTTGCCATCCACACGCGATCTTTCGTTTAATATTATATTTTCATAGACAAAATACTCCATTAGCGAAGCTGTATATGCCGGCTGCGCGAAGCTAGAGAAGAAAACATGGATTTTAAGAAAAAATTTAGCAAAAAATTTTTGACGTAATTTTGTTGTTTAAGAATTTTTTACGTGATCAGCCTATTCAAAACTACAATTCCCTTCGCGCTTAGTATACTGATAGTGGGACACCCTGTATATTCCGATTTCTGCTATAAGTGACGTTCAAGCTTGCAGGGATGCTAAGATTTTAATTGTTGCCCTTTTACACAAAAGCTACTGAACCGATTTGGCCCAAATTTGGCATGCAGATAGATTATACCTGGAATAACATAAAGGCTATTCATATGAAGCCATAAAGGTTGCTTTTTATCTGCATAATTTCGAGCAAAACCGCAGGTTAAAGTTAAATATAAATTTCAAAGAGTCATACAAATGAATCTACTCTACGACTCTACATGAGTCATGACTCAACGGCAATGCGAAAAATATATTTAACTAGCGGTCCGCCCCAGCTTCGCCCGTGGTACATATTTACGTTTTCTCTGCATAAGAACCATCCTCGTACTTCAAGGAATATAATAAAAAAAGAATTATCGAAATCGGTTCAGCCATTCACACGTGATGCCGTGACAACGCGAAACGGGTTTCATTTTTATTTTTTACTAGCGGTCCGCCCCGGCTTCCCCCGTGGTACATTTTTACGTTTTCTCTCCATAAGAGCCATCCTCGTACTTCAAGAAATGTAATAAATAAAGATTTAACGAAATCGGTTCAGTTGTTCTCGAGTTATGCGCTTACCAACACATTTTACGATTCATTTTTATATATGTACTAGCGGTCCGCCCCGGCTTCGCCCGTGGTACATGTTTACGTTTTCTCTACATAAGATCCATCCTCGTACTTCAAGAAATATAATATTAATAAAAAAAGAATTATCGAAATCGGTTCAGCCGTTCTCCAGTTATGCGCTTACCAACACATTTTGCGATTAATTTTTATATATAAGATAGAAAATAGGTAATTATTAAATATTATCACTATACATAGTATAAAATAAAGTCGCTTTCCGTCATTTGTCTGTATGCTTAGATATTTAAAATTACGCAACAGATTTTGATGATTGATTTTCGTTTTTTTTTAATAGATAGTGATTCTCGAGGAAGGTTTTAGTAAGTACCTACATAATATAATGTACCTACCTAATTGTAAATAAATAAAGAACCATTTGTATGTTTGTTGTTTGTATCTCGGGGAACATTGCTCCAAAATGTTTTTTTTTTTGTGTTGGATAGCTAGCCAACATTTTTCAATAAATTAATCGAGGGCATAGGTTCAATTACATCATGCTACGATCAATGATCGGAGAGAGCAATGCAAATATTGCAAAAATGGTAAAAAAAATGTGTGCGTGTACTAGTGTACACACGTAAGAAGTGAAACTTCTTTATGACCTTATTTTTCAAAAAATAATTTACTATATGCAACTGTACAGAAATACATAATCACGCGTGGTAGGGTTAAGAAAAAGATGGCGCGTAACGGAAAAATGTCACGCGTAACGAAAAATTTTTTTCCAACCCCGATAAAGAAGTTTCACTTCAAATATTTCTTACACCAGACAAAGAAAACAAAGTCGCATAATCGTCTTAGTTACACATTTATCTCAAGAACGGGTGGACCATTTTTCGTGATTTTATCAACCAATAATCGATATACTTACTTAACTATAGTAAAAACAAACAAAAATAAAACATCTAAAACCAATAGTGTATAACAGATAAGTAGCGAAGTAATTAAGTTCACCGGGTCAACTATAATTAAATGTAATTTTGCTGTATCTGTTGAATTAAATAAAAAAGATATAGATATGCTTAAAGCAAAGGATACAGGTAACTTTAATTCAAATACTAGCTTTCCGCCCGCGGCTTCGCCCGCGTTTTCAAAGGAAAACCCGCACAGTTCCCGTTTCCGTGGGATTTTCGGGATAAAACCTATCCTATGTGTTAATCCAAGTTACTCTCTATATGTGTGCTTAATTTTGTGGTAATCGGTTAAGTAGTATTTGCGTGAAAGAGTAACAAACACACACACACATCCTCACAAACTTTCGCATTTTTAATATTAGTAGGATTATAAATTGTAATATCTAGTAAAGGGGTAGAAACTCAAAATTCAAATTCGAATTATATTTATTTGCAAGAATGTTGTTACAAATTATAGATGTTATTAATATTACAATTTTATAAGGCTAATAAATACAATGTACACACTGCTTGGGTGTGCAAATATCGATGAAAAAAATAGGAACTAAGTAGATAGTTATACTAATTAATTAATATTCATATATGTAGTTATATTTTTTCCCTGTCAACCCAGGCAAAACCGCGCGGCCAGCTAGTCACAAAGCGTAACCAGTCAATGCAAACCATTTCCTTACATCTCATCTCACTTACATTTTTCTATAAAACATAATATGAGAAACAGCCGGCCATTATAAATAGAGCCCTGACTGCTTCGGCAACACTCCGCTCGCACCGTACTTCAGTACTATACAGGGGAGTGATGAAGGTCACATAGCTGGTTGGTACAGATCAACGACCTTAGCAAATGTATGGACACTCAGCTATTGTTCGGCTTATTGGTTGTTTCACTGCTTTTCTGTTTTGACTTTATACTGCATTTAATGTTATATCACCCGTTATCTAGACTAATCATTTAGTAATAATTATTATAATTTATTTTTAAAAAGTGATAAAATATGGGTTGTTTCTATACAAGCCGCTCGTCCCGGCATTTACATTCGAAAATGTAGCCACTCAAAAAACATATAGTTACCTACCTAGCATTCTACTGGTAGAATAATAATTTTCCGAATTTGTCCAGTAGTTTCTGAATCTACATCTATAATCCAAGTAGGATACTCATTGTTTTCCGATGAAGACCATGATTCCGATTAAAATTTACCTGCTTTGCTTCCCAATCGATTATTTATCAGAATGAAGCAATGCAAGTAGAACTGCGGGGCACAGCTTGTAAATAATAATGCTCTACCGCTTTTCTATATATAAAATATCTTTACTATATATAAAATTAAATATTCATTTATTTTTTATTCTACAAAATCGTTCACACCATGAATAATTAATTTGTACTTATGCAAAAAATAATATAAATTAAAAAACTAAAACCATTTAGTTTAAATTATAAAACAGACAGTTAACTACAGTTACGTTTAAAAATATTCTTCTCTATAGCTAACCGAACTTATTTATTATGTAACACAACGGTTCAAAAACGCTTGTGTATATAGCCTTGTGTTTACCGCGTTAGTATATAACTAGCTTTCCGCCCGCGGCTTCTCCCGCGTTTTCAAAGAAATACCCGCATAGTTTCCATTCCCGTGGGATTTCCGGGATAAAACCTATCCTATGTGTTAATCCAAGTTTCCCTCTATGTGTGGGCTGAATTTCATTGTAATCGGTTCAGTAATATTTGCGTGAAAGAGTAACAAACACACACATCCTCACAAACTTTCGCATTTATAATATTAGTAGGTAGGAAGTAGGATAGGATAGGATAGGATAAGATATATTATTATCGGTATAGTTTTATATTATCTGTAGTTAATATTACGTTTACAATATTAAGAACTTCATTCGGCTTGTTACTTTGCTCTTTGTTCGGGTTAATAAAACACAGATTGGGTTTTAACGTTATTATGGTTTTACTAACATCCTTATTATACACATTTACATCAGCTTTGTATGTTATATAGAAACTTATTTGTACATTAAAATAAATATTTCAAAAAATATAATAATAGGAAACCCGGTAAAACTACTGAAAATTGTAGCTCTAAATAATTCTTAGCTAAAATAATTACAAATCGTTGAAAAATTACAAATGAAGACTTTGGCTCTACTTTTATTTATTAAAAACTATAGAGCCGTCTAGCTTACCGCCCGCGGCTTTGTTTAGAAGACTGTAACCTAATAAATTATATACCTTCCTCTTGAATCACTCTATCTATTAAAAAAACACATAAAAAATCCGTTGCGTAGTTTTAAAGATTTCAGCATACAAAATTGCAGAGGGACAAAGGGACAGAGAAAGCGACATGTTCTTCTGCAAAAATAATGCCTAATGATATACAAAAATTGTACAGTTTTATGATGAAAATTATCGTTCTACAATTACTTAAAATAACTAGAACCCGACGTTCGACGAAAATGCCAAAAATGCCCTCAAACCCTTTAAAATTATATGTTTTAGAACAGTATTTATCACTGTACAAGTCTTTAAAATAACTAGAAGCCGTACTAACTAATGTCCCTGTGACAGAGAGGTAGTTAAAAATAGTAGCTTTAAGTAAATCAGTAATCAATAAGGTTGGGTGGCTCGCAGAAGTGATACATCGCTCCATAAATATTGATTTTATGTACTAGCGGCTAGGGTTGGCACTGCTGAGTTTTAACTGAACGCGTGGTTAAAAAAAGGAGCGTGTGTGCTGCACACGTGTCAGAAGTGAAAGTTCTTTGGTAAGATTCAAAGATAATCGTCGCCTTACTCCATAGCGTGACGGTATTGCCATGACGCGCTCTAGAAGTTTTACTCTGAACCACGCCTAAAAAGCTTCTCTTCAAAAATAGTTTTTGACAGACAGTTTAATTTCTTTTGTTTCTTTCGTATTAAGACTAGATAAGTTTGATCTTTCATTGACTAGGTGAAGTATGAAACTACTAGCTGTGCCCCGCGGTTTCACCCGCATTGCTCTATTGGTCTTAGCGTGATGATATATAGCCTATAAGCCTTCCTCGATAAATGGGCTATCTAACACCGAAAGTATTTTTCAAACCGGACCAGTTAAGTAGTTCTTGAGATTAGCACGTTCAAACAAACAAATGACTCTTCAGCTTTATAGTATTAGTATAAATTATGGTAATGGTAACTTAATTTAGTAATATAAAACACGACATTTGCTAATATAACAAATAAAAATATAAAAAAATATTTCAATATTACCAATGTACAACCCTAAACCGCAACTTTGCCTGCGGGGATGTCACAGTAAGGGGCAGTGAGATGTGAGAACGGGATCACAATATGTCGTCTCGTGGGCTAGAGCGAGACAGGCAATGGGACATCTAGAGGTAAAACGAATCTTTTATATCAAACATTTGATTCAAATAAATTATTTCTTTGTTGAATTGATTTGTTTTATGCTTAATGGCAGTTTTTATTTTATTTTTAACCAAACTCTTTTACGTGTATAGAATATATAGTACCTACTTTGAGTATTTAAAATTTAACCCTTTTAATAAATTACCTACCTAGTCTTAGCCAATCCAAGTCTGTGCCAAATTCCAAGCAAACCCTAAGTATATTGTTAGTCTCATGTCTGGAGACATTGTTAACCTAATAAAATCTAGATTTAGACTTAGCTTAAAAACACAATATCTACTTAGGTACTTACATAATATATTTATATTGAATAACCTAAATCGTTACCTTATGTCCTACAATTTGTTGCCAACTTTATACTAGCATTTCGCCCCGGATTCACCCTCGTTAAGCCTGGATAAAGATATGTTAATCCAGATTAAAAGCTTTATGTATTCTGTAGTTGGAAACAATCCATATTACGCAATTGTTATTCATTATTGTAATTGTACTAGGTATGAAAACATAATAAATTCATTAAGTTAAAGAAAGATATAGAAACGGCCTATACAGGTAGGTAGGTAGCTAGGTACCTACTTATAGTTTATTAAAACGAGGATTTACATTTCTCTGCATTATTTAATCTCTATTGTGTACCTAGAGATATTATTAAACAAAGGACTATTTAAGAAGATAGGATATATTTAATTTGAACAAAATAGGTAGGTACTATATATACCTACCTACCTATTCTACCGAATGAACATTTTCACCACAATTATTAGGCAGGTCTAAGTAGAAAAACAGATAGCTCGGTATGAATAATTATAAGTTCGATATTATGTTCTCTTGTATTATAATTGATTCCTATAAATCGAAGATTCATAACACGTTCCCACTAACGATAATAAACGTAAACTTCTAGTAAAAAGTTGATCGTTCACAATTCCTCTTAGCTGTTAGGTAGCAATAGCATGCTTACAAAATAGCATGATACAACGAATCATTTAAATAACATGCTTCTATGCATGTACACCTGACAATCAGGTCCTTATTAGAATAATTGATACCTACAGTAATTGCTGGGACTTGAAAATCTTGAAAATTCGCAATGTAAAGAAATCAATTATTAGTTATTACCATTCTTATAAAATTTTACGAAACGATTCGTTTTCAACTTTTCAAAACCTGTAACGCCATCTAGTTTGTTAATGGCATAAATTGTAGTGTACAAATTTTGAATTCACTTGCTCGTAGAATAGATAGAGTTTTTATATTCTGCCGCAAGATAGCGCTTAAATCAATTTATACAAATACTACTCAACACTAGATGGCGCTAATAGTCATAATTTTGTAAAAAAATATGTACGAAAATTACTTTTAACTTCAGTTATTGAATAAATATATCAGATCTATTTTTAATTATTGTATTTTTATTGATTTCAGGTATTTCTCGTGTAGAAGAGTGATTACTAAGTACTAGAGTTTATGTCCAACACTTTCTAAAACTGTATTTTCTAACTAGGCGCACCCTATTGTTTCCTTATTTGATTATTCAAAACAGCTTTTAGAAGTTTTGTCGAATAGACAAAGACTGAGTTTGAAATAAAAATCACATTCTTTTGCCTAGTTAATAAATGCATAGTAGATAGTTTTATGTTAATCAAATAAGGAAAGATATAGCCCATATTAAAAGTTATATTACCTAACTATTAAGTAATGTCTGTAACAAGCCTGCTCGATAGATTACTAGCTTCGTGTTTTTAATCAATAAAGAGTTACCGAGAACTGCGTGTTAAAAACTTGAAGGGAAAGGAACAGAATTTTACACTGATACGTAATATTATTGTATGCACGTTTTTGAATGTAATATGTTAAATTACGTGCATGTTAGAAACTGCCAATTTTTTTTTATTTTAATTCCAGATACCGTAATATGTTAAAGATTTGTATAGGTATAAAACGCGGTTTCGTCCGCGTTTTATCAAGTAAATCCCGCATTGTTCCCGTTCCTGTGGGATTACCGGGTATAAAATGTAGCCTATGTCATATTCTGGGTCTTCAGCGACCTACATACCAAATTTCATTGTAATCGGTTCAGTAGTATTTGCGTGAAAGAGTAACAAACGTCCATCCATCCATCCTCACAGATTTTCGCATTTATAATACACTAGATTTCCGCCCGCGGCTTCGCCCGCGTTTGCAAAGGAAAACCCGCAAAGTTCCCGTTCCCGTGGAATTTCCGGGATAAAAACTATCCTATGTGTTAATCCAAGTTACCCTCTATATGTGTGCTAAATTTCATTGTAATCGGTTCAGTAGTTTTTACGTGAAAGAGTAACAAACATCCATACATCCATACATCCATTGAAACTTTCGCCTTTATAATATATATAATAATAATATAATACATACTAGCTTTCCACCTGCGGCTTCGCCCGCAGCTTTGCCCGCGTTTACAAAGAAAACCCCGCATAGTTCCCGTAACCGTTTAATTTCCGGTATAAAACCTATCCTATGAGTTAATTCAAGTTACCCTCTATAGCCGTTCAGTAGTACCTATTGGCGTGCAAGAATAAATAAATATTTCGGGAAAATTTTCACATACGGCACAATCTGATCCCATACTAAGCTTTCGCTTGTGTTATGGAAACCAGATGGCTGATAAACATAAATAATAAATAATTTTAAATAAATACATACATATAAGATAATTAACACCCAGACACAGAGCAAACATCACTTTTCATCTCACTAATATTTGCTTCGGGTGGCATCTTTCGCATTTAATATAATGTTACTAAGATAGGATAGGATAGGATAGGAAATATAAGTAGGATAAAATTATTGTAATCTTTTAAGTAATTTATATTCAGAATATTTTTGTTTTACAGTACACAATGTTCACCCATAGATGTCGCCACGTACCAAGCTTCAAGAAGGCTCTTGAAGTTTCCGCTTCTCGACGAATCGACGCTTGTTGCTTAATTTTAATTAAAATTATAATATTGTAATTCATAAAAGTTTTATTATTATATTCTTTATTAAATTTAAAATGAGGACGTGGATTTGTTTGGTTTTTGTCTTTTTTAAACAATAGAAACAAGGGAGCATTTTTATGGTTTAATTTTTGTAGTAAGTGAAGAGGCTCTATAGAGCTATCTATGTTAAAGTTTACGCAGAGAATTGAACTGATTGGCAAATTTAGATGATACCATTATTATTGGCTGGTTATTGCGATCATAATATGAATTTGCCAGTCAGTTCAGTTCACGGCGTAATCTGTCTGGAAATTGCAAATATGTAATGATTATACAGGGTGTCCCATTATTGGTATACTAAGCGTGAAGGGACTGATCACGTAAAAAATACTTAAACAATAAAATTACATCAAAAAATTTTTGATAAATTTATCCTGAAAATCCATGTTTTCGTCACTCTAGCTTCGCGCAGCCGGCATATACCGCTTCGCTAATGTGAGCATTTTGTCTATGAAAACTTAATCTTAAACGATAGTTCACGTGCTGCAAAAAATGCGTCTGGAATTTTATAAGTATTTTTTACGTACTCAGCGTATGCAAAACTATAACCTCCTTTGAACTTAGTATACCAACAGTGGGACACCCTATATAGTGAATCAACACAGACCGCGGTGCATATAATATAGTACTCAGGGATCACGTAAATATCCAATGGCGAAATAATTTTTAGATCGGTCCAGTAGTTCCTGAGATTGGCGCATTTAAATTAACAAAGTCTGCATTTTTAGCATAAATTATTTAATACTGTTATTGGAAAAGATATGTTATTATTTTTTATTTCTTCTTTTACATTTAAAAAGATACATTCCTTCAAAGTTATATTTTTTAATTGCAAACTTTTAAGACTGATGTAACTGTATTCAAAAGGACATATCGTACGTCGCATATATATTTTAATCATAATATTTTATAAACTGATTATGTGTATTTCGTATATATATGTGGTTTTTTTTAACAGTAAATAAACATGAATACTCATTTATTCGTTTTATTTATCCTGATTTTTAAACCTCTATATTTTTGCAGTTCAGTTAGGTTTGGATAAGGGAAAACTATTTTAGAATTCCTGTTTAGTTGCCAAATATAATAGATATTACAAATTAAACAATATATATGGGTGATTATACAAAAATGGGGTAACTTTTAAGGATATTTTGTTTACTGTATTTTTTATATCAGATTATTACAAATTAGGGTGTATATGATAGCTAATCTAATGAATATATTGTTCCAAATCGGGCCAGCCACTTTTTTAAGTAGATTGTGAGATATTTTAAATTTTCTGGATTTGGCCTCCAGGGGACTGACAAGGCTAACATAGTACTGATAAAAAACACAATTTTGTAATATTCTTAAAGAAATTCAATGAAAATTACTACAAATCTCTCAGTTTTAATAATGGCACATGTCTTTTAAGTATTAAAATCACTTAGTTACATTTAAAAATGATAATTGACAATATATTGTGATACTGAGAAAAAACAATGTCTCAATTTTCAAAACAGCCTTCTGACATTTAACGCAACGTGAATATTCTTACTCTCTTACTTAACTTACTACTTTGACTTAGTTTTACTTAATATTTCAAGTAATTCACAAACAATAGAAACAAAAAAAACGGCCAAGTGCGAGTTGGACTCCTAACAAACCTATTTTTATTATGTTTGTAACTTAAAATTTACACTTTTAGCAATTTTTCCTTTACCTGTGTTATAAGACGTTGCTTTTTACCATATTTTAAGACTATATACATGGCAAGCATCCTATGTATTTTTTTATTCCCTTGCGAATATTTAATTTTGCGGAAATTTGCAGTATTAACGGATGTAGGTATCTTTTGATTGCGTTGCGTTATAATTTTCATTTTTTTACAGCCCCAAGGGTTCTTAATGTTGAGTATTCAATATAAATTTCAAATTGATACCTCCACGCGCTTGAAAAAAACGTCTTAACAGGCAAACGGACAACAAAGTGATCCTATAAGGGTCCTGTTTTTTCCTTTTGAGGTTCGAAGCCCTAAAAATCTAACATTTATTTATGTTAAAAGTACTAATTTTCATAAAATTAAAAACCAAAGGCTTGAATGAAAGTCTCATCTGAGTTTTCATAAGAGCCTTTTGACATTTTTATAATGTTATTATATTAATTAACTTTTATGTTATTTTGAGGTAATTTTACTTCACAATATTATACGTATACGTATTTATCTAATAAATATTATAACAAGCTATGCCCTGAAAGCATCAAAATCAATAATTAAAATAAAATAAGATCTTTTAAATAAAATTATTAGTACTTAGTTTCAATAGCTCTTTTCTTTGCTACTCTTTTTTAAATGTTTCTTCCCTAGTCAAATTCAGTTTCTTTTAGCGTGGCGCATGATGTTTTAAACTGAAACATCAAATAAAAATGCTTATATCAATAGCAATCAAGATAAAAGTTTTCAAAAACGATAGAATCATCAGTACTATGGGGTCGCGTCAGTCCACTGGCGCGATATCTGACATAGGACTGATGCCAGCGGATTGATAAAAAGGGACTTAATATGAGATTATAATCACAAATTATGTTTTTTTGCCTTATTTCTGATATCAACAAACTATATTTTTACAAATCATAGTTAACCATGTATGAATGAAAATAAAAATCAGATTAACAATAAAATAATGACTCACCATAGGACTGAAACGTTGACTGGCGCAGCACGAATTTAGAGGACAAACACAACCCTAGCGCTGGTACAGTTATGACGGCCATCAAAATATGGGATGCACAAGTAACTTCATAACCAACATTAATATTTAGACAGGGATTTGACCTCGACTTGGTGATATTTAGCGAGAATTTAAAATTTAAAAAACACACAACGGACTGACCAATAAAAACGATGACAAAGTTTATTTTTATTTTTTAAATAAAATGTTAAACATTTCGTTATGAAAGTTATACTATATAATACTATGTATATCAAAGATTGTCCTGAATTAGTAAGTTTTCTCTAATCAATGATAATGTTTATAAAATAGTCACTTGATTGTTGGTTTTCGGAGTTGTGACATGCCAAAGTACTGATTATTTAAGTATTAATTTTGTTTTTTTATCAATTTGTATTTTAAATAAAGAAGTGAAAGTGAGTGACCAAATAAAGGACGCTTTATTGTTTTAAAATAGATTGTTATTTGATTAAAATATAATAAGACTTTGTATAAATTGGCTGGTGACATTGAGTTACCCCATTTTTGTATAATGACCCATATATATATATATGTAACGTATGTAATTGTTGCTGCAGGAATAATCGAATTTCATCAAAATAGATAGGGTGGTTTTTTTCATCTTTTATTCATTTTTATTAATTATTATCGTAATATGGAAACTACTTTGTCTGGAAGAAATCGTTTACTTAGCGATAAGGCTTCTTATTGTTCTCTTCTATGCACACGTACTTAAGTTTACATATTTAATTTTAATTTCATTTTATGTTTTATATGGTGAAAATAAACGTTATTTTTGGTGTAGCTTCATTTAGTCAATAACTCATAGAGATTCATAAAATGTAAAAGGGTGTAACCGTGTAATGAGGGTAAAATGAAACAACATTAATAAAAAATAAACATTTATTCTTTTTAAATAATAAATACATTTCACGTTACATCAATTATAAGTCAATCTCCTAATAAAAGAGAACATTCTCTATAGTTATGTCTATAAAAAACGCAATCAGGAACTATCGTATTGGCGGGAACCAAAAGCCACAATCTATAAGTCAATGTGACGTCACAACCAGCCTCCGCCTCAGTGGGTCGGTCAAGTCGGTACCGTTGGGTTCATCGACCGAGCGCGGTTTGTTTACGCGGGAACATGATGCTAGTGCGTTTTTTTTTAATTTTTACATTCACGTGCGCACAGATTATCTACGGCGCACGGTGCAGATAAAAAATATAGGGAGGTTTATTGAAAAATTGGCACTGATAGTGATTATTAAATTATTTATTATAATTTTTTATACCTCTAACGTGGTTACAAAAGCTCTGAGCTCTCTCAAAAGATACTAGTAATTACTATGTTATAATTACTTCTGTTTTTAGTAAAATCTTAATCTTACTAAAAAAAAAAGCCCCCTGTCCTAAAATTTTCTTCTTCTTTCTCACCATTATTATGAATTTCATCTCAATTTCAAGAAAATGGAATTGTAGAGTCTTAACAATAGAAATCAAATCAAAATACTCCACAGAAATATAGTTTTTTTTACATTATTACGGATATTTTCAAATTAACAATTACAATGCCAAGCCTGAAAATGAAACGTATCCTTTCTTAATATCGAGAAGAATTTATTCATAGCTTTACATATATTAGGTATATTCCCGCAGGCTGCAAAGGTTTATTTATAAAATTTATATGGGTATTTTTATTGCGTATTTTCTTGGCTATATTATTAACAATAATTAATACATAGAAAGAATAAAAACAATTACAATTTATTCAATGTTTAATTGTTTAAAAAAATATTATTGTATGTCTCCAGCTCTATGGCAGGACAACGGAACGTCGCAATAGCGATTTTCCAATTGAAAATAAAAGTTTTACGATAAAATTCGTAAGAAATGCATACAATAATCCTATCATTAAAAAAAAATTATGGTGTATTTGTTAAAATATCACACATAAATGAACAAAATAAAAAAGCTTTCCTCGGAAAAGCGTTTCAGACTGCAACTGCTACTGCTCTATGATTCTTTTTAAGAACATAGAGTTCCATCTTAATAATGTCTATAATTGCGAATTTTTGTATGTTTCTGTATGTTTGTTTCTATATGAAGAAATTTATGATTTCTTTCATTTTCCACTACTGACATTTTAGTCTCATATGTTTTCTATTCAATAATATTGTATACTAGGTTTGTATTCGCTAAGAATATAAATGTGTAATATAATTTGGATTTATATGATTACATCGCTTAAATTATTTAATAGTAAGTTTATATTTAAATAGTTTAATATAATATATAAAAAATGACTATAGGTAGAGAAAGATCAATTAGCTCATATTTTTGTAATTTGACAGAATATGTGAACACTTTCTAATACATAATATTATATAAGCTGTGAATGAAAAAAATATGAATAAAACATGAGAAATATATATAAAAAATATTTCGTCTTAACAAAGATGTGTGTGCGTGTGTGTGTTTCCCGGGTCCTAGTATGTTATAAAAAGAAAAGGAACATACATTACTTTACTGTTAAATAACTTTGTAATGGCTGAACAGATTTTGATGTATTGGGTTTTAGAAATATTTTTTTTCATTGTTTCTTTATTTTCTCTGGGTGTGGAAAAACATTATAATATGAGACCAAGCAAAATAATTGCTAGAAAATTAATTAATTTATATGTTTATGCAACAAAACAACTCTTATAGAGCCTCTACTTAAATGTAGATAGAGATAATAAAAGGTCTTGTATGTCTAGTTCTGCATTTCTTAATAATAAGGATATTAAACAATTACCACTAGAATCTACACGAACGTGTAATTAAATATAAAGGTAAGAAAAGTATAAAGTTTATAAGTAGGAAAGTATTTTAAGTGAATCTCTACATTATTCCGATCTATCTCTATGGTTTCCATATTTTAAACAGGTCAAAAATAAAACACACGTCATAAAAATATACATTTATTCAAAACGAAAAAAACACATCAATATTTCATACAATTCATACATGAATATTAACAACGCTTTACCAATATTTGTCTATTATTTATCCAACTAAGGTGTGAATCGTACAAATTGATTGTACCCCAATCAATTCTAGATGATCCAAGAACCGGCCTAACCGTTAGCGCTTTGCAATCACGAAAAAAATTACAGTTAGCTCGCGCGTTGCCCGCGCAATGCAAAGAAAAAAGCACTATCAAACCCAACCGCACGTCACTTAGACGTGTGCGAGTGCCTTCGCGACTGACATTGACAGCTGCGTGGCGCGAAAAGTGCAGTGCTGTGTATTTATTATCTATGATTATTTTTTTTCGGACATGGCCGAGTTCGGATAGTAGAACCGGTGGTTTGTGATTTATGGATTTTTGTTTTTCTAAACGATTTCCGTGGACAAATTGTTGAGGATTTTTTGGCAAAATGCCGAGCACAATAAGAGGTATGTTTGTTTTAATATTTAAAAAGATTTTCGGTGTGAATATTTTTTAAAGCAAATGTATTTTTTTTTTAATAATTGCAATTAAAATTGGAACAATATTTTCGTATAGAGGTCAATGTACTTTAATGTTTACGGAAACTAAGAAATTGTCTTGTCCGACGTGAAATCTGAATTTCATGTCTGATTGTTATTCCAAATTCTCCGTCACTTTTCATATTTATAATCTGGCGCTAAATTTCGAGTGTGATGTATGGTAACACATGCGCATTTAATTCACAATGATTTTTTTCTGCAAGCAATTCAAGATTTTATATATTCATTACATTTTTTATCATAAATATTCCGAGTGAAGTTTCTATTTAAATTTCACAATTAAGTTTTTGCTTGTAATTTGTAATAATTATTTGGGTCGATTTGTTACAAAATAAAATATTTATAATTGCTAAAACTTTGCTGTTGTTTCAATTTATCTGAACAAAATACTAATTAGATACATGAATAAAGAAAGATTAGGAACTGTATATTTTTTACGAGACGAATAGCTCACACATACATTGATTGTATGAAAAATGAGCAAATTATAATAATTTGTATATTAATTTTAAAAAGTATTATTTTAAATATTTTCTAATAATAAAATTACATAATTTACGGTACTTTCGTGTAATTAGATGCAGATTGGAGAATGGCGAAAAAACGTTATTACATGCGCAGATGTAAACTGTTTTTTAATTACGATTCGAAAAGACTTTAGTTTTAAAAGCCGTTAAGTTCATTGACACTTAAATCTTGTATTGAAGTTATTTGGGTTTTGCAATAAATTCTGAACAACTTCTTTCAGATAATGCAATTCGTTACGGATCGTATTTTCGATGTAATAGAGCTGAGCTTTTTCCTTTTATGAAAAACTTTGTTAGCGTATAAAGCTTTGGCTTGTGATTGACCGCTATTTATTAGTTAATATCTTTTTTAAAGACATTTATAGGCTATTTAAAATCAATATTAATTGAAATTTTTCATTTTCGTTAGTGCCTTAAATAACTGAAAGGCAAGATTTAAGAACTAAGAAGCTTCTTTATGACTGTGATTCAATATGACATTATGACAGAAAAAAAGCACATGAGAAAGTAGTAAAAGGCAGTTTACATAATCGAACAATTTTAAAAAGAAAGGAGCAATATAAAAAAAAAAGTATAAATTCAAATTACGAACAATCATATATTATGCAGTTACAGTATTGCCAGTCGCAATAAATATCATATTTATGGTACTAAACGTTCATATAGGTTGACAGTTCATGTTTTTCTTTTTACCGTTCGTACCAGGATGCAGCATGATAACAGTACAGTATCAGCGAAAAAGCGATAGTTTTGCGCCCTGTACAGTTCCTACAATCCCTTTCTTCGTGACGTAGGCTTACGGTACTCTGTAGTGATGCGCGATGTCGATAAAATGGTTAGTATTCTGTCGACGTGTGATGAGAAAGTATAGCGGTAGTTTGTGATGTCTTTTGTTTTGACGAGCAACGTTGAAGATACAAATTTGCAGAGATGCAGGAGAATTGCTTTCAGGAGTTTATTAATGTAGCGTCATATTTTTAGCCGATGTTTCTACGAAATGATTTTATTCAGTTAAATTTTCATTTATACACAAGAAATGATAGCAATGCTTAAAAAGCTGTTTAACTTTAAGAATCTCTGGAAAATGACTTCCAAAGTACTACCCAAGCTACTTAACTAACAACGAAAGGTCACGTCAAATAACTCGCCCAATTTATTACCACTCCCACTATACATCTCAACCTCACTGTTACGATAATTGCATAACATCGATATTCCCAGCACATCACTATCGAGTGACGTGACGTAGCTAACGGTGCACGCAGTTAGGCTCACCCACATACAGTGTAACTGTGCGCGGCCCGTTATTCGGTCGCGATCCACCGTGAGACACCTCGTAAAAACTTATATGACAGGTGCACACATTATGCCGTGGCTGTATGAGCTTTTGCCCTCGCTCCCAATTGTTTTTAGTCTGTGGCATCTGTCAATGAACTTTGCCGGCTGTCAAGCGTTCCGAGAATGCGGAATTTGAATTTCGATGTAGTTATACCATAGACAATGATGAATTTTCAAATTTAAATTATAATCAATTGCTGTAAAGACAAATACAGTAAAGTTTGCATACCTACGTTTATTTTTGTTATTAATTTATAATTGACAATACACATAAATATAGGTCATGGACGTGCGATGTCCTCAAGGACGATTCATGCAAATCGCACACCTATCATTTAGAAATGAATTATGAAAGACGGATATCTAACGGTACAATAAAAACAATTGAAAAGTTCATTGACTGTTCCCAAAAATTCTTGATAAAGTTGATAAAGTCTAGACGTTTATTTACACCTTGTACTTAAATTAGACTGAATTGTAACATGAAATTATATATTTAGGTAGTGGATAGCGTGGACAAATATTTTAGTACAAGTAATATATTGTATTTTTTAATGTTTCGTAGATAAAAAGAATTAAATTACACAGCTGATTGACTGATAAACACGCAGGATCTTTTTCATGAAAGGTTTTTTTTTACTAAAGCAAGTGGATAAAACGTCGGCTGATGCATGAAAGAATGTACATTATCGTCTTAGATCGTAGTTCCTGAATTTTCTGGTTATAAAGCAACAAATATCTTAACCAACCCTATATAATGTAAGGAAATACCTGCAAGATGAATCTATAAACTAAAATAAAGTCTTGAAAGAATACATAATTATTTATTGTTTCTTGTTTTAAACATTGATTTAATATCAGAATGTGTAAGTACCTAATAATTCAATTCAATATTTTAATTTATGGCAGTATTGCGTTGCCACAATTTTGCCAATGTCCTGTAGTGAATGGGTTTATTCACGTCCAAAAAGTTAAAATTATAAGGAAACGTATCAATAAAACGTATCGTAAAAAATAGAATTTTATTTATTTCATAAGCCAATCGTCTTAAAAGTTGTAAGAGTCGAAAAAGTTCATTGCTCCCAACCGGTTCAAAGACAAGATTTTTTTTAACTACACTATTTGCCGTTATTTATACAATAATGGGTTGCCATGTTTAATTTATATTTAGCGTGGGAATGTAAAATTTAAATGATTGACACAAGAATTTGATTTGGTTTTACGAGATCAAAAAAATGAGGATGAATGGCCATCTCTAAGGGATTAAAGAATAATTTTAACAATATTTTATTAATTAAAATTACTGAATTACAATTAAAATATGATAAAATTTTACGTATCATTTAATAATTCAGTCTTTACAGGCCTCTAAAGGACTAATGGAAAATAAAAGAAATAGAAAACAAGAAACTCAATTTCTCAAAATACTACACACACTACACTTTCAGGATATATAATATAGTTTCATAATATTAAAATATCCGAAGGCCACGTATTTATCACATATGTAATCTTATATACTTAGTACTTACCTTATTAATTAGCAACCTTCATAAACAATCTAACATCTAACATTTCTAACCGGCCAGTTCGTCCTTAGACATACAAAACTTGACCTATATCAAACCTCGTTAGTCGCCACACAAAATAAAAAAAAAACTTTTTAAAATTCGCGCCACATTCTACGTCAATGTACCGTAATGGATGACATTTGTTGCGCAACGGAACGCATCAGGGTTCAACGAACGCAATTCGGCCATCTCCCGTTAGTGGGCGCACGTGACCGTAGACAGTTTTACTTTTAAATTCGCGATTTAGTACCGCTATTGGATAATAGATGGTGCTGTCACGTTTCACGAGGCGCGTGCTTCGCGTTTTAAGCGTAAAAGAATTCGGTTGAAAAAAATTAAGTTTGAAAAGCACGTTCGATCAAACTTTTGTAGTTGTATGAAATTATATTGAAACTAGCGGTCCGCCCCGGCTTGCCCGTGGTACATATTTCGCAATAAAAGGTAGCTTATGTTCTTTCTCAGGGTCTAAAGATTGTCTGTGCCAAATTTCATCAAAATCGTTTGAGAGGTTTAAGCGGGAAAGCGTGACAGACAGACAGACAGAGTTACTTTCGCATTTATAATATTAAGTAGGGATATGTAGTGTAGATACCTATGATATGACAATATACTTACAAGATACGGTTTGTTTTGTTGATAATCAAATGATTAGGAAAATGCAAATAAAACAGCTGAAAGAAAACGAGACTTCATTTATTAAAAAAACATTATTTTATTTAGGTAGTTGATACTCTTTTGCAAATTACAATGTAAGCAGAACATGTTTGTTAAATCCTTATTATTCATGCACTATGCATAATCATCGTATGTATGTATATACCTAACTGAATTTATTAAGTAACTTGTTTCAGTTCGCAGCTTTCCTAGCGCAGTATCTATTTCAATTTAACTCACCCACACACTCACATTTCATATTAAAAACGTATTCACAAAACCTCCACCAACCTTCATTTGAAAACAAACACATATAACTGTTAACATACACACACACACTAACATTTCATTTTAAAAACGTATTCACAAAACCTCCACCAACCTTCATTTGAAAACAAACACATATAACTGTTAAAAATCTAGGCACAAACTCACAAAGTACGAACTAAGCCTGACCTTGAAAGCGTACACATACGTAGGTCGTCTAAGTACCTACCTAGTGCTAGCTATAAGTGCTAGGCCTCTCGTTTATGACCTAGTCAAGCGTGCCCTGGCGGCAAAAATGGGAACTGCTATAGAACTGATTTTTAACCGACTTCGAAAAAGAGGTTCTTAATTCGACTGTTTTTGTCAATAGAAATGAAAATGTGTACATACGTGAGTGTTTATTACGTAATCTGTTGTAGACATTTTATCTGTATGGAAAATTGAGCGGGAATAGCCAATGAAATGAATGTTCAGTTAAATAAATTAATAATGTAAGTTATGTAAAACCTTAAAAACCCTCATAAAAATATTCGATATCAACTTTATACTTCTATGCATGTTGGTGTAAAATGTAAATCATAGCCATATAATAGCATTCTAGCTGCACCACTCTCTGATGCAGCTAGAATGCTATTCAACTTTAAATTTCAAATATAATATAGATTATTAAGTGTAAAAAATTTGTACAAGGTACGATGGGATTGTCATCGTCCTTTTGGACAAAAATCCCTAAATAAACAAAGATATAAAAAAAACTTTATACTTTATTCAGCAAGGTTTTAAAACTTAAATAATTATGAAAGAATCACACATAGAAATGTCCATATAGAACAATAGTTATCCATTTTAAGTACCTTAATAATACAAGTGTATCACACTTATAGTAGTTTTAATACCTATAATATACATATATATATTATAGCAAAATGACTTCTACAACGTAGACTCTACTGTAAAATATACACTGAAATATAAAATAAACTAAACTAAACTATAAACTACAATGTTTTATCTATGATGAAAAACTTATCTTTTTCAACTATCTGTTTCCGCATTGCTCCGCTCCTGTTGGTCTTAGCGTGATGATATATTATAACATATAGCCTTCCTCGATAGATATAACACTGAAAAAATTTATCAAATCGGATCCGTAGTTCCTGAGATTAGCGTGTTCAAACGTTAATACTTATAATAGTAATAGGCTACAGCAAATTTTTTCGAATAAGAATATTTTCGATTGAGAAACGAGAAATAAACAAAAGTTAAACAAAAGTTACTCTACTTCTCCACTTACATTTGGCGAAAATGACTGCTCCGAAGTTTATTTTTAAGTAATTTAAGCTCTCATCATTATCAGATTTCGTAAATCTTCACTAATAGGCATGATACAATTTTCCTTAACGACTTTGACTGTAATTTTTTCCTTTTTTAAAAAATGTTTGATAAAATACTTTTTTGTCATAGGATTGAACCCACTTACTTTGCCATAGTAACCATAACATCAAATGGTATACATTGAAATATTTTTAGAATACCTTTTCATTAAAAGGCTGTGGGATTTAATGCTTGCAAATTGCGTGATATTCTTTTTTTCTTTTTGATCCCTAATATAGGGTTGCCGACCGTATCTTAGTGTCATTAATATTATAAAACGAAAATTATGATGAAAACAATTGAATATATTTTGATGTGTTGTAGTATTTGGATACATGCAATATGTATTGACTTCAATTTTCATATCAAGAACTACATCACTACATACTTAGTATAAGACAAAGTCGCTTTCTCTGTCCCTATGTCCCTTTGTACGCTTAAATCTTTAAAACTAAGCAACGGATTTTGATGCGGTTTTTTTAATAGATAGAGTGATCCAAGAGGAAGGTTTTAGTATATAATTTATTAGGTTTTAGACAAAGCAGGCAAAGCCGCGGGCGGTAAGCTAGTCTAAAATAACATCATAAATATGAAATGCCTGTAAATGTGTTAAACTGCTTACTTAGTTTTGTTGCGTTATGCCACGGAAATTGTTGAAGGTACGAGTTTTACATGGCCACCTTTTATTATACTAGATTTTAGCCCACGGCATGGCCGCGTTGTCAAAGGGAACTTAAATAGAAATGAGATGTTTTACGGTTTTGCGGTAAAAAGTAGCCTATACTAATTACATCGTGTAAGAATCACATTTATGCGTTTCGCGGTTTCACGTCCCGCTTAGCTCCGCTCCTGTTGGTCTTAGCGTTATGATATAAGCCTATCAGCGGTCCGCCCCGGCTTCGCCCGTGGTACATATTTCGCAATAAAAGGTAGCCTATGTTCTTTCTCAGCATCTAACGATTGTCTGTGCCAAATTTCATGAAAATCGGTTGAGAGGTTTAAGTGGGAAAGCGTAACAGACAGACAGACAGAGTTACAGTCGCATTTATAATATTAGTAGGCATAGCCTCCCTCGATAATGAGCTATCTAACACCGAAATAATTTTATAAATCGGACCAGTAGTTTCTGAGATTAGTGCGTTTAAACATACTTTTCAGTTTTATAATATAAATATAGTATATAAAAACATCCCCTAAGGTGAAAAGGGGATGTACAATGGTATGGGGAGAAACTATCACGCGATATTCAGTTCGTACTAAAGCGATTATAGCGAGTGAAGGCCACAGCAAATAGTCGTTTTATATATTATATTATAGTACTTAAGTAAGTTTCAGGCTGGTATAAATTCCGCAGCCTACTTTTGCATTAAGGTGTTCATTTAAAAGTAGCCGAGTAAAACATTTTTAAGTACGAATATATTATACTCAAATATAATTTGTTTATATTTTACTAGCTGTTCCGCGCGGTTTCACCCGCATTGCTCCGCTTCTGGTGGTCAGCGTGATAAATGATAATATATAGCCTATAGCCTTCCTCGATAAATGGGCTATCTAACACCGAAATAATTTTCAAATCAGACCAGTAGTTCCTGAGATTAGCTCGTTCAAACAAACAAACTAACTCTTCAGCTTTATAATATTAAGTATAGATTTATTTCTACACAAACAGGAAATATTTTACAGGGTAAACCTTTAAATCTTTCAGTTATACTGAACTCAAAACAAATAAGAAAACTACATAATATTACAGATAATTTAATACTTTTGTGAAATCGGTCCAATAGTTCCTGATATTTACGCGTTCAAACAAAACGCTTACATTATTTAAGTATAGATTTTATTAATGAATATTAAAAACAAATTAATTACGTATTAAAACGTATTGCCAACCCTACCCCCCCCCCCTACAAGCTTTGGTTCTCGATGAAAAAGGTCGATTGTAATCTCCCCTCACTAACGGCGCTCTTTCATTGATTTCGTGTCAATTTCAGCTGAAATTCTTCAATTCGTACGAAGAATCAAAGTATATATTTCTTCCGTATCTATATAGTATATATATGTGTCGATATAACTCAGAATTTATACACCTTGTACGCTGTCGAATAATGGTTATACCAGCTCAGAAACCTTCGTTGCTTCATGCTTGCTGAAAATCATCACACGATCAAATGTATAGTTTATGATTCTATAAAGGACACACAGACAAATATTCATTTTTATAAATATAGAAGAAAGAATAGCTAACCCACGCAACATCGTCTGCTCTCAAGTTTTGATAGTGGTGCGGTCAAATGACTGCAGCTTTTATATAAAAAAAAATCTTCTTTTTGTAATTTTTTTTCATTGCTATTCCGCTCCTCTTGGTCGTAGCATGATTTTATACATAGCCTTCCTCGATAAATGTACTATCTAACACAAAAATAACTTTTCAATTCGAACCAGTAGTTACTGATATAATATATATAGCTGTAACGGTAGTCTGTCTGTATATTCACGTACTATTCAAACGCAGTCAACATTTAACTTGAATTCTGCGAAACGCCTTTGAAATCACTTCTCTGAACAAAGCTACGATTTTCATTCACAAATAATGTTTATCTGAAAGTTTATTTTATGCATAGTACAGAGTACATCTTAATTAAATCTTATAGTTACATAGTATACAAAGTCCGCTGTCTGTCCGTCCGTATGCTTAGATCATTAAAACTACTCAACGGATTTTGATGCAGTTTTTAATAAATAGCATGATTCAGGAAGGTTTTAGTAAATGTTATGTTTTAGACAAGGCGGGCGAACCCGCTGGAGGACAGGAGTGATTAATAATTTGCATCTTTCAAAATCGATAATCCAAAAATTATTTATTATGTACATACAAAGCCAGTCAAAATAGTACAGTATTTCTTATTATTACATGAACACAAGTACCCTATTATTACGAGTTCATTATTCCTTATTTTACTATATTTTTACAATAAAACGAAAAAAAACAATCTATACGTAAAACATAATATTCGACGCTTTTCGACGTCCCACACAAAGTCGGCCATGTTGGATCTGTGACGTCATTATCTGTGACGAACGGTGATGCATCGATTGTATTATATAAATATAAGTATTTTATAACAGCCACTTATATTTATACATAACGATAAGATCTTGAATATTATAACTTGATTCTTATGGTTATTTAAAGATAAATATAATTTAGGATTATAGAAATGAAAATTAGGATATCGGATTCTAACTAAGGATTCTAATTTAAAATTCAGAATTAAGAAGGCATATTCTTGTTCTTTTCGTTTAGAGACTAAAATGGACAATATAGTTTCTTAATTTTTGATAAAGGATTTAATTTAAATCACATTAAAAATAATATGCAAATACAACATTGTTTACCTTAGGTTTCCTTGTTTTGGATTCGGGACGTTAGATCATAGTTGCGTAATGATGTACGGTCAGCAAAACAGTTTGATGCTGAAATGCTTAACCTATTTATGTATTTAAATAATAATGTTTTATGTGAACTGTATTACATTTTAGAAACTATTTTGGTGTTAACTACACATAGAAGTACTTTTTGGAAAAAATCTAATTATGATCTTTATCACTTACACATCAACTTACTTGCATTTGCAGTTGAATATATATTCAGAATGCACACATATTACATTTAGATGACATTGAATACAGTTACAGTATTGACAGGAATACATATAAACATAGAATACAGGTCTACACTTTTTTAATTATGACTGTTTGTCTAAAACACGTAAAGCATTCATTCTAAAGTATTCTTGCTTATAGCTCTATGATTTAGCTACCTATTACATTCCCTATTGTAACACACTAGTACAAAATAATAATTTATTTCAAAAGTAGACCAAGGCCATATTTTCTGCGCACCGTACTTAGATAATACACTAGGACCCTACATAAATTTGATTATATGCTTTTTCGTCATTGCTGAACGATCGAAGTCGTTGGAGGGATGGAGGGAGATAGTGAATGGTGAGAGAGTGAGATGGATATAGTGGTGAATGTGCGCATGCGTATGCACGTGTCCGCGAAAATTGATGAGTGTAAAGGAGGCCAGTTAGCAGGGATATGTCTCGAGATATTTGAAGAAAAACAGTGTGAGCGAGCCTAGTTTAGTTGGGTTTGTGTATAATGTATAATGTCAGTATGATAACTGTGGAGAAAAACTCGGTTTCAAAAATAATAATCAGTTTTGCAGTTTCGATAGAGACCATTTCTGATGCTTCTCTTTGATATTTATAACGATATCTACGAGACAAGTAATATAAACCAAATCTCTCTGAACCGAAGCTCTGTACTTCAGTCCAATGTATATTTATTATTTAAGGTATCAAATTTACATCTATAACAAATCTGACAGGTAAAACAATAACGTTGTATATGTATAATACACTTTATTTGTATAATCAGTACGCTATGATTACATTAACAAAGAAAACAAACACAAAAATGCCACCCCTTCCAGATATCGTAAGATCAATACGCGGAAGTGAGCTACGCGCGTAGCAGGCTGCGCGGCGTAGCGCTACGGCTCGTAGGCCTCACAGTGGCTACGAGCGTGCGACGGCCGCGTCCGCGGACCTAGCCTAAATATAGGACACTGTGTCAATATGCCTAAGTTGTAGGAAAACAAAACAGTAGCGACTCGACCGCCTACCCATGTGACACCGAGTGCCTGTCGTAACTATCACTGCCAGGAGATGTTAAGCCACGCACAAATCTATGTCTAAAAATATTAGGAGGATGTCGACCCCTGACCTACTTCCCCTGCAACTGCGCGCAGTGCAGTAGGTGACCAAAATAAGACGAGTGCTCCCGTGTGATACCAGTGTTCATTAGTTTAGTGTATTTATAGTTCCGATAAGGCTGATTATAATGGCGGGCAATAATCTGGAGGGGTTGACGCACGTGATTCAGCACGTCGCGCAGGGGAGCGACGCGCAGGTGAGCGTGCATCAAGTGCAGAGCCCGAGCGGCGGCGGCAAGCGGCACCAGATCATCATAGATATCAAGCAGGATATCGACATGGACGAACTATCCACTAGGTCACTAGCTGAGAGCGTCATGGAGACTCTGGGCGCGCGTTCCGCCGCTGTGTACATCGACAACTCGCAAGTCCAGGGCGAATCAGATATGGAGTCCCTCACGACTGTAAATGTTATCGTCGCGAATGACTTGAGTCAGACCAATCTGAGCCCGCGTAGAGAGGAACCTGAAGAAGAACCCCAACCAGCAGAGAGTTCGGGGATCTTACCAGGGAACAGGATAGCGGTGGACAGGATCGTGGAGATGACAAATGCAGCGAATACGTCGAATGACAGCGCCTCGACTAGCACCCTGTCGATAACGACTGCGGCTAGCACTACTGCGTCAGGTAAACTAGCTAGTTATAAACCCCGGTTCTACCTGTTAAAAGTTATATGTTATAAACAAAATATTAGTGGATTGAATCAAAGATAGTTCTAAGTATAATGCGGCACTATAGCGTATTGTTAAAGATAGTACTTCGGTTACGTTTTGCGTCTAATTTTTTATAATACACAAAGCATTATAGTCGATTAAATTAAAGATAGTAACTTAACTACAAAGCAATCTATATCGTACTATTGAGTGGTGCGTTTTTTATCAAGGAATTTCGGGGAAAAAAAGATTTTTAATTTTAGAGTTGAATGAAAGAATAAAAATAGGTTTCCATAAATAAATATTTACGATGCTTATCCACTAAATTTTATAGATCAGAAAATATAAAACGATATTCATTCTATTGTTTTTAAAAGCACAAATACTATAGATTTAATTGAGTTGAAATTATACGGATAAACATTATTATTACCTGCATTGTACTGCGGTTTAAAATCAATATATGCCTGCTGGCAGACACCCGCGGTTTACTGCATGTAATATTATTGTTTATATCATTTGCAAGAATAAAATACATACCTATAAGTATTAAAAATATATATAAGGTGTAGTTTTTTGTTTCTCATTTATAAATAAACACTAGCGTACCAATAATAATAAAATAATCTACTGATAATTCTTATAATTATGACACTAGATTTTAAAAAGAAGCCCTAAGTTATAGGTTAAGCAAAATCAGCTTCTAATAAGGAAAATAACATGAAAATTTGGTTAAGCAGTCGAGTTTACCTTTAAATCAAAAGAACAGCGGTTATCGATCTTTCCTATGGCTACGTATTGTGAAATTGTTTTAAAGTTGTTTCGCCGTTTTTCGTTAAAATCGGTACAGTTGTTGTTAAGATAACTACGAAGAAATATATAAAAATTCTGATTGACGATGTTTTGGATTTTGTTGCGTTCTTAAATACCTTTTATTACCTTCTATTTAATTATATCTTCACTAGCTGTGCCGCGCGGTTTCACATCATCATAATATATTTATATAGCTCATGTGTTATTCTGATGTATAACCTATATTACTGTAAAGTTTCATCCAAATCGGTCTAGCAGGTTTTTTTGTGAGAGAGTAACAAACATACATACACATTTCACATATTTATAATATTAGTATTAGTAACATGTACAGACAGGGTAACTTAGAGCTAGGGCGCAAGAGCAACTTTTGTCTCCGCAACTAAAGTTGCTCTTGCGCGCTAGCTCTTAGAGCCAGCGCGCACGAGCAACTTTGTCTCCGCAACTATTTTGTCTCTCCCATCAATTTGTATGGGGAGTTGCGTCGCTACGTGCGCGCACTTTCATACTAGCCCATGGGTGGGAGAAACAAAATAGTTGCGGAGACAAAATAGTTGCGGAGACAAAGTTGCTCTTACGCGCTAGCTCTTAATAGAAGTTAAAAATGTCATATCAGAGGAACCTAATACCTTTTTGTCGTTAAGAGAAATAGGGGTTGAAAATCTGTACGGATATTACACATTTACGAAGCCTTAACGTTAAGTGCACGCGGGAAAAGCCGTAAGTGAAAAGCTACTTATTTATATATTATCGTTTAAATATAAAAAGTCGTGTTAATCACACCATTCCTAACTAAAGAACGGCTCAACAGATTTCAATGATTTATGGTTTGGTGGATTATTCACCTGTTGGATTCACTTAAATTTAAAAATAATAAAAAACGAGCAAGATTTCAGGCTACTCTGTGACTAACATATTTATTACTAGCTTCCGCCCGCGACTCCGTCCGCGCGAATGTCGGTCTTCGAGTGGATGGTTTATTTCTCCATTTTGAGTAACTCTGACAATGACATCTTGTTAATATCTATTGGACCCAAATACGGCTAGGCCTATAATAATACGCAACGTGTGTTCGCGGTTCTACAGAACAACATCTATGGATAACTGAAAAATTAAGATTATTTTTTTTCTACGTATTTTTCCAGGATAAAAAGTATCCTTTTTTACGCCCAGGATAATAAGGTATAATTATACCAAGTTTCATCGAAATCGGACCGGTAGTTTTCACGTGATGTCTTCACATACAGACAGACAGACAGACAGACAGACAGACAAAAAATTTTTTAATCACATATTTGGGTTTGGTATCGATCCAGTAACACCCCCTGCTATTTATTTTTTCAATATTTTCAATGTACAGAATTGACCCTTCTACAGATTTATTATATGTATAGATTGAATCGGATTATGACTTCAAGTAATTTAAATCAAATCAGTGAAGGCATTGTAAAATCAATGGTGTAGATTCACATATATTTTTACTGTAGGAATGGTATTTCATCTATACTAATATTATAAAGCTGAAGAGTTTGTTTGTTTGTTTGAACGCGCTAATCTCGGGAACTACTGGTCCGATTTGAAAAAATCTTTCGGTGTTAGAAAGCCCATTTATCGAGGAAGGCTATATATATCATCACGCTAAGACCAACAGGAGCGGAGCAATACGGGTGAAACCTCGGGGAGCAGCTAGTAAAATATGTACTGAAAATTGAAGACATCGTAGGTATAGGTAAATTGAAATAGAAAATATCCTTACTAATTCTTAATTCTACAATAATTATATTATAATTAATGTATTTGTTTGTTTTACTCTCTATCCCGTCGTAACTCATTTTATAATATTATTTTGTCTGGAGGCTAGACGGTGACATATGTTTACGGCGGCGAAACAAATCCTTTAATAGAAATTTCCTTTGACTACGCGGACGAAAAGCTAGTAATAAATTATAATTTTTCGGGTGCGTATACACTAGTGACTAGACTAGTAGAGCAGTTCAAGCTTTATCTCGAGCATTTATCGACACGTTCGTGCGAATGCTCGACGCTCTGTTCGGTGCAAAGCTCACAGCGAGTGCTTTACCTTACCTTATATTGCTGTCGTCATAAATTAACAATTTAAACGAATTAATAAGCTCAGTTAAGAAAGTTGTTAATAAATTTGATGCACAAGTTAGGGACAGTAAAATAAACAGTTATTTCATTGCAAAAAGGATTTCAAAGTAAATCGTATATTTCTGAATGACACATTAATTTGTTCAATGATATGAAATTAACACATAAATCTCAATGACTTTCCTAGTCTATTAGTAAATAGCATATTACCACTTACCCTGTAACATTTCGTAGTCTGTGATTTCGTTGCCTTGTACCTGTAGTCGTTATACCTATTTGCCCTACAGCATAGTGCGAGTGACAGCTGCCTATATGATGTTGACATCTGTCAGAACCACACGTGTATATACGTTACCTTCTACGCATAACATGTTCCTTAATTATTCTATCAATTAGTTTGTTAGATTATAACATTCTGGTTGGGTTTAATCTATTTTATACTAGCTGCGCATCGCAGTTTCTCCTGCGTGGCTCCGCTCCTGTTGGTCTTAGTGTTATGATACGTATCCTATAGCCGTAAACAGTGTGCTATTCTTCTTTTTAATATGATGGAAATTTTACTTATTTTAATTATATGTGTATGGTTTTTTGACTATTATCAACACGAAACATTGTATTCTTTGTGTCCCAAAGATAAATAACAAAGGAGATTGGCGTATTTGTGTTAAATTGGTTTATCGGATACTCGTATACGAATGTTTCGTCGAGTTACAAGGCGAAGGCGAAATCGAATGTGTAAATGCACCATTATACATAAAGGTGCTAAATAAACATGTTTATGTTACAGTCAAAACTTATTGACGGTCAAAAACACATTTGCCTGTAAAATCAGTGACTGAAGACGTCGATCAAAAGTGGTATTTTCGGCTGCGGGTCTTGTCACATATACACTTTTATACATAACCCTTCTTTTAAAGTCGGGTAAATATATTATAGCTACGTAAATTCCTGTCAAAAGCAGTTTATTTACAAATTCACCTTCCGACTCACCAACTATTCAGTCAAGCAGAATTAAGTATAAACTAGTAAGATAAAAGCTTATGTGGGGAGAAACTTCACTACATAGTATATATAACAAAGTCGCTTTCTCTGTCCCTATGTCCCTTTGTATGCTTAAATCTTTAAAACTACGCAACGGATTTTGATGCGGTTTTTTTAATAGATAGAGTGATTCAAGAGGAAGGTTTTAATATATAATTTAATAGGTTTACGACAAAGCGGGCGAAGCCGCGGGCGGTAAGCTAGTATTTAATAAGTTTCAGTAAATACTCAACCTTTTGGCGTCTGCGTTCACCGGAACGTAAACTGAAACAAATAATCTTCAAATAATATATTAATATTGTCTTGATTGTTGAATAAATCACATAAAACTGGCGAAAAAGAAACAACATGTCAAGTATATTATGTACTAGCTTTCCGCTCGCGGCTTCGCCCGCTTTGTCTCAAACTTAATGAATTATATACTAAAACCTTCCTTTTGAATCACTCTTATCTATTAATAACCGCATCAAAATCCGTTGCGTAGTTTTTAATATTTAAGCATACATATAGGGACAGAGATAGCGACTTTTTGAAGTGAAACTTCTTTATCGGAGTTGGAAAAAAATTTAGTGTAACATTTTTTCGTTACGCGTGATATTTTTCCGTTACGCGCCATCTTTTTCTTATCCCTACCACGCGTGATCGACGTATTTCTGTAAAGTTGCATATAGTAAATTATTTTTTGAAAAATAAGGTCACAAAGAAGTTTCACTTCTTACGTGTGTACTAGTGTACACGCACACATTTTTTTTCATATTAGGTATGTAGTGATTACATATTGTAAAATGAATTTTATGGGTAACGGAGTTTATGCATCGCAAAGCAAATTAAACAAACCACTAATGTACATAAAAAAATCTCATCAAAAAGTGTCAAATAGGTTACCAGAGACATTATCAGCAAGCAATGAAAACGGTCCTTATAAAATACCTTTTAAAATTCTTCACCCACTCGAACCGTGGAACCCCACTCGATATAGCTTAAAGAGAAAGAGATTGAAGATTTTACTTACAAGAGGCAGCCATTTTGTTTTTGTATTATTTCGATTTATGTAGGTCCTCGCAATCCTTCTTGAATTTAACTATGTATAAATATCTTTCTCATTAAAATTTCAAGAAATGACGGCCAGATAAGTCTATAAGAGATGCCTACTTTTTACATACCTATATTTTTTTAAATCTCTGAATTCGTTTTCAAATCACATCCCTGAATAGGTATATTTGTTAAATGTATAATCAATCCTTTATTAATATAGTTATTTTGAACATAAATTCCTGTTTTAAATAATCTTTTAATTTGTACCTAACGTATGTATTATTTAGGATTTCACAGAAACAACATAGCTTACATAAAATTACATACATTACTATTCCTACACACTATATTCATACAAATAACAATACAACACATAATACAGCGTGAACCAACTCAGCTAACATTAATTATTACCAACTACAGTTAGTCTGTTGACCCAAGCAATAGATTACTCGGTAATGCATCGACAACTACGAATATTATGCATACGACTAATTGAAAATAAACGCCATCTATTGACGAGTGGCGGTACTAATGTTGCAACGGTACTTCTATACGAACCTTCACTTCTGAATGAACCTTAATGGGTATATTTTGATGTTAATGTTTTTCAATACACAAACTGTCGTTAAGTGAATGAATGAATGAATAAATAATATGATAAATGTTCTTGAATGTTTAGTTTCTTGCTTTATTGAAACATACTGCTAGTAACAATAAATCTTAGAATAAAATATAAACTTTAAAGTACTGTGTATTATATAAAACAAACTGGTAGAATCTTGCACTAACGCAAATAGGCAATGGTTAGCATGTATTTTTATAAATGTACTTAGAAAATACTTATTAATAAATAATACATAACTATAAGAAACTAAACATATTTGCATTCGATGAGCATGTAATAATTAAATTCACTTGTTTGTTCATTATCCACATCGCCGCTGAATTCACAGCATATTCTGTAACAAAAAAAAGTACGTTAGAATGTTACCAACAAATATGAGCTGATTTCTTCTCAATTGTTTAATTATTTATGTGTTATAATAGTATCATTTGATGTATGTATTCTATATAAAATTTACACTCAAGCACATTACAACAATGACATACAATAATCGTCTAATATACATTCGCGATATAAACAATACAAAACGATAAACATATATTGGATACAACGATTGAAGTGCCCTTATCTTTGACCCATATTGCTATCGAAAGCGCTAGAATACAATAAACTAATAGATAAATTAAGAAAAAAGTTGAAATCTTTTCCCCGTTTGTTACAGCGCCATCTGTTGGCGAGTAGTGTGAACGTTAAGTACCGTATCTTTACCGCTAGTAACCTATATTTGGGTCAGCTGATTCAAGTGATGTATTTTTGTGCGCGGTCGGATCCGGGATGGGTGTCCGTTAGGGCTTAGCTCGGAACCTGTTTTTAGTGCATTCAGACCTTTGTTAGGTCTTTAAATGATGTGAAAGTACTGAATTGTTCGTAATGACTGGGTTTAATGATCTTTCGAAGATGATTATTACATGCTAAATTTCTTTGGAAATAATATCCGTTACATGACACATTATTACTTAGTAGCTTACCGCCCGCGGCTTCGCCCGCTTTGTCCGAAACCTAATAAATTACATACTAAAACGATCCCCTTGAATCACTCTATCTATTAAAAAAACGCATTAAAATCCGTTGCGTCGTTTTAAAGATTTAAGCATACAAGGGGACATAGGGACAGAGAAAGCGACTTTGTTCTATACTATGTAGTGATTATTACTTATATCTAAATAATGATTTACGTAATAATCGTAGTTAAATACGAAATTTTGCAAATGAATACGAAAAACTAAAATTGATGATACAGTAAACTTTAAATAATTGTTTATTGGACAGTAATTTAACACCACAGATATTTAAAAATTGCAGTGTTAATAAAATAGTGAACTATCTTTTTTAAAAGGGGAATTTTAAGGTTAAAAATTAAATTAAATTATCCAATTAGTGGAGGCAAATTTAAGTATTATTTTGAAATCTATACATATTATATTATAAAGCTGAAGAGTTTGCTTGTTTGAATGCGCTAATCTCGGGAACTACTGGTCCGATATGAATCGAGGAAGGCTATAGGCCATATTTAATCCAAGGCAAGGACCTAAAGAAGCGGAGCAATTCTGGTAAAACCGCAAGGTACAGTTAGTTTAATTTAATTTAATAATATAATTGATTATATTGTAATTTATGATTTTATTTTGTTTCAGGTAAGGCATTATATATGGGCGTCGTATTTAAAAATCAATTAAACAGGTAATTTAAATAAAATATACGATTTTGGCGTAATATTTAACTGAAAGGTTATTTCGAAAATTGTTATTTTCATATGCTCGATTGACCCTACATTTTAAATATATAAAAAAGAAAATATATAAAGACTAACATAGCAATGCAAAGTCCAAACTACTAGAATTAGAAAACTTTTTAAATTTGCTCTTACACGGAGTAAAAAGGAGGTAAGTTAAAAATGGGGGTAAAACAATAAATGTATAAAAATATAGAGACGATATTTATTCGGCTAATATAATCTGTTTTGATTATTTTGAAACATTTTTAGACTTTAATTTAATTGCATTGTATTTATACAATACTAGCTGCGCTCCGCGGTTTCAACCGCGTAGCTTCGCTCCTAGCGCGATGATAGCCTATAAGCCTTCCTCGATGAATGGGCTATCTAACACCGAAAGAATTCTTCAAATCGGACCAGTTCCTGAGATTGGCGCGTTTAAACAAACAAACAAGCTTTATAAATAGATTACCCATAAGTATTCTACATGTTGGTACACAAATAGGATATTTTATATACAGAGGATATTACTAAAGAGAGGATAATTAGTGATATAGTTTTCTATACAAATGTTTAATTTACTTGAGTCAGGTTTTTGTAGAAACCTGTAGTTAGTGAAATTTGATATCAGCGCGTGTTACTATGGTTTTATATAACTTTGTGATTGCAAAATTTAATTATTTTATTTAATTATATAAAAAAAAATACTAAAGTAAGCATGTAATTAATTGGTACCCGGATTTGCTTGGTACCCGGATTATCTATACTAATTTTATAAAGCGGATGAGCTTGTTTGTTTGAACGCGCTAATCTCAGAACTACTGGTCCGATTTGAATGATTCTTTCGGTGTTAGATAGCCCATTTATCGAGGAAGGTTACAGCTAGTAATAAAATATGAGGTTATCTAGGGTATAATCTATCTCGCTGCAAATTGTGTGTATGTTTCTTTTTATCATGCTTTGTGTTATTACATTCATTTTAATTATGAGTGAAAATGGGTATTTGTGACCAGTTTGTTGTTAGGTATTAAATATTCTTCAAGTGAAGAAATATTCTTCGGTGGTAAATGTTAATAATAATAGTTTAAAAAACTAAAAAACAAGCTTTTTATAGAAAACCGAACTAAAAAATAGAAAATTTTATCAAATTAGTGTATTGTCATCGGTCCTCAATAAATCTACAAAGTTTGAACGAAATCTGGCCGTTTAAAGTGGGTCAAAATCGCGCCCAAAGAAGTCGGTTACAAACATACAAACATACAGGTGAAGCTAATATAAAGCGTGTAAAAATACTTACCTATGTAATGACGATTCGAAAGTGCTACTAAATAGTAGTCTAATTGAATAAATGAATGTTTGAGTTTGAGTTTGAGTGTCTTTTTTCAAAGCACGTTACTAATTTGGCGACTAGATGGCGTTGCACGAAATGTCTAGGAATATCTGAAAAAAAAAAAAACATTGTTATTTAATCGAAAAAAGAAAGAGCAACAAACTAATTCTAATCGGTAAATAAAATTTAATCGAAATTCTCTATTATTAATAATAATATATGTATATAACATAATTTCCAATCTTACATCTTGAAGAGAATGTATTTTAACATATTGACAATATGTTAACATATTAACATATTGACAGCTTTAATTAAACTTGAATTAACAATAATAAATCATGTTTTAAACCCGTTAAATTCGTATCGATTTTTTTTATCACTCCACACGAAAAATGTGTACCGATTTATCTTTTACGTTTTTCCTTATCGGTTATTAACCGTCCGTGATAAGGTTTCTTCAGTGATAGTAAAACTAGGTCAGATGGCTGTCTATAAAATGAGTAATTATTGAAAAAAACAAATAAGATGCGTCTGTACGAAAAAAAGGCGCCAAAAATCTTACATAATGTTGTTTTCATCGATTTAGAAAAAGGCGGTTTTCATTTTGACTGTATTTTTTGGGTTTGTCACCTCATGACGTGCGAATGGGTGATCCCAAGGGTGATCCGAATGTTATGATTCTTTTCTGTCAAAAAAACAAAAATACATGCTCTCAGAAAACTATTCCAATAATAATAGGTTTCAATATTCTAAAATAACTTCAAGAATGCGTATTTTAATGATTTAATATTTAACTAGTCAATACCCTGGCTTTGCCCGACATAAAAAATAATGTGTAGACAATGTTACTTGATAAAGAAAACTTTCTTATTGTAAAATCCTTTTTAGAGTAGTCGAGTAGTTTTTAAGTTAAATCGAAACAAACAAAAAATTAAACTACTTTTTTATTGATAGACAAGCTTACCGCCCGCGGCTTCGCCCGCTTTGTCTAAAACCTAATAAATTATAATATACTAAAACCTTCCTCTTTAATCACTCTATCTATTAAAAAAACCGCATCAAAATCCGCGTAGTTTTAAAGATTTAAGCATACAAAGGGAAATAGGGACAGAGAAAGCGACTTTGTTTTATACTATGTAGTGATATAGTACAGATAAATCTTTATTTCTATATTAAAGGCATTGAAAATTAAAAATTCTAATAGGCAGTAATAAAGTATTTCTTTAGATTTGTCATTAGGCGGTTTTCCTTATAGATTTTTACCGCGGTTTGTCCTAGGTCAGTAACTCGATTATTCTTTACTACGCATAAAATAAGAATCCTGTTTTCTAATAGAAAGAAAAATTTTCTTCGTGTAGGTAGTGTTGATAATTTTGTGTGTTTTCGTTTGTTTTTTTGTTTCAATTGTTGTAAATAATATTGGCGTATAATTTCTTTAAATATTTTCGTCAAAATTTAAAAATTGATCACTAGGCGGGATTTCTATTTAGATTCAGTTTAATATTAAAATATGATTTTAACATTAATCATTCTTCATCACTACATAGTATAAAACAAAGTCGCTTTCTCTGTCCCTTTGTATGCTTAAATCTTTAAAACAACGCAACGGATTTTGATGCGATTTTTTTTAATATATAGAGTGATTCAAGAGGATGGTTTTAATATATAATTTATTAGGTTTTAGACAAAGCGGGCGAAGCCGCGGGCGGTAAGCTAGTAACATATAAAATATTCATAATACAAAGCTAACCTCATAAACATAAAGATTACGAATGATGATATAGGTACATGAATATTTAGCAAAAAAGACATTCTTCCATATATCCCTTTGAAGTAAAAAATCAGGTTCGTTTTAAAACTTAACCCCACTGACCGACCCGGTTTTCTTCACGAATTCACAATGACCAGTTATTTAAGGGGTCAAAATAGGGGTTCATTTTTGCAAAGGGTTCAAGTTTTAAATAGAACTCGATCGATTTACATGTGTCTGTCAGTTGTCACTAGTTAGGGCGGGAGTTTTGCTTTTTTTTTAAATTTAGATATTGTTTATGGCCTGTTTTATATTTTTTTTATATCTGGCTTGGGCGTTGTCGTTTTTGTTTTGGCGGGATTTTTTGTGTTTTTAAATATTTATTGTAAAAAATGATTAAGTATTGGCTATGGTATTTTTATAGATTTACGGGAAACTGTATTGTTTATTATACGTTAAGATAGAGTTGATTGTCTGTTCTAGATGCAAAATAAATAAATTTTCTTTGAACTTTTCGAGTGGTTTTAACTTTTAGAAATAGAACTTGATTTCTTCTTATCATGTATTAAATTAGTTACGATTTTTTATAGTAATAATATGTAGTTTATTTCTGTTTCTTATTTCGTTTACATTTTCATATGGTTTTGACTTTTTAACAGGATTATTTTGAGGGAATAAGCTAGTGTTATTTTTCTAGTCTTTATGTAGCTTCTTCTTTATTTTTGCTACAATATTTACGTGTTTTCGGCGCCATAGTACACAAATGATGATACCAGTTTGTTTAGCTTTTGAACAGATTAGATAAGAAATATAGGTTACTGTTACCTGTATTACTAGGTCATAATTAAGATTTACTTTCCTAAGGATAGTCAAATAAGCTTTTCAATAGTTACTGATTAGCGATAAAAGTTTAGGATATTTTCATTTTTTATACATTATTTTTTATTAATTTTTATGGGAATGTGGGTTTATAATTAACATATTTTTATTTGCATTTAATTCGAACGTAATTTATATGATATCGAAGCTTAGTTTCATTTTATAGGGACCAACGTTTCACGGTCATCAATTTTAGATGGATCTATATCGATACAGCTTCTCAAGTTTGAACTCAACAAATTTCGTTATCACCTCAGTGATAAGAAAGCTTGCCTGCCCTGTTTAAGATCAATTAGCTCTTTAGTGTATACTCACAAAAAAAGTAAAAGTAAATCGAAATTCAAATCATTATATCGTATTTCATTGCTCTTCAAATGCCTAGTACCTTCACAGTCCTGCCTTGCTTCGACCATTCGCTTGCGCTTACAAAATTCAGTTAGTGCTGCAGAACGCGCGCGCGCGGCCGCCCCGCGCCGAAATTCAAATTTGGAACCGAAAAAGCGAAATTAAAAAACTTTTGACACTTCATAATTTTGACATTTGACAGCTGCATTGACGTATTGTGCTAAGCTTTTTTTTAATAACTTTTTTTTCGTAAGTGGCCAGTGTTGTCAATTTGAACGTACGTGTTGTGTTGGGATTGTAACAAATGCATTGCGTTGGATGTGAGTAATGACAATTTTGAGATTGTTCGTCCGTTGTACTTAAACTAGGGTTTCGCAAACTTTGGTTTACAGCAAAATGGAAATAAAAATAACAATTATAATCTTTATTGGCGCTAGTTTTGCGTTAACTTAAGGCTACGTGCTTAATCGATTTTTTATTTTTTTTTAAAGTTGAATTGTAATGCTTGAATAATAATGACCCGTATATCAATTATTTTATCTATCACGAAACTTGCAATTTATCAAGGTCTCTTATTGCATGAGATGTATTGCATACTGTGGGAGCGGGACGGCGATACCCCCGACCTTGTGTTAGTGAGAGAGGTCCGATGTTGGGAAATTGTTGGGAAATAATTTTTCTCTTTCGGCGCCGAAGGGCGTTTTTTACCATGCATTTGTTTTCAATTTTTTTTCTTTTATTTGAACTATAAGTGGGTTAAGGCTGGAGAGATTTTGTGAGATTTTTTTTTATTACTTAATCGCATTTTTGTCACTAACTTGCTAAGCTATTTTTATGACTTCGGCTTAATATGTCGTATTATGGGAAAAATAAATAGTACTGTAGTTGATTCGCCTTAATACAAATTAAACTTATTAATTATGTACTTTTAACCTTTATTCCTGCTTGTGAATGATCTTTCATCTAACTTTAAAACTACACATTTCATATTATTATTATTTCAATCGTTACATATAATAATATCATACCAGTAACCCATTTTTTGTTTTTGCGCTGTCTTTTCTAAAAATGGCCAAGTATGTGTCGGTTTTATTCTTTACAGATCAAACAAACTTTATAGTAGTTAAAATAAATAAAATATAATCTCCTTGTCTTTTATCGCTTTTGGCGGAACCCTAGAAGCAACTGCACCTTAAAAATCGAACGTAACGTAAGCGCATAACTCGAAAACGGCTGAACCGATTTCGTTAATTCTTTTTTTATAATATTCCTTGAAGTACAAGGATCGTACTTATGGAGAGAAAACGTAAACATGTACCACGGGCGAAGCCGGGGTGGACTGCTAGTATCATCATAAATTAATGTAGAGTCACAGCTCGAAATTATTAGAAATGCACTTGTAAAATAATAAACAACAACTATTTGATTTGTGAAAAGTTTTATTTTTAAACAATTAGTCTGTGAAATTAAAAATGGCCTTCATTGTTTCGAAACTAAATAAAAGTTGCGTAAATTTAAACAAAGCGTTTAGCAAAAGTTGGAAATTTTTGAATAAATCTCTAATATTATTATAACCGAAGAATTTAATTTATAAAATACTGTTATTTTGATTAAATATGAAGAAGGTATAGCTAAAATTCTTTAGATACAAAACTTCTAGATGTATCAACTTTATTGTTATTCATTGTCTTAATTATAAATATATATGTAATATTAATTTATTATCTATACATATATCATAACCTACATAAATATTATCAAACATAACAAAAGACCACAAAATGAATTTTCAAAATTCGCGCGCTTTTCAAAGCTTCCAAGTTCGAACATTGGCCAAAAAGAGAAACTCGAAAAAATATAACGTTACTAAGTTCGATTTTCAAAATTTGCACGGAATTTTTAAAGTTCATTGGCTGAAAAGAATCGAAAAAAAAAACGATACAAAGTTCGATTTTCAAAATTCGTTTTCAACTATGAACGCGTTGGCCGAAAAGAGAAATTAAAAAAAATACAACAAACGTCAATTACCGAAAAGCCTAGACATCCGCCTTTTGCTTTTAGCATATCTCGTATAATAATAATTATGGCATCGATCAAAAGGCTCTCACTAACTTTCACACGAGATTTTTGGCTGTGGCAACTTTCTCTTGTGGTGCAAGTATTTAAATTCGGTTGTTAATTTTTTGCGTTTTTTTTATAACGTTGTGTATTTTAGAGGTATTGAGTGGTATTACTATTATTTATTATTAAATAAGTGTTATGGGCAGCGAACGATTCTTGTTCTTTTTCGTATACATATTATTTATTATCTCATGCTACATTTGCATGAATGGGATTTAAATAAATTTTTAATATTAAACGTTAAACTTGGACAAAAACAATTATGTAACATGACGTTCACACGTTATATAATAAAGATTAAAGAGTGTATTTATTTAATAAAATTTTATGTTCACGTTAAACAAGCTTTAATTAAAATATACCTACATTTCTTTACATTCAATTACTTTTGGCTGTCCAAAATCAACAATGATGAAATCATAATCACATATTATAACGCTCTCTTTCAAAATTCCAATTCAAATTATATTCTTATTTAATTCTAGAACACAATTAAAATTAATTCCAAATTCAAAATTAGAATCCGCTTCCGCTTATAACACAAACGCTTGTGACTCGTAAAGTTGCGTAACATCGCCGCACGCACTGCAGAATGTTGATCTGTCAAACTATTTATATTTAACGTTTATACGCATATAGCAGCTTCACTTGTATGTTTGTATGTCTCCTTTAGACTCGGGTTTGACCCACTACAGCTACGGACTGATTTAATTCAAAGTTTGTACACTTATCAAGTATGGGTGATAAAAAGTTAATGAGTGCTTATTAAATTGTGCAGTTTAAACCTACACGCTTATGCTGCATTTACACCCGCATGTGTATGCACCATTAAAAAGTTTGACAGATCTAATGCACATTGCACATTGCACATTGATGCGTCTTGTTTGCACTCAAGCGATGACATAAGTATGTCCTACTCTAACAATCGCGTAATCGTTCGAAATAATATGATAGTACATTTTAACACAGTCCAGTTCGACATTCGACGAATATTCGTATACGAATGTCGCGCGACCCATATTTGGCTTTCCTTAGACCCATAGCTTACGGCAGTGATGTAGCTTACGTAGGTACCAGAATAACACATCTTTATTATCAAAATGAATTGCCAAATGTGTAAATGTGAAACTCGAGAACTAAATTAGAAATTCGGCTGTTTTTTTACATTTTTATTAAGGTACCAGGAAGGTTGTTATGGAGAGAAAACACGAAAAAGGGGCAATAGGGCAGAATCACGTCTGCCGGGGCAGCTACTAGACTAAATTCTAAAAAATAATTTCTTTTGCGGACGAAACCGCGCGGCAATGCTAGTTTTACAACAATTAGAAACATTACATATAAGTACCTACATTTTATGTATTTTTGTTGAAAAAGTAATATACGTATTAAATTAATGAATTAAAACACTATCTTGATCTTAAGAATCGAACTATATCGTGATAAAATCGAATAGATACTATATCGTGGACTAGGTCACCAGGACTATAGCGTAGGGGTAAAGATGAAACCTTTAGAAACTCTTTAATTATTGCATACAAGGAAATGACCTATTTTTAAAGATAAATATAAAATGACACTAAAATATATATTTTGTATGAAATTTTATATTAATTATGAATTGTAATTAAACTAACTAATATTGCAACGTAAACGATAATATTTTTTAATTAAATGTAGGCCTTAAAAGTCTCGGGTTCGTTGTCCGGTGGAGGCAAAATAGTTCGTAGCTTGTAAAGAAAAATCGATAGTTTTAACTTTTAACTATGCGGCGCCAGTAGATATTACATGACTATGAATATAGGTCGATATTTATTTTCATATTATGTACTTGCATAGGTTTAACTGCATATAATTTTTAATATGTATAAATGAATGTGGGTTATTATATGCATGTTACATGATTAAAATAAACTATATTTTACACTAGCTATAGCTCTGATGGTGCCGCCCCGGTATTCGATTTTTGTAAGTTTTCTCTATTAACACTTATTAATGTAATCCAAGCGAAGACAAATCATCAAACCGAAAATCATTAAATCAGCAGTAAGCTCCCTTCAGTTACTTAGAATACTGTATAGTGTAACTTACCCTTTCTTTTATACATAAATAATATATTACAATAATAGAATACCGTTTAAATCCCAATTGAAAGCGTCCACCACTAGCTACAATATTCAATAATCAAACAATGGCAACAAAACACCTAGTTAGATACAGCATAGCAACTAAAGTACAGAGGGAACATCAAAGTGAATGACATAATAGAGCGCCTGACAGCCCATCGTATAGCTATGTATAATATAGTATAGCTATACAGTGCAGCTATTGCTTATAGCGTACCGCTGCGCCAACAGCATACACACCAAAGAAAAGTGCCGTTTTAGTTCATACCGCTCGCCACGCGGGATCGATGAGGCACATGCGCACTACCAACTCTCCCCCGCACCCCCTCACACCCTCCGACACCCCCACACACCCCCCCGCTCCAACTCAAATGCACCGCAATTGCACTCAGTGCATGCTGGAGCGCGACTGAAAAAAATACACGACCGCGCGGCAAATTCGAATATTCCATTTTCAAATAAAAAATAAAAATAAATCCTCAAACCCGCCAGTACATAATGCGTGCCCCCCGTGACGTCATCTAACTCCGAGGCGACGACGGACACACACGATCGAACGAACTATGAAGAAGAAAAAACGAAACGCGACAAGAACAGATAAAAAAAACCACAAACCGCACCTAGACAATATATAACATATTTCGCTAATCACATATTCCGATGAATTTATACTCGATATATTATATAATCACAGAATTAATAGTTAATTATTCACTATAGTTACCCACGTTATCTTCCCAAAGAACCTTAAAACGAAATTTTAGACTGATCTTTAAATCCGAATAATCGTAGTAAATTAATTAAACAAATTATAGTATTTACATTAGTTGAGAATTTGAGAAAGTTTATATAGATATGTATTTATTAATATAGTGATTAACGCAATAATATAACTCCGGGGATCAGCGCGTAGCCTTAATTTTCGTTTTTATATGTACGGCGGACGAACAGTTTTGAGCCGTGAATTTATATTGCAGTGTATAAAAATGGATGAGCGGTTCCGTTGATTGTGTTATGGATATATTGTGAACGTGTAAGGTCCACGTGGACCGCAATGTTGAACATGTTTGATATGTGGAACTCGGTTAGCACGAAGTTGGAGCAGAGCAATGTCCAACAGAGCCAACAACCGCACACTTCAGGTGGGAGCATTAAAGGTAATTTCTGATTAAATATCAAAGGAATATCCAATGACTCTATATTCGATGCAAAAGACTTGCTAATACAATGAGCCAATGACTAAACGTGTAACTGACGATGACGATTCGAATTTTAAATTTGTTAAAAAGAGTATTAAAAATGGAATTAAAAATAATTTCATAAAGACGTGACACACCCGACGAAACGGTTCCAAAAAACTTAACTCTACAAACGCTTCTTTTTAAATGACAATTCGAATTAGTTATTCTTTCAAAATTGTAAAATGCATATAAATCAAAAATAAATGTTCCATATTTAAAACGAAACGCGTTCCGACTAAACGACGCCCGGAATTCCATTTTCAAATCTCATGACTTATTCCCGAATCCGACGCTGACTGAGAGAATTCATCCATTTTTAAATTCGCTTCGACTTTCTGTCAAAAGGAATTGTTTTAAAGAGTACGCCATTACTGTAGTTATTATAGACGCTTTATTCAAGTATCTAAGAAGAGATTTCACTCTTTATCTATCCAATTCAAAAAAGGAGGAGGTTCTCAATATTACTGTTTTTTTTTTTTTTCAAATCTAGTTGAACCTATTTTAAATTTTTATGATTATTTGAAAGCTCCTAAACATCTGTTTTTTTTTAAATTAAATACTAAAAATCCTCCTCAAGAACCACTCTATCTATTAAAAAATCTAATCAAAATCCGTTGCGTATAGTTTTAAAGAATTATGTATACATATGGACAGAGAGCAAGCGACTTTATGTATTTATGTCCCTTAGGCATGGGCGTTTACATCAGTTTTACATTCAGAAAAAAGTAAGACTATTTAAAAGTATTACGTCCAGCCTATTTTAACAATATTTAGTAATTTAAATTGATAAGGAAAGGGGGTTCGATTCATGAACAGAGAAATTGTAGAGACGATAATACGATATTATCATTATTATTTATTACCTGTTTTCAATTTTAAATAAGGAACCCCTCTGAAGATTCATAAAAGGAGCTTATTTTTTAAATATTTAAATGGTCATTTATTTTATTAAAGAAAAGATTTACGGAGATATGGACAGACAAACTGTAGAGACGATATAATGTAACAATTAAAATATCTTTAAAATTTTAAATACAGAACCTGTAATGTGTTACACAAGAAAGAATTTCCTAGCTTCATCTTAACATGAGATATTGATACAGTTGCATGAAAACATCCAATCAAATTACATAAGATTGATAAAACATCGCGTGGGCGGAACATAAAAATATAAAAATCTCATCTAGAAAGTTCCTTCCTTTCCGGTATATTAATACGTACATAATTGTTTCTTATTTTATTACGCAAGCAAAGAAAGTTGCCAATTAAAATTCGGTAACCAATTTCATCTCTCACACTTATGCAATACTGGCGACTACAACATTATATTAAATATTAAATATTTGAATTTAGAACTTTCGAGTTTTTTTTTGTTCACTTTTATTACTGGCCGTTTTTTTTGTATTTAAATAAAGAACATTTAAAAAAGTATTATACTGGCTGGAAATGTTTATTATTTAATATTTGAATAAAGTACATTTTGAATTGACGTTTTAAATGGTTACTGGTTGAAAATAAAATAGACCTCTATGCTTTAACTCGATATGACAGTATATGATTTTATTACTGTTGCAAATAATTTAGATAAATAAATGCATAGTAATATAATATCTGAACAACATTTTCATAAGTACACTTGCCTGTATGAAAAAATCCACATTTTACCAGAAGGTTTTACTAAAGTACATTATAAAAACGTTTTGATTCAATTAAACCAAAAAATAACTATGTGCTAGTGCAAAAAAGGCTAAAAGATTTTTTCTAAATAAAACATTACAGTACTGTAATCGTATTAACGTAAAGGAATTATCTGTTATTTACCGGTCGACGACATGTCCGCCATATTGTAACTCATTTAAATATTCAAACTAGTATTCTATTTTCAAATAATATTCTATTTTTAAAAAGGGAAAAAGTAATTTAAATCGTACACTGTCTCCAAAAGAGTAAAATAAAAATATTATATACTTCTTATTCGTTCTCTTGATTTCTTTTAATAATAAACTTTCTATCACGCTTCATTTGCGTCTATAAACTTTAAAAGGACATTCATTCATTTGTACTTAAATTTACAATTATATAAAACCTTTCTCGGTAGGACTCGTTAAGGCCGTGTACGCGGTCCGTGCGCTGTTTGGCTCAAATATGTGATTTTTCAAACCAGATTGTCCATCAACCACTTATCTTACAAACATATGAATTACTAATAATTTTAGGGAATTTTATTGTCTATATAGTTAGTTAAGAGTTTTTTTCAATTAATACAGTATTTGTGAATACCATCAAGATAACTGAGCCGATGATTAGTTGATTTCACTTTTAGTGTCAATTTCGAAGCTAAAAATATCTGAAATTGCTGACAGATCTAACACACATTTTTTTTAACTAACTGCAAAAATCCTTATTAAAATAGTTAGTTAAAAGATTTTTTTAATTTGGACTCCTAACTTACGAAATTAAAATCCGAACAATGTGAATTTTTTTAGAAATTATACTCGACAAAATGATTATTTTCACCAAGATATTTGACTTAGTTGAATATAATTTATACATATTGCAATAAAAGAACGTATTACTTATAAGATAAAATTTAAAAAATCAACTAAGGTACCTCTATTATTTTTCTACAATTTTTTTTAAAGTACTATAAAACACTGCGCGCGACCCGATTAAAATCAGTCGGCAGCGAGCCTTCCCAGAGAGAGGACATGTTGCTCGGCGCTCTCCTGTGGACCTATGCTGTTCATAGTAAAAGGATAGCGCAAGCCGCGATCTATCGTAATAGATCGCGGAGATTTTGACTTGCGTTAAATTGAATAAGCGCTCTTAAGATAAGAATACTTTTACGAAAATAATTGACATTTTTACAAACTTTCACACACTATCCGAATAAAATAAAGGACAGTGAATGCCATTTAACTTTTAAGAAAGCAAACGCGCCAATCTGGTTTTTTAAACACGTTCCATTGCGTAACGTTATTGCTAGTTATAATATCTGTGGTTATATAGAACGTTACAACCAGTTACAACTATTTATTATCTGTTACAATATATGCATCTGTGCAATACTTCATCTATTCGTGCTTGCGGTTTTTTTGAATTTCGAACTGCGATAGAAACTATTGACCTCCGCGGTGTTCTCGATTCGAATTTGTCGTTGAATGACATAAGGCGCGAAAATATTTTTAATCGATGAATTCTGACACCAAACTTGGCTGTATGTATTTTCTGATAAAAAATACAATTTGAGCCTTGATAATCTATAATATATACTTATTCTAGTTGTGCCCCGCGGTTTTACCCGCATCGCTCTGCTCCTGTTGGTCTTTAGCGTGATGATATATAGCCTTCCTCGATAAATGCGCTATCTAACACCGAACGATTTGAAAAAATATATCAGTGTTAGATAGCCCACTTATTGAGGAAGTAATTCTTTGGCATATTATGATAATATATACGTACGGTTACTTACATATTTTGTAAAATTAAATTGTAATACTGAAATGATTTAAAAGAGCAACTATGGAGTTTCTTGCCGATTCTTCTCCATAGATACTGCTTTCCGAATCGGTGGTAAATGATAAAAATATGTATTGACGTTTCAAAAGTGCTTCTCGAAGAAGTCTAATTGAATAAATAAATGTTTGAGTTTGAGTTTGAGTTTTGAAGGATATAGGCTTTATATCATCTCGCTAAGATCAATAGAAGCGGAGCAATGCGTGTAAAACCGCGAGGCACCGCTAGTTTGGAATAGAGTTTCAGAATACTTGTCTTGTAGTATTTTTGTAAGCAAATAGCACATTTATTGCAAAATCGCTATAAATAATGTAATCAACAGAATTATCGCTAAATTGCAATACGTATCGAGTTTCTAACTTGTTCATAAACAAATTGCGAATGATATAATAGTGTAATCAAAATTATTAGTTTAAAATAAAGAAAAAAATGTTATTGGTAATGTTTTATGTTTGTTTTAACATTTGTTAACGTTTTAACAATATTAATACGCTTTTATGATTTCAATCAAAAAGCTTATGGGGTTCGTTATCAATACAAAGTATAAAACAAAGTTGCTTTCTCTGTCCCTTTGTATGTTTAAATCTTTAAAATTACGCAACAGATTTTGATGCGTTTTTTTTAATAGATAGAGTGATTCAAGAGGAAGGTTTTAGTAATTTATTAGGTTTTAGACAAAGCGGGAGAAGCCGCGGGCGATAAGCTAGTTTTCCCATAATTCAAGAAACTGACTCATTTGTACGGAGTAACAAAGAATCATTCAAATATCCACTTTCGATTGTTATCTAATCTAGCCTACATCGAATTCTAGGCTATACCTAACTCAGAGATAGTACTTTCCAAAAAAAATTTTTTTCGATAAAATAACTACGAAAACCAAACGTAAACGCTAAAATAGAGACGACTATTTTCAGAAAATAATTAATTTTTACTTCTAGGATAAACTGAGATTAAGGGCTGATTTTTCCTTGGTTAATACTTATCCAACTACCATTTCAAAAATGTACTTAGGTATTCTTTGGCCGTATTTGACAGTTTACGGGTGTCATTTTAATATTCTCGTGTTCCTAATACTTTATTGGCCGGAGAAGTTTTAACTATGGATTGAAAAATCGGCCCTAAATAAAATAAAATATCCTAGGTAGGTATGTATCCGATAGTGTAGAAAAAATAATAGACAAACCAACAAAAGGGACAGTTAAATTTCTAAGCCAACATGCGCTAGCTAACAATAATTAGAAGTACTAGGAACGCATGTTCTTAGAAGAGCTCTAACCTAAATTGAGATAGTTACGACGCGAACATTTACATACAAATGTAATAATATATACTCAATACTATTGTAGAATATGTTTATGTGTTTAGAAGATTAGAAGAATAATTTTTGTCCAGTTTAGTTTGACCTACCGGATGTATTGCAGCCTGTACTAAAGAGAGATCAAGCAGTACCTACTAAAACAGTAATATATCGAAATCAGCCATTTTAAGACGAAGCTATGAAAACTGCATCATGTCTCGTAGTTTTTGTTTTAGTATTTAATAAATTTACGTCAATGGCGAGTTATCCTTTTAATTGATCGCAAATTATCTACAAGTTAATTATTATCATTATTTTGAAACAATTTAGCGCAAATTTGTCAATCAATTACTTTAATAAAGTGTCAAGGTAAAATAGTTTTTAATGTAGAAGTGATATTTCAAACTACAAAACAGCTGACTAAAATTAATTAAATTATTAATAAAATTAATTAATAAAATTATTTTAAAGATTAAAAAAAAAATAAGATCCTTTTTATTACGATGGTTTTTTATTAAGTTCTAAAATTTTAAATACATAATATCTAAATTCTAAGCACTCTGACAATTAATTAACTAATTAGTATTAATTAGCGAACAGGCTCATAAAGAAAAACTACCAGGCACCCATAACCATACAGGAGTTAACCCAAAAGCGCTCACTCCCACACGTCAAAAGTCTATATGCCATAAGTACCAGGCTACTAGGATAGCATAAACATGTGACAGGTCGTTCTAAACCAAACGCAAGAAAAAGTTGCCTGGCCAAGACCCATATAGCCGGTACTTCGATGCGCGCTCGCCACGTCTTGCTACTTAGCAACCTTCATAGTTTGTTGACATCTGTCTTGACGCCATTTTAGATATTTTTAAGGCCGTCTTCTTTATTTAGACATAAATTACCGTACGGGAGGACGTTTCTGTGTTTGTTAGATATTTTGAGATAAGATCAAAACGGTTTATACAATTATTTGATGCCATAAGGTTGTCATGAATACTGAATATAAATCATGTAATATGTAGTACTATATTTTAGTACATGTCAGTTTTTCCTTAATTATAAATTTGAGCATATAACAGAACATACACTAAACAGCAAAGAAGTTAAACATAATCAACATTTTATGCAATTTATATGTCGTAAAAGTTAGCTCAGAACTATTTCTATTTGTGCAAATGAATAATCATTGTTTCACTAAATAATAACATGAAATTTTTGTAAATGCTATGCAATCACAATGCATACAAGCCAATATAAAATTAAATATCAGGCATAAACAATTTCTAACGAATCATCAGCTCAAACAACATTGTAGTACTCTCGCAGCACACAAATTATCAGTTATCACAGTATAAAACATAACATTTAGCAAGTACACAGCCTTCTAAATAAAATCTAAAAGTATCAAATCAATTCAATCGCACTTCACACATGTGCATGCGTGAAACATGCGCTACAGTATGATATGATAATATTCGTAGGTATGTGTGCGTGTGCCGTGTTCAATACTTACCGTTCTATTTTCAAATTTTAGATAACGGTCATTTAATACTGGCTGAAATTTTTTTTTAGAACACAATTGATTCTAAATTTAAATTTTTAAAATTTGAGAGAACATAAATAACTTTTTCTACAATTAAATTAGCTGGATAGTTCTGAAGGAAAATTATATTATGTTACAATAATTATTACCAGACAAACATAAATAAACTTTATTACAACAATTACAAATCGTACACCTTGTTTCTAATTATCATTTTCTATTACTTACAACCCATTACATTATAAATAAGGAAAAATGAATTATTATCATACTTTTCACTCAACATAAAAAAAAGTTCACATTCAAATCAGAAGTTCGAAAAATTCTAATTTTTCTACATCTAGCTAACCACATATTAGAGCTAGTCACTCTAGCCAGTAACTGAACCGTTCAAGTCCACTAAACGCATAATATATTCGTGCCAACTCACGTGTGACGTCACTTTGTCTAAGGGCTACTGGTTTTCGAGAAACTACTAAAGGGCTTTTTGAAGTGATACTTCTTAAGGCGCTTCTTAATCTTATAGAGAGTAAAATTTCAAGGTCGCGTCATGGCAATACCATCACGTCATGGAGGAAGGCGACGATTTTAGTATCTTTAAAACTTACCAAAGAAGTTTCACTTCCGACACGTGTGCACACACTCATTAAAAACCTTTTATTATATTTATATTTATTTTTTGTGAAAAGTCTTGTCTGTTCGTTGCTTAATAATGGAGAAAATTACAGAGAAAAGAAATGAATTTCAGTTGTCACCTAGTTAAAATATGGTAATGAAAAATACTTTAAAAGCAGAGGATCGTTCTTTATGGAAATCTGTTGTGATTTATGAATAAAAATATTAACGTCTAGCGGCCATTTGCAAAAATATTCATGCTGTATGACTTCAAGTTTTCGGATCGTAATTTTAACTAGTTCTGCCCTGTGGTTTTACCCGTAGGTATTGCTCCGCTCCTAGCCTCTCCGCTCCAGCGTGATGATATATAGCCTATAGCCTTCCTCGATAAATGGGCTACCTAACACTGAACATATTTTTCAAATCCGATACGTAGTTCCGGAAATTTGCGCGTTCAAGCAAACGAAGAAATTCTTCAGTTTTATAATGGTCTTATAACATACTATTTGGAGCCCATGGCTTCATTCAAATGCTAGCCTATGTGCAGATCCAGGATTCTACCTATATACCTATCAAATGTCGTACAGAATCGATCAGCTGATTTTGCGTGAAACAATTCATACATTCTTACAAGTTTCGCAATAATATTAGTTAATTATCTATATAAGTATTTATTTAAAATTATATAATATGTATGTATATCAGCCATCTGGTTTCCATGCCGTGTGTGAAAATTGTCCTTAAATATTTATTTATTTATTATTTATTAGTAAAAGTAGGCTCGGAAGTCACCAACTCATTTGAAGTAATCACTGGTCTTAAGCAAGGAGATGCGCTGTCACCCATGCTGTTCAATTTAGCACTTGAACACGTTATCAGACACATTATTACACTCGATGGTGGAGTGCAATTGAATGGTCAGCATAAGGTGATAGGGTACGCCGACGATCTTGCGTTACTAGGAGGTAGAAAAGAAGAGATTGTGTGTGCCGCATTGACTCTGGAAAGAGAAGCAAATAAAGTAGGCTTACGTATCAATCACGGCAAAAGCGAATATATGCATATGCGCCGATACAAAAATAACAGAATACCCAGGATCGATCTTGTAATAGGAGCCACTACTTATAAAGGTGTGGACAAATTTAAATACTTGGGATGCACTGTGACCGATACGTACACTAGGGAAGAAGAAATCGAAATAAGGATACAAAATACCCTCCGTTGCAGTGCAGCCTTGCACAAAGTACTGGTGTCGAAAATCCTCAGCAGGCGTACTAAAATCCTTATCTATAAAACTATACTAAGACCTATCTTAATGTACGGCTGCGAGACTTGGACACTGACACAAAAAGAAGAAGACAAGCTCCTAGTTACTGAAAGAAAGATCCTAAGAAAGATATTTGGGCCAGTGTTGACAGAAGAAGGGGTTTGGAGGAGGAGGAAAAACTTAGAACTTCAAGATCTAATGGCCGAGCCAAACATCATTGGTGAGATTAAAGCCCAAAGACTCCGATGGCTCGGCCATGTGGAAAGAATGGGGGAAGATCGAGCAGCGAAACGAGCGTACCTGGGACAGCCATCTGGACGCCGTCCTGTTGGACGTCCCAGGTACCGCTGGAAAGATGAAATCGCCAAGGACCTGCGCACCCTCCAGATTGAAAACTGGCAAGAGATGGCGCAGGATAGAGTCAAATGGAGGCTCTTATTGTCGGAGGCCAAGACTCACTTTGGGTCCCTGCGCCACTCTAGTAAGTAAGTAAGTATTATTTATTAGTAGGATATAGGATAGGATACACGCGCGATCACACGTCTTTACTTACTTGTCACTAAATTATATGTTTTAGCGTTTTTTTTTTACAAAAACTGTTATAAGAACAAATGCCATAATTTGCCAGCCTATTTCCGTTGAATTGTGATTAAATATAAGTGAAACTCGACCTTCCGAGATGTCGAAACAGCGACCATTTTGTCGCAACTCTTTTTTATACAATTGATAGGCGAAACCGGGTTATAAGCCTGTCCTTCACTTGACAATAGTTTCTTAATTTACAAACGGACATAATACTTTATATTTTGAAATTGTATATTAAAAGGAACCCAAAACTTCCGATATAAATCACTAAATATAAAAAGTCGCTTCCCTCTGTCTGTCTCTATGTATGCTTAAAACTGCGCAACGGATTTTCATGCTTTTTATAGATGGAGTGGTTCTCGAAGGAGGTTTAAGTATATTTAATTTGTTTAGTTAGAGACGAAACGAACGAAGCCACGGGTGGAAGGCTAGTTGACTAATAAACAAATAAATAAACTTGTATAGATTTGACAGAAATAAAAATTCTTATGTACTTAGGTACATGTGAAAATTCTTAAGTGTATGCCGAATAATAAATATTCGATATAACGTTGTAACTAGATAGTAATCGGTGATATAACTTATAAATATTATATTCATACTGACTTACATGTTTTTAAAGTAAAGTAAAACCTTTAAAAAAATACATAAAATGCTCTTGGGCGAAAATTCACACTCCGTAATTGACGAGTCAAAAGGTCACTTCAACTGTGAAGCCGATGGACGCTTATTTCTTATTAATTATTAAAAAATACTTGAAGAAAATATTTTTAATAATATAATTTGTCAAACTGACATTTGAATTTAGATGCACTATAGGTAAACCAGAATCTGATGGCAATTGGGGAAATCAAAATTTTGAGTGTGCAACCCTAGGGAAAATGGACTGACCGATCTTGATACTGCTTATTTTTTATTTTGTCCTCAACATCATTAGTCACATTACATAAGTGAACAATACTGTACCAAATAATGAGATATCCACTTAATATTTTGTAGGTACTACTTACATGTATAATATATATATTACTTTTATCTATGTAATACATATTATTATTTCCACATACCTATATTTGTATATTCATTATCATTAAGCCATGTAAAAACATGGATGTAATGATAATGCAGATCAAAACTAGATAATGCTAATATTTTTTTTATAAAATAAAATAACAATAAAATAAAATAAAACTATGTTTATTTTCGTAAGTATTAACAGATACACAAACAATTATAAAATTGACTTGGACAGCTTGGACTTGACGCATAGCCGAATTGGAAACTCCTGTAATAAGTTTTCATAAAATTATATTGTAATCAAAAAACAATATTATAGTTAGTTACCTACTATATATTTTTAATTTTAAGTATCAAAACGGGTAAGTCCAATTTACCAATAAAATATTCAAAATTGAAAATTGTGATGTGTTTGACCCTTCTTCATCGAATGTTTTTCTATACACATTATAAACAACACCTCTTGCTTGTGATCGCAGCGGCTTTTTCGACATCTTCGAAGATTTTTTAGACAAAATCCTAAAAATTATTCAAGAATTGCAAAGAAGACAAATAATTTGACAATCATTTTGATAGTTGTCAAATAAAATTGCCATATGAAAATCTTTTATTTCTTAAATATAAATATGCCATCAGATTCTGGTAGACCTATACCACTTTAATTTTCCAAACATGACATTTTTAAAAATGTTATCATGTGAATAATATTCCAAATAAGAAAAAAAAATATCCTAATAACTTTCGCTGTATCATTAAAAAAGTTAAAAATTTAAATTTCGAAATTCGCGACAGGATAGCTCTGGCCGTCTCAATTAAAACTATACGACTTTGTCATTAAGTATTAAACCTTACTGCTAGGAGATAAGGTTGCGTTTCAAATATGCGTAGCGACGGCTCGAAGCCAACTCAAAAGTGTGTCACAGAGTTGAACAGCCACCGCAAGGCCGGTCTATCTATGAGTGCGCAAAAGTGCGGATGTGCGACCCTTCTATCGTTTAAATCATAGCTGAATTCCATTTTTGAATTGCTTTTTCCGAATTTCTTTTTAATTTTGGCAACGGTTTTTTTGTTGTACAGCCAAGTTTCGATTGACATGTTCGTTTTGTTTTTTAATGGAGGCAATTTATTAGTATTGTTCGTTTTTAAAAATAAGTAATCTTGCCAGTTGCTACGTGTTTAGACTAAAGATGATAAAAATAACTGCGTTAAAAACAACCGACTTCAAAAACGGAAAAGTAAGAAATAAAAAAGATTTGATATTATTAATTACTACATATTATTTTTATGTGCTATTTACTAAAAAGGTTTGATGTCGGTGCATGGGCTTAATACTAAGTGCTTAGTGTTTGGCACCGACTTCAAACCTATTTAATAAATAGCACATAAAAATAATATGTAGTAATTAATAATATCAAATCTTTTTTATTTCTTACTTTTCCGTTTTTGAAGTCGGTTGTTTTTAACGCAGTTATTTTTATTTAATACTTTTTAGTGTATTTTTCAACACGAATCAAACGAGCCCAAACTCGATAAAGTTGAGTCAATATATCACTGAGTTCCTATGGCCACCTTCCGATTCCATCATCAGATCAGCTCCATGTCATGATAATGTTTCATCGCTATCCAATTTACATTCGTATACAAAATTTCAGCTCAATCGGTTACCGGGAAGTGAATCAAAGTTACTTGCTACATTGAAATTAAGTCATCGAGTACAGACAAAAATGCTCATAAAATAAAAACTACTAGGCCTAGCCGAATAAAATTTTTATGGGACCAATTCGACACCATCCCGCATCGAACAAAAAAAGAATCACGTAAATCGGTTCAGAAACCTCGGAGTAATCGGTGTACATACATAAAAAAAAAAAAAAAAATATACCGGCCGAATTGATAACCTCCTCCTTTTTTTTGAAGTCGGTTAAAAATTGTGTCATTTTCTAGATAAAAAATATTTAATGTTTACTATTAAATAGTATAAATAGCTAAAATATCAAACTATATAAGGATTTTAGGTAGTACTAAGTCCATATTGTACATAGTGATGTATGTACTTGTCAAATGACACATCAGTCAAGTTGCCTAATGTCTAATGAACGCCTTAAATGGTACATTGTTAACGTTCATTGCTTCGATTTGTTGCATCATTAACCGACTTTAAAAGAAAGTAGTTTTGTTTGTATGTTTGTTTTGTTGTGAAAGCTTTGAATTGTTTTAATATTCGATTAAGTACAGTAATCTCATAATATGTGGATTTGGTAATTGGCTTTAAACCATATTATATTCTTTCGAATGTTGTTTATTAACGTAATCGTAGGGTCAACAACTATAACTTTGATCTACTGCTATATTTCATCCGTAACTATTATAAAATCACAGATTGGCTCTCATTACTTTAGCCAAATTCCTTTTTTTTATAAAATAACTAGGTACAGCTCTTCCAAAAACGTTACAAAATCACACTAAAAAATCACTGTTATTTCACAAAAATACCGTTATTAACGTGACAACGAAATCGTTGTCACAGTGCCGATAGTTTTCCCATCAACACACAGCCTTACCTCAAGGCTGTCAATGCACGCGATAGTGACGTCATGCGCGGGAATATTAAGTTGAATAGTTTGAAGAATATGGATTTGGATGATAAGTTCTCTTTATACTATGGTAATACTGCAGTATTCATACTGCTCGTTTCTCTTGAGAAATGTATGTACATATACATATAGATTGTTAGACTGTGGTATTACGTTGCTTGGAAGAGATTTAAGTGAAGATTTGTATGCTATATGAATATCTGTTTGTAGTGTCTTATGAATTTTACTAAATTAATAATGATTGAGAATTGAGATGTAATATAAATAAATTCTTGCTTATGTAACTACTGACGCTGAAAATGTTTAAACTGGCATTGGTATTAAGAATCACAAATTTCAACAGAATATACAATTTTAATTAGGTAGGTACTAGGTAGCTATTAAACAGACTTATAAGTAAAGCGTAAATAAATAAATTAATCAAAATAACTGCTATTCTTTAGAAAAAAGTTCCAGTGAAAAAAAACTATTTTCTGCACATTTACTGCTTATAAAAGGTAAACCATGTCACAAGATATAAAGGACGCACTCATGGTTCTTTGCACTCAATAATCGATCTGCTGGTTAAGCAGAATCAAGCGCGGTTATGATATAGATGGGTAATCGATGTTATGAGCAGAACGTCCCCGTATAAATGGTATTACATCTAATCTGCTCCTATCTGCTAATACTATAACGCTGAAGAGTTTGTTTGTTTGAACGCGCTAATCTCAGGAACTACTTGTCCGATTTGAAAAATTATTTCGGTGTCAGATAGCCCATTCATCGAGGAAGGCTATAGGCTATATCATCTCGCTAAGACCAACAGGAGCGGAGCCACGCGGATGATACCGCGAAGCGCTAGTGTAAGATAATTAATTAATTATCATGGTAAACCCCCTTGGAATTAATATTCACACTCACTTTTCTAAAACAAAAAATCACGTGAATTACCTAATTTGCGTAACAGGAAAATATATCAAAACGTATAAACAAATTTTGCACGAAAAACGTTTTCACAAAAACAACACCTGTATTGGTGTCAATGAACGATAGTATAATGAGGTTATTGTTGTAAAATTTGCTTTTTTATCGGTCATGATGGGAGATAGTCGCGAAATTTTGTTTAGCCTAAATAATATTATTATACTAGACGGTTGGATACAGAGAGATTCTGAATGCTGTTTATTTTATTAAGTAATCAAAAAATATTTTTTGTTGTCATGGCCCTGGTCTTTCCACGTTCAATACACGTTGAAAATGTGTAGGAAAGTAACCATATACTTATCTAATATAAGTTATAATAAAGGTGTATCAAATAATTTTGATCATTTCATAAAAAAAACCGCGCGTTTAGTTGGCCATATCGAGAAACGATTCCTTATCATTGATCTGCTCAAACCACAATATCATGATGTGGCCAATAGACATTCAATCATTTCATGAAATGTTCGGTCATTTCATGAAATGAGCAAATCTACGACATGGCCACGACATATACATCACCAATTTTAAAACAAATAATAAAATTATTATGAGGTATGTGGTATCTAAAGTTAGCTTTTCTGAGAAGCTTTAAATTCAAAATAAACAATATTTTTTACAAATATGTAAAGTTTCTTAAATAGTTTTCCTAACCTAAAAAATTTTAACTTCTAAATAGGTACGTAACATTAGAAAAAAAAAAGAAAAAACCGTAAAACGTGACACAAATAGGCCCGCACTCCGATCTCAACATACCATTACTGTGTAGATAAAGTGAAGGTTAATGATAATGATAAATCAATGGGAGAAATAACTGTTTTAACTGATATTGAAAAAATGAAGATGGTAAATTGTTATTTACACCCAGAGTGATACGCAAAAGTTAGTAAAGCGATTAAATTTATGAATCTATACTACTTAATATTATAAAGAGGAAAGGTTTGTAATTATGTATGAATGTATGGTTTTCACGCATAAAATACTGGACCGATTTTGATGAAATTTGGCACAGACAATTTTTAGACCCTGAGAAAGAACATATACCTTTTAATGCGAAATATGTACCACGGGCGAAGCCGGGGCGGACCGCTAGTGGGATATAAAACAAGAGAGAGAGAAAAATTATTCAAATATAAGGAGAAGTTTTAGAGTACTTTTTAGTTATTTATGTAATGTTATGTAAAGTGTTATCAGATATTTTATCATGATGGGAATCTAAGTCTAATTAGAAATTATACTAACACGTGTATAACTGTGTGTATGTTTTTTGTTTTATGTAACTTATCAAAAATGTGACTAAATGTGACTGTCTCTTTTTTCTTTCTTCGAAATACTATTTTTAACCGACTTCAAAAAAAGGAGGTTATCAATTCGGCCGGTATGTTTTTTTTATGTATGTACACCGATTACTCCGAGGTTTCTGAACCGATTTACGTGATTCTTTTTTTGTTCGATGCGGGATGGTGTCGAATTGGTCCCATAAAAATTTTATTCGGATAGGCCCAGTAGTTTTTATTTTATGAGCATTTTTGTCTGTATTTGTAAATGTTGCAAGTGCGAGTTTGAAGTCGGTTGTTTTTAACGCAGTTATCACTTGTTAGAACCATATTCTTCATGTAACTGTACGAGAAAGCTACTTCAAAATCTTTTCTTCTATTGCGTAAAATTTTCGCGTAGGTATCTATCACAGGTATCTATAGTTCAAGACAAGCTTGTCACACGTGGGCTGATAAAAGCTTAAAAGTGTGGTGTGGGAAGCCTTTATTATCACTATACTTATCGGCTTGAAACTTATACTTTTACGTGTAAATAACGTTTTACTATGTGACTATGAACACGGCTAAAATCTGTCTTCTACATCTATCCTCTTCATATTCTCAACGTGAAAGAAAGTTTGTAGGTAAGTTTGGTTACTGTTTCGCAAGAATAATTATTCGAATCCGCATGAAATTTTGTAGACGTGTAGTTTGTGTGTAGTCTCTACCAAATTTTTATTAGAGATTTGAAGACATATCAGCTTCGGAATTCGATCCGTTGACAAATACTAACAACTTATTTAACTCTGTTTACAGGAGAAACTATTTATTTAAAAAAATGCGTGCGTGTACTAGGTAGTGTACACACGTAAGAAGTAAAACTTCTTTATGACCTTATTTTTCAAAAAATAATTTACTATATATGCAACTTTACAGAAATACTCGTAACGGAAAAATGTCACGCGTAACGAAAAAATGTTACACAAAATTTTTTTCCAACCCCGATAAAGAAGTTTCACTTCAAAAAAATTGCGAAAAAATCACACAAAATCAATCAGCTCCAGACTACCTTAATAGCCGACCTTTAATTTAAGATGTCTTATCATTAATTACGAAAAATCATAATTATTTAAGCAAGATGATTCTCGTGTGTAATTATGCAGGATACTTGTTTGTACTTAGACATTAAAGTCGCCCTTCACCGTATTTCGTATCACGCGATTATTATAATATATACGGACATATATTTGCCTTGAAACTTTGTATTATCGTTATTTTTAATGCTATGAGAATAGGGAATCTTCTTTATAAAAATGAATCACCAAATATGTTGAGCGTAAAACTCGAGAACGGCTCGACCGATTCGGTTAACTTTTCATGTTTATGATAAAGCTTATGCTATAGCGACAGGTTCGAATGGAGAGGAAACACGAAAAGGGGGCAACTCTACAAACTGTTGGGAAGGCTAATTTCCAATACAATTATAAACAATACAAACTAAGTATATAAACAAATTCATAAAATAAATTGAAAAATAAACAAATATTAACCGCTGAAGATTGAATTTGAGAAAAAAATATTTAAAACAATATTTTTTGAAATACAAAATTTTGTCGTTTAAAATTCGTAAAAAAATATTTCTAAATGATCAATAGTATAAAACACAACACAATAAATCAAAATTCACACGGTAATCCGTCAAAAAGTAACAGTGAAAATTAACAGTTCAAAAATCACCGAAATAACTGTTATAACGTTACAAACCGGTACGTTATCTAACGGTGAAAGTGTTTTTTTGACTCACGATTTTCTCCAGCGTTTTGCATACAAGTGACGAAATAGTGAATGTTCTGTATTGTCTATGATTTATATTTATTTGTTATAGAGGCATCCTTGTAAGATTTGTTTATGGTAGGATCAATGTCACCTTTTTGTTTGTGCTAGTACTTTCAATATATATGTAAATACTTATTACTTATTAAGTTATTAGTATTGCAAATACTAATAGGCAAAAATACAGTGTTATCAAATAAAATAAGCGATGAAACCAAGCAAAGAAATTAATTATAATCGACTTCAACATAGGTAATAAAAAACTAAAGACTGTCCAATCTAATAAAAAATTGATTTCAAGAGGCGTTTAAAAAAACATATTTAAACTAAACGATCTCTAAGGTAAATAATAATAATAAATAATGATAATAAATAATCTAAATCTCTAACGTTTTTTAAAGCTCACGTTCGAATTATAGAATGAAACCAACGCAAATTAAGATTTTTTAAAAAACCTGGTCGAAAACAGAAAACAATCGATTACACAAAAATTATTTAAATTTCTAACAAGCCCGTGTCCTTGCCAAACAATAAAATAATAAACAAAATATAACACAATCAAAAGGCACCTGTCGTAGTTTGGACATACTTCCGCGTTTTCTACTTGCGTAAAATAAACCCTTTTATGGAAAACATAATTTTGATTGTATCTCGTTTATTAGTTAATTAATATTCAAATCATACAGCAGGTGATTTACCTAACCATATTCTAAATAGTTTTCCATAAAATTCATCGTTTCATTTAAAAATATAGGTACAAAACTCGAAGCATATTATTTAAAAAAGCATCTCTTATTTAATTTAAAAATACATTATTAAGTCAGTTTTTATTAAAAAAGTTTTTTACTAGGACCGTGCTAGGACTTTATAAGCTTCAATAATCTATGTCATTGTTGCATTTAATATTTTTTTATCTATATTTTAATGAACAGACTTTGTTCTCGAATCTTTCGTAATTTTTGGCGCGCTTATTGTATAGATTTGAAATCATCGCCAATAAAAACCCACGAATTCGAAAGTTGAATTCGTATTTTTTTGCGTGTGTGCGTATTCGGAAATCGGATATGCGCAAAAGAAAGTTTATTGACAATAACATTATCCTGTGTCCGTTTAAAGATTAAAAATAAGTATTAATATAATATTTAAATTCACCACAACAAATACATTTACCGTTAGTTTTATTGCTTTTTATATAAACACATCATATAATCAGTTAACGGTCGATAATTTATTCAAAACAGTTGACAAAAATAGCATGACGTATAATTGGGCCATTATCTCATTGATAAAAACTCTATTCGAAATCGAAAGCGAGACTTCGGAAGTAAAACGAAAGACGCTGTGATAAGAGTGAAATCGAGATGTAAACATTTGACAATATACGTAATTCAGCCGGCCATTTTATGATGAACTCTGCCGCGTATATTTGTGTACGTAACGGTTTGACGCGCGCGGTTCATTTTAAAATGGCCGCGCGTGTGATGGTGGCAAACATGTTAGCGCGACGGAAGCGGCCGAAGTTATCCGAACTTGTTCGTAAGTAGGTCACACGCACACATGGACAGAAACGCACACGCGTGCATTGACGGCGCGTGTATTTGTGTATTTTTTCGGTGCTTTCACATAACACGGATTTACGCAATATTTGCTTTTTATATTAGATTTTAATATATATTATGACTTTTGTGTTGTCCGTTCTCTTTCACGTTTTGTTATATAAGTGTGATAATAATTATTCATAACGTATTATCTATGTAAATGATTATTAGTAGAATTATTCATTTAAAATCCCTATAGACTCTACATAGATATAATGCATAGATAGGTATGAAATAGGTATAAGGTAATGAAGGTTTATTTAAAAAAATATGTTAGGTAGGTATCTATTTAAAAATAAGTGAGTCTAAACTAGGTACTATAATAGTATTTATCCACTAAAAATATGAAAAGGAAAATCCCACAAATACCATACACAGACCATAGATAATAGAATTCACAGAACTACCAATGCCAATTGCCAGTAAAACCGAACGCACAGAGAATTATCTGTGAAAAATAGTACTCGATTAAAATACGACATTGACCAAATTGCAATATACCGAGCTTAGGTATTGTGGCTGATATGTGTAGAATAAGTAATTGAAACGCATGGACTTCGTGCACGCGCTAGATTTTTCACGCGGTTTCGGCCGCCATCTTGATTTTTCAACAGGGTGTGGGAAAATAATCATTATTGGAATGAAAATTCTGCTTAAAATTGACGTGGTGTAACTTTTTATACGCAAATAATTGTTGATATATGTTCTAATCAAATTAATTATACATATTTTAATGGAACAGTATATTGTTTACAACATCGTAAATCGTTATTAAGCCTATTGACTGTTTGAATGAACCCACAACCTACATTTTTTAAAATTCAACATAAATCATATACCTACTTTTAAGTCTTGGTTTACGTAGAATTCGTATGCACTAATTTGGCAATATTAAAAATATCTCCATATAAAAAATACCAAACCATCAGAAATATGTTTATATTTTTATTACGTATATAAAAATAATAATTTACGACACGTATCACTAAGTTACGTAAAATCATTCACTGCTTTGCAATAAAGTGTTTTTACTCTTACAGGATTATATACTTTATATAAATATTTATAGAATATGATATTTATGTGATAAGTAAGATTATTTATTGAGTTTTAAAGATTTAATCAATATAGGCTACTAAATTTTCGTCTACACTTACTTTGTTGAATTTTGAAGGACTAATAGAAGATTGGACACAGAAAGTGAGAAAAAAATTACGCTATGCTAAGGAAAAATCTGCCAAATGAAACAAATATATTGTAGAAAAATCGTTTTTACCATGGACATTAAAGCTTCATATGAATAGTATTTATTGTCGCCAAAATTATTCGTTCGATATACACAACTGAATTTCCAGATTTATGACTTTCTACAATATTCTTAATTAAAGTCATGCTAAATAGTAGGTAGGTATGCTTTCTTTTCTTTTCTTTGTACACAGTGGTAAAGAACTTGAAGGTCAAATAAGAGACATGACAACTACCTACGTAATATTATCTAACGTAGTCATAACGTATCTCAGTGAAAACACTTTAGAATATAATTAATTTAGATATATAGAAGAGGAATAATGAAAATAATAAAAAATAACTTACAGTAGGTAGGTATAGACAAATAAATAAAAACGTACGTACGTATTACTTCACTTGATGCTAAATCAAAATTCTTGGTAACAATGTGTAATAGATATAGACATTCTTCTTTCTTCTCTATGTCTAGAAATAAATATTCTTTTTTAAGCTTCTTCGCGAATCAGTAATATGAGAAAAATAATTAGCATCGATGTAGGTAGATCACAGAACAGTAAAAACTAAAGTTATAGTTTTTACTGTTCTGTGAGGTAGATTATATAATCCAACAGGAAAATTGACAGATAACAAAATGACATCTGTCATTTTTCGCCACAGAGTATATTTGTAAGTGTCAGTTGTCATGCTCAAAATTAGGCAAGGCTTAGTTCGTGATTAATTATACTTTCACTTAGTAAAAGCACTTTCTTTAAGTTGAATAATTGTGCATTTATTTTAATACGTATCTTAACGGTGCCTCGCCCACATTAATTTTTGATTGCGAGATGTAATTTGATCGCATACGCCTATATTATATTTTGTTAATACAATATTTAACATTGCAGAATTTCATTTTCAATTCGATTCAGAGAAACTTAAACTAAATTTACAAATATTTCATAATACCTATTCTATGTACTTAAATAAATTTTACAAGATTCAACGTTAAAATAAAGTATTATAAGTAGGTATAAAAAATGTCTCGATAAAGACCTATCTTCTATAGTATAAAAATGAATCCCAAAAAGTGTTAGTGGTATAACTTGAGAACGGCTGAACCGATTTCGATAATTCTTTTTTATTATATTCCTTGAAGTACGAGGATGGTTCTTATGTAGAGAAAACGTAAATATGTACCACGGGCGAAGCCAGGGCGGACCGCTAGTAATGATATAAAAAAGCATAATTTACGCTCCCGCCATTGCCCACTAACTTTTTTTCTAAACGTCAATTGTCTATGACAGAAAAAAGCAAATGGCCGGTTAGAAGCTGTATCTATGGAATGCAAATAGCATTAAGTGGGCACCAATCAAATTGGGGCGCATCTGGTTAATAACTTTGAGTGCAACTGATTTGCGACATGGTTTTGTAACCGTGGGTGGTAAGATTTTTGTGAAGAGCTTACTGAAATTCTTAGTGTATAAAGACAAAGGATAGAAAATATTATAAAGACGAACGATACTAGACCTTAGGTAATTACTAAAAAAGTAGATAGATTTTATGTGTTAAAATGGTGAATAAATATTTTATCAATAAGGACTCGGTTTTTACCCGTATCTCCATATTCTATTGACATATATTATCTACGATAATTTAGCTTTACATATAGGAAAATAAAAATCTAGCTTTATTACCTACGAATTTATTCCACAAATAAACAAACATACAAAAATATTATTTTCCCCATATTGATGTATGTAAGCGCCAAAACAAAGGACTTGCAACTTTGTATTTATTATACGTATGTAATATGTATTATATACGCATATGTATAGATATGGTATACGTAATCAACTGAGCTAGGTCAGGTATTAGTTAATAATAGATCATGCATTGTTACGATGTGAATGAACGTACATTTGTGATATTTTTTTCTATATATGTTACGTTGCTATGGGTTACGACTTACGTGTAAGATCTAGGTTCTTATGAGTTAGATTCGCGTTTAGAGCTAGTTTGAAGTAGGCGGTAGTAAATTGGAAGTACCTACTAAATAGGTTATTACCTTAGGTAGTAGTATATATTAGAAATTACTTTAGTAATAGCACAGATAATATAATATTATACGTAATAGCAACTTTTGCGGTCCTTGAAGGTATTTTAATTAAAATAGCAATTTAGAGACAAATAAAAATAAGAACTGCATACTGTATTACCTCGACATAAATAAATGTGCACTATTCCTAAACATGTTTTAATTTCCATCCAAGGATAATGCCCTTCGTTGGGTTTTATATACTTCAATATTAAAACATTTATTAATGTAAATAATTTATTTAATCACTCTAACTGACTACATTATTTGAATAGTCATAAGTTGAATCAAAGCTGGTTTCAAGGTTATTTGGAAGACCTAATGCACCTAATAGTTAGCGCTTTACAAGTCTATCTTATAGACATTTCAATGTAGACATTAAGTAATAACTTATTTCGGGTCAGGAGTTCGTAATAGATAACAAAATTATCATTTAATACATTTAAAAATATACGTATAACGTCAAATACATTTTCCTTCAATTTTATTCGCGTGCCTTATTAAAAAAAAGTTATTAAATCCCGCGTTATTTAACGAACATCTTGAACCGGCAACCTCTTAACGTGTCATTAATTAAATTTATGAAAAAAAAGTAAATTCGAATTTCGAATTCACACGCCTTTGACGCAAGAATTCTAGAACCTTTAAAATCTAATCAAGGAAAATTTAAATAGCGAACGTTAAGAATCAAAGGCCTATAGCGGTGCAAAGAGTTTTCCCTTTTCAGCGCTTTTAAAAAAGTACTCATTAAGGTAGAAACCTACATACCACAAAAGGGTGTGGATGTGTGCGTGAACTGAGCACGTGTGCACACACGAGGCACGCACACATGCGCGCGCAGTGATGTAACGCGTTGACGCCTAGCAGACATTTTTTATGGGCTCTGACGCAACGTTTTTTATACGTATGTTAGGAACGTTTCATTTTGATGCGTTTTCCTTTCGGAATGCAGCTGCAATTTCTTTTTATATAATCTATTTATATATTGTAATTTATAACTTATAAATATTGTCTACCACTGAATTAAATTGGTGAACCATAGAATAGCATTAATAAACTATTTTTATTCTACTAAATGTAAAATTACGTTTGACAATGTTAATCATAGAAATGAATAGGCCAATTATTGTAAGCACTTCAATAAATTACCATTGAACATTATATTAATAAAACAATTTTCTTTTTCCAGGTAAGCATCGTTTTTTCACTCAAAACGGATAAGGTTTGACTGCATGTTACATCAAATGAATGGTAAATAAAATGTGATACTGTGTGAAACAGCCCTTATGATGCACACCAACACATACAAACAACTGCGTATAACTGTAAAGCAAGGCTGTACACAGACAAAACAAGGACAGGTCAACGCACTCTGTTGCCTTGCAGGAGCGAAACGGCAATACACTCTAACGCTTATGATAGAGTAGCGCGAACATACGTCACACGCTTCCGCCGCTCGGATGGGATTTTCTTGAAGCGCGACAAGGATGGCGCTATCGCGACAGGAAGAGACGGATGTATAAATATTATGTCTGTTATTTCATTTCCTTCGTTGTGATGCAATAGCAATTTACAGTATATATGCATCTATTTTGAGACAAAGCTTAATTATAATTAAAGTTTTTTCACGTATCATTTAAATATCAAAGTAGATAGGTAATTGTTAAAATCAGTTATTTATTATTTTACATTGATAAAATTCATTCATTAACGAAAGATTGAAGATTTTGACTTCAATAAACAATGTATCATCAACGCAGTAGTTATGGAAAAATGATATTCATACGCATCAAATATTTTATCAAGATTCATTTTAACTTTGTTCTTTTCATATTCAAATAGATAAATAAACTTTATCCTCATTAAAGGAATTGATAAAAACGCCATCTGTTATCGGATGGCCGAACTATCGATATTATGATTTATTGTAACTATCTCCGTGTCCTCATTTCCAAGCAGTTCTCGTTACATCGACTCATTAGCATTTTACAAACAAGCCATTCCGCAAATTGACTTGAAATTTATTTTGAGGAAAACTCGATGACACTCCCACTACGCACGTCCTACTTATATTTCTATGGAAATACAAAGTCTTTTGTGGACTTCAGCCTACCAGCGAAAAAATAGGTCCAAGACATATGCCAAACGGTGTGTCATTGAACTCAAAAAGCTGCCAAACGCGCGTCCCCACGAAAATAGACCTAAACGCGCGGCAACAGCACCCAAAATTGCGCCGACATATTTTCAAAACAGGGGCCATATTGAAAAATCCCGGCGCACACTTGCGACCTTTCGTTCGAAATGAGAATCAAAAGCACGCACACATGCACACCGCGTAAGTCGCAAAGGTAATGATTACACGAAGAAAGTACGTACGAGCTTTCCCTGTGTTGTGTTACACAATCTCGGAACTCTCTTTCCAACCGCACTTGAAACTAGCTGCGTCCCGTTCACACGTACTGTTATGTAATAACGGTTGTTGTTTAGCCGTAACATTTTTCTTTTGGAATCGCAACATAATAATCTGCAATTGCAGATCGAAACGGTGCGATAAAAATAATTAAAACACTGTTATTTTATTGCTTCTAATTACTATTACTTGTTAATGTTAATTATTCGTCTGCGGCTCTATTGCGATTAATCGTCGCTGCATTCAGGATTTTGAAAGAATCTCGTGTATAAATAAATGCATGTGCTTAAAACGCACCTCCCGATGCATACAGGCCTATACATATATACATGTTAACATAACGTGCCTGAGTGTGGGAGCGTACGGTAGTGTGCCTCGCGCCTGTTCATTTCCTAGTTGTTCCCTCGGTGGCCCGCTTGCAACATCGATGTGAGCGGGTCCTTATGAATTCCGCGCGCAATTCGAAATTTACTTTTTTATTCTTTTTTTTTAAGTGATGTGTAAGTGACCAGTTTTGTGTTGTGCTGTGCAAAGAGGTTCTGTGACGGAGGTTTGATATTATAATTAAAGGTTTACACAACTCGGCTACATTGAAAGTAAAGAATGATGTAATGTTATAGCAGTTGCATTGTGTTACGCGTTAATGAAGCTTTCTTCGAGACGAAATTTTAATTAATTTAATTGGTTAATTAGTGAGATGAGTTTCGTGCGAAATTCTTTCACTACGTTTGCTGTAAAAAACTAAATTCGTTAAGTTAATTGGGCAACGCTTCACATGCAGCGGGCATAATTAAAATTCGGGCTTTTGCGTAAATAACCAATTTAATGCGCGAAAATATAATTAATTGAAACTGTAATTACGTTTTAACGGGAGTTTTAAAGAGTAAAATAAATTTGGTGGTTATAAAAAGTTGTTAAACAGTGTTTCTTTTCAAACTGGTGTAAATTTAAAATGAATAATTTTAAAATTTCGTTCTGTACTCGATTTAATTACGAAAGTAGTCTTGGTCCGCGACTTCGTTCGTGTTTATGTTATAACTTTCTCTAATTTCAAAACAATCTTCTATACCTTTTTTAAATGATCTGTAAAATATTCTTTGTATGCTGCATAAGCGTAATATAATATGGGGCATCCAAAGTTACGAACCCGGGATCTATATAAAACACGTAAAATTCTTTTTTGTCGATAACTAGATAACATTTCAAAGAAATTAACAATAAACCTATTTATTACAATCAAAAAGCATCTTCCATATCAGCACTTGTATACGAAATTGCTATGTCAAATATGATAAAAGTTTTCAAGAACTATCAACTATAAAAAACATATTTCATAGAAGCCAACCGCTATGTACTATATGATATCTCGGTTACTATAAAACAGATAAACAATTTACGAGCGAATCGTTGCGACACATAGTGTGTCACAATTACTTAATGTTTACCCATGGAGTTTTATCTTTTATGTAGTTTAAAATGCGTCAATATTTAAGGTAGCAGGTTCGATTCGTGGTACATGTATTATTTTTATCTAACGGTAGTTACAACTGCATATTTTTATCAAATGTTATCACGACTATAACATGTTTTATTTAAATTGTAGTTAATTAGTAGTTAATTTTAGAGAACAGCATACAGTATAAACCAATGAGAATAAATAAAAAAAAGGTTTTATGTGTCGAGCACGTGTCAGAAGTGAAACTTGTTTGGTTCAAAGATATCAAGTCGCCTTACTCCACGACGTGACGGTATTGCCATAATTTCTACTTTAACTACAACTAATTAGTATAACTAACTAACTAACTAACACTCCGAGTTATAGTACTAAATTAGTAATTACTAGTGGGTCAATGAATGACCCATGTTACCGTGACTGTGCCAATTTCCGTCAATACCAAAACTTATCCAACATCAAAACGAAACAATACGAAAAAATGTAATTTAACAACTGAATACTGAACAAACCTAGCATACAACTAACATTGTTTAAAATAATATAAAAATCCGTCCATTATGAAATAAAAAATTGAAATGAAACGCCAAAAAAAAAAAAATTGAAAAGAACACAAAAAAGGCATTTGAATACAGAATCTTTCAGTTCAAACTAACAATGCATGAATTTCTTTACGAGTTAGTGAAAAATGGCCCGTTCACAGTGGAAGCGTTTCATTATGCCCATCTCTCTCTATTTACTCAAAAAATACACCACTAGAAAGAGACAAACGATTATTGTTAATACTATAATGGTTGACCTATTTTCTGCCACGTGGCTAGATTGAAAAGCTGCTGTAATTTCCTTTAAATCGTTTCGAGAGTTCTTTTATTACAACTATATGGGATTTATATCATTTTAATTTAATAATCGCGAAGTAACTTTTATCTCATTGAGATGATGGATTTCCTCGTATAAAGATTTAAACGACTTGTCATAAAACTAGTGCTTAGTGCATTTACTGTTTGTGACGTGAAGCTTCTATAAAGTTATATTCATATAGACAATCATTCATTTTTATATATATTGAACGGTGCAGTGGAAACCATCTAACTGTAACGATACACGTATCACGATGAAACATACATTCGACAAATCCGCATTGTGATACAGAAACAACGATATGTATTACTAGCTGTGCCGCGCGGTTTTCGGCAAAATCAAGTATTCCTATAACTCATGTGTTATTTTGATGTATAACCATTCTATACTTATACTTATAATATTATATAGCTGAAGAGCTTGTTTGTTAGAACGCGCTAATCTCAGGAACGATTTGAAAAAAAGTCAAAATTATTTTAGTGTTAGATATCCCATTTATCGAGGAAGGCTATAGGCATTATCATGCTAAGACTAACAGAAGCGGGGCAATGCGGGTGAAACCGCGGGGCGCAGCTAGTAAGTAGTATTACTGTAAACTTTCATCCAAATCCTTCCTTCATCCTTGGATTGATACGTGGAGAGAACCCTATATAAAGGTTATTAAACACTGGCTTTTTGAAAACACCGTTATTTCCTAAACACTTTGCACTAATTAGAGTACTCTAAAACATTACAACGTTAATCATTCATAATAGAAGTGAAATTGAGAAGTGGGTCGGTTATATCAGGCGCGATGTAACTAAGTTAAAATGTAGCCAATGTTTTGCTTTTCAAACTTAATTTCAAATACTCTCGAGAATTCTGTTATCCTAGCACCATTTTGAAAATATATTTTCGAAAATAGGTACATCTTATAAATATTTTTTAGTTCTATGAAGTGCTGATTTTTACTGATTATTAGTGCATCTTGCGATCAGTCATAAATTTGACTTGAAAATTAAAACTAAAATATTTAATTAAAGATGCATCCATTTATTAGATAAGTTTAAATGTGATGACATTCCAATGAATATTAACAACAGGTGCATTTCACATTTGTTTTTGATCGATTTTTTCAAAGGCAAGTAGTTATTTGATTGCTTATATTTTATAAATGGTTCTTAAACTATGACTCTCTACACTCTTAAAACAACCATTATATTAATAAGCTTTATGTACCAACAAAAGAAAAACACATAGGTAATCGAAATACATATTTTTGCACGCGGGTTCCGCAGGTGATACCCCGCGACACAGCCAATTTACAAAATTACTAAATAGATACAAAATAAAGTTTATCTGCAACTTAAAATAGATATAAGCGCCATCTACCGGTAGCAAATATACCTGTGACCTCAAACTTGAATTCCAAATAGGTCAGCATCGAGGTCATACCCTACATTTTGGGCTAGCTCTCGAATGGCCCTAATCTGACCTCTTTGACCTTGGACACAGTTCATGGGCGTTCTGAAAATTTTCATGACCTCCCGTCCCAGTTTATTTATCCAGTTATCAATATGGTATTTCCATAGGTTCCTTATTTTAGTATACTTAGGTATGCTACGAAACATTTATTTGATGAACTTGTTTAACAAAATAATAAGAGATATATCTGTTACTAATGGTAGAGAGAGGAAATATTTAATTATATATTCAATACTACTTAACTGAGGCTAGTCATATATATGTACATATAATTTGACACATCATTTTCAAGTAGACAAAAATAGTTCTTACATAATAAGAAAACTTAATATGGTTTGCAATTCTTGTTAGGCCAAATGTCAGTGTGGATTTAGTAAGAGTATGGAATCAATTTTACTACATAGATTTGAATTTTAAACACTCTATTGTTTCAATTTAATAGAGGCAAAATGGTAACAGCATAGGATTACCAGTTTATATTTTTTAACCGACTTAAAAAAAAGGAGGAGGTTATCAATTCGGCCGGTATGTTTTTTTTTATGTATGTACACCGATTACTCCGAGGTTTCTGAACCGATTTACGTGATTCTTTTTTTGTTCGATGCGGGTGGTGTCGAATTGGTCCCATAAAAATTTTATTCGGATAGGCCCAGTAGTTTTTATTTTATGAGCATTTTTGTCTGTATTTGTAAATGTTGCAAGTGCAAGTTTGAAGTCGGTTGTTTTTAACGCAGTTATCACTTGTATATTATGTTATAAGTATCAAAGCAAACACCTACATATTTTAAATGTTAAATATATTTTTCTATAAACCTTACAACATACGACACGAAATAATATTATCTTCTATAATATTATATAATCATTCATTTCCTTTTAGATCGATATTTTATTATTTCAATCGAATAGCTCTTTTAAAAGCAACCGTCAACTTCGTTACAAACCTCTGTGTTTAGAATATTCACGACTTATTATAAACTTTTCTGAGAATAACTTTATGATAAACCGATAAATAGTATTAAAATTATTCTGGAATAGTCGCGTTATTTTTAATTTTAAAAATGACTTATAACAGTTTAGTTATAACAAACATAGAATAGTTTTAAACATAGTCAAATTTAACATTGTTATTATTTTTTATTTAGAATATCTTTTCAAATAAAGTCATTTTTAGTACATATTTCATTTCAGTACATATAACAAGAATATTATAAAAAAATTGTATTTCTGACGAAAAAAATTTAAAACTGTCACTATCGTATTCATATTCCTTTAAATATCTAAGTTCTCAGCCAATCATCGCGCCAGGATCCACAAAATGGCCGAGCGTCGTGAAATGTTTAACAACAAGTCAAACGACAACGTAACTAGACAGTTACATAGCCAGACATTACTTGATATCACCGATTACGCAACATGCCCGCTACATGAATCGTAAACGCGATTATAACGATCTATAACTAGTTGGAACACGCTGCTTCGCTCGCTGTGTCTAAAACTTAAATTATATAGTAAACCTTTCCAAATTCTATTGATTACAAAGACAACATCAAAATCCGCTGCGTAGTTTTAAAGATCTACGCATACATAGGAATCGCAGGGATCGACCTTGTTATATACTATGTAGTGATTAACTAGCTGCAACCCGTGGCTTCGCGTGGTAATCTAGACTATATATCTGTACTAAACATATAAATCCGAATAGCTGTTTTTGCGTAAAAGAGTAACAAATACATACTTACGAACCTTCGCATTCTACGTATCCTATCCTACTAATATTATAAATGCGAAAGTTTGTGAGGATGTGTGTGTTTGTAATTGTAACTCTTTCAGGCAAATACTACTGAACCGATTACAATGAAGCACACATATAGAGGGTAACTTGGATTAACACATAAAATATGTTTTATCCCGGAAATCCCACGGGAACGAGAACTATGTGGGTTTTTCTCTGAAAACGCGGCCGAAGCCGCGGCCGGAAAGCTAGTTTATAATATTAGTAGTAAAATAGAGCGTTGACCTAAATGTTATTCTATCAAAACATCACAAGGAATATAAAAATAGTATCTAGTCACAGACCTAACGAAAATACATAATAAATTTCATAAAAAAACCGTCAAGCCCAGAGGAATTTGCAACTACTAAGTTGACACTAGATAAAAGCAAAAATTAAATATAGAGTATCTACTATGTATAATGCTTTCTTATATATATTGTAGTTTTCTTCTACTAAAATAATATTTGAAAACGGTCCTGTAGTTTTTGAAAAAACTAACGTAAAATAGGGCTTCTTGCCTACAATCGGGTCAGGTACTTCAGTGTGTTTTACAAATGGTCGACAATTTTCAAAGATTAGAGTATTTATACATAATATTATAAGCTCGTACATAGTAAATTCACTTAGGAGATATCGTAATTCGCAAACATATTCAATCCTTTAAACTATTGTTGATAAATAAAAGATCTATTTATTTAAATTAATAAAAGAACGCGAGGGGTCCTTAAGAACCCCTCGGCCTTGAATAGGGCATTTGAGGCCAGTCTAATATAGAACCAATCTTAACACGGTCAATGTGTCACTATGACTATCTAAACATATGAGTCGTAATTTGCCTGTAAAACATACAAATCTAAGTATTAAAGAAGATAAAATGCATACTTAATTTAGAAAATAGGAAAGTAAATCAAGCTACAGTTTATATTTTACAAGCATATTTCACCTAATTTTAATTAATTACCGACTAAATAAACGAGCTTTCGGAACTGTCAAATGTGGTGACGCGCCATCTAGCGTCGACTAGCGGAACCAGGCAGCGGTAAGCTCCGCGCAAGAATTCCAAGAATTCAAACAAGCGCGCATGCCGGGGGAATTAATGAACTCGGATGGTGTCCCTCACCTGCTTCCCCGCTTCCGCAACTCGCCGGCAGATGGCGCTAAAATTAATTCGCTCAGTAGGACACTGACCTGAGCATTATGTCAGACGAGCAGACCTAATAATAGTACATGATGTATCTACAGTACATTGACTTATTTATTTTTCCGTGTTGAAATAAAACTTTATCGTCGTTTTATTGTATGTTTAATGTTTAAAATTTGTACTTAGAACACTTAATTAATAATTACGTAATACACTTTAATTATAGCACAGACTAATAATAATATACTACGTATACAAATTATAGATACATATTTGCGGTTATTTAAAAATAGAAATATGAATATTATTTATATATCAATTGATTTGTTATTTATAACGAAAACCAACATTTAATAATTTTTAACATTAAAATACACAACATTAATGTATGACTATAATAATGATAATGTAACATAGTATAATATCCTTGTAGACGTGTTCTAAATATATAGTTAGACATATAAAATAAATAATTTTATATACATAATATATATTACTTCACATATATCTAAATAATAATCTTAACCTATATAATCTTTCATTTTCACAATATGACTATAATATAGACTTTGAGAAAAAATACTTACAAAAGAGAATAACAAAGGCCTAGGTAATTTAGGCGTCTAGACTCTCGACCTAAACTAGATAATAAAATGTGGCCCTAAAATATGTCCGATAGAATAATAGTAAATAATCCAATCTTTTGTTTTAGTTATTTTTTGTTTTTTTGATTTATATTCAATGTAATATCACTACATAGTATAAAACAAAGTCGCTTTCTCTGTCACTATATCCCTTTGTATGTTTATATCTCTAAAACTACGCAACGGCTTTTGATACGGTTTTTTTTTATAGATAGAGTGATTCAAGAGGAAGGTTTTAGACAAAGCGGGCGAAGCCATGGGCGGTAAGCTATCTAACATCGAAAGAATTTTTCAAATCGGACATTAGTTCCTGAGATGAGCGCGTTCAAACAAACAAACTTTTTAGCTTTATTACATTAAGTTCGTAGGTACATATATAAAAAATCAGGAAGTTTTGTAATTAACAAGTCAAATATTTGTTTATCGCTGAGCAAAGTCAGGTTGAATGACTAGGGGCCATCCATAAAGTACGTCACACCTAAAGAGGGGGGGAGGGGGTCGACAAAGTGTGACATGGTGTGACAAGGGGTGGGAGGGGTCCTAAGTTTCGTGACATCACATTTCAAAATCTAGAGGTCCTAATCGCGTAATTTGAAATATAAATTAAACTTAGATTACAAAATAAAGTACAGATGGAGCATGACAACCGCCCGTCGCCCTTGTCAAAGAAAATACGAAATCAAAAGCAAATACGTCGCTGCACCAGTGCTATAGCGCATATAGTGTCATGCAATACGTCAAAAAGGGTTTGCAATTTTAGTAAAAAAATGCTGTCTTGTGATAATAAAACGCTGTAAAATTTGTTCCCGAAAACAAAAAAAAAGATGAAACATCGTTTCACAGGTTTTCTGTAGATTATTTGGCTGATTTATTTCTTTATACGAATAATAATTTAACAGATATGAAGGATTTTGAATTCCTTCAACGTATGTTGCCAGTATTTTGAAAATGAATTTGCCATTTTTATTGGTAAAACGGTAAATTGGTTATAAGATCTTCAGGGTAATACTGTTGGATTTTTCGATCGTGAATGTGATTATTTGTATAGTGCACTAAAGGTTCATGATCATTACTAGATTATTTTAATAAGCATAATACATTATTTTGTTACTTTTATAAAGCTTAAAAACGTCATAGTCGTTTTCGCTAGCGATTTAATTTATGTGAACTCCATGATGGATATGATGAAAATAAAATGTCCCGTATTCTCGACTAAAAACTATCGCTATTCGCATTCATATATTTTGAAAAATAAAAAATAATATAATTATTATAGATAATATTGAAACTCTTTTATTTTTATTTTTATGTGATTTATTTAATTAAAAATTGAATATAATTATTTTGTCCATATATAACTTTAGTAGGCAGATACTTTATATAATAAAATAATTTTTACAATATTATAAAAAAATATCATAAACCCGAAATTATATTAAAATAAAAATTAAAACTTGACTGCTAATTTATGTATATAGCCTACGTCACTACCGCCACTAACATAATAATTCAGATGATTGCAATGAAGCCTCACATCTCAAAATCGGTGCAACGGTCAAGAAATATTATACATACATAAACTCGAAAAACATAACCCTCTTTTTTCCGTAGTCGGGGAAAATTTGGGAAATTTTTCAATATCCGGTAACATTACACGCACACAGAAGCACCGTGTACACGTACAGCGCAGCGGCGCAATGACAGCACACATAGCATTCGGTTTAGTTCGGCAACGCTCCATCTGTCTTTTATTTTGTAATCTAAGAAATTAAACTAAAAAATATGTCCAACTCTATCTTTAGGGCAATACGGTTTAAATTGTTTTGTTGACAATTTATTAATATATTAATTCATTAGTTTATTTTTTTGTTATTGTTTCAAATATTTGATTTCATAAAAAAGTACTTAATTTAAATGGAAATAAAACTATTTTGAAACTGCTGTTTTAATTTAATAATTTTTCGATGTTAAATTGCAAAACATATTGTGACGTCACACTAGGGAGGGGGGGGTCTTAGAAATGTGACCACCTGTGACAAGGACGGGGGGGTGCTCAAAAACTCATGAAATTTGTGTGACGTACTTTATGGATGGCCCCCTAGTATTACACACATTGTTAAAACAATGAATCAATTTAAACTTAAATATAATTTTAATCAATCATTGATGTCTATTTAAATTATCATTAGAGTTAAATTTGCATAGAAAAATAAATTGAGAAATATATCTCGATTTCTAATCGCATGGATCTATCGATCATTGTGTGACAAATCGTTGTTTGTAATTGATCTTGGATTAATTTTGGAACGAGTTGACTGACTTTGAAATAGTGGCATATGCGTATATAATTATTCTATACTAAAGCTGAAGCGAGTTTGTTTGAACGCACTAATCTCAGGAACTAACTGGTCCGATTCGAAAATTTCTTTTGGTGTTAGGTAGCCCATTTATCGAGGAAGACTATATGCTATATAATATCATCACGCTAAGACCAACAGGAGCGGAGCACATGCGTGTAAAACCGCGGGGCATAGCTAGTTGTTCATTTTCTAACTCATTACAATTATATATGTGTTATATTTTTGACTGTAGTGTAAAAGGCTAAATGATTTTTAACACGAGATTAATATCTAATATTCTAATATCAAATCTCTATTATATACAGGGTGTAATCGTTAAGTGTGCACAGGCGATTATTCCGTAACTATTACAGATATCAAAAAACTTTAAACTTATATCGAAAGTATTTAACCTAATGAGTAAAATGGCCATAATAAATTTTTAAAAATAAAACGAGAAATATCTAAAAAATTAACTTGAAACCCTCCCATACATTTAGTATGAGATACGAATATCTCATGTACATGGGTTGATCCAAAAGTAATGATAATCAATATTAAACAAGGTCATTACAGTTATAATAATTATGTAGTTCTCTAGATAGTCTTCTAACTAGAAAATATACTTCAATATTTTTTTTCCTAAACTTAAAAAAAAAATTTGACTTCATCCACAAAAACCCCTCCACGCGGCCATTACTTCGCTGTCGTCTTAAAATAATTTATTGCTAAGAAAGTGTTTCTTGTGCCGAGGAAAGAGATAAAAGTAAATAGGAGCTAGATCTAAAAAATAGGGTAGGTATTCAAGCATTTGGAATGCCGATTTTTGAATGGCAGCCATCGCAACTGACGCTTTGTGATCTGGTGCGTTGTCTTGGTGAAACAGCGTTCAGGTCCGCAGTTTGCCATGTCTCTTTTCCTTACTAACCTACCGCAATCTTTTAATTTGGTCTGTTTAGTAAGAGCCCAATAAAGTGGCTACCTTTTTAAAATATTCCACCATAATTATTTCTTCAGCGTCCCAAAAAACTACCGCTTTAATCTAACCTACTGATTTTCACTTTGAATTTCTTCATCGTCATTTTGGAAGCTCGCATCCAGGACATTGATTGTTTTTTGGTTTCAGCATAAACATGGTGAACTCGGGTAACGTCCATGATCACAAAACGTGACAAAAAATTATCCTGATATCATGAAAAATTTAGAAATTTACCCTCTACATGTCGAATCGTTGTTTCTTCTTTTCGTCGGGAAACATTCTGGCACGCACGGTTCACATTCAAATTAATGTAAATAATTGGAAACGTGGCCTGTTGATATGATTTTTTTGTGATTACTTAGTGAATACATGAGCAAGCAAAAAACATTTATTTTATATTTTTATATGCACAGGAAATACCCAATTATCATTACTTTTGGATCAACCTAGTACATTTAATATGAAAGATTTTAGCTTTTTCTTTCTTTTTTTGGTTTTCTGCTTTAATTACTTCGCAAATTTGAAGGGAAGTTCATTTACAAACTGTAAATAGAGCTCCTCATTGTATTGCACAATGAGGACATCACTTCGAAAATCTGCTATGAATACAAAATGTATGGGAAATAAAATGTATGGGAGCGTTTAATGTAACATTTTTGGATATTTCTCGTTTTATTTTTAAAAAAATATTATGGCCATTTTACTCATTAGGTTAAGTACTTTCGATATCAGTTTAAAGTTTTTTGGTATCTGCAATAGTTACGGAATAATCGCTTGTGCACACTTAACGATTACACCCTGTATATTATAAAGGCGAAAGTTTGTATGGATGTATAGATGTTTGTTACTCTTTCACGTAAAAACTACTGAACCGATTACAATGAAATTTAGCACACATATAGAGGGTAACTTGGAGTAACACATAGGATAGTTTTTATCCCGGAAATCTCACGGTAACGGGAACTATGCGGGTTTTCCTTTGCAAACGCGGGCGAAGCCGCGGGCGGAAATCTAGTATAAAATAGATTTGCCTAACTTATGTGAATTTTGATAATTTAAATCAAGAAATTGATTTTTATCTTATATAACTAGATGTTTTTATTTATTCCATAATGACTTATTTTGCTCGTTATTTGCTTCGAATCTAGGACATCTCACTAACTCTAATACATAAAACATTAGCCGATGAACTGACAAAAATAGAGCAAACAAAGTTGTTCTTCTTATTAATATTACCTATAGGAAATAAAGGTTCATTTATAGTATTACTAGATTTGAGCCCCCGGCTACGCCCGCGGCTTCGCCCGCGTTTTCAAAGGAAAACCCGCATAGTTCCCGTTCCCGTGGGATTTCCGGGATAAAACCTAGCGTATGTGTTAATCCAAGTTACCCTCTATATGTGTGCTAAATTTCATTGTAATCGGTTCAGTAGTATTTGCGTGAAAGAGTAACAAACACACACACACACACACACACACACACACACACACACACACACACACACACATCCTCACAAACTTTCGCATTTATAATATTAGTAGGATTAGTAGGATTCCATGTATTTATTTATATATTTTTTATCTTTGGGAAACAAACAATACAATATATCTTATAAATAAGAGATAACAAACCATACACATATCAGCAAAGTTTCCACTAAAAATAAGTTCTTAAAAAAAAAATACACATTCAGTCACAAACAATCTACTTGAGGATACAAATAAATATAGAAATAACAAGCAAGTTAAATTCACTTTCCAGTGAATTAATAAAAAGAATTATATATCTTAAATTATTTTAATTAAAAAGTAAAATTACAATATACGTGTTATTATGAGCACGATGCTTCACAATATGTTTTTATTCTAATATTATAATTTAAAGGAATAAAACGTTCTCACGAACGAAAGCACACCGTCAGCGCTTCACATTACATATAGCGTAGGGTTGTCACATAACTAGCATGAATACAATTCAAATATCATATCAATGTTACTATTTATTTCGAACTTTGGTTTTGTATGTAATCAAATATTTAAATAAATAAAAAAAATTAATTACAATAAATATTTATGTAATCAAATAAATATTTATTGTAATTAAAGTTATAAAGTTTATTTCTTAAATATATAATTATTGTGTATTTTTTAAATACAAATATGTATTTGTCTATTTATTAATTCCACTTATCGCTTGTTATATAAAAAATAATATGAAGTCTTTCTTTAATAGTATTGTTTGTTTAACTAAAACGATTACTCATAAGTCATAATGGTCACGCAAACATACCTCATGGGCGTAACTAGTATAAATTTACATCAACATGTAACAATAATCCAACAATGATTAAAACACGATTTAACTCATTTGAATACAAAAGAAAGTATTCAATTACAGAGACAACAATTAAGTATTGAATTCGATAAAATAACAATACGAAAATGTATCGGCTGTAAGTGCGGTTAAGATTTCTGGGGTCAATACTCTGAGTTTGGCAACCGCTGAACTTTGGTACGGTCCACTTGATAATAGATGGCGCTGATTTAAAAAAAATGTTTGAAATAAGGAACCTTTTTTTGTAGATGATAAAATAAACCATAATGTTACGTATACTAGTAGTTTATTATCAAATAGTACTTACGTTTATTAGCACAAACAAATTAGTTATGTATTTACAATAAAGATAATATTAAAAATAAACAAGCGTGGTCTTTGACCGTAGTAATGACCTTTTGGTGTTTCTATTTAATACGAGATGGCGGTAATTTTATATCTATTTTTGATATTATAAATAATAAGTATTATAAATTAGTTTATATCTACTATATTGAATACGTATTGAAACGATAAAATATTTTAAGTATCATTTTGGTCTAATATTAGTATTTTGTTTGTTTATATCTTAGTTATTTTGTCCCATTTTTATTTTAAAGTACTTAAAAAAATATTACTCACTTATTAAGATGTATTTCCATGCTTTTCGTATACAATTTGAACTTTTAAAAATTAGTTCACCGCTACCGTCCAATAGATGGCGCTATCAAAAAAAGGTTCATGTCTAAGTACCGCACAGATCGTTGCTCCTTCCCTCGGTTATTGGTCTCAGATGATTATCAAGTGTTTTGACACAAAAAACGTAAACCGAAAGTGTCAGGTCTAATTTTTCGTTATAAGACGCATTGGCACTGACTCACACATCCTTGTGTCGAGATGAATTGATTTTTACTGGTATTTTATGTTCTTAAATTGTATGAGAGATAATTAGATGAATAAAAGTTGAATAATTTTGGGATAATTTAAACTACGTTGTAGGATTTTATACTTATCTTGATTTTGGGAGAGGGAAAAACAAAATTCGTATTTCGCAATTTTTGAAGACGTTACGTCATTTTCATTCCTAATTCCTTTGACTTTTTACATATTTTTTTTATATAAATTTGAATAATTATATAATCTATATAAATCTATTATGACGCAATGAATATAAATGTACCATTATTAGGTATTTAAAGGCGTTTTATAATACTTTTAATAAACGTGAATATTACTTTCGTATTTCAAAAGATTTTCCTCAAAAAATAAAATTAATTCATAACTTCATTGATGTATTCAAAATATTAATTTATTTTCTATATATTATTTATTACAAATATTTTCTCACTATATAGGTTCATTAAATATTAGTGTTTGATACCAATACTAAATAAAATTGATTGAACGTTAGTCACAGTTCGTTGACCTTTAATTATTGTGAAACATAATAATTACACAGAATTTTGTTTGAGGAAAAATTTGTTTGTCATCAATTTGTTCGATCATACCACCTTGCTTTTTGTATCGGTAAATCAGCTATTATATATTTTAAATATATCTATACTAATATTATAAAGCTGAAGAGTTTGTTTGTTTAAACTCGCTAATCTCAGGAAGTACTGGTCCGATTTGAAAAATTATTTCGGTATTAGATAGCCCCTTTATCGAGGAAGGCTATATGATATATATTATCTCGCAAAGACCGACAGGAGTGGAGCAATGCGGTTAAAACCGCGGAGCACGGCTAGTCCATACTAATATTATAAATACGAAAGTAACTCTGTCTGTCTGTCTGGTACTCAATCACGCCTTAACTTCTGAACCAATTTGCATGAAATTTGGTAAAGAGATATTTTGATACCCGAGAAAGGACACAGGATAGGTTTTATCCCGGAAATCCCACGGGAACTGCGCGAGCGATGCCGCGGGTGGAAAGCTAGTGTTGAATATAAATGTAAATTCTGTTGCCATGCGTCTTTTATTTCACAAAACATCAACCTACTTTTATTTGAATAGCTCACAAATGAAGTATTTTAAATGAATTCAACATTGTAAATAGAAGGTGATTTTCTTTCAGAACCGTAAATAATTTGTTCGCATTTGCGTAAAATATTTTTTATCTATACTAATATTATAAAGAGGAAAGGTTTGTAATTATGTATGTATGTATGGTTTTCACGCATAAACTACGGGACCGATTTCAAACTTTCACCATTAGAAAGCTGCATCTTCACTGAGCAACATAGGCTAGGTTTTATCCAGGAAATCCCACGGGAACGGGAACTATGCGGGGTTTTCTTTGAAAACGCGGGCGAAGCCGCAGGCGGAAAGCTAGTAGTAAAATAATTATCATTTTGGCTTTTGGGTTTCTGTTCGTATCAAAATCGGTCAAGCAATTAGGGAATGCGGAAGTAAAATGAAATTTATAGGCAAAATAAGGATAAATCTGTATGTTTATAACAAACTATATTTGTTTTTTGCTTCGTTTTTCGTATAAATTAGAACCTGCAATATATTATGAACTAGCGGTCCGCCCCGGCTTTGCCCGTGGTACATATTTCGCAATAAAAGGTAGCCTCTGTTCTTTCTCAGGGTCTAAATATTGTTTGTGCCAAATTTCATCAAAATCGGTAGAGAAGTTTAAGCGGGAAAGCGTAACAGACAGACAGACAGAGTTACTTTTGCATTTATAATATTAGTAGGAATTAATGAGGCATCTATTAATATCTTTGCATACGTTTTAAGTTTAATTATTTATGAACATTACTAATTGATGTATTATTATAATTACTACATATTTGGACGTGCAAAACATTACTGTCATTTTCGGTGTCAGTCCATGAATAGACAATGAAAAATACTTTGCGTTATCTATGAATTGCTTTACGTCACGTGGTAATCTGTCTCGCTTGCACGCACATAAAAAGCGATAATTGCCTCTCACTCTTACTATAAATAAAACGCCGGCCGGCAGCCGGTTCAATGACCTCCGAAATTTCTTGAGGTCAACGAACGACCGCGTAAGTTCATTGTACGAGTCGATTCATGTTTGACGAATATACCTCTGGTTTTCTTATATATTTAATGTAGGAAAAAACGTATTTTTAGGAAATTTTTTAGTAGTACAAAAACGTGAAATGTGTGAAATACATATATATTTCAAGAAATTCGCAGTTTGTTGTTATTTCAAGACATAACTAGAATAATCGTGCTATAGAGTTCTCATTCACCTAACCTAACTTCTAAATTTATTTTCCATATTTTAGCTTATTAGCTTATTCTAGGAAAAGTATATTTTTAAGTAAAATGTTTAAGTAAATCCTAATAATTATTAACAAATAAATCACGCAAAATATCCATCAACTAAAGAATACAAATTCGTTACTATGATTAAAGCCATACAGTATACAGTATACAGTTTAGTCATATAGTTTTACCATTTTCCAATACCTTTAAAAATACTACGAAATTCCAATAAAGTCAATAAATATAATATTTTCCTTAGAAGGCTCTATCGATAGAGATAAAATTGAACAAATTGAGTTATTCTTTATAAGGAATTCGGATATTTTAAAACAGTATTTCTGGAGCTTTAATTATAGGAAAACTTCCTAAAATGGACCAGGAGGATATCTTGAGAAGTATTTTTTCTATAAATAATCAGGAAATTAATTAAAATTATGAATTGAATAACGCTGAATATAAATTTTACCAACGCTTTAACTTTATAGTAAATGGAGAAAATCCATACTTCCATACTTAATATTATAAATGCGAAAGTAACTCTGTCTGTCTGTCTGTTACTCAATCACCGCCTAAACTACTGAACCAATTTGCATGAAATTTGGTATAGAGATATTTTGATACCCGAGGAAGGACATAGGCTACTTTTTACCCCGGGACATAGGATAGGTTAAAACCTATCCTATGTCCCGTGATAAATCATGGAAATCCCACGGGAACGGGAACTATGCGGGTTTTTCTTTGACTGCGCGGGCGAAGCTGCGGGCGGAAAGCTAGTGTGTAATAAAATAAATATTATTGTTAAATACTTTTGGTATGATACAGCAATCATATGATTATTTTTAAATTATTTCAAACGTTCCATACATTCTCTCTCTATATAATATAACAAAAAATAGACGTTTATTTTTATATCCACAGTATAATTTAGCGTCTATTTTCGGATATCACTATAGCAAAAATTATCAACATTTAATCATCAATTTAGACATAACAAACCAATACATAGTCACTTTTACATCTATAATATATTGACTTAGATTTCTCAATTCCTTTAGCTCAGCCTTTCTTTCTAGTTCAACATTTCCTTTTACATATTTTCCAAAGTAGCCAAAACCGCGGGTTTAAACTAGCCAAAATTCCCTTTCAAAGGTGAGTGACACATCAGCGAAGACTCGTAACTAGGGTGAACATAATATTTGACGAATCATCAAGTTCATTCAACTACATTGGTGAACATTTTTGCAAGTATTTTGTACTGAAAAATAATTATCATGGTCACTTCTATGGTATCTTATCAAAAAATAGTTAATATAAGATATCATCAGACTTTACATTACACTACATATCAAGCCATTCCGGAGGTTGTTACAGACATATAAAAAATACAAATCCCTTTAGGATACTTTTTACAATTAGGATACAATAATTATTCCAATCATAAACTACCAACGTATTAAAACACAGCCCAATCGCTCTACTAATTTTTGATATAGCAACAAACATCTATCTTTTATCCCAAACTACATACCATAGAAAATTATAGTAGTTATTTATTATATAAATACTACTTGGACCCGCAGTTTTGCCTGGAAACATGTTAAAAAGTATATGCTAATACGGACAATAATCTATCTCTGTACCTAATTTCATATATTATGATCCTGTTTTTGAGTGACAGATAAACGAACATCCACACAAACTTTCCCATATATTTCTATATGATATTTTAAATGAAATACAGTACTTGAAAGGATATTTAAAATTGCTTTATAGTTGTTCACAGCTCAATATATACTGGTCAATTTTTATTTTGGCGCAGTCAACTCGCTTGCGGTCGGTGACCCCATGCGTTGTAATTTTTGAACGAACGAATTTATGAATCGAGATATATTTATAGGAAATTATTGTATTTTTAGATAATTAAATATAGTTTGGGTATGGGTAAAATACTGAAAAATATATTTATTAAAATTATATCTATATAAAAACGCGGATGGAAAATTAGGGAAATATTATATACAGTACTTAGCACGTTAATTTCTTCCTGGGTATTACGAAGTTGTATCAAAAAACACTTTGGCCATCCTAGGTAAAAATTAAAACAGCATAATGCTTTATATATTTGCCTAGCTTTCCGCCCGCGGCTTCGCCCGCTTTGTCTAAAACCTTATAAATTATATACTAAAACCTTCCTCTTGAATCCCTCTATCTATTACAAAAAACCGCATCAAAATCCGTTGCGTAGTTTTAAAGATTTAAGAATACATAGGGACATAAAAAGCGACTTAGTTTTATACTATGTAGTGATACTACCTAACACACGTAACTTCGTCTGCTATCAAAATAACATCTTTTTGTAATATCTTCCTTGCTGCTCCGCTTCTATTGGTTTTAGCATGACGTTGCGTAGCCCAGCATACCTTGATAAATGGACTATACCAACATAGAAATAATTTTTTATTCGAATTGTTAGTGCCTAAAATAAGCTCGTTGAAACAAACAACTTTTCACTTGTATGTATGCTTAAAACTACGCACCCTATTTTGATACCATTTTCAATAGACATATTCAAGAGGAAGGTTTATATGTATACTAGCTTTTCGCCGCGGCTTCACCTGCTTTGTCTAAAAACGAATAAATTATACACTAAAACCTTCCTCTTGAATCACTCATCAAAGGTTTAAGCACACATAGGGACATAGGGAACGAGAACGCGACTTTATTTTATACTATGTAACGTCTTGCATGCAAAGCCAGTGCGTACCAATAGTGATAAATTACAAGTCTAGTACCAAAAAAACACGTATCAACCAAACGTTGTCGAATGCGGTCGTTGACTGGTCGACGACCGGAGTACTGACCTATAGAAGATACGTCATGCGAATTTAACGGGTATAAATCGCGATTTTTTTTTGTGTGTAAGGTATGGGGAATGTCTGCAGAAATGGCTGGTGAGATGTGGATGGAATTTGGTGTAGGGATAGATTATAGTCTGGAGCGAATATAGGCTTTTTGTAAAATGTCAGTATTTTTATTTGTATCTATTACTAGCTGTGCTCTGCGGTTTTACCCGCATTGCTCCGCTCCTGTTGATCTTAGCGTGATGATATATAGCCTATAGCCTTCCTCGATAAATGGGCAATCTAACACCGAAATAATTTTTCAAATCGGATCAGTAGTTCCTGTGATTAGCGCGTTCAAACAAAATAATAAACAAACAAACTATTCAGCTTTGTAATATTAGTACATATCGTCCCCTTACTGGTAAAAGTGATTATCTGCACAAAACATAAACTGGAGTTATAAGCATTTGAAAGTATGACAACATTTTAAGATGTGTAGACATCAGTAATCTAGGTTATTAGTGGTTTGTTATGAAAGGCCCATTATTCAGGGAATGTTTTATCAGAAAATAATCTAAGAAATTGCAGAAGAATTTCAAGAAAAATGAAGAATAAGCTAAGAGGGCGCTTGCAGTTTGTTTTATCTGAAGTAATTTAAAAAGCGTGAAACTAATGTAATTCAGTAATAATGTACTACAATCGGATAATTTATTTTACTTGCCTCAAAAAAGGCAAATACGCTAACTAATATTCAAGAAAAAGTACCTAACTAAAGCTTTTTAACTTTTATTTTATGAAGTGTTAATCAATAATTTTGTAAAATTTAAAGAACCACTACCAACTAAGTACTGTAGGATAACCGGTTTTAAATGAATCGTTTCTGTGTATGATGAATACAAGTGTCAATAAACGAAAACGTGTTAAAACGCGAAACATTGTCTTAACAGTATACATTTTTTTTAAATAATATCCTAAAGCAATTTAATCGTTTTTTATAGAAGCAATAGTGGAGAATCATGCAAGAAAGTCTGTTTTAGCCGAAGCTAACTTTGTAATTACGCACCGTAGAAGATAACGGGTTTTACCTGAAGATAGATCTTGACGAGACGAATCGATTGGTGTATATAACTTAATTTTGTAAAAATGTGCAGTTAGTCAGTTTTACCAGTAAGGGGACGATATAGATGTATGAACATACTTGTTTTCTATATAATATGTTTGTTTATTATTATATATTTCTTTGGTATAATATGTATTTTATACAAATATATACCTACGTTTGTTTTCATTCACTTCTTTGGCACTGTTCCCTTAATTTACAATTTCACATACAGTTTAAAATATTCCATACATTCGTCTAATTTACTTGAATGACGTCACTTAGCATATACACTCATGATCTCAGTAATATGGTCGATGAACTATTACCAAAATATTGTGAATATTTCAGTGTCGGCCTTGGGTTTGAGCTGTCACGCGTGACGTCATCTGTCAACGTGACATGTCCAGACTTGTTGGGAGTACAGATTATATATGCTTATTAATTTTATTAAAAAATGTTTAAAGTGACTCTTTGCCAATCTAATAGAGTTATTAAAAATCCTACTTATCTAGCTAGCTGTGCACTGCGGTTTTACCCGCATTGCTCCGCTACTGTTGGTCTTAGCGTGATTATATATAGGTTATAGCCTTCTTCGAAAAATGGAGTATCTAAAAGAGAGAATTTTTCAAATCGGACCAGTTGTTCCTGAGATCTATAATTAATGCGTGACAGACATTTCATTACTAAGTTTTACTTTCGCAAAAAGTACATTATATCTATCAGCTGATATCTAAATCAAATTCGATACATTCGTTTAGGGAACAAAACTACATTTTCTATACATATAATAATACAGATTAATTACACACATACACAATAATAATCCCTACTCAATAAACAAATAAAATTTAATAATTTTCCCTATATTTACTCATAGATACCCGGAACAATAGAAAAAGGAAGTAAAATTCATTGCTCCCGTCACAAAATCGCTTCAGATATTTGCAAGGGTCAAAATTCGACCTCAAGGTCATTCCCTTCTGGGGGTTGACGAATTGAATGAAACATCCTGAAAGAAATAAGGGTTCCGTATTTTTAAATGTAGAATAAGTTGGTTGTTTTTCTTTTTAAATCTTAATGGTGTTATAAAATTATAAATGAAGTATTTTTGTGTAGCATATTGAATTTATCAATGAACTACATAGCTTGCCGAACGCGGCTTCGCCCGCTTGGTCTAAAACCTAATAAATTATATACTAAAACCTTCCTCTAGATTTCTAGAATCACTCTATCTATTGAAGAAACCGCATTAAAATCCGTTGCGTAGTTTTAAAGATTTAAGTATACAAAGGGACATAGGGACGGAAAAGGCGACTTTGTTTTATACCTACTATGTAGCTTAGCTATGTAGTGATGATGCTCTATCGAATCTAAACGATTTTGAAAATTAATAAATTAGGTTCCTACATAATTATGGGTTTCTTCTAGCTACTATTTTTAATTTCTATCGTTCGTTTTACAGCAGTTAGCTTTGAGTTTCAAATAGGCATTAGATTTTTTTTACTATTTTACCAAGGTAGCGATATTTTTGGATAGGTATGCCGTATGGTGTTAAGAATGAAGAATGAAGTTTTTGCAAAAGTTAAGTTTGATATTGTTATTTGTAACGAACATATTTCCCTAACCTATAGAGTTTGGTAGATACGCTATGATTTTTTGTGTATGCATAAACATGTTTACAAATTTTCCTACCTACTATTTCCTTGTGTAGGCTGCACAATTTTCAAATTTTACTTATAGTATTTGATATGCCATCATCTTTAAAAATACTATCAATATTTTTTATAAAACCTCCTTGAACCAACCTCCTTGGCTGGAAAAAAACACACCTACATGTAAAACAATTAGTCACCTGCGCGCATTGCGCATGTAGTGTGCTGTGCGCCTGTGTGCGTGCGTTCAGCGAACCCGCTACAGTGGGGCAGCCGTTGACCCACCACGTGGGCTTCGCGCGCTTATCGCTTCCCGGTGCCATTTTCGTTTCATAACTCCCGCGCTTTTGCGTTTACTTTTTTCTTTTTTTCTTTTCGGAGCGCGGGAGTTCGCTTTGGCGGGTTTTTTTGTTTTTTCTTTTTGGAATAGCGCGTCAAGTTTGACGTTTGTGGATGGTTGTTTTTTTTTTGGTTGCGTGGTTAGGGTTGGGAACTTGTAAGACTTTGTTTATGCTTAAATTTTGAACACATATTTTATTGATATTGGGTTACAATATTTTCAGTTTAGTTACTTATTAGTTATTATGTAGATTATAAATATTATGATGATGTTTAAATACATATTTATTATTTTTAGACAAAGGCAAAGAAAAGCAAAGACATTGTAGCTTTTTAGATCTTTTAAGTTATTATTTAAAAATAAATTGTGCACCTACTTACTCATTCGTATTTTTCTTTTATTTCATTTTATATCTTGATTTGAAACAATATGCCTACGTGACGACAGTAACGTCACGGAAATACGCAAACGTTAAAGTTTCTTGTAATAAAGGTTGTTAACTTCAAAAATCTAATTATATTTTACCATGTTGTTGCCCTTAACGTACGTGTTATTATGATAAAGTTTTTTAATTATTATTTTATAGGTACAAATGTTTCATTTGATTATCTATCTAATAAGTTTTTTCTACTTCATTAGAATATGTTGACGAGTTTTTGTGCCTTTTTCATACAAATATGTCAATAAAAATCTACGTTACTCACGTTTCTTATAACAGTTAAACCTTACTTACTATTATAGTATAGTAGGTATTACATTACCAATAAAATTCCTTTTAAGCTATTGCATAGCTTCTGTCGCGGGCCTTGAGCGCGGGGACCGAATCGAGAAATTCCGTAACGAAAAAACCTCACGCTCCCCACTCCGACGGGCTCGGAGGTGTGGCTTGAAGGCATGCTATGCAATAGCTTTACCGCGGCAGTCCCCGACTGCCAACTGCCACACGTCTTTTTTTATTTCTTTACTAAAGGATGACACAACTTGATTACAGACTGTATTTACTATTTACCTATAAAAGGGACATTAAATAGATTTATATTTTTATCTGGTCAAAACTGTACAGATAACATAATATAGATATATTTATCATTATTCATATTTTTTTTGAGAAAGAAAGGAAGAAACATTTACTTATTACAAACCAAACGAGAAACCTCCTCGTCAGTTTCAGAAATAAATATATCCTTATTCCTTATCAAAGAACGAATCAAAATTTCTCCCTACCATTTGAAATTATCAACAACATGGCAACACATTTTACTATCAACACAGCTAACATAACAAGGCAATACCTTTGCAAAGGCAAACAAAGAAAATGCTGTTACAATTTCTTTCTTGTAGGTACATAGTAACTCGCTATCATACTAACGCATACAAGCCTTAGGCATTGTTAAAAAAATTGCTTGGTACTAAAAAAATTGAATGATAACTCAAAATCGATAAAGATATCTTATCGAACTGAACCTAAAATAAGTCATATACTTTAAGCATTTGTCATAGGCCATAATTATAGCCTCTAAGTTTAAAAAAAGTTTATTGCAATACCTTTATAAAAACATTGATGATAAACCGCACCTAACGTGAAATAAGTTATACCATTTAAGTAAATTTAAGTAATAGGTTGTAGAAAATACTAATACTATATATATATATATATATATATATATATATATATATATATAATGTATAATATATATGTATAATTATTATTCAGTAACTTTTTTGCTAGTATCTACTATCTACCTACATCAAATATGCTATTGGAGCCCCTGTTTAAATTCAAAACTGGAATTACCATATAAATACATAAAAAATTGTTAATTTATGTCAAACGTACCTAATATAGTAACTTCATGTGACACCTAACAAAGCCTTTGCCTAGCCTAGCCTAGGAAAATTAAAAAAAGTACACCTCTATATTCTATAATCTATGGAACAGAAAAAAGGGCGCGCGAAACGTCAATGTGACGGAAACGTGTGACAACGAAATAAATCGGCGATCGATATCGTTATCTTGAGGACGTCGAACCCCGAAATGGTTCGTTGGCATAGTAAGTTACCGACCAGTGGTAGATATGCTATGGGGCGATATTTTCATCACTACATAGTGTAAAACAAAGTCGCTTTCTCTGTCCCTTTATATGCTTAAATCTTTAAAACTAAACAACATCAAATGCGATCAAAATCCGTTGCGTAGTTTTACACATTAAAATGTGTTTTTTTTTTAAATAGATAGATTGATTCTCGACGAAGTTTAAAGTATGTAATTTATTAGGGTTTAGACAAAGCTGGCGAAGCCGCGGGCGGAAAGCTAGTAATAATTAAAGCTAAGAAAAGAAACTGCCTTAAAAGAATAGTGGTAAACGCTTGAGCGAAACGAAGTTCGGATGTAGCAAAAATATAATAAAAAATAAAACTTATTGTTATTATTGTATTCAATCTTATATATCTCACTTTAAAGTGTGTACATACAAATATACAGATGAAGCTAATGAAAGCGTGTTAAAAATAAAGTGATAACCGTGATGAGATGTATTTTGCATCTGTCCAATTGTCCATAACCCACAAGGCGAATTTCATGGGACTTTATCAAATAAGGAAATAAATTATTTGGAGCAATGTATAAACAGGATATTGAGATTCAAACATCAATCTTTTAAGGTAACTAAGTACACAGAATAACTATAGTTCAAAGACATTAATCATACTAGCTGTGCCCCGCGGTTTTACCCGCAGTGTTCCGCTCCCGTTGGTCTTAGCGTGATGATATATATATAGCCTATAGCCTTCCTCGATAAATGGGCTATCTTATGCCGGGTCCAGACTGGTGAAACGTAACATGCAATGTAACATTCTGCCTTTCATTGCATGTTCGCTGCTGGTGTGGACGCATAGCGCGCTCATAACGCGTATTCACTACGAACATCCCGCGTTCGTCTGTTTCCGCCATTCTGCCGCGAACACGGCCCTTCGATACACGTTTTTTTCGTGCGCGTCAAACCGGTAGATCACACGAAGCATGGAGTCCGAAGACCACGTTCTTGCTATGACGATTATCAGTACTTCATTATTAATAATACCAAACATAAATTAACGCGAGGTATTTCAACGCGAGGCAAGATTTTAGGATGTGAAGTGTGGGGGGCCGTTCGCGTGACTCGCGCTCCTCGCGCTCCTCGCGTCGTTTGTTTTTCGTAACGTGCGCTATGCCACAGTGTAAAATATATCAAAAGTAAATTGTGATCAATTTTTATTATGTAAGCAATGTAAGTGTTTGTGTCAGATTGTAAATATAAAAGTAAATAAAGTAAGCATTTACAACTTTATAAACTGAGATAAGTAGGTACTAGGAATTTATTAATTAGCACAACATAATTATGGAAGTACTTGGTGTAACTAATAAATATTACTTGCTGCTACCAGTAGAAGCTTAGAGTATTATTATATTAGAATAGTATAGAGCGCGTGTATTGCACAAATTGCTTAGTGCGCATCGAAGGCAGATGAGCTATAGATACTATATAAATGTGTGTGTGACAAATAGGGATGGGTAGGTATCAATTGCGTGTTGAGCTATCGATAAGTTATGTAAATAAATATGTAACATAAGAAAATATATTGTTCAATATGTTATTAAAGGAGAAATGTTTGAAGAAAGTATAAATATATGTTATTTTAAATAATAATGTAAAGTCTTCTATTAATTATAAGTAGTTTAAAAAAAATGTATAATTGAAATATCTGAAAAAACGTGTGGACTTCTTAACTATTAAAATTAAGAAAATAAAAGATCGGGTTTAGTACTATTTTTTAATAATAAATCAAATAATAATAGTATTTAATGTTAAATAAAAATAAGAATTAATTAATAATTTAAAATGAAATAATAAACAATATAAATATATATCAATTCTATACCTACCAAAACCTTCAAAAATCAATTTAGCGGTTAAAATATAATATCGTAAAATTACATACTTTACATTTACACTATAATACATTCGCATTCATAATATTAGAAAGTGTATGATACAAAACACAACACAAAATTATTTTTAATATATTTTTAAAAGAGTTTTAATATTAAAGTCAAATATTAATATGTTAAAATATAGTTTTTCTTGTAAACTATCGAGTACAGCGTTGGTCAAGTCACATCACTACGATCACGTGGCGGCAGTAAGGTGTGCGAAGGGTGCGCGAGCGAGCCTGCGCGTGTCCGCCTCCCACTTCCCCTTGTATTTATTATCTAATATCTATTTATTTAATCAGGCATAGTATGGTGCTGAAACGAGACATAGAAGGAGCGTAAATAAACAGAATGGAAGCAACCTTATAACTCAATAAATAAAGTATATTTTTAAATGTAGTTCCGTTTATAGTAAAAGCCGCTTTGCGTGTTTTATTGTTTCGTCTTTCACATTCGTTACAAAAATTGTGATCGAGTAACGTCTACTGCACTCTTCCTAGTTTATAATGTCAACTAAAAAAAATGAGACACGAAAAAAATCTCAATCGTCACCTAGGAACGTATAACGTAGAACCTATAATCCCATATAATAATTACCATTCCGTATTCACGGTTTCTGTATTCGAGGCATATATTTTATGGAACATATACCCCGCCAATAAGGAACTTTTACTGTAGTGATTAATAATTATTATAAGTCAACTAGTGGTTCGCCCCGGCTTCGCCCGTGGTACCTACATGTTTAAACTATCCTATCTCTCAAGTTGAATCGAACTGCACATGGTGTGCGAATTTTATTATAATCGGTTAAGTGGTTTAGGAGTCCATTGAGGACAAACATTGTGACACGAGATTTATATATATTAAGATAATCATTATTATTTGACTATTATCAATTATTTTTTAACTAATAATCATTATTGTTTTTTTCCTTAAAATAAACAACTGTAATTAATAATAATACCCCAAAATTATGCAAATAATACACCAATTACGTAATAATAATCCATACTAATATTATAAATGCGAACGTAACTCTGTCTGTCTGTCTGTTACTCAATCACGCCTAAACTACTGAACCAATTTGCATGAAATTTGGTATAGAGATATTTTGATACCCGAAAAAGGGCATAGGCTACCTTTTATTGCGAAATATGTACCACGGGCGAAGCCGGGGCGGACCACTAGTATTATATATATAAAACAAATTATTATAAACTAAACTCTTATTTCACAGTAACGCAGCTTTTATCGTTTTGAAATAAAAGCATACGAGGTGAAACTTTATGACCAACTGATATTTTTATTCTGTGTCATCAAGTAACTACGTTTTTATCATATTACTCAATTTACATACCGTTTCTTATAGTTTACTCTTTTTTTTGATACTGACACTGCTTTCTTCCGAATTTTGTTTGTTTTGTTACCCATTTTCAATAATTTATCGTTACTCAAAACGTAAAATCGAGCGGAGATAATTTGACACAGGTCCTACGTTAGCAAGCGCCTGATCAGGACTGGCGGGGTAGCGGGCAGCGCGGTTTGTAAAGAAAACGCTGGGCAACGTTTAGTTCTGAGATGTAATATGTATTTAATAATTACAGGGCTTCAGTAGAAAACCAAAATTTAGCACGTTTTCTGCAGTACATCAAAATACATATCCTTATATAAAAATTATTTCCAAAATCAGAAATTTCATTAATAAATAATTCGTTTTCGATCTTTATTTTAGCCTATTTTTATGATTTTATATGATTGACCAAAATCCACGTGGTTGTGTAACAAATTAGCACACTTTTTAGGAAATATCTTGAAGTGTATTGATTATTTTTTCTAGAAGCGTCATATAATTGCAAATACATGAAAAATTTGATCTTGCAAACCAATTTTACTCCGCTTCGCTGAAAGGACTCCCCTTAACCAACCAAAATATACCAAACAAAAATTCCACGCAGTCTCGTCCTCCATGTTCGTTGCGTTCTCAAACGACCGTCCACATTGGCTGCTCTGCGCACACCACGCGCCCCTTTGTGTTCGTCGAAAAACCGACAAATTTCGGATCGCTCCGCGCGCGGCTTGTAATGCTCGTAGCATGCGCGTGTAATGCACAATTCGCGCGCGCAAGACGTCCAAACTATGAGAAATTGTTACAAAGTGTGTTACCTTTCATGATACATTGCAGCAATGTGGACGGTGAATTCTTTCATTGCATGTTACATTGCATGTTACGTTTCACCAGTCTGGACCCGGCATAACACCGAAATAATTTTTGAAATCGGACTAGTAGTTCCTAAACTCTTCCGTTTTATAATATTAATAGTAAAGATGTCTCATAAGAAATTAATTTGCACTAATATTATGCCGTCTTCCTGTTTTATACTTATACATTAGTATACAAAATTTCGCAGAAAATATAAGAACACAATTTAAACCACACTTTTTTGGTAGTGACAACTTTTAAATTCTTTATTTTTAATTACATTTGTAAATATCTTTTTTAACTAAAATTTAAATTTTAATTAACTGTGCATTATTTTATCAGCATATTTTTAAATTTATATAATACCTATATGTTCTTATAGAGGTTTTCTAAGTTCAAACATCAGTTCATAGTTCGATGTACGGCGTTCGCCTCATTCGAATTTGAATTTCGAATTTGAATTTGAAATTTGAATTTCGAATATTTGTTCCTCGCTTGTTTTTGAACTGTTTGAAATTTCATAATTAGAACAAAATATGTTCGTATAACATATCTAAATTTGTAGTTTGACATGAATGTGCGAATTTCTTATTCCAGTTTTGAAATAATTATTTTGCTAACTAATTTTAAATACCAATTAGATACCCTCTAAATTTATGTCTTGAAGGGTTGTTATAACTCTTTTCTTCTTGTTCCAGAAATAAATAAAAAAACACATATTTACAGTTTTCATAGTGCTTATACTTTTAGGAAAAATAACATGTAATATAAAGTTATGTCTAAAGTATATTACATATATAGTCTAATATTCTCCTGGCAAGGGACACCCCTCATATTAAAATTTAAAATTATCTGAGTAATGTTACTCGGAAAATTTTAAGAACAATCAAATTTTCCTAAAACTCATATATTTCTTATAAATGGCTAGCATAACAATTTTACTGGATTATTCATATATTTATTAATAATATAATTTATAATATGAAATACGGTTAAATTAATCATACAGCATTGTGACGTCATTGCCGAAAATGAAAAATCGTAAATAAAATTATCTTTGATACTATTATCAGGGTCATTGCACTTCAGTGATAAGTTTTCGTAGTTTTTTAGTAAAATATAGTTTTTTTTCCGTGGGGGTAAAGTATTTTAATGAAGGAAGAATCATATTTTTAACTGACTTTAAAAATTTAGATTGCCTTCGTTACGTCGATCGTCTATTTTATATTTCCGGCTTAAATAATATATTTTCAAAAACATCAAAATTATTGTTTAATCACTTTCACTGAGTTTCCAATAATGCAATATTAATTAAGTAAAAATAAAATAAAATAAGCCTTTGCTGTCCTTATGGAAAATCAACAAGGTAAAAAAGGCAGATTCATTCCTTTTAAACACATTAATTGCAATGAAAACCGAATATTCCAAATTAACATAAATTAAATATAAAAAATTACTATAAAATTTGTACTCTAGTGTCAAGGCAAAAGCTATAATATACGTACTGTCCTTTGCCCCAAATCATAGCATGGGGCATTATAACTGCCTACTCCAGTGGCCCTGGGGCACAATAACCTTTGAAGCTGCCGACACAAATGTCAAAATCAATAGTTCGTTGAACCGTGCGAAGGTCACGGAGAAATGCGATACTAGATAAAGCCCGCGGCTTTGTCCGTGTTTTATAATAGTAATAAAAATAGTAGTAGTGTAGGTATTTGTGTGTTTTGCATCTTTCGTTTTGCGTCTTTGTTTAGAAGTCAATTATTTCGTGAAACTATATCTATTTGAATAAAAATTGGTTTAATAATAGTTTGTCTTAAAATAGCTTAAACATAGTAAATATATAAATAAGAACATTAATAAGTATTGAATTAAAACTCATACTGTTAGAAAAACTGCCCTTAAACTTGATTTCCGACTGAAAAGGTTTTCCATGACCACGCCCTAGCAAAGAAAAATAAATAACTTAACACATAAGAATAAATATCTAATTGTTTTTATAATTTTACGCAATAAAATACAGTGATAATAATAATTATTGATTAATCACCATCATCATTAGTTCTCACCTAAAACTACTATTATATTATTATTTAAAATTATCATGATTTTATTTATATGTTTGTTTAATTGTAACCACAAAATTAACTAGATCGATCTTCTCAATGTTTTTACAATAGTAGAGAATATCCCAGTAAATGTAATTTTGTAAATCTATACTAAACTAATATTATAAAGCTGAAGAGTTTGTTTGTTTGAACGCGCTAATCTCAGGAAGTGCAGGTCCGATTTGAAAAATTTCTTCGGTGTTAGATAGCCCGTTTATCGAGGAAGTCTATATGCTATATATCATCACGCTAAGACCAACAGGAGCGGAGCAATGTGGGTAAAACCGCAGAGCACAGCTACTAATAGATACAATTAAAAATACTGATATTAAACAAAAATCCATGTGACCTTTTTTAACTTTTGCTCCAAATATGTTGACCTAAACTTGGTTTAGGCTAGTAGGTTGCCATGTCTAGCAATTCTAAGTGCAATAAGTTACACAATGAAACTTAGTGTAACTTAAATTCGCGTGTAAGTGCTAAGTTATGATTTAAGTTATGTTAATATTTGCTGTTTTATTGGTTTTGTTAATATTTTTTTCAGTCTATATTTGCAATAATTTTGCTTGCATTTCCTTCAATTATGGAATTAAAGATGAAGTTAATATGGATAAATAATTGTTATAAAAAATGTTCAATAGAAAAATAATAAAAATATTATTATTTGTTAATAAATATTTGACTATCACACTTCGAAAACCAAGTTCATAAACTAACCACCATATAATCATTACGAAACAAACATAAAAACAAACACCTGAACAAAAATAATGTAAAAAAAACCATCATGCCACCCGTCCGCCGGGTTATTGACCTTTTGACAATCGTCTGATCGACTCTAGGCGAAACGTATAATCGATGTTGATTTTCGAAAAATCGAATCGCCAAAAAATGCAGTTCGTCCAAGCATCCGATTCCACGGCTAGGGTTCAACAGCATTTCACCGAAATCCACTTTGTTTGGTCCCGGGTTCAACGACACGGTGTGACGCCGTGCGCCTGTGTGCGCGCGCCGCTACGTCTGTACGACACCACACGCACACACACAAGAACTCTATGCCGCGCAAATTTGTCGCTTAATTACCTCATTGCAAACATTTTCCTAGCCCCAATCAAGGGTATTAAACGCTGAATATACGACGTCTGTAACACCCCAAGAACAAACCCTTAACGGTCAAAATTGCAAGCTTCGCCTATCGTAGTCAGCGGTGATTGAACTATCACTAGCTAAGTTGATTATTCGGCCCGAATGAAAAAATATATAATTTTTTGTTAGCCCGGTCTGAAGATTCGTCAATGCGTCAGTCACGATCGAGCCGCCCCGGCGTCGACATCTCAAGAACCGCCAGTCGTAGACGCGTAGCCGAGTTGTGAACAACCTATAGTACAAAAGAATAACGTACAAATTTTTTTTTTATAGCAGTGAGGTGAACGCATCTTTTGTTTTGTGCCAGTGCCTTGAGTGCAGTGACATGGATTTTCGTAAATGGAACGTAGTGGAGTTCCAAATTTAAAATTCAATCGACTGAAAGATTAACAGAATTTTAGATAATTGAGCTCTAACAGTTCTGTGCTTCATCAAATTCTGTTTTTAAATTGAAATTGGCATTCCGTCTCCGGAACTATTTTAATTGAATAAATTCTCCTTTCTGCTCTTGTTTTCTTTTTGCAGATTTTTTAAATTCTGTTAATCTTTTTTAATAAATTTAAAAAATAACTAGTATACGGGAACAAGTGTATAAAAATACAATAAACAGAAACAGTGCCTTAGTAGAATGTTTATTTAAGAAGAAAAGGGATATAAAACAGAGACCACGGCGACAAAATGCCAAAAAACTTGTTGCTTTTCAAAAAGTTAATACCTGAAATAAACTTCGCGAAAAGAAACCTTACAACGCCGCTCGGCCGGTACATATACTATATCAGTTAAAATTTACAATAGTGGTGCTTTATAATCAACCAAGTTGAAACATAAATAGTGCCATAAAGTTTTCTCGAAGAAAACCAACTTATGGTTAGCTAGACGTTGCCTTACGACATAGTCGCTTGGAATTCGTGAAGGAACACCAAACCGCAGTGATATCTGTCTAGTGTAAGCCATGCGAATACGATTCGATTTTCAAAATCATTGGCTGAAAAGAATTTAAATTTAAAAGAAGAAGAAAAAAGAAATGATGAATAACAATCAGTTCCACGAGTTGTTCGGGTCTCAGTGGCCTCCCGACCAGCACGGGGGTCACTCGTCGGCCTCGACGCTCCTGCATCAGGGGCAGCTGCCCCAGGGGATGCTGAAGCGGGAGCCGCACGAGGTCCAGGGGGTGATGGGGCAGATGGGCATGGACCCGGTGGCGGACAGCACCTCCCCGCCCCCCGGGGACGGGATGTTCGGGTCTACGATCTCAGGAATGTTCTTGGATAAGAAATCTGCTAACTCTATAAGAGGTATTTTCGTCTTAAGCTTTTTTTTATTTATTTATTATTTTAATAAAATAGTAATATAGTATTTTATTAAAGTAATATTACATCAACGAGGACTGTTTGAGATTTAGCAATAAATATATATGTTATTTTATTTCTAACAGCCAGCTGTTTGGAGATTTTTTATAATCTATTTATAAAATGAATAATGTTAAGATAAAACACTATTTGAATTTGGAATAAATCTAAACGATAATATTCCAATTTGGAACGTCAGCAATATCGTTCGAATATTTTTGAATAATTCGCATCGAACACTATAATTTGAAATTACAATAATTACGTCATCGTTGGAAGATTTAAACTTTGACGCGACGTCATTTTTCTGTGTTCTATTTTTGAAATTGATTTAAAAATGAACTATGAATATTTGAAGAGGTTTTAGTGTAAAGCCAAGTCGTACATTTCCCAGTCGTTACGTAACGTTGCGTACTGTGACGAAGCATTGATTTTTCCCAGACATCTAGACTTTAGTATGAACCTAACATATTTAGCATCACTACATAGCATAAAAAAAACGCTTTCTCTGTCCCTTTGTATGCTTAAATCTTTAAAACTACACAACGGATTTTGATGTAGTTTTTTTTAATAGATAGAGTGATTAAAGAGGAAGGTTTTAGTAGGTATATAATTTACTAGCTTTCCACCCGCAGCTTCGCCCGCGCAGTCAAAGAAAAACCCGCATAGTTCCCGTTCCCGTGAGATTTCCGGGATAAAACCTATCCTCTTTCCCGGGGTAAAAAGTAGTCTATGTCCTTTCTCGGGTATCAAAATATCTCCATACCAAATTTCATGCATATTGGTTCAGTAATTTAGGCGTGATTGAGTAACAGACAGACAGACAGACAGAGTTACTTTCGCATTTATAATATTAGTATGGATTAGGTTTTAGACGAAGCGGGCGAAGCCGCGGGCGGAAAGCTAGTAGATAATACAATACATACAATAGAGTAGAGTTTCATTAAGCATATATATTACTAGATTTCCGCCCGCGGCTTCGCCCGCGTTTGCAAAGGAAAACCCGCATAGTTCCCGTTCCCGTGGGATTTCCGGGATAAAAACTATCCTATGTGTTAATCCAAGTTACCCTCTATACGTGTGCTAAATTTCATTGTAATCGGTTCAGTAGTTTTTACGTGAAAGAGTAACAAACATCCATACATCCATACAAACTTTCGCATTTATAATATTAGTAGAATTAGTTATTGACTAAAGACAATTGTTGTCTATGTGGAAATTTATTGTCTATACAATAAATTATTATAAGAATTAGTGAAATTCTTATGAGATTCTTGTTGGAAAAAATTAATGGTTTATTGTTAAAATAAATGCATTGACAAACATTTGTAGAGTCTCATTTGAAAGATTTGCTCGTTAAAAGATATCTAAAGATGTCAATTTTCAGCTTACATACAAATTGTACAGAAATAGAAAATATGCATAAATTATAATATTATTAGGACTCTAATAAAACTTTTAACACGCATTATTTATTGATTTTAAACTAATTAAGTTAATCAATGTAACGGTAATATCAGTGTTGATTTAGTCTGTTAAAACGGCCAAGATTAAACTATTTTATAACTCAAGGGTTCTGTATATAATAAATTCGGATAAAGGTCATAATAAATGCGAAATTAGTCAGGGATTTGCTCTATTTCAAGAACTATAGTAATCTCTAAAAAATAGTATCTAGGACAGGCATATACGACGTCTAGAGTTCTGAAAAGCAAATACGATTTTAAAATGATATTTTATGTGAAAAACTAAGAATAGAACATACATACATACTATAAATATCATAAGTACACGTTATGACTTATGAGTATGAGTTTGAGTAAGGTTTGAGGGAACTAATCTTTGTTGATGCTATGTGTCTGTGGATTTGATTTTTATTACAGACTAGCTTACCGCCCGCGGCTTCGCCCGCTTCATTTAAACATAATAAATTATATACTAAAACCTTCCTCTTCAATCACTCTATCTATTAAAAAAAAACCGCATCAAAATCAGTTGCGTAGTTTTAAAGATTTAAGCATACAAAGGGACAAAGCGACATAGCGACATAGGGACAGAGAAAGCGACTTTGTTTTATACTATATAGTGATAAATCATCATCTGAATGTAAATACAATTAACATACAAGAATATAATTCAAATGTATGCCTTATTTGACCGGCTGCGTTGAAATAAATGCTGTTTTCGCTAACGAATAGACCTACATAGTATGTCACTTTCCACTATCTATCCTTATATACTATAGCATATATATATAATGCTTAGTTATTCAAAACTATGCAACAGATTTTGATGTTTTTTTTTTAATAGATAGAGTTGTTCTCGAGAAAGATATATAATATAAAAAAATAGGATGTAGAGCTCTCTTCAATTTGAACTCTATTATTTTTTATAGGTAGAGCAATATACTTGTCTTGCTAATATTTACGTTTGCAGAACCCTAATTATCAATGAAAAATGTAGCACAGTCAATACAGACTAGAGATAATAATAATAAATATTTGTATCAGTATGTTTGTTCGTGTCTAATTACGATTACACAAAGTTCAGTTATTGGTAGGTTAATTATTTTTTATAATATACCTAGGAATTATAGGTTAGTTGCGAATTTACACTTGATGGTACATTTATCTTAATTTGTAAGCCTTCTTAAATAATCTACCTACACATTACGCACGTAACATAATATGCAAGATAGACTGTTTTAGCATTTTATTGCAATAGAATAAAAAAAATTGACAAATCTATGAGAATCTCACTAATATTATAAGCGTGTGAAGTTTGTGTGGATGCATATTTGTTGCTATTTCATATAAAACAACTGATCGATATAAAATTTGGTGCAGTTGTAGATTGTAGTCTAAATAGGCTTTATTCAACATTTAAGTACTTTTTTCTTCAATCATGATATTAAATCCGTGCTAAAGGTACCATTTACACTAACGATTCGATACAAATTTGCTATTGGTGTCACCTATTGTTGTAAATCGTTTATTTACAATTAGTCAAAATTATCTACTAATTGCGCCCTAAAAACTATGTAGGGTAAGTGTGGACTGACGCACGCGAAATATTTCAGGTCAAAATATACGTTAAGTTGGTTATCTACAATCTTAAAAATTTAAGTAACAATAGGATTGGTTTTGCGACATTTTGTGACTAAGTAGTACCTATCTAATTAATAACAAGAGATTTGTATGAAAATTTGATGTAAGAAATGACCATTTTGACATGCAACAAATATAACCAAAAAAATGTATTGTATTTTTGACATTTGGCACGAATTTGACACATAAAGGTCATTGACTTTCCTATTTATTTGAATCACATACATTTAGTTAGGCAATGAAAGTAGGCTGTAGAGAATCGATCGTCTGGAGACATAAAAATGTCTTCATTGGAATATGTCAACGTTCTTCCAAAACTATATCCAGAATAATTTAAATTTGGAACGTAGGTATGATGCGTCATTTTAAATTAAGAACGAGAGCGGTTTATTGGGAACGTCCAAAATTTTCGGGGTCAATGACCTTGACATACATACCGTATTCACGTTAAATATCGTTCCACTATTCCATTTTTGAATTTTAATGTCATTAAGATTGATGATCTGTAATATCAGATTCTAAACAAATATTTCTTGTTCTTAATTTAATACTCTTACTTTTTAAAATGATATAAAGAATAAAGATATTTCACAGTATTTTTTAAATGATTCTTTATCATAAAGCAATGGCATACCTATATCATTTATATTTCAATCGACTTCGTCGCCATAGACAATTTTAAAATTGTTAATATAACATTACAAATAATAGAGATCACTACATAGTGTAAAACAAAGTTGCCTTTTCTATCTCTATGTCCCTGTGTATATGTACTTAAATAAATTTTGATGCGGTTTTTTTAATAGATAGAGTGATTCAAGAGGAAGTTTTAGTATATAATTTATTAGGTTTTAGACAGAGCGGGCGAAGCCGCGGGCAGTAAGCTAGTATCATTATATTATTACAATAAATTGTATGAATGATAAGGTGAATGAACATAACACTACGCAACCTTGAACCCGGCTTAACAATTTGAGCTGATTAACAAAACTACTTTTATATAGATTTATTTGTATTTAACAGATCTAAATGTTACATTGTTTAAGAGTTCATGAAGTTTTCGTGCCTAATTTTCAATAGACATTAATGTATTTTTGTAAGAATATAATAGGTATAATAAATATTTTGTTCAAGAGACTTAAAATAAGGAAGAGAATTCAATTTAATTTTTGTGTTTGTTACCTCTGAGGTTTCGACAGGGTGTACTTATTTTGATAATTTTTTATTTGTTAGCCTCCCATGTGATCTAAAATTACTAATTCTGATAATTTGAAGGGGGTTTAGTTTTTTTATTAAAAATTGTTGTAGCAACAATAATCATTCCAATTTTAAATAATTTTATGGATTTTTCTTGCCATCTAAATCTATACTAATAAAGCTTATTCATTATTGCTTAAAATCTGAACAATTGTATGAAATCTTAAAAGATAAGGAAATAGAAGATTTCTATGTCATAATAAAGATTAGCCAATATGTCTGATACTGGGTCATTGTCGCTTAATACCGTTAATAACTGATAACGATACCGATATCGATACCGTTTTGCAATAGAACCGTTGTCAAAGAACCACAGATTACTATAGTTACTTACTACGCAAATAGAACTCTGTTGTTAGATTGAATCAATCTAGTTCTTCTAAATATCAGTTATACATATTATAAAATTATAATTTTAGTCACTTGAATATGCTTAAATGTCAACTTTTTGGTTTTAATTCAAACACTTGTTTCGCACGCGTTGTCAAAAAATTAAGAAAAATAAAAAACCTTCCTCTTGAACCAGTCTTTCTACAAAATCACATCCAAATCTGTTGCGTAATTTTAAAGATCTATCATCTAAGCAAACATAGGGACAGACAGCCAGGGATTGTTTTTTAAACTATGTAGTGAAGCTGTCACTATCGGTGGTTCTTCCTGCATTAGTGTTAAAAAAAGAACATTTTTGAAAATAGAACACGCATCGTACTAATTTCAAATAGAGAATTTGAAAATAGAATGTCAATTTTGAAATGAAATTATAATAGAGCCATGAAAAATTCAAATTTGAATATCGAATAAAATTATATTCGTAGACGCAGCAATGTTCTAGAATGAAAAATAATGTAATATAATACAAGATGTTTACTTGCATATTTTTAGTTTTGGCTTCGGATCAGCTGACAATGCGTAATGGCGGACATTGACCTGATGATATATGTACGATATAAACGTGTAAACGAAAATAATTATTATAAGAAAATGTTTTTTATCAAACCTTGTGTTTAAAATTAAACAGCATTATCTTTATAGTATGAAGATAATATTATAGAATTAGCTTTTTTTAATTGATGCTTTTCGAAAAAATACACCAGTATTTTTGAAGAATGAAGATAATATTATAGAGTAAAGAGTTAGCATTATTTTTTAATTATATTGTTGCTTATTTTTTAAATATTTTAAATTTAGAATACTTATATGAAGTTCGAATTCAAATGCTGGCAATACAAGCTTAGCATAAAATAGCTTCTAAGAATCCGCTATCCATTTGAATTTCGAGCTTGAAACTTAATTGCCATTCAAAACTAGACCTTGATCTATTAGAATAAGTATCAATATTGTTTAGGAATGCGCTATTAGAATTCCGAACTTGAAATTTAATTGCTAACCAAAATTAGACTTTATTGTATTGTAATAAGGATTAAAATTGAATATATAGATAGTTGTTCGGACAACCGCGGCCGTTCACCCGTGACGTACTGGCCGTTAGATTAAAATTCAAATTTGGAACCTCGGATTTGGCCAAAGGTCAACAACCTGTGACGTAGTGTGGGTGTGTTATTGATAAGATGGCCGTTTGTCCTTTTTTAGTGCTTTTGATTTTCATTGAGGTTTTTTAACATTTTACGTAATAATGTTGTTTTATGTTTACTATGTATGGAAAATGTTCCTCATAAAAAGGCAAAACAGATCACTACATAGTATAAAACATAGTCGCTTTCTCTGTCCCTATGTCCCTATGTAGGTATGCTCAAATCTTTAAAACTACGCAACGGATACTGTAGTGGTTTTTTTAAATAGAGTGTTTCAAGAGGAAGGTAATTTATTAGGTTTACAAAGCGGGAGAAGCCGCGAGAGGCAAGCTAGTAGTACATATACATATTAATTGGTATCTTAATTAGTATTTGGGAAATAGAGCATGACATTGTAACGAATATGAATGCACATGCAATTCAACCTTGACAAAATAAAGTAGGCAAAAGCGTTCCATTTTCAAATTGTTCGATCGGTGTCCCGATCTGTGACGTCACAAGCACAGTTCGAAGGGGTCACTGACCGTTGACGTCACAATCAGCTGACCGCATATTTTTTGTCTCGTTCATACTTTGAAAAACCATTTCTATAATTTCACTTTATTTTTTTAAACTTATCCTAATATTATACCTAAATGCGAATTTGTCAGGATGTATGTTTGTTACTCTGTTACGAAATACTTGTTACTCTGATAAGAGCAGTGGTGGCTCAGTGGTGAGACCTTAGACTTCGAATCGATAAGTCCGTGGTTCGAGACCAGGCGAGCGCGTAGGAAATAAATTGATTTTTCAATTTATCTGCGCATGTTGTAACATCACCACTGCTCGAACGGTGAAGGAAAACATCGTGAGGAAACCGACATGTCGAAGAATTAAAAAGTTCGACGACATGTGTCATCCGCCAACACGCACTTGGCCAGCGCGGTGGATTATGGCCTGTACCCTCATAGGAGGCCCGTGTCCCAGCAGTGGGAACGTATATGGGCTGATGATGATGATGATGATGATACTGTATAATAGTAAAGAGTTAAAGAATAAAAAAAATGTCCCAAACTAATTTGTTTTAAATGAACGCTGATTGGTTGTTATTTACGTCAATAAAAAATAATGACTTTCGGATTGATGTACAAGTAATAGCACATACTCTTTATCTATGAAGAAATTAATATCATCACTACATAGTATAAACTATAAAGCAAAGTTTTCTCTGTCCCTGTGTCCCTTTGTATGCTTAAATCTTTAAAACTACGCAACGGATTTTGATGCGGTTTTTTTTAATAGATAGTGATTCTCGACGAAGGCTTTAGTATGTAATTTATTAGGTTAAGACAAACTGAAATGTAACACAAATATTATCCAAAAGCAATTTGTAGAGTCATGGTGACGACTCATATCTATTTTCTTAAATATAATATATATTTTTAAACAAAAAACTAAACCGCTTTCAATTATCAGAATTAGACAGACATCTTTCAAATGAAAGAATAATCATCAAAATCGGTTCACCCAGTCGATAGTTCTGACGTAACAAACCAAAAACATATTTCGAAATTCATTGATCGAATCAATCGATCAATCTTTCTATTCCATAGGTATTCTAAACATACATACATCAGACAGTAAAAGGATTAAGTACATATCCAATCGGTAATATAATAATAATTATTATTTAATATATATTTAATCTGTGAAACGATTAGTAATAATGGTTTACTCGTGTATCTCTATCTAAATATGTCCTAAATAAAGAAAAATAACACGGTTATTGTAATCATAGTATATTATTTTACAAATTCTATTCATTATTTTTTTATTCAATTCTCTACAGTTGTTAATAATAATTAAATAAAAATAGTGCGAGTTTCACTCTAGTAAGGTAAACTTATGAAATCACTAGATTCGCCCGCGGCTTCGCCCGCGTTTTGAAAGAAAAATCCGCATAGTTCTTGTTCCTGTAGGATTTCCGGGATAAAAAGTTTTCTTCTTATTCTGAGTTCAGCTACCTACTTAACAAATTTCATTGAAGTCGGTTCAGTAGTATTTGCGTGAAAGAGTAACAAACATCCATACTCACAAACTTTCGCAATATTAATAAGGATTGTAAATTATCACCGATTCTTGTAAAGTTTGAATTAAATCTGTTCGTTTAGTGTGTAAAATACAGGTGAAGCTAATAAGAAGTTAAAAAATTTGTTTGAGGGCCGATTTTTCAATCCTTGGTTAAAATTTATCCATCCAATAAAGTATTACACGAACATTTTAAAGTGTCACCTGTAAACTGTCAAATACGGATAATTAGAATACATTTTTGAAATGGTAGTTAAATACGTTATTCGATTAATAAGTTTTGACCAAGGATTGTAAAATTAAACGAAATCTTATCCAATAATTACAAAATAGATCTTAAACAACAGTTAACTTAATTGGTTCGCTATTAATAACTTGCGGTAACTTAAAAATGTATACGTAATCCCATATCCCATGCATGATCACACACACATTCATAAATACCGGATTACAATACCATCTATCATCTGACAATCCAATGTCAACTCAAATGTTACGTAATAAGGTCGAAAGTGGGGTGTCTATAGTTAATAAGTGCACACATACAAGGAAGTCATTGCCCGTGCTCCGACCTTGCCGGGGTCGATGACCTCGGCCAAAAATGGCGCTTGGTATGAAATTTTGAAACTAGTTCATTCTAAATTTCTAGACAGTTTTAAGGTTGTCAAAATATAAATTTAAGGTAACATAATGACATAGATTAATTATAATTTATCACCAAAATCATCAATTGTTTGTGATATACAGCCTTTTTCGTTCGTACATTAAAAAAAGGTATCAAGTATTAATTGTGGTATTAATATAGTTATACATTTTTATGAACGTTTAATCTAGTGGTTTAAACTTTAAATCAAGCCAGTTTAAAAAACTATAAACATAGAAAATTATGTATGTATTTATATTTTTAAAATTGTATTGAAAATAAGAAAATTATATTTCTGAAAATCCTTTTTCTTTGAATTATATGACACAAGCATTTACGAACTACTCATGCAGTGTAATCTTATCACATTTTATCTATCATTCAAGAAGCTTTTTACTTTTTAGTATGCGTTTTTAATATTTTATGTTCTTAGAGCTTTCAGGTAACCGTATGAACTGATGAGCTATATTTGATATAACACAAACTGTAGTAAAATTTAATTACTTAAAATGATTAGTCATACGCTCCTTATAATATGGAATATATTATCTGTTTCACTGATGAAAAAAAATCAGCGACATGGTGAAGGAAAATAAACAATTATGAAAATGTTGTATGAAAAAATACTTCAAAAAGTGTTAAAAAATCTTGTGCTTGTTTGTACTTACATAAAGAAGTTATCTCTTACGTAGCAACTATTAAGTAATCAGTACTATTACTGCCTTTTATATGTATATCCATACATACATGTGGCTCTTAAGATACAAAGCTTCTCTAGTTTAAGAGACAGTGTACTTATAATTAACAAAGCAATAATTATCAGGCATAATAAATATTATATTATTACGGTGCATTTACATCAAACGAACATAGAGCTAGAGCCTAGGGCTAGAGCATTCGTTCATGATCGTGTAAATGAAAACTCGTATTCTGAGTTGTTCAGTATTAGAACATTGAAAGAAAGAAAGATCGTTGCATAGAATCTTTTCGGACGCACTAAGAACAACGACAGAATGCTTAACGCCTGTTTACAATAAAATAATTTGCCATAGTGGGGTTAGAATGAGCATTTGCTCGTTTGATGAAAATGCACCATTATAATAAAGGTAATTTATTGATCTTGATTCTATCTATACACAATTTAACACAAAATTTCATCTTGTTCCAGCTCAAATCGAGATCATACCATGCAAGGTGTGCGGAGACAAGTCGTCGGGGGTCCACTACGGTGTGATCACCTGCGAGGGATGCAAGGGATTCTTCAGACGGTCACAGAGCACAGGTCGGCTTCATGTTCTTTTTATCAAATACGAAGTTAGGTTCTGTTGTCATGGCAACGGTTATAACCAAGTAACAAACGATGACATTGTTCTGTTGCCATGGATACCGTTATAACAAACGTTGTTTTAGGACTATGGCAAGAAGATATAACTATTCGCCAATGTCCAGATTCGAATTTCTTGGGATATTGTTCTGTTACCATGGCAACCTTTATAACAATCGAAAGAAACAAAACAACCGATCGTTTTAACTTAAATATTGATTAACTTAAATATTTAATTGTTACGTCAGAAGATATTAGATTTGATATCAGCTGTATCTTTCTTTGATTTCGAATGATAAGGTCTTTTTTAAATTCAATTGACTGACTAATGTACATTACAGTTTATATATAACTAGCTGCTCCGCGCGGTTTCACCCTCGTGGCTCCACTCCCGTTGGTCGTAGCGTAATTACATATTATAGCCTATAAACCTTCCTCGATAAATGGGCTATCTAACACCGAAATAATTTTGCAAATCGGACCAGTCGTTCCCGAGATTAGCGCGTTCAAACAAACAAACAAACTCTTCAGCTTTATAATATTAGTATAAATATGATACTTAAGTGAAAAACGTTTCATGTTCTAATTATCAGATTAATTTACTAGTACATCTTAAAAATTAATCATATTTAAACTTTAAAGAAAGCTTTCCTTTATGTAGAGACACTACACACCCTTGGCTTTGATCCAATACATAAGAATAAGAAAAAATAAACTTTCGAAGCACTAGTCTTTAAAAGCCCATAGCTTTTTATAGACGAGGAATAATCGATTTTTTTTTAATTGGTAAGACAAACAGACGGGACATTTTATGAAAAAATGTAGTAGTGAACATTTTATGGAATATATTAATTCAAAGTATTGCTTGTTTTAGTATATATATGTAGTGTTGATAACAATTTTGTAGATATTAAAAACTCGTAACTAAATGTTTTTCAAAAATAATATGATATGTTTGTACTTTCAACTGTTTCTTTATTATCGTAAAGAATTTGATATTAACTTCACGTCTACATTTCAAAATCTTTTAAGAAATTCGGATTACGTGTTATTTTAGCATTTTACTATATTTTCTCTACCTCTGTACTGTATACAGGAGCACATATGTTTTTTGCATTCAGGGCAAACATTTTTTTTAAATTTTTTGTCATATTTACCTATACATACAGATTAGATATGTTTCCCCTATGCCTATACAAACACACATAAATAAGTCTACTAACACAGTTGTTCATTTCAGTGGTGAACTACCAGTGTCCACGGAACAAGGCGTGCGTGGTGGACAGGGTGAACAGAAACCGGTGCCAGTACTGCAGGCTGCAGAAGTGTTTGAAGCTGGGGATGAGCCGTGATGGTGAGTTGATGATGAAGAGTTTTTTTTTTAATTAACCAGTAGTGTACGTTTAAGGATTCCTCGCTACACGTCCTCCCGCATTATTAGTGTAAAACACCCAGACTAGCTGTTCCCCGCGGTTTCACCCGCATTGCTCCGCTCCTGTTGGTCTTAGCGTGATGATATAATATAGGCTATAGCCGCTATAGTCTTCCTCGATAATTGAGCTATCTAACACCAGTAGTTCCCGAGATTAGCGCGTTCATCAAACAAACAAACTCTTCAGCTTTATAATATTAGTATAGATTTTCTTCTTTCCAAAAAGTGAAACTGCTTTATAAAATTTCAGGCTCCTGAAAAACAGTTTACAACTATATTAGGAGCCTGGGTCATTAAATTTTTGTAACTCAAAATGGTGCAAATAAATGATTTATTATTTATTATTTATTTAAAAATACATGCTACAAGTCTTAAGTTACATATACATATAATATTATCAAAGCATATAGTACGTGTTATGAACAATCTTAGAACACTAAAAATCGATAAAACATACAACTTTCCGGTAATAAAAATAAACTATTTATAAATAATACATACCTTGTGGTATGAGGAAGCGAACGCGGGGTTAACGACCTGTTATCAGTGCTGATAACGGCTGTTATGTTACAATCATAAGGTTCAAATGATAAGGTGTTATATGCAGGAATAAAAATATATATTTATCCATACCCTATTACAATAATTGTAATATTATAAGAAAGATTGTATGTTTGTTGCTCAATTAGTTAGAAACTGCTTAACCGATTTGGATGTAAATTTGTGGAGTGATAGATTATTGACTGATGTGGTAAGAAGTATTCCTTAGTTGCTTGCTATCCTAAATTTATTTTGAATTGAATATAACAGTATAATATTCGATTTTTTTATATAATATTTTAGTTCTTTCAGTATTTAAAAAGCTTATGTTTATTTTAAATCCAAACATTCCTTTGAAAATTTCCTTCACGCGGACAAAGCCGTGGGTAACACCTAGTATATAATACATAGTTGATCAAAACAAGATTTGATATACTTCAGATACCGGCATAGCGCATCGCCACCAACCGTGGCATTGCGTAAGCTGACATAACTGCTAGCGATGGGATGGACTGTAGAGATATCGATAATCGATGAAAATATTATTTTACCCTTAGTTTAAAACTTTCTTGGTTAAAGAGATAACGAAAAAGGAGAGATAAGCTACCTAAACGCGAGCAAAATATGTACATAAATATTCAAGTAAAATAAATCAGTACATAAATAAAAACAATTGCTGCGATAATTATCTCAAAATGTATAATTGAAAATAGACTAAAGAATTTGCTCATACAAAAGAAAACATTTTTGTTCAAGGATATCTTCTGTTCTGTTTAATTCACCAATGTTTCAAAATAATAGCTATGATATAAATGCAAATAACATCCTATTATAAATATCTAAGTATGTTAATTACTTGTTTCTAGACAACATTCAATTTTATTTTAAATTACTTAAAAATTCACCCTGAAAATTCACTAACCCACGCCCAGGGATTAATTACACAGAATATTATATGTTAATATCGATAATATATCGATGAGAAGCACATCACTAGCTATTGTGCAACGAGCAGGCGAGGCGTAACATCTTTTTATGCGACGTAACACTTAGACATATTATTATAGTCGGTTATTGGGTAACACACGAACTTTTTTGCCAAGTCGGTTACACGCTATACGACTTGATGTATGAGAAACAGCATATTCACTTTACTATAGAATTTAATTACAAATTTTTCGTTAGAATGTTTCTTAAATGAAATAAATTCAAAACCGCCTTTGGAAACGTCCAAAGGAATCAGGTTACTCTCATTTATACACACATAAATTATAATTACGCAGAAAGGTCTACTACTTACTCTACTTTATACACAAGTATTAAAAACAAAAAACAAAGCCCATTCCAAATAGCACAAACCATTAATATTTAAATTTATGGCTCATGTATGAACTACCTATTATAAGATAAACAATAGCCCACTGTTAAAAAAAAAGCATTTGATCCAAACAAATACGTTCCACACAAAAACGGCTCCAGATAGAATAGTTCAACAAACCTTCAAAATAACATGACCTCGATTCGCAACAAAAATGTACCGAAACGCAGATCCATACAAAATGGTCGGGTCATTGAACGAAACAAAGCCGAAAATTATAACCCCGCTGATTTGAAAGGCTCGTGTTTCTAAACGGTGTCGTGTTTATAACGCGCGTCTCGATTCGCGCGGATTACCGTACGGGACATCCTTACGTAGTTAGCTATACGTCATATATAAACGTCAGAGTTATAAGAGTTCGTTGTGCCACTAGGCAGTATGCCAATGCCCGCACACACACAGCCAAGCGGCGTCCTCACGCACACTAGTACACTACGTGGGTATTGAGTAACGGGTGTTCAAGGTACTAACGATTCAAATAAAAAGGACAAAGAGTACGCGCGGAATTTTTGAATTAGGAACCGCGTTGTGTCATTGGAATTTGACTTTTTTTTTTGTTGTTGGCGGCTAAATGAAAAATGCACAGTGCACACGTATTTTTTCTCTGTAATCATTCTTTATAGTTTTTATACTTCTTCATATTATCAATTGTTCTGTTTTATTTTGTATAGTATTTACTATCCTGGATAGATTGTTCTGTCTATTGTGTATATAGTATTCTAGATAATAATTATTACATTTATTTTATATAAAAAGAACACAAATTTCAGACTATTTTTGACTTTTCAGCTGTCAAATTTGGCCGTATGTCTAAAAAGCAGCGGGAAAAAGTGCAAGAGGAGGTGAAAGCTGTACAACTGCGCACTCAAATAGAAGCAGCCCCGGACTCTGTGTATGACGCACAACGCCAGACGCCCAGCTCGAGCGACCAATTCCATGGACATTACAACGGGTAACGACATCTATTATTCAGTAGCTGAACTAACATAACTGTGGTTCGCTTAGACGTTCCGTTTAGGAATTTATTATGGATTATTTATACTGTTTATTTCATTATAAGACAATGATTATACATTCTTAGTGTTTGTGTGTTAATCATCAATAATGTAAATGTGGTATCTTTTGATTAATATCTTGATTCTGTAGTTCAATCACAACATAGTTTTTTGTTTCTACACATTTTTTCTTGTATTGGTCAAAAATAAAGTTTAAGACTGTTGCTGATAATAAACCACGATCAAAATATTCATAATTTAATGCTTCTAAAGCCAAATCAAACCCCTTGAACTACCAATAACTTTACCTTCAGACTATCCACATATTCTAAGCCAAAGACTTATATTCAGGGCAGATTTTTCAATCGCTGGTTAAAACTTATTCATCGAATAACGTATTAAACTACCATTTCAAAAATGTATTCTAATTGTCTGTATTTGACAGTTTGCAGGTGACATTTTAAAATGTTCGTGTAATACTTTATTAGACGGATAAATTTTAACCAAGGATTGAAAAATCGACCTTCATTATAGTAAATTCTTCACAATTAATAAAACATATCCCCCGTTACGTTCACGGTACACTTCTAGAACATTCCCGTAATCCATTACAAGTATTGATGTCATTGTCATTACATTTACCGTAACTAACGGCGCTGCCATCTTGTATCGGATAGCGGTACTACGGTGCTTAAGTGCTTAATTACGATGATTCAATTCACAGTTTTTGTTACAATTCTGTTATGTATGTACTTTATTAGTAATTGTCTTTTTGCGTTATTATGTAACGTGTTGGATAATGTGAATGTTGTAAGGTTTATGATGGTTTCATGGGATATTATTGTAGTAGTTATCTAGTGCTAAAGATTTGAAGATGTTTTAGTACAAATTAAATTGTTTTAGATTGTTTGTGGGTTTTAGTTTGTCTAAGAATTTAGATGTTTTATGAAATATTTCATTTTGAATTCTATCTTGATTTCTATTTGAATTTTCAGTTAATATTTTTAAGCACAAAAACTATAACGATTAAAATTCATCCATTGTTAAGGCTGTTTATTTTTAGTATCATCTAATACTGAATAATATAATATATGTAATAATATACTGTAATAATACACTGATATTATTAGATATTACAGTATTCAATTACGTATCACTATCCTAATTAAGTAGGATACAATGCTGTTTAGTTCATCAACTTTAGTTCTTACCAATGCTACATTAAAATAAATTTCGGAAATCTTATTACAATCCTCATTGAAAATTTTCTACAGCATATCACCATTTAATTTCGGGTCCCCTGATTACTATTACTGTTACATTACCAATTTCTTATTTCCTCCATCCCCTTACACAACCAATGTCGAAACCCCACATGCCATTTGTGGTCAGCTTTCGTGAATCGTACTGTACTAACCTTATCTACTATTACCTACCTTATCTTTTTTATTACCACAATACAAATTTGTTATTACCACCATAACAATTACCTCTTTGCTATTACCACCATCTCTATTACCATTATTATTACAATTACAGTTATCCCGGTTACGGATCGCCGCTATCCTCATACAGTTACAACAACACGGCCCCAGCGCTAACATCCAACATGAATCTACATCAACAACCACAACAGTATGACGTGTCAGCTGATTATGTTGACTCTACTACATATGAGCCGAAACAGACTGGATTTTTGGACACAGACTTCATTGGGAACGGTTAGTATTATAGTATATATTATTATATTGTTTATGAATGAGATAAATTTAAGAATTGAGAAGCGATTTATGTTTTGAATATGAGAGTGTATAGGGGAAAATATTTAAACTTAAATTGAAAAATAGTGTTCTATAGTGTACATACTCAATGTAATGAAAAAATCGCTTTTTAAATTCGTGATGTGTTTAATCTCTATCTTAACTTAGTTTTATTTAATAAACGATTTTTGTGATTACTAACTCATAATATTTGATGTCTAGTGTACATAGCTAATTGTGAATAATGTGATTTTTCTTCTCTGTATTTCGTAAAAATATTATGTTCAGACGTTATTTACAAATAATCAATCGTATATTAAGTTCAACACCAATGCCAAATAATACAATTAGGCTAAACCAACAATTATCCCAACTAGACGAACAACAACAACAACAAAAAACAACAATCCGATCGACGCCAACAACAACAGCCTCAACGTCAACTTCGACGATCCGTACCGTCGAACGTCGTCAGGAGTTCGATCGATACGACGAACGAATACAATCCCCTCCCATATCTAGCGGCGTGATTAACATAAAACAGGAAATAAAGCCAGAAACATCGATGGGAGTTGATAATCTAGTCGCGAGTTATGTAGATTCAACAACGTTTCTGCACAGTCCATCGAACATTCAACATAGTCCCATGGAGATACAGAATACGGTTCTAGTCAGTCAGAATTCGTTGAGTGAGGATATAAGCGAAGATATGACTTCTAGCAACAGGATGATGGACCCGTTGAATATGAACATGTCGGGGATGGGGATGGTGAACCCGAATGCCGTGACTCGACGACAGGGGACGTCGAACGATGATTTACCCTGTGAGTTGTAGTGCGGTTATATCAATTTGTTTTTGAATGTAATTTGGTGTTGGATTTGGAAATGGTTTCGATCGATTTGGAATTTAATTTGAAATAAAAAAAAGAATGTGTGTACTTACGTACACGCGTTAGAAGTTATACTTCTTTGGCGTATGGAAAAAATAACAGAATATACAACTTGAACATAGTTATCAATTTTCATACCACCTAGAACTAACTTCATGCTGTTAAATTTAGGTGTCGGTGTGCGCGTGGCGCGTGCATCGTAAAAATTCACTCTCATCATTTTTCTCCATCGCGCCAAAAGAAGTATAGCTTCAATAAAAAATAAATATTTATCGATGCAATATTGATAGTTTTTGATCATTAAAGATGGAATAACATTCTAAATATTATATTATATTCGAATAGGTTTATTAATAATTTGATATAACCGCACAAACTAAGATTCGTAGACGCTCAGTTTTCACGTAGACTGTATACGCAATATGCAATTATTTTTATTATTTTGTTTTATATTCTAGTATTATTTTATGTTTTTTTTTGTTTTTAAACGATCACCATGGTCTCCACAAATAAGAATAACCCGCATAGTTCCCGTGGGATTTCCGGGATAAAACCTATCCCGGGGTAAAAAGTAGCCTATGTCCTTTCTCGGGTATCAAAATATCTCTATACCAAATTTCATGCAAATTGTTTCAGTAGTTAAGGCGTGATTAAGTAAAAGACAGACAGAGAGAGTTACTTTCGCATTTATAATATTAGTATGGATGTTCTGCTGTGTATGTGTATTTCGGTAGAATGAATATTCCAGTGAGCAAAAGAAATATCACAAGCAGCTCAGCAATTCGACTGATTACAATAAACATTCCTTTTAACTTATGAACTAAGACTTTAAACGTGTAAGGGTGAGAAATTTTTATTTCAAACAATAATTAAAGACACAACAAATACAATATATTTCCAAAACACAACACTAGCTAAGAATCGCTTAACTTTTCATATATTTTGTTGTTGTTTTTCTTCAAAATGACTCCACTTCTTGTGACACACATATAATAGAATCTTGCGTCATTCTGAAATAAATGAATTATATTATAACATCATCATAAGCCCATATACGTTCCCACTGGTGGGACACGGGCCTCCTATGAGGGTACAGGCCATAATCCACCACGCTGGCCAAGTGTGGGCAGATGTCACATATAAAACTATTTATTACTAGCTGTGCCCCACAGTTTAACCCGCATTGCTCCGCTCCTGTTGGTCTTAGCGTGATGATATATAGCCTATAGCTTTCCTCGATAAATGGGCTATCTAACACCGAAAGAATTTTTCAAATCGGACCATTAGTTCGTGAGATTAGCGCGTTCAAACAAACTCTTCAGCTTTATAATGTCAATGTTAGGAACATAATATAACTAATAGAAAAGTATATATTTACCGGTTTTCTCGATTTTTCCATATGTTTGTTTGATTCTATTATAAATAAAGGATATGGTATTATTGGTAAAGCAAGACAGCATGGTAGAAGACAGGCTGAAATTAAAAGAAATCTTGATGAAAGTCCTAAATAATTAAAAATATGGCTATCTCTAAGTACAAAGTACTTTTATTTGTAAATTTGAGAAAATAATTATAATGCTCATATTTTTCATACGATAGTATTTTTGGGAAGTTATAGTTTATGTATGTTATATAACACACTGTATCTTGACTATATCTATGTGTAGAAAGTTATTTTAAACGTAGAAATCCGTCATTTTTCTACACAATTTGTTAACATATTTTTAAAGTTTCGTATCTAGTATTCGTGAAAAATAGAGCAGGTTGTTCATAAAAATCAAACTATTAAAGTGTTTTAAAAGATACTAGTGCGACGCATATTATGTAGGTACTATGCTTGTACTATGTTTATACTACTATATTCTAGTAGTCTTTCTACGTCGTTATACTATTGCAGTAGTATTACTACTTTGTACTTTACTACTCACGCCAGCATGCTACTATACATGTCCCGAGTAGTATCACTGATAGTGGTTCCATTACAATCGGCACATTTTATTTTATATTTTTATTTACAAATGACAATTTTATTTCTTAATTTATTTGACAGATATATTTTGTTTATGATTTTGTATTTTATTTTAGTTTTAAGCCTAGTTCACATGTTATAATATTTTTGCATGTTTAAAATAATAATAATTGTTGTAGTTAGTTTAAGCCTTTTTTATTAAAATATTGTTATTTTTTATTAATTTCAATACGTGTTTAAGTAAACATAATAAATAAACAATAAGTAAGGATTTTATTACTCACAATTCAATTCATTCTTTCTATGTATGCTCAAAATTTGCTATGTCTATTATTTTTTGTATTAGTTGCTAATTTATTTCTGCTAGCTTTCATTTACTTTACGAGTGAATGTAAATAAATGAATGTTTCATTTACAGCTGAAGGTGACATAAGCAAGGTGCTGGTGAAGAGCTTGGCTGAAGCTCACGCGAACACAAATCCAAAACTGGAATATATACACGAGATGTTTAGAAAGCCGCCAGATGTGCCTAAGTGAGTTACATTTACATTTATAATTAACTTACACTTTCATTTACTTTGCTACATAGACTTCATTTGCACATTGTGAATTCATTTAATTTACTGCAATTTAACAAGGTTATTAATTTTACTGTAATACAGTTAAGTTTACTAATAAATAACAACCTACATGATTTCACTGTAACTTTTAGAGAATGTTTATTCGAATACAGTTCATATCATCGAAATGTTCTTTAAACAAATCATATAGTATGTTCCGTTAAATTGTGATGTATGGTTTTATTTTCAATTAATAATAATAATGTCATTTTTATTTCTATTGTGAGTGTCTTTTTTGTTTATATACATCGCAGATGCACAGCGTTTAAGGGACTCAGAAGTCAGATGTCTTGAAAATTAATAAATATAGAAACGCACCTAACTCCCCGGTAGATATTATCATTAAATAATTACGTATGAGAAATTGTGAAAATGGGATATGTACGTAGTACGTTAATACCATTTAAACTTAGCAAGAAATAATGCATGCATTGGTACTATATCAAAATAAAATCAGCAGATAAAGCTAGATATCTAAAGTCCTTGATGTTTTTGGGTCCCTTTTGGGAATCGAACCCATAACTTTTACGACTTGTTTAAAAATAAGTTTAACCTAGATTAAAAGTTACTACGAATTATTATCATTATTTTACAATGGAGAAATATGTGAATGATACAATTAAGCCCTATTTTATTTTTTATTTTTATATCAGGGAGTAAAAGAATATGTCAAATACATATAAATACTTACATTAACAAAACTTCCAGGCTATTATTCTACAACTCAATGACATACGAGGAAATGTGGCTGGACTGCGCGGACAAGCTGACCGCCATGATACAGAACATCATTGAGTTCGCTAAACTCATACCTGGTTTCATGAAGCTGAGTCAGGATGATCAGATACTGCTTTTGAAGTCAGGTAAGGAGGAATATTTGTTTATGTGGGGATTAGTTAGAGGTGGAATGTTGCTAATTTTAGATTATTGATTATATAGAATTTACAAAAAATAAAAGAAAAAATTATAAATTGGTTCCAATATAATTTATACGTTAAGTTCCCTATTATTTATTATTTTTCAAAAGCTATCACAAGTCTATGAATATATACGCACTACTACGTAGAATTATTTCATTAATTGAAGATCTAAAATAACAGACCAATTTATATACAGCATGTTCATTTAACAGTAAGATTTATGAAGACGTTTAAGTTTCATTAATTTTACTGTTAACGTATTAGACATTCTGATTACTATCCTATCTTATCCTACGATCTTTTTAAGTACTTTTTTTTTACATTGTACGATATATTTTTCCAGGATCGTTCGAGCTGGCCATAGTGCGTCTATCTCGACTCATTGACATCAACCGGGAACAAGTGTTGTATGGGGACGTTGTACTGCCGATACGGGAGTGTGTGCATGCTAGGTAAGTTAGAGTAATATATCTACATATTTAATAAAGAATTTTAACCAATTGCCATTACCTGTAATCTTATTTACCACCGCTCCTAAAGTATTTGCATTTGATATTTTAGTTTTTTAGAGCATTCAAGCGGTGGAGGCGGTAGACGTAGACGAATCCCGCCTCTCTTCGATTTTTTTTTGTATTTTTTAAAAATTACTATTCTAAAATTGTAAAGATATTATACTATTATAAAAAAAAAATCGATCACGAGGCGGATCACGGGTGGTTAATCACATCCGCCCCGGATTGGCGTGAAAGGATGCGGGTTTGAGTCCCTCCTCGTGAATCGTGATCGAAATTTTTCTATTCTTTATAAATTTATATTTATAAAGCATTTGAATGCCATAAAACCAAAAATATCAAATTCAATTATTATTCTTTTAAAATTGTCTGCATTGTTATATAAATACATATTTGCCAGGGACCCACGTGACATGGCGCTAGTATCTGGTATCTTTGACGTAGCCAAGTCGATCGCGAGACTGAAACTAACTGAGACGGAGCTGGCTTTGTACCAGAGCCTTGTGCTGTTGTGGCCAGGTGAGTAAATGTATATTTTTTATTGTTTTTATGTTTGTATATTCCCGTTATATTTATAAATTACTAGCTTCGCCACGGTTTTGCCCACGTGGAAAATAAAATTCATATTATCTCGTCTTTCTTAGACTATCATTGTGTCATATTTTTGTCAAATTTCATGGAAATCGGTTCAGTCATTGAGGCGTGAAGAAGAGACAGACAGAGTTACTTTTGAATTCACACTGGCGTTTGCAATAACATATTTGGAAATTCATTTTTAGTACTTTTCCTAGCGATCCGACCCGGATTCGACCGTGGTACATGTTTACGTTTTCTCTCCAAAAAAATCATCCTCGTTTTTTAAGGAATATTGAATTTAAATCGGTTCAGTCGTTTTGGCGATTTATTTTACTATGTAGATTATTATGTATTATTATGTATGTATATCATTGTGTATTATATATTATTACTAATGGTCCGCCCCGGCTTCGCTCGTGGTACATATTTTGCAATAATAGGCAGCCTCCATACCAAATTTCATGCAAATTGGTTCAGTAGTTTTGGCCTGATTGAGTAACAGACAGACAGACAGAGTTACTTTCGCATTTATAATATTAAGTATGGACTATGTGTTATATTAATAATATTTTCCACAGAGCGGCACGGAGTCCGCGGTAACTCTGAAATCCAATGTCTGTTCAACATGTCGATGGCGGCCATGCGCCACGAGATCGAGACCAACCACGCGCCCATCAAGGGTGACGTCACCGTGCTCGATACACTCATGGCTAAGATAAATACATTCAGGTAATTATTTGTTCTTATTTATAGGTATTTCAAGTTGAGTGTGTGAGAAAGGTATGTCTGGTTACGTTAAAATGGCGAGTTTGGTAGTTAGACTTGGTAGTTATAGATGGCCAATGTTTTCAGGTATATTTTATTTATTTGAATAAGTTCTTGGTTTAAGTAGTCAGATTTAATAGTAAGATTTAGTTAGAAATTATGAGCAAAAAAGTTTCCTTTTTCTAAACTTAAAAGAAAAACTTCGTAACGAGACTAGCATAATTTTCTCTCTACTGTATACATATTTTCATTTCATATATTTTCCTGCTATTGGCTGTTTTTATTTTATTGTTATTGCATCAAAGTAGTAATTTTTTATGAATCATTAAATTTTTCGAAAGCATTAAGCAATGAAATTTCATCAAAATCGGACAGTTAGGAATTTAGCTTCCACTTTAATATGTTTCATACATATGAAAAAATACATACATAGGTATATACATTTAAAAATCTCCGAATTTTTGTAATTTATATTTATTTATAATAATAATAATTAAAATAAACCATATTCTCCACAGAGAACTATCGCTGATGCACTTAGAAGCGCTCTGCCGTTTCAAGGCCGCTCACCCACACCACGTGTTCCCAGCCCTTTACAAAGAACTGTTCTCTTTAGACAACGTCCTAGACTACACACACGGATAAACAAACAGACAAACAAACACGACTTCGTATTCTACCCTCGTAAGGGACTTTAAAGACTTTCATTTACTCTACTGTTTTTACATTTACTAAAACTGACGACGCGACGGACAAATGTTGTTTATTATGTGTATGTATGTAATCTGAGACTGTTACGACTTACGTATATACTTACAATTTAATATATAAAATGTTTATTTAATACGTATAAATGTCCGTCCGTCGACAGTTTTGTATACAATATAGTTATGACGTTTCGGCTTCGACGAATATAACTTTCGTATTAAAACTACGAATACATAACGTAATGTTAAAATGTTGCTTTGTGTATTACGTAGACGAATATAATTATAATAAAATGTATCTAACACGATGATGGAATAATAATAATTATTATATAAATATATAATAATAGAAATAGAGTTTTTATTAAGAAATAAATAAAGGAGTTATAAATGAGTAGCGGAGTAAAGATCACACAATGTTTTTCTTTAGGAACGTTTAAAATAGGTTTTTTAATTATTTTAACAGTTTTATGAATTGTAACTTGTTATTTATTTCAAATGATTATTAATATTGACGTTTTTTATTTCGATTTAAGATCGATTATGTTATATAGGAATACAGATACTGCCCAATTCTTTTTTGTAGATTCTTTTTAGTTTTTTTTTATGTGTCGAACAGAGGCGATGGAAAATTCATGAATATTATTAAAATATATTATTTTTTAATAAGTTGCGTAATAATTGAACAAAATCAGGAGAGCAATTGTATTATATTATTATTAGTGTCTCAAATCTTACTATGGCGGCGTTTTTCCGCTTATATATTTATGTGTTCTTAATTTATTTTTGCAATATTTTTTTTTCAATTATATTATTGTTTTTTTTTCTACAATCCGTGTATAGTAAGATTTGATTTTTTTTAACATCTCACAGTCAAAATAATTTGTACTGTATCAGCAGGCAATTTATTTTTTTCTTATAATAATTTTGATCTCAATGCAAATATATATATTGTCCCTTCTTTTGGGTGCCATGTTTGGTTTTTTTAATAATAAAAGCACACGTAACGCATAATATTTTTTTTAATTGTTTTTATTTTATTTTTTACTTACTTCGTATACGTAAATTTTTTAAGCTGTACGCTTTTTTTGGAACGTAAATTGCCTGCTACATTATTTAGAATTATTAATAATTATCAATTTTTCTAACATTACGCTAAGTTATGTGAAATAGCCTTTACTATATAGACTGGTTTATATTAATGTTAAATCTTATAAAACTTAACGCGTATTTTGTAAATAGTTATTAATAATATGTATTTTATATTAAATGTCATATAAGGTTCGATGGGTTATTTTTAATTTTTACATTCTATTAAAAGTATATAAAAAACAAATTTTCCACAATGTTACGAGATCGACGTATTGTATGTGAAAATGTTGTTTTTACTTATATATATTATATATTTTTTGTTAAATAAAGCAATCTGTTATTGTCTATTCATTTTGTTTTATTTTATATTTTCATTTTTTTTTTCGTTAATAAAAATATTTATATATATACTTTTTGGTTTTTTATTTGTTTTTTTTTATTTAGGAACACGATTTTTTCGAATTCTTGATATAATAGAGTAATCATACATTATAGTGAGAGCATATAGATAAAATATACGGGTGGTTCATAAATATTATTTAAAAATGATGTTGCTGATTTCATCTTGTTATTTTCCTCAGAATTAATAAACCTTGTTACATACTATGACAAATAAATATATATTTATAATTTTATTAATATTATAATGCGATTTATTTTAACTTAGATGCACATTATTAGATGTGTTAGTAAAAAAATATTGGAATAATGAGTAATGTCTAATTTTTCGTTTGTTATTGTTAAGTTTTATGGATTTTTTGTCAATAAATAAATATCGTGAAATTCTAGATTGTTATCAAAGTAAATTTAACAACATATCTACCTGAATTATTATTTATTTGTTAAATTTATATTTAAATACGTTTTTGGTGATCGAAAAATCGCATATCAAAAAAAAAAAAAATTAAGAAAAAATTAGACATTGCTCGTTCGGAAAATGTGCACGAAAAACGTTTAGAGCACTAAGACTGAAAATTGGTAAATAACGGTAAAAGCTTTTGCCTAATTGATAACCGTCTAAAGGCCCGCGAACAAATGAATCTGAATTTATACCTGAGTACAAAAATATTATAATCAAATAAATAATTTACGATGTTAATTATTAGTTAGCAATAATTTTACAGTATTTGTTGTTGTTTTATATATGTCTATAGCGTAGTGCTGGCGGTGGAATGATTAAGTGGTTAAGGTTTCATGTTTCAATTATTATTAATTTTTTAAAAATATCTCGTCTTGTTGCCTAACAACATTTTTTAAATAATAATAAAAAAAAAAAAAAAAAATACCCAATTTTGAAAATAATGTAACTCAAACATTGTTTTTTTTCAATTCTTTTAAAAGTGCTTTTGATTCAAGATAAATTCGTATTTCTGTCTCATATTTAATCTGTATGTTCTTCTCAAATATCATCAAATTATTATATTATTTAGAATTTTAATAAATGTCAACATCTCCAACCATAATACTAATATACCAAATTCACAAATAACCTTGTAAAACTATATTATTCATATTTAAACTAATCGCCACGGCTTCGCTTCGCCGCCAGCACCGCGAAGGCGACGCGAATTCAGATTCCGTAGCGGGGGCGAGCGTCGAATTTATTTTCAAACGATCCAAAACCATTAAAGAGACAAACGTGTCCATTCTATATACTTCTTATTGTAGACTTGAGATGGTGCAACCGAGGCGCGTCTTACGATTGGCCGTAAGAGGGCGTGGTAGTGATAGAGTTAGGGTAAAAACGATTGCTGGGTAGTATTAGATATTTCTAAAAAAAACTTTTGTACTATGTTTTGCTAAATTTTCACTAAAATATAGACTTGGACACATAATGTTAGGATTTTTCGAAAAAGCAAGCAATTGCGGGAATAATTAATTAAACGTCTAACTACAATTATTGAGTTATTTTTCATTTATGGAGCTTCTATTTTATACAAACCCGTGGATATTGGGGTCTTGGACGTAAATAGTGAAAATTTTTTATATCTTGTTTTCTATGAGATAATTATTTTATATTGAAAAAAAAAAATATTAATTTGTTAACTGAAGTATTTTTACACATTACCTGAACATATTAAAGAGTAACAAAATATAAAAAAAAACATATATCTATGTAAAAAAATCAGAATATATAACGTTTAATGTACGCGCAAGTTAACCGTGAATTCGATATTCATTTTTCGTATTTTGAATGTTTAAATGAAAGTTCAGTTACTTTTGTATACTTTCATTTGTTTTTTGAAAATAAATGTACGACTTTTCGGTTAACTTCCGTTTGCTGGAGCTTTGTTGATTTGTGAACTAACAAAATAAACGTACCTAAGTAGATTGAGTCGATTTTTGAGAACCAATAGAAAAATAAATGTTATTGTTTTATTATTCTCGAATCACTTGCAATTCAATGTGTTTTATTTTGTAACCTTTTTAGTTTCTACCACATAATTTACACGAAAAGAGTAAAAATTCAAGAAGAAAAACCAAGAGAAAAACTAATAAAACATGACATGAGCAGTCATGGCTTGGAATTTGAAGAAAAGGTTTGAAGGTGAAAAAAGACAATTATCTGTTCATAATTATTCGTATCACATATTATTATTATGACCATTGGTCCAATAGGTGAAGAGAAAATTATTTAATAAAATACAATCTATTTTTAAGATTGTTTTCAATCTGCATTCACTGGGGCGGATTCTGTGGGCGGATTGCTGTTTATTTTAATGATTAAATATGATATAGATATCCTATCCTTTCCCTAATCCTCACCTGTCTTACAATATAAAAGTTAAATTTTATAAAAATGTTTGTTACTTTAAGCAGAAAGAACTGATCGTATCTGTATAGTCTATTTGATAAAAAAATAGTTCGTTTATCTATACTAATAGTATAGAGCTGAAGAGTTTGTTTGTTTGTTTGAACACGCTATACGCGGGAACTAATGGTCCGATTTGAAAAATTCTTTCGGTGTTAAATAGCCCGTTTATCGAGGAAGGCTATCCCTATGTGGGTAAGGGGCAGGCCCCTTACCTACATCATGAAGTCAAGGGCAGAAAATCTCTACCTGAACTCTCGAATTCTCATCTGGACTGCACTGCTGCACTCAGGTGGACAGCTTACAAGTGATGTCATAGTGCTGAATCTTATTATTTAATGCTCAGATTAAATCGTTCTAGATAGGTCACCTCGTGAGTCAAATGACCCATAATTTTTTCAACACGGGCCTGTAGTCTATTAATAATTAGTTAAATAAAACTATGAAGCAATGACTACAGAAATAAAGGACGCAGGTAAGTATAAAAAATAAAATTTCCCATATATTTATAATTCTTTATTTAAAATAACTACCCATTTACATTATAACAAAGACTTATAATTAATTTTGTGATGAATGAAGATAAACTTAGTAAATATTCTTATTATACAAGCTTATAAATAATAACAACCTTTAAGCATTATGAAATTACCCGTTTTTTTCCTTTTTTTATCCATTTTAGTAGCATATAAATGTATTTTAAATACATACTTAAATCACAAATTAAGTATTACGATAAAAATAAATACTTAACAAAAATGGACGGACAAAATATTAAAATATGAACTAGTTACTACTTTTCACTCAATTATGATTTTGATGATTTTTTTAAACATCAAAAATTTAAGCCGACTACTCACGTACCTGCAGCAGGGGAAATATTGGAATTGCACCCTTAAAGGGCTCCTTAATTGTGATGTGTATAGGCAAGCAGGGGCGGGGCAATTTAGAGAACAACTGAAATGGCTCCGACCGCCGTGCAACCGAGATTGTTCCAATATTGCCCCTGAGGCAGGTACGTGAGTAGCCGGCTTTACTCTACATATAAATAACACTGATTTCTATAATCGTTAAAGAATATTGTAGAATTTATACATTCCAACATGGCTTATTCATTCAATTATTTATTATTTCATTTATCCAAAAACATACATAAGCATTTATTAAATAAATAAAAAAAAAATCATTTAATGTATTGTAGTAATTTACAATGAATTTACAGTCGAAATCTTTGATCAATCGTTGAAATACTATGTACTAGTGTAGTATATATTATTACCTGTGATAATGACATAAATAACACTAGTATTAACTTGTTAAATCAGCCGTTTCATTAAAAGTCTAGTCTCGGAATTTGTAGACATTTTCAACAATTGACAACAAAATTTTCTCAAACGTTATAACTTAAAATTATCATCATCATGAGATGGTTAATCAAAAGCCTAGTCTTCTAATAAAACGGCTGATTTAACCAAATTCCTACAGCATACAAAAAAATTATCGGACTTTCGTCTTTCCATGTATCTTTTCAGTAAGTGTCCATTGAATATAATAACTAAATGTGTATAAAACTGCTATAAATGCCATGAAAATGGGGAAATATATGGTTCCATACATGTATTTTACCATGGGATATGGCCACACTCCTGCTGTGTAATAATGGTGGATTATTCTGGAAACAATAAGATAATATATTAATTTAATTATATAGTTAATAGAAATGTAGATTTTAAAAACGGATTATTGAAAGTATTTCTCTATCTAGCTTTCCGCCCGCGGCTTCGCCCGCTTTGTCTAAAACATAATAAATTATATACTAAAACCTTCCTCTTGAATCACTCTATCTATTAAAAAATCCGCATCAAAATCCGTTGCGTAGTTTTAAAGATTTAAGCATACATAGGGACATAGGGACAGAGAAAGCGACTTTGTTTTAAATACTATGTAGTGAAGACGAAGGTTGGAGGAGAGATATTTTTGCCCTCTATTGTAAAAAAAGATTTTACATTTGGTAGTAATTTCTTAGACGAAAATACAAGCCTCTTTTAATACAATGTTTAATCCGATATTTACAATAATATGTTGTTTAAATTAAATTAATATTTATAAAATGTCAGTCAAATCGGTTGTTAGTTTTTCTAAAAGAAGATCATATTCACAACAACATTATTGCAATTAATCGGCTTTATTTCTGCAGAATTTAATAATTACGTTAGTCTGTTTATGTCTGTCTAGGACAACAAAAATTTTAATATTTTTTTGTAATACTTACACCAAGAAATAAACTACATATATCAAGGTCATATTCAATAGATTTCCCTTGTGATTCTTCGGTTGTTTTCTTGGTTGCATCAATAATTCCCATAAACCCACCAAAATTATGAAGGAATGCATTATATGGTTCGATAAGGTCGTAAGCACCTTGTCAATGAAGGTTGGGAATATGAGCTCTCTGTCATATATGAATATGGGCCAGAATATCGTGAAGATCAGCTGAAATTGAAAAGTTTGGTTTTAGAAGATTTTAAATAAGTACTGAATCGGTCTAGATAATATTTAGGTATCTAATAAATCAAATATAAATATGTTCGTCTACGTATATGAAGAAATAATGTTACTAAATACTGTGTTATAAAAAAACCGGCCAAGTGCGAGTCGGACTCACGCACGAAGGGTTTCGTATTATGGAGTTCCCCCTGAGTATTTTTTTTTATTTTTAGTATTTGTTGTTATAGCGGCAACGGAAATATATCATTTGTGAAAATTTCAGCTTTCTAGCTATTACGGTTTATGGGATGACTGGAGACAGACAGAAAGACAACGAAGTCTCAGTAATAAAATGAGTTTTATTTGCAAGAATAAAGTAACATTATTGTTTTAATTACTGTGCTAAAATTCATGATCAATATGTCTTCTCATAACCCAGGACTAAAACGTATTAAAAACCATGATCTAAATAAGTATTATTACAAAAAAAAATCTCAAAGCAATTATTTATTTCATTACTAGCTTTCCGCCCGCGGCTTCGCCCAATTTGTCTATAACATAATATATTATATATATACCTAAAACCTTCCTCTTGAATCACTCTATCTACCTATTAAAAAAAACGCATCAAAATCCGTTGCGTACTTTTAAAGATTTAACATAGGGATATAGGGACAGAGAAAGCGACTTTGTTTTATACTATGTAGTGATTTAGATAGTAAATATTAAACTACATATTTAAATATCACAATTACTTACCAAGGTAGTCGGCCATAAAACACTTGCAAAGAAAAACTCCTTGTAACGTTTTATTTGGTTCAAAAATTTGTGCTTTTTGTAAAGATTCCATATAAGCGATGTGTCACAGACTATAGACAGCCCTAGAAAGAATAACTGGAATCCCTGAAAAATAGAAAAACATAATTAAATTCAAATGTAAATTAAAAGATCTTTTAATACAAAAATGTTATTATTGTGTTAGAGACTATATTATTGATAAATCACTCGACATATTTTAATCTTCTGATGTGTAATAACGATTGACTTATAATTATTGTTATATAACTATTGACTTACTAATGTATACTTATTTTATAAATGTATTTGACTTAAATTTAAAATAATTTTGGACCTTCAGGATAAAATTATTATTTGTTTAGCTATAGTAGTAATATGTATTTGTAATTTCATACCTATGCCTAACAGACAGGATATGGCGGGACTTATGTTTGTCTAAGATCTGAATTGTACCCATATTCATGAATAAAAATATTTGAATTTGAATTTGAAACATAATTAAACAATAAAATAAATAAAGAAATAGTTCAGGACAATTTTCACACACAGCACGATCTGATCCCATACTAAGCTTTCGCTTGTGTTATGGAAACCAGATGGCTGATAAACTTACATGTATAATTTTAAATAAATACTTATATAGATAATTAACACATAAAAAAACATGATAGAATAGTTTTTGAGATGAATCTAATTTAAACTAAAAAACATTTTTTTCTATATTAATTCAGGGCCCTAATTTAACTTGCTGATAAAAAGAATAAAAAATATTTCTCTTTATAGTATTATATTATAATATTTCAGCAGTAGGTACTCCGGGCAAAGACTTTCACAAAAAAAAAAATCTGAGTTTGTTTTACTTTTAATTCCAAATTTCTTTTAAAATCGGTGTTGTGATTTAGACGTGATAGCGTAATGGACATACATACTTTTGTTTAATATTACTAGCTTGGTCGAAGCAATTTCAATCGCGTGGTCTCTATGTGATATCTAAACTCTACAGTCTATAATATAATATACTAGCTTTCCGCCTGCGGCTTCGCCTGCGTTTAAAAAACCCGCATAGTTTCCGTTCCCGTGGAATTTCCGGGATAAAATCTATCCCGTGTGTTAATCCAAGTTACCCTATATATCTGTGCTAATTTCATTGTAATCGGTTCAGTAGTATTTGCGTGAAAGAGTAACAAACATACACACACACACATCCTCACAATCTTTCGCATTTATTATAATAATAATTAGTAGGATAGGATAGGATAGGATATTATTATTAGTGCCAAATTTCAGATTTTTATTCTACAGATTCATCAGCCGTTTTTGAGTGATAGAGTAACAAATAAACATTACATTATAAATACAACATACATTATAAATAGAAATATTTTATACATACCAAATTCCATATAGTGATATATTTATATTGTAAAGCTCGGAAAGTCCTCAATTCTGGATCTTCGCTCACAATAGTTCGTTTAACAGCAAAATGCATCACAATTACGTTAATTGTATGCACTAATAGGAATAGTACATTGCCAGCGAGTCGTACGTGTGCTTGGGATAGTGCACTGGAATAAAAAATATGTCTATTATCCATACTAATATTAAGCTATTGCATAGCTTTTATCGCGGGCCTCGAGCGCGGGGACCGAATCGAGAAATTCCGTAACGAAAAAACCTCACGCTTCCCACTCCGACGGGCGGAGGTGTGGCTTGAAGGCATAGCAATAGCTTTACCGCGGCAGTCCCCGAGTGCCACACGTCGTTTTTTTATAAAGCTGAAGAGTTTGTTTGTTTGAACGCGCTAATCACAGGAACTATCGGTGCGATTTGAAAAATTCTTTCGGTGTTAAATTAATAGCCTATTTATCGAGGAAGGCTATTATAGGCATCATAACGCTAAGTCGAGTCACGCGGGTGAAACTGCGAAGCGCAGCTAGTACATACAATATATTACCTATGTCTGCGAAATATAAATAACTAGCTGTGCTCCGCGGTTTTACCCGCAATGCTCTGCTCCTGCTGGTTTTAGCGTGATTATATATAGCCTATTATATAACATACTCCTTTAGCCTTCCTCGATAAATGGACTATAGAACACGGAAATAATTTTTCAAATCGGATCAGTAGTTCCTGAGATTAGCGCGTTCAAACAAACACTAGCTTTATAATATTATAAGTATTGGCAAATAAATAATTAAAATCTTTTTAGTAGCTTTGGTAAATAAAAACGACTGAATTTATTTTAGTGAGAGTTTTGATCTCAATATAAGTAAGTTGGTATTTGATAAATAATTCAAAAACAGACTGTTAAAGTTACATTGATTTTATATTTTTAGCCATTTTGAAAACATTAATTCATTATTTCATACACAAGGAGTAAACTGTAATTATAAAAAAGCTCGACTATAGTTGATTGTTGTCGACACAAATCACATTGACATCGGCTCAGCCGTTCCTGAGAAATCATTTTTGTTTTTTTTAATTTACATACAATTTATTTAAACTTACCCCATTTTGGTTGATCGCTTTGGTATCACAATTAAATCTGAAATAAAAAAAATCGATAAAATATCTTAATTATCTTATCATCAATTTGAAATAATGAGACAGATAAAATGGTGACTATTGTAGTTATTTCATTTAAAAATAAATTAGGGTTACGTGATGAAAAAAGAGGAAAGTCATCAGTCAAAATATTAGTATGTTTGTTTATCTACCTAAATCTAGCAAAAAGAAAATACTAAGGTATGTATTTTAAATACCTCAATTTTAAAATAAATGATGACGTGATTCTAAATGTATGATTATCGAGTTAAAAATTAAAAATGAAATTATCTCATGGGGATTATAAATGTAATGTTTAGAAAATAACAGTTCTTATTTTGGATAAATTAATAACTATTAATATGTACTGTGAAGGAAAACATCGTGAGGAAACCGACGTGTCGAAGAATCAAAAGTTCGACGACATGTGACATCTGCCCGCACTTGGCCAGCGTGGTGGATTATGGTCTGTTATAGAGGCGGCTCGCCCTAAGGAGCGCTGGTGCAGTGAACTCCCATAAATAATTATACTTAATAAAATCATACTCCTTAATTTCATTATTAATATTAATTATTACTATTTAAAATCAATCGTAATCGTAAAAAACTACTGGCAATACCTATGAATATATCCATCATTCCATCATTCCATACACCTGTAGGTATAATACTGTATTATAAAACGCGCGTAGCGGAGCGCTCACGATTGCGCTCCAATGAAAAAATATTTAGTACATTTTCTAATACGAAATCCAATAGGAGTGAAAGAGATAGTTTTGTCAGAGTCCTGCGCGTGAAACAGAAGATTTTCTATGAAAAAATAGCAAAATTCGGAGCGCCGCTCCCGCAAACGTTGCCGGTTCGTTTTTACCGCGCGCCCGTACACAAGACAGCGATTTCGCGCGACGTTGCCTATATAAACAAACACTCTAGTCAACTTGACTGCACGCGCGCGAATGTATATTCAGGAATTTTCTAATTAAAATCATAAGATACGTGTTGACTGTTGAAATAGCCTGTAGTTATCAGTATTACTTGTGAGTGTTAAAATGGACAATTATAATGTGGCGTTCATTAAAAAGTGTGTTAAAACGTTACAAATTCGGCTTGAATTGAAAGCTAAGGGACCGCCACGGCTTGAACTTGACCTTACGCAAAAATGTACGACAAAAACGAAAACATATACCTACGCGTGTGTTTAAATCCGAACAATATGTGAAAACACTGTGGTTGTGTGGTTGTGATGAACATGAAAGCAACAAAATATTTTGTTTTCCGTGTCTTTTATTTGAAGCGGGCGCGGCCGGCGGAGGTGAGAGTGCTTGGACTGAAACGGGCGTTGACGACTTAGCTCATCTTTCAATCAAGATGAAAAAACATTCACAATCTCGGTAGGTACCATTTGTTGAATGAACTGCAATTGGCGTCTATCGAACGACAAGACATTCGTAAAGCATTAGATTCCGCGTACCGAAAGTCAATACGCGAGTTCAATGACCGTGTCGATGAAAACAGCCATATTTTACGAAGGTTAATAGATTGTGTCAAGTTATAGATATTATTGCACACCATAAAGAAAGACGTATGCATTTCCTTTATAAGTAATTTTTTAATTAAATTGTACTGATTTACACCATGTATTTTCAGTGTTTTATTTCAAGTGAACACCCATAAAATTTTGTCACGAGCCGCCTCTGGGTCTGTACCCGTGTCCCAGCAGTGGGAACGTGATGGACTGTTGATGATGATGATAATAATGATGATGATGATGATGATGAATACAATAATGTGGTTTTAAAATATAATAATGTGTTTTTGTGATAATATATATTTAATCCTACGGAACCTTCCTAACTGGCCAACCTGTGCTTGACCGTTTTTAAATTATAGGTTATCTATATCTAATATTAATTACCAAATTATCTAATTATGATAACATCATTTAAATATCTCTCATCTGAATGAGTATACTGATATACATATTAAATACTTGATTTCCGCCTGCGGCTTCGCCCGCGTTTTCAAAGGAAAACCCGCATAGTTCCCATTTTCGTTTATTTTCCATTTTCATTTCCGGGATAAAACCTATCCTATGTGTTAATCCAAGTTACCCTCTATATGTGTGCTAAATTTCATTGTAATCAGTTCAGTAGTTAATGCGTGAAAACCATACATACATACATACAAACCTTTCCTCTTTATAATATTAGTATAGATTAGTATAGACTAAAGTTAATCTATACATATAATAAATCTGTAGAAGGGTCAATTCTGTACATTGAAAATATTGAAAAAATAAATAGCAGGGGGTGTTACTGGATCGATACCAAACCCAAATATGTGATTAAAAAAATTTTTGTCTGTCTGTCTGTCTGTCTGTCTGTCCGTCTGTATGTGAAGGCATCACGTGAAAACTAGCGGTTCGATTTCGATGAAACTTGGTATAATTATACCTTATTATCCTGGGCGTAAAATAGGATACTTTTTATCCTGGAAAAATACGTAGAAAAAATTAATCTTAATTTTTCAGTTTTATCCATAGACGTTGTTCCGTAGAACCGCGAACACACGTTGCGTATTATTATAGGCCTAGCCGTATTTGGGAATTGGGTCCAATCGATATTTATAAGATGTTATTGACAGAGGTACTCAAAATGGAGAAATAACCATCCACGCGAAGACCGACATCCGCGCGGACGGAGTCGCGGGCGGAAGCTAGTTTATTAATAATTCTAGTTGTCCCGGTAAACGTTGTGTTGCCTTGCTCTTATCACTTAGGGGTGTGAAAAATAGATGTTGTCTGATTCTCAGACCTACCCTACACACAAAATTTAATTAGAATAGATACAGCCGTTTCGAATGAGTACGGTACAAACACTGTGACACGAGTTTTACGTTGAACTTCACTACAAAAATATAGCACTGTAATGTGCTAGCTCTTATAAAAATAGATAAGTACTAACAGTACTTAGTATCTAGACGCATAGTGCGCATGCGTAGGCTTTTTATACACGAGTCGTTTTTGTAAAGTTATTTGTACTTAATAATAACTTAAGCAAATAGCAAAATATTTAAGTAGATTGTTTAAGCCACCACTTGAATTGTTTCTTTTTTATTTATTTCTCGCCCATCAAAGATAGGTTTCTCGTACGATTTTCCTCTCTAAGATTTTCTTTTATAAATAACTGAATCTATACTATAATATATCTATATTATAAAGCTGAAGAGTTTGTTTGTTTGAACGCGCTAATCTCAGGAACTACTGGTCCGTTTGAAAAATTCTTTCAGTGTTTGATAGCCAATTTATCGAGGACGGCTATAGGCTAAATATCATTACGCTAAGGCCAACAGGAGCGGAGCAACGATATAGTAATAGTTTATTTTTGGTGTCAGCATAATGAATTTGAACAATTTCTTTTTATTGTTCAAATAAACGCTCAGATGCAGGCAGCCTTATGCTTCCGGGCGGTGGAACGGGGAATGTAATCCATCGTCCGGTTCGGTGAGGCGGCTTGAGACGTGTTCCGCTCATGCCGCCAACGGGAGGGAAGAGCAGGCAAACCATCTTTCCTGTTCTTGGCTTGCGCCTGGCCTAGAGATGGGCTGCCGCCGAGGGGGTCGCGGAAGAATTCTAACAAATACCCGCGGCCCCATCATTAAAGCGGCTCGACGGAACACAGTAGGGTTTTAGTCGGTAGGAATCCGACATAACCCACGGCTCCTTCCCCGGGGGCAGTGGGTATCTTTGGAAGATTTCCCCACTATAAAAAAAAAAAAAAAAAAAAAAAGGCAGCCTTATGCTTTCCTAGACGGACTAAAACAGGTACTTAGGTACTGTTGTATTACTAAGTAGGTAATAATTGTTTTTAGGATGTTGATAATAAAATCTGACGCGACCGACTACAAAAAAGGTCGAGATTCCTCTTTCCCCTATTGACCCACAATATTTCAGGTCACTTGTAACAGGATGGCGGTTCTACAGGGGTCTTAGTACGCAATGACAAAAAGAAAAATGATGGTCAGAACGCTGATACCCGATACCTTAAGATACTATAACGTTTTATATTAGAGAATCTTAACATAAAATATTATGTGTGTGACGCGCTTTATTTTATTATGGTGGTACTGCTAAATCACTGCTAAATACATGATAATTTAAAATTTAAATAGGTTTGTCTTGTAAACGTTCATTAGTCGATTTTACTTTTGTAAAATTTAGTTTAAAATTTCAATAGTGTATCATGGTAATATCTATTTATAAAGGGGAAAAGGTGGCAGGTTATACTAATTAAACGTATCTGAAATATTTTTCGTTTGCTGGATTTTTCTCCACTGAAAACAACATTTAAAATTTTAAGTAATGAATAAACGAGACGAAATCCATACTAATATTATAAATGCGAAAGTAACTCTGTCTCTCTGTCTGTTACTCAATCACGCCTAAACTACTGAACCAATTTGCATGAAATTTGGTATGGAGATATTTTGATACCCGAGAAAGGACATAGGCTAATTTTATCCCGGGAAAATCACGCAATCCCGGAAATCCCACGGGAACGGGAACTCTGCGGGTTTTTCTTTGACTGCGCGGGCGAAGCCGCGGGCGGAAACCTAGTATATCATAAGTATAATTATTCTGAACATTGAATTTTATATTACTCTACAAGTTTATCTCTTAAAATAGATGGAAACCTAGTAAATTTATATATTAAGGAAAAATTAAACACAATAATATGTTTTGGCTTGTGTTTTTACCGTCAATTACCTTGAATGTGACTTTGTAATAAAAACAATAATATGAATGTTTCTGTATTTAAATATAAATTAAGGAATATTTTTAACTTATTTTATACTAGAGGTCCGCCCCGGTTTCGCCCGTACATAATATTTCGAAATAAAAGGTAGCCTATGTCCTTTCCCGGGTATCAAAATATCTCCATACCAAATTTCATGCAAATTGGTTCAGTAGTTTAGGCATGATTGAGTAACAGACACACAGACAGAATTACTTTCGCATTTATAATATTAGTATGGATTATTATTATGTTATTGTTATTATTTCAATTTCTTGCGCTATTCACAATGGTTTCTACTTATTTACTTATAGTAGTAGTTGTTACGAAGGTTTTGTATGTATGTCGTTAAATTCATCTAAATAATATTTGTTAGAAAATAATGACGATTACTTTGCATCAAATTTAATATTCGATTTTATGTTTATTCTATTGTTATTACAATTTAATTGTTCATGTTAGTGAAGTAGAAACAATGACCTATTATACTAGTAGACGCGGCATACGCCAACATCATTGCACTAAAAAACAGCGTAATTAATACATACCTACTTACTAACGCATTATCACCAATACAGTTGTTCTCTCTTTCACTCTCACGCACGAGACATAATACATGTCTCACTCATGTACTTCGTAATAACAACTGCCGATTAAAATATAAAAAGAACGTCCAGCCACGACGCTGAATGGTGCGTGACTAAGTGAAACTCGGGCACTTAGCTGAGTTTTTTCTTGCCAAAATAGAGAGCGGGTAACGTATCTAGCTTTTTTATATATCATAGAGTAGAAACATTAAAATAAAATTTCATATAAATATTCAAAGTACTCGAAGCAACGATTGTAAAATGTAATGAATAATATTAAACCTTAATGTCGTGACTCAAGACATTACTTATGGGTTTTACACATTTATATACAGGGTGTCCCAAAAACTAGTGATGAACGGAAGCTGGGAGGTAGAGGACCTAGAGGGCTATCCGAATCAACCCCATGTATGGACTTGTAGTTTTGCAATAAACTGAACACGAAAAAAATACTTAAACAACAAAATTACGTAAAAAATTGTTTGCTAAATTTTTCCTGAAAATCCATGTTTTCTTCTCTAGCTTCGCACAGCCACACACATACGGCTTCACTAAAATGAGCATTTTTTATATGAAAACATAATCTTTAACGATAGCTTCGCTGCGTCTGGAATTTTATAAGTATTTTTTATGAACTCATCGTATGCAAAACTATAACCTCCTTAGAGCTTAGTATACCAACAGTGTGACACCCTGTATTTTATGCGGTCTTATTGTTTTTGAGTTGAATAAAACAAACAAACTCACAAAATATCATTGAAATTTGAAAGTAAAATAAAAAAAAATTAAAATAAGGTATTTCCTTATTATTATTAAGTTTAGATTTAGATAACAGAGGCATTGACGATTCAAATGGGTTCGTGTGAAGGATTTTAATGTATAATTATGTAATTATACATTAAAATGCGGTTAATTAAGTGTTTGTGACCGTCAAATTATTCATAAAGGGTCACAAATTAAGTAATATATTTTTAATTATACCTCACATCTAAATCACCGATAGATTTAAAATATACATACTTACATTATATCGTAGATACAAACTTGTAAAATAACCATTTGAATGATCAGTAAAATCCTACCTATCTATCATTAAAACATATTAATAAATTAATTTATGTTAGATCCAGATATTTTAATAACACCACATACCAAGTTGAATCTTTGATTTTCCCTATTTTAGAGTTTAAAACTGAAAATTTCTATATATTGGTACTAGGTGACCCTGCAAACTTAGTTCTGCCAGTAATTTATCACTTAAGGGTACAAAAATTGTTGACAACATATTCTCAAACCTACCAAATATTCATATAAAATTTCATAAAAATCGATCAAACCGTTTTGGCGGATTCTAGTTACAAACACTGAGACACTATAATTTTACATAAAAAAAAACAAAAAGTATTTTCCACACTTGCTCGATATTTTATACACTTAACAATGTATTTAATCTAGCATATTATTTTTATAGAAATAAGTAAAAACTTACCATGAAATCGAAACAAGAACTAAGACGATCGTTCTCGACCATAACAGAAAGGCTACTAGCCAAGTTACATTATACCCAGTGTTTCAAGGCCCATACATACATACAAACATAATGGACTTATAGACCATACTATCTGGTAACCGGTTCGGATTTTTCTTCGCTTTTTATTTGTTAAATGAATAGAACCGGTAAATGACGTAGGTACTGAATTTTAAATGTTTATTATCACGTTCTTTTATAAAATCTAATAATAGCGGTATCTTATGTAATTGTGTTAGTTCCTTATATGAACTACGTCAAAATGACTACATATTTATTGCGCTTAAAAGATAAAATGAATGTTAAAAAAATAAACACACTTAAACTTATTAAATTAATGTATTGTCACCGATCCTTGATAAGTGTACAAACTTTAAAATAAATCTCAGTTTAATGTGGGTCAAAATCGAGTTTTAAAGAGTCAAACATACAAACACAGGTAAAGCTAATACAAGCGTGTTAAAATGGTATTGTCATTGTCTTTTGTGACACGGGAGAGGCTGCTTTATTATGACCTCTTGTTTCCAGACAGTATACGCCCTAAATTGAACTGACTGGCAAATTCATATTATGATCGTAACCACCAGCCATGGCTATTGGCCAGCAATTCACGACGTAAACTGACAGGGAAAGAGGTAATAGGTACCTAATACGGCCCCTGACTGCTGTATTGTACCTCGAATCTTCTGAAACCTATTTCAGCTTTCAGGCACAGGCCTTTCACTACACTTGATAGGAAATATATAAATACTAGTTGTGCCCCGCAGTTTCACCCGTATTGTTCCGCTCCTGGTCTTAGGGTGATATATAGCCTATAACCTTCCTCGATAATTGGGCTATCTAACACCGAAATAATTTTTCAAATCGTTCCTGAGATTACCACGTTCAAACAAACAAACTCTTCAGCTTTATAATATTAGTATAGATTTAAAGTAGATTTTATTTATTTATTTTATCTAGTACAACTATGCTTGCGCATGGCGGGTTAGCTGCGGGCGAAGCCGGGTACATCATGTAGACTGTAGTTTATTATCTGTAATTAAAAAAGCGGTTAAAGAAACGAATACACAAATTTATAGAAAGATTGTAGTTTGAACATAATATTATGTCTGTGCCTCCAGTGAATAAGGGAATAACTCAAAAACATCACTTTTCAGGAGAGACAAAAAACTATATATCAACACTAAATCTTTATAACTTCAAATTTTTAAGCTTGTATGGGTAAGATATGATGTTAGACTTTAGTTTTACATATAAACAGATATTTTAACAACCCCATAAATATACTTTTTTCGTGTTTTTTTGTAGTTGTGGCCTTATGAACGAGTACTTCATGGAATAACTCAATGTATTCACATAATTTTTTTTTGCTCTTTGCAATATAACGACTTATGCCCTAAAGCACTATGTTCATAGTCGCATAACACGACTTATATTATTGCCAGTTTTGGTTTTATAGAAATAATGCGACTTATCATGCTTGAAATTTGTGTACTTTATGACTCAATTGAAGCCTTTTAGTGGAACAACCATGCATGTAGCTTGAAAAACGAGTGAAATCAACGGATTTTTTAACGTTATTAGATATAATAAAAACAAAACAACATTTAGGTGTTTATGCATTTAACCCTAGAAGTCCAATCTACGTAAATTTGATGTACACCGCGGCGAAATATCTTTGTCTTTTCTATATTTACCATCGAATCACTTCGAAATCCAGAAACAACTCATTAGCCGTCGAGACCTAGCAGTACATAGTTGGCTCTTCCCGGTAAATTCCGCCATTTTGTAGTAAAGAGGATGTTGTACGTCATTTTGACGTATAATTGGGCTTTTCGTAACTTTAACGATTGTTTAAAAAAATTATTTTGTGATTTATTTGAATATTTTTTTTCCAAGTCACGTTTTACATGATATAGTATTATATACTATATATTGAGTATAAAATAGGATCCAGAAAACTTTAACACTAGGACGAAAAACCTTCAATTTTAGTAAATGACTGTTGTCCTCTGCTGGATTTGGACTCCAAGAAAGAGGATTGGGTGGCTGAGATGTTGTCTGGTGGTTATAAACGAATATGTGTTATACATTGAGGATACAAGCACTATAAAGAGTTAAGAGAAGCTCGAAAACCATATTCCTGTATGTTAAGTTACCTTACAGGGAAAGTTATAGGTGGTCTGTGGCGATATTTTACGGCATGATATGAAATTTTAACAATTTCTATATCTTATAATATCAAAATAATATAGATAAATAAAGAAAAAACAATGAGCCGCAGAGATTTTATGAAAAAATTAAGCACAGATTTGAAGGTGCCTTGGATGCAAATACGACTTGAAGAGACTCTACAAGACTGGTTATAATTTTTTTTTCTATGCGTCTATAATTATAGTATTATTGGTTAGATTAAATTAAAAAAAAAAGATTAAAAACTAGTTATTTTTTATAAAACTTACCCAATTATAAGAAGAAAATATAAGTTTAACATTATTGTTGGCTTTTTTAGATAATTCAATAATTATCGTTCTGTATTTATATAAACAAAGAGTATAATATCATTAAATGCACTTAATGTGTTAATTAAAACTGTATTTTTATCTATTGCAAAAAATAGTTAATTTCCATAGAAATATTATTAGTATTCCAAGTTGATTGATAAATACCTTTTTTTTTAAATATAAAGATTTATTGTTGCATATTTATTGAAAAAACGATTGAAAAATATTATTAAGCAAAAAGAAATAGTGTCTGTTGTTTCCGTGCAGTATTCAAATAGACCAATTACAACACGGCATTAATGCGAAACTATCTCATGTCGTCACTTGAACCAATGACACTAAGAGTTGTTCCTTTATGCTCATGTTAGAAAAATGACACAAATGCGTTTATATACTAAAATAGTGTTAGCACGGATGGAACAAAATGAATTATGTCTTTATTCAAAAAGTATAACTACACATACGTCCTCGTGTTCGTGGGTTATTTTGACTCGAGATGAATAGTTCCTTTGCGATTGCCTAAAATGATGGATAAGGTAACTTATACCGTTAATCACACCCTACTTATACCGTTTGGGTCATTCGAAAAAATGGGTTAGGATGCAGCTAGAGATATGTCCTTTTGATATGTTGTGTATTTTGACGAGCTGAATCCAATGGTGCAATAAAAACCAAAGGGAATAACTCGTCTTACTCCCTTATTCACTGGAGGCACAGATGTATTATTTCGAGCATAACTATCATAATCGATAAGAGAAAAAACAATGCGCTCATACACAAAAATGCATGAATGAATGAATACGTACCTAATAGTTAAGTAAGGGTCGATTTTTCAATCCTTGGTTAATATGTTATCCGTCTAATAAAGTATTACACGATCATATTAAAATGTCACCTGTAAGCTGTCAAATACGGACAATTAGAATATTTGAAATGGTAGTTTAATACGTTATTCGACGAATAAGTTTTAACCAAGGTTTAAAAATCAGTCCTTAGTAAAGTAAATATTTGTTTTTTAAGCACCTATATTATATTGTATTTGAGCTATTATGTATGTAAAACGATCTAAAATCAGTAAAAAGACATGACAATAAAACTTTTTGTTAAAGTTGATTTTTTTATTGAAATATTTCAGTTAAATTATTCTGTTAAAAAATATTAGCAAACATGTTGTTGTATATCTTTGTATGTATAAGGAGAGTAGGAGTAAATAATTATATATTAAGTTATCTACATTTTCAAATATAATGCCTTTTTCATTATCATCATCATCAACATCTCATAACCATTTGTAGAAAGCTGGTTATTGGTATAAAATAAAACACTGATGATGAATTTTTTTTATTTTATTTTTGTATAATAATGTTAACTAGTTTTCCGCCCGCGGCTTCGCCCGCTTTGTCTAAAACATAATAAAATATATACTAAAGCCTTCCTCTTGAATCACTCTCTATTAAAAAAACCACATCAAAATCCGTTGCGTAGTTTGAAAGATTTAAGCATACATAGGGACATAGGGACAGAGAAAGCGACTTTGTTTTATACCTTTAAAGTGATTTGTTCCTTAATTATAATGATCACTACAAAGTTGAATCTTATTACATTATTTATGTAATAGATAATTTATTTGCCACTTGCCAGCTGTTTATGCTAATTATATCAATTAAAACACTAATTATTATTACTATTAGTCATATTATTGAATCATAATAACACAAAGCAAACATACACTACATAGCATAAAACAAAGTCGCTTTCTCTGTCCCTTTGTCCCTATGTATGCTTAAATCTTTTAAACTACGCAACGGATTTTGATGCGTTTTTTTTTAAATAGATGGTGATTCAAGAGGAAGGTTTTAGTATATAATTTATTAGGTTTTAGACAAAGCGGGTGAAGCCAAGCGGAAAGCTAGTAGATCTATAAATGTGAAATGTATTTTGTCTTATAAGATATTTTAAACGAATCTGATCAAAAAAAAATGAAATAATGAAATAGTTATCAGATCTCATGTAGAGCCAAGCTTCTAACACTACACGCCCTAACTCTACAAGGCCTAACTTCACAAACTCTACACCTTAGTCAAAATATGTGGCTTGGCCGTTCGTTACTACAAGAACTATTGTATAACACAAAAGTAATGAACAGTGAATTAATTTTTCACCTTACGCCGATGTGAATATAGCGAAATGCGTGTAGTGTTAGAAGCTTGGCTCTACATGAGATCTGATAACTTTTTGACAGTGCGAGTCATATGGGCTCGTCTTGGCAACATTTTACATGAAAATGTTTTTGGTGGGATGAAATTTATATGTGAAAACAGGTGACTTTTAACAATAATCTGTTCCAGCCCTGCCTCCCAAGCCAGAGGTCGTGGGTTCGATTCCCACCCGGGGCAAATATTTTTACCTTTCCGATTGTTATTTAGGAAATGTGTAATGTGAAAGTATAAAATAATTTATTTCACACATTTCCGAGCGATTTTAGGAAATACGCATTACATACATTTTCTAGGAATTGTATACAATGATGGATTACATACATTTCCGTTAACATATATATATAGTGAAGAAAGGCAGACAAAAGATAGGTAGATGGATAGCCATGGTGGACTAGTAAATTATGCAGGAGATCATTTTAACTTATTTTTTATGTCCAAACAAGTTTTTTGTTTTTAAAAAGTTAAATGTTAATCTTGACTTGACTTAGTTTTCCTTGATCCATGTAAATAAGTGTTGTTAAGTTAATAACTGCATAAAAATTACATATTATACAGAGTAAAATCAAGGTCAGAACTAGTGTTGTGTAACAAGGTCGATAAATAAAACTGGTCAAGCGTGAGTTGGCGATTAAAATAGTTCATGAGCTATATTTGTAGAAAAAATTCTTATCTATTTACACAATAAAAACAACTATTTGACCTCAGTTTTGTTACGTATTATGCGTAGGTTAAAATTAGAAAATTTCGTAAATAAAGACATGTTTAACTTGCTAAACTACTGAAAGCTGGTAGTATAGTAAGTTAAATTATTTAGGACCTATTTTTTATTCCTTAGCAATAATACTTAGGTAATTAAAAACCCCCATAGTTCCCGTTCCCGTGGAATTTTCCGGAATAAAACCTATCATATGTGCTAATCTAACTTACCCTCCATATCTATGCTAAATTTCATTGTAATCTAGAAATTAAAGACTTTTTAACGGATTTCAAACGCGATTTATTCATTCTATTATTTTCCCGACGTTTCGAACACTCTACAGCGAGCGTGGTCACGCGTTTAAAATCCGTTAAAAAGTCTTTAATTTCTAAATGTATAATACTCGCGTAAAATCAAACCCTAGAAAATACTTCATTGTAATCTTTTCAGTAGTATTTGCGTGAAAGAGTAACAAACATACATACATCCATCCTCACAAACTTTCGCATTAATAATATTAGTAGGATAGGAAAGTATAGGATTAATAAGTAGGGTTAGTACTTTATAATATATAGTACATAGAACAACAAAATAGAGTTACTCAATTGAACTATAAAATAGACTATTTGCGCGTAAAACAATAATTAAAATAATTATTATACATAGATATACGAAGGATATCTTGATACGGGTCATAGGTCATAATGCTAAAATGTATGTAACAATAGCAATCAGTTATATCTGTGTGTTTGTACTGTGTACACGTATAAGATTATGTGAAGTTTTTATTAAAAAAATAGTACGTTTTTTATATGTTGTTTAAAAATAGTGCATAAGGAAAATGTATGTATTTTGGTAGTCGAAAATAATTTTTCGTAAAGTTGAAATTATTTAAATGTTGTACCTTTTTGGGGTATTTCAGTATTTAGTATATTAAATACTTATGGTCTTACCACAAAACAATTTAAACATAGACTAACTTTAAACTAGGGATCTGTGACTTTAACAGTTGTCTATGTGAAATACGACAAAACCAGATTAAAGAGAACCCGCGCTTAAAGTTAAACCCTGTCTAAAGTTTTTTGTGATAAGACTTATAGTTTTGATTGAAGTAACTTATGTTTAATAGATAATTTTTTCCTATATCTATATTATATAAAACAATATTGTAAATTATCTATGAGTAATAATGTGTTTTTATTGTTTTTTTATTTGTTTTTGTATTGTGTTATCGGTTCTATATATTTTATATTTTACATTTTGTACATAGTTTTAATGTTACTCGTAGTAATCAATGATAACAGAAGTTTACTATCAATTTTCATAGAAATATAAATCTTAGTATTTCATAATTTGCTGATAAAGTTACTGATAGCCTAATTAATACTTTTAATTTATATTAGTCCAGTAGGTCTACCATGAGTTTACGCATACGATACTCACTAGTGATTGTAGTAAGCGGTTTGTATGAAATTTCGAACAGCGCCCCTAGTGTGCCGTAGCGGAACTAAAAAGCCTACCATGAGGTGCATTAGTATACTACAGTAGATAACGTATTAGTAAACTATACTACACTAGCTGTACACACAATTACATACAATTTTTGCATCATGAATTCTAATTTTGACATATGTTATAGATACGTCATTCACGGTAAATAAGAACTATAGACGTTTACTATATTGTAGTTACGTCAGACGATTTAACTATGTCAACTCATGGTAGAGGTACAGAATCCGAATATGGTTTATAAATTAATTCTATTTTACACGCTTTAATTACCTTCACCTGTATGTTTGTGTGACCGATTCTTCAGACTCGATTTTGACCCACTTTTAACTGACAGATTTAATTCAAACTTTGTACACTTATCAAGAATCTTAAGAAAGCGTTTTTGAAGTGATACTTCTTTAAGCGCGTTTAGGGTGAAATTTCAAGGTAGCGTCATGGCAATACCGTCACGTCATGGAGTAACGACAATTTTGATATCTTTGAATATTGCCAAAGAAGTTTCACTTCTGACACGTGTGCTTAGCACACACGCTCTTATTTATGTTTTTAAACTAGATAATATATTACTTAGCCTTTTAAGAAATTAGTCAGTATTTTAGAGTTATATGAAGACAGCTAACATTATTTTATATTAATTTTTATTTATTTCAGAAACAAAATGGAGTACGTACACCATAGGATATACGCGTATATATTTACAATAATAATGCATACTGGAAATTTAATATATCTAGCTATATTTATACAGCCACATATGAAAATAAATCAAGATTTAATAATTTTAAAGAATCTACAACCTAGGTTTTTTACTATATGGACTTTGGTAAGTAAAATACTGTAGAAAAATATAAGAGCAATATTATATTCTTATATTAAAGGCAATCATTCATTTTTTTGTCAAATTAATCTTCAAGCAACATAGTAATTTAGTAGCATTTTATTTTTAGTACAATTAATATATTTTTATTAGTTTGTAAATCGCGTATTTTTAAGCTAATACTTTTGTCTACGCATTTATCACAATATACAGATACAACCAGTAGGGAAACTTAATACAAACGTTCGAATTGGCTCACGCACCAAGCAAGCGTGTTTACGAGAATCGCAAGGGTTATTATTACAATTGACAGATATAAGAATACCCTTGGAATTCTCGTAAACACGCTCGCTTGTGTGCGTGAGCCATTTCTAACGCTTGTATGAAGTTTCCCTACTGGTTGTATCTGTATGTTGTGCATTTATTGACGCAAATTCATTTTAGTTTTATCATTTGAGCATACTGTTCATTCATTTTCTTACTATTGGTCATTACCACAGATAATATAATACTATTGAATACTACCTATGCATTACCATCAGACTGAAAAAAAAATTTTTGACAGATGTCACTAAGATGAGATAGCCTCCATTGGCCGCCAAAATTTACCCGCGTTTTTAGAAAAACCTACATATTACCACAGATATAACAAGTTTTCTTTTTTTCAGATGATACAAATGTTCTACGCATTTGTTTGCCTTGTAATTGATGTACGAGAGTTGAAAAATCGGGAAAACAAAAAATACAAATTGTCAAAATACTTCCGAGGTTTCAGAGATACGTTGTTCGCGAGTGTATTATGGCCTGCTTGTTGGGTAAATTATAAATATAATTTATTAATATATTATAATACTAGCTTTCCACCCGCGGCATCGCCCGCACAGTCAAAAAAAAACCCGCATAGTTTCAGTTCCCGTGGGATTTCCGGAATAAATTCTTTCCCGGGGTAAAAAGTAGCCTATGTCCTTTCTCGGGTATCAAAATATCTCCATACCAAATTTCATGAAAATTGGTTCACTAGTTTAGGCGTGATTGAGTAACAGACAGACAGACAGAGTTACTTTCGAATTTATAATATTAGTATGGATTCTATGTGCAAAAAAATAAGAATAACTACAGCAATAACTGTACTGTTTTATGCAAAGATATAGTTTTATACTTAGTTTCGGTTTTTGTGTGTTTGTGGGGTAATCTTCGGAAACACTGTTAATGCGATTATGAAAAATTATTTTCCTTTTCAGGAGACACTTATTTATAGGAAAAAATCTGTATCATTGATCGATTTCTTTTTTTATAAGTTACTCACACGTGTTTATCCCATTGAGCCCCGAGCGGACCGATCGGGCCACGACACAATAGATTTTCTATTGTGTCTGTGATTCCGGTGCCTGAGTTATTAAATTTAAAGTTTTTATTTGAGAGAAACTTCTCTAGGCGCGTTGAGAGTAAAATTTCAAGGTTGCGTCATTGCATACCGTCACGTCATGGAGTAAAGCGATTGATTATTATAACGTCTTTGTATTTTTTTATGTTTAATTAATTAAGATAATGATTTCTATGTATTTAATTTTGTATTTATGGTGAATAAATGATTATGATATCTTTGAATCTTGCTTAGAAGTTTCACTTCTGACACGTGTGCTCGGCACACATGCTTTTTTTAAATGCTTTTTACTTATTATAATTTTCTCACTTCCAGGTTGTAACTATAGTGTTCTGGTCGCTTTCACTATACGACAAAGCCCTAGTATTCCCGAAGAACACAGACAAATTATTGAATCCCATATCGAATCATATTATGCACACAGCCATAATACCTTTGGCTGTGTGGGAGATCATGTACAGATATAGGACACAGCCACGCACACATAGAAAGTATTTCTATCACATGGTGTTCTTTTTTGCTTTGTATTTTGTTGTGTAAGTATATTATTTAAATTTTAATTAAAAGATATGGTTATGTGGTTATATTTCAATGAAGTTCTTAGTGCTACGGTAGAGGCACGTCGAAATGAGGCTTATTAGCCTGAATTTCCTTCAGTTGTCTCTTTTTCGCTCACGATAGTTGAATCACGCCATCAGCGTCTAATAATCTTCGTAGACGTCAAGTCAGAGGCCGGTTGCAGAGCTTGACCGACCATCAGTGCGTACGTCAGTCGCGCTTGTCATATGTATAGAAATACGCGTGCGTAGGGTCGGTCTAGCTATGAACGGTTTTATGAATTTCCATACATATGACAAGCGCGACTGACGTACGCACTGATGGTCAGTCAAGCTCTGCAACCGGCCAGATGGCTATGATGGATGGATAGAGAAGATAGAATGTTGTGTTGGTAACCAGCTATCTACACCTTTTTATACATAATTAGCTGCTCCGCGTGGTTTCACCCCCTTGGCTCCACTTCTCTTGGTCGTACCGTGATGATATATAGCCTATAACCTTCCTCGATAAATCAGCTATCTAACACCGAAAGAATTTTTCAAATCAGACCAGTAGTTCCAGATTAGCGCGCTCAAACAAACAAACATACAAACAAAAAATCTTTTCAGCTTTATAATATTAGTATAGATATCAACGACAAATAAAAATTACGTGAACTTTAATTTGAATAGATACTTAAACATAATTAAATAATTAAACTTTACCTCAGCTTCGAAGCTACATTAATGTTTTACTAAATAAATATAAATTCATTAATTATTGTAGTAATTTAATTAAACATAATCATATATTTTCAGGATAACCTACACTTACTTCGAAAGAGGCATTTGGATATATCCAATTTTCGCAAAATTCTACGGCACTATATACTTCCCGCTCATACACACGGTGATAAGCGGGATAGCAATATTCGCGTATTTCTTGCAATGGCCGCTGACAGATTACTTTTGGCGGGAAAGGAGAAATGTCAAAAAAGTGACGTAAATGTGAAAAAAAAGAAATATATTAATAAAAAAAATGGTTACACAGTACTTATACGATTTAGTGATTAAGATTCCTCTTTATAGTAAACATTATATTAATAAATTTTATATTTTTATTGTTAGCTGAGTTTTTATTTCCCTCATACTCATATATTTCATCCATCTTTTTTTCATCTGTATTTTTTTAGGTTTTCAACCTAAGAGCAATTAACCTATAGAGTTCTTATATTAAGACAGAACAAAATACATATTTTCTAATCTACTTACTCTTAGTCAATAACAGCATAAGCCAGATTGAGATAGCGATAGAGTATCTGCACTGTCTTCAAACGTAGCGCGCCGGCAGTCAGTTTGTTTTCCAACCAGCTGGTGGGCTCAGTGCGTCAAGTGTTTTTAACGAAATATTTAGAAAATATAAAGTGTACAGTGTTTCTTTTTATTTGTCAGTGTGCTAAAATAACTATTGTATGTTTAGCAACCGGCTATCACTAGTCGAATGGGAGTTTTGGATAAAAACAATGTAAAAATATCTTACCATCGGTAAGTGATTTTCAGCAAATTGATAAATATTTATGTTTTAAACCTATTTGAAGGTTTTATCAAGCGCTTTTTTGTAATTTTATGTTGTAACTGTAACATTTACCCACTTTATGGGGTTGTGGAATATAAAATAATGAAATAATTTTTAAAAAACGTCACAATAATATCACGTTTGGCATTTTGTTTACCACCGTAGTGTTGTAATACATCTAGCGTATATTATCGATTTATGACAAAAAATCTATTTCATATTAACGTTGATTTATTTATTTTGTTTCATAAATCAGATTTATATGTAGTTGTTGTTGCAAATAATAGATGTAAATTTTTTACCGCAGGAAAATAAAACATACCACGTGGTTGTTTTATTTGCCCTATGTGTTTTAGTTTTCGTTTGTTGTTTATTAATTTCTCTTTCAGATTATTAATAAATTCATTTTGTTTTAGATTTCCAGAGCTAAATAAAAAATGGGTATAAAACGTGAGACATGAGTTGATTGGACGCCGCCACAATTTGCAATATTGTGTTCACTGCATTTCGAGCCTACGTGTTATCAAGATGGATACTCTAGAAGAATTGTGCAATCTTACGCTTACGTTTTTTTTTTGTTCCTGTAGATAATAAATACATTTGATTAAAGAGAGTGAATTTTTTATTTTGAAATTTTTTACACATAAGTTACCTACTTTAAATGTGTAACTATGTGAAAATTAAACGGTTGATTAAATGATAGTTCTCATAGATGAGAAACTACTATTGAAATACATACTTAATATACATGCGTTTTCAAAGAAAAACCCGCATAGTTCCCATTCCTGTTGGATTTACGGGATCAAAAGTAATTTTTCCAAATTTCATTGTAATCGGTTTAGTAGTATTCGCGTGAAAGAGTAACAAACATCCATCCTCACAAACTTTCGATTTATTAGTAGGATGTTAGGAAAATGTTTTCATTAAGACTGTCCTTTTATTAACTTGTTAAAATGCTGCATGATTCCTTCATGCTGACTGTGCCTTTCTTCTCACTCCTTTAACTTTATCATCATTTCCTTCTTTATTTTAAATTACATTTCAAGTTTTAAAATTTCTTTTATAATGTACTAACTTTCCGCCCGCGTTTTTAAAGAAAATCCTGCACAGTTCCCGTTCACGTGGGATTTCCGGGATAAAACCTAACCTATGTGTGTATGTACAAAATTTCATTGTAATCGGTTCCGCAGTGAAAGAGTAACATCCCTTCTCACATAATTTTGCATTTATTATATACGTAGGATTAAACAAATAATGTATTCAACTGAAATTAATTATAAGTTTTGTTTTTTTATTATTTATTATTTCACGAAACCGTAAATGCAAAATACATTCACGATTTTATCGATTGAAGCACATCCCATCACTATCACCTTCTATCTATCTAAATACGTACCTATAGTAAAAATGGTGCCATGACTATGTTGAAACGTAGCTTGTTGTCTATAGCTGTCTCATTCTTTCATACGACGTTTTCTTTAGATAGAGAGAAACAAATATATGTAAATTGTATACGCTCGATACAAGTACTCTATAGGTTAATTGCTCTTAGTTTTCAACATACCGAGTGTATATACCTTATCACATTATCATATACCTATTACGATATTATATTATTGTAACGAACACAATTTTTTTTTAATCATCGCATTGATATTTTTTTTAAACAACGAATAGTTAATGATAAGACTTTTAATTGTGATTTAGGAGAGATAATGGAATGAGATGTGTAAGAAACGAAGAAATATTTATCTATGACTAGCTTTCCGCCTGCGGCTTCGCAAGCGTTTTCAAAGAAAAACCCGCATAGTGCCCGTTCCTGTGGGATTTCCTGGATAAAACCTAGCCTATGTTGCTCAGTGAAGATGGAACTTTCTAATGGTTAAAGAATTTTTGAAATCGGTCCAGTAGTTTATGCGTGATAACCATACATACATACTTAATTACAAACCTTTCCTCTTTATTATAATTATTATATGTAGTATATAGTATAGATTATCTGTGCCTAAAACTATCGTGTATTTAAAACTAGAATACATCATTACAATTACAATAAAGGAAATGAAATGAATACAATACAAACAATTATTAATTAATCAAACAAATACCGTGTATACCCGAGCGGAGCCGGGTTGACTTGCTAATAAATAATAAAGACCAAAATAAATATATCGTTACACAAAAATATGTACATTATAGAAAGTTTCATACAGCCTACTCCGTGGATGATTAGTCACATTCAAATTCAAATTATTTATTTGTCAGAATCCTGGTAAATACACGGTCTCATGATAGTCCACACAATTCGCCGAACTATTGGCATACAGCTTTTTCACGATTACATTGCAGATTATATATATATACATACATTAAAATTAACACGTTTTTATTAATATCACGATTTAAAAAATTCATAAATATTTTTCCGCTAACCATATTTTCAATTTTCTATGCATTAAATTCTTTGGCATTTCACGCAGTTCTTTTGGAATGTGATTAATTAATATACCTTTGCACATCACACTAGCATTGTTTTGAAAAAGTTTAGATTTACAGTTTGGCATCAATAGGCGAGTATTTTTATTTATTTATTTAAACAATTAGATTACAGAAATCCATGTTAGTACGTGACTTATTAACTAATGTTAGTAAATATTAAAAATATACTAATTATTATCAGTTGATGAGACACCCTATGCGTAAAGTGTAAACCTGTCGCTTTGAACGCACAAAGCGTCCCATGAAAGATGACATGTATCTCTCCGAAATGATCATCATGAGACTGTTGCGACTTGCGAGTAGGATCCCTAAAACCCAATTGTGAATTGTTTTTGGTTGGTTTGAAGAGTTCACCGTGCTTTTTTTACAAACACATATATTTCCAATATATACAAACCAGTGTGTTAAGTGACGTTTTTCTTTGAATTGAGGTCTGCAAGAATCAAGAGGGCCAATATTACACAGAGCTCTTAAATACACTTTTTTGTGCGAAAAAAAAAATCATTCATTGAACAAGGTTCCTTACATCATAATATAGACCCCAGACTCCCAATATACACAGTTGACAGATATATACTACGTACATATAGCTTTCGCTGTGTTTCAGGAGTCTGTGCCTTCCCGATACATTACATCAGAATAGTTCAATAGTAATTAGTTACAAAAGAAAGTTTTTACTTAATGTTGACAAATGAAAAATAAAATACGTTGAAAACATTGGTAGAGTTACCCCAAAATGTAATCCCATACCTTAAAACTGAGGTAACATAGCTGTGATATGCAGTTAGTGCAGCATTAAAAGTTACAGTTTTTCTCAATCTCCTTAACGCAAAGACAAACCTATTCACTTTCCCAGCCATCACTTCACATTGCGCCTTCCAGTTACAATTGTCGTCTACGTTTAATCCGAGAAATTTCATTGTTTTCACCCGCTCCAACGCTCCACTACAGTGCGCAAGAGTTAAGAAATTAGTCACCTTACTTAAAAGTTTGATTGTATTTTTAAGAAAATAACCTACGCAAAAACAAATATTCTTTCATTTTTAAACAATTTTTCCAAATCTTCACTCATCTTAAAAAGTGCTCATTTTGCGAAGTGCACCAATTGAGAAGTGCACCAATTGCGAAGTGTACCATTTGAGAAGTGCACCAGTTGCTAAGTTCACCATTTGAGCATGGTGTACAAGTTTTTTCTCATTTTGCGAAGTGCACCAAAGTCCAAATGCGACAAACCCGTATTAGTAAGCGAGGGGTGCTCGTACGTAGTTAACATCACTGTATTTTGTTTAATTGGTGATAATTTAAATGCATCACAAAGTAAACTATTGTGCTTGTAATGGCTGCGCGTGTTTGTTATCCGAAACTATGTTGCAATGAATTTTGGATGATGAATTTTTATTTTGGTAAGTAGAAAATTTATTTGAGTTATTTGAAATACTACTACTACATTTAATTAAACTCCTTTTTTTCCTCAAATTCTTAAACTCCTTTTGCTCAGATCAAAACAATTTAAACACAAACTAACTTTAAACCAGGGATCTGTGACTTTAACAGTTGTCTATGTGAAATACTACAAAACCAGATTAAAAGGAACCCGCGCTTAAAGTTAAGCCCTGTCTAAAGTTTTTTGTGGTAAGACAGTTATAGTTTTGATTGAAGTAACTTATTTTTTTCCTATGTCTATAAATAAGACAATATTGTAAATTATCTACCTATGTGTAATAATGTGTTTTTATTGTTAAGCTATTGCATAGCTTCTATCGCGGGCCTTGAGCGCGGGGACAGAATCCAGAAATTCCGTAACGAAAAAACCTCACGCTCCTCACTCCGACGGGCACGGAGTTGTGGCTTGAAGGCATGCTATGCAATAGCTTTACCGTGGCAGTCCCTGAGTGCCACACGTCTTTTTTATTATTTTATATATTATGTGTTGTCGGTTCTATATTAATGTGACTTTTTGTGCATAGTTTTAATATTACTCATAGTAATGATAACAGAAATTTACAATCAAATTTTCATAGACATATAAATCTTTTGTATTTCATGATTTCCTGATAAATTTCCTGATAGCCTTATTAATACTTTTGATTTATATAAGTCCAGAATCCGAATGGGGTTTAAGCATTAATTCTATTTTAACACGCTTTTACTAGCTTAACCTGTATGCTTGTATGTTTGTATGTAACTGATTCTTAAGACTCGATTTTGACCCACTTTTAACTGACAGATTTAATTCAAACTTTGTACACTTATCATAATACTCGGTGAGAGTACAATGATTTAATCTTTTGAAAGCGTTTTTGAAGTGATACTTCTTTAAGCGCGTTGAGAGTAAAATTTCAAGGTCGCGTCATGGCAATACCGTCACGTTATGGAGTAAGGCGACAATTTTCACTAATGACACGTGTGCTCGGCACACTCGCTACTTTTTTTTAGTTTTATAAACAAGATTTATTTCATTTATTTAGTCTTATGAGCTTTTTAAGAAATAAGTCAGTATTTTCGAAACTATAGCACTAATAACATCCTTAATACGTGGTTATAGTAAGAGCTATAATATTTGAAGATAGCTATTAGCTACCAACTAATTTATTATTAATTTTTATATATTTCAGAAACAAAATGGAGTACGCACACCATAGGATATACGCGTATATATTTACAATAATAATGCACACTGGAAATTTAATATATCTCGCTATATTTGTAGAACCACATATTAAAATGGATCAAGATTTAATAATTTTAAAGAAACTACAACCTAGGTTATTTACTATATGGACTTTGGTAAGTAAAATACTGTAGAAAAAAAACAGAAAAATATAAGAGCAATACATTATTATATTAAAGGCAATCATTCTTTTTTTTTGTCAAATTATTCTTCAAGCAACATTGTACGGTGCAACCGTTCAAAGCGCAACATCATCATTTTTTGTATGTCACAGCATTTTCATTTTCATATAGCGTTAGTTCACATTAAAACGTCGCGAGCCGCGTACGTGTGTAACTCAGCATAACAGCATAGCATCATTAAAGCATATAATATTAGCAGCTTAGTTTTATTATCAGCAGCAGCACATCCTCAGGTGTACGAACCGTACATCTTTATGGTCCTTCGAGCTTAACCGTAAGCAGGACCCATTCGCGTGTGTTAAAGCGTAACTCGTGTAGTGGGAACTGCCACGTAAGTTCCAGCAGCAGCGGTGAGTCCACAGCTTTTTACTTATACTATCTATCGAAGCGAAGTAGCATTTTCATCATGGAAGATCTAGTAGCTAGCCAAAACATGATCATCGAAGCGATAGAAAAGCTCCAAATCAATTTTAAGAAAGACGGTGTCGAACGCAAGACCCCGGCTCATATTAATAAGCGATTAAGTGTGTTAGATTCTTACTGGCAAGAATTTCAATGCAATCATATTAAAATATGTGAATATGACGATAAATCACATGAATATTTTAGCAACAACATTTATAAGCGAACGGCCGATTTTTATTATGAAACACGTTCTTATATAACGCGGCACTTGCCAGCGGAAGGCAAGGAAAGCGCTATGAGACCTGCAACACCTGGCTTATTGACTCAGCCGGGAACAAGTAAGCAGCAACAGGATTTAAATCCTCAGCCATCATTTAAATCGCAAGGTACATCGAGCAAACTTGATGAATTATTACATAAACAAGCAATTAACTTTAAGGCTTTTAAAAGAACTGTAACAAGTATCGATGTTGAAAAAATATCCACTAAGTGGAAATTCGAGGATGCCCTGCAACAGTTAAATTCCCGATGGAGCGTTATTGACTCCCTTCATTGGGAAATCGACAGCATTCTGGACGGGGAAGACGTTGAATACGAGAATTCTTTCACTCGCCACGAAAGCATTTTCAACAACCTTAAAGAAGCGATAAACACAAAGCTCTGGTCAGTCTCAAACAGAGAAAATATCACACCGAAGGTTGACATTCCGATTTTCAATGGAAACTATCAGCAATGGGTATCTTTTAAAAATTTATTCAACGAAGCTGTTCATCTTAATCCTTCCTTATCTAGTGCCCAAAAAATGCAGTATCTGAAAAGTAAGGTCAAAGGCGAGGCAGAACGCCTCATACAGCATTTATCTATAAGCTCACAAAATTATACTTCCTGTTGGGAAATATTAAATCACAGGTACGAGAATAAAAAGCTTATTTTTACATCTCACATAAATGTAATTTTAGGCCTACCCAACATGCAGCAGCAATCGCTCGGACAAATAAAAAACATGCACGATGCGACAAAGGAATGCCTGAATGCCATTAAAAACCTTGGTGTTGATACAAGCACGTGGGACCCGATGATCGTTCATATCTTAGCGATTAAATTAGATACCGACACTCATAACGATTACATCGAGTCATTGAAAAATCCTAGAGAGCTACCAACACTGCAAGAATTTCTAAGTTTCCTCGAGATGAAATTTACTGCATTAGAATCATCTAAGCGCAAGCAAGAGCCACCTAAAACATTCCAGCACCCTCAAAAACCAACACCAGCAGCATATCCTAAAGCATTCCAGAAATCACATTTATTTAAATCATTCGCTAGCAACTATAATAATTCATCGCAAAACGGAAAAGGTATCAATTACACAACGCAAAATTGTCCAATATGCAACAATAATCATGCAATAATATATTGCAATAAATTCGCGGAATCTCAACCTAAACTGCAATTACAAACAATTACAAGGTTACAGCTATGTCAAAATTGTCTATATAATCATAATGGTAATAAGTGTTTTTCCACTAAAAGATGCCGAGTATGCAATGAGAACCATCATACTTTGGTTCATGAAGCGTTCGCACAGCGAACATCCCAAAGTACAGCTAGCACAGCAAGCCCCGAAAATCAACTGAAAAATAGCTCTCACGTGTCCCTGGATAATACACAGGAAATTTTATTAGCAACAGCTCAAGTTTCAGTTCAAGCTGCAGATGGTTCGTCATTAGTCATGCGTGCTCTCATAGATCAAGGATCACAGACTTCCCTTATAACCGAAAATGCAGCTCAGAGACTCGGTCTGCCGCGTCAGCAGTGTAAGGGAGTGATTTTAGGTTTAGGAGCTAAAGAGAACACGTGTAAAGGCTTTATGAACATACAAATATCTTCTCAATACAGCGACTATTCTTTAAACACAGGAGTTTTTATAATGAATCATGCGGTGAACAATCTACCAAATAAATCATTCAGTAAACCAGCATGGTCATTTATTGACGACATACATCTAGCCGATCCAGAGTTTTATCGACGCCGGCCGGTCGACTTATTGTTAGGTGCCGATGTCTATTCATCGATTATCATGGAGGGAATTATTAAGCAAAGCGAATCTATTCCTGTAGCGCAGCAAACACGCCTTGGGTGGATTTTATGCGGCAACGTAAAGTCGTTCCAATGTAACGTAGTAATGGTTGACGTGGATAGCCTTCAAAAATTTTGGTCAATCGAAGACATTAACGAAGACATAGATATATCACAAGAGGATTATCAATGTATTCAGCAATACAAATCAACAACAACTCGTCAGTCAGATGGAAAATACGTTGTTCGTCTCCCTTTACATCCAGACGCAGATGAAAAGCTAGGATTATCGAAAACAAAAGCATGCGCTCAATTTTATCAATTAGAACGAAAGCTACAAAAAGACGACAATTTATTTGATAAATATAAATCATTCATAAACGAATACAAAGAATTGGGTCACATGCACTTAACAATAGCGCGTAACATGAAACCTACCTACTACATGCCGCACCACGGTGTACATCGAGCCGATTCGAGTACTACGTCATTACGAGTTGTGTTTAATGCATCCGAAAAAACATCGACGGGTGTAAGCCTTAATGACGTCATGTATAGAGGTCCGAATTTACAGCAGGATATCTTATTATTAATTTTAAATTGGAGACAATATCCTTACGCATTTATAGCAGATATCGAAAAAATGTTTCGACAGATTTTAATTTCAAAGCAAGATCAACGTTATCAGCAAATAGTTTGGCGCGAAAATCCGAATCAACCACTCAAGGAATATACTTTGTCAACTGTTACGTATGGTACAAAAGCAGCGCCCTTTTTAGCAATGATGACGCTCAAGCAGTTAGCCAAGGACGAATGCAACCGTTACCCGATAGCAGCGAGGGTGTTAGAAGAACAATTTTACATGGATGATCTTCTTAGCGGTGCATTTGACATCATATCAGCGAAGCAATTGCAAAGAGATCTTATCGATTTACTCAAATCGGGAGGATTTAATCTCCGCAAATGGTCAGCGAATGAGTCATCATTATTAGAAGACGTTGATAAAGCAGAAAACCTAGCAAGCGATACGCACAATTTTAAGCATCAGGAATCAACGAAAGCACTCGGTCTTAGTTGGAATGCCAAAGAAGCAAAGAAAATATTATCAAATGTTGTTACAAAGAATAATAATATTTCAGCGAACTTTATTAGCGATTTCATTAATAAATACAGCAGTTTTACATATGCGTCACGAATATTAGCATGGATATTGCGAATATCCTCATCCGTAACAAAACAAAATTATTTAACAATACAAGCGTTGCAAAATTCACAATCAAAAATTATAAAAGCTATACAGTATTTAGAATTTAGTCAAGAAATAAATGATATAAATAGTTTAAGTAGAGTAGATTCAAAGAGCAAGTTATTATGTCTTAATCCATTTCTAGACGAACAAGGTTTATTAAGAGTTGGAGGTCGTCTAAAAAACAGCAACATCTCATATAACATGAAACATCCCTACATAATACCACAGAGCAGTCATTTTACAAATTTATTAATTGATTTAGCACATAAGTCAACTTTCCACGGTGGAGCGAGGTTGACGAACTCTTGGCTTCGTCAGCGATATTGGATACTCGGCGGAAACAGAGCGGTTAAGAAACATTTATATAATTGTGTAATATGCAAGCGACACAGCCCGGTAAAACAACTACAAATAATGGGAGATTTACCCGGAGCAAGAACGAACCCTACAAGACCGTTTTATCACACGGGGGTTGACTTCACAGGACATGTAGAAGTGAAATCAAGCAAGGGTCGCGGTATTAAAACAAGCAAAGGATATGTGGCTGTATTTATCTGTATGGTCACAAAAGCGATTCACTTAGAGTTAGTATCAGACTTATCATCATCTACTTTTTTAGCAGCGTTACGTAGATTAGCAGCAAGAAGAGGAACTCCTCGTCACTTATACAGTGACAACGGAACGAATTTCGTAGGAGCCAGCAAAATTTTAGCGAATGAGTTTATTGACCAGCAATCTATTTTAACGGAGAATTTTTTCACGGAAATTAGCGAGATGCAAATTGAGTGGCACTTCAATGCACCTTCCTGGCCTAGCGCGGGAGGACTTTGGGAAGCAGCGGTTAAAAGCCTAAAATATCATTTACGTAGAGTCCTAGGCGATCAAAAGCTTACTTACGAAGAGTTCGCCACTTTACTTTATCAGCTAGAAGCCTGTCTAAATTCGAGACCCCTATCTCCTCTATCTGAAGATCCTGATGACTTAGCATATCTCACACCTTCCCACTTTTTAGCGAGCGGTCCAATTTTAACAATCATAGAAACCGAGAGAGATGAGAGAACGAGGTGGCAATTGACGCAAAAAATATTTAGTGATATTTGGAAACGGTGGCGAGCTGAATATTTAACGTCATTATCAGCCAGAAGCAAGTGGAAAACATCAAAGCCCAACATCAAGTTGAACGACATCGTGATCATACATGACGCTCTTCTACCTCCAGGAAAATGGGCGTTGGGTCGTGTGATTGAATTACACCCTGGATCGGACGGCTACGTCAGAGTCGTAAGCGTAAAAACTAAGACGGGCATTATCAAGCGACCGGTAATTAAATTATCTATTCTCCCTGTTAACACGGAAGAAACAAATCAGCAAAATCATACCAGCAACTCATCACCAGCAAGCACCCCGAAAAAAGCGCATTCCAATTAAAACATTCATATACACATAATATCTATCGTTCATATTAACATTATTTATTTTAATGCTCACGTCAGCTACAAACATAATACATAGTAACAACTTCAATATAACAAGAATAAACGGCGACAAACATTTTATATTCTTCAATAAATTAACATAATTAAAAATGGATGGAAATTAATTACCTACTCCAATAAGCAATCAAACTTCAAAATTTATTAATAAATAATTAATTATATCAAGCATCTGGAAATCATCAGCTGTATGAAACTTTAAAAAGAATATCCATTGTAACATCGTATTATACAAATAAGCCACGATTCTAAGCAAGTGAAGTTCCATGACCGCATGTTACTGAATCAGCATTTCCATTCAACGAGGCGCACGCGACCAGGCCTTATCAATGGTGTCAGGTATATTATTGCGAATACATTGTCTGAGATCAAAGCTAAAATAATATATTCATGATTAATTCACATAAACAGCACACTTACAAGATAAATATTGAGCCGGAGGTGTATGCACCCGAAATTCAACCGATTCAGCATTTTAAAAACACCGGTACCCATCAAATTTGGAGCTGGGTAAAAAGCTACAATGACTCTCAGCTCTCGGGAAGCGCATTCAGGGGATAGCAGCAGCAGCGGGCCTGTGGTGTGCGTGGCGGCGGCGCGGCGGCGAGCGCCCTCCGCGGCGGTCGCGCCGCGCACCCGCGCGCAGCGTGCCATCAGTGACCCATGTGTTAGTTTTAGTGAAGTGTGAGTGTAATGTGCGTGAAACAAAAAGCAGAGCAATGTGTGTGTGAAACAAAAAGCAGAGCAATGTGTGTGTGCGTCATTCAGTGAATCACTTAATAAAAGAAACAATTCCCTATTTTAGATTTTGTAGCCTTAAGATCGATAGCATGATTGTCGGGCATCATATTTTGTTAATAGCTTTAAGAATATTGTTTTCACCTTGTAATAGGTTAGCTCATCATCATTTCATAGCTTTCATTTCCATCTTGTTGCCCGGGAGCATGTACGGTGCAACCGTTCAAAGCGCAACATCATCATTTTTTGTATGTCACAGCATTTTCATTTTCATATAGCGTTAGTTCACATTAAAACGTCGCGAGCCGCGTACGTGTGTAACTCAGCATAACAGCATAGCATCATTAAAGCATATAATATTAGCAGCTTAGTTTTATTATCAGCAGCAGCACATCCTCAGGTGTACGAACCGTACAAACATAGTAATTTATTTTTTAGTACAATTATAATATACTAGCTTCCGCCCGCGACTCCGTCCGCGCGGATGTCGGTCTTCGCGTGGATGATTTATTTCTCCATTTTAAGTAATTCTGACAATGACATCTTATCTTATTTCAGATGATACAAATGTTCTACGCATTTGTTTGCCTCATAATTGATCTACGGGAGTTAAAAAATCGGGAAAATAAAAAATACAAATTGTCAAAATACTTCCGAGGTTTCAGAGATACGTTGTTCGCGAGTGTTTTATGGCCAGCTTGTTGGGTAACACATTCCGGGTTTGGCACTCGAGCCGAGCACTTGTGCTTAGCGAGAGCGCTCTACCTGCCGTCTATTGTTCTCCGTAGAGACGGGGGACCGCTACCTGAAATTCGCCGAAAGGCAAATTCCGGGAAGTGACCCGCGCCTTTGTTGGGAACAATAGCGATCGATAAGCGACCGGTCCCACCCCGCCTGCTCAGGTAGTTTACTACCTGGTCAGTCGCGGTGCAACCACAGCTGCATTCGCAGCGTACAACTATTCCTGTTTCTCGACGCGCCAGTCGCGGTTTCTCCGTTGCCCACCTAACGGTGTCAAACGGGCTTCGGAGAAATTAACACCATTCGGTGGGAGTATCTGTGGGGCGCAGATACCGCACGTTTGTATAAACGGCGTACAGCCTCACCGCTTCGGGAGCTTTTCGGTGACTGTGAGTCCGGGGTCCTCTTAGTAGGCACTGCCACGGCGGGCAGGTACTCCAACTGCTCGCTAGCGCCCGGACTCGGCCGAAAACTACTCTCGACGGGTCCACGTCACGCTTTCGCAGGGGGTCACTCCAAGACCCCTGCGGACCGTTAGGTAGTGACAACCTCACCCCGCTAACACCAGCGGGACGCACTAACACACCCACACTCACGCACAAACGTGTAGGCACACAACCCCCCCCCCCGCCCGGAAGCGGGGAGGGACGCTAGGACGACGATTAAAGCATTAGGATGTCCGATACGTTTGAGGACTTAGACGTGAAAGCCTTTATGGCTTTCTTAGTTAGGGAGAACCCGGAGATACTGCGCGACTATAAAGCACGCAGTACCGCCGGGGCTCAAAAACGTGCCGCGCCCGTTGCGCAACCGCAGAGGGACTCTCCTGAGTCCCCACCGCTGTCCCCAGTGGCAGTCGAAGCGGGGTTCGAAGCCCCGACCGGTATGGAGTGCGAAAGCGCTCCTCATTCGCCAGCAGCTTCGGAGGCGGAGTCCTCAGACTCATCGGACGGTTTCGAAACCGTCAAGTATAAAAAGAAGCGCAAATTAAAAGACTCTGCGCCGCCCGCTAAAAGGAACGCGACCGTTCGCGATTCCTCGCGCGCCGAGCCTAGCCGTGCGCCCCCCGCCCCTCAGGCATCCGCCCCTCAGGCACCTGCAGACCCGACCGCGGGCAACACCGCGACCGCGACCCGCAAACCGCCTTCTCCCCCACCCGTATACGTGAGGGATAAATCAGCCTGGCTGAAAATCTCAGCCCACCTTGATAGTGAAGGAATCTCCTTCAAAGCTCGCCCCACGAAGGACAACATACGTGTCCAATTGAAAACGTCAACCGACCACAGGGTTTTTACGGCCTACTTAAGAGCCGAAAACATTATAGGCGGGCATTCGTTCCCCCTCCCGGAGGAACGCTCCTTAAGAGCCGTCATAAAAGGGATCCCCAAAGAGATCTCTGCCGATCAAGTCTTCGATGACTTGAAAAGCCAAGGTTTCCCCGTACAAGAGTGCTTCCGGATGCACAATAGAGTGTCCAAAGTAGCATACGACATGGTCCTCGCGGTCCTTGATCGTACCCCGAAGGGGAAAGATATTTTTAAAATGCGGCATTGCTGCAAGCTTTCAGGGCTCAAGGTGGAAACACCCGACTCCCACAGTTATATAAGGCAGTGCCATCGCTGCCAACTTTACGGGCACTCTGCTCGTAACTGCTTTTCGCGGCCTCGCTGCGTCAAATGTTTAGGCGACCACGGCACGGAGGATTGCACGAGGTCCAAGGATTTGCCTAATGAGGATCCACCGTCCTGCGTACTATGTGAGACTTCGGGTCACCCCGCGAACTACCGGGGTTGCCCGAAGGCTCCCAAACACAGGGCGGGGGGTCGCCAGAAGGCGAACAAACCTCGCGGAATCGCCCGCGCCGGGGCTCAACCCCCACAGCCAAAGCCGGTCTTTATACCGGCTCCACCACCCAAAACAAACGCTTGGACGAAACCTCCGTCACTAGTGACGCAGGCCCAGTCGAGCGTGGCGGTGCCGCCTCCAGCGGCTCCCGCCATACACACAGCACCGAAGCCCTCAGCTAAAGTGCACACACCCGAATTAGACTCGCCTGACGAGTCCTTTGCAAACCTCATTTATTTAATGAATTATATTAAAGACCTCAACCTTGATGAGGTAAACCTAGTTGTTAGGAAACTTAAACAGTCCAAGAGCAACATCGAATCCCTTAAAATTTTAGCAGCTCATTGGGAGCTGGTAACAAAACTCCAAAACACTCCCTAATGGCTACTACAAGTAGAATTAAACCTAGAGCGATCTCCGTAGTTACTTTTAACGCGGACGGCCTTCTCAAACAGACTAACTTAGTTAGGGACTTTGTTACCAGACGGCGGGTTGATGTGCTAGTAATGCAAGAAACCTTCCTTAAGCCTTTCAACCGTAATCCGCGACTCGCCAACTACATGTTGGTGCGTAACGACCGCGTAAACAGCCCCTTAGGCGGCACTCTCATTTACTACAGAAGGGCCTTGCACTGCACGCCCATCGACACGCCGCCTCTAATTAACTTAGAAGCCACAGTGATCAAGGTGTCTATGACCGGTCATCAACCCGTCATAATCGCCTCGGTCTATCTCTCCCCGTCAAAGACAATCTTGGAGAGCGATCTCAGAGCCTTGCTTGCACTGGGCGACTCGGTCATTCTGGCCGGCGACCTCAACTGCAAGCACTGGAACTGGAATAGCTCTTACGAGAACGCCAATGGCAAACGACTAGATCGACTGACCGACCTTCTTAACGTCACGGTTGTAGGCCCCTTAGAACCGACCCACTTTCCGAAGATCACGGGACACAGACAGGACGTGCTCGATGTGGCGGTGATGCGGAACGTGACGTTACAGTTGCGCTCCGTTGAAACGTTGCACGAGCTCGACTCTGATCACAGGCCCGTGTTGTTCGAACTCGGCCCTCCCGATAGCACCACAGTAGAGTACATGACGAAGGTAGACTGGCGAAAGTTGCACGAGGCCTTACAGCCCGTCGACTCGCCAGAGCTGGAGTCTGTACCGGACAAAATCGACACGGTCGTAGAGGCGCTCGACGCGGTCTCCTCGGTCACCAGCCACATTCAATCCAAGATTGAATACGCGTCCCGGCGGGTCCCCGTTGGCCTCGGCCACCGGCTGGATCTGCCTCCGGACGTGCGTAGGCTGGTGGGCGATAAGAACGCGGCGACGCGCGCCTACGACCGAGCACCGACAGACGAAAACCGTAGAATTCTTCGTTCCTTACAGAGAGAGGTAAGAGAGCGAATTCAAGAATTACGCAACGAGCGGTGGGACTCTTTACTCAGCGAACTCTCTCCCTCGCACACTGCCTACTGGCGGCTTGCGAGGTCTCTCAAATCTGATGGCATTGCCGCCACTCCACCGCTCATTCGCCCTAATCAACCTCCCGCTTTTGACGATTTTGAGAAGGCCGAATGCTTAGCTGACAGTTTAGAGGAACAATGTTCCCCCAGTCTCGACTTGACCGACCCGACTCACATTAACGTAGTTAATCAAGAGATCGCACGCTTAACCGCAAGCCCTCGTACCGATGCCGAGCCTTTGTCACCAACGACGGCCACCGAAGTAAAATCGTTAATCAAATCACTCGCTAGTAGAAAGTCCCCAGGCGGAGACTCTATTCCCAATAGAGCTCTAAAAAGCCTGCCGCCCGCCCTTATCGCTCTCCTAGTAGCTACTTTTAATTGTCTCCTGGCCAATTGTACCTTCCCCGCTAAGTGGAAGGAAGCAATTGTGATCGGGATCCACAAACCGGGCAAACCCCGGAACGTGGCATCTAGCTACCGTCCCATTAGTCTCCTCAGCTCTCTGGGGAAAATCTATGAGAGAATCATCTCCAAACGCCTCTGGGACGCAGTCATTGCCAAAAAACTGCTCCCAGACGAACAGTTCGGCTTTAGACGAGCTCACTCATGTCCTCACCAAGTACACCGCATCACGGAGTACATTCTCGCGGGCCTCACCCGCCTCAGACCCCACAGAACGGGAGCGGTCTTCTTTGACGTAGCGAAGGCGTTCGACAAGGTCTGGCACAACGGTTTGATTTACAAACTGTACACTCTCGGCGTGCCAGACAGTCTCGTGTTCATCATACGAGACTTCTTGTCTAACCGGTCCTTTCGCTACAGATTAGACGGCACGCTCTCGTCTTCACGTCCCATCCAGGCCGGAGTCCCTCAGGGCTCCGTCTTGTCGCCCCTCCTATTCGCGCTATACACTAGCGACATCCCAAAGCACGATAAAGTGCAATTATCCCTCTTCGCGGACGACACGGCACTCTACGTGTCGAGTCCATACCGCAAAAGAATAGCTCCACTCCTACGATCCGCGACCGATGCATTAGGCAAATGGTTCCGCAAATGGGGTATCACTGTGAACCCCGACAAGAGCGCCGCCGTGCTCTTCAGGCGCGGCGGCCCCGAGGCCATAGATAGTGTCAAACTCTATGGCCAAGCCATTCCATGGCAAAAGCACACTAAATTCTTAGGCGTCACTCTAGACGCACACATGTCATTTAAAGCCCACATTAAGGCAGTCCGTAAGAAAGCCAGCTATGTCCTTAGCCGGCTCTATTACCTTATTAACAGACGCAGTAAAATGTCCCTTAGAAATAAGGTGACACTTTACAAAACGGTGGTCCGTCCAATCCTCACTTATAGTAGTGTAGTTTTCGCGCATTGCGCTTCCAGCTCCATACACAAGCTCCAGACGATTCAGTCGCGGTTCATGAGAACAGCGACTGGAGCGCCCTGGTTCGTGCGTAACGTGGACCTACATAGGGACTTAGAACTCCCCACCATAGCCCAATGGATGAAGCAAGCGTCTAAGCGCTACTTCGACAAGGCTAAAAACCACCCTAACCCATTGGTGACAAAGGCCATCGCATACGTCGCGGAACCCGATCCCACTCATCGTCGTAGGCGGCCGAGACATGTCTTGGACGACTCCGACGATGATATTACCAAAGCTAACGCACGGCTAGACTCGGCGATTGAAGCCCAACGTCGAACAAACCGCGACACCGCACACACCACAGCAGAAAGCGTACACCGTCTTCGCCGGCGAAGACGAGGTCCCTTGTTCCGCGTTCCCGCGCCCACCCGGGTGAGCGCCCGTCCGATTAGGGCCCTTCTGGCCTCCTCCACTCAAGCGACAGCTCAAGCCGAGGTTCGTGGTCCCCGTCAAGGGGGGACGCCCTTGTGCATGTCGCTACCAGGGTGAACCTTCAGTTCACCCCCGCGTCCGCGTTAAAATGTAGAAGCCCTTCTGGCTAACATTGAGAAACACCACACAAAAAAAAAAAAAAAAAAAATTGTTGGGTAAATAATAATTATTGTTTATTAATACCTACATTTATTACCAACAAAAAAAAAACTACTTTTCTGTTTTAAAAAGATAAAGTTTCTGTTTTTGTATGTTTTTTGGGAGTAATCTTCGGAAACACTGTTTTATGAAAAATTATTTTCCTTTTCAGGAGACACTTAGTTTTAGGAAAAAATCTGTATCTTTGATCGATTTCTTTTTTTATAAATTACTCACACGTGTTTATGTTTGAAGAGTTTTTATTGAAGTGAAACTTCTTTAGGCGCTTTCAGAGTAAAATTTCAAGGTCGCGTCATGGCAATAACGTCACATCATGGAGTAAAGCGACGATTTTGGTATCTTTGAATCTTGCTAAGAAGTTTCACTTCTGACACGTGTGCTCGGCACCCATGCGTTTTTTAAATACTTTTTACTTATTATAATTTTCTCACTTCCAGGTTGTAATTATAGTATTCTGGTCGCTTTCACTATACGACAAAGCCCTAATATTCCAGAAGAACACAGACAAATTTTTGAATCCAATATCGAATCATATTTTGCACACAGCCATAATGCCTTTGGCTGTGTGGGAGATCATGTACAGATATAGGACACAGCCACGCACACATCGAAAGTATTTCTATAACACGGTGTTCTTTTTTGCTTTGTATTTTGTTGTGTAAGTATATTATTTAAATTTTATTAAATTGACATGTTTATGTGGTTATATTTTAATGATAGTAACAAGGTGTAGATAGGTTCTTAGTGCTACGGTAAAGGGCTAGAGGCACGTCGAAATGAGGCTTATTAGCCTGAATTTTCTTCAGTTGTCTCTTTTTCGCTCACGATAGTTGAATCATGCCATCTGACTTGATGTCTAAGAAGATGAAGATAGATTGTTGTGTTGGTAACCTAGTATCTAGTATCTACTACACCTTTTTACTTATTATACATAATATCAACGACAAATAAAAATTACGTGATCTTTAATTTGAACACATACTTAAACATAATTGAAATGAAATGAATGAAATGAAATGAAATGAATGAAATGAAATGAAATGAATAAAATGAAATTAATGAAATGAAATGAATGAAATGAAATGAAATGAAATAAATTTATTTGTCCATTTTATGTTTATGTTATGTTATTAAAGAATTAAACTATACCTCAGCTTCGAAACTACATTAATGTTTCACTAAATAAATTTAAATTCATTAATTGTAGTAATTTAAATAAACACAATCATATATTTTCAGGATAACCTACACTTACTTCGAAAGAGGCATTTGGATATATCCAATTTTCGCAAAATTCTACGGCACTATATACTTCCCGCTCATATACACGGTGATAAGCGGGATAGCAATATCCGCGTATTTCTTGCAATGGCCGCTGACAGATTACTTTTGGCGGGAAAGGAGAACTCTCAAAAAGAAAAGAAAGAGATATAAAATTGGATACACAGTATACGTTTATGTGTTATGTTTCTGATTTTCGCAAAAGACTTCACTGACTCCCTAGGTATTCGTCTTCGCCGGAATACTCACATCCTTCAACTTTTGTACTCTATCCTGTTTGACCCGAAAACTCCTATCTACCTTAAGAATCAGTTCCAATATTTACATTCCAACAGTTACCTTTCCCTCCTTTCTTCTGATCTCCTTCTCCTATCCACCCCTATTAAAGTGAAACTTTTATTACATTTTTTGGTCTGTGTAGCGCATGTCGCGTGACGCACGATACGTACGATAATTGTCGTACAAATACGATAATTTTTAGTTAAATGTCTATAGTGTGAAAAAAAGTTTCACTTTTACCGTGGTTTTTAGTAGGTAATTTTTTGGTAGGTAATTGTATTTATTATTATTTTTTTTTTATTTTTTTAAAGTATTGTGTAGTATGTATGTACTGGATATTATTGAGTTTTGTATACATTATTATTTATAGCTAATAATATATTCCATAGCTTTTTGATTTTGTTTTCTTAGGCTAAGCGCGCACCACGATTTTCTCCATTTTAAATTTGTATATATGTTTTTATTACTGGTATTGTACAATAAAGTGTCATAAATAAATCCATACTAATATTATAAATGCGAAAGTAACTCTGTCTGTCTGTCTGTTACTCAATCACGCCTAAACTACTGAACCAATTTGCATGAAATTTGGTATGGAGATATTTTGATACCCGAGAAAGGACATAGGCTACTTTTTACCCCGGGAAATAGGATAGGTTTTATCCCGGAGATCCCACGGGAACGGGAACTATGCGGGTTTTTCTTTGACTGCGCGGGCGAAGCCGCGGGCGGAAAGCTAGTAAATACATATATGTTTTAGTGATTAAGATTTATAGGTAGTTAATTATACCTATTAATAAATTTTGTTATTTTTATAGGTAGTTAGCTGTTTTTTTAATTTCCTCAAACAGTACCGATCACATCATCTTTTTCATCTCTATTTTTTTAGGTTTTCAACATACCAAGTAATCACATTATTAATTTAAATTACCTATTAGGCTGGTTGCAGAGCTTGACCGACCGTCAGTGCGTACCGTCGGTCCTGACGATACGCATCAACAATTGTATGACTATGACACTAATGCGCATGACAATACGCGTGCGTATGGTCGGTCTAGCTATGAACGGTTTTATGAATTTCCATACATTATACCAAAGAGTATAATGTATATATAGGGCATAGAGAGCCCTCTTGAAGCTTAAGAAGGCAAACCTATTTGACTTTGACATGCGACAATGCGCTCTCTGGATTTTGGGGTTAAAACTAATTCTATATACCTACGTATACATATACGTAATACTAATAACTAGGTATATACCTACCTATTTTTTTTTACTTAATAATTTAATATGTTGATAGTTGAAAATTGAAATCAAACTTCAAAATATGTGCCTACTGCCTGCTCACATATATTTGCGTCGTTATTGAAATAGGAGAGCTAACTGAAATATCATTTATTTTCAACATTTAAGAAATAAGACTAAAGATCTAAATGATTACGAAATGGATGGTATTTTAAAGATTTAGTTGATTTAAAAAAAACTTTTCACTTATAATAATAATTACAAGATTATTAGTATATAAATTAGTTTCACTAAATGAATATTACCTACGGAGTCTATAAAAATAAGATATTTGGAAGTGCTAAATATTATTCGGTCAAATTTCTTAAAACATATTGAAGTAGGTATGTACTTACTAAGAATAATGAAGAAAACGACATTAAAAGAAATTAATACTTTATTTTTTAAATGCTTTCACTGTAATATTACATTTTATATAGGTACCTAAAACAAAACTGTCCGTGCACATAATTTTCAGTAGAAACTTTTGAAAGCCTGAACGTAGGGCTCGATTCAACGCACTTTCACCACACTCACGAGGACTAGAAACTTCACACGATTATCAACAAAATGAACTAAATAATAAGTTAATAAACTTCACGTATAGTAGCCGCCATTTTATGACAGAATTAACAAAATAATATTTTGTGATCTGCGAATTGCGATGTACCTAAAAATATTTTGTTAGTCAATGTTACCAATTAATAAATCATATTTTACACTTTTCATGTTAATTAATAAAATGTTTTCAATATAATTATTAAATCACACGCAGTATTTTTTATGTAAAATATTTTCCTGAATTAAAGTTCTATAGGATAGTGAATTAAAAATCTGAGATAATTGTTCTAATTCATTTAAACTTTGAAAATAGGGAATATAGAAAGGTTTTCATTTATCTTATTTTACTACATTGATTTCTTATAGACAACACTGAGAAGCTTTCAGAAAATGTTGCAAGTTTATTAATTTGTTACCATATGAAAATATGAAACGATTAAAATCGCAAAATTATTTAATGGAATTTAAAAAAAAAAGGTAAGCTTCGCATTCGATCTATTAAAATAAAATAATGTTTCAAGAATAACTGCCATTTATTTAAATGTCTCTATACAATTTCCGATAACTTTAGAAAGTGCGATGCCATCTTTTGGGGATTTAATATAAACTGATTTAATACGTTTTTACACGCCAAAGTATAGATGACGTCGCTTTCTTTAATAAATGTCAGTTTGTTCTAGGTGTCCCCCCCCTGCATTATACATATGACAAGCGCGACCGACGCACGTACGCACTGATGGTCGGTCAAGCTCTGCAACCGGCCTTAGGACAGATAATGAAATGAGATTTATATGAAACAAAGAAACATATTTTATAACTGGCTGCACTGAAGCACTATATAAAATGTATCATTGTAGTAATGTGTACTTATCAAAAAGTAATAAAGATATTTACCTGTGCCAAAAAATATCCTGTATTTAAAACTAGAATACATCATTACAATTTACAATTACAACAAAATAAATGGTTCAAAACAATTATTAATTAATCAAACAAATACTTACCGTGTGTACCCGAGCGGACCCGGGTTGACTTGCTAGTAAATAATAAAGACCAAAATAAATTTATTGCTACACAAAAATATGTACATTATAGAAAGTTTCATACAGCCTATTCCGTGGACGATTAGTCGAGCATGTCTTCCATGTTATAATAAAACAAAAAAGAACCAAATAACATTGACCTCCCCCACCTCCTATTTCTATATAATTTTAGTAAGCAACGGGAATTCTGTACTAAGCCGAGAGCTCTTAATAAATTGGTCAAGAAAGCTTGACGCTGTTTCACTAATACATTGCATTTTGTACTGTATTGCAAACAGATAGAGCTGAAATTCAAATGCAGTTGTAAATGTAGTACGATTACACTGCATTACAAGTAAAGTAGTTAGTGCGTTAACACAAGGTAATAAGGTCTAAAATGTGTCCTTGAAAAGTTATACTCATTGACCAGTTTAGTGCATTCCGCTTTCACGGTCAAGAGTAATAATTGTGTTGCCAGGTTAATATTTTTCCCATGCACTTTGCTACCTATCTATACTAATATTATGAAGCTGAAGAGTTTGTTTGTTTGTTTGTTTGAACGCGCTAATCTTGGGAACTACTGGTCCGATTTGAAAAATTCTTTCTGTGATAGTGATAGATAGATAGCATTCGTTAATAGCCCATTTATCGAGGAAGGTTATAGGCTATATATATCATCACGCTACGACCAACAGGGGTGGAGCCACGGGGGTGAAACCGCGCGGAGCAGCTAGTTTTTAATATGAATATAAAAATGAATAAAACTAAATTTTCTAGTTTACACATTTTCTTATATTTTCATATTGTACCTATTGAAAAAAACTACTCAATTTACTTTTTTATAAATAACCTTCACAAGTGAATAATAAAAACTCTTGTTAGTATACAAAATCAACAAATAAGACAAACAAATTCTAAAAATAAAGTTCCAGTATTTAATATTTGTTTCAAACAAAATTAGTGTCACGAACATAACAATAACAACAAGAGTGCTAATTTGAGTCTAACGATGGCAACACTTCATAGAACAAGAATGAATTAGACTACAATTTACGTTCATCACTGACTTCATACACACGCCTCATAGAATGTTCAGTCGATTCGAAATTTAAAATTTTCGAAATTAAATAAAAAAAAAAAAACGAAAATGTCATACACAGTTTCCCGCGTTTTGCGGCGCGCGTCAAATGTTTTTTTTTCGCAAAGGCGCTATGAAACTACGGTTGCCAGTTTGACGAAGGATGAAATTTTGATCCTGCTAAGGCCGCCATTCACGAATTGGAGTAACGCGATACGGGAGGCTGAGAAAGTGGTGGGATATCCGACCTCTTTTATGAATTTGAGATGTTTGCTTAGCGATGAATTTGCTAATTTGGCGCTGTATTTGAGGAAATTGGTAAGTGCATTATTTATTTATTTTAATCCAGAAAAAAAACAGAAAATTATGTTGGATAATAAAATATGTTCAAGTAAAGCAAAATTCTTTGTCCATCTAGAAATTTTGAGGCAATAGTTTCTTAATATTATAGGTTTATCAATAATTTTGTATGGAGTGTCCGGGGTGTGCCCATGTCCGGACTTACCCGAACTCACCTTACCCTCCTTTCTTAGCAGCTATACTATAAAGCATAAATTTAAAGTTCGTAGTTACAACAATAAAAAATAGCAAACCTATTTCGGAGTGCAAGAGTCCGACTCGCATTTGGCCGGTTTTATTTAGTTTTTTTTTAACTAAATCTCGGTTTATCGCACAATCGCGTTTATCTGTAACAATTCAAAACTAGTTCTAAATACAAAATAATGACAAAAAGCCGGGAAGGCACTTTCACAGTGAAGTTAACTGTTCACGATATGATTGGACACGCATTTTATTAGGCTTGTTACACACGAGCGTTTTGACGCTTGAAAAATTAAGAAAATTTCATTCTTTACTTTTTATGTACAAAACAACGTATGCACACTCGACAATATAATATTATATAACTGTAGTTAAAAACATCCAAATAGAACGAAACATATCAATACAAAAATTAGAAAAATCGTTTGTTTTGGAAAAATTTTAACATGACATCTAACACATAGGTCATCTATCCATACTAATATTATAAATGCGAAAGTCTGTTACTCAAAACTGTCTGTTACTCAATCACGCCTAAACTACTGAACCAATTTTCATGAAATTTGGTATGGAGATATTTTGATACCCGAGAAAGGACATAGGCTAATTTTATCCCGGGAAAATGACGCAATCCCGGAAATCCCAAGGGAACGGGAACTATGCGGGTTTTTCTTTGACTGCGCGGGCGAAGCGCGGGCGGAAACCTAGTTTATTATCATTTTGATATCTAATTAAGACGAATAGAAACTTTTCAAGTTAGCATAAACATAACGCGTATGATTCTATAATATATTGAGAATAACAGAAATTGTTTCTATTCACTTTGATTCCAAGATAACAATAAATCTAATCTATATGATTATCGTAAACATTTTAAAGTTAATAACAATACCTTACCGTAACTTCCAAACATCATAACTTTTTAATTATACTGTATTATTACATTTAATAAACACAATTTATTTCAAATTTCAGGTAGGCAGCAACCACCTCGTAATGCAGACAGCAAAAAACGTGCTCTACGGCGACTCAAAGAACCTCCAACCCTGGGGCCTCATCATCTTACTCCTCTCAAAATCTGTCAAAATTCGTTCCACACAAACTAAAGTTATAGAAGAACAACAGAGACAATTAGCCGAGTTAACAGAAATGATGAGAACTGGACATCTTATACACAGAGGCATTGTGAACGTACCATTTGCAAAACGATCGAAGAATACAGAATCTGCTATATTTGGGAACAAAATCGCTATACTACTCGGTGACTATCTTCTTGTAACAGCTAATGCTATGCTAGCAGGTCTAAAGAACGCTGATGTATTATACATAGTGTCTACAGCATTAAGGGATCTCTCTGAAGGCGAATTCTTTGGAGAACGCGACGAGCAAAACATGCCTATACCAGGAAAACCAAAGAACGAGAAAGACGATCTGAACATAACGTTCGATACAACGTCCATTGCTGCTGATGACGTGCTCGGGAAGCCCAGACAGGAATGGACAGCTAGGACAGTCTTCAATGGAGTGAGTTTGCTAGGAAGAGGTTGCCAATCAGCGATGTTACTTGGTAGGCAAAGTCGTGATACACAAAACAGCGCGTATCACTTCGGATGTCATGTAGGCTTAGCTTGGCAAGCTGCTACGGAATTACAAACTTTACGCTCAGACAGTAAAGATCAGTTTTGCCTAGCAAGCGCCCCGGTATTGTTCGCGTTGGAAGAAAATCCCGAATTGTATAAAATCATCGATCAAGCTAAGAATGATGTAAAGGATGTTGATTATGAAGATTTAAAGTTTAATATATTAAAAACAGATGCAGTTGATAAAACTAAGATGCTGTATGAGGATCACGCGAAGAAAGCAACGTCATATATTGAGAATATTGCTAGAAATGACACTGTTGAAATGATTAAGAAGTTGATTAATACATTTTGATTGTTGTGAACTATGAAGGAAAATTCATTGTTTTTATCAGAAATTGCACGTATATTGTATCTTAATTTTAGTTCAGATCAGTAATAATTTAAAATAATATGTTAATAATTTAAATGTTTATAGAAAATATACTGGCAAATATTCTGAACAGAGATTAGACATTTTTATCAATTTATTTTTTCTTAAAAAATTTTAGAGAAAACAAGAATAATCATAAGAAGTACGACTGATTCAAAATTAGAACAATTCAAAGGAGAATGGCGAAACTGGGCCTAACATAAATAAGGCCTTACAGAAATGATAATAAATTTAAAATTCATTATGTTATTTTTAATAATTCTTGGTAAAATATTGACTTCTGATTCTATGGGAAAACAAATGTTTGAAAAAAAAGATAATATGTTCACTAACGGCATTGTTATTTAGATTTCTATGACTACCGGTCTTATCAAGCAGAGATTGTCAGTGCTGTCAGGAGTAAAATAGTCGATATATCGATTTAAACGAATGAATATTTATTTTCATTTTTAGTTTTATACAAAATTCAAATGCTTTATGAATCAGAAATATAAGTTGACTGCGTTACATATTTTATTTTTAACTTTTTAGCACGCTATTTATTTAGGTAATCCGTAATTCTATACATTTTTACTCATGGCGGCCGCACTTTGTAAGAATATTTCTGAAATGTAGCTGGCCGCTTCAATTTTAATTACAATGTCATGTTTGTCGTTTGACTTTTGACATTTGATTGAGGTTTTTCGTTACGTTACATTCGACTTTGTGCTTGTGGTTAACTTATTTTCTTCATCTTTATCGACTTTCGCTACGTATTACGGACACTGACGATCTCTGTTATTACTACCAACCAACGCTTGCACACCGGACTTTGATTACCTGCCTTTACGACTCACTACTGCTAGGTACCCTACCTGGACACCGACTTTGCATCCGATTTTTCATTTACAATTAATATGAACTGCATCAACTGTGGTATTAATGATAATCGTAACAATGCTATACGTATGCATTTGTTACAAGATAACGCAATATTATCAATTATACAACGGTGGGCTGCTCCTCTAACGGTTAGTGGATTAGTATTATCTAAGGTATTTAGTACTAGCTATTGAAATCAAACAAAAATGTAAACACACATTGTTTTATATATATATATATATATATACTAGCGGTCCACCCCGGCTTCGCCCGTGGTACCTACATGTTTAAACTATCCTATCTCTCAAGTTGGATCGAACTCCACAAGTTGTGCGAATTTTATTATAATCGGTTAAGTGGTTTAGGAGTCCATTGAGGACAAACATTGTGACACGAGATTTATATATATTCACTTTCTTTTGTCCAATTGTAATATTAATTCTTTATTTGTAGATCACTCACTCTGATCACATATTATTTGATGCATGCTGGAAACTTGCAAATGATTCTTTGAGGATTGAAAATCATGAAGATGACAATGCAGTTGGTTTCCTTAGGTTCATATCAAATTAAGCAAGCAAGGTCCTATTATGGTGAGCACATAAGAAACGATGGCAAATATGTTATAGAAGTGTGCCGTGAATCAGACAGCGACATACAGAGAGCACTGTCAACATCAAGTACTACATGGCTTTTAAGAGGTCGCATTCAATCCAGGCATAGAAGTAGTAAAACTTATTTTACTTATATTTTAGTCGACAGTGCTCTCATAGGAAGGGAAGCAATAACAGTCTATTATTGTAATTGTTTAGTAGGAAGAAGAACTGTAGGTTGCTGCTGTCACGTTATGTCCATAATATGGTACCTTAGCTGGGCAAGGTATCAACCAGATTTAATGCCGCCAGCACAGTTTCTGGATGATGTGTTAATTGTTTATGATGATAATGATGAATAAACGATTTATGAAAAAACGTGTTTTATTTTATATACTTATAAGTACCTACGATGTTTTAGTAGGTACTCTAAAAGAATAAAAGTTCGATCCAATATCTCTATTACCTAACTGTTCTTCTGTTACACTCTTTATCTAAATAATATATATTATAGGATATAAACTTACCTCTACTTAGAAAGAAACAAAGCTATTCATTGAACTCGAGCAAACCTAACCTCAATTTTAGTGACGTTACATGCTCAATATCTCTGCTATCCCATAGAACAGATCTTTAATTGTTATATTTATAGAATCTGTATATTTTTATCTATTTAACCCCACATAAATCATCAGTGTAACGATCAGGCCCAAAGTCCTATGGGAGTTCGCCATTCTCCTTTATAACACTTTATCATCATCATGTATCAAGACTTTTTTTCCATTTCTCTTGTTATATCTACTGTATATAATATAATGTAAATGTATGAAATAAAAATAAATTATTTTACTACGATTACTTGCTGTTTTATTTAATACCACGTGTTAAGGCCGTGTACGCGGTCCGTGCGCTGTTTGGCTCAAATATGTGATTTTTCAAACCAGATTGTCCATCAACCACTTATCTTACAAATATATGAATTACTAATAATGTTAGGAAATTTTATTGTCTATGTAGTTAGTTTAGAGTTTTTTTCAATTAATACAGTATTTGTGAATACCATCAAGATAACTGAGCCGATGATTACTTGATTTCACTTTTAGTGTCAATTTCGAAGCTAAAAATATCTGAAATTGCTGACAGATCTAACACACAATTTTTTTAACTAACTGCAAAAATCCTTATTAAAATAGTTAGTTAAAATATTTTTTTATTTTGGACTCCTAACTTACGAAATTAAAATCCACAACAATGTGAATTTTTTTAGAAATTATAGTCGACAAAATGATTATTTTCACCAAGATATTTGACTTAATTGAATATAATTTATACATATTGCAATAAAAGAATGTCTTACTTATAAGATAAAATTTAAAAAATCAACTAAGGTACCTCTATTATTTTTCTACAATTTTTTTAAAAGTACTATAAAACACTGCGCGCGACCCGATTCAAATCAGTCGGCAGCGAGCCTTTCCAGAGAGAGGACATGTTGCTCGGCGCTCTCCTGTGGACCTATGCTGTTCATAGTAAAAGGATAGCGCAAGCCGCGATCTATCGTAATAGATCGCGGAGATTTTGACTTGCGTTAAATTGAATAAGCGCTCTTAAAAACTATAAAAAGACAAATGGTCATGAAGCAGAATTCGAACTATTAATGAATTGTAACATGGTGGGGCTCCATATATTTTTCCGCTTTTTTTTAAAGTGTTTTAATAGTTTAAATATTTATGAAATGCATTTTATTTTTATTTACGTACGGTCTACTTCATTATAAATGCTAGCAGCTAGAGCAATGAGCATGCCATCTAGTTTCAAGTCTACATATTGATATCAACGCCATCTATTGAGATTGCAACACACTAACTTTGACGCACAAGATTTAAAATTTGTTCCAATGTAGCTCGACTATTTTACTAACCTAAGTTTACTGAAATGATCATGGTGACATCTAGGTTTGTAAAATATGAACAAAGAAAATGTTTTAAAAATGTAGCGGGGAAAGTATGAACAATTTACACTATAGTCTCTTTTATTGTAAAGCAAAGTTATGTTTTTGGGTGACTTCACTACATAGTATAAAACAATGTCGCTTTCTCTGTCCCTATGTCCCTTTGTACGCTTAAATCTTTAAAACTACGCAACGGATTTTGATGCGGTTTTTTTAATAGATAGAGTGATTCAAAAGGAAGGTTTTAGTATATAATTTATTAGGTTTTAGACAAAGCGGGAAAAGCCGCGGGCGGTAAGCTAGTGTAATCTAAAAAACTATGCAATCCATGTAAAATAACCGACAGAAAGACTATGTGTATATCCTAATTACAGAGGGAATATAATTAAATATGAAAAATATAGACCTATTGAATTTTATAAAGAGGTAGAGTTTGTTAGTTTGTGATACAACACCTATTAAAACAATACCTTTTTTTTTTTTTTTTTTTTAGTGGGGAAATCTTGCATAGATACCCACGGTCTCCGGGGAAGAGGCCGTGGGTTATGTCGGATTCCTACCGACCAAAACCCCACTGTGTTCCGTCAAGCCGCATCAGCGACAGGGCCACGGGTATGTGTAGAATTCATCCGTGACCTATTTTACATATAGAACATGTTATCGGTGTACATGCTAAGTTTATTTCGTTAACCGACTTAAAAAAAGGAAACCTATTTTACAAATATAAAACACGTATGCTTTATTTTGTTAACCAACTTCAATAAAAGGAGGTTCAAAATTCGTCAGAATCTTATTTTATATATTACTAGCTTACCGCCCGCGGCTTCGCCCGCTTTGTCTTAAACCTAATAAATTATATACTAAAACCTTCCTCTTGAATCACTCTATCTATTAAAAAGAACCGCATCAAAATCCGTTGCGTAGTTTTAAAGATTTAAGCATACAAAGGGACATAGGGACAGAGAAAGCGACTTTGTTTTATACTATGTAGTGATGTTCCCCGATTTTTCTTGTTAATCTCGATTCAACTCGGTTGAAGCCGGGACGATAGGCTTGTAAATAAAAAATGGTCTTTCAGTAGGTAGGGTTACAATTTGAGTAATCCTGAAAGAAAGTTCTAGTTCATTTCAACAGATCAATATTATATACCCAGGTATTCAGCCTTGACCTATCCTAAGTCAAACCACTTAACAAAAAGTAATGAATTTATTTTAAGAAACTAATTACAAGATGATTTGACTCTTTCTTGATGACGTCCATTTTAAATTGATTTTGAAAAATGGCGGACTTTGATTTGTCACGTGTTTAAGTGCTGCGTAATATTACTTTCAGGTAAATAATTGGTCTACTGATACAACCGAAGAAAGAAAAACATTCAAATATCCTTTCTGTTATTTATTGATAAATATATTTTTTCGCATTATAGCCTTGTAAGGAAAATTCCCACGGAATGAGATATATTTAACCACGGTAAAAAAAGCCTATAGGTATAATTGGCCGCATTTATAATATGAGTAAGGATTCAAAAAACACATTGATTTTCATATTATATACTGCATAACAGATTCCATAGTTTTGGTTTAAGTATTATATTATCTGTGGTTTTAGACAAGATGGCGACAAATATACAAAAATGCTAATGAAGAATTTGGCTGTACGCGTTATTGAAAACATTTAGGCTGCTTCAGTAACCCCCTTCCCCGGAGGCCGTGGGTATGTATGCAAGATTTCCCCACTTAAAAAAGGCTGCTTCAGTAAACATTTTCAGAAATGGAAAAAAATTAAAAAAAAATCCAACTTTACCTTATTACCGAGATAATATTATGTATCTACATAAACTACATTTTTCAATATTTAACATAAATATTCAAGAAATTCAACTTACAGCTAATCTAGGCCAAATTGGACTTTCTTGACTGGCCGGTTGGCTTGGTTGGTAGTGGCCCTGCCTTCCAAGCCAGAGGTCGTGGGTTCGATCCCCATCCGGGGCAAATATTTGTGTGATGAACATAGATGTTTGGTCTGTATCTGGGTGTTAATTATCTATATAAGTATTTATTTAAAATTATACATATAAGTATGTATGTTTATCAGCCATCTGGTTTCCATAACACAAGCGAAAGCTTAGTATGGGATCAGATCGTGCCGTGTGTGAAAATTGTCCCGAAATATGTATTATTTATTTATTTAATTAATCTCGCAGTTCCCAATCAAAAGTTAACACATATAAATAATATATTGAGCAATAATATCTTTTTCTGCGTCATCAAAATATTAAAAAATAAAACATAGATTTTATCTGTACCAGACAAAAATTTTCATCCGAATCATCGATATTTATTCATAATACATACAAATTAGTTTAGGCAGTCAGTTAAAAACGTAAAAACATATCAATTGATATGTTTAAATAGTAATAACTTAGACTAAAATGATGGCCATCATCTGATAATAATATTAATAACTTCATTATATAACGATTATGGAAAAAATAATAATTTTAGCGTCGCAAATGTGTAAACATCCTGCGTATAAAATATAATATTTCTTATCTCTTATCTATTCCGTGTTTCTTTTATTTTGACCCCCTATTCATCATAATATGTTATTCTAGTACTTTCAAGAAGGTTCTAGAATATTTATTAATTAATCAAATTGCATCGAAAATATAAAAAAATACTGAAAATTTAACGCCTAAAGGTCGCGCGTTTTACAGTTCGCGCGTAAGGCATAAACAATTTTTTCGGCTGTTACCTTTATATATTTAACTATATGAACATATCATTATCGATATTACCGAACATATTATTTAAACCATTACATTAGTAAGCTCACAAATCGTTAAAGACTAATATTATCAGCTTATCAGCCCATGAACATCCCAAAAAACCGTATAAAAATGCGACAAGCTCGCATTGTCCTACGACAGACGACACTATACCTAGTAAGAGTTCTAACAGACGAATGGCAAGTTGCGAACGGCAGAGGCTACTTCAGCCGTCGCCACATGTCGACGTCCGTCCGTCCGTCGACGTCCGCGGCCGTCGACAGGCAAAAACGGATGCCGTCAAACGTCAAAAGCTTGTAGTTTGCTGTCAACGCAAAACTGCAAGCGTCGCCACTTATCGACGGCAGCCGTCGACATATTGACTGCTGCCGCCGACGCGCCGACGACTGACGTCGACATGTGGTGACGGCTGAAGTAGCCTCTGCCGTTCATGACTTGCCGTTCGTCTGTTAGAACTCTAAGGGGTAGAATTTATCAAAAATTTCTTATCCGATGTCTATAACGTTACTAAATTAAAAAAGATATTAATTTTTTTTCAAGGTTGCTTAATTGAGTTTACACGTGTTAAAGTTATGCGATATGAATATTTATTTCATCAAATTAAATTAGATTTTTTTGTATCAAATAACCTGAAACTAAGAATTCAACTTTTTCATCAGTAAAAAGTTACATTAGTTACTAGCTGCTCCCCGCGGTTTCACCCCCGTGGCTCCAGTACTGTTGGTCTTAGCGAGATGATAAATAGCCTATAGCCTACCTAGATAAATGGGCTATCTAAATCTGAAAGAATTATTCAAATCTGACCAGTAGTTCCTGAGATTAGCGCGTTCAAACAAACAAACTCTTGAGCTTTATAATTTTAGCATACATTAATTCTGAATGACAGTTCTATTTTTACAATTTTTAGTTTTTATTGATTGTAGTAGTGTACAATTTGCATTTTAATTGATTAACTTTGAAATATAAGATCTCTATATATATGAAATAACTTAAAATTATAACTCTAGAACGCCGGGGCGGATTTTAATTATTTTTCAGTTATTGCACAGCCTCTATCGCGGGCCTTGAGCGCGGGGACCGAATCCAGAAATTCCGTAACGAAAAAAAACCTCACACTCCCTACGGGGACGGGCGGAGGTGTGGCTTGAAGGCATAGCATGCAATAGCTTTACCGCGGCAGTCCCCGACTCCCGAGTGCCTCACGTATTTTTTATTAGTTGACTTTGTTTCCGTATAGATTAGAATTATACCTTTAAGTTTGAAAACCTTAAAAAAAAACAAACACACACTCTGGTCAGACGAAACCGGGATGAAAAGCTAGTTATTTACAATATTGTTCATATATTAATATAATAATATTATTAAACACCCGTTACGATATCGGATTTAATCTCAATACCGATTATTAATGTCATAATTATATAAAAGTCGTTAATTAAAAATATTTAAGATTTTATCTATCTATCTGCTTGTATATCAGGAATTTGACAACAATATTGCATTTATTAATGTTTATTTAATATAGTTTTATGCATTTTTATATATTCATAATACTAGCCTCAAGCCCGCGGCTTCGCCCGCGTTTTCAAAGAAAAACCCGCATGGTTCCCGTTCCCGTGGGATTTCCGGGATAAAACTAATCCTATATGTTAATCCAAGTTACCCTCTATATGTGTGCTAAATTTCATTGTAATCGGTTAAGTAGTATTTGCGTGAAAGAGTAACAAACACACACATACACATCCTCACAAACTTTCGCATTTATAATATTAGTAAGATTGTAACACTAGTAGCAAAATGGTTTGACATTACAAATTTACAAGATAATCTTATTGATTTATTTTAGTGTTTTCTATTATAGTACTAGATGACCTATATAAAATTTCGATTGTGATTTTCTCGGCGTTTCCTTATATATTTGTAGTTTCATATAATATATAGATGTTATTTTCACTATCAATAATGGATCTGTGTTACTTCACTATAATAAAACAAAGTCACTTTCTCTCTCCTATATCCCTATGTATGCTTAAATCTTTAAAACGACGCAACGGATTATGATGCGTTTTTTAAATAGGTAGAGTGATTGTCTAGGAAGATTTTAGTAAATCATTTATTAGCTATTAGACAAAGCCGCGGACGGAAAGCTAGTTAATGATATACATTTTGCGGCAAGAAAAAACTAAAGGTGCTTTTCTACCTATAATGTGCGAGGGTGTAGCGATTAATGTGTTTGTAAATAACCAATGGTATCGCTTCAAAGTTCAAACGCTAAACGCTTCATACTAAACAAGTAATAACTGCGTTAAAAACAACTGACTTCAATCTTGCACTTGCAAAATTCACAAATACCTATACACAAAAATGCTCATAAAATAAAAACTACTGGGCCTATCCGAATAAAATTTTTATGGGACCAATTCGACACCATCCTGCATCGAACAAAAAAAGAATCACGTAAATCGGTTCAGAAACCTCGGAGTAATCGGTGTACATACATAAAAAAAACATACCGGCCGAATTGATAACCTCCTCCTTTTTTTTGAAGTCGGTTAATGAAGCGATACGATTGGTTGTTTACAAACACATTCCTCGCTACACATATCCTCGCACATTATTGGTGGAATTTACTGAGGCATTTTACTTATAGATTTTCTTTACGGACAAGCAGGTGATGAGCCTACTTTACCGGACCTAGGCATACATTTTGAGTAATTTTATTTTTTATTTATTTATTTATTTTTATTTATTTTAGCTTAAAATTTTTAGCTTAAAATTTTAGCTTAAAATTCGGATAACGCAGATACATTTGTTAGTAAAAAATAAAAATATAAATTTATAAAGAATAGAAAAAATTCGATCACGAGGCGGGGCGGGAAGGATGCGGGTTCAAGTCCCGCCTCGTGATCGAATTTTTTCTATTCTTTATAAATTTATATTTATAAAGCATTTGAATGCCATAAAAACCAAAAAATATAAATTCAAGAAAAGGTCGTGTTCCATCGTTACAATATTGTATTCACTGAAAAGTGCTTCATATTGGTTGAAATGGTTGTTAAATCATCTCAATAGATGGCGCGCGGTGTGTCCCTTAAGACACATAAAACTGAAAAGGATAGAATAAATTCGATTGCTCAGGCGGGTCACGAGTGGCTGAGTTGGTTAGGCATCCGCCCCGGAATGGCGCGAAGGATGCGGGTTCAAATCCCGCCTCGTGATCGAATTTTTTCTATTCTTTATAAATTTATATTTATAAAGCATTTGAATGCCATAAAAACCAAAAAATATAAATTCAAAAAATAAAAACCTAAAGTATTAATGTTAGTAACATCTAACTACAACTAAGACTAAGTCTAAGTCCATAGGACACTATGCGTAGACAAGTCGCTTTGATGCAACAAGTGTGCGCACAAAGTGTCCCATGATGGGCGCACTTACATCCTCCGCAATGGTCCTTATAATATTATTGGAACTTATAAGCACTAGAATTAAGTAATAGTCATACAAAGCTACATCAAGTTGTAAATTTGAAACTGATAAGAAATTGCAATGAATTTTTCTCTACTATAAAATTATAATGCTGCTGTTTGTTTGTTTGAACGCGCTAATCTTAGGAACTACCTACTAGTCCGAATTGAAAAATTCTTTCGATGTTATATACAATATCCCATTTATCGAGGCAGGCTAAAGGCTAAGAGACTAAGACCAACAGGAGCAGAGCACAGCGTGTAAATCCGCGGGGGAAAAGCTAGTTATTACTTACTAATAGTCGTTCTGTAGATTTTTATTTACAACCAAAACAGTCATTTGTTTAATTCGAAATAGAGAAATATTTAATTTAATTTTAAATTTAAGATAGTAGTAAACTGTTTTAATTATTTTAAATCATAACTTTATGAACAACGTTTTTACAGTAGTAGTAAAATATATAATTTATAATAAGTATCTGAAACCGCAACAAATGTAATACCTTTTCCACTTTAAAGTCTATCACTGTAGCCTATTTATAAGCAAAAATATCCTACTAATATTATAAATTTTTATCCGAACCGCGAGGGACTGGAACATGCTTCCTGAATCTGTGTTCCCCGACGAGTACAATATGGGGTTCAAGCGTAGAGTGAACAGGTACCTTCTAGGGAAGCGCGTACCATCTTAGACCACATCTCAGCTTAACATCAGGCGAGATTGTGGTCATGCGCTTCCCTATCAACAATAAAAAAAAAACGAAAGTTTGTGAGGATATGTGTGTGTGTGTGTGTGTATTTGTTACTCTTTCACGCAAATACTACTGAATACATACAATGAAATTTAGCACACATATAGAGGGTAACTTGGATACAACAACACATAGGATAGGTTTTATCCCGGAAATCCCACGGGAACGGGAACCATGCGGGTTTTTCTTTCAAAACGCGGGCGAAAGCTAGTAGGTCTAATAAAACCGTAGTTTAGTCACAAATTTTCTCATAACATTAGCACCAAAACTCGACGTCGTCTCGAATTTGATACAGATCATATTTTCGTCAATAAAAATATAAATAGGTATTATAGATAATAATCGCACTTGAAGTTCAACAGGAAAATCTATTAAAACTATATATAACATTTTCTCAAGTCCGCGGGGTAAGTCTATGTCGGTGGATAAGCGGAGCGGGTTATGTATTTAATCGCTCCGCTTATGAAAAAGCTTTTATAATTCTTAAACTTAAAAATGTATGTAACTTCATTGAGATATACATATGGAGACGACACCGCCTACATCACTTATGTTCCGCTCACCATAAGCCATATGGCTTAACTGCACGCTCATTTTTTATTTGTTTTAAAGTGAAACGCATCAAATATGCCTTTGTGTGTTACGATATTGCACAAATAATACAAAGAATACGGAAAAGTGCAAAGGAATAACTTTTCATCAGTAAGTACCTAACTAGATAATAATATTTAAAACTTAGTTAGAGCAAAAAAATGCGCCCCGCGCCGCCGCGCTTGGCGCACAGATTTTGTCCGTGGTGTCTCCTGCATACGTAGCAATGTTATCACAATGTGTAACTTACATTTAATCTACATTATGTACAAATCTACATTTGTACATACAAACAAATTATAAGTGAAATATTTCCCTTTACAATATACGTGTGGGTATCTAAGTGAAAATTATTGGTAAATTTTGTGATTTTCCGAACTATTTTCTTATATTAACATCTATTCGGTAAGAAGTATAATAGTATATAGTATATATGTAGTATATAATATATAGTAGAATCTACAGAGAAGAGCCGGCAAGATACTCTCTATACTTCTATAGTTGGCCTTTCTCTCTAGTTGACTCGCACATCGTTCCGAAACCCGCTCGCCCCTGCACTCAACACTACCCTCGACAGATCCGTCAACATATCGGCCAACCAGTCGCTACCATCTCACCCTCTATATAAACCTCACATTCCCTCTACTACGGACAGTGTAACGGACGTTCTTGCTATTTACAATTATTAATATTTTTTTAAATTTCAATTTTTTCAAATCGAACGCCGCGCGCCAATTTTGACGTGAGTATTTTTTTTTTATTTGGAGGCAGTGACTTTTTTTAATTGACGTTTGTTTTCTTGTTTTTGTTTGAAGTTACAATTTTTTTAATGTAGTGCAATTATTTTTATTATGTTTTTAATATTGTTGTTTATTACCTATATCGCCCCGCGGTTAAACTTTTTCTTAACTTATGCAGTTTAAATAAGTTTGTGTTTGTTGAAGCCACATTGAAGCAGTTTCGTTTTTTTTCTCTATTAAAAGACGAAATTTTTCTTATAACACTTATTAACATGTAGAAATAATAAATAAATACAGTGATTTATTATTTATATTTTATAAATAACAAAAAATTACGATACTAAATGTTAATTGTTACGAAAATCAAAATGAAAAATGGAATCCCATCTGGATTCCATTTTTAAATACTCCTAATGGCTTTATTTAAAATAAAAAAAAATACAATAAATGGAACATGTCATGTAACCTTTTCAATAATGGCGTACCTACTTATCATATCATTTATTTACATTTAGAAATACATATTAGAAAATTTCAGGAAGTACAAAATACATTTTAAAAGTAATGACTAACAGAAAATTCGTCATTATTATGAACAGCAGTTAATGAATTGGTAAGTTACTTAAAAATTAAGAATTTCAGTGTGTCTCTAGAAGTTCCAAATTATTAAAAGAGGCCTAGTTAAAGATTGCTATAATATCTGATTTTACTTAATTTCTTGAATGTGATACATATATAAAAAAACCCGGTACACTTTATAGTCAGTAGGTATATGAGCTAATTTTCATTCCCTGAATGTAAAAACATTAATGTTAATAACTTTATACATCTGGGATCATAAACTGCCAACAAGGTCAAATAAATAATTTATCTATTCAATTGAATATTATTATTAAATAAAATTATTAGGTATATCAAATATCTACGCATTCAAAATACCAATTGATGATTTCACCTTTTTTATTTTATGTGGTAAGTACATAATATTCATCAAATTCCCTCCGCTTAATAAAACATAAAAATATACAATAAAACATAAAAATCGGCGAAAACTAAATTTATAAGTTAAACCTTAGGCTTCAAAAACAATTCTTCCATATTAATATTTACTTCAAGTGAAGACAAAACATTAAGTCTTGCTTATTAAAATGAAAAGTTTTAGACTTTTTAAATGTCCGTTGTTTTCTTTCAAGCTGGATAAGGCATTTTAACCAACATTAAAAAGGAGGTATAACTTCCACACTATTGTAATATTATAGAACAAGTGATAACTGCGTTAAAAACAACCGACTTCAAACTTGCACTTGCAAAATTTACAAATACCTACAGACAAAAATGCTCATAAAATAAAAACTACTGGGCCTATCCGAATAAAATTTTTATGGGACCAATTCGACACCATCCCGCATCGAACAAAAAAAGAATCACGTAAATCGGTTCAGAAACCTCGGAGTAATCGGTGTACATACATAAAAAAAAAAAAAAAAAATACCGGCCGAATTGATAACCTCCTCCTTTTTTTGAAGTCGGTTAAAAACTAGCTTCCAAACGTGATTTCGTCCGTGAATAAAGTTCATGGCAGGAGACTACCTACTGCAGATTCTAGATTAGGTAATTTATAGGTAGGTTATATACTAACGAAAGCTGTGAACGAAAGATACATTTAGCAATTTTAGCGTAATATCAAACAGTTTAGTAATATATAAAATGTAAAAACTTAGACAACAAACTGTACCTTTAAATATTAAGTAGATACTACTTTGGTTTCTTTTGATCTTACAAAGCCCCTATTTTTTCGGTTTCTGCCGACGAAACGAATATAAGCAAAAAAATCCTTTATTATATGGCATGATAATGCGTGGTCGTCGGATTACATTAAAAAATGTCAATCCGATTAGCTCTTCCGGAGAAATGCGTAGACAAACGTCAACGTTTATGATATACATGAACTGTAAATATACAGGGTGTAATCGTCAAGTGTGCACCGGCGATTATTCCGTAACTATTACAGATATCAAAAAACTTTAAACTGATATCGAAAGTACTTAACCTAATGAGTAAAATTGCCATAATAAATTTTTAAAAATAAAACGAGAAATATCCAAAAATGTTACATTAAACGCTCACACCAATAAAACATAAGTAATATCCAAAAATGTTACATTGCCCACTTAACGATTACACCCTGTATATTTACAGTTCTTGAATAATTAAGTTCTAATATATTTTTATCATTTTCTAACTTCTAAGTTTTGCTAGTTATTGTAGATAATAGAATCTATACTAATATTATAAAGGTTAAGAGTTTGTTTGTTTGGATGTAAGTGCTTAAAACTACGGTTCCGATTTGAAAATTTCAATGTTTGATAGCCCATTTATTATGAGGAAGATTGATATTTATATCATCACTCTAAGACTTATAATAGGAGCAATGCGGGTAAAACCTCGCGACGCAACTAGTTATCTATATACCTACTAGCTTACCGCCCGCGGCTTCGCCCGCTTTCTCTAAAACGATTTGAGATTTAAACTATCCTATCTCTCAAGTTGGATCGAACTGCACATGGTGTGCGAATTTTATTATAATCGGTTAAGTGGTTTAGGAGTCCATTGAAGACAAACATTGTGACACGAGATTTATATAATATATTAAGAAAGATTAAGATAAGATTAAGATATCTAATAATAAACATATCAACTTTATTATTTTATCATATAACTAGCTGTGCCGTGCGGTTTCACCCGCGTGGCTCCCCTCCTGTTGGTCTCAGCCTATGTTACTCGTGGATAATGTAGCTTTCGAATGGTGAAAGAATTTTGAAAATCGGTCCAGTAGTTTATGAGCCTATTCATTACAATCAAACAAACAAAGTTTTCCTCTTTATAATATTAGTGTAGATTAGACAAATATTAAACGCAATCCATTGCTAGCTTTCTTCAACAAAAACCAATAAGATTTCATGAAATACAGAAATGAAAAGCAAATACATCAGACAGGTGATGTATCGTTGTGTCATCTTTAAACGCTGAGGAAACCTATTTCAAATAGTGATAATAGAAATATAAAGGACAGACTATTGTATTATTTTATAGAGAATATTTTGAAACACAATGATTGTTCAAAAAAAAGTTGTGTGGTTTTATGAAACCACGGTAAAAGTGAAACTTTTTTTCACACTATAGACATTTAACTAAAAATTATGGTATTTGTACGATAATTATCGTACGTATCGTGCGTCACGCGACATGCGCTACACAGACCAAAAAGTTTGAGACGATGTAATAAAAGTTTCACTTTGAAAAACTTGTAAACGACACATGATTTTCTTTTCGTATATAAGTACCTACCCTAAAGTTTCCGAAAATATGTTTATTTATGAGAATTAACTAGTTTCTACTACTTACCTCTATTAATTACGTAAAAGTTTGTGGCGATAGCCGTATAGGTATCTTTGTTTTTTCTACATCAATGGATAAATGTCATCTTTCACGCAAAAACTGCTGATCGGAACTGTATGAAATAAGTACCAACATACAGTATTTATAATATTATATCTCTGGTAAAGATGTAGATTATATTCTAAATTAGCACCTATGATATACAATAGAAGAACCTTTAAAACAGTTTTAAGAAAATCATAAATAAAATGAAAAAAAAAATAACACTGTAGGTACCTAACTAAAAATTTCTAAAGTAACTGTGCCCCGTGGTTTTACCTGAATTGCTCCGCTCCTGTTGGTCTTAGCGTGATGATATATTATAGCCTACCTCGATAAATGGGCTATCTAACACTAAAATATTTTTTCAAATCGGACCAGTAGTTCCTGAGATTAGCGCGTTCAAACAAACTAACTCTTCAGCTTTATAATGTAAGCATAGATTTTAATTGAATTGGCGGTTTATTCCTTAAGATACACATACAATAAAACGGAAATTTATTTTTTACAAATTCGTCGATATTTTGGTAACCTTCGTGGATTTACATAATGTCAGTAATACGCGACAGAAACCTTACAAATGTTGGGTAGTATTGATTATGTCAAGTTACGAATTAGCTATCACTGGACACCGTTTAACCTACAAATTCATATATTTCTTATTTCACAGTAATTTATTTCATTTATTACCAGACTAGCTTTCCGCCTACGGGCTCGCCCGCGTTTTCAAAGAAAAACCCGCATAGTTCCCGTTCCCGTGGGATTTCCGGGATAAAACCTAGCCTTTGTTGCTCAGTGAAGATGCAGCTTTCTAATGGTGAAAGAATTTTTGAAATCGGTCCAGTAGTTTATGCGTGAAAACCATACATACATACATACATAAATACAAACCTTTCCTCTTTATAATATTATTATTATTAGTAGTATAGATGACACGACATAGATACTGTATTTGCGCGAATTTTCAATTAAAGTTTAAATACCATTTGTGTGAATTTCTTAAGAGGCCTACACCACCGAAACTAGCGCCACCGAACATTTTATTTTTTTACTCCTTAACCAGATCAAATTCAAAAAATCTAGCTCGGTACTTTGCTAGTATATTACTTGTAGTATTTTTGGTATTACTTTTCACTATTCTAACTGTTCATTATTCTAGAGAACTTTTGATTGCCGCCAAAAGTGGCCACTTTTGGCGGTAATCAAAAGTTCTCCTAATTTACCGAATGCAAAATAATGAAAAGTAATACCAAAAATATTACAAGTAATATACTAGCAAAGTACCGAGCTAGATTTTTTAAATTTGATCTGGTTTAGGAGTAAAAAAATAAAATGTTGGGGGGGCGCTAGTTTCGGTGGTGTAGTCGCCTTATGTTTTTCTTTTATAAGATCAATCGAACGCAACAAAAAATGATTATTGCCTTCGGTCCAGTCGTTCACGCATGATGATATAACTAAGATAAATAGGGATTCATTTTTATATTTTTCATTTTTATATTTAGATAGAGATTTAGGAAGGCCAACAATAATTTTATTTATATAAAAAGAAAAGTACAAAAAACGGTTCTGGAAATACAATTTTATTTCTTACTCATTGAATCGTCGAAATTCAATACATAATTTAACATTTACCACCGGTTCACAAAACAGTTTCTACAGCACACGTGTTAGAAGTGAAAATTCTTTAGCAAGATTCAAAGATACCAAAATCGTCGCCCAACTCTATGACGTGACGGTATTTCCATGACTCGATCTTGAAATTTTCCTCTCAACGCGCCTAAAGAAGTTTCACTTCAAAAGGCTTATTTTTAACTTTAATTTTAACCGTTAATTCCAATATATTTTATTTGTTCCAGATAACAATGGCGACGATGGATCACAGGGAATTCAGAGTTAAAGGTAAGATATTAATTAATACTAAATATAGAATAAACACTTTTATATTTAACAACTTATAATGTTATCTATACTAATATTATAAAGCTGAAAATTTTGTTTGTTTGCGCTAATGTCAGGAACTACTGGTCCGATTTGAAAAATTATTTCGGTATTAGATAGCCCATTTATCGAAGAAGGATATAGGCTATATGTCATCACCCTAAGACCAATAAGAGCGGAGCAATTCGGGTTTAACCGCGGGGCACAGCTAGTGTTTAATATTTTACTTATTAAAAAATAAATATTTTGATCGTGTTTATTGCAATATTTATAAATTTTCAGGAAACGGTAAGATATATTATGTGATATGATTGTGATTTTTCCGTTAAAGATAAGGTAACATTATAATTTATAATCCTTATCTTTACCTGTATAGGTATATGAAGAAAACATAAGATTTTTTCAGCCCGGACAAAGCCAGGACTAGTTACTAGTGTAAATATTTTGTTACCAAGACAATCACAGATCAATAAATAACTAAACAGCCTATAGAAAGAAATAAATGTATTATTATATATGTATATAATTAATGTAATTGTATATTCTGAGCTTAGCTTATTATCAATTAACTATTAGGAATATATATTTATTAGATAATATATGATCATTGACCCTGTACCCTTGATCTAAATAAATAAATAAATAATTCACCTTCCAGTATAAATAGACCTTTGGTGTAGTTGTTAGAATAATGATACTATAGGACTACTTCAGAGGACGAAGGTTCGTGTCGGTAAAATTAGAAAAATGTGACGATCAAAATATTTTAAAGTATCTGTGTTTTCATATAATATAGTGATACATATTAAAATGTGTTTCAGTATGTTTTTCAGTTGCTTACTTTCAATATAATTTCAACATAAAATAAAAGAAATAATGGGAAATATCTTAAATAGGTACATACACATAGTTTATATTTAACATAAAAAAATCCGAAACTAAACTATTTTTCTCATTGTATAAGAACTTCACATATGGTTCCGTTCGTTTTTGAGGTAATCCATCAAAAAAATATTAAAAAAACATGTTTGAAAATTGGATAAAGTTTTAATGAAATCTGTCCATTTAAAGTGGGTCAATAACGAGTCTAAAAAAGACGGTTATATACAGGTGAAGCTAATTAAACTTTGTCAAAAAATCTTCCTCACAAGATAAGCTATAATTTCTAAAACATTTAGGAAATAAATCAATCGAGATCCAATTGACAAACAGAAAAATCTTCGCAGTTGTTTAAAAACAAAATGTCGTCCAATTTAATAGTCATGCAAAATCCAATATGTCTGCCAAACGACGAGCAACGGCATAAAAATGTATCCGGGATCACCATAAGTTGTTCGATTGAATCACAAATGGTAGGATTTGTAATAAACGTGTTGTATTGGATTTTATTGTAGTCTTATTGATTGTTTCTGTTGTTAGGTAGTTTCTATTTAGTTATTTAAACTATTATTTTATTTTTCACGTAGGGAAGTCGAAATAAAACACATGAAATTATAAATATTTATATAAAGTTAGCAATGATAAGCATAATATTCTTGTTTAAAATTGTACTCGATTATTATGCGTTTAAACATTAATAGCGTTTTAACTGATTTTTAACGCGATTTATTCATTCTATTATTTCATTTAACCCGCATAATATGTATCTATCGCTATAATCTGAACTGTCATTAATTACAAAATATGTGCCTACGTATAAAAAGCTTTCCTAGGCCTAAGTTTAAAAGATTTAGAAATTGATAAATTATTAACGACTATAATTTATTTAATAAAAAAAAAAAGATTGCAGTGCATGGATTCCGTTAAAAGTACAAATAAATAACTAATTGGAAATTGGATTAGAATTTTCTGTAAGTTAATCAATGGACAGAGAATCATGTGATCAATTGACATGCAAATTAAAACCTTTGAGATGGAAGTTTCATTTTAAATTATTTGTACGTTTCTTTTCAAGAAAACGCACATGTGTTACAAAGTAAGAAAAAAAATAAAACAATAATATACGCATATCAGTTTTAAATTACATAAATTATGTTTTGAAATAAAAATTTTAAGACAAATTGAAAATCTTACGCTTCTTTTTAAAAGCACATGTGAATAGTTACCTAGTGATTAATTTTTGCGAATTTTAATTATGAATGGCTATATTACACGAATTCTGATGATAGATTTAATTAAGTACGGTGATAACCGTGTGTACCCTAACTTAAGCGGTAAGGTACACAAGTGGTAGTTTACCCGCACAATCGGCTGTCGTATCATAGTAATTTCAAGAATGTTAGGACAATATAACAGTAACTATGCAATCTTGTTTTTTCAACAGCCAAAGAGCTTGTGGACTTCATAGCCGACTACTTGGAGAATGTAGGTGACAACCGCGTGTACCCTGACGTGCAGCCAGGGTACTTACATAAGCGGCTGCCGAACGAAGCACCGAATTCGCCGGAGTCGTGGGATGATATCTTTAAAGATGTGCAGGAGCATATTATGCCTGGGGTAAGTGATTATTGTAGTTTAAAAGTGGTTGTAGTTTATTGAAGGTTCCATCGTCGAGTTATAACATATAGGGATATGTGCCTTTTTAGAGTGACTCGGTTATATACAATTCAACTGTATATTTCGATGTTGAAGCACGTTGAAGATTTTGCTAACTTATAGTAGAATTTTAAAATGTGTTATTCCATAAATATAAATAAAAAGATTTTTGTTTAGATCTTTATATTATGTGTGTACTGTTATTTTATTACATGATCAATCAATACCATGATCATTTCCAGTATCTCTTTTTCTTTCACTTTCTCTTTTAAATGAAAATTTGTCATGTTTCTCTTCAGTTCTAGATTTGATTGTGGATCTTTCGTTAACCATACTTTACTTTCAATCACACATTGTTATTATTTCATATTTGGGATAGGTATATAATAGGTGTGCGTGTTTTTTGTACATATACACTTCAAAATACACAAATCTACTATCTTTAATAACTATTTCTTCTCTAGATTGTCCACTGGCAGAGTCCCCACATGCACGCGTACTTCCCGGCTCTAACGTCATACCCTTCTATCATGGGGGAAATGCTGTCTAGTGCTCTGAACGTTTTGTGTTTTACTTGGGTAAGTATTTAAATAATAACATAGTTATTGAAAGATTTGAAAATAATACCGTCATTTTCACGTTTTGTCTCTCCATAAAAACCATGCGAATTGGTCGAGCCGTTCCCGAGTTTTACGCTTACAAATTTGGCGATTCATTGTTATTTATATAGAGAAGAAAAAGATTAGTGGTCTATATTCGACCATAACCACAAACAGCAGGTTTCGTATTAACCTATTTTTTGCATTACATATAATTTCGTACTAAGTTTTTGCTTCCCTTATATTATCCTATCCACTAATGCTCCAATCAGTAGTGAATATCATATGATGATGATGATGAAGATGATGTAATTATTCTTGGGTGTTTTCTGCAAGGCCTCGTCACCAGCTGGAACCGAATTGGAGACCATAGCCATGAACTGGCTGGGCAAGCTTCTCGGTCTGCCCGAATGCTTCCTTAATGAGAAGAATGATAGCCCTGGAGGTGGTGTTATACAGGTATTCTTATTCTACTTTTTTAAGCTACAGGTAATGTTCAAATAAATGTTATATGTTTCCTTTTGGTAAATATTTTAAATCTGTTGTTTCAAATAGATGTTCTAAGATTTTCCTTCTATTTGATACTTGGAAATGTTTTTGAGGGTTTAATTATTTTGTTGAAAAACGGATAGTGTTGTTATCAAATTGAACTGATTCGATGATTCCTACTTTTAGATAATATGTAAGTAAGCGATGAATTAGCTTACATTAATCGTAAATATTACTTTCGAGACAGGCAGTTAAAATCTTACAAAATGCATATCTAGCTGTTGCAATTTGAAATTATAAACATTGTACTTTACAAAAATGGTTTACGAATAAATTGCGAGATGTGGCGATTATTATACCTTTCTCTTAAAAGGAGGCTCCCTAACATAATTTCTGTCACTGAGAGACCGGTTAGACCGCTACGGCGCTAGACGCTAACACAGCCGTAATAAAGTTGAATATCGCGTGCGCGTGTAAACTAAATCTCGTAAGTCTCAATTCTTATTTCGTTTATAACAAAAGTAATAATTGATCTATACAAAAAAATATCTTGGGATTGGATAGTAAACTATATTTTCTTACTGTTAACATTTATTTTAGACATAAAGTCCAAGTAAATCTTAAAAAAATTTAATAATCCTTAAAAAAAGTCATAATTTTTGAATAAAAAATGATTTAAGCGAATTGTTACAATTACGTAGGTAACTGTCTTGTACATGGAAAGAAAAAGACCCAATAAATCATATACTAAAATTCCATTTTGATTGTATGTGTGACTGTTTCAGAATATTAATGCAAATTCACATAAAATTTAGGGAGCCTCCTCTTAATCGATTTCAAAAATCAAAATCGTCTAATTACCAAAATTAAATAATCTTATTACAAATCCGAAAAAATCTGAAGAGTTACCTTATAATACCTGATAACTTACCAGTTATAAAATATAGTTAATTTGAATGTAAAATAGACAACAGCAAGTGAAGCAACCCTGGTGAGTCTACTGGCAGCTCGTACGAGAGCTCTGATGGAGCTGTCCAAGCTGAACCCTGAACTGCAGTCTTCTGAACTATTGGGGCATTTGATATGTTACTGCTCTGACCAGGCACATTCTTCTGTGGAAAAAGCTGGGCTTATTGGTGAGTGCTAATTAATATTATGTTTATGTATTAAATCTTGATATGAATTTATATATTTACAACAAAATATTCGCTTCTCTTATCATAAAATTATAATGTTAATCATTTTATGGTCCCGTCGAACAGGCCTATAAGTGCCTATGAATTGTTTGCTGTCGAGTAAAGTTCCGAGTCAAGTTTTAGTGGGTCGATATTCTTTTACTCTCGAAATTGTGTTTTATGGCAGTTGAAATCACTGGATTATATGGTGATGGTCCACTTAGGGTAATGATATATAGCATATAGAATTCCTCGATAAATGGGCTATCTAACATCGAAAGAATTTTTCAAATCGGATTAGTAGTTCCCGAGATTAGCGCGTTCAAACAAACAAACAAACTCTTCAGCTTTATAGTATTAGTATAGTATAGAAGTATAGAATTAAATTTTCATATAGAAAAATGGCATGAGGTAACATAAAAAGCCATATTCTGCAACGTGTGACAGATGTCACACTGATGGAGGCACATGCCTACCTGCCATTAATAATCATCAAACATCTACTATTGTAAATTTATACAATAAACACCTACATTCACGATCATGCAAAAAATTGTCCAAAACCCAATTGCTACGCGATGTCTACGAATCTTTTAGGCAAATCTATTGAGCGTATACGACTTTGAATATTACTGCCACGAAATAAGGTATGAATTTAAATGCATACTTTGCCGCTCGGACATTTTTTGAAGATCTTTTAAGTCAATTGTGACTAGTTATTAACCGACTTAAAAAAAGGAGGAGGTTATCAATTCGGCCGATATGCTTTTTTTTATGTATGTACATTGTACACTGATTACTCCGAGGTTTCTGAACCGATTTACGTGATTCTTTTTTTGTTCGATGCCGGATGGTGTCGAATTGGTCCCATAAAAATTTTATTCGGATAGGCCCAGTAGTTTTTATTTTATGAGCATTTTTGACTGTATTTGTAAATGTTGCAAGTGCAAGTTTGAAGTCGGTTGTTTTTAACGCAGTTATCACTTGTTTATAGTACATCTATGTCCCCAAATCAAATTACTTCTTCTGATGTATGACACTTATACAGTATACACTTCTTATCATATCATACATTAGCTCAAACTAATAAACTAAGGGCCGATTTTTCAATCCTTGGTTAAAATTTATACGTCCAATTATTAAACGAACATATTAAAATGTCACCTGTAAACTGTCATATACGGACAATTACAATACATTCTTGAAATGGTAGTTTAATACGTTATTCGATGAATAAGTTTTAACCAAGGATTGAAAAATCAGCCCTAAATGAACATAATAAAAAACAAAATAAATATAATATATATAATCAAAATAATCTTTACTAATCAACTTTCTTTTTTAATATTTGCACGCCCAATCAATGGGTAGAATGTATTAGCCACATAATATTGTAATTAAAACATCTCATCATCTCTCATACATAATTTATTAATTTGTAACTACATTCTTGCAAATAAATATAATTTGAATTTGTGTAACTACCCTTTTTTTTCAAACTCAAAACCTAGACTTATTGTAGGTCTGGTGAGAATGCGTTACATCGAGTCTGATGAGAAGCAATGCATGCGAGGCGATAAGCTAGATGAAGCTATACTTAGCGATAAGGCTAAGGGCCTTGTTCCGTTTTGGGTAAGTGACTTATGTTATGGGCAATTTGATAAGTCCAGGCACTATTAATAATGACCGATGTCTTACTTAATGTCTTACTCAATTGGGCTATTAATGGCATGTATAATCACTTTTCCCGGTCATTATTAATAATGCCTGGGAAAAGTGATGAGTCGGGGAGAGTGGGGAAGCCGTCCTCGACAAAAGGTATATCTAGACATGAAAGGAATATTTCGATTCGTACTATCAGCTTCTGAAATAAAAAAGATAAAACATAATTTTAATTATAGTTTTAAGTAACTTAAATTAAAAGTATTTGTAATTTCGAGATTATATTCTGTTAATTGCGATAGTTATAGCAAAACATTTGTCATGTTGTTTTCCAATTTATATTTAGTATGCATTCTATGAAATTAAAATTTAAATAGCATAGCATATATACAATTATACAGGGTGTAATCGTGAAGTGTGCACAGGCGATTATTTCGTAACTATTCGTATATCAAACAACTTTAAACTGCTATCGAAAGCCCTTTACTTAATGAGTAAAATGACAATTATAACATTTTAAAAATATAACGAGAAATATATAATCTTGGACTGTAAAAGCCAGCACCACAATGTTACAAACAGGCAAAATATTACAATTATATAAATATCTCAACCAACGTAATATTTCAGTTCCCTTTACAAATTTAAAGCATTCTAATTTAAATGACGTCACAGCTGTCCGCCATCTTTGATTCCTACAAATTGGTCCCTCTGAGGTTTTACAATCTTGAAACACTAATAATGCAACGGGGACAATATACAAATTGCTTTCATAAAATAAATTGTAAATTAAAATGGCGATTTTCTTTGTTAATGATGCAAAAGAATTGAGATAAGATGGTGGACATTTTAACTTTATTATTATCCCTTGGTTTTAGTTTTTTCATTTAAAAGAAGTGTAATATTGTTTTCTTACTAATAAAATGAATAAATATAATACTTATAATAGTTTTTTAGAAGTATGTTGCGGATTTTCTTCGATTTTCCATTGAATAACTTTGATTAAAACATAATTTCTGTAGTTTTGAAAAAAATTTTTTTACAATTTTTTATCCTTTGCTTTGGCTTTCAAAAAAGTTTATCGCAAAGTTTTAACAGATAACGATTGAAAAAATGTATCGAGTTTGTTTCTCGTATTTTTTAATATTCTCTCATGGTTTTTTTTTTATTATTCCTTTTACTTTTACGAGATTATTTTAAGAGAATTACACACATTTCAATATTATTAGGAATTCGTTTAAATAATATCTATATGTTTATGTTTATCTTGAGCTTTTTATATCGCATCTATTTTAATCCTAACAAGGCATCGTGAAGAGATAAATGAAGGTATTAATGTGTAATTTTCTTCCAAAGCGAGTGGAATTTAATTATTATTGATGAGAAGCGCGTTACCTGTTACGCTAGCTTATTAACGCGGCTCTGCTTACGTTGTTTCTTCCTAAAAACAGCAATCGTTTACGATCGTAGTTTAATTATAGAATACTAGCTGCGTGCCGTGGTTTCACCCGCAGTGTTCCGCTCCTGTTGGTGTTAGCGTGATGATATACAGGGTTACTTGTAAAACACCAGCAACCTCGCAGGACAAGATAGCTAACATCATAAGTAACAACATTTGACACTGACACTGAAAGAATTTTTCAAATCGGACAAGTAGTTCCTGATATTAGCGCATTCAAACAAACAAACTCTTCAGCTTTATAATATTAGTATAGATAGATTATGTATTTGTTTTCCTATTTACTTATAATAAGGCCATATAAATATAATTTATGATTTTAATTAAACGGATTACTAAACCAATTAGGCTTCCGACATATTTGGTGTTCGCGGCTTCGTCTGGAGTAATAGAATATTCACTACTTCGTATATAAAACAAAGTCGCTTTCTCAGTCCCTATGTCCCTATGTATGCTTTGATCTTGAAAACTTCGCAACGGATTTTGATGCGCGTTTTTAATAGATATGGTGATAGAAGAGGAAGGTTCAAGAATATAATTTATTAGGATTTAGACAAAGAAGTATCACTTCTGACACGTGTGCTCGGCACTCGCTCTTTTTTAATTATTAGCGCGTTTTTTGTATCTTTTTGATTATGATTAGATTCGTCTCATCATAATCAAGTTTCAAAAATTTATTAGGTACCTATTTGATATGATTTTTTCAATCATTTAAAAATTATACTACAGCCATGTTGTTTTACACTGTTTTTTATTAACTACTAGCTTTTCGCCCGCGTCTTCGCCCGCGTTTTCAATTTTCCCGTTCCCGTGGGATTTCCGGGATAAAACCTATCCTATGTGTTAATCCAAGTGTGTGCTAAATTTCATTATAATCGGTTCTGTAGTTTATGAGTGAAAACCATTCATACATACAAAGCTTTCCTCTTTATAATATTAGTATAGATACATTCGTATTTATTTCACGATAGATCGTAATATATGTATTTTAATTTTACAGTATTAAGTAGGCTGTAGGATAGATAACTAGATTAACGTGCATGCAATACTAACGTAGGTAATTATAAATGTATTATTACGGTATCTGACTAAATAGTATTCCAATTAACATAAATATCTATAGAAGCAATATTTTTAAAGTTATATTTGCTTTTTTTAACATAAAAATTATGACAATTAATCCTTATAAAATTACCAATGCGATATGTGTATTGTTTGTTACTCCTTCACGCAAAAACTGTTGAAACGATTTTCATGTGGCAAACACATAGGGGGTAACTTGGATTAACACATATAGTTTTTCCGAAAATCCCACGGGAAAGGGAACTATGCAGGTTTTACTTTGACTACTCGAGCGAAGCTGCGGGCGAAAAGCTACCTACTATTAATAAAAATCGAAAAAAAAGTAACTAGTGAATTGCAAATTGCTTTAAAAAATTGTAATCACTACAATATAGTATAAACAAAGTCGCCATTTCTGTCCCTATGTCCAAATTTATGCTTAAATCTTTAAAACTACGCAACGGATTTTGATGCGGTTTTTTTTAATAGATAGATTGATTTAAGAGGAAGGTTTTAGTGTATAATTTAATTAGGTTTTAGACAAAGCGGGCGAATAGCCAGCTTACTATTTTAAATTAATTGACAGGTATGCGCAACCCTCGGCACAACAGGATCTGTAGCGTTCGACAATCTTCGTGAAATTGGACAAGTGTGCGAAAAACATTCGGCCTGGCTCCATGTAGACGCTGCGTATGCTGGCAGTGCTTTTATATGCCCGGAGTTTAGGTTTGTATAAATTTTAAGGGTGCATTTCCACTAGGGATGTGTTATGTTGCTGTTGTGTTTGATATTCGCAAATTATGTAATTACTAGCTGTTCCCCGCGGTTTCACCCGCATTGCTTCGCTCCTGTTGGTCTTAGCGTGATAATATATAGCCTATAGCCTTCCTCGATAAATGGGCTATCTAACACCGAAAGAATTTTTCAAATCAGACCAGTAGTTCCCGAGATTAGCGCGTTCAAACAAACAAACAAACAAACTCTTTAGCTTTATAATATTAGTATAGATTATAGGTATGTACGGTGCAACCGTACAGAGCGCAACATCATCATCCTTCCTACTAATACTATAAATGCGAAAGTTTGTGAGGATGGATGTGTATGTTTGTTACTCTTTACTTTCTTTTGTTCGCAAATACTACTGAACCGATTACAATGAAATTTAGCACACATATAGAGGGTAACTTGGATTAACACATAGGATAGGTTTTATCCCGGAAATCCCACGGGAACGGGAACTATGCGGGATTTTCTTTGAAAACGCGAGAAAGAAACGCGTCGGAAAGCTAGTTTTTTGTATGTCACATCATTTTTATTTTTCATATTAATTAACATTCCTTTTAAAATAATATTAATGTTATTTTCAAACACATAAATTACAATTAATGCTATAAAATATCAATATTTATTTCAGACACTGGCTTGACGGTGTTGAAATGGCGGATTCTTTCGCTTTTAACCCGTCAAAATGGTTGATGGTGAACTTCGATTGTACCGCTATGTGGTGAGATTTTTGCATTTAATAGTCCAGTATTAATTGAGTTATTATTTCATAGATTATAATAGATTATATATTAATAATCAGGGTATGTTTTAAAAAGGGAGTAATTTTTTTTTGTAGAACAAAAGAAGATTGACTTAAAAATTTGAATGAAAGTTGAATGAAATGTTAAATTAAAACGGATATTAAATCAATCAATACATATAATAAAATTCTAGAAAAGTGGTGTCTGTACAATGAAAATATGTAAAAAAAAATTAGCAGGGGTTATTATTAAATCGATCCCAAACCCAAAACTGTAGTTAAAAATTTTTTTGTCTGTTTGTCTGTTTGTCTGTATGTTTGAACACGCTAATCTCAGAAACGGCTTATCCGATTTAGATGCGGTTTTCACTAATATATTGTGGTAATCTTCATTTAACATTTAGTGTTTATTTCATGTCAATCGGTTTATAAATAAAAAAGTTATGACCATTTAAGTACTCACGGCGAACATTTGCTAAGGCATTCTATGGTACACTATACAGTGTACGATGAAACGTAAGATCTGTTATACGCTACAGTTATGTCCAAGTGATCATATCAAAAGTCCCCAAGGGTGGGGGGGGTAAGCTGAGGTAGTAGGGGGGAGGGGTCAAATTAAAATTATACTTATTTCTAGGTAAATTTTATACATAAAATATCCTTTAAGTTATGTCGTATTATATTTATAAACCCCCGATGCAAAAATATGGGTGATAAGTGTTTGACCGCTATGTGTGTGTATCTGTTTGTGCCACCGTAGCTCGCTAGCAGGTAATCCGAATTAGATGATGTTTTTTTGTTAGGCAGCATATTTTCCGACGCTGGTTCTTAAATAAACTGTATCAAATCGGTTCATCCATTTATTGTACCTAGGTATATAGGGGTAAAAGTGGGAATGAGAATAACTAAAGTTGTCGAATATACTTTAGTGATATATTAAATGAAAGTGAACGACCTATCAGTAAAAATAAGTCAAATTTTATCAAAATCGGTTCATCCATTTATTTGATATAGGTATAAAAGTGGTAGGTAATAAAAAAAGTGAATTTTGACTCAAGTGACATATGAAATGAAAGGGCATGACGTGTAAAGTATAATTAGACATATTTAATCAAAATCGGTTCATCCATTTACTATACCTATAAATAGGTATAAGTGGGAATGAAAGAAACGAATGTTGTCAAATATACCTTAGTGATATATCAAATGAATGTGCATAACGGGTGAATTACAATTAGTAATGTTTTATCGAAATCGGTTCATCCGTTTATTACATATAGGGCACTTAAGGGGTGACAGTGGTTAGATAAATAAACCAAATGGAGCATCAAACGATAGGATATGACGTGTACATATAGCCAGGTACAATTAGATAATATTATTTACATCAAAATCGGTTCTGTCATTTACTAGGGATGGAAAGGGAAGGGTTGAAAGTCTGTGAAAGAAGAGGGGGATAGGGGAGCGAGAGGACAGCCACACCCTGGAAATTTTGAACTCTTCTCAAAGCCACATAGGCCTGGCCCTTGGCAATTTTTTTTCTTAAATATACCACTTCTTTTGCCACTGTGGTCCAAATTTATGCACGGTTACGGCCCAACTTAAAAGATGTCAAGGAGCAACAAACTTATAGATATCAATATGATGTAGGAATGTATTATGGAGGTAGAAGTAGGTCTCGCTCACTTGAAAATATTACATGAAAATAAGAAGCCGAAGTTTAAAATTAAAATAAAACCCAACGCAACGAAGGAAAACGAATAAATAATTTTACAAACTTCCCGACGATCTTTAAAATTAAGTACCATAATAAAAAAAATATATATATAAGATATATTATGATAATGATGGTATGGCAGCCCCGACGACTTTGTTTTTTTTATTATATTCATTTTTAAAGATCTTCGGGAAGTTTGTGAAATTATTTATTCCTCTTTCTATGCACTTTTCTTCGTTGCGTTGAGTTTTTTTAATTTAATTTTTATTGAACGGTCTATACGGTTTAGTTACTGCAGGCGTGAGACAGGAAAGATAAGAGCGCTAAGACAAACGTCAAAACGCAAAGGAATAGAATCCGCTATCTATAATAATTGACATAAGCGTATGTTTTGCTAAGGATTTGTTCACCCTACCAACGACGACGACGACCACGAACAAAATTTTCATCCAGTCGCAATTTAACAAAATTGTGCAAAACACAATTAAAAATCAATTATTAAAATTTCCAGTCGTTCTGGTGATTGGAATTTTTATTTTTGAGATCAACGATGAATGAAAAAATAGATTTTTCGTAGAAACAGTGGCTCCTAGAAAAAATGTATGTGAAGTTTTTTAAAGATAATTTTATAATCTACAATTTTGGTAAAAGTTAAGGAGGAAACGATTAACTTGCCGTCTCGGCGAAAATAGCAAGAAACCTATTTTTCTATTAATAGTCCTCGAATTTTTTTTTTTTCTTTCTGAGTCCCGGTATGACGGGAAATTTGAAAACATATTATTTTGAACCAATTTTGTCAGGATGAAAATTTTGGTCTTGGTCGTCGTCGTCGTTGGTAGTGTGACCGAACCATTACTAAAATATCATGAGCTTATGTCAAAAATTATCGATAGCAGTTTCTTTTCCTTAGCGTTATTCTATTCTCTGACATTAGTCTCGGCCTGCTACTAATTTTTGTCATAAACTCATGATATTTTAGTAATGACGGCGATGACTACGACCAAAATTGTCCTCCAGATAAAATTAGTTCAAAATAAAATATTAAAATTTCCCGTCATACTGGTATTCGGAAAGAAAAACAATTCGAGGACAATTAATATAAAAGTACCTTTTACCAAAATTGTAGATCATAATATTATCTACAAAAAACTTCAAATACATTTTTTTTCTAGGAGCCACCGTTTCTACGAAAAATCTATTTTTTCATTCATTGATCTCAAAAAAAAAATTTCCAAGCACCAGAACGACAGGTAATTTTACTTTTTTAATCTAATTGTGTTTTGCACAATTTTATTAAATTGCGACTGGATGAAAATTTTGTTCGTGGTCGTCGTCGTCGTTGGTAGGGTGAACAAATCCTTAGCAAAACATACGCTTATGTCAATTAGTATCTATCGATAGCGGATTCTATTCCTTTACGTTTTGACGTTTGTCTCGGCACTCAGTTGCTGCACAATATATTGTCAAAAGCATCCATACAAGGAAGGAAGGTAAATAAATTTGCTCCTCTCCCTCCTGGTGCCTAAAAAATAATATGACATAATTTAAAATAAATTTTACGTAGAAAATTAATTAGGCATTTATTTTTTTATTTTTTAGATCAGTTAAGTATTTAAATTTTACTAACAGTTCTTTTAATTATTTATGTTAGGACGTGTTTATTCAATAAAAGTTAAGTAGTAGGCATGGACGGTAGTAGGTAACTACTATGCAGTCACTATTCCACGCGGACGAAGTCGCGGGCACAGCTAGTTATAAATAATATTACACTGTAAGTAATTGAAATAACCCGTCAAAAATTAATAATTTCTTACATTATTAATAGACTGACTGAGGTTATCTAAGGTGGTAGTGGCCCTGCCTTCCAAGCCAGATGTCGTGGGTACGATTCCCACCCGGGGCAAATATTTGTGTGATGAACATAATTGATAATATGTATTTATTTAAAATTATATATGTATGTTTATCAGCCATCTGGTTTCCATAACACAAGCGAAAGCAGTATGGGATCAGATCAGATCAAAATGGACCTGAAACATTAATTTATTATATTTGTAAATTATTAAAAACTTGCGTATTTTATAGGCATACAAAAATAACTTAATATGTTATTTATAACTATGTCTACGAAAAATTATTTTACAAATGTAAATATTTGCAGGGTGAGAGACAGCACAGCTCTACACAGGACTTTCAACGTAAATCCTATATATTTGAGACATGAAAACTCAGGTAGTTAGCGTTAATTATATTATAAAATAATTTTATTGATTATTAAAACGTAATTTACTACTTTTAAAAGAAAGAATTGAAACAATTCTTTGTTACCAAACTGTTAAACAAAGTCATTTTTTTTAGTTACATTTATTAACATGATGTTTTGATTAGAAAACGAATTCACAAAAAATCTTTATTTTTTCAGGAAAAGCGATTGATTACATGGTAAGTTAAGTTAATTTCATTTTTAATTATTTAAAAATTTGAAATGAAAATAGATGAAAATGAAAAAATAGACATTTGAATAAAGGATTGTAACATTTTGCCGTTGGGTAAAATTTTATATTATAATTAAGACGCTTTTAAAAATAAAACTAAAAATATTTTTTTACTTTCATTTCTGCAATATTTTTCTTTAAATGATAAAAAGTATCCTATGTACCCATTTATGCACGTTAACTCTGCACGAAGAATTATGTAAAAAAAAAACAAATAATTTTTTAATTTATTTTATACATTTCTGTAATATTTTTTTAAAATGGCCAATAAATATGTTAACGTGTTAATAAAAAAAAAACTGTTCAATCACGTAAAAATCCACACAAAACATTAATTAATTTACTACATTACAAGGTTGGTTCACAAAAAGCGAACACCGCACGACATAACATTAGAACTCAAGACGTCAAAGATGATGACGTCACTGATGATGAAAACCTTCATGGGTATAACAAAATGGCGTCCGGGTGTGATAAAGCGATCCAACTTGAAAACCCTGATAAGAAGGAACCTCTTGTATGTGTTTTTATTTTAAATGGTGGATGGTTTATTAACAAAAAAAAAAACATAAAGATGTGAAGGTGGTTGGTTTTGTAACAATGAAATAATTTATGATATAATTTTTGGAAAATAACACTTAAAATTACTGAAATAAAAAATAATAAGTAGGGTATATAACAAAAATACTAATACTGACTTAATATAATTAACTAACAGATAATAGAGGTTCTAAAATAAAGGATATTGGTTTACTAACCCAAGTTAAAAAGTAAATATTAGTGCGTTTTAATAATATTATCATAGACTAGCTTCCGCCTACGACTTTGTACGTGCATCCCCGTTTTTCCCCGTTCCCGCAAGAATTTCGGGAAATCCTTTCTTAGCGGATGCCTACGTCCTAACATCTACCTGCATGCCAAATTTCAGCCCGATACGTCCAGTGGTTTGGGCTGTGCGTTGATAGATCACTATATCAGTCACCTTTGAGTTTTATCTACACTAATATTATAAAGAGGAAAACTTTGTTTGTATGTTTGTTTGTTTGATTGTAATGAAGAGGCTGATAAACTACTGGACCGATTTCAAAAATTCTTTCACCATTCGATAGCTACATTATCCACGAGTAATATAGGCTAGGTTTTATCACGGAAATCCCACGGGAACGGGAACTATGCGGGTTTTTCTTTGAAAATGCGGGCGAAGCCACGGGCGGAAAGCTAGTATATTATATAGATTTAAGTGCAACGTATTATTTTACTTTAAAATGGCAACGATTTAATCCTTTTTTACTCTATTAAATACCTACTAATTAACCTGCCTATTTTAAATCTAAATTTTGTCTAATTACAGTATTATTCGCAGGTGCTGTGTTTGTTTTTAAATATTTGTTTTGTTCAATTTCAATATTATTTATTTAAATTCCAGCATTGGCAGATACCTTTAAGCCGTCGCTTCCGAGCCTTAAAGTTGTGGTTCGTTCTGAGAAACTATGGGATTTCTGGACTACAGAAGCATATCCGTGAGGTATTGTTATGCTAAATGTAGATTTAGCCGAATAGTCGGATATTTTTTCCTTATAAAAATTATTCAAAGATTAGTAACTAGAGAACACTTTTATTTTCTGACTGACCGGTTGCCTTGGTTGGTAGTGGCCCTGCCTTCCAAGCCAGAGGTCGTGGGTTCGATCCCCACCTGGAGCAAATATTTGTGAATTGTGATGAACATAGATGTTTGATTTTTTTCTTCGTCTCCACCGGGAATCGAACTCAGGACCCCTCGGTTCTACGCTCACGCGTCAACCACTGTACCGAGGAGGTGGTCAATATACAATTTATAGTTATTTATAGGTACTGTTAAAAATGTATTTATTCACAGGGCGTGCGTTTAGCGCAAAAGTTCGAAGCCTTGGTTCTTGCTGATCAACGTTTCGAAATTCCTCAGCCAAGCAACTTGGGTTAGTATGAATTCTACTATAAAAGCATTATTAGCCATATTTATATAAAAGAAATAAATAATATAACTTTTACTAATATTAACATGCTCACTTTTTTATTGAAGTGAAACTTCTTTAAATTTTAGTGAAGTTTCAAGGCGTCATGGTAATACTATCACGTCATTCATTAGGCGACGCTATTATTATTTTTAAACCTTCCCAAAAAAGTTTCACTTCTGAAACGTGTGCACTCACGCTTTTTTTATAAAACAGACATTTTTAAAACGCCCGTTTCCACACAGGTATGGTAGCATTCCGTTTAAAAGGCGACAATACACTAACGGAACTACTTCTAAAACGCCTGAACGGTAGAGGCTATATACACGCGGTTCCGGCCTGTTTCAAAGGTGTCTATGTTATTAGATTCACTGTAACATCGCAGCGGACTACTAATCAAGATATTTTGGGTAAGCAAAAATACTTATGTAATATTATCTATATTTACTAATATTAATATTATAAAGCTGAAAAGTTTGTTTGTTTGAACGCGCTAATCTCAGGAACTACTGGTCCGATTTCGTTCCGAAAAATTATTTCGGTGTTAGATAGCCCATTTATCGAGGAAAGCTATAGGCTATATATCATCACGCTAAGACCAACAGGAGCAGAGCAATGCGGGTGAATCCGCGGAGCACAGCTAATAATTTATAATTTAAAAGTTAACAATAACATTTTATGATTTTATTGTGTGTATATTCAACTTACCGAACAAATAAGGGAAAAAAAACGGCGTGTGTCACACTCGGGGAGTGGGGCGGTTGCGCTATTGCATGCTATGCCTTCAAGCCACACCTCCGCCCGTCCCCGTGGGGAGCGTGAGGTTTTTTCGTTACGGAATTTCTCGATTCAGTCCCCGCTCAAGGCCCGCGATAGATATGCAATAGCTTTAAAAAAACAAATATCTATTTTCACATTATTAATAATATTTTTTCAGATGATTGGAATGAAATAAAAACCGTTGCTTCTGAAATCTTGGTGGATATGTTCGGATCAGAGAACGGTAACATCGTGGTATCTAAGAAGCCAAGGATTTCTTTGAAAGGTAAGTTTTACACTAGTGACTAGAGATATATACCTACACGTTTAGAAATATATAGATGAATGTCATTTCATAGATATTATTATATTATCGTTTATTAAACGTAACATTACTGAGTAAAAAATAACGATATTTTCAAAATTATGAACTTGATCAGATGCAAATTGTAACTACTTTTTTTTATTTTGAAACGCACTCGGCAAAAAATGTTAACTAAATAATATTATTTCATAAAATCAATTTAATTAAAAATATTTTAAGTTTTGTGTGAGTTTTTTTTATAATGGATTTATTTGGAATAACCTATCAAGTAAATCTTGAACTTATTTAATCTAAGTATACTAATATTATAAATGCGAAAGTTTCTCGGGTATCAAAATACAAAATTTGGTATAGAGATATTAACTACTGATAGTTAAGGCGTAATTGAGTAACAGATAGACAGACAGAGTTACTTTCGCATTTATAATATTAGTATGGATTCGTGTAACTGTAATGTATCTAAATAAAAAAATGAACAAATGATTCCTAGAAACTCGCGAACTAAACGCAACATTCGGCACAAGCCTGTTGCTAGCGAACAGCCCCATGAGCCCCAAGATCGTGAACGGCACACACGCCGCCATCTGCGAGTACGAGCAACTGCTCTCTTCTTGTGCGCATACATTCGCGCAGTTGAATATGGAGCCGAAGGATAGTCCTGGTGAGATCTTGTTATTTACATACTAGCTGTGCCCCACGGTTTTACCCGCATAGCGCCTCTTTTATTGCAGCTGAACATGAAGCCGAAGCCGTGAGAAATATGTATTCTTGACTTTAATTTATTTTGCATATTTATTCGAAATTACAAATAATTGTTCCAAAAAATTAATTGAATGTCATATTTTGTGTATACCTAAACTTTAAGGGGCAAAGGACTAACTTTATTTACTAACCTCCCATCTGAACATCATCAATATAATCTTGCTTTGGAAATACACTTTAGGAAAAGCTTTTCCTAAAAGAAATTTTAATTAGAATAACAACTGAAACAAGATTTGCTCAATTTCGGAAGCTGTTCCTAAATATTCAATATAATCTGCAAAAAGCTTTTCCTAAATTAATTTGAAGAGCTTTTTCTAATTTGCTTTATATTGGAAAGCTTTTCCTAAATATCCAATTATATAATCTGTTTTCTTCCTAAATCAATTTGACGAGCTTCTCCAAAATAAATTTGAAGAGCTTTTCCTAAATAAATTTGAAGAGCTTTTCCTAAATCAATTTGACGAGCTTTTCCTAAATAAATTTGAAGAGCTTTTCCTAAATAAACTTGAAGAGCTTTTCCTAAATAAATTTGAAGAGCTTTTCCTAAATCAATTTGATGAGCTTTTCTTAAATCAATTTGAGGAGCTTTTCCAAAATAAATTTGAAGAGCTTTTCCTAAATCAATTGGAAAGCTTTTCCTAAACATTCCCTATATTCCTTAAAAACCTCTTCTTAAATCAATTTGAAGACATTTTTTGTAATTGGAAAGCTTATCCTAAATCAATCTTCCGCATAGAAATGCGCAGACGGATCCGCGGTATCCGCATGGTCGGCAAGAAGTTCTCTCTCGACTCTTGCATGGACATGGTCCAGGGGCTCATGATGGAACAATCCCTCCCTCTTTGTTCGGAGGAGAGAGAGGACGCGTCTAATGGTGGGTGATGGTTCATTAGCATTCGGTGCTTTTTTAGGCTTTTTTTAATAATACGCACATCCGGAGAAATAACGTCACAACTGCATTTTTTGTAAAAATGAGTTTTATGTCAAAAACGTTTCCTTTTATGGTTTAGTATTCAGGGAATTAATGTCATAATTTTAATTTTAATATCCTTCACGAGAGGTCGCTTATGACGTCGCGGTTTTGACATGTTATTGGCCCATTCTGGCGGCACGATGTCTTATTAGTCAGTTGCGTCCGGCCATCCGAGCGGAGTAAACGTGTTTGGAGCTGCGTTGTCACATAAGGTAATTATGACATTTACTAAATAAGCTTTTGGTAGTTTTAGTTTAATAAATTGTCACAACTGTATTTTTCTAAACAATTGTGACAAAACCGCTCTCGATTTATTGATTAGTTATTTGATTTTAGTGGCTAAATATGTCATAACTGTACGGTATAAAACAATTATGACAATAACGCACCAAACTATTGGATATTCAGCTATGTGGCTTAATGTAATGTAGTTAATTTATGTACAGTTGTGACAAAACCGTAACAAAATTGAATGTTCAGCTATATAACGATTTGAGTTATGACTTATGACAGTAATACATACTACTTTTCAATACGTGTTATATAATTACATAATTTCGTTTTAATTTTTATTTACAATACTTTTAAAGGTGAGAGTACTCGCAGCGGGGATTTTTCGCCTGATGAATATCGGCCTACTAAATCTTCAAGCTCTAGTTCCTCTAGAAGTTCAAGTTCTGATTCTTCTTCATCTAGCGAAGATTCAGAAGTAGAATCTGCAAACCCTGTCAATAGACCATCTGTAGAATAAGTTTCAATTTCTGAAACTGTAAATAGTACAAGTGAGAAGGAAACCCCAAACAATCTTCGAAAAGAAACGACTTCGACACTGAAAAAAGGTAAAATAGATAGCGAAACAACTAAGAGTCTCGGGCAAAGAATATGTTTCAGTAAAAAGTGGCAAAATTATGAGAGCTAAAATAATAGGTTCGGCATGTATGTCTTCTTGTAGGCTCTCGTGTTCATTTAAAACATCGGAGGTTCGACCTACACTGGTTTTTAATGTGGCCATACCTACAGCATTTCAGGCACTGGATTGTTGGCCGTCTATAAAGCTCTACTGTTAAGGATGATTTGTAAAGGAAGACCTTTTCAGGCAGCTTCTGCCCTAGGAATGTGAGGACCAGGGAGTTTGGGGGAATCCATTCAGTGCTCACCGTCGTACGATGTTTTCTATTTAGCCTACGTGCTTTTAAGATATACCCAAAGCCCGCAGGGATTTCCAAATTGGCAACAAATTCCTGCATAGAAATGTCAGTGGGCACTCCTCTTACAATGCCCTTCCGTGAATAATTGTATAAGGGGATAATTGTGCTCAGGTTGTGCTGGGCCAATATTGGATGACCAATAAACACATTGGCATCTTCACCACTTAAAATTCGATAGCATTGCGGCCGATTTTCTTAATGCAATCTGCAAATATTTTTGATGCCATTTCTTACAAGTAGTTGACCGATTTTGATGGCCCGGATCGAGGTGCCTGATGTGGGGTCATTTTCTATCTAACTGCAATGTACAATGTAAAGTCCAGTCAGTTACAGAATACTGTCGAAAAGGGCGTTCTAGAAGGGGATGCTTATAAACGGTATCTATGGAAATAGAGTTAGGACAGTCGCTTAGAGAAGATTTCTTTGTCTTGCTTCTATATCTTATCATCACCAACATCCTGGTCAAGATGACGTTTTGGCCTTGGAGGGGCACATCATCACTCATAGTCTCAGGAGGGGGAGGGGGATCAGGTGGATCAGGAGGTGATACCTCCACGATTTAAATAATATCTACTAGAAATTAAAACAAACTTCGCGTAAATCGTCACCAACACAAAAATATCAGGTTTGATAGACTTAGTACACCAACGCCGTTATTCCAAATTAATTTAAATGTTACAATAAAGATGTTTTTCTCTGTAGAAGTGATATTTTTTTCTTACCTACCTACCAAATTTGACATAATAGATTTAGTATACTTTGAATCCCAGGGCCATAATGTCATAAATGTAGTACCATCCTTAAAAAAAGTAAAATAAGTCTTATCTAGTTATTTCAGCCTCCCTGAAAATGCTATATATTTGAAGTTGAATATATTTACCAACATAATCAATTAAATAATTTTTCTTATGTATAAACTGGGTCCATGAATAACAAAGCAAACTTTGAAATCTCTGCCCTGTAAAAAGTGGTTTATGACATTTATGACGTTATTTCTCCGGATGTGCGAATAGATGTTATATTGTTGATATTGCTTGTTCACGAGAAGTCACATTTAATTCATTTATGTTTTCTGTTTCATCAAGAATTTTTTGTTAAAGTTAAGTTAAGTTTGTTAAAGTAAAAGAAAACAATTATTGTACCTTTGTAATTTGCCGTTTTTTGTCACACAATTTTACTATTATCGGTGTGCCTTGTAATTGGCGTTTTTATATGTAATTAGTATAATTTATCTTATCAACAGCTGTAAGGTACCTTTTATGAATAAAATAAAATAAAAAATAAAATAGATCAAACAGGTATTTGACCACACTACCTGATGGCAAGTAGATGGTGATCTAGATGGTGACATGCCCGCTTGAGAGGAACCTATTCATTCTCGCCTTGAAAAGATCAATATCATATTGTTTTTGGAAAAATTCGCCGGTAGAGAGCCAATCTTTAGCTATTTCAGTAGTGTTTGTAGCATTTCCTTGTTTGATTTTACGCGAGTATTCATACATTTAGATATTAAAGATTTTATCTATAAATTATCCTGACTCTCAAATTCATTCTCCCCGTGACCACACTCGCTGCAAAGTGTTCGAAACGTCGGGAAAATAATATAATGAATAAATCGCGTTAAAAATCTTTAATTTCTAAACTTGACGTTTTTGCTAATTTATTTTTGGTAAATATTCCTTGTTTGTATTTCCCTTATATTTGTAGTATTGTACATTTTAGGCCAATCAAGCAGTTCCAATTTTGTTCTCTTTTTTTAATAATAGGATATAGTAAAACTGAATTGACAAGCTATTTACATGCCTTTACAAGTTTTAAAAATATTACCAATTTAGATTAAATAGTATTTACGCAGTTTGTAAAATTTATGAACAGGAAAGGTATTTTTAAAGCAAAGTATATTCAGAAGGCCAATATGACATGTATCTGCTTATTTAAGATGTTTTTATGTTGTAGAATAGTGAAATATTAGCCTATATAATCTAACGCTTGCTTAACGCTTTTTCGTTTTAACAGATTCATTGTCAGCTAATACATCACCTTTATCATAATATTTTTCTTTTTTTTTCTATTGTGTAACATATTATATCTGTACTAAATTTTACAAAGTCTTGAATAGTTTCAAAAACAAAATTATTACCTCAATTATTTCGATATTTTTTTCAAATTACCTATTTCAAGATACCAATTTTATTTTGATTAAAGGGTTGAAAGGTGAACCAATCGAGGCCAATTATTAAGGTAACGAATTGTTTTTCAGGTGATGGGATTACGCTTTTTATAAAATGCTTAGAGCTAGCGCGCAAGAGCAACTTTTGTCTCCTTCACTATTTAGTCTCTCCCATCAACTGTATGGGGAGTTGCGTCGCTACGTGCGCGCACTTTCTTACTAGCCCATAGAGTTGATGGGAGAGACTAAATAGTTGCGGAGACAAAAGTTGCTCTTGCGCGCTGGGCTTTAAACACATCTTTTCCAACAAGATCTAATATTTATTCCTTATTAGGTTCCAGTCCAGCTGATCGTTCAATTTCTTCTTCACCAGTCACTTCAAGCAACACTATAAAGCAAGACACGAATGTAGATTCTAACCAACTTTACGTACCAAGCACTCCCTCTAAGCAAATCCGATCCAGATCCGTAGATGTCTCCCTTTCAGAACTTAACTTCGAAGACGCTAAAATTACAGTCGACGTGAAAAATAACGAAATACGAATAACACCAACTGATACGAAAAAAACTATAATCGATGATAAGATTCATTTTAACGTTGTCGATGAGAAACTTAACATAGGCAACCCTGAGTTTGGTAACGTGCAAGATGTTCAAGCAGGTATTGAAGACCCTAATGCAAAATTGACTATAAAGGGTCCTGGTTCTTATATTAAGAAGTTAATTCAACAGTTTAGTGAAGGTCCCTTTGAAGGAGATGATAAACCTGAGTCGGATAGAGCTATTTCTACACAGAGTATTAAGAATAAGGCAGATGCGATTTGCAGGAAATGCCTGCATTATAAAGGGAAGATTACTAAGTAAAAGCATTATCAAACGTTTAAGATAATGTTTATTATCAAACTAATATAATCCGGCATTTTAGATATTATCCAAATTAGATATTGATGCTTCAATTTTATTATAGACTTTATGCTTGATTAGATTGTATTTCGTCATCCCTACTAATATTAATGCGAAAGTAACTCTGTCTGTCTGTTACGCTTTCCCGCTTAAACCTCTCAACCGATTTTGATGAAATTTGGCACAGACAATCTTTAGGCCCTGAGAAAGAACATAGGCATACCTTTTATTGCCAAATATGTACCACGTGCGAAGCCGGGGCGTACCGCTTATATTATATAAAATTGATTATCATATATGAGGTTTTAATAATTTTTGGTAAGCTGGATTTGTTACTGGAATAAGGTTAACGAAGAAAATATCCCGAAAAATAATTTGATGGTGAATTGTATTATCTAATTTTTTCTTATTAAATTGTTTATACGTATATTGTTAAATTTTACTTTCTGATAACATTATTTAGTTAATTTTATTAAACTTAGATGAAATAAATCAGAAAAGTTTAGTTTTGTTACCATAATATTAAGTTGAAGAGCACAATATTTAAAATAATTGTTATTAATTTTATTTTATTTACTCCATTTTTTTATATTGCTACATTATTAGATAAAGCGCAAAACAATATAGCTTTGCTAATGGTTAATTATAATAAAAATATTATATAGGAAATAGAAGTATTAACACAGTATACAGATACAACCAGTAGGGAAACTTCATACAGAACGTTCGAAATGTCTCACGCACACAAGCAAGCGTGCTTATAAGAATCGTACGTATCTATACTAATATTATAAAGCTGAAGAGATTGTTCGTTTGAACGCGCTAATCTCAGGAACGACTGGTCCGATTTGAAAAATTATTTCGGTGTTAGATAGCCCATTTATCGAGGAAGTTTATAGGCTAAATATCATCTCGGTAAGACCAACAGGAGCGGAGCAATGCGGGTGAAACCGCAAAGCGCAGCTAGTCTGTCAATAAAATTGTGACAATACCCTTACAAATTTCGTAAACACGCTTGCTTGTGTGCGTGAGCCATTTCGAACGTTCGCATGCAGTTTCCCTACTGGTTGTATCTGTATATTGTATTATTAATGTAATTACAATTATTTTATTTTGTTATTACGAAAACCGTGTTTATTATTGTTGGTCCGGGAGCCAGAAGCAGATTTTATGACCAAGTTCCTCTCAAGCGGTAATTAGTAAAATGCATCAAAGTATAGTATTATGAAGCCTCGTGAACGTCAGCTGGAGCTCGGTTGGGGGGGTGAGCGGTTGTAGCCTCCCACGCACGTAAGAAAAAAAAGTATATTCATTCATTTCCTCTCAGCTAAAAATTTGTCAAATTGTAGCTAACCCAATATCTCAACGAAAAATAATAATCAGCTGGTTACAGCATGGTGTATTATACGTCAGCTGGTGTCTCGAATATAATGAGACATTAACAAAATCATCGAGGTACGTGGAATTCCATCAACATAAGTCCCCGTAAAACATAAGTAATAACTTTATTAATTATATATTAACTATTATTTTTTTAATAATTATAGTTAACTAATGTTTTTAGTGGGTTATTTCATATTTGTTACACTTTTAGGTAATTATGTGAATTTGATGATATGATAGTTATTTTTAATTGCAGTTTATAATATTTGTAAAAACATGTTTACCGATGTGACTGAATTTACTTAGTACCCCTATCATGCGCACAACTAACCACCTCCAAGCGTACCTTATTACTGTCTATATTATGCTAGCGTGTGTTGCTTGAATTTTTAAAAATAACGATAATAATTAAAGATACGTCATTTCATCTCAGATGAAAATTTGTGAGCTGATTGTTAATATACTGATGCGATAAATAAAAAAATCAGCTAGCAATAATTCGAGGAAAACCTAGTCAGTTGATGCATATAAATTGGCAAAAGATGCTTCTGTCTAACTCCTATGTAATAACTTTCAAAGTATCAGCTGACGGTTTTTCCACCAAGATACAGCCAGCTGACCTATATATATATCCACAGTTACATATAAGCTATCATCAGGTAAATTTTTGTTTGAGAGGAAATCACGGAAAATAATTTTATTTTTTTCATGTTCGAGACACCAGCTGACGTATAATACACCATGTTGTAACCAGCTGATTATTTTTTTTCGTTGAGATATTGGGTTAGCTACAATTTGACAAATTTTTAGCTGAGAGGAAATGAATGAATGTATTTTTTTTTTCCTACGTGCGTGGGAGGCTACAACCGCTCACCCCCCCAACCGAGCGCCAGCTGACGTTCACGAGGCTTTATAATACTATACTCTGATGCGTCTGACGAATTATCTCTTGAGAGGAAATAATTAACCAAATTTGCACCTGGCTCCCTAACCATGTATAATTAATTTAAAAGCTTTGCTTAACTTAGTACTAGATGGCGCTGCAATAAATATTATATTATTGTGAATATTTATTATGTATCAATTATACATAATTTAACGGGTTTAATGTATGATTTATATACGCTTAAGATATTTAATCTATAACATTATAATTTAAATTTAATATTATAAATTGTTTGTTTAATAACCTGCCTTGTTATATAAAAATATTAAATACGGTCTATATTTAATATTAACTGTCATAAAACTATATTATTTTAAATGTATGTAAGTTCATATATTAAAAACTGCTGTGCAAAATCAATAAATTAGTATATTCTTTAAAATATTATAGTAGATAGTGGTAGCTTAAAAAATGTAACCATAAATTAAGAAATTAACTCTTGTTAGTAGTTATGTGATATTTAAAGTTACTTGCAAAGAAAAAAATGTAAAAAAAATATATTATGAGGCACGCAACGGGTTTTTTTATTTATTTCCCACATATTTTTTATACTATGATAGACCAATAGTAGAAACACTTCCTTCTCAATCTAATTCTTCGCATTTTTCCATGTTGATGAGATTTTACACTGACGTAAAAAATAACTAAGTGAGTAGCTTGTCACTTTACCCTACTATCTCCTGACACAAAATCATATTATGTTAAATTCGCTCCGTTGTAGTAAAAAGAGACAAACACAAACTGTCCAAGCAAACGTTGTTCTGGTTTACTTTTATAACTTAGGATTGATTTTTCAATCCTTGGTTAAACCTTATTCGTCGAATAGCATATTAAAAAGCCATTTCAAAAATGTATTCTAATTACCCGTATTTGCCAGTTTACAGGTGACATTTTAATAATATTAACATAATACTTTATTGAACGGGTAAGTTTTAACTAACTATAAGGGTATAAAAATAGATGATAGCCGATTCTCAGATCGGGCGCACAAAATTTCATGAGAATCAGTTCAGCCATTCGGAAGAGTAATTATAAATTGTAACACGAGAATCTATACTATATTTTATTATAAAGCTGAAGAGTTGGTTTGTTTGTTTGTTTGAACACGCTAATCTCAGGAACTTCTGGTCCGATTTGAAAAATTATTCCGGTGTTAGATAGCCTTTTATATATTATATCACTACGCTAAGACCAACAGGAGCGGGGCCACGCGGGTCAAACCGCGAAGCACAGCTTCTCTGTATATGTATAGAGCAGAGAAGAAGAGGTTAATAAGGATAGGTAATAAATAAAACAATCATTTAACATCTTAAACATTTATTAAATGCAGTAACAGTCACTGAGTAATTAAAATTCTATACAAACTAAGTTATTGCTTAATTTGAGCGTCGCAATAATTACATCTAAAATAATAAATAATATCAAATTACATTTTTACAGAAGATAAATTAAATTAATACTAATAATAAATAAATGCATTATAATACAATTTGCTTGTAAACTACGATTCTGTTGGCTCTAATGCCCTAATAATGCTTTGGGTTAACTCTATTCTTTATTCATTTTTTTTTAAATAGAGAGCGGGTTGAATTGTCTTATTTTAAAGAAAGGTCTTACCACAAAACAATTGAAACACAGTCTAACTTTAAACCAGGGATCTGTCACTTTAATAGTTGTCTATGTGAAATACGACAAAACCAGATTAAAGAGAACCCGCGCTTAAAGTTAACCTGTCTAAAGTTTTTTGTGGTAAGACAGTTAAATTTCAAAGTTGTTTTTAAGTTCCTGTAATTTTTTTAATGCCACAAATATTTAGTAATTCGTTTTTGTCCAATGGAAACCTATTTACATGATTCAAATTTCGTGAATGTTTTACCAAGATTGTAATTTAAAAAAAGATTTTGTCCCTTTTAGGGCTTATCAATTTAGTTATGAAATGAAAAAAAAAATAGTAATAGCTATCGATAGGAGTTAAATATTTTGATAAAACAATCTAATTAATGAGATTAAAGATTTCACATTTTTTTTTGTTTCACACCGATTTTAGGTCAACAAGTAAATTAATCAACAAATAAAAATTGGGGGCTATTTTTTAACAGTAATCTTAACATTTTCACGTACTTTTTTCTTTAATTTAAACTATTACTAAATTTACACCAGTTTTTGTCAATTTTTACACTTTTCACCCCAATCTAACCGCATGTTTTTACATTTTGACAAAATTATTCCACTTTCCCCAATCAGACCAATTTTTTGCCATTTTTTGTGAATTTTTTGTCATTTTTTGCTTATTTAACCCCAGTAATGGTCCTCAACCACGGTTTATAGAACGTGGTTCTCATATACACGCCAGGTAAGAAAGGTGCTGCACATTTGATGCCATGTGACACTGTACCTACAAGCTGCCAGCGACCATCGTCCCGTTGTAACACTAGTGGTCCGCCGCTGTCGCCCTGGAATGAAACACAAAATCTAAGTCAAACTCAATATCACAATTTTTACTCTGATTTGTATTTACTATATTGTGTCTTTTAAAAAAGCAGTCAATTTCAAAGATAAGTTTTTAAACTCAAGATGACTCTACACTCACAATTATGCATAGAAGAAACTCGTTTGAACAAAAAGTGAGATTGCTCGAATAGGGGATCCTCCAAAATATTTTCACATATTTATAAAGACTACATACACAGATGAATATATTAAGTAGTTACAAATGAATTAAATTTAAATTATGCTTAATTTATAATCAAAGAAAGTCTAGAGGAGAGTAACTACGATAGTTGTTAAATTGATAGCAGTTTAAAAATATTTATAAAGATTTATAAGAAAAAATATTTAGAATTTGAATATATACTCACCTCACAAGAATCCTTCTGTCCGTTCGCGTATCCAGCGCAAATGAAAGAGTTCAATATTTTCTTTGTGTGTCCCGCGGTGTGGAACATCTCTTGACACGCACTGTTTTCTATTACTGGCACCTGTTAATAAATATTAATTATTTAATATCATATTAATGAAATCATCAAATAGAAAAAGTTCAAGTTATCTATACTAATATTATAAAGAGGAAAGGTTTGTAATTATGTATGTATGGTTTTCACGCAAAAACTACTGGACCGATTTTGATGAAATTTGGCACAGATAATATTCAAACCCTGAGAAAGAACATAGGCTACCGTTTTATTGCGAAATATGTACTACGGGCAAAGCCGGGGCGGACCGCTACTTTTTAATAAAAAAGACAAATTCCATCCTGAACAGTTCCACTAGTAAATATGTATTTAAATGACTTATGACTGACCGATTGGCTTGGTTGGTAGTGGCCCTGCCTTCCAAGCCAGAGGTCGTAGATTCGATTCCCACCCGGGGCATATATTTGTGTGATAAACATAGATGTTTGCTCTGTGTTTGTGTTAATTATCTATATGTATAAGTATTTATTTAAAATAATATATGTATGTTTATCTGCCATCTGGTTTCCATAACACAAGCGAAAGATTAGTATGGGATCAGATCGTGCTGTGTGTGAAAATTATCCTGAAATATACATAAACAAAATTGTTTGTATGTCTACACACCTGAACCTCCTGTAACACAGCAGGCACTCCGCCACCGTACTTCAGTCGGCCCCAGCCTGTGACGGTCGCGACTCGACCAGTGAAGTCCGCATCATCTTGCGGCATGCAGATTGGCACTGGGAAAATTAAATTCATATATTGAGCAGTCATCATATAAATAAAATGTATATGATGATGAATAAAGATTAAAATTGACTGTGTTCTTCTTTTTAACACATTAGTTACGACCTCAATGACTGAAGGTATCACTGTATCACTATAAATCCTACTAATATTTGATTTTAACAATATTTACTATTTTACAGTACTACAATATATAAATGCGATGTAGCTTTCAAAAATAAAACACATTTCAAGATAATAAAAGTACCGTTTCTCATGTGAGTTTGCACAATAGTATAAACATGAAAATTATTATCTAATTCAGTAACAGTTAGGCCGGTTGCAGAGCTTCATCGACCATCAGTGCGTACGTCAGTCGCGCTTGTCATATGTATGGAAATACGCGTGCGTATGGTCGGTCTAGCTATGAACGGTTTTATGAATTTCCATACATATGACAAGCGCGAATGACGTACGCACTGATGGACGGTGAAGCTCTGCAACCGGCCTTATAGTATTAAAATAGTTACGGGGATGATTTTCTTACCTATATGAGCATCAAACTTCACAGGCGACTCCAATTCCAACAAGGCCAGATCATTCTCAAACGTCGCAGCATCATACTGCCGATGTACTATAACACGCCTCACGTTTTTGGCAACTGGTCTGCGAGGTTCCACGTCACCAGATATGTCGTTCTCACCGAAAACAGCTACTAGGGAGGCTAGGAAACTGAAATGTTATGTGATATTTTAAAATAAGTATTAAATATTGGTTTATATCTATACTTGTATATAATATAGTAAAGCTGAAGAGTTTGTTTGTTTGTTTAAACTCGTTAATATCGAAACTACTTCGTTCTCTACTACTACGTTCCCGAGATTAGTGCGTCCAAACAAACAAACTCTTCAACTTTATAATATTAGTATAGATAATATCACAGAATAATAACTAGTAGCTAGCCAATATTTAACATAGCATGTTATATATCCTGGAAAAAGAAATAGAATGGAAAAAAGCCTTACCCAGGCTGACAATGCGCAGCAGTAGTCACATATCGATTAGTGATCAGCACACCTCCACACTTGTTCTTAGTAAACAGTCCAAGCCAAGTGGACTCCCGGACGAGGACCTGCCAGGGCCACTCGCCGAATCTTGCGTTCTTGCCTCCCACTATACGACCGGATTTCACTAGAGGACGCACTCCGCATACTGTGGAAGAGATTTTATATGCTTGAGGTTACATTGGTGATTTTAAAGTGAGTTTTTTTGATACGTGTTTGCTTGATGATGATCGGACAATATAGTTATGAAATCGATTATAAAAACCTAGATATATTTTGTAACATAATGTGATCTGATTATATAATATTACGAAAATGATTTAACTGTGCCGATTTAATAAGATTCAAACTACTCTTTTTCACATGACATATTATAATAAGAATTAACCCTTATATCTCAAAGTTATTTCAACTCCCAAAATAACTTAGTCCCTGCTAGAGAAAAAAAAATAAAAAAAAAAATAAAAATTATTTATTGACATAATTACACAGGTCAAAATAATGAATCCTTTGGCTCCCGAACTAGTTTAAACTAGAGAACATAGAAACTAGAGAAAAATTATCTATTACATAAATTATATACGAGTATCTCTTCTATTATTATGTATACTTTTTAACCGACATGCCCAAAACGTCTGATTCTGTATTACATAATTATCTTCTACATCAAAAAATCTTTATTTAAACAACCAAAACTCACAATTCTTATCATTATAATCGATGCTTTGATCAGAATATAGCTCCGTGGTGACGTCATCAGCCAATTCCGTGACGGTGGTAGCAGCAGCCGTGGTTGTAGTGACTCGCTTCGTGGGTCTGGGGCGTTTGGTCGTGGTCACCTGGAAGCAAATGTATACAGGCGGAGGACCAAGTTTGAATTTGGACTTTATTAACATAGAGATAGGATTGGTAATTGAAAATCAGGGAAGGAAAATACGGAGAATTGAAAATGCTTAATTCAAAATTCACCTCGCTATTATTTTTTTAATAAAAAAAAGGAATTTTGTTTTCTGATGGTGTATTCTATTAGATTGTGTATTATGATAGATTGTATTGCAATATAAGAAAAATTTGTATTACATAAAGAAGCTCAATCTAGAGAGATTTTTGTATTAGCGTCCTTAAAGATAGTATACAGGGTGTAATCGTTAAGTGTGCACAAGCGATTATTCCGTAACTATTAAACGATATATGATATCAAAAAACTTTAAACTGATATCGAAAGTACTTAACCTAATGAGTAAAATGGCCATAATACATTTTTAAAAATAAAACGAGAAATATCCAAAAATGTTACATTAAACGCTCGCATACATTTGATTTCCCATACATTTTGTATTGATTTTCGAAATGACGTCCTCATTGTACAATACCGTGAGTAGCTCTATTTAAAGTTTCTAAATGAACTTCGCTTCAAATTTGCGAAGTAATTAAAGCAGAAAATCAAAAAAAGACTGAGAAAGCTATAATCTTTCATATTAAATGTACATGGGATATTCATATCTCATACTAAATGTATGGGAGGGTTTTAAGATATTTTTTTTGATATTTCCCGTTTATTTTTAAAAATTTATAACGGCCATTTTACTCATTAGGTTAAGTACTTTCGATATCAGTTTAAAGTTTTTTGTTATCTGTAAGGTGCAGGAGAATCCCTCCCGCAGCGCCTGCGCAATTACGGAATAATCGCCTGTGCACACTTAACGATTACACCCTGTATATTGGTGAGATTGTAATTTTTTCAAAATATTACCTATTTTTATTCTATTAACTCGAAAAGATATTAACGTACCGCTTTTTTTGTTGTTGTTATAGGAGTGGTGGTAGTGGTCGGTGGAGGCGATGTGGTAGTTGGCCGTCTAGCCAACGTAGTCAATTTTACCGGTTTTTTAGTTGTTCTTGGCGGTTTTCTAGTAGTTGTTAACCTAATCGGCTTCTTTGTTGTAGTAGTAGTTGTTGTTCTTCGTGTAGGAACAGTACGTCTTGGCGGTTTCGGCGTGGTTTTAGTTATATTCGGCTTCTTATCCAAAATTACAATATCGTGTAGCTCTTGGAAGGTACCTTGAAGACTTCCAACGATTTTGTTCACGAATAAATTCATTTTCTCGTTTAATTTCTCGTCTTCTTGCCAAGAGGGTGTCGTGAAATCTACGTCATGTAGGATGTCTAAATCATTATCAGCCATAGATATTGATGTGTTGAAAACAGATGGATTTGAACCTGTTGCGTTTAGCATTGGGTTCCTAACTGGTGGGAAGTTTATTAAATCATCGGGTGATGTTTGTAATTCTTGTTTGTAGGTTGTAGTTTCAGCGTAGAATTCATAATTAGCAGTGGAAGGACTTGGTTTTGAACTGGTTCGCACTGGATATGGGGTTGTAGTTGGAGATGGCTTCGGTGTTATAACAACAGTGGGTGATGATGGTCTTTCGAAACTCGGAGGTTTTCCCATGTATATATTGTTCGTTGATTCTATATGATTATTAACTGTGATTTGGCTGACTGGTTTCTTAAACGGTTCTTGTGATATTTCAACGAATTGTGTTTCTTCTGACGTTGTGGTTGGCTTTTCTGTTTGTAAGCTATTGAGTACTATTACTGTTGGTGTTACACTAGAGAAGGTATCTGATGGATTGTAATCATTGTTTGTAGGTGGTGTGACTGGTCGTCTTAGAGGATTGGATCCAGTGACGTAGCTAGTCGACGGTGGTTTTCTAGACGTCGTAGTGCGCTTAGTTGTTGTTGAACTAACATAGCTAAAGGTAGTAACAGTTTGTCCAAACTCACTTGGATCTGTGGGATAGTTGTTAAAAGCTTCGATTGCTTGACTAGTTGATTGACTAGGTTTAGAATTGCTAGATAGTTTCTCGTCTTGAGAAATACTATTCGGAGTTGTATACGAAGGTTTCTTTGTATATGGTTTCTTGGAGGTACCGGAGATGGGTTTTTTGCTTGCATTGAAATTTGGTTTTAATGTTACGTAGTGGCCAGTAGATAAATAGTAATCGGGATAACCACTACTGTATGAAATAGGTAACGCTGTTGTAGGTATTGGAGATGATTTCGTCTCCATAACATCTAATGATGAAGGTGAACTAACATCATCTTTCATACTTGGTGTGCTTCCGTTTAACATTTGAATTATACTATCGAATGACGACAATTCTTGTGAGTTTTCTGTTTCTTTGGTAACAGTGGATACCATTACGTAGTTTTCTGTGCTAGAGCCATTCTTATTTGGTTTCGGTTTGAAAAGTGGACGATGCGTCGATGCAGCTATAGAGGATGTAGATGGTGACGTTGATATTGGTGAAGGTGTTGATTTTGTTTGCATAGACGATATTTGTATATTAAAATCTGACGGTCTTGCTATATCCTCTACTGCGCTTCCATTTGTATGTAACAAGATAGTATCAGCACCACCATGATTAATTGTACTATGCGAATACACGTTATCAGGCTTCGGTTTAATATAAATATAGTTATCTTTCGGCGGTGTGCTTAATAAAGAGTTAGTTATTTGATTGAAGCCTTCCGATATCATCTGTGTTTCTGTGCTCAAGTCCTGTTCGGCTTTCATGGTTGATGTAGCGACTGTGGGTCTGTAGCCTGGCGTTACTACGGGTTTGAAGCTGTCATGCCACGCGCTAAGTTGCTCACCATCGTAATCATCAGTTTCTGACTCAGCATCTGGATAATCCAAGTAGCTTGTCATGACTACCCCTGGGCCTTTTGGTATGTGAGATTGGCTGTCGGATTTCAGTTGGCAGCACGCTCCGAATAAGAAGCCATCCATGCACGATCCGACTACTTCGCCGCCCCGTTTTGCGCATTCGTGATTGAACATACATATCGTGTTTCCTCTGTTGTATTTCGCTGCTCTGCTCGCCTTGCAGTATGATGGTGTTATCCGGTAGCCGCCGAACAGTTTTCTTGCATCTGAAATAATAAAAAAAATATGTCATTATTTCGTATTAGAGGAAATTTAGAAATAATTAAAAAAAATATAGAACAAAGAGAAAGAAAAGTCAATCTATTGGTACTTCGATTAAGCTTTTATTTTTTTCACAAAACGTTAAAATTCGCTATAATAAGGCAATTTAACAATGTCGAAGAACTTGTTTTAAAATTGTTATGAGGGTCCATGGGTAATTTTAAAAGCTGTTATTTCATACAGTTAAGTATTTAAATATCATGTAAGTACACGATTATTATTCATTTTAATGTTTACGTATTCAAAATATTAATGTATATCAATCAAAAGTAAACGTTTTAAAATTACACACATCTTATTCTCAAAGTAAAATAAAAGATCCAAAACCGCTAAAACGCTTATTAAAGAAAAAGTTTTACGCCATAAAATTGGATTACGTTTGCGAAATAACTAGAAATCTAATTCGTTATAGAGAGAGTGAATCGTGATCAAGTTATGTGGAAAATTGTTATAAATATATCGATTCCGGGTTTGCATTCGCGTGTTTTCTCCATGTTATCTTTGATTAACCATTTATGTAATAGTAAGTTCTTGTAATTTACAAAAATATAGAAATTAAATCGTATCATTTGTTAGATGAAATCAAGAACGTACATCACTAGTGCTCCCTAATGCTGGCAGATGTCAGTCGATCCGCGGGAAGATTGTAGTGTGACGCGACATTCCTTTTGGCTTGATTAAAAACTATTAATTCAGTTAAAGTTCTTTCAATACCTTATACATTGTAACAACTCAGTCAGCCCGTAATAACGCTCTCAGTAAACTGTTCGCATCGATGATATAAATCTATATGGATACTAATATTATAGAGCTGAAGAGTTTTTTTGTTTGTTTGAACGCGCTAATCTCAATAACTAAGTACTGGTCCGATTTGAGCGGAGCCACGAGGGTGAAACCGCGAAGCACAGCTATTTATAAAATATAAAAGGCTTATTTTACGTCACTTCCTCAAGGAATAACTGACTTTAAAGAGTTTTACTAAAGAAAGTTAGTCTAGGAAGTTACACTACACATAACGTAACTTTCCCTAGATAGTGAAAAATATATAGATTTTCTATTATTTATTTATTTATTTATAATCTTTATTGCATACAAAACAAATACAAATTTCACACACACAGACAGGACATTTGATGCAAAGGGCGGCTTTATTGCTTCAAGCAATTTCTTCCAAGCAACCCGAGCAACCAATGTATTGGAAAAAAAAAAAAGAAAATTAAGGTAGATTATGTACACAATAGAAATAAAAAAAGGACATCACATAATAAAATAAAAGACAACAACAAAATTATGATTAAAAAAAAAATTCTAAAAAAAAAACAAGAGAAATAAACCAAAAGGGAAAAAAAAACACATGAAAATAAACAGTAAAAAAAACAAGCAAGAAAAAAAAATATGACAATAATTAATAATAAAAATAATTAACAGGTTTGCAAATAGTGACACTTAACCATATTTTTAAAAGAGTGTAGCGTTTGTGCTTTCCTAATGCCGTTCAACTCTGGAATGACTTACCAGTCATTCCAGAGTTGAACGGCTTTTACGGTGAAAGAGGCGTTGTAGAAATTAGTATGGTGCACTGGAATACGTAGCATTAGGTTATCATTAGATCGTAGGTTCAAACTCCTGGCAGATAAAAATTCAAAATTATCTTTTAAGTAGCACGGGATACGGGGATCAAATAGGATGGAGAAAAGGAGAGAGAGGACATGAGCGTTACGACGAAGGCGTATGGGTAACCACTGAAGCTGCTTCCGGAAGGCTGTGACATGATCAAATTTCCTTAACCCAAAAACGAAGCGCACCGCAAGGTTCTGTAAGCGTTCGAGTTTATTAAGTTGCTCCTGAGTAAGGTTTGAGAAGCAAACGTCGGCATAATCTAGTGTTGGTAGCATCAGGGCCTGAGCAAGCATAATTTTGGTGGGAATAGGTAAGAAATTGCGCAACCTTCTTAAACTACTTAGACGCTGTATAAAATATTTTTCTACTGATATTTTTAAGGTGTACAGACCAAGACAGTGTTTCATCCATATATAAACCCAAGTTCATAACGGATCTACTATAAGGCACGATAACGTTATTGATAATTATAGGTGGTAAAGTAGTCCAGTTTATTCTAGCCACAAGACTCTGGCTTCCAATGATAATAGCTTGTGATTTTAGAGGGTTAAGCTTGAGGCCATAGCACACAGTCCAGTCGAACACCTTGTTTAGGTTATCGTTAATGCTATTAATTGCAGAATTAAGTTCATCTAAAGACGACTGTGCGTATATTTGGAGGTCATCTGCATAAAGATGATATAAGGAAGTCAGATGGGGAGTTAAAAAGTTGATAAACATAGCGAACAGTAAAGGAGAAAGCACACCTCCCTGCGGCACGCCAGCAGTAACATTGCGCCACGTTGAGAAGGAATTGTCAACAAGAACGCGTTGCTGACGACCAGCCAAGTAGCTCTGGAACCATTCTAGGACATTGGGAGATAAGTTGATTGATCGAAGCATGGCCAATAATAAATCAAAATCCACGGTGTTAAAAGCGTTGCTAAAGTCTAAAAGTACAAGAACTGTGAGCATCTTATTGTCCATACCCCAACGTATGTCATCCGTGATTTTAAGGAGGGCAGTAGTCGTACTATGACCGGGGCGGAAACCAGATTGGAAAGGATTAAGAAGGGAATTTTTATTAAGGAAGGAACTGAGTTGTTGTTGTATAAGACGCTCTAGGATTTTGGACAGGAAGGGTAAGATGGATATAGGCCTATAGTCAGATAATGATTTGGGAGAATTAGTTTTAGGGATTGGAATAACATTAGCCTTCTTCCACATTTTAGGAAAAACACTGGATGTGATAGAGGCATTCAGGATGTGGGTTATGATAGGAGTGACAATGTCAAGGATTGGAACGATCATATTACGACTAATGCCATCCACACCAACAGAATTTGAGGTAATAGACAAGATGATTTTCTCAACTTCACTAACAGAGAAGGATTTAAAATGAAATGATGGAAAGTTAGAAGGGGGCAAAGAAGATAAGTAGCTTAAAGTTTTAGTTTTGATGTTATTATTAAGGGAAAAAGAGGCTGAAGTAAAGTGCTGATTTAATGATTCGAGGTTTATGTCCTTTGAGAGACAGCTACTATCCTTACTCCCAACTCCCAATGTTTTCAGAAACTTCCATACCTTGGCTGGATCGCCGTTTTCAATGGAGGTATGTATATGACGCCTCTGTGCATCTCTGCAAGCTGTGTTGCATTTATTTCGGATGATTTTATATTTCTCTCGGTTGACATCTGACGGCTTCATCTTATATTGCGTTTTAGACTTATTCTTTTTATGTAAAAGGACTCTTAATTCGTCCGTAAGCCATGGAGCAGGCTATTATAGTATTGTCCCTAGAGGGTTATACTATTGAAATTGTGTTACGTTACTGCCTCTAGGGAGTTATACATAAGAAATTTGTTTACGTTTAGTACTCTCTCTAGGGATTTTAACTATAGACATTTTGTTAAATTTCTATCTCTGGGGAATTGTATCACGATATTTGGTTATGATATTTGTTTTATAGTTTATAGAAAAGATTTAAAATTTGTAACATTTTCGTTTATAATTAACTAGCGGTCCGCCCCGGCTTCGACCGTGGTACATATGTAGCAATAAAAGGTAGCCTATGTCCTTTCTCGGGAGACAAAATATCTCCATACCAAATATCATGAAAATTGGTCCAGTAGTTTAGGCGTGATTGCGTAACAGACAGACAGTTACTTTCGCATTTATAATATTAGTATGGATTTATTTATAACATTTTCATTTATAATTTACTAGCTTTCTACCCGCGGCTTCGCCCGCACAGTCAAAGAAAAAACCCGCATAGTTCCTGTTCCCGTGGGATTTCCGGGATAAAACCTATCCTATGTCCCGGGGTAAAAAGTAGCCTATGTCCTTTCTCGGCTATCAAAATATCTCTATACCAAATTTCATGCAAATTGGTTCAGTAGTTAAGGCGTGATCGAGTAACAGACAGACAGACAGAGTTACTTTCGCATTTATAATATTAGTATGGATTATTAAAATGAAATGTAAAAATACACATTATGTCTATGAATCTACAAAATGTTTCGTATTAAAATATACCTACAATGAGCGTACGTAATTGTAAATGGCTTTTCATGAAAGACTAGATTTCCGCCCGCGGCTTCGCCCGCGTTTTCAAAGGAAAACCCGCATAGTTCCCGTTCCCCTGGGATTTCCGGTATAAAACCTATCCACCTATCCTATATGTTAATCCAAGACACCCTCTATATGTGTGCTAAATTTCATCGTAATCGGTTCAGTGGTATTTGCGTGAAAGAGTAACAAACACACACACATCCTCACAAACTTTCGCATTTATAATATTAGTAGGAGTATTTGAGTTCAATATCTAGGATACCAAAGTATTCAAACAGGAAGAATATAGGCTATACATCAATATGTATGATGTGAGTGAAACCGCGGGGCACAGCTAGTAAAAAAGAGAAAATTATTACGTAGACCCTAGACTCTAGAGTATTATAGTAAAGAAATCGAATGGAATTATTATAATCCCAGAGGCGATTAGCGAAAGTAATTTAATTATAAATACGATGTCAATAGCATATAATTAGATTTGCCTAGTTACACTTTCATCTTAATATATATAAATCTCGTGTCACAATGTTTGTCCTCAATGGACTCCTAAACCACTCAACCGATTATAATAAAATTCGCACACCATGTGCAGTTCGATCCAACTTGAGAGATAGGATAGTTTAAACATGTAGGTACCACGGGCGAAGCCGGGGCGGACCACTAGTCTATAATATAAAAATGAATCCCAAAATGTAAGCGCATAACTTGAGAACGGCTGAACCGATTTCGTTAATTCTTTTTTTATTATATTCCTTGAAGTACGAGGATGGTTCTTATGTAGAGAAAACGTAAATATGTACCACGGGCGAAGCTGGGGCGGACTGCTAGTTATGAATAAACATATCTATAAGAATATAAAGTTGAAGAGAGAATAAGTTATGCATGTTATTAAATGATATCTATATAGAAAAGAGTAAAATTTCTGTTTTCATGGCAATACCGTCACGTCACGGAGTAAGGCGACAATTTTTGTGTCTTTGAATCCTGCCAAAGAAGTTTCACTTCTGACACGTGTGCTCTCCACACACGCTCTTTTTATTTTCCATTTTTGTTAGTAATATTAAAAGTAAATATTAATTGCAAAAATAAAATGTTTTTTGTAAAAAGTAGTGTATGTAGATGTAGTCAGTAGTTCAAGTTCAATTTTGCATGTATTGTGTAATCACATTAATTAAGCAGTTAGGTACATGCTATTCCATCTTAAATAATGAGCAATCTATATTTTTGCTGCGAGTTCCAGTATGTTAATCATAAATGCAAAAGTAACTCTGTCTGTCTGTCTGTCTGTTACGCTTTCCCGCTTAAACCTCTCAACCGATTTTGATGAAATTTGGCACAGACAATCTTTAGACCCTGAGAAAGAACATAGGCTACCTTTTATCAAAACACCACGCGGGCGAAGCCGCGGGCGGAAGCTAGTATTAATATATACCTAACTCAGAACTCTGCATAAAATACTATTTTTCCAAACTTTGGCAGACATTTTTATGTGCGATTATTATTTCAAACAGAAATAAATGCAACTAAAAAGAATTTAAATCCATTCAGCTCTTCATAAGAAAACAGAGCTCTATCTCAACTTTCTTTTATAAACATAGATTTAATTCACAAAATTCGCATATCAAAAACAAGGAAATTCAAACGTTAAAGAATTTAAAACGTCCTTTCACTGTCCTTATTTAAAATGAAAGTACATTACTAAGTTTATGCAGTCAACGTAGTTTGTATCCTGGCCGTGACCTGAGACTAGCGAAAACCATTATCTACTGTTTGTGAAGTTGGTTAAATGAGAGTTAGCTGTTAAGCATTCTAGATATGCTATGATATATTTGCTTGAGGATAATGTAGATATTATGTCAATCTATTTATCTCAAAACTAGCTTTCCGCCGGCGGCTCCGCCCGCGGTTTCAAAGAAAAACTCGCATAGTTCCCGTTCCCGTGGAATTTCCGGGATAAAACCTATCCCATTTTATTCGTGGATAATGTAGCTTTCGAATGGTGAAAGAATTGTTAAAATCGGTCCAGTAGTTTATGAGCCTATTCATTACAATCAAACAAACAAACAAAGTTTTCCTCTTTATAATATTAGTGTAGATGAATCGCCAAATGTGTTGCTATTTATAAGCTTGAAACTCGACTGTTTCGAGTATTTTTTTTAAATGTTACTTAAGGCACAAGGAAAGTTCTTATGGAGGTAAAACATGACAAGGGGCAATAGGGCAGAACAACGAAACAAAAGAACAATGTCTGCAGGGGCAGATAGTTTGTCATAATCATAGAATGTTTCTTAAAAATTCGTTATGTTCGCAAAATATAACCATAATATTGGATATAGATATTTTAAACAGCATAGATCTCTAGTGACTCTATATTGTTTAAATTCTACACGAACGTCGTAGAAACTAAAAGAAAATCGTTAAAAAAATCAATAGAGTAAATTAATATCTAATAATAAAAAAAAAACTAAGCATAATAGAAGTCTTTTTAATTTTTATTTTCATTATTAGATTTTACATAAAAAGTGTCTTATGCAAGGCACTTTGTTACATATTATTATCTATTATAAAAAACTATATTATATTTATATTTTATGATAATAATCAGCATAACATTGTAGATGAGAAACATACTGTATCTAAATAAATAAATAAAAATACGTCTGGCACTCGGGGACTGCCGCGGTAAAGCTATTGCATATCATGCCTTCAAGCCACACCTCCGAGCCCGTCGGAGTGGGGAGCGTAAGGTTTTTTCGTTACGGAATTTCTGGATTCGGTCCCCGCGCTCAAGGCCCGCGATAGAAGCTATGCAATAGCTTAAAAAAATTATTGACATAATTACACAGGTCAAAATAATGAATGATCTATCCACGAATTATTAACGTAACCTAATCATTTTTATTAAAAAGTTCCCAAAAACAACAGATGTTTTATGCATTTTGTTATCTATGACACTCTCACCTTGGCACAGATAAACCATCACCTGCCCCCCTAGCCAAGTGGCTTTCTGTTAGCGTAGCGTTCAATAGAATAGACTACGAATGTATGAGATTGACGTAAGCTGTAGATACGTTTATCTACGAATGTATGAGATTGACGTAAGCTGTAGATAAACGTATCTACATTCGTAGTCTATTCTACATATCTCATACATTCGTAGTCTATTCTATTGAACGCTACGCTAACAGAAAGCCACTTGGCTAGGGGGACTGGTCACTCAAAAACGCGACATTCCTACAAACGATGTTTTTATGATAATTTGTTATCTGTGGCACATCCTTGAAGTTGGGAGAAAGTAGTTTAGTAGTAGGAGATTGATGTGTCATTCGTCTGGAATCTTAATTTTAGATGAAAAGACTAGTGCAGTGGTTAATTATCTTTACTTAATATTATTAATATTATAAAGCTGAAGAGTTTGTTTGTTTGTTTGAACGCGCTAATCTCAGGAACTACTGGTCCGATTTAAAAAAATATTACGGTGTTAAATAGTCCATTTATCGAGGAAGGCTATAAATAATCACGCTAAGACCTACAGAAGCAGAACCACGCGGGTGAAACCGCGGGGCGCAGCTAGTTAATATTAAAATCTAACTTTAAAGCTTACACAAAACTATTTATCAGAGTCGGCATCAGATTAGATGATATGAAATAACTAGGATTGTAAAATGAGCAGTAGGTAGCTCTATCAATTAAAAACGAAACATCAAAGTTGGTTTACCATATAAAAAGTTATGAGGTCACAAAGTACAAACATAAAAAATTAATCATGCAAACTGAGATCTTTATTTCTACTAAGTCGGCTAAAGAAAGACTTTTTATAAACACTAGTAAAAGTTACATGAATTAATTATTAAAATAGAAAAGATTAGATTTAAAGTTTAATAAAAATATATTTAATGAATTAACTTTCATTTGAATGCCATAAAACTAAATATTAATTTACTTGCTTAAAAATCATTTAAATTTTAATAAGGTTCTCCCAAAAAGTTCCAAAAATCAAGTTCATTGACACAGACTTGGACCCAGAGCTTGCATGCAAGTGTCACGCAACAAGCGACACGAATCGTTACAAATCACTTTCTCCAAAACGCATGTGACGTCACGTAACACATTATTGTCTATGCAAAATTGAGTTAACTGACTGATGAAAAGAAAAGTTTGGATAAAAAGTTATATAAGAAACTGTAAGAACAAATCCTAACTGTATAAATATTATAAAATATAAATGCGAAAGTATCTGTCTGTCGCTTCCACACGCTTCAAACACTGAACCGATTTGGATGAAATTTGGTCAGCTAGATAAATACACAAACATGGACATAGGATAGATTTTATACCAGAAATCTATGCGGGATTTGGCGACGCGGGTAAAGCCGCGGGCAGAAAACTAGTATTTAATAGTCAAGTATAGAGTTGTTCGTTTTTATAAAATTACGCATTATTACTTATTTTCGTGATTTTCTATTTAATAAAATATATTCATATTTAATATACTTAATATATATTATCTATATAATATAATATTATATATCCATATTTTAATAGTACATATACAGGGTTACTTGTAAAACACCAGCAACCTCGCAGGACAAGATAGCTAACATCATAAGTAACAACATTTGTTCTACGACTTTTGATAATTTGTTAGATTTTATTTTCATACAAAAATAAATATTCATTTCATTTTCCATCTGAATATTATAAACTCTACGCGCATCACAAAAATTACGTAAACAAGAAGCGAACGAGAGGGGGAAGGGGGCGTCGCGTCGTCCTTTCGATAATGAATAGAACATAGACTTACAAATGTTAGGAGAGTACAATAAAAGCTTAAAAAATCATTTAAAAATTATTTATTGCGTTATGCCAAAAGTCGTAGAACAAATGTTGAACACTTATGATGTTAGCTATCTTGTCCTGCGAGGTTGCTGGTGTTTTACAAGTAACCCTGTATATAAAACAGACATTGTTTCTTTAAGACTTTGCTTTTCGGGTTACAAATGAATTGCATTTTGTATTATATTTAAGCCTATATTATAATAACTACCCCTATTACAACATTAAAAAAATCCAATCATCTCTTTCACTCTTTCCGTATTAAACCCAACAAAGAAAGAGACAACACTACTTAGCCTAATGAAACTCAACAAAACAAAGGAAAGCATTATTAAAAAACAACACAGTTATTGTTTGAGTTGTGATAATTCTCACATCCATGACCTAGAAAATATAATAGATTAATACGTGAGTAATTGTGAAAGTATGTTAGTCTGTTACGCGAAAACTGTGGTACTATTTTTAAACGAACTTCAGTATTTTTTTTACTTGGTAGAGACCATCCTTCCTCTATTTTGCCTTTTATTGCGATAAAACACCACGTGGGCGAAGCTGCGGGCGGAAGCTAGTAAGGAAATAAAACTTGACCCAAACTTTACAAGATTAAAAATAATTAATAGTATATATTTACCGTGGGAAATAATTAAACTAGTTTTTATTACGATGTTTATCTGTACCGAATAAAATAACAATGCTTTCCGAAAGGCTAATTGAAATTAGATACCTAGTCTGATTATTTTACTTTTACTTTTGTTATAGTTTTTTTTCAAAATCAAACATTTACTTATTCAATTAGACTTCTTTTAGAAGCACTTTTGAAACGTCATTACATATTTTAAACATTTACCACCGATTCGGAAAACAGTATCTACGGAGAAGAACCGGCAAGAAACTCCATAATTGCTCTTTTTAATCATGTCAGTTTTACAATTTAATTTTACAAAATACATATGTAAAATCATATTATATTATCGTAATATGCCAAAGTTAAAGTTAATGCTATAGTTTAAAGTTAATTTAATTAATGGTTTTTATTTTAATTAATGGTTGCTGCTTTGCTGACGGGGAGTCCTTTTTACCACCATTGCTATTTTTATTCTGTTCTGTGTGTTATATTATTAAGATTTGTATTTTTTTACATGGTGGCAAATAAGGAGCTTTCTATTTTCTATTAAAAATAAGAAAATATAAGAAAATGCTTACTTATCGTTAAAAATTAATTATGTGAGTTTTCATATTTCATATACCTATAAACATAACCAAATTACATAAAATTTTAAAATAAAAATAAGATTATTGTTATTGTGCACATGTAAACAATATACACTTTATCGCTGACAGCGATCTCTACCAGGCAACCCAAAATATCCTACAAGTATTAAGATCTCTACTGAATATTGTAAATCGAACATTTTTCATGATTTCGACGATTTCTCATGTACGTTTAAACCATTTGTTATTGTCATTGGTCTCCTCTGAAAATCAGTGCAGCAAGACATTTTAATTAATGGTTGCTGCTTTGCTGACGGGGAGTCCTTTTTGCCACCATTGCGATTTTTATTCTGTTCTGTGCGTTACATATTAAGATTTGTATTGTTTTACGTGGTAGCAATTAAGAGCTTTCCATTTTCTATTTTTCTAATATAGAAATAAATAATAAATATTTCAGGACATTTTTCACACACAGCACAATCTGATCCCATACTAAGCTTTCGCTTGTGTTATGGAAACCAGATGGCTGATAAACATACATACATATAATTTTTAAATAAATACTTATATAGATAATTAACACGCAGACACAGAGCAAACATCTATGTTCATCACACAAATATTTGCCCCGGGTGGGAATCGAACCCACGACCTCTGGCTTGGAAGGCAGGGCCACTACCAACCAAGCCGGTCAGAAATGATTTCTGAATACATTCAATGGTGAGGAACATCCAGCTAAGTAAGTAAGTAAGTAATACTAATTATATAACAAGTTGAACATACGGAAGCGTTTCTATTAATAAATAGAGCGTACTAGAGAAGCATGCGTTTGAACATCTCACGGCAACTTATTGAAAATTACCCATTGAATACGAATTTCTTTTGAACGATGTTGTGCTGATAATATCGCTGTTTCAATACATGTCACTTATACTAATATGTTCTGAGCATGTCAATTTGTATTAGGAAATATATATTAGATATATATATTAATTATTACCTATAATCTATATAGATTGAGCGGTTGGATTCGTTGATAGCGACCCTGCCTTCGAAGCCAGAGGTAAAAATTGCCTAAGAATGAAGAAAAACAAATAAGAAAACACGCTTTGTCATAAATCGATTACCATATAAACTTATAATGAATCATATCGTTTTTCATACATAATATGTTACTTTAAGTGAGTAACATAATATTAGTTACCTACTTACAATATAATAATAAATTCGTTGTTTTTGTAGCCACAGATTTTAAGTCTGCTGTCTTAAAATGTTGGATAAATTAAGAATCAACAAGTGATAACTGCGTTAAAAACAAACGACTTCAAACTTGCACTTGCAACATTGACAAATACAGGCAAAAATGCTCATAAGATAAAAACTACTGGGCCTATCCGAATAAAATTTTTATGGGACCAATTTGACACCATCCCGCATCGAACAAAAAAAGAATCACGTAAATCGGTTCAGAAACCTCGGAGTAATCGGTGTACATACCTACATAAAAAAAAACATACCACCCGAATTGATAACCTCCTCCTTTTTTTTGAAGTCGGTTAACAAATTAATGATTATTTTAAGGTTTAAGACATTTATTAAAAAGATTTATTTTTAAAACTATTTTAAGTTTATTTTTTATGTATACTCGCTATTTGCAAGAGCACTTTTATATCCGTTAAGACATAAAAAACTTTCTTTTACTCTCATAAATGTGTAGAAATTTAAGAAAACGTAAAATTTTATATATTTGCTATGAAATTTAACAAGAGCGTTGTAGTTTTTTCATTAGTGTGTTATGTTTGATTAAGAATTTTATGAACAATTTTATGTTTCTAACAGACAATTATTTGCTATTCGACTTTCTTAACATATTAACTTACTTTGTCTTTCATATTTATGTAAAAAAATGATAATATGTCGTTGCATGATTAGTTTGGGGTAGCTTTTAAAGGAGAGAGATATAATAATATATAAATTCTTTCTCTAGTTGTTTTACTATGGTTTTGTATTATTATTTTCAAAATCAACGAGTTTATTTCCAGCCTAGGTTTTTAATTTCATTTCTATACAGTGTTATAAAAATCTTCATCATATCATAAATATAATATAATAATAATAATATATATATATAAATCTCGTGTCACAATGTTTGTCCTCAATGGACTCCTAAACCACTCAACCGATTATAATAAAATTCAGTTCGATACAACTTGAGAGATAGGATAGTTTAAACATGTAGGTACCACGGGCGAAGCAGGGGCGTACCACTAGTATAATATATATTTTCCTATCTGTAATGTCAACATAGGTATTTGTATTATCCTACTAATATAATAAAGTTTTTAATAAAATAAATAAATAAAAAAAAAAAAATATTATAAATACGAATTTTGAGAGGATGTGTGTGTGTGTGTGTGTGTTTTTGTTACTCTTTCATGCAAATTCTACTGAACCGATTACAATAAAATTTAGCACACATATAGAGGGTAACTTGGATTAACACATAGGATAGGTTTTATCCCGGAATTCCCATGGGAACGGCGACTATGCGGATTTTTCTTTAAAAACGAGGGCGAAGCCGCGGGCGGAAAGCTAGTAAATATAAATTTTATTAATTAAATATTGAATTAAATTTTTGTTATTCTAAAAATAAATCAAAATCGACTCATCCGTTTTTCATAAACAAAAACGTACCTACTTTATAAATTACTGAGATAACTCTTCTCGGCCGAACACGGGCATAAGGCTATAAATTATAAACGCTCTATTATTTTCTAATGCCGTTACATTTCTGTTAATTAATCGAATGAAAATGAAACCTTATTTGCGATACTGGGTCTAACTGTCAGTGATTTTCCAATTATCTTACTTCTCTTTCTTTCCTATAAATAAGAAAAGGACGCAAACATCTCTTTTTATAGATGCATTCATAGTACTTCGAAAACTTCCATAAAAATAGTTTCGCTCTATATACATAGAAATTTTAGCATTTTTCTGTTTGTTTTTTCACAAGTTTAATATTTTTGAAGTTTCAAATTTTTCAAGGCATGAGTATGTGTTATGTAACATTTCCACGCTCGCTACAAATAATTAAAAAGACCGGAATAAATAAAACAAGAAATAAATCGCGTTAAAAATCCTCTACAACTTTTAAACATCCAAGTTAAGCCGGCTATTCACGTACCTGCAGCAGGGGCAATATTGGAATTGCGCCCTTAATTGTGATGTGTATAGGCAAGCAGGGGCAATTTAGAGAACAACTGAAATTGCTCCAATCGCCGTGCAACCGAGATTGTTGCAATATTGCCCCTGTGACAGGTACATGAGTATCCCGCTTAAACTAACCTAACCAAGATGCATACTTTTCTCCACACACATAATTACATCAAACTCGGTCCAGCAGTTACATAGCTATCACAGACAGACAAACAAAACGTAACGTTTCAATATTACAATGTTTAACCCACTGTTGTAGCGGTTTTACTTTCGTTGACCTAAAGTTTGCTTTCACATCGGAATGTGTCTGTGTTTCAATTTCGGATTCAAATGTTTGGTTTAATGTGTTTTTCAAGATTAAATTGTTTAATGGTATATAATATAGTACTAGTGGTCCGCCCCGGCTTCGCCCGTGGTATATATTTCGCAATAAAAGGTAGCCTATGTCCTTTCTCGGGTATCAAAATATCTCCATACCAAATTTCATGCAAATTGGTTCAGTAGTTTAGGCGTGATTGAGTAACAGACAGAGTTACTTTCGCATATACATATAGTAACTATTTAATGGCATATGGTGTTTGTTTCGACGTATTAAGTAAGTGATTAAGTTTATACGTTAAATTTAATAATTTATTATTATTAGAAAGATAAAAAAATATCTAAATACTAAGAAATTATATGAAAAACTAGATTTCCGCCCGCGGCTTCGCCCGCGTTTGCAAAGGAAAACCCGCATAGTTCCCGTTCCCGTGGGATTTTCGTTAATCCAAGTTACCCTCTATATGTGTGCTAAATTTCATTGTAATCGGTTCAGTAGTTTTTACGTGAAAGAGTAACAAACATCCATAGATCCATTCATCCATACAAACTTTCGCCTTTATAATATATATAAGATAAATCCTTGTTTTTGGCTTAAATATTATATTAGAATAAAAAATACAATTAATAACGGATATTTTTAGGAATAAATGTAACGGTATTGTTAACAAATATCAATCAAATATGACGATTATCGCAGATAAAAACACAAACTCTTACTTTACTTTGTAACATAATATGTACATATTTTTAAAACATCATTTTTCTAACAATAAGGTCATTGGCCTCAATACCGCCGAGCATGTGTGACGTCACATTACTCTTTCTTTTCTGTGGTCCCGTTAAAGGGCTCTGCCCCTGCAGTAGTCTGTACAAATTAGTCGGTAATTACCGATAACTTATTTATAGACCCGTCTTCAGCAATGAAAATGATGTCGCTTAATACCTCTCCCCAATTTGATGGAAGCATACAATGGATACATATTTGTTTATAATTTTTATTCTTCACAAAACTTTCCTTTATGCGTCAAAATATTTATATAATAATAGCCTTGTAGCAATGCATTTTTATCTAAATTAATAACATCATTATTTCAATTCCGTAGATATATGAAAAATAAATAAAATATGGATTTCATGGATTTGGAAAATCATTTCTTTGCAACACATTCGAATATTGTCAAAACAAATTATTCTTTGACATTGTCAATCGTTATGATACTGACGTTTGATCTCGACAAGATCTCGAAGGCCCTTCTCCCATCACGCTACCGGTATCCTACACGTCCGCGACTAGTATAGGTGGTCGTTTTTGCGTCGCGTTGCGCGCGTATCTCTTCGGAAGAAAGAAAAAAATTCTTATCATCATGTTGTAGTTCTCGTGCGGCTATAAAAACTCTACAATTTACTTATGTTTCTTTCAATATATGGATGAATCCAGTACTTCCTACTTTTACATCGTCACTGGAATCGCTCGACATAGCGTCCGTCTACAAAAACGAGGCACAATAATGATGAATTTAGTCATTTTTCAGTCGCTTAATATGCGAGCATCGGGCAGCGAGCAAATATCTAACTAGTATTCTACTCGAGTATCGTATTCTAGAAGTATCGAAATGGGAGAAGGGCCTTACGGTTTGTGTGGATTTGTAGATACGGTTGATAATATCGGAAACATTATATATTATTATAATTTTATAATAAATAGAAGATATTTCACACTTCCGATGCTATATTATGATTTAACGCAATATTTTTTTCTCTTATTTAATGTTATTGCAATTAAAATAAAATAAGCAAATAATGTTTTATTTTTAAGATGGTTTCAAAATCTTATTGAAAATGTTAAGAAGCCTCTTATATTATATTAAATAAATATTAAAATAGTGTACTGCTGTCTGCATTTATTCAGCCTAAATTATTGCATTCATATTCGATTAATTTCTTTTTGAACTTCTTAGGATAATAAAATTATACAGATGAATACAAATAAAATAAAACGATCCAATTACGAAATAAATTTATTAGAAAATTTTAATTTAACAGTTTATAATAGCGTAGTTGAAAATTTGGCTCAAAACCATCATCCCTCACCAACATAATAATTCTAGTAACTTGTTCATCTGTAAAATATAAAATTTATAGATAAATATTTATATTTAACACATAAATAATATTAACCGTGAACCGCTAAATCAATTGCATTGCATCCTTTGCTTATTAACTGTAATAAAATATACAATGATGCACATAATATAATATAATAATACAAGCTAAAAATACAAGTTATACAAATTATCCGTTCCGTCCTTAGTTTTAGTTCCGTCAGTTTCTATGATGTCTTAAAGATTTCTCAAAAGGCTTCGAATTGAGAGCTTTTGGAGCCCTATCTTGTCTTAGATTGTAGAGCTTTTGGAGTCTTTTGATTAGAATTTTATTGCACTTCACAAATAACAAAATATTACTAAACTAAAACTAATAGCTTTAACTATATAAAAACATAACGCAGATTGATATTTTCTTAGGATATTTGTTATCCAATAGATTTATAGGACTTTTAAGAACATAATTAAAAATTATCCTCTTGAAAACACACAATTTATATTTATTTTGATAGAAATATTATTTTCATGATTGATGATTGATGTCAAATGTCAAAAAAGTAAATAAAGAGGTTGCCATACATGGAATTTTGGATTCCATGAATATGTAATTAATAGAACATTAATTAAACGTTTGATATAAAAAATATCGAATTTGATTAAAATTAAATTAACTGCCATGTTTTTTTGTGAATAAAATTTGCTTTTTTTATATGCAATTGCAATTGTAATAATGCGAAAATTAATATAACTAATTTTAATTTACTATCTATTCCCTAAAACTAAGCTAAATTTCTGGGAAAAAGAACACTAAATTTTTTAGGTCTATACTATAGTTACTGATTGGTTACTGATAATCGTTAGTTACCGACCGATTTCGGTCGATATCGATGTCGATTAGGGTCGAGACTACGCCTACTGATTTCTTTGAAATTGAGATTTATTGTCCTTCATGGTAATTAAAATAACATTGTACCTATGTAAAAATTCGTTTGTTTGTTTTTTGTACACACGGAAGGCTTAAGTCCTTTGACCTGATGGTTGTGGATTTAATGTTAGATACTTATTTAGAAATATTTTCTGTATAGTTTCAAATTTGATTTTATCTGATTTTCATAGATAAACTTTGAAACTATGTCAAGAATTATTTATTTACTCAAAACATTATCTACTAACTACATACTTACTACGAAGTGGAATAATCTACTTCACTACATAGTATAAAACAAAGTCGCTTTCTCTGTCCCTATGTCCCTTTGTATGCTTAAATCTTTAAAACTACGCAACGGATGTTGATGCGGTTTTTTTTAATAGATAGAGCAATTCAAGAGGAAGGTTTTAGTATATAATTTATTAGGTTTTAAACAAAGCGGGCGAAGCCGCGGTTGGTAAGCTAGTACAACATAAAAAAATGAAAATTTAAAAACTAAATAATACATTTGACAATGACAATATTATCTCTTATTATTATCTATGTCCATTCAGAGACGGACAGAATATTTCTTTCATTGAATAGTTGTTGTAATAGTCATCGTTTATCATCATTACAATTGCACCTTTATGACGTTTAGAATAAGAACTATATTCCTGATACTATTGATCTTGGTTTATATTCTTGATAGACTTCCGCTTCAGTGAAAAAAGTTAAATTATATTGATAAATCAAAATACTAACATAGTATTTATCTACTGCAAATGACAAATGAAAACATCAAGAAACCTTTATTTAGCACCAAAAATATATTATAAAAGAATATAATTATTGTAGTTAGTTATATAGTATATTCTTGTTTTGATTTCACGCAAGTACGCATTTAGAAATAGAAGATTTTAACGGATTTTAAACGCCATATTTATCATAGAAAAAGTTATACACAAACATGATGATGATTATAATGAAAAAAGCATTATTATTTTCCAACAAACACATTGGCAGGAGTTCCAAGAGCTAAACTAAAGATTAACTACAATCGATATTTTCATACAAATATCTCAAGTAAAACCACGGTATACAACTAGACATTTGTCTAGTTGTATACCGTGGTCTGCTCTAGTAGCCTAGTGATAAAGCAGTGTTTTCACTAGACTTCCGAAATTAAAGTCATATTATCACTAGACGGTTATACGGTTTATAAATCTGGGTCGTTTAACAAGTTTTTCTTGTTGCAAAGTGTTACGTGAACATACTAATTCGCGAAAAGAGGTCATCATTTATAGTGAATACAATATCTATAATAATATTATAAAGCTGAAGAGTTTGTTTGTTTGAACGCGCTAAACTCAGGAACTACTGGTCCGATTTGAAAAATTCTTTCGGTGCTAGATAGCCCATTTATCGAGGAAGGCTATAGGCTAAATATCATCACGCTAAGACTAACAGGAGCGGAGCAATTCGACTGAAACCACGGGGAATAGTCTTTAATACAAGTGACTTGGTAACTTCGTAAAGATATCAGTGTCGCTTGCTATGTATGTATACACCTATTTTAGTTTAGGTTTAGTATGTTATTGAAAAATGAATTTAAATTTAAATTTGATGAAGAATATTTGTATGCACGTTCGATATAATTATAGAGATTTGTTAGGTGCTCTACCGTCGTACTAAATCTCATTAAAATCAGAGCAATCGTTTTTAAATAAGTCAGTAACATACGATTATTTATCCTGAAAATACTTATTTGTGAAATGTCGTTTTAAGGATTTATCGCTGTGCTTAAATTATTCATCCTTATTCGAGGATATTTTTTTAAGTGAAAGAGTTACAAACATGTATCGACCTCTCGTTTGTTTTCATAATATCGTTTCTCGATATTACGTATCCATTTTCTGTACGGGAAAGTAGAAAATTATATTTTTGATCTTCAACAAATAACAAACTAGAAATTAAAGACTTTTTAACGGAATTTAAACGCAATTTATTCATTATATTATTTTCCCGACGTTTCGAACACTTTACAGCGAGCGTGGTCACGGGGAGATAGAGGAGAATATAATGCCACTAATAAAAAACGAAATTAACGATACAAAATTTATATTTAATTTTTAATGATAATGAAAATCGAACTCTCCTACGTTACATTATTGAACTCAAACTCAAACTCAACATAAAATCTTGAAAATAAACTATAAATACAGTCTACTTCGAGGCCACTGAACGAATCATGTCCAGCAAATTAACCGAATAAACTCCAAAAGATTCTGGTTCGTTTTTTCATAACGGTTTTGTTCAATACTTCGTAACCATGGCAACTGGAATAGGGCACTAAGTGAAGTGACCTTTCATGAAAATATGTGATAAGAAGATATGTTATATGTTAAAATGAATCTATATCAATATTGTAAAAATGAAGAGTTTGTTTGAACACGCTAATCTATGAAACCACTGGTCTAATTTGAAAAATTCTTTCGATGTTAGATAGCCTATTTATTAAGGCTATTTATTAAGCTACGTGGGTAAAGCCGCGGGGTGCAGCTAGTATGACATGAGAGGAGGTAATAAAGAGAGTCAACTTTTATGAGTTCTACTCATCTTCTCTATGCATGCATCTTCTCTATTACTTCTAGTAGTAGAGAAGATGCATCTAAGAGAAATAATTAAATTACAATTACAGTATTTTATGTTGTTTCCATTTTTTAAATTATAAATGATTTTATTGAACATATTTTACACTGATTTTTTTTTTAAAAGCTGGTCTATAGTTTTCTTAACTTTAAAAGTCTCTATATTTTCTAAGTACTCGAATTCATAAAAAGTTATACAATAGCTGTAATATTATAGTAATTACAATAGCAGTCGTGTCGTGATATCGTTATCTTACAAAAGACATCAACGCGTGAAACGTTACGATAATATTTTATTTATTTAATATAGAGGTGAAATTTTTAGACATTTTAAAATATTACTGCTTGTGTGTGTTTAAGTAAAGTGTTACCCGTATTTTTAATCTTTCGTTTTGGTTATTCGCCAAAAAAAAGACATCTTTTGGTAAATGTCCAATAAAAATCTTCGCTTTCAAGATTTTTAAAGTTCAAAAAATATCAAAATTTCGTGAAAAGCATGGAGTAAAGACAATCATACTAATCGGTTACCTATCCATATACAGATTAGAATGGCATTTGTTTACCCTACATAAATACTGTCAAAATATAAATTACTAGATTTTCGGCTTGGCCCGCGTTTGCCAAGGAAAACCCGCATAGTTCCCGTTCCCGTGGGATTTTCGGGATAAAAACTATCCTATGTGTTAATCCAAGTTACCCTCTATATGTGTGCTAAATTTTATTGTAATCCATACATCCATACAAACTTTCGCATTTATAATATTAGTAGGATTATTTTAACAGAGAGCATAACATTTTATTTTCAAATATTCGTCAGTATTTTTCATCACTTAAAAAAAAACTTCAGTAGGTCTCCATTCATCTTTACTTCTTTGCTTAAATAAAGAATGAACTGAATATAAACGAAAAGGCTTTCTTACCGGTTTTTAAATAAATACTGCTTTCTGAACCGGTGTTATCTGAACTATACTTATAAATGCGAAAGTTACACTGTACGTGTATCGCCTAAAGAGCTGGTCTAATTTTGATAAAAGATAAATGGTACATTAGTTCATAAATTACTTGTTTATGACGTATGATATAAGTTTTAAATTAAAGTGATTATCAAAATCGTACAAATGTGGTCTAATTATACTTAAAATAAAATATTAATTTTTTAAGCAATTTCTTCAAATTTTTTTTAGCATAGTAAGAGCCAAATAAAAGTCTCAATTTATAAAATAATTTGGTAATTATGACATAAAAGATATTTGAAAAGAATTTATTTGTATCTTTATTTTTTAATAAAAAATAATATATAAATACTATTTTATACTTAACTCTATATTTACATAAAAAATTGCGAGTAATTGACTCTATAATCAACACGAAGGCAATAAAATATTTTAACTGTGGGTATTTGACAATGAAAGTCGCACATGCAACGGATATCCGGTTCGTTAAATGATAATCGATATCTCTCTATTTTACGATGTTAATTAATATCGCGATAAAATCGTACCGATTAGAAATTTGTATTATCTGTGCAAAAATGTAAGCTATCTGGGACATTGAAACGTAAGAAGATTAAAAAAGTAACTTTCGTTTTTTTTAATGTCTCTACATTCGTCCTAGTTTTTTTTTTTCTATTAAATCATTCATTAGTTTTTATAGTCACAGGTTCTGCTATTTCATACATACTCAAAAAAAATCAAACACATGATAAATATTACGTACTACTATTTTATACATCCTCAAAGGAGTTGTAATTGGACCAACTAACCTACTTTTTTCAGAAAAAAAAAATAAAAAAGTACCTCTCTCATACTCCTGGCCGGCAACAAACAAACAGTCCAAGACAATTAATAAAAACACAAAAAACATTTTCACATCACTCAACTTTGGCAAGCACTCGCGCGCTGTCATTTTTGACAGATGCAATTTTTTTTTATCAATTCTCAAAGTGACCAAGGCGCATATTTTACTTTTTTAATTCTATGACGCCGGCATAACTCCGACATGTCACGTTGTGGTGGTTTTTTTTTAATACGAGCGTACAATGTCACTGGCAGGAACCTACTAGCTTACTGACCAACTTTAAAAGTTGTAAAATAAGAAACACACACATTACTTGCTTCGTTCACAGCGAGAAAGTCGCTCGGTACTTTCTTCGCTGTTCGAAAGTGACCTTTAAATCTTTGAGTTTAAGGGTGAAAGCTGTTATCACGGATGTGTGTATGGAACTTTGTCGTTGTAAACGCACCTGTTTAGCGAGTGAACGGTGAAACGAGAAATTCTGAGACGATAGCACGTGCGAGCGAGACAGGTATACATTTCTTTTAATGACGACAAGTGTAGATTTATGACTGATTGTAAAAAAATTATAGTATTATAAAATAACTTATTTCATTCATATAATTTATCCATTTATTTTCTTGAATGCGTTTACATAGTTTTTTGTGTTTCCTATTTTTATTAAGTTTCAAAATTATAAAATGTATCTATTTCATTAATAATTACTCTACATCACAAATATTGCAATAGTGCTTAAAAATATTTACCTTTTATAATTTATCAAAACTTTATAAAATTTATGTATGTAATATTTAGGTCAACATATATTAAGCTCATCATAAACACATAGTAACATAAGAAATATTTACTTCAAGCACTTTAACTGATGACTCTATCTCCTTTTTATGTGACATAATTTTGAAAAATGCCATTGTTATCGTGTCCTTTTTTCTCTGATATAATAAAAATATGTGTGAAAGAGACAGACGATCGTACTGCAAGAACGGTAAAGATTCATAAAAAGCTTTTAAATATAGGTCGAGGAATTCCTTGCTTTTTTTTTAATTCTGACATCATTTTTAAACAAATTAAACCAATAGGTGCAGTGGTGGATATCGGTGTGACTGTAGTGGATTCGATATTGAAAATGATAAATATTAAGATTCTCAAATTCAAAAAAGATATTCATGTCAACTTTGACAAGCGTTTATGTAAAGTCCCTTTTTTAAAACACCGCATTGTTTTTTGTTCCATAAAATAAAATATTAAGATTTATGTAAAGTAAGTTGTAAACAGACGTTCAAGTTATCTAATAAAGTAAGTTATTAGCTATTGAACTTTATCTTATAAACATTTGATTAAAGAAATGTAGAGCGTCTACAATATTTATTTATTATTGGAAGTAAAACGTGAAATTAGAAATATGTGTACATTGTATTTTATTGACTAACTGATTTTAACTGACATTCTGGCTCTACTTTCTTTAAAACTACGTAATCTATACTAATATTATAAAGAGGAAAGGTTTGTAATTAGGTATGTATGTATGTATGTATGGTTTTCACGCATAAACTACTGGACTGATTTCAAAAATTCTTTCACACTTAGAAAGCTGCATCTTCACTGAGCATCATAGGCTATATTGCATTTTCAAAAAAATTAGAGATCCTTACCAAAAATGCAATAATGTAACCCAAGGTGTAAAAATTCCTTAATAAAAATTCTGTCATCGCATTCGCTGCGGAATCTATTCCTTGAAGTACGAAGATGGTTTTTATGAAAAAAAACGTAAATATGTAGGTACCACGGGCGAAGCCGGGGCGGACCGCTAGTGAATTATAATGCGTGTAAAATAATGTTTTTAATAGATAGAGTTGTTCTTGAGGAAGGTTTTAGTATATAGTAGGTTGTAGACAAAGCCGGCGAAGCCGCGGCCGGCGGAAAGTTGTTTGTGTATAAGAGAGATGTCACATCAAATCTTGATGGGTTATGCACGTAGAGCAGGTGAACTGTGGGATACTGTGGGATAATATGTGGATATTTATTTATTTATGCTTCATTGTACTATACATTTTACTTCAATACAATGACGGTTTGTCTTGTCGTTAGGTAGCGATGTCTTCCAGACAAACGTAAATTATAATATGTTTCCTGAAAAAAAAAGTAACGTAAATGTACCTTGGTGTTTTATTTATAGTTTTTATAAAGTATTGTCATATGATATATTACACTCCTTCATATGGTCTTAAAATTCTTTAAAAGTACAATCCTACATGCACCATCTGATAAAAAGGATCATCAAAAAGTCAAACATCTTCCAACCCTCCGTTTAATTAGACAATCGGTCATCTAAACCAACCGTGAAACTTTCGCTGAAGGTTACCGAGTTAATAGTGATGTGCTCAATGTGTCGATAAAACAATTTATCGATATGTTTTCTATCTTCTAATATGTGAAGATTGTGGGATCTAGACGATAGATGTTTGTTAATATTTCACACTTAAAGACAAAATATAATCCGGGTAGTGATGAGTAGTATTGACAATATATTTTGGTAATGAAAAAATAAAACAATACTTATTTACTCAATTTAATCTATTTAAAATGTATCTTATTTCACAATAGTAAATAGTGCTTAATTAATTCAGTGAAGAAGTTATTAAGGATGGTCGTATGAAATGCAAATAAAGGTTTACTAAAATTAAATTAAAACACCATTTTTGTTTGCTAAAATATTTTTATTTAATATATTCAATTACTGTATGTCACAATTATTCCTTGTTCCATCTCTAGAAGCAAAATAATCATGTGTTAAATATTCTTCTTCCTTCAAGAAACAAAATTACAACCATACGCTTTTCAACATAAATAACAGAATTGAAGTTTAACACACTTTCTAATTAATAAGCATCACATTTTATAGCATTTTCACAAAAAACAATAGATCGTAAATCTTATATATCGACACAAATTATCGACACTTGCCAGCACTAGCTGAACTATTATCGATGAAGCATTCCGACATGCCACACAATAGAAAGTTTATTTGTACTTTGAAGTGATGGGACCGTCAGCAAAAAACGATATGTACTTTTTATGTGTAATGTTTTTTCGTTATATTTTTACGTACCTACATAAGAAGTATCATAAAAATAAATTAAAAAAGATAATACCAATTGTGCTTGGTATGTAGAATCAAATATTAATTGAAAAATAAATAAAAACAATAAAGCGTTCTTGCTTCTAATATTTTTACCACCATGTCTCTTCTCTGTAAAACAAGTATCAAAAAGTATCTAAGTACATACAATATTTGTTAGAAATTCTTTTACAATCCTACTAATATTATAAATGCGAAAGTTTGTATGGATGTATGGATGTTTGTTACTCTTTCACGTAAAAACTACTGAACCGATTACAATGAAATTTAGCACATATATAGAGGGTAACTTGGATTAACACATAGGATAGTTTTTCAAACTCAAACAAACTCAAACATTTATTTATTCAATTAGACTACTATTTAGTAGCACTTTCGAATCGTCATTACATAAGTATTTTTAACATTTACCACCGATTCGGAAAGCAGTATCTATGGAGAAGAATCGGCAAGAAACTCCATAGTTGCTCTTTTAAAATCATGTCAATATTACATAATATGTAACTTATATCTAACTTATACATAATATATCATAATATGCCCAAGAACTGTCCTGTGGTTTTTACGCGACAACCCTCCATGGGTCTTTATCGTCCATATATTCCTGAATACTGTAGTACGCTCTCTGAACTAGTACATTTTTTATATAAGTTTTAAATTTAGAACTACTAAACTCTTTAATATTGAGAGGAATTCTATTGTATAAGCGTATACCTTGACCCATAAATGAATTTTTAACTTTAGCTAATCGGAAAAATGGCATTTCAATTCTATTCCTGTTCCTTGTGCCATAATCGTGTCTATCTCCTACTCTTGTGTGTTTTATCCCGGAAATCCCACGGGAACGGGAACTATGCGGGTTTTCCTTTGCAAACGCGGGCGAAGCCGCGGGCGGAAATGTAGTTATTAATAAAATTCTATATTCTTTAAGCCGATACAAACATATCAAAGGTTGTAAAAAATGCATTTTTTCATATATTTTTTTTGCTGCCACTACAAAACATAACAATGAAGTTTATATTGAGGTCGTGAGCATCTCATGCTGGAGGGCAGGTGTTATATTAGGTGATACTCGTAGTAGGGTTAAGCAACCTGTCGCCGGGGCGAGAAGTGGATGGGTGTGCGGTACTAAATATGGATATTATAGGTTTATTTGCATATTGTGAGGTTTATATGAAATATGTTAGTTTATAATATTATTGTTAAGCTAAACCTTATTCGGATCCACCTGAACACAATAAACTTCATTTTAATCGGTTGAACCGTTCCAATAATATCTACGCACGTACAAAAAAATGTGTTTTCAAAGATAATTTTAATATCACAACATTCTTGTAGTGGGAGTCGAACCCACGACCTTTCTCAATAGTAATTTCTAAACTGCGATACAAAATTGTCTCTTTTTTGTTCATCTACATAATACTCGAGAACAGCTCTACCGATTATGTTTCTAGATTTCTTCAATTCGTCCCTGTCAGAGTAAAAGTGTAACTATTGACACATCAAAAACGTCACAAATCAGCGAAGAAAATTAAAGTTCGCAGGGTCATCGAAATAAAAACGAAAGTCATAACTGATCCGAAATACAAAATGGACGCCCATAAAAATGATTGCGCGAATTAGCCAATGCTGAATGGCCGACAGTCGGCATGACAAGTCGGGGAAAGTGACTTTCACCTATAATCCGAGTAAAAGTGTTATTTGAACAATCTTATAGGTGTAACTTTCGAATCGGTTCAATGACCTGTGGCCCATGACGTGTTGAAGCAGGAGTTATTCCAGGATGACGATCTGACGTCTCTAAGAAGATGTGTCCTTTTCCCAGAAATGACTTCGACTTTAAGACTTTATAGTTACACGGAGGTTACCGTGACGTTTTAAAACAGTAGTAATATATAATTCTATACTGGAATTACTCCTGCTTTAAGATGCTTACCCACCTTTTTACTGACGTCTTAAAACAGGAGTAGATCTAGGGTGGAAAAGTTATTATGCGAAACGACAAAAAGTCCTATGTTCTTTCCACTCTGGAAATACTCCTGTTTTATGACGTCATAGTCACCTCCCTATGCGTGTGTCACATGCGCGAGTCAGTGTCAAAATCTTAGGAAGTATGAAAAATGTTTACATTCACGTAATTTTAAAAAGAGAGTAAGATGTAGTTTATTACATACAGACAACAAAAGTTGTAAAATAATACAATAACACGCCCATAAATAACCACGCATAAACTTTTTCGTGCACCAAAAATAGAAGCTAAGTATTCAGAATTTCCAAATCTTAGATTGTCTGTGTATATGCGTGCTTATGATTAATGCATATTATGGTTTACATTGGTTTAATCGCTGATTCGTAATACCGTTTCTTCCGAGTAAACTCATCAAGAAACAAAGATACAAAGTAATTTTATCCCACAGTTTATCTTTGATGATTCATAAAGTACAGTACCTACTTATTGCATAAGCAACACATTTGCAAGTTATGGTTCAAAGCTCGAAGGAGCTTAAAAGCTTGTCTACTCAGGAAACTTCTTCATGATGCTACATTCATTGCTCATGTGTCATGATAATATAAAAAAAAATAGTTTCTAAAATATTCTTGTTCAAAAAACGATCCAAAGGCGTCAGATAATAAAGAGCCTAGGCTCTTAATTAAACGGCTGATAAAGCTATATAAGCGACGTATGAATGTCATTACATTATTATATCACACAGCTTTAAAATACGGATCCCTTCCAGTGCTGTTTTGGACGACTTAACTGTTAACGACGACGTAACATAAAACTTTAGACAGGGTTTAACTTTAAGCGCGGGTTCTCTTTAATCTGGTTTTGTCGTACTTCACATAGACAACTATTAAAGTGACAGATCCCTGGTTTAAAGTTAGACTGTGTTTAAATTGTTTTGTGGTAATACCATAAATATTCGACCCATTGGTCCAATTTTAAACAGTCGCCAATTTTCCTTATTCTAATGACCTCTGTCGTGGATAGAATAACAATTAAATGCTTGTAACAGTTCCGTCTAGTGCGAACAGCTTAGAAATAATGATTTTAAGGTGTGTTTTAGTATAGTGGGTCGAAACGAGTCTAAAATTGTAAATAAGTTTTGATATCATACTGTTTTCTAGTCCTTTCCTACTTATCTGTTGAAGCAGCCCTGCCTGCAGAATTAAAAAAATTAATCTATACTAAGTAATATTATAAAGGTTGAATTTATATTTTAGGTTTTATGGCATTCAATTTATAATTATAAAGGTTGTTTGAACGCGCTAATCTCGGGAACTACTGGTCCGATTTGAAAAATTATTTCGGTGTTAGATAGTCCATTCATCGAGGAAGGCTATAGGCTATATATCACCGTCCCCGGAGAATAAAATGTTAACTGCAAAGACACAACTGTTCCGGAGAAATAAAAAACCGTTAATTGACTATAACTTGCCAAGCTAGGCTCAGAGGTAGCTAATTTATTAAATAACTTTAAGAGAACTGAAGATAATTAAAATTTAAAAAATTAGTAACAATTGACTGATATGTAAATTTACTAATACACATTTTATTCTCGTTCATATTGGACATATGCATTAATGGATAATATCCAATGAACTTTTATTCTGGGGGTTTTAAATTAAACAATATTAGAGTAATCAACTATCATTACATTAAAAAATGAAGACAATAAAAAGTAATATAAATCAGTCTTCCTGATCATCATCGTGATCATAATGTACATGGTCATACGAATGGCGCCAAAACATATTTTTACGAGAATAAAATGATAATAGGCGTTCGTCATTATTTCGCCGATTCGTTTTTCCGAGAATATTATTGGAATAACTATTATCACATTAAGAGTAAAGAAACTTTTTCACTATCATAATATTAACTTTATTTTCTATTACGAATATGTTCTGTAAAAAAGCAGTGAATATTATTGTATATGTATTATTGTATCTTAGTGGATTTCAGGAGAAAAATTACAAAAACATTGTATAGATGTATTTGGCTACGTAGGCTTCAAATATCGCATAACAATAAAACTATGATAATGACGATTATCATTTTATTCTCCGGGGACGGCGATATCATCACGCAAAAAGAGCAAAAGGAGCGAAGCACTGCGGGTAAAACCGCGGAGCACAGCTAGTATTAGTATAAATTATAATATCTGAAAATTTTAATGACAATTTTAAAATTTTCCAATTAATTTTCCTTACTTTATGTCTTTATAATTACCATTTATTTTAAAATCTTAGCTATTGTACAATACGTATTGTACGCATTTTTCAAAGTGAAGTCTATACTAACGCCATCTTTTAAAACTTCTAAGAACTACGTTCAAAGCGCAGTCACAGCAGTACACCATGTTATTGTGACCGTATGTTAACCAAATATTAAGTACATAAAAAATTATGTAAAAATTGTTTGAGAAAGTATATTTTTTAGTTGAGAAGAACTAGAACGAATGAATTTCTTTAATTCGTTTTATTTCTATTTCTAAAATGCAAAACAAATTTTAAATACATATTCAAATGTGCATCATGTATTAATATTGCTGAAATCTTTCAAAAAAGTACGCAGTCTTAGAGTACATATTGTTCTTTTGTCTATAGATATTCTTTCTGTAATTCTACATCAATTGTATGTAATCTCTACATAGTATTAAACAAAGTCACTTTCTTTGTCCCTATATCCCTACGTTTGCTTAAATCTTTAAAACTACGAAACAGATTTTGATGCGGTTTTTTGCAATAGATAGAGTAATTCTCGAGGAAGGTTTTAGTACATAATTAAGTAGATTTTAGAAAAAGCAAGCGAAGCTACGGGCGGAAAACTAGTCAAGTAAACATAACAAAATAAAAAAGACGTGTGGCACTCGGGGACTGCCGCGGTAAAGCTATTGCATGCTATGCCTTCAAGCCACACCTCCGCCCGTCGGAGTGGGGAGCGTGAGGTTTTTCGTTACGGAATTTCTCGGTTCAGTCCCCGCGCTGAAGGCCCGCGATAGAAGCTATGCAATAGCTTAATAAACTATGAGAAGTTTTCCTCATACATCACAATCTGAAACACTAGCATGTGAGAAATTCGCACATAACAATGACCTTGCTATTAATCTTCAATGAAAGCCTGACCTTAGATTTTCACTTATCCATTCCCGTGACTGCTTTCCCTGACTCGGGTTACAAAGATCAAACCGTGGTATCGATTTTCTTGTTGAAAAATTTATGCACGTGCCAAATATTATAATATTTGATTAATTAAAATAGAAATGATGAAAAAGATGGAAAAAAGCAGATGTGAATAAAATGACACACAAGTATGTAATTCATTTTTTACTAATTATTAAATCTATAGATATGCATTTTATAGAAATGAAGGTTTCAAATGTGTGTAAGTAAAAAATTATCACAGTGCATTTACCTAAATCAAACGAGCGAATGTTCATTCTAACAATTTTTTTTAGTGTAAATAGGTGTAGAGCATTTCGTTGTTCTTAGTGCGTTTGAAAAGATTCTATGCAATGTTCTAATACTGATAACAATAAAATACTGAAGAACTCTGAATACGAGTTTACGTTTACACTAAAAGATCACGAAAGAATGCTCTTGCTCTAGCACTATGTCAAATGCACCGTCAAATACTTTAAATTCTTTCTGAATAATCAGATCTTCTTCACCATATTTTATTCGCAAAAATAAGAGAACTATGCAATAACACATAATATAAAATACTAGGTTTCCGCCCGCGGCTTCGCCCGAGCAGTCAAAGAAAAACCCGCATAGTTCCCTTTCCCGTGGGATTTCCGGGATTGCGTCATTTTCCCGGGATAAAAAGTAGCCTATGTCCTTTCTCGGGTATCAAAATATCTCCATACCAAATTGACATGAAAATTCAGTAGTTTAAGAAACAGACAGACAGACAGAGTTACTTTCGCATTTATAATATTGTAAAATATTGTAAAATATTATATAGGAAAATAGATTAACAGTGCATTATATTTGAGTCGTGTCATTAGGAACTACACTGATAGAAATTACTATTGTTGTATTTTCATACATTTAAACCAAGCTATTCATACGTCATTTTCAATTTTTAATAAACTTTTGACGTTTCATCCAAAACTTTAAGCACACTGACATTTAAAAGTATAACTTTAAAACTTGTAGAAAGCCCATAACTTTCTCCAGAGAAATGCACGGTTTCTGCATATAATACGTGGCTGCAAACCTCCCGGTAGCGATGCCTAGGGTTGCCACTTGATACTTATTTATTCATTAAATTTTATTCATTAAAAATAAACAACGCATATGTAATTAATTATATATATATTTAGTACAAGCTGTTTGCCTCGGTTTCCTCTGTATTGACGACACATTACTCGTAGGGATGCTAACGCAATTTAAAACTTATTATATAACTCTATATTTTTAAGCCGCAATTATTTAAGCTTAATAATCTGAAGTTATATAATCTTAATCATGCCATTGTATTCAATATTAAAATTATCTTTGAAAAAACACATCAAAAGGAAAATCAAATATTAAAATGTGTATATTATTATGAAAAAAGGTTTTAACTTTGAATATATCCTAAAACAGTATTACGAGGCTTTTCTCATTTTTCATAAACTCACAAAAATTATAAATATTACAAAAATTTTCATGTTTTATCTACCTATGTGTCTTTCATTCACCCATTCTACTAAATTAAATTAAATTATACTTTTCTTCTATTAGACTGAATTCAATTGAATGCTCATTTTAATTAAATTTTCTTCACTATGGCAACCCTATCCATTGAGCTGCGTCACTCTCTCGTTGACTTTCCACATTATTTACTTGTATATGGTAATGTTTAGAGCCTCCCGTGAGTAATACTGGTTACACCCCATGTTTATTTATAAAAACAGGTTAGGTACGAATTAATTGAATGTAATGTGGGTTCCGTATGCGTTTTAATATTTATTAGACATATTTTTATATTTAAAACTAGCTTTCCACCCGCGGCATCGACCGCGCATTCAAAGAAAAACCCGCATAGTTCCCGTTCCCGTGGGATTTCCGGGATAAAACCTTTCCTATGTCCTGTCTCGGCTAACAAAATATCTCTATACCAAATTTCATGCAAATTGGTTCAGTAGTTAAGGCGTGACGTAACAGACAGACAGAGTTACTTTCGCATTTATAATATTAGTATAGTGAAATTTGAATTATTATTAAATTACGATGATATATCTCTATGTTTTATTTCAAAAGCCTAAATACAAAAATATAAACAGCTGAACCACGCGACTTCGTCTGTTCTTAAAAGTAATATTTTTTTAATGTGCAAATATTTTCTTTTGTCTGCTCCTATTGGTCGTAGCGTTAAGTTTTATAAATAATAACCGAGCCTTTTTTGGCAAATTTTCGAATTCGAATCAGTAGTTCCTGAGATCAACAAGTTCAACCACACAAACAAACTCATCTGCTTAGTAATATATATTAGTACTAGCTGTCCCGGCAAACGTTGTTCTATGTACCTTACTCTTCATCACTTAGGGGTATGAAAAATAGATGTTAGCCGATTCTCAGACCTAACCGATATGCACACAAAATTTCGTGAGAATCGGTCCAGCCGTTTTGGAGGAGTATGGTAACAAACACTGTGACAGGGGAATTTTATATATTAGATAGATTCCTTATGCATAATATCATGAACTCTATTTTAATGCTAATTGAAAACCGTGAGTTGGTTTATTATTATAATTCTATTATTCATTACACAATTAAGTAAAAAGGAATTGTATTAATAATGACTACCTAATCAAGTTAATAATATGCAACACATGACAATTTAAAATTTAAAAAAAACTCAACACTATTGTGTCCAAGCTTTTTCTTGTAAAAATGCATATTATATATTATTATAGTAATGCATAGTGTTAGTTATTGATCAAATTTTAATACCTAATTTCTATAATAAGTTTTTATATTCTATCGGCAGTTGTTATTTGTCCCTATGTCCCTATGTATGCTTAAATCCCACCAAAAACATAAATGTAAAAATTGGAGCCGAGTTCAATCGTTGACTTAATTTGCCAAAAAAAGAAATGAGATCTAAATGTGTGCCAAGTTCTGCAGACAGTCCAGAAATTTATTTACAAAGATGTATTAAGTTCTTAGGTTGACTGAAAACTCAATTGTTTTATTTTCCCTTAGAGAACAATGTTTATTCCAAAATATCTTTTTTAATTTGAATAATATAATTATTTTCACAAAGCAAACAACTAATGACCTATTGAACCCCATAATTTGATGAGGCTAGTTTTTAGAACCTCACAAAATATAAACAGTAGGTATGTAAAACTTGATATGTACCAAATTTGGTTTATTTAACTTAAATAATTTTCGAGTTATAAGGGGGTGAAAAGTGGCTCGAAATGGTTCGTGTAAATATACACACGGCTGCTGCTCGCCAGTTCTCTTCGCTTGAACTCGGCTTGACACACTGCCGCGTGTCTAGATCTATAAATCTACGCAACGGATTTTGATGCGATTTTTTTAATAGATAGAGTGATTCAAGAGGAAGGTTAGTATATAATTTTTTAGACAAAGCTGTCGAAGCCAGGGGCAGAAAGCTAGTAACGTTTAAGTACGTAATATGTCTACTGATATTTATGGATTCAGGGTAAAATAAAACTCAGTTTAAATAAAATGCCATTTACTCTTAAAATCTAAATAAAAATACAATCTTTCCGGTAACTGCATATATCACTTATTTTTATAACGTATACACCTTACCATATTATTTTAAAAGTACATTTCTCATAATTTTGCGTAAAAAATTTATTAATTGAGTATTGATTATAATATTAATCTACACATACAAAAAATAACCTTTCTAAAATTATAATTTATTATGACAATATGTATTTGATCTTTATGATAAAAAATAATTTTCTCCAGAATTTTAATACTTTTGTAGAAAAATAAACTCCAAGTAACAAAAAATTCAAAAAATACAAGCAAAATTACTCAAAACGTTTTATTACAAAATGCCTTATTAAAAATAAACCTAACCTAACTACTAATCATCGTCAATTCAACCCAAACCCATATTTAAGTCAAACTGACAATATTTAACCTTAAAATAACTTTCTTAATCTTTCTTACTCTTTTCCCTTTCTAACAATCTCTTTCTAACTTCTTCTGGATTATATCTCTTTCTGTAAACTCTTTTAACTCTTCTGATGGGATTAACATTTCTTCTTATATTCTTTTTAGCGTTACTGTTAGTTATAACTATTGGAACTCTTTCTTCTAAACGTAGACTCTTTCCTTTTCTTGTTGCATTCGTGAATAAGTCTTTTCTATCCCTTATCGTTGCGTCATAAAAGACTTTTCCGTTAACGATTGCTTTTTTAATATTTTCCGTTGTACTTAATATTCTGGGTGGTCGAACAAAAGTAGTTTCGCTAACTTCTAAACTTCCTTCATTAAGAACATCTTTTAATTCTTCCTTTGTCACTCTTTGTATTATTCCACGTCTTTCAGTTGGAAATCTATTTTTAAAGTTGAAATCCATAAAATCATTATCAACAGCTACTTTTTTGGATTCTAAATCTTGTTTTTGCGTATCTAAAATTCGCTTTCCACCGCGTTTTGAAGCTAGAAGTCGACCGATAGCTTCAATTTGTTTCTCTTCCGCTTCTAATGTTTTTAAATCGGCTGATTTTTCGCTTGAATTCGCGTCTTCTATATCAAACACTTCGATAGATCTTGTAAAATCATGTAGTTTATCATCTAAGCCTTTTATTTGTTCGTAATCATCTAAATTTTCGTTAACTTTAGATGATTCGAATATTGTGTTGTTTTTAAATTCAGCTTCTGTTGTACTTGTTGTTTCTGTTGTTGTACTCTCTGGTTTATATGTTGTTGTTGTTATGTTGTAATTGTCATAAAGATCAAGTTCGTCGATTTGTGAAATGTTTCTACGTTTTTCATTTCTGTGGTGATCTTCCATGGATCTACTCTCTATATTTAGTTCGTTTGTTGGTCTGTCTGTCCGTGTGTCTGGTTGTAAGGTTGTTGAACGAAAGTTGTATCGCTCTGTTGTTGGTGTTGTTTCGTTGAATCTAAAGTATGTTGTGTTTGGCGGTGGCTCTTTGTGTAAATATGCGATTGGCCAGTACCTGTAAGAAATAATTTACACATAGTAACTATTTTTACAACAATTTAGATTTTTTTTTAATTTGGTTAAGGTTGACATTGTATTTTTATAATATTTTTCTATAATTGTGATTTTATCAGTGCTGCTGTTAAATATAAATTGCGCTACTTAATTGCATAAAATGATCATTTTATAGAATTAAGTAGCGCAATTTATGATCATATTCATGATGAAAATGAAGATTTCGATCATCATAATATTAACGGTGTTGATGATGATAAAAATAAACACATTCCTGCCCCCATATAACGATCTTTAGTAGCAGTATTATTTCCAATATGGTTCCAAATTCCAATTTTCAGAAAATGGTCTTATACCATACTGTTTTAAGATATGGTACGAGGGCCTTAGTTAATATTAATATCTAATAAGTTACCTAGGAACACCAAGTCCAGCAGCTTGAGGCTCATCATCATAATGCACTGGGACCCAGTTACCAGACCCTCGTCGTGGAGGATTGTGTTCGTATTTTATGTGGGGACGAGATTCTGTTGGTACGCGGGTGTAGCCTTAAAACATTATTAAAAATGATATAATATTTTAATTAGTATGGTTTTTTATTCATTGATCATAACAATCGATGGAATAAAAGGAGAGGGTATAATTTTACCAGATTTTAGTTGTATTGGGTGTGATAACAGCATTTTGGGATATTTTTGAATTTCTTTTTTCTTTTCAAACATAATACTTAATGTGGCATTAAATATAGCAAAAAAATAAATAAACATCATAATCTTTGGAATAACGGTTAACAAGTTGGTATTGGTAGAATGTCATCATTTTATGTAAGAAAACTATGATCGATTTGTAATTTGCAAAATTTTGATATTTTCTGATTTAAGTCGATATTTATAAATATTATCAAGAAACTTTTTTGATACCTTAAATTAACTAAATTTATTGCGCAAGAATCATATTAAACCTCAAAAAATATTAAAACTATTGTTTCATTCATACCTGGTAAGGGATTCCCGTACTTATCATAATACGCTTGTGGTCCATTTTTGTATAAATCGTCCCAATATTTCCTATCTCCCTCTGGCAAGTATGGCCCGGGACGGACTCTGTCTGTTGGTTTGTTTGGCTGTCCATCTGGACGGGGACGAATCGCTTCTGTCGTAATTATAAAAATTTTGTTTTATAATATTAATTATTATTTGTGTATGATAAAATATTTTTATGTTTGTGTATTCGTTCATAAATTAATACAATTGTTCGATCATTTATTGACATTCACGTTTTATTATCGGTTTTACAAATTCTTAATATTTTCTGTTTAGATTATGTAAATGTACAACAAAATGAAAGAGTTTAAGTTTCTGTGGGGGTGACCAAGTTAGGTGTGAAAGGGATAAAAAACATACAGGCGTCATTCATTGTCATATTTTCTTGTTACACGTTGTACAAGTTGAAATACGCGTGCGTATGGTCGGTCTAGCTATGAACGGTTTTATGAATTTCCATACATATGACAAGCGAGACTGACGTACGCACTGATGGTCGGTCAAGCTCTGCAACCAGCCTTATGACATTTAATTCAGGTGACAATAAATTGTACAGACCCATAGAATAAATACGTTAAAATTATTTTTTCCATAGTTATAAAATTAAAAATAGTTTTATTTTCAGAAGCATTTTTCTTACCGCGATGTCCAAGCGATGGATGCGGTACATTGTGTTGGTGGTAGGGATAATATTTCTCGCTGCAAGGACGCCATTGCTCGTCTGATGGACCGACGTAACACCTGTGTTTCATTGTTATATTATTTACGGTTAAAGTTAATAATTAATAGACTTTTTTATAGTTGTCGAATTTTTTTATACCTGTATTAATTGTATTTGCCTTTTTATATTTCACAAGTTTTTGTTAATAAGTAGTGTATTTCATAATAAATGATAATATGGATGTCGTGTTTTATTTCTTTATCCTATCTAAATAAAGTATGTTTAATTGGAACTTGATGACTTCAAATTACTTATTTTTTGAATGATCACCTATCATTGTTAAGTATCAAAAACAAATATAAATAACCTATAGGTACATTTCGCCATGATTTATCCACACAATATTTTCCCATGAGATGGAGTTTCTTGCCGGTTCTTCTCCATAAATACTGCTTTCCGAATCGGTGGTAAATGTCAAAAATATGTTATGACGATTCGAAAGTGGAAAAATAAATGTTTGAGTTGGAATCGAACCCGCACTCCGACGAAGCTTGAACCATAAACCATTGAACCATTCACTAATTTCATCGATCTATACTCACCAAGGTTTTCTAAATCCTTCGCTATAACCGCATCTATGGGTCGGAGCACAGCAATAGTCCCATGAACCTGTAAAAGATAATCAAGACACATAATCAGTCTTGTATGTAAAGATAATTAAGAACTTTCTATTACCTACTGAATCAATTAAAATGTAGTGATGTGCAATGAATTAAAACAAACAAACAAACAAAATAATATCCCTGAAATGAGAGCAGTGCAAATGTTACAACAACCTACTGTACTGTTGATATCCTATTTTTGTTTATGAAAAAAAAACACCATAAACTTTTTCCCGCCAAAAGCTATTAATTTTTCACTAAAACTCACCAATCTCTCCCCCCTCAGGTTCACACGCCCAGTGTCCTGCGACCCGGTTTTGCTCGCAAGTAGTTCCACGTCGGCAAGGAAAACCAGATACAGTGTAGTGACGCCATGATGATGATGGTACTATTGTAGAAAGTGAAATAAAATACAAGACATTAAGCTCCACAAAATAATTATTTTTAACATAAACTAAACCGCTGGCAAGTTGAACTACACCAAATAATTTATTATAAGGAAAAACGGTTAACCATGCCATTCAAATATGATTAAATTAATATATCGATAATAGTAGTGTCCTGATGAAAATTTTATAAAAATCTTATAAATAAAATTCCACTATCACAATGTTAGTTACCATACTCCTCCAAAACGGCTGGACCGATTCTCATGAAATTTTGTGAGCATATCGGGTAGGTCTGAGAATCGGCTAACATCTATTTTTCATACCCATATATGATGAAGAGTAAGGCAGAACAACGTTTGCCGGGACAGCTAGTGATATTATAATAAACAGTAATAAAATAAATAGTAACAAGCAAAAAAATGTGCCTCCTCAATTTATTGAAGTTATAATAAAAAAAATGTGTGTATGTGTCAGTGTGTGTATTTGTGTGTGTGTGTGTGTGTGTGTGTGTGTGTGTTAATTTGAACACCTATTTATATTATAAGTTTTTTTATATCATAAGTTCATTCATTGTTCATCATTTATATCATAAGTTATTTGAACCATGTAACAAACTGTATTTATGTGCATGTACAATAAAGATTAAAGAGTATTCATTCATTCATTCATTATTTACAAAAATATAGAAAAATACAACACTTACTCAATTCATCACTGCCTCCAACCAAATTAGGCCTCGTTGGTTTAACATACGGCCTTTCTATTGGCCTATAACTTGGTTTCTCCGGCAAATAACCAGGTTTGGTTTCATAACCCGGTCTAAAACCAGGTTCATACGGTTTATACGGTTTACGTATAGGTTTGTACGGTTCTGGTACCGGTTTGTAACTAGGCTTATAATCAAAATCTGGATAAGGTTTTGGACCAGTTTCTATAGGCCCAGTTGGACCTATAGGTCGTATTGGTCTTACAGGTTCGTGTTCTGGTCGTATAGGTCCAGACGGTTCATACGAACTGGGTACGTAAGGTCCGGTTGGACCACTAGGACCACTATCAGGTAAATAACTGGGTCCGTAGCTAGGTTTATTTGAACCTGACATAGGACCACTAGGACCACTGTCAGGTAAATAGCTAGGTCCATAGCTAGGTTTATTAGGACCACTATCAGGTATATAGCTAGGTCCATAGCTAGGTTTATTTGGACCACTTGGACCACTATCGGGTATATAGCTAGGTCCATAACTAGGCTTATTTGGACCACTTGGACCACTATCGGGTATATAACTAGGGATAGGTTCATAGATAGGTTTGTAACCAGATTCTATGGGTTTAGATGGGCCAGATGGGTAACTAGGACCGCTCGGTCCTGTTATGTATGTGTCTGAAATCAAAATTACTTTAAATTAATTTAATTACTGATATTATTATAGCAATATTTATTATCTTTACGAAAAATTTACTTTTGTTATCTTAAACCAAATTGCAAGTTCCCTTTAGAAAGACATCATGCCATAAAAACTTAACTCTTCAATAAAATGAAACCCACAGTAAACGTCATAACTTATTTTTATAAAAAAAAAAAATTGTACACCTTGTTGTATATTAATTTAAACAAAACACAACAAAAGGTAACAAATAACTAACTTATTTTTATAAAAAATAAATGTGCATTTAGAGACTATTGGTGGGGCGAGAAATCAAGAGAAATATAATATAAGATTAAAAAAATATGTATTCTAAAGGATTAAAACTTACCAGGCGCTGAAGGTGGATCAGGTCGAGTTCCTGGATAATGTTCTTCTATTGTAGGATTTAGCGGATGTGGTATTTCAAAATTTGGTACTCTTGAAAAAATATATAATAAAAATATTATTAATCCGTCAATTTTTGTCTAAGTTTGAGAAAAATCTAAATTTGATGATCTATATGTGCATAACAATAGATATTTCGAAAAGTTTTTCACACTTATCTCAGAAATCACTCGACCAATTTGAATGCGATTTCATCAAGATGAATTACAAATTACCAATTTATATTTTAAAACTTCACAAAGTCCGTTTCAATACAATCAATGAATCACAAACATAAATAAACAAATATAGAAAACCAACAAAAAATAAATAAAACAACACTCACTCATGCTGTCCATAAACTTTTCGCCAACATTGACCATTGAATAGATCAAATGCGAACAACAGATCGTCTGAAGAAGGAATATAATCGACGCCTCTTTGTAAGTCAAATAGACGTATTTCTGATAATAAGCAATTGTCTGTGTCCGGGGGTGCGTTGGCACTAAAAGAAAATAATAATAATAATATATGACTTTAAATAAATAATAAATATACCAATGTTAAAGAGAAAGAAGAATTAAAATACTTACAATAATAAAATTTGAGAGAAGAGAGAATTAAGAAGAAATAAAATGATGGGCCCAAGTTTATTACTTAATAAAACTATTAGTTGTAAAAAATAACTAGCAATAAACTTATGAATAAACCTTAACATAGAAAAATACAACAACAATCTAAGACACTTAAAACAAAAAGTGTATTATAAGAAAAACTCATCAAAATAAAAAATAACAGTCACTTGTTTAAGCCAAAAGTGTAATAAAAGGTAAAAAGAGCGCGTGTGCCGATGTATCAGAAGTGAAATTTCTCTTCAAAAGATTAATTTTGATTCCACTTCAAATGAACTGACTTGTGTTAATAAACAAAGTATACTAAAAGATAATAATAATACAGTAAATAAAAAATACTCACGTAAAAGAAAAACTCAAACACCTAAACGGTGCATCAGTACACGCTTTCCCGCACGCTCTATCGTCTCTCACTCGCGCTTGCCCGCGGATTGCGCTGTGTGTTAACTTGGCTGAGTTGTCGTATTGTAGGTAGCATTCTATAACGTTGTGTATAGGTTTTTTGTTAAAAAATAACTTTGAAATTTGTATAAATAGTGGTAATTGATTTTATTGTATGTAAAAATGAAGGAAATAATAGAATAAAGTATTTGTACCGGTTTTAAGACCGAATTATATAGTTGAATTGCATAATTAGGAATGGGTTTACTCAAGGATCTATATAAGGTCATATAGTAATAGACTGTGTTGTCGTATTACAAGAAGCATTCTATAAGGTTATACATGAGTTTTTGGTGAGAAAATAACCTTTTAAATCGTAAAAGTATGGAAATTGATTTTAGTGTGTGTAAAAATAGAATGAAATAGATAAAAGAGCATTTACATTGTTATTTTAGATTGAATAATAGAATAATTAGGAATGGGGTTACTCAAGGGTCTATATTCGGTCACATTGTATAAATACGTATTTTAATTTACTCTATTATCAAAAAAATAATTAAAATCTTTACAGTTACAATAATAACAATAAACAAATCTAGATATTTTTCTGAAATTTGGCATTTTTTTCATATTATATATTTAAAAAGTCCTTACGTGCGTCCTTATGCTGTACATCATCATACAGCGCCGGTTCACATCCCCTTCCATAATTACCACGAGCATATAGCTCATGGGCTGCAGCATGTAGACCACCTCCAACACCCCCAACACCCTCCGGGTCTAGGGATGTTGGTGGTGATGATGTGAGGATACAGTTCGCTAGGTCATCACCTATTGTTGGTGCTTCGAATCTGAATAATGATATAATTATAATTTTAACTAACCGTATTATAAATCTATTAAAATGCGTTTAAAAAATCGTACAATTTCTTTTATGTAATTTAATTGAAGATTATTTTTATCTAAAAAACGAATAATACAATTCATCTGTAACAAACACATTTCTTTTTTTATCAACTGAAAGAAATGAGCGCAGCAAATATGCGTTAAATTCAAATTCAAATTCAAAATTTTCATTATATTATTCAAATTCGATTTTACATCAGCAAAATGTGAGCATAAAAACTAACATTTAATTAACCAACAAAAGTCCCAAAACTAAAATTAGTTCACAAAAAAATAAAATACAATAAATCAATACATCACCTAAAGCTAAATCCCCTACAAAAGAAGGTATGAGCTCTGATACACTCCGCTTCACAAGCACCAAGTCCGCTCACAGTGAGCGCCGCTTTAGCCGCGGAGCCAGAAATGGCCGACCCGGAACGGACGTGCCAGAAACATTCTGTGGATTTGTCTTAACTCGTAGAAAAGTTTTAACTTGGGACTAAGTTACCAGAACATCGTCGTGGATCGCTTTTATACAATTTATATATATGGATGACTTTTTTATTACGCGAGTGTATTATATAATAAAAAGGAGCGTGTGTGCTGAGTCAGAAGTGAAACTTCTTTATCAAGATTCGATGAAACCAGAATGAAATTGAAATTTTACTCTCTTTATGTTTTCGTTTCTGAAGTACGCTATTGTTGGAAAGGGGAATATGTGAAACTAGTTGAGCCAATTAATATAGGAGGGCAAAATTAAATGTTATTTATAAACATAGAACCAATTTGTGACAAGAATAGAGTGCGTATAAATAATAAATATTTTAACCGGGTAAACAGAATCACGATGTCAGTCAGATCTTTGTACAACTACATGTATTTAGTCAGTCGGATCTTTGCACAACTACCTATATAGTCAGTCATATATTCCTTTACCATTTCAAATACGTCGTCAGTTATTTCTTCATGACTTACTTCGAGTAAGTCTACTTACCACTTTCCACCCAAGGTTTTGTGCTAACAGTATGGCAGCCTGAGTGCTGTGGCATCGCGTATACATCGGAGCCACTATCAGCTGACATCTGTAGAGCTTTGTAAGGTCGCTCGCTGAGGAAACAGTTGTCTGATGATGGACTGGAGTACCTGTGGAGTTTGTTTAAATGTCAATTAATAATTAATAGTGAGCCATGCTAAACAGGATTTTTAGTTGAAAACAATAAAACTGAATAGCTTTTACATTGTATATCACCGCAAAGCAGTTACTTATTCATTATTTTTTAAGGTTAATGTTATACTGCTATAATCGAAAACTTTGTAATGTTTATTTTTGATTAATATAATCAATAAATGATTTTTTTATGATATTTTGTTTCATTTTACCAATTCAAACCTCTAATAATAATATAAATGTGACAAAGAAATATCCGTCAATCTATTTTTTAATCGTACTTAACAAACCCACTCTTGTAACTATACGAGGTACACTTTGAACAAATAAATAAAACCCACTAACTTGACGACGAGACACACTTTGAACAAATAAATAATAAACATTTCAGTCTGTGTATGTAAATGTGCAGACACACAAACTCACTCGTATCTATACGAGACACACTGAACAAATAAATGATAAACATTTCAGTCTGTGTACATGTGCAGACACAAACTCACTTGTAGCTCTACGAAACACACTGAGCAAATAAATATGTAATAGTTTTTTTTTAATAACTCCAGCCCCCGGAATCACAGACACAATAGAAAATCATTATTCTATTGTGTCGTGGTCAGATCGGGCCGCTCGGGGCTCAATTGGTTAATCTGAAAAAAAAATGTTGTGTGGTTTTATGAAACCACGGTAAAAGTGAAATTTTTTTTCACACTATAGACATTTAACTAAAAATTATCGTATTTGTACGATAATTATCGTACGTATCGTGCATCACGCGACATGCGCTACACAGACCAAAAAGTTTGAGACGATGTAATAAAAGTTTCACTTTAAAAAAACTCACTTGTAACTATAGGAGACACACTTGAACTCTCTCTCCGCGAAGCACGCCGCCTCGCATTCGAGCACGCTCCGCGCGGACAGCGAGCGGCGAACCGCGCCCGCCGACAGCGACATGCCCGCGCTGCGACGGGACGAACAGTCTACGGGGTTTGTGTTTATAGATAGATAAAAATAAAATTGAGGAGTTAATAAAATTGGAGTATACAGAGTGTCCCACTGTTGGTATACTAAGCTCAAAGGAAGTTATAGTTTTGCATACGCTGAGAACGTTAAAAATACTTATAAAATTCCAGACGCATTTTTTTTTCAAATAGATGAATCCTTAAAATTCTATGTGTATACCTATAACAAGCAACCCGCCAAATTTTGCCACCAGCACGTGAGCTATCGTTTAAGATTATGTTTTCATAGACAAAATGCTCACATTAGAGAAGCGGTATATACCGGCTGCACGAAGCTAGAGGAGAAAACATGAATTTTCAGGAAAAATTTAGCAAAAAATTTTTGACGTAATTTTGTTGTTTAAGTATTTTTTACGTGAAGTGTATGCAAAACTACAAGTTCCTTCAGTAATGTCAAAATAACAAATTAAGTGCGTTTTTTTTTAATACCGCGTTGGTCGTAAACGACATGCCCGCGCTGCGACGGGACGAGCAGTCTACGGGGTTTGTTTTTGTGTTTTAGTAGGTACATATTTTGCATAAATAAATGGATAAATGGATAAAATTGACATTTCTATGTGCAAATAGATAAAATTGGACCAAAACTGCAGATATATACAATGAAATATATAAAAGTATATGCAAGTGTCAAAAAGGGTCGCGATAGACTTGCCTGCGCTGCGACAGGATAAGCAGACGGGATGTTATTACTAATTTAAAATGTTATTCATTGGAAAAATAAATAAAATTGAAATAAATAAACGCCATGTGCTTAATGATATACGATAAAACTTTACCTACGCGTATTAGGCAGAATTTTCTAATACAAGACTTTGAATATTACTGCACTAAATAAAGTGTAAATTGCAATTAAAGCCACTCGCCGATTTTCGAAAATATTTGCAGTTTAGTAAGTGATATTTAAGTACAAATAACTACAGTTTAATTCTGTATTGAGCAAATTCGACTGTATCAGATTATATGTTTGACACATAAAAAGGTATTTTATAAGTTACACAACGTTTAAAATATGGTATAAAATATTATTTTCACTCACCTTTCACCTCATCCCCATCATCGATCCTGCCAATCTCATCCCACCTACTCCAACTTTCCCCCGAGGAATTCCACCTGCCCTTCTTCCACCCATAACCATATCCCTGATCCTGCCCTTTTCCTAAACTTTGGTAATCGAAGTGCCCTTTTCCTAAACTTTGGTAATCAAAGTCAGTATTTGTTCCATGTTTAACCCCATAGTACTTTGTATCAGCAAGCCCCCAGTGACTATAGGACTTGTGGTTTTGATTATTGTAATGTGAATCGTGATGGCTATAGTGATTGTATGGTCTGGACGTTTCTTTCTCGTCGCTTCTGCTTATTCCTATTAAATATTATTAATGTATGGTAAATCAAATTCTATTATTTCAAGTGAATCAAATAAAAATGTTCCTTTTTCTTTCCTTTTTTATTACTTTGTTATAGAGATATGTTATCACAATTGCTTCACTGTCCTTTATTTAACGGGTAAAAATTTAAGAGAAATTTTAGCATTGTTATTAAATATCGATAGTATGTATAAGTATATCTAGTATTCTAGAATTGTATCATCTTCTATTCGTAAAAAATAATGTCCTAAATTGTTAAATGAAAATAAAATCTGGTTTATTTATCATCAGAGCCATTAATTACTAAAGGTGAGGTTCGAATTAAAAAAACAGTTAAATTTAAAATAAATCACACAAATCATTCAATCAAAATACACCTTTATTCTTAAACTTACCAATCTGATACGGCACATAAAACTGGTCTTCATACCGCTTATGTTGAGTGTAGTGTTGTTTTTCATCATACCTATTGTACCCTCTATACCCAGCTTCATGCCAATCTACCCGTTCACTGCCCTTCGGCTTTGAGGATAAAAAACCAGAATGCAAGAGCCCTGGACCTCTGAGAGTTTCTGGGCAATTGGGTTCCAAACTATTCCGGTCAAGTTCGTAGAAATCGTAATCTTTGTCGTCTACGAAGTCGTGACGTATGTCAAACGCTTCGATAGGTTTGCTCATCAATTCGCAAAGTCCTTTGCCGCGAAATGTTGGGTCTAATCTGGAAGGAAATAATGTTTTTCAATTATTATTTGTACCAAATTGAAATAATATAATGTACTGTATAAATTGGTATTCTACTGATCGCCACTAAAACATTTTATCTTTTTTAAAACTGTAATTTTCAGCTCACTCTATTTGTTCTAAACTTAACGCTACTCGTATATTATGCATAAAATAATCAGTTTTAAAGCAACAAATAACATACTTATTCTTTCTGATCCTAATGATACTTTGGTAATTTTACATAGTAATATGCGTTATGCTTCGAGAGCTATCTCTACAATACACCAAGTTTAAACTCTTTTTTGACTAATATATGTATAGATATGCAATGAAACAACAAATCTTACCTATTCGGGAAATCATTAACAGAAGAATTATCAAAACAAGTGAGATAGTACAACGAGAGATCACAATGCGTAGCCTTGAGGGTGTCCCAATTATGGTGTTTATAGCATAGGTGTATGTAGGTCATATGGAAGCCGTCTTTATGCAAATTATTGCTATTACTCGTATAGTACAGGGCAGGATTTACTACTTGGTTTTACTAGAAATTCTTTTCCTAAAATAATATGTTATGCATATTTAGATGAATCTTAAAAGTATGCTAAAGAGTGTCTAAAAATATGACCAAATTATCATTTGTTTCCTGCTTGTAAATAAATTCTTTTCTCTATAAGTTATCTAGTTTTTACTAGGTTTTTTAATGATTAACTATGAGAATACATATTTTTAAATTTTCCTTAACCGTTGAACACCTTACCAACGTCTCTAAGGTAGTTATCATTTTATCTATCTAATGTGATTGTGGATAAAGTTTTAAGTGCAAAATTATTAATCTAACCATTATCAAAGGCCATATCATAAACCATAAGCAGGGAGCCATACTCCTTCCTGAATACGTATCTGCGCTCGCGCAAGGCTACAATACAATGCAGATGATTCCGTGCTGATTGCGCTGACCCGAGGTCGAACTGGTGGTAATTAATAGCTTAATTATTTATTAACGTAGTACGTTGGAGTAAAAATAGTGGATTTAGATGTACAAGGACAGAAGATTTTTGTATTGCATTTACATAGTTCTATGATTCGATATCTTAGTTCGCTGCCCTGTTATTAAGACATGCCAATTAATTTATGCATCTGTAGAAATTCTGATGATATGTGATTTTCATCAAACACCTCTGATATGGGTGGAACGATTTTAATGATTGTTGTGTATTCGGTAGGTATAAAAATAGTTCGCAAGTATTATTACACCCTAAATTTGGCGCATCGTAGCTTTTTTTAAATAATTTACATGGTCATACAAAGCTTTTCAGACAGTGAGTTGTATTCGTCGTCGTCGTTGGCCTGTACGTCTATTACAGACGGTTTATGTTGTATTATAAATTTATAAATGACAAAATTATACATTTTGAGAGACGGATACACTCTATTTATAAAATCCGCAACTGGGTAAAACAGAATAGATATGGAACTTTGTAGAGCTACAGATAGAGTACTATAAACTTAAAGCGCTATGTGTTAACATCTATACATATAATAAATCTGTAGAAGGGTCAATTTTGTACATTGAAAATATTGAAAAAATAACTAGCAGGGGGTGTTACTGGATCGATACCAAACCCAAATATGTGATTAAAAAAATTTTTGTCTGTCTGTCTGACTGTCTGTCTGTCTGTATGTGAAGACATCACGTGAAAACTACCGGTTCGATTTCAATGAAACTTGGTATAATTATACCTTATTATCCTGGGCGTAAAATAGGATACTTTTTATCCTGGAAAAATACGTAGAAAAAAAAATCTCAATTTTAAGTTATCCATAGACGTTGTTCTGTAGTAGGTACCGCGAACACACGTTGCGTATTATTATAGACCTAGCCGTATTTGGGTCCAATAGATATTTATAAGATGTCATTGTCCGACTTACTCAAAATGGAGAAATAAACCATCCACGCAAAGACCGACATCCGCGCGGACGGAGTCGCGGGCGGAAACTAGTTTATAATATTCAAATTCAAAATTACCATGTCAGAGATATATCTGTCTGTGGGATCTATCTGTTCAGATATAACAGTTTAAATTCTTTTAGTGTTTGCATTCTGATAGTAGATAAATAGTTACTAGTAAGATACAGATTTCTTAAATAGGTCAAATAATTTTTAAACTATCAAAAATAAACATTCATCCTAATAATTCCTAGTGTCAATAAGTCCTATTCTTTGAACATTTAAGGTGAGTTTTTTACTGGATTGAACTAGGAACTTACAAATATTCGTACGATACAATCTATTTTTTTAAACTACAGAGGAATAAGGAAATTAAAATTTAAACGACAATAAAATTTGTACAATCATTTTTTAACTAACTACTACAATTCTTGATTATTCCAAACCTATTAGAAACAAATACCAACCAATATCAAATCCGCATTCATACAAACATACATCAACCAAAATGATTCGGTCTACAGACCTTGAGGTTTAAAATTTTAATAACAATACGTGGTCACCAAAAATGCGAACTAGGAAACATGAACAATCGTGTGAACATGACGTGAGAGCATTACTTCATAAATGTTAATATTAGTACATTCTGTAGCATGAACAAGGTTCTTTTTTGCTTTAATGGCTCATTTCATGGTGTTTGTGAGATCTTGTAGCGATGTAAGAGGAGGTAATGATGTTTTTTTTTCACACACGGCACAATCTGATCCCATACTAAGCTTTCGCTTTTTTATGGAAACCAGATGGCTGATAAATATACATAATTATATAATTTTTAAATAAATATTTATATAGATAATTAACACCCAGACACAGAGCAAACATCTATGTTCATCACACAAATATTTGCCCCGGGTGGGAATCGAACCCACGATCTCTGTCTTGGAAGGCAGGGCCACTACCAACTAAGCCAACCGGTCAGTCAAACCTTTTTTTAAACCAAATTACCTTTTAGTTTGAGTATTTAGAACTCTTAAATTAAGATAATAATGAAAAGATACCCTAGATTCAAAAACCTGATGATGAAGAGTAAATTTTTTAATGAACACAATAATATAACGTTATGTCATCGTTTATGGACGTCTTTTTACCAACTTTTCAAATAATTATAACCCGACTGTACAAAATTTATTCGTTTTGTTGTTTGTAGGCTATTTTCTTTTCCAAGTCACATTATCAGGTTTTACTTCAGCTCTTATATTGTCTCTAATAATACTACTTCATGAAATCCTTGCTTGTCCAATATAGGAATACCCCAAGGCACTACATTAGGTCCACAACTTTACATTATTTACATCAATGAAAAATGAATACTCCAATCACATTACACACATGCAATACATTAACTACCATACATAAATAAATAATTACCTATAGTTAAAGCTCTCGCAATGAAATCGCCTCTCGGTAGCGCATTCCCGTCTACAGTCCTCCAGGCGTTCGCAATCAACTACCCTTCTCACGTGACTTCGTAGAGCTCTCCGACCTGCTAGTACACGGCGAAAACACGCTGAAATACACGAAAAATATATTAGAAACTTCTTTGATTGGAAATTGGTTCAAGAGTATTGAAACATCAGCATTATTATTAGAACGATGAAGGGCTAAGGTAGATGATCCACTCTACTGTCCAAATGAAGAGCAAATGTAAATAAGAATTATAACTTAAATTATTGGGTTTAACTTTTCATTGATTAAAAATTAAGATGAAAGACAAATTTGTAAGATTTTATAATCAACTTTACTGTTGAAGGAGTTAATGAGGTTGTTAGTTGTATATATAAGGTACTTAATTATATAAATAAAAAAAATAGTTGTCCTTCAGATCTATTATTTAATTAAAATGAAAATGTTAAAAGATATTATTATGTACTAGCTGTGCCCGCGACTTCGTCCGCGTGGAATAGTGACTGCATAGTAGTTACTACTTAACACACAATTATTGAGTAAACACGTCTTGAAACACGTACTATCATATACAACTAAATTATAAGTAGGTACTTACAGATTATTATGTAACAGTTAAGAAATAAAATAAATAATAACACAAAAGAACTGTTAGTAAAATTTATTACTAAACTGAGCTATAAAACTTAGGTACAGAAGAGTTCAAAATTTCCAGGATGTGGTTATTCTCCCGCTCCCATATCCTTCTACTTTCACAGACTTTCAACTTTTCCCTTTCACCCCTAGTAAATGGCAGAACCGATTTTGATCTTAACCATGTCTAATCATACCTATATATGTACATGTATCCTTTCGTTTGGTACTCCATTATACATATCAGTATACATTTGGATTATTTATCCCCACTATCACCCCTAAGGTGCCCTATATGTAATAAAAAGATTAACCGATTTTGATAAAACATGACTAATTGTAATTCACACGTCATTTGTAATGCCGCTTGAGTATATATTATATTTTGACCACATTCGATTATTTATTCCCACTTTAACCCCTATATCAAATAAATGGATGAACCGATTTTGATAAAATTTGACTTATTGTTTCTGACAGGTCGTCTTTTTTCATTTGATATATCACTTGGGTATAACAGACAGCATTCGTTTTTTTCATTCCCACTTTTACCCCTCTATATTATAGTAAATGGATGAACCGATTTTGAAAAAATTTGACTTATTGTTTCCGACAGGTCGTCTTTTTTCATTTGATATATCACTTGGGTATAACAGACAACATTCGTTTTTTTCATTCCCACTTTTACCCCTCTATATAATAAATGGATGAACCGATTTTGATTAAATATGCCTCATTATTCTTCTCACGTCAGGTCATTGAGTATATTTGATATTTATTTATTTATTCCCACTTTTACCCCTATATCAAATAAATGGATGAACCGATTTTGATAAAATTTGACTAATTGTTTCTGACATGTCGTCTATTTTCATTTGATATATCACTTGGGTATAACCGACAACATTCGTTTTTTTCATTCCCACTTACCCCTATATATAATAAACAACTAATGTAACAAAAAAAACGCATCTCATTCGTATTACCCGTTAGCGAGCTACGGTGGCACAGACAGACATGTAAACACACATAGCGGACATAACACCCCTCTTTTTGCGTCGGGGGTTAAAAATATAATACCTACGACATAATTTCAAAGACCTTTTATATAGAAAATTTACCTAGAAGTAACCATAATGCTATTTGTGCAGGTTTTAGACTTATGAGCAAAAATCTAAATAAAGGTCCTTTGACCCCCCTACTACCCCCTCAGCATAACCACCCCCCCCACGCTTGGGGACTTTCGATATGATCATCTGGACATGTCAAGGAATAACTTTAGCGTATAATTTACGTAATAAAGTAATTCATGTATAGAATGCCTTAGTAAATGTTCGCTGTGATTACTTAAATGGTCATAACTTTTTTATTTATGAACCGATTGACATGAAATAAACACTAAATGTTAAATGAAGCTTACCACAATATATTAGTGAAAACCGCATCTAAATCGGATAAGCCGTTTCTGAGATTAGCGTGTTCAAACATACAGACAAACAGACAAACCGACAAACAGACAAACAGACAAAAATTTTTTTAACTACAGTTTTGGGTTCAGGATCGATATAATAATAACACCTGCTATTTTTTTTTTAAATATTTTCATTGTACAGACATCACTTTTCTACAATTTTATTATATGTATTGATATGGAATTTTAGAGGTAATGAGTCATTTTCAAAACTCTACTTCTATGTAAATTCCAACTATTTGATGCTACATAATAAAGATGACATCATCCCAACCCAAAATGACTTTGATTTACTGTATCCTGACGGCACACAAAAACTTATAATAGTTGCAAATGGGTCATTAATTACGGTATAAAAAATGACCCACTGACTCATTTATTTCCTCTTTGTAAGAACCTTTTATAAGAGAATATAATATATTATATACGTAATTATTTTTATGTATGTACTAGTAGTAGTTTAATTTGGCTTTGAAGGATAGACCCAGCTAAAATACATCGCTTCTTTTTAACAGTAATAATGTAGCTTTCTAGTGAAATAATAATAAAAAAGACGTGTGGCACTCGGGGACTGCCGCGGTAAAGCGATTGCATAGCATGCCTTCAAGCCACACCTCCGCCCGAGTGGGGAGCGTGAGGTTTTTCGTTACGGAATTTCTCGATTCGGTCCCCGCGCTCAAGGCCCGCGATAGAAGCTATGCAATAGCTTAAAAATATTTTTTTTTTATCGTAAACAGGAAAATAATCAAATTAAATATGTACTAGCTGCATGAATTCGTACCTATACACTATAATAATTGTAAAAGTGTAATATAGTGTGAACACAGGCTCCTGAAAAACGCTTAATTTATAATGGTGTAAAAAATAAATGATTTATTTACCTACTTGTTAACTTTCTACTGTCCATAACATATGTATATAACCAAGAAGCGCACCTCAGGGTCCCAAGACACAAGTATTTCACTTAGTTTGGGACCCACTGTCGTACATTAATTATTGTAAAACATAAAAAGGACAAATAAATTTATTTCATTTCTTTTTTTTTTCATTTATTTCATTTAAAAAATGCGGCTTCGACCCAAAACTTCAACAGAAAACCGATGTGCTAATTCAGACCACAATTTATCTCTATGTCAAATATCATCTAGATCCGATAAGCCGTTATGAGTGTAAGGGTAGTAATTTAAACATCTTAATTTTATCGTTTCTATAAACTTTAGCGTTTTAATACAAAGTAGTAGTATAGTTTAACAATCATACATAGCAGTCTTATAAAGTAATCTTAAAATTAGATTTAAGGACTTTTAACAAGTGATAACTGCGTTAAAAACAACCGACTTCAAACTTGCTCTTGCAACATTTACAGACAAAAATGCTCATAAAATAAAAACTACTGGGCCTATCCGAATAAAATTTTTATGGGACCAATTCGACACCATCCCGCGTCGAACAAAAAAAGAATCACGTAAATCGGTTCAGAAACCTCGGAGTAATCGGTGTACATACATAAAAAAAAACATACCGGCCGAATTGATAACCTCCGCCTTTTTTTGAAGTCGGTTGAAAAGGGTCGACATATGTTAAGAATAAATATTGTATTGCTTGTTTTGATGATACTATAAATATTTATAGTTTAACTTTTAGATGTGGAAAAATCAACCCTTATATAAGTAACCCGTATTAAAATTTGTTACATTTTTATTGCACACTAGCTGTTCTCCGCGGTTTTACCCGCAGTACTCCGCTTCTGTTGGTCTAAACGTGATGATATAGCCTATAACCTTCCTCGATAAATGGGCTATCTAACACCGAAATAATTTTTCAAATCGGACCAGTAGTTCCCGAGATTAACGCATTCAAACAAACAAACTCTTCAGCTTTATAATATTAGTATAGATTTGATCATTTTTGTTTTTAGAATGCATTTTCCATAGAGATATCAACATGTGAGGTATTAACTTATTTTTATAAAAAAAGAGTTTGACGAGTCTGTTTTATTGTTTAGGGCCAGGAAGCGGGGTTTCAAGAACTTTTTAACACAAAAATGAGAAAAAGGTCGGCTAATAAATAACGTAACAAAACATAATATTATGGCATCTTAATGAAAGCGCATCTCTACGGTCAATTATTCAAATTCATTTTTTTTGTTTTGTATAATATGTCTTGTTTTTTATAACTATGTGTACGGCGACTTATGTACAACCTATAAAAGTTTATTAATTTAATATGCACTAGCGGTCCGCCCCGGCTTCGCCCGTGGTAAATATTTCGCAATAAAAGGTAGCCTATGTTCTTTATCAGGGTCTAAAGATTGTCTGTGCCAAATTTCATCAAAATCGGTCCAGTAGTTTATGCGTGAAAACTATAATACATACATACATAATTACAAACCTTTCCTCTTTATAATATTATTAGTAAGTATAGATATAGTATTAAGTTATTTCCACGTATTTACATAGTGATGAAAATGAAAATCTTTATTGAAAAAGTATTAAAATAACACAGTTTATATATTTGGGGAAACTTAAACCTGTGTAAGCTTAGTGTGATATTAGTATGGATACCTATTATGATAAATGTACTACTAATTTTATAGCTATATTTACGGCAACTTCATTTATTTTTTATTTTCAACAACTTTAATTAGAAATCAGCAAGGTGTCAAAGATTGATTGATATGTTATTAGAATTCCGTGCTTTTTGCTACTCGTTGTTAGTATAATTTCAAATTTCAAATTACTTTTAAAAATTATATCTGGGGCCTTAGCCAAACGGCAAAACGCCAAGGAATAGAATACGCTATCGATAGAAATTGACATAAGCGTATGATGTTTTGCATAAGGATTCGGTCACCCTACCAACGACAACGACGACCACGAACAAAATTTTCATCCAGTCGCAATTAAATAAAATTGTGCAAAACACAATTAAAAATGAAATTTAAGAATTTCCTGTCGTATTGGTGTTTGGAAAAAAAAATTTTGAGATCAATGGATAAACAAACAGGTTTTTCATAGAAACGGTGGCTCCTAGAAAAAAATGTATTTAACCTTTTTTATAGATAATTAGATTATATACAATTTTGGTTCAGGTGATTGTATGATAAACTTACCGTCTCGGCGAAAATCGCAAAAAACCCTATTTCTTTTTATTAATTGACCTCGAATTTTTTTATTCCTGAGTACCAGAATGACGGGAGATTTTAATATTGATTTTGAACAAATTTCGGCAAGATTGGAACTTTGGTCGTGGTCGTCTGCGTCGTTGGTAGTGTGATCGAACCATTACCAAAATGTCATGAGCTTATGTCAATAATTAGCGTTAGCAGTTTCTATTCCATGGCGTTACGTACGTTTGTCTAAGGATGGTCTAAGGTCTAAGATGGTAAAAGAAAACGATATGTAAAGAATTGGTCAGGGCAATTCTTTACATATCGTTTTCTTTTATACGCGAAAATGTCTTTGGGGGCTTGTGTAATTGGGTACTTTGTGATAATGCTAAACTTTATTTCAATCATATGACATATCAAATCTTATCGAATGCTTCCAAAAACCCGTCACCAAAACTTAATCAACTTATCCAATTTAATAAAATTGCTTCTAAAATACTAATCTCAACAATTCGTAAAGACACTTTGGCATGAGACACATTAGATTTTCTCTGTTAAAAACTATTAGTTACAATTTAAAAGAAAATATTCATTAGTAAAAAAATCCAAAATAAACAAGAGTCTTATACATAAGTATCCTAAGCTATATTATCTCTTCTGCAACAATATAATAAAAAAACACATACTTGGTGCATTCTCCACAAGAATAACGCGAGATCCAATCACAGTAGCGAACAGACAGACAAAAAACACCACACATACATTCATTTTTATTGCACAAATTTGACATGTTACTACACTAACACTTCAAGCACTTATTTCCTTTAAAACACTTAATTTTAACTTATTTTTGTGTACATTGTTTGCATGTCTATACTATTCTGTCCCGTACATTTTGTGACTTAGTTTGTTTCGTTAATAGAAGTATTTTTTTATAATAATAATGCGATGTAGGTCAAATGTTACAATACATAAGAGCGACTGAACAGATTCGTTGTATCGCATAGGCTTATATGCCGGTGCATTATACGTGTTGGATTTGTGTGGATGTGCCTTTTTATTATATTTTTGTTGGTGAAAACGTATTTGTATTAACGCAGTTTAAGGTAGTTCTTATGAACAGTCTCCTTGCTTCGTCAAACATTTATAAATGAGCTATATTAGCATTGAAATTGGTGGAGTTCTTCAAAATTATCCGTGAAAATACATAACTAAAGCTCAAAATTTCAATTAACTATTTTAATAAGAATTTTTAGAAACTTCATTTATTTATATTGCGATAACATTGCGAATCTTTTTCTTTTCTAAAACTGTAAACAGAAATTAATCATACACATTTATTATATCGATAATAACTAAATAATTAGAACTGAAAGAATAGAATAAATTCGATCGCTCTGGCGGGTCTTGAGAGGCCGAGTTGGTCAGGCATCTGCCCCGGAATGGCGCGAAAGGATGCGGGTTCGTGTCCCGCCTCGTGATTGATTTTTTTCTATTCTTTATAGATTGATATTTATAAATTATCGATTTAACTATCAATCTCTACATCTGTTTATGCCTCATATTACCTTTTTATCGTAATATTCATAATACTTCAAAACAATATAACCAGGCATATCCACACAAAACCAACTCACACCTGATTACAAGAGATAACACGCGCGCCATGCTATTGTCTCTAAAAATTTTGACGATGCAAAAACCTCATGTATCCGACCATTGTATGTGTTATACGAATATTAATTGACAGAAACACGTTTTATTTTACTTTATTTAGAAGATAGAGTATTTGAATATTAAATATTAAAAAGGATAAAGTAAGGAAAATTGTCTGGAACTTGAAACCGCCCGCCCAATGAAGATGTAAGGAACTTACAAAAATATGTTAAAATATTATTTATTTGTATACTTTAGCATTATTGCCCAATGGACCGTCCTCTACAATTTATAGATTAAAAAAAACACGTATTAACGGTTAACGTAATAATTTTTTTTAGGTCTGAAGGATGAGAGTGCCATACTTATTTTTCCAGTTCTACTTGTTAAAATCTATACATACTAATATTATAAAGCTGCCCAGTTTGTTTGTTTGTTTGAACGCGCTAATCCCAGGAACTACTGGTCCGATTTGAAAAATTATTTCGGTGTTAGATAGCCCATTTATCGAGGAAGGCTATAGGCTATATAACCTGTGTATATAACGCTAAGACCAACAGGAGCGCGGAGCATATATGAGAGAATATGAGAGTGCCATATTTGTTAAAATTATACCCTATTTTTATTGCATCGATCGTTAGTTTAAGGATGAAATCTTTCTCTAATCGTCACAATATATAAAAATCATAACAGCATAAAATTTTACGAATCCGACATGAATGAAACATAAATAAAAAAAAAAGTGAAACTTCTTTATGACCTTATTTTTCAAAAAATAATTTACTATATGCAACTTTACAGAAATACGTCGAATCACGCGTGGTAGGGATAAGAAAAAGATGGCGCTTAACGGAAAAATGTCACGCGTAACGAAAAAATGTTACACTAAATTTTTTTCCAACCCCGAAGTTTCACTTCAATAAACATATAAATGACTTTCGAACACTTCTACATTGATTGCTCTTTAATTGATCTTTCAGTAATATAGGTCCAACACTTTTTGCTCTTTCCCAAACACATTCTTTCGCCTCAAATATTTTCACTAAATATGCTATGTTTAAACTAAAGAACCGAGCAAAAAATGTAAAATCACACCATGAAACTGAATCCCACTTATGTTTTTCTAGCATTGTGCATAATGGAAGGTCTAAGCAATTTGCCCTGAGCCTATACATAAATTGCTAAGATGCTTTGTGTGGTATATAAAGTAGATTTTAGGCGAATACGACTTTATCGCAAACTTGCAAGCATTCCTTATGAATCATTGGAAACATTATCAACATTTAAAATGTTGAATTTCTTATAATCAATTTGTAATTAGGTTAAAAATTAATCAGAAATTACGATAAAACTTACGCATAACAATCTGTTATTTTGTACAGATTTGTGTATAAAAAAGGTGTGTGCCGAGCACACGTGTCAGAAGTGAAACTTCTTTGGCAAGATTCAAAGATACCGAAACCGTCGCCTTACTCCATGACGTGACGGTATTTCCATGACGCGACCTGGAAATTTTACTCTCAACGCGCCTAAACAAGTTTCACTTCAAACATCTGTTTTACAAGCTTGGTTATTTTATATTGTTACCTTCGAACTAAGACTTGAAAATATTTATTAAAAATCGCCCTTTCCTCAACTTGCGCCTCAAGTAAAAGATTACAATCTAATATCTTTAATCTTTTTGTGTACGAAACTTATTGTTAACGTTATATCATATTGTGGCCACTTATATCTGTCCTTGTCTATTGTTGGCTTATGGCCGTATAACGTGGTCAAATGAACATTTATTTACATGTCAGTTATGGCGGGAAAAAGAAGAAAATATTTTAAATAGTTTCATCCCTACAATATTATAAATGCGAAAGTAACTCTGTCTGTCTATCTGTCTGCCTGTCTGTTACGCTTTCCCACTTAAATCTCTCAGCCGATTTTGATGAAATTTAGCACAGACAATCTTTAGACCCTGAAAAAGAACATAGGCTACCTTTTATTGCGAAATATGTACCACGGGTGAAGCCGGGGGCCGCGGCCGAAGCGGACGCGGACCGCTAGTATGTAATATGGTAAAAAAGACAGCTATAAGTTGTTATAACAACCTTATATTTTGTGAATTGTAATAATTCAAAATCTATTGTAACTGTACATAAAATTAGTGTAACTACAAATAGAAATGCGGAAGGTTTTTCGATAATATTAAATATGTAGATAGTTAGATATGCGGAATATAAGGCGGAATACAAATATATTTCTGACAGCTAAAAGAGCAACTATGGAGTTTCTTGCCGATTCTTCTCCATAGATACTGCTTTCCGAATCGGTGGTAAATGTTAAAATACTTATGTAATGACGATTCGAAAGTGCTACTAAATAGTAGTCTAATTGAATAAATGAATGTTTGAGTTTGAGTTTGAGTTTGAGTTGACAGATGCGAGCTAAGGAAGCGAGTAATTTTTCATATGCTCCACAGAACATCATTTTGGCCAGCTTGTATCCCTGCAGCGAGAATAAAAACATCTTTCATTCCAATCTTTCTAATATTATAAACGCGACAGTTTGTAAGAACGTACGGAAGTATGTTTGTTATTCTGTCACGCGAAAACTGAAATAATTTTGATGATGATACCGGTAAGGCGAAAGACGCGGGTCCGAATCCCGCCTCGTGATCGATTTGTTTCTATTCCTTAAAAAAATCTAATTTATAAAGCATTTGAATGCTATAAAACTAAACATCGAATTTTGATAATACTTAGCATTGATGTAGCTTATGTACCAGAATAACCGTAGACTAACACATTATGTCTAGAAATACTTGCTTTTGCGGGCTCGCAAGTAAAACCGCGGGGCACAGATAGTTTATTAAAAATATGACATTCGATCATGATGCCTTGCCAACTAAGGTCATTAACTGGCAAGCCAGACTGATCCATTGTGATGATAATATAATTATTACTTTTATTATAATAAAACAAAGGATTTGAGCGGTAACGGATTTGGATTAACAATTCAAAATTATACGCGGCTATGTGAAACAACTTATGTCAAATGTGTAAAGCGCGGGAAAATTTAATCTATAAACATTGAGGTATTATTACGACGTAGTACCTACATAGTCTATAGATTACATTTTGAGTTTGATTGAGCATAAATTAAAAATTAATAATTACTAATCAACATAATAATAGCAACTAAAACCCGGAATTATTTAATATTATTGTCATAACTTACATGAAACTCTCGAGTTTTTAAAGCACATAAATTGTATTCAATAAATAATTCCATAGAATACATTAATTTACATTTCAATAACTTTAATATTCATAAAATTAAACCAATTGTTACACTTGAAAATTTATGAAACAAATGAATTCACAATGTTCCGTTTTTTGAAATGTTCCAATTTTTTTTTTCTTTATATTTTTTTTTTATAGTGTACCAGCCAGTGTCTATAAATATTAAAAAGGTTTGGTTATAAAAACTTCTTTTAGAATTACTTACGTTTGGTTTAGTTTTCAGTTTAAATTGAATTAGATATTTACAAAAATATTGTAAAATGGATATTGAGATCTTGCGTTTTCTTTTTTTATACCAGGGCTCGGCTTGGCAAATGAACCCCTGTAGCTGGGTATTTATTTAGTATTATTTATTATATTTAGTATTACAATATATTATACCGTTTCATTTTTTATGATGAAAATCTTTTGGCTATTCATATATATTTATATTATTAAAAAAAATATAAATAGAAAAATCACCTGATCCTTTTTCTTCTTTTTTGTAAAAAAATATTATAATATCTAAAATATTATTAAAAAAAACTATAAAATAACTTACCCTTATAAGAAATTCCAGATTCCGGGTTTCTGCCATACCTAGACCCGGGTATGGCAGAAACAGAATCTGCAACAGAAACCGGTCTAGTAGTTATGACGTTTCCATCAGGTTTAGCAATATAACTTGGCGCATCTGGCTTTTCATATTCAAACTCATAAACCGGTCTAACATCCGGCCTATCCGGGTCTATAGATTGGTTATAACCAGGTCTGTAACCAGTGGAACCATAACCAGTTGTAGTCGATCCGTAACCTTCTGAGTATGACGGTTTCGATTGGCCATAACCACTGGGCTTCGATTCTTCATAACCACCGTAACTTTGGCTTGATTCTTGATTGCTTCCGTACGCTGGTTTTGATGTTTGACCGTAACCGCTAGGTTTTGTTTCATAGCTCGTTTCGCCGTAACTATTCGGTTTGCTATAACCACTTTCACCGTAACTAGGTTTTTCATAACCAGGTTTATTATAACCATCGTTAGGTTTACTGCCATAATTGTTTCCGCTATAACTTGGTTTTTCTTCATAACCACCTTCACTATAGCTGGGTTTTTGTTGGTTATAACCATCGCTAGGTTTCGATCCGTAATTATTGTTTGGTTTTTCAATTTGATAATTCGTTTCTCCGTAACCTGTAACAGCAGTTTCCTGATAGCTTGGTTTATATGGTCTATCTTCATTTACACTATAACTAGGTTTTTGTTTGTTATAACCATCACTAGGTTTTGATCCATAATTATTGTTGGGTTTGTCTGTTTGATAACTAGTTTCTCCGTAACCGACAACAGCAGTTTCCTGACTTGGTTTATATGGTCTATTATTAAAGGGTCTATCTTCACTTGGTCTTTTATATCCATACATATCATATAAATGATGCGTGCCGTATCCAAGATGACTGCCGAATAAAGAATTGTCATCGTACACAGGTTCGTTGTACGGTCGTTTGTTTGTGTCATATTTGTTATAGCTGCTTTGACTTTGTTGTCCATACGAGGCTGTGTTAAGAGATGTATCGTGACTTGATTGGCCATAACTTGAAGTTGGTCTATTAGATTGGCCGTACGATTGGCCATCGTTGCCATAGCTGTTCGAACCATAGTTGTTTTGCGATCCATGACCATAGCCAGAACTATTTTCATTGCTAGAATGACTATTAGTACTCTGAGTGTATCCCTGATTTTCATAGCTCGGTCTACTAAAGCTAGGTCGGCTGTCTGATGTTTGCGAAAGTCCGTAACCATTTTGATTCTGACTTTGACCGTACTTATTATCATTTTGACCATACGCACTTTGACTACTACCATAACTTGCACCATATTGGCTAGATTGTCCGTATTGTTGACTCTGACCGTAGCCGTACTTATTTCCTGATTCATACCCACTTTGACCATATTGACTGGAACTTGGCCTTTGATAAGGTTTTTCTGTACTGAAACCATAACTGTTTACTGGCCTCTCTGGCTTCACATAACTTTCTTGTCCATACCCATATTGATTAGAAGAGGCTTGGTACTGATTGTATCCGTAACTTTGACCATAGCTTACAGAACTTTGCTCATACGGTCTCTTTACTGGCTTATATCTAGGTGGATCGTATATTTCTACATGAATGGAATTGTCTTGACCTCCGTAATTGCTTGCGTATTGACTATTATAACTATAGGAGGGTCTGTCACTCGTGTATTGACTATTATAGTTATAGGAGGGTCTATCGTATTCTGGTCTTGCACTGACTTGATTATAGCCACTGTTAAAAGAACTATCAGGTTTTGGCTTCCTATTTGGTCGTATTATGTACTGATATTGTGGCTTTTCTGGTATGTACTCAGGTTTAGGTCCATACGCATCGTGTGTTTCTTCACTCGGTCCTCCGTATGGGTCTGGTCTGAAGTTTGGACGCGGTCGTCTATGAGAATCGTAACCTGGTCGAACAGGCTTTTCATTATAAGGAATGTTTTCTGGCGCATGTGGTCCATAGCTTGGTGGTCTGTCATCTGGGCTTTGATTGTCGAAACTGTCTGGTCGGTCGTTGTAACTCGGTCGTCTGTCTGGTCGCGAATCTTCATATTCGTCAGCTAGAGGTCGCTTTGAATCTTCGTCTGGTCTAAACATAGGTCGATTTAACGGTCCATTTTCAAGGAAATCTTCGTCTATTGGTGTGGGTGGAGATTGCTCGCATTGTATTCTTCTAACGTATACATCGTAGTCTGGATTGCGATGGAGTGGTTTGTCTTCTTTTATTTGCTTCTCGTTCATGTTGCTGAGATCGCATGTTGAATTGCCTTTGGCACCGACACTGGAAGTTAAAAGTTAAATATTTTAATCGTTCTTGCGATAAGAACAATGTTTTAATCACCTTTTCTATATGCATTGTGTATAAATTGAGATAAAATAATGAAAATATAACAAAATTACGATATAAAACCGCATATTTGTGCAGTTTAATATAAAAATAATGCATAATATAGTGAACTAGTGCTAAAGAACAAATGTTAAAACATTAAATATCTAAATAAAATGAATGTCGGTGCAGTAGGTCTTAAGTTTATTGCGAACAGACAGATGCGGCGGAGGTCTAAAACTTTAAAATTAAAATTTTATAGTTATGCCAATTTATTATAGTTGTGACTTCTTATACATATAAGCACTTTTGAATCGTCATAACATTTTTTAACATTTACCACCTGCTATTGTTTTCTAATATGTAGTTAATATCAATAATTCGGACTATTAAGTACTTACCCATAATCATACGCCTGACATTGTTTGTCCTGCTTGCAGATTTGTTCGCATTCCTTCGTCGTTAGTTCTGAGACATTCCGGTAGATGGAGCTAGGTGGCAACTGTTCGCCGATCGCAATTCTTTCGAAACAGTCTGTGAAATTATGAAAAATAAATAAATTAAAATATAAGTTAAAGTATTTATATGGCTTTATTTCAATAGCATACATCCTTATCTTCATATAGAATTAAATAGTTATGATATTCGTTAGTTGGACATTTCCCTCTTCACTAGTATATTCTTATTTTTTTTTTCATAAGGTATTTTTATTGCATAAATAAACTTTTGAACATTCAGGCCGTTGGTTATACGTTTAATAAAACGGCTTATTAAATGACTAAATAAATCCTTACAAATTGCAAATATGTATTTATCTAGGTACATAACTTTATTTTACTTCGCAACGGAGCGATTTTATGGTATCATTTTTGTGTCTGTAAATAGTTAGGAAGCTTAATAGACAGACTAAATCAAATCAAATTATCTTTATTTGCTACATTTTTTATTGTGTTGTGTCTCTCAATGTTAGCCAGAATGGCTTCTACATTTTAACGCGGACGCGTGGGTAAACTTAAGGTTCACCCTGGTAGCGACTTGCGCAAGGGCGTCCCCCCTTGATGGGGATCTTGAACCTCGGCTTGGGCTGTCGCTTGAGTGGAGGAGGCTGGAAGGGCCCTAATCGGTCGGGCTATTTGCTACATAGGTTACATCTATGGAAATGAGATTTTTCACCGATTTTTCACCACTTTAAAGCTAGCAAGGAAATATAAGTTATATTATGTTACGTTTCTTTTCCCTTCATTTAATGTACCTAACTTTAAAATGCACAAAAATTGCACACAAACTGCATTTAAGCTTGTTTCGTCATTTCCCATTGTCCTACAATTCTGTACAAAACGGTCACTTGACATCCAATAGCGGATGTATTGCGTTACACGTGTTATGTAAGATTTATTGCACCTTCGAAAAGAATGTTTTGGTTTGGGACAAAATATCTGATTAAACTTTTTGTCAAATATGTATTGTAATTATTGAAATTATTTCTTTTTTGTATTTTAAGCATGACAGCTTCATAATTTTTCGCCAGGTACACTCTTTCCTTGTTGAAATTTTAAATAGGATTGAGATTTTAATATCAATTTAAAAATTATTTATTTACTAGCGGTCCGCCCCGGCTTCGCCCGTGGTACATATTAACGTTTTCTCTACATAAGAACCATCCTCGTACTTCAAGGAATATAATAAAAAAAGAATTATCGAAATCGGTTCAGCCGTTCTCGAGTTATGGAATTACAACGAAAAGTGGCATTGATTTTTATATATTAGAAGAAGAAGATAAGTAGATTTCAGCCCGCTGAAAGCTACTTAGCGGTTTCGCCCGCGTTTTCAAAGAAAAACCCGCATAGTTCCCGTTCCGGTGGGATTTCCTGGATAAAACCTAGCCTATGTTGCTCAGTGAAGTTGCAGCTCTCTAATGGTGAAAGAATTTTGGAAATCGGTCCAGTAGTTTATGCGTGAAAACCATACATACATACATAATTACAAACCTTTCCTCTTTATAATATTAGTATCTATAGATGTATTTAGTCATTAATCAATCTAAAAATTAAAGAATTTTTCAAAAATAAGTTTACTTTTCAACTTTAAGCCCTATTACCTACTGTCACAACTTATGAATTGCTTATCTAAGTATCTGTTAAAATAATAAACGTATTTTTTACATCTGCCCCCCTAGCCAAGTGGCTTTCTGTTAGCGTAGCGTTTAATAGAATAGACTATGAATGTATGAGATTGACGTAAGCTGTAGATACTGAACGCTACGCTAACAGAAAGCCACTTGGCTAGGGGGGCTGGTCCTATCTCGTAAGTTATTATTTAATCTCTAATTACATTAAAATTCAATTGCTAATCAGAACGTGTCAAATATTTACATATACTAGCTTTACATTCTGTTTATGCTTACACTACAAAGTAGACAACTAAGAGAAAGAGTTATTATGTTATCTGCAACATTCTTCGTTGTTCTCAGCCAAGTTCTCAGCAACTCCCATATAGTAACTTATATGCAACTCCTTTGCCAGTCTGAAAAAAAAGTAATAAAAAAAAACATACCTTCAATCGACGTCCCCAAAATAGAGTCTATGGTCAATGTCAATACAGCCGACGCGAGTAATACTGGCCATAAAATTAATACGTAAAACATTTTGACCGATACACCTAACATGGCTATTAACACATAATTTAAATAAAAAAAAGCAATTAAGTTTTTTTAACAGAGAAAAAAGATTTTATTTCCCGCCGCTTATGTCTGGCTGAATGTCAAAGCTCCCGCCAAAAATTGCGCACTGTCAGTGAACTTTTTTTATTTTTTCAAGGATAAGGAATACGTCCATTCGGTTTTGATTTTACAAATAATGTGGCGCAAATCTTCTTGGGTGTGTACGTTTCGGTTCGCTGAAATCGTTGTCTTAGTTAAATTGAATGACTCGTGGTCAGTTTTCACACTTTAATTCATTATTTTTATAGACAATGGATTGTTTTGATATCAATTAATTTTTGCAATTATATCTTATTAACTCAGTTATTAATGACTGCAAATACTTCAATATATGTAGCATGTACGGTACTTACATTAATATATGAATATTTTTCGTTCATAAAGTTATCAATATGTAAAACAGCAAAAAACACGTAAAAATATGACTGGATGAACATGTTATGGTAAAAAATTAGTTACCTACCTAGTTGATTATATTAATTCAATTCGAATAAATTGCCTCAGACTGTCTTTTATTTCTATTACTACACAAAATACGATTACCTATTTATTAAAATTAAAATCTCATTCAAATAATGAAGGTCTGCGTCGTGGCCTTTTCCCCTTTAAAATTGTATAGCTTGTTATTTTTATGAAGAATAATAGCCAAAGCATAATTATACTTTTTACGTTTAATACAATAGACTTATACACCTATCTAAAAGTTAAATAAGTTTTTCATATCTTTTAAATAAGTATTACTTAATTATAAATTTGAAGATACGTAATCTCAGGGTGTATAACAATAAAACCTCTTTGATTAAAAAAAGCACCAGTCCATTGACCTCCCTCCCGCCATTTTAATCAAGTCTTTCAATAATATAATAAAAAATAAAACAGTTACAACGTAGGAAATCTTTGTATGAATCATAAACAATTATTTTTACTGAATTAACATAAAATACTGAATCTCACGGCTTTGGGTACTATTTGTTAAGTTTGCGTTAGTCGTCTTTAAGGATAACGTTGGAAAAGTATGGATATTCATAAATGGATATACTGAACTAGGGTATATAGTAAAAATATTTATTAGTCCATAACACACACGATATTTTGTGGTATCTTAAAACTTAATAGTTTGGTTTTCTCTGAAACTGTCCTTCCTGTAAAAGTCGTTTAAAGCGAAGAACACAAGAAGATACCGCGTTTTGTGCAATTTAAAAAAAATATGTTGCAGGCATTAATTACACTTTACATTCTATAAATATTTGTGCTTTATTATTCTAGCACAAAGGGCAACCACTTTCACCATGAGGAATGATAACATTTATTCATATTATGTAAATTATTTTTTACCTTTCTGTATCTCCTATTTCATTCAATTCGTTTTGCATGCTCTCCCACTTGGACGAAGAAGATATCAGGATTTGTCTGGACTCTATTCCTTTAGAACGGGTTCCTGTTGCTCGAAACTTGGGAATCGATTTCGACAGTCAGTTGAGGTTTGAAGATCATGTTACTAACCTAGTTAGTAGCTGTTTTTATCGACTCAAAGTCCTTTATAATATTCGACCTTTTCTGAGTGTCGATCTACGAATAAGGCTGTGTGAAAGCATTGTGCTTTCTAAACTAAACTACGCTCTTCCCGTTTACGGACCATGCTTAACAGGAAAAGTACAGCGCCTCATTCAGAGAGTCCAGAATTCCTGTGCAAGATTCTGCGTTACCATTCCACCTAGGTCACATGTAACTCCATTCCTAAACAGCATCAACTTTTTAAAGATGAAGGGTCGGCAAGAGTTATTATTGGCCTGTCTTTTGTTCGATACAATACATACTAAGCAGCCCGGGTATCTCTATACTAAATTGTCGTGGCGTAAAGATGCTAGTAGGGGTGAAATAAGGAGTGGAACTCACGAACTCTCCATTCCGCAGCATAAAACCTCAGCCTTTCGTGGGTCATTCAAATATAGCGCGACGAAATGTTGGAATAATATCCCCCCTCCAATAAAAAATCTTAAGTGTAAGTCCAACTTTCGTCGCACTTACAAATCGTTCCTGCTAAAATTCCAACATTAGTAATTTAATATTCTTCAACAATACCCAATACCTATTATACGTATCCAAAATTATATTCTATTATATTGTTATTTCTTATTGCTTGCTTATTCATTTCATAATTAACACATACTAAACTACCCATAAACTTGACCAAAAATATTATCTCCTATATATATTATATAACTTATTCATTATATATTTATTGAATATATTATGTACTTATTATTATTTATCTAATTGCATACTCCTTCTATCTTAGAGGCGCAAACTAGCCATGTGGGTATCTGGCAGAATTACCAGCGTTGTGGAGTTTGCCTCTGCAACATTTATGCTGAGCCAGGGCCTTTTTGTAGCTACAATGCAATTTTGATATGTCTCATGTAATTTCGATTGTTATCATGTTATTTTATTTTTGTAATTTTGTAATCTTTTTATTTATTTTTGTATTTTATTTTTAATGGTGTCTTGAATGTCATATCATTGTGTTGTTTGGCTCAATAAATCTTTTTGTATTGTATTATTGTATTGTATTGCATGTTAATTTTAATACGTCAAATTAGTAGTTAACAATTATAATTTTGATTTCTTAATTGACTACACTTTACTTCAATTGAACAAAAATATTGAAATCAAAATAATAAATGAATTCCACTAGAAACTATTTTAAAGTTCATTTCAAAGGCTTATCCTCACAAATCTAACGATTAATTTTTGAGATAATTAGCGGTTAGCAATCACGTTATCTCGATCTGAGTACATACAAAAATTAATAAAATAATAACGTGTCAGGATTTAGGGAAGCATACATCAAGTGTAAATTTATTTATTTAATTTTTATTTTTATTTCACAGCGAAATTTGGAAATGTTAGTGTGTTTATCGAAGATAATAAACTCAATTTAATATTCTTCTTATTATTTTAGGGGTATTTAATAATCTTTACAAGCTAGAATCACAGAATGCTGCTGTATTATTTCAATTTTATTTTTAAACCAACTTACAACAAGCGAAGCCGGCTCGCCGTACAATTATTATCCACCAGCTGCGCTCCGCGGTTTCACCCGCGTGGCTCCGCTCCTGTAGGTCTTAGCGTGATGATATATAGCCTATAGCCTTCCTCGATAAATGGGCTATCTAACACCGAAAGAATTTTTCTAATTGGACCAGTAGTTCTTGAGATTAGCGTGTTCAAACAAACAAACAAACTCTTCAGCTTTATAATATTAGTATAGATAGTATAGATATAACAATTCCTGAATATGTTTTACAATGACATGCCTAACGTTATTAAAGAAGATACACATTTTTAGTAAAACTAGATAGGTACCTAACTCATAAATAAATTCCAATGTTAAGAATACGTCACATTTTTCACCTCTATCGGCAATTTAAGAAATTAACACAATTTAGCGCCATCTATACTTGCAAATAATAAACCTAGCTAATCGTTCTTTTAATTTGTGCTTTTATTAGTGCATTCAGCGGGAGCTAACTGGTATCTAACTAAATAAAAAATTCAGAATAGGCGATCTGAATAGAATTTTCAATTTATCAGCATTTCAGCATCGCCAGTCACCACTGCTCAAAACAATGAAGGAAAACTTTGCACTTGTCTCAGCGTGGTGGATTATGGTCTATGCTCTCGTATTCTACGTAGAAACATGTGATAAGCTGCCAATCTTCCATCTTGTTTCGAAATACATAAAAAAATAAATTTGGAAAATCTCCGACTAGTCTTAAACTTTTGTATGCCCAAGCGGTACCATTCAGTTTAAGCACTGTGTAATTGATATTTTAAAAAAGCTAGGTAAGTCAATTGCTTAGGTATTTTTCAAACGTAAAACTAGGTCTGAAATAAACGTCAATTATTTTAATAGAATGAGAATTTAGAAACAAGATACCCTATACGAAACAGGGAAAACTTTTGAAGAGATAACTACCTACATGGGTATATTATATTAACTGACTGCAATGCAAGGTACCTAAACTACAAAAAGGAGCTTTCAGCAAGCTTTTTGAACGTTGGTAGATAATGCCACAGATAATGCTAATATTGGTAAAAAACAAAGTATTATTATTACTTATTAGATAGATAGAAATATTCTATCTAGACGGATATTCTGTCCTTGCCTTATCCATCTTATATTAAAATTATCAATTCAAAAGGATAACCATCGTACAACACTCGATTTAATTGAAATCTCTGACCCAGAACGATACGATGTATTGTTTAATCGTTTCCTACAACATACAGGTCGATGACTTAGAATATACCTTCGTTAAACTAAGAACCATAAATAACACTTGACTCAGCCCGTTAAGTTATCTGATTGCAAGATGGGAGGATCCTAATATCCTATCCGAAACTTTTAATGTAGCGTTTATCTATTCATTTTATTAGCTACTAGTGGTCCGCCCCGGCTTCGCCCGTGGTACATATTTAGTATCCTATGTCCTTCTCCTGGCTCTAAACTACCTCCCTGCCTATTTTCAGCTAAATCGGTTCAGCCGTTCTTGAGTTATAAGTGGAGTAACTAACACAACTTTCTTTTATATATATATAGATAGACTACAGGACTAATGAAATAGTATGACACAGATGCCGTACAAAAATGGTGGTCCACTAAGTGGGAATTTATTTTTATTTTCCGACAATTGCCGGGGTAAATTTGGTCATTTGATTTTGTACGGCATCAGTGTCATACTATTTCTATACTGCTTTTAGTCCATTATTCCGCAACGCCGTACAAAAATCATGGAGACAAGAGGAAAAAATCTCTACCTGTACTTTCGAATGCTCATCTGCACTCAGGGGGTTGCGGAAGAATTCTAACAAATACCTACCCGCGGCCCCCTCATTAAAGCGGCTCGACGGAACACAGTGGGGTTTTAGTCGGTAAGAATCCGACATAACCCACGGCTCCTTCCCCGGGGGCCGTGGGTATCTTTGGAAGATTTCCCCACTATAAAAAAAAAAAAAGTGGACAGCTTACAAGTGACGGCATAGTGCTGAATCTTATTATTTTATGCTCTTATATTGTTCTAGTCTAGATAGGTCACCACTCACCTGGTGGTTCAAATGACCCATAACTTTTTCAACATGCGCCTGTAGTCTACTACTTTTGCAAGCACTTATTCTTAGGTATTGGATACCACCGGTTCAGATCAAGAGCAACTTTACTATATTTATTATAAGAAATATTGTATTGTTTGTTTCACAAAGATAAATAAGTATAGGTAGGTACATTCGGACTATTTATTTAGATGTGTAGTGATACTTACTTAGATTCGTAGTACCTGAATCCTCTTTGTAGATTAGGTCATTAGGAGCTGCTGTAAGTCTATTTTAAAACTTATTTCCTTTACTAACTAGTATTGTAGAAAATGTTCAATATTTTTAAGTATTAGAATTAACATGATCCAGAAAGAGACAAAACTCATTGTACTCTAAGTGGGTATACCTGTCCCATTCATTTTGGACAAAATTAATTCTTGATTTATTTTCATACTTAAACATTTATTCGCTAGACTTCATTGAAATGCTTTTGTATTATCAATTTCAAATTATCTTTTAATTAATATTTACAATCGATTCGGAAATAAATAATAACATGAAACTCTGTAATCGCTCTTTTGAAATCATATCAATTTTATAAAAATCGTTCATTATTTTCAAACTAATAATGCTGACACATAATTTTTATGTGGTGCAAAAAAATTTTCCGCGGCTTCGCCCGCTTTTTTTAAGAAAAAACCGCATAGTTCCAGTTCCCGTGGGATTTCCGGGATAAAACCTATCCTATGTGTTAATCCAAGTTACCCTGTATATGCTAAATTTCACTGTAATCGGTTCAGTAGTATTTGCGTGAAAGAGTAACAAACACCCACATCCTCACAAACTTTCGCATTTATAATAGGTACTTTGAATAGGTATTATTTTATATATTACTAGATTTCCGCCCGCGGCTTCGTCCGCGTTTGCAGAGGAAAACCCGCATAGTTCCCGTTCCCGTGGGATTTCCGGGATAAAAACTATCCTATGTGTTAATCCAAGTTACCCTCTATATGTGTGCTAAATTTCATTGTAATCGGTTCAGTAGTTTTTACGTGAAAGAGTAACAAACATCCATACATCCATACTTACAAACTTTCGCCTTTATAATATATATTAGAATAGAATATTAGATATTATATATTATATATATTAAGGTATTTCATATGCTTGTAGCAATCAATTGCTTTTTATTAATATAAGGGATAATTGGGACAAATAAAAACACATATGGGTTAAAACATTTATTAATAGATTAAAAGGAATAAGGTTTATTATTGGAAATTATATTTATTGAAAAGAAAATACAATGCGAATATTAAAATAACCTGTATTCATACACAAAGATACCAAATGTGAAATAATCAAAACTTATATCTAATACTAAAATCTGCTTAACATAAAAATAATGAAAAGTATGTTACAAACATTTTTTTGTATTTTTTTATTTTGAATTTTTTTTGTATTTTTATTTATTTTTTGATTGTTTGCTCTAACCCGGAGAGGGAAAAAACACGACGACATAACTTACAAATAAAGTCTACAATCGCAGTTTTGAATGAAATCCAAAGCTGAAATCCTAGAGCCATTTTGATTTTATTGTTTATTTGTTAAAAAAACAACAATAAAACCAAAATTCCATACAACTAATCTAAATACTAAGACTTGTTGACCGAAAACTATGTAAGCGAATATATTATGGGCCATTTCACAATGGGCAGCGTTGGGCGAATACGCAATCACGATGGTGTAGACCTAAGTGTCTATGATTGGTCATTGTAGATGTTTCATAATTGCCGTAATGACAAACATCGGCCATTTGTTGGGCCAACATTGCCCAATGTGAAGATGGTCCATCGTGTGCAAATACTGAATTCGCTCGGGACAGCGTGTTCCAATGTTGTATTATATTGAAATACTGACGTGCTAAAAGTGAAGAAATACTGAATGACGTCATGTGCAGTATTGCCAGGTTCTATTCGTTTCTAAATGTAATGCCGCGTTTACACACTCGACGAACATTCGATGAAAGGTTTCACGAAATATTGAACAAACATTAATATTCAGCAAGATATTATGTTGCAACAAATTTTAACTTCATAAATTGTAATTTACATATTTTTTAACATGTAAAATAAAGGTACATAATTTTATTGAATTGGAATCTAAACAAAAATATTGTAAATAAGTTCTTATTTTGTGTGTACGTGATACGCGAAACTCAAGGCGAATAGTACGTTTTCATGCGTTCACTATTCGCTTCGCTATTCGCACGAATGTGTAAACGCAGCATAAAAAATCTATTCTATCCGATACGAATCTACGAGTTTAAAATTTAAACAATATTCGAAAGTAAAAACAAAATTTAGATCGCGTATAGAATATGCATCGGACCGGAATTTTAAAATTTTGTGTGCAATTTATTAAAAAGTGACAATGTAAATTTTGTGTAGGATTTAATTGTGGAAATAGGGCTTTTTGGTGTTATTTCTATGATTTTCACTTGTGTTATTTACGCCACAGATTAAAAATCATAAAGAGCAGACAATCTACTAAGCTTAATTACAACATACCATTATAAGACAAAAACCAAAAAATTAACACTTTGACAGCGGATCACGTCCGACGTACGTGGCGCTTATTTTATGCTAATTAGCCGCATACATAATGAGCGTACCATTCTGGGCGCGCCGGCACTTTTTGACCATTTTGTTAGTTTCATAGAAAAAAAACTATAATAGTTGCGGCCGTGATTTTTTTTTCATTGTATTGAAGATATTTTATATTATTATATAAAATAATAAAAACATGTGTAATTGTATTTTTTTTATTATAAAATCAACTTAGAATGAGGCACGTTTTCAAAAAAAAAAAAAACTCTAACATCAACATTTTTCGAATTTTATGACGTGTAGTCTTTCCTGGTGTGGTATTTTTTGAAGCACGGGTCATAACACAAGGGCACGTTGCAATCTGGGCAGTAAGACTAGACCTGTTCTTCTAATCCTTGACCGCCCCCTTGTCCTTATCAGTGCTTGGTATGTCTTCTGGTATGTTCCTGCTCGGGTATGTCCTCATCACTATCTTCTAATTGTTCTTGACCGGCTCTAAACTCGTCTATTGCCTCTGAAAAACAAAACATGTAGGTACTTATTCAAAACCAAAAGCAATTACGATCTTACAAAAATACAAGTAAATCAATAGCTTACCTTCAGTTTCTATTATCGTGGTGTTCTCCTCAATATCCGAATCCTCATCATTTTGCAAAATGTCAATAATATCTCTAGTTTCTCTTTCCGAATCCAGACGAAATCGTCGTCGCGAAGTCATTTCGCGCCAAAAATTGTCACACGTCTCGATCGCTTAGGCAACTGGCGCGCGAGAGTCGAGTGTCGACCCGGCTCGTGCGATCCTTTGTTTCCCGCACCCCACACACCGCAAGTATTTGAAGTGCGTTTGTGTGTGTAGCCAAAACATTCATCTAAGCTTTGACATGACGCGGATCACGCTTACAGGCCGTTGTTTTAAAGTAAACAGTATTGAAATTCACACACGTACGCAGTACGTGATCAGCGTCTCTAACAAAAAAAAAACTGTCACGGACAGGGGACGTGATCGGCTATATCGGAAATAAAATACTTAGCTGTCAAAGTGTTAATAGCAAGAAATCGAATCTCTAGAATCTATGCACTTATCCATAGGCAATATAAACCAGACGGACAAAAACCAGACACAAAAAAATGACAGAAAATTACCAAACAAAAAAAAATTGTCAGACCCAAAAATTTTTTTTTCACAAATCTACTATCTATGGTCCGATGCCTACTCTATATAACCATAGACACCTGGTCACTGCATGTTATAGTGCAGGAACATATACGCCGGGTTCGCTATATCCGCGGCCAAGGGTGAGTTGGGCGGGAGCAGTTGGAAGCCCATGAACATGAACGTGCGGAGTAACGTCGCTCGGTCCGCGCGGGTTTTTAGCACGCAGATTATGCAACTGAAAATAAAGATTATTTATATTAAAAAATAATTAATATAAGTTGTATATATTATTAATTTTATTGGAAAATCATCATTTAACATTCTTTATAGATTTCTGAAGACTGCAACTGGTAGCTTTTTTAATAAACATTTGATTAACTGACTTTCCCGTTTTATTTTTAAAAATTTATTACGGCCATTTTACTCATTAGGTAAAGTACTTTCGATATCAGTTTAAAGTTTTTTGATATCTGCAATAGTTACGGAATAATCGCCTGTGCACACTTAACGATTACACCCTGTATAAATACTCACTTGGAGCACCGCAGCTTCTCCTCAGCGAAGTCGAGAAGTAGCATGAAGCTGTCCTTGCTGCCGGACTGCAGCACTCCGGGCACACGTAGATACATTGTGTTGCCTTTTACCACCTGCAGATCATTTTACATTTGTATAATTATACATAAACATACATATAGAATTAAAAATAAATCTATACTTATCTATACTAATACTAGCTTACCGCTCGCGGCTTCGCCCGCATCCTCTAAAACGGTTTGAGGTTAAAACTATCCTATCTCTCAAGTTGGATCGAACTGCACATGGTGTGCGAATTTTATTATAATCGGTTAAGTGGTTTAGGTGTCCATTGAGGACAAACATTGTGACACGAGATTTATATATATTAAGATAATAAAGCTGAAGAGTTTGTTTGTGTGTTTGAACACGCTAGTCTATAATTGTACATGCCTGAAAGATTGTACATACTGTAACTCTGCCAGCCTGGCGTACACTTTTGCCGTATTTTTTTTCATACAGTTTTTGTTATTTTTACTGACTGAACAAAACATATCTATATACTGTGAAACTCGTCAAAATATACTAATATTATAAAGCTGCAGAGTTTGTTTGTTTGTTTGAACACGCTAATCTCAGGAACTACTGGTCCTATTTGAAAATTTTCGGTGTTAGAGAGCCAATTCATCGAGGAAGGCTATAGGCTATATATCATCGCACAAAGACCAACAGGAGCAGGTAAAACCGCGGAGCATAGCTAGTATATAATATTTTGATAACTTACAGCTTCCCAGCGAGTCAGTGTGTTTTCAGTGAGATAGATTTTTAAGTCAATCTTCACGGCCTTCGCGTCTTTGCGCTCCAAGATCTTGCGGATGATCTGAAATTGATGAATTTTCGTTTATTGATAAATTCTGTATAAATGTGTCACATGATCCTATATGACGCATAGATATGTAATTTTAACCATAAATATAAAATTAAAACGCATTTCTATACAAAAAAGATTAAGCTGCAAATGGTGTGGTTTTACTAGAAACTACAATATAAAAAGTGAGAGTAAAATTTTCAAAATCATCCAGTTCTAAATACATATTTTTTTCTATCAATTTCTAATAATTAAGGCATCTTGAGATTTTTACCAAAACTGGGAGCACCATTTAATACCAAAAAATGTTTCCTAATAAAATCTCTTTACTTATCATATTTTTGTGTAACTTAGAGGAATATATAATTTCTACTGACTGCATTCTTTATTTCATCTCCCTACACACAGCTATACTAAAATCTCAATTAATAACTTAGGCCCCGGAACCACAGACACAATAGAAAATCTATTGTGTCTGGGACCGATCTGGCCACTTGAGGCTTAATGGGTTAAAACATAAGAAATTTTGTAATCTTTCTTAATTATCATCAACTGCGTTACTTTTCTATCACTACCAATCTTCACCACTGTCTACAACTATCCACCACTATCGACCACTATAGACCACTATCGGCCACTACCCACCGCTTCCTGTTGCTCCGGCGCCACGGGCGGGTGCGCGTCGGACACGAGGCTCTCCTCGCTGTTGCTGAGCGAGCTCGCGCTTGACCATAGTAGTGTGCTCAACAAGTCGCCTGTGAGTTAAATAAAACTATTTTAATATGTGAAAAATGTGTGTAAATTGGCAACAATAAATATAAATAAACAAGTATTTTAATGTGTGAAGAATGTTTGTTAAAGAACAAAAATAAGTTCATTGGCCACCACAGAAAGTATAAACATTACTTTTATTTATTTACCATGTCGATTAATCAATAAGATGAAAATGTATTTCAAGTGCCAAAAAAAAATGTCTATAGTTATTTTTTTACAAATTATATACATAGTTATATTAGTCTAAAATGTTATTAAAACTAATTTTCAGTTAGATTATGTTGTAAATGACACTGTCTATATTTTCTGATCCTACAGGTCTTCTGGCAATGCCTAAGTTTTCTGGCAGTGCCAAAAAAACAACACTTACGGTTGTTGTCGTCGTGTGTGGGGGTGGACGGGGAAGCGGGGCTCGAGGCCCCGCTGCCCACCCCTCCGGGCGGTGCGGTATCGTGAGCAGGGACATCAGGACCACCTGAAAACGATGATTTCTTAATACTTTCTTATATTTATCATTTTTGTACTCATGGTAAACATGTTTCTGGAACCTTAAATGCCGCTCTGCAACACACATCGCCGCCAGCAACATGTTAACAGAAATTACTGAACATGTACTCAAACAAAGAAATGCTGTTAAATAGGTATAAGAGAATCAGACCGAAAAGTAAATAAATACTATCAATACAATGTCATATTTCTTCATTCTTTGTTTCCTGTATCTTGCCCTTTCTTAAGGTCCAATAAGTAAATATTGAGTTTTACAATTCAAAGTGCTTCCAAAAGAACCCTACTTTACTATATAAATATTACAGATACAAACATAAGTTTTACATCCAATGTGATTTGATTTGATTTGATTTAACTTACCACAGAGGCCCGGCACCCAGGCAGAGCGAGAAGCACTCGGCGTCCGAAGCCGACAAAGCGGAGCGCTTGCTGCCCGCCAGGGAGCTGCTTAGGGAGGAGTCATCGCCGCTGCAAAAATATTATATCATATATTAAATCTATTGAGAATACTAATACTGTAGGGAGGAAGGTTTTTAAGCTATTGCATAGCATCTATCGCGGGCCTTGAACGCGGGGACCGAATCGAGAAATTCCGTAACGAAAAAACCTCACGCTCCCCACTCCGACGGGCACGGAGGTGTGTCTTGAAGGCATGCTTTACCGCGGCAGTCCCCGAGTGCCACACGTCTTTTTATTGTTAAGCCTCGTACTGTAAACAGTTGTATAGCAACATAGCCGGGTGAGCATCACATAGTTGTTCGCAAAATGTAGCTGGCAATTGACAGCACTGCGTGTCGCAGGAACACAAGGCTAAACTATTTAAAAAATACTATTAAATTTCAAAATTGTTTTACTATTACACATCTTTATTCTGACCGCCCTTGTGACCGCCTAATGTGGGCTGGTACTTTTTCATATGTGACAACCATGGCGAGGGTGGTGGTGGACGGAGGTATAATAATCGAGGGTATTTTTCAAAATGGTACATACTGACATATAAATACCTTAAAATTTCTTACCTAATCTAAGCAATCCCTCTATGGCCTATGCTTATTATTCCTTCCTAAGATTTTTCAAAAAATATCTATCAAGTTCATAACAGACTATATTCGATAAAAATATCTTTTCAAATTGAGGGTAGTTACAAAAGTCGCTGTTAGCTGCAGTATCTAAATGAATTACATATTCGAAAAATTGATTTCAATGTACGTAGTTTTACAATGTTTCATACTATGTCAATAATTACTTATTATTAATTATTAGACAAGATAAAAACGAATTATTTAAAAACGAAAAAAATTTTTAAATATACATATAAATGCTTACACTACAAGTAAGCTACAAGTAAGTAAGCAGTTACTACAAGTAAGCAGGACACCATTTTAACTTTTATTGTTAAGTTACTTAATATTTATGACTACCCTCCAAAACGTCTAGGTCTATTTTGATAAGACTTTACCAATAGCTCATTTTATAAAGATTTCTTGCAACTTTAATTTATCAACAATAAATCTCAAAACATTAACTATTTAACATTGTTACTGTTTATTTATTTATCAAAGCCTACAATATTAAGTATCCTTAGCATGAAAACAAAAGATCATGTACGTCATATACTGATAATTCATTTAACAAAGTACATAATGTAAGTCATTTTTATGGCTTATTTTTCGCACGAATGTTTGCAAAATGGCCAAGAGTGTGCCGGCCTCATCGAGTAAGGAAAATAAGAATGTCTAAATTTAATCCACTCCTGTTGGTCATAGCGTGACGATAGCCTTTAAAGGCTTCCTCGATAAATGAGTTATCTAACACCGAAATAATTTTTCATATCGGACCTGTAGTTCCCGAGATTAGCGCGTTCAAACAAACAAACTCTTCAGCTTTATAATATTAAGTATAGATTTACCACCAAGCCAAACAATATGATTAAACTTTGAAATAAAATTTTAAATAAATATTAATGATCCAATAAATATGTACTTTCTTCAGTAGCATGTTTGAATGCCTCACTTTTCTGTGATTTTATCACTTTATTTCATGATGACATCCCTAGATAAATACCTATCAAGATAATTTACTTGCAATCTATTCCTATCTGCATTACTACAGTAAATATTTTTAGATATAAACTGAAACTGATTTAGAAAATTCTTAGCAAAGTTTTTTATTTATTTATATTTAAATACATTATTGCCAAGATGTTGACCTGTCTGTCTATATGTCTGTCTGTCAGGTGGAATTTTTGAATCATCAGAAAATGCCACTTGAAAATTAAGACAAGTTTATAAACATTAACCACTTTTTTGTGAAAATGATTATGATGCTATAATTATGATAATGGAATAAATATTACTAAGTATGTATGTTTGTGTGTAAATCACACCTAAACTCTGGAGTTGTGATGAAAATTAACAAAAGATTGACTTCCAATTATATATGTGATACATTTTTAACAAAAACGAAAACTAAATATAATATTAATACACTACGCAGTTTATAAAATATACAAAAACGTCGAAAATATCTCACCTGTACAGTTTGACAACCATTTTTGTTAACAATAAATTACTTAATACAAAAAAAAACAATTAAAAAAATCAAAAAAAATGGAATGTGTAAAAAGCTTAACAACAATTATCTACCGATATTTTAACGGAATCTTATTGAAGATCCCTATACAACGTGCCATATACGCAAAATATTTTTTATTTATTTTTTGTTATTTTTTGTTTGTTTTTGTAAGAAGCGGGTGTTTATAAAGGAATCACAAGAAACACTGATAGAATTCTGGATCGCACGGCTTGCCAAAACATCATATAAATAGATTACGACGCAAAAGACAATATTGTGTACATTGGAAAATATCACTTTGGCATCGTTTTTTATTTTCAGCTTTCGCCCCGAATTTGGTGCCAAGGTAAATAAAATCATAAGCTATTATCGATAGTGAATGTATTTAAGAAAAAAAATACCTACATGAAAACTTTTTGAGACATAATTTGGCGCCATATATTTTTTTCACTTTTTAATTTTTATATACTCTGTGTCTTACATTTGCATAAACTAATTCTCAAGATGAAATCCATTGCCGTTTGTACTACAAATCGTGCCAAAAATAAACATATATACACTCGAAAAAGATAACCTTCCTTCTGTTGCAATCGGTTAAGAATTGAACTTGATATTTATTAGTGCAATAAATTTACAAATGCAATATCTCTGTTTTATTAAGATGTACTAAGAGTAACAAACTAATAAACATACATATGTGCATTCAAAACAATGTTTATTCTTTGGTAAAGGATCTACTTCGGCAAAGACTATTCACTATAGTAGTTTTATCTATCCCTTCGTATCACTACATAGTATAAAACAAAGTCGCTTTCTCTGTCCCTATGTCCCTTTGTGTGCTTAAATCTTTAAAACTACGCAACGGATTTTGATGCGGTTTTTTAAATAGATAGAGTGATTCAAGAGGAAGGTTTAAGTATATAATTTATTAGGTTTTAGACAAAGCGAGCGAAGCCGCGGGCGGTAAGCTAGTTTTATATAAATACTCAAAAAGCTCATTCAAATGTTGCAAAAATAATAAAAATAAAAGTTACACGTGCTAGCAACGGTCATCAAAACAACCCTTAAAATGCATCCAATTAATTAGACCTAACCACCCCTTCAATAAGGGGTAAGGGTTGCATTGATAACCTTGAAAGTAAATTAGTGTCAGGTTTATACTTTTTGATGTGTATCTTTAATACTAGTGAATCGATTGGGTTAAAATTTGAAAATAATGAAATCTAATTCTGATGAATATGGAGAAACGTTGTACACTATAAAATTATGTGTGTATAGAGTATAGACGACCTAGTAATTTCCTTATTGAATTTTTTATCAAATTTACGTCGACTTGCTAGCCTTCTCATTTGAAGTTGACTAAAAATTTATTATGGTTTAAAAAATGTTTTTAATTAAAATATGTTAATTTCACATGACAGACAGACATACTCTCAGACAGATCTCTCTCTAACAGATTTTTAATCTTGATATTTTGTTATAAATATTTAGTTAATTAATCTCATGTTAATAGTTTATTAATTGATATCTCATAAACGTGACTGATCTAGGTCATAAGGTTAGGTATTAACAGATATGATTCATTTTAATCATGTTTTAATTATAAACGCGAAAGCATGTAAGAATGTATGTTTGTTACTCTATCACGCAAAAACCGATGGTTGTATCTGTACGAAATTGTGAACAGAGATAGATTAATTATAGACTGAATGAGCATAAACGTTTTTACCCAGGAAACTACCCTACAAATTTTTCAATATAATAATAGATTGTACTTATTTACCCATCTCCTCCTCCTTTATAACGTAATGGCACCGAATACCGACCACTGATTGATACGGCTAAATGAATCCTTTAAAAGATAAATTAAATACTCTAGAGGTCATAAGAAAAAATGATATTATGAAAGATTACGAACTTATATTTTAAAATATGCACATAATTGTATTTCATAATGGCTTTTTATTACCTAAATTTGGATTTTAACTATCACGACTGGAAATTAACTGAAAGCACCATTTTCCGACCGACTGAGTACAAATACACGTGTTTCCGACCACTGAGTAGCTAGATTCCGACCAGTCAAATATTTTCTACTAAAATCAACTTTATGACAATAGAAATACAATGGAAATTCGTAAAAACCCGTTTCGTCTTTTCACTGCATCACGCGTGGACCGATTTCGATAATTCTTTTTTTATTATATTACTATAAGTACGAGGATGGTTCTTATGGAGAGATATTTTAAATATGTACCACGGGCGAAGCCGGGGCGGACCGCTAGTTTTAAATAATATTTGAGCATTTACTATAATAACAAAAACTAACTCTATGTTAGACTGTAGTAGTTTAAAATTACATTTACTCAAACTCATAAAATGCCTCACTGGTCATCCACAATAAATTAGAATGTCCCATTGACTACTTTGCCCAATTCTAAAATCCATTTCACCAAAAGTATTATTTCAGCTAATGAGAATACTTCAGCCTCTTTTTATCACTCATGATGATGACCTGAAATAAACGCATGCAATTTCACTCAAGCACAGCGCAAGCAAAAGCAACCCAGTTGGACGGAAACAGGGAAATATATCGCACCTTGATTCCGACCAAACCTAAATTTGCGTAATAAAGCCTCTAAACCGAAATTGATATTCATTTTTAGTTCATTTCTATTTCATATGTACACTTATAAAGATCTCACAATTTCGTAGTTATGCAATTATGTGTCAAAAACGTAAAATATAGGGTTTTTAAACCAGACCGGTCTTTGTAAATGAATAACGAAAAAATAAAAAAAGAGTGTCAGTTAAAACGTATATTACAAATAATCCATTATAGTTAGCATTGGTCGCATACAGGTGTAGTATGTAAGCATAGCGTTTAGAATAAATAACTTAATACGAAACCTCCACAAAACAACATGCATAATAGATAATTACCTTCTTTTACAAAGTGCGAAATTCCGTTTACCGACCGATTCGGTCGGATTTCGGAATGTTGTTATTTTGAAAAGCTCCTCATTCCGTCCATAATTATTTGTCCAAAAAAACCTATAAAAACACGCTATCTTTGCATGTATATTTTAAAATTAATAATTTAAAACACCAATAAAACGTTCAAAGTAAATTAACCACAAACTTACCAGAGTATTTAGCGTAAAAATCCAAATGTTTATTTTCACCGTTTTATGTTTTTTTCGCATTCAATTCAATACAAACTACACCCTCGCCTAGCTTTTCTTGGATTGACGAAATGTCGGTTAAAATTTGAAACCCAATTTTGGACAGATGACGTACGATAAGTGATTGGATCGAAAGTCTTCAGTTTCACGAGTGTCGCGCGTATTTTAAACGTTTTATCAAACAAAAATCAAAATGGTCGGATAGAGGAGGCTAGTCGGAAACCGGTGCCGTTACGTTACTATTGCTTCACACAATGGGTTGCCTGGAAGAGATCACTCTCAATGATAAGGCCGCCCTCTGTCTAGTTATAAGTTTTAATTTTAAGGAACTATTTGTATGCAAGCCCAATGAAAGTGTAATAAATAAGAAATAAAAAAAGAAGAGAGAAATAGATTCTTTTGAGGACTTCTGATATTATAAAGGGATTTTTTTATTTGTCTACGCACATACTAATAAACCGATTAAGATAAATTTTCATTAATCATCAATGATATCTTTATGTTCGAACTAGCTTCCGCCCGCGACTACGCCCGCGCGGAAAAATTAAGATTTATTTTTTTTCTACGTATTTTTCCGGGATAAAAAGTATCCTATTTTATGCTCAGGATAATAAGGTATAATTATGCAAAGTTTCATCGAAATCGAACCGTTAGTTTTTACATGATGCCTTCACAGACAGACAGACAGACAGACAGACAAAAATTTTTTTAATCACATATTTGGGTTTGGTATCGATCCAGTAACACCCCCTGCTTTTTATTTTTTCAATATTTTCAATGTACAGAATTGACCCTTCAACAGATTTATTATATGTATAGATGCGTAATATAAAGTAATGACTAATACGTATAGAGATATTTTTTTCATCAAATCTGATCGGATTTGTATTAATTTTATCACATAGATATAAGTTGATAAATCGATGAATTACAAATACTAAAGGCTTGGCTACAGGAAATTTGTACGACCAATTTAATAACCTTGCTCTTATGAAAGAAATTTCAGTATAAAATGAGTAAAACCAGTTGATAAGCTTGTTAATTTCCGTTGCTAATGGTTACGCATAGTTTCCACTTTCCAGTACATTTTAGGGCCAAAAATAAACAAGGAGACATCTTGAAAAGTAATTATCCACATCGCCAAAACATACTGCGTATAAGACGCCATTTTGGTACCACGTAATATGTTATGGAAGTTTTGTAATAGACTTGGCTGCCTTTCATATTATATTTGGTCTGGTTACCATTTATGTATTTCGTTTCTATGGATTGATGGATGAGTGTATGACCATAGATAAATAAATAAACAAATATTATAGGACATTATTACACAAATCGACCTAGTCCCACAGTAAGCTCAATTAAGGCTTGTGTTGTGGGTACTAGGCGACGATAAATATAATATTTAATAAATACATATATAGATAATAACACCCAGACCCAAGAACAAAATATAATTGAGTTCATCACACAAATATTTGCCCTGACCGGGGATCGAACCCGGGACCGTCGGCTACTCTAGGCAGTTACTTTACAACTGCGCCAACCGCGTCGTCATAGATAACTTATTAAAATAATCTCTACATTATTTATAAAGTTCTCGTGTCACAATGTTTTCCAATCAATGGACTGATTCAATGGACCGATTCTCATGAAATTTTGTATGTTTATTCGATAGATATAGGAATTGGCCAACATCTATTTTTTGTATCCCTATTGATAAGAGTCAGGCAGAACAACGTTTGCCGGGATAGCTTGTTTTAAAAATATGGCATTTTTATACGCTTGTATCAACTGCATCAGTTTTTAATTGGAAATAATAGACTGGAATAAATAATTATAGTACCTACATAAAATATCTAATTTCAAATATCGATAATTCGCTAATAAAACTAAATAAGTAACAATAAAGCATGTAAGTACTTAAATTAGGTAGGTAGGTACTTACATTAGACATGTGCCTATTTAGTGAGAATTAATAATATTAATATTATAGCCTAGAGCCTTTTACAACGGCACATAATATAAGTTAATAACCTTCATAATAACAAACCAGTTTAAAAAAAATCATAACCAATATAATATGTTTCTCTTCTTTCGAGTTCACATATGACGTATCAGCTGTAACTTGTGAGCCGCCATTTGCAATATCGATAAATATGGCGGCCGAACCCAAATAAACAATAGTCACGTGTTGGCGCGGGAATTGTTTACATTCTATTTTTAAATTTTACTTTTTTTCTAATGTTGCTGTTTGCTACTTCTAAAAGGAGATTATATACCTAGATTATGTAGACATAATATTATTATAATATTATAATATGTAAGGATTCAATCAGAAATAGAAAGTTATTTCTGTTTTTTCACTAGCTTCTCAGGTAGGCACAAAAAATGTTATTAGATGTGACAGGTTTTGGTATAATATTAAACATAAGACTATTTGCTATGCGATAATCGACCGTAACACTAGAGAGAAAGAGTGTAAATTCCTTTTGATAATGGTTATAAATAAAGAAAACAACTCTGACTCAGCACAAACGGAACACGCTTGATATCCACACACATGCACATTCACACACACATACAAGAGTGTTATCGCATTGTACAATATTGGATGTTTCTGGAAGCCCATAAACTTCGACTGTTTGTATAATCCCCTTCAAGATTGACTACCAATTTATATCCATTGAAAAGGTTAATAGATGAAGTTGCATCTAAAATTGTTAGAATTTGGAACGTAAATAACATTTTTTTTGTGTTACAGTTTTATACCTATCTGATTTTTTTTATTGTATGATGATTCGACAAATAGAATGTTCTACAGTTTACAAGTTACAAGTTTATTTATTTACAAATACCTACGACATTATTTTGAATAACCAATTATGTAATTTGAAAAACTGAACCAATTTGGAAATGTTTGCTTGTAAAAAAGTTTCTAGTATAAAAAGAGAGCAGATTTTTTATAGAAATTTGTCAGGACGGTACCTACAACGGCTTCCTCATCGATTTTTTATGAATAAAACAAGTTCAAAACCAGTTTCAGAGATATTTTATACTCTAGACGTTGTTTATGCAAAAAGCGATGCAAGCGTGACTAGATCACGTGTGACTTTACGTTGAAACGGCTGAGTCCGTTTTGATATAATTAGAACACAGAAGGATTCGAAACTTTTTCCTCGACACCGCATTGCTTTTGCATACATAATAATTTATTTATTCAAACGGTTCACATCACAGTTAACAATAAATTAGTGGGTCAAAATCGAGTTCAAAGGAGACTTTAACATAGGTACATACATACGTGAAGCTAATAAAAGCGTGTTAAAAAGAAAATAACACCATGATTGATAATTAAAAATAATTATACAGGGTGTCCCACTGTTGGTATACTAAGCTCAATGGAGGTTATAGTTTTGCATACGCTGAATACTTACCTACATCAAAAATACTTATAAAATTCCAAACGCATTTTTTTTTCAAATAGATGATTTCTTAAAACTTTATGTGTACACTCATAACAAGCAACCCCTGCAACTTTGCCACCCGCACGTGAGCTATCGTTTAAGATTATGTTTTCATAGACAAAATGTTCACATTAGAGAAGCGGTATAGTTATGCCAGCTGCGCGAAGCTAGAGAAGAAAACATGGATATTCAGGAAAAATTTTGCAAAAAAAATTTGACGTAATTTTGTTGTGTATTTTTACGTGATCAGTGTACATGCTAAACTACAAGTCTTTTCGCGCATAGTATACCAATAGTGGGACACCCTGTATAGATTAAAAACGACAAGTTTATCATTATAGGTCTATCTTCTACAAGCTTTTTTGCTTACTATTATATAGGTACGTCACAATAATTATACCTTATTATAACAACTCAACTTAAGAACTAACTAACATCCAAGAGGTTATTTCATCTCAGAACACGTGAAGATAACATAATATGGTGCAACATGTCTACCGTCACGTACGCCAGTTAAAATAACTTTACAACACGGTACAAATAACTTTCTCCTTGCTGTGTTTGAAATATTACCTCCTTAGTAACATTACAATAACGTGCAGTAATAACTGTCCAATGTATCTGTGCTTTGGGGTAAATCCGCGGGGCATAGCTAGTTTGAAGATAAATATGGATCAGACAGAACATTATATAGATGGTAACACAATTGTAAATTATTGTAATACAAATTCATTTATAGTCTAAAAATTTGGTATAACAAAAGATTACACCAAGAAGGAGAATATAGGATAAGTGTGTCCGTTGAATAAAATACTTCTTTCGATACTAGAACAGATTTTAAACACGCCACAAAATCAGTTTTAACCCATTGAGCACCGAGCGGCCCAATCGGACCACGACAATAGATTTTCTATTGTGTTTGTGATTCCGGGGACTGAGTTATTAAATATACTTGTTTTCCATTTCACATGATTGTGAGCAAAGATAAATTATATAGTAAACATAATAATCACGTTTGAAGTCACGTGTTGATAAGAGCGTGCATTTTATTTGCCCTGATATCGCACCTAGTCTTGTACTGTTTGCAAGTTCTTTTGGTAAATATAGAATACAGAATATAAATATAATTTAGATATCTTGGCTTGATCTGTGAGATCACCTAATTATACTCTAGGCTATAAAATATAGTTTATGAGTATTGTCTGACCTACCAAATAATCATGTACTTACCTATAAAATTTAATCAAAGTTGTTCAAGAATTTTGGTTACAAACACTGTGACATGAGATTTTATAAGTATATGGATTTGTATTATGAGTCAATTTATGTCTTTTTTTTTTTTTGTTAATGGTGTTAAATCTTCTTAAGGTACTCGTATTTTGGAGGAAAACCGAGCATGTGGGATTCTTACCCACTAAAACCTCCTCGAGGCCAGACCCAAAAAATAGAAGTCTCCGGGATCACTAATAGAACGCACCAGAGACAATTTATAAGTCTAGTAAATTAAATTTAAACTGAAATATGTATAAACTTAAGTTTTAAACTGCATATAACAAATGATTATTTGCAAATAATTAAAACTATCATATACAAAAGCCAAATAGAATACTTATTCAAAAACATGTCATAAAGGTTCATATAATTTCGTGTTTATTTCTCCTTATCATTCCTAAGAATAATCTCTTCAAAGATATTCTTATCATTTCAAAGAAATATCTCTGCAAATATAATCAATTCAACATCAGTTATATGCCTTTGTACTTATACTATCTCTTGCTTAAGGCTTTATATACATGATATCAAAATACTTATATTTTATTTTATTTAAGTATAAATACTTTATTGCACTTAAAAGATAACAAAACAAGAAATACAAAACCCTTAAATATAACTTACGTTAAGTACAATTGGCGGTCTTATCGCTTAGAGCGATTTCTTCCAGAAAACCTTCGGTACAATAGAGGAATAAATACATAAATAATATAAAATACATATTATAATCATACTGAATTATAGCTATAGCTATTCTATAGTTATTTCTTAAATCAACAGCAAAAACTGTTGTAGTATGTATCTTCACAAATTCATTTTGAGAACATATTGAGAAAACTCAAATAATAAACGACGTGTGGCACTCGGGGACTGCCACGGTAAAGCTATTGCATGCTATGCCTTCAAGCCACACCTCCGCCCGTCGGAGTGGGGAGCGTGAGGTGTTTTCGTTACGGAATTTCTCGTTTAGGTCCCCGCGCTCAAGGCCCGTGATAGAAGCTATGCAATAGCTTAAAATGTTTTATGTACATGTAAAGTGTTTAACAAACTATTGCATTTGTATGACTTGGAATCTTGCTTTAATCATAAATACTACTAATGTATTACAGATTTTAATCCTATCCTACTAATATTATAAATGCGAAAGTTTGTGAGAATGTGTGTGTGTTTGTTACTCTTTCACGCAATTACTGCAGAACCGATTACAATGTAATTAAGCACACAAGTAACTTGGATTAACACATAGGATAAGTTTTATCCGGAAATCCCATGGGAACGGGAACTATGCGGGGTTTTCTTTGAAAACGCGGGCGGAAAGCTTGTTAAATCTATTTGAAACAACAATTCAGTACATGAAACTTGATATTTAACAAATATATAACAATAAATGTTGTCAATCAACATGCCGTTCATTCCATAATCAGAATCAATAAAACTCATATGATCTAGAAGACGTCCAAGGTTGTACAATTAACCTGGTCAATTGATGCTTACAAGCTTATTACTCAATGTTGTGACGCAGATGAATATGCTGTTCATATGAGCCATCTACACTATGGGCAGCGTTGGCCCAACAAATGATTGTCGATGTTTGCCACAATTATGGCGATTATGAATACATCTACAATGACGGCCAATCTTAGACATGTAGGCCCTCTACACTATTGTGATTGCCTCTACTTGCCCAACACTGTGAAGAGGGCCAATATGTGTTGCAGATCCTAAATTATAAAGCTGAAGAGTTTGTTTGTTTGAATGCACTAATCTCAGGAATTACTGGTCTGATTTGAAAAATTCTGGCATTGTTAGATAGCCCATTTATCGAGCAAATGTATAGGCTATATATCGTCATGCTAAGAACAACAGGAGCGGAGCAAAGCGGACAAAACCGCAGGGTGCAGCTAGTTTAGAATATAATGTAATTGAAAATTGAAATTTTATAAGAACACCAATGGTATTTGATATTATCATTTGCAATATTTTACAAGTTTTCATTTATATCACTAATAAATAAAAATAATTTGTTTTCGCAATATCATATTCAAGGTAACAGACAAAGGCAGTAAAATCATGTAGATCCCTGGAGCAACCGCGGGGCAAAGCCGAGGGCAGAAAGCTAGTCATTTATAACTAAGATGACCTAACATAACCTCAAAATTATTTTTTTATTTAAGTATAATATTCTTATTGGAATATTGTCTTTGTAGTTTATTAAATGTAATGTGTAAATGTACTCATAAACTACCATATGTTCACTTATTTACCAACTACCCCCTATAAAATAATAAAAAGATGGCTGACAAAATCTCATTACATTTTTTCTATACATAGATATTATGTTTCCATTAAAAAACTTTGATGTACATTTTTGTTGAATTTGCCCATACATACATATCATATTTTTTTATCTGTACAGCTTCTATGTTACATATATACAACTTATAAAGAGGTCAAGTGAGTTTAAACTTTAATTAAATACAGCAGGCATAGTCAGGGCATCAATCAAGATAAGGTGCCCTAGTTATATTCCTAAACCGAATGGTTTAAAGTTTGTGAGTACATACATGTCAATAGAATTAAAAATATGAAGGTACCTATGCATTGTAAAATTTTTTGTAATCTATTTTTTAACAAGTTTTTAACCATCATTATTTAAATGCAAATTCTTAATTATTTTTCAAGGTTTTGAATTTAGAATTGGTTATTCGAATTTTGTAATTGGAAAAACACCTAAAAGATAAAACCATGCTGTCATTTAATACCTTTTTTAAATTTAGAACACACGTCTTTTTAACTTTTCAATACGAAATACCTAAAACAAACGGTAAATGTTAAGTCACGATACCACATCAAGGTAATAATTCAATATTTATAAAGGTGAACGATGATCTTATTAAAACTACCTAGGTACCTACCTATCACCTACTGATGACGTATAACAAAGGTACAAGGACGTTATAAGAAACGCACTTCTATGTCCCGTAAAGTTAAATAGAAGTCAATAATCTTGATAAAAATAGAAATGAAGTACATCAGCACCAAAATAAGTAGGTAATAAACCGAAATACTCACCAGTACTTTTTAGTTTTCGCAGCGTTGGGTTCAATCAGGACACCCGCGACGTCATAGTAATTACTACTACTAAAATTTAACTGTTGTATTAACTTCGTCATCGTGGCAAATCGTATTTAAGCCTTTCGCGAACTTTAAAGAAAAACACGGTCAGACCGTAAGGGTACTTGGAATTGCGCAGAACACGTCTTTCACAACAGAAAGCTAGCGAAAATAAGTCGAATAATCAACTTTGTGTCAATTGATCAACTGTAGCGATTGTCAGAAATAGCACCCGACCGAATTGGAAAAACACACCGACGCCTAGAAAACCACGTGCCGTACTTGTCTTTTAATTTAGTCGCATTATACTGTTTTTTCATGATGGCCGCCGGAAACGTGATATTAAATTTGTTTTTGGAATTTAACAGAATTCCTTTTCACGTGCAGATCTGAATAGAATATTGATTAAAATATTTTCATTTAAAGATAGGGTACCATAATGTGCGTTATATTGTCTTAGCATTTTTGATGTAAAAGGAAATTATATTTATATCTCAAAAATGTAACGTTAACTTTATATAAATTATTGTAATACATAAATAAAAAAATTAAATACAATCCACAATTTAAAGATCTGTATTAGATAGATGTATAGATTTTTATAATTACAAGTGTATCAGCTGTTTACATGTAAGCTATAATCATATGTTAGGTATATAGGGAAAAGTGAAGGCCATATTGTTTTCAATTTCATTGAAAGTTGAACCATTCGCGATTTGAATGAGGATTTGAAGCAACGCGAAGACGTCGTATTACGTCACAAGCAAATGTCAAACTCAATCGATAGTGTTGTAGCGCTGCTAAAGTATTGATCGATGCTTTGCGAAAGTTGAATAAAGAAAACCGATTATTCGACTTACCAATTTTTAGTAATTAAAGACGGCATTCTACTTTTCTTCAGATCGATACTTTTAAACCTTTGTTCCCGTATCATGTAATTTTCTGCCGGTAAGGCATGGAACGTCATAACTTCACCTGTGTTTTACACTTCACTTAAAAAACACACAATTACGGTTTTCTTTTTAGTCTTTTCACTGTTATGGACATTAATGTTACTTTCACTTTTTCTGTATGTTCTAGAATGTTTCAAAATAAGTAACGACATTCAGGCTTGAAACCTTGCTCACTACTGACGATGCCGCATTCAAATACTATATAACACTATATAAAATGTAAGTAAACCTCACCCCTCTATTTTTAGGGATCAATTGGGACACACTGGTCCATACTGAATTCTATTATTTTCTCAGTTAGAGAAAAGCTATATACAATTAAAGGAAAGCTTTTGCATGGCAACAGAATCTCTATAAAGAACACTACTTATATCAATCTTATTTTTTATTGGAGCGAATATATTTTAGTATTGTAATAAAAATAGTTTCAATAATAATATCATGTACATATGAATATTTCGTATTAAGAATTCTTAAAATATTTTTAAGCATAGAATATCTATGTACTTATGTAGTTGTATGTGTGCTAGCAGATAGAGCAGAACAAGATCTTCTTTTAAAAATATTATGAATGCTATAATAATAACCATTAATTGCTCTTCTATAAATAACTATTATAATTATTGTGCCTGCGAGTTAGTTCGCTTAGGATAGAAGTCTGCTGAATCACCTAAATTGATACAATTTTCTACTCCGGTGCTATTGGTCGTAGTATACTAATAAATTAATAATATAGCCTCCCTTTACAATTGGACTATCCAAAAATACAATATTTTTTAATCGAACCAGTAGTTCCAAAGTTTAGCTCGATCAAACAAACGAATAATAGGTTTAATAAAATTAATATACCAAGCTTATTTTCGCAACTAAAACTATTCATTTACCACACTTATTACACAAGAGTAACTATTTATTTCTACCAAAAATTAAAGTCCTATTCCAAAACCACCCCGTGTAGTCACAATACGTCATTGCGCATGTGCAACCCGCTATGGTGACGTCACATTGTTTACACCCCCGGTGTTGACGAAAACACCGATCGTGGTTCTAATCTGTAACTATAGGGATGCTGACGATATGAAATAAATGATAAAAAATAAATTCAGAGGAACATGTTAAGTACCAGTATAAATTTAAAATAATTATTTAAGGGAATTCGGTTTACTTGTATTTAAGACAAGTCGGGTAAGGGTAGTTTTTTTTGTGTTGAATTTATTTTTTTTTGTATAGCATACAGCATAAGACGTTTTAAGTTAATTATAACATGTCTATATAATACCAAGGTATATCGATCCTTTAAAAAAGTGAATGACTGTATTTGTATCTTAAACACATCAGAACGGATGAATAGATGTAGATGAAATTTGAGATTTTACCTGCATTCAATTTATTTTATAGGGAAAACAAACAAACTCATATACAGTTTCGTAATGGTAGTTTTCTCAATAAACAGAAGCATTGGTAACTGAATAATTACAACATAGGCATATACAAATGACACATTTATCGAACTTATCAAATTTCCTAGAATTTATTGCGTAAAGAAAGAAATCCTATTTCATTATTGTTTCAAAAATTACTATAAATAGTCTCACTTCTATTGTATTGACACATTTGTAATTAACTTTACCAAAATGAAAGGTTTGTTCGTATTCTGTGTGGCTCTTTCCATCGCCATGGTAAGTTTGATTATTTTTTACTGTCTTTATTGCTATTGGCTATTACTTCTTTTTGTCTCAATTTTCCAAAATGGACGTTGTGAATAGAAATAATTTATAGCATCTAGATAAAAATTAAAAGTATAGAAGAAAATTTAATGAATAGAAGCACGAGTTTCGTTTCGACTAAGTTTAGTATAGCAACATAATATAACAACTTGTGTAGAGGCATAATATTATTATATTTAAAATAAAATACTAGCTCTCCGCCTGCGGCTTCGCCCGCGTTTTCAAAGAAAAACCCGCATAGTTTCCTTTCCCGTGGGATTTCCGAGATAAAACTATCCTATATGTTAATTCAAGTTATCCTCTATATGTGTGCTAAATTTTATTGTGATCGGTTTAGTGGTATTTCCGCGAAAGAGTAACAAACATACATATACACAAATTTTCGCATTTATAATATTAGTAGGATAGGATTATGTACATATTACAAGAATAATATTTATTTTACAGAGCGTTAACGGACAATGCATCCGTTCGTCATGTGCGTCCAATCTTTTATCACCACTGGTTGCCCCCAGCGCCGTTGTTGCCCCTATCGCCACTCAATACGCCCCGATCGTCGGGTCCAACGCTGTTGCCACTAGTCTTGCTGATACTTTGTCACTGCTGACTGTCAGCAGCCTGCTCGCTGAGAAGTTGCCACTTGGCTATCCTCTCGTTGCTCCAGCTCTTGGTTGCGGATGCAGCAACGCATGTGGATACCCGTATGTCCTATAAACGGCATTATTTGAACGGCATATTTTGAAAATATTCCATAGTTAAAAATTGAGACGACGACTTCGACTTTTTATGACTTACTTCCTTTTTATTTTCTTATTCTATAAATCGAATGTTTTCGGTTAAATTTTCGGTTAAATATTGTAATGCAATGTGGACAAGTTTTCTAATTGAATAATACCTATAATATTAGTTGGACAAAGCTTCAAATTTTGCGGTTATGTCAACTTTACACGTATTTCAATATTTTCTATACCTATGTCTTAAAGTAAAACTTAAAAAAGATTGAGAAAATGTTTTTTCTTGAGGAATTCAAACATCCATTTACATGTGTAATTCTTGAATATTGTACCTAATTGTAATTTGGTGAAATTTATGTTAGGTAAAGATATTCGAAATAATTTACTAATATAATATGGCATCCTTTATAGTGCACCTTTGGTTCGTGTACTCATAATGCTAATTTAATAGACCAAGTGCTTAAAAATATCTTATATGTATTTTCCATTTGCAAGATCATAATATTAACTATTTCGATCATATTCTTCTTAAATTCAAAATAAAAATTCTGTAATTTTTGGGTCTATGATGAAACATCTACTTTCAAAGCATATTATTTTCTAAGCTAATATTGTAGGGTTTGTCATTCGATATTTCTGGTCCAAGGAATTTGGTTTTTGTTTTAAGCTGAGTAATTTCAACACTTCTATATGGCCGGTCAAATACTTACGTCCTATCATATATTTTAAATAGTCAACTTTTTTAACTAAGTACGTAGTATAAGAATTATAAAACTTGTCCAATTTGTATATGATCACTTTATATCGTAAAATCTATTTTTTTAAATAGTACCTACTATTTTTGTGTATCTATTTATAACACCCGAATAATATGTTTAAAAAATTCAAAATTTGTACTTCAGCAGAGATATGTTATTAACTTGTTATTAAATATACATGTTTAAAAAATACCATTGTTTTAATAAATTGTAACATCAACAAACTTACAAAAACATCGTCAAAGCATTGTGTCAGCACGTGCGTACTGATTACGAAACAATAGGAAGCGATAAAATGACAGTAATATTGTGTATACTCTATGTTTTAATTTAGGTACTGCTCATAGCTTTTCAGTTTATTTTCTTTGTACAAAAAATACTACATACCGGTAAAGAATAAACATTTCAACTTTATTATTTTTTTACGATACAAAGCCTTTCTACAATTTATTCTAGAATTAAATAAAGCCCCTTTTATTGGATTGTGTTGTATTCATTATAATGTTTTTGCTAAATAACATAGGCAGGAGTTAATATTTAATATAAATTGTCCCCCATAAATTCTCAAAATTAAAATTAATTCAGTCATACGCATCATGTGCAAATATCTAATTCAACTTTATCACTGTGCTTTATCATATTAACCATAATATAATTATTATAGTACACATCATATTGAAAGGCTTCGAATTCTAAAAATACATTTGAAACATCGATTTCGTACATTGCGTATGAAAATCGATAATTTCGCATCACTCAAGTTGTCAATGTGACATTGACGTAAATGAATTTCCCCCCCACCTCCAAACTTTTTACTTGCTTTTGCCATTGCTTTTGCTGGACTTATTTATTACTGAAATTTTAATTTCTTATTACATATTATCTATAATTTAATTGATAACTTATCAACTGAAATAAATTGCGAATTTATCGCAATCGTATTTACCACGCCTCCGTTTTAATAAGTAGTTCAATAACAGCTGTTATAGTGATCGAACGTATAAGAAAGTTTCTATAGATAAGATTAAGTTTATTTACGTGCTGATAATAACTGATATTAAAGTGTCCGGTATGTCGGTGTTAAATAATTTCACAGTGTCCATAGCTAAAGGATTGCGCCGTAAGTATTCAAGATTTATCAGATAAATAATATTTTTATGATGATAAAATATTTAATGATACGAGAACCGCGTGATCTGTTTCTAAAAGCTTCGTGACACACAGTAAATATACTCGTGTTCTTTAATCTTTAATATTATATTTACTTAAATATGATTAGTGGGTTTTTTTATAAGTATGTGTGATTGTGGGTATCTAGTATTGGGATGTTAAGATATTCAAAAATATTTAATCAATTACCGGCTTTGCTCCATTGTATTAGCCGCAGTGCTCCTCTCCCTCAGATGATATATAGCCTATAGCCTTCCTCGATGAATGGGCTATCCAACACCGTAAGATTTTTTTAAATCAGACAAGTAGTCGCATGATATTAGCATGTACAAACAAACAAAAAAAGTCTTCAGCTTTATAATATTAGTACCTATAGATTAAAATATCAATTAGGTATATGAAATTTTCACATCCTATTTCATGTTGTTATTTCATGAATAGAACTAAAAGTAGATTATCTTTATTTGTTGTTTCCAACTTATCAAGCTGTACTATCTGCAATTTCACTAATTGCATTTTATCACTTAAAACTATATGATTATTAATATTTCATCAATTCTTGCACCAGGCTACAATTATTGACAAGTAAAAAACAGATAAAAATTATAACATAAAGTATTATGTTCTTTAAAAAAATATTTCACTGCTGTGTTTCCATGATATACAGTAACTTTAAAATATGTAAATAAATAAATAAATATTATAGGACATTATTACACAAATCGACCTAGTCCCACAGTAAGCTCAATTAAGGCTTGTGTTGTGGGTACTAGGCGACGATAAATATAATATTTAATAAATACATATATAGATAATAACACCCAGACCCAAGAACAAATAATTGAGTTCATCACACAAATATTTGCCCTGACCGGGGATCGAACCCGGGACCGTCGGCTCAGTAGGCAGTTACTTTACCACTGCGCCAACCGCGTCTACTTATTCATATTGGGTCATCAACCTTATTGAAAATCATTTGTTTTACTACTACCATATTCAGAACTAGCTGTTCCCCGTGGTTTTACCTGCAGTGCTCTGCTCCTGTTGACTTAGCGCGATGATATATAGCCTATAGCCTTCCTCGATAAATGGGCTATCTAAAGATGTCATAGATGTTCATAGAAACAAGTGCTGTTGCTTGCAGTTTGCGGTTGCAGTTTGCGGTCTGCGGCCCGTCTCGGACTTGTACCTTAACACCTACAGAATTTTTCAAATCGGACCAGTAGTTCCTGAGATTAGAGCGTTCACACAAACAAACTCTTCAGCTTTTTAATATTAGTATACATTTGTCTGTAAGGTCAATTGAACATTTATAAAAACATTTGATCAATGAAACAGATGTGAAATCAATCGCAAGTAACATTCTGTTAATTTAAACTAATTTATTTTATTGCACACTTGCCAATAATAAATTTCTGACCTAGTTTGATATTTTAACATGATATTATTAATAACTAGCTTTCCGCCCACGGCTTCGCCAGCTTTGTCTAAAACCTAATAAATTATACACTAAAATCATAAAAATGTATAAAAAAAAACCGCATCACAATCTGTTGCGTAGTTTTAAAGATCTAAGCATATAAAGGGATTTAGGGACAGAGAAAGCGACTTTGTTTTATACTATGTAGTGATATAACACTATCATAGTTCCCATTCCTGTGGGATTTCCGGGATAAAAAGTATGTATGACTATGTCTTATTCTAGGTCTTCAGCTACCTACATACCAAATTTCATTGTAATCAGTTCTATAGTATTTGTGTGAAAGAATAGCAAATAGCCATCCATCCTCACAAACTTTCGCATTTATAATATTAGTTGGATATTTAAAACTAGGCAACAGATTTTGATCTGGATTTTGTTTCATTTCATTTGATAATTCATTTCATTTAACTCATGCAAAGCTAGTGCGAGTCCTACTAAAATGCGAAAGCTTGTGAGGATGTGTGTGTTTGTGTGTGTGTGTGTGTGTGTTTGTTACTCTTTCACGCAAATACTACTGAACCGATTACAATGAAATTTAGCACACATATAGAGGGTAACTTGGATTAACATAGGATATGTTTTATCCCGGAAACCCCACGCGAATGGGAACTATGCAGGTTTTTCTTTGAAAACGCGGGTGAAGCCGCGGGCGTAAAGCTAGTAGATTTATATGTAGAGATACATTTGTTTCATAATACATAATAGGGAAATTAATTCATATCTATTCCAAGAATTCATTAGAAAATTAATTTCACAATAACACGTTTTAGGATTGTACCAAGTGTGCAAGATAAAATAATATTAAATTCACATTACCAAAGATTATAGCAATATTTGCATAATTGTTTATTATCTTTTAAAGGTCAGTTTTGATAAAGATAACTCGAGCTTCAAATAGAAAGGATTATCATTAATATCTAGTTGTTTTGATCAGGAAGTAATATTTTTCGTTACGCCATTTGTTATTGTTAATTCTTTAATTTGTGCCACTGTTTATGTTTTTTTGTTTCCATACTAACTATAGTGATTTCTAATGGAAAGTTTGGACAAAAAGGTTTGATAAAGCTTGAGCTATTCACGTGTGCCTAATAAAAAAAAAATGATTTTATAAAGTACAGTCTCATAAAAGATTCTGTGTGAAAATTAATAACACTTATGATTATTGATAACCTACATTTATAAGTAGTTAAACCTAAAAACTGTAGTAATCCGTCAGTAATAAACCTATAATGATCAGAGCTGCTACTTAAACAACATATTCACGAAATTGAATAGGTAACATATATACCAAACTAGAGGTCCGCCCCGGCTTCGCCCGTGGTACATATTTCGCAATAAAAGGTAGCCTATGTCCTTTCTCGGGTATCAAAATATCTCAATACCAAATTTCATGCAAATTGGTTCAGTAGTTTAGGCGTGATTGAGTAACAGACAGACAGACAGACAGAGTTACTTTCGCATTTATAATATTAGTATGGATTGTGACTAAACAGTAATAATTTCCTGCCGTTGATAAATTAAATACACCACACCAACTACAGAGTGAAAGAAGTAAACAAATTATATGCATTTAGAACCTTCCGGTGTTTATATAATGTATAAAAACAAGGCATAGGTACATACTTAGTGCTAAAAATCCATACTAATATTATAAATGCGAAAGTAACTCTGTCTGTCTGTCTGTCTGTTACTCAATCACGCCTAAACTACTGAACCAATTGTCATGAAATTTGGTATGGAGATATTTTGATACCCGAGAAAGGACATAGGCTACTTTTTATCCCGGGAAAATGACGCAATCCCGGAAATCCCACGGGAGCGGGAACTATGCGGGTTTTTCTTTGACTGCGCGGCCGAAGCCGCGGGCGGAAACCTAGTAACAACATAAATTTAAAAACAATAATAATCTTTCGGGTCAATTACCTACTTTACTCATCTTTACTAATATTATAAAGCTGAAGTTTGTTTGTTTGGTTAAAAGGGCTAATCTCAGGAACTATAGAATACGATTTGAAAAATTATTTCACTGTTAGTTAGTCCATTTATCGAGGAAGGCTATATATAGGCTATATTACATCATCACAGTAGACCAATAAGAGCAGAGCAATGCGAGTAAAATCGCAGGCACAGCTAGTATATGTTATATTTCTGACTGAATCAATATTTGGTGCGGTTTCAAGTTATTTTAAACGCATGCTTGATAACAGGTTTTCACATACTGCAAGTTTGAAACAAGTTACATTTATGGTATCTAAGTTTTATTTATTTATTTATTTAATCATTTATTGTACCACACCGTTTAATATTAAAATGTACAGTATAATATATATTTGTATGGATGCGAGGTAAAGTACAAAAGGTGACCTTATCGCTTAAAAGCGATTTCTTCCAGGCCAGTTTTATTTATTTATGTAAGGTTTAAGTTTGAAATTAAGTAAAAATTGGCTTATAGCGTGTTTCCAACGTAGTGTAGGTATGATATTCTAAACTTTAATCTAGGTACCTGGAGATGAACATACAAAATGATGTTTATTTTTATTCAAAACATATTGTTTTGCATTCAGTATTTTTTTTTTTCATAAAAAATAATGTTTATAAAAACTGAATAAATAATTATCTAATTATAATGTTTTACGATATTATTTAAAGGAATTTTCCAACATAATATGTACCTACATTTGTTTCTACAAGGAATTTAAATAAAAGTTCAAAGTCCTTATGTGCAAAAAATAAATTAGTTTTTTTTTTTGCAATTCAAAAAAACACAGTTAAATTTTTCCTCTGTTATTTCCAAAGACAATCAAACATTTTTTATTTTTTATAAAATCCAAAAGTCGTCAGGTAAAACCAGAATATCATGGAATTATACACAAAAACGTGATACAATCAAAGAAGATAACGTACAGTAATTAAAATGCATTTTATATAAAAATGCATTATAACATTAACATTTTTTCGTTACGCGTGACATTTTTCCGTTACGCGCCATCTTTTTCTTATCCCTACCACGCGTGATTCGACGTATTACTGTAAAGTTGCATATAGTAAATTATTTTTTGAAAAATAAGGTCATAAAGAAGTTTTACTCCTTACGTGTGTACACTAGTACACGCACACATTTTTTTTTCGTACAGAAACTAGCGTGCCGTCTCTTTCTCGGTTTTCAAATGCATTTGACATGTGCGTAACCGGAGCCATCATTTTTCGAACGATTAATTACATAAAACGCATCTACGCCTTTTATATCGTTGACGTCAAAAGATAACATTCTTTCCGAGTCGGAAAATAATGCAATTTTTTCCAGTATTTATCAGTTAACCTATCAACTCCCACTGCTTATTTCCGGATCCTGATATATTAAGACACAGTATCGGAAAATTACGAACAGTTATAGGTCATTGGGACAGATCATAAATTCTTCAACTATTATCATTCATGCGTATTATCATTTTCGATTATTTAATATCTGTTGTTTTTATCGTGCGGTGAATAATCTAGAATAATTTCTTCATAACAAACAAATTATGACTCGTAAGGACGTTTACATTGTTTTTTAGGATTAACATTCGTAATGCGTAAAATGGAAAAATCCTTATAATAATTAATCTCTACTAATCCTTACTAATATTATTTGAATGATGACTTTGTTTGGTGGAATGTCGATATCCTTGGTTCGAAATGCAAAATTATGTGGACAGTCCATTTATAGAGGAAGGGTTAGGGTAGATGATAACATTAGACTTCGAGTAACGACCAATAGGAGTGATATTACAAAAATATTTCCGCTAGTAATTTTTTTTAGATATTACTTAAAATGTACCATAGCCGGCCTTTTACAGTTACTATACATGCAAAGTTTTTGAATGCGAAAACTCAATATTAAAGTTTTTTTTTTTAACTAAGAAATTAATCAAATTCAAAAAATAGACCTACTAAATATAAATTAATACCAAAACTATCAAATTATTCCCAGGCTTAAGAAAAAAGGAATTATGCGACACAATACCAGATCGGCGGCAACACGATTCAAAAGACCAACGGCTGATGATGGAGAAGTGCCTCATAGTGTCCAAAGTCACCAGATACGAATATGAAAAGTGAGTTCGGTAAATAATATTAAACCTATTAAATAAAACTTTTGTACTTAATTCACAAGCAATATCTGTAATAGTAGGTACCTTATACCTATCAAGTTGGTAATTAACCGACTTCAAAAAAAAGGAGGAGGTTATCAATTCGGCCGGTAGGTTTTTTTTTATGTATGTACACCGATTACTCCGAGGTTTCTGAACCGATTTACGTGATTCTTTTTTTGTTCGATGCGGGATGGTGTCGAATTGGTACTTGTTTTTACAGAACTATTATACCATACCACACGACGATTATAAAAATTTGCCACTTTTTTTCAGGAGACACAATTACCTACTACATATTATTAAATATTAAAATCATTGAATTTCTATTACGACTACCATCCGTCCGTCTGAAACTCTTTCTCGGTAAAAATATTTGCAGTATTCTCTTTTTTTTCGACTTCTCTTTATTTTTGGTCTATGCTCTAATAACTATTATTCGTAGGTCTTTAAATTATTTATGGTCATAAAAAAACCTTTCTTCTAACAATTTTTTTCATTTATTTCGTCTCGATTCCAGGCACAGCCACGACAATATATCCGATTCAGAATTAGAAAGAATCCTGCGCAAACGCGGCTCCGACTTCGACTCGATGATAACCAACCATAGAGAGCAGAAGGCGTTTGAGGAAAATGTCGCCAAGAGTCTCAAAAACATGGGCCTAAAGGTGGAAATGGCTAGCCGGTATGTATGATTGAATAAAAGGGGGAGGGGGGATAAAAAATTAGGAAAAGCGAAAAAAATTTTTTTTTGTAAATTTTTGTTACTGGTTTGGGATGTTGCGGTGTAGAAAGAGAATTAACTTATGAATTGTGTAGATAAATATTTAAATGAACAAATAATTATATTTTTTTAATGAAATCGTCATGTATATGACTTTTAAATTCAGATAAACCGTTCTATGCTTTTATTATTCGTGTTAAAACAAATATTACAAAATCTTTCACTCTGAAATCAATAGCCGTTTATCAATTAAGTCATCATGTGCTTAAAACATCCATTAATTGGGTTAAAAATCACTAAACATTTTTTATTGATCTAAAAATCTAAATAACCCAAAACAGGGTCAATTATTATCACAAAGGATTTCTCTATGTAAAAAATTCATATGTATAAATAAGAACTACATATAAAAACGTGAACTATAAACGTAAAATATATTTATCTTCTATAAATATAAAATCAATACAATGACTAGTTACTATCATATGTTGTTCCATCCAGATGAGTTTATCCAAACAGTACCTTGTAAAAGAGTCAATATACATACAGTAAACAAGCCACTTGTGTGTTGATTATCCGCGCTAATTGAGCAAGGTCAATATTACAAGTTTCCTTGTTATAAATAATGATAAAATATGTAGTTTATATTAATATATATCGGAAATTGGTGCCTAGGGTATAAGACCAGCCCCCCTAGCCAAGTGGCTTTCTGTTAGCGTAGCGTTCAATAGAATAGACTACGAATGTATGAGATTGACGTAAGCTGTAGATACTACGAATGTATGAGATTGACGTAAGCTGTAGATACTACGAATGTATGAGATTGACGTAAGCTGTAGATACTACGAATGTATGAGATTGACGTAAGCTGTAGATACTACGAATGTATGAGATTGACGTAAGCTGTAGATACTACGAATGTATGAGATTGACGTAAGCTGTAGATACTACGAATGTATGAGATTGACGTAAGCTGTAGATACTACGAATGTATGAGATTGACGTAAGCTGTAGATACTACGAATGTATGAGATTGACGTAAGCTGTAGATACTACGAATGTATGAGATTGACGTAAGCTGTAGATACTACGAATGTATGAGATTGACGTAAGACGAAGCTACGCTAACAGAAAACCACTTGGCTAGGGGGGCAGTGCTCCTCAAAGTTTTTGTCGCAATCTCCAAAAATGTTCAAATCCGAAGTTCGCATTATGTTAAGTAATACAATATCCTAGTTATAAATAATGATAATATAATATGAATCTTTGATATTATATCGCAAATTGGCGTCTATAATTTGAGAGTAGTGTTTCCCAAAGTTTCGGCCGCGATGCTTAGCCGTAGGTCAAATTGGTCACAATAGACAGCACCTAATGTAATTAAATTTAAATTTGCAATTATAAATTATTCTTAAACACTTATTCAGTCAAAAACAACATTGTGATAAATGAATTACTACATTATAGGTAGCTATGTAGATAAGAATGTAAATAATATAATGATAACGCACTTTCTATATATACGGGTACGTGAGCGTAGCCAGGTGCTAAAAAATTCACCACGGTTGGGTAAAATATTTTTTTAAGCTATTGCATAGCTTCTATCGCGGGCCTTGAGCGCGGAGACCGAATCCAGAAATTCCGTAACGAAAAACCTCACGCTTCCCACTCCGACGGGCGGAGGTGTGGCTTGAAGGCATAGCATGCAATAGCTTTACCGCGGCAGTCCCCGAGTGCCACACGTCGTTTTTTTATTATTTATTCTAGGTGTATTATGTTAGTAAAAAGTTTTTTTGAAATGAAACTTCTTTAGGCGCGTTGAGAGTAAAATTTCAAGGTCGCGTCATTGCAATACCGTCACGTCATGGAGTCAGGCGTCGATTTTGGTATCTTTTGATCTTGCCAAAGAAGTTTCACTTCTGACACGTGTGCTCGGCACACACGCTCTTTTGTTAATTTATTATACTAGCTGTGCTCCGCGGTTTTACCCGTATTGCTCCGCTTCTGTTGGTCTTAGCATGATGATATATAACCTATAGCCTTCCTCGATAAATGGGCTATCTAACACCGAAAAAAATTTTCAAATCAGACCAGTAGTTCCCGAGATTAGCGCGTTCAAACAAACAAAATCTTCAGCTTTATTATATTAGTGTAGATTATTTTATTTACATTTATTTTCAGATTAACATACAACGAAGAATTAATAAATTGGTGCGATGTGGTGGTGCCGTGCGGTGGGGATGGGACATTTTTACTGGCTGCTTCTAGGGTTAGAGACGCCAAGTGAGTTATTATCCCATATTATCCCACTGAGTGGGATTTCTTTTTATTTGTTTTTGATGCTTTTGTGTGTTCTTACAATGTTAAACTTAATGTTAAAAAAACTTAATTTTATGCTCACCATTTTACCCATAATCCCACTATATGGGATCCATATTATATACCAGCTAAAGTATACAGACAAAAATTAAAGAAATATTACCTAATTTTATTACTAATTCATCCTACTAAATTCTAAAGTAACTTCTTACCGGTGAAATAGTTGTCAAATTAATAGATACCATGCTTAAAGCAAAATAAAGATTTATCGGTCTACTATATTTAAAAATAAGTCGGGTTTTCCTTCCTGACGATATAACTCCAGAACGCACGAACCGATTTCCACGGATTTGCATTCGTTGGAAAGGTCTCTGGCTCCGTGAGTTTTGTAGCAAAGAAAATTCAGGAAACATTTCAAAAGAAAAGCGGGTAAACCGGGATGATCATTTTTCACATACAGTGCCTTATGTAACATTTCGTTTGGTATTTTAAACATAAGGTGGTGAAACGGAGTTCGCCGGGTTCGCTAGTTATTATAAAACTTTTTTTTGCACATAAATTTTAATACGTCTTCAGTCACCGTATCTGGCAGATTAAAGCTAAACAGATCATATCGAGAACCTGTGAAACTGTGAACTTTCATAAAATAATGATGTTACAGTAAACCAGTGATAGGCTTCAACAGCGCACCGCACAAGTCTGTCGGCCGGCTTTGCTTGCCCACGTGGTGTTCGAACGACGTTAAGGGCGCGCTACACGCGTTGAAAGAGGTATTTATTATTATTATAGTCTGCAGGAACACAGATACAGATAAACAGACTTATTAACTCATGCACTAACTCATTATAAAATCACTCAGTCACTTATAAACTAACTCAGGCACTTATAAACTCACTCAGACGCTTATAAACGCACACAAGCACTTATAATCTCACGCAGGCACTTATAAACTCACTCAGTCACTTATAAACTTACGCATACGCGCTTATAAACTCACTCAGGCACTAATAAATTCACTCAATCGCTTATAAACTCACTCAGTCACTTACAGCATATAATTTTAAATGGATGGACATAAAATCCGTGTAAAAATAATTCCGCGGACCAATGCGGGTAAAACCGCGTGGCACAGCTAGTCACTACATAGTATAAAACAAAGTCGCTTTCTCTGTCCCTATGTCCCTTTGTATGTTTAAATCTTTAAAACTACGCAACGGATTTTGATGCGGTTTTTTAATAGATAGAGTGATTCAAGAGGAAGGTTTTAGTACATAATTTATTAGGTTTTAGACAAAGCGGGCGAAGCCGCGGGCGGTAAACTAGTTAATTATATACTTAACATAAATTTGCAGGGTAGATTCCGCTGGATGCGTCGTTCACGAATACGCACCACTATAACTAGCGAGCCGAAACTGTTGGACACTATAACACCCGTGGATCTGCACACTTTGCACTATTGTAGGTGAGTTTGTGCCATTTTAGTGTCATTTTAGTGCACTTTAAGCAATGACCTATTATACTAGTAGACGCGGCATACGCCAACATCATTGCACTAAAAAACAGCGTAATTAATACATACCTACTTACTAACGCATTATCACCAATACAGTTGTTCTCTCTTTCACTCTCACGCACGAGACATAATACATGTCTCACTCATGTACTTCGTAATAACAACTGCCGATTAAAATACAAAAAGAACGTCCAGCCACGACGCTGAATGGTGCGTGACTAAGTGAAACTCTGGCACTTACCTGAGTTTTTTCTTGCCAAAATAGAGAGCGGGTAACGTATCTAGCTCTTTTATATTATATCATAGTACAGTGCCTTATGTAACATTTCGTTTGGTATTTTAAACATAAGGTGGCGAAACGGAGTTCGCCGGGTTCGCTAGTTATTATGAAACTTTTTTTTTGCACATAAATTTTAATACGTCTTCAGTCACCGTATCTGGCAGATTAAAGCTAAACAGATCATATGAACCTGTGAAACTGTGAACTTTCATAAAATAATGATGTTACAGTAAACCAGTGATAGGCTTCAACAGCGCACCGCACAAGTCTGTCGGCCGGCTTTGCTTGCCCACGTGGTGTTCGAACGACGTTAAGGGCGCGCTGCATGCTTTGAAAGAGGTAATTATTATTATTATAGTCTGCAGGAACACAGATACAGATAAACAGACTTATTAACTCATGTACTAACTCACTAACTCCTTTATAAAATCACTCAGTCACTTATAATCTCACCCAGGCACTTATAAACTCGCTCAGTGTCTTCTAAACTCGCTCAGTGTCTTATACACTCACTCAGGCACTTATAAATTCACTTAGTCATTATAAACCCACTCAAGCAGTTATAAACTCACGCAGGCACTTTTAAACTCACTCAGGCACTAATAAATTCACTCAGTCGCTTATAAACCCACCCAGTCGCTTATAAACTCACTCAGGCACTTATAAACTCACTCAGGCAATAATAAATTCACTCAATCGCTTATAAACTCACTCAGTCACTTAGGTACAGCATATATATATAATTTTAAATGGATGGACTTAAAAATAAAATATACGTGTAAAAATAATTCCGCGGACCAATGCGGGTAAAACCGCGTGGCACAGCTAGTCAATACATAGTATAAAACAAAGTCGCTTTCTCTGCCCCTATCCCTATGTCCCTTTATATGTTTAAATCTTTAAAACTACGCAACGGATTTTGATGCGGTTTTTTTAAATAGATAGAGTGATTCAAGAGGAAGGTTTTAGTACATAATTTATTAGGTTTTAGACAAAGTGGGCGAAGCCGCGGGCGGTAAACTAGTTAATTATATACTTAACATAAATTTGCAGGGTAGATTCCGCTGGATGCGTCGTTCACGAATACGCACCACTATAACTAGCGAGCCGAAACTGTTGGACACTATAACACCCGTGGATCTGCACACTTTGCACTATTGTAGGTGAGTTTGTGCCATTTTAGTGTCATTTTAGTGCACTTTAAGTGTCAAGTAAGGTGCATTTTAACTGTAATTTTGCATATAAACACTTAAGAGTCCCAAAGTGTTGATTCGCACACTTCGTACTATCGTAGGTGAGATTGGTGTCAATTTAGTGACATTTTAATGTCATTTAAGGTGCCAGTTTTAGAGAAATAAGTTTATTTTTCATATAATAATAAATAAAATAAGCTATTACTCTACAATTATTACTATAACAATAATATTAAAAGAAAATACGAAGAAAAATAGGTCAAACATTTGATGTCGGTGACATCGTTCATGTGAAGTGTTTGGAAATTATAAGAAAAATATAGAATTTAACCTAGTATAAAATAATCATATATCAATACGTTTTTACTATTTTTATTTATTACCAATTCCTAACGATTATTTTACACACATTTTACACAATAATTACAAAATAATATATTTTTACAGATACCCACCCGTATCAAATCAAGAAGACGGACAAGACACAAACGCGCGGTGTACAGACGGACAAACAGACGAAACGAGCTTGGCCACTAAAGTATTGCCGTTTTTGGCTTTAAATGAGGTATGTATATTATAGAACGAGCTACTTTTGTATCTATCTTCTATAATATAAAAATGAATCCCAAAATGTGTTGGTAAGCGCATAACTTGAGAACGGCTTAATCGATTTCGTTAATTCTTTTTTTATAATATTCCTTGAAGTTCGAGGATGGTTCTTATGTAGAGAAAACGTGAATATGTACCACGGGCGAAGCCGGGGCGGACCGCTAGTTAAAAATATAATTGCAAAATTATTTTTGGAACATTGCTTCGCTCCTATTGATCGTAACACAAAGTCGCTTTCTCTGTGCCTATATCCCTATGTATGCTTAAATCTTTAAAACTACGTAACGGATTTTGATGTGTTTTTTTAAATATATAGAGTGATTCAAGAGGAAAGTTTTAGTATATAATTTATTAGGTTTTAGACAAAGCGGGCGAAGCAGCGGGTGGTAAGCTTGTAAGTTTTTGAAATAAAGCCTGTCTCGATAAATAGACTATCCATACAAAAATATTTTTTTTTTCGTCAGTAGTTCGTGAGATAAGAACCAATCATTCAAACAAACTCTTTTTCTTTATGAAAACAAAAAATAAAGACTTCTTAATGGTGAAATAATAAAAAAAACAGTCTCGTAGTTTTTTACTCAATTTTACTCAAACTAACAAAAAAAAAAATCAAATCCTTCAGCTATATAGTGATAATTATAATTATTATAAGTATTTATTTATATTTTCAGGTATTCATAGGTGAAAGTGTAACATCAAGAGTGTCACTACTTCGACTAAAAATAGACAACGGCAAATGGACGCACACAAAAAGTTCCGGCTTGTGTGTGACCACAGGTACCGGTAGTACCTCTTGGCATTACAGGTAAAGTTGAAGTGATAATTTATTTAGTTCAAAATAGCCTAGAGTATAGCTTAAAAAACTTTGTAGTAATAATTGTCATCACAAGTGTTGGTAGTACTTGTTGGCATTACAGGTGAAGTTGAAGTGATAAATTATAATTGTTTTTATGGATAGTTAACAACTTAGCAAAACAACTAGATTTAAAATAACTTTGAATTGGCTGTACTATAGGTATACAATAGGTATATAATACAGGTAAAGTTGAAGTGAAAAATTAGGTCGGGTTTGTGGAAAGATGGAATACATTTTTAGATAAATATTGTGTGGTAAGGTACCGGTAATACATCTTGGCATTATAGGTAAAATTGAAGTATTATTGTTTATTATACTTTAGATATTCAGATAAACAACATCACCCACAACGCCTATAAATAAAACACAGTCAAAAAAGAACTAACCTAATAGTAAGACTAAGTAAAAAGTAAAATATTCTGATAGTTCATTTTGACCCGTATCACCTTTTGGCATTACAGGTAAAGTTGAAGTATTAAATTGTATATGACTAGATAGTTATTTTTTTTAAAGCAACAGAGTATAATAAATTCATGCTTGACAAATACCTAAATTAAAATTTATTTTTAAATTAGAAATTGCATTTCAATAGAAACTAATACATTTTTTATCACGATTTCAGTATAAACTGTCTCCGTACACATTCAGTGTTGGAACTTATGAAAATATTGCAAGACGAATATAACATAAGTTTGGACACGTCTTTGGAAAAAGCGCGGGAAGTTACAGAGAAATATAATCAGAAGTTAATGTTCCCGCCTGGTGAGTCCTATCCTACTTATATTATAAACTAGCTTTCCGACCGCGGCTTTGTCTGAAACTTAATAAATTATATACTAAAACCTTCTTCTTGAATCACTCTTATCTATTTAAAAAAACGGCATTCAAATCCGTTGCGTAGTTTTAAAGATTTAAGCATACATAGGGACAGAGAAAGCGACTTTGTTTTATACTATGTAGTGAATATTTGTGAGGATGTATGTGTGTATGTTTGTTACTCTTTCACGCAAGTACTACTGAACTGATTACAATGAAATTTAGCACACATATAGAGGGTAACTTGGATTAATTAGTTTTATCCCGGAAATCCCACCGGAACGGGAACTATGCGTGTTTTTCTTTGCGCGAGCGAACGCGAGCGAAGCCGCGGGCGGAAAGCTAGTTATCATATAAAACATATTAGCTGCGTCCCGCGGTTACACCCGTGTAAATGCGCTTTCCCTTTTAATTCTAATATTCCTGTTGGAATATCAATATTATATGTATGTGTTTTTTGAAGTGAAACTTCTTTAGGTGCTGTTAGCGACGCGCCATCAAATGAAAAATTAATTTCTTAATAATTGTTACACTTACTTATTCAAGACTAGCTTCCGCCCGCGACTACGCCCGCGCGGAAAAATTAAGATTTATTTTTTTCTACGTATTTTTCCGGGATAAAAAGTATCCTATTTTATGCCCAGGATAATAAAGTATAATTATACCAAGTTTCATCGAAATCGAACAGTTAGTTTTCACGTGATGCCTGAACATACAGACAGACAGACAGACAAAAAATTTTTTAATCACATATTTGGGTTTGGTATCGATCCAGTAACACCCCCTGCTATTTATTTTTTCAATATTTTCAATGTACAGAATTGACCCTTCTACAGATTTATTATATTATGTATAGATTGTCTATGATAGATTATTGTTTTAATCTGTGATAATTTAACATTATCTGTAATAAGCTATGGCGAGCCACTGCTGCGTCAGTGACTCGTCCAGTTCTTCGGCCTCCTCTCACCTGAGCAGTTGACAGTAAGATTGGAGTACGGCGACCTTTTTTTTTAATCTTGCCAAAGAAGTTTCACTTCTGACACGTGTGCTCATCACACACGCTTTTTCAGTTTCTTGTGTTTATCAAAGCGTGCTTTTTTTTAGTATTTTTAACTATATCGTGTCTTAATGTTATGAAGTCTACTTTTTTTTACAAATTCTGAATTTTTTGCTAGATTCAGAACAGCTAGCCTATTCAGTACGTGAATACATAACGTTCGAAGAGTGGCCCACACCGCGGGGGTTGCGGGTTCGAGACCGGGCGGAGACTGTGTGCGTGAGGTCGCATTGTACTGACGCGGGTATGTTTAAATAAATCCTACTAATATTATAAATGTATGGAGGTATGGATGTTTGTTACTCTTTCACGTAAAAACTACTGAACCGATTACAATGAAATTTAGCACACATATAGAGGGTAACTTGGATTAACACATAGGATAGTTTTTATCCCGGAAATCCCACGGGAACGGAAACTATGCGGGTTTTTCTTTGAAAACGCGGGCGAAGCGGAAATCTAGTAAATAAATATTTTCGGGACAATTTTCACACACGGCACGATCTGATCTCATACTAAGCTTTCGCTTGTGTTGTGGAAACCAGATGGCTGATAAACATACATATATAATTTTAAATAAATACTTATATAGATAATTAACACCCAGACACGGAGCAAACATTTATGTTCATCACACAAATATTTGTCCCGGGTGGGAATCGAACCCACGACCTCTGGCTTGGAAGGCAGGGCCACACCAACCACGCCAACCGGCCAGTCAAGTTTGTTTGTGTGTACGTGTGTAGGGAACGTTGGAAATTGGAAAAAAATTGGTATAAAAATGTAAATATAGTGTTTAAATGTAAATGTTAAGTGTGTAAAATGTATTCTTTAAGGTGTACAATAAAGTATTTTTGAAGTGAAACTTCTTTATCGGGGTTGGAAAAAAATTTAGTGTAACATTTTTCGTTACGCGTGACATTTTTCCGTTACGCGCCATTTTTTCCTTATCCCTACCACGCGTGTTTCGACGTATTTCTGTAGAGTTGCATATAGTAAATTATTTTTTGAAAAAAATATAAGGTCATAAAGAAGATTCACTTCTTACGTGTGTACACTGGTACACGCACACATTTTTTTCATTCATTCATTCATTCATTCAAAATGTAGCAATCGTGTGGGAAAATAACAATAAAATTAGCAAAATATGTCAGTAGTTATCATATTGAACTGAAACAGGTATATTTTGTTGTGGTAAACATAAAAAACGGCGTGTGTCACTCGGGGACTGGGGCGGGTTGCGCTATTGCATGCTATGCCTTCAAGCCACACCTCCGCCCCAAGGAGTGGGGAGCGTGAGGTTTTTCGTTACGGAATTTCTCGATTCGGTCCCCGCGCTCAAGGCCCGCGATAGAAGCTATGCAATAGCTTAATAAATAAAAAAATGTGTTTTATTAGATAATAAATTTTATTATTTTTTACAGGTTTAGTAATAGACGGTAGCGTCTCATTTCCATTCAACGACGGAACTCAAGCGCATTTGGAAATACATCCAGAAGATTCGCTCATGACTGTTTGTATGGATGATACACAGCCTTATTCGACTTAAATATATAAATGAGATGTAAAATAATATCAAACAAAAAAAAATATTGAGCTGTCTAAATATTGTTAAGTCTATGTGATGTTGTAATGTCCCGTCTGATTAAATAAATAAATAATTATACTGAGCTGTCTAAATGTTGTTAGCTCTTCGTCAAAGTGTCTAGAATTGTATATCTTCATTTAAAAAGGTAGTATAAGTTATTTCTAAATTTTATTTATGGAAAAAGATGATATTTTGTCTTGTCAGAAAGTTTTTAAGTCTACATCAATTATAAGGAACGTTTAATTTATTATGGCTAGAAGCACGTAATCTTTATCTAAATTTAATTATAAGTTTTCTTTATTATATTATAAGAAAAAACACGCGAGGCCGGGTTAAATATTAGTTTGAATGTAATAAGAATGTTAGCTAGGGAGGCGAAGAGGGGAATTTTCTGCAATACTCGAGCGTGGCAGTTTAAGATATGAGAGATACCTTAGACCTAATAGAACAACCTTGTTAACTATTTAGCTCTTTAAGTAGTGACGCGCGCCCAGGATAGACGATCAGATTAGTAAAAAAAAAATCGATAGTCTGAAATACTCGAGCGCGTCAGATTAAGATATTGGGGGTTGATTTTAGTGTTTTAAGACTAAATTTAACTAATCTGACGATAAGTCCTTGACGCCGCCAAGTTATAGGGTCGCGAACTTGTAAAAAAAAAACGTTAATCCGGCATTCTCGAGCGCGATTGTTTTTATTTTTATTTTGAAGAATATAATCTAAAACTTACTAAAAATACAAAATCTGCCGGTTTCCGCGTGACCGGAAGTCTGTAGGAGCCATTTCGTCTTCCGAAAAACGCGTTGCAGTATATAAGTCGCGAACGATACATTTTACAAAAAAAAAGTTTGAATAAACAAAAAAGGTAATTTTATTTTACACAAAAAAGGTCTCTTTACATTTTTGTCCAAAGTTAAAACTTTTTGACTTGAAGCATCATAAAAACTCAAACTCCCGGTTTTTTGAGTATATCTCGAAAACTGAGGGTGTTAAGAAAAATTAATATGAAATAACGATGATTAAAAAAAAGAAACTCTCAAACCTTTTTCGGTCAGATTAAGAGAACCCACCAACATTTTTGTCAGATTAAGAAAATATGCTTTTAGGAGACCGAGATAAACCTCCCCTATGAAAATCTGACGCGCTCGAGTATTTCAAAAGGACTTTTTTTTTCTGCATTTTCAAAAATTCATCGTAACTTATCGTCACGCCGAAATCGTCAGTTTTTTTAAGGGGAGCTTCCTTGGGGCCTACTTAACACCCCTTCCGAAAATCTGACGCGCTCGAGTAAATTTTTTTTTTCTGCATTTTTGACGAATTAATATGCCTAGCCCCACCACGCAAACCGGCAGATTAGTATACCGTTGTTATCAGAGGCACTTGGGGCATACGTAGTATGAATATCTGACGCGCTCGAGAATGCCCAAGTAACTATTTTTTTTTTACATTTTTGAAAATCCGTACACGCCAAACCCACCGCTAAAATGGTTTTTACCATAGAAGCTTTTCTTTTCGAAATTATTTTATCTATCGATTTTGATAAGTCTCGACGGCGCCGTTTAATTACGCCATTTAGCTACCTCGCCTCCCTATCTATGTAGGTACTGCGATTCTACACAGCTACCTAATTGATGTAGGTAGTTGATAATAAAACGTAGCAAGTCAACGACTTAATAAAGTGAGGGTAGTTGGGTCAAACGTTGTATAAACAACGTCTGTGTAGGCACGATTCGTATGAATGCGCCAACATTCAAAGGAAAGCGACAATTTATAGTATACTAGCTTTCCGCCTGCGGCTTCGCCCGCGTTTTCAAAGAAAAACCCGCAGAGTTCCCGTTCCCGTGGGATTTCCGGTATAAAACCTATCCTATGTTACTCGTGGATAATGTAGCTTTCGAATGGTGAAAGAATTTTTAAAATCGGTCCAGTAGTTTATGAGCCTATTCATTACAATCAAACAAACAAACAAAGTTTTCCTCTTTATAATATTAGTGTAGATAATTCATCAACATAATTATTAATTCAAAAGTTACGTCTAACAATATTTTATTATTCTCAAATAATGAATAATCACATAAATTCGATTTATTGTGTCTTGTCTAAATCTTATAAAGGCTACTTCAGTTATCGGTGGTCAGTCTACATTTTATTATTATTTATTTGGAAAGAAGTGCAATATGTAATATTCTAATAGTTATTAAGGCTACTTTGACAAGAATTAATAAGAAATACTATGATATATTCAATTTTGTCTTAGAAATATTCATTGTATGTAACTTATCAAGGAATTTATTAAATACTTGCAGCTGTTTTATTAAAATAAATACATTTTGTACTTTGCCTTATCTGAATTTTATTAATAATTATTTCTATTTTTATTAATTACATAAAATATATATTTCGTTATTTGTGCCGCGTCGTAATGTTATGAAGTCTACTTTTTCAAAAAATCATAAGTAATACTATTATTTGTGATTACCTTCAAAATAACATTGTTACTTACCTTTCTTAAAGGTAAATAAATGATCCTATGTATTTGGGATTATAGAAAACGGCGTTACAGATTTTGATGAGTTTAGTTGTAAAAATGTTATGTGTAGGAAGACTGAATTTTATATCCTTTATATTTAAGTTAAACATTATTTGGCGTGATATAAAAAAGTACATTAAAATAAGTTATCATAAAATAAAAATAATAATGCATTTGAAAATTGTCATTTTTCAGTTCATTTTTTTTTATTATATAAAATTAACTTAATGTAGTTTAATTAACCGACTTCAAAAAAGAGGAGGAGGTTATCAATTCGGCCGGTATATTTTTTTTTTTTATGTATGTACACCGATTACTCCGAGGTTTCTGAACCGATTTACGTGATTCTTTTTTTGTTCGATGCGGGATGGTGTCGAATTGGTCCCATAAAAATTTTATTCGGATAGGCCCAGTAGTTTTTATTTTATGAGCATTTTTGTCTGTAGGTATTTGTAAATTTTGCAAGTGCAAGTTTGAAGTCGGTTGTTTTTAACGCACTTGTTATAAACTATTCGATTCCCGGTGAAAGCAAATACATATTAAACATCACATTTTTTATAATCTAGAACTTAGTAATTAAATAATAAATATACATATTATACATAGAAAAACCGACTATCCTGATTTATAGGACACTATTGTAATGTTATAGTAATATTGTTTATACATAATATTTGAAATAACCGGCCAAGTGTGAGTCGGACTCGCGCACGAAGGGTTCCGTGCTATCATCTATATATATGTATATAAAAATGAAACCCGTTTTCCATGGTCACGGCATCACGCGTGAACGGGTGGGCTGACTTCGATAATTCTTCTTTTTTTTTATAATTCTTATCTTTGAAGTAAGAGAATGGTTCTTATGAAAAACATAAACATAAACAGCTAGATTATAATAGAAAATCACGTTTATATTGTATGGGGACCCTTAATATATTTTTTAATTTTTCATATTGTTATAGCGGCCATGGAAATACATCATTTGTGAAAATATCAGCTTTCTAGCTATCACGGCTTATGAGATACAGCCTGGAGACAGACAGACAGACAGCAGAGGCTTAGCAATAGGGTCCCGTTTTATCATTTGGGTACAGAACCCTAATAAATGACTTATTATTGTTGATATGATAATAATTTCTGACCAGTGTTATATTACGTGTTTTTATTTTATGTAAAAAATACAGTTGTGGCCAAATTATTAGGGACAACGTATTTATGTTTTAAAGATAAATAAAATGTTAAAATTATGAAAATAACATTTGTTTCTAATAATTTGGCCACTTTTTGTATTTTTTGTTGAAAATTATTAATTATTAGATAATACTTAGCAAATTAAATTTGGTTAAATTATATATTAAATTTAAGAACTAAATGTTTTTAATTTGCCGCCTTTGTGCAATTGTATACTGGTCAGACTCATAATTCTAATATGTAAGAAAAATATTGATCTTTGAAATTATTTATTGTATTGCTTTTAGTTATTTATTTGTATCGCATTTTTTTTATAATGAAAATAAATGTTAATCTGATTTTTTGTTTTATTTCACACTTTGATTATACATATCCCTATACCTTTTCTATTAACTATAATAAATAATAATCTATAAAATAGGTCCCAATCCTTATCTGCAATAAATTAATAGCCTAGCCACTTTATTAAATGGCGCGCCGTTCAACCGGCCTGTATCATATGCAGCCGTAGCGACAAACAAGGTCGTACACGGCAATTTTTGTAATTATCAATTATCTGCGTATTTTGTGGTAGTAAAACAATAATAGCAGGCCAAATTCCTACACGAAATAATAATCTAAATATGTAGTTAAAAACTAAAAATACACGTTTTAGTATAAAAACTCAAGAAATTATTGCATTGTCACCGATTATTGATGTGTACAAAGTTTAAATATAAATTTGAGTCCTGTCTCTCCCATATATACTGGACATTGGCGAAGTCCCTTTTTATTGGGTGGAGCCATTAATATTAAGAGAGAGAGAGAGAGAGAAGTTTAAATATTAAATCCGTAAAATAGTCCATTTACGTTGAAATTGAGTTCAAAGAAGTCGATTACGATTACATATCAATATCATAATAATAATGATCTATCGAGGTTTTACAAATGAATTCCTCTTAGTATTGAATGGTGCTAAATTTAAAGCCTATATTAAAAACTAGCTTCCGCCCGCGAAACTAGATGTCGGTCTTCGCGTGGATGGTTTATTTCTCCATTTTGAGTAACTCTGACAATTATATCTTATAAATATCTATTGGACCCATATACGGCTAGGCCTTTAATAATACGAAACGTGTGTTCGCGGTTCTACAGAACGTCTATGGACGTCTATGGATAAAACTGAAAAATTAAGATTAATTTTTTTCTACGTATTTTTTCAGGATAAAAAGTATCCTATTTTACGCCCAGGATAATAAGGTATAATTATGCCAAGTTTCATCGAAATCGAACCGTTAGTTTTCACGTGATGCCTGAACATACAGACAGACAGACAGACAGAATGACAGACAAAAATTTTTTAAACACATATGTATTTGGGTTTTGTATCGATCCAGTAACACCCCCTGGTATTTATTTTTTCAATATTTTCAATGTACAGAATTGACCCTTCTACAGATTTATTATATGTATAGAGTGTCGCTTCAGTACCAAGATATTTCTTTGGTCTAATTATGATATGAATATCGAAAAAAAAATCAATGTAAAGTCATTGAGATAATATTAATATGTAAAGTTAACATTATTTTAGTAGAGCCACGTAGAGCCAATATTTTCTCGTTGTCTCAAATTCCAATTTCATGGAAATTTCACTTAGTGGGTGTTGCATTCCGAACTGGTGGGTAAAACTATGTTCTGATGATTCATTATATGATTCAATTAAAAGTCCTACTGAAAAACTACATATTTGTTTGAGTTTGAGCGTATATCAGAGTGAGGTGTCTCCGCACCGCTCGGCTACTATATGCCGTGTTTCTACAGCACAATGCGTCTAGTTTGTATCACAGAGCAAGTAATATCTATAATATGGTGTGTATTCCATCGCTATACTATAATGGAACGCAAAAAATATGAGTTATTAATGAAATAACGCTCTTTTTAACCGACTTCAAAAAAAAGGAGGAGGTTATCAATTCGGCCGGTATATTTTTTTTTTTTTTTTTTTTTATGTATGTACACCGATTACTCCGAGGTTTCTGAACCGATTTACGTGATTCTTTTTTTGTTCGATGCGGGATGGTGTCGAATTGGTCCCATAAAAATTTTATTCGGCTAGGCCCAGTAGTTTTTATTTTATGAGCATTTTTGTCTGTACTCGATGACTTAATTGGAATGTAGCAAGTAACTTTGATTCACTTCCCGGTAACCGATTGAGCTGAAATTTTGTATACGTATGTAAATTGGATAGCGATGAAACATTATCATGACATAGAGCTGATTTGATGATGGAATCGGAAGGTGGCCATAGGAACTCAGTAATATATTGTCTCAACTTTATCGAGTTTGGGCTCGTTTGGTTCGTGTTGAAAATTACACTAAAAAGTATTAAATAAAATTAACTGCGTTAAAAACAACCGACTTCAAAAACGGAAAAGTAAAAAATAAAAAAGATTTGATATTATTAATTACTACATATTATTTAGATGTGCTATTTATTAAATAGGTTTGAAGTCGGTGCCAAACACTAAGCACTTAGTATTAAGCCCGTGCACCGACATCAAACCTATTTAATAAATAGCACATCTAAATAATATGTAGTAATTTATAATATCAAATCTTTTTTATTTTTTACTTTTCCGTTTTTGAAGTCGGTTGTTTTTAACGCAGTTAATTTTTTTTTCAATAAAGAGCTTCATACAATAGTGCAAAAGATCATAATGGCGCTAGTGTCGTTATAATACGTTGTTGAAAACGCAGTTGTAACATTCTAATGAAAATCATATCCCATTTTAATGAAATTTGCACTACTTTTTCATTTCATTTCTGATGATTGAAAGCATTTGGATTTTTTTTTTTTCATTTATATTATTCTGTTTGTGAGAAAATGAATAATTTATGTTCTAAATAATACATATTGCGCATTTGAAACAATTTTATAACATTAGAGAATTAGTGTAAATTGTATTGTGTATGCTGTATTGCTGTTATCGTGCAAATTGTAGTGTGTTCGTTTAACTTGTGAAAATTGAATTGTGTGAACATTTAATTTTGTTTTCTGTTTTAATATTTGCACATCCGACCAAGCTACTTTATATTGTAACCAAAACATCTGTAATTTGTAACTACAATTCTTGGAAATATAATTTGAATTGCTCATATATTTATAAATTCCGATAGATGGCGCTATATTAAAGGGAAATCTATTAATTTTCTTCGACGACTATTAGGGTCCTTTTGCACTAGAGATGTGTGAATTCGACTACCATTAGCGTGCTTTTCCACTAGAGAGTAGAGATGTGCGAATTTGACTATTATTAGGGTGCTTTTCCACAAGAGACGTGCTAATTTGACTACTATAAGGGTTCTTATCCACCGGAGATTTGAAAATTCTACTACTATTAGGGTGTTTACCCACTAGAGATGTGCAAAATCGATTATTATTAGGGTACATTTCCATCAGAGATGTGCGAATTCGACTACTAAACGAAGCTATACGAACCAATCGTATAGCTTCGTTTAGTAGTCTTTACAAACACATCCCTCACTAATCATCCTCGCACATCTAGTGGAAACGCAGTTTTAGTATAGGTGCATACTACATAAATAAATATTACAATAAGAAATATTATTTTTTGAGATGGTATGAGATGGTTTATTGGTAACACATAAAATAAAACACACTTTTAAACTACAAAATTTATTCAATTTTCACTGGTTTTCGGCAAAAGGCCCCTAATACTGAGATCATAGACAACTTCTTCAATTTTCTTCACATCATACTTGAGCGCGTCGAACCGCTTGCGCAAGTGATCGTTCTTGAGGTTTAATAATCTGTAAAAAAACAATTATTAAAATAACTAGCTTTCCACCCGCAGCTTCGCCCGCTTTGTCTAAAACATAATAAATTATATACTAAAACCTTCCTCTTGAATCACTCTATCTATTAAAAAAAAACCGCATCAAAATCCGTTGCGTAGTTTCAAAGATTTAAGCGTATAAAGGGACATAGGGACAGAGAAAGCTACTTTGTTTTATACTATGTAGTGATAAATTAGGGTGTTATTGAAGTGAAACTTCTTTAGGCGCGTTGAGAGTAAAATTTCAAGGTCATGGCAATACCGTCACGTCATGGATTATGGCGACGATTTTGGTATCTTTGAATCCTGCCAAAGAAGTTTCACTCCTGACACGTGTGCTCGGCACACTCTTATTTTATTTGAGCTTTCCAATCACGTGTTTTAATATATGGGATTGTACTTAAAATGGGATATAGTATACTAGCTTCCCGCCCGCGGCTACGTCCGCTTTGTCTAAAACCTAATCTATACTGAAATTATAAATTGTTTGTTTGTTTAAACGCGCTAGTCTCAGTAACTACTGGTCCGATTTGAAAAATTATTTCGGTGTTAGATAGCCCATTTATCGAGGAAGGCTATAGGCTATATATCATCACGCTAAGACCAACAGGAGCGGAGCCACGCGGTTGAAACCACGGGACGCAGCTAGTATAATAATATATGGGATATTCTCACCTGAAACCAGCATTGAGTTCCATAACAAATTTAGATATTTGCAACGGCTTGTTGTAATCGCCTCGAGTCACTGAATTTACTGCGAGACGCGACTGAAAAATAAAATAATATATTTATTAACATATTGTAATACTAGTTGATTGTCCTGGCTTCGCATGGGATAATCCATACTAATATTATAAACGCGAAAGTTACTCTGTCTGTCTGTCTGTCTGTTACTCAATCACGCCTAAACTACCGAACCAATATTCATGAAATTTGGTATGGATATATTTTGATACCCGAGAAAGGACATAGGCTACTTTTTATCCCGGGAAAACGACGCAATCCCGGAAATCCCACGGGAACGGGAACTATGCGGGTTTTTCTTTGACTGCGCGGGAGAAGCCGCGGGCGGAAACCTAGTATGAGTATATGTTATTCGGTAAACATGTTGCTTTTTAGTGGTAAAATAATGTCATAATTGATTTAAATAGTAACAAATAAACAAAAACTTTACTCTTTGATAATATCAAACTTTATTAAAAACTAGCTTACCTCCCGCGGCTTCGCCCGCTTTCTCTAAAACGATTTGAGATTTAAACTATCCTATCTCTCAAGTTGGATCGAACTGCACATGGTGTGCGAATTTTATTAAAATCGGTTAAGTGGTTTAGGAGTCCATTGAGGACAAACATTGTGACACGAGATTTATAATTTTATATATATTAGATTAGCTTCCGCCCGCGGCTTCGCCCGCGTGGTGTTTTGATAAAAGGTAGCCTATGTTCTTTCTCAGGGTCTAAAGATTGTCTGTGCCTACTTTCATCAAAATCGGTTGAGAGGTTTAGAATAGAATAGAACGCAGTAAAAATCAAACACATAAACAAAAAAAATACACAAGAAAAAATAACAGTTTACTACGAAAAGGCTATGAACTCAGCATATATGGTGGAAACAATGACTAAAAGGCCACTGTTGTAGCCACAAATGTCACACGAGCTGATACAACAAAAATTGTGTAAATATAATTAAAGTATACAAACTAACAGCATTTCTTATAAAACAAACATGCGTTTAAGCGGGAAAGCGTAACAGACAGACAGAGTTACTTTCTCATTTATAATATTAATAAAGTAGGGATGAGTCAAGCCCTTTTTATGCAGTAAAGAAGTTACTATCTAATAGTCTACAAAATAATTTTAGGAAATCGTTTAATATGGTTTGGATCTTAATAAATTTTGAAAATTCATGCAACAGACAAAAAAAACAATGGAGTAAAAATAAAGATTATATTCTAACTAGCTTACCGCCCGCGGCTTCGCCCGCTTTCTCTTAAACGATTTGAAATTTAAACTATCCTATCTCTCAAGTTGGATCGAACTGCACATGGTGTGCGAATTTCATTATAATCGGTTATGTGGTTTAGGAGTCCATTGAAGACAAACATTGTGACACGAGATTTATATATATTAAGATAATAAAAATTCTCACCAGCTCTGTGCAAAGATTCAGTAATCCCACTAGATAGTCTTCAATGTCCAAGTGGAAGCCATCTTTGCTTTCTTCTGCGCTCACTGAAAAAAAATAGTGTTATATTAACTGAGGCATACGCATTACGCATGTACAAAAAAATATGTAATACAATGGCGGATTTTGTTTTATGATAATACTAGCTCACCGCCCGCGGCTTCGTCCGCTTTGTCTAAAACCAAATAAATTATATACTAAAACCTTCCTCTTGAATCATTCTATCCATTAAAAAAAACCGCATCAACATCCGTTGCGTAGTTTTAAAGATTTAAGCATACAAAGGGACATAGAGACAGAGAAAGCGACTTTGTTATATACTATGTAGTGACTAGAACACACACTCATGCAAAATAAAATCAAGTAATTCTATGTGTTATTCTGATGTAACCTACTAGCTTTCCGCCCGCGGCTTCGCCCGCGTTTTCAAAGAAAAACCCGCATAGGTCCCGTGGAATTTCCGGGATGAAACCTATTCTATGTGTTAATCCAAGTTACCCTCTATATGTGTGATAAATTTTATTGAAGTCGTCTCAGTAGTATTTGCGTGAAAGAGTAACAAACATACATTCATCCTCAAAAACTTTTGCATTTATAATATTAGTAGGATGCTCCCGGAAAGTTTCATCCAAAACCGTAGTGTCTATACCGTTTATGTGAAAGGGTAATAAACATCCATACTTACAAACTCTCGCGTTTATAATATTAGTATGATTTATTAACCGACTTCAAAAAAAAGGAGGAGGTTATCAATTCGGTTGGTATGTTTTTTTTTTATGTATGTACACCCATTACTCCGAGGTTTCTGAACCGATTTACGTGATTCTTTTTTTGTTCGATGCGGAATGGTGTCGAATTGGTCCCATAAAAATTTTATTCGGATAGGCCCAGTAGTTTTTATTTTATGAGCATTTTTGTCTGTGCAAGTTTGAAGTCGGTTGTTTTTAACGCAGTTATTGACTTGTATTTTTAAATACTCTTTTGTATTACAAGTTTAATAACATATACACATTTCGAAGTTAAAGTCTTTTTTAAAAAAAAAATCTAATTGACTCATTACTAATGGTCCGCCCCGGCTTCGCCTGTGGTACATATTTACGTTTTCTCTACAAAATAACTCGTACTTCAAGAAAAATAATAAAAAGAGAATTATCGAAATCGGTCCACCCGTTCACGCGTGATGCCGTGACAACGCGAAATGGGTTTCATTTTTTTATATATAGATAACTAGATTTCCGCCCGCGGCTTCGCCCGCGTTTGTAAAGGAAAACCCGCATAGTTCCCGTTCCCGTGGGATTTCCGGGATAAAAACTATCCTATGTGTTAATCCAAGTTACCCTCTATATGTGTGCTAAATTTCATTGTAATCGGTTCAGTAGTTTTTACGTGAAAGAGTAACAAACATCCATACATCCATACATCCATACAAACTTTCGCCTTTATAATATATATATTAGATATATTAGATATTGATGATTGTAGCTCTCTCTAAATCCATATAACATCTATATTATATGTTAATTGAATTGTTTCTTACCGCCAAGCACAGAAGCGACTGTCTCATGTGTAGCTAGTATCCCAGTTTCCAGCCAAATAGTCAATGCAATGAGATAGCAATACCGTTGAGTCATGAACCTCCAGTGATCTTGGTACCTGAAAGTGACAATTTTATTTGTTTACTAGCGGTCCGCCCCGGCTTCGCCTGTGGTATATATTTCTCGCATTGCTCCGCTCCTGTTGGTCTTAGCGTGATGATGTATAGCCTTATAGCCTTCCTCGATAAATGGGCTATCTAACACCGAAAGAATTTTTCAAATCGGACCAGTAGTTCCCAAGATTAGCGCGTTCAAACGAACAAACAAACAATCAAACAAACAAACTTTTCAGCTTTATAATATTAGTATAGATTATATACAATAAAACAGAGCATGTGTCAGAAGTGAAACATCTTTGGCAAGATTCAAAGATACCAAAATCGTCGCCTTCCTCCATGACGTGACGCTATTACCACGACGCGACTTCAAAATTTTACTCTCAACGCGCCTAAAGAAGTTTTGGAAGAAGGCTATATAAAGGGAACAGATTCTATTATTAACCGACTTCAAAAAAAGGAGGAGGTTATCAATTCGGCCGGTATATTTTTTTTTATGTACATATACACCGATTACTCCGAGGTTTCTGAACCGATGGTGTCGAATTGGTCCCATAGAAATTTTATTTGGATAGGCCCAGTAGTTTTTATTTTATGAGCATTTTTGTCTGTATTCGTAAATGTTGCAAGTGCAAGTTTGAAGTCGGTTGTTTTTAACGCAGCTATCACTTGTTAAACACAAGAAATAAACAGATTAAACTAAATTTTAATAAAATTAATTTTGTACAAATAAAAAATAAGAATATAATTATATCAATAATACCATACTTATAATATTCCGCAGCTGGTACCACTTCCATCAGTTTTCCATACCCTGCATTAGCTTTCTCAAATAATTCACGAGCTTTGAGGCAGGCCGCTGAAACTGTAATATTGTATATTTACTACTAGCTAATAAATGGGCGTCTAACACCGAAAGAATTTTTCAAATTGGACCAGTAGTTCCTGAGATTAGCGCGTTCAAACAAACAAACTCTTCAGCTTTATAATATTAGTATAGATTATTTGTGACATAAAAATGGCATGAAAATATTAATAATTATTAAATGTATCGTATTTGCATCTGAAACTATGCGTATTTATTACATTAACATAGATTCAAATTCATCTCTTTAGTAGTTATGAAAAACACATTTTGAAAAAACAACAGACCTTAACGACATCATGAAACTTATGGAAACTATGCTTGACAAACAGCAAAAGACAATAATGACCATGGTTGAAACAATGGTAGACAAAATGATGGATCGCATGGTCCAGCTAGTCAGCAGCCTTGTTAAAAAATGACTCGAAACCTCCGAGTGGTCACTTGGAACGCCAACGGCTTGACGGAGAGACGTCAAGAATTTGAATTATTTTTAAAAACAGAATATATTGACGTAGCACTTATATCTGAGACAAGGTTCACTTCTAAATCGCACACAGTTTTTGACAATTACAAAATGTATGCAACTAACCACCCATCTGGAAACAGCCATGGAGGAAGTGCCATTAGGGGCCATCCATAAAGTACGTCACACGTAAAGAGGGGGGGAGGGGGTCGACAAAGTGTGACATGGTGTGACAAGGGGTGGGAGGGGTCCTAAGTTTCGTGACATCACATTTCAAAATCTACAGGTACTAATCGCGTAATTTGAAATATAAATTAAACTAAAAAATATGTCCAACTCTATCTTTAGGGCAATACGATTTAAACTGTTTTGTTGACAATTTATATTTATTCATTAGTTTATTTTTTGTTATATGTTTCAAATATTTGATATTTAGTCCATTGAAATGTTACATTTTTAGGCCAAATCTTAAGTTTTTTAGAGGACGCAATTTTATTTTTTGGATGTGTAAAACCTAGCTACTGACGTAATTAAAAAATGTTGTAAATAAAAATTGTTCCTCGAAAAACAATCTAAAAAAATTGTCTGATATAATTTCTTCCTAAAATGATTAAAAAAAAAATTATCGAAAAATATAAATATCTCTAATTTCTGAACATTTTCGCTTATAATTTTTTTATTTATAGTTCTACGATAAAAAATTACTGGACTAAAGTTGTAGAGAATTTAATTTGCAACAAATAATGCTTACAATGTTTTTTTATCAGATAAATAGTTTATGAGATATATCATAAAAACCATATCAACCGCTATTTTCAAGATGGCGGCCGCGGATCAAGGGTGGCGATCCCACAAACTTAGCGATAGCTTCACACTTACCCCCCCTACACATCAAAAAAATAAAATTGCGTCCTCTAAAAAATGCGAACCCAAATGTAACTTTTCAATGGACTAATTATGTTGATTTCATAAAAAAGTACTTAATTTAAATGGTAATCAAACTATTTTGAAACTGCTGTTTTAATTTAATAATTTTTCGATGTTAAATTGCGAAACATGTGACGTCACACTAGGGAGGGGGGGATCTTAGAAATGTGACCACCTGTGACAAGGACGGGGGGGGTGCTCAAAAACTCATGAAATTAGTGTGACGTACTTTATGGATGGCCCCTTATTGTTAAAAATAATATTAAGCACTACCCAATTGAGAACTATTCCACAGAGAAAATTCAAGCAACTTCTATAATAATCGAAGACAATAAATTGGAAACTGTACTGTCAGCCGTCTATTGCCCGCCTAGACATATAATATCTGAACAAGACTTTCACAACTACTTTGCGACCTTGAATAAAAGATTTGTCTGTGGAGGGGACTGGAATTCAAAGCATCTTCACTGGGGTTCTAGAGTCTATAACCCAAGAGGTAGACAACTTATGAAAACAATTCAAAAAATGAATCTAGAATACTTATCTGGTGGCAAGCCTACATATTGGCCAAATGACAGGAACAGGATACCTGATTTGCTTGATTTCTTTGTTACAAAAAATATAGATAATAATTACGTCTCAATAGAATCACCTATCGACCTCACTTCAGATCACACTCCTGTCATCCTAAACATAAGCTCAACAATCACTCTGTTGCAACCACAACCTAAGTTATATAACCGTAAAAACACGAACTGGCGTAAGTACCAAGACATAATAAACACACTGGTGGATCTGAAATGCAAACTTAAAACCTCGGATGAAGTAGAAAATGAAATAGAAAAACTCAATATGACAATTCATAATGCTGCAAATATTGCCACTTCAAAACAGAAAGGTAAGCCTCCAAAACAAAACTCTTATCCACTAGAAATCAAAGAGAAAATCAAAGAACGCCGCAGACTTAGAAAAATATGGCACAGGAGCGGGTATCCGAGCGACAAAACAGCTTTCAACAAATTCTCGGAGGAACTGAAAACTTACATTAGCCAACTAGAAAATGAAAACATCCAAAATCGTATTACAAATCTAAGCCCCAATGCTGACACAGATTATTCATTGTGGAAAGTAACTAAAGCCCTAAAACGCCCTAAAGCTCATATGTCCCCTCTCCACAACAGCAACGGAGGGTGGGCTAGATCGGACAAAGAAAAGGCTGAAACATTTGCAAAACACTTAAACACTGTTTTTCAACCACACCCTGAGAGTAATCCTGATCATACGGCAAAGGTGAATACATACCTAGGCTCGGCAACACAGATGTGTCTTCCTCTTAAAAGCACTAGTCCAAAAGAAGTCGCTAGAGAAATCAGAAACCTCAAAGAAGGTAAGGCACCTGGATATGATATGGTCGATGCTACTTTGATAAAACATCTTCCACCTAAAGGAATAATGAAAATTGTCAACATCTTCAACGCTCTTCTAAGACTCGAACATTTCCCAGGGCAATGGAAGATAGCACAAGTGGTGATGGTGCTTAAACCAGGTAAACCGCCGCATCAGACGACCTCATATAGACCCATTAGCTTGCTGCCAATTATTGGAAAACTGTTCGAGAGAATACTACTCAGCAGAATTAAGGAACACCTACTCACTGTACTGCCCGACCATCAGTTTGGATTTCGTGAAAACCACGGAACAATAGAGCAAGTCCACCGAATTGTAGACATAATAAGTAAATGTCTTGAAAACAAATTGTACTGCTCTGCTGTCTTTTTGGATATAAGTCAAGCATTTGACAAGGTGTGGCATGAAGGCCTTCTATATAAATTGAAAGAGAAGCTCCCTCACTGCTTTTATTTAACTCTCAAATCTTACCTCACCAAAAGAAGCTACCAGGTGAAATGCAACGAAGATCTCTCCGAACTCTACGAGATAAAATCTGGTGTCCCACAGGGCAGTATCCTAGGACCGATACTGTACCTTATTTATACAGCTGACATCCCCGCGAACAGCAAAACAATGATTGCGACTTATGCTGATGACACCGCATTGATATCCATCCATAAGGATCCAGGAACTGCATCTCTCATGATACAAGAGCACCTCACTGTGATTGAGACATGGCTAAAACTATGGAGGATAAAAGCAAATGAGAGTAAGTCCACGCATGTGACATTTACGCTCAGAAAGGAAACATGCCCGCCGGTAACCTTAAACAACAAAGAAATACCCCAAGAAGATAGTGCTAGATATTTGGGTATGCACTTAGACAGAAGACTGACATGGCAAAAACATATATGGACAAAGAGAAAGCAACTTGATGGAAAACTGCGTAGCCTAAATTGGCTGATAGGTCACCACTCAAAATTGAAAGACAATAGTAAAATTCTAATTTACAAGACAATCTTAAAGCCAATCTGGACCTATGGCATACAGCTTTGGGGCTCTGCCAGCAATAGCAACATTGAAATCCTAGAGAGATTCCAGACTAAGGCTCTCAGAACAATACTTGGTATCCCCAAATGTATTGCAAATAAATACATGTACCTTGACCTCGGTATAGCCACAGTTCGAAAACAAATTGTCGAAAGCAGCCAGAAATATCAGGAAAGGCTAACAGTACACACCAACGACCTTGCTCAAGCGTTAAGTGGAGAGGGAGGCCAACAATACATCAGGCTAAAAAGACAGGACATTACAAACCTTGCTAAAAGATTCTAAAATAGATAAAAATTAAACAAATATAACACTGGACTACAAGGGTGGAGTCGTTGGACGAGCCCCTTGAAACAATATCATGTTCCCGGACGGAGTTCCAAACAATATAAAGGCCAATTGTTACCTAACAGATTGCCTGGTCGCAGTAATATCAAAAAAAAAAAAAAAAAAAAAAAAAAAAGTAGTTATGACAGGAGAGACATTTTTTTATTATATTATATACATATATGTATATCTAGGAGATATTTTTTTTTATTTCTATGAATAAACATGTTCTATTGATCTATCTATCTAAATTTATGCAATTTTTTTGCTGTTAATAATAGATAGAATAAGGTACTAAAATATGAAACTGTAAGCAGACTTGAATGCTTGAAGCAGACAGTTCGATTCAAAGTTAATGGCGGTTCGAAAGTTAGGTGCCGGTGCGACTGCATATGCGCCCAGGTCCCTTAACGTCCCGCTAATACCTAAAATTGTTTTCTGCGCATCGGATCGTACGATATTCCGAGCCGCCATTAAGTTTGAATCGTACTGTACCTAAGACTAATTTACATTTACCTATAGTAATTATTTCATACATACAAAGTATAAATCAACTTACCAGCGGCTTCATCGTGGTGTATCACTTGTAATACTGTAGTGGCTTCACGCGAAATCTGGTCTACGTCTTTGCATATACCTCTTATAACCTATAAGTTAAATTATCCTATTATTGTGGTTATTTCATGACTTAATTGTAATATCCTTTTATCAACACAAAGAGAATATGGTTTAATTAAATTATGCTAGAAAATTGTGACTGTTCTCTATTTAAATACAGTGCATAATGATAAAAACAATATTGTTTTGTTAGTTTGTTAGTATTTATGTTTACTCACTTCACGCAATTCTTGCTCTTGATCTAAACTCTTTTGGAATTCACCGAATATAGTGTTAATAATGTGATTGGTACTCATTGTATTTGTTTTCAATAACAATCTAATACAATACAACACAGGATAATGTTTATGAATTCTTCTTGCCCTTCTTGCGAATTCACGAATAAATTATATTTATAAACCGGAAGCAGTGTTGCCAACTTTTTTTTTCCGAACCCACATATTGGAGCCTCGTGGCCCACCAGAAATCCACTAAAGTAATCGGTCTTTAAAACCACCAGAAAAAACGCTAAAAAATATCCAGAGACATGTAAATATTGAGTGCCCGTTGGTTAATTTTTTGCGAGTTATTTGTAAATAACAACAATTTTGAAGTAAGTAATTTTTATTTTTGTTACATTTGAAGATCATCTTAAGAAAAATCTGCTTCTTCTAGAGTTTCAGTACCTATGTGAAGAATAAATTTCTGTGATAGAAATTTTGGTGTGTATTGTGGTTTGGGCATATTTAATGTAAAACCATATTACTTCACAAAATTAATTAAAATACGTCAAGCTAGAAGCTACCGCCGCGGCCGCAGCGTAAAGCGTTGCCAATACATAGGTACTGACAATTATTGTTTTTGTACACAAATACAGAATAAACATATAACCTTTTGAATCATCAAATCAAACTTTATATCAATAGTAATAAAGTTTATAATAAAAAATATTCAAGAAATAGACAAACAACTTTCGGAGAATTCCCGAATGTTCGTTGAACCAACATGACACAAAATAAATCTTCCTAGTGGTTGAATGTCGTACCTTACCACTAATTGAACTCATCTAAACCACTAGGAAAATCCACCAGCCACTAAAACCAATATTTGTCCGCTAAATGGGGGAGCTAAACCACCAGATCTAGTGGAAATTCCACTGAGTTGGCAACACTGACCGGAAGCCGGAAAATACAGTAAAGAATGACTTTGACATTTCTGTTTCTTAATTTGAAAAAAACTGAATACAACGCCAAGCATTTTAGTTATTACAAAAACATGTTTTTAAAGTTTAAAGAAAATTTATTTGTAATTTTAAGACATTAAAATAATATGCAACGATTTTAATTGGTTTTTGATTTAATGGATTAATTGCTTTTTAGAGTATAAGTATTGCCTATTATGTGAAAACTATTTTATCTGAAATATTAAATTTTTATGAGAATTATTATGGTAATCGTCCGTAATATTAATATTTTATCATAATGGGGGATTGAAGAGAATTTTTGTTATCTCATTATTTCCCTAGTATATTTTTATGATGTTTCAAAAAATATTCTGTGGTCGTAACATTTGGATTCTTCTTTTTTACTCTATCTGTGACAGCAAAAGTCTCTGTTGTCACCTTGGTTGTCAATGTCTTAATTCAGAAGAGAAAATAATGGCCGGCGAAGTGGAACTAGCAAAAACTGCCGCTCCAGGCGGTGATACTATTTTCGGGAAGATTCTAAGGAAAGAAATTCCCGCTAAGTTCGTCTATGAAGATGACCAGGTAAGAAAAATGCTTCATATAGGTATAAGGAGAGTCTACGGACTATATTCGCCAACCATAATTATGATTAGAGAACTCGTGTAGTAAGTTGGTTCGTGCCGGTTATTTTTTATCATTCTATATAGGTACTAAATCAGAGCAGCGGTAGGTGACTTGGCTAAAATACATATATTATATACCTACATGCTATATTTGTTAAAATACGAATTTGTGTACATTATGACTAGTAATATTTTAATTATTTCGTAAATTCCAATTAGAATGTAGTCTTTATCGATGCCTTATCCTAGATAATTTACGAAATAATTAAATAACATGGATTCATGAGCGTTATACGATCCGTAATTTTACTTACCTACTTAATAATATGATTGAAAATAAATCAATATACCTAGTAGGTACCTAATAGGTTTACTTTTACGGTTGACTAATTGTTACAATAACTATAGTTAAAAAACTAATTGATAATTGCTTTATTCAAATATCTTATTTATTTTATTGTTACAGTGTGTAGCTTTCCATGATGTGAACCCTCAAGCACCAACCCACATCCTGGTGATCCCTCGGAAACCCATCCCGCAGCTATCTAAGGCTGAGGATGGTGATGAACAGCTTCTTGGTAAGTTCTATCTATTTGTGAAAGTTTATTAAAATATGACGAGCAGTTTAGATGTGAAAATTAACTAAATAGAATTAGATTTATATTAGTGTGCAGTATTCCAAAGTAAAATTATTATTATTTATAGTTTCTATTTCTTACCTTTTAAAATTGATATATTTGCATGCTTAGCTGTCGATTACTATAAAATTCCGCTTTCCTTTGAATCGTGGCGCATTCATACGAATTGTGCCTATGGGCTCAGATGTTGTTTATACAACGTTTGACCCAACTCACTAGTCGTTGACTTGCTGTGATTTGTTACAGGTCATCTGCTAACCGCCGCTCGTAAAATAGCAGCACTAGAAGGTCTAGACAAGTCTGGTTTCCGTCTGGTCATCAATGATGGGCAGAATGGAGCTCAGAGCGTCTACCATCTTCATATTCATATTCTAGGCGGTCGGCAAATGCAATGGCCGCCCGGTTAAGTTGTAGTCTGTGATGAATAAATGCTTACGGTTATCTGTGGTGTTTTATTTGTTGGCGGGAAAATTGATATGACATTTGACATTACTTTTTATGATAAAGATGAATTATCTAATTAGAAAAAATTAAGTTTCTTCTTTAACAACAAATATCACTTTTTAGTTGAGTGTAAACTGGTCGAAAATATATACATTTACTCATATCATATGTTTATAATATTAATTATATACCTATAACTTGATAAAAATAACATTGAGCTATTATTACTACGTAGAAATAGTATCTCAATTCTCAATGTTTAAAATCACTACATAGTATAAAACAAAGTCGCTTTCTCTGTCCCCATGTCCCTTTGTATGCTTAAATCTTTAAAACTACGCAAAGGATTTTGATGCGGTTTTTTTTTAATAGATAAAGTGATTCAAGAGGAAGGTTTTCGTATATAATTTATCAGGTTTTAAACAAAGCGGGCGCTAAGCTAGTACCGAATAATATAAATCATAGTGGGATAAAGAATATCAATAAAACAAAATAGAACAATATCAAATGTATATTTATTATACTTTACAATAGTATTTAATATTTACATTTGGCGGAAATGGTTGAATGAAATGCATTAAGTGTAAAACAAAGACACAAAAAACCAATAGGAGCTATATGGTGCATACACACGATCTAGATCCCAAAAGGGAAATTAGCAAATGCAGATAAACTAACATTTAGTGTATGAAACAATTTTACTTGTGAAAAAAAAATTAGCTATGCTGCCTATTCATTGCATGTCATGGTAACACATAGTTTGAAATGTCTTCTATATTTTTGGATAGGTACATAGAAATTAAATGGGTAAATATTATAGGTGTTTTACTATACAGAGTGTCCCAAAAATGCGTCTGGAATTTTATAAGTATTTTTACGTGATCAGTGTATGCAAAACTACAAGTCCCTTTGCGCTTAGTCCAATAGTGGGACACCCTGTATAATATTATTAATATTGCAATATATTATTAATGAGATAAGATGATATTATAAATGAGATAAAATATTGATTCAGTTTATAATATTAGGAGTATTAGGTATGTATGTCTTGTAAAAATTCAATATTAATGACCGTGTGCCGTCACCACAATGTGAATAAATATAAACCTTAAGTACATACTAAAATAAAAAAGAAAAAACATATTTGTACTAAAATAAATTACAACAAAAAATACACAATAAATATTTCTAAAAATTAACACTATATTATGAATGTCTATGCTTGTTGATTTAAAAAAAGACCTGCATTCGTCATGGCCAGCTGCATTTTTAATGAAAATTATAAAAAATCTTAGTTCCTTGGTTAAAACGATTATAGTATTATAGGTAACGATTGTAGTACTACACTACATGCATAGTATAAAACAAAGTCGCTTCCCGCTGTCTGTTCCTATGTATGCTTAGATCTTTAGAAACTATGCAACGGATTTTGATGCGTTTTAATAGTTCAAGAGGAAGGTTTTAGAATAAAACAAGCTTACCGCCCGCGGCTTCGCCCGCTTTGTCTAAAACCTAATAACACTGGTCTGCAAAGAAATCCTCCTTTGAATAAAAATATGATAAACATGGAGATCTCAACATGCTGAATCTAGATCTGCTTTCAGTTTTTTTGTATCACGTCAAAATTTTTTTTTATTGCTGTTTTTAAATACCTCAAAATTCTGTATTGTTTGGTAGTCTCTCTTGCAATAATGCTATTTTATTCGGTCTTTGAAATTAAAACGACTTGAATTTATAAAACTAGAACGATATCTACTGAAGACATTATTTTTACACTAATTTGTAGGGAATTTATGGGCTTCCGTAGTTCTTATCACGACTCCGCTGCGCTCAGTTCAAAGTAAAGTTTTAAGGTGAAGGTTGATGATTTTATCCTAATAATTTGGTAAAATTTTTATATTGTACTGATATATTGATGAAAATTTGTATATAATTTCAACCATAAAGCAAAATTGAATCACGTGTTATGAATTTTTAAACGACGCAACATCGAAAGCGCTAGTCTTTAGTGTGGTCTCTAGGTACTACAAATGCGGGAGCTTAGATAAGAATTAAATTATGAAATTAAGCATTTAAGCAGACTAAAGCTGTCAAAAGAGTATCTGGTGACCACTATGAAACATTTCACCAGAAGTTTGAGAGGAGATACGGAAAAGCTAACTGAAAATATAGTAAAATATAGATAATAAGTTGACAGCAAAGCTTGCTGATTTTACTTGATCGATTCGTCGCGAAACTCCTTATAAAATATTAAAAGAAGAGAAAACTACTAATTGAAACAATATAAATAATGTGTAATTATATTATCTTATAGTTTTTAATAGTTTTCTTGACATTATTTGTAATATTTAAACCTAATTATCAAAATAACGATGTATTCTTAGAACAAAAAAAGGGGTTTCTTTCAAATTAAACCACAAAAAATCTAGACGTGATACAAATTTTTTAAAACTTAATTTCTGTTCAGAAGTATCACTTCTATAATAATCTTGTGCAAAAATAAGAAGGAGCGCGAAAAAAAATTTTTTTGCAGACCAGTGTAATTTATACACTAAAACCTTCCTCATGAATCACTCTATCTATTAAAAAAATTAAAAAAATCAAAATCCGTTGCGTAGTTTTAAAGATTTAAGTATACAAAGGGATGTCCCTTGTATACTTAAATCTTTAAAATGGGATGGGACAGAGAAAGCGACTTTGTTTTGTACTATGTAGTGATTTGTTAACTTTAAAACAACGCGAGCGAAGGCGGAAAATAAGACTATATTTTACATAATAATATAATATATGCAGGTCAGTATTTAAGAGAAATTAAAAGAAATATTAGGTATTAGCTTCCGCCCGCGACTCCGTCCGCGCGGAAAAATTAAGAAAATTTAAGATTAAATTTTTTTCTACGTATTTTTCCGGGATAAAAAGTATCCTATTTTATGCCCAGGATAATAAGGTATAATTATACCAAGTTTCATCGAAATCGAACTGTTAGTTTTCACGTGATGCCTTCACATAGACAGACAGACAGACAACAATTTTTTTAATCACATATTTGGGTTTGGTATCGATCCAGTAACACCTCCTGCTTTTATTTTTTCAATATTTTCAATGTACAGAATTGACCCTTCTACAGATTTATTATATGTATCTATAATTATTGCAGTAGTAATAATAATTTATTATCTATTCCATTATCTAAAAACTGGTGTCATAAAGCGCATTACAATATTGTATTATAATATATTAATATAATGTTTAAAAAATCAATTCTCTCGGTTCAAAGATGCAATTATATACTATGTTTATTTTTTATAATATACGTGACTTATATACAATGCAAATCACAGTCTTTAATTTTATATTACTTATATATTAGTAACTATGTTGAAAAATTATGCTAAAAGTGGAAATTGCCGAAATATAACAATCTAAAACGCATATATTTTTGTATTGGCCTTCTCTTTCGCTTACACAAAAAGTCCCTATGCTAGAGCGAGACAGATATATTATTCAGAGACAATAATTGAGAACATGAGAAAATTGCATGATCTGACCATAATGTTTAATTTTGATTAACTGTATTTCTTTAATCTGGCCAAGTGGAATGAATTAAGAATTGAAAATAATAAATTAAGTTCAAATTGTTTCACACATGCATACTTAATCAGAAAATACAATATACAATACAATAGTATTTTTGTGTTTATGTAAAATATTTTTTGTATGAGTTTAACCTTCTCAATTTATAATAACTTATTCCACGTCTCAAATTAAAACATGTGAACGTAAGCTTCACCTAATAAAGTAAACTTTTTGTGTCAACCCAACTAAGTTGCAATCTATCTCGCTCTAACATGAGACTTTTCCGTGTGCTAGGAAGAGAAAGCATTATAGAAAATAACTTACTATTTAATATAATATGTATATTATATATTTGTAGATATACTTATATCGGCAAATACTGGAAAAGATGATCGGTCCCGATCTGCCCCTTACCCCATGAGGCCACAAAGCCCCTTTAAAATGCCCATTTTAATTGAGTATTTGAATAAAAAAAAAATATTGATTTTTTTCATGTATTTTAAAACTTTATTATTAATAATATTGATATTTAATGCAAAAAACTAAAAAAAAAAATGTTTTTCAATTAATTATAAGCAATTAAAAATTGATGAAATTTAAATTAAAATCACGTGACTATAAACGCGCCATGACTGGTCACCATAGATGTGACGTCAAATTGTTATAGTTGTACATACGTTTTTGTATCAACTGCACTGTGAAAACTAACATTATGACGTCACACGCGTCGCGTTATTTTTTTTATTCAAATACTCAATTTTACGAACACATTTACTTCTATTTTTTTTTTATTATTTTATCCCTCAAATAGCTTCCATATTGGTCATCCGTTTACAAACATTATACATAACATACATAAAAACAATTTAATTTGGCCAATCATTTCTCTACTAATTTTATAAATATCAACGAATAAATCGCGTAATCAACCAAAAAAAACCTTTATACATACAGTTTCTACAATTAAAAAAAAAAAAACAACAATTTTACCACTAACAATCAAACATACTATATATTCTAAAAATATTCCATCTCAAAGAAAAAAAAACCACAAAAACGAAAAAAAAATCTGTACATTTCAGTCTACCCTCAAATATTGCTATATTTTTTTTAACCCCAGTTGGGGTCATATTTGACCCACTCGTAGTTAGGCGCAAGGTATACCCTTCGACCCTTTATATAACATGTCACTATACCTCTGTATGCTGTACGGGGAATGCCACTCTGTGGAGAGAAAACATATTTATATTAATATCTAGGTATACATCTATACTAATATTATAAAGAGGAAAGGTTTGTATGTATGTATGGTTTTCACGCATAAACTACTGGTCCGATTTTGATGAAATTTGGCACAGACAATCTTTAGACCCTGAGAAAGAACATAGGCTACCTTTTATTGCGAAATATGTACCATGGGCGAAGCCGGGGCGGATCGCTAGTAATACAATAAAATCGTAGGAAAGTCAAAACTGTCTATTGAATATTCTTTTAAAAAATACTTAGGGCGTGATCTACAATAGATACAGAAGCCAAAAGTATAGTTTTTAGAATTTTTGTCTGTATGTATGTCCGGGCTATTGTCAAAAATTACTGCATGGATTTACTTCAAATTTGGTACAGAGATACCTTGAGACCTGAGGAAGGACATAGGATAGGTTTTATCCCGGAAATTCCACGGGAACGGGAAACACGGGCGAACTTTCGCGCGACTTTTTTTTGACTACGTGGGCGAAGCCGCTGGCGGAAAGCTAAATCTACATACATATAAAAATGCGTGTGCCGAGCTCACGTGTCACAAGTGAAACTTCTTTGGTAAGTTTATACAAAAATCATCGCCTTACTCCAAGACGTTACGGTACTGCCATGACGCGACCTTGCAATTTTACGCTCAACGCGCCTAAAGAAGTTTCACTTTAAAAATTAAAATATACTCACTCTAAAATCATCCATCAATCCCAATTTTTTAGCGGCTTTTTGATAAGTTTTCGCGTTAGAATAACCGACTCTGACCGGCCCAGTACCAATCCCTGTGATCACATCTTCGGCTGTTGATTCCGGAAGAGAATACACTAGCGACGTTAGATTGTCGTCGTATATGTCCTGGAAAAACAAAAAAAATATATTTTTATAAAAGAACTAGCTTTCTCCCGCGTTTTCAAAGAAAAACCCGCATAGCTCCCGTTCCCGTGAGATTTCCGGGATAGAAACTATCCTATGTGTTAATCCAAGGTACCCTCTAATTATATATGTGTGTTAAATTTCGTTGTAATCGGTTCAGTAGTATTCGCGTGAAACAGTAACAAACATACATACTACACATACACATACAATATACATCCATCCTCACAAAATAATAAAAATAGGATTATTCTGCTTTCAAATTGTCAGAATTCGGTCAAATAAATAAAAGGTTTATCAAAATCGGTTTAGTTGTTACCACAGAACTTTCTACTGAGTGAAAAAAAAATATATAGAATTAAGAACTTGCTCATTTTTTTACAAAAAACTACATAAGTATAGATTTTATACTGAGCAAAGATGGAGATTTATTTTAGAACATAGCGAAATATTTTTTTTAATCGGTGCAGTAATTCCTGAGATTAGTGCGGTCAAACAAACAAATATGTGTTTACCTTTATTAAATACGTGAGATTTAGTTTAGTGAATTCAACAAACTCCATATTCAACTGCATGTATCTTAGATGTAAGTCAAAAAATAGCCCCTTGCTTACTCCCACCTGTAAAAAAAAGACAAATTTAAAGTAGATTAGTTAGCAAGAAAGGGATATTTATAAACTAGCTTACCGCTCGCGGCTTCGCCCGCTTTTTCTTAAAACCGAATAAATTATATACCTTCCTCTTGAATCACTCTATCTATAAAAAAACCGCATCAAAATCCGTCGCGTAGTTTTAAAGATTTAAGCATACAAAGGGACATAGGGAGTAGGGACAGAGAAAGCGACTTTGTTTTATACTATGTAGTGATGACAAACTGTAAATAAAAAGAATCATGTCTATTTTAACAAAAATTACATTATGTTCAGTGGTAAACGAGTTGAAACGAGTTGATATTTTTTCGACTAGAAATAAAAAAAAACGAAAATTTTTTTAGTTTCAGACTAGTCTTTCAGTCGAATGCACTATAAAACTAAATTAGTTCAAAAACTCAAATTTATATGAAGTTATAAGTATCTATCTTAAAACGCAAATCTAATAATATATATACATAATCACACTTAATATAATCTTTGATAGTTTGACACGTGACACGACTTTTATTTCTGTCAAACATGACTTCAACGAAAGTCACGCAATTAATTACCTTTCCGAACGAATACGTTCTCGACACTTCGGGTCGTATGCACGCTCTACCCTGAGTGTTCTGTGGATCTCGTAGCCAATCGTCGAAAAATCTAGAAAAAAGGTACATTTATTGATATGGAAAATATTAATAAAAAAATAATATTCATAAATCATTTCAATGCTAATTTGTTATCGAAAGTATAATTTTTAAAATGTATAAAATGAAATAAGAAATCACATGTTTCTACTTTCTCATCCAATTATGTTCTTTTTCATCGTTTTTAATTATACCTTCTTCACCTAGATGTAACCGACCGGCGACCTAGTGTGTAACCGACTTCATTTGTATGTACTTGATTTTTTCCGACTTAAAACGGACAGATTTAATTCAAACTTTGTACACTTTTCAAGGATGACAATACAATAATTTTTTTAAATTTTTTTAAATGTATAACACATTAAAAAAAATCTATATAAGCTATAGATACAAAAACAACTTATTTTCTAGTTTCTAAAGCTATACTTACGCTTCCGGCCACTTAGCCTCCAGCATATCCCAAGTATCACTCCTCAGAACCCATCCCAACCCTGGAAAGAAGTCCGTCCTGTGCAATAGTTCGGGTCGAGAGAGATCTATCAGTTCCTTCTTGCCGTTGTCGTTCCACGCTGAAATGCACCTGGATGACGGGGGGTAAAGTTAAAGTGACGGGAGGTAAAGTGACGGGAATTAAAGTGACGCGAGTTAAAGTGGCGGGAGTTAAAGTTAAAGTCAAAATTATTTCGATTTAGGGAATAGACTTATAGGGAAACTTTAAATGTACATAGTTTAAAATAACGAATGGCAAAAGTTACGGCAGGTAAAGTGATGCGAGTTAAAATGACGGGAATTAAAGTGACGGGAGGTAGAGTGACGGGAGGTAAAGTGACGGGAGTGACGGGAGGTAAAGTGACGTAAGTGAAAATGACGGAAGTTAAAGTGACGGGAGTTAATGTGGCAGGAGGTAAAGAGACGGGAGTGAAAGTGACGGAAGTTAAAATGACGTAAGTTAAAATGACGGAAGTTAAAGTGACGGGAGGTAATGTGGCAGGAGGTAAAGTGATGGGAGTGAAATTGACGGAAGTTAAAGTGACGGGAGGTAAAATGACGCAAGTTAATGTGACGGGAGTTAATGTGGCGGGAGGTAAAATGACGGGAATTAAAGTGACGGGAGTTTAAGTTAAAGTGAATGTTAAAGTCAAAATTATTTCGATTTAGGGAATAGATACTAATAGGGAAACTTTAAATGTAGTTTAAAATAACGAATGGCAAAAGTGACGGGAGGTAAAGTGACGTAAGTTAAAGTGACGGTAATTAAAGTGACGGGAATTAAAGTGACGCGATTTAAAGTGGCGGGAGTTAAAGTTAAAGTGAATGTTAAAGTCAAAATTATTTCGATTTAGGGAATAGATACTTATAGAGAAACTTTAAATATAGTTTAAAATAACGAATGGCAAAAGTGACGGGAGGTAAAGTGACGTAAGTTAAAATGACGGAAGTTAAAGTGACGGGAGTTAATGTGGCGGGAGGTAAAGTGACGGGAGTGACAGTGACGGAAGATAAGTGACGGGAGTTAATGTGGCGGGAGGTAAAATGACGGGAATTAAAGTGACGGGAGGTAGTGACGGGAGGTAAAGTGACGTAAGTTAAAATGACGGAAGTTAAAGTGACGGGAGTTAATGTGGCGGGAGGTAAAGTGACGGGAGTGAAAGTGACGGAAGTTAAAGTGACGGGAGGTAAAATGATGCAAGTTAAAGTGACGGGAGTTAATGTGGCGGGAGGTAAAATGACGGGAATTAAAGTGACGGGAGGTAGTGACGCGAGTTAAAGTGGCGGGAGTTAAAGTTTAAGTGAATGTTAAAGTCAAAATTATTTCAATTTAGGGAATAGATAGGGAAACTTTAAATGTAGTTTAAAATAACGAATGGCAAAAGAGACGGGAGGTAAAGTGACGTAAGTTAAAGTGACGGGAGGTAAAGTGACGGGAGGTAAAGTGACGGGAGGTAAAGTGACGGGAGGTAAAGTGACGGGAGGCAAAATGACGGGAATTAAAGTGACAGGAGGTAAAATGACGGGAATTAAAGTGGCGGGAGGTAGTGACGCGAGTTAAAGTGGCGGGAGTTAAAGTTAAAGTGAATGTTAAAGTCAAAATTATTTCGATTTAGGGAATAGATACTTATAGGGAAACTTTAAATTTAGTTTAAAATAACGAATGGCAAAAGTGACGGGAGGTAAAGTGACGGGAGTTAATGTGGCGGGGGATAAAATGACGGGAGGTAGAGTGGCGGGAGGTAAATTGACGGGAGGTAAAATGACGCAAGTTAAAGTGACGGGAGTTAATGTGGCGGGAGGTAAAATGACGGGAATTAAAGTGACGGGAGTTAAAGTGACGGGAGTTAAAGTTAAAGTGAATGTTAAAGTCAAAATTATTTTGATTTAGGGAATAGATACTTATAGGGAAACTATAATGTAGTTTAAAATAACGAATGGCAAAAGTGACGGGAGGTAAAGTGACGTAAGTTAAAATGACGGAAGTTAAAGTGACGGGAGTTAATGTGGCGGGAGGTAAAGTGACGGGAGTTAATGTGGTGGGAGGTAAAGAGACGGGTGTGAAAGTGACGGAAGTTAAAGTGACGGGAGCTAAAATGACGCAAGTTAGTGACGGGAGTTAATGTGGCGGGAGGTAAAATGACGGGAATTAAAGTGACGGGAGATAGTGACGCGAGTTAAAGTGGCGGGAGTTAAAGTAAAAGTGAATGTTAAAGTCAAAATTATTTCGATTTAGGGAATAGATACTAATAGGGAAACTTTAAATGTAGTTTAAAATAACGAATGGCAAAAGTGACGGGAGGTAAAGTGACGCGAGTTAAAGTGACGGGAGTTAATGTGGCGGGAGATAAAATGACGGGAATTAAAGTGACGGGAGGTAGAGTGACGGGAGGTAAAATGACGGGAATTAAAGTGACGGGAGTTAATGTGGCGGGAGGTAAAGTTAAAGTGAATGTTAAAGTCAAAATTATTTCGATTTAGGGAAAAGATACTTATAGGGAAACTTTAAATGTAGTTTAAAATAACGAATGGCAAAAGTGACGGGAGGTAAAGTAACGCGAGTTAAAGTGACGCGAGTGAAAGTGAAGGAAGTTAAAGTGACGCGAGTGAAAGTGAAGGAAGTTAAAGTGACGGGAGTTAAAGTTAAAGTGGAACTAACTTACCATATACTAGGGTCTTTGAGCAACAACGGGTATGTCCCTTGAAAATATTCAAAGAAGTCTGGAGAAATATCTAAGTCATCTGTAAAACAAAATGTAAAAAAAATGAAAAAGATATAAAATGATTATCAACTTTGGACTGTATTACACTGCAACAGAGTTCATTATATATTGCTAAGTGAATAAATAATAATATGAAAAAGCCATAGATAAGTAAAATAGGTAATTAGTATGGATATTAGCTTTTACACATGGTTTTGTCCATAATATTTATAGGTCTATTATCTATCCGAATTCCGAATATAAAATTGTAGCCAAAAATGTATTTTGTACATGAATATTAGCAATGAACTTACAATTTGTTTAAAAATAAAATGTGAACAAAAAAATTATGTTAAATACTTAGGTAATAAAATCTATAGAGGATTTGACACAATTTACAATATCAGATAAATTCCATTTCTTTTACAAAATTCGTAAAAAAATCTACGAAAAATTATTATTTTTTAAACTTACCTTCCACGATAATCACAGCCTCGTGCCCCAAACTTCTGAATATATAATTCAACGCGAACTTATAGTGCCTCGCTATTTTATAGTACCCTTTGAATTTAACTTTGGCGCGTGCCAAGGGTATCTCTGAAAGGTCTGGTTGTTTCACTACAGATATTGTCGGATCCGAATCTGTGTATTTCTTTATCACTTGGTAGGTTGCGTTGTGACCGCAGTCCTGTGAATAAATAATAAATAAAAACAATGTATGAGTAAGAATTATTGTTTTAAGTGTTATTTCAAAGTTAGTGTTTAAATGTGGAATTTTTTTTTTGCAAAATCTGACTTCTCTGAGATCGGGAGTTGCCACTTAAGAAAAAGAAGAATAAGAACTTGTTTTTTTTCAGAAACAAAAATTGAACGACACATTTTTCTATTTTTCCGCGACTGATTAAAAAACACACACGAAAGTGGAATCTGGTTTTTTTTTTTCTTAAAAAATACAATAAGTAAATATATATATATATATATGTAATAATCAGTTAAATTTATACATATCTACTGTAGGAAGTAAAGTGTAAAGTGTGTGATTTGTGAAAGAGAAACAAACGTCCATCAATTTTTTTATATTAGACTATTGTAATAAATATAAATTTATACATACCTGACTAACTATAATAGGGAATGTCTCCTTATTAGGTCTGAACTTGACTAGATTATCCAAACACCTCTTGACTGTTATTCTATCGCATGCTATTACTAAAACTGGCAGGATTGGATTAATTATACCTGTAACAAAATATTATGTATAGATTATCTATTCTAATATTATAAAGAGGAAAGGTTTGTATGTATGTATGGTTTTCACACATATAACTACTGAACCGATTATAATGAAATTTAGGCACACATATAGAGGGTAACTTGGATTGACACATAGGATAGGTTTTATCCCGGAAATACCACGGGAACGGGAACTATGCGGGTTTTCGTTTGAAAACGCGGACGAAAAGCTAGTATTAACTATTAAGTATTAGAAGTCCGCTCCGGCTTCGTCTGTGGTACATTATAACATAAGTATACTCTATAGTCTATAGCATTCACGTACATACCTAACGGTGAAATAATTTTAAAATCGATGCAGCACTACTGAAATTAGCGCGAATAACTTTTATTTACATTTAGACTTTAGAGCAACACTTTTTGCTTATTTTCGTCATTTTTTTAATTATTTCGACATTAGAGTAATGATTATAAAATAATTTTCAATTAAAAACCCAAGATGCTTTAAAATTAAGACTTAAGATGTATACAGTTTATAAAATACATATTTGCAAGTTTCTTGGAAGGAATTCTGAATATCAACTTCCTTTCTTTGTTCAGAATGGATAATATTTGTTTATATATTCATGCTTCAGTCTATTGTCTATTATCTAATTTCTAGGGCATAAACTATTGCCTAACCAAGCTGCTTAGGGTGATTTTCCACCAATAATATGCGAACATGTGTAGCGAGGAATGTGTTTGTAAATATCTAATAGTATCGCTTCAATCTTCAAACTAAATGAAGCGATATGATTGGTTATTATAAACACATTCCTCGCTACACAGCGCATATTATTTGTGGAAATGCACCCTTATTCTATATGAATGTATATATAAAACAGTTTATTCCTAAATATTATACATAACTAATTTTATTATACATACCACATGAGTCAGCTAGTCTATTCAGTAAAAAAAAAGTTAATAATCTATTCAGACTTATTAATAACTATAGCCTTTAGAAAGAATTTTTCAAATCAGACCAGTACCTCCGGAGATTAGCGCGTTCAAACAAACAAACTCTTCAGCTTTATAATATTAGTATAGATAATTTGTTTATTATTCATATTATGTCCCGTCTTAAATAGAGATAATATTAAATTTAGGGCAGCTTATTGATTATCATAGAAATGTGTGTGTAATTTAATAGTTGGTCTGCGGCCAAAACTGCTGTATCATATTTTGATAAGCCTCATAGTAATTATCCATGTGTTAGATTTATGTACTTATTAATGATCAATAACAACATTATTTAATGATTTGGGATTGAGTTCGATATTTTTGGGCTTTGGCATTCAAATGTAAAGAATATAAAAAATTCAAACATGAGGCAGATTCCAACCCGCATCCTTTCATGCCAATCTGGGGTGGAAGCCAGACCAATTCAGCACCTGTGATTTGGAATTGTAATTGTATATTTCTTTGTAACTAGCTTATTTACTAAATTATTCAAAAATTTTACCAGTTAAGAGTCTGCTCTCAAAAATAATACTTTATCATGATTTTTACCAACTTCAAAAAAAGAGGTTACCTTTTTTTTTCATTGCTCCTATTGGTTGTAACCAATTGCCTTGATAAAATAAATGATTTATCAAATTTACTTTTTCAAATAAAACCTGTAGTTTCCACGAGTTCACACAAACATACAGTTCATTTTTATATTACAATAGACAATAGATATAATTCACATGCATAATTGGTTTTGATAAATGAAACTGGTAGAATAGGAAAGGCCATGGCTTTTCATGGTTATGTTTAATATTTTAAACAATGTTATCTATGTATGTCTAATAAGTTGAATAAATTCGTGTGTACGCCATTATAACAGTGATAATAAATTAGTGTGAACACAGGCTCCTGAAAAACAGTTTATAACTATATTAGGAGCCTGGGTCATTAAATTTTTGTAACTTAAAATGGTGCAAATAAATGATTTATTTATTTATTTATTTAGTTTTAATTAAAAGTGTTGAAATAACATGTGTCTATAGTTTTAATGTTAACAGTATGAGGAAGTTAGTTTTAAAAAGTAATTTATTTCGGAAATTATTTACCTCTATAGATAAATTACATTACATTCCTACAGGCTATATTAAATAATATTATAAGTTCAAGTACAAGTCGCGTCAAGTAAAAAGAACGCTGACAGATATAATATGTACGCTAATTAAAGGATTTGTAGATGTGTGAAGGTAATTCATATCTATTCACTACTGGATTAAAATATAGGTACTTACTCTGTGTTTCTAAGTTATTACTGTACAATTCCTTGGTTTTCTCATTCTGTTCACTTCTTATTAAATGCTGTTTAACTTTTTCTAACAACACACTACTGTCACTCAGTTCAACATCGAGTTTTGACTGTAAACTATCTAACTTTTTCTCCAAGTCCATGAAATTGTTTCGGCTATACGAATTCGTGATTACGAAAAATGATAAATACGTGTATATAAACCATGCACCAGTCAGAGAGACGCCTATTATCATGAATCTACGCAAATTTACACGCATTTTGGCCACGTTTTGGGTCTAATTGGAACACCGCTATACCATTTCTACGTCTGTCGTTAGCTATGTGCAAATACGATGTGGTTAATGTAAAGTATCAACATTGCAACAGTTGATACCGAGAAACCGAAACTGTTACATTTTGCACAGCGAAAACATCACGTATGAATCGATAACAGTTCCACCCTAAACATGAATGTTGAAAAGTAAATTAAGCAAACTGATAAAAAGTATAAACAGTTTTAGAATTCTCTATAATAATAATCACAACAATCAATGGTGTCACAACTCACAAGTCACAACTCAAAAATTACACGCCGTCAACATTTGGATCGGGAAATTAGGTATTGACAGTTGACATTGACGAATGAGAATTAGTTTTGTTCTGCAGAGCGCACACAAAAATATCACTATACACAATTTTTCTATTCTGTTTTTTAGAATTCCATATTTCATAACCATGTAAAAATAATGATAATCACATAATAATAATATGTAGGTAATACTTTTATCTTATACTCGTGCCTGCTATTGTGATAACTGATAATGGATTGCCGGCCACTTGCCGGCTACGATTACCTACCAAAATCTTGCTATAAATCAAGTTTACTAGTGATTATATAGATATTATGCAAAGCAGTGTAAAAAATTATTTTTGTTCGATATTAAACAATTTAATTATACATAAATTAAAAGGAAAAAATATCATTACCTATATTCACTAGCCAGAACTTATTTAACTTGAGAGTGATCTCCCCTAGGCGACTTGTATATAATACGTAGTATATTATTATTAGTCTGTGAGGCGACCCATTCATTGTCTTAGGCCGCGTTTCCACCTGCAAGAAAACTTCCGCGAGAAATGTCCGACAGTCTGTCTGACTGCAAGCCTACTTGCAGGTGGAAACGCGGAATTAGACATGCAAGTTGCTGTCGGACAGACTGTCGGAAATTTCTCGCGGAAGTTTTCTTGCAGGTGGACAGGCATTTATTGTATTGTGTTTTACAGCTGAAGGTTCAATAACTTATTCGGAAATTAATATTCGCTTCACTTGTAAATTTAACTAAAAGTAAGTAAATACATAATAATTAATTACCTACGAATATTTTCATACGACGAACAAGACATTTGAAACTTATACATTTTGGTAAATTATTATTTACAGACAAATAATTCCTCAAACGTAATTTATACCAAAAAATAAACCAGATTTAGGAGGCCGATTTGCTATAACATTTTTGTATAAAACCTATGACTTCAAAAAATGTGGAACGCTTCACGATTTTGCGTGTCATCCTTGCGCAGGGGCCATGCTAATCTTCTCTGTATCGTTCCAATTTTAGTATATGTACTGCCGAAGCGAGTACACTTATTAAAGTTGAACATTAGTATATATACTCATTGACTCAAAAAATATCAACAGCGCGATTCAGAATAATTTTCGAAAATATATTTTACATTGATGAATGTTATAATAATTAGTTTTATATTTTATTTTAAATATTTTACAATAATTTTTTTATCATTATAACATTAAATTTATCTGTAAATATAATTTTTAAAGGAAAATATTTTTAAGCTGCCATCTATTGAGTGTTTGCAACATTACGTCATACGTGCTCTCTGTATAATGCGATGAACACGCGATGAATAATACGGTTTCTCATAAAAAAGAATAGAGGGCGCTTTAGAAGTATTTTTAGAATGCTCTAAGATTTTTGCTTTACGATAAAAATAAGTTGTGTTTGTGTAATAATTAATAATTATTGTAAGATGAAAAAAATACGTGTCAGATTGCGTTGGAAATGGTAAATCATAAAATGTTATTTGCTGGACAATGTGTCTGCGATTTAAAATAAATAAAAACTTCTGAAATTTGTAAGTGTAGGTACCTAGGTAGATACAATTTAGTGCTTCGTTAGGTAGGTACGTTAAATTTTATTATTTATTTATCATCAATTTACGTAGGTATTTAATAGGCACTTTTTATTTTTTTTTAAACTACACTACAATAATTATTATTATGTGACTGAAACAGTTAACAGGCACGCGAGTATTATTTATTGTCAGAAAGAAATAGCGATATATTCAAGGCACTCATTTTGCATTCCGTCACCGTGACATAGATAACTTATATTGCAAACTGGATGCGTTACATTATTTGCGATTTTTTTGCGACCTTATTCTTGGAAAATGTGCATTGGTGATAGCTATAAGAAAATTAACAGTTGTCACTATATATAAGTTTAGTATATTAGGTACATATAGGTACATGTTATTGGTATATCACTCACTCAGCCTCCAAACTGAGAACAGACAGAACAGAAACTCAGAGTGAACAAAAATTAGACCACAAAATACCTAACTCCAACATCGCAAACGTAAGAGAAAGGAAAACGAACACACATTGGACTACATATTGAATGTCAGTAAGGATAAAAGTTTAAGTTTGTTTGTATCGTCTATGCCTGGATTTATCCAAGACAAAAAATAGCCAATAAACCTCACTCGATTTTTTGAGTATATTCTTCTAATATATAAAAATCAATGCCACTTTTCGTTGTAATTCCATAACTCGAGAACGGCTGAACCGATTTCGATAATTCTTTTTTTATTATATTCCTTGAAGTACGAGGATGGTTCTTATGTAGAGAAAACGTTAATATGTACCACGGGCGAAGCCGGGGCGGACCGCTAGTATAATATAAAAATGAATCGCAAAATGTGTTGGTAAGCGCATAACTCGAGAACAACTGAACCGATTTCGTTAATTCTTTTTTTATTACATTTCTTGAAGTACGAGGATGGTTCTTATGGAGAGAAAACGTAAAAATGTACCACGGGCGAAGCCGGGGCGGACCGCTAGTTAGTTATAAAATCTTTCCTCTTTATGATATTACTGATACTGATTAGAACCAACGCCTGTCATATCTATAATAACTAAGTCTATGTAAAGTAAAACTGATTTCATTTTCCTCACTCCTCAGTATTTGTTTGGAGCTCGTCTGTATGACATGTTATTGATTTTAAAGTAAAAAAAATCGTGTGTAAAAATGTTCAAAAATCCAAAATACATTTACGGAGCGAGCAACCGTAGTCTCTTTAGTACATTACATTTTGGAGAATTCGTCCTGAAGAAATTAGTTGAATTTGAAAATGAAATCGCTTTGGTAACTATGTTTGTGTTTTATTTAAGTTTTTAATAAGATCAAAGTGCATGTTTTTGTAGTGATTGTGAGTTGAATATTTATTTGTTGGTAATGATTTTGTGATGCTGTTTTGTATCATATTAATCCTTAGTATAATATTTTATTGTTTCTTTAATACTATGTATCGTGTTATGCAGATAAAGGTAACTTAATAACGTGAAAGTGAGTGAGGATGGAGTATGGACGGAAGGAAGCATGTTTGTTATTATTTTATACGCGGAACAATAGTTGATCTTATCTAGACCGTACCTATAATTATTGTAATCAAATTGAATAAAAATGCGAAATTTTTTTGTTTACCTATCTGATGTGAAAATTTTGAAATTTGAAGCCTACTTACTTCTTTTGGCGCGATGGAGAACAATTATTTACTTGCTCTGTGACCGACACCTAAATTTAACAGCATGAAGTTAGTTCTCGGTGATAGGAAAATTTACTGTTCAAGTTACAACTTGAACATACCTAGTTATAAAGATTTTTATTCTAGTATTTTTTTTCCATACGCCATAGAAGTAGGTATAACTTTTAACGCGTGTACATACCTACCTAAGTACACACACTCTTTTTTTTAAGAACGGCTAAATAAATTAAAATCAAGAAAGGCATAGAGCCCCTGAATTGTTCAAAACCACGCAGGTAGGTTTTAAATGGGTAATTAATTATTTGTTGTCACTTTTTACTATCAACAAAGTTAAAATTATAAAATACATTTCCTGCAAAGTATAGGTAGGTAACTAGGTAGGAAGCTGACGATATCGATGTCAAAAAAAAATCGATCATTTGAAAAACTGTTACCTTATACCGCAGCCACACTATGCTCCTTGTCCTGCTCCTCGTCCTGCTCATCGCGCTGCCGTTATTCGCCGCGACACTGAAATCCACGGCTTTGTGCATTGAGTTAATATTATGTAGTACATGGTAACTCAATGGCTTTGTGTGGTAAAAAGTAGCCTAAGGACTACCTACCTACCTACTAAACTTTAATTTATCCGTGTACTAGCTTACCGCCCGCGGCTTCGCCCACTTTGACTTAAACCTAATAAATTATATACTAAAACTTTCCTCTTGAATCACGCTATCTATTAAAAAAACCGCATCAAAATCCGTTGCGTAGTTTTAAAGATTTAAGCATACAAAGGGACAAGGGACAGAGAAAGCGACTTTATTTTATAATATGTTGTGATGATGATTGATGATGATGATGCGTACCGCAGATAATATTATAATACTATACCAAATTTCCTAGATTCGAATTCCTATTTTGCGCGAAAGAGTAACACCCATACATCGTACTTCTATTATATTTATAAGAATGTTTCACGTTAATAATATTAGTAGGTTAATTCTCAGAAAACATAACCCTCCTTAGTACAGTCGGGTAAGACGATTAAATTGTTATTACATACAATAGGTACTTGAAATGTTCAACAATAAATTGTACATGGATTATCTTTTGCACTTGTCTTTGCGTGACTCTGATAAAAGTGCTCATGTTTATCAAAATGCAATAGATCTATGAAATGTTATTGCACGCCTCATAAGCGAAGCGTTGAGGTGGGTACTACTGTCACTTCGCGCAAAACATCTGATTTTTCAAACTTAAAATGTCTTTATGTATCATACATTGCACTTGTAAGATAATACATACACACACATATTAAGAAAAAACACTATTTTTAACATTCATGATATTTTTGATGTCATTTTTGTTATTTAAACTAGTTAAAAAACAGTTTAAAAAAGTTCTGTCTTGGACGTCCGTGTGTCTGTATGTGCGGAGGATTTTCTTGTTAACACGATAGCGACCGAAATACTTTACTAATCGAGTCTTTTTTTTCTCTTACGCTTGAGTATGCTCAGGAATAGAACCCTTTCATTTTTCAGGGTCTGATTCGATGTGGTTTAATTGTTATTAAATAAACAAAAAAAAATATCGATTGTTCTCCATAATTTTAGTTTATCTATACATATTCTTTATTTTTTATTTTTTTTATATTTATAGTGTACTCAAAATTCACCATTATAAACTCGATTCTTTATACTATAAGCCAAGGTTTAAAAAAATAAGTTGGTAGTCAGTCCCTTAAACCTGCGCAGTTTCACATCTAGGTGGGGCCACAAGAAAAATAGCTCAATTATTACGGTACCGCTTTCTTTACTTTTCCAACTGTTTTATTTTATTTCTTTTTTATATTTATAGTGTATAAATAATCAATTTTATTGTAAAGGATGAGATTATGAGGCGTGCACTTTTGGATTTTCCAAACTATTTTTATAATTTGTATTTAATGCCTCGTAAATAAAAATTGTAAACTATATTTTGGTTGTAACTTGGAGCAATTAATATTTTGTACTTACTCTTTCTTTGATACCACGAAATAGTTTGCTAATAAGGTATCTAACGGTTCATTTACATTAAACGAGCGAATACTCATTCTAATCCTATGTTAAATTCTATTATTGCACAGGCGTGGGCGTAGAGCATTCTTTCGTTGGTCTGACTGAACAACACTGAATATGACTTTTCGTTTACACTAAAAGATCACGAAATATACACTTGCTCTAGCTCTATGTTCGATTGATGTAAATGCACCGTAAGAAAAACAGAACTAAAACTAAGTAGGTAATAAGGTCGAGAAAATATTTTAAAGAAGTGCACTAAATATGCTGATGATGATAAATAATTACGAATGACGATGATGACGAATGTTGATGATGAACATAAGGATAATTTTGTTGATGATAATCCTGTTGTTGATAATATTTGTGTTGTTTATCATTATACTGTTGTTGATGATATTGTTTTGTAGAAATTAAGAAATTTAAGACTAAAGGAATTTTAAAAGCGATCAATAAAACTCAAGAAAATACGATATTGACGTTGCTAATGTTGATGATAATACTGTTGTTGATGACAACGTTACTGTTATTGCTTATGAAACTGTCGTTGATATATTATTATCTGTGATTATTATATATTCTTCTTGAAAATACTGTTGTTGATGGAAATGACGATAGCATTGTCGATGATAATAATAATGATATTCAGGAACTGCTGTTCATGGAAATGCTGTTTTCGATTATAATTCTAGTTGCTGTTTGGTATCATAAAAATGTTGTTGATGATAATACTGTTGTTGATAACAATGTAGCTGTTTTTGATTATAAAACTGTTGTTGATATATTATATATTTTTCTTGAAAATGCTATTGCTTATGTAAATGGCGATGATGTTGTCGATGATAATAATGATATTCAGGAAACTGCTGTTATTGATTATAAAATAAAATAAAAAATTTTATTCATCCATACTTAAATTACACTGTGTATGCCACTCAATTTATATTAACACTAGATTTCCGCCCGCGGCTTCGCCCGCGTTTGCAAAGGAAAACCCGCATAGTTCCCGTTCCTGTGGGATTTCCGGGATAAAAACTATCCTATGTGTTAATCCAAGTTACCCTCTATATGTGTGCTAAATTTCATTGTAATCGGTTCAGTAGTTTTTACGTGAAAGAGTAACAAACATCCATACAAACAGTATTATATATTAGTAGGACAATACTTAAAACTATGGACATTATCGTCTAAACTAGGCCGAGCCTGTATCTTGGACGATAATATCTTCCCACTTCATGGAAATGCTACTTTGGGTTGTAATTTTGTTTGGTATCATAATACTGTTGATGATGATAATACTATCGATGATAATACTGTTGATGATAATAATGCTGTTGGTGATGAATAATAATTAATAAATTCAAATTTTTATTTCCAGATCAACGGTATATCCAATGAACAGGTGCGCTATGGTGAAATAGCGCAAGAGGCCATGAATATAGCCATCTCTCTCACCCACCTAGGTGTTAGAAAGGGAGACGTGATCGCTGTCAGTTCGGAAAATCGTAGAGAGTTTTGGAGCACTGTGATTGGAATATTGTGCGCAGGCGCAATAGCTACTACGATCAATTTGAGCTATAGTAAAGGTATGTATTACTAGTATTTTTTGGAAATACCTATTTCATTTATTATTGAACTAGCAGTCCGCCCCGGCTTCGCCCGTGGTACATATTTCGCAATAAAAGGTAGCCTATGTTCTTTAAAAAAAACGCATCAAAATCCGTTGCGTAGTTTACTAGTTTTAAAAATTTAAGCATACAAAGGGACATAGGGACAGAGAAAGCGACTTTGTTTTATACTATGTAGTGAAGACACAGATAATAAAATACAATAGTTTAAAGTATTCATAATTATTTCTCCTTCTGTCTTTTATCTCTAAATGTACCGAGTGCATAATAAATTATTTAATTATTTTAATCAACAAATAATCATTGTTTACATACAGCGATAACATCAACACTTAGATAATAACAGACATAACTGTATAGGGTTGACAATAATTTAATATATTTCTGAAAACATTTTAACATTTACTATAAGTAGGTACTTACTTAGATTTAAGTTATATGAAAATTGTCAACCTGCCATAAACATCATAGACAGATATAAAATAAATTATTATAAATCCTGTGTTATACAGCGCCCATGCACATATGACAGTACACAATAATTAATCTACACTGCACTGTACAAATCGCCGAAGGAATTCCTTCCCAGCAACCTTACTCACTACTAACATACTTATTAATAGTTATGATAATATGAGACATATTATACGGTTGGCAGCCCTATGGGCTATGACTGATTAGCAACTGGAGTTCGCAGTCAACAATGACAGCAATGACAATAGAGCATTGACCTAAATTATAAAAAAAGAGTGTGTGTACTTATGTACACGCGTTAGAAGTTATACTTCTTTGGCCTATGTAAAAAAATACTAGAATATATACAACTTGAACATAGTTATCAATTTTCATACCACCTAGAACTAACTTCATGCTGTGTCGGTGTGCGCGCGCATCGTAAAAATTCACTCTCATCATTTTCTCTATCGCGCCAAAAGAAGTATAACTTCAAAAAGTAAAACCAAAAAATTAAGCCTTACATTGTCATTAGTGGCAACACTGTAGGTTTGAAAAATAAACAAAAACATAAAATTCGGCGCCAATTTTTTGAAATTAGAACTAGAAATACCTATTATGTTTCTTTTTGCATCATCAGCCTGTATTATTATTTTGTATGTAATGTAATAATGCTAATCTTTAAGATATTGAATTATCAATAAGATATCTATAAAAATAATAAACAATATATTATTGCTCGGCTTATAAACAAAAACGTGAGTCTAATTTTTTCCTTTTACGTTGTGAAAAAGCAAACATTGTTGAATACACTTTTCACTCTAAAGAACAATTAATTATAGATTCAAATTTTAACTCAATCATAAAACAATTAGAAAAGAATCTATTAGAAATAAGAAATTATCTTTTAGAAGTGCTTTTGTTATTTTAGACATTGTTTTCCAAACCGTTAAATTATTAAGGAAAAATTGTAAAATTTGTACTGACTTGCATAATTCATCATGCTGTTATGTCTTACTTCGATGCAAATAGCAAAAATTAAAAAACAACTGTTTGTAACCAGCAATATAATTATCTGCATTAGGAGGTTTAATTTTTTTGTATAAATAATAATTGATTTCACACAATATTGAGTTGCGTTTTTGATCTCACCGAAGGTGGACGTGTTTTAGTTCTCGCAAAAATCAGTGACTTACCCATCCAACTCTAACCGCAACATCACAACTACCTGGCAAGTCGTCACTATTACTTATCTTTTAATCTTATTCACGACGCATACTGTCATTTAACATGAATAACAACTGTGCCGCTTGTAACAAGTCACTAAAAACAACTTTTATTAAATGCTGCAAATGCGAACTTTCATACCATCCCATATGTGTTAATGTATCGAAAATATCTGAAGAAATTAAACAGCATTGGGCATGTCCTTCGTGCTTATGCAAGGAACCGAAGCGAGACAATACAAACACGCCGGTGCGCAATAATAATTTAAGTGTCGAGCGCGACAACGTGACCATCCGTCCCAGCGGCCGACGCCCGATTGCTTCGTCGCAGAGCCCGTCGAATGAATCATCTGTTTTGTTATCGCTCGCAAACGATATTAAACTCCTTCGCTCGGACATGAGTGAATTAAAAGAACATATGAAAGCCGTTACTGATCATCTCTCCAATTGTAGCACTCGCCTCGACGACTACGAGACTCGAATTAAAATTCTAGAATGCCAAAGCAATGAAATAATTAATTTAAATAAAACTATATCGAGTCTCCGTGAACAACTGGAGTCACAAAACCAAACATCGTTAAGAAACGAAATCGAGATCTCCGGCGTCAATGAATTCCCCAACGAAAGCCCACTTCACATAGTTAAATTATTTGCCCGCAAAATAGGAGTGTCTTTGGAGGACAACGACATCGATTACACTACAAGGGTGGGGCCCCGGCGGCGCTCGCCTAAGGATACCAGTGATACACCGCCCAGACATCTCGTCGTCCGATTTCTACGCCGGCTGAAACGCGACGAATTCCTTAAAGCAGCAAAAAGTAGACATGCACTATCGTCATCCGATATAGAAGTCCCTGGTGCGCCAAAGACATTGTACGTTAATGAACGGCTTACTAGTTCAAATCGCCAGTTATTTCGTATCGCAAAGCTTCGCTCAAAAGAACGTGGGTTTAAATACTGTTGGACAAAGAACGGCTCCATACTTCTGCGAAAACAAGAAGGAAATCCATCAATCCTCATTCGGACCACGCAAGACCTGGAATCGGCGCTCGGCTCCCCGACCTCCGAAAACCAATAACTGTAACCATGGAGCGTTCCAAGGCAACACCGTAAAATTCCTCAAAATTCTCAATTATAATTATATAAGAACAGCTAGCACTCCTAATCAGTATAAAACTTATGTTTTAATTAATTATCGCATGAATATTCATGTATTTTTGTTATATACCTCTAAAAGCACGCAGACACGCATCATATATCATACACAACACACTAACCAACACTTACTTTACACAAACACCCAACTCACAAACACTCTTTATCAATATTGTTACCTAAGTAATACCTTCAAACTCACGCAGACACACATTCTATATTACACACTATACACACACTACAACTATTTATTCTACACATTTTACACTCAACTCACAAACACTCTTAATCAATACATAATATGCACTACCTTTAAGATCACGCAGACACACATCCTATTTTACATACTACACACAAAACAAAACAAATTATTTTATACCAGTACTGAATTCACAAAAAATCTCAATCAACATCGTTACAAAGAAATCCCAAAAACTACCTTTTCGTGTGCAAGAATTATTCATATACTTTTCTGCATTCCATCTCTTTTCGCACGTTGGCGTTCTGCAGCACTTCACATCGTTATACTTTCATTCGTTTTAATTCACATCTATGGCTGTAGTTAATATTATTGATGATTTAGATAAATACTTACAGGTGGAATGCTTCACTTTTGAAAACACAGAAGATTGCAGAAAAAAGCTTTCCAATACACGATTTAACTTCAAATTACTAACGCTTAATGTAAGAAGTTACCAACGCAACTTTGATGACTTTGCAGTTACTTTAACAAACCTCAACCTTAATTTTGACATTATCGTTTTAACCGAATGTTGGCTTTCTGATGGCACAATACTAGATGTTTTACCTGGATATTCTGTAGCAAGGACAAATACACAGAACAACAAAAACGGCGGCATAATAATCTATCTGCGAGACATCTACTCCAAGACCATTTTACAATCGAACATAACTGACTCAGATAGTCTCCTCATTCAAATTGACACAAATACCGTTCTCCTAGGGCTATATCGTTCTCCTGCTTACTCAAACATAGATAGGTTCTTATTCTCTCTAGACGAAAACTTGAGTACATTAAGCAGATACCAAACAGTAATTGTTGCAGGGGATATTAATATCGACATATGTAATCCGGCTCATAACAAACGAAACGACTACCTGAATGTCATAGCATCGCATGGGCTTGTTCCAGTCATAAACGCTCCCACTAGAGAGAATGCATGCTTGGATCACATATTTATTAAATCACCCTTTGGACAAACTGGTGCTGTATTTAAAAGCTCTATAACAGACCACGACATCGCTATTGCTGCAACTACAATCAATCATAAAGAGAGCTCCTCTCCTCGTATCCGATGGAAATTTTTTATCGACGAGACTGCGGTTACTAATGACATCAGTAATTTAACGTGGTCAAACGTACTTTCATGCAGCTATCTTAATACAGCAGTCACTATATTCACAACTTTAATATTAAACATCATTGATAAACACTCAAAAAAAGTACACATAAGTCGTAAAAAGCTTAACATAAAACCCTGGATAACTCCGAATCTTGTCAAATGTATAAAACGTAGAGATAAACTGCACAGTCTCACCAAAAAACATCCCTACGATGAAAATAGGCGTCTCACTTACAAGAAATACAGAAATGTTTGCAACAAGCTTCTATTCACACTAAAAACCGAGTACTATAGCAAGCAAATAGAGGACACCAAGCATAATCCAAAAAAACTCTGGAATACACTTAAATCTATCATGCATCCTTCCGCACACAAAAATGACCCGATAAAACTAGCTAATGACACACAGAACAACACACTAAATTCACTCAACCACTATTTCACGACAGTTGGCAAAAATCTCTCTAATACAATCTTAAACAGGCTCTCTGCAACAGAACAAACACTCACAAACAATCACTCACTGGCCACACCGTCGATAAACTCTTTTTTCTTCCTCCCTACTGATGAATCCGAAGTCGACAAATATCTCTCACAGATTAAAACTGATAGCTCGCCTGGACCTGACGGCATTACGGCACGCTTATTGAAAAAAATAAGGCCTTTTATCGCTAAACCTCTTTCCTACATATTTAACCTGAGTTTAAGTACAGGCTCATTCCCTGATTGCTGGAAAATTGCAGCCGTAACCCCCATCCATAAAGGTGGGCCAGTCGACATCCCTGAAAACTTCAGACCTATCGCGCTACTCAATATCTTATCGAAACTTCTTGAGAAGATAGTTAACAGAAGACTACTTAACTACCTAGACAAACAAAATCTTATTAGTGACAGGCAATTCGGATTCAGAAAGGGTAAATCGACGGAAGACGCTGCCATACTGCTAACTAACTCAGTGGCCTCGCATATACAAAATGGCGAACAAGCTTTGGCGGTATTCATCGACCTAGCCAAAGCGTTCGATACCATCTCGCCGAGTCTGCTCATAAAAAAGTTAGAATCAGTCGGAATAAGGGGCCTTGCGCTTGACTGGTTCTCCAGCTACTTGACTGACCGCAAACAATACGTAAAAATAGACGGGATAGCGAGTGAGGTCTTACCAATTAAATTTGGCGTACCGCAGGGCAGCATACTCGGTCCCACCTTATTTACCCTGTACATAAACGAAATAGTAAACTTACCCCTAAATAGTGCTCAAATAATATCCTATGCAGACGACACAGCCATTATATTCCATTCTACCGGATGGGATGAGGTGTACAAACTCGCAGAATCTGGACTCCAAACTTTAGCTAAAGCTCTTGATAGAAATCTCTTAACTTTAAATATAAAAAAAAACTAAATTAATTGCTTTCTCCAAAACACAGGCATCGAAACCTAATCAAAATCTCCAAGTTAAATTTCATACGTGCAATAATCCTGAATTAACCAATTGCGACCAAAACTGTACTACAGTGGAACGTGTAAAAACAATAAGATATCTCGGAATCACACTGGACGAAAACTTATCTTTCAAATCCCACATAGAAACATTGTCTTCGCGAACAAGAAAACTCATTTATGTAATGAAAAAACTGCGAGATTGTACTCCTCTTCCAATTCTCACCTCCGTATTTCACGCGCTCTGTCAATCTATTCTACAATATGGCATATCTGTTTGGGGGGGCGCCGGAATAACTAACTTCATCACTGTGGAGAGAGCGCAAAGAGCCGTCATAAAGGTGATGCTGAGAAAACCCTTCCGCTTCCCAACAGCTGACCTGTATAGCGAGTTCGCAGTCCTAAGGGTCAGGCAGCTCTTCGTTCTCAAGGCTGTGTTAACTACTCACAGAACCTTAAAAATAAGAAAGGACTTTAAAAAACTTACCTCAAGGCGCACATTCTCACTGCCATGTCCTCGTGCATCCTCCCTTTTAGCTAAACGATGTCCAAAATTTTTATTTCCTCGGATATACAATAGTGTCAACAAACATTGTAACATAACACTACTATCGAACTACACATGCAAGAAAGTCATAAAGAAATGGTTACAAACGCTATCTTTTGAAGAAACCGAACAATTACTTAAAGGACCACTGAGCTAACACACATGCCTTCACTCACAAACAATGACACATACTCACACACACACACTCTCACACACACACGCAAACACACACACACACACACACACACACATTATCACGAACACGCGTGCTGCAAACCGCAAAATAATGTACTTTGTGTTTTTCTTTTATTTTTTTTTATTAATTGTATTAACTTCCATTACATTAGATTATTTACCTACTTGTTAAATCTCTACTGTCCATAACATATGTATATAACCAAGAAGCGCAACTCAGGGTCCCAAGACACAAGTATTTCACTTAGTTTGGGATCCACTGTCGTACTCTAATAATTGTAAAACATAAAATGGACAAATAAATTTATTTCATTTCATTTCATTTCATTTCATTTTCATTTCATTTCATTTCATTTCAATATAAGCGTCTGTGAAACGTCAAAATAAAAAATTAAATAAACGTTCGATCTTACAACATTACATTTCCTAAATATATAATGAAAATAATAACAACAATTTTTTTTTATTTCAGATGAACTCCACCACGTAATGAACATAGCGAAACCGAAAATCATATTCGCTTCCCCATTTTCATACAAACAGCACTCGAAAACCTATAAATCGCTTAAATTCCTTGATAAAATCATTCTCTATGGCGACGAACTGCAACCGAATACCTTATCATATAACGGTATGGCAAAACCGGTATCGAAACATACCGGTACCGGTATTGGGAACGTGAATTATGACGATTTTCGGTGTGTAGATGTCAAAGGGCAGATAGACACGGCATTTATTTTATATTCATCTGGCACGACGGGTCTACCGAAGGGTGTTATGATCACACATCAAAATGTACTTGCGGCTTGTACGTAAGTATTTTTTTATTTTAATCATGATTTTATAGAATACAAATACAAATTTATGTAAATATTGGAACAGTCTATTTAAAACAACTGAGTAAACCTGTGTCCAGATAAATAATTCCGTTTTTGAGATAAGCGCATACAGACAAAAATCCGTATTATCATTAATTTGAATTTTATTGCTATTATTATTCAACAAAGACCCTCAAATCATGTTAATCATAATATCTTACTTGTAAAAACAACATCAGTTATACACTTACTAGTGTTATAAAGAGGAGCAATTTTTTTTCGTTTGTTTGTTCAAAATGAGCCTAAAAAATAACATGTTGCTGCAATTATAAAAGAATTAAAAGAATTTTGAAACCGTTTAAGCAGTTTCACAATTAACAAGAAACTCTTTTCTCCATATAACATTAGATATTTTTTTCAGGCCACCAATAGAAATGCCTCCTCAAAAGAGTCTATCAATAACCCCCTGGTTCCACAGTATGGGCTTAATCGGTATGCTAGCAGGATTCCTTAGAGGAAAACTAACAGTTTACCTACCGAAGTTTGACGTCGATATTTATTTTAAAACTATTGAAAAATATCAGGTAAATTAATTGCAGTTAAATTTTAACTAATATACATGCTGTTATTAGCTATATCTGTATGTTTGTATGTAACTCTTTGACTCGATTTTAACCCACTTTTACCTGACAAATTTATTTCAAACTTTGTACACTTATCAAGGATCAGTTACGTTATATCAGTTACAATATAATAATTTCGTAAGTTTAAGCGTGTTTTTGAAGTGAAACTTCTTTAGGCGCCCTGAGAGTGAAATTTAAAGGTAGCGTCATGGCAATACCGTCACGTCATGGAGTAAGGCGACGATTTTGGTATCTTTGAATCTTGACAAAGAAGTTTCACTTCTGACACGTGTGCTCGTCATGCACGCTCTTTTTTTACTATATTAATTTTTATATGTTTGTATGTTTGTTTCAGATAACCCACCTAACTGTAGTACCCGCTATGTTAACAGCATTATCCAAAGCTGAAGGGAAATATGACACAAGTTCTGTCACAGAAGTATATTCTGGAGCCGCCCCGTTGTATGAAGAAACCGCTATTGCGTTTAAGAAAATGTGAGTTTAATGTATTTTAGTTTTATACTATTCAAATCCTACTTTTTCATTAATTTATATTCATCCTATCCTATCCTACTTCCTATCCTACTTTTGCATATTATGATATACATACATACTAGATTTCCGCCCGCGGCTACGCCCGCGTTTGCAAAGGAAAAACCCGCATAGTTCCCGTTCCCGTGCGATTTCCGGGATAAAAACTATCCTATATGTGTGCTAAATTTCATTGTAATCGGTTCAGTAGTTTTTACGTGAAAGAGTAACAAACATCCATACATCCATACATCCATACATCCATACTTACAAACTTTCGCCTTTATAATATATATATTAGAATATTAGATTTTAGATATTAGATTATGTAGAGATGATATATTATGCAATGAACGAGGCACTTTATTTCTGAAAAAACTCTACCGAATAGTAAACTTTGATTACTGATTGTATGTGTATTACTTAAAGTTTAACAGCTGAGTTTGTAAAATAATAATACTAAAATAAATGGTTTTCTTGTTTTTTTTATTTGGCATTTCTGCTAACTTTTATGCATAATTCACTATTTATTTTTCTACCAAGCCATCGATATCGGTATCGGTATCGCCGATATTTTACTACAAATATCGGTATCGGTATCGTATCGGCAAAATCACGTATCGTTACATCACTAATTACAACCATTCAAAATCAAAAGAAAGAATATTAAATATTTATTAATAGTTTTTCTTTCTATGCATTACGACCATTCAATAGCGGGAAGAATAACTAATTTTTTTTATTGTTTTTTTTTTTTATATTACAGGTTTCCAAACGTAGCAGTTATTCGACAAGGCTATGGTCTGACTGAATCGACTCTTGCTTTAACATTTAATATAAATTTTGATAAAATGGGCAGCGTTGGTTGTGTAGTGGACGATGTTGTATTAAAAGTAAGTTGTTTTTTGACAAAATAAAACTAGTTTTCTGTGTAAAGTTGTGATGAATGAAATTAAATTTTCGCATATGAAAATTTTAAATTCTATATGATTTTTGACGTGACAACGTCTTATAAATTGGTTTGCCGGGTGACACTTCAAGAAACTGCGTAACGCTCCGCTCACGTTATGCGCTCACAATGAGAGCGAGTGAGAGGCACGCGTCCCTTCCACTCGGGTATGGTTAGCCCGCCTAAGAGCGAGAGAGACAGACATAAAAAGTCGTTGTCACGTAAAACTTTCGCCCGTATACCGACTTTGCAGGCAACCAATTTTTTTTTATAAATACCTGCATAAAAATTTCAATTGAAATCAAATTTAAAGACTGGTGAATCATAGGCTACATTATAATTTACATTAGGAAAAAAAAGGCTACATTTTTAATTTACATCAGGGAAAAAAGTCTACATTTTTAAGTTACATCAGGGAAAAAAGGCTACATTTTTAAGTTACACCAGGGAAAAAAATGGCTACATTTTTAATTTACATCAGGGAAAAAAATATTTTTCACATTGTTTTGTCCACGGCTGCTTTGCTATTTTAAGAGAGTATAAATGAAAATAACAGGAAAACATTTAGAATAAATTCTTCCGTATTTTAGAATAAAATCATTTTAAAAAGCAAAAAATAACCGTTATTCTAGCTTTATCTAGTTTTGATTGAAAGTAGCTACTAATTCTCAATTTTATCAATTGTTTATATACACCTTATTACACACAGTTAAGTGTAGTGTGTAGTAACACACAGCAAACAAAATGTTATTTTTTATATAGGCCGTAATTTTGATCTGATGTTGATTAAAAAAAGTAGCTAAAAATTTTGAAATTTTGTCAAAATATATTATTTTACAGTCAAAACCCTGAACCAGTCAATAACCTTATTGACCGGTAAAATTAGTTATAATAACTAATAAGGTTATTGACTAAGGGCGTCGGTCAATATATTGACTGATTTTACCGGTCAATAAGGTTAGTGACTGGTTCAGGGTATTGACTGTAACATTTACACAGTTCAAACTTTATTATCTAGGTAGTGAATCCCGAAACGAAAGAGGTGCTAGGTCCAAACCAAGAGGGCGAAATCTGCGCCAAGGGTCTAGTGGTGATGAAGGGTTATGTGAACAAAGATAGAAGTGATGACTTTGATGATGAAGGGTTCTTCAGGACTGGTGATCTGGGGTATTATGATGATGAGGGGTATTTCTATATAGTGGACAGGCTGAAGGAACTAATCAAGTATAAGGGGTATCAGGTTAGTTAATTGACTAACAATTTTTCGATAAATAATAACTTAAATACTATCGGTCTTCTGTATGTATAACCGCTAAAATTAATTATCTGTTAAATAGTCAATAATGTATTCTTTAACCTTACAATAAGACTTATGATTTAAAGGGAGAAGCCACCGACAACCGAAACACAGTTTTTAACCGACTTCAAAAAAAAGGAGCAGGTTATCAATTCGGCCGGTATATTTTTTTTTTTATGTATGTACACCGATTACTCCGAGGTTTCTGAAGTTCTGAACCGATTTACGTGATTCTTTTTTTGTTCGATGCGGGATGGTGTCGAATTGGTCCCATAAAAATTTTATTCGGATAGGCCCAGTAGTTTTTATTTTATGAGCATTTTTGTCTGTAGGTATTTGTAAATTTTGCAAGTGCAAGTTTGAAGTCGGTTGTTTTTAACGCAGTTATCACTTGTTACAGATAGTAATTTATATATGCTCTAAGTACATAATATATTGAACTGTATGATTTTATGTCGATAAATATATTTTTATTTAATTATTTTGACACTTATTGGTAGGTATATGTATAGGTATATCCCGCCTCGTTGATCGAATTTTTTCTATTCTTTATAAATTTATAGGTACGTATCAAAAACAATTTTTTGGTGAACAGAAATTTTAACATCAGTATTTTTTTTTATTAATTGGTTCAATTACAATCAATTAATATGTTTCAAGCATTCAAGCTATTGAATAGCTTCTATCGCGGTCCTTGAGCGCGGGGACCGAATCGAGAAATTCCGTAACGAAAAACCTCACGCTCCCCACTCCGACGGAGGTGTGGCTTGAAGGCATAGCATGCAATAGCGCAACCGCCCCAGTCCCCGAGTGCAACACGTCCTTTTTTTTTACAGGTACCACCAGCAGAAATAGAAGCTGTTCTGCTCAAACACAGCAGTATAAGAGAAGCAGCAGTGGTGGGTCTCCCAGAGCGGGCTGCTGGGGAACTGCCTCTCGCGTTCGTGGTGTTACAGCCTGGGGCTGAGCTTAGTGAGAAGGAAATACAGGACTATGTGGCGCAAAGGGTGAGTTTGGGAGAAAATAATATAATATAGTTGGGGTGGACATTTTGGCACTTATTATAGGCGAAAAAAACTAGGTGAAATTCCCCTAGTTTTCTTTATTTAGCTAGATGCAAATACAGGATTATTTGGCTGAAAGGGTAAGTTAGGGTAGGAATTTGGCCTTTTATAGGGTTGAAACTGGTGAACTTCCTCCAATTTTCTTATCTGGGATGAAAATACAGGATTATTTTGGTGAGTTAAGGTGGTATTAGCAGAAAAAGAAGCTGTTTCTATAACACAGAGGTATCAGAGAAGCAGTAATGGTGGGTCTCCCAGAGCGGGCTGCTGGGGAACTGCCTCTCGCATTCGTAGTTTTACCTCTCTGCCTGTAGGAGAAATTTCCCGTCTTAAATGTATACGTGCACGGTGCATCTAATGAACTTTATCGATACCATAGAAATTAGAATCATCACTACATAGTATAAAACAAAGTCGCTTTCTCTGTCCCTATGTCCCTTTGTATGCTTAAATCTTTACTACACAACGGATTTTGATGCGGTTTTTTAATAGATAGAGTGATTCAAGAGGAAGGTTTTAGTATATAATTTATTAGGTTTTAAACAAAGCGGGCGAAGCCGCGGGCGGAAAGCTAGTAGTTAGTACTCATGTAATAGTAATTTATCCTACTAATATTATAAATGCGAAAGTTTCTATGGATGTATGGATGTTTGTTACTCTTTCACGTAAAAACTACTGAACCGATTACAATGAAACTTAGCACACATATAGAGGGTAACTTGGATTAACACATAGGATAGTTTTTATCCCGGAAATCCCACGGGAACGGGAACTATGCGGGTTTTCCTTTGCAAACGCGGGCGAAGCCGCGGGCGGAAATCTAGTTATTCTAATAATTTTTAATCTATTTTGTTTCAGTTATCAAACCCAAAACATCTTCGGGGCGGTGTGAGGTTCATAAATGAAATACCAAAGAATCCAACAGGCAAGATACTGAGGAAGGAATTACGCAAAATGATCGGCGCCGGGAAGAGCAAGCTTTAAAAAGAGTGAACCGAGCACACGTGTCAGAAGTGAAACTTCTTTACTTTTTATGTTGTGAGAGCAAGATAAAGACGATTTTATTATTATTATTCTTTGGCAAGATTAAATACCATAATCGTCATCTTACTTCATGACGTGACGGTATTGTCATGACACGACCTTGAAATTTTACTTTCAAAGAAGTTTCACTTCAATAGTTTATTTATATGTATTATGTACCTAATAAATAAATATTATTACTGTTATATTAGTTTTAAGCTATGGAACGGTTCGGTGATATCCTACTGGGTTGGAAAATGTAGGTATTTGTTATACAATATTTTGTTGAAATAAAATGATTTTTATTATTTTGTATTTTTACTTCTCCGCAAGTAGCATATTATATTTACAGTATATATTATAAAGCTGAAGAGTTTGTTTGTTAGAACGCGCTTATCTCAGGAACTACTGGTCCGATTTGATAAATTCTTTCTGTGTTTCTTTGTGTGTGTGTGTTTCTTTGTGTGTGTGTGTTTGTTTGTTACTTAGCCCATTTATCGAGGAAGGCTATATATTCTCATCTCGCTAAGACCAACAGGAGCGGAGTATTGCGAATAAAACCGCGGAGCACAACTAGTAGTCATGAAAACAAAATTAAAAGGCACTGAAATATATGTGGCAAATTATATGGAATTGATTGAATTCATTCATTTATTGGGTGAACATGTTACATCTAATGTTTGGAAGGTTACAAGTTACAATTTTTATGGTGATACCACAAAACACAGTCTAATTTTAAACCAGGGATCTGTCACTTTAAATAGTTGTCTATGTGAAATACGACAAAACCAGATTAAAGAGAACCCGCGCTTAAAGTTAAACCCTGTCTAAAGATTTTTGACCGTTAAAAATGTACCTACACACATCATCAAAATATAGAGAATTTTGTGATATAATTGTAATGCAAGATAATAATTAATGAGAATCATGATCATCTAAGTTTTTATACTTTGGTGATGAAAGTTACCATTTTTAATTAAAATAAAAATAATCGTGAAATGTTTTTTTTTAATAAGCTATAATTCTTCCAATAGCAATATCACAAAATTCTTAACATATTTTTAGTTAAATTGCTATGATGCAAGATCTCGATTTTATTGATGTGTTTCAGTAGTTTTTGCATTGAATAGTAACAGATTACGCAGATTACGGACATAATCTTTACTAATATTATAAAGCTGAAGAGTTTGTTAATTTGTTTGATTGTTTGTTTGTTTGAACGCGCTAATCTCGGGAACTACTGGTCCGATTTGAAAAATTCTTTCGGTGTTAGATAACTCATTTATCGAGGAAGGCTATAAGGCTATATAATAATTATGATCACGCTAAGACCAACAGAAGCGGAGCAATGCGGGTGAAACCGCGGGGAACAGCTAGTCTTAAATATATCACTTTAAGAGGTAAGTAGGAGAAAATAAAAGAGCCAATATTGTAATAAACATTTAATACTATAGTTTACTTTTCTCTAACACCATTTCTTTTAACTTTCTTCTCAATATCTTGCCGCTGGGGTTCTTTGGTATTTCGTTGACGAAGCGGATTCCACCACGCAAGTGTTTTGGATCGGATAACTGGAACAATAAAGTTATTGTAGTTAGAAGTATCTAATGTAGATAACTTTTAAATACAACTTACATTAAAAATAAATACTACTTTGATCAATCAAAAGAATGGTATTATGTTGCATATTAAAACTAAAATAACAAAAAAAGGTGGATTAATTGCAAAGAAGCGCACTTCCAGGAAAATATAGAAAAAAAATAAAGAAAATAGCGTACAAAACGTATTTGTTTAGGTAATGAATTATGAAAGTAGGTTACTCTTTGATATTTCACACACTAGCTCTCAAATTCATTTGCAGTTAAAGAAGTTGTAATTTTATATTAATTTGATCAAAAGGCAATATGCATATGACTTTTAAGGTAATTTTAGGTACCTATGTACTTAGAAAGGGTTCAGCTCACATACATAATATTCACAAGTTGTTAATTAAAAAATAATATTGACGTAATTTATCATATATGTACTTAGTTTTTTACGCTCTAGATTTAGGGTCAGGGAACACTCTAGATTTAGGTATATATATTTATACTAGCTTTCCGCCCACGGCTTCACCCGCGTTTTCAAAGAAAAACCCGCATAGTTCCCGTTCCCGAGGGATTTCCGGGATAAAAACTATCCTATCTCTCAAGTTGGATCGAACTGCACAATGCACATGGTATGCGAATTTTATTATAATCGGTTAAGTGGTTTAGGAGTCCATTGAGGACAAACATTGTGAAACGATTATTTAGAGTAGATATCTTTTGTATGTTTTATAAGACTCATACAACATACATAAAATATAAAAGATGCCCATACAATAGCACAGCATTTATAGCAATTATAGTACATTAACACTTACCTTCTCAGCGATAAACGTATGTATCTCGTATTCACTATATTGTTCATTATATAAATAAAAAAGTGCTAATAAATAAACATTACATGATATATTTACCTTTTCAGCGATAAACGCGTGTATATCATCTTCACTAACCCTCGCCCCGGGCTGTCGGACCACAAACGCTCGCGGCAACTCGCCCGCCGGGTGCGATACACCCGCTACACCTGCGTCTAATATCGCTGGGTGTTGGAGTAACACTGCTTCTATTTCTGCTGGTGGTACCTGAAATATTACAATATTATGTTAATTCACGTATCTACTATATAGGTGCTAAATGGAGGTATAGATAACCCATTTGATCTTGAACGAATTTCTTTTAAAATTCCTCCAAAGTTTATTTATAGTGTAGCGGCTCCTTCTGGGATGAGACTACGTCGGGGCCGAGATTTCCTTGCTCTGCAGCAAAGCGTAAGAACTGTTTCTGGCCGTTACGCCCCCTTGGTGCGTTCGGTAAAATTAGTAAACAACTTGCTCGCCCTGCTACCCGAGACAGATTTATTTAATACGTTCATAAATATATAAAACTCCAATGGATTTAAATTCTTAAGCCGATAGTTAATGAAAACTGTATCCTATTTTTAATATTTTGTGTAAAACTAAACATGTAATGCTTTGGGGTAATTACCTACTTGTTATGAAATAAATAAAAAAATAAGTAACTATACTAACAATCACTCAATAAAATGATTGTCTATAGAACTCGCTCTAGCGGTGTTATACATATAAAACATTCATTCAATCATTAGGACCTTCTTTCGTAACATTAATGTTCAAAATGAAAGTAAGAATGAGACTCATTAAGAGTTAGAGTGAGTGTGAGTGTAAGGATGAGGATGAACATGAAGACGAAGACAATTAATGTGTGTTGTCCATGCAGTCCATCACTCAGTCAGTCAGTAACATATAAGCACATAAATAAAAAATTCAAATGCTTTATACTTAATGAAATATTTTCAGAGGATGTAAAAAAGTCAACCAAGAATTCGAATTTTATTCGATAATTTTTTTCTGTTCTTTAAAAATATCTCATTTATAAAGCATATATGAATGCTGTATAACTAAATATTTAAATATGTAATCTTTACTAATATTACAACGCTGAAGACTTTGTTTGAACGCGCTAATCTCAGGAACTACTGGTTCTATTTGAAAAATTCTTTCGGTGTTAGATAGCCCATTTATCGAGGAAGGCTATAGGCTATAATATATTATAATCACGTCATTATTTCGTGACATTAATTCCTTTGAATTTTATTGGATCGATTTTTGTTTTTAATCTTGAAAAAAATTTCTCATCCATGAAAATTAACATCTATAATAATTATCTACTAAATATCCCAGACCAACTTACTTGAAACCCCTTATACTTGATAAGTTCCTTCAATCTATCAACTATAAAGAAATATTCATCATCATCATAGTATCCTATATCACCAGTTTTATAAAAGCCTTCATCATCAAAGTCTTCACTGATATCCTTGCCAATGTAACCCTTCATCACACTCGGACCTTTGACCCTTATTTCCCCAGGTTCATTGGGACCTAGTGGCTTTCCTGTTTCTATGTCGACAACCTAGAAAATAAACATTAATAAGAAGAATTTGGTGATAGATATTACCACGTAAGTAAAATAAATGGTTCTCCACCGGGAATCGAACCCAGATGAATAGGTTCTACCGTCTACGCTCCTTGTATCAAGAAGGCGAGTAAAAAACAATTAACTACTTTGTAAATTATTAGTAAATATCTTATCAGTAATTAGTTCATTGCAGTACAATGGTAGCTTTTGGTAAATAACTGTCATAAAAGTACGCATGCAATAATTTTTACAGAATGACTATGAGTCCAAGTGTATGGGCTGCTGAGTTGATATGATATGATACACTCCTTTAGTTGATAAATTGATAGATTGATAGTTTGATAGGATGATGTAAACAGTAAAACCAGTTATAGCTTTTGATCACTACTTTATTGTTGATTGATACTCTAAACTAATGATGATATAAATGATTAATGATATTAATTGATAGTTGATGATATTAATTGATAGTTGATATAGCGCATACACCCCGAGCGCTTTACACGAGCCGCGATTTTTTTTTTTTTTTTTGTAAGGTGTTTCTCAATGTTAGCCAGAAGGGCTACTACATTTTAACACGGACGCGGGGGTGAACTGAAGGTTCACCCTGGTAGCGACATGCACAAGGGCGTCCCCCCTTGACGGGGATCACGAACCTCGGCTTGAGCTGTCGCTTGAGTGGAGGAGGCCAGAAGGGCCCTAATCGGACGGGACGAGCCGCGAGCGCAGACTAACTGGGTGAAGATGTTCTTGTCACCGTAATGAAATAGGATCGTGTAAAGTGCTGAGTCAGGACGTACGGCTAGCCCGTACACCAAGTTTCAGGCAAAAACCATGGAAATATAAACAGACTTAAACATTTATATATTCAATTAGATTTCTTCTAGGAGCACTTTTTACACGTCCTAACATAACTTTTCCATTTACCACCCGTTTAGAAGTCAGTCAAATCTTAAAAGGTAAGTAGGTATGTAACGCTAAGTAAATAAAAGTTGGTATATTTAGAAATTAAAAACTTTACATAACTGATTTTAAACGCGATTTATTCAATATATTATTTCGCTCGATGCAAAGTGTGCAAAACTTGGGTTAGTAATGAAATAAAGAAATCAAGTTTTAAATCTGTTATTTGTCTTTAATTTCTAAATAAAGCTGAAGAGTTTGTTTGTTTGAACGCGTTTATCTCAACTACTGGTCCGATTTGAAAAATTATTTCGGTGTTAGATAGCCCATTTATCGAGGAAGGCTAAATATTATTACGCTAAGACCAACAGGAGCTGAGCAAATAGCAATGCGGGTAAAAGCGCGGGGCACAGCTAGTGAATAAATAACGTTTCCGTTACAGTCTTTAATTTCTAAATGTACAATACTCGTGTAAAATTAAATAATAATACTAAAGTTAGTATACCTTAACAACACACCCGCTAACAACAAAACCAACACCCCCCGGTTTGGCCAAATGTGCCAACTCATATGTATCCCTGATGATGGCAAGGGTCGTCTCCGTCATGCCATAGCCTTGGGTTACTGCTTTTGCGTTGAAAAATCTGAAGAATTAAGAGCTTGATTCATTAATAAGATAAATCTTTCATAAGCGACTGACCCACAGAACATATAAAGAGAGGATAATATTATGTTCTGTGGACTGACCGGTTGGTTTGGTTAGCAATGGCCCTGTTTTTCAAGCCGGATGTCGTGGGTTCCATTCCCACCCGGAGCAAATATTTGTGTGATGAACATATGTTGCTCTGTGTCTGGGTGTTATTTATCTATATAAGTATTTATTTAAAATTATATAATATTGTATACGTTTAACATCCATCTGGTTTCCATAACACAAGCGAAAGCTTAGTATGGGATCAGATCGTGCCGTGTGTGAAAACAGCCCTGTTTAGAATATTTCTAATTTAAAATTTATTTATACACTAGCGGTCCGCCCCGGCTTCGCCCGTGGTACATATTAACGTTTTATATATAAGAATCATCCTCGTACTTCAAGGAATATAATAAAAAAAGAATTATCGAAATCGGTTCAGCCGTTCTCGAGTTATGCGCTTACCAACACATTTAGGGATTCATTTTTATATTATAGATATTATACCTATGACTTACTTTTTCTTAGCCTCCTCATTGGTGTCCTTACGAAGAGGCGCAGCCCCGGAATATATAAAAGTCACAGAACTAACATCATAGTTTGCCTTTGATTTTGCCGTCGCTACTAATACAGGAGGTGCTAATAATAATTGCTTGATCTATAAAAAGAAGATTTATTACTAATTAATAGTTATACTTTATTACTAATTAATAGTTATACTATTAGTTTTTGATTAGTTTACTATAATTTTCACTACATAGTTTAACTAAAAGGCACAGACCTAACATCATAGTTTGCTTTTGATTTTGCAGTCGCTACTAATACAGGAGGTGCTAATAATAGTTGGTTTATCTATAAAAAGAAGATTTATTACTAATATAATAGTTTATAGTTTTTGACGTGATAACGTCTTTAAAATCGTTTTAGTCGGGTGACATGTTCAAAAACTTGTGTCACACCAAAACCTCACGAGCGCGATCGCAGGTATAACGAGAGAGAGACGGACCGATCTCCCGTCTCATCTCGAGCGCTGCCACTGCATTATGTTATCACGTAAACATCTCGATCGTAAACCTACTTTACAAACAACCAATTTTTGATTAGTTTACTATAATTTTCACTACATAGTTTAAAACTAAAAGGCACAGAATAATTGCTTTATCTATAAAAAGAAGATTTATTAATAATAATTAATAGTTATTTATACGTAATATTGTTAATGTCGTGTTTTATTTGTTTAATTTTTGTTTTTGTTTTAATTTCGTTTTTTATTATTAATATTGTTTTTTGTATTTCGTAATTGTCAACTCCAAGTGTCATTAGGGGCCACTGAAAAATTGAAAATCAGTGGCACGAATGGTTTTATTATCATTCGTGCCGAATACTGAGTTGGTCCCTTTTGTCAACATGAAAATGCCCAGGTACCTTACTTACTTATTGATGATAAATTTAATGTGTGTATATTATGTGTGTGTGTGTTTATATTGTGTAAAATCTCATGCTCTGGTGTATTTGTGTTATGTTGACAATAAACGTTTATTTATTTATTTATTTAATATCATTACGTTCATCAAAGCCTAAATTAGTTCAGCTAAAAGGTAACACAACATTCATTGACAGGGCGGTACAAAGTTCGCCGGGACAGCTTGTATGAAATAACTAAACAAACAAAATTCTTACCTTGTACCTTTCAATAGTCTGCAAGTACAAGTTAGTTTCATACTTCGGAAGATAAACCATGTCACAGCCCGTTTGAAGATACCTTAGTACACCCAAAAGACCCATTGTATGATACCAGGGTGTTATGAAGAGGGTCCTATCATCTGTGTTTAGCGCGTTTTTTCTAGAATAAACAAAATAAAGATTAAAGCATGATTAAATCTATACTAATATTATAAAGCTGAAAAGTTTGTTTGTTGGTTTGAACGCACTAATCTCAGGAACTACTGGTGCGATTTGAAAAATTCTTTCAGCGCATTCTATCATACAAACAAACTCTTCAGCTTTATAATATTAGTAAGTATAGATTTACGACGTTTTCAATACGACAGCCACATAAAATTGATAATTTAGACACATTAAACTGAAAGAATAGAATAAATTCGATTGCTCTAGCGGGATCACGGGTGGCTGAATTGGTCAGGCGTCTGCCTCGTGATCAAATTTCTTCTATTCTTAAAAAAAAATATATTTTTTTAAAGCATTTTTAAAACCAAAAAGTTCAATTCATCAAGTAATCTATTAGTATAACATAGACAATAAAAAGTTAAAAAAACTTACAAACTACAAATAGAAATGACGTTCAAATGTGTCTGCATTACGCCTTTCGGAAGACCCGTGGTCCCAGAAGAAAATAACACAAACAAAGTATCATTTTTGCCATCAACATCAACCACATCGAAATCGGCATAATTAATTTTATTCTTCAGCAGATCGTCATATGTTATTTTGCCTGCACCAATGGTTATAGTTTTCTCTATAAATGGTAGTGTGGAGAAAGTTTTTGAATGTAGTTTAAATGCCGTTTCGGAAATTATAAGGTATTTTGGTTTCGTTATGTTTAGCACGTGGTTCAGCTCATCTGAAATTGGGTTTGAATAATTAGTAATATGAAATGGAGATATTTAAAAGTAATTATCTCTATATGTATATAAAAACTAGCTGTGCCTCGCGGTTTCACCCTCAATGCTCCGCTCCTGTTGGTCTTAGCGTGATTAAAAATAGCCTATAGCTTTCCTCGATAAATGGGCTATCTAACACCGAAAGAATTTTTCAAATCGGACCAGTAGTTTCCGAGATTAGTGCGTTCAAACAAACAAACAAACAAACAAACAAACTCTTCAGCTTTATAATATTAGTATAGATTACCATTAATTACCTGCAGTATACCCAATATTAAAAGGATTTATAACAGCCCCCGTACAGCTAACTCCAATAACGATTGGCCAATATTCAACCCTTGTTTCCATACACACCCCCACTGTTTCCCCTCTCTTCACTCCCATGCGAGTGAGCGAGATGGCAACACTCATAGCGTCGCACACTATGCCATTGTAGGTTATGCTTTTGTGTGTTTCTCCGTTTGTCTGTAAATGTTAAAAAATAATAATTATTGTCCCGAACCTGCGTAGATAGTCGAAATAAGAGCTACAGCCGAGCCATGGTCAGGCATGAATCGCTTTATACAAAAAAGTAGAAAATTAGAACATTTTCACTCATTTCGTACATTTCTCACTTGTGAATGAATATTGTTATTGAAATGTTAAATATTTAAACTGGCTCTACCGCGGTTTTCGTTGACTTATATAGCCTTATATATAGCCTATAGCCTGCCTCGATAAATGGGCTATCTAACACCGAAATAATTTTTCAAATTGTACCAGTAGTTTCTGAGATTAGCGCGTTCAAACAAACAAACTCTTCAGCTTTATGTATTAGTATAGATTCTATATGTATTAGTATAGATATGTAATGAAAAATAAATCTATTAAAGTAATGAACTGCATAATATAACGTAATTCTTGTACTTACCTACAACATGATATTTTATCTAGTTTTTTTGTACTAGGTACTAGTTAGGTATCAGGTTTAAAAAATAAAACTTACCAACGCTACTTTATCTCCATATTTATGTAAGGAGTCTATAAAAAACCTCCCAGCATGCAAATGACTAGGCACATCTATGACCTCTTTGGAATAAACATATTTGTTATTTCTTATCATGATAATTGTTATAAAACACGTCCTATAAGTACAGAGGCGCGATAAATACTGAATGTTATTGTAGTTGTAGTAATTAGTGATAGCTGTTTCGTTCATTTGGGTTCCGTAGGAAAATCATTTTTTTTTAAGTAGGTATGTCTTTGTCCTGTGATGATTGTTAGATTGAAAGATTTTGTATCTCATATTTAATTATTATATTAGTTAGGTACATATAAATGGTAATAAATAAGTTTAAATATAAGTTACACTGACATAATCTCGCACAAAGTTCTGTGACAAATAGTAAGATGAAAAATTCTTACTTACGTACAAATTTTGCAAGCAAATTTAATCAAATCAGTCTTGAAATTTATACTAAATGGGTTTGAAAACTGAAATTTTCTAATGCTACTTTATTTATACTTAGCTAAAGCACAGAATAAAAACTAGCTTTACTCGAAAACATAACCATCATTTTTGCGCAGTCGGCAAAATTGAAATATTACGTAGATGCTAGGTAAATAAGAAATCGACCCACGCGTTATTATTAACGTCAGCTTTTACATAAATATCTGAGATATAATATTATCAAGTGATTATTGTATTATCTAATAATATATGATTACTATAGATAACAAAATAATTCATGAATTTTAGGATCATAATCGGACGGGTCATGTATAATATATTTTGTAATCATTTTTATTTATTTTAGTGTGTCTTATCATCGACATTTTAAAATGTTGGTTCAATAGTTCTTGCATAATAGATAAACAAAGAAATAAACTCTATTCCTTATAATGTTATTAATATATTATTGAATAATTATTATGGAATACAAATGCTTTTAAATGTGTTTTTGTTACAATAATAAAACCATACATGTGAGGAATTGACGAAAAATTATGCACAGTCGATTTTTATATTATACTAGCTGTGCCCCGCGGTGCCCATTGCTCCGCTTATATTGCTCTTAGCGTTATGATACAAAGCTTATAGCCTTATTCGATAAATGGGCTATCCAACACCGAAATAATTTTAAAATCGGACCAGTAGTTCCTGAGATTAGCGCGTTCAAACAAACAAACAAACTCTTCAGCTTTATGATATTATATTAGCATAGATTTATATTCAGGACAGTACATTCGTCATTCATATATTCAGAAGGGAACTATATTTATTTAGAAAATCTAATTTATTAAAAACGATAAGAGGTTTCATTTACGGAACCCTAATTGTGACGTATTAGTCAAGTAAATATTTGCACGAGTGATACGAGGTCTACTTGTGTTTTGTTTTTAACACTTACATTGAGAATATTGAGTGATAAGATACATTTTCATAATTTTGGCATAATTATTATAATAAGTAAGAAGCACGCGAAGCTATTAAAAATTCATTCATTCTTCTACAAAACTGTATTCAATGTTTAACGTCCCTAAGTGTTTCTTCGTAATTTATAAAAAAACTTTGAAATTGTTTTCAGCAGCACTAAACGAAACGTTATATTTTCATGTAAGAAAAGATAAAAAAATCTGATAAAGACATATTACTACATCCGTAGCTAGACGTAATTGCTAAAATTTATCAGCAGGCGCAAAAAATTTACTACCGCTATGATATGGGTAAAAACCTCATAAAATGTGATCAGTTACGTAAACAACAAAACGGGTTTGAACGTTTTTCGTCACTTAAATATTGTGATAGTACTTTCGTTTTCAAATCAAACAGCGCGTACAACCGCGCAGTACTGTTCCTAGTTAATATTTAATCTGTGGCATGCACAGATAAACAATACTAAAATGTGTAGAATAGCATATTTAGTTGTGATATTTAACTTAATAAACAGTATACAAAGTGATAGTGACATAGTAAATAAAAACATAACAGTTACCAAAGATTTTATTAACGAAAAGAATGACGCGTTAAAAAGGTTTATTGAAGATAAAAAATTCGATACAGATTTAATAAAAAATATAGGCAGAGATAGTGATGTTGTGAACAATTACGAGGAAATAACTATTTTGGATGATAATGGGGAATTGAAGAACTTAAAATATAAAAGTGCGAAGCCTAGAATACCTAACGTATTGAATAAAGTAACTGACAATGAAGTTGATCAAAAAGTGAGTGTTGTTAAAAACAAAGTCGAAGGAGTCAAGTCGAAATTCTTCGACGAGTTGGGATGTAAGTAACATAATTATAGAAGCACTGCTTAGCTAAATATATTTTTTGAATAGATGCAAATTCACTTTTTATCTGATATCACATGAAGAAACAATTGAAACCTACGCTACGTGCTTATACAAAATACAAGTTGTGTAAATGCAGTTGATTAGCAACTGCTTTAGCATGAAAAAGTTACAAATATCCATCATCTTCAACTTCCTCGAGAACCACGCTATCAATAGGTGAAAACATAAAGAAAATCAGTGCAGAAGTTTTTGAGTTTATCGCGAACATGCGCCAAAGGACTTCGCTATTGCGTAGTGACAAACTTTATGAATTAACATACGAATAAATATTTTTCATTCCATGGTATACAAATTATTATAGGTATACATAATGTTCAACATAAATTATTAAAACTAAAACGTTTTTTTTTCAACCCGAACTTTAGAAGCACATCATCTATACATAATATAATAAATCTGTAGAAGGGTCAATTCTGTACATAGAAAATATTGAAAAAATAAATACCAGGGGGTGTTACTGGATCGGTACCAAACACAAATATGTGATTAAAAAAATTTTTGTCTGTCTGTCTGTCTGTCTGTCTGTATGTGAAGGCATCACGTGAAAACTAACGGTTCGATTTCGATGAAACTTGGTATAATTATACCTTATTATCCTGGGCGTAAAATAGGATACTTTTTATCCTGGAAAAATACGTAGAAAAAAAATAATCTTAATTTTTCAGTTTTATCCATAGACGTTGTTCTGTAGAACCGCGAACACACGTTGCGTATTATTATAGGTTACCGTATTTGGGTCCAATATATATTATTTATAAGATGTCATTGTCAGAGTTACTCAAAATGAAGAAATAAACCATCCACGCGAAGACCGACATCCGCGCGGACGGAGTCGCGGGCGGAAGCTAGTCGTTACTAAGATCGTTACATAGTAATTAGTTATCAGTTGACACGAGCATACTCCAACTCAAACTCATAAATTGTCAAGCAAGTGCAAGTGTTTATAGTATAGACTAGCTTCCGCCCGCGACTCCGTCCGCGCGGAGAAATTAAGAAAAATTAAGATTTATTTTTTTTCTACGTTTTTTTCCGGAATAAAAAGTATCCTATTTTATGCCCAGGATAATAAGGAATCGAAATCGAAATCGAACCGTTAGGTTTTACGTGATGCCTTCACATACAGACAGACAGACAGACAGAAAGACAGACAGACAGACAAAAATTTATCTAATCACATATTTGGGTTTGATATCGATCCAGTAACACCCTCTGGTATTTATTTTTTCAATATTTTCAATTTACAGAATTGACCCTTCTACAGATTTATTATATGTATAGATAATATAATGTAGAGTCATTTTTTACGACCGATTCGAAAATTCTTTTCTGTCCTATCCTATCTTACTAATATTATAAATGCGAAAGTTTGAGAGGATGGATGTATATTGTATATAGCGAAGCCGCGCGGCGGAAAGCTAGTAAATAATAAATAATGCAAATAATGTACCTACCTACTCTTTAAAAAGTAAGTATAAAAAATATGTAGATTATAGAGATAGATGTAGACACGAAATTCCCTCTCCTGTCATCATATCATTTAGGCTTAAATATATGATATTTATTAATATCTTAGATTTATATAGATAAAAATATAAAAGACGTGTGGCACTCGGGGACTGCCGCGGTAAAGCTATATTGCATGCTATGCCCGTCGGAGTGGGGAGCGTGAGGTTTTTTGTTACGGAATTTCTGGATTCGGTCCCCGCGCTCAAGGCCCGCGATAGAAGCTATGCAATAGCTTAATAAACTCTTAACTTTTGATTTGACATTTACTTCTAAATACAAAGAAAGTCGCGGGTAAAAGCTATTACAAAAATTACCATCAATTTTGATAACTTACACAACATTTCAGTACTAAGTGATTACAATAAGCATAACTTGAACCGGAAGTGACGTCACAGTGAAAGTGAGATTCTACAGAACCTATAGATACTTATGTTCTAAACTTGAGCACTAACTTCTAAGTATTACTTAGTTTTTTTATCGAATTATGTGTTACAAGCGGTCCGCCCCGGCTTCGCCCGTGGTACATATTTCGCAATAAAAAGTAGCCTATGTTCTTTCGTGGTTCTTTCTCAGGGTCTAAAGATTGTCTGTGCCAAATTTCATCAAAATCGGTCCAGTAGTTTATGAGCCTATTCGTAACAATCATACAAACAAACAAACAAAGTTTTCCTCTTTATAATATTATTATTATTAGTGTAGATAATGATGATTACAATTTACAATGGCATTGAAAATTTTGCTATTTACGGTTCGTGGTTTAATTCAAATTATTGAAGACCTATATAGTATGTTTCTAAAAGAAATAAGTTATATGAGTATTTGTTGTTTAGTTTTAGGTTGTTGTTAAAGAATTAGCGTACAATATTTGCAACATTTATACTTAAACTAGATTTCCGCCCGCGGCTTCACCCGCGTTCGCAAAGGAAAACCCGCATAGTTCCCGTTCCCGTGGGATTTCCGGGATAAAAACTATCCTATGTGTTAATCCAAGTTAACCTGGATATGTGTGCTAAATTTCATTGTAATCGGTTCAGTAGTTTTTACGTGAAAGAGTAACAAACATCCATACATCCATACAAACTTTCGCATTTATAATATTAGTAGGATAGGCTTTATCGGAATAACTTTATCTCTACTAATAATACGAGTATATAATATAAATAAATAGCTGAAGAGTTTGTTTGTTTGAACGCGCTAATCTCGACAACTACTGGTCCGATTTGAAAAATTCTTTCGGTGTTGGATAGCTCATTTATCGAGGAAGGCTATAGGCTATATTTCATTACGCTAAGACCAACAGGAGCGGAGCAATGCGGGTAAAACCGCGGTGCACAGCTAGTAGCTTATAATTGAAACCGAAAGTGCGGTTAAAATCAGTCGAAGAACTTTCGACATGAAATAATAAAAAAAAATCAATTCCATTGTTCTTCAAATAAATGTAGCATAACCTAGATACCATTAAAACCTAGATACATTGACGGTATAAATATAAAAATTAAAAGTAAAACCGGTGGCTTTCAAATCGCTCTCACGCCTCTCTCTAGCGCCGGCGCAGGGGTACTCAACCTGTTGTTAAATTATTTTACTTATGCATTTACTGAGAATTAAGATTAAACATCGGAGGTAAAAGCAATCTGTTTGGAATTATATAATACTAGGTTTCTGCCCGCGGCTTTGTTCCTGTGGTCATTTCCCGTTTCCGACTTCCGAGATAACACGCATAGTTCTTGTTCTCGAAGTATTTCCAAATTAAAACCTTTCCTATGTCCTTTCTCAAGTCTCAAGCTATCCCAGTACCAAATTTCATCTAAATCTTTTCAATTGACGCGTGACGAAGAGACAGACAGACAGAGTTTTGAATTTATAATTACGATTATAAAACAACCTACATCCTTACCATATTATAATATATTATGCTATTTTCTCATCACGGTTCAACGGCGAAGTCGTCGTAGGATGAATTAAAATATCATCTTCTGAAGATAATAGCAGCAGCTACCGTCTTGCCATCTCTGTAGAAAATAGAAATATAGTACATCTTTATTCTTTCAACCTGACAATAACACTTAGTTATTACACAATATACACAAAATTCTACAGACGAACGTCTTGCCTTCTCTGAAGAAATATACTACATCTTCATTTTTACTACCTTACAAGTTACAATGCCTCTTATTTCTTACACAACATACCCAAAATACTACAAAACGTAACAATAGATTTGTAAAATAATGTAATAAATTAAAATGTTGCCAACCCCTCCCATTCAGGTGACCGTCGCGTAGGTGAGACGCGACAGTGTCGCGGTGTTGCTATTTAAAATAGCACGCGTAAAATATAAAGTTGCTATATATAAAAAAGTGCTTTGGCGGTAAGTCAAAAGAATAAAATAAAAATGACAATCAAAGGACGAACGAAGCAAGATTTGATTAGGTATATTATTATATACCTACAGAAAACACATTTTAATGAAAATAAATCGTATAGGTAAACTATATATAAATAATAAACAATTATTTTTTAAATAATATTTAAATAAGAATGTTATAATTTAAAATGTAGTTTTAATTTAAATTTTATTTAAATAATTTAAGTTTAAATTTAAACTGTAGTTAGATAAACTGCAAATAAATAAATCGATGGAATTACATACTAAAATCTACAAAAAATTGAATAAAAGATCTACGCGTAATTATTATAAAAAAAATAAAAAATGAATTTTATAAACTAAAATTGTATACTAAGATATTTTATTAGATTTTGCTAATAAAATATCTTAGTAGCGTAGTAGCGTAGATAGTAAGTCGAATACTATTATTTTAACTAAACTAAATAATATATTCTACAATAATATTTTAAATCTGAAAGTTGAAAGTTCAGGTAGGTATGTACAATGTACATGAAGATGTTTTTTGCTGTTTCTCACAGGAACTACAGAACGGATGTCACTGAAAGTTTGTGCGCATGTAGCATGTATAATGTTTGTCATTATCATTTCAAATGTAATTTATAATATAGCTATAGTTACATATGTATATATAAATCGAAATCAGCCGTTATATCGCTTGATCATAATATAGAATAAGAACGACTTTACAGATACATAAATGTATGCAGAAATCTTAGCTATTATTAAAATTTGTCTATGTTTACAAATAGTCTATAGAGGCTTATAAAGCTTAATATATGTATAAATAACATGATATTATTACACAGTAACTATCAACATCTTTATCCATGATTTCAAGTGCTCAAGCGCTTATATCACAGTACAGTAGAACTCCAATTATCCGAACTCCGACTATCCGAATCGCCGATTATCCGAATCACAAAAAAATTGTCGAAAACGGTTGAAGACCGCAAAACAGCTTACATTGACGGAGATGTTTAAAAAACAATGATTTTTTTTTCTAAACTTGTACATAAGTTCATTTTATTTATATTTAAAACATGTGAAAATTTCATGTTTCTTTCATTTAATTCAATAAAAAAATAGTGCAATATCAAAACGTAGCTTTTATTCTCTCCAATAGCAATTTTTACACGCTTAACAGCTCGTATTATATAGCGCTGTCGTTTTTCCATGTAAAAATAATGTTTTGAGACATGGTACAGGGCTGAAGCTACATATCATACAATTCTGTTTCACTTTTATATTTCTATTGTGTTCGCATCCGCAAATCTTATCTTACGACAGTTTATTATTCTCGACTCGCTCTGTTTCGTAAGATAATGATTTGACCTGAAATATAGTCGTGACGTTCTTCATTTTGAGTTTTTGGGAAATTTGTTTGGGTTAATAGTTGAAACGTGGTTGGGTATCTTTTTATAGGCTTATCTATACTCATATTATGAATTATGATGAGTTTGTAGGATAATCTTAAGAAGTACTTTGTTATTCTATCCTATCCTACTAATATTATAAATTCGAAAGTTTGTGAGGATGGATGTATATCTACACATACACAATGTGTAGATATGCATGTTTGTTACTATTTCACGCAAATACTACTGAACCGATTACAATGAAATTTAGCACACATATAGAGGGTAACTTGGAACTTTCCGCCCGCGGCTTCGCCCGCTTTGTTTAAAACATAATATGTAAATTATATACTAAAACCATCCTCTTCAATCACTTTATCTATTAAAAAAACGCATCAATATCCGTTGCGTACTTTTAAAGATTTAAGCATACATAGGGACAAAGGGACAGAGGAAACGACTTTGTTTTATACTATGTAGTGACTTTGTAGTGATGATCTTTCCTCAATGTCAGTATATGAATGCGATTTTCGCGGAAGTAGGTTAAACGTTCACCATTTTAAAATGTCGTGTCTTCATACTTCAGTTATTTTGTTAGTATGACAAGACATGCACGATTTAATAGCATTTTCGTGGGTTTTATGAAAGTAATTACTATCTATATTTAGGTTCGTCAAGGTTGGAACGTATGACATTTTTGGGCATTGTTTGAAAGTATGTGTTTATGAAATTATTGACCGTGGTTGAGGTCTATTTGGTGAATCTATAATTTACTTTGTTAATAAGCTCTGTTCAGGAATCTTCCAATTTACGAAAGCATAAAAAAATAAAATTTCAAATTGGTTATTTCTCAGAGATGGAAGAGACCCAAATTAAATTAAATTTAAAGAAGAGAGGAAGAAATTGATTCTATTACACACGAAGATGGGAATTTAAAAGAATATTTTATCTGATTATGATAAAATAAAAATTGAAAATTTTGTAGAGTAAGTTAGACAGAACTATTTTTAAACAACAAATCAATAAAAATACGTAGACATTTTAAAATGTCTCCACTCTTACGATTGCGTTATCAAATGTCATTATGATTGTAATTAAGTTTTTAAATCATAACGAGTTGAACAATTAAGTTACAACTTAGAAAACTTTGAAAACTTTGATTTAAGAAAAAAATGACGTTATATTTTCAGCAGTGTGGATGCATATTAGTTTTTATATTGAATCATTTTTATATTAGCTGGCTAGTTAGCTTTTGTAACTTTTACATTTGACCACAATTTTAAACAACATTCAGTTTATTTTAAAGAAAATCAATTCTTTTTTATCTAGTATAGGCTACAAGTGCTACAACTCTATAAATTTTAACTGTATTTTAGATATTTAAACAATAACTATCTAATTATAAATACAAAAGAAATTTATAAAACAAATAAATTACTGTCGTATTATAATTAATCCGATATTAATAAACCGATTTCAGTTAAAACCGTCAAATTTTCCTTATTCATACAAACTTTTTAAACATGGCAACTCAGAATCTCCGAAAAAAAAGCAATCAATGTCATTCTAATCTCAAATTACAATGGCATTACGTTTCGCGCGCAAATGAAAGCTGTTCGGGCGAAGAGCAGCGTTCCGCTGGTGACGTCAGCGCTTTCTTTTTAAATTGCATTATGTAATGCCACAGATAATGTAATATACTGGTAATTTATTTTTAACCTGGATAGGTCGTGGTTTAAGCTTCTAGGTTAGAATTATGTAATAAAGTTATATGTATGTATCACAGGTAATATGTATGGATTATAAAGAATAGTTGTTTCATTTTAATTTGAGTTTTATTTAATTTTGGACTTATTAATAATTAATAATTATTGTGACCAACAATTTTGAGGATATTTTTACCACAGTTATTTTCTTCAATAAATGAACTTTTAGGATGGTTGATGGATGATGGATCATCATAATGCTATCAGATTTTGGTATTTATTTTCTTTTTTGATTAAAAATGTTTGAAATATTCAAAGTATATTGATCAACCTTATACCTATCGTAAATAATTTAACATGTGTATAATTTTTACAAATGTGAACTAGGAAATTAGACTTTTAGGATAAAGGCGTTAAGTTTTTTCCTTATTCATCGCATAAATTATTTACTTTTTACCTTCAAAAGTTCAATTATTAAATATTAATATTTATTAAACTTGGAGCTCAAGTAATTAACCCTTATTGAAAACTAGACATGTTAGATAAATATCCATATATTTTTAGACTGGAATGCCATCGGAAACGAGCCGGTCCTAATCATTAACCTAAGAAAGCCGCTTCCGTGACACTTTCATGGCAAATTAAATTCTATTTCCACGCCCTTTAGACCATTTTACTTTATATTTAAATGATAATCATCTGTAAATTTTGCTCACAATTTAGAAATCTATATACATAGAAGTAAGGTCGACTTTAACTTGACATAATTAAGGTATTTACGTCCTTACAGTTTTGAAATCGTTTCGAAAGTCACGAGAAAGTTTGGAGCGAGTCCAAGAGGATTTGATACTTTATCAAAGTTATATGAGATCGAGATTGTTTAATCCAATGTTATGTAATATTATGGCTATTAACCTGGCAACCTTATGATTCTTAATGTACACGTTTTAAAGAAAGTGCTATCGAGTAAAGGGAAAAGCACTTATTTATAATGTGATACACTCATTACAATTTTAATATAATATGTACTTTCAATATTGTGAGGATTTTTTTCCATTGCTTTCTTGGTACAGTGGTCTATTATACAGGGTGTAATCGTTAAGTGTGCACAGGCGATTATTCCGTAACTATTGCAGATATCAAAAAACTTTAATCTCTGATATCGAAAGTACTTAACCTAATGAGTAGAATGACCATAATAAATTTTTAAAAATGAAACGAGAAATATATACACTATCACATATATGTGAGAAATGCGATCATGTTTTAAGAATTATCCAATGACTACATTGCACAATTTATTTTATTCCCTGAGGTCTGGTTAAATGTAGGCTATTAGTTGAACGTTACATTGGTATATCAACAGACAAAGAAACAAACACAAAAAACAAGACATTCATCATAAACTATTAATATTATCCTGTAGTGTGTAATAAAAATAACTACGCTCTTATTTCCAGACAGTTTACGCCGTGAATTGAACTGACTGGCAAATTCAAACTATGACCACAATAGACCACAGGCTGGTTGTTGAGATCATAATTTGAATTTGCCAGTCAGTTCAATTGACGGCGTAAACTGTTTTAAAATAAGAGGTCATAATACGGTACATATTATATTATTATCCATGGTAGATGTAACTGCTTCTTTATATGCTTATTAGCTGTTCCCCGCGGTTTCACCCGCATTGCTCCGCTCCTGTTGGTCTTAGCGTGATGATATATAGACTATAGCCTTCCTCGATAATTGGACTATCTAACACTGAAAGAATTTTTCAAATCGGACCAGTAGTTTCTGAGATTAGCGCGTTCAAACAAACAGACAAACAAACAAACTCTTCACTCTTCAGCTTTATAATATTAGTATAGATTATCGGTGGTAGATGTAACTGCTTCTTTATATGCTTATTTCATAATAATGTTTCCTAAACCAATTATAGAAGTGATGATATAATTTATATGCGGATGTCTATATTGCTCAATTTTTTGCACTGTCCGAATCAAGAACTTTCAACTTTTGTTCAATAAAAAATTACACGACTTTGACGACGTGTTTTTGCATTTCCTAAGGAATAGGTACAAACAAGTCAATAACTGCGTTAAAAACAACCGACTTCAAACTTGAAAAGACAAAACTGCTCATAAAATAAAAACTACTGGGCCTATCCGAATAAAATTTTTATGGGACCAATTCGACACCATTCCGCATCGAACAAAAAAAGAATCACGTAAATCGGTTCAGAAACCTCAGAGTAATCGGTGTACATACATAAAAAAAAAAAAAAAAAAAAACATACCGGCCGAATTGATAACCTCCTCCTTTTTTTTGAAGTCGGTTAATAAATTATAATAATGATTTATATTTTCAACTACACTAACAACAAATAATGTAGGTAATAACTTATGTCTTGAGTCAAATGTAGTAATTTATATTATGTACGTATACTTATATATGTATAATATAAAAATGAATCCCAAAATGTGTTGGAAAGCGCATAACTTGAGAACGGCTTAACAGATTTCGTTAATTCTTTTTTTATAATATTCCTTGAAGTTCGAGGATGGTTCTTATGTAGAGAAAACGTGAATATGTACCACGGGCGAAGCCGGGGCGGACCGCTAGTTAAATCTATACTAATATTATAAAGCTAAAGAATATTTTGTTTGTTTGTTTGTTTGAACGCGCTAATCTCAGGAACTAGGTATATACTGGTCCAATTTGAAAAATTATTTCGGTGTTAAGGCCTTATATGCATTACAAGACCAATAGAAGCGGAGCAATGCGGGTAAAACCGCTAATCTATAGAATAATATCGAACCTATATACATAGTACTAGACCAAGATAAATAATATAATAAAAATGTAAAATATAAAGCAAAAATCGTACTTATCTTAATCTAGGTCACAATCTATCTGCAACTTGTATTTCAGCCAAATCAATTACTTTCGCATTTATAATTTTTGTGAGAACTAGGTTATGCATAATGCATAAAATATAATGTTTAAAACGGTTTCATAATACAGTATTTAAATGTTCTTTAATATGATTAAAAAACTGCGAACAAAATATTACTTGAAATATAAAATTAAATCAATATATATTGTAATAAAACAAAAAATTCAAATGATTTGAATTTCGAAAGTCGAATCCAGAAACGCGAATTAAAATAATGTTAGTTATAAAAATAAATTAAAACAGATAAAAACAAACCAAACACACTTCCACATTAGAATGTCAAGAACACGCGAAATAATAATAAATCTTAAAAATGTGATATGTCATAATTACATACAATCCAATCCACAGATAATGAATAAATTGCGTAACGCATTAGCATAGAATAAATAAAACAACACGTAACAGAGAAAATGAAACGAAAGTGAAGTTATACAGACGTTACTTCCGATTTTGGCGCGAACGCGTGAGGACGTCAGTGTTGCTATGTGCAAAATTGTGTCAGAGTGAAATGTGCGTAAACCGGAGCGCGCGAATTCAAAATTTCAAAATTCGTAGAAGAATGTTTTTATTTTTTTTCGCGCTTGTGCATTTGGCGGGTTGTTCGGATTCTGATAATGACGTTTTCACAATGGATGACAGTTTGGAGGCGTCGGATAGGCGAAGGCCGAATAATGGCCCGGAGAAAGATATTTTGATGTTGGACGCATTGGGCAGGCGGAAGGGATCGTATGGTGGATACAGTTCGTCACAGGAAGACGAATCTATTATGGATTTGTTGGGGAAAAGTGAGTATGTTATAATTAAGTTTTACATACGAACTTTTAAGTTATTGGTTATCCGAAATTAAAGTTATAGAAGCTAAGTTAAGCTTTTGGTATGAGGATTTTTAATTATAAATTATTTAATGTCACATTTTGAAGCAGTATTCAAATTTAACGGTAATTTTATTATAACACAAGAAATAACACCTTCACCTTACATAATTTGAAGCTAACTATGTCATATATAAAGTAGGTAAATAAGTTTTGCTCATAATATGCTGATATTCGAATAAACACATTGTACGTAGTACATTGAATATATTTTTTATTTATTATAAATTAATAATTTTTATAAGTTACGAAATATTGAAACTGTTTTCCATTTTCATTCATTGAAATTGCTTTTACCTAAATGCAAATCTTCTGGAAAAATTTTCATACATTTATATCCTTATGAAAAATAAGAAATAATTTTGCTTTTGCTTATTTTATGTTATGTGTTGTGTGCTTTTCCACTTGTATTTATCTATTTATAAGCAATAAAGTATATTCATTCATTCATTCATTCAAATAATAATACCATTTATATTTTCATAGTTAGCTAGGTACTAAACTTTATAAAAAATGTATTACATACATATCTAACTCATGATTTCCTAATATAAAAATAATGTGATTCAACTGTTATATTTGATTAGTCATCGTTATTGACTCTCAAACGCTTTCTAATGTAGATGGTACATTACGAAATTTGTTATGTGTATGTTTTGTTATCGGACTCTATTATAAAAATACTAGCTTTTCGCGCGCTTTGTCTAAAACCTAATAAATTATATACTAAAACCTTCCTCTTGAATCACTCTATCTATTAATAAAAACTGCACCAAAATGCGTTGCGTAGTTTTAAAGATGAAAGCATACAAAGGGACATAGGGAGCGGAAAGCGACTTTGTTTTGTACTAAGTATGTAGTGATGTTGACGCGAAAAAGGCGGGAAATTAAACATGAAAATTTATTGCCTTTGTTTAAAATTAATCTTGCAAAATGATTTCGCCATATCAAACAAAAGGTTCTGCAATGTGTTTAAATTGTCGTTATGGAAAAATATACGAAATGTTTACGAAATTTTGTGGATAATAAACAGGGTTACTTATAAAACACCAGCAACCTCGCAGGACAAGATAGCTAACATCATAAGTAGGTAACAACATTTGTTCTACGACTTTTGATAATTTGTTAGATTTTATTTTCATACAAAAATAAATATTCATTTAATTTTCCGTTTGAATATTATAAACTCTACGCGCAACCCAAAAATTAAGTAAACAAGTAGAGAACGAGAGGGGGAAGGGTGCGTCGCGTCGTCCTTTCGATAATGAATAGAACATAGACTTACAAATGTTAGGAGAGTACAATAAAAGCTTAACAAAACATTTAAAAATCATATATTGCGTTATGCCAATAGTCGTAGAACAAATGTTCCACAGACAGACTGCATGTGTAGAACAAATGTTCCACAGACAGACTGCATGTGCAGTTTTGTGGGACTTAGACTTAAGTTATTGTAATAATTAATTGTAATAATAATTTCAATAAATAAATAATAACTTATGGTGTTAGCTATCTTGTCCTGCGAGGTTGCTGGTGTTTTACAAGTAACCCTGTATACAGGGTGTAATCGTTCAGATAACAAAAAACTTTAAACTGATATCGAAAGTACATTAACCTAATGAGTAGAATGGCCGTAATAAATTTTTAAAAATAAATCGAGAAATATAAAAAAAAATATCTTTAAGCCCTCCCAGGCTCCTTCCTATACATTTAGTATGAAATATGAGTATCCCATATACATTTAATATGAAAGATTTTAGCTTTCTTTTTCTTTTTTTGGTTTTCTGTTTTAATTACTTCGCAAATTTGAAGGGAAGTTCATTTAGAAACTTTAAATAGAGCTCTTCATTGTATTGCACAATGAGGACGTCACTTCGAAAATCTGCTATGAATACAAAATGTATGGGAAATCAAATGTATGGGAGCGTTTAATGTAACATTTTTGGATATTTCTCGTTTTAAATCCGTTAAAATATTTAATTTCTAAATGTATGATGTGTTTTAAAATCATTTAATTAAAAATACTTGTGGTCTTTTGATAGACAACCTGATAGATATAATATATATTCTCTTAACTCTAAAGTAGTCGCGTATCTAAAAGTGACGTGTGAGGTCGGCTGGTCTTAATTCTTTTTTAATATTAAGGCGAACCGCAATCGCCGGTACAGCCTGAAAATCAGCGCTGCTTTTGTGCAGCATTTTGCTGAGGCTGTATCCGTTTGCCTAATTGTAAGATAAATTCTATAATGTGTTTGGCTGTGTTTTTTTTTTTGGCAATAAATTTCTTTTCTTTCTTTCTTTCTTTCTTTCTTTCTGGTCTACAAGGGTATAAACCATTTTTAAAACAAGAAAAGTACCTACACAAATAAATTAAAGTCTTCATTACTATAATATATATATTAATATATTTAAAATAATCAACAAAGCATACAATCCATATCTTTTATGACTAGAAAAAACAACCACAACAAAAAATACCTCTTTTTTTAAGTCGTAATCACTACATAGTATACAACAAAGTCACTTTCTCTGTCCCTTTGTATGCTTAAATCTTTCAAACTAGGCAACGAATTTTGATGCGGTTTTTTTTAATAGATAGAGTGATTCAAGAGGAAGGTTTTTCTATTTCTATTTCTAGTATCACATAATTCATATTATATGAGATTGATTAAAAAAACATATATTATAATATGTACCTACAGAAAAAACCTATTCTAGTCAGTATTTTGCAAACAAAATAGCGTACAATTTCAAAATGGTCAGAACATGAATTTATATTTTTTTATTTTTATGGCATTCAAATGCTTTATAAATATAAATTTATAAAGAATAGAAAAAATTCGATCACGTTCAAGTCAAGTTCGGTTCAAGTCCCGCCTCGTGATCGAATTTTTTCTGGTCAGAACATATTATAAACTTTCAAATCCCAGGCATTTCCCAGACATTTTCCGGACACTCACGCATTTTCCGGATATTCTCCAGGCATTTTCCAGACCTTTTCCGGACATTTTCACGCATTTTCACGCATTTTCCGGGAATTTCCCATGCATTTTCCGGGGATTTTCCGGGAATTTCCTAGGCATTTTCCGAGGATTTTCCGTATGTTTTCCAGGAATTTTCCAGGCATTTCCCAGACATGTTCCGGACACTCACGCATTTTCCGGGATATTCTCCAGGCATTTTCCAGACCTTTTCCGGACATTTTCACGCATTTTCACGCATTTTCCGGGAATTTCCCATGCATTTTCCGGGGATTTTCCGTATGTTTTCCAGGAATTTTCCAGGCATTTCCCAGACATGTTCCGGACACTCACGCATTTTCCGGGATTTTTCAAGGCATTTTCCGGATATTCTCCAGGCATTTTCCAGACCATTTCCGGACATTTTCACGAATTTTCACGCATTTTCCGTGAATTTCCCATGCATTTTCCGGGGATTTTGTTTTTTGTACTGTATGGTACGAGTACTATGGAAAATGTGGATATCTTATAATATTATGTATTTAAGAAAAAATGCGACTTAAATAAAATAATTTAAGAAACTACTACTATACGTAAAATGCAAAGAACGAACTGACATTGTTAGTCTATCTGTAGAACGCACCATTGAACTGTCCTGTGTTGAACTTGAGCGTTACATTATTGTTTGCGTTTATAGGCCTCCTTCCAGTGACTATAATATGTTTGAGACAGTCATGGAAGAAATATTAAAGCGTTTGAGCAGAAGTGAAAAGAAGGTTATAGTATGTGGAGACTTTAATATTGATTTACTTTCACACACACAAACGGCAACACGAATAGTTAATTTATTTCAATCATTTAATTTACATAAACTTTTTGATGAACCCACACGAATTACACCTAGTTCTGCAACTTGTATTGATAATGTTTACTGTGATTGTAACTTTTTAGAAAAAAATATTCTCAATACACTGACTTCGGATCACTGTGGCCAGAAAGTAGTTTTTGAATGGGATTGCATACCTACATTTAAAAGAATTAATGTTAGGCCTATAACTAAAAAAGGCATTCATAAATTTAGAGATAATATTAATAATAAATTGCCTGGCCTGAATGATCAATCCTTTCATAATAATCCTTGTGAAATGTTTACAAATCTTTTTAATTTAATTCATAATGAGTTTGAAAAAATCTTTAAAGTTAAATCTTTAAGTATTACCAAGGATTTACCATTTAGCCAATGGGCAACACCTAGTATACACAGATGCAGGAACGTTTTATATGAGTTATATGGCATGAAGCAATATAACAAAGACATGTCATTTCTTAGTTATGTTAGAAATTATTCAAAAACTTTTAAAAAAGTTTGTTTCACTGCCAAGTGCTTGTATGTCAGAGATAAAATACGCAACTCTGATAACAAAGTTAAAACGGTTTGGTCAATTATTAATGGTGAAATGGGCAAAAGCCAATCAAATAGTACCATAAAACTTGTTAATGCTGGTAAGGTCATTGACAAAAGTGCTGATGTTGCGCTTGCTTTTGAAGATTTTTTTAGTAGTGTCCCTGTTAGTATTACCGAAAAATTAAATTCGTCATCAGCGCTTGCGGAGTCCTACTTGAGGGACCATGTTGCTGAGTGTAATGTATTATTTGAATTGCGACATGTGACTGCAGAGGAAATTGTTAAAACTTTTAAAACATTAAACTTAAAAAAAACATGTGATCTCTGGGGAATGTCTGTAAATTTAGTAAATAATGTTATAGAAAACATTGCCAACCACTTAGCGTTTATATTTAATCAATGTTGTGACTGTGGTATATTCCCTGATTTATTAAAGTTAAGTAAAGTAATTCCTTTATTTAAAAGTGGTGACCAAGAAGACTGTAATAACTATAGGCCAATTTCCATTTTACCAACTTTGAGCAAAGTCTTCGAGAAATTAATTTTAAACCAATTATGTAGTCATTTTGTATCAAATGGTTTACTGCACGCCAAACAGTTTGGTTTCACAAAGGGGCGCTCTACTACTGATGCTGGAATAGCTCTTTTGTCACATATATATAAAGCATGGGAAAATTCAAAGAATGCTTTAGGGATATTCTGTGACCTTTCTAAGGCTTTTGACTGTGTAGAACATACCACTCTATTACGGAAACTAAATTTTTATGGTATTAAAGGTTTATCTCAGGACCTCATAGCCTCATATCTTCAGAACAGGGTACAAACCGTTGTTGTTAATGGAGAGAAATCTCGCGGTGCGCCGATTAACATAGGTGTTCCGCAGGGATCTATCTTAGGACCGTTTTTGTTCTTAGTATATATTAATGACCTACCTTATTATTTGCAGGATATGTGTGAAATAGTACTGTTTGCAGATGATACCTCATTAATATTTAATGTGGATAGACATGACTCAAACGTTGACGAAGTAAACTCTGCTCTTTTACGCATATCCAATTGGTTCACTGCTAATAATTTATTATTAAATGCAAAAAAAACAAATTGTGTAGAATTTATCCTTCCAAATGTAAAAAAGGTAAAAAGGGATATTATTTTAAACGGTGAGGTATTATACCCTGTGGATTCTACTGTTTTTCTTGGATTGACACTAGATGAGAAGTTACAATGGGGGGCCCATGTTGCCGCCAGCGCTGCTAAGCTTAGTTCAGCTGCATATGCAGTTCGAAGAATAAGGCATCTCACCGATGTAGACACGGCTAGATTGGTTTATTTTAGCTACTTTCATAGCATTATGTCCTATGGAATTCTTCTATGGGGCAGGGCTGCAGATATTGAAACTATATTTATATTACAGAAAAGAGCCATACGCTCTATATATAATTTACGTGCTAGGGACTCACTAAGAGATCTCTTTAAGAATACTGGTATCCTCACTGTACCATCACAGTACATTCACATGCCATTTTACCGGTTAGCTAAAGTTAAAAATTCATTTATGGGTCAAGGTATACTTTTTTACAACAAAATTCCTCATAGTATTAAAGAGTTTAGTAGTGCTAAATTTAAGAATTATGTAAAAAACGTCTTAGTTCAGAGAGCCTATTACAGCATTAAGGAATATATGGAAGATAAAAACCCATGGAGGGTTGTCGCGTGAGAACCGCAGGACAGTTCTTTGGCATATTATGATAATATATACGTACGGTTACTTACATATTTTGTAAAATTAAATTGTAATACTGAAATGATTTAAAAGAGCAACTATGGAGTTTCTTGCCGATTCTTCTCCATAGATACTGCTTTCCGAATCGGTGGTAAATGATAAAAATATGTATTGACGTTTCAAAAGTGCTTCTCGAAGAAGTCTAATTGAATAAATAAATGTTTGAGTTTGAGTTTGAGTTTATATTATTATAATTGTTGTGTTTTAATATTTTATGGACTCTTTATATTTTATAAGATCTGGCCAAATGTGGATGACCAAATCGTGAAACGTTGACGATTTAACGATCTGATCAAACTATGTTGGCCATTTCACGATATGCGACCATTTCGTGAAATGGCCACTCATATCATGAAATGATCAAATCTACGATATGACCACGACATATACGAACCTTGCTATCTACGAAAGTCAATAGAGATTACTATAAAAATTATTGGTCGTGATCTAAAAAAATACCTGCAGATTTTTTCTGTAAAATGTCATTCATTTACTTATTAGTTATTACCATTTTTATAGTCTTTTAGTTGCAGTGCAGTTTTTCATTCATATAAATTTATTTCAGTGCAAATATATTGAAAACTATAGAGTTCGACTATTTAGATATCTCTGATTCCATACAAAGACCTTCGCAACACTTGGCCTTTACAATAAACAAATAAACATTACAATTCCATACCATATAACACAACACACCACGCGATGAACGGTGAACAACCTCAACACCAATATATCATTTTCACTACATCACTCTTACTGTCGTTACATCGAACACGCGATTTGATGATAATCACTGTAGTTAGATTCTGTATGGGTTTATAAATTACGTAGAAATTATGGTGAGGCGTACGCGTTGATGTCTTTTCTTGAATCGAATTTTTTTTTTAATTGTGAACTTGTTACTTATGTACCTACATGTATGTTAAAAAGTAATAGGTAAATATTCTGCCCTTTTGATAGTGTACAATTGATACTAGCTATCCGCCCGCGGCTTTGCCCGCGTTTTTAAAGAAAAACCCGCATAGTTTCCGCTCCCATGGGGTTTCCGGGATAAAACCTATCCTATGTAATCCAAGTTACCCTCTACATGTGTGCTAAATTTAATTGTAATCGGTTCAGTAGTATTTGCGAGAAAGAGTAACAAACACACACACACTCACATCCTCACAAACTTTCGCATTTATAATATTAGTAGGATTACACATTCACATATTTACTCACTGTTTAAATCTATAATTTAATAAATTGTTGATGAGATTTACGCAGATTAAGTATAAAATGTAACGTCCACACGTAAAAGTTTGTAGTCTATGTGAGCAAAGTGCGGGCAGAAAGCTAGTTATCATAATATTGCTACTTGCGGGAATCGAGGCCACGACCTCTGACATAATCTACACAAATTATAATATGGAACAAGGGGAAAATATTTAAATCATACTTTAAATCTTGATAAAACTCTAGTACTACTTGCATTTTTCTTACAATTTGAAATTAAGAGGCTTTTTTTGGGTAATTATTTCCATGACATTACGGGCGAGGAATACACACACTAGGTACATCATACATTCTTTGATACTTTTATTCGATTTGTAAGCATACCTGACTATTCTAAAAATCTATACTTAATATTATAAAGCAGAAGAGTTTGTTTGTTTGAACCTAATCTCAAGAACTACTGGGGCCTTAGACAAACGTACGTAACGCCATGGAATAGAAACTGCTAACGCTAATTATTGACATAAGCTCATGACATTTTGGTAATGGTTCGATCACACTACCAACGACGCAGACGACCACGACCAAAGTTCCAATCTTGCCGAAATTTGTTCAAAATCAATATTAAAATCTCCCGTCATTCTGGTACTCAGGAATAAAAAAAATCGGGGTCAATTAATAAAAAGAAATAGGGTTTTTTGCGATTTTCGCCGAGACGGTAAGTTTATCATACAATCACCTGAACCAAAATTGTATATAATCTAATTATCTATAAAAAAGGTTAAATACATTTTTTTCTAGGAGCCACCGTTTCTATGAAAAACCTGTTTGTTTATCCATTGATCTCAAAATTTTTTTTTCCAAACACCAATACGACAGGAAATTCTTAAATTTCATTTTTAATTGTGTTTTGCACAATTTTATTTAATTGCGACTGGATGAAAATTTTGTTCGTGGTCGTCGTTGTCGTTGGTAGGGTGACCGAATCCTTATGCAAAACATCATACGCTTATGTCAATTTCTATCGATAGCGTATTCTATTCCTTGGCGTTTTGCCGTTTGGCTAAGGCCCCAGGTCTGTTTACAAAAATTCTTTCGGTGTTAGATAGCCCATTTATACATGTCCATTATTAGAAAATAAATTATTTATCTGTCATTTCTACATTTTCCAGTGATACCCCAGACCTGTCGATACCGTGGTGCTCGGTACTCCTGCGGTCTGAGCATATCGTGCGTGCTTGGAGGGGGGAAGCCTCTGGACCTGTGCTCTGGGGGGATGATATGGGCCTGCTGTGTGGACCGGGACACGACTGAGAAGCCTACGGAGATCGCGCCGGTTGTACATAATGCGAGTGAGTATGTTTAGCTGTATGTTTGTATGTAAGCTACTGGTTTAGACTCGTATGTTTACCTGTATGTTTGTAAGCTACTCCTTTAGACTCGATTTTGACTTTACGGACAGATTTAATACAATATTGGTAGGTACACTTAATAAGAAACGGTCACAATATTTCATGATTTAAAACTTGTTTTTTTAATATAAAAATAATTGTTTTATTAATATTTAATATATTTAGGATGAATTGAACAAACTTTAATCAAAATAATATAGGTATGTACGTTTTGATAGTAATGTTTTTTACCTATATTTGGTTCGATAAAATATGTAAGTATATTAGGATCTTTTGTTTGATTACGAATTGAGATATTTTAATGATGTTAAACAAAGTCGTCTATTTCACTTTTGCTAGATATTTAGTATTTAAAAATTAATATTACTTTTTTGTAGTAATAATCTGTTTATTAATTTAGGCGAAATTAGCATACCTAGTATTTTTTACGTAAAAGTATTTATCAAATATCTTTATGTCCAAATTTTCGGAAAAATGATATAACATAGCCTTTTAGGTATAATTGTACTGCAGTTATAGTACTAATTTTACTAAGATATTATGTTGTGACTAATAAGCATTTGTAAAGTGCACTAGCAAAAAGTAATTTTTTATCCTCATTTTAATGAACACGTTGTCGTTTCTAACATTTGTGTATCGTAACCGTAAATAATAACAATGGATAACAATATTTGGGATACTAAGATAAATTTTAAACTTGCAAATAGTTCGACTTCAATGTGGCTGTGCTAAAGAAATTTTTGGCCTACGAGAGCCAAATAAATAATGCTGGCCTGTTTCTATACAGATAATGATAGAATATTTAAAAGTGTATAGCTACGTAAAAAGATTATTTAAATAAGAAACGTACCTATGTATAATGTAGCGCTCAATAAAATCTCTCAACACACGAAAAGTGTCTCAAGTAATGGCATCAAAAATGTACACATCAGAAAACACAGCGTTTAATTGTATACCATCTACCAAGAGACCAGGGACACCCGCATTTTTTCCGAGTAAACATAGTGTACATATCGTATTAATAAATCAGTTGATAATTCGTGAAATAATAACGTAAATCAATCCACTAACTTTCGCGTTTATTAAAGTAGCAAGATTGTACCGTAATAATGTTAATCGTCATGTCTTACCAACCCTAAAATGCACTTTTCCAAATCCAAACAAACCAAAAACACCAGTATCTACATCACGATAACGTCGACATTCGTGTAACAAACTCCCATGTCCACATTGCATAACGTGGCGCCATCTATTATCACATTCACAGTTTCTCTGACTGGCCGGTTGGCTTGGTTGGTAGTGGCCCTGCCTTCAAAGCCAGAGGTCGTGGGTTCGATCCCCACCCGGGGCAAATATTTCTGTGATGAACATAGATGTTTGCTCTGTGTCTGGGTGTTAATTATCTATATAAGTATTTATTTAAAATTATATATTATGTATATTTATCAGCCATCTGGTTTCCATAACACAAGCAAAGGCTTAGTATGGGATCAGATCGTGCCGTGTGTGAAAATTGTCCTGAAATATTTATTTATTTATTATTCTCTTATACAGTAATCAGCAGTAGGTACCATCTTAAAGCAGTATTACTTCTAGCGTGGGAAAGTGATGGCACTACACGACCTATATAGCACTATCTTGTTTCCATACTGGAATTAATACTGCTTTAACAAGGTGATGGTAAAGAAAGTGAAAAGCGGAGATCAAGTGAAATTCGAGAGAAAGTATAGCCGTTCAAGCGTTGAGACAATAGTTACAAATAATTACATGTCCGATACAAATTCGCTTTGTCTGAGACAATTAGGTTATTTTGGACTGATGTATTATGTAATTTGTTACGTATATGCAGTGTTGCCCGTCTAGAGATCCTCGTACTTCAAATCAGTGTATCCTACTAATATTATCTACACTATAATAATATTATAAAGAGGAAAACTTTGTTTGTTTCTTTGTTTGATTGTAATGAATAGGCTCATAAACTACTGGACCGATTTTAAAAATTCTTTCACCATTCGAAAGCTACATTATCCACGAGTAACATAGGCTAGGTTTTATCCCGGAAATCCCACGGGAACGGGAACTATGCGGGTTTTTCTTTGAAAACGCGGGCGAAGCCGCAGGCGGAAAGCTAGTAAATGATAAAGTGTGTGACGATGTGTATGTGTGTGTTTGTTACTCTTTCACGCAAATACTACTGAACCGATTACAATAAAATTTTGCACACATAAAGAGGGTAACTTGGATTAACACATAGGATAGGTTTTACCCCGGAAATCCCACAGGAACGGGAACTATGCTAACTATAGGTTTTTCTTTGAAAAAGCGGGCGAAGCCGCGGGTGGAGAGCTAGTTTAATGTATATCAAATAAAACCACCTACGTCATATAATGAGTAAAAGATGTATTACCTAAGTGACTGTATGTATTGATGTATCCGTTCATTCATTATTGCTAAAACACTCACTTCTTGTTCGGATCCAAAAACACAAGTCGTTTTAATTTATTAATAAAATAGGCAATTTGAGGGTTCGAAACCAGGCTAGCGTGCAAGAAATAAAGTGGTTTTTCAATTTAACTGCGAATGTTGATAACATTGCCACTACTCGAAACGATGTAAAAATTGTGAGAAAACCGACATATCACTACAAACAACTAGACTTACAATCACGATCAAAAATTGTCTGAAGCGAAACTCTACCTACGCGTGTGTAAAGGCAGAGTTTTCTTATCTATATGTATACTAGTTTGTTTATTTATTTGAACGCGCAAATATCAAGATCTGCTGGTCCGATTTTAAAAATTATTACAACATCCATTTATAGAGGAAGGATATAGGCTATATCATCACGCTAAACAATAATAGAAGTGAAGCAATGCTTGTAAAACCGCGAGTCACAGCTAGTGAGCGTATAAAATTGACTACTTGTTAATTAATTAATTGTTTTCAAGTTATCTTATACCTACACATCGCTGCTTGGACGTTTTTGATGACCCTCATTTTAATTAATAAATTAATAACAATGACCCCTGAATAAATGAAATTAAAGCTCACAAAATTGTATGCTATTACAAAAACTTCCTAATCCTTAGCGTATTCTTTTAGCAATGAGAAATCATTGATGCAATAACAAAAATTATATAAGACAGTAATTATACAGTTGTAGAACATTTTAACTGAATAATCAGACATTCAATTAGACATTGCACAGAGCAATTGAATCATCATATTATACAACACAATTATTATATAACTGTCAGCTTTACTTTAACAGTTTTCCTTATCAAAGATCATTTAAATCTGTTCAACCGTTCTTAAGTTAGATGTGATGTAACTAACACTACTTTCTTTTCTATATATAGATTCTACTAACGTTCTAAAGAAAATTACAACCCAGACTTGAAATTACAAGCTTTATAAGGAAAATTACATATCTAGTAAACTAGCTGTGCCCTGAGGTTTTACCGGCATTGCTCCGCTCCTATGCGTCTAAGCGTGATAATATATAGCCTTCGTCGATATATGGGCTATCGAACAGTCAAATAATTTTCTAATCGGACCCGTGGTTCCTGATATTAACGCGTGCAAACAAACAAACTCATCAGCATTATATTAGTATAGATTTATACCCATGTTCTACAGAAAATAAGCTAGAATGTGCATTAAAAGCATTATAGTGGAAATACCACTTATAAGTACGGACTACGGAAGTATATACGTAATAATTACATATAGGCACGTAATCAATCATTGCACGGAACTAAATGTAATCAATGATATAATTTGAGACTATGTAATTTATGTGAAAGTACGTCGAACGGTGCATTTACATCAAACGAACATAGAGCTACAGTGAGAGCAAGAGCATTCTTTCGTGATCTTTTAGTGTAAACGAAAACTCGTATTCAGTGTTGCCTTCGCAAGCCAATACCTTGGACCACGGTCTACCACCAAGATAATCTCTAAACTTATCAAATAATAGTTATTTAATTCTTTTACCTTTGTTAGCCAATAACTTGGACCACGGACCACGGTAGACGGCATCTCTATTGTTAAATAGTTACTACGCCCGTAGTAAAAAAAAAACGTATAATAGTACCTAATAGTCAGTCAGTAATAGTCCTGTTTGAGTTAACAATGCTATAAATGTAAATTGTGTTCAATTTACGTATGTTTTACCAGTAGAATTTGAGATACTGTACTGTACAGTGATTTGCACAATTTATGTAAATAAGGCATGAAACGTAGAACATTTGAAAACGTAGAAAATTAATAATTTTATAATATAGGTGAATACGATTTTAACCAACTCAGTTACCTAACTGGTAGCAGAACCAACAGAACTTAATAATACCAATGAATACAATTTTAAATACAATCATAGTTACAACTTATCGATAGTAATATAAACATAGACAGAGCCATAAAATACTGAATCCAAAACACTTATATGTGAATAATAAAAACTATTTATATGTATATTATGAAGTATAGTTCACGACCATAAGACTGAAATCAAAACACTACAATTACCAGAGACACAAGCAGAACCAACTCAGTGCCCTGACTATTATAAACTTAACATACCAAATGGAACCAACTCAGTGCCTTGACTATTATAGACTTAACATACCAAATAAATTAAACAGCACACAATTCCAAACCAGGTGACCTTATAGAGATCATCGGCACATTCCCACAAGACACGTACACAAACCAATTCGACCCAGTCTACATATACACTGCGCACAACCGGCCAGAACCAGACTCGAACCGGCCAGAACCAGACTCGAACCGGCCAAAACCGGACTGGAACTATTTCCAAGTGAAACCCTCGTACCATGAGACTACGGAGTTCCACCAGGACCCGTTCTTGGGCCACGATGGTGGTGATGATTATGTGCCAGTGCACGGTCTTAATAGACCGAGTTATCCGGGTGAGATGTTTTGATCATTGCATGGTGTGGTTGTTCAACGATAGTACACACTTAATGGTGAAGAAATTCCCATATTAATGTCGGTTTTATATGTTTTGAAAATGCAGTAAATAAAACTAAATATGTGTAAAATGAAATTATGTGTTAAGTAATTTAAATATAAAAATAAAATATACGTTGGTCTTTCATTGATTTTTCTCCAATAAATAAAAATATGTACTTTTCTTCTGTTATAAAATCTTATTCAAAAACTTCATTCAAATAATTTACTGTTTCTGAAGTAAAACTAGATTATATTTTGAATGATATTTTATAGATTTACAAAGAACATACTGCACTTTTCAACTTTGATTAAAATACTGATAAAAAAAATAGATGATAGTATCCAACTAGACCAACAATTTATATGAATTTCAACCTTATTATTAAACTATTTAGGTACATTATCCAAATCGTTGAACTACCACATCTATACCGCTTTTAAATGCACTGCGTATCAACTATCATAATCATCACGCACCCTGTACAGCACTTGCTTTATTGCACTTTTTGTTTGTTTGTTTGTTGAAGTGAACCTTCTTACGCGTTGTGAGTAAAATTTCAAAGTCATGGAGTAAGGCGATTTTGATTTTGAATCTTGCCAAAGAAGTTTCACTTCTGACACGTGTGCTCGACACACACGCTGTTTTGTTTGTATGTTTATTTGATTTGCTTGATGTGGTTGCGGATTATAAAATAGATAGTTTAGATGGTAGAGTTATAGATTTGAATATAGGTGAATATTTAGAAGTTAAGTGTTATGTGTAGTTAATTAAATCCTTAATCGAAGTCATGAAGGTATAATTGACTAATTGGAGTTTAATGAGTAAAAGCTATAATATTATTCCTCTTTTAAATTTAATTGTACTATCTAAAACATGAATAAAGAAAATATTTAATAAGCTAGAACTAAACGCTACCGAAAATTTATTTGCTTCTTCAAAGACATTCAACACATTACAAGATTTCATAACTTAATTAATTTACTTATTTACGTACTCCTATGTTATATGTTATGCTCTTATGTATAAGAATAGGAAATTTAGGCATACAATCAAACTACTAGACAAATGATAGATACTTTAATACTTTTCTTGACAAATCATTCTATTCAGTTCTATGACATATACAAAAGATAATTCATACATTGTTCGACATAATAAATATCTAAAAAGTGTGAACATTACACAACAATCGAACCAACTAACCTCATTCTACATAATCTATTATACTCTTCAGGTTGCGGAGAACATTTCACACGATCGAACCGTATTGTAGGCGGCCATTCTACCGGCTTCGGCTCCCATCCATGGCAGGCTGCGTTAATAAAATCTGGCTTTCTGAGCAAGAAGCTCGCGTGTGGAGGCGCCCTTATATCTGATCGATGGGTGATCACAGCTGCTCATTGTGTTGCTACGTAAGTTAATATTGAAGTTATTTATATAAGTCATCATTAATTGCTCTGGTTGCGTTAACAAAGTCTGATTTTCTAAGCAAGAAGCTCAATTGATGGGTGATCACAGCTGCTCATTGTGTTGCTACGTAAGTGAATATTTAAGCCACTTTATTTGGTCTGGTTGCGTTAATAAAGTCTGCTTTTCTAAGCAAGAAACTCGCGTGTGGAGGTGCCCTTCTATCCGATCGATGGGCACAGCTGCTGCCTGTGTTGCTATGTAAGTGAAAATGAATAAATTTGTTACATTTTAAATTTTATTTTATTCTGAATAATATTAAGAGCAAAATAACTGGCTAAAAATCTGGGTTAGATATTTTTTATTAGTGGTTTTCATACTGATTATAGCATAGCACTTTTATTTGTTTTTCATAATTTCAACAATCAATAAGGATGCATTTCGGCGAGTAGATACTCGAATCGTTATTATTTTTTTTTGTAGACGGGTAAGAATATACTACATGTGTCTATATTATATTTATTGTCCTTTTTTATTCTATTAACTTATTGGCTTTAAGCTGGTTAATAAAACAAATTTTATTTCTGTTCCCCAAACTCTTTAATTATTAAATAATTTAATTCGGCAATATCTCGATTCCAGTACTCCAAACTCCCAACTCCGAGTCCGTCTCGGCGAATGGGACGTCCGAGACGCGGGCGAAAGATATTCGCATGAAGAATTCGCGGTACAAAGAAAGGAAGTGCATCCGTCGTATGAACCAGCGGACTTTAGGAATGATGTTGCGCTAGTACAGCTTGATAGAGGAGTTGTTTTCAAGCAACATATATTACCGGTAAGTAAAACTCACAATTATATTACCAAAAACCCGCAACTTTGACTCCAACTCACAAAGAACTCGCAACTTTAAGTCTTGTCATTTGTAATGTGGCATTTGTACATCTAGATAGAGACGAATTCAAGAAACATATTATATTACCGGTAAGCAAAACTCACAACTGTGTTAACTAAACTCACAGCTCAAACGACTACCTAAAACTAGAATTCAATTGTATTATAATATATTAAAGTAGATAGATATCTGTATTTTATAAGACCAATATAATCCTACTAAAGTTATAAATGCGGAAATGTATGTTTGTTACTCTTTCACGTAAAAACTACTTTACAGATTTGGATAAAACTTTACAGTGATCAGAATAATACACGAGCTATGAGCCCGCAGGAAATAAATCTATATAATAACAAAATCGACAAATGTGTTGGTAAGCGCATAACTCGAGAACGGCTGAATCGATTTCGTTAATTCTTTTTTTATAATATTCCTTGAAGTACGAGGATGGTTCTTATGGAGAGAAAACGTAAACATGTACCAACGGCGAAGCCGGGGCAGACCGCTAGTTAAGAAATAAAAATGTTATTAATTTCCTATTTCCAGGTGTGTTTACCACAAAAGCAAATGAAACTAGCGGGCAAGATGGCGACCGTCGCGGGCTGGGGACGGACTCGGCACGGGCAGAGCACTGTGCCTTCTGTGTTACAGGTATGATAATTCGTCCCCTTACTGGTAAAAGTGATTATCTGCATTAAACATAAACTGGAGTTATAAGCATTTGAAAGTATGACAACATTTTAAGATGTGTAGACATCAGTAATCTAGGTTATTAGTGGTTTGTTATGAAAGGCCCATTATTCAGGTAATGTTTTATCAGAAAATAATCTAAGAAATTGCAGAAGAATTTCAAGAAAAATGAAGAATAAGCTGAGGGGGCGCTTGCAGTTTGTTTTATTTGAAGTAATTTAAAAAGCGTGAAACTAATATAATTCAGTAATAATGTACTACAATCGGATAATTTATTTTACTTGCCTCAAAAAAGGCAAATACGCTAACTAATATTCAAGAAAAAGTAACTAAAGCTTTTTAACTTTTATTTTATGAAGTGTTAATCAATAATTTTGTAAAATTTAAAGAACCACAACCAACTAAGTACTGTAGGATAACTGGTTTTAAATGAATCGTTTCTGTGTATGATGAATACAAGTGTCAATAAACGAAAACGTGTTAAAACGCGAAACATTGTCTTAACAGTATACATTTTTTTAAATAATATCCTAAAGCAATTTAATCGTTTTTTATAGAAGCAATTGTGGAAAATCATGCAAGAAAGTATGTTTTAGCCGAAGCTAACTTTGTAATTACGCACCGTAGAAGATAACGGGTTTTACCTGAAGATAGATCTTGACGAGACGAATCGATTGGTGTATATAACTTAATTTTGTAAAAATGTGCAGTTAGTCAGTTTTACCAGTATGTATTATATTATAATACAGGTAGATATAGGTACGGATACAGGTAGAGATATAGATACAGGTATAAATACAGATACAGGTAGAGGTATAGATACAGTTACAGGTATAAATACTGATACAGATATTGATATTGATAAAGACACCGACAACGATACAGATACCGATTCCACATTTATACTTAGACTAATATCAATTCAGATATAACATAATATATTTATACTTACACTAATATGAATACTAATACCGATACAGATATTAATGTAACAAACTCATACTAAAAAAAATATTTATTCAATTAGACTTCTTATAAAAGCACTTTTGAATCGTTATAACATAATCAAACAGGAGGTATATATGATTCCAATCGAGCGCTATATACATCTTCTTACTCATTATAATTTTTTCCCACTAAATAAACAATAATTTATCCACTAAATAAATGCACATTTACCCACTAAATTACCCACTTAATAAATTCACATTTTTCCACTAAGTAAATGCCCAATTACCCACTAAATAAATTCACATTTTCCCACTAAATAAATACGTATTTACCCACTAAATAAATATATTTCCCCATTAACAGGAGGTAGACGTAGAAGTGATTCCCAACGAACGCTGTCAGCGTTGGTTCCGAGCGGCCGGACGGAGGGAAACTATACATGATGTGTTCTTATGTGCTGGATATAAAGAGGTCAGTTTATTATTGTTTTTAGTAATAAGGTATTTTTTTACTTTATGCAAGTTGAAGACCAGGGAGATAAAAAAAATGTGTACACACGTAAGAAATGAAACTTCTTTATGACCTTATTTTTCAAAAAATAATTTACTATATGCAACTTTACAGAAATATGTCGAATCACGCGTGGTAGGGATAAGAAAAAGATGGCGCGTAACGAAAAAATGTTAGACTAAATTTTTTTCCAACCCCGATAAAGAAGTTTCACTTCAATTATTAAATTTTAAATTATATTAATATTATAAAATTATTTTATTGACTGACCGGTTGACTTGGTTGGTAGTGGCACTGCCTACCAAGCCAGAGGTCGTGGGTTCGATTCCCACCCGGGGCAAATATTTGTGTGATGAACATTAGAACATAATATATGTTTACTCTGTGTCTGGGTGTTAATTATCTATATAAGTATTTATTTAAAATTATATATGTATGTTTATCAGCCATCTGGTTTCCATAACACAAGCGAAAGCTTAGTATGGGATCAGATCGTGGCGTGATTGAAAAATGTCCTGAAATATTTACTTATTTATATTTTTATTACACAGGGAGGCAGAGACTCCTGTCAAGGGGACAGCGGAGGCCCACTAACAATGAAACTCGAAGGGCGAAGCACCCTCATAGGGCTGGTCTCTTGGGGAATTGGCTGTGGAAGGGAACACCTTCCCGGGGTATACACTAATATACAGAAATTCGTTCCCTGGATAGATAAATTGGTTAATACGTGATTTTTTGTGTGTAAATAATTACATACTTGTTTATACGACATTTTTTCGTATGGATATGACTTTGGACAGAGAAATGATACAATTTTTTTTTTGTGTACCTACGTGACTTGGATTTGAAAAAAAAAAGTGATTTTCATGAAAATTACGTCGAAATGGAAAACGAATCTTTTTGTGTGTATAAATGATTTGGGGACAGAAATGTAATATTTTGTAAAATTGTTAATATCTGATAACTTGTTAATACCTACATGAGTAAACGAACAAAAATTCTAATTTACTTTAAAAGACTTGGAAAATTGAATAAATTTAAAATTGTATTTGTAAAATTACTTGCAAAATGAAGACATTATAGAATCTACTAAAAGCTGAAAACAGTACTTCAACTTGCGTATGGGAAAATAAAAATTTAAGATAAAATAACAATATGCATATACCTAATTGACTTGGAAATCGAAAAATGAATGTTTTTTTCATGTTTTCCTATATTTAAAAGCTCTCTTGGATAACAATTATTATTGTTAAATTGAATTAAAGTAAAAATTGCTAGAATTTCATGTGATATAATTAAATAAGCAATAATCTTTTGAAGTGTGATTTTTTAAAACAACGCCATCTAGTCCCAAATAAACGAAACTCGTGGGTACTAGAAAATTTTAAATATCGTTTTTGTAAATAATATAATTAATTTATGATAAATATTTTATAGATAACAAAATAAATACTCAAATTTTGCAATTATTTAAACTAGTGAGATGATTATTTTTTTAATCGATTAAAATTATATAGAGTTGTTTTATTATTAAAACTAGCTTTCCGCCCGCGGCTTCGCCCGCTTTGTCTTAAACCTAATAAATTATATACTAAAACCTTCCTCTTGAATCACTCTATCTATTAAAAAAAACCGCATCAAAATCTGTTGCGTATTTTTAAAGATTTGAGCATACAAAGGGACATAGGGACAGAGAAAGCGACTTTGTTTTATATTATGTAGTGAAGATATGTATTAAGATCTCGAAGTTGAATTTTTAACAAGGGGCTTTTAATAAAGGGCTGATTTATTTATTAATAGTATAAATTATAAACTACGCTAGGTATTTCATTGTAATCAAAATGAAAGTAGTTAGGTATGTGAATATAATAAATGCTGTTTAAAAATCCGTCCTTAACTCTGTGTGTAAAAATATATTTTATTTTATTAAAATTATAGTAAAATTATAAAAGGTTTCATTACCTCATATTTCGATTTCAATTAGATGTTTAATTTGAAAATCACTTAGTACATCTGAAACTGTCATATATTTTTTTTATATCTTAATGCACATTATAATTATTATAACTTTACCAACTTTACTATGAACCATATTTGTTTGTTTTTAAATAAATTAACAAGATTTTCATTTTTGTTCAATTTAAACGAATTTCATATTTATACGACCTCTTTTTTTAAAAGATTTGTTACAATTTATTGTTGTTATTTAAGTAGTAATAAAATCCTAAATTAGGATATTACCATGTGGTAAATTATTTAGAATAAGTTAATTACGTGATTTATTTATTTTTTTAATAAATGTTTGATTTTGTATGCTGTTGTTTTATTTTGGGAAAGACCTTATTTCAATACTATCAGACGCTATTTATATTGGCACTAATAACATGAATATTTTTTTGTTTGTTCGTTTATACAAATATACGAACGCATTGCTCCGCTCCAGGGGCCTTAGACAAAGTAACAATTAAAAAACAATAACGAAGTTAGAAAAGGAAAAATGTATGGGATTGACATTAGATAGACCACGTGATCTAACGCGGCGTATGTCAATGGTCAATCCCATACATTTTTGCCTTTTCTAACTTCGTTATCGTTTTTTAATTGTTACTTTGTCTACGGCCCCTGTTGGTGTTAGCGTCATGATATATAGCCTATAGCCTTCCTCGATAAATGGGCTATCTAACACCGAAATAATTTTTCAAATCAGAGTTCTCGAGATTAGTGCGTTCAAGCAAACAAACTCTTCAGCGGGGCGGACTACTAGTTTGATATAATTTTGTTTTTGTTCGTTCCAAAAACATATTTACAGACCGCAACTCCCTCTATAGTTGCGTGTGAATACTTCTATAGTTCATAGCAGCGCCATCTAGCGACGAATAGAATTTCTAATTTTGTATATTTTAATACATTCGATTTCACAAGCGTTGTTGATACTAGATGGCGCTGTAACCAAAATATATGAGTTTTTTTTAATAATTATCTAAGTAATTGAATCAAGGAATATTTCTTAAGTGTATGTAAACACATGTTGTAAATGATTTTGATGTTATTTCATAATAAAATTAATATGATTAATTGATGTCAAGTCTGTCTGTCTGCTCTTACAGTTACGGTCGCTCGGTTAAAATACTGCGCCGATTTTGTTGACATTAGAAGTGAAGATAGAAGACCGGAGGTTGAAAATAAGTTATTTTATCAAAAATCAATTCAAAGCTTGAAATAGGAGATGAAAATTTTAGCACATTGATTTCAAACCGCTTATCAAAAGTTTATGGATCATAACATGTTTCGAATATAGTTAATCTTAATTCATAATATTTGAAACACAAATGTTTGTTAGGAGAATGTTGAAGATGGCATATTATGATGAGATTTTTTTAAGAAAAAAAGAATTCGATCACGCAGCGGGATTCGAACCCGTGTCCTTCACCTATCCTATATCTAACCCCGCCTAGTAATCGACTTTACTCCTACTCAGTAACAATAATTAATTATTAAACAATAAATAACATATTTATTATTTACACAAACAAAACCACAAGATAACTTAGTATAGAGATCAACGATTAAATAAACATTTAAATCCGTATTTAGGTCGCAAATTTAATATCAATTAAGATATTCATTAAATTAATATGTATTTAATACCTTCATATAAACATGTAGGAAAATGCGTAGTACTTTAATAATAATATAATATACTTAATGATATTCTAGATGTTTCGATGATGTCATAAAAAATATATAAATAATAGCAGATGCTTATTATGCTGTCAGGCTTGTAACAGGATCCTTACAATACTGGACTGTGGGGGTTGTTTGTTCAACCCCTCGGGGTTTTTGGTAAAAGGGGTTGCTAGAAAATACCAGTGTTACTAGTGTATATGGGCGGTGATGACCACTTAACATCAGCCCACCTGCTACATTGCTTGCTCTGACATAAAAAATAAAAATAATGTTTATTCGAATAAGATGTATCGTGTAGTAACTACGATCCAACAAGTTGATTTGTTGTGTGTTTAAACCTAATATATAAAATTCGTGTCACGGTGTTTGAAGCTCCTGCGAAACGGCTTGACCGATTCTCATGAAATTTTTAGTGCATATTGGGTAGGTCTGAAATCAGACAACACCTTTTTTCATCACCTAAATGAAAAGAGCAAGGCAACGTTTACTGGGACAGTTAGTATACATTTGTTGTTGTTGCTTCAAGCACTTCTTGCCGTGGGACGTCCACTGCTGGACAAAGGCCTCCCTCAAGGATCTCCAGTACGACCGGTCACCGGCGGCCTGCATCCAGCGGCTCCCTGCCACTCGAACCAGGTCTGTCCATCTTGTGGGAGGTCGTCCCACGCTTCGTCGTCCAGTTCGTGGCCTCCATTCCAGAACCTTTTTGCCCCAACGGCCATCGGTTCTACGGGCTAGTATACATTTAATTTCAATTAATCATATGCGATCTTTTTAAAATGTAGAGTTAATAAGGTAAAACCTGATAAGTTAAAACGTCAACTGCATAAAAAGGAAATAATAAGGTTTTGGCTGTATTTCATTAATTTATTCAGAAGAATTAACTAACATATAATAACAAAAAAAAACCTTGGTCAAAAAAACATTTGTATATTCATTGAAAACTCCCAAGTTATAGTATATGTATAAGTATAAGCCCATATACGTAATTGCATTGATTGATTTTTCGTGCGTTCATTTAATTTAACAAACATAAAACAACTAAATCATTATGGCTCTATAATCTTATTATTTTTAATTTTTATTAATAATATAATATGCCGTGTAGATAGATTATTTATTATTGCACACATAAGGTAACAAAATAATTGACCGAACAATACATAACATTGCAATTATATTTATTTTTAAACAATTATTTGTAATTACATTTTAGGACAACATATCATCACATATCATACAGAGGTAAAAGCAAAGCTAAGAACCAAGTAAGTAACGTGAAGTAAAACTGCAATTATTACAAATCCTGTCGACAGATATATGAAAAGCTATAATAATAGATACCTATTCATTCACATTAATAAACATGGCAATAATTAATAATGCAATTTTATTACCAAGAAGATAATTTAAATTTCCAAGTCACGTCAAATCGAATATCTGGCCGAACGGGTTCGAATCCTGACATCATCTTTATAAATCGAATTAAAAAAAAACCACGACCTTTTCCGACCGGTTCCTCAACAGTTTGCTGAGAGAATGCGTCTCGCGCGGTCGCCATGCGAGAGTCGATACACGAAAACGAATTAAAAAAAATAAACTAACATCGATTCCGAATTCAAATTTTCGAGGGAAAATAGTCGACATTCGAAAAAAGTTTAGTTTTCCAGCCAGTTCGGTTAGGATGTGATGGTTTATACAGCAATGTGGTTTTTATATCTGTGATCGTACGGGTGTGTTTTCTGTGCACTGTGCTTGAAGGCCTTCGGTTGTTTTTTTTTTATTTTAAAAAGGTAAGGCGAACTTTTATGAGTGCAATTTCTTGGAGCGACTTTTTTGCTTTTTTTGTACTTACTTGAAAGTTTTGTTCAATAAGTACATACATTTATATTTATATGGAGTTCGTATACCTTGAGATATGTACCTACATATTGACATAATGTGTGTAGGCTATAGTTTTAAGCATGGGACGTTAATCGTAATACAAAATTACGTAATTTTTTCAACCTTGACACATGGGATCGGTAGAACAGATGGATAATGGTTGTAACATACCTACCTACATTATTTTTTACATTGTATTTTATAGTTACATTTTTTCTACTATAACTAAAAGTTCTTTAAAACTACGGTAATAAAAATTGTATAAGTAGGTACTAGGCCAGTGTATTTTATCATCAGGAAATACTGTTTTTAACCTTCTGAGATTTGATTGAATTCTAGATTTTATTTATAAATATTCAAAAGTAATTTGGCATTAATTTACTTAATTTTTTATACAAATGCGACATTAGGAAGATTTTTTATAAATAAAGGGTGCTAATACATTGATAAAGTTTCTTAATAAATTACTGTAAGGGTTTATTATTACCCTTGTTATGAGAAGGTCGTGATATCGGTTTCCTAGTCGGAGATAAGTTTGATACGGTCCAATGAACGGTAGTTTCTCGTATTTAGGTACATATATTATCTATATACCTACCTATACAAATATTATATCTTCGTTTATATAAAATAACTAGCGGTCCGCCCCGGCTTCGCCCGTGGTACATATTAACGTTTTCTCTACATAAGAACCATCCTCGTACTTCAAGGAATATAATAAAAAAAGAATTATCGAAATCGGTTCAGCCGTTCTCGAGTTATGGAATTACAACGAAAAGTGGCATTGATTTTTATATATTAGATGTAAAAATATTACAACTGGCAGATGTCTGAACATTTTTAATTACTTTAAATAAACATAGTTACCTACTTCCCAATAAACTCTTTAATACCTACTAAATAAGAGTAAAAAACATTTTTGGGAAGTTTTTACTGTTTGTTTGTTCATGAATCATGATGGAATGCTGCGTTTATTTCAATTCGATTTTCAGTGTACTACAGCCTACAGGGGCCGTATTATGACCTCTTATTTCCAGACAGTTTACGCCGTGAATTACACTGACTGGCAAATTCATATTATCGGCTATTTATAGGTATACGGCTGGTTATTGCGTTCATAATAATATGAGGTCCATAATACGGCCCCAGGTACCTTACAACATTATAGTTTATACCATACGTTCCTTGACATGCATTTAACAATGTTATAATTTAATACTGTGCTATTGTTTATTTCTATAGATTAAGGTATGTATCTAGTACCTACCAACTTGCCACATAAGATAAACCATATTGCAGGTATTCCGTATTTCATAATATAATAAGTCGCAGATTATTTATTATTCAAAAGTTCATTTTACGCATTGATGACTTTAGCATCAGCTATTTAATAAAATAACAGGTTTTTATTAACATTTTTCACCTTCGCAGTTCTTGTTTTTGTCACAGATTGTGAATCGAATTATTATTGTTTTTGTCAGTTTTTATTTTTAATGATCAATTCAAACTTGATAAATTATAAAACTAGGTAGGTAGTTGGAGCTCGCGATTTTGCGCTGTTTTTGCGACAAACATACAAACTAACTTTAACATTATAAATATAAGTAGGAAATAACCTAGGATATTCCTAAATACTATTCTGATAGTTATAAAATATCTTGATTTTCATAGCTAAAGGACTTTGTTTTTAAAATGAATAATAATAATTATTCCTAGAGTGTTCCAAAGAGTCAATCATAATTAATTATTATTATCATATAAAAAGTTCATAATATTTCAGTATTATTAAAATAGACAAATAAATGTATTATTGATGCAATTTGTCTCTATGTTTGCATGAATCATGATCTAATCTCCAAAACGGTTCAACAGATATTCATGCAACTTTCACGGGCAGATAGAGCCCGTTGATTACAAAGGTTGAGTAAGCTAAAAATGACGTGCAAAATGGAATGGTTCATTATATCACACTTGTTATTTGGTAATATCCTCTTAGCTAATAAGTTATACTAATTTTGGCGCGATGGAGAAAAATGATGAGAGTGAATTTTTACGATGCGCGCGCACACCGACACCTAAATTTAACAGCATGAAGTTAGTTCTAGGTGGTATGACAAATTGATAACTATATTATGTTCAAGTTGTATATTCTAGTACTTTCCATACGCGGCATACGCCAAAGAAGTATAACTTCTAACGCGTGTACATAAGAACACACACTCTTTTTTTTCTTTTAAAAGAGTAAGTACCTAGGTACAATGATAATATTATAGCTAAAATGGAGTGATAGAGTAACAAACAAACTAACATACAAACATTCGCATTTATAATATTTCCTTCTTAAAACCTAAAATTATTTTCCTTTCGTTTTTATAAGTGAGGTTAAAAATAGGCTCTATCTATACTAACATTATAAAGCTGAAGAGTTTGTTAGTTTGAACGCGCTAATCTCAAGAACTACTGGCCCGATTTGAAAAATTCTTTCGGTGTAAGATAGCTCATTTATCGAGGAAGGATTACAACAAATAAGTAAGAGTTTCAATTTAAAAACTTACAGTCTTCTATATTTTTGTAAAATTAAAAATTTGCATGATATTTACAATATTCTACGAAAAATGACTACATAAAGCATGCCTATAAAGTTCCGGCTGTGACGTCACCAGGTAGGCGGTCGTGGGTGTGAAGCCTTGACTTACCTGTACAATTATATATGTTTAACAGATTGTATTGATTTTTGACGGAAATGTGGAAATTATTGAGAAAAAATCTCAATATTTTCCTTTAGTGTAACGTAACACAAAAGTAGGCATATTTTGTTAATAATATTTAGGTTTTGGGTTATAAAAGTACTAATTTTTTTCAATTGTAGGTATTTACGACAAGAATTAAATTGAAAATTAGTCAAAATATCGTAATAATTCCAAGATTCACAAGTCACAACCTAATCACCATCATCAGCCCATATACGTTCCCACTGCTGCGCTGGGACACGGGCCTATGAGGGTACAGGCCATAATCCACCACGCTGGCCAAGTGCAGGCAGATGTCACATGTCGTCGAACTTTTGATCCTTCGACACATCGCTGTCGGTTTCCTCACGATGTTTTCCTTCACCGTTCGAGCAGTGGTGATGTTATAACATGCGCAGATAAATACTTACAACAATTCACAACCCAATATTTCTACAATAATAGTGTTAAAGAGTTACCTTGAATTACCATTTATAAGAACTTTATACGGTAAGAGAAACTTACGATTTGAGGGAGCACAATTGTACAACAGCTTGCCTAAAGCAATTAAAGATTCCTCATCAGTTAATATTTTTAAAAATAAATTAAAGACATACTTAACTAATTTCGATAGCTGATTGTGTTATACTAACTGCAAAATTGTTATTTCTCATATTTGTAAAAGATCATATTGTATTGTTCTTGGTTTATGAGATTAATAAAGTTCTTTAAACCGAATATTACTTAGTATTTTTATTTATTAAGAAAAACACACATCATATTATATATACAGGTATTACATTATGTATACGTATGTACTCTAGGTATAAATATGAATCATATAACTATTAACTATGCCATTTAAAAGTCCGCCCATTGATATAAAACCTTAAGATCTAAAAAGGAAATACAGCTCTTACTAATATTTATTTATTATTTAACTTTAGCTTCGCTTACTTCGATTTCACATTATTATACAATTACTACTAGTGGTCCGCCCCTCTTCGCCCGTGGTACCTACGTGTTTAAACTATCCTATCTCTCAAGTTGGATCGAACTGCACATGGTGTGCGAATTTTATTATAATCGGTAAAGTGATTTAGGAGTCCATTGAGGACAAACATTGTGACACGAGATTTATTATATATATTAAGATTTCAATACATTTAAATTTATTGTCTATATACCTACTTAATAATATAAAGCTGAAATGTTCGTTTATTTGTTTGAACGCGTTAATCTCAGAAAAATTCTTTCATTGTTAGATAGCCCATTTATCGAGGAAGGCTATAGACTATTTATCATCACGCTAAGACCAACAGGAGCGGAGCAACGTGGGGCACAGCTAGAATATAATATTCATATTCATAATATAAGGTCAGTCTATATTAAGATAATTCAAATATACTGGCCTCCACGATAATCCTTAACAATTAAGCAACGCGACAAACTTGGATTAATTTCATAATAACGTAGGCTGCGCCTGCGCATGCCCTTGCGAACCATATCAGGATAGTTGCACAATTGATCGTCTTCAGTCTGGGTTGCCTTGTTTTAATATTATTATTTTTTTTGCTAAATTAGTGATGTAAGATGGTGTCTCGTGTGTATTACATCATACATGTCATAGAACATAGTCGCTTTTTATCTGTCCCTATGTATATTTTATCAAATATATATCTTTCAAATTTCGCAACGAACTAGGTACTACTATCTAGCTTTTTACATTAAATATATAATAATAGAATTTTGACCCATTTCAAACGGACAAATTTAATTCAAACTTTGTACATTTATCAAGGTTCGGTGATTATACAATGGATGGTTTTTAAATTATATAAAACATTATTACTTGTAACATTCTGTGAAGCTAAGGCTGGTTGCAGAGCTTGACCGACCATCAGTGCGTACGTCAGTCGCGCTTGTCATATGTATGGAAATTCATAAAACCGTTCATAGCTAGACCGACCATACGCACGCGTATTGTCATGCGCATTAGTGTCATAGTCATACAATTGTTGATGCGTGTCGTCAGGACCGACGGTACGCACTGATGGTTGGTCAAGCTCTGCAACCAGGCTAATAAAAAGCGTTTAAAATAAGAAAAATTCCAGATATCACTACATAGTACAAAATAAAGTCGTTTTCTTTGTGCTCATATTCCTATGTATACGTCTACTTAAATCTTTAAAACTATGCAATGGATTATGATGTGTTTTTTTAATACATAGATTCACGATAGAGTCGACGTTCTTGAGGAAGGTATATAATTTATTAGGTTTTAGATAAAGCATGTATTATTACAATTTGTTAAACATTGAGCCAAGACAGGTGACTAATAGAAGGTTATTTAGGTCTTACTCTCAAGTCTCAACACTAGGTGAACGGTGGCGTAAGCTGATAAATAACTTTCTCGTATTGTGTAACCACCCTACATTGTTTGTTTTATTTGATCTGATCTTTTTTTGGCGTGTTACAACAGTCTGTGTAAATTTTTATGTAGGATGTTAAAGTGTCAACAAAAAAAGACTGACTTAAAAAGGAAGGCTTAAACTGGGCTAGAATTCTAGTTATCGAATATTATATTATGTAATTATGAAAAATTTTAAACTTCTGTTGTAAGTTTTCTTGAGATTGTAGGTACCTAGTATGGAAAAAAAAGCTCTGTAATATCTTCTTCTTTATTCTATTTTTGCGTTCGTATATTTTTCTTACCTTTCTGACGAATCAACTATGCCCACAATCTCAAAGTATATTCATATTTAAACTCCAAATTGAAGACTTCTAAAACACACGTAAAAAAATCACAATTTTCATACACAATCTCTTTTTTAATAGATAAAAGGCGGAATTGAACAATTCTGTAAAGACATACATACAAAATTACCATCAACATTAAAACTAATCCACTATCATTAGATTCCTTCAAGCATTACTTGTATCACGCTTCGCGGAGCTTAACAGTTTCCGGGTTCTAATAGACATACATACGAAAATGTAATTTGCATTAATTATACAGAATGACTGGGTATTGTGCGACGTTGTTAATTTATTGTCTGGTAATTGTTTTGACTAAATAATAAATGTAGTAGAAAATACAGAAAAATAAAACGGCAAGGTCTCTTAAAGAAAAAGCTGTAAGTTATAAATATAAAATAATAATACGTAGTTTAGTTGCCATCGTAACTTGAGTTTTTAATAAAGAGACTAGGGCTTTAATTAATCGGCTTATTTAGCTAGTTAACTATGAAATATACTATAGTTACTATTTTGTATTTGCAACATACATAATATTATATTTCGAGCAATAATTGTTAAGTTAGTATTATATTATTTTATATAAATAATTGTATAAATTTATGAAGAATAGAAAAAATTCGATCACGAGGCGGGACTCGAACCCGCATCCTTCGCGCCATTCCGGGGCGGATGCCTCACCAACTCAGCCACTCGTGACCCGCCTGAGCGATCGAATTTATTCTATTCTTTATAAATTTATATTTATAAAGCATTTGAATGCCATAAAACCAAAAATATAAATTCAATAAATAATTGTGTTCATTATGTGGTTCATTACTACTTGATATCAATGTGTAACGTATTATCAATCTTATATCCTTATCAATAAGGTCCGAACTAAAGCTGTGATAACAAGTATCTAGTACTAATACACAAAATCTAGAATGTCTTGGTCTAGATTTAGCGAATGTATATAATATCCATATTAATTTGGTACCTTAAAACTAGATATAGGAATGATAAAATTGGTGTTTGACTATTTGTAATGTACCGAATAATAACTATCGATTTGTACTCGGGCATAATTATATTCTTATACGTTTTAGAATTTATTTATAAATTATTATATGTATGTTAGTCTGTAAGGTATTTATTCTATGGGTCGGTACAATTTATTGTCTGTCACCTGAAATAAATTTAATAAATTAAAAATAAAAATATGTTTGTAATGATTCGCCAGATGTGCGTAAAACTCGAGAACGGCTCGACCAAATCGGATTTTTTTGACGTTTTTCTTAAGACAAAATGAAGGTTCTATTAGAGAGAGAATACGAAAAATGGTCAATAGGAAAAAACAACGTCTGCTTGCTGCAGCCAGTGTATAATAAAAAGAGCGTGCCTGTCAGAAGTGAAACTTCTTTGGCAAGAATCAAAGATAACAAAATCGTCCTTACTCCATGACGTTTATTGCTAACTATGACACGACCTTGAAATTTTACTCTCAACGCGCCTAAAGAAGTTTCACTTCAAAAATTAATTTAAAAAAATTTTAATCGACCCCTTTGCGATTTCATTCACAAAATACCATTCTTTCATTATTTATGAAACTTATATGGAAATTAGTAATAACTTATACTTGAGTCAACTTGACTTTAAGTTAAGTGTGTCAATGAAATACTTATGTAAGAATGAATCTTAATCATTGCGAACATCTGTTTTATATTTTAAAGGACGTATTGTTATTTTTAACATAATATTTGCTGCACCTGTATGTTTGTATGACCATAAAAACATAAAAATAGCATTTATTTGTTTGAATTGAGTTCACAGACTCATAGTGTAGGTACTCTCTCGATTGAGTTCACTCTTTACTACTTCCTTTAGACTTGATTTTGAAACTTTACGGACAGATTAAATTCAAACTTTGCAGACTTATCTAGTATGGGTGACAAATGACAATACAATAAAAAATTTTGAAGTTATACTTCTTTTGGCACGATGGAGAAAAATGATGAGAGTGAATTTTTACGACGCGCGCACACCGACACCTAAATTTAACAGCATGAAGTTAGTTCTAGGTGGTATGAAAATTGATGACTATGTTCAAGTTGTATTTTTTCCATACGCCAAAGAAGTATAACTTCTAACGCGTGTACATAAGTACACACACTCTTTTTTTTTTAGCTAGGTATGTGGTTTTGTATCATTACTTGCTATGCTGCGCGTTATTCTCTGTACTCTATTCCTCTATACATATATATTCATTAGAAATAGTTACTGTTCTGCAATTAGTATACTGTAGTGATATTTATATCAGAAATTGTTTATACATGTACATGTACCCCATTGCTTAATTTTCCCGTTTCACGTGTAAATAAATATTATCACATTACAACAGAACTCCCTCGCAAAAACGGACTATTAATATAATTCTCTTGTTTCTTAATGATATAAAATATTCTATGTACATCTTTTCGTAATATAAAACAGTCACAAGATAAATATACCGCTATCCATATTTAGTATAACATAGCAATTTATAATCAGAATGCAACGTTAAAGGACATAACGCTATTCTAAGGCCCCGTTTCCACCTGCAAGTAAACTTCTGCAAGAACTGTCCGACAGTCTATCTGACAGCAGCTTGCATGTGTAAACTCGGCGTTTCCACCTGCAAGTAGACTTGCAAGTTGCTGTCAGACAGACTGTCGGACACTTCTCGCGGAAGTTTTCTTGCAGGTGGAAACGCGGCCTAAGATATATCTCGTCTGCCAGAAAAACTTACGTAAAGTTGTGTAATGTGTACATGAAATATTCATTTTACACCGGTGAATGTGTTTTATCTTCACTACTATAGTATTATGTGTGTGTTTACTAACTGTGCCCACTTCGTTGAACGCAGTGTACAGTGACTCTAAGTATGAGTGGGTATAAAGCAAAATTACCAATCTTCTATATCTATAAGATGATACGTGTAATATTCAACCAAATCGATGATATTTTCGAGGATTCTGTTTCATCAAAAACATAAAATATTAAAATTGACTCGATAAAAAAAATCACAAAGTTAGCGAGAACTTTGAGTTAATATATCATAAGTACTTAACTTTAACTTCGAAGGCGATCGAGGATACGTTGAATCGAATGCTTACCTTGCTTACCTACGCCTACAATCGGCATTTGCATCATTGGATTTTCCCTCCTTTCGTATTATGTAATATGACTAATATTTCCCAGGATATAATATAACTTTCGAGAGGTGTCAAGGGAAACCCGGATGGAACGAAGTTACTAAATTTACTAATGAGAGAGAGAGATAGACAGAGAAACACGCGCACGCCGCCGCGCCGCACGGCTTTAACTATAGCAAAAAGTGTCGTTCCAACTTTTGGCTAGCCCTCTTTCGCAACGCGCGATAAAGAACTTCGTTCCAATAATCGGGTTAATGTTAAACATCACCACTGTTTGAAACGGTGAAGGAAAACATCGTCAGGAAACTGACATGTCGAAGAATGAAACAATTCAAAGGCATGTGACATATGTCCGCACTTGGCCAGCGTGGTGGATTATGGCATGTACCCTCATAGGAGGCCCGTGTCCCAGCAGTGGGAACGTATATGGGCTGATGATAATGATCAGGTTGATTTCTCAATAAAGAGATAATTTTAAATGCAATAGGAATAACATTTTCCGCTTAGATCAAATTTTAAAGACTTTTTTACGGATTCTTAAGTGTTCGAAATGTCGGGCTAATAATATAGGTAAAATTAATCGCATATAAAATTCGGTCTAAAATCTAGGTGTTTACCTGATTTAGGATATGGAATTCTAGCTATGTTCTAATCAATTTCCATTTGCGCAAAGATATCGTCAGTAGGTTCTAAATTCTAATCAAGTAACACTTAGGTAAAAACATCTTTAGTTAAATAGAAAAACATGATATATCGTAAGAAATAGACATGACTTAACTTGAATTGAGCTGATAAGAACGTTATTAAGTATATTTATTTTTAAGTTTTCTTTTTTAATATGATAATATATACGTACAGTTACTTACATATTTTGTAAAATTAAATTGTAATACTGAAATGATTTAAAAGAGCAACTATGGAGTTTCTTGCCGATTCTTCTCCATAGATACTGCTTTCCGAATCGGTGGTAAATGTTAAAATATGTATTGACGTTTCAAAAGTGCTTCTCGAAGAAGTGTAATTGAATAAATAAATGTTTGAGTTTGAGTTTGAGTTTAATCCAAAATGCCACCACTCTTAATATTTGTCTTAGAAATCAAAAACCTAGTCCAGCATAAGTATAACTGCTTATAACCAACTTAAAAGTTAAAACAAAAGTGCTTAAGTTAGCACCGTTAAGTTTAAGTTACGTCACGTTGCCCAATCGGTTGTCCCGTTACTTGATCATATGCGATACGATAAGTCGGTACGATAAAGTGTAAACTTTTGTCGTGTATGTATTGTGTAATAGAGGTTTGATGCTAAATAAGTTAAATTACCTGTAAAAATCTGTATCAAGTAACTTTAAGTTACTTACTTGAAAATAATATTAATGTGTAATGCTTGGAAAATCATTTTAAGCATAAACATTAGCTGTTCTTTACCAAAATACTATCTGATGTTTCATCCAAAACTATCCAGCTTTTACGAATATGTTCAAGCACATATAGAAAAACAAAAATACACCAATCATAAAAATATGACGAACGTTATACATTACGCACTCAAAATTAAATTTTAAATATGTTATAGTTTTGGACTGAAAACTACAAGTACCAGCTAGATTTTAATCTATACTGATATTATAAAGCTGAAGAGTTTGTTTGTTTGTTTGTTTGAACGCGATAATCTCGGGAACTACTGGTCCGATTTGAAAAATTCTTTCGGTGTTAGATAGCTCATTTATCGAGGAAGGCTAGGCTATATATCATCACGCTATGACCAACAGGAGTGGAGCCACGGGGGTGAAACCGCGCGGAGCAGCTAGTAATTTTATATATCTACTTCTCGAGTTTAAAATGCACTTAAAACACCTCTTCGAAATCAAATAACACAATATAACGAAACAATAAAAAAAATTACAAAAACTATGATTAATTAACACATTAATTCTAACATAAAAAACTCACACAGATCAAAGATTACATTCTTTAAAATACAATATAACAAGGAAATACAAGCTTGTATTGAAAATGTAACTCTATATCGACGGAATAGGGTTGAATTTTATTTAGATAATGTACTAAGGTCCTAGGTCATTGTCGATGTGCCTGGTTGTTTCAAAGCTATTTCTACACGGAATTATTATGTAAAATTTTATTTTAATATTATTATTAAGACTATTTTGCTTTAATTCAGAAAAAATATTCATGTAGAGCCATGAAATCTGTGAGCTAAATCTCAAGCTCTAGGTAATACATACCTACATATATGTATTTTGAACTAGCTGATCCATGCAACTTCGTCTGCTATGAACAGGAATATTTTTGGTACATTTTTCATTGCTACTCCACACTTTTTATCCGATTGCTGCGAAGCAAAAGGAAGAGTGATGGTTTTGACCTGTATGTATATCTGTTCCCTCATAACTTCTAAACTTAACCTTCCTCGATAAATAAAATATTCAAAACCAAATTAATTTTTCAATTCGATCCAGTAATTCCTGATATAAAGATTATCTGTGCCAAATTTCATCAAAATCGGACCGGTAGTTTATGCGTGAAAACCATACATACATACATACAAACCTTTCCTCTATAAAATATTAGTGTAGAAAGGCTTCAAAATTTTTTATTAATAGGTTTTCCTATGTATGTTTAGTATTATATTATGTGTAGTTTTGAATCAGTTCCTACTAGATCCATAACGTGTTAAGTAAAATTTCATAATTTTCCCAGCAGTGTTGCCTGCATGAGAACTCTTTTCGCAAACCTATAACACAATTGTGTGTTAACACTGTGTTAATAATAGTTGATGTATTTTTTTATTGTAATTTATAGTTTATAAACTGTTTTAAAAAATACAGTGACTTAAATTCAAATTTATTTTTAATCTGTATTAAAAATGACGGTGACCAAAAGTAGTGTGAATTATTAATAAGATGTTATCATTATGTACAATTATGTTGCAAAATTTTACTGTTTCATCTGCATGACCTAGGAAAAATGTTATAGGTATCCAGTATATTACAACGAAAATAGGTACCTACTTGTATATATGGGCATACTAAACCTGTTCTCAAAATAACTGGTTGGTCGTTTGAAAATCAGGGGTCAAAGTTCACAAAAAACGTATTTATTTTTTATCTATGGCTTTTACGCTATTTGTATTTATTATCTATATCGGAGAGAATTAAATTCTCTACAACTTTACCATAATTTTTTTTATAACTTGAACTGTTTTCGAAATAGAGGGCGTATAGTATACGAATTTTAATATATCTAATATATATGTCGTGGTCATATCGTAGATTTGATCATTTCATGATATGAGTGGCCATTTCACGAAATGGTCGCATATCGTGAAATGGCCAATTTAGTTTGGCCACATCATGATGTGGTTTGGGCAGATCAATGATAAGAAATCGTTTCACGATATGGCCAATTAACGCACGGTTTTTTCATGAAATGACCAAAATTATTTGATCATATCGTAAAATAGTTACATTAATCGTTGGTAGAGGCGCTGCAAGCTCTGTGTTTATGTGATAAGATGGCGGCCGCTGGCGAAAATTAAATTATTCGCAGTTAAAAACTTCATAATTCGTTTAATAACAATATTATGAAGAAAGTCATAGCAAAGAATTTACGACGAAGAGGTACGAGTACTATGGAAAATGTGGATATCTTATATGTATTTAAGAAAAAATGCGACTTAAATAAAATAATTTAAGAAACTACTACTATATTATTATAATTGTTTGTTTTTTAAAAAGCGATCCGGTTCTGGCACTCGCCGGCCGCTGCCGCGGCACGCTCGCTTTGCTCGCTCGGCTCGTGCGTTGTTTATCAAAGTGTAACCTAACCTAACCTAACTGTTTTCTATTGCAAAAACGATTCGCTTCTGGCATTCGCCGGCCGCTGCCGCGGCACTAACTTAAATGACATTAAACCAGTTTTTAGAATATAGTTATTCTGAAATTTTTTAATATTTTATGGACTCTTTATATTTTATACGATCTGGCCAAATGTGGATGACCAAATCGTGAAACGTTGACGATTTAACGATCTGATCAAACTATGTTGGCCATTTCACGATATGCGACCATTTCGTGAAATGGCCACTCATATCATGAAATGATCAAATCTACGATATGACCACGACATATACATAATATTATAAAGGCGAAAGTTTGTAAGTATGGATGTTTGTTACTCTTTCACGTAAAAACTACTGAACCAATTACAATGAAATTAAGCACACATATAGAGGGTAACTTGGACTAACACATAGGATAGTTTTTATCCCGGAAATCCCACGGCAACGGGAACTATGCTGGTTTTCCTTTGCAAACGCGGGCGAAGCCGCGGGCGGAAATCTAGTAATCAATAATAATTTAGTTCCTAATATCTTTCTACATCAAGTTCATACAATAATGTAATTCCGATTTCTTTTCAAGGGTCACTACCTATTATAGTTCAGGATACATCGCCCATTTTTGCAAGTGACTACTATCAAGCTGATTTTCCGTTTGTAGCTTTATTTTGATGAGACACCGAATAATTTTGTGAACGAAACTCTCGATTGTGGTAGCTAACAGAGATAACAAGGATAAAATTTTTTGATTTGATGGTTCTCAAATATTTATTACGCAATTTGTAGGACAATATGTCTGTTGAATTATATAAACATTAACTAAGTGAAAATAAAAAAATCAGCTTGTTAGTAATCATTTATGATGACCTCGTTATCGATACACTTTGGAAAGGGGGACTCTTTGAACCAACCATAGATTTTGTAGGAAAAATATTTTTTCGAATAATTTAGGTAATTATCTTGAGATTGAACAAAAAAAAAAATCAGTTAGTACCTAATAAATATTTGAGAACCATCAAATCAAAAAATTTTATCCTTGTTATCTCTGTTAGCTACCACAATCGAGACTTTCGTACACGAAATTATTGGGCGTCTCATCAAAATAAAGCTACAAACGGAAAATTAGCTTGATAGTAGTCACTTGCAAAAATGGGCGATGTATCCTGAACTATTATGGTATACTATTACACAAGTACATGTCACCTTGAACAATAAAAGGCAAAGTTGGAACGTGACTAATCTGTCCACGCCTAACTAAATATTATCTATGAAGGATAGACTTTATTTGCGTATGGCAATTGTTGATATTTGTTACATATGAAAATATATGCATAACTAGCTGTGCTACGCGGTTTTACTCGCAGTGCTCCGCTCCTATTGGTTTTAGCGTGATGATATATAGCCTACTAGTGGTCCGCCCCGGCTTCGCCCGTGGTACATATTTCGCAATAAAAGGTAGCCTATGTCCTTTCTCGGGTATCAAAATATCTCCATACCAAATTTAATGCAAATTGGTTCAGTAGTTTAGGCGTGATTGAGTAACAGGCAGACAGACAGAGTTACTTTCGTATTTATAATATTAGTGTAGATAGCCTTCCTCGATAAATGGGCTATCTATCACCGACATAATTTTTCAAATCGGACCAGCTTTGTAATATTAAGTATATTATAGATAGATCCCAGAGCCGTAAGACACAACTTATTTTCTAAAAGCATATAAGTTTCGGTTCACAGTAGTCTCTAGTGTACTTTTTAATATCTGAATGTTTGTGGAGCTCTACCGGTGACACCTGCACTACCTGAGCCAAAACTAAAAAAAAGCTCTAATAAATGAACTTAATTTATTTTTAAATGTTTGATATTTTGATATTATGTTATTTAGATAACTATTAGTTATTACAATATTATATTTAATCAGTCAGACAAATTTCAATGACCAAACATCGCCTTAACACAAAAATTACTCTAACATGAGTATGACCGCGTATTACTCTTTCGCGCAAAAACTACTGAACCGATTACAGTGAAATTTAGTATGTAGGCAGCTGAAGTTCCAGAACAAGACATAGGCTACTTTTAATCCCGGAAATTCAACTGGATCGGGATACTCGGGATACTTACAAAATTACAATAGAAGTTCTATTTTTTAAATTTTACATTGTTTTTCCTATTTTATTACATACAAGATTTCCGCCCGCGGCTTCGCCCGCGTTTTCAAAGGAAAACCCGCATAGTTCCCGTTCCCGTGGGATTTCCGGGATAAAAACTCTTATGTGTTAATACAAGTTACTCTCTATGTGTGTGCTTAATTTCATTGTAATCGGTTCAGTAGAATTTGCGTGAAAAAGTAACAAACACACACACATCCTCACAAACTTTCGCATTTATAATATTAGTAGGATTCAAGTACACACTATAATATATTTTTAACTCAAAGTCAAATACATAATGTTATGAACCTTTAAAACATGATAATAAATAATAATTGTTTTTTTAAATACTTAGTTTGCTACAAAGTTATTACTCTACTATGTAAAAGTACCAAATACCACAAAATAAATACTAGTACATTCTTAGCGATAATAACCATGAATAAAGTGTTTTGTCTCACTCTAACACCATATGTATAAAAGAGACGGCAAATCGGTCTCGTAACCTAAATTCTGATATATCTATCTAATAATCTATGGCAAGTTATTCGTACAGATATTTTAAGTTACATAATACGTGTAAGGATATTTGCTAGGTATATGTTTTTTTTTTGAAGTGAAACTTCTTTAGGCGCGTTGAGAGTAAAATTTCAAGGTCGTCATGGTAATACCATCACGTCATGGAGAAAGGCGACGATTTTGGTATCTTTGAATCTTGCCAAAGAAGTTTCAGTTCTGACACGTGCGCTCGGCACACATTTATTTTTTTAATACGATCAATACGATTGTAATTTCATAGATAAATGAGTAGGTAGATATGTGAATATAGCACAGAGTATTCACAGTATAGAGACATAGGAGTACAGAGTATCTAACATACAAATTATTATAAAAAAAATATATAAGTAATCCAAAAAGTTCATGCTAACATAAATTAATTTATTTTAAATATAAATTAATTTACCTACTTTACTAACATATATCGGAATTTAACATGTATCTCTGTGTCTGGAAAAAATAATTTAAAAAACGTGCTTTTTTGTAAGAACCAAATAACAAATCATATTTTTCAACAAAAATTCGCGGGCGTATTAAAATCCGTTTGCAAAATATTCCTTTCACATTAATATATAACGAGTTTAACCAATGCCCACCTACAAGGAAGACTTGTATAATGTCAGCAGGCCTTAAAAATCTCACGAACGACCAGTTTAATAAGACCTCTTAGTCATTCATCTGTACTCTTTTTAACACACTTTTATTAGCTTCATCTGTATGTTTAACCGACTCCCTTAGACTCGATTTTGACCCACTTTTAAGGGAGATTTAATCCAAACTTTATATTATACTCGTCAAGAATCGGTAACAATCGGTAAATTCATGAGTTTAAGCGTATTTTTTTAACTATTAAGTATTATTGATTCGATTTAATAGCTGCAGCACCCGGTTTTACTTTACCGAAATTAGCATTTGTGGGACTATTATATATCTCTGTGCTAAGTTTTATCAAGATCGGTTCAGTAATTTTGGCCTGAAAGAGTAGAGAAACATCTTCACAAAATAAAGTTTATAATAGATGGTAATCTAGAAGCATTGTTCCCGTATGAAGAGTAGTGCAGATTTCATCTTATCCTTTTTCTCAATTTTATCTTAGTCTGCACAGCTGTTTTTGCGTGACAGAATAACAAATCTTCACAAATTTTCACTCATACAATAGTAGTAAAACATGATTTTTTTCAATTTACAGTCTTCTTAAAAGCTATTTTAAGGCACAGCTTGCTTATAAATATACTTACTAAGTTACACAGCTCAACTTAATTTGGTTATCTACAACCTCGTATTCACTTAGCAAGTACTCGACCTTCTGTCAAATAACATATTTACTTATGTAACGATAAACAAGTGCTAGCTTAGATTATGTAACTTAAGGTTGTGTTAAACAACCTTATGTTCTAAGTATTACCTATGTATTACATGATTTCCTGTTATCGATGTTTATTACGAGAATAAAATGGGTGGATGTTTGTTACTCTTTCACGCAAAAATGGCTGGTCAGGGCTGAATGAAATTAAACATGAAGAGATAGAGCTTATGTGGACTTCTTTTTATTATGATGTTTTTCAATTAAATATTTTATTTATTACTGACATCTATTTTGCCCTAAAACACCTCTATCTGGTGAAAATCTCATTAAAATCAGTTCACCAGACGATTGCTATGATAGACAGACGGATAATTAAAATGCAGAAATAGTTAAAATAAATAAATTTGAGCTCTATTTAAAAAACATTGTAACATATACTATCTATGTAACAATTCAAACCGAACGCCTAGTTCCATATAATATATTATCTGTAAACGAACATAAATTGCTCACAAATCACAATAGTATTCCAAATCGCTTCCATTCATACAAATGTAAGGTCACATGACGTCATGGTGACATCATCTAAGGTTGTCGAGCTAGGTTCATCTGAACTAACCACGGATTAGTAATTATACAAATAGTTAATATGCTGATAATTTATTTATACTATGGTTTTATAATAAACAGAAAAGCAGACATATAGACTGACCTGGTTGGTAGTGATCCTGCCTTTCAAGCCAGACTTCGTGGGTTCGATTCCCACCCGGAGCAAATATTTGTGTGATGATGAATGTTTGCTCTGTATCTGGGTGTTAATTATCTATATTAAATATTTATTTTAAATTATACATATATGTATGTTTACCAGCCATCTGGTTTCCATAACACAAGCGAAAGCTTATAAATTTAAGGGATCAGATCGTGCCGTGTGTGAAAATTGTACTGAAATATTTATTTATTTATATTATAGGCAATAATTCAGTGGTCCAGTCCTTCTGCGAATCAATTCAATTGAGAAAAATATTGTACATATTATGTTACACCAAATTTGATATATTATGTGTTGATAACTGGAAAATACAAAAGAAATGTAAGTACTTAAAAAAACACACAAAACCTGCGATCAAGCCTTAAAAAATAGAGTATAAAAATTAAACGATTCTTTAGTCACAGAACAATAAAAAAAACTTGCTCTGAGAATGTGCTGTTATTTTTTATTATTCAAATAAGTATGTACCGTGGGACATTACATTGACCGTTTTGACGTCCCCCAAACCTTTAATAAACCATTTTATAATGACAGAGTACAAAGGCTTTTGTTAATTACATATATTATAAAGCTGAAGAGTTTGTTTGTTTGAACGCTTTAATCTCAAGAACTACTGATGCGATTTGAAAAATTCTTTCAGTGTTAGATAGCCCATTTATCGAGGAAGGATTTATAGGCTATATATCATCATAAAGAGCAATAGGAGCGGAGCAATGCGGGTAAAACCACGAGGCACAGCTAGTCATTTATAAATCTATAAATACATATTAATATGTATTATGTTTTCAATGTAAAGTTATGCGACTTATAAGCAGGTTTTTAAAAATTCCGGATTATGGCGTGATCCGAAATAAGTTTAACAATTTTTTGTTCGTTTTGGTGGTTTGAATTAAAATTATCGTTAACAAATGAATCCAATATTTATTTGTCCCTTTTAAATAAAATAAAACTAGTGACGAGAGAACTTATCAAGAGAAATATTAAAGAAGAATTAGAAGGAAGATAACAAGAGGCGTAATATAGGTAGTAAAATTTCTTATTTTGAAATAGAAATAGTAGAGATTAATAAAAACTTAACACAGCCCGTGGCTTCGCTTACAAGATGCAAACGTACTTCATCTTTCCTTATCCTTAAAAACTATGCGATCTTTTCGATTTTCTGTCATTTTATAACAAACTTAACCTCTTTATTAAATAAGTTGTGTCCCCTTTAAAATTATTGTAGAGCCTGACTAACCTTCTCTGCCGATACCATTGATTCGTCTCTCTTAGGTTCAAATCTAGGACTTTTATAAAGATAAAGCAGTAATAAAAATAGTTCTATTTATGTTAATAACTTTTTTTATGTAGACATAGAGGCTATTAAAGATGGAGCCATGCGGGCAGACTGAACGACCTTGACTTGAGGTCATTGCTTTGTTTAGTAAAACTAGACCTTATTCCGACGCTTATAAAGTTCTTTTTTCCATGTACTATATTCTAGACTCTTTGCTTCGATATTGTATTACGATAATACACCTTAACTTTAAGGAAATTGAGTACAATTTTGTGTGAACACATTTATCGCACTATAATGTGTTACTGTTTTAGATTTCATGTTAAAAAGACATAAAAATGTAGCGAATACTTTTAAATCCACACTTATTGCAAATTATCTCTGTCTTACTGAATCTTTTAAATGCTTTGACATTTTTTGATTCAACTAGCTGGAAAAATTGGGAGGAAAACTTATAGGTAGATAGATCGTATGCAACTCATCTATACTAATATTATAAAGCTGAAGAGTTTGTTTGTTTGTTTGAACGCGCTAATCTCGGAAGCTACTGGTCCAATTTGAAAAATTCTTTCGGTGTTAGATAGCCCATTTATCGAGGAAGGCTATAGAGTATAGGCTATATATATCATCACGCTAAGACCAACAAGAGCGGAGCAATGCGGGTGAAACCGCGCGGCACAGCTAGTACTGCATAAACCAATTCAGTATCGGAATTCGGAAACCTAAATGAAATTTCCTACATATATAAGACTAGCTGTTCCCCGCGGTTTCACCCGCATTGCTCCGCTCCTGTTGGTCTTCGTGATAATATATAGCCTATACTCTATAATCTATAGCCTTCCTCGATAAATGGGCTATCTAACACCGAAAGAATTTTTCAAATCGGACCAGTAGTTCCCGAGATTAGCGCGTTCAAACAAACAAACAAACTCTTCAGCTTTATAATATTAGTACAGATTCTGTAGGTACTAAAAAACCACGTCTCATAAAGAAGATGACATAATACACCCATTACCATAGAGCCTTCGCATGTTATTCGCGTTACAAGGAAGTGGACACGAGGAAAATATACTCAAGGTTTAGATGTAAGGTTCTATTGAAAGTTGAAACTAGCTGTTCCCGCGGCTTCACTCATGTAGACATGTATACAATTTAGTACAGATATAGATTATTCAGACTATAATATATATCTGTAATAATTTGCAAACAAATTCAGCTTTTTCAATTTCAGAAATACGCGTATTCACGATTCAGAACAACCAAATTATAATAATACTAGCGGTCCGCCCCAGCTTCGCCCGTGGTACATATTAACGTTTTCTCTACATAAGAACCATCCTCGTACTTCAAGGAATATAATAAAAAAAGAATTATCGAAATCGGTTCAGCCGTTCTCGAGTTATGGAATTACAACGAAAAGTGGCATTGATTTTTATATATTAGAAGATAGTATGGCAGATCGTATTCTGTCTTTACATGACATGCCGAAAATATTAATTCATTTATTCTATTTCCACATGTGGTTAAATGGCTAATCTATCCCTACGATAAAATTCATCAAAATCTGTTCAGCCGTTCCCGCTAACAAAATTACAACATACAGTTCATCATAGTTACATTCTTGACAATAGTAGGTCAAGATGTCAGTTCAGAAACACTTTTTATTAATTATATGTAACGTAAACAATTATTAGTTGAGAAATGTAAACAAAAAATGTTCATAAAACTATTTATACAGATAACTATTACAATTAAGCAATGTTAAACAAACTGTTTAATATTTGTTTGCATTAAAACAGCTTTTAAACGAAAGTAGAACGCACTTGTCGGGGACTATCTACATTTGTCCGGTATTATTATATTACGCATACATTTATGTAAAAAAAAAGTTTAAAATAATATGTAGGTAGGTATTATTTTTTAATTTTTTTTTCGACGCTGTATTATGTATATCTACTTTGTAAATAACTATTTAACTAATATACGGTACCTTTTAATTTCTTATTTTTACTTATGTGTTTTACATTAAATACGTGTAATACTTAATATTACATATAATACAGCTTTATTATCTATAACAATAAATTTAGTATATAGGTAGCGGAAGACCCAGAATAAGACATAGGCCACTTTTATCCCGAAAATCCCACAGGAACGGGAACTAAGCGGCATTTTTTTGACAACATGGGCGGAAATCTAGTAATACAGTATGAACAATAACAACACACATCATTTTATAAAACCCCTAATTCTTAACGTTATCGATTTCCATCGTACGATCAAATGCGTATAAATGTATCGAGTACCAATCATTGCGTAACCTCTGACACAACCCGGTGTGGCGAGGCCTCATTACTTGAGAGACATAGAGCTGTACATTACATATAGATTAAAAGCTGTATTATGCGGGTTATAACTTATAACCTACTTACCATTGCTTGACCGCCTCCTTGGTATCTAAACTAATATTAGTTTGTTTGTTTGTTTGAACGCGCTAATCTCAGGAACTACTAGTCCGATTTGAAAAATATCATCTATAGGCTTATAAATCATCACGTTATGAACAATAGGAGCGGAGCAACGCGGGTGAAATTGCGGAGCACAGCTAGTGTATATTAAAAGATGTATTATATGCGGGGTATAACCTACTTGCCATGGCTTGACCGCCTCCTTGTTACAATAGATAACGCCTGAGCATAGTACCTGGGGAATGTGTGTTCAATTCCCGATATAAATACACTGCCAAAAATACTGTGTCGAATGTCGATCTAGACACAAAAGGATGATAACCTACTTGTTCGTTAAGAAAATTGAACATTGAAACAGATGCTTCCATAAAATAGTTAAGAAATAGGTTCATAATAACTTTTAATGATTGCTATTCTTATGTTATATAATAGTCTAATTGAATACCTACATACATACATTGTAAGCCTGTTTATCTATATCTGTATATATGTTCTGTTTAGCTTCTCTCTTAGTTAAAATGACAAATATTATCAAATCAATGACTTTATCAGCAAGTCGTGACCCTTAGTGTCTAAAAAAATATACTATAATATTATCGTTCTTGTATTATCGATTTATTTATTTAAACATTTAATATCTTTGTTTCAGGCCTAACAATGTGGAGGCTGGTTTTAACAGCAGCGCTGTTAGCGACCGCGCGGTCAAAACAGTTACCATCTAATTCAGGTAAATATTATAAAGTAAATCAATAAAATAAAACAAATATTTAGTGCCTAAATATTAAATATATATTATTAAGCCATTGCATAGCTTCTATCGCGGGCCTTGAGCGCGGGGACCGAATCGAGAAATTCCGTAACGAAAAAACCTCACGCTCCCCACTCATGGCATAGCATGCAATAGCTTTATCGCGGCAGTCCCCTCGTTTTTTTTGTTTCACAAACAAAACCCTACACTCTATTTTAAGTATTATTATAAAGCTGAAGAGTTTGTTTGTTTGTTTGAACGCACTAATCTCAGGAGATACTGGTCCGATTTGAAAAAAAAATTCGATGTTAGATAGCCCATTTATCGAGGAAGGCTATAAGGCTATATATCATCACACTAACACCAACAGGAGCGGAGCCACGCGGGTGAAACCGTGAAGTGCAGCTAGTAATAAATAAGAATAACTTCACTTCATGTTTATTTAATTCAATAAAAGTGTAACAATTAGTTTTTTAAGTTCTTTCTTTTTTTAGCTTTTTTATGTTTTTTTTTTTGTTATATTGTGTGGCATATCGTTAAATGACAATAAATTACTTTCTTTCTTTCTTTCATTAAAAAAAACTATATTAGGTATATGGTCCTTGAATTAAAAAGAATAATACCAAAAGCTTAAACTTAAGCTTTTAAAATCAATAAAGTAGAATTATTTAAATAGCTTCATAAAACTGTCCTTTGAACCGATATATAAATTCCTTAAATTATTCCCGTAAGCGACTCATAAAATAATAATAAAAACTACCGTTATGTTCGTGTCGGATGAGGTGACCAAAAAATATTATAAAATTTAATCTTTAAAACGTGGGACACGGGCCTCCAATGAGGGTACACCGTAGAGGCCATAATCCACCACGCTGGCCAAGTGCGGGCAGATGTCACATATTATTGAACTTTTTGTAAATGCCGGTTTCATCACTGTGCTCATCACTTTTTTGCAGATACATAAGAAATAAATTGTTTAAGAATTTCATCGAGATAAGTAGTTATATATCTTCATTTAATAATTCTCTTGAAATACAAATCCTTCTTAAAAAAAACGATTAAACGAATTTTTCTGTAACTATGGACTAATAGTGCTTGTTTTATGATTACTAGCTGCGCTCCGCGGTTTCACCCGCGTGGCTCCGCTCCTGTTGGTCTTAGCGTGATGATAATATATAGCCTTCCTTGATGAATCTATCTAACACCGAAAGAATTTTTCAAATCGGACCATCGTCCCTGAGATTAGCGCGTTCAAACAAACATACAAACAAACTCTTCAGCTTTATAATATTAGTATAGATTAAATAAGTCTGTGCTGCATTAACATGTACTTTAAACCGTCATTAAGAGTCTGAGCTATCTAAAATCATCCATGCCTAATAATAATAAAATATATCCTTTTTTATCTATACATAATATAATAAATCTGTAGAAGGGTCAATTCTGTACATTGAAAATATTGAAAAAATAAATACCAGGGGGTGTTACTGGATCGATACCAAACCCAAATATGTGATTAAAAAAATTTTTGTCTGTCTGTCTGTCTGTCTGTCTGTCTGTCTGTCTGTCTGTCTGTATGTGAAGGCATCACGTGAAAACTAGCGGTTCGATTTCGATGAAACTTGGTATAATTATACCTTATTATCCTGGGCGTAAAATAGGATACTTTTTATCCTGGAAAAATACGTAGAAAAAAATTAATCTTAATTTTTCAGTTTTATCCATAGACGTTGTTCCGTAGAACCGCGAACACACGTTGCGTATTATTATAGGCCTAACCTTATTTGGGAATTGGGTCCAATAGACATTTATAAGATGTTATTGTCAGAGGTCTCAAAATGGAGAAATAAACCATCCACGCGAAGACCGACATCCGCGCGGACGGAGTCGCGGGTGGAAGCTAGTATTATTAATAAATGCGAAAGTTTGTGAGGATAGATGTTTGTTACTCTTTCACGAAAATACTATTAAACCGATTACAATGAAATTTGGTATGTAGATAGCTGAAGACCCAGAATAAGAGACGTACTTTTTATCCCGGAAATCTCACAGGAACGGAAACCATGTGTTTTTTCTCTGAAAACGGGGGCGAAAATTTAGTCTTGCTGTAAAACTTTAACATACACATTATAACATCATCAAAGCTATCTAAAACTACACAGATATACACAGCTAGACCACAGCTAATGACCATACATAGTGACCAGCAAACCAGTCCTTAATGACAAAATAGTCCACAAATAGACACAAAAAGACGCATTGTGATATTCCAATACGAAGGTGGTTGGGGTCAACGCTCCGGCGCCAAGAATTTTAAGGCTATGTTCATTGATGACAGGAGTGGTGGACGGAGTTTATATTTTTGTCCTTTATAATGCAATCTGACAGGAATAGGAACATTGACGTTCCTATTCCTGTCGGATTCGAATCGAATTTGATTAATTCGACATCAATCAAAATATGAACTAATGCACTCAAACTTAAATAATTTTGTATTTACTCTATGCTTATGTGTTTACATAATGTAAACACATGTGTGTGTGTGTGTGTTTACATATGTAAATTACATTATCATTAAATAAATATTAACAATATTATGTTGAAAAAACTCTTAGAAAAGTTTATTCATCAACTAGTATGATATTATATAATCTGTGTTCCTAAAATTAAAATAAACTATAGATAGGTACATTTCAGCCTTATTTAAATCGCTTCAGCTTATAACCTTACCCGCTCCGCTCACCACCAACTGCTTAGTGGCTATTTCATATTCTCGACTTGTATTTTTGTTTATCACGAGTTGAATCGTTATGCATACTGGTTGATACCGTTGCAATGCACCACGCTATGTTATGTGTATGATTGGAATTACGTAGGTATATATTTAACAGCTTCTTATTAGCGGATTCATTTTATTACCAAAAATCTGGTTTTTAATAGGTATTAATAATTATTTTGGTAATTTTTTTTCTGTATTTTGCGCTACCACGCGAAAAGTAGTTGGATAAATAAATATTTGAGTTTGTGTTTAGTAGATATTTGAGTGTTATTTATTGATGTGTCTTTGAAATATCTATGAAAAACTAACATAGTTCTAACTCAGCCATCTATTGCAACTAGACTTATTTTCAGAAGTCTTTTTGAAACGTCATAATACATGATCATCAATTTAGTTACATATATAAAATAAAGTCTGGAAATTGCGATAATTGTACAATTTTTAATTTGTTGAATTTGATTCGTCAAAACATTTTAAAAATTCGAAATGAGATAAAAAAACAAGAGTAAAATACGTTAGAAAACTTTAATAAGTATGAATTCCTTTATTTGGTTGATTGTTTCAAAATAACATACTTGTTTTAAAAAGGTAAACTGTTTTAAAAGAAAAAAGCTCAGCACTTATTTATAAAATATATCTTCAATCTAAAATCTTCATACTGTCGCATACAAAATATAGTTGCCTACTAAAGAATTCAACGCGTTTCAACCATAATTTCTTATAACAGAAATCTTCGTCGCTTGTCCTGTCTTCTATCTGTATAAATTAAAAGGAGAAAAATATATATAGAACACATACGTTATATATATAATATATTATAATTTGGATTAACATAAAAGACATCGCGGACGAAGCTGTTGGCTAAAGCTCGAATGTGCAATGTGTTATCATGATGACCAATATACGTTTTTATTTAAGTTAAATTTGTTTTCAATTTTATTTATTTCTTAAATATGAATAAATATATTGTCGCTATGGTCTAAAATATGTTAAATGTTCGGTTTTTTAGGCATAAATCTTACTTTAATTATATGTATTTTAAAAGTGAAGACTTTGTTGAATTCAGAAAAGTGAGGGTATAATCATTCTAGTACATTAAATATTATGTGTAAAAGCTATCATAAATAGAAATTTTCTTTATTTTTTACATAAGAGTTAAACATTTACAATTTGACATTTTAAGTCAAAGATTTAAAAAAATATTCATCTCGAGACGATCCGTGGCTCAACTAATATTCTTCAATGTATAGTTTTTTACAACTGTCTTTATATTTTTTTTTATTTTTCACAGAATTACCGAGCACATCAATAGCATCCATAACCGAAACGACCACCGAATGGCCGGGTGCGATCGCACCGCTCGACACGCTCGCAGTCGCGTGCGAGAAGGACAACATGCATGTTACTATCTCGCTCGCTACTAACCATGCGAATAGGTGAGTGGCTAACGTTTAGATAAAGTGAATGAGTGGCTAACGTTTAGAATATGTTATTGTTTAACGTTTAGAATAATATTTGAATTAGTGGATTAGAATACGTTGTTGTTTTAAACATAACATTGCCTTTTTGTCAAATGTAGAATTCTCTATAATCAACCTACAATACTTATTAATAGTATTCCAGTTCGTAATAAATAAATAAATAATTATTATCCTGAACTAAAATAAGAAGCGGTTGCGATTTCTTTCTTTATAAATTACCGCTAGACTACTTAACCAATTGTATAGATAATAACTATGTTCTACTTAGTAAAAAAACTTTACTTCTACCTACATTTAGTAAACAATTAAAAATGCTAATTCTAAATGTTTCGCTTGACTCACAGACTCACAGCTAGAATACAATGGTGAGTTAACTTGAAACATGTTATTACTAAACAGTTATTTGACTTGGCCATGAAAATTGAGATTTAATGTGTAATAAGTTTAGTGTAGAACACATAGATAAAAAATATATTAAAACATAATATTTCGAGATACTTTTCTGATATATATTGCTATGCAATTTTATTTTAAAATCTAATCTAATCTAATCTAATTTCTAATATATTATAAAGGCGAAAGTTTGTATGGATGTATGGATGTTTGTTACTCTTTCACGTAAAAACTACTGAACCGACTACAATGAAATTTAGCACACATATAGAGGGTAACTTGGATTAACAGATAGGGTAGTTTTTATCCCGGAAATCCCACGGGAACGGGAACTATGCGGGTTTACCTTTGCAAACGCGGGCGAAGCCGCGGGCGGAAATCTAGTATACAATAAGAATACGTAGACATACATATTTTCACTGACTTAATTCGTCTAAAATTGCAAGTAGGTATTATCAGAAGAGAAATAATAAGATTTCAGTCATTATTGCATATATTATTTACAATTATATAATTGAACTTATCTTTTCCTCATATCAGATCTTTTTTTAACCGACTTCAAAAAAAAGGTCTTCTAATGAAAACCTTAAAAATCTACTAACAACATAATATTTAATTTATCCTCCTAACCATACCTACTATAAACTACATTAGGTAAATAAATCACGCTTTAAACCCGTTTATTCCAGTATATACGACTCGTTCAACGGGATAGTGTACCCGGCTGGCCTGGGCTCAAATTCCACGTGTTTACGAGAGTACGTGTCAGCGAGGGGGGATCTACAGTACACCCTGCCGCTTAAGGGGTGTAACACTATGAGTACTGATAATGTGAGTATACATTTTTATTATAAAGAACAATAATCTCAGGAACTACTGGTCCGATTTGAAAAATTCTTTCGGTGTCAGATAGCCCATTTATCGAGGAAGGTTATAGACTATATATCATCACCCTAAGACAACAGGAGCTGAGCAATGCGGGTGAAACCGCGGAGCACAGCTAGTGTATAATGAAGGCGTAAATAAATTAAAACAACATAAATCTGTGTCAAAATTGCAACGAAAAGCATGACTAACTAATTATAAAAAATAGGAAATGATTTTTATTAGAGGTAGGGAAATAAATTATCTCTCTGTCGTTAAAATATTCAAATGTATTTAATATTAATAAAAATCCATGAGTCAACGGAGCTACCGTTAAAACCGCCTGAATAAAATAATATCTTTAAAAATGAATCGCCAAATGTGTTGCTAAGCGCAAACCTCGAGAACGGCTGAACCGATTTCGTTAATTCTTATTTTCATAATATTCCTTGAAGTTCCACCACGGGTGAAGCCAGGGTGGCCCGTTTATTAGTATAAAATACAATTAAAATATTTATTTCAACTGGTTTAGTGCGTTAAAATTACTTTTTTAACTTGTATATAGTTAGTAAGTAATCATAATCTTTTTGACATAAAAAAATACTACTGTAAAGAAACTTGCTATATATCGTATGGAAGCTCCTACATTAAAAAGTAATTTATACGCACTAAACCGTAAAAAATTATAGAAAATTATGTCCAAGCGTCTAAAAAGCAGCAGACCCTAACCAAAGGGTCCAGGACTAAACAATGGGGAGGTGACGTCATATCCGTTAACAATTTGGAAGGAAGTCAATGTGTGCTGTGAATTCATAATCGATATCGATTGGAACATTGATTATTATCGGAATAAGCGGAATAGAAATTGGCCAAGTGCGAGTCGGGTTCGCGAAATTGAGGGTTCCTTACCAATAAAATAACAATACAATTGTTCACCCATCCAATTTATGATCGTGTTAAACGTTGCTTAACTTCGATTTTTAAGCTATTGCATAGCTTTTATCTCAGACTTTGAGCGCGGCGACCGAATGTAAAAATTCCGTAACGAAAATACCTAACACCCCTCACTCCAACCGGCACAGTGATGCGGCAGTCCTCGAGTGCCACACGTATTTTTTTTTTATAATTTGTTGTTAGCGATAACAGAAATAAATCATCTCTGAAAATTTCACCTGCTTAGGAACCGATACAGCCTATTGTGACAGATAAATAGACAAACAAACGGACACTGAACAGTGCTGTCTCAAATAGAGTAATAGAGTTCCGTTTAACCGTTTGACGTTTGTGTACGGAACCCTAAAAACACTTTAATAAATAACGCTGGCTTTAACGAAGAAAGGTATCTAATAAATTTCTTTTATTTCGTTCAAAAACCATACCATCGAAAAGTTATCGAACTTTTACCAAACGAAAAAGGAAACCAATTAAAAATAACACCAATACTAAAATTAAAAACAAACAAGTATGGAGTTTATGACACATAAAGATTAATAAATACGCAAACCAATGGCCAGTCTACTCAATATGCAAAGAGACCAAAACCCACGCCTCCGCACAAGGCTGTTGAAAGGTCTCATGTCGTTTTTTTTCCCGCCAATAACTTTGACATTTACCTGTACAGACTATAAATTGCAATTGAATATATGTGTGCATGTGGTATTGGAGCCATGTTTTTCGTATTTGTGATATAGATAATATAAAACTATACTAGTATCTGTGTTATCTTTTATTATTATGAAACTGACTACTGATTTCAAAATTATTTCACCGTTGGATATGTACACGATATAAACTATACTTATGTATATGTACGGATGAATCCGGGTCGGATCACTAGTTAAATATTAATGGAAAATTCGTCTTGAAAATGTTAATCGTTCCACATACATACATGTTATGTCCAAAACCAGGGACATAATAATATTATCTTCAACATGTCACATATTAGAGTCCAAAAGAGCAGAATTAAATAATACATAGTACCTAGGTAATATATATTAGTTATCTGTGCTAAATACACAACGTTTCGAGCCAAAACGTTTACATACCATAAATTGAACTAGATTAAATGCGTTGGTTTGGCGCAAGAAGGTTTGGCGCCAAATTTATCTACACAGACTATAAATTAGTAAAATTACCAATTCGTGTCGAAATATTAATCTTGTCTCTTGCAAATATAGAGACGTTATAAATTTCAGAATTAACAATTAACAGTTATAACTTATGTCAACATCAAGATGAATCTCTTGTTCAATTCGCTTATCATGGCTTAGGAATCAATGAACCTTTATTTGTAGATAGAGCGTCATCTTAGAGCGTCATTATTTAATATAGGTATAACTTTAAAACTAAATAAGCACGGTTATTAGATGATATTATTATGTTAACACGTATGCTTCACCTGTATTTTTGTTTGTAACTGACTCCTTTTGACTCGAATTTTACAGATTTAATTGAAACTTTGTTCATTAATTATCAAATTCGGTGACAATACAATAATTTTATGAGTTGAAAGCGTGTTCTTTAGTTTTTCGGAGGTACATTATTCTTGATAGTTTTATCTGACACTCGTCAATTAAAGGTATAAAAGATATTTTTATTGCAAATAGAATAATATGATAAGGTAGAATATGACACAATAATATGATTCCACAGGCTCTGCAATTGTTGAGTGCTATGCCTCAAGTAACAGGGGCTTTTAGAAATAAAGAATTCTCAATGTCAGAAATAATTAAAAATACTAATTTAACAAAAATATTATTAAACGCCTTAGGTACCCAATTATCTTAACTACATACCTATCGGAAATAGCCAGTAAACAGACAAAATTCGTCACCTTGCAAAGTCAACATTACCAAAACTATTTCGTAAATCCTTTTGTTGTTTCTATATTTGTTTAACTTCAATATGTTAACAGCTTTTATGTGTACAGTTAGCAAATTAGAACAAAAAATATTTATAAAGTGACTATCTAACAATATAATATTTTAAAGAGCTGTTTGGTTAGGATTTGTTGTGTGTTGTAAAGTGTGATAATGTCCCTTTTTTTCATAGAAAGCTTTTTTTATAACAATAAAAGTGTGTTTTGTGTTTAAGGAATAATAATATTCGTGCTTTAAACATAGGGTAGTAAATATGAGCTATTTCTTTGTCAATTTCTTTTATATTTTTGTGTATCGATACACAAGTTTTCTATAATTCAATCTTTGAAATTAATTCGTGCTTTTCTAGTAATAAAAAATTGACTTCATAGTATCTACACTTTATATGTCAAATATTATAGAGACGAGTTTAACTCATTTATTTAAATTCTACAAATTAGTTAACCTTTTATTTTATTGTCGATATAACTAATTCTAAGATAAATTATTTGAAAGAGATCGATCTTAAAATATACAATTACTAAGATATTAGCAATATTTAATTTAATGCACGCTCTTCCAGTCACATATCTACGTCATTTCACCACATTCCGTAATCAATGATTAAAATCATTACACAATATACATGTTCAGTCACAAATGTGTCAGAACTATGACACGACACTCCTTGACAGACTTATGAACAGAATATAGTATATTAGTTATTCATTCCACGGGCTTCCGTGAGCGGCATGTAGGTTAGAGCGGACTGTGGGGTAAAATAGCTTGACATGATACTAATGTCTAATGTTCACCATTTGTTTTTAAAAATATAAAATAATTTTTCAATAATTTTTAACAGGATGAGCCTATTTATTTATTTTAGGCGGTCGTCTCATACATACGACTATAAATATTAAAAATGATAGTTATTTTTCAAAGTTTAGCCTGATTTATGATCTATGAATTTTCGACTTTCGTTCATCCGGTTTTTTTATTTTATTTGAAAGCTAGTGCCTCCCGTGTAATTTTATTTTATCCACTTGTGACCATTTTAAGGCAGTTAGTTTTTGTTAAATATGCCTTATTTAGTATGATCATCATCAGCCCATATTAAGTCATACTAATAGCTGAAGAGTTTATTTTGTACGCACTAGTCTCAGAAACTATTGGTCCGATTTTAAAAATAATTTCGAGTGCTATAGAGATTCTATATCTCGAAAGGCGAATTATCCTAACTAATACCAAATATATATTCTTTTTCTCTTGAGGGATGGCTATAGTTTTTTTTTTATTATCACGCTAATACCAATAGGAGTAGAGGAATGCGGGTAACCACTGAACATGGCTAATTTAGGTACATAATTATATTTGTATTATTTATTTCAGGAGGACGGCACTGTAGAATACTACAACAACATAATAGTCCAACCACACTTGCGCCTAGTGACTGGCCAGGGGCGAGGTTACCATGTTCGCTGCAAGTACCGGAGAAGGGACCTCACGTTGTATCACCTGCATAGACCGCACGCTGATAGACTAACTGCCAATGGGTTTGATAAGTGAGTACCTACTATATTATCTATACTTCTATACTAATATTATTAAGAGGAAACATTTGTATTTTTCTATGTTTATATTGAATAGGCTCAAAAACTACTGGACCGATTTCAAAATTTCTTTTACCATTACTTAGAGGAATTCTTCCGAATCCGTATAGGCTATATTTTATCCCGGAAAACGTAAATATGTGCCTAGGCGAAGACGGGACGGATCGCTAGTAAGTAATAAGGTGTAGATAGGTTATTGGCACGTCGAAATGTGGCTAATTAGCCACTTACTCCATAGGTTTGTTTACAGTTCATTTCTGATAAATATATGATTTTCATTATTTATATAGATCTGATTGTACACGCACAACAAACGAAATTCTACGCGATGCCATATTATTATGTTTGATTTGAGATTTGAGCGAGATATCAAGTTCAAGGTGTAATAAACAGTTTGTAAAGCGAAGTTTTTGACAATAATTAGGAAATAAAATAGATACGGAATAATAATTATTCTTCCAAACAATTCAAACTACGCCATCTACCAAAACTATTGAGTGAACAAAAAAATCACTGAATCTTTTAAACCTGCTAAGATTCTTCTGTTATTAAACTGCCACCAATTTAGAACATCGTTACTACCAACAAAAATTGAAATAAAGAACAACAACACATCACAAGCAGAAAAAAAAATCTTAATACGACTTTTCATTTTCAGTGATGAGTACGATGAAGAGTCCGGTCTGTTGCCCTCCGTCACGATGAAGATTTTCAAAGGCGATCCCCAAGACAAACAGGTTAGATAGAAGAATTATTTTTTTTCTATTTTTAAGTCATTTATGAAAACAAAATCGGCCAAGTGCGAGACAGACTCGCGCACCGAGGGCTCTGAAACATTGTACAAACCTATTTTTATTTTTTTATAAATTTATGCTTATGGTAAATTTTCCTTTTTCTTCTTCTTTATTTTTTCTTTTGAGCTTCGGTACCATAAAAATTATAATTTTATTACCTACTTTAAAAAAGTGAATCAATAGAAATTCATTCACCAGTTGAACGCTGATATCATATTTAATCAGATTTCTCTCTACATATACTATATTTTTTAGATTTCTCTTTGTATAACTATAAATTTACAACACTTTCCAGGTGGCATCAAACGTGCGTATCGGTGACACGCTAACTCTAGTTGTGTCTTTGGAAAAACAGCGCAAATATGGTCTATTGGTGTCCGAGTGTTCTGTGCGAGACGGGCTTGGCTGGGCTGAACAGAGTCTGATTGCGAATGATGGGTGAGTTATACCACACATAATAAACTATACTAGTTAAACTATAGAATATAGTACAATAAAAAACAAAACAGCTCTGCAGAGCATAACACAACACAGCACATTACAAGGGTCGATCAACTTTTATTGGTCCGACGGTACACGCATCATGTCCCTGAACGATAATTAATAAACATGAAATCATAAAGAGTTAAATTGGTTTTAATTATATTCCTTTTAATATTTTCTAATATTATTGTGAACAATATTTTACTTGTTTTATTAATTTCAACAACCACATTACAACGCAGCATGATACAAAACAACTTAACGCAACACAATACAGTATAATTCAATACAACATATTGCATTTATCACAGTACGACGCAGTGCAATACATCATAGTACAAGACTGTAATAACTTATCACTACATAGTAAGAAAACAACGCTATTAGTACTGGATTGTTCTGTGAGGGAAAAGCTTGACTGAAATGAGCAGAGTCTGATTGCGTGAGGGATACAGCACAACACGAAACACTAAAGCACAATACAAAACAATGCAACACAACAGAACACAACACAACGTGGCATAATAGGTACAATGCAAAGCAACACGTAACACTACACAACGTAAACAAACCAAACGTGTGCACAAATTGAATAGACTTTCTACACAACACTACTGCCACACTGTCATCTGCCCAGCAGATATACATATGTGTTTATGTGAGTTATGATGATAATAATTATAATTAATATGTATTAATACGTTTATTGTGTACTTGTTAATATTTTTAACCTGCTGTGGTGTAAAGTGTTTTTAACCATTAACCCAATGAGCCCCGAACGGCCCGATCGGGCCACGACACAATAGATTTTCTATTGTGTCTGTGATTCCGGGGGCTGAGTTATTACAATGTTAAATAAATATAAATAATAATTAATCCTCTTCCCCAGCTGCCCTCTAGAAACGGAGATAATGGGCCTGTTCCAATACAGCCGCGGTTCACAAGAAGCCCGCGTGGCGTTCCCCGCGCACCGCTTCCCTTACACCGCTAGTGTGTACTACACTTGCGAAGTGAAGCTCTGTGATCTGAACCATCCTACTGATTGTGTGAGTTTTGTTTATAGTATTTGTGTGAGTTTTGTTTATAGTAGTTATTGTGTGAGTTTTTAATCATACAAACTAGCTTTCCGCCTGCGTTTAGGCTACAAAATTTTGTACTTAGTGAATTTTAGTATCTTGTCAACTATTTATTTCCGCAAAAAATGTATTTGAAAACCTTTATTTCATTTTTAAAAGCCTGTGACACTTATTAAATTATGTATTCGTGTTTTTTTCTTTCTTTTATAAATAGTTCCTTGTCTGTTTTTAATTCAGTAACAAAAAAACAATTATTTACCGATTTCAAAGTATCCTTCAACGATAAATAGCACAATAATTATTACTCTTAGGTCTATTAACTTTTATTCTAGGAGGTAGCAACGTTGACAAGTGAGCATTTTAGTATAGTTGGTTCTTTGATATGCTGTTCCTCTTGCTATTTCGGTTACAGTCCGGGCTGTCTGGCTGGCCGCAGTGGTTGCGTTTATTAGTGCGCATCTTATCTGCACAGGAAAATATCCTTAATTTAAAGTCATTTTTTAACGCGTAATTTTTAATCTTTTGCCTTTAGATAGATCCATTAGACATACATTTTTTATTGCAAGACGTTTTTTTCGTTGTTAAATAGGTGCCAGACGCAATTTTTATTTCAAAATAATTAAAATATCATCGAAATAAGTGAAATTCCATCAACATGAGTCCCAGTGAAGGATAAGTAATCACTGTGTTACTTATACTATATATAATATTCATTTTACTATTTACAGTTTTATTGCAACAATCTACCATATCGCCTCCTTTTCCCAACGAACCTCAAATAGGACGTTAATGTTAATGTCAGTCTACCCACGACATCGCTACAGCGCGCACGCAAGAAATATCGCACGTAAAAATCATAGTGTTTATTTACTGTTCTTACGACTAAAGTTATAATAAATAAGTGTGAAAGATGCCGACAAAAAAATGTGCAAACTGTAATAAAAATATAACTTTAAAGCAACCAGGTCTAGAGTGTAGTAGATGTAACAAATCAGTCCACGCGTCAACCGTTTGTGCAAAGTTAACCGGCAAGCAACTGGCTGCACTTCGTAACTCTGACGGTTTGGAATGGAGCTGCGATCACTGCCTCAGTAATGTGTCTAGTCGTTCTTCCTTCTTCGTAACGCCAGACGAAAGCTCAGACGACGAGGATGCCCGCTCCAGCTCGACCCTCGATCAAAAAAAACTAGTGGCGAGTATTACACGGGAAATGCAAAAAATCATCAAGGCCGAACTCGGCGATCTAACAACCGCAATGGAACATATGAATGGACAGATGACCGATCTCGAAGAATTAGTAAAAAGGCAGGAAAATACCATCAAAACATTACTTAACAAAAACACCGACCTAATTAACAAAAATAAAAATCTAGAACTTCGGATTGCGGCTGCTGAACAGCATATTAATGAAATTGATCAAAAATTGCTAGCCTGTACTATTGAAATTGCAGGAGTTCCAGAAGCTACCAATCAAAATCTAAATAGTGTGTTGGAAAGTGTTGCCCAGAACTTACAAGTTAACATATGTGATGTACTATCATCCCGCCGCATGCCAAAACCCCAGAATCGTCCCCAACCAGGAAACATCATCGTGGAGGTCAAATCAAATGTGGTGCGTAATCAATGGCTTGCATCAGCTAAACAAAAAGAAATCACGGTTGGTGATATCTTGCCCCGATTGCCCTCAGATCAAGCGACACGTCGTGTGTTTGTCCGCGAAGCATTAACCCACCGTACAAAAACCCTCCTCTACAATGCTCAACAAAAATTAAAAGACAGTTACAAGTTTGTGTGGTGCAAGGCTGGTGTTGTGTACGCTAAAAAACTTGATGATAAAAGTCGGCCATTTATAATAAGATCTTTGTCCGATATAGAATCCTTGTTATCTAAGTAAGTAGGTAATACATTGTGTCATATTACCTATATATCTTGTATTCTACATCTAATATTAATAAGTAATATAGGTATAACAAATAAAGCCTTAATTTTAAAATTTCTTTTTCAAGCATTAATGGCCAAAATAAATACATATAATCACTGTTTAGAAATATTTGATTGTACAACAGTCAATTCATTTATTAATTGTGTACCCTTTAACCAAATAAATTTTTTATGCTTGCATGTGAATATCAGATCTTTAATAAAGAATTATTCTAAACTACTAGTGCTCATAAATTCTTGTAAGTGTCCGATTGATGTTATTGTTTTAACAGAAGTAGGTATCTCTCATTCAATTTGTAATTTATATAACATACCTGGTTATAAAATGCACACTGAGCTACGATCCAAACAAAAAGGAGGTGGAATAATAGTTTATGTTAAAACTTATCTTAAATTTACTACAATACCCATCAAAAATACTAGCTTTGAATCAATTATTGGTACTTTAATTACAGCCGATAACTACTCCGTAACACTATGTGCATTTTATAGACCACCTCAAACAAATAAGAACACTTTTGTGAACGAGCTATCTAATGTATTAGATAACAATAAGACATCCAATGTAATCATACTCGGGGACGCAAATATAGACTTAAAATCATACACTGCTATTAAAAACACTTATTTTGATATGTTGTCCGAGCACGGATTCTCAATGGGAATTTCAGATTATACTCGAATCGAAATGAAGTTAGACAAAATAACAAAGTCTTGTATCGACCATTTATTTACACGATTAACCACTATGAATCCGTGCACGGCCGTGGTCGATACCGTTCTGGCAGATCACCGAGTTCTTTTGTTAGCTTGTGAAAGTATTCGTACGCATCTTATACAGCGTGATTCCATAATTTGTAATAAAATGTTTTATGATAGTAAAATATTATTTGAGGAACTAAATAACATAGATTGGTCTGTAACAAAAAATATGTCCTGCCCTACAAACATTTACAATTTTATTCGATCCAACTTTAAATCTGCTTATGATAAATCTTGTAAATATAAAAAACAAATTAATATCAAAAAAGTTAAACAACCGTGGATTAAACAATATATGATAAAAATGTGCGATGAACGCGATAAATTATTTAATAAATGGAAAAAAGACACATCAAATAAATGCCTCAGAGTAAAATATAATAAAATCCGCAATAAAATTAATAAAATATTTGAAATTAAACGAAATAAATATTATGAAAATGAAATAAAAATGAATACAAAAAATCCCCGCAAACTCTGGCAAATCATAAATTCAATATGTGGTAGGGCTGCTCTGTCAATTGATGAATTTATTACCAATGCTTTTGATACAGAAAAAGAGACGTGCGCTGTCATCGCCAATAAATTTGCGAATGAATTCAGAAATGCAGTTAAAAAAATTTTACCTTCCTGTCCGAATAATCTTCTATATGATAATCATTACATCAGACCAACCAACGTTAGCTTCTATTTTAAAAAAGCCAACCCTAAAACTATAAAAAAGATTATTTTGAATCTTAATAGCCGAAAGGCGCCTGGTAGCGATGGCATTAGAGTAATAGACGTTAAAAGTATCTCAAGTAAAATAGCAACTGCCATTTCACATCTTATCAACACTAGTTTTCTGTCAGGAATATATCCTAATGAGTTGAAGCAAAGCTGCGTTCGTCCTATATATAAAAAAGGAAAACAAGCCGACGTAACCAACTATCGACCAATATCCCTTTTGTCGTCTATAGATAAAATCATTGAGAAATTTATAAGTGATCAAATACACTTGTTCTATTCTAAAAATAACGTAATCTGTAATAATCAATATGGTTTTCAACCACGTAAAAGCACCACTTCTCTTCTTTCAGATTTTTCGGACACCGTGAACATTCACCTGGATAACAAAAAACATGTTTTAGCTCTTTTCATAGACTTTTCTAGGGCTTTTGACACCTTAAATCATAAGTGCCTTATGACAAAGTTAGAGTCCTCTGGGATCAGGGGTCCTATGTTAAAATGGTGCGAAAACTACGTCAATGATCGATCTTTCTACGTAAAAATCGACGATTCTGTGAGTCGTGTGTTACCTGTTACTGAAGGAACAGCCCAAGGGTCGGTGATCGGTCCCCTCCATTTTATCACTTACGTAAATGACATGAATAACGTTCTTAAGCACTGCACTTCCTACCAATATGCGGATGATACTTGTTTGCTAGTTGCAAATCATAATGTTGAAAATGCGCTTGTTAACCTACAACAGGATTTTGATCGTATAAATAAATGGTGCCACGATAATGGTCTTGTTCTTAATGCAGATAAAACCAAATTAGTACATATTCGCTCTCCGTACAATAAAAAATTGTTCGATGCAAACAATGTGATAGTAGCTCATAATCATTATTGTTTGCATCAACATAATGTGCGTAATTGTAATTGTCCTAAAATCGAAACTGTAAGTAGTCACACGTATCTGGGACTTATAATTGACAGTAAGTTTAACTGGCAGCCACATATCAGCTCTGTTTGTGATCGACTCCGAGCTATTCTAGCTAATATAAAAATTATTAAAAATAAAATGCCTTTCAAAATTTTGCTAATGATATATAACGCCCTAGTCAATAATGTTATAAGCTACGGTATAAGTAGCTACGCCCGAACCTTTAAAAGCTATTTGAAGAACATTGAATCACTACAACTAAGAATATTAAAACAAATAGTATCTCCTAAGATAAAAACATTATGTAAAAATAGTAATGAAAATCTCTTTCACCATTGTAAAGTTTTGCCGGTAGAATCTTTGTTCCATTACACTATATTAAAAGAACAATTCTTTAACTTTGACCTGCAGAAAAAAGTTGATAACGTAATCATTACCCGTCAACAAACCAACCAACGCTTAATCATTCCAAAAATAACTAACATTTACGGTAAAAGAACAACTCGTTATTTAGTTCCTCAATTATTAAATAATCTTGATTTGAACTTTAAAAAAACCATAAATAATAATAATGTTAAATCTAAATTAAAATTGCATTTTGTAAACAACCTGTATAATGTGGCATAATTATTGTATCTAACTTGTCGCGAGCACACGAGCACGCTGTGCATTGAATTTTGTCGTGGATGGATTGCTTTGCATGCCGGACAAATCTTCGTGGTTTTTGGCATGTTCAATTATAAAGTATTTTTTTCTTTTATTGATAAATAAATAAATAAAAAAAATAAAAATAAATGTAAACTTGATAAAAACCAAATATCATCAAGAAATTAAAGACTTTTTAACGGATTTTAAACGCGATTTATTCATTGTATTATTTTCCCAAGTCTTTAATTTCAAAATGTATAATACTCGCGTATAATTAAGCACTAGAAAATACAAATATCATCAAATTCATATTTATACCCAAAAGTGTAATAATTATGAAACCATCTATTAAAAATATTAGTTTACTAATTATTCAATATAAGTATTAAAAAAGGATAATATAATATAAATAATAAAGTTATTACTTACCTTTTAAGCGGACTCATGTTGATGTAATTTCACTTATTTCGATGACATTTTAGTTATTTTGAAATAAAAATTGCGTATGGCACCTATTTTACAACGAAAAAAACGTCTTGCAATAAAAAAATTATGTCTGATGGATCTATCTAAAGGCAAAAGATTAAAAATTACGCGTTAAAAAATGACTTTAAATTAAGGATATTTTCCTGTGCAGATAAGATGCGCACTAATAAACGCAACCACTGCGGCCAGCCAGACAGCCCGGACTCTAACTGAAATAGCAAGAGAAACAGTATATCAAAAACCCAACTATACTAAAATGACTTTTTTTTTAACGTTGCTAGCTCCCGTACTATTTTTTTTTTAAGGACTATACACAAAATAAACAACACTTGTTTTATTTAAAATTGAAAAAAAAATTCAACCAACATCGATAATTCCTTTTCCATTAAACATATTTGCCTTACACATACTTAACTATTTAATAATTATATAACTATTTATTTCCAGGAGCCATGTTCTCACAAGCGAACACGTCGTGACACAAGTGAAGGTGCGCCCGCTACTGTGGAAGTGTTCTCCGGTCTCTATGTGAACGAGGCTGATTCGCCTGATATTGATGATGTTGTTAGTGAGAAGGTGAGTTGTGAGTTTGTGTGTTGTGAGTTGATGGTTTGTGAGTTTTTGGGTTGTTAGTTTGTGGGTTGTGAGTTTGTTGGTTGTGAGTTGATGGGTTGTTAGTTTGTGGGTTGTGAGTTTGTTTGTTGTGAGTTGATGGGTTGTGAGGTGTGATATATTAGATGAATGAGTGAGTGTGTGAGTTGGAAAGTTGTGAGGCATTATTAATGATAATTCTTATTATATCTATAATTCATTATAATGTTGCTTAAAGTTCGTTTGAAAAATAAGAAGAGATAACTTTTTAGTAATTTTAGTGATAGATTTACTTAGTTGTGTCATGGTTGTGAATTTATGATGTACTTGCTTTCCGCCCGCGACTTTGCCCACGTTTTCAAAGAAAAACCCGCATAGATCCCGTTCCCGTAGGATTTCCAGTAATGAGATATTGTGAGAGATTGTGCGCACAATTAATTGCTGTTCATAGTGTTGCTAACAATTTTTTTTCCTTTTTTTTATGTAAGTCACTGAAAAATGACTTGATGTGATATAGTTATTAGTAGCTCACCTAAAGGTCGCACCTCAGACATACCATTCCCAAAATAGCACTAACATTCTGATACTGCGTAATGTCATTTTAAACTCCTTGACATGGTGACTAATAAGTTATTATGTTATATTACTAATTAAAAACTAATTTCTCTAATTTTCAGAAAGAAGATGAGATCTGCATATCGCAACGCAACTTCGCAATCGGTATATGCGTGGCCGGTGTCATTCTAATGATATGCGTTATCGCCGCCATTGCCTTCATTCTAGCTAGACGACGTAACCCCAAAACTTATTCGAGAACAGGCAGCTCACTATACAGTGGGCCCTACACAAACACTGGCTATTCACACACAAGCTAAATAAAAAATGTGAATTAAAATAACAATGTTCGTGCATTTTTAATTCGTTTATCGTGTATCTATTCGTCTCTATAATCTGTGACAATCAAGTGACATGTGTCAAATGTCAGTTTGAAAAATGGCGCCAATTTTGACGTTTTTAGATTTAGTGAAACAACGAATATTTAAATTTAAATACTTATTATATCGGCCATTTATATTATGTACTACAGTTGTGTACGCAACAATTCAGTCATATTATAAGATTTATGAGTATAGTTATTTTAGGCTAACTACCATGGAAAATACCCATATACATAATATTTTATCTATATTTGTGATAATCATCCGTCCTCTATTTATAAGTTTAGAAATAATTAATGGAAGGTTGCCTTACATTACGTAATAAATTAGATTTAGAAATAGTCATTTTATTGGATATAATGCAGTTAATGTGATTTTAATATATACAAGGAGTTTGGATTTTTAAAGTGATTTTTTTCTGTAACTTTTTAATTTATAAACTGCCATGACCCAGGCTAGGTGGAGGGATTTTAATGGTTTATGGTCATTTGAAAATCATGCTCTATTGTTTATGGAAAGTGGAATTTATTAAAACAAATGGTCATTCATTGTGTTATTTTATTTTAAACTTTAAAATTTTTATCAAATTGAATGATTATAAAATGTTTGAACAAATTAAACACATTTTTTGAACCATTCATTGTAATTTCTTAACAAATTACATTGAAATATTAAAAATTCCACTTTTCAGAGTGTCATTTCAAATTGCCAACATAACACGAATGCCATAGTTTTTTCTTGTATTTTAGTTAAAAAAATACACAAGTATCATACATTTAGAAATTAAAGACTTGTTAAAATCACAGTTTCGCGGCTAACCGCGCGGTTAGCCGCTTTCCCATTTTAATACGCAACCGCTTATGATTGTACGCACTAATCATAAAAGCGGTTATGCATGTTAAAATGGGAAAGCGGCTAACCGCGCGGTTAGCCGCCCCCGCGGTTAACCGCTAGTGCGTAAGGGCACTTAGGCGACGATTTTGGTGTATTTGAATCTAACAAAAGAAGTTTCACTTCTGATACGTGTGCTCAGCACACACACTCTTTTTTTCTTTATTTTTTTAACTCTTTAATTTCTAAACGGTTGCCATACCTACGTAAATATTAAGATTTTTTGCAATAGCAACATTATTTCCGTCCATTAGGTGCTATTGCTTTTTCGCTTTAGCTTATAGACAACGAATTGATGTGTGTTTCATACTTACTCCATTGTTGTACTAATATTATAATTTTTATTTTTTTTAATAGCAATGGGGTTCTGGAACCACATCGCTGTTATGTACGAATTTTTTAACAAATATACTGACTTTAAACGATTTGGGTTTTTATTTCATCTTCCTATTTTTAATATATTATATTAATGATTAATATATTGAAAAGTTAATGCATGCATTTTTGTATCAAATGGTTGATTGTCCTAGTTCTCATCTGAAACGGCTGAACCGATTTTGATACAAATTCTAGAAATCATATTTTCAAATATAATTTTCACTGTCACACATTTAAATGCAAGTTACATAAATATTATTTCAATACATACCTACCTACTTAACACTTATAACTAAAATTCTTACAACAGGAAAATATTATCTGATTGTATTTATCGCTTAAATTCATTCAAAACATTAAATCAAACATTACATGATATAAGATTTATTAAAAAACATGTCTATAGGTATCATCATATTATTATAATAATTTTTATAATATTGCAACAACTTTGTCATGACAATATAACAGAACATTTACATTACATTAATAAAAACATAAAAAGGTTAAAAATATTTTATCAAATTTCACTGTAATCTCAAATAAATCTGATAATACAGAAACTGATTGAATTTATTATCGTCTAAAGTCCCCAAATGATAAATAATCATTTGGAAAATATTATATACTCTGTCACTTATTATGCAAGACTGTGCAATTCAATTCATTTATCTTAAAATATTGTAAAGAAAATTACCTAAAGAACTTTCACTTAAGAATAATTCTAAATTTAGTGAATATCTTATTAATATTAATAATTATTTTAATCTCCATATAACGCATAATGACCACATTGTCATGTCATATCATTTAATTAGTCGATAAAGAAATAATCTAAATCATGTATAAATGATAAGTACACGCATGTATTGACCGAAATAATTTCATTTCTAAAATGTGGCTCTTAGTGTTAGCGTTCTTTGTACTTCTCTTCTATTACTATGGTACAAAAAATCACGACTATTGGAAAAAGAGAGGCGTAAAGTACGATGAACCGATCATTTTCTTCGGCAGCAACCTCAGCCATATCATCAAGAAACACAGCCTGTCCGAGAGGTTCTATGAACTCCACAACCAATACCCTGATGAGAAATATGTCGGTTATTTCGAAGCGACCAACCCGGCCATACTCGTGAGAGACCCTGAATTGATCAGGGCTATTTTAGTGACTGACTTCAGATACTTTCACAGACGTGGTTTGAGCCCACATAAGCAAGATATAGAGCTTCTAATGCGTAATTTATTCACGGTAGATGGAGACGCGTGGAAACTACTCCGTCAGAGAATGACACCAGCGTTTTCAAGCGCCAAATTGAAAGCCATGTTCCCTCTAATTGTTGAACGTACTGCGAAGCTATCTGTTATAGCAGCGTCGTTCGCGGAAAAGGGGGAAGAGGTGGACGTCCGCAATCTAATAGCTCGTTATACGACAGACTTTATTGGAGCTTGCGGATTCGGTATCGACTCTAAAACGTTGGACGATGAAGAAAACGAATTCAGAAGTCTCGGAAAAAGAATCTTTATGATTACAACAAGAGATATTTTAGTACAACTGCTAAAACGCACGTTTCCAAACATAGATTTCTTCAAGCACTTAAATATCTTTGCGCCTGAGATTGAGAGGAAGACACTATCGCTGGTGCAGCAAATTATGAGTCAGAGAGATTACAAGCCGTCTGGAAGGAACGATTTTATCGATATGATGTTGGAACTGAGGCAAAAGGGGAAGATGGTAGGCGAGTCGGTGGACAAAAGAAACCCAGATGGTACACCAAAAATTGTCGAGTTAGAATTAGATGATCAGCTCATTGCTGCACAAGTATTTGTGTTCTTCGCGGCTGGATTCGAAACCTCGTCTTCGTCAAGCAGTTCCTTACTACATCTGCTCGCTTATCACCCTGATGAACAGGAGAAAGTGCAGAAAGAAATTGACGAAGTTATGGCCAAGTACGATGGAAAATTGTGCTACGATGCTGTTAAGGATATGAAGTATTTGGAAATGGCTTTCAAGTAAGTAACTAATTCATTGATAATAATAACAACTTTATTGACATTATTGATGTATTTAGATAGGTTTCTAGAAGCATTGCCTTTCTCGAAGGATTCGGACCTTAAGTTACAGATCGGGCTTGCTAATTTTTTCTCATTTTCGCGATTGACCTTAATTTTATACACAGAAATATAGCATTATTCAACCTATGATGTCTAGGATGATGATGAGGCTTGTAGCCATAGTGGAAATAAATATGTGCCCATATTCAATCAAACCATAGCCAAGTGCCATGGCAAAAATAAACTACATGATATTAAAGGAACAGAAAATATTGTATGCTGTTACCATAGACCAATAAAAACTTTCTTTCTATAAATAAAATATAAACAACTAAGTTTCTATATAGCTTAAATCCCACATTATTCATCTACATATCAATTATTGGTATATATTAAAACTGTAAACAATTCCAACAGAGAAAGCATGCGCGTCATGCCACCCGTTGGCTTCCTAGTCAGGAAGACAGCAGGCAACTACACCTTCCCTGGAACAAACCTCACTCTAGAAGACAGAACTGGTGTGGTCATCTCCACGCAAGCGTTATATGATGACGAGAAATATTTCGAAGACCCGAAGTCCTTCAAGCCTATGAGATTCCATCCTGATAATAAGTTTAGGCGAGATCTGTTCCTGCCGTTTGGAGATGGACCAAGGGCTTGTATTGGTGAATTTTTTGAGCTTGTATTAAATACAAACGATTTTGTTTAAATTTGATTATTTATTGGTTTGAATTAGACGAACTTTGGTGTCAAAAATATGGCAATTTTTACATCCTATTCTTTGATGAATTGCAGATGTAAGCGTCCGATAAAATAAAATAAATTGATGGTGTAATGCTTTATGGAAGTAAATCATCATCGTGTCGTATGTAGGCACACAATGTGGGTGAAATGGCGGGTATTAGCTACTGTAACAGTGTAGAGAAGAACGTACATTTTTACATTGCCAACAAATTCTTCATTTACTTCTAGATACTACAGATATTGTACAGTTGGTATACCCACTAAGTAACTTTGAAATCAAATCATTTAAAAGCTATATTAATACTAAATCCTCAGGTGAACGTCTCGGCATCATGCAAGCGCTGGCCGGAGTCGCAGCATTACTCCATGAGTTTTCAGTAGCACCTTCAAAAAGCAGCAAACGATACCCTGACATCGATCCGACATCTACTATCATACAGAATGTACTTGGTGGTCTACCTTTGCTACTTGTTAAGAGAAAAAAGTAGAAAAGATTAGACTTAGTGCTTAAAATAGTATATATAGCTTAGTGTTAAAATAGTATAAGTTCTCTTTAAATTATGCTAAATACGTAATGTTACCCAACATATTTAAAATATAGTTAAGATTAATGTCAAATTTAACAATAACAATAACGGGGAGTATTACAGTGACTGCAAAATGTGTTGACCAGCGTATTTTTAACATAGTTTAAATTTTTCAACAATATTTTGAGTATCGTTACGCTTTTCAGTCGCTTGAAAAACTTGCTAACTTGTATATTCGTTGCTATATTCATCCAAAAATGTATGGCACTATTTTTCCAGTGATCAAAAATACGACAATTATTAGCAGAATTATTATAATTTGAAATAAGTATTATATTTTTTTAAATTTTGTATAAATTATTAAGCAACCATAGTAATATTAAGTAGAATGTATTATGTATTATGATTATGTAAGAAATAAATAATTTACATTATTACGTTTTTTATTGCGTTATCACTATTTTTCAACCTAATTACCTTCCTTTTAATAATCGAAGCTATACACATATTTTCATATTTTGAGTCATTTTTTACTTATCTTTTATTGTTATCATTGACAGATGTGTAACGTTTATCACTATCGAATAATAATCACATAGTATAAAACAAAGTCGCTTTCTCTGTCCCTATGTCCCTTTGTATCTTTCAAACTACGCAACGGATTTTGATGCGGTTTTTTTTAATAGATAGAGTGATTCAAGAGGAAGGTTTTAGTATATAATTTATTAGGTTTTAGACAAATTTTGATGTAATTTAGCATGGAAATAGTAAGTTTTTGAGTAATAGGAGAAGTATATGAGAGATAGTTAAGATTATTAGGATTTAGAGGCAAATGAATCCGCCAGCCAACATAAACAATTTATTTTATTTTAGGGCCGATTTTTCAATGCTTGGATAAAACTTATTCGTCGAATAATGTATAAAATTACCATTTTAAAAACGTATTCTAATTGCCCGTATTTGACAGTTTACGTGACATTTTAATATTATCGTGTAATACTTTATTGGACGGATAAGTTTTATCCAAGCATTGAAAAATCGGCCCTTATTCAACTAAATTATACCTATATTTCTAAAGTCTAGTCTAGACCACTATCTAGTATAATGAATTTTATAAACGAAACGAAACTACATTCAAATTTTAGTTAGATACTGTTTAGGATACGGTGTTGACAATCATTCTGTTTTTAACAAAAAATTAGGCATTTTTATCTGATAATAATAATGTGATTATTTTCAGCTGGCGTTTAATAATATGATGTGACGCAATACTGAAATTATCTAGTTTATTAGGTACGAAAAATATTAATTGTTAACTGATTGCCTGGTAACCGAATTATTTATTTAATTATCTATATTAATATTATAAAACTGAAGAGTTTGTTTGTTTGTTGAACGCGCTAATCTCAGGAACTAGTGGTCCGATTTAAAAAATTCTTTCGGTGTTAGATAGCCCTAAAGGAAGCCCGAGGAAGGCTATAGGCTATATATCTGTGGCATCTGGGAGAAACCTGTTAACTCCATTTTTGGCAAAATTTTGTTAGATACATGTTTGATAAGTACAGAAAGCGCAGATTTTTTTGATCCAGGCGTGATATCTCTACGACCACGGGAAGCAGGTGAAAAAAATGGTACACTCCTGTTAAATCCAAGATTTTTTGCTACAATCAAGATATATTATAATTATCATTAATATATCATAGTAACTTTTGATGCCAAACCTGTTATCTAATATAACAAGTACATAAATGTTAATTCCAAGCTTTATGCCTATGGATTAAAACTTGTTAAGTCCCAGTTACCGCGTATGTACCAAAAACATGAGATACCTACATGTTAATTATTGAAACTTATCAGATTTGGATTTATATTTCCAATTTGGTACATATAACGGTGACTACTAAATAACAAAAATACAGTGTTATTTTAATGTAAATATCTATTTATTTTCATTAATATTAATTATATTTTCAAAATAACCACTTTTAGCTTTAATACTACAAAGGCTAACGTTTCCTGAAGTTTTCGACGATTTTCCGTAGCTCCTCTTCAGATATTTTGTTCCACTCACGAGTAAGTGTTCCAGCCTTCAGCGCGTCTACACTTCTGCGTGAAGTTGCACAGGCCCTCGCCTCTAGAATTGACCATACGCTATAATCCATTTCATTAAGGTCTAATGAATAATTATAGAGGGCGTTCCTTGGAACTTATGAACTCTGGGAAATGGTCCATACACCACTGCTTCACATTTGAGGCCCTGTGAGATGGAGCAGAGTCCTGTTGAAAAGTCCACGGTTGGTCGCCAAAGTGCTGCTGGCTCCAACGAAGATCTACACTCTCCAAAATATCGCGTCGAGTATATTTCTTGATTCATTTTCACGAAACGAATTTTTTACGAAAACGAGAGGAGGTTTTCCTGTTGAGCAAATGCCACGGCAAACCATGACTGCATCAGGTTTTTACCGATGGGGGATAATTGATGTGGCTCCAGGGCGACTAGAAGAGTAAACTCTATCGTTTTGGAGGGTATGAGACTGTTCAATCGGAAAAATTTCTTCATCTGTGAAAAAAATATTTTTCCACGCTCCACCAGCGGAGCGCGCTTTCAGTAAGCGACATCTTTCAAGGCGTATTTTTTTATCTTTATCATCCAAATCGCTGCGCTTTTCGCAGCTTGTATGCTGTTAACTTGAGCTCATTTTTAACAACTCGTTGCAACGTTGAATACAACGTTACACCTAAATTTCAAGCCATTTTTATAACCTTGGCTTGTGGATTGCGGGTCAATCTTTATTTGACGATATGTCGAAGCCTAGGCATCCTCACAATTCTTTTTCTGCCTCTTCCCGGAAGATCACCAAGATGGCCAAGCTCATCGTAGCGTTTAATAGCAGAAGAAACTAACTGCCGACTGATACCGAGAAGTCGCAGTATCTCGCACTGCCGCTTACCAGCCTCATATAAGGATATTATTGCAAACAATTACTATTTCTAATTTATTCTATTCGTATTCACAAATAACTTTAAGTTGGCGCCAAATAATGAAAATAATTATTAAAAAATAAAAGCAACGCAGCAAGTCCCATTTTTTAAATTTATTATTTTCAAATTTGTCAACGTAATTTAGAACCACCCTGTATATTACCTGTTATCTTTTGTATTGCATTGGCTCAAAAATCTACCCTCAAAGAAATCCACCACATGTTTCTCGTGCCAGGTCACACTCATTTAGAGTGTGACGGTGATCATGCGTTGATAGAAAGATTTGTTAAAGAGTACAACCCGAATATTGCAGTTCCTCAGGATTGGGTGAATGTTATAAAAATGACAAGCAAAAATTTCTCGGTGAAATTTATGACACAAACCGAATTTTACGGTTTTTTCGAAACTACTGACTAAGAATTTTGTCAAAAAAAATATTGACACTTCAAAACAATATTTTGCTTGGAATAGTATTTTCTGGCTAAAATTTGAATAAAAATCAGAGGAAGTAAGTTTTAAGTATTCATTGGAGAAATCAGAGCCTTTTAGGACATTTTCAATGAAAAGAAGAGGAAGGCAAAGTATTTGTTTAGAAACATTACGCCCTGAAGTTATTAATATGTCGGAGGATTGGCGATTGAAACCAAAAAGTTTAAAGATTTAATGGATCTTATGCAATTCATTGATCCAGTTTATCGCGATTTCTATTCTAATTTAAACCAATCAGCTTCTGTTTTGGAAAACTACTCAGATAGCGAAGAAGATTATGATTAGTATCCAAATGAGTGATTCTTTTGTTTTGGTATTTATTTGATATGTGCCTTTATTTAAATTTTTCGTTGCATGTACACTCCTGTTAAGTCCATACTTTTATTAAAATTAGCCATAACAGTGATTCCATTGTGAAATTAACTTATAAATAAAGAAATGTAACAAAAATAACGTAAAATTGTTTTAATTAAATGAATAGCAATGAAATAATCATTATTTTTATTTTGCTCATTTTGAGATAAGTCCATTCCACTGCCATATTTTTTTTTTTGGTTAAAATCTGATAAGTCACATTATTCGCTAAACTACTGCGTCAATTTTGTAAACTTTACAAGCAAAAAAAGGGTTAATATATGATATTTCATTATAATATGATATAATTCATTTATATTTTATATCCGATTTTTAGCAGCCAATAATATGTTAAATTGCTTCTCCTGAAAATTTAACTTTTTGGAGTTAACAGGTGTCTCCCAGATACCACAGATATCATATCACGATAAGACCAACAGGAGCGGAGCAATGCGGTTGAAACCGCGCGGAACAGCTAGTAATATATTATTATAAAATTGAATCGCAAAAATGATGAGCGCATAACTCGAAAACGGCTGAACCGATTTCGATATTTTTTATAACATTCCTTGAAGTTTGATAATGTAACCCTACTAGTCCCGCTATCCTGTCAATATTATAATTGCGATATTATGTTTGTAAGAACATACTACATAGTACCTATAAAACAAAGTCGTTTTCTCTGTCCCTATTTCCCTATGTCCCTTTGTATGCTTAAATCTTTAAAACTTACCAACGGATTTTGATGCGGTTTTTTTTAATAGATAGAGCGATTGAAGAGGAAGGTTTTAGTATATAATTTATAAGGTTTAAAGCGGGGGTAAGCTAGTACCTATTACTATAAGCAAAACAGCAGATCGGATCTATATGAATTTTGGTACACACAGATTATAAATTTATAAAGAATAGAAAAAATTCGATCACGAGGCGGGACTCGAACCCGCATCCTTCGCGCCATTCCGGGGCGGATGTCTAACCAACTCAGCCACTCGTGACCCTAAATATTATAATTGCGATATTAGGGTCATTATTTAGGGTCACGAGTGGCTGAGTTGGTTAGACATCCGCCCCGGAATGGCGCGAAGGATGCGGGTTCGAGTCCCGCCTCGTGATCGAATTTTTTCTATTCTTTATAAATTTATATTTATAAAGCATTTGAATGCCATAAAAACCAAAAATATAAACACACAGATTATCTGGAATATCACATTGGCTATTTTTCATCAGTCTAAGTACTTACGTATTTTTTAAGTTAAACGATTTAGCATTTTTGGGTTTTAGTTTAGTATATTATTGATGTGGAACTTCTTTATCGGGGTTGGAAAAAAATTTAGTGTAACATTTTTTCGTTACGCGTGACATTTTTCCCTTACGCGCCATCTTTTTTCTTATCCCTACCACGCGTGATTCGACGTATTTCTGTAATATTGTATATGTATAGTAAATTATTTTTTGAAAAATAAGGTCATAAAGAAGTTTCACTTCTTACGTGTGTACACTAGTAAACGCAAACATTTTTTTTTCCATCCCAACTAATATGCGTAACTGATAGTGTAATCGTCTATTTTTATATCTGTCTCTTCTTCACGCCTCAACCATTTAACCGATTTGTATGAAATTTGGTAAGAACATAGTTTGAGACCTGAAAAAGGAAATAGGATAGGTTTTATCGAGGAAATCTCACGGGAACGGGAACTATGCGGGTTTTTCTTTGAAAACGCGGGTGGAAAGGACAAGAAAACAACAAAATACAAAAAAACATGTTTTATTAACATTTAAAAAACAATAATATACAGTATGTACTTAGTACTTACATTATATGCGGTACACAAGTACCTATCACTTAATACAAACTACATCTATTTATACACAGCAATTCTTATATTATACCCGTAGAGTATTCTTAATTTTTAGAACTAAAAATCATGATATTATGAAATTTTTTGGTGATTTTTACATGAATAATGGTTTTTTTTTGTTTTTTTATCTTTAAATTTAAAAAGAATATAGTCAAATATAAGTAGGTACTTTTATATAAAAAATCAACCCCAAAAATTATAAAATAGGGAAATTTTACCCTTTTTTTTAATTTTTCACATTTACTAGTAATATTTGTACCTTATTTACCCTTAAGGACAAAAATTTGACTATATTTTAAAAAATAATACTGTTAGAATATTAATTATACATTTTATACTCGTTTTAATAACCTATTCAGATCTTATGAGCAGTATTATAATTTTAATCTATACTAATATTATAAAGCTGAAGAGTTTGTTTGTTTGAACGCGCTAATCTCAGAAACTACTAAGTAGTCCGATTTGAAAAATTATTTCGGTGTTAGATAGCCCATTTATCGAGGAAGGCTATAGGCAATATATCATCACGCTAAGACCAAAAGAAGTTGAGCACTGCGGGTAAAACCGCGAGGCACAGCTAGTATTTTATATATGCACATTTTTTAATGGTAAAGGAATGTATAACCAGAAAAAAACATTCTTACTAATACCCGTAGTATCACTACATAGTATAAAAAAAGTCACTTTCTCTGTCCCTATGTAACTTTGTATGCTTAAATCTTTCAAACTACGCAACGGATTTTGATGAGATTTTTTTTAATAGATAGATTCATGAGGAAGGTTTTAGTATATAATTTATTAGGTTTAAGTCAAAGCGGGCGAAGCCGCGGGCGGTAAGCTAGTATTATATAATATCTAATATCTTAAAAACTAACTTACATATTATAAAGCATGCATAAAATTATTTTTAATAACATTACTTTTTTAAACCAAGTAAAATAAAAAATATTTATACATAAAGTACCTTATTTTAATAACTTTTAGATACAAATAACAACCAACATTTAGATTTTTTTACTTAACCACCTATCTTATACTTATTTATAATATAAATCCTATTGAAAGGTTGCCTGGCAGAGATCGCTTAAAAGCGCTATGGTCGCCTTTTTAAGATTCTTTCTTTTTTACTGTGTGTGTTAAAAGTATTGTAAAATTTTTAGTCACCACTTATATACTAAAAAGAGATCAAAAATACTTTTAGTATTTCAAAATTTTAACGGATTTTGACCGTGTTTCTAAACCGTTAAATATATATTTATATAACAGTTACATTAAAATATATTCACTTATGTTCATGATACGTCAAAAATCGTATTTTTGATTTTTAAAAAGTCAGAAAAATCACAGATAGACATCTATAATAGTTAAAAAATATACTATTTATCAACTTAGGGCTGATTTTTCAATCCTTGGTTAAAACTTATTCATCGAATAAAGTATTAAACTACCATTCCAAAAATGTATTCTAATTGTCCGTATTTGACAGTTTACAGGTAACATTTTAATATGTTCGTGTAATACTTTATTGGACGGATAAATTTTAACAAAGGATTGAAAAAACCGGCCCTTAATAATATAAAGTACTTAATTATAAGAACAACTAGACTTAAAATTATTTAAAATTGTCCGACGCAAAACTCTACTTTTTCGTTTTAGGCATAGTTTTATAAAGAGATATTTGACTTTGAACATTACTATCACGAAATAAGGTGTTAATTTCAATGAATGCTTTGTACAACGTTGTTCAGACATTTTTTTGACTATTTTTAAATGCTAACAATATGTATAAAAACAATTTTTTTATAAAATTATAATTGTTTTATAGCAAATCAATATAATATACTTACATCTTAGATATTAAATATTTAAAGATTTTTTTTATCGTGCAAAACTTAACCATTTTTAACACAGCAGTTTTGACTGTGCGTTGACTAGTCAGTTCCTTCTTAAATAGAAGATTAGTTTAACTAAAATTTACTTTAATAAAAAACTAATTAACTTGCTTTTTAAAATTAAACAGCCTAATAATTAACAGGAACAGTCTTAGTATATTTTGAACATTTGTTACGAAAAGTAAAAACATGTCTGTAGTGCACACGTGTCCGAAGTGAAACTTCTTACCAAGATTCAAATATACCAAAATCCTCGCCTTACTCCATGACGTGACGGTATTGCCATAACGCGTTGAAATACTCTTACACGCCAAAAGAAGTTTCACTTCAAAAAATTACCATAAAACTAATCACTTTCAAATTGTCAGAACCAAAAGGAAAATTGGCATAAAATCATCAAAATCGTTTCATCCATTCGCAAGTTCTAAGCTTTCAAACAAAACAAAAAAATCTTTAAAATCCAAACAAAAACTAACAAACAATTTTTCTTAAAATCCTCCTTTTTTAAAGTCGGTTTACGAGTTTAATCCAAAACAAATCTCATCGATACCAGCAAATAATCTAAAACCATTATCACTTATAAATTTAAAAGAACACCAATCCAACATAACAATAATATTCAATTCCCCTTCTTTATATATTTTATCAACGACCCGCCATTTTGTCGTATCCAAATGCCGATAATACTTATTTAAACACGCAAAAACATCAAAATTTTCATCAAAAATATTCATTTTCAACGTCATTACGAACGTTTCACAATTATTGTATGAAATAACTCGATAATCTTGTAATAAATCGATTATCCATATATATGTTTCGTAGTTAAAACAGCTATATAGTAAGCTGTCATTTTTTATCCCGTGACACTTGAGCGCGGGAAAAAATTGTTTTTTTTCTTTTATGGAATTCCAAATTTGAATTTGAATGTTTTTCGCGGTTTCTTCTCGCATTGGTGTATTTATTTCTTTGAAAATTCTTATATTTATAATCTCTTTTAGTTTGCAGTTGGACATTTTTTGGCAAACACTCATGTTTTCCATTAATTTGGTTATTTCATCGTCAATTTTTTTACATATGGCTGTATCTAATACTGATTTTGTGCCATTTTCATTTACTTTTTCTACTTTTTCATCATTAGTATTGCCATTTACATAATTTTCCTTTTCTTTTTCCACTTTTTTCTTAAAAGTGTTGCCATCTACATTATTCTCTACTACTTTTCCATCATAAGAGTTGCTATCTACATTATTTTCTTCTACTTTCACAATTTTTTCCTCATCAGTATCTACATTATTTTCTTTTCCTTTTTCTACTTTTCCATCATTAGTGTTACCATCTACATCAAATCCAAAAACGAAAAGACCATCACCTTTTTTGTCTTTCGAAAAGTTTAGGCACAATTTATTGTTGTCTTTTATTTCAAAGTTGCCGGATGCTTCAGTTTTTGTCTTTTTTGACTCAATAGTGTTGCTAGAAGCTTTAGTTTTTGATTCCTTTGACTCATTAGGGTTGCCAGATGCATTATCTTCAAAGTTGACAGATGCTTCAGTTTTTGTCTCTTTTGACTCAATAGTGTTGCTAGAAGCTTTAGTTTTTGATTCCTTTGACTCATAAGGGTTGCCAGATGCATTATTTTTGATGTTGCTAGGTGCTTGAGTTTTTATTTCTTTTGAAACAATGGTATTGCCAGATGAATTGCTTATACTATGTTCAGGACGGTAGACTTTGCTAAATCCAAATGACCTGGAAGAAACATAAGTATTAAAACAAAATATATAAAACTATCTAATCCTTCCTACTAATATGAATGCGTAAGTTTGTGAGGATGAGTGTGTGTGTTTGTTACTCTTTCACGCAAACACTACTGAACCGATTACAATGAAATTTAGCACACATATAGAGGGTAACTTGGATTAACACATAGGATAGGTTTTATCCCGGAAATCCCACGGGAACGGGAACTATGCGGGTTTTTCGTTGCGGGCGAAAAGCTGAACATATTTATGAATTTACATAGCATATCGAAACATTTTGCAAAATAACTATATAAAAAAAATTGTGCGTGTACTAGTGTACACACGTAAGAAGTGAAACTTCTTTATGACCTTATTTTTCAAAAAATAATTAACTATATGCAACTTTACAGAAATACGTCGAATCACGCGTGGTAGGGATAAGAAAAAGATGGCGTGTAACGGAAAAATGTCACGCGTAACGAAAAAAATGTTACACTAAATTTATTTCCAACCCCGATAAAGAAGTTTCACTTCAAAATTTGACACAATAACAATCTTTTTTACAAGTCGGTTAAAACACAAAATGTACTCACTTCATTCCCTCACACCAATATATTAAATAGGCATTTCCTATATATTTGAACAATTCGTTCCACACAAAACATTCGACTCTACTTTTCAACGTAGCTTTCCTCTGATTGATAAAAAGGGTCAACTGTTTCACAAAACTCATACAACTTAAGTTGAAATTCATCGAAATCGTCACATCCGTTCTGTCGCTTTTCAGAAAGTGTAGACACATTTTCATTACGAACAATCTATCTTTTTGTGTATTTATCGTTTTTGGTGTTATTTCTTCCCTTTCCGTTTCCGTTAATAACGGAACTATATCTTTTATATTTAATAAATCGTTTTCATTATTATTCGGATCTATTGTGTTTATGTATTCGGCCATTTTGTTTTTAACTTCGTTATCTGATAATACTTTGACTTTCGTTATTTGTGAATCTTTTATATTTTCGTTTGAATCTTTTTCTTCAACATCATCTGATATAGAGTGAGATTTTTCTTCGATTTTCTCAATCCGTAATTGCCTGTTAAAATAAAATATTTTATTATATAATAAGAGTCTAATTTTTATATTTCAAACTAATATGATAAAGACGAATTTTGATTTTTTTTTATTTCATGTTACTGAAAAACTACTTGATTTATTTAAAAAGTAGCATAGTTTAAACTCATGTATGGATATTTTATTATACAGATACAGAGATTATAATAATGTCTTTACGGTTTATTATTAGGTATTTAGGTTGTATCTGTATATTGTGCTTTTATTTTGATGTAAGAAATAAGTCAAAAATATCGTAAAATATGTCAACAAACTTTTTTTTTTCAACTCTTACAAAATCGTCATAGGAAATAATAATAACTTGAAAAAAAATAAAATGAGATTTATTTATTTGACATATTTTAAAACAAGCTCTATTTCTAAAGTCTTAATTAAATGTATTTATGAATTTAAAGAGATGAGATGAGATGGGTTGATATGATATTATATGAGATGAGATGAGATGGGTTGATATGATATTATATAATATGCGATGAGATGAGATAAGATGAAACGAAACCAAATCAAATCAAAATTTAAAAACTCACTTTTTCTTAACCTCAACGTAGAACTTCATTTTCGGGTTATCTTTCAGCACGTCCAAAATACACTCAATCAAAGCCGATTCATCCTTTCCCGGTAACCCGGGATCGTTCCGTGTATTCAACGCGCGATTAACCGAATTCACATATTGTTTGTCCTTTTTACTCAATTGCGTTTTCACTTGCGAGAAAGAGACGGGTGTATCGTTGTTGAGTGCTACTAATATGGCTTGTAAAATTTCACGTCGTATTGGATTCGATTGTTTCTTCTTTTTCTCTTGTACGTGCCCAAGGCCCGCGTTTTTTACCTGTAAAAAAATGAAATAACTATTTGCAATTTATTGTATTAATAAAACAACTATTATGGGCCCTCTACACAATGGGTAGCTTTGGGCAATCAGTGTAGACCTAAATATCTATGACTAGCGGTCCGCCCCAGCTTCACCCGTGGTACATATTTCGCAATAAAAGGTAGCCTATGTTCTTTCTCAGGGTCTAAAGATTGTCTGTGCCAAATTCCATCAAAATCGGTCCAGTAGTTTATGCGTGATAACCATACATACATACATAAATACAAACCTTTCCTCTTTATAATATTAGTATAGACTTATTGTTCTGTTTCCCGTTTCAGTTTTAGTCTGTATTTATAATTTTATAGTGTACTAGCTTTCCACCCGCGGCTTCTCCTGCGTTTTGAAAGAAAACTATCCTATGTGTTAATCCAATTTACCCTAAATTTCATTGTAATCGGTTCAGTAGTATTTGCGTGAAAGAGTAACAAACACACACACAAACTTTCACATTTATAATATTAGTAGGAGAAAGTAGAAACATACCAAATGTATATCAGGCATGATCGGTTCAGTGATCCCCCCCTCCCTCGCACCGAGCGCACCCCCCTTCCAACCCATGGACTTCATCATTCTGTAAAAAATACATTTTTCAGGACAATTTCAGGACAATTTTCACACACGGCACGATCCGATCCCAAACTAAGCTTTCGCTTGTGTTATGGAAACCAGATGGCTGATAAACATACATATATATAATTTTAAATAAATACTTATATAGATAATTAACACCCAGACACAGAGCAAACATCTATGTTCATCACACAAATATTAGCCCCGGATGGGAATCGAACCCGCGACCTCTAGCTTGGAAGGCAGGGTCACTACCAACCAAGCCAACCGGTCAGTCATTAAAATATATTACTAGCTGTGCTCCGCGGTATTACCCGCATTGCTCCGCTCCTGTTGGTCATAGCGTGATGATATATAGCCTAGCCTTCCTCGATAAATGAGCTATCTAACACCGAAAGAATTTTTCAAATCGGACCAGTAGTTCCTGAGATTAGCGCGTTCAAACAAACTCTTCAGCTTTATAATATAGATGATCATTAATCAGTTTCATTTCTACCATAGTAAAAAGGTAGAAAAAGGAGCGTGTGTCAGACGTGAAACATCTTTGGCTAGATTCAAAGATACCAAAATCGTCGCTTCACTCCATGACGTGACGGTATTGTCTTGACGCGACCTTGAAATTTTAGTATCAACGCGCATAAAGAAGTTTCACTTCAAAATAACTAACCTGATAGCTATATCACTTTCTACTGGTGTTGTCAATCCTTCCATCAATTTCACTTTTACTTTGGGCATGTTTTTTACATCCATTTTGTCTATGGCCGATGCTTTTGGTTTCTCTTTGGTCGTGTTGTTTATGGTTGGTTTACTGAAAAAGTAAAATAAATAGCTTATTTCAAGCAAAAATAAATAGGTAATTCAAAATTTATAGGTGCATTTATAGGTAGGATTTTTCAATCCTTGGTTAAAACTTATTCGTCGAATAATGTATAAAACTACCATTTTAAAAACGTATTCTAATTGCCCGTATTTGACAGTTTACGTGACATTTTAATATTATCGTGTAATACTTTATTGGACGGATAAGTTTTAACCAAGCATTGAAAAATCGGCCCTAAGTAATATAACTAAAAATTCAAAGTAAATTAAATCACAAATTGAAATTTAAATAATTTGTACATGACCAATGCTTCAGGATTGTCTTTGATCGCCTTGTTTATGGTCACTGATAAAAACGGAAAATTAAATATTTCTAATGATATAATAGAAAAATTTATATATAATCGTAAACCTAACTAAAATTATAAATGCGAAAGTAACTCTGTCTTTTTTTCACGCCTCGACCACTGAACCGATTTGGATGAAATTTGGTACAGAAATAGCTCGAGACCTGAGGAAGGACAAAGGATAGGTTTTTCTATTAATTTTAGAAACTTACCTTAAATTAGTATTTTCCACGGGTTTATTTATTTTCATATCCACCTCACTTTTTGAGATTTTAACTTCAATTGGCTTATCTGAGGTCTTTGCTTTTTTCTCTCTGTAATTCGGATAAATACAATTATATAAAATTTCATACTTTACCTGAATATCAAAGTTTTTTTAAGTGAAACTTCTTTAAAAGCATTGAGAGTAAAATTTCAAGATGGCAATACCGTCACGTCATGGAGTAAGGCGACGATTTTGGTATCTTCGAATCTTGCCAAAAAAGTTTCACTTCTGACACGTGTGCTCGGCACACACGCTCTTTTCAATATATTTATTATTTACTACTAGCTGTTGCCCGCGGTTTCACCCGCGTGGCTCCGCTCCTGTTGGTCTTAGCGTGATAATATAATATAGCCTATATTACTCGTGGATAATGTAGCTTTTGAATGGTGAAAGAATTTTTAAAATCGGTCCAGTAGTTTATGAGCCTATTCATTACAATCAAACAAACAAACAAAGTTTTATAATATTAGTGTAGATAACATATTAAAACTTGACTTACTCAATCCCAGGGTCTTCAACTTTTTTTAATAAATCATTTTTCTTGATCAAATTATTGGTTTTTGGTGGTATATGTTTATTCTCTTTTATGAGAGTTTCGAATGATTTCTCCTCTACTGGTTTTGTAGGTTTTACTATGGCAGGTATTTTAGCTTCTGTTTTCTTTTCACAACTGTAAAAAAATATTACTTTTTAAACGACTTCAAAAGGAGCAGGTTCTCAATTCGGTCGGTATATATTTTTTTAAGTTCACATTATTAGTGAATGTTACATATTATTTTAAAACTCACGCTAATAATATTTTTACTATAACCCTCGACCTTTTTAATAAAATTAATGTTTCTCTAAAAATCGGGAATTTCTGGACGGCATTGACTAATTTTAAATAAAAAAATTAAACAAAAAAATTACTACATAGTATAAAACAAAGTCGCTGTCGCTGTCTGTCCCTATGTATGCTTAAATCTTTAAAACTACGCAACGGATTTTGATGCGATTTTTTAACAGACAGTTTTTGCAACCTACCTTGCGTACCGTTGGATATAATATTAAGCGGCCGCCATCTTATCACATAAACACAGAGCTTGCAGCGCCTCTACCAACGATTAATGTAACTATTTTACGATATGATCAAATAATTTTGATCATTTCATGAAAAAACCGTGCGTTAATTGGCCATATCGTGAAACGATTTCTTATCATTGATCTGCCCAAACCACATCATGATGTGGCCAAACTAAATTGGCCATTTCACGATATGCGACCATTTCGTGAAATGGCCACTCATATCATGAAATGATCAAATCTACGATATGACCACGACATATATATAAAACTCAAAGGTGACTGATATAGTGATCTATCAACGCACAGCCCAAACCACTGGACGTATCGGGCTGAAATTTGGCATGCAGGTAGATGTTAGGACGTAGGCATCCGCTAAGAAAGGATTTCCCGAAATTCTTGCGGGAACGCGGAAAAACGGGGATGCACGTACAAAGTCGTGGGCGGAAGCTAGTCATATACTAAAACTTTCCTTGAGAATCACTAAATCTATTAAAAAAACCGCATCAAAATCTGTTACGTAAGGATATAGGGACAGATAAAGCGACTTTGTTTTATATGATGATGATGATGATGTAACGAAAGCAGTCGTAGTTTCAATCATAAAAATCGAAATAAAAATAAATAAAAGTGGTACAAGTGAATTGTGTTTCTTTAAAAAATCTAAACTATATAAAGTATTCCGTCAAGAGGCAACAATACAAAGTATAAATACTGTTTGTTTGTCTTGCTCAACCTCGAAAACAGCTGGACCGATTTAGCAAATTTTTTATATCAAATAAATAATACATTTAAAATAAAACTTACCCAGTATTACTAGATATAGGACTAACAGCTTTGGCACATTTATCTAAAGATTGTAACAATACATTATTAGGTATATTTAATATTTTTTTATCTACATTTTTCACTTTCTCTATGGCTCCTCTCTTGTCTGTTGGTGATTTGTCTATGCCTTTTGGTATAGCTAAAGTCTGTGGTATGTCTTTTTTTAATTCGTCACTAAAAATAATTGAATATTAGTATAAATGTGTAGTTTTAAACATTGAAATTTGAATATATTATATATTTTTTTGCATATTTGAACATACTAATATTATAAAGAGGAAAGGTTTGTATGTATGGTTTTCACGCATAAACTACTAAACCGATTATAATGAAAATTAGCACACATAAAGAGGGTAACTTGGATTAACACATAGGATAGGTTTTATCCCGGAAATCCCACGGGAATGGGAACTATGCGGGTTTTCCTTTGAAAACGTGGGCTAAGACGCGGGCGAAGACGCGGGCGAAGACGCGGCCGAAAAGCTAGTATTAGTATAAAATTTTGTTTAAAACCATTCTTGACAAAATTCTTGATACATTTTGAACTATTTATTGTATAAAAAAACCTCAAATACAATTTTATAAACATTAAGTTGAAATTAACAATATATAAATTTACTATATGAGACGTTTTTTTTTAAATAATCTTAATTAAAACAGCGCAAAATTAATCAATTTTTTTTTAATTAATTAAAAAATTTATTATTAAAAAAATACTTACAATAAATTCTCCAGTTTTCCCTTGACAGATAATGTTTCCATTTTCACAGATAATTCATTGTCATTACTTTTCTGTGCTTCTAAAGATTCTTTTATCTGTGCCGCTGTACTCGGCCTCGTACTTTCTTTTTTCTTTGCTGATTTTCTACAAAAACAGATAATATATTTAATTATATAATACAAAAAATATACCGGCCGAATTGATACCATCCTTCTTTTATTTGAAGTCGGTTAAAACGAGCACACGTGTCAGAAGTGAAACTTTTTTGGCAAGATTCAAAGATACCAAAATCGTCGCCTTACTCCATGATGTGACAGTCAAACTATATACTCACTTTCGTGATAAAAAAAAATATTTATAAAAAAACATTAAAAAAATAAACACTCACGTCTTTTTGACTTTCTTTTTTCCGAAATACGGCACCTTTTGGAACGACAATTGCCTGAAACAAAAATATATCGTTTTAGTCACATCTATACATATAATAAATCTGTAGAAGGGTCAATTCTGTACATTGAAAATATTGAAAAAATAAATAGCAGGGGGTGTTACTGGATCGATACCAAACCCAAATATGTGATTAAAAAAATTTTTGTCTGTCTGTCTGTCTGTATGTGAAGGCATCACGTGAAAACTAGCGGTTCGATTTCGATGAAACTTGGTATAATTATACCTTATTATCCTGGGCGTAAAATAGGATACTTTTTATCCTGGAAAAATACATAGAAAAAAATTAATCTTAATTTTTCAGTTTTATCCATAGACGTTGTTCCGTAGAACCGCGAACACACGTTGCGTATTATTATAGGCCTAGCCGTATTTGGGAATTGGGTCCAATAGATATTTATAAGATGTTATTGACAGAGGTACTCAAAATGGAGAAATAAACCATCCACGCGAAGACCGACATCCGCGCGGGCGGAGTCGCGGGCGGAAGCTAGTTTATTATAATTTTGTTAATTTTCCGACTAGTCGGATTCTGGACGACAGAACTTAATAATATCGAAGAGTATCGGGAGTGGTGCGCTAGACGCGTTCGGAATCGGACGTGATTAGTGCTAGCACAGTAAGGAATAACAATTCGCGTCACGCGCGGCTTTGCCGCTGCATGAACTTTTTATAATGAGTTGTAAAACACTCATTGTAAATGAGCTGTTGGCGTTCATTCAAAATGCCATCGATACAATGGACGAGGTTAGCATCATGCAAATCTGCAAAACTAACTTTAAGGAGGAGGAAATTAGCAGTGGCAAGGTGCTACTCTACCAAACGCTGGACAAGATTGCCACGATGCCGTCCCGCCGCAGGAACGGGGGTGAAAAATGCATACAGGATATCATCAGCCTATTGAAGGTGACTGATCCCGATGACGTGCCCGATTTCGTCGCAAAGGAGTTGCATAAACTTCCTCCGGTGGGATTTGACCACGTCGATGTTACGAGGCTCCTTAAGGACATCACATTCCTTAAGGCGAGTCTGGCCGAGGTACACACCAAGTTGGAGGCTTCAGAGAAGACCATCTCCGATTTACGAGTCGAGTTAGCGTCATATCGCGATGCGCATGCAATATGTAGGTCACCCGTGCCGTCATATGTGAATGCACGTCGCGGAGCTCAAAATGCATGCGTCGGCATTTTAACTGCTGATGTTGATGTGTCGCCGACCGCCGATGACCCGAGTGATGCCCCGCGCCCCACTCCCGTTACCTCTCCCCCGGAGAAGACATCGCATGTCACGTTGCCAGCTGCTCCTCAATGTGACTACGCCGCCGCAGCCTCAAAAATGACTGCGACCCCAAAATCATCAAAAGGAGTAAACGCACCCGTGCGGAAAAGTTTACCTTCAAAAACGAAGGACGTTGACGAGGATGGCTTCACAAAAGTCCAGAAGAAAAAGAAGTTGAATCGTCAGAACAAGTGCGGCACCGCAACGAAAGATCCAAACTTGCGGATGCGCGCAGAGGTGCCGACGACGCCGCTCTACGTGTCTCGTGTGCACTACTGTACCAAGACTGAAGATGTTGTCGAGTACTTGCATGCGAAGACAGGTTTGAGTCTGCGAGTGGAACGTCTGGAGTCTCGCCATAAAGTGAGCTTTAACTCCTTCGTGGTGAGAGTACCGACCGCCAAGCTGAGCGTCTACATGGACGAAGGGTTTTGGCCGCAGGGAGTTGTGTTTCGCCGCTTCCGCGGACGGATACCCGGCCCCCCGGAATCGCGTCACGAGCCGAAGGCATAGCGTGTATTAATTTAGTATTTAAGTAGTTTTAAGTTCATATGGGCCGTAGTTTTTAAGTTATATTAAGACCTTTAACTGTAACTACATTTGTTGCCTGAAATAAAGAAATAAATAAATAAATAAATAAATAAATAAATAAAATAAATATTATATAAGACGATAATTAAGACGATAATAATATTATATAAGACGAAGATAAGACCGCCTGTCGTGCTCTTTTATTAATTAATGTATTGTGTCCTTCTTTGTACTTTTCTCTGTGGTGCACAATAAAGTATTTTTGTTTGTTTGACTTTTTGTGCCGAGCACACGTGTCCGAAGTGAAACTTCTTTGGCAAGATCAATGATACCAGAATCGTCGCCATGACGTGACGATATCGCCATGCCGCGACCTTGAAATTTTACTCTCTAGAGAGCGCAGAAGTTTCACTTCTGACACGTATGCTCGGCACACATTTTAAACTACTACCAACCTTTTCGAAGTATCTTTATCTTGAGTAACAGGTGTTATTTCTAATGTATAAGTATCAGAATTTTCCACCACTGTACCAATCTTTTTCAGTAAGTCATTGCACATTGGTGAAAATAGTTCCTCTAAAGCCTTCCTGTTCTTCATAATGCCCAATAAATTCTGTAAGAAAGAAAAAAAGAAAAATTAGGTTAAGTGTGTGTCGGGCTCGTGACTATAAGGGTTCCGTACAATATGCTACTTTTTATTTAATGGCCCGTTTAAATGGCAATAATGTTGTATTCATGACATTTTAAAGGAGGTATATATTTTTGTTTTGAATTAATATGATATTATTGTTTCGCGCTATACCGACAAACGTTTTGCAGAGCCTTGTCAGAGTACCGAATTTGTCGGATTATAGGGTGCTTCCTAGAGATCCCCCTGTTATCTACACTAATATTATAAAGAGGAAAACTTTGTTTGTTTGTTTGATTGTAATGAATAAATAGGCTTATAAACTACTGTACCGAGTTTAAAAACTCTTTCACCATTCGAAAGTTACATTATCCACGAGTAATATAGGCTAGGTTTTATCCAAGAAATCCCACGGGTGCGGGAACTATGAGGGTTTTTCTTTGAAAACGCGGGCGAAGCCGCAGGCGGAAAGCTAGTTATAGATATGTCGGATTATAGGGGCCGACGGTTAGGCCAGGGGCCGGTGTAACGAAGGTCTACTGTATTATCAATAATCAGACAAAAACGTACACAAAATCACGTCTTTATATCCTAAATATTTGTTATATTTTCATTTAATTATTGTTTGTGAATACTCTAAAGGCAGACAACAACAAGCGAAATTTCAATAATAAGGTCCCATTTTAACATTGCGTACGGAACCCTAAAAATAGCACTTTACCTGTAGGAATGTCACTTCACTCCTAGCCAAGTTTTCATACACAACACTTGCATTTTTTACATCACATACAAAATCGTGAAATTTCTGCAGCGATGCCTTTACAAAAGCTGGGGATACTGAATCTACTGCATTTCGTATTGTTTTTAATAATTGCTTGCTTATTTGTTCTTTCTTTGTTTGTACATCGTCATCTGAGGAATCTATGTCGCTGACACTGAAAACAAAAATTATTACTATGTAACAAAAAAAAATATACCGGCCGAATTGATAACCTCCTCCTTTTTTTGAAAACGGTTAAAAAGAGTCAACTGCTCATCACTACATAGTATAAAACAAAGTCGCTTTTTCTGTCCCTATGTATGCTTAAATCTTTAAAACTACGGAACGGATTTTGATGCAGTTTTTATTTAATAGATAGAGTGATTCAAGAGGATGGTTTATGTATATAATTTTTATACAAAGCGGGTGAAGCTGCGGACGGAAAGCTAGTTTATGTTTATGACATAATTAACAATTCTGATTATACATTAAACATTATTTTATAGCAAATTACTGAAATAATATATCGTGAAACAATTACTGCTTTCTTGATAAATATATACAAATAAATTATTGAGAAAAAAAAAACTTACAAAACCATTTCTGGCTTCATGTTCTTCGAAATCTTTACCAAGGATAAAACTCTGAAAAAAAGACGAGCTTAATAAAATATTGAATATTTAGTTTTATAGCTTTCAAATCTATATATCTATACTAATATTATAAAGCTGAAGAGTTTGTTTGATCGTTTGAACGCGCTAATCTCAAAAACTACTGGTCCGATGGATTGAAATATCCTTTCGGTGTTAGATATCCCTTTTATGAGGAAGACTATAGGACACAATCATCACGCTAAGACCAACAAGAGCGGAGCAATGCGCGTATAATGGTTTTGGTTATCCTTTAAAACATCTTGACCAAATTATTTAAATTTGAACTTAGCATCCTATTATAAAAAAAATCATTGTTGTTTTGTTTATGATTGTATACTAAAGTCAGTCTGGTCTGATAATAATAGTTTCAAAAAGTTCATATATTTTCAATTCGCTAGCTGCTTATCAATAATAATAATTAAATTATAAATCACCAATTCACAAAGCAGTTTTTACATTTAACTGATGTTATAAGGAGTAACTGAGCCTTTTTTTTATTCTGCTATTCCAACAGGAAAATAGGATAAATAGGAAAAAATATTACACGGATGAAACCGTGTTACCGTGTTACCGTGCTAGTCCTACTAATCCTACTAATATTATAAATGCGAAAGTATACCTATGATGGATGTGTATGTGAGTTACTCTTTCACGCAAATACTAATGAACCGATTACAGTGAAATTTAGCACATGTATATAGGGTAACTAGGATTAACACAAAGGAAAGGTTCTATCACAGAAATCCCATGGGAACGGGAACTATGCGGGTTTTTCTTTGAAAACGCGGGCGAAGCCGCGGGCGGAGAGGTAGTATTATTATACATTAAAAAACTTACCCAGTATCATTCTTTGTGGTCGCTAGTCGCATTTTAAAGTCGTATTTTACACCGATAATTTGAAGGGCCTCCCACAGAGGCAAGTACAATTGCCTATAACCAAGACTTAGATCATAGTTTCTGCAAGTTATCATGTCTTGGAGGAACTTTACTCTATCCATCGGCAGTTCTGGATACTCCAATTTTAATTTCTTGTCGTTTTTTATGAATTGTAATGTCCTGTTTAGCCATTGTAGTTTGAACTCGGATGGTATTTCATCTTTTGGTTTTCCCCTGCAAAAAATAAAAAAGTAGTACCTATGAACTTATGATTGAACAATTTCATCTAATAAATCTGTAGAATCAATTTGGATGAAATTTGATACAAAGATAGCTTGAAGTCTGAGAAAGGATATAAGATAAGTTTTATCCCGTAAATCCTATGGGAACAGAAACAATGTGTGTTTTATTAAAACAGACAAAACTCAAGGCAGAAAGCTAGTTATTTAAAATAGTAACTGACTAGATTTCTTATAAAAGAATTTTTTTTCTATATTACTCAGAAATTCATCATATTAATTAACATTACCATTTAATAAATACTAATATTATAAATGGGAAAGTAACTCTGTCTGTCTGTTACTCTATCACGCCTAAACTACTGAACCAATTTGCATGAAATTTGGTATGTAGATATTTTGATACCCGAGAAAGGACATTGGCTATCTTTTATTGCGAAATATGTACCACGGGCGAAGCCAGGGCGGAACACTAGTTATTAATAATATGAAAGTCATACATTATTTATGAAATGTGTTTGTATTTTCCCTTTTATTGCCAAAACCCTTTTAGTGTGAACTATGATAAAGACATAGGATTGCTGTCAGCTGCCTGTTGCATTCTTCATTATGTACTGTTTTGTTTTTGATAAACATTACTTGGAAGTAAGCAAAATCACTTGAAAAGCAGAACTTGTTGTTAATAAAAACTAATCTTTTTATAATTAAAACATATCTGTATATTTTCTTCTGACAATAATTTGCCCAGTTATAAAAAATAGAATATAGTTATTATTTGGTAAAGTAATTTTTCAGTGAAAATATGTAAATCAAATATTTCCTCTAAGTATAAAGTGTTATTATTAGTATAGATATTTGAGGAACATTTCTAAAATGGTTATGAATGTGTCTATTTTATTTGAGCTTGTTTGATAAGTTTGTTTGTTTGCGGCGCTAAACTCAGGAACTACTGTACTGTCTGTACTACTGTTCCAATTTGAGAAATTCTTATTATATACTAACAATATACTAAAAGCTGAAGAGTTTTGTTTGTTTGTTTCTTACAAAGCACTAATCTCAGAAACTACTAGACCTATTTCAAAAGTCTTTGAGCTTTTGATATCTTTGTGAACCCTGAGTGTTGTAAGCCTTGTATTGTACCACGGGCAGAGCCAGGATGGACTGCTCGTTTTTAATATCTTCAACAATACATAATCAATAATTATATTAGCTCCACTAGATATACAAATATAACACACATTGAAACATACCCGCTTGTATTTACAGGTGCCATTTTATTAACTGAAACAATAAAACAAAGGATAAATATGGTAAATCAAAATTGTGATTATTGATGAGATGACTTAGAAAAAGATACCCGTTAATAATAACCAGATATGGAAAATATTAAAAATTACTATAATTTGCAGCCACCACATGCATACCTTCAAATTTTGTTGCAAAATATGTCGAATATCAAAAATAAAACTAAATGTTGAAGGTAGCCCGGAAAGTATTAAATTACTCAAAAATTATATTGTTTTCATTTTAGCCTGTGATTTAATATATCTTTTATCATAGAATATTTTATATAAAATTATAGTAATCCACAAAAATATTAAAATCGATTGAGGATCGGCCGCGGCGATCGTTTAAAACACAGAGCAAGTAATTGGTATAAAAATTAAAAACTGAATAGATCAAAGTAGATGAATATTTTAAAATTGACAATGACAGGTACATCAAAGGCGCATGCATATTGATAAACTTATTTTATGCTGGACATTGGTAGAGTCATTGGTAGAGTCCTGTGGAGTCCCGCTATTCGCTGGTGCTAATAACAAAGAGAAAAATAATATATTAATTTGGGTATTTTTAGACGTTAGCTGCTAATCCGTTGTTCGTTAATATCTGCGCAGTAATCATAAATCACCCTTTATGCGGGTCTTGCACTCAGGCGATAGTTTCCATGTTTCCATTGATGATGTCTTTGGACTGGGAATTACCCACATTGCGCGATTGCTAATGCTGTATGATATTTTTACTCATTTTCTATTTTTATAAATATAGAGGGTTACAGTTCTACGAATTACAAAATTACGGGTTTAAAAATAGTAGTGGGAATTAACCATAAATTTTTTGTCTTTTTAATTTTGTATAAGTAAATCGTCTTACTTACTTTTATCATTACTTTGTGTTTCTGTTTTGGATATATGAATGTTAAAATTTGATTAGTGGAACTACTAATGTTTGGAGGCGGGCGTTGGCACCTGTGCCGCAGCTTATTTAAGCTTTTATGGGTGCCATCGTGCATAAAGTTTTTGTAATGTGTTGTTGTGTTCCAAATAAACAATTTTGATTTGATTTGATTTGATTTGATTTGATTTTGGTGTGAAATTTTATGGCAGCTCTAGCTGCTTTAAATTAGAAAAAACTTGTTATACCTAGTTGTGACCTAGTTGGTATATCCTTTTATTTATATTTAGAACTCTAGATTATTTGATTGTTTAATTTTATCCACAAAATAATTTTACGAGTGCCTATGAACACAAAGTTTCAACGTTTTAATTTTATCAAATATCAACCTACAGAAACTGTGTTTAGAATTTAGATTAGATATTTGAGTTAAATTGTAAGCAATCTTTATCCAATCTAATAGACAACCTAGCCGCTAGGGTGACAACAGAATAATAACGATATAGGGATTTAAATAAAAAGAAGTAATATTGATGCATCATTTATTAACTAGGTTGAATTAATTAGGTGACTAGAACTGCTCACAAACTTTATTGATCATTCGGTATTTAAAATGGTGACTTTTTTATTTACTTGTTCCCGAAAAATTGTTGTTCTTGCTCTTGTTCGCCTTGCAAATTGTTTCCATCTGTAAAAAAAAACATTAAAGTTTCTTATGCATCCTATTTTCTATCTATTGATAAAACATTAGAACCATATTATATTAGAACAATAAGAATATAATTTTGAATTTCTTTTAAAAATTAAAATATTAAGAACCTCACCTCCGTAATATTGCATATCATTTGCCGGGAGCTGATACAGTTTAGGAATATCAAAACGACTGCCCTGCAAAACAAAATAAAATAAAAATATAACAATTAACAACATTGCATCGTTGTGCACATTTTTACAATAGTAAAAATTTTCTTACTGAATCAAAGTTTCTTCTACCCATTCTTGGAATATTTTTACTCGGAATTGTTTTAATTACATATCCCATCATACTTTGATCAAAAGGGCCATCAGCTTCATTGCTTCTTCCGACCCTAGGAACATTATTCGGCTTTATGAAAGAACTGTCAACTTTTACCAAAAGATAAAATACACAGAACGCAGCGAAAATAATTGTGAATTTTGACGCCATTTTTGAAATAGAATTTAGCGGGAACTGCGAAGTTCGAACTTTGAAACTGTGAACATTTTTGGAAAACTTTTGCTTTTATACAGTGTAAGTTTCGATTCATCAGTGTTTTTTATTTGTTTGCCCGTATATTATATCTTTGCTGAGTACAAAGTACCTATTAATTAGATAATTATCTGTATGACGGTATCGGTAAAACAGTGTGATAAACAAAATGTTCTGCGATAAAGATCTTCTAAATATACACCCGCAGTTTGTCGAAAAATACTGAAACGGAATACTAATTAATTAAGTATCGCCACGATCAACGATGGGAGGAAGATAGATGTTTGTTGGCCGCTAAGAATACATAAGGGCGGTGCGGAGATCGAGGCGACAACTAGGTATGTAATAATACATTTATTTTGATGAATGTAACCTTACCAATTACCACTAGTAACGAATTTAGAAAATTAATTGCCTATGTAGTTTTTAATCTTGTCTTTTACAATAAGCATATACAAATATTTTCTCTAAGGGTCAACTCACACCAAAAGAGCGTCGAAGCGCAGCGAAGCGGAGCGCAGTTTCAGTGCCATATGAATTTAAACTTTATTGTCATTACTATAAAACTTATTATCGCCTGAGAAACTCGAGCCGATTCCGCGGAATTCCAGCGGCGCCGCGGGCATCCGCGCGACTCGTTCGAGTTTCTCATGCGATAATAAGTATTATAGTAATGAAAATAAAGTTAAAATTCATATGGCACTGAAACTGCGCTCCGCTTCGCTGCGCTTCGACGCTCTTTTGGTGTGAGTTGACCCTAAGAAATAGGCTTAAAATATTATGTGATCAATAGTGCTCTTTATATTTAATTTACCTATGTAAAAACTAAAAACTAGTTATCCTGTATCCATCCATGCAAAAATCGTGTAATGACCATAACGTTTTTAATTCCCTCGAAAAAATATGAACATAAATCCTTCCTTTTTCTATTGCTGTAATAGGAATACCTACACGATTTTTAAATATTACGAAAAACACTAAATTTTAAACTTTTGGATTGTTCATATTTTTTATTAGTTATTATATTCTGTCACTTCTCAACTTAATTCTAAATTTCGTGTAAATTCGTGCAAAATAGTTCACCATAGCACACTAGAGGGTAGTCAGAAATAAAACAAAAATTAATATAATTCATTTATTTCTCATCTTCCATTTGATAACGTAGTTGGTATGAACACTTGATATTTCGGAGTGTCTCCACCTTTCTCCACCACAGCTCGAACTAGTGAAAACGGATCCAATTTCTTTCGCACCACAAGAAATCTGCAAAAACAAGCTCACTTCATTGCTCGTAAAGTGAAAATTTGAGTAGTTCTAGTAGTACTCTAATTTTTAAATAATATTCGTCAATAATCTATCTGCATACCATATCATTATTTACCAATGCAAAAGTTATAGGTTTTATGTTCATACTGATCATAAGTGATATGGAATTTGTTTCTTGTTATTTTAATTCCTTTTTGTATACAATAAGTCATTATCTGGAGCACCATGATCTCTTAGTCAGATGATAAGACGATCTCTTTCTAATTCCATCATACTGGAAAACCATAAGTACTGATATCCCTCCTAATAGCTATACCCTAAATCTAATTGTCCCTGTTCGCTGACGTCACAAAATGGCGCTGTAACCACTATACTCGGATTTTAACTGACGTTTACTGTGTTGTAAGTTTTTGATGCAATAAAAATAGCGTTGTCACAAAGTGAATGATTGAAAATCGGGAAAGAATGAAATTGAACCAATAGTCGTGTGAATATCTCTCTCACTCATTGTTCATTCATCTGATTGAATGAGAACTGAATTCCTCACTATTACTTTAAATAGGGCAACATTATTTTACAAAGTGACATAAGCTGCTGTCAGTTTACTTTGTCTAATTAAAAATCCGAGTATAAACCCACCTATCCTTATCCCCATAGCTTCTCGACCCGAGCCCCACTCGCTTCACACATTGATGCAATACCGCCCTTTCTTCCTTCCGAAAACTCGCTACTAAATACAAGTTCTACATTTAACTAGCTACTAAACCCGACCCCTACCCACTAAACCCGACCCCTACCCACTAAACCCGACCCCTTACCCACCTGTCCTTATCCCCATAGCTCCTCGACCCGAGCCCCACTCGTTTCGCACACTGGTGCAGCACCGCCCTTTCTTCCTTCCCAAATTCACTACTGAACACAAGTTCCACATCCAACGCATCTGAGGCCAGATATCTGTTCATTAGTTCGAAACCCGCGCGACGTAGCGCACGTATGTCGGATACTGTGCTGCCGAGGCCTGCGCGGTTTACCTGGTAATACATAAAAACATTTATATATAATCTATACTTAATATTATAAAACTAAAGAGTTTGTTTGTTTGATAGCGCTAATCACAGGAACTACTGGTCCGATTTGAAAAATTATTTCGGTGTTAGCGCATATATCGAGAAAGGCTATATGTATCATGTTAAGACCAACAGGAGCGGAGCAATGCGGGTAAAACCGCGGGGCACAGCTAGTATTATATGAAACTAGCTGTTGCCCGCAGCTTCGCCTGCGTGGAAAAGATAAATAAACATGATACAAATTTTCATCTCCTATTTTATCCCCTTGGGGGTAGAATTGATCAAAATCCTTTCTTAGGGGACGCCTCCGTCCTAACATCTACCTGCATGCCAAATTTCAGCCCGATCCGTCCAATGGTTTGGGCTGTGCGTTGATAGATCACTATATCAGTCACCTTAGAGTTTTATATATATAGATGTGTATGTTGCAATAATTTATCATGTAATTCAAGTGGTCATTATGTAGTAATGAGATCAAACACAAAGAGAATGGGTATAAAAATATCATAATGTAAATATAAGCAAATAATAAAATAGAAATTGATAAAACAAAATCAATATAAATTAAAAGTAAATTTATCGTTATGACTATAATATATCCGACGTAATCTTATGATATCCGTGAAATAGTACGCAAGAAAGTTAATTTATATTTAGCTTACTACTAGTCCACTACAATATTTAAACTAGAAAAAAATTACCATTTGTAAATTAGGCTTAATCGGTTCCTCTATGCCCTGCGCGTCTGCACCCAGCCCTCCGCCCTTCCATCCCATGAGTTTCATCATCCTATAAAAATAATTCAAAAATAATTTTAATTCATAAATTTAAAAAAAATTTACTAGGTGAAATATTGTTTATCTGCAGTGCTTAATAAAGTAGAATAAAAAATGAAAATAAGAGCGAGCAGGTAGTAATACAATAAAGTATATAACTTATGTCTTATGCGATTCCACTAAGAATAGGAATCTCAATGACCTTTATGCATTAATTTAGTGTTAAATAAAAATACGATTTTCTTGGAATTCCTTTTTGCATTTCAATAGATTATTTTTACTCTTACGTACTTCTTCTGTATGTAAGAGATGTTATCGCAAAGCGATAAAGCCCTTTAAATAAATAAAAGAAAAAGAGTTAACTACGTTATATTTTATGCGTATTTATTAAATTTAATTAAATGTTTTATTTTCTTGATAAAATGGCCCATAATCGATCCTATTCTCATTTGATCACAGTAAAGTCCCTCCAAACATATTTAATTCATATAAACAACTAGCTTACCGCCCGCTTTGTCTAAAACCTAATAAAATATATACTAAAACCTTCCTCTTGAATCACTCTATCTATTAAAAAAAAACCGCATCAAAATCCGTTGCGTAGTTTTAAAGATTTAAGCATACAAAGGGACATAGGGACAGAGAAAGCGACTTTGTTTTATACTATATAAAAAAAACAAAGTTATAATGATACTCACTTGGTAGCAACACTATTTTCAACCGGCGTGCCAAATTCCTCCCTCTTGCCTGATACATCGCTAATCGATATTTGCTTGTCACCGTGCGCTCTGAATTGTTCCTTGACCATTAGGCTCACTGAACATGCTGTTAATCTCTTTAAATAAATAAATAAGAATCCATATTATCCTCAGAAGCACCTGCCAAACCTTATAATGCTAATGCTGGATAAATTTTGTATTAAGAAACAAAACATTTGAAGTCGGACAGCCCAGTCTCGGTCGGGTCAGCTTGTTATATTTTATAGTATAGATATAGATTTTTATATAGATTTTTTAGATAGCTTTCCACCCGCGGCATCCCCCGCGCAGTCAAAGAAAAACCCGCATAGTTCCCGTTACCGTGGGATTTCGGGGGTAAAAAGTAGCCTATGTCCTTTCTCGGGTATCAAAATATCTCTATACCAAATTTCATGCAAATTGGTTCACTAGTTAAGGCGTAATTGAGTAACAGACAGACAGACAGAGTTACTTTCGCATTTATAATATTAAGTATGGATTAGCAACACTCTTACATCGTACATACATTCCATGCCAGCGTCTCCACAATGCACCTCGCCTCCGCTCTGCTCTCACCGGAGGCTTCCGCTAATAAAACTCCGTTGAGTGTTAGCGAGTAGACCGGCGGTTTGTATCGTGTCGCAAGTATTAGGTGACATGCTTGCGCGCTGGCTGTGAAAAATGTGAAAAAAAAAAAAATAAATCAATTGTTCGAATAGTGGATAGTTAAGGCTTATCAGTTTATCCTACTAACATAATAAATGTGAAAGTTTGTTAGTATGTAAAATAACCATAACTTGTGAAGTGAATGCCATTTGTATTAACAATATTGTCTTTTACACAGGTTATGTAAAAAATTTGCATAAAATCCCCAACACATTCAAATTCAAATTATTTATTGCATACCAATACATTTTAACATGCATATTAGCAACCTTATGCAGGTATTGCAATACAATATAGGTCATATAACATGCATTTAAATTCTAAAATAATCAGATAAAAAAAAAATAATAATTACAATAATTTATAATTTAGATCTGTCCGGAATTATACATAATAAAATATAGTGGGTTTTTAGATTCGTAGAATAAGTTGGTTTAAGATGTAAATAAATATTTTTTTCATGTAGTTTTCTATACAACAAATTTTTAACATGTAATAAGTTCATATGTTTTTACCTTGTATATTAGTCTGTTTAGACGCCCACGGCCGCACCAAGAGAACAAACCGTCCAAACGGAGTTGTGAACATATTCTCTCTAAAACTACCCACATCAACACACTGTATTTTCCCCATTTCTTCTCTATAATTGTTAAACCGTGCATTCTTATCAATCGTGCTAGTATTTACTTCACTTTTTATATCATCATTCTGTTCTGTATGCTTTTCATCATCATCATCATCATTTTGTTCTACACATTTCTCATCATCATTATCATCGGAGTCTTGTTCAGTGGTTACGACACTTTGTCCTTGTGGTACAAATTCGATCTTTTTAGATTTAGCCGGTGGGGAGTCTTTGATAACTCCACCTTCTCTTTTAATGCCTTTCGCGCGATCTTCTGCTGCGTCAGATGCGGATACAAATGTTCTTTGTAGTTTTGTTTTCTTTTGTTTTCTGTAGTTGATGGCTACCTGGAATTTTTATTGAATTAACTTGTGGTTATACCTTTCACTCATTAAAGATTCCTTGTTCAAGTTGGTATTTGTTTAATATTGCTTTAGTCAAGGAGGGAATTGTAAAATGAAATATAACTTTATTGGTACAAGGTATTTAAATAGCATAATTGCCTAAGAATATAAGTTTAAAACTATATTGATGATACCTTTAACAAGCCAAATAGAAATTATAAGGCTGGTTGCAGAGCTTGACCGACCATCAGTGCGTACGTCAGTCGCACTTGTCATATGTATGGAAATTCATAAAGCCGTTCATAGCTAGACCGACCATACGCACGCGTAGGGTAACGGCACCAGTGGTCAGCCAGGAACCAGTGATCAGCCTATTGCTTTGTTTATTGGCCATAAATATCGCTGTAATCAAAATAACCAAATCACGCGCACTTAAATAGAAGCTCTGTTTCGTTATTGGTTCATGCATCACGCGATAGGAGCGGCAGGGGGTTAGGGAAGAGAAGTAAACACGTTCGTACAGATGCTGTCCGCCGACAAGAGCAGAAGTGTCATGTCCGCAATATTTTTTGTTTCACGTGGTGTTCTTTTGAAAGGTGAGAAATAACATATTTTAGTATGAAATGTGATTGTGTTTTATAGATAATAACTTTATAGATTACTTAGAGCATTTAATTTTATGAAATTTGATAAAAAATATTGTTTTTTTACTTAAAAATTTGAGGGGCAGACCATTGGATACTGATTTTTTATGAAAGATCCAATGGACAGCCCCCGGGGCTGATTACTGGGATTATTTCCTAATTGTTAGAAAACCCAGTGGTCAGCCGCATTTCAAAATATTTTTTCAAGCGACTGACCACTGGGTCTCAATGATCCAGTATTCAGCCACGATGTTATTGAAATAATATTTTAAGTATAAATGCGAATGTTTGTGTTTAAATCTATAAGTATTGTAGTTAAGTTTTGTTAGTTAAGTTTTACCTGAAATAATGGTAAAAAGTTATTATTGTTCCCTTTTTTTTAGCTAAAAATCCGAAAGAGAAATCCTCCGAAAGAGATCCTCCTGTGGTTGATTATAATTATATACAGGGTGTAATCGTTAAGTGTGCACAAGCGATTATTCCGTAACTATTGCAGATACAAAAAAACTTTAAACTGATATCGAAAGTACTTAACCTAATGAGTAAAATGGCCATAATAAATTTTTAAAAATAAAACGAGAAATATCCAAAAATGTTACATTAAACGCTCCCATACATTTTATTTCCCATACATTTTGTATTCATAGCAGATTTTCGAAGTGATGTCCTCATTGTGCAATACAATGAGGAGCTCTATTTACAGTTTCTAAATGAACTTCCCTTCAAATTTGCGAAGTAATTAAAGCAGAAAACCAAAAAAAGAAAGAAAAAGCTAAAATCTTTCATATTAAATGTACTAGGTTGATCCAAAAGTAATGATAATTGGGTATTTCCTGTGCACATAAAAATATAAAATAAATGTTTTTTGCTTGCTCATGTATTCACTAAGTAATCACAAAAAAATCATATCAACAGGCCACGTTTCCAATTATTTACATTAATTTGAATGTGAACCGTGCCTGCCAGAATGTTTCCCGACGAAAAGAAGAAACAACGATTCGACATGTAGAGGGTAAATTTCTAAATTTTTAATGATATCAGGATAATTTTTTGTCACGTTTTGTGATCATGGACGTTACCCGAGTTTACTATATTTATGCTGAAACCAAAAAACAATCAATGTCCTGGATGCGAGCTTCAAAAGTGACGATGAAGAAATTCAAAGTGAAAATCAGTAGGTTAGATTAATGCGGTAGTTTTTTGGGATGCTGAAGGAATAATTATGGTGGAATATTTAAAAAAGGTAGCCACTTTATTGGGCTCTTACTAAACAGACCAAATTAAAAGATTGCGGTGGGTTAGTAAGGAAAAGAGACATGGCAAACTGCGGACCTGAACGCTGTTTCACCAAGACAACGCACCAGATCACACAGCGTCAGTTGCGATGGCTGCCATTCAAAAATCGGCATTCCAAATGCTTGAACACCTACCCTTTTTTTTAGATCTAGCTCCTATTTACTTTTATCTCTTTCCTCGGCACAAGAAACACTTTCTTAGCAATAAATTATTTTAAGACGACAGCGAAGTGATGGCCGCGTGGAGGGGGTTTTGTGGATGAAGTCAAAGTTTTTTTTTTTAAGTTTTAGAAAAAAAATATTGAAGTATATTTTCTAGTTAGGAGACTATCTAGAGAACTACATAATTATTATAACTGTAATGACCTTGTTTAATATTGATTATCATTACTTTTGGATCAACCCTACATTGGATATTCGTATCTCATACTAAATGTATGGGAGGGTTTCAAGTTAATTTTTTAGATATTTCTCGTTTTATTTTTAAAAATTTATTATGGCCATTTTACTCATTAGGTTAAATACTTTCGATATCTGTTTAAAGTTTTTTGATATCTATAATAGTTACGGAATAATCGCCTGTGCACACTTTACGATTACACCCTGTATATATTGTGGATTATAGATACATCAATAGGACATATTATAAACTAATATTGCTGATTTTTTTAAAAAGAATCATTGCTGTATTTATGATAAGTAATAAGAAGTTCCTAAAAAATAAGAAGACACAAAGCGATTGTAATAGTATGTTTAAAATAATATTTGTATTATGTGCGATATACATTTTTTTGTGCTAAGTGAATCGTTGCTATAAAAATGTGATTAATATAGTAGATTTTGATATAACATTGTTTATTTTGATCTCATTATTAGTTATACTTACTAAAGGCTGAACACTGGGTTCAACAAGGCTGTTTATTGGTTTTTAGAGGCTGTTCACTGGGACACTGGGCCATTTTTTGTTTAAAATTAATTATATATTTTACTAAGAGAATTATTGTTTTTGATAAACGTTGATTCGAAACTACAATAAACAATAAATCCATACATGTTGTACGTTTTTTTATTCGACAATTGTTGTAGAACAGCCTCATAACAGCTTTTTGAAGTTTTGACAATTACCATAATTGTCAAAACTTCAAAAAGCTGTTATGAGGCTGACCACTGGTGCCGTTACCCTATTGTCATGCGTGTCATAGTCATACAATTGTTGATGCGTATCGTCAGGACCGACGGTACGCACTGACGGTCGGTCAAGCTCTGCAACCAGCCTTATTACAAGTAGTAACTAATCACTGTTTACACTTCCCTTGTATGGTATGATGTATCAATAATGTACATAATATTTTAACAGATCTTTTTTATCCAAATCAACCGTCCTTAATCTCTAATTACTAAGGTTTGTTCAGAAAAATCTAGGTTAGAACTTCTCATAGAACAGTACCTCTTTTGATAGTGCTGCTACTTCCTTCATAGTTTCTATAGGATATCTGCACCCCATAAACTCTATATTGGCAAATACTTGCGCTAGACATATTAATCTTTCCTCCGAATAGTTTTCCTTCCATCTCTCTATGAAGGCCTTCCTTAACTGCCAATGTTCTTCACTTTCATGTTCCTCTCTATATTTTTCAACGTCCCAATCGGTATTATGCGACATTGTAGCGATTTTTACAGGAATTTCAGAAAAATAATCATTTTTAAATAACAACTCCGGAATTTAATTAAATCTTTGTTGGTAATCGCTACGAGTAAAGCATAGCGAAGGTGACAGATGTCAAAGTCAAATTTAGTCCGTCAGTGTCATATTACAAAGATGTCCACAGATAAATAACCATTACCCAATATATTATATTCTGTGGACAAAAGTACCCTCATTCTACTTTAATTAGGTACGTTTGCACCCGCTTAATTGAACACTTGGTAATTTGCTATCGAGCATATTTCGTTTTATTGTGATAAACTGCTTGTGCTCAAATACACGTATAGCGAAAGGTAGTGAGCACAGAGTAGTGAGGAAAGCTTTCGCCACGTTGTCACGTCACGTAAAAGTTGTCAAGTTACGTGCTACTGTGAGTCCGTGAATTCATTTAAGAAACCAAAATCATTTCTATTTACCAAAGTTACTAATATGGTGTGCTATATTTATGTTTTATAAAGAAATCGCGTCGTCAAGTGATGCGTTTCAAAAAACACGTCATAGTCCCTCTTATGAATCTTCAGCCAAGTAGAATTACTCCGAAAATATGGATGCTTTGTTATAGCGTGTAACCACAATGTAAAATATTATCACTTCGGTAAGTTGACGTAGTATAAACTTGAGAAAATTCTACGTAAAATGGAACACATTGAACAGCTGTCAGTGACAATTGACATTATTACACGGAAGAATATAAAAGTATCCCACCAAATCGATAATTGTTATCTGTCTCTTTCATACTTAAAACATATCGTATTAGTTTCTCTCTTTCCCAAAATGCATAAGTCTATTTCGTAATAATCGTCTTACCACTTGTATTTCTTCCACGGATATTGTGGAAGAAATTATTTATTAAATTTGGCCGAAATTCCAAATTCCCCGTGAAAAAATAGTACAAAATGACCATTACCAACGACGTAGTTCTACCTGAAGAGTCAGAATTGACTGTGCAAGAAGTAAATTTATCTACACCTACTTTAATCGCAGGATCTTTCCACTTAGGAAAATATTGTGAACAAGTTAATAATGTGAGTAAAATGTTTAATTTGGAACATTTTTCGCGATAAATAAGTATTTTTTTATGGACCTTAATTTGAGTATTTAAAAGTATAGTGATTGCATAATCGAATAGGTTATGTTTGTTATTATGTTTTTTTTTTTTATATTTACAATGTCGAACATAAATTGTAGTTTTATATTAATTTTAGAAATTTGATAATCTATTGTTCGCATTAGAATATTACTTATGTAAAGCAAATAATTGTATGTAACGAAATTTATTGACCTATTACTCATAACTCCTTATAAAAAAAGCCTTCTCTTCTTTTTCTACGCAGTTTAATCATCATAAATATAAGTAAAGTTTGAGAGTTCGTTGTGTTTGAATAAACTGACTAAATAATGGATAAAACAAAATTTAGTACATAACAACCTAATATAGGTCTTGGGCTACAAATCAGTTCTTATCAAGATACATTATATTCAAAACAAAATATGTATAAATTCTTCTTATAACTACATTTATCAAAAATACAGTTATAATTATTATAAAAAAGAAAGAAACTAAAAAATAAATGCACCAAAACAAATTTTTAACTTTCTGCTCTAGACAGGAACCTTATTCACATAAAGTATCTTCTGTGTAAATCCTATAATATACTATCTTCTATATAATCAAGTAAAATCAGAATTTCCTAGTCAATTCAATATCAATATAACCCATGTGAAAAACTAGTCTATTTTCTAGGAATACATGCTCTGCCGCGCTGAGGAGAAGGATCCTCGCAAGTGCATCAATGAAGGCAAAGCCGTCACCGCCTGCACTCTGGAATTCTTCCGGAAGGTGAAAGGCTCTTGCCTCGCTGAGTTCAACCAATATACGCACTGCATTGATAAGAGTTCCGGAGATATGAGTTTGGAGTTGTGAGTTTTATGTGTTATTATTTATTTAACAATTTAATGTACCACACCTTGTTAAAAATATTCACAAGTATACAATGCACGGATTAATACAATAAATAAGGATATATTTAATGTTTGGAGGAATATTGTTGGATATGTTCCACTAAAGTATGTAAGACTGCTTAGAAACTAAATAGCTTTTATTTCATGTTACAGTATTCAATGAAAATCAAAATCAAACCCATACATTCTGATTTATTTCAAGATCATTATGCTACTAATATTGTACACCACAAAATTTGTATGAATGTATGGAAGTATATTTTTAGCTCTTTCACTTGAAAACCAATGGACTGATTTTGATGATACTTGGTAGTGATGTTGCTTATGTACGAATAGCATACATTGAATAATGCACAGTTAAAAGCTGCATTTTTCTGGCACACACAAAAGTTTTAGTTTTACTTTAAGATTAACGACAGATTAACCTGGAGCAATCAATTTGTTTACACTAAAACTAGATTGTTGATACATACTATTATTAAAATATTTATTACCATTTATTTTCAGCTGCCGCAAAACTCAGGGTGTGTTCGATAAATGCATGTTGGATAAACTTAACATACCTCGTCCATCATTTGGTTACTTCACCGAGGCTAGAGTTCATGACACCAAGAGGTATTTATTTTTTCTTATATTATTATATTTGAAGAGAAAACCTCACCAAAATTTGTAATAATAGTAATGCAATGCCACCTATTTTAGTTATAGAGGCAATTTATATAATAAGTAGAGATACAGACACCACTCCGCAGGGTTCAAGGGAAGTTTCCGATACAGTGCCACCAAGTGTTGGAATAATCTTCCACCACCACTACGTAATCTGCGTAATAAGGAAAATTTTCGACGCAAATATCGAAATCATTTACTTTTAAACCCTCCATAGGGGACTTGGTGGCGCTGAGTGTAACTTCCTTTGTAAATATGTCATTTGTATTGTGTTCTATGTAAAAAAGGTGATGTTTTATTTTCAATTGTTTTTACATAAGTGTGATTGCATGATTTGCTTTGTTTCTGCTTTGGTTTTATTTATTTTGTTTTATTTTTTATCTTTTATTCGTTTTGCTTTCTCTACTTTATTTTTAATTATTTTTATCTCTTTTAGGTTTATTTTTATATTTTTATTATTTTATTGTTCAGTGTGTGATTGTCAACTCCAAATGTCATAAGGGGCCACTGAAAATCAGTGGTGCGAATGGTCCATCTCATCATTCGTGCCAGATACTGAGTTGGTCCCTTTTGTCAACGGAGAAATGTCCAGTACCTATTAAAAACATTCTTTTTTTTAATACTTTATTATTATTGTTATTTTTACTCTGAATGTTACTGTTGTTTTTGTTTTTGTAATCTTGTACTGTATGTTTTTATGTTTCGTTGACAATAAATGTTTATTATTATTATTATTATGTATCTCAGTTCCATAATACACGGGTACCATCATAAGGAAGGTACCCGGTCCTTTGGAAGGCTTACGTGGGGACACGGATCCAACACGCAGAGGCCCTTTAGAGAACTTTACTGTGTTGTGGGACACCAGCCGCAGCCTGCCCATGACTGCACTATAGAGATACAGCCCTGGGCAGTCCGCGGCCGATGTAGGACTATTGCAAGATAAAGAAACAAAATAAACTGGGCTATGGAATGGGATGTTAATGGACCGGAATTAAGGACTATGGAAGACTATGGCACCTGCCTTTCTACTAAGATATAGCAAAAAATTGTTGGCAGGTGGTGACTCGCCCTCTCATTGTATGAGCCCCCGAAATAAGTCGCTGCAATAGTGCGACAAGGGGGCAACATATTGTGAGCAGCTAAGGGTGGAGAGGCGTCCCTGGACTTTAAACTACGATCACGCGCTCCCTGAGGGTCCAGCATCACGTGCCCACTCGCCACTTATGATTCGCATCCACCCTTCGAGCTAAAAGCTCTCGCGACTCCACTCTGGCCGGCCGGTTAAGGCAAGCCAGAGGTGGGGGTCCTGTCCTCGTCAGGCTTCACTCCGACCGGCCGGTGAAGGCAAGCCGGAGATGAAGACAGGGGCCTCCCCCGGGAGCACTCGGTTCCCGCGGGGTCGCTACTCCCCGACACCCCGCCACAAGGTGTCCTGCGGGTTGACTGACTGCACGGGTGGAATATCTGTTGTAACGTAGACAACAGATATTCCAACCGTGGGCGATGGGGTCGTCACATCCCTACGCCCTTATTATTATTATTATTATTAGATAGGCCGATCACCAAATACGAACATTCCGCCGAATATTCGGTAAAACGTTTACCGAACCGAATATTCGGCCGAATAATCGGTTCAGCTATTTTGCATTAAGTTATTATCTTTTTACTTTAATAACTCAGCCCCCGGAATCACAGACACAATAGAAAATCTATTGTGTCGTGGCCTGATCGGGTTAATTAAAAATAAAGCTTCAGTGACGACAAAATCAGAAAGCCACACTCTAAAATACTAACCTCATAACACTGTACACTCAAATCATGATAATACACGGGTCTTAACTCTTAACAGTTAAAGTTTTGAGTATCACTTTGTCGAATATTAGGTAATTCAGCCGAATATGAATATTCGGTAGAGCTGCCGAATATGCTGATTACCGAATGTAAAAGTCGCAGTATATATTTAATAATATTTTATATGTACACAATAAGGCTTATTTACACACAAAAGTAGGAGATAGACATTGTTATGACACAAGAAACAGAAATAAAATTGAAATTCCATTTGTCCAGCTAGCTAAAGTTAAAAATTCATTTATGGGTCAAGGTATACTCTTTTACAACAGAATTCCTCATAATATTAAAGAGTTTAGTAGTTCTAAATTTAAAACTTATATAAAAAATGTACTAATTCAGAGAGCCTATTACAGTATTAAGGAATATATGGACGATAAAAACCCATGGAGGGTAGTCGCGTAAAAACCACAGGACAGTTCTTTGGCATATTATGATTATAATGTACATATTATGTATTTTGTAAAATTAAATTGTAAAACTGACATGATTAAAAAGAGCAACTATGGAGTTTCTTGCCGATTCTTCTCCGTAGATAGGTACTGCTTTCCGAATCGGTGGTAAATGTTAAAATATGTAATGACGTTTCAAAAGTGCTTGTAAAAGAAGTCTAATTGAATAAATAAATGTTTGAGTTTGAGTTTAAAAGAAATATTCGGCCTATCTCTAATAACTAGAAACATTTGTATTGAATATTGACTATTTGATTATAATTGTAAATGTTAAAAATACTTATATGTAATGACGATTCGAAAGTGCTACTAAAAGTAGTCTAATTGAATAATTAAATGTTTGAGCTTGAGTTTGAGTTTAATGAATTTTTGCACAAGAGCTTGAAAAAGAACATACAACTTCTTCTTATTGAAAAAAAAGTTGTTAAAATCGAGTCTATAGCTATAGGTATCTAATATTTTAATTTTTTTTTTCAAGACCAAAGCCCATCGAAGAGCCCAAGGCCGTGTATCCAGACGCGACTCCAGCTTTGCCGGAAAATTACGAGAAAAAAAGCGCGCGATTTGGCGGTCGTTTCTATTGGATGACAGATTAAATTGGAAATATCAAGTACATTTGTTAGGCATTATTCATCGTGTTTTTTTATTTAATATATGTATTAAAATAAAACCGAAACCAACACACTGTACTTTTTTACTATATAACAATTTTTTTTTAATTTTTCTATCATATTTTATCTGTATGGAAATGTCAAATGTCAGCAAGTGTACTTTGAAAAAGTATAGAATATCGTTTTGTCCTTTTCACTCATACGTAATAACTAATACGTTAGAATGGGACAAAACGATATTTTCATACACGAAATAGAATTTTCCTTTTAAAGTAAGACATTAGAGCATTTTATTTATAATCAAGTTAAAAATTATTTTACGCTACTGCCTTGTTGAGTTTTCTAATGTTTTACTTTAATCATGTTTCATTAGATATTTAAAGTGTAGATAATAAAATGTTGAAATTAGGTATTGCCTTTTCTTTTCCTGAAAGAGTAAAATTTGTTTATTTTTTGTTGTTGGAAATTATTGATCGAATATGTTGCAAAAAATATAAGTGATAGGTACTGTGAAAATTTTAGAGTACACGCTGTAAAATACATAATATAATGGAACAGAGTCGTTTCAAAAATTGTAACTATATTAGCGTATGAAAGGAAGGAATACTTCGTTAACAATTCCATGTTTATTTCTCGAATTTCTAAATATTTGGAATAACTAAGGAAATAGGAAGTTAGAGGAGACGAAGAACAATAAATCCGTTAAAAGTAGTCGCCATAAATTCGCCCTCCACGACAAATAAAGTTATCATCTATGATTAATTCTATCATCAAGCCATTTACTGCTACTGAACACCTTTTACAAATAACTTGTGTGAAATGGTTCGCCTTATCTATACCACAAAACTAAAAACAAATACTCGATTCATCCACAGATTCATCAGTATTTGTGAAGGATAGGGTCCCTGAGTCAGCATTAAGTTTCATGATAATTTATAAAGTCTAAAGTTTTTGTAAGTGGGAGTCGAGCACTGCTTCGGCACGAAATGGGTCAAGCTCGCACCGGGGAAGTTACCACACCCTCACAGGAAACCGGCGTGAAGTGGTGGCATATTAACAGTATGCCACCGCGTTTCGTACGGTGAGTGAGGGGTCCGGAGGCCCAAAAACAACAACCCCCAAATATGAACGCGGCATTATTAGGCAGAATACCCCAGGAGGGTACCGGCACCTGCGGTGCAGGAGAATCCCTCCCGCAGCGCCTGCGCTGCGGCAGCCCGTCGTATTCTGGGGCGGGCATAATTCCGCTCGGTCATGTGCCAAGGGGTTCGCAGAGCAAGCAAAAAAAATCACCCCCCTTCACTCTCACGGTGGACTTTTGTAACATACGGGGGCTGCACACTAACTTAAACGCCGTCCACTACCATCTTGAGACGGCTAAGCCGGCCTTGCTCTTCCTGACTGAGACTCAGATATCAACTCCGGCCGACGTATCTTATCTCACATACCCTGGTTTTAAGCTGGAGCATACTTTTGCACCGCGTGCCGGGGTATGCGCATACGTTAGGGAGGATATCTGTTGTCGACGTCTTGGCACCCTTGAAGGTGAGGATCTGTCTATTATCTGGCTGCATATTGACTGCGGCGACCACCCTCGCGTCTATGCTTGCCTGTACAGATCCCACAGCGGGAATACTGGTACCGACCGACTATTTGAGCACATCCAAGAGATGATCGACACCTTGCTTGTACAGTTCCCTTCTGCAGAGCTCGTGGTTTTAGGCGATTTCAATGCCCACCACGTTGAATGGCTCGGGTCGCGTACAACTGACCACGCGGGACGAACTGTACACGATTTTGCTCTAGCCTATGGCCTAACACAGCTGGTCTCATCGCCTACGCGAATACCGGATGTGGAGGGCCATACTCCCTCTCTTTTGGATCTTCTGCTGACCACACATCCCGAGAACTATCAGGTCTCCGTCGTGGCCCCACTGGGGTCATCAGACCATTGCCTGATACGGAGTATGGTGCCACTTATGGGCTCGAAACAGCAGACACCTGCAGCTCGACGCCGTGTGTGGCACTACAAGTCGGCAGACTGGGACGGAATGCGTGGTTTTTTCGCTTCCTACCCATGGGGGCCTGTTTGCTTCTCCTCGGAGGATCCCAACGCTTGTGCTGAGTCTATCACTGACGTGGTACTGCAGGGTATGGAACTATTTGTGCCATACTCTGTTGTGCCCGTTGGTGGTAGATCTAAGCCTTGGTTTGGACGTTCCTGTAACATGGCGTCTCGTCAGAAACAGGAACTTTTTCAAGCCTGGGTTGCAGCAACGGCGTGTCGCGATCCAAGCGTTGGTCTCATCAGGAAGAAGTACAACTCTGCCTCCAGATCCTACAAGAGAGAAATCGCTAGGGCTAAATCCAGTTATATTGGTGCACTTGGCGATAGACTAGCGCGACTTCCTTCGGGAACACGGGCGTTTTGGTCCCTCGCCAAGGCCATCCAAGGTAACTTCTGTCGTTCATCCTTTCCTCCTTTGCACAAGGACGAAGACTCTCTGGCCCATTCCGCTAAAGAGAAAGCCGAACTCCTGGGCGCTCTCTTTGCTAGGAACTCGACTCTTGATGACAGGGGAAAGACACCGCCTACCATCCCGCGGTGCAACCATTCAATGGCGGATATACGTTTCACACAACGTGCCGTTCGAAACGCTCTCTTTTCCCTTGACATCCATAAGTCGACAGGGCCGGATGGAGTCTCCCCTATTGTGCTTAGGACATGTGCTCCTGAGTTGGCACCGGTTGTAACGCGTCTTTTTCGGCTCTCTTACGCCAAAGGAATCGTTCCGAACTCGTGGAAGACTGCTCTTGTCCACCCAATCCCTAAAAAAGGCGATCGCTCAAATCCGTCTAACTACAGACCGATCGCCATCACCTCTTTACTCTCCAAAATAATGGAATCCATTATTAACTGCCAGCTCATGAGGTACCTGGAGGAGAACCAGCTGTTAAGCGACCGGCAATACGGTTTCCGTAGTGGTCGCTCGACTGGTGATCTTTTGGTGTACCTCACCCACAGATGGGCGGAGGCGGTTGAGAGTAAAGGGGAAGCATTGGCTGTAAGTTTGGATGTAGCGAAAGCCTTCGATCGGGTCTGGCACAAGGCACTTCTAGCGAAATTACCATCTTTCGGACTTCCTGCGAGGTTATGCGATTGGGTTGCCAGCTTCCTGGAAGAGAGGAGCATTAAGGTCGTTATCGACGGTTCCTGCTCTAAGCCTCTTTATGTGAATGCTGGTGTCCCACAAGGCTGCGTGCTATCTCCTACACTGTTTCTTCTGCATATCAATGATTTGTTACAAATCAGTAACATCCATTGCTATGCAGACGACAGTACGGGGGATGCTCTTTATCCCGGCCGTGCGAACACCTCAAAGGAAAGCCTCAATGAGAGCCGAAACAAACTTGTGTCTGAAGTCGAGTCTTCCCTTCAAGAAGTCTCGGATTGGGGCGAACTTAATCTTGTTGAGTTCAATCCCCAAAAGACACAGGTTTGCGCGTTCACCGCTAAAAAGACCCCATTTGTCGTAGAACCTCGGTTTAAGAGTACTCCCCTTAGTATATCGCCGAAAATCGGAATCCTCGGAGTTGAAATCTCGAGTGACGTTCAATTCCGCAGTCATTTGGAAGCGAAGGCTAAATTAGCCTCGAAAAAGCTTGGTGTGCTCAGCAGATCGAGACAGTACTTCAAGCCGGCCCACCGACTTCAGCTGTACAAGGCTCAGGTGCGACCGCATATGGAGTACTGTTCTCATCTCTGGGCCGGAGCCCCACAGTATCAACTCCTTCCTCTTGACCGCATCCAACGTCGAGCAGCTCGAATTGTCGATGACCGTAGGCTTTCCGATAGGCTCGATCCTCTGTCAGTGCGAAGAGACGTTGCGTCTCTCTGTATACTGTACAGAATCTACTATGGGGAGTGCTCTGAGGAATTGTTCCACCTACTACCAGCCGCACAGTTCCACCACCGGACCACACGCCGTAAAAACCAGTTCCATCCGCACCATCTGGATGGCTGGCGCTCCACCACTGTCCGCTTCACCCGCAACTTCCTTCCGCGTACGGTGAAACTGTGGAACGATTTGCCACCTGCGGTGTTCCCGAACAACTACGACATTGGGGCCTTCAAGAAAAGAGCTTATTTGTCCATAAAAGGCCGGCAAAGCACCTTTAACACTTCTAGTGTTGCAAGTGTTTATGGGCGGTGGTGACCACTTACCATCAGGTGGCCCACCTGCCCCTTTGCTTGCTCTGACATAAAAAAAAAAAAAAAAAAAAAAAAGTCAAATTGCCTTGTATCATCGACGTCATTATTATTGATTGACTCAAGGATTGACTATAATATTATTTGTCATTTGTCAATAGTCAAAAAATAGAAGTGCAGTGTGTGTCATGTGTGTTTGAAAACAAATATTTTACGAAAAATAGTTTAATTATATGAAAACAATATCCGTTATACTAAATAAATACATAATAAATGACCCTAAATTCATATTTTGTGTTCAACTCATCTACACTTTTTGTAACGATGTAAAACCGTGCCAATACATTGTAATACAATTTTCGATTGTACACAATGCTTTCAAGGAGATCTAACGATAAAAATCAGAAGCCCTCTACAAATATATCTGTATTGGCTAGAAGCGATTATGGGAACTTCTTTACGAAGTCGGTTACACATGATTTTACCAAAGTAGTAACAACGACCACGCAAGCTGACGATGGTATAGTAACAAGAGATGATCTGTATAAAGGCTGGTATGTTTAACTCCGTAATCATCACTATTTCGTATAAAACAAAGTCACTTTCTCTGTCCCTATATCCCTTTAAAGGGATAGAGAAAGCGACTTTGTTTTATGTATATAGGGACATAGGGATGTCCATATGTATGCTTAAATCTTTAAAACTACGCAACGGACTTTGATGCGGTTTTGTTTAATAAAGAGAGTGATTCAAGAGGAAGGTTTTAATATATAATTTATAAGGTTTTAGATAAAGTGGGTGAAGCCGCGGGCAGAAAACTAATTATTTGTAAAGGCTTATTTACAAATATAACAAGCATTAATTGTAACTTAGTCAGATAACATAAACAACAATAATAATAATAACCTTTATTTCAACACACAACAATAACATGAAATAAAAAAACAACGTGTGGCACTCGGGGACTGCCGCGGTAAAGCTATTGCATGCTATGCCTTCAAGCCACACCTCCGCCCGTCGGAGTGGGGAGCGTGAGGTTTTTTCGTTACGGAATTTCTCGATTCAGTCCCTGCGCTCAAGGCCCGCGATAGAAGCTATGCAATAGCTTAATAAATAAATGAACTTTGTTCTACGCTCAAGTGTAAAACACTGTACCAAGGAAGCAGTTGATTAGATGTTTAATTGCATCTGCCCCAGTGTGATTTTACATTCTGCAATGCCTCATTCATTCATCAATCATTTTCATTTTATTTTCATGCAAAAAAATGTACATATTATAAATTATAATCATGACCGCCTTATTGGTACAGTGGTTGACGCGGGAGCGTAGAACCGAGAGGCCTGGGTTCGATTCCCGGTGGAGACAAAGAAAAAAAAAATCTCGGTCTAGCAGGACACAGAAGACTTATCACCTCCTTGTCCCTAAAGAAAATTGATCAGTGAAACAGATGTATAATGCATCTGCCCCTCACCCCACTAGGGGACATGGGACTTCACTTAATTATAATCATATTTTAAACTGTTCATATTTTTCAGCAACATAACAAAGCAAACAAATGTTTATCAAAGTATGCAAAATTATGCAAACCAAAACCGAATAGAGAAGCAGTTAAATAATGCGCTGCAGAAACCAGTTGATATGGGACCAGGACATAGGTAAGTTATTTGATTCTTAAACTATACTAATATTTTAAAGCTGAAGAGTTTTTTGTTTGTTTGAACGCGCTAATCTCAGGAACTACTGGTCCGATTTGAAAAATTCTTTCGGTGTTAGATAGGTAGCCCATTTATCAAGGAAGGCTATTGGCTATATCATCGCGCTAAGACCAACAGGAGCGGAGCAATGCGGGTGTCACCGCGAAGCGCAGATAGTTCTAGTAGCAACATTGTGTTTGTAATTAAGCAGAAAAAATATTAAATCATATCATATCTTTATTTTGAAGTTACAAACGTTTAGATACTATTGCTTATTTACAAACACATTCCTCGCACATTATTGGTGGTAAAGTACCCTAAATGGACATATTTAATTCAAAGTTACAATAATTTCATGAGTTTTCTTTTAAGTTAATTTTTAAATATACAATTTTAAATTATATAGATGTCCCTCTGTATCGTATTGTATCTGTATTGTCTGTATTGTATTCCAATTATAATACAATCTACCCTCTTAAAAGAACTATTATTTTCAGCATGTTACAACGCATGGGCTGGACAGGCGGAGGCCTCGGGAGAACAGGCGACGGTATCTTAGAACCAATAGCACCAAACGCAACTTACGTAAGTGGCCAGAGTAGAAACTATGGCACCGGTAATTTGAGCGGCGCCGCAAAACGTAGATTTAAACGAATGTGCAAAGCAAACATTCCCCCGGAGAAAGCAATACATTTGTGTCGGAAAACTTTGAAAGATTTGAAGGAAGAAGTGCAGAAAATTGATCAGGGGATTACTGAAGATGACTCGGTTACAAATGATACGCAAAAACAAGGCCTATTAGATGAGCCTTTGCAGGATAAAGGGCTAAACTGTGGCCCTAAAGACAATCCACAAATTTATGGGTCGCGAAATCGTGAACGGCAATATGGGCTGCAAAATGGCCCATATAGTGCTTGGGAAAGTCGTGGGCTTAAAGAATATGGCCCGCAACTTTCGATAAACCTCTTGGCAAATGTACAAAATACGTGTACAACTTCCCGTACTCCAGATAATAATGTTGAAACATCCAATGCTCAACCAAAAGAAGCTAAACGTCCCATACAAGTGGGTATTTACAACTACAGAATGATGAACGAAGACCAAAGGAATTCAGTGCATCGTGCGTTAAATCAAGCCATTCTCAAAATCGGTGCAAAGGGAATTGGACCGAGATTTCTAAGCCTCGATCATAAACCGGGCTGGGTACAAATAGTTTGCGAAGACGAACATAGCAGGGATTGGCTTTTCGATGAAGTGCCTAAACTAATACCTTGGCCGGACGCGGTTCTTCACGTTCGTGAGGAAAAAGTCCTTGAAGAAAGTGTGGTGGTGTATATACCACAATATGAAGCCCAGTCTATAGACGAAGCTATAAATCTATTAGCCGTTCAAAACGAAGGTCTTAATACAGAATCCTGGAAAGTTATTAAAGCAAGGACTATAGGAAACGGTCTAGCAGTCGCATTCATTATTGACACGAAATCCCTTGAAACGTTAAAGAAAAACGGTCTTAAAGCTGTTCTCGGGTTTAAGACGATTCAGTTCAAAATAAATTATGACGTCGATCCGAACTCGATTTCGTTGGAAAGTTTATTTGATGGTGTGACTGATGCTTTAGGCATTAACATTGGGCCTAATCGTTCATTAGAACCAGACATGTCAACAAACACGTATAAAGGAAGACCTGTATTACAGGACCAAATTGAATCTTTTACACCCCTAGATCGTGATGATAGAGCCTACTTTCCAAATTCTGACGCACTACAACATGAAACTAGACCTTATTACCAAGATTCTTTACCACGTAACGGTCATTCTAAACCTTATATCGGAGGTTATCCACCCCCAGACTATGATGAAACATATTCTGAAGATTACTATGAACCTCCAAATTACTCCGAAAGTTATTCCCGATATAATGAAAGCCCACAGAATTATAATGACTATTATAAGGATTATTATGAAGATAGCGATCGGAATAATTTTTCTAGAGGTTTTTCTGAACCAGAATGGGATCATATACAAGAAGATAGCCCAGTACACAATGAATTAAGGGGAAGTTTCTCCCCTCGTAGAAATTATCGTCAACCCTTTATAAAAAATCCTAAAAGAGAAAGTTTTAGAGGTAGAAATGTTCGTCCCAGTAATAGTTATGATCGTTCAGGAACTTTACGACGGGGCAAGCGTAAACGAACCGGGCTGCCTGGCCGGGGATCGTTCAGAAATAAATGAAAATGAGTTTTAGGAACGTTTTTAAGCTATTGCATAGCTTTTATCTCAGACTTTGAGCGCGGCGACCGAATGTAAAAATTCCGTAACGAAAAACCTAACACCCCCCACTCCTACCGGCACAGCGATGCGATGCTATGCAATATAGAGCAGGCTCCAAGGAGATGTTCGTTTGCAAAAATAGCGGACCTAAATCTGACTTCTGATATATATTGTATAGGTCCCAGACATCCATCTTTGAATGCTCCCCCCACTCCCCCATGCAACTATTTCACTGTACGAACTATTGAATCGTAAACAATGGACTATTGTTAATTATTTAAAATAATAATTTAAGGCCGTGTACGCGGTCCGTGCGCTGTTTGGCTCAAATATGTGATTTTTCAAACTAGATTGTCCATCAACCACTTATCTTACAAACAAATGAATTTCTAATAATTTTAGGAAATTTTATTGTCTATATAGTTAGTTAAGAGTTTTTTTCAATTAATACAGTATTTGTGAATACCATCAATATAACTAAGCCGATGATTACTTGATTTCACTTTTAGTGTCAATTTCGAAGCTAAAAATATCTGAAATTGCTGACAGATCTAACACACAATTTTTTTTAACTAACTGCAAAATCCTTATTAAAATAGTTAGTTAAAAGATTTTTTTATTTTGGACTCCTAACTTACGAAATTAAAATCCGAACAATGTGAATTTTTTTAGAAATTATAGTCGACAAAATGATTATTTTCACCAAGATATTTGACTTAGTTGAATATAATTTATACATATTGCAATAAAAGAACGTCTTACTTATAAGATAAAATTTAAAAAATCAACTAAGGTACCTCTATTATTTTTCTACAATTTTTTTTAAAGTACTATAAAACACTGCGCGCGACCCGATTAAAATCAGTCGGCAGCGAGCCTTTCCAGAGAGAGGACATGTTGCTCGGCGCTTTCCTGTGGACCTATGCTGTTCATAGTAAAAGGATAGCGCAAGCCGCGATCTATCGCAATAGATCGCGGAGATTTTGACTTGCGTTAAATTGAATAAGCCCTCTTAAAAAATATATTCATGAGTTTTCAATCTATAGTGGTTTAAAGTTAACTCAAAAATGGATCATTTTCGTAAATTTTCTAAAAAATCTTAGAGAAAGTGTAAGAAATGTATATAGTATGCTATATATTCGTGATCTACTCAATAAGCTATTTCATTTGATACCCCACACGGCATGTTTTGGAAATTTTTATTTTTTTCTTTGTATGCCATATTTAATTACCGGGGTGCGGCCTGCGGGCAGGGGGACCACAAAACTGGTTGGCAACATCTGTCTATAGGATGTCTGGGATCTATACAATATATATCAGAAGTCAGATTTAGGTCCGCTATTTTTGCAAACGAAACTCCACTGAGAGTCCGGTCTAATAGTTTTACCGCGGCAGTCCCCGAGTTACACACGTAATGTTTTTATTATTCTTATTATTTGTATATGTTATTAGGATCTAGGACATGAAGTGACGTGTTTGTTTGCGAACTTTCTTTGTACGATTTATGCGGATAATGTGCAACATAATTAGTTGAAATAAATTAGCTATATATATGTATAATGAATTATTTGGTGATTACGTCAAACAAATAGCTCCCATCGGATCGAATGTAAAAAAACATTTAATGAAAAAGGGAATACTCTTTCATTAAATGACAAGCTATTTATTTTTAAACCTTATTTTCATTGGATAATTCAATAATTAAAAATGGTTTTTGTTCTCTGGTCAAAATTTATTATAAGTAAACTGTTTATTTAAGAAATGCTTTTTATTACTAATCTTCTTCTTATATATAAAAATGAATCGCAAAATGTGTTGGTAAGCGCATAACTCGAGAACGGCTGAACCGATTTCGATAATTCTTTTTTTATTATATTCCTTGAAGTACGAGGATGGATCTTATGTAGAGAAAACGTAAACATGTACCACGGGCGAAGCCGGGGCGGACCGCTAGTCTTATATATAAAAATGAATCGCAAAATGTGTTGGTAAGCGCATAACTCAAAAACGACTGAACCGATTTTGATAATTCTTTTTTTATTATATTTCTTGAAGTACGAGGATGGATCTTATGTAGAGAAAACGTAAACATGTACAACGGGCGAAGCCGGGGCGGACCGCTAGTAAAATATATAAATGTCGTTTATGTAGTTTTATTATTGTTTGAAAGCGTTCAATCTGAATGCCGTCGACATTTGCGTTATACAATTCATAAATTATTTTCTAATGTGAAAATTTTACAAGTCAAACAGGATGTAAAAAGTTATAATTGAAAATTAAGTGCCTCTTTTTCAATTTACAATTACCTTTAGGTACACCCAGGGCTCCCGGGAAAAGGCCCTGTGTTTATATTTGACTCCCCCTGGCCAGTAGGTACATACCTACTATTCTGACAAACATCTATACATATAATAAATCTGTAGAAGGGTCAATTCTGTACATTGAAAATATTGAAAAAATAAATAGCAGGGGGTGTTACTGGATCGATACCAAACCCAAATATGTGATTAAAAAAAATTTTGTCTGTCTGTCTGTCTGTATGTGAAGGCATCACGTGAAAACTAACGGTTCGATTTCGATGAAACTTGGTATAATTATACCTTATTATCCTGGGCGTAAAATAGGATACTTTTTATCCTGAAAAAATACGTAGAAAAAAATTAATCTTAATTTTTCAGTTTTATCCATAGACGTTGTTCTATAGAACCGCGAACACACGTTGCGTATAAGCCTAGCCGTATTTGGGTCCAATAGATATTTATAAGATATAATTGTCAGAGTTACTCAAAATGGAGAAATAAACCATCCACGCGAAGACCGACATCCGCGCGGACGGAGTCGCGGGCGGAAGCTAGTAATAAATAAATATACATAATACATAAACTCTACTGTGTTTTGTCGAAATAAAGACATTTCTTTCAATGCTGTCACCATATTGCGACAGGGCCGTGCTAAATATTATTGTTCAACTAGCTTTCCGCCCGCAGCTTCGCAAACGGTTTCAAAGAAAAACCCGCATATATCCCGTTACCGCGGGATTTCCGGGATAAAACCTATCCTATGTGTTAATCTAAGTTACCCTGTATATGTGTGCTAAATTTCCCTGTATTTGCGTGAAAGAGTAACAAATATTTTTTTTTTTTTTTTTTTTTTTTGGTATGTATAAATGCAATCTGTTCAAGAACATTCAGCACTTGGTTATGAATGGATTGAGACTTGTAGGGCAGGCGATCCAGTGATGCCAGCCGTATTATTATTATTATTATTTTTTTGTTTTTTTTTTTTTTTATAAATCTATGGGAGCTTTTCTTTTTAGTCTTTGGAATTTTGTGTCGTTTTTCATTAAATCCATGGCCAAAGAATTCGGATGTTCATCAAGTCTTTTTCTGTAGGAGCTCATAGAGTGCTTGATTTCGTCTTTCACTGTTCGAATTTTAAGATCGTGGTGTAACTGTTGGTTTGTAACATACCAAGGAGCGTTTGTAACTAGTCTAAGCATTTTCGATTGAAATCTTTGCAGGATTTCGATATTGGAGTTGGAAGCAGTTCCCCATAACTGGATTCCATAGGTCCAGATTGGTTTAATGATGCTTTTGTACAAAAGTAATTTATTTTCCAACGAGAGTTTGGATTTTTTGTTGAGGAGCCAGTACATTTTTCTCAGTTGAATGCCAAGGGCTTTACGTTTAGTAAAAATATGTGTTCTCCATGTGAGTCTGCGATCCAGATAGACGCCAAGGTATTTCGCGCCATCAGCCTGAGGAATAGGTACTCCATTGAGAGACACTTGTGAGCACGAGCCGTAACGAGTCGCAAATGTTACCTGTACAGACTTCTTTTCATTGGCTTTAATTCGCCAGGTTGATAACCATTCAGTAATTTTATCAAGACAGACTTGGAGGTTTGCACTAGCTTGTACTGGATTTTCGTGGATTGCTAGGGCTGCAGTGTCGTCAGCAAAAGTTCCAATTACCACGCCATCTGTCATGGGCAAGTCAGCTGTAAATAGCAGGTACAGTGTAGGACCGAGTACACTTCCTTGGGGAACTCCGGCATGAGCTTTGTGAAGGGTCGTTACGTATTCTCCTTGCCTTACTTGGAAGTGTCTGTCCTCTAGATAGGACTTGAGAAATATGAAGTGATTAGTTGGTAATTTAGTTTTTATTTTATATAGCAGGCCCTGATGCCAAACTCTATCAAAAGCCTGTGATATATCAAGAAACACTGCACTGCAGTATTTTTTGGCCTCGTAAGCTTTGTGAATTTTTTCTACCAGTCGGTGGATTTGTTCTGTGGTTCCATGTTTTTGTCTGAATCCGAATTGGTGGTCCGGTATGATTTTGTTTTCTTCTATTACGAAGTTCAACCTTTTCAAGTAAAGAATCTCGATTACTTTGGAAAGAATAGGAAGCAAGCTTATCGGCCTGTAAGAAGACACTTCTTCTGGGGCCTTACCAGGTTTCAGGATCATTATGACCTGTGCCACTTTCCATTGCCGTGGGAAAATGCCTCTCGATATTATACAGTTGAACAACTGAGTCAAAAATATTAAAGCTGAGTCTGGTAGTTCTTTCAGCATTTTTACAGTTATAAGGTCATATCCAGGAGCTTTATTCTGTTTCAGAGTTTTTATAACCGCTATAAGTTCACCTTTTTTTATTTTCTTTAATGGGAGATCAAGCTGGTAGGGATCATCAATGCTTTTAAGGCGATTCTTCATATCGGTTGACATAATTTTTTGGCAAGGATTTGGAACAAAGACTTCCTTTAGATGAGACGCAAAGGTTTCTCCCTTCTCTGGATCACTCTTTGCCCATGTGCCGTCTTTTTTCCGAATAGGGTGCTTGTGACTGATGGGTCTTTTTATCTTCTTTACGGTTTTCCAGAGCGAATAGTCACTTGAAGCCTTGGCGTCCAGATTACGCAAGCGGCTTTCGATATCGTCGTCTCGTGCAGTTTGAAGAAGTTTTTTGAGCTTGGCTGATATGTTATTAAGACGTGTTTTGTCATTTGGGTATCTGGTTTGCTGCCACAGTTTACGCGCTCTTCGCTTCTCCGCTAACAGCTCGCGAATGGGCATTGGACAGTCCACTTTGTCACACCTTTTGGAAGCAGGAGTGCTGCTCCAGGCTGCATTCTGAACACAGTAATTAAAATGTTCTACACCTTGTTCTATGTCTTCTTGGGTTTTCAGCGATAGCTTGAGGTTTATGCAGGACTCTACACTTCTGCGAAACATATCCCAATCAGTATTTTTACCATGCAGACGTGTCGCAGGTTCAGTTCTAATAATTTTTTCAGATATTTCTACTAGTACTACACTGTGGTCTGATGACAGATCTAGAGAGGATTTGCATTTACAGTTATTTAATGGGATGCCCTTTATAACACAGAAGTCTACCAGATCTGGAATTTTTCTTGGGTCTGTTGGCCAGTAAGTTGGTTCACCGGTAGACACCGTTTCTAATTGAAGGTCATTTAAGGCTGCCTGGAGCTGTCTTCCTTTCGGAGTGGTTAAGCGTGATCCCCAGAGAGTATTCTTGGAGTTGTAGTCCCCACCTGCAATGAATCTGGGTCCTAATGATCTGAAGAAGCGGATATAATCTTCTTTTTTTAAATTATGTTTTGGTGGAGAGTACAGTGCAGTGACAGTGAGATTACCACGCCAGTCTTCAACAACTACACTTGTCCCTTGTATTTCAGGAGTGCTATATTTATGTGTCTCGTAGTGTCTGATGTTATTTTTTATTAGGATTGCGGAACCACCATGAGCTGTGCCATCTGGGTGCATTGTTTGGTAGTAAATATAGTTTGGTATATTAATGTAGTTTTTATTAGTGAAGTGTGTCTCAGATAATAGGAAGATATCAATTTTGTTTATTTTTAGAAACATCTCAACTTCGAGGATGTGGTGTGGGAGCCCATTAGCGTTCCATATCGCAATTTTTAGGGCATTGAATGTGATAATTTTGTCATAATTTCCATTAGAAGGTGTGTCATAGAAGTCAATTGCTGCATGAGCTGTGTCATAGTATTCATCATTTCCTTCATGTCTGTGGTTTTCTCTGATGTCATTTGCTTTTCATTATTTTGTTGTGAATGAGAACCCTCATTTTTGGATGTTAGTGCTTGGCTATATGTAAGCTTGTCAGAAAATTCTTTAATATGGTTTGTCGTTTCTTTGTTCAGATTACTTTTACGCTTATCTACGTGTCTTTGTTTAATTGGTTCCGGGGGGTATCTTATTTTTTGAAGTTCTTTGTAAACAGAGCAGCCTTTGTAGTTTGCAGGATGGTTTCCTTCACAAAGTATACATTTAACTGAGTCCGACCTTCCTTTGCGTTCACAGTTACTTGATGCATGATCACCAGCACATTTAATGCATTTTGGTTTTCTGAAGCAATATTTCCTAGTGTGTCCATATTGCTGGCAGTTTGCGCACTGTGGTATGTCTCGCTTTGGTCTAGGTGGTTCTATTTTGATCCGGCAATGTAGTAGGCTCTTTAGGTCATAAATGTTTTTATTATTGCTGTTGGCTTCTATTTCTATGAAAAATATTGGCAAGGCCTTTTTGGTAATTCTTTGTTTGACATTCCAGATATTTTGTACTCTGTGCCCATATGCTTCCAGTTCAGCTTTTATTTCCTCCAGGTCAGTGGATGGGTGAAGTTTTTTAATCACTACTTTAAAACATCTGTCTTGTTTAGGTTTATATGTGTAAAATTCTGTGTTTTTTCCATTTAGTTCCTTAACTATTTTGGTATATAATTCAGCAGTTTTGGGTTGTATTCTGACTTGTTCATTCCGGAGGATTTTCACCTCGTAATTGTTTTCTGCTACGTCATCTAACATTTTAAGCAGTGGTTTTATATTGCTAACTCTGTCCACAAATATCGGAGGTGGTTTGACAGGTTTTTCAATATCTTTACTATTTGTTGGTTCTTGGATGTCCTTATCCAATTCTGAGAAGCTGTTAGAAGTTGGAGTAGTTTGACTTAGCCAGTAGGTGTCAAGTTTTTTTTGTTTTTGTGTTGGATTGTTTTCGGGACTATCACGCTGTCTTTTTCTGATAGGGACTTCCGTCCATACATCATTTTCGGTTTCACAAGTAGGTGCTTGTGTTTGGGATGGAGAGGTGATGTCTAGGTTCGTTAAAGATTGAGTTCTAGTCCTGTTGAACAAGGCTGGGTGAAATAATTGTTGTGTTAGTGTTTTATTTTGCGGTTTATTGGATTCAGTAGCTTTTGTATTTTTTTGAGACAATTCCATTTCTGTTCCCACGAGTAGGGTCGATTAGAAAGTCACACACAGGGTAACGCCCATTCCCGTGTGAAGGCACTGTACAACAATGTTAGCCGGGTCCATTGAGGTTGGCGCTAGGAGCTGATAACCCATCAGCCATTCATTCTATCGGCGCGTATCCCACCTTAGAATTGGGGTTTTTTTTATAGAGGAGGACTACCTCTTGGCCCAGGCGATTAAGCCAAGACCACCGTTCCCCCGAGACATGACCAAGGGTTTACGGGCTGATGATCATTTCCTATCATCATCTTGCAAGCTTTCGCTCGTCAGGATAGTTAACCGCCGCCTGAGACTCGGCGTTGTTACTTGATTGGCACCACCCAGGGGACACGTGTGGGGTGGGTCTAGGATTAGATGGTATATCCCACGGACGCAAGTAACATCATCCGTAACAAATATACATACCTACACATACACATACGAGTACATTCATCCTCACAAACTTTTGCATTTATAATATTAGTGGAGGATGTATTACGAATCTATATGTACCTATATAAAACCCAAAGGTGACTGATATAGTGATCTATCAACGCACAGCCCAAACCACTGGACGTATCGGGCTGAAATTTGGCATACAGGTAGATGTTACGACGTAGGCATCCGCTAAGAAATGATTTCCCGAAATTCTTGCGGGAACGGGGAAAACGGGGATGCACGTACAAAGTCGTGGGCGGAAGCTAGTACTATAAAATTGTCATTCTATCTGATGGATAAGCTAAACAGAACATAATTGGAGAAAGCTGTGAAATCGACTGTACGTATCGCTAAAATGTGCTAAACGTAGATTTTAATAAACAGAAGATATTTGGCATTGATCAAATAAATGCATAATACGAGTATATCGGAGGTAATGAAATGAAATGATTTATTTTGCAAGAAATGTGGAAGATTTACAGATGTTACTTAATTCATTGTTCAGCACAAATCGCCAATTTATAACAATATAATGTCAATGTCTTACTACATAAATATCATTTTTATAATAATTATAGTATATCTATGTCAACTATTATGTACCCTTTTTCACTTACAATTATTTAATATATGTCAATTATTACCCTTTTTACAATTATATGTCCATTACTACAAATATAATTTAATTTATATAAATAAGTAATTACAATATTATAATATTATATAATAATATTATGTCATTATTTTGATTTTGGTATGAAATTAATACCTATCGCATTATTTGAAAGATTTTTACTTTATTATTCATTACAAAAATATAAATCGTACTGACTGTTGTATCAAAGTCCCCATTTGTTCGTCGTGACTACACTACACTATAAAAGGTATTGTTGACTTTCTGTGTCCCTTTACTGGGAACTAAAATTGACGTATTACTATGACTAACATCACATTTACTAATTTATGTTATCCTTTTTGCTTACAATTTTAATCTTGATATTGTATTTTCAACTATATTGCACAATACATGAAAATATTTAAAGATCTGGTGAGATCGGTGGCCGAGAGGTCATGCAGGCATTGCCCCAGCAAAGTTGTAATGCGCGGGTTCGAATCCCACCTCGTGATCGAATTTTTTCAATTCTTTAAAAAAAATCTCATTAATTTTAAATGCTAATAAATTCAATAGTCATCAAAATCTAAAGAATATTTTTTTTTTCAGGCGACAAAAACGAAAGGACTGGGCCAGTCAAACGCGCCGAAAGTACGACAAAGAAGCGCGCCAAATAGTAGACCGAAAGATAAATTCCGAACGAATGTTTTACTCACAATACTAGACTTTGTTAAAAACGACAAAAAAATCCAACTCGAATTTGACAAAAAAGTACAACAATCGGAACGCAAAATAATACATACAATGGTACAAGAAATGATTAATTCTGATCATCTTGTTTCTGGTAAATATGATGATGACGTTCAAAAGGATATTGTGCGAGAAATTATCACGTTCAATGATTATGTTTTGGTTACAGAGAGTCATGGCGTACGTCCGGAACGGTAAGTATTATTAAAAAATAATTAGATTAACTTTTTTGATTTAGTCAGGTAGTTTGATAATATGTATTTAAACTTTTTGAAGTGAAACTTCTTTATCGGGGTTGGAAAAAATTTAGTGTAACATTTTTTCGTTACGAGTGACATGTTTCAGTTACGCGCTATCCTTTTCTTATCCCTATCACGCGTTATTCAACGTATTTCTGTAAAGTTTCATATACTTAGTAAATTTTTTTTTTTTTTAATAAGTTCATAAAGAAGTTTCACTTCTTACGTGTGTACACTAGTACACGCACACATTTTTTGTTTTTGAAGTGAAGCTTCTTTAGGCGCGTTGAGAGTAAAATTTCAAGGTCGCGTCTAGGCAATACCGTCACGTCATCGAGTAAGGATTTTGGTATCTTTGAATCTTGCCAAAGAAGTTTCACTTCTGACACGTGTGCTCGGCACACACGCTCTTTTTTTAGTCAGAACGTTAGTTGTATAGCTTTTTTGCTTTAGCCTATAAAATTTAAATGCATTAAGTTTTCGTCCCTGACTACAGTTATACCTCAGATGTGAACATATTGCAAGTATGTATGAGGAATCATCTTTCTCGCAAATATTAATTTGTAAACTAAACTTAACTAATGTAGAGACACTGGTTTTAAATTTTTATAATTATTATACAGGGTTTCCCACTATTGGTATAATAAGCACGAAGGGACTTGTAGTTTTGCATACACTGATCACGTAAAAAATACTTAAACAACAAAATTACATCAAAAAATTTATCCTGAAAATCCTGAAAAAAAATGTTTTCTTCTCTAATTTCGCGCAGCCGGCATTTTGTCTATGAAAACATAATCTTAAACGATAGCTCACGTCCGGGTGGCAAAATTGGGCGGGTTGCTTGTTATGGGTGTACACATAGAGTTTTAAGAATTCATCTATTTGAATAAAAAAAATGCGTCTGGAATTTTATAAGTATTTTTTACGTACTTAGCGTATGCAAAACTATAACCTCCTTTGAGCTTAGTATACCAACAGTAGGACACCTTGCCTGTTTCATATCTTGCCAAAGCAGTTTCACTTCTGACATGTGTGCTTGGTACACACCCTCTTTTAAATACTTTTAGATTTATAGGTAAATTAAAGTAGAAATTTGATATTTAGTTTTTTTTTCTAAGCAATCAAATGCATTTTTTTCTATTCTTTAAAAATTTTAATATTTTTTTTTTATTACACAGAAAACTCGTTATCTACAAAGAAGCGCCAGAAAACATGTATCTAATAATACCAGACGATTTGGTAGATACAGCCCAAAGCCAAATATATGAAGACTCGAAGGACCAAAAACAGACGGAATCTACAAAAAATAATAATTCTATTAAAGAAGAAAATAACAAAGAAAAAACAAATCAAAATACAAATGAAAAACAAAAAGATCTAACACAAGATGATATTTTAAACACAATAATAGATTTCTTCATAGATTTCGCAAGTGCAGATGTTTTTACAGAATTGAGGTTTCTGGGCACTTTCAATAAAACTGAATATGACGCTATTGTGTCGTTTTTTAAACTATTTGGGAGTGATGAAAAATCTGAAGCTAAGGATAAAATGGCAGATGTTTTAAATGATGAGAAATATGAATATAAATTGCGAGATAATTTTAATGGGTCTACTGTGTGAGTATTATTTCCTTGTTTGATTTTCCGCGAATATTATACACTTTTTACACTAGCTGTGCCCCACGGTTTTATCCGCATTGCTCCGCTCTTGTTGGTCTTAGCGTGATGATATATAGCCTATAGCTTTCCAATATAAATGGGCTATCTAACACCGAAAGAATTTTTCAAATCGGACCAGTAGTTCCTGAGATTAGCGTTTTCAAACAAACAAACAAACTCTACAGCTTTTTAATATTAGTATAGATAAGTATAGATTAAGAAATTAAATATTTATAATACATATTACCTATATTATGTACAAGTAGGAGTATATATTTTTATATATAGGATGTATTTTTATTTTACGACATGTATTTAGAAAAATATTTGACTTGATCTATGAATTGTGCTAAATAATGTAATTTTTAATAATTTTTTTTAACCTCAATTGTGCTGTGTACACACAATTTGGCTGGCATTTTACCGCAACATGATTGTGATTAAATTTGTGTATAATTAGTCAAAATTGTCAGCTGTGATGTGTACCTATTTAAATAAATAAATATAATAAATGCGAAAGTTTGTGAGGATGGATGTATGTATGTTTTTACTTTTTCACGCAAATACTGAACCGATTACAATGAAATTTAGCACACATAATTATAGAGAGTAACTTGGATTAACACGTAAGTTAGGTCTCATCCCGGAAATCCCACGGGAACGGGAACTATGCGGGTTTTTCTTTGAAAACGCGGGCGGAAAGCTAGTTCATTGTATCATTTCTCCCCGTGACCAAGCTCGCTGCAAAGTTTGCGAAACGAGTGAAACGACGGGATAATATTTTAATGAATAAATTGCGTTTAAAATCCGTTAATCTTTAATTTCTACTGTGTGAGTATGTTTGTTAATCTATAATTCACTACATCTATAAAAATGAAACCCGTTTTCCTTGGTCATGGCATCACGCATGAACGGGTGGACCGATTTCGATAATTCTTTTTTTATTATATTCCCTGAAGGACGAGGATGGTTCTTATGTAGAGAAAACATAAATATGTTACACGGGCGAAGCCGGGGCGGACCGCTAGTAGTATAAATATAATTTATATAGTTTAAAAAACTAAGGACTATAATAATTAATAATGTATTATTGTATCGTCACCGATCATTCATAAGTGTACAAAGTTTGAATTAAATCTGTCCGTTTAAAGTGGTCGAGTCGGTTACATACAAACATACAGGTTACATAAGCGTGGTTATATAAGCGTGTTAAATTATCTTCTGGATTTTTTTACAACTAAACCATTTAATAAAGACCCCAAAATAAACAATAATTTCGTTTTTTTTCAGGGTATACAAGCTGATCAAAGATGGAAAAAGTTAGTATTAAGGCGTCCGAAACTACTTGATAGTACTTATTTATAAACTAATTTATGAAATAAATAATAAATAAATATTTAGTTACTGTGTTTTAATTTATTTTAGTTTAGTCCCTCTGAAAATCTTTTCAAAAAAGAGTATTTTTTTTTTAATATAAGCTAATACGTATAGAAAATCTGTTGTCCACACTCACATAAAAACTATTTATTGGACAGATTTTGAAGAAACTTTTCCCAGAGAAAGTCCTCGTTAATGTATAGGTACCTAATAGATTATTTGAAATATTTAATTTCGATTTGAACTTGGCAAAACTAAGTACATGCGAACAAAGTAGCGGGCAATGCTAGTCTACAATAATGTTATTAAATTTGTGAGTTTGGTTGAACATGCTGATCTCAGGAACTGCTGAGTCGAAAATAAAAGATAAATTGTATATAACTATGTAACTAAAAAACAGCCTATAATAAGATAAATAGGTACATAAAATTATGGTTATAGTATTGAGAAAAATACGTTAGGAAAACCATAGTGGTTTGAATTATTTAATAAACGCCGTTGCCTACAGCAGCCAACCCCAACACTCAACAGGCTATATATACTAGCTGCTCCGCGCGGTTTCACCCCCGTGGCTCCACTCTTGTTGGTCGTAGCGTTATGATATATAGCCTATAGCCTTCCTCGATAAATGAGCTATCTAACACCGAAAAAAATTTTCAAATCGGACCAGTAGTTCCCGAGATTAGCGCGTTCAAACAAACAAACAACCTCTTTAGCTATATAATATTAGTATAGATTACATCACTCTTTTATCAATAGGAGCGAGCATCTATCATATGCACGATTTTTTATAAAATTGCACGAATAGTTTTTCATAAAAGAAAAACCACAGTCAGAAGTAGGTATAGAGTGAAGAATAAAACGAGTGAAGCAAATTTTGAAATGTATTTTAGCAATATCTCACTTTTTATTATCCTACTCCAAGTAGAGTGAAATCAAACTGAAAATCATTAAAACTATGATGGATGAACTATCATGTGATGGAATTTGAATTATTCAAGTGTTTCAAAAGAAATCTAGTTGTTTAGATAAATATTTTTGTTGATAAAGTGTCGATGAAGGAGACGCCTGAAGCTGTTTTTACTATTGGTACACCACGCCATCTATTGAGTATCGAGAGTCGATATTATAACGCCGCGCCCGGAGACTAAAATGATAACTGCCATTACCATAGTTTTATTATTTTGAACCCTACATAATCTAAATAAGTCCACATGACCACATCTACATATTTTTTTTTGTATTGTATTCATATGATAATTCATAAAGTTATAAGATACTAGCGGTCCGCCCCGGCTTCGCCCGTGGTTTTCGTAATAAAAGATAGCGTTAGTTCTTTCTCAGGGTCTAAAGATTGTATGTGCCAAATTTCATCAAAATCGGTCCAGTAGTTTATGAGCCTATTCATTCAATCAAACAAACAATGTTTTCCTCTTTATAATATTAGTGTAGACTAGCTTCCGCCCGCGACTCCGTCCGCGCGGATGTCGGTCTTCGCGTGGATGGTTATTTCTCCATTTTGAGTACCTCTGTCAATAACATTTTATAAATATCTATTGGACCCAATTCCCAAATACGGCTAGGCCTATAATAATACGCAACGTGTGTTCGCGGTTCTACGAAACAACGTCTATGGATAAAACTGAAAAATTAAGGTTAATTTTTTTCTACGTATTTTTCCAGGATAAAAAGTATCCTATTTTACGCCCAGGATAATAAGGTATAATTATACCAAGTTTCATCGAAATCGAACCGCTAGTTTTCACGTGATGCCTTCACATACAGACAGACAGACAGACAAAAATTTTTTTAATCACATATTTGGGTTTGGTATCGATCCAGTAACACCCCCTGCTATTTATTTTTTCAATATTTTCAATGTACAGAATTGACCCTTCTACAGATTTATTATATGTATAGATTACAATAATAGGTATTCACTGCTTTTTCCGAAAACATATTCGTACTAGAAAAAAAGGTACCTAATTATTGTATAATGATAGTGAAAAAGTTTCTTTACCCTTTACGTGATAATAACTTAAAAAAAATATACGTGGCAAAACGAATGGGTCAAATAATGACGAACGCCTATTATCATTTTTTTTTTTCGTTAAATATGGTTTGCCGCCATTGGTAAGACCATGTATATTATGATTACGATCAGGAAGATAGATTTTAATTAATGTTTACCGTATTTATTTTTAATATAATAATATAATAACGACAGTAAAATGATAAGTGTACATTAGCTTAAATTTAGTCGTTGGTCAAATGCTACTACTACTAACTTTTTAAATCGCAATTATCTTCAGTTTGAATAAAGTTATTATGACTATTTCACAATAAACTACAATAAAAGGTTAAAAATTAGCTACCACTGAGCCTTTTTTTTAATTCTCTACGTCTATTGCTTAGCAAGTTTAGTCGATTATCGTTTTTTTATTTTTCCTGAAAAGTGTTTTGCAGTTATCATTTTATTTTCTGGGGACGGCGATATTGCCATAATGTGATCCAATTTTCAAATAAACAATTTTGTACAAATTACATCTTTCTATGAAATTCTATGTAAATGAAACTAGGCTTTGATTGTTTCTGTTTGTATTATTTTAATAGGTACCTGTATTATCCTATCCTATCATTCCTACTAATATTATAAATGCGAAAGTTTGCGAGGATGTGTGTGTTTGTTACTTTTTCACGCAAATACTACTGAACCGATTACAATGAAATTTAGCACACATATAGAGGGTAACTTGGATTAACACATAGGATAGGTTTTATCCCGGAAATCCCACGGGATCGGGAACTATGCGGGTTATCCTTTCCACCCGCGGCCGGAAATCTAGTCATAACTAAATGTAGAGATCTAATGAAAAAAAAATGTTTATCGATCTGTAGCTTGTAACTAGGTAGTAGTTACATGTCAGGTATGTAATAAAACTTTTACGTGTGAATTTATGAAATGTGTGTTAGCTATTATATCACATTTCATTTCAGTCTCGTTAAAATCAGTGCAGCCGTTTTTAAGCGGGAATCAAATCCGAATAAACATACGCATATGTTACGTATATTTTTCCCGATGTTTTCAATGATATTAGCCTTTCACAATCACATGGATTTATTAAATATAAAATTTACTGATATTTATAAACTAGCTGTGCCCTGCGGTTTTACCCACAGTGAATCACTCCTGTTGGTCTTAGCGTGATGATATATAGCCTATATCCTTCCTCGATAAATGGGCTATCTAACACCGAAATAATTTTTCAAATCGGACCAGTTGTTCCTGAGATAAGCGCGTTCAAACAAACAAACTCTACAGCTTTATAATATTAGTATAGATACATAGAGGCTAAAGCCATTGTACTATTGTGAAATTCTCTACCAATTACCATGATGATATTAAGACCACAAATCTTTTTTGTATGATCAATTTAGATCATTTCAAATCTGAAAATGGCGGGATTGTAAAAAAAACAACACATATTATCTCACGATTTAATGAAATACCGTATATACATTACATTTCCATTATTACACTGAATTTCGTTCACAAACAGGATATTATAGAAACAAAAACATCGTGGGGTGAACTGTCTTTTAATTAACTATAAATAAACAAAAGCAGTCTCTATATTATCACTTAAATAGGATATGGCAACACTACAGAACTAAACTATACTATAGTCCGTGTCAATAATGGATCGAATCGAAAATTATTGAATCGATCTTTTATTGGCACGGATTTTACTTACAGCACTCGAATCGGTTTTTTGAATTAGTTAGACATTTTAAATTGTTCCCTAACTGTGAAAAATCTATTACAACATTCCTAACTTTACGAACTTTGTCTTGTAATAACATATTTTTATGAATAAAATATTAAACAAAATACATTATTTATTGCTATTTAACCTCTATAGTCTATACAAACAAATGGTCTTACCACAAAACAATTTAAACACAGTCTAACTTTAAACCAGGGATCTGTCACTTTAATAGTTTATGTGAAGTACGACAAAACCAGATTAAAGAGAACCCGCGCTTAAAGTTAAACCCTGTCTAAAGTTTTTCGTGGTAAGACAGAAAATGTCTAACTAATTCTACAAATTTTACACATACGATATTCTAAAATTACGATTTTAGTAAAAAAGAGATACAACCCATTTCACCCGTCTCCACTCGGATATGTCCACACAATTACTTGACACTGTTTTTATTATCGTTTTTAATTATCCTAAACACCAATGTTATGGTGTGTCAACACAGATCGCACTTTGGTTGTGTGTTGACGAAACATTATAATTATGAGAATGAACAAAAAAAATGTATATTATGGTACATCTACACAGTTAATCAGAATCGAATTTAGGGTGATTTTTATTATACATATTATACAATTGTTTTTAGAATGAAAAAACTAAACAAAGCCACTTAAATGATAGTCTATTGTCATCGACTCTGTGTGGGTGCACCATATAAGAAAATAAAGTAAAGAATACGTAAAACCATTAAATTTTGCACTAAAATCGTGTATTGCTGTCGGAAAATTGACTTTTATTTGATTATATTCTACAAAAGAGTATTTACATACATTTGGCTATATTCCTTCATATTTAACGTCTGTGCCAATAAAAAAAAATTTTGGCGCTTTATATAACCCTCTCGCTCGCACACACACTACACGCTATTGCTATCCCGCTCGCACTTATCATTCTATTCCATTTTCACAATATTTATGGCGTGTAATAGATGTTAATAATAATTTAGTTTTAAAATGTACATCAGATATTTATTTAATACATTTCTATGATACGAAATCGGTATTATACATTTTTAAATTTTATGTAAGAACTCGAAATATTGAAATTGGTAGGTTATTTATTTTTTATTTATATTCGACAAATACTTAGCTGATGTTTTAAATTTGATAAATAGCCGTCTCTTCAATTCTTTTGAATATGAGATGGCATTATATTTATTACGAAAAACAATGAAAAATTACTTTTTACTGTTTTTCTTTTCAAATAGACTTATTTTTAGAGACATAAAATATTAGATTATTTGAAATGACAATTTTTTTGGTTCGAGTATTTAATATAAGACGTTTTATAGGGGGATACGATATCATAATAATATATTATACTTTTCTTTAAAAAGATATATAAATAAAAATCTGAGTGACTAAAGATATTTTCTGTATACATGAATTTATAGATAGTTAAATCGCGATGTTTTATAGTACTGTTAAGTTAGTAAATTTTTTTTAATAAGTAAATATTGGCTAAATACAATAAAATAAGAATAATGTGGAGTAAATATATTTGTATTTCTTAAAATAAAATATAATTATAATCTGTGAAAGGTATAAATGATTGATTAAATATTATATAAATATCAAAAAAACCCACTTATTATATACAACAAAACTAGCTGTTCCCCGCGGTTTTACCCGCATTGCTCCGCTCCTGTTTGTCTTAACGTGATGATATATAGCCTTCCTCGATAAATGGGCTATGTATCACCGGAAGAATTAGCAGTTCCTAATATTAGCGCGTTCAAACAAACAAAGAAACTAAAAAAAAGAAATTTTGAATCATTTTCTTATCATTTCAGAGAGCATGTATCTGTCTCTTTTTAACACAACCATTATCGCATACGACTATCTCTTTCACACCTTCAGTCAGTTTTCGCGGTTTTTCTTTGTCTATCGCGAAAAATTTGTTTGGAGATATTTTTTTAGGATGAAAAAAAAACATCTTGTTTGCTATTATTATTTTTCTAGTTTGATTTAATATGTGAAGGGTTACCACCAAATTTTCATGTTATTTACGAAGAATAAATTCTATTGTGACATAAAAACTAGAGGTTTTGACTTCTTTTGACTTAATATTGAAACACGTTTTAGTTATTGAGTATTATTTATGGCACTGAGTTTTTTTAATGAGTTTGATCTGATTATATCTGTTTAAAAGTATGCCCATATTTGATATCTATTTCTCATATAGATAACTAGCTGCGCTCCGCGGTTTCACCCGCATTATTCCGCTCTTGTTGGTCTTAGCGTGATGATATATAGCCTATAGACGTCCTCGATAAATTGGCTATCTAACACCGAAAGAATTTTTCAAATCGGACCAGTAGTTCCTGAGATTAGCGCGTTCAAACAAACTCTTCAGCTTTATAATATTATACTTAGTATAGATAGATTTTAATATTTTTGGATGTCTGACCAATACATACATACGTATTTAAATAATGTATGTATAGGTAATAAGTATTTTGTTAATATTAAAATAGATTTTTCTAGATACAAGTATCCAGATTTAAAATCGATTTACCTACTAGGCGGTTAACACAAAATGTTTATAAGTATGTATGTTTGTTACTCTTTTATCATGAAATAACTGCGTAGAATAAAGAAATAATTTTCAGTTAAAGTTTACTTATAGGTTATTTTTGAAACCACCAAAATTTTATTAATATTATTGACAAAATATACATTTAAATCGCTCGAACTGATATATCTATTAACAATTTCAGTTTTAGACAAAAAATAATTTATTTTCCAATATACAGAAAGGTAGAGATCAAAGGAAGAGTAAATATAATCGTGTTTTTTTATTATTATCTACTTTACAACTAAAGATATAATATTATGATATGCAAAATAATTCATGAGAATTGACATAATTATAAAAAAAAAAATGAAAAAAAAATTTTTTTTTTCAATTCTCAAATTTCGACCTATGTTTAACTAACTACATTTTAGGTTTACGTATATAAATGAATAGTGAGCGTACATTCCATCGAAAATTGTCCATCCATTCAATATGTCATGTCTAGCTACGAACACACAGCTACAGAATCAGCCTTGCTTATATTTATTAAAGAGGATACGTATTAATTTTTAACCGACTTCAAAAAAGGGAAGTTCTCCGTTCACTTCATATAATCCTACCATTTTTTTTACAAAAAAAAAAAAACAAAACAATCCGATTCAAAAAATCTACAGTTCATGAAAGTACAATAGCTGCTAATATATAAAAAAAAATCACTAAAAAATATTTTTTTTTTCACTTATAAAAAAATATGATTTTTTGTTACTGTTCGATTCAAAATGGCTGCCTTTTAAAAATAATATGATTCGATGTCCCGATGGTGGTAGGGGATAACTTCACTTTTCGAAATCACACAATCCACATCGTGAAGACTCCCTGAAATAAATCAAAATATAATTAAAATAGTTATTTAATTTAAAAATAGTGTGCCGTGTTTGAAGATCGAATGTTGTGTTGGTGACATAGCTACACTTTTTTACTTATAACATTTTGATGATTTTTTATATTCTCCTGAGCGTTTGTATTTAAATTTGTGTGAAAGCCGTATCAGTAACGATGCGTCGTTTTACATAGAACGGTGTTGAATGTATGTAGTATGTGTGTATAATATAGTACTGTGTAGTGTAGTATCATATAGTGTAGTGTAGTATTTTGTAATGTAGTATCGTATAGTGTTATATAGTGCAGTATAGTGTAGTGGGAAGCCTTGTGAGTGTGTATTGCAGTATAGTGTAGTGTCCACATACAGTGCGCAAGTCTCTTGCGTGTGTATGGTTGTGTATACTCACACGCTATAGGGCTGCAGCGAGGGCCGCACTAACAGACGGCGTGCTGTATGTACATAGTTTGTATGTATGTTGTGAGTTTAGTGTCATATAGTGTAGTGGTAGTTAGTATCTTTTAATGTAGTGTCCTGTTGCGTTGTATCGTGTAGTGTAGTATAGTATCGTATAGTGTTATATAGTGCAGTACAGTGTAGTGTTTATGTACAGTGCGCAAGCTTCGTGAGTGTGTATAGTGTAGTTTAGTGCACTGTAGTGTAGTGTGGTGTAGCGTTGTGTAGTGCAGTATAGTATCGTGTATTGTACTGTACTGTAGTGTATCGTAGTACATACACATATACTTACACACGCTAGGCCCTCGCCGCCAGCGCAGTAGCAAGCGCCGCACTAGCTGGCGGCGAGGCTGCGGGGGCATGTACGTATATAGCTAGTGTGTATGTATAGTGTAGTTTGGTGTAATATAGTGTGATGTCGTGTAGTATAGTATAGTATAGTTTAGTGTTGTGTGGTGTAGTGCAGTATAGTATCGTGTATTGTACTGTACTGTAGTGTATAGTGTATACTCACACGCTAGGCCCTCGCCGCCAGTGCTGCGGCGGCCGCTAGGGCTGCAGCTAGCGCAGCACTAGCGGGCGGCGGGTTGCAAGTATATAGTATGTATGTATAGTGTAGTATAGTGCAGTATGGTCTAGTATAGTATCGTGTATTGTAGTGTCCTGTAGTGTAAAGTCATATAGTGTAGTGTGAAGCCTTGTGAGTGTGTATAATGCTGTATACTCACTCACACGCTAGGCCCTCGCGGCCAGGGCTGCGGCGGCCGCTAGGGCTGCAGCGAGCGCAGCACTAGCAGGCGACGAAGCAATATGTAGTATGTATGTATAATGTAGTATAGTGTAGTGTGGTATCGTGTAGTGTAGTGTCGTATAGTTTCATGTAGTGTAGTATAGCATCGTTTAGTGTTATAGTGCAGTATAGTGTAGTGTACATATACAGTTTGCTTGGCTCGTGGTTATGTACAATAAAGTGTGTTGTATACAGTGCGCAAGTCTCTTGCGTGTGTGTATGGTGGTATATACTCACACGCTAGGCCCTCGCGGCCAGGGCTGCGGCGGCCGGTAGTGTAGTGTCCTGTAGCACAGTATCATATAGTGTAGTGTCCTGTAGCACAGTATCATATAGTGTAGTGTCCTGTAGCACAGTATCATATAGTGTAGTGTCCTGTAGCACAGTATCATATAGTGTAGTGTCCTGTAGCACAGTATCATATAGTGTAGTGTCCTGTAGCACAGTATCATATAGTGTAGTGTCCTGTAGCACAGTATCATATAGTGTAGTGTCCTGTAGCACAGTATCATATAGTGTAGTGTCCTGTAGCAAAGTATCATATAGTGTAGTGTCCTGTAGCACAGTATCATATAGTGTAGTGTCCTGTTGCGTTGTATCGTATAGTGTTGTGTGGTGTACTGTGATGTCGTGTAGTGTAATATAGTATAGTGTAGTGTCCTGTAGTGTATAGTGGTGTATACTCACACGCTAGGCCCTCGCGGCCAGGGCTGCGGCGGCCGCTAGGGCTGCAGCGAGGGCCGCGCTGGCGGGGGGCGGGGCTGCGGGGGCTCCGCGGGCCGCCGTACCGCACATGTAGGCACCCGCCAGCACTAGCCCTAGCGCTGTGCACCTGTAAACGTGTATATAGACACACTTAAGACACATAAAACTGAAAGAATAGATTAAATTCGATTGCTCAGGCGGGTCACGAGTGGCTGAGTTGGTGAGGCATCCGCCCCGGAATGGCGCGAAGGATGCGGGTTCGAGTCCCGCTGAGTGATCGAATTTTTTCTATTCTTTATAAATTTATAACGTGTATATAGTTAAGTATAGTAAATACTGTGCTTATATATCGATATAGTAAACAGACACGAACAGTAAGGCAAATGCTACCGCCCGCGGCTTAGCCCGCTTTCTCTAACGATTTGAGATTTAAACTATCCTATCTCTCAAGTTGGATCGAAATGCACATGGTGTGCGAATTTTATTATAATCGGTTAAGTGGTTTAGGAGTCCATTAAGGACAAACATTGTGACACGAAATTTATATATATTAAGATACGAAAGAAGAATCGAAAAAGAAACAGACACGAACAGTAAGGCAAATGCCCACAAAACGTTCAAAACAACTTTCTACCACAAACATATACACAAGCTTCAGAACTGGACTTATATATTTACTAGCTTTCCACCCGCGGCATCGCCCGCGCAGTCAAAGAAAAACCCGCATAGTTCCCGTTCCCGAGGGATTTCCGGGATAAAACCTATCCTATGTCCTTTCTCGGGTATCAAAATATCTCTATACCAAATTTCATGCAAATTGGTTCAGTAGTTAAGGCGTGATTGAGTAACAGACAGACAGACAGACAGAGTTACTTTCGCATTTATAATATTAGTATGGATGCTCTGCCCTACTCCTTTCCTTTAATTTAATTTCTCTCCGTACGTCTAGTTGTCTGGAAGAAATCGCTGCACAGCGATAAGAGTATAAGACCGCCATTTGTTTGAATGTATTCCTGGGTTAAGTTTTATTGTAACTTTCAATAGCAAGCAATAAAGAATAAATAAATAAATATAAACTGTACGACTGCCGAGCGATGTTGTATAGTTTTAGTTCACTTCCCTAGTAAACCAATACGGATAATACGCAAACTGCCTACAAAACATTCAGTTCTTTCAGCCCCAGCACCATGCAACTGCGAACGGTGTGTATAATATATGTAATATGTATATTAATTATACATACTTCGTCACAGATGTGTCATTCCAAGTTACCCTTTATATGTTTACCAAATTTCATGAAAATCGGTTAAACAGTTTTTGCGTGAAGGAGTCACAAACAAACTTTACTAGTAGGATCAGGATTTAGACAAAACGGGCGAAGCCATGGGCAAAAGCTAGTGTACAATAAATGAAAAATAAATTATTGTCACTTACCTCAAATTAGCCGGATATCCATCGACCACTTTTATGCTTATAGTGAAGAATATAACAGTCACAATGAGCCTATACGCAGCCTCGACCACGTATAGTGCTGTCTCTATCTGCGCGAAGTAGATAGAGGGAGATAGCAATACTAGAGCGCTGCACAGGACGACTGGAAAAAAAATAATTCACCTTACAATTAAAAAATAAATAAAAAAAACGACGTGTGTCACTCGGGGACTGGGGCGGTTGCGCTATTGCACGCTATGCCTTCAAGTCACACCTCCGCCCCAAGGAGTGGGGAGCGTGAGGTTTTTCGTTACGGAATTTCTCGATTCTGTCCCCGCGCTCAAGGCCCGCGATAGAAGCTATGCAATAGCTTAACAAATGCTTTATCAAATCAATTTTAAAATACTAACAAATAATTTGGTTGAAAAAATGATCCGGCTCGACGGACCATTTTTTATTTATTCATTTAAAAATCTATATAAAGAAAAATGTATCGCCAAATCTATACTAATATTATAAAGCTGAAGAGTTTGTTTGTTTGAACGCGCTAATCTCGGGAACTACTGGTCCGATTTGAAAAATTCTTTCGGTGTAGATAGCCCATTTATCGAAGAAGGCTATAGGCTATATATCATCACGCTACGACGTACAGGAGTGCAGGAGCAATGCGGGTGAAACCGCGCGGAACAGCTAGTGTGTTGATAAGCGTAGCTCTAGAACGGCTTGACCAAATCCGTTAATTTTATAACTTTTTTGTTAAAGCACTAAGAAGGTCCATATAGGGACAAAAAGTAAATATTTAAGTTGCAGAGAAATCACGTTAGAAAAACGTGTGCCTATTTAGACAATAGAATTTTAATTTAAAACGAATACAATTAACTTAAAAACTAATAAATATTTGTTTAAATATTAAATACTAGCTTTCCACCCGCGGCTTCGCCCGCGCAGTCAAAGAAAAACCCGCATAGTTCCCGTTCCAGTGGGATTTCCGGGATAAAACCTATCCTATGTCCCGGGGTAAAAAGTAGCCCATGTCCTTTCTCGGGTATCAAAATATCTCTATACCAAATTTCATGCAAATTGGTTCAGTAGTTAAAGCGTGATTGAGTAACAGACAGACAGACAGAGTTGCTTTCGCATTTATAATATTACTAGCAGTCTGCCCCGGCTTCGCCCGTGGTACATATTTACGTTTTCTCTACATAAGAACCATCCTCGTACTTTAATGAATATAATAAAAAAAGAATTAACGAAATCGGTTCAGCCGTTCTCAAGTTATGCGTTTACCAACACATTTTGGGATTCATTTTTATATTATATAATTAATATTATAGTATAGTATGGATTTGAATTTGAAATCAAATCAAAAATCAAATCAACTCACCCAGGGGCCTCGCCCATAGCGGGGCTGCAGTTAGCGGAGCCGCTAGTAGTGCTGCGTGTGCGCCGAACGTCTGAAATCGACATAATAATTTCTTAATAGTTTATTTTTTTGATGGCTTTAAAATGCAACATATTTTTTACTAGCTTTACGCCCGCGGCTTCGCGCGCTTTGTACCTTAAGTAAAACCTAATAAGTTTATATACCAACTACCTTTCTCTTGAATCACTATATATATTAAAAAAACTGCATCAAAATCCGTTGCGTAGTTTTAAACTTTTAAGCATACATAGGGATATAGGGACAAAGAAAGCGATTTCGTTTTATGCAGAACACACAATTTATTCAATTTAGATCTTGCTTTTTGAAGGAAATTTATCATTTTGAATATATAGGTACATTTAAAAATAATGTTGCACAAAAATGTAATCTAATGTCGTTCGTTCTTTCTTCACATCCCCCCCACTAAACTATAAGATCACTCTTTAGTGATAGAGCCTTAGCCCTAGAAGCAGAAGCGCACGCAAGCTGCGTCCAATTCACGATCGACCATTTACCCTTCTTCCAACCCTTCCCACACAATTTCCCCTGTCATATATGGGGGGAGGCCATCATTAACACACTTCCCCTCCCTTCCTCTCCTTGCCCCCTACCCACGGGACATCCCCCACTCCCCCCCCCCCCTCACCTGTTCATGTAAAGCCGCCCTCAGTGTTCCAGCCAGGTCAGCTCTAGAAGCATCCCCCCACGAACCCCCCGCACGGAGCTGCCCACTAACACACAAGCTGCGTCCAACTCGCGGCTGACCACTTTATCTTTGACTCACAGTACAAAACATACCAACACGAACAAAGATAACAATCATTCTAAAGTTTGACTTAAAAAATTAGCTACACTTACCCCTCCTTCCAACCTTCCCCACACAATTTCCCCTATAATCTCCTTCACCGTCCATTAACAAACTTTCACCCCGACCATTAATACACTTTCCCCCCCACCATTAACACACTTTCTCCCCGACCATTAACACACATTCTCCCCGATCATTAACACACTTTCCCCCCACCATTAACACGCTTTCTCCCCGATCATTAACACACTTCCCCCACCCTCTCCCTCCCCCCTACCCACGGAACATCCCCCCCTCCCCCCTCACCTGTTCATGTAAAGCCGCCCTCAGTGTGCCAGCCAGGTCAGCCCTAGAAGCACACCCCCCACGAACCCCCCGCACGGAGCTGCCCACTAACACACAAGCTGCGTCCAACTCCCGACCGACCTCCATGTCCGTGTCTATCATGCTGTGGGCGTAAAATAGAATTTGAATGCCACAAAACCAAAAAAAAAATATCAGAATAAATAAATATTTGAACGGTCCCAAATAAGACCCCTGGGGAACTCCCGCTTGGAAATTTCGCCTATGTGTATGTGCCAGAGAATTTTAACTATTTGAATCTAATTTTGAAAATAAGAATAGGTTATTGATGCGCTCAATGTGAATGAACACCTATTTTAAAGCTCTTTCTGAGTAACATTTCATGATCTAATAAATCAAACGCTTTGCTAAAATGTATACGACAATTTTATTCGATAAACATTGAGTAGCATGCTTTTGCATTATTACTTATAATTTCACAAGGGGACTAAACACATTTACTGCTCTAATAAGAAATATGTACAACAAATAGTATGAATGGCGCGAAGGATGCGGGTTCGAGTCCCGCCTCGTGATCGAATTTTTTCTATTTTTTATAAATTTATAAATTTATACAAAAAATAGTGTCTTAATGTTCATACACCTATTTGGATGTATTAAAAATATAGGAGTTGAATATTAAATCTTATATATCAAAATGAATCGCAAAATGTGTTGGTAAGCGCATAACTCGAGAACGGCTGAACCGATTTCGATAATTCTTTTTTTATTATATTTCTTGAAGTACGAGGATGGGATCTTATGTAGAGAAAACGTAAACATGTACCACGGGCGAAGCCGGGGCGGACCGCTAGTTCAAAATAAGTGTTAATTTTACTTTCTATTTTAATAAAAATTATATTTATTTAAAAGGCGCTATCAATAACCAAGTAATTCAATTATTATCATTTAAAAGATTAGAGAAGAAGAATTAATTAGTTACTCACGTAGTATTAACAAACAGCGATCCCTTGAAACTCGTGTACGAAGTCTTTATGTTCGAAAACGCGACATTCACGAAGGTGCAGTTCAGAAACCCAACATGCGACATCAACATATCCCTGAACGTCACGTTTCTGAACGTAACGTCGGTGAAATCTATATTTTCCAAAGTCTCATTGTAATGTTCGTTTTCATATGTTATGTTGAGAATATTTCGCTTTGACAGTGCGAATGCTTCGGTTTCCATATCTTGTACTATAGCCGGTACATAGGCGGATAGGTAGAACTAGAAAAAATAGTTTTTATGTATAATAATATAAATTATCTTATATAGCTGAAGAGTTTGTTTGAACGCGCTTATCTCAGGAGCTATTATATAAATCGTTTGGTATATAAATAAACAATAGTAACAAAAAAAATTAACAGTATCACGCATAAATATGTAATGTAGATGTTGACGGATAAGAATTAATCCTTCTTGAAGGACGAAATATTCGTTTACAGTACGATTCAAACTTAAGAGGAGGCTCCCTAACATAATTTCTGTCACTGAGAGACCGGTTAGACCGCTACGGTGCTAGACGCTAATATAGCCGTAATAAAGTTGAATATCACGTGCGCTCTTTGATCGCGTTCGAGCTCGAAACTAAATCTCGTATGTCTCAATTCTTAGACATAAAGTCCAAGTAAATCTTAAAAAAATGTAATAATCCTTAAAAAAGGCATAATTTTTGAATAAAAAATGAATCGAGCGAAAATGTTACAATTACGTAACTGTTTCGTACATGGAAAGAAAAAGAACCAATAAATCATATACTAAAGTTTCATTTTGATTGTATGTGTGACTGTTTCAGAATATTAATGCAAATTCACATAAAATTTAAGGAGCCTCCTCTTAAGGGACCGGCACCTAACTTCCGAACCGCCATTCAATTTGAAACGAACAATACTTATTTAAAGTTAACCTATAACTTATTAGGTTATTTTATATAGAGACATTTCTTGTAGATGAACGCACTCGACCAACTAAAAAAATATTTTAATGAATATTTTATCTATATATATAAAAGAAAGTCTGTATGTTCCAACACTTATAACTCGAGATCTGCTGAACCAATTTTCATGGTTTTGGATTTGTTGGATTTGTCACCGCCCAGAATAGAAGAATAAATCATAAAAACAACAAAAACTAGACGAATAAATATTTTCCGAAAATTTTGATTTTCGTACATGTCAATCATTAGTTGTCAATCCTGTCAAATACAGAAAATAATGTTTGACATTCATGCGTTCAAAAATGTATTATGTGTAAAATAATTAAAAAGTAAAAAGGGTGAATTAATATTGTTTGTATTTATTTTAAAATCAATTATTAAATTTTAAAAAGCGCAATAAAAGCAGATACATAAAAATTCCTGAAATGTTTGTGTTTACGCGTGTTTTCAGAAATTTATAAGGTATTTTTGGTGGGGAAACTAACCAAGAAGGTTGGTTCGATTAATTATTGAAAAAATTCTATAAAAATGTAAAAATACTGACAATTATATTTTGATGCGATTTCGTGGATTTCGTCGACTGCGTCAACAATATAAACAAGCTAAATTGCGTTTTGAAGATTGCAACCATTTATGCGATGCAATTAGCACCGAAGAAGATGCAGAAAATGTTGGTCTATTGATTATTTTACCGGCGACATACACAGGCAGCCCAAGTGAATATGCGCAAGATGCAATGACATCATAATATGTTCGTCATTATGGTCGGCCAGATTTATTCATTACATTTATATGTAATCAGAAATGAATGGAAATTGTTCAACTGCTGCTTCCCGGACAAATATCAAGTGATCGGCACGACATCACCACACGTGTTTTCAAGCAAAAAATCCGATCACTGATGAGTTACATTAATGAAACACATCTTTGGGATTATTCAATGCTGGATGTATTCAATCGAATGACAACAATCTGGCTTGCAGCATGCACATAATTTGATTCGTCGAAAGGATTCGGGAAGATAAAATATATGAGTGTGCGGGGATTGATAATCCTGAAACCGATCCAGACCGACATGACGTTGTTATCATGGACCGTGTGAAACAATCAACCACCAAACACCATGCATGGTTGACAGCGAGTGTACCTAAAGGTATCCACGAAAATTGATGGCAGAGACCATCACAGCCAACGATGGTTACCCACTGTATCAGGGTCGATCGCCCAATGATAATGGTAGAATTATGACAACTAAAGTGAAACGAAACGATGGTGTGGTCGACAACAGTTAAAGAATGAAAAGAGTTAATCCATGCTGCACAACTTATTAAAATTAAATCATTTTTCTCTGAGACGTGTTTGAAGTAATAAAATAAAATACAATTACCTATCAACCCATATAAATATTTATTTTGTATCATTGTATTACGTTCATCAAAGCCTTAATTAGTTCAGCTAAAAGGTAACACAACATTCATTGACAGGGCGATACAAAGTTCGCCGGGACAGCTAGTTAATAATAATAATTATTTTAATAAAAGATAACTTACCGATATGGCCATAGAGAACATCAATGTCCCGCCGAGGGACAGTGTAGTACTTCTATACGTATTCGAGAATAGTTGAAAAAATGTCTGCCAGAACTGAAAATAAAACCGTATTTAGAACTAAGCATTTGCCACGGCTTCGCTTGGGTAGATTGGGTGAAAAAATTGTTACTTGGTGAAAAGATATTTCAATAATAAATTTGGTCGAAATCACTACATAAAACAAAATCGCTTTTTCTGTCCCTATGTCCCTTTGTATGCTTAAATCTTTAAAAATACGCAACGGACTTTGATGTGGTTTTTTTTAATAGATAGAGTGATTCAAGAGGAAGGTTTTAGTATATAATTTATTAGGTTTTAGACAAAGCGGGCGAAACCGCGGGCGGTAAGCTAGTAGTTTCTAAATTATAACGCAACCTTTCTCTGTACGCTATTGGTATAGGAAATTTGGAATAATTTATTTTCTTTACAAAGCAAGAATATTGGTAAATTCTTCTTTTTAGATCTTTGGGAACTATAAAAATTAATCTATATCTATTCTAAAGCTGAAGAATTTGTTTGTTTGAACGCGCTAATCTCAGGAACTACTGGTCCGATTTGGAAAATTCTTTCGGTGTTAGATAGTCCATTTATCGAGGAAGGCTATAGGCTATATATCATCACGTTAAGACCAATAGGAGCGAAGCCATGCGGGTGTAACCGCACCGGGTAAAATGCACAGGTAGGAAAAAAAATGTGTGCGTGTACTAGTGTACACACGTAAGAAGTGAAATTTCTTTATGACCTTAATTTTCAAAAGTAATTTACTATATGCAACTTTACAGAAATACGTCGAATCACGCGTGGTAGGGATAAGAAAAAGATGGCGCGTAACGGAAAATTGTCACGCGTAACGAAAAAAATGTTACACTAAATTTTTTTCCAACCCCGATAAAGAAGTTTAACTTCAATAAATAAAAAAATCTCACCATTTTAACACTATGCCTCACATGATGCAACGCCGGCGGCCTCCTCTTGCCTGGCAGAGATAGCTCGCCCAGTCTGTACTCCGAGTCGCTCGTCAAATTCGACTTGCCACACAAACGGACTTGATTACCGCTGTGTATGCTCTGTAACAATATAATATATTCACAGGATTAAAAACCAATAAAAAATATAATATATTAATGGGACCATAAATTAATAAATAAAAAACAATATAAAGATCACTACATAGTATAAAACAAAGTCGATTTCTCTGTCCTTATATGTATGCTTGAATGTTTAAAACGACGCAACGGATTTTGATGCGGTTTTTTTATAGATAGAGTGATATAATTTATTCGGTTTAAGACAAAGCGGACGAAGCCGCGGGCGGGAATAGAATAAATTAATAAAAACAACATTAAAATAATGAAAAATAAGAGCATGTGTGCCGAACACACGTGTCAGAAGTGTAACTTTAACGATTTAAATCATCGCCTTATTCCATGACGCGACGTTGACATTTTACGCGCCTAAATAAATTTCACTTCAAAAGAGTTTTTAAAAGCGGTCGTGTTTTTCCTAACCACACAGAAAACTGAAAATTTTGTTTCGGTAATTTTAGCTCACACTTTAACAAATTATTCTAACAAAACAAAAAAAATGTGTGCGTGTACACAGGTAAGATGTGAAACTTCTTTATGACCTTATTTTTCAAAAAATAATTTACTATATGCAACTTTACAGAAATACGTCGAATCACGCGTGGTTGGGATAAGAAAAAGATGGCGTGTAACGGAAAAATGTCACGCGTAACGAAAAAATGTTACAATAAATTTTTTTCCAACCCCGATAAAGAAGTTTCACTTCAATTATTTCAAAATTTTTATCAAATTATATATTCATTTAAATTGGACGTTTGAACATACCTGATACACCATCATGGCATCAACTTCCCTCCCAACATCTAGTAAATACCGCGGCGATTCCTGCGTCCATATCAAACTTATGAGCGACGCTAGCAATGGCAACATGCATAGTAGGAGATATCTGAAATAAAATTATTTAAAAACTGATGTCATTAATATTAGTCTGCATATTGCATCTGTACAGTCACGTGGTCTCCTCTGAAAATCAGTGCAGCAACACATTTTAAATAATGGTTGCTGCTTTGCTGACGGGGAGTCCTTTTTGCCTCCATTACTATCTTTTTTTTCCGTTTTGTGTATAATTACTAATAAAATAATTACTAAGAGTTACATGGTGGCAAATAAAACGATTTCTATTTCTATTTCTATTTCTATAGTCTAGGGCCTAGGCAATACTACAATAATACAATGTAAACTTTCCACATTAATAATCTATACTAATATTATAAAGAGTTTGTTTGTTTGAACGCGCTAATATCGGGAACTACTGGTCCGATTTGAAAAATTATTTCGGTGTTACATAGCTCATTTATCGAGGAAGGCTATAGGCTATATATCATCACGCTATGACCAACGGGAGAGGAGTCACGGGGGTGAAACCGCGCGGAGCAGCTAGTTTAATATAATATTTCGGGACAATTATCACACACGGCACGATCTGATCCCATACTAAGCTTTTCGCTTGTGTTATAGAAACCAGATGGCTGATAAACATACATATATAATTTTAAATAAATACTTATATAGATAATCAACACCCAGACACAGAGCAAACATCTATGTTCATCACACAAATATTTGCCCCGGGTGGGAATCGAACCCACGACCTCTGGCTTGGAAGGCAGGATCACTACCAACCAAGCCAACCGGTCAGTCAAATAATACAAATTTAAAGTATGATAAACAATAATTACTAGTCTCAAAATCGACTATTAAAAGTTGTATAAATTTTCATTGAAATTAGCACCTTATTTCTTGGTAGTAATGTTCAAAGTCTATTGTATACGCTCATTAGAAAACTCTACCTTATAGATGGATATTGGGCAGAGTTTTAGTTCAGACAATTTTTAGTGAACGTTTATATCGTATTTGGAAAGTTTTCCGGGAGTCGTTAAAATGAGTAATTTAATAGATTTTGAATTGCGTTTTATTATTTTTTATTATAAAATTATTAACTTTTTAAAGCTATTTTTTTATACTTTTTTCATTTTGGGAGGTACTTTAACATAAAACTACCCGCCAAATCCCAAAATACTAACCTATGCCACGCGCTAAAATGCTCCTTATTCTCGATAAGTGCCTCTGCCCCAGTGTAGGGCAGTATTGCCTTCGCCAACCCGGCCGCTATTAGGATCCCGATGCCCATACACGCGGGGAACATAGCCAGGGGCAGGGTCCGACGGGTCCGGGATATCATCTCGCTGCAGTATATGTACCCGGTCGGTATTATGCCCCCGGAACCGATGGCTGAACAGAATCTGGTGGGATTTTTTTGGAATGTACAGTTTTGTTGTGATAAGTTGGAACTTGGAACTGCAGTAAGTGCTGACTCGAAGGACCAGAATTTTTTCTGCTTTATTATAATAGTTAAATAAGGTAGGAAAAGTCGTCAAAATATGTAATTGTTATAAAATGTACATTTTCATTGCCATAAATATTAAACCAACTCAAAGGACCATATCAAATAACAGCATTATTAAGACTTCTACAAATGTACTCTTTACTCTCGTCCCCTCATTTTGTGAAACATGTCAACTCTAATATAAAAATGTTTAATTTTTTATTGTCTATGTAGCTGAATAGTAAAAACTAAAAGCAAGCATGTTCACACTTCACAATCAATTCAGATAATCATTTCGTTACGAAAAGGCACCAGAACAACACATTAAGTAAAAAACAAGTGATAACTGCGTTAAAGACAACCGACTTCAAACTTTCACTTGCAAAAATGCCCATAAAATAAAAACTACTGGGCCTATCCGAATAAAATTTTTATGGGACCAATTCGCATCGAACAAAAAAAGAATCACGTAAATCGGTTCAGAAACCTCGGAGTAATCGGTTTACATTCATAAAAAAAAAACATACCGGCCGAATTGATAACCTCCTCCTTTTTTTTTGAAGTCGGTTAATAATGTAATCGAAAGCGTAATCTTATATTCATTGTGTTAATAATATAAATGTTAATTTATTATTAATATTCATTGTTATTTATTCTTATTAATACTAATGACAGCTCTTACAATAATATAGATGATCTACGCAAAATAAATAAACAAATCTCACCTGGCCATCATAAAAGTCCCGTACGTAGGCATGAAAGCCGCTATAGCAGCGAACACAGCGTTCACAGCAAGTGCTGATAACAACGCTCGTCTCCTTCCCAGTCTCTCAGCGAGCGCCCCCCACCCCACCGCACCGAGCGACCCACCCATTATGCTGATCATCACTGGGAAAATCATCATTATTTTCATCATCATCATCATCATCATAATCACCGTCAAAACTATTAAAACCATAGTCAACGTCGTCATCATCATTTATTACATTATTGTATAAATATTCAACAAGAACAGTTATAAAATAATCATTTTTATCAAAATCTTCTCCAAAACTTTTTCATTCATCATCATCCACACTATTATAATCATTACCTACATCACCATATACTATATCATCATCACACACACACACACACATATCACGTTGACAGCAAGTGCTGATAACAACGCTCGTCTCCATCCCAGTCTCTCAGCGAGCGTCCCCCACCCCACAACAACAACATACCCACCCATTATGCTGATCATCACTGGGAAGATCATCATCATCATCATCATGTTTAAGGTCATTATCAACATCAATATCACCATTATCATCATCATCTACATTATTACAGATATAAAAAATATCGTAATAATTATGAATATCTTCAACAATAACAGTAATATCATTATTTTGAAAACCTTCTCCAACACTATTTTTTCATCACCATCACCATCCACGTCTTCATCTATACTTAATTATCATAATAAACACACACACATACAAACAGCAAGAGCAAACGACAAGCCATGTATTTTCTATTATAATAAATATTGCTCTATAATTAAATTAAATTTAGCACTTTAAAAATAACTAGGTACGTAATAAATTATAATATTCTTGTGTCATTATTAATCTAATTTTCCATATAGGTATTTGAGTTTAGACTCAAATATATATCCGCATCAATTTATTCCTTCATAAAAACACAAAAAATGTCAAAAACAAATAACGAAAAACTCACCCAGCCAATTTTTCTCATGCGGCAACACGCACAGCTCAATCTCGGCGGATGGCAACACAAACGGTATGGACGACATCTCCAACGCCGAGCCGATAACCGACAGCCCGACCGCTAGCATCACGCGCGCTTGCGATAAACCGCAACCCGCCTGCAAATTAGTTATTTGCTACTAAAAATGGTGCAATTTATGCTCGATTGCATGTTTGAATTTTTTGTACTAAAGCAGTAAATGAAATTTAGACATAATATAATCTATACATATAATAAATCTGTAGAAGGGTCAATTCTGTACATTGAAAATATTGAAAAAATAAATAGCAGGGGGTGTTACTGGTTCGATACCAAGCCCAAATATGTGATTAAAAAATTTTTTGTCTGTCTGTCTGTCTGTATGTGAAGACATCACGTGAAAACTACCGGTTCGATTTCGATGAAACTTGGTATAATTATACCTTATTATCCTGGGCGTAAAATAGGATACTTTTTATCCTGGAAAAATACGTAGAAAAAAAATTAATCTCAATTTTTCAGTTATTCATAGACGTTATTCTGTAGTAGGTACCGCGAACACACGTTGCGTATTATTATAGACCTAGCCGTATTTGGGTCCAATAGATATTTATAAGATGTCATTGTCCGAGTTACTCAAAATGGAGAAATAAACCAGCCACGCAAAGACCGACATCCGCGCGGACGGAGTCGCGGGCGGAAGCTAGTTTCAAATAACTGCGTTAAAAACAACCGACTTCAAACTTGCACTTGCAACATTTACAAATACAGACAAAAATGCTTATAAAATAAAAACTACTGGGCCTATCCGAATAAAATTTTTATGGGACCAATTCGACACAATCCCGCATCGAACAAAAAAAGAATCACATAAATCGGTTCAGAAACCTCGGAGTGATCGGTGTACATACATAAAAAAAAACATACCGGCCGAATTGATAACCTCCCCTTTTTTTTGAAGTCGGTTAAAAATAGAGTGTGTACCGAGCACACGTGTCAGAAGTGAAACTTCTTGGCAAGATTCAAAGATACAACAATCGTCGCCTTACTCCATGACGGTTTGAAGGTAAGAAGCGACGCGACCTTATAATTTTACTCTCAACGCGCCTAAAAAAATTTCACTTCATAATTCATCATCTTTGAATCCAGCCAAAGAAGTTTCAATTCTGACACGTTTGCTCGGCACACACGTTTTTAATAGCTAAAACGATTCAAGCGAAAGGTATTAGGTAATAATTTGTTGAATTTTTGACGATGCAATCGGTTCTGGAGTAAAGCTTGATCATACAAATAAAATCTTAAACTTTATTTTGTATATTAGTATTGTTTTTGTTACACGCGTTTTAGGTGAACAGTCTTAATTATAAATTAATTACGATGACGTCACTTTAAATTCAATAACATTATGAAACTCTTTTTGAGGCCAACTTCTTAGGCATCAACTAACGTAAGGTTTCGATAATCGATATCTGGACGAGAATGTATTAAAGAATTTCGTAACGTTTATTTACGAATCTAGATAATTGCTGAAGTACATAATATTACGCTAATACTTGTTGTTGCCCGCAGCTTCGCCCGCTAATCTATACTATCTATAATAATATTATAAAGAGGAAAGGTTTGTATGTATGTATATGTATGCTTTTGTATTGCATAAACTACTGAACCGATTATAATGAAACTAGCTTACCGCCCGATGCTTCGCCCGCTTTGTCTAAACATAATCAAAAAACGTTTCTCTTGACTCTATCTATTAAAAAAAACCGCATCAAAATCCGATGCGTAGTTTTAAAGATTTAAGCATACAAAGGGACATAGGGACAGAGAAAGCGACTTTGTTTTATACTATGTAGTGATAAATGCATCCTCTTTTCTCACCTGTCGCAAAGCATCCTCATGGAACTGTTCGAGAACACTCGAATCATTATAATCGAGTAGTTCCCCGCTATCGTTCGCGTCGTTGTCCGGTGGCACGGCAGCCATGTTGGTAGTATTGCCAGGCTCGCCGCTACCTTCCGCAGCTGGAATATTTTATTTTTTGGTGTTGCAACATTTGAAGAATATTTTTTTTAGGACCAAAAAAACTTTCATTTCATTTAGCATCTTAATTCATGGCAGTAACATTCAAAGACTTAGGTATCGTATTACAAAAGTCTGCCTATGCATAGGCAGAGTTTTGCGTCGAATACTTTTTGAGCGTGATTTCATCGTCTAGTTATTTATTGTACATACAGTTGTTTATTATCTGAGCACAGTGTTGTTGAGCATGATTGTGAGTTGTGTTAGAGAGTCATATTTTTTTTTTGTAATAGTGAATCGAGTTGTTGAGTACAATTGTGAGTTGCGATAGTGAGTCAGGTTGTTGAGCATGATTGTGAGTTATGATAATGAGTCCAGTTTTCCAGCATTATTGTGAGTTGTTATTGTGAGTTGTGATTGTGAGTCAATTCATCGAGCGTTATTGTGAGTCTAGTTGTTACAAACTCACCCGTCAGCCTATCCTCGGTATACGTCATGGTATGCGCTATAGACCCAAAGCTGCCGAGCTTCGACGACGTCTCGGAATCAGAGCGCGCGCGCACCAAACACGCTTGCTCCTCCATTGTGCCCTCTGTGAGCTATACTATTGAGACACATCTGGAAATATCGAAAGATATTTGACGTGAAATGTATAAGCTATATAAAAGCTATACTAATATTATAAAGCTGGAGAGTTTGTTTGTTTGTGTGAAAACGCTAATCTCGGGAACTGCTGGTCCGATTTGAAAAATTCTTTCGGTGTTAGATAGCCCATTTATCGAGGAAGGCTATAGACTATATATCATCACGCTAAGACCAACAGGAGCAGTTCACAGCTAGTCATATATAAAATCACATTAAGGCCAGTTTTAGTGTCACGCTAACCGTCGGTGCTGACAGTGGAAACGTATGAACCTCCTATATAAAGCACATGCGAAATAATAATGCATTTAATCAGACCTACGCATTATACGCGAAATAAACAAATAAAAAAGAGCATGTTTGACGAGCACACGTGTCAAAATTGAAACTTATTTAGCAAGATTCAAAGATACCAAAATCGTCGCCTTGCTCCGTGACGTGACGGTATTGCCATGATGCGACCTTTAAATTTTACTCTCAACGCGCCTAAAGAAGTTTTACTTCAAAAAATCATTCTAAACACTTCATAAATATTCATACGTTTCGACTGTAAGCGCCGACGGTCAGCGTCCGGTCAGCGTGACTTTAAATTTTAAAACCAGCGTAATACGTACGTCCGATACAACCAAGAATAGGATTGACTCGGCGCCATATTGTGACGTCATAGCTGTTAATTCAAATGAATTAATAATTTAGATAAGTTAAACAATACAGAAATTTCAAATTAGGATCAGGTAAAAAAAAATACACTGTAATTGATATGAAAACAAGGATTTCTTAGTACTTACTAAGAAATTGTATTTTTTCAAATGAAATCTGATACATAAATATCATTGATGTTACTATTCTTAGTCGTATCACAAAGTACTAGACTATTCAAGATAGAAGTAAGTATTTAGTGTCATTATTTAGCGTGCAGTTGGCTTGCTATTAAATTATTTACAGTGAAAATCAATCTAGTTTTCTTTCAATCTTTAATACTATAAGCGACACACTGATATTGGTTTGGTTTAGGTGGATAGAGGTTTTATATTTTCAACATTTTCAACCATTTTTCACTTTATTTTTGATATATATATGTATATTTTGATCTGCATCAGATTTTAAGCATATGATTTGCCTATATGTATTTCATTTGTTTATGGTTTCAATTCTTGTTAGAGCCCCCGCAGACCACAGACTTTTTATCGGCAGATAGTTTGGTCGGGCTCTTAATCAGTACCTACGCATATGTAAGCAAATACGCACACTATGACGATTAGGTATCGGCCGATAAACAAGTTTGATGGGCTTCCCGATTCAATTCAAACAAAACTGTCGGCAAACTATCGGCCGACCGCGACTGTATAATCAGTATTGGCTCCCTACCACACGCGCACACACGACGATTTTTTAGTCGGCCGACTAGGCCAATAGTTCAGTTCATGTTCAGTTCGCTCCGAGCTTTGACAGCGAATGGTCGGCCGCGCGTGTTTTGTAAAATGGCGTCGCTCAATTCTCAGTCGCTTATTTCGGAATTTTCGATCGTAACTTTGATCGAGGAAGTCGAAAAACGCCCTCCACTTTATAAGGAAAACTTAAAAGAGTATTGTATTTGACAAGTTGGTTGAAACTAGTTTTGCTCATTCGATAAAAGGCGAAAATTTTTTAGGGTAATCGAGTAATTTGGAATGCATAGTGTAAAATTTTCCATTTAATAATCTATCACTAAAGATAGGATGCACCCAATACTCTCGAGCTCTCTTTTTAATTTTCCTCCTCCGGTGTATGAGAGCAATAATAACAATTCTATGCAATGTTTTATTAATTTACATTGTGCGGTGCGACCACTCTTTTCAACGGTTGGTTAGAAACTAGCAAATAGTCGGCAGACTGTTGGATAGTTTGCGCACTCATAACCGACTGAACTGTTTAGTTGAACCGGTGTGCGTACTAGCAGGCCAACCCGACTAAACTATCGGCCGATAAAAAGTCTGTGGTCTGCGGGGGCTCTTATGTATGTTGCATGATATGTGGAATTCAAGATCAATATGTTTTCTCTTAAGTATATAAAGATATAAGATATTTTCTTATTAAAAAAAACGAAATGTTTATTTTTTATTAAGCTATTGCATAGCTTCTATCGCGGGCCTTGAGCGCGGGGACCGATCGAGAAATTCCGTAACGAAAAAACCTCACGCTCCCCACTCCGACGGGCGGAGGTGTGGCTTGAAGGCATAGCATGCAATAGCTTTACCGCGGCAGTCCCCGAGTGCCACACGTCTTTTTTTTGTATGAAAGATGTAAATTTTCCTAGAAACCATACAAAGACCACGATTGCAAAATCATGAAATTTCTAATATGTAGGTACTAGAATAAATAAAAAAAAAATGGTGATATGATTTATCTACGATTAAACCTAATACAGCCAATGATATTTACTAAACCCCATTCATGCGAGTTTAATTCGTGAACATCTGTTTTAAATACAGCAATTTATTAGACCTTGCATGATAAGTGGTCCATCCCTAAATAAATTAAGTACTCGATGAAAACAATATATAAAATCGAAATAATTGCTCAACTGTCATTCTAAATGCTATAAAAACAATTGAATGCATGCAAAACAAAAACAAAACTTGATTGTTTATACTTTATAAATATGTGTGTCTACAGATTTCTATTTCAGAATCATTAACAACCGATATCCTTAAAAAAATAGTACTAATAACAATGTAAAAAATAATAATCTTTGAAGTGGAAAATCTTCAGGTGTTTCGTAAGTTTATTTATTGATGAAGGCTTATAAATCATCACGCTATAACCAAGAGGAGCGGAGAAATGTGGGTAAAACCACAGGGCACAGATATTGATAAAATAATTATTTTTTGTTATATTATAATATTATATACTAGCTTTCCGGTCAAATAAAACCTTCAAAGAAATCCTTCGCAGTCAAATAAAAACCCGCATAGTTTCCGTTCCCGTGGGATTTCCGGGATAAAATCTCTTTCCCTGGGTAAAAAGTAGCCTATGTCCTTTCTCGGGTATCAAAATATCTCTATACCAAATTTCATGCAAATTGGTTCAGTAGTTAAGGCGTGATTGAGTAACAGACATACAGACAGAGTTGCTTTCGCATTTATAATATTAAGTATGGATTATAATCACTATATAAGTACTCTGCATTAACACATTACTTGTTAATTGAATAAATATTTATTTAAAATACTGTTAAACATATATTACCCAACAGAATTAAATTAGCACATTTAAACACTAGCTGACCTGACAAATATTATACCGTTATTACTTGGAACTTAAAAAAATAGATTATTACCCATATCAAATCTATACTAATATTATAAAGCTGAAGAGTTTGTTTGTTTGTTTGTTTGTTTGTTTGAACGCGCTAATCTCGGGAACAACAGGTCCGATTTGAAAAAATCTTTCGGTGTTGGATAGCCCATTTATCGAGGAAGGTTATAGGCTATATCATCATGCTACGACCAACAGGGGTGGAGCCACGGGGGTGAAACCGCGCGGAGCAGCTAGTCAATATATAAATCAGTCGAAATGTTTTGTACAAGTTTGTTTTCAAATATTATGTAACAATTTTCATTTATTTAAATAAAATATATGGTAAATTATTTTTTTCTGTATTTTGACGATTCAAAAGTGCTTCTTAACTATGTCTACTTGAATAAATAAATGTTTGAGTTTAGACTAGAAATACAAAAATAACTCAACAATCATTCTATAATCCTGAGACGTTAGTCATAAAATAAATTGCTGAATCATTTGAGTCATCTGTCTTGATATGATGGTATCTTTGATAATACACTTTTATCCCCCTCCTCCATTTTTATTGTTATTGAAGTGGTTTAATTTCCTAATGCTTAGGAAATTATTGATATTTTGGCTAATATGACGAAAATAAAAATAATATTCCTTTTATATGTTTTTTTTTTCATTCTATTGTTCAAAAAAACAAGAAAGATCATTTTTCAGCAAAGTTCTGTTTCTTTTGATTATAAAAATAAACCATCTTCCTTTGGGTATGAATTTAAATGATTCCCAATAATTTACATATGCTCAAGAATTCATTACTGAGTTTTTCATATTGTATATAATACTTACAGAGAATAGATTATTATAGACCCATTAATTTGTGTGTTATATTTTAAGTTAGGATATGAAATTCAATATAAATAAAATAAAAAGAGTGTTAATAAGGACCATACAATATATAACAACAAGACTTTATAAATCATTAAAGGTACTGAATGAATTAGAAACACACATTGGTGTATCAATTAATTTACTAATTACTATGGCCTCAGGCTAAATACATAATCCTAATAAGATAATATGCTTGTCTAAAGTGATAATGTTATCAAATTTGTACCTTGATTTTTATTGACAATTTAAATGACGATAATAATTAAAAAATTTCTACCTCCTTTCATATTTTTCTTTTATTTAATAAAGCAGTAGTGTAGATAATAATTAAAAAATAATACGTTAACACCGGTTCTGACGTTCAACGTAAAAACACAAATTTTTAAGTTTAAATAAACATATTATATTATCAACGGACGCAGAAGCATTACAGTTCGACTAACTACGTACGGAACCCAGGGCGTAAAAATAGAAAACTTGATACCAATTACTGATACGATTTCAACAAGTTAAATTTATATTATAGTGCATACTCACTTTTATAAACAGATATGTCACACACGAAATATTTTCGAATCGGTATATTAGCGTTTCATTTGTGCAAAACAGTGTTATTAATACTTTAAACCACACAAAATAAACAAATAAACTTATCACACAAAGAAAGCAAGCAGCAAAATAAAACTTGATAGGTACGGGTAGGCGTCAGACTCGGTCAAGACTCGGTCCGTCAAATTTTTTTTTTTTTAATAATTTATTCATAACCATGGATACAAGTCCTTCAGTCGCAATCTTAAGGCCCGTCAAAGATGAACCAGTGCTGCCAGCATCATTTTAAAAAGTACCACATTTCAGAAGAATGTTCCAAGAAAAATCTTAAATGTTCAGTAATCATCATCAGCCCATATACGTTCCCACTGCTGGGACACGGGCCTCCTATGAGGGTACAGGCCATAATCCACCACGCTGGCCAAGTGCGGGTTGGCGGATGACACAATATGTCGTCGAACTTTTTTAATTCTTCGACATGTCGGTTTCCTCACGATGTTTTCCTTCACCGTTCGAGCAGTGGTGATGTTACAACATGCGCAGATAAATTGAAAAATCAATTTATTACCTGCGCGCTCGCCTGGTCTCGAACCACGGACTTATCGATTCGAAGTCCGAGGTCTCACCACTGAGCCACCACTGCTCTCATCTGTTCAGTAAGAAATCTGCTTATTTTATTGCTATAAAAAGATAACTGTCATAAGAATGATACATGATTATTAAGTTTCCTTTTATTATTCTCGTAGTAAAGTAGTATGAATTTTATAAATAATTATGAATTGGCAATACAACTTGAAATTGAGTTTTGACAAAAGCTGTCAAATATACCACAAAATGTCATGGAGCGACCACAGATATACTAGTGGATTTCCAAAAACAGAATAATATTTCTTGTTTGAAATAAAGGGAAATGGATTTTAATACAGTTCATACGGACTTAATTTAGATTTTTCGGAAGGAAAACAAATTTTAAGCAATTATATTATGACAACAAGAAATCAATGAAGACTAATATTATTGTAAAATGCTTGTAAAATATTAAATAAATATTTTTTTTACTATTGATACCTACTGATAATATAAATAATTTCAGCTTAAACATACATTTTTAAAGAAAAGTAATAAAAATTGATCTAAATTAATGTAGCGGTGCTGCGGCCTGCGATGTATGAATTAAAAAATATATAGGTATATACCTAGCGAAAGTGTAGAATAATATAATATTATGTATGTAGTCTATATTATACGCAAAAAATAAGTACACTTACAATTTAAATATCCCTAATAAGCAATATACAGCTTTTTCTATCCATAAAAATTAAAATACAACACTGAAAGCCATAAAATATCAGTGCTTAGAAAAAATATGCCCCAAATTACATTGTGATTTGATATTGCTCGTGTAAGTGCAATTTTGTATCCGTGTGTATAATTGTATAATTAAAACCTGCTGTACGCTTTAATGTTTACACTTCACTCATCTCACTTTTTCACAATATAAAATTCATCATGAAATTTTACCGGGTAAGCCAACTACCAAACACTTTTACACGTTTAGACCACTCTATAGATGTGTTGTTCACAATATCGTAGACACATTAACGTTATTCATATTTCATATCGGTTTTTTAACGTAAATTAAACTTTATTATTGTATTTTTAATACAATTAGCTCGATAAGCCGAAATATTTGTGCAAATTATCACGTGTATGTACTCGTATATATGAAATCTGCAGAGTTTAAGGTCAAGAAAGGGACGGCAAATACAAAATGTACATAAGTGTGAGCGAGAACTATAATAATGATCAAGGTAGCGTTATGAAACATGAATGGCGAGATTTATCTGAAGATATTTATTTTACTGCTATGGTTTTAGTAATTATTTGAAATTAAGCATAAAAAATAATAAGCTAAAATGTTTCTACACCTATACTAATGCGCTTAGCGTAAATAAAATATGATCCTATTTTTTATATTAAATAGCGGTATTCAAAATGAGCGTTACTTGATTATTAAAAAAGAGAACATTAATAGTTTATAACTACTACACGTACAAGCTATGTACAGTTTCCCTGTGAATACTAAACATCTTTGGGACATGTGAATTGCATCTCTCGATGAAATGCCCTTGTATGTTCGGTAAAATATTGATTATCGCGCCTCATGCAATGCGCACTGGGGAGTGTCAACACATGCGCAGTTTAAAAATAAACCCTCTTATGATAATTATATAGACAGATTGTATAATGTACTTAATCGTTACCTTATTAAAATGTGTTTTACTTTAGTTTTGCTTTATTATTTATTTATAACTCTTAATAACTACATGACGTCATGTTCGATTCTGTTCACTGAAACTGATCGTAATATGCTAACAATGTACAACCACTAATTTAGTCAGTATAGTATTTGGGAGGACATTTTTCTAATATGAAACATAATATTAAAATTATTGATTTCAATCAGAATAAACAACTATAATTCAGCGAGTTTTTAAATTATCGTGGAATTGTCAACTGTCAATGTCAAAAAAGGCAAATCAGTGTCATCGTCAGCGGTCACATTCCATAAAGTCATTGGCGGTCACCGGTCAGCTGTTGTTTTACTTGTTTTGGTTTTGGCGCGAATTCTTATCTTGTACACTAATTTATATGAATCGTTTATTAAGTTTATAGCTATTCAATATGTTAAATCTATCAACTGAGAGGCAAATAAAACTCATAAGGAAGTACTTGAAAGTTAAGATATTGGAAGATTATGTAAAATTCAGAGGAAATGAGAACGAAACTAAACATGTATACGATTTGATGATGAAATCAATTGTACAGGGAGAATCTCACTCTGCGTTGATTATAGGACCTAGGGGATGTGGTAAAACAACGGTAGGTAGTATAATATTACATTTATATTAATTACTAGCTGTGCCGCGCGGTTTCACCCGCATGGCTCCGCTCCTGTTGGTCTTAGCGTGATAATATATAGCTTAAATTACTCGTGGATAATGAAGCTTTCGAATGGTAAAAGAATTTTTAAAATCGGTCCAGTAGTTTATGAGCCTATTCATTACAATCAAACAAACAAACAAAGTTTTCCTTTAAAATATTAGTGTAGAAGATAAGATTTTATAATTTTCTATTTCAGCTTATAAACTCAGTACTTCACCAAGTTTCGAATGAGGTGGATATGGAGCATGATGTTATTATTGTCAAATTGAATGGTTTACTGCACCAGGATGATAAAGTGGCTCTGAAGTCTATAACAGCACAGGTTTGTACAAACTTAAAGCCTTTTTGAAAAATTAAATAAATATTTCAGGACAATTTCCACACATGGCACGATCTGAACCCATACTAAGCTTTCGCTTGTGTTATGGAAACTAGATGGCTGATAAACATACATGTATAATTTTAAATAAATACTTATATAGATAATTAACACCTAGACACAGAGCAAAAATCAATGTTCATCACACAAATATTTGCCCCTCGACCTCTGGCTTTGAAAGGCAGTAATTTTAACTGCTTAAAAATTATGTATTTCTGTTGTTTATTAATTTGATTCAATTACTAGCTGCGCTCCGCGGTTTCACCCACGTGGCTCCGCTCTTGTTGGTCTTAGCGTGACGATATATAGCCTTAAGCCTTCCTCAAGGAAAGGGCTATCTTACACCAACAGAATTTTTCAAATCAGACCAGTAGTTCCCGAGATTAGTGCGTTCAAACAAACAAACAAACTCTTTATCTTTATGCTTTAAAAATATTATTTATTAGTATAGATATAGATTTCAATGCTAAAAAACGTAATATTTCAGATGAAACTAGAAAACGCAGTAGGCGACAGAGTATTCGGTACATTCGCGGAGAACCTCAGCTTTCTTTTGAGTTGTTTAATCTCCGGAGTTGATAGGAAATGTCGATCCATGATATTTATACTGGAGGAATTTGATATGTTCTGTCATACTGGAAAAACTCAGACGTTGTTGTATAATTTGTTTGATATAACTCATAATAAACAGGCGCCTATGTGTGTTTTGGGTGAGTTTAAATTATATTTCTACCATGATTTACGACTCGAACTTGAACATTAATTTATTTATAACATTATTCGTACCACCCTCTTTTTATTTTATTTATTTTTAAATTATTTAAACAATGAATTTCTCTATTTTAAAAATGATATTATAAGTAACTAGATTTCCGCCTGCGGCTTCGCCCGCGTTTTTAAAGGAAAACCCGCATAGTTTCCATTCCAAGTTCCCCTCTATATGTGTGCTAAATTTCATTGTAATCGGTCCAGTAGTTTATGAGCCTATTCATTATAATCAAACAAACAAACGAACAAAGTTTTCCTCTTTATAATATTAGTGTAGATATACACCATAATAAATATTATGTGGATAGATATAAATTGTCAGATTTTAATATTTATTAATATTAAATGATCATTTTCCAGGTATAACAAATCGTCTAGACGTAATGGAAATGCTGGAAAAGCGTGTAAAATCCAGATTTTCTCACCGTCACATATTCATTTTTCCGAACGAATCTACACAACCGTTGGATAATATTAAACAAATATTTGTAGAGTGTCTCAGTGTTCATATTTTAAGGGACAAACCAAAGAAAAGGAAGGGAAGGAAATCAACTGGTAAGTTTTTTTAACCAATTTAAAAAATACCTATGCTTTTTTCCAGTACTTATTGTTAACATAATAAAAATTATAAAGCTGAAGAGTTTGTTCGTTTGTTTGAACGCGCTAATCTCAGGAACTACTGGTCCGTTTTGAAAAATTCTTTCGTTGTCAGATAGCTCATTCATCAAGGAAGGCTATAGGCTATATATCATCACGCTAAGACCAACAGGAGCGGAGCAATGCGGGTGAAACCGCGCGGAGCAGCTAGTTTTAAATAATTTAAAAACATATGCTTTTTTTCCAGTACATATTGTTAACATAAAATATTCGATTTTGATATTAGGAATAAATAAAAGTGTATGTATGTTTATTTTTATTGGACCATCATTAATATAATTATATCATACTAGCTGCGCTTCGCGGTTTCACCCGCGTGGCTCCGCTCCTGTTGGTCTTAGCGTGATGATATATAGCCTATAGCCTTCCTCGATGAATAGGCTATCCAACACCGAAATAATTTTTCAAATTGGACCAGTAGTTCCTGAGATTAGCGCTTTCAAACAAACAAAATCTTCAGCTTTATAAAATTAGTATAGATTATTTTATTAACAGCAAGCTCAGAAGAAATGGAGGTAGATTCACAAATCCAACTTTTATCGGAAGCCGTATTCCAAAAATGTGGAATGGATTCCAAAGAATTCCAGGAATTGGATTCCAGCTTCTTGGAAAACTGGAATGATCATATCCAGAGTCTGGTGGAAGATGAAAGAATAATAGATGCATTGGAAAAGTTTTGTTACTATACCGTTAATGAGCAGATTTTTAGGAATGTACTGGTAAGTAATTTTAGTTAATATTAACTTGTATTTGGGATCTTTATATTATATTATTATAATATTATATAAAAATCTTGTGTCACAATGTTATATGTATGTTATTAGTTACCATACTCCGAAACGGCTGGACCGATTCTCATGAAATTTTATGTACCTATTGGGTAGATCTGATAATTGGCCAATAGCTATTCTAGGACAGCTAGTATTTCTATATATTTTGTCTATTATCTGTCTATATTTTTTTTCATCATTAGTATTTTAATTAACTTAAATGACAATTTTCAGTACCAAATAATAGCAAAATTATCACCTAAAAAGCCCTACATAGACCCCATAGACATAACATCGACCATAGACAACACAGTGGCACCAGAGCATAGAGTCAAACTTCTACAATCGTTGTCTATACTCGAATTGTCTCTGGTCATAGCAATGATGCACGGTCTGGAGATATTTGACGGTCAACCGATGAATTTTGAAATGGTTTTACATAGGTATGTAATCATTACTTTATAATTATAATCTATACTTATATTATAAAGAGGAAAGGTTTGTAATTATGTATGTATGTAAGTATGGTTTTCACGCATAAACAACTGGACCGATTTTGATTAAATTTGGCACAGACAATCTTTAGACCCTGAGAAAGAACATAGGATACCTTTTATTGCGAAATATGTACCGCGAGCGAAGCCGGGGCGGACCGCTAGATGGCTATAAAATTACTATCTTATAAATGCGAAAATGTGTTTGTTTGTTTTTCTTTCATTAAGATAAAAACAAATAAACAACTAATGTAAAGTAACAAATCTACATAATATTACAAACTCCATGCATACAAATAAAATTGGAGTGTCTGTTTGGTATGAATATAATACGATTCATACACCAAAATATCATTTTGAACAATATTTGACTGGTCAGATGGACCGATTTTGATGGGACTTTTCACTCATAGATAGATGTTATAAGGAGTAAAATATGCGTGTTTTTTATAATAATATTCCCACAGAACCATGAGGATTAAAAGTGACAACTAAATTTAGCGTGAAGCCGCTGGACGCAGCTAGTCATACGATAAAATCGCTCCGTTGCGACGTGAACGAAAGACAAACACACACTTTCATATTTACAACATCACTACATAGTATAAAACAAAGTCACTTTCTCTGTACCTATGTCCCTTTGTATGCTTAAATCTTTCAAACTACGCATTGGATTTTGATGCGGTTTTTTTAATAGATAGAGTGATTCAAGGTTTTAGTATATAATTTATTAGGTTTAAGTCAAAGTGGGCGAAGCCGCGGGCGGTAAGCTAGTTATTAATAAATAATTATTTTCATTTCCTCTCGTTAACTAGCAATACTAACCATTTTCCTAACAATATAATATTAAAGTGAAACTTTTATTACATCGTCTCAAACTTTTTGGTCTGTGTAGCGCATGTCGCGTGACGCACGATACGTACGATAATTATCGTACAAATACGATAATTTTCGTACAAATACGATAATTTTTTGTTAAATGTCTATAGTGTGAAAAAAAGTTTCACTTTTACCGTGGTTTCATAAAACCACACAACATTTTTTATTATTTTCATTTCGTTTCATTAATTAGCAATACTAACCATTTTTCCTAACAATATAAAATAATTATTTTCATTTCCTAGCAATACTAACCATTTTTATAAAAAAAATATTTTCAGATACACAAAATTCGCGAACGAAAACTCGTCAGCTCAAACCGTACCTCGCCCAGTGATACTAAAGGCATTCGAACATTTGCAATCATTGGAAATAATAATGCCAATTCGATCTACAGATTCGATAAACACAGACACAACAACAAGCAGAGTACAAAAAGAATATAAATTATATACTTTAGCTGTACCTATTGAAGATATAAAAGAAGCTGTGAAAGGGTTTAAGGCCTTACCCACTGAGATCAACCATTGGGTCAATAATTCTGTTGTTTAATAAAGTTTTTGTGTTAAAACTGTGTTTCATTTATTTCCTGTAAGAATGGAAATAGAGTCGTGAAAAAAATTTAATCACAAAAAGTTGTAGATCTTTTGCCATTTAACTTTTTTCCATAGGACTCGTGGTTACCGTAAATCGAGATTAACCATTTTACTCTTAGCATAGATAAGGATTAAAAATAATTTTATTATAGACAATAAAAAAGTAAAATTTAAATATTTATTTGCAAGACCGTATTTTTTAAATTTATGTGTCAAATATGAAATCAAATTCAAATTTTTTTTTATCTCCCTACCTTGCTCCCTACCATAGATTTGAAAGAAATGTGCCATGAGTGTTGCTCTAAATCACGCTATAGGAATAGGTAAAAATATAATGAAAAAATTGGATACCTAAAATAATAAAACGACTGGTCTTTACATATACAATTTATTATAATAAAATACAACACATAAACTATATGTACTTAATTTTATTAACATTATTCTAAAATCATTATTAATTATTCATTCAATCCACCTAAAACTCGGCGTCGTCAAACCACTTCTATCGACATCATTCTTATAATCATCTTCTACAATTTTATGTCTAAATCTATCTTCATTCGCTTGAATTTCTCCCAATTCCTCCAATTCACTGGCTGATAATTCTTTAAACTTTTTTCCCTTGAAATGTTCCAAACTTTTGACAGTTGATTTCCCGCCATTTTTGACAGTTTCATCGTGACAGGCGCCATTCAATTCGTTCTCCATAGAGTCAATAACGCGGTGTAAATCGTTCTCAGGGTTGCCAGGTCGTTTGTTCAAAAATCCCGTGTTTTTGAACGATTGATCGTTTGTCGGTTCCTCGACGAACGCTTGGTTCGTGAATATTTTTAGGTTGCCGCTTTTACTTCGCTTTTTCTTTAGCTGTGGGATTAGTAGATATATTAATTATAATTTTGAATGTAAATCATACACTCTTATGGGTAGCTAATATTGGAATAGTATTAGGATATGATGGACTAGGAGAAATAAGAATTTAAATTGTTAGTTTGCATCTGGTAAAAAATGAAGAAATTTTAAACTAGTAAGTTATCAGCTAATCAAAATTGCTAACAGAAGTTATATGAACTTGATACTTATTATTCTATTGTGATGAAGAAACTATTATTATTTTAATAATTATATGGAATACAGAACCATAAAACTTAAACATCAATACCAAAATACAATTTTTCCAAAAGCCATTAAAAACATACCTCACTCAGTTTATCTATAACCATGTTATGGCCAGTATTAACTCCAATGTTTCCAACATCTTCAATACTGTTGGAACGATGAAACGGACGTAGTGCTGATACTGCTCTAGATACACCCACCTGTAACATTTTATGTATTTATAACACGTCATCTATAACTAATATTATAAAGCTGAAGAGTTTATTTGTTTGAACGCGCTAATCTCAGGAACTACTGGTCCGATTTGAAAAATTCTTTCGGTGTTAGATAGCCCATTTATCCAGGAAGGCTATAGGCTATATAATCATGCTAAGACTGTATGTATCATGTAAAACCGCAGGGCATAGCTAGTATACCTAATAATAAAACTCACACTGAATTCAACAGTCATGTCATGTTTGATAGATTGACTGTTGGATTCAGCGACAAATGTAATTATTGGGATTATTAACTTTCACAATATTATCTATGTTCATCACATAAATATTTACCCCGGGTGGGAATCGAACCCACGAACTCTGGCTTGAAAGGCAGGGTAACTACCAACGATGGTCGACGAGCCACAGTAGCGCCATAGTGACTAGATATCCCTTTATTATGAGACAGTTATATGTAATAGATCCTAATCCTATTGATACGTGGGATGTATGGGATGCATGGAATATAATATATATTTGGTGTGTATCGGATATGTAGGCTGTGTGGGATGTATGCTATCCCACCTGGCCATGTCGCACCCTGTGCTCAGTGAGATCAGCGCCCAGTAATTCATCGTACGGGTCCATACGGATTGGCAGAACACGGTCGATGAGCCATAGCAGTGCCATAGTGACTAGCGCTCCCCATAGCATGAGGCATAGTGCTGTGAGGGTTTGTACTCCGAGGAGGTACCAGCCTCCCCCTGGTAAGATAAATTTATTTATATTATTTTATATATTTATTGCTCTAGTTATAATTTAAATTTATGAATGCCATCTTATTATAAATTAAAACAAATGACGGTCTTATCGCTATACATATTACGGTTTCTTGCTGACAACCAGTTAAAGAGATAAAAGAGAGTTGATTATTAACGAAAAAAAAAATGTTTTTTATTTGTAAATGGGAGCGATTGTATGTTGTTAGGTCGTCAAGGCACATGTTCACGATCTTAGAAAATTAGTTAGGTAAATGTGAATGTAACATTTTACATTATATTAATGAATACTATGACAATGAAATACCAATTAATTTTGTTACATAATAAACTTTAATTTATTTACTACCTTTAAACAGTCCAGATCTACCATTCGTCGTTTCCATAGGTATCGGATTGTCAGCAAACAAGCCAACTGCTACCACTCCTATAATATTAAAAAGGACAAATAGATAATATTAATAAGGACACGTCATAATAATAACATATTTATTTTTTAAATTGCGAAGCTCAGTCTTAAGTCAACTACAATATGTAATGAGTACAATATCAATACCATTGAATAAGAGAATTTTAATTAATTCAACACACAATTTATGATTAAAAACTTCAAAAACCAAAAAAAAAGATATCAAAGAACTCACCCCAAAATCCACAAGCCCCATGAACCGCAGACGCCCCAACAGGGTCATCCACATGTAGTCTATCGAACAAGGCCGCACTTAGCGACGCTATGAGTGCTCCTATAGCGCCTATAAGCAGCGACTCCCACGCGCGGTAGAGGAAACAACCCGCTGTGTGTGATAGAAAATTTCGGTGTTAGATAGCCCATTTATCGAGGAAGGCTTTATGCTATACTAGTGGTCCGCCCCGGCTTCGCCCGTGGTATATATTTCGCAATAAAAGGTAGCCTATGTCCTTTCTCGGGTATCAAAATATCTCCATACCAAATTTCATGCAAATTGGTTCAGTAGTTTAGGCGTGATTGAGTAACAGACAGACAGACAGAGTTACTTTCGCATTTATAATATTAGTATAGATATCATTACGCTAAGACCAACAGGAGCGGAGCACTGCGGGTAAAACCGCGGAGCACAGCTAGTTTAGTAATATAGTGGTAATGGTAATAATAATAACAACAGCAGTAACAATGACAGCACAGCAACAGGAGCAGTAAGTTGTTACTTACGTAACAGTAGACGTAAGTAACAGCACAGATAATATAATTATAATATGTTACAGAAAGGATAATAGCCCTGAAATGGTAACAATAAGTAACAACAATAGAAAAAATTACAGTAAAAATAGTATTATTGACAATAACCGTTAAAGTAAGTTACAGTCGTACTGACTGCACAAAAACGGTAACAGTAAGATATAAGTTATAACAGCAAAAATAAGATAAGAAACAGTGACAGTAAGATAACAAGTGGAGCTACAGCAACTGTAATAGTAAGAATTTCATCTGAATCGGTCAGTATCTAGTCTAAAAGATATTATGCAGATCTCATAAATGTTATATTTCATACAATAATTGAGACTTTATATTGTACTTGTAATACCTGTAATAGACACGAGGGATCCTAGAACACTATTTATTAGGTCCAGGACATCAGCTCGACCTTTATTCTTCACAAGAGTAAAGCTGAAAATAGTATAAGATCGGTAACGCATCTAAGCTTCTATTTAAATTACAAAGGCAGAGATATTTATCGTTATAGAGGGCGCCATCTTGAAATTTGTATTAATTATTGTACTTTAAGCTATAAGTTCAAAAAATTAAACTGCATAAAATCATTACACCGGCAATAAATAGCTAATGGAATTATTAGAAAATAGCAGTAAAAATAATAAATAGTGATGGGAAATTTTTGTTTATTTATATTTTTTTTTACAATAAATAAATTACTTTTAACATTATATCAATTTTGATAAGATTTTACTTACATAAGTCCAAAAGCTCCGCCGCCGAAAGATCCCATCATTGTCATGACAGCTGCACGTGCTGCGTACTGCCATTTGGCACCACTTACCTTGAATTTGAGTTTGAGTTTGAGTAGATACTCTACGATCTATCAATGTTATAAAGTAATCTAAAAATTATGTTTGTAAACTCTATCTTTGATTTTTCATTCATTTAACATCTATGATTTGTTTGAATCTATAGGGACTTTTTTTCCCTAAAATTGGGGAGAATTTCAACATAATTGGAACGGTACAGATATTTCTATGGACTTATTTAACAAAAACTTATTTTATAAAATATCATACTTACATAAATATATCTAACTTCTTAAAATAATAATCTTTACACACAATAGGTATAACAATTTTTCTATGAATAAAATTGTATGAAAATGAATGAGTTTTTATAAGAAACTAGGTTTCCGCTCGCGGCTTCACCCGCGCAGGCAAAGAAAAACCCGCATAGTTCCCGTTCCCGTGGGATTTCCGGGATTGCGTCATTTTCCCGGGATAAAAAGTAGCCTATGTCCTTTCTCGGGAATCAAAATATCTCCATACCAAATTTCATGAAAATTGGTTCAGTAACAGCCAGACAGACAGTGTTACTTTCGCATATTTTATAATATTATGGAATTAGGGTTTAATAAAATCTTACATAAGTAATATTTTATTCCATACTAATATTATATATCATTATATAATGTATAACTACTTAAATAATATCTAAGTACATACGAATAATTATTTTAATTACGTTACAAATTTTCTATTGATAAAATTGTATGAAAATGAATTAGTGTAATAAAGTCATTCTTTTTCATTGTAAAACAAGGAAATTTTATGTATTAAATTATACAAGGATTTATGATAATTTTTGATACTAAAGTATTAATTTTGTAAAATTAAGTACATTTTCCTCGTGTCCTAGTAAGAAATGAAGTGTACTTTTATTTTTCAATATTAATACTGCATAAGATTTATGTGATCAATTTTGTACAACGATAGCTGTGACTTCCATCATGTATACGGTTAAAATCTATACTAATATTATAAAGCTGAAGAGTTTGTTTGTTTGAACGCGCCAATCACAGGAACTACTGGTCCGATTTAAAAAATTATTTCGGTCTTAGATAGCCCATTCATCGAGGAACGATATATAATATTTTTTGGGAGATGACGTGTTATAAGTTGGGAGAAAATATATTATATGACAAATCTATGCATAATTCCTAACAGTGACTATCGAAGGCTAAATTAAAATTGTACATTTTTGAGCTATTTATTATTTTTTATTTGTTGATGTTTGTGTATATTTTTTAAAGATTTTCTCGGAAACTATAGGATTAAACAACTATAAGTTTATAGGCACAGATTATTTCCACGAAGTACTTAAGTAAGTAAATAACGAAATCACTACATTTTATAAAACAAAGTCGCCTCCTCTGTCCCTATGTCCACAGAGCCTATGTCCCTTTGTATGCTTAAATCTTTAAAACTACGCAACGGATTTTGATGCGTTTTTTTTAATATATAGAGTGATTCTTGAAATAAATAAACTGTTTATAATTTATTAGGTTTTAGACAAAGCGGGCGAAGCCGCGGGCGGTAAGCTAGTAAGGAATAAAGTAATATAACGAAGAATCGGTTTCAATCATCGATTTGCGTCCAAATCGATAGAATTTTTAAACTAAGTATAATTGATATTCAGTAGCTCTGGCAACCCTAAGTTCTAGTATTACCAGTAAAAAAAATCACTGCATTATTTATCATCCAAGGAACTAACGTTAAACCGAAGGCCAACCATTTAAATGTGTAATTTGTTCACCAATTAGAAACAATGAGGACCATTTCAACTCTAACGTAAATGTGTCCATTTTAAAATTGAATGACTCCAATGGTACGGTGATTTGTCACACGCTAACATAATCTGTGGTCTTTTGAAAAGAGGTTTTATTTTATTTCTTTCTTTTTTTTCAGGCAAAAATATAGTTATTGGCAATCCAAAAAAATATTTCACGACAATTTTCACACACGGCACGATCTGATACCATACTAAGCTTTCGCTTGTGTTATGGTAACCTGATAAAAATACATACATATATAATTTTAAATAAATACTTATTATATAATTTTAAATAAATACTTATATAGTTAATGAACACCCAGACACAGAGCAAACATCTATGTTCATCACACAAATATTTTCCCCGGGTGGGAATCGAACCCACAACCTCTGGCTTGGAAGGCAGGAAAGGCTTGGCAGCAAAAAAGAATGAGACTTGCCATAATATAATCCATTCTTGTATACTTATATAGAAAGGAATATTAACTGTGGCTATTCATTATTATAATTTATTGCTTGAGTTTATGTATTAACATTGTTCCTACACGTTCTTTTGTGAATACAGTTACGTACAACTATTTTATAAAAATCATAAAAAAGCTCTTGACTCTACATTACATATTATTTTTAAGTTTCAAAAAATGTAATTTATCACAGAATACTGTGCAGAATACAAACGCATGCAACAAATTCAAATTGGCGTAAATTAAAACATTTGATGGACGTTTATTCCGTTGTCAGATGTCAAATTTAAATAAACGTGTTCGAAATTTAAAATGAACATCATTCGAGTATGATTCGAGTACTCTAATTTAAAACGTCACGTGCTGAATTTTTGTGTATGGTAACAATTACTTTGTTAAAATTCTGTGCGATAACTTTGATGACACGAATTAAATTAAATTGCAATAAATCAGGGAACGTGAGAAAAATATAATTTATTTAGTTAGAATATTTTTATACGCAGGCACATAATTTTATTATGCGTGTTAAAAAAAACTCTACATACCAGCTGACTTTTTGTAATTTTGGTAATGTCGCTTTGCCTAAATAGGTAGGTTACATTGGTTATGTGGTTACATTGTATTGTATCGGAATATTAACGAAAAAAATTTTGAAGTGAAACTTCTTTAGGCGCGTTGAGAGGAAAATGTCAATGTCATGGAGTAAGGCGACGATTTTGAATCTTTGAAACTTGCCAAAGAAATTTCACTTCTGACACGTGTGCTTGGCACACAAGCTCCTTTTTAATTTTCTGTCCCATATAGGACACAAAAACGATAAAATATATTATTTATAATTATGATCACGTAAAAAGAGCATTTACGAAACAATTTTTTAACAATTCTGCCCTTAGCCCCATACGGGGCACAAAACTTACCCCATAAGTGCTACCACTGTTGAAAGCTAACCAGCCCCACCATAAAACAAAGGTCCCCATGACTGCATTAACTGGGTTTCCCAGGGGCAAAGGGGCATATCCTTTAGCGTAGCGCCCCAAACGGGGACCGAGCATTAGGGCAGAGGCGAACGCTGATGACCCACCTGGGGACCCAATAAGTAATACTATAAAAACACACATGCAATATATATTTGAAGTTGTTTAAAAGAAATACAATAACAGAATTATAGGTATATTACTTTGTCTTTTCTATTCTATGTTACATCTAGAAAGTACGTAAAAATTATTCGTCTAAGATTCTCAATACAGGAATGAAATACATTACATATTTACATTAATAAATAAATACACTAAACACAAAAGAAAACAATAAAAAGTAGCATTAATTTTTAATAAGAAGAAAAAAAGGAAGTAGTTAGTTATGTTTATTTATTTTATTCAGCAATACGACACACAAAAAAAACAAATAAATAATACAGAAAATTTAATTTATTTGACAGCACACAAACTGAAAAAAAAGTAACACAGATCTCTTAGACACTCTAAAATCAAAAACTTACCAATCAAATGCACAGGCCCCGACCCAGCTATATCCACAGCGCCCATTCGGTTCAGAAACCCGTGCTCCCCCCACACCCAACCCGCGGGGACACAATACACTATCGTGTTTAAGAACGAAAACAGGCAGTATGCTTTGAAGTTACATCTAGTAAAGTAATAAAAAAGTCATTATCTTCATCTTCATCATAATCATCATCATCACCACCACCGACATCATCATTGGCATTAAAAAAGAGTTAACATCGATTGTAAGCAAAATCAGAATCATCACCTCTATCTACCTATTCGAAACTCGCTAATTTGATTAAAATCGGTTCATCGGTTTAATCGTCTATGTGAAATTAATTTTTAATTAATTATAAAATTGTCCAATTTTCTTAAGGTAAAAAACCTTAACACAATAATTTAACTCAATTTATGTGATTCGGTAGCTATTAATATGAATATATTGCGGCGTTAAATAAATAAATTATTGCTTTTAAAAGTAGAATATATAAATTATTATGAGTTACGACTCTATAGACGATATTGCGCTCTATATTACCTATAATATCGTCTATATGACTATGATTTATTTTATTTCGCTATTGAATAAGAAAATATTATAGATTATAATATTATGTTCAATGAAAAAGTGTAACGAAGCATCTATTTTAAGGCATTTATCTAATACTAGCTGCGCTCCGCGGTTTCACCCGCGTAGCTCCGCTCCTGTTGGTCTTAACGTGATGATATCAAGATGATAATATATTATAGCCTATTGCCTTCCTCGATCTCCGCTCGTTGGTCTTAGCGTGATGATATGAATGGGCTATCTAACACCGAAAGAATTTCAAATCGAACCAGTAGTTCCTGAGATTAGCGCGTTCAAACAAACAAACTCTTCAGCTTTATAATATTAGTTTTAGATGATATTTTCAAATACTCACCTTTCAGCCATAGCCCCACTTACAATAGTAGTGGCGGTAGTAGCAAAAGATAATTGAAAGAGAAAAGATGCAAAAACTGGTCCCATAAGAGCGTCACCAACCGGAGGGTCTACTAAAAAGTCTCCAACCCCTATAAAGGGGTTTGATAATGGCCCTTGCCCGAAGGACATGCCGTAACCGAAGATCCAGTAGGTCAAACCTAGAGTATATAGGGATAATATGTACACACATCAACAAAGTCTCGGGATATTTAGTATTGTATCAAATATCTCAAAATCTTTTACATTAATAATACTAAGTAGTAGAGTTCGTTTTTCACTTAGAACTTACCGCCAAGAGAAATATCTGCTAGATTCTTCATCATAATATTTGCTTCGTTTTTAATTGATACACATCCTGACTCCAGCATGCCAAAACCTATAAAAGTGTTTACAACATTTCCTTATTATAATAATTTTTAGATTATTTTAAAACTAGGACTTACTTTATCACTACATTTGGGGGCCGAGTCACCTCCGTCCGTAGGAGTATACCCAGAACTCTGAATCCCTACACGTGGCCCCTGGGTGGTGCTAAACAGGTGACATGGTGGGAGACATTTGTCGCGGCTATAATGACCACCCATCAGCTGAAGACGTGTCGCCAAGCGTCCGTGTTCCGGCACGAAGAAGCTGATATAGCCTTAGTGAAGACGGGTCGAATCAGTTGCGCTTTTACAATCAGGACGATCTGACGCTCACTGTCGTTGCTGCTTCCGGTGGCTAGTCATGGAGGGTAGCGGGATCCGAGGCACGGTGCACCGCTGGCCGACCGCTGGTCAGTAGGGGGCCCAAGTAGCGTGCTAGCCACATGTGAAAGGCTGCCCCGCCAACCAGCGAAAAATCCCAAGTTGCGCCATAGTGCCGGTTGGCGACCGGATGAGAGGGCCCTATGGACAACTTGGGGGGGCTCGGGCGTCCCCGCAGTCTCCAGACTAGTCCCCGTCATTGCGGCTTCTAAGTGTGTGTCTCAGGTCCAGATGTAAAGCGCCTCGATTCACTGCCGTCTTCACACCTACTTCACTCTCCAAACAAATTATGAAAAAAGCAAGATACAGGAACACAGTTGTACAGCGGCAGCACTCCCTCTCGCTGAAAGTAGACCTTACTAACATCAGAGGTCTACACTCCAACCTCGCTTCAGTCCACTTCCACCTAGAGACTAGCAATCCTTGTATCTTGTTCCTCACGGAGACGCAGATAAGGTGTCCGTCTGATCTGGCGTACCTGACTTACCCCGGCTACACACTGGAGCAAAATTTTAAAGCTCGATCAGGTGTGTGCGCGTACGTCCGAGACGACATCTGCTGTCGGCGTCTCCGTTTTCTTGAAGACCCCCATTTCTCTGTACTTTGGATGCTGGTGGACACAGGCTTAGAGAAGCTTGTCTATGCTTGTGTCTACCGAGCGCACAGCGGAGACCAGGAGACTATCAGGCTCACAGAGTACCTAAGTGAGGCGGCGGATGCTGCTCAACACAAATTCCCTTCCGCTCAGCTAGTGCTACTGGGGGATTTCAATGCCCACCACCAGGAGTGGCTATTCCCGTACCAGAGCACTGATCTCGCTGGGAGAGAGACGCGTAAGCTCGCTATAGCGTTAAATCTCACCCAGCTGGTCCAAGGAGCGACGCGGGTTCCTGATGTTGAGAGCCATACAGCCAATTGCTTGGACCTTCTGCTGACAACAGATCCGGACCGTTACTCGGTTGCGATTTCTGCGCCGCTTGGCAGCTCCGATCACTGTCTGGTGAAGTCTGTATCTGTCTACTCGCCGCCCGATCCCAGTCCCAGGGGCTCTCGGCGCGTGTGGCGATACAAGTCAGCAGATTGGGACGAGATGCGTTCCTTCTTTGCGTCTTATCCCTGGCGGTCTGTTTGCTTTTCTTCCGAAGACCCTTCGACCTGTGCGGATGCTGTGACAGATGTGCTGCGGCAGGGAATGGAGTACTATATTCCATTCTCCGATGTAGCCACGTCCAGTAAAGCTCAGCCCTGGTTCAGAGCCGAGTGCAAACGCGCTGAAGCGCTTAAGCATGAGGCATATCTGGCTTGGACTGATGCTCGACACCGCAAGGCCAAGGACGTATCAGAGAAGAAGAAAGCCTTTAACCGGGCCGCCAAGTCCTGCAAGAAAGCTCTACGGAAAGCTCGATTTGACCACGTTAGCCGTATAGGGAACAAACTGGCTTCTTACCCCTCCGGTAGTAAAGCGTTTTGGTCCCTGGCAAAGTCGGTTGAATCGAATTTCTGCCGCCCCTCACTTCCTCCACTGCTGAGACCGGATGGGACGCTAGCTCACACTGCCGCAGAGAAAGCGAACCTATTTGCTACTCTGTTCGCAGAAAATTCGCGTCTGGATCCTGCAAGCGCCATACCTCCCAGTCTACCTGGTTGCGAGGCGAATATGCCGGAAATTCGCATCCGTCAGACTGAGGTTCTTAAAACGCTGCGGAATCTTGATGTGAATAAAGCTAGTGGCCCTGATGGTATTCCAGCCATAGTACTAAAAACCTGTGCGCCTGAGCTCGCTCCTGTTCTGACACGCCTCTTTCGCCTTTCGATGACGACTGGAAAAGTACCGAAATCGTGGAAGCTTGCTAATGTGCAGCCTGTGCCCAAAAAAGGCAGTCGTGCCGACCCCTCCAATTATAGGCCAATTTCAGTCACGTCCATACTCTGCAAGACTATGGAACGTGTACTGAACAGCAGGCTTATGGCACACCTAGAAGCGAACGATCTACTCAGTGACCGCCAATACGGATTTCGCCGAAATCGGTCCACTGGGGATCTTCTAGCGTGTGCTACCTATATCTGGAGCGAGGCCATAGAGAATCATGGGGAAGCACTTGCTGTCTCCCTTGATATCTCGAAAGCCTTCGACAAGGTCTGGCATGATAGCCTTATTGGCAAGCTTCCATCGTACGGTCTGCCTGCTGGTTTCTGCGCATGGATCACAGATTTTCTGAGAGACCGGTCGATACGAGTAGTCGTCGACGGCTGCTCGTCCGACCAATTGGCTATAAACGCCGGGGTCCCTCAGGGATCAGTTCTCTCCGCAACACTATTCCTGCTACACATTAACGATCTGCTGAAACCCGGTATCTATGGGTACGCAGACGATAGCACTGTTGTGGAGAGATACGTATCCAACGCGCGTGCTAGTACGGCACAAATCCAGTCTCTGCGGGAGGCGATGGTCGATCGCTTGAACTTGTCCTTACAGGCAGTCTCCGATTGGGGCGAGGCCAATCTGGTCAAGTTCAATGCGACTAAGACCCAGGCGTGTCTATTTTCCGCTAAACGGAGTCCTTTCAACCTGACTCCGTTTTTCCAAGGTGTATCTGTGCCGATAACTGACCACCTCGAGCTTCTTGGTATCACCTTAACGCCTACTCTTAATTTTGGTTCATACATCGAATCAAAAGCCCAAGTAGCCTCAAAAAAGCTTGGTATTCTGGCGAAGGTGAGACAGTATTTCAGTCCGGGACAGTTGCTCAATCTCTATCAAGCACAAGTCCGTTCGTGCATTGAATACTGTTCTCACCTCTGGGATGGATCAGCCAAGTACCAGCTGGAGGCGCTTGAGGCGATAGAGAGGCGTGCCAAGAGGCTAATAAACGACGATGAGCTAGTAGGCAAAAAACTCCAGAGCCTCGCCCATCGTCGCAGAGTGGCAAGTTTATCGGTATTTTATCGGATACACTTTGGTGAGTGCGCTGCGGAATTGCACGATCTAATTCCGCCATCCCCGTTTTTCCATCGTTCGTCGAGGCGCACAGACTCTAGGCACCGCCATATGGTGGACGTTCCATGTACCCGGACAAAGCGGTTCGGATCGACATTCTTCATTCGAACCGCGAGGGACTGGAACATGCTTCCTGAGTCTGTGTTCCCCGACGAGTACAATATGGAGGTCTTCAAGAAAAGAGTGAACAGGTACCTTCTAGGAAAGCGCGCTCCATCTTAGGCCACATCTCAGCTTTCCATCAGGCGAGATAGTGGTCAAGCGCTTTCCTATCAAATAATAAAAAAAAAAAAAAAAAAAAACATAGTATCTATAAAACAAAGTCGCTTTCTCTGTCCCTATATCCCTATGAATGCTTAAATCTTTAAAACTACACAACTGATTTTGATGCGGATTTTTTAATAGAACGAGTGATTCAAGAGGAAGGTTTTAGTATATAATTTATTAGGTTTTAGACAAAGCGGGCGAAGCCGCGGGCGGTAAGCTAGTTCTAAATAATATGTACCTGACACTACACAATAAAAGTGTTTGTTAATTTTACTAATCAGACGGAATAATTGAAAAAAGAGCGTATGTGCCAAGCACACGTGTCAGAAGTGAAACTGCTTTAGCAAGATTCAAAATAGCTAAATTGTCGCCTTTCTTCATGACGCAACCTTCAAATTTTACCCTCAAAAAATTACTTATGTGAAAGTGAAAATAAAAAAATTATAAAAGATGAGATAGTGATAATAATTGTGGATGTGGATGATTAGGTCATTGCCAATTTTTTACTCCAATACCACTAGAGTGAAATCGCGATGTCTGCAGTCTGGCTAGTCTTTACCAAAACCTTCAGTAACTTTTTTTGTTAAAATGATAATAAGCCTACATTGTATGTACAGGATAAATTGGTAATTTTATTTAAAATTCTTTTTGCAGGATAAAGATACAGCTTGCCTTGAAATGACAGGATTTAAAATTTACTTAAGGAAAGTCCTTGCAAAATTACCTCATCTTTATTAGGTACTTTTATTGTTGCAACTTGCAAGATACAAATTTTGTACTGAATTTTATATGTAAGTAGTAAGTTATGAAATAAACATGATTTTAAATGTTTGTATTTGTAAACTAGTTGTATTCGAATTAATAAGTATATTTTGTGATCTACCATTGCAAATGTTAGTACATAATATTCAAACATATTGCACTGTACTCGGATAAAATTCATAAAATTCTACTTAGATGTGCAACCCGGCTTTGCCTATATGATACACTGTCGAATCTCGAAACGCGGAAAACTTAATGAGCTCATGTTTAGCACTTTGTTGATGATCATCATGATCAAATGCATACCTAGTTTATGGGACATAGTTACAGGCAAACTTTTTTTATAAAGGGGGGCAGTTTTGATCATATCCTATATGCAAAAAAAAAAATAGAAGATTATCTTCATGAGCAAGAGTTATCTACACTAATATTATAAACAGGAAAACTTTGTTTGTTTGTTTGTTTGATTGTAATGAATAGGCTCTTAAACTACTGGACCGATTTTAAAAATTCTTTCACCATTCGAAAGCTACATTATCCACGAGTAACATAGGCTAGGTTTTGTCCCGGAATTCCCACGGGAACGCGGGAACTATGCGGGTTTTTCTTTGAAAAGTGAAAACGCGGGCGAAGCCGCAGGCGGAAAGCTAGTAATAAAATAAAAGCGTGTGTTATTGTAATAATTGTTTTGAATAAATGCGTTATTTAGAAATAGTGGCCTTCGTCATTTGTTTCGAAGTTAAAGTCGAACAATATGACATACATTTGGAATTAATACAGTCAATATTCAGAGCATTTTTCGTACTTTCCTACCTATAATTTTTTTTATATACCTAAGAAGATTTTGTTTCTAATAACCATCTCTTAAATTATTTAATACATGAAGTAACCTTTTGTAGTCTCATTGGGAAATACCTAATAATAAATTCCACATTAAAATCTATACATATAATAAATCTGTAGAAGGGTCAATTCTGTACATTGAAAATATTGAAAAAATAAATAGCAGGGGGTGTTACTGGATCGAGACCAAACCCAAATATGTGATTAAAAAAATTTTTGTCTGTCTGTCTGTCTGTCTGTCTGTCTGTCTGTATGTTCAGGCATCACGTGAAAACTAACGGTTCGATTTCGATGAAACTTGGTATAATTATACCTTATTATCCTGGGCATAAAATAGGATACTTTTTATCCCGGAAAAATACGTAGAAAAAAAGTAAATCTTAATTTTTCCGCGCGGACGGAGTCGCGGGCGGAAGCTAGTAATCAATATTTTAGCAAATTTAAACCTTCACCTATATTTTAATAAAAATATCGGTTAAATCTATAAGGCAATTAAAAACAAATAACAATGAATGCCAATTGTTTTACCTATTACCCTGAATCTCAGATAATTAGCATAGAAACGAAAAATTATAGACTAATATATTTAGTAATGAAGCTTATTATGGGTGAAAGTATTATCAAAATCGGCTTAGTTTTTGAGCATAACCAGTAGTTACAAGCATAAAAATAATTCTTCCTTTATTATATACACTAGCTTTTCGCCCGCGGCTTCGCCCGCACTGTCTAAAACCTATTAAATTATGTAAGTATTAAAACCTTCCCCTTGAATCATCCTATCTATTGAAAAAAACCGCATCAAATTCAGTTGCGTAGTTTTAAAGATTTAAGCATACAAAGAGACATAGGTACAGAGAAAACAACTTTGTTTTATAGTATGTAATAATGATTTATTAGATTGAGACCTAAATAAATATTACCTATTTTTTTTATTTAATTTCTTTGATTTAAATCGTACAATATATGAATCAAACTTAATCGATTGATTGTACCTACACATTATTTTACTACTAGCTGTGCCCCGCGGTTTTACCCGCATTTCTCCTCTCCTATTGCTCTTAGCCTGATGATATACAGCTTTCCTCGATAAATGGGCTATCTAACACTGAAAAATTTTTTTAAAATCAGACCAGTAGTTTCTAAGATTAGCGCGTTCAAACAAACAAACTTTTCAGCTTTATAATATTAGAATAGATTAAAAAGCTTCCTCACACATTTATCCTCTCTACAAAATATACAGTCAATAAAAATACATTATGTAATATACGTGACATTAACATTAAAGAAAAACCAGTTAAAATAGGTACATTGTTTTGCAATTTCAGTTACTGTAAAGAGCCCGCATTGTTGTTTTTAACTATTCTTAGGTATATAGGTATATAATATTATTAATTTATTAATATTCTTATATATCTTTTCGTAGTTTTTAAATAAATATTTTTACATTTTTAAAACCTAGGTATTTTTTGTGTCCTAAAACGTTCCCGCTCAAATAAAAAAAAATCTGCTACCTATAAATTAAGGATCTAATAAAAAAATGTTTTTCTTGTATTTACTCACCAGTTTGCATAGTAAATATAATAAATGATGATGTTAAAATCCAATTTGTATCTTCCAAATCTATTTCGAAGCTTTCTTGCAAATTAACAGTTGTGTTTGTTAAGTTCGGAGACCGTAAGCCAATCCGCGGCTCGTATGTATAGTTTCCCTCCATTTTTGAAGTATTTTTTTTTCTGTGTTCGATTTTTTTTAATATTGACGTGACATTTTTACTTTATCGTTCAAAGAGATTAAATAAATGAAGATTAATTTTTATACATTATATTTAATATTTAATTGTAAATTAATAAAATCACTGGTTCATATAGGTAGGACTTAAAAACTTAATTCATAAAACATATTTTTTTTGGCAAATTTGATTTTTTTATTATTCAGGTCCGTCGTGAGCGAAAACTTTATTTTAAATGAAACCGCATCTGAAGATAATAGTTTTAAATCTAAATTAGTATAAGGCTTTATAGCCAGGCGTAGCGTAGCGTAAGCGATAGCGGATTATATGCAAAGCTAGCATTGTTTATTTTGAGTCTCGATTATATTTTTTTCTCATTCCTTATTTTCACTTATCCAGACTAATCTATCTCTTTGTGAAACTACATTTTAATTCGAATGCACCGTTTTTGCGTGAATGGAAAATAGCGAAAAATACATAAATGGTCACAAAATAGTACGATTAGGTATATTATGTATATTCAAAAGATAGGAAAAATGATAAACCAGTTTTTAAATTATAAATGTGTTTTCATTCTTCCTGTAGAAACCCAATCCAATATTTATGTAAATCTAGGTATAAAAAAATGCATGTGTGATGTGATAAATTGAACTACAGTAGGTAGGTAACTATAGTTATGCTCATCCATTTTTGATTTTCAAATTCAAATTTGAATTTCAAATTCAAATTCCACCATCATGTAGGTACCAGTTTAAACACGTTACACTACCAAGTACTTAAAAAAATAACAAACATCTTTGTAATTTGAATTTACTTTCAATTTGTTTTAAAACAATAAAAAATAAATAACCTTAAGCCCGCATTGAGAACTATTCCGAAATTGAAATGATAATGGCGATTTACCTTCAAATATTGGGTGACAAATGAATTAAATTTGGATTTTAACTACTAGCGGTCCGCCCCAGCTTCGCCCGCGGTACATGTTTACGTTTTTTCTACATAATAAGAACCATCCTCGTACTTCAAGGAAGATAATAAAAAAAAACAATAATCGAAATCGCACGCGACGCGTGATGCCGTGACCAAGGAAAACGGGTTTCATTTTTATATATTACTAGGTTTCCGCCCGCGGCTTCGCCCGCGCAGTCAATGAAAAACCCGCATAGTTCCCGTTCCCGTGGGATTTCCGGGGTTTTGTCATTAATTTCCCGGGATAAAAAGTAGCCTATCTCCTTTCTCGGGTATAAAAATATCTCCATACCAAATATCATGAAAACGGGTTCAGTAGTTTAGGCGTGGTTGAGCAACAGACAGACAGAGTTACTTTTGCATTTATAATATTATAAGCTTATAAGCACAGAATACATAATAGTAGCTAAAGTATAAGTATGGATATAGATAGCTGATATTAACTAATTTATCTTATTTTTAGGGAAAGATGGTGAAACATAGGGATTGTCCAATTAAGTACCTACTACCTACGTGATGATAAAGAAGTCGAAAAAAAAGGAAGAATGAAGGATGGATGTTTGTTTTATATCGCTCTTTTTTGACTGGCCGGTTGGCTTGGTTGGCAGTGGCCCTGTCTTCGAAGCCAGAGGTCGTGGGTTCGATTCCCACCCGGGCAAATATTTGTGTGATGAACATAGATGTTTGCTCTGTGTCTGGATGTTAATTATCTATATAAGTATTAATTTAAAATTATATAATATACTAGCGGTCCGCCCCGGCTTCGCCCGTGGTACATGTTTACGTTTTCTCTACATAAGAACCATCCTCGTACTTCAAGGAATATAATAAAAAAAAAATTATCGAAATCGGTTCAGCCGTTCTCGAGTTATGGAATTACAACGAAAAGTGGCATTGATTTTTATATATTAGATGTATGTTTATCAGCCATCTGCTTTCCATAACACAAGCGAAAGCTTAATTAGGGATCATATTATCGTGCCGTGTGTGAAAATTGTCCTGAAATATTTATTTTATTTATTTATTTATTTTTATCATTATTTCTTAATTTCCAATAAGAGAGATTGTTAAAAATACGTATCCCAGTACTTAACCTAATCACTTAATCAGTAATCATATCTAGATTATTTTAATATCTGAATGTCCTATAAAGCAATTGGCTTATTGTATTTTTTACCAAATAACAAAATAAAAATACTACAGCTAGTTTTCCGCCCGCGGCTTCGTCCGCGTTTTCAAAGAAAAACCCGCATAGTTCCCGTTCCCGTGGGATTTCCGGCATAAAACCTATCCTATGTGTTAATCCAAGCTACTCTCTATATGTGTGCTAAATTTCATTGTAATCGGTTCAGTAGTATTTGCTTGGTCTATACATTATAAGTTATAACTTAAATACTAGACTAATTATATATTCTATGCCTAAAACAATTACTCGAATAGGCTTTATACATTCGGCACACGTATATGTAAGATAGATTGTTGAGGATATATTTTTTGCGAAGTTAGTCTTTGTTTTTTGTCCCCTTTGTCGTACTTTTTGGTAAAATACTATGCTTCGATACGATCGTACTACGTTGTTTTGTATTACCTACCTATATTTATTATAATGCAGTAAATAAAGAATTTGATAAGTCCTACTTGGTGTATTTTTTTCATGCACTTAATTAATCGCATGACTGCCTTCTTGCTTTCGATAAATCGTGAACATATTATTTTTTAATAAAATTCGAAAGAAATTCGACAAATCCGTCTTTCGGATTTTTTGTGATTCTGAAAATGTTATATAAGGGAATAAAATAAAAATACTTAGTGTGTTTTATTATTTTTATGCCAAATTCCAGTTAACTATCGAATTTCATTTCATTCATCAAATAGGTAGACGAGTAATATAATATAGGTTTTCTGCAAACGTTTTTTTGTGGACTTGTCACTCAGGCACAGAATTATACATAATAGTAGTTAGTTAAACGCTAACTCAGGTATAAAAAAATAGTTAACGACATTATTATTATTATCAGACACACCGAACATTCATAATACCTATAAAATTTCAATTAAATCGGTTAAGCCGTTTCCATTTTATTGAATTGAAATGTATCTATGTATTACAAAATATATCATAATAATTAAAGTCATCAATCAAATCTCAAAATTATTTTCTTCTCTATTCATGTAAAGAAAAAAACACGAAAAAAAGGAACTTCAAAAACGAAATTTAATTTATGACAAAATCCTGAAAAAAGTAATTTATAAACACGCCATCTAGCGCAACCATTGTACAACAGTATGTCACAGATAAAATAAAACTTTTGACAGTTAACGTGATTCATACTATTCCACAACAGATGGCGCTTTTATAAATATATGGCTTTTCTCCGCTAGAGGACACTAATGGTGCATATCTCTTTATAGCTTGATTACAAAAATATATAATTATTTATTTTGTCCCAAGTTATACAATAAATTAATTACATTATGGCAGTACCTAACATTATTTTGCTTTATATTCTGCTCTAATATATTATTTTGTAATATTCATAAATATTTGGTTCGCTGCGCAGTAAACTGTAACAATTATAAACTTTTTTTTAATATTGTAGGTAATTCGTAGATTTTTTGTTGTTCTGGAATCATGTACCTACAGTACTCATTCATATAATATTTCGGGCCATTATATTTTCTATTGTGAGATGTAGCTCGACGAGACGCTACATTTTAGCGACGGATTCTTAAGATTATTTTATTTTCAATTTTGTAATTAGTAAGTACCTAGATAACATTAAAATATATAATCTAGGTAGGAACGTGTTAGTTACATAAATCACAACGTCCTTTCTTTTGTAAGTAGGTAGATAACTAGATTTCCGACCGCGGCTTCACCCGTTTTCAAAGAAAACCTGCATAGATCCCGTTCCTGTGGGATTTCCGAGATAAAAAGTAGGTATGCCTATGTCTTATTCTGTGTCTGCAGCTAGGTACTTACTTGTCAAATTTCATTGTAATCGGTTGAATAGTAAAAGTGAAGTCCCGTGTCCCCAAGTGGGGTAAGGGGCAGATGCATTATTCATACATCTGTTTCACTGATCGATTTTCTTTAGGGACAAGTAGGTGATCAGCCTTCTGTGTCCTACCAGACCGAGACATTTTTTTTTCTTCGTCTCCACCGGGAATCGAACCCAGGACCCCTCGGTGCTACGCTCACACGTCAACCACTGTACCAAGGATCGGTTGAATAGTACTTACGTGAAAAAGTAACACACATCCTCCATCTCACATCTCATCATCCATCTTCACAAACTTTCGTATTTATATAATATACCTAAGTTGGATTATGTAATATCTAGTGATATTAATTATTCAACAGAAACTGAAAAAAAACTATGGAAGGTTAAATTTCGCAGATTCAAAAGCCCAATTTTCATTGCGTTCCTATTCTATAGTCAGATTTAGAAATTGGAATTATTTAGGAGTAGGACAATATCGTATTTTTTAAATTAAACAAAAAGTGGACTCTTCATAATAATACAATACAATGTATTAGATGATCTATCTACTTATGTTCAAAGGCGGCGCGGCGCGGCCTAATCAGCTCGGTAGGCTCTAACATAAAATAAGATTTATTTAAGTAGGTATATACCTAAATTCACCGATACCTACCAAATCTAGGTATACCTACATAATATAATATATCTGTAGAAGGGTCAATTCTGTACATTGAAAATATTGAAAAAATAACTAGCAGGGGCCAGGGGGTGTTACTGGATCGACACCAAACCCAAATATGTGATTAAAAAAATTTTTGTCTGTCTGTCTGTCTGTATGTGAAGACATCACGTGAAAACAACCGGTTCGATTTCGATGAAACTTGGTATAATTATACCTTATTATCCTGGGCGTAAAATAGGATACTTTTTATCCTGGAAAAATACGTAGAAAAAAAATTAATCTCAATTTTTCAGTTATCCATAGACGTTGTTCTGTAGTAGGTACCGCGAACACACGTTGTGTATTATTATAGACCTAGCCGTATTTGGGTCCAATAGATATTTATAAGATGCCATTGTCCGAGTTACTCAAAATGGAGAAATAAACCATCCACGCAAAGACCGACATCCGCGCGGACGGAGTCGCGGGCGGAAGCTAGTCTATACTAATATTATAAAACTAAAGTGTTTGTTTGTTTGAACGCGCTAATCTCAAGAACATACCTACCTACCTATGTAGTATGTAGGTACATTACTACATTTTAGCAATAATAGTTCATCATAGAAAGTAGGTAGTAGGTACTTATATTGCTTTATATTTTCATACTAGCTGCTCCCCGCGGTTTCACCCGCGTGGCTCCGCTCCTGTTGGTCTTAGCGTTTTTTTTTTTTTTTTTTGTAAGGTGTTTCTCAATGTTAGCCAGAAGGGCTTCTACATTTTAACGCGGACGCGGGGGTGAACTGAAGGTTCACCCTGGTAGCGACATGCACAAGGGCGTCCCCCCTTGACGGGGATCTCGAACCTCGGCTTGGGCTGTCGCTTGAGTGGAGGAGGTCAAAAGGGCCCTAATCGGACGGGTGGTCTTAGCGTGATGATCAGCCTTTCTCGATAAATGAGCTATCTAACACCGAAATAATTTTTCAAATCGGTCCAGTAGTTCCTGAGATTAGCGCGTTCAAACAAACAAACTCTTCAGCTTTATAATATTAGTATCAGATTGATAGTATAAGTAGGTACCTATGTTGTTTAAATTGACCAGGGTAAGAATTAAGGACCTACAATCAATTTTTCTTCACAAAAAAGTTCAGGATCTAAATAGTTACTTACTAAAGTAGTAATAATAAATAATTAGTAATAAGAATTTTTTTTTACATATTTCTAATGTGTCCCTTCATTTGAGTTTACTATTAAAATGAGTGTAAAACTATTACAATGAGGCAAAAGAAAAAAAGGTAGGTATTTACCTAACAAAAAATCCTTTTTTCCTTCGTGGTAAGTTGACATTTTTCTGTCTAATGTTTGCAATAAATAAATAACAATTTAATAACCTCGGTTCGAAGGTAATAAAACTATTACAAAAAAACATTTTTTGTATACCACAACAGATTATGACTGTTCAAAGCAAGAAAAAATCAACTTTATTTCTATTGTAATAAAGTCTATATTTCCTAAACAATAATTTCGATGCAGCCTTTCCTTACATTTAAGTACGAGCTCTTATCACGTTCGAATAAAGCTCAATATTCTTTTCCACAAACACATTTAATAACAACCAACTCTAAATCTTAAAAAATAGAGTTCAAAATCGCCTATGTATATTAGAATAAAGGAATGTACGTTCAAGCAAATTTCAACCTTATTGATCCACAATAGAAGTTATATTTCCTTGAAGATATCAAATAAAGCCTCCCCCACACGTACAAGGCGTGGTCACCTCATCTCGCAAAGCCCAAGAGCGTTCAGTCAGCTTCAGACGTTCGAAATTCAAAATCGTGAGTGGCCAGTGCGTGTGTGAATCGATAATGGAATCGGAATCGAAACAAACGAAAATTCCCTCAAAGAATTTCTCCATAGAATCGATTGTTGGTATCGATAGGCGGTCGCCGGAAATCGATATTGAGAATACGATACAGGATTACAACGAAGACGATGACGTCAAGAAAGTGGGGTACTATTTTCAAAATCGTGTGCCGAATTTTCCGTTTTTTATGTATGAGAAAAGGAATGATTATCAAGGGGAGGATCTGAAGAGGTCTAGCCCGGGCAGTGTGAGGAGCGAGGTGGATAGCGACGGTGCTGAAGATAGACCCCATGGTAAGATCTTTTTGGAATACTTTTGTGAAAAAAAAATGTTTTTTTTTGAATGATGAAAGTGAATGATGATGTTTGTTACCAAACTAGTTATGCCAAATAAGTATTAATTAGGATTTATTTTACATGAGTTGAAAAATTATTGCGCTTTTTATTGTTTAGCAAGTAATAAAAGAGATGAAAAAGATATAAGAACCAAAATAGTGGAAATAAAACAAAAAATAGCATAAAATTAGGTATCGTAATGAGTAATTTTTCGAAAATTGGAGTTTAGCAAATAATAAAAGGGGCTAGAAATAAAAAGTCCTAACGGACTCCAATTTAATTTTATTGCCCCAAAATATAATAATGTGCAATAAAATCCTACAGACTGTATAATATTTGTTTATAACTTAGCGGTACCGTCGGCACCTTTGTAGCGACGGCCGCGGACAAACAAACAAAAATATTTTTTTTACAAGTCGAGTAACTAAGTAATTTATTTTGCCATTGTATGAATTTTGATATTTATATAATTGTACTAGGAGTCGATTGAAATGAAAAAATCGAAAAAAAAAAAATACTTTAGTACAAAGAATTGGTACTACCTTTATGATTCGTATTCATTAATAGATAACAAAGTCGCTTTCTCTGTCCCTATGTCTCTTTGTATGCTTAAATCTTTAAAACTACGCAACGGATTTTGATGCGGTTTTTTTAACAGATAGAGTGATGCAAGAGGAAGGTTTAAGTATATATAATATATTAGGTTATAGACAAAGCGGGCGAAGCCGCGGGCGGTAAGCTAGTATTTACTAAAAAGCAGCATAAGTAAATACAAGAAGATATCAAAAAACTAAACATTTTCCTCTGCATTCATTTTTTGTAACATATCCATTAACCACCTAAAAGAAAAAAAAACTGTCACGATAAATCGAACACAAGTCACAACTCACAACAAAAATAAAAAAAAAAATGACAAAAAGCTTCCCATTCACGCATCAATTCAATACAGATTAACAGGTTGATAACAGAATGCACAATAAAAAGGGTGCGACCCTGTTGTCAATTAATGTGTTTATGTTTGCAAAATATTTGTATCATAATTGTTTTGTTGGGGTGACACCCTTGTTATGGTATTATAATATTAACATGGGATTTTATTCAAAGTCAATACGTTTAGTATTCAATGTTGTGACGAGCGTGAATGGTAAGCTTTTGTTGAGATAGAGATGATACTTTTCTCTTGATTTTATTCTGTACTAGCTTTCCGCCCGCGGCTTCGCCCGCTTTATCTAAAACCTAATAAATTATATACTAAAACCTTCCTCTTGAATCACTCTTCAAAATCCGTTTGAGTTTTAAATATTTAAGCGTACATAGGAGAGAAAGCGACTATGTGTTGATACAGTTGTTTATGGAATAGGCGTAATCTTGATGTTTCAGCTATTATACTAGGTACTATTACTAATCATACCTTCTTATAGGTTCAAAAATAATCTAGGCATAAATATATCACGGGGAGACTGACCACGCTCGCTGTAAAGTGTTCGAAACGTCGGGAAAATAATATAATGAATAAGCCGCGTTTAAAATCCGTTAAAAAGTCTTTAATTTGAAATTTCTAAATGTATAATACTTGCGTAAAATCAAACACTAGAAAATACAATCTAGGTATATTTCTACAGTTTACTAATACATTATACAGCTTTCAAATAAGTAGGTACCTACCTACATACCTACAAAAATTGTTGAGAGAGTGTCCCACCGTCGGTATTCTAAGCTCAATGGAGGTTATTAGTTTCGCGCTTAGTAGGTATACGTACCGATAGTGGGACACCCTGTATAGTTACCCGTAAATTTGTTTTTCAATAAAATAAACCTAAATTACATAATAATATAGTTAGCTTTGCCTTGGATATAATATTTATGTTAATTTTAAAGCCTTATTTGCGTATAAGGAAGCCATAATATTGAAAAACCGGTAGTTCTTGAATTTAAAGTGAATCGTCATAATAAAAGATTGTTCGCGTAAAAACCAACATCTAAATACTTCACGCTATAATTTTGACAAATTATCCCGAAAACCTACCGCGAACGGTAGCTATCCTTTTGAAAACGATTGTTTCATCATAATACAAAGTTTGGAAACCCGCCATTTTGTCCCAGCGTGACATTTGTCAATTTTGCCGCCAAGACAATAGTTTTCTTTTAACGTTCAACAATTGTTTGCTCAATTATAGACTGGTGCATTGTGGTGGAAATTTCTCTTTTATAACCGTTTAGTTTTTGGTAAATATTTTGGTTTTATTGCTCCCATGTTGTGGAAGTACGGGGAATTGTTTATTGTTTTACGCTTCATTTTTGACGCTTTGTGTCTAGAATTTTAGTGTTTTTCTGTAGAAGGAATATTGTAGATGTTGAAGTAGGTGGTATAAGTAGGTAGGTTTTAGTATAAGTATAGGTACCTTACCCATCTAAGATATCTTAATTTAACTAATATAATAACTCAAGAGGCTTAACTCTCGCCATTTGAAAGAAAGGAGATGAAAGATAAAGGATATAACCACAGATAACAACAAAAAAATCAATCATAATTATTTCTTGATATTTTACTTGTTATTATTCGATTAAACCATTCCGTTCCAAAGTTCCAAAGTTATTCTTACAGTATGCTAACTGATATATTGCAACTAAAACGCAATATTATCTGTCACTAGCTGTGCTCCGCGGTTTCACTCGCGTGGCTCCGCTCCTGTTGGTCTTAGCGTGATAATATTATAATTATAGCCTTCCTCGATAAATGGCCTATCTAACACCAAAATAATTTTTCAAATCGGAACTCTAGTTCCTGAGATCTTCAGCCTTATAGGTAGGTAGTTACCTATAGATAACAATATTTAACCGGATAATGCGCATGATAAAAATATGTAAACTGAAATATTATTATGTTGACTTTTTGATTTCCCTAATTGCCGTCAGATTCAGGTTTACCTATACCTACCTACTTTCACTATAAATTCTCGTATGCAAAAACTGCAACTCTATCAAAAAAACTTACTTACGGAAACTTAAAAAACCTACTTCATAAATTAATTTTGGACTTTATACCCAGCTTCACTACAACTCTACCAAAAGAAAATTACTTACCTACGGAAACTTACAAAATAAAAACATTTATATTCTAGTAACTACCTACTACATAAATTAATTTTGGACTTTTGTACCGTAAACTGTAGGTAGGTACTGTAACTGTAATTACACCGTATTCAGGGTGTTATCAGTAAAGGTGTTATCGTATTAATAAAGTTACCAGGCAATAAGGCTCCATGATGCTGAACGCGGGTGTGATTAAATTGTTAGGTTTGGGGTACACTGGGTGTTTACTATACTTAACCTTAATTTACTATACTTAACCTTAACTTTTCTCGTGACTATGTTGACGTGTAACGTTAATTTTTTTTCTATAGATCGGTTTTACGCTAAATGGGTCATTTTGGTGCTCTCTATAAATCTGTTGGGAAAACCGTAAACAATACTGTAAGAGGTAATTAATGTACGTAATAAGCAAATGATTGTAGCTTACGATAAAAATAACTTAAATAAATAAAGAGATAAGTATTTTTTGAAACTTAATATCTAGGTTTATTTTTTGATCGAAAGAAAACATAATTGCTACCAATCTATCCAACTTAACGATTTAGGTACTTAGTACTTAGTAAGTTAGTAGTCATTTAGAGCATATTATTCACTTTAAACAACCGTATTTTATAACTATCATTCCATACAATTATTACCCATAATAAAAGAAAATAAAACAAAAAGCTCATTGTATCACAACCCTAACAAAGCAGTTACCAGTTAAATAAGCTTTAGAAGCTTGCGGGAAAGAGACAAAACAGCGCCCCGCCCTGATTGGTGGGGAGAAAAACGCTCAACCTTATTGGTTGGCGCATTATGGATTTTTAGTACGAGGCGTTCCACATTCAAATATCGATAAAACGTTGACATTGACAGTTCACTTTTTCCGCGCGCGCCTCGCTTTGTCTCTGGTTTAAAAAGTTTAAACGTATGTGTTAATTACGTTTTGACGTTGACAGTTAGCGCGCTTTTTGTTTTTTTTTAATGGAATCGTTCAGGAATTACGCGGTTGAACATAAAATGAGGGAATTGTCCGTTGATATTATGTCGAAGACGCAAATGTATAGCGACATACAGAATACGCCGCCGTCGTCGCCTAAGAGTAAAGGTATGTTTTGTTTATTTGTTGGTAACAAGTTTGTTACTATGTTACTGTTTTACTATAATCATATTACATACTTTAGATTCGGATTTCAATTATCAACATGATTAATACTTACCTACTGTTATAATTCCATCTCAAAGTCGATTCATACCTATTACCTACTTTCTTTTTTTATGATCTTTTCTAGGTGAAAATAATGTGAATTGAATTATTTCATTGCATTTCATGATATATAAGTTATAGATTTCAAACATGTTATTGTTTTTACATTATCTACCTACTCATTACAATATTATGTATAGATATATAACTTATAATAACTCTTATTAATTACTAGCGGTCCGCCCCGGCTTCGCCCGTGGTACATATTCACGTTTTCTCTACATAAGAACCATCCTCGTACTTCAAGGAATATAATAAAAAAAGAATTATCGAAATCGGTTCAGCCATTCTCGAGTTATGCGCTTACCAACACATTTTGCGATTCATTTTTATATTATACTAGCGGTCCGCCCCGGCTTCGCCCGTGGTACATATTAACGTTTTCTCTACATAAGAACCATCCTCGTACTTCAAGGAATATAATAAAAAAAGAATTATCGAAATCGGTTCAGCCGTTCTCGAGTTATGGAATTACAACGAAAAGTGGCATTGATTTTTATATATTAGATATAGATTAACTAGGCAATACAATAACTAACCAAATAAGCATCGAAGTTTGTGCAAACTGTACTTTAACATTTTAACGATTATCTTCATTAGTAAGTAGTTATAGAGAAGTTATGTCAAGTATACCTATTTCTTTTATAAAAATAAAGGTAGGTAGTTAGGTTAAATATAAAGTAAAGGTTAAATAGGTATGTCGGCATCCATTTTATTCAAATAACGGTATTGCTTTTATTACAATATGACATTTTTACCCAAATCGCTATGACAAAGCTTACACGTTATCTAAATTGCTTAACAGCACTAATTACAATCCATAATGATTATTTTAAAACAGTTATTTTGAAAAGAAGCCGACGTGTCAGGTAAAACTATTGAAAATATCTTCGTGATTCTAAGCCTTACTGCTTTATAATAAGGTGCATCTTAAAATCGATGTCAATAATATGATAATTATGAGGTGACGTTTGACATTTGCCGCCTTTTTGTCAAATATTTGCATTATCTGTGCTTAATTGTTTTATTGCTTACCGTTAGGATCGTTAATGTTTATGAGATTATGGCGGTAACCTTTTTAAAGGGACCGAAATTTTCGAATTTTCTTTGAAACCATATCTGTACTAATATTGTATAGTTGAAGAGTTTGTTTGTTCGAACGCGCTAATCTCAGGAACTACTGGACCGATTTGAAAAATTACCTCAGTGTTAGATAGCTATTTATCGAGGAAGGTATAGGCTATAAAATATCATCACGCTAAGGCCAACAGGAGCGAAGCCACGCGGGTGAAGCCACGCGGCAGTTTAGGATAAAATCACATAAACAGCATTGTTTTAAACTTTGAAAGAAAGCGACAGATTGGTTACATCAATCATTGCTAATTTCGCGTCAATTAGAGAGTAAACTAGCCTTATTGTAGCATAATGAAATAATTCCATCAATCCCTGCTTCTGTAAATTACACACGTCCGACAATTAATGCCTATCGTCCAATAAAATGTTAAACACGCAGCTGTTCCAAAATCAAATCGACCATAAACTATTGTCTCTGGTCAAGCTTGCCACCAACCACCGTTTGACAGCGCGCTATTTTATTTTTAATTACACGTCAGTTGTCTATGGTCTTGTCAATTGGGCTTAAACTGATTCCGTTTTTATGGGCCCGCTCCCTACGGAGATATTTATCTTCATTACATTGTTGCTGACTACTAGATACGGATTTTATTATGAAAATTGGCTTAGGGGAGCGTGCCGGGGGATGACACCGTATAATTGGTTGTGTATTGGATAATTGTTCGAGCTATCGTGCGTCTAAATTGTTTTAATTCCACCGGGGGTTGATTTTTTAAATTAACTTTCTTTGAATAAATAATGCAGTTGAGTTGGAGAGCTTATGTTAAAATATGAAGATGTAGCGATGTTATTTTTATATTGATTAGATTTACATTAGTTTCATTGTCATTATCTCTATTTTGTCTAAGTTAAATTTCAAATAATACCTAAAATAGAGCTATACCATTCAAGAATTCCTTAAACAAACTACATTTCAAACATTCTCCATCCTTTGAAATTCCAAATTCCAAACTCAATGCAAAGGAAAAAGAAACGAATTCGAAATTCGAATTCATACGTTCCAAATTCAAAAGCGTATCATAGACAATAAACATGAAATGGCAACACAATTAGCGGCACGTGGCGAGGGTACCGAATACCGATTGTAATTGATGCATCGATATCGGTTTACTATTACAAGGGCTATTACGTTGCGAATCGGTTATTAATTGAACGTTTAAGATAATGTGTTTACGAATGATTGATTCGGTTTTGTTATGGGATTGCGATAAACTGATTGTTCTGTTTAATGGCTTGGTTTGTAGTTAATTAAGATTAGGTATAGTACCTATAGATTAGTAAATAGTATAGTATCTAGATTGGAACGGATTTTCTTTAATAGATAATGCAAGCGTTCTGAATTGTTTGTAGTAAAATAATGGTAATACTTAGGTACGATTGAGGATTAATAGTTAGGTACTAAATAATATTCAATGATGTTTTAATTTGAATCGAAAGCTTAAAGATATAACAATTTCTTTTCTAAGCAATTGTTGTAGTTAGTAATTTCACACATCATCGATATAATATGCATTGACATAATAAAGTACTTTTTATAAGTATGGTCTATAATACGTATTTATTAGCACTCCATAAGTGTTCCATTGCCTTATATACAGTGTTGTACAATAAAATATTTTTAGAACACAATTCTTTTTAAATTATTGATTCATTAGCGCGAAACGTCACAGGTGATAATATTGCTGTTAATCAATTTGTTTTGTTTCGCATGATTTCGACAAAGCTGTAAATTATATAAACTTTTACGTATTTGGCAGACACACACTCACACTCACACTCACAAGAACTAAGGAATTACCGTTTCGTGCGTTACGAAACTGTGTGTCATTTATATTTATGCCTCACTCTGTTTGTTTGACAATTATCGAGTTTTGAAACAATGTACCGATGTTGAAGTCACTTGATTTTAAAGTGCATCAGTGCACCATTTAGTAAAAATACACCGACAGAAAGAAAGAACATTTATTTCACTATCAATTAAAGCAACAGTTAAAAAGCAATCGGAATAGAAAATATGTGGACGTTTTAATTTGAACGAAAAAACTACAGCTAAATTAGTCAATGATACACTCAAAACATCCCGATATAAGTGGTGCATTAGTGCAGCTTAAAAACCGTCGCGACGGCTATTTAAAAACCAATTCCGAATGTCACATTTGAAAATCGAATACGGAAGCTCGATCCATAGACACACGCCATGACAGCTGGCGCGAGGAAGTTGTAGAAAAAGTATTTGAAAGGAAGCCCGGCTAGACTGTTGCAAATTGACTTTTGAGTGCTGTCGCCACCCAGCATGGGAACGACTTGAGTGTCGGCGCTTAAAAAAATAACATTCAGTTGCAAACACTTGACATGCAATAAATATTTCATAATCACATCCATTTATTTGCGGTTTTCAATGCTATTTTTCATGCCTACAAGCTGCAAAATAATACGTGTCAATTTTTAAACACACTTTTTGTGCTTCACCTGTATGTTTGTATGTAATAAGACTCATTAAAACTCGATTTTGACCCACTTTTAACGGATATACCTATTTAATTTAAACTTACTACACTTATCAAGGATCGATGCCATTACAATAATTTCATGAGTTTCTCTTATTAAATCGTGTTTTTGGTTCTAAACATATTTCCATACCTATGTTACATATTCCAATTTAAATATCGATTTCAATAACTGGCGGTAAAACGTCTCAATCACGCGGCCATCACGAGCATAGACAGTAGAGTTGAAAGCATTACATTTTAGCGCTGTGTCAATAGCGCGCCCTTTTCAAATTTAGAACCACTTCAACTAATCAGATTTGTAAAGTCGATCGCTTTTGGCCGAATCGGCGCTCTTTGTGTCCATGGGAAAATATTTAATTAGACAATAGCTTATTTGTGTTTGTTTTGTGTTAATGTATTCCTTTTGAAAGGCTGGCGTGCAATTAACACCTACCGGCTACTGTTGAAAGCCACGTTTTATGATAAGTCAATTGTGAATTCGGTTATTCGTTTGTATTGATGTGTGCTATACACCTGGCTTTGTTTATGAAGATTAACAAATTGTCACCGTTACTTTATTAATTAACACACATAAAGCACTATCGAACATAATTAAATCATAAACTTTATTGATTCATCTGTAATATGTTAACTTTCCGTCCGCGTTTCGATTTGTCAATTACTTACAAATTATTATACTAAAACCTTGCTCGAGAACCATCTATCACCGTCCATTAAAAAACCGTAGGTATAAAATACATTATTTTATATTGCGTAGTAAAGATCTAAGCATACATAGAGAGAGCGGGAAGCGACTTTGTTTTATACTATGTAGTACCGGCCTACCAAAGCAACTAATTACTTTCAACCATAGATAACAAACTATTCAATACACATCCGCGTAAATTAAATCAGCCGCTAATACAGATACGCTCCATTTAACGCAGAAGCCTAATGTCTAGACAACAGTAATTTAGATAATACACGAGCTGTATTAAAAGCGCCGACTTAAGTACTACTTATAACCCTTTTGAGTGTTCTTTACGCATTATTATTATTAATTGCTGTTATATTTTTAGATGTGATTTAACTGTTTTTGAATACAAGTACGAGTTTTTGTAGAGGGTTTTGTCTATGCCGACTTTTCTCTACAAGCATTTAAATGTTAAATTATTTTTCTTTGGAGATGCTGTTTAATTTAGCGCTCGAATTTAAATTTCAGATTTCACTTGTTAATTTTAACGCTCGAAATAAAAGACAAAGGTTTTAAAATATAAGGTACTTCTTTCGTTTTACTGTCAATTGATTGTTTTATTTATGTGTTTTCTCTTTGTTACAGAATCACTAAGCCCTCAATCCGAACAAATCACAAACTCTTCATCTGCACCTGATCCAAATATCAGGTAATTATTATCAAGATCTACTCATTTAAATAATATTTTGCCTGCTATACATTTATTGTTCACTTATGAGTTCCTAATCTACAAATTACAACTAACTTAGGTAGGTACTCAACATCCATAAGTTTATAAAACTAGTCATCCAATTTTCATTTTAACCAATTTATACAGTTTTGGATGATTTTCGCCTGAATAAAAATTATTTCTACTTCTCAGCTTGTTTAAATTATTTGAATTCCATTTATGTTGTTAATTATATCTATTATTACAATTCTCATATAAAATAAAATACTCATGTCATATATTTGTCAACAGGAGATACCGCACAGCGTTCACAAGAGAGCAGCTAGCAAGACTAGAGAAGGAATTCATGAAAGAGAACTACGTTTCAAGACCTAGGAGATGCGAATTGGCTGCACAGTTGCAACTGCCAGAATCTACTATTAAGGTAAATTGATAATTTAACTATTATTGTTGTAAAAAAAAGAAAAATTGTCTATGGTCAATTCGACTTCAATTCGGTTCTCAATTCGACAGTTATTTTTCAGCATTTGTTATCTGTAGTTTTGTGGACTTAATGGGTGAAACGCTTTCGATGATTCTATGATGAGCTGGTATATCCCATTTAAATTTGGTCTATTTCTGACAATTTAAAGACGTATAAGTTTAAGTTTGCGTTTAAAAATAATTATTTAACTCAGAACGTATTAAATTTATTGCCAGTATATTGAATGATCTTGCAGTGTGTACTTTCATACATTGAGTCATGAAATTTGCAATAACCGACATGTAATGTGATAATCAGCCACAATTTCCAACTTAATGACTTTTGTAACATCGCCCACATTGTGACCTGAATATAACCGACCTCACTTCAATTATAACGTTCTAGTGACTTTTCGTAACAGTGACATAACATAACATGTCACAGATAATTAATAAAAAATGGGAGAGTTTAATGTAGGCGGAATTCTATTAACACATATTTTGAGCTATTACTACACTAAAAGGAAACTTAAAGATACAGTACTAAAAGATACAGTAAAAGCGAGAGTGTACAACAAAGGAATACTATTTTAAAACAATAAGTACTCGTTTAAACATCGCAATGTAAATTGAGTTTCGTTTCGAATTCACACATTTGTAACGTGATTTCTGCGAATTAGCGTCCGTTCATAAAGTGTTCTTGATGGAAAATTATTGTAGCTCTAATTGACGTATCATACTTTAAAACGTTTTCATCATGTGCCCATTATTTGAGCCTAATAGCCATTGTGTTACTATGTACACGATTTACAAATCAATTCGAAACAACTGTTATTCGAAACCATAGACAAGAATAACGGTCATTCCAAATTTAAACACAGTTCCATATTCAAATAACTAAAGCTGTACGCTCATTTAAATTTCATTCGAAGTGTTCTCGCAAATGACGCAGTCATAATCATAATTATCACGTCCAAAAGAAAACCGAAATAAAATACACGTGTTTTTATAACTCCATTCGAATTTTACACTCCCGCTAATTTGTTAAAAAACCGACCGAATTATTCAGTAGCCATACAATGTTAATAAACATTAATTTGAAAGAAACTCGTATAAAGTCAAATCATTATGAACACATTTCAAATATTATGGCCGGGTTTATGACTATTGCGCCAATTAAAAAATTAAAAACTTATAAACAGCGGCTACTATTTGATGTGTAAAGTATTTGTTTATTGTGATGGACCTTTATGGCGGTCTATAAACTATGGTCGGGCTAAACAAATTTTTGTTTTTAATGACCACAAAATGTACGATTATCAAACTATCAACACGGTGTTTGAAAGCTTCTTCGTGCTTTTTTGTATCAATATGGAACGTTAATTAAATTCTTGCATCGTAATATAGATATACATGTTTATAATTCAATGTTATTTAACATTTTAATTGCGTCTGCAAATTCTTTGTTTTAACGCAAGAGAGAATATTAATGTAAAACAAAATTTGTTCAGAGAAATACTTGGCTGAATATTTTATTACCTTCGCCTCCCGTAGAAAGCAATAATCTTGTCTATGATGCAAAAAGCGCGCCATTTTGCGCGCGCAAACTGCAAGATGGCTGCTAATTGACGCATTTAGCTTTCAAACCTTAACATCTTAAAGGGTTTTGTTGGTTTTGTACATTTTATTACGGTTTAAGACTTAATGATGTAATTTTAAGATACTCTCACAAAATACGTTCTTAATTTTGCAACAAAGTTGGAACTTTGCGGTTTATCTGAATTTTCCTTATCATTGGATAACTTATTTCTTAACTATGAAATTCTTACATAGGTACTTTAGAATCTACAATGCTCTACTCTACTATTACGCTTTATCATTAGTTTACTCGATTTTAATAATCTTTAATCCAATAAATATAAATATTTTTGCGCGTTTCCAAAATGACTGATCGAATAATAATTTTCTGCAAATAACGGTTGAAACTGTGTGAAATTAATTAGCGAATATATGTGAAGAATTTAATTTAGTATGATGTAATTAAGACGAAGTAATTATGTATTACATATTTATTAACGTTCCTATATACCTAATGAATACGAACCGGTATTCAGTTTTATTGGTTTAACGTTTTTGATTGGTATTTATGACGGCATTAGACTATTTAATTAAAATTTAAAAAAATACGTATTGAGAACCTCCGACGTTTTTAGTAACATTATTTAAAAATATTATGTACTAGCTTTCCGCCCGCGGCTTCGCCGACGTTTTCAAAGAAAAACCCGCATAGTTCCCGTTCCCTTGGGACTTCCGGGATAAAACCTATCCTATGTGTTAATCCACCTTACCGTCTATATGTGTGCTAAATTTCATTGTAATCGGTTCAGTAGTATTTGCGTGAAAGAGTAACAAAGTACATATGTACATACATCCATCCCCACAAACTTTTGCATTTAGTTAGAAGGATGTATAGTAATATGATTATAAACTAACTACGCTATGTGCTACAGTAATATGTACTTAAATATCGACACTAAAAGTTAATTTCTTTACAGGTATGGTTCCAAAACCGAAGAATGAAAGACAAACGTCAACGCATAGCTGTAGCGTGGCCGTACGCAGCTGTATACAGTGACCCAGCGTTCGCAGCGTCTATTCTTCAAGCAGCGGCTTCTTCTGTTGGCCTACCCTATAGCTATCCCTCCCCCATGCTACCTCCTTTCCACAACCCTCAACTCCTACCCACAGGATATCCATACCCGTACCCGTATCCGAGATATCCGTACATTCCGCCTACACCGCCGTCGCCCGTGAACACCGAAACAATACGGCCCGCGTATCCGAATTTCAATTTGAATGTTGACAAATAAACTTTTTTTTGTTTATGGCAAGTGTCAGTGTCAAGTAACTTTTTAATTTTGACTCTGTTCGCGGTCAAAGGATTCTGTAATTTAAAATGTCACTTCGAATTTTTTGACGTTTTAATACCTACTAATGATGAGAACAAGATTTCGTTCATCGGTATCTTGTTTTGATTTTTAAAGATTAAGGATATCGCTCATATTATTATAAAAACTACTTAAGGGGTAGGTATTTAAGATCGATATGAATGTAATTGTAATGCACGATATTATTAAGATAATATCGGATTGTATGTATGTAAATATAGTTACGTAATTTATTGATATAATTATTATAACCCAGTGTATCTCTAGTATTTAAATTTAAAAGACAAGTTATTCATTCCAGTTTGTACAAATGTTTTAAGTGTAGGTTTTTTAATTCGTAGCTATGTAAAATACAGTTTTCTTGTATAAATACCAAAGCGTTATTATTCGATAAGTGCAATATATTTTTTATCTGTAGTCCAATTAGGTATAATTATCTGTGGTATGGTAATGGATAGATTAAATAACTTTAACTCATATCTACATAAAAATTGTATTTAGATGTACAAGATTGTTTATATAAATAAAAACTTGCATTTTATCTCAAAAAATATTATTATGTATTCATTTTAAATAGTCATCTTGTTTCACAATTTTTTCCGTGTTAATGTATTTTTCTGATTATTTATCGATTAAATATTAGATTTTTTCAATTTATATACATAATAATGCCTAAATTAATTTGTTACATATTATGTAAGTAAAAATGCAAGTTTTTAATGTACCTAATTTAATCTATTACTGTAAAAATATGATATTATGTACATTAAATTTTTTATTAAGTGTTCATAGCTTATTATCCTTAAGAATAAGATGTACCTATAAATAATTATGAAAGACAATTATAAGAAGTTATATATAAATTTTTCTTGTTTTATTTCAATTACTTACATTTTTCTTATATATACCTACCCACATAACATACATATTATATGTAGAGTCGCGAGTATAATATTCTACTTACTAGCTTCACGCCCGCGGCTTCGCCCGCTGTGACTAAAACTTAATAAATTATATACTAAAACCTTCTTCGAGAACCATTCTATCTACTAAAAAAAATCGCATCAAAATCCGTTGCGAAGTTTACGGTGCATTTACATCAAACGAGCAAATGTTCATTCAAACCCTACAATGTCGAATTATTTTAGTGTAAACAGGTGTAGAGCATTCTTTCGTTGTTCTTAGTGCGTTCGAAAATATTCTATGCAATGTTCTAATACTGAACAACACTGAATACGATTTTTCGTTTACACTAAAAGATCACGAAATAATGCTCTAGCTCTAAGTTCGTTTGCTGTAAATGCAACGATAAATCCCTACTAATATTATAAATGCGAAAGTAACTCTCTCTGTCTGTCTGTTACGCTTTCCGCTTAAGGCACTTGTATCACCGGCAACGAGTCAAGCGTACATCCATATCAATTCAAATGATTTTTCAATATTCATATTATTAAATTAAAAAAAAGTATTTTCAAATACGCACTGTAGAAAAATGACCCCGTTGCTCTCTCGGCGCGAGTTCTAATCGCTTGGCGAGTATCGCCGAGCGAGTGTTATCTTTCATAGCTCTTGTCGCTCAGCGACAAACTAGTGAAGCGAGTGCTCGCCGGCCGCGGCAGTGTGAACAGTCAGCGATCAACTACATATTTGTATATGCATCTCATCAGTAGTTTTCTCGTCGTTGGTGCCTGGTGGGACAACTGCCTTAACCTCCCAACCGATTTTGATGAAATTTGGCACAGACAATCTTTAGACCCTGAGATAAACACAGGCTACCTTTTGTTGCGAAATATGTACCTACCACGGGCGAAGCCGGGGCGGACCGCTAGTTTATTATAAATATGAAAGTCAGTCAGTCTGTCTGCTAGAGTATTAGCTACTGGTTCGATATGAATGAAAATAGGAATGAAATTATTTGATTCGCCAAAATTTAAAATATTATACCTAGTGTGACTTCAATAATTGTACTATACATACCTACATAATAATTTAATAGATATCGGTCAAGCCGTTTTAGTAGTTTTAGTAACTTACATACAAGTAGGTACCTAGGTACTTGTATAATCTACCTAATAAAATTGATTATTAAGAAATCTATCTTATTTACAACATAACGATACCAAAACTACTAGCAAAATAACACACAACCTCCCATTTCATCAAGTCGGTAAAGGCTTAGCAACTAATATATTAGGGTAGCAATTCGTCAACGTCCCTAATGTACAAACACCTTAATTAACGTCGCCCGTCCTGTGTAATGAACGTGCACCCTTATTAACTTATAGGTATAACACGTATATATTATGTACTAGCGGTGCCCCACGGTTTTACCCGCATTGCTCCGCTCCTTTTGGTCTTAGCGTAATGATATTATACCTATTATAGCCTACTATCTATGGGCTATCTAACATCTCTAGAACTTTTCAAATCGGACCAGCAGTTCCCGAGATTAGCGCGTTCAAACAAACAAACAAACTTTTCAGATTTATAATATTATTAAATATAGACAATCTGCATACTGTATTTTAGCAATATGGGTTAGTAGTCGAGAAAGATTCATCTTTCGGATTTATTATATTACTAGCTGTCCCGGCAAACGTTGTTCTGCCTTACTACTATCACTTATGATTATGAGTATGAAAAATAGATGTTAGCCGATTCTCTGACCTACCCGATATGCACAGAAAATTTCATGAGAATCGGTCCAGCCGTTTTGAAGAAGTATGGTAGGTAACTAACATCGGAATTTTAAATATTAGAAGAAGAGAGAGAAAGGTAGGATGAGAAATAAAACTACATTGTTGAAAAAATATTTCAATATATTATAAAAATTCCATGTATTTTACAACAGGAAACATTCCAAAACATACCTTCAATTTTTATCCGCCAAAAATGAAAATCATATACACCATTATTCCCAGAATGGCGTCCGTAAAAAACTTATATTATCTAAAGTTTATCTTAATATTGATCTGGAATAATACAGTTATAACAAATAGACAGCATTTATATCAGCTGGGATGGAGGAATAATAAATGATAAGCGTAGGGGAAGGAATTTTAGGGTGTTACGGTGTACACACGTTGGGAAATCTTGGGATAAGTTTTTTTTTGTCTTTTTTTAGATATATCTATTAATTGTGTCATAAATATCATTGAGTTAATTGGTCCGATCATAGTCGAATAAAGAGAGAAACATTTTATTTTGATTTAATTGAGATTGTTTGCGATAGTGTTACGACTCTTTCATTCTTGAACTTGACTCAATTACCTACTTGTAATTTTAAATTAAAACCTATATTTAAATTAATCACGTACTTAACCCTTAATTCGACGCCGTGCAGTATACTTCTCGTTGAATAAAAAAAAATCTGCTTAAAAAACTAGACCTTATAACTTGAACTAAAACGGCATAATCGAATCCTTAACTATCTAGCTACGTTTTCAAAAATCGGTGAGGCACACACTTCGACGGGAATCGAGCAGTCACCGGCGAGGTGGCGGGGAGAAGCAAAGTGCCGCGCAGGCTCTCGGTAAGTTGCACTTTATTCATTTTTTACGGCTTATTTTTTTCGTAGTATCATTGAAAGTTCCAGATAAAATACACGTAAAGCTACTTATAATATATTTATTGTCTTACTGTGATTTGTTTCGTTTTTACAAGACCCACTACCTGAATGTCCAGTATTCTTCCCCTTATCAAAGTTATAGAAAACTATATACAAAATTATATGTCCAGTATTGTTCTCGTTGTCGACTTATTAGAAAATTAACTTTTGTTGTTTATTATAATTCTGCATTAGGGATCCGCATTTATTATGTTTGGATTTTTACTATTTTTATCTTTTTTAGAACTTCATGTCAAGAGGACAACGCTAAGTAGCATTGGTACCACCTGAATATGGTCCTTCCGATATAGACACTGATTCTGAACCTGATGAGGATATTGCTATTCATAATAGAACTGAAGATTTGTCCTCCTCATCCTGCCCTTCCATTGACTCAAGCTTACAGCGCATGAATTTATTAGACAGTTCCGAAAATGATACACAAGATTTAGCCAAGTCGTAGATAACGATAAAAAGATCGTCATTGTAAAATGGTTCTATAATAAGGTTTTGAGTTTGGCCTTTTCTTATGCAGATGCTTACCCTGTTCAAGAAGTCAAGAGATGGAGCAAAGAACAGAAAAGAAAACTTGGTGTCACATATCCCCAATTAGTCAGCTACTATAATCAACATATGGGAGGCGTTGATCTGTGCGACATGTTGATAGCTCTTTATCGAACATCTTTCAAGAGCCGTCGTTGGTACATGAACACCTTTGGCCAAATGTTAGACATATCGGTTAACAATGCTTGGCTGCTCTACAGAAGAGAATGCAACATGAAGAGCCTGAAAAACTTAAACCTAAAAAAGTTTAGACAGAAGTTGGCAGTTGAATTGTGGCAAAAGGGAAGATCGGTTGAGACAGAACCCCCAAACCCTGTACCGAAAAAAGCTCTGATCGAAAACCCAAGTGCACCGAAGCCCCCAGTTTCTGTACGTTATGATATTGGTTATGATGGATACAACCATTGGCCTGAATATACCACTTAAGTATGGACGTTATAAGTTCTGCAAGAACAATAAAACGAACATGCAGTGTTCCAAATGCAAACAGAGGTTGTGCTTAGTGACCAAAATAAATTGCTTTTATAATTTTGATATTAAGTAGATAGATAAAATAATGATTCTCATTCTACATCGATATTTTTGATACTCATTTTTATATCTGAGACTGATTTATTTTCACTAAATGTTGATTATTATGAAGACTGTATAGATTACCTATTATGATGTTAAAAAAATAATTGTGAATTTTATAATTTATAAGATTTAAGAGTTACTTCTAGTATTTAAGCGTAAAACGATGTAACTTTGAGACTTAATTTACCAAAATATATTGAATAATATTCTATTGAACCTCTGGTTTTTATATTCTATCTTTTTGACAGTGGGAAATATACTACACATGATTCAAGTGCATCAGTTTGTTGTAAACTTGATATGGTCCAGTATACAGGACGTAGGTTTTTCAGGAAACCGAAAACAATAGATTTTTTTTTGTATTTTTTTTAGGGTCCTAGATAAGCTAAGAACTGAAATTAGTAACACTGATACAAATTAAATTATAAAAAAAATCTGTCGAATTAAGGGTTAAATATATGCAATAGTTACGACTATAGAGAGCCATTTTAATAGGCAACATTTGACAGTTCAACAAAATTCAACAACGTAACCTAGTAACGACGACATAGAAAAACATGATATTTCGTTTTGTTAGAACTGCACATTTGCTTAACTTTTTTAAATTACGATTACATATTTATAATAATAATGACCAATACAAGTAATTTTAAGATTTCATTTTACTGATAAACCATTCTAAACATAATAAACAATTTCTGAATTGAAGAACTGACGTCGCTACAATTTTTTGTCAATAAACCTTTTTTCTTTTTAAATACCAGAGATGTTACCTACTCTAAAAATCGAAATCTGACATCTAGAATCGAATGCATTGATTACTTGTGAATAAAAATCATCATAAATTAATAAATTCGATTGACAAATGTTTCAAATCCGTATCGATTAATTCACTTTAATCGATGTTTTTATGCAAGTTACATCTCTTCGAAGATAAAATTGATAGACGTCAAATGTTGCCTATTAAATTGGCTCGACTATAAGAGACTTAAAAATAAACAGATATTTTCGTTTTACAGCATTAAAATGCTATAAAAATATATAATTTTTTAAAGAATAGAAAAAATTCGATCACGAGGCGGGATTCGAATCCGGGTCTTATGCCTCAAAGCTATTCTTTAAACATTTATATTATAAAATAAATACTTGAAGAAAGTACCTAAACCTTCTTGTAAATGAATTGGTGAAAAACATGTGAATTGCATTTGCCCCATACCCCACTAGGAATCGACAATGACTTGTTTCTATTTCTACTATGATAAAAATATTTTATAAATAACATAATTGATTAAAAAAAAAACAATCTTCAGACTATATTTATCTCATCAATGGAATTCTACAAAATCGATTTTTGAATTTAATTTCAATATATTATTTAGCCGATTTGACGTGTTTTTTTACAAACATCTATCTATATTTCACCAGAACTTATACATTTATTAACGTACATACGGTTAATTTCGAATGATGGAGTAAATAGGTACAATAATATGAAATTAATACGTAACTAGCGATTAATTAAACAAATATGAATGCAATTATTATCAAACCTGTATAGTGTATACCTTGACGATACTTACAAAAAAACGATGCACTGAAGTGGTATTTTCCATTTCTCGAATTCACCCAATGCAGTATACTACTAATATTATAATGTAAGTATGTATGTATGGATGATGGTACACTTTCACTGTTTAAAATGTTTGTCACACACATAGAGGGTAAGTTGAATTAAGGGGGGTTAGGCGGTCAGCGAAAATTCAGCTATTCGGGCCTGAGGTAAGCGGTGAGGGGATCCGCGTTTAGTATGGAAACAACGTGCTCGAAACTAAAAATCGTAAGCGCCATTCGCATTTTTATCAAAAAGTGAATGAAAATATTTAGTATTTTCTAAATCTAAAACAGTCACGAAATCGAGAAGGTAAATACCTATGTATTTGTGATTTTATACGAAATATTATAGTAAAATACGGTTGTAATGAGCATTTATATGATATTTTAGAGGTAACTTCAGGATTTTTTTTTATCGAGCAAAATTTTTCCAATCGTGTTTTGGAAACAGTCATCCCATCACACATACGTTCCATAATACATATTAGAAATTTCAGTGCGAAAAACCTTCAATATTTTTAATTATAGCTCATAGAAAACAGTCCATTTTGCCGGGTTCACCTACTAAGTACTAAGGGCCCTTAACACATAGGATAGGTTTTATCCCGGAAATTCCACAGGAACGTGAACTATGCGGTGTTTTCTTTGAAAAGATGGGCAAAGCCGCGGGCGGAAAGCTATTACCTAAGTGTATATAAGTTATACAAAATAAATGATTTCAGTTTAGACTTAATGTTTTCGTCTTTTTACCAGACGTAGACCTAAGACCTTTTCCAAGCACTGTCGGGTGAAAAGCTTATTATAATATACAATATAATTAGTGACCAGTCATAAAATAATGGGAGAGATCAGCAGAATGTCAGTTTGTTTGTCCAAATTGCTTGGATGTGTGGAACGGTTATAACGTTGTGATGTATGGAGCTTAGATAGAGTAATAAATGATAAAATGTGTAGGGTGACTATGTTGATAGATATTTTAGGACAAATATTTTTTTTACAATATTTTTTTCACACTTTCTTATGTACTCAGGTTGCCTGGAAGATATTACTTTTCGGCGATAGTGTTTTTTTTTTAATGTAACAAAATATGGTAAATCATCTATTTATTAAACACTGCGTTATTAAGTATGATTACTACTTATCTACTACTACTATGTTGTACTACTACTATAAAGTGACATTTATAAAAAAAAAGACGTGTGGCACTCGGGGACTGCCGCGGTAAAGCTATTGCATGCTATGCCTTCAAACCACACCTCCGAGCCCATCGGAGTGGGGAGCGTGAGGTTTTTTCGATACGGAATTTCTCGATTCGGTCCCCGCGCTCAAAGCCCGCGATAGAAGATATGCAATAGCTTAAAAATATATAATTTTCTGTACGGTAGGTAGGTAGATACTTAGGTACATGTTTTGTAGGTAATTTCTCCATGTGTACCTTTTTTAAATTAAACAAACATTATTATGTCTAGGTACCATACTCACACACACACGAACTTAAGTTACTTAAGTACGTGTGTGTGTGTGTGTGTGAGTACATGGTAGATATAATAATATAAAGTGTATACTAGTAAGTACACACGTAAGAAGTGAAACTTCTTTATGACCTTATTTTTCAAAAAATAATTTACTATATGCAACTTTACAGAAAAACGTCGAATCACGCGTGGTAGGGATAAGAAAAAGATGGCGCGTAACGGAAAAATGTCACGCGTAACGAGAAAATGTTACACTAATTTTTTTCCAACCCCGATAAAGAAGTTTCACTTAAACTTACATAAATGTCATCTAACCATAAAACCGACCGCCTAAAATATTTGTCAAATGTCACCAAAAAAGAAAAAACAAACGCAGTTGAACAAAAGTAAGAGAAAACAAATAAACACCAACATAATGGTGCTTTCACGAATTCCCATAAACCATAAATGACGATTAATATAATGGACCAATGACCGTAACGAATTGCTAGCTACCGTTCTGACAAAACAACATGAATAAGGATCTATTCGTTTTGTGTATAATGCCTTGGTACCGTGGTTAATTATGGCGATAGAAGAGAAAGATAGTGTGTTCGAATTTAAACTTATATCTTAAGAATAAAAGAGCGTGTGTGCCGAGCACACGTGTCAGAAATGAAACTTCTTTGGCAAGATTCAAAGATACCAAAATCGTCGCCACTTTATGACGTAACGGTATAGCCAGTATTGCCATGACGTGACTTTGAAATTTTACTCTCAACGCGCCTAAAGAAACACTTCCAAAACTCGTTTACATATTTTTGATTCCGGCATTACTGATTTTTTTTACTGAATTCAAGCGAAATTCTATCAAAATCGATACTGTAATTCATTAAGCGAATTTTACTCTCACATAATAATCATAATATCATGATGGTACCTATATCCTTCCTCGATAAATGGACTATCTAACAGTGCAACAATTTTTAATACTTCCTGAGCTTAGCGCGTGCAAACAAACAAACTCAGCTTTATAATACTAGATTAATCTTAACAAAACGGGCCAATCGCGTACGTTTCCTTTTTCGAAACGTCCAATAGCGAACTAAATAATAGACTACGCCGCACACCCTAAGCGTTTTAATATAACGAAACTCGCTAGCGCTTTGTTATAGGGCTGCCAATAACTTGTTATTAATTAAAACTACCTATTTATTTTGACAAAAAACAATATAACGTAATGTAGGTAAAAATGCAGTACACTGATAGATTGCAAAAGTGAAAAACGGGATTTGACTTTTATATACTTAGAGCCAGCGCGTAAGAGCAACTTTTGTCTCCACAACTATTTTGTCTCTCCCATCAACTCTATGGGCTAGTAAGAAAGTGCGCGCACGTAGCGACACAACTCCCCATAGAGTTGATGGGTGGTAGAGTTGCGCGCTAGCTCTTGCCTCTTACTCAAACTAAAACGAAAGCAATAATAATTACTAATTAGTAATTACCAATAATTAATCAGTACCATAATTATAATATATACTAGCTTACCGCCCGCGGCTTCGCCCGCTTTCTCTAAAACGATTTGAGATTTAAACTATCCTATCTCTCAAGTTGGATCGAACTGCACATGGTGTGCGAATTTTATTATAATCGGTTAAGTGGTTTAGGAGTCCATTGAGGACAAACATTGTGACACGAGATTTATATATATTAAGATTAATTGAACTTTTTCTAAATTCGCCATTAAAAATATAAAGTAATATGTAAATAAAAAAAATACAATTTCCCAATCTTACCAACCCTAGCTTTCCCGACCACATGAAATTGTATAATCAGCTATCATGAAATGCGAACGAACGAAACCGACAAACAAAACAGCTTTGCCCGCTTCGCCCAACACACGAGTGCGACAGAGAGAAAAATACACAACTCCACGTGCGCGAGCGAGACGCAATTACCTAGCACTTACGACCTTTCCAATTTAGTAGGGTTAAAAGCAATTTTCCGGCATTTATTCAAAGGCATTACATTAGTATGTAAAATGGTTAAACATACGTTGTACTAGATTGTTATTACTTATTACTATAAAAATAATCGACGATGACCGATGAATGAGGATTGTGAATAATGGTCGAATATTCTTGATTTTTTCCGAAATGTGTGGTGTTTCATTTATAAATCATATCATAATTATAATACATTTGTGTCGTGATTAACCTTTTACTTTTTACATCTCTATGTGTAGAGTCTAAAAAATTAGGTATAGTAGTATTATAGGTAGGTAGAAAAGAAAAGATGCATTTAAAACGAAAAAGAAATGAACGAGCTTTATTAAGTAGGTATAAGTTATTATTTATTTAAATCAACCAGAGAAACAGTCATGAAATATGTTTCCTACTCCCTACAAAGACGGACGTTATATTATGTACTAGCTTCCGCCCGCGACTCCGTCTGCGCGGATGTCGGTCTTCGCGTGGATGCAGGTTTATTTCTCCATTTTGAGTAACTCTGACAATGACATCTTATAAAATATCTATTGGACCCAAATACGGCAAGGCCCATATTATAATACGCAACGTGTGTTCGCGGTTCTACAGAACAATGTCTATGAATCCATATTGGATATAGAGGGTAACTTGGATTGACACATAGGATAGGTTTTATCCCGGAAATCCCACGGGAACGGGAACTATACAGGTTTTTCTATAAAACGCGGGCGAAGCCGCGGGCGGAATTTATAGTATAAAACATAGCTGTGGAAATAGAATAATAATACCCGTTTATACGGGAGCGCGGGAACGATTCTAAATGACGTTAATTTAGGCGGGATACGGTGGGACCGTTTTCCAAAATGGCGGGCTTATTGCTGTCAATTAATTGCGCTGTGAATTGTTTGATTGGATATTCTGATTGCGATTATTGTTTTAACGGAATTGTGTGTTTTATTTCATAGTTATGTTCGATATATACACTGCCGTCCTTTAACTAAAAAGCCGTTAACCCTCAAATGGTCAATTTTCAGTTTTAAATGTAGGGTGACAAAGTTCAAAATTCTCTATATTTCTGTTTAAGAATCATTTCTCTAGCATTAATAGTTATAGAGATAAGAAAATATTGTGAGCCGTTAAGTAACACAATTTTCGGCGATTCCATAACTTGAAAGCGTCTAACCAACACTACTTCGCTAAATTTCCTTTAAAGTACCTTAACCGCCACATTTCATAATTATTTTTTAACTTTTTACTTGACTAAAAGTAGGTACGTCATCAGAATATACTTGACTACAGGGACGCAAAATGACTAGGTAGGTATAACTGCTTTGTGATATGCTTTCATATAACGATTCCAATGGAAATCCTTACCTTATTTGCAGTTACTCGCCCTTAACGCTTTTTTAGTTAAGTAACTTTATTTAGGAAAAATTCTAATTACATTTTTTTGCTTAGTTACAAAGCAGTTAACCCTCATTTTTTAGCTAAAAGGCAGTTATCCGATTCTGGTGATGCATCAGTTTCGGGGATGAGTGTGATGCTGTAATTTTGTCGCCCCCAAGCAGAGTACCGATTGCTTTTGATTTTTTTTTTACAAGACGTATAGTGTCTGATCAGGTATACTAAGTTAAATACAATCTAGGAGCTAAATTACGGAAAATATAACAAGTCAAAGTTACGAAAATTTGATAGGTACTGCAGGTTAAGACTCTATACTGATAGTATAAAGCTGAAGAGTTTGTTTGAACCAGCTAACCTCAAGAACTATTGTACCGATTTTAAGTAGGTAATATTACTTACCTTATTGAAACCATACAAAATAATTTCGATTTGTTAGCTTAGCTAAAACGTAATAAGGTCAAGTTAATGGATATATTTTTTTTTTGTATATCTGCATAATATAATCAAACACGAAATGTGTTATTTAAAAATTATCAGCAAATCAAAAGAACTTTTTCACATCGCCCATTGCGTTCTCCCACAATAGATTTCTCCATTTAAAACGTTTAGTCATCGTTCACCTACACCATAAACATGAAACAATAGACAACAAGATTATTTACACTTAAAATGCTCACCGAAACTAATCATTTGCTACTGGTAGCTGTATTAACAGCATACACAGCGGGGTCCGTCCATTATTTAATTTAGGACCTCTTTTGAACAATTGAAGGCTATTCCCGAACGCAACCATAAATGTCACTTTGTCACGAAACGTCAAAATGTTTCCCTCCAAATATTGTTTTTTTTTCAGCGCGCTTTGTTAACGCAGGGTATGCTTTCGTCGGTAAATGATTTGCAACGGATCAAATTGTTACAATTTCATTCTGGTTAAGTTGTAAAATTGGTTGTAAAAATGGGCTGTCATCGGTTGGGATAATAGTTTTCGATGAACACAATGATCGCTTTGTGGTACTACTGTATTAAATATGTTAATATTTTATTGTTGTTCTATATTTATTTTATTGGGTTATATTTATATTGTTTTTGGTTGATTTGTCTAAGTTTATAGCCACAAATATACAGGGTGTCCCACGGTTGGTATACTAAGCTCAAAGGAGGTTATAGTTTTGCATACGCTGAGTTCGTAAAAAATACTTATAAAATTCCACACGCATTTTTTTTTTCAAATACTTAGATGAATTCTTAAAACTCTATGTGTACTTACACCCATAACAAGCAACCCGCCCAACTTTGCCACCAGCACGTGAGCTATCGTTTAAGATTATGTTTTCATAGACAATATGCTCATATTACCGAAACGGTATATGCCGGCTGCGCGAAGCTAGAGAAGAAAACATGGATTTTCAGGAAAAAATTAGCAAAAAAATTTTGACGAAATTTTGTTGTTTAAGTTTTTTTTTCGTGATCAATGTAGGTATGCAAAGCTACAAGTTCCTTCGCGCGTAGTATATCTACCAATAGTGGGACATCCTGTATAGGTGTTATATTTGAAAGAAAGTGTGTGGGATACTTACCTATTTTTTTAATAAAGTTAGGTGATTAGGATTAAGCCTAGGAAAATGTTAGATAGACCGAAATTTTAATTGTAATCATAATAAATTACGAAAGTATGGTTTCATTAGGTATGTATTTTCTACATTGACATGATTTTAAAAGAGTAACTATGGAGTTCCTTGCCGATTCTTCTCCATAGATACCTACTGCTTTCCGAATCGGTGGTAGGTAAATGTTAAAAATGTAATGACGATTCAAAAGTGTTTATAAAAGAAGTCTAATTGAATAAATAAATGTTTGAGTTTAAGTTTGAGTTTACATGTACCTCCTTAAAGGAATCTAGGAAATATTTGGGTTTGTTTTGAGTATTTAAAAAAATATAAAGCTTACTTATTTTTTGATAACACACGTTTCGTAATAATATTTGTAACATATTTTTTTGATTCCATATTATCACATACCTACATCTATCCAAAATTTTATTTTCCCTACCTACCCGAATTCACCCTCATTTAATAAAAGATACGCCCTTGGGTCTGGCAACATTTTCACGAGAAAAAATAGTGTAGATGCTCGGATGATTGCCCGGGTATATCCTTGATTCGGGTCCGGGTGTTTACGACCCGCCCGGATTAAAAAGTAACCGGGTAAAGGTCAGTACAGACTGGATTAATGGTTATAATTGAAGATTCGTTTTTGGAATGTGACAATATTATTTTTGACAGATTGTTTTTTTTAAACTACTGTGTACTATTTACTTCTTGAATTTTAGCCAAATCAGTAAGGTATATATACTATATACTAGGTATATAGTTGTGTGTGAAAGCGCAAAAAATGAATTTACGTCATACTCTCAGTCCAGCTTCTCTTCTTAAATTTTAATTCATCTTTAAAAAAGTATTTTTTTATGTGCTCATAAATTTTGTTGTAATAGGAATTCTAAATATTATCTAGTATAATATTCATAAAACAGACAAGCTTGCAAAACTATCCACCTTAATCAAAACAGTCATCAATTCTCCCTTCAAACAATAATAGAATCTAATTTATTATTAATAATCCAAGAGAAAACTAGTACCTCGGTCCCTCGGCGGCTATGAAAATAAAATCATGGCCCAACCCGCGTAGATTGAATTCAAAATTGGCGCCAAACGACAATCCTTTTTTTCTTTTTTATTAGGACGGATGGCGAACGCGTTGACGGCCGGGTTTGCCAGTGCTAAATTTTATATAAGGTATGTTTGGGCGGGATATTTTATTTTATTATATTATATAATAATTGGTGAAGTGATAATAAGAGAAATAGATATACATTACAAAGTACAAATTAATATAAACAGTTATGCAGTTGAATTAAATAGGTACCTTTTAAATCTATGTGATCAGAAAATTTAAAGGAAATTAGTAGGTACTTACCTAATTGCTTAATAAGCTTATGTTATGTTAATTTTCATTGCTCATTTTAGGTCATCAATTTATTTATTTTGTTAATAATAATGAAGTCTACATATACCTACATATATGCAAATCCACATAGGTAGGTAGTTTAAATACCTTCATAATATAATATTACCAATTTCTTCTCTAAAGTCATCTAAATCTAAATTAAATAATCCACCGAAGTCGCGGGCTGTAACTAGTCTCTCAAGCTTTAAAAAGCACTCGTAAAACACTTAATTAATCTTCAAACAAACAGGAGTATCGCATTATCGTCCCCCAAAACACGGCTAATTGTAGCTTTATTGATGTAGTTGTGACATATTGGGAGCGATGTAAATAGATGTCAATCTGCGGTTAGATAGTGTGCTAAGAATGTGCTATGCTATGAATTGGACTGAAAAAAATTAAGAGGATAGAAAAAATTGGGGTTGGTCGATTATTTGTTTCTTAGACACTTTTCATTTAATGTACATTTGTATGCTATTTTATAGCATAATATAGAATAAATGATATTTGAATACTTACTGTTATTGAACATTTATAGTGGGTTAAATATAGCCTAATCAATAAAGATTGTAGCTGGTTGAAGAATTTTGATTGGATTCGATGCCATAGATCGTTTATTTGTTTCGGACATTCTTACATAGAAACTCTTCCTCCTTGTAATGTAGTTTCCCAGAAGTAGTAATCAACGAATAAAAATACGTAAATTATTATATTATTGTAGGTTTACTTTACCATGCGTAATAAACACCCACGTAACAATGAGTAAATGATTTTAATCTAAAATTCGTAAACTGATTGTATCAAGCATCATAATATTTAACAGCTTTATAGCTTAGCGCGTTATACGACCGGGTACTAAAACACATTGTGACGTCACAAAATGGCGGGTATTTTAACAATCGGAAGTGAGTTTTTAGTGAATGCACTCAACGCACTTTATTGATCTGTGTTGCAGTGATTATATTTTTACGATTTTAAATAATATGGCATTTCACTTTTATTGTTCGGTTTATTGTTATTTTAATTCCTTATTATTCACATACCTGTTGTACACACATAATATATTATGTTGTTTTAAATTCAGAAATTCAAGCAATATATATTTTAAGATTTATCACTAAACGTATTAATAAACAAAGTTTGTCTGTTTATTTATATAAAAACACAAACTATATCTATGTGTCGATTTTCATTCTGTTTTCCCAATTACATACTTATAGCGTGATTCACGAGGAATGTTCTTTTTAGTATTTAATTTGGTAAAATCTAATTTAAAACGAGCGGTAAGCCAGCTCATTACAAACAGCCAATTAAAATGTACAATGCTTGTTGTTTAATTGAATTAATAATCATATTACAAAAAAACTACTTAGTTCATAAACACAAAAATATTCAACTCCCAGCAACTCTAACAGTAAACCATTAATACAATCATCATCTGGCAACACTTGCGCAACAATCAAAACAGATTAAAAATAATAAACGACGCAACGATTATGCCATTATATACTCTGTGGAGCTCTCAGGTGCGGTATGATCCCCCCTGCTTGACAGACTATCAATTCTCTTGGCCGGATTAAAGTGGATTATGCTGGATTTAACCGGATAAAAGCAGTTTAGCGCGTCAGCGGGCATTTTGATTTGCTTTTGATGTTGGAAATTGTTTTTGTGTAGTTATGTTGAATGAGAGTAATGTTTTCATTATTGTTGTTAGTTTAGGTTATTGACAAGTCTATATAACTGCGTTAAAAACAACCGACTTCAAACTTGCACTTGCAACATTTACAAATACAGACAAAATTGCTCATAAAATAAAAACTACTGGGCCTATCCGAATAAAATTTTTATGGGACCAATTCGACACCATCCCGCATCGAACAAAAAAAGAATCACGTAAATCGGTTCAGAAACCTCGGAGTAATCGGTGTACATACATAAAAAAAAATACCGGCCGAATTGACAACCTCCTCCTTTTTTTGAAGTCGGTTAAAAAGTAAAAATACGTTGTTAATGTTTAGATAATTTAAATTTATTGTATTATTGAAACGATTTTTTTTAATCATTGGTAAGTACTTAGGTATCTACTTACTAATTAATTAATTATTAATAGCGAAATTTATTTTAATAATTGTAAATCGTACTACGATCAATAGTCATAGGTAGGTAGGTACCTAATGTTTTTGTCTATCAAAAAAAGCAACCGATAAAATGTAGAACGAGTAATTGCTTATAATATACATTCGATCAATCGAGAAAACTATTATTTTTATCTTGATAAAAAATGTGAAACAAAAAAAAATCATCACCAAAATCTGTTACCCTTATTTTTTATAATTTAATAATTATTATAGACGCTATGTTACTTACCTACATAAGAAACAAATACAAAAGGTATTTCTACTTATAACTGTTATCAATGTACAATATTAGGGCACTTACAACAATAAATGCTTACACCAATCGCCCAACGGTACTCTGAGTTATAAAGTAATTAACAAAAAAACCTAACTAACTTTTTGCCACATTTTATATACTAGGCAATAACAAAATAACGACGTCAAACCAAAAGCAATAATTTTACAAACATCACCATTTCGAACGTGGTTTTAAAAATTTCGTCAATAAAATATGACATTTCAAACGTCAAAGTTGCCGCCAAAACAAAGGGGGCACAGACAAAACAAATTTTTATTGCCGCCAATTGCGGTAATATCTAAACTACCTTACCGTCACAATATAACAATAATTCACTACTGTAAAGTGAAAATGAATACGATAATAAAATAATTTCTCTAAGTCGGCGACATTTTCGTACCCCGATTTGTCACGGTAAGTGTAAGGAAAAGAAATATTGTTTTGTCTCCTGTCCTTGATTTTGGCTAATTTTTATGAGTATTTTTGTTTGATCTGTGGTTAATGTTTTACCGCATTCGTTTTGAAATTATTCTCAAATGTTTTTATTGTAATTGAGTTGTAAATAAGGAGGGAAATTTTAGTTTAAGGGTGATGTAGGTAGAGAAATTTTATTGCCTTAATCAAAATGTATGAGTTTGTTTGTTACGATTTTAAAAAATCTCATAGACCAATTTCATTTTTTTCTATCTTTACACTGCTACATTATACGTGAGTCAAATAACTAGGCTTCTATTATGAACTAGGTGTCCCCTGCGGTTTTACCCGCATTGCACATACATACATACAAACCTTTCCTCTTTATAATATTACTAGTTCCTATAGATAATATTTCAAATATACCTACCTAAAATAACGCAAAGAAACATAGACTACAAAAAACTACTTATACCTAGGTTTTGTTCAACTAAGCAATTTTATCAAGCCAGAGCGAGATAAATATACGTGCGAAAGAGACAGCTAGCTCCCCCCTTTGAAAGGGGGAAGATTATATTTTAATACTATAATTCTACGTGATCATACGGCGTTTATGAGATTTCAGTAAGGTAAAAGTGAATAAATATTACTGAAATATGTCTTAAGATACCTATTCGAGTTTTATCATTTTCGTATGAATTGATCATAATAATATGATGAGGTCTTTTAGATCATAGTATGTCTCTATATCGCTTGACTTGGTTATAAATTTATTGAATTTGTGTTTAGGCGCCCTACCTTTAATAATAATTAGATATAATCTATACAAATACCTATTATAAAACTGAAGAGTTTGTTTGCTTGTTTGAATGGGCTAATCTCCGGAATTACGTCCGATTTGAAAAATTCACGGAGTTAGATAGCCCATTTATCGAGGAAATAGGCTATTATAATCTAGGTATATAGGTACGCTAAGACCAAAGAGTGGAGCACTGCGAGTAATATTATAACAATTAAAAGTCATGAGGATAAAAAAGTTGCATGTGAACAATTAGGCCTACATATTTTTTAGAAGCAAAACATTACCTACCTAATAGTTTTGTATTCAAGTTGATATCACTTTTTTCCTTTCACCCAGTTCCTTTCGCCCACCATAAAAGTGCTAGTCCTATATTTTTCAGGAATTTGCTAATGTATTCCGTGAAAGAGCAACATGCAATAAACAATATACAGCATTTCATTTTATACTGGTTCTTTCTTTCTTTCCAAATATTATTATGTTCTTGTACCTAGGCATGTTTATGTAGATAATAATATGTTTATTCCATAATTATTACCTTGTTTTAGTAAAAAAAAAAAAAAAAACCATAAGCGATAGATACTAAAAAAAATAATAACAAATATCTTCAGATATATTCATTTACCATTATCTCGTATATATGTACAATATTTCAGTGGAGTTCAAAGATTAAATTTGCTGAAAGCGGCTTCGTTCACGCCTCGCGTACAACCCGCCACACAAGTAGTGTTTTTAATACTAATTATATGAATTAAAATAATATGGCTAAACCAAATAAAAATATGGCTAAAGAAACTTAATTTTTTACGATTAAATTAGTTAAGTATTTTTTAAGAAGTTTAATTTTAATTTGTTGTACCTACCTACAGATCAAAGTATCAACCTTATTATTATAATAATTATGATGATTACAAATATATAATACCTATCATATAATATCTGTGCATGTTTGAATGTGTCCATGAATTATAATATAAAACAGCATCTAAAAGAACAAACGAGGCAAATAAATTTGAATGTTGAATGATCTTTTTTTGAGATAAACAAGTTCAAATAAATAATTTGGCGTCATAACTCATAATACCTATAAAAATATCTTTATATACTTTAATAATCGTCACTAAAAAAAATTCTAAGTACCCTCATTAGGATTAAGAACTAACAATAAGTATTAAAACATATTATGTAGCGGTTTGTGGGCTTATGGTGCACAGAAAAACTCGAATGAGTTTATGACTGCATCAATGTACATTATATCATAAAAAAAAATAAATAAATAAATAAAAAAAAAAAAAAAAAAAAAAAAAACACATACTTAAAAGAGCTGGAATTCAGTTAGGTACCTATACTTAAACGTTTTGATAAATTATTTTATGAAAACAATAAATCGTAACTTTCAAAATTGTTTAATAACCGTGGCGGCTCGAGCTCGAGTCTTATACTTTTAAAACCCCTTATAAACTAGAATTTCTATACATACCAGCTTTAAAATCGAGGAAAACTTTATAATTATATAAAATCAGTACCTTTACAGCCCACCGTACACTCACCATAGTATAATACTCAATTATTAAGGCAATAATCCGCTTTACTCGCCCCGCGGGACCAGCGCCATCTAGTGATGAGAGTAACCAGCTATTTTGCGAAATTATCGCGTTGTAATTTTGTTGTTTACTATGTTTTGGTTTATTTATAATCGTGTTCTTTTTGTTAATTAATATTTTGTAGCATGTCGTAGCTAAGTATTCAGGGCTGATTGGAAATAATATGGTCATAAATAACACAAGTAGGTAATCAATTTATTATGGCTCTGTGATTAAGGAAAATAAATTGTTCTAATAATGGATGAAATTCTAATTGCTTCATGATCTTTGATTGATACAGTTGTTAAGGGACTAACTGCTTTTCAATTTCATCCTGGAAGCTATAAGGAGCTTATGTTTGTAATACCTACCTACAAAACATTTCAATAAAGAAAGTATGGAAATAGAAAAATAAATCATTATCTTAATAGGTATTATAAAGGTGAAGAGTTTCTTAGTTGGTTTGAACGCGTTAATCTCAGGACACTGTTCCGATTTCAAACATTCTTTCGGTGTTAGATAGCCCATTTATCGAGGAACGCTATATATTACCATGACACTTAAGACCAACGCGTGTAAAACCGTGAGGCAAAGCTAGTTAAGATATAATATTTATATTATACCTAATAATTCCTTCCTAATTTCCTTCTGATTAGGTATGTCACATGTGTTTCAAATTTCAATGAAATATTTTCTCTACTAGCCCTGTAATATTATATTAAGGCTGTGTTAATTGATTTTAATGATCTTCTAAGTCAAGGATTGAACCAAGAGGGCCAATTGAGTATCACCATGTATCACTAATCATTTTTTTTAATGGCTATTGCATAAAACTAACTACTACAAAAACTAAACTAACTTCTTATTTACTTGTTCGCTATCGTCGACCATACGTAGAGTAGATATGTATGAATCTACAGATTTTCATGCGGTCTTTTTATAAATAGAAATAGTAGATAGTGATTCTTGAATGTTTTTGTAAACTTATAGGTAATTTATTAGGTTTTAGAAAACGTGGTCGAAGCCGTGCGCGGAAAGCTAGTTTGATTATTGATATTTAAAATGTTAAAGCAATAAGATGTACCTAAGTATAGTTAAAATATCACGAACGTAAAGGAATTTTGATTTCTTTGTTAAAAAAAAATACAAGTAAAGACTTGTGATTGTTCTTGTAGCGCCATTTAGTGTTGGATATAGTTACCGAAACAGAAACTAGTTTTATAAGTTCAGCTACTTGATAATAGATGGCGTCGTATTAATAGGAAACATACAATTTTGCATTAAATTCACATATAAATATAATTAAATATTCCCGCGCATTATTTATTGATTTCTTAAAAAAATTTACAGGAGTGTAATTTATTCATAATACATATCTCTTAATATTTAAACCTTAGATGCGTAAAATGACAACCGCTAAAATCTGACACTTGACAGTTAAATTAAAAAAAACGAACCTTTGTTTTGGATTCACTTTCCGGAATTTGAAAACAGGAAAATCGCAATTTTTGCGTTTTCCAAAATTAATAACACTATAAATTATTGTGCAATGTTGTGACATAAACAACAACAATGAGGGAACATCTTTACGCGCTCGGGGTGTCTTGTATAGAACTAATTCAGTATTGGTAATAATATTGATTATTGTTATTTGTATTGTAATTAAAATGACTAGAACATGAGCAAATTTAACTGTTACATGTATTAGAAATCCATTTATTATCTTTCAAGGTCTATACATTATTTTATCATAGTATAAAATTCTTTTATCTATTGGGTTATCATCCTGCTTACAAGAAGTTGTTTTAGATGTTTATAGTTACATAATAGGAAGGAATCATCAATTTATAACGCATATACCAATACTATAAATTGTATATAATTTATACTTTGTATTGTTACAGTTGATGGAACTGCATTTTATAATATTTTTTTTAAAGAAATACCTACACAATTCACAAGGTCCAATTTTATTTAGATTTTTATTACAAAAAACTACTATTTTAAATATTTTTGGGAAAATCACAAATGCATTTGGATGGAATTTTAATTAATAATAGTAAAACCCAGTTCAAACATGCTTTTTCATAAAATCAGACTGCATCAAAATCAGTTGCGTAGTTTTAAAACTTTAAGCATACATAGGGACAGAGAAAGCGACTTTGTTTTATACTATGTATTGATAATAATTCTATGATTTAAATATCTAAGATTATATTGTTATTAGCTATGCTCCCCGGTTTTACCTGCAGTGCTCTGCTCCTGTTGGTCTTAGCATGATGATATATAGCGTATAGCCTTCCTCGATGAAAGGGCTATCTAACACCGAATGAATTTTTCAAATCGGACCAGTACTTCCCGAGATTAGCATGTTCAAACAAACAAACTCTTCAGCTTTATAATATAAGTATATAGATACTTACCAATGTACCAAAACTTTCCTAAATATTCCAGGTGCACAGACTGGGCTCCGTTCTTCGAGCAAGTGAACAACTTCTACAACCCCAATAATGTTCTAGATATACTGTTTCCTGTTGTATCGTTTATTGACTCTGTGTTCGCGTCTCAACTCCTATTGGTGACGAGTTTTGGTGGCTGGCTGAACTGTGTTATGAAATGGTGAGTAATTTTTTTTTAAAATGTGTTATTATTGTTTATTTTATTATTCACTAGCTTATCGCCCGCAGCTTCGCCCGCTTTGTCTAAAACCTAAAAAAATTGTATAATTAAACCTTCCTCTTGAATCACTCTGTCTATTAAAAGAAACTGCATCAAAATCCGTCCGAAGTTTTAAAGATTTAAGCATACATAGTTTGTTTTGTTTTGTTTTATAATTTATTCTATGTAGTAATATGCGGTCAGCTATTTTTTAAGCTATTGCATAGCTTCTATCGCGGGCCTTGAGCGCGGGAACCGAATCCAGAAATTCGTAACGAAAACAAACCTCACGCTCTCCCCCCTCCCACGAGGACGGGCACGGAACTGTGGCTTGGAGGCATAGCATGCAATAGCTTTACCGCGGCAGTCCCCGAGTGCCACACGTCTTTTCATATTTATTTTTTTAATTCTCAATGGTTTATTGATAATCAAATTATTATATTCCAGGTGGCTCCTCGAAGACCGTCCCTACTGGTGGGTTAGAGAAACGGACTATTACAATGGAACTATCCAACCCAAATTGACACAAACAATACAAACGTGTGAAACAGGGCCGGGGAGTCCATCGGGGCACACGTCCATGGCTGCGTCTGTGCTTGTGTTGGGTGTAATGTGGATGTCGCATGTTTTTAACGATAGGTGAGATTTAAATGTCTTTAATATTTATTTTTAGGGGGATTAAGTATTTGGAGATATTATCTAATCTGTACTAATCTATACTAATATTATAAAGCTGAAGAATTTGTTTGTTTGTATGTTTGAACGCGCTAATCTCGGGAACTATTGGTCTGATTTGAAAAATTATTTTGGTGTTAGATAGCCTTTATTTGCAATACGCTATAATTTGCAATACTCGCTACCGTCTTTTGCTGTGCATGTTCCTCCATTCTCATTTTAACACGCTTGTATTAGCTTCATCTGTATCTATGTAATACACCCATTTAGATTTAATTTTGACTTACATTCAATGGATGAATTTAAATCAAACTTTGTACACTTATCAAGGACTAGCTGCTCCGCGCGGTTTCACCCCCGTGGCTCCACTCTTGTTAGTCGTAGCGTGATGATATATTATCGCCTATAACCTTCCTCGATAAATGGGCTATCTAACAACGAAAGAATTTTTCAAATCGGACCAGTAGTTCCCGAGATTAGCGCGTTCAAACAAACAAACAAACTCTTCAGCTTTATAATATTAGTATAGATTGGTGACAATACAACAATTTCATGATTTAAAGCGTGTTTTTTTCCACTTTATTATTTCACAAGCTTTTATTTAAATTGAAAAGTTTTGTAAGTGTGTACATGTGCAATCTAGCAACTCAATTTTTTTACTTCTTGCCAGAAAATGGAACACATCCCTCTGGAAATGGACAATATACCCAGTGTTTGCGAGTCAATTGTTCAGTGTGATGTTATCCCGTATGTACATTGCGACGCATTTCCCGCACCAGTGTCTGCTCGGCGCGGCGGTCGGTGAGCGAATGAGCATTTTTTTGCGAATTTGACGTTTTTCAAAACTACCCGCACAGTTTTTGACATTGACATCAACACATTTTAAGCGAGAGCGGGTAATTAGTGGGATGGTTTTGTGGAAAATTACTTTAAATTATTTTTATAGTACACTAGCGGTCTGCCCCGGCTTCGGTACATATTCACGTTTTCTCTACATAAGAACCGTCCTCGTATTTCAAGGAATATAATAAAAAAAGAATTAACGAAATCGGTTAAGCCAAGTTATGCGCTTACCAACACATTTTGGGATTAATTTTTATATATAAGAAAATAATATAGTGTAGTAGAGAACTTGTAGCAGTTTTAAGCTTTTGTGTCACCCTTTTAAAGGGGGTATTTTATTAATGCGGGTAGTTGGTAAAATGTTTTTATGGAATATTACTTTCTATAGGAAATTGATTTTGAATTTTTATTAGTGTGTTGAAGTATGGTGTTGTTATTATCAAACAAAGTTTTAATGACCTGTTTTTTCTTTAAGGAAGTGCGGGTAGTTTTTAATTTTTTTTTTTCATTCTTTGTGGTATGATTTGTTGCTTTGTTATGAGTTGTGTATGTTAGCTGTAATGATAAATGCATTTATTGCAATATAAATGCCGTCTAATAAAGTGCATAAATGTCTAAAGCTCGCCCAATATATTTCGTTCTTTACTTTACAGTAATTTTAAAAAATTTATTTATTATTACAAGGTCTAATTATACATTTAATTGCCCTGCCTTCCAAGCCAGAGCTCGTGGGTTCGATTCTCACCCGGGGCAAATATTTGTGTAATGAAAATAGATGTTTTCTCTGTGTCTGGGTGTTAATTATCTATATAAGTATTTATTTAAAATTATATATTATGTGTGTTTATCAGCCATCTGGTTTCCATAACACAAGCGAAAGCTTAGTATGGGATCAGATCGTGCCGTGTATGAAAATTGTCCTGAAATATTTATTATTTAATAGAACATTTTACATTTAAATACGTCAATTACAAGGTATACCGAAACGGAAAACTATAAAAAGATAATATTAATATAATTTCTTCTTTCTTCCAGGTGCGTTCATAGCGCCAGCACTATGTATATACGTGTCAGACCCTTACATCTGGCAGTACGGCCCGTACGTGAATTACACGACGGAACGTGCCATAAAGTGGCACGTTTTTGGATCGCTTGTTGCCATAGCGATCAGTGTTGTCACGTATTATAGCCTCGTGCTGTGTAACGTCGATCCGCATTTTACTGTTAAATTGGTGAGTTGATAAAAAGCCATATATGTACATTATGTATGTGTCAGATCCGTACATACATATAAGACGGGACGTGCCATAAAATGGCACCTGTTACGTACAGATAGATTGGCTGATACAATTCTTTATAAATTATGCTGTGTATTTTATTATAATCGATGAATTAAAACTGAATTCAATTTTACTTATATCCATGGCCAGCACAAGCCATATATATAATACTAGCTTACCGCCCGCGGCTTCGCCCGCTTTAAACGATTTGAGATTTAAACTATCTTATCTCTCAAGTTGGATCAAACTGCACATGGTGTGCGAATTTTATTAAAATCGGTTAAGTGGTTTAGGAGTCCATTGAGGACAAACATTGTGACACGAGATTTATATATATATAAATAATTAAATATATTTTCAGGCATTCAAATGGTGTGAAAACCCGGACTACATTCACGTATCGACGACACCGATGTTTGCGTTAGTGCAATGTACGGGGACATTGCTCGGCTGGGCCTTATTTGTTACGCCTAGTGTTGCCAGGTATAAACTCAAACTCAAACTCAAACATTTATTTATTCAATCATACTTCTTCGAGAAGCACTTTTGAAACGTCAATACATATTTTTATCATTTACCACCGATTCGGAAAGCAGTATCTATGGAGAAGAATATATAAAATATAAAAAAAAAATATCATTTTTAACCGACTTCAAAAAAAGGAGGAGGTTATCAATTCGGCCGGTATATTTTTTTTTTTTTTTATGTATGTACACCGATTACTCCGAGGTTTCTGAACCGATTTACGTGATTCTTTTTTTGTTCGATGCGGGATGGTGTCGAATTGGTCCCATAAAAATTTTATTCGGATAGGCCCAGTAGTTTCTATTTTATGAGGATTTTTGTCTGTAGGTATTTGTAAAATTTTGCAAGTGCAAGTTTGAAGTCGGTTGTTTTTAACGCAGTTATCACTTGTAATAAGATAAACTATTATCTTAATCTTAATATTATATTATAAAGGCGAAAGTTTGTAAGTATGGATGTATGGATGTTTGTTACTCTTTCACGTAAAAACTACTGAATGGATTTGAATTGAATTTGAATTTGAAAATTTAGCACACATAGAGGGTAACTTGGATTAACACATAGGTTAGTTTTTATCCTGGAAATCCCACGGGAACGGGAACTATGCGGGTTTTTCTTTGCAAACGCGGGCGAAGCCGCGGGCGGAGATCTAGTATATAGATAAATTGGGTTGCCTGGTAGAGATCGCTACCTAGCGATAGGGCCGCCCTTTGCTGTTTCTGTTAAGTCTTGTCTTTGTTTTGTGTATTTTCAAAGTAATAATGCAATTTCATTCATTCATTCATAAAATCATATTCAAATAATGCAAAACTACTGTGATAATAAACTTATAAATAACTAGCTTTCCGCGTGGCTTAGGTAAAGAAAAACCCGCATAGTTCCCGTTCCCGTGGGATTTCCGGGATAAAACCTATCCTATGTGTTAATCCAAGTTAACCTCTATATGTGTGCTAAATTTCATTGCAATCGGTTCAGTAGTATTTGCGTGAAAGAGTAACAAACACATACACATCCGCACAAACTTTCGCATTTATAATATTAGTAGGATAATTATTCCGGTTTTGTGATATTTATTTTATAATGTAGACAATTTGTTACGTCTAGAAATTGCAATAGAATAGAATAGAATTGCAAATTTCATTATTATTTATTATAATACATTTTTTTTTACAGATTCCGCCATGACACGTACAAGAGATCTTTTATAATAGCCGCATTTACAACAATAGTTATTACATATTCACTACATTATTTAGAAGGAGAAATACCAAGAGATTCCGTGTTTAAGTTCTACGCACTAAACTTCGTTTTAAACGCAGTTAAACCACTGTTTTACCTCCGTTTAGTACCGGAATTGTCCTTGTGGCCGTTTAGAGATAATAAATAGTTCAAAATTCGTTCAAAATATGTACACGCGTTAGAAGTTATACTTCTTTGGCGTATGGAAAATACTAGAATATACAACTTGATCATAGTAATTATCAATTTGCATACCACCTAGAACTAACTTCATGCTGTTAAATTTATGTGTCGGTGTGCGCGCGCATCGTAACAATTCACTCTCATCATTTTTCTCCATCGCGCCAAAAGAAGTATAACTTAAAAAAAAACAATTTTAACAACTCCATAGATAAATTTAGCTAGACAATAAATAATTTTGAAAGAGTAAAATTTCAAGGTCGCGTCATGGCAATACCGTCACGTCACGGAGTAAGGCGACGATTTTGGTATTATTAAATCTTGCCAAAGAAGTTTCACTTCTGACATGTATGCTGGGCACACACGCTATTTTTTTAGTATGAGTTATATGTTACTTCCAAAAAACATTTTAAATAGGTACTCTATAGACTAGAGTATGATAGTAAAATTTACTAGAGAAATAAGAATTTTTGTGGTTTTGGTTTGAGTTCGTTATTTTTGAAAATTAGGTTTATTATGAACATGGCAAAATGATGTAAAGTCGAGCCAATTTAATAGGCAACATTTGACTCTATCAATTTTATCTTCATAGGGTGGTAATCTGCTTAAGGCCTGAATCGGGTAGAATCCCCTTTTGATACCGAAAATTAACTCTAGTTATAACCGTTTATCTTCTTAGATTCTTTACGTACATATCTAAAAAAAAATGTATATTAAAGTTTCGAATATGATAAAGGGCATGGTTTTTTTAATTTGTTTATTTTACAATCAGGATTTTTGGAAAAAAATCATGAACTGAGGTCGATTTTTGTACTTTAAACCAAAACGCTAAGTCAATATAATGTCATTTATTGTAGTGTTTTTACAGTGTGTTTATGAAATTGAAACACAGGGCATGGTTGTTTTAAATTTTGATTCAATATCCAAATATCTTTTTAAATAATTTTTATACGTACTTTTACTACGATAGATTCGCGCCGGTCCCCCGATTCCGCCTAGTAAATCGTCGCCAAGGTCGCTAGCCCCTATTAACGCCTTAAAAACATCGATTAAAGTGAATTCATCGATACGGACTTGAAACATTTGTCAATCGAACTTGAAACACATGTCAATAATTTATGGTAATTTTTATTCCCAAGTAATCAATGCATTCGATTCTAGATGTCAGATTTCGATTTTTAGAGTAACGTCTCTGTTATTTAAAAAGAAAAAAGGTTTATTGACACAAAATTGTAGCGACGTCGGTCCTTTAAATCAGAAATTGTTTATTATGTTTAGAATGGTTTATCAGTAAAATCAAATCCTAAAATTACTTGTATCGGTCATTATTATTATAAATATGTAATCGTAATTGAAAAAAGTTAAGCAAATGTGCAGTTCTAACAAAACGAAATATCATTAACCGACTTCAAAAAAAAGGAGGAGGTTATCAATTCGGTCGGTATGTTTTTTTTATGTATGTATACCGATTACTCCGAGGTTTCTGAACCGATTTACGTGATTCTTTTTTTGTTCGATGCGGGATGGTGTCGAATTGGTCCCATAAAAATTTTATTCGGATAGGCCCAGTAGTTTTTATTTTATGAGCATTTTTGTCTGTAGGTATTTGTAAATTTTGCAAGTGCAAGTTGAAGTCGGTTGTTTTTAACGCAGTTATCACTGTCTTGTGCTATTCTATGTCGTCGTTACTAGGTTACGTTGTTGAATTTTGGTGAACTGTCAAATGTTGCCTATTAAAATGGGTCTACTATATTTGCTTTTTACGTAAATATGATGGTGGTAAGTAGTTAATATGTAGAAAATAATAAAAATAGAAAAAAATACACGCTTTAATAACATAAATTCGTGAAATTATTGTACTGTCACCGATTCTTGATAAGTGTACAAAGTTCGAATTAAATCTGTCCGTTTAAAGTCAAAATCGAGTGTAAAGGAGTCGATTACATACAGACATACAGGTGAAGCTAAAAGCGTGTTAATAGTATTAGGGAAATATATTAGTGCAATTATAATAGATTTAATTTTGATTTGACGTTTGTGCGAAAGGGACAGATATATGCTTTGACTATGTGTTGGAAAGAGATAGCATATGATAAAAAAAATAGTTAAATAGATGAAATGTATAGAAAATTATATGTTTTAATAAATTTTTGGACGTGTGACTACTAAGAAATTTTAAGAAAATAATAATGTTTATATTATATTTGTGTGTTTTTTTGTGTATCGAAAGAACTGCTAGTTCAGTTTTGAATTAATTAACCAGTTTGAGTAGTTACAAAAATTTATAATATTTGTCTCTTTTATAAAGCTTGTCTCTGTTTTTTTTAATATTGTTTATGGGTTATCTATATGGGATAAACACGAATTATTTTTATATGTATTGTTGTTACTTTATTTTTTATTTAACAATTATACCTCGGCACCAAGAAGTATTTATTTTACCAAATATTTACTGTCTTACCACAAAAAACTTAAGACAGGGTTTAACTTTAAGCGCGGGTTCTCTTTAATCTGGTTTTGTCGTATTTCACATAGACAACTATTACAGTGACAGATCCCTGGTTTAAAGTTAGACTGTGTTTAAATTGTCTTGTGGTAATACCATTAGTTTTTTGTTACAAATATGTAATTATATAAAATATATGATTGTAATACGGGTTTGCGTACATTCTCAGTAAATGTGATACCAGTTTATTAGTTTTATTATATTTTAATAAATAATATTTTTTATTTATATCAATGTGATGTTTACAGTTCCGCACATAAAATGATGCTATTAATAAAGTTTAATTCAAAATAAAAATATATATTTTTTATTTTCATCCCCTTTAAATAATAATTTGAACATTCTTTATTCTTAAAATTGCTTCCCAAAATCTATACTTACTAGCAATTTTTTTTTCATTCCCGATTTATTTAACGAAATTCCAATGTGATTTTGTAAATAGAATATTCTTATGATACCAATATTTATTGAGCAATTTTTGTTTTGCACCCATTTTTTTTAACGAAGTTCTCATTTGTTTTTGCTATCAACATATAGGCCGGAAGATACTGACACAAAATTTTGGTTCATTTGTAACAGGATGGCGTTTTTTTTTTTTTTTTTTGTAAGGTGTTTCTCAATGTTAGCCAGAAGGGCTTCTACATTTTAACGCGGACGCGGGGGTGAACTGAAGGTTCACCCTGGTAGCGACATGCACAAGGGCGTCCCCCCTTGACGGGGATCTCGAACCTCGGCTTGGGCTGTCGCTTGAGTGGAGGAGGCCAGAAGGGCCCTAATCGGACGGGCGCTCACCCGGGTGCCAGGATGGCGGTTCTACAGGGGTCTTAACTCTTAGTATTTCTCTCCATTTTTGTGTTACAAATCTTTTGAATTCCGTAGTTTATCCGACTTCGACTAACGCCCACGCGACTAGTCCGCCGGTATCAGTGTTCTGACCATCATTTTTCTTTTTATCATTGCGTACTAAGACCCCTCTAGAACCGCCATCCTGTTACAAAGGACCCGAAATTTTGTGTCAGTATCTCCCGGCCTAATAATATTCTAGCACTACAGTAGCAATGGGTAATCAAATTCAATAAATTTTATTTTTTGATTAATAATTTGCGATGAATCGAGTGGCACTCAATATCTTATCTGTTTTATTTCGATTCAACACAAGCAGTACTCCCGACTTCATATTTTTTTTTATCATCACTACATAGTATAAAACAAAGTCGCTTTTTCTGTCCCTATGTACCTATGCTTAAATCTTTAAAACTACGCAACGGATTTTGATGCGGTTTTTTGTAATAGATAGAGTGATTCAAGAGGAAGGTTTTAGTATATAATTTATTAGGTTTTAGACAAAGCGGGCGAAGCCGCGGGCGGAAAGCTACTTTGAAATATTTCCAAAAAGTTTAAAATTCAATAGTTAAGTACTAAATAAAAATGTTAACAACTCAAAGGAATTTCCAAATTCTTCAGATCGAGTTTTTTTTATGTTTTTAAACCGTATTCCTATCAGCTCTGTTTAGAAAAGCCAGAAACTGCGGTCTGTAAAAATTTCATTTGCATCAATACACAGACAGATAAAAATCGAATTGTCTTATATAAAGATTTCATTTAATTAATAGGTATCTAACTGTATCATTGCCAAAACTCATAAAAATTATTATATTGATTCCATCTCTTAACCAATAATGTTTGTCAGAGAGAAAAATAAAGGCATAAGTTTTACACCTGAAGATTTAATAAATCATGTGAGTAAGTAATTATTTTGGTGTGTTTTATAAAATAACCTACTAATCCTGTCCTATTATAATATAAATGCGAAAGTCATGTCAAATACTAGGTACTGAACCGATTACAATGAAATTTAGCACACATATAGAAGCATATAGAGGGTAACTTTAACACATAGGATAGGTTTTATCCCGGAAATCCCACGGGTACGGGAACTATGCGGGTTTTTATTTGAAAACGCGGGCGATGCCGCGGGCGGAAAGCTGGTAGGTATTATAATAGATGGTGAAATGATGAATAGATGTTTGCTCTGTGTCTGGGTGTAAATTATCTAATTATTAATTACCTTATTATCTATAAGTATTTATTTAAAATTATTCATGTTTCCATAACACAAGCGAAAGAGTATGGATCAGATCGTGTCGTGTGTGAAAATTGTCCTGAAATATTTAGTAAAAAATCGAAATAATTTATGAGTCATTCTTCTTACAATCTAACTTTCATATTGTATATTTATTACGTATTCAATTAATTCAGACATATATAGATTATTTACGTTTTAGGTCTCATATGCAAATACTAGACCTAATGCGGACCTAACCTTAAGCTGAGCTTTATAGAGCAGATTTTATCATTTTATTAATATATTAGACAAGTTGAATGTTGTTGGGGTTCCGCAAAACTTTTTAAAAATATTTAAACGTGACAAAGTTTTGTTAAACTTAAATAGTATTAAGGATTCTTGTGTGTATAATGTATAATATGTGTATATATAGGTATGTAATGGGAATTTGTGTATGCTTTTAGTTTCTTTAAAAGCATTGCCGTATCTTTTAAAACGCTTTGTATGTGTTATCGTTCGATATATTTTAATTGTACGTTTGAAAAAAACGAATTTCGCATTCCTAATGTACGATTCCACCAGATTTTCGAGGATGCATAGAGAGGGATGTGCATATCGCTTCGTTTTGCGTTTGAAACTATTGGTTCTTAAAAACACATTTTTTCGCCCCGCAATGCGCATCCTCGCACGTCTCTGGTGGAAAAGCACCCCTATGTTCAAATATACGCAGTTGAAATGTTCAAGGAATTAAAGTTTATGAAACTATATTTTAGTAAGTATATTTTGTAAAAAAACTATCACGCTTTCGATTGGTATGGTAAATAAATGCGTATTTAAAACCAAACGTCCTAGATTCAATCACTATCAAAGAACAATTAAAGAAAATCCATCAGTGAAACATAATATATGAAATACCTCCGCCCCATAAATACGGAACCACACATATAAAACAACGACTTAGGTACGCACACTTCTCCATTTACATAAAATAAAGGCCTTCCGCTACCTTCCTTATTTCTAAATTAATCGTTATTTTTAATTGGTAAAAGACGAACTGAACGACATAGGAGAAAACTAATACAGGCTTGTAAAGATTTAATCTATACTAATACTAATATTATAAAGCTGAAGAGTTTGTTTGTTTGTTTGAACGCACTAATCTCGGGAACTAAGTACTTACTGGTTCGATTTGAAAAATTCTTTCGATGTTAGATAGCCCATTTATCGAGGAAGGCTTATATTATAGCCTCGGAGTGGAGTACTTCGGGTAGGTATCTACATAAAACCGCGGAGCACAGCTAATAATAATAATTTTCAGAATTACTTCCCTTGATAATAATCGGCGGGTACTACTTGATTTACTCTTTGCCTTAAAATTGTTCAATGGTAAAATCGATTGCCCCCAATTGCTTCAAAGATTTCACTTAAAGGTCCCTTCCAGATATCCTCGTAAGGTTTTGTTGCCGCTGTGTCCTCCTCAACGCAGAACCGTATCGGGTCGGAACTCACCCATTCTGAGAATTTGTAAAACTGTAAATGACTACAGTCAGATGTTTGATATATTTGTAGATTCCCCCAACAAGCTCCGCAAAACATTTAATTCACTTTTTAAGGAATAGGATAGATTAAGTACATTATATATAATCATTGATTTTCCTTTTTTTATCACTAATAAAATTGTTTGGTGTAATTGTATACTTTAAAACTTATTTTTCGCATGCTGTGTTTACCTATAAGTGTTTTTTTACATTGATCTTATAATTGTGTAATGTGTATTTTGATATTTTATATGTAATGTAAACAAACGTTGGTAGACCAAAATAAATAAATAAATATGAACCAAGTCGAATAAATAATAGTTAACTAGGTAACAATAAAACGTTGTTTCACACCAATTATAGTTAAATGAACGGCTGAGCAGGACATTTTCTGATAGTAAAATTCCAGAAAACTATACTTCACGAGTAATAAAATTTTTCGAGCGAAATCGAAGGAAGGTGGTATTCTATACTATGAATGTTTGTTCCAGGTGACATCCTTAATTAAGAAGGCACAAATTGAGGCAGAGGGAATGAGTTCCAATTACGCTTGGTTGAGATCAAGACATTTAAGTATGAGTGAAGGAACTGAGTTGGATAAATATGAAAATACTGTTTATAAAGTGAGCATTTTTTTATTGAATTATTATAGTTACTTAGGTACTTATTTTGTTATGTTATAAGGCAGATATCGTAGTGTTGTTAAATGCGCTAAAATACTACCTACTAGCTTTCCGCCCGCGGCTTCGCCTGCGTTTTCAAAGAAAAACCCGCGTAGTTCCTATTCCCGTGGGATTTCCGGGATAAAACCTATCCTACATTATAGGTTCGGAATTTTACATTGTAGGTAGGTAAATAAGAACATAGTGTTTACAAATGCAGAATTTTTCATTTTACATAATAATATTGAGTTGAGAGTAAATTAATTTACTTTTTATTTTTTTTAAGCTACCTCCAGAGAGTTGCGCCGCCATAGCTGTCAAACTTGACACACTGACAGATTGCGCCAAAACGACCGTGAGTGACGTCATAAAATTGTTCGAGAAGCTTCTAGAAGAACAACAGACTATTCTTCTTTTGAATTTAGTCGGAAAGAAGAAAAAAGCGAGTCTTGAGAAGAGAAGAGCTAGTATTGCTTTTATTAATGTATAATCGGTTAAGTATTTGCATTTCTTTGTGTTATTAATGTAATTTGTATTTATAAAATGTGCTCCATACATGCATTTGTTTTTAAATATTTATATTCAGATAATATAACTATATAAATAGAGATTTAGTTATAGACCCTTAAATCAGAAATTTGGTCGTGTTCGTTGTCGTCATTAGTAGGGTGAACGAACGATTAGCTAAACATTCTTAGCCACATCTCTCTCTTCTTCTTCTTCTTCTTTTTAGCAAATGGCAACTCCCGATCCCTGTGAGGACGGATTCTGCCAATGTCAAGTTTTGAACGGATGGTCAGTTTAAATAGCGTTTAAATTAATGCTCATGTTAAGCATACTCTGTGCTAAGGAAAAATCACGATTGAGATGGTTCAGTTTTATTTAGGTACTCATAGACTTCTTACATGGAGCTGTATAACCTGACAAAGAACAAATATTAGTTATAGACAACACAACACATCACAAAAGCACAACATAAAATAGATATAGGTACTTAGATGGAGTTCAAAATTTTAGATTGTTAAAATTGATAAATTTTGATAGGATATCGACAAATGAGGTAGGGACAAGACAAAGTAAACACTTAAAATTAGTAGGGAGGGGAACATCTGGGGGGAGGATATCCAGAAGTGAGATACGAAGCTTTGGGCAAACAAAGAATAAATGATCATAACTTCCCTCGTCTATACCACACTCACAGATAGAATGGTCACGAACATGAATTTTAAATAAATGGGTAGGAGTGGTATTGTGACCTAAACGGAGGCGGCAAATGGTGGAAACCTCAGAGCAATATTGCTCTGAGGTGGAAACAGTAGCCTTATCTATATTAGGGAAACGGAAGTCCAATAAAAAAAAAGTTTGACAATGACATGACATGTCAGATTATAATAATTAACAAGCGCGTGTGGCGTGTGGTTGCAACACATAATGATTGGGTTACACGTTACGGTGGCTAGCTTAGTGTTTCAATATTGATTACGATATTCGGTTTAACTATATTTGGGTCACAAGTGCATTTGTTTGATCTGTGGTTGGAGTTGTAAAAAGGTGTAGTTAGGTTACTGATACAATATACGATCTTCAAACGGCATACTAACGCATTCACGATATACAGTTGATGTGTAAGATGGCATGATTCAATTATCGAACGAAAAGGAGACAACTGAATTCAAATGTGGCTAATTAGCCACATTAGTACAACTCCCGGAGATCTTACAACATACCTACACGTTTTTAATTATATCTATATTATTGCTCGTAGCATAGTTTGTCTACCTACTTACGAATTTAGAAAAGAAAACAAGACAGGTACTGCGTTATTATTTCTGTTTCTGAAATTCTCTTAACTGCAGTCTTTCCTATTTTATATCAACACTAGCTTCCTCCTCGTGACTTCGCCCGCGTAGTCAAACTCCATATAGTTCCGGTTTACGTGGGAAATCCGGAATAAAACCTATCCTATGGCCTTTCTCAGGGCTCAAGCTATCTCTATATCAAATTTCATTCAAATCGGTTCAGTGGTTGAGGCGTGAAGAAGACAAACAGAAATACGAAGTTTTTTCGCATTTATAAAGATTTTAACGGATTTTAATTAAACGATTTATAATATAAGTTAGTAGCTAGGATCTTTATTAGGTTCAATTAGTTGTAACATATCTATCATTACATATGGTAAGATATTATATTCTTGGCAGGTTTCCATAGTCTTATAGGTAAAATCAATGTCAATGTGTTATTAGTTATTTTCCCGCCATAATTATGTAACTGTCACAATCGATGGATGGATGGAGGTACTCGTCTTTTATTTTTCAATTTCATTTTGCAAATAATTAAAAAAGGAAATAGGATATATTGTTTGGTAAAAGATGACTCTTTAATTCATTTTTGTTTTAAAAATAATGTACTGTAACCATCATAATGTAACTGATATCAATTTCTTCAAGTAAGTGAATTATTTAATTAAATTCTATCAACTTATTTGTACAACTACCGTCTAAGCATTTTCTAGTAGATAGGTAACTTACAAATCTAACCATATAAATTATAATGAAATACCTACACCATAAATTGAAAAATAAAAATTCTCAATGCTCAATAAGATACACCTTGGATACACCTCTGACCGGTTTCCTTATCATAAAAGTACCTAACATCAATGTCAAAAACCAATCAATTATTAATTATTTTGCCGCCATAATTAAGCAACTACATGCGTTCGGATACTCGCCCTTGCACTTCCAAATATGAGAGCAATTTCACAATGATGGATGCGACTATAATAATTGTATAATGACACGCACGGACCATTTAAAGCCGTGATGAATGTATAAAGTACCTGATATTGTCTTAACGATAAAGCTATAACAGCTAAGAGGTTATGAGGAACCAATTATTTTGCATGTATCTGCGTAATTAATGTTTTTAAAGTTCTCTTTGATTTTCGCCGAATGTGTACAAAAGTATCGTTATTTTGAAATATCAATTAATAAATGGCGTTTGCAATAATACACACAAAATTTAATTCAATACTTCTGTTCTCTTTTTACCTAGATCTCATTTGTACGCAATTTTCTATTATTTCGATAAATTATAGAGTTACTCACATAATGATTGATTTGCTTATAATATTATAACCAATACCGTAAATTTTATGCGGATATTAATCTTCAATGAATACAATATACACACAAAAAGTATTAAACAGACATACGTAAGTAGTTTATTTATGGTGTGTAGAATTTAAAATGTAGGAAAATATTAAGATTTGGTTGCGATTATTTTTCTTAAAAACTACGTATCTATACAAATATTATAAAGAGGAAAGGTTTGATTTTTTGTTTGTTTGTTTGTTTGTATGAATTGAATAGGCTCCGAAACTACTTGGCAGATTTGAAAAATTCTTTCACCATTCGAAAGCTACATTATCCACGAGTAACATAGGCTAGGTTTTATCCCTGAAATCCCACGGGAACGGGAACTATGCGGGTTTTTCTTTGAAAACGCGGGCGAAGCCGCGGGCGGAAAGCTAGTTTTATATAAAAAAATATTTATTAGTATTAACAAATAGACGTGTGTTTTTAAATCAAGAGTTTTACGGATTTACGGATGTTAGTATAGTAGAGCATGCGAGCAGGGATGCTTCTATAGATCTTATATTTTATACTAGCTTACCGCCCGCGGCTTCGCCCGCTTTGTCTAAAACCTAATAAATTATATACTAAAACCTTCCTCTTGAATCACTCTATCTATTAAAAAAAACCGCATCCGCATCAAAATCATCAAAATCCGTTGCATAGTTTTAAAGATTTAAGGATACAAAGGGACATAGGGACAGAGAAAGCGACTTTGTTTTATTACTATGTAGGTAGTGAGCTATATTTTTAATACGGAGAAATTAATAATTTTGTAAGTAACACCAAAACAGTTCTATAGTAAATTGTCCAAATTACCCAGCCATAGTTATGCATATTGCTATTGAGTCAAATAGTATATTTTTGTTAGAATTATCTGAACTCTGAATTTGATTCGGTAGTTTTAAAGATCTACAGCTATTTATTTTTATTCTAATCAAGTATTTATTTCCATTAAGTAAAGTAGGTTTGGAAGATTGTTTCTAAATATGAATAATTCTCTTTCATTCAATCGACATATTCTGTATTACTTATGCAGAGTCATCAATCATTGGCCATTTACGTCTAATTCAGACGATTATCGTAGGTAGTCAGTACTTAAGGAGTATAGCTATCTACTGCACTTCTTACGATGGCTATGTAGCCCAATACGCGATGCACAGGTGCGCCCACATTTGGGACACCTGTGTTCTCCAGGGAGTTGAGCGGAGACGGGTAGTTGTGATTGGGCGTGTCGTTTTTGTCTTCTATCAGCCAGTTTATGCAGAGTAGGTTGGTAATAAAACAAAGAAGTAAAAGTAAATGTGTTTATTTACACTTTTTACAAATTTTATAAAAAAAAATACCAAATGCGTAGCATTTACAGACTTATTTGCGTAGACGCGTATTTACAATTTAGAATTATTATGGCAGTGGAATTGTCAATAGACGGAGATTTTCAACGAAAAGTGACTAGAGTTCGGAGCTGTCAAAGTGACATTGTCAAGGTGACATTTGACGTGGCTGTATGGGCGGTTGTCATGTGCCGATAAAAAAAAATAAGTGACGTTTCGTTTGAAAATCTGGTATTAACAATCTGGGATGAGGGGGGGCCAAATTTCAACTGTTCACCAGCAGTAAGGGTAGTTCGGGCAAGACGCGGGGTTCACTCCAGCAGGGTATTCACGGGCGGCGGCGTGAGGGCTGAAAATAAATAATCGTTTAATATGGCATATCTTTTTGATACATTAAGTATTATATACGTTTAAACAATGATTACCTACTTCGTAGAAGAGTAGCTTATTTTAATCAAAATGTCGAGTTATGTATTTAGTATTTCAAGCTGATAAGTAACATCATGACGAAATTGACATATCTAGATCTCCTAGTGATATTCTTAAATCTGCACTCAGAAGTCAGGTGCATTATGGCTTTAATCTTCATATTATAAAGCCTTTTTAAAAAAATCCTTGCATAAACTTTTTAATACTTTTCCATTTATACACGACTAGCTGTGCCCCGCGGTTTTACCTGCAGTGCTCCGCTCCTATTTGTCTTAGCGTGATGATAATATATAGCCTATAGCCTTTCTCGATAAATGGGCTATCTAACACTGAAAAGAATTTTCAAATCGTACAAGTAGTTCCTGAGATAAGCGCGTTCAAACAAACTAAAGTTTTTAAACCCTGTAGTTTAGTCTGTGTGGCCAGTCTTCTTTTTATGCCTAATTCGTTTTTCACCATAATATAGAAAATACTCACTCAGCTGGGGCGACAGGCAGGATGGATGGGTTGTTTACCCACTCAGGTATGGGCATGCCGTCTGGGGTGAACCGGGCGAGGATGCCCTGCTCACAGAAGGGGTAGTTGGGGCAGATTGCGGGGTGGACTCCTGCGGGGTACTCGCGGGCCAGCGCTACCACAGCCAGGACGGAAACGATGAACTGTAGAAGAAAGAGAAATACTGTTTATTTGCCGTAGTTGAAGAATAGAAATACTATTTATTTGCCGTAGTTGAAGAATCTATACATACCTATAATAAATCTGTAGAAGGGTCAATTCTGTACATTGAAAATATTGAAAAAATAACTAGCAGGGGGTGTTTACTGGATCGATACCAAACCCGAATATGTGATTAAAAAAATTTTTGTCTGTCTGTCTGTCTGTCTGTCTGTCTGTATGTGAAGACATCACGTGAAAACTACCGGTTCGATTTCGATGAAACTTGGTATAATTATACCTTATTATCCTGGGCGTAAAATAGGATACTTTTTATCCTGGAAAAATACGTAGAAAAAAAATTAATCTCAATTTTTCAGTTATCCATAGACGTTGTTCTGTAGTAGGTACCGCGAACACACGTTGCGTATTATTATAGACCTAGCCGTATTTGGGTCCAATAGATATTAATAAGATGTCATTGTCCGAGTTACTCAAAATGGAGAAATAAACCATCCACGCAAAGACCGACATCCGCGCGGACGGAGTCGCGGGCGGAAGCTAGTAGAAAATAATACTGTTTATTTGCCGTAATTGAAGAATAGAAATACTGTTTATTTGCCACCTTGTAAAAATATATTTTGTTGATTTAAAACAAGAGATGAATTTAACAAGAATTATTATTTAGTATTAGACTAGTTATGCCCCGCGTTTCAATCGCATTGCTTCGCTCCTATTGGTCTTAGCGTGATGATATATCTACACTAATATTATAAAGAGGAAAACTTTGTTTATTTGTTTGTAATGAATAGGCTCATAAACTACTGGACTGATTTTAAAAATTCTTTCACCATTCGAAAGCTACATTATCCACGAGTAATATAGGCTATATATTATCACGCTAAGACCAACAGGAGCGGAGCTACGCGGGTGAAACCGCGCGGCACAGCTAGTCACAATATAAAATAGTTCCTCAATAAATGGGCTATCTAACAATGAAATAATTTTTCAAATCGGTCCCGCTGTTCCTGAGATTAGCGCGATCATACAAACAAACTTTTAAGCTTATAAAAACAATTATGTATAATGAATGTTCTAGTTACAAAACTGGCGGGTAATTGTTTCTGTCAAATTGATTTAAAAAATAAAACACTATGCAAATAAAATAGATCCAAAACTTGACTCTGATATTTTTTGAACTACTAGTAAATATTATAAATACTACTTGATTAACAAGTTTTATGTAGTTCATTCATGCCTTCCGTACTATCGCGCCTAAAAAAGTAAATCGACTTTTTTTGTCTGTCTCTACATAAAGTCTGAACGAAAATATTTTAATTGGTTCATGTTTCATTTTGATTATTTATAGATTTAAACGTGTAATTTGCAAATAGTAATTGATTTTTAATTTTTTACAAGCGAATATTCTCTTCCGAGTAATATCGGTTACGAATAAACTGATTTTAATGGGATTGTCTTTAAGTTCTTTTTGCACAACTATTTCTTGCAATAAATTTAACACGTTAGCTGCGAAACAGGGCTTGAAACACCCTGTCCGTGTCTCGTCGTTATAGCGGTAGGAAAAAACTTAAACTTCTCTGTCGTGCGGGAGGCATAACTTCCATCTGGTTCAGTGTAGGAAGGTGATATCTATATATCTGAGATGTGCTATTGATTCCTAGTTCAATGGTATACCGACCTTAATAACGGGTTTCTTAGACCTCGTGCCGCACTGTACAAATAAAAATTCTAACACAGTGCGGAACGAGGTTGCGAACACCTCGTACCACCACGCACCTCGTACCGCACCCTAAGCTAGCTTCACGCGGTTAGTGTTGTGCAACGCATTCGAGACTATTTGTGGAACAACTTATTGAAGCTTTTACAAAGAAGGACTAGAATGTGGATACAGGTAATTTTCAAACATCCTAACTACTCGTTATAATAAATATCGTTAATAGAAACGTGAATGTGACATGTTGAGTAACTTTCTTCAAATAGGTTGATAATCATGATTACTATTAGTGTGTTTGTTCATTGAATCAACTTGCGACAAATCCAAAACACCCGGCAATCGGTGTATGGCTCATCTAAATTTAACTCTTGCCCAAGTCAACAAGCCAACAAACAAGGCACATCATCTCTTAAAGGGATCAAAGAAGAGTAGATGTGTAGGATGTTACGAAAAACTCCGCACCTTCTTAACAAGTCGTGAGGCCGAAAAAGGTAAAGAAAATTCTCACAGAATGCACTGATTGCAAACAATATTATTGTTTGGCCTGTTTTAATGAAAAACATCCATAAGTTTGATAAATAAATACAATTAAATAAAATCGATATTTCTTTTCCCATCACTAAATTATATGAAAAACTGCTATTGTTCAGTGCGGTATGGGGTACATCAGACCCCACATTTTATTTTACCCCTAGAATCTAAACTAACAAATCTAACCACAGGCGACGGTAGATTTATGTTAATGAACTCATTGTTAATAATAATCACGACAAAAGTCGCACACTTTGTCTTATTTGGCGCCAAAAAAACGATTTTGGTCTCCTACGGGCGGTGGGGTTTAATATGCCTCGTGCCGCCACAATCTCTGGTATAGGACAAGGTTTAAAACGACCCGTAACGCAGTAATGGAAAGTACAGATATTTCTGTGCCGCAGTGAACGTGTTAAAGATAAACAAAAACTTAAATGGCATTACCATTAAACAATTTAAACACAGTCTAACTTTAAACCAGGGATCTGTCACTTTAATGAAAAATAAAAGTGAAATACGAAAAACCCAGATTAAAGAGAACCCGCGCTTAAAGTTAAACCCTGTCTAAAGTTTTTTGGGGTAAGACAGCTATTATAGTCCTCGTTTAAACCCAGACTAAACTCATGGTTTAACTTAGTACATAGGTTTAAACTTCTATTGCCCTTGTCTATGTCTTATAACGTTAAATATTTTTTTTTAAAAGACCTATAATTAGACCATGCTTTTAATACGTTTTAACCCAGTTATTAGTCTATCTTTTGATATAAAATAGGAAGGGACTAAGAGCAGTCACTAATTTTATTGTAGGAAATAAAGATGGACAAAGTCGGCGACATAAGCTAGTTATAAATATTAATTATTCATTGACTTGTAACAATCAAATGTTCAAATATCGACGCCTACACCTATCGAAGAATGCAGTTAATTTGACTGTATAATACGTTGAAATATGTTATCATAATAATTGATAGTATGGGAATTGATTCAATAATGAATATTTTAGTACATCTATTTTTAGTATCTGTCAATATAAAATTGTAAAATTATAAATTAGAATTATAGATTTGTAATATATTTATGCTTGTGCATACCACTTCGTAATTTTGAAGTCCTTTGTGTAGAAAAACTTCGAGCTTTATCTATACCATACTAATATTATAAAACTGAAAAGTTGATTTGGTTTAACGCGCTCATCTCACGAACTACGGATCCGATTTGAAAAATTCTTTCGGTGTTAGATAGCCCATTTATCGAGGAAGGCTATTTGCTATATATCATCACGCTAAGACCAATACGAGCGGAGCAATGCGGACAAAACCGCGGGTCATAGTTTAGCGTAATTACGATAGGAATGCTGTTTTAACATACCAGCTCCAAAATTGTAATATTTTATGATAATAAATCTATTGTATGCAGACTAAATGGGGCGGAAACAAACTGTTACAGTGTAACAATTAATTTTGAAAGCATTTCAACAAGATTTCAACATTTATTTCAGAGTTGCACGATAGTGTTTGCAATTTGGATACAAATTGACATTGACAGTTAATAGTTTTAATTGCATGCTTTTAGGCGGCACTGAACATGTTTATTAATTAATATTAATTGGATTTGCGTTTAGACGATTTTTTTATCTGTGTAAACAGCCTTAATGCATTTAGATAATTTTGAATCCATACTTAATAACTCTATCTGTCTGTCAGATCACGCCTTAACTACTGAACCAATTTGCATGAAATTTGGTATAGAGATATTTTGATATCCGAGAAAGGACAAAGAATAGGTTTTATCCTTGAAATCCCACGGGAACGGGAACTATACGGGTTTTTCTTTGACTGAGCGGGCGAAGCCGCGGGTGGAAAGCTGGTATGTTTATAAGTTAGTCTATTGTTGTGAAAAAGGAAAACCCGGAAAAGTCTGTACATGAACTTATAAGAAAGAAGAACATCGGCTTGCATGCATCAAATTCTATTCCTTCTATGGTTAAGGAAATGGCGCGAAACCATCTGTCATACACACATCATGAAGAAAATCTAACCTCAAAATCTCAAAATTTATTCATGGAATTCCTAATCAATCGAGTTATGACAAATGGCATGGTAATTGTCATACATTATTAATTAAAAATTCTTCTTACACCTGTACAACCTTAGATGTACATTGTACAACCTTGCGCCCACTATTCGATAATTATTATGGTTACAGTAGTAACATTTTGTTTTTTTTTTAATTAAGTACCATGGATTATATTTGACATGTTGACAGTAATTTGATTTTATCTTTTTCTGAATTAATTGTGGCGTCTATAATTGCCTACACTAATTATAAAGAGGAAAACTTTGTTTGTTTGTTTGATTGTAATGAATAGGCTCATAAACTACTGGACCGATTTTAAAAATTCTTTCACCGTTCGAAAGCTACATTATTCACGAGTAATATAGCTAGGTTTTATCCAGGAAATCCCACGGGAACAGGAACTATGCGGGTTTTTCTTTGAAAACGCGGGCGTGGCCGCAGGCGGAAAGCTAGTTATTAATAAGTTGTCTAAGTACTCTAATTAATTTTGATGTTTACTAATTTTGTTATTAATATACATTTATAAAGGATAGAAAAAATTCGATCACGAGGCGGGACTCGAATTTTTTCTATCCTTTATAAATGTATATTTATAAAGCATTTGAATGCCATAAAAACCAAAAAATATAAATTTTGTTATTGTTAAGTTGTTAGACTGCGAAATTAATTTTGGTATTCAAATTTTTTATGAGAGAAATTAATATTAAGAAGATACATTTTGTAGAGCACATTTTACAAACTTTGCAGTTAATGCCTACTAAATATTATATAGTAAATTAAATACGAAAAACTTTCCTCGCTATCCATTACAGAAAATGGAAGGAAATCGGTGATGCAGTTTTAGAGGTGATCGCGAACAGACCTAAAGGCGCGGCGAATGACTTTTTTTAAGTGCGGAAGAAAATTTGTTGAAAATTAAAAAAAAATGTATAATATTTTGCAGATTAACATTACATTTAAAATATTATTATGGTTTGTTTTGTGTTAAATTCTTCACATAAGACATGTTTTTTTACACGTTGATATGGATGCAAATGAACCAATCTTATACTAATTAATGATTTTTCTAGATCGTATAGAATAAATGTAACGTATTTTCCACTTTAGCACTATTTAGTATTTAATTCCTTTTGTAAATACATGTTATGTTTTCTCTTAAAGCATGCGCTTAGTATCATAGAGGCGAAAAATAGGTTTGAAACATTATTTAAAAATTTATAAATGAAATATAAAATACTAGGTTTACTATGTTATTGGTAAATTAATTTATTTTATATATTGCTAGACAATTATAGTAAGCATAAAAAATGTTTTCTAAGTACAAAATGGCTTTTTAAACGGCAGCTCTATAAAATTTAAGCTCTAACTTTAAAAAAAATCTAGTATTAATTAATTATTAATTAAAATAAATATCTCACCAGTTTAGCGTACATGTTGAATGTAGATGTGTATCCTCTCAACTATCAAGTGAGACTGATGCATTGGTCTGTGTTGTCAGCTATTTTATACTATGCGTGCGCGTCGATTTTTGAACGTAGCCTGTTTCTACATTTAGGGGTAAATCTCTTCAATGTTAATATTTTTTGAATTTTTCTATAGATAAATACGCGTAAATGGATCGGAATAATTATTGATTGAATGTTGGATGTATTAATTTAATTACTTTTATAGTTAAAGAATGTTTGGTATGTTTTTAAATGTACATTGGAATGTTAAGTATACGGTGTCGATTTCATCTTACGATTGTTGGATGAGAATATCTATTTAAGTTTCTAAACGGATGGTTTTTTTTCTTAATTTGGTATTTTATCGTATCTATGGACTATGTTGTAAATTTAGCTTTAAGTTTAGTTCAGTAAGTCATCTATTTAAATAAATAAAATTATTTCGTTTTTACCTTTGCAGTCAGTTTAATTTAATAACGTAGACATAATCTTTTGCAAGAGATATATTATATACCTATGTGCAATTGGGATGTTTATTAGATCTTTTTGATAAATTCTTCGTAGTATATAGGTCCTTAATTATTTTTTCAGCAGAATTTATCTGTTTTGGATCCGGGAAGTATCATAGACATAAAGATAAAAAAAGGAGAGATAGTGGTTATATAGTACACTAGCTGCGCTTCGTGGTTTTACCAGCATGGCTCGACTACTGAGTTGGTCTTAGCGTAATGATATATAGCCTATAGCCTTCCTCAATAAAGGGGCCACATTACACCGAAAGAATTTTGCAAATCGCACCAGTAATTCCTGAGATTAGTGCGTTCAAACAAACAAATAAACTCTTCAGCTTTATAGTATTAGTATAGATGAGTGTTAAAAAGTCCTCGAGAACCGCTCTATCTTTTGAAAAAGCGTAATCAAAGCCTGTAGCGTAGTTTTAAAGATTTAAGCATACATAGGGACAGACAGACAGTGACATTGACTTTGTTTACTAGTTATTGACAAGGAAGCATGGTGAAAAATTTCGAGTTTCTAATTCTGGTAATTTATGCTGTGCGTTGACATATTATTATTAGTTACTTGGTTACTTAGTTATTATTTTATTTATTTATAAAAATGATTGATATGTGATTAAAAACAATCAGTAGTAACTTCCTGATTATCGCAAGCAAGTAATTAAAAACTTTTATCGAATTTAAACTCTACGGTTGAATTTAAATTTATTCAAATTAAGTTTTCTGGCTTGAATACTTAAATCAGGGACTTTAATAAACATTATACTTTGCATGTTTATAATAAGTTATTATCTCAATTCGAATTAATGAGGTTAATGCAATTTTTTAAATTTTTAAACAATTATTATCTTAATTCTTAGGTGACAAATCTAACGAATCAAAAATCATTATTTTTCAGCGTGCGTATTGTACCAAACACGGCGTTCTTTATCTATAAATGTTACGCTCAAAGACCATAACTCCCTAAAAATATATGTCCAATAGTTAAAAATATATGTCCACAGTCATTCTAAAATGCTCATGTAACACCAGTAAACCCGGGTAGAACCGGGGTGAGAGGCTTGTAACTCTAAACGTCACGTAAAATGATACACAAATGTACCTTTCCAACTTCATCTGTAGAAATACTGAAATAGGTACAATGTTTATGTTCATATTATTAATTGATATTTCTATTATATATATTTTTATATTATAATAATTTATAATTCAATTTTTAAATCCAACACATCTTTGATCGCTTTCAATTTATATATATGACAAATTAATAAACGTAACATGAATTAAAAAAAAATAGTATCAGAATATACTTTTAATTCAAATTACAATGACAAAATACTCCATTATTTAATTATTTTTTAAAAATTAAATAATTTTTACATAATATTATTTAGTCGCATACCTTTACGGAAAAAAACTAATAAGTCACTACTTTCGCGCGCAAACACAAGCGCGTTCGGATAGTTGTCCTTGCACTTCCGACGAGAACATCATCGTAATTTCACATTGACGGATGCGTTGATAATATTTTATAATAACACGTCCGTTGTATGGATGCATTAAAATTATCTCTTAAGAAGGAATTCCTTGATATTTTCGTATAAATCTCATTAAAAGAGGTTGAGGGCACTCGCTACATTTTTTAAAACTTTTTGACGAAAAATATCGCCTCATATTTTCTTGACAATTATGTCTAATCTATACATATTATAATGAAATCGTAGGATAGTCAAAACTGTACACTGAATTTTTTTTTAAAGAATACTTGGGGCGTGTTTTACAATATATACCGAGACCAAAAATATAGCTTTAGAGTTTTCGTCTGTTTGTCTGTATGTATGTCCGGACTAAACTCATAAACAACACATGGATTTACTTCAAATTTGGTACAGAGATAGCTTGAAACCTGAGGAAGCACATAGGATAGGTTTTATTCCGGAAATCCCACGTGTACGGGAAATATGCAGGTTTTTCTTTTACTACGTGGGCGAAGCCGCGGGCGGAAAGCTAGTTAAGTATAAAAGGATACCTTTTTATTAATGATTACCGTATGTGTTTCGCTTAATCTCTGTTATTAATAATTACGTGGCTTGAATGAAATATTTAATCTTCTTGAAGTTCAAGGTGGTGAAATTAAAGAGAATATACGAATTTAAAAATACTTACGGTTCCTAAAGACGTCTTCATTAAAATATATAAAGGTAATCGGTGTATCTGCAAATTGTATTTATGGGTTTGTATTGTTTACAGGAATACAAAGGTGTTTTATGTGTAGGGAAGATTTAAGTTTTTTCTTCGATGTGTATTTTTTGTGTTGGACGTTGGTATATAATGGTTTTTTCTTTTTATTTACTTACTTACTGCGCTCCGCGGTTTTACCCGCGTTTCTCCGCTCCTGATGGCCTTAGGCCGCCTGTCCACCTGCAAGAAAACTTCCGCGAGAAATGTCCGACAGTCTATCCGACAGCAACTTGCAAGTCTAATTCCGCGTTTCCACCAAGTAGACTTGCAAGTTGCTGTCGGATAGACTTTCGGACATTTCTCGCGGAAGTTTTCTTGCAGGTGGACAGGCGGCCTTAGAGTGATGATATATAGCCTATAGACTTCCTCGATGAATGGGCTATCTAACACAGAAATAATTTTGCAAATTGGACCAGTAAACAAACTCTTCAGCTTTTTAATATTAGTATAGATATCACAGATAATATTATAATTCTATGCTCTATATATTATATAATATTATAGTGTAAGATAACTAATTAATTATTAAGTTCAATTATTTTAGACAGGAATAATAGACCTTTCTGATAAGTAGTTTTTGGAGTAAATCCATTGCAGAAAACAAACATACAAAAAAAATGATCTTGTTTCTTTGTAATAATGTTATTATGTAGAGACATAGATGTAAATTTATTAATATTATACATTATACATAACACAAATTATGCCGATGTATATTAATTACCTGTGCCTCTTGTTAATTATACTATAACGAACCTATTGAGTGTCACCGCACACACAAAAACATGTTGCGGTGCAAGTGACAGTGCCGACATTACTATAAATGCCCAATCTTTAAAAAAAAGTTATATTATAAAGTTGGATAATGTGCTTGTTTGTTTGTTTGAACGCGCTTATCTCAGGATCTACTAGTCCAAATTGAAAATCTTTTACTTAAATTGACATAGGTAAACTGTAAACATAATAATATAGAGTATAGAGAATAGTGCATGTTTCTGTGTGTTCTTATTAAGACACGCTAAAATTATATGTGATATATAAGAATAAGGGTTATATTGCATCATCTTATATCAATTAACTATAATTAATGATTATAAACTGAAGAGAATATTAATTACTTTAGTACGAACGGCTAATATCCAATTTGCAAGTGAGAGTTAGCGTTCAGTTTTTAATAATCTAGTCGAATGCAAATTGCCGATTCTTAGCACATTATCAGTGACAATAACATATCGAATAGTTCCACCGTGATTCATTTCCAAGGTCTTATAATTACACAATTACACATATCTATTAAATATTAATAAACCAGATCAATATGGGTTTAGGTAATACTTGGTTACTAAGAGTCTGATTGAAAACTGAAGCGCTGATTAAAAATAGTTTTTGCTTTGTATACGGTGTCGCTGAAAATCAGCTCTGCAGTGAAAGCCTATGCTTTTACTGTAAAACTAGCTTACCGCCCGCGGCTTCGCCCGCTTTGTCTAAAACCTAATAAATTATATACTAAAACCTTCCTCTTAAATCACTTTATCTTTTAAAAAAACCGCATCAAAATCCGTTGCGTAGTTTTAAATATTTAAGCACACAAAGGGACATAGGGACAGAGAAAGCGACTTTGTTTTATACTATGTAGTGATAATGTTTGCTGTGTGCTTTTAGATTAAGGAGTTTGTTAGTAGATATATATATTGTTAATATATATATATATATATTAACAATATGTTAACAACATGCCTATATGTTTATAAGGGTTAAACTCAAAACGTTTTTTTTCGATTTACAGTTAAGTACAGAGTTTGCAAGAGCAGATTATTTTCGGTTTAAGTTTTAAGCAAAAGATACTCATCAAATGCTCGTCAAAGTTATGGATTAGAATTTGAAAATTTTTTAACCAATAGAAAGCTTATTTTAAAAGCTATGAAATAAAAGCTTTTATGTTATATAAAATACTTAGTTGCGCTTCGCGGTTTCACTCGCGTGGCTCCGCTCCTGTTGCTTTTAGCGTAATGATATATAGCCTTCCTCGATAAATGGGCTATCTAACACCGAAATAATTTTTCAAATCGAAACCAGTAGTTTCTGAGATTAGCGCGTTCAAACAAACAAAATCTTCAGCTTTATAATGCTTCTATAGATTTGTTCACTTGTCGGGTTCGAACCTACGGCCCATTCGCTTTCAGAGTTTCGACCACTGCACTTTACAATTGATTAATTATTATTATTACTTAATTGGTATAATTAACGTCATTCTTAACATTTTATTGTAAATTTTATTGATCGTATAAATAATTAATTTTTCAATGCTTGGATAAAACTTATTCGTCGAATAATGTATAAAACTACCATTTTAAAAACGTATTCTAATTGCCCGTATTTGACAGTTTACGTGACATTTTAATATTATCGTGTAATACTTTATTGGATAAGTTTTATCCAAGGATTATATCCTTTTATTATTTATCCTTGGATTGTTAGATAATTATTTAATGTTTGCAATGGCAAAGAAGAGCGTGTGTGCCGAGCGTGCCGAGCATACGTGTCAGAAGTGAAATTTCTTTGGCAAGATACAAAGATATCAGAATCGTCGGCTTACTCCATGACGTGACGGTATTGCCATGACGCGACCTTGAAATTGTACTCTCAACGCGCCTAAAGAAGTTTCACTTCAAAAATGAGCTTTGTCGATACAAACAAACGAAGAGATAAAAATAACTATTCTACAAATAATGTAGTTTATTTTATTTTGTAGTTGTTTAAATTTAATTGGGCTGTACCAGATATGAGATCAAGTTGACATTTAGTACAAATAAGTTTAATCCCGATGTTTTTAGCGCATCAGAGTTATTGAAAGTTTTAATGAGCACATTGTTGTAAGAAATGGTTGGATGTGCTATCTGTAATTGTATGAAATATAATCTAATTCATTTGTTTAATATAAGAGATATAATCCTACTATATAATATTATAAATGCGAAAGTTTATGAGGATGTGTATGTGTGTGTTTGTTACTCTTTCACCCAAATACTACTGAACCGATTACAATGAAATTAAGCACACATATAGAGTGTTACTTGGATTAACACATAGGATAGGTTTAATCCCGGAAATCCCACGTTAACGGGAACTATAGGTACGGCTTTTTCTTTAAGCTTGTCTTAAACATACTTGTATGAATAAGTTTGGTTGCACTCGCTAATTTCAAGAAATATTCGATCTTTGTGTTGGATAGTCTATTATCGAACAGGATATAAGTTTTATGAAATCATGCTTCGGGGAAAGGGAGTGATGGTGCAAATTTTTGGAAAAAACAGAATCAGATTGTACCTATATATTTTATTGTTGTAGGTATATATTTTGTGTTATCTTCTATCTTACATCGAATGTGTGTATATATAAACATCCATGTATCCTAATATCCAATCACTTATAATATTAGTATAGTACAGTATGTGACATGGCATTTTATTATAATGTAATGAACAAAGCAAGCTAATTAATTAAATAATTTATATAAATAACACATCCACAATTCGTACACATGAACATGCTCCTTCCGCATTATAGTAAGTCTTTTTAACTAAATTAGTACATTATTTACATTTCTGGTATCACCGTATATGTTATCTGTGGATATCCTACTTATTAATTACATGTAAATTAAAATTACTACCTTTAGGGCGTAACTTCATTACATGTTTTAGTTATCTACTTTTTCAAAAAAATTTTTTTTTCTGTAAAACAAGAATGTCAACGTCTATGAATAATTTCGTTATATTTACCTAATTTTTTTTAATAATAATATAATAAATGTATTTTAAAAATAACTAAAAAACACACCTTTCGAAGAGCTCATGAAATCATTGTATCATCAATTAATAAACTTGCGAGGTTGAAATTAAATCTGTCAGTCTAAAATTGGATCAAAATCGGGTGTACAAATTATTCATTATACTTAATAGTAGGTACTAGCTTACCACCCGCGGCTTCGCCCGCTTTATCTAAAACCTAATAAATTATATACTAAAACGTTTCTCTTTAATCACTAATCTATTAAAAAAACCGCGTCCAAATCTGTTGCGTAGTTTTAAAGATTTAAGCAAAGTGACATACGGACAGAGAAAGCGACTTTGTTTTATACTATGTAGTCATGAATCTAAGATAGTATGTAATATAAATGACGAAAAAGAATTAAAATCATGACTTTGATGTCTCATGAGTCATGACGTAGTTTCCTATTTATAAATAAAATGCACAACATCCTAAATATTTAAACTTGCACATATAAATTAAAATACGCATACCTACCAACATACTAAACGCATTTTTGCACTCCATATAAATAACTGAGATATTTTAGTATTATTGTTTATGTATGTAAATAAGTTACGCCTACATTCTTCTGCTTAATAACTTATTAGTTCACTTAGCAAGCACTTATATTACATTCCTATTATACTGTGTATTCTTTTGACATTTCTTAAAAAGCCACTTTGTAGTTCTTTAACCGACTCTACGTCAGAGGGTTATGTTTTCTGGTGCATATATGAGTATTTATAATAATATTATAAAGGTGAAGAGTTTGTTTGAACGCGCTAATCTCATAAACTACTGGTTCCGATTTGAAAAATTATTTCGGTGTTAGATAGTCCTATATAAAAAGTTATGAAGGTTTATCGAGGAAGGCTATAAGCTGTATATCATCACGCTAAACCAACAGGAGCGAAGCACAGCGGGTAAAACCGCGGAGCACAGCTAGTTTGTATTTTGTAATAACTAGCTTGCTGCCCGAGGATTCACCCGCGTGGTCAAAGAAATTTCCTCTAAGAATGAGTATGAATTCCTTACTATATTATATACTAGCTTCCGCCCGCGACTCCGTCCGCGCGGTAAAATTAAGAAAAATTAAGATTTTTTTTTCTACGTATTTTTCCGGGATAAAAAGTATCCTATTTTATGCCCAGGATAATAAGGTATAATTATACCAAGTTTCATCGAAATCGAACCGTTAGTTTTCACGTGATGCCTTCACATACAGACAGACAGACAGACAGACAGACAGACAGACAGGCAGACAGGCAGACAAAAATTTTTTAATCACATATTTGGGTTTGGTATCGATCCAGTAACACCCCCTGCTATTTATTTTTTCAATATTTTCAATGTACAGAATTGACCCTTCTACAGATTTATTATATGTATAGATATCCAGATATAAAAATCATATCATATGAATTTGCTGTTGAAAGAACGATAAATATACACACTGACACGCAAACATATTTATGCAACAACATAAGTTGGACTCTACAAGAATTTAGAGCATATAAATTTTGTGGATCTAAATAAAACCGTACTCTGTTTTCAACTCTGTGTGCCTAGTGCGAGTTTTCATCGAGTACGAAACGTTACTATCGCGTCTGCGTCACAGCGAAATTTGTATGGGGAATCAAAGCTTCCCCATACGTCCGCTAGGGGCGCTGTTCGATTTCCCATACTAATTCGGCTGTGACGCAAACGCGATAGTAACGTTTCATACTCGATGAAAACTCGCACTAGGCACACTGACCGCCTCCGCGACAGTGGTTGACGCGTGAGCGTAGCACCGAGGGGTCCTAGGTTCGATTTCCGGTGGAGACGAAGAAAAAAACAATGTCTCGGTCTGGTAGGACACAGAAGGCTGATCAGTGATCAACTTGTCTCTAAGGAAAATCGATCAGTGACGACATGGGACTTAACATTTCTGTTTTCAACTGAAAATATTTGATGTAGTGGGCTTTCTAACACAAAAATTGATCAACTTGTTTTTAGCTTTTCTTCCCGTAATAAACAACAAACAATCAGTTCTTCATACTTAGATCTTTCTTACAACTTCGTTATAATGTTCTAGAAAAAATTGTGACTATATTTAAAAAGATTTAATGAGCTATTATTGAAAATGTCGGTTGTTCACTTGCGATGTTTTACATCGACTAAGAGTTGGTGGTAATTTCTGTGTAATTAATTATTATCAGAAAGCATATTTATTGTAACTATCCGACTGCGTCCAAGAGGTTTATGTTTTTCAAGAGTAATATTGTATAATACATTCATATATTACTATATCATAGTAACAAAGGTGTTTTTTTCCACCCTTTGTGTAGATCTATAAAACTACCCAATCGATTTTGATACGATTTTTTTAACAGATAGAGTGATTCTCGAAGAAGGTAAAGTAAGGTAAGGTACATGTATTTAAAGTCCACCAAACTTTATTACTTAGGGTTTTGTAAACGTTATTCTTGAACAAATAATCATAAATACTGAATTCAATCACATCCTCATTATCTTCACCGTAATCGAGTAAAAATAGAATTCTTATATTATTTTATTACCCTTAGCAATATAAGGAAAAGGTAGCCATTTTTATACACTAAATATTTAATAAAAATCCCACGCAGCCTTAAAATTATACAAACAAATTATTACCACATAAAAAAACAATAACCCGTAAATTTGTATTCATATTTAATTTATTTAACCGTTAAATCCTTGACGCCGCCATTTTAATAAATAATCAATACGTATACACAATATTGTTTGTATTCTAGACTCGTAAATTTAATACAAATCACTAAATTAATAAGGAAAATGAAATGTATATCCAGATATTTGCATAAATGCGTATTTTTTAATAAATCGCATTACAATTTTAATTTTATTGTTCAACTCCTGGACTATAAGGCGTAGAGCCGATAGTATAATTAATTGGTCGTGTTTATGCAATAGTGGATTTTAATTTTTCTTTCTTTGATAATATACAATATACATATTGAAAAAAGATTGTTTTTTGAATTGAAGCCTTCCATGGATTGATGTATTTTTAAAAAGGAATAAAAGAAAGTAATAACGACATTTCAAATAATTTATTTCTATTGCTAAAAACATAAAAATAGTACATGCATATTCATAATCATAATGACAGGATAAAAAAATCGTAGAAGAATGAAAGAAAAGGAATCATTTGGTCACGTACTCATCAGAAGCATCTCATGGATTTCCATTTACCGGCTATCGTATAAAGGAAAGATCGCTTGCTTCATAATATTATAATATACTAGCTTACCGCCCGCGGCTACGCCCGCTTCGGCCTTCGTCTAAGACCTAATAAATTATATATTAAAACCTTCCTCTTGACTCTAGTCTCTAGATCTATTAAAAAAAAAACACATAAAATCAATTGCGTAGTTTTAAAGGTTTAAGCATACAAGGGGACACAGGTATAGGCTTTTTCTGTAAAAAGCGACTTTGTTTTATGCTACGTAGTGATTTATTACCTGGTAGGCCGTATCATACAGTTATAATATAAACTATCAAATCTTCAATCAAAATAAATTAATCTATAATAATAATTTATATTGTTTCCCTTTCACATAACGTGTGGTCAAACCAGTTGTTGTTACCGCAATGTGCATTTAATGTCAAGGTGGAGCAAGGCTGTTTGCACTTATACCAATTGTGCTTATACTTAAGTGGTGAATATGATTTCTGATTTCGTCGGACTTATTTGTATGACATTAAAAAAGTGGTTGGTGGCTTTTTTTGTTCAGTGCACATGAATTTAGTTAATTATGGATTTATTTGTACTGTTTTAAATAAATATTTTAATAAAAATCAAATATTAAAATAATGTGTTTATTTAAGTGCTAAGTGCAGTTGCATTGAAACGTCACGTAATGGAGAAAGGCGACGATTTTGGTATCTTTAAATCTTGCCAAAGAAGTTTCACGACTGACACGTGTGCTCGGCCCACACGCTCTTTATTTTTTTGTATATTTGGTTAATTTATGTTATTTTATCCATAAAATATTTATCAATTAAAATTTAGATTTTAGAACATTCACACTGCATTAGCTGATTGATGATTCTTGTTATAAGTAATCCATAATCCACTTAACAAATTTTATTTATTATCTTAAAAATTACATTAATTAATTCCCACTTTACCCAAAACCAGAGTCACCCTACCCATATTAACGACACCAAATTACGGACAAGTTTTTGTGCATTCCTGAACGATCACTGAACGTCATGCAACCGATTTATTTAAGACTATTAATTATTAATAAACATTATCTGTCGGTTTGTTTGTATTTTTTGATTTATCTATACTTACTAACATTATAAAGCTGAAGAGTTTTTTTGTTTGTTTGTTTCCATGTTTGAACGCGTTAATCTCAGGAACTACTGGTCCGATTTGAAAAATTATTTCGGTGTTAGATAGCCCATTTATCGAGGAAGGCTATCATTACGCTAAGACCATCATTAGTGGAGCCACGCGGGTGAAACCGCGAAGCGCAGCTAGTTAAGGATATTTTGTACTATTTGTACTATCGAGTGACTTTTATGAAACTAGGTCAATTAAATTTGATAAAGTTTATAAGTTCGATGATATGTCACATCTGCCAACCGGGAAAATAGATAGGTTGATGTTGAATCTTTCTTTATATTATTTGTATTATTCAGGAATATTCCGGCATCCTGTCTCAACATTACATTACGATTACGTGAAGTTAATGACCATTTATTGAATATTCCAATCTCAAAGATTTATTTATTCATTTAGACATCTTCTAGAAGCACTTTTGAATCGTCATTACATATTTTTTACATTTACCACCGATTCTGAAAGCAGTATCTATGGAGAAGAACCGGCAAGAAACTCCATAGTTGCTCTTTTAAAATCATTTCAATATACAATTTAATTTTAGAAAGAAAGAAAGAAAAACCATTTATTCCAACACACACAACACACATATAAAATAGCATTGTAAATTTAAAATAATATGTAATAGATAACATAAATATATGTGTGGTTGCATGCGCTAAAAAAGGAAGCCACTCAGGATACCAGAGGCATAATACCTCAGCACTGATTTTCAGTGACCCCTTACGACATCCAGATTGTCAGCTGCTTTACTGGATAACAATCCATACTAATAAGATTATAAATGCGAAAGTAACTCTGTTTGTCTGTCTGTCTGTTACTCAATCATGCCTTAACTACTGAACCAATTTGCATGAAATTTGGTATAGAGATATTTTGATACCCGAGAAAGGACATAGGATAGGTTTTATCCCGGAAATCCTACGGGAACGGGTTTTTCTTTGAAAAAGCGGGCGAAGCCGCGGGCGGAAAGCTAGTAATAAATAAGGACAAAGTGATAAATAAATACAATAATACATAATCTACATAATATATCATAATATCATATCATATCATCATGCCATGCCTTTACAAATGTGCATTGGCTCTTTTAATCATTTTCCACCAGGCGACCGCAAGTTTGATAGCTGCAGCATTAAAATTGAAGAAAAAAACTGTTTCGATCATTGACCAATTCCTCACGATGTTCTCTTTGGTGACAATGTGCAGATAAATAAGATAAAAACTGTAATATATGTCGCAATATCAGCACATAAATTATTTGTGTAAATAATTCAAGTAAAAAACCGGCCAAGCGCGAGTCAGACTCGCGCATGAAGGGTTCCGTACTATGGGGACCCTTAATATTTTTTTTTTTTATTTTTAGTATCTGTTGCAAGCAAGCAAGCAACGAAAATACATAATTTGTGAAAATTTCAGCTTTCTAGCTATCACGGATACAACCTGGAGACAGACAGACAGACAACGAAGTCTCAGTAATAGGGTCCCGTTTTACCTTTTCGGTACGGAACCCTAAAAAGGACTTAATCTCTCGTTATTGATTACAACAAGGAAGTCTTGAAGAAACAAAAACTTCTGCCGCCTGCATCTTGATTTATATATTCTGTTGTTATTTCGTGTGCACTAGATTAAACGAGTTATTTATACTTTAAAAGCATTGAGATGGAAATTTTTTGTTTTTATTACTTCGTCTTATTGTACAAATATGTTTGTTGAAACTTTAAATTATGCTAGCTTATTTTTTTATTTTTATCCATTGAATTAATTTCGTCAATTTTAGTAACTTATGCTAACTGTTCTACATAGACGTATGTATGGTTGGGCAGTAATTAGAATCTATACAATATTAATAATGCGAAAGAAACTCTGTCTGTCTGTCTATTACTCAATCACGCCTACTGAACCAATTTGCATGAAATTTGGTATAGAGATATTTTGATACCCGCGAAAGGACATAGGCTACTTTTTACCCCAGGACATAGGATAGGTTTTATCCCGGAAATCCAACGGGAACGGGAACTATGCGGGTTATTCTTTGACTGCGCGGGCGAAGCCGCGGGTGGAAAGCTAGTATCATCATAAAAGAGTTATATGTATATTATATTCGCTAACTAAGCTATAGGTATTTATAAGTTGGGCTTAAACATAGTAAAAACATCATCATGGTAATAAATTAATTTCTACAAGTATTCTCGACCTAGAGCAGATGCTTGGGGTACACCAACCCCCACATACAGTAATAGCTCAAGTATATACACAATTTTAGCAACAATGAGTGAAAACACCGCATTTGACTGACACGCAATCAATTTTGCAAGTATTTGTTATCATCCAATTAATATTGACGAAATGCAGGCATGTTATTAATTAAACGCATCCTATAAATCTGTTTTGAAATAAAAGTCGTAAAATATCATGAATTTTCTTTGTGTATCCGATGTAGATGGATTTACGATGTTTTTTTTTACGTAATGATTGATTTGGATTATTTATATTTATAAATATTGTCATTTTTTCTTTTATTATTAGATAGTTATTACATATTGCAATTAAAAGTTTTGTAAAAATAGTGGATACAGGATATGTTTACGATTTTATGATCGAAGTAAGTTCAAATCCATAATTATTATAGCCTAATGAAATATAATATAACCTAATATTTCTGAATTTAATGACTGTTCTGGCTTGTTACGTAAAAGACAGCGAAAAATATAAGTTTTCAACAAATCAACAAAATAAACATAAGAATGTTATCAAAAATCTAAAATTAACTCATAATGCAACGCAATTGTCGGAAGCAATCATTATTGAAGAGAAAGAATGTACAGGGCCGGATTCGAGCGATTATTTTTATAAACTACTAGCCTCTCATTTCGGCTCTTCCTATTAGCTCAAGTTGTTTGAGTGCAAAAGTGTAGGATGTCGAAAAATAGTTTAGTTGCCCAACTGCGCAAAAAGCAAGCTTATGAACGATTTCCCTGTTAAAAGAACACTTGTTTTCCAAATAGTAGTTTGACTACCTATTTGCTTTTGGAATAAACCTAAATTAATATTGACAAAATAAAGCGTAGAGATTATTTTACTACTAGCTGTGCCCGCGACTTCGTCCGCGTGGAATAGTGACTGCATAGTAGTTACTAATTAACTTAATTATTGAGTAAACACGTACTACCATAAATAATTAAAAGAACTGATAGTAAAATTTATTACCGAACTGTGCTAAAAAATAAAAAAAATAAATGCCTTATTAATTTTCTATGTATTTCTTTTACATTATGTCATATTATTTTTAAGCACCAGGGGGGAGGCGAGCAAATTTCTTCCTTCCTTGTATGGATGTTATTAACAATGTATCGTGCAGCAACTGATCAGCTTAATCGATACTCAGTTCTTATCAAATCCAGCACCAAATCCAAATCAGATCTTTCCTGTCTCACGCCTGTAGTAACTAAACCGTTTAGACCGTGCAATAAAAATTAAATAAAAAAAACCCAACGCAACGAAGAAAAGTGCATAGAAAAAGGAATAAATAATTTCACAAACTTCCCGACGATCTTTAAAAATAAATACCATTTTAAATATTTATAAAAAAAACAAAGTCGTCGGGGCTGCCATGCCAACATTATCATAATATAATATCATATATACCTCTATAAATATTTTTTTTTAGAATGGTACTTAATTTTTAAGATCGTCGGGAAGTTTGAAAAATGATTTATTCCTTTATCTTCGTTGCTTTGGGATTTTTTTTTTTAATTTTTAAATTTTTAAACTTCTGTTTTGTTATTTTCATGTAATATTTTCAAGTGAGCGAGACCGAACTATCAAATATACCTCCATATTACATTCCTACATCATATTGATTTGGGCCGTAACCGTGCCCAAATTGTAATGGACCACAGTGGCAAAAGAAGTGGTAGATTTAGGAAAAAAAAATTCCAAGGGCCAGGCCTATGTGGCTTTGAGTAGAGTTCAAAATTTCCAGGGTGTGGCTATCCTCTCGCTCCCATATCTCCTCTTCTTTCACAGATTTTTAACCCTTTCCTTTCCACCCCTAGTAAATGGCAGAACCGATTTTGATGTAAACCATATCTATACGTAATTGTACCTATATGTACATTGTACACGTCATATTATCCTGTCGTTTGATGCTCCATTTGGTTTATTTATACCCACTGTCGCCCCTAAAGTGCCCTAAATGTAATAAACGGATGAACCGATTTCGATAAAATATGACTAATTGTAATTCACACTTTGCCCTTTCATATGCCCCGCTTGAGTATATTATTTGACCACATTCGATTATTGTTCATTTCCACTTTTACCGCTGTAATCTAATAAATGGATTAACCGAATTGGATAAAAATATAACTAACTGTACTTCACTCGTTATGCACTTTCATATTTGACAATATTCGTTTTTTTCATTCCCACTTTTATCCATATATAGGTATAATAAATGGATGAACCGATTTTGATTAAATATGTCTAATTATACTTAACACGTCATGCCCTTTCATTTGATATGTCACTTGAGTATATTTGACAAAATTCATTTTTTTATTACCACTTTTATACCTATATCAAATAAATGGATGAACCGATTTTGATAAAATTTGACTTATTGTTACTTTCATTTGGTCGTTCACTTTCATTTCACTTTTATTTTTTACCCCTATATACCTAGATATAATAAATGGATGAACCTATTTTGATAAGTACACTTTATATAAGAACCAGCGTCTGAAAATATGCTGCCTAACAAAAAAAACCTTACCTGTTAGCGAGCTACGGTAGCACAAACATGTATTATACACATATAGTTGTCAAACACTCATCACCCATCTTTTTGCGTCGGGAGTTAAAAATATAATACGACAATCGACATAATTTAAAGGACATTTTATGTATAAAATTTACCTAGAAAAAACATAATTCTAATTTGACCCCTTCCCCCCTACTACTTCAGCTTACCCCTCTCCCCCCCACCCTTGGGGACTTTCGATATGATCACCTGGACATTTATAGGAATAACTGTAACAGATAACTTATATCGTACACTGTACAGTGTACAATAAATAGAATGCCTTAGCAAATGTTCGCCGTGAATACTTAAATGGTCATAACTTTTTTGTTTACGAACCGATTGACATGAAATAAACACTAAATGTTAAATGAAGATTACTCCAATATATTAGTGAAAACCGCATCTAAATCGGATAAGCCGTTTCTGAGATTAGCGTGCACGAACATACAGACAAACAGACAAACAGACAAAAATTTTTTTAACTACAGTTTTGGGTTTGGGATCGATTTAGTAATAACACCTGCTAATTTTTTTTCCATATTTTCATTGTACAGACACCGCTTTTCTAGAATTTTATTATATGTATTGATTTATGATTAGATGAGATGGTTATTATTTGAAAAACTACGCTTGCAATAAAAGTTATTTGCATGTTTTAAAAACGCGTAGAACTAACTGAACAAAAAAAAATTGAGACAGGGAAACATGCGCATGCCGCACGGCTTACAACTATAACAAGTGTCGTTACAACTATTCGTCTTAATTTTTCCGTCTTAAACTATCGCAGCGCGCGATAAGGAATTTCGTTCCAATAAAACTTATGGTCCTACCACAAAACAATTTAAAAACAGTCTAACTTTAAACAAGGGATCTGTCACTTTAATTGTTGCCTATGTGAAGAGAGAAGAGACAAAGAGAACCCGCGCTTAAAGTTAAACCCTGTCTAAAGTTTTTTTTGTGGTAAGATAGATATAGTCTAGCTTTCAGCTTTTTTTAATTTGAATGCAATACGGGCCTGTACAACAAATAATTCAGTATAAGCGTATGCTAAGCAATGTTAATTGTATTCTAATGAGTGACACACGGACAGATTGTAATGTCACTTGTCTTGTATATATTGTAATTAAAGTTTAAGGTGAATGTTTGATGGGATTTTTTTGTTTTGAATTCTTTTAGTGTATATATATATATAGTGTATATATATATATGAAGTATATATATAGTGTATATATATATATATGAAGATTTGATTTTATTAATAGCAGTGGTAGAAAAAATAATATTTATGAAAGCTTTTTTAAAAGTTTACATGCAGACAAAAAAATATAGTTTAAATTTTACAAATGGCCTTCTTAAAATTTCGCATTTTCTGGAAGAGATCGCATTTTACCTTTTATTATGCATTGTTTGTATTTATATTATTTTGTATATCACTAGTTACATAGTATAAAACAAAGTCGTTTTCTCTGTCCCTATGTCCCTATATTGTATGCTTAAATCTTAAATACTACGCAGCGGATTTTGTTGCTTTTTTTAATAGATAGACAGAGTAATTCAAGAGGAAGGTTTTAGTAATTATTAGTACATAATTTATTTGGTTTTAACAAAGCGGGCGAAGCCGCGGGCGGAAAGCTAGTTAATTATAATTTTTCGATAGGAACTCAAGTTATTTGTGAAATGTTAATAATTAATATCGACTCAGAAATTTAACCATATCTGTTACTTTAACAAATAAAACAGGACCAAAAAAACAACAATAAATATGCAATTTCAGTTTATTTCAAAATTAAACTGTTACACATCACGAAAACGGCTGAACTCAAGGTGATGGGATTTCTTCACGCGGATGGCAGTTGGGGCATTGGCCCATAGCAACCGCGACTACCGTCATGATGACTACCATGGCTACCTGAACGTGAAAAAAATATTTATTAATAAAGTATATTTTCCTTTGTAGTATTTTGTTATTAATTCAGTTACAGAATATCCATACTTAATATTATAAATGCGAAAGTAACTCTGTCTGTCTGTTACTCAATCACGGCTTAACAGTGAACCAATTTGCATGAAATTTGGTATAGAGATAATATTTTGATACCCGAGAAAGGACATAAAATAGGTTTTATCCCGGAATATTTAAAAGGCAGAAAGCTAGTCATATTATTTATTATGTTATGTCTTTTATGTCTTCGCTAACGTTTGAAATGAAAATCTAAATCAATCTTGAATCCAACTGAATCTAAAATTGCAATTAAAACTTACTCCTCATAAAAAAGTTTAGAACCAAATACATGGCCAGAACAAATATAAGCATGAGGAACATAGAGATTTTGTTAGAGATATTTTGTAGAGATATTTCATACTGGAATTCTAACGGGAACGGGAACGCGGGCGGAAAGCTAGTACTTGAATAAAAATATGTAAATGTATTTGTGTTGGAACAGATCATTATAAAAGTCACTAGAATAATAATAATATGTAGCTTATTATCAATATTGTATATACACTTTATTTTTGAAGTTAACTTCTTTTGGCGCGATGGAGAAAAATGATGAGAGTGAATTTTTACGATGCGCGCGCACACCGACACCTAAATTTAACAGCATGAAGTTAGTTCTAGGTGGTATGACAAATTGATAACTATGTTCAAGTTGTTTAGTCTAGTATTTTTTTCCATATGCCAAAGAAGTATAACTTCTAACGCGTGTACATATGTACACACTCTTTTTTTTAAATATTATGTAGTTATAATAGAAATAAAAGAAATATAGATGTAGAGACTAGAGCCATTGTTCCTTTTCGAGTAGGTATGTGTAAATGTTATTGTCAAAAGTCGCTTTCTCTGTCCCTATGTCCCTATGTTTGCTTAAATCGTTAAAACTACGCAACGGATTTTGATGCGGTTTTTTTTAATAGATAAGAGAGTAGATAGAGAGAGATTCATAGAGTGATTCAAGAGGAAAGGTAGGAAGGGTAGGTTTAAAATTTGTTATGTTTTAGAGTTATTTTTTTTTGGCAGAGAGCTAGTAAGTAGGTAGTAACTACTAAAAAAGCGATCTTCTACATAACTAATTAAAAATAACGACTCACCACAAAAATGTTTTTCATTGTTGTTTATTTTTCTTCGTTCAAAGAGAAATATAATTTTGTTCTGATCCAAACGTCTTTTTATACTATAATTATAAACCGTATTGAATCAAGCGTAGAATTAACAAGTAATAAAAATAAATGAATGCCAATAATAAGTGTCGATGTTAATTTTATTTTTCATACGATTTTCCAAGGCTTGTTATTGTAATGACTTAATTAGATATTAGTTTATTAATGCATAGACTTATTTCTAGTGCAATGAAAATTAAAAAATTTGGTTCTCGACGATTAAAATTTGTTATTTTCAACTCGGTTAATCCATACTATAATATTATAAATGCGAAAGTAACTCTGTCTGTCTGTCTGTTACTTAGCCACGCCTAAACTACTGAACCAATTTTCGTTAAATTTGGCATGGAAATACCTATGTAACCCGAGAAAGGACATAGGCTACTTTTTATCCCGGGAAAATGACGCAATCCCGGAAATCCTACGGGAACGGGAACTATGCGGGTTTTTCTTTGACTGCGCGGGCGATGCCGCGGGCGGAAACCTAGTATATAATATTTTGATTGGTAATACGATTCGTCTGTACAGAAAGCTTCGAATCAAAACAAATATGAAATTAAACCTATCTAATTTTACTAGGAAATGTAGGAATAGTGTCTTTTTTTTGTTTGTTTGAACGCGCTAATCTTGGGAACTACTGGTCCGATTTGAAAAATTATTTTGGTGTTAGATAGCTCATATTTTATCGAGGAAGGATATAGAGTATAATATCATCACGCTACGACTAACAGGAGTGGAGCCACGGGGGTGAAACCGCGCGGAGCAGCTAGTTATTAATAAGTAGGTACCTATGCAATTTTATATTCTTTCAGACATGGATTATATTTTATAAAAGGTCAAAAAGAAAAAGACAAGGCGTTACGTATAACATAACTTTTCTTGGTACAGATGAACTCGCAAACTACTGAACCGATTTCAAAAATATTTGCACAAGTAAAAAGCTACATTTTTTTACGTTTTATAATAATAATATATTATGGTCTCCAAGCAAGAGTTCGCGGGTTCCATTCCCAGTTCCCACCCAGGTCACATAAATTTGTGTTATGAACATAGATGTTTGCTCTTTGTCTGGGTGTTCATTATCTATATAAGTATTTATTTAAAATTATATATGTATGTTTATCAGCCATCTGGTTTCCATAACACAAGCGAAAGCTTATTATGGGATCAGATCGTGCCGTGTGTGAAAATTGTCCTGAAATATTTATTTTATTATTTATATAGAATATCATAATATTTATAGATGAAAATCTATGTCATAAAAAATGAATCAATGTAAAGGCAGAGCATAGTTTAGATTAGATAGGCTTCATACCGATTATTTTTATAGGTATGTTCAGGTAATCATTTTCTATATTATAAAATATAATGTATTTATATTTTATATCTAAAACTATTTTCTGTTTCAATATTGTACTAAGTAAACACATCTTGTAGTGTAAACAGACATACATAGGTACTTAATTATTAGGCCATATTTAAATATATAATTACGTTGGCGCCATTTTTTATGTATTGTTTATTTTTTTTTATAATTGCTCTATTATTGTTTATGGAATATAGATTAATGTTCTGTATTTTCTTTATAAAATCGTAAACTAAAGCATTTGATCATTTGATAATCTTCAGAAAAGTGTGTAAGAGCCCACGAAGGTTTCTGAGTTTTTACGACCAATTCGTGCAGGTACCACAAGTAAAGCCGGGGTGCATAGCTAGTTTATAATAAAAAAATGAATCGTAAAATGTGTTGGTAAGCGCATAACTCGAGAAAAACTGAACCGATTTCGTTATTTTTTTTATAATATTCCTTGAAATACGAGGTTGATTCATATGGTGGACGTAAACATGTACCACGGGCGAAGCCGGGGCGGACCGCTAGTTACTAATAAAATCATTAATTATAGGAATAATAGTGTACCCTAAATGAGTATTTTCTCAACAAATGAGCCATATTGTAACGTAATTGGCCGTAAACCGTGCAAATCACTGATGATAAAGTATTTTAAATTTTTCAACGACAATTTTGCACGTGCATTTAAAAATAAACGATTGGTGGTTATTAGAAATAATAGATTTAGAATCACGTCAAGTTATTTGCGTTGTTAAAGATATGACTAAAATTGGTAATTTTATAAATTATTTTATCACTTATCCAAGACTTATCCTATGAGAGAAGTTCAGATTAGACAGACGACGCCGTGGGATCAGATAGTTAAACTCTACTAATATTATAAATGCGAAAGTTTGTGAGGATGGATGGATGATGGATGTATGCTCCATATGGGCATAGTCCTTATGGATGGGACGATTTTAGTATAATTTTTAATGACAGAGTTGAGATTATTTGTTTACTAGCTGTACCCCGTGGTTTTACCCGTATTGGTCCGCTCCTGTTGGTCTTAGTGTGATGATATTATAATATTATACCTAGCCTATAGCCTTCCTCGATCAATGAGCTATCTAACGCCGAAAGAATTTTTCAAATCAGACCAGTAGTTCTTGAGATTAGCGCGTCTTCGCAGTGGCAAACTGCACATAGTCTCGCATAGTTACCGTTCCCGTGAGATTTCCGGGATAAAACCTATACTATGTGTTAATCCAAGTTACTCTCTAATGTGTGCTAAATTTCATTATAATCGGTTCAGTAGTTTATGCGTGGAAACCATACATACATACAAACCTTTCCTCTTTATAATATTAGTACATATAGATATCATTGGGTTATAAATCACTTGGATCACGCACCAAAAGAAGCAAAGAAACAATGAAAAATAGTTGCAAAAAAGTAATAAAACATTTCTGTTAAAAGCAGACAAAGTTGAGTGAATCAACTAGTTGTATGAATAATTTTAATATAGGTACTTCATTACGATTTTATCAATATCCATAACGTATATTATGGAATGCGCAATTTCTCTTTAATTACATCAAGTAATTAACTGTGAAATATTTATTTCTAATGAGATGTTATTCTAGATTAAGCTTTATGTTACTAGCTGTGGCCCGCGGTTTTACCCGCATTGCTCCGTTCCTGTTGGTCTTAGCGTGATGATATATTATTGTAAATAATCTTATTCGAAAATAAGTCTGTAAATGCATTTGGTTTTTTAATAAAATTTGTTGTGTAAATAAACGAATTTACTTGTACTACTTCGTTTTATTAATTATTACCTTTGTGTATGTCATACCATCATCGACCAGTGAACTTTTTGAAAGAGAATTTTACTGCCTAACAAAAAAAAACACGCATTAAATTCGGATAACGCGTTTGCGTGCTACAGTGTCACAGACACACACAAAGACACGCTATTTTTGCGTCGGGGGTTAACAGATATCTTTGTCCCACAGAAATAAGTAACTAGAAGGTTTAAATAAAACAACCAAAAATTCTCAGTGCACATATATTTGTTACAATTACAATAATTTATATAATAATATACTTAAAACTATTAAAGCTGGCGCAGATTTTGTTGGGTTTCACCGCATGACACTAAATTCTTCTATTCAAGTATTTTACATCAAATATATGCTAAAGCCGGCTATTCATGTACCGGCAATAGGGGCAATATTGGAATTGTACCCTATAGGCTTAATTGTGATGTGTATAGGCAAGCAATACATGGTGAAAATCCATGGAGGTTTGTCGCGTAAGAACCACAGTACAGTTCTTTGGCATATTATGATATATTATGTAGTTAGATATAAGTTACATATTATGTAAAATTAAATTGTAATATTGACATGATTTTAAAAGAGCAACTATGGAGTTTGTTGCCGGTTCTTCTCCATAGATACTGCTTTCCGAATCGGTAGTAAATATTAAAAATATGTAATGACGATTCAAAAGTGCTTCTAAAAGAAGTCTTATTGATTATATAAATGTTTGAGTTTTGAGTCAAGCAGGGGCAATGTAGAGAAACAGCTGAAATTGCTCCCACCACCGTGGAATCGAGATTGTTCCAATATTGCCCCTGCTGCAGATACCTACGTGAGTAGCCGGCTTATGATTTGTTGGTTAAAACTCTGATATCGTATATTAATTTAATAAATATTTTTAATTTAATATATAAAAAACTTATACAAATCCGATCATTAGGATACAGTAAACTATAAACCTAATGTCTCTTTAAATTTTTTATAAATTTACAGAAAATCTCTTTGGTTGGCGTATTTTTTTTTTTTGGATCGGGTTTTGTTACCTAAAATATTAATTTATGTATGTGCGGAGAAGAATTCTTTGTTGGTAATCGAACTATCAGATTTCATATTATGCATAAAATAAACTCAAAATCTCATCACTACCAGCTTAGCGCTTTAACCAACAAACCGAATCTAGAATACACATAAATAACAACCACACAGAACACTTATATATTTTGAACATTTATTAAACAACGCGTTTGTGATTCGAAAACATTTTTCGATGTTTTGTAAACATTAAAATATCATTTACAAGCTGTGCACGATTATTTGTATAAAAAATGGCGTTTTTTGTTCTTCAATAATAAAATTAAATTAAAAATAATTAAAATTAGAAATTCACATAAAAATGGATGAATGGATTTTGGTGAATTTTGCAATTTTGGCACATACAATACAGTATTTTATTTAGTAGGAAAAAACACATTTCAGGTTTATTTTAACTGTAAACTAACTTATAAATTAAAGAAATAAAACAAACAATAATTTTTATATTAAAAAAAAATAAATAAATGGTAACCTACATCCCAATTCAATTCAGGTAAAGTCTATTATTTTTATTCCATAATACATTAAATTATTTTCAATAAATAATTTATTTTTAAAAAATGAGGGTAGACACAAAAAACGCCATTTCTTGATAATCTCTCGTCGAGTGCAGACGTGTCACAGCGAATTGGAAACTAGATAACAAGCAACGTAGAATATCAATTAATTTAATAATATTAAAATTATATTAAATACAAAACTTAACAGTAAACCCGTGTATGTTATTATAAATAAAATAATTATTAAATAAAATTATTGTTCAGATAAATAGAACAAAAAATATATCATTCCTTAAAAAAATTGTATTTAAAATTCATTACCTACAAAATAAATTATAAATATTTTATTTTAATGAATTTACATAAGAAAAATATACAAGAAAGATAATAAAAAGTAATTAGTAATTATATACTTGTCTATGGCAATATTATTTTTTGTAGTATTTATCTGAACATTAAATTGTATAACCTATTCACATATTAACGTAAATAACAACAAACTTAGCTAAATATTTTATAAAACATTAACTTTTCTCGATGCAGTGATTTTTCTAGCAAGAATAAAAAAATCCCTTTCTCAACATATAAATAAATAAATAAAAGATTTTTAGTTTGAACAATCTTACCTTAAATTTAAAACTATTTTTTTTAATCTTATAAAATGAGGGTACTTTTCTATTACATATATAAAATAGTTCAATACTTATTTCTAAAAACGAAAATCTTAATAAAACATAAAAAATCACTGCACCGAAAAAGAACACAAAAAATAACAAAAAATATTAAAAAAATAACGTAAATATGTACACTATTCTGAGTTGGCTACTACCGAGAATGGCCGGCATTATGCAAAATTTTATTAATTCGGATACACTATATAAACATTTCAAAAGTCTACAGGGACGTTTATATAATTGGCACATTATATACAAAAAGCTTGAAAATAACTAAGTTATATACAGGGTGTCCCACTGTTGTTATACTAAGCTCAATGGAGGTTATAGTTTTGCATACGCTGAGTACGTAAAAATACTTATAAAATTCCAGACGCATTTTTTTTTCAAATAGATGAATTCTTAAAACTCAATGTGTACACCCATAACAAGCAACCCGCCCAACTTTGCCACCAGCACGTGAGCTATCGTTTAAGATTATGTTTTCATAGACAAAATGCTCACATTAGAGAAGCGGTATATGTATGCCGGCTGCGTGAAGCTAGAGAAGAAAACATGGATTTTCAAGAAAAATTTAGCAAACAATTTTTGACGTAATTTTGTTGTTTAAGTATTTTTTACATGATCAGTGAAAGCAAGACAACAAGATCCTTCGCGCTTAGTATACCAATAGTGGGACATCCTGTATATGTATATGTAACAATTTAACTTATACAAGTTTTTCATAAAATACGATACGATTAATATGAAATAGGTGTGTTTTTTAGCTCTTAAGTAGTTTTTCTTTTCAAATAGTGATGACTTTGAAAGTTTTAAGAAATATAAAACTAAATAAACCATCAAAATGAAAATTTAATTTAGCTATGTATAGTACCTAGCTCAACGATATATTTTTTATGAAAAAAATGTCACAAAAAATTAAAAAAATACATCGTATTTTATGAAAAACTTTAATATGGGAACCATTATATGGGATTATAAGGTTATAACTACAAAAAAAAAAAAACATTATTTTAATATTTAGCAAAATGGACGTCTACATATTTTGGTACAATTCTTCAAGCAAGAGTATAAGCTTAATATCATATAATATTATAATTTAATGACGGTAGTTTCATATTTCACTAAAATTTTTCAAATATTACAACTACCCTCACAAAAAGCGAAAAATGTTTGAAAACAACTTCCAAATATAAATGCGAGAAGCAGTGTACGTTAAAATTACGTTAGAAAAGTCTAATCAGTTGTGGATCAGCAGTTTTTAATTAAAAGAAATATATATCCCTTAGGCTTATAACATTTATTCTAAACATTTGGACATAAACAACATTGAGACATATATGCGTCTCTTTTTTACACATAACGATATTATAAGTAAACAAGTGATAACTGCGTTAAAAAAAACCGACTTCAAACTTGCACTTGCAACATTGACAAATACAGACAAAAATGCTCATAAAATAAAAACTACTGGGCCTATCCGAATAAAATCTTTATGGGACCAATTCGACACCATCCCGCATCGAACAAAAAAAGAATCGCGTAAATCGGTTCAGAAACCTCTGAGTAATCGGTGTACATACATAAAAAAAACATACCGGCCGAATTGATAACCTCCTCCTTTTTTGAAGTCGGTTAAAAAGGTAAAGATAGCTTATTACCGCACTACGAGTTGAAATGTGGCCAATTAGCCACATTGTACAAGTTGTTGTTTCTTTCGCTTATCATCATTAGCCCTTATATTATGGTATATTAGCTTCACCTGTATGTTTGTATGTAACCGACACCTTTAGACTCGATTTTGACTTTAAACGGACAGATTTAATTCAAACTTTGCACACTTATCAAGTGTCGGTCAATAATTTCATGATTATAAGCGTGTTTTTAGGGTGTACCCAAAGTGTTAAATGGGACCCTATTACTGAGACTTCGTTGTCTGTATGTCTGTCTCTAGGCTGTATCTCATAAACCGTGATAGCTTGAAAGCTGAAATTCACAAAATATGATGTATTTCCATTGCCGTTACAACAAATACTAAAAATTAACAAAAGTAAAATATTAAGGGATCCCTTAGTACGGAACACTTCGTGCTCGGGTCCGACTCGCACTTGGCCGTGTTTTTTTGATTTTTACTTATAATATCATTAATTACGGAATGAGTGAGCAGGACGGCTAGCATTGTGTGAACAGCTTGAAAAAACCTCGGCCTTTTTCGGGCGCTGGCCCCATTAGCATAGGAACTTGGTTCTTGTGTGTGATCGTTATCTGAAATATATAAAAATCTTTTAAAAACTTACACATAGCATAATTTTTTACATACCTTCTATATGTACATCTATTTATATAAAACTCAAAGGTGACTGATATAGTGATCTATCAACGCACAGCCCAAACCACTGGACGTATCGGGCTGAAATTTGGCATGCAGGTAGATGTTAGGACGTAGGCATCCGCTAAGAAAAGATTTCCCGAAATTCTTGCGGGAACGGGGAAAAACGGGGATGCACGTACAAAGCCGTGGGCGGAAGCTAGTTATTTATAAAACATAAATTCTTAAGTCGATAAATTAATGAAAATTGTATTCGATTTTCAATACTAAACATGTTGGGGTAAGATCTATTAATTACTAGTTTTGGCCCACGGCTTCGCCTACGTTTTTAAAGAAAATCCCGCATAGTTCCCGTTCCCGTGGGATTTCCTCAATAAAACCTATCCTATGTGTCAATCCATGTAACCCTCTATATGTGTGCTAAATTTCATTGTAATCGGTTCAGTAGTATTTACGTGAAAAAGTAATTAACATCCTCCTCATATACAACCATCCTCACAAACTTTCGCATTTATAATATTAGTTTTAACCGAACCATCTTCTCACCAACCTGCAAAATCAAATCAAATCAAAATCAAATCAATTTGACGATAATGACAAATATGTGTGTTACTAAAAGTTTATATTGTGTAAAATCTCATGCTCTGTTGTATTTGTGTTATGTTGACAAAAAAATATGTGCGTGTACTAGTACACACGTAAGAAGTGAAACTTCTTTATGACCTTATTTTTCAAAAAATAATTTACTATATGCAACTTTACAGAAATACGTCGAATCACGCGTCGGATAAGAAAAAGATGGCGCGTAACGGAAAAATGTCACGCGTAACGAAAAAATGTTACACTAAATTTTTTTCCAACCCCGATAAAGAAGTTTCACTTCAATAAACGTTTATTTATTTAAATCAAATCAACTAACCTTGCAAGGTGTCTGCATCCACGGTTCGCCATCTATCTGCATAGGAAATGTTCGTTTAGTTGTTATTGTCACTGAACTGCATTGCGCTAAACGACGCCCTGATGCTCGGAGACCTAAAATTATTGGAAATTATTTTATCCTTGTAAATCTATATGATATATTATGTAGTTAGATATAAGCATGGACGAATATATATATATATATATAAGCTACAGATTATGTAATATTGACATGATGTTAAAAGAGCAACTATGGAGTTTCTTGCCGATTCTTCTCCATAGATACTGCTTTCCGAATCGGTGGTAAATGTTAAAAATACTTATGTAATGACGATTCGAAAGTGCTATTAAAAGTAGTCTAATTGAATAAATAAATGTTTGAGTTTGAGTTTATACTAATATTATAAAGCTGAAGAGTTTGTTTGAACGCGCTAAACTCAGGAACTACTGGTCCGATTTGAAAAGTTCTTTCGGTGTTAGATAGCCCATTTATCGAGGAAGGCTAGGCTATATATCATCATAAGACCAACAGGAGCGGAGCCACGCGGGTAAAACCGCGCGGCACAGCTAGTCGTAAATATTCCTTCATTTAAATTCTCTAAACTCAATGTTTTTTCTTAGCTGAAGTGGTGTATCATTAAAATCCTTACCAGTTCTAACTTGTCCCATGTGTAAACAATTCTCCAGACCAATAACTTCGATTAATTTGTCACCGATATCTGAAAAAAATAATAGAAAAGTAATAAAAATAGTCAATTGAAGATATAGTATGATAAACAGTTATTTATCCTAGTGTCATTGTGTTTTACTGTTACTTTTTTTAGCTTTTGTGTATGTTTTTGTGTCTGTTAATAAATGTATGGATATATCTATGAGTTTAGTGCGTATTATGTTGCTTTCAGTGCAAGTTAAGTGTGTGTAGTGTCACTATGGTGTTATTATGTGTATAGTGTCTTACCCTGCTGTTTATCCAAATTAGAATAGATTTGTTTAACAAAATAGAATTATGTTGTGTATATAATTTCAGGCGTAGTGTGATGTAAGTTTAGTGTCACTATAGTCACTATAGTGACACTAAATATATAGAGTGAGTGTATAGTAGGAATAGTGCGTTACTATGTTGCTTTTAATGCAAGTTAAGTGTGTGTAGTGCCACTATAGTGTGAGTTTATTATGACTTTAGAGCGTTACCCTAATGCTTTTAGTGCAAGTTAAGAGTGTGTTGTGCCACTATAGTGTGAGTTTATTAGTGCGTTACTCTAATGCCTTTAGTGCAAGTTAAGAGTGTGTTGTGCCACTATAGTGCGAGTGTAAAATAGGAATAGTGTCTTACTCTGTTACTTTTAGAGCAAGTAAAGTGTGTGAAGTGCTTATATGTGTGCTTATATTGTGAGTGTATTATATTTATAATTGTATAGCGTCTATGTGTATAGTGTAGTGTCTTACCCTGCTGTTTATCCGGTAAATGCGGTCTAGGCCCAGCTCCCCACAAATTAGAACCACCATGTGCATACGGTATGTTCAAAAGTGCTACACCCTGTAGGGCACCACCACGACGTAGTGGTAGGGCTGTACCGTCACACTGTTGAAATAATCATTTATTTCAGTATACAGAAACACAGAAATAATAAATTTAAAAATTAATAAATGATAAATAGATACGAAGTACGAGCAGATAGCAAAACTCATTATAAAACGTTCGAAACAGCTCACTCACACAAACATAAAATATGGTTCGACTTGCATGAAATAAAGAAAATATATGATACTAGCGGTCCGCCCCGGCTTCGCCCGTGGTACATATTTCGCAATAAAAGGTAGCCTTTGTTCTTTCTCAGGGTCTAAAGATTGTCTGTGCCAAATTTCATCAAAATCGGTCCAGTAGTTTATGGGTGAAAACCATACATACATACATACAAACCTTTCCTCTTTATAATATTATAGTTCAGGATACATCGCCCATTTTTGCAAGTGACTACTATCAAGCTGATTTTCCGTTTGTAGCTTTATTTTGATGAGACACCGAATAATTTCGTGTACGAAACTCTCGATTGTGGTAGCTAACAGAGATAACAAGGATAAAATTTTTGATTTGATGGTTCTCAAATATTTATTACGCAATTTGTAGGACAATATGTCTGTTGAATTATATAAACATTAACTATTAGTATAGATGTTTAAAATAGATGGTATATTGATTTGTTTATAATTTGGTAATATTTAATTTATCAAAATATGTATATAAAGCGAACTGCTCTGACGTCGCGAACTAAATTATTCCATTTTTTTTTCAAACATTTTTTTTTTCCAAACTAAAAACTACTTTTACCCTACTAAAAGCTACTTTTTCCCTAAAATCTCACCACAATATCGATATTTTCATGTAAATTCTTGCAGCTGGCAGCGAACTGTTCCGACGTCGCGAACTCGAAGTACCAAAGCTTGTTCTTCATTCGCGAACTGAATTTATCAGGATTTCTTTCTCGTTCTGTATGGAATTTTACGCATATTGCTGCGTCCTGGAATATTTTTAATTATTAAATAAAAAAAATCTTATAAACTTATATTTTAAAGCAAAAAATGCATATTCTTTTTTTAAGGTTTTCTGGCATTTTTTCAAAAAAAAATAATGTAATGGAATTTGGAAAAATATTGACTTATGCCAAGCTATGTGCTAATTTTAGATCTATAAATAAGATCTTCTGAAGATCAATTAAGACATAACGACAAACAAAAATGAACCTTATGAACTATGTCACTAAGAGTTTGAATCAAAATTCTGAAATACGACTTCATGTTCTAGATAAATATTGTAATAAATATTATAAGCTTTTAAATAAAAAATGTTGTATGGTTTTATGAAACCACGGTAAAAGTGAAACTTTTCGTATTTGTACGATAATTATCGTACGTATCGTGCGTCACGCGACATGCGCTACACAGACCAAAAAGTTTGAGACGATGCAATAAAAGTTTCACTTTAAAATGGCTGATTAACAGGCCTATATAATTTTAAATAAATAACAGACATCGAGCAAACATCTATGTTCATAACACAAATATTTGCCCCGGGTGGGAATCGAACCCACGACCTCTGGCTTGGAAGGCAGGGTCACTACCAACCAAGCCAACCGGTCAGTCAATATACTATCGGAATATCCAAAGTAAGGAGTTTTCACTTTCTTTGCGAAATCACAGGAATATTTTTATTTCGTTCAATACTTACCACACCAATAGAAAAATAATTATTGATGATATTGTATGGAACAGATGTCGGATGTGGAGCGGAGTCGGGCATCTGTACTAGTTCACACTAAAATAAAATAATAAAAATATGTATTAAAATTACCTTTTATTATAGGACAGTTATATAATAATTATCATCATATAAAAAGAGCGGGTGTGCCGAGCACATTTGTCAGAAGTGAAACTTCTTTAGCAAGATTCATAGATACCAAAATCGTCGCCTTACTACATGACGTGACGGTATTTTCATGACCTTGACATGTTAATCTCAACGTTTTACTGCAAAAACTAAAAAAATATATAGTTAGTTTAAACTCATGAAATTATCGTGACGATTTTGGTATCTCTGAATCTTGCCAAAAAAGTTTCACTTCTGACGCCCTTCTTTTAACTACCTACATAATATTATTACTTTTACATATAAATGCTATAAATTCATCTAAAAACACAGGTGAAGCCGCGGTATAAGTTAGTAATACATACATCATGAGTGATATTCTCAATGTCAATCTGCCATCTGTCCATCATAATAGTACTGGCTTTGGCTATTTTGTCCAATATTTTGTGTATTGATTCACCTTCATATCTGGAATTGAAACAATCCATACTAATATTATAAATGCGAAAGTAACTCTGTTTGTCTGTCTGTCAACTCAATCACGCCTTTACTACTGAACCCATTTGCATGAAATTTGGTATAGAGATATTTTGATACCCGAGAAAGGACATTGGATAGGTTTTATCCCGGAAATCCCACGGGAACGGGAACTATGCGGGTTTTTCTTTGACTGCGCGGGCGATGCCGCGGGTGGAAAGCTAGTGATACATAAAAATAAAAATTTGTTATTAATAACACACTCACATGTCAGTCTTGTCAGTAGCAAAAGGGACCGGGCGGTATCAAAAAAAAGATATTTTAAATAAAATATAAATATATTATTTTTTATGCAGCTATAAAATACTACTTAATACTACTACAGAATAAATAAATAACTTTGACTGGCCGGTTGGCTCGGTTGGTAGTGGCATTAGAACAATTTAACAATTTATTTAAACTACATGAACTTGCTAATGTATAAATAAATAACTTTGACTGACCGGTTGACTTGGTTGGTAGTGACCCTACCTTCCAAGCCAGAGGTCGTGGGTTCGATTCCCACCCGGGGCAAATATTTTTGTGATGAACATAGATGTTTGCTCTGTGTCTGGGTGTTAATTATCTATATAAGTATTTATTTCAAATTATATATATATGTATGTTTATCAGCCATCTTGGTTTCCATAACGCAAGCGAAAGCTTAGTATGGGATCAGATCGTGCCGTGTGTGAAAATTGTCCTGAAATATTTATTTATTTATAAATATATCTCACCCTCCACCCCATCTCAAACACCTGGCCAGATCATTCCCAGTGCCAAGCGGTATCACACCCACCGCCGGCTGCGTTTCCATTTGGATTTTATCTGAAAATTTTATAAGAATGGTAAAAAGTCCTGTAAAAAGTCAACGTTTATGGAGAAATTAACAAAATCACCTATTTGTATCCTTGAACCCTGCATCGGATATCAATATACGTAAGTCAGAATATGTGGTAGTTTAAAAACTTCGCTTTTTTAACCTTTGTGAAAGTTTACTTAAATAGTCACCCCAAAAGTGACTCACATTTTTTTTTAAATTGATATGGCTAGAGGAAACTAATCAACACCAAATTTTAAAAAACTAAACAGCGAAAGAAGGTCATAAAATTGTTATACACGTGATAAGGAACTTCGTTCCATCAAAATAGTTCACAAGTCGATAGTTCGTAATAGATCTTAATTAGGTTGAAATAATTTGTTGAGAGAAAAACAGCTGTACCACATAATATTAATACACATAAAAGAATAGTTAAAAAAACTTACCCATAGTCTCAAGCACCCAGCCGACGGTACCATCACCACCGCAGCAAATCACACGGTAACTCTTCACGTCTTTGAACATTTGGAGACCTGTCAAAATAAATAGATAATCTTAATATACAGGGTTACAGGTAAAGTCGATGTAGATCCGTTAAGGGCATGTAGTACACATCATTTCTGAATGATTTCACTATGTAACCTCCCATCCTAAACTTAACCGTTTTCGAGATATTCGAGTTTTAATTTTTTTTATGAAAATGCCCAATTTTTCGGCTATTCAATTGAATATTTTGAATTTTTATGACTCTTATGATTATTTTTTTGGTTTTTTACATGAAGAATGACATGCTTAATTACCTTACCTGACTAAAATTGCACGTAAGTTAACTAAATAGGTCATTGTAGACGATCGAAACTTATGAAAATAAGTACAAATTATAAAAATATATTTTTCTTTTCTGGATATCTCAAAAAATTATTATGGCACTTGCTCTGCAAATGTGCTTAAAAACATCTACATTTTATCAGCTATCCAACGAGGTATAACACTCTAGGGTATTTATTAACCTCAAAGGTGAAACTTAGTTTCTAAGGCTACATGGCAGTCAGAATAAATAGCCCTTATTTAATCTTATTAATTTGACTTAAGTTCAGCATCATCATTTCAGCCTACTGGCTTTCACTATTGAACATAGGCCTCCCTCGGCTAGGTACAACCTTCATTCATCCATCGATATCCCGCTATCCTGACCTAGGAGATCATTCAGTTTTATAGCATTTTTTTTGTTCACATCGTCGATCGTGATTATGATTAATAATGACCGTACGCCAACTATTACTTGAGCGTAAGTGACTAGTTACTGGCTATTGTTTGGAAAATAACGTAATCGGTGCGTTGTTAACGCTAGTTGGCATACAAAGTCACTCACGCTCAACTCATAGTTGGCGTACAGATCGTCGGTGATTGTAGTAAGCTAAATGAAACAATAAATCAGTTCAAAATAACATTTATTCACCTAATGTTTTTGAATAAAATTTTATAGTTCATGTTCTACGTGTCCACCTCTATTTCGCACACATTTTCTCATTCCTTCACGTAGTCCACTTTTCACTACACCATGTGGTTAATGTTCTTCTTATGTCGTTAGCAGCATTTCAACAGCACACAAGCAGCATCCTTTCTTTGAGAACTTCCACTAACGATATGGGGTTGGGCTCACTGTAAACGAGGCTCTTCATGTGCCCCCATATATAAAAATCAATGGGGGTCAGGTCGGGACATCTGGGTGGCCAGGGTAAAGGCCAACCTCGTCCAATCCATTTGTTAGGATAGTTACGTGTCCAACCATTCCCTAACGCTTCTTCTGAAATGAGCAGAGCAGCCATCATGTTAAAACCACATGTCCCGCAGTAATTGTAATGGGAGATCATTAGTAGGTCACCTAAGTCACACACATAGGTCGTGTGGGAATCCGAAAGCACAATAATTCGCATCTACCATGGACGAATCGCATGAGCAGACTAAAATGGATGGCAAGCAAACAAACGACCAAATACAAAATAATGGGCATTTTGTATCCCCAAACTTGTTTTTGCACATTATTTTTCTCACTCTCATCTGCATAAATCGTAAGTTTTCTCGCTCACACGCACCGGATTAACTTGAAGGACAATAGCCGAGGGACCCGTTAGACCTACTACCTGAACCTTTTCAACTGTGTTTTTTTCTATGAGTTTAAATACAACCCTAGGTTGTTATACCTCGTTGGATAGCTGATAAAATGTAGATGTTTTTAAGCACATCTGCAGAGCAAGTGCCATAATAATTTTTTGAGATATCCAGAAAAGAAAAATATATTTTTATAATTTGTACTTATTTTCATAAGTTTCGATCGTCTACAATGACCTATTTAGTTAACTTACGTGCAATTTTAGTCAGGTAAGGTAATTAAGCATCTCATTCTTCATGTAAAAAACCAAAAAAATAATCATAAGAGTCATAAAAATTCAAAATATTCAATTGAATAGCCGAAAAATTGGGCATTTTCATAAAAAAAATTAAAACTCGAATATCTCGAAAACGGTTAAGTTTAGGATGGGAGGTTACATAGTGAAATCATTCAGAAATGATGTGTACTACATGCCCTTAACGCATCTACTTCGACTTTTCCTGTAACCCTGTATATAAATCTCGTGTCACAATGTTTGTCCTCAATGGACTCCTAAACCACTTAACCGATTACAATAAAATTCGCACACCATGTGCAGTTCGATCCAACTTGAGAGATAGGATAGTTTAAATCTCAAATCGTTTTAGAGAAAGCGGGCGAAGCCGTGGGCGGTAAGCTAGTCTACTGTAAAATAATAAGTCGGGTTTTCCTTCTTGACGCTATAACTCCAGAACGCACGAACCGATTTCCACAGTTTTGCATTCGTTGGAAAGGTCTCGGGCTCCGTGAGGTTTATAGCAAAGAAAATGTGTCTCTGATGGCGAAACGGAGTTCGCCCGAATTGCTAGTTTTGTATAAATCCATACTAATATTATAAATGCGAAAGTAACTCTGTCTGTCTGTTACAGCTCAATCACGCCTAAACTACTGAACCAATTTGCATGAAACTTGGCATGGAGATATTTTGATAACCGAGAAAGGACATAGGCTACCGGGCGGACCACTAGTATCTTATAATTAAGTAAGGAAAGAAGTGATTGAATTTGATGGATGGACATGAATTATTGACCAGACTTGACCAATTTCTGTATGAAAGAAATAAGCTCGCTTTTGATGCTTTTTAAAATAGTTATAAGTTTTTGCTTTCGATTGTAATTTTGACAAATGCATTTGAGAACAATTATTATTACATAGTTGTTTTTTTTCGACTTGAATTTAGACAATGCGACTAGAATTTTGACATTTGTCAACATTATAATCGCTCGATCGTTTCGATGTTATTAGTTGCTGTCAAGTTGCTGTTAATCTATATTATGTGGTACTTGCCTATTTCCTACAGCAAAAAATCATACAGGTGAAGCTAATAAAATGTTCAAAATCTCACCCTGCATAGGCCCGCCCTTCGTGATATCATGTACTTGTCTCGGATTGAGAATATACTGCAGTTTCCTTAACACCCTCGCCCCTTGCCTCCCCCCACTCTTGGGGTTGATGAACACGAGTAACGGACAGGAACCGGGAGGGGGGGTGATTTGGAAGGATATGGGGGGAGCGCGGTGTTCCTTCTTCTTGTCTTCCGCGGCTATGGAAGTGGGAAGGGAGATGGAGACGGGGAGGAGTTGCTGAAATTTGTAATGACATTATAAAAATATGTTTTTTGTTAATATTGTCGGTTTATTAATAAGCTTTCTTTAGCTTTGAAATCTGTTGTAAACTCTCGATTTTTTTTTTATTATTTATAAGAAAGAAGGAGAAAGGTTGAACGTGAAAGTTTATTTACAATTTAACGCACCCTTTTTCTAAATTTCATCAAAGATACAAGCGAAATTCAAACTTTGTACAGCCAATTTACCTATGCGCCTGTACTCGGCAAGTGAGTTTGTGTGTGAGTAATTAAGTGTGGTTGAGTTGGTGAGTCAGTGATCGTGTTTAATACCTGTTCGTTATACGGTTGATGCGATAGCGCACGCTGTACGCCATGTAAGTGCTTTTTTTAATGTGCGAGTGTGTTTGTGAATTAGTAAGTGTACCTGTGGGCGAGTGAGTTTATGCCTGTATACTACGTGTATGTTTGTATATCTGTTTCTGCTGCGGGCGGTGCGACAGCGCACGTTGTGACGTGTGTGAATGTATGATTAAGTTAGTATGCGAGTGAGTATGTGAAATAGTAAGTGAGTTAGTGAGTCAGTGAGTTAGTGTGGCAATGATAATATACAGTTAAATATTTTGTAAAATTAAATTGTAATACTGAAATGATTAATTAAAAGAGCAACTATGGAGTTTCTTGCCGATTCTTCTCCATAGATACTGCTTTCCGAATCGGTGGTAACTGTTAAAAATATGTATTGACGTTTCAAAAGTACTTCTAAATGTTTGAGTTTGAATGAGTGTGTATGTGTATACAGTTCGAATGAGTGTGTATGTGTATATAGTTTGAATGAGTGTGTATGTGTATATAGTTTGAATGAGTGTGTATGTGTATATAGTTTGAATGAGTGTGTATGTGTATATAGTTTGAATGAGTGTGTATGGGTATATAGTTTGAATGAGTGTGTATGTGTATATACCTGTTCGTGGTGCTGTCTGTGCGGCAGCGAGCGCTGTCGGTCGAGCACGAGCGGGCGGATGGCGGGCGGCGGCACGATGTGCGCCGCGTGCCGCCCGAGAGAACACGCCCCGCCCGCGCTGCCCACGCACCGGTTGTGCAACTACACATATGCTAATGCTATAAGTGCGGCCGTACACGGGCAACTTACAATAAAACACCCAGGACCACTTGGCATACCAAAAATTGTCATGCTATGTGTATTCGTATCCATACTAATATTATAAATGCGAAAGTAACTCTGTCTGTCTGTCTGTTACTCAATCACGCCTAAACTACTGAACCAATTTGCATGAAATTTGGTATAGAGATATTTTGATACCGGAGAAAGGACATAGGCTACTTTTTACCCCGGGACATAGGTTAGGTCTATCCCGAAAATCCCACGGGAACGGGAACTATGCGGGTTTTTCTTTGACTGCACAGGCGAAGCCGCGGGTGGAAAGCTAGTGCTTTATAAATATTAAATATAAATTTATAAAGAATAGAAAAAATTCGATCACGAGGCGGACTCGAACCCGCATCCTTTAGTTCCATTCCGGGGCGGATGCCTGACCAATTCAGATGAAACACTTTTCAGTGAATTAATAATAAATTTATAAATGTAATGTCTAATTGAATAAATAAATGTTTGAGTTTGAGTTTGAACCGAGGATTCCTAGGTTCGATTTAAGAATGGAGACGAAGGAAAATGTCTCGGTCTGGCAGGACCAGGAGGTTAAATAAAAAATAATAAACAAATATTTCAGGAGTGATTTTGCACAATACATTTAGTTACATATAAACTATAGATACACACATAAATTATTAACAATAATTATCAATGAAATAAGAACTTACTGTTATATGACACCATCGGCAGTGCAATCCAGTGATTCCGTTGTAGCCTTTGATCTTCTTCCGACACCGAGCGCATTTGCCGTGGCAATTTCCTGAAATTAAGTGTTAATTATTATTTACTAGCAGTCCGCCCCGGCTTCGCCCGTGGTACATGTTTACGTTTTCTCTACATAAGAACCATCCTCGTACTTCAAGGAATATAATAAAAAAAGAATTAACGAAATCGGTTCAGCCGTTCTCAAGTTATGCGCTTACCAACACATTTTGGGATTCATTTTTATATTATAGAATCTATATTCTCTAATTAAATATTTATCTATAATTATCTATAATTAAATATTTGATAATCTATAATATAGATTATCAAATATTGAATTACGTGTGCCGATCCTCTATTAGGCCAGCGTGGTAGGTGTAGCCTGTACCACATGATGATGATGATGATGATGATGAATTCCGTTGGAATTATAACAATTCTTAACATTTACGGGAAATTATTTCAATCTGACTTTACGTTTACGTATAAACTTACATCGTTGGTATTTATCGACTAGTGCGGAAGTATCGATCCGTCAGAGTTATTAGAGTTATTGAGTTAGGGACGACGACGAACGATGAAATAATTTCTCGTAAGTGTTAAGAATTGTTATAATTCGAAAGAAATTCATCATCATCATCAGCATCATCATCATCATCATCATCATCATCATCATCATCATGTGGTACAGGCTACACCTACCACGCTGGCCTGGCATTGTAATGGCATAAAGCTACGTAAAAATTAATAATTAATGTCATTTTTACTGCAATTAGTTTCTAATTTAATGGTGACGCCATTACAAGGTTGTGTCTTGAAAATAACTGTAAGTGTCATAGAAATTATCTTTCGACATCTATATACATATAACTAAAAGGTGACTGATATAGTGATCTATCAACGCACAGCCCAAACCACTGGACGGATCGGGCTGAAATTTGGCATGCTGCCCCCCTAGCCAAGTGGCTTTCTGTTAGCGTAGCGTTCAATAAAATAGACTATTCGACTATTTCTATAGACTATTTTGTAGTCTATTTTATTGAACGCTACGCTAACAGAAAGCCACTTGGCTAGGGGGGCAGGTAGATGTCATAACGTAGGCGTTCCCTTAGAAAGGATTTCGCGAAATTCTTGCGGGAACGGGGAAAAAAAATGCACGTACAAAGTCGTGGGCGGAAGATAGTCTTATCTAAATTGGTACCTTCAACCCAATGATGCGACAGCGTGGTTGGAGCACGTCTGGACTTGCAGTAGGTCGCGATGCAGGACGCAGGCGCGCGTTGAACGCAACGCTCGTGGACTGTGAACTTGCAGACTGAAAATATATACAAATACATGAAAAATATTTCTGGAAATCTTATATATAAAAATGAATCGCAAAATGTGTTGGTAAGCGCATAACTCGAGAACGGCTGAACCGATTTCGATAATTCTTTTTTTATTATATTTCTTGAAGTCCGAGGATGGATCTTATGTAGAGAAAACGTAAACATGTACCACGGGCGAAGCCGGGGCGGACCGCTAGTAAAAAATAAATATTGATTTCCAAATAAGAGGAAAAAAAGGAGGTCGCAGGATAAAGACAGGCAAGGACAGAGAGTTATGGAAAAGGATGGAGGAGGCCTTTACCCAAATAGGGATCGAAATCTCTTAGATAATATAACTAACACTAATATTTATAAGTAACCTTAGTTTTTTAAGTAACTACTTAGTACTTACTAACAAAATTGTATATTAGGTATATAACAAGTGAGATTTCTAATAAATGACTTATTTATTTATTATTTATTTAAATAAGAGGAATTGTTTGTGTTCACAGTTGAGAAAACCTAGTTGAGATATATGTATATTGTATGCATTCTTTATTTCTACTGCTACTGCTAACTTCATGTAATTATAAACCTACTTCTATACACAATAAAGATTATTTTACGACACAATTAAGATTATTGTACGATACATGTCATAAGTCCCTCTTAAACTCCAAGAAATTATTAACCTACTTACATAGACAACAAAGTTTATTCTTCCATAGCAATGTCCAGTAATGACAGTTATAAGTCACACGAAAACGTCATAACTCACAAAAGAACTGCATGCAATTTTATACCTACTTACATATACAACAATTAGCTCATCATCATCAGCCCATATACGTTCCCACTGCTGGGACACGGGCCTCCTATGAGGGTACAGGCCATAATCCACCACGCTGGCCAAGTGCGTGTTGGCGGATGATACATGTCGTCGAACTTTTTTTTTTTTTTTTTTTTTAATTCTTCGACATGTCGGTTTCCTCACGATGTTTTCCTTCACCGTTCGAGCAGTGGTGATGTTACAACATGCGCAGATAAATTGAAAAATCAATTTATTTCCTGCGCGCTCGCCTGGTCTCGAACCCCGGACTTATCGATTCGAAGTCCGAGGTCTCACCACTGAGCCACCATTAGCTCATTTTTGCCTAATTCGACCAGGAAAGTTAAATTAATATACAAAATCATAACTACCCCTAAAACTGCAAGCAAATATAAACCTACTAACATATATGACAAAGTTTCTTTTTCCATAGCAATGACCACTAATAATCGTCATACGTCACATCAAAAACGTCATAATTCACATCAAAACTGCATGCAATTTTACATCTACTTACATATATTACAAAGCTCATTTTTGCCTAGCAAAAAGCACTCATAATTGTCATACGTCACACGAAAAACGTCATAACTCACATCGAAACTGCAAGCAAATATAAACCTACTTACATATACAACAAAGTCCTTTTTTCCCCAAACCGACCAGCAAGTTCAAACACAGATTGCAATACGCCGGTCGGTTGAAATGCTTCAAACGCCACGCGTGTTCGCCATCTTCTTTCACGTTTGTGTCCAAACCCAAAAGTACGAGCAGAGGTATTGTTGTCATGCTGAAATATAAATATTTAAATTATATTGTACTAGCTTTCCGCCCGCGTCTTCGCCCGCTTTGTCTAAAACCTGATAAATTATACACTAAAACCTTCTTATTGAATCACTATGTATTAAAAAAAAACCGCATCAAAATCCGATGCGTAGTTTTAAAGATTTAAGCATACAAAGGGACATAGGGACAGAAAAAGCGACTTTGTTTTATACTATGTAGGTTGAATTTCGACCATAATCATAAACAACAATTTTAGAATAATGCCTTTTCTGTGCATCATTTTTGGAAAAGCTGCTCTCAAAAGGAATATTTTTACAACATTTTTCATTGCTTCTTCCAAAATCCGTCAATCCCACAGAAAAATAACTTAAAGTTCGACGCAGCAGTTCCTGATATAAGCATGATCAAAGAAAAACATCAGCAGTTTATAAAAAAAACAATTATTATTAATTCATATCTCACCCTCCTCTCTTCCATTCATCTAAGGACACTGTGCCATCCGCGTCATAGTCGATTTCTACCATCATGTCTTGGAGAATCTGTAAGAAATAAATTACTAGGTATCAAATTTGTTTACATCCTACTAATATTATAAATGCGAAAGTTTGTGAGGATGTGTGTGTGTGTGTGTTTGTTACTCTTTCACGCAAATACTACTGAACCGATTACGATGTAATTTAGCACACATATAGAGGGTAACTTGGATTAACACATAGGATAGGTTTCATCCCGGAAATCCCACGGGAATGGGAACTATGCGGGTTTTTCTTTCAAAACGCGGGCGAAGCCGCGGGCGGAAAGCTAGTGTAACATAAGTATATTACCGATCGTACTAACACAACAATTGCACGGATTTTCATAAAGTTTTGTGATGTCAATTTTACGATTTATCTCTTTCCTTTTATTAACAAAGGTAATCAGAATAAATAAATAAATAAATAAAATATAATAAATAGTTCAGGAAAATTTTCACACACGGCCCGATTATCCCATACTAAGCTTTCGCTTGTGTTAAGGAAACCAGATGGCTGATAAACATACATATATAATTTTAAATAAATACTTATATAGATAATTAACACCCAGACACAGAGCAAACATCTATGTTCATCACACAAATATTTACGGGTGGGAATCGAACCCACGACCTCTGGCTTGGAAGGCAGGAAATAACATAAAATACACACAAAACCAAAAATACTTACAGGTCTCAACTCAGAAGTCTCCCAGCCAAGATATTCCGCGACTGTCATCATCTGATTCACAATGCAGTCCATTTCATTGGTGTCCAACACGCCATTACCGTCCGTGTCGTAGAGACGGAACATGACTGGAAAATAACATTTTAAATAATTTATTGAAGTGAAACTTCTTTATCGGGGTTGAAAAAAAATTTAGTGTAACATTTTTTCGTTACGCGTGACATTTTTCCGTTACGCGCCATCTTTTTCTTATCCCTACCACGCGTGATTCGACGTATTTCTGTAAAGTTGCATATAGTAAATTATTTTTTGAAAAATAAGGTCATAAAGAAGTTTCACTTCTTACGTGTGTACACTAGTACACGCACACATTTTTTATATTATTTAACACTTTTATAATAGTTACATAGTTACTTTCATTAAAAAGAAAAAAAAATACTTTCACATAATAAATGTAATAAATAGGTTTATTCTTCTTACATTTCCTTTCCTACCAGATTGCCTGGGAGAGATTGCTGTGTAGCAATAAGGCCGCCCATTATATTATACTAGCTTTCCGCCCGCGGCTTCGCCCGCGTTTTCAAAGAAAAACCCGTTCCCGTAGGATATCCGGGATAAAACCTATCCTATATCCTTTCTCGGGTATCAAAATATCTCTATACAAATTTTTAATCAAATTGGTTCAGTAGTTAAGGCGTGATTGAGTAACAGACAGACAGACTGGAGTTACTTTCGCATTTATAATATTAAGTATGTATTATATTTGTACATTATTAGATTGTAACTACTAGATTTCCTTACATTGTTTTGTACAATAAAGTATTATAAATAAAATAAATAAATAAGTACATCTTAAAATAGATTACTAATCAAGATGAGAAGAAACACGAAGGAATCCTACAAGCTATAAATATTCACGATTTTCACGAGCGATGGCAAAATTTTTATTAATTTTCATAATAATGATACTTACACTCAAGTTTATCCTCCGGTCGACCAGCTTCAAGCAAAGACAGGTAACAGACTATGTCTTTTAGTGATACTCTAGCTGTGTGAACCTCTAGAGTTGATGAACGACGCATTAGGTGCTTGTAATCTGAAAAATTTTGGTAATATGGTCAATATAGGTCATTTGAAGATTAGAGCTAGCGCGCAAGAGCAACTTTAGTCTCCACAACTATTTTGTCTCTCCCATCAGCTCTATGGGCTAGCAAAAAAGTGCGCGCACGTAGCGACGCAACTCCCCATAGAGTTGATGGGAGAGGCAAAATAGTTGCGGAGACAAAAGTTGCTCTTGCGCGCTAGCTCTTAGGGGAGTAAATGTCATAATAAGTTGTTATTAGTGAAACCTTAGAAAAGTTTTCCGTTTGTGAAAAATAAAGCCTTGATTGAATTGATGATATGATTAATTTTGTAACCGGGGAATAATTTCATGAAGAAAATATTATAATACGCACGACTGATGAAAAAAGCAAGAATAAACGTAACAAATTTAATTTTTGATATTTTAGGTACATAGCATTAGATGCACAAATATTATATGAGTCTGCATACACTTTAAACCAAGTAAATTTCGATTGGTAAAATAGTTCACATTCTGTTTTATCATAATTTTATTTCTCTTCTTCCAAATCTTTCAAATGCCTACCTGATAATTAAACTAAATAACGTCTGATTTTAGCTACAAACCATCAATTTTAGTAGACTGGTTCACTCGCAGCGAGTTGCTACTTTTCCTACTAGAGTTCCTGGACATCTGGCTATGTGAAGGGCTGGTTTCATTTCGACCAACTCCAAGCTCATGGGAGGAGTAAGATGGATGGGTTGTCACTGAGAACATGGGGTGAACGCTCCCTGGAAAAAGATTTAGAATAGGTATAAATAAAATAATGACCTCTAATTACCAGACAGATTACGGCGTAAACTGACTGGGAATAAGAGGTCATAATACACTGATGTGTGAATATTCATTTTTTAAAACGAAATATGTAGTTCGTAATTTTAGTATTTCTTTTTTAACCGACTTCAAAAAAAGGAGGAGGTTATCAATTCGGCCGGTATGTTTTTTTTGTGTATGTACACCGATTACTCCGACGTTTCTGAACCGATTTACGTGATTCTTTTTTTGTTCGATGCGGGATGGTGTCGAATAATTGGTCCCATAAAAATTTTATTCGAATAGGCCCAGTAGTTTTTATTTTATGAGCATTTTTGTCTGTTTTTGTAAATGAAAACAAGTTTGAAGTCGGTTGTTTTAAACGCAGTTATCACTTGTTCATAATAGTATTAACTGTACAGTAACATAATCCTCAAAAATTAAAATATTAATTACAAAAAAGTATTTATGATACCTAACTTTCATTGTTTGTTAACGAAATAATCAGGTAATTCTGACTCCAATTGAACATCATTAAGAGCAAAGCATCAAAAAAAAAAAGATTTGCAAAAATATACTTTTGAAAGCAGACGAATTTACATAGCTCAAGAATATGTTAAAAACACACCAGTCCTGCTTCTAGAACCTTTGTCTCCATCAAGAGAATCTCCAGAACTCTTTCCCAGCTGTTGCAGACGTTCCGCCAGACCGTGGATCTTAGACGCCAGACTTAGTTTACCCTGTAACAATGGAATATAATCTAATTCTGTAGATATTTGTATTATTTTAATATGCTTTTATTTCCAAGTCATTTCACCGAAATTGATAATATTTTGTACAGAGATGCAGCCTTGCAAAGGTCGTAAGATATGATAAGATGAAAATTTGTGTGTGGATAATATACATTTACGCGATAACAGATGTTATCTATACTTCTATACTAATAATATTATAAAGAGGAAAGGTTTGTATGTATGTATGTATGGTTTTCACGCATAAACTACTGAACCGATTACAATGAAATTTAGCACACTTATAGAGGGTAACTTGGATTAACATTGGATAGGTTTTATCCCGGAAATCCCACGGGAATGGGAACTATGCGGGGTTTCCTTTGAAAACGAGGGCGAAGCCGCAGGCTGAAATCTAGTTTGCACTTTGCACTAAATGTGCAATGTTCTTTGCTACATTTGAGCAAGATTTCCCTTAGCTGAATGAATATCATATTTTGATAATGTTCATAAACTGCTTTCCTTCATACACTCGATATGATTTTCGATGACTCAATCGTCTATGTCTCTTAGAAGTTTTTTAGCATTCTTTATCTATACTAATATACTAATTACTAATTTACCAATATTATTATAAAGCTGAAGAGTTTGTTTGTTTGAACGCGCTAATCTCAGACTACTGGTGTGGTCTGAATAATTATTTTGGTGTTAGATAGCAAATTTATTGAGGAAGGCTTTATATTATCATCACGCTAAGACCGACAGGAGCGGAGCCACGCGGGTGAAACCGCAGGGCACAGCTAGTATAATATATAAAAACATTAGGTATATACCGAATGATCACCATGCGCGGTGACAGCTGCGCAGGCGGCAGTCGAACTAGCGGCCGCCATTTCTCGTAACGCCGGCCTTTTGTCCCGCCGAACGAATGACAGGAATAAATGCCTGGAAAAAACATTTTGTTTGAAATAAAAAGAGAAAAATTTATTGATGAATCGCTTTGGGGTCCTCTGTGATTATCTTTTTGTGAAATGAATCTTAAATGTTCGGTACCATTACATTGGTTACCACCAGCTTCTTTCTTCTTTCTTTCTTTCTAATTTCATTACAATCTCCATTATCATTGGTATCATTAATGTCATTTTCGTGGGTAATGTTGTTAATTGTTATCAATAATGTGATTACGATAGATATTACTATTTTTTTTCGTAGTAGCAGAATGGATGGAAGTATATAGCACATCTTTCTCTTTGACTGCTATTCTGTTTAAAGCCATTTTTAAGCCAACCTAAGGTAATTCTTAAGATTAACCGAGTGTGTTATGGTAAAAGTTCGAAATGCCCTATGATCATACAAATTTAAAAACCATATTAACAAAATAACAATAATTTATGTATTTGCAAATGAAAATAAAACAATACGTTTGACTCTGTTCTGAATGAATAGTTTCAAAACAATATTTAATAGACTTCATGCAAATAAACAATTTGATTTGATTTACTTTTCACTGCCATATTTCATTGATTTATTTTAGAATATTGAATTGGATCAAGTGTTTACTACGTACTACGTTGTAGTAGTAGTAGTAACAGATAACTACTAAATAAATAAATCATTTATTGCACAAAAACGTCCAATAAATTATTTATTTGTAAATGTAGACAATGTTTCAAAAGAGGGAAAAAGTACGGCCCAAACGCGACTTGAGAATTATTTGCTATGAAAATTCTTTGCCTTATTTGCTGACTGTACTTAGAATTGTTACCATAATGCCATGAAATGCAAATGCTTTAGTGTAAATTGATTTATTAAAAAGTAGCTATTTAAATGTATCGAAGTAAATCAAAGATTTTCATACAAGCAACTCAATTTAAAAATAAAACCCACCTTGAAAGTTCATCAGGCGTGGAAACTTCGAGAAACGTGTCCAAAAACCACTTGAACCCCTCATAGTCGATGTCCTGTAACAAAATAAATAATTATTGTTAATTTTGCAGTAATATGTTAGTATCTATTGTAAACATAATTATCAGAAAAATACGCTTTTGAACTTAATTTTTTTATTAAGCTATTGCATAGCTTCTATCGCGGGCCTTGAGCGCGGGGACCTAATCGAGAAATTCCGTAACGAAAAAACCTCACGCTCCCCGAGTAACACACGTCGTTTTTATTATTATTATATAATATAGTGTTTTTATTTATTGTAATCTTCTTTTTTATAACACATTTGATAGAAATAAATTGCTAAGTACCTCTACCTACAAAAGTACAAAGCTGCTCAATTTGATTTTAAATTTTTAACCATTTAACAATTCACAGATAAAATAAACATCTAAAATCAACAAATAAAAGCATAAAATACAAAGCCTCCAAAGGACCTCAACCTACTTACAGAGAAGGTCGAGTAAAAATATTTTGCTCTAAGCGTGGGAGGGAACGCTTATGGCAACCCATAGCAACGATCCCGTTGCCTAGCAACCGCCGCCTAACTACGGCCGTTATTCGCGATCTTTTTTTAGTAATCATTTGGAGGCTTTAGTTGGGCGAAAACCATATTATCTCAATGGCGAAAACACGCTAAATTCTAGGGAATTTATGTAGACGCGTTGTATTGATGTTTTTGTTAAAAATAATCATGAATATTGTGAGTTTTTTCGCCTATAATATATTTTAACACAATATGTCACACACTGTCACACAGAAGAAAAGTTTCAGGCACTTTTTTTTTGTTTAATTGACATAATTTGAAAACAAAGAAACACTACCTACAAAAAAGCCTACAAATAATAAAGCTTTTTTAAGTACAAAAGTCTTTAAAAGAAAAATTCTCAGAACTCCTAAAAATACGAAAAAAACCAGTCACAAAAAACGAAATAATTTATCTAATTCATAGCAATTTGCTACAAACGCTTCGCCAATGTATGTGTGTTCAAAAAAACATCAAAAACACCGATATTGATCTTGGTAAAGCCTATTTTGTATTCATGGAATATGTTTATGTATTAGCTGTTAGGGAGGAATATAAATTTACCCGACTTTACAAAGGAGGATTATGTTTTGATGTGTCGGTTTTGTATTAATTTATTCCTTAGTACAATGGTTTGTACATTGAGAGGTACTGGGTTCGAATCCCAGTGAAGAATAAAAATTCAGTGAAGCATATGTCCCATACCCCACAAGGACAAATATTATAGATTCTAACTCTTCTACTGTATGTGTACTGTGCATTGGTACTGTGCTTTTAAATGACTAAACATATTTTAATAAAAGGTTATGTTGTTGAAATTATTACATAATATTAGATATGTATCGTACAATATACCTAGTACATTAATGAACGCGATTGAAGCCGCAGCCGCGGGAGAAGGCGACGAAGTTTTATAATCATTTTTTTGGTCTTTGTAGTTACGTTGAATTATTATTCAGTAATGATAAAAGCTTAAATTAAGAGCAGTGGTGGCTCAGTGGTGAGACCTTGGACTTCGAATCGATAAGTCCGTGGTTCGAGACCAGGCGAGCGCGCAGGAAATAAATTGATTTTTCAATTTATCTGCGCATGTTGTAACATCACCACTGCTCGAACGGTGAAGGAAAACATCGTGAGGAAACCGACATGTCGAAGAATTAAAAAGTTCGACGACATGTGTCATCCGCCAACCCGCACTTGGCCAGCGTGGTGGATTATGGCCTGTACCCTCATAGGAGGCCCGTGTCCCAGCAGTGGGAACGTATATGGGCTGATGATGATGATGATGATGAATGATGAAAGCTATAAACATAGGTAAGTCATTAAAAAAAGCTGAGAGCAGCAGCTGATGCAGTTACAATTCAAAAATGAAACCACGGTAAAAGTGAAACTTACGATAATTATTAATTATCGTATTTGTACAATAATTATCGTACGTCACGCGACATGCGCTACACAGACCAAAAAGTTTGAGACGATGTAATAAAAGTTTCACTTTAATAAATAAAAAACGTATTGTGTTCATGAAAAACGATTTTCAGATTACTAAAACTCACTAAGCTTTAAAACACCGTATACCCATTTAAAAAACTGGCCAGGTGCGAGTCCGATTCGCGCACGAATTACTACTCAATATAGTTAATATATTTTTTTTTAATTTTTAGTATTTGTTGTAATAGCTGCAACAGAAATACATCATTTATAAAAAAAAATCAGCTTTCTAGCTATCACGGTTTATGAGATACAGCCTGGAAACAGACAAACAACGAAGTCTTAATAGGGTCACATTTTATCCTAAAAAGCACAATTTACCTATCTTTAAAATAATATTTTTGTATGTTATTAGTAAGCAATATCCATACATTCACATTGCAAATAAACTTCCATCGATCCTTCCAACGGAGGCTTCATTAAATAATTATTTTGCAGGCCATGTAAATATCACTAGGTCAGTACAAAACTGTTTGAAAATCAACTCTATTTCCTAGTATTATGGTTCAAATTTCGTTGATAGTACGGTCTGCAACGAATGAGTTTAAATGTGTATTTGAAAGCGGTACTGAAAATCAAATATTTTTTATTTATGTTTGGATAAATTGTATTTATAGATGCATTTGTGTAGTGAGAGTGAGACTTCTTTAGGCGCATTGAGATTAACAAGGTCGCGTCATGGAGTGGCGACGATTTTGGTCTCTTTGAATCTTGCCAAAGAAGTTTCACTTCTGACACGTGTGCTCGGCACACAACCTTTTTTTTGTAATTATAATATCATCTGAATTGACAGATGTTTCAGCCGTCTTTCTCATTAATAATGAATGTAATTTTCGTTATTTTTGAGTTCGCAAGAAACTTGAAGAAAGTTTTGTAAAACTTGAAACAATTTCTTTACAAAATGTCGCCTGTATCTATAATTTGTTAAAGAAAAATTCGATTCCTAAGTGACATAGATATTATAATATTACTTTTCACCCCGGAAAGCCCGGGCAAAGCCTTGACGAGGCGACTTATAAATAGAATGTAATTAAAAACTGATTACTGTAGTTAGTAGTTCTAAATTTAAAACTTAAGTATATAAAAAATGTACTAGTTCAGAGAGCCTACTACAGTATTAGTGAATATATGAACGATAAAAAACCGTAGAGGGTTGTCGCGTAAAAACCACAGGACAGTTCTTTGGCATATTATTATTATATTATAATATGATGTTACATATGTATATTGTATAATTATATTGTAAAACTGACATGATTTAAAAGAGCAACTATGGAGTTTCTTGCCGGTTCTTCTCCGTAGATACTGCTTTCCGAATCGGTGGTAAATGTTAAAATATGTAATGACGTTTCAAAAGTGCTTAGGTATATAAGAAGTCTAATTGAATAAATAAATTTTTGAGATTGAGTTTGAGTTTTGAGTTATTATTAAGCTAATACGGCGATTATGCCATCTTTACTGTCACTACTTACATTATACTATGGTCAATGTAGTAACTATGCACGTTTTTATTAGCTTCACGTGTATGTTTGTATGCAACGACTGCTTTACAGTGGATTTTTACTTTAAATAGACAGATTTAATTAAAACTTTGTACACTAATCAATTATCGGTGCAATATTTTTATGATATTCAAACGTGCTTTTTAGTTGTTTGAAACTATTATTTCAATTCGCACGCACTTGTCCTACTAATATAATAAATGCGAAAGTTTGTGTGGATGGATGGATGTTTATTATTCTTTCATATAAAAACTACTGAACTGATTACAATGAAATTTAGTATGTAGTTAGCTGAAGACCCAGACTAAGACGTAGGCTACTTCTTATCCCGGAAATTTTACAAGAACGGGAACTATGCTGGATTTTCTTTGAAAACGTGGAAATCTAGTATCAAATAAACCAACGAACGATGACACTACAATTTCATGAGTATTTCATTCATTCAATTTCTGACTAACAGCACCAAAACCACCATCATTGTCGAGGGTGGGTCGGTTGCATATGTCGATGAGTATACTTACCTTGGCCAAATAGTTTCTTTTCAAGCAAGGCAGGATCAAGAAGTTGCCAAACGCATTGAAAACGCTTGGAGAAGCTTTTGGTCGATGAAAGAGCTGATGAAAGGAGACTTGCCTCTTTCACTAAAACGAAGGCTCATGGACATGTGCATCTTGCCCATCCTCACCTACGGTGCACAGACTTGGTCATTGACTGATCGCCAAAAGTCCGCACTTGGGGTTTGCCAAAGATCAATGGAGCGCAGCATTTTGGGCGTAAAGCTTTCTGATCGTATACAAAATAGAACGCTGCGCTCAAAAACACAGATTGTCGACGTAGCCCATAAAGCTGCCGAGCTCAAATGGAACTGGGCTGGACATGTTTGCCGAATGTCCGAAGAGTTGTGGGCAAAAATCACCACTATGTGGATCCCCGACAATGGAAAAAGGCTGCGTGGAAGGCCCAAAATCAGATGGCGCGACGAACTGGACTCTCATTGCAAGGAGTGGACAAAAATTGCTCACAATAGGAAAACGTGGATGAAGGGAAGAGAGGCCTTTGCCCAGCAGTGGGACAGCCATGGCTGAATAATAATAATAATAAATCTTACTAGTTATCCGCCTGCGGCCTCGCCCACGTTCTCAAAGAAAAACCCGCATAGTTCCCGTTCCCGAGGAATTTCCGGGATAAAACCTAACCTATGTTGCTCAGTGAAGATGCAGTTTTCTAATGGTGAAAAAAATTTTGAAATCGGTCCAGAAGTTTATGCGTGAAAACCTATACATACATAATTTCTTTCTTTCTTTCTTTCTTTAATTACAAACCTTTCCTCTTTATAATATTAGTATAGTTTAAAACGTGTTTTTTTTTCTAAAATAATATAGTTTTTTTTGTTGATGGTACATAATATTATGTACGCACACACAACTTTAATGGGGCGGAAAAAGATGATACAAAATACATCGATGACTTCACAGACGAGTAAATAAACTGTACCGTCAACAAATAAAGGATATTTTTAATACGCTTATATTAGCTTCACCTGTATGTTTGAATGTAAGCGACTCTTTTAGACTCTATTTTAACCGACTTTAAATGGGCAGATTTTGCATGAGTTTAAGCTTGTTTTTTTAGACTTAATTCATCATACTAATATTTATTATAATCGCGAAAATTTTGTGTGTGTGTATGGATGTTTGTTACACCCTGTTCGTTACTTTTTCGCGCAAATACTACTGAACCGGTTACAATGAAATTTGGCTTACACATAGAGAGGGTAACTTGGATTTAATATTTAATACTTTTATCCCGGAAATCCAACAGAAACAGGAATTATGCGGATTTTTCTTTGAAAACGCGGGCGAAACCGCGGGAGAAAAGCTAGTTTGCTAAAAACTTCAGAATCGAGGGGTGTTATGAGTTTGTGTATCTATGGAATAAGAATAAAGGCGATTTCGTTAAAGTATTTTCTTTTATCTGTAGAATAAGAGCCAACAAAGGGATTGTGAGATTTTGGTAGGATTTTCTTTAATGGGAAGGTTTTTGTGGATTTTAGTTACGTTTGTGATTCGAAGATCTCTCTTTGTTATGAGTGGCAGGATTTTGGGAAATATTTATCTTATTTTTATTTATTGGAAATCACACAGAGACATGGACAAAAATAAATAAAACAAAAAAAGTTGTAGCTAATAAATCTAAATAATGGCCTATATTTATTGAAGTGAAACTTCTTTAATCGTGTTGAGAATAATTTCATGGTCGCGTAATGGCAATACCGTGACGTCATGGAGTAAGGCAATTTTGGTATCTTTGAATCTTGCCAAAGTAGTTTCGCTTCTGACACGTGTGCTCGGCACATACGCTCCTTTTTCCTACATTTTCTTTACCAAAACTTAGGAAATCACTAGAGCGGTTCCGCCCTAATCTAACTCCTTTGGCCTTCCGCTTTACGATAACGATAAGGGCTTCTTGTAACTTGTGAATTGTAGGGTGTCTCTGATTTATATTAAATATGGGACAATTCCCAAGAAAAAAAATGTGTTTTGTATCATATTTGAGTCTTTTCTGTTTTCTTTCCACTTGTAATTTTTACACATATTTGTATTTGATTATTTTTTTTCCGTGTCGCTTGTAAAATAAAATAAATTTATTTTCTTTCTTTCTATGGTTGAGCCTTATGTACGTATGAATATAAGTACCTATTATTAGAATTGTTACTTTCTTAAGATACAGCCATTTCACTCAAAATCAAAAACATGTCTTCTAAATACAAAGATAAGATACACAAAAGTAAAGACATTAACTGTGGGATTGCAGGACGTTTGATAACAAGTAAAAAAGTAAGTAAGAGACATCAAGTATCAACCAGACGTAGACGTCTTAATTATTTTTATCTCAAATCCTATTAAATATGACTCATCAATTAAATAAATAGATAAATACAACTTTCATTAAATCGGAAATACAGTCCATAATATAAAAAATAGTAATTACAGACAGTTGTCTGTAATTACAATTTTTTACGTCAGAATGAATACAAATAAATATTTAGAAATTAAACATTTTAACGTGGTGACGGGGAGACCCTGTGACCACGATCGCTACAAAGTGTGCGAAACGTCGGGAAAATAAAATATTGAATAAATCGCGTTTAAAATCCGTTAATATCTTATTTCTTAATGTGTAATACTCGCGTAAAATCAAGCACTAGAAAATACTACAAATAAATATTTTGAGAAAGTGCTGTATTTTCTGAAGGTCTAAAAGGTTTTAAACTTTTAACCCAGCTTTATGATATAGTGATAACTGCAACTATTGCCTCGATATCTTCATTATATTTCAGAAATCTCTTTATATCCCCTAAACAAATAGACAACACCAATCATTTATACTCTCATCATATTTTAGAAACCTGTTTATCTTCCCTAAACAAAATAACTAATCCATTCTTTTTCTCAAACATGGTCACCCTACAACAAAATGTCGGACCGTTGTCCCGGTTCCCCACAGCAATAATGGCCACCATTTGTTACCAGCTATTGGATTTTATGTCTTAACTATTTCGCCATAAAATAAACCTTGCTCAATTACTTCGACTATTGAATTTTATTTCATTACTTGTTGTGTTAAGTTCCTTATTTTGAGGGTAAAAAAACAACTTAAAATTTACAGAAATCACTTTTAATTTAGTACTAGCTGCGCTCCGTGCATTCACCCGCGTGGCTCCTGTTGGTCTTAGCATGATGATATACAGCCTTTAGCCTTCCTCGATAAATAGGCTATCAGCACCGAAATAATTTTTCAAATCAAATACGTAGTTCCTGAGATTAGCACGTTCAAACAAACAAACAATTAGAGTTTACTTTCAGTTTTCGTAATGTCTAATGCCGGCACTACACATAGGCCAACGCGTTGGCAAGCGCGTTGGCACATGCACTTGTCCAATGTGTAGAACGGGCGTTCGCGCGCTGGTGGTAGGTATTTGAACGTTGGCCAGCGCGCTTGCGAGCTTGCCGCGCGGTGTCGGAAACATCAAAGGACACTTGTCGCAAGCTTGGTGCACCATCCACACATTGGCCGCGCGATCAGTTTGACTGTAGCAGCGATCAGGAGTGCACGTTTTTTTCTTGCGGCGAATTAACACCTAACTTGACAAAATGGCGAACAATATGAGTAACGAGGAAACATTTAAATTTATTGAGCTCTATCAGAGTTAAAACTGCCTGTGGAACCCAAAAAATAAGTACCATAAAAATAAAAATGTTGTATGTATTAAAAGTGCCAAATAAATAAGGTTCTTGGACATGCCGTTTTCCTCACAATGTTTTACTTCACAAAGAGCATCCTACTTTAATATTATTTTAATATTATAAATGTGAAATTGTGTTTATTTCTTTGTTTGTTACATCCATTTTGAATCCGTCCGCACATTGGCTCGAACCAAACCATACTGAACGACCTTCCAATGTGTGGATTACTCACAAGCGCGTTTGCAAGCGCACCGCCAGCGCGCTGGCGAATGCGCTGGCCTATGTGTAGAGGCGACATTAGAGCAGTACTGAGTACAGTGTAGAATAGTAATGGCGGCAGACAACAGCTATAGTCTCTCTATCTCTTTCATTCACTCTGTCATTTTTCCACTCTGGAAGTAATACTGCTATATAGCCATCATAGTACGAGAATATCAAGTCAAAACAGTATAAATAAGTACCTAATTTCTGAAATTTCCCTTCACTACGTGGGCGAAGTCGGGGGCGGAAAAGTCGTTAACTATCAGTGAAAACAAAAATGGAATAATATTATGTAAATACCAAAATCGTCGCCTTAATCCATGACGTGACGGTAAAAAATAGCATTCTACCTGCATAATAATCATTATTTTATAAAGTTTTTAAATATCGCGTTATATTACACAATAATAATATAATATGAGATGTAACACTAGACTAAATATAAATCCCAACCCTATGCAATCAATGACGTCACATCTCCCGTCTTTGTCTATTGACGTCATAGCTTGACCTATAATCCATAATCGACTTTATATACATAGCTATAGGGTATAAAATTCCGTGTCACAAGCTATGACGTCATTTGCTGACCTGAATGCATGGTTTGATTTTCGATTTTCTGCTGTTGGGATAAGGTTTAATTTCGCGTAGCTAGTGACGTCATAGATATTTGTGTCAGGGAGGGCTTATGACGTATTAGTGTTTGTACTGATAAGCCCTTAATGGCACAAATGGGAAGATAATGCAGTATCTAATATTATCTCTAAGTAAATAACGAGTTGATGTGAAAATGTTTGGGGGTAATTCGAAATTATTGTTATTATGGTGTCATAATGGTTTGAGTGTAATTATGTGTATGGGTTATAAATTTATAATAGAGATATTTTTTAATAAATTTTATATTAGGTACCGTTACCGTTACATTTATCAAAATGTCATCATCATCAGCCCATATACGTTCCCACTGCTGGGACACGGGCCTCCTATGAGGGTACAGGCCATAATCCACCACGCTGGCCAAGTGCGGGCAAAATGTATTTAACATAAATTTTATGTGTATGAAAAAATTTAAAATTAGCAAAATCTGAAAAGGACAATTAAAAAGCTTTTCTTCTCCTATCTGTAGATATCTTTTCTGAACCAATCGTGAATGTATGAGATGGATTGAATAAACTTTCCGCTCGCGGCTTCGCCCGCGTTTTCAAAGAAAAGCCGCATAGTTCCCGTTCCCGTGGGATTTTCGGGGTAAAACCTATCCTATGTGTTAATCCGAGTTACCCTCTATATGTGTGCTTAATTTCATTGTAATCGGTTCAGTAGTTTTTACGTGAAAGAGTAACAAACACACACATACACATCCTCACAAACTTTCGCACATATAATAATAATATGTAGGAGTAGGGTAGGATAGGATAGTAGGATTAGTATGATGAATTTTTTCAATTTCATGCAGTATTTTGAAAACGTATGGCGTCAAATAAAATTTCTCATACATCTACATACTCGTATAATAAATCTGTAGAAGGGTCAATTCTGTGCATAGAAAATATTGAAAAAATAAATAGCAGGGGGTGTTACTGGATCGATACCAAACCCAAATATGTGATTAAAAAAATGTTTGTCTGTCTGTATGTTCAGGCATCACGTGAAAACTAACGGTTCGATTTCGATGAAACTTGGTATAATTATTCCTTATTATCCTGGGCATAAAATGGGATACTTTTTATCCCGGAAAAATACGTAGAAAAAAAATCTTAATTTTTCGCTTGAGTCGCGTGCGGAAGCTAGTTTAAAATAAAACTTTCTCATAACACAGGACATATAACGAAAATTCAATAAACCTTTGTCCCATGAACTTTAGATACATCCCAAATATTTAACCCTCGTCACCCTATAATAGTAATATGGTTGAAATATGGCCGGTTCGGGACGATAATGTTTGAACTTATAGATTTTTTCGTATTTTTATGGATTTTTTTAAAGCTGAAGAATGATTTGACTTCATTTATTATTGTTTAAACATTTTTAGTTCTAGGGCTAGTGATTATAAGGATACATCATTCAATGAAGATAGCCTATGTTGAGAAATTGAAAACTTAAACGAACTTTAAACGCGATTTATTCATCACTAGCTGTGTCTTGCGGTTTTACCCGCATTGCTCCGCTCCCATTGGTCTTAGTGATGATATAAAGCCTTTCTCAATAAATAGGCTATGTAACACCGAAAGAATTTTTCAAATCGGACAAGTAGTTCCTGAGATTAGCGCGTTCAAACAAACAAACTCTTCAGCTTTATAATATTAAGCACAGATTAGAAAAGTATTTCGATATTAACGCAACATTCCTACTAGATTATTTGATAACTTAAGCTAAGTTGAAAGGAAGAGATAACTTACGTCAACTTACAGGTTTCCTAAGTTACCTATCAGTTGTGTTCCGGGATATTGTAACTAAACACTTATACTTAGAAATAAAGTGTTTGTTATTAGATCTTATAACTAGCTTTTCGACCCAGCTTTTTCTATTGAAGAAATAAATAGCAAAATTGGTAGAAAATATTGAAAATTTCTGCTAAAAATGGAATAAAACTTCATTTGCTTTTCAATTTATTTACAGATAGTAATTATTAGTACCTTAATATCTTTATCTCAATACAAATTCTACAAAATATAAAATATAAATGTTTTTTCTTTCTTTCTTTCTTTCTTTCTAAAAAAAATATCTCTCTCTAGAGATCTCTATCTAGAAATATTAAAAAGCTAAATATTAAAATTTGTTAGTTTGTTAATAATTGTCTCGATCTTGAATAATAAGTGGTGTAATTAACACGTCCTTCATTTATAGATTAAATATTTTAGAACTACATTTTTAATCCCACTTCAAAAACTGCCCCATACTCTAGGTAATAGTATAAAAATAAATAAATAAATATTTCATGACAAACGATCTGATCCCTTACTAAGCTTTCGCTTGTGTTATAAGATGGCTGATAAACCTACATATATCTAAATAATTTTAAATAAATGCTTATAATTTATATAGATAATTAACACCCAGACACAGAGCAATCATCTATGTTCATCACACAAGACACAAATATTTGCCCCGAGTGGGAATCGAACCCACGACCTCTGGCTTGGAAGGCAGGGTCACTACCGGTCAGTATAGTATTATATAATCTGTGCCCCAGGGACACACACCCAACACAATTCCACAATGACGTCATATTTCAAACAAATAATTTGCAATACGAAGCTAGTTTAATCTCTATCCGTCCCACTTTCCGTCCCCAGTGGGGTATGGGGCTATTAATCAATATTTGATACCGTTAGAATGGAAAATCTAATCGTATATACTAATAAGTAGGTAATATTCTAAAGCTGATGAATTTGTTTTTTTGAATGTGCTTATCTCAGAAGCCAAGGGTACGATTTGAAAAATTATTTCACTGTTAGATAGTCAATTTATCGAGGAAGGCTAATCATCACGCATCAATAAGAGCGGAGCAATGCAGGTAAAACCGCGGGGCACAGCTACTAGCTAGTTACATAATAAATAGGGTTGGGATTCAATTTACCGAAGTTTTCCGAAATTGTCCCATTTAACCTCTACCCTTAAACTTTTTAATTGGAGAGTAAAAAAAACTTGAAAATTGCTACAGCCAGCATAAGTAATTGGAAAGTTAATTAATTTTCCATAAACCCTTTTACATGTGAAATTATTCTAAAGTTAAGTCAATTAAATGAAAATCGATGTTAAATGTGTGTTACATATAAAATTAGCTAGGTTACGCCCGCGGCTATCTGCGTAATCGGTATTTTAATATTATATTCCGCGTTTTGAAAGAAAAATCGCATAGTTCCGTTCCCGTGGGATTTCCGGAATGAAACTTATCCTATGTGTTAATCCAAGTTACCCTCTATATATGTGCTAAATTTCATTGTAAACGGTACAGTAGTATTTGCGTGAAAGAGTAACAAACACACACACAAAGTTTCGCGTTTATAATATTAGTAGGATTTAAGAGTATGGATGTTTGTTTCTCTTTCACGAAAAGCGGATTTGGATGGAACTTTACAGGAATATAGGTTATCGGAATAACACATGGGTTTTAGAAATACATGAATCATTTCGCATATATTTTTTAAGTTATGTATTTATTTTACCTAATTATAAGAATCATTTTCAGTAATTTTAATAATAATAAATTAATGTAAACTTAAATAAGATCAGGAAAAGTCTATACAATTATACATATATAATTTGTATGATTCGCCCGCGTGGGATAGCGATATACACGCGAGCGAAGCGAGAAACATATTTAACTACTTACCCCATCAGGATTCTGTTTTCTAACATCGCATAGCTCGTTGAGTACATCTTGAAGTTTTCTGTTTGAATCTGTAACAAAATAATTAATCTATTCATTGTTAAATCACTACATAGTATCAAACAAAGTCGCTTTCTCTGTCCCTATGTTCCTTTGTAGGCATTTTTCCAATACTTATTTAAAATAATCAATCTGTTAATAAAAAATAATTGATAATTGTACCACCACAAACTACATTACTCCCGTATTTTTTTAATTTTTAATCCAAACAGAACCAGGGTATCAAACCACTACATAACCTTTACGCAATCTATTTCCAGAACCAATACAATCAAGTTCCCAATATCCCTAATTGCTTTTTATTGTCCTTAATTCCGCACATGTTGTTTTATCTCATACTAATTTGTGTTAATTTGATTATTTTTTAACCGACTTCAAAAAAAAAGGAGGAGGTTATCAATTCGGTATGTTTTTTTTTGTATGTAAGTACACCGATTACTCCGAGGTTTCTGAACCGATTTACGTGATTCTTTTTTTGTTCGATGCGGGATGGTGTCGAATTGGCCCCTTAAAGATTTTATTCGGATAGGCCCAGTAGTTTTTATTTTATGAGCATTTTTGTCTGTATTTGTAAATGTTGTAAGTGCAAGTTTGAAGTCGGTTGTTTTTAACGCAGTTATCACTTGTTTGTTTGTTTTTAGTTATTAATTAATTTTTAAATTAACGAGCTTTTAATTTATCGTGATATTTTTACAAATAAACTAGTGGTCCGCCCCGGCTTCGCCCGTGGTACCTACATGTTTAAACTATCCTATCTCTCAAGTTGGATCGAACTGCACATGGTGTGCGAATTTTATTATAATCGTTGAAGTGGTTTAGGAGTCCATTGAGGACAAACATTGTGACACGAGATTTATATATATTAAGATTTAGTACTTAAAACAAAAGAGCGTTTGACAGATGTGAAACTTCTTTGGCAATATTCAAAGACACCAAAATCGTCGCCTTTCTCAATGACGTGATGGTATTACTATAACGCGACCAAGAACGCGACCATGAAATTTTACTCTCAACGCACCCAAAGAAGTTTCGCTTAAATTTTAAAAATATATATATTAAAAACATCTTTTTTGAAAAATACAGGGTGGTTCTAAATTACGTTGACAAATTTCAAAATAATAAATTTCAAAAATGGGACATGCTGCGTTGCTTTTGTTTTTTAATTATTATTTTCACATGTTTTGGCGCCAACTTAACGTTATTTGTGAAGAGAATAAATTAAAAATTAGTCATTTTTTACTATGTCTGCTCAACGAGGTGCAATAATATCCTTATATGAGGCTGGTAAGCGGCAGTGCGCGTTAGTGTGACTTCTCAGTATCAGTCGGCAGTTAGTTTCTTCTGCTATTAAACGCTACGATGAGCTTGGCCATCTTGGAGACTGTCTGGGAAGAGGCAGAAAAAGAACTGTAAAGACGCCTAGGCTTCGACATATCGTCAAACAAAGATAGACCCGCAATTCACAAGCCAAGGTAAGAAAAATGGCTCGAGATTTAGGTGTAAGTCATTCAACGTTACAACGAGTTGTTAAAAATAAGCTCAAGTTAACAGCATACAAGCTTCGAAAAGCGCAGCAGTTGGATGATAAAGATAAAAAAATACGCCTTGAAAGATGTCACTTACTGAAAGCGCGCTCCGCTGGTGAAGCATGGAAAAATATTTTTTTCACCGATGAAAAAATTTTTCAGATTGAACAGTCTCATAACCGCCAAAACGATAAAGTTTACTCTTCTAGTCGCCCTGGAGCCACAGCAATTATCCCCCATCGGCAAAGACCGGATTCAGTCATGGTTTGGCGTGGCATTTTCTCAACATGCAAAACTCCTCTTGTTTTCGTAAAAAAAGGTGTGAAAATGAATCAAGAAATATATTTTAGAGAGTGTAGTTCATCCTTGGAGCCAGTAACACTTCGTTGACCAACCGTGGACTTTTCAACATGTCTCTGCTGCATCTCACAGGACCTCAAATGTGCAGTAGTGATGTATGGACCATTTCCCAGAGTTCATAAGTTCCAAGGAATGGTCTCCATTTTCATCAGACCTTAATCGAATGGATTTCAGCGTATGGTTAATTCTAGAGGCGAAGGCCTGTGCAACATCACACAGAAGTGTAGACGCGCTGAAGGCAACACTTACTCGTGAGTGGGACAAAATATCTGAAGAGGAGGTACGGAAAATCGTCGAAAACTTCAGAAAGCGTTTAAGCCTTTGTATTAAAGCTAAAGGTGGTTATTTTGAAAATAAATAGATATTTACATTAAAATAATACTGTATTTTCATTATAAAGTAGTCACCGATATACTGTGTAAAAGAAAATTAAATAAATCGTAAAATGAGTTGTCAACGTATTTCAGAGCCACCCTGTAATTAATGTTACAGGTAATACTTACAAGAAGTAAGTTCTTGCAGTTGCTGGAACTCGGCTGGCGACAACTTATCCCATTGGAACACGCTGCCTGCTTCGTTCGGCATGACCTGTAACCAAAGCACTGACTAGTTTGTCGCTGCGACTATGGGTGGGAAGATTTTTTGTGATTTTTTTGATAAATTTTTTTTATGCAAATTTAATAATGAAGACTAATATCTAGACCAAGTAGTTGCTCGCAGCTCCGCCAAGATGGTAAGATTTTTTGTCATTTTTTGTATATTTTTTAAGCTGTTATGGTTATTCAAGTGGAGGCAAATGCAAAGCAAAAATCATGAAAACGTTAGTTATTATTGTACATATCTTGACTATTTGCTCGCTGCGTCTCGGGGTCGTTAGATTTATAATATAAATTAAATATAATATTAAATATTAAATATAATATCTTATATTTTTAATATAAGTTAAAAACGTTCGATATTGTCAACAAAGATAGATAGCCTTCCTTGACACTGATGTAGTGAAGAGGAAAATATCGGATATCCAGTGAATCTTTGGATTATGAGCTTTGGTAGCTTTTGTAATATTAAAGATCGCGATGTTGGTGTTTTTTTAAGCTATTGCATAGCTTCTATCGCGGGCTTTGAGCGCGGGGACCGAATCCAGAAATTCGGTAACGAAAAAACCTCACGCTCCCCACTCCGACGGGCACGGAAGTGTGGCTTGAAGGCATGCTATGCAATAGCTTTACCGCGGCAGTCCTCGAGTGCCACACGTCTTTTTTTATGATAAATAGCTATCCATTGGTGAAAATCGAATGAAAATCTGTGAAGAAGTTTTATAGACAGAACATTATCTATACTTACATATATTATTAAGCTGAAGAGTTTGTTTGTTTGAACGCGCTAATCTCAGGAACTTCTGGACCGATTTGAAAAATTCTTACGGTGTTAGATAGCCCATTTATCGAGGAAGGCTATAGACTATATATCATCACGCTAAGGCCAACAGGAGCGGAGCAATGCAAGTAAAACCGCGGAGCACAGCTAGTTACTGAATAAAATATACTAAATACGTTTAAAAGTGTAGAAGCCAAAATCTGAAGGGTCTATAAGTTTTCACTGATAGGGAATATATTGTACTACGTTTACTTGAACTTTTAAAATTTTATCAAAATCGGTTCAGAAGTAAAAGGTACAATTGTCATGACCTTACATCACAAATAACTAAATAGTTACAACGTAGGTATTACATTGTCGTTATATATATGTTTCTTTTTTATTAGCAGCAAGAAAAAGGAAATAAATCATCGAGCAAATCCATAAAGCAATAATATTCCATCTAAAAATAGCGAAAGTGAATTACAAGCAATAAGCAATGGTTTATGTATAAGCACAGTTGACGTCGTCTCTAATAATATTGTTTAAAGAACGAGCGGATAGCGATTTTCTACGTAAAACAATAACTATATATTGACTGGAGCCATAACTACTAGCTATGCTTCGCGGTTTCACCCGCATTGATTCGCTCCTGTTGGTCTTAGCGTGATGATAATATATAGCCTAGCCTTCCTCGATAAATGGGCTATCTAACACCGAAAGATTTTTTTCCTAATTAGTGCGTTCAAACAAACAAACTCTTCATCTTTATAATAGTACTAGATTTGAGCCCGCGGCTTCACCCGCGTTTTCAAAAGAAAACCCGTGGGATTTCCGGGATAAAATCTATCCTATGTGTTAATCCAAGTTACCCTCTTTGTGCTTAATATCATTGTTATCGGTTCAGTAGTATTTGCGTGAAACAGTGACAAACACACATACCCCCATCCTCACAAACTTTCGCGTAGGATCTTATAACTTGCACCAAATCTAAAGGAATTTCATATCTCCGCTAAGAGACCATAAAAGAAAATTGCTCGGATAGATTCAGGATACTCCGCGTGGGTTTCCGTATTTAATCTTAACATTATTAGTTTAAGCTTGGAAACGATTAGATTTCTTTAAAATTAACTTACAATATAAAACTTTTTAAAGCATAAAACGTTATTAAAATAAATATGTAAATAAATATTTCGGGACAGTTTTCACACACGGCACGATCTGATCCCATAGTAAGCTTTCGCTTGTGTTATGGAAACCAGACGACTGATAAACACACATATATAATTTTAAATAAATACTTATATAGAAAATTAACACTCAGACACAGAGCAAACATCTACGTTCATCACACAAATATCTGCCCCGGGTGGGAATCGAACCCACGACCTCTGGCTTGGAAGGCAGGGCTACTACCAACCAAGCCAACCGGTCAGTCAGTTATTTATGTGTTGAGTTTGAGTAACGTAAGTAATGAAATTCGGTACAGAAGCTCCATTTTTACTCCAGCCCGATAAACACCTGCCCTATTGTATATTTGGGTCTGCTATTTTTGGCCGGCCAATGATCCCACGCCAATATTTAAGCATAACATATGAATATAATATTATCCTAGTCTATCCTACTAATATTATAAATGCGAAAGTTTGTGAGGATGGATGTGTGTATGTATGTTTGTTACTCTTTCGCGCAAATACTACTGAACTGATTACAATGCAATTTAGCACACATATAGAGGCCGGTACACATATGTTAGGTTTTATCCGCGGAAACTATGCGGGTTTTTTCTTTGAAAACTTGGGTGAAGCTGATATACTATTATATAGCGTGAGGTTTTTTCGTTACGGAATTTCTCGATTCGGTCCCCGCGCTCAAGGCCCGCGATAGAAGCTATGCAATAGCTTAAAAATATTATAAAAACATCGTAAAATTATTTTAATGATTCTGTCATATTTCATATCTTTCACTAGATAATTTTTACACGTTTCCATTGTATTTTTCACAGCCCATTTATTTTATTGTTGATCAAAGAATCTATTCCTTTGACATGTAGATATTTTATTTTTAGAGTTCCGTAACATTCAAGCTTATTATTTAGTTGAAGAATGTTTCGATCCGAAACAGAAATAAAATTTATTTGATGATATTATCATAATGATAAGAATAACAAGGGCAGAAATATTCTATGATCAAAAATAAATGAAATGCTTATTAATTAACATCTACCTAAATAAAAAACAAAGAAACAATGTACCTATCTATTTCGGCTACACATTGAAATTGTTACACCGATTTTGTCAAAATTTTTACGTTAAGAAAAGTTAAAAAAAATGTTCACTAACAACTTAGGACACCGTAGTCCGTACCTACACGAATTGAACAGAAAAACATACATAATATATTTAATTTTTATTTCTGTGCCTCGCGGTCTTACCCACATTGCTCCTGTTGGTCTTAGCATAATGATATAGTATAGCCTAATAGCCTTCTTTGATAAATGGGCTATCTAACACCGAAAGAATTATTCACATCGGACCACTAGTTCCTGAGATTAGCGCTTTCAAACAAACAAACTCTTCAGCTTTATAATATTAGTAGTATTTAATCAAACAAAGTACAAACCAGCTAGTAATAATAAATCCAATAAGCAAATTACCATTACGAAAAACTTTCAACTAGATCTCATCACACGAATAAAACTTACGCAATAAATAACGAAAGGAAAACAACATCATTTCTATGGCTTCCTTGTTTTTGTGACCGATTTTTGATCGAGTTCCGCTTTTCTATTAAAAAAGGCAAAGTTTCTGAATAGAAATGTCAATCTACAAATAGGAAAGATTTTATTTTTATAATTCATGCTTTTTATTGTTACAATGGTTCTGCATTTAGCCTGTCTCACCACAAAAAACTTTAGACAGGGATTAACTTTAAGCGCGGGTTAATCTCTTTCAAATTCAAATTCAAATTACATTTATTTGCAAGAATGTAGTACAAATTATAGATCTTTAAACTACAATATTATGTGGCTAACACATTCTACCCATTGATTGGGTGTGCAAATATAATTTGGTTTTGTCGTATACATAGACAACTATTAAAGTGACAGATCGCTGGTTTAAAATTAGGCTGTGTTTAAATTGTTTTGTGGTAAGACCATTCGATTTTTAAACTAATAACAATTAATACACGCTTAATAAAATCATGAAATTATCGTATTAACGATCTAAGATAAGGGTACAAAGTTGGAAATAAATTTGTCCGTTTCAAGTGGGTCAAAATCGAGTTCAAAATCGAGTCAAAACGAGTCGTTTACATCCAAAAATATAAACATAGTTACAGGTGAAGCTAATAGAAGCATGTGAATAAAAATCACTTCTTTTTGCAATGCATAATTTTAATTTTAAACATTCCATACTATATCCATACTAATATTATAAATGCGAAAGTAACTCTGTCTGTCTGTTACTCAATCACGCCTAAACTACTAAACCAATTTTCATGTCATCATCATCATCATCATCATCAGCCCATATTATACGTTCCCACTGCTGGGACACGGGCCTCCTATGAGGGTACAGGCCATAATCCACCACGCTGGCCAAGTGCGTGTTGGCGGATGACACATGTCGTCGAACTTTTTAATTCTTCGACATGTCGGTTTCCTCACGATGTTTTCCTTCACCGTTCGAGCAGTGGTGATGTTACAACATGCGCAGATAAATTGAAAAATCAATTTATTTCCTGCACGCTCGCCTGGTCTCGAACCCCGGACTTATCGATTCGAAGTCCGAGGTCTCACCACTGAGCCACCACTGCTCATTTTCATGTAGTATGGAGATATTTTGATACCCGAGAAAAGACATAGGCTACTTTTTACACCGGGAAAATGACGCAATCCCGGAAATCCCACGGGAACGGGAACTATGCGGGTTTATCTTTGACTGCGCGGGCGATGCCGCGGGTGAAAAGCTAGTTCATATAATTTTTTTTTTTCATGATGCGTTTTTATAAACAAAATACGGTGTTAAATAGCCCATTTATCGAGGAATTGAGTATCATTAGAAGCGGAACACTGCGGGCACAGCTAGTTTACTTATAAATACAGACGGTAGACACCTTTCTCTCTTTGAGACAAACTTAGGAGCAAAATCATCCGTAAAACGAGGGATTCAAAGGGTTGATAACGACAAGGGAAGTAAGATTCGAACCTTTGTGAGGTTTATTATTCATTCGCATGAATTAATTATGAAGGGTTTGTTTTGAAATCGAAGGTATAAATTAATTCTTTGAATAATTCTCGGCGGCTGTTTTGATGTTCGTCATCTTAAGTATTTTTGGAAAGATTTGGTTATAGAGTAAGATCCCAGTACAGTACAGTACAGTAGTAATACAATAATTTCATGAAATTAGATTTTGAAGTGAAACTTTAGGAACGTTGAGAGTAAATTTCAAGGTCGTGGCAATAATGTCACGTCATGGAGTAAGGCGAAGATTGTGGTATCTTTGAAGCTTGCCAAAGAAGTTTCACTTCTGACACGTGTGCTCGGCACACACGCTCCTTTTTATTATTTATATTTAAAGCTCTATATCAGGGTTTAGATTTATCCCTTCCTTTTATATAGCAAAGGATAGGACCACAGTTTATGTCGCATTCTTATTTACTGCCAACAAAACTTTATTGTGGTCTATCGTAAAAACTATCTTGGTAACAACTCCCTTATATACCTTTGTGTACTTTGGTGTCGTTTGTTGTCTTTTAACATTACACCAGGCTGCCTGGCAGAGATTGCTGTCCAGCAATAAGGCCGCTTTTTGTGCAAAATATATACCTAACGTCATACGTTATAGCCTAATGATTAGACGTCAGAGTAGATGGCTTGATTCAAATCGTGAAAAAGGACGACTGAAGTAAGATCGTCGAAAAAGGACGACTGAAGAAAGATCGTCAAAAAAAGACGACTGAAGTAAGATCGTCGAAAAAGGACGACTGAAGTAAGATGCGACTAATTAGCCACATTTAGAGCCTCTCCCGGTGCGTTAATAATCAACACCTAATAACACTAGATTTCCGTCCGCGTTTTCAAAGGAAAACCCCTATTGTTCCTATGGGATCTCCGGGATTAAAAGTAGCCTATGTCTTATTCTGGATCTTCAACTGCCTACATACAGAATTTCATTGTTATCGGTTCAATCGTTTTTACGTCAAAGAATAACAAACATCCATCCATCCTGATAAACTTTAGCATATATGTATAATACTAGCTGTGCCGCGCGGTTTCACCCGCATTGCTCCGCTCCTGTTGGTCTTAGAGTGATGATATATAGCCTATAGCCTTCCTCGTTAAATGGGCTATCTAACACCGAAAGAATTTTTCAAATCGGACCAGTAGTTCCTGAGATTAGCGCGTTCAAACAAACAAACAAACTCTTCATCTTTATAATATTACTAGTATAGATTAGTAGGATTGTTTATAGGACTTAGGTATTCGTAAATCTTGGTCGAACCGTAGCGAAAACGTTTTCTTATACAACAATAGTTACTCTATCTGTCTGTCCTTTGAGAACGACACGTAAATCAATAGTAGAACAAAACAATCTTTGTTCGCTGGCTGACGGTTGACGTAACTAGCGTTTGATGTTATATACCTATGTTTGCACAGTGGTTTGATTGCTCGTAAATTTCTGTTTATAACAGGATGTACCTACATGCAATAGTAGTATCGATGTGTGCAATACATTGATCGGTGTGTACTGTAGTTTGTGTTGGAAAAGTGAGGAACAGCAATGTACGTTGATGTTTTGTTGTGGTAGGGTAAAAACATGAATGGGACGACAAAAATAACTCATTGAAGAAGCTAATCCGATATATAACATGATCAATCACTATTGTTTTTATCTCGTGGTTGCCTAATTGTAAAGCTTTCTTTTATCTTCACTGAGTGATTGATATATCAACGCAGTCTACTGGGATTAGAAAATTCAAATTTCACATGCCTTTTTTAGTAAAGTGGCTAAATTATAAATGTAATTAAAATAGAGCTACAAAATACACGCTTATTTTGTAAGAGAAACTTCTGTATCACAATTCTAACAAATATATGATTTGAATAATTTAGGCGCGTTGAGAGTAAAATTTCAAGGTCGCGTCATAGCAATACCGTCATGTCATGGAGTGGCTAAATTTGTATCTTGCCGAAGAGGTTTTACTTCTGACACGTGTGCTCGGCTCTCACACTCTTTTTTTGTTATTTTATGACTTGACTATATTGAAAGCAAGCCATTATAAGTGTACAAAGTTTGAATTAAATCTGTCTGTGTCAAAATCTAGTCGAGGTGTCGGTTACATACAAACACACAGGTGAAGCTAATAAAAGCATGTTATAAATTAAGTAAGTAGTAATATGTAGATGCATATACTTGAAACTATAATAAGTAAATATCTTCTAGATAATAGATACAAGTATGAAATTTTATCCTCTAGAGTGGTTTCAAAATAGTAACATGATATTTGCCTGAAGCTAGCTGGAAATCTAGATTCTGCGAACCATGTCGTACAATATTTAACCGACTTCAAAAAAAGGAGGAGGTTATCAATTCGGCCGGTATTTTTTTTATGTACGTACACCGATTACTCCGAGGTTTCTGAACCGATTTACGTGATTCTTTTTTTGTTCGATGCGGGATGGTGTCGAATTGGTCCCATAAAAATTCATTCGGATAGGCTCAGTAGTTTTCATTTTATGAGCATTTTTGTCTATAAGTACTCGATGACTTAATTGAAATGTCGCAATTAACTTTGATTCACTTCCCGGTAACCGATTGAGCTGAAATTTTGTATACGTATGTAAATTGGATAGCGATGAAACATTATCATGACATAGAGCTGATTTGATGATGGAATCGGAAGGGGGCCATAGGAACTCAGTAACATATTGAACAACTTTATCGAGTTTGGGCTCGTTTGATTCGTGTTGAAAAATACACTAAAAAGTATTAAATAAAAATAACTGCGTTAAAAACAACCGAATTCAAAAACGGAAATATTCTTTCGCTGTAAGATAGCCCATTTATCGAGGAAGGCTATATGCTATATATATCATTACGCTAAGAACAACAGGAGCAGAGCCACGCGTGTGAAACTGCGAAGCGAAGCTAGTATGTATATAATATGATAGTTATCCCACTTCCCTCACAAATTGCAACATCACAAGATTTCCCAACAACTTTTAAATCATGTAAAATGAAAATCTGAAAACCACGTTTCATTTCACGTTAAAGTTCAAGACATACTCTTTGTAAGGTTATTGCATTCCTTAACACGCTGCAATGGAAAAATTCTCGACGTATTTCCTTTTTATGTGTGATTAAAATAATCTACCCTCATTTTGTGCCATTTTTGAAATAATGTCTTTGTCAACTCTATTTTGTGTAAATTTAATTAAATGTTTAGTAAGAGACTTGTTTTAGGGCCTGTTATATTATTAGTATAGTAATATTATAAAATATCTGTAGAGTGTAGAGTTTATTTGTTTGTTTGCTTGCTTGAACGCACTAATATTAGGAACCACGAGTCCGATTTGAAAAATATTTCACTGTTAGATAGTGCATTTATCGAGGAAGGCTATAGGCTATAATATTATATCATAACCCTAAGACCAATAGGAGCGGAGCAATGCGGGTAAAACCGCACAGCACAGCTAGACAATTGTAATTCACTTGACTTCAAAGTGCAAAAAAAGATAATGTATGCAAAGAAACAATCGATAGTTTCTTCTGTAACCCCTAAAAGTATCTTTCACGTACCCAAAAAGGATAAATGTTTACACTTATGAATCCTTTATCCAGTATCTTGGGACCATCGAAAAAGTTAAAATGTGTTTACGTAAATACATTCAAGTGCGTGTATCCGAACGTCGAAAAGGGCGCGAAAGTTGACAGGTGTCAGTAGGGAATGACGTAAGACAAACGTATACAAGGTAAGTATGTTCGTAAAATTGTGACAAATACAAGGAAAAATAACTTAAAACTAAAATTGGAGAGTCTTTAAACAGACTTGATAAAATATATATATCTACTCTCTAATTAACTGTCCTGTTGTATGTGTGCCTAAGCCCTAAAGGCAAGTAAAAATAGGAAATAACTTGGTTAAGTTAGAGATGTAAGGTCTAGCGCGCAAGAGCAACTTTTGTCTCAGCAACTATTTTGTCTCTCCCATCAACTCTATGGGGAGTTGCGTCGCTACGTGCGCGCACTTTCTTACTAGCCCATAGAGTTGATGGGAGAGACAAAATAGTTGCGGAGACAAAAGTTGCTCTTGCACGCTAGCTTTAGAGCTACTTTAGAGGTACTTAGGTACCTAAGTCACTTACACATTGAAAGAAAGAAAGAAAGAAGAGCGTGTTTAAAATACGATTAGCAAAGGCAGATAATTATTAATTTTTATTAGCTACGGTAAAAGTAAATTTATCAACATTTTGATCACATTTTCAAAAACTTTTACAGGTTATTTCCTATTCATGGAATATAGCATACAGTTTCTGAAAAGCTGAATAGCTGTCCCTTTTCAACATGGACCCCATACTATACTCTGTTTCATTATGAAATCATGTTTCCCGTCACATTAGCCGCTTGCCCCGGCTTCGTCGAGATAATAAATAGCCATGTCACTCCTGCATAGCTTTACTCCATAGTATAACATCATAACTACGCAACGGATTTTGATGAGTTTTTTTTTTTAATTTATAGAGTGATTCAAGAATCAAGAGGAAGGTTTTAGTATATATTTTACCTAACTATGAGGTTTAAGACATAGGGGCAAAGCCGCGAGCGGAAAGCTAGGAGCTTAGGTTTATAATAAAACATACCTAGTTAAAATTACTTAAACTTTGTTTTATTAAATAAATAGATCTTTATATCAGACCCAATATCCAAATTTGTATAACTAATTACAATTATTACATCCCCTTTTTTCGGACTAAATTTTTTTTCATCCCATGAATATTATACCAAAGTAAAAGCCTATAGTGACTTCTAGTGACTTCTAATATATAAGATTCTCGTATCACAGTTTTCGTTGCCATACTCCTCCGAATCGGCTGGACCAATTCTCATGAAATTTTCTGTGCATACCTATCGGGTAAGTCTGAGAATCGGCCAACATCTATTTATCATATGTACCGCGGGCGAAGCCGGGGCGGGCCGCTAGTGTAACTATAAGAATAAGAATTATCAAATACTATTTACTATCCCACACTTGGACATGCGCCAACACACACATCAAAGTTTAATGTATGGTATTTATCAGAGATTCAGGTTGTCAAAATACCTGAGATTGACGTGGGCGAAACAGTTGAACTGATAATTGTATATTCAATTGCTTTTGATTTAATAATTATGCTATTTAACGATTTTTGAGGGTAGTCGGATTTACGCAGGTTAAATTTGTAAAAAAGGAGGGTAGTCACAAAAAGGTGAACGTTGAGTACATTTGCTTTAAAAATATTCCTGAACAAATTAGATAAATTTATTAAGAAAACAGATGTTAATGGACCAAAAATTATTCGTGAATGAAACTAAAATAAACTCAATAGAATTAAGGGAAAACACACATAGTTCCCGTTCCCGGGGTTTTCGGGATAAAACTATCCTATGTGTTAATCTCCATGTGTTTGTCTAATTTCATAAAAATCGGTTCAGCAGTTTTTGCATGAAGGAGTCAAACAAACTTTCGCGTTGATAATATTGGTAGGATGATTCACATTAACATACGCAAACGAACGCACACATTGGCAAATAAATATACAATACATAAGTCATAACCATTGAGTTAATATGTACTACGTTACATAACATATCGCAGCCAACTAGATTTATTGAAGTGAAACTTCTTTATCGGGGTTGGAAAAAATTTAGTGTAACATTTTATCGTTACGCGTGACATTTTTCCGTTACGCGCCATCTCTTTCTTATCCCTACCATGCTTGATTCGACATATTTCTGTAAAGTTGCATATAGTAAATTATTTTTTGAAAAATAAGGTCATAAAGAAATTTCACTTCTTACGTGTGTACACTAGTACACGCACATATTTTTATTGTATTTAAAGTCAATCTTATCCTGTACCTAGCTGATAATGTCCCTAAAAACATACTTATTTGGCTCAAGAACAGCTGAACAGATTTTAATAATTTTTCGTTTGTTGGATTTTTCTTCGAACGAATTATAATAGGTATAATATTATTTAATAGAAAGCATGCTACGACATCAACAAATCCTACTAATATTATAAATGCGAAAGTTTTTATGGATGTATGGATGTTTGTTACTCTTTCACGTAAAAACTACTGAACCGATTACAATGAAATTTAGCACACATATAGAGGGTAACTTGGATTAACACATAGGATAGTTTTTATCCCGGAAATCCCACGGGAACGGGAACTATACGGGTTTTCCTTTGCAAACGCGGGCAAAGCCGCGGGCGGAAATCTAGTCTAAAAATAATGTAACCCAAGCGGAACCGGGGCGTTTTCCTAGTATACAGATACATATCTATATAATAAACCTGTTTTGTAAGGAGTTATAGCTAACCTAGATCTTAATGTTAATGTTAATATACTATTTCCTTCACAATAATAAATCTTAGCTAGGGTTTACAAAGTAGGCATTTTAGAAATAGTCCAGAACTTTGTAAGCTTTGTAAGCACACGTGTAAGAAAGTATTCGAAGAAAATACGAGGGGTATTTATAAAAATCGCTTATTAGAAAGTATATTGCCAGAGCGAGACTTTATAGGGTTGCCAGTTGCTACTAATATTTAAAAAAAACTCGTAGGTATTTATTAAAAACTAGCGGTCCGCCCCGGCTTCGCCCGTGGTACATTTTTAAGTTACGTAAGCTACATAAGAACCATCCTCGTACTTCAAGGAATATAATAAAAAAAAATATTATGGATATCGGCCCACCCGTTCACGCGTGATGCCGTGACAACGCGAAACGGGTTTCATTTTTATATACATAATATATAGATAATATATATGTCTGTTGGTCTTAGCGTGATGATATAAAGCCTAATAATATAGCCTTACTCGATAAATGGGCTATCCAACACCGAAATAATTTTACAAAGCGCACCAGTTGTCCTTGAGATTAACTCGTTCAAACAAACAAACTCTTCAGCTTTATAACTAATATAGATTATTTTCGTGCCATAAAAAATAAATATTTAATTAGCAGTTGACAACCCTAACATCAGAAGACAGTGGGCGTGCGCGTGCCGTCTACAAGTATAAAATATTGTCAATGATTTTTCATTTGCAGATTTCAAAGAAGGTTTTATATCTATTTTGATTCGTTATTATTTTTTTTGTCTTTGATAATGGGCCAAGTGCGAGTTGTATTTAGAATATGAGTTCCGTATAGTATTATATTATAATATGTTAAGTGTTAACCTTTGATATATTATATTTTTTTAATAATTTAACTTTACATTTTATCAATAGATGTCTATCTTGAAGCTTTTATGAGCTTCTAGTGTCATATCTGGTCGACGCAATATTGCCAAACGAATAAACCGATTACAATGAAATTTAGCACACATATAGAGGGTAACATGGATTAACACATAGGATAAGTTTTATCCCGGAAATCCTACAGGAACGGGAACTATGCGGGTTCTTCTTTGACAATACGTGCGCGGCCGCGGGCGGAAAGCTGTTAATATATAAATCCAAGCAATGTCTGAGCACGCGTACTAGCTAGTTGCTTGAATATATTATCCTCCTCCTCCTCATTATATGGACTAGAATATATGGAAGATGAATATCCATGGAGGGCTGTCGCGTAAGAACCACAGGGACAGGACAGTTCTTTGGCATATTATGATATATTATGTAGTAAGATATAAGTTACATATTATGTAAAATTGAATTGTTATATTGACATGATTTTAAAAGAGCAACTATGGAGTTTCTTGCCGGTTCTTCTCCATAGATACTGCTTTCCGAATCGGTGGTAAATGTTAAAAATATGTAATGACAATTCGAAAGTGCTTCTAAAAGAAGTCGTAGGTATTGTGTAGGTATGTAACTATATAAATGTTTGAGTTTGAGTAATAATTCGCTAGTTTGCTCGTTAGAATGAGTTTTATTGTTCCGTTTTATTGCAATCTCAATTGTAACTCTGATTAAGTAATTAAAAAGAAATAAAAATATCTCAAAGACTATGAGAATAAAAATTCTTGTTTTTATGACTTTGCGAATGATTTATTTTCGCTTGTTGAAGTATACTGTGTTATTTTATAGGAGGAAAATTGTATAGTAATGTATATCAAAACGTTATCGATATTTGTTCAACTGTTTTGTCATTAAAATTAAAGCTAAGTTTTCCCAAGTGTAAGTAGGTAATACCTAGCAGCCAAGTTGTGAAGGCAAAAATAAAGAATTTTAAAGAATTTTCCCAGGTTAGGAAGACGTTTAGAAATGAAGTAAGTTTATAAAAAGGCTAATTTAAAGTGATAGTCATAATGAAGATTAGTAGGTAAATGTTTGTTTGCACGGAGCACAAAAACTGCTGAACTGATTTTGAAAAACTCAACTTTGAATAGCTATAAATAACAAATTCACATATAATATTGATTATTGACATTGTTGGTTAATCGCGTTACGTATCTATATACATAAAAAATGTAACAAACAGACAAACTGACCGTCTGATTCATAAACAGATGTTGGTTACGAAAATATCCAAATGTATTTTAAATTGTCTGAACATCGTATACTATAAATAGCTAAGCTTTTATTAACCAGTTTTAGGGACGTGATAGACTATAGGAAGTAGAAAGATTACCTACAGTTTTACTAGCTACTTCACCTGGTTTTGTTCGACTGTATTGACATAAAGAATACCTACTCTAAAATAATATATATAAATATAATATTGTACTAATATTATAAATGCGAAACTATGATGCGAAAGTTTGTGAGGATGTGTGTGTGTGTGAGTGTGTGTTTGTAACTCTTTCACGCAAATACTACTGTACCGATTACAATAAAATTTAGCACACATATAGAGGGTAACATCAATTAACACATAGGATAGGTTTTATCCCGGAAATCCCACGTGAACGGGAACTATGCGGGTTTTTCTTTCTAAAAGCGGGCGAAGCCGCGGGCGAAAAGCTAGTTATTCAATAACTTGAAACTAGTATAGAATGATATTATCTGTATGTACCTACATACTTGAAGCTAATCAATACATCGAAATCTGTTCATCCATTTTCAATGTGTATCACTAAGCGTAAAAGTTTTACTTCAATCTGTTCATCCGTTTTGAAGCAACAAACACACAAAATACAATAACATTCCTGTTTATTTCGTACTTGCTGAACAAACGGTGTTTTTTATCAATACTATTTTATAAATAAGTCTATTATTGTAATTTTAAGGAAAACACGTACAGAAAATCTGTTATTATTCATAATGATATAATAATTATTAATGTCTGTCTGTTTTGTTACAAGAAAATTTTCACGTCTTTGGTCGATACATTTCGTTAGTTCGTATAGGTATTAGGTACTACTACTAGCTGTTGTGTAAATTTATATTAGTTTGCAATGAAATAATACAAAAAATGGTCCGCTGACTTGAGAAATATAGCAACGAACCATAGTACATATTAACTCAATGTAACGAACACATTATATATTATACAGTTACAGGGTTACTTGTAAAACACCAGCAACCTCGCAGGACAAAATAGCTAACATCCTAATTCCTAAGTAACAACATTTGTTCTACGACTTTTGGCATAACGCAATAAATTATTTTTAAATGATTTTTTAAGCCTTTATTGTACTCTCCTAACACTTGTAAGTCTATGTTCTATTCATTATCGAAAGGACGACGCGACGCCCCCTTCCCCCTCTCCTTCGCTTCTTGTTTACGTAATTTTTGGGATGCGCGTAGAGTTTATAATATTCAAACGGAAAATTAAATTAATATTTATTTTTGTATGAAAATAAAATCTAACAAATTACCAAAAGTCGTAGATCAAATGTTGTTACTTATGATGTTACCTATCTTGTCCTGCGAGGTTGCTGGTGTTTTACAAGTAACCGTGTATAATACTAACTTTCCACCCGCAGTTTCGCCTGCGCAGTCAAAGAAAAACCCGCATAGTTCCCGTTCCCGTGGGATTTCCGGGATAAAACCTATCCTATTTCCCGGGGTAAAAAGTAGCCCATGTCCTTTCTCGGGTATCAAAATATCTCTATACCAATTTTCATGCAAATTTGTTCAGGATATACAGTTAAGGCGTGATTGAGTAACAGACAGAAAGACAGAGTTACTTTCGCATTTATAATATTAAGTATGGACTAAAACCTTGAATGTCTCTATCTATTAAAAAAAACCGCATCACAATCCGTTGCGTAGTTTTAAAGATTTAAGCATACAAAGGGACATATGGACAGAGAAAGCGACTTTGTTTTATACTATGTAGTGATGATACTACCTTTTCCAATGAAACATGTAACCGAAACCTCATTCTCTGACAAGATCGAACCCACCTCTCGATTCTAACGCGCTAACCACTGTACTGTTAATCTTCTAATTTATATTTTCCGTTCCAGTAATTGAATTTAGCAAGTCAAACGTATTGATAACGCGTTGTGAATGCTAATGAGGACTGACAGATCATTTTGTTGGCAGGGGACTGATGGAATGTCTGACCACGTTTTTGTTAGAGTGATTAACGACGGTGCATTATGACTTACCGGGTTCAATGCACAGGATATTTTGTTGAGAATTTTCCGGATATTTTACAAATCATTGAAACAGTATTAAGTGAAAATGTATTGAAAACTAAAGGATCTAGGTTCTATGATTACGTAAAGAAATATTTTTATACGAGTTTTATGTGGCAGTGGACTGACGAAACAATTGACCTTATTATAAGCAAAGCAGTGGTAAAAGCCAATTTATTAAAATCTCAGGATTCAACGCATATTAAAATTATTATATCAATAACTAGTTTACCGCCCGCGGCTTCGCCCGCTTGATCTAAAACCTAATAAATTATATACTAAAACCTTCCTCTTAAATCACTCTATCTATTTAAAAAAAGCCGCATCAAAATTCGTTGCGTAGTTTTAAAGATTTAAGCATACAAAGGGACATGGGGACAGAGAAAGCGACTTTGTTTCATACTATGTAGTGATAAGTAGGTACATATTTTATCAGGATTACTCTAATTAAATAACATCGCATCATCATCAAATCTATGGGAAATCTACATACAAATTTTTGGACTTATATGTGGCAGTGTACTGACGGAAAATCGTAATGTGCAAAACAGTGGAAAGACGCATTACAAATTACAATCAAAAGATACTATATTCATCAATTAGAACCTTTTGATTTCACTGTACTATTTGAAAAAATAGGGTTAAAAAAATTTACGCGTCTCCGTTCCTATTTATTCCCCGTGTGTTTACAGAGTAAATATTTTGCAGTATACCACTTTGCAACTAAGTCATTACTTTGTAGATTGGTTATATCGTTTATATTATGTTACTACACGCCCCGGTTCCGCCCGGAACAAAAATAAAATATAACGTCATGTCATTTGGAAAACAGCTTTCTGCTGGTAAAATGTTAAAAATCGTTAATTTTATATAAGTTTAACAACGGTTTTTTTTTTTAGGAAAATAATGAGTTTGCGTTACCAACATGCTAATAATAATATAGAAAAAGTTCTTAGTTATAAAATGACATTATTTACAAAATGTAAGTAAGTATATAATTTTGTATACAGGCAGTATACAAAATTTTACTTCTGGGCATATAGGTAATATCACTTTTTGTAGGTACGGACGTATACTTTTTGTAGGATTATTCTCTAACATCTCTGTTATTATAATAATTAATAACTACTTTAACAACTAATACAGGTAGGTACTATCGCACAGAAAATTAAGGGCGTTTGCGCAATCTCCTACATTATCTACAATAACTAGACAACAATAATCTATACCTACTAATATTATAAAGAGTTTGATTGTTTGAACGCGCTAATCTCAGGAACTACTGGTCCGATTTGAAATATTCTTTCGGTGTATGATAGCCCATTCATCGAGGAAGGCTATAAGCTATATATCATCACGCTAAGACCAACAGGAGCCGAGCCACGCGAGTGAAACCGCGAAATGCAGCTAGTTATAAAATATATAGGTACCTAATGGGACATAAAAATATGGTCATATAATATTTTCCCGTAAAGAAAATCGATCATTGAGATTGGGAACATTACACCTTTTGTCCAATTTTTATTGTCAGACCATTTTTATTATGGATTTTTATTGTTTCATGTTTTATTAGATCTGTATCAAGATTAGAGTAGGTAGGTACTAAGTACCTTCATTGTTCCGTATTATCATATAAACTACAATTTCGCCATAGTTGCTTCTTTACATCAATAAAAAATTAATCACACCATATTATTTTCCTTCCTGTTGAAGAATACTGAATATAAATTAAAATTAGCACAAATAAATATTTTTCCAAACATACGGTAACCAAATTATATATTCTAATAATAAAAACAAATAAAGAATACCCCGCACAAACAAATAGAAGATGAAAATAAATTCTTTTGCAACAATAAAGTGCGTACACTCATAAAATAAATAGGTTTTCAACAACACTAGGTATGTTTATTATTTCTTATCGCTTAACCTTCAAACTAATATTAGGTATAAGCGCTACAGCATTAAATAATAAATATGAATAATAATTAAACAAACAGAAAAACTAAACAGCAACATTCGTAACTCACCGAATTAAAAAAAATTCAAATTTCGAATAACGCACACATCTATCCTTCCTTCCCACACTAATTACTTAAATGTCAAAACAGTCCATGTAATTATTTTACGAAAACACGATCTCAATTTAAACACAACGGTTTTGTTATTTTTACGTCCACAGTAATGAGATTTATTCAATGTATTTCCTTTTTAACGGCTCGGGTGTAACGAGTCATCGCGGATATCAACACATAAGTCACTCCCGTCGAACCTAACGAGCGAAAAACATCACATGGGGTTTACACGGAAATTTTACGGGGACGAGGAGCGAGAGACGTGCTCTCCCTCCCGAAGCCGGAATGTTACTGAAAGCTGAAAGCTGAAGCTGAACGGACCCTATCGTTTCAACAAATCTATATGAGAAAGTACACGGTGTTGCTGTCTCACTCGCACATGTTCCTGCAGGAGCGTCCCGTCTCGCTCGATTCGTTATCCTGGCCACTTGCAAACGAAAAAAAATAAAAAATATAAAATTACGCTGCCATTATGTGAAATGGAACGCATATTTTTCAGCATGACGTTTTGTTTTTGACGCTAATTTTGGCGGGAACTGCCATATTGTCAGTGCAAACGTAAATATTGTGTAATATCAGTTTAATTGCGGTTTATTTTGATAAGGTGGCATTCAGTGCGTTATTGGCTACATTATTATGATACACAAGCGAAATCCCGCGGCTTTGCGTGATCTTTATAAAAAAATTGTTTCCAACTTTTGATGTCGCATGTTCTTTTGGTTTTCTATGAAAATGTAAGGCGAGTGGAGTATGAACTAATATATAACAAAGTTTTTAGTTTTCCTTTGTTAAATATAAACATATAATTAATAACTTAAGTAAGCTATTATCTCAAACGATTTGTTTTGATATAACATAAGAACACAAAAATTGAATGACACCATACAGTAATTTTTTAGCCAAAAATATCTACACATTACATTTCTCAGCCATTTGTCTTATCTCACAAATATTTTACTAAAGCGTAGGAATTCATAATAGATAAGAGAAGAACAGGTCAACAAGTTAAGATTGTTGATTGTGTCAAAGTAAATTCTACTAGTAGGTACCTTAATAGGACCTATTACTTACTAGATTTCTGCCTACTGCTTCGCCCGCTTCGTCCAAACAAATTATGTTGTAAAAGTTTCTGGGTAGGTACCATTCTATCTTAAGTATATCCTAATATATATAAATCTCGTGTCACAATGTTTGTCCTCAATGGACTCCTAAACCACTTAACCGATTATAATAAAATTCGCACACCATGTGCAGTTCGATCCAACTTGAGAGATAGGATAGTTTAAACATGTAGGTACACGGGCGAAGCCGGGGCGAACCACTAGTATATATATAAAAATGAATCGCAAAATGTGTTGGTAAGCGCATAACTCGAGAACGGCTGAACCGATTTCGATGATTCTTTTTTATTATATTCCTTGAAGTACGAGGATGGTTCTTATGGAGAGAAAACGTAAACATGTACCTACCACGGGCGAAGCCGGGGCGGACCGCTAGTTTTCAATATTAATAGATATACGTCAAATTTCATTTAAAAAATACCTACGACTACGAGCAACTTACGAGACATTAGAAAAATTGTGTGAACGCGGTACCGCAATATTTTCAAATTAAATTGAATAAAAATTATTTTTGCATTTATTTTGTTTTGCATGTTTTATATTTTCACTTATTAATACGTTGGAATAAACACCTATGACGTCACAACATGGCGCTGATTCGATACTATTCCTAGTTGAATCGCATAGGATCGTAAAGAATCTTAATGATTTAAGTAAAGAATACATGTACCTACATAATATTACACACACACACACACTTACACAAACACACGCACACACATACACATACACACACAAATATATATATTCATAAGATACAGTTTCATTCGCCACACCCGCATTCTCTTATACTCCTTAAATTTTACACATATTTTTTTTTTTTTCTCTTACTCCCTATTGTAACCAATTTTAATTTATAATAATTAAGTACTTGCTAAGAGGCTTTTTGTGTATTTATTTTAGAGGCAAGCTGTTTCTCCTAAACACAGGTTGCCCAGTAACCTAGCTAGGGAAACATTGGCTTGTATAAATAATTGTTTTGGTAGCCTTTTTATTTATATACTTTTACATGAATTTTAATTGTATACCTATTGTAATAAATTGTAATTGTAATTATTGTATGTATGTATGTTTAATAATAATAAATAAATTTGAATTTGAAAAAAAAAAAAAAAAATATTGTAGTCTTACCACAATATGATATATTAATAAGTCCATTTATAATAATAGCCCCGAAAAATAGCGGAGCCACGCGGGTGAAACCGTGGAGCGTAGCTAGTTTATAATAATAGTAGGATTTTCAGACAGACATACAAACACGTACCTACATACATTCACCATATGGCTAATTTATGGGTTAATGACGGTACCAGCTTCGTGGGTCATTAACAAAATTTACGAGAACATTGTATTAGAGATTTTACGTACGGTGGGGGTTAATAAAACCTTTTATTGTGCCCGAAGGAGACATCAACTTGAACATAGATTTACTAGTGGATTATTGATTAAACCAACTTTACAAATGATGCGTTTTACTAGTCACTAGATATCATAAATAAAACAAAGTCATTTCCCGCTGCCTGTCTGTCTCGTATGTAATACATAGAGACAGACAGATATACTATGTATGTAACCAACGTAGGTAACTACCATCTTTGCAACTACGCAATGGATTTTGATGCGATTTTTTAAATAGATAGTTGTTGTCGAGCATAATTATATTTTTCGTACGACTGTTTATTTTTTTATCATTCCCTTTAACAGATTAATATTGGTACATTTATTTTCCTGTTATCATAAGCATATATGTATTATAAATTAAAGAAAGCGTATTCAAACGAATGTTAATCTATACATCTATACATATATATATTATTAATTAATAATATAATAAATCTGTAGAAGGGTCAATTCTGTACATTGAAAATATTGAAAAAATAAATAGCAGGGGGTGTTTAACTGGAACGATACCAAACCCAAATATGTGATTAAAAAAATTTTTGTCTGTTTGTCTGTCTGTATGTTCAGGCATCACGTGAAAACTAACGGTTCGATTTCGATGAAACTTGGTATAATTATACCTTATTATCCTGGGCATAAAATAGGATACTTTTTATCCCGCAAAAATACATAGAAAAAATAAATCTTCATTTTTCCGCGCGGACGGAGTCGCGGGTGGAAGCTAGTAAAAAAATAATTTATTTGATATTTTTGAAATGAAACTTCTATAACGGGGTTGGAAAAAAATTTAGTGTAACATTTTTTCGTTACGCGTGACATTTTTCCGTTACGCGCCATCTTTTTCTTATCCCTACCACGCGCGATTGTGTTTCTGTAAAGTTGCTTATATGTATAGTAAATAATTTTTTGAAAAATAAGGTCGTAAAGAAGTTTCAAGTCTTATGTGTGTACACTAGTACACGCACACATTTTTTTGTTATCTTTTAACAGTACACAATACACAAAATTTCAAACTCCGACAGGAAATATTATTCAAATTCTATTGTTCTCGTAAATTACACAACAAAGACAAAGCTACGATACAATACAAATGTAATTTATCAGTAGATATTAAAGCAACAATAACTTTCCGTATTTTATAATCAGTTCAACAACTCAGATGAATTTGATCAAGTGATAGATAAGGAACTTTTGTAATTATAATTCTTGGGAACTCAGAATAATAGCATATTTTATAAAACCTCTCAATGTTGAGCGCCTTACAAGGAAACAATTATACTTTTTTAATCGTTTTTGCTATTAAAATTTTATAGGCGTAATTTTTTTATTTGCTGTATTATAAATAATTTTCCACTTTTTTTATTAATGCAATGAAAATTTTTATACACTTGAAAGATATTATTTTAATTATTACTACGTAAGAGATTTAATCGCGTATCCATCGGGATATACTTTAATTTGAATAGGCTTTTATGGTAATTTTCAGATGCTTTTACAGACAGCATGTACATCTATTAGCTATGCTCCGTGATTTTACCCACATTATTCTGTTCTTTTTGGTCTTAGTGGTAATATTTTATAGATTATAGGCTATAGCTTTCCTCGATAAATAGGCTATCTAGCTTTATAACATTAGTAATTAGAGCTTGACAATAATTATTATTTTTTTATTTTTTATTTACTCCTTTACTTGAAAGGGATACTCATTACACGCGGGCCTAGGCCAAGCGTGCAACGGAATACTTTATATTGTGTATGTTGATGATATAGTGGATGATGTTAAGAACTTCCGCGTTATTCGGCATGTGTTAAGGATGGTTGCTTTCTGTAGCATGTTTAATGTGTGTGATGGTAATTCTAGAGTATTTAAATTGTGTATAAGTGTTTTAGGGATTATACCGGTGGCTGATAGAACTATCGGTACTATGTGAACTGTTTTCACATTCCATTGTGTTTTGATTTCTATGGCTAGATCCTGATACTTTCTTAATTTTTCTGATATAGTGGATTGTATATTATGTGTGTTAGGTATAGCTATATCTATTAAGTAAACATTTTGTTGAAATTTATCGTGTACAGTGATATCCGGTCTATTGTAATGAATTGTTTTATCGGTTATGATTGTCCTATCCCAGTATATTTTATAATTACTATTGTCTAATATGATTTCGGGTTTATATTTATAGTATGGCTCTATTTTTTTGATGAAATTGTACTTATGAGCTAAGAATTGATGAATAATTGCTGCTACTTGGTCATGACGATGCTTATAATCAGTTTGCGCTAATGATTTACATGCTCCGGTAATGTGTTGAATATTTTCTATGCCTGCATTACAATGTCTGCACTGGTCTGAAGTCTGATGAGAATCCTTTATGATGTGTTTAATGTAATTTCGTGTGGCAATAACCTCATCCTGGATGGCTAGCATAAAACCCTCAGTTTCTGGGAATAAATCTCCTCTTCTTATCCATTCATTCGACTTTTCTTTATCAACATGAGCCTGGCACAAATGAGATCGATGTCTACCATGTAGGGCCTTACTAGACCATTCCAAGAGCTTCTGCTGTATGCTTACGCTGTGTTCGTTTTGCTGAGGGTTAGTGTCGTGAAGGTTGAGTGGAGTTAGTTTTTTGTCTAGCTGGGTTGCGTGTTTGTGTAGTAGTGAGTGTTCCGATTTCGTGTGGAAATAGCTTCTAAGTGACCGGATCTGTTGATTGTGAAGGTTTTGTATATCTATCAATCCTCTCCCTCCTTCTGAGCGCGGCAACGTTAATCTCTGTACGCAAGATTTCGGGTGGTGTTTCCTGTATTTTGTTAAATTTGTATTTACGGTCCTCTGTAAGCTTTGTAAATCTGTTCTCGACCAATTTATAATACCAAATGAATACGTCAAAATAGGTATGGCAAAAGTATTAATGGCTTTGATTGTATTTTTAGAATTAAGATGGGTTTTTAATATTAGTCTTAGGCGGTGTGTGAATTTTGTTTTTAAATCTAATATGGTTTCCTTATGAGCTATCTGTTTTAATTGTTTAAATCCTAGATATTTATAGCTATTATGTTCTGTCATCGGTTCAATAACTTCTCCATTTTCTAATTTATAGTTATCCTCCATTATTTTACCTTTAGATATGGATAATATTTTACATTTATCCACTCCGAATTGCATTCTTATATCTTGTGAAAAAGTTTGTGTGATATCTGCTAATTTAAATAATGTTCTCTTATCTGCTGCGAATAACTTTATGTCATCCATATACATAAGGTGACTTAATTTATAATGGGTATTGCTGTTTTCTAATAAAAACCCTTCATTTGATTTGTCTAATAGTTGGGAAAGGGGGTTCAGGGCTAAACAAAACCACAAAGGACTAAGGGCATCCCCTTGAAAGATGCCACGTTGAATTTGAATAGGTTCAGTAGTTAGAGTTTCACAAGAAGATTTTATTTTAAGTGCAGTTTGCCAATTTTTCATAGATGTTTTTAGAAAATTTGTGAGTACTGGATGTATTTTATATAAATTTAAGACTTCTAATAACCAGCTATGTGGTACGGAATCAAAGGCTTTCTGGTAATCAATAAACATAGAATATATATCTTTTTTTTGGTTTGTTGCAGTCTTCATAGCAATAGCATCGATTGTTAATTGCTCCTTACACCCTTGACTATCCTTTCTGCAACCCTTCTGTTGCTCTGCCAGAATATTATATTTAGTTAAATGTTGGTTAATAACTCGGCTTATGCACGCGGTTAATATTTTGTAGAATGTTTGCAGACAAGTGATTGGTCGATACTTGGCTGGGTTACAAGTGTCATCAGGATCTTTGGGCAGCATGTATGTAATTCCGTGTGTTATAAATGTTGGTAATGTATGTGGTGACTGGATGAATGCATTTATATGATTGTGTATATAAGGGTATAAGCAAGTAAACTTTTTGTACCAATAATTATGTATGTGATCTGTACCGGGTGCTTTCCAATTGTGTGTTCCTTGGATAACGTCTATGAATATATCTGCTGGTATGAATTCAAACTCCATGTCGCAAATCCCACTAGTTTCTTGTTGCAGTTCTTTAATCCATTCTGCATTGTCGCTATGTTGTTCAGGATTCTCCCAGATATTCGCCCAAAATTCACGTAATGCTTCTTGAGAAGGTATATTATTATTACGATTTATTGTGTTATTTTCCGATGAATTCAAAGTTCTATAGAAGCCTTTTTCATTACTTATAAATATTGCGTTTTGTTTTTTACGTGCTGTACATTTAAGATATCGTTTAAGTCTAGCTGATTTTGCGCTTAATTTTTGTTTTAGTGTATCCAAGAAGTGTTTAGGATCTGAGTTGCTATTTTCGTGCTGAGCGTGTGTTGCATATTTCAATTTAATTGTTTCTACTGTTGATATTATTCTTCGGTTTCTATTGCCATTTATAAATTGTGTAACTCTACCTATACTTGCCCGCAAATCTGCAATCTGTTTTTCAAGTCTTTTTTGCCATGATGGGATTTTTTTAGTTTGTGTGTGCTGAATCTCTTGCAACTGCTGTCCTATTTTTGTCCCGTTACATTTAGCCGCAGTCCACGCCGCACAGTACAGTATGTTGTGCAAAGTGTTAAACTCTATATCTGGGTGCAATTTCGTGGGTAATATCGTTGTATTAATGTATTGTACTATAGTTGAGAACTTTTTGGTTAGCTTTTGTCGTCGGATGAAGGGTCTACTTGTAGGGTCAGTGTTAGCAAAGAGTTGTTCTGCTTCATGAAAGGTGCTTTCTATTTTTTGGTTCAGGTCAACAGTAGTTTCAGTAGTATTATAAATCGGGGCAGTAAGTTCCTGTAAAGTATTGTCCCCAGACAAGGCTTGTTCTTCGGTGTGAATGTTTTCTTCCTCGTGGCTCGTGTATGTATTGTTTATATTTGCTGCTTCTAATTGTTGCTGTGGCTGTGTACCTAATGACTGTGAGTGATTGTTTTCTCTATTTTGGATCTTTAATTCATTGGAGATTTCTTGTTTGATTTCTGCTATTCTGTTGTCCGTTATATACTTATTGTTAATGATGGCTCTTCTTTGATCCGCTATTCGTTGTTCTGATAAGTGACCTAATTCCGGGTGTGTAGCTATAAATTCTTCATGTAGTAATTTTCTATACGCTGTCTTATTAGATTCCAATTGTGTAATTCTTAAGTATATTTTCAATATTGACTCGTTGTACTCCTTCGTCCATTTCATGCGTTGCCCTATTTGTGTACCCGTGTTCGATAATAGTTGCGCGGAGTGATAATTATTGTTCGTTTGTAGTTCTATTCTAACTTCTTCGTAAATCCTATCTATAGTAGTTTTTGGTAATAAATTTTTTTGAATGATTGCTCTTCGCTGATCTCCAATTCTCTGTCTGCTTACTTCCATATAAGGATACTTTTCTAAAAATTTAGTGTGTAGTGGTGGTAAGTATGCATTGGTGTCCGATTCCATATTTGTGAGTAGAAGATATGTGCGCAAGATGAACTCATTCATTTCTTTACTCCATCTTTTACGCACCTCTGCAGCACTAACGTTGGGCACAGGTACTTGGACAGATTCTGTCTCCTGTGCAACATCCGTTAGCCCTAAGTTGGATGATGATGATGATGATGATATGGTTGGAGATCGGAAGTATGATGATGATGATGATGAATACAATGATAATTGTGATTTTGATGATGAAGAAGATGGGGATGTAACGTGTTTATATCCAGCATCTTCACTTTCTATTCTTTGCGCGGTCCTTTTTGATTTGGACCTGGTTATCATGTTGTATTTTTAGAAGCTAGGGACATAATCGTCAACCGCGGCAGAGCCCTGCGTTCACCGCGGTAAGGGTAATTAAAACGGAAGATTCCCTGGTATTCCGAGTTCGCATACTAACGACTAAACACTCCTTTAGCCATGCAGCCATTGGCGTATGCTGTTCCACCGTGGCTTGGGTGAATGGATGAAGAAGAGAATCATACAGTAATAGAGTATGTTGGGAAGATAGAAAGAAATATGATATAAGGAAAGAGTTAAGTAGTAACTAAAAATGGTTAAAGAGGAAGAAGGAAGAAATACCTTTGGCCTGTGACTGGGTCAAAGGCATTGGTGTATCCTTCTTGGTCTGTCCTTTCACCCTAAACCTGTCCGGCATGAGTAACTCTACCGGCGTAGCTCTAGCGCTCATTAAGGCTCACAAGCCCCACCACGACGGCAACGTAAGGATACGACGGGGGGTAATTATTATTATTATTATAAAACTTATTAGTTATTATTTATTACCTATTTAGAAAATAAGACGTACATTAACAATATTAAAAATATTTCGATTATTTTTTTGCTCTTTTAAGTTTTAGGTATTTAAGGTGAAAATCCCGTCAAAATCGGTTCAGCCGTTCCTGAGATTAGCCGGAACAAACTGACAGACAAATTTGTAAAAAATGCTATTTTGGTACCTTTACATTGTACACTGTACAGTACATAACTACATCTATAATAAGCATAGTAGAAGTCGGTTATTTGAATATTAAAAACAGACACCCCAAATTTTATTATTGGTTATAGATGAAATTATCGAATCTTGTACCTAAATATAATAGAATTAACTGTAACTCCATTAACCCCTTACCTCATGCCTTACCAATTTTCATAGAGTGAACAATTTTATAAGTTGTTACCAATAATAAAACACATAATATATTTCTCGTTTATACCACAAATTCCCCATGGAAATATTTCAAATGGCAATTAGATTAGAGTGCTTTTCTATGAAATATCTTTTTAACAATTAAAGTTGCCATTTTTATAAATTGAGTGGAATATGGTTATTTTATTCGTATCAAACGAACGACCTTTGACCCACCTTATCAAAGCCCTTGAGACCTTTTAAGTTTATTCTACTGTTATATCTATTATATTATAAACTAGCTTCCCATCGTCGGCTTCATCCGCTGTTTCATTTAATAAATTATAAACACTATATCCATTATTAGAAAGAATGAAAATCGATGCAGTAGTTTTTGAGTTTTTTGTTTTATAAGATGTAATAACAAAAAACCTATAAAAAGTTATTCTTATAGTATACAGTGCATCGGTAAAAAAGATTACTGTGTTCATATTAAAATAAAGACTGATGCGAAACAGACTTCAATAGTCTGTAAGTCAGTAATTAATTTCTACTAATTAAGTAAAATTTAAGGTGCTAGCGTCCAGGCTTCTGAGCAAAAACACCAAATTGCGTATATACAAAACGGTCATAAGACCAATACTTATGTATGGGTGTGAAGCCTGGACCCTGACCCAGAATGAAGAACGCAAGCTTTTAGTCACCGAAAGAAGGCTTCTTCACAAGATCTATAATAATAAGATCTATAATTATGCACCACAGAATAAGCGAATTTCTAAAAAAATTTAACATCATTAAAACTGAACAATGTGGCTTTCAAAAAAATAAAACTACCACACTAGCTGCATTTTCTTTGGTGAAATCCATTGTGGAACAGGTGGATAAACATAATCGGGTAACTGCTGTATTTTTTGACATGACCCGGGCTTTCGATTTTGTAAATCATGACTTACTTCTCTACAAATGCAACCATTACGGTATACGAGGTCTCGCCTTAGAGTGGTTAGAAAGTTACTTACGAAATCGTAAACAAAGAGTTGAAATTTCTCATACCTCAGGTCACAACACAGAGATTTATAAGTCAGATTATAAATATAATGGGAATTGAGTACCGCAAGGGAGCATATTTGGGACCTCTTTTGTTCCTATTATATATCAATGACCTACCTAATGTAATTGTGAATGAGTCTGTTTTATATGCTGATGACGTTTCGGTTATTATTTCGGAAAAGAATGGAGTTGACTTTGAATTTTCAATAAATCATACTATAATAAAGGTAATCCAATGGTTAGAGGATAATGGTTTAAACGTAAACCTAGCAAAAACAAACTACATCCAATTTTATAATAAAAACAAAAACAATATGACTCATCTTAATATACACTATGATGGTAAAACGATTCAAGAAGTTAGGCTTAGTTCTCGACTAAAGATGTAGTTGGAAGTCACAGGTTGAATGTGTTAGCACGCGTTTGAATAAATTCGTGTTTGCACTACGGCGTATCCGTAAGACTGTATCTGAAAAAGCTGCTATAGTGGCATATCACGGTTACGTAGCATCAATATTGCGATACGGAATACTCTTAAAAATACTCTTTGTTTCCACCAGACGAGAGGACGGAAGCTGGAAAGTCCGAACAAATTTATTTATTTATTTATTTATTCAGGGCCACTTACAAAACATACACCAATAAAATAACAGATATACAAGATACCAATATATATAGCTAAGTGTTGTTTTACTTAAAAGTTGCCACGGCTTGTTAACGGACAAAAATAAAAGAAAAATATACAATTTATTCAAATGACTAAATGACTATTTTGATAATTAACAAAATAAATCTTAGTAATGCTAATGCCGAACTAGAAAAACTAATGGCTGAGCCAAATATACTTGGAGAAATCAAAGCACAACGGCTCCGTTGGCTCGGTCATGTAGAAAGAATGGGTGAGGAACGAGGACTGAAGAGGGCATACTTGGGGCGACCCCTGGGCCGACGCGCGACGGCCGGTTGGACGACCTAAGTATCGCTGGCGCGATCGAGTAGAGGCGGACCTGCGCGTGCTACGAGCCAATAATAATTGGCAAGAGACCGCTCAGGACCGGGGAAGATGGAGAGTTCTCGTCTCAGAGGCCAAGACCCACTTTGGGGTTTCAGCGCCAGAGGAGTAAGTAAGTAAGTAGTAAGTAAAATTATTTGCAGCCGATTAATTATAACATACACAGGCCTATCAGGCATAATAAGTTAATCCTACTGTTGAAATATCATTACATTTATCCAAAGTAAACTTAGAGTAAAATAATAAACAGTCATTTATTTATTTTTTTATTTATTTATGTACAGGTACCTTACAGCTAATCTTACACTAGATATAACATTAACATTTCAATACGCCAATTAAAAGGTACACCAATAACAATCATAATACTGTGAGTGAGCAAAGTAAAGAAAGATATATAAACGATTACAAACCCTATATTATATCTATAATTATAGCTAAATAAAAGGTAACAATTGGTAACAATATATGAGTACAAGTGTGAGTGAAAGTGTGTGTGTGTGAGTGTGTGCGTGTTGTTTGTGATTTTCTTTACAATTTTTGGTCAATAAGCTGCAGTATTACTTTTTTAAACTTAGAGCGAGATAATTGAAAGGGATCTGCAAAGGAGAATTTATTATTATAATTATTCGGAATTCTCAGAAAGGGTGAATGTTTGAGATAATTGGTAGAGGTTGCTGGCACACTAAAGAGAGGCGTATGACGAGTACGTTGTGATGGCACACGATATTGTAAGTATTCTAAAGCAACAGGAAAATCAAAGTTATTATTGACAATATCATACAATAACATAAGGTCGATTACGTCTCTACGATCCTCCAAGGTATTGATTTTATAGTAAGAGCAAGCTTGTGAATAGGTTAAATCATATTGTTTATTTTTATATTTCATTCTATTCACAAATAATTTTTGAAGCTTTTCCAATTTAGTTATATGACATTTATAACTTGGACGCCAAATGACGCTGGCGAACTCTAGAATACTACGTACATACGCGTAGTACAAAACTTTCAAACATGCCGAATCATCAAAGGGTTCCGCCTGCCTCAAAACAAATCCTAAATTTTTATAGGCTTTTTGAGATATTAATTCAATGTGCATGCGGTAACTAAGCTTGTCATCGAGGATCACACCTAGGTCCCTTACTGACGTAACGGATGGAATAATTTCGTTGCTAATTTTATAGTCAAAACATATAATTTTATTGGCCTTATTTCGAGAAAAAGTTATTTTTTGGCATTTATTTGTGTTTACTGATATTTTGTTTAATTTATAATAATTGGTAAGCCTATTAAGATCGTCCTGAAGCAAGAGGCAGTCCTGAGGGGTTGAGATTTTTCTAAAAATTTTCTTGTCATCTGCATAAAGCAGAAAATATGAATTTTTAAAACAAGTATCGATATCAAATAAATAAATATTGTACAATAAGGGACCGAGGTGCGAGCCTTGGGGGACTCCGGAAGTAACATCAACAAAGTCAGATCTATAGCCTCCCAAGATAACAGACTGACTACGATTTCGAATGTACGACTCTAACCACCTAAGAAGATTCCCTCTGATGCCAACCGCGTATAGCTTGCGAATTAATATATTATAACTGACTCTATCGAACGCCTTCTCAAAATCCGTATAAAGCACGTCCACCTGCACACCTTCATTCATGCTACGATTCACAAATTGTGTTAACTCTAATAAATTCGTTGTGACATTACGTGACTTAACAAAACCATGTTGGTTGGAAGGGATGCAATTAATCGTTGAGCTATATAGGTGTTTATGTACAATTTTTTCTAACATTTTCGCAAATATGTTAAGTAAAGATATACCTCTATAATTCGTTATTTCATTTTTAGATTCTTTTTTGTGTATAGGTATGATTAAAGCTTCCTTCCAGCATTTAGGAAAGACTCCTTCGTTTAAAGAACGCTGGAAGAGTAAACGTAAGGGTATAACTAAACTAGACTGACATTTTTTGACAAAAATTGCAGGTATTCCATCAGACCCGGCACCCTTCTGACCATCAAGCTCTCTAAATAATGCTTTTATTTCCTTGTCAGTAATCAAGATAGAACATATACAGTCGGCCAGGTTTGACTCAACAATAGGATTCACAAGATCAGAAGAAACGTCTGATCGAAAAACAGATTGAAAGAAATCGCTAAATGCCGAGCACATATCTTTTCCCGAAGTTAACATATGACCACGATAAGACATACAACATGGATAGCTAGAATTCATACGTTTGTTATTGATATAAGTCCAAAATTCCTTAGGAGAAGATTTAATAGAATTTTGACATCGTAAGAGATAATTTGAGTGTGCTTCTACTTTTAATTCTTTTACTCTAGCTCTGAGTAGTGAAAAGGTTGAATAATCGATAGGATTCTTGTATTTTTTCCATTTAGAGTGAAATTTAAATTTTTCTTTTATGATATTTATCAAAGCCGGAGTGTACCATTTAGGATAACGCCGACGCGAAGAAATACGAACTGAAGGCACATATCTATCTATTAATGAGCTTATAATAGCATAAAAACTACTGGTAGCATCATCAACTGAGCCAGAATTTAAAATTTCATCCCAGTTAAATTTCCTTAATTCTAAGTTGATAGCATCGTAATCCGCTTTAAAAAACTTTTTTATTCTACCAAACTGCGGTCGTAACTGCTTATTATTAATGTCGTAAATTGTAATGAATAGTGGACTATGAAATCTATCCATGTTGATTAAGAAATTAGAGGTAATGTCCTGACAGTTAATACTTAAATTAGAAAAAACTAGATCTAAAATATTTCCACAAAAGTTTGGTGTATGGTTAAACTGACCCATACCCATTAAATTAGTTAGATTTAAAAAACCCAAAGTGGCTTCTAAAAGATCTGGATTGCAATAATTGTTAATGCTATAGTTAAATTTATCCACCCAAGAAATAAAGGGTAAATTAAAATCACCAATAACTAAATAATTATTATTGGGGTAATTGTCATAAATTGAAAGCAACGTAGAACTGAGAGATCTTAAGAGATTAGGCAGATCTGACGAAGGAGGCAGGTAAGCGGCAATAATGTGAAGATCCACCTTACCCTCAAACATCTCACCTGACATTGAGAGCCATAAACTTTCTACATTACCACACTGAACATTTTGAGTGATGAGAGCATTGTAATTTTTTTTAATGCAGATCAATACGCCACCGCCTTTCCTATTGTGTTTTCTATCGCATCTAAAAACCTCGTAGCGGGAATCGCAAATTTCCGAGTCTAAAATACCGTCACATAACCAACTTTCTGTGATAATAATTAAATCATAATTGTTCAACAAAATGTTTCTGTGCAACTCCGGTAATTTAGTACGTAAACCGCGAGCGTTTTGATAATAAATAATTATATCCTTATTTCTGGAAGCCATTGAAATATAATGAAATAAACAAAATAATAAACGATCCTAATAAATGCAACTATAAGAATAACAATATGATAAATGAAAATTTTAATTACAATAGAAACAAATAACTCGGTAATGCGAAACATATTGATTACTAATACGGCTTTTATTATACTATACGAATTAAAACTAATCAAATATTCGCGACAAAGAAATGCAAGATCGTTACAAAAAATATCAAAATTCTCGCGGGCAGTTCTAAAAAATGTCGTCAAGGTCAATGTCCATTGCGCACGAACATTGTAAATCAGGGGAGAGGAACCATTTAAAGATCGTAAGTAAACATGGTTATGCAAAATTATGTATTTACACAGAAAATCCAAATATTTCTACATCAAATTATGGGCAAGTACACACATTATATAATATCACAATAATAGAACATACTACAAATAAACATATATACAAACATAATAATTATATTCTAAAGAATAATTATCATACCTAGATAAGCGTAATATTTAATAAATATGTGTAATTCGCATTGAGATAATATTAATATGGAGCAGACACCACGAACAAAATCTGTGCGCCAAGCGCGGCGGCGCGGGGCGCGCGAATGACGGCTAGACAGTCATAGATTATGCGATGTCACTGACTCACCGCTATAGAGGCGACACTTTGTTTCATTCTGTCTATTTTATTGGGTGCCACTCCTTACATGCACGTTGACTTGAAATTTTCTTTGTACTTACTTAATATTTATTTTAGGTATAAACTGGCTTTACTACGCGGGGCTAACAATATCTGGCATATAATATAGGATGATGTAAATAGTGACGTCATATGGAATAATTTAATTTTTTTCGTGTTTTAGGTTCAGTCAGGGCTATGGGAAGTTTTATTCCTTACAAATTGAGCCTTTTTTAGAAAAAAAATAATTTTTCCCTTTCTTCACGGCCCAGACATGGAAACCTTGAATAGAAAAAATATTAATTACTTATCTCTGAACTAGCGGTCCGCCCCGGCTTCGCCCGTGGCACATATTTCGCAATAAAAAGTAGCCTATGTTCTTTCTCAGGGTCTTAAGATTGTCTGTGCCAAAGGAGAATGCCCATGAAAGTATGGACCACAGTACAGTGTTGCGTCAATGCCAGAGTGGTTTTGGAGGGTTCTTCGATATTCAAAAGATTTTTACCAATTGATTTTTTTGTGATAAAAACAGGGGTTTTCAAGATATTGAGAAAAATGTGAAATAACCTCAAAACTTAAGTAACCCCGATTTAGTTAGGTTTATGTGTGATTTAGGTAACATTTTATCGTCCAAAGGTTATTTTTCGATTAACATATTTAATCTATGCGTAGAGCTTATGCTTTCAGACAAAGTCTATCTGTTCATCGGCTAGTGTAGGTAGGCACCAGAAATCTTCCGGGACGGATTTCAAGAAAACCTAAATATATACTTAAAAAATGCCAATTGAGTTTTTATTCGGTTTACATGTTGTTGTTGTTGTTGTTGTTGTTTGAATCATTTTTTCACTACATATTCGAAGAAAGAAACAAATAAGAAATAACTGGTTACCTACCAAGCTATGTCATAATATTTTTTTTTTTATATATATACATATTTATATTATTTTACTTCACTATCTTTGTTAAAACAACCTACAGTGTATAAACAATACCTTAAAGAGTGATTTTATGTTAATTGATTTTTTTTGTAATTCAATGAAAGCAATAATCGATATTAATACATTTAGCTATTTACTATAGTAAATGTAATAACCAATAAGTTACCGCTTGGTTACCGTGGTAACCGGTAATGGTCACTAAATCTATATTAACGGATCTAAACAATTACATGTCTTATTAGATTTTACAAAACATTCCCTGTTCAAAATATATTTTCCGATGGTAAGAAGGCCTCTAAATTGCCGAGATTTTTTTTAATAGTATTGTTGTCTTGATGCATGAGAAAAACCAGTACCAAAAATTGGCATTCTCCTTTCATCAAAATCGGTCCAGTAGTTTATGAGCCTATTAATTACAATCAAACAAACAAACAAAGTTTTCCTCTTTATAATATTAGTGCAGATAAATAAATAATAATTCAATTATACGTTCAAGTCAGTAGCTTATACAATATCAATTAAAAACTTGATTAAAATCAATTAACAAAAAAAATTGGTGATTGAGTAATTGATTTTCATATTTCATGATTTCACCTTTTTTCAATTAACAACCAGTCTATGCTTTTCTAAATATTATGTAAAATTATTATTTTATACTATAAAAATATACGCCAGCAAATATTACTAACAACACTTATTTCATGCCCAATGTCATATCTTAAATTTTTAATCTATGACAAAATGTCGCCCGCCAAAAATTTTGCTCTAACTAAGTTTTAAAAATTATTATCTAGTTACTTACTGATGAAAAGTTATTCCTTTGCACTTTTCCGTATTCTTTGTATTATTTGTGCAATATCGTAACACACACGTAGGCATATTTGATGCGTTTCACTTTAAAACAAATAAAAAATGAGCGTGACGTTCGCGCCAATGAGCGAGCAAGCGACTGAGTGCAGTTACGCCACATGACGTATGTTGAGTGGAACATAAGTGATGTAGGCGGTATCGTCTCCATATTAATATTATCTCAATGGTAATTCGTTATCATTTCGCGACGAATCAGTATAAATAAGAGTGCTAGCAACATTTCTGAATTGTCATTGTGGATTGACAGCGCCTAATGCATTTTTTTTTTTTTTTTTTATTTCTTTATTTGCATGTTTTGCCGGGAAAGTTTCAAGTTGCGTTATTCATTGCGATTTCACTATAAATTACTGTAAAGTGTAAAGTAATAAATAAATAATGTAAAGTGATTAAACCTCATTGTAAACTAGTTAAGAACGGAATATTTTGTAGTATTATTTGCCTAAAAGTTTATTGTTACGATGTCAAAGGTTAAATTGAACTTAATAGCTGCCGCCTGCGATAATATGGGGATTGGAGTAAACGGGACCCTTCCTTGGAGATTAAAGTAGGTAACCACATCTATGAATATTAAATTTTAACTATTTTTACACTTTATTAATATTTGATAAGATTTTTTCCGTTTTTCCGTCCAGCGAGTATTATAAACTAAATGCGTCCTTGGAATTGAACAACTTTCTAATGTGTTTCTATTTTCTAATCAGGATTCAGGACAACGTGAACGACAAGTTTAAAATAAGAACTGCAGGCTTAAAAAAAAATCTTAACAAATTCCTAAGTTTTGTAGTTACATTTTATTGTTAATGAATATAATTAAGTCACAGAATAATAGTAGCTAATAATACCATGAATAAATGTGTATACTATATAATAATATGAAGCTAAAGAGTGTTTGTTTCACCATGCTAAGGCATAAAATAATCCATCCAGGATTTCAAAAATTATTTCATCATTGGATATTTACATGATTCCTGAGTGACATTTATATATTATGTACTCAAATTAATAACTCAGGCCCCGGAATCACAGACACAATAGAAAATCTATTGTGTCGTGGACCAATCGGGCCGCTCGGGCTCTATGGGTTAAAATCAATGCCACTTGCCATTGTTATTTTATTACTCAAGAAGTGGCTCACCTATCCATATCAAATGTTAAGTCTTTGTTTGGAATATTTAATAATGGTTTATGTGAAGTTTGTACAAAATCGGTAGAGTAGTTCATTTATCACATGTTTATTAAATACTAGCGGTCCGCCCCAGCTACGCCCGTAGTACATATTTCGCAATAAAAGGTAGCTTATGTTCTTTCTCAGGGTCAAAAGATTGTCTGTGCCAAATTTCATCAAAATCGGTCTTGTAGTTTATGCCTGAAAACCATACATACATACAAACCTTTCCTCTTTATAATATTAGTGTAGATTTCACTTTATAAGTAGCGAAGCACATACCGGGGCTCTTAGTAGGCTATAATTAATATGTCTCATGGTGAAGCCAGGCAGACTGCTAGTATCAACTAATATACCATGGCTAAAGTTCTACAATTTCTCTTTCCAGAAATGAAATGGCCTACTTCACCTCCATGACTTCAAATGTTGAAGACAACGCTAAAAAGAATGCAGTAATCATGGGACGAGTGACATGGGACTGTATACCTCTGAAATACAGGCCTCTGGTTGGCAGAATCAATATTGTACTTACAAGCAATGTGGATAAGTTGAAAACGCAAGTAATGTTTATTTTGTGTGACTTTTATGGACTTGTAATTACTAGTGATGTGCCGATTATGACTTTTGCCGACTAGCCGACTAGCCGATTAGTCGGTTGTAATAATACCGACTAGTCGGCTAAGCCGATTACGGTTTCGGGGATTTCCGTAACGCTTCGTTTACGGCTGATTCGCGCACAATCGCATACACCGCCTGCGAGCGTGTCGGAACATGTTTTGTTTACTTCGCATTTTTCCTTCATTTTTGCTTGTGTAATGGTCGAGAGCGGTGTTTTAGGGTAAAAAAATATTTTCTTGCTTTAATACATATAACTGAGTTTGTTAATTTATTAAATCTACTTTTTATTTAAATAATAAGAAAAACTTATAAATGTTCATTGAAGATAAGAAGATATTATGTTGTTTTTTATGTTAATTAGGATAGGAACTAATTTTGTTCAATAAATGTCATAATTATGTTTTTTTTTACAAGCAAGTAATTTTAAAAACTGATTACCAAAGGAAAGATTGCTTTACATTTTATAATGTATAAGACTGATTATAAAATAAAAATAAAATAATATATAATTAAGGTTTTTATTTCATGTAGTTATTTTTCATTGAGAAATACATACTACGTAAAAAGCCGGATAGTCGGCGCTCTTTGCCAATTAGTCGCCGACTAATCGACGACTACAATAGTGGCCGGATAGTCGGCTTTACCGACTAGTCGCCGACTAGTCGGGACATCTCTAGTAATTACCAATCTATAGGGCTTTTTTTGTTAATTTTTTTTTTTTTTTTTTTTTTTCTTTTTCATTTTATCTGCAATCAGCGGTTTTCGCTATGAGCGGATGTGTTGTCAGGCAAGGTTTGGCATTTAGAGCGAGCCCTCCAGTGAGGACAACTTCTCTTCAAGTAAGTAGTAAAGCTAGATTATATCTTTTCTTTTCAGTCGATTGTGGTAGGACTTTTTTATCAGTTGGCTAGCTAGTTTGTTCGGATGTTTCTCCAGTCTGGCAACATAAGACTTAGTATGTGTATTAATTTCCTCTTTTATGGAACATATGTTAGTGTGGCTATGAATTTCAGCATTAGTAGTAAACCAGGGGGCATTGCTGAGAGTTCGCAGTATAGTATTTTGCTGTCGTTGCAGTAGCGAGATAGATGAATTACTGGCACTACCCCATAGTTGAATGCCGTATGTCCAAATAGGTTTTATTACACTTTTATATATCAGTAGTTTGTTGTCCAGTGACAGGCGACTTTTCCGGCCCAGTATCCAGTACAAGCTGCGGTAGCGAATGTTTATTTCTTCTCTTTTTGCTTTGATGTGGTAGTTCCAGGTCAAACGTCGATCCAAGTGTAGCCCGAGGTAGCGGACTCTGTCAGTGTGTGGTAGTGTAGAATCTTTAAGCTTTACAGGCGGGCAATCTTCTTTTCGAAGCGTAAAGGTGACGTGTACCGATTTTGAGGGGCTCGGTTTAATTTTCCACCTCTCCATCCAGTCCGTGATCGCGTTGAGACCTTTTTGTAGGTTTTTTGGTGCAATTGCCGGATCCTTACTACTTGCTAGTATTGCTGTGTCATCAGCGAATGTTGCTGTAGTAACGTTTTCAGTAAGCGGTAAGTCAGCTGTAAAAAGTGTCTATAGTACTGGTCCAAGCACTGAACCTTGTGGCACACCTGCTCTGATGCTGTAGATGTTTGATGTCTTTCCACTTTCCAGAATTTGAAAGCGACGTTCACTAAGATAGGATTTTATAAGTGGATAAAAGCTGTGAGGTAGATTTTTCCTTAATTTGTATAGCAAACCTTCGTGCCACACTTTGTCAAAAGCTTGCTGGATATCCAAAAACACCGATGAACAGTATTCCCTTTCTTCTAGTGACTTCCGGACTCTTTCAACTACTCTATGAACTTGTTCAATAGTGGAATGTTCCTGTCTGAAGCCAAATTGATGATCTGGAATAGCATTGTTCACTGTAAGGCAGGTAAGCATTCTGGATAACAAAATCTTTTCGAAAACTTTTGACAGTATCGGTAATAGGCTAATGGGTCTATATTATGATGATACTTCATTAGCCGGTTTGCCAGGCTTATGTATCATCTGGATGTTTGATAATTTCCAGACATTAGGAAAATGTTGAACCCTTATAATTCCATTATAAAGGACTGTCAGGAATACTATAACCTTGCGGGGCATCTGCTTTAAAATTTCCTTGGTTATAAGATCTAAACCAGGCGCTTTTTTATCTTTAAGATCTTTTATCTTCCTCCATACTTCGGCGGTAGTTACTGGTTTTGGCGGGAGAGACATTTGCATATCCTCTTTGAGGGCATTGATGATTTCTTCGTCGTGTCCAGTGAATGTCTCTTTGTTGGGACGGAAAACTTTTTCTAGATGTTCGGCAAAGCAGGTTGCTTTTTCCTCTAGTGTCCTCGCCCAGCCTTGCGTTCCTTTTATTGGCGGTTTAGCATTCTGTGGACGGTCATAATTTTTTGTAAACCAGAGCGAGTAATTCGTCGAGGCATTTGCAGTCAGCGATTGGAGCTGTGTTTCGAGAGTTTTATTTCGCCAGTTATGAAGCATATCTTTCAGTTTTCTTGCCTCTCTGTTGAATTTTGTTTTATCTGTACTCAACCTGCTGTCGTGCCAGATGCGCCTTGCTCTTCTTTTATTTACTATAGCCCTTTTTATATCGCGAGGATAATTATCAGGTATTTTTAAGGTCCTACTTTCTAGAGTGTTTAGGATACAGGCTTTTTGAATAAGCGATGTTACATATTTTGTAGATTCTTCTATGTCATCGGGCGTCTTCAGGGAAACTTTTAGGTCAATATTGTTATTCAGATATTCTCTAACGGAATCCCAATCTGTAGATTTATTATGAAGTGTCTTTATGTTTTCTTCTTCTATTAGTAGGGTGCTAGCTGTTAGTAGAACTGGAGTGTGATCGGAAGAACCATCGTAGCAAGATTCTATTTTAAAGTAATATGTTGACATACCCTTTGCAATGAAAAAGTCGAGTAGATCCGGGATTTTATTCTTATCTGAAGGCCAATACGTTGGCTCGCAAGTAGTAATGACACGCATGTTATTATTGTCTATACAAGTTTTTAGTTGCCTGCCCCTTGTAGTTGTTAACCGTGATCCCCAGTGAATGTTCTTTGCATTCCAATCGCCTCCTGTAATAAAGCGACTTCCTAGACTGCTGAAGAATTCGGAGAACATTTCACAGCTAATTTTATGTCTTATTAGTAGTGATGTGCCGATTATGACTTTTGCCGACTAGCCGACTAGCCGATTAGTCGGTTGTAATAATACCGACTAGTCGGCTAAGCCGATTACGGTTTCGGGGATTTCCGTAACGCTTCGTTTACGGCTGATTCGCGCACAATCGCATACACCGCCTGCGAGCGTGTCGGAACATGTTTTGTTTACTTCGCATTTTTCCTTCATTTTTGCTTGTGTAATGGTCGAGAGCGGTGTTTTAGGGTAAAAAAATATTTTCTTGCTTTAATACATATAACTGAGTTTGTTAATTTATTAAATCTACTTTTTATTTAAATAATAAGAAAAACTTATAAATGTTCATTGAAGATAAGAAGATATTATGTTGTTTTTTATGTTAATTAGGATAGGAACTAATTTTGTTCAATAAATGTCATAATTATGTTTTTTTTTACAAGCAAGTAATTTTAAAAACTGATTACCAAAGGAAAGATTGCTTTACATTTTATAATGTATAAGACTGATTATAAAATAAAAATAAAATAATATATAATTAAGGTTTTTATTTCATGTAGTTATTTTTCATTGAGAAATACATACTACGTAAAAAGCCGGATAGTCGGCGCTCTTTGCCAATTAGTCGCCGACTAATCGACGACTACAATAGTGGCCGGATAGTCGGCTTTACCGACTAGTCGCCGACTAGTCGGGACATCTCTACTTATTAGTAATTTTAGGGCAATATACCGCCGAGACTTTGATATAGCCGGTCCTATCTTCTATAGCTATTGTAGTAGCTTGGATGTAGTCGGTTTTAAATTCTGGTAAGATATGATGTTTAACTGTCTTTCTCACAACAATTGCAGACCCAGCGTGGCCAGTTCCGTCGAGGTGGAGTGTAACATAGCATTGATATTTATTAAATTTTATGTTTGAAGCTGAGGTACAGTGTGCTTCAGATACCAGCAGTAAGTCTAAATTATGTTCGTTAAGAATCAGTTCAATTTCATTTCTATTAGGCGCTAAACCATTTGTGTTCCAGGCTAGCTTCAAAGCTGTCATTTTGACATTTTTTCGACTAGCTTTGTTATGAGTACAATTATAGTCGAGCCAATTTAATAGGCAACATTTGACGTCTATCAATTTTATCTTCGAAGAGAGGTAACCTGCTTAAAAACATCGATTAAAGTTGTGATTAAAGTGTATTAATCGATACGGATTTGAAACATTTGTCAATCGAATTTATTAATTTATGATGATTTTTATTCACAAGTAATCAATGCATTCGATTCTAGATGTCAGATTTCGATTTTTAGAGTAACGTCTCTAGTATTTAAAAAGAAAAAAGGTTTATTGACACAAAATTGTAGCGACGTCAGTTCTTCAATTCAGAAATTGTTTATTATGTTTAGGATGGTTTATCAGTAAAATGAAATCTTAAAATAACTTGTATCGGTCATTATTATTATAAATATGTAATCGTAATTGTAAAAAGTTAAGCAAATGTGCAGTTCTAACAAAACGAAATATCATGTTATTCTATGTCGTCGTTACTAGGTTACGTTGTTGAATTTTGTTGAACTGTCAAATGTTGCCTATTAAAATGGCTCTACTATAGATTACTCATTTGTTGTAAGATTTGATCGAACTTTTCGTTTTGTTTTATAACTATTTGTTCAAGTAGAGAGTTATCCGCTTGCTTTGTTTCAGTCTTCTGTTCATTATTCTTCTGTCTTAGTATATCTGAGTAAATAAGATAAAGAGAGTTTTTGTCTTAGATTACAAAATAAAGTACAGATGGAGCATGACAACCGCCCGTCGCCCTTGTCAAAGAAAATACGAAATCAAAAACAAATACGTCGCTGCACCAGTGCTATAGCGCATAAAGTGTCATGCAATACGTCAAAAAGGGTTTGCAATTTTAGTAAAAAAATGCCGTCTTGTGATAATAAAACGCTGTAAAATTTGTTCCCGAAAACAAAAAAAAAGATAAAACATCGTTTCACAGGTTTTCTGTAGATTATTTGGCTGATTTATTTCTTTAATACGAATAATAATTTTACAGATATGAAGGAATACAAAACTTCAACGTATGTTGCCAGTATTTTGAAAATGAATTTGCCATTTTTATTGGTAAAACGGTAAAATGGTTAAAAGATCTTCTGTGTCTTCAGGGTAATGCTGTTGGATTTTTCGATCGTGAATGTGATTATTTGTATAGTGCACTAAAGGTTCATGATAATTATTAGATTATTTTAATAAGCATAATACATTATTTTGTTACTTTTATAAAGCTTCAAAACGTCATAGTCGTTTTCGCAAGCGATTTAATTTATGTGAACTCCATGATGGATATATGATGAAAATAAAATGTCCCGTATTCTCGACTAAAAACTACCGCTATTCGTATTCATATATTATGAAAAATAAAAAATAATATAATTATTATAGTTAATATTGAAACTTTTTTTTTTTTGTAATTTATTTAATAAAAAATTGAATACAATTATTTTGTCCATATATAACTTTAGTAGGCAGGTACTTTATTTAATAAAAGAATTTAAATAAAAATTAAAACTTGACTTCTCATTTATGTATATAGCCTACGTCACTACCGCCAATAACATAATAATTCAGATCATTGCAATGAAACCTCACAACTCAAAATCGGTCCAACGGTTTATACTGCAGGGCGTGTCAAACAAATATTATACATACATCCATAAACGAAAAACATCACCCTCTTTTTTCCGTAGTCGGGGAAAAATTTAGGAAATTTTTCAATATCTGGCAGCATTACACGCACACAGAAGCACCATGTACGTACAGTGCAGCGGCGAAATGACAGCACACATAGCTTTATTGAAAATGACGATAAATTATTCGGTTTAGTTCGGCAACGCTCCATCTGTCTTTTATTTTGTAATCTAAGGTTTTTGTTAAATTGAAAAGGAAAGTTATGTGTATAGTTTTTTAATTTTGCTATTGCATAGCTTCTGTCGCGGGCCTTGAGCGCGGGGACCGAATCGAGAAATTCCGTAACGAAAAAACCTCACGCTTCCCACTCCGACGGGCTCGGAGGTGTGGCTTGAGGGCATGCTATGCAATAGCTTTACCGCGGCAGTCCCCGAGTGGCACATGTCTTTTTAATTTAGTTGAGAATATTTGGTTATTAATACACTATTACATATTGTTATTATATATGCACATGCATACACTATACATATATTCTTATTTAGTTTAGAATATTTAGTTAATATACTTTTGAATATGCACAGTGCTCATATCCTAATAGCTAATCCTTTAGATAGTAATAAGTATTACAAAATACAATTTTTGAAGAAATGTTTTCACTCCGAACAATTTAGTGCTTTATTATATTAAAGCAACTAGCTTACCGCCCGCGGCTTCGCCCGCTTTGTCTAAAACCTATAAAATTATATACTAAAATCTTCCTTTTGAATCACTCTATCTATTAAAAAAAAACCGCATCAAAATCCGTTGCGTAGTTTTAAAGATTTAAGCATACTAAGGGACATAGGGACAGAGAAAGCGACTTTGTTTTATACTATGTAGTGATGATAGATTTTGAATGCAAGACATAATGGCTAACATTTATTTATTAAATTAGACTTATTTTTTATGCTTTTGAATTAAATTTAACGGACACATAAGTAAAGAACACAATATCTGGAAAATGATGAATTCAGAAACATCATAAATGTTTGTATTTTGCACAAACTTGATATCCTAGTACTTTGTTTTCTCTGTGAAATGAATAGGCTCTAGATTTCACTTTTATAGAAATACTCGCTGTGCCCCGCGGTTTCACCCGCGTGGCTCTGCTCCTGTTGGTCTCAAACTCAAACTCAAACATTTATTTATTCAATTCGACTTTTTATAAAAAAAATTTATGACTTTTTAACATTGAGGTCTTGTCATGATGATATATATTATAGCCTTCCTTGATAAATGGGCTCTCTAACACCGAAAGAATTTTTCAAATCGGTCCAGGAGTTCCTGAGATTGGTATTAGATAGTCCATTTATTAAGGAAGGCTATACGCTAAGACTAGCATGAGCGAAGCAATGCGGCTAAAACCGCGGGGCACAGCTAGTTAATAAGACAATAATCACTTTCATATTAAAACTAAGGAAAAGGAAAGAAAAAGTCAGTTTGATTGTTTTAAAAAGTTTAATAGATTTTGATAGATTACAATCTATACTAATATTATAAAGCTGAAGAGTTTGTTTGTTTGAACGCGCTAATATCGGGTCTACTGGTCCGATTTGAAAAATTCTTTCAGTGTTAGATAGCCCATTTATCGAGGAAGGCTATATAGACTATATATAATCACGCTAAGACCAACAGGCGCGGAGCAATGCGGGTGAAACCGCGTAGCACAACTAGTAATAACTAAAATCCAATTCGTTTCCAGGTGCCAGATGGTGTTGAAGTAGTAAGAAATCTCGATAAAGCGATCGAACTTATTGAGAGTCGATCAGATATTGAATCTGCCTGGGTTATAGGCGGCTCTTCTATATATAAGGTAATATTTAAAAATCGAAAAAAGGTAAGATTAAGTTTTTTGTTTCCGGACCGATTTTTATGAGTTTTTCACTAATAGAAAGCTAACATTATCAGGAAGTGACATCACTACATCCATACTTAATATCATAAATACGAAAGTAACTCTGTCTGTCTGTCTGTAACTCAATCACGCCTTAACTACTGAACCAATTTGCATGAAATTTGGTATAGAGATATTTTGATACCCAAGAAAGGACATAGCAACACGCAAAACCCATAGTTCCCGTTCCCGTGGGATTTCCGGGACACAACCTATTTATTTTTTATATTAATTTACCCTCAATATGTGTGATAAATTTTATTGTAATCGGTTCATTAGTATTTGCGTGAAAGAGTAACAAACATACATACACACACATACATCCATACTCACAAACTTTCGCATTTATAATATTAGTAGGATATTACTAGCTGTCCCTGCCTCACTCATCACTTATGGGTATGAAAAATAGATGTTGTCCTATTCCTACCTGATATGCACACACAATTTCATGAGAATCGGTCCAGTCGTTTCGGAGGAGTATGGTACCTAACAATGTGACCCAAGAATTGTGTATATATAGAAAAAGAGCCAAGAATTTTATATATATGCTGAAATAATCCTTACTAATGTTGTGTGTTTGTCTTTCACGTGGCAACGGAGAGATTTTTTGGTATGAATTTTGAGTCTATTGATAGTTGGGAGGCTAGAGAATGATATAGGCTACTTTTTAGTGCGGGAAAACATTTCATTTCCAATATTATTGTGAAGCGTTTATATGCTATATAGTTTGAATTTGTGTGTTCGAAAACTTTCGTTTTTGTATTTATATTAATTGTCTGTTAATAAAACTAGATGGCGCTGTATCTGCTAATATTTATTTAATAAAATTTGTTAAATCTAGTAGGTAGGTATATTTAAAAAAAAACAAAGTTTAATTTTAACTTCTTTTTATCAAAATCCGTTCTGTAGTTCTGGCGTGCTAGATCTTTCGTATAATAATAGAGTGTAGGAATTTAGATTTATAAGAAATAATAGATAAATAGAGATAATTATTTGTCATAACTTGGTATACAATTTGTTTTTTCCAGGCCGCCATAGAGCATCCGAACTGTGACAAGATATATTTGACAGAAATACAGAAATCTTTTATCTGTGACACGTTTTTTCCCGCCTTCGACAAGAAGCAGTTCAAGCAAATACAAGAAGATGGCGTTAATAATGAAAAACAATCTGAAAATGGCATAGATTATTACACTAGAGTTTATAAGAAAGTTTTATAATAAAATGTTTTGGTTGTATAACGTTGCACAAATATATAATAAGGTTTAATGGATCATTTTTTTTATTGCTTAGACAGCTGCTGTACCTCAAATTTTCGATTTATTTTAATTAGTAATTACTAATTAGTGACTATAAATTATTACATTTAAATCCTATCTGGCATTTTTTCACCTCATAGTTATTATGTATTATGTACTTAGAGCGTTTGATAGCAGATATTATAATGCTGAAATAAAAAAAAAGTTTGCAGTTACTAACCAGTTATGTACTTGAATCGAAATTTAGTATTACAATAAATATTTATCTAACAAGAATTCGCATTTTGTTTATCTATGTTGTATATTAAAGGGCTGATAGACGTACGAACTTTAAAGTCGCGGTTTTAAAGTTCGCGTACTTACTCGGCTCGCGGCGGTGACAGACGTGCGAGCCAAGGCGGGCTTCGAGTAAGATTTCAAACATGTTGGATCGTCAACGAACTTACTCGACGGTTTTTAAGTACGCGTACTTGGGGTGACACACGAGCGAAAAAGGTCGTCGAGCCACAAGTTCGCGTACTTACTCGTACGTCTGTCACCCCTTTTACGCTCTGTCACGTTTCCCGCTAGCTAGCGCACTGACTTGGCACTGACAAAGAGTAAAGTAATATAGGGGGCGCACTGACATGCTCGCCTAGTGGAAACGCGTCTCATATTCTTATCAAATCGATCTGTGATAGGCAATAAATAAAACGAGCGGCGGATTTTACAATATTTTTTTTATTCTGGCAATTGGTGAAAAATTTGCCACCAAAGAAGTCCCGTAGATCTTATGACGGGACTTCTTTATTGGCAAATCTTTGCACCTGAAATCTAAGCTTTGATGCTGCAAATATTAATTCATTAAAATGCCCCAAGAGCTAGAGAAATTGGTATTTTATTGAAACCTTCAAATAAACTTTATATGCAATTTAATACAAATCCATACTAATATTATAAATGCGAAAGTCTGTCTGTTACTCAATCACGCCTTAACTAGGTACTGAACCAATTTGCATGAAATTTGGTATAGAGATATTTTGATACCCGAGAAAGGACATAGGATAGGTTTTATCCCGGAAATCCCACGGGAACTATACGGGTTTTTCTTTGACTGCGCGGACGATGCCGCGGGTGGAAAGCTAGTATTATTATAATGTATGTTTTATTAGCGTAGTGGTTATTCTCTGGAATAAAAGGTTTGGTAGGTAAGATCTTTTGGTTACGATTTAAATAAAAACTTCTAGACTGGTTTTACAATTTATTTTACATAGCTACTAAACTACTACTACCTACTAACTACTACCAAAGAGTTTTGATTGACTTTTTACAAACAGATATAAGGCCGCGTTTCCATCTGCAAGAAAACTTCCGCAAGAAATGTCCAACAGTCTGTCTGACAGCAGCTTGCAAGTCTACTTGCAGGTGGAAACCCGGCCTTACGACTTGCAAGCTGCTGTCAGACAGATAAGAGACATCAGACACAGACAGTAGTATTTAATACCAATTTAATACTATAGCATACTAGCGGTCCGCCCCGGCTTCGCCCGTGGTACATATTAACGTTTTCTCTACATAAGAACCATCCTCGTACTTCAAGGAATATAATAAAAAAAGAATTATCGAAATCGGTTCAGCCGTTCTCGAGTTATGGAATTACAACGAAAAGTGGCATTGATTTTTATATTACTATAGCATATAAGTCCATGATACTATTTACTAATATGTATTATATTCCTGAAGAGTTTGTATTTTTTTTTTGGTTTAATTAATGATTAAACAATGTTCAATTATTTAATTTTAGATCTTGTAGAATATGATAAAATATTCTTGAGATTGTGGTTCTATGTATGCCAAACAATACACTTAATGCTGAAAATGACAGTCCAGTTTTGAATTTCATCAAAAAAATTAAAAGCCGGTCCTTTTTGGAAACTGCATATTTCCCATTTGTCATTCTTCTTAATAAAATATCAAAACTTTTGAATGACACACCAGCGAGATCTAGTAGTTGTTGGTCATTCTTAATTGATGAAATACCAACAAAATCTTGACTACTTGTAGATGTTGATTGGGTACTATATGTTACTTTAGTAGTGCAACAACCTATATCTTTAGTTTTTGGAGTATTTGTGGTGACAATTTTGGAAATAGTTGGTATTTCTACTTGGATCTCAGCATCACAGTTATTATTTTGAATGTACCTATTACAAATAAATGTTGTTTCTTTCAACTTGAACTGATTATAAATATCTGCTTGGCATCCTTTATCGGCCATCATAGTAAATTCCCTTTCATTTACTTTAGTAACTGTTTCGATTGGTAACTGATTGTGTTCGTATTTTCCAATAAATTGTTGATCCTGATATCTTCGTGTCATAAAACGATTATATCTGGCAGCGACCTGAGAATGGTCAATTTTCTTACACCGATACTTTGACGGGAATATTGTTGGAATATAGCTAGGGCTCGCCTCTGCGTCTGACTTTTTGCCTCCAATAAAATGTTCACTGCATATTGTATCATGTCGTTTTGGCTGCCATGGGGACCCATCAGCACTAAAACAAATAAAAAAGGACTGTAATTTTGGAACGCTTATTATTGTTATTATAGTGTACTAGGTTACATTTCTTACTTTTTTCTCTTCACAGCAGCTATCCATTTTTGTCTTTGCTGTATTGTCCACTTTGATGTTGGAAACGAATAAAACTTGCATGAACTGTTTTTCCCATTGTTTTTACAATTTACGACACAGCATGTACTATGACCCATATCGCAAATTTTTACGCTTTTCCATAAGAAATTTATAAAGAAAGTTCAATTCAATTCAATATTATGATTTATGAAAATAAAGGAATTTGACATAATATGACAATTGACAGCCCAGAATTAATTCACATTTCTGCCACGTCATGCGCTACGATCGATTTGCCATTCCCCACCACCCACTTCGCACATAGACAATGGATTTTATAGAAGAACTAGCTGCGCTCGGCGGTTTCACCCGCGCGGCTCCGCTCCTGTTGGTCTTAAGCTGGGTATCGACTTCGCGCTCCTGGCGCGCGCGCCATGAATGACCGCGCCGAGAGTGCGTTCCGCGGAGCGCGTTCCAAATAATTGAAGTATATCAACTAAGCGCGCCTGGCGCGCGTGGCAACCGTTCCAGTGTTTGACCGTTCATCATGGAAGCTAGTCGTGTACGAGCAGCAGCAGCTTTTGTAATTATACACAGCATAATAAGAAAGAAAAAACAGAAACGAAAAGTGCGTTGGTGGATTAAAGAGTTGTACCGAAAAAGAATGCAGTATGGAGTGACACTTATAAGAGATATGCAGTTCGAAGTGATAGAAGACACAATAAAAAACTTCACTTCACTTTGGTTATCCATAATTATTACTCGGAGCGCAAAAACACAAAAAATACGACAAACCCGTCTCCATTGGCGCGCGCGCCACGATTGATGCGCGGTAAAAAACCGACACCCGACGGAACGGACCGCTCCGCGTTCGACCGCTCCAACTAACATTTTGGCGCGCGTTCCAAACAGGTATCCATTTCACGCGGCTGGAGCGCGCGCCAATGTTCGATCTCTTGGAGCGCGAAGTCGATACTCACCTGCATTCCTCGGTGAATGGGCTATCTAACACCGAAAGAATTTTTTAAATCGGACCAGTAGTTCCTGAGATTAGCGCGTTCAAACAAACAAACAAACTCTTCAGCTTTATTATATTAGTATAGATTACGTCATAATAATATTATAGTATTAATTTTCAATATTAGTTCAAGTAATTTTACATAATGTAGACCGTACTTACCTTAGGTTTTTTACAGACATTTTCATATCACGTAAAATGACATTACAAAGATTTAAAAAACATTTATATAAAATTTAGGTAGGTACACAATTTTATATTAAAAAAGCCTTTTCCAAGAAAGAGATAGGATAGGATAGAAAGGGATATTTCCTAGTTTAAGAAAGATAATATTAGGAAATAATATTGTAATGCTGCGATTTAGTGTAGGCTGATATTATTAACTAGGTGATTTAATTTTTCGTTCGTTAGTGTGTTCTGGTTTAACGCTAAAACGCTCGATTTAAAGAATACTTAACCATTACCATAGGAAACCTCAGAGCATACATCTTTAACCTGAGTAACATACAGAACAACACAACAGCATTTTATTGTATTATTTCTATGTGCATATACATATACCTAATACCTACTCGCATATATACAGGTGTCCCAACGTCGGTATACTAAGCTTAAAGGAGGTTGTAGTTTTGCATACGCTGAGTACCTACTTACTACCTATCTACCTACGTAAAAATACTTATAAAATTCCATTCGCATTTTTTTTCAAATAGATGAATTCTTAAAACTATGTGTACATGATGTGTACAGTCACTGTACAGTTTTTAAAATGTTAAAAACACAGATCACAGAATATGGTTAAAAATAAAAGGATCTTATAATTTTAATTGTTGTTCTTGCATAACTAACGACTATAGTTATTTCAAAATTAAAAATACCAATAATTTATATGATTACAATTTTCTTTATTATTTATTTATTTAATAATTATTAACACGATTTTAACTTCTGGCTCAGTATATTTTATTGCACAGAAATGACGACGTTTATTTTTTTTTTGAAATATTATATTAAAAAATTTAATGCAAAATTTCATACTTATTCATTGTAAATAGTTATAGTTACCTACATAAACAATTTTTTTTAAAATTTGCATTTGCAAGAGCATTGGTCGTTATTTTATGGTATTTTCTAAACATTTTAGCTAGATTGAATTAGCGTCCCTGAAACCCCATTCTAAATTTCATGAAAATCGTTGCAGCCGTTTACGAAATTCTGATTGCTCAAATAGGTACCTAGGTACCTATTATCAACTATGGTTAAGTTGAGAATGAATTTATGACTCTCACGTGAAAGCAGCTGAAGATGGTAAATGTAAACTTTTGTTTCTGATATTTAAACTTTGTCTTTGTCGTGTCTAAATTACATTTTTTACACTATCTAATGTAAAGAAAAGAACATTTGCCAATTGCTATGCTTGCAGCTTTCTTGTAAGTTTATGTTCAACTAGCTTTCCGCCCGCGGCTTCGCCGGCGTTTTCTAAGAAAATCCCCCATACTTCCCGTTCCCGTGGGATTTCCGGAATAAAACCTATCCTATGTGTTAATCCAAGTTACCCTCTATATGTGTGATTAATTTCATTGTAATCGGTTCAGTAGTATTTGCGTGAAAGAGTAACAAACACACACATCCGCACAAACTTTCGCATTTATAATTTTGGTAAGATAGGATAGGATAGGACTACTTGTGCCAAGGCCTGGCTGTTAACCCCTGCCGCCGAAGGTGATCGGTGGCCACCGTTGGGTTTTAGTGGGTATGGCTTTTGCGAGTCCCACATACCTCCTCACGCAGGAAAACTGCAGAGGGGGATGCGTAAATGCATTTCCCAACGTTAAAAAAAAAAAAAAAAAAAGGACTACTTGTGTGAAATGTGAATGAAGTTCGTTGAATTCTGATTGACAAAAGATTATTTTTTCAAATCAATGTAGATTGAATAAAATAGATACTTAGTGAATTTCCTTGCTTTCTTGTGGTATTATGGACTTCGTAAAATTATGGAAACAATAAATGTAGTTGAAATGGAACCTGTGAATACCTAATTTTTTTTTTTTATATCTAACTAGCTGCTCCGCGCGGTTTCACACGCGTGGCTCCGCTCCTGTTGGTCGTAGCGTGATGATATATAGCCTATAACCTTCCTCGATAAATGGGCTATCTAACACCGAAAGAATTTTTCAAATCGGACCAGTAGTTCCCGAGATTAGCACGTTCAAACAAACAAACAAACTCTTCAGCTTTATAATATTAGATGATATTAGTATAGAATATAGATGCAAGCAAAAATAGGCAATACATAATTATTGTATTCTGTTAATTAATGTATTCTCTATAAAAAAGTTAAACAAGTTTGGGGGCCGAGTCACCTTCGTCCGTAGGAGTTTACCCGGAGTATGGATACCCTACACGTGGCCCCTGGGTGGTGCTAAACAGGTGACATGGTGGGAGACAGTCGTCGCGGCTATAATGACCACCCATCAGCTGAAGACGTGTCGCCAAGCGTCCGTGTTCCGACACGATGAAGCTGATGTAGCCTTGGTGAAGACGGGTCGAATCAGTTGCGCCTATACAACCTCGACGATTTGATGCACACTTACGTTGTTGCGCCTGGGGACTAGTCATGGAGGGTAGCGGGATCCGAGGCACGGTTCACCGCTGGCCGACCGCTAGTCAGTAGGGGGCCCAAGTAGCGTGCTAGCCACATGTGAAAGGCTGCCCCGCCAACTAGCGAAAAATCCCAAGATGCGCCTTAGTGCCGGTTGGCGACCGGACGAGAGGGCCCTATGGACATCCTTGGGGGGGCTCGGGCGTCCCCGCAGTCTCCAGACTAGTCCCCATAAGTGTAGCTTCTGAATGTGCGTCTCAGGTCTAGAAGTATAGCGCCTCGATTCACTGCCGTCTTCACACCTACTTCACTCTCCATTAAAATAATGAAAAAGACAAGGTACAAGAAAAACGTTGTACAGCGGCAGCACTCCCTCTCGCTGAAAGTAGACCTCACTAACATCAGAGGTCTACACTCCAACCTCGTTGCAGTCCACTTCCATCTAGAGACTAGCAAGCCTTGTATCTTGTTCCTCACGGAGACGCAGATTAGATGTCCGTCTGATCAGGCGTACCTATCGTATCCCGGCTACACCCTGGAGCATAACTTTAAAGCTCGGTCAGGTGTGTGCGCGTACGTACGTGACGACATCTGCTGTCGGCGTCTCCGTTACCTTGAAGACCCCCATTTCTCTGTACTTTGGATGCTGGTGGACACAGGCCTAGAGAAACTCATCTATGCTTGTGTCTACCGAGCGCACAGCGGAGACCAGGAGACGATCAGGCTCACAGAGTACCTAAGTGAGGCAGCGGATGCTGCTCAACACAAATACCCTTCCGCTCAGCTAGTGCTTCTGGGGGATTTTAATGCCCACCACCAGGAGTGGCTATACCCATACCAGTGCACTGACCTCGCTGGGAGAGAGACGCGTAAACTCGCTATAGCGTTAAATCTCACCCAGCTGGTTCAAGGAGCGACGCGGGTTCCTGATGTTGAGAGCCATACAGCCAATTGCTTGGATCTTCTGCTGACAACCGATCCAGACCGTTACTCGGTAGCGATTTCATCGCCGCTTGGCAGCTCCGACCACTGTCTGGTGAAATCTGTATCTGTCTACTCGCCGCCCGACCCCAGTCCCAGGGGCTCGCGGCGCGTGTGGCGATACAAGTCAGCAGATTGGGACGAGATGCGTTCTTTCTTTGCATCTTATCCCTGGCGGCCTGTTTGCTTTTCTTCTGAAGACCCTTCAACCTGTGCGGATGCTGTGACTGATGTGCTGCGGCAGGGAATGGAATACTACATTCCATTCTCCGATGTAGCCACGTCCAGCAAAGCTCAACCCTGGTTCAGAGCTGAATGTAGACGCGCTGAAGCGTTTAAACATGAGGCATATCTAGCCTGGGCTGATGCTCGACACCGCAAGGCCAAGGACGTATCTGAGAAGAAGAAAGCCTTCAACCGGGCCGCCAAGTCCTGCAAAAAGGCTCTACGGAAAGCACGATTTGACCACGTCAGCCGTATAGGGAACAAACTGGCTTCTTACCCTTCTGGTAGCAAAGCGTTTTGGTCCCTGGCAAAGTCGGTTGAATCGAATTTCTGCCGCCCCTCACTTCCTCCACTGCTGAAACCAGATGGGTCGCTAGCTCACACTGCCACGGAGAAAGCAAACCTACTAGCTACTCTGTTCGCAGAAAATTCACGTCTGGATCCCGCAAGCGCCAAACCTCCCAGTCTACCTGGATGCGAGGTGAGCATGCCAGAAATTCGCATCCGTCAGACTGAGGTTCTGAAAACGCTGCGAAATCTTGACGTGAACAAAGCTAGTGGCCCTGATGGAATACCAGCCATAGTGCTTAAAACCTGTGCGCCTGAGCTCGCTCCTGTCTTGACACGCCTCTTTCGCCTTTCGATGATGACTGGAAAAGTACCGAAATCATGGAAACTTGCCAACGTGCAGCCTGTGCCCAAAAAAGGCAGTCGTGCCGACCCCTCCAATTATAGGCCAATTTCAGTCACGTCCATACTCTGCAAGACTATGGAGCGTGTACTGAACAGCAGGCTAATGGCACACCTAGAAGCGAACGATCTACTCAGTGACCGCCAATACGGATTTCGCCGAAATCGGTGCACTGGGGATCTTCTAGCGTGTGCCACCTATATCTGGAGTGAGGCCATCGAGAATCATGGTGAGGCACTCGCAGTCTCCCTCGATATCTCGAAGGCCTTCGATAGGGTCTGGCATGATAGTCTTATCGGCAAGCTTCCATCGTACGGTCTGCCTACTGGTTTTTGCGCATGGATCTCAGATTTCTTGAGAGACCGGTCGATTCGAGTAGTCGTCGACGGTTGCTCGTCCGACCAATTGGCTATTAATGCCGGGGTCCCTCAGGGATCAGTTCTCTCCGCAACACTATTCCTGCTACACATTAACGATCTGCTGAAACCCGGTATCTATGGGTACGCAGACGATAGCACCGTTGTGGATAGATACGCATCCAGCGCGCGAGCCAGTACGGCACAAATCCAGTCTCTACGAGAGGCGATGGTCGAACGCATGAACTTGTCCTTACAGGCAGTCTCCGAATGGGGCGAGGCCAATCTGGTCAAGTTCAATGCGACCAAGACCCAGGCGTGTCTATTCACCGCTAAACGGAGTCCATTCAACCTAACTCCGTCCTTCCAAAGTGTATCCATACCGATAACTGACCACCTCGAGCTTCTTGGTATCACCTTAACGCCTACTCTCAACTTTGGTTCATACATCGAATCAAAAGCCCAAGTAGCCTCAAAAAAGCTTGGTATACTGGCAAAGGTGAGGCAGTATTTCAGCCCGGGACAGTTGCTCAACCTCTATCAAGCACAGGTCCGTTCGTGCATGGAATACTGCTCTCACCTCTGGGATGGATCTGCCAAATACCAGCTGGAGACACTTGAGGCGATAGAGAGGCGTGCCAAGAGGCTAATAAACGACGATGAGCTAGTAGGCAAAAAACTCCAGAGCCTCGCCCACCGTCGCAGAGTGGCAAGTTTATCGGTTTTTTACCGGATACACTTTGGAGAGTGCGCTGCGGAATTGCACGACCTAATTCCGCCATCCCCATTTTTCCATCGTTCGTCGAGGCGCACAGATTCCAGGCATCGCCACATGGTTGACGTTCCATGTACCCGGACAAAGCGGTTCGGATCGTCATTCTTTATTCGAACCGCTAGGGACTGGAACATGCTTCCTGAATCTGTGTTCCCCGACGAGTACAATTTGGAGGTCTTCAAGAGGAGAGTGAACAGGTACATTTTAGGGAAGCGCGCTCCATCTTAGGCCACATCTCAGCTTACCATCAGGCGAGATTGTGGCCAAGCGCTCCCCTATTATACAATAAAAAAAAAAAAAAAAAAAAAAAAAAAAAACAATTGAATTCATAAGTTAATTACAGAAATAATTTAAATATACACAATTAATTATATGTATTAAATTATTCTATTGTTGATTTGTCATATGTTTTAATTAGTTATTATGCTAATCAAGGTAGATAAATCAAACAAATTAAATACTTATCACAAAACCGGTTCAGCCGTTCTTGAGTAAAAGATGGTGTAACTATAAATGCGATTACGATATTTTATATATATATATATTTTTTTATAGATAAGAAAGTCGTATTATGTGGTAGGTTTATATCACTTATCACTTAAGAATTGCTGAACTGATTTTAATGTTTTTTGATTTGTCGGATTCGTGTCTACTTAATTGTATATAAACTTGATATTATTTTAAACTAGGTTTCCGTCCGCGGCTTCGCCCGCGTTTTCAAAGGAAAACACGCATAGTTCCCGTTACCGTGGGATTTCCGGGGTAAAACCTATTCTATGTGATAATCCGAGTTACCCTCAATATGTGTGCTAAATTTCATTGTAATCGGTTCAGTAGTATTTGCTTGAAAGAGTAACAAACACACACACATCCTCACAAACTTTCGCATTTATAATATTAAGTAGGATCCTAGTAGGATAAATCTGAAGGAATTCAAAACGTTGCAGTAGTTTAGGATATCAAGATTTATTTATTTTTTTATTTTTTATACACCTTTTTACTGTCATTTGAGAATATATGGAGTTATTATCTATACTAATATTATGAAGCTGAAGAGTTTGTTTGTTTGAACGCGCTAATCTCAGGAACTACTGGTCCGATTTGAAAAATTATTTCGGTGTCAGATAGCCCATTTATCGAGTAAGGTTATAGGCTATATATCATCACGCTACGACCAACAGGAGTGGAGCCACGGGGGTGAAACCGCGCGGAGCAGCTAGTATCTGATATGACTAGTTTTAATTGACCATTTTCGATAATTATTATGTTATTAATCCAACTGTGAAATACTTTTATTGGTTCAGGCGTTTCTGACAGTAGTTCGTTTTACTATAATAGTACTTAGTAGGTTAGTATAGATCTACTTAATCTTGAATAGGTTTCATTTTTTTATGTCAGAGCAAGCAAAGGAGACCTGCCCCTGATGTTATATGGACACTACCGCCAATGATTTTGCATAGAAATAAAATACAAATTATTAAAATATTCTTTATTATAATAATTTAAGTTTAATGACTGCCTCACCCGTTTACACAAGGATACAATAAAATAAATTACAACAACCATATTATAATCTTAAAACAGCTTTAACTAAAACATATCAGTCTACATTGATTAAATTTTAAAACATTTTTAGTGTTTTGGGCTAATTTCGAAATTATTAATTTTTCAAAAATTAACTTAAGTAACTAAGGCAGAAATCACTGCATAGTGATAAGGCCGCCTTCTGTGGTTTTGTTTATTGTAAATTGTTATTTTATGTGTCTGATTTATTGCACAATAAAGAGTTAAATAAATAAAATTTTTTTTCTTGTTAACATTACGTATATAGTTTTAATTTAAAGAAAGTCTTCTTATTCATTAAAAAACCAGAAACTACTTCAAAATTATCCCAAAACACTAATTTTCAAACAAATGTCTCTAAATGCTATACATAAGTTTCCCTTTAACAGATTTTTCCCATCTTAGTTTCAAAATTATACATAAAAAGGGCTTAGATTTACTCGTTGTACATAATACAGAAAAAATTAAACTAGGTTCAAATAACAATATCTAGTTTTTTATTTAGAAAGTGGGAAAAAGGCATGCTGTTTAAAAACAAAAAAATACATAGAAAACAGACAAAAAAACACATTACAATTTTTTTAAGATAAATTTCACCTTATTTTATTTAAAAAAACGCTTCCACATTAAATATTCTGATAATACATAAACAGACAGTACATTTCATAAACTTGCATTTTTAATTTATACAAAAAATATGCTAACAGCTTAGTCTAAAATATCTTGTGACCTCATTTCATTCATAATTTCCGAATTTTCATTCGCGTAAAAATCATTTGCTTTCTTCATAATATTTATTGAAATGTATAATTTATTTAAATTAACTTTACGCTCTACAAATATATGGAAAGGAAAAGTTAATTAATTTGGTTTAAAACCCGAACATGTGATCTTATAAAAAAAAACTGTAAAGGTGTCATTATTTTTCTAAAAAACACTGTTATTTGGTTGAGCATTTGATTTTTTAAAGAATATAACTTGAAAACAATTGGTCCTTTTTTACAATTACAATAAAACAGGCTACATTTTTAATGTTGGGTTAGTTAAATAATTCATACAGAAATCTATGTGTTACTACATACAAGAATAAATTTTAATTTAGAAACGAAATACGCAACCTTTATTGGCCAGCTGCATACAGATACAAAATTAATTTATAATACATTTAAAACCTTCTTTGTCAGTTGACGTCTATGATTTTACAAAATGTCAAAAGTTCAATGTCAAATCGTTTGGTTCACATGTCATGTGTCAAGGTCAATGCATGAATGGTGTTATATATAGAAAGTTTTTTTTTCAGCGCCTCCTAAATTAGTACAAATCTTGTTGGAAACTAAATATATTATGTATTATATCGACTATAATATTTAAGCCGAGTCATTAGAGTCCAATGTATGTTTTAAAAAAGGCGGCATATTAAAAAAAATGTGCGCGTGTACTAGTCTACAGTCTACACACGAAAGAAGTGAAACTTCTTTATGACCCTATTTTTCAAAAAATAATTTACTATATGCAACTTTACAGAAATACGTCGAATCACGCGTGGTATGGATAAGAAAAAGATGGCTCGTAACGGAAAAATGTCACGCGTAACGAAAAAATGTTACACTAAATTTTTTCCAACCCCGATTAAGAAGTTTCACTTCAAAAATCTGGGTCTTATTTTCGGTTTTCGTTATATTTTTTTAATAACTAACAACATAAGTAACATGACAAATATCGAATTTGCCGCCTTTTCTACGAACTTATACCGAAAAGCCACCATTATACTTTTTAATCTGTCCTCAAGCCTACCCATTTCCTACTATAAAAACGATTTTCCTTATTCATTACTTCGATATACGGAACGTGTTAATCAAGTGTTAATGATGAATACCATAAACAAAAATAATTGTTATTTACGGCATGAACGTTTACGCATCCTTAGTCAGATAATTATTTATAACTTCAACATCAACAAGTAGCTTTCTGGACCACATCGATGTTTGTATTTCTTAACACGCGTTTAATAGCTCCACCTAGGTAGGTATATGCTGTTTGTATGTGTGTGAAATCCCATGTCCCGTAGTGGGGTAAGGAGCAGATGCATTATTCATACATCTGTTTCACTGATCGATTTTATTTAGGGACAAGTAGGTGATCAGCCTTCTGTGTCCTACCAGATCGAGACATTTTTTTTTCTTCGTCTCCACCGGGAATCGAACCCGGTGTCCCTTCGTCCAGCATACTCACCATGGAATCCTGATATTTCATGAATGTCAAAATCCTGTTCTGAAATAGTGCTAAATAGTGCCCAAAGGAAAAAAATAGTGCTCTTGTACTTGCGAAGTTATAGCCATAGTTCGATGAGTATGCTGGACGAAGGTTTCGCCCAGCATACTCACCTCCGTCCGGAGAATCTGTATACGCTTCAAACATAATTCATACTTCAAAAAATAGTTCCCAAATAGTGCCAAACGGTGCCCAAAAAGAAAAAACAGTGCTCGAATAACTTCGGAGTTATAGGCTTCGTTCAGTGAGTATGCTGGGCGTAGGTTCTACGCCCAGCATACTCACCTCAGTGCGCGAATATCGAACGAGCTATAGGTATAATTTACGTCTCAAAAAATTGTGCTTGAAATAGTGCCCAATATCAGTCCAATTTTTGCTTGACTTTTGACTTAGAAAACCATTAAATTTTAATGTAAACTTCTACATACTAACGTAAAATGGGGTACAGTCGTCGACACATGTTTTTGGACAAAAATATTAAACTTTCTAATTGTAGACTTCATGTTATTGGAAATAATTATGGTATTTTCTCACATGTCAAAAACTTTCGATTAAATGCATTATTATATATTTTATAAATAATAATAAATGAATGAAACTTTAAGCGTAAATGAAGTCTATTACTTCATTGCATTGTGTGTTTGTCTGAATAAAAACAGTCATTTGCAGCCAATAAAATTAATATCTTGAAAAATCCGGATGACAATCGGTAATAGTCTTCACTTCACGTCATATTATCTAAAAAATACATCTGTGTTAATTCTATAGTTACGTTTATACTTACTACCGACGCTCGCGCTGACTGATTCTACCTATTTCGATATTGAAATGTAACTAACGTGAACTTAAGACGAGAACAGATCCTGACGGGTAACGAGGACAAGCTTGTAATAAAAAAATTGAAGAAAAGTAAATTATATCCTAGCAAATAAGACAGTGTTTCATTTCCAGTAGAATTGGAGGATAAAACCAGGCCTCCGCAGAAGTAGGTATATAAATAGGTATTTGAGATCCAATTAGATAAACAAACAAGTTACATTACGTTATTATGTGTGTACCTACCTACATCAAACCTTTAAAAAAGTAACTAAGTAGGTACCCATTTTTAAAACTTCTTAAGCATGTCCTTAATTTTAAGTGTACAGTGTCATATTCAACGAAAAAATGAACGTGTTTTTGTAAAAAACAACTCGCTTGCTACCTAGTTTTACAGTGCAATTAATGAATGAGTGTAAAATCAATTTAGTTGAATGCCACTATTATAAATTGAAATATACTTACTGATTTGGGTGCAGCTCCTATATTGATTACGTACTAGATACACAATTTTATATAGGTAAATAATGACATCACCAACACATTGTTTGGTTTTGCAACCCACTATGTAGTCAAACTCAAAAGCCGGCGTTATTATAATGATGTGCGACGAAGTAAACAAACAAAGAAACTGAGAAGCGCTTGTTCGTTTCGATTGCTTTGTGACACAAAATGGACCCTTATCACCTTCAAAATACAGATCAGTCTTGTCTAATAATCGTAAGATGTTAGGGCAGCGCCATCTAGTATTTAAACATAAACATATATTCATTTGCGTCGCGGGCGCCGCGCGTCGTAAGCCCCATACCTATTGACCGTACGTGCATCCATTACTGCCACACTATATTGAACTTTATCACATGAGGAATACAGGTCAATTCCGTAAACGTTGTGGTACCGTCCTTGATCCGGAAAATGATTATTTTGAATAATTTTGTCAGTTGTAATGTAAGCATTAATAACAGCAACTTTATTTTTCATGCATGATTTACTTCATTTGATATCTTAATCCTTCAAGCGCCGTGATCTAGACAAAATATATAAAATCATTGTTCCTAGCTACCGGGGTCCCATGCGACGCGCGAAGGCTTAATCATATTATTATAAAGTATTATTAAAATAATGTGTAATTAATAATATTGCGATTCTAAAGTAAATACTCCCTTACATAGACAATTAATAATTTACACAAGACAAAAATTGTTAGAAAGAAAGTTAATAATATTGTATTCGACTGTACTCAATGTAACGTATGTAGAAGTTTACAATCAAATTTAATGGTTTTCTAGGTCAAAAGTCAAGCAAAAATTGGACTGATATTGGGCACTATTTCAAGCACAATTTTTTGAGACGTAAATTGTACCTATAGCTCGTTCGATATTCGCGCACTGAGGTGAGTATGCTGGGCGTAGAACCTACGCCCAGCATACTCACTGAACGAAGCCTGTAACTCCGAAGTTATTCGAGCACTGTTTTTTCTTTTTGGGCACCGTTTGGCACTATTTGGGAACTATTTTTTGAAGTATGAATTATGTTTGAAGCGTATACAGATTCTCCGGACGGAGGTGAGTATGCTGGGCGAAACCTTCGTCCAGCATACTCATCGAACTATGGCTATAACTTCGCAAGTACAAGAGCACTATTTTTTTCCTTTGGGCACTATTTAGCACTATTTCAGAACAGTTTTTTGACATTCATGAAATATCAGGATTCCATGGTGAGTATGCTGGACGAAGGGACACCGAACCCGGCCAGGACCCATCGGTACTACGCTAGCGCGTCAACCACTGTACCAAGGAGGCGGTCTGTTTGTATGTCCAACTCCTATAGATTTTGACCCACTTCAAACGGACAGATTTAATTTAAACTTTGTCTACTCATCAAGGATCGGGGACAATACAATTATGAGTTTTTTTCACATCTTATTAGTTATTGAATCGAATTTCTATTCTTAATAATTATAAATATCTAGAAAGGTTAAAACCTTCACCGTGAAAACTTTTTAACGTCATAAATTGCCATAAATTTTACCACCATGTCACGCATTGGTAACATTAATTTAAATTATCTTAATGCTTTCGCCATTAACTTTATATTGTCTTTTTATGTTCAAGTCATTTTACACGTTCATGCTAGATATAAATATGCATAAAATGCATAAAAGCATAAAAATGATTATAAACCGTGCTTTCCAAGTATAATTTTCGATGATAATAACAGACGTCAGATAAACTTGTCATAAAAAAAAGATCACAAAAAAAAATTAAGGATTATATTTTATCTGTTAATTAATCACCGTAAAACCTCTTTCACTGTCGCATTTAGTTTAAGGGCCTGTATCAAAAAAAAAAACAAAAACTGAAATGTCACCTTTCCCGCCAGAATGATTAAAAAGCCATTGTAAATTGTAGGTTTTTCGTAAGAGACCTTGTGCTTAACTGCAGTAGGAATACGCAATCTTAGCAATGATTTTCAAGGTTTGATGTTTCGAAAGATACACATATTAATATGTGACGTATTTCCAAGATCTACAATCTATTGGACGAGTCGAACAATAAAATTTGTAACATCCTCTTTTGACGGTCGAGCTTTCGCGCCAAAATTGCACAGATAAAAAATCACATTCCGTTCTAAAATAAAAATGTTCTCAGGCAAAATATCAAAGTACATTTTTGCACTTTGTTTATACATTTACTAGCTTACCGCCCGCGGCTTCGCCCGCTTTGTCTAAAACCTAATAAATTATACCTATACTAAAACCTTCCTCTTGAATCACTCTATCTATTAAAAAAACCGCATCAAAATCCGTTGCGTAGTTTTAAAGATTTAAGCATACAAAGGGACATAGGGACAGAGAAAGCGACTTTGTTCTAAACTATGTAGTGATTGACGAATTACAGATTAGTAACAAGTCAAGTACTTAAATGCAGCGTTGAGTCATGTTAGAATGTATCACAGGATATAATTAAGGTCTACATCATCTCATTAAGTAAATAAGTTACGATTTTATTTGCGTATATTTTAAATCATCGCATGAAAGCCGTTGAACCCACATTTTAACTTTAACAAAAATTATCAAAACAAAACTAGTTTTTTTATCGAGTTTAAAATCCGTTCGATAATGGCGTTTAAGTTTAACAAAATATATAGTAATTAGTATTAGTACTTCAAGTATTGATTATACTAACGCATTCTAAAAGTCCGAACTATAAAGCCAAATGCTGTCAGTGATAAACCTACGAAACGGGTGAATTTATTTTTATTAGATATAGTAGTATAGTATATAGTAGCTGGAGATAGAAAGCCAGGTACTTTATGTAAATTAATTTAGTAATATTCAATGTAAATCAATGCGAATGTCACGGAAGAATACTTTATTCCAACAATCCACAAGAAATTTCAACAAAATATAATATTGTATGCAAGAATGTTTTTCAAAATAAACGACGGTACAATGAAAACATTCTCGGGTATTATTTGAAAACATGACCTTGCTACACGTTGTGCGTTACAAAAATAGACTTTCATTCATATTTATTTTAATAATTTCAACTCTTGTTACCATACAGAGGCAGACATTGGTGCTCAGACGGGAAACCATTTTGAAAGATGTGCGTATCATTTTATTTACCTACATTTTATCGACGATTTCATTATAATACATTTATTGATACTAGCATAGACAATAGACGTTTCAACAAGGAACTGTCATTGAAAAATCCCGCTAAAAATTCAAATTATTATGACATTTAATGACTAAAGACAACGGTCACGTCAAATGAACGATATCAGAATACATATGAAGTGATAATTGACAATACATTGTTATGTATTGCTGACGTAATAACGCATATTTACGCAAGGCTAACCTTATTAGATGTTATATAAACCAACGTGATTTGGATACTAACGAATCGAAGATTTATATGGCTGGGAATTCGAGATTCTTAATTAGTTTTCGTAGTCGATTAGAATTATAATTCTGAATTATAATAATCTATGTATAATCCTTTTTTACATAAGAACTATGAATACTGAGAAAGGCTCTTGGTTATTTGACGATGTGTACTTGTTTAAAAATTGTACACAGATTATTATTAATCTTCATTTTTACGTCAGTTATATTAATAGAATTTTTTATCGACTTATCTACAGAAGCATCCAAACCACACTGAACTTGATAATAACTTGAAGATTCATAAAAAAATTCATTCCATATCATATTAAAATGGTCGACGATTTGGCCAGCGTGGATTGGCTTGAACCCTCATTGTCAACTCGTGTCCCAGCAGTGGGATCATATAATAATGATCATAGAGTAAGTCAAGTCAAAAGCAACAATGTCTGTTCTCTGCATTTATCATGCTGCATGTAAAACCCTATATATAATAAACTACATCCCTTGATGATTGCATAATCTAGTTCCTTCTTTGTATGCCTTCAGCAGATAATTGGGTTATAAAAACTAAGGTTGATATTTAAGAATACGCTGATGCTGTTAACATGAGGTAAAGCCGGATTTAAAAATATTCATTCATGCATAGATAAAACAAATACCCACTCGTTCGTTCGTTTATCCTGTTAAATATTTAACGATTTGTGCGTATTTGACTGCCAGTCCTTTGTTGGTTCAATAATTATTGAATGAATTACGCAACACTTCAACTCGAATGTTTTTTGGTACATATTCTATTTCTAGTATTAATTAACAAGTGCGATGCAAGTGGCAGAACTTAACCTTGTTTTACAAGTTTCGCTTTGAAGCCAAACCATTGCATACTTGTTTCGATGATAAGAGGTAATCGCCATGACGATAGGAAAGTATTAAGTTATACTTATTTATTGTAATAATACCCTTAATCCCACTGTCCCTAATATAATTGGTCTGCCTTAAAACAAATAGAAATGGAAGCACACATTTAAGTCTTATTATAATAAATTAGAAACACTGGGATGCCACAGGGAGCTATGCTGAGCCTCTAATCATTGTTAAGCTATAACACTGCTCTTTTACAGCGTTGAATGTAAAATTTTCCTAAGTTAAATTAAACTGCTAATAAAGCTTAATCGACGTATAAAAGTTCTACTTAATACTATGCCTAATAAATTTCTTCGTAGCTAAACGTATTTTGAAACACTTAACAACGTAACATTTATAATTCGCGGACTACATCTAACATTCGAGCTCCAAGGCGTTCTCTACAGCTAATATCTCAAACAAGAGGTTACGTTATAATTTCGGCACTTTTAATGTCATATCGTTTGCGGAGCCTTGCACGTTAACTGTGGATCTATTGTGTCGCATGTGTGATTTCACCAAATCGGAATTAACGAGTGCAGCCATGAGACTTAATTCACCCGCTAAAACAGTCGCACAGATCAAGGATGCTAGTCTAGCCGAGTTTTCTGCCGGTCTGGCACCCGCGCCTTTCACCCCGAGAATCTCTAAGCAAGCGCTTTGTCCGGTCAATACTGTTCCACCACCGACCGTACCAACTTCTAGACAAGGCATGGTACATGTGACGTATAACTCGTCTCTATTCTCTCCGCACACTTCCATGCTTGTAGAACAATTGCTACTCGTGACGTTCTGAGCAGGATCTTGTCCTGTAGCAATGAAAATAGCAGTGACCATGTTAGCTGCATGAGCATTATTACCACCGATCGAACCAGCCAATGCTGAACCGGAGAGATTTTTGATCTTGTTACAACGTGCTAGCGTTTTTGCATCAGATTTTAAAACCGTTCTTAAGCTCTCCGCTGATAAAGTCGTTTCGCAAACAACACGCTTACCGCGACCTTTGACCCAGTTAATAGATGCAGCTTTCTTATCCGAACAGTAATTACCAGAGAGACTGATCACTTCCATGTCTGGGAAGAAGTTTTTGAGGATTTTAAGCGCGTTTTCTGCGCCCTTTGATACCATGTTCATTCCCATAGCGTCACCGGTGGTTGCTCTGAATCTCAAATATAAAGTGGCTCCATCAACACCTATATGTACTTCTTGAAGACGAGCGAACCTTGAAGTCGAATCAAACGCTTCTTTGATAAGCGCGTAATTATCTTTATTGTCCATCCATTGGCGGCATTCGAGTGCTCGAACGACATTTGGAAGTTTAACAGCCGGTGCTCTTGTCATACCGATATCTTCTACAACACTGGTCACTCCTCTTGTACCGATCGCTTTAGCACCTCTGTTTGTAGAAGCAACAAGCGCGCCTTCAGTCGTTGCCATGGGTATCATATACGCTTTACCATCAACAACTAAGGGACCAGCGTAACCAACTGGAATACCTACAAATCCAATAACATTTTCGCAGCACGCATTCATAACTCTGCTGTAATCGTAGTTCAAGTATGGCAACGATTTGATTGCGGATTCAGTTTGGAATCTGGAAGAAATAATTTTTCTGCGCAGTCTCACACCGCGTACTGGATCGCATAATACAGTTTCCAGTCTATGCATCGGTATATGAGATTGTTCTACAAGCATTATGACTTCTTCGTCACTTAACGACGTACAGTCGCCTTCCGAACGGTATATTTCCAAACATTCAGCCATCGGTCGTTTCTTAGCATTCATTCTAGCAACTGATGAACTGGGCGATAGTGTTGGCCACTCGGCTTCATCATAACCATCTGTCTGCATTATAGCATCAGTTTTAGTGTCTTCTCCGAGTGTAAACACGGGTTTCTCGTTATGCACTACTTCTTTTACAGTTAAATCGTTCATATCGATAACCCAATTCCTTGTTTCTTCAAAGAAAACGAACTTGATTATCAGAGCGCATAATAGCGTTGCTATCACGATATAATCGGCAGATACCGAAAACCATTTTACGTAAGAGTGTAACAGAACGTTATCTTGCGATGACGGTTTGAAATTGTGACTCAAAGATCCATCTATCATGCCACTATCTCTCGCCCAAGGCCACCGGCTCGTGAGATGAACGCACAACAGTCCAGCCGCCATAATCATCTTAACTCTTTGCACCACTGGGTTAGGTTTCAAATCAGCTTCCATAAACGGGTTGTCAGTCGAAATCTCCTTCTTGCCAGATGCAAAATCTGACACTAGAGACAGGCAAGCAGGGTAAAACGTGACGAAAACTAGATAGTCGACCATCAGGGCCAAACAGGCGAAAGTGCACATGTGTTCCAGTCTAGGCACACCAGACACGCCACCAACACCGACCAGGAGAACCGCTAGAAGTGTATCTAACGTTGCTGTCGGTCCGAGCAGGGACAGCGCCCTGCCTACTCTTTTCCCTTGATCTTCACCCGCACACCAACCGGCTTTAGCCATACGCGCGCCTCTAGCGACATCCGCAACCAACAAAAACAGGAACGGCGCGTCTTTGATACTTGCCAATTCCGTCCAGAACAAACTAGCCAACGCGGACGTGAAAATAAAGCTAGCGAACGTCGAAAACACGCCGGCTATTATCAACAAATACTTCGACGCGATCTTCTGCAGGTTGGAGACTTGGTAATACGCGTAGAGTAGAGCTGAACAGCGAACTATGGTCATGATGACGGCATCTGCTGCTTGGTATTCTGCTTCTAAGCCAGGGCATGCTCTAGCCCAGCCGGCACAGCGTTCAGAGCGCTGGCCCGTAGCGTGGCGCTCCACGCTCGCGGCGCACGCTAGGAGAGCTAGCGTGGCCACTATCACCTCCCATTGGTGCCTCGCGCAGAACTCCCCGTGTGCTCCCCAAACCTTCATGGTGTACCTGCAAAGATAGAAATTTAAATTAGCTTTATTATATTCCAAACGATAGATAATAAACTTATGTTTTCTTAGTACATATTTAACATTTAATTAAAGAAAATAGTAACTGAAACATATTTTTTAATGGTAAGATGACTTTCCTGTTGATATTATAATTTTTAAATTAAATGCAAGGAGTAATCATAATTCTTATAAAATTATAAAACATTCATTCATTGACGCGTGAGAAATATACATCACAGATAATGAAAGCAATAAACAAGGTACTTCCGATTCCTATAAAGAGCTGTAAACACAATAAGTATCTAAAAAATAAGTAATAAAGTGATTTTAATATCACTTACGTGATAAGTATAAAACAATTGATAAATGTTTCTTGTGATTGTTTAGTTATGCAACGTTATATCCACGTGTATTTCATATTTCCACAAAAAAAGGACATTGCATAACACAACTTTTTTTGTACAAATTAAAACCATTCTCTTTAAACGATAAATAATAATACTTACGTAAAAAATAACACGATCAATTATTATTATTAAGAATTTACTAGAAGAGCTTAACGCGAGTTTTATAATGCTCTTAAGTATGTATATGATTAACTGCACCGGCCGAGGCCTGTTGCTAGACGGACGTTTCGCTTATTTTTTTTCGCCAGAAATGTTTGTTTTTGTTGTAGAATCAATGAAAAATGAAAATGAAGCAAAATAAATGTAAAATTAAATTAAGGTAAATTCATCAGGAAATAGACGTTTATCTAATGCAAAGATTGAAAATTCATTGTTTCTGTTATTGTTAATTTTAATTGTTAGCATTTATAACGTTTAGGGCTGATTTTTCAATACTTGATTAAAACTTATTCATCGAATAACGTATTAAACTACCATTTCAAAAATGTATTCTAATTTTCCGTATTTGACAGTTTACAGGTGACATTTTAAAATGTTCGTGTAGTTATTTAACTTATTGGACGGATAAATTTTAACCAAGGATTGAACAATCGGCCCTTAGTAATAGAAATGTAATTTATATGTTCGATAATTATATTACTTCTAGAAAATAATTGTGAAATGTATTGCTAATAAATAATTATTAATGGTGAAACAACATTGCTAAATGGTAATTCATAATATAATATTATGTTATCTAGATTCTAGAGTATTCGTATCCTACTAATTATATTATCCTAATAATTATAAATGCGAAAGTTTGTGTGTGTGTGTTCGTTACTCTTTCACGCAAATTCTACTGAACAGATTTTTGTCTGTTATTCCTAATTTTTAGCAATAAATAAAATATTCAATTCAATTAAGTAGGTTAATGACCTTAACCTACACATAGTACCGTTTCGTCTATGTAAATGAACAAAAAAATCATAATTTCTATGTGCTATCAAAACCTACATTCAAAAACAGGTTACGAACGGGCCAGGCCGTTAATCGAAAACGAAATTTATTGAGAAAAACCTATACATATATGTGTATTACATAATAGAACCTTGAAATAAGTTTCACAAAAATTTACACATACCATAACTATGTTAACTCGACCATTTTGTATTGACATATTCATGGGATATTTACCAATTGTCATCTATACTAATATTATAAAGCTGAAGAGTTTGTTTGTTTGTTTGAACGCGCTAATCTCGGGAATTACTGGTCCGATTTGAAAAAATATTTCGGTTTAAGTTAGCCCATTTATCGAGGAATGCCATAAGGGTATAATATATTATCATCTCGCTAAGACCAACACGAGCGGAGCACTGCGGATAAAACCACGGGACACAGCTTGTTAGTAAATATACTTAAATTAAAATGAAGGTCGATTCATCCTACTAATATTATAAATACAAAAGTTTGTGAGTATGTTTATTACTCTTTCACGAAATACATATTATGAACCGATTGCTTTGGTATAGGTAGCTGAAGACCCAGAATATGACATAGGCTACCTTTTATCCCGGAAATTCCAAAGGAACGGGAACTATGTCTGGTTTTCTTTGACAACGCGTGCGAAGCTGCGAGCGCAAATCTAGTAAAGAAATGGATAAATTATTATTTACGCCCATTTAGGGCTGATTTTTCAATCGTTGGTTAAAACTTATTAGTCAAATAACGTATTAAACTACCATATCAAAAATGTTTTCTAATTGTCCGTATTTGACAGTTTACAGGTGACATTTTAAAATGTTCGTGTTAATACTTTATTGGACGGACAAATTTTAACCAAGGATTGAAAAATCGGCCCTTAGTCCAAAAAAATTGCCATGGAAATGAGATGTTTCATCAGGGTAAATAATTTATTTAGATTGCATAAAAAGACCGAGCACACGTGTCCGAAGTGAAACTTCTTTGACAAGACACCAAAATCGTCGCGTTACTCCATGACGAGACGGTAGGTATTGCCATGACGCGACCTTGAAATTTTACTCTCAACGTGCCTAAAAGAAGTTTCACTTAAAAAAATCTTTTACCATTGGGAAGCTTTACCTAGGTTACATTTTTTTCTTTTCTAGGTCTTTCCGTGCGGAGCCGAGGCAAGCGTCTAGATGCATAATGACACTGTACAGACAATCTACATGTATTATATTTGTCAATTTCTTATAGATAACTTTTTGAAGTGAAACTTCTTTAGGCGCGTTGAGAGTAAAATTTCAATCATGGCAATACCGTCACGTCATGGAGTAAGACGACGATTTTGGTATCTTCGAATCTTACCAAAGAAGTTTCAGTTCTGATACGTGTGCTCGGCACACGCTCTTTAGTCTTTATTGATAAATTTATTTTGTACTAGCTTCCGCCCGCGACTCCGTCCGCGCGGATGTCGGTCTTCGCGTGGATGGTTTATTTCTCCATTTTGAGTAATTCTGACAATGACATCTTTTATATAATTATCTATTGGACCCAAATACGGCTAGGCCTATAATAATACACGTGTGTTCACGGTTCTACAGAACGTCTATGAATAAAACTGAAAAATTAAGATAATTTTTTTTCTACGTATTTTTCCAGGATAAAAAGTATCCTATTTTACGCCCAGGATAATAAGGTATAATTATACCAAGTTTCATCGAAATCGAACCGTTAGTTTTCACGTGATGCCTTCACATACAGACAGACAGACAGACAGACAGACAGACAGACAAAAATTTTTTAAATCACATATTTGGGTTTGGTATCGATCCAGTAACACCCCCTGCTATTTATTTTTTCAATATTTTCAATGTACAGAATTGACCCTTCTACAGATTTATTATATGTATAGATAGAATCATTCTTACGTGAAGTATGTTCACTTCTGTTTTTTTATATTAATAAAGTTTAATTTTGACATTTGCTGTGTGTTTCATTTTTAATTACCACTGTTTAATTAGAGCTATGAACGGTACATTGTTTTTTATTTTAACTGTATCACCCACAAAACAATAGCTGACCTACTGAACTACAAATTAAAAAAAAAAATCTTTTTGCGAAGGTTTTTTTCTCATACATATCGAGAAAACCTTTTTAATATTATTTTAATGCATGTATCATATACAGGTAAATTATTAAAAAAGAATACTTATTTAAGGAAATAATCCAGTTTCGAAAGGTATCTAACATTCTGATGAGATAATTATATTTATATACATCTTCTTAATATATATAAATCTCGTGTCACAATGTTTGTCCTCAATGGACTCCTAAACCACTAAACCGATTATAATAAAATTCGCACACCATGTGCAGTTCGATCCAACTTGAGAGATAGGATAGGTTTTATCCCGGAAATCCCTCGGGAACGGGAACTATGCGGATTTTTCGAAAACGCGGGCGAAGCCGCGGGCGGAAAGCTAGTATAGGTATATATAGGTATAATGTACGATATATATAAATCTCGTGTCACAATGTTTGTCCTCAATGGACTCCTAAACCACTAAACCGATTATAATAAAATTCGCACACCATGTGCAGTTCGATCCAACTTGAGAGATAGGATAGGTTTTATCCCGGAAATCCCTCGGGAACGGGAACTATGCGGATTTTTCGAAAACGCGGGCGAAGCCGCGGGCGGAAAGCTAGTATAGGTATATATAGGTATAATGTACGATATATATAAATCTCGTGTCACAATGTTTGTCCTCAATGGACTCCTAAACCACTAAACCGATTATAATAAAATTCGCACACCATGTGCAGTTCGATCCAACTTGAGAGATAGGATAGGTTTTATCCCGGAAATCCCTCGGGAACGGGAACTATGCGGGTTTTTCTTTGAAAACGCGGGCGAAGCCGCGGGCGGAAAGCTAGTATAGGTATATATAGGTATAATGTACGAATATAAATTAAGTAGACCAATTGTTTTGTTTATCCTCATTTAAAATTATATTTAAATCACGTCGCGTGTACCATTGTGTGCTCTACCAAGAATCTGTCACAATGAGGAAAATCGCTCCAAAAATATACAGCAATTTGTGCGGTACATTCACCTTTATTTGTTTTATATTTGGATCAAACAAAAATAGTGATTAATACATGCAAAAATTAATATGTCTGTATGTTTATTGCTCTTGAAGTTCAAGACTTGAACTATCGAACCGATTTCGCACGCATTTTTTTACAATTTTTTTAACATTGGATAACAACATTTTTTACATTGGATAACAATCATATAAATTATTTAGGTAATAAGCTACGTATGCACAAAATATTCATCGTAAGTAATAATTAAAATAAGGTACTTAAATCCACTATTTAAAATTTTTCCTATTTGTATAACAAAAATGAATCGCCAAATGAGTTGCTAAGCGTAAAACTCGAGAACGGCTCGACCAATTCGGAAATTTTTTAACATTTATTGTTTTTATGGAGATGAAACACGAAAAGTAGAAATAGTACTTTATATTTTCAACTAGCTTTCCACCCGCGGCATCGCCCGCGCAGTCAAAGAAAAACCCGCATAGTTCCCGTTCCCGTGGGATTTCCGGAATAGAACCTATCCTATGTCCCGGGGATCAAAATATCTCTACAAAACCAAATTTTATGCAAATTGGTTCAGTAGTTAGGAGTTACTTTCGCATTTATAATATAAGTATTGATATATTCTATGTAACTCTCACTCATATAACCGTACAAACATACACAAGTACACAAAAAACATTACCCTCATTGCCACAGTCGGTTAAAACACATACAAACTTCCCACTAATCATCCTTACAGGAAACATATCATGATTCAGTTGATCTTTAAGATCCTCTCGGTTTTTCCCAGACCAGTGCGTGTTGGTATTCCGAATACATGAATATTAAGCTTAAGATTCATCCAAGTTTTATCTATTACTTTTTGAAGTGAAACTTCTTTATCGGGGTTGGAAAAAAAATTAAGTGTAATATTTTTGATTTTTTCGTTACACGTGACATTTTGCCGTTACGCGCCATCCTTTATTTATCCCAACCACGCGTGATTCGACGTATTTCTGTAAAGTTGCATATTATAGTAAATTATTTTAGAAAGAAAAAGAAGTTTCACTTCTTACGTGTGTACACTAGTACACGCACACATTTTTTTATATTTTATATTTTGACTGTAAGATAAATTAAATGCAAAGTTATATCAAAATACTAGCTTACCGCCCGCTTTGTCTAAATCCTAATAAATTATATACTAAAACCTTCCTCTTGAATAACTATCTATTGAAAAAAAACCGCATCAAAATCCATTGCGTAGTTTTATAGATTTAAGCATACAAAGGGACATAGGGACAGAGAAAGCGACTTTGTTTTATAATATTATGTAGTGATAGTGATTACAGTTGTTAAAAATAACTTGGGTGAAGACGTTCTCAGCTTCAATATTACATTAATTACATACCTAGTTATATGTATTTTAAATCAAAATTTAATTAGTTAAAATTAAAATCTATATCTACTAATATTATAAAGCTGAAAGTTAGTTAGTTTGAACGCGCTAATCGCGGGAACTACTGGTCCGATTTGAAAAATTCTTTCGGTGTTAGATAGCCCATTTATCGAGGAAGGTTATAAGGCTATATATCATCACGCTACGACCAACAGGAGTGAAGCCACGAGGGTGAAACCGCGCGGAGCAGCTAGTAGTTAATAAACTAAAATATTAAGTGGAACTTAGAATACCCTCCTATTTTGTTTGAAGTCTCATAGTAATTGTTTTTATAACAATACATAAATACTACACCACAATCCTATCCTCCTACTAATATTATAAAGCGATGGTTTGTATGTATGTTTGTTACTCTTTCACGCCAATACTACTGAACAGATTGCAATGACATTTGGCACACACATCGAAGGATAGCTTGAATTAACACGTAGGGTAGCATTTATCCCGGAAATACGGGAATAACGGGAACTTAAAAACGCGGGCGAAGCCGCGGGCGGCAAGCTAGTTCCTAATATTTTCGTATATTTTAATGTAAACCTTGATTCACGACAGATTTATTTACGATGTAGTCTTGCGGTTGTATCAATTACTCAATAAGAATGCAGCCGCAAATAAATTTATGTTTGTGTAACGGTGCATTTACATCAAACGATCATAGAGCTAGAGCAAGAGCATTCTTTCGTGATATTTTAGTGTACACGAAAACTCGTATTCAGTGTTGTTCAGTATTAGAACTTCGCATAGAATTTTTCCGAACGCACTAATGAACAACGAAAGAATGCTCTACGCGCGCCTGTTCCCGTCCGATTAGGGCCCTTCTGGCCTCCTCCACTCAAGCGACAGCTCAAGCCGAGGTTCGTGGTCCCCGTCAAGGGGGGACGCCCTTGTGCATGTCGCTACCAGGGTGAACCTTCAGTTCACCCCCGCGTCCGCGTTAAAATGTAGAAGCCCTTCTGGCTAACATTGAGAAACACCTTACAAAAAAAAAAAAAAAGCGCGCCTGTTTACACTAAAACAATTTGACATAGTGGGGTTAGAATGAGCAATCGCATGTTTGCAGTTTGATGTAAATGCACCGTAACATGTTTCTGAGCGCTACGCTTTTACGCAAAAAAGATGATTGGGTAGACCCACCCAAATCTGCTTTGCGTGAATAAAAAACAGCTGATCGAATCTGTATGAAATTTGGTACGATAGATATTATACGAATATTATAAATCATTTTTCAAATCGGACCAGTAGTTCTTGAGAAACGCGCATTCAAACAAACAAACAAACTCTTTAGCTTTATAATATTAGTATAGATACTGAACCGAATTGGTCAAGCCGTTCTCGAGTAGCAACACATTTGGCGATAAATTTTTTATTATATAGATCGTATAGGCACAGGCCACAGTATACTCCAATGGAACCCCAAAAAGCGACACCACAACCCATTGTCACCGAAGTTATTTATAACCAGCTCAGCGTAGATGACGCAAAACATTATTATTCGAAGTATTGACGGCGTATCAAACGATCTATATGCAACAGGAAACTGTTTTTAAAACGATTTAATATTATGAGAGGCGAAACGAAAATATTTGAGGTAAGAAGGGTAAGTATTAGGTAGGTATGTATTTATATATTTATAAGAAAGACTAGCTTTCCACCCGCAGCTTCGCCCGCGCAGTCAAAGAAAAATCCGCATAGTTCCCGTTCCCGTGGGATTTCCGGGATAAAACCTATCCTATTTCCAGGGGTAAAAAGTAGCCTATGTCCTTTCTCGGGTATCGAAATATCTCTATACCAAATTTCAAGCGAATTGGTTCAGTAGTTAAGGCGTGATTGAGTAACAGACAGACAGACAGACAGAGTTACTTTCGCATTTATAATATTAGTATGGATTAATGTTTGTAAAACATCTTATAGCTCACTAGATTTCCGCCCGCGGCTTCGCCCGCGTTTTCAAAGGAAAACCCGCGTAGTTCCCGTTCCCTTGGGATTTCCAGGATAAAACCTACATACATAGGATATTATGTGTTTATACCCATCCTTGAAAATATTCAATGCTATCCTATTTTCTTACCTATCCACAGTTTGAAAATCAATTGATTTCGCTATGTAAAATCCACCCAATCGAAAGTTCTCGAGGTAACAAACTAAAAAAAAAATCTAATTGAGAACCTCTCTCTTTCGATTTATTACGACTGACTAGTTGGCTTGGTTGGTAGTGGCCCTGCCTTCCAAGCCAGAGGTCGTGGGTTCGATTCCCACCCGGGGCAAATATTTGTGTGATGAACATAGATGTTTGCTCTGTGTCTGGGTGTTAATTATCTATATAAGTATTTATTTAAAATTATATATTTATGTTTATCAGCCATCTGGATTCCATAACACAAGCGAAAGCTTAGTATGGGATCAGATCGTGCCGTGTGTGAAAATTGTCCCGAAATATTTATTTATTTATTTATTTATTTATTTATTTATTAAAATGCCTGAAAACTTAAAACGATATTTCTAGGCTTTCTTTTGAAACGTACCAACACATTCGAAATCGATTTGAATTAATATCACATAAAATGCAGGAAGACAATATTTACGTATTATTTTATGCGTCGTCTTTCATCATGCCAACTTCATGCAAAGACCGAATTCTTCTGTAAACAACATTGCTAAATAATAACAATATGGATACATTCCTAAATTTGATATTCAAAAACAAATAGGAACAAAAAAAGAGAACTATTTCAATTATTTTGTGGATAATACACACACACACATATTATGCAAACACAAACGCACGTAGACTCATACGCGCACGCACACCCACACACACACTCTCTCTCTCTCACACTCACCTGTGTATGTTTTTTAATTTCGATGTCGTTTTCTTAATATAAAAAGAAAAAACCTAGGTACACAATAACTATCCTTAACTATAACAGAAGTTATCTATTTAGTTATTGTTGAATTTAAAATAATTTCAATAAATAAAACAACATGCTTCCTATTGTGAAACATCGCAATAATAATAATTATTATAAGAATTCTATAACAATTCTAGAATATCCTACTAAAATAATCTATACTAATATTATAAAGCTGAAGAGTTTGTTTGTTTGCACGCGTTAATCTCAGGAGCTTCTGTTCGGATTTGAAAAATTCTTTCGATAAATATATATTATAAATATAGAGTAGATAGCCCATTTATCGAGGAAGGTATATATGTATCTATATATCATTACACTAAGACCAACAGGAGCGGAATCACGCGGGTGAAACCGCGAAGCGCAGCTAGTTACAAATAAATTATTCTACTAGTTGCCTGATCTAGATACCTAGATTCAAAAATTCTTCCTCTTCCTGTCCTATATATTATAATGATCCTATATCCCAGTTTAAACATCCCCATCCAATATTTTAAACAACAATTGACCTACTCCAAATCATTCAAGATACAAATTGTTTATATTATCAATCATAAAAACAAAAAGATTGCTATAACAGGTCAATTGTCAGTTTAAAATGGGATTCAGGAAGTTATTATGGTATAAAGAAAGCACACACAGACAAGCACATGTGTCAGAAGTGAAACTTCTTTGGCAACATTCAGAGATCCCAAAATCGTAGCCTTACTCCATGATATGACGGTATTGCCATGACACGACCTTGAATATTACTCTCAACGCACATAAAGTTTCACTTCAAAAAAATTATTACCTACATAACTATAATCAATAAGGCTTAGTTTGTTTGATTGTGCTAATCTCAGGAACAACTAGTTCAAACTGATGAATTGTTTGTGTTAAATAATCCATTGCTGTCACAAATATTGGACCAAATCTTGCAAAAAACAGCAATGGCAATCTCTAGACTGGGCATGGATCAATATTAAATTATCCCTTACCTGTATCTGTGCCCTGGCAAGGCTATTGTAAACGCCAAAAAAAATATTATTTTTTATTTTATTCATTTAGTTAACTCAAACCCAAACATTATTTATTCAATTAAGAAACACTTTTTAATTGTCATAATATAATATAATCACTTGTTTGGAAAGCAGTTTCGACAAAAAACTAATGGTGAAAGAATTTTTGAAATCGGTCCAGTACTTTATGCGTGAAAACCATACATACATACATAATTACAAACCTTTCCTCTTTATTAGTATAGATAATTGGTCACATGAATATTACAGTTACATTTTCCAATTATTTTCATAATATCCATTTAATTGCATTCAACATTGTACGAAGATAATTTTAATATTCATTTATCATGCAATTGTTGGTGTAAGAAACGAATGTATTGAATTATAGTTGTTAACACAAACCCATACATTTATTTATTCAATTAGACTTCTTCTAGAAGTACTTGTAGTGTACTTGTAGTGACACTACATAGTATAAAACAAAGTCGCTTTCTCTGTCCCTATGTCCCTTTGTATGCTTAAATCTTCAAAACTATGCATCGGATTTAGATGCGGTTTTTTTAATAGATAGAGTGATTCAATAGGAAGGTTTTAGTACATATATAACTTATTAGATTTTAGATATAGCTGGCGAAGCCAAAACACAACAAAAATTACTTTGTTTTCATAACAACATAGTTATCATAAATGAGTGACTTTTTTTTTGTTGTGATACACATCCTTTAAATAATGACACAAACTTGACTAATAATAATAATCATAAATATCTAAAATTAATAATGATGAAATGATAAACTATGCGATGAAACCAAAACTGTCATCTAACATGTAACATATTAAATATTGCCTGCTGTTTGAAAACCATGCATAAGCAAGGAATAATATTTTGTATGAATTTTATACTTTCTTTTTCATTTTATTTTGTTTTAAACTACTAAAGCATAGAATTATGTCTTTGGAATTATTTTCAGCAAGGAGATACAAAAACGATGCAGATTTTTCTAATTTCCAATTGGAATTTCTATACATACCTATATTTATTTTTCGCACAAAAAAGTTATGAGTAAAAATATTATATCAATAAGCCACGCATCTTTCGTTCAAAAATCGGTGCCAAAAAAATCAAGGTCACTAAGAGAGAGTGGAATGACATAGAAAGTTTACGTACGTATATAGGAATTTCACTTTTATAAACGGAAGTATTAAAACAATACAATTGAAAATAAAACTGATTAACACGCAACTTTATTAGATAATATATTGAATTTTATATTATTTTATTGGAATTGAACAAATTTATCAACGTATACACACTAGGTTAGATTTAGTTTATTTTTCAAATATATCAATTTATATTCGATCAATTGTAATTTAATTCTTATTTGAAATTTCTCCTGCGTTACGTGAAATTCTCACATAAATAGTTTACTTACCAATTGACTTTCCTGAATTATTATGTGGTAGCGAACTATATTATCAACTTGTCACAACTGTTTTAAACACCAGATTTAAATTGCGCTATTAAATCTGATAATAAATCGTTGAATTCGTAAATTGTGAAATAAAAATTACTTTGACACACTTTCCGACATTTTTCTGACGTCCGTCGCACACAGATTATTAATTTTATCTGTTTGATGAGCGACGTTTCGCTATCACGTCTAAATTCCGACTGACGCAGAAATCAGAATTCAGAATTGAAAAACGGAAAACCGTGAACCCAATGTTATAGGTACCAAGAGCTAATCACGTATGCGAATAAAATTGCTATAAATTAAATCATGAAAATTTTAATTTTACCATAAGTAATATATTATGTAATGTATATTTTAATATGTAATATATTTAATTATACCAACACATTGCAATAATAACTAAGTTAAGTTTTGTAATAAACTTTTAATACTTTGTTGATAAACATTTTTGCCGTAAAGTAGAAGCAAATTATTATTAAATATTGATATTATTCATAAATAAATGAATTACAAAAGTGAATATCGATGTATGATAATTGAAATTCAAATTAGCTGAACTATCCATAGAGCTGTCAAATATTTCACTTTTCCTGAAGCAATATCTTCTAAATGATAACCTTGAAGTGTTTGCCACAGGTGCGTCTTCGTCTTCAGTGATAGCAACATAAAAAGCATGAAAATAAGGTATAATAATGCTTTTCCCGAACCAAATCCAAAGCATAATAAAAAATAGAGTGAGTAGTACAACCTGGCAGAACATATAAAAATAATAAGGAAACATAATGGGATCTGGGGTCGTGATTCTCGTTATTTTACATACAACCCATTGTATCATCATCCAGTACACTAGACATTGGTTAGTGCCTGAGCAGAGAGCTACAAAGCAGTCCCATAGCCTTCCACAGAGTATATATGGGAAACAAAAGACTTCCCACCAGTTATGCTGGAAAACCTCCTCAGTTGGCGCGTGGAATCTTTCCCCTTGGACTTCATCGCAACGAAATTTTGGCGGCGGTTTTCGTATTTTCTTTTTCGGCGACATTGTGATTTAATGCGATTGTAATTATTTATATTAGGTACAATTTTATCATTAAAATTTTACATAATTTACCTATCTAGTGTATATTCTTTAAATTAAATATAACGATTGATTATTGTATAGAAAATGTTATCAAATATTATTTAGAATGTCACTTCTGAAAAAGTCATAGCAAAGTTTATGATAACGTAGATAATAAAGTAACAATGCCAAAAAAAAATTAAAGATAAATTAATCTAATAAAAAACTCACTTTGTTGAATACATAGTCGAAATAATGTTAAATCCCTTGCTCTTAGAGCAAATGCCCCTATCTTTTTTTTCTCAGCTATATTCACGGAATACAGGTATAAAAAATCAGGCGCACAAAAAGTCGAAATCATATTTACAGTTTACACGTTTAGGTACTAAGATTTTATTACAAGTCAAATTATAAGTTGATTCATAAAATATCATAATTTTTAAAGTACATATATTTATAAACTGTGCGTTTATTGATTAAACGTCTCAATTCAAATAAAATTTATGTGAATTATTAATTTTAGAACGTAGAATTGAAATAAACTAGACTATAATTCTCAATCTTTTCTCAATATATTGTTAAGTTTTGGATTTAAATTGAATGAAAAACGTTTCGTTTTTAGGAGGGTTTTCACGACTAAAATGACTTGTATTCGTTCGATACTTTTTTAAATAGACATATGTCACTGTCAAATTTGACAATCATCGAATTCGTGATTGACGGTGTGCGTCAAAAAAGTTTTCTTGCAAAGTTTTTTTTTTAGTGATCTGATAGAAGCTATGGAGAGGGGTATTTAGTTTTGTGATCTAATTATTATTGATAAAATACGAATTAATATTATGTCTGGTGATTAAGAAATAATAAAATTAGTTCAAAGATTTATAAAACCACCGAAACGTCAAAGGATTTCCACTGGTAAGTTTATTTTTACGTAAAAACCAGAAGTGAAAGTTTTTTCAAGTACATGCGAAGTTAGAAACTTGCATTATGACATATTATTTATTTCTTTGTCATAGAATCTAGGAATTTACAAGCAATGCCATTAGTAAATTGCATGGATATCGACAAATGGTATTTCAAATTATACTAGTATATAAACAGGTTTTTTAGCCTTGTAATAATAATATTTTCGATTTATACTTCCTATTCTGTGGTGTAGCCTTCGACTTGTTATTTACCTGCGAGCTTTATTTATGTTACTTATAATATTTTTATTTTTTTTCATATTATTCGGTAATGCCCAAGGTCACTTGCAAGATCTTGATAGTGGGAGAAGTAGGGGTTTTCCTTAGACGCAAAATATTTTGTAACTGCATCGTAAGGAAAGTGATATAATATTGGACTTTCCTAAGTTGTCCAAATAATGTGAAAGGTCATTTGTCCGACTTTTGGAAATTCCTACAAACCAATATTATTGATTGAAATTATCTTATGAAAGTAAAAGCTTTTTTTTGTTTAACTTTTACAAATATTTATGTGCATGATAATTAAAATTAAAAATAATATGATTGGTTTGTACACATCATCATCTAAAGGTGATCATGGAAGCTATTAAAATAGTGAAAGTAAATTTGAGAATGATTAATGATTTGATGTGTTTTGATTGTCATTTTTTTTATGGGTTTATGATTTATATTAATTAGGAAATATATTTTACTATCTTACCGCCCGCGTCTTCGCCCACTTTGTATAAAACCTAATAAATTATATACTAAAACCTTCCTCTTGATTCACTCTATCTATTAAAAAAAACCACATCAAAATCCGTTGCATAGTTATAAAGCATACAAAGGGACATAGGGACAGAGAAAGCGACTTTGTTTTATACTATGTAGTAATTTGTTGGGCATAAATAATGTTAAAAATATTATATGTGTTAAGCTTTTTATGTAGTACTAGCTGTGCCCCGTGGTTTTACCCATATTGCTCTGCTTCTGTTGGTCGTATCGTGATAATATAATTATAGCCTATAGCCTTCCTCATAAATGGACTATCTAACAGTAAAATAACTTTTCAAATCGGTCCCATGTTTCCTGATATTAGCACATTCAAGCAAACAAACTCTTCAGCTTTATAATATCATATAGATTTCTTAAGGAAAAATAAATACATACATACCCTGAAATTACATAACTCTTTTTATGTCGCAGTTGAGTAATGCTTAAACAAATCCTTTGTTATTAATAACTTAAGCTTCCTTACATAATGTAGTTACATAATGTAATAACAATGACACTATAATTATACTGTTTATCTTTTTAAATAATAATCTTTAATAATTAGAACTTAATAAATAATCTTGTATTATTAATAAAAAAAAAACATTAATATGCTATTTGACTAATCCATACTATATTAATATTATAAATGCGAAAGTAACTCTGTCTGTCTGTCTGTTACTCAATCAAGCCTAAACTACTGAACCAATTTTAATGAAATTTGGTATGGAATATTTTGATAACCGAGATTAAGGACATAGGCTTCTTTTTATCCCGGGAAAATGACGCAATCCCGGAAATCCCACGGGAACGGGAACTATGCGGGTTTTTCTTTGACTGCGCGGGTGAAGCTGCGGGCGGAAACTAGTTTTTTGTAAAATTTTGATGTTAATTAATTATTAATGTTGCAGTCAAATAGTATTATATACTCAGCATTTTACAAAATGCCGATTAATTTGCCTGTGATATTAATACAGCCGCCGCGGCCGCCGCGTTGTCTAAACCCTAATCCTACTAATATTATAAATGCGAAAGTTTGTGAGGATGTGTGTGTGTGTGTGTTTGTTTTCACGCAATGACTACTGAACCGATTACAATGACATTTAGCACACATATAGAGGGTAACTTGGATTAACACATAGGATAGGTGTTATGCCGGAAATCCCACGGGAACGGGAACTATGCGGGTTTTCCTTTGAAAACGCGGTCGAAGCCGCGGGCGGAAAGCTAGTAAATAATCAACCAAAACCTTCATTCTATTAAAAAAAAAACACTATAATATCTTGTAAACTTTGGTCGTTTATTTATTAATTCACTAGCTTCGGCTTTGGCTTCGCCCGCTTTGTCTAAAACCCTTATAATTTGTATACCAAAAGCTTCTTCAAGAATCTATCTATTAAAAAAAACAGCATCAAAATCTGTTGCGTAGTTTTAAATATTAAAGCATACATAGGGAGAGACAGACAGCAACTTTGTTTTATACTATGTAGTGATTATTAAAAACGTAAAATAATAAAAGAACAAGTGGGTAGTTGAATTTTAAGTACTTTAAACATTAAAAAGTTTTACTTTTGTCAAACTAAGTTAAACTAAGTAGGTAACTTTAGATTGTGACAAATCATAACATGAATCATTTAGTTACAAAGTATACCTTGACCAATTTATTGCTAAACCTGTCCCAGATGATTTTTCTTTATGTATAGTAAAACTTCATACCGCGTCATTATCAAGGATTATTATTATTCTAAGCTTTCATCAAAATTGTTGTAATTTTTTTTACTTCAAAACTAGTAACTATGTACCCTTATCACTATCACTATCACTACATAGTGTAAAACAAAGTCGCTTTCTCTGTCCCTATGTCCCTTTGTATGCTTAAATCTTTAAAACTACGCAATGGATTTGTATGCGGTTTTTTTTAAATAGATAGAGTGATTCAAGAGATATCATTACGCTAAGACCAACAGGAGCGGAGTCGCGCGGGTGAAACCGCGAAGCGCAGCTAGCTACCTACATAATACATTCCTACAGTTGCGTATTTTTCTTCAAGATTTTTTTTCACAATTTTTTTTTCTTCCAGGTCACAATGATAGTCACACTACTATTCCTGTCTAGTTTAGTTCCGATCCTAAATTCAGAATACATTCCCCCGGGACCAGCGTACACATGTCCGAAAGAGACAGAAAGCCACTTGCTGTATCCCTGCGTGTGCGAGAAAGGGACGGATGATGGATTGTTTATCAAATGTTCGAACACAGGGCTGTCTGTGATGAGCGTTGGTTTGGGGAATCTAGCTGGATTAGGGTTGCCGATTGAACGATTGTTGTTGCAGGAATGTAAAATATGTGAGTTAATTTTATTATATGGAAAAATCATAACGTATTTTATAACTTAGGTAGTTTTCTAAATTGTCTAATTTTGCTGAAGTATAGGGTAGATGGTTGAACTATTTTCATCGAATATAATTTATAAATACATATTTAAGAGAACTTTATACTAATTTTTGAGGAATATAAAAATTGTTTAATATATAAAAAAAGACGTGAGGCACTCGGGGATTGGGGCGGTAAAGCTATTGCATGCTATGCCTTCAAGCCACACCTCCGCCCGTCGGAGTGGGGAGCGTGAGGTTTTTTCGTTATGGAATTTCTCGATTCGGTCCCCGCGCTCAAGGCCCGCGATAGAAGCTATGCAATAGCTTAAAAAATAACCTTAATAACTAAATAAAAATATTGAATTCCAGCCCATCTCTTCGGACCCCTGCTCCATAGGTCTTCTGTTAGAGTACTGCAAATTATCGATACGCCCATAAAGTCGATAGACGAATATGCATTTGCCGGAGTTAATAGAACGCTGCAAGAATTGTATATGGTCAATACTAGGATTGACGAGTTTCCTAAAGAGGCTTTTAGGGTAAGTTTCAATGAACATTTGATTAATAAAACAAATTATCCATACTAATATTATAAATGCGAAAGTAACTCTGTCTGTCTGTCTGTCTGTTACTCAATCACGCCTAAACTACTGAACCAATTTGCATGAAATTTGGTATGGAGATATTTTGATACCCGAGAAAGGACATAGGCTACCTTTTATTGCGAAATATGTACCACGGGCGAAGCCGGGGTGGACCTCTAGTATCTCTATATATGAAACACTAGCTGCGGTTTCACCCCCGTGGCTCCGCTCCTGTTGGTCGTAGCATGATGATATATAGCCTATAGCCTTCCTCGATAAATGGGCTATCTAACACTGAAAGAATTTTTCAAATTGGTCCACTAGTTCCCGAGATTAGCGCGTTCAAACAAACAAACAAACTCTTCAGCTTTATAATATTAGTATAGATTATTTTAATGAGAATTTGTAAAACCACATTTATGCAAATAAAGATTATTATATTTATTTTAATGATAACAGCGTATCGATGGAACGCGGCCTATGTTGAATTTAATAATTATGTAGATAGCATGCATTTGCAAAAAAAAAAAAAAATAAATGGAAAAAGTCGATCACGAGGTGGGATTCGAACCCGCGTCTTTTTGCCAAACCGGAGCAACGCCTAGCTTCTCTGCTCTCGGCCACCCTTATTCTCTTCTCATCTCTTCCAATGTCTTATTCTCTTCTCTTTTTAATAACATTATTAAATTTATTGTTTTACAATTCCAGATTCTAGGCAACCTATCAATTCTGTCGATAGACGGGCACAAAATGAAGACTTTGAATAAAGATATATTTGCGGGTAGTTTGGCGGTTGGTAAATTGGAAAGGGTGCATTTGATAAATGGCCTCATTTCTGATATATCCCCTGATGCTTTTATGGTAAGTCAGTATATACCAATAATAAAATTGGAGTGTCTGTTTTTAATATAGAAATGATTTAAACTTAATGCACATGGATGTATATACTGTACATATACCATAATTGAAATTTTTGTCTGTCTGTTTGTTCCGGATAATCTAAAGAACGGCTGGACCGATTTTGACAGGAATTTCACTGACAGATAGCTGGAGCTATTTTTTATATCGATATTCCCGCAGTAGTATATCATTTAAAAACTCCTTCACGCGCGCGGGTAAAGCCGCGGGGCGCAGCTAGTATAATAATAAATTTTTATGTCAAGGAAATTATTAAGGAAGTTGCCATTTTACAGAATAAAATGATATGATCTATGGGATATGAATCACTAATACTTATTAATTTCACTTAAAAAAAGAGCTTGTGTGCCGAGCAAACACACGTGTCAGAAGTGAAACCTCTTTGGCAAGATACAAAAATACCAAAATCGTCGCTTTACTCCATGACGTGATGGTATTGCCATGACGCGACTGAAAGAAGTTACACTTCAAAAATATTAAATAATAGATTTGTCTTTACAAATTGAACATAACTGTAATTTAAGATACTTACAAACTTATTTTATATATAAGTTTTCATACTTGCTTAGCCTTGTGCTGCTTACAACCACACAATAATGTATTTAGTTACATAATAGTAAAACAATCCTACTTCACTACATAGTATAAAACAAAGTCGCTGTCTCTGTCCCTATGTCCCTTTGTATGCTTAAATCTTTAAAACTACGCAACGGATTTTGATGCGGTTTTTTTAAATACATAAAGTGATTCAAGAGGAAGGTTTTAGTATATAATAAATAAAGGTTTTAGGCAAAGCGGGCGAAGCCGCGGGCGGTAAGCTAGTATATTATAAATGCGAAAGTTTGTATGTTTGTTTGTTACTATTTCACTCAAAAACTGGAATTAACACATGGGACAGTCTTTATCCCGGAAATCCCACGGGAACGGGAACTATGCGGGTTTTTCTTTGATTGCGGGGGCGAAGCCGCGGGCGGAAAGCTAGTATATAATATTATTGTTACCTATATATATCTATTTTTTTGCAGAATTTGAAAAAACTACGCACATTAGATTTACATGGTAACAGACTGGTCACATTGAAAAGGAGTCAATTCAAAGGTCTCAGAGAAACTGAGGTTTTAGATCTTAGGTATGTATACTTTTAATTATTTTTTGTAGTACAAAGCTAAAGAGTTTGTTTGTTTGTCTCTCTCGTATCACGTTACTAGTGTATTTGAATAATAATTTTAAATTATTAACGTTATTATAATATTATGTATCTACCTACCTAATATTATTATGTCTAAAGGTAAAATTGTATTTATTTTTCGGTGAACCTTGTGTTTATAGTATTGTTTCCTTATATGTCAAATTTAAAATTTAATAAAAGAGTTGAATATAATCATAATAACATATTATATTAAAAAAAATCGAAATTCTCAAAATGGCGACATTTCGAAGTAGCTTGTTGTTCCCCACTTGGACATATTTTATGAAACTTTTTTTTAGTTTGGTTTTTTATTTTAAAAGACAATTTTGTTTATTGATATAAAGCATTTTTAAGTATTTTCTTATTTATTACAGTTACAATAACCTAACAAAATTAGACGGCAGTCATATAGGAGATCTGACTAAATTGGGTTGGTGTAACGCGAGCCATAATCAATTGCCTGATATTCCAAGGTGAGTTTATTTAACCGACTTAGAAAAGGGTTATTTTAAGCTATTGCATAGCTTCTATCGCGGGCCTTGAGCGCGGGGGCCAAATCGAGAAATTCCGTAACGATAAAACCTCACGCTCCCCACTCCTTGGGGCGGAGGTGTGGCTTGCAGGCATGTCATGCAATAGCGCAACCGCCCCAGTCCCCGAGTGACATACGACTTTTTTTTGTAATTTATGTGTGTTTACGTGAGTTTTTATATATTATCTATACTTAATATAATAAAGCTGAAGAGTTTGTTTGTTTGAACGCGCTAATCTCAGGAACTACTGGTCCGATTTGAAAATTTTTTTCAGTGTTAGATAGCACATTTATCGAGGAAGGCTATATATCATCACGCTAAGACCAACAGGAGCAGAGCAATGCGGGTGAAACCGCGGAGAGCAGCTAGTGATGAATAAATCGCGTTTAAAATCCGTTAAAAATGTGCAAGTTATTAGTGCTGTAATATCTTATTTATTATTTCAGAGGTATGTTCGCAAGAAATACAGTTATAAAAGTGGTTCATTTGGACAATAATAAAATAAAGAAATTGGACACGAACAGTTTTAGAGGGATGCGGTTTTTGAGGTAAGGATGTTTTAAAATATTTTTGTAATATATTTGTGTGATGTTTATACATCTTTATATATAAAAATGAAACCCGTTTCGCGTTGTCACGGCATAACGCGTGAACGGGTGGACCGACTTCGATATTCTTTTTTTATTAAACTCCTTGAAGTACGAGGATGGTTCTTATGAAGAGAAAACGTAAACATGTACCACGAGCGAAGCTGGGGCCGATCGCTAGTTTAAAATATAAATATAAAAATAATTAATTTTACTACCAATGATATAACCTATAATATTATTTTTCAGGCGTCTCTACCTCCAAGATAATCAAATATCCGATATTGGTCGTGGAACATTCTCAGCGGTGACCAGAATTGGCACGGTCGATTTGGCCCGGAATAAAATCACTAAAGTCGACTTTCAAATGTTCCAAGCTGTTAAATATGCTGAGGTGAGTTTAAGATAAACAAAGAAAGATAGATAAAAAGATAGGTTTATTGTTTACTAGCTTTCCTCCTGCGGCTTCACCCGCTTTGTCTAAAACCTAATAAATTATATACTAAAACCTTCCTCGAGACCCATTCTATCTATTGAAAAAAACCGCATCAAAATCCGTTGCGTAGTTTTAAAGATTTAAGCATACATAGGGACATAGGGACAGAGAAAGTGACTTTGTTTTATACTATGTAGTGATTTATTATGTAGATATTTTGTACAATTAAATTATGAGACTGAGTTAGTAAGGGAGAGTTCTAAGAAAGATCAAGAAACTGACAATCATGATCAAAATTGTCCGAAGCAAAACTATGCCTTCGCCTATTGGGCAGAGTTTTCTAATGAGCGATAAAATATACTGTGAACATTACGATTATCGTTTCGTCACTTTTTTGTCGACCTTTTAGTGGGTAAATATATATAGAGTCTACACTTAAGCGTAGTGTAAAAAGATAACATTTGGAAAACATTAAAATATGTATATACTTAGCATTTTTTTTAATTTAATTCTTTTCTTAAGGCGACTACACCACCGAAACTAGCGCCCCCCCAACATTTTATTTTTTTACTCCTAAACCAGATCAAATTTAAAAAATCTAGCTCGGTACTTTGCTAGTATATTACTTGTAGTATTTTTGGTATTACTTTTCATTATTTTGCATTCGGTAAATTAGGAGAACTTTTGATTACCGCCAAAAGTGGCCACTTTTGGCGGTAATCAAAAGTTCTCTAGAATAATGAACAGTTAGAATAGTGAAAAGTAATACCAAAAATACTACAAGTAATATACTAGCAAAGTACCGAGCTAGATTTTTTAAATTTGATCTGGTTAAGGAGTAAAAAAATAAAATGTTCGGTGGCGCTAGTTTCGGTGGTGTAGGCCTCTTAAATTGTATGTTTAAAAAGGGATGAAAATTCTTACAACTATTATTTCCTTCTATTATATTAATTTGGTTTAACTATAACCTATATATCCTATCCTACTAATATTATTAATGCGAAAAATTGTGAGGATGTGTATGTGTGTGTTTGTTACTCTTTCACGCAAATACTACTGAACCGATTACAATGAAATTAGGCACACTTATAGAGGGTAACTTGGATTAACACATAGGATAGGTTTTATCCCGGAAATCCCACGGGAACGGGAACTATGCGGGTAAAGCTAAAACGGGAAAAGCTAGTGTTTATCTAAAATATAGATTCTATATGGTGTATATTGTATTTTTTAATTACAGATAATAAATCTAGCAGAAAACAAGATAACATTAATAGAAAAACAGGCGTTCACAGATCTCTATCTAGCCACAGTGAATATATCACACAATCAACTCACTAAAATAGAATCTGGAGCTTTCCAAAATTGTAATAACATGACGTTATTGGATCTTAGTTATAATAACTTAACCGACATTGAAAAAAGTGCGTTCGATGAGAACACGTACGCGTCAGAGTTTCAAGTTTCATACAATGCGTTCACGGATTTTGGTCAGGTGAGTTTTTTTTTTATTTATTGAAGTGAAACTTCTTTATCGGAGTTGGAAAAAAATTTAGTGTAACATTTTTTCGTTACGCGTGACATTTTTCCGTTACGCGCCATCTTTTTCTTATCCCTACCACGCGTGATTCGACGTATTTCTGTATAGTAAATTATTTTTTGAAAAATAAGGTCATAAAGAAGTTTCACTTCTTATGTGTGTGTGTACACTAGTACACGCACACATTTTTTTTTGTTATTTTAGTTTTTATAGTGTTAAATGCTTTATATTATTTTTTATTAACCTTAATTAATCTTTTGAACTACTTACCTACTCAAAATATTATCGAAACTGAACTTATTAAAGCGTGTTTTATTTTAAATATATAAATATATTTATATTATTGACTGACCGGTTGGGTTGGTTGGTAGTGGCCCTGCCTTCCAAGCCAGAGGTCGTGGGTTCGATTCCCACCCGGGGCAAATATTTGTGTGATGAACATAGATGTTTGCTCTGTGTCTGGGTGTTGATTATCTATATGAGTATTTATTTTTACATGTATGTTTATGAGCGATCTGGTTTCCATAACACAAGCGAAAGCTTAGTATGGGATCAGATCGTGCCGTGTGTGAAAATTACCCTGAAATATTAATACTACTTGAGGGTAACTTGGATTAACACATAGGATAGTTTTTATCCCGGAAATCCCACGGGAACTGGAACTATGCGGGTTTTCCGTGGCAAACCCGAGCGAAGCCGCGGGCGGAAATCTAGTATATAATACTCGCGTAAAATGAAACACTAGATAATACTATATTTATTTCAGATACCAATCCAAAACATGACAGGCATACGTGTTTTAAACGCGTCGCACAATCAAATAACTGTTATACCAAAGAATGCGTTCCCGAAGTTATACGAATTGCATACAGTCGATGTATCTTATAATAAATTGGTGGAAATATCAAGTGCTGTGTTCCAGAATCTGTTTTCTTTGAGGTGAGTTGGTTAGTGAGTGTGTGGGTTAGTGAGTGAGTTGGTTAGTGAGTGTGTAAGTTAGTAAGTCAGTTAGTGAGTGCGAAAGTTAGTTTATGTAGGAGTTTAATGAGTGAATTGGTGATTGAACTAGTAAAGTACCTAGATAATTAAAAAAAAATGCATTTTCTAAACTTTAATTTTAAAATAAATTCATTAAAAACTAGCAAAGCAATTCTGTTTTTTTTCTTAAGGTGTAAAATTGCAAAGTATGGTGTTTTAATATAATTTTCAGTTTTATGTGTATAGATAAAATATTATTATATCTTCCAGATACCTAAATCTAAGCCACAATTCGCTAGAACAAATAAAAACATCAACTTTCGGCACGATACCGACAGTGTTGGAACTCGACTTGTCGCACAACAAGTTGACCGATGTGTCGCGCGGGAGTCTGGCGAAGTTGGCCAGTTGTCGCTTATTGGATATAAGCTTTAATAGCTTGGAGAAGATCTTTCAAATACCTATTAGTTTGGGGTGAGTAATCGATATTAATAATTGTAAAACTGTTTAGATTTTTTGTGCTTACAATTACTAATAGATTAGATTTTTTAGTTGTTCCTTAAATTTTAACTCTAAATTTCAATTTAAAAAAAATATTTCGATAAAGATTTTCCAAGTAACTTAGGCTACAAAATATGTAATAGTTAATATTAGCAAAACACGAATTTTATAATCATCCACATTTTTCTTATTCTATTTGTAAAATTTTTAATAAAAATGTAGTTAGTTACTTTACAGACTAATACCTATATATAATATGATATAATATTATGTATTTTAATTCCAACATTATCATTATTGTAAATAAATTAACAAAAAATCATAGATAATACAAAAAAAATGTGTGCGTGTACTAGTGTAAACACGTAAGAAGTGAAACTTCTTTATGACCTTATTTTTAATAAAATAATTTACTATATGAAACTTTACAGAAATACATCGAATCACGCGTGGTAGGGATAAGAAAAAGATGGCGCGTAACGGAAAAATGTCACGCGTAACGAAAAAATGTTACACTAAATTCTTTTCCAACCCCGATAAAGAAGTTTCACTTCAAAAACGAAACATCATGTATCTCTATATTTATTAATATTGATCCAATCTAAAAAATACCTTACATTTTCAGCGAATTAAACATAGCCTACAACAATCTAACCGAATTACGCGCGAACACGTGGCCGTCCATGAACGCGCTACTCCGTCTCAACTTGTCGCACAACATGTTGGCCGATCAGTTGACCGATTCGTCCTTTAGTGGGTTACTAACGCTACAAGTGTTGGATTTGTCGGCCAACATGTTGACGAGATCACCCTGGGAGGCGTTGAATACGTTGACAAGCTTGCAGTATCTGTATTTACAGGTTAGTTTTTTTAAAGGAATCGTTTATCTATATATATAAAACTCAAAGGTGACTGATATAGTGATCTATCAACGCACACCCTAAACCACTGGACGTATCGGGCTGAAATTTGGCATGCAGGTAGATGTCATAACGTAGGCGTCCTCTAAGAAAGGATTTCCCGAAATTCTTGCGGGAACTGGGAAAAACAGGGATGCACGTACAAAGTCGTGGGCGGAAGCTAGTTTAATAATAAATTTGCAGGTGAGATTTTTGTTTAATAATTAGTTGAGCAACTTATCGCGCAATATGTTGGTCGATCAGTTGACGGATTCGTCTATATGTCGGTCAACATGTTGACAAGCTTGCTGTATCTGTATTTGCTGATGAGATTTTTAAAGGATTTAGATGGAGTACGGACGAGAAAAATATGTAGATATTCATTTATTTTCATTTAATCGAAATGTTAACATCACGTAGGTATATTCAGTTTTTCAGTACAACAAATAAAGTAAACCTTAATATAATATCATATTGTTAGACGTAACTTTTGATTTAATATTTTTGTGGATGAATAGTTGTCAATGTAGTTGTCAATGTACCTTGTCGTTGACTTGCTGCGATTTATTATCAACTGTCTACATCAATTAGGTAGCTGTGTAGAATCGCAGTACATTCTTATATAACTTATTACATTCAAACTAATATTTAACCCGGCCTCGCGTGTAATTTCTTATATTATAGAATTTAAATTCTATGAATATAATAAAATGATTATTACTTTAAATTTCCCAGTCTACATTCTACATCATTACACAATCTCATCTAAATTTTTCCCTCACAGAACAACGAACTAACATCCCTCACTAAATCCGCGTTCGGAAACCTGCCAACAACATTCACGCTCGATCTATCGCACAACAAGTTGGCCAACATCGAGCGACGCTCGTTCGAGGGCATGCAACAGTTGCTCGACTTGTCGCTAAGGGGTAATGAGTTAAAGAGGATACCGAATGAAGCGTTTAAAGGATTGGTCGCTTTGAGGTGAGATTTTTCAGAGAAAAATTAAAAAAAAAGGAATAATAACCTCCAGGGCCCATCGAAAATTTCCACATTGTATTATATAGTGTATGTATTAAATTTTTATGTATTCAGGTTTTGTAGAATTTTTGTTTTTGTTTGTCTGTAGGCGCAGCAAAATATATATATACAGGGTGTCCCACTATTGGTATACTAAGCGCGAAGGGACTTGTAGTTTTGCACACACTGATCATGAAAAAAATACTTAAACAACAAAATTACGTCAAAAATTTTTTGCTAATTTTTTCTGAAAATACATGTTTTCTTCTCTAGCTTCGCGCAGCCGGCATATACCGCTTCTCTAATGTGAGCATTTTGTATATGAAAACATAATCTTAAACGATAGCTCACGTGCCGGTGGCAAAGTTGGGTGGGTTGCTTGTTATGGGTGTACACATAGTTTTAAGAATTCATCTATTTGAAAAAAAAAATGCGTCTGCAATTTTATAAGTATTTTTCCTTACTTAGCGTATGCAAAACTATAACCTCCTTTGAGCTTAGTATACCAACAGTGGGACACCCTGTATATTTAAAAAAAATAAGCAATAAATGAAAACATATTATAAAATGTATTATTTTGTTACAGACGTCTGGATCTTTCTCATAACTTTTTGGAAAAGATCGACAATAAAACTAATGGGCTGTTGGATGATTGTCTTTCACTTGAAATGGTAAGTCTATAATATGTATTATTACTAGTTGTGCCCCGCGGTTTCACCCGCATTGCTCCGCTCCTGTTAGTCTTAGCGTGATGATATACTAAGCCTTCCTCGATAAATGGACTATCTAACACCGAAATAATTTTTCAAATCGGACAAGTAGTTCCTGAGATTAGCGCGTTCAAACAAACAAACTATTCAGCTTTATAATATTAGTATAGATATTAAATGTATTAATAAATTATTAATAAATTGAAATGTTAAGTGTTCTAAAATGTGTTTGTTATTTCATATTTCTATCATCAGGAATTCACCATCACTACATAGTATAAAACAAAGTCGCTTTCTCTGTCCCTATGTCCCTTTGTACGCTTAAATCTTTAAATGTACGCAACGGATTTTGATGCGTTTTTTTAATAGATAGAGTGATTCAAGAGGAAGGTTTTAGTATATAATTTATTAGGTTTTAGACAAAGCGGGCGAAGCCGCGGGCGGTAAGCTAGTGAAAATATATTTGAATTATGTACGCCTTATCGTATTTTCTGCTATGGATGTTAAAATGGAATTTAATTCATCATAAAAAAAATAAAAATAATCACAATAAAACAAATATTTGTGTCTCAATGCTCAATAATATTAATTTTATTTACAGGTGAACCTAAGTCACAATCGCATAGGGTTCCTAACGAAAAAAATGTTCCCCGCCAGTCCGTGGATACCGTACAGACTGATGGAGATCGACCTGAGTCACAACGAGATACCCGTTGTGACGTTCGATTTGACGTATGGCGCGAAAGAAGTGAAAAAGTTAAATTTGGCGGCAAATTACATAAATGACATTAGGAGCAGTGAGTGATGTTTTTTATTTTGTGCATTGAGTTAATATTACTACGTATGGAGGAGACACCAACAAAATCTGTGCGCCATTTTATTGCTCTAATTAAGTTTTAAAAATTATTATCTAGTTAGGTACTTACCGATGAAAGTTATTCCTTTGCACTTTTCCGTATTATTTGTATTATTTGTGCAATATCGTAACACACACGAAGGCTTATTTGATGCGTTGGCGTATGTTGAGCGGAACATAAGTGATGTAGGCGGTGTCGTCTCCATATGTATATCTCAATGATTTTGTGTTAGATTTTTGGTTTTGGTGTAAAAATGATGTTTTTGTGAATTAAAAAAAATAGGTATATTTTAATATAGTTCATTTCACAGAATTAGAAATATTATTGTTTTCGATTTTGGAATTATTTTGACATTCGAAGATTTAAACAGATCTGTTCAATCACTCCATACTAATATTATAAATGCGAAAGTAACTTTGTCTGTCTGTCTGTTACTCAATCACGCCTAAATTACTGAACCAATTTGCATGAAATTTGGTATGGAGATATTTTGATGCCCGAGAAAGGACATAGGCTACCTTTTATTGCGAAATATGTACCACAGGCGTAGCCGGGGTGGACCACTAGTAAATAATAAATAATGTGAATATTTGTTTGAAAATTGATCTTTTCTTATACATGCTTTATTTGAAAAATTGACAGTTTATACATGAAACATTATATTATGTGTTAATTTATTCCAGATGTCCTAGGTAACCTGACATCTTTAGAAGTTTTGGATCTATCGAACAATCAAATAAAAGACTTGGTGTCTAGAAATGGTAAGTGTAAATTGTAATTATACTTTACTTATATAGTTTATTTAAGACTAGTTGTGCGACGCGGTTTTACCCGCATTACTCCGCTCCTGTTGGTCTTAGCGTGATGATATTATAAGCCTTCCTCGATAAATGGGCTATCTAACACCGAAAAATTTTTTCAAATCGGACCGGGAGTTCTTGGTATTAGCGCGTTGAAACAAACAAACACTTCATCTTTACAATATTGGTATATAGATTTTTTTTAAATTAATGGATTTCAAGAAATTGACCAATTTCCCACAAAGTAACTATTCTAATTGAAATTTACACTTTATTTGATCATCCTATCCTATCCTACTAATATTATAAATGCGAAAGTTTGTGAGGATGTGTGTGTGTTTGTTACTCTTTCACGCAAATACTACTGAACCGATTACAATGAAATTTAGCACACATATATAGGGTAACTTGGATGAACACATAGGATAGTTGTTATCCCGGAAATCCCACGGAAACGGGAATTTTGCGAGTTATTCTTTGAAAACACGAGCGAAGCCGCGTGCGGAAATCTAGTTATTAATCATAAATAATTTAAATAAATCTATCTTCTCTTTATCAAACGAAGCAAAGAAATATTAATTTTACGATTTCTTTTCTAGCGGACACAAAATTCAATCTACCAGAGAATATAACACATCTATACTTACAAAATAACTCTTTGGAAGTGTTGCCAATTGAGAATATAGAGAAATCAAAATATTTAAAAGTATTAGACGTAAGGCATAATGTGTTGAATAGTTTCTACCCGCAATTGGTGAAGAAAATCATGGATCAGGGATTGGAAGTTTATTTTGAAGGTATTTTTTTTATTTAATTTAATTTTTGGAGTAAAATGTATTATATTATTAACCGACTTCAAAAATAGGAGGAGGTAATATCAATTCGGCCGGTATGTTTTTTTTTTATTAATTCTTTACTCCGAGGTTTCTGAACCGATTTACGTGATTCTTTTTTTGTTCGATGCGGGATGGTGTCGAATTGGTCCCATAAAAATTTTATTCGGATAGGCCCAGTAGTTTTTGTTTTATGAGCATTTTTGTCTGTATTTGTAAATGTTGCAAGTGCAAGTTTGAAGTCGGTTGTTTTTAACGCAGTTATCACTTGTGTAATACTAGCTTTAATCTCGCTTCGTCTAAAACCTAATAAATTGTATACTAAAAGTTTCCTCTTGAATCATTCTATCTATTAAAAAAACGCATCAAAATCCGTTGCGTAGTTTTAAAGATTTAAACATACAAAGGGACATAGGGACAGAGAAAGCGACTTTGTTTTATAGTTTATACTATGTACTTTTAGTAGATAAGTAGGTGAATTAAATATGTGAAAAATTGTATCGAAATGTGTGTAGCTGTTTTTGTGAGACTAAAAGTCTCTGTTGTATTGTATTTACAAGATATTCTTATAGATTTAAATCGCGATTTATTCATCCATTTATTTTTGACTTATGTATTAGTGTTTACTTGAACCCAGAATCTTCTAAATCGAAGTTATAAAAATGTGAATTTTTGCAGTAAAATAGAATATGTACTAGGTATCAATTCCTGTGTTTTTTTTTTTATTTAATAATCACTTTTTACATAATATAAAAAACAATAAGAATAAACTTGAATAAATCCAAAGGCTTCTTTCAATCCATTATAAATTATTTATATATAATTATTATGTATTTGTATTATCAAGCCATTTCTCTCAAATATTCAAATTAATTATATATTGTTATATTACTTGACCTTAATATACTTTGACCGCCTCCCTTGTACAGTGGGGTCCTGGGTTCGATTCCCGGTGGAGACGAAGAAAAAAAATGTCTCGGTCTGGCAGGACACAGAAGGCTGAATCGATCGACGACAATCGATCAGTGAAACAAATGTATGCATAATGCATCTGCCCCTTACCCCACTAGGGGACATGGGACTTCACTTATATTACCTTGTGCTCCTTTAATTTTATCATTTTTTTCAGATAACAAACTAACATGCGATTGTTTCACACGTCCTTTAAAACACTACATCAATAAATTGCCCAAGCAACAGCAAATGGATATAAAATATAATAAATTGATTTGTTCTGAACCCCCCACTTTATTCAATACGTCGTTTATTGATATTGATGAAGAGAGATTATTGTGTGCTGGCAACATTGGGTTGGAAGATAAAATTAAGGAATATGGCAATACTGAGTATATGTTCACAGCGGAACCGGATTTGGCGTTTAGGGATATACAGTTGTGAGTTTTTTTTGTATTTTAATACTTGACTAGACTTAAATAGATTTAGAATGTTAGTTTTTAACTTCAAATAGCTGAAAAGTGTATTAGCGTAAGATAGACTTAGGCTGGTTGCAGAGCTTGACCGACCATCAGTGCGTACGTCAGTCGCGCTTGTCATATGTATGGAAATTCATAAAACCGTTCATAGCTAGACCGACCATACGCACGCGTATTGTCATGCGCATTAGTGTCATATCATACACATTGTTGATGCGTATCGTCAGGACCGACGGTTCGCACTGACGGTCGGTCAAGCTCTGCAACCAGCCATATTAATATTAGAATTTTTTTTCAAAAGTAACATTTCATTTTTGTCTATGAGATATAAATAATTTTCTACTGGTTAAACACTTTCAAAATTGGTTCGGTAACTTGAGTTTATTTATTACAAATTATATTCCCTCAGTTTACACTTTACACTTGTATTGGAAAATATATTTTGCCTATTAATAAAAACAGGCAACTCCATTCTAACTTAATTTTTATTTCATTTTTCAGCTCCCAACCAGCAATCTACGTTCACTGGTACATACTTACCATAGAAGATTTAGCCGATTTCTACATTTACATACGCGACAAAAACAACACACTTTATTATAGCAAAGACGTCTCATACAATTTACGATCCCTAACAATACAAGTCGATACGAGTATCCGAACGGCATTGCAAAATGGCGTCCAACTTGACATTTGTGTTCAAGCGAAAACGTCAAACGGATTCGCGCGGAAATATTTTGACAGTCAGTGTAAAAACGTAATTTCTAATTACGAGTCGTGGCCGAAAAAATTGAATGTTGATAAACGCAGATTGTCGCGGAAAAAAGTTAATTATGGCTGGTTTTCTAATAGTGTGCTGGGTTTAGTTAGTGACTCCATATTGATTACGTTGTGTATATTCCTCGGTGTATGTTTTAGGAGATTCGCGGATTTAGATATATGAAGTGTTTTGTTTTTGTTTAGTGGTTCTTGTTTGCCAAAGGCGAGACGTGAGATGAAATTAGTTACGGTGAAAAAGATACATAGAAGAAGTGATTTTTTGAAGTGAAACTTCTTTATCGGGGTTGGAAAAAAATTTAGTGTAACATTTTTTTTTACGTTACGTGTGACATTTTCCCGTTACGCGCGATCTTTTTCTTATCCCTACCACGCGTAATTCGACGTATTTCTGTACAGTTGCATATAGTAAATTATTTTTTTGAAAAATAAGGTCATAATGAAGTTTCACTTCTTACGTGTACTAGTACACGCACACAATTTTTTTTCTTATTTTTGTAATTTTTTTGATAAATCAATCCGCCTATAAAATTTTCCTGCATATAGCAATGAATATTGAAAAGGGAATAAATAATATTATGTGATGTTAAATTTGTTCCTTTTACTATTAACTTGTCTTTTACAAGCTTAGATAGCAACACAAGAAAAAGCTGTGTCATTTTTGAGTAGTTGATGGTGTTGACGAAATAACAAAATTGAGGGTAGATATGTTTTTTTTTAATATTGACGAAAGGTTCAGTGTGGACATACCATTTTTATATTCTTAAATACATTCCGTCCTATATGTGATACTCATATTTTTATAATAAATATATAATAACATATTTTTGTATATAATAATTATGTTCTATTTATCAATTTTATACAATATAGTGATGAAAAGTAATATGTTACCATTTTTTTACTTGTACGAAAAACTACTAAAAATGCGGGTAGTTTGACATTTCGGAAATTTTGAAATAACCATATCTTTGTTTTTATAATAATGTTCTATGTGATAAAAATAATAAATATAGAGAACCTCATGCACAATGTAGAAAAGAAAAATGGAAATAAGTCAAACATATTGTGATATAGTCTTGGTTTTAATTTTATGCTCTGTTTATTATAAAAAATTTTACGACAACAAATTGTACAAATTATTGTCGAAATTATTGAAGTTATACTTCTTTTGGCGCGATGGAGAAAAATGATGAGAGTGAATTGTTACGATGCGCGCGCACACCGACACCTAAATTTAACAGCATGAAGTTAGTTCTAGGTGGTATGGAAATTGATAACTATGTTCAAGTTGTATAGAAGTATAACTTCTAACGCGTGTACATAAGTACACACACTCTTTTTTTAAGACAACAAATTGTACAAATTATTGTCGAAATTATTTTTTTAACACAGTGCCAATTTTATTATATATGCTTGAAAATATTTGATCTGATTTTTTTTTATCTATGTCTGTATATTGTATAAAAACATGTGTTAACGTTTTAGAATAAAAAACTACACATTGTAAACAATATTTATTTATTTGTAATGTTTTTTATGTTCTAAAATCTAAATATTTAATCAAACAAAATACTCTGTTATTTATCCATAATTAAGGAAAATGTTTTTTGAAGTGAAACTTCTTTGAGAGTTAAATTTCAAGGTCGCGTCACGGCAATACCGTCACATCATGGAGCCAGGCGACGATTTTGGTATCTTTGAATCTTGCCAAAGAAGTTTCACTTCTGACACATGTGTGACACACACTGTTTATATTTATATTTATTTTATTTTTGTTTATATTTATTTTATTTAAATACAAATGACTGTAAGGCTAAATGAAATCCGTCCATATTATGTAAAAATTTATTAATTAAATTATACAAAATTCATTTATGCATTTTTATTTACCTTTTTATATTTAAAAATAAGACTATTGACTCATAATCCCTACTTAATATTATAAATGCGTAAGTACTGTCTGTCTGTCTGTTACGCTTTCCCGCTTAAACCTCTCAACCGGTTTTGATGAAACTTGGCACAGACCTTTGCGAAATATGTACCACGGGCGAAGTTATACAAAAGATAAACAGGAAAAGATAATATTTTCAAAATAAATCTTTCTTTACAATTATTAAGAAAAGAAAAGTAATAGACTAATTAAAAGGTACTTGGACCTACGTTCTTATTAAAATATCTGGCCATTATATATTTAAAATATTGTTATTATAATAAAGTAAATAAACAATATGCTAAATATATTTTTATTTTTTGAGGGCCTGTTAAACTTAGTTAATTCTTATAGTTACTTACTAAAATAAATTCCTAACTTAAAATTAATTGTTACATTATCTATACTAATATTATAAAGCTGAAGAGTTTGTTTGTTTGAACGCGCTAATCTCACGAACTAGGTACTGATCTAATCTCCGATTTGAAAAGTTCTTTCGGTGTTAGCTGATAGAGTTGATAGCACATTTACCAAGGAAGGCTATCACTACGCTAAGACCAACAGCAGCGGAGCATTGCGGGTAAAACCGCAGGGCACAGCTAGTATTATAATATATAAATGCAGTTGTAAGTCTTATAATAAAAATAAACAGCTTAAAACTAAAAATTTTAACGTATAAATCATCGCGTTTTCAAAGATTTTTCAATGTTCGCTTCACTGTGCTCGTGTTCTATGTTATATTCTAGGGTTTTGTAAGAACTCTCTGGACTCCAAGAGTAGGAGAGTTCGTAAGAAGGTCCTGGACCTGAAACAAAATAATAATTATAATTACTAATAAAGCAAACAGTTTGTATTATCATTTTATACCTGAAAATATACCGGCCGAATTGAGAACCTCCTTGTTTTTGAAGTCGGTTAAAAATACGATTAATTACTACAGTTAAATTACTTATATGAAATATATTTTTTACGATTTTTTAAAGTAGGTAACTAGGTACTTACTACTTAGTGAGTAGTGACCTGTCAATAAAAGACGTAACTTAAAAGAAAACTGATCGTGCTTTAAATCCGTTAAAATGTTATTTGAATACTTTAACTAAAACCGTAGTATATTATTATTAGTCTGTGCTAAAACGAAACGTTTTATCAAGACTTTTTCAATATTATTGCATTACTGCTTTTAGTAGGTAGGTAGGTAAGTAAACTTTTTGATAATATTGAAAAAATATTAAAGTAAAGAGATTTAGGTATTCTTACCCTTATTCGAGAGACTTCTTCGGTAACCTGTAACAATGCAGATTACTGAATATTAATATTTATTTATTTATCTACATACATTTTATAGATAGTAGTTCAGGATACATCGCCCATTTTTGCAAGTGACTACTATCAAGCTAATTTTCCGTTTGTAGCTTTATTTTGATGAGACACCGAATAATTTCGTGTACGAAACTCTCGATTGTGGTAGCTAACAGAGATAACAAGGATAAAATTTTTTGATTTGATGGTTCTCAAATATAGGTAGGTAAGTATCAACATACACAAGTGATAACTGCGTTAAAAACAACCGACTTCAAACTTGCACTTGCAAAATTTACAAATACCTACAGACAAAAATGCTCATAAAATAAAAACTACTAGGCCTATCCGAATAAAATTTTTATGGGACCAATTCGACACCATCCCGCATCGAATAAAAAAAGAATCACGTAAATCGGTTTAGAAACCTCGGAGTAATCGGTGTACATACATAAAAAAAAATAAAAAAATATATACCGGCCGAATTGATAACCTCCTCCTTTTTTTTGAAGTCGGTTAAAAATGAAAGGAAATCGTATTTTTAAATTTTAATACCTACAGACAACCTACAGATTAACATTGTAAAAATATACTTACAAAGTCCAAAATCTGTTGTCCTTAAAAAAGCTAAGGCTAATTAATTAATTATTATTAATTACTGGACTGAATTTATTTTATAACTACTATTATGTATTTCAAAAATAATTATTATTATTAAAATAATTAAAATTATTAAAATAATTTAATTATAATTTTAACGGATTTAAAACACATTCAATGATAACATTTTTTTTAATTAGTGCATTTTCTTTCGCAATTTTAATTCACAAAACGATAACCAAAATCATTTCTTTAGCGCTTATTTATTTATTTAGCATACATAGATATAATAAATCTGTAGAAGGGTCAATTCTGTACATTGAAAATATTAAAAAAATAAATAGCAGGGGGTGTGCTAGCAATGGATCGATACCAAACCCAAATATGTGATTAAAAATTTTTTTGTCTGTCTGTCTGTCTCTATGTGAAGGCATCACGTGAAAACTAACGGTTCGATTTCGATGAAACTTGGTATAATTATACCTTATTATCCTGGGCATAAAATAGAATACTTTTTATCCCGGAAAAATACGTAGAAAAAAAAATCTTAATTTTTCTTAATTTTTCCGCGCGGACGTAGTCGCGGGTGGAAGCTAGTTTAGCATAAATATTCGGATATCGCATATCCATTTGTTAGTAAAAAATAAAAAAAAAACCTAAGTATTAAATGTTAGTAGGGTAAACGCAGGTATTAACGACCCCTCTAAGGCAATTTCAAAATCAACCATATTTTTTAAGTATACTGGTTCTTCTAAAGATTTATAATTTCATTTTATATGCTAGTGTTATGTATAAAAAATGTATTTATTGAAGCAAATACATTCTAATAAAGGATTATCTTGTAAAAAATAATTTACAATGTGACTTAGTCGATTGTTGCTATTACCGACCCATAAAAACGGCTGTGAAGCTATTAACGATTTTTATGCAGCTATTCCCGATCGTATGTGAGAGGAAGCCTTTTTCCAGCAATGGAATGTATAGAAGCTAGTGATGATGATGATTACCGATCTTAATAAAATGAAATAAAAATGCAAATATATTCGTATTTTTTTATTGTAGTTATTTTTAATAAAACAAATGAGTACTTTTTAGTAATGAACTAAATAATTACAAACTTTTAAATTAATCAACATAATACTATTAATATATGTACATATATTAAATTAAGGATTTCAAACTCTAGGATATTTCGTTATGCTATTTGATTGATTGCTTCGGCGAGTTGTGTTTTACTGAATACTTTTCGCCGCTTTCGTGGCTCCATATTTCTGGAAAAAATATACCTAATTATATGTTTTATGTTAATTGAACCTAAAAAAAATATAATTTTTAATAGGCACCTATTATGTCATAAAAGTAATAAAAATATATTTGCACGCTCAATTACGAGCGGAATGTTTAAGGATCAATATTATCTGTATATACAAACATCTTTATTCTACATTCTGCAAATAAAGCAATTTGAATTTGAATTTGTAGATGAGAAACTAAACAATCTATATTCGATCGGTAATAGCTTCCTATAGTTGCTATTGCCGACCCACATGGGTCGGTATTAAAGTATGTAAGTATAAACCTAAATTGTATTACCGACCCATAAAAAAATGGTTATTTTAATTCATTTGACCATCAGACTATAAAATAGATTATAATTGATTAATGTCATACAAAATATGAACAAATGCATATTGTTTAAACAAAAAAAAACAATGATTTACTACTGTAACTATTCGATAGGGATCCTCGAAAATATCATAACTTTGTATAAATTGACAACGCTAAAAGACACAACACTAGACAAAAAAGTTTAGTCGCTAATAGATTTTTATGAAGACTCATAGCTTAGATTTAAACTGGTCCATAAGACCACTTGTGTTAGTGTGATATAATAACATAAAAGAAAATAAAACAAAAAGTTACGTTGCTGCCATTGCCGACTTACGGGTCGTTGATACCTGCCACGACTTAAACTGGTGAAGCTAACACCGTCCCATTTTAATTTTAAGTTTTATCGTTTCAAATTACTTTTTATTAATAAAATGTTGTAAGAAATGAAAAGTTGACACTTAAATGCATTGACATTTAGTAATATAAATTAAAGTATAGATGTCATTTGTTTGTAAATGTCTTAAAAAGATACTCACAGTACCTACCCGAAGGAACAACGGAACAGTACGACACGTCCTGCTTCCACGCTACCCCGCAGCAACTTACGCATTTTAACTCTTTTTTGCTCAGTTACTCACTCTAACGTTAAAGTATACGATGCTCAATTAATACATTCGTGTATAACTTTGCCTACCTATAGCTAGAATAGTTCTGGAAACGTTTAAATTTCGAATTACTTTTATAGGTCGGTAATACCTTCAGATTTTCGATGGGTCGTTGATAGCTGCGTTTACCTTAATTACATCTAAGAACTAAAAAACTAAGAACTAAAAACTAAGTCCACCATAGGACACGTAGACATAATGTCGCTTTGATGCAACAAGTGTGCGCACAAAGTGTCCCATGATGGGCGCACTTACATCCTCCGCAATGGTCCTTATAATACTGCTCAACAGCTTAGACCTTAGTAGGATACTAAGATTTCCTAAGTAGTTATGTATTTTTCTGTGTATTTTTCTATAAAAAATGCTTACCATGATGTTCAGCGTGAGGGGACCACGACCAATCGTGATGATGTTTTGATTGACCTTTCAATGCTGTGAAAAATGATGCTACCTAAGAAAAAAACACAAAAAATATCAATAAGTAAATGAATAAGGTTTTGTAGTTTGCTATCAAACAAACAAAAAATGCTGACCCTTAAAATATTGTGACCTTAGAAGATAGAGTCATTTAGTTCTCTGAAATTTTCTTAATTTTCCGGCTGATTTTTTCACAATATAGCTTTCAGTAAAGAACCTTTCCTCGTTACCTATTCCTGATGAAAACAGTTGCTTCGACTTTGAGATATACTTGTTTAAATGATACATAGACAAACATTTAAATTAAGTAAGTATATCTATTACTAGCTGCGCCCCGCGGTTTCACCCGCGTGAATCCGCATCTATTGATCCTAGCGTGATGATATATTATAGCCTATAGCCTTCCTCGATAAATGGGCTATCTAATATCGAAATAATTTTCAAATCGGACCAGTAGTTCCTGAGATTAGCGCGTTCAAACAAACTACAGCTTTATAATATTATAGTATAGATTCATAGGCTATTTGAAAAATTTAAAGGTTCTGAAGCATATAAATACATAAATCAATAATTATTACAAACCTTAGCAGAACTGACTGCAATCTTAAACACCAATAAAATGATACCAATGAACACAGCCTTCGCAGCCAGTATCGTGGTCAGAGCCATCCACGTTGAAGTCGCTCCTACGTGGAAGACCAGCGGCATTAAACCCATCGCCATTTTCTTCATGCCACGAGATTCTGGACAAAAAAACATATTTAAATTAAGAAATATATCAGGAAAATATGGTATGGTATTACCACAAAACAATTTAAACACAGTCTAACTTTAAACCAGGGATCTGTCACTGTCTATGTGAAATGCGACAAAACCAGATTAAAGAGATCCCGCGCTTAAAGTTAAACCCTGTCTAAAGTTTTTTGTGGTAAGACATACATATAATGTACTAGCTTTCCGCCTGCGGCTTCCCCCGCGTTTTCAAAGAAAAACCCGCATAGTTCCCGTTCCCGTGGGATTTCCGGGATAAAACCTAGCCTATGTTACTCGTGGATAATGTAGCTTTCGAATGGTGAAAGAATTTTTAAAATTGGTCCAGTAGTTTATGAGCCTATTCATTACAATCAAACAAACAAACAAAGTTTTCCTCTTTATAATATTAGTGTAGATAACACAATGTTAAAATTCAATTTACAGTAATGTAGAGCCGCTATCATATATTTTTTTCTATTGTATAATTTTCATTCAGTTTGGAGAGAATTATGGTAGTTATGTTATTTTGTGAAGATAGTAATGAGGCATTTTTACTGCAGTGCAACCTAACAGAGGAATTTCCTTCGATAACACAAGCGAAGACGCGGTAGAAAGCGAGTTTAAAATATACCTTCCGATATATTTCTCAATAAGAAGCATTAGCCAAGGCCAGACTATACTTAATTATTTTTTCTTTTTAAAATTATAATGGAAAGGCGCGTAGCGAGCGCTACAAAAAACTATGATATTTTTTCACATCTTCACGGTTGAATTACGTACAGAAATACAATATGTATCTTTTGGATGTTACAATTGATTTTTTGTATCAATTCGTTACTTTCTATGTCGATAACAAGGTTCTTTGTAGTCTTAATAACCGCACGTGGAGCTGCGTGTTTTAATACCTAAACTTATGTTTTAAAATATGCGTAACTAAGTAATTATAATTTTATTTTGCATACATTAATAAATTCTTTAATTGGTTCCCAATTGTCGAAAATATTATATAGGTAGTAAAAAACAAAACATACAGACGAACATAACATCCATTTTTTGCAATTCGGTTAAAAAGAGATTAGTTTTTTAAATTGATAAGCCATTAAGGTGTGCAATAAGGTTAAATTATTCTTGATATAAAAACCTTTAAACTTACTAGGAGGACTCATCCATTTTCTGTATTTGAAAATTGTGTGTATGAAATAAATATATTTTTCATTTTCATAAACTAAAATCTTTGTGAAATTTCGTAAACTTCCGATTCATCATCCAGTACTTTTGGAGCCTATTCAATACAAAAAAATAACAATAAAAACAAATCTACCCTGTTTATAATATTATAGTTAGGTAAACTAGCTTTGCCTCGCCGCGGCCGTACGCGGTTATTTATAATATATACCTATAGGTACCTGCAGATAAAACTACAGGTAGAAGCAATTATTTTTACAGATAAAGTGTTATCCTGGGGGCTGGAACATAAGGTAGAATACTGCTAAGTATCATCAAAATTCATTCAATCGTTTCTACATAATAGAGTAACAATATTTAATATACCTACCTCACAAATTTTTGCGTTTATTATAAAAGGTAGTAGAAATTTATACAGTGGTTACTGAAGCGTAATTCCTTCGTTTTGATACGCAATTTTTTTTAGCTTTTGTCAAAATGTATGGTGATTATAATGATGTTAAATTAGGCACTATAAAACCGCAATTCGGCACTCGTTTGCTCCTAAAATGGTGAATTTATTCATTATGTTGACCACAACAATGGTTAAAGCTTTTTGGAGCAGTTTTGCTTCGATTCCCGTTCAAAATGACAAAAAATTGAAAAACAACTGTAAAATAATGTTCTCTGATATTTTATGTTGCATCCATAACTGTCAAGGTCTTTGGGTATTAACTTTTTTATAATAAATTTGATAGTTTGCAAATTTGTGAAGATGGTTATCGCTTTTTCATGAAAAACGTATGATCTACTTAGTTGTAAATTGCTTTCTTCCGATGCGACATTGAAAGTTTTCAGCAGACTAAGACAGACAGACAGACGGACAACAAAGATTCGGTCTACTATTTTTTTTTTGAAAATTTTGTATTTGACCGGCTCTTCCGTATAGAAAGAAAGAAATATAATATGAAAAAGAAGAGCCTGTGTGCCGAGCACACGTTTCAGAAGTGAAACTTCTTTGGCAAGATACAAAGATACCAAAAGCATCGCCTTACTCCATGACGTGATGGTATTGCCATGACGTGATCTTGAAATTTTACTCTCAACTCGCCTAAAGAAGTTCAAAATGAAAATTTCGATTTTTTTAAACGATCTGTTTTTATGTATTAGCATTGTTAGCTGCAATTTTTTCAGGCATGTTCGTATTTTTTTATATTTAATTTTATTTCATCATAATAAATTTATTTATTACTCACCCTCTAACTCAGCGGTATCCAATTTAGGTTTAATTTTCTCATAATTAATATATTTCCCAAAATCACTCTTCCCAAAACGTTCATCATTAAAACCCTCCAAGTATTTAGTAACATATACAACCAAGTCGCCAACACGATTCTCAATATTATTTGGCATTATAAAACCTCCTTTGACTTCGTTTCCCGCGCGCGCCAACGCGAGCCGAATTAAAAAAAATAACGTCAATGTCAAATTTCGCGCCATTTCGTGCTGTCACTTCGAATACGGTTCAAAGACTGAATATTAGAATGACCGGTGGCCGAAAGTTGATGCTCATTATCGACTTTGAAAGTATTCAGTAAAGGTTTTATGAACTTTTTCTATAGAGCTTGATGAGATTCAAAATTGAGGTGACGGAAATATAAAATCGCTTTTTGACGAGTTTTGAATTTCCACCATCGATTGTCGTTAAGTTTTAGGGTCCCGTAGAGCATGTGTGAATTTAGAAATATATTTGTATCGCTGTTTCTTTGAAGAACATTCGTACGTATAAAACTGCTGAACAAGTTTGATTGAAATTATAAAGGAGGATAAACTGGCTATTTTATTTATTTAAAACAAAAAACGTCAATCATTGTTTTCATTGCCACTGTACCCTTTCAATGAAATAAAATGTATAGCGACTAGCGAGTATCTACGCGCCCCGCCTCCTGAAATACGTGGATAGGTAGGTATATAATATTATATGAATACATATCATATTATAGAATACAAAATAATAAATATACTCTACTCTACATAAAAAAGCTTCCTGTTGAATAACTCTATCTATTAAAAACCCGCATCATCATCATCCGTAAATTTAATAAAAATTTGACAGCAGGCATCGGGAAGCGTCTTCACTACATAGTATAAAACAAAGTCGCTTTCTCTGTCCCTATGTCCCTTTGTACGCTTAAATCTTTAAAACTAGGCAACGGAATTTGATGCGGTTTTTTTAATAGATAGAGTTATTCAAGAGGAAAGTTTCAGTATATTATTTTTTAGGTTATAGACAAAGCGGGCGAAGCCGCGGGCGGAAAGCTAGTTGTTTTATATAGTTTAAGATAAAGTACAAACTTACTAACTAAATGAAATAAAAATATTTCAATACCTTAAAAAATACTCTATTTTCAACCATAACTGTTTTTTTTTCAAAAAAATCAATCATCAAATGTAATGAATCAATATACAATATTCGCACTCGCATAAAATTTGATATCTCACAAAAAAGCGGCAAAAAACATCTAATGTTTCAGAGAAAGTAAGTAGGTACGTCAAAAATAAAAAATAAAAGTAATGTAGTCTAGAAAAGATCTTATAACTTAACTAGTGCTGTTTCGCTTCATTGCAAGTTACAATTTACTTATACTTAACTAGCTTTCCGCCCGCGGCTTCGTTTGCTTCGTCTAAAACCTAAATTATACTTTTACTAAAACCTTCCTCTTGAATAATTACTCTATCTATTAAAAAAAACGGCATCAAAATCCGTTGCGTAGTTTTAAAGATTAAAGCATACGTCATAGGGATGGTACTACTTATATGTAGTAGAAAATCTTGTTCAACAAGCATTTATTTCTTGTTTTATTTCTATGCTCTTTACTTGTAACATAATCAGGCGATAAAAACTATACATTTTGCTTCGTTTGAAGCGAAAGTTAATCTCAAATCCACCAAAAACAGTTAACGCCGTTATTTCAAATGAACGAGCTTACAAAACAATATCCCTACGTGACGCTTTATCTGTAGACTCTTTGTGTGCATAGTTAGTTCTACCACAGAACATAATTATTATAATCTCTCTTTATAGGTTCTGTGAGTTCTACCATTGTATAGAATATCATAAAATACCTAAAGATTAGTTTAGCCTAAACTATTCATGCAGAGATGTTGAAATATTTATTAATTAACACTGTTTATGAGAATATTTCGATTTTTGTTAAATATTTTAATTTCTCTCCAATTTTCGAAATTCGTATTATGTGTGTGTGTAATATTTTTTTTTTAATTTGTAAACCGAAATAATAAATTTATGAACTTTTGCAATAAAGTTTCTATAAAAGTTTCTGTACTTAAATGTTACTATGTACCTAAGTAGGAACTACGTAGTTAGTAGTGTACATAGTAACTCAATGAGTGAAAAGAAATGTTTCTGTCAAAGTTGTATATAATATGTATATGGGAGTGTTTAATGTAACTTTTTTGGATATTTCCCGTTTTATTTTTTAAAAGTTATTATTGTCATTTTACTCATTAGGCTTTCGATATCAGTATAAAGTTTTTTGATATCTGCAATAGTTACGGAATAATCGCATGTGCACACTTAACGATTACACCCTGTATAGCCTATAGCTTTCCTCGATAAAATGGATATCTAAAAATGAAATAATTTTTCAAATCGGACCTCTAGTTTAAATAAGTTCTTTCAATATTTATATTTTCCTGTAGGTAGGTACAGATAGATTGAAATCTAAACATCTCAAATCTAGCTTACTAAAGTTAGTTTCTATAATTAGCATAGCGTAATGACTACCTATGCATTCGATTCTAAGTAGGTAAGTATCTTGAAGCATCTCTTTTTACTCTTTTCTTATACAGACGGCATAATTTTCGTAGCTAAATAAAGAGCTTTGAATACAGAGATGAAAAAAACTCTTCAGACCATTTGCGTGGCCTGTATTTAGTTTTTTAGAAAAATTAAAAATGAAAGTGCTAGCACGGCCTATCGTTAATTTTTTGTATTGAAAAGTAAAAGTGCTTAGCAATTTTATTACTGTGTCATTATTGATAGAGTTTTGTGCTCTACATTTTAAACAAGTAACTAGTTAATAATATAATCTATATTGATTATTGTAATGGTATTCAAATGGAAGATTAGTTTTTTGTGATTGTAATTAAACTTAGAAACTAGGTATTTAATGTAACTTTTAATAGGAATTGAAAATAATTAATGAAACAATATTATGTAATCAACAGATAGAGTTTATATTATAAAGGGAGACTTTTTTAAGTGAAACTTCTTTATCGGGGTTGGAAAAAAAAATTATTGTAACATTTTTCCGTTACGCGCGACATTTTTCCGTTACGCGCTATCTTATTCGTATCCCTACCACGCGTGATTCGACATACTTATTTCTGTAAAGTTGCATATAGTAAATTATTTTTTGAAAAATAAGGTCATAAAGAAGTTTCACTTCTTACGTGAGTACATTAATACACGCACACATTTTTTTTCTGTTTCTCATCAATGAAAATTATTTCGCTATGGGAAATTTAGCATTAGCTGAGTCATCGGCTTAGAAGTTTTAATCGATTTATAAATCACTAGCAGTTCCGCACGGTTTCACCCGCATTGTTCCATTCCTGTTGGTTACGGTGATGATATATAGCATATAACCATCCTCGATAAATGGGCTATCTAACACCGAAATAATTTTTCAAATCGGACCAGTAGTCCCTGAGATTAGCGCGTTCAAACAAACAAACAAACTCTTCAGCTTTATAATATTAGTTGATTTTAATTCTCACGCATTTAGCACTGAACTAAGACGGTCAGTGATACATACCTATTCTATTACGAATAATACAATGGATATCATTTACGATTTTTTTTATCGATTCGATTGCGAATTTTCAATTATCTTATTTCTTTGTGCTAAATTAATTGGCAAGGGAAAGTTAATAGTTTCAGTTTTGTATGTTCCCTTGGCCTCTGGTATCATAATACAAAATACAAATTAAAATTTAAATCTGTTTTCCTTGTGGTTTTCCTGATTGACTTTCGATTTTCTTTATAAATAAGTTGGTTGTTGTATTGTGCCAAGTCTCATTGTTTTCAGTCCCCTGAGGAATAAAACATTTATGATCCTAATAGTTAGGTAGATACTATGTTTATTCAGGTTTACTTTCGTTATTCGTACATAATATAGCGTAAAATCTAATATATAAAAATCAATGCCACTTTTCGTTGTAATTCCATAACTCGAGAACGGCTGAACCGATTTCGATAATTCTTTTTTTATTATATTCCTTGAAGTACGAGGATGGTTCTTATGTAGAGAAAACGTAAACATGTACCACGGGCGAAGCCGGGGCGGACCGCTAGTAATATCATATTTTTGACAAGTCTACTAATAATTTAGAAATAAGTTGACTTGAAATCAAATACCTAAGGTAATTTTTTTTTAATTTGTTATTTTACAACCGTGTGGAATAAAAATAATTCTTTATTTCTAATATGCAATATTTCCTCTCTGTATGTATTCATTATAAATAAATAAATAAAACACAACCAACAATAAACCTCTTTATAAAACAAGCCACAAACAAATTAAAAAAACAAAAACGAAAACATTTGACATTCCATTTGAAATTCCCGCGCTTTTCTGCGGCGCGAACATAGCCACATCTAGATGATTCGTATGAAATGTATGGAAATATCGACTTTATTTAGTATGGGTAAAGTCGATTTTTGAACGATTTATTGTATGTCTTATGTTAGCTTGTTCGAGAGATTTGAATGATTAAAGAAAACTAAATGTAAAGAATAATGAATATCGACTTTATTAGTATGGAGCGAAGTTCGAAAATCGAACGAATTCATTAAAGTGTTGTATGTAATTCAATCCATACTAATATTATAAATGCGAAAGTAACTCTGTCTGTCTGTCTGTCTGTTACTCAATCAAGCCTTAACTACTGAACCAATTTGCATGAAATTTGGTATAGAGATATTTTGATACCCGAGAAAGGACATAGGCTATTTTTTACCCCGGGAAATAGGATAGGTTTTATCCCAGAAATCCCACGGGAACGGGAACTATGCGGGTTTTTCTTTGACTGCGCGGGCGAAGCTGCGGGTGGAAAGCTAGTTTTGTAATAAATAAAACACAACCAACAATAAACCTTTTTATTTAACAAGCCACAAACAAATTAAAAAAACAAGAACGAAAACATTTGGCATTCCATTTGAAATTCCCGCGCTTTTCTGCGGCGCGAACAGAGCCACATCTAGATGATTCGAATTCCAACCGATGAGTCTTTCGTCGCGGTTCTGTACTCGCAGCCATAGTTCTAAAGGACGGAAGTACCTGGAAAGTGTATGGGAATACAGACTTTATTTAGTATAGCCTCGTAACGCCCAGATACCTATTAAAAGGCATGCAGCTCGATAGTGGTACCGGCCCAAGCTGTTATCCAACTTTATGACATAAACGCCCACGGTACCTTTTTAAAGGTATCTGACAGTATCTGATTTGAAAACGCCGTAACATTTTAAAATACGCGCCAAATCTAATTACTGTTTTTTATCCGGCTACTGGAAAGTATGTTTTTGTCTATGGTTAAGCAATAGTGCCAATAGAAAAATAATATATATGTAATTTCCGGCGAAAAGTTTGGCCATCTTGACTGACTAGAGGACGTGGTAAGTTCAATCCATGATTATTGATGCAATCTTAGGTTTTTAACTGAGAGTATCTTACTCTACTTGTTGACAAATAAGTAAATATTATAATTACATTTAGATTTACGCGAAAATAAAGAATATGCGTGTAAAATAACCTCGTAAAATCTGGATACCTTTTAGAAGGTATAAGAGTATTAACATATTATTGGATTTTAAAAGGTATAAGGGAATAAACCACTAATCAATTTGATTTGCTTTTGCAACTTATGATTTAGACCGTTTTCTCTTTCATAATATAAAGTAAATTATTTAGTCTGTTACAGAATATTTTAGTACCTATCCTTTTCAGGTAACCCAATGAGAGATGAGCAAATCGATGAAGCTTAAATCAGTCAGATATAGAAGAGTATGAACTATTTGGAGATGAGGATTACAACATAAATCAAAACCAAGAAAGCTCTTCCAGTTCTGAAGAATCTGAAAATAATAGTTTTTTTAATAAAAACCAACTCTTATTTGCAAAATTTAGTATTTAAAAGTTCTATAGAAATATTATATCAATTTACCTACTATCATTCTGATTTTAAAAGGTATATGGGTTGCTATTATATAGTGTTTTTGGGTCCAATTAAGAAACTTGTTAATTTTTGCTTCTGTCATCTGTTGGAAGTGGATTTCTTCTGATAGAAATCCTAAGACACGTGATAAACTAGCCTTTAAAAATAATAAGTACAGAAAATAATGATCATATTGTTCAAAAAATGATATTTTTTTCACAGATTGTAAGTGTGAGATATGTTTTTGGTCATTAAAATTTTGGAAGGCATGTATTAATCCAAATATTTATGTTCATTGTTTTTTGTAATATAAAATAAACCCTATATTATCTACCGCTAATCAATAATTTCAAAAATACGAATTTTGTGAAATCGGGTTTTGTAATACATTAAAGCCCATATTATGCCTAAATAAAGAATAACGAATTTGAGGTTATTTAGTGTCTCAGAACCTTCCACTGACATACATTTACATGCAGAAAAAATCCCACGCTCACGGAAATAATAAGGCACTTTTTTAGATTTCATCACCTCTGGGTCCGCACCATGTGAACCTTTTAAAAGGTTGGGCTGCAAGCCAATGTTTGGTAAAAATAGCCTGGGCGTTACGAGGATAGGATAAGGTTGATTTTTGCACGATGTGAGGTGTGTCTTATGTAAGGAAATATCGACTTTATTTAGTAAAGGATAAGGTTGATTTTTGCACGATGTGAGGTGTGTCTTATGTAAGGAAATATCGACTTTATTTAGTATAGGATAAGGTTGATTTTTGAACGATTTGAGGTGAGTCTTATGTAAGGAAATATCGACTTTATTTAGTAAAGGATAAGGTTGATTTTTGCACGATGTGAGGTGTGTCTTATGTAAGGAAATATCGACTTTATTTAGTATGGAGTAAGGTTGAATTTTGAACGATTTGAGGTGTGTCTTATGTAAGGAAATATCGACTTTATTTAGTATGGGGTTAGGTCTATTTTTGAACGATTTGAGGTGTGTCTTATGTAAGGAAATATCGACTTTATTTAGTATGGGGTTAGGTCTATTTTTGAACGATTTGAGGTGTGTCTTATGTAAGGAAATATCGACTTTATTTAGTATGCGGTAAGGTCGATTTTTAAACGATTTGAGGTGTGTCTTATGTAAGGAAATATCGACTTTATTTAGTATGGGGTTAGGTCTATTTTTGAACGATTTGAGGTTTGTCTTATGTAAGGAAATATCGACTTTATTTAATATGGGGTAAGGTCGATTTTTGAGCGATTTGATGTATTTGTCTTATGTTAAAAATATTCGATAAAATAATGTAAATGATGTGAGGAGGAATTTTTTTTGTATATTTTCCTAAAAAAATAAATAAATACATACTTAACAAGTGCTTCTGGTGATATTCTGTTGGTCCGTCCGCGCGTCATACTTCTTATTATTTCAGATGCTGGTTTCGAAGATCCCGGCTGCATTATTTCACTAAAAATAAGTTTTATTAAGTATTATAATTATTAAATATTTTTAAAGTGAAACTTCTTTAGGCGTTGAGTGTAAAATTTCAAGGTCGCGTCATGGCAATACCGTCACGTCATGATATAAGGCGACGATTATGTTATCTTTGAATCTTGGAAGTTTCACTTCTGACACGTGTGCTCGGCACGCACGCTCCTTTATAACAATTTTTTGTTTTCTTTAGTATAAGTGACAACTGACTGTAATCTGTTTAGATTTAAGTCTAAGTTTTTCAATATACAATTAAAAAAGAGCGTGTGATCCCAGCACACGTGTCAGAAGTGAAACTTCCAAGATTCAAAGATACCAAAATCTTCGCTTTACTCCTTGACGTGACGGTATTGCCATGACGCTACCTTGAAATTTTACTCTCAACGCGCCTACACTTCAAAACTGTAAAAATATACATTTTTTTATATTTTTTCGTATTTTTCCCCATTTTTCCTCACCTCAAAAGCCTCCCAGCATCTCTACTCCTGTAGACATCACACTCATGCAAATGGCCGATATGTCCCGAAGCGATACACAGTTGTTCGAATATTTGGAACTCTAGTATTGTAGCTAGAAAGTATTTTATGTATTCCTGGAAAGAAAAATATTTGTAACTAGCCGTCCGCCCCGGCTTCGCCCGTGGTATTTCGCAATAAAAGGTAGCCTATGTTCTTTTTCAGGGTCTAAAGATTGTCTGTGCCAAATTTCATCAAAATCGGTTGAGTGGTTTAAGCGGGAAAGCGTTACAGACAGACAGAGTTACTTTCGCATTTATAATATTATAGTAGGGATTAAAAACTTATTTAGTCTTAAAAAAATATTTATAATAAAAAAAATATTACAATAGGAAAGTATAGATTTGTTACTAGCTGCGCCCGGCGGTTTCACCCGCATTGCTCCGCTCATGTTGGTCTTAGCTTAGCGTGATGATATATAGCCTACTAGCTTTCCACCCGCGGCATCGCCCGCGCAGAAGAAAGAAAAACCCGCATAGTTCCCGTTCCCGTGGGATTTCCGGGATAAAACCTATCCTATGTCCTTTCTCGGGTATCAAAATATCTCTATACCAAATTTCATGCAAATTGGTTCAGTAGTTAAGGCGGGATTGAGTAACAGACAGACAGACAGAGTTACTTTCGCATTTATAATATTAGTATGGATAGCCCTCCTCGATAAATGGGATTGGATGGGAAAGAATTTTTCAAATCGGACCAGTAGTTCCTGAGATTAGCGCGTTCAAACAAACAAACTCTTCAGCTTTATTATATTAAGTATAGATTTAAACTGTCAAAAAATATTAAATGTTGTTATTATAAAAATAAAAATACCTGATCAGAAATGATATGATATTTGGATCCGGGATCGAAATCAGCTTCTGTTCTTGGTATTGGTGGAGTTACACCCTGGAATGAGAAATATGAAATTTACTTTATTTAAGGGATGTTTAAGGGGTGTGTGAATTCAGCTACCTAAGGCCTGAGCCCTGAGGTAAGGGGTGAGGTAAAGGTAAGGTCCGCGTTTAGTATGGAATCAACGTGCTCGAAACTAAAAATCGTAAGCGCCATTCACATTTTTATCAAAAGTGAATGAAAATATTTAGTATTTTCTAAATCTAAAACAGTCACGAAATCGAGAAGGTAAATATAACCTATGTATTTGTGATTTTATACGAATTAAATTAATAAATAAATAGATTTGACAATAGAAAAAATATACATGTACATGCAATTATGGGATAACTTACATTATAAGTAAAACATAAACCGTAGGTCTATGATATATAAAAGAGCTAGATACGTTACCCGCTCTCTATTTTGGCAAGAAAAAACTCAGGTAAGTGCCCGAGTTTCACTTAGTCACGCACCATTCAGCGTCGTGGCTGGACGTTCTTTTTGTATTTTAATCGGCAGTTGTTATTACGAAGTACATGAGTGAGACATGTATTATGTCTCGTGCGTGAGAGTGAAAGAGAGAACAACTGTATTGGTGATAATGCGTTAGTAAGTATTAATACGCTGTTTTTAGTGCAATGATGTTGGCGTATGCCGCGTCTACTAGTATAATAGGTCATTGCCGTAGGTACAGTTAATTGCGCTATTTAAACAATGTCTCCTATACTAGGGAATGTCCTGTGTTACAGGAGACATTTATCCATCCGTTGGTACCAGTTATATACCTGAATATTATAACAATCATACAACAACAAATAAAATTACGTAAAAGTTAGTCTCTCCCATCAATTCTTTTATTTATTTTTATTTATAACACTTTTGTACAAAACAATATAGGAAATGTGATACAAATTAATGAGGTACAAAAATTTTGCACAATAGGCGGCCTTATTGTTACACAGCAATCTCTGCCAGGCAACCTGGTAGGAAATAAGGAAATGTGAGAAGAATAAGAGAAGAACAACTCTATGGGTCGCTACGTCTGCGCACTTTCTTACTAGCCCATAGAGTTGATAAGTGAAGTCCCATGTCCCCTAGTGGGGTAAGGGGCAGATGCATTATACATCTGTTTCACTGATCGATTTTCATTAGGGCCAAGTAGGTGATCAGCCTTCTGTGTCCTGCCAGACCGAGACATTATTTTTTCGTCTCCACCGGGAATCGAACCCAGGACCCCTCGGTATTACGCTCACACGTCAACCACTGTACCAAGGAGGCGGTCACGAAGAGTTGATAGGAATAAATAGTTGCGGAGACAAAAGTTGCTCTTGCGTGTTAGCTCTTATATGATACTAGCTGTGTCCCGCGGTTTCACCCGCAGTACTCCGCTCCTGTTGGTCTATAATATAGTCTATAGCCTTCCTCGATAAATGGGCTATCTAACACCGAAATAATTTTTCAAATCGGACCAGTAGTTCCTGAGATTAGCGCGTTCAAACAAATAAACTCTTCAGGTTTATAATATTAGTATAGATATTTACCTGATATCTTAATTTCATTTGCCACCATCTTGCGTTCATATTTTCGACGCCATCTTCAAATACTGACCAACGCCACTTGAAAAAATAAATGTAATTACTTTAATAAGTTACCTAATTCGATTTTTTTTATTTCTCAGTGTGTGATAATAATTTGATCTTAAATATTTTTAGTGCTAATAATTTGAAATTTCGCGTAAATAATTTCAAATAATCAGTATAAAATATATTATAATAAACTCTGTTATGATTTCAAAAAACTCATTATCCAGATTATCTGCAAAACAGCTTTACCGATTTTGATGAGATTTTTATTAGATGATAGATTAGTTGAAAATTAATCACCGAGAACAGAAAACATGGTGCAAAATAAATATATATTACCTGATCAACCATGAAAGCGAATGGTAAATAAGCAACTTTCTCAAGAGCCATCGCCATCAGAAAATTCATTGTCACTTCATAAGGGTCGTGGGTTCTGAAAAATTGTTATTTATTATGAAAAAAGCATTTTTTAATTAAATATATAAATATTTCAGGACAATTTTCACACACGGCACGATCTGATCCCATACTAAGCTTTCGCTTGTGTTATGGAAACCAGATGGCTGATAAACATACATATATAATTTTAAATAAATACTTATATAGATAATTAACACCCAGACACAGAGCAAACATCTATGTTCATCACACAAATATTTGCCCCGGGTGGGAATCGAACCCGCGACCTCCGGCTTGGAAGGCAGGGCCAACCAAGCCAACCGGTCAGTCGAATAATATAGAATTTAAAGAAAAGAAAAAAGAACAATCACGAGGCGGGATTCGAACCCTCTTCTTTCGCCTATTACCTAATAGACTTTAAAAAATTTGAATATTATAAAATTCAACATTAAAATCAATTAACATTCGCGTTTCTTTTCATTTCATAACCTAACTAGCTTACCGCCCGCGGCTTTGCCCGCTTTCTCTATAACGATTTGAGATTTAAACTATCCTATCTCTCAAGTTGGATCGAACTGCACATGGTGTGCGAATTTTATTATAATCGGTTAAGTGGTTTAGGAGTCTATTGAGGACAAACATTGTGACACGAGATTTATATATATTAAGATTAAATTAAAAAAAATCATTTCATTCATTTTAAAGAAAAATTCGATCACTCAGCGGGAATCGAACCCGCGTCTTTAAAAAAACCCACTAAGTTTATAAGTTGAAGTACTAACTTATTCTGGTATAAACCCACTCGTTGCAAATGTGGTAAGTTGTAAACTGACAGTGTTGCCGCATTAGCTACAGCTTCGTGGAATGCTGAAAAATAAAAAAATAAAAAATACTAATCCATACTATAATCACTACATAGTATAAAACAAAGTCGCTTTCTCTGTCCCTATATCCCTATGTATGCTTAAATCTTTAAAACTACGCAACGGATTTTGATGCGGTTTTTTAATAGATAGAGTGATTCAAGAGGAAGGTTTTAGTATATAATTTATTAGGTTTTTGACAAAGCGGGCGAAGCCGCGGGCGAGAAGCTAGTATAATATTATAAATGCGAAAGTAACTCTGTCTGTCTGTCTGTTACTCAATCACGCCTAAACTACTTAACCAATTTTCATGAAATTTGGTATGGAGATATTTTGATACCCGAGAAAGGACATAGGCTAATTTTATCCCGGGAAAATGACGCAATTCCGGAAATCCCAGGCAAACGGGAACTATGCGGGTTTTTCTTTGACTGCGCGGGCGAAGCCGCGGGCGGAAACCTAGTAATAAATAAAAGTAAATAATAAAGTATTTAAATTTAAAAAATAAAAAAGAGCGTGTGTGCTGAGCACACGTGTCAGAAGTGAAACTTTGCCACATTCAAAGATACCAAATTCTTTTACTCCATGACGTGACGGTATTGCCATGACGCGACCTTGAAATTTTACTCTCAACGTTTGATATTATAATATTTAAACTATATTCTACGTTTAAAAAATATGATTTGAAAATATGTTTTTAATTCGAGAATTTTTATAAATCGGTTATTTTTTTGATAAAAAATAATTATTATTAACTAAGTAGGTGCGCCCCGCGGTTTTACCCGCATAGTCTATTGCCTATAATTAAATAGCCTTCCTCGATAAATGGGCTATCTAACACCGAAATAATTTTTCAAATCGGACCAGTAGTTCTTGAGATAAGCGCGTTCAAACAAACAAACTCTTCAGCTTTATTATATAGAATAGTAACTCACCCGGATTCGCTCCATCCCTAAACAATTGCGGTTGGTCGGAATATTGTAAGTAATATTGTATGTGCGCCATTTCGTGATGGGTTGAAATTAGATCTTGCATCGTCACTTCTGTGCATTGTTTTATTCTGTAATTTAATAATTATAAATTATTAAAAATAAAGAAACAAAAATAACAGAACTATATAACTTTTTGCGTGGAAACATGTCTTGATTTGTGTGTGTGTGTATGTTTGTTAAATTTATTACATAATATACATACCTATGTACATTGTACGTGTTTGTTTCTGTACATCTAGGTATATGTTTGTGTGTGTGCACAGAACAGTAAAAACTAATAGAAGTGTGATGTGGGCGTGGCCCACGTGTCACTAGTAAGGTAAGATCACCTAACTTGCTCTCAGTTGTGCGCAGAAAAATATTCGAGTCGGTTGTCAGCTGTCAAACCTTTTTTCCATATTTATTCATTAATAAGGACGTGTTGTTTTGTATTAGAGACCAAAAATGATAGCAGACACAATAATATCAGCAATGGAGGCATTTCATACCATCGGTAAGTCTTATTTTAATTTATTTTAAATATATTTTATGTTATAAATTCGCTTGTCGTAATTTGTCAAAAATTTATAAAAATATTAAGTCAAAATGAACCTTAATCCATAAGAAATTAGTACTAATATAGATTGAACAGCAAACAAGACTTTCTGGAATATTATTGCAATAAACAAACGAATGTCGGATTAGTGATGCATGTGGCGCATATCGACAGTATCGATACTTTAGAAAAGACAATCACTATAAAATATTAAATTTTATTTTATTTTTCCTTAGCTTTCATTAGTCCTATTTATTTATAGATTTTCCAAAGAGGCTAATTTAAAAGAGAAATGGATAAATGCAACGTGACGAGTTAACTGGATGCCGTACAGCACTAAGCAGTCTAACAAAGGCCACCGATACATCAAACCTACGGCAGTTCCAAGATTTAAAATAATGCATAATTTCTGTTTGTATTTTGTAAATATAGATTTATACTATTCTATTCCGTTTTTTATTAAAATATAATAATATGAAAAGACGTACTTAGTAGTTATAAACATACTCCAAAATGTGACACACTCATATAATAGAAAGCAAAAAAAATGCACAAAAAAATATTTATTTGTGAATTATCGATAACAAGGCTGACATCCCTTAGAGCATAGCATCAAGTTAATGTCATTAATGTAGAGTGATACAAATTTCAACCTTATCTTTATGTGTTTAGGTTCAAAGTCATATGTATCGAAAACTAACGCCCTCTGTTGTGGAGTAGCTGAATGTTTTCGAATTTGGAATTTCTGAGCAAAGAGAAACAAAACAGCTAATATGCCTAGAGATGTTATATTAAAATAAACCGTAACAGGGTGCGTTAGGGTACATATTGAAATGCTGAATTTATAACCTAAGTCAGTTTTTACTCAAATTAAGCTGTCCAATCAAAGGCATAGTTTACTTGTAGTGTTCTGTATAACTATCGATTTAAATGTGTGGGTTTGGCGACACTGGTTTTCATACTAATTATGACATTATAGCACTTCTATTAGTTTTTACTGTTCTGTGTGTGTGTGTGTGTATATATAGTGAGTATGCATATTTGTCTCTGTATGTGTAATGTGTATGTGTGTGTATCTACACATGCGTATATACACAGTGTGTGTGTGTATACCTATAATCAATCCGATTACAAAAGTCCCAAGCGCTAGCAGTACACTGAGCAGCTCGTGTAGGTCGAGCTAGTAAAGATCCGCGCCAGAACTCAGGTGGTACTGGTTTTAGACCCATAGAGGTGTAGAATTCTTCAGCCATTTGGAACATTCTGGAATTTAAAACATCTATTTTCAACAATTTGGAAAATATAACGCGAAATAATCATCCTTATATTGACTGAACGGTTGGCTTGATTGGTAGTGAACCTGCCTTCCAAGCCAGAGGTCGTGGGTTCGATTCCCACCCAGGACAAATCATTGTATGATGAACATAGAAATTAAAGACTTTTTAACGTTTTAAACGCGATTTATTCATTATATTATTTTCCCGACGTTTCGAACACTTTACAGCGAGCGTGGTCACGAACATAGAACATAGAAGTTAGCTCTGTGTCTGGGTGTTAATTATCTATATGAGTATTTATTTAAAATTATATATGTATGTTTATCAGCCATCTGGTTTCCATAACACAAGCGAAAGCTTAGTATTGGATCAGATCGTGCCGTGTATGAAAATTGTCCTGAAATATTTATTTATTTAATAACTCAGCCCCCGGAATCACCGACACAATAGAAAATCTTATTGTGTCGTGGACCGATCGGGCCGCTCGGGGCTCAATGGATTAAATAATAAACCTCACCTCAATGGAGTGAAGCCTTGTCTTAACATTTCAGCAGTAACATCAACATTGGGAGATTGTGGAAACGGCATCACTAAATCCATGATTGACTTCCAATTTTGAGCCCACATGTTACCTGGAAAGTTTAAGTTTTTTTTAAAGAAAATAGCTAGCTTATTGTTTATTTGACTTATTTATTTTACTTTTCATTTTAAAAGAAAATTTTTATTATTTTTGAAGTGAAACTACTTTATCGGGGTTGGAAAAAAAAATAGTGTAACATTTTTTCTTTACGCACGACATTCTTCCGTTACGCGCCATCTTTTTCTTACCTACCACGCGTGATTCGACGTATTTCTGTAAAGTTGCATATAGTAATTTTTTTTTTGAAAAAGAAGGTCATAAAGAAGTTTCACTTCTTACGTACACTAGTACACGCACACATGTTTTTTTTTCATTATTATTGGCAAGAAATAAAGAGCCTGGACGACGAAGCGTGGGACGACCACCCACAAGATGGACATACGACCTGGTCCGAGTGGCTGGATGCAGGCCGCCGGTGACCGGTCGTACTGAAAATCCTTGAGGGAGGCCTTTGTCCAGCAGTGGACGTCCCACGGCTGACACGACGAAAGAGCCTTTGAATGCCTTTTAATAAAATAGCAACTATTTACCTTATCTTAAGCAACTATGGCACCTTACTACTTACCCAACAATACGCAGCTATCACAGGACGCTCACTACTTACCCATTACTTTTTATGTCTCACCAACTTCTGACCAACTACTTGCCAACTTCTTACCAACTTCTTACCCACATCTTAAGACCTACTTACCAACTTCTAACTACTTACCCAACAAATGCGCAGGTATAGGCCCATCACTTCTCACACTACCCCCATATCTTTGCACTAAACGTTTTCTCACATAAGTGAATAATTGCTTGTAAAGTGGGGCCACTTGGTTGTATATCTCTTCAACGCTAGTGCGGAAGGAGGGATCGTCGTACGGAGCACGCATTTGGTCACCTGCGTCTTTGTATCCTGGTTGTAAATGTATGAATATTTAGCTTAATATATAATGTTAATTTTAATATCTTTACTTAATATTATAAAGCTGAAGAGTTTGTTTATTTGTATGTTTTTTTGAACGCGCTAATCTCAGGAACTACTGAACCGAGGCTGAAAATTGGTGACAGGCAAAAACAAGAGATGGAAATAGGATAAATGTTAAAAATATGTAATGACGATTCAAAAATGCTTCTAGAAGAAGTCTAATTGAATAAATAAATGTTTGAGTTTCATACTTTTTACCCCAAAAATTTTGAAAGGTAATTACCGGGGCGAGCAGGCAGTTTTAATAAAAAAATGACAGACCCAATCTTAGACCGAACCGGATAATGCCCAGTAAATATTTTAGGTAAAAACAGTAAAAATTACAGAATTATCTTAGATGAAATGTTTGATGTTTCCTAATTAATATTCTAATTGCTTATCATAATTGCAATACAAAACATTAAAAAATACTTACCTTATTGCAACAATCAATCAATAATTAATTAATACAATCAAAACATCAATCAATCAATCAATCAACTAATAATTAACTCACCAGTACTAACAGCCGCTTGGTTCGCCAACATCACATATCTCATAAACCGATTCCTCACTTTAGGCCCGGTTTTTTCCCTAAAACTTTTCCACACGTACAGCAGTTCACTTTCAATCCGGGAATGCGCTAGAATCCTGGATATCTCCGGGTCTAACTGCATGTCACAGTAGTTAGGGAAGTCCTGGGTCTCCTGGACTTCGTAATGTTGGTACGGTCCACTTGCTAAGTGGAATTGTTGGTGCTTTTCTTGGTATGTTTCAGAAGGTTTTGGTATGTGTGGGTCATACGGTTTTTGGCCAAAGGGACATATTTTGGCTGAATTGTAGATTTCCTTCATTTCTGTTATTAGGGATTGTAGCTGCAATGTTATTTACGTTATTTGAAATAATGTGTATAATAGTGATATTTTTATGCCGTAAGTAGTTAGTAGTAGGCAATTAAAATAAAACTGAACTACTGACATTTAATTTGATCATTAAAATCATTGGTTTTCTTTGATTATCGAAAAGCTCTATGGACACGAAAAATAGAAAACTACTTAATAATATGAATGCGACTGTCAATCTGTTTTTATAGTGTATTCTTCATGCATAGACCACTGAACCAATTCAGATGAAATTTGTTACAGAGAAAGGAATTAGAATAGGTTTTATATTGGCAATCCCGCGGGAAAAATACCTATGCAGGGTTTTTCTTTGATAACGTGGGCGAAGTCGAGGGCGAAAATAATATAATAAAAATGAATCGCCAAATGTATTGCTAAGCATAAAATTCGAGAACGGCTCCACCAAAACGGCTAATTTTTTAACGTTATTGTTCTGGCACAAGGAGAGTTCTTATGGAGACAACACGAAAAAGAGGCAATAGAAGAAATCTAGGCGGGACTCGAACCCGCATCCTTTCACGCCAATCCGGGGCGGATGCTTGACCAACTCAGCCACCAGAGCCATCAGAGCGATCGTATGTATTCTATGCTCTCAGTTTTATATGTTAAATTTATATTTATAAAGCATTTGAATGCCATAAAACCAAAAATATCAAATGGGCAGAACAACGTCAGGGCAGCTGGTCAATACATACCTCAATAAACTTATCATCTGGCAGCGCAGCCCTGCTACTTTGTATGATCTTCATCAATTGTCTCCTCCCCAGGGGGTCAGAGACCCTGGTCGCGTCATACGCGGCTGCCTTCCTCCAGGAGAGCCTTTCGAACTTGGAGCTGATCCCTAGCTCTTCCAGCATCTTGTGCCGGTTGTATTCCGTTATGTTTGTGACGAACTTCCATTGGGACATCGTCACTCTATAAATATATTTAGAACTTTACTTCAGAAGAAGTAAATAGGTCAAAAGTAAAAAGGAAATAAGATGGCTGTTTGTAAGTGTATCAAAGGGAAAGAAAACTTATTAATCATTAAATTTTTAGATAGTTACTCACTAAATAAACATTTTTTTTTAATTCACAGTCCAACATTTTTTTTTTAATTATATACCTACCTAGGTAAAAAATAAATAATAACGTACGAATTAGATCAGAAAGGTAGGATATCTCGAGCACGAAAACTACCATCAGAGTATTCGTATCTTCATCGAGAGCATTTATACGGGTAATTGAATAGCGCCCCGTTTGTGCGTAAAAGGAACTAATTTTTATCGTATTAATAATATGTTTTATAAATGCGAAACTTTGTGATGATATTAATTGTTACTGTTTCACGGGTAAACCACTGAACGGATTTTCATAATATTTACCAGTTAAGTAGCTTACGTTCTAGAATAATACTTTAGATATAGAAATACTTGATTTTTGCCCCAATTTTTGAAAACGCGCGGCACAGTTATGCCACAGATTAGGTACTAGTTACGTATGTTATGCTCTCGATGACAATACAAAATCTAGACACGCGGCAGCGTGTCAAGCCGAGTTCAAGCGAAGAGAACTGGCGAGCAGCTGCCGTGTGTATATTTACACGAACCATTTCGAGCCACTTTTCACCCCTTTATAACTCGAAAACTATTTAAGTTAAATAAACCAAATTTGGTACATATCAAGAGGACCTCAAGATAAACAAGAAGCTTAAATTTCATAAATACAGATTAAACAGTTGCGTAGATATTAATATCCAAAAATCGCAATTTTTAAGACTGACTGACTTATAGACATATACAAAACCTAACCCACTTCCAGATGACCTAGAAAGTTCAAATTTTGTAATCAGCTAGGTAATAGTGAGTGTACAAAGGAAAAAATCAGAAAATACTGAATTTATTTGTATTTAATTTTTTTTTCAATGACATAAATTTTGTTTGTATGGAAAAATGGAAAAGTTTAAAAAAAAAGAAAATAGTATATTCACCTTACTAGTCTTAAAAAATAGATCAAAACTAATCAGTGGCCGAAAAAAATTTTGAAATCCATCAATAAATGACTGAGATATAGATTATTGAAGTTTACATATTTTAGGACGAAACATCTGTAGATTCGAAGCGCCTCTGACATCACACTCACTCGCGCTAGTATCGCTAGGGCGGATTACTTCGATTGCATGATTTCTTTATTCAAAACTGTTATTAAACGTAAAATAAAATAAAATTGTAATAAAAATATTGCTCATACAGTTAAAAATAATATATAATTTTACATATTCACATTTATTTATTCTTTATTTATGAGTGTTTACTGTTTAGTTTAGTTTTAATTTCAGTGTAAATAAATAAATAAAATCTTTATTTTACTTTAAACATGGTATTCAATGGTGAATGGTGATACAATTATATTAATAAAGCACAAACATGTTCAGCCAATACAAGCATGCAAAAATAATTACCATAAATGGTGTAATGGAAGAAGGCTTCGTCGAAGGTCGAAATGATTTAATTTGCGTAAAATAATATGAGTGAAACATGCGCGTTTAGAGTAAAATTTTAAGATCGCGTCATGGCAATACCGTAACGTCATGGAGTAAGGCGACGATTCTTCTACAACGATCTTTGCATCTTGGTAATAGTGTGTGTACAAATTCACGCTGGATGTTTAGAAAATCATGTAAGTAATCTTTTAAACAGGAAACGAGTTTAAAAAATTGCAGATAATGACGGGGCAATGTGCGCTGATATTCATAAAATATAAGAAAATATATAAAATAATACTAAACAAACCATACAGAGAAACCGCAAGAAAAAAAAAATCGTATATAAAAAGTATTATATTCATAAAGTAAATCAAATTTGCAGAGTAATTTTCTGTGCAAAAAGTAATGATATCCCACCAAAAACATAAATGTAAAATTTGGAGCCGAGTTCAATCGTTGACTTAATTTGCCAAAAAAAGAAATGAGATCTAAATGTGTGCCAAGTTCTGCAGACAGTCCAGAAATTTATTTACAAAGATGTATTAAGTTCTTAGGTTGACTGAAAACTCAATTGTTTTATTTTCCCTTAGAGAACAATGTTTATTCCAAAATATAACTTTTTAAATTTGAATATTATAATTATTTTCACAAAGCAAACAACTAATGACCTATTGAACCCCATAATTTGATGAGGCTAGTTTTACATACTGTTTATATTTTGTGAGGTTCTAAAAACTAGCCTCATCAAATTATGGGGTTCAATAGGTCATTAGTTGTTTGCTTTGTGAAAATAATTATAATATTCAAATTTAAAAAGTTATATTTTGGAATAAACATTGTTCTCTAAGGGAAAATAAAACAATTGAGTTTTCAGTCAACCTAAGAACTTAATACATCTTTGTAAATAAATTTCTGGACTGTCTGCAGAACTTGGCACACATTTAGATCTCATTTCTTTTTTTGGCAAATTAAGTCAACGATTGAACTCGGCTCCAAATTTTACATTTATGTTTTTGGTGGGATATACTTTAACGATATTTTTGTGCTCGCTCATGCTAAATTAATAAAAATAAGTCTACGTTACCTGTAGCACATTCCAGAAGCTTCCCTGTCATATTCTCGAAGGAATTGCATCGCTTCAGCGGCGTTTGTGTTGGTGCCCTATAAAATTATAATTTTCATTTATTATAAGACGATGGTCACCAAATCAAAGTAGCTTAAGAAAGCCCTATAAAATTATAGTTTTCATAATATATTAACGTTTTTAAAGGTATTGATTTTATTAGCTGGAATTTTAGTGTACGAAGAAGCTTTTGTATAAATTACATGTTTAATAATATTACGTTCTATGTGTACATAGATATTTTTTCTAAGGACTAGGTATTTAAACTTCTTTCTTCTATTAGTAATAAACTACATAATATAACGGTAGGGACGGTTTCGCATCGCTGCCGAAAGGGCGTGTCATATTGTCTTTATAGAAAGTGAAATCACTATTGTAAAGCTTTATTTGAATTTTCCTTTTAATAAGTATTAAACATCCCTACTAATATTATAAATGCGAAAGTAACTCTGTCTGTCTTTCTGTTACACTTTCCCGCTTATACCTCTCAACCGATTTTGATGAAATTTGGCACAGACAATCTTTAGACCCTGAGAAAGAACATAGGCCACCTTTTATTGCGAAATATGTACCACGGGCGAAGCCGGGGCGGACCGCTAGTTTATACATAAATCCATTTGTTACGATTTATTTTATAAATGCGTCTTATTCTCGAAGATAAATTAGTCCTTCGAACCAGCCATTTTGGATTACCCGACTGTGACAGATTTAATTCGGTCACAGTGAATTAAATAAACATAATACCCTTGTTGTGATCTGTTGAAACTTAATTGTTCGCTTGTGTTTGTCACCCGTGTCTCCTTCAAGGACATGATTAAGTTTGAAGCTTCCTTTGAAGGTTTAATTAGTATAGTTTAAAAAACTTAAAAATACGCTTGTACTTATGAAATTATTACATAATATATTGTCATTGATCCTTGATAAGTATAAAGTTTGAATGAAATCTGTCCGTATACCTATGTGGGTCAAATTTGAATCTAAGGGAGTCGGTTTAAGCTAATAAAAGCGTGTTGAAAATATTTATTTTGCCACTTAAACTGGTGTAGTTTTCTATGGTGAATTATTTTTAGAATCTAGTGATTTTAGAGCTTTTAAGTACAAACAAATAAACTTAATCAAATGAAAGCTTCAAACTATGCGATTTGGGAATAAATATTTTCTTTTGATCAAAGAGCATTGAGCAATAATCCAAATTTTGTACAGGACAAAGATCCATACTTTTTCTAGTGAAATATCGCGAAAGGGTATTTGAATATGTGCAGTTTATGCAACATTTTTATTGTCAACAATGAACGTGAGTCGTGTATAACTAGGGGATGGAAATTTGTATGGAAAATAACTGCTAATGCATAATCATATCATTCCTACTAATTACTATAATATTATAAATGCGAAAGTTTACGTAAGGATGGATGTAGGTATTTGTGTACCTATGTGAATGTATGTTTGTTACACTTTCACGCAAATACTACTGAACCGATAACAATAAAATTTAGTACATATACATAGGTTTTATCCTGGAAATCCCACGGGAACGGGAACAATGCGTTTTTTTCTTTGAAAACGCGGCTAAAATATTTTCTTTTACGAAATTTTAAATTAGGCTCAATTTCAGTGTTCTTACTCAAATGAAAGTTAAACAAATTGAAGCTATTGTTTTTAAAAAGACAATACTTTACCGGTATTTATTTATTATGTAATACTTATTCTGATATTAGTTACTATAGAATCGATGTTGCAAAAACAACACAAACTAGGTACATTATTTATATTGTATATAAGAATGAGGGTAAGTAGGTATTAAAACTACCTACTAAAAAACTTGGACGTATTTATTTTTACTTCATTCTAAAATGTGATTTGAGTTAACATACATAATATAAAATAAGCATATTTTAAAGAAGAATTTATTTGTTTATTTGCTTGAACGCGCTAATCTCGGGAATCACGAGGCCGATTTGAAATATTAATTCACTGTGATCTATGATATATAAAAGAGCTAGATACGTTACCCGCTCTCTATTTTGGCAAGAAAAAACTCAGGTAAGTGCCCGAGTTTCACTTAGTCACGCACCATTCAGCGTCGTGGCTGGACGTTCTTTTTGTATTTTAATCGGCAGTTGTTATTACGAAGTACATGAGTGAGACATGTATTATGTCTCGTGCGTGAGAGTGAAAGAGAGAACAACTGTATTGGTGATAATGCGTTAGTAAGTAGGTATGTATTAATTACGCTGTTTTTTAGTGCAATGATGTTGGCGTATGCCGCGTCTACTAGTATAATAGGTCATTGACTGTGATAGTCCATTTATCGAGGAAGGCTATAGGCATATCATCACGCTAAGACTAACAGGAGCAATGCGGGTAAAACCGTAGGGCAAAGCTAGTAATAAATAAACGAATTAACACCTTCATTAAATGGTTTAATTGTATTACATTATAATCAGTTGGTCAAAGAATGAAAAGTAATTGATCTCTGTTTAAAATGATGAATGATTAAAAACAATTTAAACATACTTATGACAAAACTTTCGTTTATTTATTTATTTGTTTCAAAGTACACATGCGTGACTACATTATATTGAACGGGTTCCGTTGAAAATTATTTCATCTTGTCATTTTTATAGTTAGTTTATAAGAGAGGTAATATATGTAGGTATTTATAAGCTTTTCGAACCATGTTTTGAAAAGAAAATTATTGAAATGAAATAAATAAATGAAATATATAATATTTACTACTACCATGAACCAATATGAGTATATTGGTCCATGCTACTACTAACTACTAACTACTTGCTTTTACCTTTTCTACGCATTGTTTACTTTGTGTGTAATATGCAATTTTTTCTTTTCTTTTCTTACCTATTCTTTATTTATATAATATTTAATGTAAAAACAGTTTCATTAAAAATTGGATAATCATTGAACCAGATTATTGCGTATCGTATTTGTTCTAGTATATTTTTTACGGAACCCTAAAATAACAATACCAAGACGTAACATTGTTAAACACCTAATAAGATTTCTCTATGATTTATATAAATTGCACTTACCATTCGATAATAATCTTGCGAACACGCGAACCGTGTGTAGAAAGCAAATAGAATAAGCGCGCCTTTTTGAACGTCCATTTTGATTTTTTTTTTATAACAGCAACACACTCATAATCCAAAATTTTAATTATCTGTATCCACGCTTCGAATGTCAGACGCGTTCCATTTTTGAATTTATATTTTGTTTTTTTTTTTCGAGTTTCTGTCAAAGATAAATATGATAGATGCAGAAGACGACTTGGTAGTGTACGATGTCGTCGGCTAATGTTTCCGTTGCTTTGTTTTCGGCACGGTCGGTGCACATGGCACAGATTGGGAACGGTACGGTAGGTACTGAGATATGTGTGGAGATTTTAACCGCTTTGGGAAAGAGGAGTGCTGTGTAAGGTGCTATTAGATGCTTTATAATTTATAGATATACATAAGTTAAGTTAAGTTAAAATAGTTAATTGATGAGGAAAATATGGAAAATTAAGTTATCAAATAACAACCAAAAGTAAACCTTTGAAGGTTAATTTAATTGCATATCTACTTATCATAATATCGATAAGTTATGTTATGTACTACTTATGTTTTTATGTTATGTACATAAGTTTATAGTATAAAAGATAAAAAACAAAACTAAAAGTGACATTTTTTAAGTCTTAAATATAATTAGCATCTCAATAACATAATCCTATGTGTAGCAGACCTTATTTTAAGACGGACGATCGCGTGCCACTCTTTGTCATAGATTATTTAGATAGAAAGTACAAAGATAATGTTGAGTCTATCTATTAAAACATTTTTTAATTAACATTCAAATATTTAAGTAAGTTATATGTATATGTTGAAGAATATTTCGTTAATTACGTAGAGTAAAAATGTCTTTTCGGAGATTTTTTATCCATTATTATTTTCGACCTTTTAATTAATAAAAAATATAAATGAATTCACATGTCCTCTAGTGGGGCAGATGTATTATGCAAATATGTTTCATTGGTCGATTTTCTTTACGGACAATTAGGTGATCAACCTTCAGTGTCCTGCCAGACCGAGATTTTGGTTTGTTAGTTGGTTCTAATCGAGAAGCGAGAATCGAACCCAGAATTAATGTGAAAATTACTAATTTGGATGCCTCTGAATTGGATTAATTTCAATCATTAAATCATTGTTATCGTCTCGTTTCCATAGCACAAGCGAAAAGTTTAGAATGGGATGAGATCGTGCCGTGTGTGAAAAATGGCCTAAAATATTTTTTTTTATTATTCATTAATTTAATGTGATTTATTTACTGAAGAAACTTGGCAGTATATAAAATTAAACATCTGTTTTTTATTCTATGATGAGTTTAATAAGTTTGCTCATACATCTCATAGTCAACAGTGTAGTCTGATACGTAAAATAAATTGTATGCAAATATTATGTTAATAATCCATACTAATATTATAAATGCGAAAGTAACTCTGTCTGTCTGTCTGTTACATATTTTGGTATAGAGATATTTTGATACCCGAGAAAGGACATAGGCTACTTTTTATCCCGGGAAAATGACGCAATCCCGGAAATCCCACGGGAACGGGAACTATGCGGGTTTTTCTTTGACTGCGCGGGCGAAGCGGCGGGCGGAAACCAAGTAATTAATAGACACGCTTTTCTGTAATTTTTAACAATGATAAAAATATCATAGACAAAATAAGTTAGTAATTCGATTGAATAGGTTTATATTTCAAAATAAAATAAAGTTGATTACGTCAAAAAGTAGGTACCTCTTAGAGTAATAATGGTTTAATGCTCTAAGAGGTACCTAGTTAGTTACTTTAAACTTCTATAAAATATCATAAAAGTTGTTAAAAAAGATACAATAGCTGGGTTAAAAGTAGCCTGTGTGCTATACTAGACTGTAATGTCTCTTACTCTGCACAAATTTAATAGTACATCCCTTTACATGAAGGAGTAATAGGTACACAATACACATACATTTAAACTTCCATAATAGGTATATCCTTACAAGTTTTTGCCCTGTACATAATATTTATTAACTAAAGATAATTATACTTAGGTAAATACTACTTACTAGCTGTGCCATGCGGTTTTACCCGCGGATTAAAACGTATAGTATTATTATCCCTAATAAAACAAACAAAATATATAAGAAGTATATAAACCTATTTAATTTATCGAACATCCCTACTTTTCGCATTGATAAAAACATATCAATAAACACATTTATGAAAACATCCATCTAAGCATATTATCAAACTTGCAGTTTTTAATGTAATGATGAACCCATTAAGCCCCCAGTACACAATGGCCTGTGATGGGCCACGCTTTACAATGCACAACTGCAGGCCACGATCAATTGCTGTTCACACAATGGCCCATGTCTGATGTCTCATTGCTGCCTGGCAAACCACTTGCGATGGACGTACAGGGCTCAGACTGTGATTGATATAAATCAATAAAACTGAAAGTTTCTTCAATGCTCCACGATACTGACATTTTAAGCGATCAAATCCTATATTACCCCGTGTACACAATGGCAATGGCCTGCAATGGGTCAGCATGGGCCATTGTGTACTGGGGCCTTTATATTACAGTACTGTAACAAAGGGTCACTTGAGATGATACGCTCCGAATACGTCTTATTGTGACGAATTATAAGAAAATTATATTTGCATTTTATTATGAAATTGTGTATTTACAATAATTATTTCACCGACAGTGTCGTTGTAGACCTGTGTCCTTATAAATATAGATAAAAAAACACACACACACATAAACAAGATAGTTACATAAATAGATAGCTGATAGTTAACTAATATTGTGTTGTCACCGACCCTTGGTATTCCTTGGTATAATATTGTCATGTTCGTTAAAAATCAAATCAGTCAGTAACATTAAAAAAATATACCTAAAGGCTGAATTGAGATAACGTAGGACCTACTCCTTTTTTTAAAAGTCGGTTAACATATTACCTAATACCTACTATCATAATTATAATATCGTAGCAAAAGCGTGCTCATATGGGAGCTAAATATGCTTCATTTCATCATATTATTATTAATAAAGAAAATATTCGTTTTTTATGCGAACTCGTATTTTAAATGCATAATGCATAAATGAAGCCTCCATAGTTATCAAAACCAAATTTTGTTATTCTGGCAATTATACGGTCTAGTATGTTTATACTTGTGTAGTATATTATTATTAGTCTGTGTTTATACTATGCGCCAAGATACCTATGCGCCCTCCAATGACTAAGGTGTGATTCCTTCATTGGCGCCCTCAGAGCAATAAATGCGCCTCAGAGATAGGCGCGAATGGAATTATAGCTGTCAAAACTTGTTCAGTCTGTAGTAGTTCGAATACTATCTCATAGATGTCACTATAACAAAATGCAGTAAACTTAACACAATAGGTATTGCAAGTTGTCGTATCGGTAGAACCGGGATTAGAATAAATAATAAAATAAAAAAGGATATTCTGGCACTTAAAAATAATATTCAAAATCGATAAGGTGTAATTATTATGGATAGGTAGGTTTACTAAAAACCATAGATCTACCATGATCTACTTACCTATTACTTACCATCAGGTACCTATGTAATTTTAGTACACCGATGTAGTACACTGAGTAAGGAACTAACAATTTCATCTATAATTATTCACTTTTCTTGTTATTGTTTTTATGTTATTTATTGAATAATAACAGTTAAGTAGTTTAGACAAGACAGATAGACCGATAGACAAACAAACAGTTACTTTAGCATTAATAATATTTTAGGGATTATACAATACATTAATATAAAAAAATAAACAAATTGATTTAAATATGTACATTTAATACAATACTTGCCTATACAATATACAATTAGAAATAATTATTTAAAAATCCAGTACATTATTCAAATACATTATAACATTTTCTCTGGTTCGCTAGTAACTCTAACGTCTTTTAACTCTACTCGCTGTTCAAATTTCCTCGATGTATCTATCCCATGTCGTCGTTTCATGTGTTTCTTAAAGTTAGACCCATTTGTGAAGTCTCGCTGGCAGAATAAACACTTATAAGGCTTAGCGCCTGTGTGCTGCCGTAGATGTAGGTTTAAACGAGTCTTAAATCTGAAGCTTTTGTTACAGTACTCACATACAAATGGCATTAGATCTGTATGTACAATAGAATGCGATTTCAAGTGTCGCTTCACTCTAAAACTCTTTCCACACTGCTCACAGACAAACGGCTTGACTCCAGAGTGCAAACTTATGTGTGACGTTAAATTACCTCTTGCTCGGAACGCTAACGGACAGTACGGGCATTTAAACGGCTTACTATCCTCGTGGGTGAGCATGTGCGTTCCTAGTGTACCTTTTGTAAAGAACATTTTACCGCACACATGACATGAAAAGTCTCTCGTTCGTTCTTTATGCACTTGCCTGTGTTGCTGTAGGTTGCTTCGAGACTTAAATTCCTTGTTACAGTCTTTACATTTCAGATCGAATTCTATTTCTCGCTGACTCGATAACCGTTTATGCCGTTTATTGTATAGTATTGTGTGTTCTTGTAACTGTTCTGGTGTGTCGAACTCCGCGCCACAATTCCGACATTTTGTTAAGAATGCTCCGTTGTGAACTTTTGCCTTATGTATTTGAACGTTGGACGTTAACGTGAAGAGATGGTTGCAAAACTCGCAGCAGTATCGCAGGTACTCCTTATGAGTGCGGACATGTTTGACAAACGCTTTAAATCGATGTACCACTTTATCGCAGTCGAGGCATTTGTAGGCACAGCATCGGTTGTGAATTTGTAACGAATGTACTTGTAGAGAGGCTATATTTTCACACTGAGCGTCGCATTTCGCACACCTGCACATCTGATTGTCCCAAGTTATGCTGTCTGGTAGAGGATCTATTGGTTTTTCATTGGCCAAACTCAACGAGTCCTCGTACTTTTTGTTCTTTCGTTTCAATCGCTTTCGTTTCGCTGTTACGTCAAGTGGCACGTCGCTGTCGGTGGAATTTGCACTATCTATGTTATCACAGTCTACTCGTGCCACTAATAGATCCTGATCACTGTCATGTTCGATTTTAACGTCCTCTTTACTTTGAACGTCATTTCCGTCAACAACTTCGATCTTAATCTCTTGTTTTAGCTGCTGGAACGCCTCCCAGTTCTCGTCTACCGGTCTTCCGATCAGGGACAGGGGGATATCTTCATTTTTTAATACAGAATCAGCGGAATTTAACGTTTGTTTTGAGGGAAATATTACTGAGAGTTTTAGCTGTGCGGTTCGCGCGTTGTGAAGGAAAAACCAAGTTCTTTCTAGCAGATCGAAGCAAGAGAAACATATCGTTTTAGGTAGTGTATTAGAAGGCGAAACATCGATGTTTATCCATTGTAATTTAGTGGCCACTTTAGAACTAATTGCTACATCTTCGTCCGGTGATATCAATTGAGTTTTCGGAGTCGGTTCGGCACATAATCGACAATACGTGTCTTCCTCTTCACTCATTTTTATATTAATTGTTACAAATTAAACATTTAATACATAATGTTTATCTTTTTTCCGAAAAAAAAAAAACAGTAAAATATTTCTAGGACTGTCATACTTTGACATTTAGACGCTATGGTGTTGTCAACTGTAAAAACATTGCAATCGAATAGTCATACCGTAAAATGTTTAACAATTTTTAAGAATCACCGAGACGTTTATAAGGTGATTACTATGGTCACAAAATACATAATAGTAGCTAAACGCTACAGAACGGACACTCTCCGCCTCCCGCCAAAATTAAACACTTACCTCACCCCGCACGATCAGACATAAAATGGTCCATATTTTTCTACAGGGACGATACGCAACGAAGAATGACAACATTAATCAAATTGACTTAAAGTAATTTTATTATTTTGGATTTGTAATTATCGTTTTTCATAGAAAATGGTTAGATATTGTGCTGTTTTCGGATGTATTTCATCAGAAAAACGCGAATTTTTTTTTACGCTAGTCAAAAATGTGCCAACCATAAAGCGTTAACACACACATTTGCAGTCTCTACAGTGTGACTGTCAAAACGATAATTTTGTATGGAGTGTCCGGGGTGTGCTATGGTCAAGCTATGGTCAAAACCGAAAAACACCTTATACATATTGAATTTTGTTGAGGAAACTGTTGGTACGATTGTCTTAAAAAAAATATTATATGTGATACTCAAGGATATAATCAACAAAGTGTATTATTTACTTTTCATTTTAGAACGGCCTAAACATAAAAAAATGAATGAAATGAACTAAATGAAATTAATAAACCTTTAATAAACATAATATACATATTATAAGGATTTACTAATAAATGTAAATTTACTAGTATTCTAGAAAAATGAAATTTTATGTGTGATTTATGAATACAAGTTGAATGCCGTTGATATTATTAAATGCCGGGCTGTGTCGGGCACTATAATAAAACGCAATGTTAATGTAGGTCTGTATCAATAATTGCAAATGTTTTTTTTCATGAGCGTAATAAGCAAACAATGTCACAAATGAATGACCCGGCAACAGCAAGCATCTATTTAAAATTATGACCAATGATTGGTAATATACTATTACTTACATTGTAGAAATGTATTCTCTAATTCTTTAATTCATTTTGTAGAGCAGACGCAGCTTGCATTATTCGATCCTGATTCGATACTAATATAATAAAACTGAAGAGTTCGTTTGTTTGATTGCTCAAACGAATTCAATCAATAATGAATCTCAGGAATTAATGTGAAAATTTCTTTCAGTGTTAGATAGGCAATTTATTGAGGAAGGTTTTAGGCTATGTTAATATTATCACGATAAGACCAATAATTATAGGAGCGGAGCCATGCGGGTAAAACCGCGGGGCAGAGCTAGTCGAAAAATGTGCGTATTTCTTACACAATTTTTATTTTAAAATCTTCACGTTCACACATAAGTTTGTTTTGTTGCAAATAAATTTGTCACCTCCATGATATCGGCCAGGTGGTTCAGATTTTGTTTCGTGACTTGATTTTTAAGGAGTTAAATCTGAATCCTTTGGTTTTGTAAAGGATTTTTTTAAAACTATTTTATCAGTATCAATACCGTTAATACCAGGCGTAATGCAAGGTTTAATTCGAAATTAGACCAATTAATTATACAATAATTAATTATGCAACGCCATTTAGTTCATACTTGTAATCTGTTCTAAAAAACTGTATTCAAAACTGGTGGTAAATAAATTATATGTATACTAAAACCTTCCTCTTGAATCACTCTATCTATTAAAAAAACCGCATCGAAATCAGATGCGTAGTTTTAAAGATTTAAGCATACAAAGGGTCATACTAGGGACAGAAAAAAGCGACTTTGTTTTATACTATGTAGTGAAGACGGTTGGAAGGGTTTCTAAGAGAAGTAAGTATGTATTTCTTGGTTCTTGGTTTTGATGTTAGGCGAATACAATTGGTATTTAGAAATACAAGACTAGGTATTTATCGGATTTTAAACGCGATTTATTATTATTTATATTATTTAATATTTACCCGACTATTTGAACAGTTTAACAGCGAGCGTGATCACGATAAGACTGAGTCTATAATGAAAATATCGTGTTCAAAATCCGTTAAATCGTCTTTAATTTCTCTAATATGAATATTATATGAATAAATGTTTCCGTTTCACTATACATCTTATTTTCAAATTTTATTCTTTTGTTTGGTGACAGAATGTTAAAATTAAATTTAATATTCAGCCTCAGAACCTAAAACACGGAACTGGGCAAGTACATAATACCTATATTAGGTATTGTAAAGTTCATTGCACTAAATACTTTAAATTCTAAATGCGTAGAGATAGGCATTCCACGGGAATCTCTGCGATTATCATAGAACGATTCTTAGATGTTTGGACTTTTTACTGAGACGCTGCCAAGATTCGATGATAAAGTATAAATATAGGATTCGTTTTAAAGATCGATTATTTAATCGATTTTGTTTTGTCTGATTGAACAGTTTTAAATTGCAATACACTTTTTTGTATTTTCTTCTTTTTTCAAATGGCAACTCCCGATCCTAGTGAATTTTTTGTATATTTTACTATGATCAACTGAAGTAACTGGCAACACTGGTGTCAAATGTCATTAACTGTATTTCGCGGGTTACCGTTTTAACTTTTAACCGGGTTAACTTGTTATTCATATTTTTCGTACGTTCCGAAAACTTCCTAATTTTTATCTTATAAAAATGGACAAGTCGTTGTTAAGTGATATATTTTTTAATATTTACGTAACTACCTACATTTGATTCAGGCATTGCCAGCGTACGCCCAAGATACGAGTTCGAATCCCGTAATCGATTTTGTAAAGTACCTTTAAAATTTTCTCAACGATGATTGAACGATTGAAGTTTTCATTGGAAATAATAATTATTATTACATTAGTTATTTTTCAGAAAATGTTTTTAAATTATTAGGGTGTTGTTATATTAATAAATAATCATAATATGTATATTTTGAATTTTCTTCACACGAGGTCAAGTACCTCTTAGTAAAAAACTATGGAGTCGCTTGTTTCTCATATTATTTAAGGTCCCAAAACGATGGAGCTCCTATTTCGTAACTTATTTTTTTAGTTCCACTACAATAAAATATAATATTACAGCGCTGAATATCTTACAGGAACGATGAAATTGTAGGACAAACGTATTGTAAACATTATTGTATGGCTACACATTTTAATTAGTTTTTAATGTAGACTGACATAAAATAGACGTGAATAAAAAATATTTTTGTTATTATTTGTTAATTTCTTAAATGTAAAGGTTATGCTGTAATTTGGTACCTTAAATACAAAAAAAGATACTAGATTGGCTTATTTTGCGTAAAGTGGGAAAAAATATTCCTTTTCAGAGCAAACCATGGTGTGATCTGCTAGTATGTAGATCAAATAACTTGAATGCTGTCTTGATTTATCCTTTTTTTGATTAACCATGTCACTGACCGATAGAATTTTTCTGGTTTTCGTATAAAATAAAAAGATAAACGCCAGACGCTATTCCAAGTATTTCCCTGTCTTATCATGGATGTCATCATAGTTGCACCGTGATGTGATTGTATCAATATGTTACAGCATTTTTTGGGGTTCGTGCGGACGGATAAACAATTTTGTGATGGGAGAAATGGCTTTGTTATTTATGTGATTGTATTTATTTACAATAACAATACAAACTATAAACAATATTGCTCGTGTTCTGAACTATCTCGATTTTAGCAGTATCTAAGCTAGAGTTTTAAATTTATCTTTCTTTCTTTTCTTAGATGTAAAAACATAAAATGTCAATTTAATAAGTAGTTAGATATGAAATAAGTATTTAAGTTGAAATTTAGACTACTTACTTAATAACGTTTTGTCGTTATTGTATTTTTAAAATTACGTTTTATTTTCACAGTAACACTGCTGAATACGATTTTTACACCAAAACCATTAAATTACTTTATAAAGCTTTTTAGGTATATGTATAATTAATCTATTAATTATACATATACCTAAAAAGCTCCTGTTTTGAAGTCGGTTAAAAAGGCAAATAAAATTACATACAGCATATATATACATACAGAACCACGTAAACAAAATTGTATTATGAATCCAAGATCACGTACTTAGCGTCGCGAATTTTTGTGTCGAGTTGAACAGTTAGCTTTGTCCCGTTAATGTCATTCGCTTTTTGGGATTAACATTATAAGGGATTATCTTATTATTAAATAAATTATTATTTAAAATATAGATTACTAGCGTTTCGCCCGTGGCACATGTTTACGTTTTCTCTCCATATCGAAATAATTATTATTATCGAAATCGGTCCACCCGCGTTCACGCGTGATGCCGTGACCAAGGGTACCTAATAACTTAATAAGCATTCATTTTTATATATAGACATATTATATAGATTATTAAATACATTCTGAAAATATAGAAGGAATTGGGGTAAAGATATTGTCTAAATTGAAACGGAGCCGTCGTAATTATCAACTATATTTAACTTGGAATAGGTATATGACGAATTTATTGAAGGAGGCATTTGATAGTAAATAATATTTATATTGCATTTTATTCACAAACTCAAAATAATGAAGATGTTAAATGATTCAATATTCCGTCGATGATATTTTTTTAAAGCCAACGAGGATTAAGACGTATCGTAAAAATGTAAGAAAAATCTATCCTCTCGTGTTCTTTACACACCACTCATTTAACTCAACAACAAGAAGGCTTTTCCAGATTTTTGGGTTTTTAGATTTATCTCCTTTTGGATTAGGATTTAATAACTTAACTTACCTACTCTTTACTTATATTACTAGTAATTTTTAAAAAACTTACAAAACTAAACTTACTTGGGCAGAGCCGGGAAGCATAGCGAGTGCAAGGGGCAGCAGCATCAATTAAAAATATAAATTATTAATTTTGTAAAATACAATCACAATGTACAATTAAAACATCTCACAAATACGTTATTACCGGAACAACACATAAAAATACTGTATAATATTAATTAATAAGCTTGTTGAGAATATTAATTTATGTCTCGATAGAAAAAGAAAAATATCGAACATCATTTTTAAATTTTAATTTAAAATTTACGAATAAAACGAAAAAAGAGCGCCAAAGCTCTTATTTCTAAGATCCACAGATTAAAAAAAGAACATCGTCACGTTTAGGAATGTGAAATATTTTAACCGACCTAAATTGTAAATATTGTGTTTTCGTTTGCAAATCACGTAACAAATTCGTAATACAGTTCAATACTCCGTCGATGATATTTTTTTTAGAGGCAATGACTGAATAAACGGGATTGTTTTAGATTATCATAACATCATTGAAAATCGTATCATACGCATAGTGAAAGGAATATGGCGGGTTTTTTTACCAATTGAAAATATATTTTAAGTAGTTAGCTAAATGTGACCATAAATCGATTTATATGCAATGACTCTATTATGCTAGCTTAATGACTCTATTATATTATATAAGCTTTTTATATATCATAGTTTATATGATTTTAATTTTTATAGCTTTTTTACATGTTCAAATATAATTTATTATTTATCCATAAACGTAGGTATGACTTATTTACCTATGAAATAAAAAAATAATAATCTGTATTTCTAAATACTTCAAGCCATTCGCCGACTATGTACATTGTACATGTTTATAAATATTTTCAAAATATAAAATACACATTCGAATTGAAGTAATTATATTATTTTACAAGTTAATTCTTCAATACTGTAGCACAGTATTACAATATTTTAATTATTGTAATACTATGATTGTAGCACGTAGCAGGCGCCATTTAACGCGCGTAGCGCGTAGATATTACATAATTAGTCATTCCACAGATCACAGAAACTAAAGGAGTCATTCAATGTCTTATTTAAATTTTGATAATCTGAATGTAGAGATTGATTATAGTTCTTCGTCTTCTTGGTATTGTATTTCTTTCCTGTATGGAGTACAAAATTAATAGACACATTTTGCTTATAATCGGAGTTTCTCAAACTAAGTTTAAGATTTTAGTTAAGTTTAAGATTTTAGTTTTAAATAGTTTGGGACATCACTGGTATTAATTGTGTTAAATACATACATTAATGTTTGGAATCATATATAAATATAACCATACTTTAAAACTCGACCAAAGCACGCGCAATAAATATTATTGCGCCTACTAATATTATATTAGCAATATAGATTACTATATTTACACTACAATATATTAAAAACTATGTTCTTTATTAGTCAAAACTTCCTAAAAACAATTTTTAACAGTTACATAAAACAAGGATGTAGGTGTTGAAACGTAAACCATGAAATGCTTTATACTATCGTGAGCGAATTTAAGAACATAGGTGATGAAGTCACGAATTATTTGTAACTAGCTTAATTTTTACTGCTATTATGTAAAAGTAACGAAAAAAATTGTATACTGGCAACATTTTACGTAATTAAAAAAAAGTGCGGAATCGAATCGTAAACGTACGAAATTCGAATTTAATCTGTGGTGGTTAGACTGTGCGCGGGAAAATAGGAAAATATAAAAAAATATATATAAAAAAAAAATAGATTTAATGCAGCTAGATTAAAAAAAATATTGATGTTTATTCCGAATTTAAATGAAATAATTAAAGGATGTATATTGTATACATTGATCTATTATTATCTCAATGGATGTATATTGTATTTTAATGTTTATAATTATTATTGTGTTACCATTGTGCTAAGCCATTGTGTTACATAATGCTGTTATACTTTACGTTCGATTTAGTTTTTTGGTACAAATGAAAAGGAGTTATATTACTATTTGAAGGGACTAGAGAAAATTGGATGCGTATAAAGATTAATATAAGGTAAATAATACGGTAAGAGCTTTTATTTTACTGTGTATGTAACTATATAACTTTCGCATTTATTATTGTTTTTGAGTGGTTTATTTCGTTCTTGCAACCTCCATACTATAAAAGATAATACTAATAAAGATAAATGTAAAAAACTAGTCTCATCGAAGTTAAAAATATAGGTATTAAACGATTTAACCAATATGTATAAATCTTAAAATGAAACCATTCTGATATTGATAAAATTTTTCGATGTTATTATCGTATTTTACTCACATAATAATTTTAATATCCCAGGAAATATATTATTTCTTGAAATGAAAAGAATAAAATATAAAGGTCGTAATTAATACCGCGGGGTCGTGTCATAGATATTACCATATATTACTAATGAACTTGTAATAATATGTTGTAGATATGACAAAGAAATTGACATTTTAAAAATTTCTAGTCTTAGTTATTAATTGTCCTAAGACCTAAGATAGGTTTTACTGTAGTAATCAGATACTCTGAATTCAGAATAGGTTATTAGAATATACATCAGATTATCATGTAAATTTAAAGTATATAATATAATGTTTGTACCTACATTATGAGATGCACACACAGTAAATGAAAAGTGTATCCATAGATAATATTATAATATATATAACAAGTGATAACTGCGTTAAAAACAACCGACTTCAAACTTGCACTTGCAAAATTTACAAATACCTACAGACAAAAATGCTCATTAAATAAAAACTACTGGGCCTATCCGAATAAAATTTTTATGGGACCAATTCGACACCATCCCGCATCGAACAAAAAAAGAATCACGTAAATCGGTTCAGAAACCTCGGAGTAATCGGTGTACATACATAAAAAAAAAAAAAAAAATATACCGGCCGAATTGATAACCTCCTCCTTTTTTTTGAAGTCGGTTAAAAATGAAGGATTTGAACCCACCTGATCAATTTAAAAATATTTTTCTGAAAGCTTATGTAAGCTTTACCTACCGAATTATATAGGCTATAATATTATTATTTTTTTTTTATCGCGGGACAAACTATGTAGTATAAATAAATTCACAAAAATACAGTATTCTCAATTTAACTGTAACATGAAATCCATATCAATATATTACTTACGAAGGTGAAGCGACGATTGCCGTTTTCAGTGACTGGATGGGTTCCCTTTTCCGGTGATTTTTTTGAATCATGATAAAAAGATGGCTTCGATTGATAGATATGCAAAGTCAAGGTTGTTTTGTATTTCGATCTTATTAAATTTCGCATCACATCTGTCGCGGTGAGATTGTAGCGTCAGCAAAAAAAAACAATGGAAATAAAATTATTCGAAATTAGTTTGTGAGGATGTGTGTGTGTTTGTTACTCTTTCACGCAAATACTACAGAACCGATTATAATGAAAATTAGCACACATATTATTCTATAGGTTAATTTGGATTAACACATAGGATAGGTTTTATCCCGGAAATCCCACGGGAACGGGAACTATGCGGGTTTTACCTTTGAAAAATTTTTATTTTTTAATATTATTGCTTGATATAATATTAAAGTTCGTTATGAATTGCTTAAAACTGAGCACTTAACGAAATACAAAGTTACCTTTTTATTTTAACGTAGTTTTTCTTAAATGTAATATTATTAGGTATTATGGTAGATATATCGCTATTGTGTTTTAATAATATAATGCCTTTAGTTAAGTGTATAAAAGAAAACATTTTTAATTCCTTTAAAATCTTGATATACAGTAAAAAATAATAATTGAACATAAAAATTAAATAAAAATCAATTACACTATAAAAATTTGTTATTTAAAAACGACTCAATCGATTGTACATATTGTTCAACTAGCTGTACACCGCGGTGATACCCAATTTGCTCTGCTCCTTTTGGTCTTAGCCTAATGATATACTATAGCCAATCGCACCAGTAGTAAAGAATTATTCAAGTCGGACCAGTAGTTCCCGCGATTAGCGTGTTCAAACAAACAAACAACTTCAGCTTTATAATATTAGTAAAGATTTGTTATCATAATAATAATATAGCAACGCAACAATAGCAGTTTAAAAATTGCATTTTACTTTATTTGCTGACGCTACCTAATCCTTATTGCGGATTCCGCGAATCTCCCCTGTGCTTTATAAAAGACCGTATATGGATAAAATATTTCGCATTCTAGTGCTGTACTGTGTTCCGTGTGTGTCTGTCTGTCTGTCTGTATATATAAAAAAGATTAACTGTATTTTATTAAAACGTGAGTAGATTGTAGAATTTTTTTAATCTTGGGTTATACATTGTGAGAATTTATTTTCTTTTTTATAATAGTTTTGTGTATATTTATCGTTTACAAATTTATTTTAGTGTATTGTTAAATTTAGACCATAAAAATAAATTTAGTAAAAAATAGATTAATATTATCTTTTAATTCAGAAAATCCGCGAGAAGAAAATTTGCTTATATACATATATGAAGTTATTTTTTAGACTCGGTAGCATTTCTAATCTCTATGTATTTTTTTATATTATGCAGTAAATTCTATAATGATGTAGAAAAAATTATAATATTTTTATTACAATCTCGTTCTTAGATTTCGTTTAGAAGAAATTCTTTATAATTTTAATTTAGTAGGATTATTTTTCAGTACATATTTTATTGTATAAATTCACTTTGATCTACTCATTTTAACAATCGATGGGTAGAATGTATTAGCCACCATCATCATCAGCCCATATACGTTCCCACTGCTGGGACACGGGCCTCCTATGAGGGTACAGGCCATAATCCACCACGCTGGCCAAGTGCGGGTTGGCACATAATATTGTAATTGAAACGTCTGTAATTTGTAACTACATTCTTACAAATAAATATAATTTGAATTTGAATTTGAATAATTTCCTTTCAATGTATGTATCAAGTAATGGTAGTATATAGTAGGTATATACGTATTTACTAGTTTTCCTTTACTTATTTATTTTTTTTTAATTTTCATTTATTTCTTTTCAGTTTAATTATAAAAAATGGCGGCTCTGTTAAGGTGTATGTTTATATGTTTGTGTGTTTTATACGTGAAAGCTGATGAGATTGAATTGGAAGCTACTAGTGGGGTAGTTTTGAAAATGCTTAGAGTGAGTCTAAAGTTAATTTTTTGTTTATTTTTATTAGTAGTGAAAAATAATAAAATTATTACTAGGCATTTTTTGTAAATTATGAGTTATTGTTGTAATATTGCGTTTTTTTCTATAAAATTATAATAAATAAATTAATTAATCTTTTCCCTCAAAGAACTAGTTTTCGTTTAAACTTTAAATTGTTTAAATAATTAATAATAAGATCTGACGATAAGTCTGTTTGATGTTGTTATCTATCTGTATGCAAAAATGTTACCAAAATCGGTTTAATAATTTTCTCTTGAAGAGAAAAGACCTTCTTATTGTATTATGATCTAATAACCCAAATATAGAGAAAAGTTTGATTTGTTTGTTTGTTAACATTTAACTCATGCTCGAACGATTTAAAAAAATATAATTGCACAATAAAAATAACTAAAACGGAAAAAAAACAAAAAGTTACGATTCTAATGTGGTGTTGCATGAGTTTTAATATAAAATATATGAATTTACAGGAAATGGTAAATGAAACAAAAGCAGACTCGTTAAATCTACCAGCAAACGCTACATCAATTCGAGAAAATATTACAGATACGTTCAGGTAAGAATTATAATTTTTTGAATTAATTTTTTGTCTTACTATTTTATTACGTTAAAAAATGCGTTTGAATTTGAGTTTAAACAGTTAATGTTTATGTTAATGCTACTAATATTATAAATGCGACAGTTTGTGATGATGGCTGTTTGTCACCACTGAACCGATTACAATGAAATTTGGTATGCAGGTAGCCGAACACCCAGAGGCCAGAAACAGAATAAAACATAGGCTACTTTTTATTCCGGAAATACCACAGGAACAAGAAATATGCGGGATATCTTTGAAAACGGGGGCGAAGCTGCGGGTGGATATCTAGTTAGCAAAAAATTAAGAGTTTAAGCGTGTTTTTTCATGTGTTTTTCATAAATTTATTACTAGCTCCGCCTTGTTGGTCTTAGCGTGATGATATATATATATAACCTATAGCCTTCCTCGATGAATATGGGCTATCTAACACCGAAAGAATTTTTCAAATCGGAACAGTTGTTCCTGAGATTAGCGTGTTCAAACAAACAAACAAACTTTTCGGCTTTATAATATTATTAGTATTAGTATAGTTAGGTAACCATAAAATAATTTATTACAGTTGCGAAAACCGCGTATACGGCTATTACGCAGACGTCGACAACGACTGTCAAATATTCCACGTCTGCTTACCGTCACAGACACCGACTGGCAGAAACGTTACGTATAGATGGAGCTTTATTTGCCCCAGTGAAACGGTTTTCAATCAGGTTAGTGCCTTATTTCTATGAGAATAGAGTATTTTATGTGTATAGTGCCTATTATTTAAGGGACACTTATAGACACCGACTGGCAGAAACGTTACGTACAGATGGAGCTTTATTTGCCCCAGTAAAACGGTTTTCAATCAGGTTTGTACCTTATTTCTATGAAATAGAGTATATTATTGTGCCTTATTTCTGTGAGATAGAGTATATTATTGTGCCTTATTTCTATGAGATAGAGTATATTATTGTGCCTTATTTCTATGAGATATAGTATATTATTGTGCCTTATTTCTATGAGATATAGTATATTATTGTGCCTTATTTATATGAGATATAGTATATTATTGTGCCTTATTTCTATGAGATATAGTATATTATTGTGCCTTATTTCTATGAGATAGAGTACATTATTGTGCCTTATTTCTATGTATTTAGAGCTTATAATGCAGCATATATAAATTACCCGTGGAGCTTAATATAGTGAGGCAGTGTTCTATCAGGTTTGTATATTATTGCAATGTGTTTAGGGTTTATTATTGACAGAAATTATAGACAAACTGGCAGAAACGTTACGTATAGTTAGAGCTTTATTTGTCCCAGTGAAACGTTTTCAATCAGGCTTATACCTTATTTTTACGTAAATAGAGTATATTATTGAATATAATAAGATTATTGAATAGAAGTAAGACCTACTGAAGCTGTCAAACAGGTTTGTATCTTATTTCTATAGGAATAGAGGTCACTTTTGATATAACGTGACTCTTAATGAGATTGTATTTAATCAAGTTTGAGTCTAATTACAAGAAACTTAGAGCTTATTATTGACAAACACCAATAAGGCTATTCACAATTTTTTTAATTTAAACTAATGATAATAATTTTGGTACGCATAAAGACACATAGTGTACACAAAAACAGAAATTATAAACATATTTTTTTATTTATATTTTGTTGTGAACTGTCATGGGCGGCGACCATCACCTACCATCAAGTGGGTCGCCTGCTCCATTGCCGGGGTTGCAATAAAAAAAAATATATTTCTATCCGAATTCACTTGGTTTATAACGAATTCAATACAAATTGCTTAAGATAACCATGTTTCAATTTTCAGGAAGTACTTGTCTGCACAAGATCCCGTGACTCCATACCTTGCGAAGACTCACCATCCTACTACGACCTGAACATGGAAATCGGCAAAATATCCGAAGACAAAAAGGAACAACCGGAAACAGATAATAAAATAGAAAACGAACAGACAGACAAACCAAAGCAACCAGAAGCACAGAAAGAAACAGAAACTGTGACTGTTAAGAATCAAAAGCGTTTTCCCAGCCGTAAGCAAAACATGGTGGAAAAACTAGTACAGGCAGCGGTGGAAGAGATGAATTTAATGGAAGAAGGTGTAGAAGTTATCGAACCAGAAGAGAAGACAGAAGAGAAGACAGAAGAGAAGGCAGAAGAGAAAGAAGAACTTCAAAAAGCAGAAACAGAAAGTGATAAATTCGAAGATTCTAGATTAGGTGCTGAAAGAAGTATTAGAACTGGCAGGAAATGGAGGGGCTCTTATAGATATAACAGGCAATAGATATTAGTTTAGTAGATTTGTAAATAGTTTTTAATTATCAAGTGATAATAAAGTTAATAAAATTTATATGAATTTTTATTTATCACCCTGTTTTCATATCATTTAATTGGATAAATAATCAGGTTAAATTAGATTTTATTTGCACTTTAAACTAAATAGTATGTTTATTTATAGTCTTATGATAAAAAAGTAATCGAAAATAACATAAAACTAACTCATAATTTTATGTTTTCTAAATGTTAACAATACATGTTTCTCGCATAAATGCATTTTGACCTTAAAACTTCTTACATCAATAAAATACTAGGTTTCTTATCAGCAAATCATTTTCTTGTAGATGCAATTAATTTTTCGTACGCTTGATTTAATTAGAGAACAAGATTTGCAATCAAAAGGATCGTGTAACTAATCCGTTCTTTCTATCTAGCGATGAAACAAAAATGACTTGATGTTTGGTTAAAATGCGTGTAACACTGGTAATATTAGTTCTATTAAAAAGTGTAATCTCCAATGAAGAAAGTGATGAAAAATATATAGATCTATTACCTGAAGAGGAAAAGAGACAATTCTTAGAAAAGATTGCCAGACGCATACTTGAGGATTATCAAAATAATAATGAACCGAATGCATCTCATGTAGAAATATCAGATGATGAGCTTGACGCACATTCTGCGTATGTACAGGGCTTACTTCAAGAGGAAACACAAAATTTACGAAAGAATAACGAACCGCAAAGACGTGATGATAAACAAGACACTGCTAAAGTCGAAGATAATAGAAAAATTAGTGCAGAAAATGATAAGAATTTTGTAGATTTAACATTACGAGCTGGCAAAAGAGATAAGCGTGGAAACACAAGTAAGGAACACAACATTCAAGACCATATGATTCCAGTTATACCAGTTTATGATGAAATACACGCCAAAAATAAACCAATTATTACTTCATCAGAAAACAGTCATAAGAAAAATACCACAAAAAATATCATTAGAAGTGAAGATCCAACCACACGTAAAAACAATTCAAATGTATTAAGAAATTCTTATACTTACGATGACGAGGACAGTAAAAACGAAAATGACCATGAAAGTAATGAACGTTTAAGATCAACCGTTATTGATAATTTTGAACCTAGTAAAGAGAGTGACGATGACTCTTCTAAGCAAAAAACTATCGAAGAAACCACAACGGATTTAATTTTGAACGATACAGTTAGGTCAGCTGAATCTTCGCGGTACGGCGTTCGAGAAAGAGACCTAACACGCAAAGAAAACGTGCAAAGACATGAGTATAACAATAATATAGAAACAACTAGTGATAAAGAACTAATTTCAAAGGACATGACATCAACAACTCCAGTCATATTAAGTACTTCAAGTTCTACAGAATTGAGCACCACAGATAAACAAGAAATACTTACTAAAAGTGATAATACTTCTAGCACTATAAAAAATAATACAACAACTGGTGGTTTGAAACTCATTGATCTGGATATTAATAATTTTAATGTTACCAGAATAACTAATACTGATTCCACAAGGAGTGACGTAACAGAAACAACTACAAGTGTAGAAATATCTTCTACAACTGAAACAGTAATACAATCAACAACTAATGAATCGAATTTATCTACAACAGAAAATTTAAATAACATTAGTACTACTTCAGCTCAAGAAATAAATAAACAAAATGTTACAATTAATTGCAATGAAACAGACAAAAATAAAAATGAAAATCGTTTCAACAATGAATCTAAACGTACGATTTTTGACGATATGGATTTATTTGAAGCCAGACAAGAGAGTAACATAGCAAATTTTGTGAAATCGGAAGGAACAATTATAAAAAGCATTGAAAGAATAGAGTCTGTTGCTGATGGTGTGAAAGAGAATAGTAATGAATATTACGTGTATGAAATATGTAAGTATTCATTAACATTATTATGGCTTTGATTGCAGATAAGAATGTTTTAACGGTTAGTAAGTTTTTTTTCGTTAGAGGCTCACTACAATAGCTAATTCAGTAAGAATCTTGATTTTCTTTTTTATTTATATCAATCGGAGCCAAAAATTGATTTTAGAATTTTAGTCTGTTTGTGTGCATGTCTGTCCGGGCTAAATTCAAAAATTACTGAATGGGTTTACTTGAAAAGTAACACGAATATTATTAACAGGTCGGGTTAACATAATATTATCTTCATGCTAGGACCGCTATAAGGAGCGGAGCAATGCTGGTAAATGCGAGGGTCACAGCTAGTTAATAATATAATTAGATAAACGATGTATTCTCTTTAATAGCTGCAGAAAAACCTCCATTTAAATCGCGAAACGACGATGAAGAGCAAGTTTATTACGCACCAGTGTATAATTATGCACCAGAATTCGCTTACTACGACCCTCACAACCGTTTCGGACCTAATACCGATGACTTATCTAAAGATTCATACGAAAAACCACGCAACAAAAACGAAAGAAGAAATAAAATAAAGAATCAAGGAAACAATTATGACAATAGAGACAAATTTAACAATATATTCAATATTTTGAAGCAACATAAATATAATAATGTTGTAGATCCTCAGACTAGTGTACAAAACAGTGCGATTTTCAACCCTAATGATTATATAGATATGGACTACTTTTTTGGAAGAAATGATGACGCAAATCTTAGAAGTAAACATAAAAATGGAAAAGCAAAATATTATTTCCCTGATACTGATGAAGACGACCATCCCTATCAAAGTATGAAGAACAGTCTACAAGAACATATAAGAACTATTAGAAAACTTTTATATGCACATAAGCAATTTGGGTATATACCTGAACGACCTAAATTATCTAATAAAGACGAGACAAGACTTCGCAGTAGACTAAAACTTTCTGATGCTAATGACTTTGGACAAAATAAAGATGACATAACAATAGATTATTATTTTGGTAGAAAAAATTCACATGAAGTTGATTCTGAACACAATAAGTTGTTTAAATTACACTTGGCACAGTTGAAAGAAGGTTCTGTTACTCCAAAACCTGTTAAAGAAAAGAGATTAGATCTAAAAGAAATAAATGAAAAAGACGATTTTGATGTTTATGTTAATGTATTAAGAGATATGATTGAAATGGACAATGAAGCGTTAATCAAATATGATTGGTTGAGATCGGCTGTTGATATTAGAACAGCGTTAAGCAAATTAAAGAATTTAACGTAAGTTACAGTTAAATTAATCACTTCTACTTTAAATTATACGAAATCCGAATATTTATAACATACTAGCTTTCCACCCGCGGTATCGCCCGCGCAGTAAAAGAAAAACCCGCATAGTTCCCGTTCCCGTGGGATTTCCGGGATAAAACCTATCCTATGTCCTTTCGCGGGTATCAATATATCTCTATACCAAATTTCATGCAAAATGGTTCAGTAGTTAAGGCGTGATTGAGTAACAGAGAGACAGAGTTACTTTCGCATTTATAATATTAGTATTATATTAGGATTCCATTTTTATAGATTGATTGATTTGGTATTTTGTTGCCTATATTGAAGAGAACGATTTGATATTTTGTTTGCTTGTTTCTTATGATAACTCAAAAACTGCAAGACCGATTTTAATAATTATTTTACCAGTAGAAAGCTACTTCTTCATCACATGTTTTTATTTCTGGTTAATCCGCTGTCGTAACTAGTAGCTAGAAAAATATAATTGTTCTTCACTTAAGCGTATAACAATTCATGGAAACAATGTCTTAAAAGTATATATTTATTTTTAGCAAGAAATTAAAAAACAACGATCACATACACCCAAATGATTTAGAGTTATTAAAATACGTGATCTACCTATACAAGTCAGCGAACGAATCACACCAATTGACGCTCAGTGTAGAACTATTGAAGACAATAACACAATTGAGAAAGAATAAAAAGAAGAGTGTGATGCCGCAAATAAAGAAGAAACAGAAGTTTCGTTCGGCAATCAAGTTGTGGAGGGACTTCAGAACGTTTTTGAGGAGCTTGATCAATGGGGAGAGAGATAAAAGGGATACGGTGGGACAATTTGAGAGGTTTTTGACTGATTTGGAGGATCATTTGTATGGGGTGAGTTAAATATTGCGATTAATTTTAACAATTACTAGCTTTCCACTCGCAGCTTCGCCCGTTTAGTTAAAGAAAACCCGCATAGTTCCCGTTCCCGTGGGATTTCTCGGATAAAACCTATCCTATTTCCGGGGGTAAAAAGTAGCCTATGTCCTTTCTCGGGTATCAAAATATCTCTATACCAAATTTCATGCAAATTGGTTCAGTAGTTAGGGCATGATTGAGTAACAGACAGACAGACAGTCATAGTTACTTTCGCATTTATAATATTAAGTATGGATTAGGCAAGATAGAGATAAATGTTATTAGAGAAGAAAATTAACGTTTTTCAAGGTGTGTGTGTGGATACCTACGTGTGTTGTCTAATTGAGTTGACTTTTGAGTGTGTTAAGAAATTACTGAAATTATTTCTTAGTGCTAATCTAAACTATAAAAAAGCAACCAAAGTGCAAAACTACATGTTTTTGATTCTTGGTGTGGTAATATTATATCCGATCGGCAGTCAGGTTATGTTATTAGGTTATGTAAATTATCTTGTTATAAGTATATTTTCATACGTATATAAACCATTTTTTTTATTTTTTTTTCAGTTACACAACGCCATAAAAAGCATAGCTTCCATAACGAAATTCAAGAAACAGAACTGGTATGCTGATCTCAAAGAGATTTACTTGAAAAACGCAACCAAAAGGGAACTTTTAGAAGTAATACTACACTTGGGTTTATCTAGACTCCTGGCTTTGATAGAAGATAGTTCAGAAAGTGGTTTGGAAGAAAATTTCTCTAATTTTGTTTACAATAATGGAAAAGAAGTTAATGTAACAAGACAAGATTTTATATTTGTGTTGAGATTGTTAAATGCCATTAAGGAAATAAATTAATTTATGTTTGTGTTTTTCTCTAGTTGTTACATCCTACTACAGTTTACGTCAAGCTTTGCCATTATAACAAACTAGCTCACCGCCCGCGGCTTCGCTGCTTTTAAAACCTAATAAATTATATACTAAAACCTTCATCATGAAGCACTCTATCTATTTAAAAAAAGCGCATCACTATCCGTTGCGTAGAAAGATTTCAGCATACAAAGGGACATAGGGACAGAGAAAGCGACTTTGTTTCATACTATGTAGTGAAGTAGCCGATGTCTTTTAAAATAATGTAACAAAAATCGAATCAGCAGCTTTTAAAAATCATAAAAAATTCAACCTAACTACAAAGTACAAATTTTCTCAAACAGTACAAAATAAAATTGTACCCATGCTTAATTTCATCGTACTCTGTGTTTTGTCACTAAAATGGAACTTATGCATAGATAGACATAATAATTGGAATAGTACGGTCTAATCTTTATTGTAACTATGCTAAATTTTATCCTAATCGGTTGTTTTTTTGTCACGTAAATGGAACTCTCGAACGGTGAAGGAAAACATCGTGAGGAAACCGACGTGTCAAAGAATTAAAAGTTCGACGACATGTGTCATCCGCCAACACGCACTTGGCTAACGTGGTGGATTATAGCCTGTAGGCTGTACCCTCATAGGAGGCCCGTGTCCCAGCAGTGGGAATGTATATGGGCTGATGATGATGAAATGGAACTTGCATATGGATATAAATTTGAATAGTTATCCATAGTTTATTATCAAACTAGACTTCCGCCCGTGGCTTCGCCCGCGTTTGCTAAGGAAAACCCGCATAGTTCCCGTTCCCGTGGGATTTCCGGGATAAAAACTATCCTATGTGTTAATCCAAGTTACCCTCTATATGTGTGCTAAATTTCATTGTAATCGGTTCAGTAGTTTTTACGTGAAAGAGTAACAAACATCCATACATCCATACTTACCAACTTTCGCCTTTAATAGCTGTAGTAGGATTAATATATTGATTCTCCAATAGAGATAGAGGATACAATAAAACAAATAACATAAAACACAAATATTTATTACTACAGCTTTGGAATGCGTTATTTACACTAACTTAACAATAAATAGAACAACAATTATAAATATTATGCGTTAACTCTGGGCCAAGTGTGGCCAAGTGTGGCCAAGTTGGGCCAAGTTTGGCCAAGTTGGGCCAAGCATTGGTTTATGCCTCTGTCTCTAAATCAGCTTCGATTTCTTCAGGTGTTCTAAGATCGATTGCAAATCGTTTCTTGAAGCTTGGCGGTCTTTCATCGAGTTCTGAAAAAATACAATAGGAAATTTATTTATTGTCACAGGCTTAATCATCATTAGTTGTGGTCGAGTAAACTTCAATATATGTGACGTGTGCTGGTGTGCAAAGTTTTTAAATTTGAAATGTGTATAGAATATTCAGTAGGTTCTATTTTAATACTTTCCACCATTTCATACATTAATTAAGGGGATGATACAGGATAAAATGGAAAACTTATGTCCATGTCCATCTTACATTCAAAATGGATTCATATTTGTTTTCAAAACAGACTCGTTCTTGGGATAATTAGCGTGAATTTCGTTAATTATATGACCACATTACATTTATGTAATGTAATAATTTCAATTCGTCTATCTACACACATTTATATCCAAAAAAATGTGTGCGTGTACTAGTGTACACACGTAAGAAGTGAAACTTCTTTATGACCTTATTTTTCAAAAAATAATTTACTATAATATGCAACTTTACAGAAATACGTTGAATCACGCGTGGTAGGGATAAGAAAAAATTAGCGCGTAACGGAAAAATGTCACGCGTAACGAAAAAATGTTACACAAAATTTTTTTCCAACCCCGATAAAGAAGTTTCACTTCAAAAAACCATCGAATTGATTTTAATACCGTTTCTTTTTAGTCTTTCTCCTAAAAATGGTATTAATTAAATGATTTTCCATCATGCCATAACCAATAGATATAGAGACAGATAAAGCTAGCATTAGATTAGTAACAAAATAGTTCGGTCTCACCTGGCGTTGCTTGCATCTCTTTCACTCGTCTGGAATAATCTTGGAAAGCTGCCGCCAAGGAATATGTCAATCTTCTAGCAGAATTCCTGAAAAAATACAAGTTTTTTAATTATTAAAAGTATAGAAAGATTTTATTTACTACCGGTTTGGAGAGCAGTTTACATAGAGTAGAGTCGAGTAAACCTGTGTCTCTACAATGGGAACAAATATTATGAGCTGATGATGACATATTTAAGTGTGTATAGATAGTTATATTTATTAAACTATCACTAAATCTAAAAGTGTGTGATATACTACTGAGAATATATTAACTCTTATATTATTAATAATAACACACAAATTATATATTTTTGTTTTAAAAATATAATTTAGTCCTATTAATAAAAAGTTTATTTCTGACACGCCTCATACAAGCAAGCAAAACCGCGGGTGAAACTAGTTAGTTTGTAAGTTTGTATGAGCAATAGATTGTAGCTATTGACATGATTCTCACAACTTGACCAAATCTTATCTAAGCATAATCAGATAAATTCGTGAGAACTTGGTTATTGGAACATGGATTTCGAAATCTCAACTAATATTGTAAGAATAAATATTTTATTCGTTTATATTTCAATCAAAAACTATTAGACGGATTGTAAAAATTATTTTACCATCTGTATCTATATACATATATTAAATCTGTAGAAGGGTCAATTCTGTACATTGAAAATATTGAAAAAATAAATAGCAGGGGGTGTTATTGGATCGATACCAAACCCAAATATGTGATTAAAAAATTTTTGTCTGTCTGTCTGTCTGTATGTATATTGTATGTTCAGGCATCACGTGAAAACTAACGGTTCGATTTCGGTGAAACTTGGTATAATTATACCTTATTATCCTGGGCATAAAAAAGGATACTTTTTATCCCGGAAAAATACGTAGAAAAAAAGTAAAGTACATAATAACTAATAAGTGTTCCATTTCTTTCTTTTCTTTTATATTAAAAAAATATTTTTACGGTTTTCATATCCATAAAAGACTCTACATAACAAAAACAATATTTAAAAAAATAAAACGCATTAAAATTTTTTGCACGTAAATGCATCCAGCGTGACGTCACAGGTGTGAATTACTGGCTTGGAACTAAGGGTTGAGGGTGCATGGGAACTTGACATTTGTTTTTGTGTCTCTACATAATATTAGCACAATAGGAAATATTCGTCCAATTTAATAAATAAATGTTTTATTCTAAGTAAAACAAAAAAAATGTGTGCGTGTACTAGTGTACACACTTAAGACGTGAAACTTCTATTATGATATATGTATTATGTCCTTATTTTTAAAAAAATAATTTACTATATGCAACTTTACAGACATACGTCGAATCACGCGTGGTAGGGATAAGAAAAAGAGGGCGCGTAACGGAAAAATGTCACGCGTAACGAAAAAATGTGACACTAAATTTTTTTCCAACCCCGATAAAGAAGTTTCACTTCAATAATTCCTGTTAACATAATATTAATATTATGTGTATAGGTGTTGTCCATTGCCTAAAGATTGCCTGGCAGAGATGGCTTAAAGTCATAAGGCCGCTATTTGTACATATCACTAAGATATTGACTGATAAGATAATTATACAGTAAATCCAAACTTTTAAGTTTTAATATTATAAATGCGAAAGTAACTCTGTCTATCTGTTACTTAATCACGCCTTAACTACTGAATCAATTTGTATGAATTTTGGTATAGAGATATTTTGATAAAGGACATAGGCTACTTTTTACCCCGGGAAATAGGATAGCTTTTATCCTGGAAATCCCACGGGAACGGGAACTATGCGGGTTTTTCTTTGACTGCGCGGGCGAAGCTCGGGTAGAAAGATAGTAACAAATAAATCACATACCTGCTTTCACAAACGAACGCGTGACATTCAAACGGGTTCAAGCCTTTAGCATCAGCGTTGTCCTTAACAATTATCATCGAGAACACCCTCGTGTACACCAAATCCTGTACTCCATAAGATATTGACTCTATGTTGAAGAACACAGACATATGCTCAAATTCCTTGTTGCCATGGTGAACCGTTTCAACATGGACGCCTTCTACGGTTATTGTTAGCTTCACGATGGGCAGGATTTGTCCTGAAATGGTTAAGTAATATGTATTAAGTATTTTGAAAGTAAGTAGGTAGTTTTATAGAGATTGTGTTTTTCTTTGTTTGGTGGGATTTAACTCGAAATTCTATTGATCTATTTGTTTGATTAAGTTACATTATATTTAGCTGCATCTTTGCCTAGTTGTGGATTTACTCAATATTATCAATTATGTATTCTTCTATCAATTTTTAAAAATAACAGATTGAAAAATTATCACAATGATATTTTACTAAGAGTTCCATGGAAAATAATGATGTTTTAATGATGTGTAAGTATCAATTACTTTTCGAATTATTTGATAATAATACTATAAATAGTTGGAGAATATATTAAACAAATCATAAATTAGAATTGTAACCAAATAAATGTTTTAATCAATAAATAAGGCTTAGGAACAATTCCAAAACATTTTCCCCATATTTTTAGTTTCACTAGTGGAATAGAAGACTATTCCACTGATCTTTAATTAATTATTTCCAATAAATCAATAAATAGTATTATTTCTGTTATTATGTACCTGGTGGTAAAGCTTTGGCAGCAGCTACCATCAAATCGACAGGCTTCCTCGTATGTTTGATACCCCATAGCCCTCTCGCGTCGCTCTGACCAAGATATTTTACCTGAAAATTAATAAAAAGAATTCATTATTTACTGCAAATAAACAAAAATGTCAGATGATGTATTTATCCATACTATAAATATCATAAATGCGAAAGTAACTCTGACTGTCTGTCTGTTACTCAATCACGCCTTAACTACTGAACCAATTTGCATGAAATTTGGTATAGAGATATTTTGATACCCGAGAAAGGATATAGGCTACTTTTTACCCCGGGACATAGGATAGGTTTTATCCCGGAAATCCCACGGGAACGGGAACTATGCGGGTTTTTCTTTGAATGCGCGGGCGAAGCCGCGGTTGGAAAGCTAGTAGCAAGATAATTATCACTAATATTAAGTAATATTATGTTTGCGGTACGTTTCTTTAACAGCATATAAAATAAAATATAAACAATAAACATATTATATTTAAAATGTAATAAAGAACTTCCTCCATCCATGAAGTCGTTTATAATAATTTATGTACATATTTATTGAAACTAAACCTTTCTTTATACATATATTTCTTCATAATATTTATGATATTGTATTCATTGTTTAGATTCTAATGTACCTATAGCTTTTTGGAGTGAAACTTCTTTATCGGGGTTGAAAAAAAAAATTTAGTGTAACATTTTTTCGTTACGCGTGACATTTTTCCGTTACGCGCCATCTTTTTCTTATCCCTACCTCGCGTGATACGACGTATTTCTGTAAAGTTGCATATAGTAAATTATTTTTTGAAAAATAAGGTCATAAAGAAGTTTCACTTCTTACGTGTGTACACTAGTAAGTACACGCACACATTTTTTTTTTAATGTATGGTGTTTGTGTAAAATGTTTATGTTTAGAGAAAATACTTCGCTTCCATAAACTTGCATTCAAAACATAATTCCTTAAAATGTTCATAAAATAATTCAACATCAAAAGTAATAATGTACATAAATAATAAAACAATAGGAATTTAAATTCCATTTCATCAAAAAAACAAATTGTGTTAATTTAGTTTTCCAACATGGCGACGTGACGTCACATCCGTCATGGCTGCCATGCTCCAATTATTCAGGATATCTAGATCATTCTACATTAATTATATATTTAATCGTTTAACCTTACATGTTAAGTGGGTCTGTGTTTGTATGCGCGGTTAGTATCCTAACGGTGCATTTACATCAAACGAGTGAATGCTCATTCTAACCCCACTATGTCAAATTATTTTAATGTAAACAGGCGTAGAGCATTCTTTCGTTGTTCTAAGTGAGTTCTAAAAGATTCTGTGCAATGTTCTAATACTGAACAACACTGAATACGAGTTTTCGTTTACACTAAAAGATCACGATATAATGCTCTTGCTCCAGCTCTAGCTCTATGTTCGTTTGATGTAAATGCACCGTGACGTAGTCCATACTGTCTATACTAATATTGTAAAGTTGAAGAGTTTGTTTGTTTGTTTGAACGCGCTAATCTCAAAAACTACTGGTCCGATTTGAAAAATTCTTTTGGTGTTAGATAGCCCATTCATCGAGCAAGGCATAAGGCTATGTATCATCACGCTAAGACCAACAGGAGCGGAGCCACGCGGGTGAAATCGCGAAGCGCAGCTAGTATAGAGTAAAGTCGCTCTCTGTCAATTATTTGGGACTTATTTATAGTGTATTCATGGCGATGAATAATTAATAATTATAAACACTTTTACTAAATTTAAATGATGAAAGTGAACATAATTATTATTTTAAAGACACATACCATTAAAGTATTTGTGTTTTAATTGCCAATTTGTAAGCTTTCACTTGATTTGAATACAAAAACCCATAATGAATCTTAGCGCCTTTTTATGATCATTTAGATATCTATGATGGCGACGGAAAATTTTTTTAGCCAAAAAAACGAATAAGCGTCTAGCGATATCGATTCATGAGTAAATAAGGTAAATATATAATAGGTATTAACTACTTTTATATAGATATTTAAATAAAACCAACTGGTTATAAATAGTCAGAATCCATACTTCTGGATGCGTTCTTTAGTTTATCTTTCATTTGAAATTTAAAAAAAATGTGTTAAAACTGTTAGATAACCTATCGGTGATTTTATCAGCGCGCCGTAAATTAGGTAAAAGAAAAATACGTTAAACTTTTCTTCTATTACCTACAATAAACTATAGTGACTAAAACTCAGTCAAATGTAATCCAATTAAACGGTGACGTCATAAAGTGACACATTTGCTTAATTGCTTGATTAAAGTGAGGTCAAAAGGGCTTAAGTGATCGTTAGTATTAAGAATGCAAGTTGATGATCATTTATTAAAACTTTGTAGGGTTTTCTGTGATGCATACTTTTTAATATTTTGTGTCATAGACATAGGTTTAAAAATTATAAATGGGAAAGTTTGTGAGGATGTGTGTGTGTTTGTTACTCTTTCACGCAAATACGACTGAACTGATTACAATGAAATTAAGCACACATATAGAGGGTAACTTGGATTAACACACAGGATAGCTTTTATCCCGGAAATCCCACGGGAACGGGAACTATGCGAGTTTTTAAAAAGGCGGGCGAAACTGCGGGCGGAAATCTAGTAGTTTATAGATAGGAAACCTATATTGATTACCTATTTGTATTACACGATTTAACTCAATAACTACTCGACCAATTTTAATTTAAATTCATTGTAGCTAATATTTGCCGAAGCCTATACATAGGATAAGCAACTTTTTCTTACATAAGAGAAGCTGGAAACACTAGTTTTTAACTTTTTAAGTTATTACTTTTACTTCTTTGTTACAGTTATTTTATGCAGCGGGGACTAATAATTTGGCATTAATTTTTTCATTGACTAACTAGCAAACCGGGCGAATTCCGTTTCGCCACCAGAGACACCTTTTCTTTGCTATAAACTCGGAACCCGAGACCTTTCCAACAAGTGCAAAACCGTGGAAATTGGTTCGTGCGTTCTGGAGTTATAGCGTCAGGAAGGAAAACCCGACTTATTTTTATATTGACTAATAAACTGAAAATATATAAAAGTACCGGTTAGTTCGTAATACGCTAACCATTGTATTCAATAACAAAAGTAAATAAGAATTAATCTAATAAAATTCGTAAAACATGATTATTTGTACACCATTATCAATGATTGAAAAAATTAATCAATACATTCTGGAAAATTTATCAGTTACAGTAGTTATCCAAAATGTTTATCAGAACTAAAGATTATAATTATGTTTTTCATAATACATGTGGTTTATGCCCAAAATAATATATTTTGTTCTTTTATTATGTACTAGCTTTCCTAGTCAAAGAAAAACCCGCATAGTTCCCGTTCCCGTGGGATTTCCGGGATAAAACCTATCCTTTGTGTTAATCCAAGTTACCCACTATATGTGTGCTAAATTTCATTGTAATCGGTTCAGTAGTATTTGCGTGAAAGAGTAACAAACACACACACACACATCCTCACAAACTTTCGCATTTATAATATTAGTAGGATGTAGTAGATTACAATATGAAAGGAATAAGTATAGAAAGCTTCTGCCTTCTAATGAAAGTATTATAAAAATATATATTTACATGAAATATGTGAAAACGTAGGATAGGTGAGCCTAATTTGTTTGCCATTATTTGCACCTTTTATTGTGAACTAGCTGTGCTCCGCGGTTTTACCCGCAGTGCTTCGCTCCTGTTGGTCTTAGCGAGATGATATATATATATAAGGCCTATAGCCTTCCTCGATAAATGGGCTATCTAACACAGAAAGAATTCAAATCGGACTAGTAGTTCCTGAGATTAGCTCGTTCAAACAAACTCTTAGTTTTTTAATATTAGTATAGATTTATAATTTGGAAAATCGCCTTCGCTTAAAAGGCGTTTCTGTACTCTTTTTTTTTTTTTTTGTGTGTGGTGTCTCTCAATGTTAGCCAGAAGGGCTTCTACATTTTAACGCGGACGCGGTGGTGAACTGAAGGTTCACCCTGGTAGCGACATGCACAAGGGCGTCCCCCCTTGACGGGGATCTCGAACCTCGGCTTGGGCTGTCGCTTGAGTGGAGGAGGCCAGAAGGGCCCTAATCGGACGGGTTAAAAGGCGTTTCTGTACTCAATAGCGGCTCATATTATAAAGCTGAAGAATTTGTTTATATTATGTTTTAGTACTATATTTTATGTACATAGATAATAATATGTGCCAAACGGTTACTATTTAGCTAGTAAATATATAGTAAATGTTCTGGCTTTATAAGCTGCCACGTTTCATCAAAAGGGCGATTTAGTAACAAATATACAAACACACAACCATCAAACATTTACCTTTGTATTATTATAGATAATTACAGATATATCCTGTATAAAATTAGATTTGTTAACGGCCTTTCGCGATGGTTTAACACGCATTGTTTTCAATTTAGCAACGGTTTTACAGAGCGGAACGGATTACCAATAGCTTAAGCGAAGTATATACAATAAAGCATTTAACCGACTGTGTAGGAAAGAGGGTTATGTTTTAAGGACCTTGTGTTTGGGAATCGAATCGAGTTGCGCTAAAAGGTATATCCTTTTGGTTTAGTTTATTTATTTATTTATACTTTATTGCTCTGAATAAATTACACATTGAGACTTAATCTAGGATACTTTGTAACAAACGGCGGCCTTATCGCCGCCGGCTTAAGGCCGCCGTTTTGTCCCCCCACAGAATATCACATATTGCATTTTTTTTTTTTTTATTGGTTATAGGGAAGCGCTTGACCACAATCTCGCCTGATGTTAAGCTGAGATGTGGTCTAAGATGGAGCGCGCTTCCCTAGAAGGTACCTGTTCACTCTACGCTTGAAGACCCCCATATTGTACTCGTCGGGGAACACAGACTCAGGAAGCATGTTCCAGTCCCTCGCGGTTCGGATAAAGAATGAGGAACCGAACCGCTTAGTCCGGGTACATGGAACGTCCACCTTATGGCGATGCCTAGAATCTGTGCGCCTCGACCATATATTACCACATATTACCATAGTATAAAAAATACGTAATTACCTACGTAGGTAAATAAAAAACAATACTTGAAAATACATAAATATAATATCTTTATACATAATATATACTATAGTCAGGAATAATTAAAAAAAATCAATAATTAAAATTTGGATTTGTGTTGAACTCACTTGAAACGTAATCGGTAAGTCACTAACTGTGACAGGTCCTTCTTGATCCGCCATCTTTTTTTTTCATACTCTTTTTTTCTCACGACATATCTATGAACCTGTAATGAAAAAAAAAAACATTTAGATATTTATATTATACACATTTATTTAATAATTTTACACATTTCTTAACGATTTTCAACTTCTAGATATGTTCTGTTTAGCTTATCTTCCAGTTAAAATGACGGAAAATTATTAATTAATGAAAATATGCGTCAGAACGTGTAAATAGGTCAAATCGGTTGGAAAGTACCTATTGATCGGATTTTGTGAATTTTACATTTGTCTGTTAATTTGCTCTACTAAAATTTATCCCTAAAAATCTGCGAAACAGCTGAAAATCCATCTTTGTACCTATCACTACATAGTTTTGTTTTATTTGTTTTATTTATTATTATTAAACATACATACATACAATAATTACAATTACAATTTATTACAATAGGTATACAATTAATATACATGTAAAAGTATATAAATAAAAAGGCTACCAAAACAATTATTTATACAAGCCAATGTTTCCCTAGCTAGGTTACTGGGCAACCTGTGTTTAGGAGAAACAGCTTGCCTCTAATATAAATACACAAAAAGTATAAAACAAAGTCGCTTTCTCTGTCCCTATGTCCCTTTGTATGTTTAAATCTTTAAATGTACGCAACGGATTGATGCGGTTTTTTAAATAGATAGAGTGATTCAAGAGGATGGTTTTAGTATTTATATTAGTTTTTAGACAAAGCGGGCGAAGCCGCGGGCGGTAAGCTAGTAAGATAAATGTATAAGATGAGAAATTTTTAACGAAAAGAAAAAAAATGATCACACCGTTAAAGCGAAAGACCCGGGTTCGAATCTCTCGTAATCGAATATTTTATTCCTTTTAAAAATTCTCATTTATATAGCACTAGCTTCCGCCCGCGGCTTCGCATAGTTCTCGTTCCCGTGGGATTTCCGGGATGAAACCTATCCTATGTGTTAATCCAAGTTATCTATATGTGTGCTTAATTTCATTGTAATAGGTTCAGTAGTATTAACGTGAAAGAGTAACAAACACACACACATCCTCACAAACTTTCGTAAGTATTTATAATATTAGTAAAATTTGCATGCTATGAAACTAGTTAATAAAAATGTAAAAAGTTGTTTGATACGTAGTAAATGAAGTAAAAACCCTACATTTAAAGTTACATTTTCCATTATTTTACCAACCATCATTAAACTGATAAGGTAACCTTGGCGATGCTATTTGCGAAAATTATCACTAATAGAGAAAATGCATTGTAATAAAAAAACAACGATTGCTTATATCTTATATATAAAAATGAATCCCAAAATGTGTTGGTAAGCGCATATCTTGAGAACGGCTTAACTGATTTCGTTAATTCTTTTTTTATAATATTCCTTGAAGTTCGAGGATGATCCTTAACTCCTTATGTAGAGAAAACGTGAATATGTACCACGGGCGAAGCCGGGGCGGACCGCTAGTTTTAAAATAAAATAGATATTCAAAATAAAAAAGAGCGTGTCTGCCGAGCACACGTGTCAGAAGTGAAACTTCTTTGGCAAGATTCAAAGCTACCAAAATCATCGCTTTATTCCATGACGCGACCTTAAAATTTTACTCTCAACGCGCTTAAAGAAATTTCACTTCAAAAGTCATAAATTATTGTTTAAAGAAGTTTTTACCCCCTATTCCGAATTTCATAAATGTTACCTAACTAACCTATTAAAGCGTTTTCCCTTGAGATTAAAAATATTATTACGTATTTAAAATGTCAAGTTCCCATGCACCCTCAACCCTTAGTTCCGAGCCAGTAATTCACACCTGTGACGTCACGCTGGATGCATTTACGTGCAAAAATGCATTAAAACGACGTAATTAATACATTTTCTAAATATTTACTAATAAGAAAGAAATAATTAATAAGATAAACTCATGAAATAGTATTATCACCGATCCTTGATAAGTGTACAAAGTTTGAATTAAATCGACTGGTTTTGACTCCGTTTAAAGTCAAAAGGAGTTGGTTACAAACATACAGGTGAAGCTAAGAAATTTGTGCAAAAACTGCACAATTATAAAAATGTTTGTTTCAAGATAATATTGTGTCCTTTCTGCTCAGGTTTGCGTTATCAGCTGATAATATATCACCACATGACTGATAATATTATGTGCCTGGGTAAATGTTTAATTTATAAATATTTATATTTTTGAATCACGGGATTCCATCCTGATCTTTTTATTATATTCTAGCGGTCGGCCCCGGCTTCGCCCATGGTACATGTTTACGTTTTCTCTCCATAAGAACCAAGAGGTGCTTCAAGAAATCTATACTTATATTATAAGGCTGAAGAGTTTGTTTGTTTGTTTGTTTGAACGCGTAAATCTCAGGAACTACTGGTCCGATTTGAAAAATTAATTTGGTGTTAGATAGCTTATCGAGGAAGGCTATAGGCTATATATTATCATCACGCTAAGAACAACAGGAGCGGAGCAATGCGGTTAAAACCACGGGACACAGCTAGTAAATAATAATTATAATTTTTATAGTACTGTTCTTTTAACTGACTTCCAAAAAAGGTAGAGATACTATAGTAAGATTTCAATGTACGAGAAACATACCCCTCTTTTTATAGGTTGGTTAAAACCACCTGCCAAATATAATTCGGGGAACAGATGTAGAGATCGTTATAACAGGTGACTGACGGCAGACGATTTTATCTGCCTTCAAATAGGAAGGGGACTGAGTTTGAACTTTTTTTTCGCAAATTTAGTAATACCATCACTACATAGTATAAAACAAACTCGCTTTCTCTGTCACTATGTCCCTTTGTATGCTTAAATCTTTAAAACTACGCAACGGATTGTGTTGCGGTTTTTTTTAATAGATAGAGTGATTCAAGAGGAAGGTTTTAGTATATAATTTATTAGGTTTTAGACAAAGCGGGCGAAGCCGCGGGCGGTAAGCTAGTAAATAATATAAGTTAATACGAAATTTTTGTTTATTGTGATTAAATGATAGTATAGCTTTTGGTACATATTTATTATGTATAATATAATACAATTAATTGGTTTTATGTATTAAACTAATTTTAAAATTAATTAAACTAATTTAGTAGGTAATGAATCTATTTCGTTCAATACAAAACAAACAATTTTTAATTAATAAATATGAAGCTATATGAATTTTTCTTGATATTTTTTGGTTTGTTATTAAAGAGGACATATAGCTCAAGAACGGATGAACAGATTTTGAAACCTCTACCACTAAGCATAACTCTACATTTTCTCTTCTTTTACTACAACGAAAAATAAATAAATACAGCGTAATATTAAGCTTTTAATACAAACAATAAGACAGACATTTTTGATTACCTTCCGTCTGTTCGTCACGGTACGCTCACTATAAATTATTGTAGAGTCACATAATTATGTACAATGCTCTCAAAATCGCATTGTTTCCCGTCATTCAAATATACATACATGTGTATGTGTGACTAATAATATATAAGAAAAGTTTTTTTGTTTGTTTGTTTTAATGAAAAACATTGATTGCTGGATTACCTAGTGTATAATATAATACACGAAAGTTTGGATGTTTGTTACTCTATCACGCAAAAACAGCTGATTGTAGTATATTTATAGAATCCATACTAATATTATAAATGCGAAAGTAACTCTGTCTGCCTGTCTGTTACTCAAGCACGCCTAAACTAGTGAACCAATTTTCATGAAATTTGGTATGGAGATATTTTGATACCCGAGAAAGGACATAGGCTACTTTTTATCCCGGGAAAATGACGCAATCCCGAAAATCCCACGGGAATGGGAACTATGCGGGTTTTTCTTCGATTGCGCGGGCGAAGACGCGGGCGGGAACCTAGATTGTCAGCTATGGGGTTTTTATACTATTACTACCTACTAATATTATAAATGCTAAAGTTCGCGAGGATGGATGTATGTGTATGTATGTATGTTTGTTACTCTTTCACGCAAATACTACTAACGATTACAATGAAATTTGGCACACATATAGAAGGTAACTTGGATAGGTTTTATCCCGGAAATCCCACAAGCACGAGAACTATGCGGGTTTTTCTTTGGAAACACGGGCGAAGCCACGGGCGGAAAGGTACCTAGTTAAAATATAATGCGAGTGAAACCGAGTGCTTAGGTATATTAGCATAATAAGTAATAACATATTATTTTAATGTATAGGTAGAGATTGGCTGACTCATACTGTAGGCTGGCTATCTAATCGAAATCATTAGATTTTTGACCACCTTCTAAAACTGTAAAATTTTTAAAGGTTTTAATTTTACACATAATAATATGACTGTAATATTCAAAATAATGTTACAATAAAATTACATAAACAAAAAATTGTATTTTATTTTTGTCTCTACATTTGAAACTACTAAACCGATTTTGATTGTTATAGCATTGTTCTATACATGAGGTACCATAATAACAAAAACAAGAATGGTCACAATTCGTTTCGATTGTTTCGGAGAAATGCGTGGACAAACATACATATTTATGATAACCCATATACCTATAAACTTTATATAAAGGAACTGAACAACCGTTAAATATGTATATTTAAAAATGTAACAGTCATGTAACAGTCTAATAATTTGTCATTGCAATAGAAAAACTAAACCGTTTTTGATTGAACATGTACTATCTAGTAAGGCTTCATATCAAAGGATTACATGCTGATAAGTAAACTATACATATAAAATCTATATCTACCTTTTTATGACAAATACATAAATAACGTTATCTACCTGTTACTATAATTAAGCCTCTTAATATGATTATTACATAAGTACTTACAAGCACAACACAAAATCACAACACAATATATAAAACCTTTTTTAAACTCAAATTAAAACTGGCTGAATAGAAACGTCAAAACACAATTGAAAAAAAAAATAAAAACAAAATCAAAATGGCCGCGTCCGTCACGCGCCGCGTCGAAGCAGTATTGTGAATACGAATTCTATATTCAAAATCGGAGTATATGACCACCGGTATGTGTTGACCTATATGGTAGAATGCGTTCTCCCTTTCTACATACAATTATCACGTACAACGGGGGGCGGGGGAGGTCTTTATAAATTGGTCATCGCGTACACACATGCACGTATACTAATACATTAGATTATTGAATTTTCAACCTTATTACTTTACACATAGGGTTGTATTTAACTGTGTAGATAAGTTTGTAGATTACATATAGGCTGAGGTAACCAAGTGATAAGAGATACAGGCTGTTAGCTTTATCAAGATTTCATTATTTATTATCTAGAATTGGATAGATTTTCTGTAAATTTTCTTTTAAATCACGTTATTTTGTGATAAAGACGTGCCTTTGTGCAATTCTATGAAATATGTATTGAGAAAATAAGCATTGTAAGTAGGCTCGACATTATGTAAATTAAATGAGTTTCTTAATAAATATCATAATTTATTAAATTTGAATACATTCAAATGTCTAATATGGTGTCGTAATTACAGATGCAGTTATATAAATTACAAATACTATGGTAACCTGGTATAATGCCATTCGGTATTATTACGCAAATGTAGTTGTAAAATAAAACTTCAATTTCTCCGTTAATAAATTAACGTTAAATGTTAAATTTACAAAATCTAAATCGTAATAGATAATAATATAATCTAAACTACGACTTTTATATTTTAGTAGAGCGCTCTACCAGACATACATATTAAAAATAAGATTTAAATTTACCATACGATATATTTATAAATAAGTTAAGTAATACGTTCTTTGGCATATTATGATATATTATGTAGTTAGATATAAGTTACATATTATGTAATATTGACATGATTTTAAAAGAGCAACTATGGAGTTTCTTGCCGATTCTAATCCATAGATACTGCTTTCTGAATCGGTGGTAAATGTTAAAAATACCTACTTATGTAATGACGATTCGAAAGTGCTACTAAAATAATAGCAGTCTAATTGAATAAATGAATGTTTGAGTTTGAGTTTAACATTATTCTTTCATCTAGTAATCAACTAACGTCTTACTAATTTACTATATAATTAATTGTCCGTCTCTACCACAAAAAAAATTACCAAAATTTCGGCTATAATTTGCAACAGCCTGTAGTTACACTTATATGTGTGCGTGTGTGTGCCCACCACAGGTGCCCACCTGTTGTAATTGGGTTAGTGTGCGTTTATTTGATATTGTGTTTAATTTGCAAGTTGAAAACGGGAATGATGCTCTACTTTTGTTTATATTTTTAATGTAGAGTTTTAAAAATATTTTTTAAGCTTTTATAGATTAAGTTTACTTTCATCCCAATGCCTTGATGACTAGATAATTTTTTGCCAGATCTTATATGTAGAAGCTGTTAAGATTATTTACGGATAATAAGGACAAGTAAAGATAAAATAAACTGGCCTCATACATATTAAATCAGCTGCTTATGTTTGGTAGAGGAACACACAATATTTATAGACACAAAACTTCACAATTAAATGATTAGGTAGAGGCATTTTATACTATATTTCATAGGACAGGGTTACATGTAATAAAAATACAAAACACATTATTACCTATACTACTTTATATTTTACTTTGAAGGTACTAACTACAACCCTAACAGACAGATAAAAAATTTAATTACATAATGAATAAAAATTTACTTTCACAAACAACAATTTGACACCTACACAGCTAAAATATAAATCACACAAAATAATTTATTGTACAAGTAGAGTATTCTTCACCCCACTGCACTACACCGGTAGCGCCTCTCGCTGTACACGGTTCACGGGACAGCGGGTGCCGGTTCGATGCCCGTCGTAGGGATTCGTTGTACTATTTGATAGTTTTATTTCATGTGTTTGATCGTTTTATTTAGGCTGTTTAGTTTTAATTTAGTGCCAAGAGTAACTGATAAGTTGCTGATAGACTATCTGATATTTCGTTAGTTTTAGCTAGAGGAGACAGTTTCGGCGACGTGTTGTTTAGTGGCTGATAGGCTATCTGACACTTTTTAACATTCGTTTTTCTTGTCGTTCGTTTTAGCTAATGAAATAAATGAAGATTTTATCACCTGTTTTCCATTGCAAGAAATCACCACCTTGTTACTATACAGTAGTTATGAAAATAAATTTAAATCTCATCTTAAATGTGTAACGCCAGCTTGATACAATAGCAAAATTGAATCCATGCGTAATAAGACTTCTTTATAGAAGGCGCAATAGATTATAAACAACTAGCTTTTACTCACGGCTTCGCTCGCGTGGTTAAATGAATAATAATATTTATAAAGTTGAAAGTGATTCATATACAAATCATAATGGTTCTTCTGTTTGGAATTGAGCTATTTCCAGACCAGACCCGACTCCCGAGTCACACATAAAAATCGCGGCTAAAGAAACTAATACTTGCATTTATAATGTTAATTCTGACGTAAAGAAGAAAATAATTATTGTACATCTACTGTTAAGATCACTACATAATATAAAATAAAATCACTTTCCCTGTCCCTATTTATTCTAAAATCTTTAAAACTACGCAACCAATTTTGATGCGTTTTTTAAATAGATAGAGTGATTTAAGAGGAAGGTCTTAGTACCTACTTATACATATAATTTATTAGGTTTTAGACAGAGGAGCGAGCGGAAAGCTAGTTATTTATTATAGATTTACTTAGCTATGTTGAATTAGTTAAATGTATGAAAAATTATCACGACGAAGTTCCTTTCCTCACAAACATACGGACAAACTACCACCATTAATATGAATTACAAGCCCAATTGAAGGATTACAAGTTTTGTATACAATAAGACAAAAGGTAAATGAGAACAGATATAAATGAACATATTTTTTAGTTTTTTTTATTAAAAAAAACTAAACTATTCCTTGTGTTTATTTTAACAAAAATTCCATACACGCAACACAATTTCTATAAGAATCGATACATCAATTGGACATTAATTTCCGATCTACATGTCAATCCATGATCACGTTCATAAAATTATTGCGTGAAAAAAACATTTCTAACAGTAATTATGCCATCATAAAAACATAGTACTTGCGTGAGGTTTTCCCTCTCTATAGTGACTTTTCCTTTCAAACTGTTTTAAAAATAGACGTTAAAATTAACTTGGTACTATTACTAGTATAGTATTATATTATTTGTAGGACTATTATAATATACTAGCGGTCCGCCCCGGCTTCGCCCGTGGTACATATTTACGTTTTCTCTACATGAGAACCATTCTCGTACATCAAGGAATAAAAAAAGAATTATCAAAATCGGTTCAGCCGTTCACACGTGATGCCGTGACAACGCGAAACGAGTTTCACTTTTATAGTATTATATTATCTGTGGCACTATCATGATATTATATTCTCCATCATAACTACATTTAATTAGAAAATCAAAGTCTCTTTCACGCAAATAATACTGAACCGATTACAATGAAATTTAGCACACATATAGAGGGTAACTTGGATTAACACATAGGATAGGTTTTATCCCGGAAATCCCACGGAAACGGGAACTATACGGGATTTTCTTTCCTCTTCATTATAAACTAGTTGGAGACTGCGGTTTTACTCGGTAAAAAGGAGCCTATATGCTAATGCAGTAATCTATCTCTATATAACATTATGCATGTCTATAGGTATGTCTTGTATATGCTTAGATCTTTAAACGCATCGAATATTGATTCGGTTTTATAAATTATTTTATTAATTAATTATTTATTTTATTTTATTTTTTATTTATTTATTTTATTTTATTTTATTTTATTTTATTTATTTTTTTTTAAATAAAGAGCTTTTTAATAGCTAGAGTTTCCCTCGAGGAAAGTTTAATATTTGAAATTTTGGCTAAGTAATCCTACTAATATTATAAATGCGAAAGTTTGTGAGTATGTGTGTGTGTGTGTTTGTTACTCTTTCACGCAAATTCTACTGAATCGATAACAATGAAATTTAGCACACATATAGAGGGTAAATTGGATTAACACTTAGGATAAGTTTTATTCGGGAAATCCCACGGGTAGGGGAACTATGCCGGTTTTCCTTTGAAAACGCGGGCGAAGCCGCGGGCGGCTTGTAAATAGTAAAGGAATATACTTGAAAACCATTACTCTCCGTGACACAGTCAGTTAAAAAGCGTGCACACGACCACTTCCACATATTTATAACTAGCTTTCCACCCGCAGCTGCACCCGCGCAGTCAAAGAAAAACCCGCCTATAAACCTATCCTATTTCCTGGGGCAAAAAGTAGCCTATGTCCTTTCTCGGTTTCAAAATATCTCTATACCAAATTTCATGCAAATTGGTTCACTAGTTAAGGCGTGATTGAGTAACAGACAGACAGACAGAGTTACTTTCGCATTTATAATATTAGTATGGAATTCATTGTTTCTCCGATAGCTAAATGAATGAAATGACAAGTATTACATTTATTTACTGAGAATCTCATTATTATTAAACTATTCAGTAATTTGATGTAATGATTGATAATAAATATTATTTAATATTTCCCTGTTACGTGTGTATCCGACTACCGTGAAAAAAGAGAATATTGTTTTTAGCTAAAAATAATATCGTTAAAATTTATGAGTTTAGGTGTTAGGTGTTTTCTACGGAGTTTCTTGCCGGTTCTTCTCCATAGATACTGCTTTCCGAATCGGTGGTACACTATGTTACACTATGTTATGATTTTCACACCCAGAGAAATAAAAAAAAAATTGACAGGCAACGGGAAGCGTCTTCACTACATAGTATAAAACAAAAGTCGCTTTCTCTGTCCCTATGTCCCTTTGTATGCTTAAATCTTTAAAACTACGCAACGGATTTTGATGCGGTTTTTTTTCAATAGATAGAGCGATTCAAGAGGAAGGTTTTAGTATATAATTTATTAGGTTTTAGACAAAGCGGGCGATAAGCTAGTGTATTATATAGTAATACATTGTAATATTAACACTTATTTTTGTAACTATATAGTCTTACAAATGAATGTAATTTTAATTTGACGAAGCGAAGCGAAGCAAAGCGAAGCGAAGTGCTGAAGCGCTTTTGAAACGTTTATAAGAAGTTTAATTGAATGAATAAATGTTTGAGTTTGAATAGTATAGACTATAGAGTATATAAGTGTTCTTTAAGTTTTAAGTGAATATGTCGATGTCAAGTGATAGTAAATCAAAGTCCAATTCAGGTTGAAAATGTAATTCATTTCACATTATATATTACATTTCCTATTACATTACTTACATAATTAAATATTATGTGGAGGTAAACGTTGTTTTGCCATACTTTTATCCATATAAATCTAAATAACAAGACACTATTCGATTTCTATTTGACCTTCTATTTGATTATATTTGACCGCCTCCTTGGTGCAGTGGTTAACGCGTGAGCGTAGAACCGAGGGGTCCTGGGTTCGATTCCCGGTGGAGACGAAGAAAAAAAAAATGTCTCGGTCTGGCAGGACACAGAAGGCTGATCACCTACTTGTCCTTAAAGAAAATCGATCAGTGAAACAGATGTATAATGCATCTGCCCCTTACCCCACTAGGGGACATGGGACTTCACTTATTCGATTTCTATGCTCTTATCACTTATGTGTATGTCAAATGTGTGCGTGAATGATGGAAATGGGAAAATTATTAAGATCTTCCATCTTAATAATTTTCGTAAAATTAATGAATAATTTCTAAAATTTAAATAGAGTATCTTTATGCCCGCAACTTCCTTTTCAAAGTCACAAGCCATGCTTAATTTGTAACGAAATAGTAAAATGTCAATTTTAATAGTTGTTACTTCAAACACTTGTTGAAAACTGACCTTAAAGAGGGCGGGATAATAATATGTTATTTTGGTCATCTACGAGCTACAGGATGTTGTGTAAATAAAAAAATAGAAACAAATAATATTCAACGCATTAAGCCCATATCTATACTAAAATATATATATCTTCTTTAACTATTTATTATCTTCACTAATATTATAAAGCGGAAGAGTTTGTTTTTTTGTTTGAACACGCTAATCTCGGAAACTACTGGTCTTGTTTGAAAAATTATTTGGTGTTAGATAGCCCATTTTTCGAGCAAGGCTATAGCTATATTATAATATCATCGCGCACGCTGAGCAAAAAGGGGTAAAACCGTGGGGCACAGCTAGTGTAACATATAAATAACAATCCCGTCTCCTATAATATTTATTCACTTATACAGGAGGTTATTAAAATGAGAGCAAACGCAGACAAAAATAATGTCAAGTAGTGTAAAAACAAAACATTACACCGTTCTCCATATTTCGTCACTTATACAGGGTGTTATAAAAATCTGAACGATTGACACAAAAATTAGATCTAGTTATATGTCGTCTAAAAACTAAACATAGATCCCTTCTGACAGCCTATTTCAAACAAAACATCAATCTACCCTCTATATTTGGCAATTCGGTTTACACAGGGTGCTTTTTATATTTATACAGAATGTTAATTATATAAACACAGTCGCCAATATTCAGTATATACAAACTCAAACTCATCAAAGGTGGCACAATATTCAATACTAGCTTTCCGACCGCGGCTTCACCCGCTTTGTCTGAAATCAAATAAATTATAAACAAGTACCTTCCCCGAGAACCACACTAGCTTTAAAAAAAACCGCAGCAAAATCATAGGGACAGAAAAAGCGACTTTGTAATATAGGATGTAGGTATTTTACTAAATAGTGATTCAGTATATACAGGGGGTACAAACGAAACATCACCCCGCCCCCTATTTAGTGTATACCGATATACAGGATGTTATATAAACACATTCGAAGACAATGTGCCAAGGTCGCACAATCACCAGTTCAGTTCCCACAGCGATTTGTCCAGCGCGTCTGCAACTGCGAGCGATGGGAGCGTCTTGATACTTTACTTTTTATAGTGTGATTATTTGTGATGAAATATGTGGAATTTTGGTTTTTTTATTTACTCTAAATTCTGTGTTTTTAATTAAGAATATGTGCTCGAGCATAAAATAATATAAGTGTCATATTATACACATTTCTTAGTTATGTAATTGTCAGTGCACTTAGATTAAAATAATTATATACAAACTGTAAAAAATCTAAAGGTATTCCACTTTATATATTTTTTTCTCATTAAAATATGAATTATAATTGTATATTAGTTATGTCCCACATCTTCGCTCAAATTAGGAATATTTGATAGATTTTGCTTGTTTTTATGTAAATAGCCTATACTTATATATATATTACTTTAATTCGTTCCTGAGATAAGCGCATTCTACCAAATAATAGCTTCATAAAATTAATAAGTACGATATAATACCTATTAATAATTTGAATATATATGCGTGTTTCAACTTTCAAGTATCAAAACCGTTCACACACTCACAATATTGCTACGATTAAGTTACGTCAATGTGGCCGCAACAAGATTCTCAGATATACTTCATAATATTTATTAACCTTTCCCATCGCAGTACTTTGTGCGAAATTAGGCCATTTTTATGTTTAACCGACTGTGGAGAAGAGGGTATTGATTGTAGTGTGAATACATATCTAATCATCTGTGTATATTTTTGGAAACTAATAAATTGAATTAAAGCTTTAAAAATGTAAGAGTTGAAATTTTTATCCTACTAATATTATAAATATGAAAGTTTGTTACTCTTTCACGAAAATTATACTGAACCGATTACAATGAAATTAGGCATGTAGGTAGCTGAAGACCCAGAATAAAACATAGGCAACTTTTTATCCCCGAAATCCCATAGGAATGGCAACTATGGTTTTTCTTTGAAAACGCGGGCGAAGCCGCGGGCGGAAAGCTAGTGTAATATAGTATTGAAACAGTAGGTATTTTATGGATGTTATGGTATTTTGTAGAAATTAATGTAAAAGGGAGTATATATTATGAGTCTAAGGTTCTGAAACCTGAATCTATTAATTCTAATAGGTACGATATTTTTTATTGATTTTCAATTAAATTTGTTAGAATTAATATTTAATAATTCCAAAAGATAAAAACCCATAGAGGGTTGTCGCGTAAAAACCACAGGACAGTTCTTTGGCATATTATGATAATATACAGTTACATATTTGAAAAATTATTTCGGTGTTAGATAGATCATTTATCGAGGAAGGCTATAGGATATTTAATATCATCACGCTACGGCCAACAGGAGTGGAGCCACGGGGGTGAAACCGCGCGGAGCAGCTAGTAAATAATATACTGAATCCCAAAAAAATGTTTTGCACGACGTGTCGTGCTTAAAATGCTTAAATGAGTCGTGACTTATTTAAGCTTTTTTGAATAATAGTATAACGACAGATTACTTAATAGTAAATATGTAGTTACATCTGCTATTAGATAGAAATTATTTCTTATGCCATAATCCACCACGCTGGCCAAGTGCGTGTTGGCAGATGTCACATGTCGTTGAACTTTTGATTCTTTGACATGCCGGTTTCTTGATAATAATTTTCTTAAGCTTAATTTTCTGAAGGTACTATAATATTTTATGTTAAGATTCTCTAATATAAAATATTACAGTATCTTAAGGTATCCAGTATCAGCGTTCTGACCATCATTTTTCTTTTTGTCATTGCGTACTAAGACCCCTGTAGAACCGCCATCCTGTTACAAATGACCCGAAATTTTGTGTCAGTGTTTCGGGTTAGCCTATTTCAAGTAAAAAACTTATTTTTGTATTTTAATTGAATCTGAAAACTCTCTTACCTATTTACATTAATCTCTTGATATATTTTATTTCATACTAGCTATCCGCCCGCGGCTTCACCCGCGCAGTCAAAGAAAAACCCGCATAATTCCCGTTCCCGTGGGATTTCCGGGATAAAACCTATCCTATGTCCCGGGGTAAAAAGTAGCCTATGTCCTTTCTCGGGTATCAAAATATCTCCATACCAAATTTCATGAAAATTGGTTCAGTAGTTTAGGCGTGATTGAGTAACAGACAGACAGACAGACAGAGTTACTTTCGCATTTATAATATTAGTATGGATTTACCGAAGAAATCATTAGAAGTCGAAATAATAAAACTTACATTTACTGTTTGTATGTTTGCGTAATTTTCATTAATATAAATAATAAAGCTATTGGTATCTATATACAAAAAATACGCTCCATAGGTAAATCTATACTAATATTATAAAGCTGAAGAGTTTGTTTGAACGCGCTAATCTCAAGAACTACTGGTCCGATTTGACAAATTCTTTTGGTGTTAGATAGCCCATTTATCGAGAAAGGCTATCATCACGCTAAGACCAAAAGGAGCGGAGCACTGCGGGTAAAAACACGGGGCACAGCTAGTTGATAAATTGTAACAGTAAAAATGAAAATATTCTGCAAACTCTTCCATTTCAATTTTAGCATAAAACCTATAGGTAGGTACTCTTTACTTTTGACGGTCATCCTTATTACGAAAGGAAATGTTAAGACAACAATCTCCTTTTATAATAACCATTTTATATTTTAGAAGTTGACCTTTTAGAATCATCGAAAAATGTATCGTCCATATTACTCTATACACTACAATTACTATACACAACTACTACAATTTTAAATATCAATTAAGTATACAAAGTACATACATGCGACAAATTAATATTTTTTAACGGATATAAAGCGAGATTTATTGTAAACTAGCGGTCCGCCCCGGCTTCGCCCGTGGTACATATTTCGCAATAAAAAGTAGCCTATGTACTTTCTCGGGTATCAATATATCTCTATACTAAATTTCATGCAAAATGCAAATGAAAATTGGTTCAGTAGTTTAGGGGTGATTGAGTAACAGACAGACAGAGTTACTTTCACATTTATAATATTAGTATGGATGAGCAAAGGCTCTACCCCTGACTATGCTCGCTGTTAAATTTCCAAACTACATAGGTAAAATTTTTTAATAAATTGTGTTTATAATTAATTAAAATGTGTTTTATTTGATTTAATAAAGATCACTGACAAAATTATACACAGCAAAAAGTGTAATTTCTGTTTGTTTTCGACGCTAGAGGAAAAAATAAAGAAACACATACTTATATTTTTCTTTATTTACTTAATAGATTAATTATTGAAAATAAATAAAAGCTTGCAGGAAATACAACTGAAGAGTCAATTAAAAAAATTTGAAACTCCAGTTATAGGGATCACCGTGGTAAGGCTTATAACTATTCCATTTACTATGTTTCAAAACACGATACACGTATGAAACTTGCAAAATGCGCCATATTGTTTTTTATTACTTCACTTTCCCGCCAAAATGGATCATTGCCTCGCTTCTGTTTTTAATTGTTTTCAATGTGTAAAAATACTTAAATCATATTAATATAGTGTAAGCCGATATAATATAAGGATTTAGGATATCTGACTGTAATTTTCGTTATAACATAGATACATATTTACTTTTGTAAGCTTCGATTTGCTATAACTAAACTGAATATAGTCAAATGATTTCGTTGCTTTCTTATCAATAATCAAATCTATACTACTATAGTCTGTGCTAATATTATAAAGCTGAAGAGTTTGCTTGTTTGAACGCGCTAATCTCAGGAACTACTGGTCCGATTTGAAAAATTCTTTCAGTGTTAGATAGCCCATTCATCGAGCAAGGCATAAGGTAATAGGCTATGTATCATCACGCTAAGAGCAATAGGAGCGGAGCAATGCGGGTGAAACCGCAGGGAACAGCTATCTAATAAACATCCGTGTGACTCGAGTACAAAATAATAGTTTAAATTTCAAATAAATGTTATAAAAACAATATAATTAAGAACAATGCGAATTGACACACCCGAATTGCTAAAGGTCGTACAGTTACGAATTTTTGTAATAATTATTATGTTTATTTACAAATCGTCCAGATTCACAACGCGTTTGTCGTGAGAGAATTGATAGCGTAGTGTGGATACGACTAATATTATAAATGCGAAAGTTTGTGAAGATGTATGTAGGTGTATGTGTAATGTGTATGTGTGTTTGTTACTCTTTCATGCAAATACTACTGAACCGATTACAATGAAATTTAGCACACATATAGAGGATAACTTGGATTAACACATAGGATAGGTTTTATCCCGGAAATCCCACAGGAACTGGAACTATGCGAGTTTTTTCTGTGTAAGTTTAGTAGATTATAATTTTTTTTAATTTGGTAGTCAACATTTTATCTTTCATTCAAAATCATGTAACATTTATATTTTAACTATATTTCTAAACTAGCGGTCCGCCCCAGCTTCGCCCGTGGTACATGTTTACGTATTCTCTTCATTAGAACCACCCTCGTACTTCGAGGAATATTATAAAAAAAGAATTATCGAAATCGTAACCAAGGGTAATAAGGATTTATCTATATACATGGAGATTTATAATGATGTAGAGATTTCGATTTTTTGGGTTTGGACTCTTAAAAAGAAGTCATTTACTTATTCGTAAAATAATTTCTGCATTTGTAAATTATTTTTTTTTCAAGTATTTTGTATCTAACATATATTAGCAAATATAATGTATCTAACATTCCACAAAACATAATTCTAAAACTGGGATAATCCAGCTAACTCTACATAGAGATCAAATTCTGTTCAGATATTTAGAAGTAACGGTGGAATAAAGAAACACACATACATGTAAACTGCTCATATCAGTTTTATGTTATATTGTAAAAGAGAGTATTTTTAAAAGATTATCATGTTTATCATGTGTCTGTAGTATCAAGTAAAATAAGAATTGTTTTATTTTATTGTAATATTGTTATTCATTGTATTAATACTTAACTATCTTACTTCTACTGATAAAAATAACTCGAAACTGGAACTGTTTGAAGTCTTTCTGAAGAATTTCCTCCATACAATACATTTAACTAAACAAATTCAGATGTAAAAGAATATTAAAAAAAATAACTAAACTGCTTTAAGAACTGCCAACTTGAAATTATTATACCTAAATCCACTTTAAGTTGAATATTAAACCAAAATATTAAATTATAATAAAAACAAATAAAGCCATGTCCACACAAATCGAGCAATGATTATAAAACATGTAAGTGTAGTACACAATAGTTCAGTTGTTGTCTAGTTGTACCGGAGTGTGGTGTGTACTGTGCATAACGTATGTATATCTTTTTATTGATTATAGATTAAAAAATAAAAAATATTTATTGTTATCGAAAAATAAGGAGTCCAATGTGAAAAACGCGTAAAAAATTTAATCGACTCATTGACTATTATAATTATATTAAAATAAAAAAAAAAATACGATGAGTACCTATCGTATTTTGAGATGAGGTCTCGAAATATTTGGAGTTTTAATTTTAAGAACGTAATCAAATTTTTCAAAAACGTTATACATACAGACTATGTTTACTTACAGATAAAAAAATAATTATAAAAACATGCATAATCTGGTTTTTAAAAATTAGGTTTTCCAATTTTAAAATCGCAGTTTATAGTTCATGTTTGTTACATTTTTTTGTGATTTAATATTAAAATAATTAACATATAATAAAAATATACTTGCATGGGGTAAAACGAAGCCTTACAAATGATATAAATTACGAAGCTGATTTGCGTGAAGCTTAACCCATCATGATTAGGTTCGTAATAACTTATCCTATAATCTCATTAATTAAATAGTGCAATATTACATTGTTAGCATTTTATTGTGTTTGAGTATTATACATTTAGAAATAAATTAATAATGTAACGGATAACTCGCTGCAAAGTGTGCGATACGTCGGGATAATGTGAATAAATCGTGTTTAAAATACGTTAAAATATTATATTTTTTATCTAAAGATTGTCCCAGACTGTGTAGCTCTCCTTGAATATTGTTTTGTCTCTATTATAATTTTTAACACGCTTTTATTAGGATAACCTGTATGTTTGTATGTAATCGACTCCTGTAGAGTCAGATTTAATTCATTCTTTGTACATTTTTGAAGTGTCGGTGACAATACATTTTATGAGTTTGTCTCATTCAAGCGTGTTATTAGTTGATTTTAACGTTAAACTATATTATTATTAGAAATACAAGTATTTATCCCTTCAAGTTATATCGAAGTTAAAAGGTACTTGACAATAAACTTTTAAAATAATATTCAACTAATAGCTGCCCCAGCATATGTTGTTCTGCTCTATTTCCCTTCTTTCGTGTTTTCTATCCATAAGAACCTTCCTAGTGCCTTAACAAAAACGTTAAAAACTAGCCAAATTTGTAGAGCCGTTCTCGAGGTTTGCGCTTAGCAACACATTTAGCGATTTATTATTCATACAAACAACGATAATACTTTATTGTGCACCACAGAGAGAAGTACAAATAAGGACACAATCATTGAGATAATATTACTTCGTATGGAGGAGACACCACGAACAGAATCTGTGCGCCATTTTTTTGCTCTAAGTTTTAAAAATTATTATATCTAGTTAGGTACTTACCGATGAAAGTAATTCCTTTGCACTTTTCCGTATTACATATTTGTATTATTTGTGGAATATCGTAACACACACGAAGGCATATTTGATGAGTTTCACTTGCAGTTACGCCATATGGCGTATGTTGAGCGGAACATAAGTAATGTAGGCGGTGTCGTCTCCATATGTCCATATGTCCATATGTCCTCAATGGACACAATACATTAATTTATAAAAGAGCACAACAGGTGGTCTTATCGCTCAGACAGCGATCTCTTCCTGACAACCTGGTGGACAAGGAGACGCAGTGCAAAAGTAATATAAAACAGGGCAAAGTGCACTAAAAATTATAATTATAAAGAAGTTGGAAGAACAATCCAGTTTCTTCTTTTGACCTATTTTTTACTGTAAAGATGTTAATCTACATAATATAATTAGGACATAGTTTATATGCCAAGGTTATAAAAATAACAATTATTCTGACTGAAGTGTACAAAAAGTACTGTATTATGTACGTATGTAAATCATTCGCTAAAATTTTATTCTTTAATTACTCTGTTTTAGCTGTTATATTTTTTCACCGTATATGTATGTGAGATTGTTTATACCATAACTAGCTTCCGCCCACGACTTTGTACGTGCATCCTCGTTTTTCCCCGTTCCCGCAAGAATTTCGGGAAATCCTTTCTTAGCGGATGCCTACGTCCTAACATCTACCTGCATGCCAAATTTCAGCCCGATACGTCCAGTGGTTTGGGCTGTGCGTTGATAGATCACTATATCAGTCACAGTCAGTTTGAGTTTTATATATATAGATAACATCGAAAGAAGGCTATTTTTCCGCTTCATTTTTGGAAATGAAACTTCGTTATCGGGTTTGGAAAAAATTTAGTATAACATTTTTTCGTTACGCGCCATTTTTTTCTTATTTCTACCACGCGTGATTCGACGTATTTCAGTAAAGTTGCATATAGTATTTTTTTTTTTAAATACGGTCATAAAGATGTTTCACTTCTAACGTGTGTACACTAGTACACACACACATTTTTTTATTTGTAGAATTACTAGGTTAAATTTGAACTTTTAACTGTATTTGAATAATTCAACTGACCGGTTGGCTTGGTTGGTAGTGGCCCTGCCTTCCAAGCCGAGCAAGTTCGATTCCCACCGGGGCAAATATTTGTGTGATGAACATAGATATTTGCTCTTAGTCTGGGTGTTAATTATCTATATACGTATCTATGTATTTATAATTATATATGTATGATTATCAGCCGCAGCAGGTTTCCATAACACAAGCGAAAGCTTAGTATGGGATCAGATCGTGCCGTGTGTGAAAATTGCCCTGAAATATTTATTTATTTTATTTTTATTCAGTAGTTTAATACGTCATGTGGAACATACAAACGGATAAAAATTCTAATTTATTTAAGGGACGATTTTTCAATGCTTGGATAAAACTTATCCGTCCAATAAAGTATTACGCGATAATATTAAAATGTCACGTAAACTGTCAAATACGGGCAATTAGAATACGTTTTTAAAGTGGTAGTTTTATACATTATTCGACGAATAAGTTTTATCCAAGCATTGAAAAATCGGCCCTAAATTTTAGCTCTTGCTCTAATTAACTCTGTATTAGGTTGTTTTATGTTCAATACTAGCTTACCACCCACGGCTTCGCCCGCTTTGTCTAAAACCTAATAAATAATATACTAAAACCTTCCTCTTGAATCACTCTATCTATTAAAAAAGTAAAAGTAAAAGTAGTTTTAAAGATTTAAGCATACAGGACATAGGGACAGAAAAAGCGACTTTGTTTTATACTATGTAGTGATAATAAAAACAATACTAAATTAAAGACCAGTCCCCAAACGATTTTCTTTTTATTTTCAAACTTGCTGTGCCCCGCGGTTTTACCCGCAGTGCTCCACTCCTGTTGGTCTTAGCGTGATGATAATATAGCCTATAGCCTTCCTCGATAAATGGGCTATCTAACACCGAAAGAATTTTTCCAAATCGGACCAGTAGTTCCCGAGATAAGCGCGTTCAAACAAACAAACTCTTCAGCTTTATAATATTAGCATAGATTATTGACAGCCCTAAAACTATAAATTTATAAAGGATAGAAAAAATTCGATCACGAGGCGGGACTTGAACCCGCATCCTTCGCGCCATTCCGGGGCGGATGCCTAACCAACTCAGCCACTCGTGACCCGCCCGAGTAATCGAATTTATTCTATCCTTTCAGTTTTATGTGTCTTAAGGGACACACCGCGCGCCATCAATTGAGATGATTTAACAACCATTTCAACCAATATGAAGCACTTTTCAGTGAATACAATATTGTAACGATGGAACACGACCTTTTCTTGAATTTATATTTTTTTTTTTTGTTTTTATGGCATTCAAATGCTTTATAAATATAAATTTATAAATTTTTTCTATCCTTTATAAATTTATATTTATAAAGCATTTGAATGCCATAAAAACAAAAAAAAAAAAAATATAAGCCCTAAAACTTCTCTCCACGGGGTTAAGAACCGAAACTTTCACAGACTATACAACAATTCAGAACTATTACAAAAATGTATTTGACATATTTATTTCCGACATTATACACATATCACAAAATAATTGCGTATAATTTAAATTAATTGAGCTACATTTTGCACTCGGGTTCTCTCGTGTTCGCGTGATTTTCACTTCCTAGCGATATTTCCTAGTTACGTATATTCAAATATGTATCTTTATGTAACTCTGTGTCAAATATATTTAGGCTTTCTTTTTGTGCATTTAATCCTCTTTCACGCAAATACTACTGAACCGATTACAATGAAATTTAGCACGCATATAGAGGGTAACTTGGATTAATACATAGAATAGGGTTTATCCCGGAAATCCCACGGGAACGGGAGCTATGTAAGTTTTTCTTCGAAAACGCGGGCGAAGCCGCGGGCGTAAATCTAGTTAGGAATAATTTAAAAATAGGTTAGGTAAGTCTATGTTAGTCTATACGTAGCAAAGAATACGAAATTTTCTTGTCTAGGGACCAGAGAATATATTTTTTTAATTAATTTGTTTAAAACATTCTTTTTACGACATTCTTTTATGATATTAGTATTTGAATCTTCTCTGTAGGGTATAGACTAATAATTCCTATGTAATATTATGATTCACACAAAATTTCATGAGAATCGGTCAAGCCGTTTCGAAGGCGTATACTAATATTGTGACAAGATAATTTTATATATTTATACAAAATCATATATATATAGAGATGGAGAAGATATTAGTAAGTAATGTCTATAAAAATTATGTTCATGAACAAATATAAAGACAAGTCAAATAAACCATTCAATATACATCTATAGTCTATACTAATATTATAAAGCTGAAGAGTTTGTTTGTTTGAACGCGCTAATCTCAGGAACTACTGAACCGATTTGAAAAATTCTTTCGGTATTACCAGCACGCTAAGACCAACAAGAGCGGAGCACTGCGGGTGAAACCGCGGGGCACAGCTAGTGAACAAATATAAAGACTTAATTATACTATTCAATATACATAGTATTATAACCTCATTTTTGGAGTCAGTCAAAAATACAGGTATTGCGGTCTGTGGTCTAGACAATTGTTAAACCCTACACTTGATCTGTGATTACTAGATTGTGTTACATTTGACAATACTATTAATTTAATTTGGGTCTGGTAATTTCGTAAGGTATTACGTAATTTGCTATTACTGCAATCCAAATTAACAAATATATACAATTTATTTACAAAAATCATCGAAAGATTTACAGGACTGGTGTTTAAGATTATAAGATAACTAGCTGTTGCCCGCGACTTCGTCCGCGATTACGTCGTTTTAGGTCATTCGTCGTTTAAAAAAAATACGTGACACTTTATTTTTGAATGTTCTTAATTGTCTCTTATAAAATTTAACTACATTAAAATTGAAAACTCTGATAAGAAAATCTTAAAATCGGAGAAAATCGAAAATCTGAGGAAAACATGAATGAATGTGATTTAAATTCTACATTACTTAGTATTTCAAATAATAATCTAAATTAAATGTAGATTAACAGTTTGAGCGTACCGTTATAGAATATGTACCTAAGTATTAAATCGAATTTTTTCTATTCTTTATATAAAACACGAAGATTTTAAAAATGTAACCAATGAACACAATCAATGTTAGATTAATTGTAATGGTGTCTAGTTTGACTTAAAATAATAAACATCTACCTACCCTCACTTTTAAAAATGCAGTATATTCACACGAAATATAAGCGCACCTTATAGGGAATGGAAGATATGGGCTAAAGAGATAAATAAATAATATGATTATATTTAAATTATTAATTTTCAACAGTGTATTCAGTAGTGTTAACATGTAAATTGATTTGATTTTTACGAAATCTTATAGATGGCGCTGTTTCAAATTTGTCTTTATACTACTAAATTCATTAAACTGTTTCTCTGCCCAAATTACGTAAATGACATAGTTTTTATTTTGTAAAGCTAGATAATAGTATGGCTTACTCGAAACCAACATTTAAACATGAGTCTTTAGATTGTACGCTGTCGTAGTACACGGAATATGTAAGAAAAATAAAGGTTCACAGCTCCTCCCCCGAAGGTGATATCATGATAATATGTTTAAACTATCCTCACCCGACCTCTAAGGAATATTCATGCAAAATTTGAAGTAAATCTATGCAGTACTTTCTGAGATTAGCTCGGTCAAACATACAGACAAACAGACAAACAGACAAACAGATAAACAGACAAACAGACAAAAATTCTAAAAACTGTGTTTTTGGCTTCTATATCGATTATAGATCATGGATTATGTATTCTTTTAAAAAAATATTCAATGTACAGTTTTGACTTTCCTACGATTTTATTATATGTATAGATAATAATCTATTGCCGTAATTCGAATTCATTTTTTTATTTATTTATTGTAGTTATTTGAAAGATTTACAGGTGTTATTACATTTAAATTTTGAAGTGAAACTTCTTTAGGCGCGTTGAGAGTAAAATGTAAATTTCGCGTCATGGCAATACCGTTAGCACACTCGCTCTTATTTTTCAACACAATTAATCATCAATTGATCGGCATGAAATTATTTGTTTTAACTACCTTTCTGTCTGCAGGTTCTCTCGACATATTTATATTCCATCCTTTATTTCAATTCTTACTTTTACAGTCGACAGAATTCATGATCTAATATCATATGAATAAATTCATTAAAATCTATTTAGTTATTGAGCTTTAAATTAAACCAACATACAAACACATATACTGCTTATAATTAATAGGAAGAATAAATAGGTTTTTTTTATATAAACACAGCTCTATCTTTTTTCAAATTAGAACTTAGTCGACATCCTTATAATCTAAAATCAGAGCCTACTTATAGATACATCCTAATAGATATCTATTCTGAATTTCTCATATATTTAAATTGATTTATGAGCTAACTGGACAATAAATTTCATCCGAATATGTTCAGCAATTATTTAGGTATTGCGTGAAAGGGCAACAAACGTACAAACTAACGACCTCAATGTAAATAAAATACCATAGAATGCACGCGATGAAAATAGCAATTGCTTTATTAATAGAAGCGTAGTTATATTTTTAATTATATATAAAGATGCCATTTAAGTCATTTTTCTTTATTATAAATAGGAAAGATACGTTCGTTTGTAACAATTTAACTACAGAACTACTCGATTTATTTAAACACGCTTTCATTAGCTTCCGAACCCTTAGTAACCGACTCCTTTAGACTCGATTTTGACTTTAGCACACTTTAGGATAGATTTAATTCAAACTTTGTACACTTATCAAGGATCGGTGACAAGACAATAATTTAATTCCTCTTGGATCACTATAAAAAACCGCATCAAAATCCGTGGCGTAGTTTTAAAGATTTAAGCATACATAGGAACATAGGGTCAGAAAATTGTTTTATACTATAATATGTATTGATTACTTCACTACATATAGTATAAAACAAAGTCGCTTTTTCTGTCCCTATATCCCTTTGTAAGCTTAAATCTTTAATACTACACATTGGATTTTGATGCGGTTTTTTTAATGGATACAATGGTTCTCGAGGAAGGTTTTTGTATATAATTTATAAGGTTTTAGACAAAGCGGGCGAAGCCGCGGACGGAAAGCTAGTATTTTAAAAAAGCTACATAGTAACCGCGTAATTTTACGGATAAAACAGGCGGGAAACGAAATGTCATTTAAAGCCACAGATTATAACGTGAAGAAATCCCAAGCATTATTGATTGCCACAAACAAAAAGACATTAACGTGGAAATAATAGAAACTGCATTTGTTAAGAATTTCCTGTTCGTGTGAAGTTAAGAATACGTTTGACTTAGGACAATATGGTAGATTTTTTGAAGTGAAACTTCTTTAGGCGCGTTGAGAGCTAAATTTCAAGGTCGCGTCATGGCAATACCGTCACGTTATGGAAGACGACCATTTTGGTATCTTTGAATCTTGCCAAAGAAGTTTCACTTCTTACACGTGTGCGTCGGTTTAAAAGTCTGGTCTTTGGAGTAATCACTACATAGTATAAAACAAAGTCGCTTTCTCTGTCCCTATGTCCCTATGTATGTTTAAATCTTTTAAACTACGCAACGGATTTTGATGCGGATTTTTTAATAGATAGAGTGATTCAAGAGGAAGGTTTTAGTATATAATTTATTATGTTTTAGACAAAGCGGGCGAAGCCGCGGGTGGAAAGCTAGTATTATACAAACTAGCGGTACATGTTTACGTTTCTCTTCATAAGAACCATCCTCGTTACGTATATCAAGGAATACTATAAAAATGAATTAACGAAATCGGTTCAGCCTTTCTCGTGTTATGCGCTTACCAACACATTTCGCGATTTTTATATTATAGATACCTATATGTATATTGTATACCCATAATATTATATTATCTACTCACGACAAGTGATAACTGCGTTAAAAACAACCGACTTCAAACTTGCATTTGCAAAAATGCCCATAAAATAAAAACTACTGGGCCTATCCGAATAAAATTTTTATGGGACCAATTCGACACCATCCCGCATCGAACAAAAAAAGAATCACGTAAATCGGTTCAGAAACCTCGGAGTAAACGGTGTACATACATAAAAAAAAAAAAACATACCAGCCGAATTGATAACCTCCTCCTTTTTTTGAAGTCGGTTAAAAAGTCGCAGGCTGTAGGTAGTCTATTAAATTATCATTTTTAATGAAAGTACGTCTTACATAATGTAAATGTATTGATTTAAAAACATAATTATTAATTTTGTTCATTAATACCGCAGGCGGGAAAAACTCTTGAGGAAAAATTATTATTTAACAATGGAAATAGGTTTATTTGTAGCCATTTTCTTATTATGAGAAATTAAAATCTAGAAGGTAATTACAATTACCTTTATTAGATAACAGTTATTTCAATATAATTGACATTAATTAAAATTATGTCATGAGAATCAAATTAATAGCCTTGACTTGTAGAATGATTTCTGCTGTTATAAATTAATTGTTTTAGAATTTCTTGTGTTTGTTTTACGCGAGTATTATGCACTAGCTGTGCCTCGCGGTTTTACCCGCGTTGCGCTTCTCCTATTGGTCTTCGTGTGATGATATATAGCCTATAGCCTTCCTCGATGAATGGGCTATCTAACACCGAAAGAATTTTTCAAATCGGACAGTAGTTCCAGAGATTAGCGCGTTCAAACAAACAAACAAACTCTTCAGCCTTATAATATTAGTATAGATTTAGAAATTACTTCACCGCGGCCGGCTAAATTATATACCTAATTTACTAGCTTTCCGCCCGCGGCTTTGTCCGCGCCCGCTTTGACTCAAACCTTTAAAATAATATACTAAAACCTAGCACTCTATTTATTAAAACCACATCAAAATCCGTTGCGTAGTTTTAAAGATTTAAGCATACAAAGGGACATAGAGAAAGCGACTTTGTTTTATACTATGGAGTGATCTACACCTTTTTATTTAGATATAATATAATTATAATTATATTTTTTCGTAAAAAATAAAATCCTTGACACCCATGCCTTGCTACAGTTTGCAATATTAACAACCGGGTCATAGATATTATCTAAATTCACACGGACACGGCTATCGCTGCGGAAAGATCTGATGTGGTCAAGCGTGTGCTTGCTAGTGGGTTCCGTAGCTTTAAGTACCTATTAAATGAAATTAACATAAAAAATGGATAATTGTTTTTGTTTTAAATCATTTTGTTTTTATATTTTTTGGTTTTTATGGCATTCAAATGCTTTATAAATATAAATTTATACATAAAACTGAAAGAATAGAATAAATTCGATTGCTGAGGCGGGTCACGAGTGGCTGAGTTGGTTAGGCATCCGCCCCGGAATGGCGCGAAGGATGCGGGTTCGAGTCCCGCCTCGTGATCGAATTTTTTCTATTCTTTATAAATTTATATCATTTTGTTTTGGGAAAAGTGAATAAATAATTACCTATCTGTGTTCTAAAGATACTCGAGTACGGTTTTATTGTTTGTTGTTGTTAAATGTTCGCAATCTATACTTAATAGTATAAAGCTGAAGAGTTTGTTTGTTTGAACACGCTAATCGCAGGAACTACTGGTCCGATTTGAAAAATTATTTCGGTGTTAGATAGCCCATTTATTGAGGAAGGCTATATTATATCATCACGCTAATATTAACAGGAACGGAGTAATGCGGGTAAAACCAGCACACAACTAGTTTATATTAGTCAGAAAAACTCAACATTGAGACGGTACGTTACGTTATTAGAAATGACATAAAAACAACTTTTAGAGCTAGCGCACAAGAGCAACTTTTGTCTCCGCAACTATTTTGTCTCTCCCATCAACTCTATGGGGAGTTGCGTCGCTACGTGCGCGCACTTTCTTACTAGCCCATAGAGTTGATGGGAGAGACAAAATAGTTGCAGAGACAAAGTTGCTCTTGCGCGCTAGCTCTCGCTTGAGTGAAAATGTTACTAAATCAGGCTAGAACTAAACAATTAGAATGAAATTCAGACAAATTAGCCTAGATTAAAAACTATTGTTTTTTTTTTTTTTGTTGAATGTAGATCAACAAATAGGCTCTTTATACGACTAATTTAATTTTAAATCTGAATATAGTATGTAAATGCTTTGGATTCAGTTATAAATAGGGATCTTTAACATAATGCATCTACCTACCCCAACAATGCTTAAATCCCGCCCTGCAAATAATTATTAAGTTTTAGAAACTCATTCGTCAGTATATTTTATACAATTTATATTTGACTAGCTGATTATTGCGATTAAAAAAAACTAACAAAAGCTGAAAATAATCCAACATACCGAAAATACGGTACGGTATTCCCGAATGGTTACAATCTGGGGACCTTTAAGAAGAGAGCGTATTCTTTCTTAAAAGGCCGGCAACACACTCCCAATGTCCCTGCCGTTGTGGGTGCTTATGGGCGACGCTGAACGCTTACCATCAGGCGTCGCGTCTGCTCTGTTGCCTCCTCTCTCATAAAAAAAAATCATTAAAAGCTTTTCTTTAAATACATTATTAATAATGATTTATTGTACACTAGCTTTCCACCCGCGGCTTCGCCCGCGCAGTCAAAGAAAAACCCGCATAGTTCCCGTTCCCGTGGGATTTCCGGGATAAAACCTATCCTATGTCCTTTCTCGGGTATCAAAATATCTCTATACCAAATTTCATGCAAATTGGTTCAGTAGTTAAGGCGTGATTGAGTAACAGACAGACAGACAGACAGAGTTACTTTCGCATTATTATATTTATATTTTTCGCATTCGGATTATTAACGAATACATAACAAGACTATTATGCCAAATCGGCCTTATAACTAAACAGCAACATCTTCCAGACAAGCGTTTTTTCACATTCTTTTTAAACATGACATTACCATGTTAAGTTTCGCGGTCATGACCAAAAAAATGCCCCAAATTTTGACCCTGACATATATCCATTTCCGCTAGGCTAGCCAAACAATTCTACATGTTTTTGTATAAAACCTATGTGGTCTCACAATTTTGCATAACGACACAAAACCATTGCCCATTGCGTTACAATTGTTCAAAACAATACGCTGTCACATAATTAAAAATTGACTTTTAATTAGCCTTTTTATTATATTCTCATGGGCTAAATTGGTGTAATGGGCAAAGACATGGGATATGTATTGTGTATGTAGTTTTAAAATATGGATTATATATTAGGAAAATACCTTTGTTATGCTATTTTATATAGAAATTCGTTTTGAGAGATGAAGTTTGAATATTATGATCATATTTAATTAAATTGAACTAATAATTTATTTATGGGTATATAATTTGTTTATATTGTACCTATATATTTATTTATACATATTCAATAGTAAAATAAAACATTGAAATAAAAATAAGTCTGCTTCTGCTATGTATATGCTCGCTATAAGACGATAAAAAAAATCGTAAACTTAATTTGGATACTTACTAAATTAAAATAAAACACTAAACGATTATATATTTTATTTGACATTAAAAAAATATTTTTGTTTGTTTCAGATTCATAAAAAAACGAAAAAATGAAGCCATCACGATTTTGCAGTTTACAAGTCGGATCTGTAGGTGTCCTAGCCCTATTTCTATACCTGATTGATTATTCTATAGCTGTAAGTATTATTTTCTTACTAAATTTGAGTGTATAAAATAGTAGAAATAATAAAAACAATTCATTAAAATCAACCTACTTTAAATTTCTTTACAGAACGAATCACTTTACTAAAATTTGCAATATTATAATTGTGAAACTAACTTAGAATTGAAAAGTTAATATTAAATTTCTATTAGACAAATCAATTATATAAGAAAACTATATTAATCCTTCCTTATATTATACATGCGAAAGTACAGACAGACAGATTAAAAAAACCTATAAAAATACTACCTATTTGAGTTTCATTTCATAATTATGTATATTTGCAATACTTTCCTAAGACACTGCCTGCTTTTTACAATGGTTAAAACATCAGATCATACAGACACAAATAGCTGATCACATACTTGTCCCTAAAGAAAATGAATTAGTGAAACAGATGTAGGTATAATCGTGCCCCATATAGGGAACACGGATAAACAGATATACAGACACAAAAATACACGTGTCTAGACTAATAGCTTTCGTCAGGGAATAATCGTAAATCTTCATTAAGAATTAATAAAGGTTATTATTCTATTAAGTAATTAAATTAATTGGATCCTATGTAAACATAATTCCGATTTTCTAATTAAATCATCAGCTAGTAGAGAACAATAAAATTGTTCATATACATTGTATTTATATAATCTACATTCTATATACCTACATAAAAGACATAGGTACTTAATTCCTAACTCACATAATATTGACTAGCGACCCGCCCGCGGCTTCGCCCGCTTTGTTTAAATCCAATAAATGATATAGATATACATATTATATACGTAAGTCCAATACATAAATCTTTAAAACTACGCAATGGATTTTGATTCGTTTTTTTAATAGATATAGAGTAGTTCTGAAGCAAGTATGCAGGAAGGTTAGTAGGTACAAAATTTGTTCAGATTTTTAACAAATCGGGCGAAGCCGCGGGCGGAAAGCTAGTAAACAAATAAAATAAAAATACACAATACAACTATTACATCATTTTACATGTTTATCTACTAATTAATATATATTTTGTTTCCAGTCCTTAGACGGCTACATACCAGGCGAAGACTATCCAGCATTCGAGGAGGTGCCTAATGGCCTGGCTTTCACCTGCGATGACAAGATACCTGGATATTATGCTGACCCGGAGACACAGTGCCAAGTATGTATTGAATAAAATATTAGGGTAAAAATGTTGTTAAATTTATAGGTTAAACCAAATTCGAAATATTGATTTTAATCAGTTGTCAAAGATAAGGATCCATAGTTGAACATGAGTTCGTGAAATTAACTTTTGCATATTAAAATCATCCTATAACATAACTCAAAACCATTTAACAACAATACCGACTGATGAGTCAACAAGTAATTATTGTTACCACTGCAGTAAAATAGTGTGTTCCTCTTGGTAGGAATATAATAATTGTGAGGAATACTATACATATACAGGGTGTCCCAGCAACGGTATACTAAGCCCCAAGGAGGAAAATTCTAGACGAATTTTTTTTACAAATAGATGAATTCTTAAAACTCTATGTGTACACCCCTAACAAGCAACCCGCTCAACTTTGCCACCCGCACGTGAGCTATCGTTTAAGATTATGTTTTCATAGACAAAATGCTCACATTAGAGAAGCGTTATAAGCCGGTAGCGCGAAGCTAGAGACGAAAACATGGACATTAAGGAAAAATTAAGCAAACAATTTTTGGCTTAATTTTGTCTAAGTGTTTTTTACGTGATCAGTGTTTGCAAGACTACAATTTCCTTCGCGCTTAGTATACCAATAGTGGGACACCCTGTATATGTATAAGTATTGTGAGCAATTTATAAGTATTGTGAGCATATTTATATAGGTATTGTGAGCAATTACATTGTATAATCGAAATTAACAGATCTAGTTTTATTTATAATTTTGATCACTTAGCAAAATTTGTTATAATAGCATTGAATTCACTATTCTATTCATAATTTATAATTACTACTTAATAATAAAATGAGGAAACATTTCCTCTTGTTTGTTACGATTCATCAATTTTTATTTTACCGCTGCAAGGTTATATCTTCATTCAGGCTATAATTATTTATATTTGAAATACATCAAATAATGTTTCAGGTATGGCATTGGTGCGTACCAACGATCGGTGGTAACATACAATACTCGTTCCTGTGTAACGCTGGCACTGTGTTCAACCAGAGGACGAGGGTCTGCGATTGGTTCTTTAATGTGAGTTTCTTGATTTACTTATAAAAGCTTAATAAAGTTTATAATGAGCTTATCTGAGGGATATGATAAGAGGGGATTCCCGCGTTTCGAAATATTATGCTCTAATGCTATTGGCACAGATTAGAGAATAGTTACTTCTATTGGTATGCCTGCCTAATTAAATTCCTTAGTTGTCATTATTTTTTATCACGAATTTAAGCCTGCTAACTTCTTGAACTCAAATAACTCGTATCCCTCTAACCAGACAAAATCCTAGTTCTTATGCCAAATCTCTTTTCGTATATTTTAAATAAATAATAATAAATAATAAATAAAAATCTTTATTAACCAAAATATTCAATCATTACATTGTTAAATGTGATAACAGTAGGATTATTTTACAAGGTTGCTAGTACAGTGATATCCAAACTAGGCTACTGCCTGTATCTTGGATATCAGAAACGGAGTACAGGTTACTTTATTAACACGAATTATACAGTACATCAATAATTATGTTTAAATAATTTATAATTAATAATAATGAGTGTACTTAATACAAGAACTTACAACATTTTCCATTTAACATAGGGTGTGTGATTGTGTGTGTGTGTGTGTGTCTGTGTAAGTGTGTGTTGTGGGAAGGCGAGTGTGGATGAAGGTGATAGTGTAAATATGTGTGTGTTTGTGTTCATGTGTGAATGCGTTCAGGGATCCAATAATATTAATTAAAGTAGCTTTTTAGCATAAGTAAATTGTTCAAGTTTTATTTCTCACCAACAGATTTCTATTAAAATTAAAGTTTATTCTTATATTTAGACCAGATCTTCGGTATCGCTGTATGAAAGTTCATGCAGCCAAGATTTCATTATTTTATTGCATTTATACATATTGCAGTTTTTCAGATGTTTTGATTTACAAACATTATTGTACGTATGAATGAGTGAGTAAGCTGGGCTACGTCTAGCTATTTTTGAGTTGAAATCAGGATGAAATCAGGATATTTTTGATTTTAATCAAGTTTCACGTAGTTATAATACAAATTACAAATTATAACTAACTTAATCTGAGTATATAGTATAAAATTCTAAACCTACATAAATATTAGAGACGATTACCGCTAACCTAACTTAATTTGGAAATCCTGAATACTTAATTTTAATAGTTTAAAAATAAATTTAATTATTATTTTCCAGGTGGATTGTCCCAGCGCGCCAGCTTTCTATGGAATTAACGAGGACCTGTACAAAGACGAGGCTGGAAACTTGATCGCTGGCAAAAAGTAGTATTAGTTTATAATGTTTAGTATTATGTTAAGTTTCATAGTTACCACGATTTGCTCATCAAAGTTTTAAAATAAAACGCCTGACACAATTTATTAGCAATCACGCCGATCGTAATGATTGAGTTTATTTTCTGTCAGGCGCTTCAAATTTAACATATTAACCCAATTACACCAATATTCATACAATTATTTATATATCACCCATATATTTACATAAGTATATTATTTACTAACAATTTATATATTTCAGGACATATAAAACTGACAATACATTCGACAAAAGACGACTATTAGCACGGCTTAGGCATAACGTTCAACAGAATAACATATTGACAACGTGAAAAACAAGTGACGACTAATTTATTAACCTGAATTTATTGGTACAATGATAATCTTATTCTGGCAAAGTTATTATGGCGAGGGTCTATTTCAACAATCCTTTTCGACAAATTGAAATAATTTGACAAAATTATTAGTGACATAATTTTTGGGTCATATAGTTGGCTCGCTATAATAGCTTTGTTGAATTATTATTGCGCTCATTTCTCAATTATCAAAGAAAGATAAGACAGTTAATCTTTCTTTCGGTTTAAATAACATGAGAAAGCATTTTACTTTGAGTAGATTTGAATGTTTATTATAGAAATAGATCGATAATTGTATATTCTGTAAATAACGATTTTAACGAATGTCTGTTTGTTTGTGTCAAAAACTACTGAACTGCTTGTTGTGATGTTTTAATAACACCATGAAAATCATAGCTAATCAATCTCAAAACTTCTATGTAACTCTTTTAAATAAAACCATAACACACAAGCTCTAGGCTAAGATATTGGTATTCAATAGGTTTACTAATATGACTAACACACTAAACTGTAAACTCTTATCACATACTATCATCAGAAATTCATTAATAACACAAAATAAATTAAATTTATTGATTTAAAAAAAATGAATACAAATCTAAACATATAAAGAATAAGTCTGAATAACTGACGGACGCAAAATGAAATTAAGCACTTTGCTTCATTTTATTCTCGATGAGTAAAAAGGGGAAGGTTAATTTGGATTTTGGAGCTAAAAACGAACGAAGCCGCAGGCAAAAAGCTAATACCATTATAAATCACGTCAATACAAATATTATATCTCTTTGTGTGTATGTTCTGTGTGTGTTTGAATTGAGAAATATAAGATAATGCGAAATTAGATTTTGGTATATCAGTAACTATAAAATGTTAATCTTTTCATAAAATATTGTATAGAAGTATGTCTTGAAATATTTTTAAATACATATTGTATTTTGTATTGTACAGTTTTTTTACCCAGTTATTGTATTTATATACTGTTATCTGTATAGTATATTTTCCTTATTATAGGAATATTTGTATATTTTATCTGTACTGTTAAAGAAATTGTGTTATAGATAGAAACCAAAAGTTACAGGTTACCAAAATGAATTACTTTTTACTTTTATAAAATAAACATTGAATGTATATTATATTGTTTTATTTTTAATGAATAAATTATTTTCCCTAAATTATTTATTTTTGACGACGCGGTTGGCGCAGTGGTAAAGTGCTGCCTACTGAGCCGACGGTCCCGGGTTCGATCCCCGGTCAGGGCAAATATTTGTGTGATGAACTCAATTATTTGTTCTTGGGTCTGGGTGTTATTATCTATATATGTATTTATTAAATATTATATTTATCGTCGCCTAGTACCCACAACACAAGCCTTAATTGAGCTTACTGTGGGACTAGGTCGATTTGTGTAATAATGTCCTATAATATTTATTTATTCCCTACCTTCCTGACAAATCCATTCCTTATACTTTATGTCGAAGATGAAATTAAATATCATGCATAATCATAGAACGAAAGCACGAAAGAATATTTATTGGAATTTAATTTAACACTACTGACAATTGTTATTATAACATAAATATTATTATCTACTAGATTTCCGCCCGCGGCTTCACCCGCGTTTGCAAAGGAAAACCCGCTTAGTTCCCGTTCCCGTGGGATTTCCGGGATAAAAACTATCCTATGTGTTAATCCAAGTTATATGTGTGCTAAATTTCATTGTAATCGGTTCAGTAGTTTTTACGTGAAAGAGTAACAAACATCCATACATCCATACAAACTTTCGCCTTTATAATATATATTAGTTATTAGATTCTACCTCTAACGTTTGTTTTTTTGAACGCGCTAATCTCAGGAACTTCTATTCCGATTTGAAAAATTATTTCGGTGTTAGATAGCCCATTTATCGAGGAAGGTTATAGGCTATATATCATCACCCTAAGACCAACGGAGAAGTACGGGTGAAACTGAGGGACACAGCTAGTTATTATATATGCAGGGTGGTATTTTGTAATTTTACCTAAACAGGCAGTATTCTTAATATAGATTTTAGCATAGATAGCAATTTGTTTTTCAAAAATATTTGAAAACTGCTTTCAAAGTTTTACGAAAAGTTACTTTCCTCATCTAGGAATAAAACTGATTCATTTTTTTTAATGTCACCCTTTACTGTTATTGTATCGAAAGTTAGGGGCAATAATTAGAATGACGATACATTTTCTCTAATATTCTAGATAAATCAAATGAATTTCCCTTCAGGTAGCATTGCCGAAATTCCATCCTGTAAATAATATAGATAACTAACTAAGTCCCGCGGTTTTACCCGCAGTCCATATAGCCTATAAGCCTTCCTTGATAAATGGGCTATAGCCTATAGTCTTCTTCGATAAATGGGCTATCTAATGATAGATAGAATTTTTTAAATCGGACCAGTTGTTCCTGATATTAGCGCGTTCAAACAAATTCTTCAGCTTTATAATATTAGTTGTATATTTTAAAACACACCCTCTGACCGTATTATCTGTACTGAAATATCGTCATATTACTATATTATAGACTCTATAATATAGTAATATGGAGGGGATACCCTCTATAATATAGAGGGTAGAGGTAAGGAAAATTATCTGTGTACATGAAAAAGTATCTGTCAAAATTATTTAAATAGGGTGGCGTATTAGCATCAGCGTGAATTTATAAGTGAAGCGAACTTAATTATTTTGTACTAAGCAAGTAGTTAATTTTTTCAATAAGTAACAACTTCAGTCGACATAATTATTTTTTTAGCTCGATAAACTTCAATTCGCTTACAAAGTTACAATTGCTACATTCATACCATACCGTTTGTCTATACCAGCGCTTTTCTGGAAGCTTTTGAAATGTTATTTCCAACTTAAATTACTGAGCAATTTTTTTTTTTTAAACCTTATGAGATGACTCTCCTTCCCTTTATCCTCCATGTACCTATATATCAATATCAAAATTTATATTATATTACATAGAACACCTAAATTAATGCAATAGCTTTTATATCTTTCATTTATTAAGCTATTGCATAGCTTCTATCGCGGGCCTTGAGCGCGTAACGAAAAAACCTCACGCTCCCCACTCCGACGGGCGGTGGTGTGGCTTGAAGGCATAGCATGCAATAGCTTTACCGCGGCAGTCCCCGAGTGCCACACGTCGTTTTTTTTTATTTATTTCAATGCTGTTGTTAATAAAATAAATGATTACTGTATATGAAATTTAATTTTTAACTTAATTCATGAAAATTAACATTAATGTGAAATGTTGCTCCTAGCAGTTTCAGATAAGCAATTCATTCTATCATAAAATGCAATATTTTGCTAGGAGTTAACTTTTTGATGATTGGAATAGCAGGTATTGTAGTTTATGCTATAGTGTAGGTATGCACTTCCTTAATAAACAAAATTGGAAGTCACTTTTGTATTGTGTATGTGGTTTATATTGTGAATTGTGATCCACGAGCAAATGCATAAAATAATGCTTGATTTTTCAAACATATGCTCTCAGTTTTCATTTATAAAGTGCGTTTATCACAGTTCGTGTTACATCTAAAACGGAAAAACTACATAAACTACCTATTTCCAATCCATTTAATTCCTCTGTAGTGCAGACAGAATAAAACTAGTACACTATTTAAAATTCATAGCAATATTTCAAGCCCCGCTTTGGTAGCCCGACTGGACACTGACTGCACACCACAGTCAGTAATAAACTACAACCGCGAAGCAAGCACGTCAACTCGTGCATTGAACCAAATTTAAAAACTAAAAAAAAAGAATAACCAATTCCCGCCAAGACTGTGAAATAGTACAGATAACAAATCGCGTGTGGTACGTTCAGTGTTCTGTCAATTTGACAGCTGTTTTTTTTTTGGTATTTTTTTTTAATTCGTAACGAGGTAGCAATGGTCACAATTTTTGGTTGCGTAACTGTGTTGTAACTTTTTTTTCGGCGATGCAAGCGTGGAACCTGTTTTTTTATTCGGGTCGTTTTGTCGTTGGGACCTCAGCTGCATTATAATTGAAAATTAAGGTTTCTTTATTTGTTAATTATTATTTATTGGAGGATGTTGTAAGTATTTGGTGAATAGAAAGTTATGCGGACATGAACTGATGAAAATATATTTTTAGGTGTGAGCTGATATTATTGAAGTTTTGAATTTATATTTTTGTTTTTTATATTCTACGTTTTCAATGTGAATATTCGACTAAAAATAAAATGAAAGTTTTAAAAACATATCTATAACTCCAATCTTTGGCTTTATCGCTAATAATATAGATGGAAAGTTTCAGTTTACATGCTTAGGTATTACAATCATGCCAAAATGGCTGAACCGTTTTTGATGAAATTTACGAGAAATTTGTAACTTGGATTTACATAAGCCAAGGCGAGCTTCTAGCATTTAAATTTAACTTTGACTTACTTACTTACTTACTTCAACGGCGCAACGACCCAAAGAGGATCTTGGCCTCCGACACCAAAAGTTTCCAGGTTTCGCGCCTTAGCGCCCTGGTGTTGAGGTCTTCTACTTGAAGGATGTCCAGATCTTTTTGGACTTCGTCTCTCCAACGGTGACGAGGGCGGCCGACGGGGCGCCTACCGATCGGCTTGCTCATGTACACCCTCTTCGCAGCGCGATCGTTTGGCATCCTTTCTAGGTGACCGATCCATCGAAGGCGGGCAGCTTTTGTCTCACCAATAATGTTGGGTTCACGGATGAGATCTTCGATGTCTAAATTTTTCCTCATTCTCCAAGTTCCCTCATCAGTTTTTGTAGGTCCTAAGATTTTCCGATGTATTTTCCTTTCCGCAACTAAGAGCTTCTGTTCTTCTTTCTGGCTTAGTGTCCACGATTCGCACCCATACATTAGGATTGGTCTAATAATGGTTTTATAGATTTTGACCTTTGTTTTCCTGCTTATAATCTTGGACACAAGGATTTTATGGAGCGCTGCTGAGCATCTTAGTGCGTTTTGGATGCGGATATCTATTTCGGCTTCTCGGCGGTTAGTGTCCGTAACTGTGCAACCTAGATATTTAAAGGAGTCTGTTCCTAGGTATGTAGTATCTCCGGTTACCAGATTTTTCCTACACACTCTAGTATCTTTGTACCTTTTCATATGTAGGTATTCCGTTTTTTCCCCGCTTATCTTAAGGCCAATCTTAAGACCTTCCGATTCTAGTGTCTTAGCCATTAACGTAAGATCTTGTTCACGTTGTCCTAGAAGCGCTAGATCGTCAGCGTATCCAATAACTTTGTGATTGCCGTTGAGCTCAATCCCGCCCTCAAGTATCAGGATTTTTCTAATAAGGTATTCTAGGGCAAGATTGAACAGAATTGGTGAAAGTGCATCTCCTTGTTTTAGCCCAGTGGTGACTTCAAATACATCAGTAAAGCCTCGACAAGCCTTGACTTTCATTTTACTGGTTTCAGTAGCTACTTTTACCATTCTTACCAGTTTTTCAGGGATTTGGAAAAGTCTCAAGATGTTATAGAGTGAATCCCTGTCGACGCTGTCATATGCTTTGATAAAGTCCACGAATAGGATGTGAAGGCTCTGTGCATACTCCCACCTTTTCTCCATAATCTGTCTCAAGAGAAAGATTTGGTCTGTTGTGCTGCGGTTTTTTCGAAAGCCGCATTGATAATCTCCCAAGATTTTCTCTGTGTAAGGTTCTAGGCGACCCAGTATAATATACGAGAGTACTTTATACGCCGTGGGCAATATCGCTATTCCTCTGTAGTTGGAACATTTTCTTCGGGAGCCTTTTTTGTGAACTGGGCATATCACACCTAGGTTCCATTCATCCGGTTGTTTTTCTTCCTTCCATATCTTAGTAATGAGCTCGTACATTTTGGAGGTTGTTATATCTTCGCCGTACTTCCACAGTTCACCTGGTATACCGTCAGCTCCAGGGGCTTTGTTGTTTTTAAGTTTTGATATTGCCTTTCGTACTTCTATTGGGCTTATCTCGTTTATAAAAGTGTCATTATTTTCTATCACTTCAGTGATGGGGCTCCCTGCTACTGGACAATTCAGTAAGGTCTTAAAGTATTGTTTCCACTCTTCTTTGATATCATCTGGGTTCGATAGGAGCATCCCATTCTCATTTTCCAGAAGCTGAGACGAGGGCTTGAAGGCTTTCCTGAATAGCTTTATCTCTTTATAAAACTTTCGGCTATGGCCAGCTTTACTAAGAGTTTCGACTTCATGCAATATATTATCAAGATGTTCCCTTTTAGCGTGTTTCATGAGATTTCTGAGTCGATTCCGAGCTACCCGGTGTTTCTCTTTCCATCCTTCGTCCTGTTCCATGAGAATTTTATACTTTCGCCTCTCTTCATAGGCCTGTTCGCATGCAGTATTCCACCATTTTCTGATCCCCGTTCTCTTTTTCCTTCCCAAGACTTTCAATCCGACCTCTTCCATAATACCCTTGGTTTCAACCCACATTTTATTTATATCTTCTATGTTATCTAATTCCTGAAATCTATTTTTTAATTCTAATTGGAATGACTTTCTTATATCTATATCTTTCAGTTTTTCGGTATCTAGATTTACTATTCCTTCACTGCCACCACTGCGTTGTATTCGGATTTTTGCTTTAATTTTTATGAGTAGTAGGAAATGATCAGAGTCGCAATCTGCTCCGCGATAGGTTCTCACGTCCTCTAAGTTACTTCCATGTCTGCTGTCAACAAGCACGTGATCAATTTGGTTCACAGTGGTACCATCAGGTGATTTCCAGGTGCCTTTGTGAATATCTTTATGATCGAACATTGTGCTTTTTACTAGCATGGATTTGGAAGCCGCAAAACTTATCAGTCGTAGACCATTGTCATTTGTGTGTTGGTGCTTGCTGTATTTTCCAATAGTAGGAATGAACGTGTCTTCGCGTCCAACTTGCGCGTTTAAGTCACCCACAACAATTTTTACATCATAGTCTGCTATTTGATCATACACAAGCTCTAGGTCTTCATAGAATAAATCCTTTTGACTATCGTCTGTAATCTCAGTTGGTGCATAGACATTAACAATAGTAATGTGGGAGAATCTACTTTTTATCCGAATCACACATATTCTGTCTGATACTGCAACAAATTTTATTACGTAATAAACGTAAAATATAACTTTGACAAGTGCAATTAATTGATGCCATATGTTTTGTATTATCACAGATAATATAATACTATAGGTACTAGTAGTATTATAAACTAGCTCTACCCCGCAGTTTTACCTGCATTTCTCCGCTCCTATTGATCTAAGCGTGATAATATAGAGATAGACTATAGATTTGCTCTATAAATGGTCTACTAACAATGAAATATTGTTTCAAAACAGGCATGGTTCTCGATATTAGCGAGTTTAAGCAAACAAACAAACAAACTCTTCATCTTTGTATTATAGATTACCTAGATGATGAAAAATGTTCCTACGTGACATTATCAACGTTGCATAAATTTCAAAGGTCATCGAAAATTATATAATTTTAAGGGCCGATTTTTCAATGCTTGGATAAAACTTATCCGTCCAATAAAGTATTACACAATAATATTAAAATGTCACGTAAACTGTCAAATACGGGCAATTAGAATACGTTTTTAAAATGGTAGTTTTATACATTATTCGACGGATAAGTTTTATCCAAGCATTGAAAAATCGGCCCTAAGAAGAATATCGATTTAACCTTTTGACAAGTAGGTCAAGAGTACAATTAAAATGAAACCTATTTCTAAATAAATTAGCTGTCAAATTTTAGTTCTTTTTCGACGAAGCAATTGTCTTCGAGTAGACCATTCTAAATAATTTTTAGCTTAGTAGGTAAGGGCCGATTTTTCAATGCTTGGATAAAACTTATCCGTCCAATAAAGTATTACACGATAATATTAAAATGTCTCGTAAACTGTCAAATACGGGCAATTAGAATACGTTTTTAAAATGGTAGTTTTATACATTATTCGACGAATATGTTTTATCCAAGCATTGAAAAATCGGCCCTTAATCTATTTAGATTTTAAGAAGTGAATTAAAATTTCAAATAGATACTGTTCTTATATTAGAATTCATAAAATATATGCAAATATAGGGAATAGGTAATTAGTGATATTTTCCATACTGTTAAAACTTTCCTATTTAATACATACAAAAACATAATTTTCCGCGTGACCTCTCACTAAGTATAATGATGATAAAATTATAATTAATTTGCCATTCACCATACATTAAGAAAAAAAATAAGAATAATTACTGATTGTGGCCAGGCCGGAAAATAACTGAAAATTACATAAGGAAACAGTAGGAATTAGTACAAAACTAATATAATTAACTTTTTAATATAACAAAACTTATCTGCGAACACTTAAAAACTATAAAACTTACATGCAATCGAAGTGAGAAACCTCCGCCTTTTTTAAATCGGCTAAAAATATACAAAACTAGCGGTCCGCCCCGGCTTCGCCCGTGGTACATTTTTACGTTTTCTCTCCATAAGAACCATCCTCGTACTTCAAGAAATGTAATAAAAAAAGAATTAACGAAATCGGTTCTGTTGTTCTCGAGTTATGCGCTTACCAACACATTTTGCGATTCATTTTTATATTATAGACAAAATATAGAGCTTTAAACAAATTTTTATTCCACTTATTCTCTCAAAACAAATAAAAACTAAACACATACAATTCTCACAATTATTATTCACATTATATATTTTTTTTTGTTTCATACGCATTGGCAACCTATTATCGTTAGTAGATAAATAGCTGTACCCTACTCCCTACTTACCTTATAAAACTATGTACCCTATAACTAAATACCCAATAGATATTTATTGCAATACACAGTCACTTTCTCAGGGTACATTACATAAAATGTTGTGTAAGCATGTCGAAATTATGAGCCAAGGTTAACGCCTTGTTGGTTATGTTGTCCTGGTACTTTTGGTACAGTATAGTATTACAAATATATTAAACTAGCTTACCGCCCGCGATTTCGCCCGCTTTGACTAAAACCTAATAAATTATATACTAAAACCTTCCTCTTGAATTACTTTATCTATTAAAAAAAACCGCATCAAAATCCGTTGCGTAGTTTAGAAGATTTAAGCATACAAAGGGACATAGGGACAGAGAAAGCGACTTTGTTACTATGTAGTGATAAAGAGTAAAATTATTATTTATACTAAGCTTAAATACATAAATAAAAAATACTACATCTTTTAATAATAAACAATGAATGCAAAACATTCAAAATTTACCTACAAATATTTTATCTACGCAAACTTCTGTAAGACTAGCTTTTGCATCGTGATAGTACATAGTCAATAGTCATATTTAATTATGATATTCGATATAAGATACAACATTATTACGCTCGCTCTATCTTCCAAATTTCATAGTAAACTTAAGCCCTTTTTACATATTATAACAGAGTATTAAATTAACATTGCTCAAACTTCCTTGAAAAATGCAATATGACTTCACAAACATACCGTTATTGACCCGTTGCTTCGTGCAACGGTTTTTTAGAACAATAACGTTACTGTCAAATTCTTATAAGCATAAGTTACGTATAAAGGTTCTTAAAATTATTACTTTGTGCTTCGATAAAGCTGTTTTTATTCCTTGAATTTCATGACGTACCTAACTCCTGACCTGTATGTATGTAATCGACTCCTTTGGACTCGATTTTGACTTAAAACGGACGAATTTAATTCATACTTTGTACACTTATCAAGGATCGGTGATATAAATAAATAAATAAATAAATAAATAAATATTATAGGACATTATTACACAAATCGACCTAGTCCCACAGTAAGCTCAATTAAGGCTTGTGTTGTGAGTACTAGGCGACGATAAATATAATATTTAATAAATACATATATAGATAATAACACCCAGACCCAAAAACAAATAAATGAGTTCATCACACAAATATTTGCCCTAACCGGGGATCGAACCCGGGACCGTCGGCTCAGTAGGCTTTACCACTGCGCCAACCGCGTCGTCAATATGACAATAATTTTGAAATACAAAGTTTACGCTTTTTTTAAAGACAGTTTAAAATTTATTTTTAAATTTTATAGACTTGTAGATGAGAGAATAGGTCATACATTATTTTAATGTATTATTGCAAAACATCTTCTTTTGTTACGATAGTCATCTTTTTTAATAATAAACAATTCAACAATTCAAAACTATTATTTACTAGCTGTGCTCCGCGGTTATACCCGCAGTGCTCCGCTCCTGTTGGTCTTAGCGAGATGATATTATAAGCCTTTCTTGATAAATGGGCTATCTAACACCGAAAGAATTTTTCAAATCGGACCAGTAGTTCCTGAGATTAGCGCGTTCAAACAAACAAACTCTTCAGCTTTATAATACATATTTAATAACAAAAAAAATATTAATTTGATATTATAAACAGACACTCAAAATTAATTAGATTTTTATACATTTCCTAAATAAATAAACACCTTACATAACAGAGCAGGTACCAGGATATCATAACAACATAGGAGTTTCCGTAGAGAATGTAACAACCTTCATTGCATACTTTGAATATTAACAAAGACTAAGAATACTAATAAATATGTAGGAAATTCTTATACTTGTAGAAGAGAATGTATGGAAATACTGGTCCAATTTTGAAAATACTTTTGCTTTATGATAAGCTTCTTCAACGGAATACCTAATTTTGATTGTTAACGCGTGAATTTACAAGATTTTCGTAATAATCAATTTAATTTTTAAGTCATTATATAAAATATAACAGACAAAAACAGACAAACAAACAATTTCCACTTCCAAATAAGTTTAATATACTTATACTTTAAAGTTAAAAATGTTTGTTACTCTTTCGTACAAAAGGGCTTATCAAATCTGAATAAAACTCGCTACAGAGATAGATTACCGTCTGGATAAGCATATACTCAAACTCAAACATTTATTTATTCAATTAGACTTCTTCGCACGCACTTTTGAATCGTCATTAGTCATTACATATTTTTAACATTTACCAGCGATTCGGAAAGCAGTATCTATGGAGAAGAACCGGCAAGAAACTCCATATTTGCTGTTTTAAAATCATGTCAATACAATTTAATTTAACATAATATGTAACTACACAATATATATCATAACTAGATTTCCGCCCGCGGCTTGGCCCGCGTTTTCAAAGGAAAACCCGCATAGTTCCCGTTCCCGTTGGATTTCCGGGATAAAACCTATTCTATGTGTTAATCCAAGTTATCCTATATATGTGTGCTAAATTTTATTGTAATCGGTTCAGTAGAATTTGCGTGAAAGAGTAACAAACACACACACACACATATCCTCACAAACTTTCGCATTTATAATATTAGTAGGATGTTAAGGAACTGATATAGGCTGCTTTTGAACTAAATACCACGCAAGTGAAGCCTGATCCTAATTGTGTTAAAAATTAAATGAACCAATATTTTTTTTACAATTTCGTCATATAAAATACCAATCATCCGTAATGATTTACAAATATATTGCAAAAACACTGCAATGTTGTTCATCTCAAGTACAAAAAACTGCGGTTTTGACATTTTCTGCTGTGATCCAATGATGATGGTTTCAACAAAGATTCGTTAACGGTGCATTTACATCAAACAAACTAAAGAGCTAGAGCAAGAGCATTCTTTCGTGATCTTTTAGTGTACACGAAAACTCGTATTCAGTGTTGTTCAGTATTAGAACATAGCATAGAATGTTTTTGAACGATCTAAGAACATCGAAAGAATGTTCTACGCCGGTTTACATTATTTGACTTAGGGTCGATTTTTCAATCCTTGGTTAAAATTTATCCGTCCAATAAAGTATTACACGAACATTTTAAAATGTCACCTGTAAATTGTCATATACGAACAATTAGAATACATTTTTGAAATGGTAGTTTAATAAGTTATTCGATGAATAAGTTTTAACCAAGGATTGAAAAATCAGCCCTTATTGGGGTAAGAATGAGCATTCGCTCGTTTGATGTAAATGCACCGTCAGGGAAAGCATTTTGTTGTATATCTATACTAATATTATAAAGCTGTAGAATTTGTTTGTTTGAACACGCTAAGCTCAGGAACCACGGGTCTGATTTGAAAAATTATTTCACTGCAGTTAGATAGTCCTTTTATCGAGTAAGTTAATAAATAAAATGCATTTGCTTATGCGACCTTCAAAAATATTACAAAGATGTTTTCTTAGTATAAACGGATAAACCCACACATTTTTCTTATTATCCTCAAAAACATATTATCAAACACTTAAAAATGACATAAGTCATATTATTACAAAATCGCTAACAACCCGAACCATACTTACTGCAAAATTCAACGACGCTTACTCAATATTTTAGTCTGTGCCAAATTTCATCAAAATCGGTCCAGTAGTTTATGAGCCTATTCATTACAATCAAACAAAGTTTTCCTGTTTATAATATTAGTGTAGACAAACAATAATTTTCGAAAAAATACTTATTAGTTCAAAAATTTCTGACCCATCCCAATCCATCCGCCCGCACCGACGCTTAACCTCAGCAAATAACTTAATGAAACAGACATTTACGAAAACACTACTTTCACTATATTACGCAAAAGTAAAGCGGCGCGTGCGCAAGCCGAATGCTAAGTTACAGATATATTTCTATTACCTACTAACTTATTATTCCAAGCTAGTTAGTGAACGCGACGTTACCTGCATTTGACACTAGGTTTTAGATAATATCGAAACTAATATTATAAAGCTGAAGAGTTTGTTTGAACGCGCTTATCTCAGGAAATACGGGTCCGATTTGAAAAATTCTTTCAGTGTTAGATAGCCCATTTATCGAGGAATCTAGGAAGGAGGATCGGCGTGAGTGCCGAGCACGCGTGTCAGAAGTGAAACTGCCAAGATTCAAAGATACCAAAATCGTTGCCTTACTCCATGACGCGACCTTGAAATTTTACTCTCAACGCGCATAAAGAAGCTTCAATTCAAAAAAAGTAAAAAAAATCGTCCTTCCATCAAAGAACAGCATTGAAATTCGATTAAGTGAAAATCTCTAAAATTGCTTACTTAACTTAACAATTCCTCAAGGTGCTTAAGTAATACTTAGCTATATATCCGTCCATTGTCTTAATACTTAGATATTATCACATTGAATGATAGATTTTTAGGGTTCCGCAAAGGATAAAACGGGACCCTATTATCACAAATTATAATCTATACTACATATATATTACTTCATATTACTAAACTAGCTTACCGCCTGCGGCTTCGCCCGCTTTGTCTTAAACCTAATAAATTATATACTAAAACATTCCTCTTGAATCACTCTATCTATTAAAAGATGAAAGCAGACCAAGGGACCGAGAAAGCGACTTTGTTTTATACTATGTAGTGATAGTTACTACTTAACTGACTTTGCTGTTTGTGCTCGTCTGTCACCAAGCCGTATCTCATGAACCGTGATAGTAAGCCAGTTGAAAATGTCAGAATATATTTGTTATTTCAGCTATAGCAACAAATAACAAAAAATCGAGGTTAAGCAACGTTTGAACCCAAATTTTTGGAATTGCTCCTTAGTTTATTCATACGGAACTCTGTCTCGCGAGCCCGACTCGCACTTGGCCAATTTTTTAGTGTATTATTATGAACAATACTGCATAAGAAACGTTATTGTAGTGTAGTTCGATTATTCTAATAAATGGCAATCAATTTCTATGGCGTTTTAGTTTGAAAGGTTATAATAAAAGAGAATATTATACTCTATCTATATTATGTATAAAAAAAATGAAACCCGTTTCACGTTGTCACGGCATCACATGCGAAAGGCTGAACCGATTTCGATAATTATTTTTTTATTATATTCCTTGAAGAACGAGTATGGTTCTTATGTAGAGAAAACGTATTTACGTTTAAACGTATTTTACATATTTATGTACCACGGGCGAAGCCGGGGCGGACCGCTAGTATTCAATAATAATGTAGCTTTCCATTGAAGAAGTGAATTCCGTATACAGCATAATTGATACAAACTGACAAATCCTTTACTCTTTATTATATTACCTAAAACTAGCTGTCCCGGCAAACGTTGTTCTGCCTTACTCATATCAGTTAGGGGTATGAAAAATAGATATTGGTAGATTCTCAGACCTACCCGATATGCACAGAAAATTTCATGAGAATCGGTCCAGCCGTTTTGGAGGAGTATGGTAACTAACATTGTGACACGGGAATTTTATATATTAGAATTTGTATAAAATTACTAATTATATGTTTCAGTAAAGATATTTCCATATGTTTATTATGATATATATGTATATTTTTTACGGGGAAAAAGTTGATTTAAAAATAAAATAAATAAAAACACCTTAAATGAAATTTATTAAATAATACAAGTCTTATGTAACAAATCCTTTAATATCAAATTACGTTTCTAACTACGCCAATTACAGACATAAATAGCATTTAGTAGGTTATTAATATTGCTCGATAATTATTACGAAGAATTTGTGAAATTCACTGAATTCTACAATAATAAGAAATGCATTATACTGACACAATTAAACTTTACACAGATATTTATTCAATAAACTTATTTTACAAGCGTGTTTAAATTTTAAAGTTGTAAATTAAATACAACATACAGTTGTATTTAATGTATATGTATTCGTCTATTTTTAATTGTTTCCACATTATAGAACAAATGTTATTAATACCTATTATGGTAGACTAGCTGCTCCGCGCGGTTTCACCCCTGTTGCTCCACTCCTGTAGGTCGTAGCATGATGATATGATGATATATAGCCTATAGCCTTCCTCGATAAATTGGCTATCTAACCACATCTAACAATGAAATCATTTTTCAAATCGGATCCGTGGTTCCTGAGATTAACGCGTTTAAGCATACAAACACACTCAACAGCTTTATAATACCTATTTGTACATATAGATATTATGTTTCGATAAAAATTGAGAAATTATATGATAAATTGAAACACTGAGTTAGTTGTGAGTGACCTAGTTGTCTGACTAATAAATTTGATCAATAAGTTAGATTACTGAGTGGCCTAAAGCAACTCAAGAAAATAATATGAAAGTTAGGTATAGCGGTCCGCCCCGGCTTCGCCCGTGGTGCATATTTCGCAATAAAAGGTAGCTTAAGTTCTTTCTCAAGGTCTAAAGATTATCTGTGCCAAATTTCATCAAAATCGGTGCAGTAGTGCGTGAAAACCATACATACATACATACAAACCTTTCCTCTTTATATTATTAGTATAGATATTAAAATGTCAATGTTTGCTAGGATGAAAGAGCAAGTATGGAGTTTCTTGCCGGTTCTCCTCCATAGATACTGCTTTCCGAATCGGTGGTAAATGAAGACTGTGACGATTCAAAAGTGCTTCTAGAAGAAGTAATTGAACAAATAAATGTTTGACTTTGATGGATATTTGTGAACCTATCACGCAAAAACAGCTGATCGAATCTGTATGAAATTTTGTACAAAGATAGATTGTAGTCTGAATTAGGTTATTGGCTTTTTATACATTTTCCTATTTTTAAAAGAAATAGCTATACTGAACCCCAATCTATTGTAACATTGTATGAATTCAAATAAAGATTTTATGACATTTATTTATTTACTAGCTTCCGCCCGCGACTCCGTCCGCGCGGATGTCGGTCTTCGCGTGGATGGTTTATTTCTTCATTTTGAGTAACTCTGACAATGATATCTTATAAATATCTATTGGACCCAAATACGGCTAGGCCTATAATAATACGCAACGTGTGTTCGCGGTTCTACAGAACAACGTCTATGGATAAAACTGAAAAATTAAGATTAATTTTTTTCTACGTTTTTTTTCCAGGATAAAAAGTATCCTATTTTACGCCCAGGATAATAAGGTTTAATTTTACCAAGTTTCATCGAAATCGAACCGTTAGTTTTCACGTGATGTCTTCACATACAGACAGACAGACAGACAGACAGACAGACAAAATTTTTTTTAATCGCATATTTGGGTTTGGTATCGATCCAGTGTCACCCCCTGCTATTTATTTTTTCAATATTTTCAATGTACAGAATTGACCCTTCTACAGATTTATTATATGTATATGTATAGATATTAAAATGTCAATGTTTGCTAGGATGAAAGAGCAAGTATGGAGTTTCTTGCCGGTTCTCCTCCATAGATACTGCTTTCCGAATCGGTGGTAAATGAAGACTGTGACGATTCAAAAGTGCTTCTAGAAGAAGTCTAATTGAATAAATAAATGTTTGACTTTGATGGATATTTGTGAACCTATCACGCAAAAACAGCTGATCGAATCTGTATGAAATTTTGTACAAAGACAGATTGTAGTCTGAATTAGCTTATTGGCTTTTTATACATTTTCCTATTTTTAAAAGAAATAGCTATACTACAATTTACGAGTATTTAATCATTAGTTAAAACTTTCATCCGCTATTTCAACACCACAGCGATACCTACATATTTTAAAGATGTAACCTATGTTTGACCCAGTCTATAATTATTTTCATTTCAAATTTCATCAAAATCGGCGCTGTCGTTCAGTCGTGAAAGAATAGCAGACAAACAGACAATCTTTCGCATTTAATATAAATATAGATAATATTTTAAAATAACCTACTTTTGATGCACTGATTTCCTTCCGTGATACATAGACAATTCCTCATATTTCGTAATTCAAACTCAAACTCAATTATACGTGTTTTTCTAACGACCTTGAAAAAGTATGTTTTACGTAATATAGTAGTAATTATTTAGTGAAAGCGGTTATACACCGCTGCCCGTGTTAGTGACAATACTGTTTTAAGAGGGCTTATTCAATTTAACGCAAGTCAAAATCTCCGCGATCTATTACGATAGATCGCGGCTTGCGCTATCCTTTTACTATGAACAGCATAGGTCCACAGGAGAGCGCCGAGCAACATGTCCTCTCTCTGGGAAGGCTCGCTGCCGACTGATTTTAATCGGGTCGCGCGCAGTGTTTTATAGTACTTTAAAAAAAATTGTAGAAAAATAATAGAGGTACCTTAGTTGATTTTTTAAATTTTATCTTATAAGTAATACGTTCTTTTATTGCAATATGTATAAATTATATTCAACTAAGTCAAATATCTTGGTGAAAATAATCATTTTGTCGACTATAATTTCTAAAAAAATTCACATTGTTCGGATTTTAATTTCGTAAGTTAGGAGTCCAAATTAAAAAAATCTTTTAACTAACTATTTAAATAAGGATTTTTGCAGTTAGTTAAAAAAAATGTGTGTTAGATCTGTCAGCAATTTCAGATATTTTTAGCTTCGAAATTGACACTAAAAGTGAAATCAAGTAATCATCGGCTCAGTTATCTTGATGGTATTCACAAATACTGTATTAATTGAAAAAAACTCTTAACTAACTATATAGACAATAAAATTCCCTAAAATTATTAGTAATTCATATGTTTGTAAGATAAGTGGTTGATGGACAATCTGGTTTGAAAAATCACATATTTGAGCCAAACAGCGCACGGACCGCGTACACGGCCTTAAGGCGACTACACCACCGAAACTAGCGCCCCCCAACATTTTATTTTTTTACTCCTAAACCAGATCAAATTTAAAAAATCTAGCTCGGTACTTTGCTAGTATATTACTTGTAGTATTTTTGGTATTACTTTTCATTATTTTGCATTCGGTAAATTAGGAGAACTTTTGATTACCGCCAAAAGTGGCCACTTTTGGCGGTAATCAAAAGTTCTCTAGAATAATGAACAGTTAGAATAGTGAAAAGTAATACCAAAAATACTACAAGTAATATACTAGCAAAGTACCGAGCTAGATTTTTCAAATTTGATCTGGTTAAGGAGTAAAAAAATAAAATGTTCGGTGGCGCTAGTTTCGGTGGTGTAGGCCTCTTAATATGATTTGTATTTAACCGTCTTTAAAAAAGGAGGTTCCTAATTTTATTACATACTAGCTGCGCCCTCTGGTTTCACCCGCGAATACCTGTGGGAATATCGGTATAAAAATAGTTACTTACTCCTTATAACAACATGGGATGGGACTTTTACTGACAGCTATCTGTCAGTAAAAGTCCCATCAAAATCATACCGAAGTAAATAACGTTCAAACAAACAAACTTTTCGGCTTTATAATATTAGTACTTACAGATTAAACCCATATTGATAAGCAAAAAAGGTTGCCAAGTGTCTCGTACTTTTGAAATTATATTTGACACAAAGCTATCATTGACATCATTTATTTTTCAAACATTTTACTACTTTTTATAAATAAATAGCTTTCCACCCGCGGCAACGCCCGCGCCCGCGCAATCAAAGAAAAACCCGCTTAGTTCCCGTTCCCGTGATAAAATTTCCGGGTCATTTCCGGGATAAAACCTATCGTATGTCCTTTCTTGGGTATCAAAATATCTCTATACCAAATTTCATGCAAATTGGTTCAGTAGTTAAGGCGTGATTGAGTAACAGACAGACAGACAGAGTTACTTTCGCATTTATAATATTAGTATGGATTGTTACATTGTAGAGTTTCATGCTACAGACTATAAAAATGATATTAACCTAATTCGGATCTATATCACACTTTTTGTCTAGGTTTGTCTGTATGTTCGTCCAAGCTTGAACCATGCGTTATATATTTCCTGCTTCCTTCCTTGATCATATTTCCTTTATTAATTCAAACTATATTGTCTAATTAGTGTCACGCAATGTTTAGTAAAAACATGTTTCCGATTTTGTTTAAGTTGAAAATGGCTGTATTAGATTTGATAAACTGATAATTTTACAATGGGTTTCTTCAAAACAATTTTTCATTGACAATCAGAAATAGACAAGACTCAATTTCATTTTTATTCAATAAGGTATACTTGCATTTCAAAATTATATGATACTAGCAGTCCACCCCGGCTTCGCCCATGGTACATATTTACGTTTTCTCTACATAAGCACCATCCTCGTACTTCAAGGAATACAATAAAAAAATAACTATCGAAATCGGTTCAGCCGTTCACACGTGATGCCGTGACAACACGAAACGGGTTTCATTAATATACAGGGTGTCCCACTGTTGGTATACTAAGCTCAAAGGAGGTTATAGTTTTGCATACGCTGTATATGAATAGATGAATTCTTAAAACTATATGTGTACACCCATAACAAGCAACCCGCCCAGCTTTGCCACCAGCACGTTAGCTATCGTTTAAGATTATGTTTTCATACACAAAATGCTCACATTAGAGAAGCGGTATATGCCGGCTGCGCTAAGCTAGAGAAGAAAACATGGATTTTCAGGAAAAATTAAGCAAAATATTTTTGACGTAATTTTGTTGTTTAAGAATTTTTTACGTGATCAGCGTATGCAAAACTACAAGTCCCTTCGCGCTTAGTATACCAATAGTGGGACACCCTGTATATAGATTATCCAAATCACCTAACTTTTCGTTTCTAATATATTCGTCTACATACAAATGCTTCGATAAAATTCATAGAATTGATCAAATAAAAAGCTTGTCTACCAAATCATGTATTTCATACAGTATTGTTAAAGGTCATTTACACGCTGACTAAGCAGAATTTCGGAAAAAACCTGTCATTGATGTAGATATACATAGTATTATAATACGGTCAAACGGCAAACAGCCTGGCAAGCCCGGTAAGTGGCCTGGCAACCAGCTCGTGCGCTCGCAAACAACCAAACATGAGCGCATGCACAAACAACCCCGTCCGATTAGGGCCCTTCTGGCCTCCTACACTCAAGCGACAGCCCAAGCCGAGGTTCGAGATCCCCATCAAGGGGGGACGCCCTTGTGCATGTCGCTACCAGGGTGAACCTTCAGTTCACCCCCGCGTCCGCGTTAAAATGTAGAAGCCCTTCTGGCTAACATTGAGAGACACCTTACAAAAAAAAAAAAAGCACAAACAATATGTTGAGGTGCTTGTGCCCGTGCTTGTGCTCGTTGTATGTCACTTTGAACGCAAGCGTCTGAACCCACCATTAAACTTCAATAAAGAAGAGAGAAAGAAGAAATCCTGTTAAAAATAATCATCCATAATTAGGTCATCCATTGCATCGGACATTTTATTAGGATATATTTTAACATTATTTAGCAGTGCTATTAATCCATACTAATATTATAAATGCGAAAGTAACTCTGTCTGTCTGTCTGTCTGTTACTCAATCACGCCTAAACTACTGAACCAATAAGCATGAAATTTGGTATGGGGATATTTTGATACCCGAGAAAGGACATAGGCTACTTTTTATTGCGAAATATGTACCACGGGCGAAGCCGGGCCGGACCGCTAGTATGACATAATTTTTATGCATAATACTTATGTATTATGATATTAATATGTTCTAACAATATGGATATATACAATATTGATACAATTTCATCACTTAGTATATTATGTAAACTTAAAAATTTTACGTTAGTAGTATTTTTTTTTTAATTGTGTGGTCCGTAAAATTATAGACGTAAAAGTTTGTAAGAATGTTTGTTACTCTTTCATTAGGAACCTACTAAACAGATTTAGACGATATTTGGCTTGATTTTGTAGTTTTATATATTTCCCCGTTCCCGTTCCCGTGGGATTTCCGGGATAAAACCTATCCTATGTATTAATCCAAGCTACCCTCTATATGTGTGCTTAATTTCATTGTAATCGGTTCAGTAGTATTTGCATGAAAGAGTAACAAACACACACATCCTCACAGACGTTCGCATTTATAATATTAATAGGATGTGTAGGATAACCACAAGTTTTTATTACTTACTTTCATCCCTATTGCGTGGTGTGTCAATAAAGATGTTGATCAAGCATTCAATAATATTATAGCCAGCGTCTCGTTTATGTAAATTCGAATGGTTTCTCAACTGCGCTATGTATTGTGAGGCACGCAACCGCTAGGGTGGTCGCGGGTTCTGATCTTGCGGGACTGTACAACTTTCGTTGTTTGATGTTGATGATGCATTGAGTTTTATTTGGTAAGTCGTTAACGAAAAATTAAAAAAAAAATTATGTGCATTAAAATATAATTATTAAATTGATAGTTTTGTATCACATGTTTGTCACATGTGTTTTTAAATCAGGTTGTGATTTTCACGGATAAATTAAATCTATTATTAATTATATTAAAATACAAATGTTAATAAACACCGTGCAATAAATAAAAAATAACGATAACAACAAAGTAAATATTCTTGTTTAGTTGTTTTGTGTATGTTTACTTACGCATATACTAATCTAGCTGCGCTTTGCACTTTCACCCGCATTGCTCCGCTCCTGTTGGTCTGAGCGTAATGATATATAGCCTTTAGCCTTCCTCGATAAATGGGCTATCTAACACCGAAAGAATTTTGCACATCGGAACAGAAACTCTTGAGATTAGCGCGTTCAAACAAAAAAAAAAACAAACAAACTCTTCAGTTTTATAATATTAGTATAGATTGGGTAATTCAAATTCTAAATTATTTATTTGCATAGAAGATGGTGCAACAATATTTTACTGATTTATCAATTTGATATGTTTCCTTCCTTTCCCAAATTAATGACATAAATGACATTCACAGTTCATTAAAAAACTAGTTTTAATTTAAACCAATATTTATAATACTGTAAAATTAAACTAAACATTTTTCGGTTGCAAAATACTCATTACCTGTGAACGTTATTACGATATCTCATTAAATAAATTTATAACACTAATAATAATTAATTAAAAACTACATTTTTAGCATATCTTGCAACTGTGCTTTTTATTACACTTTATAATTAAACTAGAGGTCCGCCCCGGCTTCGCCCGTGGTACATATTTCGCAATAAAAGGTAGCCTATGTCCTTTCTCGGGTATCAAAATATGGAGATATTTTTTTACCAAATTTCATGCAAATTGGTTCAGTAGTTTAGGCGTGATGGAGTAACAGACAGACAGACAGAGTTACTTAAGTATGGATTTAAAATAGTTGTTTTTAATTGTTTAAAGTATTTTCTCATGATACTTTGACAGGTCAAGTTAGTATGTTTACGTAAAGGTTTTTGAAGTGAAACTTATTTCAAGGTCTCATAAATTAGACCTAATTCGAATTAAAATTTCATGGCAATACCGTCACGTCATAGAGTAAGGCGACGACGATTTTGGTTTCTCTGAATCTTGCCAAAGAAGTTTCATTTCTCATACGCTATTTTTTATAGATACTATATTTGACTTACTCTTGGTTTGTGATAATCTATTTCTTTTCTACTAAACATAGACTAAATTGTTTGGATAAATTGTAAAAAAATTCCATTATATATATAATTCGTCAATTACAGTCCTTCAAATTACCAAAATCAACCTCTTAAAATAACATTAAATGATTACGCAAGACATTCATTGCTACGCAAAACTAATGTTTCCCGTGTAATAAACAAAATATTTATTTATTTATTTATTTAATTATTTATTGCACACACAAAAGAAATAGAGACACATAAAGTACAGATAAGATTAAAATAATGTGTACAAACGGTGGCCTTATCGCTAGATAGCGATCTCTTCCAGGCCACCGTAAGTAATAATATGTAACGAGAGACATTAAAAGGATGGAAAGGATACATTAAAATATGTATGTTTGCCAATTTAAATATCCCATAAGAACAGCCATTCTAATTTCTAATTACACAATTGAGAAAATTTTAAGAAAAGTCTGCCTAAAAAATTTGCCTATAAAGCAAATTAACGTAGTTAATAAGTATTAAAAGTAAAAGAAAAGGATTTAACTTGTACACACATACTGCACTGCACTTAATATTAAAGTTTAACTTATAATATTAACACGTAGGTATTTTTCAGATATTCTTATTTAAAATACAAACGTATAGAATTGATAGACTCTCTACATTAAAATTATGGCCTAAAACAATTTAATTTTAGCACTATGCTATAAAAAGCAAATTAAATTTCAAGTACACAACTGCAATACTATTGATAGTGTTGTTGACACGATACAACAACACTATCAAACCTTCCACAAAACACACATATTTTCACCAAACCAAACGACCTTCAAGAAAAACAATATCCCATATTATCACAATTGATTGTCACCCTACACCCCCTCTCCAGTCCGCCACTCTACAGCAAGTTTGTTCACCAGTTCACTATTTGAAAGTGCTTTAGTGTGGTAGTGTGTGGATTTTAATCGCTTCAGGTATATTAATATGTGCAAAACATTATTATAATACATACGCAATAGTAAGAAGTTTAAATTCAAATTCCAATTCATTTATTACTTGCTTGAACACCTACATTAGTTGTTATCAAATTTATAGCTAAAATACCTATATTCAAAAACATATTATTAATTGAATGTGTGCAAGAATAGGGTCTTGGAGTTTTAAAATCAAACCATTTATAGGTTCAAAATGTATATTATATTGATAGTTAATCGTCCAAAATATTTGGTTTAAAATTTAAACAATGACAATAACAAATCATGATTTTCAAGCTGTATTACATGACTTTTTGGTAATTCGACACAAATAAATCAATGTTCAATACTTAAAAAGCTGTGTTTTAAATTGACATTGACTAACTTTAAAGTGATTTTTTGTATGTTTTAAAGTTATTTTTATATTTATATGCTATTTGTAATACGATTTCACTTAAACACGAACACGTATTAGTAGGTATAATTAAAAAATAACAATCTTTAAATATAGTTCAAGGTTATTTAATTTATGGATAAAAATACATAATATTCACTAGTGTTAGATTTTACGCGAGTGTTATACATTTAGAAATTAAAGACGTTTTAACGGATTATTCATTTTATTTCCCAACGTTTCGAACACTTTACAGCGAGCGTGGTCATCCTCGTGACCAATACATATTTAAAAACAAAAATGATTAATAAAATGAGCAAATACTTAATAAAATAAAAAGTCGATACGTTTAATGTTTTATATATAAACCAGTGTAACAAGAAAGACAGACTAACATATTTATATAATAATATGTTTAATGTATAAATTACATAATAATATGTGTAACCTACATTTCTTGTTTTATAATAAAATCGAGTTTGAAGATGCTTTAAAACATTACAATACTAGATTTCCGCCCGCGGCTTCGCCCGCGTTTGCAAAAGAAAACCCGCATAGTTCCCGTTCCCGAGGGATTTCCGGGATAAAAACTATCCTATGTGTTAATCCAAGTTACCCTCTATATGTGTGCTAAATTTCATTCAAATCGGTTCAGTAGTTTTTACGTGAAAGAGTAACAAACATCCATACATCCATACAAACTTTCGCCTTTATAATATATAAGTTAGATGTTAGATATCCCATGAAATCTCTCTCAATGTATATAGTTTTAATAAATGAAGGAGGCAATGAGATATTTAATAAATAAAATGTATTTTTAATAAAGATATACTTATAAACAATGTCAAATCCTCTGCTATGTATTTAATTTATGTGATAATTATTATGAATAAATAAATAAAAATACGTGTGGCACTCGAGGACTGCCGCGGTAAAGCTATTGCATATCATCGCATCGCTGTGCCGGTTGGAGTGGGGGGTGTTAGGTTTTTTCGTTACGGAATTTTTACATTCAGTCGCCACGCTCAAGGCCCACGATAGAAGCTATGCAATAGCTTAATAAAATAAATTGTAATGTTTCATCAAAATCCGTCCAGTACTTTTTGAGCCAAGTCGTTACAAACATACTTACAAATCTTCATAATATTAGTATAGATGACACCTAACATTTACAAATAAAATACCAAAGTTTATATTTGTATATTTCCATCCGCCATTTTTGTTATATCATAACTACGGCATATATTTATTATATATTAAATCAGTCGACTGGTCTCTGAGAATATATTAAACGGTTGTAAACATATAGATTTGATAACTTTTATTGCTTTTTGATAGCGCGTGACTTCGTCTGTGTTAAATAATGTTTTGTATAGAGTTTTTTCAAGAAGGAATTATAAAAATAGATATTTTTTGTGGTGGAAACTATAACTTCAATCTAAACTAATATAATAAAGCTGAAGCTGTTTGTTTGTTTGTTTGAACGCGCTAATCTCAGGAACCAGGACCGATTTGAAAAATTCTTTCGGTGTTAGATAGCCCATTTATCGAGGAAGGCTAGGCTATATATATGATCTCGCTAAGACCAACAGGAGCGGAGCAATACGGGTTAAACCGCGGAGCAAAGCTAGTTAAAAATATAATGCTTAGGTATATTGTCATCTCCATTATTGAAGAAATCTTTTTCTGCTTTTATGATAATAAAAACAAAAGGGTACGAAATAGATCACATGTCAAGGTCACAATTATTTAGCTTTTTATACCAAAACATTCACTTTCAGTCAAATTTACTTTATTCACCACAAATAACAAAATTATGGTTGAAATGAAAATGAATACCAAAAATGTTATTGAAGTGAAAATTCTTTACGCGCGTTGAGAGTAAAATTTCAAGTTCGCGTCATGGCAATACCGTCACGTCATGGAGTTAGCGACGATTGCGGTATCTTCGAATCTTGAAAAAGAAGTTTAACTTCTGACATGTGTGCTCGGCACACACACACTTTTTTTTTGTTTTATTTTGCGGTGTTCGAATAAGCTTTTTTTAATAAATTAAAATTTGTATAGATTTGAAGTAGGACATAAAAATCCATACTAATATTATAATTAATGCGAAAGTAACTCTGTCTGTCTGTCTGTTACTCAATCACGGCTAAACTACTGAACCAATTTGCATGAAATTTGGTATAGAGATATTTTGATACCCGAGAAAGGACATAGGCTTCTTTTTACCCCGGGAAATAGGATGGGTTTTATCCCGGAAATCCCACGGGAACGGGAACTATGCGAGTTTTTCTTTGACTGCGCGGGCGAAGCTGCGGGTGGAAAACTAGTCTTATATATTTTGAAATAATAATATTTATGTAAAAAAGAGCGTCTGTGCCGAGCACACGTTTCAAAAGTGAAACTTTTTCAAGATTTAAAGATACAAAAATCGTCGCCCTCTCCATGACGTGACGATATTGCCTGCGACCTTGAAATTTTACTCTCAACGCGCCTGAAGAACACATCAAAAATCGATCAATAAGACATTTTAAATGCATTTGCCCCATAGGAACCTAATTAAAAGGCAAATCGGAAAAACCGGTTTTTGGACTTATTGCTTATTATGTAACCGGTTATTACATGAAGATATTTTGATTGCATATCATATTTTGAAGTATTAGTAGTCAGTTCATGTTGTTGTTTGAACGTCTTTAAGTTATTACTTTTAAGGTGATTATTTATTTAAATAATATCTATTACAAGTCTAATATTTAAAATAATTGTGGTAAAGTTAAATCGGTTGTTAATCACATATCTAAAATTGTTTACGTGTGGATAAAATTTTGTATAGAGATGAATCTTTAAAAATAAATAAAATATAGTCTGAATTACTTTTCATAATATCGTATTTTAACCGACTTGAAAAAAAGGAGGAGGTTCTCAATTCGGCCGGTATTTTTTATAATACATTATATATATAACTTAAACAATGATTTTTATGTGTTCCAAAATTATTCTGATTACAAGCCGGAATTCAAACGTATTATATAATCTAAAATAATAACGATTAAAAAAACAGGACACGCTTTTTAACACGGGAAGTACCAATTGCCACAGATTATCGCAAACAAAAATTACCATTAAAAAAGTTACATCCGTTACCTACGTAGTTATGAGAAAAAAAAATATTTTTTACAGTTTTTAAATGCACGTTGAGACACGTAACGACAGTGTTTCTCAAACTATAATAAAATTTCTCAAGGACTTTATTTATTTGTATTTAAAATTCGCGTTTTACGCAATAATAATATATTTTATTTTCTATTATTTTGATTATTATTTGTCTTAGTGTGTTTATAGATATGTGAAGTGACGTGAAAGTGGGAAATTGAACAAAGTGTTATTTTGTGTTGAACGAGCGGACAATTATTGGTAAGTTTTTAATTATTATGGCATTAAAAATTATAAATTAAATAAAATATATAATTAAGCGATCTTTGGTTTGAAGTTTTTTTTTTTTTATAAATCTTCTATAAAAAAGAGCGAGTGTGGCAAGCACACATGTCAGAAGTTAATCTTCTTTGGCAAGATCCACAGATACTAAATCGTCGCCTTACTCCATGACGTGACGATAATGCCATGACCTCGAAATTTTACTCACAACGCGCCTAAAGAAGTTTCACTTCAATAAATTTATGAACAACGAACATACATCCTCACCAGTTTTGAAGTTATATTAGTAGGATGGGTTTTGGGATAGTGGGATAGATAGTATGGGATTCGAATCTCAAACGGATCTAGAAGCGACTCTCTATTTAAATGATAATTTAAATGTAAAAGTTTAGTGATGTAACCGAAACGTTGAAATCGATTCGACGTAGTTGCATCGATTATTCGGTAGCCGTCCTATGGTTAATTTTTAATCAAGATATTTTTGAATTTTACTTTTCCTTTTTTAATGAGATTTTTGATAATTACCAATACTTTACTTTAATTTTTAAAAATCTGTGTGATGGTAACGTAATTACACTTAAATAAAATCTCTGTGACTGTAAAATTGTCACACATAAACTGCTGAACCAATTTTGATGAATTTTGCTAGTCAATTAAATCTTGGTGTAAATATAGGTTTCTTTTTTTTTTAATTGTAAAAATAAAACGTGAAAGAGCTAAAATAGAGGCAAAAAATTTCTTAAATTTTGTATAAGTACATACATATAATTCATATAATTTAATTTTAAATATTTAAATACAGTAGCAAACAAGTTATTATTAGACTAAAGCTGTTGTTATCAAATCACGAAAACAGTCACGCGCGTTGAATTCTATTGTATGGAAACATTTTCTCAAGTATTTTACGTGTATTCCCTTTGTTTTTAACAAGTGTTAATATTACTGTTTATATTATGTATTATCAAACATGAAAACAGACGAATATTCAATAATACAAAAAATTGTTAAAAATTAGTTCTACTGATAATTTTCAACAACATTAAAGACGGGCACATTAAATTAATCTATACTAATATTATAAAGCTGAAGAGTTTGTTTGAACGCGCTAATCTCAGGAACTACTGGTCTGATTTGAATAATTCGTTCAGTTTTGGATAGCTCATTTATTGAGAAAGGCTATAGGCTATATATCATCTCGCTAAGACCAATAGGAGCAGAGCAATGCGGGTGAAACCACGTGGAACAGCTAGTTTAGTCATATAAGTAAATATCATACTCAAAGTTTTATCTTTATAAAGAAAAACAGTTAGGTAACAATGTATTATTAGATATTTATATAAAAAAACATAGAATTAGGTTTTATATAATAATAGAAATAACATATTATGACTCACAAATTAAACACCTATATAATAAATTATGCAAATAAACAACCATTTCCACACTGAGACCATCAAATTACAATCAAAAGAAATAAATCTTGTTTATTTTGCTATAAATGTCAACATTTAAACCTTGTGTTGTGGAAAAGTTTGTCTATTTGTCAAGGCTAAGGTATGGAACAACTTGATCGATAGAGGAGAGTTATATAAAAGTAGTATGTAGTAAGAATACCTGTATTCTCTAAATGTATATAACTCTAGGGTGACTGACAGACTGACATAGTTATTTATCAACGCACAGCCCAAACCACTGAACGGATCGGGCTGAAATTTGGCATGCAGGAAACGTATGCATTCTTTAAGAGCGCTTATTCAATTTAACGCAAGTCAAAATCTCCGCGATCTATTACGATAGATCGCGGCTGGCGCTATCCTTTTACTATGAACAGCATAGGTCCACAGGAGAGCGCCGAGCAACATGTCCTCTCTCTGGGAAGGCTCGCTGCCGACTGATTTTAATCGGGTCGCGCGCAGTGTTTTATAGTACTTTAAAAAAAATTGTAGAAAAATAATAGAGGTACCTTAGTTGATTTTTTAAATTTTATCTTATAAGTAATACGTTCTTTTATTGCAATATGTATAAATTATATTCAACTAAGTCAAATATCTTGGTGAAAATAATCATTTTGTCGACTATAATTTCTAAAAAAATTCACATTGTTCGGATTTTAATTTCGTAAGTTAGGAGTCCAAATTAAAAAAATCTTTTAACTAACTATTTTAATAAGGATTTTTGCAGTTAGTTAAAAAAAATGTGTGTTAGATCTGTCAGCAATTTCAGATATTTTTAGCTTCGAAATTGACACTAAAAGTGAAATCAAGTAATCATCGGCTCAGTTATCTTGATGGTATTCACAAATACTGTATTAATTGAAAAAAACTCTTAACTAACTATATAGACAATAAAATTCCCTAAAATTATTAGTAATTCATATGTTTGTAAGAGAAGTGGTTGATGGACAATCTGGTTTGAAAAATCACATATTTGAGCCAAACAGCGCACGGACCGCGTACACGGCCTTAAGAAAGGATTTTGATCAATTTTACCCCCAAAGGGATAAAATAGGGGATGAAAGTTTATACCATTAATGAATTGATATTTTCCACGCAAGCGAAGCTGCGAGCAACAGCTAGTATATTTATATATGTAGAATATTAAAATACATATATAAGACCAGACATTAGACGGACAGACTTGCCTACTTATGCCTACTTATTTGTCAATTTATTATTAAATATATTTTAGCCAAACTGCATTTTAATCTTCACTTCTGCTTTGGGTTTGCGGATAAAGTAAAAAAATAAACAAATAAAAATGGCATATTATTTATTCAAGTAAATAATTTTCAAGTAATCTTTCTATACTAATATTATAAAGAGGAAAGGTTTGTAATTATGTATGTATACGTATGGTTTTCACGCATAAACTAATGGACCGATTTCAAAAATTCTTTCACCATTAGTAAGCTGCATCTTTATTCTTTACTGAACAACATAGGCTATTGAAATTGATATTTTTGGTTTTATAGCATTCAAATGCTTTATAAATATCAACATAGGCTATATTACATTTTCAAAAAAATTAGAGAACCTTCCCAAAAATGCAATAATGTAACCTAAGGTGAAAATAAATCTACTCCTTGAAGTACATGAATACAAACGTAAACAAGTAGGTATCACGGGCGAAGCCGGGGCGGACCGCTAGTAGTCTATAAAAGCAAAGTTTACGTAAATTCGTAACTCTATCAGTTCCTATTATATATTTGTTGACATTTTCCAAAATTTAAATTAAACCATTAACCTTGGCCCACAAAAGGCTATAAAATATATGTCAATATAACTGCCTACGCTAACTTAGGAACACTTAACATTGCATTATGTCATTTCTAAGTATATTCCAACTTATTATGTAACATAAGTTTAAAGTTGTAGAAGTCAAGACATTTTAAAAGTTTTGATAAAAATAATGGCATTTTGTAACACTTATGTAAACGATTTTTATCAATACATATACAATTTTATATGTCTGTTTGTAATTGCATAACTATAAAATCTTATTATATTCATAAAGATGTCAGTTTGTTCCGGCATATCTACGAAGCAGCTTGATTGCTTTAAAAAGTAAGTCACGGATGGAAAAGCCTGTACGCCTGTAAGCCTGCCTGTGTGGTTGGCCTTCACTTATTACAGTAATAAATTTCTTTGCATTCGTCCATCTTTCTTTCGTAATATATTTTGATAAATGATCCATACTAATATTATAAATGCGAAAGTATGTCTGTCTGTCTGTCTGTTACTCAATCACGCCTAAACTACTAAACCAATTTTCATGAAATTTGGTATGGAGATATTTTGATAACCGAGAAAGGACATAGGCTACTTTTTATCCCGGAAAAATGACGCAATCCCGGAAATCCCACGGGAACGGGCATAGTTCGGGTTTTTCTTTGACTGCGCGGGCGAAGCCGCGGGCGGAAACCTAGTATGACATAAAATGTAGGTATAAATTTGGTAGTGGATAAGTAGGCTACACGAAAACTAAATTTGGAACGTCCTAAGCCGACGTCTCAAATCTGAAATGAGAGATATGTATGTTTTTTTTTATTTTGTGTATGTTTGGTCTGAGAAGAAATCGCGGATTATTTTAATATGCCTAAATGAATAGGATGTCCTGTAAAAACAATTTATGCTATCTAATTTGTCTCACGGTAATATCACAGACTAAACACATTAAACCAGTAAGCCAATTACATAATAAAACATAACATTAAACTAATATTATATTACTTACGGAAACTATAATCGCAAAAATATGTTGATATTTAATCAAAAAGTCACGCATATATGTTACCTACTTTTGTGGTTGGCCTTCACTTAACGAGGTTATATAGGACATACAGACAAACCCGGATATCGTCTGTGTAGAATTTCAAGTTGCATACTATAGCTTTAACTCGATGATATTATAAGAAGAAAATACCAGACGATTTTAAAGACTTACCTGTACATATATTCCGGACGAGGTTAATAACCTGGCTAATCACAAAGCAATTTTATGATTTAAATGACTTGACAAATCAAAAATAGAAATTTAAAATTAATGGATATCATATCTGGACATAAATTAATAATATATATTTTTTTATATAAGTGTATCTATAGTGTGCTGTGGTATATAATATTGTATAATGTAGTTTATAATATACTAGCTTCCGCCCGCGACTCCGTCCGCGCGGATGTCGGTCTTCGCGTGGATGGTTTATTTCTCCATTTTGAGTAGGTACCTCTGACAATAAAATCTTATAAATATCTATTGGACCCAATTCCCAAATACGGCTAGGCCTATAATAATACGCAACGTGTGTTCGCGGTTCTACGGAACAACGTCTATGGATAAAACTGAAAAATTAAGATTAATTTTTTTCTACGTATTTTTCCAGGATAAAAAGTATCCTATTTTACGCCCAGGATAATAAGGTATAATTATACCAAGTTTCATCGAAATCGAACCATTAGTTTTCACGTGATGTCTTCACATACAGACAGACAGACAGACAGACAGACAGACAGACAGACAAAAATTTTTTTTATCACATATTTGGGTTTGGTATCGATCCAGTAACACCCCCTGCTATTTATTTTTTCAATATTTTCAATGTACAGAATTGACCCTTCTACAGATTTATTATATGTATAGATTTGCACACTCAACTACGAGCAGAATGTTTAAGGATTTATATTATCTGTATCTACAAACATCTGTATTCTACATTCTGCAAATAAAGCAATTTGAATTTGAAGGTGTGTAGATAGGTCACCAACACAACATTCGATATTCCAACACGGCACACTAACGCACACACGATTAGACGTATAATAAACAGGGACATGATTCAACTACAACGTCTCTTTTAACAATTCATTAAATTTTCATTAACACTATACTATATTTTAAGCTATTGCATAGCTTCTATCGCGGGCCTTGAGCGCGGGGACCGAATCGAGAAATTCCGTAACGAAAAACCTCACGCTCCACACTCCGACGGGCGGAGATGTGGCTTGAAGGCATAGCATGCAATAGCTTTACCGCGGCAGTCCCCGAGTGCCACACGTCGTTTTTTATACTATAGGCTATATATCATCACGCTAAGACCAACAAGAGCGGAGCAATGCGGGTGAAACTGCGGGGCACAGCTATAAGTATATTATATTTTAATAAATCATTATACAACTCTATACAACAATACATTTATCTCTTATCTAAAGATAAAAGAGGAAAGAAATTGTTATATAATATAAGAATAACATTTAAAACTGAACAGCGCTTCTATTTTTATTACACACATTGAATTAATTTCCGCTCTGAATAGCAGACTACTAAAAAAGACGTCAATTGTATGCTTATTAAAGTATTATTTGACCTCTTGACTATAATTATAAGGGTGTTTTTTCACCAATAATATTGATGTTTTGCATTAAAACAAAACATGTATTATGTGTCGAATAAAACACACAGCGTTGGATGAAGAAAGCAGTCTATGAATCCTATATATCTCTATGCAAATTGGGTCACCTTACCAAATATCGATGGATCTTTCACCTCACTAGCAAGAGCGCGTCCCTAGTATGGCATCTGTCATCATCGCCTTTGACGCGCTGTCATCTTCCAAGCTCCATAGCATCTTCATCAGCAAGCAGTAAACTGCAACGCTGTGTGTTTTATTCGACACATAATACATGTTTTGTTTTAATGCAAAACATCAATATTATGTGTCTTTCTAAAACACACAGCGTTGGATGAAGATGTGTTTGATATCTGCTGGTGAAGAAAGACATACAAACGCTATGTTGAAAATAAATTATCTTGTTAATATTGTAATACCTAAGTGCTGTATTAACAACTTAAATTTCATTCCTTACAGAATGTTAAATGAACCTGTTGTATTGTAAAATAAAGTTATATTTTAAATTCTAAAAACAATACAAGGGGGTTATGTAATAACAACAAAAATTGTTTTTCTTTCATATTGTGAGAACTAACCATATAGGTATCCTCTAAACTTTAAATTATTCTCCTCAGATAATCTTCTCAATAAGCCAATACTAATGAACTAAGTCTTAGAACCTAAGAACTGCTTAATTATTTCTCTATATCTTTGATACAAATCAAAGTTCAAATAATAACATAAAAATAAAATTTTAAAAATTATAACTCAAAGGAAGATCAATGTCACCAAGGATAAACAATGGAGCCTCTAAGGCTAAATACTACAGTAAATAACATCTGTATATAAAATAACTATAATAAGCAATGTTAACACAACTGTACCTTAAGCATTAAGCATGTTTGTTACACATTGATCATTACTATGATCTTAAATTAATTACACTGAATTAAATAATAAATTAAACAGTTTCAGGTTACCTTAAAGTAAACCAGACTCACTGGCACTGGCTAAATTGACTGATTGACAGTAAAACTTTTATAATTGACTGTATGGTCCTTCCACTGCCTCCACGGGTTGGTGCCCTTACCACATTCTTGAAGCCACTGCTGGACAGGGCTGCTATGTTTACTGTCTTTAAGATCTGGAGGGACCTTAACTAGCCAGAGATAAAGGTTTGTGTTGCAAGGTTAAAGGGTCCGCCCCTTTATATAATTTAGATAAGAATCAATTATCTACTTTTAAGATTGAAAATCAGTCCTTTGTTACTTGAACCAACCTTTCCACATGGGTCACTGGGCATATCTATGTGTCTGAGTTTCCTCACAACCGACCACCTGATGGATAATGTGTTGTTGTATCCATTTAGTATCCAAATTCTGGTCAGGTTATAATCTTATCTTGCTGTGATAAAAAAAACTGTATTTTGAGGTTTTCAGAAGTCATGTTCATGTCATGAACAGGTTGAGCTTGCTTATGATAGACTTAAGCCAATTAAATAGAATCCCTGTGTTTTCTGTGTGTGTGTGTTTTCTTTTTTTTTTTTTTTTTTTAGCATTGCATTATGAAAGTCACCTCCTGCTTGGAGGGTCATATGTTGGCACTGTGGAGGGGCACCACTACTTAACTGCTCTTTCTCCTTTGCTTTACAATGGGCTGTTTTCTCCCCTCCCCCCCCCCCCCTTTTTCTGACTGAGCAGTTGGGGGGCCATAAGGCCGTAAGGCCATTCACCAATGGTCTGAGTGCTCATGACTTCCGGGTCAATAACCATATATAACCATAATAGTCAATAACCATAAGCCATCTTTAGGCGCTTGACATTGAGTTGCGGAGAAATGCCCGTATATTATTATTATTTATTATATCAACCATAAGCCACCCTTGGGTGCTATGTATCTGCCCCGGTCCCGGGGTGCGAGGTGCGCTAGTGCACTTGGAGGATTACCCTTGAAAGGGAATATTCAGTCTAGGCGTCAGCTCCATCAACGACTGCAGATGTCGCAAAATTCGGAGCAGGCTTTGGCAAATATGCCTTGGCACTAAAGCATTCCTTTGGGTAGCGAAATGGTCCATATCAGGAGCTTCCGAAATATTATATTTCCTGTTGTACAAGGTAGGAGAAGCCACTCCGGTACAGGTTGATTTCTTGAGAGGCAATCTAAATCAAAGGCCACTTAGGCGTCCTGGAAGCGTGCCAAGAGTTATTCTCAACTTTTCAGCTAGGTACAGTTACTCAGTTGTAAGAGCTAAGAGAGTCAGCAACCTTTGTATGTGGGCGACCAAAGTCTGATTGATAGCTTGGGCTACAGGATGTGCACCCCTTGCAATTTACTCAGAAGCACTTTTATTGCATATCTGGTACACGACATCTAAGTCAGAAGTTCTAATGCCAAGTCCCCTGCTTCCCTCTTCATTTCTCTGACAGGTAAGTACTGTTCAGATGTCCTACTCAGCCCGCATCCGCGGTATCTGTAGTTAGGAAGTGAGAAACTTGTTCTTTTACAAAGACTATTACATTTCTGTCTATGTTTCTTTTCCACAACTCTTAAGTCTTGTATAGCATGTAGAGGGAAAGCCTTTCTCTCTTGGTCTGCTGTGCGCGAAACTCTAGAGAAATACCTGGAGGCGACAACTGTACAGTCCTCTCAGTGTTAGATGTCTAGAACTGTCTGCAACTCTTATTTAGTGCAAGACATGGTCCTTTTAATGACTACCACAGTATGCTCTATCTTTGAGGCTTTTGGGACTGGCAATAACACAGACATTTCTATAGTATTACACATGAGGCACAAGTATCCAGGCTTACAATGTACACTTTGTAATTGATGTGCCAAACCTGCCTTCCCAAAATCTCTATGGTCTCCGGGACCTGTAGAGTTAATTGGAACAATCCTTGTAGACGAAAAGATAATTGTCTAACTAGAAGGCTGTAGCTCATTCTGTGGCTTTACTAAAATCTCCATGGTCTCCGAGACCTGTGAAGTTAAATTATTAGAATAATCCTGATAGTTTAACTAAATCAGAGGGCTGTGGCCCTTTTTATGATTGGAGTGCCAATCAAGCTCTACCAATATCTCCATGGTCTCCGCGACCTGTGAAGTTGAATTGGAATAGTCTTGTCAATCAGGCTTTACCAAAACCCCCATGGTCTCCGCGACCTGTGAAGTTGAATTGGAATAGTCCTGCCAATCAGGCTTTACCAAAACCTCCATGGTCTCCGCGACCTGTGAAGTTAAATTGGATTAGTCATGGTAGACCCAAAAGATAATTGTCCAACTAAATCAGAAGGCACTTTATGTGGCTGTAGTGCCAATTAAGCTTTTCCAAAATCCTCACAGTCTACAAGACCTGTGAAGTTAATTTTGCAACGGTCTCAATAGACCAAAACTTAATAGCTTAAATAAAACAGAAGGAGGGCACCTCCAGCCTGTAGGGTCTCCGCGACCATTTGAAATGGCTGCCATATGCAGGCAGAAAATAGGCCAATGATGCCTGATTGTACAAGCCAATCCTGACCTTGTGAGAATCTCATTACTGTTACCAATGATGTCTAATTTTACAAGACAATCCTGGCTTTGTAAAATGATAAAATGTTTAATTACCGTTATAATCTGTGATCTGTATCAAAATTACCTGGTTAATACCTAGGTGTTTAGGTGTCTCAGGTTGAATATCAACCTGGCGGAGCCATCAGCTCTTATTGCCAGAAGCATATCTGAATGTAAGTATGGCATATATTTTTCTGGGTCTTTCTGGACACAGTTCTTTCAGCATAACCATACTAAGCTAATCATGGCTAAGGACGCCTTGTACATATTTTCAGTACATATTTTTGTAGAAGATACAAATAAAAAATACAAAGATTTTGGTTACTTTACTGTTGATATTATAGAATTGTTATCACACCTGAGTGTTAATTTTAAGGCAAGCTCTTTCACTTAAGTAAGAAAGGAACTAGATAAACAACATTATCATCAGTAACATTATAACCAAGAATGATCTCATTCAACTGTTCGGGGATACAGTAAATATGGGTCCTTGATGATGATAATGTATATAAACATATCTACCTCTTATAATCTGCAATGTCTATTTCTTATGATTTTTCACTACTATTCAAATAAGTACCCATAGAATCAAAGCTTATTCTGGTATCAATTGGCTATGAAAATAAGCTCCTTATGTTAAGAATTATTTACCATAAGATAAATTAGGTAATCTCAACTTGCAGTAATAAGTAGCTCTTACTGAATATTGTGTGAGACTGTTGCTCATATTATACACTCTATATCATATCCTATAATAAGTAATGTAAAATCTATATGTGACATGTATCAATATTGAAATAATATTAAAATAGTTAATTAACAATTTCTTCTCTTTAGAATATTGTGATAGACAGGTTTTGTAACTAACTATCTAAAATCTAAGTACATCTTAATTGTCTTGAATTATTTATGTAGTCAGTGGGCACTAAGTAGTAGGTACTCACTTTTGTTGAGGTAGTTACAATTGAATGGTCTAAGTGATTGAGATGCCTCACTACCTGCTGAGTGCTGGGGCTCGTTAGCCAGAGGGGATCACGGTGGATTCCTTATACCTAAGTACCTTCTACCTAGGTAGCCTAACGCTATTTCACAAGTCTGGTTAAAAGCAATACTTGACACAGTAACCAATGTGCCTGTGTATGATAAAGAAACCCGATGATAATGTAGTGATCTCATTATAGGCATGCATTGTGTTTTATTAATTACCTACATCTAAATATTGATGTATTTGTGTCAAATACTGTGAAATGTATGCCACGTGCTGGATGAAAATCTATGCACGAGTCCGGACATGTTCTGACAAGTTTGATTGTACTTACGGAATTTCTCGTCTCCCGGTCTCTTGGGCAGTGACGAACCATTACTTCTTTCGTCCTCCGAGGACGAAAAAGAGTTCCCGCCACTATTATACATACCAAAGCACCGGTTTTCGAATTTCCTTCCGACAACGTGGTCTTTTGTGTTTCGTATTGGAACTAATTCCGTTTTTCACTAGAAAAACACTAAAATTTAACGCGTGTGTGTTTTATCACACTTAATATTCGAGAATTATAATTATATATATTCGAATTCGAGAATTATATTCTGCGCGATGTTATTGCGCACGAATTCATAAACGCTATGGAGCTTGGAAGATGACAGCGCGTCAAAGGCGATGATGACAGATGCCATACTAGGGACGCGCTCTTGCTAGTGAGGTGAAAGATCCATCGATATTTGGTAAGGTGACCCAATTTGCATAGAGATATATAGGATTCATAGACTGCTTTCTTCATCCAACGCTGTGTGTTTTAGAAAGACACATAATATGCGAAGATGTGTAGCGAGGAATGTCTGTAAATAACCAATCATATCGCTTCATTTAGTTTGAAGTTTGAAGTGTTTAGCGTTCGAAGCGATAACTATTGGTTATTTACAAACACATTCCTCGCTACACATTATTGGTGGAAAAACACAATAACTAGCTTTCCGCCTGACTTCGTCCGCATGGTCAAAATAAATTCACATTGGAATGACATGATTCACGCACGGTCGAAGAAAATTCCTTTGAAACAAGTGATAACTGCGTTAAAAACAACCGACTTCAAACTTGCACTTGCAAAATTTACAAATACCTACAGACAAAAATGCTCATAAAATAAAAACTACTGGGCCTATCCGAATAAAATTTTTATGGGACCAATTCGACACCATCCCGCATCGAACAAAAAAAGAATCACGTAAATCGGTTCAGAAACCTCGGAGTAATCGGTGTACATACATAAAAAAAAAAAAAAATATACCGTCCGAATTGATAACCTCCTCCTTTTTTTTGAAGTCGGTTAAAAAAGATGCTACACCGCGGTAAAAGCTTGTATATAATATTACTCTCTATCTATCTCCAGTCACAAATGACACAATATGGTCGTTAATGAAATATAATTGAATAAATGTTTAAGTGTATAGTTTGAAATACTTCTTCTGCACCTACTTATTGTCGAATCAGTCAGTCAGTCAGTAAGTATAAATGAAACGTAATGAATTCAATATGTATTATTCGAGTGACCCACGATTTCTAGCCAGAGAGCTTTGTTGGCCAATACAATAGTGTTATGTAACATTGAGTAAGACATTGTATAATACTGTTATAAACTAAGTTATGACTGCGAATGTAATGAAATAAACCTTGGGTTACAATTCGATTCCTGACAAATCTCTATTATCTTTACTTAAAAGTATAAGTATGGCTAAAAATAGAGATAAAACGTATGAAAACGTAAAGTTAAATTTATCTGCTAGCATTGCTCCGCTCCTGTTGGTCTTAGCGTGATGATATATAGCCTATAGCCTTCCTCAATAAATGGACTATCTAACACCGAAAGAATTTTTCAAATTAGCCCAGTAGTTCCTGAGATTGGTGCGTTCAAACAAACGAACAAACTCTTCAGCTTTATAATATTAGTATAGATTAAATGTAAAGTAGAGCTAAAAATAAAGATAGAAAAATACAAAAAGGTAAATATGAAATAAGTTAAATAAATGTGATAAACGTATGACAGGTTGATTAGGATCTTTTTATTATATTTATTATGGGATTGATGAACTTAAACACCGCCCCGGCTTCGCCCGTGGTACATATTTACGTTTTCTCTACTTATGAACCATCCTCGTACTTCAAGGAATATAATGAAATTATCGAAATCGGCCCACCCGTTCACGTGTGATGCCGTGACCAAGGAAAACGGGTTTCATTTATATATATATAGATAGGAAAACAAAGACATTAAGACTTAAATTAATGCAATAGAATTAAATAAGCCTCTACTTCATACCTAGGAGATTTGTGTTGTAGACTTTTACTGATTGATTTCCTATAATTACAGAAAACCAGTATAACAAGACCCTCGATTGTATGTAACCTTGAGTTTAATATAGGTATGAACCTCTGGATGTCAAGATAATCCATACTAATATTATAAATGCGAAAGTAACTCTGTCTATCTGTCTGTCTGTAACCCAATCACGCCTAAACTACTGAACCAATTTTAATAAAATTTGGTATGGAGATATTTTGATACCCGAGAAAGGACATAGGCTTCTTTTTATCCCGGGAAAATGACGCAATCCCGCAAATCCCACGGGAACGGGAACTATGCGGGTTTTTCTTTGACTGCGCGGGCGAAGCCGCGGGCGGAAATCTAGTTTAAGATATATTCTGCTGTAGTTTATTGGTGAACACACACAATCGTCTTTATATCAGACTAGCTTTCCACCCGCGGCTTCGACTGCGTTTTCAAAGAAAAGCCGCATAGTTACCGTTCCCGTGGGATTTCCAGGATAAAACCTATCCTATGTGTTAATCCAAGTTACCCTCTATATGTGAGCTTAATTTTATTGCAATCGGTTCAGTAGTATTTGCGTGAAATAGTAACAAACACACGCATACACATCCATTCTCACAAACTTTCGTATTTATAATATTAGTAGGACAATATTGTAGGTAAAAAATACAAACTTTGTTGTGTTTATTTTAGTTATTGCATGTGTTCACTAACCAAAGAAAAAGTTAAAATTATAAGGTACTATAAGAAATTACACGCGAGGCCGGGTTAAATATTAGTTTGAATGAAATAAGAATGTACTGCGATTTTACACAGCTACCTAATTGATGTAGACAGTTGATAACAAATCGCAGCAAGTCAACGACTATTAGCAAAGTGAGGGTAGTTGGGTCGAACGTCATATAACCAACGTCCGAGCCCCTACGATTTGTACGAATACGCCACGAGTCAAAGGAAAGTGGCAATTTAAAGTTTTCGACAGCATACATGTTTTGGCAGGAAATAGTGACAACTATTCATCCACAAAAATATTCATTCAAAAGTTACGTCTAACAGTACCTACTTCATTTAGAAATGAAGAAAAACATTACTTGAGATTATTTCCTACAAACATACATACAAACCTCTTTATATGAATTGGTATATAAATATAAAACAGCTAAACAATAGCTAATAAAACTTACATAATGATTATCATATTCGCTAACAAAATAGACAAACCAAATAATACGAGAAGTAGGAATTGAGGCCAAATAACCACTTATATATTACGTGAATTTATGTTTGTTTGTGTTATTTTGCTAACTTATTATTAGCTTAAATTGACTTAAGTTGAATGTAAAAGTGATATGGAACGAAAACTTGAAATTTGGAATCCATTACAATCATAGAAATATTTTATAACAAGTGATAACTGCGTTAAAAACAACCGACTTCAAACTTGCACTTGCAAAAATGCCCATAAAATAAAAACTACTGGGCCTATCCAAATAAAATTTTTATGGGACCAATTCGACACCATCCCGCATCGAACAAAAAAAGAATCATGTAAATCGGTTCAGAATCTCAGAATGTAATCGGTATATATACATAATTCAGAATGTAATCGGTATATATACATAAAAAAAAACATACCGGCCGAATTGATAACCTCCTCCTTTTTTTGAAGTCGGTTAAAAAGTATTTGCTGTCTTTTGTCGATATAGAGTTACATATTTTTCTCTATAAAAAGATATTGTTTGTGATATATAAGTTAATAACAAGGGTTTTGCAATCTTTAATTGTGTTTAACTAATGTCTATTTTAAACTGAATAATTTTGAATCCCTTTAGAAATTAGTGTGTCTATTATTTGTAAATAAAGTTGTAAATTGTTTCTTCCTAAAGATAAATAAATATCTTTATATATAAAAATGAATCGCAAAATGTGTTGGTAAGCGCATAACTCGAGAACGGCTGGACCGATTTCGATAATTCTTTTTTTATTATATTTCTTGAAGTACGAGGATGGATCTTATGTAGAGAAAACGTAAACATGTACCACGGGCGAAGCCGGGGCGGACCGCTAGTATAAATATAAAAGAAAAGAATTGTATTTTAGAGCCGTATAACTGATCCTCAATATTCAGGTACAAATATTATTATTTTATATAATATTATAATCCATACTAATATTATAAATGCGAAAGTAACTCTGTCTGTCTGTCTGTCTGTTACTCAATCACGCCTAAACTACTCAACCAATTTGCATGAAATTTGGTATGGAGATATTTTGATACCCGAGAAAGGACATAGGCTAAGCGGCGGCGAAGCCGGGGCCGACCACTAGTGATGTTATATGTCTAGCTTACTCCCAAATCTGTCTTTTAGAAGTAATATTGGAATACATAAACATGCACATTGCACACCCTTTACGTTCCGTTGGTATGTCGAATAAAAACTTGAAGCAATTATTTCGAAGTCAACTAAGTTGTTTACAATTACTGTAATCAGTATTATAACAGAGGACCTTTAATATTTATAATAGACTCAATGATATATTATATAAAATAACTTCATTAACTACCTTCTAGCCCGCGACTTTACTTAATCGATGACCTACTTAAAAAATCTCATAATCAGCTGTTGGCCATTAGACAAACATAGATTGAGTAGAAATAGAAATACTTTTGCAGTGAAACTTCTTTAGGCGAGTTGAGAGTATAATTTCAAGGTCACGTCATGGCAATACCGTCACGTCATGGTGTATGGCGACGACTAAAGAAGTTTCGCTTCTGACACGTGTGCTCGGCATTTAGGCTTTTTTATTTATTTAAAATAACTTATCTTAAAGATCTATAAAATAGTACAAAACAATACGTCCTTCATCTGTATTATAACTTTATTATTAGAACTGAGTTTGTTTGTTTGAACGCGCTAATCTCAAGAACTACTGCACCGTTTTCTTATAATCTTACGGATAGGTACGTCATACCTGAATTCTATAGGGTATATATTTATTATGTACCGCGAGTTCAGGTTCTATTATCATACATACATATAAAAAAGTACTATATATTTATAAAGTTACCAACTAGCCCAGTACGATTTCCAGTTAGAAACAAGTTTCCAATTCAATTAGGAAGCCAGTCGTGAGTCCACCTTCACTTAAACTCAAACTCAAACATTTATTTAACAAGACATATATTACAATCGCTTTTGTTAATCATATCAATTAATTATGTACTACTCTTTTGTCTATAAAATTCAGACATTTATTTATTCAATTAGACTTCTAGAAGCACTTCTTCTTCTTCTACTACTACTTCGTTCGGAAAGCAGTTTCTACAGAGAAGAACCGGCAAAAAGCTCTGTGTACTCTGTATATATTATATTAAATGTTTTCAATGCCTTATATAATTTTTAGCTTATTTATTATTTAATAGGTTACCTCAACACTGCATTAGGTTAGTCCTGTACTGTGTAATAAATAACACTAAAACCAACTAACTAATACTTCTTTTTTTTACTGAATAAGAGCCTGTTTAATACTTTATCATTTAAAATTTCACATTGATTTCTAAAAACTATTCCTAAAATAGAACTTACTACTTTTCAAAATATGTAATATACAACCACATTTATATTGAATTAAAAATAATTTAAGAGGCCTACACCACCGAAACTAGCGCCACCGAACATTTTATTTTTTTACTCCTTAACCAGATCAAATTTAAAAAATCTAGCTCGGTACTTTGCTAGTATATTACTTGTAGTATTTTTGGTATTACTTTTCACTATTCTAACTGTTCATTATTCTAGAGAACTTTTGATTACCGCCAAAAGTGGCCACTTTTGGCGGTAATCAAAAGTTCTCCTAATTTACCGAATGCAAAATAATGAAAAGTAATACCAAAAATACTACAAGTAATATACTAGCAAAGTAGCGAGCTAGATTTTTTAAATTTGATCTGGTTTAGGAGTAAAAAAATAAAATGTTGGGGGGGCGCTAGTTTCGGTGGTGTAGTCGCCTTAACTACTAAAGTTAAATAACTTTATATTCTTAGCAAATCTACGTTTGATATTATCTAACCGACCATCCGGTTTTCTCAGAGACCCGTTCGTTATATGGGTGAAGAGACAAATCATTTATTCATATGTAATTTAATTTTATATATATGTATATTGTATAGTCATAATAATCTATACTAATATTATAAAGCTGAAAGGTTTGTTTGTTTGAACGCGCTAAAATCAGGAACTACTGTTCCGATTTGAAAAATTCTTTAGGTGTTAGATAGCCCATTTATCGAGGATGATTATAGGCTATATATCATCACGTATAAGACCAACAGGAGTGGAGCAATGCGGGTAAAACCACAGGGCACAGCAAGTAATTAATAAATAAGTAAATAAATCACACTATGGATGAACTTGAATATTTACTATACATATATACAGGTTGTAATTATAACTTTTCTTCTATTTAAAACGACTACAGCACATTTGTTCATATTTATATTAATCATGTGTTATTCTGGTATATAAGCTGCATTCCAGCCAAGTATCATCAAAATCCGTTCAGTAGTTTTGTCGTGATGGACTAACAAACAGTCACACTAAATAGCGAAAATTTAAGTAACAGTATACTTAGAATATTCGTATCAAATATTTTGTATGTTTATCTAGCAACAATATCGGAATAAACAATTAAAAAGTTATTAAATTTCTAACCAACTTACTTACTTACTTACCTTACTTAGTTACAACTTAACTACCTTTCATTAAAAGAGTCAATACAACGCTTGCAAAACGCAACCTTCAGTTTTATTTATTCATCTATTGAGGTCAGTGTATTTCATAATTTGTCACTATAACTTAATAGAACCGTTCACTTGTGTATCTTTAAGCACTAACTTTCACTTAGGTGTTGTCTAGGTAACATAGTACACTGTCTTTTTTTTTTTTGTAAGGTGTTTCTCAATGTTAGCCAGAAGGGCTTCTACATTTTAACGCGGACGCGGGGGTGAACTGAAGGTTCACCCTGGTATAGCGACATGCACAAGGGCGTCCCCCCTTGACGGGGATCTCGAACCTCGGCTTGGGCTGTCGCTTGAGTGGAGGAGGCCAGAAGGGCCCTAATCGGACGGGTGTACAATGTCGCTTCCCCCTGTCCGTATATAACTCAAACTCAAACATTTATTTATTCAATTAGACTTCTTCTAGATCTAGAAGCACTTTTGAATCGTCATTACATATTTTAACATTTACCACCGATTCGGAAAGCAGTATCTATGGAGAAGAACCGGCAAGAAACTCCATAGTCTGTCTGTCCCTACTCCCTATGTATGCTTCGATATTCGAAATTATGCACACGGTTTTTTATGCGGTTTATTGTAATAGAAAGAGTAGTTCTCGAGAAAAGCTTGTGTATTATTGTTAACTTTTAGATAAATAGAGCGAAGCTGCGGACCGAATGCTATAGTCTAATATATACTGTAACAATATATATATATATATTTTTTATATATTTTGTTGTAGGTAAATGCGTAAAAATGTAAGTTGATAATATTTTCAACAGTTTTTACGCAGAATTTGTAACTATACACTTAAAAACATTCATCTGTTAAAAGTATACGATGACACAATTAATATACACATAATGACACAAATAATTCAGATTTGTAAACTGAATAGTTTGTTTGACCGCGCTTATCTCAGGAATTATTGAACCGATTTTATACATATTTCACCGTTCCATATGTATTGAACCAATTTCAAAAATTCTTTCACGTTGGATTGTTGGATGTACATGATCCCTGAAGGCTATATATGTACTATGGACGAAGACAGGGCGAGTTACTATATGTCTTGTACACACGCTTATAGCTTCATTTTTGCCTATATATAACCATTTGTGTTATATGCAAGGTTATAAAACCTTTTTCGTCTAGATGTAACACTAGAAATATCAAATAGGAAGTGAATTTCTAATTTCTAGTTCAATTAGTGTCGAGAAAAAGTACATTATGACAAATTATCGGAAAAACAATGCCCGTGTCACGCAGTAAATTGCACTTTCTCTGTTATTTTATACATTATTATTTATTTATATACGTTTTATGTATAGATTGACACTTCAGGCATACGACTTCAAAAATCAGGTAGTACATTTAAAAAATATGAAAAATATGAATCATTTACCAAGTGACTTCATTACTATTTATTAATATATTTTTAATAATATTTGCAATAACAACTCAACATAATATTATGTTAAACTTTTAAGTTTTAGCACAGTTTTACTTAGATTAAATGTAAATCAACAGTAAAAGTGAACTCGTAAAATTAACATGATCATTTGTCAGGTTTAAAGTATGTATAAATAATATCTAATAAAAATAAAATATAAACAAAAATTACTAAGAAAATATATTAATCACTACATAGTATAAAACAAAGTCACTTTCTCTGTCCCTATGTCCCTACGTCTTTCCCTTTGTATGCTTAAATCTTTCAAACTACGCAACGGATTTTGATGCGGTTTTTTTTAATGGATAGAGTGATTCAAGAGGAAGGTTTTAGTATATAATTTATTAGGTTTAAGTCAAAGCGGGCGAAGCCACGGGCGGTAAGTTAGTTATTTTATAAACAACTGTATGCATTGCACAGTCGAGTAAATTTAATGATCATTTTGAGTACATTTAAGAAATAAATTTAAAAATGTAGGTCCAAACTATTTAACCTAGGGATATTAACCTACATGCCCATATAGTTTAAAGGCCAGTAGGTAACCAACTTTGCCCTAAAAGGAGTACTGCGTCTTCCTTTTGTATGCGATGCATTCGATAATAATTATTGCTACAATCTTGTACTAAAATTTTATTAAATATACTATTTTAAAAAATGTTTACTTTACGTCTTAAACAGAATTCATAATAAAATATCTAAAAATGTATTCTAAGATTCTTAAAATAAGTTTTAATCATAAAGAAACAGTAAGTAAACTATTTTGAACATGCTTGTAGTTTTTAACTGTACCTATGTCATAGTCTTTAGATTCGATTTTGACCCACTTTAAACGGACAGATTTAATTTAAACTTTGTACACATTATGAAGGATCGGTAATAATACAATAATTTCATGAGCTCATCTTAAATAGTGTTTATTTATTTATTTTTTAAACTTTTTATTCATTACTTCTACCAGTGTGAACTCTATCTTCTTATCTTTCTGAAGAATCTTGAAATTTCGTCAGATTTCTTTTGGTTGAAACCATTTTTTCTTTAATTGTGTTTCTAAACACATATTTAACAATTTATAAAATTATTTACAACATCGTTATTGCGCATTTATTTACAAATAATATATAAATGGCGGATATTACGAATTGTCATTAAAATGTCATTAGGTATATCTACTAGCTAGTAACTAGCTAACTAACTACTACTAACTAGCTTTCCGCCAGCGGCTTCGCCCGCGTTTTGAAAGAAAAACCCGCATCCGATTTTCGGGAAAAAACTAACCTACGTGTTACTTCAAGTTACCCTCTATGTGTTTGCTAAATTTAATTGCAATCGGTTCAGTAGTATTTGCGTGAAAGAGTAACAAACACACACACACACACACACACACACACACACACACACACATCCTCAAAACTTTCGCATTTATAATATTAGTAGGAAGAATAGAATTAGCAGCATTGTTACCAACATAAACATCTATAACGTAATGACGATTCAAAAGTACTTTTAGAAGAAGTCTAATTAAATAAATAAATGTATGAAATTGAGTTGAAAAATTATGTTTAAAAAAAAGCCTCACACACATTTTCTCGGTCGGTTAAAATTTGCCAACAGTTACAGTTATGCAACGGACAGACAGTATGACGTGATACACATACAGAATACAACCTACATGCATATATATGTAAATTTGTTACGTTGGTGAAAATATGGGACCGTTTTTAATGTACATAGAATGAAAAATTAGTTGGTAATAGACCCGTATGTTTTGAACTATATTTAGTATGTTGACATTATAATAGTATGCTCAAATAACACAGGTCCTTATTTTATAAGATACTAGCTTTCCACCCGCGGCATCGCCCGCGCAGTCAAAGAAAAACCCGCATAGTTCCCGTTCCCGTGGGATTTCCGGGATAAAACCTATCCTATGTCCTTTCTCGGGTATCAAAATATCTCCACACCAAATTTCATGAAAATAGGTTCAGTAGTTTAGGCGTGATTGAGTAACAGACAGACAGACAGTTACTTTCGCATTTATAATATTAGTATGGACTAGCCGCGCCCCGCGGTTTCACCCGCGTGGCAACGCTCCTGTTGGTCTTGGTTTGATGTTACATAGCCTATAGTCTTCCTCGGTAAATCCGAAGAGTTTGTATGTCTGTTTGAACGCGCTAATCTCAAAACCTACTGGTCCGATTTGAAAAGATTCTTTCGGTGTTGGATAGCCCATTTATTATCTATATTTAACGAGGAACGCTGTATATCATCACGTTCAGATACTTAATTTTAAATCTTTTATCTTCATAACGAACAGATAAACAAAAAGTATAGATATTATATATGTATACTATTATATTTAAAGTAGCAATTTGTTGTTTATGTTTAAACATATAAAAAAATAAGTATGTTAATAAATTAAGTTAATCGCCTGTTACTTTAAAATTACGAGCTATTACTTAAACATCATCTTAACTTATCCCCACAAACTTGTAATAAAAAAGGTCGAAATTATCATATGAATTTAACCGATTGTAAAAACAAGAGTATTGTCTCTATCACGCATTCGTTCTACCTCGCAGAGCACTTTCACTGCACATAAATCTTATATAAGAGGCCTGCGGTTCGAATCCCGGCGGTAACAAAAAAATATATAGTCTAACTAGCTGTGCCCCGCGGTTTTACCCGCATTTCTCCGCTCGTATTAGCGTAATGATATGTGGCCTAAAGCCTCGATAAGTGGGCTATTTAACATTGATTGAAAGATTTTTTTCAATTTAGATCGGTAGTTCCTGAGATTAGCAAGTTCAAGCAAGCACACAAACAAACAATTGTTTGTGAATTTAACAATGTAGAGTCTTATATTGTGTATTTCTACATTTACTTTAATTTAGGTACTCTGTTACTCATTCTGTTACTGGTCGAACCCTGAAATGACTAAGCCAATTTTAATGCAACTTTCACTGATAGATAGAGCAGGATATAAAATGGTTTATATAACTCTTTCTCACGGAATTCCCACGAGGTTAGGATTTTCGCGAATGAAACTGCGATATCTAAAAAAGATCTCACACGAATTTTATGAGATAAGAGACGATTAAATTTGGTCCATCCTAAAGTGTAAGTTTGGATGCTGCTGTTATTCACGAAAGCTCCGTCTATCGCTTTATTAAAATACATACAAATCCGTTCAGCGGTTTAGTCCGAAATACCTAACAGACAAACAGTTAAATTCGAATTTATATTAGCTATATTAATCTATCAATAAAGTAACAAAATTATTTTTGATAGACAATAATAAAAAAAACTACTGTAACGATCTTCGATGCACTATATAAATCACTACATAGGATTAAAACAAAGTCGCTTTTTCTGTCCCTATGTCCCTTTGTATGCTTAAATCTTTAAAACAACGCAACGGATTTTGATGCGGTTTTTTTAATAGATAGAGTGATTCGAGTGGAAGGTTTTAGTATATAATTTATTAGGTTTTAGACAAAGCGGGCGAAGCCGCGGGGGGTAAGCTAAGAAATATACTTAGTTCAATATTATTTACATATATACTAGTATCTATGTATTTTGACTGTGTGTAGAGAATATACTTTTTTCATTGATAACATTTCTGAAATATTTATCGCCATGATAATTATATCTCCATACAAAAAAAAATCATAAAATTCCGCCAAGCCGTTTCCAAGTTGTTTGGTCATAAACACTGTGACACAAGAATCTACACTAATATTATAAAGAGGAAAACTTTGTTTGTTTGTTTGAAATGAATAGGCTCATAAACTACTGGACCGATTTTGATGAAATTTGGCACAGACAATCTTGAGAAAGAACATAGGCCTTTTATTGCGAAATATGTACCACGGGCGAAGCTGGGGCGGACCGCTAGTATTTTAATATAATAGATTGAAGTTGAAACTTAGTCTTATATTTTCAACTAAAACTTTTTAATTTATTTATTTACGTAGAGGTACACTTCTTTTTAACCGACTTCAAAAATAAGGAGGAGGTTATCAATTCGGCCGGTATGTTTTTTTTGTTCGGTGCGGGATGGTGTCGAATTGGTCCTATAAAAATTTTATTCGGATAGGCCCAGTAGTTTTTATTTTATGAGCATATTTGTCTGTATTTGTAAATGTTGCAAGTGTAAGTTTGAAGTCGGTTGTTTTTAACGCAGTTATCACTTGTAGCTCTTTTAAATCATCATAAATAGATTGATATTTACCATTTACCTTTAGACCCATAAACACACAAACAACATGCTTAAGGTCTCGTATTTATACGCTATATAAGTCTGGGAATTCAAAATGGCGGACTAGCTTAACAACAATATAAGTAAAAGTTAAGCAAGGACGGAACAACTTAACAAGGTGAACGACCCACGAGTTATAAATACGAGCGAATACGGTGCATTTTATATGTTTTATTTTTAATGCAACCTTTGGATGCAACTACTATTAAAGTCTGTTTGTGGTTATTTTTACCTTAAAATGGTTTTAGCATTTATGTAAAATAAGATATAAGTTTAATTCTGACGTATTTGTAGTTGTTTTGGCAAATTAATTAAGGGCTGATTTTTCAATCCTCGGTTAAAACTTATTCGTCGAATAACGTAACTACCATTTCAAAATGTATTCCTATTGCATAAAATTGACAGTTTACAAGTGACATTTTAATATTATCGTGTAATACTTTATTGGACGGGTAAGTTTTAACCAATGATTGCAAAAATCGGCCCTAAATGATTTTTTCGATCTTAAAGAATCATATAGAGATAGATAGCGAAAGTTTTTATATAAGTAACTGTTAAAATACCCGCATAGTCCCCGTTCCCGTGGGATTTCCGGGATAAAACCTATCCTTTCTCGGGTATCAAAATATATCTATACCAAATTTCATGCAAATTGGTTCAGTTATTAAGGCGTGATTGAGTAACACACAGACAGACAGAGTTACTTTCGCATTTATAATATTAAGTATGGATTTAGTGTAAAAGAAAATATATTAAAAACTATACTAAAATTTGACTTAAGTTAAAACCGAGATAGAGAAAAAATATGAACATTCAATGTAGAGAATTCTCTACAAATAGTTTAACAGCACCAATATCATAGAATTCGTTTACAAATATTCATATCTGCATCATATTAAACTTCAACTACTCTATTTCATCTATCTATACTAATACTATGAGCTGAAGAGTTTTTCTGTTTGTTTGATTGAACGCCCTAAACTAAGGAACAATATGAAAAATTATTTCACTGTTAGGAGGAAGGCTATCATCACGTTAAGACTTAAGACCAATAGGAGCAGAGTAATGCGGGTAAAACCGCGGGGCACAGCTAGTTACTAATAAAGTTTATGTTATGAGTTATTAATATTGAAAACATACATTTTAAATGCAGCTTCCAACTCAAAGCCAAGATTCTAGACCTATAAATTAGTGTCAAAATCTCAAAACAATATAAACTAAATCGTGATAGGTTTGTGTTTAGCCTTGAGACGAAGGATTCACTTTAAATATCGAGTTTTGAAAGGCAGATGCATCCATAATAATGTAATAAAATATACATCTGATGTTCTACACTTAGAGCTAGCGCGCACGAGCAACTTTGTCTCCGCAACTATTTTGTCTCTCCCACCCATGGGCTAGTATGAAAGTGCGCGCACGTAGCGACGCAACTCCCCATACAAATTGATGGGAGAGACAAAATAGTTGCGGAGACAAAGTTGCTCGTGCGCGCTAACTCTTATAATGTGTTCAATCTAAACACTACTTGTCAGAATTAAACCAAATTTAATAAGGTACATATATGCTCTATCAAATAAGTAAAAAATTATCAAAACCGTTCATTCAGTCGTAAGTAGTGTGTAATCGGACCAGTAGTTTCTGAGATTAGCGCTCAAACAAACAAACTCTTCAGCTTTTTAATATTAGTATAGATGTAAACGACTCCTTTTATCAAGGTTCGACAATACAATAATTTCATGATTTTAAAAGTGTTTTTAGTTTTAACTATATCCATTAATATTATCTCGGGCACAACGTAAGCGAAGCCGGAAGAAGCGGCTATAGTAAAATATATTTAGCCAGTATAATAACATATAAATGAAGAAAGACTATGAATTCACTTATAACTACATAGTATAAAACAAAGTCGCATTCTATGTCCATATGTATGCTTATATCTCTAAAACTAGGCAAATGGATAATGATGCGGTTTTTTTTAATAGATAGAGGAAGGTTTCAGTCTATCATTTATTTAGTTTCGACAAAGCAGGCGAAGCCGCGGGCGGGTCGCTAGTAATCTATATCTTGAGAAATGTCTTGTGTGTAATAATAATCATCGATTAATTTTAAACGAAATCAAATCAATTATTATCAAATCAAATCAAGTAACAATCAAACTGTTATTATGTACCTATTATTTGACATAATAAGAGCGTTTCTAACAGATAAATTATAGTTTCTCTTTTGTAATAGACTTAAATATATATCTAGATACACTAGATAAAGATACTTCTAATAAGATGTATTGCTTTAATAATAAGGTTTAAAATAACCATCAGTTTGGTAGTTGTCTATAATCATAATTAGATAACCTATAGGCTATATCCAATAGTATTTTTTCTATATTTGAGGACAATATTCACACACGGCACAATCTGATCCCATACTAAGCTTTCGCTTGTGTTATGGAAACCAGATGGCTGATAAACATACATAATATATAATTAAAAAATAAATACATATATAATTATATAGATAATTAACACCCAGACACAGAGCAAACATCGATTTTCATCACTCAAATATTTGCCCTAGGTGGAAATCGAATTCACGACTGGCTTGGAAGGCAGGGCCACTACCAACCAAGACAACCGATCAGTCTAAATAAATAATGTAATAAATATTTATATTTGAAGAAAAACAAAGAAAACAACATAAATTGTAGTAACCTCATTATTTAAACATTAATCGGGGTGTGATATAGATAGCTATATATAAAGAAAATGCCATTCCATGGTAAATACATATACATACAAGGTTATCGACTTTCGTCCTTTGTCCGCAAAACCGCGGTATGCGAATATATTTAAATACAAAATCATCCACTTGACTATTACATGGTATTTAACCTTCTGCCAACAATGCAACTTGCATGCAATTGATTGAAACTAGCTTTACACCTGACTTCGCAAATAGAATGATATTATACTAGCGGTCTGCCCCGGCTTCGCCCGTGGTACATGTTTACGTTTTCTATCCATAAGAAGTATTATAAAAAAAGTATTTTTGTACTTCAAGGAATATTACCTATACACAAATAATTAACGAAAATGGTTCAGCCGTTCTCGAGTTTTGCGCCTAGCAACACATTTGGCGATTTCTTGTTCTGCCTTACTCCTATCACTTAGGGGAATGAAAAATAGATGTTGTACGATTCTCAGACCTACCCGTGCACACAAAATTTCATGAGAATTTGTCAAGCCGTTTCGGAGGGGCTTAACTTCAACGAGATATATAAATTTATTTTCTATCAAAAATGTACACAATAAATAAATAGTCAAACATAACTTATCTCTTTTACCTATCTCAAATTATTATATACTTACCATAATAATAATAATTGTTGTTTTTAAAATGCTATTTTTCATACATGGGTGCTAATTAGAATATGTAACGAATTTTAACATAAAATTTATTATGAATAGAACGTGATGAATAAAACAAATAAATTATAATAATTATAATAAATAAATAAATTTGTTTTTCTTTGTTCTCAGGTGAACACAACATGAAGCGATCACGGCACAGATGGCTGGGGTTAAGTTTATTTTGTAAGTATAAATAATAAAAAAAAAACATATTTCAAACAAATATAAAATATTTTTTGTTCACGTAGTCTTGCAATGTAAAGATGAATTTACATCAAACGAACATAGATCTAGAGCCAGTAAAAGAGCATTATTTGGTGATATTTTAGTGTAAACAAAAACTCGTATTAAAAAACTTAGCGTGATCATATATAGCCTATAGCCTTCCTCGATAAATGGGCTATCTAACAACGAAAGAATTTTTCAGATCGGACCACTAGTTCCTGGGATTAGCGCGTTCAAACAAACAAACTCCTCAACTTTAGGTATAATATTATATTGAGTAATTATATTAAGTACTAGCTTCCGCCCGCGACTCCGTCCGCGCGGAAAAATTAAGAAAAATAGACATTTATTTTTTTTCTACGTCTTTTTCCGGGATAAAAAGTATCCTATATTATGCCCAGGATAATAAGGTATAATTATACCAAGTTTCATCGAAATCAAACCGTTAGTTTTTACGTGATGCCTTCACATACAGACAGACAGACAGAAAGACAGACAGACAAAAATTGATTTAATCACATATTTGGGTTTGGTATCGATCCAGTAACACCCCCTGGTATTTATTTTTTCAATACTTTTAATGTACAGAATTGACCCTTCTACAGATTTGTTATATAACTAGCTTCCGCCCGCGACTCCGTCCGCGCGAATGTCGGTATTCGCGTGGATGGTTTATTTCTCCATTTTGATTAACTCTGACAATGACATCTTATAAATATCTATTGGACCCAAATACGGCTAGGCCTATAATAATACGCAACGTGTGTTCGCGGTTCTGCATAACGTCTATGGATAAAACTGAAAAATTAAGATTAATTTTTTTCTACGTATTTTTCCAGGATAAAAAGTATCCTATTTTACACCCAGGATAATAAAGTATAATTATACCAAGTTTCATGGAAATCGAACCATTAGTTTTCACGTGATGCCTTCACATACAGACAGACAGACAGACAGACAGACAGACAGACAGACAGACAGACAGACAAAATTTTTTTTAATCACATATTTGGGTTTGGTGTCGATCCAGTAACACCCCCTGCTATTTATTTTTTCAATATTTTCAATGTACAGAATTGACCCTTCTACAGATTTATTATATGTATAGACTAGCTGCGGCAGCGGTTTCACCCGCGTGGCTCTGCTCCCGTTGGTCTTAACGTGATGATACATAGCCTTTAACCTTTCTCGATAAATGGGCTATCTAACACCGAAATAATTTTTCAAATCGGACTAGTAGTTCCTGAGATTAGCGCGTTCAAACAAACAAACTCTTCAGCTTTATAATATTAGTATAGATATAATATATTAAGTATAGATTTTTGTTACTTTGAATAAACTGGAAGCTTTTTAAGCCACTTCTCTTAGCTTAAAAGTAATTCGTTTTAAATGCAATAAAATCTCCAATCGCCTAATTCAGTGAAACCTCAATACTTAAATCTTTATTTCTTTGAATCGGTTGTTTTTAAAACGTCTAACCTTGGCCAATGCAAATGTTGGTTCTTTGACATTTTAAGTAAATCTACGAATAATCAACTTGAGTTGCTTATGCATGAAGTAACTTAGTCATGACGAAGGATTATTAGTTTTTCACAAAATGCATTAAAATCTGTTTAGCATTTTAGACACAATTTTGTATTAGATTGACAGAATTTAACAATAAAACAGATGCAATAGGCTCTATTTATTTCGTAAATTTATGCAATGAAAATAAAACTAATTAATTTAGTTATTTTAAAACATAATAATTTTAAGTGACCCGGAATTACTTCGAAGTTTCTATCCCACGTTACAATCAGTCTACCCACGACATCGCTACAGCGCGCACGCAAGAAATATCGCACGTAAAAATCATAGTGTTTATTTACTGTTCTTACGACTAAAGTTATAATAAATAAGTGTGAAAGATGCCGACAAAAAAATGTGCAAACTGTAATAAAAATATAACTTTAAAGCAACCAGGTCTAGAGTGTAGTAGATGTAACAAATCAGTCCACGCGTCAACCGTTTGTGCAAAGTTAACCGGCAAGCAACTGGCTGCACTTCGTAACTCTGACGGTTTGGAATGGAGCTGCGATCACTGCCTCAGTAATGTGTCTAGTCGTTCTTCTTTCTTCGTAACGCCAGACGAAAGCTCAGACGACGAGGATGCCCGCTCCAGCTCGACCCTCGATCAAAAAAAACTAGTGGCGAGTATTACACGAGAAATGCAAAAAATCATCAAGGCCGAACTCGGCGATCTAACAACCGCAATGGAACATATGAATGGACAGATGACCGATCTCGAAGAATTAGTAAAAAGGCAGGAAAATACCATCAAAACATTACTTAACAAAAACACCGACCTAATTAACAAAAATAAAAATCTAGAACTTCGGATTGCGGCTGCTGAACAGCATATTAATGAAATTGATCAAAAATTGCTAGCCTGTACTATTGAAATTGCAGGAGTTCCAGAAGCTACCAATCAAAATCTAAATAGTGTGTTGGAAAGTGTGTCCCAGAACCTACAAGTTAACATATGTGATGTACTATCATCCCGCCGCATGCCAAAACCCCAGAATCGTCCCCAACCAGGAAACATCATCGTGGAGGTCAAATCAAATGTGGTGCGTAATCAATGGCTTGCATCAGCTAAACAAAAAGAAATCACGGTTGGTGATATCTTGCCCCGATTGCCCTCAGATCAAGCGACACGTCGTGTGTTTGTCCGCGAAGCATTAACCCACCGTACAAAAACCCTCCTCTACAATGCTCAACAAAAATTAAAAGACAGTTACAAGTTTGTGTGGTGCAAGGCTGGTGTTGTGTACGCTAAAAAACTTGATGATAAAAGTCGGCCATTTATAATAAGATCTTTGTCCGATATAGAATCCTTGTTATCTAAGTAAGTAGGTAATACATTGTGTCATATTACCTATATATCTTGTATTCTACATCTAATATTAATAAGTAATAGGTATAACAAATAAAGCCTTAATTTTTTAAAATTTCTTTTTCAAGCATTAATGGCCAAAATAAATACATATAATCACTGTTTAGAAATATTTGATTGTACAACAGTCAATTCATTTATTAATTGTGTACCCTTTAACCAAATAAATTTTTTATGCTTGCATGTGAATATCAGATCTTTAATAAAGAATTATTCTAAACTACTAGTACTCATAAATTCTTGTAAGTGTCCGATTGATGTTATTGTTTTAACAGAAGTAGGTATCTCTCATTCAATTTGTAATTTATATAACATACCTGGTTATAAAATGCACACTGAGCTACGATCCAAACAAAAAGGAGGTGGAATAATAGTTTATGTTAAAACTTATCTTAAATTTACTACAATACCCATCAAAAATACTAGCTTTGAATCAATTATTGGTACTTTAATTACAGCCGATAACTACTCCGTAACACTATGTGCATTTTATAGACCACCTCAAACAAATAAGAACACTTTTGTGAACGAGCTATCTAATGTATTAGATAACATTAAGACATCCAATGTAATCATACTCGGGGACGCAAATATAGACTTAAAATCATACACTGCTATTAAAAACACTTATTTTGATATGTTGTCCGAGCACGGATTCTCAATGGGAATTTCAGATTATACTCGAATCGAAATGAAGTTAGACAAAATAACAAAGTCTTGTATCGACCATTTATTTACACGATTAACCACTATGAATCCGTGCACGGCCGTGGTCGATACCGTTCTGGCAGATCACCGAGTTCTTTTGTTAGCTTGTGAAAGTATTCGTACGCATCTTATACAGCGTGATTCCATAATTTGTAATAAAATGTTTTATGATAGTAAAATATTATTTGAGGAACTAAATAACATAGATTGGTCTGTAACAAAAAATATGTCCTGCCCTACAAACATTTACAATTTTATTCGATCCAACTTTAAATCTGCTTATGATAAATCTTGTAAATATAAAAAACAAATTAATATCAAAAAAGTTAAACAACCGTGGATTAAACAATATATGATAAAAATGTGCGATGAACGCGATAAATTATTTAATAAATGGAAAAAAGACACATCAAATAAATGCCTCAGAGTAAAATATAATAAAATCCGCAATAAAATTAATAAAATATTTGAAATTAAACGAAATAAATATTATGAAAACGAAATAAAAATGAATACAAAAAATCCCCGCAAACTCTGGCAAATCATAAATTCAATATGTGGTAGGGCTGCTCTGTCAATTGATGAATTTATTACCAATGCTTTTGATACAGAAAAAGAGACGTGCGCTGTCATCGCCAATAAATTTGCGAATGAATTCAGAAATGCAGTTAAAAAAATTTTACCTTCCTGTCCGAATAATCTTCTATATGATAAACATTACATCAGACCAACCAACGTTAGCTTCTATTTTAAAAAAGCCAACCCTAAAACTATAAAAAAGATTATTTTGAATCTTAATAGCCGAAAGGCGCCTGGTAGCGATGGCATTAGAGTAATAGACGTTAAAAGTATCTCAAGTAAAATAGCAACTGCCATTTCACATCTTATCAACACTAGTTTTCTGTCAGGAATATATCCTAATGAGTTGAAGCAAAGCTGCGTTCGTCCTATATATAAAAAAGGAAAACAAGCCAACGTAACCAACTATCGACCAATATCCCTTTTGTCGTCTATAGATAAAATCATTGAGAAATTTATAAGTGATCAAATACACTTGTTCTATTCTAAAAATAACGTAATCTGTAATAATCAATATGGTTTTCAACCACGTAAAAGCACCACTTCTCTTCTTTCAGATTTTTCGGACACCGTGAACATTCACCTGGATAACAAAAAACATGTTTTAGCTCTTTTCATAGACTTTTCTAGGGCTTTTGACACCTTAAATCATAAGTGCCTTATGACAAAGTTAGAGTCCTCTGGGATCAGGGGTCCTATGTTAAAATGGTGCGAAAACTACGTCAATGATCGATCTTTCTACGTAAAAATCGACGATTCTGTGAGTCGTGTGTTACCTGTCACTGAAGGAACAGCCCAAGGGTCGGTGATCGGTCCCCTCCATTTTATCACTTACGTAAATGACATGAATAACGTTCTTAAGCACTGCACTTCCTACCAATATGCGGATGATACTTGTTTGCTAGTTGCAAATCATAATGTTGAAAATGCGCTTGTTAATCTACAACAGGATTTTGATCGTATAAATAAATGGTGCCACGATAATGGTCTTGTTCTTAATGCAGATAAAACCAAATTAGTACATATTCGCTCTCCGTACAATAAAACATTGTTCGATGCAAACAATGTGATAGTAGCTCATAATCATTATTGTTTGCATCAACATAATGTGCGTAATTGTAATTGTCCTAAAATCGAAACTGTAAGTAGTCACACGTATCTGGGACTTATAATTGACAGTAAGTTTAACTGGCAGCCACATATCAGCTCTGTTTGTGATCGACTCCGAGCTATTTTAGCTAATATAAAAATTATTAAAAATAAAATGCCTTTCAAAATTTTGCTATTGATATATAACGCCCTAGTCAATAATGTTATAAGCTACGGTATAAGTAGCTACGCCCGAACCTTTAAAAGCTATTTGAAGAACATTGAATCACTACAACTAAGAATATTAAAACAAATAGTATCTCCTAAGATAAAAACATTATGTAAAGATAGTAATGAAAATCTCTTTCACCATTGTAAAGTTTTGCCGGTAGAATCTTTGTTCCATTACACTATATTAAAAGAACAATTCTTTAACTTTGACCTGCAGAAAAAACTTGATAACGTAATCATTACCCGTCAACAAACCAACCAACGCTTAATCATTCCAAAAATAACTAACATTTACGGTAAAAGAACAACTCGTTATTTAGTTCCTCAATTATTAAATAATCTTGATTTGAACTTTAAAAAAACCATAAATAATAATAATGTTAAATCTAAATTAAAATTGCATTTTGTAAACAACCTGTATAATGTGGCATAATTATTGTATCTAACTTGTCGCGAGCACACGAGCACGCTGTGCATTGAATTTTGTCGTGGATGGATTGCTTTGCATGCCGGACAAATCTTCGTGGTTTTTGGCATGTTCAACTAAAATGTATTTTTTCTTTTATTGATAAATAAATTTAAAAAAAAAAAAAAAAAATTTAGTTGTGTATAACAATGAATAATAAAATATAGTCGTGAGTTCCTTAGCTGAAAATAATATACAGAAACGCAATATTTCAGAACAATTTTTTCATTTTTCATTTCACACACGGCACGATCTGATCCCATACTAAGCTTTCGCTTGTGTTATGGAAACCAGATGGCTGATAAACATACATGTATAATTTTTAATAAATACTTATATAGATAATTAACACCCAGACACAATGGAAATCTATACTTAATAATATTATAAAGCTGAAGAGTTTGTTTTAACGCGCATCTCAGGAACTACTGGTCCGATTTGAAAAATTATTTTGGTGTTAGATAGCCTATATTTATCGAGGAAGGCTATAGGCACTAGGCTAGAGCACTGCGGGTGAAACCGCGGAGCACAGCTATAGTGTATATGTTTAACTTATTTTATTTTAATTCGTTACTAAAGTTAAAATATATATTGCAGGTATAGCAATAATAGCCCTGTCCAGTGTACCTAACACATCAGCTGCCAGGGCCACCTCCCTCTTCAAGACCACATCCACAACTGCTGCCCCTGAGGAGGAATCTCCAGTCCCTGATGATGAAGCACAAGTAAGGAATAAGTTCGAATATTAATAAAAAGTTTATTTTGTAATTGTTATTATATTGATATTATATTAATATCTAATAGTAGACGCATTTTTTAATAACGATGCAAAACTATCTTAAATATTACAAATTGAATACAATATTATCAAACTACGTCATGTAAGAATTTAAAATACCTAAATTGACTATTGAGCGAAGTCACAAATACTGTATATGTTACAGTCAAAACCCTTAACCAGTCAAAAACCTTATTGACCGGTAAAATTAGGCAATAAGGTTATTGACTAAAGGTGTCGGTCAAAACCCTTATTGACGAATTTTACCGGCCAATAAGGTTATTGACTGGTTTAGGGTTTTGACTGTAACATATACACATTTAACACAATAAAATACAACACGCCACCATAAGTATTACTAATAGATAGGGAGGCGAGGTAGCTAAATGGCGTAATTAAACGGCGCCGTCGAGACTTATCAAAATCGATAGATAAAATAATTTCGAAAAGAAAAGCTTCTATGGTAAAAACCATTTTAGCGGTGGGTTTGGCGTGTACGGATTTTCAAAAATGTAAAAAAAAATAGTTACTTGGGCATTCTCGAGCGCGTCAGATATTCATACTACGTATGCCCCAAGTGCCTCTGATAACAACGGTATACTAATCTGCCGGTTTGCGTGGTGGGGCTAGGCATATTAATTCGTCAAAAATGCACAAAAAAAAAATTTACTCGAGCGCGTCAGATTTTCGGAAGGGGTGTTAAGTAGGCCCCAAGGAAGCTCCCCTTAAAAAAACTGACGATTTCGGCGTGACGATAAGTTACGATGAATTTTTGAAAATGCAGAAAAAAAAAGTCCTTTTGAAATACTCGAGTGCGTCAGATTTTCGTAGGGGAGGTTTATCTCGGTCTCCTGAAAGCATATTTTCTTAATCTGACAAAAATGTTGGTGGGTTCTCTTAATCTGACCGAAAAAGGTTTGAGAGTTTCTTTTTTTTAATCATCGTTATTTCATATCAATTTTTCTTAACACCCTCAGTTTTCGAGATATACTCAAAAAACCGGGAGTTTGAGTTTTTATGATGCTTCAAGTCAAAAAGTTTTAACTTTGGACAAAAATGTAAAGAGACATTTTTTGTGTAAAATAAAATTACCTTTTTTGTTTATTCAAACTTTTTTTTTTTTGTAAAATGTATCGTTCGCGACTTATACACTGCAACGCGTTTTTCGGAAGACGAAATGGCTCCTCGAGACTTCCGGTCACGCGGAAACCGGCAGATTTTGTATTTTTAGTAAGTTTTAGATTATATTCTTCAAAATAAAAATAAAAACAATCGCGCTCGAGAATGCCGGATTAACGTTTTTTTTTTTACAAGTTCGCGACCCTATAACTTGGCGGCGTCAAGGACTTATCGTCAGATCAGTTAAATTTAATCTTAAAACACTAAAATCAACCCCCAATATCTTAATCTGACGCGCTCGAGTATTTCAGACTATCGATTTTTTTTTACTAATCTGATCGTCTATCCTGGGCGCGCGTCACTACTTAAAGAGCTAAATAGTTAACAAGGTTGTTCTATTAGGTCTAAGGTATCTCTCATATCTTAAAGTGCCACGCTCGAGTATTACAGAAAATTCCCCTCTTCGCCTCCCTATCTATAACATAGTTTCTAAGATTTATGTATACTAACACAAATATGGATGTATATATCTGAAAATAAAAAAATATTTATTATTATAAAACACAATAAAACGCAACTAACCCGCATAAATCCTAAAAAAACGAATGTATAACAAACGTTAATGAATTCCGTGTAACTCCACAATTATTTAACATCCTCAAGTAAAGGTTTCCTATCGGAAATGCTCAGCAATACGGGAAATCATTCGATGTATGCGAAAGGTGATCTACTTTTTCATTTCCTATAATACATCAACCTTGACTAGTTTGTGGAATTTGATTTATATAAGGATTATTGTATATTTTTTGCGTATTTGTGTCCTCTTGTACATAAAAATATGTTTATTCATATAAGAACCTTTTTTGTAAATTGTCTTTTATAATAACATACAATACATCTAGAATAGGTACAATTTTTTAAATTACACTGCCAATACATTATGATACAATTAAATACTTTACACTATATCCACCAAAATCGTCGCCATACTCCATGACGTGACGGCATTGCCATGATGCGACCTTGAAATTTTACTCTCGACGCGCCGAAAGAAGTTTCACTTAAAAATAGAAAACATACATAACTATTAACTACACACATTTTCCGTGTTAAATAGGCCATATCCCTATAATATCTACCCGGCATTATTTTCTAATAATATTTGAATATAATATATTTTGACTTAATAAATGATTGAATAATGTATACGGTATTCACTTTTTATTTTATTGTATCAATTTAAATGTTGTGTTCAGTTGTAACTGTATAATTTTAATGTTAATTAATTTAGTAAGTTGATGTAAATTGGCTAAAATTGACTGACCGGTTGGCTTGGTAGGTAGTGGCCCTGCCTTCCAAGCCTGAGGTTCGTGGGTTCGATTCCCACCCGGGGCAAATATTTGTGTGATGAACATAGATGTTTACTCTGTGTCTGGGTGTTAATTATCTATATAAGTATTTATTTACAAATATATATATATGTTTATCAGCCATCTGGTTTCCATAACACAAGCGAAAGCTTAGTATGGGATCAGATCGTGCCGTGTGTGAAAATTGTCCTGAAATATTTATTGAAGTGAAACTTCTTTGTCGGGGTTGGAAAAAATTTTAATGTAACATTTTTTCGTTACGCGTAACATTTTTCCGTTACGCGCCATCTTTTTCTTATCCCTACGCGTGATTCGACTTACGCGTGGTAGGGATAAGGTTGTATCTACTTATTTAAGGTTGCATAATATTATAGTCAATTATTTTTTGAAAAATAAGTTCACAAAGAAGTTTCACTTCTTACGTGTGCACACTAATACACGCACACATTTTTTATTATTTATTTATTAAATGTTTTTAGATTATATTCTGTAACTGGGCCTTCTATAAATAAATACCATTTTATCCCACCAGGTGGAACCCACGACGGAAGCAGAGACCAACACCACAAGCAAGCTATCTGGTAAACCCCAGATTGACTATATCTATGACCCTAACCTGCCTCGAGAACTAAATGGGTACAATTTATCGGAATACCCATTCTATGAAGCTGTTCCACCCCCGGAGACTATGGACTTCAAGTGTGATGGTCTACATGATGGGTTTTATGCGTCCATTCCTCATAAGTGTCAGGTAAAGTGTTCAGAAAAAAATATGTTATAAGTAGGCCCTTATAAAACTAAAAATAGGATAATACTTACTTACTTACTCCTGTGACGCAATAGAATAATAGGGATAATGAAAATATGGAATTTTTCTCTCAGGAAAAGTTCTTAAAAATATGTAGTAGGAACTAGGAAGCATATTTAAAATGTAGTTTTGAACGATATTTAGTCATAATTGTTGCTGTAACCTTACCTTAACCATGTTCGCTTTTCTTTTTGTCAAAGAGATTATACCAGTCTAATCTCGACTACCAAGTTATTCTTTAAACATAAAACAACTTGAAATATAAATGGGTATACAATATACATAAATAGGAGAAGCCAAGTAGCTCCACGATAAGAAAATTAATTTGAGCTAACTTATTTATTGAAAGCTAAAACTTATACCTATATGTAAATTAAGCACACTAGCTATGCTCCGCGGTTTTACCCGCATTTCTCCGCTCCTGTTGGTCTTAGCGTGATAATATATATCCTATAGCCTTCCTCGATAAATGAACTATCGAACACTGAAAGAATTTTTCAAATCGGACCAGTAGTACCTGAGATCAGCGTGTTCAAACAAACAAACTCCTCAGCTTTATAATATTAGTATAGATTGTATGTATAATAATAGATTTATGGTTTGTTACTATTATAAATCTCAACAAACATATATTTATTTCCTATTTTGTCCTTTCCAGGTCTACCATCACTGTTTATTCGGTACGAGATACGACTTCCTCTGCGCGAACTATACAGCTTTTGACCAGAAAACATTCATTTGTCAATTCGTGTCTGAAGTTGACTGCAAGAACTCAGCGAATTATTTTAGCAGGTATTTTATTATTTAATAGATTTTAATTGATATGATTGAAATAATATAATAATAATTCATTCATTTATTCAAGTAACCAGGACTCATTTTGTAAGTAACAATTAATAACTTAAAAATTATGTTAGTAAAAATAATACAATTTATTATGACTGCTAGAAATGCACTCCACTGCTACAGTACTATCAATGAAGCAGACAGTTTGCAGCAGTGGTTTATATACCAGCAGTCGAGCCGACTCGCTATACAGTCGACTGACCGGTTGGCTTGGTTGATAGTGGCCCTATGCCTTCCAAGCCAGAGGTCGTGGGTTGATTCCCACCCGGGGCAAATATTTTTGTGATGAACATAGGTCATAGATGTTTGCTCTGTGTCTGGTCAATTTTCTAAAACTTCTCGTAAAATCTCTTAAAAATACAAATATCATGGAATCGAACATTTTTATTATAATAATTTTTATTAAATATTTTTATTATAATAAATAACATAAAGGAAGTTATTAATTTTAACACATTAACAAATAACTCATAAAATAAAATTATGTCTAAACTCAAACTCAAAAATTCATTTATTCAATTAGACTACTATTAAGTAGCACTTTCGAATCGTCATTACATAAGTATTTTTAACATTTACCACCGATTCGGAAAGCAGTATCTATGGAGAAGAATCGGCAAGAAACTCCATAGTTGCTCTTTTAAAATCATGTCAATATTATTACATAATGTAACTTATATCTAACTACATAACTACATTATATACATCTATTCCAGAAACGAAGCGCTCTACAAACAAGACAGTACTACAACCCCCGCTCCCCCCTCCACCACGACCACAACTACCACGACCACTCCCCGCCCGCCCAGACCGGGTCGTCGACGCCCCTACCATAGATACGAGTATTATGACGATGATGAATATTATTATCCACGGGATCGAGATGAATATGATTATGAAGAAAGGTGAATATGAGAAATTTTGGTTTTGCTTCGCCCTATTCAAAAAAAACCCGCATAGTTCCCGTTCCCGTGGGATTTCCGGGATAAAACCTATCCTATGTGATAATGAAAGTTACCCTCTATATGTGTGCTAAGTTTCATTGTAATCGGTTCAGTAGTATTTGCGTGAAGATAACAAACATACATACATACATAACTGTCTTTAGTATTAATTTTTCTCTCGATATTTGTTTATCTTCTGCGTTTTCTTTTTAATCGATTTATAGGTTATTTTATTGTACATGGTACAAATATTTACTGATATACAATACTTGACTTTCTTTTATAATAATGCTATGTTAAAATTTTATTATTGGTGATGAATCGTAATGAAGTAAACCATATATTATATAGTGCAGGTGAAGTATTTATTATTATCTATGCAATCCATTTTAACCTGCTTGATTATGATTTTTCAGAGGAGGTAGACGACAAAGACCCAGACCTGCCAGACCTGGTAAAAGAAGGCCACAAGATGATTATGATGACAGGTAAGGAAACATTAATTTATAGTACGTAGTAATGTATGCTGGTAGGTTAAACTGAAACTTAGAATAACTAATACTGAATAGAAACATTTAGAATTGTATATAAACGATTTTTCAAATTTTATCAGTTACCAAAAAATCCAAATCAACCTAAAATTTTAATACATAAGTACACTACTATAAAACAACTTATGAATTTTTAAATGAATGAAATTTTGAATGCCCTAAAACGTAAATATTAAAATAAAACGACTTTCTTAAAGTATGGCTTCAAATATTGGTATGTCTAATTATTGAATTCCATACATTTTCTTGTGAAATTTATTATTAATTCGTCAAAACATTACAGATACGAAACCCGAACAAGACCACGGGACGAAGCAGAAGAAGAATACGAAGATAGAAGACCGTATGACAGACCGAGAACCAAAAGACCGTACACAGATTACAGAAGACCATATGATGATGAGGAAATACGACCCTACAAAGGTGGAAGACGGCAAAGACCACGAGATGAAGAGGATGAAAGATATAGAGCTGAAGATGAAGATAGGCCAAGACCAAGTGCACGACCAAAACAAAGACCGAGAGACGAATTTAGATCCAGGGATGATGTTGAAAATGATAAACTGGATAGACCAAGAGATGATGAACGATTAAGAGATGAACGTCCTAGAGATGAAATGAGACCTCGTGATGAAGTTAGGCCAAGGGATGAAGTCAGACCAAGGGATGAAATCAGACCTAGGGATGAAATGAGGCCTCGTGATGAGGTAAGGCCTAGGGATGAAATCAGACCAAGGGATGAAATTAGGCCAAGGGATGAAATCAGACCTAGAGATGAAGTAAGACCTAGAGACGAAATAAGACCTAGAGATGAAAAAAGGCCACGGGATGAACCCGAAATAATTGATGATATTAAGCCGCGAGATGAAGTCAGACCTCGCGACGAAATTCGTCCACGTTATGAATTTCGTTCGAGAGACGACAAGAGACCCGATAGGAGACCGTTAAGAGATGAAATAGCTGACGTTAAGCCCACAGAAAGACCTTCAGGCGAAGGACGTGGACAGTTCCGGCCATTCAAGGGTAGAGAAAGAGAAGAAAGACCGTATGTAAAACCAGAGAGAAACTACGATGATGAAGATAAAATAGAAGAAGAAAAGCGCCAAGTATCCACGGCTCCAGATCCATCACAGCCTTTAGTTAAGCCAAATGGTCACGGTATTTTCAGCAAACCGAGAATGCCGCCAAAAATTAAACGTCCAGTCCCTTTGAGTGAAAAGGACAAGTACGATTACGTTCCTGTATCTACCACGAAATTACCAGCGAAAGCGGCTGACGATGATTATTATGATGATTATGAAGAAGACGATATAAGTAGACCGATGCCATCAGCTAAAACTAGTACATTTCAGCAGAGGCCTAAACCAGAACCTGTCGAAAGAGAAAAATTTAAACCGTCCAGACCAACAGGCCCCGCTAATTTAAAAGTGAAAAAGCCTAAAAGACCGATAGATTACGATGACGACGAATACTATTACGAGCCTACGCCTAAAACTGCGAAATACACATACGCGCAAAGAGGCAAAGAGGACAGACCATTAAAAGTAAAAGATGATGACTATTACGATGAGGAAAAAGAAAAAGAAGCGTCGCCTAGAAAAAGGTTAGATGACGACATAGTCGACAAGGTAAAAGACGTGAGGACGAACGTGAAAGTTGTTAAGCGTCCTTTTTTACCGTCTAGGGGTGGGAGTCCCTACCTACCAAGAGGATTACAACCGGTAGGTGGGAAAAACTTGAACTCAGCACCAAATACCACCCCTAAACCGACTACCACTTCCTCTACTACTACCACTAGCACTACTACCACTACTACCACCACTACCACTACTACACCTAAACCTACAACCACTAGACAAACAACAACAACAACACGCACAACAACCGTTCCTACCGCGGCAACAACACCAAAGCTTGAAGAAGAATATGAATACTACGATGAAGATGAAGAAGATTATGAGAGCAAAAAAGAACCAGAAACAACAACAAAAGCCGCAGAAGTCAAAACCAACCCGCCTACAACAACACAAGCGAACAGAGCGAAAGATCTAGCTACAAAAGTCCTACGAACATTTAACGATAATTACGAAGCAATAAAAGAACAATTAGAATCAACACTCAAACCAGGCGCATATCTAAAACCTTACATTTCCCAGATCAACAAAGAAGACAAGAAAATAGAACCAAAACCAGAAATATCAAAACCCTACACAGCAACGGGCAAACCGTTAAAACTAGATGTATCTATCAAGCAGAATTTAGCGGATTCAATTGAAAATGAGTACGACGAGCGATTTAATGATGCTCTAGCTCCAGCATTGCCTAATATACGTGCTCCTAGCGGTTTCATCGTTCCTACAAATCGAGATTATACCTTCAGTAGATTTAGGAATAGTCTCCAACCAGATCCACAATACGCAGCTTCAGAATTATCCCAGTACCAAGTTAGAAAATTGCCCCAAATTTCCGGAGTTAGTATCCGAACTCCTACATCATATTACTTAAAACCACAGGGCTATAAGGACGGCCTCACACGGCCGGTTAGACAACTTGTGTATAGACCATATTATGGGGATTTCTTTTAAATAGCTAAGGGTAACCTTTGAAAGATGGAAGCGTTGTGATTTAGGTTGTAAGAATCCGATGCTTTGACACACTATATTAAACAGTTGAACAATAACTGATAGGATTGCTGTAAAAAAATAAGTTCAGTTTTAACTGTTTTAACAACTAATCTATATCTCTGTAATATGTTTTATATGTATATTTTCTAGACAAGTGATAACTGCGTTAAAAACAACCGACTTCAAACTTGCACTTGCAAAATTTACAAATACCTACAGACAAAAATGCTCATAAAATAAAAACTACTGGGCCTATCCGAATAAAATTTTTATGGGACCAATTCGACACCATCCCGCATCGAACAAAAAAAGAATCACGTAAATCGGTTCAGAAACCTCGGAGTAATCGGTGTACATACATAAAAAAAAATATATACCGGCCGAATTGATAACCTCCTCCTTTTTTTTGAAGTCGGTTAAAAATAATAACATTTTATTAACTTTTATTCAAACAATTTTCATGTTATGCATAGTTAGTTGGAAAATTGGAGTTACCCAAGAAAGATATCTTAGCAAATTTAAAATACTTTATTAAAACCGATTTAGTTAATGTAGTTTAGTACTGTGTAAATAAAATACACTGTAAAAAATATATTGGCACAGATAATAAAATATTTTTTATCTAGGGATAAGCCAAAATAATAATTATTTATATGTATAAAATATCAATAGGTAAGATACAAAATACACAAATTTATTTATTAGTAAGCACATTTATTTTCATCATTTATGTCTATGTATAGTCTGTGTATATTTTTATTTTTTTATAAGATATTTTTCTTTTTAATCTTACGCGTAAATCAACCTCACAATATCCAATTCTAACATAAATATAACGGATTTAAAACGCGATTTATTCAAAATTTAAGTCTAAATATTAACCGATTTAATATTATATGCAAGTACCTACACAGTAATAAAAATCATCAATTTTTTTTAATCGAATATGTACTTGTAAATAACGCGGTTCAAATCCGTAAAAAACATACTAATATTATAAGAAAATCTATCACTGCCAATAAATATCGAATTTAAAATACTCTTTAGTTACCTATTTTTTAGTAAATCGCTATTTTTCAAAGGTTACCTAGTTATAATGAAATCGTTACGTCTTAGTTCTGTATTATATTTGTCTAATATCAATGATATTATAAGTAATATATAAAAGAAAGTCGTGTTAGTTACTCCACTTATAACTCGAGAACGGCTGAACCGATTTAGCTAAAAATTGGCAGGGAGGTAGTTTAAAGCCAGGAGAAGGACATAGGATACTAAATATGTACCACGGGCGAAGCCGGGGCGGACCACTAGTAAGTAATAAAAATAACTGCGTTAAAAACAACCGACTTCAAAAACGGAAAAGTAAAATATAAAAAAGATTTGATATCATTAATTACTACATATTATTTAGATGTGCTATTTTAATAAATAGGTTTAATGTCGGTGCATGGGCTTAATAGTTAATACTAAGTGCTTAGTGCTTGGCACCGACTTCAAAACTATTTAATAAATAGCACATCTAAATAATATGTAGTAATTAATAATATCAAATCTTTTTTATTTTTTACTCCTCCTTTTTCAGTCGGTTTAAAAGGCTAATTAGCCACATTTAACTTCATTTGTCTCTTTCGCACATGACTGAATCATGCCATCTCACTGTGACGTCAAATCGTGAGCGTCAGGGATCGAATGTTGTCTTGGTAACCTATCTATATTTTACTTATAATATTATTGACTGTAATCTTTAAAATTAGGACATGTACGATTTCGTCTAAGCACTGATGTATTGGTAATAAAACAAGTTTGTAATTATTTGTAAACATTATTTTTAAGTTTGTAAAAACAATAAAATTTTTAAAAATATTTTTCTCTTTTATTTTTATATATCTACTACTTACCCTTAGTACTTACCATATAAAATGCTACATATCTCCTATTTCAAATGTTTAGAAATTATTAATAAAAAATGTATCCTATGTTTGACCTGAAGTAACTATTTTCATTGCAAATTTCACCCATATCGGTGCTGTGGTTTAGCCGTAAAAGCGAACAGACAGGTTGCAATTTCGTATTTGTTTTATTTTTTTTATGAATAGTATTAGTTACTTAATCTAAACATATATCTACTATAAAGCTGAAGAGTTTGTTTGTTTAATTATTTGTTTGAACACGCTAATCTCGGGAACTACTGGTCCGATTTGTACTGTATTTGCTGAATGTACAAGCAATTATATGAAAGCTTTCAATAAAAATACTACCTACGCAGTCACCCATCCATATACTGACCGCGCATAATGTTGCTTAACTTACACCATATCTATTATTAAAAATAACAGGGGTAGTGACGGAAAATAAAAACAATCAATAATTATTGTAAATATTTATTAATCTATCACCAATTAATTACAAAAAGCCCATATATATAATGTAAAACAATTCCTTTTGCTTACAAATATTTTTTTTTGACATTTTTAATGTATTGTAAGGAAAAAGAATAATTTAACATTATTGGCAAGGGCATAAATAGAAATTCTTACTATCTATACATTCAAATACTATGATTATTCATTGATACAACAAATACATTTTTATTACCATAATCCTTGTATTAATATAGCGTTTAAACGCGGCGTTTTTATCATTTTACATACTTAATATTTATTTATTTTCTGTTATTTTATAATAAAATTCAATCCATGATTTATTCGTTATTACATGTAAAAAATGTCTCAAAATTTATAAAAATACGATCTTTAGATACATTTGATAAAACTCTCTTTATGTAAATATAAAAAAGCTTCTGAAATTCACAAATAAAATTGATATGAAGGTCAATATTATGATAACAATTATCGCGACAGTATTGCCAGTTTCAATTCTTTTTTTGTTGTATGTTGTTATGTAGTAAATAATTATATATACATTCTCTATAATAGTTTTTCAATAGATACACAGCCTTTTATTATTATAAAAATACATTGTTGATGAAGAATTGATCGAATTCTTACAAAAAAATTAAAAACAACAGTTTTTACACAAATATAATCAGTAACATTTTCATTTGATTCCAGGGTGAATTACTTTTGACCAAATAATATTAAATATAAGACATAGATTTCGTTTATTAGTAACTTCCTTATTTAATTATCCTGTATAAAGGAAAAAGAACTAAAAATTTCACCTTTTTTATTAACTATCCTTCAATATTGACTTTTCCAGAGACCAAATCTTTTGCTTCTCAAATATGAACCTAGTAAAATCTACAACAATACCCTAAAACGGAAAAAAACGCCGCGTTTTTTAACCTACAATCGCGACGTTTCAAACTGATTTCGCAAACTGCGAAACTTCAAACTCCATGACCTCGTCGAAAAAGGCGGCGTCTTCAAATCCGTAATTACCTTACCTGTATCATTATCTTTTATCTTTTCTTCCACGTTCGTTTCTTTTTGTTCTACATTATCTTTTTCTTGTTCTACATTTTCCTCAGTTTCCTGGCCATGGACCAATCTATTTATCGGGAATTGTAGTTTATAGAACACGTAAGATATGCCCCAAATGAATATTTGGTAAATGCACACTTGCCACCAAGTCATTACGCCGAAAACTTGGTATAACCATCTGTGTGTCGCGAAGTATATTGTGTAGTACCTGTTGAATTAAACAACATTAGTAAAGAATATATAGAAGCATAAAGTACAGAAATGATTCATAAAATACTTTTAATACACTTTCAGTAGAACTGTTGCATGAGTTAATAATACATTAAAATATTGAAGAGAATGCAAAAGTAAAAAAATGTCGCAAAATACGCAAATAAGTATTTCCTCAGTAATGTAAAAATAGATTAATTAAATGTATGAATCCTTCTTTCTTTGTCATAAAAGGTCATAAATCGATATATTTCAATAAAAAACTAATTATGAATAAATTGAGTTCGGCATAAGTTAGATAATATAGGCATTTTAATTCAATGCTAGTGAAGCTAGTTTAACATAGAAAAAATTCGAAATTAGAAAAAAATAGGAAAAGTTCGATCACTGGGCGGGATTCGAACCCACATCTTTTTGCCGCACCGTGGCAACGCCTAAGCTCTCGGACAACTATTATTTGGAATCACGGTTAGACGTAGATTGTTGTTGTTTAAAAATTTATCTATAAACTATAACTACATATGGATATATATTTTTTGGTTTTTATGGCATTCAAATGCTTTATAAATATAAATTTATTTTTAATTATTAATTTTTTTTTTTTTTTCTATTCTTTATAAATTTATATTTATAAAGCATTTGAATGCCATAAAAACCAAAAAATATAAATTCAAGAAAAGGTCGTGTTCCATCGTTACAATATTGTATTCACTGAAAAGTGCTTCATATTGGTTGAGATGGTTGTTAAATCATCTCAGTAGATGGCGCGCGGTGTGTCCCTTAAGACACATAAAACTGAAAGGATAGAATAAATTCGATTACTCAGGCGGGTCACGAGTGGCTGAGTTGGTTAGGCATCCGCCCCGGAATGGCACGAAGGATGCGGGTTCGAGTCCCGCCTCGTGATCGAATTTTTTCTATTCTTTATAAATTTATATACATATGGATAATCAAATCGTAGGAAAGTCAAAACTGTACATTGAATTTTTTTTTAAAGAATACTTGGGACGTGATCTAAAATCGATATCGCAGCCAAAAATACAGTTTTAAGAATTCTTGTCTGTGTTCTGTATTCATTGATTTGTTTAAAAAATGAATATATGTTATTACTAAGAGGTCAGGTCAATAATAAGCAATTTCTCATCACGCTAAGACCAATCGGAGCGAAGTAATGCGGGTAAAACAGGCACAGCTATAATGTTGAATGCTATAAAACTAAAATCAAATCAATACTCACACAACAGCATACGCAAACGCGACCCCCCAGTATATAGTCTGTTCCACCTTCTCATCCGTGGGTTTCCTCCTTGCCTGGAGCAGTGTCTCCAATACCAACACCACCACGATGTTCGTGTGGACGCAGTGGTTGAACCACCAGGGCACCACTTCGTCGTATATCGTGGGGAATACCAGTTCTCGGTCTATCGCATATACTGACCAGAACATTGAGGTGACGAACTGGAAGATTTTAGTAGAAATTAAAATGAATAAGTAGTAGTTTTTGTAATGATAGGATTTGGTTGGAAATTCTTAAAACATATACATTTTTTATACGATTTAGAATGTCCTTTCTAACAAGAAGAATCGGCAAGAAACGACTGTTACTCCTTTTAATGTAATTTACAATACAAATGCTTACAATAAAACAGAATCTGAATTTATTGGCTGCTTAACAACTGTCCTGTTGTTGATTTGGGAATCATATTTTACCATATTTTACCCATTTTTACATTCATTCAGTGGGATGCAGCCACAGAAAGGTCTTTTGAATGCGAAGGTAAAGTGAACAACGACGTAAATCATACCATAAAATAAAAATAAATGCAGATTATTGTAAACAAATTCTAAATATTCATAGGATATTATTATAGTATGTGGCCCCGTCGTTGATGCGGCTTGACGGAACACAGTGGGGTTTTGGTCGGTAGAAATCCGACATAACTCACGGCCTCTTTCCCGGAGGCCTATGTAAGATTTCCCATCTTATAAAAAAAAAGGATATTATAGTATTCTTACTCACCAGAGTAAAAGGCACCACGGCACTGCAGAACAGCACATCTCTCCAATACTTGATTTTGACAGCCACGTTGCTATTCTGTTTATCGAACCATTCTAATAGATCGTACAGTAGGGACAGGCCGAGGAAGAATGTCTGGAAGGACTGGAAAAAAATATATTATTAGTTATTATTAGTATAACAACACACACACAAGTAGTTTATAGGTACCCAAAGGATTACAATTTACGAGACAATTATATGTTTTTGAAGTGAAACTTCTTTAGGCACGTTCAGAGTAAAATTTCAAGATTTTCATGACAATAACGTCACGTCATGGAGTAAGATGACGATTTTAGTGACGATCTTTGAATCTAGCCAAAAAAGTTTCATTTCTGACACGTGTGCACGGCACACACGCTTTTTTTTTTCTTTTAATTAATTTAATATATATGTTCAATTCATTACAATAGCTTTGGTCAGGTACCTAATAGTAACAATAACTTTTGAAAATGATTTATTATAAAGTATTTTTTTTAATAAATACATAACTATAGTTACACACAAAAAAATCGCATTTTTTTATATAATTATTTCATTTTTAATATAATTATAAGTAAGTAACAGGGCATTAAAAAGCGTATAATTCATAGTTAATCAACTGTAAAATTGTGACGCACAGTAGGACAGTGTTTATAAAATTATCAGTAAGGGCAAATGTTATCTCATAGACTTTGAACATCTGTCTGCCGCATGTCTCTTTACGGATTTTAAACCGGATTTTCTCACTGTTATATCTATATGTAGGTATGCGGTGATAAAATTACAATTTCCTATATATTTCCTATAATTATATACAAGTAAAAAAAATTACTATTAATTCGACTGACCGGTTGGCTTAGGTAGTGGCCCTGCCTTCCAAGCCAGAGGTCGTGGGTTCGATTCCCACCTGGGGCAACTATTTGTGTGATGAACATAGAAGTTTGCTCTGGGTATTAATTATCTATATAAGTATTTATTTAAAATTATATATGTATGTTTATCCAATTTATCAGCCATCTGGTTTCCATAACACAAGCAAAAGCTTAGTATGGGATCAGATCGTGCCGTGTGTGAAAATTGTCCTGAAATATTTATTTATATTTATATTTACTGTACTATTATAGTTTCTAACACCTAAATACGTTATCTAGAAGGTCATTGACTCGGTCAAAGGGCTGATCACGTGTCCCTATCACATATTTCGACACGTCTCGTGATATTAATATGAGGTTTTGGTGTCACCAAATCCTATTTTATGAGTACCTATGTATGTATGTACGGATATTTGTTTCTTGAAAAATGTATGAATTTATATAGATTATAATTTAATATAATTTATATTATGGACTAGCTTCCGCCCGCGACTCCGTCCGCGCGGAAAAATTAAGATTTATTTTTTTTCTACGGGATAAAAAGTATCCTATTTTATGCCCAGGATAACAAGGTATAATTATACCAAGTTTCATCGAAATCGAATCGTTAGTTTTCACGTGATGCCTGAACATACAGACAGACAGACAGACAGAAAGACAGACAGACAGACAAAAAAATTTTTAATCACATATCTGGGCTTGGTATCGATCCAGTAACACCCCTGCTATTTATTTTTTCAATATTTTCAATGTACAGAATTGACCCTTCTACAGGTTTATTATACCTATGTATAGATTAGCACATAGGCAACTGACTAAGCAGTAAGCAGGTGCCACGCGAGAGAAGCCACGAGCTGAAAATATTTATTTTTCTAAAAGATGAATAGTTATTTTATAATGAATAATTTACACTTTTAAAACAAAGCATAAAAGTAAATAAAACAACTTAAAACTGTTCAATTAATAGCCTAGCCGTTTTATTAATTGGTGTTGTTCAAAGAACTACCGGTGTGTTTGTTACGTTCAAAACATCAGTACCGATTTTAATGGCATTTTCACAGATATACTTAGTTATTATTGTTTTATAAACAATAGGTGTATCCCATAAAAATTAACTTTAAAAGCGAACAAACTCACGGGTCCAACTTGTATGCGAATAAATATGTATAATTAGAATTTGTTTGAATATTTCAAGCAGTTCCTGATATATCTATCAATAAACAAACAAACAACGACTTATCAATGATTTTATGAATTAGGGGTCAAGTTTGATGTTGTAGGAAATAGTTTAAAATGTCCAATTAGATAACGTCTGAAGAATAAGTAGTTAATGATTGTAGTAGCACTTTTAGTTAGAATTCACTATACTAATTACTAATCTATACTTAATATTTTAAAGCTGAAGAGTTTGTTTGTTTGAACGCGCTAATCTCAGGTACAACTGGTCCGATTTGAAAAATTCTATCGGTTTTAGATAGGCCATTTATCGAGGAATGCTATTATTTTATGATTACGGAGCAATGCGGTTAAAACCGCGGAGCACAAGTACATATAAACATTCATACTAGTAATGCTGCATGTTTATTATTGTAATTACTAAACTTTTTAAAATCTTAATATATATAAATCTCGTGTCACAATGTTTGTCCTCAATGGACTCTTAAACCACTTAACCGATTATAATAAAATTCGCACACCATGTGCAGTTCGATCCAACTTGAGAGATAGGATAGTTTAAACATGTAGGTACCACGGGCGAAGCCGGGGCGGACCACTAGTAATTTATAAAATACTAGCTTACCGCCCGCAGCTTCGCCCGCTTCCTCTAAAAACGATTTGAGATTTAAAGTATCCTATCTCTCAAGTTGGATCGAATTGCACAATTGCGAATTTTATTATAATCGGTTAAGTAGTTTAGGAGTCCATTGAGGACAAACATTGTGACACGAGATTTATTTAATATATTATATGTATATATTTATATTTATATTATATATATTTATATTATATATATTTATATTATGTATATTTATATTAAGATTACGGTTTCGAGTTATTAAATGCCTAGACTTATTAATGTTGACAAATATTTTACACTTAGCTGCAACACACGCATTGAAATCATGATCGATATATTATTTATTATTTATACGTAATGAATGAACGTAATTGTTCATTAGATATGTTTAAAATATAAACATTACAAATTTCCTAGTATATTAATTACTAGCTGTTCCCCGCGGTTTCACCCGCATTGCTCCGCTCCTGTTGGTCTTAGCGTGATGATAATTATATGCCTATTATAGCCTTCCTCGATAAATGGGCTATCTAACACTGAAAGAATTTTTCAAGTTGGACCAGTAGTTCCCGAGATTAGCGCGTTCAAACAAACAATCAAATAAACTCTTCAGCTTTATAATATTAGTATAGATTAAGTTTAAACGTACCTAGTTGCCTATTCGAGTTTCTTTGTTCCAACCATAGTTCCAACACAACTTTGAAATGTCGCTTTTAATGTATGAGGTATCCCTACACAATTATCACAGATTTTGTGATTAATTTTCATATGACAAATGAAACAAGAAATTGCAGTTGTATTTTGAAGTAAGATAGTTTTTTGTTTACACTGTTTTAGATATCGCAGCAGTCCAATCTACCCTCTTTCTAAATAATAAATATTTACAAATGACAATAACTACATAGTTTTCAGTTCAAAAATTGTAACATTTTTAAAAGATCTATTATAAAATATATTGACATACCTATAAACCAAAGTCGACTATTTTAAAAATAATTCAGTTTAAGTAGGTATTATATTTTTAGAATTCACTTCGGATTGAAAACACGAGCCATGCGCTATATATAACTTACTTTAGGGCGCTTGTGCACTACAAGGAATTTTACCGTCCGGCATTCCGATTTTTTACGGTCCGGTGTGGCATGAAAAAACCTATGAATTGCTTGTGCACCTGTCCGTCTTTACTCGGATCAGTGCGGTACAGTTCAAGGAAGTTTGGCGGTATAATGCTATCATAAATGATTGTTTTTGCATTTTACAAGAAACAAGTAAAGAATATATAGAAGGTGAAATATTATATTACTTCGTTATAATAAAAAGTAAAGTTCCGTAAGAGATTTAAAATGCGTGTTTCACTAATTTATTTTAATCGGTGACGAGGAGCTTAAGCTATTCCCACTTGAACTTTAACTTACCAACACTTACTTAGATAATAATTATTATAGGTCAATGCTTGGTCAATGTATATAAAATAACAATACCGACTTCTCAAATCTCATTGCCAACTAAAAGAAAGTAAAACAAGAGCTTGCTTTCAATTGGCATATGCAGTAAAAAGAGTAAAATCCAAGCAAGTGGGCATTCGAAAACAATAATTATACCTACAGCGGCTCGTAGACACAAAAAACCATCCGGAATTATTACGTATAGTGCACAAGCTAGTATTTAGATTAATGGCGTGCCATGCCGGACCGTAAAAAATCGGAATGCCGGACCGTAAAATTCCTTGTAGTGGATAAACGCCCTTAGTCTTAAATTTAATGAATTTTCTCGCATAATTAACAAAAACACATTAACATTATACACAGACAAAAACAGAACCCTTTTCTTTAAAAAAATAGGTTAAAATAAGTATATAAAGTACTTACAAAGTTCCATCCAGTGAGATAAGCAAGTCGGTAAGTATACAGGCATTTGATATCCGGATTAGGATTTAACTCTAAGCCTAGGCCATTCGCAAATAATGCTATATAGGCATGGTGTAGAATCCCCATAATATGAAAAACTGTTCGCCAATACAAAACTGCATCGTTTCTATTAAATAATTTCTCGTTTTCAGTAATCAAGAAACACAGTACATTGTAAAATATATTATTTTCTCTGAATAGTATGAAATCTTCCATTATAACTAAAAACTTAACAATAAGAAGCCCGGTTTACGGGCGACTAATTGAGAAAGAGGGTATGGGTATACATTTGAATATGTTGCCATGTGTAAGTTCGATTTTCCCCGATTTTTTTAAATGTAATCTATATAAAATCTTATTTTTAAGTTTTGACGTGATAACGTCTTTAAAATCGTTTTAGTCGGGTGATATGTTCAGAAACTTGTGTCACACCAAAACCTCACGAGCGCGATCGCAGGTATAACGAGAGAGAGACGGACCGATCTCCCGTCTCATCTCGAGCGCTGCCACTGCATTATGTTATCACGTAAACATCTTGATCGTAAACCTACTTTACAGACAACCAATTTTTTTTATCTATATTATTTATTTACACATTTTAACGATTATTCTAATATGTATTTATTGTATTTACACTGTCAGAATTACTCCACAGATTACACATCAATAACATTATATTTTATCGTAAAGAGTCAATTAGATAATGCCTACTTAACTAACAAACAGTTTAACTAATGATGATAATATATTATTAAACTAATCCCTTCGTGATTATAATTAATATAGATATTTAGTTTTAATTTTTTAATAACACAGCCATCTTTTATAAAATAAATATTTCGGGACAATTTTCACACACGGCACGATCTGATCCTATACTAAGCTTTGGCTTCTGTTATGCAAACCAGATGACCAAAATACTAGCTGTGTCTCGCGGTTTTACCCACATTGCTTCACTCCTATTGATCTAAGCGTGATATTACTCGATAAATCTAACCATGGACTACCTATATTCTATAACAGCGAAATAAATTTCGAATCGGACCCGTGGTTTTTGAGATAAGCACGTTCAAGCAAATAGACAAACAAACTCTTCCGCTTTATAATATTAGTATATAGTATAAATTACAAAAATAACTTATGAAGGGACAGTCCTTGTAAAGAGAATGGAAAAAATAGTAAAAATGACTTGTTGTAATGAGATACATATTAGTAAAATAAAAAGAGTGTTATCTTACCTCAAAAAATAATAATTGTTTTAAGTATGCATTATTTTAAAGGTCGTAAACATTAATAATTGCCTATAGTCTATACCTATTATGATGTAATAATTTTTAATTCTATTAAAATTTAAAATAAATCTATACGAAATAGTGTTATTTTAATATCTGAATATTTTTAGTTGGAATTTGACGAATATTTGCTACTTTTCTTCGTATACATTAAACTTTATTAAAACTTTTTTGTACGCATACAGTAAAAATCTTACAAAATAACAATGCAATTTGTCTTTCTTAATACCTTATACATAGTTATATATTATAAAACGTCTTTTTTAATGATTAATTATACAGAAAAATTTCTAGCCGCGCCCCGGGGTTTCACCCGTGTGGCTCCGCTCCTGTTAGTCTTAGCGTGATGGTATATAGCCTATAATATAATAGCCTTCCTCGATAAATGGGCTATCTAACACCGAAAGAATTTTTCAAATCGGACCAGTAATTCCTGAGATTAGCGCGTTCAAACAAACTCTTCAGCTTTATAATATTAGTATAGATTAAATAGGTACATCAAGCAGATTTCTCGTAATCATCATCATCATCAGCCCCTATTTAATAACCTTGCTTACTTTCACATGCCGGGAAACTTTTTTTCCCATAATTTAGGGAGATTTCCCTAAACTGGCAATCCTACAATCAATTCTAGGCAAACCGTTCAATCATATCATACTACTTATTGTTTAGCCGTTATCGTGATATTTAACTATTTGTTAATATTTTTGTGATAATATTTATCACTGACATTGATTGTATGGATATTTCAAAGATCCCTACTGATTTAAGAGTATAGATTTTAATAGTTTCTTAGATATTTTATCTAGTTATTTTTGGAACAAAATAAAACTACCCTCATACAATTAAATATCAATAAAAACTATTTTCTATAAGGTAGATTCAATATATTTTACCCAAATATTGCTATTGCGTACAAATGAGATTTTCCTTTTAATCCTAATGTTCCCTGAGCCCTAGTTTCTCCTTACTACATTAGGGCAGTAACCTAGTAACGACTTCTGTCAATGGAAGTATCATCAAAATCGGTCCAGCCGTTCCACAGAGAAAAGTTAAAAAATATATATATTTTGGTATATTATGTGTCGTGGCCATATCGTAGATTTGCTCATTTCATGAAATGGCCAATTCAATTTGGCCAGATCGTTAAATCGTCAATGTTTCACGATATGGTCATCCACATTTGGCCAGATCGTCGATCTGGCCAAACGTGGATGGCCATTTCACGAAATTCGACCATTTTTGTTTCTTTTTTAAAAAGCGATTCGCTTCTGGCACTCGCTGGCCGCTGCCGCGGCACGCTCGCTTTGCTCGCTCGGCTAGTGCGTTGTTTATTAAAGTCTAACCTAACCTAACCTAACATTTATTTTATACGATCTGGCCAAATGTCGATGACCAAATCGTGAAACGTTGACGATTTAACGATCTGATCAAACTATGTTGGCCATTTCATGAAATGAGCAAATCTACGATATGGCCACGACATATGTACCGTGTATCTATACCCACATCCATATGCATTATAGTAAAAAGCAGTTATTTTAATATTACAAACAGACACTCAAATTTTATTTTTGCTATAATATTATTATAATACCTATTAACTTTGTAATTGCTAATTAACAAACGTAGGCGTAGGAAAGTTTTAAATTAATACAAAACTGCTATGTGCCGCTACTGTTCTTCTTTACTGTTTTTTTTTGAGTCCAAATCATTTTGGACGTGTGGTCACCTCAGTCACAGCAAAAATACTTACCTAAAATAATATAGCCTCATGTAAACAGAACTAGCATAATATCCCAAGCAAGGTCATCTAGCCAAGAATAAATAATAAATATTCAGGACAATAATTATTTTTCACACACGGCACGATTCGCTTGTGTTATGGAAACCAGATGGCTGATAAACATACATATGGGTCATTATACAAAAATGGGGTAACTCAATGTCACCAGCCAATTTATACAAAGTCTTATTATATTTTAATCAAATAACAATCTATTTTAAAACAATAAAGCGTCCTTTATTTGGTCACTCACTTTCACTTCTTTATTTAAAATACAAATTGATGAAAAAACAAAATTAATACTTAAATAATCAGTACTTTGGCATGTCACAACTCCGAAAACCAACAATCAAGTGACTATTTTATAAACATTATCATTGATTAGAGAAAACTTACTAACTCAGGACAATCTTTGATATACATAGTATTATATAGTATAACTTTCATAACGAAATGTTTAACATTTTATTTAAAAAATAAAAATAAACTTTGTCATCGTTTTTATTGGTCAGTCCGTTGTGTGTTTTTTAAATTTGAAATTCTCGCTAAATATCACCAAGTCGAGGTCAAATCCCTGTCTAAATATTAATGTTGGTAATGAAGTTACTTGTGCATCCCATATTTTGATGGTCATCATAACTGTACCAGCGCTAGGGTTGTGTTTGTCCTCTAAATTCGTGCTGCGCCAGTCAACATTTCAGTCCTATGGTGAGTCGTTATTTTATTGTTAAACTGATTTTTATTTTCATTCATACATGGTTAAGTATGATTTGTAAAAATATAGTTTGTTGATATAAGAAATAAGGCAAAAAAACATAATTTGTGATTATAATCTCATATTAAGTCCCTTTTTATCAATCCGCTGGCATCAGTCCTATGTCAGATATCGCGCCAGTGGACTGACGCGACCCCATAGTACTGATGATTCTATAGTTTTTGAGAACTTTTATCTTGATTGCTATTGATATAAGCATTTCTATTTGATATTTCAGTTTAAAACATCATGCGCCACGCTAAAAGAAACTGAATTTGACTAGGGAAGAAACATTTAAAAAAGAGTAGAAAAGAAAAGAGCTATTGAAACAAACTACTAATAATCTTATTTAAAAGATCTTATTTTATTTTAATTATTGATTTTGATGCTTTCAGGGCATAGCTTGTTATATGTATTTATTAGATAAATACGTAAACGTATAATATTGTGAAGTAAAATTACCTCAAAATAACATAAAAGTTAATTATTTTAATAACATTATAAAAATGTCAAAAGGCTCTTATGAAAACTCAGATGAGACTTTCATTCAAGCCTTTGGTTAAAAACCCTGAACCATTTTATGAAAATTAGTACTTTTAACATAAATAATGTTAGATTTTTAGGGCTCCGAACCTCAAAAGGAAAAAACAGAACCCTTATAGGATTACTTTGTTGACCGTTTGTCTGTTAAGACGTTTTTTTGAAGCGCGTGGAGGTATCAATTTGAAATTTATATTGAATACTCAACATTAAGAACCCTTGGGGCTGTAAAAAAATTAAACTTATAACGAAACGCAATTAAAAGATACCTACATCCGTTAATACTGCAAATTTCCGCAAATTTAAATATTCGCAAGGGAATAAAAAATACACAGGATGCTTGCCGTGTATACAGTCTTAAAATATGGTAAAAAGCAACGTCTTATAACACAGATAAAGAAAAATTGCTAAAAGTGTGAATTTTAAGTTACAAACATAATAAAAATAGGTTTGTTAGGAGTCCAACTCGCACTTGGCCGTTTTTTTTTGTTTCTATTGTTTGTGAATTACTTAAAATATTAAGTAAAACTAAGTCAAAGTAGTAAGTTAAGTAAGAGAGTAAGAATATTCACGTTGCGTTAAATGTCAGAAGGCTGTTTTGAAAATTGAGACATTGTTTTTTCCCAGTATCACAATATATTATCAATTATCATTTTTAAATGTAACTAAGTGATTTAATACTTAAAAGACATGTGCCATTATTAAAACTGAGAGATTTGTAGTAATTTTCATTGAATTTCTTTAAGAATATTACAAAATTGTGTTTTTTATCAGTACTATGTTAGCCTTGTCAGTCCCCTGGAGGCCAAATCCAGAAAATTTAAAATATCTCACAATCTACTTAAAAAAGTGGCTGGCCCGATTTGGAACAATATATTCATTAGATTAGCTATCACATACACCCTAATTTGTAATAATCTGATATAAAAAATATAGTAAACAAAATATCCTTAAAAGTTACCCCATTTTTGTATAATCACCCATATATATAATTTTAAATAAATACTTATATAGATAATCAACACCCAGACACAGAGCAAATATCTTGTCTAGTATAAAATATCTATGTATGTGGGAATCGAACCCACGACCTCTGGCTTGGAAGGTAGGGCCTCTACCAACCAAGCCAAATAAGAAAGTTTCAAAAAGAACTAACTTGCTATCCTAGCTGGGAATATCTAGCCTCATGTATCCCGGGCATAAACCTATGAGTTCTACTAATATTATAAATGCGAAAATTTGAGAGGATGGATTATGTTTATGTGTATGTGTATGTTTGTTACTCTTTCACGCAAATACTACCGAACCGATTACAATAAAATTTAGCGCACATATAGAGGGTAACTTGGATTAATACATAGGATAGGTTTTATCCCGGAAATCTCAAGGGAACGGGAACTATGCGGGTTTTTTCTTTGAAAACGCGGGCGAAGCCGAAAAAGCTAGTGTTTTATATGTATAGGTACCTAATACAGAGAATGGAGCTAAATAAACGTATAATTTTAAGTTATTTGTATAAATTTATGCTAATTGCTACAAAATTATAGTCGCATAGACGTACGTACGTACGCGGTAATGCTTTTTTTATCTCAGATTTTAGATTCTTGTCATAATTCAAGCCCGTTTTTTGCTTATTATGCGATATGTTCATTTAAAAATATGTTTAATTATATAAAATACTTTTCCGATCAAAACCACTTTTATCTGCAGAAATCTATAAAAATATATCAAATTCGTTTGACTGCAAAAACCGAGAAAGAACAAGTAAAACACATTGTGGGTTTGGTCTAGTAGTGCAAACAAATGCATCCTGTCATCCTATATATAAATAATACAAATGTACTAAGGGAAAGTTGCTCCACTTAATTTTTAAAAATTAAATCATTCGTATGCATAATTTAATATTCGTAATAAGTACCTAAAATGACAATTTGAAACAATTTTCGTGAAAATTACACCGGGTGATTCTTTTTATCAGTACACAAAATTTGCGAATACGTTCTATCAAATTTTGTATATCATAAAAAAAAATGTAATGTTTGTGTAAAAAATTATAAAATAGAAAAATGCGCAAATGAAAACAAAAGATATTTATTTTTGACTAGCTTCCGCCCGCGACTCCGTCCGCGTGGATGTCGGTGTTCGCGTGGATGGTTTTCTCCATTTTGAACTGGGAAGACGTTTCTCACTAAATTAATATTAGACGATTATGATTCACTCCAGTCCAAACAGCAAATAAGCAGGCTTCTGCTTCTGCAACGTTTAGTTGTCCCTGAATTTGGAAAAAATAGTCATGTTTCTTATCTATGACAAAAGTGTTATTTTTTTGCATTGTATTTCAAATATTAAATTTTTTATTTTTAACCGCATCTTCCGCATTCATGTATTTGGCCGGAATTAGACATTTAACTTCTACTTACTAGTCCCATTTTCCCTTCTTGATATGGGAATGTATAAAGTAATTTTTTTAGATATTTCTCGTTATACTTTTAAAAAGTTATAATTGTCATTTTGCTCATTAGGTAAAGTAATTTCGATATCAGTTTTAAGTTTTTTGATACCTGCAATAATAACGTCATAATCGCCTGCATATACTTATCGATTACACCCTGTATACAATCCACCATCCACATTCATAATGTTTTCCTGTCCTCCTCTCCTTTACATTTTAAATGAGTAAATCTGCTACCACTGAAGGATGTTTCATTGTGATCAGCAAATTTTCACCACTGTTGTCGATTATTTGTTTTTCATTTTAATCAGCAATTGGGAATCATCAGTTTTATTTTTTGCAGATTGGTGATGTACCCTAACAATACGTCGAAAAGGGAAAGCATCAACGAATTATCGTTTTCGTCCTCTTTTTTTATTCTTCGCGTCTCTGTTACTTGTGTTTGTTTAGTTCTCAACACCTATTGAATTTTCTATGTTATTGTGATCTTCCATTACATCTGAGTTTTGATGATGTGATGATAATCCATTCGTTTTAATATTGGTACTTAGAGGTCTAAACTAGAAATGGTAGACTAAATTTGTCAGCGCGTCTGTAAGATCAGAATATAAAACCAACATCCTGTATTTAAGTTACAAAATTAATAATCAAATAACATGCCGCTTCGTTCAAAATGACTAGAAGAAAAAATTAAAACACCTCGACATATTTGGAATTTTGGAGTAAACAAATCATTTTTCCCGTATGTCCCAAGTTCAAGTTCTCAATACAAGTTTATATTATGTTTCGTATTTCTCAAACGAAAAATAAACATTTTTGGAACTTCAAAAAAAAATTATATTATAAGAAAATTTATGAGCTTACTTTAGTTTTAAAGAAATATACATCCCTTTACTGACACCCCGTAAAATAACGAAATTTTTGCCAATCACCTTTGGTTTCATTAACTTTATGTTCGAAGATAATTTTTTTTCTAGTAGTTACACGCATATTTTTTTCGTTTATTTTCCATATCGAAATCAAATGTTTAAAAATACGAATATTTGCACAAAACTAAGATAAAAATAATCAATTAACAAAAATATTAAATTTAATGAAGTAGAGCAACTTTCACTTCGGTATGAAGGAAAATCGAGCGTAGAGCACACGTCAGAACGCTCCGGCCCAAGGAGCGCGACTAAAGAAATTCGCTAGGATTTTTCCTACTTATTTTAAATATTTTTTTAATATTTAAAGAATTATCAAAATTCAAAAAAAATTTTTTTAAAGGTTTAATACTCATTCAACTCGAATAAATTAATGGAAAAAATAACTTTTAGCAGTATTTATCAATAGTTTTTGTAAGGCAAAAAATGGGAAATTTAATGAATTTATAACGTTCTAATTAGGAAAATCATAAGTTATTCGGCAATTGTATTCAGCAGATTTTAATAACGACTATATAAGGATAATAATGCGCTGATCAAATTGTATAAATTGTAATCGGTTGCAACGTAGTGAGTGCACAAACTTAGCTCGAAATGTCTTTGGGGGAAAGAGACTTATCTTGAAGGCCTGATTAAGGTAACATAAAGTAACTTTATAAATGTGAAAAAATTCATGCGCATTGCGTATATTAGGCCTATAACTAAAAAAGGCATTAATAAATTTAGAGATAATATTAATAAAAACCTGCCCGTACTGAATGATCAATCCTGTCATAATAATCCTTGTGAAATGTTTAAAAATCTTTTTAATTTAGTTCATAGTGAATTTGAAAAAATATTTAAAGTTAAATCTTTAAATATTACCAAGGATTTACCATTTAGTAAATGGGCGACACCTAGCATACATAGGTGTAGGATTGTTCTTTATGAGTTATATGGTATGAAGCAATATAATAAAGATCCATCTTTTCTTAGTTATGTTAGAAATTACTCAAAAACTTTTAAAATTGTTTGTTTTACTGCGAAGCGTTTGTATATCAGGGATAAAATACGCGACTCGGATAATAAAGTTAAAACAGTTTGGTCTATTATTAATGGTGAAATGGGTAAAAGCAAATCAAGTAATACCATAAAACTTGTAAATAATGGCATGGTTATTGACAAAAATGCTGATGTTGCGCTTGCTTTTGAAGATTTCTTTAGTAGTGTCCCTGCTAGCATTACTAATAATTTAAATTCGTCTTCAATACTTGCAGAGACCTTTTTGAGGGACCATGTTGCGGGGTGCAGTACATTATTTGAATTGCGTCACGTAACTGCTAATGATATTGTTACAGCATTTAAGACACTTAATTTAAAAAATACTTGTGATCTTTGGGGAATGTCCGTAAATTTAGTTAATAATATAATAGAAAATATTGCAAACAATTTAGCTTTCATATTTAATAGGTGTTGTGACTATGGTACATTTCCTAATTTACTAAAGCTTAGTAAAGTTATACCTCTATTTAAAAAAGGTGATCAAGAAGACTGTAACAACTATAGACCTATCTCGATTTTACCAACATTAAGTAAAGTTTTCGAAAAGTTAATATTAAACCAATTGACTAGTCACTTTGCTTCTAATAGTTTGCTGCACACCAAACAGTTTGGTTTCACAAAGGGGCGCTCAACCACAGATGCTGGAGTTGCACTACTAACACATATATATAAGGCATGGGAAAACTCAAAAAATGCTTTGGGGATATTTTGTGACCTCTCCAAGGCATTTGACTGCGTTGAACATTGTACTTTATTGCGCAAACTTAATCACTATGGGATTAAAGGACAAGCTCAGAACCTCATAGCCTCATACCTTCATGATAGGATACAAACTGTAGTTGTTAATGGAGAACGTTCTAGCGGTGCGTCAATTAACATTGGTGTTCCACAAGGATCTATTTTAGGACCCTTCTTGTTCTTGGTATATATCAATGATCTACCTTATTATTTACAGGATAGGTGTGAAATAGTTCTGTTTGCAGATGATACCTCATTAATATTCAATGTGGATAGGCATGACCCAAATGTTGACGAAGTGAACAGTACTCTTTTACACATATCCGACTGGTTTACTGCTAATAATTTATTATTAAATGCCAAAAAAACAACTTGTGTTGAATTTTTACTACCTAACGTTAAAAAGTTGAGCAGAAATATTACCTTGAACGGGGAGGTATTACACCCTACAGAATCGACTGTATTTCTTGGGTTAACATTGGACGAGAAACTACAGTGGGGAGCCCATGTCAACACCGCTGCAGGTAAGCTCAGTTCAGCAGCATATGCAGTCCGAAAGGTAAGGCATCTCACCGATGAAGATACAGCTAGATTGGTATATTTCAGCTACTTTCATAGTATTATGTCCTATGGAATTCTACTATGGGGCAGGGCAGCAGATATAGAAACTATATTTATCTTACAGAAAAGAGCCATTCGCTCTATATATAATTTACGTGCTCGGGACTCACTAAGAGATCTCTTTAAGAATACTGGTATACTTACTCTACCATCACAGTATATATTTAATAATATTTTGCATGTACACAAAAACGCCGACTTACACACAAGAGTAGGAGATAGACACTGTTATGGCACAAGGAACAGAAATAGAATTGAAATGCCATTTTTCCGATTAGCTAAAGTTAAAAATTCATTTATGGGTCAAGGTATACGCTTTTACAATAGAATTCCTCATAATATTAGAGAGTTTAGTAGTTCTAAATTTAAAACTTATATAAAAAATGTACTAGTTCAGAGAGCGTACTACAGTATTCAGGAATATATGGACGATAAAAACCCATGGAGGGTTGTCGTGTAAAAACCACAGGACAGTTCTTTGTATATTATGATATATTATGTATTTAGATATAATTTACATATTATGTAATATCGACATGATTTTAAAAGAGCAACTATGGAGTTTCTTGCCGATTCTTCTCCATAGATCACTGCTTTCCGAATCGGTGGTAAATGTTAAAATAATTATGTAATGACGATTCGAAAGTGCTACTAAATAGTAGTCTAATTGAATAAATGAATGTTTGAGTTTGAGTTTGAGTTTAACACTAATTGATAAACAAGAAAAAAAAATCAGTTTATCATTTCAATAGCCGGGAAAAAATTGTCAAATAACTTGTTGAAAACGCAATTTTGCTAGACTGCAGCCTTAAATAGATTTTAGTGTTCTTAAATATGTATATACTAGACAACCCGCTTTAATAAATTGAAATTATTGTATTGTCACCGATCCTTGATAAGTGTGCAAAATTTGAATTAAAATTTTAAAGTATGGTATAATCGAGTCTATTGGTACAGTGGTTGACGCGTGAGCGTAGAACAGAGTTGTCCTGGGTTCGATTCCCGGTGGAGACGAAGAAATAATAATGTCTCGGTCTGGCAGGACACAGAAGGCTGACCACCTATAGGTACTTGTCCCTAAAGAAAATCGATCAGTGAAACATGTAAAATGCATCTGCCCCTTACCCCACTTGGGGACATGGGACACACACATAATCGAGTCTATAGCAGTCAACATACAAACATACAGGTGAAGCTAAATGTGTGTTACGTTGACTTTGGACCGCGGACTTTGGTATCAAGTTTAGGGCGTTTCCTTCTCAAAGTTCAAACAGAATGAATATTCAAAAGATGGGATATTAGTTTGAAGTATGAAGATATCTATATATTTTGAGTGTTCATGAATAGGAGCAGTGGTCAATACTAGACTAAACTTCAAAAAAAATTATTCAATAATTTAAAAGTATCCATAATATGAGTTTAACTGGGTGAACCGATTTTGATGATTTTTTCTATGTTCGAAAGCTGCTGTCTTCCGGTTGGTAAATTTTGACATTTTTGACCCTTAAATGGCGATTTAGTTTTTTTTAAAACATACTCAAAAATACATTCAACTCACCACACCGCCAACCGTCGAAAAAACTATTCTCAAATCCACACAATTTTCATTTATCAAGCCAAAATATAACAACATCACAAACAAACTAACACCTAGATTAAAGAATATGGCAGTACTATGAAATAATATTTTTAAATATAATACAATTTTTTTATACATTATAATACGTATATACTGAACAAAGTGTCTTCTTACAATAAAATTCATGTAAATTATTATATAATATCTGTTCAAAGATCAAGGTAATAGTTTTGAGATCTGTAGTAGATATTGAAAAGCTCCTTAAATAATATTTATTAGAAACTAGCTTTCCGCCCGCGGCTTCGCCCGCGTAGTCAAAAAAAACCCGCATAGTTCCCGATCCCGTTGGAATTCCGGGATAAAATCTATTCTATGTCCTTCTTCAGGTCTCAAGCTATCCTTGTACCAAATTTAAAGTAAATTGATGCAGTACTTTTTGAGTTAATACCGAACATACGTACAGACAAACAAACAAAAATTATTCTAATAATTATATTTTTGTTATTTATTCGAGATCACGCTCGAGCTCTAAGTATTCTTTTAAAAAATATTTAATTTAAATTTTCCTAGGATTTTATTATATATGTACCTATTGATTATATTGCAAAACTAGCTTTCCGCACGCGGCTTCGCCCGTTTTCTCTATAACCCTATAAATTATATACTAAAAACTTCCTCGAGAACCCTCTATCTATTAAAAAACACTCCCATCGAAATAAAGTAGATACACACTGACACACAAACATTCATTTTTATAGTAAGTATACATTATACATATTTAGCAAAGCACCGCGTCATCAATATCCCTTTACTTTTGCAAACATTATTGGATGATTCAAGTCATCTATACTAATATTATAAAGCTGAAGAGTTTGTTTTTTTGTTTGAACGCGCTAATCTCAGGAACTAATGGTACGATTTGAAAAAATTAATTCGGTGTTAGATAGCTCATTTATTAAGGAAGGCTATAGGATATATTATATCATCACGCTAAAACCAACAGAAGCGGAGCAATGCGAGTGAAACCGCGGGGAACAGCTAGTTATATTATCAATAGTCTAAATTAATCAAAACTGTTTAACGTAAAAAATGCATTTGTCATAGATAGGTTCTATAGTATTTTCCTTCCTAGTCCAATTAACATAAACAATTCAATTGTTGTTTCTATAAACAAAAGAATAACTATAATTAAGTTATAAACAATGTAAGGTTGTGAGTTTAACCTAGGTTACTGGTTAGATCAAATATGGTAACTACCTACTACCTACTAATAAATTAATAATATCACCTAAAACATAGGTACTTTGAATAGGTATATTCACAGAATCACAGTCATGATTCATGAATATAAAAGTTTTGAAGAGAAACTTCTGGCGCGTTGAGAGTAAATTTCAAGGTCGCGTCATGGCAATAGTGTGACGTCATGGAGTAAGGCGACGATTTTGGTATATTATCTTGCTAAAGAAGTTTCACTTCTGACACGTGTGCCCGGCTTTGTTTTAATTCTATCTTTTACTTAGATATATAAAAATGAACCCTAATTTATTGCCTATGAAGCCGTGACCGTGGATAATAATCTACTTCCGTATTATCAAATTGTTGTTTTATGAATACTTTGTAGATAACTTGTTTAGTAGCCAGAAATATCCAAAAAAAATCTAGTTTCTAAAACAGGTAACTACCTACTGTAGGTAGGATTAGAGCAGTAAAGATTTTTATTTATTTACTAGCGGTCCGCCCCGGCTTCGCCCGTGGTACATGTTTACGTTTTCTCTACCTACATAAGAACCATCCTCATACTTCAAGGAATATAATAAAAAAAGAATTATCGAAATCGGTTCAGCCGTTCTCGAGTTATGCGCTTACCAACACATTTTGCGATTCATTTTTATATATAAGGAGATGTTTAGTTAAAGCAAACCCACATTAAAATGTATTAGCTATTCTTTTAAATTTAAACACATTATTATGAACATTACTTGGTGACTTGTACTCCAGGTTCCTTGGAACCTATTTCAGGCTCCAGTCTCTCACAAGACTAGTTGATAAGCTCACTCACTATGTATTTGCAAGCAATGTATCTATTTACCTAATGTTGTGATGAGACAAATAAAGTTATATTTTATTATTTATTTTTTACTAGCCTTCCACCCGCGACATCGCCCGCGCAGTCAAAGAAAAACCCGCATAGTTCCCGTTCCCGTGAGATTTCCGGGATAAAACCTATCCTCTAATGTCCCGGGGCAAAAAGCAGCCTATGTCCTTTCTCGGGTATCAAAATATCTCTATACCAAATTTCATGCAAATTGGTTCAGTAGTTGAGTAACAGACATACAGACAGAGTTACTTTCGCATTTATAATATTAGTATAGTATGGATTACATTTTTGATAGTAATTAAAATAAATATAGTCAAATAAATATATTTTTTATGTGAATGGTAAATATGCATTCAGAATATAAAACAAGTACCTATGTTGTTTTTGTTATTACAATGACGTAATAAAGTTGTTACAAACTTATAAAATTAACAAATTTAAAAAAAAACCTGTTTTTAGAGTTCCGTGTTTATAAATATGTGAATTATAATAAAAAATGTTAATACTTTCAAGCGACCTTTAAAAGTAGGCTTTTATTTTATTTTTTCGTTAATTTGTAACGATAAGACTGAATAAAGAATGTAAAAAATGTTATTTTATTTTATCTTAATATATATAAATCTCGTGTCACAATGTTTGTCCTCAATGAACTCCTAAACCACTTAACCGATTATAATAAAATTCGCACACCATGTGCAGTTCGATCCAACTTGAGAGATAGGATAGGTTTTATCCCGGAAATCCCACGGGAAAGGGAACTATGCGGGGTTTTCTCTGAAAACGCGGGCGAAGCCGCGGGCGGAAAGCTAGTTTTTTAATAAATACACCAAGTATCTAAAGAGTCTATCTTCATAATACATGGGTACCACCAGAAGGAAGACACCCGGTCCTTTGGAAGGCTTACGTGGGGACACAGGTCCAACACGCAGAGGCCCTTTAGAGAATTTAATGTGTTGTGGGACACCAGCTACATATTATAGTATTTATTTGTGATAGATACCTATAAGGTTGTATTTAAGTTTGTTTTATAGTAGTTAAAATAACTAGGGAATTACCTTTTCCCTTAGTTATTTGAAAGATTTTTCCTCAAAATATATTTTATATTCATTAATTTATTATTAATAACAGCTAAAGATCATGCAATGCTATTACACCCACGTATTTGATAAACATATTTTCCTCCCTTACAGTTTAAAAATAAAACAACATAGCATACCGTATCGGGTCGGAACTCACCGATTCCGAGAATTTGTAAAACTGTAAATGACTACAGTCAGATGTTTGATATATTTGTAGATTCCCCCAACAAGCTCCGCAAAACATTTAATTCACTTTTTAAGGAATAGGATAGATTAAGTACATTATATATTATAATCATTGGTTTTCCTTTTTTTTTCACTAATAAAATTGTTTGGTGTAATTGTATACTTTAAAACTTAAAACTTATTTTTCGCATGCTGTGTTTACCTATAAGTGTTTTTTTAAATTGATCTTATAATTGTGTATGTGTATTTTGATATTTTATATGTAATGTAAACAAACGTTGGGAGACCAAAATAAATAAATAAATACCATACAAACTTTCGCATTTATAATATTAGTATCTAATAATCCATACTAATATTATAAATGCGAAAGTAACTCTGTCTGTCTGTCTGTTACTCAATCACTGAACTGAACTGAACTACTGAACCAATTTTCATGAAATTTGATATGGAAATATTTTGACACCTGAGAAAGGATATAGGCTACTTTTTATCCCGGGAAAATGACGCAATCCCGGAAATCCCACGGGAACGGGAACTATGCGGGTTTTTCTTTGACTGCGCGGGAGAAGCCGCGGGCGGATACCTAGTTAAGAATATAATAATTTTTATACAGAATAAGGCAAAAAAATTAAACACACGCTTGCCAATTTTGTTGAATGAAAAAGTCACATACAAAAACACAGTTTTTGGACAAAAACCCAGGATTTAATTCAACCTTCTTATTTACCTTGAGTTCGTCTTAAACACATTATAATTTATTTTGGTAAGCTGTTATTTTTATAAATTACCTACTCTAAAGCTACTATATATTATCATACTAGCACTCTATCTATTAAAAAAAACCGCATCAAAATCCGTTGCGTAGTTTTAAAGATGGACATAGGGAAATAGTCACATAGGGACAGAGAAAGCGACTTTGTTTTATACTATGTAGTGATGATAGCGCACGTGTTTAATATTAATATAAATCACGTTTGAATGTTATCATTTACATATAAAATATTATCACGCTCTTATTAGATGAAAATAAGATAAAATAATAATGACAATAGAACTTCTTAGTTCTCAGAATATGGAAGGTAATCCATGAAATGTTGTTGCTTAAGAAAAACAGTTTTTTGAAAATCTCAATGTTGAATTGGAATCTGACGAATTTTGCACGCCTCATAAGCGAAGCGTTGAGGTGGGTACTACTGTCACTTCGCGCAAAACATCTGACTTTTCAAACTTAAAATGTCTTTATGTATCATACATTGCACTTGTAAGATAATACATACACACACATATTAAGAAAAAACACTATTTTTAACATTCATGATATTTTTGATGTCATTTTTGTTATTTAAACTAGTTAAAAAACAGTTTAAAAAAGTTCTGTCTTGGACGTCCGTGTGTCTGTATGTGCGGAGGATTTTCTTGTTAACACGATAGCGACCGAAATACTTTACATGTGGTACAACCTAGTAAGTCGTAAAGCATTATAATTATTATCTGTGATACAAACATATAATTACATACATGGTAATTCGTATAAAATTCCAAGTAAGGCTAGAATGAATTTATAGCGGTAAATTCCACATGACCTTGTGTATAAGGAGATTTATCTGAAATTATATCTATACTATTTATTGTCTTTATGTTTACAAATTAATTGTAATAAGCATACAATGTTTATAAACACACAGGTAGAAGGTACAAAAATCATTATATTCCCTCCATATATCCACTTTATACTAATATTATAAGGCTGAAGAATTTGTTTGTTTGAAAGCGCTATATCTAGAACTGACCCATCCGACTAGGGCCTTTCCGGCCTCCTCCACTCAAACGACAGCCCAAGCCGAGGTTCGAGATCCCCGTCAAGGGGGGACGCCCTTGCGCATGTCGCTGCCAGGGTGAACCTTCAGTTCACCCCCGCGTCTGCGTTAAAATGTCGTTGCCCTTCTGGCTAACATTGAGAACACGAAAAAAAATCTAGAACTGCGAATTAGAATTGAAATAAAATATTTTTTATGGTGTCCGTTTATCTAAGAAGGCTATAGAAACTTACACTACTATGTATTTTCATTTATTGGCACAGACAAATATTATCACGACCAATAGGAGCGGAGCAATGCGGATAAAACCGCGGGGCACAGCTAGTAGAACTAACTGTGGTAATTAATGTCCGAGTATATACGTATATACATATATGGTTGTATATTTGTGTGGACGTTAGCCTTGCAATTTGCATATAAAACAAGTTTAATTCATCGCTCATTTTGTTTATAAACAAGTTTTCGTAAAATAATTTATTATGCAAGCTAATTATATAATATTTTTGGTGAAATACTGCTCTGATCCTGTTAGATTAATACATAACCTAACAGCTTTCCGCCTACGGCTTCGTCTGCGTTTTCAAAGAAAAACCCGCATAATCCCCGTTCCCATAAGATTTCCGGGATAAAATCTATCCTATGTGTTAATCCAAGTTACCCTCTATATGTGTGCTAAATTTCATTGTAATCGGTTCAGTAGTTTTTACGTGAATGAGTAACAAATATACATACACATATATACATATTATATCCATCCTCACAAACTTTCGCATTTATAATATTAGTAGGACGAAAAATGGACTATGCAAAACATTTGAAATTTTACAATTATTAAACAAAAAGTAAGTGCCATAGTTACTACATAGTTCCCAAGAAATGCGCGTTCAAACAGACAAACTCTATATAATATTAGTCTTCATTTTGATTGGAATTATTTGACCTTTATAGTATACTTTGATACAGAAAACGGTAATAAAAATTAATATTCCTTAACCTTATTCAGGGTTAAATATTAGCATAAAAATAAGACAAATTAATTATTGATTAACAGCGTGATTTGTACGTATTTCTTATAATTAACTAGCGGTCCGCCCCGGCTTCGCCCGTGGTACATATTCACGTTTTCTCTACATAAGAACCATCCTCGTACTTCAAGGAATATAATAAAAAAAGAATTATCGAAATCGGTTCAGCCGTTCTCGAGTTATGCGCTTACCAACACATTTTGCGATTCATTTTTATATTATAGACTAGCTTCCGCCCGCGACTCCGTCCGCGCGGATGTCGGTCTTTGCGTGGATGGTTTATTTCTCCATTTTGAGTAACTCGGACAATGACATCTTATAAATATCTATTGGACCCAAATACGGCTAAGTCTATAATAATACGCAACGTGTGTTCGCGGTACCTACTACAGAACAACGTCTATGGATACTCAAAAATTGAGATTAATTTTTTTTCTACGTATTTTTCCAGAATAAAAAGTATCCTATTTTACGCCCAGGATAAGGTATAATTATACCAAGTTTCATCGAAATCGAACCGGTAGTTTTCACGTGATGTCTTCACATACAGACAGACAGACAGACAGACAGACAGACAGACAGACAAAAAATTTTTTAATCACATATTTGGGTTTGGTATCGATCCAGTAACACCCCCTGCTAGTTATTTTTTCAATATTTTCAATGTACAGAATTGACCCTTCTACAGATTTATTATATTATGTATAGATTATGCAAGGAACTAAGGATAAAATAAATATATAATATATAATAAGGATAAAAAAGATAAAAAAAAAACCTAAATTTCACATGAAAATCATAAAAAAGGCTCAATAAAATTTAAAATTTGAATAAGACATTTTCATTAATTATTGTTAAAATTAAAAAAATGAAGAACATCTTTCAATTACGCGCGCTTTTTCAAAATTGGGACTTCTTTTGTTTTTATTTCAATCCAGATTTGACTTGCGTTTACTGTGAAGTATTTTTTTGTATTGATGTTACTACATCTCAACATGTATATTTTACTAGCTGTGCCGCACGGTTTCACCCGCATTGCTCCGCTCCTACTGGTCTTAGCGTGATAACATAATATAGCCTATAACCTTTCTCGATAAATGGGCTATCTAGCACCGTAAGAATTTTTCAAATCGGACCAGTAGTTCCTGAGATTAGCGCGTTCAAACAAAAAAACAAACTCTTCAGCTTTATAATATTAGAATAGATTAATTAAAAATCACACTCCTTAAAGAAATAATTAATGTATGACGTCATCAAACTGGTTGTAGTAAATATTTTAAGGTCTTTCAACTAAGTATTGAATAAAGTTTGTGAGAATGTATGTATGTTTGTTACTCATTTACACGAAATGGCTTATCGAATCTGGATGAAATTTGATTCAGACATAGACTAAACTGTTTCATTTATTAATTCTTAATTACCGTAATATTTCCTATGAACCTAGTACAAACTTTTTACCCATGTTTTTCAAAAGGAGGGTTATGTTTCGCAATATATATTATGTATATGTTTGTTACTCTTTCACGCAAATACTACCTACTGAACCGATTACAATGAAATTTAGCATACATATAGAAAGTAACTTGAAATAATGCGTAGTATATATACGTTTTATCCCAGAAATCACGTTACGTAGTAGGTATACGTTTTATCAGGAACGGGAACTTTGCGGGTTTTTCTTTGAAAACGCGGGCGAAGCCGTGGGCGGAAAGCTAGGTGCTTAAAATATGGTTTTTACCAGTTTTTTAATCCCGATCGCATTAAACAAAGTGAAGGACCTTAAAAGGTGACTACAATGTCGTTTTTAAAATCATGAATTATTCACACAGTTAATTTTTTTCCGTACTTATATTATTTTTAAAACGATGATATTTATTTAAAAAAATACGTTATTAATGTCTTTATTATCTATCAATATCTTTAAACCTCAAGTTAATTAATTTATTGTAATTTGTACATAATCAAGATTTGAATCAATTAATTTGTAACTACTGCAGGAAAATATTTATTTTCCCTACTTTACCCTAAGTAAAGAAAACTACTACTTAGAACCTTTATAAGATTTATACATGACTAGCGGTCCGCCCCGGCTTCGCCCGAGGTACATATTTCGCAATAAAAGGTAGCCTATGTTCTTTCTCAGGCTCTAAAGATTGTCTGTGCCAAATTTCATCAAAATCGGCTGAGAGGTTTTAGCGGGAAAGCGTAACAGACAGACAGAGTTACTTTCGCATTTATAATATAAATATTATATATTATAATATTATAAGTAGGGATTAATGCAATAATATCGCATTTAACGTCTTTTATAATTCCAAAATAAATTGCGCAAAATCAATACAAAAAAAAATAACTTACAAAATTCCAATTAGTGAAAAAAGCAGGCGCCAAATATTTAAGATTCTGTATCACAGGATGCTTTGTTGATGCGTCACCAATCTTATACCAAATATACATGGCCCAGCACAATACAGCATTATGTCCCAAAAAGTATAACAAATGATACACTGTCCTAACAAACAAGTAAATACTACACTTCTTTCCACTCGACGCACTAGGCAATCCAGTTTCTATATCCGCCATTATTAAAACACAAATAATTATATTTTATCTACATAAAACACTTATTTGTAAGAGTTATCTATACATCACAATTCGATTTGACATTTCTCGAAAAAAAAAAAGTTATAGAATTTCGCGCCACATTTTGAAATTTAACTTTTTTTTAATGTTGCCATGTTACGTGTATCTGTGTAGAGGTAAACCTCTTTAATGAATTCTGCGCGTGTTTCATTCAATTATAAAAAATAAAACAAGAATATTATTGTATAGGTATCCGTACTTTGGAGTTTATAATTAATATCGTATGGATATAAATAAATTAAAACGATTGTTTTTATTTTTGGATAAAGCGGCGTATACACTGCAGGTAAGTATATTTTATTTTTGTATTGTGTACAGATTTATGTACAATTTACCACTTTTAATAAATGTTTATATGTTTTACGCATTAATTAGTGAAAAATGAAAATTCTTTGTTTTTATTATTTACTTCTGCAGTAGGTAGCTGTTTGTGTGGTGTTTGTAATGAACGAAGGTTTCGTATGCCGATGATCAAATTTTCGCTTGCGTTGACTCCAAAATTACTTTATTCAAACTCAAACTCAAACTCAAACTCAAACTCAAACTCAAACATTTATTTATTCAATTAGACTTCTTCGAGAAGCACTTTTGAAACGTCAATACATATTTTTATCATTTACCACCGATTCGGAAAGCAGTATCTATGGAGAAGAATCGGCAAGAAACTCCATAGTTGCTCTTTTAAATCATTTTAGTATTACAATTTAATTTTACAAAATATGTAAGTAACCGTACGTACATATTATCATAATATGCCAAAGAACTGTCCTGCGGTTCTCACGCGACAACCCTCCATGGGTTTTTATCTTCCATATATTCCTTAATGCTGTAATAGGCTCTCTGAACTAAGACGTTTTTTACATAATTCTTAAATTTAGCACTACTAAACTCTTTAATACTATGAGGAATTTTGTTGTAAAAAAGTATACCTTGACCCATAAATGAATTTTTAACTTTAGCTAACCGGTAAAATGGCATTTCAATTTTATTTCTGTTCCTTGTGCCATAACAGTGTCTATCTCCTACTCTTGTGTGTAAGTCTGCGTTTTTGTGTACATATAAAATATTATTAAATATATACTGTGATGGTACAGTGAGGATACCAGTATTCTTAAAGAGATCTCTTAGTGAGTCCCTAGCACGTAAATTATATATAGAGCGTATGGCTCTTTTCTGTAATATAAATATAGTTTCAATATCTGCAGCCCTGCCCCATAGCAGAATTCCATAGGACATAATGCTATGAAAGTAGCTAAAATAAACCAATCTAGCCGTGTCTACATCGGTGAGATGCCTTATTCTTCGAACTGCATATGCAGCTGAACTAAGCTTAGCAGCGGTGGCGGCAACATGGGCCCCCCATTGTAACTTCTCATCTAGTGTCAATCCAAGAAAAAACAGTAGAATCCACAGGGTATAATACCTCCCCGTTTAAAATAATATCCCTTTTCACCTTTTTTACATTTGGAAGGATAAATTCTACACAATTTGTTTTTTTTGCATTTAATAATAAATTATTAGCAGTGAACCAATTGGATATGCGTAAAAGAGCAGAGTTTACTTCGTCAACGTTTGAGTCATGTCTATCCACATTAAATATTAATGAGGTATCATCTGCAAACAGTACTATTTCACACATATCCTGCAAATAATAAGGTAGGTCATTAATATATACTAAGAACAAAAACGGTCCTAAGATAGATCCCTGCGGAACACCTATGTTAATCGGCGCACCGCGAGATTTCTCTCCATTAACAACAACGGTTTGTACCCTGTTCTGAAGATATGAAGCTATGAGGTCCTGAGATAAACCTTTAATACCATAAAAATTTAGTTTCCGTAATAGAGTGGTATGTTCTACACAGTCAAAAGCCTTAGAAAGGTCACAGAATATCCCTAAAGCATTCTTTGAATTTTCCCATGCTTTATATATATGTGACAAAAGAGCTATTCCAGCATCTATTCTAGCTATTTCAAATAAAACATATCCTTGTCATACCAAATATTCGTCTATCACCTTGTAAAATATTACCAAAATCTACTATGTGGTTTTTACGTGATTGACCACGACTGACGCACCTACAAATTTACAAACAGATAAAAAACTAGCCATTGTTTTGGGGACTAGACAACATCCATATTGGATTCCAAATACTCTGTTTTTAAATACTTAATGTACAGAAATAGCCTTTTTTATTATATTAATAAATGTATGATTATAATAATTAAATGCTAATCGTGAGTGCTTCAACACTTTTTATGTGTTTTTAGTACTTTAATTTAAGATTTTAATTGTTAGTTTTTCTGTTAATGTATTATATATCTTCCGGCTACATCAAAATATAATTATTGTTTTTTTTTATTGTATTTTAAATTGCGTGCTATTTGGAATAAAGTTTTTTGTCATTACATAAAGTATTATTTATGTAATGAGCCCTATGTAACGTCATTATTTATTTTTGTAGCATTTACATGTGATTTTCTAAGCAATTAGGTAGGTATAATAAAAATTCGCATCTTTTTTCACGATCATATTTTGATGGCAATCAGTGATATATATATTATTTAAACTATATCGTATACTTAATTGTTTTTAGGGTTCCGAACCTCAAAAGGAAAAAAATGAACTCTGAAAGGATCCATTTGTTGTCCGTATCGATTTTTTGTCTGTCTTTCAAGACCATTAATTATCTCAAGAACGCGTCGCTGAAATTTATATTAAATGCGTTCCCGTGAAGGTGCGAAAAAAACTCAACTCACAATTTCGTATACAAACATCCTAAAAAAATAGAAAAATACTCACATAATTCCAATTAGTGAAAAACAATAACGTAAAATATTTCACATTCAATATCGCAGGGTCCTCGGTATCCATCGACATTACTTCCCGCCATATAAAATAACCCCAAATTGCCACTCCATTGTTAAAACAATAATATAACATGTGAAATGCTGTCCTTGTTATAAACAATATTGTTCCTTTTCTAGTTCCCTGTGCACTGTATTGGGATTCTACGTCATTCATTCTCACTGTTATTTTTTTTAAACAGCACGATATTTTTTTTTTATTTCTGCTTTTTTTGTCTATGGCCCACCCGGTTATTTTTTTAATTCGTTGCAATATTTAGCACTACTTTACACTTATTTTGACACTGAAAAAATCAACGGGCTCGGAGGAGTTAATTGCTCCGAGTCAACGGGCCACTAAAACATTTTGGCGCGAATTGTAATTTAAAAAGAATTTAAACGACGACATACATGGTATGTCTCCAGATAGGTAATAACTAACTTTGTCGATCGTGACTATTCTTTAGTAGATAATTAAAAGTAGTGTACATGATTTTGTTATAAAAAATTATAATAAAATGTTGATAATGGAATAATATAATTACATGCGTTTTTACTTCGTTCATTTTTAAGCCCCCTAGAGGGCGCCATTTTGAATTTAACATGATAAAGCAGCAAAATTGTAAATAATTTCCAGGGTATTACAGTAAATTTGTTTTAGAATATTTAGCTTATTATGATATAAAACCTACATTGTGCAATCTCTCTTATGAGTGTAACAAGATTGCATTTTTTGCATTTCTATGTCTTCAAGAGTCGCTAACCTAGTCGCTAACCTCTTCTTTGACATAGTTACGGTTTTTCAGAAAATGTATCCACTGTCTATATAGTAGTTATGTAAGTTATTATCCAGTAGTTAGTTATATTTTGACCAAAAGTTTTAATTTAACACTTTTTGCTAATAATTGTCTATATCTCTCTCTCTCTCTCATAGAAGATAACCCAAAGGTAACCCAATTATTTTAGTAACTTGAAACTTCGTTCCATCCGGGTGTTCCTTCACACCTCTCAATGCGTGATTACGTAACAAACATACAAATTTTTGCATTCTTAGGTATAATAACAGGTTTGGCCAGTGATACAGCATTAACAGTGGATGATAGAGTATTTAACATGCAATCATTTTTAAATTATAGAGGAAAAATGGAGGAAAAGGAAATAGATTTTACATGACATAACATCTTCATATTGCTTTTTGCATGTGTGAGCGCTAGCATGGCTAGCATGTATTATCTAGTAAAATTTAATATAATAAACTTACGTATTTCAAATAAAATTACCTATAAGTAACAAGCTGTGCCCCGTGGTTATACCCGCATTGCTCCGTTCTTGGTCTTAGCGTGACGATATGCCACAGAATAGTTAATAAGAGCTAACGTTACTACAGCCTTTCTCGATCAATGGACTATCTAATTGTGAAATAATTTTTCAAATCAGACCTGTGGTTCTTGAGATTAACGCGTTCAAAGAAACAAACTCTCCAGCTTTATAATATGTATAAGTATAGATTAATCCATACTTAGAAATCCATATACTTAACGTGGCTGAAGTCACGTAAGATGTAATTTTATATGTATATCAAGTTAAATTATAAGTAATATTATATTGTACTAAATTAAAATTCCACCAACATGCGACATTGATCTTTCATTAAAGTGACCTTTAAAACCAGTTTCAGTAATTTACGTGGTTTTTAAATGCTATATTTTTCCCGGTACATTCACATTTTTATTGTTAAACAATAAGAAAGAAATAATTAAATAAATAAATCAATAAGTTTAAAATTCTCGTGTTTGTAACCAAACTCCTCCGAAACGGCTTAACCGCGGGGCGCAGCTAGTCAAATTATTTAATTCTAGAGCGGTCCGCCCCGGCTTCGCCCGTGGTACATATTTCGCAATAAAAGGTAGCCTATGTTCTTTCTCAGGGTCTGAAGATTGTCATTGCCAAATTTCATCAAAATCGGTCTAGTACCTAGTTTATGCGTGAATACATACATACCTAATTACAAACGTTTACTCTTTATAATATTACTACCTATAAGTATAGAAATAACAAAGACTCAATTAAATCTGGACAGTCATTCAAACTGCTTGGAATCGAAAAAACCGGTTTTAAAGAAAGTGCAAAGCCGGGCGGGTAGCTAGTTAATTAGTCTTTCCGGTAACTCCATATTAATCCGTAAAGAAATTTCTAAATATACCTAAGTATGTCTAAATTAATTGCGGTAATTTTAACAAAATATACTCAAACTCAAACATTTGTTTATTCAATTGCACTTTTAAATCGTCAATACATATTTTTAACATTTACCACCGATTCGGAAAGCAGTATCTATGGAGAAGAACCGGCAATCTATATACACGAGTTATACCATTTTTAAATTAATAAATAAAATCATTCAATAAGCCGGCTACTTTAATATAAATTACATAAATCATCATAATATAAATTAAATAATTAATTTAACATCGCCTACAAAGACATTATAATACTACATCATTTAAAAAAGATATTACATATTTTACAATGTGTAATTTATGTTCAAGAACTATACTAAAAAAGTTATAACAAAAGACTTCTAAATTTAAAACTAGATGGCGCTATAATAAATCGTCATAGACAATCGCTAAGAGCAATAAACCTATGCTCTGAGGACAATCGTAATAGCACAGGTAATAGTATTAATTATTTTCCTCTTACACCATAACCATAGCGATAGCTACTATTAATTTTATTATTCTGTGCCATAACAGTGATACAATTTTCTTTTTCTCACTTACCACACATGACGTTTAAACACGCAACGTACTCATTTATTTACCAAAATTTCACTTAACTAATTAAGATATCATAATCTTATTTAATTACAATTGACCCTTGTTCTATGAAAGTTAAGTAAATAAAAAATTATAATCAGACCTGTCTGCACTGTCACATTTGCCCTTTTCCCGCGCTAGTGGCAATTAGTCCCTTTTTAAAAAAGTAAATTCGAATTTCGAATCTTTTCTTTTCAAGCTGCGTTTAAAAATGGATTAGACTTAGCCAGGTAATAGTTATATTCTTATATTCGATATTTTTAATAGTGTAATTATTTTTTTTTGTTACTACTAAGTAAAATTAAATTAAATACATAGTTTAGTTTCTAAGGTTTAGTTTTACATTAATCAGAGAAGAATCAGAGAAATTATTTCAGCATTAAAATGACATCAAAAAACATATTTTTTCCCAAAGGCAAAAATGAGGTTTATTTTGAACAATTATTAATTATAATCACGCATGATGAAACATGTTAATCATGTTATTAATTCCATAGAAACTGTGAAAATAATTGTGTACCTACATTTTAAACAACTCTCCATAGATTTCTCTTAAGAAAATTAATGTTATTTTATTTATCTGTGACCGTATAATTATTGTTTCTTAATTTAAAATCAATACCTGCCAAGGTTACATTTTTATCTTCTTTATTAAATAAATTCGTTAATCGTTTAAAGGCCTTTATGAAGCTTAACCTTTTTTCATATTTGCGGAATGTAATAAAAATACGAAAGCTGACGGATAATTATAACAACATTAAAAACAAAAATGAAGAATTCCACCACTGCAAGTTGCAAATGAAAACATTATGTCTTACTCAAATTACAATAAAAAAATCAACTTATCAAAGAAGGAAATACTCGACGCAAATGAATGAGAAACATCCGCGTACAAAACAAGGTCAGAGACCACATTATGCTGTGTGTGTTCAAAACTGGATGTGTAAAGAAAGTAGTATCTATAAAGCTGCTTTCCCGCCAAGATGACAGTCCAACCTTGAACGTGAAAGCGCACGCCATTCCGCGCGGGATTTAAAAAAGGAAAAAAAAACGCGCGGCAATTTTGACATTTGGCATTTGACATGGCGCACGAAAAAGTTTTTATATTCCTTTTAATTTTCGGTACGGTGCACAGTGGTATTATAGATACGTCGTATGAATATGTTATGAATTTAGGTAAAAATTTAGCGCCTAGTTTCATGTCGATTCTGGACTGTTTTGGTGAAAAAGATGCGTGGGTGTGTGCGAAGGAAAAAGCGGGAATTATTTTCGACGGCTGGGACAAGGAAGTTGATAAACAGAGGAGAATGTGGCGAGGTATTTTTATTTATCCTTTTTTTCGAAAGACTTAAAAATATTGCTATTTAAATAGGTTGCTAATCAAATGTAATAAAAATACAATCAGTAATACGTGATAAGGAAAGCTTTTACAATAATTTGTTGCTGCAAGCTGTTATACCTAGCGTAATAAATTGTTTGCTTAATTATCTATACAAATATTATAAAGAGGAAAGGTTTGATTTTTTGTTTGTTTGTTTGTTTGTATGAATTGAATAGGCTCCGAAACTACTTGGCAGATTTGAAAAATTCTTTCACCATTCGAAAGCTACATTATCCACGAGTAACATAGGCTAGGTTTTATCCCTGAAATCCCACGGGAACGGGAACTATGAGGGTTTTTCTTTGAAAACGCGGGCGAAGCCGCGGGCGGAAAGCTAGTTTTAAATAAATTGCATAGAGAACAGTGTTACGTTACAAACACGCGCTAATCTGTCTAATGGTCCGATTTGAAAAATTCTTTCGGTGTTAGATAGCCCATTTATCAAGAAAGGCTATAGGCTATAAATTCCGCTAAGATAAACAGGAGCGAATCAATGCGGATTGCGGGTAAAACCGCACAGCAGAGCTAAGTAGTTCATTGATAAAAAACGACAATATTTCACTTATATACAGATATCTATAAATCTTAGTTATCAAATAATATTTCGTTCATGAACTTTATTAATATATCTACCGTAAATATTTAATTATATCCATTATTTAGAAATTCGACTTCAGTAAGTGTATATTTTTATTAATATTTTAATAATAAATGTGAAAGACCAGTTATTGTTATCTATTGCTAAAAAATGCTAAACCCAATAATTTTTTATAACCCTTAAGAATAAGGAACTATAAAATGTAAATATATAGATATTTATTTAATAAATTTCTGATTAAATTTTAAACAACATTTAGTATAGCAGACATGTTTTTACCGCATCTAGAACGATAGTTTTTCTGCATAAAACGGTACATTCAATCTAGTAGTAGGTACCTATACTTCATTGCATCTAATCTGCACAATTGCGTCGAATTTGATTCAGTTATTACGTGTTCCTATTAAATATACACTATAAACACAGACAGATAGACATTCTTTGCTATCGTATAAAATTTATAATAAAATAACAAGCAAGATTTCTGCCCGCGTCTTCACCCGCGTTGTCTAAAATCTAATTAATTATTCGCTAAATTCTTCGAAAACTACAAATTTAATTAACAAAATCACATCACAATGCGTTGCATAGGTAAAGATGTAAACATAAGCATACATAGGGACAGACAAACAGCGACAGAAACTTTGTTTTTATACACTATATAGTGATTTAGCGAGGTTATAACTTGCTAGCTGTGCCCTGCGGTTCTACGAGCAGTGCTCCGCTCCTGTTGGTCTTAGCTTGATGATATATAGCCTATAGCCTTCCTCGATATATGGGTTATCTAAAACCAAAATAATTTTTCAAATCGAACCAGTAGTACCTGAAATTCGCGAATTTAAACAAACAAACAAACACTTCAGCTTTATAATATTAGTATAGGTAGATAGTATAGATAACCAAGCCTCTATTTACTACTAATTATTTAGAAATCTGAGCCTCCTGAAACCACACAACCATAAAACCTTTTCTAAAATTATAAAAAAATCTTTTTACACGGTCAAAATTATGTTAAAACAAAACTTATACAAAATGCTAAACAATTTTCTACTCTAAATAACATAACAATAGCGATAATTGTCCGTGACGACAGTTTTTAGGATTCAACCATAAACATACTTACACACCTATTACCTGAATATAGCACTATTCGTTTTATATTATTTTTAACACATAATGTTTTTCAATTTGTATTATTTTATTTTCAACGTAATCCTGCAAGACTGTGCTATAAAAATATGTTAGTTTTACCAATTAGTAATTTTTCATGCAAGAGTTATGTACCTTATAGTTTTAATTACATAGACATAATATATTTAATTATATATAAATAAATATAGGTATATAAATAAATTGAGCATTAGGTATATAATGTAATGCAGACTATCATATACAGGGTGTCCCACTATCGGTATACTAAGCGCGAAGGGATTTGTAGTTTTGCATACACTGATCAGTGATCACGTAAAAAATACTTAAACAACCGCTTATACCGCTTCGCTAATGTGCGCATTTTGTCTATGAAATCACGTGCGGCTGGCAAAGTTAGGCGGGTTGCTTGTTATGGGTGTACACATAGAGTTTTAAGAATTCCTCAGTTTGAAAAGAAATGTGTCTGGAATTTTTAAAGTATTTTTGTGTACTCAGCGTATGCAAAATTATAACCTCCTTTGAGCTTAGTATACCAACTGCAACGGTGGGACATCCTGTATATCTGTTCAATTTTTTGGAATAAAAAACAACATTATAATATAACAAATAATTCCCATTTATTTTGACAAACCCTTTCGTTGATTTTTTCTGGAAAGTAGAATTTTAGGATTACTTTATTAAAATTTTGTTAACGAAAACTAAAAAATATCAATTATTTATAAATTAATTATTATACCTCATCAATAAAACTCTTAGCCACTTAAACACGGAAGAATCTCAGTAACACGGTCACTGACACCGTAGTTAATATTACATTAGCTGTGGCCATAGAAACAGCGATTAATAATATTCATCTACATATTATGTACCTAATAAAAATAATTATAATGGTAAAAAATACGTTTAAACTCACGAAATCTATACTAATATTATAAAGCTGAAGAGTTTGTTTGTTTGGTCTTAGCGTGATGATATACAGTTTCCTCGATAAAAGGATTATCTAACACCGAAATAATTTTTGAAATCGGACCAGTAGTTCCTGAGATTAGCGCTATCAAACAAACTCTTCAGCTTTATAATATGTATGCTAGCTGCGCTTCGCGGTTTCACCCGCGTGGCTCCGCTCCTATTGGCCTTGGCGTGATGATATATAGCCTATACTCTATAGCCTTCCTCGATAAATAGGCTATCTAAGACCGAAAGAATTTTTCAAATCGGACCAGTAGTTCCTGAGATAAGCGCCTTCAAACAAACACACTCTTTCATATTTATATATTAAACTTTCATGAGCTTTGTGTTATAAAAGCGTACTTATAAACTTAATTATTAACTTAATATAATATTAGCTTATAGCTTTTTTCATGGCCTCTGTGTTCAGTCACTATGCAGTGCCTGTTATAAGTCACTTGCCACTACTTAAGATAATACAGAGAAAACCAATTTAAATAAGCAGGCATAATAAATTATTATAATTAAATATTTCTTATCTGTATTCTATGTGTTTTCTTATGTATGAAATCGAAAGTAGAGGAAATATGGAAAACGGATAGACTAATAAAAATGTAATATTAGTTCCATAATAGCTTATAAGGATATCTTGACTTTAAATAATCACTAAGTACATCTAGTATAAAACAAAGTCGCTTTCTCTATCCCTATGTATGCTTAAATTTTTTAAACTACGCAACAGATTTAGATGCGGTTTTTTTAATAGACAGAGTCAATCAAGATGAAGGTTTAAGTATATAATTTATTTGGTTTAAAATAAAGCGGGTGAAACCGTGTGCAGAAAGGTTAGTTAAACCGTTTGCAGTCACAATTTAATTCACATTTATTTTCATTGTATTTATTCTGTATCTATTTCGTCACGCCAATGTATGTTTGTATGCTCGCACCATAAAAACCGCTGCTCCGTCACGAATACAAAATTAACAGCCGATTCATTCACATAATTATTCGTATGAAATCTACACTTTCTCTGACTTTCATTTGTTGAATTTTAAATACTGACATACTTTTAAATTATCCTACAGCTTATGAATTACCTTTACGTATGTATTAATATTAATATGAAAAATTGGTCAAGTGCGAGTTGGCATCGCGACTGAAAGATTCCGTACAAATAACTTGAAATAAATAACAAAATCCTGTTCCTGTGATTAGCCGGAAAAAACAAACACACGGACAAAAATTGTAAAATTTCTACATATTTTGTACACTGTATACATCCATATTAATTTAGTAAAAATCGGTTATTTCAATATTAGAAACAGACACTCCAATTTTATTGAATACTTAGATAGGGGCAATAGAAATACGTCATAATATCTGAAAATATCAATTGTCTAAATATCACGGTTCATGAGATACAGCCTGGCGACAGACGGACGGACAGACAGATAGCGAAGTCTGAGTAATCACTACATAGTATACAACAAAGTCGCTTTCTCTGTCCCTATGTCCCTTTGTATGCTTAAATCTTTTAAACTACGCAACGGATTTTGATGCGGTTTTTTTAATAGAAACAGTGATTAAAGAGGAAGGTTTTAGTATATAATTTATTAGATTTTAGATAAAGCGGGCGAAGCCGCGGGCGGTAAGCTACCTATTACATTATCCATAATAATAACATTGTAATAGCACAGTAAAAGCACAGACTAATAATAATATACTACGTAAAAGGGTCCTTTAAAACGGAACCCTAAAAACAATTTTTCATATATTATGTATGAAATTTCCATTTATGTATAGTGAAAGTTCAGATGATGCAAGGTCAGATAATGTATCATACAAGCTGACTCAGCAAATTTTGTTCTGCCTACACCCATATAGTTTTATTAGGTATATAAAAAATCTATAACCTATTTTCAGATAATAAAAAATATCATAAAAATCAAGCTGTATCGGAAGAATTTCTAGCCAAATAAACTTATAAAAAGTACTTTCTTCACAATTATTATTAAGTACTTTTCGACAATGATATCTATACTAATATTATAAAGCTGAAGAGTTTGTTTGTTTGAACGCGCTAATCTCGGGAACTACTGGTCCGATTTAAAAAATTCTTTAGATTTATCGAGGAAGGTTATCCATACTAATATTATAAATGCGAAAGTAACTCTGTCTGTCTGTTACTCAATCACGCCTTAACTACTGAACCAATTTGCATGAAATTTGGTATAGAGATATTTTGATACCCAAGAAAGGACATAGGCTACTTTTTACCCCGGGAAATAGGATAGGTTTTATCCTGGAACAGTGGAAATCCAACGGGAACGGGAACTATGCGGGTTTTTCTTTGACTGCGCGGGCGAAGCTGCGGGTGGAAAGCTAGTAGGCTATACACCACTATTTTTAAATCAGTACAAAAACTTTAAGGACATGTTAGCGAATACTTTATTATCGTGATCATGATGTTAGAATTACATAATATCGATAGATAGCAAAGATATAATCATTTGTTTATTTAAGAAAGTCTCACTAAAATCATAGACACATTGCAGAGTTCATTCACTTATTCATTGATAGTATTACCTAACCTTGGGCAATAAAATGAAACAAGAGATGTAGTTACTAACTTTATTTATTTTAATTTCCTAAATTCAAATCTCCCCTTCATACTTCATCCGGGCTTAGGACCGGAATAATTACTTTTTTACAATAAATTAAATAGGTACGTAGGTATGCAATTACAAAACAAACAATATCAAAATCGAATTTTGACGTATAAATTAAGAAGTTAGAATCAGCTGTTTTTTACAATACCTAATCTGTATTGAAAGAAAAAACGATTTTGGCGTGTTTAAGAAGTTAGAACCAGCTGTTTTTTACAATACCTAAGTACTCTGTATTGAAAGAAAAAACGATTTTGGCGTGTTTAAGAAATTAGAATCAGCTGTTTTTACAATACCTAATCTGTATTGAAAGAAAAAACGATTTTGGCGTGTGAAGTTAGAATCAGCTGGTATTTACAATTATCTTAACTAACCTTACAAGTATTTCAATAATAAAATTGTCCTTCAAAATGTCCACCACCATTATCAATACACAGACGTGCACGTTTTATTAAATTGTTTTTTAACGAGAGAAGTAAGTAGGTATGTTTTTTTGTCTTTTCACTTCATCCAATATGCGCTGTTTTAATTATTGTTCGACACTAACCGGCTCACTTTTGTTCACTTAATTTCACTCCACAAAAAGAGGTCCAAGGGTGTGAGATCAGGTGAGCGAGGAGGCCAAGCAGCAGGCCCGCCTCGACCGATCCACTGACTTCCAAACTCCGCTGTGAGAAATTCATGAACCGCAGCGTTATTCGACATTCGTACTACGTCGAGGATCCTCTTAAAAATACGCTAGTACATTACACGTTAGCATTTTGTGACAACGCCTGCTGGTAAGCATTTACCACGACGGTTCGTACATTTGGCGATCGAGCGTTCGGGACTCGGGTACTATTATCTGTACATACGTACTGCTGCACTCGCATTTTCTCCACTCAAAAAGAACGCACGAAGCATAAGTACATAATCCCGTGATATGAATTGATATGATATTGTACCGGGAAAAACGTAAACAAACGCGACGAAAAAAAGCAAGTTTTCACTTCCGCTAACAATTAGGCACTGTTTGTCCGTTGTCGCAACGCGTTCGGCGTTGGGGTGCGAACTGCGAACTGCGAACTGCGACGCGGGCGCAAGCCACAGAGGGAAAGGGGGTGGCGGGGTGAAGGATGGCGAGCTTCGACGCGAGTTTGCCGGAATTTATCAATGGAGCTGTCCAGCGGACCTATTCAAAATCGTACGCTAGAAAATTACAACACAATACCTAGTGTGGGTCATTGACTAAGAATAGGTTTAACAATTTTTACATATTTATGTGGACAATTTTGGGACATTTCTGTTTGTTAGTGTTTTTAATTATTTCTTACACAAATATGATTGGTTAAAGGTACTTAACACCCTGTAAAATTTTATGTACTGATTAAAAAATAGTGGTGTATATCATCACGCTACGACCAACAGGGGTGGAGTCACGGGGGTGAAACCGCGCGGAGCAGCTAGTAATTAGTAATTACATATATTCTCAACCTATAAACAAGTGAATTACATACTTGAGACGTTTTCTCTTGATAATAATGGAATAGAGAGTGAAAACGTGTGAATTATTTGATCACATCAGATAATGAACGATTTAAGACTTTTTTTGTTTTAAGATGTATCGATAAATGGTGTGATACCACGAATAGTTTAAGATTCGATTTTAACTATGACTTCATCTCTATAGGGAATTTTCTTTTAAAATTTTCGTAAGATATTAAATTCTTTATAAACACTAATATTATAAAGAGGAAAGATTTGTAAGTATGTTAGTAACGTATTAACTCAATAATTACTGGACAGTTATGGATGAAACTTTACAGTTATTTTGAATTTAATTTAATAACAACAGAAAAATGATAAACATGGTTTTTGCGTTAAATAAATAATTGTAATTGAATAAATGAATTAATTATTATTATAAAGATTCGTCACTATCACGTAGCCTTAGAAGTAAATTTATACATATAATGTACATACATATTTATTATTTATGTTTAAGAAAACATATTATTTATTGCACCACCTTCTCTCTTTTCCTTGACTGGACGAGATCTCTTTCTAGCTATAAGACCGCCTTCTGCATTTACTCTATGTATTTCTAATGCTTTGTGGACTGTGGTTGTCTGGAAGAGATCGCCATCAATCGATAAGACAGCCTATTGTATTAATATTTCATAGTATTGATATTTTTATAGGTACGTTTTCGAATTATTGAAGTGAAACTTCTTTATCGGGGATGGACAAAAATTTAGTGTAACATTTTTGCGTTACGCTGTAGGCGTGACATTTTTACGTTACGCCGTAGGCGTGACATTTTTACGTTACGACTTACGCCGTAGGCGTGACATTTTTGCGTTACGCGCCAACTTTTTCTTATCCCTAAGTTTCACTTCTTACGTGTGTACTCTAGTACACGCACACATTTTTTTTTTTCGTGTAGTTATAATAAATAATTTTATTTTATTGCAGAGGAAGCAGATGCCGAAGTTCAATCGTCTGGTCGTTCGTTGGAAGAGATGCCGTCGGTTCTTGGGAAAGAGATAGAAGAGTCTCTTACGTCTCTCTCTCGCTTGGTAGAGAGTGGTGTTGCTAGGTGAGTGTATTTATTCAATATATATTACTAGCTTACCGCCCGCGGCTTTGCCCGCTTTGTCTAAAACCTAATAAATTATATATACTAAAACCTTCCTCTTGAATCACTCTTACTATTAAAAAAACCGTATCAAAAACCGTTGCGTAGTTTTAAAGATTTAAGCATACAAAGGGACATAGGAATTAGGGACAGAGACAGCGACTTTGTTTTATACTATGTAGTTATGAGATAGTAAGTAGTTAAGTTTTTAATGAAATAATTAATTGATAAAAAATTAACCCACAAAATTAAGACACTAAAACAGATATAACGAAAAAACATCGAAGTATATAATAGTAAAAATAATTATTATATCATACTATGATTATGTTTGTGTGTCAATTTACTGTAGACTTGTAGAGCATACAGTTTTTCCTTCTATCTGTTACGCCCTGTGCCCAAAACACTACACCGATTATGATGAAATTTTTGTTAATCTTTGCGAGATGATATTATATAGTCTATAGCCTTCCTCGATAAATGGGCTATCTAACACTGAAATAATTTTTCAAATCGGACCAGTAGTTTCCGAGATTAGCGCGTTCAAACAAACAAACTCTTCAGCTTTATATTATTAGTATAGATATTATTCAATTATAAAGCATACTTCACACTGACAGATTTAACACGATACATGTAAAATAACCTTTACCACGTTTCGGCGAAAGTCGGTGAAATTTAAGAATGATGCCAGTTCGCTCCTTTTTCAGATTATGTATTTTCTCTTTTTATTACATAAGTTGAAGCGGTTTTACGTGTTATAATTATTGTTTGAAGTGAAACTTCTTCAGGCGCGTTGAGAGTAAAATTTCAAGGTCGCGTCATGGCAATACCGTCACGTCATGGAGTAGGGCGACGATTTTGGTATCTTCCTATCAAAAATTACTCAACTACTTCAGGGGTTAGCTTAACCAATAAATAAAAAATTAAAAAAAATATAATACGTAGTAATTGAAAATGGCTAATGCTTAGGGCTAATGTGTAGAAGCCCTTCTGGCTAACATTGAGAGACACCACACAAAAAAAAAAAAGTAATAAAAACTGACGGAATTTTATGCAATTTTTCAAATAAATAGATAGCGAAGACGAAATCTACATATTATAAGTTATCATAAAAATATATCTTTAATAATGAAAAAAGCCTAGAAAACCACCGGGCAAAACTAGTTAAGATTATAAAATATTATAAACACGTCTTATACGTGAGTGAAAGTAATGTGACGGATTTTAAACCGGTTTTAAATTGTGTGATTATAATATTAATTAGAGTTGATGTTTCGAAAATTTCCCATTGCATAAGATACTAAATTATGCCCGCGGCATTGCATGCTTTTACTACTAGAAATAAATAAAAAAAAACAACCAAGTTCCTACAGACAAAATTGCGGACAAAACCACGTGCAAAAACTAGTATTACTGTTCGTTTTGATTTAGTTTAGTTACACACAGCCATACATACAAACATACAGGCATTCGCATTTATAATATTACCTATATACATATTATGTATATATCTATATAATAATAGATGTTATATAGCTGAAGAGTTTGTTTGTTTGAACGCGCTAATCTCAGGAACTACTAGCCCATTTATCGAGACCAACAAGAGCGATGCAAATTGCAATGCGGGTGAAACCGCGGAGCACAGCTAGTGTATTAATATATTGTCATATTTGTGCATGTTTTTTACAGCAATGTATTATAGAGAAAATTTTATCAAAATAGACCATTCTGAAAAATGTAACTTATCCTAACAAAAAGGTAAAAATCGAAACATAAACTCAAACTCAAACTCAAACATTTATTTATTCAATTAGACTTCTTCTAGAAGCACTTTTGAATCATCATAACAGTTTTAACATTTACCACCGATTCGGAAAGTATCTATCTAATAAAAAAAATATTATCAAAATCGGTCCACCCAATACGTACACACAAACAAACAAAGAAAAACAAATATCTCTAAAATCGCTAAAAAACAAACAAAACAATTTAGGGCTGTAGGTCACTATGGAAACGGACTTTTACTAAAATCAATATGTAACTAACACCTAATATATTTGTAATGGTGAAAGTTTCAACCTTTTTCGGACTAGCTTTTACATATGGTTTCGAATGTCATTCGACTTTAAAAAAAAGAGCCGAGCATAGGCATACGTATCAGAAGTGAAACTTCTTTGGCAAGATTCAAAGATAATAAAATCGTTGCCTTACTCCATGACGTGACAGTGTTGCCATGACGCGACCTTGAGATTTTACTCTCAACACGCCAGAAGTTTCACTTCAATAAATAAATGAATCGTCAAAATGATGACGCATAGCTTTCGAACGACTGCACCAATTATGATAAATTTTTTGTGTTTGTTATCCGACCCTTTCCATGAGTGAATGAATTTTTTGTGTTTGTTATCCGAACCTTTCCATGAGTAATATTGTTAAATTTGAGAAATAAAAGATTTTTAACGGATTTTAAACGCGATTATTATTTTCCCGACGTTTCGCACACTTTTCAGCGAGCGTGGTCACGGGAAGGCTCGTAATATATTAAATAAATCGCGTTTAAAATCCATTAAAAATCTTTAATTTCTTAAATTTATAATACTCACGTAAAATCAAACAGTAGAAAATACTAATTGTTAATTATACATAATATAATTCACATACATATTATTATCCCGTTTTTAAGAGGAATATTCGTCATTTAATATACCTATTCAAAAATATATTTTAAGATATTCCAACCACTTTTCCGACAAATCCAAGCCATTATATTTATTTTTAGTATATAATGTGTTTCGATAGATTGATAAATTAACAAGTACATATTTCATTATCAAACTACACCCCATTACATAAATACATATAAAATTTCTCCTTTACGTCGATCAATAAACCAAAACCGATGAAACTTTGATAATGTAACACCTGTTAACAATAAATAGAACGCAAGTAACGCCGCGGGCAATAATTAGTTACACCATAAATCCTATCGAAGGTAAAATCAAACCTTTAGGCATAGTTTTCTCTTGACCCAATTTTGTACTAGAATTTCTTATAGAAATTGAGTTGAACACAATAAAATTTGATTTATAAGTAAATGTTTTGTATAATTTTATATAATTACTAGCTTTCCACCCGCAGCTTCGCCTGCGCAGTAAAAGAAAAACCCGCATAGTTCCCGTTCCCGTGGGATTTCCGGGATAAAACCTATCCTATTTCCCGGGGTAAAAAGTAGCCTATGTCCTTTCTCGAGTATCAAAATATCTCTATAGGTGCCAAATTTCATGCAAATTGGTTAAGTAGTGGCGTGATTGAGTAACAGACAGACAGACAGAGTTACTTTCGCATGACGATTATTTGCTACCTTCTCTTATATTTTTAAAATTTACTCCAACCACATTCAAAATTTTATTTTTAAATAACTGTGTTTCTACATTTGACATAAAACTATTAGTACGAGATCCAACTACAGGATTAGTGCGTTCATCGTTTTTTTGCTAAAACCCAAATTTTATGTACATACTTACAACTAGCTGCGCTCCACGGTTAGCGTGATGATATATAGTATATAGCCTTTTTAGTTCCTCGATGAATGGGCTATCTAACACCGAAAGAATTTTTCAAATCGGGCCAGTAGTTCCTGAGATTAGCGCGGAAACAAACTCTTCAGCTTTATAATAGTAGTATAGATGAGGAGAATATATATTGACTAGGTTGCCAGTCAAAATAAAATAAATAATTTATATACATAAAATTTGGGTTTTAGCAAAATAACGATGAACGCACTAATTCTGCAACCGGATCTTGGACTATCTATAAATCTATATTACCTTTGTTGCAGAGCCCTTACTGCCCAAAGCGATAGCGAAAAAACAGGAACTAAAGAAAACGATCAAAATACAGAAACAGGGGAAGACAAAGGAGTCACACAGGAAGCTAGAGGAGTCCTAGGGGATATGTGGAAGATGGGAGAATCAGCTATAGATGCTGTGGCTGATCATGTCTTGGAGAAGGAAAATGTAGAAAATGGCCTCGCTGATAGGAGTAGTATAGCAGGTAATTGGTACATTGTAACGTTTATTAATGAAACACATTTTAACCGATTAAAAACGCCATTTATACTTTACAACTTTTCAGTTTTCGAACACTTTAGAAAGAGTCTTTGAAGTCCATTAAAAAATCTATATTTTTTTCGACTACTAATGCTTATTGTAATTATTAGTATGAAATAGAATAATTATTTGATAAACCCTTCCTATTAAATTGTTACTATTAACATGACTATTTTATTTTGAAAAAATAAACATACTACTTTATAATATTATTACTGGCTTACCGCGGCTTCGCCCGCGTTTTTAAAGAAAAACCTGCATAGTTCCCGTTCCAGTGGGATTTCCGGGATGAAACCTATCTTTTGTTGTACTTAATACAAGTTACCCTGTATATGTGTGCTAAATTTCATTGTAATCGGTTCAGTAGTATTTGCGTGAAAGAGTAACAAACACACACACATCCTCACAAACTTTCGCATTTCTAATATTAGTAGAATAGGATTATTAACATGACCTCATTCATGTATTTCATAAGAAAAACATATTTTCTTATTACAATTCAATATTTTTTATGTAGTAGAAAGTAGAACTGTGCATAATTTAATTTGAACATTCTCATGCAATTTATATGCAAGTATGATGCGTAGGGTTGTCAGCATTCAGTAAAGAATTTAAATTTTTTTTCCTCCTATAATGTCAGGATTATTATTTATTTATTTATGCTTTTCTAGCTTTCCGCCCGCGGCTTCGCCCGCGTTTTCAAAGAAAAACCCGCATAGTTCCCGTTCCCGTGGGATTTCCGGGATATAATCTATTCTATATGTTAATCCAAGTTACCCTCTATATGTGTGCTAAATTTCATTATAATCGGTTCAGTAGTATTTGCGTGAAAGAGTAACAAACACACACACATCCTCACAAACTTTCGCATTTAGGATTGCTCAAGATAAATTACAAATTGAGACTCAACCTAGGATACAATGTAACATGCGGCCTTATCGCTAAATGGCGATTTCTTCCAGACTATCTACTATTATTGATTAATTCGTTTTTTTTTTTCAATCGCATGTAAAGTACTGATTTAAATGTATTTAAATTATATTATTGAAGTGAAACTTCTTTATACGCGTTGAGAATAAAATTTCAAGGTCGCGTCATGACAATACCGTCACGTCATGGGAAAAGGCGACGATTTTAGTATCTTTGAATTGCAAGGAAGTTTCACTTCTGACACGTGTGCTCTGCACATACTCTTTTTTGTAAGAAATGAGTTCCTTATGAATATTATATTATGCGTTTTATATCAAAAATTATTTATTTTTAGAGCAAAGAGGTAAGAAAAAGAAGAAGAAGAAGGCCATACTTAAATTGTTGCTTCTGGGAGCTGTGCTTAAAGCAAAAATCGGGACTTTACTGCAAATCCTGTCTTTTAAGTTACAAGTAAGTACTTACTTAACTTAATTTTTCGTATCAAAACAGTAGAAAAATCATATAGCTAAACAAAAAAAATCTATTTGTAGGTATTAATTTTTCAAAAAAAAAATATGTAATGTTTAAACACAGTAAAATTCGCCTTTTTCAATATTTTTCGATATTTAATCTTAATAAAATTTTACACAAAAAAAAAACTTTTTTTTCATATACCTAACCAAATAATTTAATTTTCAGGTAAAATTCTTCATAATAGCGCTCATCGGTCTTGGTATCAACTTAGCCCGATTTTTGATTGAACTGAAACATAAACATCAACAACCACAAAAGGTAAGATATTTTAATACAAGTGATAACTGCGTTAAAAACAACCGACTTCAAACTTGCACTTGCAAAAATGCCCATAAAATAAAAACTACTGGGCCTATCCGAATAAAATTTTTATGGGACCAATTCGACCCCATCCCGCATCGAACAAAAAAAGAATCACGTAAATCGGTTCAGAAACCTCGGAGTAATCGGTGTACATACATAAAACAAAACATACCGGCCGAATTGATAACCTCCTCCTTTTTTTGAAGTCGGTTAAAAAATACTAGCTGCGCCCCGCGGTTTTACCGTTGGCTAAAGGTTATATATTATATTAAACCTATATTGAAAACTTCCTACATACTTTTCAGGTCTTCCCGGACAATATTAATCGTTATTATATACTAGCTGCGCGGTTTTACCCGCAGTGCTTCACTCGTGTTGGTCTTAGCGTGATGATATATAGCCTATAGCCTTCCTCAATAAATGGGCTATCTAACACCGTAAGAATTTTTCAAATCGGACCAGTAGTTCCTGAGATTTGCGAGTTCAAACAAACAAACTCTTCAGCTTTATAACATTAGTAGGTATAGATTCACACAAAAATTACTGCGTTGAATCTAATGCAGTTTTCAGTAACATATAGCCTATTACAATGTAATTTAGCACACATATAGAGGGTAACTTGGATTAACACCATAGGATAGGTTTTATCCAAGAAATCCCACGGAAACGGGAACTATGCGAGTTTTTCTTTGAAAACACGGGCGAAGCCGCGGGCGGAAAGCTAGTATACCATATATGACATCAGGGCCGGACCGTGAACTTGTGGGGCCCTGGGCTGAAACTACCCAGGGGCCTTTTTTTTGGAAATGTTTATATTTTCTTAATACTTACTTTCGCAATTTTGTTATTTTAACATATTCAAATTTGATTTTAAATCGTTTTATTAATTCAGGAGTCTATCGCGGACAAACAAAGTACCTAACACGTAATTTTTTTATACATATTTAGATAATAAAAAAATAATAAAATAATGTTATTCATCCATACTAATATTATAAATGCGAAAGTAACTCTGTCTGTCTGTCTGTTACTCAATCACGCCTAAACTACAGAACCAATTTGCATGAAATTTGGTATAGAGATATTTTGATACCCGAGAAAGGACAAAGGCTACCTTTTATTGCAAAATATGTACCACGGGCGAAGCCGGGGCAGACCACTAGTTCATTATAAATTAGTAAAAGAATCTGAAAAGTTATGTTATTTAAATAATAATTTAGAAATTAACCTTTCTCCATTTTTGTGCTGCAAATTCTTTTATTGGTCATCACATTGCAAGTCTTTTGTTAGATCACAATGTAAATAAATATGTAAATAGTAGTAAAACGTAAATAGTTATATATTGACACCCTAAAAGTTGTCTCAAAACCTACATATGGTAGGGTCTAAGCAACTATTTAATTTCAAGGTCAAATGAAAATTCAAAATGAAAATTCCCGGAAAATGTCTGGAAAATATCCGGAAAATGCCTGGGAAATATCCGGAAAATGCCTGGGAAATGCCCGGAAAATGCCCGGAAAATATCCGGAAAATGCGTGAAAATGTCCGGGAAAAGTGTGGAAAACGCCTGGAAAATCCTCGGAAAATGCCTGGAAAATCCTCGGAAAATGCCAGGGAAAGCCTGGAAAATATCCGGAAAATGCCTGGGAAATGCCCGGAAAATTCCCGGAAAATACCTGTAAAGTAATAAGTACACCTCCCCTGTATTCCGGGGATTTTCAGGCATTTTCCGAGGATTTTCCAGGCGTTTTCCACACTTTTCCCGGACATTTCCACGCATTTTCCGGACATTTTCACGCATTTCCCAGGCATTTTCCGGATATTTTCCGGGAATTTTCCGGGCATTTCCCAGGCATTTTCCGGATATTTTCCAGGCATTTCCCTGGCATTTTCCGAGGATTTTCCAGGCCTTTTCCAAGGATTTTCCAGGCGTTTTCCACACTTTTCCCGGACATTTTCACGCATTTTCCCGATATTTTCCGGGAATTTCCCAGGCATTTTCCGGATATTTTCCAGGCTTTTCCCTGGCATTTTCCAGGCATTTTCCGAGGATTTTCCAGGCGTTTTCCACACTTTTCCCGGACATTTTCACGCAGGCATTTTCACACTTAACGATTACACCCTGTATAAGTATTTACAGACTTACAGCTGGGTATCTCGAATTCCGAGATTCTTACCTAATTTAACCTTATATGACTTGGCCATAACTCGTTCGGGCTCGTACATAAGAGTTAAAACGCATTCAATAACGCATTTCGTTAAAAAATGACAAATTTTTATAAGTATATAAATTTTTAATAGTATGTTGATAGTTATAAAAAAATTATTTCGGTGTTAGATAGCCCATTTATAGTGGAAGGCTATTATATCATCAGGCTAAGACCAACAGGATCTGAGCCACGTGAGTGAAATCGCGGGGCGCAGCTAGTTATTATTATGTATAACTACCTATATAAAATAACCAAATAGTTTCAATAAATGAGATTTATTTTCTATAAGTTGAAAATCAACATGCAAACATCCTTTTAGGTACATGTTAGCAAAAGTTATTGAAGTAGGTAGTTATGCGATTTTCATCAATTTTTTTTTCGAAAACCGACTACAGATTTTTTTCAAATTATCGCCCATTGTTTTTATCGGGGTATGGGGGCCCTTTTAACCTCGGGGCCCTGGGCTGCAGCCCATAAAGCCCATGGGTAGATCCGGCCCTGTATGACATCATACTTTCTATAATATTTTCTCTGTATTTATTTTAGTACAGAAAATTTAAAAGTAAATAAAGACATAATAACTTATAAAATTAGTCATTCTTATAATTAAGTACCTACATATTACATTAATTAACAACAAAAGAAAGATATAATTTTAAAACATTATCTTAACTAACAAAAGATTTAACAGTAGGCCTATTATCTATTCAAAGTAATCTTTTATCTTTTTATATAATAACACGATTATCTTTTAAAATTGGGTCGTAACTTTCTTTTGCCTATTATAATCTGTTATGGAATCTTTTGAAATATAGACAACTAGCTTTTACCGTGACTTCGTTCGCTATAACTTTTTATTGATGTAACTTAAACCTTATAGTTTTTAATGCATTAATAATTATTTATATATTTACTAGCTTTCCACCCGCGGCATCAACCGCGCAGTCAAAGAAAATGCATAGTTCCCGTTCCCGTGGGATTTCCGGGATAAAACCTATCCTATGTCTTTTCTCGGGTATCAAAATATCTCTATACCAAATTTCATGCAAATTGGTTCAGTAGTTAAGGCGTGATTGAGTAACAGACAGACAGAGTTACTTTCGCAATGGATATGTTATACCTTTACTATAGGTATTAGTATAATAAATAAGGGAAAACCTACATAATATATTCTCTTTTCTCTTCAACTCAAACAAGTTATTATCCATACTAATATTATAAATGCGAAAGTAACTCTGTCTGTCTGTCTGTCTGTCTGTCTGTTACTCAATCACGCCTCAACTACTGAACCAATTTGCATGAAATTTGGTATAGAGATATTTTGATACCCGAGAAAGGACATAGGATATGTTTTATCCCGGAAATCCCACGGGAACAGGAACTATGCGGGTTTGTCATTGACTGCGCGGGTGATGCCGCGGGTGGAAAGCTAGTTGACCATAAAGGTTTCACAAGCAACCTTTTATGCAAAACCTTCATCCCGGAATAAAAATATATTATAGAGAGAGAAAAAAATCATCTTAAAATTCTGTTTTTTTTTATATATACGTCTATAAAAAAATCTGTTAAATTTAATACCTAGATCATCACTACAGCTACATAGTATAAAACAAAGTCGCTTTCTCTGTCCCTATGTCCCTTTGTTTGCTTAAATCTTTAAAACTACGCAACGGATTTGGATGCGGTTTTTTTAATAGATAGAGTGATTCAAGAGGAAGGTTTTAGTATATAATTTATTAGGTTTTAAACAAAGCGGGCGAAGCCGCAGGCGGAAAGCTAGTAAAATATACATATATAATAAACAAAATTCGTAGGTAGAGATTTTCTCTTTTTTTACAATAAATTGAAATCGCAATAAAATATGTATTTATATTTATTAACAAAAAAACCAAATTTTTAAAACAACATCATAATTTTTAAAAACACTACAGCAAAAACCTCTTATTTTAATGTCGGTTAAAAACAACAAACAGACGAATCACCCAAAGCAACTTTCACTGACCTTGCATTGACCTCGACGTCTAGATTCCTTAAAAGTAAAAGTTTAATTCTTTTAACTCATTTTAACTATTATTCTAATAAAAATAAATAAATAAAAACCTCTGCAGATAGGATCATGGATAAAAACCTTCATTATTTAAAAGCCCTTTACGAAAAAAAAACCTAACGAACTTTAAATAAAAATTACTGTCGAATTCAGAACCTCTTTTTTGAAGTCGGTTGAAAATATTGAAGGTCAAAGGTAAAAAATTGATTTTCGCCGAAATTATAGGTTTTATCATTAAAATGTATAGAATTATTAGAAACTAGATTTTCCGCGTTTTCAAAGAAAAACGCGAATACCGTTTGAGTTTGAGTTTTTATAGTTCCTGTTCCTATGGGATTTCCGGGATAAAGAAACTATGTCTTATTCTGGGTCTTCATCTACCTGCATACCAAATTTCATGGTATTCGATTCAGTAGTATTTGCGTGAAAGAGTAACAAACATACATACACACACATCCATCCTCATAAACTTTCGTATTTATTATATTAGTAGGATGTAGGCATTATTATGATGATATATTTCAGAATCGGTCGCTCTTATAGGAAAAAAGAGACATTTTTATTGTTAACTAGCTTTCCGCCCACGGCTTCGCCCGCTTTGTCTAAAACCTAATAAATTAGATACTATAACCTTTCTCGAGAATATAATCCTATTAAAAAAACCGCAATAATCCTAGGTATCTATTAAAAAAAAACCGCATCAAAACCCGTTACGTAGTTTTAAAGATTTAAGCATACAAAGGGACATATGGACAGAGAAAGCGACTTTGTTTCGTACTATGTAGTGATTTACAATTTTGGTCAAGTTTTTATGATAAAACAAAAAAGGATTTTACAATAAAACTTACTGTTACGGTAAAAATCGTGTTAACCCATCTAATATCTAATATATATTATCTATTATAAAGGCGAAAGTTTGTATGGATGTATGGATGTATGGATGTTTGTTACTCTTTCACGTAAAAACTACTGAACCGATTACAATGAAATTTAGCACACATATAGAGGGTAACTTGGATTAACACATAGGATAGTTTTGATCCCGGAAATCCCACGGGAACGGGAACTATGCGGGTTTTCCTTTGCAAACGCGGGCGAAGCCGCGGGCGGAAATCTAGTTTTTTATATATATTTTTTGTATGTTTGCAGGTAATTTACTACGAACACGCTCAACACCAACACCACTATGAACACGAAGAGGAACCCGCGGGCTGGGGACCGTGGTCCAGAAGTATTATACCTGAAGTAAGTCATTTTTCATTATTTTTATTTATTTGTTTACTAGCTGTGCCTCGCGGTTTTACTCGCGTGGCTCCGCTTGGTCTTAGCGTAATTGATGTATATAGCCTTCCTCGATAAATGGGCTATCTAACACCAAAATAATTTTTCAAATTGGACCAGTAGTTCCTGAGATTAGCGCGTTCAAACAAACAAACAAACGCTTTTAGTATAGAATTATTAATGTCCAAAAAATACTTGTCATGTGCAATAATAGATTTTTTAAGTGAAACTTCGTTGGCAACATTCAAAGATACCAAAATCGTCGCCATACTCCATGACGTGACGGTATTGCCATGACGGGACCTTGAAATTTTCTCAACGCGCCTAAATAAGGACATTAAAACTTCTATATATTAAAATCAAGGGTATCAACAAATAGTAAATTGCATACATTCTAAATTCTAATGCTCTTAAATTGATAGCCTTGACATCGTGTAAATACTAACTTTGTCACCTGACCTTGTCTGTTTTTCTACCCACAATTTTATCTTATATGGGAGATATCAAATTAGGTTTAGTAATTTTAGTTATTGATAATCTATAGATCTAAATGAATATAACAGAATTAATAATATCTCAGCTATTCTGTATTCATAACAAAATTTCATCAATATTGGTTAAGCAATTTTGGATGTATCAACAATTTACTTTTTCTTCTAAACAATTTATGGAACTACCTTTGTGCGAAAGAATTCTCAAAATCTGTCAGTAGTGTAACTTCTTTGGCAAGATTCAAAGATATCAAAATCGTCGTCTTGCTCCATGACGTGACGGTATCGCCATGACGCGACCTTGAAATTTTACTCTCAACGCGTATAAGAAGTTTTACTTCAAAAATCATCAAAATCGGTTTAGTAATTTTTATTTCCTTTATTTCAAAATCTGTTTCATAACTTTACACTCGCATCTTCAACAAGCATTAAAAACTTTCTCCATTTTATTATCAGTTATTAGTATTAAAAAATCGTCAAAATATAGGTATTTTAATTATAATTTTTTTTACATTTTCAGGATAAAGAAGAAATCGACTCCGAAGTATCTCCCTACAGAGCGCAAGAAAGAACACAAATGTATCCTACAAAGCCATTATTAACATTATCTTAAATAAATAATAATAAATAGTCAAATAAATATAAAAATAAAATTAATTTATAATAAACAAAATCTGTTTTTGATATTACTATGGACAGACTAACGAAATATGTCGAAAAAAATGCATTGTTAAGTTTCTTATTTTGACAGGAATTTACAATTTTTTTTTATTTTGCTATTGTATAAAAGCAATTTTATTTATTAAAAACATTTTAATTTGATATTAAAAATGGACCAGTGAATTATGTAAAAAATATATTACCTACTTCTAAAATAACAATATGTCTCTACCTGGTAATCTATACTAATATTATAAAGCTGAAGAGTTTGTTTGTTTGTTTAAACGCGCTAATCTCGGCAACTACTGGTCCGAATTGAAAAATTCTTTCGGTGTTAGATAGCCCATTTATCGAGGAAGGTTATAGGCTCTATCATCACGCTACGACTAACAGGAGTGAAGCCACGGGGGTGAAACCGCGTGGAGCAGCTAGTATATTATATATATGAACTTATTTATTTTTAATTTATTTAACCTTAAGGGTTACCGTTAAACGCATTATTATTTTATATATTCAATTTTGTAAATAACTAGCTTATTTTGTAAATAAGTATTTATTTTTTATATCGATATTTTCGAAATTAACGTTATTGCTAAGAAACCTATTATATTTAAGTTATTTATAACAATTAAGAAATTTTATTTTTTTTATTTATTATAATTTAAGTATTATGTATTAAAACGGCGTGATTGTATTAATTTATTGTGTGGTGTGAAATAAATTATTTGAATAATATTGTTTTTCATTTCTTTATTTTTTTTACCTAGTCGGTACCTACATACTTACATAAAAATCCCAACTTCCTAAACCTTCACCAAATTAACCTTTAACCTAGGCACACATTTTTGCAAAGAATTTTAATTTTTAACACCTTCTCTCTTAAATCCAAGCTGAGACAAATCCAAAAATCTATAAATCATAATAATTCTATTCAAACCATTTTTAGCTTTACCATGAATTTTAAATCCATAGAAATGAGTAAGCATGTGTAGTTACTTTATTTTTTCATTTACTATTAGTGCTGATTTACACAGGGTCAGTAACTGACTACAAATTCGAGGCAAATCAGTGCTGACCCGAAAAAAACCCTGTGTAAACAGATTTGAAGTCAGTACAGAGGCTTGAAGTCAATGTAAACAGTTAAAGTCAGTCGCAGCGCCGAATTTCGGCGCGACTGACTTGTCTACTCACCCTGTGTAAATCAGCACTTATGTATAATCATTATCAGACCTCATTTGCAAAATGCTCATAATAAAATCTATGTAGCCAACCAACAGTTACATATAATATGTAACATGATATTTAACAAGACAATTTTAATACAAGGTTAATTTAATAAAACACAGATTATAACTACAAAAAAATTAATCAATTAAAATGTCAGAGTTTCACCCCACGAAGTTCCAATGTTCTTCATTTTATTCCTATGTTTTATAATCAATCTAGCTTACCGCCCGCGGCTTAGCCCGCTTTGTCGAAAACCTAATAAATTATATACTAAAACCTTCCTCTTGAATCACTCTATCTATTAAAAAAAAACTGCATCAAAATCCGTTGCGTAGTTTTAAAGATTTAAACATACAAAGGGACATAGGGACAGAGAAAGCGACTTTGTTTTATAGTATGTAGTGACTATCAGTTCTAACGGGGCTTTCATTCTGCATCCATAATACTTGTTTTCCATAAAAATGATAACCACACTGCTTAGACCATACGTTATATAGAATATGTAAGTATGATCTATCAAACCGTATCTACCAAATATTCTGAAAATATGAAATCGCTATTTACATAGTTTTAAATATGTTAGGTATGAATATTCTAGACCTCTCAATCATCCCCAAAATCCTGTTTATCTTTCGTTGTACTGAGACTTTTCGCTGTACTTTTAAATTATAAGAGAAAATGAGCAGTGTAATTTTATAGAAATTATGCAAATTACACTTAGATATCCTTACTAAAATTATTGTAAGTGCCAGTGTATTGTTTGTCTTTCTCCTTTTGAAAGGAAGAGATTTTATGGTAGTTATTTTGTATCTTGGAGATAATAAGGAGGCTAGAGAGTGATATAGGCTATATTGTACCGCGGTTAAATTAGAAACATCTCATTTTAATGGGAATTGGGAAGATACATTATGATGAACATTTTTAAATCAGTGCGAAATTTATAAATTCCGATAGATGGCGCTTTTCACTTTTAGTCGACAGATTGCATTTAGTTCTTAAAACTTTTGCGCTAGAATTTATAAAAAAAATACCGATAGATGGCGCTTTATAAAAATTGCCTATAGCTATATTGCATGACGTTATTAGTAATGTACTAAAATCTGTGACTAAAATATTTATTAGATATTTTTGCTGTGTTTTGTACTGAGCTCCTCCTAAGCCGTTTGAAAGTTTTAATGAAATTGTTGGCTTCAGGTGCATTTAAGCATATTTAGATTGACAATTCTAGATTAAAGATTCTATGTTCGTTCAGTATTTTTTTATTTACCTACCAGTGTAGCTAATTTTTGTCTATATTATATTATTGACTTTACGAATGGGGGTTTTCTCTATGTGATTATGTACATTTTTCCATGTTTCCATTATTTTATATGATTGATTTAGAGGTGGTATTTAAAAACTTATCGTTTTTCTTAGGGGGCACCCATTAATTACTTGAGGCGTTTTTTTTTTTATTTAATTTATAAAAAAATCGGTCCTTTGAGATAGACTAGCTGCGTCCCGCGGTTTCACTCGCACATATAAGTTTTTCCTCTTAATCCTAATATTCCTGTGGGAAAAAATAGCCTTAGCTACTCCTTATAACATCAGATACTTGTTAGTGGAAGTCCCATCGAAATCGGTACAGCCGTTTCAGATATTTTTTAATATTTATTAAATTGAGACAAAAATTGTAAAAATTACTAATTCGGTACGTATACCGTGTATGGATCTGTATGCATTTCGTATAAAGCGGTTATTTTAATATGATTTTTATTATTTGTATAGGTTTAATATGATTGGCCAAAGCAATAAATAAAACACGCAAGTATATACAAACCAAAAATATATTCTTTCATTACATACAACATACATAAACAGGCACTAAACTATCGCGGCGAATATTTCGGATTGTCTGGCGCGTACGTAAAACTTCTCAACTCGTACGCGACGCCATTTTGATTTTCATAACCGATCTCTCTATTCGAATCGAATTCTCCACAACCGCCAAAAACTCGATTCGGCGTCCTATTAGCTGATACTTCACTATGATTGGTCGGTTTTGAGTCATCTTTGCTGTGATTGGTCGGTTTTGTCTCTTCTTTGCTCTGACTGGTCGGTTTTGTCTCTTCTTGGCTGTGATTGGTCAATTTTGGATCTTCTTTACTCTGATTGGCTATCGGCCGGTAGATCGCGGAATACGCGGTCGCTGTATCCACATCTGCTTTTCGAGACACCAATATTCTTATATCCGTGTGGAGGTAAAGCTTCCCGGACTTTGACGTCATGAATCTGTAAAAAAAAGGAAATTTAATAATGTTATGAAGTTTAAAAACAAAAATCAGGCTGTGTGATACAATTTTAAATTATCACATGAAAGAATAATATCATGATACGAATGGACGGTTTGAACAAATTTAACAATAAGTGCTCCTAACTTCAGAATAAAACTTTCCCCGTTTTTTTGTACTTCACAAAATAGGGTAACAGCTTAATCACGTATCTTACTTACTGTAGCAGCTGTAGCACGTATCTAATTTACTGTAGTAGCTGTTACACGTTTCTCACTCGCTGTTGCAGTTTATACAGTTACTGTAGCAGTTGTTACACGTATTTAACTTACTGTGGCTACTGTAACAAATTTCTTTCTTACTGTAGCAACTGTAACATCAGTCTTATATGCTGTACCAACCATTCACGTGTCTCGGCGGGTCGGCAGGCCGGGGTCGGCAGGCCGGCGGGCACTCACCGCAGGTTACACGTATAACGGCGGGTCGGCAGGCCGGCGGGCACTCACCGCAGGTTACACGTATAACGGCGGGTCGGCAGGCCGGCGGGCACTCACCGCAGGTGGATCAGGTAGCGCAGCGCCTGGTGCAGCGGGCGGGCCGGGGGCGGCAGGCCGGGGGCACTCACCGCAGGTGGATCAGGTAGCGCAGCGCCTGGTGCAGCGGGCGGGCCGGGGGCGGCAGGCCGGGGGCACTCACCGCAGGTGGATCAGGTAGCGCAGCGCCTGGTGCAGCGGGCGGGCCGGGGGCGGCAGGCCGGCGGGCAGGTACAGCGTGCGCTGGCGCAGGAACGTGCGGGCTCTGGGGGGCATCGCGCTCAGGTCGTACAGCACCACGAACATCTTGACGAGCGTGCCGTGCGGGTTCAGCAGCGACACCTGCACGGTGCCCGCGCGCGGCACGCGGTACCCGCCCGCGCCCAGGTTTATGTGCCCCTGCAATGTGCCACGCGTGTTCAATTGTCTTTGGATAGGAGTTAGTTAGGAGTTATATATATATTTTTTTTAAACATACAACACATTATTGTAATATTGATACACACAAATATTATAAGGCCGGTTGCACAGCTTGACCGACCATCAGTGCGTCCGTCAGTCGCGCTTGTCATATGTATGTAAATTCATAAAACCGTTCATAGCTAGACCGACCGTACGCACGCGTATTGTCATGCGTATAGTGTCATAGTCATACACATTGCTGATGCGTATCGTCAGAACCGGCGACGCGGACGGTACGCACTGATGGTCGGTCAAGCTCTGCAACCAGCCTTATAATGTTCACACACACAAACATTCAACACGATTACAAAAATTAAATTTTAGTGTAAATAATCGATACAACACAATAATATGCAAGCTATGTACAAGACTTTAGCGTCCCTATGTTCATAAGAAAAATATTAAAGTTAATGTTCAATTAATTTGTCCAAATATGTGTAAAAATCAAAAGCGTGTACTTGATTAAAAATACAAATAAAAAATTGTTATATTTGCCCTAATAAAATGATCCCTTTTACAAAATGAGAAAAATTGTAACTTTAACATATTTTGATCGGATTTTACCTATACCTACATTACCTAACCCCTATTCCACGTCGCACTTACAACTCACTCTAACCACGGGTGTCACACACCCTGTATAACCCCCCATTTAACCCGACACTCACCATATACGGTGCATTAGTCCCGCCGGGTGCATAAAAGAACACAGTGACGGGCAGGCGGCGGTGCGGCGGGCAGAACGCACCCGACGCGCCCAGTTCTGCGGTGAAACCGTGCACGGTGGCCACGGGTTCGAGACGCCCTTTTAGAGCGGACTCTTCGAACGTGCCTGGAATATGGTGGGTGATTTATTAGTTTTTGTCATTGTTTGTGTGTGTTTTTTTTGTGAATGTTTCTTTGTGTGTATTTTCGCCGTTTTTGTCTGTGTGATTTTTGTTTATTTATTGTAATACGTATACTGTGGCTACAATAGGTTTTCTATTGTATTTCTGTTTTTTGTTTCTAGATCTGTGTTAGCGTATTTCTGTTTCTGTGTGTGTATGTTTTCGTGAATGTATTTCTGTGTGTGTATTCTACTTGTGTTTGACCAGTGTCGCAGGTGGCGCGTCCGTACTGTTGCTTACGAACGTGTATATGTGTGTGTGTATTTATGTTTTTTTATGCCTGTGTATAAGTCTTTTTTTCTTTGTAAGACTGTGTGTGTGTGTGTGTGTCACTCACCCAACAGCCCAGTGCTAGAGCCGACACGCAGTTTGCTGACGGGCGTTTTCTTCCTCCTGTGCGGTGTGTTTGTGTGCGCGGGCGCGGGGGGGGGCGAGTCGGGGGACGCGGGCGCGGGGGACGGCGGCGATATCGGGTGGAATAGAGCGCTGGAATGGGTTGTACTCAAACTTAAACTTTAACTCAAACTCAAACTCAAACTCAAACTTAAAATCTAACTCAAACTCAAAGTTAAACTCATACTCAAACTTAAACTCGAACATCAAAATTTTTTTTGCTCGTGTAAACTGTGAAGTTTTTACAAAGTAAAACTCTAAATCACACTCAAAATTAAACTCAAACTCAAAAAGGTTTTCATTCGTGTAAATTTGACAATTTATTGAAAACTAGCAGTCCACACCGGTTTCGCCCGAGATACATGTAATGATGTATACTTTTTCTCTTGTTATAAAAAAATTGTTGTTCAATTGTTATAAAAAAAGAATAAACGAAATCTGTTCAGCCGTTCTCGAGATTTGCGTTTACCAACACATTTGGCGATTCATTTTAACTATAAAATGTCATAGTAAAACTCAAAATTTGACACACGCAATCGAACAAAAAAATGATTTAAAAAATATTGAAAAAAAATGCATTTTTCCCAACCTTAACTTAAAATAAATTGTTAATTACATTTTAAATATTTACATTACTAGAAAATATAAAAATTTCACAAAACCTAATCCGTAATCTTAGTCTATTCAAACTAGTCAAATTACTATAAATTCAATAATAAGCAATACATAACTTCCCAGTGGAGTGCTTATAAGCGACGCGTCTGCTCGTTTGCTCTCCTATACCGTAAAAAGGCCTAAAAACTACGGTTATACCTTTACCAGCACTTAACACAAACAAACAAACAAAAAACACCAACCTCTTAATCCCAGACACACCATTAATGGAGTCGTCAAAGTCAAAGCAATTATTGCCTCGTCTCAACGGGGCCGGACTCGAAGTCAACGGCAGACCAGTCTTCGTGTGGAACACCATGGACGCTGCGGAGTCGAACCTCCATCTGAACCTGTCCATCTCACTCGGAGACGGTATCTGATCCTTGCGAACTTCAGACTTATCTTCCTTTAGCGCTTGATCGTTCCGCACCTCAGGAAATTTTTCCTCGTCTTTTGGTGAATCGAGATCACAATCTATAGATCCATAGTCACATTTCTCATATAAAACATAGTCCTCGTTTATAGAGTATGTCTTCTGCCGTTTTGGCTCCGGTTTCTGTAGTACAGAATCATCGACCCGCAGTTTCAACTCTTGTATGTCATTATTCTGCCTATCACTGACTATCTTCTCAATCCTGTCGTTAATGGGAAATAATCGTCGCAATTTCGGCCGCTTCACCACATCGCACTTATCACTACCTAAACTTATATCACACTGTGTATTATCACTATCACTACTTATATCACATTTTAGCTTTTTCAACGACCGCTCGTCATCGCTTCGCTTTCGCCTCGCTCTGTTCTCTGCCAAGTTGTAGCTGCCTTCCGATCTGACCATACCCGTTTTGATAGTATCAAAACAGGTAGAGCATTTCATGAGCATTTTATTACCACATATACAGGATATATCGTCTGTTTGCGTCCCAACTGTGTTAGTCTTTTTGAATTCAGGCGGTTGTATATTTATAGATTCTATAAACGGAGATTTGCTCTCTATCCTACTAGCGGGGAGAGTTAGATATGTCTGGTTTCTATAGCAACCGATAGCTCTGAATCTGTCAAATCTAGCCGCTTGTAATATCGGTATGGACGTATGCGTTTCTTTCTTTATTTCCCCATCAGACGATGTACTATCGCAGAGCCGTTTAATTTTGCACTCTTTCCGCAACCGACGTTTGTATTTAGCTATCTCTTTTATCCGCCTCTCGTCTAGTTTTTTGGGCGTTTTCTTTTCATCGGACTCATCGTCACAACTGCACTTGTGTTTTCCACTTTCACTGCAGGGAGTTAGCATTCTGTCGTCCAGAATTTTCTTATCACAGCTCGAGTATAGATATTCCGTGGAGCCAGGGTTGGATATAATGGACAGTCTCCGGCTGGTGTTGCCAACATTGGAATTGATTGCATCGCTTGGGTATTTCCTGCCAATACTGAGATCATTGAGCTTCCCGATGATTTCCTCGTGTATATTCTGTGGAATTTCCTTGCTGGTTCTTCTTTTACAGAAACATTTAACGTGTGGTATGTCATCTAGTCTTGGGAGGCTGTTAAGGACCACTTTGAGGTAGATATTATTGCCGATATTGGCTAAGGGGAAGGTGTGGTCGGTGGGGGGGCGCGGGAATTCGGCCATGTTGTACTCGGCGGCCATTTTGATGGAGTAGACGATGTTCAGCTTGCATTCTTCTAGGTCGGTGACGTCACAGTTAGCTTCTATCTTCTTTATGTTGCACGTCTCCCGGCTGAGTTTCCTTCTGTAAATGATAAAAGGCAATAATTAGTACTTAATTGATGCAAACATGATTGACTTTATTAGCAAAGGCGGTAAGAAATGAGAAACATTTTTTTTAAAGATACCTTATTTGATAAATGAACAATCATCATTAAAATAATTATACAGATAATATAAACTAATGTACACTGTATAAAAAAAATATTCATGTCAGTTTAGAACCAAATAAAAATATATCTGTCCATCTATACCTCCGCTCTGGCTGGGCCCGTTTCAATGTGGCTCTCCAAGCTGATAGCTGGGAGAAATGCAGCTGCGAGCGGATAGCATTCATCAACCATAGAGGCGAAATGGCCGGCGGGCTGTCGGTGTTCCTGGAAAATTTGAAAAAATGGATATTAATACAAAACAATACAGTTGATATATTTGGTATTATTTCATACTAGCGGTCCGCCCCGGCTTCGCCCGTGGTACATATTTCGCAATAAAAGGTAGCCTATGTTCTTTCTCAGGGTCAAGATTGTCTGTGCCAAATTTCATCAAAATCGGTCCAGTAGTTTATGCTTGAAAACCATACATACATAATTACAAACCTTTCCTCTTATAATATTAGTATAGACATAAACGAGTACACCTGAAAAAAACAAATCTTTAAACACCTTTACACATACATACTGTATATCTACTCACACATACACACATAATATACATTAGTAGTAAATTTTATTAAAATTCATAGAATTATACGCATAAATTATTGTGTAGACAATTTATTTCATGATCACTACATAGTATAAATAAAACACTTCCCGTTGTTTGTCTGTCTCTATGTATGCTTAAATCTTAAAACTACGCAATGAATTTGATGCGGTTTTGTCAAATAAATAGATTGGTTCTCGAGGAAAGTTTTAGTATTTAATTTGTTAAGTTTTAGGTATAGTTCAAATCATTTTTATATAGTTTAGTTAGTTTTATATAAACTACTAGCTGTTTCACCCGCATTGCTCCGCTCCTGTTGGTCGTAGCGTGATGATACATAGCCTATAGCCTTCCACGATAAATGGGCTATCTAACAGCGAAAGAATTTTTCAAATCGGACCAGTAGTTCCCGAGATTAGCGCGTTCAAATAAACAAACTCTACAGCTTTATATTATTAGTATAGATATAAATAAATTATATAATTATTCTAGAAATATATATCATTACATAAGTAGGTAATTAAGAAACTATGTTAATTACCATTTGATTTATTAAACACAATAATATATAATTGATGATCTTTAGTAGTAGTTAGAATAAAATACATTTGAAAAACAGGAAAATATTAGTTGTATATTTCAGTCCGTTTGTATGTTTGTAATAACTCAAAAACCTCTTGAATTATCGACCAGTTTGAACGCGCTAATCTCAGGAACTACTGGTCCGTTTTGAAAAATTCTTTCGGTGTTAGATAGCCCATTTATCGAGGAAGGCTATATAATATAACTTTCCTCCTTTTTATTACGTATATTATTTGATAAATATTTATTATCTTTAAATTATAACATGTAATTAATAATAATGTATCGTGTAAAGTGTGCTTTTCTTATATTGTCTTATGTGTATTGCATTGTATTGTAATGTATTGTATTGTATAACATTGTATTGTGCAGTAGCCTAATATCCTTATTAATTGGGACCAGAGTCGTAATTATACTTTTTACAACAATATAACGAATAGATTTTTAATACTATAGTACTGTATCGTATTACACTGTATTGTATTGCACTGTATTGTATTGCACTGTATTGTATTGCATTATACTATATTGTATTGAACACTCACTTGCTAACAGCGTTCATGGTCCACCGTTCGAGCAGCAACCCGCGTGTAGAGTGCAACTTGTCGTACGCGGCGGTTTCTTCCAGCCGACACATGGACATGTAGCAGTCTTGGCAGGAGGGCGCTAGGAGCACCTGAAATTTGTGGGTTTTAGGTTATGTATTTTATCAATAAAGAATTTTATATCGCTCTTTAAAAAGTCTAATTAAATAACCCATTGAGCCCCAAGCGGCCCGATCGGTCCTAGACACAATAGATTTTCTATTGTGTTTGTGGTTCCGGGGCCTGAGTTAATAAATAAATGTTTATCTTATGCAAGGCAGTAAGAAGAACACATCATCATCATCATCATCATCATCGTGAAAACAGTTAAATAAGAATTCGAAATTTCTTATTCATAGCAAAAATATTTATTTGAACAAAAAACTGACATTATTTTTTGTACGTCTCAATTAATTATTATTCACAATTCAAGGACATATCCCATATAAGATTAGGCCATAATCCAGAACCCTGGATCAATACTAAGGCTGATGCCATCAAACTTGAAGAATACAGGAGAAAAAAAACGTACAAAAAAATAAGTAGTGAAAAGTACACACCTCAATACAAATAGGCATCTGCTCATTCCACAAGGATTGTACGTGGTTGTCGAGTGCCGCTTCGATGCCCGGCCGGGGCTCCTCCGAGTCGTATTTCGGTTGGGTTATTATCTGAAATTGTTAACAAAATGTTTTAAAAATCAATACAAATATATATATATATATATTTATTTGTTCTATGAAGTGCTTCTCTGATTTCTTCTAAGTTATCTTTGGTTATGGTAACCCAAATGTGAAGTTATCATGTTACAGATTCTTGGGTGGCTGAATTATTAGATATATGAACTTCTGTCTGCTTAAACTAAACCTAAACTGATGACAGACTGACTGACAACCGACCTGTTTGCTGGTGGACGACACCTTCTGCCAAACAATGGTGAACTACTGGTCTCCTAAACTGCTGAACTGCTATAATAATGGTCAGTCTGCATCTGTAGCTTCTGCCTGCATCTCCTGTACTAGATTTCTAAACTGCTTAACAGCTGGTCTAGCAACTGGACCGCTGAACTGGTCAACTAAGGTATCATTATCACATCAATCTTCTCAACTGCTAGATTCAAATTCAAATTTAAAATCAAATCATAGATAAGTGATAACCAACCTGTTTGCTGGTGGACGGCAGCTTGTGCCTGTGCGGCTGTGCAGCACGCGCGGGGCTGCTGCTGCGCGAGCGCACTATCAGCCGCCCGAGCTGCTGCAGCAGCGCCGGCCCGCCGGCGGGCGCTGCTTCGTTACTGTGCATCTGGAATTTACAATAAATAAAGATATATTTTTTTGTCTCCTAGTCGCTCGCCTACGAAATATGGTCGGTCTAGCTATGAACGGTTTTACGAACGTATGGTCGGTCTAGCTATGAACGGTTTTACGAATTTCCATACATATATGACAGTCGCGACTGACGTACGCACTGATGGTCGGTCAAGCTCAAGGTCAAGCTCTGCAACCGGCCTAAATTGTAAGCCACACGAGTGAGTTTCAATATATAGGATAATATTTATTTTTATCAAGCTTACCTAGATAATAATTTAATCAGTTTTCCTGCTTTCCGAACCAATAGTTAATTTTAAATTTTAATCTATTTATTTCGACTGATCAAAAGGACTTATTCTTATCTTCTTCTCTAGTTGAATAAATACTTTTAAAAGTTTAAGTTCGAATTTAATCATGCCTTGATGATGATAATACAATTAAATACACCACAATTAGATGATCATAGTAAATTAGTGTTAACAATATTGTTCTTGTTTCGAATCGAAAAATTCCTATCATTATTTGTTAATCACGTAAACTTAATTGTTCTATTTTGTAGTGCTTTATATTAAATAATTATAATCTTTGTTCTCTGTAGTAATTTTTTTTTTTTTTTGAGAGACTGAATCTTTCCTTTTTATTTATGTAAGTTATAATTGAGAGAAAGGTCTTCATTCAATTTAGCATTACACTGTATATTTTATTGTTTTCTGCGTTAAAAATTAAGGTAGCTTAAGAAAAAAATAGATTCTCAAATCTTCGGGACTACATACCTACGTTATATGGAAAAAAATAACTGCGTTAAAAACAACCGACTTCAAAAACGGAAAAGTAAGAAATAAAAAAGATTTGATATTATTAATTACTACATATTATTTTTATGTGCTATTTACTAAAAAGGTTTGATGTCGGTGCATGGGCTTAATACCTCTACTAAGTGCTTAGTGTTTGGCACCGACTTCAAACCTATTTAATAAATAGCACATAAAAATAATATTATGTAGTAATTAATAATATCAAATCTTTTTTATTTCTTACTTTTCCGTTTTTGAAGTCGGTTGTTTTTAACGCAGTTATTTTTATTTAATACTTTTTAGTGTATTTTTCAACACGAATCAAACGAGCCCAAACTCGATAAAGTTGAGTCAATATATTACTGAGTTCCTATGGCCACCTTCCGATTCCATCATCAGATCAGCTCCATGTCATGATAATGTTTCATCGCTATCCAATTTACATTCGTATACAAAATTTCAGCTCAATCGGTTACCGGGAAGTGAATCAAAGTTACTTGCTACATTCCAATTAAGTCATCGAGTACAGACAAAAATGCTCATAAAATAAAAACTACTGGGCCTAGCCGAATAAAATTTTTATGGGACCAATTCGACACCATCCTGCATCGAACAAAAAAAGAATCACGTAAATCGGTTCAGAAACCTCGGAGTAATCGGTGTACATACATAAAAAAAAAAAAAAAAAAAAAAAAATATACCGGCCGAATTGATAACCTCCTCCTTTTTTTTGAAGTCGGTTAAAAATAATACCATGAGAGTTGTTATTATTGACATGAAAATTATCTTTTGCTTAAATAAAAACATACTGAGTAAAAATTTAGAGCTAGCGCGCAAGAGCAACTTTTGTCTCCGCAACTATTTTGTCTCTCCCATCAACTCTATGGGTTAGTAAGGAAGTGCGCGCACGTAGCGACGCAACTCCCCATAGAGTTGATGGGAGAGACCAAAGGAGAGACTAAATAGTTGCGGAGACAAGCTGCTCTTGCGCGCTAGCTCATATTATGTTAATGGAAAACTTTGGTTATCACCATGTTATCACATCTATGATCTATGTCATTTAAAAAAAAAAAAATTTGATACCAACATTGAATGAAGAATCAACAAGCCACTTTAAAAAAAAACAAAGGATTTATAAATCGATTCAGATATCAATTAAAATATTTATTTTTGAATCTAGTCCATTAAAAACTAAATAACTGTGATCTATAAAATAGTAATTAGTATCTATTAATATAAGCAATTACAAAAATCCTTGAAACAAAATCTAGTTTGCAACATGTAATTTTGAAATTAGAGCCTATAATAATAGACTACGAAAATATTCAAAACAATAGATTATAGACTATGAACCATAAACACTGCCACAGATTAAATTCCCGCCTTTACGAATTCGGCCCAATTCGGTAGGCCCTGTTGCTAACGTCCTACTTCTAAAAATAGAACGTACATTTCAAATTCAGCGCTGCAGCGACCTACTTCCGCGGCCCTTCTAAACGGTACTGTTTTTCAAGCGCTTGAAAGTAGAGCGGCCTGTAGCGCTCAGCGGTTCGAGCGCTTCATAGTTCACAGTATAACTAGACGGTGGTGCGCTTGAAGCGATTGGAGATTTTCCAAGGGGTTGCATTGGATGTGTGTCAAGGGCGCTGCAAGCCACACCCCGGCACTGACATAGCCGCGTTCTAGATAAGAACAAAGAGGTTACGTAAATGTCTTTGTTTTTTACTATGTATTAGAAAAAGTTATATTTTTGGCGGGAAGTAGCGAAAAATCATGAAACGAACCATGTTTGCATACCTATATTTTTCACTAAAGCGTTAATTTTACATTAAATATTGCAAAGTATTGCATATAAGACAATGAATGAATGTTTAGTAAATATCTATGTCATGTTTATTTATGAATAAATTTCCCGCTATTATTAAACTATACTTAATAGTTAATATTATGTATTATGTAAGTCTTAGATGTAAGTTGTATGTAACCTATTGTAACCTGACTGAATTAAAAAAAAGGATCTTTTTATTATTAATATTATCTCAATGCTTTTTATGCTAATTTTGATTGTATAGTTATTAGTTAAAAGACAAAATACAGGTATTTATTTCTAAATTTATAAAACATCATCACAATCATCCCTTTTCATCAGAATTAATTTTACTTACTTACTCTACATAAACATAAACTACTAATTTGTGGTAAAACTACGATTTTTTTTTATTTAACAAAAAAAGGCTCTTCATAATATCTGAATCTATATCTATATATATAAAACTCAAAGGTGACTGATATAGTGATCTATCAACGCACAGCCCAAACCACTGGACGTATCGGGCTGAAATTTGGCATGCAGGTAGATGTTAGGACGTAGGCATCCGCTAAGAAAGGATTTCCCGAAATTCTTGCGGGAACGGGGAAAAACGGGGATGCACGTACAAAGTCGTGGGCGGAAGCTAGTTACTTATATTTAGCTATCAGATGGTTTCAGGGCCGGATCTACCCATGGGCTTTATGGGCTGCAGCCCAGGGCCCCGAGGGTAAAAGGGCCCATACCCCGATAAAAAAATAGGCGATAATTAAAAAAAAAATCTGTAAAGTTTTCGAAAAAAAAATGATGAAAAGTCGCATACCTGCTTCAATAACTTTTGCTAACATGTAAAAGGATGTTTGGATGTTGATTTTCAACTTATAGAAATTAAATCTTATTTATTGAAACTATTTGGTTATTTAATATATATGCCGTGGCCATATCGTAGATTTGCTCATTTCATGAAATGGTTAATTATTGTCTATTGGCCACATCATGATATGGTTTGAGCAGATCAATGTTAAGAAATCGTTTCTCGATATGGGCAACTAAACGCGCGGTTTTTTCACGAAATGATCAAAACTATTTGATCATATCGTAAAGTAGTTACATTAATCATTGGTAGAGGCGCTGAAAGCGCTGTGTTTTTGTGTGGAGATGGCGGCCAGTGGTGAAAATTTTATTATTCACAGTTAACAACTTCATAATTCGTTTAATAGCAAAGAATTTACGACGAAGAGATTCGAGTACTATGGAAACTGTGGATATCTTACATTAAAAAAAAATGCGTCTAAAATCCTATAATTATACATATTTATTTATCCCAGTATATTATTGTAATTGTATCTTTTCTAAAAAGCGATTCGCTTCTGGCACTCGCCGGCCGCTGCCACGGCACGCTCGCTTTGCTCGCTCGTCTAGTGCGTTGTTTTAACAAAATCTAACCTAACCTAACCTAACTATTTCCAATTACAAAAACGATTCGCTTCTGGCACTCGCCGGCTGCCGCCGCGGCACTAACTTGAAAGACAATAAACCAGTTTAATATATACTGAATAATATTATTAAATATTCTTTTAATATTTTATGGACTCCCTATATTTTATACGATCTGGCCAAATGTGGATGACAAAATCGTGAAACGTTGACGATTCATCGATTTGGTCAAACTATGTAAGCCACCTCATGAAATGCGACCATTTCGTGAAATGATCAATCATTTCATGAAATGAGCAAAACTACGATATGGCCACGACATATACATAATAATAACTAGCTGCGCCCCGCGATTTCACCCACGTGGATCCAATCCTGTTTGTCTTAGCGTGATGATGATGATGATGATGGCTATCTAACACCGAAAGAATTTTTTAAATCGGACCAGTAGTTCCTGAGGTTAGCGCGTTCAAACAAACATACAGACTCTTCAGCTTTATAATATTAACAATAATATACTAGCTGTGCCCCGTGGTTTTACCAGCAGTGCTCCTGTTGGTCTTAGCGTATATTATAAAGAAATACAAGGAGAAAAACAGAGCATTTTCAAATTGCCATTTTACAAAAAAAAAATGAAAAATGGTCAATCACTGGAAAGATCTTGGCTTACATATTCAACCAGCGTTGGCGCTGTTTTTTGTTAACTATGAAAACGTTTTTCTACAACCTCTTCTCAATATACCTACGTGTGGATTTTCTGATTGGAAACACATAGGAACTTGTTTAGAAAGCCACGAAAATTCTAATGAACATAAGAAATCAATGTTAATGTGGTAAACACGAAAAGAAAACAAGTTTGTTTTTAGCAAGTAGCTTGAGGAGCAAATAAAAAAAGAAGCAAAATATTATCACAATATTCTAAAACGGGTAATTGCAGTGGTATAATTTTTGAGTATACGGGGCTTAGCATTTAGAGGTTCCGAGGAAGTATTTGGTTCTCCACATAATGGTAACTTTATGGGGTCTCTTGAGCTATTGGCAGAGTTCGATCCCTTCATTTTCAACATATTGAACAACTGGAGCTGCGACCAAAAAAATAATATCGTATTTATCTAAAACCATTATCAGGAAATTATTGACGTTATGGGTCGCCAGCTACTTAAAAAAATAATAAGTGAAATAAAAAACGATGATACAAAATACTATTCAATTGTAATGGATTCTACTCCAGATTTGTCTCATAACGACCAACTCGCTAGCTCGATTCAGTGATAATGAGATTGAGAAAGTCAATTTCCGAAAAGAGGCACGAAATTTATTCATTAAAATGGCGAAATCCGAGACTGCAATTTTGATTATTTTTTGGGAAGAAGTTTTGGAGAGATTTCATTTAGTTAATAAAAAAATACAAAGCCCTGAATTAGACATTTGTGAGGGCAACAAGTTAATTGTGTCCTTAAAAGACTTTGTGAACAACAAACGTCACCAATCAGATCAGAAGCTAAGGAATACGAAGAGAAAGCTAAAAAATTAAGTACTTGTATGGCATAATAATGAAATAAACAAGAGACGCATTACTCCAAAATTTTAAGATAAGTTTACATGTGAATTCGCAGTATACGGAAAAGAGCCAAGTCTATCAGATATAAAGCAAAAAATTCAAATTTTTAATGGATTTGTAAGACAAAAACATCGTAAAAATAGATTTGGAAAGTGCATGTCACATTATTGATCACTATCTGATGACGTAGACGAGCATTTAGTAAATGAGTGCATTCAATAAAAATCACACCATTTTAAAGATTTTTTTAAATCACTAGCTGTGAAGCAGAACGCTCCTTCTCCAAGATGTCATATGTAGAAAATAAATATAGGACAACAATGGCGAATGATCGGCTTAATAATTTATCACTTCTTTCCATAAATTGTGATCTAACAAAAGACTTGCAATGTGATGACCAAAAAAAAGAATTTGCAGCACAAAAATGGAGAAAGGTTGATTTCTGATTTACTTAGTTAAATTATTATTTAAATAACTATCTTATACATAATCTGTCAGATTCTTTTACTAATCCATATTTACTAATATTATAAATGCGAATGTAACTCTGTCTGTCTGCCTGTTACTCAATCACGCCTTAACTACTGAACCAATTTGCATGAAATTTGGTATAGAGATATTTTGATACCCGAGAAAGGACATAGGCTACTTTTTACCCCGGGAAATAGGATAGGTTTTATCCCGGAAATCCCACGGGAACGGGAACTATGCGGGTGTATCTTTGACTGCGTGGGCGAAGCTGCGGGTGGAAAGCTAGTTTATAATAAATTAATAACATTATTTTATTATTTTTTTACTATCTCTTTATTGTGTATAAAAAAATTTGTGTCACTTTGTTTGTCTGCGATATACTCCTGAACTAATGAAACGATTTAAAATAAAATTTGATTATGTTAAAATAACAAAATTGCGAAAGTAAGTATGAAACTAATATGAACATTCCCAATAAAAAGGCCCCTGGGTAGTTTCAGCCCAGGGCCCCAAGAGTTCACGGTCCGGCCCTGGATGGTTTATTAACAATTTAAATATGAAATATTTTTAAACCGACAAAAGACCTGTTTCAATTAAAAATAACTATTGTATATCTTACTACTAACTAATCTATCTAATAACATACTTTATATTTTGGAGATATTACTTAAGAGCAAATAAATTATAAAACGTAATCATAAATTATAATGCTCATAGACTACAACTGTAAAAACTAAATAAATAAATAAAATAAATAAATAAATAAGTAAATAAAAACATGTTTTGTAATACATACGGTCTAGGTACAAAAATTGTCTACGGAAAAAAACGTAACTTATGTGTTATTATTTTTGTGTTCGTAATATTACTCTCAACTCTCATATAGATAGAAATATAATAAAGGTAAGATAATTTTTATAATGAGAATGATTTGCGTGAAAGAGTAACAAACACACACACACACACACACATCCTCACAAACATTCGCATAATTATAATATTAGTAGGATAGTCTTCTTCCATAAATAGACTGCCAGTAAAATAGATTTTCAAATCGGACCCGTTTTTTTTTGAGATTAGCGCGTTCAAACAAACAAACTCTCCAGCTTTAGAATATTAGTATACTTAGATTAATTAGTTATAGACAAAACGCGAAGGTAGTTACTGAAATAATAAAAATACCTAGTTTAAAAAAATCGCGCTTAAACTCACGATGAGATAAAATCAAACATCCAGATTACAGATATTTATTTTAAGTATAGGTAAGAAATGTGCAAAAATTTATCAACATTGATTTAGCCGTTACTACCTGATGATACTTAATAATTATTCTTTGTTATCTACGAATTTGCACATTTTATATTGTTAGGATTTCATATTATTACATAATAACTGAAAGTGACCTAAAAACACTGATTACGGCTTATCTTTATATGCAACTTTTATCTATAGGTAAGTACTATAATATATTATTATGTACATAGTTAATCAATTTATTATTTCTTAACACTAAAGTACACCAATAGTATAAAAATTACACAATTTAAAACAAACAATGTTTTTTAATTGTTAGACTAGCAAAAAACAAACAATGTTTTTTAATTGTTAAACTAGCAACACCACACGTTTTTTCTCGAATAACAACTTAAAATTTTAAATAGCTTCAGAAATGAATTTATAATGATAATCCATGTTTAAAAAACTAAGATAATGTTAAAATACATACTACCTACTATACAGAAAATTCTTTGTGAGTATAATAATGATAATATTTAATAATTTGTTTGTAAATATAGGTACGTAACATTATAATTTGTGAAACGACAAATATTTGTTTACTAGCTGCTCCGCGCGGTTTCACCCCCGTGGCTCCCGTCCCGTTCGTCGTAGCGTGATGATATATAGCCTATAGCCTTCCTCGATAAATGAGCTATCTAACACCGAAAGAATTTTTCAAATCGGACCAGTAGTCCCCGAGATTAGCGCGTTCAAACAAACAAACAAACTCTTCAGCTTTATAATATTAGTATAGATTATTCGATATTATCTTTAGTAAAAAAACTAAATCTTTTATGTATTCGAAATAAATATAATTTTATATAATCTTAAAATAACACACAAATCAAGCGGCCGTAAATCCAAATGTATTCCACAAACGTGGCAACACTATAACGCGGAAGAAGAATCTAAATATATAATTGCACGATGTTGACAAACATCTATATCGCTGTCCTTGCCACACGTATACTATATTGTATACGCTGTCTCGCTCTCGTCCGAAGTGGCCTAGATGAGACGTTCAATTTTCAAACAATGTTCGCGCAAATTTTTATCTAATCTCCTTGTTTTCATAATATCCTAGTAACATGTGGATAACATAGTGCAAAAATTTAAGAGGTGAACTTTTTGTTAAACGCTTGTTTCTACGTATTAAAAATATAATTTATGTTTTATTTATGAGCTGTTCTTGTCGGTGGGCGTAGCACAAACTACGTATTAAAATTTAAACCTAAGACCCTTGTCCTTTGAAGTTTGAACCCTAATATGAAAAATCAGGTAACAGCTGACTGATGTTATCTATCTACATCTACACTAATATCATAAAGAGGAAAACTTTGTTTGTTTGATTGTAGGTAATTAATAGGCTCATAAACAACTGGACCGATTTTGATGAAATTTGGCACAGACAATCTTTAGACCCTGATAAAGAAAAATGAAAATAGGCTACCTTTTATTGCGAAATATGTACCACGGGCGAAGCCGGACCGCTAGTTTCAAAATAAAAAAATACATATAGGTAAGTCTATATACAGGTAAAAACGCATTACAAACCGAGGAAAAAATTTAGGTCGTAATATTAAAAAAAAACTTTTCCTAGATATTTGATAAAAACAATGAAGGATAACAAAACTAACAATATACATAAATGATAAGCATACTAATTAAAAAAAAAATCAAAACAAAACAATTTTATTTAAGTGTAAACGAACTCTATTTCCAATAAAATAGAGTTCAATGTACAATAACTAAATCGATAAATGTGTTTTTTATACAGTTTTGTTAACCGTTGTGCCGTTACCAACTTTCCTTCCATTTATATTGAGCTAAATAAATAACTTATTTTACATATTATTAAGTATTTATAGTTATAAAATTATTCTTCTTCTTTCTTAATTTTTTTAAACCATAATAATACTGAAAAATGTACTAACTGAGATAATTTCTAATAAAGCGTCCTATAATCAAGATTGTCATCATTGATCTAGACTTTGTGTTTTCAGTTCGTCATCGTAGGAATTAAGTTAATTATTTATCGAATTAATTGATTTCATTAACAAACCGTAGTTAGCAGTCGTCGAATCCACGTTTAAATCCAATCGGCCTTTGTATGGTAATCGCCTCGTGTCACCACTAAACAAAAACAGCCATTCAAAAACCGACCTTATTCCTGATAAACACAGTTCTAAATGTAGAATCATAGCACAATCGACCTTGTCGTATTGAAAAATATCAAGGTGACTCGGAAGTGCAATTGATATTGAACCTTACCAAGTAAACATAAAAGCTATGTTCGATCATATAAATTTTCGACATATGACTTTTTAAAATAACTCGAAATTCGAATGCACTTTTACGTCACAGCTTCCCCCGAGCCCTTCTGACATAGATACGCTGTTGCCGTGCTGAAAATACACGTTTCAAGCTAGTGCTTCAAACTATTCCATAATAATATTATATTAAATGGCTTCGTATATCGGGCGCTTAAAACGCTTAACTGTAATCGCGTATGTTATAGGTATAATGTTTGTAAAACAAAGTGCAGCGCTTGAAGGAATACAGCGTCTAATGAAGGATTGGAAAATAAATCGATGTCGTATTGAAATGGGCGTCGAGTGGTCTGGGCGAGTGTAATGAGTTGACGCAACAGCATAATGAACCTTGGCACGAATTTGCCATCGGCCACTTTTATTTTAACAGCACGTTTATCTCACGTGATAACGGTACCAAGCGCGATCGATATAGAGATTAGATTACCTTGGAAGGGACTCCCGAAACGTAGGTTAGGTATACAATGATATTTCATAGTCGATGATCTCACTTCCATAGTAATTATGAACGCCTGGTAGGTACTTGACCCGTGAATCAGTAGATTTTTTTTGCTTCTAACTGCGCAGTATCCACTATCCAGTCCGTTTACGGATGGATTGTTTTGTTTTTGCTACCATAAAAATTTGGAAAACATAACTTTTAAAAATGTATATTCATAATATTTTGAGATATACATAGTATGTATAATAGGTATGTAACTCATACGGAAGTACGTCATATTTAAATGCGTATCTCAATAAATTTTACATAATAACGGAAACTGCAAATGTTTTTGGCCTTTATTTAATATGATTTTTAAAGTTGAAGGATTTGCCGTATCCATACTAATATTATAAATGCGAAAGTAACTCTGTCTGTCTGTCTGTCTGTTACTCAATCACGCCTAAACTACTGAACCAATAAGCATGAAATTTGGTATGGGGATATTTTGATACCCGAGAAAGGACATCGGCTACTTTTTATTGCGAAATATGTACCACGGGCGAAGCCGGCGTCGACTAATGATGAAATCCACGCTCATGTTTTTATCATTAACCAATGAATCATGTGTGAAAAGAAAATACATAATTGAGAGGGAAAGAAAAAAATAATAATTACATAGTTACGAGAAACTTAAATATGTAGTTTGAAATACATACGTAATATGTATGTAGACTCGTAGAGTTAATAATATGTGAACCAATTACATTATAACTTAGTGTCAATATAAATAAAGAAATGAATACCATTAACTCAATAATATTATCAGCACAGATAATACAATACTATCTGTCAATATGTACTATCTGTCAAATTTCAGTTTAAATAAGGTGTAGATATTATAGTCCATTGAAAAGTAACATTTGGGATTGTATTTTTTAGAGGAAGCATTTTTATTTTTTTAATGTGTATGAGGGGTCAGTGTGAAGCTATCACCAAGTTTGTGGGGTCGCCACCCTTGTCCCACGGCCGCCATCTTGAAAATAGCGGTTGATATGGTTTTTAATATATATCTCTTAAATTATTTCTTTGATAAAAAAAAATGTTAACATTATTTGTTGCAAATTAAATTCTCTACAACTTTGGTCCAGTAACTTTTTGTCGTAGAACTATAAATAAAAAAGTTATAAGTGAAAATGTTCAGAAATTAATATAATTAAATGAAAAATGTCCCGTTTGTATAACGAGGATGTTGAAATCTATTTCTTGCGACACAAATTGTTTGAAAAGGAACAAAGCCAGGAAAATTTCAATAGAACCCAGTAAAGAAATATTTTGTGGTGGTGTTTTATTACAATTCCTGTGTATATTGTAAAAGATAAGATAATCATTTTACCGGAAGGTGTCAACAACCACAGCTTCTAACCACGAAATGTGATATTGTAATAATAATTAACATATTGTATTAAATGTGGTATTAAATACCTAACAAAAAATGTATGCGCAAAACTTGTTGAGAAAACGTGGTAAAAATTATGTATCTACTTGTAATTTACCCAAATATTGTTGTATCCTCATTTCTGAATAAGCTGGGAATCCCAGCAACAAATTAAATAAATAAAACCTAGTTTTCATATAAAAATGGAAATGAAACGTACCAGGATTGCATAAACGCAGCGAAGTTTACGTATCCAGGTCGGCAGCGCAGTGAAAGTATAATATTTTCATCAATACGCATTCGCGGACGCTACACACACTAACATAATAAATCACTCACACATTGGATAGGTGAACGTTACTTGTATGTGCAATCAATATAAGTGAACTCCTTAAAACCCGCCCCTCCTTGTATGCTAGGTGGTAAACACCCTCCTGGTAACGACAATACATAAAAAATACGTATTTTCCCCCCTAGGAATTAAAATCTAGATCTAGCTCTGCTTGATTTATAAAGACTTAATCCCTGATTGCCTATATGAAAGAAAAATAAATTTAAAAAGTTGCAAGTAGCGAGTATGTACATTGTATTATGTAGGTATTTATGTCACAGAAAAACGCAATATGAACCATTTACAAACAATATCTAGGTATACTAATATTATAAAGCTGAAGAGTTTGTTTGTTTGAACGCGATAATCTCAGGAACTACTGGTCCGATTTGAAAAATTCTTTCGGTGTTAGATAGCCCATTGATCGAGGATGGCTATAGACTATATATCATCACGCTAAGACCAACAGGAGCGGAGCAATGCAATAGTACTGAAATAAGCATTGATCACTTTGAAACCTACAGGCTACAGATCTTCAGACCCTCATAATTAAGAAAATGTTAACTGTAACATTGTTCAGTACATTTACTCTAGGTATATTACAAAACCACAGAACAGTACTTACTGTTCTGTGTACAAAACGAATCGACATTCACTATTTGAAAGAATCAACTGCCCCATACTATAAGACCTTTCAAACCTTTCACAAATTCCTTTAGACCTCCCCTTACCTCTGCTTCAATATCCTTTTCATCTTCACAGGCTTGAAATAATTTCTGACACTCACCTGGAACAAAAAGAAATCATTTGTCAACTATTTAAACTTTCTATACTCGAATCTCTTAGTAATCCTGCTATCCTAGTAATATTTTGAAAAACGAAAAAAAAAGCTGAAATATTTTTATTTTTAATTTGTTTAAATTGTTGTTCGTGTTGAAAAAATAACTATAATTTTAATATAATTTGAATTTGAACTTGTAATAAGATTATTTAATTAATAAAATAACTCAAAAGTACATCTCCTTAATTAGGTAATCAAATGTTATTATTATGTTATTAAGCTTTCCACCCGCGGCATCGCCCACGCAGTCAAAGAAAAATCCGCATAGTTCCCGTTCCCGTGGGATTTCCGGGATAAAACCTATCCTATGTCCTTTCTCGGGTATCAAAATATCTCGATACCAAATTTCATGAAAATTGGTTCAGTAGTTTAGGCGTGATTGAGTAACAGACAGACAGACAGAGTTACTTTCGCATTTATAATATAAAAATTAAAAAGTACGGAGTATGGATTGAATTACATTGTCAATTCACAAAATATACAACTAATCCTTGGTTTAAATTTATCCGTCCAATAAAGTATTACACGTTACTAAAGTATTACATTTTAAAATGTCACATGTAAACTGTTACAATGTGACAATTAGAAATTAGAATATATTTTTGAAAATGGTATACTTAGGGCCGATTTTTCAATGCCCAGATAAACAGCTAGATAGACTTTATTCTTCAGTTAACAAAATATTCAATTTTTCAATAGACGAATAGGACTTATCTATCGAATAACTACGTTATTTGAGGAATAAATCTATCTGCTGCTCCAACGGCCAGATAGCGTGCTATTCGACGATTAGACGTTTGAGTTGACAACTGACGCGTCAAATTTGGGATATTTTCGTATGTAATAACATAGAGCGTAGAATTTTTACAATAAAGCCTCTTTCTATAAAATAATTATCAATTAAAATCATATTGAAATTGATGTTTTTGATAGTACCTACTGATGATCATGCCATTGAAAATTTGCCGGACGCTGCCTTTATGTTGTTTCCATCGTAAAATATATAAATTTTAACACAAATTTAATCAAAACTCTTTACTCGAATCAAAACAATAATCAACAATCATAGAACACAAGATAAACTTAAAATGCACTCCTGACGTGAGTCATAATGACGGTTGTTGACATATTGCAAGTTGACTCTATCCCGCTCTAACCTGACTAATTTAATATGTTTGTTTCGCCACTCCAAGAGCAGAGCTGCCAATATGGAAATATTTGGTCAGATAGTTATTCATCAAATAAATCACGATTGAAAAATAGGCGAGCCGTTATGAGTTAGATAAGCAATTGAATAAATCTATTCGAGGGGTAGTTATTAGACTGTTTATCTGGGCATTGAAAAATCGGCCCTTATTCGATGAATAAGTTTTAACCAAGGATTGAAAGATCTGCCCTAAAACACATAACAATAACTTTAACACCAAAAGAATAGGAACTGTAAATATTAAAATGTTAGGAACTAAACTTAGCCTCTCAACCTAGGGTCCCGGCTGTAGTCTAGACATTAATGTCTCAAATTACAGTCAAGATTAGAGGGTTCCCAGTAGCAACGGTAGTATTAAATAGACATTGTAAAAGCAAGAAAATTTCCTAATGTGAACGTTAAATTCAAATTATGTTTAAAAGCGAAAAAAATTATCATAATACATATTATAGAGTCATAGGCCTAAAAAAAAAATAGGGACTCATTCATTGAGTTAATATGTACTACGTAGTACATATTAACTCAATGGACGCATTATGTACTTGTCATCTAATTATTTCATAAATAATTTTAGGTATTATTTACATAATACATATTTTAGTAACAGCCCGCGATTTTCTATGACAAACCTATTTTAATTTTCCCTGAAGATAACTTCTTCAGAGGATTACGTACATCTTCTCCATAGATACTGCTTTCCGAATCGGTGGTAAATGTTAAAAATACTTATGTAATGACGATTCGAAAGTACTACTAAATAGTAGCGTAATTGAATAAATGAATGTTTGAGTTTGAGTTTGAGTTTACAAAAACACCTCACAATTCAAAATCCGCGCGTTTTAACTTTTAAGCTGTAGGGAGTGCCAAAGAAACATACATACGAAAAACCTAATAACCTAACCTAACCCTCCCTGCGCAGTCGGGTAAACTGTACCATGAAATTCAATGAACCCTCCTGAAAACCTTTGTTGTCTGAACATTGACCTAGGTTCAACTAGACGCGGTCTAGACGTCCCTTTTCCTATACATACATCTACGTAGGAATTGACAGGTACCATCTGTTTTTATTTCCTTCCTATTTTATGAGATTTTTGCATGAAAACTCATATTTTTTATAGGTTTTAAATGTCGTTTACACTATCCTATAACTAAGTATGAATTAATATCTGCTCTATAATATAATCTAATTTTAATTCTACGGGTACAAGAGGCGAAAAATTATAACTAAAACTAGCTTACCGCCCGCGGCTTCGCCCGCTTTGTCTAAAACCTAATAAATTATATACTAAAACCTTCCTCTTGAATCACTCTATTAAAAAAACCGCATCAAAATCCGTTGCGTAACTTTAAAGATTTAAGCATACAAAGGGACATAGGGACAGAGAAAGCGACTTTGTTTTATACTACATTATATTATGTAGTGACTATGCAATTCAGGAGTAATATAGTTTCCTACTGGAAAATAAATCTCGAAAAGAGTTTATCAATTTAAAATATTGGGCAGATTTCAAATATTTTTCAACTCTCAAACCAATGAATTTCCCAGATTGTTATGTTTATTTTTTTTTTCTAAATTTTTATCTGTGTTTGACGCACGCAATTTTTTACGTGATATTTTTTCGACGCATGTCCAATTCCATGTTTTAATTAGTAAAATACAAAAAGTTTAGTAAGTATAGAATCCTACTAATATTATAAACGCGAAATTTTGTACGTGGGAGGATTTGTTAATCTTTCACGCAAATACTACTGAAGCGATAACAATGAAATTTTTGTATGTCGGTAGCTGAAGCCCCAGAATAAGACAATAGGCTTATATGCGGGTTTCTTTGAAAACGCGGGCGAAGTTGCGGGCGGAAATCTAGTAGGTACATAATTACAACAGTTATTTGGTAACAATTTTTTAGTAATTATAATATAATGTACTGCTGTTTTGGAAATAAATCGTAACAAACAGACACTTCAATTTTGTGTTATACATATACCGGAAAATGTGTTGTAGATATTTCATGAAACAAGAACGAATAATTACTATTATTTCATACTTTTTCTAAATTTTCTAAGTTATAATATTGGGTATGTACTTAGCAGATATTGTATTTTTTAATGTTTAACTGTGTACTAAATCCCAATAAGCATATTATATACTACATGTTTACAATTACAATACTGAATGAAACTACACGAAATAAAAATCTAATCTAATCTAGCATAATCATTCCCATACTCACTCCGTCCAAATAAACAAAACATTATCACTATTATCACAAGTTATATCACAATTATCAGTCTATATTTAAATAAAACTAGGTCTTTATTATTTTAGTATGGCTGAAAATAAAAAACAGGAAAAAATTACAAAAACAAATCTAATTAAAAGTAAGGAATACTTTGGATTTAATATCAAATTTTTTTTATATCAACATGGAAAAACAACCGCATTATTTTTTATTTAAATAATTAAAATAAAAGGAAAACTAAAAAAAATAAAATTAATAAAACTGTAATATTATTATCTCTTGTCAATATCTTTGTTCAGAAACTATCGCACGTCCGCACAGCGCGAGCGTCGAGAAGCGACTGAGCGAAAACAATAGGAAAGGACCGCTGCTTCCTTTCAACTACCTACATTAATATAAGTATGTTTAAATTTCATAACTGTCTAGACTAGACAAGATTGATCGAATTTTAAAACAAACAAAGAGTAATTAATTGTTATGATTCTAAACAACCGCTTGTTTAGTACAGCTGTACTTTTTAATAAGTAGTTATTGCACAAATAAAATGATTTTGTTTTTTTATGATCTGACTTTAATATAGAGAGTTCCGAGTATCAGTTATTTGACAAATTGATAAAATAACAAAAACGAGTTTATTTTTAAACCCCTACAAAATCAACAAACTATTTTTATTTACAAACAACCACAAAACAAAATAAACCCCTATCCATATCCCTACTACACACACCACGTATTATTGTCACTGCTGTGCGCGAACACGTCCGCCCCGCGCGAGACGCGACGCCACACTGAGGGAATCAAAACAAAAGTCAGCTGTTCCCGTACGTCTAGACAGGGGTGGGGGGAGCAATGAATGGAATACATTGAACTGTGTACATCCGAGTTTTTAGTATTGTTTAGTTTTAGTTGTATACGTAGTATATTATTATTAGTCTGTGGTTTTAGGGATACTTTTTGTATGGAAAGTAGAGTTAGGATGCGGATTTTCTTTACATTATAGTTTATTGTTCTTCAATATTGTAAAGAGACTCAACCTTATTTATTATTAAGTAATTAAAACAATTGGCACTTGGCAGTCTTATTGTTATAAGTATAGCGATTTCCTCCAGCCATTGATGATTGATTACTTGTAAGTTAAAATTTATAAAAGTCTTAGATTTTATACTTCCAATGTCCCCGGGTCTTTCCTGACAAACTTAATCGTTACCTATATTATGTTTAGTCATTCATGCTTATTACCGGACAAATGAATTTTATCATCACACTAGCTTTGCCCTGTTTTACCCGCAGTGCTCCACTTTTGTTGGTCTTAGCGTGATGACATAATATAGCCTATACCTATAGCCTTCCTCGATAAATGGGCTATCTAACACCGAAATAATTTTTCAAATCGGACCAGTAGTTCCTGAGATTAGTGCGTTCAAAGTTCAATCAAACAAACAGACTTCAACTTATAATATTAGTAAAGATTATCCCACCAAAAACATAAATGTAAAAATTGGAGCCGAGTTCAATCGTTGACTTAATTTGCCAAAAAAAGAAATGAGATCTAAATGTGTGCCAAGTTCTGCAGACAGTCCAGAAATTTATTTACAAAGATGTATTAAGTTCTTATGTTGACTGAAAACTCAATTGTTTTATTTTCCCTTAGAGAACAATGTTTATTCCAAAATATAACTCCAATTTTTACATTTATGTTTTTGATGGGATATCATTACTTTTTGTACAGAAAATTACTCTGCAAATTTGATTTACTTTATGAATATAATACTTTTTATATACGATTTTTTTTATATTTTTTCTTGCGGATTCTTGGTATGGTTTGTTTAGTATTATTTTCTATATTTTCTTGTATGTTATGAATGTCAGCGCACATTGCCCCGTCATTATCTGCAATTTTTTAAACTCGTTTTCTGTTTAAAAGATTACATGATTTTCTAAACATCCAGCGTGAATATGTACACACACTATTACAAAGATGCAAAGATCGTTGTAGAAGAATCGTCGCTTTACTCCATGACGTTACGGTATTGCCATGACGAGATTTTGATATTTTACTCTAAACGCGCCTAAAGATGTTTCACTTATATTAATATTAATATTACGCAAATTGAATCATTTCGACCTTCGACAAAGCCTTCTTCCATTACACTGAAATTAAAAATAAACTAAACACTCATAAATAAAGAATAAAGAAATGTGAATTTGTAAAATTATATATTATTTTTAACTGTATGAGCAATATTTTTATTACAATTTTCTTTTATTTTACGTTTAATAACAGTTTTGAATAAAGAAATCATGCAATCGAAGTAATCCGCCCTAGCGATACTAGCGCGAGTGAGTGTGATGTCAGAGGTGCATCGAATCTACAGATGTTTCGCGCTAAAATATGTAAACTTCAATAATCTATATCTCAGTCATTTATTGATGGATTTCAAAATTTTTTTCGGCCACTGACTAGTTTTGATCTATATTTTAAGACTAGTAAGGTGAATATAATATTTTCTATTTTTATAAACTTTTCCATTTTTCCATACAAACAAAATTAATGTCATTGAAAAAAAAATTAAATACAGATAAATTCAGTATTTTCTGATTTTTTCCTTTGTACACTCACTATTACCTAGTTGATTACAAAATTTGGACTTTCTAGGTCATCTGGAAGTGGGTTAGGTTTTGTATATGTCTATAAGTCAGTCAGTCTTAAAAATTGCGATTTTTGGATATTAATATATACGCAACTGTTTAATCTGTATTTATGAAATTTAAGGTTCTTGTTTATATTGAGGTCCTCTTGATATGTACCAAATTTGGTTTATTTAACTTAAATAGTTTTCGAGTTATAAGGGGGTGAAAAGTGGCTCGAAATGGTTCGTGTAAATATACACACGGCTGCTGCTCGCCAGTTCTCTTCGCTTGAACTCGGCTTGACACGCTGCCGCGTGTCTAGATTATGTAGTCCATTTATATGTATTACTGGACAAATCAATTTTATCATACACTTACGATAATATACATATGATACAGTGTGAATCTAAAACAGGGTCAAAGTCTGTTGCATCTTATAATAATAATCTTCTATATAAAAATGAATCGCAAAATGTGTTGGTAAGCGCATAACTCGAAAACGACTGAACCGATTTTGATAATTATTTTTTTATTATATTCCTTGAAGTACGAGGATGGTTCTTATGTAGAGAAAACGTAAATATGTACCACGGGCGAAGCCGGGGCGGACTGCTTGTTTGTTAATGAATAATTCTTGTTTATTCTAATTATCAATATGCGATAGTAAAATTTATCTTAGTATTAAATTAATTATTATTTCAACTAGATTTTCCCTAACGTTTTGCTCGTATCAGAAAAAAAAATATATATTGTTTGTTTGTTTGAACGCACTAATCTCAGGAACTACCAGTCCGATTTGAAAAATTATTTCGGTGTTATATTATAGCCCATTTATCGTGGAAGGCTATAGGCTATATATCATCAGGCTAAGCCCAATAGGAGCGGAGCACTGCGGGGAAAACCGCGGGCACAGCTAGTAATCAATAAATTGCATTTAAATTCTATTAAGAGATAAGAAAGATAGAAAGAAGAGATAAGAAAATAATACATTTATAAGAAAAAATACTTTGTTTTAGAAATAGAATCAAGTCTTCAAATAATAAAAATCACAATGGTGTTAGCCACACAAATAGCTATCTTCCGAGAAAAACCAAATCACTTATGATTCATCAAACATTTGGTCTCCTCAGTTCGATTCCCGGTAGTGGAACAAAACCACTTGAAAGCGAAATGTTTAAAAAATACTTTTTTTTTAATTATAAAATTATAAATCATGTTGATGTCAGTGGATTGTATACTACAAGTCATTGATACAAGCTTTTCCGACGGGTTTCCTTGTTGGCGTCGCTTCAAATATTTATATTTATTGTACGGTGCAATGCACTCATTTTTATTTCACACTTCCCGCCGTATGAATGACTTCGTGTGTGTGCAATGTTTATACATAAATATAATTGTGTCTGTTTGTTTGAGAATATTTTTACGAGAATGGTTTTAAAAAATTGATAAATCCTAGACAACGTGAGCGAAGCCATGCGCGGTAAACTAGTATAACATTATAATAGATACAGTAAAATAATAAATTTGACTAGCCTTACCACGCGGCGATATACACGTTCGGTGATAAAAACCCTACATGTCACTCCACAATCTATTTACGCAGTAAATTTCACTAAAACCGGTTGAGTAGTTCTTGCGTGTCAGAGCAGCAAACATCACCACATCCATATTCCATACATACTTTCGGAATGTTGTGCCAAGTAATTTTATATTTTTATTTAATATAGCAAATAGCAATCAATTAAATAGGTCAAGTTTATAGGTATTAATCTACTAACTAATATTATAAATGCGAAAGTTTGTGAGGATGTGTGTGTGTGTGTGTGTGTGTGTGTTTGTTATTCTTTCACGCAAATACTATTGAACCGATTACAATGAAATTTTCCACACATATAGAGGCTTACTTGGATTAACACATAGGATAGGTTTCATCCCGGAAATCCCGCGGGAACGGGAACTATGCGGGTTTTTCTTGCAAAACGCGGGCGAAGCCGCGGGCGGAAAGCTCTTATGTAGACTTACTTATTACTTAGAATTATGTCAATACAGAACTGATCAGCTGTTTCCACGTGATAGAGTAACAAACATCCATCCTTACTAACTTTCACGTTTATAATATTAGTAGAAAATAGAACCTAGCAGAAGTATTATAGTAGACTAATAGAAATATGTACTATTTAACTACCGAGACGAAAGTATCATCAAAATTCGTTCAGTGGTTTTTCGTTAGAGACTAACAAACTAATACGCGTTTATAATATTAGTAGAAAGTAGATTAGGATACTAGGACTCTAGCACCGATAAGGAAATGAGTTTTTAGTTAATGTTAAATTAATTAATAATTTACATTTACATTTTTCTAATCCCGAATAGCTAGATAGGTACTAGGACTGCAGCAATAGTAGGAAATACATAAGATACTAACTTCAGTCCTTTTAAAACAACTCAAGTAATATATTAGGTACCTAGGTCCTGTAGAGGTCTATAACCTTAACAACGTAAGGTCAAACAACAGTACAAAAAACTCGAATAGGTACATCTTTTTTGTGCTTATAACTAGCTCAAAATATCTTATTTTTGATACTAAAAAATTTAATTTAATATTCATGTGTGTATTTTTTGTGCAAATCTATCAAACAGGTTAAACAATGTCATTTATTAATTGCAGGTTATAAACTATCTGTAGAGGAAGTTTTATCATATTTGTTGCAGCTATTTAGCGTATTTCAGTCAGATATTTATATAACCAGTAGTCACAAAGAGCAATTCAATAATTAGATTAGTAAGCCTTGTCGTCTGTCTGTCAGTCTTATATTAATTACTATTTAATTGAACTAAACTACGGAACTGCTAAACAGATTTGGTTAAATTCTTATATAAGTACCTTTACTCTTTAGGTAGATGAATCATTGGACAAGAACATTGAAACAGCTTTTTGTCAGCAATAACAACATCATTTAGAAAAAACTAAGTAGGTACTTAGTACTTAGTAGATCATAAAAAATATAGAAAATATGAGTACCATAACATATCTATTACGTATTCAATCAAACCAATTAACAATTTAAATTTTAAACTAATTTGACAAAAAAAAATCGCAACATACAATAAAAAACCATGCACGCGATTCTCGCCTTCACAACTAATACTTAATATAAAGATAATAAGAGTCAAAATTGCATGTACGCATATTCAAAATTAAAACACTCGGCCAGTATGAAAACCTATGAGAGGTTGGGGACCCTTGCAGACGAGGAATTGCTCTAGTGATGCATACGTATCGATATAATTACACGATAATATCGATAAATGCGGTTTTAGTCGCCCACCTCGAAGTTCTATTTAAAAAGTAGGTGAAAACTGTTGCGTCGTTTATTAAATAGGTTACGCATGCGTGATAAATTTCATCGAAATTTCAACATACATAATAACAAGTGTTTATATCTGTACGTATGAAGCTAACATCAAAACGGCTAAACGGTTTTTAATAAGACGGGTCATCGAAAACAAAAGTTAAACATAACAGAAGAACAAAAGCTTCTTATTGATACAACTAGCTTTCTGCCCGCGGCTTCGCCCGCTTTGTCTAAAACCTAATAAATTATATACTAAAACCTTCCTCGAGAAACACTCTCTCTATTAAAAAAAACACATCAAAATCCGTTGCGTAGTTTTAAAGATTTAAGCATACATAGGGATTAGGGACATAGGGACATAGAAAGTTATACTATGTAGTGATGATAAAAAAAATATATGTAGTTTGTAATAGTAAATACCTAGACGATTGAAATCTGCACAATGTGTATGGTAAAATGTTTAGTATTGGGATAAAAAGTGTGGTAAATAAACAACGTTTGATTTCTTTCGAAACTCAATAAAACCAGACTTAGTACAGTAAATGACTACAAACTGAACTAATATAAACAAAACAAAATGAAAACATCAACATCTGTCAATACGGAACCTTTTCCCTCCCGACTCGCGCTTAACCCGCGCGTATTTATTTATTTTTCCCGACTCACGACGTAAAATTGGCTCTCTCCATGAGAAAAACAAAAGCACACTACGCAACACGCACCTGGTTTGGTTTAAAAACCCCTGCGAGGTTACAGACCCTTGCTGCGATAGTGATGTGCGGGCTATCGATAAACGTATATGTATCGATATACCAGTTCATGCGAAATTAAAATTATCAAGTTATTTTTGTTGCTTTCTTGTTGTCTGTAAATATTATGGAAGAAAAATTTAAAATAGTATAGATATTTCAAAGAATAATATATGGAGATAAGATATCTACATTCTACATTCAAAATATCATTAATCAAAATAAAACTGCGTTTTTCTTTTTTTTAAACCCGCCTAAACGGCTTGACAATGTTCGATAAAACAACTTCACCACTTTAAAATATTACAACAATATAATAACCACAAACATTTCCACACCTACCTAACCTAAAAACACAATTAAAACCGACACAGCATCTTCTTACAATGTATCATACAGTACCTAAGGACAAAAAACACACGGCGAGGTCACCGAACCCCTCGATAGGGCCGCACATGCTAAAATTGGAACAGTGAAGCGATTAATAATGCATCGACATCGATAGTTTCGATTGTTTACGATTTATAGTTACCTATACGACACATACAGATACCGACAGACGTCCCGTCTTCGTTTTAAACGCTCTAGTTAGGAAAAAAATACTGAATATTTATTGAAATAAACTGAAAATAAAACTTTTTAAACAAAAAATAAACAGCCCTACAAAAATAAATGAAAGGCGATAAAATCAGTGTTTCTTACTGTGCAACTCTCTGAACTCTTTTAGTTACATAAGAACCTTCACCTGACAATAACAAATACAACAAAAAATAATAACAGAAATCGGCCCAGCCGTTCACGAGTAATACCATGGCCAAGGGAAATAAGTAATTTATGACTTACATTTACCACCAGCTCATAGCTGTGTCCCGCGGTTTTACCCGCATTGCTCTCCTCGATATAAATGGGCTATCTAACACCGAAATAATTTTTCAAATTAGACCAGTAGTTCCTGAGATTAGCCCGTTCAAACAAGCAAACAAATAAACTCTCCAGCATTGATAAATGCATAGCCAAAACACCTGTGTTTTAGATCTTAAAATATGCCAAAAATATCCTTAAATAAGAACAAAAGATGTTTTACATATTCATGCTCTAAGGTCAAATACGTAGCTGTACGAAAAACCGTGCCAAAACATACGTACATACATAATAATTCAAAAAACAAAATCCCTCCTCTGACACAGTCGAGTAAATATAAATGCTACAATATAAGAACCTTGACATTACCCCACTTTTTACGCAATATGTATGTACACAGTAGAAGTAAATACTAAATACATACTAGGTATCGAATCAAGTTTTGAACAGTTTATAAGACCTTTATTCTTAAATAATTAATACAAATATATTTGTACTAGGTTTCCGCCCGCGGCTTCGCCCGCGCAGTCAAAGAAAAACCTGCATAGTTCTCGTTCCCGTGGGATTTCCGGGATTGCGTCATTTCCCGGGATAAAAGGTAGCCTATGTCCTTTCTCGGGTATCAAAATATCTCCATACCAAATTTCATGCAAATTGGTTCAGTAGTTTAGGCGTGATTGAGTAACAGACAGACAGACAGAGTTACTTTCGCATTTATATTATTAGTATGGATGTTTGGATGTATTGATGAATGTTTGTCACCCAAGCACGCCAAAACTGATAAACAGTTTTAAATGAGTATATTTAGAAAATCTAGATTAAACAGCAAGTAGCAAAATAAATGCTCCAAAAATGTGAAATTCGTATTAAAAAAGTTATACATGTTACCATGACATCTAATAGCAGTGTGGGAAGGAGATGGCGATAGACAACCTATATAGCGCTGTCACTTATCCTAACTGGAAATAAAACTGCTTTAAGACATCATGGTACAGCTACAGGGGCATCGCCATATTGAATTTAGTGTGACGTCACATCTAATCCACTTCTACTACAAAGAGATTTTTATTGGTTTGTATTTTTATGAAAATTATTGTTATTTATAAGTTGTAAATTGTTTCTTTTTGTTTCGTATAATTTAAATGCTCATTAATACAATATAATTAATGTAATTGTTGTCAAGCGGTTTTAATAATAATTAATAAATTAATTTAATAAAGTAATACCAACTACCAGGATCACATAAACTCAAAGTAACTCCCAAGTTACCGGAAGCATATTATTGTCTCGTTAACTCAAACAAAGGGCTAATGAGTTCAATTGACTCATACATTTTACACGTGCGATGCGTCATCTGCCATTGCAAATATCATACCAAGTAATATTATAAATTATGGATGTATGTATGTTACCCTTCTACGCAAAACTGAAGGGATTCTAATGATGTGGCAGTGATGTAGCTTATGTACCAGGATAACATAGGTGCTATAGAAATATGCACGTGGTTTAATTGCCCACAAATTTAATAATATCATAATTATTCATATCTAATATATATATTATAAAGGCGAAAGTTTGTAGGTAAGTATGGATGTATGGATGTATGGATTTTTGTTACTCTTTCACGTAAAAACTACTGAACCGATTACCTACAATGAAATTTAGCACACATATAGAGGGTAACTTGGATTAACACATAGGATAGTTTTTATCCCGGAAATCCCACGGGAACGGGAACTATGCGGGTTTTCCTTTGCAAACGCGGGCGAAGCCGCGGGCGGAAATCTAGTCTAAACTAATATTACAAACAGGAAAGAATTTGAAACGTTTTTATGGAACTCAAACTTTAACACTTTACATTTCAGTGACTATGTATTTCTAGTTAACCTACTATAATTTTTTAATTTCAAAAATTAGTTACTATTCTTTACTCAACTTATTAAGTAAGTAAATTATACTAATTAGTTGGCAAGTACAATATCGTTTAAGATGAATTATTAATAATACCACTAGTTTTAGGCTTTGTGACGTCACGCTAAATCCAAAATGGCGACCATAGGCTAAAAATACCTTGTGAGGTCGTAATTTGTGTTTTTGGAGTTTCCTTGCATTTATGTTTGTAACGATGAATTGACAAAAAATAAGACATGCATTGTATTAAAGTTGTTACTACATTTGAAGAATATTATAGTATATTTTTATTGTGATCTTAACCATTCGAATTTAAAGATACTGTCTTTTGGTAAATACATACAAAATTAGTACTAAACAATAGTTTTCAGTCAGTGTCCAGTGATAGAAGTTAGGGATCCCAGCCAAAACACCGTTGCCAAGAACATATTATTATATTAGATCATCGGTAGAATCAGTTAGATTTCAAACTATAGGTATCTATATTTCTAAACAAAATCCTGAAAATTACTTTTAAACGTGAAATTAAAAAAAAAAACGGATTGTCAACACTAAAGGGAGATAAATGGCTAAGCCGATTTGAATGTAATTTAGTAATAATTTAGTTCAACGATAGAGTACTTGGTTAATAACCCGGATTAATATGTTTATCTGTTAAATCATAATTATTCATTTGCAAAAAATTAAAAATTTATTTACCTTCAACGCAAAAAATTAATTTCAATCTAAAAAAACTCAACAAATAGTTTGGAAAATCCAAAAGTGCACGCCTCATAATCTCATCCTTAACAATAAAATTGATTATTTATAAAGAGTACACTATAAATATAAAAAAGAAATAAAATAAAACAGTTGGAAAAGTAAAGAAAGCGGTACCGTAATAATTGAGCTATTTTTCTTGTGGCCCCACCTAGATGTGAAACTGCGCAGGTTTAAGGGACTGACTACCAACTTATTTTTTTAAACCTTGGCTTATAGTATAAAGAATCGAGTTTATAATGGTGAATTTTGAGTACACTATAAATATAAAAAAATAAAAAAAATAAAGAATATATATATAGAAATACTAAAATTATGGAGAACAGTCGATATTTTTTTTTGTTTATTTATTATTATTATGTGTATCTCATTCCATAATACTCGGGTACCATCATAAGGAAGGTACCCGGTCCTTTGGAAGGCTTACGTGGGGACACGGATCCAACACGCAGAGGCCCTTTAGAGAACTTTACTGTGTTGTGGGACACCAGCCGCAGCCTGCCCATGACTGCACTATAGAGATACAATCCTAGGCAGTCCGCGGCCGATGTAGGACTATTTCGAGATATGGAAAACAAAATAAACTGGGCTATGGAGAGGGATGTTAAATGGGCCGGTATTTGGGGACTATTGGAAACTATGGCACCTGCCTTTCTACTAAAAGAAAGTAAAAATATGTTGGCAGGTGGTGACTCGCCCTCTCACTGTATGGGCCCCCGAAATAAGCCGCTGCAATAGTGCGACAAGGGGGCAACATATTGTGAGCAGCTAAGGGTGGAGAGGCGTCCCTGGACTTTAAACGACGATCACGCGCTCCCTGAGGGTCCAGCATCACGTGCCCACTCGCCACTTACGCTTCGCATCCACCCTTCGAGCTAAAAGCTCTCGCGACTCCACTCTGGCCGGCCGGTTAAGGCAAGCCAGAGGTGGGGGTCCTGTCCTCGTCAGGCTTCACTCCGACCGGCCGGTGAAGGCAAGCCGGAGATGAAGACAGGGGCCTCCCCCGGGAGCACTCGGTTCCCGCGGGGTCGCTACTCCCCGACACCCCGCCACAAGGTGTCCTGCGGGTGACTGATTGCACGGGTGGAATATCTATTATCACGTAAACAATAGATATCCCAACCGTGGGCGATGGGGTCGTCACATCCCTACGCCCTTATTATTATTATTATTATGAGCCATGGCTGTCCCACTGCTGAGCAAAGGCCTCTCTTCCCTCAATCCATTTCTCCCTATTTTGAGCAATTTTGCTCCAATCTGCTAAATGGGAATCAAGCTCGTCCCGCCATCTTGTCCTGGGCCTGCCGCGCAGCCTTTTGTCCTTGTTGGGGATCCACAAAGTGGTAATTTTTGCCCACAACTCCTCCGACATTCGGCAAACATGGCCAGCCCAGTTCCATTTCAGCTCAGCAGCTTTATGAGCAACATCGATTATCTGTGTTTTTGAGCGCAGTATCTCATTTTGGACGCGATCCGTAAGTTTTACGCCCAAAATACTGCGCTCCATCGATCTTTGGCAAACCCCAAGTGCGAACTTTTGGCGATCAGTCAATGACCAAGTCTGTGCACCGTAGGTGAGGATGGGTAAGATGCACATGTCCATGAGTCTTCGCTTTAGTGAAAGAGGCATCTTTCCTTTCATCAGCTCTTTCATCGACCAAAAGCTTCTCCAAGCGTTCTCAATACGTTTACCAATTTCTTTATCCTGTCTTGCTTGGAAAGAAACTATTTGGCCAAGATAGGTATACTCATCGACATATGCAACTGACCCACCCTGGACAATGATGGTGGTTTTGGTGCTATTAGTCATTATCTTTGTTTTGGTCATGTTCATCGTAAGTCCAACCCTAAGGCTTGCATCGCTCAGGTCTTCGAGCATCGTTTGTAACTCTGAGGATGTAGAGGAAAAGAGGACAATATCATCAGCAAAGCGAAGATTTGTTAACCGATGCTCACCAATTTTAAAGCCTCTTTCCTGCCAGCGAGGTACTAAGCTTCTAAATACTTCTTCCAAGGTAGCGTTGAAGAGTTTTGGAGATAACGGGTCGCCTTGTTTAACTCCTTTTGATATTTGGAAGGATGGGCCGTTGCTATTAATTTTTATTGAAGCTGTACTGGTGCGATAGATATTTTGTATGAGTTGGATGTATGTTGGGTCTATATTTTGTTGTTTTAGAGCTGTGAATATGGCGTTATGTTTGAGGCTATCAAAAGCTTTTGAATAATCAACGAAGGCTAAGTAAAGTGGGAGGTTGAATTCATGGCTTTTTTCTATAATTTGATTAAGGGAATGAAGATGGTCAGTTGTAGAGAGACCGCCACGAAATCCTGCTTGTTCAGGAGGCTGTTGCTTATCGAGATCTCGTGTTATGCGACGTTCAATTATTTTTATAAAGGCCTTGTATAGGTGCGATATAAGACTTATAGGACGATAGTTCTGAATGTCTGTTCTATTTCCCTTCTTATGGAGTAGGATTATATTAGAATGGCAAAAGTTTTTAGGAAATATACCCGTTTGTAGTATGTTATTAAATAGTTTAGTTATGTGGGGAATAAGTATCGGTTCGCCAATTTTGATGCATTCGGTTGTAATACCATCTTCGCCTGGACTTTTATTGTACTTCATACTCTTTATGGCCATATGAACTTCTTCGATGGTGATTGGATTTACTACTTCTGAAAGTAGATAGTTTGTATCGTTTGAACAACAACATGATTCATCAGAGTACAATTTCTTGTAATATTCGGTACTAACGTGCATAATTTTATCCCGGGCGGTTTGCTTTATTCCATTGGCATCCATTAATGCTAAAATTAATGGCTTACTTGGTTGTGTATTTAGCATAGCTTGTTTAAGGGATGTGTTATTCACGAGTGCCTTTTGAACGAAATTCGTGTTATATGCCCGTATATCTTTTCTTATATGTCTCTTTACTTTTTTATCTATTTCTTTATATTCTGTAGTATATGGTGTTATAGTTTGTCTCTTGTCTATTAAATCTAAAGTTTAAATAACAAAAATGACATCAAAAATATCATGAATGTTAAAAATAGTGTTTTTTCTTAATATGTGTGTGTATGTATTATCTTACAAGTGCAATGTATGATACATAAAGACATTTTAAGTTTGAAAAATCAGATGTTTTGCGCGAAGTGACAGTAGTACCCACCTCAACGCTTCGCTTATGAGGCGTGCAATATCGCTTTTGATTCGCGAAAGCGAAACGAAGCGAATGCGTGCTTACACTACCTACATAATATTATAATATGTAGTTTATCAATCCGGTCAGTAACATGTGACACATTTCAAAATCAACAAACTACTACTCGAGTTCAATAACTATTGATAACGTCTATTTTAAGCATGACCTTGTTTTTCACCGTATTTTTAGTAAGCCATTTCAATTAATGTAATTAGGACAAAGGCCGGTTTATTTAGAAAAGAAACAAGAATAATTGCGAAATTAAAAACTTGTTGTGTAGTCCGGCTCAAAGGACCAAGAAATGTTGCGTAGTGGTCTTCGGACTTCAGAGTGGCGAAAGAGGAAGAGAATTTGGGCGTATAAATTATAATTTGCAAATTACGGTAATGAATCGTTAGGTTCAAGGTTGTCAATCATTTTTATAAGTATGTACTTCTTCTTTCGCTTTATCCTAACTTTACCATAGACATTCCTAAATAAATTTTATCAAATACTAGCTCCGCGCGGTTTCACAATTCACACCCCTGGGCTCCACTAATGTTGGTCGTAGCGTGATATATAGCCTATAGCCTTCCTCGATAAATAAGCTATCTAACACCGAGTTTTCCAAATCAGACCAGTAGTTCCCGAGATTAGCGCGTTCAAACAAACAAACAATCAAACAAACTCTTCAGCTTTATAATATTAGTATAGATTAAATTGCATTTATGTACCTACATAAAGCGAAAAATAGTAAAAATTAAAAGTCAAATTATTGTTTTATTTATTTTATTTTATCAATTTCACATCCGAAATATTATATTATAATGAGGAAGTTATTTGTTTTGGTTTTTAGTAACTCGATAACGATAAAACTGCTGTCTGGTTTTTCGTAAGATTCTATATTTATAATATTAATAGTTTTGTTTGATAAACACTTAGGTGTGGGTACACGCACACTTTATCTCATAATATTAAATTTCTAAAACGCGATAATAATATTTTAATTGTTCGTGATATTATTTATAATATTATATCCTTTCATTTTTATTAATAAATTAATAGGTATGTGCCACACAGTTTTACATGCGCAAAAACTATCATATTAATTACTAGCTGTGCCCCGCGGTTTTACCCGCAGTGCTCCGCTCCTGTTGGTCTTAATCTTAGCGAGATGATATATTATAGCCTATAATCCATTATTGAGGAAGGCTATAAGCAATCCATACTAATATTATAAATGCGAAAGTAACTCTGTCTGTCTGTTACTCGATCACGCCTAAACTACTGAACCAATTTTCACGAAATTTAGTATGGAGATATTTTGATACTCGAGAAAGGAAAGGCTACTTTTTATCCCGGGAAAATGATGCAATCCCGGAAATCCCACGGGAACGGGAACTATACGGGTTTTTCTTTGACTGCGCGGGCGAAGCCGCGGGCGGAAACCTAGTATGCCTATATACCATCACGCTAAGACCAATAGGAGCGGAGCAATGCGGGTGAAACCGCGGGACACAGCTAGTTTTACCATGAATTGGTTATTATAAATCTACATTTACCAAACTTACATACAAAAACAATTAATTTATTTTTAGACAGAGATAATGAATTAAATTTAACTCAAGCAAAGAAAATACAAAGGTTTTAATAGTTAATACCCATAATACCTACTATAAGAAGAAACACAAACATAGTATGTACCTATAAATAGTACATGTTGTAAAAAATATGAAATGGTGTTATCTAGAGGACGCCATTTTGAATTTAGCGTGACGTCATATCAAAAGTATTATACTGGGATGGGGTATAAAGAGAAAAGTATTGGAATTTACATTTATATTTATATTCAACAACTTGACGAATTGTCCTTTAGTCATTCAAAATGTCGCCATTCAATGAAGGAGCTAGTCATTCAATCAAATAGCAAATTCAACCGGGTGACTGCGACATATAAATGCTCTAACTGTACCTCGCTATTTTACACGGGTTGCTCCGCTCCTATTGATCATAGCGTGATGATATAATATAGCTTATAGCTTTCCTTGAAACGGATTTGAAGAATTATTTCACTGTTAGCAGTGAAATAATTCTTCAAATCGGACAAGTAGTTCCTGAGATTCGCGTGTTCAAACAGACAAACTCTTCAGCTTTATAATATTAGTAGATTCGTATATAGGTGTACAGTATAGATTCGCGTGATTGCATATTAATTTATAATTATTAAAGTAATAACCGTGCAATTGTAATTTGTACATCCTTTAATTACATTATGAGGAAATATAAAGAAAGAGGGCCGAGGCCTCGTAACAAAACTTTGTTTCTTTGTAAATATTTTAATTAATATTCCTTGTAGGAAGCAATTCATGTTGTAGGTAACCATAACCTATTTTTTAACTTTTCTTTTTCTTATCCCTACCACGCATGATTCGACGTATTTCTATAAAGTTGCATATAGTAAATTATTTTTTGAAAAATAAGGTCATAAAGAAGTTTCACTTCTTATGTGTGTACACTAGTACACGCACACATTTTTTTTAAATATTAATGTAGGTATGTCAAACTGAAAAAAATTGTGTCCGTCTGTCTACCTATCTAAATATATATTTTATTGATATGAATACCGGGCCAGCCCGAGCTGAGCCGCAGCGAACGACTAGTATAGTATAAAATATAAATAATTTATATCTGCTTGACAACAAATTAATGTTGCATAACTTATGTAGAAACTAGATATAATTATAATATCATAATAAGATTACGTTAATGTCCTTGTACCTAGTACGGAAAATAATTACTATGTATGTAGGTAGGTATGGCAAAATTAATTAAAATCCGTACAGCTGTTTGAGATTTATTAATTTAAATGTTTATATTTCGATTTATTCATAGCCTAGGCTCTTTATTAAACGGACCGTAATTAACTACCTACCTCTTTCATATCTAGAAGATGTATCATTTAATATAACAACAGCATATCGCAAAATAAAGGCAATTAAACAGCGCGATTTAATAAACAGACTAGGCTATTAATGAAACGGCTGATTTAACCAATTGGCTGCGACATAAGTAACTTAAGACTTGCGTCATATGAAAATTATGACACAGAGAGCATGTAAGTAGCTTGCTCAAGCATGCTCATCGGACTTCACTTATGATATGGGATTGCATTTTCGATTCTGTAGTCTGTATGATAGGGAGATCGCTGAAAACAGACATCACTACATACCTAGTATAAAACAAAGTCGCATTTTCTGTCCCTATGTCCCTTTGTATGCTTAAATCTTTAAAACTACGCAACGGATTTTGATGCGGTTTTTTTTAATTAGATTGATGAATGAGTGATTCAAGAGGAAGGTTTTAGTATATAATTTATTAGGTTTGAGACAAAGCGAGCGAAGCCGCGGGCGGTAAGCTAGTAGCTAATATGACCGTAATCACAAAATATTATGATGTAGGTGCATGGATGGGATTGAATGATATAATCACAAATTAATTAGGATGGGAATAATCCCATCTAAAGTAACCGTCATGAGAAGCTATAAATTTTGTAAACAAGTGTTCAGGAGTTCACAACATTTGGACCAACAAAAAAAATGAATTTGTTTAAGATTTAATAAATTATTAAGTAACAAATATTAATTAACATAAATATTATTTAAGAATAATTATTCGTCAGATTCAGATGTTTTCATTTCTGTGTCAGAATCAGTGACATGTATCACGAAGCTGTCTACAGTTTTATCAATCATCTCATCGATTTTGGAATAAAAATTATCTTCTTCCTTGATTGCTCCACACAACGCTTCCAATTTTCCGAAGTAATCTGCTGCAGTCCCTCTTGTAATAATTGTTTTACCTCGTCAAATTTAAAATTTGTATTTTTGCGAGCAACATATCCTTTTACGTTGGCCCAAATTAGCTCAATTGGATTAAGCTCACAATGATATGGCGGGAGTCTCAATACTTCCACCTTATATTTTTTTGCAAGCTCGTCCACTACATAAGTTTTAAAATTGTTAATTTTATTTCAATTTATTTCCTTAGATGTACTGGCTACTGGCTCCATTATACGTAATAACAAATAAAATTAACGCAACAATTAAAGTAACAACAATAAAAAAGTGATAACGAAACAATAACAAAATTAACAATAACAACCAGATCCGCGATATATGCAAAGCAATGAAACAAACTCGTACGCATTCGAAACTCGAATGATGCGTTTATTTCAAAATGGCGTCCCGATAGTTCACAATCCCTGCGACGGACGCGTTCCGGTACCAAGAAACACAAACGATAGCGCTTTGCGTCGTTAAAATATGATCCGACTAAATTAAATAGGTTGTTACTTTCATATAACCCGTCTATATTTCATGTCGATTGAATATGGTCAATTTATTATTATCTCGCAGTATAAAATGTTTACTTAGTAAAAGATGTTTGTTTACATAATTTATAGCTTCTCGTGACGGGTACTTTAGGTATAAAGATTGTATACAATATTGAACATATAGGTAGGTATGTACATTGTACAGTGTACATAATATTAAATACGATGTAGATTGGTACCTACTTATGAGATTGACCTGCTAATAAATAACAACCTCTTTCAAAAAAACGATGTAAATCTAGCTAGGTACGGTACGTACGTAGTTACCTATCCCATTTTGTTAACCTTTGTTCGTTTCATCTTCATATGAATACAATTCCCGTCCCACTGTAACATTCAAATTAAATTACTTCCTACAATCTTCTTTGCAATTTCCTCAAACGATTTAGGTCTACCTACCTACCTAGTAGTTTTTCCGATAATATACCTAGTACAAAAACTCGACCATTCATGATCATTTTTTTAGGGTTCCGTACCGAACGGGTAAAACGGGTTACGGGACCCTATTACTGAGACTTATTTGTCTGTCTGTCTGTCTCCATGCTGTATATCATGCACTGTGAAAGCTAGAAGCTGAAATTCACAATTAATATTTTTCCGTTGCCGCTATAATAACAAATACCTACTAACACGTAAGTACATGTAAGTAAGTACTTAGTACATATTAACTTAATGCCTAAACGTGATTTTCTATTATAATTTATAGATAAGTACGGATTACGGAACCCTTCGTGCGCGAGTCCGAGTCGCACTTGGCCGGTTTTTTTTTAGTTTAAGAAACAAACAGACTCATTAGATGATATTATTTAATTAACTTCAATTAACTACAATTGATGAAACCCACATTCTCTTTTAAAACATGTTATGACATGCTCCAAGCATAAAAAATATTGTCCTACTTTGTTGAGTTGAACTCAAAATTACTGACGGCTTTTTCGCCATAATATTTCAGGTCAAAATCTATTAATCATGCAATTATTACAGAACACCAATACGTTTCATAAAAACATACTACCTATAGGTAACTTAGGTACAAAGTCGACCGTCTAGACTCTAGTCAAACGTTTATCTATCTAGATTCTAGATTCTAGAATATAAGTAGGTACATACTATTATCTAGATATCTATTTCACACACGTGTATTCATATTGCGTATCAAATACAAAACGCACACTTCTAGAGAAACAGTTATAATAATTATTACACAAAGGTCATTGAATGCTTTTGAAAAACCAGCCATGAAAATATACCTATGTGGCTATGTATAATGCAATGTAAAATTAGCGAACACAAACTACGCCCTTAACTGCATACACTTTAAGGTGAAAACCGTTTGCGTTAATAATAAAACTAAAACAGCTGAACGCTGCCTGTCAATATCCTTTACTAAAAAAGGGCTACCTGCTACTTGCCAGAATAAACAAAATGTCTGCTTGTTTTTACTATCAGCTGATTCACACCATTTTGAACTCAACTCGATGGCATGATTAACGGTATACATGTAGCGAAATAATTTAATTATTTTTTCCAGGAAATCACTGAACACGTTCGTATTATACTCATGAACTTGTCAAAACTTTCTATTTCTATGCGACTTGATAAAACCGTGAGATACTAACATACTATAACACGGTGAAATTTAAACATATGTTGTGAGACTTACCTTTTACAAAGCAAGCTGGAACGCCTTACTCCACGCACAATACCAACGCTATAATATAACACTCTGATAGTCGTTTCTTTTTCTCTTCAAATACATTATGCACTTTTAACAATATGTCGGGACGCGGAACGCTGTCCAACTAGTATTTAAGGTAGGTATTTTTACAAGCTTTCGCAACAAGCGAGCGTCCGTATACCGCCCGCTATAATAATGAACTAAAAAAATGTCAGCTGGGCCAAGTCCGTTCTCATTGGTAAATCGATTGAAAATCTCTAGAAATGAAATAAACTTTACGCTCGTCTCGCTCGCACATATCCCGTCCCTGTCACTTGCGATTTTAAAATTGGAATTAAAGCAACATAGCGTGTTTATTTCGCAATATAAAATTGATATTGATAAGTTTTTAAACATTCATTAACATTATGAAACAATAACGAATGTTTATAGTTCGCGAATTTTCTGTTTAGAATCATATGGAAAACAATGCGACCTGTCATCGAATGAGCAATGTTTATTGACAATTATGAAGTCTATTTTGATTGGTCCCTGCACAGCTGTTTTTGACGCTTGCTAGTCCACTTCTATGTTTTATTGCGTAACTACTAGATGGCGCTAGGTAAACTGAAACAACAAGTTGTAAATGCTCTAGGTGACTTTTATTTAAGAACTACAATTGATAAAAAGTTTTTTCCGTGAATTTATAAATAAAAAATATGTGGAATACTTAATTGAAAATCTGAATACAAATTAAAGTAATGAATTTGATATATGAGTATGGTGCTTGATTTGACTAAAAATTCAACGTTACCATAGCAACTGCTTTGTTTATTGTTTGAATATTATACGACCGATTTTAAAAACTCGTGTATTCTTGTTGAATTAGGTTATCTAATTTCTGTTTAATTTTGTAACGTTATAAAATATAATTACTATGTGAGCTGTTGTTAGAGTAGTGCTACATTTTAGGTAAAAAATCGTTTTACGATATTATAAATGGAATCTATAGATTTGTTAGCTCGAGAAAATGAATTTAAGAAACTCAATAAGCAACTGGAGAAAAAAACGGAGACGTTGATGAAGGAAATAGAACAAGTTATGGTAAGTAACAATCACTTTCTTGAAATCATATTTTAAAAATGTCGTTAACTGTATTCATCTACTTTAAATTGTTTATTATTGGAAAGTAGTGATAATATTACAAATATTAATTAGGTCAATCGATAAACTTTTTGAAGATAAACCCAATAAGTGAGGTACTTTTTATTTTTCATCATTTTAAATAAATTTTTATAAATAAGGAAGGAAGAATTATTATTAGATGTAACCATTCCATATAGATTAGGTTTATGCAATATGGGAGACATCATTTATTTATTTATTATCCTCATAATTAAATGTTGAATGGAGGACTAAATTGACTATTTTTATTAATAAAAAAATGTTTTTAACATCCTTAACATACAATAACATTCAAATCATTTCTTTCTTATTTTCACAAAAATGTCTTAAATAGGTAATAACATGTGATTAAAGATCTACTTGTTAGCAAGAAAGGCCCTGAATTATGTATTATAATAGAAAGGTAGCAAATACAAAAAATTGTCTTTTCAATAATTGCATTTATTTACTTAATATTATGATACATATCAATGTATTCTCTATTAAAAAAAATATAAATCTATCCTTTTCTATTGATTTTTCAGCAAAAGCAAGACATATTCTCCGAGTTCTCAAACAGATTAATAAAATCACCAAACAGGCATACAAGAAAACATTGTGACACACCCCCCACCCCAGAAAAAACACCCACCAAAGTACAGACTAAAAAAAAAGAAAAAGGCGCCAAAAATTCTAATACAGATTATATAACGGGCACAGATAATGAAATTAAAAAGTGTATTTCGAATGTGTGTGAGTGGTGTCATTTGAGAAGTAAAGAAAGTGATCATATGGAGTTTTTGTATGCGTTTGTTTCTGTAAATGTTAAGGAGAATGTGCTGCCGCAGTCGTTTGTTAAAGGTTGGTTATTTTGTATGTAAAATATGTGTTTAAATTAGATTTTAATGGTGCTGTAATAGTTGTATTTATACTTATTTTAGCATAGGAAGGTTTGATCCATCACAATTATTTTTATTTACTACTTTTTTGCTACTAAAAACAATTCTTTACTATGAAGACATAATTTCAGGCAAAAAAACTAATTAACTAAGTTTAGGACAATATAATAATATTGTCCTAATTTGTGTGCAATATTTTATTCCAAAACTTTTTTTTGAAAAAATTCTAATGAAAAGCATGAAAAATATGTTTATTAATTTAAATATTAATAAGATAAATGTTTTCGAATATTGTAGACATACTTTAAAAAAAAATACTGACAAAAAAGAAATGTATGTTCAATTCAATCAAAAGTCTATTTTTATCACTTTCAGATCGAGTCACAGTGGAGAGTGTATGTAAATTTCTATCAGCCAAAGTGAAACTTATGCAGGAACAAATAGACAAATTACAAGCTACTATCGATAAAATGGTAAGAATTGAAAAATTGTGTGTATCTACTAGCGGTCCGCCCCGGCTTCGTCTGTGGTACATATTTACGTTTTCTCTACTTAAGAACCATCCTCGTACTTCAAGGAATACAATAAAAAAAAGTATTATCGAAATCGGTCCACCCGTTCACACGTGATGCCGTGAGAACGCGAAACGGGTTTCATTTTTATAATTATATATGTCGTGGTCATATCGTAGATTTGATCATTTCATGATATGAGTGGCCATTTCACGAAATGGTCGCATATCGTGAAATGGTCAATTTAGTTTGGCCACATCATGATGTGGTTTGGGCAGATCAATGATGAGAAATCGTTTCACGATATGGCCAATTAACGCACGGTTTTTTCATGAAATGACCAAAATTATTTGATCATATCGTAAAATAGTTACATTAATCGTTGGTAGAGGCGCTGCAAGCTCTGTGTTTATGTGATAAGATGGCGGCCGCTGGCGAAAATTAAATTATTCGCAGTTAAAAACCTCATAATTCGTTTAATAACAATATTATGAAGAAAGTCATAGCAAAGAATTTACGACGAAGAAGTACGAGTACTATGGAAAATGTGGATATCTTATATGTATTTAAGAAAAAATGCGACTTAAATAAAATAATTTAAGAAACTACTACTATATTATTATAATTGTTTGTTTTTTAAAAAGCGATCCGCTTCTGGCACTCGCCGGCCGCTGCCGCGGCACGCTCGCTTTGCTCGCTCGGCTCGTGCGTTGTTTATCAAAGTGTAACCTAACCTAACCTAATTGTTTTCTATTGCAAAAACGATTCGCTTCTGGCATTCGCCGGCCGCTGCCGCGGCACTAACTTAAATGACATTAAACAAGTTTTTAGAATATAGTTATTCTGAATTTTTTTAATATTTTATGGACTCTTTATATTTTATACGATCTGGCCAAATGTGGATGACCAAATCGTGAAACGTTGACGATTTAACGATATCAAACTACGTTGGCCATTTCACGATATGCGACCATTTCGTGAAATGGCCACTCATATCATGAAATGATCAAATCTACGAAATGACCACGACATATATACTAGCTTACCGCCCGCGGCTTCGCCAGCTTTGTCTTAAACCTAATAAATTATATACATACTTAACCTTCCTCTTGAATCACTCTGTCTATTAAAAAAACCGCATCCAAATCAGTTGCGTAGTTTTAAAGATTTAAGCATACAATGGGACATAGGGACAGAGAAGGCGACTTTGTTTTATACTATGTAGTGATATATAGATATAGATTGGTTTTCATCTTACAATACTAAATTGTATTTATTTATTTATTACTAGCCGCCCGCGGCTTCGCCCGCTTTGTCTAAAAACTCTAAAACCTAGTAAATTATATACTAAAACCTTCCTCTTGAATCACTTTATCTATTAAAAAACACCGTTGCGCAGTTTTAAAGATTTAAGCATACAAAGGGACATAGGGACAGAGAAAGCGACTTTGTTTTAAACTATGTAGTGATTCCTGTGTTAATATATAGTTAGAGACTGCACTAGATTATTTAGTTTTAATGTAAATACATACAATTTTTTTATACTTTCAGGCGAAACAATGCGAAGCTCACATGGGCCAATTAGCTTGTATGGAAAGTGAGAGACTGTCGCTTGTGAACAGAGCGAACAGTCTCCGGTCAGAAGCGGCCGATGTGAGGGCCAAGTGTGCGGCTGCCAATAATAAGTTGAGTGTGGGTAGTTTGGATTTTTACGACATGTGTTTATTTATAAAAGTGTGTTTACCGAGCATACGTGTCTGAAGTGAAACTTCTTTGGCAGGATTGAAAAATACCAAAATCGTCGCCTTACTCCATGACGTGACGGTATTGCCATGACGCGACCTACAAATTTTACCCTCGACGCGCCTCAAGAAGTTTCACTTCAAAAAAAATACTAAAAATTATTAAAAAATAAACACACATGTCTCAATTAGCTTGTATGGAAAGTGAGAGACTGTCGCTTGTGAACAGAGCGAACAGTCTCCGGTCAGAAGTGGCCGATGACAGGGCCAAGTGTGCGGCTGCCAATAATAAGTTGAGAGTGGGTAGTTTGGTTTTTTACTTTTTTACGACATGTGTTTATTTATAAAAGTGTGTTTACCGAGCATACGTGTCAGAAGTGAAACTTCTTTGGCAGGATTGAAAACTACCAAAATCGTCGCCTTAAACCATCAACCACCATGACGTCACCATGACGTGACGGTATTGCCATGACGCGACCTACAAATTTTACCCTCGACGCGCCTCAAGAAGTTTCACTTCAAAAAAATACTAAAAAAGTATTAAAAAATAAACACACATGTCTCAATTAGCTTGTATGGAAAGTGAGAGACTGTCGCTTGTGAACAGAGCGAACAGTCTCTGGTCAGAAGTGGCCGATGTCAGGGCCAAGTGTGCGGCTGCCAATAATAAGTTGAGTGTGGGTAGTTTGGTTTTTTTACATGTGTTTATTTATAAAAGTGTGTTTACCGAGCACACGTGTCAGAAATGAAACTTCTTTGGCAAAATGACTCCATGACGTGACGGTATTGCCATGACGCGACCTTGAAATGTTACTCTCAACGCGCCTAAAGAAGTTTTACTTAGCCAAGTGTGCGGCTGTCGATAATAATTTTCATGTGGGTAGTTTGATATAATTGTGACATAAAAAAAAATATATAAGCCGTTCCAATATAGAAACGAATCTAAAATGATGGTGCATACTTAAAATTAAATTTCAAATTCATAAGTTAACACTTAGGTGTTACTTGAGACAGATATAGTATGTGAGTAAAGACGGATTGATTAGTGCCGCCATTTTAGATTATTTTCTCTTTACGCGTGTTAAAGATGTATTTAAAACCACAAAATATATACTGTAATGTAGGTAGTTTAGTTTTATGCGATTTTTGTGTGTCCTATCACAAATGAAACCACTTGATAAGTTGTAAGCATGGTTTATTCACAATTTTCACAATAAGTAGGATACATAGCTTTTCACGAAAATTTTTGAATTTTTTTATTTTAAATTATTTTCAGGAAAAAGACCGTCTGTACAAAGAGCAGAGGAGCGTGACGGACAAACTTACAGTGGAAGCGAAAAATCTAAGATCGAAAAATGCAACCTTGGAAGCGCGAGGCGCGTCGCAGGAAGAGGCTATAGCGTCGCTCAAACAGCAGTTGGAATCTGTGAAATTGTCTGAAAAGGTACATAATATATTTTTTTCATTGTGACGTACTTAACTAACCTTTTTTTTTAAACCTCCGCGATTTCACCGCCGTGGCTCCGCTCCTGTTGGTCTTAGCATGATGATATTTTATAGCCTATAGCCTTCCTCGATAAATGCCAAATGGGCTATCTAACACCGAAAAAAATTTTCAAATCGGACCAGTAGGTCCTGAGATTAGCGCATTCAAACAAACAAACAAACTCTTCAGCTTTATAATATTAGTATGGATTAGGTAAACTAAGGGTATATCGCAATATGTCGTCATAGATATCAAAAGGAATAGTATGTAAATAGCTTTGCCCTGCGGTTTTACCCGCATTGATCAACTCCTGTTGGTCTTAGCGTGATGGTATAAAGCCTTTGACCCGACCTGTTAGTAATATTCATGCAAAATTTGAAGTAAATCCATGCAGTCCATTTTAAATTTGGCCCGGACAAAAATACGGATAAACAGACAGATTCCAAAAACTATATTTTTGGCTTCGATATTGATTGTAGATCACATCCCAAGTATTATTTTTTTTAATATTCAATGTAGGTACAAACTCATTTATTTATTCAATTAGACTTCTTCTAGAAGTACTTTTGAATCGTCATTATAAATTATAATATTATATGTATTTTATTTACATTTACCACCGATTCGGAAAGCAGTATCTATGGAGAAGACTTTCCTACGTTTTTTTTTTATAATGCAAAAATGTTTTGACTTTTCTACGATTTTTTATAATGCAAAATGTTTTTACAGGAATTCCGCGACGCAACCCGCAACCTATCAACATCACACCAAAACGCCATCTGTCGGCTTGAAGCTAAAGTTAAATCTCTAACATCACGCATAGACAAACAAACAGCACTCATAGACAATTTGAAGAAACAGAACGCGCTGTTGACGACAGAGGGCGCTTTAAAAGTATTGGAGCGGGAATATAATGAATTTTTGAATTCCGATTTGCAATAAAAAATTTGTATTTTTAATTTGTTTTATTTCTTATCTGTGGAAGGGTTGTTTATAGTGAAAATATTTAATAAGACCAACCCATGATATTATTGCATTGTCACCGATATTTAAAGTGTTCAAGGTTTGAATTAAATCTGTCCGTGTAAGTTTCAAAATCGGCTCTAAAGGAGTGAGTTACAAACATACAGGTGAAGCTAATACAAGCGTGTTAAAAATAGCTAACATCTGCCATATTGAGTCGTATTAAAAATAATGGAGTAAAACCATAGTCTATACTATATTATATTATAATACAATACACACACTACATAATTTGAATACTTAATAGAACGCTCTGTTGGCGGAAATGAGGGTTTCTGTTTCATCCACGTTATCCTAATACTAAGTATTTCGTTGAATCTGTTGATTAACAATGATTTATATAATATTGTATGTAGCAACACTGCGTTGGTTGTGACACTGTGTCAACTGTCAGTTATGAAGGAAGTTTTTATATAGTCTGTAATCTGCAAGATGTAAGAGGTTCCCCATGTTGTTGTGTGATTAATAAAGGCACGCTTCAATGATCAAAGTTTGTATCTTTAATCATCCCCGCAATCCTTAACAGGGTTATGGGCCCAGTAACACAGCCAAGTAAAGCCATCGGATATATGGTGAATTAATGAGTATTAAAGGACAGAAAATGTCAAAAGAAAAATATCAAATTGTCCCTTTCGCGGGGGACAATTACAACGCATGGGAGTTTAGATTGAAAAGTATCCTGCGGGATAATGGAGCAATAGAGGCGATCGAAAAGGAGGATTTCAGTAAATCTACAAATAACAAGCAATTGGAAGCTAAAGCCCAGGCTATTATAATAGCGGCAACCGCCGACAGTCATCTCGAATACTTGAAGGACAGATCTGCATATCAAATGATTAAAAGCATGGAAGACAGCTTTAAGAAGAAAGGTACACGATCTAAATTATTTATAAGAAGAGAATTATCCGATATGAAATTCGATGAACGGAAACCTTTAATGGAACATTTTATTGACATGGAAAAGCTATTTGCACAACTCGGGGATGCTGGCAGTGAGCTCTCGGAAGAAGAAAAGGTTAACTATTTACTACTATCCATGCCGAAATCTTATGAAGGCATTATGACGGCGTTGGAAACTATGGAGGAATTGAAAATGGACTTTGTGAAAAACAGACTGCTTGGAGAAGAGGAAAAACAAAACAGAGGAGCGATCAAATCCCTTGATTCTTCAATCTTTTTGTGTTATGGATGTGGACGCCCCGGACACAAAAAATTTCAGTGTAGGAGCACTCAGCAGGCACGACACAGGACTGGTGACTGGAGACTTCACAGCCGTGGACGTGGCGACTGGAAGTACAACGGAGGCCGAGACGACAGTAAGGCTACTCGTCATCAGACCCAGGGGAGAGGTAGAGGAAAGTCATTTCTTACCGGCACTGAAAATACTGAAGGTAACAAATTTGTAAGTTTTATGTCCTTTAGCGCTGACACTGAACAGCAGAATAAGAATAGTTTTAAATGTGTTATAGACTCATCTAGTTCATTTCATCTTGTAAATGACATTAATTTATTCTCTAATTATTGTAAACTGGATAAGCCAATTAAAATTTCAGCTGCCAAAAATGATGTTGATTTAGAAGCTGTTGGTATAGGAAAAATAAAATGTTATTTAAGTGATTTTAAGGTTAACATTATATTAAATGATGTGTATTATGTACCACAATTAAGGAAAAATTTAATATCTGTTTCCAAAATGGAAAAGCATGGTTTAAAGATCATCTTCAATGAAGGGGAAGTTAAAGTTTTCTCACAAACCAATGAATTGTTTATGGTTGGGCATAGACTAGGATCCCTTTATTTTGTAGAATTTGAAGTAATATTTAATGATTGTTATTATGGTGAAAAATCAGACACAAAAGATAATTTAGTAGAAATTTGGCATAAAAGATTTTCTCACTTAAGCTATAGTAGTTTGAAAACTTTAGTAAATAAAAATATGGTTGATGGTTTAACTGATTTGAAAGAAAAAAATTTAGAAAATAAACATTGTGAATCATGCATACTTGCTAATATTACACGCCTTCCTTTTAATGGGAGAATGTATAAGGCTAGGAAACCCTTAGAACTAGTACATGGTGGTGAGTATATTTCTAGAAATTTTAAATCTTTTTGTGATGAAAAGGGCATAGTATTGCAGTATACTGCTGCATATAATCCTGAAATGAACGGAGTAGCTGAGAGAATGAATCGTACTCTGACTGAAAAGGCGCGTGCATTATTGTTAGATTCACAACTTTCTAAAGAGCTTTGGGGCGAGGCCCTGAGATATGCGGTATATGTCACTAATCGTAGTCCCACTGCTTCTCTTAATGTTACACCATTTGAAATGTGGGAAGGAAGACGTCCTAATGTATCTAATTTCAGAATGTTTGGGTCATTTGCATATGCCCATATTCCTCAAAAACTCCGAATGAAGTTAGACCCTCGTGGTATTAAATTGAAAATGGTTGGTTATGCTCCAGGGGGATATAGATTATGGGATGATAATAAAAGGAGAATATGCATAGAACGAAACGTATTGTTTAGGGAAGAAACATGTTCAGAGTCACCTGAAACGGTTAGTATTGATGCGGAGTCTATCTCGGATAGGAAGGAGAAGGTTGGTAGTAGTAGTCCTGATAAAACCCAAACCAATAGTACTGAGAAAATTTTAATTTCTGATAATAATTTAGAATCATTACAATTTGAAGAAAAGAATATAGATAATGTTAATTCTAGGGAAAATAGAAAGAAAACTAAACCAAAATATTTACAAGATTTTGTTACTGATGATTCAGATTTAGGTGATATATTAATGGCATCATTTTTGTCTTGTTCTAATGGTAATGTTCCAGAAAAGTATAATGATATAGATTCTTATGACGATAAGGATAGGTGGTATGAAGCGGTAAATGAGGAAATTAAATCTTTAGAGGATAACAAAACTTGGGAAGTTGTAGAAAAACCAAACGATGTTAAGTTAATTGATTGTAGATGGATTTTTACAAAAAAGGCGGGTGATGTATATAAAGCTAGATTAGTTGCAAGGGGATTTCAACAGGAAGGTAGCTTTAATGAAATTTATTCTCCCGTTTTGAAATTACAAACTCTCAGAGTTCTTTTATCATTAGCTGTTCAAAGGAACTATTTAATTCATCAAATGGATGTTAAAGGTGCTTTCCTTCATGGTGAAATTGATGATGTTGTATACTTAAAGCCCCCACCTGGTATAAATATAGATAAAAATTATGTTTTGAAATTGAATAAATCACTGTATGGTCTTAAAAAATCTTCAAAAAATTGGTATAATAAATTTTATAGTTTTATGAAGAGTAAAGGATTTCAAAGAGCAGAAAGTGATTATTGTTTATATTTTAAGGATGGTATTTACATTTTGTTGTATGTGGATGATTTACTAATTTTGGGTGAGGACAATTTAAGGATAAATAATGTTAAAGAAATGTTATATACAGAATTTAAAATGAAAGATCTAGGATCTAAAAATTTAAAATATCTGGGTATTAATATTATTCAAGATAGTGATTGTTTGTATATTAACCAGAAAGAGTATTTAGAGTCTATATTAACAAAATTTGGTATGTCTGAAGCAAATACTAGTGAATCACCCATGGAAGTTAATGTTAATCTTGATGATTGTACGATTGATTACTCTTTAGAGCATAAATGCAGAGCTTGTATAGGTTCTTTAATGTATGCTGTAGTAGGTTCAAGACCTGATTTGTGTGCTTCTGTTTCATATTTAGCAAGATATCAATCTAGACCATCAGAAAGGTTATGGCAATGCTTGAAAAGGATTTTAAGATATGTTAAAGGTACCATTAATTATAATTTAAAATATACTAAGAATTGTAATTCCGAACCACTAGTTGGATATGCTGATGCAAGTTTTGCTGTAGATAAAGATAGGAAATCTGTAACTGGTTATGTATTTAAAGTATTTGATAACAGTGTTATTTGGCGTTGCAAAAAGCAAAGCACTGTAGCTTTAAGCACTACTGAGGCAGAGTTATACTCCCTCAATGATGCAACTCTAGAGGCTTGTTGGATTAGGAAATTATTAAATGAGTTAGACGTTAATTGTAATACCACTACCATATATGAAGACAATAAAAGTACAATATTTTCTGTATGTAATCCTGATCAAAAAAGAATGAAACATGTGGATGTAAAATACAACTTTGTTAAACATAAAATAGAATGTAAGGAAATTTGTGTTATGTATATACCTACAAAGCAACAAATAGCTGATATTTTTACGAAACCATTAAATAAAATCTCCCATAATTATTTTGTACCTAAATTAGGATTGGAATAAAGTTCAGTTCGCATTGTGTATTTTTAGTTTGTTAGTTTTGGTTAATACAAATTATTGTATTGTTAGTTCTTACTTATTCATTGTAGGTAATGTTAGTTATGTTGATATAAATCATTGGGGGGAGGTGTTGATTAACAATGATTTATATAATATTGTATGTAGCAACACTGCGTTGGTTGTGACACTGTGTCAACTGTCAGTTATGAAGGAAGTTTTTATATAGTCTGTAATCTGCAAGATGTAAGAGGTTCCCCATGTTGTTGTGTGATTAATAAAGGCACGCTTCAATGATCAAAGTTTGTATCTTTAATCATCCCCGCAATCCTTAACAGAATCTAGGTTAGTTATGATTTTAAAAAGATCTTTCGAATACTACGTAGCCATACGTAGCACATGCGCAATGCAACTTTTTTGAAACATACATTCACATAATTAAAAATTGCAAATTAAACAATAAAACGGCAATTAAGTGTTCGAACAAACGTTATTTATTGAAAAACCAACGATAATAAATGTTTATATACTAAAAATGGAAAAAAATATTAGGTAATAATTTTGAATGGGGGAAGCAACGGAACAGTATGTATATTTTTATTTTATTTATTGTTAATAAACAATTAACGAACAAACAATTATTTATAGCAAACATTTAGAACAAACCATGAAATAACGATTTAAAACTAAATAACAAATTTTCTAGCAAGGACATCGTTATTAACACAACGTTTGGTGAGCCATCACATTCTGTTTTAAAAATCATGTAATTACTAATTAACTACAACGCCATCTATTAAAACAAGGCTGTAGTTATTTTATTTTTGTACTTCTAGTCATCACTAGATGTCGCTGATATAAAATAAATGATATAGTATATAAATGTAGATGGCGATACTAGTTTTAATTATATAAATATAATTATACCTTTTTCGCTAAAGCAAAATTATAATTAACATAAAAAAATTAATAGTGCATTTTTTAATTAACCCATTGACCACCGAGCGCCCCGATCGGGGCACGACAACAATAGATTTCTATTGTGTCTGAGATTCTAGGGATTGATGGATTAATACCAGTAATTTTTTCCATCCATATTGTAATGTTAAGATTTTAATATTCCGTAAATTCAGTAATTATGACTTTGACAACAGCGCCATCTATTAGAATCTGGCAGTAATTCGTGTGCAATTAGTTATTCCTAGTCATCGCTAGATGTCACAGTAATAAAATATGATACTGTATATATCTGATATATTTAAGTAGATGGCGATTTGTAAGTTGATTTGTAAGTTTGCAGCTAAATCAATTTTAAAATAGTCATCAAAAATTTAAATTTACATGTGCTTTATAGTATATTATATTATATTTCATGAATCGTTTAATATTGAAATGGAATAAAGCGCCATTGTATTAGAAGGAGGCTGTAGTCATTATTAATTTTGATTGTTCTATTCACCACTAGATGTCTCTGATACAAAGTATTTATTTTTAAGGAACACAATACGATCACCACACATCATATAATTATACGCGCATCCATTATTAGTTTATAAACATTTGTTCTTCAGTAAATAAAGTTTGTTCGAACATTTAATTGCCGTTTTATTGTTTAATGATTTGTAATTTTTAATTAAGTATGTGAATATGTACATTTCTATAAAGTTGTATTGTGCATGCGCTACGTTGTTAACATCAACATTCAACATATTTAGTTGTATTTTGATTGATTGAAAAGCAATTGTTTTATTTATGTATTTACTTAAAAGTCGAACGCGTATGCGTGAAGTTAGAATTTTATCTATAATTGATTTTCTTTCAATTTTACCCTTTTATCATGAACTAGCTGTGCCGCGCGGTTTCACCCGCATTGCTCCGCTCCTGTTGATCTTAGCGTGATGATATTAAGCCTATAGCCTTCCTCGATAAATGGGCTATCTAACACCGAAATAATTTTTAAAATCCGTCCAGTAGTTCATGAGATTAGCGCGTTCAAACAAACAAACTCTTCAGTTTTATGATATACTAGATTTCCACCCGCGGCTTCGCCCGCGTTTGCAAAGGAAAACCCGCAGAGTTACCGTTCCCGTGGGATTTCCGGGATAAAAACTATCCTATGTGTTAATCCAAGTTACCCTCTATATGTGTGCTAAATTTCATTGTAATCGGTTCAGTAGTTTTTACGTGAAAGAGTAACAAACATCCATACATCCATATTTAGGCAAACTTTCGCCTTTATAATATTAGTAGGAAGTATAGATGAGCTATATATAAAAATGTAGGTATGTACATTATTACAATACCCATACTATTATCACTTCGATTGAAGTTATAATAATTCTAAGAAATCTGATATTATTATGCGCTTGTTGTAGTATTATTTTAATTGGAGCAGTAGGGTGACAATATTGTAAGGTATTTTTAAACTCAATTATTAAAAACATAATATTAAAAACACAACAGCTGTTCTTGTGATAAAATCTTTGTCTTCATAACCTAGACTAGATTCATAGATCATATTTTACTTAACTACCTTTTTATTACCTACATAAGACGCTATTTTACCAATGAAGACTAGGTTTGCCACATTTATATAAGACTATAGCTTTCCGCCCGCGGCTTCGCCCGCGTTTTGAAAGAAAAACCACATAGTTCCCGTTCCCGTGGGATTTCCGGGATAAAACCTATCCTATGTGTTAATCCAAGTTTCCCTCTATATGTGTGCTAAATTTCTTTGTAATCTGCTCAGTAGTATTTGCGTGAAAGAGTAACAAACACACACACACACATCTTCACAAACTTTCGTATTTATAATATTACTAGTAAGATTTGAACTCAAAAATACTACAGGACCTACTGTACCAATTTTAATAAAATTATGATGAAAATTGAAGACCAAAACTTAGATAGTATCCTATTTGTAAAACCTTGCCCATTCATTTATACACAGTCTTGATCCATTTCAATTTAAAAGTATCAACAAACGCTACACTTCACAAGTACAAACCAAGACCAGATGAATAATGAATATCTAAAACTGATGAAGTCACACCGTCTTCAAGGAAAACCAACACTATTAGTACGTGAAACTCATAAAGCGATGGTTCACTACTTGACCTATCGATAACACGACCTTTAAATCATTTCAAATCAAAATCTCAAACAAATAGAACGTGCAAAATGAAAACTTTAATATTATTATTTCTTGCAACTGTATTGTGTGTGCATGCAACACATTTAGTAGTCGGCAATATAGCTGATCGTGTAGTTTTGGAGCATCAAGAGAAAGTTGAATACAATGCAATACCATTTATGAAAAGAGTTAAATATTTCTTCTATTCCTCGCCTACGAATAGACCTATACGGGTAAGTTTTATCTTTATAAAGCGTAATCTATAAATTTATTTATTTATTTATTTATTTATTTATTTATTTTTATGATATAATGTACATTGATGCAATCATAAACTCATTCGAGTTTTTCTGTGCACCATAAGCCCACAAACCGCTACATAATATGTTTTAATACTTATTGTTAGTTCTTAATCCTAATGAGGGTACTTAGAAATTTTTTTAGTGACGAGCGACATCGGTAATCTTGCTGGCCGTGTAAACATACAGTATGCTCTTTTCGTAAATCTATAATTTTGTATTATTTGTATTTATATTTAGATAAAATTAGTAATAAGTTCTTAATATTTTAGAGTTATTAGAAGGTTTTTTTTTATAATAGTTTATTTATATTTACTAAAAAGTATTGCTTTAGTTTGAATTTTAGATTTTTGTGAGTTATTGAATCTCTTAAAGATATAGGTAGTTTGTTGATGAGACAGGGTACCATATAATTTAACGTTCTCTTCCCGTGAAGGTTTGTAAAAGATGGAAGTTTTAGCGTAGCGTTTGTGACGTTACGAGTTATTATATTATTATGAGGCGTTTTTTTAATTTTATTTATGTCAATATTAAAGAATTCCTCTTTTAAAAGTGTTAGATTAATTTTTTCATGTATCGGTATGATTTTACACAGTTCAAATAATTTACGATAGTCATTTTTATATTTAGCCTTAATGTTATATGGAACGATCGTTTTAAGTAGTCTTAATTGGAGTGTGTATATTTTGTCAAGATTGGTCTTACAAGTCCGTCCGTAGCTAGATAATCCATATGAGATAATTGATTCGGCTAGTGATTTGTAAAGCAATAATAAAGTTTTGTAGGGAATTTTGTGTTTAATTATCGAAAATTTAGCCAGGATACACCTCAATCTATCACACACTCCGTTAATATGTTCTAGCCAGTTCAGTCTGCTATCAATAGTAACACCCAAGTATGTTTGATAATCTACAATATCTATAGCGTTACAGTTACAATGTGGTGAGTTATTAAAATTCTGATTTCCGTGCAAGCATTGGTGTTCGTGAGCTATTAGTCTGGGTATATGGGAGCTTCTGTTCTGACTAGAGCTTATGTACATTAATTTTGTCTTATTCTCGTTAACAACTAGACCTGCGTCATGTGACCATCGTAGCAATGAGTTAAAATCCTCTTGCAACTTCTCGAGTGCTTCGCTTACGTTGTTACCAGCAGCAACAAGACAGGTGTCGTCGGCAAATTGATAAGTCTCACTGTGTTTAATGACATTTGTAAAATGATGATGAAATGAATCCCAAAATGTGTTGGTAAGCGCAACTTGAGAACGGCTGAACCGATTTCGTTAATTCTTTTTTTATTATATTCCTTGAAGTACGAGGATGGTTCTTATGTAGAGAAAACGTTAACATGTACCACGGGCGAAGCCGGGGCGGACCGCTAGTCTTTATATAAATAACATAAATGCTAATGATGTCATGTTTCAATTGTTCACAATATTGGAAATACATAGTATGTTTTTGGTTCCTACTAATGTACTAATACCAACAATAATTTCTTCAAATCTAACTAAAAATAAATTAGAAATTAGAATATTGAAGACCCGTGTGATAATTGCAACATATCTAATTAGATTTTAATGTACCTACGCTTAAAATAACTGTGTAAGGGTATTCCCGTTTTGAACACAAACGAATAACGATGTTAGTTATGTTATGTAATTAAAAGTTATGTATGCACATTTTTTAACGTGAAGTTAAATTGTAATCTAATATATATATTATAAAGGCGAAAGTTTGTATGGATGTATGGATGTTTGTTACTCTTTCACGTAAAAACTACTGAACCGATTACAATGAAATTTAGCACACATATAGAGGGTAACTTGGATTAACACATAGGATAGGTAGTTTTTATCCCGGAAATCCCACGGGAACGGGAACTATGCGGGTTTTCCTTTGCAAACGCGGGCGAAGCCGCGGGCGGAAATCTAGTAAATAATAAAGCAAAGCTTTTCACTTATATTCTATGAAAATGTGCCAAAAAGGAGAGCAATGCATGGTTGTTTGTTTTTCAAATGCACAATTGTAACGCTATTGTGTACCTACATGGTAATTTATTTATTATATCGACATCTAATATATAAAAATCAATGCCACTTTTCGTTGTAATTCCATAACTCGAGAACGGCTGAACCGATTTCGATAATTCTTTTTTTATTATATTCCTTGAAGTACGAGGATGGTTCTTATGTAGAGAAAACGTTAATATGTACCACGGGCGAAGCCGGGGCGGACCGCTAGTAACTTATAATTTACTTATAATATTAATGCCAACACATTGAGATGGATGTATGGATACCAAGGAATGATGTCAGATAAATAATTATTAATTATGTACCATAGACGATTAAATTTACTAGATTTTATTGTTAATGTATGTTCTTAAAGCGTAAACAGGCAATTTAAGCATATTATATTTGATTTGTACCCAGTTTAACTTCTACCTATGCAGCGAAGTTTTATTTAATTTTTCTTGCATAATTAGAAATAAAGAAATAATAATAATAAATTAATTCTTTATTAATAAAGAAATAATGTTGAAAAATCTCTCATGGGATATTAAGCCGATCTTTTACAAGCAATGGCCTTATTGCATATCGAGACATTTATTTACTATATTTTAGTCTCCACTGGGAATTGAACCCCAGGCCTACTCCGTCTCTTCATTCACGCGTTAACCGTACATATTTGATATTGTTGTTACCGTAAAATTGTAAACAGCGTTGCATTATAAATTACAATCTCATGGTATGTATGTCGCAGGCAAATTGTATAATCTTGCCGTTTACAAAAGCTCGGCATTATTGTACTTAGATATGTTATCGATTCAAAATCGCTTCTATAATATTCTATAATAGTGTAGTCGTAAACGTTTTTATAAACGTCGTTTTTATAACTTGCATACATTATATGTATTTAATATTTCTTTTTTCATTTTTTTCAGGGCATTCAAGCTCTAGACATGTACCACAGCAAATCTTCAATAAACATCACGGCAGGGGGCGTTGGATATCCATTCGTAAATATGAGATTGAAAAGCGAGCGAGGCCGCGGTCTCAGCTATGATATTGGTATATATGTTAGCCCAGCGTTTATATAAATTTTGTTAATAATAGACGGTTGTTTTTATCTTTGCGTTTTATTTGGTCACCCTACTTAATTTATGAACCCGAAAATTTATAAGAATATCGATGTAAAGTTTAATTCTTTCACATAAAAACTACTGAACGGATTTTGATCTAGATATTATTAATTATTATGAACTCGTATTTGTAAGAATGTATGTTCTAATTATCACGCAAAAACTACTGAACTGATTTTGATGATACTTGACAGTAATGTAGCTTCCATATCCAGAATATATAGTTATATACATAATACTAATTAATAGTAGCTAGTAGCTACGACAGTATTATATATTAGGAAATTAAAGATTTTAACTGATTTTAAATGCGATTTATTTAGAGGTGAATTTAGTCTCTCAGTGACCACGCTCGCTGCAAAGTGTGCGAAACGTCATGATAGAATGAATAAATAATACTAATGAATAAATCGTGTTTAAAATCCATTCAAGTCTTTAATTTCTGCAAAATAATAGATTAGATAACCTATAGAAATACTTTTTTTTGTCCGTCAGTGAAAAAGCACGGCAAGGAGGAAATAAAATACAACATATTAATCACCAATATATTATAAAAAAACTATCGTTACAAAATACAAAACTACAATCGATATAAAAAGTAACGACTATTATAACTTGATTATAACAGTATACCTACAACGCCATTTTGAACCAACGCGAACGTCAAAATTTGGCGCGAAATTATTATAATACTTTATGATATTGCTTGGCCGATTTCACAACTTGTTGATGTGCCTGATATTTGAGACTTGTAAACGTAATTTTCAATGTATCAATTGTTATTTATCTGGCAGATAAGCTAAACAGAACATATCAAGAACCTGTGATTCGGCCATTACACTTACAATAATATTAAAAGTAGAAAGATGTAGATCAACAAACTCCATAGCGGCACGTTAAAAGTGGCCAATTAGCCAGAATTAACTTTTAACTAGCTGTCTCTTTTTCACTCACGATAGTTGAATCATGCCATCTCACTGTGACGTCTAATCGTGTGTGCGAGTGCACCGTTTTTGACGATCAAATGTTGTGTTGGTAACCTATCTACACCTTTTTACTCGTAATATAATTTATTTAACTTATTTAATTACACATTATACATAATATTGTAATATGCGTGTGACAGCGACATTAATTTTATTGTTTTTTGAAATAAATTCAAGATTTTTTTAAGTTTACTTCGTAAAATTTAGAAGAAATAATACTGTATTATTTCTTCTAAATTGTTTGTAATTTACTGTATTACTATTACAGCTTGCTTATTGCCAAATCACTATCTTTGCAATTGAAACTTTACAATTGACTTACGTCTTTTATTTATGAAAATATATTAGGTACTTTTATTTACTTAATAAATTAACAGCATATCGAAAAACTAGAGATCTTCACTATTCAAGTAAAGCACTTTTTAATTTCCAATTTAACGAAAAAAATATAATATAAAAGAGAAACTATGGAGTTTCTTGCCGGTTCTTCTCCATAGATACTGCTTACCGAATCGGTGGTAAATTTTATATAAAAATATGAAATGACGATTCGAAAGTGCTTCTAAAAGAAGTCTAATTGAATCAAATAGATGTTTGAGTTTGAGTTATAAGTAACAATGTAGCTTTGGTAGCTGTTATGTACCATCATGGACCAATAATTGGTCCATGATGGTGGTACCATTTAAAAAATATCGTGAAAAAACGTCCGAACTTCGATTATTTCTACTCATTTGATAAAAAAAAAAAATAAATTATTAAACACTGAATTAATTTTTCGTTTATTTTACTTTACCCAGTAAATCGCAATTTTAATTGAAATCATACAGATAAAAATAATAAAAATGTATCACATCAAGTTATCTTATACATAGTGATTTTTGTCTTTTCTTTACTACATTTAAATGAACTATTGAATTTAACTTTTACGCACTTTAATTTCTTCAAATGTATTGGCGTTACCAATATACTAAAAGGAGTTATCAAATTTGATGCAACTTTATTTTTAAGCAATTTTACTTGTAGTGGTTAATAAGTCACAATCGGGTAATATTTTCAATTCCAGAACGAACACTTTCTAATATTTTAATTATTAATATTGTAATAGCCTAAATATTTTATTAAAATAACTAACCTGGCATATATTCTCACACCCTTATAAATACGTTAAATGTAATATAGTTTACACTTAGACCTACCAAATATACACAATTTAATGAAAATCGGTCCAGCCGTTTTGGAGATGGTTAGTTACAAACACATGATAATTTTATATTCATAGATACCCATATTAAAATAGGTAAATTATTTTATAAGATATTTGCCATTTTAATTAAAATACAAAGCGTACTTGTAAATATTTACTTTCATAAACAATTTTACAATCATATAAAAAACTTGTGGGTAGTTAAATATTTCAACATTCTTTTACAATGAATGTGGGTAGTTACATACAAGACTACTAGTTATATTTCTGCATGAAAACTAAACTGTAGTTCGCAAATTATAAAAGTAATATGAATTTTCAAAACACTTATAAAAAATTTGGGTAGTTTTAATTCTCGTAGTACAATTTCTTCATCATTCACTCTAAATAAACGCTTGTATTTAATATTTATATACTAGCGGTACGATCCGTCTTTTCTCGTGGTACATATATAGTCTATAAGCACTCAAGGATTACATACATATCCAACGCTAAAATAATTTTTCAAATCGGTCCCGTAGTTCTTGAGATTTGTGCGTACAAACAAACTCTTGAGTTTAATCTACACTAATATTATAAAGCTGAAGAGTTTGTTTGTTTGAACGCGCTAATCTCAGGAACCACGAGTCCGATTTGAAAAATTATTGCACTGTTAGATAGCCCATTTATCGAGGAAGGCTATAGGCTATATATCATTACGCTAAGACAAACAGGAGCGGAGCAATGCGAGTAAAATTGCAGGGCACAGCTAGTTATTATAATATATATAGACCGAAATATACAGATATACATAAAAGTCCATAACCTTCTCAATTTTAATACAAAAATCTGCATTATTGCAGGAATTTAGCTATTTACCTATACTTGTATACAAAACACATTCCTACATCGCGGGCGTTTACAAAATTTAATTATATATCTATCTATTTAGCACACCACTACCCGTATATACAAAAAAAGAACTTTCACAATTCCAAAAAAGCGGGTAGTCACCACTTTTACAATAACAATTTTAAGTTTCCTCAAGTACCGTACTTTCACTTTACCAAACGCGGGTAGTCACAAATTCTCAAAATTTGCGGGTACTTTCACATTTCCAAACACTAAGGGTGCTTCTCCACCAACAATCGCATTCCCAAGTATCGCTTCAAACGCTAAACACTTCACTCCAAACTAAATGAAGGCATACAATTGTTTCTTTACAAACACTCTCGCTACACATGTTCGCACATTGGTGTAAAAGCACCCTTATCCCACAGTCACCAACAAAACACCGCCATAACACGCACAACCCGCGTCACAAACAGTCACTGTTCGTCCTCTTGGACATCTTGGTTCTCCGGGACCTCCACATCATCACGTCTCACCGGCTCCAATTCTATAACAGGGTCTGCGGTGGCTTCAGCCAAGTTTGTTACCGATTTCGATTTAAAGCACTGAAAATCGACATGGCGGCTCTTCGCTTCCTCTTTTTCCCAGGACATGTGTATGAATGGACGTTGGACGTAATTGTAAATGACTTCAGCACGACCGCCCGGTCGTTTGCGGACCTTTTCCTTGTAAGTTGGGTACCCTTCTACGCCGAGACGGATTTTCTTGAGCCCCCGTTCCTTCATCACTTGTTTTGCAACGTCTCTGCAATTAGAAATATAATGTGTTAATAAAATTAATAAAATAGATGCTTACGAAATGACTATTATTAACCGACTTCAAAAAAAAGGAGGAGGTTATCAATTCGGCCGGTATATTTTTTTTTTTTATGTATGTACACCGATTACTCCGAGGTTTCTGAACCGATTTACGTGATTCTTTTTTTGTTCGATGCGGGATGGTGTCGAATTGGTCCCATAAAAATTTTATTCGGATAGGCCCAGTAGTTTTTATTTTATGAGCATTTTTGTCTGTAGGTATTTGTAAATTTTGCAAGTGCAAGTTTGAAGTCGGTTGTTTTTAACGCAGTTATCACTTGTTTTCTATGGTGTTTTTGATGTAAATATTGTATTTGATGTAATATTGTATGATGTATATGTGTTTCCAAAAACGTTTTGATAGATATGCTCGTTTACATTTTTTATGTACACAAAAATTAAATCAAATCAAATAAAATACTTTATTACTTCAGGATACACATCAATCATATATTTTAAGCTATTGCATAGCTTCTATCGCGGGCCTTGAGCGCGGGGACCGAATCGAGAAATTCCGTAACAAAAAAATCTCACGCTCCCCACTCCGACGGGCGGAGGTGTGGCTTGAAGGCATAGTATGCCACACGTCATTTTTATTTATTTTTTTGTGTTAATTTGAAAGATGTAGTAGTGACATATTTTGTTTGTAGTTGCTACGAAAAATATAACAAAAAAAGTTGTCCCCCAAAATGGCAAAAGATATTTTTATCCATTTATTTCTTTTATGTAGATATGTAGATAAACGTTTGCAGTTTATTGCAGTGCATTTTTATTCGTAGGTGAGTAGAAAAAGTATTAAAAAATATTTTCATTTTAAGCAATTTTATTTTCTACTTAAAACTAATTTCTCTTCGGAGACGTTTTTTTACAAAGGGTAAAAATGACTCATAAATGGTCCTAGAGGTTTGTAGTAGAAAAATATTCGTTTGTAGTTAGCCAGAAATTAATGTAATGCGTATAATAGAAAAAATGATTTAAGTTTTGTAATCATATTCTCGTCGGAATTAGTTTAAAGTTGAAAATAAAATAGCTTAAAATTAAAATATTTTTTTCTACTCAACTATAAACGGAAAAAAATTGCACTACAATCAACTACAAACATTTATCTATAAGAAACAACTGGAAAAGGCCATTAGCAGACTATTCATGGAGTAATATTACATACTGTTGTGTTAATCCATACTATAATATTATAAACTAGCTTCCGCCCGCGACTCCGTCCGCGCGGAAAAATTAAGATTTATTTTTGTTCTACGTACTTTTTCGGGATAAAAAGTATCCTATTTTATGCCCAGGATAATAAGGTATAATTATACTAAGTTTCATCGAAATCGAACCGTTAGTTTTCACGTGATGCCTGAACATACAGACAGACAGACAGACAAAAATTTTTTTAATCACATATTTGGCCTTGGTATCGATCCAGTAACACCCTGCTATTTATTTTTTCAATATTTTCAATGTACAGAATTGACCCTTCTACAGATTTATTATATATCCATACTTCATACTAATATTATAAATGCGAAAGTAACTCTGTCTGTCTGTTACTCAATCACGCCTTAACTACTGAAGCAATTTGCATGAAATTTGGTATAGAGATATTTTGATACCCGAGAAAGGACATAGGCTACTTTTTACCCCGGGAAATAGGATAGGTTTTATCCCGGCAATCCCACGGGAACGGGAACTATGCGGGTTTTTCTTTGACTGCGCGGGCAAAGCCGCGGGCGGAAATGCAGTTTCTTATATTATGTAGATTAACGTTTGCAGTTTATTGCAGCGCAACTTTTTTCGTTTGTAGATGAGTAAAAAAAGTATTTAAAAATATTTTCAATTTTATTTTCTACTTAAAACTAATTTCTCTTCGGAGACGTTTTTTTACAAAGGGTAAAAATGACTCATAAATGGTCCTAGAGGTTTGTAGTAGAAAAATATTCGTTTGTAGTTAGCCAGAAATTAATGTAATGCGTATAATAGAAAAAATGATTTAAGTTTTGTAATCATATTCTCGTCGGAATTAGTTTAAAGTTGAAAATAAAATAGCTTAAAATTAAAATATTTTTTTCTACTCAACTATAAACGGAAAAAAAATTGCACTACAATCAACTATAAACATCTAATCTAATATCTAATATATATTATAAAGGCGAAAGTTTGTATGGATGTATGGATGTTTGTTACTCTTTCACGTAAAAACTACTGAACCGATTACAATGAAATTTAGCACACATATAGAGGGTAACTTGGATTAACACATAGGGTAGTTTTTATCCCGGAAATCCCACGGGAACAGGAACTATGCGGGTTTTCCTTTGCAAACGCGGGCGAAGCCGCGGGCGGAAATCTAGTTTATATATAAGAAACAGCCATTAACAGACTATTCATAGAGCAATATTACATACTATTGTGTTAATCGAAAATATTTAAAGAATTAAAATACACGCATTACACCAAAAAACTCACCGATTCTCAATATACTTGAAGAACCTGTACAGCGGTGTGGACAACACCGTCTGGCTGTACTCATCCCCCATTTGTGGGGGGTACTCCTCGTCCCACTCTACAGAGTCATCATCAAGCAACACCACAACATGGCATTCCCTGTCTCCACGCTGGGCTGATTCCACCATGAGGGGTAGGATCAACCGTTCTAGGAAAGATTCGAATTGACGACGGGCACCCTCGTTGGATAGCTCGTGAAGCAGGCCTCGGAGGTTCTGGAAGAAATAATGTTAATGTATTATTGAATCGTCAAAATATCATTTTATATTTTAAAAAAATGAAACTAATGAATAGGTTCACGTGTTCCTCAAATGTGGAATATTATTATTATCTTAATATATATAAATCTCATGTCACAATGTTTGTCCTCAATGGACTCCTAAACCGATTATTATAAAATTCGCACACCATGTGCAGTTCGATCCAACTTGAGAGATAGGATAGTTTAAATCTCAAATCGTTTAAGAGAAAGCGGGCGAAGCCGCGGGCGATAAGCTAGTGAATATGTAAAGCAACAATAATGACAGTAATTACTCTTAAGAACTACTGTATTAATCCCTCAGCCAATGGGTTAAATGAGACAAATTGTTTCTTTAGATTTACCTCAAAAAATAATTGATCAAATTTAAAAATTATTTTACTTGGTTCGGAAAGCAGTTTCTATAAAAGAGTTGGAAAGTCTGCAGTTGCTCTTTTAGAATAATGTCAATAATAATCTAAACATAAATTCCCAACTAACCTGACATCTAACAGTATTAGCGTCAAACGGCACGAGCAAATAGTCACATGCCTCTCTCAACTCCTGCACGGACACAGTCGGCGGACACCTGATAGTCCCACCTCTGTAGTACTCGAGTATAGCACGGAACACAGTCGCCGATATACCTTCGGCGACTTCGTACTCGCCCCGCTCGTTTGGGTGCGTGAATTCTAAGCCTGGAAATTTAGATAAACACTTAAATAATTAAAATGGAAGTTATTTAATTCACAAAAGAAATACATACATATAAAATACACATGTAAAATAACAGTTTATCACAAATGGACGTTTACAGAATAGGCCAGTGCTTTCACTGCTGTTTTTCAGCCATTGCCTGTTGTGAAATGTTACAAATTATAAATTAAAAATAAAATACAAGAAGCTTAACTGAACAGTTGAATTGAGAACCTCCTCCTTTTTTTAAGTTGGTTGAAAAGTTACATAAATGCAATTTTTATGTTATGTTATTTTTATGCTAACATAAAACGTTGAAAAATATATAAATCATGTTACAATAACCATTATATCAATAACTAGCTGTGATGCATGTTTTTACCCACAAATGCTAGCAATGAAACAAACATATTTTCTTTAGCTTATGTATTATTCTGGTACATCAGTTACACCACTAACAAGTACAATCAAAATCTGTTCAGTGGTTTTCGCACAAAAGAGTAACAAACATCCATAGATTCTTACACTTTCACATTTATAATATTAGTAGGAAGTAGGAAGTAATTTTTAATGACAAAGAATTAATTTTTAATCACAGAGAATTATATAACAACAAAATATACTTTCATTAGATTACAACCACTTCCTGTATAGTGTTTTCGAAATTAGGTTTTTAGGTAAAAATATTACACTTTTATTAGTATTTTTTTTATCTCACTAGAGATACAGGGATAGACAGGGTTGATAGTTCATGTTACCATAACTACAATCTTATTAATTTATTTTAAATTTTAATAATATGTTTTAATTGGTTTGTAGATTAAATTCTACACAATTGGACAATTGTGAGAGATTCATATACATATTATACTTCTTGTAAAAGATAATATAAATACAAATAAACTTTATAACAATTTTATTTAAACAAATTCACTCTTTGTTGTAATAAATTGAATTTATTATGTTTTAGTCATACTAAACTTATATTCGTCACAAATGTTGAATAACACATAAAATTAACAAAAAAACTTACCAGAACTGAACATAGTGCCAAGCATGGTGTTAGGATGAGCAGTAAACTGCGCAGGATCCACCACGAACCTAGTGTTATCCACCACTAGCGTGATCCTATCATCACATAGCTGGTTCTTCTTCTCTTTGCCCTGGTCCTGATTCGACGTAGACGGTATAGGCGCGTTTGGCGACTGCGTTTTCGGCAGCATACTTGGGTTCCTACGGATGTTCGGTATGTTGTTACGTTTCGACAAACGCTTGCGACGCTCTTCGCTATCTCGCATATACTCTTCAGTGTCGCTGCTGCTGTCAGGATAGAAGAATGGGCGTCTCGAATCGGACATGGCCTGGTGGCCTCTAGCCTGCGTATCGGACATGGAAGCACGCTCGTGTCGAGCCCTCACATCCCGCTCGATGCTTGACTGCCTGCGCCGCGACGGAGCCCGCTGGTTTGGAGATTTCGTCGTGGTAATAATTCTTCTAGTAACAAAGCGAACGATCAAGAAACTGCAATACAAATTACAAACGTCAGCTCACAGCTGTCAGGTACAGATTAACGAATATAATCACAGAGCAAGTAATATAATATAATATTTGTTTTGTGTCAAGCAATAGGGATGTCCATAAAATCGGTATTAATAATATTATTTTTTTGTTATTTTCTATGACTCAATAATTATTTAAAAAAATATTTGTGTATGATCATTTCATAATATAGTTTCATTTTATAAATCGAGTTTTTTTATTTAATTTACCTACATTTAGGCTAAAATAACGTTATGCAAACTGTCAACCATGTTGCATGTAATATGACTTCTATTTCCAACTTTCCAAGTTTCTGAAGCGAGCTTGCGCGGAAAATTTGCAAGCCGCATTGTGATTTGTGAATGTGATTTTGCGAGTAAAAAAGTACCTACCCAAACGTAACGATTATCATAACTCGGTTGTTGACCTTACTTCTGTCAAACGCGGAAATTGTCCAAAAAGGGACAGTTTTATTTTATAAATAAGTAAAGTGATATAAAACCAGTTCAAACCTTTCACGTTGAGAGAAATGTGATAAAAGTATTCTTTCACGTGCCGTGCGAGTGTAAATCACAGTTGTTATTATTAATTTATGGGCGTACAATTGATATAGTGTGATTGTATATAAAATGGATAGCAAGGAGGAATATCATGATCCCGATTATCCGGAAGCGCCGGTTTGTGTAAAAGAAGAACCGCCAAAGATAAACGAGGAAGAGAAAATAGATAGAATCAAGAAAATCATTCACCGTGAATTCGCTAATGAAGTTGAAGCCAGGGAAAACGAAGTTATGCTAATAGATCAAAGGTTAGTCTGAATGGAATGTTATATTCGTGATTTTGAATCAACTACGCGTAAATTTTATGCGCTACTATTGTTTAGTAAAACAATATTATTGTCGGTTTAACTTATGTTTTGTTTACATGAGTCATTTATTGAGCATGTGCCTACATTTTTTTCTTTTATTTTCTTAAATTAATAAATTGACATTTTAAAGCAAGATTTTATGTTAAATAATAAATTATGATTATGTTCTATACCTATAGGGTGTAGATATTGTAAGACATTTATAAATGTTGTTTTCTTTGAGTTATCTTTTTCCGGACTAGTTGTACTAGTTCTAGACTATGGTGTAGAAATAATTACAATATTCGTTTTATATTTGCCATATTTAAGGTACTTTTTTTTAAATACATTGAGTTATTCAAGAGGAATGTTTTTATACATAATTTAATAGGTTACAAACAAAGCGGGCGGAAAGTTATGAATAAATTATTTATATACAATTTTTTTGAAGCAAATAAACCATATTACAGGATGACCACAGCACGCAGGTATCTACATCAGCTGAGGTATACCCTCGTCAATAATTACTATAAGGATCAGAAGCTACAATTGACGGCAAGTCAAATAAACGACGATATTGCCGCTCAAGCCGAACCGAGAGCTAAAACTGAGGTATGTTTTATGTATTCATTTGTTTAAAATGACATTCACATTAAAAATTCCAGAATATATAGTTTCAAAAACTTAAAAGAATATGAAATATGTGATTGTTGAGTGAATATTACACCCATGCCTGTTGTTTGACATATTTTACACCCATATCTGTTATTTTAAATAGCGAATAGCTTAAACTGCAAAGCTTTATATAATTTTTTTTTCTTTTTTAATTGAAGAGATATAAAACTTATCATTAAAGATTACAAAATATTTAAGATTGAGGCGACAATTGAAAATGAAAAAATATGTAGAAATTCAAGTCACTTCTTTGTTTAATTTTTTATACTTATTGTTGTTAAATAATAAGTGTATGTACTACTATAATAATTAATGCATTTTGTATACATTTCAGGTAGCTCAACTACTCCGCGATGGTCAACGCAGACTGCATCCGTCCGTTCGTAAGTTACTCGGAAAGAAAACGGCCGATTTGGATGAGATTTTCAAATTTAGAGGGCCCAGAAATAAAACAAGGAAGGATTATTCGGTGAGTTACAATTTTTTTTAACATTCTACTAGTATAATAAACGTAAATCTTTATTAGAATAGTTTTGTGTTCTTCCTTCATGTGAAAACAAGTGACCGAAACTACATATATGAAATTTTGCATAGACCCTAGATATAATCATGTATGCTAAGTTTCGCCAGTTCTGTATATAAAGTCTATTTCAATTTTAATACTCATAACCTATCTTACAAATTTGAAATATCAATAATTAACATATTATGTTTTTAGTATTTACTTACGGAACGACAAAATATTTTACAAAGTTAATAAGTGACGTAAAAATCTACACTACAATTTAAAGAAATATTACATACCCAAAATATTATTTAAAAATATAACATGTCTCTTCCAGGCAATGTTACAAACAAGGAACTACACAATATCAGCCGATTCGACGAAAACCCTCAGACCGGAAGTGCCTGAAGATCAAAAGGAACCGCAAGAGATTATACCGGAAACGTCAAACAGACCGAAGAAGATACCGCGGCATATTGAGCCGAAAGTTGAAAATGTGTTGACGTTAGATGAAATCACAAGGAATAAAATGAAACATCGATACAGGATTATTATAGGTGAGTTTAATTCTGATAATAATGAATAGGATAGATTCAGCGACATGTTGTGAACTTGTGACGTCATAACTGTTACGTCAAACGAATTGAAAATATAATCAAAGTTGAGCTACATCTATATTGTATTTAAATTTCATAAATTTCATTTTTGTCATGCAAAATTAAGAAATATTTGTGTTTGTTTTGATTTGAGAATTTTCTTTTACAAGTACATATTATAACATTTAGAAATTAGACTTTTTGATTTTAAAGCAAATAAAAGAAAAGAGATTTTATAGTTTTTGTACAGTAGTTTAGTGTACAAAGCATCGGCTCATAATTCATAATGCTTTATTTACGATAAACATCGAATAATATCAGGATTCAGGAATGAATTCCGTTTAAATTATCCCCATTAAAAAGCCTTATTTCTGAACTTCAATCTACAAACGGGCGAATGAAATTGCGGGCACAACTATCGCGATTTAAAACCTAATTGCCTATTTAATTGCCTAATTTACAGGCAACACATCGAAATACGTCCCGCCCGCGTCTCGCCTGGACCGGTCCACGCACAAGTGGCTGCTGTACGTGCGAGGACCGCACGCGAGCCCGGACCTGTCCGCGGTCGTGACGGCCGTGACCGCGCGGCTGCACCACTCGTACGCGCCGCACCATGTCGTGCATTTGAGGTATAATAGAAGTGTTAGGCCCCAAATTTGTCATTCATTTGCGATTTGCAATGAAAGAGAGGAAAAAATAACAAAAAAAAATTCAAAATTAGGTTTATAATGAAAAAAAAAAATTATAGTTAAAAAGTAAAGATCTTAGATTGCTCTTAGTAAAATCACTTATAATTAAAAATTGTTCTTGATTGCGTGTGCGCCGCAACAAAAAAATTAAGTCAGTACAAATCATTGTATATATTTTTTTGTTGTTGTTGTAAATAATAAACTGGTACTACTAACTAATAGTTACTCCTTACAGTAATAAAAAAATTGACGTCCAATGAACTAGACTCACAATCACGCTCTAAAATTGTCCGACGTATAGCCTTGTCTATGTGTGTATAATAAATATAACTTTTCGTGTGTGATGCAGACTTTGAACATTATTGCCACGGAATAAGGTTTTAATTTCATTGAATCTTTTAAACAACACCGCTCGGACATTTTTTGACGACCTCATAGGAGTGTGTTTTGTTATTTATAGTTGTACGACGATTAATTTTGCAATTTTATTTTTTGTTTTATGCAGTGGGACAAGATGTTTTTATTATAGTTTATCATCACTACATAGTATAGAAAAAATGAAAAAATCATCTGATTGTCTGTTCTATGTATGCAATCATTAAAATTACCCAACTCTTTTTAATTCTGCATTTTAAGAGTCGTATGGAGTTGTATTTGTGTAATTTTTTGGTATATAAAACTACGCCACGGGTAGAAAGTTATATCTATAAGTTACATTCTACAAAATACCCCACAGAAAACCGCCGTTCCACATATCGCGTCGCGGCTGGGGAGAATTCCCCGTTTCCCTCGAGTTGCATTTCCCCCGACCGGACGTGAACCGGCCCGCTGTACTAACGCACACGATAGCGCTCGACCGCCACTACACCGGTCTGCAGACGCTTGGTGAGTGAGTGAGTGAGTGAGTTAGTTGGTTGATGTGACTTTGTGAGTTGGTTTGTAAACGCGTAAGATCGAGATAAAGTGATTGAATGGAAAGTTATAAATTAAACGAGTGAGTGAATAAATGATTTAGTAAGACTGTGTTTCGTTATTGTGAGATTTATGAGTGGTTCTGGACTCTATAACGTGTTATTTGTGAATTATTTGAAGTGTACGACATGTTAACGCGTTGTGAATGAATGGTTAAAAAAGTGAGTGAATGATTATTTTTTGTGACATTGACACATATTTTCGAAACAAAATATTTGTTTGTAAAAAAGTTTTGTATTTATAAATATTTTTTTGTTAATTTCAGGCGCTGAAACAGTAGTAGACGTGTGGCTATACAGCACACCGGAGATGTTAAAATACGAGTACAAAGACGACGACACGACACACACACTATCGTCAGACAACACAGAGGACACAGAACACACAGACGATAGGAGCACAGATAATACTGAAGTACAGATAAAACAAGAACCCACCGAAAGTACAGATAATCATATCAACGAAAATGACAGTTGGCTAGATTTCTTCGCGAATCAAACGGCAGTCAGCGTAGACGACATGCTAGTGAAGAATATTAAAAAGGAATCACCGGAGTCTCCTGTTAAAAATGACGTCACAGAGAACCAAATAGCCGACGAAATACCGAGCAGTATAGAACAGCCGTGGAAGAAAAGAATAATGAAATACATGGACCCGACCACAGGAAAAATATATTACCTAGAAATGGATAGGAAACTCGATTTGAGTAAAGTGCAAGAAATAGTAATCAATTCGAAGGGCAACGTGCAAACGGCCAAAATAAGTCCCGTCAAAAATGGTGTGAAGAAAATTAAAAAAGGTGTTTCATTACTGAAACCAGAAGTTAAAAGTCTGCTCAACGAACAGAGGATTGAAAGAAATAGACTGCCGAGTCATATAGAAAACGATCATTGTTATTTGGGCTTTAATTTCTATGACTCTATAGAAAAAGAGACGAAATTAGATGAGTTTAAAAAGATAGTGGAACGATTGACAAGTGTGCGGCAAGTGGTTAAGTATTTGTTAAAGAAAATACCGCTGGTTAGTGAGGAGGCGAAGAAAAGTGATTTTGTCAAGTGTTTTCCGTTTGTTGTTGAGAATGAAGAACGGTATTGGAAGTTGGATTTTGCTAAACGGAGAAATATTGAGGTGAGTTGTTTTTAAAGATAATTATGGTAATTATAAAATGTCTATTTCTGGACACATATCACTACATAGTATAAAACAAAGTTGCTTTCTCTGTCCTTATGTTCCTTTGTATGCTAAAATCTTTAAAACTACGCAACGGATTTTGATGTGGTTTTTCCTCAATAGATAGAGTGATTTCAGAGGAAGGTTTTAGTATATAATTTATTAGGTTTTCGATAAAGCGGGCGAAGCCGCGGGCCGAAAGCTAGTATGTACATAAGGGCTAGTGACTGAATATTAGTTGTGCAAAATAAACATACAAATAAGAAATCGGAATACAAATGTGTTTGTTTGTATGTTCTATTTTTACTGTCAAGACTATTGTTTACAATTAATTGCAGTAATAATAAACACATTGTATGCTAAATATATATGTGTTTGACAATGCATTGTTAAATTTTGACATTATTTAATTTTATTAAATAACTTTCCTTCTTAAAACAATATGTAAAAACAAGAAGTACAATTATTAAAATGCAATAATACACACTATAGTATATTAATTTCTTTTACAGTGGTCAAGAGCGAAACTAATCAACAAGTTGCTGACGGAAAACTTCAAATCGAACACAGAAAAAATATGGCGAACGAAACAGATTCTTGTATACTCTAGACTACACGGCTACTACCCGATACGGCCGGAAAGCGTTCACACACAACCAGACAGACAAACAGACGAATGGTCATCATGGAACGATATGGAAAACACTAGAAGCCTCGAGTCAAACATCAAAGAAGTCTACCCGAACGCGAGTGACATCTCGAGCCTGTCAATATTCGACATTGACAGATACAAAGTGACAGACTCGGTGGTCCTGTCAGATTCTGACGAAGATATCGACGTGGTGTGCGATAGGAAAAGTGTAGTGCGTAAAAAGTGCGATAGTGCGGTGGATTTGAATGTTTTACCGGTGGCTAGTGATGACGAGAGACATAGGTTCGTGTTTGTTGAGCGGAAGTGTGCTGATATAGGGATTGAGTTGCGGAACGAGGATGTGGGCAACGGATATTCGTATAGGTGAGTTTATTTACTTTTAATAAGGCAATAAATCTATAATAATATTATAAAGCTGAAGCGTTTGTTTGAACACGCTAATCTCAGGAAATACCGGTCCGATTAGAAAAAATATTTTTGTGTTAGATACCCTATTTATCGAGGAAGGCGAAGGCTATCATATCGCTAAGACCAAGAGGAGCAGAGCCACGTGGGTGAAATCGCGAGGTGCAGCTAGTGTGAAATATGTTAATATGTTAATTGGTAAAGATGCAGCTTTCTCATGGTAAAAGAATGTTTAACTATGTTTTCAACTTATAGACCGGACTCTCAGTGGAGTTTTGTTTGCAAAAATAGCGGACCTAAATCTGACTTCTGATATATATTGTATAGATCCCAGACATCCTATAGACAGATGTTGCCAACCAGTTTTGTGGTTCCCCTCCCCCCACCCCGGTAATTAAATATGGCATACAAAGAAAAAAATAAAAATTTCCAAAACATGCCGTGTGGGGTATCAAATGAAAGAGCTTATTGAGTAGATCACGAATATATAACATACTATAACATTTCTTACACTTTCTCTAAGATTTTTTAGAAAATTTACGAAAATGCTCCATTTTTGAGTTAACTTTAAACCACTATAGATTGAAAACTCATGAATATATTTTTTAAACTCTTATTTTAAATAATTAACAATAGTCCATTGTTTACGATTCAATAGTTCGTACAGTGAAATAGTTGCATGGGGGAGTGGGGGGAGAATTCAAAGATGGCGAGTATATTTTCAAGTTTATGCCAGAAATAAAGGCCTAATACAAAAATATCGGTGTCAGGGCTTAGAATAATTAATATCTCTGCACTGTTGTTGTGTTTGACAGAATGAAAAATATGGCAGAACATTCTTGAATCAGCCTCTGTGTGATGAAAGTTGCGCCTTGCAATTTAAAACATTTTGTGGGGTCATCAAATCCACCACATACATATAGCTCACTTATATTATATTACGAACTATTGAATCGTAAACAATCATGGACTATTGTTAATTATTTAAAATAAGAATTTAAAAAATATATTCATGAGTTTTCAATCTATAGTGGTTTAAAGTTAACTCAAAAATGGAGCAATTTCGTAAATTTTCTAAAAAATCTTAGAGAAAGTGTAAGAAATGTTATAGTATGCTATATTATATTCGTGATCTACTCAATAAGCTCTTTCATTTGATACCACACACAATATGTTTTGGAAATTTTTATTTTTTTCTTTGTATGCCATATTTAATTACCGGGGTGCGGGCAGGGGGACCACAAAACTGGTTGGCAACATCTGTCTATGGGATGTCTGGGATCTATACAATATATATCAGAAGTCAGATTTAGGTCCGCTATTTTTGCAAACGAACATCTTCTTGGAGCCTGCTCTATTACATATTTAAATTATTTCACTTAAATCGTAACAAAGAAACAAAAGAAAATAATTTTAAATATTATACATAATATGTATAGGTGATGTGATGTAAGTTAATGAGATATATCCTTAGTTACTTTTATAGGTATAGCTATAAAGATTTAGACAAGATCTAGAACACCATTTTTTGAATTAATTTGAACTATTTTTTTTTAATTTTACAGCGCAGTGCACGCAGTACTATTATCAGCGATGCGCAGTTTTGCGGAAGAACTCATTAGGGACTCGCTGGCTGTGAAATTAATGGAGGGAGCCTCGGCACACCATCCGCCGCCTACGTGGAGCGGGTTTGTTATTTTTTTTTAATAAATTTTATTTATTTTCAACAATATTAAGTAAGACTCCTTCAATAAGATTTTACGGAAATTTATACTATTTGCAATTCAGTTTAAAAAATTTCTAATAATGGGTTAGATTTAGGCAAAAAATTAATTATCCCTCTGGATGTACAGAGTATCTTATATGTAGGAAATAATAATATGTAATTTTGATACATCAATTATTTGTAGCTATTCCCTACTCTTATCTTCTATATATGGGTGATTATACAAAAATGGGGTAACTTTTAAGGATATTTTGTTTACTATATTTTTTATATCAGATTATTACAAATTAGGGTGTATGTGATAGCTAATCTAATGAATATATTGTTCCAAATCGGGCCAGCCACTTTTTTAAGTAGATTGTGAGATATTTTAAATTTTCTGGATTTGGCCTCCAGGGGACTGACAAGGCTAACATAGTACTGATAAAAACACAATTTTGTAATATTCTCAAAGAAATTCAATGAAAATTACTACAAATCTCTCAGTTTTAATAATGGCACATGTCTTTTAAGTATTAAAATCACTTAGTTACATTTAAAAATGATAATTTATAATATATTGTGATACTGGGAAAAAACAATGTCTCAATTTTCAAAACAGCCTTCTGACATTTAACGCAACGTGAATATTCTTACTCTCTTACTTAACTTACTACTTTGACTTAGTTTTACTTAATATTTCAAGTAATTCACAAACAATAGAAACAAAAAAAACGGCCAAGTGCGAGTTGGACTCCTAAAAAACCTATTTTTTATTAGGTTTGTAACTTAAAATTTACACTTTTAGCAATTTTTCCTTTATTTGTGTTATACGACGTTGCTTTTTACCATATTTAAAGACTGTATACACGGCAAGCATCCTGTGTATTTTTTTATTCCCTTGCGAATATATAATTTTGCGGAAATTTGCAGTATTCACGGATGTAGGTATCTTTTAATTGCGTTGCGTTATAAGTTTCATTTTTTTACAGCCCCAAGGGTTCTTAATGTTGAGTATTCAATATAAATTTCAGATTGATACCTCCACGCGCTTCAAAAAAACGTCTTAACAGACAAACGGACAACAAAGTGATCCTATAAGGGTTCTGTTTTTTCCTTTTGAGGTTCGGAGCCCTAAAAATCTAACATTATTTATGTTAAAAGTACTAATTTTCATAAAATGGTTCATGGTTTTTAACCAAAGGCTTGAATGAAAGTCTCATCTGAGTTTTCATAAGAGCCTTTTGACATTTTTATAATGTTATTAAAATAATTAACTTTTACGTTATTTTGAGGTAATTTTACTTCACAATATTATACGTTTACGTATTTATCTAATAAATACATATAACAAGCTATGCCCTGAAAGCATCAAAATCAATAATTAAAATAAAATAAGATCTTTTAAATAAAATTATTAGTAGTTTGTTTCAATAGCTCTTTTCTTTGCTACTCTTTTTTAAATGTTTCTTCCCTAGTCAAATTCAGTTTCTTTTAGCGTGGCGCATGATGTTTTAAACTGAAATATCAAATAGAAATGCTTATACCAATAGCAATCAAGATAAAAGTTCTCAAAAACGATAGAATCATCAGTACTATGGGGTCGCGTCAGTCCACTGGCGCGATATCTGACATAGGACTGATGCCAGCGGATTGATAAAAAGGGACTTAATATGAGATTATAATCACAAATTATGTTTTTTTGCCTTATTTCTAATATCAACAAATTATATTTTTACAAATCATACTTAACCATGTATGAATGTAAATAAAAATCAGTTTAACAATAAAATAACGACTCACCATAGGACTGAAATGTTGACTGGCGCAGCACGAATTTAGAGGACAAACACAACCCTAGCGCTGGTACAGTTATGACGGCCATCAAAATATGGGATGCACAAGTAACTTCATTACCAACATTAATATTTAGACAGGGATTTGACCTCGAATTGGTGATATTTAGCGAGAATTTCAAATTTAAAAAACACACAACGGACTGACCAATAAAAACGATGACAAAGTTTATTTTTATTTTTTAAATAAAATGTTAAACATTTCGTTATGAAAGTTATACTATATAATACTATGTATATCAAAGATTGTCCTGAATTAGTAAGTTTTCTATAATCAATGATAATGTTTATAAAATAGTCACTTGATTGTTGGTTTTCGGAGTTGTGACATGCCAAAGTACTGATTATTTAAGTATTAATTTTGTTTTTTTATCAATTTGTATTTTAAATAAAGAAGTGAAAGTGAGTGACCAAATAAAGGACGCTTTATTGTTTTAAAATAGATTGTTATTTGATTAAAATATAGTAAGACTTTGTATAAATTGGCTGGTGACATTGAGTTACCCCATTTTTGTATAATGACCCATATATATAAAACTCAAAGGTGACTGATATAGTGATCTATCAACGCACAGACCAAACCACTGGACGTATCGGGCTGAAATTTGGCATGGCGGTAGATGTCATAACGTAGGCGTCCCCTAAGAAAGGATTTCCCGAAATTCTTGCGGGAACGGGGAAAAACGGGGATGCACGTACAAAGTCGTGGGCGGAAGCTAGTTATATATATTTTTATAAGCGTGTATTTTTATAAGGTGTAATAGGCATGCTAGTTATGTATACACGCATACATAACTAGCATGACTATTACACCTAAATCTATTTCCTTTGTCAATCAATATAATAAGTATATAGTTAGATGTCGACACATGTCATTGCGATAACAATTATTGGTCATTTATTTTATTACCAGTTATATAATAACAATTATGTAACTGATAAAAAAATACACCATTATTGTACTAATCTTAGATTACAAAATAAAGTACAGATGGAGCATGACAACCGCCCGTCGCCCTTGTCAAAGAAAATACGAAATCAAAAACAAATACGTCGCTGCACCAGTGCTATAGCGCATAAAGTGTCATGCAATACGTCAAAAAGGGTTTGCAATTTTAGTAAAAAAATGCCGTCTTGTGAAAATAAAACGCTGTAAAATTTGTTCCCGAAAACAAAAAAAAAAGATAAAACATCGTTTCACAGGTTTTCTGTAGATTATTTGGCTGATTTATTTCTTTAATACGAATAATAATTTTACAGATATGAAGGAATACAAAACTTTAACGTATGTTGCCAGTATTTTGAAAATGAATTTGCCATTTTTATTGGTAAAACGGTAAAAAGGTTAAAAGATCTTCAGGGTAATGCTGTTGGATTTTTCGATCGTGAATATGATTATTTGTATAGTGCACTAAAGGTTCATGATAATTATTAGATTATTTTAATAAGCATAATACATTATTTTGTTACTTTTATAAAGCTTAAAAACGTCATAGTCGTTTTCGCTAGCGATTTAATTTATGTGAACTCCATGATGGATATGATGAAAATAAAGTGTCCCGTATTCTCGACTAAAAACTACCGCTATTCGTATTCATATATTATGAAAAATAAAAAATAATATAATTATTATAGTTAATATTGAAACTTTTTTTATGTAATTTATTTGCAAAAAAATTGAATACAATTATTTTGTCCATATATAACTTTAGTAGGCAGGTACTTTATGTAATAAAAGAATTTAAATAAAAATTAAAACTTGACTTCTCATTTATGTAGGCTATCTACGTCACTACCGCCACTAATATATTATATAATAATTCAGATCATTGCAATGAAACCTCACAAATCAAAATCGGTCCAACGGTTTATACTGCAGGGCGTGTCAAAGAAATACATATTATACATACATCCATAAACTCGAAAAACATAACCCTCTTTTTTCCGTAGTCGGGGAAAAATTTGGGAAATTTTTCAATATCTGGCAACATTACACGCACACAGAAGCACCGTGTACGTACAGTGCAGCGGCGAAATGACAGCACACATAGCTTTATTGAAAATGACGATAAATTATTCGGTTTAGTTCGGCAACGCTCCATCTGTCTTTTATTTTGTAATCTAAGGTACTAATGATATTATTTATGAAAAGTAAACTTAAAAAATAATATTTATTTATTGCAGTTCATCATCCCGTATCCCAGTGCACCTGCAGCACGTGTTCCGAGCGGCCCAGACGCACGCGCACATGTCGAACAGCGGGCTGGCGACCAACAGAGTGGACGCGCACTCTATATAATATACAGTTTTGATATGTGACGTGTTTTATTTTTGTTGACATGTTGATTTTGACACAGTTGACATACTTATCCTACAAATCCTATATTCTGTTCTAAAAGTCCTACTTACAAGTCCTAAAACCCAACTTATCCTACATGTCTAAATATTATATTTTGAATTTATATACCAAATACAGATAATTGGAAAAGTTAAAAAGTATTTCGAGTCTTCATTTTCTAATAATAATACGTCATGTGCACGCTTTCCATAAATAACGAGACAAGATAATTGCTTGCATCTAGAACTGTGCTAGAACACTACGTGCACAATATACAGTATGTACGTATATTATATATCCACTATATATCTATCAACTGTGCTACGTGTTTGTACTTTTAGCACCATATAAGTAAAGACAAACGCATAACGAGCGGTTCACGCGACGTTGCCGCTGCTTACCATCTTGTTTAGAAAAAATCTAATCTATCCGGAGGTGATCGCGGTCATCACGCGGCAACGTCGCGTCAGCCGCTCCTTCGGTCGCACCGTATTTACGTAGATGCAGTCACACTCATCACAGATTAAGTATTAGTTACTGCCAAATAATATTATAAGCTTCTTGGTTACTACGGTAGTTTTCCAATTACAGAGCATAATGCGACTCAGTGGCGCACAATGCCGAATTTAAAGGGGAAAAATTAAAATTCTGTCACTGATTTGGCATCGATTGCACGCATCACGCGCATTACATATAGAAACAATAGGTAGGTAGATACCAGCTACGCTTAGCAGCTACGTCGTAAATCTTCAACGACTCCAATGAATAAGGTTGAACGACTCACTGCAGTTGTAACCACAGGCTGTAACACGTAACCTTGGTTGTAACTTGTACCTATATAATCTATGTCAACGACAACAGTTTTGAAGCATGACAGAATACGTCAAAGGTGCGTCAAAACTCAAGGAATTGGGATGTTTCAGTTTCAGATTAATTATTACAAATTATTATTCAGAATTGCAGCTGTTTTGTCGATATTCCTAAATAATAAATAATGTTTTCATGTATCAATTGTGTGTTATTTGTACTGAAATAAGTGAAGTGAACATATATATTGATGATGCTTTCATAAGAATAGACTAGTTCGAGTTATAACAATAGGTGACAGAATAAAGGTAATTTTGCCCTTTTTTCACTCAAGTCTATTAAATATTAATAGTTTTTTTCATTAGCAATTAAACAATTAAATGTTCAATTCAATAAAGATTATCCTTCATTCACATGTTACCAAAAATGTGTATGCAGTTGCCACCCTGACGATTCTGTTTGACAACTAAACAACACTTTGTTTGCGCAATAATGATGATCATGATCATTATTTTACTATATTGACAAAGATAGTTCACAGGTACAACAAACACCAAAAAAAGTGCACATATGCACATATTTCTGACTACATTCAGAAACTACTGGTCCAATTTGAAATATTCTTTGGTGTTAGATAGCCAATTTATTTAGGCTATATATCATCACGCTAAGGTCAACAGGAGCATAGCTAGTAGGTTTATAATTAGTATTTTGTTGTTGTTCTTGTTCTTGTTATTTCAAACTCAAAACTTAAACTCAAACATTTATGAAGCACTTTTGAAACATCATTACATATTTTTAACATTTACCACCAATTCGGAAAGCATTTATTATTAAAGGTGTACTACAGTACGCGTCACGTAAAAAGAATGCTGGATGAAAGTGATGGGGGTGTGTTTGCACATGGATCGAGTTTTGCATGAAAGCTATGCGCCGATTATTTTATTTTTGAACTAGGTTCGTGAATCGTGGCTTCGCAATTACCTATTTGTAATTCTTATAACCACCTCATAACACCAAATAGACCGATAAATTGCCAATGCGCAGCCATCTGTCAGCGTTCTTTTTACTTGACGCGACTTGTAACATACTTTAAAATACATTAAACACAAAGATTATTAAAATATTATTTTGACAAAAAAAAAGATAATGAAATTTATTTGCTCCACAGATAACATATAGATATTAAAACAGATCAACAAAATGTGGAACAAAAAAACTTGGACGTTTAAGCATCTCACCGAATTTAGTAAACATTTTTTGAGCCACAGTGGACTATATACACATAATTGGTTTTATAATTACAAAACAAATTTAGTGAGTATATTTTTCCTAATAATATGTTTATCCTACTAATAAATATTATTAATAATTTTTATAATTTTTTTTATCCTATTATTCTCCTATCACGGTTTTTGTAGTAAATCTCCTCAGAAATGGCTTGACTGAATCTCATGAATTTTCTTTTCAATAGACATCTATTTTTCACACCCCTAAGTGATAAGACGAAGGTAAAACAATTTATGCTGGGTTAGTAAATAAGTATAAATGATCCTGTCACAAGATTCACAAAATGTTTATATATTCACATTTACTGCGATATACCATTAACTTGTTTTTAAATATTCCAAAGAAGGATTTAAAACTATTGGATATTCATTAAATATTGTCGTGTGACTACAAACTATACTTTTACTTGTTTTTACAGTAATTTTAGAGCCGGTTGGTAGTGACCCTGCCGTCCAAGCCATTAGTTGTGGGTTCAATTCCCACCCAGGGCAAATATTTGTGTGATGAACATAATATATGTTTGCTCTGTGTCTGGGTGTTAATTATCTATATTAGTGTTTATTTAAAATTATATAATATGTATGTTTATCAGCCATCTGGTTTCCATAACACAAGCGAAAGCTTAGTATGGGATCAGATCATGCCATGTATGAAAATTGTCCTGAAATATTTATTTATTTTAAATATTGTATTATATATTTTATTCTTTGAATATTTCTCATTTGAAATAAAGCTAAATAGTAAAAGTGTGTATAATTTGTTACAGTCAAAACGTAACTTTGGTCTGTTAAAACTGGCGACATCTTTAAACAAACCCAGGAGTATATATGTTATGTTGTCTATAGTTAAGAAATATCTGGCACATATGATTGAAGTGGTGAGTTTATTTTATTCATACTAATATTATAAAGCCGAAGAGTTTGTTTGTTTGAATGCGCTAATCTCAGGAACTACTGGTCCAATTTGAAAAATTCTTTCGGTGTTAGATAGCCCATTTATCGAGGATAGCTATAGGCTATCATATCATCACGCTAAGAAGAACAGCACTACGGGTAACACTGCAGGGCACAGCTAGTGTATAATACTCGCGTAAAATTAAACACTACGAAATAATAATTTATATATATATTAAAATGTTCATCTAACACAATTTTCAGACACGTATCTGCGTAATCCGTAGTCAAGGTAATGAGATGCAGTTAAAAGTGTTGCTCGATGAATTACCGCAGCCAATGTGGGCCGTGATCGACAAGCTGGCACTGGTCCATATTGTGGATGCGGTAAGTTGATGTTATAATTGTAATAAATAACATTATACTCTTATTATAAATGACCGCCTTCTTGGTACAGTGGTTGACGCGTGAGCCGAGGGGTTCTGGGTTCGATTCCCGGTGGAGACGAAGAAAAAAAAAATGTCTCCGTCTGGCAGGACACAGAAGGCTGATCACCTACTTGTCTCTAAAGAAATTCGATCAGTGAAACAGATGTACTATGCATCTGCCCCTTACCCCACTAGGGGACATGGGACTTCACACTCGCACTTATTGTAAATGCTTAAAAATGTTAAAAATAATATTAAAGATATCTTACTAATAAATAATATTAAAGATATATTATAAATGGGAATGTTTGTGACTTTGTGAGTATGTTTATTAGTCTTCCACGTAAAAGTACTAATATTATAACTGCAAAAGTTTGTGAGTGTGGATGTATGTAATACTCTCTCTATAACAGCTGATTATTGTTTCGATTAGCACATAGGCAAATTTTTATCCGCATACTGTGTGATTGAAGCCTCCCGGGGCTTCAATCACACTATCACATCATCTTAAGCTAGTAATTAATAATATTCTACTTATCCTACTAATGTTATAAATGAGAAGTTTGTTATAACATCATTAAAATTTTACTGAAATGAAAAAAGAAATCATGTTTCTGCATAATATGTATAATAGGATTCCATAAAATCGCACAAGGTTCCATAAAATCTCTCAATATATCACAAAAGTTCACGAAGTGTCAGAAGATTTCACATTATTTAAAAAAAACTCGCAAAATGTCATAAAATTGCACAAAATCTCACAAAATGATCACCAAATCCAGATGGAGAGCACGAAGCTCGGCTTTTTACCCACCTACTGTTCAACTACCGTCACAAAAATAGTCAGCGACATAGTTAAACTCGCTCGCAAGAATATAGCCGCAAAAGCAATGGGAGTGCGGGGGGAGGGAGACAAGATGGCGAACTATGTGCTCAGCCCGATGGTGGTTAAAGAGGCGGCTGATGAAATGCACGTGTCGATACAAACGGTTTTTAGGGTGTGGTGAGTTGTATTATCTTCATATTTATTTATATCGTGTTTATAATTTGTTTAAAAAGTTTTAAATTTTAAGTGCGGCGCTGAGAACACGTTCTCTTTTATAGAAGAGTGAAATTTCTCTGACGTGAAAATTCTCTCTTCTCCTGTTCTCAGAAGTGAATATTCTTTGGCACGATTCAAAGATATCAAAATCGTCGCGTTACTCTGTGACGTGACGGTATTGCCATGATGTGACCTTGAAATTTTTCTCTAAAGAAGTTTCACTTCGAAAAGTCATGTGAAGATGTTTATACATTAATGATTTACGCTTAAGATAAATAACGGTTAAAATTTAAATTCAAATGTAATTATTATTTAATGATGATTATAACGCTTAAAAAATGATTAAAAAAAACTTGGTCATATTATGCCCGTCCTTAGATTACAAAATAAAGTACAGATGGAGCATGACAACCGCCCGTCGCCCTTGTCAAAGAAAATACGAAATAAAAAACAAATACGTCGCTGCACCAGTGCTATAGCGCATAAAGTGTCATGCAATACGTCAAAAAGGGTTTGAATTTTAGTAAAAAAATGCCGTCTTGTGATAATAAAACGCTGTAAAATTTGTTCCCGAAAACAAAAACAAAGATAAAACATCGTTTCACAGGTTTTCTATAGATTATTTGGCTGAGTTATTTCTTTAATACGAATAATAATTTTACAGATATGAAGGAATACAAAACTTCAACGTATGTTGCCAGTATTTTGAAAATGAATTTGCCATTTTTATTGGTAAAATGGTAAAATGGTTAAAAGATCTTCAGGGTAATGCTGTTGGATTTTTCGATCGTGAATGTGATTATTTGTATAGTGCACTAAAGGTTCATGATAATTATTAGATTATTTTAATAAGCATAATACATTATTTTGTTACTTTTATAAGGCTTAAAAACGTCATAGTCGTTTTCACTAGCGATTTAATTTATGTGAACTCCATGATGGATATGATGAAAATAAAATGTCCCGTATTCTCGACTAAAAACTACCGCTATTCGTATTCATATATTATGAAAAATAAAAAATAATATAATTATTATAGTTAATATTGAAACTTTTTTTATGTAATTTATTTAATAAAAAATTGAATACAATTATTTTGTCCATATATAACTTTAGTAGGCTTACTATAACTTTAGTAGGCTAGTAGGGTACTTTATGTAATAAAAGAATTCAAATAAAAATTAAAACTTGACTTCTCATTTATGTATATAGCCTACGTCACTACCGCCACTAACATAATAATTCAGATCATTGCAATGAAACCTCACAACTCAAAATCGGTCCAACGGTTGCAACACTGCAGGGCGTGTCAAAGAAATATTATACATACATCCATAAACTCGAAAAACATAACCCTCTTTTTTCTGTAGTCGGGGAAAATTTTGGGAAATTTTTCAATATCTGGCAACATTACACGCACACAGAATCACCGTGTACGTACAGTGCAGCGGCGAAATTACAGCACACATAGCTTTATTGAAAATGACGATAAATTATTCGGTTTAGTTCGGCAACGCTCCATCTGTCTTTTATTTTGTAATCTAAGTGCCCGTCATAGTCCAAGTTGTTTTTAAATTCGACTTATTTCTTTCGTAATTCATTTCGTATTTAGTTTTATGTTCGCTTTAATTTTGACTTGGCTATCTAGAATTAACTTTCCCCCATTATAGTTTTTTACATATTTATCTTTGTATCACTTTTACTTTATTGAAGAAAGTGTTATTCGTGTAACAATAAATGGTAATGTACTCTAGGAAGAGCGAGATGTTCTAACACAAGCTATTAATGCTTAAAAGCATGTCTCAATGACTGATATAATTGTAAACATATTTGTTACTGAATAAATATTTTTGATTTTGATTTTTGATCAACAATTTTTACTACATTTTTGACGTTTGACTTACAGGAAAGCGGCATACTTGCGCACAGTAAAGCGTCTCCAGGCTGGAGAGCCATTATTCTTACCCGAGTGGCAAGTGGCCGATATAGCTATACTGTACGACCCGTCGATATGTGTTGTTGCGAAGGTGGGTCTTGTTGACTCTTCTTATCTCTTCTTGACTCTTCTTTTCTCTTTTTTTAGGTATAAGCACTTTCATATAGCTGTACTGTACGACCTGCCGATAAATTATGTGGTGGAGATAAGTCTTATTGACTTTTCTTGTGTCTTTTTTTCTAATTTTTAAATGTAGTTTCTGTTACCTTCGTTATTTTTTAAGGAAGACAATTGTTCAAACAGAAACAAATACACTTAGGGTGGTTACGTTTGTATAGAATCACACAAAAAAAACCCACGTAAAATAATATTATATTTTAATTTACACGCAATAGTTTGTTCTGTATAACAAAGTCGCTTTCTCCGTCCCTATGTATTTTTAAATCTTTAAAACTACGCAACGGATTTTGATGCGGTTTTTTTAATAGATAGAGGGCCGATTTTTCAATGCCCAGATAAACAGTCTAATAACTACCCCTCGAATAGATTTATTCGTTTGCTTATCTAACTCATAACGGCTCGCCTATTTTTCAATCGTGATTTATTTGATGAATAACTATCTGACCAAATATTTCCATATTGGCAGCTCTGCTTTTGGAGTGGTGAAACAAACATATTAAATTAGTCAGGTTAGAGCGGGATAGAGTCAACTTGCAATATGTCAACAACCGTCATTATGACTCACGTCAGGAGTGCATTTTAAGTTTATCTTGTGTTCTATGATTGTTGATTATTGTTTTGATTCGAGTAAAGAGTTTTGATTAAATTTGTGTTAAAATTTCAGATTTTAAAATTTATATATTTCGATGGAAACGACATAAAGGCAGCGCCCGGCAAATTTTCAATGGCATGATCATCAGTACTATCAAAAACATCAATTTCAATATGATTTTAATTGATAATTATTTTATAGAAAGAGGCTTTATTGTAAAAATTCTACGCTCTATGTTATTACATACGAAAATATCCCAAATTTGACGCGTCAGTTGTCAACTCAAACGTCTAATCGTCGAATAGCACGCTATCTGGCCGTTGGAGCAGCAGATAGATTTATTCCTCAAATAACGTAGTTATTCGATAGATAAGTCCTATTCGTCTATTGAAAAATTGAATATTTTGTTAACTGAAGAATAAAGTCTATCTAGCTGTTTATCTGGGCATTGAAAAATCGGCCCAGAGTGATTCAAGAGGAAGGTTTTAGTATATAACTAGCTTACCGCCCGCGGCTTCGCCCGCTTTTTCTAAAACGTTTTGAGATTTAAACTATCCTATCTCTCAAGTTGGATCGAACTGCACATGGTGTGCGAATTTTATTATAATCGGTTAAGTGGTTTAGGAGTCCATTGAGGACAAACATTGTGACACGAGATTTATATGTATTAAGATTTATTAGGTTTTAGACAAAGCGGGCGAAGCCGCGGGCGGTAATCTAGTGTATGTATAAAATTAAAGGTACTACCTGTTTAATTATTGCCTTTTAACGTATGCAAGTACCTATATTCGCAACTAAACGTGTTTAATTTTTGTTTTTTAAATTCCCCACAGAATTACCGTATGACCTGTAAAATGGAAGATATGATGAAACTATTACACTTACTGCAAAAGGCAATAGCCAAGATACCACGACCCGTTGGCACAGTTGACGTAATTTTTGCTATCCCGGATCCCGTAGGATCCGAAGACGTTTTGGCTTCAAGAACTATAGCAACATTAACTTTAGGATCCGAGTCTTTAGCAACAGGAACTTTAGGATCCGAGTCTTTGAATACTGGAGCATTGGCTACAGGAGCAACAGGAAGTCTAGGAACCAAATATTTAGGTACAAGGTTTATTTATTTATTTATGAATTTGCAACAAAGGATACAGATATTTTATATATATTATTAACTAGCTGTTCCCCGCGGATTCACCCGCATTGCTCCGCTCCTGTTGGCTTTAGCGTGATGATACATAGCCTATAACCTTCCTCGATAAATGGGCTATCGAACACCGAAAGAATTTTTCAAATTGGACCAGCACTTTCTGAGATTAGCGCGTTCAAACAAACAAACATACAAACAAACAAACTCTTCAGCTTTATAGTATTAGTATAGATTATATTATGTGGTCTCCTCTGCCAATGGGGAATATTCATGTTTTTCTTTTTTGTCTTAAATAAATAGTTTACTATTTTATAACTTAGAAAAAAATATTAAAGGGCTTCAAAATACTCTAGATATTTTTAAAAATGAAATTTAAAACTTTAAAAAAAATTAAGCAGTTCAAACGCCGCCATTTTGCGCGCGCTTTGCGTGACGTCACATGACACGTCCAGTGGGTGTTTACCTTAGTGTTTACTGTGGACTTTTCAGTTACTTCATAATATTTACATTTTTTATAACTTTAAAACCATGGAAGAAGTCAAAAAATTATTTATTTTTTTCACAAAAACTTGTAAACAGTATGAGTTTCGATGCTGATGAATACAATGTTGTGTCAGATGACGTCACATTTCGATCGACCAATGGTGGCGCGTTTTGGAAGTTTGAATTTCGCTCCCTTATTTTGCACTTTTTGAATATTATTCCTTATTAATATCCTTTTCATTATAATATTACGATAATAAGTATTCGAGAAAAAAATATTTTAGGCCATTTCAAATTTTATACATATTCCCTATTAGTATACATTTTGCAGTAATACATTTTGGTTGCTGCTTTGCTGACGGGAAGTCTGTTTTGCCACAATTGCTATTTTTTATTTTCTTTGTATTAGATTATTACAGCATTACATTAAAATTACATATAATATGTCAATTTGCTAAATATAAATAATATAATAATTTCGACTGACTAATGGACTGGTTGGTAGTGGCCCTGCCTTCCAAGCCAGAGGTCGTGGGTTCGATTCCCACCCGGGGCAAATATTTGTGTGATGAACATAGATGTTTGCTCTGTGTCTGGGTGTTAATTATCTATATATAAGTATTTGTTTAAATTTATACATGTATGTTTATCAGCCATCTGGTTTCCATAACACAAGCGAAAGCTTTGTATCAGATCGTGCCGTGTGTGAAAATTGTCCTGAAATATTTATTTATTTATTTAATTTGAAAAACATATTAATGTACTTATTATTTTTTACAATCTCAGTACTTATTATTTTCTACAGAATCTTCGGAAACCGGAATTTTGCCTACTGACCCTCTAGGATCCGAAAGTTTTATGTCAAAAGAAAATATAGAGGGTACTGCAACCGTTGACACTGATACAAATACCAACGATCTTTTAGAAGGTACTGGGCAAAAGGTTGCCGGGTCCGAGGGGAATTCAACGGGATCCCATTTGTATAGAGAGTGGCTGGCTCGTGTGTGGACGGCTGTACATTTTGCGTATTGTTCGAGGTAAGTTTTATATCCCTATTGTTATTTATTTTATTGTTCTTATCGTGTTTTCTGTCTTTAATTAAATGTGGTTTTTTATTTTTCTATTTAGGGCTGATTTTTCAATCCTTGGTTAAAACTTATTCATCGAATAACGTATTAAACTACCATTTCAAAAATGTATTCTAATTGTTCGTATTTCACAGTTCACAGGTGACATTTAAAAAGGTTCGTGTAATACCATATTGGACGGATAAATTTTAACCAAGGATTGAAAAATCGGCCCTTAGAAATGTTATAATTTAATGGCTGTTTACCGATTTATTTTATTCAAGTTGTTAGAATCATACCGTTTCATTAGATCTATACTGTTAGACATGTCTGAACATGCTTAGCTGTCGAATATTATAAAAAGCTTTCCTTAGACTCGTGGCGCATTCGTAGGAATCGTGCCTAGGGGCTCGGATGATGTTTATACGACGTTCGACCCAACTACCCTCACTTTGCTTATAGTCGTTGACTTGCTGTGAATTGTTTTCAACCTACCTACATCAATTAGGTAGCTGTACATTCTTATTACATTTCAAGCTAATATTTAACCCGGCCTCGCGTGTTATTTCTTATAGTACTAATATTATTTATTTATTTATTTATTTATTTATTTATTTATTTATTTATTTTTTACAAAGAACATGTTACATGCGTTTCAGTAAGATATATAGGTACATAACAATTATTACACATAAACATAAGGCATATAGGTACATAACAATTATTAGGTACAAACAAACATACTTCCCTCCGTGCTAGTCGCTGACGCCACTGTGTTACAGCAGGGAAGTTTATTATTATTTTAATTTATTTATTTACTTATTTTTTGCAAAATGTACACTACGGTTTATATAATATTATAAATGTTCTCGTTAAACAAGTTCTGATGCACATATAAAACTAATGAGTATAAATAATAGTAAGGTAACTTTAAGTAATAGGTTCTAGATGGTACTAGCCACAAACAGTTTTTCTGTCTCGTTGTAGTCGAGGCGAAGCAAAAATTTGTCGAAAGATTTACTGCAAAGGTATCTACTCATGTCTTTTATTTTAATTTTATTGTTAATATAATTATACAAATAGGGAGCAATATAATATGCAAAATTTTTCGCAAAACGAGTTTTACAACCCGGCACACAGTAGATCTCTTCAATGCGGGTTTTTCTTTTTGTAACAACGGTAGAAGATGGAAGAGCTTTGTGCTGCTCCAGGACTATTACTTTTATAAACAATTGCCTCACAGTCAGAACGCGGCATTCGTTGTACAAGAGATTTGTTGGATATCTAAACGGCTTAAATTGCAGTACTTTTAAGATACATCTCTGTGTGCGTTCAAGCTTAAGAAGTGTTGTTTTATTTGCGCCACCCCAAGCCGAGATACCATAATTAAGGAGTGATTGGCATAAAGACTGGTAGACGATTTTGTTCGTGGTTTCATCTTTAAGTCGTCTTATTTTTTTAAAAATTGGGATAAGTTTACGTATTCTACTTTTTAAATCATCTATTTGCGGCTTCCAGCTTAAGTTTTTATCTATTGTTATCCCTAAGTATTTTATAGTATCGACAGGACAAAGAGTATAGCAATCGCAGTTTCCTACATTTAAGCACGTATGCGCCTTTATGGTAAAATTATGGGGAGGTCTGGTATTATTTTTAAGAGAAAAATTTATATATTTAGTTTTTGTAAAATTTAGAGTTAAAAGATTATGATTTAGCCAATTTATTACTAATCGCATGCCTGATTCAGCTGCCAAACGAGCAGATTCCCATGTCTCCCCTTGAAAAACAATAACAGTATCATCAGCAAAACTTATTATCTTCGCGTCAGGTATATGTAGATTACATAGGTCATTTAGGTATATTAAAAAGAGCGTAGGGCCGAGTACCGATCCCTGAGGAACGCCAAAATTTATGGACCGCTTTTGGCTCTGTACATCACCAATTTTAACAAATTGAGTCCTATTTGATAAATAATCTCTAAACAATTCTAGCGGAGTACCACGGATTCCTATTGATTCAAGTTTTGCCAGGAGCAGGGGGACAGAGACAGTATCGAACGCTTTCGCCAGATCCAAAAAAACACCCAAACATTTTATCTTCCTGTCTAGGTTGTTAGCGATAAGAGACACAAGAGTATTGATAGCATCACTGGTCGATTTTTTTGCACGAAAGCCAAATTGGTTAATTGAAAGTATGCAATTCTTTTCCAAGTAATTAACGAGACGCTTATTAATAAGCTTCTCCAGAACCTTTGATATGGTTGGCAAAAGTGAGATGGGGCGATAGTTGGTTATACTGTCTCTGTCTCCCGACTTGTAGATCGGCACAACTTGAGATTGCTTTAAACGATCAGGAAACACACCCGATGATAAGCATATATTGCATAATTGCGTGATCGGTTGGCCAAATATAGCAAGATTTTTCTTTAAGAAAATAGATGATATGCCATCATATCCTGAAGCATAAGTGTTTTTTAAAGCCAAAATTGTACTATTAACCTCCAATATATCTGTTTCCAATAAAACAAATGAATTGAGTGAAATGGCGCCTTGATTATTTTTAGATTTGAGCTGAATTTCTGATAAATTTAGTTGATTTAAAATATTTGAAGCTAGTTCATTACCTATATTAATAAAGAAATCATTTATAAATTCAATAGAATGGACTGGAGTGTCCTTAAGTTTTAATAAATTTAAAGCATTATCAGGGCTTTTTAATGAGTTACTGTTTATATGGCAAATGCGTTTAATAGTTTTCCATGACTTTTTAATATCTTTTCTGTTATTATTAAGCTCAATTTTATCATAATTGTTTTTAGAAGTGTGTAAAATATTACTACAATGATTCCTATAGCGTTTATATATGAGTTCAAGTTCCTTGTTATTTGGATCGTTTTTGTTTCGGCGGTGTAAAATATCTCTGAAACGTATACATCGCAGCAAACCTGGTGTAATCCAGGGTTGTAAAATAGATTTTCTATTAGTTTTTTTAAATAATCGGGAACAATCGCTTATAATATTACCAACGGTATCAAGCAAGGAATTAATTAGACTATTTGGATCATTTGTAGATAGTAGATTGTGCCAATCTACCAATGAAAGTAGTTTGGAAGCTTTTGAGTAATTTATATTGGTTGTAAAACATGTTGTCTTAGCTATACTAGTTTTTGGTTTTTCTGAAAAAGTAAGAAATATAGCAGAATGATCCGTTATTGCAGATTCACATACAAAAGTAGCCACTTTTATATTAGATTTTACGAAACAGTGGTCAAGACAGCTTTTACCACGTGTAGGTAAAGAGTGACTTGGTAAGAATCCATGACATGCAAGAAAATCTAAATATTCGTCAGATCTTTGATCAGTGTTCTCATTACCGATGTCAATATTTAAGTCGCCAATTATGAAGATATTAGGAACAAGCCTTAAGTTACACAATATTAAGTCAAAAGAATGCAGGAATTTGTCTATTGTCGCAAAAGAGGGAGACCGATAAATACAAACAAAAGCATATTGTTTAGCAATAGTTATAATTAGACCATCAGCATCATCCAAATCTGATTCAACAACTTCGATATCAGTAATATTATTACGTACGTACGCAGTAACCCCGCTGTTTTGGTTTATATGTCTTGTAGTGTTGTAACTATGATAGTTCTCTAGGGGTGGAACAAAGTCATAATTCTTAAGCCAGCATTCAGTAAGTATTATTATATCGCACTCGAACGCACAACGTGACAGAAAAACCTTAAATTCCAATAAGTTTTTATTAATACTACGAATATTTTGAGTAACAATTTTAAAAGAGGAATTAAAAGAAAAGCTGTTATGATTAAGAAGTTCCGGATTAGCAATTAAACAAGAATTACCCACTCCAATCTCACTGTCAACTTGGTTCCCAAGCGTTTCCACATCATTTTTATCCATTTTCCAATTTAGGTATGTATGGTAAGTATTTTTGACAGTAGTTCCTGGGGATGGGTGAGTAATATTTAGTTTTTTTGAGTCTTCTTGATAATTTTGGGTACTCCATTGAAGTATTTTATACATAGTTCTTGTTCACCTTCTTCAATGCGACGATTCATCTCTTCTCTTACTGATAATAAATGGGACTTTTGCGCAGGCGTTTGGTCATAATACATAAAAACATTTTTAGGAAGTTTAGTTCTATTTCGCAGCAGAACTCGGGGAGTATCATTCGAATTAAATATCACTTTTTTCGGTCTACTTTTATTAGGAATGAATTTTCCCAACCGTATGCACTTTAATGGCTTCGGGCAATTTTCGTACATTGTTGAGATAATTTGGAAAACTTTTTCATAGTCATATGTGGTTCTAGAATTAAAATTAGTATCAATTTTTTCGGAAATACCGACTAAAATTACATTTTTTTCACGCTCATTACGCTCCTTCAATTCCGAAATTAAGGTTTCATCAATAACGCTTGTTGTTTTCATTTTGTCGTGATCCGGTAATAATTTTAGTTTTTGAAAGTTGTTTTCTAGGGTTGAAATTCTGTTTTCTGACGAGATTAGAGTAGAACGAATTTTTTGAGAATCACATTTCAAGTCATTTATTTCTTGGGTAAGCGAATGCGTTACCGAGTATATGGCAGTTATATCTTCTCTAATGCATGATATCTGTTGACTTAATTTAGTTAAATTTTCATTTTGATCTTTGGCAAATTCTTGGAAAAAATTCATGATTTCAATACGAAAATCCGCTAAGTCTTTTTTAAAATCTTGTTCATACGTGCGCTCCTTTCTTTTTCTTATGTTAATATTTGAATTCTGTGTTTCCTCCATGCCGTATCCACGCAGATTCGGTGTTGATCCGCCTCCGCTACCGCTGCCGCTTATAAATGTAATACTCGGCGGCGTGTGTTGCAAACTCATAGCGAAAACCGGTTTGTTATCGTAAATACTGCACGGGCGTATTACTAAACGCTTCACTTTTAGTAGGAATGTACTTTTGTATAACGTCAATGGCAGCTTCAAAGTAGACTACGTAAATGTTCATATAACTTTAAATTAATTAAAATAGCTTAACACACGTTATTTCAAAGTAGTCCGTAGTTAATAGTAACGACGAGTTTATAGCGAGTCAGACCGTGTACAGGCGCCGATAACACGAGTGCATCGCGCTGCGGCCGTGCGTTCATTATAAAGCTGAAGAGTTTATAGATATTAGCATTAGCATATTCAGAACATACATACATACATATAGATGATAGTAGGAGCCCGTGCGTGAATCATGCGTGAGTCCGACTCGCACTTGGCCGTTTTTTTTTTATTTTAGACTAATTTTGAGTCTAGTTCTTTATTGTACACTAGCTTTCCGCCTGCGGCCTCGCCCGCGTTTTCAAAGAAAAAACCGCATAGTTCCCGTTCCCGTGGGATTTCCGGGATAAAACCTAGCCTATGTTGCTCAGTGAAGATGCAGCTTTCTAATGGTGAAATAATTTTTTAAATCGGTCCAGTAGTTTATGCGTGAAAACCATACATACATAATTACTAACCTTTCCTCTTTATAATATTAGTAATAGATAGTATTTATATATTTATTGATATTTCCAGCGGTGACTTAGTATCACTCCCGCTACTCCAACGCCGCTGGCACGAAGCCCGAACTCTCGCGCGCAGTTCGCTCACGACACCGAGCGATCTAAACTCGCTCAATTCGCTCAGCTCGCTCAGCCGGTTCGTTCAACTCGTCGCTCAGATGTAAGTGCTTATATAAATAAATAAATACATATTTCAGGATAATTTTCACACACGGCACAATCTGATCCCATACTAAGCTTTCGCTTGTGTTATGGAAACCAGATGGCTCATAAACATACATATATAATTTTAAATAAATAGTTATATAGATAATGAACACCCTGACACAGAGCAAACATCTATGTTAATCACACAAATATTTGCCCCGGGTGGGAATCGAAACCACGACCTCCGGCTTGGAAGGCAGGGCCACTACCAACCAAGCCAACCGGTCAGTCGATATATTATATACACACATCAACAACGTCTAGGAATATTTGGTATTGCATCAAATATCTCAAAATCTATGGAGAATTTTGTAATATTGTAAATGGAATAATTATAGCTCATTTAAAGGCCTTTAATAAAAAATAAAAACATTTCATGATTTTTTAAATTTTTCCTTAATATTGTTAATTTTTCTTACCAAGGTGGAAACTTGTATTATAAGGAACTTCATTTCTTGTCAGAAAACTGTACATTTTGACTAAAATTGGGCATTTTTTTCCCACAAATTTAATTATAATTTAATCAGTGTTGTCAGCATTTATATTATTTTGCCGACAATCTCGGTAATTTTTACTTAAAATTGAATACGAATGTCTTATTGTAAAAGATAATTATTTTTTCTTTCTATTCTTTCTTTCTTACTTATTGCGGACTGAGGTCCTTTGGAAGTGTTGAATGTATTTATTTGTGTTTATTAACAGGTTTCCGAACGCAGTATTAACTAAAAGTCCCGACTGGCTCGAGCTAGTGCAGCAGGATCTTGTTATACTCACGCCTTTGGTAAGTGTTTTACAGAACATATAATTTACAAACAAATATTATATCTATATATCTATGTATATCTTTACTAATATTATAAAGAGGAAAGGTTTGTATGTATGTATGTATGGTTTTCACGCATAAACTACTGAACCGATTACAATGAAATTTAGCACACATATATAGGGTAACTTGGATTCACATATAGGATAGGTTTTATCCCGGAAATCCCACGGAAACAGGAACGGTGCGGGTTTCCTTTAAAAACGCGAGTGAAGCCGCGGGCAGAAAGCTAGTACTTTATAAGCTTTCGCTTTGTGTGAAACCTAATAAATTATGAACTAAAACCATCCTCGTGATTGACTCTATTAAATTAGCGTGTGTGCCGAGCACACGTGTCCGAAGTGAAACTTCTTTGGCAAAATTGAAAGGTGACATAATCGTTACTCCATGATGTGACGGTATTGCCATGACGCGCCCTTGACATTTTACTCTCAACGCGCCTATAGAAGTTTCATTTTCAATATCCATCAAAATAAGTTGCGTAGTTTTAAAGATTTAAGCATACATAGGGACAGAGAAAGCGACTGTTTTATACTATGTAGTGAAAACTTTTATTAGCTTCGCCTGTATGTTTGTATGTAACTCCTTTAGACTCGATTTTGACTTTAACGGTCAGATTTAATTCAAACTTTGTACACTTATCAAGGATCGGCGACAATACAATAATTTTATGAGTTTATCTTATAATAGCGTATTTTTTTAAACTGTATGTTTGTCTCTTTTTTCAGAGTACTCCAGACTTAGGTCTTCTTGAAGATCTCGAAAATTGTCGTAAGTAGCTTGAATTTAATGTTTATATATTTATTTTAATCAATTTAATTAAAGACATTTTTGTTATGTTAATAGTAAAATAATAAAGAAGAAGAACTAATATATTAAAGAAGGAGGAATTCTTTTTATTCAAAGATAGTATATTTCTATCCCATTTCTGACACTATTATATACAGGGTGTCCCACTATTGGTATACTAAGCGCGAAGGGACTTATAGTATTGCATACGCCGATCACGTAAAAAATACTTAAACAACAAAATTACATCAAAAAATTTTTGATCATTAATAACCGACTTCAAAAAAAAGGAGGAGGTTATCAATTCGGCCGGCATATTTTTTTTTTATGTATGTACACCGATTACTCCGAGGTTTCTGAACCGATTTACGTGATTCTTTTTTTGTTCGATGCGGGATGGTGTCGAATTGGTCCCATAAAAATTTTATTCGGATAGGCCCAGTAGTTTTTATTTTATGAGCATTTTTGTCTGTAGGTATTTGTAAATTTTGCAAATGCAAGTTTGAAGTCGGTTGTTTTTAACGCAGTTATCACTTGTTTTTTCTGAAAAGCCATGTTTTCGTCTCTAGCTTCGCGCAGCCGGCATATACCGATTCGCTAATGTGAGCATTTTGTCTATGAAAACATAATCTTAAACGATAGCTCACGTGCTGGTGGTAAAGCTGGGCGGGTTGCTTGTTTTGGGTATACACATAGAGTTTTAAGAATTCATCTATTTGAAAAAAACTGCTCCTGGGATTTTATAAGTATTTTTTTACATACTCATCGTATGCAAAAACCTCCTTTGAGCTTAGTATACCAACAGTGGGACACCCTGTATAGTTAAATACAGTTGCATAAAAAATAAACCTATATTATTTCCCCTAGATGACATAGTCCCCTTGGAAGAAATTTTCAATACTTTAGAAATCAATGATGATTCCATGCAATATGTTCAAACCGAAGAAGATGATTTCTTATTAGAAAATGAAAATGAACCGGAAACATTAGAAAAAATCCAATCAATTGATCCGAGTAACGCTAAAGTTAGTATTATATTCGAAAGCGATTCCGATGAAGATAAACATGAATCGAAATCTCTAGAAACAGTAGTAAGGGAAAATGATAATACAAATGAATATCAGCCCGTAGCTAAAAAACCAAGAATCGACTTCGAAAAAGACTCCCGAATAGATTTAAAGATTTTAGACGAAAGAGAAATTGTTAAAAGTAATGTTGTCATTGATAATATTATTTCGGAAGGCAGTTCAGTATTAAAAAAAGCTCCCGTAAAAGGTAGTTTATGTAAAACTAATTTAAATGATTCAGATTCGGATGATAATCTCATGATTGACGAAACTATTAATGCTGATTCTTCACAAAGTGAGGAAAAGAAAGATAAACTATACGTTGTACCTTTGGATAGTATTCTAAAAAACGTGTGTTCTAAGAAAAATTACGATAAATCGCACAGATTTAAAATTAAAGAAGAGCCGAGTGACGCTAAGCTTAATGTTGTTAAAGATTTCTTAAAAATAATAGATAGTAAGGGTAAAGGAGGTACTGATGTATTACTGGACAATTTAAATAAAATGTTGAATATGAAATATAAGAATTTACTAGGAGAGACTAGTAGAGAAGATAGTGTAAGTAATAGTGAAGAAAATGTATGTCAAGATGATGATAATTCTAATTCAAGTATGGATATTGATGGAAGTGATTGTTGTGATGATGAAAGTGATGCTGCTGGTAAATTAGGTAAGTGTTATTTTAGTAATTTATTTAGTTTATGATAATTTCATGTATAACATTAAGTTTTCTTAATAATTCTAATTAATCTATCTGTAATTATATTACAATATAACAATTAGTTAAAATAACATTTTTTCATTTAGAAAAGAAAAAGCGCTTTTAAAAATTCATTAAAGATTTTAGTTGTTATTTATTCATTATATAATTAGTCATCTCGTTAAGAAGCTCGCTGCAAAGTGTGCGAAACGTAGGGTTAATAATACAACGAATAAATCGCGTTTAAAATCCGTTAAATTCTTTAATTTCTGAATGTAAATACTCGCTTAAAAACAAACACAAGAAAATATATTTATTTCAGATCCCGCATTGACAATGGACACAAAAGTTTTATTATGTCGTTGTGATGAAATACCGACCTGGCAGAGACATTCGAAAAACGGCTCGATCAAACTCAAACAATATACTGTTAGTAATCTTATGAAATACAACAAACCTGTAAGAAAAAATAAACAAGCAAATTCCGGAATTAATAATGAACGTGACATTTCAGCAAGGAAAGACAATAAAATGGCAGCCATAGTGAAAAATTTGGAGAAAGAACAAAATATATTTCTGGACATGTTCACAAGACCAATGAATGATTTAGAAATTAAAGAGAGGCAAAAGATAATACAGTTGAAACTATCGCAAACGAATCCAAGCCCAGATGCGACAAAGTCGAATAGAATGCTATCAGAATTGTTGAGCAAACCGCTATTCTTACCCAAAACTAAGAATTTATCTAAACACCGTGCAAGGAATATACCAATAGATGGTCAGATTATAAAAATTGAAGATGACGAGAGTACAATAGACCTCACACGAAATATAAATGAAGATACAGTGCCAGTAATGTCAAGTATTGACAAACAGACGATGGAACTTGCAAAAATCTGTGATCTAAGTAGATTTACTGAACTATCAAACGCACACACGATAGTGAAAGATATTCAAAAGGAATTGCATTTACTCTCACTAATATCGAATAAATTAAAAAACATGTCACAAATTACGAATGAGAAAAACAAAGAACAAAACACGTCTAATCCAACAATCGATATCACAAAAATTCAATCTCAAATAAATATATTGTCAGCAATGTCCAGAAAACTAAATATGACACAAGAAAATATATCGAAAATTAAAGAGGAGATTAATATATTTACACAATTATCAAATGCAGATAATGGTGAAGAAAATTCAAGTAAAGAACAAGATACAGAAATAACTGAAAATATGGATGTGGTAGAAACAACATCACAAAACGACCAGACAAATATAACAGATACATTCGAAGATAATGTAGATTCTATAAATGCACAAAATAGTCCAGAAAATTATATTGCACTTCCAAATACTTTAGAAGTTAAAAAAGAACCTGATTTCATAGACACAGCATCAACTTCAAAAGATATACCAAATGAATCAAGCTCTGTACAAGAAAAACCGAATGCTCCCAAATCACATAGCTCGGTTCAAGAAAAACCGAATGCTCCCAAAGAAAACAAAGCAAATGACAAAGCAGTTGTTATTTCAAACATACTCAAAGAAATATTACAGACAGTTGATGAACAATGCAAGAAATCAGATAAAGTATTATCTGCCAAACTTGTTACTGCTAAACAAAATTTACTCGCAAAATCTTCAAAAACGACATCTACAATGAAAAATATTGACAAAGAAAGTACACCAAATATATATGAACCATCAAAAGGGGATTCCTTACGAAATTTATTACTAAAACCGTCGAAAATACCGAAAAGTAAAGAGAGTAATAAATCGACTGCACTTGCAAATGTACTTAAAGAAATTTCCGATACAGTAGATAAACAGTCTCCAAATAAAAATGAAGCGCCAATATCAACCTTTTATTTAATACCAAGAGATACGAGTAATAATAATGAAAAAGCCGATTCACAAAGTAATGTAGTTACAGTACATCACTTACCTTTTGAATTAAAAGACAAGGAACAAACAGAATATAACAATGATATAGATAAAACTAAATACGATAAATCGGTTGCAATTTCAAATATACTCAAAGAAATCACAGATACAATTGATAAACAGAGTAAACCAAAAGATGCAAGTGAGGGTTCGATGCAAGAGTGTCTTCTAACGAAAATATTTAATAAATCGACAGACGATTTACTCGAAAACGTATATAAACATGGTGTCACGAAAACACTAATCAAAAAAGAGCCTAATGTTAAAATTGAACCAAATGAACTAGAAACAAAAATTAAAACAGAAGATAATTTGTGTGAAACGACGAATATATTTGACTCGGCTTTTGAAGTTTCCGACGAATTTTCTGATACCAAAGATCTTCAAATAGACGAAGATATGAATGATAATGAAGATTTACCGCCAAAGTTAATAAAAATGCTGAAAAAACATGGCCTCAATGAAATGCCAGTTAGTTTTTGGAAAAATGAAAATAATATTTATTTGGCTAAATGGTGTAAGCCGTTTAGTGTAAAAGTGCGAAAAATGGCTCGAAGGCAAGTGAAAAAAGTGGAATTGCCGAATATAGAAGAAGTAAGGAAGATAAATAAGACTATGTTGATAGCCCAGGTTGCACCTACTGTCACACACGTGAGTATATTTTTATTCATTTAACTTTACAAAACAAATAATATGATATTTTTTTATATACAAGAGATAAAAAACCTTACATCAGCAGTTTCCACAAAAAATTTAAGTTAAATAAAAAAAAATGCGTGTGTGCCGAGCACACGTGTCAGAATTGAAACTTCTTTGGCAAGATTCAACGATACCAAAATCGTCGCCGTACTCCATGACGTGACAGTATTGCAATGACGCCACCTTGGAATTTTACTCTCAACGCGTCTAAAGAAGTTTCACTTCCATAAATCGGAAAATAACATGCTCTTATTTTTTTTAATTTGTCTCTTATTATAGTCTTTTATATTCGAAAATATTAATAATTGCCAATTTTCATAATTTTCAGACGTCGATCAAACCTCAGCCCTCTTTAGCGGGTAAGTTATAAATTTAAATATATTCTTTTTAAAGTTTTATAAGAAAACTAGCATTCCGCCCGCGGCTTCGCCCGCTTTGTCTAAAACATAATAAATTATATACTAAAACCTTCCCCTTGAATCACTCTATCTATTAAAAAAACCGCATCAAAATCCGTTGCGTAGTTTTAAAGATTTAAGCATACAAAGGGACATAGGGACAGAGAAAGCGACTTTGTTTTATACTATGTAGTGAATAGTGATTTACCCTCTTTTAAATTGTTCTAGTTCTCATAAAGATAATTTTGAGATATTTTGTGGGTTTTTTTACCTCAGAACTTGTGACGGGGTGAACCGATTTTGATGATATCTTATTAATTTAAAAGTAGCCTTCCAGTTGGTCTCAATTAAATTTTTATTCATTTCTATATACGTAAGACTAGCTGTGTCCGGCGGTTTTACCCGCATTGCTCGGCTCCTATTGGTCTTAGCGTGATGTGCCTTTTCAAATCGGACCAGTAGTTCCTGAGATTAGCGCATTCATACAAACTAACAGCTTTATAACATTGGTATAGATATGATTTGAGTAGGTATTTCTTAATATTTTTTTGTTACAGATAATAATTTTGACGTAAGAAATACAGTGCCTATCGGTCAACCAATTGTAAAGTCAAAACAAACTGATGTAAGTATTTATGAAAATTCATCAAAAACGATATAGCCATTCTTGAGTCATTAAGTATGTATAATGTATCGTCAATAAAACTAAATTATTACCTACGTTTTATTGACGATTCAAAAGTGCTTTTAGGAGGTCAAATTCAATTCTTTTGATTTTGATTTGATTTAAATTGAATAAATAAATGTTTTTACTTCTACCTGTAACTGTATTAAAAAGTGACATTTTATAAAATACTTGCTATTTTATACTTAAAAAAGAGCATAATTATTGTGTCAAGCTCACGTGTCAGAAGTGAAACTTCCTCGGCAAGATTCAAAGATACAAGAACCGTCGCGTTACTCCATGACGTGACGGTATTGCCATGACGCGACTTTGAAATTTTACTCTCAACGCGCCTGAAGAAGTTTCACTTTAAAATTATTTTTCAATTAAAATGCAACATTGTTACCAAACAATAGACTATTAATTATTGAAGTGAAACTTCTTTATCGGGGTTGGAAAAAATTTTAGTGTAACATTTTTCGTTACGCGTGACATTTTTCCGATACGCGCCATCTTTTTCTTATCCCTACCACGCGTGATTCGATGTATTTCTGTAAAGTTGCATATAGTAAATTATTTTTTGAAAAATAAGGTCATAAAGAAGTTTCACTTCTTGCGTGTGTACACTGGTACACGCACACATTTTTTATTGGGGAAAGCCGGGAAAAGCGGCTTGTATAATAATATATTTGTTTTTTGTTACAGTTAATGTCGTATAAGAGTTACTTTAAAGACCTATACAGCGACGTGCTACCATTATTGGCATTTTCTGCCAAGGTAAGATTTAATTTATTTTTAAATATATCATACTAGCTGCGCTCCGCGGTTTTACCCGCGTTGTTCCGCTCGTGTTGGTCTTAGCATGATAATATATAGCCTATATCCTTCCTCGATAAATGGGGTATCTAACACCGAAAGAATGTTTGTTATACTAAATTGCTGAAAAATCTTTTTTAATTTTATTTCATATTTATATACTACTAGATTTCCGCCCGCGGCTTCGCCCGCATTTTCACAGAAAAACCCGCATAGTTCCCGTTCCTGTGGGATTTCCTCGATAAAAAGTAGCCTATGTCTTATTCTGGTATTACAATTTAATTGTAATCGATTCAGTAATATTTGCGTGAAATAGTAACAAACATCCATCCAATCTCACAAACTTTGTTATTCTGATAAGAACCTATATAATTATAATAACTACATAAGTGTAAAGTTTAATCCAAATCTGTCCAGTAATTTTTCGAGTTAGAGTTACGAACATACCTCCGTCCTCTAAAACTATTGAATTTATTTTGACTGACCGGTTGGCTTAGTTGGTAGTGAGAGGTCGTGGGTTCGATTCCCACCCGGGGCAAATATTTGTGTGATGACCATCGATGCTTGCTCTGTGTCTGGGTGTTAATTATCTATATAAGTATTTAATATTATATATGTATGTTTATCATTCATTTGGTTTCCATAACACAAGCGAAAGCTTAGTATGGGATCAGATCGTGCCGTGTGTGAAAAATGTCCTGATATTTATTGAAGTGAAACTTCTTTAGACCCGTTGAGAGTAAAATTTCAAAATTTCATGGCAATACCGTCACTTCATTTAGTAAGGCGATGATTTTAGTATATTTGAATCTTGCCAAAGAAGTTTCACTTCTGACACGTTTGCACACGACACACGCTTTTTTATTGTTTATAATACTAAGTACACATAGTGTCATTAATTGTTCACAGAAAATATTAAAAAGTCAAAAATTGATAAATCGACGGAATCAGGATATGAAAAAACAGGACCAAACAGATAAAACGGATACACCAATAGCCGACGATTTACAAGAGAGTTCACAGACGTCTTTAAATAATCAAAAATTGATAAGACGACGACGGCGTAAGAAAAAGAACCAAACAGATATATATGATAAAGTAGATACTCCAATGGCGGACGATTTACAAGAATGGGAACGACAGAAGAACAAAGTTCGTCAATATTTCGAACTGCCCAATTATAAGAAAAATATAGAAGTTATTAATGTTGAAAAAGATGAAAAAACAAATGAATCAGAACAAACAGTTATTGTATTAGATTCGGATGATGAAATACCAAGCGCAAGCGATACATTTGGTGATAGACAAAAAGACGTACGTGTTAATGTAAATGTAAAATATAAAAATATAGATGATGATAATAGATACATTACTAAAAATAAAAGGAAAAAGATTACGCATGAAACTAGAATACTCGATATAGATGATGTGAATAAGGAAATACAAAGTGAAATAGAGAATGTACTTACAGTGAAAAGAAGCAAGGAACAGACAGATCCGATGCTTGCAATGGATGTCACCAGTAGTGAGTATTTAGATAAACCATTGAAAAAAATGTTTGCGTGTACACGTAAGAAGTAAAACTTCTTTATGAACTTTTTTTTTCAAAAAATAATTTACTATATGCAACCACATCTACATGTACGAAACTTTACAGAAAAACGTCGAATCACGCGTGGTAGGGATAAGAAAAAGATGGCGCGTAACGGAAATCACGCGTAACGAAAAAATGTTACACTAAATTTTTTTTCAACCTCGATAAAGAAGTTTCACTTCAAAAAATGTTTTTGAAGTAAATGATAGTCTATTTATAGTAATTTTTTGGTGGATTAATGCAATATTTGTATAAGTTTCAATGATCAGGTTTTCTCAATACTAGTTGTAACAAATTATAAAAATATAGTGTGTTTGAATATAAGAGTTTTTGGCATATATATAACTTCGACGATATAAGTAGTGCGGGCTCAAGTCCCGGCTTACAGTCACAAAAGTTTCAAATTGCATTCAATGCTATAAAAATAACAAAAAATATATCGAATAGGATCTTTAGTACGACACACGAATACATTTGATTCGTCAAATTGCTTTTTATCAATTGCAAAAGCGATGTTAAAACATCGAAAAATAATGTTATCTCTAGAGATGACATATGTTTGTTTCCTTACGTATCCTTATTAATGTGATTCTTTATACTAATCTTTCCTTTTTAGAATCGTCTCGATACATTTCAACACCGCGAGCATTCATACCGGTTCGCATGTACCTATCCAGTACGCCCCACAAGATGGCGCCTTTATTTAAAGTTGACGCTTCTAAACAATTATGGATTTTAGACGCACAATATTTAATTTTAACTACCAAAGAATTACCATTTCAATCGCCCAGTTACTGGACGAGCGTAAGCGGGCCTAATTTCAAAAGATTCACGCAACTTTTATTTGAAGATATCGATGAAAAGATAGATAAAGATAAAGATAGTGATGTTGGAAAAGATGCAGTAGTAGATCTAACAAGTGATGGTGAAGAAATGGACGCAATAAGCGGTAATATTAAATGGGGAAAAATGAAAACTAGAAAGATATATTATAATCGAATGTTGCGTGATTACGGGCTGAACGGTGTTGTGGTAAGTGTAAAAAATAAGATAAAAACAAAATAAGTGCATAATAATATATGCAACTTTACAGAAATAAGTCACGAATCACGCATGGTAGGGATAAGAAAAAGATATCGCGTAACGGAAAAATGTCACGCGTAACGAAAAAATGTTACACTAAATTTTTTTCCACCCAGATAAAGAAGTTTCACTTCAAAAAATACGTTTGGCTCTTTAGGACTGCCGCGGTAAAGCTATTGCATAGTATCGCATCGCTGTGCCGGTTAGAGTGGGGGGTATTCGGTTTTTTCGTTACGGAATTTTTACATTTGGTCGCCGCGCTCAGAATTTGGGCCTTGGCCCGCGATAGAAGCTATGCAATAGCTTAAAAACTGAAGTATGCGTTAGTGAGAGAATTTTGTGAAATTTTGACTTGTTTTTGACCAACAATAACGGACAGATTTTAGTCATACTTTGTTATCAAGGGTCGGTGATAATAAATACAATAATTTCATGAGTGTAACCGTGTTTTACAATAGTTTAATTTCACGATCTTACTTTCAATGTAATGACGTAATTAAAAAAAATATAGTATATTTATTCATTTCTCTCCCACGAGCAACAATAAATATGGATACAAATATAAGTTTGAAAAATATATTTTTTGTTTCACAGGTATATAGCGTGATCCAAGAAATGAGCGTATTCCAGAAGGTGATGATCACGAGAAATCGTCTCTTAATTTACTCGCTTAAGACAGGCGCGTTTGCACAACTAAGACAACTCGTCGATAAAAATCATATCTCCCAAAAAGCACCGGAATCTAGTTCTAAAGATCCCGTTGAATATGTTGATATAACAGATTCAGAGCCTCAAATATCTGAAATTAATCAAACGCCTAGTCAATCAAAAAATATTTCTATATCAGTACCAAGTGTTGTACCGTTCCACGAACTTCCTGAATCACAAAATAGCATGAGACCATTTAATTCTACACCTACTACATTACCTACTAATCCAGTATTCAACCAGCCTATATTACCAAGCGATAAAACATCTAAAAAACTTTATATTTCAGTATCAAACGCGTCTTCATCTAATCCTACTTATACATTATGCGAATCGGATATACTTTTATCACAAGATGACACTACATCTGATTTTCCTTCTTTCACATTCTCTATTACACCTGACGTTACACTATCAAAAAATATACCTAAACCTAACACTGTATCTAATAATAATCCTTCAGTTATTGTATCACCATCATCATCAATAAATCATAATAATCCGGCTTCTATAATCAAAACTAATAATTCTGTAATTGTAAAACCATCAACTTCAAAAAATGTTTCATCTAACATTACACCGCAAAATATACATATTTCTTCACCTAACGTTACACCTGAAAATATACCTATTTCTGCACCTAACGTTGCACCTGAAAATATACCTATTTCTGCACCTAACGTTACACCTGAAAATATATCTATATCTGCACCTAACGTTACACCTGAAAATATATCTATATCTGCACCTAACGTTACACCTGAAAATATATCTATATCTGCACCTAACGTTACACCTGAAAATATATCTATATCTGCACCTAACGTTACACCTGAAAATATATCTATATCTGCACCTAACGTTACACCTGAAAATATATCTATATCTGCACCTAACGTTACACCTGAAAATATATCTATATCTGCACCTAACGTTACACCTGAAAATATACCTATTTCTGCACCTAACACAGTACCTAATAATACAATTTCGGTTATAGTAAAAGCATCAACATCACGTGTACCTATTCCAATACCAACCAAAGTAGAAAATCCAGAAAATCAAATAATTCCAACATCCGATACAAATGTACGACCAAATTTACCAACATGGATGATACAATCGCAAGCTACAGGAAAAGCTCTTAGCTTGCTTTTAACACCTATAATAGTTTCTAATAAAGATAAAATTCAAAATACACAAAGTGAGGAAATAAACTCAGATGAAACAGATTCTATAGAGAATAAATTTCAAATCAAAGCTGAACCAGAAATGGTAGGTTCAAATGAAACGACAAGTAATGAAACTTTGTATATGCCACCTTTGTTAATAGGACCGCAAATAACGGATAATAAATCTAATAAAAATAGTGTTAATAATAATATAAAGGCAGAAACTGAAAATGATCAAAATGAGCCACCAGAAGAAAATTCGGAACATAAATTTCATGAATTAGAAATAAATAATGACAATTCAACAGTTGAAAATGAAAATTCACTCGAAAATATATCAGAGTCTGATCCTCTGGATATATCAGAGTCTGAAGGTAAAGACATTAAAAGTGAAGAGAGTACGCAAACTTCTGAAGAATTAAATCTGCCAGTATGAAAGTTGATTTAAAAAATAAAACTTAAAAAACTAAGCCAATCTAATTTTTGTTAGAGACGCAAAAGAAAAGGAATGTCAAATTATGTGAACGTAGTATTAATTTTTGTAAATAATGATTTTTTATTTATATAAATACAATTTGCGAATAATAATTAGGTTAGAATTTAATAGATGTAAGCCAATGTATTATGATAAGTGCACGACTGTTATGTATGTCTTAATAATCTTACTCTTCAATAGAATTGTTGAAAAATGTCGTATTAACATGATAAATTACAATAATTTTGTAAATTATGGTTCATTTATGTTCTAAAGGTATATTAATAATTAATATTGAATGTGGTGTGTAATAAATTTTTTTGAATTTAAACAAAATTGTTTTATTAACCGCAGATATTTTAATACCTACTTTTATACAAAAATGATGAAATTTTTGTACCATTTTAATAAAACGTAAAAATACATATTTTTTACATCAAATAATTTTGTACAAATTAACAAGAACTGTTGTTCAATGTATTTTATTCATTCCAGAAGTAATGTTTCAAAGCTATTTTCGTAAGATACCTACTATAAAAATGGATATCAAAATACTGAATACAAATAAAGTTGGTAACATTAATTTTAAAACACCTGGGTTCGATTCCCAAACTGAAAATCAGTTTCAGATGAATGCCGTTTTTGTTTCTTGTAATATTGCAATGACATGGTTCCTACGAAAACAACTACGAACGTCTTATGTATAGGTCCAGGAAATCCAAATTTCCCAGGCGTTTAGGTTACGCTAAAATTGAGCCGAGAAACAAACCATAGAAATTTCAACACTCCGTGCTCCGTCAGAGCCACGACCGGGCATGAATCACTACATACAAAAAGTATACGATAATGTTTGGTCGAGACCCGATCACGACAAAGTGTAGCGAAAATTATTATCTCATAATGAGGCACGAAAATTAGATATACGATAATAATTAATAAGCTCTATTTTGTAATAAATATTGTTATAGTACCTATTTCATAGTTGCTGTCCTAGTTTATGTCCACGTAACAATTTCACATAAAACGAAGTAAGTAGGTACTTGACTTTCGTATGAAAGTACACTGTACAATGTACATACCTAATATATATAAGAAAAAAATCGAATTCAGAGTTGAGTGCGTTCGCGTTGTAGTGAAAAATTTATGGTGCGTTGGCTCGCGGGACTGCCGCGGCCATCGCGGTCGTCATTATAGGCACCCCAAAACAAAACAGATGAACAAAAAGAAATATTTATATGTTAGGGATTTTAGCTACGATTATGTATGTATGAGTATGTAACTACGAGATCAGACGAATGTAAATTGATAATGTAAACCTACATCATCTGCTATGCAGTTTTTGAAAATGATTTTGAATATTCCGTACTAATGATAGTTTTTGAAGTGAAAACTTCCTTAGCGGCGTTGGGTATAAAATCTTAAACTCGCGTCAGGACACGTGGCGATCGAAAAAGCGTAAGACGGATTTTTTTTAGCCCTTATATTCCATGCGTAAGACGGATACCATTCCAAAATATCAAACATGCTGAACGTTAATAATCAAGTTTTCACTTCTGCCGGCACTCCCGGAGTGAAACCCGTCTTTTTTTAGTTTGAAAATCATTAATCAGTAGTGCGGCACAAGGAACAAAAATAAAATTGGAATGCCATTGTTGTGTGTATTTAATGTAATGGAAAAGTAAATTTGTAACGTAGTCATTTATCTGATATGCAGTGGATTTTTAGTTTACAATTAAGTAAACTTTTTCCAAATGATGTATGGGAATTGGGAATAAAATGAAGAGGTTAAGATCTAGGAGATTAATATTTTATATTTGATCGATTTTAGATCAGAGTGAAATCGAAATGAAAGGAAGATTAAATCTTTCCAATTTGTACTTATACTAGATGAAGCATGTAGGTAATAATGTTTTACAGTTTTATATAAGATTTTTTAAGGATAACTATTTATTACTACCATGAATTATTCTTACATATTGAGCGATGGATTATGGATTCAGTATGTAATATACCTTTAACTTAATAAAAATATATTTCTTATGCGTGTGTTTGTTCCTAAACACCTCCAAAACGGCAGGATCGATTGGAATTAGTTTAAGGAATTTTTGGATGTGGAAAGGGTAAATAAAATGCATGAATACTTGATAAATAATAGGAGTTTATTGAACCTAATTGTACATTTTACGCCGAACACTATACATAATTGAACATATCCTAAAATTACACAAATTATAATTAAAAATAATTCCGAATAAATGTCCAGTCTCATTGAGGTGGGAAATAAATGCACCTTTACAGATTTTATTTATCGATTTGTAGCATTTGCGTGTAAAATAAACGATTTTATACCTCACTAAAGTGAAGTCTCATGTCCCCTAGTGGGGTAAGGGGCAGATGCATTATGCATTACATCTGTTTCACTGATCGACTTTCTTTAGGGACAAGTAGATGATCAGCCTTCTGTGTCCTACAAGACCGAGACATTGTTTTTTCTTCGTCTCCCCCGGGAATCGAACCCAGGACCCCTTGGTTCTACGTTCACGCGTCAACCACTGTACCAAGGAGGCGGTTATACCTCACTTTTACTTATTATAATTTCTTGTGTAAATGCTTTCTCCAAACGCTTCAAATCGATAAACAACAATTAAAAACAACATTGTAAAACAAATCAGTCTAATATTTCACTTATTAATAAATACAATTTCCGAATGTTTCGTTGTTTGTACAATTCGTATAAAATAATACAATCATAATAACTATCTTAGTGAGACCATTGAGAAATAAGTTTGAATTTTGTTTAAAAATCAATCGAAACTAATTATTTATATAAATCAATTCCATACAAGACGATGTTTACACAATATTTATTAAAATGTTTGCATGAGCCAAAAATATCATCACTACATAGTATAAAACAAAGTCGCCTTTTCTGTCCCCATGTCCCTATAAAACGGACGATGGGACAACGGATTTTGATGCGATTGTGTGTAATAGATAGAGTGATTCAAGAGGAAGGTTTTAGTATAGAGGTATAATTTATGAGGTTTTAGACAAAGCGGGCGAAGCCGCGGGCGGTAAGCTAGTATATTATTATATGTATAACACAAAGATAAGATTTTTTAGTCTGGTAAATCATTTTTTCATACAATATTCGTAATTTTAACTGATAATTGAGGTAATTAATATATCCGAGAGATTTGAAATCTTACAACATATTTCATGATATTTGCGCATGCAAACTGTTCCAATTTACAACGTTGTGTAGTAACATCATTTGGATTATAGATAAAATATAACATATTATGTAATATGGCGGACTTTGCTGGAAGAAATATTACAATTAAAACTAATGTTTTTAGCATTTACGTTGCAACGATATATATTTTTTGTGCGTTTTTAAACAAAATCTATACATTTAATAAAATCGTAGGAAAGTCAAAATTGTACTTTAAATTTTTAACATAGAATACTTGGGACGTGATCTACAATCGATACCAAAGCCAAAATAAAGTTTTTAAATTTTTTGTCTGTTTGTGTGTATGTCCGGGCTAATCTCAAAATGTACTGCATGGATTTATTTCAAATTTTGTACAGAGATAGCTTAAGACCTGAGCAAGGACATAGGATAGGTTTTATCCCGGAAATCCCACGGGAACGGGAACTATGCGGGCGGAGAGCTAGTAATAAATATTAGTTTGGATTCGCCGGTCGTTGCATCGTAAATGCCAAAGACAAAAATAGTTTCGCGCGCATTATCAAATGTATGATACACTTACAAACGTAATTATTATAGAAAAATATTAAATGGGAGCGTATTTACACGGGAATATCAGTTAAATATAAAATATTATTAAAGTGAAACTTTTATTACATCGTCTCAAACTTTTTGGTCTGTGTAGCGCATGTCGCGTGACGGTCGGCTGCCGAGTAGTTAAATGTCTATAGTGTGAAAAAAAGTTTCACTTTAACCGTGGTTTCATAACACCACACAACATTTTTTTACTTTTATCTAAGCACAAGTAACTAAGTAGTTAGTGTCTAGAAAAAAAATATCTTTACAAAATGTCTCTATGGAAACAGTTTTAAGGCATGTATTTATTTTAAACCTTGCTTGTGCCTAAATAGAAGTAAAATCAACTATTTGGATACAACTATTGCGATAACGAATCGGTAAAAAAACATTGGTTGGTAAATGTATACTAATATTATAAAGCTGAAGAGTTTGTTTGTTTGAACGCACTAATCTCAGGAACTACTGGTCCGATTTGAAAAATTATTTCGGTGTTAGATAGCCCATTCATCGAGAAAGGCTATATATCAGAATATCATCACGCTACGACCAACAGGAGCGGAGCAATGCGGGTGAAACCGCGGGGCACAGCTAGTCTATTATAAAATGTCTATTTCAAAAAGTCGGTTTTTGTTAATAAAAAATATAAGTTTCTGGTTATCTACAAAAGTGGTATCCAAACGTAGAACTTACAAATATAAAGCCTGGGTCGTCGACCCGTAAAAATATTAAACAACAATGTCAAAAAACCGTGTTCGATATTAATCCTTATTCCTTACGAGTTAAGGTACAAAATATTTACAACAAGTGGATCCGTGCGTTTACATATAAGCTACAATGAGCCACGGATTAAAAATCTGGTTTATTTATAAAAAAGAGCGTGTGTGCCGAGCACACGTGTCAGAAGTGAAACTTTGGCAAGATTAGATACCGAAATCGTCGCCCTTCATGACGTGACGGTATTGCCATGACGCGATCTTGAAATTTTACTATCAACGCGCCTAAAGTTTCACTTCAAAAGGCAAGTAACTGCGAATAATATATAATAGTGTATGTTGTATTGTAATCCAAGTTATTATTTTTGACGTAAAACTTCTTTAGGCGCGTTTCTTTGGTCGCGTCATGGCAATAACGTCACGTCATGGAGTAAGATGTTGGTATCTTTTAATCTTGCCAAAGTTTCACTTCTGACACGTGTGCTCAGCACACGCTCTTTAATATTTTGGCAAGTTTTTAATCTGTGACTCGTGGATTATAGAAAATTCGATGGAGATCGTCAGTCTAATTACAAAATTGATCTCTAACGTAAAGACGTATAAAAATTTGAGCTCGCTCAACACTTAATTTTATATATTTTTAGTATATTCGAGGCCTGCGGTGTCAATTCGTTAGTCAATTTATTTATTAATAAATTTCGACAATTATAAGTCAAAGGCCGATATGTAATATGATACTTGTGTATCGTTTTAAAGGCTTTTTTTGGTTTTCGTCAACCTTAGAAATACATAGTTTTGGCATTAGTCCGATTTCCTTGAATTTCATGCGATTATTTCATGTATAATGTTACAAACAAACAAAACAAAATATTTTTGAGTAAATATTTCCTATAAAAAATAATAAATATGGCAAGTAAAATACATTGTAAAACTAAATAATACGAACCTTCAAAAAATTATGTAAAAAATGTCTTAAAACTGCAATATGATCTAGTAGTATTAAAAAATCGAAATAATTACTGAAAATTCAATTTTTTATATAGATAATTTATTTTTATCATACCGTAAAAAGGAACGCACCACTCGACTAGCATAAATATAATACATTATTTTACAAAATATCAACTATACATAAAACTTAGATCAATCAATAAACTAATATGGCAGTATTTGTAATTAAAATCTAAAATATTCAAATAATTTAAAAATCAGTACAATTTGTCATATTATTTCAAAATTCACTCATAATAAATAATAGTTATAAAAATTATTATACGTTGAAGTATTAACAATATTTTGAATTTGTCGACAATTGTTTTAATTTTACAATAGATGTCGCTTAAGTAACATTAAGTAGGCTCATGAAGCCGAAGATGTCAATTCTGGCTAATTAGCCACATTTCGAAGCCTCCACATACAGTATAATTAGCAAAAAGGTCCGCTAACAGTGGAACTGCAGCTTTAGCAGTCTTTCAACTATCATAACCGGAAAAGAGTTATTTTTTTTTATTCTGGCTAAATAGCCAACTTTTTACACATAACACGTAAGCTATTAGTGGAACTGCTACTTTAGCAGCAGCAGCCCCTCAATTATCGACATTTTTTGCCTTTTCTCTGCGGTCTAATACCCGATAGTTTTTCATTTCTTCAGCTTCAGCTATATCTTTTACAACTGGCTAATTAGCCACCATCTGAAGTGAATTCTGTCTTATTAGTCACATATTGGAGTTTTCACAGTACAATTGTTATATATTTTAAAATATAATTGGCCCAAAGTCCCGCTAGCAATGGACCTGCTAGTACGTGAGAGCTTCTTCTTTTTTACAACTGGCTAATTAGCCACATTTCCACATATTATTAAGCCGCTAGCAATGGAACTGCTGCTGTGTGATAGCAGACAAGTCCTTCATCAGCCCCTCCAAGTTCTGCATGTCCCGATGGAGCCGTTCCGTAGAACGGGACGGGGTGAGGGGCTCCAGTTCCGACCCGCTGTGGGGGACACCACCTCCTGGAATAATAAGAAGAAGAATTATTATATACAGTGTAAACTCTATATAACGTCACTTAAGGGACCGTGCATTTTTCGACGTTATAGAGAGTGGTCGTTAAATGGAAAGAAAGGGAAAATTGCATGATTGGTCCCGAGACAGGAATATTATTTTGACATTGCCTATGAAACCATGTTATCATCACTTGATCAAGGTCTTCATATTGAGGTTTCTTCAATTTTTTGGCAGATCGTCCATCTTCTTCGGCATGCAGAATTTTTTATTTAACGTGTAACTAACGAAAGCCAAGTAGTTGAGGTGAACATGTGTAAGTTCATTCACACAACAAACAAACGACTGCATTTCTTAGAATCTTCGGTAGGTATGTCATTAAAAAAGAATGTAGGTACACAACTACATTTTCATTGATTTCGGCAACTTAGTCAGTACTTCCTAGTAATTGGTAATGTCTTATTGTGGTCGTTAATTAGAGTGAGCGTGATGCTATATGGAGTGTATTATTGTATAGACAACAATATAAACCAACCAAAGTCGAGAAATCTTGACGTTATACGGAGTTTGACGTTAAATGGAGTGTCGTTATATAGAGTTTACACTGTATATTATATATTTTATTATATGTATTATATATTAATTACATAAGAATTATTTCTTATTTAGTACTAGATTTTGCCCGCGTTAGTAAGTTTATTAGGTCCTTGAAAACAGAATTGGTTAAAAATCAAATAATAGTCTCAACAAACAGACAGATAGACAGACAAAATTTCTATCTATACTAATATTATAAAGCTGAAGAGTTTGTTTGAACGCGCTAATCTGAGGAACTACTGGTCGGATTTGATAAATTCTTTCGATATTAGATAGCCTATTTTACGAAATAAGTTCAGTAAGTTCTTGAGATCCACTAATGTTCAAAAACAAACTCTTCAGATTTATAATATATAGATATAGTAAAAAACAATTTTATTCAGGGAATTCCATAGTCATTCATTTTATCCTATTCATGTCATTCCTTTTTCTTGTGTTTTTGTTACATACCTAATTGCAATCTATTTGGAATATGTCCTGGCGAAGAGTTCGCACTCTTCTTATATGGTGACGTCTCTCTCACACTACCCGCTAGAAAAAATAAAATACAATATAATATAGTGGGTTTTTGTTATCCAACTTTGCTTAAAGGGGGGTAATGTTTTATATAGAATAATGTGGTGTAACTTTAAATGTAAATTTTTATTTATTGAGCACTAATTACAAATCAAATGTACATTCGATACTCTAAAGTGCAAAAATATTGAAATGTGACAGTTATGTATTTTATGTGTGTGCATGTGTTTGTATACGTATGTATGTATATAATGTACATGTGTGTGTTTATGGTGTGTAATTGGCTGTAAATATTCTTATTACCTAAGCTAAATGGATAATGATTTATTGTGTACGGAATTATGTGTTCGTGTGTCGATTTATATGTATGTGTGTGCCATATATTATGTCTGTTTGTGTGTGTCTTTAACTCACTTGCATGTATGTGTAGCCTGTCTGAATTATTGTACACATCTGTGTGTGTGTGTGTATCAACTCACCCTTAGAATGCGACGGCGTAGAATGATCGGACGCGTTATCCAACGCGAAACTATGCAACGCACCGGTATGTGCCCGTCGCTGTAACGAGCCCGCACCGGTGTTGGCACCGATACCGGTACCGGTACCGGTGTTCGCACCCGGTATTGTGTTGGTGCCCGCTTCGCTGCTGAGCGAGTCTCGGCTGTGGACACGATGTAGATAAATATTTTTATAAAGTTGTAGAAATATTCAAGTTAGTTTAATATATTATGTAGTTATAGAAAGTCGTAAAATGAGGGTAGGTCAATAGAAAACAATATATAAATTTAATGTTTAATTTTAAGCATTCACAAATGTATATATTGTGCGTGTATGTGTACGGTCAGCAATAATAAAAATAAATAATAAAAAAATTTATTGACATAATAATTATACAGGTCTAGATAATGAATCCTTCGGCTCCCGAACTAGTTTAAAACTGTGTCTCAGGAGCCAGAGGCTTCTCCCAATATTGATCATAGTATTATGTCTATAAACTAAACTAAAAGCTCTAAAATAACAAAATTAATGAAGAGCAATATAATACATTGTACAGTGTGTATACGGTCAGCAAAATACTGTGTATGTTTACGGTCAGCAAAACACAAGATAAAATGTGTGTGTTTGTGTGTATGTACAGTCAGCAACTCACTGTGTATAATGTCCCAGCGGCTCATACGCCACATAGTGGCCTCTCTCTCTCGCACTGAGCGCGGTCGCATACACATCGGTACCTGCACATGCGCTTAGAGGACATGTACTCGCTCCACCTGGGAATGGAGATAGGTGGGGATAGAGATAAATGTATACATAAGAGAAATAGAATAAAATATAAATATTAAATCCGTTGATAGATAAACAAATGTCCTTCCAAAACATTAAACTCCCACAAAATCAACAACAAGAAGAGAAAAGAAGAGAACGTAAGAGTCGAGAAGAGTCAATACTCATACATACACGGTGCAGGCGGTGCGTGTAACGACGCGAGAGAAGATTGCGCTGAACTCAGCGGCGCTACTCCTGTTAGGAGTGGTGTACTCTGGAAATAATAGATAATAGATTATTTAAAAAAAGAAGAAAGCAGTATGCAAATATCTATTTTTTATAAGAAAAAGCGAAAAAGACACTTTTTTATAAAAAAAAATTCTTAATTTGTAGAAATTCCCGACTAAACAAAAAAAAAATTGCAGCGTTAATCGATAATTTTGTTCTTGTCAAAAAATGGTATTGTCATAACATATAAGTGTATTACCTTATATATTATATACCTTCATAGGTTTAAAAAAACAAAATTGCAAAAAAATATAGCCCTTGAAACAATTTGTTTCTTCAAAATTTTAATCCAAATGAAACATTTAGTTACATAGTAATTTTTTCAAAAATTTCAAGCCTAATCAAGTACTTATTTACACACTACATATACATATTAAAACATATAAATAACCCACCTGATCGGGCATATGCCGTCGTCTCTCACACGTGGAGGTGCACCCCACGCCCATCCCCACTCCGACGCCCACCCCCACTCCTGTCATGGCTGGAAGGATCATTTTTATTTTATGTTAAATATGTGTTAAGATAAGTTTTTTTGTAGGAAGTGAGAGATATTGGTAAAGAAAACAAAATGGTAAATAATGACAAAATCCGTGTTTACAAAAAAAGTGAAAAAATTCAGTTTCCTTTATGTGATTCGTTTCGTATCAGTAAGTTAAATCAAACAAATAATAAAAAGGAAATAAAGTATTAACGCACCATAAACAACTAAAGTTAGACGCACAATCACCTTTTAAAAAAATCGCCAAAAAATGTCATATATGTATATGTGTATAAAAATATCATTCAAACAAAAACATTTTTAATAATTTTTACCAAGATTCTGGGTCAATTTGTTTACCATACATCAATTTAAACATAACAGAAAAAAAGCAAAATGTAAAAAAAAAAAAACTAAAAACCTAAATAAGGCGGCACACAATCGGGCGGGTCGCAGCGGTTGCACCGCGGCGTTCGGCACGCGTCCGAACTGCCCGAGCAACACCCCGTGCGGGACTCTTGCACAGACAGACAGACAAACATAAAAATAAAAGCATGGCAAAACAAAAAGTGATAAAAATCTAAACATTGAAAGTAAAGATAGTGCTACAAAAAAACAAAATATAATGTATGTAGATTGTAGGTATACATAAATACAAACAAATAAAGCTAATAACTACTGTATATAGACAGCTTCACTACTGTTTGTAGACAGCTTCACTACTGTTTGTAGACAGATTCACTACTGTTTGTAGACACTTTCACTACGGTTTGTGGACAGTTTCACTACTGTTTGTAGACATTCTCTATTTTATAAAAATATGTATTTTATTATCTCTTTTTATAGTATATAAGTTTAGGAAGGAAGGCGTCGATCGTCGTGTCTAAATTGTCTTGTATGTATGTATTGTTTCTAAAAAAAGACGTAACTCACCGACATAAGTAGGCACATAGCGTCGGTCCAACGATGCGGGTGTAGTTCGAGTTGGTTCGTACTCAGCTGGTGGAGCTCGGAGTGTTAGCGTGGACGATACTAGGGCTCCTGTGTCCACGCTGCCCGCGGATACTGGGGAGATTGGGTAAATTGTTGAAGAATGTGGGAAAATTGGGTAGAAAATATGGGTAAAACGTGTTTTAGGATTAGAAATAGATGGAAAAAGTAAAAAACACGCGTATTACGCGTCAAGACTACTGGCAAATAGGACAAAATTGGGTGAAATTATTGATTTGTGATCCGAAGTGCGATAAAAAATTGCAAAAAATTGAATTGTCAGAGCATATTAAAGTCGGATCTAGCGCGTATTAATTAATCTAGCAAATTAAAATAAAAGCAGAGAAAGAAGTGAAATTAGACACGTATTTTGTTATCAGAAATAGGATGAAAATCATAATTCTGTTAGTCAATGGAAATCAATACGACGGTTAAAAATTGCATTATTTTACGTCCAACAAGGATTCTACACTTTCCTCACAATTTTGCTTATCATAAAAATTAATAAGATATCATGCGTTTTAAAGTCAAACAAAAATTATTTTACTGGTTCTACAAGTTTACGTAAAATTGAATTAAAAGAATTTTACTAACAACGTAAGTTATAACTACAAGTCAAACATGTTATAGAAAAAATCAAATGTTCTAAAATCAAATGCACTTAAAATCAAACTTAAAATCAAATGCATAGTAAAGAAAGAATCAAATTAACTAAAATCAAATGCACTTAAAATAAAATGCATGTTATAGAAAAAATAAACTAAAATCAAATGCATGTTATAGAAAAAATCAAATGTTCTAAAATCAAATGCATGTTATAGAAAAAAATCAAGTGCACTTAAAATCAAATGCCATGTTACAGAAAAAATCAAATGTTCTAAAATCAAATGCACTTAAAATCAAATGCATGTTCTAAAAAAAATCAAATGCACTTAAAACTTAACAAGCCAAAAAACAAAAAGGTAACCAACTCGTACTCTTACTGGCTGAGCTGTGCAGACTCTTGTCCATGTGCTTCAGCTCCATCTGGTCGTGGTGTATCCACAGGTCCGGGGGTTTGATTCCCGCTGAGGCAGACGCTTTTTGGTATGTACTGGGAGGGGAAAGATAATTTTATACGTTTTATTATTTTAGTGTATCTCATTAAAATAATATATATTTTACAACATTAGCTGTTTCTCGTCATGCTTGATTTTGTGTGTAGTGTAGTTTAGTTTGAAGTCCAGTGACTTGTATTTGCTTTGTCTAGTATATGTAGTGAAGAAATCGGCACTAGATTACACTACACTGTAATAATAAAGTGTAGTGTATTTCACTTTTAAGAAATCTAGTGGTGAAGTATATTGTAGTCTCGTGTAATGTGACGTAGTGTGTATAGTGTAGTGCAGTGTGTTATAGTATAGTATAGTGTTGTGTAGTGTAGTGTGTTATAGTGTAGTGTAGTATAGTGTAGTGTGTTATAGTATAGTATAGTGTTGTGTAGTGTAGTGTGTTATAGTGTAGTGTAGTATAGTGTAGTGTGTTATAGTATAGTATAGTGTTGTATAGTGTAGTGTAGTGTGTTATAGTGCAATGTAGTGTGTTGTGTCATAGTGTAATGTATACCTAGTGTCAGGCGACAGCGGGGGCTGTGTCCTGCGACAGCACAGCGACAGCGCCAGCGCAGCCGCTAGAGCGAGCACGGCACACGCCCCGCCCGCGCTCGCCCACAGCCACGCTGATGTAGCGCTAGCTAGACCCGCTCCTTCACCACTTTCTGAACACACAAGTGGGATACGGAATAACCTAACCTTATCTTTAAACGATTCACCCAAAAAAAAGACGTGTGTCACTCGGGGACTGCCGCGGTAAAGCTATTGCATGCTATGCCTTCAAGCCACACCTCCGCCCGTCGGAGTGTGGAGCGTGAGGTTTTTTCGTTACGGAATTTCTGGATTCGGTCCCCGCGCTCAAGGCCCGCGATAGAAGCTATGCAATGGCTTAAAAAGAGTGTGTGTACTTATGTACACACGTAAGAAGTGAAACTTCTTTATGACCTTATTTTTTCAAAAAATAATTTACTATATGCAACTTTACAGAAATACGTCGAATCACGCGTGGTAGGGATAAGAAAAAGATGGCGCGTAACGGAAAAATGTCACGCGTAACAAAAAAATGTTACACTAATTTTTTTCCCAACCCCGATAAAGAAGTTTCACTTCAAAAAGCTGCACGATTGTTCGATTGTTCGTCACAAATACGATATTAATGAACATGGTGATAATGATAAAGATGGTGATGATGATAATAATGAAAAAATCTTTGTTTAAACAACGGAACGATAGAACATGATTCTAATGAGTATTGATTGTGTTAAGTACATAAATAACAATTTTAGTGGTAATGATAGTCAACATTAAAATGACGATGATGCTCTTAATGCTAATGATAAACATTATAATGATATTAACTATGAAAACGATCCTAATGGTGATGATGATGAAAATGACGATTAATAATAATACTATAGTAGTAGTGTGAAGTCCCATGTCCCATAGTGGGGTAAGGGGCAGATGCATTATACAGCTGTTTCACGGATCGATTTTCTTTAGGGACAAGTAGGTGATCAGCCTTCTGTGTCCTGCCAGACCGAGACATTTTTTTTTCGTCTCCACCGGGAATCGAACCCAGGACCCCTCGGTATTACGCTCACGCGTCAACCACTGTACCAAGGCAGTCAATTAACAAGTAGAATCTATATATATATATATATATATATATATAAATACCAACTTGGGCACTAAGTTGATCCAGCCCGACTGCCGTGCATTCCTGACTCCACCTTTTCCCCGATATTACTCGACTCCGGTTGCATAGATCTTGCCCGGAGTGGCAACGGCGCAAATTTTTGGGCGACGTTGCCAAACGTATTCATGGAGAAATTGATATACTCAACATTTTTATTGCTAAGATCTCGAACTGAATCGACTCCGTAACGGCCAAAATTCAGAAACCCATAAACACTTGTTGGCTCCGTTTTATATACCAAATCCAAAGTCGTATGTTGATCAGATCCATTTATATTATCAAAATTACAGCTTTATTTGATCCGACAAAACGAAACTGTATATTAAGTAACGTAGATTAATTTTTCGTAATCACTACAGTATTTGTTGGCTCCGTACACAAACATATTATAGTTAGGTATAATGTTCCATACATTGCTAAATCCGCCTAGACTAGACGAACTCGACTCCGTAACGGTTCAAATTTTGAAATGCTCAAACACTTTTTGACTCCGTTTTATATACCAAATCATAAGTCGTATGTTGATCTGTTCCATTTATATGCACTTGCATGACATTGACATGGAGATATGAAATTAGGGCTAGCAAAAATCTCCTGAGTTTTATGGAAGTTGAAGAAGTCGACCGTAATTCAATTGAAACTTATAGAAAACGTTGTGAAACTAAAAATACGGAATCCTAAAAAGATAGATTTGGACGAACCTTTCGTCATACAGTGACGATGATAATCCTCAAGTAGTATGCATCCTACAAATAACAACCTACCTCTTGAATCATCAGTAAATATCAAGATAATTATCATAATATTTATTGACATGTAGCGTTCGCCTTTGCCCTGATTCTGATATCAATCTGATAAAATAATTAAAATGTTAGATTTAGGTCAAACAAATGACGACTCATATTCCTGCACAAATTATCCATTGTGGAGTAAATATGAGTGTACGCAGATCGCCAACACGTTTAACCAGCAGTGGTGCAGTGGGTACTACCGGTGGATCGCATCCCGATCTATCGAAGCTTCGTTTTCTACGAGTTCTACGCCAACTGATACTCAAATTACTTACAGAAAACGGAAACAACCGCTAGAACAAGATTGCAGATTTAGTGATGATATGAAGGATATTCGGTCGGAGTTGAGCCGTATTAGTACATTACTTGAAAAATATGTATGCCCAAATGAACAAAATAGTAAACAAAATTCATGAAAACATTTCTGAGGTAAAAACACAAATTACCGAAATTAAATCGTCCAACGTACAATCTTTGAATTTAATTCGCCAAAATACGAATCAAATCAATGAAATTAAGTCATGAGCATGTATGATAATTACTGAAAAAAACATATTATTGAAGAGTACTATTTCTCAATTAGAATCCCAGATAAACCAGGGTGAGAGTAAAATAAAATTACTGAAATTAAATCTTCAATCAATAAATCAGTCAGTCATGAGCCAACTCATCGGGTTTTACGTCTAAAAATCAACTTCATATAAATAAAAACTTAATCAAGGAACTACGGGACAGAAAGAGCCGCGAAAAAAATGTAATTTTTGCTGGTTTCCCAGAATTGACATTTTATAACTCAGAGGAGAGGAAATCTAAAGACAACTACGAAATTTTAAAAATTACCTCACTAATAAGTTCAGACCTACCGAAGCCAGTAAAAATATATAATTATAAATAAGCTTAAAAACTTACTTCAAACTGTAGTACAGGTCTTGATGGTATTACTACAAAAGCAATTAAATGCATCAAAGAAAAATTAAATCATACCTTAAGCGACTGTTTTAACCAAGCCATAATTCAAAGACGTTTTCCGGACTCGTTAAAAATAGCGAAGGTAACTCCTATCTATAAGAGTGGCTCAAAATTTGAACCTGGTGACTATAGGCCAATTTCGGTTTTGCCAGTATTGTCAAAAATATTGGAGAAGATTTTACACACGAGATTAGAAAAATATTTAGACTCATTTAATTTTATTTCAGTGCGTCAATACGGATTTAAGCCAAAAAGTAACACTCTGTCAGCGACTATGGACCTAACTATTTAAATGAAACAGAACATTGACACAAACAATATAGTTTTGGGAGTGTTTATTGACCTACAAAAGGCCTTCGATACCGTTTCTCACGAACTTTTAATAAAGAAATTAACATCCATTAACATTAATGGTAAAGCACTAGATATGCTGAAATCATATTTAAAAAATCGATAAATATTTCACAAATAGTTAAAATAGATAACCACGATAGCATTCCCTTACCAATTACATGTGGCATACATTGTTCGATTCTAGGCCCATTGCTTTTTTTAATTTATATTAATAATTTACAAGATTTAAAGCTAAATGGTCACCTTTGACGACGCGGTTGGCGCAGTGGTAAAGTAACTGCCTACTGAGCCGACGGTCCCGGGTTCGATCCCCGGTCAGGGCAAATATTTGTGTGATGAACTCAATTATTTGTTCTTGGGTCTGGGTGTTATTATCTATATATGTATTTATTAAATATTATATTTATCGTCGCCTAGTACCCACAACACAAGCCTTAATTGAGCTTACTGTGGGACTAGGTCGATTTGTGTAATAATGTCCTATAATATTTATTTATTTATTTATTTATAACACTTTATGCGGATGACACTTGTCTGTTTTATTTTGTTCCCTCTATACATGACATGATAGCGCAAGCACAAAATGAATTAAATATAAATGGTTTCAATGCAATCTCCTAAAAATAAATATATCTAAATTCAAAGCTCATAACAAAATTATTCCGCCATACGCTCCATTTAAAATTAACGGTGTTGTATTAGAACATAAAACCCACGAGAAATAACCTAGATTTGCGAATCGGCAGCTCTCTGAAATAGAATTATCACATCGACCATCTAAAAAATAAATTATCAGCACTTCTTAGATCTCTGCGTAATATTACTTCTTGCATACCCCATAAATTACGCCACACCATCTACAACACGTTAGCAAAGCCGCACCTAATGTATTTAATAGAAGTCTGGGGGAGTGCTTACAAAAATAAATTAGCGCCACTCCAAATTTTACAAAATAAAATCATTAAATCATCTTAAACTATCCTTTTTTAACTTCTACAAATAAAATCTACGACGACACTAAAATAATGAATTTAAAACAATTATACTTTTATAATACGTGTATGTTCATCCGCAAAGCGCTACATAAAAACATAAATACAAATATTATAATCTCAACATCAAATCGCCACTATCCTAATAGACGAGCTAGCTATCTTGCCCTCCCGAAGATCCGAACAAATTATGGAAGGCGAACGGCAACATACGTTTCTATAACGGAAATAAATGTCTTTAAACCTTCAAATGGCTAAGGCCGCAAGCGACCAATGGCTGAGCTCGGTGGGCTCTGATTGGCTCATTTGAATCGGATCAACAAGAGCTTAAACGCAAAAAAGGTGGATTTGTATAAAAAGCACGTAATTATTATTATTACTGATGGTTACACTTGTGGCTCCGTTCGGATCCACATACGGACGGTGGTGTGGCAATGGATCCACAAATACCAACCGGATCAACAAGTGAAAACGGATCAAATAATTACTAACTATATGGCACGTTTGATCAACATAGTGCCCATGGAGATATCTATATATATATATATATATATATATAAAAGAAAGTAGTGTATGTTCCAACACTTATAACTCGAGATCTGCTGAACCAACTTTCATGGTTTTAGATTTGTTGGATTTGTCTCCGTCCAGAATAGCAGAAAAAATCATAAAAACAACAAAAACTAGACGAATAAATATTTCCCAAAAATTTTGATTTTCGTACATGTCGATTATTAGTTGTCAATCCAGTCAAATACGGAAAATAATGTTTGACATTCATGCGTTCAATAGTAATACTATACTTGTCAAATATGCATGGGAAATGTATGGGAAATACTCCTGAAATAAATCAATTTTATTTTTATTTTTATTTATTTTATTTTATTAAATAGGGATGCTCCCTTACTCACCAAGTCCAGTAGTATACGTAATGATTGGACTAAAAGGCCCCAGCCCCTTGCTGTTCCGCGCCTGTATCTTGAAGCTATACGTGGTCCGGGCCCTGAGCCGGTCCACGCGGGCCCTGCTCCTGTCGCCCACGACCGCGACCGCGGTCCATTCTTCCGCAGCCCCGGTCGTTGGACGTTGGATTGCGTACATTATTACGTAGCCTGTGAAAAATGAGTTTGACTTAAATGAAATGTGATATTTTTAATGTTTTAGGGAGTGGAAAATTAGATTTGTGTCCCGTTTTGATATTTTTAAGTAATTGTAATATTGTATTATTTGTAAGTGTATTGTTTATATGAATAAAAGGATGTTGACTTTGAGTTTGGGTTTTATTTTAATTTTCGAGGTTTTGACTAAAATACACTCACACAAACGTGTACGTGTGCATGCATGCGTAGTGTACACACATACGATATTGTCAAAAAAGAGTGCATTTTACAATTTTGCCTTAAATTTTCATGGAATGTATGTAGGTGACTTTTAATATTGTGTAAATCCATACTAATATTATAAATGCGAAAGTAACTCTGTCTGTCTGTCTGTTACTCAATCACGCCTAAACTACTGAACCAATTTTCATGAAATTTGGTATGGAGATATTTTGATACTCGAGAAAGGACATAGGCTACTTTTTATCCCGGGAAAATGACGCAATCCCAGAAATCACACGGGAACGGGAACTATGCGGGTTTTTCTTTGACTGCGCGGGCGAAGCCGCGGGCGGAAACCTAGTGTAATATATAAATAAAGGGTTCGAAACCAACCGGAAACCTTCCAAAATGAAATTTTGGCGCAATACGTTACCAAAACTGACAAAAATGCTCCCAAAACCTTTGTAGACTTCCTAAAACGCTGTAAAACTTTTGCATCTCACCAGTAATCAAGTAAAAACCTGTCAAAACCCACCAAAAGCTCCCCCCCCCCCACTCACCAGTAATCCTGCCATTGGGTCTAGCGGGTGGAGTCCACGCCAGGTCAGCAGCACGAGCGGCCGGAGCAGCGGGAGATGCACGCAACTCACGCGGAGCTGACCCGGGGGCGGCCTCTAGTGTCGTGTTGCTGGCCAGCATGGACCATGCGGATTCGCGACCGCCTTAAATGGGGGAAATAACCCATTTCTCACATGTACACAAGTATAGGCAGAAGAAAAAATGTGTGCGTATACTAGTGTACACACGTAAGAAGTGAAACTTCTTTATGACCTTATTTTTTCAAAAAATAATTTACTATATGCAACTTTACAGAAATACGTCGAATCACGCGTGGCAGGGATAAGAAAAAGATGGCGCGTAACGGAAAATGTCACGCGTAACGAAAAAATGTCACACTAATTTTTTTCCAACCCCGATAAAGAAGTTTCACTTCAAAAATCCATCATTTAAAATAGTATAGAACGTACTTAAAATACAAAAAGTAACAAACTTCGAACAGAAATTTCATACATTATTCAAGATAATCGCTTTTGGACAGTAAGTTCTGTTAGAATTCTGTCAAATAAACAAAATTTATATAAAAAAAACCTATAAAAAAGAGCGTGTGTTCCAAGTACACGTGTAAGAGGTAAAACTTCTATGGCAAGATTCAATGTCAATGATACCAACTGTAGTTTCACTTCAATAAAAAAAAAGAATAGAAATTACATTCTTTTAAGTAAATTTTGAAAATGATTTATTCATTTATTTCTTAGTCCAGGTATTTAAAACAGCTTTTACAGTATTCCATGTTTTAGATATTTATTGCAACTGTTTTATGTATTAGTTACAACTTTTACAGCGTTGAGACACAATTTTTCTCACAATATACCCATCAAATTATAATTTAATAGAAATATAATGTACAATAATACATAAGGGACAGAAAAAAACATTCTATGCTATTCAAAATTCCTAACATTTATTATCAAAAATATTAATCTAAAATCCTCACCTTTAATAAGTTTAACAGCGAACTCATAAGTAGTGTATGGTCTCAAGTCATCCAACATACAGTTCAAATCGGTCACGTTGTATGTACGCACACGACCGCCGGCCGACCAGCGCACTACGTACCGACGTCCGTCTGTTGCTAACTAAAAGATAAAAGATAAAGAAAGACTGTTAAACTTATGGAAAAAAAAGATAAGAGAAACATTCATTTATCATGTACTAGCTTACCGCCCGCGGCTTCGCCCGCTTTGTCTAAAACCTAATAAATTATATACTAAAACCTTCCTCTTGAATCACTCTATCTTTTAAAAAAACCGCATCAAAATCCGTTGCGTAGTTTTAAAGATTTAAGCATACAAAGGGACATAGGGACAGAGAAAGCGACTTTGTTTTATACTATGTAGTGATAATTTTAGCAATGTTAAAATTATAGAAAGAGATAAAAAACCATTAATAAAATAAGGTAATAGTATATGGTCTGTAATTCATAATTTATTATCTGAAGTAAGCAGTCAGAATACACAGTTTTTGAGTAAATGTGTATTTTTTTTTTTCAACCTTACAAAACATTTTTTTGTGATTTTTTGTGATTGAGATTATAATTTATAAGGATTATTACAACATATTTTTGACGTGATAACGTCTTTAAAATCGTTTTAGTCGGGTGACATGTTCAGAAACTTGTGTCACACCAAAACCTCACGAGCGCGATCGCAGGTATAACGAGAGAGAGACGGACCGATCTCCCGTCTCATCTCATCATAAGACGTTATCACGTAAAGTACCCGTCACGAGAAGCTATAAATTATGTAAACAAACATCTTTTACTAAGTAAACATTTTATACTGCGAGATAATAATAAATTGACCATATTCAATCGACATGAAATATAGACGGGTTATATGAAAGTAACAACCTATTTAATTTAGTCGGATCATATTTTAACGACGCAAAGCGCTATCGTTTGTGTTTCTTGGTACCGGAACGCGTCCGTCGCAGGGATTGTGAACTATCGGGACGCCATTTTGAAATAAACGCATCATTCGAGTTTCGAATGCGTACGAGTTTGTTTCATTGCTTTGCATATATCGCGGATCTGGTTGTTATTGTTAATTTTGTTATTGTTTCGTTATCACTTTTTTATTGTTGTTACTTTAATTGTTGCGTTAATTTTATTTGTTATTACGTATAATGGAGCCAGTAGCCAGTACATCTAAGGAAATAAATTCGCCACGAAAAAAACGTCAAAAGGTGCGTAATACAATTTATCTAAAATATATAATAAGTAAAAAGAAAGAGTTGTTTGTTCAAACGCGCTAATCTTTGGAAACTTAAGGTTAATATTAGAAGTAGGTTTTAAATTGTGAAGTAATTGGTTAGGTTAATTGGTATACCTGGAGATATAGCTTGAGCTTCGTGTGACAAGTGACTACCGGTGATTTTTACAGGTGACGAGCTTTACGGTTAATGAGAAAAATATGGTGATCAACGTATTCATTCATTTTTTTTGTTGGTCCAAATGTTGTGAACTCCTGAACACTTGTTTACAAAATTTATAGCTTCTCATGACGGTTACTTTAAACATCTCGATCGTAAACCTACTTTACAAACAATCAATTTTTTTACAATAATAGGTATACTTAGTATATTACCTGTCCTTTGGGTAATGTTGGATCTGTCCAATAAACAACTGCAGTCGTACCACTCAGCATTATAACCTGAAAAAAAGTTAGGAACATTATATGTTAAGATGATATTCTTGAATTAAAAGAAAATCCCACTAGATACTCTTGGCATATGACATTAAACATCACACACCATGAGTAAAAAATTAGTACAGAGACAAAGGATCTTAACGCAGAATTCTTACCTATTTTGTTAGGGTTACAAATTAAATAAAAAATATTTATTTTAATTCTTTTTATGATTGTATAATTTGACTGACCGGTTGGCTTGGTTGGTAGTGACCCTGCCTTCCAAGCCTCAGGTTGTGGGTTCGATTCCCACCCAGGGCAAAAATTTGTGATGATTTATCAGCCATCTGGTTTCCATAACACAAGCGGTAGCTTAGTATGGGATCAGATCGTGCTTTTTGTGAAAATTGTTCTGAAATATTTATTTATTTATTTTATTTAGTGGAATCGATTTGGGCGTTTGTATGAAGCTTAGCTATGTACTATTTTTCTCATATTGTGACCTCCCCCCACTTGCCTTCAACCCCACCGGCGGTATCAGTGGTGGGGTATCATTATCCTCAGTCTCCTCCGGATCATCGGCATCAGCCTCGTCCGGTTCGTCCGGCTCGTCGTCCGGAGACGTAGTGCGTGTGCGCACGGTCGCGTATACAGCGGGACCAAGGCCAAGGGCGTTGCTAGCGCGCAGGGATATTACGTATTCGGAGTTCGATTCTGGAAAATTGTTAAAAAAATAAAAATAGGTAACAAAAATCAAACATAACGTCTAAAATTTTCATTGAATTGACTAATGAATATTCTTCTGTGCTAAATATGTGTACAGTGCCACAAACGTAACTGACCCGGTGACGGTGTCACTGATGTTGATTTTAGTGTTACCGCTAAATAGTATTTCCCCGGATGCAAGGGATAAAAATAATGTCATTGCCAATGGTGTAAATAAACATTAATAAGTAACTTTTTATTTATACAAGATATTCTATATGAAAAGTCTGTGAAAATGGCGGCACGTAGTTCCAGTTTTTGCCACCGGGTCAGTAAAGTTTGTGGCACTGTAAATATAGATTTTTCCAATGCGGCTTATTATATGACAGAGTTATTGAAAAAGCATTTTACACACTGTAAAATGCTTTTGTTCCTGCCAAGAAGCTTATATCCTCTAATACACTGGAGATTGCACTATGACCATTAACTTGAAACAAGAAACTATGACATTCAATGACGTCAGTCATGTTATTTGTCTCTTTCTGTCGAGTGACCACGCTGGTTTGTAAATTCAGGATTTTTCAAAATAGAAAAAACTAAAAATCATGGTCTATAAATAATAACGACATATATTTTTAACAGTATTTATATTATAATATTATGGTTATACTTTATAGGTAGGTACATACAATTTTAATTGGTATAGAATGATAGTTATAAATAACTTTTGGCTACAAAGCTTGGATATGAACCGATATATAGCATTAACATCCTTTGTAAATAGAGGAAAGTTGTGTTTTGCATCAGATGCTGTTTACCAAATTGTTAGCTACTCAGATCTTCTTTTTAAACGCGTTGCTTCGACGGGTCAATTTCAAGCCAGAATCATCAAAGAAAAACTGTTTATAGCAGTCTTGCACAAATTTCAGCTAACTTTACAAAGTTTATTTTTCAAAAGGTATTTTTTTCTGGGTCGTAATCCTCAGTAACCTTGATGGGCACATATATTTCTTTTTATTTTACTTTTTGGAAAGCTGAAATACGTAAAACAAAAAAATATGAGGTAAGTTAAAAAAGTATAAATTTCAATGTAAAAACGAACAATCTTATAACTACATGTGAGTGCAATACCGATGTCGTGTGTTGTTTCATTACTAGTAACAATCTTTAAAATGGTGTTCTAAATTTTCATCATAATATTGTTATTACAATATATTCTCTTCGCTATCCATAAAAACTCGTCATCATGGTTACCTTACTTGTTAAATCTGTTTATTGAAAACTTGTTGAAAAATGATAAAGTATTAGGGAAATAACAAATTTAACATGACTGCTTACTAAAATGATGCTAAATTAGACAATTTTTGCCATTGAAATGATTCTAAACAGGTAAATGCAGGAGTATTGAGGAATATTGTAAATAACGTAAATATACACTTGCCTGTGAAATTCTATGCCAGAATTTGGTGTCCAAACACTTCTGCAATTTTGCACAATACAATGCATTCTTTATATTCGGAAAATATTCATTAAATAAGCAACAATATTAACTTAAATATTCGAAGCGACGCAATTTTTTTGACACACATGCCATATTGACAAAGTGAGAGTTGCTACAATTTTATTATGGTGACTACCCATAATCAGGGAGTATCGCTTTTTAATAATTGGTTCAGATACTTAGTTTATTTAGCATAAATAATAATTGTCTCATCCAACAATGCTTCTGAATGACGTTGTTGGCAATTTATCAACAAACTCATGTACAAAAACTAACCTTTTGCACAGAATATTACAGCATACATAGTAGCCTTGGGAAAACTTCGTATTAACAGTGGCAATACCAAGTTAGATGTGAAAGTGATAAAAAACATGAACTGGGCAATATTTTCTTGTTACACGTCAATGTTCATACTGAAATCTCCAGTGTATTAGATATAAGCTTCTTGGTTCCTGCCAACCAAGTAATATAATTAACAAATAAATACATCATTGAAGTTGATTTGTCGTTGTGACGTCATTTGACGTATTTAAAAGTCCCATAACTTCATCATTTTTTAAGATATTTGATATCTTCTTTCACACATTAGTTTAATTTCACAATTTTTTACATTTTTGTCTGTCTGTCTGTCCTTACCCAACCCGCGTATCACATAGCTAGTCCTGTGCAGGGGCAGCTCGCGCGAGTGCTCGTCGGGCACGCCGAGCCCCCAGCCGAGCCACCAGCCCCGCGCCGTGCCCCCCGAGCTGGTCGACCCCCACCATACTGATATCCAGTCGCGGCCTGCGCGAGCTGGGAAACGAAATAGAAAGAAATGAGACATTATAATCTACATATTATTCTAATAGATAAATAGCACGAGCTGGAGTTATAGAAAAAGAAAAAGAAACTGGTAAATGAAATAAAATTATAATAGATTTTCTTATAATTTTTGTTTTAACAAAGGCATTTGATTCTGTTCATCATGACATAAGTACGAAAAGTAAGAAAACGAATTATATATAGTATAAATAGAAGTATTTGCCATCACTCCATAAAGAATTACTTATCATATTATAATATGTAACCGTGTTTAAAAATATCAAATATAAAATACGGCATTTATATCGTCTTATAAGAATACATGTGGTGTGCCACAAGGATGCGTGTTAGGACCTTTACTATTCCTAGTTTACATTAATGATTTACCAAACGTGACGAATAATTATTGTGCATTATTCGCTGGCGATACATGTTTGATGATCAAAAATATACCTATTGACTATAATATGACAATGTCATGTAATCTGTCTTGTAAGTTATGTAATCTATACTAATATTATAAAGAAGAAAACTTTGTTTGTTTGTAATGAATAGGCTCATAAACTACTGGACCGATTTTAAAAATTCTTTCACCATTCGAAAGCTACATTATCCACGAGTAATATAGGCTAGGTTTAATCCAGGAAATCCCACGGGAACGGGAACCATGCGGGTTTTTCTTTAAAACGCGGGCGAAGCCGCATGCGGAAAGCTAGTAAGTAATAAATGTATGGCTAGTTTCACAGCTCGCAATACCTAACATTTTTCAATAAAAATCTCAGCAAGCTCTACTAATGTAGGGGAAACTTGCCTAATTCGTACCACTTAAGGAGAACCTCAAAAATTTTGGAAATGAACAATGATACACAGTTATTTATATTAAGTAATTATAATTTCACTAATGTTCTATTAGTATTTCAACAAAAAATAACATATATCTTATAAACTTCTGAGAAATAAACAATTTTCAAAAACTTAAAAAAAGTACGATTTAAGACCATTCATCTTAAATCGTACTAGTATATTCTTAAATCGTACTTTGGGATCCTATCATTGGTTTACAGTCTTAAAAATCACAATCTTAATAATCTTCTCCTCTTTTTCTTAATTTTAATGTACCTAGATTAATTCTTATTAATACAGCGGATGGTCTTTGCCAAATCCTGACAGTCATCGCAGTAATAACATTTTGTTTTTTTAGTTATCCCTGCACATAGCTCATGTAGGTAATTGTGAAGTATGGGTAGGTACCCATACTTCACAATTACCGCATTTAATCATGTTTTCTTTAACGTCTTCTTGACATATTTTGCAATACCAACTGTCATTTTCATCTTGTTCTTGTTTCTTTTTCTTGTTTCCTTTTTGAGGTGTTTTCGTTCGTTCGTACAGGTACGTTTTAAGAAGTTGCTGCGAGTACGAAATAGGCACAAGTATCAAAAGAATTTCAAATTTGCCGCAAAAAAAACTGTCAACGAACAAGCCGGCTTTACTATGTGAAATATATTCACAAATATACGCATAAATATAAAATAAACAGTTAAACAACTTATGAACGGTATACTTGGAAGACAGTTCTTGTGAAGTGTGCGAAAAAATTACTCAAAAAGTAAGAAAAAACTTACTTGATAAATATTTTAGTCGGGAGCAACGTAACAGGTATTTATTTGTCACATGGCAACATGGCCGACTATTATTGACATTTTATGCCACCAGAGGCGCTGGTAACTATTACCCAAGCCGAGATATAGACGAGGTACGATTTAAGCGCAGGTACGAATTATGCAAGTTTACCCTACATCTGATTTCAACAGGCAATCTATCAATGTATGACAACTGACCCGTGAGCGGCGGCGGTAGAGCCGGTACAGCGGTATCCGCGCGGGGCGTGCCCGCCGTCGTGGCGCTCACCCACTCGCTGAACGGGCCCGAGCCGTTCGCGTTCAGTGCGCATATGCGGATCTGGGGATATAGTCGTTTATAGTAAGAGCGTGTGTCAGAAGTGAAACTTCTTTAGTTCTAAGATAGTGCGCATATTCGGATCTAGAATATTGTATATTCGTGTTAATATTATCAGGAACCACAAAAATGACATAAGAGAAACTTTAGTAACATACAGAAAATAATTGTATAAGCAAAATCATATAATGCCGCTTAATTTCAAAAGGTCATATCTTAACAGAATTTAAAACAATATTAATTATAGTATCAATAATAACCTCAAAATTTAATCATCATCATGAAATGACGACATGCATAATCGTCTCATGCATGGCGTAATGCATACATCCACAACATGCATCCTTGCATGCCACAAGGATGCATGGTGGAACCTTTACTGTTTCTAGTTTATATTGATGATATATTAAACGTGATGACTTAAAATTAGCTGATACATGTTGACCATTCCAGAAAATACCTACGTAATAAACAGAAACAAATAATCGTCTCATGAGGTTCCAAGTAAAATTTATAGAAGTAACAGCAGTAATACTAGAAATAACTAGAGATATGACAAAACAAATTAATATTTATATTATTTTGAATTCAAAAATATCCATTACATTATCACAAGATATTATTCCAGGTCAATTCGCAAGTAAATCTAACCTGATAAGTAGCCGACGGTTCCAAATTAGTCAAATCAGCTCGTCTAGCATCAGCAGGCGTGGTTAATGAATCAGCTCGTCTTCTGTTTGCCCCACTTGCCCCATTTGCCCCACTCCCACTAGTTTGTGCCCCACCACTTATAAGGCGATAGCGTATTTTGTACCCTGTGAGGGGACCACCGTGAGTCCGTGCGGGTGGCGCTTCCCAACGGACTTGGATTGACTGAAAATGAAATAGAATAAAAATAATACTAATATTATTAAAAATGCGAAAGTTTGTGAGAATGGATGTTTGTTACTCTTTCACACAAATACTACTAAACCGATTACAATGAAATTTGGTATGTAGGTAGCTGAATATCCAGAATAAGACATAGGCTACTTTTCATCTCGGAAATTTCCCAGGAATGGGAAATATGCGGGGTTTTCATTAAAAAAGCGGGCGGAAATAAATGTGGACATAAGCAACTAGACTCACAGTTATTAAAAGGTCGTCAAAATATGTTAAAGTGAAATTTTATAAAGTATTCAATGAATTTAACACCTTATTTCATTGCAATAACGATAAAAGTTCATTGAATATGCAGCAAAACTCTGCCTAATAAGTATAGGCAGAGTTTTGCTTCCGACAATTCTTGAGAGTGATTATGAGTCTAATTGTTTAATGTAAATCAATAACGAAGAGTTATTTTTATTTTTTGCAGTTTGAACAGTAATGAGTGTGTGTGTATTTGTCCTGTGTTCGCTCAACTGTGTGTGTGTACACGCGGGATCTATTAGTGTGTAATGTGTTTGTATATGTCCTGTGTTCGCTCTACTGTATGTGATCGCACAACTGTGTGTGCATGTGTACCGGCAAACTTGCCACGTTCTTCAGCTGTGTTTTTACTTCTAACGCCTGTAAATTGTGATGAATTCAATTAATTATAATTTTGTATGGGAAGCAAAAAAAGGGGTAAAATTAAGGGGCAACAATTATTGTGAGTACTTATCTTTCAACTACAAATACATAGTACATCAAGTTTAACAGTTTTTTTTAATTCCTAGATCATTTAATAGTATATTTTTAAGCTCGTACATTTATTGGTCCTTCGAGCCATATACGTGCACTCACAGTATTACGTGTTTTGTATGTGTGCACTCACAGTATTACGTGTTGTGTGTGTGCACTCACAGTATTACGTGTTTTGCATGTGTGCACTCACAGTATTACGTGTTGTGTGTGTACTCACAGTATTACGTGTTGTGTGTGTACTCACAGTATTACGTGTTGTGCATGTGTGCACTCACAGTATTACGTGTTGTGCATGTGTGCACTCACAGTATTACGTGTTGTGCATGTGTGCACTCACAGTATTACGTGTTGTGTGTGTGTACTCACAGTATTACGTGTTGTGTGCATGTGTGCACTCACAGTATTACGTGTTGTGTACATGTGTGCACTCACAGTATTACGTGTTGTGTGTTTGTGTGTGTGTGTTTGTGTGTGTGTACTCACAGTATGCGAAGCAGACAGCGCGGTAACATTCCTCGGCGGTGCAGCTGGCGGTGCAGCCGGTGTGCGCACGGGGCGCTCCTGCGAGGCTCCCCCCCCCGCGGCCGCGACCCGCACGCGGTACCGCCCGCCCGCGCGCAGCCCGCTCACCGTGCACCCGCTCGGTGAGCACCACTCGCTCTGTTCGCGACCGCTTTCCGTCTGGTTCAACGGAACCGACGATATAGTACCAACTTTTTAAAGTGAAACTTTTATTACATCGTCTCAAACTTTTTGGTCTGTGTAGCGCATGTCGTACGATAATTATCGTACAAATACGATAATTATCGTAAGTTTCACTTTTACCGTGGTTTCATAAAACCACACAAGGTTTTTTTTTGTATGTACCCTCATTAGGATTAAAAACTAACAATAGAAAAAGAGTGTGTGTACTTATGTACACGCGTTAGAAGTTATACTTCTTTGGCGTATGGAAAAAATACTAGAATATACAACTTGAACATAATTATCAATTTTCATACCACCTAGAACTAACTTTAACTTTAACGTTCAACGGAACGGACGATATAGTACTAACTATTTAAGCTATTGCATAGCTTCTATCGCGGGCCTTGAGAGCGGGAACCGAATCCAGAAATTCCGTAACGAAAAAACCTCATGCTCCCCACTCCGACGGGCGGAGGTGTGGCTTGAAGGCATGCTATACAATAGCTTTACCGCGGCAGTCCCCGAGTGTCACACGTCTTTTTTTTGTATGTACCCTCATTTGGAGAAAAACTAACAATAGAAAACATATGTTTGTGGGCTGGCAAAAACTTGAATAAGTTTATGATTGCATCATTAATGTAAATTATAACTACAAATAACCCTCCACCACTTTCGAAAACATCGTACTACTTAAACAACGTAGTTACGCATCCACCCCAACCCTCTGTGTTAGGTTGAGCAATAGCCTTCCGCTGGCCTCAGCAAGACCACCGGAGAGTTCTTGCAATTTAACATAAGCATTCCACATAATGGAAAACATTCGTTTCGCAATAAGGTATCGCTTGTATCATTGCATGTAATTCTGGCATTAACATTTGTGACTCCAAATCGTCCACTTGTTATAGTTAAGTAATTAAATAAGTTTAATTTTAATTTTATTTCTTTTTTTTAAAAAAGTCAAATCGCTCCCGCAAAGTTTAACTGGCGCAGCCGGTAGGATAGCCACATAAGGTCTGCATGTCTAGAGGTCTTCAAAATTAGCCCTAGAACATTGCTATAAAGGCCGTGCTATCCTAAAAGAACCGAAAAATAAATTTGTTAAACGACCACGACGAGGACATGGGATCGACGATCGGTTGGTGAGTAAAACTTTTTGCCATCCTTTCTGATATATTCCTATATCCTTTTCACGAGAGTGTAATTTTGACTTTTAACTATTTTTTTACTGTTATTTTGGGATTGAACGTCTCTCACTATAACGGATCTGGTTTTAATATGAAATTCTATTAAATCAGTAAATTAGTTATAACTTATACAATAAGGAATATCGTATTTAATTCTAAGAATTGTCTTGCATAAAACTCTGCACAGACTAATTAGCTATAGAGTGTAACTTAAATAAAAGTTTTACATAAGAAAAGTAAATGAATTTTTGCATAAAGAAATATTAATATTAATTGATTTAAATGATCTCAAAATTGATCGTAATTCAATTAATAAATTTTATATTTTATATGTGATAATTATACCTTACTTCAAGTTTTAATTTTTATAGTAAGTGGTAACATATAATTTTTTTATTGTGCTATATTTAAATTTTTATTATATTGTGTTTTAAATTGATTTCTGTGTGTGTGTGATTTTTATAATTCGAAATTATTGTAATTGGTTAAAGACTTCAGAACTTTAATTACTCTGTACTTATTTAACATGGAAAGCGTAAACGTAATAACAATTCCGAGTGATATGTTAAAACTTATTCCTCTTTTTGGTGGAGACAAAAGAATTTTGAATCTATTCTTTCGAAAATGTGAATATATAATTAATAAATTTAGAGGGCATGAAGAACAGAATATTTACGTTTTACATGCCATAACTAGTAGATTAATAGGCGATGCCGCCGCGTTATTATCCGAGCGCGAAGACATTAATACTTGGCCCGCTTTAAAGGAATTACTAGAACAGCATTTTGGTGATCCGCGTAGTGAGGATTGCATAAAAATCTCTCTCGAGTCCTGTAAAATTAAATCCGGCGAAAGTTACCTTGAATTTTGTAATAGGATACAGAATATTCGATCATTATTAATATCGAAGGTAAATTTATCGGTAGATATGGAAATTAAACGCGCGAAAATTGCGATTTATAATCATACAGCCCTGAACGTTTTCTTATATAATTTGCCCGAAAGCATGGTGCGTATTGTTAGACTGAAATCACCTAGTACATTGGAACAGGCTTTAGAAATCGTTTTAGAAGAAGTTAATTTTCACGAGCAATACCAATCTCGCAATCGTATCCATAGTAATACAACGGTGCCGAAACAAACGCCTAACGTTACGGTGCCTCAATTTTTACAAAATAATCCTCAACAAAGATCTAATTTTGGGATACCAAATGTACCTCAAAATGCACAGCAGGCAAAATTTGGTTTTAAATTTACACCTCAACAACCGTTTAATAAAAACCCACAGTTCGGGTATAGGCCAACATTTAATCAAAACCCAAAATTTGGTTATAGGCCTCCTCAAACTTTTGGTATGACGCCACAGAATTTCGGTCAAAGACCTCCTCAAAATAACCACTTTGAGTCTACTGACGTTTCCATGAGGACGGCACCCCCTCGACCACAAAATATAACTCAGCCAGGTTTTAGAGTGAACGAAACCGACTTACATAATGACAATAATTATTACTATGACTACAATCCTTACCACTATACGAATTACTATAGCTATAATCCTTACGACTATACGAATTACTATGGATGTAATCCTTACGATACGAATTACGAATACGATGAGAATGAGATTTATACACCCACTGACGATACCCAAGACATTAATGTGCATCCGTCTGATGAAGAAAATTTTCGAACGAAAGCCTCTACAAAGAAAAAATCATAGAGTTAAATTGCAATCCAAGTCTGAAATTGCCACACATTTATATTCCTGAAAATAATTCCAAATTTATGATTGATACTGGGAAACAAAATTTAAACGCGGACGCTTTATCTAAAATTAGGGTTAACGCTACGCATTCCGATAACGAAAACGAATCTATGGTTGTTAATATAGGCGATAGAGACAATAGGCCAAGAACGCGTAACGACTCTAGTACAATTACTATATCAGAACGCGATTCTAGTGAAACGATATCTATTCCCGACTCTGAAACTCTATCGGCGCTGAGTTCTCCTAGAACATGTGACTACCCAGTCAGGTCAGCATCTATAACGTCGAAATCTGATACAGTTCATTCAGCTAATATAGTAGAATCGTCCGGTATACCTATATTACATGAAGCAATAGATACAAAACCAAATCAAATTTTAGTATATACGTGGTTTAAGAACGAAATGCAAGTTCACGACCTTTCACGTGAAAACCAAAAGGTTTTAGAAGTTTTCTTGCCTACTAATAACCCGGATCTAGTAAAACAATTTTTAAAAGAGTATATTAAACCAAAAGTTAAGTATTTCATTTATTTCGAAGATGATGAACATCGCAAACAGTTCACTAGCATTGTCATAGAATTATTTAGAAAGGATACAGTATTGCTATTTGAATGTACGGAGCGTGTAGTTTTTATAGAAGATGAGAAGGAACAAAAGGCTATTATAATAAAACACCATCAAGGCAAAACGTGTCACCGCGGTATTAAAGAGACTCTAGCAAGTATACGTAGAAATTATTTTTGGCACAATATGCAGGAAACTATTTCAGCCCTTATTAATGCTTGTGAAACGTGTTCTAAAATGAAGTATGATCGTAATCCCTTTAAACCTATTTTACAATTAACTCAAACACAAGACGCGCCGTTCCAAGAAATATTTATTGATATTTTTCAGATAGAAGGAAATTATTACTTAACTATTATCGATGCATTTAGTAAGTTAGGTCAAGCCATTCCAATAGACAATAGATCAACGGCAGAAGTAGTGCGTGCACTCATGAAGTATTTTTAGTTTTACGGCACTCCTAGAAAGATTAGTTCAGATCCCGGTAGTGAATTTAATAATGAGCTAATGAAAGAATTTTTGAATTTACATAAAATTGAGCTTCATATCGGCTCACCTAATAATCCTAATTCAATGGGATTAATTGAGCGTTTACATTCGACCATTAGTGAAATTTATAGATGTGCGAAATACGAAGAGAAATGCACGGATGCAGCATCAGTAATGATGTATTCAATTATTGCCTATAATAGTTCAATTCATTCAGTTACGGGCTTAACCCCTTTTGAAGTCGTATTTGGTCACACGGATTCAGGTAGCTTATTTAACGCTGATTTCGAGCATTATTATATACAGCAATTGGTTAAGGACCATGCAAAACGTTTAAAGATTCTATATAAACATTTAGCAGAGAAAATGATCGAAACTAAGCAAAAGGCAAAAGATAGGAGAGGTGGTGAAGATCCAATCAGTCTCCCATCAGGAAAAATTATATTTGCGAAAGACGTTAATAAGCGAAAAAGCAAGGATAAGCCGCGATTCCATAAAGCTAAGGTTATAGGACAAGGTTCAAGGAACGTTATACCGATAGAGATTGGTAAAAGGAAGACTAAGGTCCCTATTAAAAATGTAAAACGCCCTCCGCGTTGTGGTGTTGGCTGATAGTGATGAGGTCCGCGCTGGCACTTCAACTACAACCTCTTAAACATAACCGGAAATTTAGACTATAGTGACGCAATGAGATACGATAAACTTACACCTAAACTTGAAAACGATCAAACTATCATTAGAAATAAAATTACTTTAATATCTAAAATCCTCTATAGTTTTATCAATTCTACTGAAGTCTTAAATCAAAATTCTAATATATTAGATAAGCGTTTAAAAATTGTAGAATCTATGATTAAGGATAATCATTGGGTTTATACTACTTATGTTGTAAGCCTTTTAAATTTATTTGTAAGTAACTTTCGTACTATTTTTATAAAATTAGGGGAAGTAGAGACTGCTCTAGCATTTAGTAAAGTATCCATACTACATCAAAGCATAATTAATTCTACAGAGTTGTTGCAACATTTAGTTCTTATATATCAAACTGAAAATTTAGTGTTTAAAGCGAGTGAGGCAAATTTAGTAAGACTAGAAGAAACTATTAATGTTAAATCGTATATTAAACAAAACCAGATTACGTTCATAATGGAGGTTCCAATTACAGATAATTATACTTATAACTATTACAAATTATACTCTTTACCTATATACCATGCATCCGATAGTAAAACCGTTTCCATTTTTCCTAAATATCCTTACCTGTTGGCAAAGGGGATGAAATACTTACCGATCGTAAAACCGTGCCGATCGCTCGCTGCTGGAGAACAATTTCTATGCGATGAACGAAATCAAACGCCTTATCCTGAAACTACTTGCATAGAACAACTGCTTAAATTTGAAGGAAACCCAATGCACTGCGAACAACAGCTAATCAATATAGAGAATGTGAGAATTCAAAGAATCACATCTATAAGTTGGATACTTTTCTCAAAATACAGAAATACTCTGACTCAAATTTGCAATGGTGATGTCAGCAAATATCCTGTCGTGGGCACATACATAATGACCATCGACGAACCATGTAGCATCGAGATCCAGAATATAACGATTCGCCCTGACCAAGTAATCACTGAGAATGATCCTGTAGAACCAACAAAAATTATAGTTTTGCCGCAATTACCTGCGAATAGAACTCCAATATTATCCAGTACACGTGCACTCAATATGCGAGGAATCAACTTGGACGAAGTTAAATATATGTCAACGATATTAAAGCAATCAGTGTTCAGTGATAGTGAAATGGTTAACAGTGAAAGAAACTTTAGATTCAGTGCTACTTTAGGCTATACGTCTCTATTTTTAATCTTTGTACTTGTAATTCTATTTTTACTTTACTTACTTCGTTATAAGATATTAAATGTAATGTGTCTGCGAAATCATCGGATAGTTATTAAAAATGAACAAACCGATAATTTCGCACTTAAGGAGGGAGGAGTTACGCATCCACCCCAACCCTCTGTGTTAGGTTGAGCAATAGCCTTCCGCTGGCCTCAGCAAGACCACCGGAGAGTTCTTGCAATTTAACATAAGCATTCCACATAATGGAAAACATTCGTTTCGCAATAAGGTATCGCTTGTATCATTGCATGTAATTCTGGCATTAACATTTGTGACTCCAAATCGTCCACTTGTTATAGTTAAGTAATTAAATAAGTTTAATTTTAATTTTATTTCTTTTTTTTAAAAAAGTCAAATCGCTCCCGCAAAGTTTAACTACGTACGTTAAAAGTAAACAATACTTCTTGAAGTACGATGTCATCATAAAACAACTGCATTTCTCAATCTTACTTTTCAAGAACATTGCACAACTCAATAACTTATTAATTTTATTAAAAAGACAAGCCACAATTTGCTGCTCGAAACATCCTTATAGTCATTATTAATTATTATAAATTAGAAATATAAGTGGTCACATTACAGTGCCTTGAAGTACCCCATATTCATTGCTTTCCTTTTTCGATTGGTTGTTTTATTTTTATTTGCTTTTCATAGTACGACATAATATTCTGTTATATTTTCTATATAAATAGAAAACATTCACTCATTTACTTTTAGATTGAATTATAATGTTGTGATACATCCTGTCACAAGCTTTTGGCATGTCAAAAATATAGTATTTGTATAAAATAACACTTATTACGGTTTGAACAAAAAGCACCAACTCACCTCAGTGTAATAAACCGCGTATTTAGTTGGTGGAGTTGCCGCGTCCACCGGCGGTGACCAACTCACTTTCACTGAGTGGGGCCCCGTGGCCTCAACCCGCACGTCCACGGGGGGCCCGTAGAGAAGTTCTTCAGCTGGTGTTTTTACTTCCAACGGCTATAAATTATGTAATGATTTAAGTTTTCTGTACGTCATAATCGTAAAATCAGTGTTATTGGTGGAAGGATTGTCACTGTGCGTGTAATAAAAAGTGACATTATGAACAGTGTCCGAATGTTTATTAAATACCCCCTTGTTATTCAAATACAAATTAAGCAAATTAAGCTTAACAGTATTACATTCATTTGAAACAATCACTAAGTGCTCAAACATTGTTTGGTCCTTCAAGCCGGATCTAAACCTAGCTCGTTGTAGAAATAATCCTGTAAAGTGCTAAATGTATAATGTGACATATTAATATCGAATTTCATTTTATTAAACGTTTTATTAAATATGGAATAGTGTATATTTTGTTACCACTACCACCCATATTGCAGTTTAAAATTATCTCCCACACACCTTTCTTTCACACATACCCCTGTTTTTCCTATCTTATCAAACAAATAAAATGAATTTTCATTTATTTATATATTTTATTATCTCCAACTCACCTCAGTAGCCGGAGACACAGCATTTTCCGTGTACGCTCGTGCCGTAAATTCGTACTGTGTGTCCGGTTGTAGCGACGGTATGTTCATCTCGTGGCGAGTGCCCGCGCCGCGGGATACACGCTCACTGAAATATTGTAAGAGAAATTTAAGTTTCGACGGGTATAAAACTTGAATTAAACGTGAATTTTTATATTTACTAGACGCTTCAAAAAAATCTAGCTTTCTAATGGTGACTTTCAATATCGGCTTTGTTCTTTAAAGTTTTTATTTATACTACAATTTTAAAAATTAAAAACACACTGTACTTAAAATTATTCGATCATGAACAGCTAACAGTAGTTAAAAAACTTCAACCAGGACAATGATGAAATATGTGATATAGTAAAAATAGTCATATTTTATATAAATACTTTTATCAAAATAAGTTTAAATTCAACTGCGAAAAATCTAGACAAAAATTCCTACATCAACTCACCGTACACTCCCTTTGACCTTATAGAAAACAGCGTATCCAGTAATTTCCTCCATTTTATGTTCCGGCTCTTCCCAACTAAGCGTCACAAATCTGTGCTTCACAATAACCGCCCTTAAGTTCACAGGCGCAGAGACCACACTCGCGTTCCCCTCCCCCTCACTATCCATTCCTTTAGCAGCGTGAAATAAATCATTCGAAGTTAAATAATCGTACTCCAAATCCGGCCCTGATGTATATGCGGATGACGTTTCGCCTAGATCTAGATCTTCTGTAGGATCTATATCTAGGTCGGATGTAAGGAGACTGTTAAATATGTCATGCGGAGTGCTTGGAGGGTCGGGGGCTGAAAGTGATAAATAATAAGGGTCGAAATTAAAATTAAAAGTGCAAAAATAAATAAATAAGAAAGGAAAAAATAAATGACATAGGATAAAGATAAATAAAGGATATGTTTGAAAATAAAAAAGGACATCACACATGGCATCACATCTCTTGTTAATAACACATCGTTACTTGATCATTCAAGTTATAGCTTAATTTTTTAAAAAGCAATGCAACATATTTTTAACCTGAAAAAAAAAAAAACTGTAAATTCGCAAAATCCACGTTATAATTTCAATAGATTTCTAAACGGCATTTGACACTATACACTACAACATTACCATTTTCCGGCAACACCATCAATCTCAGCGCAGCCGTGCTGGTCCCGGCCGGTGATGTCGCGAAACATTGAAACACTCCCGCGTCCACCGGTAACACGCCTTGGATTCGCAGTGAACTACTGTAAGGGGTGTCGCAAGGTTCAGTGTTTAGTCCTTTGTTATTTTTTATTTATGTTTATGGGAAATTGTTGATTTTGATAAATTAAAATTGTTAATATTACTTGAGAATTCCTTTTAAATTATGATTGCTCTTAATTTATGAGATAGATTCAGGGATTCATTAATTACAAATTATATAGAGTACATAAATATTATATCTATGTCAAGCCATTAAGATCTAATTTCACAACATTTTCATCTTCAAGTTCAGTTGAAGCTAAATCATTTTCATTTTAACTTTACATAGAACAAAAATCTCAGATTCTAGTAAACGTGTTTACGGTAAACCAAGGATCTAATTGACATTTTTTTCAGTATTTCTTAAAAATTTCAAATTTATAGTTTTTCAGAAGTGTTCTTACCCATCAACCATAGCAATATCATGGTTATTCGGCGACAATGGTTCTCCATCCTTCAGCCACGTGACCTTCGGCGGCGGTTTGCCCTTCACCTCGCAGGCCAAGCGCGAGTCGCCGCGTTTACGTGCACGTACTATATCACCTTCCGGTAATGTTACTCGTGGGACACTCTGGAATTGTTATATTATGTTGAGTGTACAAAAGATTAAATAATGGGAATGAAAAATATTTAATAAGATGTTAACCGAGTAATTAGGGATAACGTGTAGAGATATACTGAAGTTTGTAGGTGTAGTTTTGAGTAAGTTAGGTGCCTTGGTGTATTTCTGCAAAAGACGCGAGTAGGTGTTCGTTTGAATAGGTGTAGATGTAACGCTGTAGTTATATGTCTCAGGAGTTGTATATTTGAAAAGATGTCGGTGTTAATCTGTTGTTGTATCTTAAGCCCCATTCACACGCTTGACAAACAATGGCAAACAGCCAACAGCAAACAGAAAACGCGGACGTGTGGATGGGTGTTTGTCGTTGTTTGCCTGTTTGTGTTTGTGTTGGGCAGTGTTCGGCATGTTATGAACGTTCGCCAAGCATGTGGATGGCTGTTTGTGTTGAGTGATTGTGGTTGGTGTTTGGGACTTCGTTTGCTGTTTGCGGTGTTTGTGACAAACAGCCAGCGTGTGGATGTAGCATTAAGTTTGTGTATGTCTGACGTGTACGTTTGTGTAGGTGTGTATGTTTGTGTAGGTGTATGTTTGAGTAGGTGTATGTTTGAGTAGGTGTATGTTTGCGTAGGTGTATGTTTGCGTAGGTGTATGTTCGTGTAGGTGAGCTCACCATAACGTGCAGCTGCGTGGAGTGGTCGGCGGAGTCGAGCCGGTTGTGCGCGCGGCACGTGTATGTACCGGCGTCCAGCGCACGCGCGGCCTGCACGCGCAGAGACCCACCGCCTACTAGGTAGAAGCGGGAGTCTAGGTCGCTAGAAATGAATAATTGAACGAATAAATGAGAGAATCAAGTCTTTTTTGCAAATGAACCAAGCAAATTCGTCAGCAAAACGGATATAATGGCAACATTTAAGTAGTATTTCTTCACAAATGAGATACAAAAAAGGAAATAAAGCAATTAATGAATTAAGTTTTTATTGCAGATGACCTAACATCATCAGCAAGAGGGATATTATGACAAATATTATAATTAACATATATCAAAGCTATCAACTCACTTGAGGTCAATAGCGACACCGTTATTGAGCCAAATCATTTCAGGTTTGGGGTTGCCGATGGCAGCACAGTCGAACGTCACAGACGCTCCTAAAATGTAACATTATCATCCATAAATAAAAATAAATTTTAATTCTAAGGATATGATTCCAAAATCTGTTTTCATAGATGTTCGACAAACAACGGTTTAAAACTCAAATTATTTTAAACATACCTTCCATGACTGTAACTGGTTGAGGTGTGGCTATGAATCGCGGCGCCGCTTCTAGATTCGCTATTTCACTGTTCACACGTAGTTCTATTTCTGGACCCGTTCTGTTAATAACATAATATTTTGTTTTGTTATCAATGGGCGGACTTTTTAATATAATGAATACAATAATGCAGACCATATTGATGATGAGAATCGTACTGATAATTATGATGCTAATACAAATGCTACTGATGATAACGATGCTAATGTAAATGCTGCTGATAATGATGGTAATGTAAATGTTACTGATAATAATGTTGTTGATAATACTGCTAATTATGATGCTAAACACGATGATAAATCTGATCACAACAATGACAATGTGAAAGATACAATGACTGTAAATGGTGCTGATAATAATGTGGCTGATGACAATGCTATTAATAATAAAGCTGCTGATAATAATGCTGCTGAGAATATTGCTGCTGATAATAATTCTGCTGATAATATTGCTACTGATGATAATTCTGCTGATAACGAAGATAATTATATTGATGTTGACAAAAATAAATAAATGTGTTTGTGTGCGTGTACTAGTGTACACACGTAAGAAGTGAAACTTCTTTATGACCTTATTTTAAAAAAATAATGTACTATATTCAACTTTACAGAAATACGTCGAATCCCGCGTGGTAAAGATAAGAAAAAGATGGCGCGTAACGGAAAAATGTCACGCATAACGAAAAAATGTTTCACTAAATTTTTTTCCAACCCCGATAATGAAGTTTCACTTCAATAATGATATTCATGATACTAACAAAAATAACCACACCACCCACCTCACATCCCGTCTCCCCGCCAACCCCACCTGACATCTATACACGGCCGCATCATGCGCCCGCGCCGGTTCGAGCTCCAGCGCGCCGCTCGGTGTGAGTGACACGCGTGCGGCCTCCATGCGGAGCGGCTGACCGTTTTTTAACCATGTTACCTGCAAATGGATAAATAAAATGATAAATTATACTCTATTTTTTAAATCTACTGGACTGTGTTCTGTAATAAAACAGGACAAAACAGAAGTAAAATGAATATATTGAATCAATGCAAAATTAGCAAGTTTTTTGACAGAGGGTGATTGTATAGCAATTTGTGAAAATCCTCGACTAAAAAGTGTGTGTGTAAATCCTCGACTAAAAAGTGTGTAAAGTAATGGAAATGGAATGCATGAAACGCTATAACAATTACGTATTCATGGTATCAAATACTGTATTATAATTATTTGTAAAATTTTGATTGTACAATTTCGTATAAGCCGCACCCGCACAGCCACGCGCGGGGCCAGCTTGAGCCCGCACTACACTTACATTGAGCTTCAACACCGGCGGCTGTGCATACAATCTCGCAGCTCCGTACACACGTCGCTCCGGTGGTGCTGCACTAGCTGGGGCAGGCAGCACCCGAACGGCCACGCGCGGGGCCAGCTTGAGCCCGCACTACACTTACATTGAGCTTCAACACCGGCGGCTGTGCATACAATCTCGCAGCTCCGTACACACGTCGCTCCGGTGGTGCTGCACTAGCTGGGGCAGGCAGCACCCGAACGGCCACGCGCGGGGCCAGCTTGAGCCCGCACTACACTTACATTGAGCTTCAACACCGGCGGCTGTGCATACAATCTCGCAGCTCCGTACACACGTCGCTCCGGTGGTGCTGCACTAGCTGGGGCAGGCAGCACCCGAACGGCCACGCGCGGGGCCAGCTTGAGCCCGCACTACACTTACATTGAGCTTCAACACCGGCGGCTGTGCATACAATCTCGCAGCTCCGTACACACGTCGCTCCGGTGGTGCTGCACTAGCTGGGGCAGGCAGCACCCGAACGGCCACGCGCGGGGCCAGCTTGAGCCCGCAAGGGAGTAACGCGCTAGCACCGAGTACGGTAGATACTACACGCGGGCCCTCTAGGAGCTCGGGTATTTCTGTTGTGAAAATTACACAAACTTTTATTTAAAAAAACAATATAAAAGTAATTAAATGACAAACGCGTCGCTTCCAGTAGCTACGAAGTTACAAAGATTTGAATGGAATTTCCGAAAAATGAAATTTCAGAAGCAAGTAATAAAAAAAATCAAAGACAAAAACGTAGACATGCATGTACTCGTAATAGATATAGTTCAAGTTACATTTCAATTAAAAAGTAACGATAAATCAAACTTCTAAACATAATGTCCCTACTCTTATCGCGTTTCCTATACCAACTTTGTCTTACCAGCTAGAAACAGCGTCGCCACTCTCGACACCACAGTGCCGACCCCCTCCACCGTCGCCACACACTGGTACTGTCCAGCTAAAGCTGCTGTCATACTTTCGATTACCAGTGACCCGTTTGACAGTTGTTTCCTGAAATAATAGATTTATACATAACTAGCTGCGCTCCGCGGTTTCACCCACACGATAAATAGCATATAGCCTTCCTCGATTAATGGGCTATCTAACACTGAAAGAATTTTTCAAATCAGACCAGTAGTTCCTGAGATTAGCGTGTTCTAACATACAAACAAACTCTTCAGCTTTATAATATTAGTATAGATTAAAAAGCATATTTTTCCCAAACTTAATTATATTTAAACTCAAAAAAGCCCACACGCTTGTAAAAAAGCACAGCCTAATCTTGAAGTGTTCATGTATCATATAATATTATGGACTAGCTTTCCGACCATGGCTTCGCTTGCGGTGTGACAATACAGTCAAGTTATAGAGTAAGGCGACGATTTTGGTATCTCGATTTTGTAATCTTGCCAAAGAAGTTTCACTTCTGACACGTGTGCTCGGCACACACGCTCTTTTTTATTATACTGTGGAGTGTGGGGATTAATAAACTATCTTTCAAATTTTCAAACACATTCCTAAGTTGATTAGCGCATACATCATTCTAACAGACATTTGACAAGATTAGATACAAGACATCATCATTGAATATGCTACATTAATCTAAACTGCACAGCAATAATTGGGTCAGTGCTTAGCATCTACTGATAATCTCTGATAATGTTCGTATTTTATAAACTATCATTCCTTCAAATATCGCTGTCATACCTGTGGCTATCAGTGTGCGATATAGTATGATCACGCGTGGGGGCAGCAGCAGTGCTGTGCCGCCACGCGAGGCGGGCCTGTGACGGCGCAGCGCACGCTAGCACCCACCGCTCGCCCTCGCCGACCACGCCGTCTAGCGGCTCTGATGTTAGCTTGAACATGCTGTCTTTGTCGCCGCCTGGAAGGTAATTGAATTGTGTTTAATGTACAAGATGTATTTATTCGTATATCGTATATAATAAAAAGAACACAGCTTTCAGCTCTTATGAATTCTGTTTTATAAAGTCTTTTTTCTTGTCTTGAATAATTGAAAAATATAATTATATACATTCTAAATATATCGTTTCAAGGGATAAAGTTAAGCGGCAAGCACTCGATAACATATGACTTAATTAATTAATTATATGTATCGAATAAATTGATAAATCGAAATCGAAATACATAATAGATAAAGATTAACTGAAGGTATTCCATCACAAGTATCCTTCTATCCACCCACTCACAAACCTTCGCGAAATAAATTAGCGCAAATTGTAGAGGGATGTAAAACAAAGTAATATTTATTTGGAAACAATTTTTCCTATAAAAGCGAGACCAAAGCGATCGTTCACACCACAAAACATAAGCATATTAAAAGTCGAACAATATTTCGGTACATCAACTTCACGACATTACTCATACATAATTTGGACCTTAATCCAATGGCCATAAGTTGAATTTCCCTGAACACAGATCGATCTAAACTTTGGTCCCTCGAGTCGGATGAGGCCACTGATATTCAGTATTAACTCCTCACTTATATATTCCATGCATACACAAGTCAACTGTTTAGCAGTGACACAGATTTAACTATACTGGATGGTGCTGGTCTGCGTGTCTTTAAAGTGGTAATGTGTTATGTTTTCGCAAATAGGCTGACCTTTAGTTAATCATAAGCACAATATTTATTTATATTACGTTACGAGAGTACTGATTATTGAGAAATAACTTTTAACAAATCTCTTCCTGTATCCAGTCACGAGGCAAAGAAGGTAAAACGTGCGTAAATGTCATAGGAAAAATTATAATTGATAAGCACGAAGACAATATTTAAAACAACCATGTTATCACAATTTACCGAAGTAATTACCACATACATTAAAATCCTATAACCTCAAAATCCATGTCTACAAGCCATCTAGTTACCTAAATAATTAGTGGTTTGCTCAACACAGATCACTGTTCTTATTATTTACTACCTATTCCGTCTAGATCAACTTAGGAATTCTCCTAATGACCGTACAGACCATTGCCTAACTATGTACCCCATGACGTACTTGAACCACGGATTACTACATATTTAATAGGTACGTTACTTAAACTCAAACTAGAACATTTATTTATCCAAGTATGAATACTTTAAGAACTACTTAATACTTTGATAAGTGTTTTTAAATCTTAATAATACATGGAAAGTATTTAATACCTTTTTTTTTAAGTGGGGAAATCTTGCATAGATACCCACGGCCTCCGGGGAAGGGGCCGTGGGTTATGTCTGATTCCTACCGACCAAAACCCCACTGTGTTCCGTCAAGTCGCATCAACGACGGGGCCACGGGTATGGTAGAATTCGTCTGTGACAAGTATTCGTTAATTCTAATATTCTTTGGAATACGAGGCTGGTTCTTATTGAGAGAAAACGTAAACATGTACCACGAGCGAAGCCGGGGCGGACCGCTCGTTTCAAATAAAACAACACACACATTCCAAAGTTTATTAGCGCATACATCATTATAACAGACATTTGACAAGACGTCATTATTGAATATGCTACATTAATCTAAACTGCACAGCAAAACCCAGACGCAATAACTAGGTCAGTACTTAGCATCTACTGATTATATTGAAGTGACGTTAATAACTTTATAAGGAGAGCTTTGTAGAATATTAATATCTGTTTTCAGTCTTTGGTATCTAGAAAAAATATTATATAATAATTCAGACTGTAATCATGTTTCATTTATTAAATTTAAATAAGACTCTTATTTACTAAATTTCTGCCCGCGGCGTCGCTCGTGTTTTCAAAGAAAAACCCTTCAAGAGGAGAGTGAACAGGTATATTCTAGGGAAGCACGCTCCATCTTAGGCCACATCTCAGCTTACCATCAGGCGAGATCGTGGCCAAGCGCTCCCCTATCGCAGCATAAAAAACAACCCGCATAGTTCATGTGGAATTTCCGTTGACTTAGTCTTAGTCTTCAGCTACCTACATACTAAATTTCATTGTAATCGGTTCAGTAGTATTTGCGTGAAAGAGTATCCATCCATCCTCACAAACTTTCACAAATATTACGCGACAGTTTTTGATATTTCAAAATATTGTTCGTGTTTTGTAAACTTTTTAATGTAAAAAAATGACATAAACTCCTATAAAATTACAACCGTCGACCTCTAAACTTTCCCTTTCAAGCTTATTTTTAATTTGTTTTAAAGCTTTTGTTTTTCACAACAACAGTTTCAAAGTTAAAAGTTAATTTCCTTCAATCTTATTTATCGTCAAGATAAATTGTGTATGTACACATAGAGTGAATAATGGGAGATCTACAGTACATATTTTAGAGATTCTGAATTTTATATTTGAAAATATTTGGATCCCTGTCATAAGAAAAATTGTCAACATTTTCGTACAAAGATTAATAAATAAAAAAGAGCGTGTGTGCCGAGCACATGTGTCAGAAGTGAAACTTCTTGGTCAAGATTCAAAGATATTAAAATCGTCGCCTCTCCATGACGTGTCACGTGACGGTATTTCCATGACTTTGAAATTTTACTCTCAACGCGCCTAAAGAACTTTCACTTCAAAAAGCTTCGATTTACAGTCTGCCCAGAATTTTTATTACCATTTCAAAACATCGACGATTGAAAAATCAACTCCAATACCTCAAAATAACCCGTACAAGATTATCATCTGTCACAATATTTACACATCACCCGTACTACAATCAAAATGTCCATAAATACATATTAAAACCCTCGGATCCGCCCGCATCCGGTATTTTAGAAGCAGGTATAGTAGATAACATATTTTATTTGTTTGCTACTAGTTTAACCACGCAACTTCATCAAAAAATAGTTAAGTGCGATTCAATCTGACGACACTAATGGTTACGTACAAATAAGATATTTTTGTATTATTTTCACGTATCAACGAATTCTCAGTAATAGTATCCCGCTTTACACATACGGAACCCTAAAATGAGATTAGAGCATTCCACCAAACGAACTACAATTTTATAATATAGGTACAGAGATCACTTCCACATCTAAACGAACAAACATACAAATTTGACCCGACCCCATCGAATCCCATCAATCCCAATTATCCCATACTATATATCCCATTGTTCGCTCAACCAAGAGCGATGCAATTGATCTTTAATCGACAAATGATAGATTGTGCTTTGGTTCATTGCGTATGATATTTGGAGCGTGTAATTATATAGTAGCTGTGCCCCGCGGTTTCACCGGCGGATATAAACTTTCAACTTAAATATATAAAGCTAAAATAAAAGGTTGATTTTCTTAAAAATGGAGGCTATTAATAAAATATTAATATTATATTATAAACCACGGGTTTTCATCGATTTTATCTTAACTTAGCAAAAGTTGTTCTGCCCTATTGCCCTTTTTTCCTTGTGTCTGAACAAAAATGTAAAGAAATAAGCTGAGTTTTAATAAAATAAAAATTGATGACCCTAACCAAAATTTGTGTAGGTAGTTTATTCTGCAGTTGAAACCGCGGGACACAGCTAGTAGCTCAATAATGGAAGTTATTTATTAATTAAAAGTTAAAAATTATCTCCACAATACAAATACAATTAAAAAGTTTATAAAAAATAATTATTTCAATTACACAGTGCCGAAAATGAAAAGCTTTTATACATTATAATAAAATAATCAGAGATCTTTTTAACAAGTTAACAAACAAAGTATGAAATAATTATTTAATAATTTAATAACAAAATAATTGTAAAATTTGTTTGTTAGCTTAATATCAAAACAGATAGGGTTGTCAAACCATACTTATGAAATGTGAAATTATATCCGTCTATTACAACGGACAAATATATAAAAAATCATTAAGTATACAATCGGTTATTTATTAGAGCAGTATTATATAACATGTTCAAATATAGTAATCATACTGTCAAAGAAATAAATATCAATATTTTTCCATTAGCAACGAACTCATATTGTAATTCCTAGAATGGTCTCTAACCAAGGATCAACCGGGGTCAAGCCATTTGGACAATAGTGTCCATTATCGCTTACATCGATGCAATCGTCCGTTCTATTGTCCGTTATACTATTCAACTGTTGCATTCTAAAATGGACCTTATGAGCAGTATTGAAAAAATGTGATGTGATTTATGCTAATCCAGACTGTAATATGTCATTGTGCTAAATTTTATCGAGATCGTTTAAGCTATTCTGCGTAGAAGAGTAACAAATAGTAACATAGTATAAAACAAAGTCACGTTCTTTGTCCCTATATCCCTATGTGTTTTTAAATCTTTAAAACTACGCACGCTATTTTGATGCTGTTTTTTTAATAGATAGAGTTGTTCTGGAGGAAGGTTTTAGTATATAATTTATTCAACATCATAAACAATGAAGTAATAAGATTTCGTCATATTATGTTTTGTTGTTACATTTAATTTTGGCAACTTGCAGTAAAAATAACCTTTTATCTTTTGAAATAATCATCAAAAAAAAAAAATTCTTGAATCAATTGTATAGAAAATGATCAAGACGACAGGCTGAACACACTACCTGACGATAACGAATTCAACCCGGTCGTAGTAAATAGAGTTAATAGTTAATTGAACTATTATAAAACACAGCGGAATTTATGAAATGTGTCTTTGTGTGAAGTAACAATATAAACTCTAAACTCGATTATTTTTTATTCTAAAAACTGTTTAGTGACAGCCCTAAGTTTAAGAGCTCTTGAGGTAAAATCCTTGAGAATCTGATAATGAATTTCAAAGCCCCCCCTTGATATTGGTTTAATTTGATTAGATCTCAAAAGGTTTATCTTTGTTGGTATTTGTGAATTGAGGTTCTACAGAATGGAGGGTACTTTTTTATTACTATTCTTTAGGAACTCAAGCCTTTACAGATTAAAAGGCTTCGCGTTTGTTATTCATTATATTATAGAATCTAATCTAAATTTACAAACATCATTTATTCCAACCCCATTTTGTTCTAATGTCAAAAAGTACTAAAATATTATTTTAATCATAATGATTTTTTCTATGGTAGTAAATAGCACCACAAATTACTAAATAGTTACAGGTACCTTATATAGAGAAATTAAGTTTAGACACCAGTTTAGTGCTAAGTACATCTATGTAATTTTAAGTTAGTCGTCCAAACAAATCTTAAAATTTTTTCCTATTTTTTATGAAGATGAGGGTATCTAAAAACAGAAGTCTAGAAATAAAGCCCTTAACATCTTCATAGAAAGCTCACTCGAAACAAAAGCGAACGTGGCACAGATACAAAATATGTCAATGTGACATCAATGTCATTCAACATTTTAGCCTAGATTTGATTTTACACCGTAGTCTGTCTGACTGAAATTTGAGTCCCATCTCTCCCGTATATACTGGACATTGGCAGAGTCCCTGCTTTTTGGGTGGAGCCATTAATTAAGAGAAGAAGAAGATTTTACACCGACTTCCAAAAGGGAGACTTAAAACTGTTGTAGTTGCAGTGTTTGTCACTCCGTCTTTGAAATATCGACTCAAGATTTTATTTTCCTACTAGTTATCCGCCCGCGGCTTCGCCCGCACAGTCAAAGAAAAACCCGCATAGTTCCCGTTCCCGTGGGATTTCCAGAATTGCGTTATCTTCCCGGGATAAAAAGTAGCCTATGCCTTAACTACTGAACCAATTTGCATGAAATTTGGTATAGAGATATTTTGATACCCGAGAAAGGACATAGGCTACTTTTTACCCCGGGAAATAGGATAGGTTTTATCCTGGCAATCCCACGGGAACGGGAACTATGCGGGTTTTTCTTTGACTGCGCGGGCGAAGCTGCGGGTGGAAAGCTAGTTTTCCATAAATTCGTTACTTCAGAAATTTCCTTATAAGAAATTCCAATATTTATCTACAAACGCAACCACACTTAATTTAACTCAGAAACAGTGCAAGACTAAATAAATTACAGTTTCAGAGTTCCACCTATCTCTTCAATTTGTCTTCATCAAGTAGTTTGTACCAACGCAGGATATATTTAGTAATCTATCTATACTCAATATTATAAAGCTGAAGAGTTTGTTTGTTTGAACGCGCTAATCTCAGTTACTACTGGTCCGATTTGAAAAATTCATTCGGTGTTAGATACTCAGCCCATTTATCGAGGAAGGCTTTACGCTATATAATTGTATATCATCACGCTAAGACCAACAGGAGCGAAGCAATGCGGATGAAACCGCCCTGTGCACAGGCGATTTTTCCGTACATGTAACAGAAAACTTTAAACTGATATCGAAAGTACTTAACCTGATGAGTAAAATGGCCGTAATAAATTTTTAAAAGTATGAAATATGAATATCCCATATACTTACATTTAATATGAAAGATTTTAGCTTTCTTTTTCTTCTTTTGGTTTTCTGCTTTAAATACTTCGCAAATTTGAAGTGGCATTTTCCACGCTTTTCCGGACTTTTTCCGGGGATTTCCCAGGCATTTTCCGGGGTTTTTCCAGACATTTTCCACGCTTTTCCCGGACATTTTCACGCATTTCCGGATATTTTCCGGGCATTTCCCAGGCATTTTCCGGACATTTCCCAGGCATTTACGGGGATTTTCCAGGCATTTTCCGGGGATTTTCCAGACATTTTCCACGCTTTTCCCGGACATTTTCCTGGCATTTTCCGGGCATTTTCCAAGCATTTTCCGGGGATTTTCCAGACATTTTCACACATTTACCGGATGTTTTCCAGCCATTTCCCAGGCATTTTCCGGTGATTTTCCACGCTTTTCCCGGACATTTTAAAGCATTTTCCGGATAGTTTCCGGGAATTTTCCGGGGATTTCCCAGGCATTTTCTGGGGATTTTCCAGATATTTTCCACGCTTTTCCCGGACATTTTCACGCATTTTCCGGATATTTTTTGGGAATTTTCCGGACATTTCCCTGGCATTTTCCGGACATTTTCCAAGCATTTCCCGGGCATTTTCGCACATTTTCCGGATATTTTCCGGGAATTTTCCGGCAATTTCCCAGGCATTTTCCACGCTTTTCCCGGACATATTCACGCATTTTCCAGGAATTTCCCGGGCATTTTCCGGGGATTTTCACACATTTACCGGATATTTTCCGGCCATTTCCCTGGCATTTTCCGGGGATTTTCACGCTTTTCCCGGACATTTTCACGCATTTTCCGGATAGTTTCCGGGAATTTTACGGGCAATTCCCAGGCATTTTCCGGGGATTTTGCCTGGGAATTGCCCGGAAAATCCCCGGAAACGGCCATTTTACTCACTAGGTTAAGTAGTTTCGATATCAGTTTAAAGTTTTTTCTTATCTGTAATACATACGGAAAAATCGCCTGTGCACACTTAACGATTACACCCTGTATATGCTATAGTAAAAAGCTTTTCATGCATCTTGTAAGTATTTATAACAATTTATTAGAGCCATAATGAAATCTTATCACATACTGATATTTTTTTTGATTTCGAATTGCAGCTATTTATGAAGGAAGCAATAGTTAATATGAAAAAATACAGTTGACCCTGGAACGGATTTTTTGAAGTCGGGTAAAAAGTGTGAGACGTAAAAGATTTTTATAATTACTTTCAAAGAAGAGAAAAATAAGAAATTCCTTTATAAATAAAACGTATCAAATAATCGAGACTTAACAATATCACAAATAAAAAAAATAAAAAAAAAAAATTATAGGACATTATTACACAAATCGACCTAGTCCCACAGTAAGCTCAATTAAGGCTTGTGTTGTGGGTACTAGGCGACGATAAATATAATATTTAATAAATACATATATAGATAATAACACCCAGACCCAAGAACAAATAATTGAGTTCATCACACAAATATTTGCCCTGACCGGGGATCGAACCCGGGACCGTCGGCTCAGTAGGCAGTTACTTTACCACTGCGCCAACCGCGTCGTCGCCAAATACGTTCCAAAAATCACTTTCATTAATCTTCCTAAAATAATTCAAATAATACAAAACGTCAACCGGCTCCCGTACTATGAAATTTTTCTTCAATTTAATTCCCAGTACAATATACCTGTAGTAGTACTGTACAGGTAACTCTAGAACAAAATGGCGGTATATAACAATAATTTAGAATTGATTTGTTTTGTAACATTTTTAACAAAGCCCGTCCCCCGAGGGCTCCGTGATTGAAAACAGCTGATGTAGGTCAGGACTCAGGGTTGTCAACTACTCGTAACACTAGTTTTAATTAATATTATATTCGCTTGGTAACGCAATTTTAATGTTGTGGGCCTGATTAAAATTTTGTTTGCGTGTACGTAATTAAAAAAAATGATATATATGTATACATTTTTGTATATGTAATTATTTTCCATAGGACTTACAAAACTATATTTAAACCTATACCACTCGTTATTAATTTAACTCACCAAATTATTGAATAGTTGATGAGTATATTTACAAAAAAAATATCAAAAACTCAACACCTTCTTCTGTATAATTATAATGTAAAAAAAATTGGTTGTCTGTAAAGTCGGTTTACTGACGATAGTTGAACGTGACAACGTCTGATTGTGCTTCTTTGTCGCTCGTTCTGCGCTCTCGCTCGCACTTCAAGCCTTACATGGATGATGGAACGCCTCAGATGAGTCAGAGCAAGGTAACGCCGCATGAGTCATGTTTTTTCGTGCGTGCAGCCGGCTTTATCGAATTATTAGATAGACGTTGTCACGTCAAAATATCATTCTCACTAGTGGCAACCCTACGCTAGAACGGTTTTAATCAATGACAATGGAAAGCGCTTTTTATGCGACTAGCAACATTGCATTGTGTATTGATGTTTATCCTTATTAGCTATACAGCGCACCCCGGGTTTACTCAGTATTGAAACGAGAAAGAAAATCCTTTTAATACTGCACAGTAAATTTGAAAAGGAAATAATATAGGTACTGGATATTTCTGTACTGTAAAATAGGATTAACAGTTTAAAAGATAAACAGAATAAATATGTGTTTATTTTTATTTTAAGGTATGTAGGTAAAGAAAACAATGTTATTAATTATTAATAACTACATCCAATTTGACAACATTATTTCTAATCACATAATAGATGTCCTAGATAACTGATTCCATTTCAACCAAAGCTAAAAATCATCTCAACAGATGAATCACACCTAATTTGGTGTAGCCATTTTCGAACTGCAAGAACACATTCTACTGAAAATATTTCCTCCTTACAAAAAGCTACGTCTCCATATAAAAGAAAAAAACAATTAAAAAACCACGTCATCGTCCACAGGACATAAATCAAGGCAATCTAATGATGATACAGTGAAATAAAAAAGCTGCTCGCGACTGTACCTTCACGGGCCAACTAACTATAATGTATAAGGACATCATTAGCTCTAACTAACGCGTTACGCGCTTCCAGATACACGTACAGTCGAGTGGGGAAGTGCTTAATGTACAAATCTATTTATTTATGTACAAGTTAGTTATTTTTAAACGAATAATACTAAGTATAGTTTGTGTATGTGCGTGTGTTTACACACACAGCGCACCATGTCTTTTTTGACGTGACAACGTCTTATTATTCGATAGAGCCGGCTGCACGCACGAAAAAACATGACTCATGCGGCGTTACCTCGCTCTGAGGCGTTCCGTAAGGCCTTGAAGTGCGAGCGAGAGCGCGCAACGAGCGACAAAGAAGCACAATCGGACGTTGTCACGTTCAACTATCGTCAGTAAACCGACTTTACAGACAAACAATTTTTTTTGTTTAAGTGTACAGAACATACATCTCAATCAATTTTTCACTTGTTTAAAAGTAAAAGTACTTTTTCTAGCTTATAATGTCTGCTATCTTTTAGAACATATTTATATGCTTATATGCTTTCTTAATTTATAAATTAAATATATCGGTAAAAGTTCCAGTCAACAATAGTTTAAAAACTGTGTATTCATAAGCTCATATACAGATTACAATAAATATAAAATCGATAAAAAAACATTATTTCATTTCCACTTTCCTCCGCGACTGTACCCACACGAGCGCGCAGTGGATTCTTCACTCGCTGATAACAAAACAGGTATATCTTATTAATTAGTGATTTTTACAAACCGGCGCCACTTGTTATATACCTCTAGGGTGTTTGTTAGGTACATTAAGATTCGTCAGTATTGCATTATACATATACAGGGCGTTACATTTGTTACAAAACATCGGTTGGTAAGTATATGAATGTCTGAAACGAACGAAACGGACTTTTCGGAAAAGATACTGTATTACAATTGATCCTGACCATTTTGATAAATAAAACTTACATTTATTTATTTATTTATTATGGCTCATTAGCAGTTGTACATCGATGAATTCACATAAAAAAATACACAAAAAATATAGAACATGATCTACAACCAATAAAAAATGAGCACTGCATGCACTAAAAAAAAATACGTTACAACACATTCAATACATTCCAAAATAATCAGTAGTACCTACATTATTCTTAGATATATCGATTCTTTAAATTATGGATCGCAGTGGAACTTGATGTCTATTTTTTTTTTTTTTTTTGTAAGGTGTTTCTCAATGTTAGCCAGAAGGGCTACTACATTTTAACGCGGACGCGGGGGTGAACTGAAGGTTCACCCTGGTAGCGACATGCACAAGGGCGTCCCCCCTTGACGGGGACCACGAACCTCGGCTTGAGCTGTCGCTTGAGTGGAGGAGGCCAGAAGGGCCCTAATCGGACGGGGCTTGATGTCTAATAACAAAAAGCTTAGCTCGCATTGCATTGTCACCGATCCTAAGTATACAAAGCTTGAATTAAATCTGTCCGTTTGAAGTCAAAATCGAATCTAAAGGTCGTTTGCATACAAACATACAGGTGAAGCTAATAAACGTGTTAAAAACAGAACAGCTTATTACTCAAGCTCAATTTTTAAGCTTCACTTAACTTAGAACTAATTGTCAAGCTCGTTTGTCACGCTTACGTGACAGGACGTGACGGTGTGGAGTGACAATCGCAGTAGTGGCTAATTAACCGTCTGCGAAAAGTAGTTTGATAGAAATTAATGTGTATGTCTGTTTGTTTTTAAAAAGATGGACATGTTTTATTATTTTTCCATACAAAATTTAATATGTAAGTGTATCAATTTTTGATGTACATAATATGAACCAAAAATAGATTCATTAGTTTTGAAGATACGTCAAGTGGAGTATTATAAGAATTAGTCTCCTATTTAATATTTTTATTTCAAACAAATATTACATAATTTACTGCAATGTAAAGTACATACACAATAGCTATATACTTGACTATCTACATATAAATACTATATTTCACGCAAATCTGCCGAGCCGTTCCAAACTTACTCGTCATTTACGATTCCAGATACAAAAATATTTATATGCTATAGATATTAATATATTTAAAAGGATGAGATTTTAATTAAAATATACGTTAATAACGCGACCAGTGACCTGTTTTAAAATATCCGAGCTAAAAATCTCGAATTTCAATATTTGCACATTTCCCTGATAAGGGCACTCAAAATTTTATATGTATGTCAATCAATAGTTTGAATTACTGGACCTATATTTGAAATTATTTTTGTGTTTCAAGTAGGTATTTTTGTGTGCAGTTTTAACTTTTTCAAAACAAGCTTTTGAAATGGCGATTTTCATGAACATACATATAAAATATTTTTTAAATTAAATAAAGAGAAAGCTAATAAAAATAAAAGAAACATAGTCTAGACTGCTCACTGCAGACGGTAAGACGATTATACTAATTCGAAGCGATTAAACCAAGTTCAAGCAATTATACACGTACCTACATAATATAACTATTATATGTTGTGAGGTCCCGTGTCCCCAAGTGGGGTAAGGGGCAGATGCATTATGCATACATCTGTTTCACTGATCGATTTTCTTTAGGGACAAGTAGATGATCAGCCTTCTGTGTCCTGCCAGACCGAGACATTTATTTTTCTTCGTCTCCACCGGGAATCGAACCCAGGACCTCTCGGTTCTACGCGCACGCGTCAACCACTGTACCAAGGAGGCGGTCAAAATAGTGAGTAATATATTATATACCTATATATTTTTATCCATTCAGTACATAGTGGTCTCTGAAGCTGAAATCGGCAAGGAATGATTGCTATTATTAATTACTAGCTGCGCTCCGCGGTTTTACCCGCGTGGTTCCGCTCCTGTTGGTCTTAGCGTGATGATATATAGCCATAGCCTTCCTCGATGAATGGGCTATCTAACACCGAAAGAATTTTTCAAATCGGAGCAGTAATTCCTGAGATTAGCGCGTTCAAACAAACAAACTCTTCAGCTTTATAATATTAGTATAGATTATCATAGAGGTAATGGAATTATTGTTTGTCGGAGAAAAAAATTCGATCACGACGCGGGAATCGAACCTGCGTCTTTCGACTATATTGTTTGTCTGTGTGCAAACAATTATTTGACTGTACTGTTACAGCCTTACAGGCAGATAGCTCATATCAGGGAAATATAATTTTGTTTGTTAAACAACTGACATATTTAACAATTAATACAAAACAAAAAGAAAATCTACAAGCAGAAACTTATCTATTATACACAGAAAAGCTAGTGAACATACAAACAAACTTAAAAACAGAGATTACTTCTATATGACCCTCGTGGGTCATTTCTGTCCTAAATCGGGGCAAAGCCCTTGAAAGTAAACACTGAAGCGTGCTACAAACTTCGTAGCGTAGATTAATAAGCCTATTCTAGATAGGGTTTTCATTTACCAACAGTGATATTATCAAAAGGTGTAGATACTTTTAGAAATTAAAGATTTTAATGGATTTTAAACGCGATTTATTCACGTTATCCCCTAAATGCAATGATATTTTATGTATAGATACGTTATATATACTCACAAGATATCCACAAAAAATGCTTCCTATGCAGTGTCAGGCACACACAAATACAAGTTTCATTTTACTTAATTTATTACATTGACAGACTGTATAAGAGAGATGGCTCTAATAAAATGATATAAACAAAAAAGACAAAGATAGTTTGTCACTTCCGCGCAGGTGTAAGCAAAAGTCACAAGAATTCACCAATTAAATATAAATAAACAAATAGTTGCCATGGCAATTGGCATAGACTAACGACACAGAAGGTTCAATGTTATAGATGTTACGTTTCCTGCACACGTAAACAAATGTGACAATTTCATTTACTATTTAATTATTATTATGAAGTTGTATTAAAATGAAAAAAAAACTTTTTTGGAGATATAACAGCTGTATTAAGCATTTATTACTAGCTGTGGTGTTCGTTTTCGGTCATCATCATTTCACCCGATAAACACCCACTGCTGAGCATAGTCCTCCTTATAGAACTCCATACGGACCGATCTTACGCTATTCGTTTCAAGGCAGTTCCCGGAACCCGTACAAGGTCATCACTCCAACTTGTAGGATATAATAATAGTGGTGCCTAGATGAAAAAAAGTATGAAATAAAAGAAAGGATGAAGTATAAGCCTTTTTTATCTAAAACACAAATAAAATGTATGTTCAATAGCTATTTACAGAAAAGCAAATAGCATTTTTCGTCAGTAGCGATAATTTTTTCTTTAATGTATACGTATATTCAACATCATTTTTGCAAACAAACATTTTTGCCATCACGATTTCATTGTATATAATAAATAGATATATTTGTTAATTACATGCACTGTGTGGATTTAAATATAAAAATAATCAAGTATTTACCCAAATCGAAATTAATAAAATAGCCGTTCTATTTTCAATAATCGTATCTACATGATAATCTTTGAACACAGTGTGCGCTAGCTTTGTCACACTAGTGATTGAAGCAATGTTATATCCCTTTCATTATTTCAATACAAGTGTCAAGCAAGTGTCATTCATTAATAATTGCAAATTGTTATTTTTGCTCTAAAATTATAATATTTTAATACATTTACCTGTGATATGATATTCCTCTATCTTTCTTTATTTTACTATCGTAATTTGTGCACTTTCTGAACACACAAGAAGGCATTATTGATAATTTTAACGTTTATATCAGCATGTACGTTCGCTGTCACAAGTCACAATCTGACTGATTCCACTGGTCCCAATTAGGACCAATTCACGGTTTACGTTTTGGTGCGTTGGTAACGTATCTACCTCTTGTTTCTATATATAATATCATTGCCTAAATGTATACTCGCGTAAAAGCAAACAAAAGAAAATAGGTGTAGATCATAGGCACAGAGGTCACCAACACAACATTTGATCTAACGCACACACGATTTGACATCATAGTGAGATGGCGAATAATCATATTGGATATTTCCCGCTTTATTTTTAAAAAGTTATTATTGTAATTTTACTCATTAGGCTTTCGATATTACGAGTTTTTTGATATCTGCAATATAGTTACGGAATAATCGCCTGTGCACACTTAACGATTACACCCTGTATACTATGTAAGTATGTAGTGATAATAAAACTATGTTATGACGATTCAAAAGTGTTTCTATAAGTCTAATTGAATAAATAAATGTTACAGTTTGATCTATCGTGAGAAAGAGACGCTAATTAGCAAAATTTCGATGTATTCTATGAATGTAATTATAATTTTGAAAGAATTTTTGCTTGAATCAAGTTGTTTTTTTTGAAGTCAGTAAAAATCAATTCAACGAAAGCCCTCGATATTTATATAATCCTTAATCACTGATTCTCGGGACATATGACATATCATTATTAAAAACTACTAACAAAACTTTGCCTCTAACTTTGCCTGAAGGAATTTCGAATGGGGGTTACACCCTTTTAGAAACTGCGTACGCGATTATATACGTAATTGTGCAGGTGATAAAGGCTATTTTTGTATATTATAAGTTGATTAATTAGTCGCCTACACCTACAGTACATTTCTTGCTTATAGAATTTTACAGAGTCAAAAAAAGATAATTATTTTATCCTTAAATTCTTTAAAGATAATCGCTAAAACCGTTTTTATTGTTATAATTATGAAATACATCTATTTACCCCTCTCAAGTTGCCTAATAAACAGTTTGTCATATTTTTAGTTGAAAAAAAAAGTAATTTTAGCCAAAATCGCGTTAAAACCCTACAATCATTTATTATAAAAACACACAATATCTTCCTACTAAATATTTCATTCCTAAATAAAAAAACTTCAAAATTATTGAACCAAAAAAATATCGATTTTCCTCACCACGTGAAGTGTAACAAAAACCAATCTCCAAACGAAGCCGCGTGAAAAATCTAGTGATCTATAATCGAAAACAATTATACGACACATTTATCAAGATGACAGTAAAATATGCAATTACTGTAATATGCACTTGTTGCTGACCTTACTCAATATATTATAATAGCCCTTATTTCAAGGGCGATAGAGTTCAAATTAATTTATGAGAATTCTATGTCAAATTTTGAATTACATGAGAATCTTAGATGTGAATATAGTTCTTATTACAAGCTTTATAGAGTTGAAGTTATATATAAAAGTGGTATCTAAATTTAAGCGATTCTAAACTTAAGTATCTTGAGCATAAAGTTCCTTTTCATTCATATGTGACAAAATTTTTGACCCTATTCAATTCAGTTGTTAATAGAATTTGGACGTTATATCAATACAATACGGTTTATTATTGAATATTGTTCATTTTACTAACACAGTAATATAGAAATGGTCCCGTATATATATTTATTTCATTTGTCACACGTCTGTTTAGAATATAGGACTAGTTACTTATATCAGTATAGTAAATTCAAAATAACTAGATGGTTGAACGATGTTAAAAATATTCATAAGATATTTGAATAGCCTTATTTGTAATTTTTTGTTTGTAAAGTTTTTTTTTGCCGTGACAACGTCATATAATTCGATAGAGCCGCCTGCACGCCCGAAAAAACATGACTCATGCGGCGTTACCTCGCTCTGAGGCGTTCCATGTAAGGCTTAAAGTGCGAGCGAGAGCGCGGAACGAACAACAAAGAAGCACAATCGGACGTTGTCACGTTCAACCATCGTCAGTAAACCGACATTACAGACAACCAATTTTTCTTAATAAACATAGAGCTAGAGCTTTCTTTCTAACTTCGATAAAGCTCAGCCGTTTTGAGATTCCTATTAGTACTAAATTTATTACTAACTTTAAATACTTATTAAGTTATTTTTACATACATATTTAGTTTGCCTTCAAAAAAGCTCATCAGTTTTGATCTACACTTAAACCTACAAACTAACTTCAAATATTTATTAACCGCATATTCAAATAAACATAAAACCAATTCACAAAGGAACCCCAAAACCAAATGGGCCCCAGAGCGAGGGTCGCGGGTTCGATTCCTCGTTAGACGAACACGTGTCGCATTTTCATGTAATTGCTTTTTCTCATTTATATTGACTTATCTGCTTTGTTGGATGCTGTTTATTATGTATGTGTGTGTGTCTTAATCTTAGGAACTGCTGGAGGAATTTTAATCAAATTAAAAGGATACAAAGGAATTATGTTGCATTTCTTTAGTGTGTAAATGATAGTGTTTTTAATGACATTAAATTCTTTACTTTATTACGTCTAACTTATTATCAGTAACAAATTGTATTTAATAAGCAAAATTATAATGCTGATACTTTAAAAAAAACTTCTGTATTTAAATTTTAAACCAAGCTTAGCTTAGTACCTATTTACACATAGAAAAAATACTTTTACTTTACAAGCGAAACCTGCTAAAACTAGTCAACCGCATTAAACATTCTCTTTTAAAGCTGTTAAGAATGATTCCCATTCAAACTGAAACGCAAAAGCCCAAATTGATTGAATTCCAATAATTTGATAATCGTCAATTCCGCAGCACTGCAGCCGGTGCGGTTTTACATATTTAACCGACTGTGAAAAACAGTATTTATTATGAAATATTTATTGTAAAACAATATTAAGTACTATTTGATAGACTAGAAAGTTTGTGAGTTTGTGTTTGATAGGATGGATGTGTGTACCTCTTTTACGCGGAAACGGCTAATAGCAATCAGATGAGATATTTAAATACAAGTGTGTACTGTGTATGAATGTTTCACCATGGACCAATATATGGTTTCACGCCAAAACTGCTGTTTTTCATGTAACGCATAAAGATAAAATGAACATTGAAAAGCTTTTTTTTGTCACGAAAACAAGACTTACACGGAAAATATAGAGACCGCACTTAAGTATTATTTTGTCACAAGTTACATAATTCGTTCTTAACTCGAATAACTACCAAAAAAAAGACTCGGCTGCCACTCGGAGACTGGGGCGGTAAAGCTATTGCATGCTATGCCATCAAGCCACACCTCCGCCCGTCGGAGTGGGGAGCGTGAGGTTTTTTCGTTACGGAACTTCTCGATTCGGTCCCCGCGCTCAAGGCCCGCGATAGAAGCTATGCAATAGCTTAAAAATGTCATTCAGTAATAACACTGCCTTCTACTGGTGAAAGAATTTTCCAAATCGATTCAGTATATAAATGTCAATACATACCACGAGTACAATCCTATAAAAATAAATTTACAATAAAAAATAACGTTTTTAATCTGTCTCACGGAACCCTAAAAATCAATACTTAGTCCATAACCGCCAGTCGTTAGTTGCAAATTATATTTGATTTGGATTATTGAATAGCTTTGTGATTACAGTGAAAAGCTAGCAAATGTTATAAATTTGGATGTTTATATGTAAATATGGTTTATTTTCCGCTATACCAAAACTGCTGAACAGAATTAGATAAAATTTAACACGCAGATACTGAGTATAAACTGTATTGTGCGTACATTCAGTACTTTTCTTTTAAAGAAATACGAGCGAAGTCAAGTGCATTAATAAGTAAAGTAGTTAGGTTAAACAGAATGAAATGCTAATTTCCTTTTTGAATTTATCTCCATTAGGATATTATCTGCTAAAAATAAGAAAATCGTAAATAAGCGTGTCGTGTGTCAGAAGTGAAACTTCTTTGGCATGATTCAAAGATACCAAAATCGCTAATCCATGACGTGACAGTATTGCCATGACGCGACCTTGAAACTTTTTTTTAAACTCAACGCGCATAAAGCAGTTTCACTTCAAGAAATAATCCGGGCGGAGCCATAGTAATTTACTAGTTAACGTATAAAAACATGCACAAACTAAACGATGCATACAAAATTGCATAAAACAACGAATTGCAAATTTAATTATTTATTAAACTTGAATTTGAATAATTTGCATTCATTTAAAATTCAATGAGCTCAAAGAATCGCGAATCGAGTGTAAACATGTTTAACCGACTTTACTAAAAGGATTATTTGTTATATGAATGGAAAAGTGAAAAGGAAATAATGATATTTTAAAACTAGCTAATTTCCACCCGCGGCTTCGCCCGCGCAGTCAAAGAAAAACCCGAATAGTTCCCGTTCCCGTGGGATTTCCGGGATAAAACCTATCCTATGTCCCGGGGTAAAAAGTAGCCTATGTCCTTTCTCGGGTATCAAAATATCTCTATACCTACCAAATTTCATGCAAATTGGTTCAGAATAACAGACAGACAGACAGAGTTACTTTCGCATTTATAATATAAGTATGGATGGCATAATAAAATATGAAAATTATATACGAAATGGAAACAATCTATAAGAACATGAATTTCAATTTTTGTCAAATAGAAAAATTCATTACGTATTTGTTTTCAACCGACCTAAAAAAAGGAGTTAATGATTTTTTTTTGGGTTCGTTACCTCAGAACTCTTGAATGGGTGCACAGATTTTGATAATTTTATTTTATTTGAAAGCTCGTTCCTCCCATGTCCCGTTAAAATTCGCTTTAGTTCTGTCTTTTTGTTTATAATTTGAAATCGGTTTAATTTTTTGTTCAAAAATTATTACCTATTATATTCTGGTGGTTCATTAAGTATCATAAACCGTATATTTCAATTATTTACGAAAGTTTTCAGTAGCTCTTTGATGATTGCGTTATTTGACAGGTTTATTCGCCCCCGGGGACACACGACCCCTCTATCTGCCCACGTGTATAGGGGTTAAAAGTTCATTCATTTTATGTTTATAGAGATTCGCGTAGTATCATAGCGTGTGATATAATATAGCCTTCCTCGATAAATGGGCTATCTAAAATCAAAATATTTTTTTCAAATCGGACTAGTAGTTCCCATGATTAGCGCGTTCAAACAAACAATCTCTTCAGCTTTATAATATTAAAAGTGTACATAAAAAATGAAAAAACGACGTGTGGCACTCGGGGACTGCCGCGGTAAAGCTAATATTGCATTGCATGCCTTCAAGCCACACCTCCGTATCCGTCGGAGTGGGGAGTGTGAGGTTTTTCGTTACGGAATTTCTGAATTCGGTCCCCGCGCTCAAGGCCCGCGATAGAAGCTATGCAATAGCTTAAAATATTCATCAAATATTCGTGTTGGTTCATAGAATTAAATCAGCTTAATGCCCCACTCTTTGGTATAGGTACATACATTCTTTACTTCAATCTAGATTCCATACCTATCCCTTTTGTGTTAATTTTTTTCAATTCTATCCAAATAACGTTTTCTATTCGTACGTATTCTATCTATATATATATAAAACTCAAAGGTGACTGATATAGTGATCTATCAACGCACAGCCCAAACAACTGGACGTATCGAGCTGAAATTTGGCATGCAGGTAGATGTCATAACGTAGGCGTCCCCTAAGAAAGGATTTCCCGAAATTCTTGCGGGAATGGGGAAAAACGGGGATGCACGTACAAAGTCGTGGGCGGAAGCTAGTATGCATATATTTTCCATTACCATCTAACTAAATCAGCAATCCTTACCATTCACTATATTAAGCAACATACTAAACACACATACATAACATACTCCCAACCATAAAGTCCCGGGTTCAATCCAGGTTCAAACAAAAGTAGGACAGAAGCGCCGCAATCCGTTCCGTTTTACGGCGGCCGATATAAATTTTGAATATTTGATTGTTGTACGAGAGCTCGCAATGGATTTGGCTTGAATATGTGAGTTTGGATCCTGGAGTTTCCTGCATGCATGTAAATGATGTAATATGTCTAACTCAGTGTTTGATTTCACTCGCGATCTTTGTGCTAAGCTAATTCATACTTTATACAATTTACATAGGAAGAGTATAGACTGATTAACATTTTAAAGAAATAATCAGAATGGAAAATGCATGCTACGGCAAATACGTCTTACGTTATCATTATTGTACTGTTAGAAATAAATCCCCAACTGGCAACCCGAACCGAGTGGGAGGTTATAAAAATGACTTTGCATTTGACTCTTGGACGTAACGGTCGTTATGGTTGTGTTTAGTCGTGTTAATTATTATTTTTAGGCGATTATTGGACATATAAAATCATTTAATAAGGAAATAAAACCTTTCTAGGTTGAATTTAAAATCCCTATGAGTACCTATTCATTTTTTTTTTCAACATATTTTAGCATCATTATTTATTGTTACTACAAGTAGCAAAAGTAAAACGCATATCATTAAAACGCCCTATTGCTAAAATAAAGACAAATTTTCTACTTCTAAAGCAAGCTTTACTTTTTAAAGCATTTATAGATAATAGACGGATAGATAGGATTCATCCTTTTTCAGCAGAGCGGTTGTTGAACATTTATAATATATAAGGATCAGAAATCCCTCCAGCTCCTGGACTACGCGTGGTTTATTTAAAACAAAGAATGCGACATCGCCTTGCATTCCGCTCGAAATTTACAGTACATTCACAAATACACCATTTTTAGATAAAATGTACGTTTTATTTTATTGTTTCTGTTTGTCATATCCTACTTTCCTTTCTGTTTAAACGGGAATGTTTGTAAGAATATAAGGATTGTTGTTAAATGTTATAGTCGTGTGTATGTTTATGTATTTGTGTTTGTGTCCGTCCATTTATTAGAAACTAGAGGTCCGCCCCGGCTTCGCCCGTGGTACATATTTCGCAATAAAAGGTAGCCTATGTCCTTTCTCGGGTATCAAAATATCTCCATACCAAATTTCATGCAAATTGGTTCAGTAGTTTAGGCGTGATTGAGTAACAGACAGACAGACAGAGTTACTTTCGCATTTATAATATTATAGTATGGACTAATAATCATATAGATAACTTTAATATTTTATCTTGTCTCATTTTCATCATTTTAAATTAAATTATTAACTTCGTTTAAGCTTCAGTGAAGAGCTTAGCAAGATTAACTTCTAAAATAAAATGCAAATCCCTTCATAAAATACATAAGTAAATATTTAAGTTACTGCATCTAAGATGACTACTTATGACGTCGTTGATGACTACCAAATAAAGAAAATTTATTTGCAAATAAACATAACATGTAAATATTACACAGAACATAATAAAAGTCGGGGTAAAAAGATAGTACATATTTAAATTATGTTGACTTAAACTTAATAAACATTAGCTTAAGTAATTCAAGTGTGTGGTCAAATAGAGGGCTTCACCCTTATTTATAAAACAACTGGATTGCTTGTTTTTTAACCGACTTATCACAAAAGAGAGCAAAAAAGAAGGCAAACACTTTTAGCTGTGCCGCGCTGTTTCACCCGCGGACGAACCCGCGTGAAAATCAAGCATTTCTATAGCTCATGTGTTATTCTGATGTATAACCTATATTACTATAATGTTTTATTATTTATTTATTATTTATAGATAAATAAAAAATAAAAAATAAATAAATAAATAATTATCGAATTCCGTCCAGTAGTTCTTTCGTGAAAGAGTAACAAACATACATCCATACTAATATTATAAATGCGAAAGTAACTCTGTCTGTCTGTCTGTTACTCAATCACGCCTAAACTACTGAACCAATTTTTATGAAATTTGGTATGGAGATATTTTGATACCCGAAAAAGGACATACTTACTACTTTTTATCCCGTGAAAATGACGCAATCCCGGAAATCCCACGGGAACGGGAACTATGCGGGTTTTTCTTTGACTGCGCGGGCGAAGCCGCGGGCGGAAATTTAGTAGCTACATATATACATCCATACTCACTTTTCGCATTTATAATATTAGTGGGATATTTATATTCGTCACGGAAGACGAAAATTTTATTATTATTAAGCACTAGTGGTCCGCCCCGGCTTCGCCCGTGGTTCATATTTCGCAATAAAAAGTAGCCTATGTCCTTTCTCGGGTATCAAAATATCTCTATACCAAATTTCATGCAAATTGGTTCAGTAGTTTAGGCGTGATTGAGTAACAGACAGACAGACAGACAGAGTTACTTTCGCATTTATAATATTAGTATGGATTGAGAATAGAGGTAGATGATACATTAAATTATACCATTTCCAAAACCTAATCTATGAAACATGAAACAATATCTCGAAACAAACCATACTGAAATTCATCAAAAACAGCGGTCGAAAATAAATGAAAAAGCAGAAACCGACACTAGAATAGGGCCATTGCGCCAGTTCGCGTCCACTTAGTGCAGTTGGAAAGTTTGAAGGAGAAAATAAAAATGTTCCAGAACAAATTTCAACGCAAAATTTATGTAACGTGTTCATTACATAGTCTTGTTTAAGATTTACTTTCAATTGTGTTGGAAATATCAGGTGGTTTTTATTTATCTAGACAAATAGCAGAATTAGGCGTTTTACCCAGTTCGCGTCCAAAAATTCCAGTTTGCGTCCACCTGTGGACCAGTTCGCGTCCACCGGCTAAGAAAAGGAATTAAGAGTGTATTGGGTGATTTCTTATCAGATAAATGCAAATAAAAATTAGATTTAAATAAATTATTTATTTATGAATATAGTTATTTAATAAAAACCGGTCAAATGGGAGTGAGACTCGCACACCGAGGGTTCCGTATTAACCTGTTTTTTTTCATATTTTTTAACTGCAAATGATTATTTTTTCAATGTTTCCCTTATTTGTGCTATAAGACGTTGCTTCGTACCAAACTTCAAGTGTCTGTGTTCACGTAAAGTACTGTAGGTTTTGATTCCCTTGCGAATGTCGAAATTTGCGAAAATTTGCAGCATAGACGGCTATATCTTTTGATTATTTTGGCTTATAAGTTTGATTTTTTCACTGCTTCAAGGGACCGTAGACTTGAGTATTCAATATAAATTTCAGCTTTATACCTCCACGCGTTACTGAGAAAAAGACAGAAAGACAGACCGGCAGACGGACATACAGACGGACGGATATCAAAGTGATCCTACAAGGATTCCGGTTTTTCCTTTTGAGGTTCGGAACCTTAAAATCAACATTCGCTGTAAAAAACTGAAAGAAAACTTATTTATATTTATCTTCTCATTATTATTAGAACTAAAAATTAACAAAAAACAAAGTTACGTTATGTAAATAAATAATAATCAGTTCTATTAATTAAGATTACCTGCCTACCCTATTTTTAGTTTCTATTAAATTTCTTTTTTGTTTACTATTATTTTCTTAACCACAGTCTCATTCTTAGAATACCCATTTTAAAATGAAAAAATAGCATAACAATTTGCTAATTTGAATGAAAATTTAAATTATTAACTTGTAGTCTTAGTCAAAAATTTACAATCTATTTTAAATACATATTTTAACAAACAATTCATTGCTACGTAATGAAAAACAATGTGGACGCAATATGTTCTATTGTTATGCACTATAGGTATAGTTTGCGACCACCGTGGACGCAAAATGGAAGTTGTACAAATTCGGTGTAGTAATTCGCGTCCACCTTATTTTAGCTATTAATTGTAAAAGATATAAGCTGATTTACAATCCATACTATTCCATGTTTTGTTAGCAAAGTAAAGAAACAGTTACATATTCAAAAATTCACATTTAACAATAAGATACTTACCGTCGAACGCGACGCTTCGCACTATTTTTTTCTCAAAATCCCGCTCATTTTAGCTCTCTCGTTTAATAGCCAAAATTAAATATTTTTTTTAAATAGGATAGGCGGTGTTCAGGCTTTTTTTGAATATGTGTGCATGTCTCTTATACATTGAGATATTATCGGAAAATTTTCTTAGTACAATTTTACTTAAAGTATACTTATTTTCGTGAATTTTCTAAAAGATATCCGCAAAATGGACGCGAATGGGCATGTGGACGCGAACAGGCGCAATGACCCTAGTAGGATTATCATGAAAAGCGAAAAACCGACAGCTCTCATCAAATGATATTTCCCTCGGAATCCGGTAAAGCATAAATGTTTCTATGTAGGTACCATGGGTTCCGTATCAAAAAAAATATTAAATTTACAAATACACATATTGTATCAATAGGAAGGATTACATATTTTACATGATTGTGATATTGTAATGCATAAAACTAAATAATAAGTAAGAATTAAGAATTTTTAAAAACAATTTTAGGTATTCCCTGAGTGAAGAAGGTAATACTTTTAGCACTTGGCCCAATTTAAACTAGACGAAGCCGACGCATTTTCAAGAATTAGGTACGTAGAATATAAATTATTTCTATATAATTAATATTCTATGTAGGTAGTCAAAAATTGCTGCAGAAATTAAAAGAGCTATTAATTAATATCACGGCTTCCCTTTTTGAGAAAACCAGTTAAAATACTTTAGAAATAAGCGATTTATTAATATTTTTATGCTACGGAACCCCAAAAATTTGACCAAGAACTTTTCTTTTCTTCAAACTGCAATGTTTCGATCGAGCGAAAAGCAATTTCTTAGGTCCTTTGATTCGTTCCAATGTTTGCCAAACCCGTTACACCAAATGAACTTTAACCATATTCCAAATAAATAAAGTCTAAATTCCCTAACCCTTTTTTCGATCCGTACCATGTCAATCCAATTTTGAAGTTTCACACAAATACCAACCCTATTACATTAACTTAGAGCATAAATTCGCGTATACGAGAAGCAAATAATCAAATTGAACCATATCCGCAAATACATACAATTTAAAATTCAATGACATGTAACAGACGAAATGAGGAGGCTGTGATATTTTGAACAATAAACTGTATGTATAATGTACTGTGAGGCACGAAGGTCGATTATCATTTGTATGTAGGTACAATGTAAGACAATTACATTAGAGCTCTCTGTTTTCATGTGCCCCTGGTACCTACTTGCAGGTATTAACGCCTACAGGATATTAAATTTAAAAAAAACAAGTGAATTTTTGTAAATTATTTTGAACTCTATTGAAGTGAAACTTATTTATGAAGTGAAACTTCTTTATCGGGGTTGGAAATAAATTTAGTGTAACATTTTTTCGTTACGCGTGACATTTTTCCGTTACGCGCCATCTTTTTCTTATCCCTACCACGCGTGATTCGACGTATTTCTGTAAAGTTGCATATTGTAAATTATTTTTTTAAAAATAAGGCCATAAAGAAGTTTCACTTCTTACGTGTGTACACACTAGTACACGCACACATTTTTTTAAATAATATTTGAATAAATGTTCCTTTATTTCGTACCTATCAAGTATCAAACATTGTCCATTCCTGTCAAATACTGTAAGTTATAATTGACATTTATGCATGCGTTCAGAAAATATGTATTTTGTTGAACTATTTAAAAATATAATTCGTCATAATATTATAATACTTTGATATATTTATCTTATTATATTCGTATTACGTTCATCAAAACCTAAATTAGTTAGGTAAAAGGTAACAAGACATTTTATTGACAGTTCGCCGGGTCAGCTAGTGAATAAAAAATTCAAAATAAATCGTTTTTAATAAAAACTTTACAACAACATATTATGCCCATTCCTCACATTCTTATCAGGTTACTCCTTTTAATGCAGCATGCACAATTACCTGTAACAAAATAATATAATTATATTAAAAGAAAACATTACATTACATACTTATGTACCTACTTAGGTACATTTATTTAGAATTAAACTAAAATTTTCAAACATTTTTCATTATAAAGCTTTGCTCCTATTGATCTTAGCGTGAACATAGCATAAAAATATTAGTATGTTTAAAACAGTAGTTCCTGCGATTAGCTCAATCAAACGCATCCATATATTGGTATACTAGCTTTCCGTCCGCGGTTTCGTCCGCTTTGTCTAAAATCTAATAAATTACATACTAAAACCTTTCTCTTGAATCACTCTATCTAATTAAAAAAACTGCATCAAAAGCCGTTGGCTAGATTTAAAGATTTAAGCATAACACAGGGATATAGGGACAGAGAAAGCGACTTTGTTTTATACAATGTAGTTATATACTCTCTCAAATACACACACATTGTATTATTCAGCAATTTGTCCCCTTATGGGGCTTGGCTTCAGCTGACGTAGCGTTATGGCCCATTATGGCCCCCATGGGACATTCCCATAAACTCGTGAACTGAAGACGTGTTTCGTCGTAACATTTTTAACAAAGTTCCTATATCAATATTAAATATCCCTCTGTCCATCTGTTATATTTAATAAGATAAATAAGCGTTGCCTGGTAGCTGAGATCGCTACCTAGCGATAAAGCCGTCATTTGTTAATTTTAAATGTATTGTTTGCTTTTCATTTGTTTATTGAAGTGAAACTTCTTTATCGGGGTTGGACAAAAATTTAGTGTAACATTTTTGCGTTACGCTGTAGGCGTGACATTTTTGCGTTACGCCGTAGCTGTAGGCGTGACATTTTTGCGTTACGCGCCAACTTTTACTAGTACACGTACTCTAGTACACGCACACATTTTTTTTTTAATACAACAAATGATTTTCATTCAAAGACAAGATTTGTATTTAGTAATATTTTCCATGCATTTGAAGAAAACCATAAAATGACAAAAAATAGTAAATTACTGTCAATGTCATTCAAACAAATATGCTGACGCAGCAAACATTGTTCTGCCAGAACACCCTTATCACTTAGTAAAATAAAAAATGTACTCATTTTTTAAATCTAAAGTAATATTATAAAGAGGAAAGCTTTTTTCTACGATTGAATCAAAAACCTTCGCGAGCAATTTAAAAAAATATCTTTGGAAAGCGAATAACATAGGCTAGGTATATGTATTTTCATCCCGAATCAAGCCAAGCAAAGCCAGATCACGCAGCTAGTAAATAGTTTATAACGTACAAGGGAACATACACACATACACGTCTGTAATGACTCCACATTGGTCAGGTCGTAAACTAAATAAGTAATAACTGTTAATCCTTATTTATTACCTTTTATGGTGTTGTCGGATTAGCAGTACATAAAACATCTGTTATTAAAAACGACTATATTTATTCTGTACAAAAATTCATGTTTTGTTGTAAAATAGGTAATAGTGTTATATTATTACCAAAAAAACATTTAAATAGAGTTTAACTTTGAACCAGGGATCTGTCACCATGTGAAATAAGTACGACAAAACCAGACCAAGAGAACCCGCGCTTCAAGATAAACCCTGTCTAAAGTTTTTTTGTGGTAAGACAATATATTACATATATCCATCGATGCAAGAATTTTTGAAATCGTTCCAGATGTTCATGAGATCTTTTATTTATTGTTATATATGAGAAATACTATGTAGTGATTATAATAACGTAATATTACATACTATTAGCTACCTTCTATCACACCGTCATGTACCAATAAGCCAATATTTACAATAGAACTATACAACAATAGCACAATGGCCAGATGCGTCCACCACCTGGTGCTATTGTCAAGCTTCAAGTATTTTGTCAATATTATAAAATGCATCATCGATACTTCAATATTAAGAAGGTTATGTTTCTACACTCGTGGACATAATTGTAGGAACGATACATAAATTATATGTAGGATAAAAATTATATTTATTTTAACAAAAATGTTCCACTATTAACATACACATTTTGTAAATATGTATACGCTTGTAGGCAATGATATTATATATAGAAACAAGAAGCTTGTAGGGAGAAATATTCGTAAGGATTGAAAATTCTTTCATTGACAGCATATTATTCAGGCGTGACAGTCTTTTTTTTTACGAGTGAAGCATTTTTATGCATATTTAACAGCTTAGTATCTATACAGCGCGATTCAAAACCTTTCCTATCTAAAGACTATATCATTGTTAATTGAAAAACAAAAACCTTATTTGAACCTGATTTTTCAACTATTTTCATAAAGTTTCATCCAAATCGATTCTATAGCCGTGATATAACATTACTTGTACAGTATACAAGCTAACTTTAGCATTTAATGAAAAAAAAACTTCTTATTTGAACCTGATTTTTCAACTATTTTTATTCAAAATTTCATAAAATCGATAACATCCCCTACCTGTACAGTATAAGCAACTACACAAACATACTTTCGAATAGATAATATTGTATGCACAAATTGAATTCTAGAACAAAATGGAACGAATATTGTTACCATATTTTAATATGAAGTTTGATTAAAACCGCATCCTGCAATATCCTTTGTAAGGTCAGCACAAAAGCTTACTCTACAACTTTATAGAATGTCATCAAATATGTTATCCAACTTATATTATAAACGTGAAAGTTGTGGATGTTTGTCACTCTGTCACGCAAAAACAGATCGGAAGTATATGAAATTTGGTTAAAGAATAGATGAGCATATAGACTACTTTTATATAGGTTCCACGCGAGTGAAACCACAGGTTGTAACTATGTAGTAAGTTTAACACTGTAGTAACTATCATCACTACATAGTATAAAATAAAGTCGCTTTCTCTGTCCATGTGTCCTTATATGTATGCTTAAATCTTTAAAACTACGTAACGGATTTTGATGCGGTTTTTTAATAGATAGAGTGATTCAAGAGGAAGGTTTTAGTATATAATTTATTATGTTTTAGACAAAGCGGGCGAAGCCGCGGGCGGAAAGCTAGTTTACTATACTTTGTATTGTTACCTCTTGATGCAACTGCATTTTATAGTTCCGATTTTTTAACTAGGAACTAGTAAATTGTGTGTTTCTTTAAAAATCTCAACTAGTTATTTACTATTTATTGATTTGTTGTACAGTGGTAAAAGTTAAGCAAATAACCATCGGGTCCTGAGTTTCATCCCGGTTGAAAGCAAATAAAAATATAACATACTAGAGGTCCGCCCCGGCTTCACCCGTGGTACATATTTCGCAATAAAAGGTAGCCTAGGTCCTTTCTCGGGTATCAAAATATCTCCATACCAAATTTCATGCAAATTGGTTCAGTAGTTTAGGCGTGATTGAGTAACAGACAGACAGACAGAGTTACTTTCGCATTTATAATATTAGTATGGATGATGAAGAAAACCTAATTCATACTTATTACATATCCGTAAAGAACTGATATTCCAATAACTAACATCAGCTATCAGTAAGAGAAAGTCCCGTAATTTGTCCAGTCGTTTATAAGCTGACAGGAAAATTTAGCGTAATATTTTTTTACATTATGTAAGACAATATTATTACAATAGCTAAGATTTAATAAAAATGTTTTAGGATTAAAAAACAATTCAAACAAAAAAAGAAGTTGTTTACTAAAATTAAAATATTCAGCAACTTCCTTTTTTGATATCGCTTAAAAAATGTCGCATGTATTATCTTAATTATTATCTTTACGGTTATTAAAAACAAAATGTCCAACAAATTGCGAACTTTTAATTTAATAAACACTCAAACTCAATTACAGAGAAAAAATTAAATTTTGCAATAAATTCAGGGCTTTATTTAAAATATTACACGGATTCGATAAACAAGTAAAAATGTTATCTTTGCATACCATATCGTTTTAATTACACTAAAAAACATTAACGACAAATTCCGAATAAACATATTTCTTTATAACTGTACTAACTTTCCACCCGCGGCTTCGCCCGCGCAGTCAAAGAAAAACCCGCATAGTTCCTGTTCCCGTGGGATTTCCGGGAAAAATCCTATCCTATGTCCATGTATCAAAATATCTCTATACCAAATTTCATGCAAATTGGTTCAGTAGTTAAAGCGTGATTGAGTAACACCAAAATCGTGAACGTATAGTAAACATTAAAAATTTAAATTCCCACGCTCCACACGGTTGGTGAATTTTTAATTTCGCCTGCAATTTGCACACCACTGACTTTTTTGTGTGTTTGTTAAGCTGGCTCTCAGGAACGACCCAATTTGTACGTTTTACATATTAATTAGTGAATGAGGTTGTGAGAAGTGGGGCGTGGCTAGTTTTTGTTTTTGTTCCTGGGATTTAAAGTTAGGGTTCCGTTTTTAATGACTGTCAAACTTTCTTATTTCTAATGTTTTTGCTTCTAATCGCTAATTCTCATATCGATATTGCTATCCTATTTTTTAATACGTAAGTAGAGATCGTCTATTCTAAAACTGAACGCTCCTCCATTATAATAAATTATGTGAATGTGTGAGTGCAAATATTTATTTCAATCTTTTATTTGTGTACGTTCGACGATTTTAACACAACTAGAGTTCGACAAATCGTCCGACGGATCTAGCGATCGACGTTTGTATGAATATACTAGATTTCCGCATGCGGGTTCGTCCGCGTTTTCTAAGGAAAACCCGCATAGTTCCCATTCCCGTGGGATTTCCGGGAATGGGAACTATGCTTTCTATGATTTCTATGTGTTAATCCAAGTTACCCTCTATATGTGTGCTAATTTTCATTGTAATCGGTTCAGTAGTTTATGCATGAAAACCATACATACATACAAACCTTTCCTCTTTATAATATTAGCATTAAAAACAAACAGTCAAGTCAGATCCTTTTATTTTTTCCAAATATGTACATGAACCCAAGAAGCAAACATCCATAACATCTATATTATATCCATACAATGTAACGCTTGAAGCGCTTACATCACCAGCCGTCTAACCCAGCTGATAACGAGCAGCGCTTTACGATGCTAGTGTAGAATACCACAGATATACATACTGTGCGAACGTGCAACTTTTTTGTGATGGTTCGAAGGTTTTGTTTGTAAAAAAGGAGGTTCGATACTGGCGTGAAAATATTTAAAAGGAGAATTTGTATATATGTATAGCTAATATAATATTTTGCGTGTTCGCTGTAATAAGATGTAAGGCAAAATGAATATAGTTTATGTGGTCGTAATTTTCTCAATAAACTACTGCAGTTTAATATACCTACCTCCTTTTTGTTAATAGGCAATTGAAAATATTATTTCAACAAACAAACAGCGAAAGAAGAGTGTTAAAAGCAAAAGAGTGATTAAACTCTTATGTTGTAGGGATATTATATGTATATGTGCTGTTATGTTGTTCAATCACGCCTTAACTAATGAACCAATTTGCATGAAATTTGGTATAGAGATATTTTGATACGCGAGAAAGGACATAGGCTACTTTTTACCGCGGGAAATAGGATAGGTTATATCCCGGAAATCCCACGGGAACGGGAACTATGCGGGTTTTTCTTTGACTGCGCGAGCGAAGCTGCGGGTGGGAAGCTAGTATTATATATGTGCTGTTATGCTTATGATGAACGTAAATTTACGACAAGGTATGTGCCAATCCGCACTTGGCCATCGTCGATCGTGAATTATGATGGACCATGAGGAATTAGGCTATAATATATTCGCGTGCTTACACTCATTAAAACATGTGTGAACTGAACGTTTCAATTATTAAATTAAGTAAGTGTATTATTGCAAGATGTAAGCTTTTATTTAAAGTTTTTTGATGATCTTGGTGTCATTATTGTCACTATTGCTGTTTTTTGTTTGTTTTTAGACGTATTTAAGTTATTTGTTTTACATGGCTGCAAATAACAAATCGTCTTTGTCCTACTTTAGAATAACGTATCTTACTATCTATAATCTAAATTTAAACATTGCTAAGTTATTAGCTAACCATCTCTCACATGCCGTAACTTAGCACAGTGTGTAAACCGCGTTAACTTAATTAATGACGAAAACTGCTGAGTCGACACTGCGACGTCACCCTTGCATCACAAGTTAATTAGGCCGACAGATGTCATGTCATTTAAGTATCATATCTTAATTGAAGTTATTTATGCTTTACTAGATATAGCACGCGACTTCGTTCTCATAACTTGGTAAATGATATTTTATGAACGTTTCATTCAAATGATTCAAGTAGTTTTAGAGGAATGTCAAGCACCTACATAAAAATTTGAAATACTAGGTTTATCCCGTGACATTGCACTTTTGAGACTTGCTCTTTGCTTTAGATTGTCAGTTATCCCCGAAATTTTATTCAGATTGTTTTTGCCATTCAGACTTGAACGTATAATAGAATGGAAAGTAGGCAAGTATTTTTAAAAGTACCTTATATAACACCTTTTCATAAAATACTACCAAATTTACTTCTATTCCTTATACTGTATATTATAATATATTCAAAGGCCATGTCGAGTTCGGTTGTTTAAGCGTAACAAACAGACAAACAAAAAACATTTGCACACACATAAAACAAAATACATTTTGAACGAACCATCTGTATCGAAAGCACGTAGCATCGCCGCTACGTGCCTACGCCGTAGCGCTACGGAGCTACGTATAATATCTATTAGACACATCACACTTGACATTATACTTTTTGTTGAGCACTAGACTTACGACCGGGTTTCACTTTACGAATATATGATACCTATAAAACAAATAACTAATAATATAAAGATAGGAAAGGATCTTAAATGAAAGACATGTATAAATTTCAATAAGAGAACGAAGTTTGTGTTAGGTATTGCATGTTCGTTGTAACCTCCCTTAGTTTAGAGGTATAGTTACCTACTTTTCCAAAATCAGTTAAAATTGTAAAAATTTAACAAAATCCCAACACGATTAAACCTCAAATAATGAAACGTCAAAAACATTAAGGACGCTGTCACAAATCTGCGTTACTCAAATTTAGGTATCTAACGTCGCCACGTGGTTCGCGGGAACATCGCGCTCACGTAAACATAGCGCATTCCATTTTATAGACCATCTTCATACTTGATATTATTTTTTTTTATATTTTTATTGAAATTGATTCCAGAAGATTACTGGGAACTTTAAAAATTCATTTTGTTACTATTATTAGTAGGTACGATCCTTATAAGTATTTTAGTGTATTCAACCAACTTAAAAAAGTGTGACTATTTTACAACAATTTGAATATGAATTGTATTATTGTATACAATATCGAAGCTTTTTAAGAAATGTATAAAATACTTTTTTAAGAATTATTATCATACATAATATTATATGTTACCGGCAATATATTAAACCCGGCATTGTAAGCAATTCTTAGTAAATGTATGTTATTCCGAGAAACAGTCGGAATGAAATAAATTAAATTCGTTACCACACATTCACATTACCTATATCTTTAAATATGAACTTTTCCTAAGTAGCAAACACATTTGCAAATGTGGGTGGTTTTTGGGGTAGCTATTAACCAATATGAGGTCAAAACTAAAATCCAAGATGGCACCGACGAAAATTTGAAATCTTTTCGTCATGGGTGTCATTTTCAAGGAGTTGGAGTAGCTATTAAATAAGTATTAATCAATATGAGGTCAAATCTAAAATCCAAAATGGCGCCGACGACAATTTGACATCATTTCGTCACGGGTGTCATTTTCATGGTTTTTGGGGTAGCTATTAACCAATATGAGGTCAAAACTAAAATCCAAGATGGCGCCGACAAAAATTTTATATATTTTCTTCATGGGTGTCATTTTCATGGTTATTGGGGTAGCTATTAACGAATATGAGGTCAAAACTAAAATCCAAGATGGCGCCGACGAAAATTTTACATATTTTCGTCATGGGTGTCATTTTCATGGTTTTTGGGGTATCTATTAACCAATATGAGGTCAAAACTAAAATCCAAGATGGTGTCGACGAAACTTTACATCTTTTCGGCATGGGTGTCATTTTCAAGGTTTTTGAGACAGCTATTACCAAATCCCCAATGTAACCGTCGATAATTAGGTATATTTTTCTTACTCCTTTAAAGTAAACTTAAATAAAATAACAAAAACGTTAACAACCACAGTTTTGTAGAAAGTCTTAAAAAAAACAATTTTAAAGAACATTGAAATGCATATTTAGAAATTTAATATAAAACGCAACTCTGTGGCAATCATGTTAATATTCTGACAGATATTAGTAACTTTAAATATATTCTTTAAATATATTGGCTAAACTTTATTTAAAATAAAGTTTATCTAAAACATTTAAACGAAGAGAATAAAATAAAAAAGAACGTGTGTGCCGAGAAAACGTGTCAGGAGTGAAACTTTTTTGGCGAGATTCATAGATACCAAAATCGCCGCCTTGCTCCATAACGCGACAGTATTACCATGACGCGATCTTGAAATTCGACGACCATCTTGGATTTTAGTTTTGACCTCATATTCGTTAATAGCTACCCCAAAAACCATGAAAATGACACCCATCACGAAAAATGTCAAATTTTCGTCAGCGCCATCTTGGATTATAGTTTTGACCTCATATTCGTTAATAGCTATCCCAAAAACCATGAAAATGACACCCATGATGAAAAGATGTCAAATTTTTCGTCGGCGCCATCTTGGATTATAGTTTTGACCTCATATTCGATAATAGCTACCCCAAAAACCATGAAAATGACACCCATGACGAAAAGATGTAAAATTTTCGTCGGCGCCATCTTGGATTTCAGTTTTGACCTCATATTGGTTAATAGCTACCCCAAAAACCATGAAAATGACACCCATGACGAAAAGATGTAAAATTTTTGTCGGCGCCATCTTGGATTATAGTTTTGACCTCATATTCATTAATAGCTACCCCAAAAACCATGAAAATGACACCCATGACGAAAAGATGTAAAATTTTCGTCGGCGCCATCTTGGATTTCAGTTTTGACCTCATATTGGTTAATAGCTACCCCAAAAACCATGAAAATGACACCCATGACGAAAAGTTGTAAAATTTTTGTCGGCGCCATCTTGGATTTCAGTTTTGACCTCATATTCGGTAATAGCTACCCCAAAAACTATGAAAATGACACCCATCACGAAAAAAAGCCAAATTTTCATCGACGCCATCTTGAATTGTTTTACCCCACCAATCTATTCAACAACCCATAAAAAAGAGGATATCAGGCAAGGTAATTTTAAAAACATAATTTTAAATTACAAATAATTGGAATATGAAACTTATACAGTTTACTCATAAAAAGTATCAAATATTTCAAATCACGATAAAGACAGTGCACGCACAATAATCTTTTTTATTTCGTTTTTATTTTTGGCATGAGGAGCGATACACCCGTCCTTCCAAGAGTGCTTCTGAGCGCGGTCTGACGAACCGCGAGAACAAAATGTATGAAGAAATCGACAAGTATTTTTAATTTAGCTCATTATTGAAATAAAATTTTGATTTAGATTCATAAAAATTACACCATATATAAAGGACTATATATCCCTCAATAAGATATAGTTAAGAAGATAGATTAGGCTCTTAATTTTCCTAAAATGGTACCGGTTTAGACCCCATTTTTTTGCATTTTATGCGTTTATTGTGATGGAAAAAACGTATTTCAGCGACAATTTTGTATGACGTCGTACAATTTTTATAAGATGAACGTAGAGCTGAATATATTATCTTTAAATTAAGATATTACTATGTTCTCACGTGTAATTGCTTTAAGTTAAAATGGTACCGAAAAACAGCGTGTTTTTGTAAAAATACGTTATAGCGTCCTTAAACAAATACGAAATATTTAATCCTTAATCACTTTCAATTTTAAAGTTTGAAATTGAATACAAAGTTTAATAGAAATTCTTGTAAACATATCCATGTTACATATAAATCAATTTTATGTAACACTAGGTGTGCCCCGCGGTTTTACCTAAAGATAGATCAAAGATCTGGTTAAATCGAGAGATTTTATGGTATAGTGTCGTATATGCATTATTTATTTGTTTAACTGATCGATTTCCTATGAGGAAAAGTAAGTACTCACCAGTAATCAAACCCATGTCTTCGCGGTTCTACATTCATTAACCACTGTACCAAGGAGGCGGTCGAATTAGGATAACTGTTATGTTTTGAAAAATATCTACAGGAAAAACAAAATCATTTTCACAAAACTGTACAACTATCAACATACATACATGCTAATCGCGCGGCGTCGTCTGGTCGCCATCTTGCAATTCCAACATTTGCATACCCATCGCTTACGACTTGGCTCTGTCGTTAGTTGAGATGATATAGTAGTTATATTGTGTCTATTTGTTATGTTTTAGCTTTGGAGATTTTTTGGAAATGAAATATAGGCGCGTTGAGAGTAAAATTTCAAGCTCACGTCATGGCAATACCGTCACGTCATGGAGTAACACGACGATTTTGGTATCTTTGAATCTTACCTTTACCTACATAATCAACATAATATCATAATATCCTCCACCCAATATGTTCCTTTAGCCCATTGAGCCCCAAGCGGCCCGATCGGTCCACGACACAATAGATTTTCTATTGTGTCTGTGATTCCGGGGCCTGAATTATTAATAAGATCGAACCCACGCCTTCTAACGTAATAACCACTACACTTACTACTTTTGTAGAAAAGGTTAAATATTTTTTCTCTACGTCACATATTTTGGACAGTTATTTTTATTCGAAATAACAAAGTTAGTTTTATTAAAAATTCCGCAACTCAAAGAGACGTTATGAGTTTTCACGATTCTATTTGTTTTATAAAAACAACCAAATGAAAATAAATTTTTGTCATTCCAAAACCGTTGAACTAGATTTTTAGTTTATCCACAATACGATAAAATAGTCCTTCTATATAATATTACTACATTTTCGCCTGCGGCTTCGCTCGTATCTATACATAATATAATAAATCTGTAGAAGGGTCAATTCTGTACATAGAAAATATTGAAAAAATAAATACCAGGGGGTGTTACTGGATCGGTACCAAACCCAAATATGTGATTAAAAAAATTTTTGTCGGTCTGTCTGTCTGTCTGTCTGTATGTGAAGGCATCACGTGAAAACTAACGGTTCGATTTCGATGAAACTTGGTATAATTATACCTTATTATCCTGGGCGTAAAATAGGATACTTTTTATCCTGGAAAAATACGTAGAAAAAAAATAATCTTAATTTTTCAGTTTTATCCATAGACGTTGTTCTGTAGAACCGCGAACACACGTTGCGTATTATTATAGGCCGTATTTGGGTCCAATATATATTTATAAGATGTCATTGTCAGAGTTACTCAAAATGAAGAAATAAACCATCCACGCGAAGACCGACATCCGCGCGGACGGAGTCGCGGGCGGAAGCTAGTACACAATATAATCAGTCCAACACTCGATTGAAATTTCATCAAAATTGGTTCATCAATCGTGAATACGCAACAAATAGACTGATAATATAATACTATATGTATACTAAAATAATAAACACCTTGTATAAGAAGTACATAAATGTGTATAAATTGTAACACCTGTATACAAGGTCCGTGATGATATACATTAAGAGACAGACAGACATTCGATAAACACGCAAACGTATTGACGTTGTGTAATTGGAGATATCAAATAGATTTAACAATAAACATATAGACCGAAAGAATATAGGTATTTGTAGTAAAAAAAATCTTTTCCGTAAATTTAAATAAAAGTCAGTAATATAAATAAAATCGCTTCTGCTTCCGCTGCCGCTCTCACCAGCACAATACACACTACATTAGATACTTGAAGCTAGGCTTAAGCCATAATAAATTACTTCTATCATTCGTTAATTGCCAATTTATTAGAAACATACTATTTTTATTATCAAAAATATTACTGCTCTTCCATTTTATTGTTTGTTTGTTACGATGTAACTCCATAACTTCTTAAAAATTCTTTCACCGTTGGATAATTAATACACAAACCCTAAGTTGTGGAGAACCTTTACTTTGAGTCATAAGAAATTTGTAACTGTTTTTACTTTACACTAAAGATGAACAATTTTTCCGAGGTTTTAGAAATTAATGAAATGAAATGAAATGAAAATTGAAATGAAAATTTATTTGTATGAATACTTATAATAATCTCAAACATTATCTTTTCCATTGGAAGAATGGAATAGTGTACGTTTTTATTTTTAGCTAGTTCGATTCCCAGACGTAGTTCCGATACTTAATCAATAAATGCAGATGTTTCTTTAAAAATAAACGAATGTTACATTTGATTTAAATTTTCCATCTCCAGTACATAAAATGCTTTTCGTCAGGAACCTGACAAAAGTTTCCGCCCTGTATATGTACCAGAAGTGAAGCTAGGAACAACGGCTAGTTATAAAATCGCTTCCGCCCCCGCTCCCGCTCGTACCATACCCGCTTCCTCGCGTGTTCGATACCATTATGTGGGCCTTATCAGCACTTCACAATTGTGTCGACAATCACTCGATTGTGTAAGTCTTGGAAATTATTTTAGCTATAACTAGTTGGGGAGCCCGGTTTCACTTTCAACGTAGTTGTACAATGTTGTTACGTGTAAACTATAAATCCAATTTAAACAAAAAATGAACTACTAAATATATTATATAATAAAATTATAGTTTAGAAAAAAAAAACTGCACACACACAAGCATAAACATGTGCCATCTAAATAAGTAATGTCTAAAGTTTATAGAGAGCGCAATGATTTTTTGTTAATTTTTTGGTAGCCATTGGAACTCAAAAAACTGTGTAAGTATATTATTAATTAAATTTTACACAACTTCAAAAATTGCCATCACCACGATAAGACACCTAACACCAAATTAATTCTAAAACATAAAAACGTTAACAGACAAGAATTACTTTCGCAATAATAACATTACACAGAGTGAATAGTTATGGACGAACATGTGTTAATAACATATTCTAGTTAATAGTCGTAAAATACATATCGTACTCTATTATGAAGATGACGATGAAGATGTTTAAAACAGACACTTGATCATTTTAATGTACTTGAGGCCCATTTAATCAAAAGTACGTACGTTTACAACTAAACGATCGAGCAAAAAATATGTGCGTGTACTAGTGTACACACGTAAGAATTGAAACTTCTTAATGATCTTATTAAAAAAAATACTATATGCAACTTTACAGAAATACATCGAATCACACATGGTAGAGATAAGAAAAAGATGTCGCGTAACGGAAAAATGTCACGCGTAACGAAAAAATGTTACACTAAATTTTTTTCCAACCCCGATAAAGAAGTTTTTTCACTTCAAAAATATAGTTTTCAATTTACATTATCAACACCACTCGAAACAGTGAAGGAAAACATGAAACCGTCATGCCGAAGAATAAAAAGTTCGACGACAAGTGAGATTTGCCCGCACTTGACCAGCGTGCTGGATTATCGCCTGAATTAACCCTCATTTAGGAGGGGTGTCCCAGCAGTGGGAACGTATATATAGCTGAATAGTTTGTTTAATTGAACGCGCTAATCTCAGGAACTACGGGGTCCTATTTGAAAAAATATTTCAATTTTCAATCTTAGATAGCCCATTTATCGAGGAAGGCTGGCTGTATAATGTATATCATGACACTAAAACTAACTATACAATAGGAGCGTAATAATGCGCGTAAAACGGTGGGGCACACCGGAAAAGATAGACTTCCTTCGAAGGAATACAATATATACAATCGAGAAAGCTATTTCAGCAAACTTCCATACAAACTACATTCTGTAAATTCAGGTCAACGTCCTGCCAAATAATAAAACAATGTACGAATAATTAAAACAAAAAATCAATTACCATTCACAACATTCTTCCTGCACGATAATTATAATAACATTAATTTTACGACCAACACGTTTACGCTATAAAAATTGTAAGAGCTTTTTGGCGTCATGCGTAATTATTAATTTACGAGTTAATATTCAGTTTCATTTTTTATTATGAGAGTTGGCTTAGCGTACATTTTAACTTTGAAAGAGATTTTACTAAGTAGGTACATATATGTATATTTTTAGCATTGTAGGTAAGTAATAGATAGATTTGCTTTCAGTTTATATATAACTCACATAAAATTTAAAATCCCCTATATCTTCATTTGTATAACATTTTTTTCTAAAGCCGTTTATGCGTTTGATTGATTAAATTCGTAGTTAAAAAGTGTAAAAAAAAGCTATCTTTGACTTTATCAGTAAGTGAAGAACATCCTACACAATTATCTTACACTAAAAATAAACACAAAATAACTTAATTAAAGTTTAAATAGTTTCAACACACCACCCAAAAAACCAGTCCCATTATCGAGGTACCAGGCTAGCATAAGCCATCAGAATGTAGATCCATTCCAGCCGTATCTCAGAAATGTAAATAAGCTCTCGATAAGGGAACGGGACACGCTTGCTTGTTTCTGCTATCCTGGTACTTGAGAGGCTAATTTGCGATTTACTTGAGATTTAACCGTGATTTATTACCGTCAAGTTAATTTTCACAGCCGAGCTACAAGAAACAAAATTAAATTTACATTTCGAGTTTCGAGAGACAATACGGAAGCAGCCACGTGTAAAGGCTTATTTAATTAACGATTAAAAAATGTGTTTTACCAGCTAGTGCAGTCGTTATATTTTTCGTTCTTATGTAGGTATAATTATTTATTTTGACACTCTCTAGTTTAAACTGATTGAGTTTTGAAAAATTTCACTTAATTCATCTGAATAATCTGTGATATCGATTTAAAAAACATTAAAAAAAAAATTAAAGATTTATCTCGCCAATTACTTTTTTAACCTCTCAAGGAGGCTCATTACAGGTTATTTATATTTAAAGTTATTTCCATACATATTTATTACTAGATTTCCGCCCGCGGCTTCGCCCGCATTTGCAAAGGAAAACCCGCATAGTTCCCAAGTTGTAATCCAAGTTACCCTCTATATGTGTGCTAAATTTCATTGTAATCGGTTCAGTAGATTTTACGTGAAAGAGTAACAAACATCCATACATCCATACATCCATACAAACTTTCGCATTTATAATATTAGTAGGATTGACAACAAATATGTGATACAGGGTGATGTAATAATAATCTGCAAAGATCCTTCTAAAAAAAAACGAATTTAAACCTCCAAGCAATTTCGTAGGTACACAAACATTACAAACTATTTTCAAATTTCACGAATTACCCACTATTTCGCAAAAAACGCAGCGATTACTGTCTCTCAGCCGCTGTCAAAGTTCCCAGCTTTTATTATACAAGTGGGCTAGAGCTAAACGGGTCGCTTCTGCTGTTACAGTCTCGAGGGGCACTTCAAATAAGGATTCCGTAGGGCTCCGCTTGACAAAGCCTAGAAAAAAACACCTATCTAGGTTCTGAATGATGCTAATTTTTATGTTTTGAAATGTGGGGAAAATGGAGATCGTTTTATGACGTGTTGATGATTGTAATAGGTTTTTTTGTATAAAATGGTTGATGCTTTTTCACGCAAAATTAACATGCTGAAATATTTTCGATGAAATTTCTAAGAAAATAAAAATAACGAACGACAAAAAATTTCATTTACCTACTTGGATGATGCAAGCATTTCTACTACTTTAATAATTAATTGTCACCAAAAACTGTTCAACAGTTTTAGATAACAAAACATAAAATATCCATCCATCGACCCGTAAAATATCACAGAACACTATTAGCCTATGAAATACGCACTTTAATTAAAATATGTTGAAAAAATCAGCTTTAAAACTTCTTTCACAATGTTGTCATAACATTAAGAAAGTATTTTAGCATAACTTCACACCCCTAACACAAATATAATTATTTGAAAATCGATCTTAACACAATATCAATAAAGTTCACACTTCTATAACTAATGTAGGTACCCTAAATTTGTACCAGGCTTTCTAATTAACCCAAGTTATTCGAACGATTTTGAATCTTATATCAAGGTGATAAAGATGAAATTTGTATGAACAACTTTAAGTGTGTTCTCAAGGGGTGGCAGACGTAAATATTTAATAGCCAGCCGGTAGTTAATTGAAAAGTATAAATATTGAGCCTAGATATTTATGAGAGCTAACTTATATGTGAAGACTAAAAGGGGAGGCATATTTTTACAAATTATATGGGATAACTGGGATTATCTTCTTATATATAAAAATGAATCGCAAAATGTGTTGGTAAGCGCATAACTCGAGAACGGCTGAACCGATTTCGATAATTCTTTTTTAATTATATTCGTTGAAGTACGAGGATGGTTCATATGTAGAGAAAACGTAAATATGTACCACGGGCGAAGCCGGGGCGGACCGCTAGTTTTATTAAAAAAATAGCTTTGAATACGCATGACAATTGGAATTATTATAAACGCGAAACTTTGCGATATTACATTTATTTTCACTAGCTGCTTGATCCATCTTTGCCCGGGTTATAAGAATATAGCCCATTTTTCTCGATACAGAGAATAGTACCTATTTTTTTCTTAAAAATAATTAAAATTGATAAAAAAATAGATATAAAACACCATGTTTTAATACGGCAGCGAGCGAACGGCCGGGCTCAGTGGCGTACTGCCATGACTGTTCACTGTAGTGGGCAAATATAGGCTGCTTATGATGATGATGATGATGAAGATGATGCTTTAAAAGCCATTCATAGTAACTGTTTAGTAATTTGTACCCATAGGTATTAACTTACAAACCCGTGTGTAACCGGGGCAGCTAACTAGTCAACACTGACAGGTGAAATTACGTCATACGATACGTACATTAGCTTGACCACATGTCTCGGTATCGCATTACCGGCTGCACCGGGAATAGTGATGTTTCCTTTGATTTATAGTCGCGTCAATTGAAATGTGGATTACGAAATTTTATAATGAAGAAACATTATAATTCAATACCAAATCAAGATTACTAGAGAAAAGTATTATTTCATGAAAAAACTTAGATCTAGGAACAATAAAATATTTTTTTTTATTAAAAAATACTTAGCCTGGACTCACAAATTTTTTATTACTGGTAGATTACTACTAAAACTTTTTAATAAAATCTATTTTACAAACAAGTTTCTCGTTAACCTACTTAAATAATAATACAAAAAATGATGTACTATTATAATTTATAAACCAAAGAAAATTAGATTCTGGAACGAAATCAATGACTCAACCCACAATGATGGATATCTCTCAATCCGTGTTGTTCGATGAAATATTGTCGCGCCGTACTGTGTGTGACAGAGACGGATTGTCCACACTTTATGACGTTATTGACAATTGTGTTAGGTTTATTTTGATGTCAAATAAAATATTATAGAAAGATTTTCTGTTTGTGTGTCACGATTAAGCACATAAACTTGTAGACCGATTTTGAAAATTCTTTTACTTTTAGAAAGCTGTTTATTTAGCGATTATTTAGCAACCTATTGGATAAGATTTTAGCTATCTATACAATATTAATCAGACGATTTCTTCATTTTTCTTTAGACAGAGGTATAGACTGTCGATCACAAAATCGTATAGAAAATGGTCCATCCTTTAGTTACCACACTACTATTACAAATACACATAAAACGAAATCGTTGCATCGAAAGTATGGTAACCAGCTTACCTAAAGCGCTTATATTTTTAACAAAACACTACCATTACCTACAGGCACAGCTGTTCCACAACAAAATCATATCATACCTAATAATTCATACAAAATAAACACATACCAAAAATAGGTGTAATTTATAAACCAAATAGTAAATTCATCATGTTGAAAGGATCTACTCGATCGCCTGACATCCATCAATAGAGACACAGCACGTGCTGGGGTGTGAGGTGATAGTTATAGCGTGGGAGTAGGTACAATACATTCAAATTCAATATTAGTTAATACAATAATTTATTTCAACTACCTTATTTTATTCTTATTTTTGTATCGTACCTAATCGATAAAATTAATTTTAACTAATCGTGTAAATCGTGAAAAATGGTGAAGATGGATTGATGTATTTTTGTTAGGGGGCGTCCATAAATTACGTGAGATGGGTTTTTAAGTTTTCTATGAGTGAACAGATTTTGATGATACTTGCCAGTGAATAGTGATTTAGCTTATACATTTGCTTGCGGATTCATCCGCAGTTGTTACCGCGCGACACAGCTGGTAATATCATCAAAATAAATAACTAAGAAGACACCTTTCATCTCTATATATATAAAAATGAATCCCTATTTCCCTTGGTCACGGCACTCACGGCATCACGCGTGAACAGCTGGACCGATTTCGATAATTCTTTTTATATAATATTCCTTGAAGTACGAGGATGGTTCTTATGAAAAAAAGCTAATCATGTAGGTACCACGGGAAAAGCCGGGGAGACCGCTATAGTTTCTATAATAAAAATGGCTTAACTAATTTTTCTGTCAATTTAATAATATTTACCAAACCGCGCACACTACCACCACCCAAAACTAAATTTAACCAACATCTGCACTAATTCAACCAAAGACGTTCCTTTACATTTCTATACAACCAAAAACCACCCTTATATTTACGTAATAAGGTACAAAATACCATATAATAATGTCACCTGATGGTAGATAACTTATTTGACGCATGTATTTTTGTTTCTCATTAAATTGGCCGTGCAATGAATTTAGAAATACATTTATATTGTTTTCTTTGTGTTTATTTTTAACCGACTTCGAGGAAAGAGTTGAAATTCTTTCTTTTCATATTTCCTTTTTAGTACAAGTACAATATGCAACAACAAATAAATTAAAAAAAAACTTAATTTTAATAGGTTCAACCGTTTCTATATTTACACAGACAAACAAACAGATTCTATCGTTTAACGTAGGGTAATATTATTATATTTATTAGTAGTCCGTCTATCGAATATGATAACTATTAACTACATACACTAAATATAGATAACAGACTTTTTTATTTATTTATTTAATTTTATTTTATTTTATAAAAAAGTACTAAAACAATAAAAAGAAAACTCTACGCAATTTAAATGAACACAACCAGACAAAGCCAGCTACAACGGCTTGTATTATAAAACAAAAAAACTTAACAAAAGCTCTTCAACTTGAGCACTAAGCTAACGGTGTATGCTAAGTAATGTTAAGTGACGCTAAGTGACACAACATAGCTGTATCTTATAATATTTTTGAGAAAATTTTCTGAATCATTGCACTTTGCACTTTTTTAAATTCCATGGTGTAGTGGTAGGTGTAAGGTGACTAATATGCTAAAGTGGTTTGATTTTTACAGGTGTAAACAATTAGTTGAGTATTGTTTGCTTTGTAGTGTTTAGAATGATATTCATAAGTTTTAATTCTATTATAAAGCTGAAGAATTTGTTTGTTCGAACGCGCTAATATCAGGAACTACTGATCCGATTTGAAAAATTCTGTTTTAGATAGCCCATTTATCAAGGAAGGCAGATATCATCACGTTAAGATCAACAGGAACGGAGCCATGCGGGTGAAACCACGGGGCGCAGCTTGTCTATATATATAAAACTCAAAGGTGACTGATATAGTGATCTATCAACGCACAGCCCAAACCACTGGACGTATCGGGCTGAAATTTGGCATGCAGGTAGATGTTAGGACGTAGGCATCCGCTAAGAAAGGATTTCCCGAAATTCTTGCGGGAACGGGAAAAAACGGGGATGCACGTACAAAGTCGTGGGCGGAAGCTAGTGTAATATAAATGAGAAAATAGCACTGTCTCATATCATGCCTAAACTGATGAATCGTATTGAATAAATTTCGATATAAAGATAGATTTATTTTTACTAGTATTATGTACGCAGTCTCTCTTAAAAAACATTGTGTATTTTGTTATTTGTTACATGTTGTCAGTCTGATAAAATATACCGGCCGAATTGAGAACCTCCTCCTTTTTTAAAGTCGGTTAAAAATAACTTCATTTCGAAAACTAAGGCCACCCACAAACAATCGATTTAGTTTCTTTTACTCCCATCTTCCATCAAAATAAAACGATAAAGTAAACAATACCTTAAAATACGAGCAAATTCAGTCTCCGCTTGTATACTAATTTCATTAAATATTACCATTTATATTAAAGATTGGTCTTTTGTAACCAAGATAGCGTTGATGCAAGTTAAATTGAGTTCTACGACCTTATAAATAGCTAATAATTTGCGATGGCTCTATATATTCTTGCACGTAAATTTTGTATGGTACAAGTTATGAGCGATAGCGATTTATTGAATACTAGTGGTCCGCCCCGGCTTCGCCCGTGGTACATATTTCGCAATAAAAGGTAGCCTATGTCCTTTCTCAGGTATCAAAATATCTCCATACCAAATTTCATGCAAATTGTTTCAGTAGTTTAGGCGTGATTGAGAAACAGACAGTCAGACAGACAGAGTTACTTTCGCATTTATAATATTAGTATGGATTCATAAGTTTTAAATTTCAATGTGTCGGTTATTAATTATTATATTTTTTAGTACAATTTATCACACGCTCGAAACTCTCTTTTATTTATTTAAACGAAGCCTTAACCACCGCTCTACATCAAAGGTTATGTGAAAATGAAACTTATGTAATATCATAAATATAACTAGAAATGACATATAGGTATATATTATCACCTTTGACCGCAAAACCCGATTAGCATCAGGAAATAACTCGCTTAACGACATCGGAAATCTATCTATTGTCAAAACTGTATCATTTTAACGACAATGTAGTCCACTCTATGTAGGCCCCTGCATGATTTTCTGTTGAAAAAAGTAAGAAAAATAGCATAAAATGTTTTGATAATGCAGTGTTTTACAAGTTTTTATTATAACATGACATTATAATGTTACCAGAGTGCAAATCTATTAATTAACTACAATAGCTGAGACAGTAGTAATAAAGTAGTATAGAAGTAGTGAATGACTGTGATACTAAAAAAAATTCGTCAATGTACCTACTTTAGGCTGGATTATTTACCTGGACATTAAAAACGAAAAATACTTAGTTTTTCTATTTAAAAATGACTAAAAATAGTTTAGATTTTGCACTGTTTAAATTTATACATAGTTAGTACACTGCAGATAGAAAAAGTTCCACCGTAAATGATGTCTGCAGCCCCATAAAAATTCATCAAGTATTTAACTTAGGGAGAGGACCGTTGCATACCTACTACTTAGGGTTGCTTACGAAACATCGACTGGGTTGAAACTTGAATCCAAAATCTCCTAGGTGAAATTTTGAGATAAGTTCAGTATTAGAAAATTAAAGAGACCTAGAAGCAGCAAAAATAGAAAGAGATAGATATTGTGGATATTTTACATATGAATAACTGAATTTTTTAACATTTGTAATATTGATCTTGATTTATTTTATTTCGTTTTTATAGATATGTAATACCTACGTCTGATGACAATAATATATATTCAAAGTACCTGTTTCTTTTAGGGCCGATTTTTCAATGCTTGGATAAAACTTATTCGTCGAATAATGTATAAAACTACCATTTTAAAAACGTATTCTAAAGCCCGTATTTGACAGTTTACGTGACATTTTAATATTATTGTGTAATACTTTATTGGACGGATAAGTTTTATCCAAGCATTGAAAAATCGGCCCTTAAAAACATTTTCGTTTTAGTAATGGTTAATCATTACATAGTATAAAACAAAGTTGCTTTCTCTGTCCCTATATACCTATGTATTAAACAAAGCGGCCGAATCCGTGATCCAACGCGATATATAAACAACAAAAGATCGATCTGTACCTAACTCTGAACCAATGAAAATATTCAATAAAAAACATTTCATCACTCCATTCCCTTCAATCGGCACAAAAAATTACATTGATAAATCCCCAAACACTATGAAAACAGAAAAGAAACCCATTAACTCTCTAAAAGCCTCACAAGAGGGTGAAACCGTCGAAATTTTCCTCTGAGGTCAAAACAAGCCGCCATTTGCAACGTGAGTTGGTTAACAACGCTCAAATGAATTCTAAATTGTACCAAATTTCATCCAATTTACTTAAAACTATTGTAAATTTACAACGAAAGTGAACTGGCTGCCTGCAGTTTAGAATGCAACTCTTGTAAATTGGAGGCTCGAGAAATTGTTTTTATATTTTACAAAGAGGCCATTGCAGTTTAAATTCAATAAAAAACCTCTAGATACATAATATAAACTTACTAAATAGGTAAATAAGTATATTTAGATACGTATAAATCGATCAATCGTTTCTTAGGCCAGAAAACTATATCTTCACATCTATTCGAATACAATATAAAAATAAATACGCTAATAACCAATAAATACGCTATGTATCTCTTTCGATTATATTAAAGTGCATATAAAAACCATAACCTCTTCTGCACAGTCGGTTAAACCGAAATCATTCCAACCCTGCACGTTGCGTCAACGTGACGGGGTTGCCAATACAAATACTAAATTTCCGCTTATTTCCACGCTCCTCGAAACTTCCAGGCATTTAAACATAATTATACACGCTCAATATTATTATACGAGTACAAAAACATGTATAAAAAATCTATTTAAACTAATAAAATAGGGGCAAGCGGCTATTATCTGTGCTATATTATAACAAATTGGTAGACAAGTTATTTCATGTTGTATAGTCTGTATCTGTAAGCTGTATAACATCACGCTACGACCAATAAGAGCAGAGCTCGAATGAAAAATAATTCAGTTCTACCAACCAAACTTCACCTGTATAATATTTTATTACTTTTACGAATGATTATCAAACTAATAGGTCAAGATAAATGTTCACCGGCCAATTACCGGTTAAACATGAATTGTGAATTTATAATTACGGAGGGTAACTCGAGATTTTGCTAATTGAATATGTCGGGGGATAAACGGAAACGTGCACTAGGGATGTGCGATTAATTTATCGATTTTTTGTTTAAAATCCACGAATGAATGTGGTATTGTTTTAATTTTCCTATCGAAGGCGCAATTTAAATATTGATTTCTTTCAATTAACTAATACGTTAATACTCAAATCGGAAATAAACTGACCACGTATTCTCATGATTTGCAGATATTTAAACACCACCTTCCTCAATAAATTACGATTTTTTACAGATCTGTGTAGTTTTACTTACTTCATTTTAACAAATAGAATATTTGGCGGATTTAAAACGCGACTGAATCTCATATACGCTGCATAACTCTTTTTTCAGTTACTCACTTTAAAATATCGATTCGATAATACCAAGCACATCACTATAACAGATTTTCGTAAGAAACCCAATGGAACATACATGCTTCAAAGGATTAAACATACTTTGATGTTTTTCTGCAAGGGTGCGTTTTTTGGGTTCGTCTTTGTGTTATTAATTATTAAAATGTTTAATTAGAATGTCTTAAATGGACTTACGAATTAAATATTGCTAATATTTAATCCGTTTTATCCTACTTAGATAGTAATGTTGAATTTTATTCAAGAAACTAGAGTTTGATGATTAGTATGATGATTTCAAAAACATTTTAAAATCTTAAAACGAAAAGTGACAACCCTAGCTTGTTTTTCATTACAGGTTCGATAACACCTGAAGGTGGGTCACACAAAAGGGCCTTATGCCCCAAAAACCAAGCACTCATTACTTTACAATCGCAAGTTGCGTTCAAAACTAGCTTTTTAAAGTGTCGTTTCCCTTATTCTGTGTTTTATGTTGTCTAGGAGGAATTAGGGTTGTCAACGAGAACTTAATAACTTTAACTATACTTTTTAATGACGTATCCTTTAATATTAATCATACTAATATTAAAAATGCGATAGTTTGTGCGGATGGATGAATGTATGTTTGTTGCTGTTTCACGAAAAAACTACTGAATGGATTTGGATGACTTTACAGGAATATAGGTTGTACATCAGAACAACAGATGAGCTATAGAAACACGTTATTACAGTATTCTCGGTAAAAATTTAAATTAGATCGATCTTATGATTTAGACAGTCACATTTTTGAAAACCCGGCTGAAACCGGGGCAATCTGCTAGAATTATTAGTACAGTTCCATATCCCACAAGGGCAGAATCATATCAATAATCTGCTTATAAAACATACCACATTCCTGTTTTCTTTTATGAGACATACCGTCCCCTGCGACGTTACGTGACGAGGAATATAAGTTGGGCATTTTCTGTGATATTGTAACGGGTTTTTTTCAGTTTGAAGTGAACAGAAATTATATAAATTTTGGCTGCCATTTTATGTGTTCGAAAATTTATTGAATAGTTATGGTATGATTATTTTAAATTCCCTAAACCTAGAGATGGGAATCAATAATTTATTGGAATTGCTTAGTTTAGTTATTGAGCCAATATCATAATTAAATAAGATATTTAAAAACATACAGTTTTGGATAATCAGGTTATTTTAAAGAATTTCCAAGTGTCCTTTATAAGTAGTCAGTAGCTATTTTTTTTTTTTTTTTTATGAAATTAGAAGGCAAACGAGCAGACGCCTTGCCTGATGGTAAGCTAAGTGCGCCGCCCATAGACTACCGCAACTGATGTTACGGGTGTTGCCTACTAGAAGAGGGAAATGGACAAGATATAGGGTAGAATAGGATATGCCATCGGTGGATTAGGGAATAGCGTAGTTTAATGGCCTTTCAGGTAGCTGTAAGCTCTTTTTTGAAGGTGTCCATATTGAAGCTGTTCGGGAATACAGATTTTGGCAGTTTATTCCATAGTAAAGCAGTACGCGGGAGAAAGTTGCGCATAAAGCGCACGGTTGTACTTCGCCAACCATCCAGATGGTGTGGGTGGTAGAGGTTTTTGTGACGAGATGTGCGGTGGTGAAATTGTGCTGCAGGAATAAGCTAATGAAATATGGTGCAAAATTTAAAGTTTCTAATTATAATAGGTAATTTGGACTGTCCGTCGATATATCCTCACTCGCTATTATATCGATAATTTCCCTTTTAAAATATTTTGATGACAAAATAAGTGCGGGCAAAGCCACGTGCGGAAACCTAGCATACAATAAGTCCCTATAACTTATAAAACTAAGTTGTACATCAAAATTCAATCAAGTAATCAGAGTAAAAGCTAAGCCCGCAATAAAAAGCTTATGTATTCCGTCTCGCTCTAACGCGTGGGTGCGTACCGTAAGCGAGAGACGGCTGTTATAACAAAGTTGCCAACTTTGTAGGGTAATTACAATATTGTAGGAACAAGTGATAACTGCGTTAAAAACAACCGACTTCAAACTTGCACTTGCAAAATTTACAAATACCTACAGACAAAAATGCTCATAAAATAAAAACTACTAGGCCTATCCGAATAAAATTTTTATGGGACCAATTCGACACCATCCCGCATCGAACAAAAAAAGAATCACGTAAATCGGTTCAGAAACCTCGGAGTAATCGGTGTACATACATAAAAAAAAAAAAAACATACCGGCCGAATTGATAACCTCCTCCTTTTTTTGAAGTCGGTTAATAAATACGTTTTCATATATGAGTATATGTTGTGTAAATATAAGATGACTTAAGAAACAATACAGCTAAATAATTAAGATTATAAAGAATATTTATAATCTTAATTTAGCTGTATTTTTAAATTAGTAATGTATTGTCTGTCTGCATGTCCGGGCTAAACTCAAAAAGTACTGCATGGATTTAGTTCAAATTTCGCATGAATATTACTAACAGGTTGGGTCAACATATAGGCTTACCATCACGCTTAGACCGATAAGAGCAGAGCAATGCGGATAAATACGCGGGGCACAGCTAGTGTAATAATTAATATCCGAAATTATGGTCACAAGTCACAACTTATACAACATACAACACAAGCAAACCCGCATGCAGGTAACTAGTTTCACAAAAAAATATAGACACACAGACAGACCGTTCACATGTAAATACTAAATACTTGCGGGAAATCCAAGTCGATATATTTATCATTTAGTACTTATAACTCATGCACGCGATGTCACTATCCAACCTTAGTGCTAATATCATAAAACCTAAAGGATTACATTACTATTTGATATGAATAAAAAATAAATATAATATTAAAAACATGCTTTATTAAGATAAACGTATAAAATTATTGTATTCCATCGATCCTTGATAAGAGCAACACATTATTATTATTTACTAGCGGTCCGCCCCGGCTTCGCCCGTGGTACATGTTTAAGTTTTCTCTACATAAGAACCATCCTCATACTTCAAGGAATATTAAAAAAAAGAATTAACGAAATCGGTTCAGCCGTTCTCGAGTTATGCGCTTACCAACACATTTTGCGATTCATTTAGATTTTCTATTGTGTCTGGGGTTCCGGGGCCTGAGTTATTAAACAGTATAAATTTTATCTTTCCAATTTAAGTTTAAAAGACCGATAGGTACTAGCTAATCATTCTACAATAATAATAACTCAATTTTTTTAACTCTACGTTACACATTTATTTTGCTACAATTATCAAAAACCACCATTTCCCAAAATTCCGCTGCCGTATAAAACACGAGTAAAACCGGGTGTTACGTCAAAGCTCGCAATAGTCGAAGCTTATCTGACAAGCTTTCTAAAGTTCACTTGCCCACGTACTATAGGGACTGTATACATCTGGCCTAATTCACTTATATACTACAAATTTTGCGAATATATGCGAAATTTGATGAAGATAGAGGAGGAGGATGTAGGAATGTGTTCGTTACTCTTTCACGAAAAAACAACTCAACGGATTTTGATGTTACTTGGCAAAGATGTAGCTTATGTGCCAGAATAATACATGAGCTTTAAACTGTAGCTGTATTTTTGCCAATAATTCATGCAACTTGCGAAAAGCGTCAACTGAAAATGCGACTTACTCTATATATAATAGAATGTCCTATTTCAATTATTTTTTGACAAAATGAAAGATGATCAATCAAATAGAAGATGATTAATTTCAAAATCTATACTCTAAAATGCAGTTCCATTATAGCTTATCAATTCATTCGAGTAAATTCAGCAGTTTAACATATTACCTATAAGCAGACCGTAGAACTAAATAAACATCATCAAAGCTAGAACTAAATATACACACGTGACATCAATGAAACCGCACTTCAGCATAATAACCTAGAACCTTAGAAGGCTACATCTCGGTTATGAATAAATATCATGTTTTAACACGTTAGCTGCGAAACAGGGCTTGAAACACCCTGTCCGTGTCTCGTCGTTATAGCGGTAGGAAAAAACTTAAACTTCTCTGTCGTGCGGGAGGCATAACTTCCATCTGGTTCAGTGTAGGAAAGTGATATCTATATATCTGAGATGTGCTATTGATTCCCAGTTCAATGGTATACCGACCTTAATACCGGGTTTCTTAGACCTCGTGCCGCACTGAACAAATAAAAATTCTAACACAGTGCGGAACGAGGTTGCGAACACCTCGTACCACCACGCACCTTGTACCGCACCCTAAGCTAGCTTCACGCGGTTAGTGTTGTGCAACGCATTCGAGACTATTTGTGGAACAACTTATTGAAGCTTTTACAAAAAAGGACTTGAATGTGGATACAGGTAATTTTCAAACATCCTAACTACTCGTTATAATAAATATCGTTCATAGAAACGTGAATGTGACATGTTGAGTAACTTTCTTCAAATAGGTTGATAATCATGATTACTATTAGTGTGTTTGTTCATTGAATCAACTAGCGGCAAATCCAAAACACCCGGCAATCGGTGTATGGCTCATCAAAATTTAACTCTTGCCCAAGTCAATAAGCCAACAAACAAGGCACATCATCTCTTAAAGGGATCAAAGAAGAGTAGATGTGTAGGATGTTACGAAAAACTCCGCACCTTCTTAACAAGTCGTGAGGCCGAAAAAGGTAAAGAAAATTCTCACAGAATGCACTGGTTGCAAACAATATTATTGTTTGGCCTGTTTTAATGAAAAACATCCATAAGTTTGATAAATAAATACAATTAAATAAAATCGATATTTCTTTTCCCATCACTAAATTATATGAAAAACTGCTATTGTTCAGTGCGGTATGGGGTACATCAGACCCCACATTTTATTTTACCCCTAGAATCTAAACTAACTAATCTAACCACGGGCGACGGTAGATTTAGGTTAATGAACTCATTGTTAATAATAATCACGACAAAAGCCGCACACTTTGTCTTATTTGGCGCCAAAAAAACGATTTTGGTCTCCTACGGGCGGTGGGGTTTAATATGCCTCGTGCCGCCACAATCTCTGGTATAGGACAAGGTTTAAAACGACCCGTAACGCAGTAATGGAAAGTACAGATATTTATGTGCCGCAGTGAACGTGTTAATACTTATAATATTATTGCCATAATACAGACCTATCTTTAACAAATTAATTTAATCGCTCGCTTCGTTGATAAAAATTTCATGTTTTCTATATGAATGCGTGCATTGAAAACATTGATAAAATCTTCATTTTTACCAACAATTTTCTAAGAAGCATCTTTGTAAAATAGGTAACTATGTCATAAGTATTAAATTTAAAAAAAACTTACGTAGCATGTTTTACAACATAACTTATGCCATGAAATAATCATAAATCATCGTACCTACGTAGTACATGAGAATGCTTAAAAAAATGCTCACAGATAGAGAATCTTTTTCGTCCCTCGAGATTTCAAATACTTTTTATAATTTCCGCACGAAGCCATACCAAAGGATGCGAGGTATTTAACTAACTACGAGTACATATGCTATGTAGGTATGTATGTATATTTCTTTCGCAGGCTCTGTAGGCTGTAGCGGAAACGGCTTCATGGATTTAAACTTGAGAGGTGTCATTAGATTATTTTTAAATGCAAGACGCCTGGTTTATACGAATAAAATATGTTTATTTTAGCAATCAGGAGATTTTTTTAATAAGCACGTTATTTGTTGATGATGAAGTCTACTGTTTCACATTCATGCCATGTTCTGTCGTATATCACTTACCTTTTATACCTACATATTGTTTTAGTGTCGTTAGAGATAATTTTAGTACATAAACTGTCTTAAAATACAACATATAATTAACATTTTCTTTACACTTACACAGTACACACGTTACGTCTTTCAATCCGTGCGTATCTTCACCACTACTACCCGTGCGACTATACCCATATAGATGTATCTAGTCCCCACTCCCACATATAATGCACTTTTGTTTCTGCATTCCCGTTGACGTTTTATTCCTCTATTATCTTTAGAGTTGTTTTAACGAGTGCAAAGATATGTTTATTTTAACGTATTTTTATGTGACATCGTTTAGTACTTTTACCGCGGTGGTCTGCGTGTAGATTCCATTTTACAACTACGTAAAAATGGTTTATAATTTACATATTTATTCGTGGGAATCGAATTTTCGTCTCCATTTAGTGGATAACTGCACCAGAGTATTGCAATAGTAATATTTTAAGCTTGCTTCTTGAATAAAATAATATTTTTATAGTCCTGTCTAAATCTTTTATTCTCTTGTCGCGGTGTTTGAAAACTCCTCTGAAATGGCTTGATCCTTAGGCTTGATCCTTGAAATTTTTTGTGCATATCGCGTAGATAGATCTGAGCATCGGATATCTATTTCTCATACCACTAATCAATAAGAGTAAGGCAGAACAACGTTTGCCGGGACAGCTAGTTATAAACCAAAAATAATTTAATACTAATTTTATTTAATAAGTTTAGCCGCGACCTCATTCGACGTATGAAATAAATTATTGGCAAAATAACAAACCGATATTCCCACAAGGCTTCTAATATATACGATAAGTAATTTTAATAATTTTCCCGGCTTCCAAGAATAAAGTTTTTTCTGGTAAAGAAACCTCTACAATATATCATGTTCCACAGCCTATAAGGTTTTTGCGGGTAAAAAACTTGATATGTCAACACTTCCGAAGTATTTTATTATCCTGATTTTTTATTGGAAAATATTTATTCGTAATTTATTTTTAAATAAAAACGTGTAATATATCAGAATAGGTAGAACGAACGAACGTGGCTGAAAACCTACGTAATTTGATGTAGATAGTGGGTAGGTACATAGAAAACCAAATTAATTTTATAAATTTCTTTGCTATAGGTAACTAGGTAGATAGGTATGTAATTAATTAAAGACTAGCTATGCGTCCCGACTTCGCCTAAGTTACCCTGTCGAAGATTGGTCGTACGGCCGCGGCGTACCAACTCACTTTGCTGAAGATCATCACATGAATAAATGCGAAGTTTACAACCATAATATAAAGAACATACAGACAAACATTATTTTATATATAGATACTTAATTCCTTTTCTTATTAATTCTTCAGTTTTAACATCTACGATTAAAAACTGGTTTGATTATAAATAAAACGGGAACAGAAAAGTTGTAGTAGGTATGTGTAATAGCGATAATCGCTACAGATAAATAATACCTACCTTTTACAGCCTTTTACGATTTGTTCGCGTTATTTTCTTACAAATCTATTGCTGTGTTACATTTGGCCAAAACCTACTGAAAAAGAAACGAAACATTTAATTGATGACGAAAAATAAATAAACCATCGAAAAATCCGCGTAATAATAATATAATAATTAATTAATTAATATTTAAAATGCGCTACGGGCATTTTTTCAAACATCAGAATTTCCTACAAGAAACACAGTGCTCAAAAATTAAAAATACATTCCTATAGGAAAAGCTTAACGTAAACTATGCAATAAATAAAATCCGTAATTAACTCAGTTTACTACCAAAAACAGTGGTTTTAGCTCTCGCCCGTAACAACATAGAAAAAGCTATTTATGCCTTTCGTAAAATTTATTACAATATATAAATCACATGAAGTCATCATGAAGTCGTAAATTGTGTAATCCATGTTTAATCCGATAAGCTATTTTAAATATCGAATGTAAAGATAATAATAATTTTACAGTGCGCTTAATTAAAGTAGGTATAATATATATATTTGTAAATATGTGTCGGTGCCGCTTAGATCAATGTTTTTCTCCTCCTCCAGTGTTACTTATCGTTATTTAAGGTAAATGCACAGCGATCAATATATTATGGGCTTTATTTATAAGAAAGGAGCTCACCTTGGGTATGGGTAAACAAATTGATACAGGCCAGTAAAAAAATCCAGTTTCCGACACCAAAACGGCACATTTCTGTCCGGCTCATCTTGAAACACACATACAAAACACTTCACTACAAGTTTTAATTCATAATTATCACATTTTCACATAAAAACACGATATTTTCGTGAAACTGATATCAAGCGACGCAGTGCTACTTCGACACTATACAATCCGCCATTTTCGTTGGGTTAGCACTGGTACGTTCGGAAATCCAACACGAACTCAATATTAAAAGGTCAACGTCCGTGACAATCGTATTACACACTAATGCGAAGTGAGCTCATTGAGTGTTTGAACTGAAGTGAGGATCAAATTAAACTCTTTTGTCTATGATGATGCTATGTGGCATAGACAAAGTTTCGCTGCGTATTGATTTAATTTAACATTAGCTTCATTTTATTTATTTATACTAACTTTAATTAACCATAGTTTAAAAATAATTATAAGCTTTCAATCTGAGCTTTCAATAAATAATTTAAAGAAGATCATCATTTTTGAAGGGAAATTAAATTATGAAACTAAAAATGACAATTTCAGCTTGGTATAATCTGTGACTGCATTTGAATGTAAATGCCTAAATGCGAAACGTCAAAGTCGTCAAAAGTCAAAATAATTTAACAAGTCCAAACAAGTCTATTAATTGCTCAGAGCCTAGGTTTATTGCTCTGAGATTAATTGTAATAAATATAAATAAATTCATCGTACCTATGCCGTATTCATTTTTAGCCTGACTTTAAGTGAAAAAAAGATACAATCTAAGCGTGTCCAAACCGTAATAAAGATGGAATTAGTTTATTCGATGAGAAGAAAGCCTCTTAAATGTGAACCACCTCAATTTGATGGGTAAGATTACGTTTTTACTGTTAAGAAAACATTTTCCTTGCAAATACATAAATAATTCCACTTCTTTCAATGAAATTACGTACATTTCTCAAAGTTTGTATGCAATGCCTGTTAACCAACATGATAACTTCAAAAACGACTACTTATAAGCAAACTGCAATTTCAAAACATTCAGAAATCTAAATAAATGCATATATTTTCAGTACAACAGACCCAGAAGTTGTTCGTCCAATCTGTACCATTTCTACTGCCAATATAATAGCATTTACATCTCTCACGGAGCTATCTGACTCCGACGGAGACACCTGGGGTGGGCATGTGTACGTGTGCGATCTGAACACACCGTGGAACAGCCATAAAGTCACTAGTACTGTGCATCCTGTGAGTATCGTTTATATTGTTATATCTCAAGTCTTTTTATGACACACTGGTTGCTCCGCGCGGTTTCACCCCCGTGGCTCCACTCGTGTTAGTCGTAGCATGATGATACATAGCCTATAACCTTCCTCGATAAATGGGCTATCTCACACTGAAATAATTTTTCAAATCCGACCAGTAGTTACCGAGATTAGCGCTCAAACAAACAAACAAACTCTTCAGCTTTATAATATTAGTATAGATTTGTTTAGCTTAGTTGAATTGACATGTTTTAGGGTTGTCTGCATGTAGCTAATAATACTGCATGTTTTAGAGCTATCATCTTATTCTTTTTACCTGAAATATACCTAGAATGTAATCTATATATCTAGAAATATAAATAAACTTCACTGTTGTACCTTTTTATTCAAACTGTTAACAGTTGAAGTTTCTTTAATAATAAATTACAATCAATATTGTATTTTGTATGTATATGTATTTTGTAAAATTAAATTGTAAAACTGATATGATTAAAAAGAGCAACAATGGAGTTTCTTGCCGGTTCTTCTCCGTAGATACTGCTTTCCAAATCGTGGTAAATGTTAAAAATATGTAATGACGTTTCCAAAGTGATTCTAGAGGAAGTCTAAGGCCGGCCACATACATCAGTTTTCTTGATACGATTTCCTGATCCGTTTTCCGAATCCGGGCCTACGAACGCAATAAATTCATACAAAAGTAATGAATGTCACACACATTCGATAACTTTCCGTACGGTTTTTTCACCGTCCGTTCCTTCCGAATGCAAGCCCATGCATCCGGAATTCCTGACGGAAAAAAACGAAACGGATGCAAAGCCTACATACATTTTGTATGGCCCGCCACACACATTCGAAAATTCCGTACGGAACACTCAGTCAGCGCAGTGCGATCGAGCTGAGCGGACGCGCATGGTAGCCATTGCTGGGGCACCCACAAATACGATTATTGACGATATTGAACATTAAATCATTAGTGTAGAAGGGTACCCATGCGTGTGGGATCTAAATAACGAAGATTATCATAACAGGGATATGAAAGATCTTGCCTGGCAACAAATTTGGAAGGAAATCTACTGAATGGGAGACAATAGATGCAAGTTGCAACACAGAAATTAAACTCATGTTAGTTTCTTTTCTATTTTCTTTTCTATTTATATTTATTGCTATTTGTTATTACAACGTTATTCTTTCAAACTCCACTGAAGCTACTCCAAGACTAATCTCGGTATTCCGAACGGAAAAAAACGCATGTGTGTGGTAGTCATACGGAATTTTTCATGATACGGTTTCCGAATCAGGGAAACTGATGTATGTGGCCGGCCTAATTGAATAAATAAATGTTTGAGTTTGAAAACATGCAAAGAGTAATAATATCATAGAATAAAACATACTAATTAAATAATAATTATAAGTGTTTGATTATTTTCAGGTATCAGCTCTAGAATGGGACTGCGAAGGCAAGCAGCTCCTTGTTGCTACTACAATAGGAGATGTATCAGTTTTCGGTCAGAAGGACCATTTACTTAATGAGTGGACTAGCTTGTATAGCGCAAGTTTTCCTGGTAAGAAAAAAACTGTATAATAATTAAAAATAGAAAAGATCTGATATTATTAATTAGTTATTATTACATATTATTTAGATGTGCTCTTTACTAAATAGATTTGATGTCGGTGCACGGGCTTAATACTAAATGCTTAGTGCATATTTATATAATTACCAAGAACCAAGTACTCTACGTCCCAGCATCAGTATATCAATACTTTATGGGACACCCTGTAAATATTAATTTTTTAGGGTACCTAAAGGTAAAACGGGACCCTATTACTGAGTCTTCGTTGTCTGTCTGTGTTTATGTCTGTCTCCAGGCTGTATCTGATAAACCGTGATAGCTCAAAAGCTGAAATTTTGACAATTAATGATGTATTTCCGTTGCCGCTATAACAACAAATGACTTTCGACACGCGTGACAGAACACGTGACATTCGACATACGCGACAAACGACACGTGACACAAAACGTGCCATTCGACTCACGTGAGACAAAACGTGACATTCGACTCACGTGACAAAACACGACTCACATGACACAAAACGTGACATTCGACTCACGTGACAAAACACGTGATATTCGACGCACGTGACATAAAACGTGAAATTCGACTCACGTGACAAAACACGTGACATTCGACACACGTGACACAACACGTGAGACAACACGTAACATTCAACACACGTGACAAAACACGTAACATTCAACACACGTGTCATTCGACGCACGTGACACAAAACGTGACATTCGACTCACGTGACACAACACGGGACATTCGACACACGTGACATTCGACGCACGTGACAAAACGTGAAATTCGACTCACGTGACATAAAACGTGAAATTCGACTCACGTGACAAAACACGTGACATTCGACACACGTGACACAACACGTAACATTCAACACACGTGACACAACACGTGACATTCGACACTCGTGACATTCGATACACGATTACGTACCAAGTACTTACCATCACGTGTCAAGTACTTACCATCACGTGTCAAGTACTTACCATTACGTGTCAAGTACTTACCATTACGTATCAAGTACTTACCATCACGTGTCAAGTACTTACCATCACGTGTCAAGTACTTACCATTACGTGTCAAGTACTTACCATTACGTGTCAAGTACTTACCATTACGTGTCAAGTACTTACCATAACGTGTCAAGTACTTACCATTACGTGTCAAGTACTTACCATTACGTGTCAAGTACTTACCATTACGTACCAAGTACTTACCATCACGTGTCAAGTCCTTACCATCACGTGTCAAGTACTTACCATCACGTGTCAAGTACTTACCATCACGTGTCAAGTACTTACCATCACGTGTCAAGTACTTACCATCACGTGTCAAGTACTTACCATCACGTGTCAAGTACTTACCATCACGTGTCAAGTACTTACCATCACGTGTCAAGTACTTACCATTACGTACCAAGTATTTACCATTACGTGTCAAGTACTTACCATCACGTGTCAAGTACTTACCATCACGTGTCAAGTACTTACCATCACGTGTCAAGTACTTACCATCACGTGTCAAGTACTTACCATCACGTGTCAAGTACTTACCATTACGTGTCAAGTACTTACCATCACGTGTCAAGTACTTACCATCACGTGTCAAGTACTTACCATCACGTGTCAAGTACTTACCATCACGTGTCAAGTACTTACCATTACGTACCAAGTACTTACCATTACGTACCAAGTATTTACCATTACGTGTCAAGTACTTACCATTACGTACCAAGTACTTATCACTATGTATTATTTTCTTTATAAATCAATTGAATGCCAAACCAAAAATATCAAATCAAAAAATAATTCATCATTCTAAAATTATAATTTTTTCTTGCAGGTGAAAAAATTATAAAAGCAATATTCTTTCACAACGGCCGACGAATTATCGCGCACGACAAGAAACCGGATGCACTGATCAGTGAAAAATTCCAAATGCAACAACAAACACCAACTTTGAAGGGATTCGGGTATGTATTGTTTGTTCTACGGCCTACGCTTCACTACATAGTATAAAACAAAGTCGCTTTCTCTGTCCCTATGTCCCTTTGTATGCTTAAATCTTTAAAACTACGCAACGGATTTTAATGCGTTTTTTTATACATAGAGTGATTCAAGAGGAAGGTTTTAGTATACAATTTATTAGATTTTAGACAAAGCGGGCGAAGCCGCGAGCGGTAAGCTTGTATATAATAATGAAGAAAGATTTTTGGTATCGGTTGAGTGGAGAATGACATGAATAAATTGAAATTCTTGAATGACAGAGCTTTTAAAAATGGTGTATTACAATCCTTCCTACTAATAATATTATAAATGCGAAAGTTTGTGAGGATGTGTGTGTATTCGTTAGTCTTTCACGCAAATGGTACTTAACCGATTACAATGAAATAAGCACACATATAGAAATAACTTGGATTAACACATTGGATAGGTTTTATTTATTTATTTATTTTATCCCGGAAATCCCAGCCAGAAATAACAGTCTTGTTGTTTATAGGTTTAATTTTTTTGGTCCTTTATTTCTGAACTTTCGACTAGGTTGGTAGGTAGAATTTGACAGATGTTTATTTTAAAAAAAATGTATTTATTTTTTATATTTTGTTTTGTCATTATTGTAATCCTGGAAATGCATTAATTTTTTTAAGCTTTTGCATAGCTTCTATCGCGGGCCTTGAGCGCGGGGACCGAAACGAGAAATTCCGTAACGTAAAAACCTCACGCTCCCCACTCCGACGGGCGGAGGTGTGGCTTGAAGGCATAGCATGCAATAGCTTTACCGCGGCAGTCCCCGAGTGCCACACGTATTTTTTAACCGACTTCAAAAAAAGGAGGAGGTTATCAATTCGGCCGGTATGTTTTTTTTATGTATGTACACCGATTACTCCGAGGTTTCTGAACCGATTTACGTGATTATTTTTGTGTTCGATGCGGGATGGTGTCGAATTGGTCCCATAAAAATTTTATTCGGATAGGCCCAGTAGTTTTTATTTTATGAGCATTTTTGTCTGTATTTGTAAATGTTGCGAGTGCAAGTTTGAAGTGGGTTGTTTTTAACGCAGTTATCACTTGTGTTCGTTCAGGGGCGTGGCCGGGGAGGGCGCGTGCGTGCTCACGTGCACGGGGCTGGTGGGCGCGCTGGCGGCGGGGGACGAGCGCGCGCTGGCCGCCAGCGACGCGCTGCGCACGCGCGACCACGTGCCCGCCGCCGCTATGGCGCACAAGAGTGAGTGACAAAATTAATTTTGTAAATGTATCAATCAATATAAAAGCAGTGGTGGCTCAGTGGTGAGACCTCGGACTTCGAATCGATAAGTCCGTGGTTCGAGACCAGGCGAGCGCGCAGGAAATAAATTGATTTTTCAATTTATCTGCGCATGTTGTAACATCACCACTGCTCGAACGGTGAAGGAAAACATCGTGAGGAAACCGACATGTCGAAGAATTAAAAAAGTTCGACGACATGTGTCATCCGCCAACCCGCACTTGGCCAGCGTGGTGGATTATGGCCTGTACCCTCATAGGAGGCCCGTGTCCCAGCAGTGGGAACGTATATGGGCTGATGATGATGAAATGTATCAATATGTAATACTAGGTTTCCGCCCGCGCAGTCAAAGAAAAACGCATAGTTCCCGTTCCCGTGGGATTTCCGGGATTGCGTCATTTTCCCGGGATAAAAAGTAGCCTATGTCCTTTCTCGGGTATCAAAATATCTCCATACCAAATTTCAGGAAAATTGGTTCAATAGTTTAGGCGTGATTGAGTAACAGACAGACAGACAGAGTTACTTTCGCATTTATAATATTAGTATGGATACTATACGATTGCATGCCAGTTCACATGGCGAACACTGTTACGCAAGCAATTAATAAATGAATTTGAATTTGAGCTCGCACACACGCCGCGTGCCCACGTGCACGGGGCTGGGTGAACGCTAATTCATGGTAAAATGTTCCCTTGGAGGCGTGCCACACAATAAAAAACTAACAAATTTTAATGATATTTTACAGTGTTATAACTAATGTATACAAAAAAAGTGTGTGCAAAGCATATGTGTCAAAAGTGAAATTTAATTTTATAAAATCGTCGCCTTCGATGAGGTGACGGTATTGACATGACGCGGCCTTGAAATTACACTCTAAACGCGCCTAAAGCTTCACTTCAAAAATAAAATTAATCTTGCCTATACGAGAAATCGGACGGCAAAGCTAGTATTTTCAAAAGTCGTTTTTTAGTAAATTCTAATACCTCTCCCCTAGATGGCACAATACTAGTAGCAGCATGCAGCTCCCGTGGGGGTAAGCGGGTAGTTCGAGCTGCAGTGGTAACAGCTCGACGAGCAGCTGCAGCTGCTCCGCGTCGAGCGCCGGTAGCGCTTGCGCTTGCGCCGCTGCCGGCCTTGTATCTGCCGCCAGATGTTAGAGAGCCGGGTAAGAACACACACATACTGATACTCACATTGAAAAAAATACAACAAACTACAAGTTGCAATACACCCTTTAACACATATTCACACTATAACAAACAAACATACATGAAATAGCGCGTATGTACACATACATGCAATAGCACCCACAAACACACACGCACAGACAGACTTCAACGCACACAAATACTTCACGTAAATAGAGATGCAATAGTACACACACACAGATGGACAAACACTCTCCTATCACGTTCACACTCACATACACATGCATACGAACACACACACACAAACACATATACAAAAAAACATAATTTACTATATTTATATTTTCAGTATCAATAAGCTGGTGTCTCCGAGACGATATAGACAGTCTGCTGATCGCCGGCAGCACGGTCAGCATGTGGAAGCTGACTGTTCGCAGTTACCCTGTGCACAAGTTGCTGTCTAAAGGTGAGGGTAGTTTGAGATTTGTGGGTAGTTGGATATTTGCGTGGGCAGTTGGAGATTTTATGTTTTTTTTTTTTTGGGAAAGATTGCTTATATGAACATGTAGAAAATAGAATGTGATTATAATACTTAATATCTGAATTCTAATGAGGGTAGTTTGAAATATAGAATTTTAATGAGGGTACTTTTTAAATATTTATTTATTCCTATTGAAGATGCAAACCAATGTACGTAATGACAGTCATAACAGATAATAAATCCACTACTATATACTAAAAAAACCAATAAATTATTTATTTTCATTCTTTTTGACGTAGTATACCTATTTCTCATAAATAATTATTATTAAATAAATAACAGGCCCTCTACAAGGCAGTACGACGCCGGGTGACGTCAGCAAGCCGCCGTCAGATTGCTTCAATTCACTTGTAAGTAAACATCTAATCGACTTTTGTGTATTTTTTGTGACTTCGAATAGTAATTTCACTTTTTTTGTGTCAGAAATTTCATTAGTAGCATTAAATTTAAAAAATTATGAAAAAAAATATTTTCGGTATTTTTTTCAACGCCTCGAGAAATCAGACGTATAAGAAAAATGCGTGAATCATTACACATTTTTTTAATTCCATTCTCTAATCAATTTCTTTTTTGTGTAAAAAAAGTACTTGATATAATATTTTTTTTGGATTTTTTTCGTTTTTTTTTTCAGTCCTGGCAACCCACAGGCGCATGGGCAATAGACTCGGGCGAATTCGGAACATGTATTGCCAGCTCTAAACTACAATTGAATGCTCCACTCGCTGTGATGACAACACCGAGAGCGATCCACCTGTTGGGAGAGTCGCATCATTATGTGAGTAGCCGTTGTTTGTGTGTTTGTTTATTATTATGGCATGAACCGGACAATATAAATCTATACTTTTACTATTTGAATCGTTTCTTTGTTTGTTTATTTGAACACGATAGTCTCAGGAACTATTTGGTCCGATTTGAAATATTCTTTCGTTGTTAGACAGCCCATTTATCGAGGAAGGCTATAGGCTACATAATATACATCATCACGAACGAAACCGCGCAGCGCAGCTAGTATTGTATAATTACTATCTATACACATATTTATATTATTGCAGTTATGTTCCCGTCCCATAGTGACGGGGTCTGAAGTGAGCCCACCCGCTTCCACACCGCCGAAGAAAACTAAATATGGCCCTGGAGTTTTACCGGTATGTAATAACTAATTATATATTTATTGATTTGTAATAATATCATAGTTAATCATTTTTAATTATATCAACATTATGTTAATACTTACTTTTTGTTGATTTAAAACAAACACACACATGCAATTTATAATTGATGCGGGTAGTTGATTAAAAGTGTTTTTCGTGCTTGCAAACCTATCTTTGTCGAGATCGCGTTGTTTCCTTGATTCATTAATTATTGTATAATACTATTTTGTGTTAGGATTGTTTTTCTTTTCAAAATATTTTATATTATAGTATATCGATATTACACACACACAATAATAAATAAAACAACATATAATATTATCAAACATATTATATCGCAGACGTGTCGTGGTCGTACAAATATATGTAACTCTGTATACAGGGTGTCCCAAGAAGTAGTGATATACTGAAACCGGGAGGTAGAGGACCTAGAGGTATTTTCGGAGTTATGACGATTTTTTCAATTTTTCACCTATCGCCGAGTACGATAAGATTTTGTGTGACGTGAATTATTGTGCTAGATGTCTGATTTTATGTGTGTTTAACATCCCAGCTTCAGTTTATCACTACTTTTTGGGACACGCTGTATAACACACCGCACACTTGCGGGTAGTCACAAGTCCCCCCCCACAGAGCGGGTCGCGGTGCGCGCGCGCGTGGAGCGCAGACGTGTCGTGGTCGGCGAGCGCGGCGGTCGTGTGCGACTCGCACTCGCAGCTCCACGTGTACAGGATACAGCCGGATATGCGTGAGTTTTGTGAAAAAAATAATTTTTTGTGAAAAAAATAATTTTTTGTAAAAAAAATTTGGCTTTGTATTTTTGGATTTGAGCACGTTTTACCTTAAAATTTTTATGAGGTGGTCAACGTTGAATTTTTTTTTGAGTTCTTGTTGTGATTGAATTTTTACTTCAAAATATCTGTGCAGAATTATGCGTAATATTTTTTCAACAATTGATTGCGTACTATAAGGATAGTTTTACGATTTGTTTCTCACTCGCAACCTGTTCATCATGTGTACGTTTAGTGTCATTCATTGTTCTTTCGAACAGCAACTTATCTTAACAGATAAAACGATTTATGAAAGTAAACTACCCACAAATTATAAAAATGATGTATTTCTCCTTACAGCGGCTCAGCACCAAATTGCACACTTGGTGACACTACTCGAGTACGCGATGGTCAGTGGATACGATTATCTGGATGTGCTACTGACGCTCAAACCGAATGTGCTAGAAGCTTTATATGAGAGGTAAGTGATATACGTATATATTTGCAGGTAGGCTTTAGGGTAATAGCAGGGTAACAAGAAGTTGTGTGATTTTTGTCATTTTGATGATTTTTAATGAACGACTAAAAAGTAAAAAATAATTTGTTACAAAAATTCGATATTGTAATAATTGTTATTTGTTATTGAAAAATCTAACCCATTTACTACCTATGTGAAGTTGGCAACTAACTGAATAAAAATGAGTGTTTCTCAATTCTATTCGATTGTACTAGGTTCGTACCAGAATGTACCGCTTTTTATTTCGTTTGTACCGATTGATCGATTGATTGATTGATAGATTGTTCGATTTATTGATCGATGGATCGATTCATTCGATTGATTGATTGATTGATTAATTGATTGATCGATTCAATCGATTGATCTATTCAATCGATTGATTGATTGATTGATTGATCGATCGATTGATTGATCGATTATTGATCGATTGATTGATCGATTCAATCGATTGATTGATTGATGGATTGATTGATTAATCGATCGATTGATTGATCGATCGATTGATTGATCGATTCAATCGATTGATTGATTGATCGATTCATTTGATTGATCGATCGATTGATCGATCGATTGATTGATTGATTGATCGATTATTGATCGATTGATTGATCGATCGATTGATTGATCGATTCAATCGATTGATTGATTGATTGATTGATTGATTGATCGACTAAATCGATTGATTAATCGATTGATTGATCGATTATTGATCGATTGATTGATCGATCGATTGATTGATCTATCGATTGATCGATCGATTGATTGATTGATTGATCGATAATTGATCGATTGATTGATCGATTGATTGATTGATCGATTCAATCGATTGATTGATTGATCGATTATTGATCGATTGATTGATTGACGATTAAATCGATTGATTGATCGATTGATTGATCTATCGATTGATTGATCGATTGATTGATCGATCGATTGATTGATCGATTGATTGATCTATCGATTGATTGATCGATTCAATGATTGATTGATCGATTCAATTGATTGAATGATCGATTGATTGATCGATCGATTGATCGATCGATCGATTGATTGATCGATTGATTGATCGATCGATTGATTGATCGATTCAATCGATTGATTGATTGATCGATTCACTTGATTGATCGATTGATTGATTGATTGATCGATTATTGATCGATCGATTGATTGATCGATTCAATCGATTGATTGATTGATTCATTTGATTGATTGATCGATTCATTTGATTGATTGATCGATTGATTGATCGATCGATTATTGATCGATTGATTGATCGATTCAATCGATTGATTGATCTATCGATTGATTGATTGATTTTATCGATTGATTGATCGATTCAATGATTGATTGATCGATTAATCGATTTATTGATTGATTGATCGATTCAATCGATTGATCGATCGATTGATCGATCGATTGATTGATTGATTGATTGATTATTGATCGATTGATTGATCGATCGATTGATTGATCGATTCAATCGATTGATTGATTGATTGATCGATTGATTGATTGATCGATTAAATCGATTGATTGATCGATTATTGATCGATTGATTGATCGATCGATTGATTGATCTATCGATTGATTGATCGATTCAATCGATTGATTGATCGATTCAATCGATTGATTGATTGATCGATTGATTGATCGATCGATTGATCGATCGATCGAATGATTGATCGATTCAATCGATTGATTGATCGATTGATTGATCGATCGATTGATTGATCGATTGATTGATCGATCGATTGATTGATCGATTCAATCGATTGATTGATCGATTCAATGATTGATTGATTAATCGATTTATTGATTGATTGATCGATTCAATCGATTGATCGATCGATTATTGATCGATTTATTGATCGATTCAATCGATTGATTGATCGATTGATTGATCGATCGGTTGATCTATTGATCGATCGATTGATTGATTCAATCGATTGGGCGATTCAATCGATTGATTGGTTGATCGATTGATTGATCGATTCAATCGATTGATTGATTGATTGATCGATCGATTGATTGATCGATTGATTGATCGATCGATTGATTGATCGATTCAATCGATTGATTGATTGATCGATTGATCGATTCAATGATTGATTGATCGATTCAATCGATGGATTGATTGATCGATTCATTTGATTGATTGATCGATCTATTGATTGATTGGTTGATCGATTGATTGATCGATCGATTGATTGGTCGATTGATTGATCGATTCAATCGATTGATTGATTGATCGATTCATTTGATTGATCGATCGATTGATCGATCGATTGATTGATTGATCGATTATTGATCGATTGATTGATCGATCGATTCAATCGATTGATTGATTGATTGATCGATTGATTGATTGATCGATTCAATCGATTGATTGATCGATTCATTTGATTGATCGATTGATTGATCGATCGATTATTGATCGATTGATTGATCGATTCAATCGATTGATTGATTGATTGATCGATCGATTGATTGATTGATTGATCGATTATTGATCGATTGATTGATTGATTGATCGATTGATTGATCGACCGATTGATTGATCGATTCAATCGATTGATTATTGAATAAATTGATTTGAATTGATATATTGAAATAAAGCAATCAATAAATCGATCAATCGTTCCATCAATCAATCAATCAATCAATCGGTACAAATGAAATTATAAGCGGTACATTCTGGTACGAACCTAGTATAATCGAATAGAATTGAGAAACACTCATTTTTATTCAGTTAGTCGAATTTTCTTAGTATCTTCATGTATATTTATATAAACGTGAATATTAGTTTTTTGATACCTATATTTTTTTTCGGTTCTGATAACGGTACAATCCGGTACAAACGAAATGCTTTGAGTTAGCATTTAAAAAAATGCTGTATTTCTAGGTCGGCATTGAACTATATAACTACGACCCTAGGTTTCCCCCCACCTCTTTAGGGTACAAACGAAATAAAAAGCGGTACATTCTGGTACGAACCTAGTACAATCGAATAGAATTGAGAAACACTCATTTTTATTCAGTTAGTTGCCAACTTGACATAGGTCCATTTACATAACACTTAAAATTTTGTCTACATTTTAAGTCACAGTTGTGCAATTTTCTACAACTACCCTCAATAAAAACTAGTTTAAGTTGCCTTTTCTTTAGCTATTGTATTTTGTATTATAATAATGTTTATTTTCAGAATGACAGAGAGCTTCCAAAGGCAACCGCAGCCGTTCCAGCAGTTTTATTATCACACTTGGTTGAAATTAAGAATTGTATTATGCAGGTTTGTAGAAAAATATTACATTTCGGTACTTTACAAATGAATTTCTTCGTGCTCTTTTTTTTTTGGGGGAATGTTGAAACAATAACGAATCATGTTTCAGGTTTCTTATGTGTGTTTATTAAATTTTGATCTGATTTGTATATCCATACTAATATTATAAATGCGAAAGTAACTCTGTCTGTCTGTCTGTTACTCAATCACGCCTTAACTACTGTACCAATTTGCATGAAATTTGGTATAGAGATATTTTGATACCCGAGAAAGGACATAGGATAGGTTTTATCCCGGAAATCCCACGGGAACGGGAACTATGCGGGTTGTTCTTTGACTGCGCGGGCGATGCCGCGGGTGGAAAGCTAGTTTCATATTATGATTGTTTCAGTTATAGAAACTGGATGGATTGTATTAATTTTAATTTAATTATGGTTCAAACTTCAAGTAAATAAAATGCTATGCTTGTCGTTCAATATCGAGCAGTTTTACGTTTTGGTCCTTCGAGCCGGATTAAACATTTTAAAATAATGTAACTAATGTTCACACATTAATAATGTTATTTTCATAAAAGTTTTTTGCGAGCGGGGATACATAGAATAAGATATTTTTTTAGAATTGATGGTATAATAGTGAGTCTTAATAACAGGATACACTATAATGATAGTTAACACTTGTTTATTCACTTAACGATTCAATAGCGCTGTAAGCAAAATCTCACTCATCTTTAATGGCATAAAAATAAAGGTTCTGCTGTCCTCAGCATGATCCCAACTAAATTTTTTAGTATAATTATAATAATTAGTCATGTGATTTGTTTGCGCGTTGAGAGAAGAATTTTAAAGTCACGTCATGGAATAAGGCGGCGATTTTGGTGTCTTTGTATCTTGTCAAGGAAGTTTCACTTCTGACACGTGTGCTCGGCACTCACATTCTTTTTTGTCTGTACTGCATTTGTGTAAGTATTAGTTTTTAATTAGAATTTTGAATTCCAATGTCCCCAGCATGATCCCAACAGCGCAAAGCAGCGCGTCCAACCTAACATCGCTATACATGTGCGCGAGCGCAGCAGCCGCGTGTGCGGGCGCGCTGCGACCCGACGACAAGCCCGAGCCCGCACCGCCTGCCGCCTTGTTGGCACTGCTTGATGATAGCGTGGATCATGATAAGGTTAGTTGAAGGTAGTTGTGAATTTAAAATCCACGTGTACGATTCAACCAATTCAAATTAATTTCTGATGACATAGTACAATCATAAAATTTTGGAAAATACTTCATTAGTGAAACAAATTTTAAAACAGCCTTGGACAAGGTACAAGTTACAACATAGTTATTGGTCGTGAGATTGCTTCGAAATTGGATTGTTATTTTTATAATATACTTTTTTTTATAACAGCTTACAGGGAATAAAGCGTCTTCATAGTTTGATAACGAATTTGATTAATTAAATAATATAATAAACAAAACATTTATGGGGTTCCGCAAGGACCAATCTTGGGTCCTGTTGTTTTTAATGTTTATGAAAATGATACACGATGGTTACAGAATCTCGTAGCGCTTGAAGCGAAAGCGGAAGCGTTCGGCGAAGCGGCCGCTGGAGCGCTGCAGCCGCTGCAAGCGTTGCGTCGTCCTTTACAGAGGGCTTTACATACAGCGCTGACATTGCTTGCGGCGCTCGCTGCGTTGCACAATACTGCTCATCATGGGTAAGTGCTGTAGTGTAGTGCATTGTAGTGTATTGTGCTTCTGTGTATTGTACTGTATTGTATTGTGTTACAGTGTAGTGCACTATAGTGTATTGTACTGTATTGTATTGTGTTACAGTGTAGTGCACTATAGTGTATTGTACTGTATTGTATTGTGTTACAGTGTAGTGCACTATAGTGTATTGTACTGTATGAAATGTATTAATGTATAGTGATGTAGTCTGTTGTATTGTAGTGTTTTAAGCTGTAATGTGCTGCATATAGAGTCTTTTGCTTTATGGTAGTGTTTTTGTCTGCTGCATTCTTTTTGTAACTCCAGTAATAAGTTTTGAGGAAAAGAAATTATTTATTTTTATATTTACACTAATGTTCCCAGCTACGAGCTATACTCGGAAGCGAGTGCAGTACAGCTGCTCCGCAAGCTGGTGGTGGTGTGTCGAGCAGCGGGCGGCTGCTCGGCGCCGGAGCTGAGCCGCCCGCTGGCGAGGCTCGCTGCTCATGCTCTCAAGCCGGACCTGCTGGGTGAGTACAGTACAGCTGCTCCGCAAGCTGGTGGTGGTGTGTCGAGCAGCGGGCGGCTGCTCGGCGCCGGAGCTGAGCCGCCCGCTGGCGAGGCTCGCTGCTCATGCTCTCAAGCCGGACCTGCTGGGTGAGTACAGTACAGCTGCTCCGCAAGCTGGTGGTGGTGTGTCGAGCAGCGGGCGGCTGCTCGGCGCCGGAGCTGAGCCGCCCGCTGGCGAGGCTCGCTGCTCATGCTCTCAAGCCGGACCTGCTGGGTGAGTACAGTACAGCTGCTCCGCAAGCTGGTGGTGGTGTGTCGAGCAGCGGGCGGCTGCTCGGCGCCGGAGCTGAGCCGCCCGCTGGCGAGGCTCGCTGCTCATGCTCTCAAGCCGGACCTGCTGGGTGAGTACAGTACAGCTGCTCCGCAAGCTGGTGGTGGTGTGTCGAGCAGCGGGCGGCTGCTCGGCGCCGGAGCTGAGCCGCCCGCTGGCGAGGCTCGCTGCTCATGCTCTCAAGCCGGACCTGCTGGGTGAGTACAGTACAGCTGCTCCGCAAGCTGGTGGTGGTGTGTCGAGCAGCGGGCGGCTGCTCGGCGCCGGAGCTGAGCCGCCCGCTGGCGAGGCTCGCTGCTCATGCTCTCAAGCCGGACCTGCTGGGTGAGTACAGTACAGCTGCTCCGCAAGCTGGTGGTGGTGTGTCGAGCAGCGGGCGGCTGCTCGGCGCCGGAGCTGAGCCGCCCGCTGGCGAGGCTCGCTGCTCATGCTCTCAAGCCGGACCTGGTGGGTGAGTACAGTACAGCTGCTCCGCAAGCTGGTGGTGGTGTGTCGAGCAGCGGGCGGCTGCTCGGCGCCGGAGCTGAGCCGCCCGCTGGCGAGGCTCGCTGCTCATGCTCTCAAGCCGGACCTGCTGGGTGAGTACAGTACAGCTGCTCCGCAAGCTGGTGGTGGTGTGTCGAGCAGCGGGCGGCTGCTCGGCGCCGGAGCTGAGCCGCCCGCTGGCGAGGCTCGCTGCTCATGCTCTCAAGCCGGACCTGCTGGGTGAGTACAGTACAGCTGCTCCGCAAGCTGGTGGTGGTGTGTCGAGCAGCGGGCGGCTGCTCGGCGCCGGAGCTGAGCCGCCCGCTGGCGAGGCTCGCTGCTCATGCTCTCAAGCCGGACCTGGTGAGTACACTAGTGAAGTAGCTCGACTTTACCCAACATAGGATTGGAATTTTTGAAATCGGTCCAGTCGTTACTGAGATAAATGTATACAAAAAAACTCTTCAAATTTATATCATCACTACATAGTATAAGACAGTCGCTTTCTCTGTCCCTATGTCCCTTTGTATGCTTAAATCTTTAAAACTACGCAACGGATTTTGGTGCGGTTTTTTTTTAATAGATAGAGTGATTCAAGAGGAAGGTTTAAGTATATAATTTATTAGGTTTTATACAAAGCGGACGATAGCCGTGGGCGGTAAGCTAGTAATTGTATTGCACTACCTGCATAAGGTTTCTAATATGTTAAATGTATTAGTATGCAATAAATTATTTGAATTTGAATTTATTGATAAAGACAGAACACGCTCCAGCTTCACACAGGTGCAATTATGCATGTTGTATACTTACAACACTTCCTTTTCAATTGCTTCATCTATGAAAAATCAAAAAATCTACAACGAATTTAAAAACATTTCACAGAGGAATGTCTAACGATTTGCGCGCAAAACACCGCGCGCGTTTGGGACTCGTTAGCGCGCTGCGGTCTCATCGCACCGCATTCGAAACCCATACCTTTTTATGTAAGTTTATTCAAATTATTTACATTTTAATTATAAAATCTGTTTTGACGTGACAACGTCTTATAAATTGGTTTGCCGGGTGACACTTCAAGAAACTGCGTTACGCTCCGCTCACGTTATGCGCTCACAATGAGAGCGAGTGAGAGGCACGCGTCCCTTCCACTCGGGCATGGTTAGCCCGCCTAAGAGCGAGAGAGACAGACATAAAAAGTCGTTGTCACGTAAAATTTTCGCCCGTATACCGACTTTACAGGCAACCAATTTTTTTTTTAAATTGTATTATTGTCTTTTTTTTTTTTGGTTTTCATGGCAAGAAGATGTGATTATATTATTGCCTTTTTAAAATTAAAAATGCAAATGTCAAAGTCATTTGAAATGGTAGACAGTCTGTAGTGATGTGTGATAATCGTAACTTACCGGTTTTTGTTAAAAAAAATATATTATTTTTTGCTGAATTTTTTTATATTTATAACTATTTTTTATTAGTGTTTCACTTTCACACACAAAAATTGTCAATGTATTTTGTTTCAATAATTATTTCAATTTGTAGTTTGAATATGGTGTAGAACCAGAATCTCTGAGATTCACACCAGAGCCTCCGCCGTATGCCGTTTCCGATTTAAGCCCGTCGTTTGACATGGATGCTATACGGTAAGGGATTATATATTTCGTTTTATAAACTTTACAAACTTATAAATTGTTTTGGACTTTTGTTTTTGTTATTTTCACATTATTTTACCCAATTGGCATAGTAACTACTAATAATTAAATTTATTTTGTTATATGTGTGTACCGATTGCCTACTTGTTTGCAAAAGAAAAGTATCAGTGAAACAGATGTACGCATACTGCATCTGCCCCTTATCCCACTAGGGGACACGGGACTTCACTTTTTGGAACGAACTTCCTTATCGCCTGTTGCGAAAGACGGCATTTAGACCAAAATTTGTAACGACACTTTGTAAGCCGTACGCGTGTTTCTCTGTCTCTCTCTCTCTCTCATAGCAACATTGATTTTAGTAACTTCGTACCCTCCAGGTCTCTCAAGTATTTATTTTTATAAATTTATAAAGAATAGAAAAAATTCGATCACGAGGCGGGACTCGAACCTGCATCTTTTCGCGCCATTCCGGGGCGGATGCCTGACCAACTCGGCCACTCGAACTTTTTTTTCTATTCTTCACACTTCACTTCACACAACTTTTTTCTATTCTTTATAAATTTATGTTTATAAAGTACTAGCTTTCCACCCGCAGCTTCGCCCGCGCAGTCAAAGAAAAACCCGCATAGTTCCCGTTCCCGTGGGATTTCCGGGATAAAACCTATCCTATGTCCCGGGGTAAAAAGTAGCCTATATCCTTTCTCGGGTATCAAAATATCTCTATACCAAATTTCTAGCAAATTGGTTCAGTAGTTAAGGTGTGCGAGTAACAGACAGACAGACAGAGTTACTTTCGCATTTATAATATACTAGACTAGATTTCCGCCTGCGGCTTCGCCCCCATTTTCAAAGAAATACCCGCATAGTTCCCGTTCCCGTGGGATTTCCGGGATAAAACCTAGCCTATGTTACTCGTGGATAATGTAGCTTTCGAATGGTGAAAGAATTTTTAAAATCGGTCCAGTAGTTTATGAGCCTATTCATTACAATCAAACAAACAAACAAAGTTTTCCTCTTTATAATATTAGTGTAGATAATATATTGGTAAATTAGTAATTAGTATGGATTTGAATGCCATAAAACCAAAAATATCAATTTCAAGTGTTTATTTGTTAACTATTTAGATATATGTACTTGGGCGGCGGGAACATGTGCGCAAAATGGCGCGCGTGCTCACGGTGCGGTGCGCGAGCGCTGCCCGCGGCGCAGTGCGCCCGACATCCGCTACAGAGAGCGTACGATGGACGCTTCGCGGGGAGCTGCCGGTGAGTACATGTATCAGAAGTGAAACTTCTTTCCCAAGATTCAAAGATACGAAAAAAGACGGTATTGCCGTGTAAAATTTTCTCTTAACGCGCCTGAAGAAGTTTCACTTCAAAAATAATTATCAAAATCGGTTCAACAGTTAACATTCAACGAGTGCGGATTCAAATCCGGCTCGAAGGATCAATGGTAATGAAACGTGTGCTAAATGAAAAATGATAATATATGTAGCCACTTTTTAGTAAATATGTACAAGTAAAAGAATTCATGCATTCAATCAACCGGAAGGAAGTTAGCGCGGAAAGTTTTTTTTTTATTATTATTAATATCTCAAAAAATTGCTCCTTAAATGCTCCATCAGAATCAGTAATTGCTCCACTTCTATAATTATTAGTTTATTTATAATTAATTTTTAAAAAAATCCAAATACTGAAAACTTGATTTCCCTATAGAATGAAAAATATTCACTTTTCATAAAAAAATTTTTTCCTAAAAAATTGCTCCCGATTTGCTCTATCAATTACAAAAAAAATTATTTAATTTTGATAATTTTTACAATAATTAACTGAAAAACTATGTTTGCATAGTAAACTACTGCGCTGTGACGTCATCAATTATTGTCGTTGCGACGCTTAAGGGCCATATTTACATGTATCAGCACTGCAGCGATATGTATAGACCTTAATGTTTATGTTTTCTTATTTATATTATTCACTAGATTTCCGCCCGCGGCTTCGCCCGCGTTTTCATAGGAAAACCCGTATAGTTCCCGTTCCCGTGGGATTACCGGGATAAAACTTATCCTATGTGTTAATCCAAGTTACGGTCTATATGTGTGCTAAATTTCATTGTAATCGGTTCAGTAGTATTTGCGTGAATGAGTAACAAACACACACACATCCTCACAAACTTTCGCATTTATTATATTACTAGCGGTCCGCCCCGGCTTCGCCCGTGGTACATATTTCGCAATAAAAGGTAGCCTATGTTCTTTCTCAGGGTCTAAAAATTGTCTGTGCCAAATTTCATCAAAATCGGTATAGTAGTTTATGCGTGAAAACCATACATACATACATACAAACCTTTCCTCTTTATAATATTAGTATAGAAGTATAGATTAGTAGGATTAAAAGGTAATTAATTATTATCATGTAATTATTTGGTTCTGATCACAGATCACAGAAACTAAAGGGTTCTGATGATAAGAATAATAAGAAATAATTATAATTTTTGTTTTATTGAGTCTTCAAGTTAGGATTGCAGGTTCGAATGATAATAATTTTTGTATACCATCGTACTTAGATTACAAAATAAAGTATCGTATATATTACATATAACATAATATGGAGACATTTCATCATGTCCACAACAATATCAAGGTTAGTAATAAATATTTCTACTATCAATTATCATCAAAGTATTAAATCGGTAATAAGTATTTTTATAATTGAATTTGAATTTCTGTTTACTATAAGAAAAATTAATAGGCACTTTTTATTTTAGGGTGTGAAGGGATTCAGTCAAGGAGTTTTAAATTATTGAAGAGTGGTAATTATTTAGAAGTAGGGTTCGCGAAAAAATTGAGCCCTACTTTTATATAATCACCTGAAAATTTTTCACTAGAGTATAAATAATAAAATATGTGCTAATTATAAAGAATTTTATTTTTGACAAAAGGTTTTACATACAAGACATAACTGCGTTAAAAACAACCGACTTCAAACTTGCACTTGCAACATTTACAAATACAGACAAAAATGCTCATAAAATAAAATACTGGGCATTTCTAGCTAGCAATTCAGGTAAAACTCATGTAAAAAATATATTAGTTCAGAGAGCCTATTATAGCATTAAGGAATATATGGAAGATGAAAATGATATGTCGTGGTCATATCGTAGATTTGATCATTTCATGATATGAGTGGCCATTTCACGAAATGGTCGCATATCGTGAAATGGCCAATTTAGTTTGGCCACATCATGATGTGGTTTGGGCAGATCAATGATAAGAAATCGTTTCACGATATGGCCAATTAACGCACGGTTTTTTCATGAAATGACCAAAATTATTTGATCATATCGTAAAATAGTTACATTAATCGTTGGTAGAGGCGCTGCAAGCTCTGTGTTTATGTGATAAGATGGCGGCCGCTGGCGAAAATTAAATTATTCGCAGTTAAAAACTACATAATTCGTTTAATAACAATATTATGAAGAAAGTCATAGCAAAGAATTTACGACGAAGAGGTACGAGTACTATGGAAAATGTGGATATCTTATATGTATTTAAGAAAAAATGCGACTTAAATAAAATAATTTAAGAATAAGATCTCGCTTTGCTCGCTCGGCTCGTGCGTTGTTTATCAAAGTGTAACCTAACCTAACCTAATTGTTTTCTATTGCAAAAACGATTCGATTCTGGCATTCGCCGGCCGCTGCCGCGGCACAAACTTAAATGACATTAAACAAGTTTTTAGAATATAGTTATTCTGAAATTTTTTAATATTTTATGGACTCTTTATATTATTTTATACGATCTGGCCAAATGTGGATGACCAAATCGTGAAACGTTGACGATTCAACGATCTGATCAAACTATGTTGGCCATTTCACGATATGCGACCATTTCGTGAAATGGCCACTCATATCATGAAATGATCAAATCTACGATATGACCACGACAGATATATTATGAAGTTAGATATAAGTTACAGATTATGTAATATTGACATGATTTTAAAAGACCAACTATTTAATATGATTAATTACCTTAAAATGACATTAATAAGTTTTATGCTGGGAATAATAATATTATTATTTAATACTTAGTACTTACCTTATGTTGCTATTAATTATACTCTAAGAATATCTAGGCGCCATATTTTAATTATTGAGTTTTCATCTAGCAAAATTTCAAGGAACAGATATTATTATGTACCTATTTAAATCATTCTTATTAAGTATAGGTATTTTTATAAACATTTCCCTACCCATCCCTGTTTATTCGTATTATTAAAACTTCAAGTAATTATCAATTAATTTGTGTTTCAGTCGTTTGTTTCATCTTTCGGTGTCAAGTTGCTATAGTTTGCGTTAGCGGGAACTACCTATGCGGGTTTTCCTTTGAAAACGCGGGCGAAGCCGCGGGCGGAAATCTAGTGAATAGTATAAATAAGAAAACATAAACATTAAGGTCTATACATATCACTGCAGTGCTGATACATGTAAATATGGCCCTTATGCGTCGCAACGACAATAATTGATGACGTCACAGCGCAGTAGTTTACTATGCAAACATAGTTTTTCAGTTAACTATTGTAAAAATTATCAAAATTAAATAATTTTTTTTTGTAATTGATAGAGCAAATCGGGAGCAATTTTTTTGGAAAAAATTTTTTTATGAAAAGTGAATATTTTTCATTCTATAGGGAAATCAAGTTTTCAGTATTTGGATTTTTTTAAAAATTAATTATAAATAAACTAATAATTATAGAAGTGGAGCAATTACTGATTCTGATGGAGCATTTAAGGAGCAATTTTTTTGCAAAAAAATTTTTTACGAAAAGTGAATATTTTTCATTCTATAGGGAAATCAAGTTTTCAGTATTTGGATTTTTTTAAAAATTAATTATAAATAAACTAATAATTATAGAAGTGGAGCAATTACTGATTCTGATGGAGCATTTAAGGAGCAAATTTTTTTGCGAAAAAATTTTTTATGAAAAGTGAATATTTTTCATTCTATAGGGAAATCAAGTTTTCAGTATTTGGATTTTTTTTTAAATTAATTATAAATAAACTAATAATTATAGAAGTGGAGCAATTACTGATTCTGATGGAGCATTTAAGGAGCAAATTTTTTGCAAAAAAATTTTTTATGAAAAGTGAATATTTTTCATTCTATAGGGAAATCAAGTTTTCAGTATTTGGATTTTTTTAAAAATTAATTATAAATTAACTAATCATTATAGAAGTGGAGCAATTACTGATTCTGATGGAGCATTTAAGGAGCAAATTTTTTGCAAAAAAATTTTTTATGAAAAGTGAATATTTTTCATTCTATAGGGAAATCAAGTTTTCAGTATTTGGATTTTTTTAAAAATTAATTATAAATTAACTAATCATTATAGAAGTGGAGCAATTACTGATTCTGATGGAGCATTTAAGGAGCAATTTTTTTGCAAAAAAATTTTTTATGAAAAGTGAATATTTTTCATTCTATAGGGAAATCAAGTTTTCAGTATTTGGATTTTTTTAAAAATTAATTATAAATAAACTAATAATTATAGAAGTGGAGCAATTACTGATTCTGATGGAGCATTTAAGGAGCAATTTTTTTGCAAAAAAATTTTTTATGAAAAGTGAATATTTTTCATTCTATAGGGAAATCAAGTTTTCAGTATTTGGATTTTTTAAAAAATTAATTATAAATAAACTAATAATTATAGAAGTGGAGCAATTACTGATTCTGATGGAGCATTTAAGGAGCAATTTTTTTGCAAAAAAAATTTTTATGAAAAGTGAATATTTTTCATTCTATAGGGAAATCAAGTTTTCAGTATTTGGATTTTTTAAAAAATTAATTATAAATAAACTAATAATTATAGAAGTGGAGCAATTACTGATTCTGATGGAGCATTTAAGGAGCAATTTTTTGAGATATTAATAATTAAAAAAAAAAAACTTTCCGCGCTAACTTCCTTCCGGTATTCAATCACTAATTTTTATAAAATAATAACAATTTAATAAATTAACAATAGTTATCCTATATGTCAAAAATATATTCTAATCATACATTTTTTGCTTACAGATGCGGTGGAAAGTGGACATTAATCTCCAATGTGTAGTTTAAGAATAAAATGTATTAGTAAAACAATTATGTAAATATTGCTAATAAAATATTTCATAAAATTTTGTGTTTATTTTCTGTGTACCTATTCCTTGAAATTACTTTCCTTACACATAAGTAACACATTGAAAATACATTATAAGGTTAAAAATGGATACCGTACTAGTATAGTATAATATAATTATATGTGGTTATAGAAAATTTCTACATAAAATCATATTAAATAGGGATAGGGTATGGTTATTATTTATATTTTGTCGAATTCTTCACTATTATGATCAAAAAGTTCGTTTGAATACTTTTTTGAATATAATTTATTTTATTCGGATACAGAACATTCACTTTAGAACAAAAACACAACAGTTTTCAAGTAGATAAGTCTCTCGGGTGGGTTGGTTGGTTCTTTTGGTCTCAGGAATATTTTGATAATCATTAAAATTCTGTATCTGCGGTTAGTTTAAAAATCACGGTCACACAGCACACTATTCAATTATAAAGTTCTGCATAGACGACAAAAAATCTTATTAAAATATTTAAAACTAGATTTCCGCCCACGTTTTCAAATAAAAACCCGCATAGTTCCCGTTCCTGTGTGATTTAGGGGATAAAAAGTAGCTTATTCGGTCTTCAGATACATACGAACCAAATTTTATTGTAATCGGTTCAGTAGTAATGGCGTGAAAGAGTAAGAGAAAGACAAACATCCATCCATCCATACTCACAAACTTTCGCATTTATAATATTAGTAGGATAACATGGTTGAAAAAATCGCATCCTCCGCCTCTAGCAAAAAACATGATACTTAAAAACTATTATTAAAAACGTATTTAATGTGCGTCGTGCGGTGAAGTACAGTTTTCGGTAAATTCAACATTTCATCAATCTATCGCATCAATATACCTACCTATTCAGGTTTCTTTCAAATATTTATAAAAGCGAAAATTCTAAAACTTTGTTGCCCCTTTAGTTAAATACAACAATAACAGTAACGGTGACTTTAACAACGACAAATATATGGATTGCACCTGCATATTTTATAGCATAGCTAAAGTTATCAAAGTCTCAATTGAAATGATATCTGTGTTATCTAACGATAACGATAGCTTTTACCGATGAAACACGAGCGGTTATAGTCAAAATCAACATTAAAATGATGACGTCCTCTATAAAATTGTCAAACTCATATTTTCCCTAATCTAATTATTTATCATAATATCAAATATTATGTTTGTTATTGGAGTAACATGGTGCAACCCAGCCTTAATATAAAATGAAACACAATTAACTAAAATCCAAATGGTTAACAAGTGACTGTTAATAATTAAACTTTTAGGTCACAATCTTAGATTACAATATTTTTGAATTGGGGTTACAGAACAGAATTACTAAAAGAGCGACTGATTGAGAGCGACGAAAAATCAGAACAGCGACTAACAAACATTAATTTGAGTTGTTACTTATCATTACAAAATGAGTAGCTTCATAATATTTGATTGAGAGACAATTTTCCGTTCTGCATTTTTTTTTTCATTATTTGGCATAGGTACCTATGACTTGAAACACGTTTAATTGCTACAGACTTCAAAATCGTATTAAAATTCGTTGCGCATTTTTAGAATACACAGAGATAATATAGGAACATAGGGATAGAGAAAGGGACTTTTTATAGTAGGTAGGTAAGTAGGTATGTACTTATGTTGAGTTTATGGTCATGATTTTAGAAGAGCAACTACGTAGTTTCTTGCGGTCTTGCCGTCTATTTTTTGTAGAAACTGCTTTGCCAATCGGTGGTAAATGGTAAAACCACACTAAAACTATGTTATGACGATTCAAAAGTTCTTCTATTCTAAGTACATGAATAAATTAATGTTTGAGTTTGAAGCGAACCACTGTTCAAAAAATTAGTCTTACCGTGCATTTACATCAAAAGAGGCAAATGCCAAGAGCGAATGTTCATAACGTCACTAAGTCAAATTCTTTAAGTGTACAAAAAGGCGTAAAGCATTCTTTCGTTGTTCTTAGTGCGTTCGAAAAATGTTCTAATACTCAGCAATTTTAGGATTAGGAGTTTTTGACGAAAAGATCACGAAATAAAGCTCTTGCTCTATGTTCGTTTCATGTAAATGCACCGTTACGTTGCATCTAAAAGGCCCTACTCACGGTTCAACACAACCCACAATCTGCTGACACAATTTGTTGAAGTCGCGATTGAGCGTTCTCTACTCACGATTCATCCAACCCTCAATCTGCTGATACAATTTCATTCCGCGATTGCTTGCCACAACGTGTGCACGTCACGTTGATGCCTGGCCTGATGCTAAACCTCAACGCAATAATACGCATTATTAATGGATATACTAATTTATGAAATATAAGATAATTATCTTTGTAAAGCTTGTATTTTTTCCAATTTTATTGATAGATTTCAAGGGCTATAAAGTATAAACGGCTATAAAATATAAACATCTTCCTCAAATATGTAAAAATGTCTTTCCCGCGTTTATCTCAAAACCGCCATTTTGCGATTACTGCGCAGCGCGATTGAGCCGAGATTGGAGCAATCACAATACTCACGTTTCAACACGCACACAATCTGCTGAGACAATTTGTCGGGTTGCTTCCGCGCCGATCCAATACACAACATGTTGGGTTACGCCCCCAACGTGCCCTCAACTATACTATTCACGACACAATCTGTCAGCTCACTGCAGATTGTGTCAGCAGATTGTTACTGAAATTGAATCGTGAGTAGGCTACTTAACATAAGTATGCTTTTTTGCCATTTCGTTGATATTCTAATGAATAACATCCAATCTCGTGTTCCCAATTATGATAGAATTGCTACAATTTTGTAAACTTTTGCCCCCGCGCTTTCACCCCCTGTACGGTTTTGATGAAACACAAAGTTTATCAACTCGACCCAATAGTTTCTGAGAGACAGATTAACTTACATGTATTAGAGATATTTTCCTTGTCTTTCCATCGACATCTTATAGGCTTATGATAATAGGATTTAGGCGGGGAAAATAAATAAAACAAGAAATTGTATTTTTATAAGTTTTATTGGAAACAAAATAATAATTATGCTATATATTGCACGTGACTCCGAAGTCGATACACACGATTGAGCAAAACCCACTTTTACTTACGACTTTAATTCAACAATTATTATACATTTACTTATATGCAAGAATTTTTTTTATTTAAACTTAAGAAATACACAAACTTTAGGCGTGTAATTTATTTATATAATACAACATTCGTTTGACAAAATAAAATAATTTTGAAGTTAATAAATCTAAACATGAAAAATAAGTTAATTATATTTTATGCATACGACGTTTCGATGTCTCTAAACTCTAAAGGATCTTTCGCAATATTAATAACAACAAAATAGTTAACAATATGTTCAAATTGTGCATATAAGTAAATAAATATAATACGCAAAGAGATTCTTCATGAGCTAATCAAATATGAAATAAAGATCACTGCAATATTTGGGTTTTGAACGTTAAAACAATTTTCTCTATGGTCCCTTGAAGTTGGGATACTAATGCGTTGGCTAGTTTCTGCCAAAATTTCCTTAAAACAACTATCAGATCTAAACGTTCTTATACATTTTTGTATTCTAAAACACGAGTTTCAAAATCGCACACACGTCGGAAAAACATGATTAACAAAAATAATGCAATATAATAAAAATACCACAAACTAGTAAAAATATAAGAGGCCCGGTGAGGCGTGCTGTATCGCTTTCAAATTAAATACATGAATACAAATGTTCAGTGAATACAAAAATTCCATTACATTGTTCTATTCATCCAATACAAAGGTTATGTCAGTACAAAAGTGATTCAGTCCGCCATCACCGTATTTGTGACTGAATTCTTTTAATAATAAGACTGGAACTACGGACTGTGCAAAGGTGGGATAGTTTTTGAATAAATGCAGAAAAATATAGTTTTATACATATTGTTTTAGTGTAAAACTAAATAGTCATCATAAATTTTTATTTTGGACGTCACGTTAATTAGATATTTTAATATAAACGCGGTCAAGTGTTAACTGGAAATCTAAACACAGTCCATACAACTAAATAATAATTTCAATACATTTGAGATTCTATACTCTCACCATCAATGAGGGATCCGTGTAATCACTGTTTACAACTGTCATTTGATAACAGTTCAATTAAATTGCATTTCAAGTTGAAAGCGTTAAATATACGTTTTTACTAAAAAAGCGCGTCAATTTGGCCCAAAAATAACAAAAAGCCGCTTACGTTCGCACAAGACAATTTTGTATTTAATAATCACAAAAATAAATCAACCATTGGTTACACGGCCCCGTAATCATAAGTAAGTTTTGCTGTCCGACCAAAAAGCACCTTAACAAAGTTTTAATACAAAAAAACGGCAAGGATAGAACAACATGTTCGTGCAATACAAAGATCTTTGTATCGCAAGAACAACACAACAACTTACAACTACAACAAAACGTACTTATGATACAAATTAAATACAATGGAAAATATCGATCATTCTCTCTCGCTCGCACACAGGCCGTCCCTCTCGCACGTGTCACGCACAACCAGTTTAAATCTTTATATAACTAAACGCGGATTTTTGTGCTTTTGTGCGATAATTATCTGCGTAGGGATGTAACTATTTCGATGCGATTCATCAAAACGATAGTCAAAAATATCGCGAGCATAATCAAATACAAATTTAACACAATGCGAGTAGCTACCTTACTTTAAAGCTATAAAACAACTAAGTTTTGAAGATATGTCTAAAGGCACAGTATTTGTAAGAGGATAGTTTGAAATATTACTTCTTTATACTTTTAAATATATGCAAGACGAAATCTAAATACATCCCTACTGATCGCAGATTATTCATTAATACAGTAATACTGATATCTTTTTCAACTTGTTTTTAACAAAAAGATTTAGAATTAATTTAGTGTTTTTTTACCAATTTCACTTTTAGAAAGGGAATCTACGATACCGTTACATTTTGAACACTTTATCTTAATAAAGTATTATTTATTTGTTCATTTTTCCACAAACAGCACCCAAACCCGCGGTCTATAGCTAGTTTCGAGGCGAAACCGCCTAATACTATAGTGAGCCCCCGGCTTCACTCATCTGTTCTACCGTACGTTCGTCATTTGAATGCATTCAACATTAAAATTAAAATGTTGTACATTTACATTCAACGAATGTTCAAATTTCATGAATGCAAAAAAATTTGAATGATAGAAATTCATAATGTTTATTTTAATGTTTTTGCACACCAAAATCACATCACGATATATTTTTATTCGCATATATCGTAGTATTATTTTTTATAAACGGAATAAAGAGGGTTTTTTATTTTATTATAGAGAGCATTAAATTAACATTTAGATATTACACTCAAATGACGAACGCAAATAACAAATCACAGTCAAAAATCGGGCTAAGCTGATATAACCGACGAATGCGCAGTATATTTGTATGTATTCATTAATATTATGTAAAATATATTTTACATTTATCATTTATCCCTAAATCTCGTGTACAGACATATATTATTTTGATATCATTTGTGTAAAAATACAGTAACGTTTTAATGGAGATTTCTTATTTATCAGTTTATTTAAACTTTCTAACATCGGTATTTATTTAAAGTATTTGAGATATTCGAGTTACATTCAAGCTGGCAGAGATTCTGTTTAAAATAACGTTAGAAAACATTCCAAAATAAGGGTAGTTAGAGGCTAGTTGTATCCTTGTGTTACGAGATTAGTATCGTCGGTGCGCCGTCGGTTACGGCCAATCATGTTTTTAACGCCACCTGGAAAATATAAAATATATTATTAATTTTTTGTATAAAATGTGGTAGTAATTGTTATATCGAGTGTTTTGTATGGTTCATCATGTATGGCTATGCCATTAACAGTAGCGTAACTTCGTAAAAAACGTTCGAAACGGCTCACTCACACGACGATTGCAGTAGATGTATAGCTTTGGAGCGTTTTGTAGGGATTTGCGATTCTTTTCTGTGTACAGTAGTACTACACTACAGAACGTGACACATGCTGACTGCTGTGTCGTGTTGTGTAGTGTAATGTGTTGTGTCGTGTTGCGTAGTCGTGTATGTAATTATGTTGTATGCTAGCTGAAGTGTTTGTCTCTAATGTAAAGCATGTCGTGTGTGATGCTAGTTATAGTGCATGTTTATATGTGTGTGTGTTGTAGTACATTAAAACAAAATGTCGTATATAGTTAGTATGGTGTATGTGTGTACACTCACAGCACTTGGTGCGGCTGTATGGCGGCGAGGTGCGCGGGGGAGGGCGGCACGGCGGGCGGCGCGGGCGGCAGCAGCGTCTGCGCCAGGCCCTCGAACCGACCGCCGGCCTCGAAACCGTTCTGTTATATATTGTTAATTTTTGATTTTTGATCATATGTAATGTTATTTGCATACCATAAGTTATTAAATTATTATTTTATTATGTAAATTGTTTCTGTAAATAAAACAAGTTCATTTATTGTAAACTCGAATAAAAGGTTAAAGACGTAACAATAAGATTTATTTTCCATTTTAACGTAAAATCCAACATTCAATGTACAACTGTAGCTCTTTCCACCATCTTCACATTACTGAAAAACTCACCGGAATCATGATAGTTGGCCTCAAGGGTTGAATGGAGGGTTGCACCGGGTAGTATGGGTAGTATTGCACCGGGTATCCAATATATCCCGGGTAGCCCGCCGCCGCTGCGTACATGGCTGCTGCACCACTATACATCTAGAGTAAATGGGGAAAATTTCTGCTTCATATTCCAAAAAAAATTAAGTGTAGAGAATATGACACATTGTATGGATTCATTATTTTTGTAAGAGATAGTAATTAAATATTTGGTAAAATGTGACCAAAATAAATTTAATCGTGAATTGAACTTCGTCAATCTATACATCTTCGATCTCCGTTTCAGACGTATTTTCCTCGTCAGGGTTTATAAAGCAATCAATTCCAGTACCAATGTCACATTTATGTTTCTTTTATATTTCGCATTGTTTTATTGCGTAGAGCTTGATTTTGAAGTAATGTAAATATTTGTACTAAAAACTGCAAACAAAAAATATAATGTTTTTAAGCAGAATTTTGTCGTACCTAAAAGCATCTACTTACTGGTAGCTGCTGGCTCAGCGCAGGTATAGCCTGGTGGTGCTGCAGTTGGTCGTAGGGAGGGGGCGCGTACACACCCCCCGCGCCTGCGCCCGCGCCGCCAAACGCCACTCCGTAGGGCGAACCACCCGCCACTAATCATTTATTTACAATTACAGCTCTCAAATTCAAATTATTTATTTTTAGGGTTTTTAGGGTTATTACATTGTATGAGGTAAATCGCTGAAATCTGCCATGTGGCGTACTTTAAAAATGTTTTACATAGATATTTAATTATTAAACCGACTTATACATTTATACCTACTACTATTATATTATTGTTAATACCAAGCATAAAACAAAACAAATAGCATAAAATATTATTCAATGGGCCGTTGCGACCACAGTAAACAGACGAACAGTAGCCAAACTAGCTACAAAAAGCTCGATAGGGCTCAGTCACAAACAGGAGACTTGTCAATGCATATGGTTGAGAGAGCGTTTACAGGGAGTTTCGCTACTGTTCGTTTTCTGTTTACTATGTTAAGACGCCATGTCGATATCGATGACTATTTATTCAAAGTTAATAATGAAATGATGATATGATTATATAAATATAACTATAGATAGCAAGTGTGCTATTACACATTTAATTAAGAGACAGGAAAATTTTCGAGGGATGTGACATTATAATTTAGTCTCTTGTCCTTACCAAATTTTATAGTTTTGTTGTTTAAATAATGTTAATTAAAATATTTGCATAAAATTATTATCAAATTTAATACTGAATTTTAGGATATCAACAACAAATTATGATGACATCAACCTCATAACATAAACAACATTTATATCACAATTTAAAAGAAATCTTATACATTGTCGCAAAAACAAGCTTCACAATGTATTCTAAAGAATCTCAAGTCAAGAGCAGAGATGCGTAAAGTGGGCATTCAGAGCTTTTGTTTAAGCCTTAAGACTAATAACATGCGCTTGTTATACAACAGTATTTCAATACAAGACTTACAAGGGGTGACATCTATTGTTTAAAGTGAAGTATCATTAATAATTACTGAGTAGATAGTTACGCATCCACCCCAACCCTCTGTGTTAGGTTGAGCAATAGCCTTCCGCTGGCCTCAGCAAGACCACCGGAGAGTTCTTGCAATTTAACATAAGCATTCCACATAATGGAAAACATTTGTTTCGCAATAAGGTATCGCTTGTATCATTGCATGTAATTCTGGCATTAACATTTGTGACTCCAAATCGTCCACTTGTTATAGTTAAGTAATTAAATAAGTTTAAGTTTAATTTTATTTTATTTCTTTTTTAAAAAAGTCAAATCGCTCCCGCAAAGTTTAACTGGCGCAGCCGGTAGGATAGCCACATAAGGTCTGCATGTCTAGAGGTCTTCAAAATTAGCCCTAGAACATTGCTATAAAGGCCGTGCTATCCTAAAAGAACCGAAAAATAAATTTGTTAAACGACCACGACGAGGACATGGGATCGACGATCGGTTGGTGAGTAAAACTTTTTGCCATCCTTTCTGATATATTCCTATATCCTTTTCACGAGAGTGTAATTTTGACTTTTAATTATTTTTTTTAACTGTTATTTTGGGATTGAACGTCTCTCATTATAACGGATCTGGTTTTAATATGAAATTCTATTAAATCAGTAATTAGTTATAACTTATACAATAAGGAATATCGTATTTAATTCTAAGAATTGTCTTGCATAAAACTCTGCACAGACTAATTAGCTATAGAATGTAACTTAAATAAAAGTTTTACATAAGAAAAGTAAATGAATTTTTGCATAAAGAAATATTAATATTAATTGATTTAAATGATCTCAAAATTGATCGTAATTCAATTAATAAATTTTATATTTTATATGTGATTCACTTTACTTCAAGTTTAATTTTTATAGTAATTGATAACATATAATTTTTATTCTGCTATATTTTAATAATTTTTATTATATTGTGTTTTAATTGATTTCTGTGTGTGTGTGATTTTTATAATTCGAAATTTTGTAATTGGTTAAAGACTTCAGAACTTTAATTACTCTGTACTTATTTAACATGGAAAGCGTAAACGTAATAACAATTCCGAGTGATATGTTAAAGCTTATTCCTCTTTTTGGTGGAGACAAAAGAATTTTGAATTTATTCTTTCGAAAATGTGAATATATAATTAATAAATTTAGAGGGCATGAAGAACAGAATATTTACGTTTTACATGCCATAACTAGTAGATTAATAGGCGATGCCGCCGCGTTATTATCCGAGCGCGAAGACATTAATACTTGGCCCGCTTTAAAGGAATTATTAGAACAACATTTTGGTGATCCGCGTAGTGAGGATTGTATTAAAATTTCTCTCGAGTCTTGTAAAATTAAATCCGGCGAAAGTTACCTTGAATTTTGTAATAGGATACAGAATATTCGATCATTATTAATATCGAAGGTAAATTTATCGGTAGATATGGAAATTAAACGCGCGAAAATTGCGATTTATAATCATACAGCCCTGAACGTTTTCTTATATAATTTGCCCGAAAGCATGGTGCGTATTGTAAGACTGAAATCACCTAGTACATTAGAACAGGCTTTAGAAATCGTTTTAGAAGAAGTTAATTTTCACGAGCAATACCAATCTCGCAATCGTATCCATAGTAATACAACGGTGCCGAAACAAACGCCTAACGTTACGGTGCCCCAATTTTTACAAAATAATCCTCAACAAAGATTTAATTTTGGGATACCAAATGTACCTCAAAATGCACAGCAGGCAAAATTTGGTTTTAAATTTACACCTCAACAACCGTTTAATAAAAACCCACAGTTCGGGTATAGGCCTTCATTCAATCAAAATACACAATTTGGTTATAGGCCTCCTCAAACTTTTGGTATAACGCCACAGAATTTTGGTCAAAGACCTCCTCAAAATAACCACTTTGAGACTAGTGACGTTTCCATGAGGACGGCACCCCCTCGACCACAAAATATAACTCAGCCAGGTTTTAGAGTAAACGAAACCGACTTACTGTATAATGACAATTATTACTATGACTACAATCCTTACGACTATACGAATTACTATGGCTGTAATCCTTACGATACGAATTACGAATACGATAAGAGTGAGATTTATACACCCACTGACGATACCCAAGACATTAATGTGCATCCGTCTGATGAAGAAAATTTTCGAACGAAAGCCTCTACAAAGAAAAAATCATAGAGTTAAATTGCGATCCAAGTCTGAAATTGCCACACATTTATATTCCTGAAAATAATTCCAAATTTATGATTGATACTGGGAAACAAAATTTAAACGCGGACGCTTTATCTAAAATTAGGGTTAACGCTACGCATTCCGATAACGAAAACGAATCTATGGTTGGTTATATAGGCGATAGAGACAATAGGCCAAGAACGCGTAACGACTCTAGTACAATTACTATATCAGAACGCGATTCTAGTGAAACGATATCTATTCCTGACTCTGAAACTCTATCGGCGATGAGTTCTCCTAGAACATGTGACTACCCAGTCAGGTCACCATCTGTAACGTCGAAATCGGATACAGTTCATTCAGCTAATATTGTAGAATCGTCCGGTATACCTATATTACATGAAGCAATAGACACAAAACCAAATCAAATTTTAGTATATACGTGGTTTAAGAACGAAATGCAAGTTCACGACCTTTCATGTGAAAAGCAGAAGGTTTTAGAAGTTTTCTTGCCTACTAATAACCCGGATCTAGTAAAACAATTTTTAAAAGAGTATATTAAACCGAAAGTTAAGTATTTCATTTATTTCGAAGATGATGAACATCGCAAACAGTTCACTAGCATTGTCATAGAATTATTTAGAAAGGATACAGTATTGCTATTTGAATGTACGGAGCGTGTAGTTTTTATAGAAGATGAGAAGGAACAAAAGGCTATTATAATAAAACACCATCAAGGCAAAACGTGTCACCGCGGTATTAAAGAGACTCTAGCAAGTATACGTAGAAATTATTTTTGGCACAATATGCAGGAAACTATTTCAGCCCTTATTAATGCTTGTGAAACGTGTTCTAAAATGAAGTATGATCGTAATCCCTTTAAACCTATTTTACAATTAACTCAAACACAAGACGCGCCGTTCCAAGAAATATTTATTGATATTTTTCAGATAGAAGGAAATTATTACTTAACTATTATCGACGCATTTAGTAAGTTAGGTCAAGCCATTCCAATAGACAATAGATCAACGGCAGAGGTAGTACGTGCACTCATGAAGTATTTTTCGTTTTACGGCACCCCTAGAAAGATTAGTTCAGATCCCGGTAGTGAATTTAACAACGAGCTAATGAAAGAATTTTTAAATTTACATAAAATTGAGCTTCATATCGGCTCACCTAATAATCCTAATTCAATGGGATTAATTGAGCGTTTACATTCGACCATTAGTGAAATTTATAGATGTGCGAAATATGAAGAGAAATGCACGGATGCAGCATCAGTAATGATGTATTCAATTATTGCCTATAATAGTTCAATTCATTCAGTTACGGGCTTAACCCCTTTTGAAGTAGTATTTGGTCACACGGATTCAGGTAGCTTATTTAACGCTGATTTCGAGCAGCATTATATACAGCAATTGGTTAAGGTCCATGCAAAACGTTTAAAGGCTCTATATAAACATTTAGCAGAGAAAATGATCGAAACTAAGCAAAATTTAAAAGATAGGAGAGGTGGTGAAGATCCAATCAGTCTCCCATCAGGAAAAATTATATTTGCGAAAGACGTTAATAAGCGAAAAAGCAAGGATAAGCCGCGATTCCATAAAGCTAAGGTTATAGGACAAGGTTCAAGGAACGTTATACCGATAGAGATTGGTAAAAGGAAGACTAAGGTCCCTATTAAAAATGTAAAACGCCCTCCGCGTTGTGGTGTTGGCTGATAGTGATGAGGTCCGCGCTGGCACTTCAACTACAACCTCTTAAACATAACCGGAAATTTAGACTATAGTGACGCAATGAGATACGATAAACCTACACCTAAACTTGAAAACGATCAAACTATCATTAGAAATAAAATTACTTTAATATCTAAAATCCTCTATAGTTTTATCAATTCTACTGAAGTCTTAAATCAAAATTCTAATATATTAGATAAGCGTTTAAAAATTGTAGAATCTATGATTAAGGAGTTAGCATCTAAGGATAATCATTGGGTTTATACTACTTATGTTGTAAGCCTTTTAAATTTATTTGTAAGTAACTTTCGTACTATTTTTATAAAATTAGGGGAAGTAGAGACTGCTCTAGCATTTAGTAAAGTATCCATACTACATCAAAGCATTATTAATTCTACAGAGTTGTTGCAACATTTAGTTCTTATATCTCAAACTGAAAGTTTAGTGTTTAAAGCGAGTGAGGCAAATTTAGTAAAACTAGAAGAAACTATTAATGTTAAATCATATTATATTAAACAAAACCAGATTACGTTCATAATGGAGGTTTCAATTACAGATAATTATACTTATAACTATTACAAATTATACTCTATACCTATGTACCGTGCATCCGATAGTAAAACCCTTTCCATTTTTCCTAAATATCCTTACCTGTTGGCAAAGGGGATGAAATACTTACCGATCGTAAAACCGTGCCGATCGCTCGCTGCTGGAGAACAATTTCTATGCGATGAACGAAATCAAACGCCTTATCCTGAAACTACTTGCATAGAACAACTGCTTAAATTTGAAGGAAACCCAATGCACTGCGAACAACAGCTAATCAATATAGAGAATGTAAGAATTCAAAGAATCACATCTATAAGTTGGATAATTTTCTCACAATACAGAAATATTCTGACTCAAATTTGCAATGGTGACGGCAGCAAATATCCTGTCGTGGGCACATACATAATGACCATCGACGAACCATGTAGCATCGAGATCCAGAATATAACGATTCGCCCTCACCAAGTAATCACTGAGAATGATCCTGTAGAACCAACAAAAGTTATAGTTTTGCCGCAATTACCTGTGAATAGAACTCCAACATTATCCAGTACTCGTGTACTCAATATGCGAGGAATCAACTTGGACGAAGTTAAATATATGTCAACGATATTAAAGCAATCAGTGTTCAGTGATAGTGAAATGGTTAACAGTGAAAGAAACTTTAGATTCAGTGCTACTTTAGGCTATACGTCTCTATTTTTAATCTTTGTACTTGTAATTCTATTTTTACTTTACTTACTTCGTTATAAGATATTAAATGTAATGTGTCTGCGAAATCATCGGATAGTTATTAAAAATGAACAAACCGATAATTTCGCACTTAAGGAGGGAGGAGTTACGCATCCACCCCAACCCTCTGTGTTAGGTTGAGCAATAGCCTTCCGCTGGCCTCAGCAAGACCACCGGAGAGTTCTTGCAATTTAACATAAGCATTCCACATAATGGAAAACATTTGTTTCGCAATAAGGTATCGCTTGTATCATTGCATGTAATTCTGGCATTAACATTTGTGACTCCAAATCGTCCACTTGTTATAGTTAAGTAATTAAATAAGTTTAAGTTTAATTTTATTTTATTTCTTTTTTAAAAAAGTCAAATCGCTCCCGCAAAGTTTAACTAGATCGATTCAAACATTAATTTTGTAATAAATATGACATGTATGAAATATAAAAATATTATGGAATACAATATTTCCGATGTCAATGTACAAGCTGGTGAAATAAAGTGACTATTTCGCTTCAATAGTTTCGGAACTTATTTCGTACAAATGTAAATACATATTTTAATATAGATAAAAAATAAACTTACCTCCATACTGCGGCGCTGCCTGATGCGGCGGAGCCGGCAAGAAGGGCCCTTGCGGGGGCTGGGGTTGGGGGTAGGCGCCGAGGGGAGGCGTGACTGCAACAACTCGACACTTTAGCATTCGCATCCCACTCGCTAGCCCGAACGGACGTCGCACTGACTACGACACTTTAACGAGGGTACCCCATCAATTACGAATCATGCAATTTTTCGCATACAAAAATTCAATAAAAATTGAATGAATGTAATTGACTCAACAGCAACACGTACTACACGAAAAATGCCAAGACAATGAACGACAGGAAAGGTTCGCCTCGGTTGTGTTGCGATGGTGCTACGCGGGACTAAACAATAATTGCTTTCAGTGATGCATTGTCGCTAAATTGAATGATAGTATAAGTGATAAGAGTAATGTTATTCATAAATTATTAATTAGTCACATGGTACCCTCTTTAAAGTGGAATGTGTTTCGATATGTGAATAGCTGAACTGTACGTGTACCAAGGTGTAATTTAGATTCATCAGTGCGACGCCATCTATCGGACAAGTTCGCGCAACAGCGCGCCGCAACCCAAGCCCGAGCATTCACGCGTGACGTAGTGATGTGACCACGACTGTGTTGCTATATTCACAATCTACCAAAAATATTATTTGCAACACTACAGCGTGGCGAGCGTAAACGACGGAGGCTGAGTGCGTCATTTACGCGCTCACTAGCGCCAGTGTTAACGACAAGCGATGTCCATACAACGCGGTACAAACGCCTTGAATTTTTTTTATTCATACAAAAAAAATTCAGACCTCCGCAACTGGAGACCAAATGATTTGGTAGGCACAAACCTACCAAATGTTATTTACAATGCATTCCTATAACCAATGGTCACACTCGCTAGTCCTGACAGATGTTTCTGACCAATAAAAAGCCAGCGAGTGTGGCCATCTGGGCAGAACATCTTTAACAAAACAATTATCACACGTTCATGAACCTTACGGGGAAAACATTAGTATATTCATTTATATAACATGTCTAAAATCGAGTGCCCTAGTATATGTAGCCAGGGCTCTATACAAGGTCACTCGAACCATATACAAAAGCTTCTATGCTCTATATTGTCCACCTTTGTTCAAGTTCTTCAAAGCTTGTATATATGGCTGTATTCTTGCGAGGCTGATGTTGTTTCAGACTTCAATATCCACTCAACAGCCTTGCAAAAACAGTGATTATTAAGACGCAATAGCGTCCAAACAGTGAGCACATTTGTGAACATTCCTTTAAAACAATATTAACTATCGTAAATTATCTAGCTAAAACATGTTTACCAAGATTTCTTGTCGTTAGATAAACGAATCGGTTTAATAACAAAATCATTTTGCTGTTTTACTAACAAGCGAATGCAAAAAAGCGTTTTTTTGTGAGAAATAAATCTATGATATGAATGCGTCGAAGGACACAGAACCATGCAGTGTGAACAAAAAACTATGACGGTTAGGTACATGCCAGACTATTCAATGTACAAACAAAAAGTGTCGGTGGAACAACGATTAGCAACACAAAATACCAACTAGCTGTTACAACGCAAAATCAATAAACGCTGCATATAAACAGCAAAACCTTGTACACGGGACAATACACAAAAATCCTGGTAAAAAACCCTTTACAAAATACTTATATATTTCTATCCTGTCCCACTACGGAATGCCAGAGTAAACTTGGAACATTTTACTCTGACAAAAAATTTATTAATATTAGGGTATTTTTAGAAATAAATATGAATGTGTAAGCCCCATAATGTTAAAGCATAACAAAATCAGGAACCCTGTGAAACGGATGCTTAAAATATCGAAATTAGTAAAATTGATTTAGAAAGGTAAATTTTCTTAAATAACAGTATAATATTAATTGTATACTAGCATACTTCCCTGTCCTTCTATAAGCTGAGCATGCACCGTCTGCTGAGCAGACGGGAATAAAGATTTGAGAAAATCTCCATTCGATCTTAAACTAATAACACACTAACGTCTCATTCCTGTTATTTCATTAATGTACCTTTTTAATTCAATCGTAAAAATAAAATATAAATTAAAAAGGCAAAACCTGGATCGTCTGTTACTTGGGAGTAACACGCGATCGACGTTATCTTAACGTAATATAAGTACGATATAACTATTAAAGTAATGCAATAATATAATATTGCATCACTTTGACCATCACCCTACAAATAAATGTAATAATAAACCGAAATCAAGCAAAGTACCAGTATAATAAAATTCTAAGTATAGTAATAAGAAGATGTACAAGTTCCACATTTCGATTTATTAAAACAAAATCTACAAAAATCATAAACACTGACAAAATTATTACACAAAACTCCAAAGTACTTTAAATATAAAAGTGTAAGTGATTTTTGTAGACTTTCACTTATGTTAGTGACACTCAAACTTAAACATAAAATCAGCTGCAACTTTCCAAATTACACTTGAAGGAAAACTGCATCCAATATTAAAATTAATGTGTTTTTTTGATAATTTCATAATCGGCTTAAATTCTCATAATATGATCTATGTTCAGTTTTATTGATATTTCAATCGTTGTTTCAGTTATTTAATATTATTATTATAAAAAATCACATTATAACTATCCATAGTTAATAATTAGCATTATCTATAATGGTATTAGACAAAACAACCCCATTTCAATCAAACAATGGGATTGTTTAAACACAGAGGCAACATCTACGAAACAAAAAATAGAGAAAAAAAATAAAACAACTATATTTGCCTCCACGTTAAAGAAGGTGCAAAAACACTAGCAAAACAAACATTAAGAAGAATGACTAGCCCTTTGATGAAAAAAAAAAACAAAATTTCTCGAATTCAATTTTCATGCATTCAAAAATTGAATGCACAAAATTTTAAAAATGAAGTTAAATCCAAAGGGCCGCCATTGTGAAATGAGTGATTGAAAAAAGGTAAAAAAATAAGCTGTAAAACAAATAATCATAGAAAAAATGAAAGAAAGAGCAGACACCTGTTAATTATCCAAGAACATTGAAGTCCAGAGTGAATTCAAAGTCCTTTTTTGACTTAGACAACTTGTTTTTTTACCATAGTAGATCTATGTCTCGGAACGGTTATATATTAACATCTAGAAGGATAACAAAAGCCAAAACACATAGTATACAGCCAGTATTCAAACCCCCCTAGTCATTAAGATAGCTAGACAACCATTCCGAGGGAGTCGACTTGGTTCCTATGTGATTTTCAGTAGAAATTTCTTCGTAAAACCAGTTTCACAAATGCGTTACCGGCCGCGGCGAGGTGAAGGTCATTGTACGAATTTAAATATTTTGAACGATCTTCATTGGATTCGCACAGGGTTTGAGTAAAAATAAAAGGCAAAAACTTGAATTTATATTGATCACAAAGTTGTTATGCACTTTTTGTCAATTTTAATAGTTGCGTAGTTAAATAGAATGGGAAAATTGAATATTTTTAATAGATAAGGTGACCTCTGATTTATTTTGAATCACACTTGTGTATTCTGAGAACTGAGATTTTTTGATAGCATACTATAATTAGATTCTCATAGACCTGCTGAAGCAGAATTTGAGAAGCTTGTATTGTCTTACATAAACAATGTTCATAATAACAAATTATATTGATAGAAAGTGGTTTTAAAAAATTACTACTCATCAAAATATTTTGTAAAGCTTCACATTAGGGCATGCACCCGGGTTTACCCGGTTCCGAAAAACCCGGGTAAACCCGGGTTTTTTGATGATCTTGAGAACCGGGTCTGAATAGTATGAAACCCGGTTCTCCCGGTTCCGACCAAAATATTAAAATATAAAGTATTATTTATATTTTGCTGCATTATTTTAACATTTATTCTATCTGGCAACGTCAGACTCACGTGCATCGCGAATTTTCGTGCCACGCCTCAAGCGTGGCTCTGATTGGTTCTCTAACCTTAGATGCTATAAGTTTCCTACGGGTGTATTACCAAAAATAAAAAAATAGGCTTCGAAAATGACAAAAATTAGGCTACTGAAATATTTTTATTACATTTGTCGTGAATTTGAAAAGCTGTCATGTTTTTGTTTTTGATATCAAGCTGAAATTTATATCGAATACTCAAGTCTTCGGTCCCTTGATGCTGTGAAAAAGTCAAACTCACAAGCCAACGCATCAAAATATACAGCCGTAAATGCCGGAAATTTTCGCAAATTTCGACATTCGCATGGGGCTCAAAACCTACAGGGTACTACTCATGAACACAGAGCCTTTAAATTTGGTAAAAGTAACGTCTTATAACACAGATAAAGGAAAAATTGCTAGAAACATAAATTTTAAAGTTACAACATTATAAAAATAGGTTTGTTCGGAGCTCTCAGAGCGCGAGTCCGACTTGCACTTGGCCGGTTTTTTTGTTTTACAGTTTGCAGTTAATGAATAAGGTTTAAGTTTATATGTGATATTAAGATAACAAGGTACTTTTATAAGACTGATAAATAAAGAGAAGTATTGAAATTTTGTTTCTTTATTAATTTAATAAAATAAGACACAAGCCGCGTAAAATAAAAGGCCCATCAGGTACTTTTACACTTACTTTTGTTTAATTTCGTATTTTTTTCCGAGGTATTATAAAAGAACCGGGTAACCCGGTTCTACCCGGTTCTGAGCTCGATTTGGAACCGGGTTTCAGAAACTTGGAACCGGACTCGGTTCTGCATGCCCTACTTCACATGAATCAAAAAGTTGACAACAAAAAAATAGCCTAAATATCTTGCTATGAGAATAGAAAAGTCAGGAAGCAAAAACCAAACATAAAATTACGCTCCAAGTTCTGGAGAGCACATAAAAAAGCTAAATCACATAGCAACCAACGATTAGTTACATTATAGTTATTAACACATACGTTCGTCCACACGCCGATACGCACATATCATATTGTATACTATTTCTCCAAAAAAAGAAAAAATAAAAAAGAAATTCTATTCTGTGTTATTACATGATATCGACTTGACTGCCGCGCGCCGACCGCGTCGTTCTGCCACCTGTAGAGGGGGGGCGGTTCTGGGAGGGGCAGGGTATGGAAAGTCATTATTATTGTTCTCAATCGCTGGCTGTATGGCAATAGGCCATGGCCTGTCGTGTTTAAAAATGTATCTTATGGTAAATCTGAACTTATGTGGTACGCGGCTGACATATGATAGTCGAGAAGGCTGGATGTGCGAACCACATTAAAAAAATGTAAACACAAATAATTCACTTTTAATAGATGTAAGTAATCATTAGCGGATAGTTTGTGTAAACTAATCAATGGTAAATATAAAAAATATTTGTTTTAAGAGGGGGATAAAAATATTATTCCCATCATAAACTTTCAATAAGCTTCAAGTTAATCTTACAGAGAGCGAGCTGCACAAATTGCCCAAATTAAATTCTTAACACCATGGATTCGATTCCTGAACTAAATACTCAACAATCTTTAGAACATCGTTATTTATCTGAAAGATTATTTAGTTTGTAAATTCCATCTAATTTGTATTTGTCCAATAAATTAATGTTACATTTATTTTAGTAATGGATCTTATTTGAGAATTTAATTCAATAAAGTTTATTTAATTGTACTTCCTAATCTTATTTTTCCTAATCCAGTGTAGAGAATATAAAAAAGTATGTTCAAATCATTACTGTTTCGTTTTTGTAAGACAGAAGACTATAATTATTATAGATTGATTTATAGATTACCAATAAGGATATAGTATTGTATTTAAAAAACTAATTAGCTTATTTAGATAAATGATTCTGTTTTTTGTGAATTTTATTCTTCCAATGCAACTTATGTATATCAGCATAATCAATACTATGGAGCCATTTCAGATTCAATAAATAAAAGTTAAATGAGTATGGATAATAAGAATCAAGTACCCCTTATTGATTATATTCTATTTGTGTTTATTTATTTATGGAAGATTTATAATTTATAATTCTTATTGCAATGAAATAAAAAAAAACTGTTTTGTTAATCTATCAGTCATTTGTGATATTCAGACAAAGGGCTTTCTCATTAATTTTAATTCCTTTTGAATTTGGAGTGTTTGAAAAACCATAAATTCGGATTTATGAAATAAAATAATATGTATTGATCCTAATTATATAGATAGTTAAAGTAATCAATGATAGTTTATTCTTATGTACTCAAAGGTTTTAATTATATAAAAAATGGAAGCAATTTAAATCATTACGATTGTTAAAGAGTAGGTATCCGCAAAACAGATTTGCTTATTGGAATAATAGCAAAACGAGATTCTAGAACAACGAAAATTATATCCTATATCGACATGTTCTTCAATAATAACCCTAAATACTTTTTTCTGTGTGTATATCATTAGTTCTGTGCAAAATTATTCAGTTAACATTTATTGTAATGAAACAATTACCTACGATGTTACGAGACATCCCGCCTTGAAATGCAATGTTCACCATCTTGGATTTTACAGTATTGATCCGACGGTGCTACTATATTATTATACTAGGTATGTTTTGTACATGTAAAATTGGACTAAAACACCATAAATAGTCAGGAAAATACGTTTAAAGAAACTGTAATAGCTAATTTATTACAAATTCCTAAGATCCAGCTTCTATGACGTTACATATGTCAACCTTCATAATAATTTTAAAGAACAAAGAAATTTGTACATAAAGTGCATAAATACCTTTTTTGTCTGCCATTTTATTTATTAAAGGGATCTTACTAAGCAAATTTTAAATATACAATAGAGCGATTACAAGTTAATTGGAAAATTCGCGATGATTTACAAAAACGCAGCTTCGCACTAGTTCCTTCGATACTCGCAACGACACTAGTGATGCACTGATGCCTTGGGTCAATACTTCTCAACAGTCATTGCTGCTATGTACCGATTTTTCGGTTAAGTATCGATTTTTAAAATGTGAATAATTTAAATATACATTTATAAGCGTTAACACAAGGGTGTGCTAGATCTGTGAGGTTAACACAGCTTGGTGATGATTTAAAGAAGTCTAGTTGAATAGATAAAACATGATTGAGTCTGAGTTTATTATGCTAGACCTTTAGTGCCCTTACCAATGACGCCCTTACGCACTAGCGGTTAACCGCAGGGGCGGCTAACCGCGCGGTTAGCCGCTTTCCCATTATAATATGCAACCGCTTATGATTGTACGCACTAATCATAAAAGCGGTTGCATATTAAAATGGGGAAACGGCTAACCGCGCGGTTAGCCGCCCCCGCGGTTAACCGCTAGTGCGTAAGGGCACTTAGACTTATCCCACGATAAAAAATTAAGTAGGTGTAAAAAAATGTCTCTTTTACATAGGCTTAGATCATATAAATACGTAGGGAATGGAAATTTGTTTTTGATACATATAGAATTTGAATTATGTACTATTTAACATATTAATATATTACTGTAATTAACTTAGGTAATTAAACTAAAAACCCGCATTACGATGTTTGTCTGCACTGACTTTTCAGATACTTCATTTTCTACTCTGGCATACCAAGCTCCTAACATTTTTTTCGTGCTTACATACAGTATTACCTGTATGTATGTACGTTACTCTTTTCAGTATGGAGTACATAATATCTATACTAATATTATAGAGCTGAAGAGTTTGTTTGTTTAATCGCGCTAATCTCAGGAACTACAGATCCGATTTGAAAAAATCTTTCGGTGTTAGATTACCCATTTATCGAGGAAGGTTATAGGTTATATTATATCATCACGCTAAGCCCAACAGGAGCGGAGCACTGCGGATAAAACCGCGGGGTACAGCTAGTAATAAATACAGGGCAAGTGTGATATAAGCTACATTTTAAGCTGGAAAACACCTCATATGTCAATACCTCCTTTGAGGAAATCCATTATAATGCGCATCAAACAATCCTCTGTAACTAATGGCAGTTGTTAATTTAAAAATCGATTCATCGATATTTTATATAGCCGCCCATAAATCGTCCCAACCTGAGGTCCCAACAATGCTTTTGACAAGGGTCAACTGCTGACATTTGACAAATAAATACTGTCAGTTGTCAGTTGTCACTTGTCACCCATTTGCAATTTGCATTTGTATTTTGGAGGTATATATAGGTAGGTTGTTTTGTTACTGGACATTGGCGAAGTCCCTTTTTATTGGGTGGAGCTGGTGGAGCCATTAATTAAGAGAAGAAGAAGAAGAAGAAGATATTGTTGTTGTTTGTAATATTTTGTAATCACTTTGTAATCATATGTCTTCATTCTTCATTGTAATTTTTATTTATTTATTCACTTAGTTATATGGAGAGCTTTAATTTCCCTTACGACTACATTGACTTTGTTGAACGATTTCATATTGAAGCAATTTTTTCTGCGGTTTTTTATAGATACAGTGGTTCTTCAAGAAGTTTTTAGAACATAGATTGTTAACATAAAGCTGAATTAAATATAAACGCAAATAAAACAACTTAATATTGATAAATTCTTTATTGAAAACACTGTTTACACTTTATGATTTTGCATCGTTTTTTCTTCTATTGTAGTCACAGTGAATTATGTCCAGCGTTAGCAACTTGAAGCAAACTGACTATCGTACCATGCAGGGGCGTAAAATTATCGTACATGGATTGAAATTATCGTACTTTTTAGGATAAAATCAATTATAAATAAATAAATCATATAAATTGTAATATTGATATATATATCCAAGTTCTCTATAGTTAATCTTTCTAAACTACCGCTGTCAAATCAACAGGATACTGAAACCAAAATGTTTTACGCGTGGTAAAGACCTGAACCGATTCCCTTTCCACTTTAAGTTCAATAAACGCGCCAAGTTTAAATTCACTCGGACAAAATTTCACTGTTCCCATGAAAGTTCGATATGAAACACGTCAAAATTTCATATTTATAAAGAAGAAATGGATATGAAAAAATCAGCGTACGATAATAATATGCTGTCGTATATCGTACGTAGGCACAAAAATATCGTATGTGTACGATAATTATCGTAGGGTTCCAAACACTGAATTTACATCACTTTTCCATTAATAACATCGTACAATATTGTACATGAAGCTTTTACACCTTATTTAAATATAGATTTTTGAAGTTATACTTCTTTTGGCGCGATGGAGAAAAATGATGAGAGTGAATTTTTACGATACACGCGCACACCGACACATAAATTTAACAGCATGAAGTTAGTTCTAGGTTGTATGAAAATTTATAACTATATTCAAGTTGTATATTCTAGTATTTTTTTTTCCATACGCCAAAGAAGTATAACTTTTAAAGGGTGTACATAAGTACACACACTCTTTTTTTTTCTTCACATATTGATAAAATAGGCACAAGTTTTTTTATTAAAACTTTGAAACAATACATTGATATAAACTCAAAAATTAGGGTCCTTTTTCTTAAAAAGTCTTCTGCTTGACAAAACAAAGATAAACAAAGTTTGCTTCTTATTATAATATTATTACGTACATTATAACTTGACAAAAACCAAATTATTATCTTGTTATATTTTTATAAATGTATGCAGTATTACATCAAGATAAAATACAGTAAACACTGTATTTTCGCTAAAAATCATAGGTACACATTATACTTAAAAAATAAAACTGCATGGTATTTTTGTAAAGACCCAATTTTCACCATCATATCGACTCCACAATACCAAAATAACATAAGACAATCTGCCATACATATAAGCCAATATATATAAATATATAAAGTTTTAACGTCTGTCCGTCTTGCCAACCCCACGTTTGCCGGAAAACAAATGTTTCGGCATCTTGGTCCCAATGAACCTGTCCGCTTCTCCCTTGAGACCCATCTTCTTTGTCTTTTTCGATATGGCGATGTGCGCCATTTTCTTGGCGCGCTTTTGCATCTGAAATGAAAAGCATGTGTTATTATAACAATATTTTATCACAAAAAGTTTTAAATAATAAATAAATGATCTTTTTCTTCAAACTCAAACATTTATTTATTCAATTAGACTTCTTCGAGAAGCAACGTCATATTTTTAACATTTACCACCGATTCAGAAAGCAGTATCATCTATGGAGAAGAACCGGCAAGAAACTCCATAGTTGCTCTTTCTCATATTTTGTTTCTCGATATTGTTTTTTTAACTAGTGTCTGTCTATGATATATAAAAAAGCTAGATACGTTACCCGCTCTCTATTTTGGCAAGAAAAAACTCAGGTAAGTGCCCGAGTTTCACTTAGTCACGCACCATTCAGCGTCGTGGCTGGACATTCTTTTTGTATTTTAATCGGCAGTTGTTATTACGAAGTACATGAGTGAGACATGTATTATGTCTCGTGCGTGAGAGTGAAAGAGAGAACAACTGTATTGGTGATAGTGCGTTAGTAAGTAGGTATGTATTAATTACGCTGTTTTTTAGTGCAATGATGTTGGCGTATGCCGCGTCTACTAGTATAATAGGTCATTGGTGTCTGTATATTTGTTTGTGTATAAATGTTTGTCTACCTGTTATTGTTTATCAGTCTATATATACTACAGTTTGACTGTCTGTATATACCAATGTTTGGCTGTCTATATACAGAGTTACTTGTAAAACACCAGCAACCTTGCAGGACAAGATAGCTAACATCATAAGTAACAACATTTGTTCTACGACTTTTGATAATTTGTTAGATTTTATTTTCATACAAAAATAAATATTCATTTAATTTTCCGTTTGAATATTATAAACTCTACACACATAGCAAAAATGACGTAAACAAGAAGCGAACGAGAAGGGGAAGGGGGCGTCGCGTCGTCCTTTCGATAATAAATAGAACATAGACTTACAAATGTTAGGAGAGTACAATAAAAGCTTAAAAAATCATTTAAAAATAATTTATTGCGTTATATGCCAATAGTCATAGAACAAATGTTGTTACTTATGATGTTAGCTATCTTGTCCTGCGAGGTTGCTGGTGTTTTACAAGTAACCCTGTATATACTAACGTTTGTCTGTCTGTAAATACCAGTTTGTGTATATAAATATCTTGTGTGACCAGTTGACCAGTGGCCCTGCCTACCAAACCAGAGGTCGTGCGTTCGATTCTCACCCGGGGCAAATATTTGTGTGATGAAAATAGATGTTTGCTCTGTGTCTGGGTGTAAATTATCTATATTGTATAATAAGTATTTATTTAAAATTATATATGTATGTTTATCAGCCATCTGGTTTCCATAACACAAGCGAAAGCTTAGTATGGTATCAGATCGTGCCGTGTGTGAAAATTGTCCTGAAATATATATATTAAAAAAATATATATTTTAAAAATGTTGTGTGGTTTTATGAAACCACGGTAAAAGTGAAACTTTTTTTCACACTATAGACATTTAACTAAAAATTATCGTATTTGTACGATAATTATCGTACGTATCGTGCGTCACGCGACATGCACTACACAGACCAAAAAGTTTGAGACGATGTAATAAAAGTTTCACTTTAAAATATATAGTTCAGGATACATCGCCCATTTTTGCAAGTGACTACTATCAAGCTAATTTTCCGTTTGTAGCTTTATTTTGATGAGACACCGAATAATTTCGTGTACGAAACTCTCGATTGTGGTAGCTAACAGAGATAACAAGGATAAAATTTTTTGATTTGATGGTTCTCAAATATTTATTACTAACTGAATGAATTTTTTTTTGTTCAATCTCAAGATAATTACCTAAATTATTCGAAAAAATATTTGTCCTACAAAATCTATGGTTTGTTCAAAGTGTATCGATAACGAGGTCATCATAAATGATTACTAACAAGCTGATTTTTTTGTTTTCACTTAGTTAATGTTTATATATTTCAACGGACATATTGTCCTACAAATTGCGTAATAAATATTTGAGAACCATCAAATCAAAAAATTTTATCCTTGTTATCTCTGTTAGCTACCACAATCGAGAGTTTCGTACACGAAATTACTCGGTGTCTCATCAAAATAAAGCTACAAACGGAAAATCAGCTCGATAGTAGTCACTTGCAAAAATGGGCGATGTATCCTGAACTAATATTCTGTTCGTCTGTCTGTATACACTCACGGCCACATCCTTGACGCCCTGTTCGTCCCTGGCGGGTCGGGACACGGAGCGCGCGCGACTCTCGACACGCGCTCGCTTCGCCGGCGCGGAGTGCGAGCGGGAACGCGAACGCGTCACGAAGTGGGCGCTCTTACTGTCCGACATGTCGACGCCTGCAAGTTCAAATTAATGAAATTGTTGTAATAGGCAAATATTATAATCTGTATTTTGGTTATTGTATAGTCTGTATGGTATCACTGTAAACTGCAATTGTCTTTGCCCTCCTCTCTGTCTCTGTGGTTCGTGGTGTAATGTCGTGTGCGCACAATGTAGTTTGTAAAAAAGTATTATAAAAATAAAGATTGATCAGCATCCACAAGTTGTGTTTCAATATACAATTATTTCAACAGAAATAAATATTTATTTGCATAATGTGTATACATAAATAATACCGGCTGAATTGATAACCTCCTCCTTTTTTTGAAGTGGGTTAAAAATAAATATTTGTTTTGTAGAAAGGTTGTCAATATTATAATAATAAATAAAATAAATTTGTTTCCTTTTTATTGCCTATTCTATACGAATAGGAAATTCCGGCTCGAAGGACTAATGGAAAGTACTAACTCTCCTGTGGCGTTGCTTCAGAAAGGGAATTTATTATTATTGAAATAACAAAGCAATGAACAGAAATGATGATGGAATGATATTATACAATGTAATGCGCGTACGCTCAGAGACGAGGCGATTCCTTGGGTATTACTGCGTAGGTTGACTTTGAAATATTGTTATAAAGAAAATATTGTCCGTGTGTGTATGGGTATATTTGTTGCGTATACGTGTAGCTTTTCGGCTTTGTCCGCGTTTTCAAAGAAAATCCCACATAGTTCCCGTCCCCGTGGTATTTCCAGGATAAAACCTATCCAAGTTACCCTCTATATGCGTGCTAAATTTCATTGTAATCGGTTCAGTAGTATTTGCGTGAAAGAGTAACAAACATTCACAGTTCACACATACACATTATTATAATATTATTAGGATTGTCTGTGTGTACATAAGTTATATTTGTTGCGTATACGTGTTTATGATAATATAATATTATCTGTGTGTGTGCATTTGTATCATGTCTGTCTGTATATAGTGTGTGTGTGTGTGTGTGTGTGTGTGTGTGTGTGTGTGTGTGTGTGCACACTCACCGAGCTTCTCCATCTCGGTGCGCAGACGCGTGGTGGAGCGGTCGCGGTCGCGGGCTCGGGAAGTCCTCGGCATCACCGGCTTTGTGGACTGTTTCACTAGACGAGACTCGTCTTTGAGCACCGCCTTCTTGTTGCTGTTGTGGAAACGACATTGTTGTAATGTTTTCGAGCAATAATATTATATAATAAACAATCTGGAATTCTTGAAAAATTAAAAAAAGCAACATGGTTGAATGTTGCAACTGAAAGTAACAAATATTTATTTTGAACTTTTAATTTTTATTTTTTATTATTCAGAATAATAAGTTAAAGTCATGAAATTATTGTACTGTCACCTATCCTTGATAAGTGTACAAAGTTTGAATTAAATCTGGGACAAAATAAGGCACAAGTGCTCAATAGTGAATGAATGAATAATTCACCTGCATAATGAACGAATGAATGAATAAACTCACCGTATCTGTATAGCCAGTTCCCTGATCTCCTTCATGCTCTGGTCCAATTCGATCTTGGGCACCGCGTACATACCGCCCGCTTCACGGAGTTCCTCCTCACGTTCGAGATCGGCTAATTTCTGTACATCAAATTGATAATAACTAGCTTTTCTACGGCGGCTTCGCCCGCGTTTTCAAAGGAAAACCCGCATAGTTCCCGTTCCCGTTCCCGTGGAATTTCCGGGATAAAACCTATCCTATTTGTCAATCCAAGTTACCATCTTTATGTGTGCTAAATTTCATTGTAATGGGTTCAGTATTATTTGCGTGAAATAGTAACACATACAACCATCCTCACAAACATTCGCATTTATAATATAAGTAAGAAGTAAGATTATATGCTTTATTTCATATTTAAAAGAGTTTTTAGTAGTAAATGGAAATGTACTACGTCTACGTGGGCGGAAAACTAGTTTAATAAAATTTCAAGTTTGTAAACGAATACCGACTTCTTTCGAAGTATGATTCAATTTCTCAGAAATCCAAGGTTTAATTTCACGCAATAACATGGAACATGCTACAACCACACTACAACTAAACAAAACAGACTATGATCATAGCAATAAGGTACAAAATCGCACAAACTACGAATATATTGTTCACTATATCTATGTCGCAGTCAAATTGTATTATTTCGCAGTTTTCAAACGATTGACATTTTATAATATGTCGAGAATTCGTAATCAGAAATTTTTCGTTTGGATAAGGGGCGGGGTTAGGTTAGGTTCTTGGTGGGGCTCCGTCGGCTCGCGACCGTCTTTTTGTAGAATTTTGGAATAATTAAATCCTCAGCATTTTACAAAATGCCGAGCATTTGTAAACGGCGAAATAATACAATTTGCCTGCGACATCTATATAAATAAGGTTCAATTTCACAAAATTCTACAAAGCAAAACAGACTCTAAAACTATAGCCATGAGGTACAATCTTAAAAAATGTTACTACACAAAACAGACTCTATCACGATAGCAATAAGATACAATTTCACAAAACTCCCCAGGTAATATACATATTAAAAGCTACATAACAATATAACTAAACACAATAGCAATAAGGTACAATTTCGCACAAACCTCGAATATCTCCGGGTCGATATATAATCAGCAATGTTATGTCCCTCCCACAACTCCTCAACAAAATAGACTTTATCCCCATAGCAATAAGGCACAATACCACTTAACCCGTTACGCGTCCGGCGCACAGCCGGCACCGATCCCGATAGTGTCAAGGGAGTTCACGAAATCTAGCTTTTTTATGACTAACGAGTTTGAAAATTTTATTTACCCTATTGTTCTATAATTATATGCCATGTATGATATATTTTTGGAAAGAGGAAGAAACTAGTTATAGCATAAAAATGTAATCATGACGATATATTTTTTCTATAAAATTATAAAAAATTGATTTTCTTTTGTTTTAATTTTAATTGCTTACATACTAACACTTACATGATAATGCTGAGTCATCAAATGATCATATTCACGTTTTCATATCACTACACGATTGCCAAATACATTCACTTATATTTTCACACATTTAACACAACGTATTTCACTATGAATAATAACAAATCTCCATTATTCACAAACAAGAAAAAAAGCGCCATTTTGCGTCTTCCGCACTGAAAAGTTGAGACACTTTTTCACTGAGTATTCTTCAAATATCCCTAAAACCAATATCATAAACGTATTCTACGTACAATTTCTCACAAACCTCGAATATCTCCGGGTCGATATATAATCAGCAATGTTATGTCCCTCCCACAACTCCTCAACAAAATAGACTTTATCCCCATAGCAATAAGGCACAATACCACTTAATTCAAAGTTAACTAATTTGTATAAAATTTTACGCCATAATATTACAAACCAAAATAGACTCTAAATCTAACAAAATAAAGTACAATATCGCACAAACCTCGAATATCTCCGGGTCGATATATAATCAGCAATGTTATGTCCCTCCCACAACTCCTCAACAAAATAGACTTTATCCCCATAGCAATAAGGCACAATACCACTTAATTCAAAGTTAACTAATTTGTATAAAATTTTACGCCATAATATTACAAACCAAAATAGACTCTAAATCTAACAAAATAAAGTACAATATCGCACAAACCTCGAATATCTCCGGGTCGATATAATCAGCAATGTTGTGTCCCTCCCAGAACTCCGGTATCGGATCGTGGCGTTCCTCCTCCGGTATGTCCGCGTAGTTCTTTTGTAGATCTAGAAAATATATAAAATGTTGTGTAAATTAAAACTTTGTATCGTTTTAATTTTGTAAGTACATATGTCTTTATCAATTTAAAAATAATAATAATAAATATATAAGCAATTTCAATTATTTTTTTCAACCTAACCTTTTATGGCTGAAAACATCAATCAATCTTTGCTTCAATTATAAAGACTAAACCTTCTTAATCGATTTTGTCTCATTTAGAAGTTGAAACCTGAATTATTGCTGATTTCTATATCCTTATTCAACTATGTTCTAACAGTTAGCTGTACATATTATTACAAATTACAATTGCTAAAAGAAAATCTTATATTACCTTAATCCTAAAGCCAACAGTAAAATACATTCCAATCTTTACTTTAGATTTAACTCTAAACTCACCGAGCACATAATCATCACCCTCCTCCAGTTCAATCTCCCTCTCCAACTTCCGTTTCCTCCCCTCCTTCTCCCTCTTCGCCAACACCCCGGGAGGTATCACGGGAGGTCGGGCTTTACCGTCTCTTGGTGTTGGTACAGCCACGTGGAGACGGTTGAGTATACCGTCCACCTGTATCATTTGTGTATGTTAGGAATAGTAGTGGACCAAGGCGCGCCTTGGGGGACACCTTGATACAAGTCGCTTTTGGTTTTATAATGTAAAAATTAATAAAATTCTCGGTAAAAATTATTATGAATATAGGAACATAATTGATAAATATTTTTTTTTTGCAATTACTCGCGAGATTGCTAACTTCCTACTACGATTTATAAATGAGAAAGAATTCAAATTGTGGTATATGATAACAAGACGCTTTATTATGCCTTTAATAATAATAATTGACACAATTCATATATTTTCATGGCATACAAATCGCAATTCGTATTGGACATTTCTGTTTCCAAAATGCATAGAAATGTATTGGCTTATATCACGCACAGGTCCAAATTTATTATTTTTTTCTGATTATTTTTTTTTCAAATTAAATTACGTCTCTCTGTCCGTCTATCTTACCTTCTTAGTCCTCATCTTCTCCGTGACCCTGTGACCCAACAGCCTCTCGCAGGCTTCCACTTTCAGCTCTTGGACACCTTCTCCGGTGAGGGTGGAAGAACGCATCACAGGCACTGTACGTAGTTCTGAGTTACCGTCCGCACTGAAATAGTTATTCAATTAATATCTATACTAAATGTATTACTAGCTAGAAGAGTTTGTATGTTTGTTCGCTTGTAGAGACTAATCTCAGAAACTTTCACGTGTCCAATTTGAAAAATTATCTCTCTGTCAAATCCATCTAATAGTGCTACGTACAGAAGGTTCACTCCCTAACAAAAGTTAAGGCTTATGCCTAAAAACTTTAGGCATAAATAATTCTAGAAAGCGGCATTTGCTTGCAAGCGAAATTGAAACTTACGGTGGGCCGCGAGCTTTATAATATTAGCATAGATGTATTTATTACTAGCGGTCCGCCCCGGCTTCGCCCGTGGTACATATTCACGTTTTCTGTACATAAGAACCATCATCGTACTTCAAGGAATATAATAAAAAAAGAATTAAAGAAATCGGTTCAGCTGTTCTAAAGTTATGCGCTTACCAACACATTTTGGGATTCATTTTTATATTATAGAAGATTTATATACTAACTTGACAATGTTCCCCTTAGCGCATGTTTCCTCCAATTGTTCAATCAACTGCCTCTTCCCCTCCGGCAAGTCCTCCGGCTTCACTACGTCCACTTTATTTAGTACCACGATGAGTGGCTTGTTGCTGAACAGCGGTTTGATGCTCTCGAATAGTGATATCTGGAATTTATTTATTAACATAAAAATTTTCAATTTGCAAGAAATTATACTACTTAATTCAACAGTTTTTTTATAAAATTAGAAAACAAAAAAATATCATAGCTCATTTATAACAATAACAAATATTATTTCAGAGTATCTTTGAAAACTTTCGAGGTGCGAAAGAACACATACACAGCGTTGGTGTTTTCCGTAATTTGCTCAATTAAATAAATAATCAATCAAACTTTTCAACTACACTATATTGGTAAAACATAATTCAACAACATTATATTCATTTAGTACACATGGTATACCCCAAGGTACACCACTGGGTCCACTACTATTCCAAACATACAACAATGGCAAAACAGTACAATTTTATAATTTGTTTGATCCAAAACCCTCACCTGCTCCTCAATACTATGTCCACACTGTTCAGAAGGATCTATAAAGTATAGAACGGCTGCTCGTAAATGAGCGAGCGCAGTGACGGCTTGCATTTCGATAACGTTGCGCTCTTCTAGCGGGTGGTCTAGGATACCGGGCGTGTCTATTACCTGGAAAAAATATAGATTTGTGTGATTATTTTGATTTATATGAGGAAAGTCATTTTTTTACGATGTATACCTATACGTACAGGTTTTTTAACCGCGACTTTGGTATTTTTTTATTAAGATTGTTTTAAATCAGGTAACAAACTCGTATCAATCGCTTTCCTTTTTTAAATCTTTAGAATACTACATTCTTATTCTCTTTTGATCATATGTCTTGTTCTCATTATAACTTTCACTTTCCCCAATTAAATAAATATTTAAAAAAAATGGATACAATATAGTCAACTACAATGCAATAATTAAATAATGCAATAAATAGATAATTTTTTTAAGATACACAAAAATACATTGTACTAAATTACTGAAGGTACAAAACTAATTAACATTATTTTTACTTGAATAATAATAAATCACATTAAAAATCTCACCTGCCATCTCAGATATTTATAATCTGTATGTCCGACGTACAAACTCTTGGTTGTAAACGCGTAAGGCTGCACTTCTACATCAGCGCGTGTTATCTGAACAAAAAAAAAATTAAAATAAATATTTTTAACAACGTATTTATTTACTTTAAGCGATATAAAAAATGGTAGTAGTAATTCTGAGTTTTTTAATAAGCAAATAACAGTATACAATTTCAAAGAAGAAAAATATTTTTTTTGCTCTTTTACTTACAATATGGAATTAAATTAAAATTTATCATATATTGATATCAACTACTGAACAGTTTTTAATTAAATATACAATAGAAATAGGTGAACAAGTATAAACATGTTTTTTATCATATATTTGCAAGTATTATTCACAGATTACCTGATTGATAAAACTGGACTTTCCAACATTGGGGAAGCCGCAAATGATGATAGTTCTGGTATATGGGTCGATTGACGGCAAACGGGATAAATGTTGTCGCACCTGAATTAAATGAGTTAGTTGAAAAAGAGCTTGTGTGCCGGGCACACGTGTCAGAAGTGAAACTTCTTTGGCAAGATTTAAAGATACAAAAATCGTTGCCTTACTCCATGACGAGACGGTAGTGCCATAACGCGACCTTGAAATTTTACTATCAACGCGCCTAAAGAAGTTTCACTTCAACAAGGTTTTTTATAAAAAAAATTAAATCATTCATTCAATATTTTTCATTTTCAGTTATAAAAGAAAATACTTAAAATCACAATCAAAACATAGAATTGCAAATTTATAAAATGCATTACACCTACCATGGTACAAATTTCAAAAATTCACAGCATCGAGAATTATTAAACTAAACTGTGCTTAGATTTACGAAATGAATTTAGAATAATAACTTGATTTAAGAATTATTCTACTAAAATATCAATAAAAAAGACTACTCTACAAAACAGTCACAAACCTGTTCCAAATACGTCAAGTTAGCGGCCTGCCTCTTCATGATGGTGGCCATGCGACCGAGCGCCGCACGCTTCAGCTGCTTGCAGCGGTACAGCGAGTCACCGAACTTGAGCAGACGCACGTAGTCTTTCGCTACACTGAAATTTTAGACATTCCTATACATTTATATGATAAATTCATTTTATGTGAGTTCTTTAGGAATTTTTATAACTAAAAAGTTAAATAGTTTCTCATTGTTGTGTAAAACAGAATAGCAGGCTGCAGGTGTATAAATAAGGGCCTTGTTGTGGGTAAGTAAAAAAAAAAAGTGTGTGTGCGGAGCACACGTGTCAGAAGCGAAACTTCTTTGGCAAGAATCAAAGATACCAAAATCATTGCGTTACACCATGACTGTTGCCATGATCAACCTTGAAATTTTAATGTCAACATACCCAAGGAAGTTTCACTTCAAAAATCCATTCTACAGTAATTATTGTGTGAAAATTGAACTAAGTAACTAGTACAAGGAACTTTTTCTTAATGAAAGGAAATTTTGTTTATTTATTGTAATAAAGACCTAAGATTGTCATGCAATACCTATTCAATAAAAAGCAATACCCTTCCTATATTCATTCACTAGTCCCACTTACATATTGAATTTTGGTAATTGAAAACTACCACCAGTTAACATCGTCATGCACCAAATATTTGAATTATTATACTTACTTGTCAATAAGATGCCTGGCCGTGTTCAACTGTCCCAAACCCAGCTTGTAATGATCCTTATCATACAAGACGTTCATCAAATCTGCATAGAATGGATGCACATCGTCCAGTTTTGGAAATTCCTGTCAATGACACAAAAATTCATTGAAAATTGTATAAGCTTAGTACGTTTAAAAGGTGTAGAGTGAAACGGAGTTGTCTAGAGTTGAGAGAAATGGAAAAAATAAGATGTTTATTTTTTATAATGTATACGTCACATTGTTTAATAATTACTTTTTTTAAACAGAATGCCAAGGAGTGGATTAATAATACTCATGTTATAAATTAACTCATAATTAATTAAAATATTTTATCAACAAAATATGAGTCGATACATATCAAACTCCGGTAAGTCCACTCCCCGCCAAAATTGAGATAACAATGGCGCCAATTTTGAATTGTAAAACTAAACCAGTCTGTACTTTTCAAAGTTAGGTAAGTCAATCGTATCTATATTAAAATAAGGTCTAAAGTAAATGTTTTTTTTCAAACGCCGGTATGTCCGTCGACAGTGGTTTATCAAACTCAGGTAAGTCCATTTCGACCAATCACAGCGCAGTATGGCACTAAAATGGCTGCCATTTCTCTCAATTTTGTTGAAGCTAACACGTGTGACCAATGCTTATAAATCGTTTTAATTGATAAATGATGGAAGAAAACAGTTTTACTATAGAGGTGGTGGTTCTAGACAAAGCAAGGAAAAAAACAATATCAAAAGCTAAAACAGACAAGGCTCCGAAAACAGCTAAAAGATAAATGAAACTAGACGCACAGCACACGCACAGTAGTTATTCCCAGCCATAAAGCCCAGGGCCGTACTGAGATTTTTCAACCGTTTTGATTTATTGAGCCTTCTCTTTGACCAGCAGTGGGATGATAAAGGTTAATAATAATAATAATTTGTATCTTTTAATTTACATATTTTATTTTAATGTCCAATACTTACAACGCGCCGAACTATCTACCTATTTCCACCACCTCAGTACGTCCCAAAACTAAGTTCTATCAAAGTCCTGTAAGTCCATTCGAGATTTTTCAAATTCCTGTAAGTCCAAGACGATGTTTTTCAAAACCCGGTAAGTCTTGCTGGTACATATCAAACGCCTGTATGTCCAGATTTAAATCTAATTTTGTGGCATAATCATCAAGTAATACGTTTCTTTTTCTTCGTAAAAATAATTCTAATGTATTATATTATATCCGTCATAAATTATAAAGGTCCAAACATATTGTTTTTTTAAGTTATTAAAAATACCTCGATTCCCACATTTCTGTTAGAATGGACTTACCGGAGTTTGATATGTATCGACTCATATGTAATCTAATATATAAAAATCAATGCCACTTTTCGTTGTAATTCCATAACTCGAGAACGGCTGAACCGATTTCGATAATTCTTTTTTTATTATATTCCTTGAAGTACGAGGATGGTTCTTATGTAGAGAAAACGTTAATATGTACCACGGGCGAAGCCGGGGCGGACCGCTAGTGTTATCTATATTGCACCATATTGTACTCAATATTCTATGAATCATATAGGATATCCTTGTTAATAAAAACACAGATCTTTGTTATTAAGACGTCGAGTTTGTTATTATAATCGTTAATAAAAAGACCATACCTGAATAATGCGCGAAAGTCTGTCGTGAAAGTTTTGTTGTGTAAACTTCACTTTTCTCATATAAAATGCACGAATCCTTGTAATTTTGTAGTGTTTGTGTACTACAGTCGGTGTTTTCCTTTGTGTTTTCGATAAAATAATATCAATAAAGTCCTGCAATAAATAAAATATGGTTTTAAGAGGTTATGTTTATAAAATTTAATAATAAATTAAATATCAAATAATCACTGTACTTACCTTAGCCGTGGGGACCACGGCTATTTTTTTGAAGTTATATAAACTCATTTTGAATTGTTTTGTAGTTATTTTATATATAAATAACTACTACACGAGACCAACACGTAAACACGTGAGGAACTCGCATGAAAAAGGAATCTGTCATTAATGATTAAAGTTTTGACATCAATTGTCATTGCCTGTGGTCATTGCGTTTCGTTTTACAAAACTAGTAATTATACTGTAAATTGTGAAATGTATTATTATGGGTGATTATTAAGCTCAGAGGGCACTAATGAATAATTGTTATGAAGTATTATCTATATTGTACAATTTTCATTTGAAATATAATCTAAATGGCATGGGCACTCAAAATAACTAGAGTCGTAACTGAAAATTTAAATTATCATGATTTATCTAGATTCTTAGTCTATCTCACTTTACTTTTTAAGACGTTTTATATTCCACCAAGAAAATAGAGTTGAAGGCTCGGAGGTTGAAGGCAAAACATCACAGAAACATCTTGTTTCAGTACCTACCATAAAGTATTAGCTAGTTCAATAAAGAAACGAATCTTCAATGGCGGCGCTTATCATTCCCTCTCGCTCACACACGGCCGTACGGTATGCAAAAAAAAAAGGGAAAAATTAAATCACTAAAATGTATTTGATTTTCCCTATAATAGTTTTTATCATAAATTTACAATGACAATTATGCATTTGCAAAAGTAAATAATGTTTTATTGGAATTTGACAAAATATGTTCTTTGGGAAAAGTTGTTCAGTTTTATGGGCTTATTACAAGTATTATGGGGATTTTATTACATTCTGTATACGTAAATATGATAATTCATATAAATACACAAATACAATAACAAAAAAGTTTGTCAACAAACAATTTGAAATAATTAATAAAATAATTATCAATTTACATTATTTTTATTTTCTTTTTTGCTGATCCTACCATCTGTCAAAGTCAGCTTTGGCCGCCATTGAAGATTCGTTTCTTTATTGAACCAACTATATATATCGGGTAGTACCTACAGTACTTTTCACATTGCTTTTCACAGACTGTGGTACTTTTACTTGATTTGACATAAATTCTGAGCATAAATTATTGACCTTAAAAATTAGTCATTTCACATTTGACAGATCCGAGTTTTGTCCCGGCTTCATTAATCATTAACCCGCAACGAACTGCGGAGGTTATTTATGATTCATAAAATATGAAGAAATCATACGTTAAAAACACTGAACTGTAATAAAGACTTTACCTGAATATTATATAATATAAATTATACACTTTTCTTAACGAATTGCCGGTAAGTAAACCTATATATTGCATCATGTTTCATTTGTTTTTCATACCGTGTAGTTTGTGAAAGGTAAGATTTTCTCATTACGACATCACGTAAGAAAAATAAATCGTTTTTATCGTGGGTATTACAGTGAAACCTATGTTTGCAGGCAAAGAAGTGATAAAAATGTATGCACGAATCGGTACTTATGGCTGGAACGGCTTGCAAAGAAAACTTAATCTATCTAGTCCAAAAAAATACAGCAATGGGATCTTGAAAAAGAAGGAGAATTATTCGAACAGTTTGCTGCCTGGTAAAGTGTATCATGGATTCATGTGTACAGATGTAGAACCGATCAAAGAATATAATATGACTGCTTATTTTTTAACACATGAAAAAACTAAGACTGAATACTTGCATTTAGAAAGAGATGATGGTAATAATGTATTTTCTGTTGGCTTCAGAACAACACCCAAGGACTCAATGGGTACACCACATATTCTAGAACATACAGTTTTATGTGGTTCAGAAAAATACCCAGTGCGAGATCCATTTTTTAAAATGTTAAATCGTTCTCTCGCTACATTTATGAATGCATTAACGGGCCCTGATTATACATTCTATCCGTTCTCTTCTCAAAATGAAATAGACTTTAGAAATCTTCAGAAAGTGTACTTAGATGCTGTATTTAAACCTAACTTAAAGAGACTCGATTTCCTACAAGAAGGCTGGAGGCTAGAACATGAGAAATTAGAGGATAAATCGTCTGAATTAGTATTTAAGGGTGTTGTTTATAATGAAATGAAGGGAGCATTCTCTGAAACTAGTTCGCTATTTGGCCAAAGATTCATAAATACAATCTTACCGCAGGGCACTTACGGTTATGTCTCTGGTGGAGACCCACTATGCATTCCTGAACTGACACATGAGCATTTAAAGAATTTCCACGCAACTTTCTACCACCCAAGTAATGCCAGGATATTCTCCTATGGCAATTTTCCATTGGAGCATAACTTGAAATTCGTAAACGATACATACCTTAGCAAGTATTCGTACTTAGATCCTAAAAATACAATTGTGCTGCCGCAAGAAAGATGGAATGCGGTGAAACGTGCTACAACTCCGTGTAGAGTTGATCAATATGGTGGTCCAATTGAAAAACAGAATCAGATAGCAATCGGTTATGTAATGTCTGATATAACAAATGTATATGAAACGTTCATGATGACTGCGCTAGCCGAACTGATGATAATTGGCCCTAATTCTGCTTTCTATAAGAGCTTGATTGAAAAGAACATATCTGGTGGTTATAATTCATTAACTGGTTACGATAATCAAATACGAGACACCTTATTTGTTGTAGGCTTGAAAGACGTTGAAAAATCGAACTTTGAAGTGATTGAAAAACTCACAAATCAAACTATCGAGGAGATACATAAGAATGGTTTTGAGAAAAATCATATTGAGAGTGTTTTACACGGTTTCGAGCTATCGATTAAGCATCAAACTCCGAGATTCGGACTTAATGTACTTTTCAATTTGATGCCACTATGGAATCACAACGGTCCAATGCTTAAAGCATTGAAAGTGAATGAATTATTGGATAATTTAAAGGCCAATTTGATGAATCCACAATATGTTAAAGATATAATCGAAAAGTATTTCATAGCAAATAACCACAAACTTATAATGACAATGGAACCAGATCCCAAGTTTGACGACATTTTTAACGAGGCTGAAGCAAAATTACTTCAATCTAAAGTAAAAGAATTAACACCGGAAAAGAGAGAAGAAATATACAAAGATGGTTTGGAATTGTCAGAGGCGCAGAAGAAAGTGCAGAATTTGGATATTTTACCGTGTTTGAAAATTGACGAAATAGCTCTCAGCAAGACGGCTTCAAAGTTAAAACATACTGTATCTGGTACCATCCCATTGCAGTTGTGTGAAGCGAATACAAACGGTGTGACGTATTTCAAAGGTGTCCTTGGAACAGAATCGTTAAACGATAAACAGAGACCACTACTACCGTTCTTCACTTATATTCTCGGCAAATTCGACACGAAATCCCACAACTACCGCGATTTTGATAAATACGTAAGCAAAACTACTTCTGGCTTAAGCTTCGTTACACACGTAACTGAACACATTGATTTACAAGAACAATATGAACAAGGAATGTTGATTAGCAGTCATTGTCTCGATGAGAATGTACCTAAAATGTTGGATATATGGACAGAAATATTAGATGGACCCAAATTTGATAATAAGGAGCGTATGTCAATGCTTTTAAATAACTACTGCTCTTCTTTAACAAATGGTATTATTGATAGCGGTCATACATATGCGATGCAAGCTGCGCGCTCCCTTATATCGTCTGCTGATGAATGCAAGGAAAGTCTACAAGGAATCAAACACATAATGGACATGCAAGAAATCCAAAAGACACATAAAATAGAAGATATACAATCTATTATTCAAGAAATCAGTAAAGAAGTACTGAGAGGAAGTAATTTAAGAGGCGCGTTCCACTTTTCGAATGGTAACGACAGTTTACATGAAGAAATTGACAGATTTTGCGTAAATTTGTGTAGAAACGAAGATCTTAAAGATGTGAATAGAATCAATTTCACAGATTCAAAAACGCAGCCGAAAGAAAGCCGCGGCTTACATATTTCCATGAATATTCCTGTGAATTACTGCGCTAAAGTTATTCCAACGGTTAGATATACGCATCCAGATTATCCAAAATTGAGGGTACTTTCGCGGTTCATAACGTCTAAGTACCTACATCCCGTTGTCAGGGAACAGAACGGCGCATATGGCGGTGGCGCGATGTTATCCATGGATGGAGCTTTCAACTTCTACTCGTATAGAGATCCGAATTCCCGGCTCACAATGGATGTTTACGATCAAACATCAGAATGGATGGACGCAAATACCAACTTAGTTGATGACCAGAATCTCTTTGAAGCGAAACTATCGATTTTACAACAAATGGATGCGCCTGTGGCCGAATACATGAAGGGTGTCGAACTATTCCTGTACGGTCTCTCTTACGATATCTGGAAGACGCAAAGAGAACGAGTTCTAGCAGTCACTAAGGAAGATTTATTAGAAGTCTGTCAAAAGTTTTTGACAGCTGACAAATGGGCGGGAAAATGTGTGATTGGAGAAGGCGCATCGCAACAGATATATAAGGATACGGAATCTTGGGAAAAACTTTGCGGCCCTCAAGAATAAACTGTGTATTGCAAGGAAGAAAGACCTATTTAGACTATCAAGCTAATAGCCTACGTAGGGGTCCTACAGACTTAAGAAACTTAGGCCGTCAAAGGAATTTAGCCTGTGTGGTAAATAGACGCTATTTTTAAATACATCTGCAAGTGAGATTGTGTACTGAAGAAGTGAACATCCTATCTGTTTGTTATTCAATATGTTTATGTCCAAGTTAGAAATATATGGTATAGTTTAATTATTTGTTTTATTGAAATACCTTTTCTTGTTAGATTTTTTATGTGGGTAGTTAGAGCTAATGAAATAGTTTCCTTTTTAAGTGCAAGTTAATTTATTAACTCCACTAATAAATTTAACATTCTAAGTTTCTACCATCTTTTTAAAATAGTTACCTTGCTAAATTTTGAAGTGCAAGATGATAGCTCGATTTTATGAAAACTAGTTTTGATACTTTTTAATCTAGACGAAACTGAATCGAATATTATTGTATGGAATAGTTAATATAAAAATGTACATATCAGTTATTAACCGACTTCAAAAAAAAAGGAGGAGGTTATCAATTCGGCCGGTATATTTTTTTTTCAACTTATAAACGACTGTTCTGATTTGGATTATATTTAGCACATTAACTTCATATCAATTTTAAGCTCAATAGCCAATCCAAGGGAATTTTCAATTTAGGATATGGAATACCCTACTCTAAACATTTTAAAGTGAGTGATGCAGCATATTTCGATGTTTTATAGATTTTGATCAAAAAATGACAAGTACGTTTCTTTTTCAGCCTCAAAATGGCCTTACCAGTAAGTTTCCAAGACCCAGAAGATTATTTCGACGAGTGTTTCGAGTTTTTCATCGAATACGAATATCTATACAATTTTCCAAACACGCATTTATTAATAACTGACACTTTAAACCGAATAGATTTATGTGGATTGGAAGATGTTGACATTTTTGCTAGAAATTTCGATCCTTGTAAATGTCAACTAAATGATTATTTAAATAATTTGATACAAAAGTTGGGTAGATTGCGAAATGAATTGTCAAAGTTTGAAGAAGATGAACATTTAGATATGTATGTGGAAGCTCCTCTTGGGCCGAAAAAGAAGCATGAAATAATTTATTTGGCTAAGGAGATAGGAGCCGCTTGTAAGGACGTAGGATGTGAAACTGTGGTTGACTTCGGATCTGGCTTGGTGAGTAATTTTATACTAATACTAGCTTACCGCCCGCGGCTTCGCCCGCTGTGTCTAAAACCTAATAAATTATATACTAAAACCTTCCTCTTGAATCACTCTATCTATTAAATAAACCGCATCAAAATCCGTTGCGTAGTTTTAAAGATTTAAGCATACAAAGGGACATAGGGACAGAGCGACTTTGTTTTATACTATGTAGTGATTATAAACGCGAAAGACTTCTTCTCTTCACGCCTAAACCAATATACTATTATATGTGGGAAAAAGCTTAGGTAGTATGATGATATTATAAATTTATAAAGAATAGGAAAAATTCGATCACGAAGCGGGACTCGAACCCGCATTCTTCACGCCAATCCGGGGCGGATGCTTGACCAATTCAGCCACCCGTGACCCGCCAGAGCGATCGATGATGATATTAAGTATTAACTATAGTTTCAGTACTTAGTTGCATTGAAATCAGAATTTCAAAATATTAATTTACAAAAATTGGATAATAATTGAAATGGCATGTACCAGGCACCAAATGAAACCAATAGATTATATTTTTAGGTCTAATAAAATTTAAACATTTATTCTTTAATGTCTGTTAATTTTAACATATTTTCAAAATATTATCGCTAATGCAATAATTTTCATCTTCCAGGGATATCTCGATCAGCAGATTTTTATCACAAACAATTTTAACGTTTTGGGCTTAGAATGCAACGAAAACCACTACGTCGCAGCGAAGAAGCGTCAACGACAATATTACTTGAATTCCATTGATCATGTCAAGTATTTAAAACATACAGTTACCGAAGACTCAAATGTGAAAATTGAAGAATGTATTCGCGATAAATTTTCAAGAAGGCAAAACTTCTGCATGGCAGGTTTGCATGCGTGTGCGGATTTGACAGTTGATGCCGTTAATTTGTTTTTAAAAATGGAGGACGCTCGCGCCATTGTCATTATGCCGTGTTGCTATCATAAAATATTAGAGCGTGGGGATGGTAGATTTAAAAACTTTCCACTGAGTAATTGTTTGAAGGATGTGTATGAAAAATATTCGGGTTTTAAATATCTGCAGAAGCCGTTTTTAAGGCTTGCTGCTCAACCGCCAAATATAGCTGAAGATAATATGGAAGATTTGGTATTTTCTTTGCTGGCTCGAGCGACACTACAAGTTTATGCAAGCCAACGTAAGTTACTTGTTATCTTTACTTCTACACTAAATAATGTACAGTTTGTTTGTTTCGCGCTAATCTCAGGGAGAATTGGAACGACTTCATCAAGACATTTGTTGACCGTTAGGTGGTACGAAGTTCGCGGTCAGCTAGTTAACTATTTTGAAATAATAATCACAAAGATGTCTGTCTTTCTCCATATACATTTATTTATTTATCATTTCAGATAACTGCCTTTTAAAACGCAAGAAAAGAAAAGCGGTGAGACTCAAATCAAAGCACAACGACTTCGATGCATATGCAGAAGATGCAGTAGATAATGGATTTTTTCTAATTCGCAATTCTCAAGATGAACATGACAACACTGAGCCAGTTTTCGATCCTTCGGAGCTGTCAAAAATTTGGCGCCAAATCTCAGAAGTGACGTTTAAAAAAACAGCCATATTTATTTTTTTGCAGAATCTCATGCAACCAGTATTCGAAAATTTCGTTTTGTACGATAGATTGTTGTATTTAAAAGAAAATGGTATAGAGAAATGTGAAATTAAGCGCATCGTTGATGAACGAATATCGCCTAGATGTTCTGCTTTGATAGCTAAAAAATAAAAATATTTTGTGAGTTAAGTAAACATCTAACTACCCTCCTGACATCACGATATAAAACAAATACATAGCACAAAAGCTGTTTATTGTTAAAACCTGTTAAAACTTCCTGACTATTCTGTACTGTTCATGTTTTATTGTCTCAAAATAGACTATCTCTATGCTAAAATTCATCAATATCAGCTCAGCTTTTTTGCAGTAATATTCGTATTTTTAACTATACTGACTGATGACCTTCAGTGAAGAATTTTATCATATTCAATTTCATACCTAAGGTATTTTATAAGTTTATAACTATAAGATTGTCACATTTTTTAAGAAATAATGAATAAAAGCATCAAATAGCGGGCCAATACTAGTCAGCTAATTTAGGATAGTATTTATACTAGTAGAGACTATTATATATAAAAGAGCTAGATACGTTACCCGCTCTCTATTTTGGCAAGAAAAAACTCAGCTAAGTGCCCGAGTTTCACTTAGTCACGCACCATTCAGCGTCGTGGCTGGACGTTCTTTTTGTATTTTAATCGGCAGTTGTTATTACGAAGTACATGAGTGAGACATGTATTATGTCTCGTGCGTGAGAGTGTAAGAGAGAACAACTGTATTGGTGATAATGCGTTAGTAAGTAGGTATGTATTAATTACGCTGTTTTTTAGTGCAATGATGTTGGCGTATGCCGCGTCTACTAGTATAATAGGTCATTGAGTAGAGATAATAAAAGATAGTATAATGATTTAAGCTAATATTATAAGACTGTAAGTAGGTACTCTGTAGACTGTAGTAGTCTAAAAATATAAAATGCATAAAACAATCCTAAACGAGCACTTATAAATCTAGTTGGATCTAAATTCACTTCAAATTCTTCGACTGAAATCGGAAAATAAAGACTATAGTTATCTACTTCAATAATTTCATACACATTTTTCTTCGACCATTAAAAATAACTTATTTTAACATTTTTATAGATTTTACCGCACAATAACTAAACACAATAAATAAAATACAATTTATTCACACATAATTTATTAAAAATATGTCTTTTTACAATTATTAACTACAGTGTACAAAAATTGTGATGTTCAAACATTGCGGGTGTTTTTAATATTATACATTACAATACATAATTAGAGTTTAATTATTGCTGAACTAAGGTCCTTTAATTTTCAAAAATTAGTTACAAGTTTTCACCCACGCTCCACTGCGCGTATCGCGATGAAACACATAGTCGACAATATCCATATTAGATTAAGGATACAACAATATTTCTTACCAGGGTGAACCTTCAGTTCACCCCCGCGTCCGCGTTAAAATGTAGAAGCCCTTCTGGCTAACATTGAGAAACACCATACAAAAAAAAAAAAAAAAAAACAATATTTCCTTCTATTTTTATAGTATTTAATGCATTTTTTATTTTATTTTAAAAATAAATCGGAACACGATCTATGTCATCGCGATACATGGAGTATTATTTTATAATGTTAAACCATTGATGTAGTCCGTAGAACAAACAACTATAGACCCACTAATACTGTCACAAACTGTCCGCACCAAAACTCTACCCGCGTGTTTCAGGCAGAGTTTAATAACGAGTGATACAATAGACTTTGAACATTACTGCCACACAATAAGGTGCTTATTTCAATGAATGTTGTATACAACGCCGCTCGGACACTTTTGACGACGTTGCATGTTGTATGTCAATGTAAGCTGTTAATTGCCAAATTACTTTAAAACTTGTGTCGCTTATTTTTCCTTTTGTGAATACTATTTTTGTCAGTCTCATCATATTCTAGTTAAGATTAAAACGAAGGGTTTGTTAGACTGTTTAGAATAGAAGGGCTGGTCTGATTTCTAATGTACCTATTTTCTGTATTTGTCTTAGCTCATCATTAGAGAACAGAATTTACTCATATATTTTGTATTCATGTAAAAAAATCATAAAAAAAATTATTTAATTGATTTATAACAATGTCTTAGTTCATTTTGTAATCCAATTTTAATACTTCTTAATAATTATTTTTGAGGCAATCTTAAAAACTTTAAAATTCAATTAGCCTCTACAAATTGGTCATTATATTTTAGATTTTAATTTAATTATGGCGATCTTAACTTATTAACATAATTTTCGAGGCAAGTAATGGCCACAGACCTTTTTAAAATACAATTCTTCCTAAATAAATAAAAACATAATAAGTTATCATATTAATAACCTGGCATTTGTGATTTTTACTTGTGTTGTTAAATTGTGGAATATGAATTTACTAGTTTTTAAGCAATTAACAAATAAACTAAATTAAAAGACTATATTTTTTTCTTGCAAACTAATTCGAATCTTAATACTCACACATTAAATGCCAATTTTGTACCATTTTATGAGTCTTTTAATACTTTTTTCTTTCCTCGTTTCCCCGGTATCATAATTTTCGTCTTCCACTCTTCCATATTATCATCCTGGAGTTGAACCAACTCCCCAGTCTGAGGATTAATTGGAAACACACCCTCTGGAGTAATTTTCTTTTTCGACGTGTCCATACCATGCCGTCTCTTCATATGCTTATTATAATTCGACCAATTCGTAAACTTCATACCACATTGTTCACACGCGTACGGCTTATCACCGGTATGCTGACGTTCATGGTTCTTTAAAATCTGCTTGAATCGGAATGCTTTATTACAATACTTGCATACATGCGGCATAGAGTCTGTATGTATTATTTTGTGTGCGTTTAACTGGTATTGTAAACGGAAACATCTGCCACACTGTTCACAGGAAAACGGTTTCACTCCGGTATGCATTTCAACATGACGTCGAAGCATGTTTGGAAATATGAATGCCTTATTGCAGATTTTACAAATGTGTGGACGGACTTGGTCATGGGCCATAATATGTGACGTTAGCGTTCCTTTCTTGTAGAATGTTTTACCACAACGATCGCACGTGTAGTCTTTCTTTCTGTTTTGCGTGTGTATAGACTGGTGGTCGCGTAGACTATTTGGGGTCTTATACACTTTATTACACAGTTTACAAGTCAATTCTTCTATTGTTAACGGCGCTCCGCGTTTTCTGTTTCGTTTCCGTTTCGGTTTGATTGGTTCAAACTCTTCTAAATGGTCCTGTAGTGAGTCTTTTGTGAATATCTCGCCGCAGAGGTGGCAGGGTAGCTGATCATCTTTGAAATGTTCCCTGACATGTGTGTCGAGCAATTCCTCGTCGAATACTTCGTCGCAGTATTCACAGCGTTTTCTGAAATTAATATAATTTGGTAAGTAGAAGTATGAGAAATAGCAGGTTTATATGTAGATTTCTACATTGATAAGAGATTATATTTATTAATTGGACGTGTGTTATACTAAAAATATGAACATTGTCATATCACAGCACTTTTGATAACCATGTTATTTCTCATTTAATAACCTTTTATGTATATTTTTTGTGTATAGTATATGTATATTTTTAGCAAGATCATAACAACCAGTGGCAGTTCTATTTGTGAGATGTACAATAAAAATCTTTAAGTGTTAAGTACGTGGAATATAAATACACATACCTTAATTTCCTCTTATGCTTCCTAACATGATTGATAAACAGATCAAAGTTACTACAATCATAATTCTTGCAATACACACAAGTGAATGCGTTACAACGACCATGTGTGACTCTACTGTGCAATCTCAGAGTCGTAATATCCAAAAACTCTATATTACAATAAGCACAAGTCCATGGGTAATTACTCCATTTAGACACCGACTTCTTTAAATTACTCTCTTCGTTTGCGTATATCGTCATTTCTGGTATATTCCGGATCGCCGCGTCGAAAATATCCTGTACGTTTAAATCGTCGTTCAGTTCGTCTTTTGGCTCTTTTTTCACATCTATCTTTTTTATGTCTAACATGTTCTGTTCTAGATAATTCTCCGTTTTAACTTCTTCTAAAAGATCGTCGTAGGCCCTGTCGTCTTCTGAGACGTATTCTTCTCTGTTGAATAAACTCGACAATACATTTTGTGATCGCATGACTGTGTTCAAAAATTCGTACGCTTTGTCGAGAGCGTCGTAACATATGAAACATATCGTTTTCGGTAAACCGTTGTTGTTTATTAAATCTACATAAATAGCGTTCAAAAATGATAATTTTTTATGTACTTCTTTGCTTTTGCTTTCTTCATTTAGGTTCAGCATTTTATCGCTATTCTTCTGTTCTGCACAAAATCGACAATATGTATTTAGTCTTTCCATTGTGATTGCTTAGTTGGACGATTTAATTAGTTTAGAACTGGTTTTTAACTCATGGTTTTGAAAAATTAAATAAAATTGTTGCAAAACAAACCATCATCGTAACTTTTCTGACAAGTTGACAAGCTTTTAAAAGTTGTTATGTCAATAGCACATGACATTTGTATTACAGACTAAACATACGTCACAGAAAATAGAGATAAAGGTAGTGATGTTCTGTTTGCGTACATTAACCGTTTATTGAAAATTTTATATATTGATACTAGCGGTCCGCCCCTGCTTCGCCCGTGGTACATATTTACGCTTTCTCTACGTAAGAACCATCCTTGGACTTCCACAAACATTTTAAAAAAAGAATTATCGAAATCGGTTCAGCTGTTCTAAAGTTATGCGCTTACCAACACATTTTGGGATTCATTTTTATATTATAGATTGCTATCCTTTCCAATAACTGATGTCCAGGAAATAACAGAACTTACGTATTTTTCTTATTACCTACAAGTACCATTGGCTATAATTACGTCTTTTTAAATCAATTAAGTATTTATTTTTCTATTTATACAATCTCTTACCATTGATGCTTGAATTAGTAACTTCCATAGATAGTGGTTTTAACTTTTAACTGCGGACGAACCCGCGGGCAACAGCAGGTATTTTTGAGAGCCGAGTTGTTTTGCTATTACTAAGTACTACATCACTGCTAAGTATCATTTACTAGTTTTCATATCATTAATCATTATCATGTTAAATTGTGAATATTCGTAAACCTCTCCTATAATATTCTTACTATGATTACGATTATCTTTGTTATTACTAAAGATACACTGATTATCTTGAATTTCTGTAATCTGTCTCCGTTGTGAAAGAAAGAAGAACTATCTTACTAACTTTTCAGTTTTCAGTACGGCTCTATCGTGGCTTTAACTAGAAATCAGAGTTTATCTCAAGTCAGCCAAGTTCTATATAAATCGTCATGCAGTTGTCAAGATGTGTGATTTCGTTTCAGCGAACTAAAAGACAAATATCTCTCAATACAATACAAATTTTATGTATATTTAATGAAAAAAAATCTTTAAAATTGTAGGTAGGTAGTTCATTCTACTCAAGACCAATCGAAAGAAACTCGATAATTAACAATCATTATTTACCTATTACTCTCAAGAGAAATGTATATTACCTATGTTTATTGTTACTTGTGATTGTTACAAACATAATAATAATATTGCAAGTTATCATAATGCCTTTAAAGTAGATACCTACTAAGTAGTATCTAGTAGAAAGTAGATTTCTTATTAAAGAGAAGATAAAATAAAACAATAATCAATAATCATAATACATTTAATAAACCTTTATTATACATAGGTACTCCAGAAAAATACACACACATAGTTACAATAATATAATAATAACATTTTATTTGATACATAATATTATTGCACAATTCCACAAATTTAATTTTTGTTGTTTGATATTTCACACATGCTATTATATAATATATTATATAGATACATTTTACATATAAATAATGAATATATAGTTTATTGAAAATATAAAATGTATTACATTATACATAGTTACCTAGATATGTTTTTTAAATAAAAAATAGTAATAACTAATTAACTAATAATAAACAGATTATTTTAACAAGAACAGCCTGGCTTTTTTCGATTTCGTTGACCGTCGTCGCGTCAAGTAAAAAGAACGCTGACGGTTAAGCTGCGCATTGGCGATTTATCGGTCTATTTGGTGTTATGAGGTGGTAGAAGAATAACAAATAGGTAGTTGTGAAGCAACGATTCGCGAGCCTAGTTCAAAAATAAATTAATCGGCACATAGCTTACGCCGTACGTGCAAAACTCGATCCATGCGCAAACACACCCCATCACTTTCATCCAGCGTTCTTTTTACGTGTCGCGTACTGTAATAGATATAATATGAAGGAATACAAAAATACTTACGGTAAAAAGTTATGTGACAAAATTAATACCTAATATTTTCAACAGAAATAGATATTATGAAACTGTATGAATTTAATGAAGTTGTTGAAATAACAAAACAAATAAGGGCCACAACATAAAGCTTGAATTAAGTACTATAATGCCACTTATGATAACAATACTCAGTAAATTTAAACATATTTTTGATCTTTTAATTTTGCGCTTTCTCTAAATGTGTTTAGTAATACCACAGTATTACCATATTTCCTACAGTATGGCGACGAATGTACTTGTGCAGAGAAACGGAGGGGAACTGGCGGGGGGTCGGGCGACGCGGGCCGCTTAATGCAATCACGCTGAGTTTGCATTAACTATCGCGAAAGGACGACGCAGTCGTATTTTTTGTGTAATAATTTTATTATACATAGGTACTTACATATTCTATTATGTCGCGCAAAAACTGTTCCGTTTACGGATGTAAATCTACATTGAAATCCCAGAAGGAAACAATATTTCAGAAAGATTGTATTAATTGTATCTGTTGAATTAAAATCAAAGCTATGTATATTATGTTGTCCTCATTATTTTCTAATCAGATTGTACATCCCAATGCGAATGCATTACTTAGTTAAATGGTATAATATACAATTAAGAACATCCAAAAATAAAGTGTCCACGTAAATAATATTTAGCAGTGCAATATCTGTAATTATATATTTATGAACAAATAATTACATCAGATTTAATAATCGCAATTATTTTGAATGTACATATGAATAATTTCATCATAATATTAATAATCACAATTGTTTTATTTCCCATTTGTTGCAACCCTAGCGTATTTTCGTGTGGCAGCGTAAGTACCTACGCTGGCGGCGGCATCGCGCGACATCAAAGGCGTTTCCTTACTGTAGGAAATAATATTGTAATACTGTGGTAATACCTATTTTCTGTGTTTGCGTGTGTGTGTGCGTCTGTGCGTGCGTGTGTGTGTATATGTACCTACTTGTATTATTTTTATTAATAATATTAAACATTTTAAACAACTTCAAAATAAACATCTAACATCTAAAAGACAACATTGAATTTACAACTAAGTACGTACATACTATAACTATTATAATTACATATAATTTTACAACAATTATTATTTAATAATTTTTCTTATTTACAATAACTTAACTAATGGAAGACCTTTGTGATATTGTTTGTCGCGATATTTCTTGGTTTTTTTTAACCTAGACTTATTTTAAATATTTAAAATTATGACTTAATTTTATAGTTACCTATTTTTATTATCTACTGAATTTAGTAGTCGACAAATTAAGTAATTAGCCATTTTAAATCTATTTTTGTTAAAATGGAGAGATGAGAGAATAATTAATAGAGAGTTACAGTAGTTAATTTACCTTTTTTTCTATGGCTATTATTTTTGCCCATAAAAGTAAAATCTTTAATCGACCTCTCTCGAATAAAATATACGATAAAGTGCACAGAAAATTAGAGTCCAATTAGATTTACATCTCAATGTCGCTGTCATCTTGTTAAATAAGATTAGTTAACGCCCGGATTTACTTGTTTTTAAGACTTTGTATGCGTATTGGCACGTTAATTAAATATTTTGTGGCTCTACCAATCTTTAAAAAAAAGTTCGTTACAAATTGAGAACTCGTTCCTGTTTAGAAACATTTGAAAGTAGCCAGATACATAATTTATTTCATACCTAACTCTCTATCATATCACAGGAGGAAACCAGAAGCGCGAGAACTAAAACCATCGTCAAAGTACTTATTCGTATTATAAACAAGAGCTTAGTTCCTTTGCGATTTTATAGTTATATTAGGTAATGCCATATGCACAGCAGGAGAGTTTTGCGAATTCCTACACAAATGCTTTCGTCGACAGCAAAACACGTTAACGACAGCTTTCGTGCTTGCGCTTCAGGGCATTGAGACAGACAGACAAATTGTATATTGTATATTAATTTATGTGATACGACAAACGGACAATTCAATTGCATGTTTGTGGTTAACAAAGTCTTAATTAATAAGGCCATTCTATTTAACAGTTTAGTTTACAGATTGAAGGCGTGAGATGTGAAGCTTTTAAAAGCATGTCAAATATTAACGCTGTGTTTAATTAGTAAAAAAAAGTCAAAGTCTTTGAGTGTGTAATATTAAATACCTACATTATAGAAAGTAGTTCTGGAATTGAGAAGAACTATGAATAGAAGAAAGAATAATGCAGTGGAAATAGAAAAATGATGTAAGTAAGAAAAACGTTATATTATGTAAGTAGTTAGATATGTGCGAATTATTTATTGAAGTGAAACTTCTTTGGGGTTGGACAACATTTTTTTTTTGTTTGAGTTGCATAAATGGTAAGAATATGAAGTTTGGTATTACGTTTTCTTCTCAAAATTTACGTCTTTACGTAAATATTATTAAAAAAAAAACTTAATTTTCTGCATTTTTTGTTACATAAATCTTAGATATCTACTTATATATTTTTTGGTAAAAATACCATAACGACATGGAAGCCCCGAAGAAAACTTACCCAGTAATTATTTTTATGAAGACTACAATACTAACTAGTGATTAGTTTGAAAATATTTATTTTTATATGTTTCTACGTCAATCCTACAAAACGATTGATTATTTTTGACTCTTAGATAGTTTTATAACACCTGGAATGGTACGGGATACATATGTTTTTAATTTTTCAAGGATATAATATTTTAGAGGCAACAATGTTATACAGAGATATGTACTTACCTACACTTTACGATTCTACGACACAACAAATTATCGTGTCGTGTAAATATGCTTATCACTAACTTTATATTTTCTACAATTAATTTTAGTCATCTACGTTGAAACAACGTTTACAAATTACAAATTTTACGAAAAATTTTGCTCTACCAACACGTTTCTAGTCAACTACTGACACGAATTTTAAATTGAAAACTTTAGGGAGTCAAAATAATTACTCATTGAACTAATTTTGAAGTGACAAGATCGTTGTTAGAAAATAGTTAAAATTGATGTTACAAAAATTAATAATCCTTTTAAAAAACTGTATTACGAGAAAAAATCATAATTCATACCCAAGAGTAGTAGGAGCTTTTTTAAAAATAAATAAATTCGTAAATAAATAGATGTGATATAATATCCGGTATAATATAAAATATTATTTTAGAGAAATAGGAAATAAATGTTGCCACCTCAAATTTTCGTCCATGATATTAATTGACAGGTAGGTTAAAAACAAAATAAAAAATAAATCATAAATAAAATTTAATAAAAATAAAAATTACAATTACCGAATACAATTATGACTATCATCTAATTTTATATTGTCGTTCGCACAGTATTTCCGTATGTACATCTTAGTCTAAATATTCAAAAATATATTTTTTACGATATGCAGATACATAGTTAAAGTAAGCCATGTTATTCTTATATAGCGAATAATTATTACATTATTTAAAAATATAGCGATTATTTACTATGGCACAAGTGGATTGGATTTTTTTGACGGCAAATTTAATAAAGCCTGAAAAGTATTGATAATATTCATTATTTTTAAATTAAATTAAGCTGCTGTAATATGCTAATAATTTAATGAAACATATTACCGATTTAAAAATGAGTTATGTTTAAGAGTTGTCTATGAAAGAATCTAATGACATCATATTAATTCATGTATTTAAAACAAAGTTATTAGCCTTTTGTTAATCACCTTGTGAAATCACATTGTTAAACAAGAGTAAAAATGTAACGCTCTTTTAATACATTTTCATTGAAAAATGACATAAAACAAGTTAATGTGCCAAGTACGACGCTATCTATTAAACATTCTATAATAAGTGGTATATTACATCTAACTTACCTTACAGGTCAACGAAATCTGATCATGTAAATTTTAACGCCAATAACAAAGAAACGACAATATTAAGAACATAAACATAACTTTTTAATTTCCCATTTGACATAACATAACTTGGCTGTATACAAGAAGCTTATATCTAATACACTGGAGATTGCACTATGAACGTTGACTTGTCACGGGAAGGTATGACCTTGAATGACGCCTGGTTGTTTTTTGTCCCTTTCACACCTAACTTGGCAAGTTGGTGTGAAAGGTCATACCTTCCCGTGACAAGTCAACGTTCATAGTGCAATCTCCAGTGTATTAGATATATAAGCTTCTTGGCTGTATACGAACTGCCAGTTCAGTTGTCACATTTGAAATTTATAATCTGTAAAAAAAAATATGACATTTGACCTCAGCATTTGACAGATGATGTTTGACGTTTGACATTAGAATGGCATTCGGTCGCAGTTGCAAGCCGCGCCGCCCTGTCCCTGTCTGCATTGTACGTTGCACCAAGTTTGCCAGCCGTCTACCGTATCGAGCATTCTTGCGTTCACAGCAAGTGTTTGTAGGGTAGTTGGGTATACGTCACAGGCTGGACAACCTAATGCAACAGAGAAGAGATTTTTAAACATAAAACTAAATTATATTCAAGTCCATGACAATGAAATTTGAATTATATATTATTTAAAAAGGAAAATGGATTATCAGCGCTCCGGGGGTGTCCCGTCAAAATGTGGCAAATTAGCCACAAATTTGTTAAATGTCATAATTGGTATAGGTCATTGGTTAGGCACAAACAGTTTATGTACCAACAATAAAAAAGTCACGCTCTTTCACTCTCACGCATAGAACACATTTCACTTGCCTACGCTAGTCGGGCAATTACCTGACATTTGTATTGCCATTTTGACCGTGTAAAATGTTTCTATTACTTTATAATTAACTACCTACTTGAGGATAGTAGGATTTGAAAAATTCTTTCTGTGTTTGATAGCCCATTTCTCGAGGAAGGCTCTAGGCTATATATCATCACGCTATGACCAACGGAAACGGAGCCACGCGGGTGAAACCGCGGAGCGCAGCTAGTAAATAATAATTACCATTTAGTACATATCCGTCGGTGACGCAAAATGCTTCGCAGACCATGGTCCAGTTGGTTGGGTGCGTGAATGTAGTACCGCTCACGCAGTTGCAGAGAGGCTCACCTGGTGAATAAAAAATAATATGTAGGTATTGTTTTTTATTTTACTTAACATAGAGGTAAGATAGAGCACAATTATTTAGGATATTTTTTTTATGTCAGAGCTAGCAAAGGAGCAGGTGGGCCACCTGATGTTAAGTGGTCACCACCGCCCATAAACACTTGTAACACTAAAGTGTTACAAGTGCTTCGCCGGCCTTTGCTTTATAGGCCGTTTCATCCAATTTGTAAAATTTTTGCATGAAAAACGATGTTAGAAAAACTGTATTATATTCAAAATATCGCGAACTTTACGTCTGTCTCGCGATGAACAAATAATTTTAAATTCACTAAGGGCCGATTTTTCAATGCTTGGTTAAAACTTACCCGTCTAATCTATATATATATATATAGGTATATAACTCAAAGGTGACTGATATAGTGATCTTAATCAACGCACAGCCCAAACCACTGGACGTATCGGGCTGAAATTTGGCATGCAGGTAGATGTCATATCGTAGGCGTCCCCTAAGAAAGGATTTCCCGAAATTCTTGCGGGAACGGGGAAAGACGGGGATGCACGTACAAAGTCGTGGGCGGAATCTGACACGTGTACCTACTTGGCACACACGCTCTTTTTTATTCTATTATTTTACATACATTTATTACTTTAACAGTGCACACTTACCAAGCTGATTATCACACAAAGAAGGACACACATCGACCCTCGGCTGGCCATACTGTTCACTACTTCTGTTCCCACTAGTAAGAGCCGTCTTCAGACCAACCGGCATGAGGGAGAGGCAAGCTGATCCGCACGCGTTGCCGCCAAAACCTGATTATAAATAAAACGCCTATATTTACAGCTAAGCATCAGTTCCATACTTTCCTTACTATTTAAAATGAGAAAGTATGTCTCTTTCACGGCAAATAGAGCGATTTTATGACTTATGATTTTCCGTGAACTGTGAACAGCTGGCAAGACCTAAGGGCAAGGCTCAAATGATATATTTTATTGTGAACAATTTTTCATAGAAAAACATAACGTTATAGTTATTCAAAAGAACATTAATAATCTACCATAATATATGGGCTACCCAGTTACCTACATAAAAACACAGTAGGCTATGAAACGTATGGTAGTTAAAAGTTAGTGGGTAGGTAGGTAGTTAGTTAGTCGTTAAAATAATTAAGTATGTTTCATATTTGGTGTATATCGAATAATACGGATTACAATACAGATAAACGGATAATCAATAAAATAACAATGGCAGACTTAGATACAAGAAATATTTAAGTTTTAGGGTCTATAGGTGAAATTAAAAATATGTAACTATATGACCTATGTTCATCATTAATCTCTACTTAGAGAGTAAGAAACTTCATCTCTATAATTGTAACTTCAATAAAAGTAACTACGTCCTACATGGTGTAATATTAGGTAACATATTATTATAGTCAATTCGATTCCCGGGTGGAGCAAGGTAACTTTAAAAAATAATGGAATGTTTCCTTTGAATAAAATGTTATCTTTTATCGTGATAAATTTATTCGTGACGATATTTTTTACATTATTTTCCATCAGAAACTTAACTCGTGAACGATTAGTATAATATTTTGTAACAGTCTATGAATGTGAATTTTTAAATAATAAGTACGTATGTAAAAATAATAAATGTATAGATAATAATATTTTGCAAATAAATATACTTAATTTGAATTTGAATAAGCCGTAAAATACTTTAACCGTCGGAGGTGATTTAAATGCATGCATGCTAAAATTTGATTTAAATTGTAAGAACAAAACAATAAACTTCACTACATACTAGGTACCTACTTAGTATAAAACAGTCACTTTCTCTGGTCCCTATGTCCCTTTGTATGCTTAAATCTTTAAAACTACGCAACGGATTTTGATGCGGTAGATAGAGAAGAGAGAGATTCAAGAGGAAGGTTTTAGTATATAATTTATTAGGTTTTAGACAAAGCGGGTGAAGCCGCGGGCGGTAAGCTAGTTAAAGATAATTCAAAAGAAAACAATCATAGATTCATGTATTCTACTAAAACATCAATAATAATTTTAATCCTTGTAGCACAATACTAACACGCTACATAAAAAAATAAATATCTACAATCTACAACCTAAAATAAAAAGAACGTTAATATTATTTTCTCAAAATTGGTAACTCACGGGCTACTTAATTTACTTAAAAATTGTTTCGCAAAGTTATGAATTAAAACTATTTTTCCCTTTACGTCTATTAAAATAAAAACACGTATTAAAACCCGGTATAAATAAAAAAAAAAAAAATTAATTAATTTATTGCCATAATTTAAATTTCACCACAAATCATCAAAGTAAAAACGTATACAACTAATTAAAATTAGATAAACACCAAAAATGTACTCACCAAACTCACCAAAACGTCACAGATCACAAAACCACAGACAAACCAAACCGAACGAAAAAAAAAAACACACGTCAACAAAAAAAAAACCTGCGTGACACAGCTCCGAGCACAGGCTCTGCTTGGCGGGAACTGGCCGACCCTCCTTGCGGAACTGCGTGAGGTAGATCCTCTCCAGTTCTCCCCCGTCGTACTTCAGCTGCAGGAATACTTCAGGGTTGCCGATTGGCTGTTCTATAGCGGTTTTTGATTGGTCGGCGAGGCACGCGAGGACCACGCCTAGTAATGTTATTGCCAGCATCTGAAATTCGAATGATGAGTTTTTGTTGGTAATGCTTTGTGATGGTTGAATGTTATTTGTATAATAATGGAAAATAAATTATTAGATATAATCGTAACCTACGTCACAAATGCAATTTTGTTATTTTCTTTCTGCTTTTTGTTTCATGGTGAAATTCTATAATTTATTTCAATTTTTATTTAAAACTGAAAAGCCCAAAATTATTTTTATCGTAATGAGTTAGATAAGTAAGGTCATAAATTCCATTTTCATATTTTCTTTCTGTATTTTTCGTTTAGAGGTGTGGACTCTACATTATTTTTTTTATTTAGAGCTTCGTAAATCGTAAAGTTAAATATTATTTCTAAGATAACTTTAATTTACTAAAGGTATTGCCGCTAATACGTAAACTAGCGTCAGCTACTATTAGGTATGTAAGTCTAATTGAATAAATGAATGTTTGTATACTTAGATGTTTGTATAAACCTTATTGGTGCAAAAATGATATCTAGGTAAGTGTTGTTGCTATGTTCTTTTTAAGAAGATAATATTCTTTTATATAAATTACCTACTAGCCACTCTGGAAGATTGTAGCGTTATCACTAGGCAGAAATGTAATTTTCTATTGATAAAATAATTTGCTACCTACTACCTACCTAGAAAAAATTTTAATTTAATATTAGGCAGTAGATACAGCGTTGAAAATAAAAATGTGCAAGTAAGCAAATATTAAGGCTCTAACATTTGAAAAACGATAGGCATATGTATGTACATATTATTGTTTGTTACCTAGGTTTGTTATATTATGTATAAGGTTTTAATAAATTATTCTGCAAATTACTTGTTTTATTTTGATGATTACTTATTCCAATTTTTATTGCAAATGATTGAATGTAGGTAGGTAGGTACCTAAGTTACAAGTGGTAAATGTTAAAAATATGTAGGTACCTAGGTACTTTTCAAAAGTGCTCTGGAAGAAGTCTATTTGAATAAATACATGGTTGATTTTAAGTTTGGGTTTACACAAATTTAATTAGCCTGGTTGATTTGTTTTACAATTATTTAATTTTAATTGAAGACTTAAGCATTTAGCTGTCTTCCAAAGAGTACTTATCTGTAAGTATAATATTCTTGAATATACCTATATAAATAAAAAAACCCTTGAATAAATTATTTTGCGTTCAATATAATATCTATTTACTTTATATAATAATTATCTATCTGTAAACTACCTACATTCAAAGCCTGAAAATCAATACTTCGAACTGTCCGCCATTTTGAAAACAGCCTTCGATAGAACGAGACGGGTATATGTAATTAGAGAGAGAGGAATGTCCGGTATTGATCCCTAGTGAGATTATATACCTACTGAAGATTATATATGTACCTACTAGTTCTTATGTTAAGAGGAAAATTGGGTTTGAATATTACCTAATATTTATGGTTAATACTAGCGGTCCGACCCGTCTTCACCCGTGGTACATGTTTACGTTTTCTCTCCATAAGAACCATCCTCATTCTTTAAGGAATATTATAATATAAAAAATAATTAACGAAATCGATTCAGCCGTTCTCGAGTTTTGCGCTTAGCAATACATTTGGCGAATCTTTTATTATACCTAGATATCATACAAGCAGCTTCCCGGCTTCTGCCGGGTTGACAAGAGTGACATAGGCTGTATTTTTGGTGGTAGTAAGAAGTGCAAATACCTAGTTTTTTAATTAAATCGTAACAAACAATCTCTTTGATTTTTAACCGACTTCAAAAAAAGGAGGAGGTTATCAATTCAGCCGGTATGTTTTTTTTGTTATGTATGTACACCGATTACTCCGAGGTTTCTGAACCGATTTATGTGATTCTTTTTTTGTTCGTTGCGGGATGGTGTCGAATTGGTCCCATAAAAATTTTATTCGGATAGGCCCAGTAGTTTTTATTTTATGAGTATTTTTGTCTGTATTTGTAAATGTTGCAAGTACAAGTTTGAAGTCGGTTGTTTTTAACGCAGTTATTCTTGTCTCTTTTTAATGAGTTAGCTGAAGCTGGTATGTAGGTTTATTAATATTTGTATATATTTTTAATACCAATCAAAAGCAGTTGTTATGATATTTCTTAATGTACTTAAATAGTAATATATAAAAAAATATTATGTAAAAAAACTTATAATGAAAGTATATAATGTCATATTAAAATTGTAGAGGTAAAAGATATTAAAATATGTTCGAAGTCACCATCTAATGGCAATGAAATATATTATTACCTGTTTGAAAAATAATAGGGTAAAATCGCAGAACACAGATACATAAAAAACACAATGGAATATAGAACCTCCTCAATAATATTAAAATTATCATAATTGATTCAGTAGTTTCTTGTGATTACCTAGGTATCTATTTCACACATCAAAATATACCTAGATATACAAACAATCAACCGACTTATAAATGATATAAATTAAAATGATAATCATGTCAATAGTTAGCTGTAGTACTGAATCGATTACAAGAAAATTAAAAATAAGCTATTTAACAAGTAACTACGGGTAGAAAGTTTGTATTGTAAAATATAATAGAAATCAAGTGGTCTTACCATAGCGATGGTTGAGAGAGATTTAATTTAATTCTGTTAACGTTTATTATCTGCGGACAAGTGAAGCCAGGTAATTGACTATAGAGTAGGGAATATCAGAGACTTGTAAATAAATTGTTTTGAATTTGCAATGTAAATGTTCAGAAAATGACATTTAAGAATTAAAAATGTAGAGTAAGAGGATTTAAATGAATAATTGACTAATGAAACACCTCGGCATTATCTATAAGGTGTTTTAATTTAAAACTGTTTGCTATAAAAACGATATTTATAAAACCTAAGTCGCTGAAACACCTATTGTTTTAACCAAATAATAGAGTATACTGCATATAAAATTCTTCAAATTTCTATTATAATTTTGTAAAAACTCTACACTTAAGTTAAAGTAGAGTATAGTAATATTGGAGCACTATTATAGTAGGTACTTACATTGGATATAATGTCTTTTTAACTCAAACTAAGTACATCTAACTTGAATCGAACTATGCTATAGATTAATAAATTAATCGTCAAAAGATGGCGCCACTGATCATAAGCACCAATTTGCCTCGCGCTCTAAATATTTTTTTCCAATGTAATAAATATATGCAGTTTGTTATTTCATGTTACTCTGGTTTCCCTTCAAAACGTATAAATCTTTCGCCTTTTACTAAAGATTTCCGTGGAGGGGAACACTCAAATGAGTCTTTATTATTTTTGACACCTTGAATTTATTCAAGGTTTATTAATTTAAACAAAAACAATCACCCATCAGAACATCAGATATCAACTGTAAAGCTAAATTTTTATTTATATCGATGATGAAAGCGTCATAGAAAGCAGAAAAATAGTACAGAACTATATACGATATACGAACTTATAATAATGTAAAATGTTATATTATTAGCTCGCGAACAACCAGAGAAAAATTTGTGTAGTATTGAAAAAGAGACAGACACAGTTACCTACTATCACCTTTTCGTTTATCAGTCATAATAATTATTATAGTAAGGATTATTATAGCAGATCATTTATGGAAATAAATAATAAATAGAGTCTCTACGAACTACGCTCTACATTACTCTGTACACGCTAAGTACAGCTCTCGAGATAATCTTTTATCGCGCAAGCTTTTATCAAAAGCTCTTAATATGAAGCTTTTCGATGGAAAGATGTGTATCAAAATATTTGTTTTTCTAATATAATATAAAAGTTATTTAAATTAGTAAATGTTAACGTTAACTTAGGATATCAAAATTAATAACTCTGTGATTGATGAGTAAATCTAAACTAATAACATTATTATAAAGCTGAAGAGTTTGATTGTTTGTATGTTTATTTGAACGCGCTAATCTCAGGAACTACAGGTCCGATTTGAAAAATTCTTTCGGTCTTAGATAGCTCATTTACCGAGGAAGGCTATAGGCTATATATCATCACGCTAACACTAACAGGAACGGAGCCATGCGGGTGAAACCGCGGGGCGCAGCTAGTCCATACTAATATTATAAATGTGAAAGTAACTCTGTTTGTCTGTCTGTTATCACGCTAAACTACTGAACCAATTTTCATGAAATTTGGTACCTATGTAGATATTTTGATACCCGAGAAAAGACAAAGGCTACTTTTTATCCCGGGAAAATGACGCAATCCCGGAAATCCCACGGGAACGGGAACTATGAGCGGAAACCTAGTACAAAATAAAATTCGATCGATTGAAATTGAAAATCAAATAAATAAATAAAATTCTTACTTGATTTAATTTTAAGTATATTTTATAGATATTGTATTACCTATATGTAGATGAAAGATGACCTAACCGACGTTTTTAACGTATAAAGTTTCAGTTTCAGAAAATAATTTTCTGAATCTAATAATTTAGAAAAACGTGATTTTATCATAAGGTAGCGATTCCACAACCTTTTTTATGGTGAAAGTAGTAATAAATCTATGTTATACTTAGGTATCTATCATTTAATTATTTTATTGTTCCTTTATTTCAATTTATTTCTTCTCGTCCTTCTGTATATTTAATGAAATTAAGTATATTTGTTTGTAGATTCTCAATTCTCGTAAAAAATACAAGGAATATTACCAACATTTATATCTGTGCCTTTGTGACTTTATTTTAAAAATAATTTCTCTTTCTCTCAAGAAAATATAAAATATTTTTTACAATAAAACCTCTTTCAATTAAGAATCAAGACATCCATTAGCGATTTACATTGGAAATTATAAAAAAACACCCCTTCATTAGGGCTAACAAAGGCTTGGGCGGATCAGCCCTCACCCCGCCCTATGACGTCATACGCCCACGGACCACCCTACAGTATTGAGCGACTACGGGGGTGCATTTTGTAAATGTATATGGTTATAGGAGATATTATTTTAGTGGTGATAGGAATTTTAGGTGGGTAGATAAATAATAATTATAGTGTGGTAAAAGATCTTATACACACGACAAAGACTATTTTCAAAAAATATTTTTTGCAATATACGGAAAATTATAATTAAATTTTAAGCAAAATATTCGGCTTCTATTGTTTGTAGTGCGATACCTTAAACTTTTCTTGAAAAATCATCTATCACGCACAAAAAATATTTTTCTATTCGATCCAGTAATTCCTGAGATTGCCGCGATCAAATGAAACGTTTTCGTTATCAAATAAGCCTAGAAACGCAATTTATGTAATTCATTTAGGTATTACTTAATAGATGGTATTAAATTGCGTTTTTTGTGTTAGATAGTCCGTTTATCGATTAGGCTACGACGCTACGACGCTACGACGCTACGAAGCTACGATGCTACGACGATCGGAACATCCATGAAAAACTTTACATTAATGGGGAAAAACATAGACGAAGTTGCGTAACTAAACTAGTTAATAATAAATAAAAATCGTTATTACATCTATGACAAAATTTTACTATTTTTTTAACCCTAAAACCATGAGAAATTTAACATTTATTTACTTTAAAAAATGTAAAGCGGTTTATAATGCAGCTTTTTTATTCCAGTTTGTAAAATAAAATGGGAAAAGAGCTTTTTAAACCGTTATAAATTCCCTGGCGTGGGTGTAAATGTCAAAACGTGGGCGAATTGTATATAACGAGTGCGTGTGGTTTTGTTTGCGTGGAAATATTTTGAACTCTATTTTTGGAATTCATGAAATGATGAAGATGAAAGAATGAATTGATATACTAATTTTTTTAAAAGCACTTGTGACTTGTGTTTCGCTTTCAAAAACTTATAGAAATAATAAATATTATGATGATTAATTTGAAGTTAATTGAAGACAATAAAAAGGAATGTTCATAGATCTACATACCAACCTACAAATGTATGAAATTTTGCGTAAGATACTGAACGGTATATTTTTGATAGCCATAATAAGCAACAATTCAAAACTAACTGCAGTTTCAATTGTATTAGTTTTATAATTGTTTCTATCCTTTATTTTTAAAGTCGGTAAAATATATTCTAAACATATTAACCTCACTTAAAATGGATCAAACATGACATCACAATTTCATTTAAACAACAACTAAGACAACAACATTAAAATCACATCCAGATTCACGATTGAAAAATCGCGTACAAAGCCTTTAAAATCTTACGTACAGATATTGAGCTGTGGGTTGACCTGGTTTCCCCCCCCTTTTCCGCCCTAGGGGATGGGAAGTTCACCTTTCAACCTTTATAACACGCATGCGTCATATTTAAGCCCTGGACAACCTCCCAGCATTTTCAGTCGACCTCCTGCATTCACAGAACACAGCTGCTGCAGCTGGTAATAATTAATATATTCTAAAACCCTTCCATATATATGAAAAACGTTAAAATCATATATAAATTCATCAACGATCCCTTCTGCCATATAGTTATCAGATTCTCCACAAAAAATATATCGTACAAGTAGTGTTTCATCTGCTGAGGTGAGTTTAGATCGAATATGTTATATACCTAATTAATAATTTATTAGAGAGTAGATTTAGTTTTTTCATTCACGTACAATTTTCTTTTGACCTTTCGACCTAGTAGGTTTGCGCCTGCGCGGTGTGGGCGGGCGGATTGATTTGTCAAAAATCAATAGCCTTTGTCGATATGCAATTTAAAAAAAAAGTAAAAAAAAAACTGTCAACTGACAACTATCATTCCTTTTTTATACTTTTTTAACAGCCGATCCCTTGACCAAAGAGGTTATAAAATTAACCAACCTTTTTCTTGTTTACAGACTAAAAAAGAAGTTAGCAATGTCAAAGCTAACTCTGGACGGCTTTTTTTCGTACTGCAAACAAATAGCAGACCACATCCAGTTGGTTCGTTCACATTTTAGCCGCCATTTCTCGCCGCCATCTTGGCTGTCATATTGATTTGCTTCCGCCATTTTGTTTTACGTGCTCCGTGCATGAGCTTATTCTAGAAGCTTCGTTTGATTTGCTTTGTTATAACAATTAACCATTTTCGTTATTCAATGTAGAATGAAAGGTGTATAATAAAAATGCTTTTTTGTTCATTTTGTATTTGATTGTTGTTAAAGTTATTTTTTTTTATAATAACGTAAATCCTAAGCGCTCCAAAAGATTATTTCAATACAATACATTAAAAGAAAACACATTTAAACAGCATACCTACTTATAACACAAGCTTCATAGTTTGTTTTTTGAACGCGCTTAACTCAGGAACTTCTGGACCGATTTAAAAAATTCTTTCATCAATGAATATGTAGCTAGGGTGATTATTACCTAAATAAAATTATGATTTGACTAATATACTTATTTGAAATGTTATTTGCCGCTCTATCAACAATAATTGAACTGAAAAGGATATACATAATCAATAAACTTTACATAATATATTTTATCAAGTTATCTTAATTTGATGCATAGGTATTTTCTTGAAAATTCTCACACCTCTGCACAATTTATGAGAAAATAGCGAAATGTAGATAATATTTGCCTTATATTTTAAGTTTATAAATTAAAGATAAAGACTTGTTTGGATTTAAAACGCAAATTATTATCTATAGACACAACAAAATACTTAATAAGACACATATTATAATACTAACTGTGCCCCGCGGATGCACCCGGCGGAAAGTTAGATGTGTAGGTACTTAGACTTGTAGAGTGTTGACTTAAAAAAGCAGTATTTATTTATCTAATCTTGCCTCTGTTACTATTTTAACTACAAATTTTATTAAATTCGGTCCTTAGTATTATTTTGTGATACAAAATTTAATTAATTTTTAGATTAGATATAAGTATAAATATTTCGGACTCATAATCATAGAATGTTTTCAAGTCATAAAAAGATATAAAAAAAGACGTGTGGCACACGGCGACTGCCGCGGTAAAGCTATTGCATAGCATGCCTTCAAGCCACCTCCGCCCGTCGGAGTGGGGAGCGTGAGGTTTTTCGTTACGGAATTTCTGGATTCGGTCCCCGCGCTCAAGGCCCGCGATAAAAATGTCCGTTTTAAATCCGCTCTACAGTTACATATGTCTGCAAATATCTACCAAATAATTTTGCTCCGTTTTTAAGAATAAAACCTATAGAATTGGTCCTAGAATTTCTTCCAATGCTTAACTTTTGCTCTCATTTTGAAAATGCCTTAATATGAACCCAAATTATTCCTGTATGGTAAAAACTATCCAACTTAACAAAAATATCAAAATTAAAAGCTTTGAAGCTTATTAAGCACTAGCTTTCTGCCCGCGGCTTCGCCCGCGCAGTAAAAAAAACCCGCATAGTTCCCGTTCGCGTGGGATTTCCGAGATAAAACCTATTCTACGTCCTGGGGTAAAAAATGCCCTTTCTCGGGTATCAAAATATCTCTATACCAAATTTCATGCAAATTGGTTCAGTAGTTAAGGCGTTATTGAGTAACAGACAGACAGACAGAGTTACTTTCGCATTTATAATATTAGTATGGATTAAACAAAGCTAGAAAAGATGTTTAGTAACAATATAAGTTTAAATTTTGTATCCTTGTTTGTCACAGGGCGAAAGAATGGCGTCTCTATCCGGTATGGGCACACCCAAACTGACATCGGGGGTTGGCAACCTCTACTATGATTGTAAGTATTATTAAAAATTATTTAAACTATACATTTCATGTATTTCAACCGACCTGTGTTTGATGGACTGATTGCAGACTCGTCACATCAAAAAAAAAAAAAAAATCTAAATATTTTAAACTTTTTCACATCTCTTAACAATGATAAGTTTTATATGTAAATATTTTATTTTCTAATATAAATTTTGTAAGCGGTTGTGTCTGAACCAATCGAATCCACTTGATGATACAAATTTCATTAAAATCGGTCCAGCTGTTTATCAGGAGTTCAGCGCACTGGAGAAATATAATACCTAAGTATATAGATTTTAGTATAAACATGCTATAAAATAGTAAAACAAATCTGTATATTTTTTAAAAGTTTCAGCAGAAGAAATCTGTGCCCTATTTTGTAAAAAAAGTAATTTAATATCCCCACAGATTACGCGCAAAATTTTGGCGCGCGGCGTTAATTTCCGCAAACGCCCTCTAGCGGATGTTGATAAAAACATGACATTAGGCGCGATAAAGTGACATTTGATACTTCAATGGGGTTTCATGCCATAGACATAATTTAAAAAAAGGAAAAAAAAAACACATTTAAAGGGCAAATATAATTTTCAATTGTATCCACAGTTAAATCTATCTTATTAGTTTTAAGTCGTTGCACAAACTATTTCATTCTCTATTTTTACACCTTGAAGAACCCACAACAACGTAAGAAACACGATATTATGCTCTGCCATGTTCATTAGGACGTAGGTATAAATAAATTATCAAAGCCGTATGCACATCGCATCCTACTACATCTTCTTATTATATATAAATCTCGTGTCACAATGTTTGTCCTCAATGGACTCCTAAACCACTTAACCGATTGTAATAAAATTCGCACACCATGTGCAGTTCGATCCAACTTGAGAGATAGGATAGGTTTTATCCCGGAAATCCCTTGGGAACGGGAACTATGTGGATTTTTCTTTGAAAACGCGGGCGAAGCCGCGGGCGGAAAGCTAGTAATATTATGTATGACCATAATAGGAACGTGTCTGTATGGGAAAACAATGCTCTAAGTACTAAGTATGGTAGAGTTTTCTTATCACAACGAAAAGTAGCCATTTCTTATTGTTCCTTCTGCTGCTGAAAGATGAATAGTTTCTAATGTTGTTTTGCTGCGCAAACGGAACACGCACAAATTATACAATTTAAACTCACTTGCATAGTTCCAAAAACATAAAATTCACAACAGTCCTTCATTTAAAGATACAATTCAAACTCAAACATTTATATTTTATTCAATTAGACTCCAGACCATTAAATATTAAAAAAAAAAAAATTCAATTAGACTTCTTTTAGAAGCACTTTAAAATCGAATTTTTCTATAAATCTTTAAAACTATTTCTATTACAGTAGGTAATAACTTTTGCTATGCTCTACCACTGCATAGTATAAAACAAAGTCGCTTTCTCTGTCCCTATGTTTGTTTTAAAACTGCACAAACGATTTTGATGCGGTTTTTTAATAGATAGAGCGATTTAAGAGGAAGGTTTTAGTATAATATAATTTATTATATGAAAATACTTGAAAGACATTATAAAGCAACACATTCATTTTAACTAAAAACCCGCCAAAGTCAGCGCCGTCACCCATTAGGCTGTTTCAATGCAAAGTAATTAATCAAATGTAATTAATTACCGCAAACCACGCGCCAAGCTTCACTTTACAACTGTTAATCGAGGGTTTGAAGTTTCAAATGTGACTTCAATTTAAAAGATTGACAGTAGGTAGCCTATGTCCTTTCTCGGGTATCAAAATATCTCCATACCCAATTTCATGCAAATTGGTTCAGTAGTTTAGGCGTGATTGAGTAACAGACAGACAGACAGAGTTACTTTGGATTTTAAGCACCTGGTCTAAAACAATTTTTATAATACAAATGACTAAGTTGCTATTTTTCTTTATCACAAACTAGCTTACCACCCGCGGCTTCGCCCGCTTTGTCTAAAACCTAATAAATTATATACTAAAACCTTCCTCTTGAATCACTCTATCTATTAAAAAAAACCGCATCAAAATCCGTTGCGTAGTTAAAGATTTAAGCATACAAAGGGACATAGGGAAATAGGGACAGAGAAAGTGACTGTTTTATACTATGTAGTGATGATATAATATGATAGATTAAAATAATCAAAATCGGACAAAAGCATCTTGATCTTGCAATAAAAATACTTATTATAATTAATAGATACTTAGAGACTTAGATTACAAAATAAAAGACAGATGGAGCGTTGCCGAACTAAACCGAATAATTTATCGTCATTTTCCAAGATTTTCAATAAAGCTATGTGTGCTGTCATTTCGCCGCTGCACTGTACGTACACGGTGCTTCTGTGTGCGTGTAATGTTGCCAGATATTGAAAAATTTCCCAAATTTTTCCCCGACTACGCAAAAAAGAGGGTTATGTTTTTCGAGTTTATGGATGTATGTATAATATTTCTTTGACACGCCCTGTAGTATAAACCGTTGGACCGATTTTGAGTTGTGAGGTTTCATTGCAATGATCTGAATTATTATGTTAGTGGCGGTAGTGACGTAGGCTATATACATAAATATGAGAAGTCAAGTTTTAATTTTTATTTAAATTCTTTTATTACATAAAGTACCTGCCTACTAAAGTTATATATGGACAAAAAAATTGTATTCAATTTTATATTAAATAAATTACATAAAAAAAGTTTCAATATTAACTATAATAATTATATTATTTTTTATTTTTCATAATATATGAATACGAATAGCGGTAGTTTTTAGTCGAGAATACGGGACACTTTATTTTCATCATATCCATCATGGAGTTCACATAAATTAAATCGCCAGCGAAAACGACTATGACGTTTTTAAGCTTTATAAAAGTAACAAAATAATGTATTATGCTTATTAAAATAATCTAATAATTATCATGAACCTTTAGTGCACTATACAAATAATCACATTCACGATCGAAAAATCCAACAGCCCTGAAGAGCTTTTAACCATTTTACCGTTTTACCAATAAAAATGGCAAATTCATTTTCAAAATACTGGCAACATACGTTGAAATTTTGTATTCCTTCATATCTGTAAAATTATTATTCGTATTAAAGAAATAAATCAGCCAAATAATCTACAGAAAACCTGTGAAACGATGTTTTATCTTTTTTTTTTTGTTTTCGGGAACAAATTTTACAGCGTTTTATTATCACAAGACGGCATTTTTTTACTAAAATTGCAAACCCTTTTTGACGTATTGCATGACACTATATGCGCTATAGCACTGGTGCAGCGACGTATTTGTTTTTGATTTCGTATTTTCTTTGACAAGGGCGACGGGCGGTTGTCATGCTCCATCTGTACTTTATTTTGTAATCTAAGCTTAGAGATAATTCATTTTTATCTTCATGACGTTATTAAAATGTTTGACATTTCTATCTACTATTAAAAAAAAATCGTATACAGAAAAAAAGCGCGCGAATTTTTTAAAAGAACATTGCACAAATCCATATTCTAAATTCAAATGAACCCCATAGTCTGTGGTGATATATTTGAGGATTATTCCCGCCAGCCCACGCCAGCCCCATCGACCATAGACAGAGATTGCTTTTTTACGACCATTCTAGAATGCGGTTGTTTGTCTTTGGTATTAGATGTATTAGATATAAGCTTCTTGGTATTAGAGGATTTGCGTTTATGGTTATTTATTTTCAATTAATGCAGTGAATGTTATTTATTCATCTATTCTCTAGTATAGAGAGACATTTAAAATAAATATTAATTGTAACTTCCATAGATTTCATGATTGGAATTTGTTAAAATAAATATAGGAAATGTTAAAAATTTGTTAAAAAAATAGTGGATGGGAATTGAATAATTAACAGCATACATAATATTATATCGATAGCAAATAATAGTATAATAATAAAAAATATGTAGATAGGTCACTAATATAACATTTGATCTACAAAAACAAAATGGTTCGGTTACCTACATCAAACGAATGTAGAGCGAGCAAGAGCATTCTGTCGTGATCTTTTAGTGTAAACGAAAACTCGTATCCAGTGTTGTTTAGTATTAGAACATTGCATAGAATCTTTTCGAACGCACTAAGAACAACGAAATAATGCTCTACGCATGTTAACACAAAGAAGCATTCGCTCGTTTGATGTAAATGCACTATCTCACTAACGCACACACGATTAGACGTCACAGTGAGATGGCATTTTTCAACTATCGTGAGCGAAAACTGTATGTAACATGTGGCTAATTGGCCACAGCGCTAACCTATCAACACATTTTTATATACATTATAATATCATAGACAGAAGAATAATGATAAATTCAATACAAATAAGTAATTTCCTTACATTTTATATCCTGCAGTGTTTGAATTGTAACATAATATGAAACAATTACCCCTGGAGCATAAATAGCGCGGGACAGCTTGATCCGACTCTCTGCGGTAATGACTCGGCTCTACACAAATCCCTTGTTTGTGAATGGGACAAAGTGGGGTGGAGTAGATGATGGTTTATATTTTTTTAAAGTTAAATTTGAGGTTTCTAAAATTTTACATGTCATATATTTATATGAAACTTTGTCCTATTACTTATGTATCTACGTATTTTCTTTTTCAAGTTGTTTATTGTTATTGTATTGTTAATTCATCCATTGTTATTCGTAAAAAGTTAAGGTCATAATATATAAATAATGATCTTCAATTAAACAGTAAATTAATAGGGACATATTGGTACTCTGATAGCGTTAGCAGTTATCAAAATATTTATAAAAATTACTCATTTTTATCAGTTTCAAAATTCATATCCTTACAAAAAATTTCCTTTGCTTGCAAGAGTGTGCAAGTAATATAATAATCATTAAGTAATTAAATAACTGAAAAGAGTTTTACAATACAAAAAAAATGAATCACATATTATTATCTAACACACAAAATAAGGGAAAAATATGAGCTATACTACAAAGTACTATAAAAAACAACATAAGAACCGCTCCACACTTTCCCTGTGCTGCAAAACTCGAAAAAATCTATTACTTTTGGTAAATCCACGTCGCTCTATCAAGCCGGATAGACGGAAAGACGGATAGACGGATGGATGTTTAATGCCCGGCTGATCCGGGTTATAGACTGCGGATAAAGAATGAATTCACACTAATTAGGGTGGTTTGAGATCTTTTCTTTTCTTTTTCTTAATCATGGAAACTTATATTGATTATTTTCATTTATTTTTTACTTTATATTTTTTTTTGTTTTTCACGTTAATCTTTACCGAATTATTTTAATAAAATTTTAAGATAAGTGTTCAGAGCAGTACACGCAAATTAATCGTAAAAACGGGAATATTTAGGAAAAAAAATCCAAAATATTATTTAAAAATTAAAAATGAGAGCGCAATATGCTGTAAAAAGAGTACAGAAATGTGAATTATCAGTTTCATTATACAGTATCTAGATAGACTTCATGGAAATAAAATCTATCTAGCCGTTTTTGCTATATGTGTGTATAAAATGGTAAATAAATTTAAATAAAATCATAACTCTTCTTTTGATATACTAAAATGTAAATGAGTTAAACACAAATTAATAAAAATAATTTACTCAACAAAAAAAGCAGCAAAATTACGAAAATTTACATTAATTTTTTTTTAAAGAAAATTCATCTTGCCCAAGAATTTAATTAAAACGCCGCACATTTGAGCATTAACCCTAAACTGCAGCTGTGCTAGCAAGTGGGTCTAATCGGCCGCGAGGGTTGGCCTGTAAGTAACATTCCTAGCATAGCATTGTTGTGTAGGGGTGAGTTTGACTAGATATTGTTCGCGACTTTGACTGTGTTGAATGGCAAATTATTTATCAAAAAATAAGGCCAGTAAATTATTACTTTGCGTTTATGCTTTTTTTTTAAACTAGGTATGATTTGTCTGCTTTAAGTTCTATTGGAATCGGATTAAACATGAAGTGCAATTTAGTTCACGAGTTCGGAATAATACCCAAACCAGAAAAACCGAGGAAATAATACTAATGAATAAAAGTTCCAAATCTATTTTGATTAGAGAATTTTATTTACTTTCGGTTGTTGATTTTCTATGAAGAAATAATGTATTATTGGATTTCAATCTCAATATCATTTATTAGCATACGATTTAAATTAAGTAAAGTGGATATTTAATTAACTTACTAAAATCTATGTTCATAAGACTTGCTTATTAGTTATTAACGTAAGAATTAGCATCACAATAAGAAAATAGTGCGTAAATAAAATCTCTCTCTGCAAAGAGCACTCAAAAGACCATCCATCCATATCGATATTTCAATATCACAGCCAATGGACACGTCAAAAACACAAGTTCAACTTGAGATTATTATACGACCTTATTTCAAAGTACTAAGGTTGAAAATCGTGTAACCAAAGGGATTAGAGTAGAGGGTAACATCTGGTGTACGATGTAATGCTTGACGAATAAATACCTCCAAATAGAGGTACTTAATATTTGCTTAGAGGGAGATTTTTTGAAAATATACTCTATGAAGTGGTGATAAGATTGATTTTGTAATGAATGGATGAATTTTGCTGAAAACGAAATGATGTAAAATTATAGAATAATAATGAATTCTGATAAGAAAAAGAGGTTCGAAATATTTCAAAACATTTAGGTACTGTGTAGAGCTAGCGCGCAAGAGCAACTTTTGTCTCCGCAACTATTTTGTCTCTCGCACCTATGGGCTAGTATGAAAGTGCGCGCACGTAGCGACGCAACTCCCCATACAATTGATGGGAGAGACAAAATAGTTGTGGAGACAAAAGTTGCTCTTGCGCGCTAGCTCTTAAACTATAAAAAAATTATATTATATCTTAATATTTTCTACGTATTTTAAAATAATAGCTCCACATATTATCACGATGATTCGTCATGTATCTTTTTGCCGTTTCACAATTCCAGTATTTCAAATGTATTTGCCATGAAAAATTATTAGTATTTGCCATTAAGTTCTGTCAGAAAATATGTTCTCAAATTTTTATGACTTTCAACTGCCACAGATAGTTTATTCATTAGAAAAATTCTCAATTTTATACGAATTTCCAACTCGAGACCATCGCCAGGCGTGTGTTTGACAGGCGAGTGATAGTATTAGCGCGGGATTATGTCGGGGTGCTTTCGACCCCCGCAAGAGGGATTGTGTGAAGTGAATTTTGTTGTACTTAACGTTAATGTATAAGTATGTTAAGCGTGAGAAAGCTTTTGTATTTACTTTGCTATTTGGGGGTATGTTGATAAAAGCTATTTAAAGTTCGTAATTAAAGCTTGAAATGTATTTTATATTCGAATCGATATTACTCATTATCGTCGAGTTGCTGTTCAGTTTTATAACATATTTCTTCAATATTTAACTTAGATAAAACTACACACTCACACTTATTCATGGAGTTTTCTATAGTATTTACGATCTCAAATCTTAATTAAAACACATCGATTTGAAATAAACAATTCTACGGCTTACAAATTACAATAAATCTCTTTAATAGCATAATATCTCCATAAAAATACACTACGTAGCTGCAATTGCTATTTTAATCCAAATCAAAAAGGCACCTGAGGATTTTCATTTAAAATCCTTTAAACAAAATAATAGATTTCCGAGTATTGTTTAGAATTTCTAGACGTTAATTTCGTGCTGTCATGTCAAAAGGGCAAGCAATGCTTCACTGGAACAATGTGTTCACTGATTCCAGCAAAATACTAGATACACAGTCGCGAAAATTTGTATAAATCACACACACCCTTATTCCCTAGGTAATAGGGAACAAAATAGTATGTAATTTATTTATCAAAGATCAGAACTTTGTTGTACAGGATATTGAAGTCATTGTCATCATATTATGATTGTTTTTTTGTGTTATTTTGAACCGTATTTGTATTTGAATAGAGTTTATTTTTAGGAAAGCTAAAGTAAAGGTTCTGCAATAAATGGGAACAAATCAGAGACATCTGTGAGTAAAACTTAGTGCAATATGACGCTTTGTGTGTACGATTTTGGAAAATGTGGTACTTGGATTCAGTAGTTTTTCTAAGAATGTTTGGGATAAATATTAAAATTAATAATAAATACTTAAAATCATAAATAATGAACTACAGGATAAATAATTTTATAATATTGCTTATGTTATAAGTATTCCGAGATATGTGTTTTTTTCACAATAAACTATGCATAAATCGTTATTATATATGTATTTATAACCCAAAAAAATATCATTAATTTACAATTTAATCAATAATTAAAATAAATAACAATTATAAGACAGTCTACTGTTGCCAATAATTCGAATAAAAATTAATTTGTCTGTTTGTATCCCTCATTCCAACATTTAGGTATTAAGAATAGAAATATTTAAAAAAGCTCACAATAACAAAGAAAATATTCCATCACAGTCACACTACACATTCCTGGACAAGAGGGAGAGATATTAAAAGCAGCGACTTTTTAATCACAAGGGTCGATTCGACCCAGCGCGCGCTTTGTAGGGTTACATTGCTATAGATGTATTGTAAAAATACAATTCTTTATGAAAAAGGCATTTATTGAAGAAAGATATGTATCAGTTTCGTGTTTTTTTCCAATAACTAGGTACCATCATCAATAAATGAATTTATGTAGATAGATACATAATTATGTACATACATAATTTATTGTGATACTCATTCATACATGCGAATATAACTGGTTAAATTCTTTAACTTTGGTGAGTTTTTCACGTAAAACGTTTTGACATTATATTGTAGCTAATTTGAAGTGAAATTGGTAGTTTTCCAATTACAGAGAATAATAGAGCATAATGCGACTCAGTGGCGCACAATGCCAAATTTAAAGGGGAAAAATAAAAATTCTGTCACTGAGTTGGCATCGATTGCACGAATCACGCGCATCGATTGTGCGAAGCGTTGCTGTAGTTGAAACATTCAACGTTGCATTATGCCGCATAATGCGCTCTAGTGCTGTAATTGGAAAACTACCATTATGTACTTTTCTGAAATTAAAAGTATTTCAAATTAAATTGTGAACTTGAAATTTCTATGCTCGAAAATGTAACCCTTCTTGTGCAGTTGTGCAAATAATTACAATAACTAACATAATTTACATAAAACTCTATGGATCATTAATTCAGTTTATATATTATGATTTTTATGTGATAATTACAATAAATGAAAATAATCGTTATACAATCGTTGTATATGTTAAAATTACACAACCAAAAATACATTGTATATCATAGCCAACCACACCGACCACTTACCATATTTAACTTTCAACATAAACAGCATCATGTTTGTTCCAGCAATTCTGCCATACCGCGAGGACGCTAGTCCACAGACGCGCGAGTTCCTGGCGCGAGTTGTTGACGTGTTGCTGGACTTTATCCAGCAAGTCAATGATAGGAATGAAAAGGTAATTTGTATTAACTATTTTTTGTATGTTTGTGCTCTATAATTATGTATTGATAAATCGATTCTATAACGCTTTTACAATGAGCAAGAACTAATTTAGTTTTTTAAGGAAAAACAAGAGATCTTCAAATTATTATTATGGCTCATTGAAGTTGCGTGGGTCATCTTTTAATATCTAAGTATGATTATTATTAAAGAAAATATAAGTTAAACCACATTTGCGGATATTTTTATGATATTATTATCTGTTTTTAAGATTGGTCTCTACTTGAGAACTTAAATCTTCTTGAAGATTATTATCTTTAGAATCTAATCGGTGGTTCTTTTAAAATAAGACTTTTCATTTTCTAAAAGTATACATGAACTAAAAGATTGAATTTAAACTGCTGCGAGCAGTTGGTTAAAAATAATAATCTTGTCCAGATCTTGGAGTTCAGAATGCCGGAGGAAATGCAGAAGATGCTGGACCTGCAGCTGCCCGACGAGCCGCTGCCCTTGAAGCAACTGCTGGAAGACTGCAAGATCACGCTCAAACACCAGGTGAAGACGGGTAAGTTGTCATTTTGATAATGTACAATATGTTCTTATAATGTAGTGTGATTCAGATTTAATCTATTTACGTTATCGGTGTCGGAAAAACTATAACCAATTCTACTACCTATCTCTACCAAATCTGTGACAGTTGTATAATAATTTGCTAACATGCTGTATAATAATTTATTGTAACTTTGTAACGTCCAGATTGTGCAGGAATAAACAGTAAACTTTCAGTCTATTTTCGTTCAGGAATAGCTTTTTATTGGTGAAAGAATTTTCAAAATCAGTTGAGTATAACTTAACTTAATATACATACATGCAGTACTACATTAATTGTTTCAAAACGTAAATCCCACTTAAAATGTACAGTGCTACTCTTACTAATCAAAATAACGTTGGGCAGTTTTCGTGATGATTTCTTTTATCGTCAATTATTGAATTAATTTATCTGTAAAAGCTGAAATACTAAATATGTATGAAGTCTACCAGTGCATACATAGCTCTACAATCCATACTATAATATTATAAATGCGAAAGTAACTCTGTCTGTCTGTCTGTCTGTTACTCAATCACGCCTAAACTACTAAACCAATTTGCATGAAATTTGGTATGGAGATATTTTGATACCCGAGAAAGGACATAGGCTACTTTTTATTGCGAAATATGTACCACGGGCGAGGCCGGGGCGGACCGCTAGTAGATAATAAAATAATGTATAGCTCTACATAGTTTTATATTATCTGTGGCTCTATATATCTACTATCCCACAAGAAGACCAAACACAAGAATTTGTAAGTAATTTGAACAGTAATAGCGGTATCATTCCGCGCAGCCAACTGCAAGCAATCATTCCGATACATTTGTAGGTTTAATTGAATTGTTTCACTGTGTTTGATAGGGGAAGTAATGGCTGGAAAATGGTCCTTCGAGACCGGGAGAATTATGTGATATTTCTTTTAAATACTTCTTTTAAAGCTATAACTTTAAACTAGTATCTTATTATATTTGAAGTGAAACTTCTTTATCGGCGTTGGAAAAAAATTTAGTGTAAAATTTTTTCGTTACGCGTGACATTTTTCCGTTACACGCCATCTTTTTCTTATCCCTACCACGCATGATGCGACGTATTTCTGTAAAGTTGCATATAGTAAATTATTTTTTGAAAAATTAGGTCATAAAGAAGTTTCACTTCTTACGTGTGTACTAGTAGTACTAGTACACGCACACTTTTTTTTGAGGATTTAGGTTATGTTTAGTATCTCTATATAACGTTAATATTTTTTTTTAATAAAACTAATGTTGTGTTTGTTATGATTATTGATTAAAGGTTTCACATATAAAAAATAAAAGATTGTTTTTGTTATAAAATCTTTATTATAACTAAATGAGTATCTCGTAACACATGCAATTTTGACACACTTATTGATTCGATCCTATATTGCATAGAAAATTTGAAAATTTCAGAAAAAAAAACGACGTGTGGCACTCGGGGACTGCCGCGGTAAAGCTATTTCATGCTATTCCTTCAAGCCACACCTCCGCCCGTCGGAGTGGGGAGCGTGAGGTTTTTTCGTTACGGAATTTCTCGATTCGGTCCCCGCGCTCAAGGCCCGCGATAGAAGCTATGCAATAGCTTAAAAATTAAATTTTAAAGCATTTCACAGTTCGAGCGACATCTTTCGATCAAGTAAGCTAGAGCAACAGAAAAAAAAGAAATACCTATCTTTCTTTACATATAGCATACACTAAACATTTTTTACACAGAGATAATATCTTTGTCTTTACAAAAAACATGCAGGTTTTTAAAGATTTCAATCGTCATTTAAAAAGAGGATTTTCAATGAAAGCTCTCGGCCCGCATTGTCGAATTATATGCTCCGTGGAGTGTAAACGAGGGTACTGTATGATTTCTACTTTTCAGACCATTTTTAAGTTTGAAAGAGGATTTTAGTAGGAAGAATGTGTAAAAAATCGTATACTTAGTAATGTTTTATCCATTTATTATAATACTGTGTAAGTTCGTTGTCTACTTTTTCTGGAAACGTTTAAGCTAAGAAAGATCAAAGAAATATATACAAATTATCCATTTCAATGTGTTTGTTTGTTTTGTTTAATTGTACTATACAGTAGCCCATACGGGAAACGTATCTTTTAGAAAGTTACTAGCTTTCCGCCCGCGGCTTCGCACGCGTTTTCAAAGATAAACCCGCACTGTTCCCGTTCTCGTGCGATTTCCGGGATAAAACCTATTCTATGTGTTAATCTATATATATGTAATAAACTTACAATGCACACATATAAGGTACCCTCTATATGTGTGCATTGTAATCGGTTCAGTAGTATTTGCGTGAAAGTAACAAACACACACACACACACACACACACACACACACATCCTCACAAACTTTCGTATAAATTATAATATTAGTAGGATTATAATATAGTTTTTTGCAAACAAAACAATCTGGTAGTTTGGAAAAACTTCACTTATTTGTAAAAGTTATCACGAATTAAAAAAATCGTAGAGAATAGAAATTTCTTGTCTTTTTTAAATCTGACCTTAGGTTCATACATACCTTCTAATATTTTATACTATGCTTCTAACTCCATTGCACATCTTGCTACATTCCGGCGTCAAATTTTTATTACCTAGCACTTATTTGAAAAGAGGATTTAAGTAAGTGTAAAATGTTTCGTAGAGAGCTTTATGCATTTCTAGCGTAAGTTTGTTTGTTGAATCGTTCTTTCTTATACTATTATAAAAGCGTAGTATACCTTCCTCATTAAGGGCACCTAGAGGCACTTAATCTTACCAAAGTCACACAATTAATTACAGTCACGTGGCGCGGCTCAATTTGTCCCTTAATAAAAACAATGACGTCATAATCCGATGTAAAAGCCGCGCGATTTGGCTAGAGTGCCCTTATATTACGCAAATCATTGGATTATGGGAAAGGGTGACCATGTGGCTGATTTTATGAGGTTATAGTATTTTTTTTATTTAAATACATAGTCTGTACTGCTTGCAATAATTAAAATATTGATAACTTTTCCAAATAATTGGGATGAAAATTGATAGCGTTTTTAAATTTTATCTTAATTATATCGAATGTTACATTTCATATTATTTTATTGGACCAGAACCAACTACTAACTAACTAATTCTGCAAAAAGGAGATCGTTAGTATGTAAGTACATGTTGTTAAAAAGCCCGTCCACACATTTTGCTCTACTATAATTAAAACAACTTTTTATAAATTTAACCGTATATTTTAAAACTTTTACGTCGTAACTTAAAACAAAACTTATCCCAAGTAAATCGGAATTCGGTCACCCTCCAAGAATCTATGATGGATCCTCGGACCACAGCTTTATTCCATTGTCGAGAGATAACGGCCATATTGTTGTGCAAATTTTATCATTTTCCAATATTTTCCGCCATTATCTGTGCTTTACCGCGAAAAGCTTTCAGTGGGATACTTAAATGACGATATTTTAATAGATAAAATAGATTTATTGTAGACCGACATCGGTAGGTTGCGATAAGTAGTAAGTATTTATTATAAAAGTTAAAAACAAAGAATATATTAATGCTCTAGTTATTTTACAAAATGCAGATAATATGTCTGTGTAAAGTTCCGTATAAAGAATCAAAATCAATATAATATATCAAAGAATGTGAGAAAAACAATTTATTCGACCCATTCAATACCGTATTATACAAATGCGATAGAGCTGCACAAAACATAAATGCCCATAATAAAGTATTTTTATCTTATTTGTTATTATGATTGAAAATTATATTTATAAAACATTTTTAACGTTGCTATAATATTTGCCAAAACAAATCAGTCTCATTTCTCATACACAAATAATTCACTTACGGTATGAATAGCTCTTGTTAGAGCAAACTTAATCAAAACTACGTGCTTCGGTAACAAATTGTTGTATGCAAGGTTGTATGAATTGCGGCTAATATCACAGATAATTAATTTATTTATGTATCCCTTATACTATCTACACCTTGATCTATTATATCTGATATGATCTATATATCCAACATATTTGCACATGTATTTTGGATATGTCAAATATAATACAATCAATCAGGCGCGTTGCGAGTAAAATTTCAAGGTCGCGTCATGGAAATACCGTCACTACATGGAGTAAGGCGACGATTTTGGTATCTTTAAATATTTTTTTTAATCTTGCTAAAGAAATTTCACTTCTGACACGTATGCTCGGGACACACGCTCCTTTTTGTTGATCTAATTGCAAAATTGTTTTACCACAACTACGTATATATTAATATCGTCTTACAAATTTCAAAATATGGAAAACTCGCGCCAAAAATCAATGATACTACGAACTAAAACAAATCAAATTCCAAATCATTGTTATTCAAACAACTATCACCTACTATCACCAAACCACAATGCCGCTGATTGCTATTCGCTGTCACTTTGACAGGCACGTGGCGCGCGGGAAAAATTATAACCTCAAAGCTAACCCTACAACGTGGCTGCAAATAATCAATTGTGTATTGTATTCCTTATTGTGTATGTGTATTGTGTGTGTATTCCTTGTTATTATACGAAGCGCAGAATATTGTTTCTGGCAGATATTTAAGGGGTGTGGCCGCTTGGGAGTGTGATAAGTATGTTTGAAGTTGCTGAGGGTACTTGAATCCTCGTTTTGTGTTTTATCAGGCCATTATTTATAATCTGTGCTAGTGACACTATCTGTATGACGTGTGGATGGCTATTATACTTTTTATGAACGATGGACGTAGGAAACAGAAAATAGATGGCTTTTCGAATAAAATAAAAAAGATAGGAACGACAATATTTTTGATTAGATGTTATTTTTTAAAACCATTATGTTTAGGAAGTCACAGATATAGGAAGTACCTATATATTTAAAATTATCAACAATTTGCAACATCGTTTAATTATTTTGAAACAAAACTTAAATAACTTTTTGTTTCGTTTATCGTAAAAGTTATCAGCAACCGGTCCATCATTCATAATCCACAGGCTTAACCCTCAAAACGCGAACTGAAAATATAAACAAATCATTCAAGTAATTTGGCCGAAAGTACCCACATCAGTGTGCCCTCTTCAATACAGATTAAGCACGAATTACGTAACACCTGAACTAGAATTAATTGCAGCCCCATCTGCACAGCGAAGGGGCTTATATTAAATTCCTTGTGATGAATTAATATTATTTTTGCACTGGCATCCCTTCATATGAACGAAATTGGAAAATGAACTTTATGTTACAGCCATAAGATTCATTTTGACATGGTTGCGGTTGAAATATCTCTAGTCTAAATGTTATGTTGTCAGATTCGAAGTATTGGGAGTAAAATTAATGTATGTGCAATAAACTTGGAGGCTTATACGAAAATGGGTTTTAATATAATGCCAAGTAGGTTCACAATTGGTTATTTATGACGGAGGGGTAGATTTTTATTTTGTTCTAAAGAATGCGTAATAAAAACGTTGGCTACTGACAAGAATAGTCTGAATAGAGAATTTACTTATAATTTGTTTTGAAAATAATTTTTGCTTCTTTATGTACACGATTTTTTGGCTTTTTGCAAACACTATATTAATAAGTTACAAGACTTTGTTTCAATTAATTGTGGAAATATTATTATCATAGAACTTTGAGTTTTAATAAAATCTATTGCAATATACTTAGTTATCGTCTTTATAATATACAAAATAAGTTCACTGCGCACAGCAAATAGCACACAACTATGTATAATCTTCCTCAATCTACTTATAGTAAATATTTGTTTTTTTTAACAGCTTCTAAACGAAATCTAGAAAAATACGTTTAAAAAAATATGTCTTATAGAGAACCACAATAAAAGTCCAAATGGAATAACGATTGAATCTAAACGGCCCATCACATAGCCGGATATTAAAGCAACGCCGCGTGCCATAACTAGCTTATCTTGTAAAAAGAGATAGTGGGGTCGATGGGACCCCCGGGGTCCCGTGGGGCGGTTTATCAAGCGCCGCAGATGAGGGTTTGTAAATAATATTAAATGTGTACAACGTGATTTTAAATTAGCGTATTGTGGGATTGTTTGAATATGTAATTGTTTAATTGGTTATTGATATTTGGTGATCGTATTTACTTTAATGATATTTATTTATTCGGACGATTAAATTAGCAAAAGGAAATAAATTAATTTTTGGCTCTACCTTGACTCTACTATGTCCTTCAAATACCTAATATTATATAGATTACTAGCGGTCCGCCCCGGCTTCGCCCGTGGTATATATTTCATAATAAAAGGTAGCCTATGTTCTTTCTCAGGGTATAAAGATTGTCTGTGCCAAATTTCATCAAAATCGGTTGAGGTTTAAGCGGGAAAGCGTAACAGACAGACACAGAGTTACTTATAAGTTTCGAGTTACGTTCGAAATTTAGTAGGGATGTTATGTGATGGAAATTTCTGTTCTTAACCTAAAGATAATCCCAATCTTCCGTATATAATAATATTATGCGAAAGCAACTCTATGTCTGTATGTAAAACTTTCAAGCCTATTTTGATGAAACTATAAAGGACTCCTATCAGTGAAGCCTATTTTTATGAAATTTGAAATAGAGATAGATCAAAACTGTCCAATATACTGCACAATATACGTACGGTAATGTAGCTAGTATATATTTAATTAATAGGTATTTTCTATTTGAATACCTACTACGAAGAAATTCAGTTTTTCATATTCATTATTGATGTATTGAATACATACTTTATATCCAAATACCATGATCTACAAATAGTTTCATTCAAAAGCAGATATCTTACGGTCAAAAATATCGGATATTTATCAATACCACGGTTAAATGACGCGTGGTATTATATCCGGGTCCAGGATACAGGACGATATCCGGACGGATATATGCCTTTGTTTGCTATTTGGTGTGGAAAATTAGCTATTTCGGTTGCAGTAACAGTATAGTTTTTTTCGAGTGATACTTTTTTAGGCACGTTGAGAGTAAATAAGGTTGCGTCATGGCAATACCGTCACGCTATGATGTAAGGCGACGACAAAGAAGTTTCACTTCTGACACGTGTGCTCGGCACACACACTTTTTTAATAAAATAGTTTTTGGTGTTGTAAGGTACCATTTATTTAGCCATGTGGTTATGGTACGTATTTTATTACGCATTTAATGTCCAACTTGAAATAGTTTATAAAAATAATTTTAGCTGTTTGACATTCTTTTGTTTAGGGAGTGAACGGATAAAATTTAAACACAAAATATAATGTTAGTCGATAGATTACAAGATTGACAATAATTGTTTAATGAATAAAAGAATAGAATGTCGTAAAACTTATTGATAAAAATATACCTACAAATATCTATTCCTAATTATGTCCTTATTCCTAAAAGCAAGCATTAAAATGAAGTATTTGTAGCTTTATCTAAGCTCTGCAGCTCTGCAATCTTGTTCAAGATGTAATTTAAAAATACAAAACTGTATAAACAACAGCGTATAGTCAGTATCTTTTGTATTAATGTACATTGTACAGCAGATATGCAATGTAGAGCAGATGCTCTACATTTTGATAAAACATGTAATTCCTGACATGTGGAGCTGCTAATAAGCCTAAACTTGTTAACTACAAAGTCCTGATCTTCCAGGGCACCCCCACTTCTTCAACCAGCTGTCCTGCGGGCTGGACATCATCTCGCTCGCGGGCGAGTGGCTCACAGCGGCCGCCAACACCAACATGTTCACCTATGAGATAGCTCCTGTGTTCATCTTGATGGAAAACGTTGTGCTGCAGAAGATGAGGAACATGATTGGATGGAAGAGTGGGGACTCTATTTTGGCGCCTGGTAATTAAGTTTTGTTAACTTTTTTATAAGCAGTTTAGTTTGTTTGGATGTTAAGAGCAGTTTTGCAAGTTGCATTACCATGATGCTGATCGATTTTCTTTACGTGCAAATAAGGTGATGATCCCTATTAATATCTCGCCATATTTTTTACAATAAAATATGATCAGGAGTAACAGTAGCTGAATAAATCATTTAAAAAATTTAATTTTATTCTGTTCATCGTGTCCATTACCCATTATCATTGAAAATAAAATATTTATCCTGCGTTATAGTTTTCCATCCATACTTTGAAGCTAAAATTAAAAAAGCTTTGTACACCTTGTAATTGATAGTTGAATATTCCATCTTAATTTTAGCCGTTTTTTGAAGATCAAATGTTATGTTCCTAACGTACACCTTACTTAAATTATCTATTATATTGCTTTCAATATCTTACTTCCTTTTTTCCTAATACCGTATACCGTTAAATACCAGGTGGTTCGGTCTCCAATCTGTACGCGTTCCTGGCGGCACGCCACCACAAGTTCCCTCAGTATAAGGAGAAGGGGCTCACCAGTATACCTGGCCAGCTTGTGATGTTCACCTCCGATCAGGTACGCTCCTCAATACCAGGTGGTAGTACAATTACCAACCTGTAGGCTATGGAGAGAGAAATAAGAACTGAGATACTGCTGGTAAAAGATACAAATCGTGCTGATAAATGAATTATGTAACATCTGTAAATCTTCCATAATTTTGCAAAATAAATAATTTCATTTTAATCTTGTTTTAGACTCGCTTTTGTACCTAAACATTATTATGCAGAAAGGACTATTTGGACGTGATTTTCATGAATATGAAGTTAAAGTGAAACTTTTTATACTGATTGAGTTCCGTTGACAATATAATTTAATTAGTTTGTTGTTAGTTCACATCTTCATTATTACTATGTGAATTTGTTATATTTTCCAGGTGGTAAAACTTGTAGTTAAGTTTTCAATTTAACTGTGTTTATATCCTACATAATTAATATTTTATTACATTATAGTGCCACTATTCAGTAAAGTCCTGCGCGTCTGTGGGCGGACTTGGCACGGACTACTGCGTGTGCGTGCCATCCGACGAGCGCGGGCGCATGATCCCCGCCGAGTTGGAGCGACTCGTGCGCTCCCACCGCGACCGCGGACATGTGAGTTTGTGTGTGTGTATGCGAGCGTGCCATGTGTCAGCGTGCCAAGTATTAGCGTGCCATATGTAAGCAAACCATGTGTGCACAATACACATGCTTTATTTGATCGTTATATGCATTATAGTGTTAATTGAGGGCGTTTTATGTGTGAACGTGTCATGTTTTAAATTGTCTTGTGTGAAAGTGACACGTTACCTGTACGAGCGTGCCATCAAACTGTAATTATCTACAAATGAACATCAATACAAATTGTTATTTATTTCCTGATTACTACCACTTGTACTGAATATCTTTTTTCTTAAAAATGTGTATGTTCTAATACAGTATTAATATGTATTTTCATCATTAGGTGCCTTTCTTCGTGAACGCCACTTCAGGCACGACGGTGCTGGGTGCGTTCGACCCGCTCACTGAGATCGCGGACATCTGCCAGAAATACGACATGTGGATGCATGTTGATGTAAGTCTATATACTAAGGTCTATACTAACACATACTTATATTATGTTAAATTAAACTCTTATGAATAAGTAGTTTTAACTAACCGACCTAGCGGTAAATTTTTATAGGTGCAAATTCCATTTTATTTTCGAGATTTAGATTAAAGCTCTTAAATCAGCACTTTTTATGTAAAGATTGGTATTATATTTGAAAAATAATTATGATTGTTTGGTCTGCAGGCGGCTTGGGGCGGCGGTTTGTTGTTCTCCAAGAAATACCGTCATCCACGACTAACTGGTATTGAAAGGTAAGTGTAACTGTTCGGTTTTTTATTAATTAACTACGTTGACGTCTAAGTCACTAGTGTATCAATCAGTAATAAAACAGATTCAATAGAGGAAAGACGTTTCATTTCAACACGAAAACACGGGTTATGCAAAAACAAGCCTTATTGCCGCAACATATGGTCCTTCGAGCCGGATTAACCTGAGCTACAAATCGAAGAACAAAAGAAGTACACGGGCAATTGATCGCGATAAGAAGCTCATTATACGAAGTTATTTGTAACGAAGTTATTATTGAAAGACAATATTCATGATGGCGAATAATAATACGGAACAAATCATACGTGTTTTGGAAAGTACGGCGGAACTTATTAAAAAAACGCAAATTAATATATCTAAGTGTCCTAAACAAAGACTATCCAAAGGATATATACAATCGCGAATTAAACAATTGGAGGATTATTGGCAAACCTTTCAAAGCGCACACTTAGATTTAGTAAAAATAACGCCGCGAGAACAAAAGGCGCTTTTACCATACTTCGTCAACGAGGTATTTTACATTCACGAGGACCTTCATTTATGCACACTCGCTGATTTGAAGGATAAATTATTGAACATGGAATCCACTGCATCAGCCCTGGAGTCCAGCCATGACAGCACCGTGGTACACATCAACGAACGAGTGAGGTTGCCGCGGATTGAGTTACCTACGTTCGCCGGGAGCTATGAGGGATGGCCGACATTCAATGATTTATACCTAAGTTTAGTGCACAGCAACAGCACGCTTTCCGAGGTACAAAAACTACACTAAGTACCTTAAGTCCAGTGTTTCAGGCGAGGCAGAAAGTTTATTACGTAATATTAGAATTACCGATGCTAATTATACACAGGCTTGGGAAACATTAAAATTAAGGTACGGAAACAAACGTTTAATTGTTAACTCTTTATTAAAACGACTTTTTTCTCACAAAAAATGTATTTCGCAAACTGCTTCTCAGTTAAAATCATTATTAGATACCACTAATGAAGTTTTAAATAGTCTTGTAAATTTAAATGTATCCATCGACTCTTGGGATCCGATTATAATATTTCTCGTAGTGCAGAAGTTAGACCCAGAGTCTCATAAAGCGTGGGAGGAATTTGCGTACACAAAAAGTGAAGAGTTACCGAAGTGGTTAGATTTAAAACAGTATTTAGAGTCTAAATTTCGTACATTGGAATTAATTACACCGCCTGTAAGGTCTACTAAAGAACGCGTTTTTCATGTAAGTACGTCTGTTAATTGTGTGAAATGTTGTATAATGTGTAATGAGAATCATAATCGGTGTAAATGTAAATCTTTTGCAAAAATGAATTGTAATGAACGTGTTGAATATGTAAAAAGTAAGAAATTGTGTTTTAACTGTTTGGCCCCAGGTCATTCGGCATTTAAATGTCGTATACCTTTGTCGTGTCACATATGTAAAAAGCGTCATCATTCTCTTCTACACCGATCAAATATAGGTATAGGTACAGATTCGTCGGTATCCGAGGTAACTACACAACCGTCGACATCAATGCGGACCGATGTAGATGAGAAGAAGGTGCATACTACAATGACGTCTTTACATAGTCTAGGAGATGGTGAACATAAGGTAAGTCTCTTGGCAACTGCGGTAGTAGTGACTAAAGGTGAAAATGGACACACTACTACTCTTAAGGCATTAATAGATTCAGGGTCACAGGCATGTTTTATTACCAAACGAGCTGCACAAGTCTTAAAGTTACAGCTCAAGCCGGTTAATATGATAGTAACTGGCATGGAGTCTTTGAAGGTACATGTAAGGAATGAGGTCAAAGTAAATATTTTGTCTCGGTGGGAACCTAAGTTTGAGTTACCTGTACACGCCTACGTGATGTCAAAGTATTTAAAAATAAACTTACCTTCGAGAAATAGTATTAAACATGAGCTTGTACACTTTAACAATTTAAATTTAGCAGATCCAAACTTTTATGAGTCGGGTTGTATGGATCTTTTATTGGGTGTAAATGAATACACAAAAATTCTACAAGAAGGTTTAATCAAGGGTCCCTCAGGTACTATATGTGCTCAAAATACCAACCTGGGATGGATCATTATGGGTGGAATTAATATGAAGGTTAACACTATACATAAGTCTTTAATGGTTACAAATTTAACTAGTGATTCAAATATTAATGACTTACTTAAAACTATATGGGAGATAGATATTGATACAAATAGAAAGTTAACTAAAGAGGAACAACTATGTGAAGATATATATGAAAGGACACATGAGAGAGATACTAATGGAAAATATATAGTTAGATTACCTTTTAAAACTGAAAAGCTGCTTTCACCTGAAGGCAACACGAGAGAAGTAGCTGTAAGAAGATTGTTGCAATTAGAGAGAAGATTTAAAAGAGATCCAGATCTGAAAAAGGAATACCTGAAAGTTATAGAAGAATACAAAGAATTAAAACACATTGAAGAAGTACCTGAAAAAGAAATAAATAAAAAAGCTGTTTACTTACCCCACCACGCCGTTGTACGTCAAGATAAGGAGACCACGAAGACTCGAGTTGTGTTCGACGCTTCCTGTAAAGGTTCTAACAACATATCATTAAATGATGAACTCTTACCTGGTCCAGTATTGCAAGAAGATCTCAGAAACATTATTATGAGGTGGAGAACTCATAAAATCTGTTTCGTATCAGACATTCAGAAAATGTACAGAATGATATGGATGAATAGGAATGATGTCGACTACCAAAGAATAGTCTGGCGAAATGATCCAACTGAAAATATACAAGATATGAGATTACTTACCGTCACTTTTGGCACAGCATCCGCTCCATACCTAGCTGTAAGAACACTTAAACAACTTGCTACTGATGAAGGTCATCATTTTCCTGAAGCTGCTAGAATATTAAACGAAGATTTTTACGTAGACGATTGCATGTCTGGTGGTGATGATTTAGAACAATGTATTCAGCTAAGAAAAGATTTGACGGAACTATTGCGAAGAGGAGGTTTTGATCTTAAAAAGTGGTCGTCTAACAGTGCAGAATTTTTACAATCTTTAGAACCAAATGATAGATCTACAAAGGCTCATTTAGATATTAAATTAGATGGTATTGTCAAGGCATTAGGTGTTCAATGGAATTTGGGAACGGATCGATTCGAATATAATTTTAGTTTAGAATCAATAGATGATGATAATGTTATAATAACTAAACGCAATATTCTTTCTGATATACAAAAATTATTTGATCCATTAGGATGGATTGCACCTTGCATTGTTTTAGCAAAAATTTTAATGCAGAAGTTATGGCTTGAAAAAGCAAACTGGGATGAGGATCTTAATATTTTTATAAAAGAAGAGTGGAAGAATATTCGCAATGATCTCCAGAATATAAAGGATATCACTATAGATAGATGGCTGGGAACAGTGAATACAAATTTTGATACAATTGAAATTCATGGGTTTTCAGACGCTTCGACATTAGCTTATGCTGCAGTTGTTTACTGTCGTGTTAGAAATGATGATGGAACTTATAGTACAAGTCTAATTGCTGCAAGAACAAGGGTTGCACCACTTAAGACGATATCATTACCTAGACTTGAACACTGTGGAGCTTTATTACATTCCAAACTTTTGAAGCAAGTATCACAATCACTGCGTATACCAACGTCCAAGGTTTTTGCTTGGACAGATTCATCAATTGTTATTGCTTGGCTATTTGGTGAACCTTCAAGATGGAAAGCTTTCGTCGCAAATAGAGTAGTTGAGATAGTTTCTACAGTTAACAAGGAACAATGGCATCATGTTCAATCTCACGATAACCCAGCAGATATAGCATCGCGAGGAATGCTTGCTATAAATCTTAAAAACTGTGACATTTTGTGGAAAGGTCCCACGTGGTTAAGAAACGATGAACTACAACTAGAAAGACCAGAATTTATACAAACTGATTTGGAAGAAAAGAAGATACCTATTAATACAGTCACACTAACAAATACTATACAAGATAAAATTTCGTTAAAGTTTGAAGAATTTGATACATTAACAGGTTCACTGTCCAGCTTATAGAGTGAGAATTGTTCCACACGTCCAGTTTTGTTTTTATGTCCGTCCAGCAATTATTTATGATAAAACGGTACATCTTTTACCTATGTCCCGACACTATTTGGTATATAGGTTATGTTCTGTCAAGTCCACGTGAAATAAATGACGATCTCTCCACGTTCACTGTTAAAAACAGCCTGGAAATCGTATGGACGACCAGACCACATATGGTCTGTGGACTAGTAGTGCTATATACTCTACAGACCATACTTGGTCTGTGGACAGTGAACCTGTTAAAAGAATTATTGAAAACAATAGCTTATTGTAAGAAATTTTTGAGATTTAAAAAGAATAAAGAAGACATGAAAATAACAACTGAATATTTGACTAGTTTACAACAGCGAACTAGATGGTTGAAGAAGAATGATGAATTTAAAGTAGGTGATGTTATTTTGATTAAACAACCTAATTTGCCACCTGGCAAATGGGCATTAGGTCGTATCACTGCCAAACACCCGGGGCCAGACGGTTTCACTAGGGTTTATAGTGTTAAGAGCGGTGATAGTGTAATAAAAAGAAGTGTATCTAAATTGTGTTATCTTCCTATCAATACAGATATCAATTAATCATTTAAAACAAGCGAGTCAATTCATTTCGCATGTAATTGTTCTTTTGCTATGGTATATGTATGTGTATTTGATTAATTGTATAAAGTGTAAAATATAAACCTATCTGTATTGTTGTTATGTGTATAGGTACAAAAATATTTAATATAAAACTGTCATAAAAATGTATAAAATTGTGTGTAAAGTAAAATATAATTAACAAAGCCTGCAAAGATTGTGTATTTGATAAATTTATTAAAAATTAAAGTCAAAATTATAGTATCGTAAACAAATGCTCAATGTAATATGTATGCAATGTATGTAACATTCAAATTTAAGGTATACATAATTATATTGATTTTTTAAGGTGTTATTTGTTGATTCATACATGCCGCTTTATTTGTAAGTTAAGGAGACTAATTTCATTGTTATTTGAAAGGACTAGTGTAGTCCTTTGGTGGGCGGTATGTTCGGTTTTTTATTAATTAACTACGTTGACGTCTAAGTCACTAGTGTATCAATCAGTAATAAAACAGATTCAATAGAGGAAAGACGTTTCATTTCAACACGAAAACACGGGTTATGCAAAAACAAGCCTTATTGCCGCAACAGTAACCAACACACAACATTAACCGCTAAATCCTAAGACACACAATATCTATTAACATTTTGTATAAGAACTTATTTTTAAACGAGGTTGCTGAAATAATATACAAATTCAAAATATAATAAACAATCCGTCATCAAAAAGGCAAAAAAGGCAGGTCATAATATCGCCAAAATAGCAATCTATTACAGACAATAGGAAACGTATATTTGATAAAAACGTGCAATAAAAACAAACATTGACATGATGATATAAAATAAAATTGTGATAAGAAATGTAGAGAATTTTTAAACACAACCAAGATTGAATTCGCTATAATTTTCCGAAGAAGAATTGATTAATGATTTTTTGAAGTTACTACTTATCATTGAATTAACGTTCAAAATACCCACATTTCCTAATCGATGAGCCATATTTAAACACACGCAAGCTTCATTATGGCTCAGTGTCGCACGGTCCGCCGCGCGCGCCTGACGCATTACCGGTGATGGATGGCGATTAATTCCCTTTGATTCCTGGATTTGCCTGTCATGTATGAGTATTTGGGAAGTATTTTAGTAGGTTATGAGATGGGTTTAAGGATTTTCTGTTTGTTTTAAATAGATCTGATGAGCTCTATATAAATAGAGCAGCTAATTGTTTGTTGAATCAGAATATAAATATAAATAATTATAATATATGTATTTAAATCTCAATTAATTGATAAAATCACAATTACTTTTAGGTAACTATGTTTATAATTAACACGTTGGAATAAATAACAGTTTTAAAACATATAAATTGAAAGCTGAAACTATAGGATATAGTTACAACTATTCACTGCTAAATCACATTATAATCCTTACTAATATTATAAATGCGAAAGTAACTCTGTCTGTCTGTCTGTTACTCAATCACGCCTTAACTACTGAACCAATTTGCATGAAATTTGGTATTGAGACATTTTGATACCCGAGATAGGACATAGGATAGGTTTTATCCCGGAAATCCCACGGGAACGGGAACTATGCGGGTTTTTCTTTGACTGCGCGGGCGAAGCCGCGGGTGGAAAGCTAATATTATACTAGAATAATAATTATATTTTACATTAATTATTTTTGTTGATACTATCAACTTCATTGCTAAGACACACATCTAACATGGGACTGATTTAATTTTTCTAAAAAGCTAACATGAATACGGAACCCAAACTTATAAAGCTACTCTTATAAAGCTCGACAATCAATTAAAACGCCCTCGTAAAAAACAAAGTACGTTCCGACACAATTTGCCCATTTATCAAACACCACTGCCGTCTCTCACACCGAAACGTAGTGACATCACAGAGGTTTAATATGACGTCATTTATAATAAACTAGCTTACAGCCCGCGGCTTCGCCCGCTTTCTCTAAAACGATTTGAGATTTAAACTATCCTATCTCTCAAGTTGGATCGAACTGCACATGGTGTGCGAATTTTATTATAATCGGTTAAGTGGTTTAGGAGTCCATTGAGGACAAACATTGTGACACGAGATTTATATACTTATATTAAGATAATTAAATATGACACGACATAAAATTATGTGGTAACTTGTAGGCTGGTGCAAGATTAAAAATTACATGATGCAAAATAAAAAAAAGAGATAGAAAATATGTTACTAAACATAATAAAATTATTTTAGAACGCATTACATAATATTCTCTCTCCTATTTTTCATACAGAGAACTACACGAAGTAGGTAGTAGGTAATACAAATCTATCAAGATTTATTTTGCGACTAAGTTTAGCCTATTTCCTTTCCCTACGAGGATGAATCCTTTGAAATAAACTACAAAAAATACGAATCCCTGAAAATACAATTTACAATACGAGACTGATTTTATCAATTTATTTAATCAACAAAAATTAACATAATCGGTCTCTAATTATAATTTACCCGTATGAGTAGTTTATAAACAGTAACAAATGATAATAATTTATCCTATAGCATAATGATTTCTTGCACATAATAAATATGAACTCTACATAGCTTCGCGTTCGGTGTGACAGGGGCTACGGACCCCTAACTAAGAGGGATTAAGGCTAAAACGTACGGAACTCGACAACTGTGTCAATAGCAGATAGATGTATTTGCATTCACACTTAGCTATTTGGATTTCAATTTATAATGCGCTAGTAACTTAAACGTAACTTAGGAAAGTTATAAATTTTGCAAAGAAATAACAATAGACTCGAACACATTGTAATTTATTATTAAATCTAAAGCATTTCTAGTTTTAATTTAATTGTTAAGATTAGCGTATTTTTCATTATAAGCATAGTCAGCCTGAATCGTAAAAACGAAAAAGTTAGTACGACGTGTCTTCAAATTAGCTTCATAGAGTAACAAAAATTACTTACAGATAAGATAGAAAAAAAATATATTGAAGATTTTGTATACTTAGATTGTACTACGATTTTTTGAAGTGAAACTTCTTTAGGCGCGTTGAGAGTAAAATTTCAAGGTCACGTCAACACGGTGTCTTTGAATCTTGCCAAAGAAGTTTCACTTCTGACATGTGTGCTCTTACTTATCTATTTATATAGAATTATAGAGGCTAGGTTTTTATATTTATTGTTTAATAACTAATATTATCATCCTCAGGGCTGACTCCGTGACCTGGAATCCCCACAAGCTGATGGGCACCCTGCTGCAGTGCTCTACCGTGCACTTCAAATATGAGGTGAGTGTGTATGTATGAATGTTTGTGTGTTTGAAAAAAATGTCACCAAAGTCAAACATTTATTGTTTCAACTAGGCTTCTTTCAGCCAATTTTTAGCGACTTGTGTTGTTGTACTATACATAAGTAGGTAATTTAATTTTTATCACAATATAGAGAAGAGCCGGCTAGAAACTCACTCTTTACTTTTCTGACTTTATTCTTATCTCCGTGCAACAAATAAAACAAATATGATTTCCATACTTCTCATATTTTAAGCAGATTTAAAAAGTAAATATTTACCAAAAACCCCATTCCAAAGGGTTCTGCGTTGCACCGATAACCAAAGTAAACAAATTATTATTCATTGCTCTTTTGTTTGTTGAAGAAACACAATAATTGTTTAAGAATAGATATTAGTATTGGTTTGCAAACTAACTACATGGAATATTTTAAACTAGTCGTTCGTTTCAGCTTCAACTTTATTAAATAAATAAAGGATAGAATAAAGATGTATAGGGTAGACTGGGTACGGTTGAAACAATTTCACTTATAACGACCATAACTTTGCTCTTTATAACCCGAGCGATGAAAAATATATGTTAAATAAAAGAGCATGTATCTGTCTACTAATAGGCGTAATGATTTTAGTTCCATGTGTATTATTTTTTAAAGCAGATCAAATTAAAAAAATAAATCCGATTTGTTTCAACCGTCCCCATACCAGGGGCGGTTGAAACAGTGATTGGGGTCAGTTGAAAATATGCGAATAATACAAAATATAGCATTAAAATGTTTTATTGATTGTTTTTTTTAAATCTAACAATAATTAAGTAACTCTTTTACAATAAGGTCTGCTCTCTAATATGGTGACATACAAACAAGACGGAAGTACCTACTCCTCATCTTCTGATGATATCTCCTCTTGTATTTTTTCTTTTTTGCTTCTTCGGTGTTACTTTTACCTTTTCTTCCATTAAATTTCTTCCTTTTTCCTCTATCCAATCGCTTCTTCACTTGCTAAGCTCTTGTTCGTTGCAATATTAATTCTTGCTCTTTTCTTATCTCTTCCTTATCTGATCTGTCAGTGTAAATAGTAGACTTCCTGAGTTTTCGCCCTCTTTTATTATACCTTCTATAGTTATATCCTCTATTATATCCATTTTTTTTATTTTCTGGCTCGCAAGAGTTATCTCGCATTCGAATTTACCTTAGAAGCGATTAATTGTGCTTTTTTGCCGCTTTTCGCAATGATCTCCGGTTTTCACTTTCTCATATGCGTCTTTGTACTTTGATAAGTATATTTATCTTCCCGAAATCTCTCTTACACGTACTATCGGCATCTAAAAACACAAAATATAATTAAAACAATGTTTCAACCGTACCCAAAAAAAATGTTTCAACCGTCCCCAACTCCTACTTTAGGTAAAATACAGTTATAGTAATAGTAACAACAATGATACACAAAAACTAGTCGCAATGTCATATTCCACAAGATTCACTTCAAACAAAAACGCACACTTAATACTGTCACTTAAATAGAAACGCCAATAATTGGAAAAATCTCCAAGCAAAAATACTTACTTTTGGTCATAAAAACATAATAGGGTCTGATAGAATCAGCTGAAGCGCGCGGAGATCGACGCAACATTGTGGTTCGTGTTTAGAACAGTTGTGCGCTTCATTTTCCCCTTGGACCCCTAACCCCCCCACCAACGGTTTGCGAGATATTCGTGTTGTTTCAACCGTCCTTTGTTTCAATCGTACCCAGTCTACCCTACATTAGGAAAAATTATAGGCTACTTATTGTAGGAAATTTCGTTTTTTACTAGAGTAGGTAGTAAACATGTTGCAAAATCTACTAATGTTTGTCTGTTAATTCTGAACATTTAGCAGATAATGTGTATTGTGTTCTAACTTGATGAAAATGCTATATTTTCTTTTTTTATTTCGTCCATTCTGATATTAATATTTGAACTGTAAGTGAATACGAGAACTTATTTTGTCTTTTCATCGTTTGAGCAATTATGGAGTTTCTTGCCGGTTCTTCTCCATAGAAGGTACCTACTGCTTTCCGAATCGGTGGTAAATGTTAAAAATATGTAGTGACGATTCAAATGTGCTTCTCGAAGAAGTCTAATTGAATAGTCTAGTGAATGAGTTTCTGATGATTTATAGATACCTGAGATTTTGCGGATTTGAAAAAATAGCATTTTCTAAGGGAAAACGCGACAACGTAAAGTATTTGTTAAAATCAAACGCACGCGTGGAAAACTTGTTTAAACTTATAAGAAAAAGCTGAAATATTTGATTTGAGTATGTATTTTGTTTGCAATTTAACTGAAAAACAACCGATTTTCTTTTACCAATAGAAAGCTACGAGCTATATTTTAATCGGATAAAACCGGGAGAAGTGGCTAGTATATATATTTACATAAACAGAGGGTTCCCAATAAGCATGATGCGGAATTTTCCAGGCTGTTTCCCGCGTCAGATCAATGCGGGCTGATCATAAATTCCGGCCACGCCCTCTCAAACTTTCTTAGTAGTGATGGGCGCGTGTCGATAATTTTAATAATAATGTAATAAAAAATATGATTGAAAATGGAAGAATGTGTGTTATTGTACCTAAGTACTATGCTATTATTCCTATTTCGTGTGTGTGTAACGAAATACAAAAATAAATATTATCGATTGTCATAAATAAACTGTCAATAGGCTCACATCGTGTGCAAACTCATGGTTTAAGAAATTCCAATTTTCAAATTCAAACATACACATAACATAACAAATACATCCTTTTATTTAAAAATGACTTATGCTCTACATTCTTCTCTATAAAATATTTTTTAAACGAATTTTATGCAGTTAGGGATTTTCTATCACAGTAACCACCTGCAGCGGTGGGTGTTGTAATAACAAGATATCCTTATGACTAAAATAATTAAATAACAGCTTTATGTTACTGTTATGGCAAATTTAAATATTTATATTTTATAATAGTATATTTTCCGGGATAAAACCTATCCTATGTGTTAATCCAAGTTACCCTCTATATGTGTGCAAAATTTCATTGTAATCGGTTCAGTATTATTTGTGTAAAAGAGTAACAAACGAACATACATACACATACATCTATCCTCACCAACTTGTGGTTAATATAATAAAATAGTAGGATAGGATTTGCTATTGGTATTTGGGAGCGACATTTCGATACTTTTTTTAATGATATAAGAAGGCAAACGAGCCGACGTCTTGCCTGGTGGTAAGCTAAGTGCGCCGCCCATAGACTACCGCAACTGATGTTACGGGTGCTGCCTACTAGAAGAGGGAGAGGGACAGGACTTTGCGTTCACAGATCGAACGAACACAGATTCACATTTGAATACTATTTTTAAATTATTCATATATCTAATGATACTTAATAGATATAAATATCAATAAAAACAGGAAAGAAAACGTTAATGTCGATATCTTTTCCCATCCCTACCCTGTCGCACGCCAGTTTTAATTAAATTCCGCTGTCGACACTTTGAAACATATGTTGCCAATTTCGGACCCTTTCCTACAACCGCACAATCCAATACCAACCCTATGCTACGCAGTTATAGTCGAAAATTTGATAGCAATTATATTACCGTACATTTGTATCTACATTCAACCTTGTATCCTTCATCTTTAAGTATAATTTTCAATGCCCTGTCAATATCTATCACCAATGAATAGAAACATTGCATTATAATCTTTAACACAAAGAATTAAGATAGATTCTCGAATGCAGTTAAAAGACATTAGTTGCAGATTCCACTACATCATTTTGTCTGCATTTGACGGAATTTTCATGGCGTAAGTGGAAGTTTATCTTGCGTGTAACATTCGGGAGGGATTTGTTTGTAAATCCACTAGGAGAACTTGGGTTTGATTCCCGCTGTTAATATCTATTGTACTCGTAGATAGGCCATTTATGTACTGATGAAAACTATAATGAAACTTCTGTACTTATTGTCAAATGTTGGTCGCATTTTAATGTTGTCCAGTTTAGTAGATAATAAATAACGTTTAGTAGATAATAAATAATACAAAATAATAATAAATAAATCGTTTATTATATGTTTATTTTATATTCCACCATTATTTAACACTATTCCAACACCAGGGCATCCTGCTAAGCTGCAACGCGATGTCTGCGGAGTATCTGTTCATGACGGACAAGATCTACGACCCGCGCTACGACACCGGGGACAAGGTCATCCAGTGCGGCCGCCACAATGACATCTTCAAGCTGTGGCTGCAATGGCGCGGGAAGGTTGGTGTCAATATAGATAATAATGTATACTTATCTATATAATAATATACAGGGTTACTTGTAAAACACCGGCAACCTCGCAGGACAAGATAGCTATCATCATAAGCAACAACATTTGTTTTACGACTTTTGATAATTTGTTAGATTTTATTTTCATACAAAAATAAATATTCAAAGGTGACTGATATAGTGATCTATCAACGCACAGCCCAAACCACTGGACGTATCGGGCTGAAATTTGACATGCAGGTAGATGTTAGGACGTAAGCATCCGCTAAGAAAGGATTTCCCGAAATTCTTGTGGGAACAGGGAAAAACGGGGATGCACGTACAAAGTCGTGGGCGGAAGATAGTAATATTATAAAGCTGAAGCGTTTGTTTGAACGCGCTGATCTCGAGAACTACTGGTAAGATTTGAAAAATTATTTTGGTGTTGGATAGCCCATTTATCGAAGAAGGTTATAGGCTATATATCTAATATCATCACCCTGACCAACAGGAGCGGAGCAATGCGGGTGAAACCGCGATACCGATCAATATAAAAATTGTTTAGGAAGAAAAAATTTATGAAAAGTTCGTATGATCGAAGGTTACCAAGGAATTTAAACGATGATATTTGGCGGCATTTTAAGCCATGTGAAACAAAGTAAAAGATAGGGATATTGCTAGGAAAGGTAGGAGAGGAAGGAAACTGCTATAGAAAAACGGTTGAATTACTCGTATTCAATTCGATTTTCAGTTATTTAGGTAGGCTTTTATGGCCTTTGTCACACCTTTATAACAATATTTTAAATCTTTCCAGGGCACTTCCGGCTTCGAGCGTCTCATGGACCGCTTGATGGAGCTCTCCGAGTACATGGTGCGTCGCATCCGTGAACAGAGCGACCGGTTCCACCTCATCCTGGAGCCAGAGATGGTCAACGTTAGCTTCTGGTACCTGCCCAAGCAGCTGAGGGGAGTGCCACATGATAAGAACAAGGAGATGAAGCTTGGAAAGGTAGGGTTATCTGTTATAACTGGTTATAGGGTGTAATTATTTTGAGGTTATTAGATGTAATTGTTTTGAATAATTATGTAAGCTTGTAACTATTAATTAAAGTTGGGAATACACAACTATTTACTATACTTCTAGGTCACATTTACATATTGTTATATTGCATTGTTATTTTACGGTATTATTGTTTAAATATTAATATCCGCTTTATATTATATTTTCTTAATTCTTTGTGTATAGTTTAAAATCCACTTACGTCTTATCTATACATATAATAAATCTGTAGAATGGTCAATTCTGTACATTGAAAATATTGAAAAAATAAATAGCAGGGGATAATAATAATAATACTGGATCGACACCAAACCCAAATATGTGATTAAAAAAAATTTTGTCTGTCTGTCTGTATGTTCAGGCATCACGTGAAAACTAACGGTTCGATTTCGATGAAACTTGGTATAATTATACCTTATTACCCTGGGCATAAAATGGGATACTTTTATCCTGGAAAAATACGTAGAAAAAAATAAATCTTAATTTTTCCGCGCTGACGGAGTCGTGGGCGGAAGCTAGTTTGAGAATAATGAATTTGAACTTCGTTCAAATGAAATAATAAATACCTACTCATTTAAGAATGGTTCATATATCTTTATACATATTTTATCTCCATCTATTGCAGGTATGCGCCAAGCTAAAGGGGCGCATGATGCAAGCAGGTACGATCATGGTGGGCTACCAGCCCGACGACCGCCGTCCCAACTTCTTCAGGAACATCATCTCCTCCGCCGCTGTCACTGAGAAGGACGTGGACTTCCTTCTGGCGGAGATGGACCGCCTCGGCCATGATATTATTGTAGACTAAACTTATTGTCTATGATGCGTTCTTTGTCTGTTGTCTTCTGAAGTATGTTTTTAATCTGTATTTGGCGGGCTGCCATAGTCAAAACTTGTAAATATTTTTTTTTATTGTTCTTTCGTTCGTATTTTTGTTTCAAGGGATTTTTGATATTTTTTGGGCTTATATGATATTGATGATTAATGAGTCTGTGCCAATGAATGTGTGTGTGTAAATGTTAAATATATTACAGTAGAAGTAGATTTCTCAATGCAACGACATTGCTTTTATTCCAATATAATATGAATTTAAAATTATATGAAATGTACCGTCTATTAAATATTTACCTTGTTGTTCACTTGTTGTATTGGCAATGAAAATATATCTTAGAACTTCTTCTCGATATTTTCTGAAAGCGATTGAGATATGAATCTATGTATGTGTGTGTGCATGTGTGCGTGTTGAGTTAAGAATATAATGACATTAACAAATAGATCCCAAGTCAATGTTTCCTGTTTTAAAAATAGCTCAGTTAGGAAAATTTTGGACTTAAAACTGGCACTTAATACAGACACTAAATATACAAAATTGCACAAAAACGGAAGCATCTTATTTACTTTAAAAATAGCAATGGGAAATAACTAGATTTTAAATATAAGTTTCTTAACAATGTGTAACCTCTAGTTATACCTAAAGTTCGGTTTAGAAATGGTAAATCGACTATTATAATATAGTATGACCTATTTTAGATAACTATATTCTCTTAAGATGTATTAGAAAATTATATAGTTATTTAATATCTATTTAAATATTATTTCCCATTATTGAAATATGTTACCTATTATTATAAATATGTATATGTTTATACACATATTTAGGTATATGTATCCTGTTAAAAAATTCAAAATTTTAGATCTTTGATTTTGAATAGTTTATTAAATATTATGTACTTACCTAACTATATAAAATACATAGGTATATTACTTAATTACTTACGGTTTTACTTTATTGAATTGTTATAAAATATATTGTGAAGTTTCTTTATGAATGCTAAGTAGACCATAAAATAGTTACAATTAAAATTAGGTATATTATATTCCACATAAGTTAAGAAAATTAACTTATTATATGTATTTAAGATTAGGTGAAAATACAAAAATGGATGTCATTTCAGAGACAAAAAAAAAACTAAATAACATCCGATTTTGTTATTTTATGTTTATTTTAAAGTTAACTAAGTGCGACTCAAAAATTTTAATCAATAAAAATCTTAATACAACATACCCATCTACAGATTGTTTAATAATAGGGATGTTTTGATGAATAGGTACTTAACTATGTATTTTCCACCACTCATACGAAATCTTTTCCTTTATTTAAAAAAAAAGCGTTAGTAGGTAGTCAGGTTGCTGACTGTGTATAATAAAAACGTATTATTCAAAAATATTTCACTTTAAAACCTAGTTAAATCGTTAAAAAAGATCACGTTCGAAAATCTGAATTGAAATTTTATCCATGAATAATTTTAATTTTTGAGCCGTTAGTTATTAACTAAGTTAATACTAGTTAGGTAGATATATTATAAGAATAGATATAGAATTATATAGTTGAAGTTATATTTATTACTCAGATATATGAAACATATCTCCCGTTTTGCCAATTAAGTCAAGGTTAGGAAAATATGATATTATTTGTGTAATTTGTGTAAAGTGTGAAATGGTACTTTTCTTTTCTTTACTTCGATAAGTAATTATTAGTAAATAATTTATATTTATTGTATGGGTTATGCCAGATTACTAAAATTGAATGTTATTTTAATTGAAACCAAATAATTTAAAATGTATACAATTAATAATTGCTGATTTGGGGATCATTTATAAATGATTTTGTGATATAAGTAGTTATTCTTTTATAACTTAAGACAGACGTAACTAACTACGTTCCTATTTGTTTGTGAAAATGTTACGATTGTTTTAATATTATATCTAGGTACCTAATCTAGTAACTAAATAAAATTTTAGTGCTTCTTGTTTTTGGTCGAATATAAATAATTATATACATAGTTAGATATAAGTATTAAGTAGGTACATAAGTGTAAATATAATAAACAAAATGTGACAATGACAATAGAAACGTAGAATAGAAAATGTGGGCTTCCATATTGTTATGTTTAAGTTATAATTTTCTATAGATATAGCTGTGTTATATATTTCATTTTGTGTACAAATGAAGGAGATTTGAAACTAATTGTCAAATTATAAACTGATAAATGTAAATATGTAGCGATATTATATTGAGTAGAGACTTGTTTGATTAGGTACGCTTTACTTTGCCTTAATTATTCAAGATATGATTTTATTGTCACCATTCAAATCGTATGTTATATTTTATGCATTTAAAATGCTTATTAATTAATTATTATAAAAGGAATTGAGTATAATGTGTGCGCCATGATAGATTATATTTAAGATATTTTCAATGTCAATATAACAAATAATTATGTCTTCCAGAAGTCTTCCTAGTCGAAAAAATAAGTGGTTACGCACGGTATGTATAAATTATAACAGCTCGAAGATTATTTAGAAAACAATGGCGAGTTACGTCTGTAGTCTGTACCGTGCTTAAACACTACAAAAAATATATTTTCAGTGTTCAGATGTCGAGAACTATTAGTGTTACAGAATATTTAGCGTTTAGAAGCTATATTATCTTATCGTGAGTTTTTGATCATGTGTAACTTGGAATTAGACGAAATATGATTGTTGCTAAATGTAAACCTGTATAACCAATAAAGGTATTGTTGTTAGTTACTTTGTGTTTTATTGTCATACCTACCTATAAACAGAAATATTATATTGTACTTACGATGGTTTCGATTACTAACACAAAAAAAAAAATACGGACCGCCCGGAAATCAGGGGGCTTAGGTACTCCTAACAGTATCGAGATCGAATTCAATCGAGTTCGTTTCGATTGAACACTGAATTGGTACCTACTCTTGAAAATTAACACAGCACACGATCGAGCTGTTGTCAAAGAGCCAGCAAAAAGATCTGTAGACTAGCCGATGTTCTTTTTAGTATGTGTGTCGAAATTTTACATCAATGTAACAAAATGAATCGCCAAATGTGTTGCTAAGCGCAAACCTCGAGAATGGATGAACCGATTTCATTATAATATTCATTGAAGTACGAGGTACCATGGTACCACAGAGGCCGGGGCCGGGCCGGACCGGTACTTTAATATAATTTTGGTCAAATACACATCAGTGTTTTTTCTGCAACGCGAGATGCGATTTAAAAGATCAAATACCTACGATTTAGCAACATGCGGCTCCATTATTAAATATTTAAGTTTCACCCAGTTCAGTAGTTCTATTGCTTAGGGATCTATAAATAGACTCTCTAACCTCCTTGTATAATAGAATGGTGTTTATTGTCTACATGAGAGTTCGTTAATGATTTTTGATTTATACGATGACTTAACTACGATTAGAATAATTGTTACTTGAAAAATTTACAAAAAACTATATAGTATAGTAAAGATACCACCGGTTTTAGCAGTTTTCACAGAGGAGCCAATAGAGCTCTTAAAATTTGATTTCCATGTCTGTATTAGTTTCTTACATAAAGAAAAGAAAAATGTTTTGTATTGGCAACTTTGCCCCGACTCCACCAACTTCACACATCTCAAGGATAAATAAAACACACTTTTAGCAAAATGAATGGCACATTTATATTTAATTATAATTATTCATTTTTATAATAAGAGCTTTCTTGTAATATTTATAATCCATTTGAACAGAGGGATCGCTCCATTATACAGAGTTCACAAAACAACAAACAAATCTTGCAAAGCCTCATCATTACGAATCACCAGGATTAGTAACAGAAAGAAATAAAAATCAACTCCAGTGCCGCGTTCTATTAACCTGAGCATTTCCAATAAGTTACCGGTGTGACGAGCGGAACCAAATCGATCGATTCATAATAAAAAAAAACTTAAAATTAACGCTAAATGGAAGAGAAAGTCAACTAAGCTAACAGCGGTCGCGATTGCGTGACTTAAAAACTACGACGAAATACTAAAAAAATATTTTGAACTTTCCAATCTCGTGGCGAGTGGGGGGGGGGGGACTGTTGGTGCTGTGCCTCACGCGTAACTAACAAATAGTTACTAATTTGGTACAGCCCGCAGTGCCCCCCCCCCAGCGACCAGCTTCCGAGGCTCACACACACCAATCAGGTTTCCTGATCGAGATATTAGATTCGGAATATATAAATATTTCACAAGGAAACCAAACTATTCCGAACGAAAAAAAATCTAACGTGCGGTTTTACGTTTGTGCTAGGAATTCAGAATCTGACTTCGGGAGCAGGAAACGGACCGCGTGTGTGTGAGCTCGCACCGATACCGACATTACATTGAGCTTCGATATCCACTTCCTATTTACAAGTCGATTGTCGCCAAATAATCATTCAAATGTTGAACGCGAAACGAACACAATGTCACGTTAGCTCTCCTTAAACTTATTTTATTATAATTTATCGAGACGCGTTCGTTCCGTAAAAACAATTTCGAGTGCACTATAAAAAATCTATAAAAATACTTGATTTGCATGCAAAATTAGATTTGTCATGCGTTGCGATTTATAATAATCAATAAATCAAAATCTCGATTAAAAATAATAATAATCATACAAAAAATAATTAATTTCATACAGTGCACTGGATAAGTACGATCCAATCAAAAACGCTATAGCTACCGAATAATATAAATAAAACGATACGCGATCGCGTAACATAAACCTGTAAACGGGGTAAAATCATAAAATTCACTGGAGTTACAAAATAAAAACCTTAAGTACGTCACTTAAGTTAGCAGCCAAACGGAACGTTTGTGTGTTTGTCCCTATTTCCTTCAATTCATTTATTTCATTACGTAAGGCCGTGTAACAGGGACCCTTCCGGGAAAATAGGGAAAAACACACAAATTCACAAATAAAACATTACGTCATTCGTCCCACCATCGAATCTCTAAAAAGGCGTAAAGAAATCCCTAATAAAATAATTCCAAAGTCCATTTCCGAGGTGTTTATTGTCAAGCGATTCGGTCGAGAAGTAATTACAGGCGGGACGGGAGCGGCCACGGAAACGGACTGCGGAGCTTAGCCTACGCTTATGGCAGCGAACGAAAACTATTCCGAGTCGTAATTAAAATATCTCTTCATCTCATATATCCATTAATTATGCTACGTATATCTAGGGGGGGGCTATTTTACAATTTTCCTCCATCGACGCGTCTTTGGATAGACATACAAAATTTCGTGATGAACGTTCGGGATATAAAGCTATGTCCTATGTCTAGGTAATATACACACTTAGAGCTATGTACAGGCCGGGACGGACGGCGCGGAACGGCCCGAGCGCCTACAGACGCGCGCGAACGGCCCGACACACACGCGCAACCCGCACGGCGGCCAATGGAATGTCTAACATTTGCGCTTTGCCGTCCGATTACAGACACAGAAAGGTGAAGGGGAAGAACGAAACGAGATACGAAACAGATAGACAAACAAAAATACAGACAAATTTCAACAGATAGACAGTAATAAAACCTACATTGATGCTATACAAAAAAAAAGTGAAGTTACATTGAAAATAATCCGAAACATATTTGAGTAAAGGCCGCTATCGTGCGGGCCGGCCCCTAGTGCCGGCTAGAGGCGCGCGTGTGTGTGCGTGTGTGTGCACGTGTGGGGGGGCGCGTGTGTGCGCGCACGCCCTCGCTATTGGCCGCCCGCCGGCCCTTGCCCTGGCACTTGGCCCATGCCCTGCAATGCGAAAAAAAATTATGTCAAAATAAATGAAAAATATCACCCTAAAATTAAATCATCATAATCATGACAAAAACGTAAACGATATTTTTTTTTCTTCGACACTAAAATTTTTGTGAATAAAAACAATTTAATCAAATTCAAATTCAAATTTCATTTATTTACAAGAATGTAGTTACAAAAAAGGTGTTGTTACAATATTAAGGCGCTAATACATTCTACCCACTATTTGGGTGTGCAAATATTTAAATGGAAATAAGTTTATTAAATTACACTACACCAACACTACACAAATTCTTCGCGTCACTATTGTTAAACGTCACTAATTCCTTCACAGATTCCGCAATGTAATAAGTTCTTGAATATCATAAAATTGTTTCTCCATTAACCATTTCGTCAGTTTCTTCTTAAATATATTTACTGGGAGATCTTTAAAGTTATCCGGTATTTTATTATATATTGTAATAGTCATAAATATCACACTATTTTTTGCTTGATTTATTCTACATGTTGGAAAGTGCAGTTTATTTTGATACCTCGTTAACATATGCGAATTTACTTCTCCTTTCTTTTTAAAATATTCTGGGTTCAAAGTTTAGTTAAATAACAATTTAAAACCAACAAAATCTTCGACGCTCCGAATTTAAATAAATTTATAAACAACAAGGCTATTTAATTCCTGACAATTATAATTCCAACCATAACAAATCTGACATATATTTCACATCAAAAAATGTAACAAAATGTTCAATAAACCACATAAAGGCTAATAATATAGTATATAGTAACCGGCATGGTCTGGTAGTGGTGCAGCGGCGCGGCGAGCAGCTTGGGCGCGTCCTCCGCCTTCTCCTCCTCGCGCCGCTTCAGGCACGCCGCCTTCGGGTTCAGGTTGCGCTCTGCCAACCAATGGTGCATTTGTCAACATAAGGAATCGTAGCGGACCAACGACGGAGCCTTGGGGGACACCCCCTATAGATTCCCACGACAAAACATTTTTTGGCAGTCTCTTTTTATCATGACTCTTCGGTTCACATTGCCAAACTTGTAAAAATACAATTACAAATTAACTATTATTTATTAGGGACAAACATACTAATTTTTTGAGTGATACTTTATATAAACACTAACTCGAAAGCCAATTGAAAAACTTAAACATGTTTTAACTACGAAAAAGTTTACATTACACCTTTTGAAGTATATAGTCACCAACATTTCAACTCTCATCCTTTCTGCCTCACTTTAAGCTGTAATTTGGAAGAGTATAACAAAATTTACAAATTATCACTATCACTTACCTCTGACTTGCTGCTCGAGCGTCATGATGACCTCAACGGCCATGTTGAGGATGCCGAGCTTGGTCTGCGGCTTATCGCTCTTCAGGTGCGTCATGCACATCCGTCCGAGCTCCTTCAACGCCTCGTTTATGTCTCTTATTCGTATCCTGCACAGTCCAATGTATCAGCAAACGTGTCATAAAAAAGAGCGTGTGTGCAGGGCACACGAGTCAGAAGTGAAACTTCTTTAGCAAGATTCAAAGACACCAAAATCGTCGCCTTACTCCATGACATAACGGCATTACCATGATGCGAATTTTTTGACTTGAATTTTTACTCATAAGAAGTTTCACATCAATAACTCACGTGGTAATTACAGCAGGGTTAGAATGTCACTACACAAACGACACATACGATATTTTTGCTTCATTTTAATTGGACATCAGCCCATCCGTCAAAGAAAATTTTCAATTTGCGAATATTTGGCGAAACTATCGTTCATGATATATTTTTACATTTTTTTAAATATCATTTTTTCTTAAAGGTCATTCTAACCCTGCAGGTAGTTCGTGAAACGGGTATTAACCTTTAACTGGTGACGCGGAGTCTCACAGGCGTCGCGTGTTTTACAAATTCTCAGAATTGGTCACTTCCCCCCGCCTGCCGCGACCCCGCTTCTCAGTAGCCTCTGTTTTAGTGCTAAAACGATCGGGGAACGAGGCGGACTTGTCGTCGGTTGTAAAACACGTGAGTAAAAACACTTACAAAATCTAAAGGAGTCTGTCAGGCTAAATGTCCCTAGTTGTCATACAAATGTTTTTTAAACCATTTTTTTGTTTTTCAGTGCAAAATGGCGGAAAATCAAAGGAAACGTAAATTGTCTGCCACAAATTCACAAACAAGACAAGTCCTGCGGTTAAACAGTCCATCGTTTGAAGAGGAGTTCAATGCCCTCATGCTAGCTTCAGACCAATCAGACAGCGAAGGTGATTGCGATGACTTTTTGATTTCCGAAAATGATTTTTTACAAAATCATGATAGTGATCAAGACGAATATTCCCAGGAGAGTCGGACCATTCGAGAAGACAGTAATGAGGAAGGTCAAATCACTTGTTAAGAAGTTAGCAGCGACAGTTCTGAAGACGAAGACATACCTCTTTCAGAATTACGAATATAGGTTGCCGATAGAGGTGATTTTTTGAAGTCATTAGCCCGTTCGCTAGTGATACCACATATGCAAAGACGTGTCATCAGCAGTCAATTACCAAGGGAGTTACGACTAGTGATAAAGCGAGTTCTGGGGGATGATATGATCGAAGAAGGTGACCAAAGTCACGAGCCAAGTCAGGGTAAACGAAGAGCATGTAGGGTTTGTCCACCTAAACTACACAGAATGACAATTTACACGTGTGTCGGGTGTTCTAATCCCGTTTGCTTGCAATGTTCTCGCCCCCTGTGCAAAAATTGCCAGTGATTTATATAAAGTTGAGCGGTTGTCAAATTTTTTATATTTTTGTTTTCAGAAGTGCTGTTTTGTTCTTTCGTTTCTTTATTGATTAGATTTTAAGTAAAAAATGTTAAATTTCAAATGTTACTTGTGTTTTGTCAATTAAAAGGCTAAAATGGAGATCTCAAGTCAATTAAGGCTGAATAGTACTAGATAGAGTTAATGACTGTTTTTTCTTTAATTTTATAATAAAAGCTGATTGTATTTAGTTTTGTGTCTTTTATTACATACCGATGGTTAAATATCAACACAATTTTGATACGTACATATTACATTTTATGCCTAAAATTTACTTTGAAAGTAGTAGTCTGTCAGACGTCATGTCCCGTATAGTGTTATACATTTTTCACGTCACTGGTTAAAGGTTAAATTCGCTTTTTTGCTATAGTTAAAAAATTACACTAGAAGTATCTTTTCCATCAGCAGTTATTTAAGTCACAGTATATTATTAATAAATAAATATATGACATAACATAAAAATTAAATTTGGATACGTGGTTAAAATAAATCCTTATTTTACAAAGGAGAACCAGTGTCAAAAGTGGTGAACTGCAGTAAGTATTAATTAATCCTTTATAGCGTAGTTTTTATTTTTGATATTGTTATAATTATTCAAAGATGTTTGCAAAATTATAAATAATGAACAAGAATTTAATAAATGATTTTGTACCAAAACTCTTCTAGGTTTGATATAATTACAAACTATCTATTGAATTAGGCATTACTAACCAAATTCAGCAGTTTTTGCATGAACGATTCGCATTTATTATTTTCCTTTATACAAAAATGTTTATAATAATTAAAAGCTTTCGTTAACTTTCGTCATACGTCATTACGCCTGCGGCTTCCTATCTTGTCGTTCCGTCTTTCAATCTGTCAGTCAGTCAGTTTGGCCGCTTTACATATTATGTCTGTCGACTTGTTCGTTTATCCATCTACTTGTGTCTCCGTCAGCGAGTTCGCCAGCTCTACCGGTTCGTGTGCCTGTGTCCCCGTGCACTCACCGCTCGCGCGCGTTGTTGGCCTGTCGCCGCTCCTTGTCGCGCAGCGCTTTGGCGCGCGGGTCGAGCTCGTCGTCGCCCGACTCCGCCGACGAGCAGCTGCCGCCGACACAACACACACACCCCACGTGATTTATCGCTTTTACGTACTTTTCTATTTTTTTACTACGAAGTTTTATGGCTCTGCTTTGTAACGACTTACATGGGACCGGTTTTGATGAGATTTTTGTTAATGTGAAATTTCGTCTTTCCGTTCAGTAGTTTAAAAGAAAAAGATAACTAAAGATTCAATATAACGAATCGGTTCGTACAAATAGTGATATGCTTTGATTCGATAAATTGAAAAATCATTAATTTTAATATTGTAAGCGATAACTCAAATAAACATGGTAATCTATTAAATTTGCAATTACATATATTAATGGGAAGATAAATTTATTTTAGCGTAAAAATAGTGTGATGGGTACGTATGAATGAACCAACGACGCGACGTTTAGAATTTATTGAAATAAAAATTATACTACATAATAATACCATCCAAAATTTACCTCTCAGTGGAAGGCAGCGCGCGAGCGAGAGCAGCCGACACCTATATTGTGTAAAAACAGCCTACTGTTTGTATAAAACACCATCCCAATCGGCCAAGCACAGACATACACACACATTAGCGTATGATATGAGAGTTAGTAACGACATAAGTATATATTTTTAACATTTACGCGACACGCGCGTCATTTGTCAACCGTTAGCCAATGAGAACGCTCCGATTTAATAATGTTCCGTTCTTAATTTGAAATATTTTCGACTTTTTGCTACTTTCGTCATATATTTAACCACGTATCCGTTTAAACATCACTCACCTTGAACCTAATAAGCAAACAAACAAACAAAAAATGGGGAAAAAATATTTAAAAACATATACTGTGACCCAAGTTGTTAGAATGATGGTAAGCTGAAACTCTAATTTTGTTAGGAAACACATTTTATACATGTAGTAGTTTATAAAATAATATTATTTGTGAAAACATACAAAGGGATCATGAAAATGAGATTAGAAGTCAGTTTTGATATTCATGAATAATATAAACAATAAACAATAGTGTATAACGCTATTTAAAATGTTGCTTCGTCACCATTAATATTTTTTTGCAACTTGCGATTTACATAATTACGATTTTGTAAATCTTACTTTTTATGAAAAAAAACGTTGTAAAATAGCCAAATACACTATCATAAAATGTGTCTATGAATTATATAACAAAAAATACCAATTGATATATCGATATAAAATGCCTTAGTCGTTATTTAGTGAGAATATGAATGAATACATAATTGTATTATTTTATATCAATATATTATGGATGCAGAAAGCGAGACGAGGTGAAGACGTGGCGATTCATTGCGCTGTAATTAAAGAGTCGAAAGTTACCTAAAAATTATTTTTCGATCAATTATTATTTGTCCATATTATATTGTATGATTCGCCAAGCCTTCCCGTGAAGCGACAGATTTGAGTTTTAATGGTTTGGAAATTTGGAGGAGTTTATGTTATATTACATTAATTTAGGTATAAAAAAGATGAGGATTTGCAAGATAGAGGAGTCGGACTTTTGTCTATTTTAGTAATGTTAGGGGTATTTTCATTGGAAGTTTGTGAGAACTGAGGTTTTTGAAAGTGTTAAAGGATGTTGCACGATTTTTGTGCTAGGATTTTGTTTGGGAAATCGGAAATGTGTGAAAAGCATGAACACATAATATGTTTACAGGCAATTATAAGTAAAAAGGTGTAGATAGTTTATAATAAGCCTTTTGGCAATTGAAATGTAATCAACCTGCATTTTGTTCAATAAATCTCACTGTGACGTCTAACGTGTGCGCGTTAGTGTGCCGTGTCGGTAACCTATCTACACCTTGTTGCTCATTAAGGCAATTAATTGTTCAAATTAGAGCGGTATCCACTAGGTACCGCCGCGGGTAGCGGTATCCCGATGGCACGCGATTATATCTCTCACGTAGTATATTACAGAGACTCTACGCGTACCTATTGGATACCGCTCTAACGTGAACAGGTCTGTATGTGCGTGCGTGTGTGTGTGTGTGTGTATGTATGGGGTATACCTCTCGCGCACGTTGTTGGCCTGTCTGCGCTCGCGCTCGCGCGCCGCCTTCGCGTCGGGGTCCAGCTCGTCCTCGTCCGCCGACGAGCAGCTGCCGGCCACACTGCGCGCCAGTTAGCGATACACTCTCACACACACTCTACACCCCCCCACCCTACCCCCCACACATATCGACCCCCCGACACGTAATCTTAACAGTTTCATATATTTAAAAAGAATGCTTTGCAAATTTAATTGTTGTAATCCAGATAATTTAATCTAATCTGGCGGATGTTGCGCATAATTTACCAAGATACATACTAGTTTGAGTGTTAGTAATTCTCCCGTCCCAAAACGAAACATCATCATAGTATTTATATTTTTTGGTTTTTATGGCATTCAAATGCTTTATAAATATAAATTAATAAAGAATAGAAAAAATTCGATCACGAGGCGGGACTCGAACCCGCATCCTTCGCGCCATTCCGGGGCGGATGCCTAACCAACTCAGCCACTCGTGACCCGCCTGAGCAATCGAATTTATTCTATCCTTTCAGTTTTATGTGTCTTAAGGGACACACCGCGCGCCATCTATTGAGATGATTTAACAACCATCTCAACCAATATGAAGCACTTTTCAGTGAATACAATATTGTAACGATGGTGTACGATTACCTAATCGTACAGACAATACATGTTCCCGGAATGCAATGCGTCGATGTTGCATATTTTATTATAATGTATTAATTATTATTTTACCACACAATGTTAGTTCGCAGTCGGATTCCGCACCGGGCGGAGCTCCATCCTAGATCATCTCATCTCATCCCATTATAGTGAATTAATAATAAATATCTCTTTATCTCAATCTCATATCTTATAATTAACCCCAACCCCCGCCAACATTGGTCCTTCGAGCAAACGGTGAATTGCGGGACCGGGACGCGTTCAGAAAGTGTGCTGTGTTTGTGTGCGTGGTTCTGGTTTCCGTGATTACGCGACCTCGGTGCTTTAGGAAGGCACCACATATATCTTCACATCTCTACCCTGGTGTCTTGGGGGGACACTGCATCCCAACATCTCAACCTCGGTGCTTTAAGAAGGCACCATACATCTACATATCTCAACCCTGGTGCCCTGGAAAGGCATCACATCTCTACACATCGACGGAATAATTTACATCTCGGCGCGGCGTAAGCGTAACTTGAAGCTGACCAAGTAAGGTTTCTTATATTTTATCTCTTATTTTCAAACATGTCGATGGAGGATATTTTAGCTACCCAAGAGCAATTAATAGATGCATTGGATAAGCTACATATAAACTTTAAAAAAGATGGAGCGGAGCGAAAGACTCCCGATTATATACGACGACGATTAGAAACGTTAGAACAATATTTTGTAGACTTCCACAACAACCATATGATACTTCTATCTTTCAACGATCACTCTCATGAGTATTTTGCATTCAATAGATATGATCAAATTAAGAAAAAATACAATAATATAAAGACAGCCTTACAGAATTATAAATCTTTAGAAAACCCTGAATTACAACCTCCAACCTTTCAAACCCCGTCAATCTCTAATGAATATCAAGAAAAACCTCCTAACAATATCTCCAATATAAATAAAACGGAAGAGCTTATGAAAAAACAAACAACTAATTTTAAGGCTTTTCTGCGAACTGTTTCAAACATAAATCTTGATCTTATATCGGAAAAGTGGGAATTTGAGGATATTCTAAAGTCCTTGCAAATCCGCTGGTCGGTAATTGATACCTTGCATTGGGAATTAGAAAATGAATTGAGCGGAACGAACGCTGAATATGAAGAACAATTTACTAATTATGAAAAACATTACTATAAGTTAAAAACAGATATCAATAAAAAGATGTATTCTCTATCTCATATAGAGAAATCAACCCCAAAAGTAGAGCTGCCTACATTCGAAGGAAATTACATGCAATGGGTTTCGTTTAAAGATCTATTTACAGAAACTATCCACAATAATCCGTCACTGTCGAATGCACAAAAGTTACAGTTTCTCAAGAGTAAAGTTAAGGGCGAGCCTGAAAAAATGATTCAACATCTCCAAATTAGCTCCGACAATTATCTCATATCTTGGAATATTCTCAGTCATCGTTATGATAATAAACGATTAATCTTTACATCTCATCTTAATAACCTCTTAAATATCCCTAATCTTCAATATCAGTCGTATCAACATATTAAACAGATTCATGATATTACATATGAGAGCATTAATGCAATTGAAAACCTTGGAATTAACGTGTCATCTTGGGACCCTTTTCTTGTTTGTATATTATCCCAGAAGTTAGACCCAGAGACATACAATGATTATATGCAATCCTTAAAGTCGCCCAGAGAGATACCTGTATTGCAAGACTTTTTACGGTATTTAGAAACTAAGTTTATGACGCTAGAGACCTCACGAAAAAAGCATGAAAGCTACACAATAAAAGCATTTGATCAACCATCCAATCAGCATACACATTTAAGAAACTATAATAATCAATCATCCTTTTCTAAAAGTTATAATTATAAATTTAAACAGAGTTTCAATAATCCATATTCTACAAATCATGCTATTTCGCAACGAACGTATTCCAGTAATGTTACAACAAATGTAAAACGCAAGCGGTGTCCGATGTGCAATTCTAGTGAACATCGCCTTTATACATGTCCGACGTTATTACAAATGCATCCTTATGAGCGAAGAAAAACGGTTGAAAACATGAAACTTTGCCTCAACTGCCTACATTACCATGAAGGAATGAAATGCTTTTCACGGATATTGTGTAAGCAATGTAACAAACATCATAATACCCTTTTACATGAATGTTTCACGTCACAAAATATGACACCGGAAGCGTCACGTTCGAGGTTCCACGTGCCTCGTTCGAAACCTTTACGCCCACAACAAGAAAATATGAACACATTAGTATCCACTCCAGGTGACCCCAGGGAAATACCTATTACTAGCTACTGCAATTATCAAGGTTCAAGCAGCAGATGGATCTCACCTTAACACGAGAGCGCTTCTAGATCAGGGCTCACAAATCTCAACTTTAAAAAATACCCCGTAAAAATGAATATATCAATGTAATCTTAATTTAAATAGCAATATCCAGTAGTTATGGGAAATGACCTTACTCTAAATCTTACTTTAAATCTATCTCAGGAAGACCTTTAAAGAAAATTTCGAAGAAAAATTAGGTGCGTCAAAATCTTAAATGTATCGCCTAATTTATGCAATTAGAAAACAAATTAATAAAACAATATCATTTGGCACGCGAGTATAAGCTATTCATATCGGAATACAAAGAACTCGGACATATGATACCCTGTATGTCGGACGCCGACTTAAGGCCCAGTTGCTACCTACCGCACCATTGTGTCTTACGCGCAGAGTCATCAACTACAAAGTTGCGAGTTGTGTTTAATGCTTCCTCGAAAACCTTGAGTGGTTTTAGCCTTAATGACCTCATGTATAGAGGGCCTAATCTGCAACAAGACCTTCAAATCCTAATCTTAAGATGGCGCCTATTTAAGTACGGGTTTACGGCTGATATTGAGAAAATGTTTCGTAATATATGGCTGCACGACGAACATCAAAAACTACAAAAATTATTTGGCGTGATCATAAATCCCAACCTTTACAGGAGTTTCAACTAGCAACTGTGACATATGGAACAAAAGCTGCACCTTTTTTGGCGATGATGACCCTGAAAAAACTCGCTAATGATGAGCGGTCAAATTATCCTAATAGTATCGCACCCCATGTGTTAGAAAATTCGTTTTACATGGATGACCTTTTGCACGGTTCGCACACTGTGGAAAAAGCGAAACGATTAAAATTAGATCTTATAAGCCTTCTTAAAGCTGGCGGTTTTAATCTTAGAAAATGGCGTTCAAATTTGCTTGATTTATCGGATGATATGGATGATATTGAAAAGGCGGAATTTGATTTTAAACATTTAGAGTCTACAAAAACGTTGGGTTTACGCTGGGATCCTAATGAAGATCAATTTATCTTTTACCCCATTGAATTTATCTCAAATCCTATTCCTACAAAGCGACAATTTTTGTCCGAAATATCGAAAATATTTGATCCCTTAGGCTGGCTAGCACCCGTCACTATAAAGCTAAAAATTTTATTCCAAGAAACATGGAAATCAGATCTAAGATGGGATCAACCTGTAACCACCGAGATAGCTTCAGAGTGGAATAGAATAAAGGACGACATACCTCATATAAAGAAATTTAAGATACCTCGATGGATACAAACGCAAGATAAAGATATTATCGAACTTCACGGATTTTGTGACGCTAGTACAAAAGCGTACGCATGTGTCGTGTATTGTAAAATAAAGAGATATAATACTACACATGTTACCCTAGTCGCAGCAAAATCTAAAGTCGTACCCTTAAAGAAGGCCTTATCCATACCTCGATTAGAACTTTGCGGAGCTTTGTTGTTATCAAAGTTAATGAAAAGTATAGTCGAATGCGTACCTAACTTTACCGTACGTGTTTATGGATGGGTTGATTCTACGGCCGTACTTGGTTGGATAAATGGAGAACCAGATAAGTGGAAGCCTTTTGTTGCAAACCGCGTAAAAATGATTTGTGAAACAATCCCAAAAAATCAATGGCAATATGTTAATACTACAGAAAACCCGGCGGACTGTGCTAGTCGCGGATCAACTGCGCTTAATCTCGCTAACTCAACATATTGGTGGAACGGGCCTAAATGGTTACCTCAATATAATCCCGAAGAACACACTGAAAATCCTACATATACAACTAATGAAGATCTTAAAAAGAACATAACATGCGTTAATGCGGCAACTACAAGATCAGATTACACAATAAAACAATTGTTATCTAAATATAGCTCACTTAGGAAAATTATAAGAATTTTAGCGTTTATTGTGAAATTTATCGATAAGATTATTTACAAAAAAACGTATGAATATAATTATCTTACTATGAAAGACTTAAAGCGTGCCAGAGAAATGATAATAAGACATGTTCAAGATGAATATTTTTTTCAAGAAAAATCTCAGCTTTCAAACGGCCTACCTCTTAGTAAAAAGAGTACAATTTTAAGTTTGAACCCCGTTTTAGACTCTACTGGATTGCTACGAGTCGGTGGGCGGCTAAAAAACTCTAATATTAATCCCGAAATGAAATATCCTATTATTATTCCGCCACAATCGAAGTTAGCTGAGCTTATTATTGACGAATCACACGAACTTGTGTTTCACGGCGGACCAAAATTAACTGCAGGTTTTATACGACAAAAATACTGGATTCTAAGAGGAAACAGGGCTGTCAAAAAGAGGTTACGATTATGTGTAAAATGCAAAAAAGTGGATCCTACATTGCAACATCAACTTATGGGTGATTTACCCCCTTCCCGTGTCATACCCAGCCGACCCTTTTTTAACACGGGAATAGATTTTACGGGACATGTTTTGGTGAAAGCGAATAAAGGCCGTGGAATCAAAACATCAAAAGGATATATAGCCGTCTTTATATGTATGGTGACGAAAGCTGTACATTTAGAATTAGTCTCCGATCTCACAGCATCAGCGTTTATAGCTGCGTTGCGGCGAATGTCCGCTAGAAGAGGCGTTCCACGACATATTTATAGTGACCAAGGAACAAACTTCATAGGTGCTAACAATATATTACAACGAGAATATACACAGATCTTAGAAATCCTATCAAGTAACGAGTGTACCTCTATTATATCAGAAATGAATATAGATTGGCATTTCAACGCCCCATCGTGGCCTTCAGCGGGTGGATTATGGGAAGCTGCGGTGAAAAGCCTCAAACATCATCTTAAACGAGTCATTGGCGAACAAAAACTCACCTTTGAAGAATATTCGACCTTGTTATCTCAACTTGAAGCTTGTTTGAATTCAAGACCGCTTTGCCCGTTGACAGAAGACCCCGATAACCTAGACTATTTAACACCGGCCCATTTCCTAGCAAGCGGCCCTAATCTAACTATTTTTGATACAGAAAATGATCTTAGAACTCGATGGCACTTAACTCAGAAAATCTATCAGGACGTTTGGGTTAAATGGAAGAATGAATATCTCACGCAACTATCTATAAGATCCAAATGGAAACAACCTCAAACAGATCTGAAGTTGAACGATATAGTCATCATAAAGGATGAAAACTTGCCGCCCGGCAAATGGGCTTTAGGGCGAGTCGTACAACTACATCCCGGAAGTGACGGCCTTGTGAGGGTTGTCACTCTTAAAACCAAAAACGGATACATGAAACGACCTATTGTTAAGCTATCACTGTTACCTACAAATACACATACAATTAATGAATCTACCGACTATGATAAGGAAGAAATTAAAATCTCGAAAACAAAGAATCCCCGTGGCATGTCCTTCTCCGCTATAGTGTTATCGTTAACATTATTTTTCCTCTCAATAATAAGTTCGTGTCACGCACAGTTTACGTATACACCATTAAATAACAACAGTATTTATTTTGACAAATTAACGAACATGCGGCTGGTTAGAGACGATTGGAAGCTAATAGTTTATTATGATAAATACCCTTATCAAGAAGGAACGGCCGCACTCGTAAAAGACATACAATATCTCAAAACAATATGTCCCATGATAAGAGAACAACTAACACAATGCGACGCTATACTATTACAGCTCGAGCACGAGTTCGGCGAATTGGAATATTATAATAACATTTTATTTATGAGTGATTCATTTGATATGGGAGCTAAGCGCCCGCGTCGTGGTTTAATAGACGGAGTAGGCTACGTTGCTAACAGTTTATTTGGATTATTAGATCAGAGATTTGCAGAAAAATATGAAAACGATATCGACCTTTTAAGAGAAAATGAAAATCACTTATTTAAATTGTGGAAAAATCAAACTTCAATCGTGGAAGCTGAATTAAATCTAATGAAAAGAATGGAACAAACAATGATTACACAACATAAAATAATTAACCAGAGACTCAATTACCTTGAAAAGTCAAACCAAATCTTTAAACAAAAACTACAAAACGCATCTCTTATCTCCGATTTTATATCCTCGGCGCTTATAACTAACAACTTATTATACAAACTTAGAAGAATGCAAGACTTCATTTTAGATACTGTGACGGATATTTACGGTGGCAAATTAGACTTTCATTTGTTATCTCCAAAACAGCTGAGATCAGAGTTAAATTTGATATCTACTCAACTACCCAACGATTTGGCGTTGCCTGTTGATAATTTACATTTTCAAGATGTCTATAGTTTACTAAAAGTTAGAGCCAAGAACACTAAAAAATACTTAATTATTGAAATAAAAATACCTTTGGTGGAAAGAAATATGTATGAAATATTTAATCTCATTTCTATCCCACGTATTTCAAACGGCAGCATGGTGAACGTGATACCGACCTCTAATTTAGCGGCTATCAACATACAAAAGGACTCTTATATAACGATCTCTGAAAGCGATTTTAAAGCATGTTTGAACCAGAATCCTACTACTATGTTTTGTCACATCAGAAATCCTATTCGACATTTAATAGATGATCATGATTTATGTAAGAGAATTACTAATACGAGAATTTGTCAAACAACATTATTACCTTGTACGAATCGTTGGCAAGAATTATCGACCTCTAATGTATATTATTATTTTTGTTGTAATGAATGCAACATAAAATTTATCTGTGCTGATAAAATAATCTCTACAAAGGTAACAAAAGCGGGTTTGTTAAGCGTTATGGAGGGTTGTACTATTAAAACTAAAGATTTTCAAGTATTTTCTCATAAAAAGCTGTCGAGCAATATAAATACCACTTCCGAGTTTGTGGCAATAGAAATTGCTCCAATAAATCATCTTATAAACATATCGATCTCCAAATTAACAGATCAGGATCTCAATACAAACAGTTCGGAAGATATTAAGCAATTTGACGAAATAAAAAGAAAAATTGACCTCCTAAAACTGAGTGAACCATTGGGCACGAAGTTGTCGTATCACGACATTCATCATTACTTCATAATATATGTGTTAATTGGAATTCTGGTTGTTGTGGCAATAATAACGTATTGGAGACAGCTGCGTCGTCGACGAGCCTCAGCAGAGCCGGCGGTGGAGGCTGCGACCAGCGTCGCAGTCCCCGCCCGGCCACCTCTAACCCCGGTGACAAGTGATTGTGTGATAAGTGTTAGTGAATGTGATGTGCGCGTAAATAAACATGACCAGGCCTCGTCGCCAATCTTTCGAGTGTTCTCGCTTCCCAACTTAAGTGAATCTCTGTAACGCTATTATTAAAAACAATTGTAACTTAATCTTGTAACCCTATCGTAAAGAACAAATGTATCTTAATCTTATACTTATTGTATCTTCATCTTTTAATCAATGTATGTATCATCTTGTACTCATAACTAACACAATCATTTAGTAAATAGACACTAAATTGTAATATCACCTTGTTAGTTTTAAGTTCATCTTTCATCAAGTTACTAACCTTCACCTTTTTCTCCCCCGGGAATATGTACGATTACCTAATCGTACAGACAATACATGTTCCCGGAATGCAATGCGTCGATGTTGCATATTTTATTATAATGTATTAATTATTATTTTACCACACAATGTTAGTTCGCAGTCGGATTCCGCACCGGGCGGAGCTCCATCCTAGATCATCTCATCTCATCCCATTATAGTGAATTAATAATAAATATCTCTTTATCTCAATCTCATATCTTATAATTAACCCCAACCCCCGCCAACAGATGGAACACGACTTTTGTTTATATCATCATAGTATTTTACTCACTAGAATAACTTATGTAACTTGGTGCTTTAAGGCTTATGGACGAAATCTGTAGCTCTTAAAAAATACCTAAACAACCATTTTATTATAAATTTATAAAGAATAGAAAAAATTCGATCACGAGACGGGACTCGAACCCGCATCCTTCGCGCCATTCCGGGGCGGATGCCTAACCAACTCAGCCACTCGTGACCCGCCTGAGTCACGGCGTATAATGCATTTGAATGCCATAAAAACCAAAAATATAAATTCAACAAAAGGTCGTGTTCCATCGTCACAATATTGTATTCACTGAAAAGTGCTTCATATTGGTTGAGATGGTTGTTAAATCATCTCAATAGATGGCGCGCGGTGTGTCCCTTAAGACACATAAAACTGAAAGAGTAGAATAAATTCGATTGCTCAGGCGGGTCACGAGTGGCTGAGTTGGTTAGGCATCCGCCCCGGAATGGCGCGAAGGATGCGGGTTCGAGTCCCGTCTCGTGATCGAATTTTTTCTATTCTTTATAAATTTATATTTATAAAGCATTTGAATGCCATAAAAACCAAAAATATAAATTCAACCATTTTATTGATTACCCCAAATGGATTATTTCAAATTCTTAAGAAAAAAATATACAAAATCGGATGGTTTAAAAACAATTATATGAACCCATCACACTATTTTATCACTAATTTTTATTAAATTTAACAAAAATGTATTAACTAAAGTTAAAGTGCGTAATTTGTAACAGTAAAATTGTATCAAGTAAACAAATAAATCGGGTCAATAGTTCCTTATTTTACACACATAATTATAAAGTTGAATATACAATGTGGGCAATAGTGAAGAACAAAGTGTGTAAAGTGTCACAAAGTAACGTGAAGTGTAGTGTTATATGAGTAAGTAGTGCATAGTCTCGTATGCTGTAATAAAGTGCGTTGTGTGTAGTGTGATATTATAATATCTTAACTGATTTTAAGTATGTATGTTATGTCTACAGTATTGTTTGATGTACTTTTAATATGCAATGTTATTGTAAAGTATTACTACTTTTTGTACTTACTATTTTTTGTAAAGTATCATACTGTGTGATATAATCTACTAGAGTGGGTAATTGCCGTGAGTGAACTTCAGTCTGCATGTTTGCGTACGGTGCCGTGCAGTATGTGTGAGTACAGTAGTTAGTGAAGTATAGTGTGAAGTGAACGTTACATGTTCTGTGTGCGTGCCTGTGTGTGTGCATGTGTGTATGGGGCACTCACTATCGGCGCGAGCGCTTGGCGGAGGGCGGCTTGCCGGCGAGCGGGTCGGAGCCAGACGAGGACGGCTTCGAGTCCACGCCCGAGTCCGGCGGCTCCTTGCGCTTCTCTGCGACACAAACACGTACACGTCATACAACTTACAATCACTCACGACGATAACGACCACTTTAAAGCCGGATTTAGGCTTGTCGCAAACGAGCCCCTGACCGAAACGACCAGCATTGCAGGCTTTTAACTTTGAAGTAATCATAAACTAGAAAATATTCCTAATTTGTAAAACCAGCCCTTCTTGAAACTTTGTAAACCATCCAGATATAATTTCCATTACAAAATTTACTTATGAGTGGTTTTAATAAACAAAATCTAACTAATTGAAACGAATAGAACCAAGTGAACCAACAAACACTCACTAGTATTGGGCAATAGATGTCGCTCTAATTTGACAGGCTCCGGCTGTAAGTGTGGGAGGCCGCCCAGCCGAGTCGCTGCTGAAGCAAAGCAAATCAAATATTATTTCTACTCTTTATTAAAATCTCTTCAGCTCTTTCCCAAATGTAGGTATTAAAAATTTAAACATCAAATACAATACGAATCTCGTTTTTGTTTGCGAACTAAACTGCTAGCTTCTAACATTAATTGTATGCAAATCAATGAACAGAAAACACAAATAATTAAGAGTACGCGTGTAACAGTAATGGGTAATGCACAGACGCGCACACGCACGCCGTGCGACCTTATAACTGTGTCACTGTCGGCCGACTTTGACCGACACGCGCCAACATGGCGGTGTCAGCTTCGATACGGCCATTTTTACACTATTTAGATATCTCATGTATTTTAATAAATGAAAATACAAAAATAACATTTTTATTGGTAGACTCGCTAGAAATAAAACAATAACGATAAAAAACATTGAATAAAAAATTACAATGATTGTGAAATTAACATGTAAATTGTAATGAGAAGCATGTAAAGCACGTACCGGGCTGGTGCGGCACGTCCTGCGGGTAGAGGTCGGGCGCCTCCGCGTGGTTGCGCAGCACGTTGATGGCGTCGTCCAGCCGCTCCTCCATGCGGGCGCCCTGCACACACGTTATTTAAGACAATAATTCATTTCAATGCAAAAAGAACCAATATGTATCACTGTAAAATAATTATGAGATCGAGAATTTAATTTACAAAGATATATTTCGTTAAGGCAAAACTATAAAACGAAGCGACTCCATGCCACACCTATTTTTACACTCATGCACATAGAAACACTTTAGAAAGCGATCACTCAACTGTTTTCTAACACTTTACCTTTTCACAAACCTTTTATCCCCCTATTATTTAATTTTCCCAAAATATTCGCCAATCATTAAAAAACAATTTTTTAAAGTAATCACGTCATCTTCTCCCTTCAAAACAGCCTTTTAGAACTTTGAAAGTTTTTAAAATAAACTATCAAATTTGTAAAATTCAAGTGAATGAGTTGTGTTCTTACCGCACTGACGCCGACGTCGCTGTGCTCGCGCAGGAACACCATCGCCTCGTCGAGCTGGCGCTGCTCCGCGCCGCCGCCCTGCGCACCGCACGCTCAGACGCCGCTCAGACGTGCGCCTGCCTTTGTGCGAGCCTTACCTCGCCCTAGCGCCTAGTAACAGGCGGCCTAACGAGGGACAGCCCTCACAACAACGAGTGAAACTATACCGCCGCAAGGTTATTCTAACCGAAAATACTGGCGACCCTAATTATCTGGACTCTAAGACTATTTATGGATCCAAAACTACGTAACGAAGTTCAAATCTCTCTGCAAGTTTATTACAATGACTAAACACAAAACAACAAACCTAATAGAAATAATACATTGCGATAATACCGCATAGCAAGCCTCAAATCTATTCGCCTCTAAATATAAGATAATAGATCTTATGGAGAACGTAATAAGAGCTATAATCTAACCTTCTAACAAAAAGACTAGCAGCGTAATAGATGATGAAATTCAACTGATCGTAACTACATAATATACTCAACAGAGGCGGCTCGTGACAAAATTGTATGGGTGTTCACTTGAAATAAACAACGAAAATACAATAGCGTTAGCAGGATAATTTATTACAAAAAAATGAGCACCACATTGTAAATCCATACTAATATTATAAATGCGAAAGTAACTCTGTCTGTCTGTCTGTTACTCAATCACGCCTAAACTACTGAACCAATTTGCATGAAATTTGGTATGGAGATATTTTGATACCCGAGAAAGGACATAGGCTACCTTTTTTTTGCGAAATATGTACCACGGGCGAAGCCGGGGCGGACCTCTAGTAATATTATAAATGCGAAAGTGTGTTTATTCGTTTTAATGTGACATGGCCATGGGTAACTTTTGACAGCGGTGAAACGACTCATACTAATGCCAATTCAACATCAGAGGAATCCCCGCGGAAAGAAAAATATATGAATATTGTTTTCAATAAAAATGATGATGATGATATTGTTCATGAAATTAATAATAATTTCATAATTCCATGGCCCTGGTGAAAGCGCCCAACGATCGGGCGAGTTTATACGTTCACCAGCTATGCAGATACTGAGCCATTCTGCGCACGCGCAGCCTGTGGATAGAGAGCATAGCGTACGGGATGTGGGTGGGAATAGGTGGGTGGTTGGTAGTACTTTAATCAGTCGTAAAAATTTCCAATTTTAGGAAGATTAGAAAAATGATTTTAACAATAGTTAGGGAAATTTCGATTGACAGAAAAATTACGATAAGTCAGGAAAAAATTCTATAAATCAGGAAAATTTCCATAAGTCGGGAAAATTTCTATACACCAGGAAAATTTCTATAAACAAGGAAAATTTCTATACGTCAGGAAAATTTCTATAAGTGAGGAAAATTTCTATACATCAGGAAAAATTCTATAAGCCAGGAAAATTTTTATACGTCAGGAAAAATTCTATAAGCCAGGAAAATTTTTATACGTCGGGAAAATTTATATAAGTCAGGAAAAATCCATAAGTCGGGAAATTCGATAAGACAGGAAAATTTCTATACGCCAGGAAAATTTCTATACGTCAGGAAAATTTCTATACGTTAGGAAAAATCCATATGTCGGGAAAAATACGATAAGTCAGGAAAAAGTTCTATACGTCAGGAAAATTTCCATAAGTCGGGAAAATTTCTATAAGCTGGAAAATTTCCATAAGTTGGGAAAATTTGTATACGTCAGGAAAAATTCTATAAGCCAGGAAAATTTTTATACGTACGGAAAATTTCTATGCGTCGGGAAAATTTCTATAAGTCAGGAAAAATCCATAAGTCGGGAAAATTTCGATAAGACAGGAAAATTTCTAGACGCCAGGAAAATTTCTATAAACAAGGAAAATTTCTATACGTCAGGAAAATTTCTATACGTTAGGAAAAATCCATAAGTCGGGAAAAATACGATAAGTCAGGAAAAAGTTTTATACGTCAGGAAAATTTCCATAAGTCGGGAAAATTTCTATGAGGTGGAAAATTTCCATAAGAAAGGAAAATTTCTATACGTCAGGAAAAATTCTATAAGCCAGGAAAATTTTTATACGTACGGAAAATTTCTATGCGTCGGGAAAATTTCTATAAGTCAGGAAAAATCCATAAGTCGAGAAAATTTCGATAAGACAGGAGAATTTCTATACTTACGTCAGGAAAATTTCTCTTTGTGGAGAAAATTTCTATAAGTCAGGATAATTTCGATAAATTATGATAAAATACGTATTTGAGGCGATAGAAACGATTCAATGAAATTTAGCACACATATAGAAGGTAACTTGGATTAACATAGGGTACATAGTTATATATATTACATTATATGGGTTTTATCCCGGAAATCCCACGGGAACGGGAACTATGCGGGTTTTCCTTTGAAAACGCGGGTGGAGCCGCGGGCGGAAATCTAGCGTCTATATAAACACTAAAAATTATAAAGTATTTCAAAACGAATTTAATTATTATTTAGCAAAATTAGAAAATCCCCGAGTTTGCATTCGCGAGCGTATTCATAGTGTTTGTTTATAATATAGGAGTGGCAACGTCGCGCGCAATTGCTGCTGTCATGCGATGCGCAACGTCGCTTGAGAGCGGCGCTCCGAAAATAGCTATTTTTCCATAGTAAATCTTTTGTTTCACGCGCAGGACTGTGGCGGAATTTCTCTTTCACTCTTATTGGATTTCGTATGTAGGCAATGTACTGAATGTCTTTTCACAGGAGCGCAATCGAGAGCGGTCCGTAAGCTCCTTTTCGCGCGTTACTTATTAAATGAACAAGTGTATGTAATGTATTTTATTTGTTATGTGTAAAGGTACTTATTTTATTGATATAAGTATTGGAGTTTTTTACGATAGATTTTAAATAATGAGCAGGTATAACTTTATTATAATTATTTATGGGAGTTCACTGCACCAGCGCTCCTGAGGACGAGCCGCCTCTGATACTGAAGCTATCACACACGAAATACTCAAGACTAAACTAAGTTATCCAAAATATAAAATAACAGATAGGTTAAAAACGAAACGGAAGATAATCATCTGCGTTCCGTACGACCGTAGCTGGTAAATGAACTATTGCACCTTTCTTGTAGTTCACGTGTCAAGATGAAATGTAACTAACGTTGTTATCACAAGACTTAACAATTACAAGCCTAATAAAATATTTTACGGATTATATTATGTTCCAGAAGACGAACCAAATTGTGGATACAAATAGAATCAACCTAAATACAGATTGAAGTACAGCCGATAAAGGTCTTGTGTAATACGATTTCATTCATAATGAGGTATAAAAAGCTACATCAATAATAATTACCCTCTGTAAGTTTCCTCCATAAGAAAAACATACCTTAACTTCTTTAGAAAAATCAATGCAAAGACAAAAATCTTTTTCAAGCCCAAAATTCAAGAAAAAATTGTATTTTAGTGTACACTATTCAATTGGGTTCGGATTTACTAACTACAAAACTAAACTACGAAAAAACACTAAAACAATATGTAAGGAACACACAAAGGCAAGCTCCAAGCCGTCTTATATACACAACAAATTAAAAAATAAAACACACAAAACAAAATGTGATTCAACAATACTCATGTGTGAGCCAACTTTATTTTTAGACTTATTTCAATCACATTTGAGAAACAATTCCTCAGAACGTATTCATTGTATCACATTTTCAAATAAAGTTAAATTTTAAAGTATTAATCCAGTAAAAGATACATAAGAAACAGAAGACTTAATTAATGATGAATACTTGCGCATTGCCTGAAGCATTATTAGTCTTTCATTTCTTATTGTATCATCTCAAAACACAATAAGTTAAAATTGAAAAAAAAAAGGATCTAAACTGGCAAAAATGATATAAAACAAAATTAGTTAACATCCATGCGAGTTCATGCCAGAAAATGTACAGTAATAACCTCTAATTACCTCTAATTATATTCTCAGTACCTACACTCCCCAAACTTCTAGAAATTATTCAATTATAACTTTCTCGATCCTCATTATTATTCTTTAAGTTTTACAATCATCTTCTACTTTAAAACTATTAACATCTCCTTATAGCTCTTCAATATAATCTACTTCTACAAGAACCTCTAACTCTTCCCCACCAAATTAACTAAATCCCCTCTCTATTCTAATTCCTACATTACATTGTCCAGCCTACCCAACTCCCCCCTTGTTTCTGTCTGTATATGTGTGTGTGTGTGTGTATGTGCGTCCCTCACCATGACAGGCGGCGGGTACACCGCCACGTGGTGGCCGTTGGGCAGCACGCCGGCGAGCGGCGCGTGCGGGCCGGCGTGCTGTGCGTGTGCGGTGTGAGCTGTGTGCGCTGTGTGCGCGCTGTGCGAGCCGTGCGGGGTGTGCGGCCCGTGCGGCGTGCCCGGCGGCGGCGACACGCCCGCGCCCACCCAACTTGTACCCTGGAACGTGATATACACTGTAAATATACTGTATCCAAATAAGTGGATAATAGGAGTCAACTAAAGCCTATGAGGCTAAATAATATGACCATACAATTAGCAAGTACCCTCATATTTTTTTTCCGAGGGTAGGTGCCAAAAGTGCTACACGTGTTTATTTTTGCTCTTCAGTAAATAATTAATCTAATCATCGTTTTTAAAGTAAATAATGCTATAAAAGACCTACGTACTCACCGGAAAACATTCCATTGCATACTCTATTAAAACTAATAATTCTTGAACTACAAACCTTTTGTCTTGCACTGATTGAATTGGCTGTCACTCAACTGATTATTACAATAAATAAACATGGATGTGATATCACTAAGGGAGTCTATGGCACAGATGTCAGACATGTTCAACAAGAAGATGTCGGAGTTCCAGCAGGAATTGCAGAAAACCACTACTACCTCTACCTTGGCAAGTCCCCCATCTCGGCTGGCATCTGATTTTAGCGCATTCCGCTCTTTTGTAATCACTTCTCTGCAATGCTTGCAAACTCAGTTGGACTGTCTTTATAAGCTATACGACAATCTTGAGATGAGGAACCGGAGAAAAATTCTTCTGCTGCATGGTGTCCAGGAAGGCAAGGATGAAAACCCTACCACCACCGCACTAAACATACTCTCTGAGCGTCTAAAAATCTGCAATATGCCTGTGGAAGGTATTAGTCAATGCCACAGATTGGGAATACCTAAAGACAATAAGCCTAGGCCTATTTTGATTAAACTCCGTGACATCTCCATGAAGGAACAAATCTGGTCATCTAAAACTAATTTGAAAGGCACGGGAATCACCCTATCAGAATTTCTCACTAAGAGTAGGCACGACATTTTTATGGCTGCTCGGAGTCAGTTCGGTGTATCTAGATGTTGGACCAGGGATGGTAATATCTTTGTGATTGGTTCTGGAGGTGTTCGGCATCGCATCGAGGATTTGGCTGATTTAAAGGCCATTGCTGTTGCTCCATCGGATAAACCTAATCCAGGTACTGCTGCTACCACAAGTCATGTAGTCAATGATTCTTCTAAAGACCTTAAAGCAGCTCGCACCAGAAGACTGATGAAAGCCAAGTAGCCGACCAGTCTAACTCTAGCACTTGCACTATTTTTAAGCTGTTAATGTTTAGTTTGCCTGTATAAATTCTCCTTTGATATTTTAACTGTTTTCAATAGGTTTAGTTTTAGTATATATATATTCATAACACAGAATTTTTTTTAATATCACCTTCAATTGTTTAACATTTAATTAATTTTTTAGAATACCGTCTACAATCTACATTCTACTTAGGTACCTACATTATTTTGTTTACATTCAAGTTCTATCTGTCAACTGTCATGTGTCAAGTGTCAAGTGTCTGCTGTCATAGTCTATGCGTTCACAAAATTTAACAAACTTATTGCCAGTGTAAAATTGCCCATTTATTAGTTACCAAATTTTATTTTATTCTTTTTTTTCGAATCCGTTTGTGTATTTAAATAAGTGCATATTTTTTATTTCTTTTTCATTATTTGTACACTCCTTTTTTCTTTATTTTGTCTCTCTATTTGCTTTGTATTCTCGAATTATTTAATAATACTATTGTAATTTATTCCGGAGGGTACGGTCTCGAAGTATCTTTATTTTAAGATATATTTTATTAGTTAATTATTTATTCTATTAATTAGTTTACATAATATATATCTATTTATCATAATTATAACTACTTATATATTTTTTTTTTTTACATTCATACGTTTTTTATTATTATGTTAAATATAAATGCCGAGCTTCAAGATAGTCCTTCATCCTCCTTTGATTCTGCAGATAGTGGTGAGGATAGTTTTCATAGTGCTTGTACCCCTCCTCTCGACCTGACCCTTTCTTCTATATTTAGTAATTCCCAGAAAAACTTTAATGCTGTCCATATTAATGCACAGAGCATTCCGGCACATTTCCCTGAAATGCTTGCATCATTTGATTCAAGAAACATCCACGCTATCCTAGTTTCCGAGTCATGGCTCAAACCTTCACTTCCTTCTCAGCATTATCTCCTCCCCGGCTTTCACCTTATCCGTAATGATCGTATGAGCAAAGGTGGGGGTGGTGTGGCAATTTATCTCCGCTCTCACATCCCCTATAGTATTATCCGCTGTTCCCCTCAACCTCCATCCGTCAACAGCACCGAACATCTCCTCATTGAAATCCAACTTTCCTTGTCTAAAATCCTTCTCGGTGTATTCTATAGTCCTTCCCTAACTATAAACTACTTTTCCTCCCTAGAAACTTTACTTGATGAAGTGTCCCCGCAGTACAACCACCTAATCTTCATGGGAGATTTCAATACGTGCTTGCGGAAAGGTGATAGCCGAAGTAGGAAGTTACTGTCTCTCCTTCACTCTCATAATCTTCATACACTTCCTCTTAATCCAACCCACTTTTTTCCTGGATGTACCCCTTCCCTTCTCGATCTTATAATAGTTTCCGCACCCAATTCCGTATCAAAGCACGGCCAGTGCTCTGCTGATGCTTTTTCCTACCATGATCTTATCTATGTATCCTACAAACTCCGTCCTCCCAAATTTAAACCTTCCTCTACCCTGCTGCGTAATTTTTCCGGTATGGATACTGAGTTGCTTTTGGCTGATGCAAACGACACTGACTGGGAGACCGTCATAAGTGCAGAGTCCATCGACTTGAAAGTAAGTGTGTTTAACCATCTGGTCATTGCGCTGTATGACAAACATGCACCTCTAAAACTTGTCAAGAAAAAACATACACCTGCGCCGTGGCTCTCACCTGAACTGAAGTCTCTTCTTACCAGGAAAAATCGTGCAAAGGCTAAAATGAAGACAGCTAAAACAGATCAAGTGCGTGAAAAATATAAAAACATCCGTAATCGTTGCAACATATTGTGTAGAGATGCACAAAGACGCCATATCCATAAGTCGGTCGAGAACGGCGACCCTTCTTCAATATGGAAGTTTCTTAAATCCTTAGGAGTTGGTAAATCTTCTTATAATTGCCCCCCGTGTAACCTTGATACCGACGCTTTAAACGCTCATTTTTCATCATCTTCCAGACTTAACGATACTACTAAACAACAAACGCTTAATTTTCTTTCTACCACTTCAGCTCCTGTTTTTCCCCCGTTCTTCTTTAATCGTTGCACTGTGGGAGAAGTTAAGAAGACAATACTGTCCATATCTTCGAACGCAGTCGGTGCTGACCTTGTAAGTCGTAATATGGTCCTTCCTATCCTCGATATTATTGCTCCTGTGATTACCCACATCCTCAATTTTTCAATTACCTCGGGCAAATTTCCAAAGACTTGGAAAGATGCACAGGTTATTCCTCTGCCTAAAAAATCCAATCCAAGTTGCTTTTCCGACTTCCGTCCCATCTCTATTTTGCCTTTCCTCTCCAAAGTCCTAGAACGTATCATTCATACCCAATTAAGCTCATATCTTAACACTCATAACGTACTCTCTCCTTTTCAATCCGGTTTCCGTCCTGGCCATAGCACGACTACTGCTCTCGTTAAGGTTACTGATGACATCCGTTCAGCTATGGACAGTAAAAAACTTACCATACTATGTCTTCTTGATTTTAGTAACGCATTCAACACTGTCAATCATGACATTTTATTAGGTATGCTACGCCTGATCAACTTCTCCCCCACAGTTCTCGATTGGTTTCAAAGTTACCTGGGTGATCGGCGGCAGCGTATCTTGTTGGATGGAAAACATTCTTCTTGGTGTGCTGTCTCCGCTGGTGTACCACAGGGCGGCGTCTTGTCACCTCTCTTATTTGCCATATTCATAAATAACCTCTCCTCACGTATAACTTCTCTCTACCATATGTTTGCAGACGACTTACAAATCTACCTTCACTCTACACTTGATGATTTACCTAACGCTATTATCACTATAAACGCGGAACTTGCTACGATAGTAACATGGTGCGAGCAATTTGGCCTTACAATCAACCCTTCCAAAAGCCAAGTGACCATTGTTGGAAGTCAGTACCTTATTTCGGAGATTGACTGGGGTATTTTGCCTACTGTAAAAATTGGGTGTGTGGATATTCCTTTTAGCAAACAAGTTAAAAATTTAGGTGTGATTATTGATCAAACGCTTTCTTGGTCTCAACATCTCCAGCTACTCAGTCGTAAATTATATGCTGCATCTAGCTCTTTACGACGCCTTCGCAACTTTCTACCCATACCGACAAAGGTTATGTTAGCACAGTCCCTTCTCCTTCCTATTCTTGACTACGCTGATGCTTGCTTTCTCGACTTAACATCTGAGCAATTGGATAAGCTTGAGCGACTTCAAAACCATTGCATTCGGTTCGTGTACGGTCTCCGTAAATACGACCATGTCTCTCACTTTCGTAAGAAGCTCAAGTGGCTCCCAATCCGCCTTCGCCGGAATGTTCATTACCTACTTCTTTTGTATCGAATCCTTTTCAATCCCAAATCTCCTTCTTACCTAAAAGACCAGTTCCAATTCCTGCACTGTGATAACTATTCTCTCCGATCTGTGGACAGGTTAGTGCTATCTATCCCTTCGCACCGCACACATTTCTATGGTGGCTCCTTTTCTGTTACTGCCGCCGGTTTATGGAACTCCCTGCCCGTTAGCATCCGAAAAGCTCAAACATTGTCTAGCTTTGCCAAACAAGTCCGAAGCCATTACCATAACTTAGCATTTAACTCCGATCAGTAAGTTCTATATTATTTTAATTAGTATTTTGCTTTATTTTTTTATTGTTATGGTTTTCTTCTTCCTCTTGGTTTTAACGTATTGTATGAATAATGTATGTATGTTTTTTTTTTTTTTTTTTTTTAATATATTGTTATTTAGTTTTATATTTTATTTTATATATGTATTATAAATATTTATTTGTATGTATTTTGTGCATATGAGTATGTATATGGATTAGTAATATGTATGCATATATAAGTGTATGTATTTATTATTTATGTAGTTGTGTACTTCTGACCTACCTCCTCCTTTATTACTTCACACAGTGGGTTGCCTGGAAGAGATCACTCTTTAGTGATAAGGCCGCCCTCTGTGCTAGTTTAGCTATAAGTTTTAGTTTTATGTTATTTGTATAACTAGCATAGTAAAGTGTTATAAATAAAATAAATAAATAAAATATTATATCTAGCCTTCGAGACAGTTACTATTATGAAACTTGTTACAGTCAACTGTGAAAATATAATACATAGTCACCCGACTCGATAACATTACATGGACTACCCTTAATGGATCGTATAATGGTAACGTATTTCATTGATATGAATTCTTATTATTACTACATCATATTATAATCATTTGTATTCGCTTGTGTTTCCGAAATATCTATAGCATTTACCACTATATCGAACGTAGATATATTTTATCTTAAGTCTTTTTCTCTTTTCTTCTCCTCTAACACTTCTCTCACCTGTCCATTGTGCGCGTGCTTGAGCGGGTAGAGACGCGCGTGCAGCGGCGGCGGCGAGTGCACGGGCGTGGAGGGCGACGAGCCGTACGACGACAGGCTGGCAGCCTCGCCCCCCGCGCCGCCCGCCACGCCCCCCGCCACGCCGCCCCCCACCCCGACACCCCCCGCGCCCGCCGCACCGCCCGCGTACATCTGCACGCAACACAGTCTTGCATTCAAAGAAAGCTTATTCAGAAAGTGTAGACGACCACTCGAATAAGTTAATTTATTTACTATAGGTCTACCAGAATCTGATGGCATATTTATATTTAAGTAATAAAAGATTTTCATGTGGCAACTTATTTGACAACTATCAAATTGGTTGTCAAATTACATATTTGTCTTTTTTGCAGTTGATGAATAATTCGAAAATGTCGAAAAAGCCGCTGCGATCACAAGCAAGTGGTGTTTTTTATAATGTGTATAGAAAAACATTCGATGAAGAAGGGTCAAACACATCACAATTTTCAATTTTGAAGATTTTATTGGTAAATTGGACTTACCCGTATTGATACTTTAAATTAAAAAAAGATTATAATATTTAGGTAAGTAACTATAATATTGTTTGTTGATTAGAATATAATTTTATGAAAACTTATTAAAGGAGTTTCCCATACGGCTATTCGTCAAGTCCAAGCTGTCCAAGTCAATTTTATAATGTGTGTATAAGTTAATACTTACGAAAATAAACATAGTTTTATTTTATTTTATAAAAAATTATAAGCAGTTTTGATCTACATTAACATTATATCGATATTTTCACATGGCATACTGGTAATGAATATACAAATATAGGTATGTATAAATAATAATATGTATTACCTGTATAAAAGTATTCAGTATAATTGTATATTATACATGTAAGTATGTACCTATATAATATTAAGTGGATATCTCATTATTAAGTACAGTATTGTCCACTTATGTAATGTGACTAATGATATTGAGGACAAAATAAAAAATAAGCAGTATCAAGATCGTTCAGTCCATTTTCCCCAGGGTTGCACACTCAAAATTTTGATTTCCCTAATTGCCATCAGATTCTGGTTTACCTATAGCACTAAAATTAAACGAATAAAAGATAAAACTATCGAAACAAAAACTTTTCTGTAAAATTAATACAAAAAAATCTAACGACTACCAATAGCTTATATCATTGATAAATGAATTTTGAAACATGTGATAATAATCATTGATATTCCATCGTAATAAAAATGGTCCCAGTGCGATACCCTTAGGCACCCCTCATAGATCCCACATTTAAAATATATTAAAATAAGGTACAAAAATATCACATTTATAGTATATTTTACAAGAACTATTACTATTTTTATGTTTAACGAAACTTTTGTCTTAAATAAAGCAACTAGACAATACAATGGCTATATGCTACACAATCAAACGCCTTCAACAAATCTATTCGAGTATGAGTGCATGTGATTGCCGGCACTCACCGGCTGCATGGTGGGCTTGGCGACGAGCATGGCGTCGGTGGGCGAGTGCACCGGCGCCGCGGCGCGGAACGACGACATCGGCGGCAGCGGCAGCTCCGCGCCGCCCGCCGCGCCCGCCTCGCCCGCCCCGGCGCCCGCGCCTATGCCTGGAAACGAACACACATACATGTATCAGTTCATTCAATTCTTATTTTGTAACGTCACTGCCGTCATGTAAACAAACCTATCTTCACTATGTACACTAACTCATAAAATTAACAAAGAAATTCGAGGCTGTTCTGTACTGCTATGAGTTAAATAGAAACAAACACATAACAATACATTATGAATATTTTTTCATTATAATAATATAATGCTCTAGAAATGATCTCATACACGTCTAGTTTTAGCGGTTTGCTTCATCATTGTCAACCGTATTACTGAGAATGCAGGTAGTTTAAAAATGCACTATAAGAGAACCTATACAGTATACAGACTACATAGTATATGAAATTTTTTTTAGGAGTTATGTCTAAGATATATTAGATTTTTGTATAAAAAACATGTATCAATTGATTTGAATTTAATTAGATAACGAAACAATCTAATTTAATCTTTCATTATCCCATTTGGGGAGAACTTACTTTATAACACGTAAATTTGAAGAAATTTTCTTACTGATTAGTGAAATGACATGTATGTTTATATAATATAATTCATAGGTGGCGCTAATCCGCATTGAACAATAACTTCGAAATTGTGTCTATCAAATCATTATTTTTCTTATTACATAATACATAATATTATGTTCATTTCACTTCTTAACTGTATCTGATCCTGCATTTCAAAGCGTGTGAGTATGTGTGTGTGTGTGTGTGTGTTACCTGGCGAGGTCGCGTAGGGGTCGTGGTGGTAGGGCGGCGGCTGGTAGTAGCCGGCGCCCCACTCGCCGCCGTAGTACGGCTCTTGGTACGCGGCGCCCGCGCCGGCGCCCTTCGGCGACGCGTACCGGCTGGGCGAGTCGTGCCCGAACTCATCGCTGCCGTACTGGAATTGCAGACAAATACATTGTTAGCTTCTGAAGATGGTCAAGTGAACGTGTTTAAAAGAAAAACCTAAAACAAAATTGCGATTTGGTCTGATCTATCAAGCATAGATCATCAAGGTACATAAAGGTATGCGGTTTTCTTTCACTGTTAACTTATATCTATTGTTATCGCCGAGCATTTTCAAATAATATTCAATAATAAAGCAAATCTAGATAGAAGGTACATTTATATCCCAATCATCCTAGAATGTATATATATATATCTATACCTAGTTTTAACCATTCTCTCATAGTTTTAATATTGCTCTATCTAGCCTCCGCAGATTTGCACTCAGATTTCCAATAGTTAGTGCACATTTGTTGAATCTATGTTACGCCACGGATAGTTCTGGCGAAAGTACAATTGCCGTTGTCTGCGCAGCACCAAAAACAGCGCGGTATATCGAAATGGTTCACAAATCACAAATCACGTTGCGCAAGCGACGCACTTAGTCACCGCCGCACTAATCAGTTACAGCTATATTGGACTTGTGGCTGATATGGATAATCGTTGTCTATGAAGATAACTTTATTCTGAGCGTGACGAACACGTGAATCCAACTTTAAAGCATGATTATATTTTTTGTTACCAAGTGTTTCGGCTATACATTCTCCAAATAACATATTTTGCCTAGTAGGTATAGAATTATTACACATATTTTGAGCACCAATTAACTCGTTATGTGCATGAAGCGCGAATCTAATTAAGTGCGACATTCTTAAAAGTATCATTCACTATTCTCAAGCCACTGCGACAATTTGGTCGGATCATGGATTGCTGAAACATGATTCAATCCATTGTTATCAAAATTTCAATTTTTCTATGTTTAATATGTGCCTGAATGTTCAATCATTTAAGAAATTCAGTTTGCAGTCCACACATGAGTCGTGCTGTGATTCGTTAATGTGCTAAAATAAATGAAACGTATTCCTCACATATTTATTTCTTTACACAAAAATTCATGTTCAATTTTACAAAATTCATGCTTTAGCTGTGGGAAGTAGGCGGCCTGCACCACTCTCACTTTAGTTGAGAAATTATTGTTACAACTACAGTTAATTTATCGTCACCAGTCGTGTTAGGGGTTTCATACCATGTCTGAATACATTACACACGTAGACTTGCACAGGAAATCGGTTCAACGAGAGCTAATTGCACTTATTATTACTGTACACTGCTGGCCAACACACACACGACAACTCAATTTTACAAGTTATTAAAATAACCTTAAATGTACGAAGGTTCTTCATAAACTAATTCAAGGAACAACAACATTGATCCATTTGATGATTAGTGAAATTATTTATTTTTTTAAGTTATCATATTATCTACTTTTTTCGTTGATAAAATAGCAAAGTATAAATCAGTATATTTTACGAAACGTGAGTTGCAATTTATTAGCTAATACATGTAACATTGAACCGTTTAATCTGATTGGAAATGTTTAAATACAAACAAAACGCGTTATCAAATGCTATAATACAATTACATATTAAGTCAAACAATTTTAAAGATATTTGAAACTATGTACCTACAAAAATTCATACAAGTCATTTACGTGTAAAACGCTTCATTCATTCACATAACACCATCGCATTGGCGGTTGACATTTTTTTATTGACGTGATTTAATGTCCAATGGTAAATGTTAAAAATATATAATGACGTTTCAAAAGTGCTTCTAGAAGACGTCAAATTGAATAAATAAATGTTTGAGTTTTATGTTTGAGTTTGAATTCGTATTATAAATGTGAACATTTTTCATAATGACGATTAATTTATGAATAATAATTATTATATTGTATCAATTAGTAAGCACGGTACTGTATGTAATGTGGCGCTACATAAGGCTGCGGGCAAACGGCTTAGTACAACGCTTACATACTTGGCCAATTTAAATCCTTATTGGCCAGTCTAATCCCTAAATATAATCATACAAAATATTGCACAAGTTTGCCATAATCGACTCGGACGTCGAACAAAATTCAAATAATTTGTCACAAATTAATTTAAATTAAACGTTTGATAAAAAGTTTGATATCAAGTCGTCGCAAATTCCTGACTGGAGCACTTGACATCTGCTTTACCGATCTACTTTATTATTGGGTCGAGCTAATGACCCTACACTGTGTAACGACTTGTGTCCGTAAGGAAACGTTGGTTGTTCTGTGAGAAATGTCCGGAATAACATAATACAACTGTCCGGAAGCAATATAAAGTATGATGTAAATTAAACGTAGAGGATCAAGAAATTAGGTAAGTCAGGGCATTCTCTAATTTAATTCCTGACTCATATGCTTCTTGTGTAACAACATAACAAATTTATAGTTATCTGTTATGAACATTTACCACTAGTTTAAACATATGTAAAATGCATCCACCCTGTAGTAGAAATGGGACCTCACATAAAATCTGTTTTTCTATCATTTTAAAACAACAAAGTCTGTAACGATCGCGATCAGTACTTCACAATTTCCAATTAAACTTTGACGTCACGCTAGTTATCTCGGAGCGCTATAAAAAACAACATAAAATTCCCCGAACGACTCCGAAGTCCGAACTCGGCTCGGTTCCCGCGAAAGTTGGTGAGCTTGGATGGATGTTTGTTACTCATTCACGCAAAACCCACTGAACGGATTTTGATATTACTCGGCAATGATGTAGCTTATGGATTAGAACAACACATGAACTAATAAAATACTCCCTTTTCCAATTGCCACCACGGACCTTGACTATCCACCTATTAGTTATCAATTCAAATACACTGATTGGTAAAGACTAAAGATCATTCGTTCAAAGAAAGCGACACATACAGAAGGCACACAGTTAAGAAAGAAGAGCGTCGTTTAAAAAACAATAACACGCATGAATCACATATCCGGCGCGGCGCTCCCGCGGTGCCCGTGACGACGCCCGCGCACTATTTCCTGCCCAGTTCCTACCGCGCCCTACGTCACTGGAGACAGCGGTTAAACAAACCTCAAAATATCGTTTTATTTAAACTGGTTATTTATTATGAACAATGCCATCCCATTCAGGATCGTGTGCATTATAACTTTACCTAAGTAAGAAATCAGACAGTAATTATCTTTTAACAGAATATCCCCAAAAAATTGCGCGACTCCTTTTCTACGAAGTATATTATTAACATTTTCTTGTTTCATTTTATCATAGACACTTGACAAAAATTACCTATATCAAATGTGTGATAATTTATGCAATAAATTATATTAATTTAAATTAGATAAAATATCGATTTCTAATGAGCAATACACAATCGGATGATGTCATATCATTAGTTGGTCCAATATAATTTGCGCCGATGAATAGCTTCCTACATGTATCACACTGTATCTATCGATTACGCACTGTGCGTTACAATTATAGCACATATCTCTCGACACTTGATTTACATGCACTTCCTCGTTTCCTGTAACTTTAGCTATTTAACGCTATAGGAATATATTGTTAATCTTATTATATTTTATTTCCATATAGTAGCGAGTATAAAAAACATATTTAATAAAATTCGAATACCAAAACATTATGGTAATCTCTAATAACTTTAAAAGGGCATAACCAACAATAAATAATTTAAGTAAATTCTTCTCCGCACTATCATTTGATATCAATCAACACACACCTGATACAACTGTATTTAAAATTCGATATAATCATCTAATCTATGTTTACTAAGAAATTAATTGTAATCCTATAAACTTTCTATGATTACGTTTATCAGTTGAAGCGACGACACTGTTGTATCGCATATAGAAACAAAATCGTTCGACAAAACAAAACAATAACTACTTGATCTCGTTTCGATTGGGGGATTTCGCAGTAAACATGTTTGCAGCTGAGCTTTATCAACATGACTGTATCATATTATGCGCTAAATCTGCTGTCCTGTCAATATCTTGTGACGAAATGGCTGCACCGTCCAAAAAAGTGATGGCCCCTTTTCACAATGGGCAGTGTTTGTCCATCAAATCGTTGATGTTTGCCTCCATCACGGTGATTACGAATAAACATGTACAAAGACGGCCAATCATACACATTTACTCGTCCAACGCTGCCCATTGCGAGGAGGGCTCATGAGATTCAGTAATGTTTCACAGAATAGCTTCGTAGCTGTAGCCTGTAGACTGTAGAGAGCAGTGTAGCCCGCGCCCACTCGTGTCTTGCACCCAATAAGCGCGTCTAACTATCTACGAGGAGGATTATGCACGATTTTATTCTCCACGATTATGTCACTGTGTATTTTTATACTCGTTAAATAACATATCATCTCATTTATATTCCGTTTGAAACATAATATCGCATTAAATCGATATCATTCAAACTGGATTTTGAGAGCACGCCTGACATCTGGTCAAATAAAATTTATAATGTTATTCCATTGATTTTTGTGTCTGCTATATTTTTTTATTATTTGGTCCTAATTTATTCAAATTACCTATATCGGTTTCATTGACAATAATAATCGTTCACATTAAATATTGTTTAAATAAGTTCGTTCGAGAATGTTATGAAAAATTGGGTTAAAATCCGGGGATAATTTCTTCACAGAACATCACCATGAATGTAAGAGTAGCATTACTTCCGAAAAAGATTAAGCAAGAAATAAAGTGTATGTATAAATTAAAAAAGTAAGTAGTAGAAATGGAATACTTCTACTTGAAACTTTCAATTGATTTCATATTTCCAGTTTAATTTACATGCGAATTACAAAACAATCCAGAGCGAATCCAAACGTATCTAAATACATAATCATTGAAGGGTTTTACTCAAAAAAATCATATCAATGGAACATGAAAATCCACAGATAATAGAAATCAAACGTATTTAAACTCAAACCCAAACATTCATTTATTCAATTAGACTACTATTTAGTAGCACTTTCGAATCGTCATTACATAGGTTAGTATTTTTAACATTTACCACCGATTCGGAAAGCAGTATCTATGGAGAAGAATCGGCAAGAAACTCCATAGTTGCTCTTTTAACATCATGTCAATATTACAATATATGAAACTTATATTTAGTATAAACGAGTCTGTATAATACGTGTTAAAATCAAGTTATTAGCCAGTTCTAGTGGCTGGTGAGACAGCATGTCTCGTGGGCCATCGCCGTTCCCACGTGAGCTCACCGAGTCTCCAACGATGGACAATATATTTTGTGTGACACTTGATATCGTTTCTATTCGCTCGCGGTTTCGTGGGAAACTAACATTGATACTTGTCAAATTAATTTTTTGACACGTTTACGATATTATAATTAATTTACTTACGATTAATTATGAACTGGGAAATAGTCATGTTTTCTTCTATCAAATTGGAAACAACGTCTATATTGCAAATCAAAAAATATTTAAGATCTGGTCTGTTTGATACGATTCTGTAATGAGCCTCTGAATGATTTTTATCAATTCTGAATTGCAAATTATGGATGTAAGAATTACGAACGGTAACTTTTTGTCAATCATAATTGATGAATGCAAAATAGAGGAAAATTAGAATGGGAACGGATAAAGTAAGGTCTATGCGAGAGAATGCGAGCGTCAAGTTATTGCCAATGATAAAGAATACGCAGTAACGATCCTTTATTAATAGAAACTCGAACTTTTCTCACAGGTAAAGTATCTTATAATATCGTCTACTTTAATACAAGGAAAAAACAAGAGTTTCTCAACAACGGCTCCCGTACAAAGGTATCGTTGATCGATTTAATTCCGAATATATCCAGTTACGAGATCCATTAGCGACGCTCGGTTCCCGCGAACCCGCCGGCTTCTGTTACATCTTACACTGCTTATTATTGCTAGCCATTAGCGGAATAGATAGACAAATATACAATACACGTGTTAGGTCGTAAGTTAAATTCTTGAAAACTTTTAAGCTATAGTTACTACTAAGAATTAAGTAGACATTAATCGAGGAACACATAACACGCCCGCTATTGGAAAAGGCCTTGAATGTCATTATGATATTAATGACAAAGAATTTGCGAAATTTGGCAAATGCACTCATGAACTCATCTATTCCCCCACGTAAGAGTACGCTTACACGTGACTATCTACCTAAATCTAAATGCAGTACAGTGTTCAGTCTTTATGTGCAGACTACGACATCCCTAATATGTAATCTCGCGACGTTTGCACATCTACGTGTTGTCGCGAGTCACACCAAGGCGGCCGCTCCGCCCACGAGCCACCGAATTAGTGCTTCTAATTATATTATTAACGTAAACAGACAGAAATAACCGCCGATAGCTAGACGGTACGCGGTCACATTGTTGCCCATTGCGGGCATTATCAGCGCTCGATGGATTACTGAGAATAATTAATAATGCTAAGAATTCATTATAATTAATTTACTTTTGCGTGATTTGAACAATCATAATCGCAACACTCTGTAAGATGTGTATTGGTTTATAAACCCGGAGAATGAAAACTATGACTACAGCATAGCTGCTTTCAACTTACCCCGCTCTCCTGACTGGTGGCTGTAGGCAGGCCATGCTCCTCATTGTACCTCCGCCTCGCGCGATGCCTTAATAACGCTGAGGCGTCCGGTTGTCCGAACTGAAACACTTGCTCGTCCTTTCCCAAAAACACTTTGTCACTAAACTCTGTTTTTTGAAAGTCTGTGCTTATAAACTCGCGGCTACCGTCCAATATTTCTGAGGAAACACGTAGCGTGTCCGACGACAGCCGCAGCGAGTCAGACGACGCGCGCACGCCGTCCGCGGGGGCGCGTAGGTGATCTGACGGCGACCGTAGCGCATCATAGTGCCCGCGTAGCTGATCGGGCGCACCGCGTAGCGCGTCTACGGCTCGTAGGCCGTCCGCTTGCCTGTCGTCGCGGTAGTTCTCGCATATTTGGTTGAAAGTGTTAAAGTATTCGATGGCCAAGTCCGTTTTCGGCTGGAACGCGATGTCAGTCATCGGCGGCGTGTCCGCGGGCAGGAAGTTGGACTCCATGACGTCATTTCGTAGAGCCATCCCCTTTGTGTTTACACTTTGACATTATTACGTGTTCACTTGCACATTTTGTTTGTTTTATGTTCACTGTTCGTTCGTTGTATTTCGTGTTGCACTGTGTTAATAACTTATTTATATCACAGATCTAAAGTTTGGATATACACTCCTAAAGTTCAATGAATTTGAAGTAACCTAATGAAACAAATGATTAGATCAATCATGATTTTATTATTAACTAGCGACAGTGGTTGGAGTTCGTCGTGGAAATAATCTTAGTTAATTCACGTTTTTTTCTAAAGTATGCGATGGGGTGTTTTAAAATAAATTTAAGTGTAAATCGATGAATCTAAACGTCTACGTAGTCGCAACTACTATGTGATGTTAAAAATAGCACTTCAAAGTCAAATCTCGATCTCTTATAAATGTAAACATCAACCGTCTATTAGTCTCGCCCAGTGTTATAATTATAAGTTTATTGTTAAACAAAATTGTTTCAAGAGTATTCTCACTTTTATAATTTGATGTATATTTTAATTTTCGTTGCTCTAAATTTAAACGGTTGATAAAATATACAAGTGATTACTGCGTTAAAAACAACCGACTTCAAACTTGCACTTGCAAAAATGCCCATAAAATAAAAACTACTGGGCCTATCCGAATAAAATTTTTATGGGATCAATTCGACACCATCCCGCATCGAACAAAAAAAGAATCACGTAGATCGGTTCAGAAACCTCGGAGTAATCGGTGTACATACATATAAAAAAAAAACATACCGGCCGAATTGATAACCTCCTCCTTTTTTTGAAGTCGGTTAAAAAGTGTGCAAATAAGAACCGAGAAAAAACATCAGGTTGGATACGTGTTGTGATCTGTGTGATGTGATGTGTGATGGGCTGTCGTCACATATCACGTATCTTTCTTTTCGTATGTAAAAAGCGGTTTAATTTCGGAAATGTTTTGAAATAATGTAATCCATATTTTATTAAGTGGTTATATCAAACAAGGTATAACACAGATGAAATTTCTCACTTCAAAAGCGCTCACGGTTGAAATCACGACAAATAAAAAATAATAACTACTTTAATGCATTACGTACTTTCAGGTAAGTATTTAACACCTTGCACCCCCGTCCCGTAACTCTAGCGTCCTGGGAATCGAATCGGGGACAAAGAGAAAGCAGGTAGCGTCGACACTTTCTTTGTCAATGTATTTATATGGGATGGAACAGCTGATTTTTAAATGTTGCCGAGTGATGAAAGCAACAAATAAAAACCACATGTACATGATACCTATAACTACTTTTAGTGAAAAACGGAATAAATAAATGCTAAGAAATTAAATTACATAAAGTCGGTAAAAACGTCAATTTTATTTTAACGCTACAACTTTTCTTTTTCCACAAAACTTCTAGAGTAAATTTTTAAAAATAAAAGGTAATTTAATTTATATTTTACATATTATTATTGATATTGGATGTATCGTATTGCAATGTGAGTTACGATATTCTAATTTTGTATATACTAAGTATATAAGTGAAACTATCGTAAATAACAGCATCTTTATATACGTTCTACGATTATTTTATAATTTGCAATTCATGCAAATACATCATAATATGAATAAAATAAATATCACTCAAAAGTTCAAGTTTTGTATGATACACGCCACGCTCGCCAAATGTTTCCCAGAAAGAACACCCGGTAAGGTCATTATATGGTTTCTTTTTACAAGAAACTACATTATATTGAAGAATATACTCTATTTTTAACTGTATCGATAACACAACAACGACACTTGATTCCCCAAATTCGATATTCACTTTATCCGTGAAGACACTATTATATAATACTTATTATGGCTAGATTGAAGAGGAATAGTATAAGCAACTCCTTGGTACAGTGGTTGACGCGTGAGCGTAGAACCGAGGGGTCCTGGGTTCGATTCCCGATGGAGACGAAGAAAAAAAAATGTCTCGGTCTGGTAGGACACAGAAGGCTGATTACCTACTTGTCCCTAAAGAAAATCGATCAGTGAAACAGATGTATGCATAATGCATCTGACCCTTACCCCACTACGGGGACACGGGACTTCACACTTTTTATTATTATAAAATTTATTCATTTTAAATAAGTAATTAACGTCACTTAATTTCGACACACATAAAATTTTAGTACATCGATAATGTGGCCACTAATTACATGCAGTACTTTTTATCTTAATTGAGGAAAAAATGTCAATAGCGCGAGTTACCTTATATGTGAACGTTGCTACTTGCTCGCGAAGAGGTAAAATTGTTTAGATTACTGAGCTGACGCATACCTGGATACTTGACTGATTATTTTATAGGCATTTAATTGTGAAGGTATAAATGAAATTATTTTCATTTTGTAGTGACCAGATGTAAGTGGCCGCGCGGCTGCGCTTGCGCTGCTTTATTAATAAATAGTAAATGTTTCAATAATGCAGCTTGTTTTCTATCATAACATACACTAATATATTTTAAACAAGGTATCGCTAGAAAAATATAGCATTACTTCTCATTATTTTTAAGAATAACGGATCAGGTAGAAGTACCTACAGCAGTTTTGTTTTGATTTTATTAAGATAACAACAGCTGTTATTGAATACGAATTCAAACAGAAGTGCTGGATGTACAAATAAATTTATTCTTTGTCTTTTGTTATTGAAGTCTTTTCCAACGATATTTAGTAATAATGATCGCAAGTCGCAACGATGACAACACAGCTATGTGGGTACTGTGTAGTGATCGTCGTGGTAGGTGGCGGGTAGGGTTACGGCGCGGGTGGTCCCGGGGCGCGCCCAAACGCGCAAAAACCGAGGATACTGTTACCCACCGTTTCAGAGGGATGCGTTTTGTATGTGCACTTGTGACGGAGGTGTGGTGATAACTATTGACCATCAAATCGATCGCTTACTTCGTTATGTGTGTTGGTTGAGAAGATAGCTCATGTGGTAGTAGAATATATTATGAATCTTCCAACTAATACGATAAACGTATGTTACTCAAGAAAAGATGGTTCGAAGGCAATAATAAGATTTTAACATATATATTTTACATTATACATATATTTACAGCTGTTTTAACTCCAGATAAGTCAATTCTCATTACTTAATGACGTTCAATATTTCAGGCTTTCTCTTACAAACGTAGGAGAAACTGAGCTAGGTTCTGCTCGCTAATCTCCTCGCTGGTCTGCAGCCCAGGGCCACAGGTACGAGACCTGTACGCACACACGCATTGCATCAGCGGCGCGCACCTGCCCGGCAGCTGCGCCCAGCGACCGGTTCGATGCCCGTCGCGTGCACCTTTACGATTCTGACCCGGATTTATGATTATATTTATTTAGTTCTTTTTGTGAAACCTCCTCGTGCCGCTCGTTTCATTAAAATCAGTTGATTTAATTAGCATCTTATTGCGGCGGACCGTTAACGTGCCGCGGCCCTTAGCGGAGAGCGCGGTACCTTCAGTCCACACGTCACATTATGCGACAACTTTTACTCAATCACGGATAATGTTGAAAGTGCCCAGGATCTATAAAGTACATATTTTAAATCAACAATTGCATCCTTTAACTAAACGAGACAGCTGTGTCAAGGGGAGTGGAATTTTATCTAGTGTAAGTTTACATATTTTATTGAATACATTTTCAATGGATAGGACAATAATATTTACATTACGGAAAAGGGTAGAGGTATGATAATTCTTTTATTAATATGACTGCCTTTCTCAATTTCAAAGAAACGTTAGTCTTCATATTTTCATAGTCTTCATCTAGCATTCTAGCTGAACCTATCATTATCGACATATATACATCATGAACATGTTCAACAATATGGCTACCAACGACTACACAAACAAGCTATAGGCATAATAATTCTTAACGATAGATCCATTCGAGCAGAGCCACTAAAGCGGTCGCCAAACGCTTTCCCAAAAACACGTGTTCCAAAAGCCATCGGTGGTTGTCGGCGAGTGACAGGTGGCGCCGCGGTCAAGGTCACCCACCCCGCCCCGATCAGCTGCTGGCAATCACAACACAGGATCCATCCGCGCCTCCACACACCAGACCAGACAGTATTGTTGACATAACACACTAACAGTTTATAGCTCTGTTTGTGCCATAAACTAATGTGACGCGTAGTTCGCACAGACGATACACATGTTTATATGCTTCGTTGGTTTTCCTTCTACTTGATCGGAGATCGAATTGATGTCATTAATTATAAAATATATTAATGTAGTTTTTAACATGAGAGCAAAAATCTTCCGTAGGAAATGTCCTTCGTTTGCCTATCAAGTATGTACCTACTTATCCACTTACGAATACGTAGTTACTATGTACTTATTCGTAGCCTGGCCATTTAGCCATCGAAATTGATAAACATAACTAGTTATTACAGGAGTATTTAAATAATTTTATTGTGAGGTCAATTAATTCTATAAAAATTAAGCACTTGCAGGTAATTTCTTACTCTACGCGATTGGAACTCGATCTTACCTATACATAATAACAGTATCCGCACAAAAAATGTTCTATATTTATCAATGAAAACGAATACTACATAATATTTCTCTGAAGCAAATATGAGATGTCGTGCAACAAAGCGCATTCCGCTGATTATTCACTTATTGCGAGTGCACAGCGGTAAGGGCAGACACACGCGCGACGGCTCACCGCACCGACCGCTTGTGGGGGGGCCAAGTTTAAGTGGCTTTGTGGAATTTTATAAACGCTTTCGGGTATTCTATCTAAGAAGAGTCGCAGTCATGCGGAATCGTACTAACCAAAACACCCCAAATTAACATTTAACTCGAGAAATATAATCATTTAACACAACATTCCTAAAATTAAAGCAAAAGTTAGCTGTACATAAAAATAAAATAACTTCCGAAACCAACTAAACAACTCTGTCACAAAAACGCTTGTAACAATCGCATTACGGACGCGGACGTCATGAACCTAATCCTGCAGCCTACAAGCACCACCGTCACCGCTACTCGCAAGCAGTGGGCCGCGCGTACGACGCCGGCCTACAGCGGCCAGCAGACAGTACGTCGCCGCAATCACTCGCCGTGCACCGCATTCCTGCATACTAAACTATATACACTAACGACCGAACGGTAATATTCCATCTGCAATGCGTGAACCATGGAAATTGATTGTTTTATAGCTTCCCACGACGGTCACAGACCAAATGAGATAACGCGATCTTCTGTTAAATTTATTTTATTAAAGTGTTAATTTGTTTAAATTTTCGGATAAAGTATTTTGAAATAAGCCATCAGCTAAGATAATGATTATAGTGGTGATAATCAATGTGTATTGCATTCAATTTCTCCCCAGTTTCAGGAATCTTACAAGACGATTATTATTTACTCCTTGATTATTATTAGCTGTGATAGCTCATATCCATGGTATAATTTCTATTTTACCAGCAGTAAGTGAGTATACGTAATCTAAGGTAAATACAGCATATTCTGCCCACTTATCCATTCCTGGCCAATCATAATTGAAATTGGCAACTGGCAACTGGCATGTCCTAATGGCAAAAAATATCCACTAGCACGATGCACGTCAAAAAAAGTATAGAAAACGATAGCACAAGAGTGTAACTGCCAACACATTTGTATTCCGGTGCGTCAATGAGATGTGAGATAGCCGTTCACTGAGGACACGATTAATGCAGGAATCCGCGGGGTTCGCGGGATGAATCATGTATGCGCCCGCTGGCTGCATTACAATCGCTTGCGGTACGAGGAGAAAAGTTTTCCGCGTTCCCTAGACATTGGTCGTGATTGCTATTGACTACTTTGTAACTATTTTTTTTTCTTAAAAAAACTGGCGAGTCTCCTGGCCTTACAATGAGCCCGGTACAAATAAAATATGTTAAGAATTAAGAAGTATTTGTACGAAGACAGAATAAGAAGTTCAAAAATGATGACAAAATAGATATCAGCTTTCAATGAAAAATTCTTTTGTGAACATAGTGACACTGAAGGTCTCCCACGCGTCCCGAAAAATTATTCAATACATCAACCATTCAAGTTTAAGCTGATTACCTGTAAGGTCACAAATCAAAACGGATGTCGCATAACGGATGTCTCACGAACTGCTCGTGTCACCTTACGGGAATTGAACCCGACACCCGCATTGTGTAAGGCCATCCGGTAAGGGGGTAATTGCACTTTCCCTTTAATTTCACAAAAAGGGGACCTATACCTTTAATATTTACTTAAAAACATTTGACAAGAAGTGCTCAAAATGTTTAACCCACATATTTTGATTCTGGCATTTAACCTTATCACAGGCATATGCGAGCCATTTATTGAATGCAGCTAAAAATGCGTTATTGCTTCATTGATTTAGAAGTACATAGTACCAAAACAGAAGAATATCTTATCGTTCGTGAGATCGGAGGATATCTTTTCAACAATACAATATAGGTTTGTACGAAGTTTGTAGATATACGATGAGGTTAAATTCATGATAAGCGATATATTATTATGATAATTAATTTAACGTTTCTGCACAACTCATATAAGTGGACCTTCCTGGCCAATATAATACGACGAAGGAAAAATAGAATCACTATTTTCAAATAGAACACAAGCAACTATAGATTTACCAGATCTTCTCATTATTCTTCTTTTTTTTTCTGTATTTGGATGATTCTAAAGCAGTTATAACTTATAAAGGAAGTCTAGTCGAATAAATAAATATTATAATCCGCAATTTCCCAATTCTGGGAACAAGGTGGACATCAATAAGGCATTAGCTGCGCTTACTATTCACGGCTCGTCCATCTTACAAACAGACGATTTTACCGATCACCAAACAATACCAGATTCGATTCCCAGCGGATACTCGTCTACTAAGCCAATTCAGGTTTCGAGGAAAATCAAGAAAATCGTCAATATATGAATATTGGAATTATCGGAAGTTTTCTGCAAATAAATACCTAGTCATAGTTTTATTGAATGCAATAATGCTTTTAAACGTACTGAAACGGCGTCTGTTATATATGTACTTGCTATTGTGCGAACTGGGTCATATTCGCAAACTCATTGATGATTAACGTCTGTTCGGTCATCATCAGTCTATTTATCTATAGCGAGGTACTTCGGCTTATTATAAGAGTTTAGGTCATGGATAAAATATTGCTAAGCCAAATTAATGGCTAAACACGTTTCACGCTACACTTTATAAGATAGTTCAAATCTATTTTCTATTGAAGTAGTAAATTCTGAGGACAATATGTAAAAATTACACATCATTTCATTTCAAATGATACAAACCCTACGTAAATCAAATAAAAGCGCACGTAATATGAGGCAAATAATACAGACTTTCTTTGCAGCTACCAATTTATGTGCTTCTAATAGCGGCTGCAATTCCTCCAGCTCTGTAATTAGGTATCTTGTACGCAATCGATTTTTATTCGCGATCTAATAAAATATTCATTCGCCCTGTGCGGCTGACGTGGCGCGAGCCGACTTAATTGTAACAAAGAAATTGTACTATTGTGTCCTTTCTAATTCTTGAGTCAGCACATTGGGTACAATCTTGCCCTGTATTTTTGGTGTCACCAGGGTTATGGTACTTAACTGGTCTCCACACAGATGTACTACATCAAATAGTAGCGTAATCTCAACACGTTTTATGACTGAATGGACCGTTTCTTTGTGATACAAAAAAGCATTTGTAAACATTTCTATAGGACGATAAATGCAAAAAAATAACCTCGTTAGGCATTTCAGTCATTGTGGAACGTGTAATATCAGAAATTGTTTGTCATAACATGTAATTTTTCAGTTCTTCAGCGCAAAATCTCATCTTTAATTACCTTCAAATAATCTTTGTTCAAACTCAAACTCAAACTCAAACATTTATTTATTCAATTAGACTTCTTCGAGAAGCACTTTTGAAACGTCAATACATATTTTTAACATTTACCACCGATTCGGAAAGCAGTATCTATGGAGAAGAATCGGCAAGAAACTCCATAGTTGCCTCACATCAAACCTCATTTAATTGAATTGCTACAACTGTTTCTAATTCCGCAGCGGGTATATGTATAATCAATGTTATTCCACGATAACCTAGCTTATAAAACTACGTCATTGATTTAAAAACAATGTGCGGCTCACATCCAACAGGTGGTTATGCAACTCATTATATCTCATAATCTCATTAAACAGCCATAGGTGTGTCCACCTTATTGGGTTAATGCCATGTAGTGACAATAATTTACAACATTTATGTCAAAATTTATTCGTATGTTATAAAGTGACGGAAAGATACATATACAGAATGAACTGGAACAAAAATAAATTGATATTGTTCATATTCTGTCAAATAGGTCCTTCGGTTATGTATTTGGTCCTTCAAAGCATTCATAGAAAACAATTATAATATTTTTAGTAGGTATGTCCTTCCATGCAGTAATTTTATTTGAAGGATGCGGTGCAGATAAATATATTATCTTCAACCAATATTGTTTCATGAATTATTCGCTTTTTTATATCGGTTAAATTTACCAACAAAATTTAATTCATTCGTATATCTTTACGTTTCCTACATTTCCTATTCACCTAAAATGCCTTAAGCCGTAACCACGGGACCACTGCGGAAAGTTATCGGATAAGTTGGCGTCAGATTTATTGCCGACAAAATGCGAAAAGTTAAATTAATGGTTAAAAAGTTGTTATAAACGGTCCAGAGACTGAATCCTTTGTAATCATTAGTTCAAATTCTCCATCCACAGGCTCAAATATATGAATAAAATCGGATGTTATTCAATTATTATTATATTGAAAGCTACTGAACTTTTTGTTTTACGTTCATTTTTTTTATAAAATAATATTGTTTTATTTAGTAACATTCATAAGATATTATGTTGCATAAGATGCGCACATTAATAGTGTATCATAAATTACTTTGTTAAATGTAAAGTAATGATCGCAAATTATACTTATAATTTGATCCATCAAAGGAAATCTAATCATTATTGAATCATCACGCGTGTTTAAAATCACAGTATCAACTATCAATAAATTAACAAAAATGAATTAATTATGAAGAGCGCGAAAATATTTTACAATATTTTTTCCTTTTTTTACAAAACTTTTCTAAACGTTGGCTATCTAAAGTTATTTTCACGCTACGAACTCACCGTGCCGCTATTTAGAATTATTAAAATACAGAGTACAGACGTACAATAATCCACAACGTATTTATATATCCTGGATATACACCATTCACAGCACTATTCTTACCATAGACAACCAAACAAACACACAAGTGTATCACGTTAACACAACACTTTTATAAAAAAACTTTTCAAAATTGGCGCGAAACGGCGCGCGTAATGACATCCGCTGTCAATGAAAACCCATGGCCAACTGGCGACCGCCGCTCACTTCGTGCTCGAGTTGCCAGCCGTGTTATCATTTTCCCAACTTTATGTTCAAATTCTACGATGAGAGAACGAACAAATCAACAAATCAGTTAAATTCTTAATGTAAATTATTATTTCGTTATCAATTGCATTTGAAAAGATACCAGAAAAATTGGAAAGTTTTGAGTTTTGTTATACCTAGTCGAATCTATTATTATCTTCACTAATAGTGATAACTATTATAATCAGCACAAGATAAAACAATTAATTAGCACAGTGCTACAATCTTTCTGAACCTATGATTATACAGACATATTGATAGTGTACTTTGTAGTTCGTATTTTATTAAATTTCCCTAACTTTGAGCACACAAAGCTCTCTCGCGGCAGGCAACCCTCGAGCGCGGGCGACGTTGCCGCTTCGGCGCACAACGTAACAATAATGAGGTTAAAGTTTCAAACAACTTTTTTATTTTCAGCGGAGCTTCGCGATCTACGGACTTGTAGTAAACATTGAAATGGTTTTTACAAACTATATAATACTTACGTTGGAGTGCTATTTGTGGTTATTTTTACAGTTTTTTCTTTTAACTACCTACTACGTAGTCAGTTTTACGTTAGATTATAATATTGTAACAGAACTTATTAGTTGAAGATAGTTAAAGAATTGTAACAATATAGGTAATATGACTATGAATGAGTAAATTTGAAGGAAACACTAAAAATTGTTTGCGTTTACGATAGCAACAGACTTTTTGGCAATGCGTGAGGTTAAACAGTCAGTCAAAAGAAAAGCTATTTCCAAAGATATATATGTAGCATTATTATTAAAAATATTACGCAAAATTAAATAAAATTTTAAACTTCTTGACACTGCACTCGAGTGTCTCGATTCAAAATTCTTTTGATAGCTTATTTTACTCTTCAATAAATTGATTTAACAGTAACGCAAAATAGATCAATATACGTGACGATACTCACGTCACTTAATCTTATTCATTAAATAAAAATATCACGTACACGTTGATATATGAGCACAAAGAAACATTGTGGAAAACTAACAAAAAGTCAGTCTTATAAATTGGATAAGTTTTAATAGTATTTTCAAAATCAAGCTTGTGATATACGTGATGAATAATTATTGAATGTCCATTCAACTAAAAGGTTATCTTAATTTGTAGTTTAAATTAACAATTCTTCACAATCTGATATGATCCTTTCATGTGGCTGCAGTGTTGCGCTAATATCAGGAAGTGCTGGTTCCTATGGCACCTTTTGTTTTTGATAGAGCATTTATAGGAGAAGTCTATAAGACTATAATACAACATCACGGATGGACCAATGGGAGTAAAGTATATACGAAAAATGTTGCAAAAGTATACCTTTTGAGAGAATAAGTACGAACTTGCGTGGGTTGGGAATTGTGATGTTGCTTGAAGGAAAAGCTTTGAAAACTGTTTTGTAGTCAATTACAATGTACGAAGTACAAATAACAAAAATTTTCTAAAAAAAAAAAATCGTCGTCGGTCGGTCGTAAAAAATATTGTGCTAATTTTTGACGACCGACGTTATAACATATTTAGTTTAAAACATCTTATCAAAAATGGACACCAACAAGCCAAATACCGCACAATTTTAAATTACCTACAATTTATTATTAACTAAAACATCTGATAAAAAGTGTGTTCAAATTCTGAACAATGAACAAATCTGAAAACAAATTGTCCAATACAATCGAAGTATGATCTTAGTTTACAACTTTATCAAGTGTAAGCGGCGTTGCCGCGCCGCGCCCCCTTTCAACCGAGCGAGAGCGCGCGTGCGAGCGGGACGGCGCGCTGGGAGGGGATCGCTCCTTGCGATTGGGCGCTGGGAACAGGGCTGGCGATCGCACGAAAGGATCAACGGGAGATACTCTTTGTAATTACTTACGGCGACTTTATCCTGTGAGATACGATGTATTTATTGGGTAAATACGACTCCGCTATTCTTTTACTTTGTTCTACATTACGACCAGTATTTATAGTGAAGTGAGCTTTCGTCGTTTCTTCAGAGATATCAGTCCGTTAAAATACGTTTTATCCTTTGAATATTTTAATAAGTGACGTTTTATTCTTAAATATAGTGTTGTAGATATTAGCATGACTGATAGATTTTGCTACACGATTACCCCGATTACCTGATAAATATAAAACAAAGTAAAAAGATTAGGAACATACGATATATGTCATAATCACCGGATGACCATGAAGGGTCATCAGAACAAAAAGATATCACAGATTGTCTCTAAATGAATATTGATTAAATAATCATTAATGAGTCGTTTTACATAAAACATCAAACTTGAGATAAGATAGTAATATGCATATTATGAATGTGATTAGTGAATGCGAAAGTTTGTGACCTACTATAGTCCCTTTATGTGTGGATAGGTAAATTAAACATGGCACTGTATACCATCTAATGTGTAAATAATCCGCGAAATGATATTCAGAAAGAACGTTACTAAATGTCACAGTAACTTGCTAATATTGATTATCATATTACAAAAATAAAATTATAAAATAAGCACTTATTACGTAGCTAAGGTATAAGATTAAAATGAAATTTGGAATAAAACCGCGTGAAATTTGGACATCTTGTTCTTCACGCAAAATACGCAATATTTTTATTTTTAAATTTATTTCACATTAAAATACAAAAACATAAATCGGCTGTCCGTAAAACATTATTTATAAGTCGATCGGCAACCCTACCGTGAGTGTGGCCATTATGAAAATTGTTTACAAAGTTAATTGTTAACCGCTTTATAAGCGTAAGACTTTAGCAGCGTTTTATACCAACTCCCAAGTTTGTTATTTACATATTTTTGGGGAACTTATTTATGGAGTGATTTGAGTGAGGAGTGAGGACAAGCGCACGTACTCACTCCTAATACGAGAGTATCTAGTACATGACACAGGTCGTGGTCACTTTACACAATCTATTAAGCCCTTTTTTGTTTTACTATGGCTATGTGGGCTATGATTTATTTGTCAATTTGGCTATGAGGTCCGTGTAGCATTTTTTCGAAATGTAATTTATTTTAACTGTTTTTAATAATTATTTTATGTTCAACGATTGAATGTCATATGGATAAGACACATTACAAGTATTTTCCTTGGAACTATTTTCCATATTATGCCTAACTATACAATCACGCACAAAACACTACAGCACCAATTCTTGGGACAGAATCTTAAGCCACCACGAAAAAGCATACAATAGGTATAAATAATTCCCAATCAATTAAAGTAAAATCGGTCGAACCACGATACACGAGTCGTCGCTCCGGCACAAACCATTCAGTGGCCGGTTAATGGGCCGCGATTCATTCGTTATTAATTACAGGTACAAATCAAACGTAGCTAATTGTTATTTGATTCATGTGAAATTCAACGGACCTAACGTGTAATAGAATCGTGTAGGTACTCTATACTGTATAGGCACGTACCTCGCCCTAAATGCGCTGTATGAATAAACTAAAAGCAATTATGATCGAGCAACCAATATTGTGGGTCATATCCTTTTTAAACGTACCTAGTATAGTAAATACCAAATCGTCTTATGCCCGGAACATTTCTCTTAATACAGACTTACAATCATCAAATACTTGAAGGTGTTTTATGAATTATTAGAGAGATTTGAGATGTTATCCTTGTGCAGATATATAAAAACGATGTTTTGAAACCTTGAAAGTATCCTATGGAAATAGAGTACCTACTCCATGCTGCATAGTTATAAGTATATTTCTACCATATAGCAACTATCAGTGGTCTTCTATCAGTAGGTATATAATCACAGAACCAAGTATACCAACATAACCCCTCACGAACGCGAAGCATTTCTCGCCCAAGCCTGTGGCCACCTGCGCAAATCTCGCGCAGGTAACAACCGACGCACGCGCCGACGCGGCAGATGTTCAACCTCGACGTAAGAGGGATGCTTCGGCTCGCTCAGCACTCGAAAGACGGGGTTTTATACGTGAATTTGTGGAAATGCATTCAAATCTGTTTGAGGGTGTGGGTGGTTTTTAAAAACAATTCTATAGGTATAGACGATTGAAAGAGAACTTATAAGACGTATAGTGAGTGAATATTATAACCTTCACTCTTAATCATGTATAGTGCTTTCGAATATGCAATTTTGTAAGTCATCTTATATATAAAAATGAATCCCAAAATGTGTTGGTCAGCGCATAACTTGCGAACGGCTTAACCGATTTCGTTAATTCTTTTTTTATAATATTCCTTGAAGTTCGAGGATGGTCCTTATGTAGAGAAAACGTAAATATGTACCACGGGCGAAGCCGGGGCGGACCGCTAGTATCTAAATAAAAACGAACTGTTTTACGTCTGTATTATTTTATCAAATTATAATCTTACTTTCTAGGCATATCTCAACATTTCGGGTGCTAGTCTTCGCTAAAGTTCAAGCTCATCTATGCTCTTATACGTCGTTCTCCCGCGAATTGAAAGCGAAGCGAAGCGAGAGCGTGTCTCTAGAAATAGTATGGTCACATATCAGACAGACAGACACAATGTAGGCACACAGGGCTGCGCAGGTGGCCGGCCGAGGGGAGATAGCCGCGCCGTGTGAATGACCACCGCTTTTTAATGTCGCCCATTATTTACATACACATATAGTGGTATCTACTGCGTTGTATGGAAATGCTGCCGGCATATACGGCATGAGTATTTCCATAAAGGTGACTGTTCACTTGTGCCTTATTCCGCTCAGCGCCTGGGGATTGCGACACCTTCCTAGCGCGACTGCTACTTTTCACAGGTAAGTTTGTATGAAATTCTTTCAGATTTGAAACTTTAAGATACAATTGTTATAAGCTAGGTACTGGATTTAATACAATCGTACTTCATGATATTTAAAAATTCAACTTTTAAGCTTACCTATATCTATTTTCCCAATAGTACACGCGAATAATGTGGGCAGGCAGAAAAGAACTGATGTACCTACATATTTACTTCTACGAAATATCCTTTTTCCTTCTAACGTTTATTATACGTTATCTCAACCTTATTGTTGAACAATAAATTTCAACAAAAAACTTGCTGGCCCTCGAATTTCCAATACCCGTCTAATTATATAGCTCGATCTTTTATGCTGTCAATATAATTTCTAATATTGAATATGGCTCCAGACTCAAATATGTGCTTTTTATTCTATCGCGGAGATCTTCAACTTTTTCCTCCCGGTCCCGTAATACACAAAAGCGCACACACAAAGGGTACCGTCGCGTGCTCCCGCGCACCTACTCCCCGCGCCCCGCGCCCGCCCCGCGCCGCCTCACCCTTTGTGCTCTCCCCTCGTAGCCTTTCCGCGAGGGTCGTTCAACTCGCGACGGGATAGCATGCAAAACGGTCAAGTGCTGAGGGTTCTGTATGGGGGCTACCTACAGGACAGAATTTTCCGCAACAATCTTGTCGTGTGTGTGGTGGTGAGTGTAGTGTCTGATCACGATACTGAGACGAAAGATGGTGGTGAAGAATAGCAGCTTGAGATTGAAAATGGCTCTTAAAAAGATAACGCGCACAATGCATGTCATGAAGATCCTCTTAATAAATAGAGATTTATCCAACTTTTATAGACAAGACATTTTCCCAAGATTTCTCGTTCATTTTGTTGAAAATAAATTGACAATGAGAACGAAATTAAAATGACGCCTTAATTGATGTTTATAAACATCAAGACAGTTATTATAAATACCAGTATGTACTTAAATGTAAACATTTAACGTTAATTTAGATGGTACCAAATACCAGTGTATAGAATCAGTAATATTATACGGCTTGAAATCCATCAGAGAGTGGTTCTCCCCTCTTCTTCCACATTCGAGCCAAAAGGGTTATCGTGTGGACTCAATATAATATAATTTTACACTCCACTGACTGTCAAGTGATTTGAACCCTAACACATACAGCACTAGATGTAATTTAGCATGTCAATGCGTCGCAATCAACTTGTCCGTATTGTTAAAGCTAGATGGTTATATAATTGATTTGATGTTTTTGTGAACTCACTTTGGGGAGACTATTTATTAAGTTGTTGAAAACAAATTGTTAAAAGTAAGGACATTCATCGAAAAAGTAAAATTTTACGCATCGAGATTTTACACTTTTTAATTTATGAATGCCTTTTTTAAAGGTAGGAATTTATCTTGCTTGCGGGAAAACTAAAAAGTTAAACGTCAGTACAACGAGCTGCTTAAGCATGTCAGAATACGACGCTCAGGATGCCTACAATTTTCAAACTCCCACATTCATAATCAAAAGAGCGACAACATAATCACCCACTTGGGATTGAAGATTGCCTTTAACTTTACACTGGGGAGTAAGCTTTCTGAAATTGAAAAAATAATCCGACATATCAATTATCAACGTATGAAGTAAAATCTATATATATAAGTATATAAAACTCAAAGGTGACTGATATAGTAATTAGTGATCTATCAACGCACAGCCCAAACCACTGGTCGTATCGGGCTGAAATTTGACATGCAGGTAGATGTCATAACGTAGGCGTCCCCTAAGAAAGGATTTTAGAAAATTCATCCCCTAAAGGGGTAAAATAGGAAATGAAAACTTATACCATGAAAATTTATCTTTTCCACGCAAGCGAAGCTGCGGGCAACAGCTAGTTTTATATAAGTTATTAGCACACCCATCTTACTTTGACGTCAAATCGTGTGTGCGTTCGTGTGCCGTTTTTGAAGATCGAATGTTTTATTGGCAATCTATTCACACCTTTTTACTTATAAAACATAATATCGTTGGTTCCAACCACGTGTAGCTCGTTGCGAACATCAACAGTTCGAGTAAACATTGCGGAAGGTTATGGGCGGTGCGTGTCGCCTGCTGCACTAAAAGTGAAACCTGAATGTAGTGCAGATGAAATTCGCATCCGTTTCACTGATCCTTTTCATTTTACAAGCATGTTTTACCTGTACCTACTCTTCCGAGAATATGCTTTAAATCCTATATATCCTACATGTTATTTCCTACTATAAGCCCATAAAATATCTTACAATATTGCATTATTTTAGAAGACTATTTAATGTGTGTTATAAAAGATATTAGATATTAATAATTAAAGTGGTCGCAATCCGAGAAGGTTTTCGTGTTAAATTATGCGCTTCAAGTAACTCGATACTCGGTGACGATACGCTCGGGCGGCATACGAATCGCCAGATTATCTCGCCGCCGACCGCCGCGCGCCGTACATCACCCATGGATACCACACTACTAATGCAACTCGATTGATTTTTTATTATCAGACCTATCGACAATTTAGAGAATATCATTGACAAAACGTAAAATATGATGGAACCTGTTGCTCTCTTAACTGCTAGCGTTAAAACAGACTATCTCAATATATAGTATATACCATTCAATAAACTAAACTCGTGCTCTATAAACAGTGGTGCAGATATTTTAGCAATGATGACCTGACTAAACTGAACTTGGATGGTTTTCTTGCTAAAAAAGCTTAGCTTATTTAATGGATTCATTTCCCACTCTTCGATATTACCAATAATTTATAATACCGATTTTAGTTCAATTTGTGTTTATGGGGATCTATATTCTTATGAATGCTGCCAGATTCATGTTACTATCGACATGTGTGGTATAGCTGAGAACATGTAGTAGCGGCGTGGGTTATGCAAATGTTCGGAACAGGTGCGCGTCCGCGACTTTTGGCCGACCCGCGGCTCCGGCGGTCACGTGGCCATGGGACCATCATCTAGATTTCATTCTAATTTGTTTTCTAACCCAACTAGTTGCGTCATTTAGGGCTTGTTGTTTCGTGTTCATATTCTGTACCGATTTCCGAGATTTTATTAAGAGATCACGACGCCCAGAAACTATTGACTTGACTTAACGACTGAAGTCTGACCACAAGGAAGCGCATTAACTAATTACTATAAAAATATGCGCCTATCCTCTCGTCTTATACTGACTCAGTATCCAAAATTTTCGCATCAGCATTTATGGCAGTAGTTACATGTCCTCTTACATTGAACTTCAAAGTTAGAATCGGAGAATTACAAGTATGCACCTCTTGAAGTCATAGCTCATACGACGTTGTAATGATATTCATTTTCAATATTTTATATCCCTACTTAGTAATTCTAATCTATGAAAAAATTCTTGTAAAATTTCTTCGAGCGCAAAGTTATTTGTTGGGCGCAGTCCGATTAGCTATCAGTTTAAACTAATATTGATTCACTTTAATCGAGCACGTGCTGATAAACCTTATTTGTCGAGTTAACATGATCAATATACTGTCGAGTTTAAAAAAAATATTATATTTGATGCAATATTGTGTCATACTTTTCAAATTATTGTTGAACAAAAAACATTTCTGCTGATACCCGATAACTATGCACATTCTCTGCTTCTCTTATGTATACCGGTGCTTTAATATAGCAAATGGTAAAGGTAAACCATTAAAAGCCAGCTAGCCGGTCGCGGCGTATTGTAGACAATTAGTAACATGTAACACTACACACACCAAACATATTTTTGGATCACCTCGCGATTCTAATCCAGTCAAGGTACCTTTATATTTGGCAATCGACTAACTTAACCATCACTCCTAAGTACCTAATAACCAAACGATTTCCATAAATGTTGAACTCGACTTAAGCAGACAAAAAACACCACTTTCACCGAATTTCCTGCAAATGTTCCTATTTAAATTTTCCAATATCTCCTGGTATCGCTCTCACACCAGTTAGCAAACAAAAGGACACACATTTGGGCGCGGGCGGGTGCGCTGGCGCGGCGGTGCGCCGGCGGGTGCTTGACCGCGCTATTTCCGACGCGGGAACCGAACCGACACTTTTAATAAGTCTTTTATCGATGCGGGGGAACGACACTACACCTCCAGTGTAAGTGTATTTGTGCAGTAGTTAAGTATTTCAAAATTAAAACAAATGATAATTTTGGCAGATTACTTCTTTCAGTCAAGAAATGTTGTGAACTGTTAATAAGTTTGTTTTGAAAACAATAACCATCAGTTTTCACTTTCAGTATCAACGCAAACCGTTACTTATCAAACGTATGTATGTATTTCACTTACACATTACATATTCTTTTCTACAGATCCTTAATTTCATAACTAATAATGTTGTATTGAACCATATTAAAACAAACACACCAGCTGCTTACACTGTAGGTACACTGGACTATCATTTGAAATTCTATAACTCGATAAAGTGTAGAGTAAACTTAGTTAATAATGAATGCTAATTGTATACATGTCAGAACTTTAACAGGGACAAAAAATACACAATTTATTGTATTTATTGTAGGAGTAAAATTTTAAATAGATTATTGAGACTTCTGAGTGCAACTTGTTACAGGTATAATTTAGTTTCACAAAAACGAAAAATGTTAATTATCTTACACTGAAATAATTCGACGTGATCCGTTTCTGTGTGTGTATACAATAGTTGTTTGTGCATTTTTGAAACCTTTATTAAAATTCTAGTGTAGGTACTTATAAGGCGTTTCCATATTTTAACAGAACATTTGAATATCGAAATTGATGAATTGCCCTTTTAACATAATTTAATCATATGCATAAAATCAGACTTACTTACAACCCCTTCCTTTAACTTAACTCCATAAACCTGTATTCCCGAATATCACTTACCTTTCTTGTCCTAAATTAATGGATAAAAAATCGCTTCCGGCCGCGTCTCACACCGCAGTGTGGGCGGATCGCGCGCCTCTTTTTACGAACTTTTCGCTAAACACTCCAAGAACTTACGGTGTAAATGGTACTTACCTGCAACAGAAAATTATTGTGTTAGTTCAATTTAGCAGAGTAATAAATGCGATACTTGTATTGTATTGTGATGAAACTAGGCTAAACTATTTCTAACTAGAGCAAACTGCAAAGCCAAACGTAAAAGCTAGGCGGATTTTTATAGGAAGGTATTGCACATTATAATGTTTACATTTAGTATCTCTGATTTATCCAGATGTATGTTCATATTTACTACCGCAACGAAGGAAATTATTACATACTAGCTTCCGCCCGCGACTCCGTCCGCGCGGAAAAATTAAGAAAAATTAAGATTTATTTTTTTTCTACGTATTTTTTCAGGATAAAAAGTATCCTATTTTATGCCCAGGAAATCGAACCGTTAGTTTTTACGTGATGCCTTCACATACAGACAGAAAGACAGAAAGACAGACAGACAAAAAATTTTTTAATCACATATTTGGGTTTGGTATCGATCCAGTAACCCCCTGACATTTATTTTTTCAATATTTTTAATGTACAGAATTGACCCTTCTACAGATTTATTATATTATTACATAATTATTCTCTTTTTGTTATAATTAATTTTCTCTCTGCTTATATTATAATAATTCAATCATAAGTTGATCCAATCTACTTGGCCTTTATTTCATATCGCATACGATAACTCCTATAAAATCGAATTAAATAAATGATATTCTCACAAAAATATTAATTTAAAGGCACCACCGCATATCGAATCTCTTGCAAATTCGCACGAAGCATTCCTCGTTACCTGTAAACGCCATATGCTTTTAAAATCTTCGACTCCATTGTCCGTGAGCGAAGCGAAACGTACAAAAAGCGAAACATCTGTCGCTGCCACCCCGGCCACCCCCGCGAGCGAGACGACGCATACGAGTTGAGCGTGGGTGCGAGCGAGACAGCGCACATTGTTACCGACCTACCCTCCAACAAAAAAAATAAGATGCGCGCACGCATCTATCGGGTTCCGTTTCCGAATTCAAATGACGTATTAAAATCTTTGCTTTTTTTGTCGAGAAAGCGGCGAGAACAAAATGTTGGCTTCATAGTTGTTATTTTTGTAATCCGTATTTTAGCTGTACCTGTATACCTATTTTAAATTACAACTAAGAACATGATCAGGCATATTTTATGAAATGTTGTATTGTTTATCTAACTTCAGTCTGAGAGTTTAGACACAAAGATTGAAAAATTGCATAGTAATTTATTTTTTAATTAGAAACAAATTTTACTTATCAAACCTAGTTTTGAGACAATTTTTGATGTTTTTTTTTAAACTGCCTAGACAGTCTTATTTTTAAATATTTGTTTAAAAATATAGTAATATTTCGAGTGGACCAATTGAATGCTGCCTTCAATTTACAAGTAAATATATTTTGTACCGTAATCCTTTTACAACTTACAATAAATAAAGAATCAATAGCTATTAACGATTCATAAACGTAGTCAATTCGCACGCGGCACCGTCTGAAACGATCATAAAACATCTGTTTCCAAATGACATACAATTTAGCGAAGGCGCGAAAAACAAACAGGCCGTAGACAATTGTTTTTTTGTTTAATTTGGCACCAGATCTGAACAGCCAGTTACCGGCAATATTGTTTTAAATTTCGAAAAATCGGCAACGCTTTCCCACGAGCGTCCAGGAAGCCAACCCTAAGCCACCTTCGGGAAAAAAAAACCACCCGCATGATTTTTGAACATCTGTCTTGCGCTCCGTCCCTTTCGCATTAGTGGTGCTGTGCATGGTGGCATCTCGCTCGCGTCGTCAGGTACTACTTGCCGCTGCACAAGTGTGCGTGAGTTGTTCATGCACTAGCCGCTCTGAATAATTGCCTATGTGCATACTGATGGACGGTTTCAATTATTGTTTTATATTCAAATGTGTCCAGTTTTTTTTCCGCTTTTTTCATCTGTTTACTTCGAGTTGTGCGAATTCCTAAATTGGCGACAATCAAATAAATGTGGTGAAGGAATTTAAATAGCATCGTATTCAGATATATTTTATGACCAACTGTAAAATGAATATCTGTCAATACGTTTATTTTTTAAGAGAGGTCTTTTGCAACTCTTTACTGAATTAATTTCTTTGAACTTTTTAATAATATAATATAATAATTCATTTATTCACTGTAACATCAATGGTCCAAGTTTTTTAAGTTGTAAGTATATAATATTTGTGACATCATGGAAATCATATTATGGTATTCCGTATTCTTATCTTAAAAATAATGACTAAGTTGTTTTATTTATTTATTTATTTATTTATTTAACTTAGACACACCAACAGAGTACACATGAAAATTATCACAATTAAAACTAAACAACTATCGAATATTATTATGATGTATACACCAATTACAGGTATGCACAAGAAAACTTATAATTATATAATTACGTTACTGTTGTTTTAAGTGCTTAAATAAATTTAATTACAAGAATAGAAAAAATAAATCGTTAATAAAACATAATTTCTTCTACTGAATTTTTGTGCCAAACAAGAAAGGAGAATGCCCATGAAAGTATGGACCACAGTATAGTGTTGCGTCAATGCCAGAGTGGTTTTGGGGGGTTCTTCGATATTCAAAAGATTTTTACCAATACATTTTTTTGTGATAAAAACAGGGGTTTTCAAGATATTGAGAAAAATGTGAATTAACCTCAAAACTTAAATAAACCCGATTTAGTTAGGTTTATGTGTGATTTAGGTAGTATTTTATTGTCTGAAAGCTATTTTTCGTTTAACATAATATTTAATCTATGCGTAGAGCTTATGCTTTCAGACAAAGTGTATCTGTTCATCGGCTAGTGTAGGTAGGCACCAGAAATCTTCCGGGACGGATTTCAAGAAAACCTAAATAAATATTTAAAAAATGCCAATAGAGTTTTTATTCGGTTTGCATATTGTTGTTGTTGTTTGAATCATTTTTTCACTACATATTCGAAGAAAGAAACAAATAAGAAATAACTGGTTACCTTCCAAGCTATCTTACAAGCTATGTCATAATAATATTTTCTTATATATATTTATATTATTTTACTTCACTATATATTATGTTAAAACAACCTACAGTGTATTTAAAACAATACCTTACAGAGTGATTTTATGTTAATTGATTTTTTGTAATTCAATGAAAATAATATTAGCTATTTACCATAGTAAATGTCATAATAGTTACCGCTTGGTTACCGTGGTAACCAGTAATGGATACTAAATCTATGGTAACGGATCTAAACAATTACATGTCTTATTAGATTTTACAAAACATTCCCTGGTCAAAATATATTTTCCGATAGTAAGAAGGCCTCTAAATTGCCGAGATTTTTTTTAATAGTATTTTTATCTTGATGCATGAGAAAAAACCTGTAGAAAAAATGTAAACGGTAATGGACACTAAATCTATAATAACGGATCTAAACAATTACATGTCTTATTAGATTTTACAAAACATTCCCTGTTCAAAATATATTTTCCGATGGTAAGAAGGCCTCTAAATTGCCGAGATTTTTTTTAATATATTGTTGTCTTGATGCATGAGAAAAACCAGTACCAAAAATGGGCATTCTCCTTTGTAATTTTTTTGCGAAAAACTATAATTGAATCAAAATTTATGTCTATTATACCACCCAGCGACTTACATAGGTCATTAAAAGTACTACATATGCGAGTTACTGGAGAGTTTCTACCAACATTATTACGACAATTTGGAAGGTCAAAAACTTTGAAAACAGGATAACGTGGTAATTTATTTGGAACAGCAAACCTAACCAGAACCTTGTTTTGACTAATAACATCAAAACAGAATTCACACATAGCAAAATAAGGAATGAAAGTACACAACGCCATCTCGTATCATTCCATAAAAACTAAGAATTCTAGTAGAAATATTTTTCAGCAAAAAATGGGAATAAAAAAGCAAAAATACCTACAAAACACCGTAAAATAAACCTACGGCTGCAAGTTAGTCGCAATACCAAACATAACTCTGTTATTTAAACATTAAAGCGTTGTCACATTCAATAGCTCCCTTACAACAAAATAAAATCCAGCGACACGTGCCTACATGGAAAATTGTTCCTTATTCCGTTACAATAAGATCCAAGTTCAAAGCTCACAGTGCGTTATGTCCGAAGGGGCGCCCGCGCACCCTCGCTCGCTTCGCTCTGTCTCTCTTACTCATTACGAGGGGTTGAGAACCTGTTATTTAAAGGCATCATCACACAAACCGCGGGCTAGTGGTCTTGATATTGAGTTTTAAACATTTTTTCTTTATCTTATTCAAATTGAAAATCGTTTTTTTATTATGATCGGATCAATGATTTAAGTGGTTGCTCAGTAAATGAAATTATTCGACCATTAACGAATGACCATATTAATTTTTTATCGATTATCCTTAAAATGAATTAGCATTTTGCATTGTCTGCACTTATAGAAGACTGAGGAGTAAGTCAGGGTAGAATTTTGTAATGTCATTTGGAGGGAAAGAAGTCTTAATATTGTAGATAGAGAAAGAAAAACTTTTCTCAAAGGATGTTCCTTTATTTTTGATAAAAATGAAAACTGCATTCAAATACAGAAAAAAATGATTCAGTAAAAAGTTCGTTTATTGCTACAGATTCATAAAAATACCCTTTGCAAGAAAGAATGGAAATAAATTATATATGAGTAATAAGAAGAACACTTCAGAGAGTTAATTAAATGTATCGAACTGAATTTAACGTGAATCGCCCAGAATAATTAAACATACAAAAACACTCATGATGATCAAATCAATTGACTAAATGCCTTCTCTAAGATACAAACGAGAATTGGCCGCGTTTCGTCCGCCGCTCGTGTGAAGCTGTCTCAACGGAAACACGTTCGGTTTAAAATTAAAAATATATTGAGGTTATAATTAGAAAATAAATTGTATAGGAATAGTGTATTTTAATGTATGATTATGGAATGGAAATTATTAATTTAAATATAGGTCAGCAAATGAAGCCAACCAAATCAATGTAGACAAGGAAGGGGTGTTTATAAGCTAACACCTAATATTTAATAAGGTGTTAGCTTATAAATCAACTTATAATAATTTTTTTTTTGTGATAGGGGAATAATAGACAATTCATAAATAAGAGATAAAAAGAGGATGTAAGTATGTCTGGTACAAGAGGTTTGAACGATATTAAAATAAATTGCCTATAATAATCGACACAAAATTGACCCACTCGGAATCAATAAATAATGTTAGGTCAAATAGATCGTACCTTTCAAACAGATCTAGAATAATTTATACCTATAACCTATGTATTTGAAAACAAAAGGAAGTGACCAATACATTGTTTTTGTAACGAGAAGTGAAAATAATGCAACCTTGTAATCTTATTGAAAGGCAGGCGGCTCTAGTACGCTTGCCTGTATATTGTCAGTTTTATTTACCCCGTATAAGGAGTGAGCTTTTTGCAAAAAATCCGAACACAACATATGGGAGAAATTCGTTATCACATTTTAATACCAAATCTTAAGTAGGCTCTGCAGCAGAGATGGTGATGACGATAGGCCTCTAAACAAACAGGACAGTCTAATTTAAAGGGCAGATTTCGCCACTTGCTGATAATAGACGCGGGTTCAAATACCGATTTTACTTTGCTGAAAGTAAAATCGTTAGAATAATTTTCTAACAATCACCCTTTAGAAGAACACACCCAACATCCCACTAAAACCACAATCGAGCAGCACCTCGTCAACCAAAAGAAGCGATCAGATAAACGTCCAGTCGCAAGACGAGAACCGCGCGAATCTGTGTCAACGTCTCAATAAACGTAAATAAAAACAAATTCATGAAATTCAAACCTGTACCGATGAATGGGCCAGCCGCTCGTGGTCAAAGACCCGGCCAGCTGTTCGGAGCGCCTCCACCGTATCTCTCATCTCGCGACCAACTTTCGCTAACATGCGACTATTTGGCCATTCCAATTAGTTTTTTTTGGAGGACCGAGGATATGACCTTGTAACCATTTCGTTTTCACTTTACTATAATAAATATTTATTACACATTATGTAAATACACTAATGTTTTTACGATAATCATTTGCAATAAACTATCTGGCATCACTATGTACACGTGAAAAGACTCGTATTTTACACTCGACAGAAGGGTTTATTTGACTGACATTACTTCCAATAAAGACTTCAGTTATTTATAGTTTATACATCCCGAGACGTATAATATGAATAACATCTCATAATTAAAACCTCTTTTTACGAAACTCCCATAGGAAACTTTAACTTTAACTTTTACGAAAAGCCATCATTCAATCGCCACTTCATCTAGTCGGCAGTCGATCTATGGTCTATCCTAAATCCTAGGTTCCTATCCCCCAATACATGCCGTTAACCTGTCCACAGCAGGGCAGATCTCTGATCTCTCCCGCTTATGCAACAAGTATCGCATGGCGCAGTCCCGCGGCGCCGATTGGCCGCGCGGCGACAGGTGCCACGCGCCTCGCGACGTACGTGTGAATATGTATATCGGTTTGTGCCTCTCGCCTGTTAACGTTCAACTTTTACGATTCACAAAAACCACGCACAGCGGTTAGTTTATTGGCAGAATGTTTAAAGGCCTCTTCAGTGTTCTATCTAGCTTACAGAAGTCGAATTTTGTCACCCTGACTGATAGACTAAGCATTCATATAGCTATAATTGTTCATAAAGATTTGCGATTTTTTATTTTTTATTCTTATAAGACGAGAGAGGTTTTTATAGCGTTGGATTTAATTTCGTATAAGGCAAGACTGGATAACTTCGACTTGACCTAGGAAGATAAACTCAAAATTGTACCTACTTTAATTTTATATCGTATTTCGAATTATATGGACATGCTTTTAAACCCAGAAAAAGTTTAATTCTTAAAATCTACAGCAGTAAGTATACATAGCTTGATTCACCAAAAACAGTAGGTAGTAGGATATGATAGTGTGTGCAACAGTCTTGCAAATCAGCATAATATGGTTGCCTTCTTTCCACTACCCCACAAATTTATAATGAATAGCAGCAAAATTCTACAAAGAAGTTCCAATCGGCCATTGGACAGGAAACAAAACACAAATGCAACACAATCAGCAGCACCTAACAAGGCGATGTGTTGCGACACAGTGCTGGGAGATTGGGCACGTTTTCAGACATCGATATTTTAATATTTAACGATTTGATTTAAACCTTCGTAACATTGTTTTTATTCACAGTTCACAACATTAACGACTCTAGCCTTTTTTATATAAATATTTTTTTAAATCTATCCTTATGTAGAAAAGAAAAATTATGAAAAGAATCATATTTTTTCGTTTTTACATAAACTTAAGGGAAAGCAAGAGAATATGACACACAATATAAATCAAATATAAACGACGCACAAACACAGCAATCGCAGACAAAATAACAACAACAAATACACACACAACAAACTATCTACTTAACTTATTAACAATTATTTACAGTAACTACTTCTAGTGAAAACCACACGACACGGGCACACACATCTTAGAAAACTATAAAAACACTAGAAAACCGAAATCAATCAGCGTATTTAGTAGAAAAAAGATAGTGTTAAGCAAAAGCTTTACGCGAAAAATTCTACAAATTTTTGCAATAGGTACCTACTTACTAAGAGATGATATGATAAGTAGGTAGATAATAATTAACTATAACAAAAACAAAAGCTCAAAATCAGGTAAAAATATGATAACGATACTTAAATTGAACAAAAATTTCACCAAATTAGGTAAACCACGAGGTGAGTGTACAACTACAGCTACAGGCGTACCAATAACTACACACATTGAACAACGCGATTGAATATAAATAAATAAATAAAAAACATAACAACGGAAACAAACAGAACACACAACACGGGAGGGGTGCGAGGGGTGCGGGGTGTGCGGGGGCGGGGCTCACCCATTGCGGCGGCACGTCGGCGTGCTGCTGGTGGTGCGTGTGGTGCCGCCGGTCGGGCTGCTGGCCCAGCGCCGCCGCGCACGACGTCGCCGCCACGCCGTACTGCCGCAACACCGACACAACAACACTTGTACTCATATACCGATACACACATAACTATACATTTGCCATCTGACTAGGCTATACACCGCAGATTTACTAAGATGCTCACTAAGCTTTACAGGAAAATTTGGGAGCTTTTTTTATTTACAGAAATATGTATATTGTTCTTGCAGTGTATTTCCATACCATATCTTTTATAATTCAAAATATAAATAGATATTCACTTGTTACTATTAATGACGGTAGTTAGATTTATAAATTCGACAATAGAAGAACTTTTCTATGACTATTGTGCAAAACATTTGAATCTACCTTTTTATATTATATCTGTGTTTGCGAATAATTTGATAGCTTGGATTCGGTTGGAAAAATACTCTTTTACAGATTTAGTTTCAAAGCAATCTAAAGGATATTCGTTTCCTCGTCTTCGTCTCTTGATCCATTAAACTTAATCTCTATAAAAATTAAATGTAGCGAATCAGAAGCCAAATAGATTCGGGGTCCGTTAAAGCGTACAGTATCACTTAAATGTCCTGCAAACACACTAAAAGTTTTATAGTGCGTGTTACATAATATTAGAAGAAACAAGACGAAGATAAAGGTCATCGCACACTGCGCCATTTGCCTTGTAGTGTCAATTTTAATACCGTTTCGTTCTGTTCGATATACTTATTTTCTCTAAATTGTTATTTGTTTTAAAATGACTTGTTTATACGAACAATTCCTAAACAAGAAATAAAAAATAAACATTTTGCATTAAGTTTGTAAATAATTCGTAAAAATTTTGTAAACATATACACTGCTAATAACTACATAATATACTAATTTCTCTAGAAATACAAATAACTAACTATCTTGTTAAAAATCATTTCACACATAAGTTATTAAAGGGACATTTCTGCAGATACCAAATACTAATTGAGTTCAACATTTTTTTGCTACAATCATTTAAACTAAATTCGGTACCACGTGTTGTACATCCACCACAACGGGAGGAACAGACACACATGAGAGCAGCACAAGCCGTGTAACGAGCGAGTGCGCCGCCGATAAACCCTCGCCAAGTGGCGGGAGGGGCTGACCTCCTCAGTCCTTTCGTGTGGATCTCTAACAGTATACACCCAACTACACTATGTATGGGATATCCACTATTTGTCTTAATTGATTCGACGTTTTAAAAAGTGATACGATATAACCGTCACAATTGCCGATATGAAGTTGTGGAAACAATAGTGCAAAAATTGTCAAGATTAAGAGAAAAACAGCAAAAGTACCACAGCCTTTTTTCTCGCAGTATGTTGTACTATTACGTTGTACGTGTCTAATTTAAATTTAGTTTTTAAGGTAAATCTTTGTGAAAGGCATTCATTTTTATATTCCTAGGTTTAATTATGATTTTGCAGATTGTCTTCAACTATTATTTGTCTGTTATCATGAGTTTATTATCTTTTAAATGGACATCAAGCAATGAGAAAATGGAAGAATGTGTTTGTACGACTACATTACTACACAGTAATAGGTAAATGATTTTTTTTTTAAATAAATAATCGAACTAGTCTGATCCCGGGTAAGTGGACATCACACAACAGGTCCAGTTTCCTTCCAGATGGCGCAATAATAACTCCACTTATGGGTAAAATGGACTCAGTAATGCTGTGCATCCCTTAATCTTATGTATTGTAATATTAACACGTTTTTGTGTGCGCTCGAGTGTTTGTGCAAGCAGCATACTCAAATGTTTGTTCCACTATTACATGGCATTCCATCCATATTTTTATATGAACTTACATATTCAAATTATGATAACTTTGGTATTTATATGACACAAATATTACCTACTTCAATGTTTTTATTATTTCAATGAAACAATCTTTTCAAATATCGTATTCCAATGCAAATACATATATTAGTTTTTACTTCGAAAAATTCAATTACTAACAAATTACAAGACAAAGACTAACAGATCTGTTGAAAAGCATTTAACAAACTATTTTCCAAACACGCAAGATCAGGAATTCGAACCCAGCCTCTTGCAACAACTACCACTGCACCAAGCAGATCTTGTTTATCAATACGCTGACATCGCTAAGCACAAATAAGAGAATTAGTTGCGCGCGCGCATCTGCCGGTCCGGTCGCATTCCGCGCGACGCACCACGTGGCTTTGCTCGTGCTCGTATAGTCTAATCACTAATTTATGCTCTGGTAGTCTAGTGAGAGCTGTCCGTCACATGGGATGGTGAAGAATATGGAATAGATTGGGGTAGAAATGCTGCACGTAGCGGCAGTAATTCAATAAAATGTCTTCAAGAGCCTATTTATTTTTGCAAAATAGAGGTACCTTAGCCCTTTGATTTGAAAAATCTTAAAATAGGTAATTTTCCTATAGGAGACGGCATGAAAGGCTTGTTTCAAGTTAAAAAACTTCACTTATCTACTCGCTTATTTCTCCAACACATCAATCTGACCACTTTCCGAATCGGTGGTAGATGTTAAAAATATGTAACGACAATTCAAAAGTGCTTCTAGAAGAAGAAGAAGTCTAATTGAACAAGTGATAACTGCGTTAAAAACAACCGACTTCAAACTTGCACTTGCAACATTTACAAATACAGAAAAAAATGCTCATAAAATAAAAAACTACTGGGCCTATCCGAATAAAATTTTTATGGGACCAATTCGACACCATCCCGCATCGAACTAAAAAAGAATCACGTAAATCGGTTCAGAAACCTCGGAGTAATCGGTGTACATACATAAAAAAAAAAACATACCGGCCGAATTGATAACCTCCTCCTTTTTTTTAAGTCGGTTAATAAATAAATGTTTGAGTTAGAGTTTAAATAGTTATATGACTTACTAAACCACCTAAACTATGTACATAACATAATATAATAACCTTTGTACATAATAAAACATTTGCTTCCATATTATTCATGTACGACACGAAGCAAGAAGCAGTATCGGCTCGTATCGGCCACAAAAGGGCTATCCCTTGCACATACATAAATCACATTATGTTTCGCATTCAGCAGGATACGTCCCGAATCACAATAAATATGGAAATCCACAACACTTTTTGAGCTTCTGTTTTTACGAAGGAATAATGCTGCAAACTGACTGTATCATGTGGATATTTTATTTTTGAGATATTTCTTTTGATACATATAAAAAGTGCAACATGACTAGATACAATCATTATAATTGTAACGTGATTAAATTTCGCATCCAGATAGGTAGTAAGTAGGTAGGTACTTTTTTCTGTGACATTTACAGATTGTTACAAGAGCGATTAATTCCTAACTAAGTTTCTAAATAATATACTTAGAGAAAATATTAAATTCAGAAAATAAACTGTTTTCTGATTACGTATATTAAAAATGGATTTATTTAATCGAACAGAACATATTTAACTATTAGTCCATATTATATTCGAGTGCTGTCATTACGGATACTTAATTAATATTAATTGCAGGCTAAGTGTTTTTATAACCAGCAATCAACGAATAAATTATATAGAATTATAAATACAGAAAAGGTTAAAACAAACACCAACTTACCACTCCATTGTCCATGCCCCCATAGGGTGACTGATAGCCTGGTTTTTCTGTGACTGCAATAAAACAGAATCATTATAATCACACGTTAATATAGCCGACACTTCACTCACTTCACAAAAAACTAATTCTTATACATATTTTGCGTTCCTCAAACGAGCAATAATTGTGTTATGCCATATTCAAAAGTATTACCGCTCATAAAAGTAGATATACTTGATAAAAATGTCACTAGCTACGATTTTTTTATAATTTTTAATTCGATTTCACCAAGAGTTTGTAACCACCACCGAAATATGGTTAGGTACTAATTTACCTATAATGGGATTGCACTAAGAAGAAGGATGAATTGAAAGACAAGCGATTACACCAAAGCGTAGTGCATCGTCATTTGTAAAGATTCTCTTATCACAAATATAGGTACTAACTATTAATCTGGTTAGTTATTCAATAAAAACATTGTGATTTTTCCAATCTAGAAATTCCTTCCCACTCCACAGGAAGTTATGACGTATTCGGCAATTATTATAGATAGATATATCTTTACAGCCTTTGATTGCTCTAACGACCCTGAAGGCCACACATCATCCGTTTCATTGACACCCATATACCTCAGCTCTGCAGGAAAACTGCCTGCTCAGCGGCGTGCATCCATTTAGTGCAATTAGCGCTGTAGCGCGGCAGCACATGCTGTGTAGCTGCCTTGTTTGGCTTCACGCGGCGGCAGACTCGTGTTAACCTCTAGTTTACTTTTAAATCATTGAGATTTTAGTCTTAGATAATTTTAATTGTGATTTAATGATGTTGATTTCAGTAAATGTACTTCATTAACTGCTCATTAGCTAACTAGCTGTGACAACTTGCCAGCTTTTAATGGTAAAACTTTTTATGCTATAAAAGCAGTCGTTCAAAAAAAATATTCAAATTATTTAAAATCCCAGTAGGTTTTTATTAACACCAAACGAATCTCACTCCACGTTAACCGGAGCGATAAATAGTAACTCAATGCGTTATGAACGCCAAACCCCGCATGTAAGGGCATTAACAATAATCTGGTTATTGTTGTTTCTGCGCCAATCTAGTTCCGTCGCAAATCCTTTCTATTGATAATAAATAAAAAAATACTGTACGAATTGAATCCCTTTGATTTGAGGGTGACAGTTAATAGCAGACCTCTATCGGACCAGAATTTAATTGACATCTTACTCCTATCTTTTGCTACTACAATAATGATAGAACGATCAGGATTTTTCTCAAAATCAATTGTCAATATGTAGGTATGAAATTTCCATTATTATAAGTAATTATTTATTTTTAATCCAAAATGGGAGTCATGCATCAGTCTATGTTTGTAGTTTACTCAAAAACTGCAGATACCCACAAAGAATTTTATTTTAAAGTTTTCCATAAAATGATATTAATAACACTCATACATTCCCTAGAAGAGCCGAGATAAATTGCTCAAAACGAAATAATCGAGTCACATCCGTCTCCCTCGGCGGCAGCGCAGGACCGAGCCGTGGCACAAAACAAATCCTGCGCTTAATTCCACTCATTTCGCTATATTGTTCGCACAATTAGCTTTAAGTGACTGGTGTTTAGTTAAATCTTTGCTACAGTATTAATCACTGATGTGCCTACCTATATTATCTACTTTATTCATCTCCTAAAGTAATGTATTAAAAAAAATGGGACAATAGAGATCCATAGATGCTGCAATAAAGTAATTATCACATTGATAGTAACTAACTACCGTATGTTAATAGGAAGATAGTAAAGCTACATTTATTGAGTCGCTAATATGAAACACACCAACATGATAATGGCCAGTTTTGTTAATGCTTGAATCGCATTGATTTCAAGTTTCATGAACTAATTTTTTGCCCGCGTAAGTCTCCCACCCAAAAGCGGGCCACGCAAACTGCCCTTCCATATCACCAACAGGAAGGGAGCAACTTAATGTGGCGTAAAATAATAAAAGCGCATCCCCCACTCGCTCGGAGCGAATAATCTGCATCACTGTGAGCTGTGACGTCAGAAGGGTTGATTTATTGCAGTCATTGAGTGTATATAAATACTTGTAATAATAATAAATATAATATTGATTCGACCACTGAATTTATGATTGCGGAAGATGTGGTCATATCAAAAACAAAATTTTAGTCCATCAAATCAAAATAATCAATGTTTGAACTTTGAAATTCAGCATCTCATCTGTTGACTAATTTTATTATACTGCTGTTCAAAATGATACTGATTTCCAAAAATCCTAAATTCAAATGGTATCTAAACGGAATGGGATTATTTATTCCTAACTTACCAATTCACAAGTTTCCTCTATTATTTTAGATCACTTCTGCTGAATTGCTTAAGCCGTATAAATATACTTATGTACAAAAAACAAAGTCTCTCCAATAACAATGCATTACTCCTAATTCCTCTGTCTAAAACGTTTCGTACCGACAATTTGACAGTACCTACCCCGTCCCTTGCCCATAAACCTGTACAATTTAGTGAGCATTAACTACAGAATACAGACACAGTATAGAATACGAACAGTGCGGAATCTTTGTATAAAACGTTTTAATGTTTCACTTAACAAGTAGTAAGCAGTCCACGCGGTGTTGTCGGTAGTCGAGTCCTTTTCAGAGAGCGCATTAAAAATCTCCGTCCAATGACCACAGCGTATAGCATATTGGTTACGCCGTTATATAAAGATATACAGAGTAACAATCACTATATTGCTTCAATACTGAGTAGATAATTATTATTTCGAAAAGATTTACGTTTTAGTTGCCTTACTGTTCGTGTTCTATTTACTGTGGCACCCAAGTTGTTCCCGCGCCCCGCGTCTCGCCCATCAGCTGAATTACACTTACAGCCGACTGTCAACGCACCCCTGTCGACTTGTATCCAAAGCTACTCGTACCCTTGGGAGTTAATATTGTGAATGAAACAAAGGTTAACTTTTACATTAGCATAATTATTGGTTAACAGTCGTGTAGCGGTTATGTTAGAATATAATCACAGTATTTCGAAGTATAACCCTGTTTATTATAGACAAAATTAATTTGTATATAGGTACTTTTAGTTTTGCAACGCACGCTAGTTTCGCTAAGTTCGCTATGTAGGATTTGTAGAAATTTTCGTATTAAGTATATACTAGTGTGAAAATTTTCGATGGGCCCTGGAGGGAAAGTACCTACTTGAAATACTGAAGATAGGGAATTTAGCGGAAAGGAAACATTCCTTTATTCTTAAAAAGAAATAGAACTGCATTCAAAGATTTTCGAAAATTCACTTGCTTCAACCGGGAATCGAACTAATTAAAAATGAAAAAAAAATTATATTTTATTCTTAAAATCGACTGAAACAATGTTAAAGATAATTAATTGTTAATTTCTCGTTAAAATATTTGCTCTTAGAAATAGAAATATCATGAAATTGAACATTATTTGTTGTATCATCAACTAATTTTAACACTATTTAACTAATAAATTATTGTTCAAAATGAGGCCCCTCATTGGATACATTAATATATTTTCTTCTGAAATTACAGATAATAATTAGAAGGAAAACAAATGAAAAAGACAAAATAATAATCGAATTTTAATACTGCGGTCTTGCACCGCAAACATGTTTAAAACGTCCTAACTATTTTTTTTTAAACTTCAATAAAAAAGAAATGTCTAAGAAAGAAAGCATGTGCATTTAATTATTATTTATTTATTACCAATGAAACTAGTTTCTTACCTGAAATTCATGGCTTAAATAAAACATCTTTGGGTGTTACATTGAGTCATAAGAAAAGTATAACTGGTTTTTCACTTGACAGACGTACAATTTTTCGTAGAATTTGATCATGGCCCATATTATGTACTCCATAATAAAGATTTAATATTTTCGGATAAAATGTTATAGAAAATACTTGTTTAAGACCTATTTGTATCGATTTGAAGAATAAAATAACAAAATTTTATTTTTAAAATTTTTATTTAGTTCAATTCTTGGTTGATGCAAGTGAATTTTAGAAAATCTTTGAAATTTGAATACAGATCTATTTCTTTTTAAAAATAAAGAAATGTTTCCTTTCAGCAAAATTTGCTACCTTATTATTTCAAGTACTTTCCCTCCAGGGCCCATCGAAAATTTCCACACTGTATAATGTATATATATATTATGTACATTATACTAACTTAGTGCACAGATTTTATTATGAAAATTTATAGAGAATAGATAGATGTTTTTTTATTGACATATTTCAAAATTTATATGCAAAATTGTGATTATTGTTCTTTTCCGAACCTTTCTGTCCATGTACAAACTATTTCTTAATAGAAATTCTAGATACTTAATAATCAAAATAAAAACACATTCAATTTATAAGCCAATAAATGTACAATACAAATTATCAATATATGTATCTACATAATTCCCATAAACCAGTACGCTAAATGCGGTGAGCAGCGAACACAAACGCCGGGTGACGACGCTTCGCCACGCGCCGCCACACGACCACACAAATTTATTTTTTCACACACCATTTTTTCACCACTCGAATTAGACAAATGTGGAGAGGCTTTTATATTTTATTAGTCTGCTTCACATGGATACCCTGGGTTACGGTATTGTAAATTTTAAAAACATTTTTTACGCAACTGTACTTCAGAATGTAGTTTCTTATTCCTACTTACATTCCAGATCTATCTAAATAATGATAAATACCAAAGATCTGAAATAGAAGGCATATAATATATGTATGCAAAATGCTCTTCCAATTAGACTATGATAAGCTCTCAACAAGTTGGTTGTGTTTAGGTATTATAGGGTGTTTTAATTGTGTATAAACTCAATATGAACCGAAATTATCTTTTAAAAAAATACGAAATACTAAAAAGCACGAATAATAACCATCTGCACGTATTTCAAGCCACTTAGCACCCCATCGGGAAGGCACGTGACTCTGTGTACCTTCGACCTACGTTCCTACTCAGAGAATTTGACGATCTATTGCCCAATCTGTTATCGTGAAATTGGCCTGCTTTATAACTAAATCATGACTTTTATAGACAATTTAAAAGTTTGTTCGTTTAGATCTTTGCAATTAAAACTCGCCAAAACGACAGATTAAAAAAATAGGCCAATGTAAAACTTATGTAGTAGTAGTTTTGATTTTATAATGCCCGGTTTGCACGGGTTTAATTTTATTTTTTACGGGCCCTTGAAGTTGTGAACATACTGGATAATTTTATCTTTCTTGGCATTTAATTCTTTTTTTTATTCCATTCAAAGATCTATCGATAGTAAATTTTACCATACTGAATTGGCCTATATTTTTCAGCTTAGCACACGAAAAAAATCAAGAATCTACCGCAATAAGTCACGTCACCATGAGTAAAAATCATAACTCCGAAAATACGAAAAATCGCATAACATACACGGGGGTGATTCGGATAGCCCTCTAGGTCCTCTACCTCCCAGCTTCGGTATAACACTACTTTTTGGGACACCCTGTATATATATTTTGTGCTTACTCAGAGTAACTTAGTACATACTTCAAAATTTACGCTCTCGCAGACGAATACATCAGATCTACCAGAACCTTAAGTACATGTCTATAGTTATGTTTTACTTTAAACAAGTTATATACAGTAATAATCGAAAATCCGTCTCGATCCTACTCGACTCTCTCCCCCCGATAGTGACCCGCTCGGTCACAGAGTAAGTATAAAAAATCTACTGTATCGTAAAATTATCTACGATTAATCATAATTGTGTACGCCCCCTGATATCGCCCTATTTATAGAGCTGACATTGGAACTCCCCATTTCTATAAAAAGTATTCTAACTGATTCATCCGGATTTTACATCGTGATTAGTTATCATGAAAACCATTTTGTAATTTTGAATGCGAACTGTCTCTAACTATTAAATGATTATTATTTCCGCTTATCTACTATGCACATGTCTTTAACATGTTAAAATTTAAAACTGAGAATTTAGTCATTGTTAAAATATCATGTTATGGACACTTAAATTTCGAAATAATTTACATGCGATGACATAGTTTTAGTGTCACAAACTTTGGTTCATTTATGGGACGCAGTGGATGGAGACATAAATAGGCCTTATGGCTATATAGTTATGTAGATAGATTTTAGATAGATTTTATAATCTAGATAATGTATTTAAATACCTAAAAGTGTAGATTTTGCAATTGTTGGTGACATATCTATGCTACGAAACAAATCCTTATGCGATTTAGAGTTCCTATTACAAACCGGAATCCCATTTATACTTTTTAAAACAGAAAATCGATCCTAGATGAAATTAATATTAAAACAACATCCTGACTATAAATACCTAACATCAGTGGCCCCTCGAATCAAATTAAATCCATGGCGACTAATATTACACGCTTATATAAATCCAGAAATCCCTCCGAGCTACCCCACTGCCCTCTCTGTCGTACAGTTACATTGTCCCATAAGTGGGACGAGGATAGATAAGCTGATCATATCGAGTAGTCATTGTCATGATGCTTTTTAATGACGACACGTTTTCTGTTTTGTATTATTAATATATTTACCTCGATGTCCAGCAGATTTTTTTATGTTAACTCTTTTATATAACTTCTATATGTTCGGTTTTTCAAAGGGCTTCAGAGTTTCAGTGCTTTTATAAACTGCCACTTTCACAATATTTTCGTTCCATTGGTTAAGACACCACCGTGAACCGTCCAACATAATAAAACATTGTTGATTAGAATAAATTGAAGTATAGTTAACTGTAATGCAACCAGTTAGACAAATATTTAAATAGGAGAGACCACTCAATGAATTGGGCGATCAATTAAAAGCGAAAACAAATAGAATGAGCGGCAAGCCAGCGCGTGTGTTTGTGTTGGACAAACACGAACGGGAGGGTTGGACCACTGCGCTGCCAAATATCGACTCATTACGGTGGCTTTTATAGAATTCAATTTGATATTATCTCTATAACAATATACTGATCAAGTCGACAGCAGAGTCGTAAAAAAAGAAATCATCTATTTTGTAAATCTCAAATGATATGAATATTTTTAACCCATTGAGCCCCAAGCGGCCAATAGATTTTCTATTGTGTCTGTGGTTCCGGGGCCTGAGTTACTACATAGATATGCATTATCGTTAGGCATAAGCGGCATCTATATTATTTGATTAAAGTAACGTAGTACAACTAAAACAGAAGAAATAGTTTCGAATTCATAGATTCAAAGACTTCCATAGAATTTTCAGACAAGTTACACATCTTCTAATTACCACCGAAAGCGGTTAATTTCTATCCACCCAAATAACTCATGAACACCTCCACCGACCACGCCCACCGCGACCATAAACAAGCCGTGCGAGCTGCCGCCGGTTAACTGAATAAATAATCAAATTAACTGCCATATTTGGTGTTAACCGAGCGGCCGTGCTTCGCGCTAATGAGCCCAGAGCGGAGACATCTCGGCCCTACTGCGCGCGCTGCGGGCATCTCCACCGACCGAATACCTGACCAGTGACCCTTGGTACACATACTTTGCAAACGATCCGCTTTTTAGGTAATCATTACATTGGATTGGTCGATCATTCAATAAAACTTTCGATGAAAGCTTTCATGACAATACTGCAATGTAAGGAGTGCCTGATTGAATGCAGAAATTACCACATATGAACATTTTACCAAATTTTTACACAAGTCAAGAAATATAGGTCAGATACAGAACTTTTTAAAAGTTGGTTAGGTAGTTAGATTATGACTCGGATATACTATGAGAATACAAACAGTTATGGTATCAGTTAATTGAACTAAGTGAGCCACGTCACGTGATATACATGAATGAAAGTAGTTAGTAGGCAAGATTCGCTATTGGATATCGTTTCTCAATCATTATACAAACAAGGCAACTTTTAAAAGCGTACAGGTACAGGAAGATACAATAAACCTATGTAAAATGTAACAATATCATAACATTATACTATTACATCGTCAAAATTAATTGTATTCATAATAAAGAATTAATATCGCATTAAAAAATTAATTAAACTAAATTGTAAAAATGTATAAAGTACACAAAACAAGCGAAGAGCGATAAAACACGTAGTATCGTTACAATGTTGTGTTCAATTAAATAATTAGTGAGATAACATTTATCGAGCCAGTGACCTCTGGGACGAGACCGAAACCTCGCATTTCATTATGTATTTCAATATTCGGGAACGTTATCCTCCTTTATTATTTAACGCTAAAAAATATATTAATAATTATTAATTCAATTTCATGAAGCATTCTGCAATTGTTACTTATTTACTTACATCGTTTAGTAAGAGTTTCATAAATGACCATTGACGGTTGTTACGCCTTAAATGTTTACAATTTCGTAAAAACAAATGTAAAAATTTTCTCAGTATTTGTGTTACATAGGTATCACATTTCCATAAAATATATTATATCTTGTATGCACTATTTAACATCTACATGCGATGACATAGTTGCGTTCCAATTTCAAATAAATGTTTTCCAAATTCAAAACGAGGAGCGAGCTACACACCAGGCACAAGGCAGCGCAGACGCAGCTGATCAAACAAAAATCGTCGCGAATTTATTCAAAACAAATAAATTCATATTTTTCTTGTATTTATAGTTCAATTAAATTTACTTTGTATTGTTTTTTTTAGTGTCGGTATCGACTATTTATGTACCTATCATAGGTACATCATACCTTCAAAATCGATTTTCTTTCCAAAGAATCACCCATGAATCATTTTAACCAGCAGAAACTGTACGCTTTACCTATTTTCAACGTTCAGGGTTGTATTATTAGTGGGTGACCAATCTCCTTTAAGGTTTAGAACCCTACCAGCAGTTGTTACGTGCTGGAAGTATAGCACAGCTTATACTTATAATTAGCATCAATAGCGAGGTCAGAGTGTGGCTCCTCCACACTCGAGTGGCGGACACGCGCTAGGCGCAGTAACCCCGCTATCTTATCGGCGCTCGCGCTGCCCCAATGTTGTGATTCGCATTAGTGCCTAATAAGCGATCCGAGCTTGTTTATGTTCGCTTGTCATTACTGCGCTAATTATCATTGTATATACAGACATGTGTACAACCGCGAGAATGCGTGTACGTCTGTCTGTATTCACATGATAACGCGACGTAGTTACCGACTATAGCATTTTTAAGGAAGCAAGAGACATAGGCTTATTTTTATCCAGAAAACCTAGATAACTATATCCAGTTGATATATTCAACATTCGAATGAATAAAACTTTGAACCCGTTCAACTGAATTAATGCTCAAATAATATTTGTATTGCGAAACTCTTCTGGGGTGCTACAATATCACGAAGCGTCTTAAATCTTAATAATCTCAAACAGACCGGCATAATAATCAAGTAATATACCTGCTTAAGTAATTGAAACATTTATACATTCGTGCGAATATCGAACAATCACGATATGATAATATAGTTAGTGCACTAGTTAGCTATGATCAGCATATTCGTATCAAGAGCTGTTTTTTGGACAAATAGACAAAACCACGGGCGAAAACAATGCGCAGAAACGACAAGTAATAAAACATTAATTAATGTTTATAAACGCAATATTTGTTATCAGCACATAGTAAACGTCTGTAGTACGATATCCCGCGGGGAGCGAGTGATATTGAGAAATTCAATGTTTGTTTGCTACAACTGGAAAATAGATTTATGATTAGGTAATTATGTATAACTATTAGATTAGATTTAGAAAGATATAAATTATGACGGTCATAAACAGAATTTGTAAGGAAGTGAGCAAGAGACTGTACAAATTGATGCAGAAACGGAAACAAACTTGAACACACACAAGCTCAGAAAATTCGCTCTTTTTAAAAGAAACACGCATCAGTAAACTGTATTTATCTCACATCCAAACTATGAAACTTGGAATATTGAAAATGTAGCTTTAGACTTAGCTTATTGTTAGGTCGTTTTATCTTTAAGATAACTTTCACTTGGGCCATGTAAGTAGCAAGGGAGCGACATGAAGTGTGCCGAGGTCAGGCATTCGATGGTAATGGTCGATAGCTAATCATTTGGACCTAAAGTACACTGGCAAACTTCGAGTTTGCGTCTTAAATAATAATCGCTTGCATGTAATATTCAATACGATACAATTGAAATCATCCGGCGACGGTGTGTTAGATTGAATATGTACAGAAAAAGTGTGATGACAGACTAGTAAGTTTTATTTAAAAAAAATTAAGAAACGGAGGGTCCATAAGATAATCTGTGAATAGCCCGGAATCGGTATATTCACAGGTTAACTTATGGTCTTCTCTACGAGAATTAGTATGCCGGAACGAAAAGGTCAATAATAAATTATTTTCATTTCTAATAACAATGAACATCTTCAAGCGTAGATGAACGGGTACCTACTAGAGAAGCGCGTACGATCTTAAGCCACATCGCTTTCCATCAAGCGAGATTCTGGTCAAGCGCTTCCCTAACTAGAATAAAAAAAAAACAGAGTCTCGCAGAACAACCCAATTTTTTGTATACTTTACGTATTTAATAAAAATGAATAACATAGTCAATATCCTATCCAATAAACTCAAATATTGTATACGGTTCTAATTGGACAATACATAGATATAAGTATACATAATATTATTATTCACGTTTATTTAAAATGATTAACTACTACTGATTATATTCAGCGATGTAACCGACTCGTGATCGAACCCACGCCCGTAAGCGTTCACTTCTGATTGCGACCACTACACCATCGTCCATCGCAAAGTGACGTATTGGACAGTGGATTTCATAGCGTTCGCGTTGCAAATATTAACTCATTGAAATTCTGTGGAACCAATGAATCATTTAATCGTAAGTTTTCCTCAAACTCAGTCTAAATTAGGAATGCTTAAGAAACCGAAAATACTTAGGATCGAACCTTGGGCCATTCTATATAAGAAGTTCTATATAAAACGTTTACAATTAAAATAGGAATAGAAATCGTTAGAATTTTCTTCCTACCTTATGAGGTGGGATAAATGGATTCAAGATTGGTTTCTTATAAGTTACGTGCAAGCTGGTTTCATAGCAAATATCAATAATCATCATTAATATTCCCTACAATTATTTTATTACATTTTATTCACACGTGTTTTTTGTTTCTTATCGTTTTCATTTTTTGTCAGCCGTTAGTGCTGATTTACACAGGGTCAGTAACTGACTACAAATTCGAGGCAAATCAGTGCTGACCCGAAAAAAAACCCTGTGTAAACAGATTTGAAGTCAGTACAGAGGCTTGAAGTCTATGTAAACAGTCAAAGTCAGTCACGGCGCCGAAATTCGGCGCCGCGACTGACTCGTCTACTGACCCTGTGTAAATCAGCACTTAGCGGTATAAGTAATTATTTTAATATGAAATAGTAAAATCTACTATAGACGTTTTATGTTCTAAATTGGTCAAGACGCAATTGTGCGTTTTTCTTTGCCTTCATCCAAATAAGTGCTCGAAGAATAATTTCGCAAGATTTTAAGAGTAAATAGCCTCTCGTATATAACCTGGACAATATAACACGACGTGTGACACAACCGTACATGACACTCATCTCACACTTTTTAATACGTGACGAGCCATAAAAGGTAATGGTACAGGGTGTATTCAACTTTAAACTAATTTTGATCATCGCCCAAGTTAAGAGATAAAAATTCACGTTAGGAAAACTGATTATCAAAAATCAGATGACTATCGTTTTGGTAATCATGCATTTAATTAATTATTATACAGTGAATGCTTGCATTATTAACTCTGTGTTATTATATTACTCATTAACAATCATCTGATACGCTCGACATTAGTAAAGTAAAATAATATAAGATAACTAAATGTAAACCTTACCTGCTGATACATAAAAATGATTATGTATTATATATATGTTTAGTATGTTAGTGATTAAGCCGTATTATTTTATAATTACTCTTAACATTACGTTCCAAATCAGATTAATTATTTACTAAGTATCGATAAACAAACACCCTGTAAATACCAGAGCTCCATAAAAGTGCAGATTGTGGCCGCGTATTTTAAATTGTACAATTTAGCAAGTGACAAGCCACAGCGGATTGAAATTAAACGATTAGGATCTTTTTATTTTGTTGTACCGAAGTTTCATTTCTCGCTAACCGGCAACCGCCCCGACTCCACCCGGGCTACTTTACACAGCTTTTGAATGACATCAAAATCCGTTCGTGCCCATGCTCGTATCCAATTGCTACAGATAACTTACAATACTATTCTAACTTTGATGTTTATAACGATAATTTTATTGCAAGCGTAATTATTCGTGCAACAGAAGAATGTTCATTCATATGTGATCGCACCCTACTATTATTTTCATGGGTATCATTTGATAACAAATCAAGATGTTATATAAAATATGCTGAATGCTGATGTTTATCATTTGCCTGGTCACGTTGTGAGTCCAATACAATTTCTGAATAAGCTGGGATTAGAAGCGTTGCGAAAATAACAAAATAATTACGTCTTGCAATTTATCCCACACAGCCTTTCAAATCATATCCATTAAACGATCGATCATTAAGAAAAAATCCAGCCTAGTCACATGTCATGTTATTATGATAATGTGCTGCAAGGAGCGAGATTTATTGAATGCGCCCGATACGATTTTCGACCGTCACCTTGTATTTATTTACTTGTAACCATACGTGAAGTGAATTACCACCTCAATGATCTATTTAAGGGTTTACATATAATTTATATAGTTAACAAGAACGTATATTTAGGAAAATATGGCGACAAGAATACAATTACAAACCTACATCGCAAACATTGTACCTACTACTTCATAGGAAAAGCTAAAATTTAACTACATAATATATTGTATGTACATATTTAATTTCTATCAAGATTATCAAACGGATAACCACTTAAAAGGTTTGAAAGCCTGATTTTGTAATACTCAAAAATGAGTAGAACAAAACTATTTCTGCAACAATTTGTACAATAAAAGGGTTTACTCCATAACTACCAACTTTTAAATACGAAGTTGATTTTCAATTCCTAACATATTTGGGTAAAAATGAATCCTCCAGGGTGTCTGTATACAAAATGTGGTTAGCATTGGTGTTTCATTAACGAATGGAGCCGCGCCGACCGCCGCGCGCCGACACGCGGTTCCCAATCCACACAGATTTCAACCCATTTACACAATACATTTACAAGTCGCAATTAAGTGGGCTTCATTACCTTTTAATCTGTAATCACTTCATTTGCATATTTCAATGTATTTTTATTTTTACTTGAGTGTTTTATAATTATTCAGGAATTCATTTTGATAACGAAATAGCATTTTATTTATATAATAAACTACTAGCGGTCCGCCCCGGCTTCGCCCGTGGTACATGTTTACGTTTTCTCTACATAAGAACCATCCTCGTACTCCAAGGAATAAAAAAGAATTGTCGAAATCGGTTCAGCCGTTCTCGAGTATGCGCTTACCAACACATTTTGCGATTCATTTTTATATATAAGAAGAAGATAAATTATTTAAAAGTACATTTTTTGAGTTCTATAAAGTTAAATGCAGAGGCTAAAAAATAACTTAATTTTTATACTTTAAGAACTGTAAATCTTCATTATATCCCAGTTCAAGCAAGATGAACACCTAGGCATTGCATTCAGTGCAAACTACGCACATTAGGTAAGTCAGACTAGAGCGGATCTTAGAACCAAATTATAAGCTACGCATGTTTACACAAGTGTGGCAGAATCCACAATGGGAGCGACTGGTTAGTCACGGACCTATTTGTTTTAATATTGTGAAACTGTTATTAAAAATAATGTTAGTTTTAAATTTATCTACGCTGCTGTTTGCTGATACTGTTCAATTTTAAATCTGTAAAAATATTCTATGAAGGATATGCGAATTCTCTATCGTTAATAAGTTATCAATAACATAACTACGTACGTTATCATTTTAAACTTAAAGTTAAAGCCAGTTTATTTTTATATTTAATTCTTTATTTAGATACTAGAGATAATCAGATAGTCCACATGCATAGCATCTCTCAACCAAACTTGGAAAAACATACAAAACAAGACAGATCACAATTCGTTTTTTCAGTGAAATTGCTACGATGTGATAATACAATATTTATAAAAAAGATAATCAAATAATATCGAAGAACCATTTGCAATTTTCTAACACCCAGCAAGTCTGTATTCATGGAGACATAGGGTCATTGCGCTGGTTTTCGTCCAATTATAGGAGTTGCCAACTTTGTGATACGAAATAAATATTTTGGAGCACCCTTCCTTAAACATATAAATTTTTTTTTAAGTCCTTATATAGTCTTCTTTAAGATAATATTAAGGGAAAATAAATCATTTTGATGTATCTTTTTATTTAAATTATTTTCTGCAAAAGTAGGGTAAATGCTAGTTTTCGTCCAAAAAAACTGGTTTTCGTCCTAGTGTAAGCTAGTTTTCGACCACCGTGTAGAAAAAGGAGGGTAGGTCAACTATTAAGTTAAAAATCAATTACAGGTAAATAATACGTTTATTTAATTAACATTACAATTTCTCACTACCTTACAGGTTTAGTTTTACTTGTGGTTTTACTAATAATAATCAATATAACTAGTCAACACTGAGATCTATGTAGCACTTGGCAGTCCTTATAGGCGTTAGTGATGACTGTATAATCATTCGTAATAAAGAAAGGAATGCGTTCCTTACAATGTAAATGAAACAAGTAATAATTACAGGACTAAGAAATAACATCAAAAAACAGAAATATTCATTCTAACAACAAAAATTTTCATTCTAATACTTTGTTTATCAAATGAAACGTACTATAAACACACAGCCATAATAATAAGTTTTAGCTACAGAATCTTCAGTGTACGCAGCGTCTTTTTTTTCTAGATTTCTTAGACTCCTTCGAGGCCATCTAAAAACAATAAGATTTTCTGAGGATACGTTGAGTAAGTATAATAAAAAAATACTGCATTGGCAAAACAGACCTAGAATAAAAGATGATATTCAAGTGAATGATAATCAAGAAAAATACAGTGTATTATGTCAGACCTACCCCCATTTATGCTACGAATAATTGACTCTACTTCACATAAGGAGAATGATACATGACTGAATGAATGACAATATTAGGTACCTACAACACTCTGGCCCTCACCAATTATTTATAAGGAAGATACTGAATAGAAAACTTTTCAATACGTAAAAATAGACGAAAAGTAATGCAAAAGAATGGCTATATTTAATTTTTGGATACTCCAATACTCATTCATGGACGAAAACTAAAACATTTAAAGCTAAATTTAGTTTTCGTCCACTTCTTTAAATATTTTTTTATTTTGGCAGCACTGACATAGCAGTGGACGGAAACCAAAAAAACTAAACTAATAGCAATAAAGATCACTTCGGGAGAAACTATTCAGTATTTTAAAGGTCCGATAAAGTAAAATGACCCTAACAAATATTCACGTAGCTGTTTGAGTTTCCGTCCACTTGGACGAAAACCAAATATTTTGAGAATTTGGTAACCTAGTATCCGTCCACTTAATATTTCGAAGAGTATTATAAAAATGTATGATAAACACTTATAATTGCGTTTATTATGCTTATAAATAAACATACGTACCAAAAACATTACGTAAACTAGCTAAAACAGTGATTTACCTTACCATGAACTTTTCTCGCCGGCAAATTTTTCTCTCGCGCGATGACATCTGCAAGGCACGTATGCGAAGCGGCCACATTTACGTTAATTTTTTGAACTCTCTTCTTGTCAAATCAAATTTTAATGTTGATAGTACTGTTGCTTAAACATTATGGACCGTAAAAAGTGCAAACTTGCGCGGGGAGGTAGGTTTGTATTCAAGTTTTACGCACATGATTGTAGCAGGTCAGTCAAATGGACGAAAACAGAAGCTGGACGGCAAACCAGCGCAATTACCCTATTAAGTGCAATGACTCTCTATCGCGCACTATAACAGTTGCTTCCATAACCGAGTTTCAATTATCATTCATCACACAAGCAATCGCTTCCATTGTATCAATCAAGCTCGACCTTGATCTGAATATATTTACTAATACTAATGTATCTATCCACTTGTCTCAGCAGTAACATGTAAAGAATTGAGAAACAATATACTTCTTTGTTTTGGTACTGTAAGCTCAACACAAGTATTACTTTTCTAAATTCATATTTCATATTAATATAATAACATCTATTGCAGCATTTATAATTCATATTAATTATAATAACATCTATTGCAGCATTTATGACGTAATGGAGACAAATATTAATTAATATCCTTATTTTAAGAGGACTGGACAAAGTGTTATTTAAACTGATGATGAAATTTAATTTTTGCTGTTAACATATTTATTCTAAATAATTACATTATTTAACGAGATGAAGGATACTTAGCATTGATTGACTTTGTTTTCAATAAGAATATATTTTAAAAGTGAGATATCTTAAATAGTGACTTTCAGCACTTGTGCACATTAGTAACAACTTTGTTCTATTTCAATAATTCTCACAAGTTGAATTATTACTCAGGCAATGCATCACATGCTATAGATAAATAAACTTGCTATTTCATACATACAAAAGCTGGGTTAACAATCCTTAATATTTAATAACAGACTGAGTGGCCCAGATAATTATAATATACTAGCGGTCCGCCCCGGCTTCGCCCGTGGTACATATTAACGTTTTCTCTACATAAGAACCATCCTCGTACTTCAAGGAATATAATAAAAAAAGAATTATCGAAATCGGTTCAGCCGTTCTCGAGTTATGGAATTACAACGAAAAGTGGCATTGATTTTTATATATTAGAGAAGAGATGAGAATATACTTATAATAAATATTTATTGAAAATGCACAACAATTACAACAATTATTCATGTTCATATATTGTATTTAAATTAAAATTATAATTAATCTGATGAATCTGATTATGTATACAGCAATAACAATAATGAAATGGTAGTGAATTTGTTAAAATTTAGATTTTTCATAACATTGTGATATTTACATGAAATTATTTATTTATAGATAGCACAAGTGCGAAAGCGAGAGGTAATGAGCCGCGCCACCACTATAAATTATTAGCGATATAGGTAGGTAAGTACAAATTATAAATATATTGATAGGTTTTTGACAAAAAGTGCGATATAATCCTAAAAATATCTCAACCCTATTGAACCAATACAGTAAACGAAACTTGCGTACTAATCGTCGTAGTGTAAATAAACAAATTTAAGTGTAAACACACGCGTATGAACATATCACGCCGATTTGCGATCGGATCCAGCGCGAACGATCACAATCACAAATCTTATGAATCTGTGCGAGGCGATAAATATTATGTATCTCCTTACACCTTATATTAGCTGATATGAAGACGGACGTCTTGCACTCTCTTATGTTCTAAAATCTCACGTTACCTGCTCGAAGCGAATCCATCAAAACTCAAATAAACGCTGAAAAAAAATCCTTCGCCACAAAAAATCAAGCAATGCACAATGGATAGCACCTTGACAATCGCTACTTTAACCAAAACATAGCCTTTGTAGGCGTTTTGAGTTACGATATCGAGATATAAATTAATTGTACACATGCGTTAACTCTCCCTTGGTGATGAATAACTTGTTTAAACCACGTAAAACAACATTTTCGAGCGCATTTTATAAAAATGCTGGTCGTCTCCTACACTGAATATGGCATAACACGCAAACACTGACTGAATTTCACACTGAAACACTGCACTGGACCGCGGAAGTTCGTTTGAGGAACGCGATATGAGCCTCGATATGCATTTTTTAACTCACCTTGTTGTTTATTTGCTATTTTATTAAAACAGTTTTGAAAAACTTCATATAAATGCATAGGCTCGTCATCGCTCGTCGCCATTTTGGAATTTACTGTCCAAATAAACCATAGACAAAATAGATGGCAATCAAATCAAACCGTTCCATTTAACACAGAACTTATTAAATGATCGCTGAAAGTAATCATCAAACATTTTATTCATTTAAGCATCAGGTTGATTAATCATGTAACACAAAACAGATTACGAAACGATTAAATCTAGAACAATATCATATATATTTAGATGCAGTTTAAAAGCTATACAAATATATAAGAGCAGAGACAAAGTTTTATTTTTATCTATCAATTTCATCATGTTTTGCTTCAGCTACACTTTGACGTAAACGATAAGAAAAAAGTCTGCCTACAAAATTTTCGAGTGCACTTCAAAGAAAATAAACAAAATAATCTACATGTAACATGTTCTCATTGAATTCTATTAACAGTCAAAATCAGGTTAGTTCATTGACGAAAATAATGTACCATTTACATATACGGTGCTTACAGAGAATATTTGAATAACGTTTGTCATAATAACCTTCACTCTTTCAGATTCTTATTAGTTTTAGCCAGCTATCATCAAGATATTCTGGCATATTTAGACATAGAAAACAAAACAATTGCAAGACCAAACATGAGAATGGAAAACAAATCACAGCGGCAGTGTACGATGCAAACATTTGCCAGGAAAGTTTTCAAGAGGCCCTAAGAAATTTCGATAAGAATGTACTAGATAATATGCGGAATATTGACGCGCGGTCAGTGGCATCGTTCCCTCGCTTCAAGTCGCCTCTGCAGGACATCATCAGCGTAGGATCTGCCAAAAAAGTATCACATATATCTGCTAGCAGCTTTGAACAAAACAAAAATGGGTGGCTAGATTTGACTCCAACGGTAACCGTAGACTTACGCGGCAAAAATACTAAATTCAGTGTCTCTGAGAATTTTGTAGGTCTATTAACGAGGAGTGTACAGAAAAATTCATTCAAATATACTGTCCAAGTTCGTGGTTTCAAAACAGAGAGAAGCGTACATGCAGATCTGAAGAGGAACCCCAACCTTTTAAATAGACTGCGTAAGTCTTTGGGTCAGTATAGAGTACTCTGATGATGTTGGTACATGCTAGATTCATTTCCTCCAAAACATACCAAATTAGTAATAACCTTTTCATCAGGAAACAATTATACACATGCAACCTGTTTATACTGTAATAATTAATAGAAAGTGAAACTTTTTGAGGTTCTTTTTTAAATCATAAAACTAACAAATCTATTTATTGGTACAGACATTTTATTGTGTTTTATGTGAGTATAGTATAAAATTAAAATTATATACACAAAATAAGTTCCAACTTATCTGATTATTTGTCAACCTACTGAATCTGAATTTTAATTTGTCACATTGTTATAAATAAATACATTACAGTACACTTTTAAGCAACCCTTGTACAAATAAAGTTCACTTCTATCTCCTTCTTACAGTTGCTAACAAATGAGCTAAAATTACTTGTCAAAAATCAACTGTTTAAACTTATTTGCTGTACAGAGAAAACTTTTTCTCCAGTTATCTCATAGTTGACATCTATATTCCAGGTCTAAATGTATCGGAAACAACTGAGAAGCAATCAGCAGCGGGCCCGGAGGTCGCGCCGCGGCTCGAGAAGCTGCTCAACGAGGACACGGTGCTCACACACCAGCAGAAGGATAAGATTAAGATCGCTTTTGCTGAGGGCTATTTAGCAGGTGCATTTATTTGGTTACAATTTGTTGATAAGTGGTAAAAGTCTATAAGACATGTTCATGATAGAAACAACATCTATTTATCTATATATTTTTATCTATTCCAGGGTCTCACCCAGAAAATGTGCGCGGCACAAAAGCATCAAAATATTTAAAGTTGGTACAACAACTGCTGACCATTGTACTGTTTCTGGCCATCTTCGTGAGTCTCATGGCGTCCGTTAGTGGGACTGTCTTCCGGTATTTTTTACATTTGAATTTAATTTTTTTAACTACCCACATTTATTTGTTGCAATACTGTACCAATTCTAAATGGGAATAACAGATTCTGTTACATAAAAAGTAATGTTACACTTGTAAACAAGATCGGATTGTAGATCCAAGATATTTTCCTTTTGCATTTTAAATTTTTTATAGCTGATTTTTCAACTTTTACTCTGCTTAGCTTATCTGTCAACATAAAAATTTGTTTGATCTGCAAGTCTGGTTGTTACATTGAAGAACTAGAACTCAAAATAATAACAGCAATATACAACTACTGTTCCAGGATCCAGCTGGGGAACCAAGTGGAGGTGGACCCGGAAGACATCTCCGTCACATTCGACGATGTGAAGGGATGCGATGAGGCCAAACAAGAGCTCAAAGATGTGGTGTGTTGAGATGTTGTTAAACTGTTTAATTATAAAATGTATTATCTCAGATAGAAAACAGAAGTGAGTCGCATTGACCGCATTCCAGGTGGAATTCCTGAAGTCGCCGGAGAAGTTCTCGTCGCTGGGCGGCAAGCTGCCGAAGGGCGTGCTGCTGGTGGGCCCGCCCGGCACCGGCAAGACGCTGCTGGCGCGCGCCGTGGCGGGCGAGGCGCGCGTGCCCTTCTTCCACGCGGCCGGCCCCGAGTTCGACGAGATCCTCGTGGGGCAGGGCGCGCGCCGCGTGCGCGACCTCTTCAGTGAGTCCACACATAACGTATACAGAGCACGTCCTACTGGAAATATTATGGATAAACTTACATTTATAATTCAGTTGTTTGGTCAACTGTTACTTAATTTTTACTTTACTTAAAAAAAAATGTTCATGTTCATATCACATTTTCAGAAGCAGCAAAAGAACGGGCGCCGTGTGTGATATTCATTGATGAAATCGACTCTGTCGGTGCCAAGAGAACCAACAGTGTGTTACACCCTTACGCCAATCAGGTATGTATTTACAATTTATGTACTCAGCTAGACGAAATTATATTTTATTGGACACGAAACATTAAATTTATTAATTTTTATTTTGCAGACAATAAACCAGCTGCTCTCCGAGATGGACGGCTTCCACCAGAACGAGGGCGTGATCGTGCTCGGCGCGACCAACCGGCGCGACGACCTCGACCAGGCGCTGCTGCGACCCGGACGGTTCGACGTCGAGGTGAGTGTGCGAGTTGGGGAGTGAGCGAGCGAATGAGTGAATAATGGTTTCGTTCACTAGTATAATGCAAACGGACACGTCGTCGGCAGGTGTCGGTGCCGACGCCGGACTACGGCGGGCGGCTGGAGATCCTGCGGCTGTACGTGGCGCGCGTGGCGGCCGCGCCCGCGCTCGACGTGGAGGCGCTCGCGCGGGCCACCACCGGCTTCACCGGCGCCGACCTCGAGAGCATGGTCAACCAGGCCGCGCTCAAGTGAGCCCGCACATGCGCTGCGACAACACGCCACGACACACTGCAATACGCTACAACACGCTACAACACACTGCAATACGCTACAACACGCTACAACACACTGCAATACGCTACAACACGCTACAACACACTGCAATACGCTACAACACGCTACAACACACTGCAATACGCTACAACACGTTACAATTCACTATAATACGCTACAACACACTAAATTACGCTACCACACGCTACAACACACTACAATACGCTATAACACGTTACAACACACTACAACACGCTACAATTCACTATAATACGCTACAACACACTATATTTCTAATAACACAATATGTATGTAATTTTAATTTAGTATGGTCTTAGATCCGAATCTAAAACGAAACCTAACGGTTTGATAAGAGAATCAAATTTATTTTATAATAAATTTCATATAATATTATAAAATAAATTAAAAATGGGTAGACAACAGAAATCCTGGACAGAATATTTTTAATTATTTTTTGAAAAATGATTTTTATAAAATGTTGCAAAATGAAGATAATAATAAAATTTTATACTGGACTTAAAGTATAGAGCATATAGAATGTGCAATCGTAGGGTAGACTATTATTTACCTGGACGAACTACAGGGCAGGACTAACTACTATTATTATTACAGGAAGAAAGTAGGTATTCATTACATTACTTACATTTTTATGTAATGTATGTATGTTTTTATGTAATGAATCTACCTACATACTTTCTTCCAATAAACTGTTATTTACCTCCAAATATCTTGGTAATGTGACGCTTTAGGGTACTATGTTATTAGACATTTTTTGTTCGTCTATGTGTCCTCTATCCATACATACCACTTTAATCGTGCACCGCGATTTTGAAAAAAAATCAAAATGGCGGCGGGTCGATATGCCAGCGTCCATACAATTTTAAACCCCTTTATTATAAAATAAATTTGATTCCCTTATCAAACCGTCAGGTTTCGTTTTAGATTCGGATCTTAGACCAGTATTCAAGTCAGTTAAGTTATTTTATAAAATAAAATTGTGTCTATGTCGCATTGGGCATTGTCCTGTAATGGCGTGTAATGTTTTTTAAATAAATTAATAAATATTACGCTGCACCACGCTACAACCCGCTGCGGTGTGCAGGGCGGCGATCTCGGGCGCGACGCGGGTGACGATGGCGCACCTGGAGGAGGCGCGCGACAAGGTGCTGATGGGCCCCGCGCGGCGCGCGCGCCTGCCCGACGACGAGGCCAACGCCATCACCGCCTGCCACGAGGGCGGCCACGCGCTCGTCGCCTTCTACACCAAGGTGCGCGCTGCTCGCTGCTCGCTGCTCGGAATTACTCAATATTGTGTCGATACGATTGTAAAACGTTTGTGTGTCAGGACGCGCACCCGCTGCACAAGGTGACGATCATCCCGCGCGGGCCCTCGCTCGGCCACACCGCCTACCTGCCCGCTAAGGAGAGGTAATCATAATAATGTGACTATTTTTTCGCTCTTTCACAATTGACATTGCGAGCGATTAGCGTTGACATTGACATTGACGCTTGACAGCTTCTGTCATCTATGACAGAAACTGTTAAGCGTAACTGTCAAGCGTAATATTATCTGTAATCTGTTTGCGTTTACACAAACAGATTACAGATAATATTACTTGAACTGTCAAATACAAAGATAATTTTGTTTATCGGGTAGATACCACGTGACGAAGCAGCAGCTGCTCGCCACGATGGACACCATGATGGGCGGCCGCGCCGCCGAGGAACTCGTCTATGGGCCCGATAAGATCACATCCGGTGAGTCATAAACATTTTATGACTATGAATTTTTTTTATAAAATATGTTTATAAATAATGTTGCGCGTTGTGTCTTTGGTGGTGATTATGAAGATAGTTGTGATGATGATGGTTGTTTTAGGTAAATGTGGTCGATTTCAGGTGCGTCGTCGGACTTGAAGCAGGCGACGTCGATCGCGAGCCACATGGTGCGCGAGTGGGGCATGAGCGACCGGGTGGGGCTGCGCGCGCTGCAGCCGCCCGCCGACCGCGACGCGCTCGGCCCCGCCACCAGCGAGCTGGTGCGTGTGCGCTAGCTACCGACACGGTCCGCGCTCTGCGACACTGCACTAAGCTACCCACTGATCACAGAAACTAAAGGGAGATATGGTTAGGGGGCGGGGTCGGTGTCGCAGCAATATGCCCAAAAAAAGAACACATGCTGTTTGTTGCATTCAGTTGACGTTCGACCGTCGGCCGGGTATTATTTGACAATGCCGTGTTGTTCCGTTAAAGTTTGTAAAAACCGAAGTGAAACCAGCAATTTTAAGTCAAATGGAATCACATACCATCGGTAAATACTGAAAATTATACGATTTTCTTACTAAAATTTCAAAAACAATATTCCGTAGAGTGATTCTTGCACAGAATTCTTGGTTTTATTATGTGACAGAACGACAGTCACAATAATTTATGTAAATAGTTTACAATGCTTCTTCTGTACGTGACTATTCAAACGCGGAGTTCGAATACCGCAATGTGTAATGAACATACTAAAGCTAACAAAAACGTTTGATCGTGTTAGTACGGCCGTGTAGTAAATTTGTAATGAGACACCAGGTTTCGTACTCAGCGCAAGCGATTGGGATCTCTCTAGATCTCTTGGAAGCTACCGTTGTGTTACAGATCGACGCGGAGATCAAGAAGCTGCTGTCGGAGAGCTACGAGCGCGCCAAGGCCATCCTGCGCACGCACGCTAAGGAGCACAAGGCGCTCGCCGAGGCGCTGCTCAAGTTAGTCACTACACGCTACAACACACTATATTACGCGACAACACACTACTACACGCTACAACACATTGCGCTACTACGTACTACAGTACGTTTCTACACGCTTTACATAATCTCATAAGCGTTGCACTGGTTGCAGGTACGAGACGCTGGACGCGGAGGACATCAAGGCGATCACGAACGGAGAGAAGATCAAACTGGAGAAGCAGAAGAAGGACAGCGCCCCCTCCCCCGCCCCCGCGCCCGCCGCGCCCGGCGCCCTGCTCGGCCAGCCCGCCCCCGCGTAGACCCCCCCTCCCCACACGCCCCCAGTGAGCACACACACCCCCCCACACCTCTCATGTTATCGTGAGCGAATGTAACAACTGAAATCAATTCTGGCATTTCATTTTGAAGTGCTTATAATCTATCTACACCTTTTTACTTATAATGTCTTCGACTTACCCTGTCAAATTTAACTCGTTCCAACTAAAAGAAAAATAACGGAAACATTATAATTGATTTCAGATAGCACATAGTGGAGTGTAGCGGTTAGTGACAGACGGACACGTCTCATGTGTACAAAATAAATGTTATATTATACGGAGTGTCTTGGAAAATTTTGCAGGAGTTAATGATACAATAAAAATAAGTATAATGTTTTTGGACTTTTATTTCATACCCTTTTTATGTTGTGTTCTCATCCCTGTAAATCCTTTTCTATGACTTTAAATCTATACTTATATTAAAGCTGACAAGTCTATTTCTTTGTTTGCTTGAACGCACGCATCTCAAGAACTACGTGTCCGATTTGAAAAATTATTTCATTGAGATAGTCCATTATATCGCGGAAGGCTATATTATGACCTAATTAGACTGTCCGTTTGTAATATTATAATAACTGATTTTTACTTAATGCATATGGATAATTGGATACTACAGCATATCCCAAAAAAAAAGAAATACTTTTTCTGTCTGTTTGTTCAGGCTAATTTCAAGAAAAGCTGGACCCATTTTGACAGGATTTTTACAGACAGATCACGGATAACTGGATAAGAATAAATTAGGCTATTTTTATACCGATATTCCCACAGGAACTATTATATAAATATTATATAGCGAGTTTGTTTGTTTGTTTGTACGCGCTAATCTCAGGAACTACTGGTCCGATTTGAAAATATTGTTAAGGCTCTGGACCTTTTTTTCCAGGGAACTTAATTTATCGTCCCTGGATTCGCTGCCGAGCTCCTTGGCAGAGAGTTCTGTTTTGATTTCGGCAACGAGGTTGCCAGTCTCACGGTGAAGCTCCTTCAGCTGGCTGAAGGGTTCCACAGTCTCGTACCCTAACCAGCTGCGTACAGCTTGCGTCTCTTTTAGGGTTTCCGTGATGCCTGCTCTCGCGAGACTCACTTCCGAGAGGAGGGCTTCCTTGATTTGCTTCACTTCTGCAGAGTGGGCCCTCTCCACTCGCACCAGCTCTTGTGCGTGGCGTGAGCGTTCTTTTTCAAGGTTGAATTTATGTCTCGAACGTGAGTCAGCCAGAGACAAGACAGTTTCGTACAGCCCCTGCAAGCTGTTGAGGGCAACTGTCTTGTTTTCTCTCTTCATATTTCCAGCCGTCTCTAAAGATTCTTTGCCTCTGAGAAGCAAGTCATTTGCAACCTTTGTTGCCACGTCCATTTCAACTCCTGTGCCCCTTTTGGGAGACGTGTAGAGGAGACTCACTCGCCTCCCGATGGATGTCTCAGATCCCACCGACGAGGTCTCCATCTCATCTTGGGTGTCGCCACCTGCAGCCAGTGAATCTTGCATTTTGAGGTCGTCCATCTGTAATGCGGATGACTGTGGCGGCGATTCCGGTTCCGGTAAAGGTGGTAGGGGCTTTGGGGCTGTTGTTTTAGATGTGGTTGGTGGCAGAGTCGTGGCTGCTTTCACCAGAGCCTTTTCGCGCAAAGTGCGCGTTGGCCTGCTAGGCACCTCCGCGGCTTGGTTGCGGGAAGTTTTAGAGATTGGTTCGCTTTTGCTTGACATTTTTATTTTTATTTTTTTTATTAAGTTAATATATTAAATTTGTTTTAAAATAGCTTAAAGTTAACTTAAAATTAATTAAAGGTACTTATAAAATAGATGACGGGGACGCTGGTGTTGTGCGTCGGTGACTGATGGTGACGAGTACACCCAGAACGCGCCGGAGATTTCTCTCCTAGATGGTGGTGAGTGTCGCAGGTGTTGCTTAGTGAAAAAACGTTGGGGCCAAATTCTTCCTCTCCTCGTTCCGGGTAAAATGAGCCCAAACACGAAGGGTATCGGCCCAGAGGTTTGAGAGATAGTGTGAGGGGGGGTGAGGTAACTTTCAAAAGGGAGGGGATATTAAACTGTTGGAGCCAAGTGGATGTTCTTGGTCCAGCAGCTTAGGAGATTGGAGTAAGGGGGGGGGGGGGGTTTAATTTTTCTAGAGAGGGGGGGGGTAACTGTTGGGGCCAAAGTACAGATCTTGAGAAGGCCTGTTGAATGAGCCCTTACACGGGGGTGTTGGTCCAACAACTTTGGGATTTAGGATGAGGGGGGGGGGGGGTATTTTTCTCTCGGGGGGGTAACTGTTGGGGCCAAAGTATAGGTCTTGAGAAGACGAGTTGAATGAGCCCTTACAAGGGTGTGTTGGTCCAACAGCTTAGGGATTTAGGATGTGGGGGGGTGGGGTGTGTATTTTCTCGAGGGGGGGGGGGGCGAAATTTTACGGTTTGAGTTAGCCTAAACACGGGTTGTACGTTTCTCGGCTTCTGATGGTGGAGTGTCAGCGCTGGACTGCAGACTTTTGATGTTGAGTAACGCAGGCGGCTACGGGGTCTTCAGTTATAGCTTGCGCGTGCCTCTTGTTTGCTGCGTGTGCGAGTAGCGTCGCTATGCCAAATTGAGGTTAAACGTGCCTAACGTTAAGTCGTGTTGTTGTGATGTCGTAAGGCCGTATTGACGTCACACGTGCCTTCCGGTTGGCGTATGTAGGTACGACGTTACTAGGCCGAAAATGGGTTACACGTGCGAAGTTTGAATCTTAATAACTTCCCAACCGCGTTCCCGATCGCAAAGATAGTGGTGTCGATTAATTTGTCTCAATTAGGCCTACGTAATAATATAAAAACCTTTTTGACGCGACGCCAGCTGTAGGTGTTATAGCCTTCCGAAGTGTGCCCCTTCCCTGGGATGAATCCCGTCCGCTTCTGACACTACAAACACTGTTTTATTATGAATTGTTAAGTTATAACTGCGATTACTCACTTTCACGCGCGTGGCTCTAAAATTACTAATTTTAATAATTTTATTACGCGGAGCCAATGTTGTTCGTGTATAGTCTAGGTGATTACTAGGTTAGGTTAGGTTAGGTTAGGTTTTTTTTTTTTTTTTTTTTTTTTTTTTTTTAAAAGCACCCGCCATCTCAGGGTGTTGTGTGCTTTTCTCTGGAATATCGTCCAGAGGTGTTTATTTTCTTTTAAATCAAATACCACAAATTTTTTATTAACAAATTAGGCCTAAATTAATACAATTATAAAAATACAAGTTAACAATTTACAGTAAAATTTCCAAAATAATTAAATACTAAAAGTTAATGTTACATTTAAAACTTACATTAATTAAAACATTGTAATGAGAATAATAAAAAAGGAAATAAATTAAATTAATACAATTATTAAAAGTAAAAAATACAAATTAACAATTTACAATGACATTGCCAAAAAGGCGTAAATAATAAAATACTACAATAATTAAATATTACATTTTTAAAACTTACAATAATAAAAACATTACAATGGAAATAGTACAAAAAGAAATAAAACAATACGGCACAACACTTATAAAACTTAACCCTAATATCACAGCAGCTTATCACAATGTCTTTTGTTCACCACCCTCACAATTCGTTCACAGTATTCCAAGAATTTAGTCCTCGTCTTATCCCCCAGGGCCGCAGGCAGATTCTCACCCGTCATCGCGATGCCCAATTTTTGCTCAATAACATATCTATCTCTTGCAAAAATCGGACACTCGAGCAACAGGTGAGAAACCGTCTCGTCGACTCCGGGCTGACACAGGCACGATGGATTCTCCTTCAGCTTGAATCTGTTCAAGTAGAAGGCGAATCCACCGTGTCCAGTCAGTACTTGTGTGGTGTGGTGTGTGATGTCTATTTTCCGTACTATTTTGTATGCAGCAGCAGCGCTTGGGAAAAAGAGCTTCGTGCCTCCAGCCGTCTCCCCCACATCGTATCTCCCGTCCCATTCGCCAATCGTATCCTGTCTCAAGATACGCTTGACGAATGAAACAGGACACAGATCGTAGTCGGGTTTCCTCTTCGACCCCAGAGCGGCCTCCTTGGCTAACTGGTCCACTCTTTCGTTCCCCCTTAGCCCTGCGTGCGCCTTGATCCAAAACAGAGCGACCTCCCGCCTCTGCAAAGCAGCTTTTCGGAGGGCCGCCCTTGTTTGCACAGCAAGGGGGTGGGGGGAACCGAGTGTGACTGCCTGGAGAGCCGATCTGGAGTCGCTGAAGATGCCGACCTTCGCCACTCCACTCTTGCAGGCTCTTTCTACTGCTCTTTGGAGCGCTAGGAGTTCGGCCTGGTAGACGGTGCAATACGACGGCAAAGCAAGCTTGACGGCCTTCGTCTCGGCCTCCCCCTCCCATACGGAAAGGGCGGCTCCGACTCGACCCTCAATCTTGCTGCCGTCCGTATAGATCCTATGTACGTGGCTACTAGCCACGTCGGAATACGAGTCCTCGCCCGAACCCCAGCCCTTCCTGCTCTGCCGGATGTGGGTCCTCAATCGCCGGAGCCATTCTTTCCACCTCCCTGTCTCCCAACGCTGGGTGCGACACCCCCTTCTTGATCCCATATAATCTCGAAACTTCGAGTATTCTGAGGTCAAGGGGGAGTATCCCAGCCAACAGCATAGCTGAGTTCAGGGAGACGGTCCGATATGCTCGGCAGATCTTTTGGGCGAAACCCCGTTGAACGGTGTTCAGCCTTTTTTGGACCCCCATCTTTTCCACGGTGGGTGCCCACGCTGCCGATGCATACATAATAGTCGGCTCGATAACTGCTACATAAATAGTCCTAATAATATCTGGGCTAAGTCCCCAACCAACTCTGGCTGCCCTAGCCAAGAGTTTATACCGGGCGATTGCCTTTTGGCATACCGTCCCGACGTGGGCGTTAAAGGTGAGGCCGCTGTCGATTGTAAGGCCCAGTATTTTTATACAAGAATAATATTTAATTTCCACATTCCCCATAGCGAGCCGCGGCACGTCATATTTCAGCCTCCTCGTGGAGAGGAGGGCACACGTTTTATTAGGTGCAAATTTCAATTTATTTTCTTTTCCCCATTCGCTTATTACATTAAGGACACGGTTCGCTTTCGTTTCGATTTCAAGGGCCGTGTCCCCCTCAACGACCAACACAATGTCGTCGGCAAACGCCTGACAAAATACTCCCATCTCCTCTAACATCCATAGCAGAGGGTCCAGCAAGAGGTTCCACAGGATTGGTCCGCCTATGGACCCCTGCACGCACCCCTTGCTGGTCCCCCTACTCACTTCCACACCCGCATATCTAACTTTCACTCCCCTTTCACTCAGGTAGCTGCTGATCACCCGCCTCACGTTCGCCGGGCACCCAACTTCAGCCAACCGCACCTTTATGGCTGGCCACCAGGCGCTGTCGAAGGCTCCCTCTATGTCCAGCGATACCACAACAGAAATCTTCTTCTCCTCCCTCATATTTCTGATGTGGTTCACTAGTCTATAGAGGGCGTCCTCGGTGCTCCTCTGTGGCATAAAGCCATACTGGTGGGGGCTTATTTTGGGCAACAGGTAAAACCTGAGTCAGCCGACCAGCATCTTTTCGAAGATTTTGCCGAGAACAGGTAAGAGGCCGATCGGTCGATAGGCTTTCGGTACCCGGTATGATTCCCTGCCCGGCTTTCGCAGTATAACCACGGTCGCCCACTTCCACTGTGCGGGGAAGTAGGCGGCAGAGAGGCATCTGTTGAGCAAGGCAAGGAACCATCCCGGGTTACAATCTACAGCGTGCTGACAGATGTCGGCCGTGAGGCCATCCGCCCCGGGGGCCTTCTTGGGGTTGAAGGACCTTACGGATCTCTTCAACTCCTCCATGATGAAAGGAGGATCGTCCGGGCCCGCCGGTGGTTCGGTGTCCAAGGACTCCGCACACCGGCGCACCCGACGATGCCCCTCACTTTCACCACTTTCCTGGTCCTCGGGGTAGAAGGTCTCCGCCAACAGTTCTGCCGAGCTCCGGGCATCGAGGGTCTCACCACCCCTCGAAAGGGGCAGATCCTCCTCTCTCCCTGTGGCTCTACTAAGCACCCTGTAGATGCCCTCCCAGACCCCCTCCCTATCCTGTTTCCGGCAAAACTCCTTCCAACTCTTCTCTTGCGCTTCTTTCACCGCCTGGTTAGGTTAGGTTAGGTTAGGTTAGGTTAGGTTAGGTTAGGTTAGGTTAGGTTAGGTTAGGTTAGGTTAGGTTAGGTTAGGTTAGGTTAGGTTAGGTTAGGTTAGGTTAGGTTAGGTTAGGTTAGGTTAGGTTAGGTTAGGTTAGGTTAGGTTAGGTTAGGTTAGGTTAGGTTAGGTTAGGTTAGGTTAGGTTAGGTTAGGTTAGGTTAGGTTAGGTTAGGTTAGGTTAGGTTAGGTTAGGTTAGGTTAGGTTAGGTTAGGTTAGGTTAGGTTAGGTTAGGTTAGGTTAGGTTAGGTTAGGTTAGGTTAGGTTAGGTTAGGTTAGGTTAGGTTAGGTTAGGTTAGGTTAGGTTAGGTTAGGTTAGGTTAGGTTAGGTTAGGTTAGGTTAGGTTAGGTTAGGTTAGGTTAGGTTAGGTTAGGTTAGGTTAGGTTAGGTTAGGTTAGGTTAGGTTAGGTTAGGTTAGGTTAGGTTAGGTTAGGTTAGGTTAGGTTAGGTTAGGTTAGGTTAGGTTAGGTTAGGTTAGGTTAGGTTAGGTTAGGTTAGGTTAGGTTAGGTTAGGTTAGGTTAGGTTAGGTTAGGTTAGGTTAGGTTAGGTTAGGTTAGGTTAGGTTAGGTTAGGTTAGGTTAGGTTAGGTTAGGTTAGGTTAGGTTAGGTTAGGTTAGGTTAGGTTAGGTTAGGTTAGGTTAGGTTAGGTTAGGTTAGGTTAGGTTAGGTTAGGTTAGGTTAGGTTAGGTTAGGTTAGGTTAGGTTAGGTTAGGTTAGGTTAGGTTAGGTTAGGTTAGGTTAGGTTAGGTTAGGTTAGGTTAGGTTAGGTTAGGTTAGGTTAGGTTAGGTTAGGTTAGGTTAGGTTAGGTTTTTTTTTTTTTTTTTTTTTTTTTTTTTTTTAAAAGCACCCGCCATCTCAGGGTGTTGTTTGCTTTCCTCTGGAATGTTGTCCAGAGATGTTTGTTTTTCTTTAATCAAATAAATACAACACTTTTATTTATTAATACATTAGGCCTAAATTAAAATTACAATTACAAATATTATGAAGTACAAATTAACAATATCCAATAAAAATTTAAAATACAATATATACTTATATTACAATTTACAGTAAAATTTCCAAATAATAATAAAATACTACAATTAAATATTACACTTTAAAAACTTACATTAATTAAAACATTACAATGAGAAAAAATAAAACAATACGGCACAACACTTATAAAACTTAACCCTAATATCACAGTAGCTTATCACAATTTCGTTTGTTCACCACCCTCACAATTTGTTGACAAAATTCTAAGAACTCGTTTCTCGTCTCGTCCCCCAGGGCCGCAGGCAGATTCTCACCCGTCATTGCGATGCCCAATTTTTGCTCAATAACATATCTATCTCTTGCAAAAATCGGACACTC